>NC_139237.1:17866774-23325845 GCF_977018435.1 Lepisma saccharinum
AACTAGAACCACCCCCAAGAGGGACAAATTTTGCTATTTTCAATTCGTTTATGCTTTGTATCACAAAGTGACCAACCCGAACCTTTTCCTTCGAACGTTTCTTGTTTTGACTTAAGTTCTTTACAAATGTTTCATAAATATCATACAAAGAACGAATATCACTTTTGTGTACAATTAACACACGGGTACGATGAATATATTGTTCTTTTTCACTAGGAAACTTTATATACATAGAGAATATATTAGAATATATTTTGAGAGAACACCTTTCAAGTTTATTTTTAATTGCTTCTATAATTTTTTCTTTCAATTTAGCTAAAAAAATTGGAATATCTGTATCTTCGTTATTTATATCTAATATAGTATATATTTTTATATACAAATTTTTTGTTTTTGGTTTCTGTTATTCATTTTTATTCTTTTTTATAATTTGTATATATATTTTTTTAAAATAAAAAAAAGATTTGGTTTTATATATTAATAAAATTTCTTTGGTTTTATATTTTTTTTTCAAAAATATGTTAGAACAATTTATACTTAATAAAAATTATTTATAAATTTATATGTTATTAGTATTCTACATACCAAAGTGCATATATATTTTTATATATAGCAATTTTTTCTTTCTTCTAAAAAAAGCACACGTACATTTTCAGACGTAAAAAATTAATCAGAATAAATTATGCATTTCAGATATAATTTTATATACTCTACATAGCACTGCAGCACTCATAACTTAGAATATACACACATTTAAGAAATAATTATATATGCAGCACTGTACAGCATTGTAAAATAACTCAAAATCAATATCAACATATCTATTTCTCTTAAAAATGTAATAATTGTAAATATATGCTTAAAATATACTAATATAAGCTCAAAAAGTAAATTTGTCCCCTATGAGTGGAGCTTTGATAAAAAAAACATAATTATTTTTTATTCTATAAAAATGGTAAAAATTGGATTTTTTGGATCTTTTCCCCCTTAGAAAATTAGCTGAAATCAGGGTAAAATAAATAAATAGCAAATAAATGGCCGTAAACGAACCATTATATCTACTGTGGTGCAGGCAACAAAAACACTATACTGATTACAATACGTGGTGGGTATATTAGGTAAAACCTCGAATTAAATCCTATATTTAATGGCTAGGGAGAGAGAGTGCACGTGACCGGAACTTAATGTTGAACTTCTATTACAAATGTTTATATGCGTTATGTATGCGACCTGATGTCACCGAACATTATCCACAAATACTAAAATGCAAAGCACAAATCCATACGTTGCAACGTCATCACTTGGAGGGTATAAAGATAAGAGCTACTCATGAGTCATCCTTGCAAGATGAACGAACCTCTCTATTTCACTATGTACAAACACAAAAACAAAAGAGAGCTCTTTTGATTAACAGTATTGTCGATTCTGGCGGAGATACACATAGAACTCAACAAGGTATATCACAATGCGTTTTATAAGTATTATAATAATTTGCATACTGGTAAAGAAGTAGATCAATTGGCTGTACAACAATTTCTCACCTCGGTAAATAATTTTTTAACGGACGAAGACAGAACTTTGTTAGACAGTGACGTCACCGTCGATGAGGTGTATGAAGCACTGCGTATTTGTAACGTTAAGTTCACTCCTGGGAACGATGGGATAGGCTACCAATTTTATATACTTTTTTTTATATTATGAAACATGAATTGGTCAAGACAATACAAGATGCATTTCGAAACAAATGCGTGTTTAAAAATGAAGGTCTAATTGTACTGATTGCCAAAGAACGCGTCCGAGTGCAGTGACTGTATTTAGGCACATTACTTTGTTAAACTGTAACTGTAAGATTATGGCCAAAGTCTTGGCTAATAGACTGAAACCTATATTATCTTCCTTACTCAGTTCACAGCAAACATGTGTCAGTAAAACTCAAAATATATTTTCAACGGTGGTGGGTATACGTGATATCATGTCTTATTATGAAATGCAACAAACTTCAGCTTTTATACTCTCCCTTGATTTTACAAGAGCTTCTGACCTTGTAATTCACAAATATTTGTTTGAAGTACTTCGAGCCTATTGCTTCAGTGAAGCCTTTATATCTGTTTTGCAAAGTATTTATAGAAAGGCAACCTCCCGTCTTCTTATCAATGGATTCGTGACTCCTGCAATACACGTGACGAGATCCATTCTCCAGGGGTGTCCCTTGAGTATGTTTCTCTTCGCCTTGACTTTGGACAAACTACTTCGATATATTCAGAGCCGAGCCCCACCGGCAGTGAGTGCTTTCCTTGAAACGCAAGTGTTTACATTTACAGACGATTTATCAGCTTGTGTAACAACAACGAACCAGCTCCAAAATATACTAAATGCAATGTGTTTGTATTGTTCTGCCAGCGGAGCGGAAGTAAACATGACAAAATCAAAGGCTTTACCTGTTGGCAACTGGATTCAAGACAATCCAGACATAGGGATACAATATGTAAACGAACAAAATATTGGGCATTACTTTTCATACTAACGAATCCAGAATGCTGGATCTAAACTGGACGAAAATTGTAAGCGAAATCAGGTTACAGTGCTATCAAATGAGAGGAAGACAACTCAATTTAATTCAGCGTGTTTGGTTCCTACACACTTTTATTTTTAGTAAATTGAATAATGTCGCTCAAGTGTTGCCAATCACACAGCAATATCTCTAACAAATAAAGTCTGCTGTGGGATGGTTCATGTGGTACGGACATGTTTTTTCGGGTACCTTTCCCGATCATGTGACAAACACAAATAACAGGTGGTCGAGAACTATGGAATATTGAAAATAAATGTAAGTCGCTATTTTTGGCTATAAATTATAAATTGTACTTAATTGAACGGTCGATTACATCAATGTGGTGGTGTATATTTACCGATACGTTTCCACCGCAAAATCCACCCAACGTGTCTCCACTAACAAAGAACATTATGTATCTACGAATCTTTGTACAAAAATGGAGTTATGTGGTGTTTCCCATGGATATAAAGGAGAATACTCTGTCAAAATATTTGTATGAACATTTTCAACGACAATTTATCATGCATCAGAGTCGAATAGAGAAAAAAATTCCTAATGTTATTTGGTCAAATGTATGGCAAAATCTCCACAAGCCTTTCCTTGACACGGACATACGAAGTTTGTGGTATACCCTGGTGCATGATCTAGTTCCAACAAATGTTCGACTACATGAAATAAAAAGATTACCAACAAATGACTGTACACAATGTGGAAAGGTGGATACAAATGTACATCGCCTCACTACATGTAAAGGAATTTCAGAAATTTGGGCCTTTCTCATTATGTGCCTTGCCAAAATATGTCGTATATCGCCACAATCAATTCAACCAAAAATATGTATATTTCCAGACTTCAAACATTTCCCTGTGAAGAAACAAAATGCCATTGTATAGCTAATAGCACATACAATATATTATATACACACAGCAAAACGTTTGAACCAAATATCACCCTATATAAAATGTATCTTAAAAGATCTACATGGAAATAATAATAAAAGAATGTCCGATTATCTCAATATTTTGGTAAATATCTGGATGTAATGTAATTGTATGTATACATGTAGGGAAAAAATCCACAGATGTAAACAGAATAGTGAAATAAAACTTTTTACAAAAAGTCGGTAACGCGTCTGATTACCATGCTAAAGGTCCCGGGTTCGATCCCCGGCCGGTTCAAATCCGGGAAATTTTCTAACGTTGGAAGCGGCCCCGGCGCCCGCCCAGTGTCGAATAACATGGGTACCTGGGGGAAACCCTGGGGGGTAAAGGCGGTCAGGGGCGTCATGCTGATCACATCACCCCCATTCACGACCGGATCAAGAATGTGTGGGGCGTTACCCCCACACCCCCTATAAGCCTCCATTGCGTGGAGCAGTTTACCTTTTTTACCAGACCAATTTTCGTATTGACAATTTTTCAACAATTTTCAAAAAATTAATTTATAATAGGATAATAAAGTATGAAGAAGATAAAAAGATACTCATAAAGCAACAAAATGGGTTTGTGAAATCGAAAACAACAAAAAATGCAATTTTTTGATGTAATTGTTAATATTCTTTCCTGCGTAAACAAAATGTATTCTGTTGCTCGATTTGTTTGTGATTTATCAAAAGCGTTTGACTGTGTGAATCATCACATACTACTATACGACGCACGCTTTTAGAAGCGATATCGGGCGGGGCCACACAGAGGGTGTGCGTGGCGATCAGCCAGTGGCAGGAGTGCAACGTTGTACAGTTAGGAGACTGCGGCGCGGAAGTTAAAAGCCGTGTTATATATTTTTCTTGCGCGCAAGAAGTTTTCGTAAAATTCGCCACATTAAGGTTCATCATAAAATGGGGAAATACATTTTGAACCTGACTGTCAAAGTCCCTTGAATTTCCGTCGCCTACAGCCGGAGTTATCGTTCCTTGAAGAAACAATGGAAACATCACCTATCATTTCCTTCCGCCTGTTTTTTTTCGTTGCCACCTTGTTTACGCAGCTGAGTTGTTGTGGCAAGGGAAAACTGTGGGTGTTAAATTCGCCTCGATATAAACAAAGACCCTTCGTTGTTCTGGGCGTTCTCGAACATTGAAAGTCTGGGTCACTTTGAGTTCAGAATTTTCGTAGCAAGGCCGATGTAAAGTTATTCGCTTATCGTTCACTCGTGCGCCACAAAGAACAGTTTGTGAAAAGATTAAATACAGCCATTTCGTGCAATAGTGGTGTTCCGTGTGTTCTTTTTATTTTAAATAATGTCACTCTCAAAACCTAGCGCCAGTAGTACAGGCCCCAAGGGTGCAAAATCTTATCATTAACCTCCAGGAGAGTGACTTGGAAATGAGTGAAATCAGTAACACGGAGACCGAGGAAGACGACGAGAGCGGTGATGAATATATAAATACCTTCAAGCATCTTTCAGGTATGGTTTTCTCGTATATGATACAGTGATATAATGTTATAAACCTGTGTAGAAATATTCACTATATTATTTCACTGTACTCATATATACTGTGCATGCATTATCAAAATAATGGACACATCGCGTAATTTCTGTCCTTCCCTTGCGCTAGCAGTTAGTTTGGCAACAACGCAGTAGCACTGGCTGGGTATTAGCCGAACTCATGTTCCTTCTAAAAGCCTGCGCCGTATAGAGAAATTAAAATACTACGGAATCCGCGGTCTATCAAACAAATTATAAGAATCCTCTTCACCGAATAGAACACAGAGCGTTGCAATAAATAGCTTATCCAATACTGGGACACATACAACATATTACTCCGAATTGAAAGATGATGTTATTGGAATCCCCCAAGCAACAATACTAGGACCCCTATTATTTTTATTGCTCTTAAATTACCTTCCAGCAAATGTTGAAACCACTCAAGTTACTCTTTTCGCTGATGATTCTACAGCTTTAGTAGATTTTTTAACGTTGTAACTTTAAGTCAAAAATCGGAGAAAATTCTTACTGAACTACAAAGCTGGTTTTCAGCAAACAAACTTTCTATAAACAACGACAAAACTAATATAATAAAATTTCGTGTATGTAGAGCCATAAAATCTTCTATTAAGCAAGATAAAGATAATTTCACAGTAGGGCATGCCGTTATAACAGCTACTAACAACACAACATTTCTTGAAATATTTATAGACGAGTGTCTAGACTGGAAAGTTCACAAAGGTAAAATATGCAAGAGGCTAAACACCGTATGTTACCAAATAAGAACTTTAAAAATTGTTTCAATACAATTTGTATGCAAAATATCTATTTCTCAAACTTCGAAAATATTTTGAGGTATGATATTCAATTTTAGGGGAACTCGACTCAATCGCAGAGGATTTTTAAAATTCGAAAAAGAGCATTGCGTATTTTGGCAAATGCACACAAAACTGATACATGTAAACCTCTTTTTTTAAAGAAAATCGTATATTAACACTTCCAAGTTTGTACATACTTGAAACACTTACTTTCATACACGAAACAAAATCGAACTATCCAAAGAACATAGACACTCACAATTTAAGACTACAGGGGAAAAGGTAGTTAAGTCAGTTTTTCATAATTTTACAGAATAGCAAATTGAAAGTTTGAAACCAAATAATATTTATTCTTATTGATTTATGTTCTGTAGTACATGTATTATGAAAAAAGCGTATATTTCTTTTTATGAAAATGAAGTATGAAATAAATTGATTCACGAAGAGTACACAAGTTATGTGCTCTCAATGTAACAGTTTACAGTATTATTTAGTGATGCACAAATTCACTTGTTCAGGTTTAGGCAGTGCTGTCCTTATTTGTTCTGCCCCTTAGGTCCATGTGGCAGGTCTGTGTAGTAAAACTGAGCCTCTCTTGTGCAGAACACTTTCAGTTCCTGAAGATCTTAGAACTTTTCGTCTGATATTTGTAGAAGTCCCTCATAAGCTCTAGCAGGGTGTAGAAATTCGTTATATTCCAAATGAGGTGCAAGGCTTCTGTCTTTTTCTTCCCGCGCACAATTGTGGAAATCCATGCTGCATTGTAGTGTTTCCAATGCATGATCAGACGGTGATGATCTCCTTCAACTTTCAGCTCCTTTATTGGTCTGGTTGGAATGGGGCATTTCCTGATGTAATAGTTTTCAAGGAATACTCTCCAGTCTCTAATCATCCCATCATCCACTTCTACAACTGTGAACGGTTCAGGCTTAACTCGTGCAATTGGGAATACTGCAACACAGTCCTTAGGAACGTCAGTTGCAGTTTTTGTTTTTTAGTATTCCTATATCCTTGTTGCATTCCATGTATGAATGTCCTCGTATTTGAAATTTGACAATAACTGACTGCTGACTTTTCTTCTCATGAACAACTTAGTGTAAATATTGGAGAACAGTGTAATTTTTAATTTGGCCTCCAGCTGAGTCAGGGTAAAAATGCAATATGTAAATGTTGTACGTCTGTGCTAAGAATGTTAGTAATGTACTAATTCAAAAACGATGTTACCTTATTTGGCCCTTTGCTGCCAATAGTTTCAGGATAAACTTAAAAATTGCCTTGTTGTCAGACAATTGCTGAATGTTGAAAGAGAAAATACTTAACAGTCGTTTGTAGTAAACCATGTTTGTAGTAATGCTTGGACAAGGGATATTTTTTTTGAAAATCCATGGAAATTGATTCGATCCGATGATCCTTCCTACTTCTTATTCTTGCCTGGCTTTTGCGCTAATAGAAAGTTTCTGCTTTTCTAATATGAACCTGATGCTGAGTTTCCATATCTTTTATTATCTTCTCTAAGTCATGCTTCAACCCTTCGTCTGCAGAAACTAATTTGGCCGTGAATGACTTCTTATGTGCAGAAAATTCATCACATGTACTACATGAATCGCTTCTTGGGTAACCAAAGTCAACGTTAAACTTGGTAATAAATATGGTATGGTATGTTTCATATAACACCGTGTTGTGAGGATTCTTTTCTGCGTATATATTAAACATTTTAGAAATGATTAGCTCTTCTGGTAACTATATATTCTCTATACTCTATCTATTGTAATGGCTTTCACGGCCTTTAATTGATGATATGTGATCCATAACAAGCTTTTCAGTTTCTGAGGACAATTGATTGTGCCTATTGCTATGCTAGCCTCGCATGTCGTTGCCTATATCTTTATTACATTTTATGGCTCTTTGGATATTTTCCAGTCTTTGTTTTAGAAATACTGTGGAGTGAACGGAAAGCTTTTTGACATACTTGTATCTCTTTACACTTGCATTAGTCTCGCTGGAAGTATTACCTTGTACATAAAACTTTTATGTCGTAGTTTGGCATCTTCTTCTTCTTCTCTTAGTCTCCTATATCACGTGATGTAATTAAACCACTCAATTGCAAACTTTGTTTCTCACTGCAAATTATTAGTCACTGATAAGTTTATTTCTATGTTTCACATCAACAAAATTGAAACACTGCAGTTAACAATTAGAGGAATCTCCGATGTCGTCGTCTGGGCCCTAAGTTTCTTGTTAGCGTCCTTTATCCTCCAAAAATTCTTTCACTTTTTACTATGTGTGTAGATACACATGGTCCTTCGTCACATTCACTCATTATGCTATGAATCAGATTCTGTAAAAAATATAACTCACAAAGCAAGAGTCTAAAGAAAGAAGAAATTCACGTTTAAACACTTACGATGGGGCAACCCACTGTAGAACAATTTATGTAGTGTATAAGACTTCACAGCCTCCTCAGTTCTGAAATGGCGAATGCAATTGACGGTCACGTGTACGTTTAATGTTGGCCGGGCGTTGGAAGAAAGCACAATTTTACAATGGAATGCAAGGTGCACAAAGAATGATATCCCTCACAAAAAAAAAAACAGCATTTAAAATTTCAATCCGACTGTGTTGCCACATGCAGCGCGATCACTATAGTGGTGAAGTTACTTTCGTAAAATGACTTGCCTTCTTTCTCCCCTCTATTAAACTCACTTACCTTCTTCTTCCCTTGTAGGCGAAATATTCAAGATTTTATTTATCAGTGACTAATTTTCCTGTTGTTCTGACATTGCGTCCCCATCAACTACATCATTCAAGCTACATGAATCTGCTGTTAACTCATTTTCGACCATTCACTAACTTGCCTCCCTTTTCCCCTGTAGTCTTCATGTCAGACAAACAAATAACTTCCACATTCCCAAAGTGCGACTAACTGCATACCAAACAGGACATTTTTACACAGGCATCCAGGTACAAAATAAGTTACCAAAAAGTTACAAAAATTTTGAGAGAACCACGATCTTTAAAAATGAAGTAAAAAGTTGTTAATGGTATAAACATTATATTAAGTTAAAGAATTTCAGGAATTAAATAACTTTATAAAATGAATTTAGATTGTATGCACTATATAATATTGTACGTTTATAGCACTAGTGCACTTAAAGAAAATAATTGTCATTGTACGTATTTACTAATATATTATGTTATATTATTATAAAAAAAATCTGCCAAATTGATGTATAGATGTATTATGTGCGGTATCAACGTGTTTTATTTTGTAATGCACCAATGCCCCTCAGGGGTACTTTCTGTGTGAAAATTGCTCTATTGCTCAATTGCTGTGGTAAGCTGATCTTTGCCTCAAGGCAATTCCTGATTCTTGCCCGAATTATATGCTGTAGTACAGCAGTACCTTATATTGAGTGTTTTCGAAATAAATGGAAGAAACACTTCAATAGAAAAGTATATCAATGTAGTAATCTTCTTCTTAATATATATAAATGGATGTATGTGTGTATGTGTGTTTGTTCCAGCATAACTCTCGAACGCCTGGAGCGATTTCAACCAAACTTGGATCACGTATCACTTGCAAACTAGAAAGAAATACTGTGGGGATAAGACACCCCTGTCACCCCAAGGGGTGGGGTTGGGAGGAGGTGACATGTAAGAATAATCGAAACCGACCGATGTTAGTGAAATCCATAGTTTTCGGGGTCTCTAAGATGAATAGAGACAGTCTCAATGCCGTCCAATTAACGTTCATCACCTATCGGGATGGCGGGTGAGAGGGGGTGAAAATTCAAATGTAAAATAATATCAAGATTAGTGTCGGATCCATAGTTTTTGGTGTCGCTAAGCTAATTGGTGATATTCACGACGACCAAACTTGGTGCATGTGGAATGAAATACTGTGGGGGTAAGACACCCCTGTCATCCCTATGGGTGGTTGGGGAATAATGGAGACATGTAAAAATAATAGAAAACGACCGATATTCGTGTGGGATCCATAGTTTTGGGGTCGCTAAGATACATAGGGTCACTCCCAATGCCGTTCAACACCAATACACCCCTAGCACCCCTAGAGGTGGAGTTTGGAAGTGGGTACATGTAAAACGACCGAAAAGGCCTGGCATCTTCTCAAACGTGCCATTGCAAACCGCCCTCACCCACCACATACCTTACGTGATCTGATACACACTGCCATTCCGGAATGGGACAATCTTCCACAACATGTATTGGATAACCTGGTTTTCAGCATACCCATTCGTGTTCGAGAATGTCTATTTGTTCGTGGAGGCCACACACGTTACTGAATAGATGGTGAGGGGTTTCTGATATTTTGGTAATTGGTGATCTTTTTGTTGCATCTTACTTTGGTGAGGAAAACCACTTTGTTTCTTTTGTTTTTTTTAGTTAAATCTTTCCGAATTTTCTTTAACTATGTTTTGTGTTTTGTACTTTCATTGCCTAGTCGGAAGTATCGACATGTGCGGTTTCTGTGATGCCTAAAATAAAAATTTAGTTATATGCAAAACTTTTTTGACCAGTATATATTACTTCTTAGTTTGTATACTGTACTTATACTTTGAAATACCTGTAAATAAAATTTGTTACATTTTACGCTATAGTCAGAATCCATTAAACACCCGAGCAACGCCGCGTAATCAGCTAGTTAACATATAAATATAACATATTAAAAATATTTAGTGCTTTAGGAACGTTTGTACAAATTTAACATTATTAAGTCACCTCTAATTATGACACGTATTTTAATGACAAGAAAATAGAAAATTCCAGAGGCGAGTAACGATTTTCAAGAAAAATATATATATTTCCTTTGATCGAAGAACATGTTTGCCATGCAACTGTATCATCAGATAGATAATTAAATTGGACTTTAAAATGTGTATAATTTATGAACATTATTTCATTTCAAGAACGTACACACACACACACACACATATTTCTTACATACCTGAAAATAACAACAAGGACTACAGCTCTTTTCTACCCCTACGCCGGACGCTCGCTATGCTGGCAAGGGGAGTAGGGAGCGGGAAATGCACCGCATTCCAAACAGATAACAGCGGTGGCGCCGAGTGTTACGACGTGGCAGGAGGAAGTACCATGCGCACATCCTTCTACGGGTTGCTGGGTTTCTTATCGCGCAGGATGGGTGGCTTACGCTTTTCCTAAGTTCCCTTGACAACACATAGAGCGCCCACTGTGAGACCAGACAAGTGCTGTAATCTACTTGAACCCCGGCACAATAATGAACATAAAATGACTTCTCACTGCTACGAGACAGATGGCTTTCTCAATAGTGCACATGAAAGGATTTGTTACATTGATGTATTGACATTAGTTATTTGCCCACGAAATGATTTTTAAACTCCACCTCCCCCCTTTGTATACTGCCAATATATAAGGAGGTTATATCTCCTACACTATCGGTTACAGAGTCAACGATTTTTATACATTTCACACACTGTGAAACCGCCTCCAGCTACAACCACTACTGTTGTTTTACCTAAGATTATGGATAATATTATCTTCCGTTATTGGCACGATTTTCCTTTAAGTGGTGCCCACGTTAGAATTGCACAAACTATGCCTAAAATGACGTATCTTTTTTGGAGGGAAGGAATTCAGATGGATATCCACGAATATGTGTTTTGTGTCAACCTGCCAAACTAGTTGCTGGGAAAGCGCCAGGACTTATTTCTTCCGAAATAATTCCATTTTAATTATTTTCACAATGATTGTTTTCATTTCTTTGATTTCACCGAAAACACAAGTGTTCAAAATTAGTCGTGGGCGAATTCGAGTCCTTATCTGCGAGGACTGAATATTTAATTCAGTTATCTATATGCGATGCATATGCATAGTCAAATATAAGGTCTTAATATACTTACTCTGATACAACCATTTCACCTTCAGTCTTATTAATAGAAGATATTGGGCAAATAAACACTGATGGAAAAACAACCACATTCGGTGTGTTGACAATCGACATTCCAATTGGGTTTCTATTTGCGTTCTCCCAGGTTGACACTGCGAGTATAATGGAAACGACGAGAGACATCAACCAGGCAGAGAGCCAGAGGCACCTGTAAGATGAAAGAACCTTACTTCATAATATGAAATATAACGTAATATATGATCTTGTTTCAGTATTTAGTAAATATGTACTACTAAAAAAACTAGAAACAAAATTTTGAATATTATGGTTAATTTCTATCTTTTCTTACTTACGCTCTAGCTATCTTAAACCCGAAGGATTATGGCTGAAGCAATACAAACCTTCCACGATCCATCCTATCTTTCCCATTCTTACCAATTTATTTAAGATCCATCTAAACTTTCTCCCTCCATGTTCGTCTTGACATTCCTACAGTTTTCCAATCATCAAGTTTTCATCAAGTTTCCTGTAAACTCCTCTTTCCTCTTCCATTCATGTCACATGGCCAGCCCACCTAACTATCCGTGATTTAAATATTCTCATGTCCGGACATGAATACATACCATGCAGTTCTATATTATGTAACCTTCACGTAACTCACATGAACCCTCATGCCTTTAAGGTCCAAGTAGTTTTTTAAGTACTTTATTTTCAAATACTCTTGATTTATGTTCCCATTTTAATGTAATGAACAAAGTTTCACATCCACATAATACTACACGCAAAATTATTGTTTTATATATTTTAGCTTCTAGTATCTAAGATAAAGTCTATCCAGAGAAAAGTAACACGCATTTCCTGAATGAAGTCTGCTTTTTTACTTATTCTTTAGTATCATTTTCACTTGTTACTATTACTCCTAAGTACTGATTCAAACAAATTGTTATCAGTGATTAAATGTTGATTTTTACATAACACTTGGTCTTCTTTGAAAATTATTTTAGCATTATTCTTAGTTGTATTTTTAAAACCTTCACCTGGTCAGGTTACATAATCTGCATATGCTTACAACTGACTTAGGTTGTTTGATTAGAGTCCATCGTAAGTAGTAGTTTCTATTACTTTCCTAACAGCAAATTCTAAGGCAAAATTAAAGAACGAATGTCAAAATGCATCTTCTCCTTTTAAGCCATCATGAATTGTAAATTCTTCAGAGATATTAACACACATGAAGAATTTCATTTTGGTTCGTTATTGATAACTTGTATCATATCATCCTTAGGTATTTCAAACTCGAATAATATATTATATAAATTATCCCTTTTAACCGAATTATATGCTTTTCTAAAATCAATTAATACATAATGACAATGTGATTTTATTCCCACCTTTTCCCAAGTGTCTTTCTAATGTGCAAAATTTGATCCATAGTTGACCATTTACATTTAAATATACATTGATAGTCACCTATTGTTTCATTAGCGTAAGATATTTTCTTTTCCGAAAAGTACGTTAGGTAATATTTTATGTGATGTTGAAAGAAGAGCAATTCCCTGGTATTTATTGCAGTTCGTTCTATCACCTTTTTTTAAAATACAGGAACCATGAAAAATATAGGATTTTTTTTAGGAATTTCTTCTTTTTTCTATATTAGAAAAAATATATATTTTTTAATTTGATGTATTAACGAATTTCGACACTATTTAATTACTTCAGCTGTTCTTAAATCAAATCCATGTGTTTGTTCTTATTGAGCTTTGTAATATCATATTTAGTTTCACTTAAGTTAGGTTTTGGAACTATAGGTTCTTCTGTGTGTACTTCATATACTTCTGATTTATATCCTCCATGAAAATTTAAAAGATTCATAAAATAGTTCTTCCATCTATTTAAAATAAATCGGGACGTGTGGTATCATTACATGGATTGTTATAAAACTAAATTTGATAAATATTGCAGACTGAAACCATCTCTAGCCATTTTCTCTCTACGACAAACCCATTCATTTGTACAAGCACAAAATTGGAATTCTTGCAAGATCTAAAGAATACTGTAATTTTCTTAGGTTTTTGTGAGTTCGTACTAAAATATATAATATTGTATGGGGAGGGGAATGTTCTACATGACCCCTCATCTGGGTACGGGATTGCTGGATAAGTAAGTACTGTTCTGTTCCAAATAGTTAGATGTCTTACACAAACAAACATAAGAGCGACACCAAATTGGAAATGCAATATTTACTTATTTTGTCATTTATACAATGTAAAAAATATTTTTTTTTCTACTTTTCCCCTTCAAATCCCTATATTGCCTCTGTAATAAAATCTGACATTGATATTTTGAATCACGTAATTTTCGTGGTGAAAAAACTATCTTCAATTTCTTAGCGTATCAACGTCTGTTTGCGTGGTCAACAACAATCATGGCAAAGAACGAAAGCGTTGTTAGACCTCTAAGCATTTCATTACATTTGCCGTGATGTAGTTACGAGTAGATTTGAATTTTTAGTACAAAGTTTCTCATAACTGATTATGTAATATCTTGGCAGAAATTGCTTGTGTTTGTGAGTTGCACGATTATATACTGTGCATTGAATCAATCATCTGTGTATGACTGATCTCAAGGTCATATACGTAGCTTGAGACCTTCTGAGAAGGTAGAATCACATTTGGAGCATAATTTTGAACGGGCAGAATCAGACTTAGGCATAATGTTGACGAGGCAGAATTATGCATGGGCTAATTGTGAGGTGACAGAATTAGACTTAAAGCTTACCTTTAGCTGCTATAATTAAATCTGGGGCTTAGCTTTGCAGGAATAGATTAGAAAAGTTTTCCATCTCATAAAAACTGCGTCCAAGGTTACATGGTAATAACTGTTACGTTTGCGAAATCACAAATATTACTCGTTATTAATTTGATCCTCAGTGTGATAAATAAATACTGTACTCGCCTCTGGAAACGGACGTTGTTGGGATCTCAGAAGAAAGCAGGTGTACCATTAAAAATGAGGTAAGTGTTCTTTTAACCTCGTTTAGGAATTTTTATATTTTTGCATCTTTGTATTCCTTCATGGAGAACATTTTTGTCAATGAATGAGTAATTCATGGATAAATAGATAATACAATATGCCAGGGCTCGAAAAATCCCGGTCACCAGGTCGCCATGGCGACAACAAATTTCAGCCTGGCGACTGTGATATTTTGCTGTAATACTGCCGTTTTTTTAAGTTTGCATGTACGAAATTTTGAAGATTCTAAGTTCATATTGCAGTACTGCGTAAGTTAGCAAATTATTATTTTTTTCCAACGTTGTGAGCATTCCATACAATCAGTTACAATTTCTTACTCTTTGTCCCCTAACCACCATTTCCCACATTCTCACATGATTTAGCGATGTTTTGAATACGGTGATGCTCAGCTTCTTATAGATTGATTGATTTCCTTTATTTTACTTCGCTTTTTGTGTCACTTTTGGCTAATTTGCGAAGATGGAGATAAGTGACGATATGATGAAATTGATGAATGAACACTCACAAACGACCAAGCTCAGGCCGGGATTCGAACCCGGGAACCCTGGCGTCGTAGCGCGATATGATAACCAATCCGCGACCGGGGCCGGCTCAGCTTCTTATAATATGCACAATTGCTAGTTGGTGGTTTCCTGGCGCCTGTTTTTCAGAGCTGGCGCCTAGCTCTGATGAAGTTTTTTCGAGCACTGCATAATGCATATATTGATGCGTGGCTCCATTTTAGTGACGGGATCGCTGGAGACACAGGGATGTAGTTCAGATAAAGCAAGAGGGTGGATCTTAACTCGTTGGTCTGCCCTGGTTGAGAGGAGGGAAGATGAAATAGATAACATTTACTTGGCCCAATGGCCGCTGACTACCCGCAGGCCCAAATCTCAGGTCTCGTCCTGACGCCTTGGACATCCTGGGTGATTGAATTCGCACGCGTTGCTTACTGTGATACACCGTCGGTTTCCTTCATTTGTATCGACTGCCCCGCTTTGATAGAAAGGCGACTTTTATCGCTCATCATAATGCGTTGATTCTGCAGGTTATCATTCTTCTACTACCAGATTGATCACCTCTAGTGACGGAGGAATGCCACTGCTAAGCCATGCGTGATATGGGTTGCAAAATTGGGTCAGCGTAATGTGTGGAGAGGCGATGTATAATCATGAATTCTAACGTATGTTCTGTATGGTGTTCTTAATCGCTCCGTGAACCCCTTCGGATATTTGGCAAGAAATGCAGTTTCGTACGTTCTCTTAAACCTATCGTTTCATGTTTTGTAAAGTAATGTCTAGGTGACAGGAGCCAGTTGGTCTTATGACTTCAGTAATGAGCAACCATCATCGGATTATTATGGACTACATTAAGCACCTCTTTGCAGTGCTTTAAAAATGCATAGTTTATATTTAAATCCTGTATCAAATTTTGGTTTTTCTGTACAGAATGCCGTTTCTAACCATTAACTAATGTCGTAAAAAAAATGTTACACTACTGATATTGTGGGTCTACTGGACCCTTATTTTTCAAAATTCAATAAAACAAAATTTGTCGATCCTGAAATCAACTGTAACACATTTGCTTAATATTTGGAATTTTATTTATTCACTCTTAATGAACAATGTAAATAAGACCTTTCAATCAGGTTCACTTTGATTATTATTGATATATGTGTTTAAAATCTTCCATCTAAATGACATTTTCATGAACTCTCCTAAAAATACAAAAATATATTCAGAAACGAAGGAATAAAAGGTAGCTAAGCCAGCGATATGCTTGATGTGTTGCACGATTGGGTCAGCGCACTGTGTGAAGAGGCGATGTAATATCATGAATTCTAACGTTTTCTGTATCCCTCATCAATATAAATCAATATCTTATTGCCTATGTGCAATCTAGAGATTGCCTTTCAATATATGATATATAACATTCGTTTAATTAAACGGAAATCCCAATAAATTACAAAGTTACACCTGCCATCTTCAGAGGTCGTAAAGCACGTAACCATATGTGCAGTAAATTCCTTGGATCTCATTTCCATTGCAATTATCCCATTTCTCCATCACAACCATCATACAGTTTTTAGAGCCAAGATAATTATATTATTCATTACCTTTTGCTCGACAACTACTATGTCTAATTTATATTTAACTATATCATTTACATACTGAAATTATCCAAACCTGTAAAGGCTCAGTACATTCCAGGTGCATAACGTAATGTCCTTATTCCTACTATACCTATCCTTAATGCAGGGACCTACCAAATTAATCCCGACCCAGAGATCTGAATGGGTGACCATTTAACACCAGGAATATTTTACCTTAGAAATAATCAATGCCTTATGTTGCTATTTCTTGACATAACTTCTTGCATTGTTGAGTTGCCAGCTATAAGCTTAACCCTAATATGAATGAAGGAATGCATCGTGGTAAGCTTCGGATCTAGCTTGGCGGACAACATAGTCCCTTGGGGTAGTAACGAAATATGGGATAATAATACCATGCGTTTGTAATGAGCGTTGTTAGGAATAAATCCGTAAAATGACATATGCAGTACATTAATTGAAGCTTCTTAAAATAAGAAAGCTAGAAATCGATCTGGAATATTCTCTGTGCCGCCAGTAGTTAACTATGTTGTGCAAAGGCGGTTGATTTGCGGTCAGTAGTAAAATAGCCAACTTACGTCCGTTGTATGTAAGACTGTCATTTAAATGTCTGTAAATTACACTAAACATTTATTATTGCTATATTTATATTATTACCGTTATACACTAGGTGATCGTGAATGTGTGCACAAACGAGCACAAAATTTAATATAGAACGTGTAATAAGTAACCAGAAGTAATAAATTGTTGGTTTCAGTTTATGAATTTGTAACCAACATGAGAGTTTAAGGTTTTATATTTGTAAGAAGTTAAGATTTTTAAAATGTTTGTTACTTCAAATAATGTACAAGTTGTCACAGACAATTATAGTTAGATTGATACAGTTGTAGTTGGAACTTTTATATATGTTAATAAATACGTCAAAATCTGTTCGTGTTGACGTCACTTTCTCATCTTAGCAGAGGAAGTGAACCAACCTCAATGTTTCTCACCTGACGACAGACTGAGTTTGGAAAACAGGTGAAGGTGAATGATAAATAAGAACTTGGAAACGGAGAGAATTGAAGTATAGATTTTGGGTTTCCGAGTTTTCTTCTTGCCGATAAGTTGAAAGTAAGCAATTAATTATGTACTTTGACTTTCGCTATATGTGAGGGAATTGCCCAACGTTAGTATTGAATGTTCTAGTGTTTTACTGGTAAGTGATTATGAAATATACGCGATTATAAAACTGCGTTTTAACTTTGAAAACAGTGTTGTGTTTCTTTTCTACCCTGCAAGCCCTGATGATTTGCAGATTCTAATGTTTCCGACTAAAGGAATAGCGGACTAACTTTGTGATGACTGGTGTACAACCGGGGGACGTTGCAAATTGGAGGCCTCAGATAAGTATTACTTTGATACTTTAGATGCCAAAAACGTACAAAACAAGGAACGTACTGCATGTCCGGAAAGGTGCTTGAAGTTTTTTATAACATTGCCACAATTCTAACGACGGTAATCTTCTCAAAGAAGAATTCCGATTGATTTTATAGTGTATCTTCATCAATTTCTACTGGAATCGGCTCAAAACACAATACCACAAAACCCAAAAAATGAAAACGTTCAAAGTGAAAACTAATATATAATGTGCAAGGAAGCTGTCCAATCATGCTTCTCTTTAGTTTGCTGCGAGGACAAAGTTCCCAGTAAAGAAACTCTATAATGTCCAATGCTTACATTTATGAAATCTGTATTGAATTAACAAAAGAGGAAAACGAGGAATGTGCGTTCCTCATTGCTCTTGATTTTTAACCTACAAAAGAGCAATTTTTACTATCTAATAATATTGAACTTAATTCGCATTGTGGGCCTCCCCGGTGGCGTAGTGGTAACGTCTTCGCCTTCTAATCAAGGGGTCTTGGGTTTGATACTCGATGGGGACCTAATGTTTCGAACCTTACTTTAAACTGTAGGTCCAGCCTCGTTTAGTCTATATGTGCATAAAGCAGACTTAAAACGACAAATCAATCAATTTATTTGCAATGTTTCCTCCAAAAAATCAAATTTTTAGCCTTTCCAAATAATAGGTATTTGTCCGAAATACATCACAACTATGACACTATTAATTATAATTTAATATTGTTGTTTGTAAATGTACTTTCCTTAATTTATTATCAATTTTAGAACTTCAATTATTACCCCTTTGCTGGTGGCGTTATTACCCATAAAGCTGGTAAATAACGCCAGTTTGCAACGTTTTCTTTAAAGTCTCTTTCAACACATTTCTATTCCAGCTACCTGTTTGCCTTTCTGTGTGTACTGCATAAGCTGCTCTATCTTACCCTGTGCTTGTTTCCTAAAAAAACTTTCCTATGTAGGTATATAATTGAGAGAACCTTAAGTTGGCGTTATTACCACAAGGGACCTTAACCTATAGACCTTACTCTACATCTGCCAATTGTGGAACGCTTGTATAGCCAATACAGAAGAACTATATAAATTACAAAAGAGCAAACTTTCAACCATTTTACTTTGTTGGATGACTAACTGCAGTGAACAAGCTACTAGGCGATGACGATTTACTTTCCAAAACAATCTGGACGCTGACTCCAAAGAAGGAACCCTCGTGTGATACGGGACTTCTTGTCTTGTCCCTAGAGTAAGGTAACCGTGAGTTTCCTTTACTCAATTACCTTTCAAAAGTTACATTCCGAACACTGAGCTAGAGTTAACATATGGCGTTCCAATTTTTAGCCCAAACGTTAAGCTGAAATAAAAGTTCCCTGCACTCACAGCAAGAGGAAACTCTGGTGGTAAAGGAGGCCAGAGGCGTGTACTGATCACATCACCGTGAAAACGAAAGTGTGGGACCCTAGATACACACCCCCTATACGTCTACACGGCAAGGTGCAAAGCACAGGGGAGCATTTTACATTTTACCTTTACTTCACAATTAACCATTGAATACATATATTAAGAACTAATAATGGAGCCCAGACTCTCTCAGTGGCATTAAGACTGTTACACTTATGCCTAATATTTTATGTATTTTTTTTAAATACCTATTTCAGTAAAAGTAATTTAAATAATTAAGAAAGGCGAAATGTTGATTTCAGTTTTACTCTTAGACTAAAATACACCACATATGCTGACGAAAACGGTCAATTTTTCAGTAAAAGGCTCTTAACAACGTTACTATTAAACCCTCTATCAGAGCCTTCATCAGACTTGAAATCACACTTCGCTTCTTCTAATTTCGTTTCAAGCCTGAGACACAATGAGAGAAGGTTGAAATGTATCGATCTTAAGTATGTTTTTACTGAAACACTGACTTCCATCGCAGCATATGTAGTGTAGTTTCTGTTATGAAACAATGCTTAATCGTGTTATTATGAACCAAGCATTACAAAAACAAAAACGAATTTCGCCACTACAATCTTCAAACAGATTGTTACAATTAACAGCCAAGTCTACGAACAAAGAAAAAAGTTGGAACGTAGTCTATTTATTAATATTTATTTTTTAGGATTCCCTGTTTTTGAATGTAGTTACAACTTAGATAAATTTAACGATTGATAAGTACAGTATAAAATACCAATAATATAAAATTCACAGAAATTAGTTTCTAATTTGTGTGCTAAAGAAACGAACAAAATGACGTTCATATCTACAGTGAAAGAATATTTTCAAAATACTAATTACTTTTCTGTGCTTATGAATATTAGGGTAGTCCAAAAAAGATAGAACTTAAACTCTTTCATAGACATGTGTTTTTTTTATTTAAATATTCTCCTCTACAACCGTAGTGCACTAGTTCTTCGGGCGTCTGATTTCCACACGGGAGACCTGGGTTGGTCATCCAAGGTCCGAATGTTTTGACATTGTCCTCGAAAAAAGAAGGTTATGGATTCTCCCAACACTAAATCAATGGGTTCCTGGAGGCAACCCTCAGGTATAAAGGCCGCTGGAGTATGGTGTTGATCATGAACCGTCAAAAATTGCGGAGATCGAGGATGTGTTGCCCTACTCACACATCCCATAAATGTACACTTCTCCAAAAGTTACCTGACCAACCCTTTAAGATTTCAAATCCAGAAATCGTTAGCTCTTGCCAACATGAAGTAAGAAACTATAGTCACCCAACATATTTATAGAGAACAAAACGGAAAACTCAAGTATGAGGATTAATTTAAGAGTATACTTGCCATTCGGCATGTTAAAAATGAATCAAAGAAAACGGTTGTGAGGTTGGAAACACTGCACTCGCTCGTGGTCCACCTGGAGGAAATGTCTGTCAAGTTTGAACACAAAAGGACATAAGAAAAAACTGATTTAAAGAGAAAACTGATTTAAAGTTTTAATAAAGTGTTATATTTAATGTACAATAAATAAAACAAACATGCAAACACTTGCAAGAGTTAACCAACGTAAATGAACACTAGTAATGTGAATGAGCTTTCAATACGGAGGGGAGTCGTTGTTATTAATTCAGAGGATTAACCCTAAGGCGGTGCTCCACCAGATGTAGTAGGGACTCCTTAGTCTCTTTTTCCTTGGTCAAATACTCGTTTAAACTGCGGAAGATGACTGCTTTCCTCTTCACCCCATCAGTAATAACTTCCAGTCTACCTTTCATCCTTCCTCCCTAAAATATTTCTATGTTGGCCTCCCACTGCTCAGAGGGCATCTCGAGCAAGGTGCCATAGGTCAGAAGAGACTTCAGAAACCAAATGATAAGCAGACAGAACATCCATCTTCATGCCAGTCAAACTTGTTATGAAAGCACAGATACCAACAAGATCGTCTATCAGATACGAGAGATGGTGCTTCAAACAAGTTCGTTCTACATTTCTAATCTGGTTTGAATCTAGTGCAAAACATTCACCTGACTTCAGTGAGAAATTAATTATTCAAAGCATTTTTATATTCTTAACTGTCGAACAGAACTAAGGGCTGCGCTGATTTGCCACAAGCCAATGCACTTGCTTCTAGTATATGAAGTATTCAACTATCAGAGACGTGGCCTTTGGCCACATCTTGTGCGCTCCCATACGTGACCTACGACATAGTTCTGGGTTCGTCAATGCACTTAATGCCTTTGAAAATATCAGAGTGTATTATTGGAGGCAGGGGAAAGAGTAAGTATGTTATCTTATTTGAAGAGTTTAAGACATAAAAAACATACCATAAGATAACATAACTATGTGCAAGGAAATTAATATTACACAAATATACAAAATATTCAAAATTGTATATTTTCTTATTAATAAACTGAGTAAGCAATAACCATTTCAAAATAGTTATTTGGATGTTTTGTATCAACGAATTCAACACCGAGATTAAATTCAAAAAGCAATATTTACGTCTATTGTCATTTTCACATTTTTAAACGTAATTGAAAAATGATTGTTTTCCGTCATTCATTCCCTCAAATTCCTACCTCTTTTCAGTAATAAATTCTAACGCTCATATTTTGAAATTCGAAAAGTCTAGCATAATTCACTTAAAGTAGTTTTCGGGGTGAAAATAAACTTTCTTTAAGTTCCCTAGCAAAGTCCGAATCCATGGTCAACAACAAGCACGGCAAGCTCTAAAGAATTATGTGTTGTTATCCATCTAAATATTTAGTTAAAACAATCACAATGTAGATATTTCGCATTGCGTATATCAATATCTAATTTTATCTGGACTGAAACTCACTATGTATATGTAATCCTTGTTTGAAGCACCTTCTCTAACCAGGAGTTGATTCATCCGTGTGTAATCTGTGAGAAATAATCTAGGTTGACAAAAAAAATGCCCGTGGGCTTCCTTCGTGAAGAACATTTATGTCAGTGAGCGAGTGAGTGAGTGAGTGGTGGGATTGGGGCTTTATAGATGTTGGATAAAATACCTACAGTCATTTTCGGCCTCCCCTATGGCGCAGTGGTAGCGTCGTCGCCATGTAATCAAGGGTTCCCGGGTTCGAACCCGGTGGAGGCACATAGTGGTTCGGATCCCACTTTAAACTGTACGTCCAGTACAGATTGGCCTTACTGTGCATAGAGTGCACTTAAACACCTAGTCAAACCAATCCAAATTTACAGTAATTTTCAGCTTTTTACATGAGAAGAGAATTGCAGAAACACATGCAGGTGGGCTTCATTTAGGAGAGACATGTTCTTGTTCGGATGTTTGACGTTCAGTGGAGTTTGGTGAGAACAAGTAGTCATGGTTTTGGTCTTTCAGCATACATATTCACCCACTCTCTTTTCACTGTCTACTTTATTTTACTTCCTCGTTTCAACTTCTACCATTCCTTTCTCCAAAAAATCCTTATCATGCCACACCTATATATTTCATCTGGTCAAGAAGGAAGCTTTTATCGTATGCTAATGAGGGACAAAGAACCCTTGTGGGAAATTCTAAACAGGTTTGAATGTTCTTGATTCATAAGAGCCTCATGCTTCCTCTGCTTATCAGTTGTCCTTCTTCGGTTTCCCTTCAGGGTTTCAAACTTGTTGAGGATTCGCATGAACTTATCAATAATGGTTCAGGTCTCTATGGTTGGCAAAGTATACGTTTTTCCCCACACATTCAACACTTCATCAACAACATTCTTCATTTTCTTGTCTTGTCGACAAAGGAAAATTTTGGACTTGATTGTGTACTCCCCATTGGCAGGAAACAGTCTCTGAGACTGGCTAAAGGTAGGGCGACTAGGTAATATTCAATTTTCTTACATATAGCTAATGCCATAGCACCTGCAACAATGGGCCATCGTACATTCTTTGTTGGTCGCAATAATGGAAGTACCAAACACTTGCCTAATATAACGAAACTAAAACAAAACTCTAATATTGCGACATATAGTAAAGTTTTTTGCATGGTGGCTTACAAAGACGCATGTCATAAACAAAATAACAAGATGGACAAAGCCAAACGTAAGGCAGCTAAAATAATAACCACTTTTCTGGATAAGAAATCCAATTTTGTCAAAAGAAAGTAGATCCGATTTGTGCAAAAAAAGATATACTAAATTTAAAATTTTTGGTTGAAAATGTCATTTTAAAGAATGAAATGCAGAATCCAATATTTTGGACTCAGAATTGTATTATTAATATAATGAGGCGTTCTCTCAGGTGTGGGTGTGTGTGAGAAAAGAGAGCAATTATAACTGAACCATTACCTAGTGACCATATTGGATCCAGGAGATGTCAAATGTTTCCACACATGTAAAGATGTTAATTCACAAAATAATTTGAAGCGGGCTCGAAGAATTTGAGGAGCTGCCATCGTGTTGAACGATTCACTGTAAACCAAATGAACGACACAACGGTTCGTTTAATGTCATTTAGTATCAATGTGCAAAGAAATACATTTTCTTGTAATTTATTATTTATTGTATATTGCATTGATGGAAAAACACAATTACAGGACGGATATGTGATAGAGTGGACAATTAAGCTGTATGGAAATCAATATGCAATTACATAGAGCACCTTCAATCACGCGAAATTCAACTACATAGAGAGACAAAGAATTACTACATGAAACATTGATCGTGTTGCTCATATATTTAAGCAGGCGATTTTTTTTGTTTTTGAAGACTTTGTATTATTGTACATTGTACGTAGATACATTGAAAATCTTTCAAAATTCCAGATAGAGGGGAAGTTTTCGTTCCAGACAGGTGGACATTATCGCAAGGTGATATCTGGTGAACTTAAGCTTCCCGCCCACTGACACGCAAAAAGCGCACCAACAGAACGCAACAGACACGCAACCGGCGTACTAGTTGGCGATAACCTGTAAGATAATCTGCAGACTTCTAGCCGGAAATTCCGCGCGTTTACCTGTAGTTGGCATTACATCATGTGATTTGAATTCAAAAGAAGCGGACAACAGAAGTTATTTTGTTGACATTTCCGTGTTTGCCGCATCTCAGCGGGTGCCAGCCTTTATTCTGCCAACCTGGTGCTCTCGAAAGAGTCTTGCTTATCGCACAAGACGCAAACAACTTTTGATCAACTCCCACCCTTCGTCTTCTGACGTCAGCCAAACAGTTTTCGTTGATATACTCTATCCCGGGAATCTCTAGAGCTAGAGAAAGGAAACAAGTCTCTATGCATGTAGTGGTACCAGACGGCTCCACCAGTGAACACCTGCGTGGGAACGGGATTGAATTGTGGAGGAAAGTGACTACAGTTACCAGTTTTGTACTGCTTCAGCTCCGTTCATTCGCTTTCTTCCCATCTCTGCGCTTTTGCATGGCCTTACTACAGATATTCCTGGGAAGGAATATAAGTCAGGTTTGTTAAACACTTTTCCGGGAATCTGTGGAGGAAGGCATTTTAAAATTGCATAGAAAGGGGAGAAATCAAGTGGTTGGAGCGATATTCATACACTGCGTAAAGGCTTGACACTACAGTTGCTCCACCTTCCCTACTTAATCCTGTTCTTTATCATGTGTTCATTGGTCGATCCCTCTCTAGTCACGAATTAAGCAGAGACTTGTTTTCATTCGCTCGCTCCACAGATTCCCGGGAGAGAGTATAGGTTTATGTCTCCTACCATAAGTTCGTTTATCTGTGGTAATACGTTTTGGTCAAGCCCCGGTAAAGCCTGAAAAATGCAGTGTGTTTATTCTTAGAGTACTAAACATAATCAGCCTAACATAACAACGAAGGCTTTCAGCGCTTACTTCAGAGGACGAAGTGCGGGACTTGACCAAAACGTTACATGAGTCTTGTGTCATCAGTTATACCTCCCTTCCTTCATATTGCAAGCAAGCAGTATAACAGGTTGCGTGCACGCTTCTCACTGTTCTGGCATTATACAGCAAAGAAAATGCATACGACTATGTGGATGTCGAGAAGGATTAGTTTTAAACCTCTAAAAGAGTACAAATATTCAAAATATAATTTTATATTTTGTTTAACTTGTATAGTGGGCCAGTATCCAAGAATAATTTGTGAGAGGGGCCAGATCCAAAAACATGGATCCGAAGTGCTGTTGGGTTGATTGAGTTAGGTTATGTTATGCTTTCCTGCAACTTTTGGCTAAGTCCAAATATGAGGATTATTGATTATACCATACATATATATATATATATATATATATATATATATATATATATATATATATATAAGAGTACAGTCACCTCAGAAAGAAGCCCTGCATGTAATCAGATAATGCCGAATTACGGAAGGGAGTCCTGGCTAGTAAGAAAACATGTCCGAGGCTTCATTTTCACTCACATTGGCCACCTGCGAATCGCTTGAACACGTTTCAGACTAGAACTTGAATGACCACGATCGACACAACCTACAGGAGGAGGGAAGGTGGTGTTTAAATTCGCTGACATTCACTGGGAAGCATGGACTTCCGTTCGATAGCTGAATGCATTACGAAGTCGATTTAAGATCTTGCCACCGAAGTTCTTGGTTTCGATTCACGGCCTGAGCATGGATGTTTTCAGATATATTCGTTAATTTCATCTAATTATTTTCCATACTGATCGTCGCGTTAGCTAGAAGTGGTAGAAAAGTGACTCTGTAAAACAAAAAAATACAAATACATTAATGATGCGATTGCAGATATGTTCACTTATATAAATTTCATTTTGCGTGTGCCCGCCCGAGAATGTGTTCTGATTTTTTCATGCTTACCGGAAACAATACATCAAGAATAACACAATTTTTCTTACCTGAAAAAAACTTCATGCAGATCTACTAATCGCGACTGATCCACATTTAATTACAGGATCATTTCATTGTAATGTCACCATACTAGGAAAAGAAGCTCTGCTTTACAACTGCAACACGGGAATGAATCTATGTGTATCTGTACGAGTTAAGATTCTATAGGACCGTGACAAATATGTCCATCTGGTGTTTTTGTGTGCGTGTGCGTTCGCGCACACACGTAATCTCTTAGATGAGCTTGTGTCAGTTCGAAAACAGTATTTGACGTTTCGATCTTGTAACAATATGTTTATTACAACTAATGTAGGAGCCAATTATAGCCAAATCAATACATCTGAAAAAAGATGGACAACGTATTGCGTTGCGAAGCCAGAGTTCCAAGGTTCGAAACCTGGTCAGTCATGAATGCATTTTTGTTATCGTCATTTCATCAATTCATCCTTTCTCATCGTCTAGATTAACATGGGAAAAAGCGACATATAAAATAACAAAAACCATTTCTGCCTTATTTTTCTCGTCACAATCTCGTCGTCGAAGATTCCGTTTCGAGTCTCAGCTTGGACATAGGCCTGTCCATTGGGAGTGACTTTCACAAATCTCACCCAACGAACTTTCATTTTCATCATTGCGTCTGGGTAAGAGTGGCAGAGATAAGCGACGTTAAATAAGAAAAATGTCAGTTTCTAGAAAGATAGAAGACATTTGAAAGCCTGGACCAGTATCAGTGTATATTTTGGATATATACCTAGGTAAAATAATAATTAGCAATATCCGTGAAACTGCAATCTGTGAAGTAGAATCTGGTATGGTTATTAGTATAGTAAAGAGACAGAGGCGTATCTGCGAGTCATAGTAGGGAGCGAATATTCTGTGGAGGACAGTCATATTTAGTATATTCCGAAATAATAGTTACATCTTACATGTATATTTAAAAAGTATTCAACATATTACCAGGGTATATTGTCTGTTTGGTTGTAAGTGACAGGGGAATGTAAATACCCCTGCTTTCTTGATCGATATCGAATAAAATAATTCGTATTAGGCACACATCTGGCCGAAGATTGTATGACAGAGATGAAAATTTAATTAAACCAAAACATGGCTTTATCCTGTTATGGGGGGGGGGGATTTTTCAGGTTTGTAAGTGATCGAGGTGATTTGCCTTGGGGAGAAAAATGTATCTTTTACACGCGTGCACTTCTTTGCTAGTAATTTGGTCATCGTTTTGCATAGGTTAAGTGTTCCTCACTAGTTACGTGATGTTCTACAGACGTAAGTCATCTCACCTAATGAAATTAATACGAATATATTTTTCCCCGGGCTTCAGAGTGGTAAGGGTAATGTGTTACGAGACCACAGGTCCGAGGTTTGAACCTTGGACAAACATGAATGTATCTTCAAAACAAATCAAACGGAAAACGAATATTAAAACATGTTGGAATTTTTAGATAACCCATGGCTCTACAGCACTAAAAGGGCCTTGGTCTATCGCCCGACTGCCAACCTCCTTCCCACAATCTTACCTAGAGGTGTGGAGATCTTCAACCGGTTTCAACCCAATTTCCTCACGATGATGCCACCCTTCCTAGACACAGGTATGGGTACCTGGGGGAAACGCTGAAGGTAAAGGCGGTCAGGGGCGGGATGCTGATCACATCAACCCCACTCACGACCGGATCAAGAAAGTGTGGGGCTTTACCCCCACATCCCCCTATACACCTTCATGGCGTTGTGTTAATCACAGGGGAACACTTTAATTTTTTTTACCTATACACAGGCCGAGAACCCAGGCTGTCTCGAACCCTTGCCGTCTCCCAGTCGGAGTCCAACGCACAGCGCCTTAGGCAGGACGACCACCGTTGACTTGGAAATTTTAAGTTCTCCTTTCTTTATCAGAAACATAAGAAGGTATTGACTCTTTGATTTACTTCATTTTACGCTAAATGACAAGATTAATTCAAAATTGGTTATTTATTTTGGGTTTCAATATATTCCATGATTAGCGTTAGTATGTTTATATGTAATTTTAAAATGTTCTTGCAAATTTTGCCACGTATTAATTTTAATAATATTATTACGGCACTAAATTCGTTTGTTTAAGTCTACTTCTTATGCTGACAGGTTAACGTAGGACCCGAATCACTATGTGTCTCCACCGGGTATCGAAACCGAACTGTTAATTTACAAGGAACGATATTACCACTACAACATCGTGGAATCCTGCATGTTAATTGCTTGATAAACTTTGTACAAATCATTCGTTATGAAACGCACATAATCGGGAAGTCATTCGTGCTTTCATTTTCTGTTTTTCAAAATATATTAACAGTCAACAGAAGACCTGAGTTATGTTTACGAAGAGGCGAAAGACGTTCATTTCGAGACTCTTTTTGTGCTACGTATGAGAAAAGGGTCGGTGGGGATTAAGATTGATTGGTTGATTGGTTTTGTCTGTTTACCTTGCTTTCTGCCAATATTGACTAATCACTAAGATGAGGATGAGTGACGATATGGTGAAATTGATGAAAGAACACCCATTCCCAGGCGGCAGGGATTCGAACCCAAGTTCTTGGTGACGTAATGTGCTCTGCTTACCACACCGCCACCGCCACATTTCACAATACCAACGAACAATTTGGATGGCCATCTATTGAATTTGAAAGAAAAATAACTTTGACGAAGTTTCAAAAACATTGCACAAGGGAATAAATGGGCTGTTACAAATATCGATGTTTTCACAATATTACGAGGGACACTGGCAACACTGTGGCTGTCACGTGTCACTAACAGACGTGTTTCACCTCAGTCTATCACACTAAGGCACTTTTAACGACAAAGGAGAAAGTTTGTTATTCTCGAACATGTGCAAAAAATTACATACACCTTGCAACCCTGAAATGTGGAAATCCCTACAAATTAAAGCAAATATCAAGCAATTGTGAGTCGTGTTGGCGCATCACGTTGAACATTTCTTCTAAACTGTCTTATGTTCTCAGTCTTCCAAAAACACTTTAGAATAAATTTCATTTCCGCAAAGTTTAGTCTGATTTCAGCCATTATTTTAAGCAGTCACAGATGAAATAATTATAAAAACGTGTGGTAGATATGAGCTTTCAAAGAGTGTATACATTTTTTTGACAATCTGTATTTTTCTTCTTCTTGATGTAGTTTATATAGTGTTCATAATTTCATCATTACCGCTTAAATGAAAAACTTGGAAGAAAATATTTGGAGACGGCATTACTTAAATTGAGCAGTACGAAAAAGTAAGAAGTCTCATTTTGTTCTTTCTCTCCGTGATTTAAAGTGAAATGAAAAACCTCAATAGTTTCCTTTAAAGGCAAGCGTCAATCGTTGCGAGAGAGGTGAACCAGAACATCGAGGCTTTCACACGGGGATTACTCGATACTTCGAACTCTGAAGTCGCGTCAAGCCTCTATGCTAGATTTGATAATGAAAACATAGATTTCATGTCACTCGTTAGTCAATATGTATTTTGCGTCTTAAAAACAAGAGCGTTGCATGCTTTACAATGCTCAGAAACTAGGAAGGAATTTAATCTTGATGACGTCACAGAGACCCTACCATGATTGTAAACATAGCGGATGATATAGAAACCCTTAGATATGCAAAAGCAGTGGAAAGTCTCTAGTGCGTCTTGTCGTAGGGTTTCTGCCGAGAACAGCCGAACACTACCCAACATATGAAAGGGAGGGATTCGCAAAAATCTGGGCTGACTTGGGCCGTGTAACACCTTTGCACTAATACCAAACTTGACGCAAAGGTTTGGTGCGGGGAGTAGTACTAGGCTCTATTTCATATATTCATAATTTGTTTGCATAATTTGGAATAAATTTGCATATCATTAGAATAATTTACATTTATGTATTTGCATATTTATAACTTTTATGAATATATAATTATTTATTTTATTAAAAATATGTATATAGAAGGTAATTAGTGTTATTAAACGCTATGCATATGATTTTATATTCATTACTGTAAGGTATGTAATGTATGAGCCTATAATATTAATGTTTATAATATTGGAAATATTACTTTATGGTTCATGAAACGGTATGAAGGGTGTTAATGGTACGAAAGAAGACGGTCCCGGTATTCGAACTCACCATATGGAACGGTAATAAATGGTTATAGTGTACTATGTAATAATGTTATATGCTATAGGTTATGAAAGACGGTGGTTTGACACGCTAGACTTAATACTGTCTCCGAACCCGAACTCAGCGCTAAGGGTAGACAGAGGAATTTGGGGAGTGTGCAGTAAAGGTCAAATGACGTCAGAACGCCAGAGCAAAGAAAGAACGCGAGAACTTGATCCACCAATAAGAGATCGCCTCGGTAGATTTTCAGAACCGGTTATTTCCAAGGTCAACCAGAACGCAAGAACAGGGGAAAGGTATGCAACGCCGTATGGCAGTCCCAGATTGAACCAGACAAGAAAGGATGTCTGGGACTGCGCGGTCAAGGTCAAATCCTTGAAGCTATGGGTCGCTTGTAGAACCGGTCTCCGCCGTCAATTAATATTCAGCTCAGTTTTGCCCCAAGGCACAGGACGCTTTAGCGCGGTTTTTAGGGTAGAACATTTACATGTCAGAACAGGTTTCCGTCAAAGTAGGCCAAAGTTACCGAGAACACAAGAAAAAAAGGATTTTTGGATACCCAATTATATTGGAGCGAGAACTTAAGCCTGAACAAGGAGAACGAAGCGTAAGTGTTTTATTTGAATTAGGAAGAAGTGAAAGCTATCTGCGACTGGGCCTACAGTTTTCACTATTTGCTTTTAGCACGGGGTAACGAACCTTGGGTCCATTGATTACACTAGGTAACAAATGAAATATTTATTTTTGCCTCCAGAGTTAAATAATTTGCCTCTTATGGAAACAAGTGTGCTGAATTCAAAAATAACAAAAAATGCTCTAACACCCAAGATTTTATTTTTACAAGTAGATTTCAGTATACATGCATATGTACAGAGCCATGAATCGCACATATGTAAGTATATGTAAATAATGTAAAGTATCATTTTATAAAGAAATAAGTAATCAACCACTAGTCAAAAGTAATTAGCTTACTACAGATAATGAAATTTGAAAAATACAAAAGTATACGTTTACTTGAGAATAGGTAAAAAAAAATGTCTACCTTTCAATGAACGTCTCTTATATTCAGTGCTACTTTCTCGTTTCGTATTGTATCCCATAACTTGACTGGGTCCCATCGTCCTTGGTAAAGACGTTCGATGTCAGAAATGTCCTGATGGAACCTTTCCCCCTGTTTATCACGTACATCACCTAAATTCTGAGGAAAATATTCAAGATATTCAAGATGAGAATGTAGAAGATGAATTTTTAAAGACATTCGGCAACCCATTTCTTTGTAACACCTCAGTAGCTCTGAAACTAGAAATTCATAGTTATCTTCTTTTTTGTTTCCAAGGAATCCATTCACCACAGCTTTAAAGAAACGCCACGCGGTCAGCTCGACGTCTTGGAGCTTTGATTAAATAATTTTGTCTTTCAGGAGTTTTCTAATTTGTGGTCCCACAAAAATACTTTCCTTCAATTTTGCTTCTTGTCTAGTTCGAGAAAAGGTCTTGGAGGTAACGAAATCTACTGCCATCTTTATTCAAGGATTTCACCAAGTTCTTCATCAATCCTAATTTAATATGTAGTGGTGGAATAAGAATCTTCTTTTGATCAACAAGCGCCACATATTTCACATTTTTCCTCTCATTTGGTATTCATCCATCACTCCCCAATCTTTAACTACAAAATGATGACTCGTGTTGCGACAATCCCACAGGCACAAAAAGCAGCAATGTTTCGTAAAATCTCCCTGTAATCCTGTGAGCAAAGCAATAACCTTGAGATCAGCGCAGATTTTCCATTCATATTTATTATAATTTACAGCTGCTAACAAAGCATACATTGTTTCGTATGTTTCATTCGTATTTAAATCATGGAATAAAGAAATTGATGGTAAAACATTACCAATATGCAGCAAAACAGCTTTCATACTTAATTTTGAGGAGTCTATGAACAGTCTCCAATCGGGTACTGAATGTCGACACCGAGCTCATTCATTAAGGAAACGATATCTTCACAGAAGCACATATTTTCTTTCATTGTGAAATACTTGGAAAACTTTTCGTGACGGTTTCGATAAATTGAATTTTTTGTGTCTTTCGCAAGGAGTTTCCATGGCTGAAGCCTTGAACCAAGAATCTCTGCTTCCTTTTTTCCCAAATTTAAATCGCGTATAAGATCACTTAGCTCATCATGCATAATGAGGTGCACACCATCGTCTTGTTCGTCACAATGGTTTTCTACGTCGATTTATGTTGAGGGCTCGTCTGCAATATCTTCATCTGGTGCTTACACAACGTATGAGCGTGGGTTTCTTGGAACTGGTAGTTCCTCGCTGTGGTGTGCCGGTCTCATATATATAAATTTACATAACAACTTTTCGAATGAAGTAATTCTATCACTTTCTTTTCCAGGTAAACATCCGGAATTTTTTTCCAATGTTCGCATAAATTATAGCTAAAATTCTATTTTATTAAAAATTGACATTATGAAATTTCTTTATGTGTAGGAGAATTTTGAGCATTCGTTTCGCTTACTACACTACAAAACACATTAGAAACAGTCATTACTTTCACGGGGGCAAAAATTCATGTTCCCTGGTGTTATTAATTTTGACAGTAAATTTATGTTACTGTGTTCTATTTAACATAATATTGAGTTTATTTTTTTACAAAACTTTGACTTTATGTCAATTGTTTACACGTTTTTAAGTATTTTTACTCCAATAAAACAATTTTATCTATTCACGCAACATTTTTCATTATATTTTAGACTTACAAAGAATTTTTCAAACTTTTAATTTATTATTTTACAAGCTTATGCCTAATTTTACCAAAATAACGCCATTTCATCTATTCAGGAAACATATTTTATTATATTTTGGACTTACAAAGAATTTTTTCAACTTTTAACTTATTATTTTACAAGTTTATACCTATTTTAACTGAAATAACACAAATCAATCTGTCCAGAAAGACTTTTGTTACATTTTCGATACACAAAGTGTGTGTTCTCAACTTTTATCTGTTTATTTCACAAGTTTATCCTAATATTTACTCAAATAACATGATTTGAACGTGTTTTTTATTTCATTTTGGACACACACACACATACGTGTAAATATAAGGCCCGAGTGAGTGTACATATGTTGTTGGAACCACTATAATTTGATAAATTAGCATAATCAAATTCATTTTAAAATGTCGAGAGCATGCATGTGACTACAAATACCACCGTGTTTTTTTTTAAAATTATCATTTGTGCAGTTTTCCTGGCGAAAAAATGATTACTATTCTTGTTGGAACCTGGTACCAATATCACCTGTCTAATTTACGTGTTGTAATTTTAATACAATTACATCCGTTGTGGGTACCATTCAATATTGCAAAACCCGTCCAACCAATCACAATTCTTGTAGGTCACATGATTTCTTCCTGTGTGTAAGCAGCTACGTGCCATACAGAATTGGGCAATAGTTGTGAAACGCTCTTTACGTCGTCAATTGAGAGCACGTAGCTTGCACGTATCTGTCTCAGCGCAGAGCATTCAGAAGGGGGAGGGGGAAAAGAAGAGTTCCTTTCGCGGCGGAGTTAGGAAGGGATTAACTGTTGTGCAGTCAGTGCCGTACTTAAGGAGTTTTTGCCCCACTGTGGAATTGAGAAAATAATTACATTTACCCTAATCACTGAATCTAATTTTTACTTTGCATACTTTTTTGTGTTGTTTGAAGATTTCAGAAATCAAAGCAGGCTTGTGCGGCCTATCATGCCGTAACTGTGTGAAACGAAGCTCTTTATTGGAAAGCTACCAAGCGAAACGCAATAGGTAACAAGCGACAAGAGATACGTATCGCTTGGAATTGAACCCTCAGTAATCAATTCGACCTTTCGCATTGATACGACAGGGCAAGCTGCACATGTCGCTTGCGGGTCGATGCATTAGGTTTTTCGAGCATGAGCGGTGAATATCTTGCTTTAGATTGAAGTCGCCAGTGTTCGTGGGTGTCCGGAAGGGGGGCAAGGGGGCCGTGCCACCCCCCTGGAAAATGAAAGTCAAACAAATTATATATTTCACACATATAATTTCATTTCAGCCACAATAAAATGTGTTAATTAATGCACGAACATGAAAAATTCAAATTTAAGCAATGTTTTTTGAGCGAACATTGGGGGAAATGTGGCTTATTTGCCCCCAATGGAAAAAATACCTTCCTTGCCCCTCCCTGGAAAAAAAAAAACCTGCTGACGTCCATGCCAGTGTTGCCTGTCGGTTGTCGCCTGCCACTTGACGCTTCGATCTGAAGTCTCCTTGAAGGGGTCAGTGGAGTAATTCTGACGGAGGCCACAAGCAACAGTGTGCTTCCACATCGACAAGAGACACGGGTCCCTTTTGTCTTGTAGACTAAAACATTCACCGAGCGTGGACGACAACAAGTGGAGACGTCACGATGCACAACATTGATAAAATAGCAAGTTTGAGAGACACAACCAAGAGACATACAATATTTGCAGCTTACCGTGCTGTATCAGTTCGAAACGTAGCATTGATTACCGAGGCTTGTCGCTTGTCGCGTTACGCTTCGGTCTGGAATCTGCTTAAACAGCAGGCGACTGGCGACATGGAAATTTTATACCAAAGCAACAAGCGACATTAGAAAATTCAATGTAAGGCAAAACATTCACCGCGCATGCGAGAACAAAAGTACGAAGCGACATGATGCACAGTATTAACAAAACTGGCAAATCAGAGCGACACGCAAGCTACAAGCGACACCTGCATTTTGTGGTGTCGCTTCTGTTCGAAAGGTTCAATTCATTACTGCTGGTTCGCTTCCAAGGGACACGTGTTGGTTGTCGCTTTCGTGTGAAATCTCCCTTACAAAGCAAAAAAGCTGCAAACGACAGACGACAAGCGACACGGAGAATTCACACAGACGCTACAAGCGGCAAGCGACACTAGCACAGATAGTTTAAATTCAAACATTCACCGCGCATGAGCTAACAAGAGCACGGTATTGAGAAAACTGCCTAATCAGAATGACACATGCAACTTGTCCTGTCGCTTTCTGAATGCTGGTTTGCAAGTTAAGCGTGTCACGTGCCGCTCGCCTCTGAAAGCTACACCAAGCCATTGTTTTATTCAATCCTCATCAGGGAAGGAAGAGAATGCTTATACAAATACAGTCTCCGCAGATCATTTGCGAAGCCACTCATTATATTTGAAACTATATTTTCTGTGCACACTCAGCGTTCACTATAATCTACTGAAGCGGCCCCAACGAATTATTCGCTGGAACTAGGATCTCACTTTCCTCATCGCTGTGAAGGGTCACTCGCAATAGAATTGTTACGATTTTATCTCTCTGGTTGAGAACAGAATTTGGAGACTATACTCAACAAAAAAATTACTTCTGTTGGAGTTATTAGATTGGGGGAGGAGGGTGGTGCTTCAGATGGCTGTTCCATGTAGACTGTGCATTTGAACAAAAGGAGCAAAGGAAAAAGTCAGTTATTTAATTTCTTTGTCAAATGAATTAAGTGTTAATTTACCAGAAGTCCAGTACAGTAAAACTATCCAAGTGTATAATGGTGTGAGTCTTAATCGACATTTTAATTAAATCTTTCTTCACAAACTGATTCAAAATTGAATAGGGCAGTGGTTCCCAAAGTGTGCTCCGCGGCGCCCCGGGGTGCGATATTTTCACTGAAATGCCACTTACTTGTTAGTCTACAGATGGTTTTAGATATGATTGTTTCAAACATTTGCTTATTTAGTCCTTTTTACATAAACAATGTTTCTGAATTTGAAATGTGTGCTTGTTTTTTAACTTAAGGCAAGGAACCTAACAACACTAACTTAGCGTTGCAAGTTTTAGATAGGCATTCTGACTTGGGCGCCTGGGAATAATTTTAAAACTACAAAGTTTGGGATCCCCTGAGATAGGGCATAATTGTAATACTCGAAATGAATGATTGACGTATAAACTTGATGTGAAGCGTACAGAAATGTTTGTTTCGCGAATGGAGCGAACAATAAAACGTTTTATAAATCTCATTCCTTGCAACCACCCATTCACAGTAACTGTTCATCACCTGACCTCTACTTTCACGTCACCCATGAAGTCTGCTGGTGTTACTTTGCGTCCTAGGACAAGCATTTCGTTTTCGCGCCTTTTTTCCGGACGCCCGGTCCTTTCTTACTTCGGTAGTTCTTCTCGCAGTCAAGTAGGAGGGGTACGAGTTCCACCTAAGGCCTCACCGATCGCCATGTCAACCTCCGTGGCGGACTGGTTAGCACGGCGCGCTACGACGCCAGGGGTTCCGGGTTCGAGTCCCGGGTAAGCCACGGGTATTTGTGTTTGTCCAAATGAGAAAAACTGAAAATTGAGAATAACCGAGAAATGAAAATCTTGAGAATATAGTGAAAAACGGGGGATACTTCCGGTTAGGGGTATTCCTTGAAAAATTGCGTAGTGGTTGCTTCGTCGCCTTGTAATCAAGGGGTCCCAGGTTCGAGTCTTGGTTCAGACATTTCGTGGTTTAGATTCCACTTTTAACTGTAGGTCCAGTCCCGATTAGCCTTACTGTGCATAAAACGGACTTAAAACACCAACTCAAACAAACGAGTTTCACTTGCACCAAAAGCAAGCATACAATCAAGAAGAGTAGTATAAAAGTATATAGGATGAGGACCACTTACAAGTGTAGAAAAGGAGAGGCTATTTGATTGAACAATCCGATTTGCTTACACTTAAAACAATGCCAAGAGGGGCCTATACCCCAATTCTTCCAGTGTGATATGCTCTTAATTTTAAGAATTTTGAATTCTAGTGTAGAAAGGGTGAAGCCCCTCAGACAGATTTGCTTATACTTAAAACTATGCCAAGTTCCCATATGATCTTATTGCTTATAGTGTGTTTTTCTGTCAAAATCCCAGGAATTGAATTCTAGTGTAGAAATGGTGATCCCCCCCCTCAGATTGATTCTGCCATGTATATTAATATAAAGCTTATAGCTACTGGGTTCTGAGGACCAGGGGAGTGTGGTGCATAGCCCCATGGTTTTTGTTGCCTTGTAATCGGGAGGCTCGGGTTTGAATCCTGATAAAATGTGAAGCCTCCCCTGATGGCAAAATGTTAATATTGTTGCCTTGTAATCGGGAGGCTCGGGTTTGAATCCTGATAAAATGTGTAAGATTGAAATACATGTTGCAAAATAATATCTCCATATGTGAGATTTTGAGAATAATTATTGCTAGTTGATAGCTCCCAGATCTGAAAACCTGGTAAAAAGTGTTTTACAACAGCATAAAAAAGCAAAATTATTTTATATTTCGGGATCACCCGAGCCTAGGTTTTGCTGTTGTTTGGGTATAAAAGCACCAGCTCAGCTATTAACTGCTGTTATAATTGTTTTGACATATTGTCCATAGTTCTGTTTTTTCGGACCAGGAAATTTTATATAAATAAACAACAAAAATGCCAAATCAAAAATATTGCAATCAGTGTAATAAAAATATATCTAGTTCTCATTGGGCCAGGCACCGGCATATTTGCAACCGTAAGAAAAGCAGAAAGGCCACAAAAATGTGCCCAAGATGCCATAAAATATTAAGCAAGGCATATTACAAATGGCATAGGTGTAATTCTTATGTACAGTCATCAGCATTGCCCCCGCAACAATCTACATCTGGTCTGAAAAGAAAGCACGAAGCACCTGTTAATGCTGGACCTGCAAAGCAGCCACGCTATGCACCACCTATCCATAGCAGTTTTAACGGCCAATTAAGGGATTACCGGTTTGTATCAGAGCCAAGATGTGGCATTAGAATTTTTTGAACAATATAAATCCTGATCTGCAGGCAATTCTAAATGCACAAAATGGCTCTTATAAGCTGTCCCTCAAATTGTTTACACAATATAAGAAACCAAATGGCACAAAATTTACACAGCCCCACATAACAGAAACTGTACCGGTATATTCAAATGCAAATTCAGACAAAATAATAAGCAGTTTAATAGATCAATTGAATATTAAACACTCTGAATTTGCGGCAAAAGAGTCTGGATGGAGCCTATGCGGCTCATCACACAAGTTATATGTTAATATTTCTGAATTCAGCCCATTGCAAGGATCTACATATTTGCCATTACCTGCCAATATTAAAAACAAACAAGCCGTGGTTAATATAAAAAATAATGATGGGAAATGCTTTTTGTGGTGTATTTTAGCTGCTTTGTATCCAATTTCAAGGCATCCTGAGCGAATAAGTTATTATAAACAACATCAAAATGATTTTGATGAAGCAATGGAGGGTTTAGAATATCCAATGTCTGTTCAGAATATTGATAAATTTGATAAAAAGGCCAGGGATATTAATGGTAAACAATTATCTATTAATGTATTTATTTGTTCTACTGGCCGTGGCAATTGCTTGATAGCACCTCTCAGAATCAGTACATTTGATGATGATTCTGCTGTTCCGATTGATCTGCTCTTAATTGAAGGGGGTGATACACACCATTATACTCTGATACATAATCTTGAAGCTTTAGTCAGAAAACAACTAGACAAATTTAATAGAATATTTATGTTGTGCCGAAGATGTTTAACTGTATTTGATGGTCAAAAAATGGTGAATGGGGTTCGGGAAGTGAATGCAGAAATTGCTAAAAACAAGTTAATTGAGCATCTGAAATACTGTGGCAACCATAAACCTGTTCATATGCTTATGCCTAACCCAAATGAAAATGCCAAATTCAAAAAAATTGAAGCCTTGTTGGAACACCCAGCATATATAGTCTGTGATTTTGAATCAAACCTCAAACCCCTTGCATTCTTTAGCCCAGATCCTGATGAACCTTCAATTACATCATACCAGTTACATGAACCTTCTAGTTTTTATTATGTGATTGTACAGGATGGTGTTGTTAGTAAGGAATATTTATACATGGCAGCAGATGCCATCAAAGAATTTGCACATAGAATAGAAAATGAGTGCCATGACATAGCATCTAATATCTTATTAAAATCAAAACCCATGTTGCCTTTAACAGTGAAACAGATTGAAGATTTCAACATTGCAGAAAAATGCCCGGTATGTGATTCTGAATTTTCAGATACAAATATCAAGGTGAAACACCATTCTCATACAGATGGTAAATTCTTAATGGCCCTGTGTAATAGCTGTAATATTAAGATCCAGAGACCAAAATTTGTCCCTATATTTTGCCATGGTGCATCCAATTATGATTTTCATCACTTGATCAGGTACGAGGGGTTTGACAAGCAGAATTTAAATATTTTAGCTGAAAATAATGAAAAATATATTGCCATTAGCAAAATAATTAAAGTTAATGGTGTTCCGATTCACTTAAGATTTCTTGATTCATACAGAATTCTGTCTGCTAGCCTGGCTACACTGGCCACTCAATTATCTGATGATCAATTCAAAATCACATGTGCTTTGTTTCCAAATCAGGACCTGCAATTAATTAGGCGGAAGGGTGTATATCCATATGATTATGTTACAGATTTTTCTAAATTTGATGAGTGTTCTCTGCCACCACAACAAAAGTTTTACAGCAAAATCAGACCATCTGGAATCACTGATGATGATTATCACCATGCCCAGTTGATGTGGAACAATTTAAAATGCCAGACATTTGGTGATTATCACAAGGCATATTTAAAACTTGATGTGACCCTTTTAGCTGATATACTTCAGGCATTTAGAAAATCTTCCATGCAAAATTATCAGCTGGATCCAATGTATTTTTACAGTGCTCCGGGCCTAGCATGGTCTGCAATGTTTTTAAACACTAAAATGCAATTGGATCTGATCCAAGATCAAGATATGTATCTCTTTATGGAACAATGTATAAGAGGAGGCATGGTGCAATGTTCTCAGACATATGCCAGAGCAAATAACAAATATATTCCTGATTATAATCCAGCACTGCCATCAAATTATATACTGTATGTAGATGCCAACAGCCTCTATGGTTATGCTATGATGGATAAACTGCCATATGCAGGTCTTGAGTGGGTTGACGATTTCAATATTGAAGATCATAAGGATTTTGATGACAGTAACTATGGCCTGTTCTTAGAGGTTGATCTGACAATTCCTGATGATTTACACAACACATTTTCTGATCTGCCCCCAATTCCTGAGGTTGAGTGCTCACCCGGCTCTAAACAGAAGAAATTGATGATGACTCTAGAGCCAAAACAGGGTTATGTCTTATATTACAAAAACCTCCAGTTCCTAATAAATCATGGTGTCCAAGTGACCAAAGTTGGAAAAGTTTTGAGGTTCAGGCACTCAAGATGGTTGAAACCATATATTGATACAAACGCAGAGCTTCGAACATCTGCAATGAGCCAATTTGATAAGACCTTGTTTAAATTGATGGTCAATTCTGTGTATGGCAAAACAATAGAAAATGTCAGAAAACATATTGATGTTAAAATAATTACTGACCCCAGCCGGAGCAAAAAATTGATTGCAAAGCCCAACTTCAATTACAGAAGAATTTATGATGAGAATATGGCTCTTTTCAACATGAAAAAACAAAGATTAAGTTTGATAAGCCTATTTATGTAGGCGCTGTGATATTGGAATTGGCCAAATTACACATGTTAAAATTTTATTATGATGTGCTGAAGCCTTTTTATAATGATCGTGTAAAACTGATGTACATGGACACAGATAGTTTTGTTCTTGATATTCAAACAGAAGATGTTTATCAAGATATTACACAGCCTGAATTGTTTAAATATTTTGATACCACTGAACATTCAAAAATTAAACCCCACAACAAAAAGGTGCCTGGCAAGTTAAAAGATGAGACACTTGGTGATGTTATTGTGGCATTTGCTGGGATAAGGGGAAATATTTACAGTTTTGAAACATGTAGTGGCGCTATTGCCAAAAGTCCAAGGGTATTGGCAGAGTGACTGTAGACAAAGAGCTTGAATTTGAAGATTACAAAAATTGCCTCAAATCATGTAGCACAATCAGAACATCAGAATCCAGAATTCAGAGTGTGGATCACTTGTTGACTACAAATATTGTAAGAAAAGTGGCTCTGGACCCACATGATGATAAGAGATGCATTTTATCATGTGGCATACATATTCTACCATGGGGTCATTGTGATTTGAAAAGTGGTAATCAATGCCCAATTACAGAGCATGATTTGAAATAAATAAACATGCCTATGAACTTATTTGGCTTCAAAAAACAGGCTATTATGGACCTGCCAACACCACAACCCTCTTCTGATATAATATCTAAACTAAGTGCTTTGTTAATTATTCATCTGAACAGCATACTTACAGATGTTGATGATGAAACAGGTAAAACATTGTACATATTTAACAATAATTTAAATTATTACCAATTACCGGTAGGTGGTCAATTGCAATTTATTACAACGCCTGAGGGTAATGTCAAGATTTCAGTAGGGAGAAATATTTATAGAATTAAGCACTCAAACATGGTTTCTGGCACTGTATATACTGTTTCTGCTGGTGACTGCTTATATATTGAGGTCCCTGGATCCTATGACAAGCTTATACCTTTTTTAATAGAATTAAGAATAAGATATTCAATAATAAATAACCACTAAAACAAAAATGCCTAATGATATATTTGGCCATACAAGACATGAAGATCACAGTGATGAGATTCTGATGCTTGATGTCAGAGTCAAGAAATTAAGAAGTGATTTACAAGCTTTACAAACCACACTCAATGCCAGTTTTCAACTAGAAATTACAAATTTACAATCACAATGCATGGACCCTCTTCTTAAAATTGATTCTGAACTCAAATTGCTGCTTCAAAAATATACTGACTTGGCCACATTAGATAATTTTCAAAGTTTAGAAGAAGCTGTAGCAGCTCTTCAAGCCAAATTTAAGACCCAGGCCACCAACTCTGAGCAATTGAAACAACAATTGGAAGAGCAGACAAAAAATGTCCAGACACAGCTCCAAACAATTGTCAAAAGCATAAAATCACATGAAGATTTTGATCTAGTGATTTCCACTCTAAAGGAACAGATTCAATCACTCCAGATACCTAATCTGGACCCCTTGAACAATGCCATAGACGAGGTTAAAGAAAAAATTGAGACACTTGAAAATTTTATGAACAACTTGCCATCTTCTGATGCTTTGAGTGCAATAACTAGGAGTGTTGCAAACATCAAGCTGCAACTTGAAACATATGAAGATTTTGGAAAATTTCAAAGTACCATAACCCATCTTGAGGGTACAATAGCAGCAGTGCAAAGTGATTTGACAAATGTACAAGAATCTCTAGAATCCCGCCTGCCCGGTATTGTAGACACCCTTGCCAGTGTCCAGCAACAGATCACAAAGCTTGAAAACCTCAACACTGAATCTGAGCTATCTCATTTTCATCACTTGATCGATGATATCCAAACAAAGCTTGAAATTTCACAACAATCAACACCCACTCAGGCTGATATAGCCCTGCTCTAAAATGCTATGCAAAATGTGGCTGATGCTTCTGAATTAAATAATGTGAAATTGGCACTTGAATTTTTGCAAAATACAGTATCAAATCTTCCCACATCACAGGAACTTAAAAATATTAAGAGGGCAGTGAATAGGATATTGAAATCAGAAGATATCAAGAATATCCAGACAGAGATCAAACAACTCACTCAGACAGTGGCCACTCTACCAACCAATCAACATATTAATGAACTGCATGCCCTGTTTGAGGATATCAGAAGACAGGTCCATGATCTTACTGCTCAAAATTCAAAATTGGCAGTTATTGAAAATTTGCAACAAATTGTAGCCAATATCAAGCAACAGCTAGGGACCATGGAATCCAATCAAGCAAATGCTCTGTCTGTTTTTGCCACCCAGCTACAAGATATTGTGCAACAATACAAGAAACTTGTTGTGGACATAAAGATCAAGCCAGGCCATGATGATGTTGTTAGGACCATCAATGAGCACCTTGAATCTGTAACAAGCAGATTGCTTACAGCAGAAAAAGAAATAACAGGCATAATCGAGAATCCAAAACATACAGTAATTCTTGAATTGTACAGCATCCCCAACAAAGAATATGATTCACCATTTACACCAGGCGGCAAAATATATATGCTGTCCCCTGCACAATTGTATTACCAGTTTTTTGTTGGGGGCACATTGAGACCAATCAAGATCAAATATTGGCTTCAACCACAGGCACACCACTACCCCACCTTATCAATAACAAATGCTGATAACAAAGTAAAAATCACCAGTGTAGAGTTAGAGGATTTTAGAGATCCCAATACATTAGAAACAGCCTATGCTGAAGATGATGGCTCTCTGGAATTTAAAATACAAATAGGGGACAAATTATATTTAGAAAATCCTGCAGTATCAGCTGCTGAACACCCCATAGTTGCAATATTCTTGTTTTCATAATATGTCTAGAGAAATTATTGTTGATGAACTACACAGACAAGCCAGACATAATTTTAAGAGACTCCCAGTAGTCACAAAGGGCATAGATGATTTATGGCAGAGCGACTTGATTGAAATAGCAAGTGGGCAGTTGAAAAACTTAGACAAAATCAACAAGGGCTACAAGTATCTACTCACTGTCATAGACACATTTTCAAAATTTGCCTGGGCTGTGCCACTCAAATCCAAGACTGGAACATGTGTTACAGAAGCTATCAGGACAATCATCAATCAGAGTGGAAGATCACCGCGCTATTTGCAAACAGATAATGGCAAAGAATTTTATAATTCAGTGTTTCAACAATTTATTAAAAGCCAGTCAATAAAACATTATTCGAGTTACAGTGATCTCAAAGCCTCAATTGTAGAGAGATTCAACAGAACCTTAAAAAATCTTATGTATAAACAATTTCCCCTCCAAGGTAATTATAAATGGATTAATATTCTTCCAGAACTTCTACATAAATATAACAACTCTGTCCATTCCACAATCAACATGAAACCCTCTGAAGTAACTTCATCTGATGAGCAAAAATTGATCAGTACTGTTTATTATCCTAGATACCAGCCAACAATAAGAAAGGCCAAATACAGGGTGGGTGATCAAGTAAGAATCAGCAAATATAAGCACTTATTCAAAAGAGGCTTTACAAGAAACTGGAGCACTGAATTATTTACAGTGGTTCAAGTTAAACCCGGGACCCTTAACACATATATAATAAAGGATCACCGAGGAGAAATTCTCAAAGGCAGGTTCTATGAACAAGAGCTCAGCAAAACTAAACAGCCTGACACATATCTCATAGAAAAAATCATCCGCAGAAAAGGCAACAAGTTACTTGTCAAATGGCTAGGACTCCCAGAACACAGCAGGATCGATGCAAACAAAATAATAATATGAACACCTGGGATGTTATAAAAAGGCTGCCAGAACCTGAACAACAAAATAAGAGAAATGGAAAATTGCTGCCTGAAAATATTAGATGTCTTATTGTTGGGCCATCTGCTTGTGGTAAAACTACACTAATGGTTGATAATTTTTTATTGGCACCCAACTGGTTAGACTGGAAAAACAGGCACTTGTATGTCTTCTCTAAGAGCTTGGAACAATTAAAATATCAGCAGCTGATGAAGCTATATGATGGATTGGATATTGCTACTTTTGAACCAGATGTTAAGCCACTTCATGAATGTCTCGATAATTCTGTTGTTGTGTTTGATGACATTATACTGGATAATCAAAACAAGGTTAGAAATTTCTTTACACAGGGCCGACACAAAAACATTGATTGCTTCTACCTGGAACAAACTTCTTCTAAAATACCGAAGCAACTGATCCGAGACAACAGCAATTTTATATGTGTGTTTCATCAAGATCATACCAACCTCAAACACATACATGATGAATATGTAGGTGGGGACTTGAGCTACAATGATTTTTCTAAATTTTGCAGCAGGTGCTGGAACCAGGACAGTTATGGGTTTGTTACTATTGATATGACAAGAACACCCAATAGTGGCAAATACAGAAATAAAATCAACAATTTTCTAGACATTGAAATATAAATAAATAAACATGAAAAGGCCAATAATTGATGATCTTAAGTTAAGAGATTATCTTGTAAAAAGATTTAAGGGATGGAAATCAGAGAACCGGGGAATTTATGAAAAACACAAACAAACAGAACAGCCTATAATTGATGCTATTGGTGAATTAGGTAAGAATATCAAAACTGTTACAGAGCAAAATCAAAATTTGATCACAGAGCTTGTACCTGTAGCTGCTAGGAACATTTTAGATTATCCATTCACCCCACTTTCCAGTATTCATACACCTAGTCCTATTGCTCCTAGAAGAATTGAAGCTACTCAGGATCCTATTGAATTGGGTCTTCTTGCTCAAAAATATTTAACCACACCTAAAGACAATAAAGATGAGGTCTTTGGCTTATATGCTGACACAGAGCTTGATGGTAGCATCATACATAGAATTGGCAATTTCAGAGTAACATTTATGGGAGATGATCTGATTGTTTATTCAGAATCTCGTCTCGGAGAAAAAGGTGCTTTTGTTAAGTACCCCGGAACACCTGGATTGTGGGAATTGATGACTAGGAAAAGGCCTGGCAGCTATACAGATCAAGATTATGAATATTACAAAGAAATATTAATAAAATCAGATGCTCTATACCAGAACAATGATCCCACACAAAAAAGAGTCAAGTCTAGCAGTGGGGCAAAATACAACAATTTAATCAAGCCCATATGGTCACAGATCAAGACTGGCAGTGGAATCAAACAATACAACACCCTGCCCAAAGAATTTGTGTGGGTTGATGATGTCAGGAAACTTGTAGATAGGTTATTGGTGATAGCTGGGAGTTAAATGCTGGCAACCACAATTTTTACAATGAAAAGGTTGGAATTATGGACATGATAAGCACAAAATTGTCTAATTTTATAGTGAATGACACTAAGGGGATTGGATATCTTATAAAAATTATTAATACTCTACTACCTAAATTTTGGAATATTTCTGAGGGTCGGGGCCTGGTTAATGACATTATAAACAAGCTGCCATTTGAAATACACATTCCAGGCTATCAGTATTGTGGTCCAGGCACAAAATTGGATCATAGATTAAACAGAGGGGATCCTGGTGTAAATCCCCTAGATGCTGCTTGTAGAGACCATGACATAGCATACAACACACATTCTGATCTTGACAAGAGACATGTTGCAGACAAGAAATTAGAAGAGGCTGCATTTGGTAGATTTGTAAACAAAGATGCTTCTTTGAGTGAAAAAATAGCAGCATTGGGAACCACCATAGCTATGAACACCAAACAAAAACTGGGGTGGGGGTTGTGAATATGTATATAATAAACCTACAATGAAGGCCAAGGGTGTTATGTATCAAATACCTTATGCAGGTCTCAAATCTCTTGGGCCTATTGATAGCCTTTTGACCAAAAAGCAGCGGAAGAAAAAAAGCTCTTGTATTGCAAAGGGACATGGTATGAAATTGTTGCTTAGTACCCCCCAATTAAAAAAATTACAGCAATCAAGAAAAAAATCACATGTGGGGGGATTTATATTTACCATCCCTGCCATCTTAGCTGCTCTCGGGGCTGTTGGGAGCTTGGCCGGGGGATCAGCTGCCATAGCAAAAACAGTAATAGATGCCAAGAAGAATAGGGCAGAATTAGATGAGCAGAGGCGCCATAACCTGGTCATGGAGAAAAAAGGCAAAGGTGTTAAGAGAGCCATGAATAAGTTTAAAAAAACAAGAGCCGCTTACAAACCAAGATATTGAAGCTTTGATCAAGCCACTGGGCATCAAACATTTTAGGGGTGTGTACATATCTGATTCTTTACCAGAACAACCACTCAACAAAGAGTGTGGCATTGTTAATTTGGATAAGTACAAAAATCAGGGCACTCACTGGATTTGTTATCTTAAATATTTAAACAATGAGGCATTTGTGTTTGATTCATTTGGAGGTGTTCCACCTGAAAATTTAATAAAATATCTAAAATCAGCTAATCTTTATTACAATAATGCCCGTGTTCAAAACTTCAAAGATGTTAATTGCGGACATTTGTGTTTATCTGTTCTGAGATATATGTCTCAAATAAATAAACCATCAATTGAAAATTTTCAAAAGGCCTTGTGGTATTTAAAACATCATGGGGGTATTCCATCTCAAGAGCCAAAATTCAATATTGAAACTTAGATTACATGATGATATAGTGTATCCCAAAACAATAGCTCTCAGAGCATTTTACGGCATGTACTTGATCCCTAATATTACACACCACAACAACAAAATTGCAGTAGGGGATCAAAAAATTGTCATCACTCCAGGGCAATATAATCTATCCACTCTAAATGCTCAATTACCCAGAGGTGTAGTGTTAAGTCAAAATTCTGTCACTCACAGAGTAGAGATTGTATCTGCTACAGAAACAGTGGATCTGGGTACTATAGGAGAGCTGTTAGGATTTGAGAACAACACAAAACTTGAAGCAGCCATCAAACACACTGCTATGAATATACCTAAATTCTTAGCCATAGAGACTCTGAATATTCACTGTAATGTGGCTGAGGGTATGATCACCAAATCAAATGGCATAGGCACTCACAAACAAACTGGCATCATTGCAACATTCAAACCTAATTCTGAATTTATGGAGCCCATCATCTACAATCCATCCCCAACATTATATTTTCCTGTGTGTCATAATAGAATAGATAATATTGAATTGATGGTCACTAATGAAAAAGAAGAATTAGTTGATTTTGCTGGAGCCACAACAACTGCAATCATAGAGATTAACATTTAAATAAAAATACATACAATGGAAAATATTGAGAGTTATGAGCTACAATCATTCTCCCCAAACAGGAGGACATTTGCAAATTTAAATCAACCCAACAGAGAAATTGAGGTTGATCTTGATGTAGGGGATGGATTTATACACCCTCACAGAGCAGATCTATACATCAAATTTTATGTTGTAAAGCTCGATGGAACAGATTATCCGGCAAATTCAAATATAAGATTGGTGGACAATTTTGTGCCGCATCTGTTCTCTGAAATTGAGATCAGAAAGCATGGTGTTGTTATAAACAGAATAGATTATCCCGGCATTACCTCCACAGCTTTGGCCACATTAAAATTATCCAAAACCGAGGCTTCTTACTACAAAATAGGTGGATTTGAGGCTGGTGAGAAAATATTATCTAAAAATCACACAGTGCTGTTCCCCATGCGCCTATTGCCAGGATTCTTCTCAGATTACAAAGATATTATGTGGAAGGGTGGGTTAAGAATTACATTTAGAAGAGCTGCCAATGATAATAATGCTTTGATGAGGTACAGCACATTAAACTCTACAGGAGAAGCTCTGCCCAATACCCTACCTGATGAAGGCAAGTGCATTATTCAGACTATGGAGCTAAGAATCCCGGTTGTTGAATATGAGGCCAGTTATGCTCTTAAATACAAAGCTGATATAATAAAAAATCCACAGATTCCTCTGCAATTTTATACATATCAATGTGTACAGAAGCCCGCAACTGGTTCTTATTATGAGTTTGATGCTACAAATTCATTCTCCAGTATTCAATATGACATGCCTGATTTTGTGGTGGTACTGTTTCAGACTGGAAGACACAATAATCAGGAAAAAAATTCAAGTAGATTTGATAACTGCAACATCAAAAACATATATCTTAAAAATGGCAGAAATGAGGTCTTTCCCAGAGAAAATTACAATTTAGACATGTCCAAGAATGATTTCCTTAAATTATATGAGGCATTTACATCCTTCAAACGGGTCACTACTGGCAATACTGACATGTATTACACACCAGATGAATTCAAGGCACAGAGACCCATGTTTGTAATTAACACTTCAAAAAGAAAACAAGTTGTGGTGAATGACAGGACAAACATTAAAATTATCTGTGAATTCCATGAGGCATTACCTGATGACACCATATGTAGTGTTATTCTCATAGGTGAAAAATCATATGTTTATGATGTAAGAAATGAGAGAGTCACGGAGCAATTCTAGAAGATATTTGCTCTATTATCCTGTTGTACAACACACAAACCTCAACTGTATTATCAGCTAGCAGTGAATATCTTATGTGTGGGCATATTATTTTGTTGTATGTATTTCAATCTTACACATTTTATCAGGACTCAAACCCGAGCTCCTGATTACAAAGGCAGCAATATTAACACTTCTCCATATGGAATATATCCACATTTTACTGGGTTCTGAGACCCTAATACAGACAAAATTGGATTTTGAACTGTCATAATATTCTCTAAGTCTTGCCTATGCTCATATTATCAGAATAAGAATTGGTTTCACCATGCAAGGCAGTTCATTGCTACTATGTCAGAAAATGTGTATCTTTATCTCAATGATCTTTGTTACACTTTTACATGTTGCACAGAAAATGTGTATCTTTATCTCAATAATCTTTGTTACACTTTTACATGTCGCACAGAAAGATTAATGGCCTCTTCAGTGAATCGCACAGAAAAAGTCATTAATGTTCCCTTCTAGCTGTGTAGATTATATCTCTTGCGTGCCGGCAAGACATGCAAGCAATTAATTATGCTTACCCGCTCTTCTCCTATTGTATTGAGCGAGTGGTTATAAAACATGAGAAAATAAGGAAACTGAGAAATTCAGTTTTTGTACAATATATTGTTGTAAAACACTTTTACCAGGTTTTCAGATCTGGGAGTTGTATATCAACTAGCAATAATTATTCTCAAAATCTCACATATGGAGATATTATTTTGCCACATATATTTCAATCTCATATTTTACCAGGATTCAAACCCGAGCCTCCCGATTACAAGGCAACAATATTAACATTTTGCCACCAGGGGAGGCTTCACATTTTATCAGGATTCAAACCCGAGCCTCCCGATTACAAGGCAACAAAAACCATGGGGCTATGCACCACACTCCCCTGGTCCTCAGAACCCAGTAGCTATAAGCTTTATATTAATATACATGGCAGAATCAATCTGAGGGGGGGGATCACCATTTCTACACTAGAATTCAATTCCTGGGATTTTGACAGAAAAACACTATAAGCAATAAGATCATATGGGAACTTGGCATAGTTTTAAGTATAAGCAAATCTGTCTGAGGGGCTTCACCCTTTCTACACTAGAATTCAAAATTCTTAAAATTAAGAGCATGTCACACTGGAAGAATTGGGGTATAGGCCCCTCTTGGCATTGTTTTAAGTGTAAGCAAATCGGATTGTTCAATCAAATAGCCTCTCCTTTTCTACACTTGTAAGTGGTCCTCATCCTATATACTTTTATACTACTAAGAAGTTTAAATATCGTATGTCTTCATGTCGTTACCCAGTCTCAAACGCAGGATAAAAAAACCACGATTAAGACAAAGAAATGAACCAATGTTCTCTAGGCCGAGTTGGGAGTAGCAACACTACTGACTTTCAATGGAACCATTACTACCCAGAAGTGTCCGTGACTGTACAACCCTAAACTGATTTTGCGTCACATTTTGTTGGTATGTCGACTAAGAAACTCTCATAACATGTCTCAATAAAACAAGTGGCTTCACCAAACTGAGATAGAGGCGAACACGCCATTATTCTGCTCTGTTATCTCAAGAGTCCGATATTAGCAACAGAGGGAGACATTTCTTAGTCACAAGAAATGTTTAGAATTCACCACTTATAAAAAGTATATGGTGTCGTCTTAGCAGAACGAACTGACCTGACTACAAAAGCACAAGAAGCTAACTGTCTCGATTATTGCGATCATACGGTCTAGTTTTATTATTGTGTGTAGTTTTACCAACTAACCTTGAAAGAAACAGTTTGGATCGACGTACACACGGAACATTTCCAACCAATGGCAGCACAAAACATGTCGCTACTAATACACATAAACGTTGTGCAACAAGCCTACGAGCATAAAATGAACAATGTCTATTTTATGGTGATATTTTAAGACTTTAGATTTCAATGTCTTTGGAAAGGTGTAGAGTTCTTAACATAAAAAATACTAATAAATAATATGAATGGGAAACATGCAAGGGTAAAGTAGAGTGCATTACAGCGTTGCATGGATGTAGTTGTAAGGGGCCACATATTATATCTCACTTAATGTTCCACTATTTTGCAATATTTCTTGATTTAGAGCAGTTATTTGGAAAATATTGTCCATCGACGAAGCTGCTATGTCTGTAGTCATCTGTAGAAGACACAGAAAATCTCAGTCCGGATACGAGTGCATCAGCTCAATCTATGGCGTAAACTCGTTCCGACTTTTGTAATTGTTAATCGGCCCAGATTTGAAAACACCACTGATGCAAGGCCACTTGTTGAGTGAGCGTGTCATCCGTTTCTTTTCCTACCTCCTAATTTATGATGGCGGACCTCACGCAAAATGTGCATAAATTTAAAGAGTGGGAAGTTGCGTGAACGTTTACTATACAGGTTGTCGCAAACTTTCAACAACGCTTGGGAGCTGGTAGATATCATAAAAACTGGTAACTTTTCCCTATAAAGTTTACCTCGAAAGCGCTTAGTTTCTGTGCTATAAGCGCTTAAAGTCTATCCTGTACGTATGCAACCCAACACAGCAAACGCTTGCTCTGACATAACTAGCAGGGGCGCGTGGCAGGGTTGCCACTAGCGTTCCTCGTTAAGAGAGAAGACTTAAAAACAACTACTTGGGAGTCTTGCTTGAGTAAAATCCAAAACATTAATGATACTTGCGATGTTGTAAGAAGGATTCACAGTATTTATAAACTGACCAAAACAAATAATGGGCAGACTGAAATTCAAGAATACTCATTCTAAAATATCTCCATAATTGATTGATTGATTTGGTTTATTTTAATTCGCTTTTCTGCCAACTTTGGCTAATCGCGAAGATGAGGATGATATGATGATATAACAAATGACACCAATGTCTAGACCAGGATTTAAACCCGAGACACCTGGCGCCGTAGCGAGCTGCGTTAACCACATCACCACGGAGTGTTTCGTACATCATGCAATATCAACAATTGCAAGGGACACGTGATATAAGGGAAATCCACGAACGAACAAATGTAAGCATGATGTGTTTGCTGTTTTGTTTCGAACATGCAGACTGTAATGTAGAAATTTTCAGCGAAAAATGCAGGCTCGACCAGCACTCGAACCCGGGTTATTACAATTGATTTGAAAATTATTCCTATCTGTAATAGCGTTATTGCTGATCGTGTTTGTCTCATAAGGAAATAATTGCGAGCCTCTTTTAATTTAATGATTGATTGATTCATTACTTGATTGATTTGCTTCATTTTACTTAGCTGTTTGTGCCACTTTTGGCTAATATACGAAGATGGTGATGTGTGATGATATGATTAAATTGATGAATATACACTCACAAACATACATGCCCAAGCCTGGATTCAAACCCAAGACCCCTAGCTTATTTTAGAAAACAGTGGCAACCTATAAATTTTACGGACAACTAATATGCATGTCAGAAAAATTATGTGTTTCAAAGATTGGTATCAAGAAAATTCCAACGATTATTTGCAATACTAGGAACATGCGAATTAAAACCTTTCTCTCTCCCCCCTCTCTCTCTCTTTCTCTCTCTCTCTCTCTCTCTCTCTCTCTCTCTTTCTCTCCACTCAAACTGGTTAATCTTGAATGCTCTATTAAAGAAGTTGTAGGAAGAAATTAATATTTCACTGAAATAAATTACATTGAGTTCGGTGCATACTTACTGCCTGTACAAGGTTGTTCTGCACTTCACGATATCGTTTGATATTGGTACATCAAGAGAAATCCTCGCAATTTACACTATTTTCATGTGTGCGAATTAGTTTTCTCATTTTGTGTCTTTGCTTAGCATTCTTATCATGGAACGTGAAAAAAAATCAAAAGGAAACCATTGAGCACACGTCATAAAATTCCAACGATTATTTGCAATACTAGGAACATGCGAATTAAAACCTTTCTCTCTCTCCCCTCTCTCTCTCTCTCTTTCTCTCTCTCTCTCTCTCTTTCTCTCTCTCTCTCTCTTTCTCTCTCTTTCTCTCCACTCAAACTGGTTAATCTTGAATGCTCTATTAAAGAAGTTGTAGGAAGAAATTAATATTTCACTGAAAGAAATTACATTGAGTTCGGTGCATACTTACTGCCCGTACTAGGTTGTTCTGCACTTCACGATATCGTTTGATATTGGTACATCAAGAGAAATCCTCGCAATTTACATTCTTTTCATGTGTACGAATTAGTTTTCTCATTTTGTGTCTTTGCTTAGCATTCTTATCATGGAACGTGAAAAAAAATCAAAAGGAAACCATTGAGTACACGTCATAAATTGTACATATTTATCATTCATTGTAGCAACTTGATATCAACATTGAAATGTAAGAGTAATATTTTCGGAAGGCACCAAAATGTCAACTTTTAGTTCATCCTGGAAACAACGTTTTGTAGCAAACGAGCGAGATTCCGACATCTAGATGAATTTCCGGAATAATTCGTGTAAATTTATATTATTCTCATTGTACGTAATTTTCCTACACTTTCGGGCAAATAGTAAATACGAGGACATAAGATTCAGTGACATTTTTGTCCAGATCGAAACTCGTGTCCGGAACATTCGGTTGAGAGGGATCATGTGTTGATCACTAAACGTACTCCGTCACCGAAATGGATCAAGAATATTCATCTGCCGGAGATTTATGTTTCTTTTCAGCCTTCTTTTTATAACGAACTCGATTTGCAATAGCGCTAGTTCACTTTATTTCTAATAAATAAATTATAATAACATTACAGTCTGCGTGTTCGAAACGAGGCAGCAAACACATCATGCTTACATTTGTTCGTTCGTGGATTTCCCCTATCTTTTTTTATTTATTTATTTGAGAAATCCTGAATACAGAGAGGATCCATTTTATATCAGGATATCAACAGCGAGAAAAATAGAAATTAACAAATGAGAAGCACGCACACATATGTAACAAGAATAATACAATAAAAATAATAAAAAAATAAACAATAATAATAAAACAATAACAAGGGTATAACAAATATTAATTTCTCTTCAGCTGCTTGATGCACGCATTTCTGAAAGCCTGCTTAGATAGATGGAAGCCTGGAGGATCAATTAGTGTATTGTACCTTGTTCGTAGCCTATAGAGAAATGACCTTTGTTCTAGGGATAACCTTGAGGCTTTTGTGTAAAAGAAGTTGTTGCATTTGCTGTTGGTACGTGGGATCCGGATGCGAAGATGTGGCAAGAGTTCGTTAGTGAAAAGTTGTCCATTCATGATTTTGAAAAGAAATGTTAGATCTGAAACTTGACGGCGAAGGGACGGATCGTGAATTTGAAGAGTGGATAGAATTTCATGTTTGGAAAAGTTTTCAAGGGCTGGACATCTAAGTTTGACAATTCTGATAAAGAAATTTACCACTTTGTTTGTTCTCTTTATATTGCTATCACAGGCCATAGACCAAATACAGGAACCATATTCAAGAATAGGTACTACGCACGATGTAAAGTAGGTTTTGAGGGCAAGAACATGTGTGATATCTGTAAATCTGTAAATTAGCCCAAGGGTTTTCATGGCTCTCGAAATTATGTAATCTATGTGGTGGCTGAAAGTGAGTTTGCTGTCGAAAATGACTCCAAGATCTTTGTGCTGTTGTACGAACGGGATGATTTTGTTGCATAATCTATAGGATGGTGCTGTAAAATTGGATTTGAGGGTAAACCTCATAAAAACAGATTTCTCGGGATTTATTTTTAGATTCCAGTCTTGGCACCAGCGTTCAATGTGTGTGAGATTGTCTTGCATGGAACAAGTGTCTTCAACTGAAGCGATGTTTCTAAATAACTTACAGTCATCAGCATACAATAAAATCGAGCATTCTGGAGAAATATATTCATGAATATCGTCCATGAAGAGAGTGACACACAGGGGCCCTAGAGAACTTCCTTGAGGCACACCGGAAACTACAGGGAGCCATGACGAAGAGCAACCAGATATGATAACCTTTTGCTTTCTATTGTGCAAGTAAGATGAGAGTAATTTAAGAAGAGGACCGTGAATGTTGAATCTGTTTGAAAGTTTATGGATGAGTTGTGTATGAGGGACCGAGTCAAAGGCTTTAGAAAAATCTAAGTAAACGACATCCATGTCTTGCTTGGCACTCAGGCAGTTAACCGCGTTGGTGAGCAAACAAGCAAGGTTTGTGTCACATGAAGCATGAGGAAGAAAACCGTGTTGAGTGGGAGAGAGGAACGGAGTAGCATGCGCAAGGATACGATTGGAAATTATTTTTTCGGCTAGTAGTGCAAGTGCAGGAAGTAAAGAAATCGGACGATAAGAAGTAACGTGAGTTTTGTTTCCGTGTTTGAGTATAGGAACTATATTTGCTTGCTTCCATGCAAGAGGAAATACACCCTCGGAAAAACATTTGTTAAAGATTATGCTGATTGGTTTGGATAGAATATGGGCTAATCGTTGTAGAAATATGCCAGGGATATCATTAGGAGCGTTAGCTTTAGAACATGAAAGATATTTTAATAATTCGTGGACTTCATTGCAGTTAGTTGAGATTTGAGAGAGTGTGTAAGGAGTGATGGGCTTGACTTCAGGCAGTGCGGTAGCGGTATTATTTGTAAAGTTGCTGTGAAAATACGAGTTAAAAAGTGATGTGCGCTCCTTCTTTGTAGCAGACTTACCGTTCCAGGAGACTTGAACAGGAATACGGTCGTGTTGTCGGCGTGAGTTAATTAGCGTCCAGAACATTTTGGGGTTTTTAGCAGCACTTTCCGTCACAGTTTGAATGTAATTATTATAGTCTCTTTGCATTGTTGATATTGCATGATATACGAAACACTCCGTGGTGATATGGTTAGCACAGCTCGCTACGGCGCCAGGTGTCTCGGGTTTAAATCCTAGTCTAGACATTGATATAATTTGTTATTTCATCATATCATCCTCATCTTCGCGATTAGCCAAAGGTGGCAGAAAAGCGAATTAAAATAAACCAAATCAATCAATCAATTATGGAGATATTTTAGAATAAGTAATCTTGAATTTCAGTCTGCCCATTATTTGTTTTGGTCAGTTTATAAATACTGTGAATCCTTCTTACAACATCGCAAGTATCATTAATGTTTTGGATTTTGCTAAGGCAAGACTCCCAAGTTGTTGTTTTTAAGTCTTCTCTCTTAACGAGGAACGCTAGTGGCAACCCTGCCACGCGCCCCTGCTAGTTATGTCAGAGCAAGCGTTTGCTGTGTTGGGTTGCATACGTACAGGATAGACTTTAAGCGCTTATAGCACAGAAACTAAGCGCTTTCGAGGTAAACTTTATAGGGAAAAGTTACTTGTCTTTATGATATCTACCAGCTCCCAAGCGTTGTTGAAAGAGTTTTGCGACACCCTGTATAGTATCTGAGGAATGCTGATTACAATGACAGAAATATATTAAAGTTGCAACAAAGTTATCATTGAGAAGTTACAACATCTTGTAACTTGGATATCTAGAAAAGTATTACAAGAAAGTTTGAACATTTTATTTTAGACTTCATTAAAACGTGATGAAAAATGTAGGAACATTTTTATTAGATTCTCGTGTTTACAGTCAAAAATACAATTAACAGCTTCTATTTAAAATATTCTGGCACAATATGTACTGGGTCTCTCCGATCATCACTCATCTTCATCGTTGCGATTAGCCAAAAGAGATAGTAAAGCGATGCAAAATAACAAAATCAAATCAGTTCACAATTACGTGTGTTTTACAGTGAAGGCACTTTAAGTAATGTTTTGCGATGGATCCAAAATATGTCTGTTACTGACAATCAATTGTTTTTTTCCTCATTTCCGTATAGCCTTCACCCGAGTATCGAGACGTCGCCAGTTTCCATCAATGTCTCGTCGACAAATGCTTCAACAACGATAAATATCACATCTCTACTTTCGATGCGTAAGCTTCATGATTATACTGTTTAGTACTGAATAAAGGTGACGACCATCTGTTGAAAAATGCTGAACATTTTGGCAACGCAGAGGCATGATTACATGTTAAAGAGCTCATTGCGTCAAGCAGGCTCTGGCCGCTCCCTTACAGTTGACAATTTTGCAATAGCGCCACTGAATTTCTCATCTTGCTCAAGGTCTAACATCAAAATCAAAATCATTATATCTACTTCTTTTAGGTGGAGTTCGACGTCTAATCATACATCGGATAATTCATTTCCTTTGCTTCTGATACGTTTTTGCCTTTCAAGTAAATGCAGGATTGATTGATTTGGTGTTTTACGTCCACTTTATGCACAGTAAGGTAAATCGGGACTGGACCTAAAGTTTAAACCCGAAATACTGTGTGTCTCCATCCGGTATCGAACTCGGGGCCCCTTGATTACAAGGCAACCACGCTACCACTGCGCCATCGGAGAGGCCCAAGTAAATGCAGGAAAATCAGGCCTTCTGTAAGAAGCTAAGAGGATTAAAAACGTTTCTGCTCTGTCCCTCTCCTTCCTGCAAGATAGCGATAAGAAGTGCTTGCTTCTTTTTTTCTTTTCGCCGAACTACATTGAGTTAAACATGTCAAATGCAGTACAAGAAAACCTGTGATCGGTGGTTGACTGCGGACGGAGTAGATAGTCAAAATGTTACAAATGGAACTTTGGACCTATCTTTCTGCATTAAACTACTCTTTCAATTAATATACTTTAATTTCTAACTTATCCAATTTATCTTCCAGCCGGACGCTCATTTCTTTCATGGTTCGTTTATTTTCCTCCACATTATGATACAACATGTCAATTTTTTTATTCTACTCTTGCCTATCCTCTTCTCTAAATTTAAGTTGCTTTCGCCTATCATCTTCTCTAAATTTAAGCTGATCTTGCATATCCTCTTTTCTACTCTGCTTCATAAATAACAAAAGTGTCGTGACGCTAACACTCTCTTTATTTTCGTCAGTTAATTTTTGAACGCCCTGTGCACTGTTACTTTTCTTTCCTTGACATTTTCCTTTTCTGACAGTGCGCAGCATATCTTGCAAGAAAACATTTCTTCTATATGCAACTCAAATTTCGTAAATTCTTCTTCGCTCATTCCCGCGGAAGATTTATGGAACCAGTTTAAAAAAAAACAAAAAAAACTACATTCTACTGCTCCCTCATAAGAAAGTTCATTGCCGCAGCACTCAAGTATTTTATTCCAGCCTATTTCGGCTGCTTCGTACTGAGAAGGAGAGATCGACGTTCGAACCATGTTCGTACCACTGACCTACTTATCGCTAGCTCGCTAATCCCTTAATCCCGTACAGCTGCAACGAAAAAGCCTGCTCACCCGATCAAACTGTACAGCTTTTCTTCTTCACTTTCTTACGTCGAACACAAATATTTTACACACCAATAATCCTATCTCAACTTATTATTAACATATAATCATATTTTCAGTCACTGATTGACGCATAGTCGTAACGTAATTTTTTTGAGAAATATGGTGCGAAAAGATGAATTCCCCCATTTATAAAAGTTCGACTCTGTTGTTGAGTGCATTGGGTGATCGTACACTCCGGCTTCGAGTCCCGTCAGCCTGGACGAGGCTGTTTTGCGAGTGTCTCTTCATCCATTTAACATAATCAGGATTCATCGTCGTGAATTGTCAAAAATGGAAGAAAAGCGACGTAAAATAAAGAATAAATATCAAATACAAATGACTTCTAAAACCACTGGCCTGGCAGACGACAAAGCTTCGTACTGTCCATACCTGCACAATTTAACCTAACAGTCCATACCCCTCCCCTCCCCCCACGTCCCTTTTGAACAGGGAATCATTTCGTGGGCTTATAACTGAACAAAATATAAGACATAAAAAATAACAAAGTAGGTTTCAGCGGTGACCAGTGGCATAGCAGCAGCTCCCTCAATACAGGGAAGGGGAAGCTAGGGACCTGTCTATGCAGTAAAGTACAGCTGTTCCCTGTGCATTGCGCCATGACTGAATATCACGGGAGTGTGGACTGTGGAGTTATATGGCATAATATGATAAGATGACCTGATTACTGCAACAATTCTATGCTGTGTCTCTTCGCCGGAAAAATATACGCAGTGTTAGTGGTATAGGTGACTTCGCTCACACCGCACTGCGAGAGAAGGGGGCCCAAGCCTCAAGACTACATTCCGAGATCGGAAAGTGAAAGAAAGAAAATAATTATAATGGTAAATTGAATTCAAGTTTCTCCGATTTGAAACGCAATTTATTAAATATTTTTAATTTTGCGTACGTGTTATGTGTGCCCATATTTCTATTATTCATTTAAATTATGAAACTAATTAGTATGTTAATATCTGCTATTTATATACTAATTCATATCAAATTAAAATATCGTGACACTTTGCTGAATGAGTTGAAAGGTGCTTAGACTTAAAATGTGCTAAAGGGACAGAGAACTGGCGATCGGTTTACAAGCCGTTAACATGTGCTGTTCTCGAACAGCGATATCTCATTATATCTAATCATCACGATCTCTTGTTCAAAAACACTGCCTCATAAATGAAACAATAAAGAAAGATTCCGCCGAACTACCGTCCAATTAAAAATTATGGCTACTCGAGTTTGCTCTCGAACTAAAAATTAACCACTTAACTTATTGAATTGTGAGTTAAGCTATAATAACTATTTTTTTTCAATTATGCCTTCAATTTTGTATCCTCGTGAGAACCAAATAAAATGCCGCTTTTTTGGTGTTTTTCAAACTACGCTCTCTTTAAGATTCTGTAATTAAAAAACGTATGTTCCAATCGTGACGAAATTTAAATACGTATCTCTACTGGTTAATTTTTTGATTGGAGCTCAAACTCGAGTCTCCTCAATGTTTAATCCGACTGGAGACAATCATTCGCTTTCAGGTCAAGTGCCCTCAAATAGTACCAACACAGAGAAAACAGGAATGGCATAAGTAGTATAAAAGTACCTATTACTGGGTCGATAAAGTATGAGCCCCCCTCAGACAGATTTGGCTAAACTTAAAACTAGCTCAAGATGTGCATATGAGCTTATTGCTCAAGTGTGGCACTCTGTCTAACCCAAGACTTTTGTAAAAATGCTCTCGGGAATTTCCCGGGAAAGTATGAGCCCCCTCAGATTGATTTGCCTACACTTACAAAAGCTACATCTGTAAGATTGTTGTCCATAAGCCTGTCAAAAATATGCCCCTCTTGATATTGTTTTGGCCACACTTAAAACTAAGCCAAAAAGCCACCCACACCCACACCCAACCACATACACCCACATACACCCACATACACCCACACCCACCCACATACACCCACATACACCCACACCCACCCACACCCACCCACATACACCCACACCCACACATATACACCCACATACACCCACACCCACCCACACCCGCCCACATACACCCACACCCACCCACATACACCCACATACACCCACACCCACCCACATACACCTACATACACCCACACCCACCCATACCCACCCACACCCACCCACACCCACCCACATACACCCACATCACTCACATACACCCACGCCCACCCACATACACCCACACCCACCCACATACACAAAGTATACAAAGCCATCTGCTGAACCCAACTGATATTTTGATTAAGTATAAAGTTTTGATTTGAACCCCAAGAAATTTTATATAATAAACCAATAACAAAAATGCCAAAGCCAAACATATTTACACACACACATACACACACACACACACTAAATATACAAAGCACACTGCTGAACCCAACTGATATTTTTATTAAGTATAAAGTTTTGATTTGAACCCCAAGAAATTTTATATAATAAACCAACAAAAAAAATGTCAAAGCCAAACATATTTACACACTAAGTATATACACTAAATATACAAAGCACACTGCTGAAGCCAACTGATATTTTTTATTAAGTATAGAATTTTGATTTGAACCCCAAGAAATTTTATATAATAAACAACAACAAAAATGCCAAATCAAAAATATTGTAATCAATGCAATAAGAATATATCCAGCCCCAATTGGGCTAAGCACCAAAGAAATTGTAATCCAGACAAATGCAGAACACCCACAAAAATATGCCCAAAATGCCATAGAAAATATAGCTTGGAATATTTCACATATAAACATAAAGGTACTTGTTATGTACAGCCTTCTACTTCATCACAGCCATCTACATCTTCATCTGGTCTAAAAAGGAAGCTTGAAATACCCAATAATCATAGAGCAGTAAAGCAGCCACGCTATGAACCCATCCATAGCATTTTTAATGGCCAACTTAGGGATTACCGTTTTGTATCAGAGCCAAGATGTGACATTAAGAATTTTTTGAACAGTATAAATTCTAATGTGCAGGCAATTCTAAATGTACAAAATGGCTCTTATAAGCTGTCCCTCAAATTGTTTACGCAATATAAGACATCAAATGGCACAAAATTTACACAGCCCCACATCACAGAAACTGTAGCTATATATTCAAATGCAAATTAAGACAAAATAATAAGCAGTTTGTTAGATCAATTGAATATTAAACATTCTGAATTTGCTGCAAAAGAATCAGGATGGAGCCTATGCGGAACTCCACACAAGCTCTATGTTAATATTTTTGAATTCAACCCATTACAAGGTTCTACATATGTGTCTTTACCTGACAATATCAAAAACAAAAAAGCTGTGCTTAACATAGAAAATAATGATCAGAAATGCTTTCTGTGGTGTATTTTAGCTGCTTTGTATCTAGTTTTAGATAATCCAAAGAGAATAAGTTATTATAAACAGCATGAACATGATTTTGCTGAAGCAATGGAGGGCTTAAAATATCCAATGTCAGTTCAGAATATTGATAAATTTGAAAAAAAGGCCAGGGATATCAATGGTAAACAATTATCTATTAATGTATTTATTTGTTCTACTGGCCGTGGCAATTGCTTGATAGCACCTCTCAGAATCAGTACACTTGATGATGATTCTGCTATTCCGATTGATCTGCTCTTAATTGAAGGGGATGGCACATATCATTACACTCTGATACAAAGTCTTGAAGCTTTAGTCAGAAAAAAACTAGACAAAATCAATACAATATTCAAGTTGTGTAGAAGATGTTTAACTGTATTTGATGGTAAAAAATGCAGAAATTGCTAAAAACAAGTTAATTGAACATTTAAAATACTGTGGCAGCCATAAACCTGTTCATATGGTGATGCCTAATCCAAGTGAAAATGCCAAATTCAAAAAATTTGAAGCCTTGTTGGAACACCCAGCATATATAGTCTGTGATTTTGAATCAAACCTCAAACCCCTTGCATTATGCAGCCCAGATCCTGATGAATCTTCAAGTACATCATACCAGCTACATGAACCTTCTAGTTTTCATTATGTGATTGTACAGGATGGTGTTGTTAGTAAAGAATATTTATACATGGGAGCAGATGCCATAAAATAATTTGCACATAGAATAGAAAATGAGTGCCGTTACATAGCATTTAATGTCTTATTAAAATCAAAACCTATGCTGCCTTTAACAGAGAAACAGATTGAAGATTTCAACAATGCAGAAAAATGCCCGGTATGTGATTGTGAATTTTCAGATACAAATATCAAGGTGAAACACCATTCTCATACAGATGGTAAATTCAAAATGGCCCTGTGTAATAGCTGTAATATTAAGATCCACAGACCAAAATTTGTCCCTATATTTTGCCATGGTGCATCTAATTATGATTTTCATCATCTAATCAGGTACGAGGGGTTTGACAAGCAGAATTTAAAAATTTAGCAGAAAATGATGAGAAATATATTGCAATTATCAAGATAATTAAAGTTAATGGTGTTCCCATTCACTTAAGATTTCTTGATTCATACAGAATTCTGTCTGCTAGCCTGGCTACACTGGCCGTCAATTATCTGATGATCAATTCAAAATTACATGTGCTATGTTTCCAAATCAGGACCTGCAATTAATTAGGCGGAAGGGTGTATATCCATATGACTATGTTACAGATTTTTCTAAATTTGATGAGTGTTCTCTGCCACCACAACAAGCATTCTACAGCAAACTCAGAGCATCTGGAATCACTGATGAAGATTATCACCATGCCCAGTTGATGTGGAACAACTTAAAATGCCAGACATTTGGTAATTATCATAAGGCATATTTAAAACTTGATGTGACCCTCTTAGCTGATATACTTCAGGCATTTAGAAAATCATCGATGGAAAATTATAAGCTGGATCCAATGTATTTCTACAGTGCTCCAGGCCTACCATGGTCTGCAATGTTTTTCAACACTAAAATGCAATTGGATCTGATCAAGGATCAGGACATGTATCTGTTTATGGAGCAATGTATAAGAGAAGAGATGGTGCAATGTTCTCAGAGATATGCTAGAGCTAACAACAAATATATTCCTGACTATGATCCAGCACTGCCATCAAATTATATACTGTATGTAAATGCCAACAGCCTGTATGGTTATGCTATGATGGATAAACTGCCATATGCAGGGCTTGAGTGGGTTGAAGATTTCAATATTGAAGATCTTAATGATTTTGATGACAGTAACTAAGGTCTGTTCTTAGAAGTTGGTCTGACAATTCCTGATGATTTACACAAAACATTTTCTGATTTGCCACCAATTCCTGAGGATAAGTGTTCACCTGGCTCTAAACAGAAGAAGCAATGATGACTCTAGAGCCAAAACAGGATTATGTCATATATTACAAAAACCTCCAGTTCCTAATGAATCATGGTGTTCAAGTGACCAAAATTGGCAAAGTCTTAAGGTTCAGGCACTCAAGATGGTTGAAGCCATATATTGATACAAACACAGAGCTTCGAACATCTGCAATAAGCCAATTTGATAAGACATTGTTTAAATTGATGGTCAATTCAGTGTATGGCAAAACCATAGAAAATGTCAGAAAGCATAGTGATGTTAAATTAATTACTGACCCCAGCCGGAGCAAAAAATTGATTGCAAAGCCTAATTTCAACTACAGAAGAATTTATGATGAGAATATGGCACTCTTCAACATGAAGGAAACAAAGATTAAGTTTGATAAGCCTATTTTTGTAGGGGCTGTGATATTAGAATTGGCCAAATTACATATGTTAAAGCTCTATTATGATGTGCTGAAGCCTTTTTATAATAATCGTGTAAAACTGATGTACATCGACACAGATAGTTTTATCCTTGATATTCAGACAGAAGATGTCTATCAAGATATGTCACAGCCTGCATTGCTTAAATATTTTGATACCAGTGAACATACAAAAATTCAACCCCACAACAAAAAGGTGATGGCAATTTAAAAGATGAGACACTTGGTGATGTTATTGTGGCATTTGCTGGGTTAAGGGCCAAGATGTACAGCTTTGAAACATGTAGTGGTGCTGTTGCCAGAAAAGCCAAGGGCATTGGCAGAGTAACTGTGGACAAAGAGCTTGAATTTGAAGATTACAAAAATTGTCTCAAAACCCAGAGTTTAATAAGAATATCAGAATGCAGAATTCAGAGTGTGGATCACTTGTTGACTACAAATGTTGTAAGAAAAGTGGCTCTGGACCCACATGATGATAAGAGATGTATTTTGTCATGTGGCAAACATAATCTACCATGGGGTCATTGTGACTTGAGAAGTGCCAATCAATGCCCAATTACAGAGCATGATTTAAAATAAATAAACATGCCCATGAACTTATTTGGGTTCAAAAAACAGGCTATTATGGACCTGCCAACACCAGCACCCTCTCCTGATATACAATCTATGATATCTAAACTAAGTGGTGTGTTAATTATTCATCTGAACAGCATACTTACAGATGTTGATGATAAAACAGGTAAAACATTGTACATATTTAACAATAATTTAAATCATTACCAATTACCTGTGGGTGGTCAATTACAATTTATTACAACCCCCGAGGGTAATGTCAAGGTTTCAATAGGGAGAAATATTTACAGGATTAAGCACTCAAACATGGTTTCTGGCACTGTATATACTGTTTCTGCTGGTGACTGCTTATATATTGAGGTCCCTGGATCCTATGACAAGCTTATACCTTTTTTTATAGAATTAAGAAATAGATATTTTATAATAAATAACCACTAAAACAAAAATGCCTAATGATATATTTGGCCATACAAGGCATGAAGATCACAGTGATGAGATTCTGATGCTTGAAGTCAGAGTCAAAAAATTATGAAGTGATTTACAAGCTTTACAAACCACACTCAATGCCAGTCTTCAACTAGAGATTACAAATTACAGTCACAATGCATGGACCCTCTTCTTAAATTTGATCCAGAACTCAAATTGCTGCTTCAAAAATATACTGACTTGGCTACATTGGATAATTTTCAAAGTTTAGAGGAGGCTGTAGCAGCTCTTCAAGCCAAATTTAAGACTCAGGCTACCAACTCTGAGCAATTGAAACATCAATTAGAAGAACAGATTAATAATGTCCAGGCACAGCTCCAAACAATTATCAAAAGCATAAAATCACAAGAAGATTTTGATCTAGTGATTTCCACTCTAAAGGAACAGATTCAATCACTGTAGATTCCTAATCTGGACCCCGTGAACAATGCCATAGCCGAGGTTAAAGAAAAAATTGAGACACTTGAAAATTTTATGAACAACTTGCCCTCTTCTGATGCTCTGAGTGCTATAACTCGCAGTGTAGCTAACATCAAGTTGCAACTGGAGACATATGAAGATTTTGGAAAAATTCAGAGTACCATAACTCATCTTGAGGGTACAATAGCAACAGTGCAAAGTGATCTGACAAATGTACAAGAATCTCTAGAATCTCGCCTGCCTGGTATTGTAGACACCCTTGTCAGTGTCCAGCAACAGATCACAAAACTTGATAACCTCAACACTGAATCTGAGCTATCTCATTTTCATCACTTGATCGATGATATCCAAACAAAACTTGAAATTTTAAAACAATCAACACCTACTCAGGCAGACATAGCCCTGCTCCAAGATGCTATGCAAAGTGTGGCTGATGCTTCTGAATTAAATAATGTAAAATTAGCACTTGAATCTTTGCAGAATACTGTATCAAATCTGCCTACATCACAGGAACTTAAAAATATTAAGAGAGCTGTGAATCGCATATTGAAATCAGAAGATATCAAGAATATCCAGACAGAGATCAAACAACTTACTCAGACAGTGGCCACTCTACCAACTAATCAACATATTAATGAACTGCATGCCCTGTTTGAGGATATCAGAAGACAAGTCCATGATCTTACTGCTCAAAATTCAAATTTGGCAGTTGTTGAAAATCTACAGCAAATTGTCGCTAATATCAAGCAACAGCTAGGAAGCATGGAATCCAATCAAGCAAATGCTTTGTCTGTTTTTGCCACCCAGCTTCAAGAAATTGTGCAACAATACAAGAAACTTGTTGTGGACATAAAAATCAAGCCAGGCAACGATGATGTTGTTAGGACTATCAATGAGCACCTTGAATATGTAACAAGTAGATTGCTTACAGCAGAAAAATAATTAACTGGCCTAATCGAGAATCCTAAACATACAGTAATTCTTGAATTGTACAGTATCCCCAACAAAGAATATGATTCACCATTTACACCAGGTGGCAAAATATATATGCTGTCCCCTGCAAAATTTTATTACCAGTTTTTTGTTGGGGGCAAACTTAGACCAATCAAGATCAAATATTGGCTACAACCACAGGCACACCACTACCCTACCTTATCAATAACAAATGCTGATAACAAAGCAAAAATCACCAGTGTAGATTTAGAGGATTTTACAGAACCCAATACATTAGAAACATCTTATGCTGAAGATGATGGTTCTCTGAAATTTAATATACAAATAGGAGACAAACTGTATTTAGAAAATCCTGTAGTATCAGCTGCTGAACACCCTATAGTTGCAATATTCTTGTTTACATACTATGTCTAGACAAATTATTGTTGATGAATTACACAGACAAGCCAGACATGATTATAAGAGACTGCCAGTGGTTACAAAAGGTATAGATGATTTATGGCAGTGTGACTTGGTTGAGATGGCAAGTGGACAGCTGAAAAACTTAGACAAGATCAACAAGGGCTACAAGTATCTACTCACTGTCATAGATACATTTTCAAAATTTGCCTGGGCTGTGCCACTCAAATCCAAGACTGGAAAATGTGTTACAGAAGCCTTCAGGACAATCATCAATCAGAGTGGAAGATCACCGCGCTGATTTGCAAACAGATAATGGCAAAGAATTTTATAATTCGGTGTTCCAACAATTTATTAAAAGCCAGTCAATACAACATTACTCGAGTTACAGTGATCTCAAGGCCTCTATTGTTGAAAGATTCAACAAAACCCTAAAAAATCATATGTATAAACAATTTACATTTCAAGGTAATTATAAATGGCTTAATATTCTTCCAGAACTTCTACATAAATATAACAACTCGGTCCATTCCACAATCAACATGAAACCCTCTGAGGTAACTTCATCTGATGAGCAAAACTTGATTAGTACTGTTTATTATCCTAAATACCAGCCAACAACAAGAAAAGCCAAATACAAGGTTGGTGATCAAGTAAGAATCAGCAAATATAAGCACTTATTCAAAAGAGGCTTTACCAGAAATTGGAGCACTGAATTATTTACAGTGGTTCAAATTAAACCTGGGACCCTTAACACATATATAATAAAAGATCACCGAGGAGAAATTCTCAAAGGCAGGTTTTATGAAGAAGAACTCAGCAAAACTAAGCAGCCTGACACATATCTCATAGAAAAAATCATCAGCAGAAAAGGCAACAAGATACTTGTCAAATGGCTAGGACTTCCAGAACACACCTGGATCGAGGCAGACAAAGTGATACTATGAACACCTGGGATGTTATAAAAAGGCTGCCAGAGCCTGAACAGCAGAATAAGAGAAATGGAATGCTGCTGCCTGATAATATTAGATGTCTTATTGTTGGGCCATCGGCTTGTGGTAAAACTACACTAATGATTGATAATTTTTTATTGGCACCCAACTGGTTAGACTGGGAAAACAGGCACTTGTATGTCTTCTCTAAGAGCTTGGAACAATAAAAATATCAGCAGATGATGAAGCTATATGATGGACTGGATATAGCCACTTTTGAACCAGATGTTAAGCCACTCCATGAATGTCTTGATAATTCTGTTGTTGTGTTTGATGATATTATACTGGATAATCAAAACAAGGTTAGAAATTTTTTTACACAGGGGCGGCACAAAAACATAGATTGCTTCTACCTGGCACAGACTTTTTCTAAAATACCGAAGCAGCTTATCGGAGACAACAGCAATTTTATATGTGTGTTTCATCAAGATCATACCAACCTCAAACACATACATGATGAATATGTAGGTGGGAACTTGAGCTACAATGATTTTTCTAAGTTTTGCAGTAGGTGCTGGAACCAGGACAGCTATGGGTTTGTCACAATTGATATGACAAAGAAACCTAATAGTGGCAAATACAGAAATAAAATCAACAATTTTCTAGACATTGAAACATATATAAATAACCATGAAAAGGCCAATTATTGATGATCTTAAATTAAGAGATTATCTTGTAAAAAGATTTAAGGGATGGAAATCAGAGAACCGAGGAATCTATGAAAAACACAAGCAAACAGAGCAGCCTATTATTGATGCTATTAGTGAATTAGGTAAAAATTTCAAAACTGTTGCAGAGCAAAATCAAAATTTGATCACAGAGCTTGTACCTGTAGCTGCTAGGAACATATTAGATTATCCAATCACCCCACTTTCTAGTATTCATACACCTAGTCCTGTTGCTCCTCGAAGAATTGAAGCTACTCAGGATCCTATTGAATTGGGTCTTCTTGCTCAAAAATATCTAAGCACACCTAAAGACAACAAAGATGAGGTCTTTGGCTTATATGCTGACACAGAGCGTGATGGTAGCATCATACATAGAATTGGCAATTTCAGAGTAACATTTATGGGAGATGATCTTATTGTATATTCAGAATCCCATCTTGGAGAAAGAGGTGGTTTTGTTAAGTATCCTGGAACACCTGGATTGTGGGAACTGATGACTAGGAAGAGACCTGGCAGGTATACAGATCAAGATTATGAGCATTACAAAGAAATATTATTAAAATCAGATGCTCTGTACCAGAACAATGATCCCACACAAAAAAGAGTCAAGTCTAGCAGTGGAGCAAAATACAACAACTTAATCAAGCCCATATGGTCACAGATCAAGACTGGTAGTGGAATCAAACAATACAACACCCTGCCTAAAGAATTTGTGTGGGTTGATGATGTCAGGAAACTTGTAGATAGATTGCTGGTGATAGCTGGGGAAGAAAATGCTGGCAACCACAATTTTTACAATGAAAAGGTGGGAATTATGGACATGAAAAGCACCAAATTGTCTAATTTTATAGTGAATGACACTAAGGGGATTGGATATCTTATAAAAATTATTAATACTCTACCACCTAAATTTTGGAATATCTCTGAGGGTCGGGGGCTGGTTAATGACATCATAAACAAGCTGCCATTTGAACTACACATTCCAGGCTATCAGTATTGTGGTCCAGGCACAAAATTGGACAATAGATTAAACAGAGGTGATCCTGGTGTTAATCCTCTAGATGCTGCTTGTAGAGACCATGACATAGCATACAACACACATTCTGATCTTCATAAGCGACATGTTGCAGACAAGAAATTAGAAGAGGCTGCATTTGGTAGATTTGTAAGCAAAGATGCTTCTTTGAGTGAGAGAATAGCAGCATTGGGGACCACCATAGCTATGAACACCAAACAAAAACTGGGGTTGGGGTTGTGAAAATATATATAATAAACCTAGGATGAAGGCCAAGGGTGTTATGTATCAGATACCTTATGTAGGTCTTAAATCTCTTAAAACTATTGATAGTCTTTTAACCAAAAAGCAGCGCAAGAAAAAAAATTCTTGTCTTGCCAAGGGCCATGGTATGAAATTATTACTTAGTACCCCCCCCCAATTAAAAAAATTACAGCAATCCAGGAAAAAATCACGTATAGGTGGATTCCCAGCTATTTTAGCAGCATTGGGGGCCGTGGGGAGCTTGGCTGGGGGATCAGCTGCTATAGCAAAAACAGTAATAGATGCCAAGAAGAATAAGGCAGAATTAGATGAAATAAAGCGCCATAATCTGGCCATAGAAAAACAAGGCAAAGGTGTTAAGAAAGTTATGAATAAGTTAAAAAAATAAGAGCCGCTTACCAACCAAGATATTGAAGCTTTAAACAAACCACTGGGCATCAAAAATTTTAGAGGAGTATACATGTCCGATTCTTTACCAGAAAAACCACTCAAAAAAGAGTGTGGCATAGTTAATTTGGATAAGTACAAAAATCAGGGCACTTACTGGATTTGTTATATTAAATATTTAAACAATGAGGCATTTGTGTTTGATTCATTTGGAGGTGTTCCACCTGAGAATTTAGTAAAATATCTAAAATGAACTAATCTTTATTATAATAATACCCGTGTTCAAAATTTCAAAGATATTAATTGTGGAAATGTATGTTTATCTGTTCTTAGATATCTGTCTCAAATAAATAAACCATCAATTGAAAATTTTCAAAAAGCCTTGTGGTATCTGAAACATCATGGGGGTATTCCATCTTACCAGCCAAAATTCAATATTGAAGCTCAAACTACATGATGATATAGTATATCCCAAAACAATAGCTCTCAGAGCATTTTATGGCATGTACTTGATCCCTAATATTACACACCACAAAAACAAGATTGCAGTTGGGGATCAAAAAATTGTCATCACTCCAGGGCAATATAATCTGTCAACTCTAAATGCTCAGTTACCCAGAGGTATAGTGTTAACTCAAAATTCAGTCACTCACAGAGTAGATATTGTGTCTGCTACAGAGACAGTTTATCTTAGTACTATAGGAGAGCTATTAGGATTCGAGAACAACACAAAACTTGATCCAGCCATTAAACACACTGCTATTAATATACCTAAATTCCTAGCTATAGAAACTCTAAATATTCACTGTAATGTAGCCGAGGGTATGATCACCAAATCAAATGGCATAGGCACTCACAAACAAACTGGCATTATTGCAACATTTAAACCTAACTCTGAATTTATGGAACCGATCATCTATACTCTATCGCCAACATTATATTTTCCTGTGTGCCATAATAGAATAGATTATATTGAGTTGATGGTCACTAATGAAAAAGAAGAATTAGTTGATTTTGCTGGAGCCACAACAACTGCAATCATAGAAATTAATATTTAAATAAAAATACATAAAAAAATGGAAAATATTGAGAGTTATGAGTTACAATCATTCCCCCCAAACAGGAGGACCTTTGCAAATTTAAATCAACCCAACACAGAGATTGAGATAGACCTTGATATAGGGGATAGCTTTATACACCCCCACAGAGCAGATCTATACATAAAATTTGATGTTGTAAAGCTCGATGGTACAGATTATCCGGCAAATTCAAATATAAGATTGGTAGACAATTTTGTGCCACATCTGTTCTCTGAAATTGAGATCAGAAAACATGGTGTTGTTATAAACAGAGTAGATTACCCCGGTATTACCTCTACAGCTTTGGCCACACTAAAATTATCCAAAACCTAGGCTTCTTACTACAGAATAGGTGGATTTGAGGCTGGTGATAAAATAATATCTAAGAGTCACACAGTGCTGTTCCCTATGCGCCTGTTACCTGGATTCTTCTCAGATTACAAAGATACTATGTGGAAGGGTGGTTTAAGAATTACATTTAGAAGAGCTGCCAATGATAATAATGCTTTGATGAGGTACAGTACATTAAATTCTACTGGGGAAGCTCTGCCTAATACCCTACCTGATGAGGGCAAATGTCTTATTCAGACTATGGAGCTAAGAATTCCAGTTGTTGAATATGAGGCCAGTTATGCTCTTAAATACAAAGCAGATATCCTAAAAATCCACAGGTACCTTTACAATTTTATACATATCAATGTGTGCAGAAGCCTGCCACTGGTACCTATTATGAATTTGATGCTACAAATTCATTCTCCAGTATACAATATGACATGACAGATTTTGTGGTGGTACTGTTTCAGACTGGAAGACACAATAATCAGGAAAAAAATTCAAGTAAGTTTGATAACTGCAACATCAAGAACATATATCTTAAAAATGGCAGAAATGAGGTGTTCCCTAGAGAAAATTATAATTTAGACATGTCCAAGGATGATTTTCTTAAATTATATGAAGCATTTACAGCATACAAAAGGGTCACTACTGGCAATACTGACATGTATTACACACCAGATGAATTCAAAGCACAGAGACCCATGTTTGTCATCAACACTTCAAAAAGGAAACAAGTTGTGGTTAATGACAGGACAGACATTAAAATTATCTGTGAATTAAATGATACACTCCCTGATGACACCATATGTAGTGTTATTCTTATAGGTGAAAAATCATATGTTTATGATGTAAGAAATGAGAGAGTCACTGAGCAATTCTAGAAAGTCTCTGCAAAATGCATTTTTTTTAGTACTAGATATACAAGTTGAGCCTGGTGCCCAATTAAAATATTGGGCATATTCCAGGTAACATATTAATTCTCTGAACTTAAACCGGAAATAGACCGGAAGTGGACCGGAAGTAAATATGTGTGGGTGTGGGTGGAAGTGGGTGGCTCATATGGGCATTTTTGGCTTAGTTTTAAGTGTAGCCAAGACAATATCAAGAGGGGCATATTTTTGACAGGCTTATGGACAACAATCTTACAGATGTTGCTTTTGTAAGTGTAGGCAAATCAATCTGAGGGGGCTCATACTTTCCCGGGAAATTGCCCCGAGAGCATTTTTACAAAAGTCTTGGGTTAGACAGAGTACCACACTTGAGCAATAAGCTCATATGCACATCTTGAGCTAGTTTTAAGTGTAGCCAAATCTGTCTGAGGGGGGCTCATACTTTATCGACCCAGTAATAGGTACTTTTGTACTACTGGCATAGTCTACCTCCTTACCGTACTTTCAAGCGACAACCCTGGAATCAGCCAAAAACGGCGTCACCCACTCCCTCCCCTTCCTTGACGTCCCCTAGCCCACAAGCAAAAAAAAAACAGCTTCGTAGATCTAATTGCGTACATGGGCCAATGTTGAGGGTCTCAAACAATTACCAAAATTCTGGTTTGAAAGATTGCATTAATGCTTGTTATACAAAGTATAGCTAAATCTAAAGAATAGACTCGATAACATGGAGTCATGGACATCGTAATTCTACCTTCAACATTTTATCATTCCACATCATTGTCTGGATTCATCCACGAAATAGATCGGTGACGTAAAATAACCAAAATAGAAATAGCTATATAGGAAACTTTTTAATTGAATAGGTCGCAAATTCTTTCAAAATAATGTGACGTGTAGAAATGTTTATATTACAATCAAAGCAAGCAAGAAATATTTTTTTTGCAAAATTGAGGGTAAAACAGGCAATTTTGACCAAATATTTAGTCTAAAATTGCATACTACAGTAAAACGTTGTTAACCGTAAGAGGCTGCTGGTAGATCAGAATGTTATCTTGTTTTATTTGGGGGAGGCAAATGGTATATCGCCAAATGCCGTGACGATATATCGCTGACACGATATATGTTCTAAAATATCGTGACTATATATTGCCCAACACTAGTAAGAACTAATAACCTGGAAGTAAAATTGAAAGTTTAATTCAAATATAAAAGAAAGAATCAAGGAGAGGAGATTTAAAATTGTAAACAGATTTAATAAACTGATTCAAAGGTTCGTAGTTAAGCGAAGATATGTGGCCCCCGGAGTTTACACTGGATATAAAGCAATGCAAACAGCCCGACTATTTATTAAAGTTCTTGAAAGAAATGGGCCGGAGGAAAAAGGCCATCCCTTTGGCTGGTCGCAAATCCGAGTTAACCAATTTTCAGGACCAAACTTGAAATCAAAGCTGAAGAAACGAAAACAGACAGTTTCTGGATCAGCGCTTCTTTAAAAAAATCATTGCCGGTAATTGCGAAATGAGGGTGGATGGTAATACAATCTGATTGAAGAAGTGACAATCACAAACCTATATGGACTACACAACCCAGGCACCAGAGACTCGTTAGTCTGATAAATGCAGTTCAGGGTCAGACTCCAAGACACACATTTTGGCGAAGTACAAGATAATTTCAACTATATATTCTTCTTATTCAATTTATTCGACATAGCATGCAGTTTTTCTTGCATAACAATTGTATTACTGAATTCTAATTAGATTTCTTTATGTGTAAATATTTAGTGTACTACAAACTGTACGAGAAATTACGCTACTGGTTTTATATATAGCCTCATTAATCAGTTCCTCAGCGAGGGGGGGGGGTGCAAAACTGATATAGCAGTCACCGTAATCAAGATGTCTCGGACTCGATTTTCAGTGGCGGCACATATAAATAGTATAAATACCGTCAGAATAATAGCAAAACCTGTGCTAAGGTTATTATGCATACCCATAAACCATAAGTAAAATGGTTTCTGTGAAAGGGGGAAATGAACGTATGACAATTAAGGTAACATTGTCCAGATAGGCAACTGAAACACCCCTTAACACTCCCAAATAAATTAGTCTGCGCTTGCATATGTGTGTGAGGGGAAGGGATAGGAGAGCGTATAGTTTTGAATTCTATTACCCACGTGTTTAAGTGACATTTCAAAAGCTGAATATCTTTTCCCCGGCATCAAGAAACATGACCTTGAGACTGCGTATCGTATCGGTAACTAAATAAGAACGGAGTTAAGGATGGTAATTGGACATTATTGATTGTTTTGGTGTAATTCACTTTTCTTTTCTGTCACTTTTGACTAATCGCGAATATGAGGATGAGCTCTGCATTTCTCCCTATATTTAAGTCGCAATTAGTCATCATGCACAGTTTTTTCCTCCACAACTACGTAAGTTTGAATAGAAAATAATAGTTACAAGGAACACAGACATTTGGTAGTAAAAAAAGCGTGATCTCGGCACTTTACAAAAGTACGAAAAACATTCTTTTCTTTGTAATTAACAAATCAACCAAATTTTTAACCGCTACGGCCACTAGACCTAACTACAGTATAACAAAGCGTCTCAGGTTCAACTACAGATTCTGCCTCGATCAATACTCTCATCACGGGAATTTTAACGTTCTTTCTACAACAATTCTTTTCTCAAAAACCACGACAGTGCAGTTATGCAACGTGCGTGTATAAATTTTAGCCACAGAAGATCCTACATGTGTAGGGGTTCGAGGAATAAAGAGTGTCTGCCAAATGGCAACCGTTACGGAGAAAGGAGGACGGGATGGATAAAGCCGCGTTTACACCGAACGATACCTGCAAACCTTATGAACTTTTTGTTACCAACACGGTTAACAACAGATGTTGTCAAAATGTTGGTAGCCGTAACACTACTTTCACTTTACTTTTGTTAATAACTTTTGTTAACATTTTGGCTGCAAGATGCCGACCATGGAGGACGTTGTACTCTCTGTGGCAGCGTGTGTCATTTTGTCGAAACAGAGAAGACCGAAGATTCTGGGTGAGACCTTCACTGCGGACAGGAGCTAATTGTAGGGGAAGTGCCCTTTGATCTGTAGCGACTTCTAGTGGATAACAACATTTCTGTTTCCAACACGGGAAATCTGTTGAAAACATGAGATGTTGATAAGAAATTCACAAGCGTTTTTCGAAATATTAACGACATTTGCTGGTAACATGTGTGAGCAACCCCGGTGTAAACGCGGCTTAAGAGCATGGATAAATCCTGGAAAGTTTCGATACAAAGTTTGTTTTCCAACAGTTTTGTTATCCTGAATTGGTATTGAACTACAGCTAGGATCGTAGCAGTTAGTTAACACACTATTCGGTTCATCTTTTGAAACTTTTCAGGTACTACAAATCGACAATAACACTCGAAATAACGATTACGTTACATTTACATGTAAATGTAATGTAATTGTTTGAGCAATGTTAATTTTTCGAGCAATAAAATATAAATAAGAACTTAGGAACTAAGAATATGATTTACATTTATTGATTTTACAGTATATTGATTTAATTGGGGGTTTAAAGTCTGTTTTATTCACAAGAAAGCCAATCGAGACTGGACCTACAGTTTAAAGTGGTATCCCAACAACTATGTGCCTCCACCTGGTATCGAACCCGTCGAACCTGGGACCCCTAATTTACAAGGCAACGACGCACAATATATTTATTTCTGTACTGAAAACTTCCGTTTCACTTTACGGAAAGAATATAGAAACTTAGGAAAATATACTGGCTCTAAATTAAGATCATAACATTGTGTAAGATGATATGAATTTTCGCTTGCTATGCATAAGTAAATATTGAACAGTATTTATTGATTTCATTAAACAAGGGAACAAATGAAAAAGTGTGAGCAAAATAATTAATTGCAAGTCTAGATTCAATGGTGACAGTTGTTGCTTGTTTCTATGTTGAAAATCTCGCCTTGGCTGCCGACCTGAAGGCACCATGCAGTCCATATCAGCTCCCTCTCTCACTCTGTGTGGGAGTATGTAAATAGGAGTCCTAAACCAGCCTCAAATATGGTGTTAGAGATTTCAGAAACTGGAAAAATTCGATTGAAAATTTAAAATTCATGGAAAACTTAAACTAATTTTACCTCGGAAAATAACAGTTGTCTCAATAATCAAATCGACTGAGGAGAATGTATTTTAAACTTTTTGGCTGTTATTGTTAGTTCATTCAAAGTATCTTGCTCAAGCCTGCACTCAGAAGAAAATTGCTACTACGAAGGAAAATTTCATAGAACGTTTAAAAGACAGAAGGTAAAATTTTCCAAAATATTGAATTCAATGATTGTCTCTTCATTCCGTTTCCAGTCTCATAACTCTTATGTTGATCAAATATTGCTTATTTGATATATTAAAAATGTTTATGTGCAGATCAACCTGCTAATTTTATAGATCAGAGTTTAAAATGTTTTACATTATTAATGACTAGGCTATATATCTTGCAATTTCTTACGCAACTCACACTGTTTCACATGCAAAATTATTTTTCACTTTCAACCTCTCTAGTGCATTCCAATTTAATAATTTGATTCCACCCCCAAATAATTTGAAGCTACAGAAAGCAGTGATAATTCCTAATATTTTTGCCTTACGAATTTGAAAAAAAGTGGTACAGCAGCATGCCTGTGGTTTCGTTTGAGGTGGGGGGCTAAACCTAGGGCCTATTGAACGTAGAGGCAACTTTAGTAAATAAGGCACACACGGGTTTTCCTCCCTCCTTATGTCTGTGTTTGTATGTGTTACCCCAGAGAACCAGAGTAGACGTAGAGTGAGGTACCGACAGATTTTTCTTAGTGTTTAGAACTAAGTTACAATATTTAGAACTAAATTATAATATTTGGAACTAAATCAACCTTTTTATTTGCCTATTTTATTCATTATTCATAAATTAATATTCATATATTTATAAGACGCAAATTATTGATAAACCAAAAGAGTTGATTTAGTTTTAAATGTTACAAATTAGTTCTAAATATTATAATTTAGTTCTGAATTTTGTAACTTTCTTCTAAACACTAAAAATGAAACTTCCGGTATTTCATTCTCATTCTACCTCTACTAACCAGGTAATACATAACAGCGGTGTTGAGAAGCACTGGCCTGGAGAAAAAGAATAAAAAATTTCTTCAATGTAAGAGAAGTGGTCAGAATTGCAACAGCGTGTTTGTGTTTACATTCTTTAATTTACATATGTTTGCAGCCACTATTGGCGACGACAAAGGTGAATTATGAGTTACAGTTACAAAGGTACACTCATGCCCCGGCCAGAACTTGAACATACTTGATTAATTTATTTAAATTATAGACACGTCAGCACATTGGCCATTGCATTTAGCACTCACTTGGGTTTCCAACCGAGTTCTCACTGCTTTATTTGAAAATGTTGATTTTTCTCAAACTTTCGGAGTGGTTCTAGTCCCTTCAAGCCTCCCCCTCTTCTGCCTACGCCAGTGATTACAATCGAGACAAATACTAGAACTGCTGTGGTCCGCAGGGCAAACATGTCAACACAAAACAGAGGATTATGCTGCCTGTGTGTGGGGGCTCCAGAGCCTCGTAATTCTGCAGAATGCGGCCCAGGCCATTGGCACGTGGAATCTCTACCCTTCACGAAAGTCACACCTTACACCACGGACAGGGAATCGAACCCGGATCCCTCGCTATGTAGGTTACCAGTATACCACTCAACACGCCCGACCACCAAGATATCTACATAGGACCCAATAAAAAGCACAGGAGAATCCTGCACGCTAGTTTGATGGAAATCAAATAGCCTAATTATTAAAGAATACTTTTCACTGCAAGGTGGAAGTTTAACGACTAACTGATAGAAAACCACTCCGTACGGAGGTCGGCATATCTGTGGATCTTTTTTACGTATAGTTTCAAGTCCACTTTTATGCACAGATAGGTTAAACGGGACTGGACCTACAGTTTTAAAATAAAATCCGAACCACTATGTCCCTTTACCGGATATCGAACATGGTATATACCTATAGAGAGGAAAGTAGAATTGTAAAGGTAGAGTTTTGCAAAATAATGTGCAGATGAAACTTTCCATAAGTCACTTACGACAGATGTTTAAATATACAATTCAGCTGGAAATGATGGACCAATAACTGGTTCATAATATTTCTACATTTGCACACTTTTAATTTCAATTTGTCAAGTTTTGGGCTGGGTATGCAGTTCTGGTTTTGTTGTATCCACGGGATTTTCGTCCTTTGCTCCGCCTGTCTGTCACAATTACAAGTATTATACATTCATTGGACAAACCATTCGTTATATTAATACTATGCACGTTCTCTCCAATAACCAAGTACGAAAGTTAACTTTTGCATTTCAAAGTCCCTCAACCTTTGGCTCAGGGCGGTTAACAATTTCAAATAAGACATTCTTAATTTTGTTTGTTTGCTTGTCCTTGTAAATACAAGATTTAAAAAGAAAATATTTGTAAAAGAATAATAAATTTTAAAAAAACTGGGAACGAAATGTTCGATCACAGGCCAGTTTCATAAGTAAAGCGTCAAAGAAAGGCAAACGCTGTCTGTTAACTATTTTGTTTGTTTTGATTCGTAGTTCTTTACTTTGCTATGTCATTGTTGTTAACTTTAGCGAAAGGGAAAACTATTTCACTTTGCAAAAGAGCAATTCATAAATAATCTCTAATAATAATCGTCATGTTATATCGCATGACTAATTATTTTGTTAGACCTTGCTTGTAGCCTGGAGCGAAAATTAGATACCGGTCAAAATAATTCTTACGCACTACTCTGGCAGCCCGATGAGTGGAAGAAGGGGAACGACTTGACAATTACTGCAGCAGATAACACTCACTTGTGCAAGCAGTAGAAGAACTCTGCCGTTGAAATATCGAACTGGGCCATTTGTAGTCACTGGCACTTCTGGGTTGTAATTATCCAACTGAAAGTCAATGAAATCGTTACAACCCAGAACTGTTAGTGACTTGTCATGATGCAACAAAAGACAAGTACAAATGCATGCTTTTCTGGGATTCGAACCCTGAAACGTTACCCTTGCGTTCTACACGAAAACAAAGACGGACTAGAAGTAAAATTTAGATCTAGCATTTTTGTTTTTCAGACTGTCCAGTATTTGACGAAGAGAAACATTCCTGTTTTAATTTTTTATTGAAGTTTGTTATGAGGAGAGCGTATAAACAGCAGATGTTTGGCTGCGACTAATGCTAATTCCGTGTTAAAGAAAGGAACATGTTAGTATTAACTTGTGTGAAGTTAGGTATTTTTTCGTGTTAGTGTAGTATTTTTTTTGTCCCTAAGTAACTTGGAGTTATGAATTATAATTTGGCTGTTATGTCTGTAGGGCCTCCCCGATGGTGTAGGAGAAACGTCCTTGCCTTGTAATCAAGGGTCCTGTGTTCGATGGAGACACATAGTGTTATGATTTAACTTTAAATTGTAGGTCCACAATGACTAGCCTATTTATATATAAAGTGGGTTTGAAATAAAGCTCAAGTCAATTTAACTCACCTGATTCATCTAGCCTATTAAGCACAAAACATTAACAACATTTAGGACAGCAGTATTATTCGTAAATCCTCGTAACTTCTTTTTCTCTCAAATTTTACAATAATTTTAAATGTTTTCTTCAATCCAGTAATATAGTATTTTTCCCAGTGCTGACATTTTTCTGTACATATATTAATAGTGGACAAAGAACGCTGTCACTTTATAATCAAGCTTTGTAAGCAAGTGGTCCCGGACTGGATGTCAGGTTGAGGCACATAGTCCGGATCCCATCCAGTCACGATTAGTTTATCTGTTTAAAAAGCGGACTTGCAACAAATCTTTAGCTCTTTACCTGAGCAGTAAGTTGTTGATCTGAAATAATTCTACACATGTTTATGTAGTTTATTTATTTGTATCAACATCATTAGAATTAAATGCAAAATTAACATTAAAAGTTTTCCTTCTAAATGCTTTGAATTCAAAGCTTTATTCTTCCATAGTATTTGAACATCAGAAGGAAGCAGGCATGAAAAGAACGCTTGGCGCCTCGAAGTCTGGACAAGAGACCGCGAAGATTAGGGATCAACAAGCGAAAATAACAATTATACCAACACAAAATTAGATTATAGCAGGATACAATTACTTTAATTTTGTTACTTCCAGATTGCAAATGCAGCAGTAGGCAAGTTGTCCATCATTGTGAATATTATGAACATTGCTGTATGCAATAAAAATCGAGGATTGAAAGAAAAGCTCTAAGAAACCGAACACAATATTAGAATGTCAAATAATAGGCACACAGTAGTGATAAGAAAGATGGGAGAAGATAATGTAATGCAACGTGCACGCGTCGCGAAAATTGGCTGCTAAGGCATAAGAGCCTTAAACCTGTCCTCCTAACCTAACAACGTAGGTAGTATTAGAATTATAATTGTAAAAAATATATACCTGCTAGTTGCTTAGGAGTATTAAGTTTGGTGCAGTAAGCAAATTTTATCATCACTTGATCCCGAGCGGCGTTCACCGACAAGAAAAACATAGATCGGGTCTATTTAGTGCCCACATCAGTGAATTTCGAATTCAAATTTTATCATTGTTGACGTGTATTTTGTCTATTTCGTAATTTTTTTAAAAAAAAATAACCGACACTATAAAATTTCAGGAGCTTAGAGAGACCAATGCCTCGGGGGCCACCCTGCATCAAGGGGGCGGCTGCTACGCCACTGTCATAAAAGAAAGAAATCGATATCTTCAACTCGAGGTTTTTTCCTTCCCCAAAGTTTCCTGGTGGGGACCATTACCAAAGTTACATTCATTGTTCTCTGTTGTCTTGTATATAGGAAAATGTATTATACGCATATACGAGTATCAATGCTAATATCCCTACTTAAGTATTTGTATGTTGTTTCTTTATATTTTTACTTTGAATGCACACATTTAAACAGAAAGTTCGGCAAGAGACAACGAGTTTTGGGCGCGGCCTTGCCAGATGGAGCTGGAATACTGTGACCAAGGATTATAGAGTATTATAGTAAGAGCATTCCGAGACACAGTGGTCTCTCATTGGCCAGGAGCCGCTACAAGCTATGACGTGAACAAGAGGTATGTCAAGCGTGCGAGTCTCGCGTAGCGAGGCAAACTTACGGGAAATGTATTAAGTTTTAATCGTACATATCTTGGTTCTATCAACTATTTACAGTAGGGTATTAGGCAAAAAGCAAGGAATAAGACCTAGGCAATAATATGAAGAAGTTTACAACATGTAATAACAATAAATTGCGTTATGCAAATCAAGCAAAAATAATCATGACTATCATCAAGTATCAAATATCAAAAAGTAATCACGCTACATTGAAATCTAAAGTTGCGTGTGGGAAAATAAATGCAATTTTACGTATGAAATATTTCGCTACGTCACCAACACTTATTATCCTTCATACCTTCAAATTTCCACAGATGTGTGTTATTTATAATGGCGTGTTCATAATAATTTATATATGTCTAGTATATGTAAGATGCAGCTGTTGTTATTTGACGTCGCTTTCTACGTCTTTATGGTAACCGCAACATTAAAAATGAATGATGAAATGATAAATTTGATGGGAGCGTAGGCTAGATGAGTGTGGCAACTCTGTTCAAATCAACATTTCCCACGTAATTTACTGTCCACAAACTATGCGAAAACTGCAGAAATTTTCTACCTAAAGTGATTTGTGTTTAGAAAACCGTAACTCAGGTATATTTTATTTTTGAAAAATTGAAATATGTCTTCTAGACATTGTAAAAGGATAGAATCTAATGTCGTGGGAAAACGTAATCCATCAATAAAAGATTAACTTCCTCCTCCCTTTGTGGATGAATTACAAAGAAACTCGTGCCAGCTCGATGGCCAATGTGGTGAAGTGCGTTAAGTGTTTAATTTTGGATCCCGTCATTAAAGTTTCCGAGTTCGAGTCACTCGTGGGCATGGATATTCTTTGTGACTGCCCTTTCACATCAATTTCATGTGATCATCACTCATCGCCGCGATCAACCAAAAGTGGTTAATCGCTTGTCGCCTGTTACGTGTCGTTTTCGCTTCAGTGTGAAATTTCCCTTAAAAAAGCGAGAAGCTGGAAGCAACAGGCGACAAGCGATATGGAGAATTCACACAGAAGCTGTAAGCGACAAGCGACACAATGGACGGTATTGAGAAAACGGGCCAATTTGAGCGACACACAAGCTACAAGCGGCACGTGCGGTTTGTTCTGTCACTTCTGTTGGAAAGTTTCACTTGATTACTGGGGTCGCGAGGTGTGAAATCTCTCTAAAGCTAAACATTCACTGCGAACAACGGACTGAGACAACAGGATTATAAAAGCCCAATTCGAGCAATACGCGAGCGACATGCGACACAGACAGCTTGCCTTATCGCGTGTTTCTTTCCTCTCGAAGCTACATTAAGCTATTATTGTATTGCCTTCATCTAAGGGAAGGAAATAAATGCTTACGCAAAGGCAGTATCCGCAGAACTTTTGCAAAGCCACTCATTACATATTTTCTGTGCACACTCAGCGTGCACTATAATCTACTGAAGCGACCCTAAAAAAATATTGCTGAAACTAAGTTTTCACCTTTTTATACGTTCTGAAATGTCACTCACAATACAGCTGTTAAGATCCTTGCGCCCTGGGCGTGAAAAGGTTTAGGATACCCTTCAGTCAACTACAATAGATTGATTGATTTATTTGCTTTATTTTACTTCGCTTTTTGTAACACTTTTGCCTACTTTGTGAAGATGGAGATGAGTGATAACATGATAAAATTGATGAATGCACATTCACAAACATCATGCAAAGGCCGGAATTCGAACCCGGGTCCCCCGGCGTCGTAGCACGATGTGATTGATTGATTGATTGATTGATTTAGTTTATTTTACTTCGCGTTTTGTGCCTCTTGGCTAATTTGCGAAGATGGGGATGAGTGACGATGTGATGAAATTGATGAATGGACATTCACAAACAACCAAGCCCGAGTGGGATTCCAACCCTGGACCCTTGGCATTGCAGCGCGATGTGCTAGCCACTTCCCCACTTAACTAAAATTTTACCTCTGTTGGAAATATTTGCTTGGGGGAGGAGGAGGAGGTCGCATCACGTGGCTCTTGCGAATGTACTATATTTCAACAAAGAGAGCGAAGGAAAAAGTCACTTATTTCATTCCTTTTTGAAATGACAATAGTGTTAATTTTAGAAGGCCGTGGTGGCTCAGTCGGTAACGCGTCTGACTACCATGCTCAAGATCCCGGGTTCGATCCCCGGCCGGTTCAAATCCGGGAACGTTGGAAGCGGCCCCGGCGCCCACCCAGCTTCGAATGACAGGGGACAGGGGCATGATGCTGATCACACCACCCGCACTCACGACCGGATCAAGAAACTGTGGGGCGTTACCCTCACACCCCTTATACGCCTTCATGGCGTGGTGCTAAGCACAGGGGAGCACTTTACCATTTGATAGTGTTAATTTTTCAGAGATCCAGTACAGTAAATTTACAAGAATAAAATCGTGTCTCTTAATGGAAATTTCAATAGAATCTTTCATCTCAAACAAATTCAATATTAATTGAATAGTGCATAATTGAATAAATATTTAATGGAAAGTAGAGAGTATGAACTTGATGTGAAGTTTACAGAAATGTTTGTTTCGCGAGAGCAGCGAAGAAGAAAACGTTTTCTAAATCTCATCCTTTGTAACCACCCAATCACGATAACTGTTGGTCACCTGACCTCTACTTCCACGTCATCCAAGAAATCTGCAGGTGCTTTTTTGCGTCCAAGTTCATAGATAATTAGCCTTTCGTTTTTGCGATTTTTTTTTTTACCGGACTCCGCTCCTTTCTTTTTTCCGGATTTCTCCCTGCAGTGAAGCACGAGAAATACGAGTTCCACCTGCGCCAAAAGCAAGCATACAGTCACGTTTAAATATCGTGTGTGGATGTCGATCGCCTGTCTCAATCGCGGGATACAATAAAGAACCCTTTTTACCACCTTGTTGCCTCGAAACACTTCATCCTTGCGATAGGCAACCGCAGGGAGCAGGCAAGGTTGAATGAATTAATTATTTGATTTATTTTACTTCGCTTCTTGGGCCACTTCTGGCTAATTTGCGAAGATGGGGATGAGTGATGATATGATAAAATTGATGAATGGACACTCACAAATATCCATGCCCAGGCCAGGATTCGAACCCGGGAACCCTGGCGTTGTAGCGCGATGTGCTAACCACTCCGCCACGGGGCCGGCGCAGGCAAGGTTGAGACCAACCTCTTCTCAGCCTTTCATATACAAGATTATGAAACTTCGAGTGACGTTATGAGGTAGTAACATTGCAGCAATGTGTCCTCTGCGTCTCTGTGTTGATTCAGTGAAATTTTTCTTTGGAATCTCTGCCCGTCAGAATGTCATTGTAAAATGCGAGTGTATTTGTTCTGACAGACAGTTGTAACTCGTGTACAATAAAATATATCACATATTCCTTTATTCTTCCTAGCTTACTAGAAACATACTTTATACAGTTTTCAAACTTTACAAAATATTTCCTCTTTAATATGCTGTTGCAACTTACATTTGAAACTTCTTTCGTGTAATATTTATTTTGTTGCAGCCCCACCTCCCCCGTGGCGGAGTGGTTAGAACATCGCGCTACGACGGCAGGGGACCTGTGCTTGAATCCCGGCCTGGGTATGGATATTTGTGAATGTCCGTTTAATCCTCCGTACTTTCACGTGTCGCCAAAATAGAAAAACGCAAATACAATCTATACTTGGACTCCATTTTCGGTTTCCGTGTTGTTGTGGATCCCTCGCTGTTCTCTTGTTTTCAATCAAGCGCGTCGTTAGGTAGTAATATACAGGTGGGTCCATTATACTTGTTTCGGCGATTTGAAGTGTGACGTCAGCAGGAGTAGATTATGACGTACTTTTGGATATCAAATTCAATTAACGGTTTCACCTTATTAATGTTGTGTTATATATTTAATATTTTTTTCTACCTATTAAAAAGAAATTGTATCGATAATGATGCATGATATTTATATGAAGTTAACTCACAAATGAACCAACATGTCCTGATCAAGACTCGAAACTTTAAACTACAATTTCGCCCGACCCTCTGGCCGAGTGGTTAGCACATCGCGGTCGGGCTTGGTTGTTTGTGAATGTCCATTCATCAATTTCATCATTTTATCACTCATCCCCATCTTCGCAAATTAGCCAAGAGGCACAAAACTCGAAGTAAAATAAACTAAATCAATCAATCAATCAATCAATCGATTTAAATTACAATTTCGAAATCGCGAGTCAACCACTCAACCAACCGAAGCGACTGCCAGAGGCAGTGGCGGCGATTGGGTTCCAAAATTAGGGGACAAAGTGCAAAAAGTGGGGGTGGGGGCAAGGACAATTTACTTTCCCTTGGTACTTGGACAAAAGTTGGAAAAAGTGGGTGGGGGCAACTACACCCCTCGATCCCCTAATCGACGCCACTGGTCAGAGGCTTTTTCCAGTCCCTTACCTCTACCTCATAGTGCTGATGGAACCAGTCGGCTGTTGCCTCAAACATGGCCTAAAGAAATACGTAGAAAAGTAAACTGAAGTGACATCCATCCCAGTCACTAATGATTCCGTCCATGATATCTGAAATCGTATCCAAGTTAAACGATTTATGCTGAGCCTTGAATGTCTATGGTACAGTGATTCGGACCCCATTTTCAACTCTATATCCAGTCCCAATTAACCCCGATTAGTGGCTCTAATCGTAATCGATTTGGCGTCAGATTGCCACACGGGATACAAGAGTTCTATTCCCGGTGTGGATGATCTAAAGTAGGATTTTTTTCCGGCCTTGTCACCGAATTAAGCGGCTCTGGTGGCTATCCAGCTTCAAATCAGTGTGTACCTGGAGGCAAACCTACAGGTTAAAGGCGGCCATGGTGCTGATCACAACACCTCCAAAATGGCCGAGATCGAGAATGTGTGGAACCCTAACAAAGTTCCACTGAATGTGGCACGGTGCAGTATGCACGGGGAAGTTACCTTTACGTTACAAAATACTTTCAACTAGACAGAGATACGAACAGAGGGTCTGTTAAAAAGGTGGTTATGTATTATTACAATATAACTTAATTCCAGTCAGGAGGGACGCGGACGCCTTGTAAAAAATTAGTACCAGGTACGATTCCTGGCGAGACACATTGAACCGTGATTTGAATCCGACATTTGAGAATAAAGTGAATTTGAAACCAATTTGGATAATCAGAAAGACTAATCCCAGAATCACGTAAAGATTTCTCAAAATTGTAAGGGCAATTACGCTGTAAATGTATTGGAATTACAAATTATTTATTAATTCTATAATATAACACATGGGGGAAAAATACGAGGACAGATAGAAGAAGGAGAAAGAAGGGTGGAACAGAGAACATAAGCTACGCATCGTGATTCCGTGGCGACGTCTTGTCCGAATCGAATAACCGTTGCAAGAGGCTTAACGAGTTCGTGTTTGAGAGATAGTTTGATAAGGTCCCATCTGCTGCAGCCTGACTAAGCTTTTCTGATGTTTGCTGTAGTCACTTCAGGCCACTGGCGTACGCACAAGGAGGGGGCTAAATGGGCTACAGCCCCCGATATTTTTATAAAATAGACAAATGAAAGCAGAAAAGTCTGGAAACTCCCCCTTAAAGTAATCCCTAATAAACATTGTTGTCTTTCAATAACTTTTAAAACGAAGGTTTAAAATCGTATGTGGAGCTCATATCTGATAAAAAAAGGGACATTATCGAAATTGACTTACAGCGATGTAGCTTATTCTATGATCCAAGAAAAGATATCATCTCTGAACCAGCGTTCACATTCAGCTGTAGATATTGGAACAATTTTGATATAATTCACATAAACTTTGAGTGACGTGGCAATGTGTTGTGGAGTTTCTTTGTAGGTGCGAAGATTTTTAACTACTGACGCACACATCCTTTCGCTTACAAAGTTTGCCTGACATCTCACACACCTTTACAATTATCTAAATACAATGTATGTGCATTTTATGGGACTGTATGCGAAAATAAACCTGAGTCTTCAAACCGGCTATTCATATTATTCACCAAAGAAAAAAATGCTTTGGAACATGGTTATCCTTAACTCCGAAACTATCGTCCTTCAAGGTGAATCAATTGTTTTCAATGCTTAAAGAGTAGCCATGTCTAAATATCTAAGAAACTGAACTGACGAGACGGAACTGAACGGTTCCAGATAATCACGAACCGGAAGCCGTTCCGGTCGGTTACGGTCCATTTCGAGACCTGACCTCACCTTATGCTTCGTCTGTGTTTGTAAAATAACAATCTACGTGTAAATATTTTGTGCCAAACTTCCTTCGTTTTCGTTTTTGTAATCGGTGTAAAATGGGCGCACAGTCCTGTAGGTACTAGGTAAATAAACAAATAATGTGGTGTCCTGAACTACGTTATTTGGGTTAGAGGTATTTTACCAGTATTGTATGAAAGACGGAATTGTCCATTTCCATCATCAAACTGTGCGCAAGGGCAGGAAACAATCAACTGAGAAAAGAAGAGCGCGTCCAACAGCAAGGCGCCTTGAATTCCAGAGGTTAGGTTACGATGAACAGAAATGTATAGCTTACAGTAGGTACAACACGGGTTAAAATATTGAAATAATATATATTAGTATTTTAAACGTAATAGTTTTGTAAGACAGTAAATAAATTATCAAGTCCGACTTCGCCAGCCACCAAACACCCCTACGGGTCCCAGCTGTGAGTCGCGCCCCATAGGTTGAGAAACAATGCATCCAATGCCTTATTCCCCTTAGCATTTGAGTCTGACAGAAACAATTTTGGGAAGAATGCTTCTGCAAGCTGTGTCAGTGCATGACTCCTGGAAGTCTGGAGAAGGGTCGGCGAAGGGTAGGAATCAAGGAAGGAGAAAGAGAACGTTTGCTTCCAAAAATTAAAATTGCAGTCAGTGGCGTGCCCAAGGGGGGGGTTAGTTGCGGTTATAACCCCCCGTTTGACCCAGCATTCCTAAAAGAAACATGTCAAAGGTAGGAAAATGTGACAAAATGAGGGCAGACTGCCAAGACAAAGTATACGTAACCCCTCCTTTTGTAAATCCTGGGCACGTCACTGCTTGTAGTAGCATACATTTACTTACATTCTCTTATTTTAAGTTTGCAGTTGCACCAGCAGGCAAGTTGTCCTTCACTATGTTTATAACTATGTCATATGCAATACAAAATTTAAGGATTGAAAGAAAATCGCTAAGGAGACCGAGGACAACGGCAGAATATAAAATTGCTCGGCGTACTTCGGCGACAACATAAAGGGGATAAGTTCTGTACAACCTCTCACCTCACTGAAAGCAAGTTCAACATAAGTACAATCAATAAACGATCTTTCAAACCCATATATTTTATCTTCATATGTTTTTATGGGTAAGTCCAATGATATCTTGTCCCTAAAATACACACCCTTCTGTCGTCCTATTTTTCCTGGTGTATTTTCTGGTAGAATTGAAATATTACGGGACGGTTTCCTTAACTTCATATTTACCACGGACCCTGCAGTACGTGCTCAAGACACTCGATCCAAATTCTTTGCGGTTAACTGAAAGTAAGCGAATTAAATATATCTAATGAAACCTATCATTATAAGCAATTTTATTGGCATACGTACATTAGGCATAGACGATTCATTGTGTTTGTGCAATTATCATGCCATTACGTCATCATTCTACGGTGAAGAGCAACATAAAATAACCACAATGGGACTCAGAGATAGAAGAAACTCTCTCCATTAAGCGTAAAATAGCCCCTCCAATGTAAATTTAGTCATGGACGGATTAACTGGGAAATGAGATACTTTCGCCCAAAACGTCTCAAAATGTTATTAAATATTGGGTGGCCGAGTGTCATTAAGAAAGTATCAGTCGTTTGTCCACCATAATAAATAAATAATTTTTAATTAATCAAATGTGGAACAAGTTAAGAGAAAGGAGAGTAAGCGTTACTACGACACTCTAAGGCATATATAAAATACTCTTTCTTCGTTTTATCCTACATTGCTTCTGATGAGAGTATTGATCGAGGCAAACACTGTAGTTGAGCCTGTGACATTTTGTAAGCTAAGCCTAATGGCGGCAAGCGACTAAAAAGTTGGGAGTTGTGTTAATCACGGAGGAAAAAAAAGTTGCTCGTACATTTTTAAAGCGCACACATTGCGCTCTTTTACTAGAAGATATCTGCGTTTCTTATCGCTTTTCTTTTCTATTCAAACTCATGTAGATGTGGAAGAAGGGTTTCCTTTAAATAACAGTGCGTGATGACTAATTCGACTAAAATATCATGATAAAACTAGAGTTCATCTTCATCTTCGTGATTTGCCAAAAGTGGAAGAAAAGTGAAGTAAAATCAAATCAATTAATGAATTAGTAGTGTGTCCATTACCGGTCGAGCATCCTTTTCTCCGTCGTAATTTAGATAACGATACGATACGCAGTCTCAGTCATGCATCATGATGCCGGGGAATACATATTCAGCTTCTGGAAATGTCACTTATGCATGTGGTTAATGAATTTTTCAAATATACGCTCTCCTTTCTCTCTCCTCCCCCTACACATGTGCACGTGCAGACTAATTCATATGGGAGTGCCTAAAGGGGTGTTTCAGTTGACTATCTGGACAACGTTAACCTATTTGTCACAAGTTAATTTTCCCCTTTCACAGAAACCATAAGATGTGTGAAGATGAAATGTTAACTTATGGTTTATGAGTATGAGTTTTCACATTAGCACACGTTTTCTTATTATTGTGAAGATATTTACGTTATTCACACATAAATAAATCTAATTAGAATTCAGTAACGCAACTGACATGCAAGAAAAACTGTATGCCATGTCTAGTAAATGGAATAATAATAATGAGAATATTGATCTACTTTACCTACTTTGTGATGAATACTATAAATGTTGTGAGTTTGAAAAGTTTGTACTTCGCTAAAACACGGGACGTTAGTGATTTTATTGCCACAGCCAGTTCCTGACGTGCACTTCTTCTCTGAAGAGGCAACGGAAACTGTTTGAGGAAATCTAATAAAACAGGGGAAAGTCAAAATTGTACTACAAATAACTAAGTTGGTACTTTCTTCAGCATTCCTTGGCACTTTCTATTTATTTTCAACTGATAGCTGCACTGAGCTCACGATTCGAAGAAAAATGTACAAGAACCAGATAATTATTTATTATTACCCACACAGATTGATTTGATGGCACCCAACAAATGTCAAACATTTCGTTAATTTCCATCATTGTTGTTTCTACTGCTTGACCACTCTAGAACAGATCCTTTTAATTTTTGCTATGTTGACTGAACATAAAATAAAGTGCATCCATACAATATTTAGGGTGCAATGGCTATCTTTCTTAAAAACATCGAAATTATGACTCAAACAGTGAATGACTGTCATTCCATTCAAAGTACACGTTCAGAGGGGGAAATTTTCTTCCCATGGTTGGGAATGAAAATATAAATGTAGAGCAGGGCATGGGGAAAATAGAGGGGGGGAAATCCCCGGTTCACCCCTTCATTCGGATACTGCTTCATCCATCCGATCCTATTATCATTCACCTTCATCTTCGTGATTAACCAAAAGTAGAAGAAATGCGACGTTAAAAAAATCAACTCAATCGGACTCTACTTCAAACCCTGTTTTCTCTAACGTAGACTGTTGCACCACTACACACATCGCACTGATTACGTAGATCATTTTGCAAATTATTGTGGGTATTGTTGGCATTGTATTATTATTGTTTCGTCAAAATAGTTTGCTTGACACTCGTTAAGCAATCAAGGATTTCCTCTTATCACTGGGGAATCCCGAACGAAGGGTCATCTTTCTAGGTGGATTCCAGCTTTGGCTGCAAGTCGTTTCACTCTTCTGGCTTTAACTTTAGAAAGATCCGAACATTAAAATTCAAATCTCAAAACAGTAGGGGAGACATTATTTTCATTATTATAATGGTTCTTTCTACATTCTTAAATTTTTGAGGACGCATTTTGAGGTGTTCATGCACCACTGGCAAGAACCGTGCGCACTCCTATGCCCTCCCATATCAATTTTAATTTGCTTCATATGTACAAGATGTTGTTTGAAAGTGTGTTAATATCGGGTGTTTTATAAACAAAAAAGTGTATATATATATATATATATTGGTTACTGAGACTCCCTGTTGGCGTAGTAGTAAACGTCGTCGCCTTGTAATCAAGAAGTCCCGTGTTCGATAACCAGTTAAGACATAAAATGGGTCGGATCCCAGTTTAAAGTGTACGTCTAGTACCGATTAACCATACTGTATGTATAGTGGACTTAAAACACGAACTCGATCAATCTATCAATTTGCTTACTGAAAGGTGCTATTCGGAATTGAGCAAAGCGTTTTCGTTACTTAAGAAAAGTTATCCATCTTTAACCAACAACTTATAATCGAAACGTTGTTTTATATATCTCGGCTATGACTGTCTGGAAAAGTTAAAGGACGCCACGATTGTTAAATGTCGGTCAACTCATTATGTTAGCACAATAAATTCTGGGTTCGAATTCTTACGTCAGTTTCATCTGTCTTACTTGGCAAATAAATAATCAATTAGAGCCAGAGATATATAAAGAGACAGTAAACATATCATTTTGGGGGAACGGGTACCGACTGCATTTACGCACAGAATCGGCAGTATTAAAAAAAGGTCGGTAATTGCTTTGGTAATATATCAAAAGGTAAATAAAGAAATCGCTGTTATTCACTTTGTTGATTTCTGGTTAAATATTTTTTTTTACTATTTCATTGTTGATAATTTTATCGGAAGAAAAAATTCTTACACTCTTCAGAAGAGAAATCACGTATTAATTTCTGAATAATAGTCACCATTTTATATCATATGCATATCATTAACATTATTCTGTTAAGCCTTGCATGTATCCTGGAGCGGTATAGGACACCTGTCAAAATACTTCATCGCAACCAAAGCAGTGGCTCAAAGGCCACGACAGTAGAAATGCATGTTCCAACGTAAGTCAGTGGCTTAACCGTTATCTGTTTCACAGCGCCTGGAGTTGTCTCGCTGAGAGCTCGAGTTTCGGTTTCTCTTGTAAGTGAGTGAACACTTATATACACAAGCAACAGTGGCTTGTGCATGGGGGCAATTAGTTGGGAATACAGTAGTCCCAATGTGATTCAAGTTCGCTGTATTATTAACTTCAACTGCAAATAAAGATGGCGAAAAAGTGTGAACGTTTTCTGCTATCGCAATTGTCCCCAATGGCGTAGTGTTAACGGTATCACATTTAATGGTGCGGTACGGCGTTTGATCACCATTAGAACCTCAGCGGCTGTTTCCATTGGATGATATTCACCAACAACTTCCCCGACAATTGTTTGCGCGAAATCACACCCATTGCAATGATTACGGCAAACGTTTCGGAGCGTGTTGCAAACATTTTATAGACATTGCACCTTCAGTGATTGTGGGAGTGATTGAAGGTGCAAATATAACGATTATATTCTAAATGTAGTCCTGCATTTTGTTTAGTCTTTTAACAATGACAAGACTATCTATTAGACTAGGTAAAACGATGTGTAGGGCCTCCCACATCCCTCATTCGCAGCTAATTTGGAGGTGCTGTGATGTGAAGAAGAAAAAGCATTGATTCAATATTAACATATTATTTTGAGGTTTAGAGAATGATAAAATATGACGTGTGTAACACTCGTGAAATAATTCGTTCCCTATTTATTATGATGATAATTTTGCAATTATTTGCAACAAAAGAAGAAATTATTCATTAAAAAATTGCTTCTTGAATTTTAATGTTAAAAAGTATCAATATCTATTCATGTCACTGATTGGGAATGATCTACCAAAAGCGCGGATTTTCATAAATGACTAGCATGTGAGTCAATATGTGAAAACAACCGTCTCCTCGAATTAATAGCACGGAGTTAGTGTAGAAAGTAGAGCCCCTTGTAGCAGTAGATTTTTCATTTATCCTTTAGGAAAGTTCAAGTTGCTGCTTCTCTTAATAGTACATGCATGCGAAATATTGAGGACAGAGTGCTGAAAACAATTCTCCTCTCTTTCTTTGTTGCCACTAGCATTTCTAGTTTTAGATGAGAGTATTTACGTTTTGAACGAGTTTCCCCCCCTTCCCTTGAAGCAAAAATGCGGCGAATTCAGCAGTCTTTCAACAACCACCCCTTCGCCCTCTGTGATGTCTCAAACTTAAAATATATATTTGCTTCAAGTACATTAACTTGACATTTGTGTGATAATGTAAAACAATTTACCAATTGATTTTAGGCGAGTTTAACCACAAATATTTAATTTTCGATAGTTAACTGCGAAAGTCAGTTAACAAAGCAACACCTTTAATCCACAATCATGCAATTATAATATATTTTACTTTAACGGTTATCCCATTTTTCATATGTCCCTGGTCATTAACACTGTGTTACACATACATATCTGTAAGTTGGACTGCAGAAATACAACAACTTGAAGTATGGGGGCATACACACTATTCACCTTGAAACCACATCAAGTTGAGGTATTGATACCGATATGGTTGAATGCTAGGCGCACACCTGAAGGCGCCAATGCAAGTCTTATTCATCTAGCCACTTATATCGTGTGCGTCTCGAGAATAACTCCCGCAAGCACAAAGTATTTCAGGTCGGCCCTGTGGCTGAATGGTTAGCGTGCATAAGTCCAACAGTAAGGGAGCGGTCGGAGCGTGGGTGACGCAAGCAGCTCTTTACAATGTAATCCTTCTCTTGCGTTGTCAAAATGTTCAGCATTCTTGAACAGATAGTCGTCGCCTTTATTCAGTGCTAAGCATTTGTATTATCATGTAACTCAAACATCGAAAGTAGAGATGTAATATTTATCGTTTTTGAAGCTTTTGACAACGAAGCACTGAAGGAAACTGGCAACAAGGCGGTACTCAGCTAAAATCGATGTGGAGAGGAGAAAACAAATGACTGTCAGTGACAAATCTACATATTTTTGGCCCATCGCAATGCATTATTTAAGTTCCCTTGAATGTAAAACAAACACACTTGTGAAAAGAAATGACAAAACATTTCCTCCTGTTCAGTTTCTTCTATTTATGTATGTTGTTTGCGTGTGTCTGCAAAGATTTGATTTTGTTATTTAGCGTCGCTTTTCTACCACTTTGGCTAATCGCGACGATGAGGATGAGTGATGATAGTATGAAATTAGGAAATTGATGCAGAAACACTTACAAAGCACACCCACGTCCAGGGGGAGATGCGAACCGTAACCATTGGCTTCGTAAACTCTGTGCTAAGCAGTTTGTGCGGAGATCGGAATATCTCTGGAGTTTTTTAATCTATAGTTTTAAGTTCACTTTTTTGCACAGATCGGTTAAATGGGACAGGATCTATAGTTTTAAAATGACATCCGAACCACTATTTGCCTCCACCGGTTATCTAACATGCTATACCTCTATAGAGGGAGGTAGAATTGGAGAGGTAGTGTTTGGCAAAATCATGTGCAGATGAAAATTTCGATAAGTCACTTGTGAGAGATGTCTAAGGATACAATTCAGCTGGGAATGATGGACCAATATCTGTTGCATAATATTTCTAAATTTGCTCGCTTTTACTTTTAATTTGTCGAGATTTGGGTTGGGTATGCAGTGGTTGTTAGATAACTAAATCACGTTTGATGGTTCCCAACGTAAATAGTAATTTCGTTCTATCCACGGGATTTTCACCCCTTGCTCCGCCTGTCTGTCGCAATTATTAATCATTCATTGGACAAACCATTCGCTAAATTAATATTACGCACGTTCTCTCAAAGAACCAAGTACTAAAGTTAACTGATGCATTTCGAAGTCCCTCTCACCTTTCGTTTCACGCTACGAGGTTAAGCATTTCAAATAAGACGTCCTTATGTTTCTTTGTTTGATTTTCCTTGTAGATGCAAGATTTAAAGATTAATAATATAATATATAATAACGAAATATTGGATCACAGGTCTGTTTCCTAACTAAATGGTCAAAGAAAAGCAAACGCTGTTATTAATTTCGTTGATTCATAGTTCATTCTTTGTTATCTTCTTTATGTTAATTTTAGCGAAAAGAAAACTATTTCACTAATTAACCTTTAATAATAATAATAATAATAATAATCGCCATGTTATATCACATGAGGTATAATTTTATTACACATTGCTTGCAGCCAGCAGCGAAAATTACATACCAGTCAAAATAATTGAAAGCACTACTCTCGCAGCCTGGCAGGTGGAACAAGTGAGTGTTGAAGCAGATAACATCCACTCCTGCAAGCAGCAGAATAGCTCTGAAGTTGAATTATATCGAGCTGAGGCATTTGTACATCTTATCATGATGCAAGAAAGGACAAGTGCAAAAACATGCTTTTCTGGGTTTCAAACACTAAAACTTTAACCTTTCGCGCTACACGTAAACAAAGACGGACTGCAAATAGAGAAACGCTCGTTTTTTTAAAATTTTTAGTTGATCTTTGTTATGAGGGAAGATATATATGCAGCAGATCTTTGGAAACACTCATATAGTTTGCAGGTAATGATAATTCCGTGTTATAGTATTATATTCTGTGAGGTAAGGTATTTTTTTTGTGGGGGTTAGTGTAGTTTTTTTTGTCACCAAGTAACTTGGAGTTCTAAATTATAATTTGACTGGTACAGTCCGGCCAAGGGAAACGAAACTAGCTGGAAAGTACGATTCCAAACGCTAGAGGGGAAGCAGGTAGAACACCACCCTGTGGCTCTTGCCTGCTATAGTAAAGCACAAGCAAATAAACCTGCGCCGACTCGCAAAGCCTGTGCACCGTACTCCTGCTAGGAGGGGAGGGGGGAGAGACCAGGCTTCCTTATGGCACGAGCTGAATGGAAGAAGGGGAAGCTACGCTGGGACTTTCCGTTAAAGGTTTTTTTTTCGTTGTGGTCGCTCTGTAGGGTTCGCTTGCTGTGTTTATTACTGCTTTCTGTGTTGTGTTTGTGATGTCTCTTACAATTCGTAACAAACCGTTTCGAAGTGGAACAAAGAAAACAAAGACGTATTGGTCCCTGTTGCACATTCTACAAAACACCCTTGATATAATACAAACCACAAACCATTCAGTTACTACATTTTCTTTACTGTATTTATAATAGTTTTCATAATAATACTGTTGAATACTATTCTGATTACTGCTGTGTACATTTGTGCTAATTATACGATTTAATAAGGATACCAATTAAATTGAATGACCGAAAATAAAGTTCCATGTTTACAAACAAGTTTATCTACTAATGTGACGTAATGAATACTTTCCTGATATGTTCCATTTGCTTATATAGTATATGGATGGTTATTTTTTTTCATTCTGTACCCTTACATAATTCGTAAACATCTATACATATTTTGGCGGCGATGTTACTACGTTTGAAACTTATTTGTTTTTTCAACAGCTGACGATTTTCACGAAACCCGCTTCCTGAACAAAGTGTTTCTATTTTGCCAATGAACACTTCCATTTGACGCATGCGCACTTTCGTCCATGGTCTCAGCTAAGGTAGCCAGACAGTATGTCTGTAGGGCCAACGCGATGGTGGCAATCTCGGTGCCTTGTAAGCAAGGGGTCCTGTGTTCGATGGAGGCACGCAGTGTTATAATTCAACATTAAACTCTAGGTCCACCATAAGTAACCTATTTGTACATAAAGTGGATTTATAATAAAACCTCAAATCAATTTAACTGATACTTCTAAGCTTTTAGGCCCAAAACATTAACAAAATATAGGATATATATTATTCGTAAACTCCTTTTCGCTCTTAAATTTTACAGTGATTTTATACTTCTTTTTTTAAATCCTGCAATATTGTATATTTCTCAGTGTTGAAATTTTTCTATACATATATTAATGCTGGACTAAGAACGCCTCAATTTCGAATCAAGCTTTGTAATCAAGGGGTCCAGTAGAGACAGAAGAGACACATATTGGTTCGGATCCCATTCAGTCCCGATTAGTCTATCTGTTCACAAATCAGACTTGCAACAACCCATTATCTCTTTACCTTAATATCCAGGAAAAGTAACTTGTCGATCTGAATTCTAATTTGCTAATTCTACACATGTTTACATAATTTACGGTATTCTTTTGTATTAAAATCGTTAGAATTAAATGCAAAATTTACTTTAGTTTTCCTTCAAAACGCTTTGAATTCAAAGCTTTATTCTTCCATAGCATTTGAACTTCATTGAAAAACAAGCCTGGGAAAAACGCCGGGGGCTGTTTCCTTTGCATGGCGACTCGAAATTTGGGCAGGAGTCCGCGAGGAGTTGCGATCGACAAGCGAAAATAACAATTATACCAATACAAAATTAGATTATAGCAGAATACATTGACTTGCATTTTGTTACTTCCAGTAGTCACGTTGTCATTGTGCACATATTTTGATTGAAAGAAAATCTATAAGAAAACAGAGGACAGTGTCAGAATGTCAAAGAACACGGCACACATTAGTGGCAAGAGAGAGGGGAGAAGGTACACGTCGCGAAAATTGATTGCTATTGATGAGACCCTTCATTCATTTCTGACATTCATTTGCATCCTCGCAATTAGCCAGAAGTGATAGAAATGTGACGTAAAATAAACTAAATAAACTAACAATAAGTATAAAACAATTGCACAAAACATGCATGACGCTTCGAAAGATGGATTTTTGAATTTAGTAATCGTCTCTCAACAGTGGCGTAGCAACATATAGCGAAGGCCTGGATGAGATTAGAATGCGAGGCCCCCATCCAATGCCGGATATTAAAGGGAAGTAGGGGTGAGCAGTCGCTCCCCCCTTTTTTCACTTTTGCGCCAGAACTGTGCTAAACCCTATCTGCCAAGGGAAAGTAAATTGTCCTTGTAATTTTTATTTTATAATCATTGATGCGTGTTTACAAGACATTCCAATTTAGTCGGGACAGTCTATTCTTTCAAATCCCTGTCCCAATTTCTTTTAAACTCAAGTCGTAATTTGACTAAATGTTTCGAGGTTTTATTTTGGAGGACGTAAACCCCCATTTAGAAATGTTCTTCATTTTAATAATGATTGCTAATTATTAATAATAATTAATTAATAATTAATAATGATTTCATCCCGATACTTCGAACCTTAACATTGCAACTCTATAATTCTACAATTAGGAAAGATAATAGTAGGCAAATTGTTCACCACCATTTTAATTCTCTCATTACTCTACATCCTGTGTTCTTCTAAGGGGTCATTGATTCTTTTGATGCGAAGCTTATGTTGACTGCGTTTCTATTTCAACCCATTATCATGACACTATGGAAAACAGACTGAATGAAAATACGTTGGAGATGGACATATTGCTTTTACCGTTGGGTGTACACTTAGCACTATATCTACAAGCTAGCACTAGCTCCTACAATAATACTACCGAAACATTGGTGGTCACATCCAGTACTCCCAACAGCATTTCGCCGACCAGGGTCGACCACCTTGACGGAGTGGTTAGCACAACGCGCTACGATGCTGTGGGTTCCGGGTTTGAATCCAGGATTGGGCATGGACGTTCTTTGTGAGTGTTCCTTGATCAATTTTCATCATATCATCACTCATCCTCATCATCGCGATCAGCCAAAAGTGTCAGAAAATCGATGTAAAATAACCTAACTCAACAAATCCAATAGCATTTCGGATGTTCTCTTTTGTTCCACATTTTCGGATCTGTCTCCAACCTCCTCAAAAAAATTCTTGGTACGGGCCTGTTCTAGGAAGGAAGCAAACAACGCAAGCATTTAAATGTCTCGCGCTTGCTTCGTGCCAGTTGGAAGTGTTTGTTGTTAACTTATTAAAATCGGGAGTGCAAGGTCAAGAGATTGAAGAAAATACAAGACAAAGGACGTTCTATTCAATAAAAGAATAAATGTGTAAAAATGTCTAAGCAAGTTAACGTAAATTTTTCCTAACTGTTTCACATGAGAAATACGACGATCATTTTTTACTTCTTTCGTGCCCCTTAGACTTAAGACCTGCCTGCCCGTATGTTATGCCTCTGATTTGACGTATTCATTCAAATTATAACGTTTAACTAGAATTTAAAACCAGATAAATACAGAATATTTTAATATTACTCCACACAAAAAAAAGCATTTTCCATGTCCACCCCCCCCCCACTTCTATTTATAACATTTTTCGTATCAAGCTCCTTTAAGCGCGAAGTCCCGTGCGGTCGCGCACTTCTTCCACCCCTTGCTACACCCCAGCCTCTCAATGCTTTGGATTGCCTCGAAAGTGAATATTCTTTACGTTGCTAAACCAACATTTTTCCCCTAGGATAGTGAAATGATCCACATTAATGAAGCGACTGAAGAATGCCACGTATATTTACGTTAATTTTAAGCGTTTTTCTACGTCGTAGGTTTATCGTTAATGAGAATTAATGGTGGAATCAGAACGAACACGATGATATATTCATTCCTCACCCAGGATTCAAAAGTAGGGCTTCTGGCTTCGTAGCCACTTCTTCATGGAGGCTGGAAGGTAAGTAATGAATACATTTGATTAGATGATTTTTAGCGTCGCTTTTTTCATTTTTGGCTAATCCAAACGACGAGGATGAGTAATAATATGATGAAATTGATGAAGAGCACCGTCAAGGGAACACCATGCCATGTTCGTCTACCGCGTGTCGAACCCGCTACCCCTAGATACATCAGAGCGTGGTGTTGATCATTCATGTATCCTTCACTACGGCAGAGATCGAGAATGTGTGGAGCCATATCATTTGCTCGAATGGTGTCACGGCAGACTGTCATACACAGGGGAGAACTTTACCTTTTGTAGCAGTCGCCACATATATTTTTATGGCATAAAATCTTCGCTATCCCTTCAAGTACATTTGCTTCTGTAACTTTGTAAATATTGTTATATAAAGACCACACTGAGGGAAGGAATACGCTATATTTCACTAAACCTGAATACTGTGTGACCATTTACTTTATTGCATTATTAATTATAAAGTGCAATGAAATACAAGGCTATAAATTATCAGGTTTAGAAACGGGAAGAGTAATTATGTCGTTTACATTTTATTTTGCCATCTAGAAAGTAATGTTTACTACAGTGGATTTAATATTTTCGTTAAGGTCATAGAAGGCAAATATGTTGTTTCCAGGCATTATTTATATAAAAAAAATTAAATCGATGTCTTCAACTCGAGCTTTTTCCCTCAAATTTTCTGTTGGGGAACATTATCTAATGAACATGTCATTGTTCTCTCGGTTGTTTTATGCATAAGATGGCGCAGTGGTAGCGTCGTTGCATTGTAATCAAGGGGTCCCGGGTTCGATAACCGGTGGGAGCTCATAGTGGTTCGGATCCCACTTTAAACTGTAGGTCCAGTCCCGATTAGCCTTATTGTGCATAAAGTGGACTTAAAGCACCAAATCAATCAATCAATTATGTATAAGAAAATGCATTATACGCATATAATAATGCGAATATCTCTGCGTAAGTATTTGTATGTTATCTTTTTTACATTTGAACTTTGAAGAAACACACGCAAACCGAAGAGACGAGCAGGACACAGTTCCTACTTTGTGAAACTAACGCAATGGAGAGATCAAGCGTAAGATACCGTGACAACAGACACAGGGGGAAAATGCGCAGTGAACTTACTACAAGCAGGAAAGCGATTGTGTTGCCCCTGCGACGTTGTCGGGTGGAGACTTTCCCCTCTCGTCTAGTCGCACTTTAAACAGAGCGAGCGAGTACAGAAGACGTCAATTAAGTGTAGCATGCAACGTCGCAAAAAGACATCCACAGCTCTCTGTCCACGGTTTCGGCGCGGCTGCAGAGGCGAGAGTGAAAACTTCGCTTCACTTATCAGTGTTGCCAAACACGACTGTTAAAAAAAGAACTGCATTGAAATTAAATGTAGTTAAGGATTGCAATCAAGCCGTTAACTCTGAGAAGTATAAACGTTTGTCTTCGTGTTCTACGAATAGGGATCCTATGTTCGAATACCGTACGAGTCTTGGGATGCTTTAGACCGATGCGAGAAGCGACACGTGTCACTTTGAAACAAACACTCAATAATATATGCTTATATTTTTATGCTGCACGGGTTGCTTGTTACTTCAGTGAGAAACCCCTCGTTGCTCGTCGCTTCGTCCCAATGGAATTTTCGTACCGATAAATGGCTTTGGAAACAAAAATTCTTAAATAAATAAAACTTTGGAACAAATGTGATACGACAAACTACACGTGCCACTTGCATGTTTCACGCACTGGGGGCGTTATCGTGTTGCTTCGGTCTGGTGGTCATGCCTACACATTGCATGCTTTCTTACAGAGAGATTTTAAACCGAAACGACAGGCAACAAGTAGCAAACGACGGCTGCAAATGACACTGAAGTTCATACCGAAGTGACAAGCGAAAAGAAAGACAAACCACTTCAGTCTTCAAGTAAGCATGCACTGTTAAAGACCAAACACCAGACCTAGGCGACCCAATTCAGGATATTGACAAACGGAATTAACAGGCGAGACTTGCTTCTTCATTTCGAAACGTGTCGCTTCTCGGCTTCCGCTTCTGAAAGTCATGGATGTCATGTAGCGTGTCGCCTTGGTCTGTTAGAGCATTTGAGAAAAACGCTTGCTTGTAGACAGAGGTATCGTGTCACTTGCCATTTCGATATGAACACCCCCTCCCTTTTGCCGGATCGCTTGTCGCTTTGGTCAGAAATCTCCATTCTTATCCTCATCATGACCGAAAGGAGACAAGTAACGAGTTTCTACTGATAACATCTGATAACTCTATTCTTTGTTTCCTGGTAATGGAAGAAAATGAGCTTTAGAAATGGATTTCTGTATTTACCAGTATTATAGTAAAACCCAACTAATAATTTGTTATAGGCACATATAGAAGGATCACATTTGGAGGAATAAATTCTATTCTAGCATTTTGTTTGATTGCAGGATTAAAGCCGTCCCCCGTGGTGGAGTGGTTAACACATCGCGCTTCGAACCAGGGTTCCCGAGTTCGAATCCAGGTCTGGGCATGGATGTTGTGGGAGTCGATTCATCAATTTCATGATATCACTCATCCCAATCTTCGCAAATTAGCCAACAGTGGTACAAAAAGCGAAGTAAAATAAAACAAATTAATTACAATTACACTTGGAGGGTTAGAAGATAATAGAAAAACAGATCTGGTTCCAAAGTTTTAAGTTGGCAACATTGACAGCTCGGAAGCAACAAGACGGCCAGGCGAGAGGGGAACCCCGTCGGTCGCCGCACGTACCTTTCCTTGCCCCTCACCCCCCTGGGATGTTCAGTACCAATACATGCGAAATAGTTCCAAGATTTTACACACCCACACTTCCTGTTCCCAAGAGATGCGATTAAACACCAAACTTTTACACAGACGTGAAGCTTCCAGAGCTGGCAGAGTGTAGCACACACGTTAACATACAAATCGAACAAATAGAGTCTTTTTGGTACCTTCGAAGTACTTCGAGTACATGTCGAAAGGGTCTCAGGAGTCTCGCAATGGTCTTTTCTTCGTTGGGACCGGCAAAAAGTCCCAACAATTTTTTTGGTCCCATTAAGAAAGGTGTTTAAACATACGCTGGTTCCCACAAGAATATATCTGCGTACTCTCTCACACACACACACACACACAAAGAGAGATTTTTTTCCATGTTTACAGGATTATTCTCCAAGTTTACTCAAATAACACGATTTAAATGTCTTTGAATTAAATTTTGTACACACGAAGTCTGTTTAGTCAAGTTTATTTTTTTTATTTTTCAATTTTATGCTTAATTTACCAAAGTAAGACAAATTAGTCTATTCAAGAAAGAATTTTCAATTATATTTTGGATGCCAAAGAATGTTTTGTCAAGTTATACCCTTTTATTTTACAAGTTTAGGCTTGTTATTACTCAAATATCACAATTTCATCTATTCAGGCAACATTTTGTTTATTATATTTTACTCACAAAGACATTTGTTTTCAATTTTTAACATATTATTTTAAAAGTTTATACCTATTTTTACTCAAAAAACACAATTCCGTCTGTTCAGGAAAGGCTTTTAGTTACATTTTCGACACACAAAGTAGTGTGAGTTTTCAATTTTATCTTTCTATTTCACAAGTTCATTCTAATATTTACTCAATTAACACAATTTTAACAATTCAGGAAACATCTTTTTATTGCAATTTGGTCTGGCAAAGATATTTTTACAACTTTTCACTTATTATTTTACAAGTTTATACCTATTTATACTCAAATAACACAATTTAATCCATTCAGGCAAGATATCATATTATATTGTGGATGCACAAAGAGATGTTTTCAACTTTTTTACTGATTTTTCGCAGGGTTTGTATTATTTTTAATATATTTTTTGTATTACATATACATTCACAAATTTTTAACTTAGCGTTTGATATTTATATAAATCTTTTCAAAAACTAAAAAGGTAAAGTGTTCACCTGTGTGCATAGCACCACGCCACGAAGGCGTATAGGGGGTGTGGAGGTAACGACCCACACTTTCTTGATCTGGTCGTGGTTAGGGTGATGTGATCAGCATCACTTCCCTGACTGCTTTTACCCCCCAGGGTTTCCAACAGGTAACCATGTTATTCGAAGCTGGGTGGGCGCCAGAACCGCTTCCAACGTTAGAAAAGTTCCCGGATTTGAACCGGTCGGGGATCGAACTCGGTACTTTTGCTTGGTAGTCAGACCCCGCGGCCACCACCACTTTTCAAAATAACTAAAGAAAAAGTAATTTGAGCTAAAATGTAAGCCACAGAATATATTATTATTAATACTATTATTAGGGTTTAATGATTTCCACTATGCCATTTTTGGTTTGGTATATATATATTAATTTAGGGCTGGTTACACCTTCTACGTAGGAAAGTTTGTTTATTTTAGAGTTTGCTGAGTATTTTGTTATTTTTATACTAGGTAAAAGTTTCCTTAATGTATGCAGTAGGGCTCTATATAATTTGGAGATGATGCAATCAACACCACTCTCCATCTGCTTTTCCTTTTATGTACCCAATATTATTTTGAGGCTTAGTGATTTCTAGAGCCTATTTATGCAGGAGAGAGGGCTTGAAAATTATGAACTCAGATAAACCACAACTATTTGTCAGAGTATGTTAAAGGATATTTTATACTTATTATGTGCTACTAGAATATCAATGCTTGCTTAATTTTTATGTCTGTAATGCTGTCATTGTACTTTTAGCTAAGGCTTACCGGATAAAATACACGAAAAATTTAACATTTCGACTATTTGCCCTTATAAAAGGCCAAACATTTACTGTAACTAAAATTATTATGTTTCTATAAAGTCAGAAATCCCTTTTCCAAGGGTCCATAACTAGACGCTTATCAACATTGTTTATTTTCTCCTTTAAATATAACCATTTATCAATATATTGATAATTCACAGGACAAAACGAAGTTCACAGACGACTGACTATATGAACCATGTGTCCAATTCCTACATTTTTATTTCTATACTAGAAGAACTATTTAGCCTCTAATTTCTTTTCAAGGTATTTTTCAAGTATTACTGGTTCTTTTTTAGTTCGTCAACACGTGGGTTATTTCCATTTGGTTTATTATGCGAGGATACAATCAATATCTGAGGACTAAAATCCCCTGAATGAAGCTAAAACTTAGGTTGTAACTAGGTACTTAGCTTGTATATCGATAATTTATAGGACAACACGAACCTTACAGAGGATTGTAGGTGACGTAGGACCACACGCCAGAGCATTGTAAATCTGCAAGAAGCAATTACAGCTAATGTTTCAAGGAAATAAGGTTGATTTTTTTTTAGTGTTTCACAAGAATGCTATCCTTTACACACCCAATATTTGCTTCTTCAAGTAACTACATGTACCAGAAGCATTTACAGGCCAACTCTAACTAGACTTCGATTTATTTCACATCAGGTACTAAACTTATAAAGAACTATGATTGTCTATATTTCTGAGAAAGTAGGGAAAAGCAGATTTTCCTATTTGAGTATGTCAAAAACAGATTTTTCTATGTAAACATATTTTTATGGACTGAATTATATAACAGATCAAACAGGAAGATTGCAAAATTTATTAAATGTATATCTATAGTATAGGTGGTTTCAGATATATAAAAAGAACAAAAAAAAGATTTCGATTTTTTCTTGCTTCTGATTTTAATCGAGACGCTAAACTTAAATGGTGAGGAAATGTAACGGAGAAGAAACAGTCCCAAAAGATATGGGCTGCATATAAGTTAATATCACAGAGATATTACAGTAGGTGTAGGTTTTACCACGAGAAAATTTATATCATAAAAATTCTGGTTATGCTGTACTGTTAGATAGAGATGCTGATATTTGAGAAAAGTAAAAGCTTGCTTTCGAAATTTGAAGATAAATAATAACCTGCTAGACTGTAAACTGATTATATATCCATTCTTCACAAGATCCGATGACAAAATTTAAAAATTGTAAACGCCCAAACAGGGAGTTGAACCCTGGACAGATATGTTAAAATCCTAACGCTATACCAACTAAGTTATCTGGGCACAAGGTATTTTTCTTGAAAAGTTAAGTTATCTTAAGAAATATTTTGAAACATTTGAGAACACTCTTGGTCTGGTTCGACAGAGAAGGAGACAATATCTCTAAATTTATACGGATTGTGTGTATGTTACCATTATAGAGGCTTTCACTATATGCAATTCGAAACGCTAAAGTTCAGCTAGCTTTCAAAATTGAGGTAAAGATAGTGTTTGGCGAGATAAACAAGTTACACTTATATCCAGTTAAGGATAAATAAAGCTAATACTCTCAAATTTACTGTACTAGCCAAGTTTTTAGTAACATTTTCCTTGACTATAGTACAAATACCAAAGAAATAGATGTATTTTATTTATAATTTGACAAAATGTACTAGTATTTAATTCACAAAGTTAGGTAAAAAACAGTATTTTAAAAAAATATCGTTACTGCCTTCATATTTTATGTTTTCTCTATGTTATTTTTTTAGAAGTTCTTAAGTTCTATATATTTGACAAATGATGAATTAAATGTGTAATATAACAACTGGTTTTTACTACTTTATTTTTTTATTTATTTTTAATTGAAACACAACAGGCGCATGCCCAATTACAGTGTTCGATATGGGATGACACCATTACATAAACAAGAACATAACTAAGAACATTAACAAGAATTATGAATGACGCAATATACATTTTACTGTTAAGAACAATTGTGAGAAATTAACTATTAGATTATAGAAGCAAAGGAAACACAGAAACAAAACAATAATAAATGACGCTAATCTATTTGATATAACCTTACAAACTGAATGAAAACCAAAATTCAATGAACAAAACAAAACAAAATATACAGAAATTCAGCGAATAGATCTAATGTTATAATTACATTTAAATAGGTCTACGCTTGGATTATTCTTACAAACTGAATTAAATAACTTGCACATTCTCCTCATGGGTTCAGCTTCGGTCATTTTGGTTCTTCCAAGGGGGATTTGAAAGAGATCAGTTCTGGGCCTTAACATACAGTTTGGCACATAAAATTTTAAATTCGACAACAGATTAAAATAATCAATTATATCATTGATAAGCTTGGAGAGAAAAGTTATTTGACTTGTTTGCCTCCTTTCGTCGAGTGACGGAATATTAAAGATTTCGCGTAATATGTTGCTAGGAGTGAGTTTTGGATATGTACAGTCATGTTCAAAAACTCTGTCGCATGGATTTTTTTAAGTCCAACGTATTACGAAATTATGTTGGTAGCTCTGAAACAAGGAAGTGTTGTGAAATATACGATCCTCCAATCAGAGTGAAGTTCGATTCCGAGGAGCAGGAGGCGTGACTCACGGTCTTGTCAACAGGAAGTTAAACCAAAGCAGCATTTCCAAATATGAGATAACGTCCCCATTGGTTAAATATTGTTTCAATAATGCGAATCGGCAGTAAGATTGCGCAAAAGTTTACTTTGTCGTTTTAATGCCTTTAATCGTTTCAAATTAGTATCGTTACGTATCCCTCATTTTCATTTTCGAGTTACGTGTAGCTAGGCAGCCTGACAGGAAGTATAGGAAAGTGTTAACTTCAGCACCAGCTCAGCGAAAAGCATTCGCCAATATTTGCAAAGGAAAATTGATGAGAGAGAAAGGGGAGGAGTTTTGATTAGGAGGAAGGCAAGTTGGATCTGGCTCGGGAGAGACAGGGGGGTTGATCTTGGGTTTCGAAGAGAGGAGGAGATTGGTTCGGAAGTAAGAAAAGCGGGTTTTTGAGTTTTGGAGAGAGGAGAGGGAGTTTGGTTTTGAAGGAGATTCAGGCTGGATGCAGACTTTGAGAAACTTGTTTGGAAGTGGAGTGCAGCGAAGCTAAGTGACAATTTAAGAGGCGAACTTCAGAAAGCGAGTGACAGTTACTTTAGAAACTCTTCGATCCACGCTTCTAAAGAGAGACAGGTAATATACTTTTCTAATGCCATCCTTTGCCAATGCAGACTTAAGGTCATTGTAACCCAAATCTAGAGAGTTGCCATTCTATGAAGGGTTCTGTAAATTTAAGTTTATTCAGGTACCTCCTGCAGTTAGCAGATGCAGCCAAGCGAGAGCTTACGAGCTACCGCTAACCCCCAATAGAATAATTACTTTCATCTAAAAGGCTCCAGGTTTGATCCCCGTACCTTTCGAGGTTCACACGCTGAGTAAAAGTGTGTCACAAGACGTGGTAGAGGTGCGAATTGGGCCTCTCATCCATTTCCTTTTCCGGAAATGCGATGAGAATAGACCGTTAATTTTCCACGTAATGGTGGTATCAGCCTTCATTTATTTCATCTTGCAATAAATGCAACTGGCATTTCTTTGCCAACCCAAGAGAGTGATGATGTTGTGGAAAACTAGTCGCACACTTTAACAGCAACCCCTTTTACTAGCTGGAACTTAATTTTTTCTCACATTTCACTTCTTAGTGTTTTGCACTCTTAACGCCACTTAATGTTCTCACAAATTGCATTCATTGTTCTAAATTTATATTGGTGACCACGGCAAATTATTTCATTTTTGACAGCGACGTCGTGATAGTTAATGATGTGGAATGTTCAGTTTAGATTATTGTGACGAATTAGATGCCACACTAGATAGAATACAAGCTTTGGCAGAGAATGTGATTGGCGGAGAATCCAGTTTTGTAAATACTGAACCATCTGCGTCCTCCACCCCAATATGGCGTAGCCCTGTATTTAACCGTAGCCGGGCTAGACTTTTGCCTGTTAGCACCCCAGTTCGAACCCCGCCCAGAACTATGGCATGCACAGGTTTTATTAACCCGTTCTTGTTGGACGGCTTACAGTTCCAAGGCACGGCCGGAGAAGATGCAACTAAATTTTTTGATAGAGTGGAGAGTTTAGCTCTACTTAATGATTGGGATACCCCGAAAAAACTACAAGTTTTACATGGGCCAGCCTTAAGATGGCACCAAGCATGGGTACAAACTATGGGAAATCAGGCCATTAAGTATGATCTCTTTAAATCTAAAATGATTGAAGAGTTTACCGGATCCAAAGACAAGCTGCAATTAGAAGAGCGCATTAAGCATAGGCTACATCGAGACGACGAATCAGTGTCGGACTACATAAGAGATAAGCAGCTTCTCTTATGTAAAATGGATCCGAACATGCCCATCAGTAAACAAATAAAACATTTGTGTTTGGGTCTTCAACCTGAATACATTCGCGAAACTTACAAGAAGGAATATGCTTCGGTCCCCGAGCTCTTGCGTGATTTAAAGCAAGTCGAAAAAATTCAGTTTTTGATCAAACAGAGAAAAATTCAGGAGTTGATGTCAGAAGCTCAGAAAGGTTCATTGTTTTATCCTGTAAATGAATTGAAACTGCCATGTGCGCAACAGCTCCCCTTTCACAACACGGCGGCGAGTCCTTGTGAAACACCACGTTCTCAGGCCCATCCCGACCTCGAGAAGCGTGTCACCGCCATGCAGGCTGAACTGGATTATTTGAGAGTACACAACGTTGTACCTTCAAACCCAGGACCTTCGACCCCGGAACCTTCGTCTCAGGAGACAGGTCTCGAAGCTCGATTAAAGAGTTTATCTCTTAAGATGGATGAAATGGTGAACGCCCAGAATAATCAGGACAGGCATACACAAGACACCCGAAATAACTTCCCTCGTCATAATAATTATGAAGGTCAATCCTACAGAGGTAACTATAGAAATAACAGAGGTTCTTTTGGCCGTGGTAATGATAATTTCCAAGAAAATGGTTATCGTCGGAACAGACATTATCAGACCCCCAATCGCGGCCAGTGGCGCAATGGAAATTCGCGCTTTCATTCTTGGCGCAATTTTTCGCTGGGCCGGGGCACAACCGGTGATCGGGGCGACCGGGGTTCGACCGGTGACCGCCGTGAGGGGCAGAGATGTGATATTTGCAATTATCCCAATCATGATTCATCTGTCTGTTTTCAGAATAGAGACAATTTAAACGACTAGGGACTGTGCATAAAGGAAACATATGCCCAGCAAATGTTGTAGGTCGTACGTTGACAGTTTCCACTTTTCAAAATGCTGACATAATTTATGTAAATGGTAAAGTTTGTGGTACGCAGCACAAGTTCCTTTTGGATAGCGGATCTCAAATTAGCGTTATAGGAGATATACCAGCGCCCGCCCATGCCCCAAGATTTAAAATTAATACAATAGTTCAAGGCGTCACTAATGGGCAACTCCAAATCAATGAAATTGTAATTTTGACCTTTTCTTTTAATGGACATTCTTGCAATGTTTCACCTCCGATGATGACGTCATCAAAGTAGAAAGAAACTCCGGGAATGTCATCTAGAATCTTCGCTAGGACCATTTGAAACAGATCTCCACTTATGTTTATGCCAAAAGGTAGTCTGTGAGGTTTATATAAGCCCCAAGGTGTGTTGACGACAGTGATGCGTTTGGCAGCTTCAGAAAGTTCCAACTGTCCGTAAGCCATTTGAAGGTCAATTACCGTAAAGTATTTACACCTGGCCAACTTAGAGAAAATATCCTCGACTCTAGCAATGGGAAACTTGACGTTTTCAGTCATTTTATTCACCGTTCCTGAGAAGTCAGTGCAGAGACGAAGTGAGCCATCTTTCTTGGTAACAACGACAAGTGGCGAGGCCCAATCAGAATATCCGACCGGTTCCCATAACCCTACTTTCACTAGATTTTGAATAGAATCCTGAACACGGTCTCGAATACCGTAAGGAACTTCGTAATGTCTACGAAATATTGGTGCAGAGTTGGATCTCAGTGGTATATCGACCAAATGAGGTGTAATTGGCTTGGACAAATCACCATCAAAGATTTTCTCGTATCTAGAAGAAATTTCTCGCCTTAGGTCGTCGGCACCAGCGTTAGTAATAGTACCTTGTACTGTGTTAGTTGAAAGAACACTGGCCGTAACTAATAATCGCCTCCAAGATGGTTGAATAATGTCCAACCATGTACGACCGATCAATGGATATAAAAGTTTCTCCTGACAGAGAAAGACAGGTAAAGTATAATCCCTATTGTCTAAGTATAGTTTGACGGATGTTTGTGCTGTAACACGAACATATCCTTCGTTTACACCTCGTAATCGTAGGCTAGAATTACATTTAACATAGTGTGGAAACAACTGATCAAAATACTTCTCGTTGAAAAGAGTAACAGCAGACCCAGTATCTACTTCACATTTAACAATACACTTATTGATTTGGAGATTTATTATGAAGCTATCCGAACTGATTTGGTGCTCCAAAATGTGTTGAGTAGAAGTAATCAGTGTGGAACGATGACTGAGCGCACAAGTGTTGAGATGGTTGAAGCTGAACGTAGACAACTCATCGGGTGTTGTGCTCCGTGAGGTTGAACTGGACGTTCTATTCACGGCTCTATCTTTTTGCTTCTTTCTGCATCGTATATTCCAATGGCCTTGTCGTTTGCAGTAGCTACAGATTGCGTTTCTTGCCGGACATAGACCTTGTGGGTGATTCTTTGTGCAGTTGCCGCACTGGGAGTGAGGATTTTGCTTGGTAGCAGTTGTGTTCTGAGGTTGATTGTAGCTCTTCTGCCTCGTTTCGCCCGAGCGTGAACTCTTTGAAGCGCCTGTGTTGCGATCTGGATTCATCCGCGTCAAATTTCTTGAGCTGGTGGCAAAAGTCACAGAATCTGCATTGTACTTATTCGAGAATAATTTAACTTCTCGTTCTAATAACTCACAATGCAAAGCAATTTCTTGACATTTAGCAAAGGAAAGATCACTTTCAGATAATAATCTTTTTCGAGTACTGTCAGATTGTACACCAACAAGAAATTGTTCAACAAGTGCCTCATCTAAATACTGCTCATACGCACATTTGGCTGCTTGTTGTTTGATTTTCACTACGAATTGAGTAACTGATTCTCCTTGAGATTGGATACAATTTCGAAACTTGAACCTCTCTGTAAACTTGTTGGTTTTGGGCCTGAAGTGCTGAACCATTTTGTCGTGAATGACAGCATATGTTAGATTACATGGCATTTCAGGAGCCGTAATATTGCGAAGTACTTGAAAAGCCTTAGGACCTATGACTGCTAAGAGAACTGCTGCTTTTCTTTCATTTGCCACATTCTGGGCGAGACAGAGTTGATCAAAACGCATGAAATAACTCTCGATATCTTCATTTTCTTCAGCAAATTCGCTGAATGTAATCTTGAGAGCCATGTTATCGAAACTTCAAATTACATTAACTGATAGAAATCACTGGCATGTATGAAAGTTACGATGTGTAACTGAAACTTGCATGTAGAAAATTAGCAAACTTAAACGTTACATGTAAGACCGTCTTGTTGATTTGCTACAGAAATCTTACTTGTTATAATCCCGTGCCGATAAAGTCATCCTGACGATACGATTAGAATCCTTCAAATTTTCTATTCACTGTCCACAGCGCCAAATTGATATGGTTCGGGGTGAAGGACTTGGTAATGAGGATTAATAACCAGACGGTGAACAATTAATACATTTAATATACACTGGACGTTATGTCCGAAGCATTCAAATACATTGAACCATGATATAACAAACATTACACAGAATATATCTGCTTATGATTTTTCTTCTTCTTGCCGTGAAGACTAAGCCTTGTAGCCATACCTAGACCGTATCAACAGGTCTAGCCAGTGCACGGACGCAAGTAGGGAAAGTTTAAGTGAAATCTATGTTCAGAAAGAAAGTTTTGGAGAAAGTACTAAAAAGGCACAGGTTAATATCACAGCAGAATCACAACAAGCCAGTGGCGTGCATCCCGACGTCACTACACTTGACATTAATCCCGAACTGCAACCTGAAGAGAAAGAACAATTGCTACAATTACTGCACAAATATAAACAGGTTTTTTCGTGGTCCGAGGATGATATGGGTAAAGCGACAAATTATGTGCACAAAATCAGGTTAAAGGATGATTCAGATTTTCATTTGCCACCTTATCAAGTACCGATTCATCTTCGTGCGCAACTTTATGATCAAGTTGATACTTTGTTACGGCAAGGCGTAATTCGTCCGAGCACCTCACCCTTCAATTCTCCTGTATTTTTAGTTCGTAAAAAAGATGGTGATTACAGATTACTCCAAGATATGAGATTTCTCAATTCACGTACTGTCTTTGACGCGCTTTCGATAAGTAATCTCCAGGAAACGCTCTACAACATGGGTGGCAAGCGGTACTATACTTCATGTGACCTCCGCAGCGGATTTTTTCAAATACCATTATCGGAGAGTTCAAAACAGTACACAGCATTCACAATTCCTGGGAAAGGTCACTATGAAATGCAGTATGCTGTACAAGGCCATATTACATCTCCAGCAGCGTTAACCCGCTGCCTTCAATTGGCTTGCTCTGGCTTAAATAACGATCATTTTTCATCCTACATGGATGATCTCTTCTGCTATTCCGACAAATTTTCAGATATGTTAACAACACTTGAACGGCTATTTCAATGCCTGATTGCTGCAGGATTACGCCTGGCCCCACACAAATGTCATTTTGCATATTTTCAAATTATGGCACTTGGGCACAAGATTGGAAAGCATGGCTTTTCCGTGTCTGACAAAATAATTGACTCCATCACCAACTATAAAGTTCCAACTACTACAAAGCAGGTCCGACGTTTTTTAGGACTTTGTTCTTATGTCCGAAAATTCATCAAATCCTTTTCAGAAATAGCTGAACCACTACAAAGATTGATCGGTAAAAAACAAGAAATTCGTATGGACTGACGAGCAAAAAGCAGCCTTCGAGAAGTTAAAACATGCACTGATTACAGCCCCGGTTCTGTTACCATACAGCCCCGGCAAGGAAACGCGTCTTTATACCGATGCAAGCACAAAGGCGATTTCTGGCGTTTTAATGCAGCCTAACGCCCAGAATGAATTCCAACCTATCGCATACTGTAGTCGCACGTTAAAAGAACACGAAAAGAAGCTAGGAATAATTGAATTGGAACTTACTGCAATTCTATATGCTTTTAAAAGCTTTAGATTCTACATACTTGGCAGGGAGTTCGATTTATTTACAGACAACCGAGCTATTACCTATATTCGCACATCACGTCATCTTTCTGCTAAACTCTTAAGGTGGTCTTTCATTCTCGAAGAGTACAATTATACTGTATCACACTTTAGATTTACTCAAAATATAGCAGATTCACTTAGCAGAGAGTGTGGCAATTTGCCTGCCGACAATGAGCCAGAGTAGCCAGAACCACGCATGTTTTTATTGCAGGACACCACTGTGGACGTCGCCTCACACCAGCGTGCAGATTCATTTTTTGGTGATATTATTAAAGTTTTTTAAAGGCCAGAAGACGAAAATGTGGACATTTCGCCAGCCCTTTAAAGACAAGCGTGCTCCTATACACTGGAAAATAATATGCTATATAGGCAACATAAAAAGGCAGGTGGATCTCGTAAACTACTATGTATACCCCGGTCCTTGCAAAAATCGGTTGTCGAATCGATTCATTGTTCTCCTATAGGTGGAGCTCACTTCGGCTTTACCAAGACGTATCATAATGCTCTTTCTAGATTTTATTTCCCTTTCATGAAGAATCTCATACAGAAAATTGTCAGGGAATGTATTGTTTGTCAGCAGCATAAGAGGCATGTCGGATTCCCAAATGGCGAGCTTTTAACCTTCCCCCCACAAAAACCTTTTGAGAGAATTGCGGTCGATTTTAGCGGCCCCTATCCTGCGAGTGGCATGTTACGCCACAAGTATATTTTAGCGTGCTCAGATTTTGCGACCCGTTTTCTCATTGGCAAGGCGGTATCCGACGTTTCAGCTGCAACCGCTGCTGATTTTATTTACGAGGAAGTAATACTTAAATTTGGCTGTCCGCTAGAGATCACTACGGACAGGGGAACAGGATTCACATCCAAAGTATTCCAGGAATTGAACTCTAGAATGGGGATGCAGCTTAAGTTTGCGCCTGCTCAATTCCACAATAGAATCGGGATTATTGAAAATTCACATGGCACTTTGCAACAGATTCTCAAGAGATTTGTCTCGAGCTCACACTGTAACTGGAGCGATTACTTGCAACCTGCTATTTTTTTTTTGTAATATTAGCAGGAATGAGAGTTTGAAGAGTTCACCATTTTTCCTACTTTACGGCTTTGAACCCCGGACTCCGGCGGAAGCGGCTCTCCACGCAACACCGTGTGACCACCCGTCCAACGAGAAGAAGATACGCATCCTGGAAAAAGCACGTTCATCAGCCGCGAATGCCTACAGAAACGATTCAAGGAGACGAAGAAATACTACGACAAACGGCATAAGTCTGTGAACTTCAATCAAGGAGACCAGGTCTGGATATTTCATCCTACAAACCGCATTGGCGGGGCGCGATGTTTCAGTAATATTTTCCGCGGGCCTGCTACAATTTTAGAGAAAATAAACCCCAACACATACAAGGTGGAATTCACGAACAAGCGGGGTAAAACCGTCATCGATGAGATTGCTGTCCAACGCTTGAAGATTTATCACCCACCTTCAGATGGAGATGGCGACGAAGATCTGCCCATAACGGAAGAAGGGGAGCAAATCGAAGATTAATATCAATGCATGTACGCGCGTTATCTAGTCATACAGGTTTTACAACATCCTTTTCACTTAAAGGTAAAATACGAGTAACTTTTCTATACCTTTTCATTTGTTAATAAATTTTATGTGTGAATAATCAATTGTTACTAACCAAACGGTTGTCACTAAGTGAAATATTCAGTCATGCACACTAAATTACATCGTCAGATGAAAGCAATATTGACTTTCAACAACACCGATATATATTTTCTGTAATGCGCATGGACACTAGGAGTTTATTTAGTAACTACACAATACTATAATAGTAGTGATACGTACGAAATATATTTTAATGCGCTTTTTGATTTTCCTTTCTCCAGTTACCCAGGGATCCCAATTAACCCTTTACTGGAAGTATGTGTCTGACAGACACGCATGTTTTTTTTTTCTCGTTATGCTGGCATCCCTGTATGTTTCTGTGAAGCGAGTTCCTCAATACCTTCATAATTTCTTTTTCTTAGTTTGGTGGTGTGATTCATTGTTGTCGGTCGTGCTTGTGTGTTAGCTGATAAGAGCTTTTTTGTAACCTACCGTGTCTGAGAGGCACATACTTCCAATAACGTAAGTTTTTTTGCGTGTCCCTTGGACACATACTTCCAGTAGTGGAGTTTTCTTGCACACAAGTATTATTGATGTTGATGATTAGAACTTAGTTATAATGGTGGAAGGACCTTCTACATCTAGGAAAAGGAAACTAAGCGATGTAGCGAAAGTGGGTGAACCCAATTTTTGCGCCAAGGTTTCAAAAATGTGAGAAGAAATGGGAGAAGAAGACGGGCTAGAAGAGGAGATGGAAGATCTCTTTTCTGATGATGATTCCGATGTGGACTCCATGTTCATTCTTGTGACATATGGTTCTTCCACTGATGATGAAGATTGTCGTAATATCGAAGCTAGTATTTCGTCTGTAAGTTGCAGGACAAATAAAGAGAATGACGTTCCAGCTTTCTTTCAAGGTAAGGAAGGATATTCTTGGGAATCTAAAGAACCAACAAAGACTAGACGTGTTCCTCGTCAAAATATAATACGAGGAATTCCAAGCTTGACAAAGATTGTTAGAAATTTAGGTGAAAATCCTCAAATGGAAGATATTTGGTCTCTAATTTTTGATGACGACATTATTGATCATATTCTGTTGTGACAAATGTAAAATTAGAGAAAACAAGAATTAAAGTCAAAGAGCATCAAAAGAGCAATTACAGACCAACTCATAAGTGTGAAATAAAGGCACTTTTAGCTCTTTTTATGCTTACATCAATTTGTAAGTCTGGACATGAGGATATGGTTTTCCTATTTTCTACTGATTCTATGGGTAGACCCATATTTAGATCAGCTATGTCAGTGAAGCGTTTCTAAATTTTGTTACACTGCATCTGATTTGACGACTCTGAAACAAGAGAAACACGGAAGGAGACAAACAAATTTGCGTTTTCATAAAAAAAGAAAAGTTTTTCTCAATAATAGTTATTTTTTCTTACGTAGCACTTGCGTTGTGTATGTATTTTGAAATAAATTTTATAATATTAGATTATAAGAATAAATCTATGTAATACTTTGCAAGGAAACAAATGTTTCGGCGTTCCGTGTCTGTCAGACACATACTTCCAATTATGTAATAAAAAATCATACTTCCTGTTAAGGGTTAACTGGTGAAAGTACCTTCGTTATCGACGAAATGGCATAAGATTTAGGTCTCCAGAAGACTTTAGTTATATTTTTCAAATAAATGTGCTAAGCACATATTAATAATGAAATGTGAACATAAGATGTTCCACTGTAATTTTAGTGTTAGAGAATTTTCATGGCTGAAAAACACATTCACATATTTATAGCGTCGAATTTTTTTATTTCCAGATCATCGGGTTTACATCTTCCCAACTTTTTTCCTTTTACCCGCCTCTAATAATAAATTTTATAGTGCAAAAACAGAATAGGATTACTTATATTTAAGAACCAAATAGGAAACGCACAGCTACGGTATATTTTGAAAATATATATATAGAGCTCATAGCACGCCTAATTAACGAAAATTTAGTGTACTAAGTGGTCAAGAATGGATTGCAACCATCCTACTATGAATAGTTTGGGAGTACTTATAGTATTATATAATAATTTCCCATCAGTTCAGGCGTTATCATTTACACAGATATTTTCAGAAGCGTTCCAATTCCCGTATGTAATCTGTACCAGTTTGGTCATTGCGACCTTTCTTATATATTTTATTTTAGTAATTATTTTACTCTGTTCTCGTTTTTATCGCTCTAAGCCTGCAAAAAAAGAAGCTTCAAGTGCAAGACATTGTGGTACTACATGACATAGCTAGCGAAGTTAACTCAGAAATGAATCATGTTTATGATAATGTTTGCATGGAACTAGAAACAAACACCCAGGGGATAGTACCACTAAACCCTTCTCCAATACCATTTGTTCAGATTGAGTGTAGACAGCACCCTGCTCCTCCCACCTGTGCTCCTGAAAGACAGTTACCTGACGTAATGGATGAAGGTGTTACTGAGCCTTATTTAATACCAATTTCAGTTAATATCTTAGCTCAGGATCAACCCATTGCTTTTGTCCATCACGATAGGTATGATGATTTATAATTGATTTACGTGCCAATATAAATTGTTTATAATTTTTTTCATTGTGATAAATTTATAGTTTCCATTATATCTACACCCCAGATTTGCACTATAGTTCTTGGTGCACGGTTGAGTACACATTTCTGCAAGCGTCTTCACGTTTCTCTTTTCCTTACAATTTTCTCTCTCTCTCTCTCTCTTACCCCCCCTCCCCCCTCCTAGTACGCAGCCGAGAACCGCCGAACGCAATAACTCACATTTCTTGCAAGTTAATTTCCTCCATTCCGTTTTACCAGCGTTAGTTAATTCTAGCAAACTCTGACGGCTGCGATTCAGCGTTCCCATACACCCAGTAACCTTGGACAGTTCCGGCCGAAGGTGAAAATTGATACAATGACAGGATTGCAATATGACAATGCACAATGGCTAACTCCGCTCCTTTTCCAAGGAACTGACTATGAGCAGAACAATACATCTCTTGTTACCTTTTCCTGACTTCGCATAATCTGTTGCCTAGCGGCGACTCTATTGCTCTCGCAGCCGGGAAAGATCGAACCATGTTCCAGCATGCTTGCCTTCTAGAAATTCCCCACCCCAGAATTTTTACGAGAATTATCCTGACGCCACAATTTCTTGCACTTCAAGCTATCACTCGCATCGAAGCTGCGGTCGAAATTTTATTTACTAGTTAGCGATTAAAATTCACCATCATTTCCAACGAACTGTTTCAGTACTCATAATGATGGCTGGCCTGTTCCAATGCCTTCGTGCGTAAATTAAACATTCGTAGAACTATACTCAAAAGTCCACGGGCAGATTTAGGTTCATATTACATTTACAAATTCAAATGACATTATTAAGAGACGACGTAACTGTAAATTTAATCAATTTCTTAAACCGTCGTGTGTTTTATTACCTTTGGCTAATTGCAACGCACATCACGACGCATGTTGCGACGGTACGCGAATTTATACCGGGGGTTGAGCGTGTCCCAGTGACTCTCTAGTCAGGGGCGTACCGTCCGGACCGTTGTGGATTCCCCACAACAGGCCGTTTTGGCTTAATTAGCCTTGATTGAAATTTTTGATTGATTTTTTTTGTTTGTTTCATTTTTTTCCACGCCTACATCTCTTGGTCATGTGAAATGCAATTTACACCTAGCAACCTCATCAATTTTGCAAATTTACTGATGAGTCTCATTCTCCTTTGTTTCAGACACGAAGCGAGGATGCCTTACTTCGGTTGGATTATATTCCTTCTATCCCTCACCATTCCTCCAACCTTGCCCTTGACGACGTCAGATGACCGCGATTCGATTTTTATTCAATCACTTGGCTTGCAATATGAAAAACAAAGTCTACGCAACATATATACCACGCTTAATGTGCATCTAGATGTGAACATTGACATCAAAGACCCCGCCGACTGCCCTCATGGGCCTCAAATTGCCGCTCAAGCCCACGCTAAAATTGACACTTATTTACTTGAAATTTCCAATTATTTTCCTTGCCGTTTTGTAGTCGGTGACACGAGACCCCATTGTAGCTTAACTCCAAACATTTCATCTGACGCTCAGTCCAGGAATAAACGTTCCTTAATCCTAAATTTACTGAACCTATTTAGCGCGGGTATGTCAATTTATAATACTTTCTCTATACATCACCTTCAGTCCTCGGTACAAACACTCGCCGAAAATCAACATGAGATCTCTGCAGAACTCACACGTATGAAACAAGATGAACTGCGTACCTTTGGTATAGTTAACAACATTTTATTGATCCTTAAACGTTCAATTTTGGATTTGCAGAAAAATTTAATGGCCAGGTTCTGCGATTTGTACACAGCGGAGCGTCATATTTTGTCCCTTCTCCAAACTGCTGGAATTTTTGAGCGTGTAGATTTTCTCATAGCCGAAATAGCAACGAATAAACTATCATATCATATGATATCTCCCCATTGGCTGCGCACTTTTATAAATTTACATCCTGATTTCAAAAACCACACTGTATACGACAGACGTAGGTTTGTTCTACACTTTGTCCAACGTATATCTTATTAATTACGATATGACTTCACGTTCCTTCCATTTATTAATGGAAACTCCTTATCTATCATTAAATTCAATTTCTCCAGTGTTCAGAGCAATCAATCTTGGCACCCTTCGACAGGACAAATGGTCACGAGTTAAAGTCCCCGAACTGACTTATACAATCCAGCATAACGGCTCTCCTCGTGTAGTGGAAATTGTGGACAGTAGTTGTCAGTTCATTTCATTTTTATATCTATGTAGACACGCCGAATTGTCAATCCAGGAAAACGTTATTTGTCTTCAGAATTTGGTTTACCATAACTCTACAACTTCCTGTGCAATGGAAATAAAATCTCATACTGGCCCCGAGCTACAACGAATTCGAACACGGAATGGTGTTCTGATCTCTGGTAAAGGACAATTTAAACTGTCTCAAATTCTTCATGGCAATGTCAATAGTCAAACCACTGTGTCTGTATTGGAAGGAAATTCTGTGTTTTTGCATTACAATGACTTGGATCAACTTATTTTTGCTGATGAAATAATTCACACTCGCCAATCGCTGGACACGACAGTCAAAATGACAGATGTTAATCTACCTTTTAATTTGTCTCTCAATTTTTCTGACATCATCCTTCCGGATTGGACAGATATGAACTTAGCTTTACTGAAATTAAATCAATCTTTGGCCACAGAAATCCCGTTACATGAGATCGTTTTCTCAAAATACTCAATCGCCATATTCCTTCTGGTCGTCTGGAATTTTGCACTTACCGGCTATGCCTTATATCATTATTACATCAAGTGTCGTTCTTCAACTAGTACATATGAATTTAACTTTCACTTATTACGTCACTGCAATTACCCTTCCGACAACCACATTTCTAACAATCACGGCTATATTCCAAATTTTGTTCCGATTCGAATATCTATTTTGCTTTCCCAAACTTCTGTAGATTTACGGACAATTATTGCAATTTTGTTAGCCTTCAATCAATATTTTCACCACGTTTACACTCCCGTAATGGTAAAATAATGTCTCACATCGTGAACCTTCACATCTTTAGCATATCAGGTATTTAAAATTGATTTACATTCTTTATTGCTTTTTATTATTAGTTATTATATTTTATTTGACATTAGGCCCCATTTTTAGTGGTTTTGTACCTTTATTTGAATGGCATACTCTGAGTTATTGTGATTTTAAAGACTTTATTTTGAAACCTTTTCCTGTTCCTTTTTTTAATTGGCCACCTCATTCCTATCCTCACCTAATAATGTCTCGTATCTCCATGACGTCTACATCGAATAGTAGAGATTACCTGAGACGCCTTCAACATTGGAATTCTACGCGCCGGTGACCTTCAGAGAGCAACTCCATTTACCATCGCCTCTCAGTTCGTGGAGTCAACAATTTCAGTTTTCAGCCGGCATACATAAACCCGCCGAGTACTTCGCATTACCTCCTCGAACTCAGGACCTCACTGCGACCGTCGGCCGATGGGATTTGTGCCAGCCACCCGACCACACCTACAATTTTCTCCCATTTCTACGCTCCGGCCCTCAAGATGCAGCGGATACACGCCCCCTTTTCCCAAAAGTACTGTCTTTATTTCCGCTGGAATTCCAGTCAGAACTATATTCCAGCTCAAAGTGATGCAGTGGATGAAAACTTTTCCCGTCATGGGTCCCAGCCTACAAGTTTCAAGTGGCCAGAAGAAAACACGATACCTTACCCCATCTTCAGTCTCCTTCGATTTGTTAACCACTCAGACGCCCGTACGCAGCAAGACCAGCTTTACTTTCATGTACGGTCCCCACCACAAGTGTGTTACCATCTTCGAGTGCAGGCATATGCAACCCGCCAAGCACACCTACTTTAGCTGTTACTTCTACAGCATGGCAGACTTTACGAGACTAGGTTCCCTAGTCCGGTGAACAGCATTCTCCCCTGGATGATTAATTCTACAGTACAGTTAGCAGCACAAATTAATCCAATTGTTTCTTCCTTCTGTTCACCCGCCGATCTTCAAGATTTACCCCCCCCCCCTCATCAAACGTCCCTCACCCAGAATTTTACATCCAGTGGTACAATCATGAACACTTCTCGTTCCTTAAACTACAAAAGGACCGATATTCTCACGTGATGATTGGGATGTAAATTGTGACCCCTCGTTCCGGTTTTCGCAGTTGCAAACACTTTTGCACGGACTCCATGGAATGCAGTGGAACATTCCGGACCTTACATAGGAACTTTTACGCCATACAGCAAGGACTGTAGGATTTTAATTTTTTTACTAACCAAGATATACACATATAATGGACATTTGATTTTGATATTCCACTCATTATGTATTTGTAGTGGCCTAAGTTGGGTTTCTTTACTTATTACGTGTGTATTCAAATATCTACTCATATTTAATGAACGGTGTTGGACAATTTTGGTATTTTAATACGTAATGCAGTATAGCATTATTCACTATAATATGATATATTTTCAACATTGCATTTTTCTCTCATTTTTATTGCAAGATGGTACTTATATCTTTTATACATATATTATTCTCTCAGAGAGATTCAATGGACGGAGAAACTTGCGTGTGCTTCGATACAATATACATTCACCAGGATCCTCTTATATTAGTGCAAATTGCCTTGCAATTTATTGTGTCGTGAGCTGTTGCTCCCATATTCCTAATGTTTTTTATGTTAGCCCCCCTCCCCCACATGCTTAGTGGGTGGAGCCACAACTTATGGCTTTGGCCATTCTGACGTCAGTTCAGCTGACAAGTGAGTTCAGTGGTGTGTGTTTGATGTATCAACATCTTTTTCATGGTTCTCTGACCCGAGCTGACATTACCGCTTAGCTCGTGTTGATAAACATTTCTTGGAAGCTAATGTATGCGTGCTCAGCATAAATATTGTAGTACGCACGCGTTCATTTCATTCATGCAACAGACGAACGAAATATGGCATTGGACTTCTCATTTTTGATTGCCATCTCGGCTTTTAATTTTAGTATGCTCCCACAGAGCTTTTGTCTTGATCTTCGATAGTCCAAATTAGATTACGACTTGACACCTGTCAACCAAATCTAATTTTGACTGCATTTTTTTCCTCCCCTTTAGTTTTAGAGTTAGTCTGTAGTGTTCATTTTCATTGATGTGAAATGTATTTTTATTTTTCTTCACTAAATAAATAGACCTTCTAAGGGACTGCATTGGCATAACCGGCACTGTACCTGCAACTTGTCTAAACGTTTTAAAAATTCAAAGGAATTTTTTTCGCCCAGCTGGATACCGTTACGTATCCCTCATTTTCATTTTCGAGTTACGTGTAGCTAGGCAGCCTGACGGGAAGTATAGGAAAGTGTTAACCTCAGCACCAGCTCAGCGAAAAGCATTCGCCAATATTTGCAAAGGAAAATTCATGAGAGAGAAAAAGGGGAGGAGTTTTGATTAGGAGGAAGGCAAGTTGGATCTGGCTCGGGAGAGACAGGGGGGTTGGTCTTGGGTTTTGAAGAGAGGAGGAGATTGGTTCGGAAGTAAGAAAAGCGGTTTTTTTTAGTTTTGGAGAGAGGAGAGGGAGTTTGGTTTTGAAGGAGATTCAGGCTGGATGCAGACTTTGAGAAACTTGTTTGGAAGTGGAGTGCAGCGAAGCTAAGTGACAATTTAAGAGGCGAACTTCAGAAAGCGAGTGACAGTTACTTTAGAAACTCTTCGATCCAGAGAGACAGGTAATATACTTTTCTAATGCCATCCTTTGCCAATGCAGACTTAAGGTCATTGTAACCCAAATCTAGAGAGTTGCCATTCTATAAAGGGTTCTGTAAATTTAAGTTTATTCAGGTACCTCCTGCAGTTAGCAGATGCAGCCAATCGAGAGCTTACGAGCTACCGCTAACCCCCAATAGAATAATTACTTTCATCTAAAAGGCTCCAGGTTTGATCCCCGTACCAGTCGAGGTTCACACGCTGAGTAAAAGTGTGTCACAAGACGGTATTAAATTGTCCCAATTATAGTTCATGAGCTTAATACAATGTATTCATGTATGTGTTTGACAATCATATATCACTCATTAGAACAATTTTCACATTGTTTTCACTACGTGAGATGACATTTCATTTACATTTACGATAAAATAGTGGTTTGGGTGTAATAACAGTTTTCATTAATGAATTTAGAGATGCATTTTTATTTGTTGAGTTAATGATTAGGTTAATTCGTTATTTCTCGCGAAAAGAGGGAACCACAGCTGAAATAAAATACACAACATGTATTATTGAGGTCAAGAGTTCGTTTTAACATCACTTTTTGCACACATATTCTAATCACGACTCGGGATACATTTACATTGGAATCTGAAACATTATGCGACCTGACTGGAACTCGGAAAAGGACACACTGATTACAAGACGTCGATACATTTGGTCTGGCGAACGCCAATAATAATGAGGGGTTGTGCGAGTGGGAGAGGGGTGACGGAAAGTAGAAAATAAATAGTATTTTGGGGGGTATTTAATGTTATATTTATACACATACGTACAAACCTAAAAAAAATATTTATTTTGATACATGTGTGTGGGGGGTGGGGAAGGTGGAAAAGAGAGGGACAGAAAGATATTGGGAGAGATGGGACGAAGAGGTGATTGTGGAAAATTTTTTATTTGACGTTCAGTAATAAAAACAATCAAATCAATGATGATTATCTTATAAATACCATATATAATGTAAATTTGTTTTAAAAATGGGGACGGGGAGCTGTTTGTTTTACGCTCAGTGCAGGATAACAAGTAGAGACACATAGTTGTTCGTATCTCACTTTCAACTGTAGGTCCAGACCCCATTAGCCTATCTGTGTATAACGTGGATTTAGAATTCAGTAGCAAATAACGTCGATCTAGTATTTTGGATTTTAGATGCGTTGAGACCACTAAAATTTCCAATTCTTATAATAAGAAACCTGTCCTCATATTACCATTTGAAAAGAGAGAGAGTTAATTGTATAATCTTTCGTTGTTAGTTTCAAAGAAGAATAATTCAAATAGTAACAATGGGAACTAATAAAGCTTACGAAAAGTTTCTGCCACGGTGCGGATTTGAACCTGCGACCATTAGAGTGACAACTCAGTGCGACAACCACTACCCCACGAGTTCGTTCCACCTTACGGCATGATTATGAGTTAAGACCAATTCGTTCAATATGCATTAGAAATGTAATCCCCACCCGCATCTTTATAAACAACACACCCAAAGGCTCCTTTGTAGGAATGAAATAAATGTGGTGTGAATGTCACAAAACATTTAAGCAAAATCGACTATATTTACGACGTAATAGTTTTACATGGAGAGGCTACAACTTCGAGAATTGAGGTTGTGACGTGGCTTCTTGTAGTGGTAGGGTAGATATTCGTATGGCAAGGTTCCAGCGTGCACTAGCCAGTAATTTCCGAGAAAAAAACTTGATTTTTTTTTTTATGATGGTAAAGTGGTTCGGTGATAGGCTATCAGTATTACACGCCGAAGATTATAAGTTTGACTTCTGTTCGATTACCCATATTATTATTATGTATAGCAACTAAGTATTGTATTTAATTAATAATTGAAAGAAATAAAAATGTTATATATATTTTTTAAAAATAACACTCCTTTCTAATGGTTTTTCAATCTTATTTTTGAAAATAATTTTTCAGAATATATTTTTGAAGTTCTCATCATTTTACTAGTATTTGCATAAAAATGTTCCATGTGTCATATTCGACGAAATGTCATGTACATCGAAAGTTATACATTTTTATTGTAGAGAAAATTATCAAGAAACAAAACAAAAAAATACTATTGACATCCTTTTGTGAATAGTATTTATTTTACATTATTTTTTGTTCACCATACATAGCTGTATTCCTGTAAAGAGCATGAAAAACAATATATTCTCTACATTTCGCAAAGCAAATAATATGCGAATTTTTGTAATAAGTCAAATGCAATAAATAATTTTTCGGTTTAATAAGAAATAATAATCGCAGAGTTAACCGAACGGTGAATCGAACACAGAATTTTACAAGCCATAAAATGCCTTGTAGTCTTCGCAATGAAGTGATGTAGTTCAAGTAATAAAATTTCATGCAAAATCGAACGTATAAGATTGTTCAAATATATTAAATCAATGTGTCCATAAGTTATTATACTGTCAGCCATTTGGCACATCTCGTTACAAAATCTCAGCACATCACCATTCACTAGTTAATCGAATTGAATATTGATTCACTTCACCGTTCAATGTGCAACAATAGTTTCGACTCATATCACGTGAGATGTAAACTCAATTCAATTCTCTCATTGTATGTAACTTGTATGTTGAGCTCATGTAGAAATATCAATTATGAGCTCTAAGCTAAATTTGACGCTACAATCGCTTGATCAACTCTTGCGTCTCGCTGCCAGACATTCTACGTTCCTGTTTGCTCCAGGTCGCTTCTGCATTTCATTGTCATTGGTTTAAACCTCTATTTCATTCTCATCCTCGTTATAAACCTGCGTAATTTCTACTGTTTACAGTAGACAGAATCTACTGTCATCAATTGTAGTACTCTACTGTGTTTCTCGGAAATCTACTCAAAATCAATGATTTCCTACTGAACACTTTCAGTAGGCCTAATGTGTAATTACAGTTGAGGAACTACAAGTGAAATATTCTCTTCAGTACTACATGTAATATTGCATGTAGTGTGCTTGAATTTGAATTCAAAATATTGGGTGCGTCAGCACTTAAGCTATTTTGCACCTGTCACTTTATACGGGGTACAGCCCCTTACCAGAACTAAAATAACATAACTGTAACGTCGTGTTGTAACTAAAATATTAAAATATTCTGAATTCGGTTAAAAGCCGAGGCTGTAAAGAGGCACATCAGAACCCACAAGGACCAAACACAGGACAACACAGAAAATTATACTGGCCATGGGGCCAGTCGCCAGAACCTCGTTCGTCTGCAAACTGAAGTCCAGGGTGTACTACGTGGAAGCAACAATTGGGTGTACATACTTCGTGGAAGGTCATCCCTTACACCCTTGGAGTGTGTTTAGCTCAGCATGTTAGCTGTAAATATAACTTTTTATTCCTCCTCAATAACAATTTTTTTATATCTATTTAAAATTTAAACCAACCTCACTTCCATGTAGTACACCCTGCACTGAATTTTGCAGACTAACGAGGCTCTGGTGACTGGACCTAACTTTAGTATAATCTTTGTAGGACTGTGTCTGCGTTGTCCTTGTTTGTGCTGACTGTCTGTCCATTTACAGGGTCAGCTTTTAACCCAGGTAAGGATATTTTAGTTTTCAGACACGCTTTTATTTTTGTCATGATAAGGGGCTGGACCCCGTATAGCGTGACAGGTGTAAAATACCCTAAGTTTTCAGGCACACAAATTGTTATTCAAATTTAAAAAATCTTAATATAGATGTTTCAAAACACCTATTGATCTACTGAAACCAGTACAGTAGAGAAACTGAAAGTGAAATTAATTTTTTCAGAATAGTGTATAATATGTTAAGTTCAATATTTTGGCTGTAAATATTAATTTCATACCCCCTTATTATTTTTTTGTATTTATATCTTTTTGAAAATCTGAACACAGTAGATGTTTCAAAACACCTATTGATCTACTGAAAACAGTAGACAAAAGTTTCATTGGAGTAAGTAGAAAAGAGTCATGAAATGATACCCAAAGAAGTCAACCATTATGAATTAATGTTACATACTTTTTTTATTTCAATTTCCAAAACCTAAGAGCTCAAAATAATACATGGCATGCGATTTACTAGACAGTCTGCTTTTCTGTGATTGATTCGTCGTGCCCAGTCGGGGATAACTTCCGTTCAGGGTAAAAGGGGAAGTGGAAGAAATCCACCACAGTACCATGACGTACGAAGTAACATGTTCACAGGCATCCAATACAACTGATAAGGGGTTCACCTGACCTTGGTAGTGTGGGAAACACGTTTCACGCTGGTTTCCAGAATGCTGTGGCTAAATCTGGAACTAACGATGGAATAAGAAATAGTTTGTAACATTTAACAATGACATTTCGCATTTACAAAATATGAGATATGTAGACTTTGATTTATTTATTATAGTAGACGGTAGAGAATGACTTACCACGAAAGTCAAGTTCTAAATTGCATACATCAAAATCAACTCCAGGTTGTAAAGTACATTTGTGATAGACAACAGATAGGTTAATAAGGTTTACAAGATTGCTAACGACTCTTAAGACAAACGTTTAACGAAGGTTATTGAGTGAGAAAATGGGAAATTGTTAAAAATAGCGGCCTAGTTGAGTGAAGATCGAAGGTTCGAATCTCTTATAGAACTGGCTATTTTTTTACACTAATTATTGGTGCGTAATATATTTAATGTATTCTCAACATTTATAAGAAACAAAATATGAAAACTCTCCTCCTCCGTAACGGTGTGGTGTAAGACTCTGTGCTTTGGACTCCTACTGCAGCGGGACGGCATGGATTCGAGTCGTCCTTTGTTCTCGGACTGTTATCTGTATAGTACCGGTGGCAACCCACCATCGTGAGGAAATAGGGGAGCTACGAGTGACTGGTGTAACCTGGTTTCAGATATCTTCTATAAGGCTGAGGGTTCGACGTGCTGACCAACGTCACCTCGTTGCCCTGTGAAGATAACTCTAGGTAGGATTGTGGAAGGGAGACTGGCAGTCGGGAGATAGCCCATGGCCCTTCGTAAATCTAATTTCTCGTCATTGTCACGTGAGATTTCTTTTCAGTATGACTCCTGCAATACTAATTAGTTCCTAAGTAGGATAATGAGAAGGACAGAGAGATATTAAATTATGAGTTCACTGTTTAAAATATTAGCATTAGCACATTTTTATATTCACATACCTCTTTAAAAATTCCTGAGCAAGTCACTACAAATGAACCAATCTAGTGCACCCTAGAGCCTTGGGTTATCGATACCTATGGAGTATCCTACAATTACAGTCAAACCACAACCTCAATTCTCGAAGCTGTAGCCTCTCCATATAAAACGATTGCGTCGTAAATATAGTAGATTTTGCTTAAATGTTTTGTGACATTCATACCACATTTATTTCATTTGCTGCAAAGGAGCGTTTGGGTATGTTGTTTATAAAGATGCGGGTGGGGATTATATTTCTAATGCATATTGAACGAATTGGTCTTAACTCATAATCATGCCATAAGATTGAACGAACTCGTGGGGTAGTAGTTATCGCACTGGGTTGTCACTCTAATGGTCGCAGGTTCAAAAACTTTTCCTAAGCTTCATTAGTTCCCATTGTTACTATTTGAATTATTCTTCTTTGAAACTAACAACGAAATATTATACAATTAACTCTCTCTCTTTCAAAATGGTAATATGAGGACAGGTTTCTTTGTATAAGAATTGGAAATTTTAGTGGTCTCAACGCATCTAAAATCCAAAATACTAGATCGACGTTATTTGCTACTGAATTCTAAATCCACGTTATACACAGATAGGCTAATGGGGTCTGGACCTACAGTTTAAAGTGAGATACGAACCACTATGTGTCTCTACTTGTTATCCTGCACTGAACGTAAAACAAACAGCTCCCCGTCCCCATTTTTAAAACAAATTTACATTATATATGGTATTTATAAGATAATCATCATTGATTTGATTGTTTTTATTACTGAACGTCAAATAAAACATTTTCCACAATCACCTCTTCGTCCCATCTCTCCCAATATCTTTCTGTCCCTCTCTTTTCCACCTTCCCCACCCCCCACACACATGTATCGAAATAAATATTTTTTTTAGGTTTGTACGTATGTGTATAAATATAACATTAAATACCCCCCAAAATACTATTTATGTTCTACTTTCCGTCACCCCTCTCCCACTCCCACAACCCTTCATTATTATTGGCGTTCCCCAGACCAAGTGGTAATGTATCGACGTCTTGTAATCAGTGTGTCCTTTTCCGAGTTCCAGTCAGGTCGCATAATGTTTCAGATTCCAATGTAAATGTATCCCGAGTCGTGAATAGCCTTTGTGTGCAAAAAGTGATGTTAAAACGAATTAACCTAATCATTAACTCAACAAATAAAAATGCATCTCTAAATTAATTAATGAAAACTGTTATTACACCCAAACCACTATTTTATCGTAAATGTAAATGAAATGTCATCTCACGTAGTGAAAACAATGTGAAAATTGTTCTAATGAGTGATATATGATTGTCAAACACATACATGAATACATTATATTAAGCTCACGAACTATAATTGGGATAATTTAATACTAATTTGAAACGATTAAAGGCATTAAAACGACAAAGTAAACTTTTGCGCAATATTTCTGCCGATTCGCATTATTGAAACAATATTTAACCAATGGGGACGTTATCTCATATTTGGAAATGCTGCTTTGGTTTAACTTCCTGTTGACAAGACCGTGAGTCACGCCTCCTGCTCCTCGGAATCGAACTTCACTCTGATTGGAGGATCGTATATTTCACAACACTTCCTTGTTTCAGAGCTACCAACATAATTTCGTAAGACGTTGGACTTAGAAAAAATCCATGCGACAGATTTTTTGAACATGACTGTACCATCAAGTTTAAATAGTAGATATCTGAGAAATTTATTTTGAAGCTTTTCTAATTTTTCGATATCTTTCTTGAGTTGCGGGTTCCAAACAAGAGAAGCATATTCGAGTTTTGATCTGACGAGCGTATAATACAGCAAGAGAAATGTTTCCCTTTTTCTAAATTGATTACCCATTCTCAATACAAATCCCACATTTCAGTGAGATTCGCTCAAAATGCGGGCAATATGTGATTGGAATGTTAACTTTTGGTCAAAGTGACCCCTAGGTCGGTAACGATATTCTCACTTAGTACTAACACATTAGAAATAGTGTATGAATGTAGAATAGGGTGTTTGTTGTGGGTGAATGATACAAGTTTACATTTCTTTAGGTTTAGGCTGACTTTTTTCATTTCTCACCACAGAAGCAAGTTGTTCAGCTCTTCATGTAATATTGTATTCATCAGCGTTTTCGATATTTTTATATATTTTAACATCATCAGCAAAGATTAATGTATCAGATTTTGTGAGTTGTTCTGGCAAATCGTTTATAAAAATTAAATATAGCAAGGGACCTAGGTTCGACCCCTGTGATATTACACAGATATTTAAGATACTTGGAAGTGAGCTCATATTTACATTAGGATGCGGATCCTTGTAGAAATATGGTTCTTTGGAATATACGGATTCAAAATACTTTGCAAAGAGATCTTGGATACTTTCATTAGCGTCAATGGTTTTATCATTATACTTAGTTGGCTGCACAGGTGGATATTTTCTTTGATTTTTAATGAAGGACCAAAACTGGTTAGTGTCGTGAGCATGATTGATTTCTGAAGTTTCAATATAGTTTTGGTAAGCTTTACTGATCTTCCATTTTAATTTCGTTCTTAAGGTTTTGTACTTAATTTCGTGATGACATACATTTCCCATCCTTTGTTTCCATTTTTTGTGGTGAAGTGATTTTGCTTTCAAATTTGTAATAATTTCCCGCGTGAACCAACATGGGTAAGATTTTTTTACAGAGGAGCGAGAGCATGGAGCACATTCATTAAAAATGCTTTCAATCATTTCATAAAATTTATCAACGGCAATATCTACGTCTTCGCATTCTTTTAGTTGTTCCCAGTCAGCTAATTCGAGTTTCCGATACATGTTAATGAAATCTGCGTTCTTGAAATTATATCGTTGGATGTTTGGATTTAAAGCTGTTTGTTTAGGCATGGTTTGTGTTAAAGTTATTCCTAGAGCCGGATGGTGTTTATCTTCGCTTACCAGAGGCTCTTGGCGAAATATTTTAGTATTTTCAATATTTGTTAAAACTAGGTCGAGAGTTCTACTATTGGCGTTCTGGATGGAATTTTTGCTTTTGAGGTCGTTGAAATCGAGGAAATATTTCAGTTCGCGACATTGTGCGCCTAACGTGAGCAACTCCGAGTTGGAATTTTTAATTTCATGGATGTTGAAATCACCGGCAATGACCAACGGGCTCCCCAGAGGATAATGTGCAGTTATATGACTAAAGAAGTTCTCGTATACTGCTACGGGAGATGCCGGTTGAATATACACTACACACATGTAACAATCGTGACCAGATTCTGTTTCAAATTTTGTAATTAAACTGCCAATGCTTTGTTCGGGTAAAAGAGCATCGACCACTACGGGATTACATTTTTTCTTTATGGCGATGAGGACACCGCTACCTAGAGTTTTGCCAGTTTCTAACGTGTTGCGATCTGACCTGAAGACGCTATATCTATCGTCGAGTAGTTCGGAATCGGAAACTGAAGAATTTAGCCACGTTTCCCTGCACAAAACCATATCGTAATTGTTACTCAATACACTTAAAAAAAAAAAAAAAATTGGTTTTTGATTGAACTTCTCTCAGATCCTGATAAATTATGTTCATGCTAATTTTGTTTATTTAATTGTCGCACAGAGTTTTGGATGGGTCAGTTCTAGCAAGATTGATTGATGTCTCCACAAAAGCAGGGACACGAACAGGTGAAATAAATTACTTACCTGACGAGTTACGCTGGGCGTGTCTACCTTGACATCCTCAAAGAGCTCGGAGACCGCTACCACTTGCCCACTTGCTCCCCCTTCCATCCTGCATTCCTAGATTTCCTGGACGAACGAGGGGAGGGTTCTTGACCTCCACTTTCACTTTGCTCCAGGCGGGGACCAACACTTTGGGTACCGGAAGGGTTTCCAGGGTCAGCTTGCAGATCGTGCAGGGAATATCTTACGTTGTCGACCACAAGATGGCGATAACTAATGTACGCACGGTGACCAGCGTTCCGGGCTCGGTGCATATGTTCGAGTAATCCTTGACGTTCTTTGCGAGTGGAATAACATAAGTCTTGCTCCAGAAATATCTTCGTTCCCTTCAGCTTGTTGCGGCATCCAATAACTTTTTCTATTTCCTTGTATCGCAAAAAGCGACAGACGATAGAACGAGGACTTCGGTTACTGTTCGTGTTAATCCGATGCGCTCTCTGGATGGAATCCTCTTGCAGATCGATGTTTAGTTGGTCCTTAATTATTGTTCGCACTTTTGTCTCCGTCTGACTCCAGTCTTCTCCCGAGTCCCCTTCTTCAACACCGTATAACACCAAGTTATCGCGTCGGCTTCTGTCTTCTTGGTCGTCCAGTCTTTGTTCCAGCCAGTTACTTTGTTGAAACAATTTCTCCACACGTTTCGTAAGGGAGCCAACATCTCTCTGCAGGACGTCCACTTTATTGACGAGGGTTTTGAGTGAGGTGCCGAATTGCCGAAACTTCGGAAACTAAGGAGTCATTAGAAGCCTTGAATTCTTGCAGCATTGCTTTGATCTCTCCCATTTCTTCACTGGGCACAAGATTTTGTTCCACACCACCTATCACAAGTAGCACTAAAATTCCTAAACCATATGCACAATAACATTTCGTCGATCAGAGCTACATTCCGCAGGAACCTGACATCTCAGGCCTGATTTCAACACGAACATTCCAATCCGGCAACGTCAGGTCTCGGTCGAAACTCCCATTGTTTACCACGAGCTTAGAACGGAGCGGCTAGAAAACACGTCCTTCCACTTCAACCACTATTTATTTAAGAAAACAAAGCTAATTATTTTTACTTTAACTTCATTTTTCACAAATTGTTACCAATTTATATATCAAAGTTCAGTTACTTAGAGTGTATGAAGGTGTATAAAGTTAATATTTGTACTTATCAGTGCAACTAACAATTATATTTTACACACAAAAGATAATATTTACAGGTAAATTACTTGAATCATAGACTAATACATGTATTTTACAGTAATTGAATTATTTAGCCCTAGTCAGTACATATATGCATCGGATTTTTTTTAAATTTTCAATTACGCTTGCAATTTTGCGCTATTTTTAAACTGTATTTCTAAGGCAAATTGGTTTAATTTTCTGCTCATAATGCAAAGTTGACACAGTTTTCGCACAATGCAATGTACATTTGATATAATCACTACTTACAAACCAAAAAAAATATGCTCATTTTATGTATAACTAATTAACTATCTCTCTAACTTTCTTAAACCCCAATGTTCATGGCGCCACCAACACATGCCTTTCATCTGTACCTGTCCTGAGCAAGATCTATATATTTTTTTTCATCCCTACCAATTTCATTAAGGTCAATCTCTATATTATCCCTCAATTCTTGTTTTGGTCTTCCTAATGGTCTTTTACCATCAGGTTTCCCAATAAGAATTCTGTATACTTTTCGTTCCTCTCCCATTTGTACCATATGACCTATCTACCTGAGTTTCTTTGATTTAATCATTCTAATAATATCTGGACATGAATACCAATTATGTACTTCTAAATTATGTAACTTATGTAAATTATGTAACTTATGTAAATTATGTAACTTAAGTAAATTATGTAACCTATGTAAATTATGTACTTTAATTTTACATTAACTAACATTGTTTACTTTAACGTTAGCAAAACAAACTTGTAACAGAAAATACTAAAACAATTAAAATAATGTATTATTATAACTTTTAATTTTTAAAAAATGCACTTTTGAAACTTTAAATTTTAGAAAATTGTACTTTTGAAACTTTTCATTTTACAAAATTGTACTTTTATAACTTTAGCTTTGAAAAATTTTATTTTAACATTTTTGACTTTAACATGTACTTTGATTTTTTTATGTAAAGATAATATTTAAGAAAATAAAACATAAAAGATCTAAAAATCAAGAACAGTGGTACTTGCCAAAAGTAACATTCAAAATATCAATAAAGTTAAACCATCGCAAACAAATGAAGATCTATAAAAAAGCAAACAACAAAAGTCAGATTCAAGCAGCAAAAAAAGAAAAAAAACAGAAACCAACATGGCATCCACAAAGAGAAATCAATAGTCACATCCATGGCACAGTTAAAAAACTAAATAACTCAAACCTTAGAGAAACATAAAACTGCAAAAACAAAAACCACAATATATCTAGATCTTTCCATGGAATAGGATAGAGTAGAATCATGGCTAGCTTACGGACAAACTCAACAACATAGGAATAAGATAGACAAGCAATCCTATTTCAGTACAAAATTTCAATTACTCGAGTAAGCTACATCATACGTAGTAGATAAGAGCAAATTCGCATCATCAGCAGTAAACCATCATGCAACTTCTACCTGCTGAAATAACTAAGTGAGTATAATTTATCAGAAAAAAGCATATATTGCAGATTAATTTACCTCTACATTAATAATACTACCTGAATACTAAGGCTTCAAAAGTGAACACTAAGAATAATGTTCAGAATAAAGTTTAGGGCATCTTGCAAAGAATGTTCAAGGAGAACTCCATACATCTACAAGTCAATAACAATTATTCTAAATACTACAAACTTGGGCAAAATATAGTCAAAAACATAACACGAAAAGAAAAGATAATTACAAGTAGAACAGCAAGCACTCAATATCTCAAAACAATCAGGTAAAAAATATTCTACAACAAAGTGCCTCATAACATAAAACTGCTAAATCCCCAAAACATATACAAATACAATCAATAGAAAAAACTATTTGAAAAGGGAAAACTCTCTACAGTCTCACAGATTTGATGTAAAATAACAGCAAAACTTAGAAGCATGCACAGTCAATAGTGCTCAATTTGGATACAATTCACATGCAACTCTCATGAAAAGGCTCAAAACAGTCTCACAGCTCAGTTCTCATCTATACTTGGACAACAAAATCCTGCAACAAATTGTCAGAAATACTACCTATCCTACCCTTGCTTGAATAGCAAAAAGTTCGATATTCATACTAAAATATTGAAAAAATGCATATCTATATACGTACAAGTGTGTTTGTCTGTGTGCACTCTTAGATAATTTGATAAAAATAGCAATATAGTTAAAAATCAAACTCTAAAATAATATTAATTTGAAACGAGGCTGAGAGAAAAATATATAGTATCTACAATATAAGCTTTTTAACATATCATAGTAATTAGATTCGTTTGTTAATTACAAAAAATATAAGTTAAATACAGTAAATAAACTTGCTCACTTATATTGAAAGAGGCCTAAAAGGGCAGAGGAGACAAATGAGTGCAGAGAGTTACATAATTTAGAAGAACATAATTTGTATTCATGTCCAGATATTATTTTAATGATTATATAAAAAAAAACTCTGGTGGATAGGTCATATGGTACAAATGGGAGAGGAACGAAGAGTATACAAAATTATTGTTGGGAGACCTGATGGTAAAAGACCAATAGGAAGACCAAAACAAAAATTGAGGGATAATGTAGAGATTGACCTTAATTAAATTGGTAAGGATGAAAAAAAATATATAGATCATGCTCAGGACAGGTACACATGAAAGGCATGTGTTGCTGCGGCCATGAACCTTAGGGTTCAACGCTAGAGAGATAGTTAGTTAGTTATACATTAAATAAAATTATTTTTTTGGTTTGTAAGTTGTGAGTATAGCAAATGTCCATTACATTGTGCGAAATCTGTGTCAACTTTGCATTATAAGCAGAAAATTAAACCAATTTGCATTGGAAATACATTTTAAAAATAGCGCAAAAGAGCATGCGTAATAGAAAATTAAAAAAAATCTGATTCATAAAAGTACTGACTAGAGCTAAATAATTCAATTACTGTAAAATATTAGTATCTGATTAAAGTAATTTACCTGAAAATATTATTTTTGTGTGTAAAATATAATTGTTAGTTAGTTACATAGAGAAATCTGTTTTTGACTTACTTACATAGGAAAATCTGATTTTCCGTACTTTCTCAGAAATATAGACAATCATAGTTCTTCATAAATTTAGAACCTGATATATAAAATAAATAGAAGTCTAGTTGGTCTGTAAATGCTTCTAGTACATGTAGTTACTTGAAGAAGCAAATATTGCGCGTGCAAAAGAATAACATTCTTGTGAAACGGTAAAAAAAATCAACCTTATTTCCTCGTAACATTAGCTGTAAGTGCTTCTTGCAGATTTACAATGCTCTGGCGTGTGGTCCTACGTCACCTACAATCCTCTGTAACGTTCGTGTTGTCCTATAAATTGTAGATATTCGTGCTCAGTCCCTAGATACAACCTAAGTTTTAGTTTCATTCAGGGGATTTTAGTCCTCAAATAGTGATTGTATCCTCGCATAATAAAAAAATGGAAATAACCCACGTGTTGATAAACTCAAAAGTACCAGTTGTACCTGAAAATACCTTGAAAAGGGATATAAGGCTAAATTGTTCTTCTAGTATAGAAATAAAAGTTTAGCAAGCGGACCTATGGTTCATATAGTCAGTCGTCTGTGAATTTCGTTTTGTCCTGTGAATTATCAATATATTGATAAATGGTTATATTTAAAGGAGAAAAGAAACAATGTTGGTAAGCCTCCAGTCATGGACCCCCTGGAAAAGAAAGATTTCAGTCTTTATAGAAACATAACAATTTTAGTTACAGTAAAAGTTTGGCCTCGTATAAGGGCAAATAGTAAAAAAGGTAAAGTGCTCCCCTGTGCATATCGCCATGAAGGCGTATAGGGGGAGTGAGGGTAACGCCCAAATTTTTTTGATCCGGTCGTGAGTGGGGGTGATGTAATCAGCATCACGCCCCTGACCGATTTTACCCCTCAGGTACCCATGTTATTCGACGCTGGGTGGGCGCTGGGCCAACTTCCGTCGTAAGAAAAATTTGAACCTTCCGGGGATCGAATCCGGGACCTTTAGCATAGTAGACTGAACCACCGTGGCCACAAATAGTCAAAATGTTAAATCATTCGTGTACTTTATCAGTTAAGCCTTAGCTAAAAGTACAATAACAGCATTACAAACATAAAAATTAAGCAAGCAGTGATATTCTAGTGGCACATAATAAGTATAAAATATCCTTTAACATATTCTTGCAAATAGTTGTGGGTTATCTCAGATTGAAATTTTCAAGCCCTCTCTCCTGCATAAATAGGCTCTACAAATCACTAAGCCTAAAAATAATATTGGGTACATATAATAAAAAGCAGATGGAAAGTGGTGCTGATTGCATTTTCTCCAAATTACATATAGCCCTGCTGCATATATTAAGGAAACTTTTATCTAGTATAAAAATAACAACATACTCAGCAAACTCTAAAATAAACGAACTTTCCTACGTAGCAGGCGTAACCAGCCCTAAATTAATATATAAATACAATCCAAAAATGGCATAGTGGAAATCAGTAAACCCTAATAATAGTATTAATAATAATATATTCTGTGCCTTACATTTTAGCTAAAAGTACTCTTTCTTTAGTGTTTTTCAAAATAATTAAATAAATACCAAACTCTAAGTTAAAAATTTGTGAATGTATATGTGATACAAAAAATAAATAAAAATTAATACAAACCCTGCAAAAAATCAGTAAAAAAGTTGAAAACATCTCTTTGTGCAACCAAATTATAATAAAATATCTTGCCTGAATAGATAAAATTGCGTTATTTTGGTAAAAATAAGCATAAACTTGTAAAATGATAAATTAGAAGTTGAAAAAATCTTTGTAAGTCTAAAGTATATTAAACATGTTTAGTGATAAATAAAATTGCGTTATTTAAATAAAATACATAAAAACTTGTAAAACAATTGGCATAAAGTCAATGTTTGGTAAACAAATAAAGTCAATATTATGTTAATGAGCACACAGTAACATTAATTTACTTGAAAAATCAATAATTAATCAATCCATGGTTCGTTATCCCGTCCTAAAGAAAGAAGCAAATAGTGAAAACTGTAGGCCCAGTCCTAGATAGCTTTCACCTCTTCCTTGTTCAAATAAAACCCTTCCGCTTCGTTCTCCTTGTTCAGGGTAAATTTTCGCTCCAATATAATTGGGTATTCAAAAATTCGTATTTTTTTTGTGTTCTCGGTAACCTTGGCCTACTTTGACGGAAACCTCTTCTGACATGCAAATGTTCTACCCTAAAAACCGCGCTAAAGCGTCCTGTGCCTTGGGGCAACCCTGAGCGGAATATTAATTGGCGGCGGAAACCGGTTCTACAAGCGACTGATAGCTTCAAGGAATTGACCTTGACCGAGCAGTCCCAGACATCCTTTCTTGTCTGGTTCAATCCCTTCCCTGCACTACGTCGTTGCATACCTTTCCCCTGTTCTTGCGTTCTAATTGACCTAGGAAAAAACCGGTTCTGTAAATCTACCGACGCGTGCTCTTATTGGTGAATCAAGTTCTCGCGTTCTTTCTTCGTTCTGGCGTTCTGACGTCATTTGAATTTTACTGCACACTCCCCAAATTCCTCTGTCTACCCTTAGCGCGGAGTTCAGGTTCGGAGACAGTATTCTGTCTAGCGTGTCTAACCACCGTCTTTCATAACATATAGCATGTAACATTATTACATAGTACACTATAACCATTTATTACTGTTACATATCGTGGGTTCGAGTACCTGGACCGTCTTCTTTCGTACCATTGACACCCTTCATAGCGTTTCATAAACCATAAACTATTATTTTCAATATTATAAACATTAATATTATCGGTTCGTACATTACGTACCTTACAGAAATTAATATAAAATCATATGCATAGCGTTTAGTAACACTAATTACCTTCTATATACATATTTTTCATAAAATAAATAATTATATATTCATAAAAGTTATAAATATGCAAATACGTATATGTAAATTGTTCTAATGATATGCAAATTTATTCTAAATTATGCAAACAAATTATGAATATTAAATACCGACCGGCCTTGGCTGGTTCAACCACTACTTACCTCCACTGTAAAATATTTAAAATGCATAATTTTAATTATTATATTTCCTTATCGCCCCATCTCTCGATGACCGGTCGCCTCGCCTCTCCATACTAACAATCACAATATTTCGTTGGTACACTTTTAACAATACACTAGTATGAACACCTTTACGTTTCAAGCGACTACAGCAAACTAAACAAATCATGCCGGCAATGATTCAGGAATGTCTGTTTGAACAGTACTGAATATTTCATTATGGTATATCTTCAACATCTGAGCTGCCAACCCATATACGTATAATAAAACAGGGTATTTTTCATTCCGCGCGTGGTTATGGGTTAACCTATCTATCCATTCGTATTTTTTAATGTTATTACACAATTTCATTTTTTTAAATAAATACATATTTCGGATTCCATAGTTTTCCATAACTCAAGTATTTTACTGTTAGAATTTACAATGTGTGGTAACCAGCGATCAAACGTCGATTACTTGTGAAATTTGTGGACGGAAGAGATCATGATAAAAGTAAGATGAAACGCTAGAGAATGTACGAACAACAAAGCAACGATCAAGCAACCGGTGTTGTGTTGTTCGTTAAGGGGCATCATGCATTACGACATTATTCACGAAACTTTACGGGAACACAATTCATCCAGTGGCGACTATTGTGCGCCAAAGCTGGGGCAGGTTACAGTTTACAGGAAAATTTGTGTTCCCTTAGCTTAGTAGACTAGTCTTAGCATTAAGGTACAATAGTGAGGCAAGAAGACGGGCATCAACCCGCTAGCCCCTCTATTCGCCGCCACTGGGTCTAGAATTTCTGAATCGTGTGGTGTGATTCAGCATCAGGACAATTAAACTCTACAAACCTAATGATACACCACAATTGCGCTATTTAGTGGAAGAAGTTTGTAATATACCTGTAGTGAATCCATACCGATGTATATATTGATGAAAGCTATCAATAATGCTCATTTTCTAATTTATTGATTAGTTATATTAGTATATATTTATTGGCTGTTTCATATTTATCTTTGTGTTTGAAAAATACCAACACACACGTAAATCCTAAAACAAAAGAAAAATCAACATACGCAAAATGGAAATGAAAACAATAAATCAACTTAAACTACTTGTTAGAATTTAAGTGAACCATAATAATTACAAAAAAAAATGGTCACACAACAAAATTAGTGCATGTAATTGATGAAGATAACACACATCGTATAATATGAAAATTTGTTTTCCGCAATGTGTTACTTCATAAGTAAAATCCTAGACCACAAGTTGACTAACATTAAATGTATAATAATTGCAATCTATTATTTGAGAATAGCTCTCAAAGTATTGTAGCCTTTGAAAATCGGTGTAGTTCATTTGGCAGAGCTCTCGCTTGGCGTGTAAGAGGTACTCAGCATCTCAACCACGTATCATTCTAACGAATGAGGGATCGAACCAATCACTCCTATATTTGCTTATTGGGTGATTTAACCAAAACTCTCCTTCATTTTCAGAGGAGAGTCTTACTGGCTAGCACGTTGGCCTCATAGTAAGGGTCCAACAGGTACTACTGAAACAAAATGCACTACAAAACAACTTGAAATGTAGTAGTCATAAAGGGGGCAAGAGCAGCCATCCCCCCCAAAAAATCTAATAATTTCATAGTGAGCTCTCTTAGTGTAATTTAACTGAAAATCATGATTTTAGCTGATTTTCCAAGTGTAGAAAACTGAAAATTTGTTTTACGCAAGAGCTTAAATTTCAATTTTATTGTATAAAAATTCTAAGATTTAGATAATTTCCCCTATGACATCTATTTTTTTTAAATTTTACTTTTTTTCAAGTAACTAAAGTAAAAAAATCCATTACTTTTTTTTAACTGTAAAAAATAATTGACTCTCATAATTTTGAGTTGTAATATAATTAAGCATTGTTTCCACATTAAAAACACTAAGTTGCTGACCAAGGCAGTTTATTAAGATAAAAACACTTAACAGGTAACGTTTCAACCCTGTATCAGGGTCTTCAAGTGTGTCTGTTCACTACTACCTACTATAAACAAATAACCCGAGTATTCTTATGCGATCCCTTTTATACCTTACGAATGCTATAAAAATGCTAAAAAACGGGGAAACCCCGGTTTAAAAAAAAACTCACCTATTGACTTAAAGATGACATCATGAAGAGCGTTGAATACATATGTATTCATTACTCAATGTTGTGCAAGCTTCAAACGTACAAAATACATTCCCTTACTAAGGTCAACTAACTTGTGGTTGATTGATTGATTGATTTAGTTTATTTTACTTCGCGTTTTGTGCCTCTTGGCTAATTTGCGAAGATGGGGATGAGTGATGAAATGATGAAATTGATGAATGAACATTCACAAACAACCAAGCCCGACCGGGATTCGAACCCGGGACCCTTGGCATCGCAGCGCGATGTGCTAACCACTCGGCCACAGGGTCGGTTAAATAACTTGTGGCATGCGCAATTAACTTATATATTCTAACCAATACTCGTCACAGGAAATATAGAATTGTTCCTGTGTGACGTGCAAAGATATAATTTTGTGCATTCGGGAATGTGTAGACATGAAAAGGATTATTACTCTTTCCCATTCATAGCATGAGATCCAGTATGTCAATGGATTCCCCCTTCCCCTTTTTCCACTTTTTGATTATTTTCCTCTGAATATTTCCAAATTATTAAAAAACCTTTATCTCGAGAACCAAGCGACATAGAAGGGTGCGGTTTTTTGCATTCGTTTGTTTTGACGTTCTCTTTAATTCGAGACCAAACTCCACAAGGAAATATTGCCCATGAATGTGTTTGGTTTTAAAAAGATTATTTCAATCGAGGGAACTCAAGTAAATATGGATATTATTAGAGATATTTATCATAAACTAAGAGGTCTGGTTATCATCCATCTTATTAGTATTTGGTACCAAGTGGATGAAGATACGGGTAAACAATTACATATATTGAACAATAACCAAACATCATATGAAATCCCTTTAACAGGGAAAGTTCAAGTAAGAAAGAAGAACATGCCATTGCATACAACACACACAAAAATCTGGATGATCGTCATGTGGGTGATCAAAAATTAGAAGAGACTGCATTTGGAAGATTAACCAGCAAAAATGCATCATTAGGTGAACGAATAACAGCATTGGGTACAAATGGGGTTACAAAATTAGGGTGGGGTTTGTAATATAAATAAATATATAATATATATATACCCTGAAATATAATGATAATAAATAATAACAACAAAATGAACCCAAAAGGGGTTGTGTACCAAATACAATATCACAATCTTAAAAATTTAAAAATAAATTTAAATTTAACTAAAAAACAACAACAAAAGAAGAGACAATAAATAGCCAAAGGAAATGGAATAAAATTATTACTCAGTACGCCACAATTAAAACGATTGCAAAATAAAAGAAAGAAAACACATAGTGGTGGATTCATATTCAGCATTCCAGCCATCTTTGCAGCATTGGGGTCAGTTTTGAGCCTAGCCGGGGGCAGTGCTGCTATAGCCAAAACTGTAATTGATTCAAAAGAGAATAAGGCAGAACTAGAAGAGCAGAAGCATGATAATCTTGCCATGGAAAAAAATAGGCAGCAGTGTGAAGTCCAGAGCACTCAGAAAATTAAAAAAAGGAGAAGCACTCACGAAAAAAGACATTGAACCTTTAGTTAATATATTTAAAATTAAACAATTCATAGGGGGTTTTCATGTCTGATTCTCTCCCTAAAGGTAGTCCCCACTCTCGAGAATTTGGCATTGTGAATTTGGATAAGTCCGAAAACATTGGTACCCACTGGATATGCTATTATAAACAAAATGATAATGCATTTATTTTCGATTCTTTGGGATGTGTACCTCCTACAGTATTAATTCGTTACTTACAACATTTTAAGGTTTATTACAACGACGATCGTATTCAAGATTTCGATCAAAATATATGTGGCCATGTTTGCATTACGATGCTCAGAATATTGAATGAAATACCTAACATCAAATTAATAATTTTCAAAAAGCTGTATTATATATTAAATATGGGAATATTTCATCTCTCCGGCGAGACTTCGGTTTTGAAACTACATCTTCACGATGATATTATCTATCCAAAATCCATAGTTCTTAGAGCATTCTACAGCATGTATCTGATTCCGAATGTAACTACTTACAACAATATCATATTAGTAGGTAATGAACAAATTATTATTCCTCCCGGACAGTATAACTTATCTACTTTACAATCTGGACTTTCAAAAACCGTATTGCTGTCTCAAATTTCTGTTACACACAGAGTGGATATTGTGTCTACCAATGAAACAGTGGACTTATCTACCATGGGGGAACTTCTAGGATTCGAGAACAATAGCAAATTACAACCAGGTGTTAGGCACATAGGTAAATTTATACCAAAATTCTTAGCTGTAGAGACATTGAATATTCACTGCAACATTGCCAAAGGTATGATTATCAAAGCAGAAGAAAATTCGATTGGTAGCCACAAAGAAACAGGTATCATTGCTACATTTAAACCAAATTCAGAATTTATGGAACCCATCTTATATTCCACAATTCCACCAGTCTATTTCCTTGTTTCTATTGATAAAGTTAATTACATAGAGATAACCAATACAAATGAAAAAAATGAGATAATCAATTTTGCTGGTGCTAATAGCACTGCAACAATATAAAATAATATTTAAAATACATAAATAAATACCAAATGGAAAATATCGAGAGTTATGAATTAATGTCCTTCCCACCAAACAGGAGGACATTTTCAAATTTGAATATGCCCAACAAAGATATACAGTATGACATCACGGTGGGGGATGGGTTCATTCATCCACATAGATCAGATCTGTATATAAAAATTTAATATTGTAAAACAAAGTAATGGTGAAGAATATCCCCTACCCAGGGCTAATATAAAACTTATAGATAATTTTGTTCCATTCTTATTCTCTCAAATTGAAATTAGGAATCATGGTACAGTCACAGACAGGATTGATTGCCCTGGAATTACATCCACTACAGTGGGAACATTGATACTGTCCAAATCAGAGAGTACATATTATAAAGTCAGTGGAACAAAAATTCCAGCAAAAGTCACCCAGTAATGTTCCCCATGAGATTGGTATTTGGATTTTTCTCTGATTATAAAAAAATATGTGGAAAGGTGGTTTGAGTGTCATAATGCCATCATGAGATACAAAACTTTAAATGCAGATGGAACAGCTAATGATGCTAGTTTACCAGAATCTGCAAAATGTGAAATCCAGTCTATGGAGTTACGAATGCCTATAGTTGAATATGAGTCCAATTATGGTCTCACATACAAAGCCAACATTTTGAAAAATTCTCAAATTCCGATTCAATTTTATACTTATCAGTGCATACAGAAGCCTGTGGAGGGCAATTTTTTGAATTTGACATTACTAATCAGTTTCAATCTTTACAATACGATATGCCAGATTTTGTAGCTGTGTTGTTTCAGACGGGGAGAGATGACAATCATGAAAAGGATAGCAGCCAGTTTGATAATTGAAAAGTTAAAAATGTGTATTTGAAGATTGGCAGAAATGAGGTGTTCCCTCGTGAAACTTATAATTTAAACATTGCAGAACAAGTTTATTTGAAGTTATATGAAGCTTTTAGTGCTTTTAAACGAGTAACTGAAGATAACATAGACATGTATTATAATCCAGATGAGTTTATATTTCACAAACCAATGTTTTTAATAAATGCATGAAAAATAAAATTGGTAGTTATTAATGATCGAACGAATATTAAATTAATATGTGAGTTTCATGAAACTTTACCGAAAATACCATATGCAGTACAATTTTAATTGTAGAGAAATCATACATATCTGATGTAAAATATGAAAGAATGATAGAACAATTTTAAATAGAATAGAATAAAATATAGAATTTTATTATTTTATTATTTACTTCAGATCATTAGGCTCAATAAAAATATATGAATAATTATATATAACATTAAAAAAATTAATATAAATATTTTATATCAACTTTTTAATTTACATTTATTACAATGTTTTGTGTCAACATTTTCATAGTGCCCATATTCTGTAGTATCAATGTCACAATCTAATATTTCTAATTTATTGTCATGGCCATCGAGGGCTATTTTATATTTTATTGTAGTATAAACATCATGATTTTTGTTGGTAAAATAATATGCAGACACTAATTTATTTTCATTTTTATTTTCAAATAAACAATTTTTAAAATCATACATTGTCAGTCTTACTATATTTGGTCGTTTCATACCCTTAGCTTTTTTAATTTCCTCTTCTTTTTCATCTATTTTGACACAATACATTTTTCTCTAAGTCCAGCAAATTCTGATATTATAGATCCTGCTGCTTCATCTTTCATTAACCCAGGTATCATCTGGTTTTCAACACTGTATAATAAATTATATAATGGACAATCTTTTGGATAGTTACTAAAATCAAAATGTTCTTTCATATGTAGTAAATATTTGTACAAATGCTCTGTTTCTATTTCATATATAAAATTATCAGTATCCATGTATGTTACTTTTATGTTTTCGTAGCTAGCTTGCATCACATCATAATGAAATTTATGCATTTCTAATTTAGATAATTCAAGAATTGTAACACCCACAGCTATTGGCACATCACACACTACATCGGTGTTACTTCTTTCAATAAGAGTCATATTTTCAGTAATTTCTATAAAACTTTTGAATGTAGGATCAGCAATAAGTTTCAAAAGTTTGTTTTCCAATGGGTAACCAAACTACACCTCAATCGATTTCTTTTGTTCTCTAAAAAATTTCCATATATGGCATTAATTATTAATTTATAAAGATCTTTCAAAACTTTAGAATTTGTTTGTATTTTATTTTTCACAATATATTGAGCTAGCTATTTTGTTCGATCAAATTTTAAACCCTATGGATTCTTGTAAATATTATACCTTGCTTTTCGTAATATTGTAACAGTCGATAATGAAGTACATAATTATTTTTGTTTTCGAATGTTAACATAATTTTGTTTCTTCTGTACCTGGAACCTTTTGAGATAGTGGTGTCATAGCTAATCCGTTGTGTTTCTCATGACACCATGGTGGGTATAACATATCAACTTCCAATAGACAACCTTTTGAATTATCTTCAGGCCATTTAAAAAAATCCCTGTCTATAAGTTCTTCCTATGTCATCCATTCGTAATTACCAATTGGGAGTGATTGAGTCATAACATACCCATATAAATTGTTCATATCAATATAGTAAATATATTTAGATTTTTTATTAGCATCATAATCACATAAATATTTATTGTTTGCTTTTACATATCTTAAAGGACACTGTACTATACCACTACGTATAGTAGATTCAAAAAATGTAACCTGTTCAGTATCTTTGAAAAGACCAATTTCAACTCCAGTATTTAAAAGCATAGCTTGCCAAGATAAACCAGGTGTTGTACACATAAAAACAGGATCCAAATTATATTTTTGAAAACATTTTTTTCGAAAAGTGTCGAACACATTAGCCAACAAGAGAACATGTAATTTCAAATAATAATCATGATAATCTCCCATTGTTTCGCAAACTAGCATGTCCCAAATTGTGTGTGCAAGTTGAAAATCTTGATCACTACATTCTCTATCTTGAGGATGGTTATACAATGCTTCTCTCGGTAATAACTGTGTCTCTTCAAACTTTTCAGAATCATCAATGTATTGATAGGGGTAGGCTTCTTTTCTCAATAACAAATTTATATCATATTGCCCAAATTCTTCTTTTGTATAAATAAATTTGTCTTCTGTTAATTGTTTGTCCATAGTCGCTAAACTGGTGGAAAGAAACTGATATGAATCGAAAAATTTAAGGACAACTGTTCTTTTATTTTCTAATCTGATAGTTTTCTCTACAATAATATATTTTTCTTTAGTCTGTGATATAATATTAATATTCTCTGCATCATAATTTAATTCTTTAATAAATGAATGTGTATTAAATTTTTTTGAATTGTGAATAATTACTGGAATATTTTTTTGTTGTATTTTCAAGTTACATTAATTACAAATCGTATGGATATATTATCCATTAAAATGGTTATGGTGTAGACATTTTCGATTATCTAAATCAAAATTACTTTTACAGTATTTACAACGTATAGCATTATTATATTCCTGTTGTTGTTCTGGTGTAAGTTTCTTCCTTGGTTTTTCTGAATGTAAGAATGGAGCAAGAATTATTACCACTCTCAAAGTGTTTCAATATTTTTTTGGCTGTATCTTAACCTCGATATATAAACGGTTCTCTTAAGTTATCTGGTATCTGGATCCCATAAGTATTTATTAATTTTAGTCCAAAACTACAAGCTTCATGGTTAGCTATATGTCCTGTATATGATGTACTTGAATCTTGGTTAAAGTTGTTTGCTATTAGTTTTTGTATTGTTTCCAAATCAGCAGAGATTATAAATGGATGTTTTAGCAGTGCCCTAAACATAGAAAATTTTATACTTTTCTTTTAAAATGTGTAAGTTACATGAGGATGAGTATCACAATTTCTAATATGTTGCTCTAATTGTTGTTCGCTTGATATTTTACCCCTTCCATAAAAATGTTTTCATACATCTATCACATATAGTAATTTTACCATGATGTGCTTTTACTCGACTTTTTGTCAATTTTTGGAGATCCTGTATGAGACAATAGTGTGTTTTTAACATATAATAAATTTACAGTATGTATATCATGTGGTGATGAATGATTTTGCTTGAGTACATAAATATCATCATTTTTTCATTATAACCATAAACATGAACAGCTATCGATCGATTATTGTCTTCTTTGTATGTATTGTTTTTCAAATTGCTCAATAGCTAAGATGTCTACTGGATATTTTATTCCTTTTTTTGAATACTATTTCATATTTTCTATATTACGAAACACGATATTTGTGATCTTTAGCTGGATGAAAATGTGCTATGATGCACCAAAGCAAATAGTTAATGTCATTATTTTGAATTTTAAATACACCTTTTGTGTTTCTGATCTGTTCTCGTAATCTAAAATAACTAGATCTACTTCCCGCTCCAAGGGGGTGATTTTTTGCTATTTTCAATTCAAGTTTATGGTCTGTATCACAAAGTGACCATCCTGAATTTCTTTTTTCAAATTTTCAAGTTTTAAATAAGTTCTTCACAAAAGCCATCATAAATATCATCTAATTGATGTTTGTTAATATAGTGTAGAATTTTTGTAAAAGTATAATGAAAAAAAAATGTCTTCTTGATTATTAGAAGAATTTCTATAGTTTGATGTTAAAATAAAATGTATTGTGAAAGAACATATTTTAAGTTGACTATTTATTTTATTTATAATTTGGGGTTTAAGTTTAGTTAGAAAATTGGGAATATCTAATGCTTCATTTATTATATCTGTTGTATGATATATAATATGATCTAAAAAATGTTGATTATTCATTATTTTATAATTAAGTTGGTTTTATATATACAAAAATCTTTATTAAGATGATATATTTTTAATTAAAATAATTTAAAAAATGTCATTTAAAAAAATATAAAAATATACTATACACTGTAATAAATATTTATATTTTCATATGTTAGTATACAAAACTATATATTTTTTGGTAATTAACAAACCTCTTCTCTGTTTACTTAGATCAAACATCTGTTTTAAAGCTTTAACACTTGGGGGACATGAGAATATGCAAGTACGGTATCTTCGGTTCAGATATATATATGGACCGAATGTATACTGGGGTATTTTGCAAAAAAATTTAAAATTGACTCATGAGAGTCAATTATTTTTTACAGTTAAAAAAAGTAATGGATTTCGCTTTAGTTATTTAAAAAAAAGTAAAATTTTAAAAAATTGGACGTCATAGGGGAAATTATCTAAATCTTACAAATTTTATACAATAAAATTGAAATTTAAGCTCTTGTGTAAAACAAATTTTCAGTTTTTTACACTTGGAAAATCAGCTAAAATCATGATTTTCAGTTAAATTACACTAAGAGAGCTCTTTATGAAATTGTTAGATTTTGGGGGGTGGGTGGCTGCTCGTGCACCCTCTATGACTACTAATGGCAAATAGTCAGTACTTGAATTATAAAACCTTCAATCCTCAATCATACGTGGTGAAGTTAGGATAATTATCTGTCTATACGTGAAGTATGAAACCCAAGTCAAAGATCGAAGCGTAAGCCTGTATTAACTTTCTCCAGGCTTCTGGTTGCTAGTCAGCCTAAAATAAGCAGACTCAGTCTGTTCGATGAGCAATCAAAAGAAACATCCTAACTATCTCAAGTCAATTCAAAGAGTGTGTTGTCTTCCATCGCTCTGGCAGTGGAGACTTCCTCCGTACCGATGTTTCAAGTCTCTGGCTTCCTATTATGTAGGAAAATTATTTTGTTTACCTGGCAGCTTTGTTTGTTACATCAACACTTTAGGAAGCCTGATGACCATTTCATGTTGCATATTTGAAATATCTAAATGGAGCGAACAGCTGGTAGGACACGTGAATGACCCTTGATCGGATTGGAACTTTTAAAAAGAAGTACTAGCTCACAGCTTGTTACGAAATTATGAAATTTTGCATCGCGATTGAAAATTTAACGAAGCATATGTCAAATTTGATCTTACAGGATTATATGGTTCACAGCCTGGATGATGATAATTGTTGATTTAGTCATTCTTTGGAACACAACTTGGCATAAAACCAGTACAAACGCAATTGGAATGAGAATCGTGAACAATTCGAACAGGGTCATTTTACTATCTGTTGCAATTTTCCCGTAGCGTTTCACAAATTATACTGTAGCAGAAGAAGTTGTAGAGGAATAAGTATTTAAAATTGCAACAGTTAAAGGGTTATGACTAAGTAATTAACTAATTCTCTAAAATTCAAACAAACATTATGCAGTAACATAAACCTTCCATTTGTTCCTATCCCGGGCAAGATCAATCTAATATTTTCCATCTTACCGATTTCCTAACAAGTAATAGCCACTTTACAAAATTTACATGAAGTCAACAACGGTTACAAGTACCCTGTGATCGTCATGGACACCTTTTCCAAATTCGCGAAGGCTCTACCTCTTAAAGTTAAAACAGGCACGTGCGTCAAGGAAGCATTCAAATCCATCTTCGAGAAAGACAGATCCCCACTGTACTTGTAAACCGACAATGACAAGGAATTTTACAACTCGGTCTTCCGACAATTCATTCTACAACGCAACATCGGGCATTATTTGAGTTACTGCGACATGAAAGCCAGCATCCTGAAATTTTTCAACCGGGCTTTCAAACATATATTAGGAAGTAGTTCACGCTACAAAGTAACTGCAAACGGGTCGACATGATACTTGACTTCGTAGACAATTACAATCACACCGTGCACAGCACAATACGCATCAAGCCAGCTGACGTAGCCGAGTCTGACGAGTGTTGGCGTAACAATGAGTGCACGTAACCACTGTTCCGTACGTAGTTCTTACCCAAACGGAGAGGACATTTCGTGTTAAGGTGTTTCTAAAGTCTGGTACAACTTCATTGTTAGAAATAGTTAAAACCATAATATTTAACATGGATTTAATATTGTTAAGCAATAATAACTATTATTGCTATTAATATTATTATTGGGGCTAAGCCGATACCGATTCGCATCGGTATCGGCCAATACCGGTAAGTATCGGTTGATATTTTTTCACCGATACGAGCCGATTCCATTGTTTTTAAGTCGCTAGAGGCGCGGCCAAAAGCAATTGTATTTTTACTTTTGAAAGTTCCGTTCACCTTTTCCAACTTAGCTTTGGTTTTGAAAAAAAAAGATGAAATTTTTTTGTGCATTTCTTAAATGAACCTGTAGTCAAGTTTCCTGGAACAGCAAGTGCGTGACACAAAGATCTGTACTCAGATAAGCCTCGTGGTCAAGTATCTTACAAATCACGCGTAACGTGAAATTATCCCGATAGGAGTTCCTGTAGAAGAAAGAGACTGGTAAGTTCTACCCTAAAATTTAGTTTACTAATTGCTATTCCCTTTGTTAAAGGACAAGGAAAGAGACTATATTGTTTTCACATTACAGATTTACTGATTTACTGATAGTGTAAGACGTCGTGTCCGGGGCTGGTAAATCGCTATTTATTCTTGTGTTCACAGATGATTTATTTTTAGTTTTAGAGGAAATTGAAGAGGCATGATCTCATTTTTCAACATTTGGGAAGAGGAGGACGACGACCACAAGATTGCCTTGATCTTAGCTTCGCTTAACATTTCTCTAATATTTGAAACATCTGATCGATTGCCACTTAAAGAAAATGTGAAGTTGAGTTGCATCGTTGCAGCAGAGCGTCGTTTGTTGGGTTAATTTATTCATCGCTCCTCGTCAGAAATGCATACGTATAAGACGTAATATTAATAATTACACAGATACACACATACAATTTATATATAACCTTTGTTGTTCTAAATTGGAAATATACAAGTATCGGTATCGGCATCGGTATCTGTGAGAATTGGTGAGAGTGTCGTTATCAGTATCTGTTCAAAGTGGCATCGGCTCAGCCCTATTTATTATATAAAAGGGAATATCCGCACAACTGTTTTCCTTTATTCGGCTTTACATTTCATACGGTTGATGCACTGAAATTCATATTCATTATATTTTGCTTTAAACTTTCACAAACGTCGTTCAAGAAAAGGCTGTAAATGTTTTGGAGACTGTGGAAACATGTAGTCTTTCAATTCAATGATAGAATATGAAAATATAACCTGGTGGATGCATTTTACAATTATTTCTTCGATATAATGTTGTTTTCACTTTGATTGTTCTGTTCGAATACTAACTAAATGAACTTTATATCTGCTATTAACAAGAACAATATGAAGATTTGTATGTATAAATTCTTGCAAAATATGCCTACACATTTCATGGATGGAAAGTGTCCCAATCGCTATATTTCAAACATAAATTTCATTTACTAGAGAAATTCTATTGAAATGTATATACCATACTAAACAAAGTTTTACAAAACGTTACAACACTTACATACGTTATTACTTACATCTGTTTCCCGTCCCATTGTAAATCCTAGAGATTCCCTAGCGTCGAGAGCAATTGTTTTGTATAAGCCATCCAGATAATTGCTTTCCCTTTTCTTGCTAGTTGGTAAATCTTTATCGCTGTAATGATGAAAGATACGATACATTAGAATATATTCTGCAACTTGCAAATTACACATAAACTAGCACATACAGACAGCATCAAAAATTCTCAGATCAATAGTTGGGATCCAGTTATTGCTTGTGAAATCGAAACAAAAATAAGAGTTACCACGAAGATTAAGGTAAACGTTAGTAAGATGCTCTTAAATGATAGAAAGAAGACCTTAAATATGAAAAAGTTGAAGCTGTTTATTATGTTAACGTAAACCACCAATCACTGACGTAATTACCTGTCTCCCTCTGTGGAGGTGTTCCTTCGAGTGTTGAAGCCACGGACTTGTAGTAAACGAAGTATCCGTTGCTTTGCAAGTTTTACAGCATCGATTTCCCTCTCCTACTCTGACTAATAATTTCATACTGATTCCTGGCTTAGAACTCACCCTTGACCCCTCTCTTCCCAGATATTTTTTTTCCAAATCAATTTACTCAATAATGCCGAATCAGACCTCTGGCCTCTACGCCTGTTTACAAGGCGGCGATCAAGGAAGCCTGACAATTTCTGACAAGACATTCCATAGATGGTTCCAGCGATTTCTTGAATGGGTAAATGTCTGATGTTTTAGGGTTCGTTGAATGTTAAAATTAAGAGATCCCACTGATCGTTACGTTGTGGATCGTTTATCTATCTGTGCACTGCGTTGTGGCGAAAAACCGATCTCTTTGGGAGGTTTGAGACTGAAGCCACACAGGCCCATTTAGTACATAAGCAAGGATTTCGTGCGCATGGGCGAGTTTCAGACTGAGACGGCACAGTAGCGTCGTCTTTATGGCGTAAGGTCTTAGCAGCGATAATGGGCGGGGCAACGAAGAGCCTGCCCGTGGTGATCTGTCATGAAACGCCGCGGCGATCAAGATAAGCGACGTGTTATGTATTTTTCTTGCGCGAAGGAAGTTTTCGTCAAACTCGCCACTTTGTGGTTCACCACAAGGTGGGGCAGAATATTTGAACCCGACTGTCCAAGTCCCATAAATTTTAGTCACCGTCAGTCGGAGTTATCGTCTCTTGAAGAAACAATTGAAAACAACACGTCTAAAAAAAAAATATTAAAATACCCAGAAATTTTCATTTTTCTTCCGTCAGTTATTTTTTATTTTCCTTGCAACCGTGTTAACTCGGCTAAGATGATGTGTCTTCTTGCTGTTCCCTTCATTGTCGGGGGCGTTCTCGAACATTTCGAGTCTGAGTCAGTTTGAGATTATATATAGTTTTTATAGCAAGGGCTGTGTAAAATTACTCCCTTACCGTTTACTTGTACTACACATACAACAGCTGTGGGAGGATTCCACACAGCCCTTTGTGCAATAGTGTGTGTTCAGTGAGTGTTATCCAATTATGTGATTCTAGAAACCTAGCAGCAGTAGTATAGGTACCAAAGATGACATACTTCATTCACAAAGCAAAAATATAATTTTTCAAGTGTATTCTTACTTCAAGGAAATGACGTCGGAATAAGTGCGTGCTTAATCAGTGTTTTCTCACAGTCAAGAACAAGCGTGTGGTGTACGTGTGCATAATATGTCGCGTATTATAAAACTGGGTAAAACATGTTACTCGGAAATAGGTGAACTCCTACTCAAATCTCCTGGTAATAACGATAGAAAACAGAAAAGTGTTGCAAGCTTAGATGACTTTGAAAAAGATATACTCCGCGTTCTGCAGTCTTTCCTTTCAGCTAGCAGTTAGTTTGGCAACAGCGCAATATCACTTGCTGCGCATTTGCTGAACTACTGTTCCTTCTAAAAGATTACTCCGTATAGTTCACTGCAAATTTTCACTCTCTCTGCACTCGCGCTGTGATAACCACTCAGAGGTCGGCAAGCAGATATGACAATCTGTCTGTTATTCTCTCAAAGGGCAGACAAGTATCCATAGTCTTCATGCAGTACATGATACTGCTGGAGCTAACCTTTGCATACCTTCATGATCCACATAGTGTACGTTTGCCACCTACAATTAAAGTTGCCCGCTCAGAGTACCTTGGAACACGTTCGAAACATCAGATTACGTTGTAACTTGGCACAGAGGCTATGAAGACCATGGGGAAGCGAATGCCGAGGAAAAAAAAATCAAATTGTCACCATTATGTGGAAATGTGGCACTGAAGTAACAACAACCAGTAATTTGAGTTTACGTCAGTAAAACAGTGTTCAATATACACCTTTGAGAAGCGTAAGACAGTGTGGTTAATGGATTTCAGCACCCCATCTCCACCTGAGGGTGAAACATTCAAGCACCTTTTCATCGGCGTTCGCTTTCTCATGTTCTCCATGTAACTTACATCACGTTTCAGCGTTATTTGCTTCTTCGTACAAGCTGAAGAGGGCTGTGAGTAGGGCAACTTTAATTCTTGCCACCACACACTGTTGACGCGTTTGTAGATAGGAGCATACCCAATTAACCGCGGAGTCGGAAAAATTTAATAACGATGATAATTTAGCGAGTAGAATTTAATGATCAATTGTCTGAAAAGCTTTTGTAAAGTATAGAAGTACCAGAATCGTAAGTGGTTTTTTTCCATGGCTGGCCTCATGTCATCGGTTACATTGATAAAAGCCGTGCAAGTGCTGTGGTTGCTTCGAAAGCCAGACTAAAAAGGATCTATTAAATTATTTCGCGTTAGAAAGTCCCTGGTTTGATCGCTAACGAGATGCTCTAGGGCTATAGGCAAGGCTGGGAGCATGCTGATTGGTCGGTAGTCGTTCACGTTTATTATGTTGCTTGTTTTAGGTATAGGGCGTACCAGGGCAAGTTTCTAAGACGAGGGAAATGCACCGGTAATTAAAGAATAATTAAAAATACGAGTGATAGGAGCACGTACGTGGTAGAGAATTGTTTTAATCACGAGGATAGAAATTTGCTCTACTCCTGCGGCCGATGACTTTATCTTCTGTAACGATTTTCTGACTTGTTCTGGCGAAAAATAAGAAAAACACAATTTTGGAACAGTTGTGGAACATGTTTCAATGTTATGATACGTTTCGTTTTTCACATTATCATGGACGATCGGAAGATCACAAAACTGATTGTTCAGTACTTCCGGTGGAAATTTATTAATGGATTCGTAGTTTCTCCGCTTCCAAACTCCCAGTATTTTCAATTTTTTCCAGAGGACGGCAGGTTTGCTTTCGTATGTTAGTAGTTCAGACGCGAATCAGCGCTTTGATTTTCGTACTTCCTGGGTGCAACGGTTCCTCACGATTCTGTAATTTTCAAAGGTGGATGTGTTATGATCACCGACCTTGATCACCTTCCTATATTTGGTGTACGCTTTGTCACGCATCGCCTAAAGCCGGTGCAACTCGTCCGTCAGCCAGGAGGCAGGGGGACGCGAAATTCGCTTATTCCTGACTGGAGCAAGTTTATCGTACAATTGGAGGATAAAAGTATTTAACAATAAAACTTGCTCATCCACTGTAGGCAACATACTGATTAAATGCCATGGTACAAGGACAGTGTCTTCATTTATGCGGGCTTCGATAATGTTTTTGAAGTCTCTATATGAAACTTGTTTTGCTTTATATTTTGGAACGCGAAGATAATAGGACACGTAAATTAAATCGTGGTAGGAAATTCCAGGCACTGGTATTTGGCCATGGCGCGTTACACGATTTTCGTCAGAATCCAAGATGACGTCAAGCCATGAGTTGGAAGTGGCCGTGTGGTGGGTTGGATTTAAAGCAGAGAACGAATCACGGAATTCTATAATCTTTTATTTTTTTCTGCATACGTCGGTATTCATATCTCTCACAACGATCGTGTGTGAATATTTTGGTAGAAAGTTTGCAACGTTGTTCTCGAAGTTATCAAGGCGAGTGCAAAGTGGACGATAGACTACCGCCAAGAGGAGTTTTTGTTGGCAGATACTGATTTCCAGAATTATATATTCCGATGAACCTTCATAGGCATCGGGCGACTTTGAGAAAATTTTGGCAGGGATGTCCTGGCGCAAATAAATTGCCACTCCCCCTCCCCCCTTTCCTATTCTGTCTTTCCTAAATAAACGAAATACCGGAAGATGTACAAGATCGTCCCAAAGATCTCCTTCAACCACGTTTCCGAGACCAGTAAGGCATGCACGTCTTTGTCTATTTCAATTATATTTTCTACTTCTAGGAAATGAGCGAGAATACTTTGCGCGTTGATATGAATTGCGTTAAAGCTGCCGGGTGTAAGACTCAGATGAGGCTCAGAATATGGATAAACCGTTTCCTTTTGTAGCGCTGCAGTTGAGTAGGAAAGGCCATTGTTGCTGTTTGTTGGAGAGGTACAAATGTTGCTAAGTTGGTTGAAAAAGTTAGACGTCGGCGTTGCCGGATTTACAGTACACAAATCGTCTCTATCAGCCTAATATTGCTTACGGTTTTTAGAAGAGATGACAAATGGATGTAATCCACACATTTTAAACAAGATTAAATATATAATTAGTTTAAAAAAGATTTGACACCATAAAAGTAGCGTTGATGAATGGCAGGTGCAGTGAACACAGAAATAATAATACACTTCCACTAGATTTAAATTTAAAGACACTAACATGCACAAAGATGATAAATTCTTACACAAAGACAAAATAGTTTCACGAGCTTGGGCACAATAAAAACACACAACACACACACGGTTGTGTTGTTTAAAAATACATTCATGAATCCTTATTGCAAATTTACGTCTCCTCCCGCGTTTATTTCATGTTGTCAAGTACCGCCAGTGTTGTGACGGATACTTTTCGGCCAGTCGGTAAGAGGATGATAATTCTTCCATCTTGGGTAAACAAGTTCCGTTGGCCGTGGCGGTCTTTTGCCCTCCGCAACACATCTTGTCGCATGGACGTCAGAGATTCAGTGATGTGGAGCTTCGTCCCTTTCAGAGATTTCTCCAAACCTCGTCCCTGGTGCGGTAGCTGGTCAGACGAAAGATGATGGACCTCCTTCCTTCACGGACGGCATCGGCGGTGGATCTTCTTTGAGGGCCAAGGTGGTGAGATCTTTCGATGTGCTCCAGAGTGATGTGTTGAAGGTTTTGATTCTTGTGGAGAACGTCAAGTACCAGGGAGTCTGTATATTCGTTCGATATTTCAGGAACGCCATGCAGGAGGAGGCAGTTTCTCTGTGAGTACATTTTGAGGTCGTCGATTCTGATGGCATTTTCTGCTGTTTCCTTCCTTAAAATCTGCAGGTCGCTCTTCACAACTTTGAATGTATCTTCAACCTCCTACTTGAATTTCTTGAACGAAGCGCAGAGATCTTGCAACGGTGTAACGGCGCTGCTGTCCACTATGTTAGGGGCTGGCTGCTGTTCGACGATCTCTTTCAGGCGCCTCTCGAAGTCCCGTATTCTCGACTCCACACCGTCTACCCGAGTTGAGACTGTAACAATCAGTTTGGAAATAATAGAAGACCTGAATGTAATTTCCGAAATTACCAAGGAACCAGAACATTTTCGAAAAATATGTTTTATTGGCGTAATGTTAACTATCAAAGTCCAGTAAATTATACTAACGAACAGATTAGTAGTTTTACGTTTTCGTACAAACCTTTCTTCATCTAGTGTATGTCCAATGTGTGCAAGACCAAATTAAAACAGTCAAACTAGAGACAAAAATTATCAAAGAAGGACTATGACTAATTCTTTCAACGTAAACACTTCTAATTTTGACACTAGGGAAACTGCACTTGAGCAGTTTGATAAGTCTGCATCGGATCTAAAACTAAATGATTTGAACAGGTGATCTTGGACTTTTAAACATTTGTGGTACAAAGTTTAAGAGTTTATAAGTTTTAGAAATTACGTATACTATATTATTGTTATATTCTTAAAGAACTGTTATACTGTTAAGCAAGCTTTCTTTACGATTGAAATGTTCAATTTTGCTGAAGGAAAACTTTTTATTTATTTATTTATGTATTCAAAGTTTCAGATACAGCACTTTTAAGGCCATTTTACACTGAAAACTCTAACAAATAACAAGAACAAGTCAAGATGGTTTAAGGTAAAAACAAGAAAAGTTAAATATAAACATAAGGCATAAACAAGGAAACAAACAAAGATTTACATATTCATTTTTAGGGAAGATCGGAAAATGCTTTCAGGGGCAAAAATGTTTATGTTTGTGGGTAGTTTATTGTAGAACTGGGGCAGCCTGTGGAATAGAGCACGCTGTATAAGGGAAAGCCTAGCTGTGAAGGTGTGGAACAATTCAGTGTTTCGGGTCGATCGAGAGGGAACTCTGAAGTTGAATTCTGTAAGAAGAAATTCATATATTAATTTCCCATTGATGATTTTATAGAAAAAATCATATCGGCCATATCGCGTCGGGTCTGCAGTAACTGAATGTTCAAAGTAGTCAGGATGTCAGGTTTCTGAAGATGCCGCAAAGAAGGAATTGTATGACGAACAATGGCGGTTAAGAAGCTGAGGACGGAATCCATGCTAGAAAGATTTGTATTCGAAGCCATGGCCCAGACTGGAGAACAGTATTCGAGATTCGGAGAAATGAATGACTTGAAAAACAGGGTAAGAGAAGTTGGAGTATTAATTTCAGTGAATCTGTATGGGGAGGCCTAAGAGGCGCATTGCACTTTTAGTTGTAGCTGCAACGTGTTCCTTACAATTCAGTTTTTCATCTATGATAACACCTAGATCTTTTTGGGTCGCAACTGTAGTAATATAATTGTTTTTAAGAACATAATGAGAATGTATTTTGTTCTTTTTTAAAGAGACTGTGAGGGAGGAACATTTCTGTGGGTTAAGTTGTAGATTCCACTGCTTACACCATGTGACAAGTTCGGAAAAAGCATTCTGTAGAATCACAGCATCTTGCGTGGTTGAGATTTCTTTGAAAAGTTTACAGTCGTCAGTAAAGATGAGTACATTGACAGGAAGTGAGGAAAGTCTTTGAGGGAGATCGTCCATGTATAGGATGAACAAGAGAGGGCCCAAGACGCTCCCTTGTGGTACCCCAGACAGGACAGGAAGAAAATCAGAAGAGGCGCCTGAAAGGGTCACACGCTGTGTGCGTGAGTGTAGATAATCCTGGATTAAGGAGATAAATTTGCCATGTATGTTAAATCTAGTTCGTAGTTTGTGAATATGAAGAGCATGGTTTATTTTGTCAAAGGCTCTTGAAATATCCAAGTATATCACATCTAGCTGGGAAATTTGGGAAATAGCCCTACTGGCATGTGAAAGGAGAACTGAAAGATTAGTCAAGCAAGAGCTACCTGGAAGAAACCCATGTTGGGCAGTACTGACATTTATGTTCGATTTATGTACGATTTCTGTTTCCTTCACAGTCTTTGCAATGTGATCTTTTTACAATATTATGTATGGTTGAATTAACAAAAACATTTGAAGTTTATAATGATGAATAAATTCATAATATTGTAATTATATTATCTTATACGAATACAAAGGTAAAAGTATTGAAGGCACTGAGTCTGTTAGAATGATTATCGCCCATAGCCGAACAGGAATACTTTATAAGAGATTGAAAAACAAAAGTCACAGATTTATACTATAGTCGAGTATAATAACTACAGGGTGTCCCACGAACGGCGAAACTGGGAATTAAGAGTGGCGTTACTTTGTAACCGAAACCTGTACATACATAAGTCATACACCAAATGTTAGCCCTGTCCAAGTAGATATTTTTAAACATAGAAACAACAAACTGGGTGCAGTGCTGTTCATGCAGTGTTGCCAAAGGTAAGTGAAAGTGTAAATTTATTTTTCCACAAAGCATGGAAAATTACTTGTCAAACATTCGTACGGAAATTTGGACGTCAATTTCCACCTTGGGTAGGTGGACTATTTCGCCATCTATAGTTCAGAGAAGAAAACCGGTCGTTTTCGCGTACAGCAAATCCTGAAATGCCTCGTAAAGGCGTACCGGTCCAAATGGGTGTTTTAAAACAATTATGAGGTACAGTGGCAACACTGTTGATGTTTGAAGGCAACAAAAGATGTGTTTAGTGATGGTCTATGACATGGAAATACTGGAAACCGGAAAGAAAGAAAATGAAAATTATTGTGAAAAAAGTGTTACTTACCTACTCCTGGCAACCATGCAATGCGCGTAACAGGAAGTGTAGCTATACAAAAGATGTTGAAAATGAGAACCTTTTTCCCTGAGACATTCATCAACATGTTTTATCATGTTGGAAGCAACTTTATGCAAGGTTTATATTGTTAATGGCTGTGCAAATGTTTATTTTTAGATCATCAAGTGTTCTTGGGTTATTAATGTAAACTGTGTGTTTCAAATAACCAAACAGAAAAAAATCTGGAGACCACAAACACAACCAAACCACCAAACCCCCCAAAAAACGCTGCCAACATGTCTAAAGTTTCATTAGACGTGTGACATGTTGCGGAGTCTTGTTGAAACCAACAATCACGTTCATCACGTTCCAACAGAGAAATGAACTGTGTGATAAGGTCACGATAAACTATTCCTTCAACAGTTGTTTTGAAAAAGAATGGACCGATTATTTTTCTCCACGAAATCGCGCACCACACACCGATTTGGATTTGGATTTGATTTAGTTTATTTTACTTCGCGTTTTGTGCCTCTTGGCTAATTTGCGAAGATGGGGATGAGTGATGAAATGATGAAATTGATAAAAGGACATTCACAAACAACCAAGCCCGACCGGGATTCGAACCCGGGACCCTTGGCGTCGCAGCGCGATGTGCTAACCACTTTTTTTTTTTTATTTCCTTTACTATTTACATCTGATTATAACAAACTTTTCATGATTACTATACAGGTTTTACAAACTAGGATATATATTACATTTAGAAAATTTGCATAGACACTGTTCTTTTTGTTTGGCGACATATTTTGAAATGTGTGCCTTAAATAATGCACAAATTGTTCATGAAAGTCAAGTTGCTGATAAGTAGCGGCAAACCAAGCATATTGCCCCAGTAACCACAATACACTGTTCTGTTTCTTGTGAGGGAAATAATTAAAATTGGGAAACAGAAGATGATCAATTGTAATATTCTTCTCATTGGTTCGACAAATGACACTTACGAGTTTCGCAACATATTTCCATGACGTAGCGGTTATTAAGCATTCACTGAGCTTATGCACTAAACTATCAGGCACGTTACATATTAAACATAATGACGAATCTGCCATGTGCAGATCATAGAGTTTCACTCGAGTCAGCAGTATTTGATGCACTATAACGAACCACGCCGATCGTATTCTTGTTGGGAGGTGCCTCTCGTGTATATTTTTCCACACCACAGGCCAACGAACTTGCGGGTGTCTTGCAACTATCTTAACAGCCTGTTGAGACGCTACACGTATTCTTCTGTACATTTGCGACACTACTGGAACAGGCAGGGTAGGAGTTTGTAACAAGCCATAGCAGATCTCTACTAAGGTATCACGGAGGTACCTAAGGTTTGGGGGGAATTGAGGTCACGTTTATGGGAGACTCCAACGGTATACGAACCATGCAGTATCGAAGGACGTAACTGGTAATGCTATCCGGCCTCTGAATCATCGTCTCGATGTCCGCTTGAATGCGGAGCGCCTGGCTCTTATGTTGCACGTGTGCAAGATTCAAGCCTCCTCCTGTATTATGTAAACACAAGGTCTCGTGCTTAACTCGTAACAACTGCCCATTCCACACAAACCAGTTCACCGCACTTTTCAGTTTTGCTACATCTAGCATACGCATTGGAATTATTTTTGCTACAAACCAGACTTTCGACAGTGCATATACATTGACAAACGTGACACGTGCTTGCAAACTAAGAGTTCGAAACTTATTAATTTGCAACACTGCTTTAACGCTCCCAATCACTCTATCATAATTTACGTGTATCATTTGTTGCAGAGAAGGCGTAAAGACTACCCCAAGAATTTTTAAGGTGTTAACAACAGGGAAGTGTTGTACAGGTGTGTTGGATGGTCGGTATTTAAATACATCAGACAAGATTTTTTTACATTAATGTGGAGGCCTGAATGCACGCCAAATACCGTCGTTAATTTATGAACCATATCGACATCCACAGGTGACTGAACTAAGATGCAGACATCGTCCGCATAAGCTAACACTTTTAGAGGCTTCGACAGTATAGTAATGCCTTTTAGCTGTGGTTCCAAAGAAGTAAGCAGGGGACTTATGGAAATATAGAACGCTAGCATTGATAGGGGATCTCCCTGTCGGACACCTGTCATTATGCGAAGCGATTTTGTCAAAAAACCATTAATCTGTATTCGCGATTCAGCATTGTGATAAAGCCCCTGCAACGCTGCGAGAAATGTCCCGCGTATTCCAAGTTTTTGGAAAACATGAAACATATAGTTATGGGTCAAAGAGTCAAAAGCACGTTCGAAATCCAGAGCTAAAATCGCTTCATCTTGTGAACTTTTTGTATTGTGATGATTAGTAACTACCTCACGCAGCGTTTGCAGCACGGCATAAATGTTTTTGTTTCCACCATATACATATTGCATATCACCCACCAAGTTGGTGGAGTATGGCATTAAACGTACAAGCATACATCGTGAGAAAATTTTATAGTCTGCGCACAAGAGAGTAATGGGGCGATAATGAGTAATTTCTGTCGGCTTTGCGCATTTCGGTACTAATACTATAATTCCGGTCTGGGAAGTTTTACCCATTTTCTGTTGCTGAAAGACAGCATTGACCCACTCAGTTAAGGTCTGTCCCATTAGCGTCCAAAAGGTTTGAAATAAACTTGTAGGAAGCCCATCAACACCAGGGGCGGAGAATGGCTTCGCCGCTTTCACCGCTTTATACACTTCTTCGATTGTGAAATCCGCGTCCAACTTAGTTCTATCTTCATCTGAGAGTACCTCCGACACGGCATCCACCACTGTACCATAATTTGAGTTGTCCGAGTGCTTCTGCGAAAACATCAAACTAAAGTGCTCATATATTTTACCTTGTATATCCTTAGGTGCTGTGATTTTATTACCCGCACCATCTGAGAGTTCAGTGATGATTTTCCGTTGTGCATTATGTCGTTCTTGAATCACGTGACTAATCGAGACAGCTTCTTCATGGTCCACCTGAGGAAGTCTACTTCGAATTTTAGCACCCATACGTTTGTGCGTTGTCATGCGTAAGAGAATAGCCTGTACACGTTTTATATCAGTGTTGACCGGTCTCCCTGCCGATGCTTCGTCTATTAATTCGCGCAAAACCCGATAATAAAACTGATATTTATTATTCCAATCACGAGACCTCTCTTTACAGTATGCTAAACAGAATCGTTTAATTGCCGGTTTTAAGAACTCGTCCCACCAACGAAGAATGTCAGTATGTCTAAGGCGGTGCGCCTCCCAAAGACTCCATTGCTCATGAAATGCTCGTTTGAAATCGTCATCAGAAAAGATTGACGTATTCAATTTCCAATACCCATATCCCCGAGGCACTAAGGGAAGATCAATGTTAATTGCCATTACCACTACCAGATGGTCCGAAAAACATGTAGGTGTGAGGTAAATCGATGTTACTTTCTGACGCAGTAACGGGGTAACATAGAACCGGTCCAAACGGGACGCACAATTGTCTCTAATGTATGTATATCCCCTCTTCCCGAAATGTTTATCTGTCCAAACGTCTCCAAATTTAAAACCCGACACCAATTTTTGAAGAGAATTTGTGTGTAAAAACCAGGACGTTGATCTTGTGGTTGCAATACGCAATTAAAGTCCCCGCCACATATGATATGTTCCTTTGCACCCTGCAATTCAGCCGCCACGTCTGTCGCAAAAAAAATATTTCTCTGTTGTCTCTGTTGAGTACCTGACGGGGCATATATATTGCAAATCCAAACATTTGCCACTTTAGCACATATAATTCGTCCGTTTGGATGACACGAAACATTTGTGATCGGCACAGTATTTCTCGCTAGATTAGCCGTCCCCGTTGCCTGACAATTTGCATTGTTATAGACTACTATTGATGGGGGTAAGTCAAAATTGGTCACTTGTACCTCCTGGAGGAAGGCTATATCGAGAGACGACTGGATGAAAAAGTCACCCAGCGCCTCTTGTTTATTACGGTTTTGCAATTTATTAATGTTAATCGTGGCTATTCTGAGTGAGGTAAACATAGCTAAGTGGGTATTCCTAAACCTGATCAGGGACGCTTTAGCCCCCTTACTGGCAAGAAGCGCGTTGTATACATTATTCCAAACATTAACACAAAAAAACAGTAACACTATCACACGCATCATTAATTTTCATGAAGAATTATCTTTTCACTAGCACTAACACTAGCACCTAGATTATTAACACTTTGGGACCGGGTAATTAGCACTGGGGAGGGGGAGAGGGGGCGTTGGTCATCAATCTTCTTGGTCGGTGGGTTGATTTCCGCATCCCTTTGAGAACTTTTCTTGCGCTTCTGATTCTTCAGCTGCTTCTGCTGTCCTTCCATGGGTAGCTTCCTTCTGGTGGCATCCTTCAACGGGGCCCTTGAAACAGCAACAGGCTTCACATAACTTGGGACTTCATTTGGAGTCAGCTGGATATCAGAATTGTCATGCACATTCATCTGGTCTTCACACTTAATTTGGTGGGCACCCTCTGGTAGATCTTCATGTAGTTCCATTTGTACAGTTTCTTCCCGTTCCACTTCATCAGCCCATAACAGTGAAGTTTCCATGGTTTCGTCCGTCGCGTTGTTCCCCGAAATTGTTACCACTGCGGGATCGTCTTTCGGTGCTTTCTCAGTTGACGCTGTTGGTACATCACCCTCTGTCTTCTGACTCAATTTCGTTCTGGTGGGTATTGGCAACACTGTGGGTCGAGAGTCCAATTGTGTTTCTTTGACAGTGAGTTGCGTTGGTGGTCGATTGACACGTTGGGCATAGGTGCTGGGTTCCTGGTTGTTCATAGATGTGCCCGCTTGGACTGCGGTTGAACTTACTACGTTAGGATTAGTGCGTCGTCGTCTTTGGGGACACGTGGCTGCTGCGTGTGTCAATTCGTCACACATCTTGCAAGACGGCTGCTGCCCATAATATGTGACCCAATATCTCGCACCTTGGATCGTGACGTAAGACGGTATTGACTGCTTCAATACCATCTTCAACACTTTTATGCCCGTGCGGGTACGATAGATATGTTCCTGCGAGTAAGTCTCGTCGTCAATAGACTGTATTTCGCCATATTTTATGAGTACCGCAGATAATGCCTCATCCGTAACTTCCATCGGGATGACATGTAGTCGCACCATTGTTGATATTCTGTCCGCCCATTCCAATCGTACATCATGATCACCATCCTCATCACGAAACACCAACATTCGTCTACACGTCTGTATTATTTGCTCACCTAACAGGTGTGATACCAGTTTAATGTATACACACTTACGAAAATGGTCAATTTCAATGCTTAGAACCTGGTCTTCGGTGAGAGCCAGCGTTTCACTAATCCAACGGTGTAACCTCACTGACGTGGGTCTCTTTTGAGCACTCGAAAAAGACAATTTTAACGTGTTAACACGACGTGTTTCCATTATACAATAGTCCGAATTACTTCTATTTGACTCGTAACTAGTATTCCTTCCTACTCACCAGGACACGGCCGCGTTCGAACCAAGCTGCAAGCGCCACGCGAGACGATGTTGCTCATACGGCTGCTTCCGCGAGACTATATACTTCCACGCAGCGCCTGCTACGATGGCGGTGTCGCTCTGTTCGGGCCTAACGAGTTTTTTGGAGCAGTACACATGGCGGCTTTGTGGTCAAGACCGTCACACCGAAAACAACGGATTCCCCTTCTCTTCGTCGGTTATTCTGCTCTCGACGGGGTCCCAACATTCCCGGAAAAGCTTAGCCGGTTGACCAGTCCAGGATTTATGGCGCACATTGATACTTCTGTCCTCACGCTGCCGAAGAGGTTCGTTGCCCCCGCGGCTGCTAATTGCTTCGTGCTATTCCCTGAAGTCGACGCGGCAGACACTAAGGGTAAATTGCTGTCTCTTAGTTCTGGACAATAGTACAGCGCTTCTGAATACAGTCTCTTTTGAATGTCCATAGAATGGGTTTCCAAATCTTTGATTGTTGCGAATGTTCTGTTGTACAAGTGTGTTCTGAATTTAGGATGGGAAAATTTCAAAACGTGCTGGATAACCTCGTCTTCTGTCCCCGGTTTTTCCCTCATTGCAAAAAGCTTCCTGGTGTGTCGAATAAATGCAAGAAGAGACTGGTCTGGTGACTGGTAATTGTTCTGAATGATCCTTGCTATTTCCGAATCATAATCGACACTAAAGTATTCCTCAAGAAAAGCCTTCTCGAATTCCCTAAAAGTGCCGAAAGGTCTCGAAAATCTGAACCAATCTGAAGCGATTTCCTTCAACGAAAGCGGCAAGATTCTATCTAAGAGAAAAGTATCCCCAATTTCCATGATTTCCTGATAACTGCGTAATTCATACAAATAATCGTGTGGACTTATATCGCCGACGTTTCCCTTAAAGATTGGAATGTTTATGTTGCTTTTTTCCAAGATTTTGCTCATTTTCTCCTCGCCCGTCCTTGCCGAAGTTCCTTGCGTACGGTTTAGAGAAAGTCTCTCAAGTTCCCCAACAATATCTTCCTCAGGCCTTCCCTCCAAGTTCGCATTGCCTACCAACTTGCCAATGAGCTCCCTGTCTATTTGAATTGCCATTTTGTCTTCTGTTACTTTCTTTCCACTTCGCAATAACATATGCCTTCAGTACTTCTTACAAAAAATATCCCTGACTCTGAGCCCCCAGTATGTAACGGTATAATTTGTGCTTTTAAGCTAATTCTCAGCAACATACACAATATACACAACCATACATTTTTGAATCCTTGTCCCGAGGTTCAAAACTTGCAGTACCTGAAGTTCTGTGGATGCTAATTTAGGCAATGGACACGTACCTCTTCAAATTACAACTTAACGCCCATTTCCTTTTAGATATATATAGGTTTATTCATATTATATTTACAGAAGTTAATTCTTGGCCGTTATTCACAAAATTACATTCCGGTGTACCCTGTACCCCCTTCCCGAAGAGAGTGTGTAGACTCGCGTAGCCACTGGCTCCACGAGTAAAAAAAAAATATAACCCTCAGTACCAAAAAAGGTGGCTGAAGGTATGTGTGTTGTGTACCCGGTTTCCCACATGAAATAAACTATTGGAATAATGTGTAAAGAGCAAGTGTGTGTATTAAAAGAAAGAAAGAAAGTTAAAGTACCGCGTATTCATATTATCAAGAAAGATTCTTCGTTTCGCCCCATAGAGAAACGACACCTCTTTACCTCGCCGAATTGCACCGAAACATCTGAGCCCGACTGCTCCCTTCCCTTCCTTTTATAGGCCCCGCTAATGACCTAAACCGTTACTGGAAACTTACCGCTCCCCAACGGCCAAGAACCCAAAAGTACAGGAATACATAGCCATACACAATTTATAACATAAAAAAGGATCCAGTAATGATTGCATCATTACATAGTCCCCCCTTCCTGAAGAGAGAGAGATCAAAGTTCTGTAACCTAGAAAAACAATAATAATATACACAAAACACTTGTTCGCAGTTTCTGTTCACTTAACAGTTCACCCGAAATTCACAGTCAATGTTCACACGAATTTTGTCCGCAAGTGTACTTCGAGATCCGCGATCTTCCCTCAGCACTGGAGCTGGTTAACCCACGTCGATTCTTACCCACTCAGCATCTCTTCCATCCTTACTCCTGGACCAATGAGAGGCAGTCTCCTGGAAATCCATCCAAGTCTCCAAGGCTGCTGCTTCGACTCCCGGCAACGCCACTGCTCTGCGCTCCTGCCGAGATCGGAAGACACCGCTTCGACCGGGTTCCACATGAATGGGTCTAACTGGCTCTACATCCAGAGATGTCACTGCTATTCACTGGATTTTCTCACCACCGAACTGCGGCTTCTCGACGAAATTACGCGGTAAAAGAATACGCACTAACTTTGCGTTACTTTTGTTGACTGCGGAACGAAACGTTTGCACGAGTAGTGTGTGAGGTATCAGAGAGAGAAAATAAATGAAAGATAAAAAGTAAAGAAAAGATAGATAAATCCCTATATACAATATTTACAAAAAATCCCCTTTTAAAATTAGATCAGAATCTGTTTCTCAGCTTGTAACGCATCTGGGGTACATCTTCATTCTCGTCATCTGGAGAAGATACGTGCGCTCCCTTCGCTGAATTTTGCACGGCTACTTTCTTCGCGAACTCAGGCGGCGACGAATAAGGCTTTAACTGATCGCTGTTGGCTCTCAATATTCTTCCGTCCTCGCTGTGTTTTAGTTTGAAAGTATTTGCCGAAGTTTGCTCCACAATTGCGTGTGGTCCAGAGAACTTCCCCGAGAGTTTACTGGTTACTCCACGGGCCTTATCAGAGAGAGGATGTTCCTTAAGCCAAGCTTTTTCCCCCACCTTAAACGTGCACTTGCAGCGTTTCTTATCATACACTTTCTTCTGTGCATTATGCATGCGCTCTTGATTGCTGCAAGCTATCTTCTTGGCCTCTTCCATCCTGAATTTCGTTTCCTCCACGAATTCCAAGATGTCCTCCTGCCTGATTACAGGTTCTTGAGGCAAAACGTCCCTGGCCTTCTCGAAAGGACCCCTCACAGAACGTCCAAAGTGCAAATATGCTGGACTGAATGTGGTCGTGTTGCAAACTTGTGAATTCAATGCAAACTGCACGTACGGTAACGATGACGCCCACTCGTTGTGCGACGAAATTAGTGTGGAAAGAGCACGTTTAGTTGCCTTTACGTAGCATTCTGCGAGATTGCCCTGCGGGCGATATGGAGAAATTCTGATCTGCTTGGAATCAAACATCTTTATCATCTGTTTCCACATTCTGGAATTGAAAATGCTTTGATTATCAGTGGAGATTCTCGGGTAGAATCCATGGATCGAGAATATATCCAGTAATTGTTCTAGCACAGATTTCGCAGTCACAATGCGAAGAGGGCGCAAGATAGTAAATCTGCTAAAGCTATCAACGCATACTAGAACATATTGGAAATTTCCCTTTTTCGAACGAACGAGTGGTCCCAGAATGTCACAGTAGAAGTTCTTGCCAACTTCTGTTTCCTTATTACTTGCCATGAAGCCTTGCTTCTTAGTCGTGTCCCCTTTAAATACACAGCATGGTTGGCACGACTTACAGTATTGAATAACGTCTTTTGTTAGGCCTAGCCACGTGTATTGTTCTCTGACCTTTGCTAACGTTTTCAATCTTCCAGGGTGAGAAGCGAATGCACTATCGTGCAAAGACGTAAGAATTTACACACGAAGATAAAGAGGTGCCCATATTTTGCCAGTTCCTTTCTCTTTGTATTTTTCTGCAGGCAAATTTCTCCTATTGATTCCATCATCGTCGAATAGGAAGATTTGGCCAGTGTCTTCACCTTTTCCTTGTACTTCTTCGTTCCTTCCACCTCCTCGTTTCTAACAGCCTTCGCTATGTCTTCAAGAAATTTATCTTTCATTTGCTCGGAAATGATTGAAGTGGTGTCCAGAAGCCTGTTCGGATCCAGCGGTTCGTGGTCTTCATCCCCCTTAGCTAGGGAGAAGGGCAACAATGAAAAGCCCTGCATCTTTTTACTTTTAGAGAGACGAACACTGGGTAGTTTGATCCCTCGAAGCAAAATTTCTCGTCGTTTCTTCTTTATTTGCTTCGCGCTTTGTATAGTGCACAAAGCACTGAGGTCAGCAACTGGTTTCTGGGCAATATCTGACGAATCGATCACAACTCCGTCTTCCATCTCTATTTTACGTAACCTTCATCATTTTCATCTTCCAGGGGGAATGTTTCCTGCGCTGCGGGCAACCCGTCGTACTCAGACGGATGAGTGTTGCATACTTCATTTCTCGATAGAAAGTCTACCAGATTTAGCCCTCCTTTCACGTATTTGATGAGCAGAGGGTAGCGCGAGAGACGAGCGGTCCACCTTGACATCTTTGCGCTCTTGTTTTCAGTACTGAATATCGTGGTCAGCGCACTGTGGTCAGTAAAAACTTCCACTGCCGGAGCGTGGCAGATGTACTTGTCGAAAGTCTCTACTGCAAGGAGCAAAGCGAGGAATTCTTTGTGCGTTGTGCTGTAATTCTTCTGGGCCTGTGAGAACTTTTTACTTCCAAAGGATACAACATGCACTTTCCCTCCTTGGTCCCTCTGTCCTAGTAAGAAACCGGCGCAGTTATCGCTCGCGTCGCTGTAGATGACGAACGGCTCATTCAGTACGGGAATGTACAGAGAAACGTTATTCTTTACAGCTTCCTTCAGTTTGGTCAGGCACTCTTCGTGAACATCCGTCCACCGAAAACGAACTCCCTTACGTAACATGTCAGTGAGAGGACTCGTCAGCTCTGACATGTGGCTAATATGACCTTTCAGAAATCCGAAGAATCCTAAAAGGTCTGGAGTTGCTTCACATTCTTCGGAGTCCTTATCTGGTCCAAATACTCAATCTTGGATGGGTGGCACATCACTTGCTTGTGAGAAATTCTGAAACCCAGGTAATCCACTTCCGAAGTAAAAAGTTGGGACTTCGATGGTGAAATTGTTAAGTTCGCCTTGTGCATTCTCTCCAAAACTTCTTTCAGCGCGAGCAACAATTCTCCCTCCGATTCTCCATAAACCAAAATGTCATCGTAAAGAGCAATGCATGAGACACCCTACAGCTCTCCAAGGACAATATTCATCAGTTTCGCCAGTGTGTTAGGAATCATGCTCAATCCATAGGGACATCTGAAATAGGGAAAGATTCCTCGTGAAGTGTTGAAAGCCGTGTATTGGCGTGAGTTTTCTTCCAATAAAAGCTGGCCAAAAGCGTTTACCAAATCTAATTTACAGAAATATCTAGCCTTGCCTAATTTACTCAAAGATTCAAACATATCCGGGACTTCATTCCTAGATTTCTTTGTTACTGCGTTTGTCTTTCGAGGATCCAGGATCACCTTGTATTTATCCCCTTTCCTGATTAACAACGGTGAATTAATGTAATTAGATTTGCAGGGCTCAATGAAACCCCCAGCTAACAGCTCATCGATACAGTTATCCATTATTTCTTGCTTTTCTGGAGTCAAAATACGAAGCTTAGAATAGAATGGTGTCCTATCGGTTAGTTCTATTTTGTGCTGTAAGATGTGTGTAACGCCAGGTTTTTCAGAAAAGACGTTACTGTAGATGTTTAAAATATCTGCTAATTTCTTGTTTACTTCTGGTGAACATTCTGCACGCTCAATCAATTCTGCTATTTCGGGACGTGTTTGGCAATATCCCATCGTCGCGGTTGTTGCATCAGATGTTTCACTTTTTCCCATCGTCGCGGTTACCGTCGCGGTTGCCCCAGCTTCAGCCTCCACAGTCGATGTTATCCCCTGCAGAATCGGAAGACTCATCCCCGCTTCCTTCTTCTCCGCAGAAAACAAATAGATGACGTCACTGTCTGCAAAGCTGTAGCCTCCCTCTTTCAAGTGCAGAGATAATCCGGCTTGCCTTATGAACCCACGACCTGCGATGAATCCCTTGCAACAATCGCGCAAAACGACGAATTTATGCCTAATTTTAACCCCATTCAAATGTACAGTAAGATACATTTCCCCACATGATTGTACAGAGCCTACTGCCAAAGAAATATTAATACGTTTATTGTTAATCTTATTTCCTTGTTTTTCCTGTTGTTTTGCGATCTCAAAATTTACAGTACTCACAGAGGCCCCTGTGTCTACGGATAGGAAGAAGTCCTTTCCATTAATTTTGCAGGGGACTAACGGCTCTTTGTCGCCAGAAGTGAAATTCCTGCAGTTGCGTATCTTCCTACTCCCCCTTTTGTTTTTCTTCCACGCAGCGCCTGCTACGATGGCGGTGTCGCTCTGTTCGGGCCTAACGAGTTTTTTGGAGCAGTACACATGGCGGCTTTGTGGTCAAGACCGTCACACCGAAAACAACGGATTCCCCTTCTCTTCGTCGGTTATTCTGCTCTCGACGGGGTCCCAACATTCCCGGAAAAGCTTAGCCGGTTGACCAGTCCAGGATTTATGGCGCACATTGATACTTCTGTCCTCACGCTGCCGAAGAGGTTCGTTGCCCCCGCGGCTGCTAATTGCTTCGTGCTATTCCCTGAAGTCGACGCGGCAGACACTAAGGGTAAATTGCTGTCTCTTAGTTCTGGACAATAGTACAGCGCTTCTGAATACAGTCTCTTTTGAATGTCCATAGAATGGGTTTCCAAATCTTTGATTGTTGCGAATGTTCTGTTGTACAAGTGTGTTCTGAATTTAGGATGGGAAAATTTCAAAACGTGCTGGATAACCTCGTCTTCTGTCCCCGGTTTTTCCCTCATTGCAAAAAGCTTCCTGGTGTGTCGAATAAATGCAAGAAGAGACTGGTCTGGTGACTGGTAATTGTTCTGAATGATCCTTGCTATTTCCGAATCATAATCGACACTAAAGTATTCCTCAAGAAAAGCCTTCTCGAATTCCCTAAAAGTGCCGAAAGGTCTCGAAAATCTGAACCAATCTGAAGCGATTTCCTTCAACGAAAGCGGCAAGATTCTATCTAAGAGAAAAGTATCCCCAATTTCCATGATTTCCTGATAACTGCGTAATTCATACAAATAATCGTGTGGACTTATATCGCCGACGTTTCCCTTAAAGATTGGAATGTTTATGTTGCTTTTTTCCAAGATTTTGCTCATTTTCTCCTCGCCCGTCCTTGCCGAAGTTCCTTGCGTACGGTTTAGAGAAAGTCTCTCAAGTTCCCCAACAATATCTTCCTCAGGCCTTCCCTCCAAGTTCGCATTGCCTACCAACTTGCCAATGAGCTCCCTGTCTATTTGAATTGCCATTTTGTCTTCTGTTACTTTCTTTCCACTTCGCAATAACATATGCCTTCAGTACTTCTTACAAAAAATATCCCTGACTCTGAGCCCCCAGTATGTAACGGTATAATTTGTGCTTTTAAGCTAATTCTCAGCAACATACACAATATACACAACCATACATTTTTGAATCCTTGTCCCGAGGTTCAAAACTTGCAGTACCTGAAGTTCTGTGGATGCTAATTTAGGCAATGGACACGTACCTCTTCAAATTACAACTTAACGCCCATTTCCTTTTAGATATATATAGGTTTATTCATATTATATTTACAGAAGTTAATTCTTGGCCGTTATTCACAAAATTACATTCCGGTGTACCCTGTACCCCCTTCCCGAAGAGAGTGTGTAGACTCGCGTAGCCACTGGCTCCACGAGTAAAAAAAAAATATAACCCTCAGTACCAAAAAAGGTGGCTGAAGGTATGTGTGTTGTGTACCCGGTTTCCCACATGAAATAAACTATTGGAATAATGTGTAAAGAGCAAGTGTGTGTATTAAAAGAAAGAAAGAAAGTTAAAGTACCGCGTATTCATATTATCAAGAAAGATTCTTCGTTTCGCCCCATAGAGAAACGACACCTCTTTACCTCGCCGAATTGCACCGAAACATCTGAGCCCGACTGCTCCCTTCCCTTCCTTTTATAGGCCCCGCTAATGACCTAAACCGTTACTGGAAACTTACCGCTCCCCAACGGCCAAGAACCCAAAAGTACAGGAATACATAGCCATACACAATTTATAACATAAAAAAGGATCCAGTAATGATTGCATCATTACATAGTCCCCCCTTCCTGAAGAGAGAGAGATCAAAGTTCTGTAACCTAGAAAAACAATAATAATATACACAAAACACTTGTTCGCAGTTTCTGTTCACTTAACAGTTCACCCGAAATTCACAGTCAATGTTCACACGAATTTTGTCCGCAAGTGTACTTCGAGATCCGCGATCTTCCCTCAGCACTGGAGCTGGTTAACCCACGTCGATTCTTACCCACTCAGCATCTCTTCCATCCTTACTCCTGGACCAATGAGAGGCAGTCTCCTGGAAATCCATCCAAGTCTCCAAGGCTGCTGCTTCGACTCCCGGCAACGCCACTGCTCTGCGCTCCTGCCGAGATCGGAAGACACCGCTTCGACCGGGTTCCACATGAATGGGTCTAACTGGCTCTACATCCAGAGATGTCACTGCTATTCACTGGATTTTCTCACCACCGAACTGCGGCTTCTCGACGAAATTACGCGGTAAAAGAATACGCACTAACTTTGCGTTACTTTTGTTGACTGCGGAACGAAACGTTTGCACGAGTAGTGTGTGAGGTATCAGAGAGAGAAAATAAATGAAAGATAAAAAGTAAAGAAAAGATAGATAAATCCCTATATACAATATTTACAAAAAATCCCCTTTTAAAATTAGATCAGAATCTGTTTCTCAGCTTGTAACGCATCTGGGGTACATCTTCATTCTCGTCATCTGGAGAAGATACGTGCGCTCCCTTCGCTGAATTTTGCACGGCTACTTTCTTCGCGAACTCAGGCGGCGACGAATAAGGCTTTAACTGATCGCTGTTGGCTCTCAATATTCTTCCGTCCTCGCTGTGTTTTAGTTTGAAAGTATTTGCCGAAGTTTGCTCCACAATTGCGTGTGGTCCAGAGAACTTCCCCGAGAGTTTACTGGTTACTCCACGGGCCTTATCAGAGAGAGGATGTTCCTTAAGCCAAGCTTTTTCCCCCACCTTAAACGTGCACTTGCAGCGTTTCTTATCATACACTTTCTTCTGTGCATTATGCATGCGCTCTTGATTGCTGCAAGCTATCTTCTTGGCCTCTTCCATCCTGAATTTCGTTTCCTCCACGAATTCCAAGATGTCCTCCTGCCTGATTACAGGTTCTTGAGGCAAAACGTCCCTGGCCTTCTCGAAAGGACCCCTCACAGAACGTCCAAAGTGCAAATATGCTGGACTGAATGTGGTCGTGTTGCAAACTTGTGAATTCAATGCAAACTGCACGTACGGTAACGATGACGCCCACTCGTTGTGCGACGAAATTAGTGTGGAAAGAGCACGTTTAGTTGCCTTTACGTAGCATTCTGCGAGATTGCCCTGCGGGCGATATGGAGAAATTCTGATCTGCTTGGAATCAAACATCTTTATCATCTGTTTCCACATTCTGGAATTGAAAATGCTTTGATTATCAGTGGAGATTCTCGGGTAGAATCCATGGATCGAGAATATATCCAGTAATTGTTCTAGCACAGATTTCGCAGTCACAATGCGAAGAGGGCGCAAGATAGTAAATCTGCTAAAGCTATCAACGCATACTAGAACATATTGGAAATTTCCCTTTTTTGAACGAACGAGTGGTCCCAGAATGTCACAGTAGAAGTTCTTGCCAACTTCTGTTTCCTTATTACTTGCCATGAAGCCTTGCTTCTTAGTCGTGTCCCCTTTAAATACACAGCATGGTTGGCACGACTTACAGTATTGAATAACGTCTTTTGTTAGGCCTAGCCACGTGTATTGTTCTCTGACCTTTGCTAACGTTTTCAATCTTCCAGGGTGAGAAGCGAATGCACTATCGTGCAAAGACGTAAGAATTTACACACGAAGATAAAGAGGTGCCCATATTTTGCCAGTTCCTTTCTCTTTGTATTTTTCTGCAGGCAAATTTCTCCTATTGATTCCATCATCGTCGAATAGGAAGATTTGGCCAGTGTCTTCACCTTTTCCTTGTACTTCTTCGTTCCTTCCACCTCCTCGTTTCTAACAGCCTTCGCTATGTCTTCAAGAAATTTATCTTTCATTTGCTCGGAAATGATTGAAGTGGTGTCCAGAAGCCTGTTCGGATCCAGCGGTTCGTGGTCTTCATCCCCCTTAGCTAGGGAGAAGGGCAACAATGAAAAGCCCTGCATCTTTTTACTTTTAGAGAGACGAACACTGGGTAGTTTGATCCCTCGAAGCAAAATTTCTCGTCGTTTCTTCTTTATTTGCTTCGCGCTTTGTATAGTGCACAAAGCACTGAGGTCAGCAACTGGTTTCTGGGCAATATCTGACGAATCGATCACAACTCCGTCTTCCATCTCTATTTTACGTAACCTTCATCATTTTCATCTTCCAGGGGGAATGTTTCCTGCGCTGCGGGCAACCCGTCGTACTCAGACGGATGAGTGTTGCATACTTCATTTCTCGATAGAAAGTCTACCAGATTTAGCCCTCCTTTCACGTATTTGATGAGCAGAGGGTAGCGCGAGAGACGAGCGGTCCACCTTGACATCTTTGCGCTCTTGTTTTCAGTACTGAATATCGTGGTCAGCGCACTGTGGTCAGTAAAAACTTCCACTGCCGGAGCGTGGCAGATGTACTTGTCGAAAGTCTCTACTGCAAGGAGCAAAGCGAGGAATTCTTTGTGCGTTGTGCTGTAATTCTTCTGGGCCTGTGAGAACTTTTTACTTCCAAAGGATACAACATGCACTTTCCCTCCTTGGTCCCTCTGTCCTAGTAAGAAACCGGCGCAGTTATCGCTCGCGTCGCTGTAGATGACGAACGGCTCATTCAGTACGGGAATGTACAGAGAAACGTTATTCTTTACAGCTTCCTTCAGTTTGGTCAGGCACTCTTCGTGAACATCCGTCCACCGAAAACGAACTCCCTTACGTAACATGTCAGTGAGAGGACTCGTCAGCTCTGACATGTGGCTAATATGACCTTTCAGAAATCCGAAGAATCCTAAAAGGTCTGGAGTTGCTTCACATTCTTCGGAGTCCTTATCTGGTCCAAATACTCAATCTTGGATGGGTGGCACATCACTTGCTTGTGAGAAATTCTGAAACCCAGGTAATCCACTTCCGAAGTAAAAAGTTGGGACTTCGATGGTGAAATTGTTAAGTTCGCCTTGTGCATTCTCTCCAAAACTTCTTTCAGCGCGAGCAACAATTCTCCCTCCGATTCTCCATAAACCAAAATGTCATCGTAAAGAGCAATGCATGAGACACCCTACAGCTCTCCAAGGACAATATTCATCAGTTTCGCCAGTGTGTTAGGAATCATGCTCAATCCATAGGGACATCTGAAATAGGGAAAGATTCCTCGTGAAGTGTTGAAAGCCGTGTATTGGCGTGAGTTTTCTTCCAATAAAAGCTGGCCAAAAGCGTTTACCAAATCTAATTTACAGAAATATCTAGCCTTGCCTAATTTACTCAAAGATTCAAACATATCCGGGACTTCATTCCTAGATTTCTTTGTTACTGCGTTTGTCTTTCGAGGATCCAGGATCACCTTGTATTTATCCCCTTTCCTGATTAACAACGGTGAATTAATGTAATTAGATTTGCAGGGCTCAATGAAACCCCCAGCTAACAGCTCATCGATACAGTTATCCATTATTTCTTGCTTTTCTGGAGTCAAAATACGAAGCTTAGAATAGAATGGTGTCCTATCGGTTAGTTCTATTTTGTGCTGTAAGATGTGTGTAACGCCAGGTTTTTCAGAAAAGACGTTACTGTAGATGTTTAAAATATCTGCTAATTTCTTGTTTACTTCTGGTGAACATTCTGCACGCTCAATCAATTCTGCTATTTCGGGACGTGTTTGGCAATATCCCATCGTCGCGGTTGTTGCATCAGATGTTTCACTTTTTCCCATCGTCGCGGTTACCGTCGCGGTTGCCCCAGCTTCAGCCTCCACAGTCGATGTTATCCCCTGCAGAATCGGAAGACTCATCCCCGCTTCCTTCTTCTCCGCAGAAAACAAATAGATGACGTCACTGTCTGCAAAGCTGTAGCCTCCCTCTTTCAAGTGCAGAGATAATCCGGCTTGCCTTATGAACCCACGACCTGCGATGAATCCCTTGCAACAATCGCGCAAAACGACGAATTTATGCCTAATTTTAACCCCATTCAAATGTACAGTAAGATACATTTCCCCACATGATTGTACAGAGCCTACTGCCAAAGAAATATTAATACGTTTATTGTTAATCTTATTTCCTTGTTTTTCCTGTTGTTTTGCGATCTCAAAATTTACAGTACTCACAGAGGCCCCTGTGTCTACGGATAGGAAGAAGTCCTTTCCATTAATTTTGCAGGGGACTAACGGCTCTTTGTCGCCAGAAGTGAAATTCCTGCAGTTGCGTATCTTCCTACTCCCCCTTTTGTTTTTCTTCCACGCAGCGCCTGCTACGATGGCGGTGTCGCTCTGTTCGGGCCTAACGAGTTTTTTGGAGCAGTACACATGGCGGCTTTGTGGTCAAGACCGTCACACCGAAAACAACGGATTCCCCTTCTCTTCGTCGGTTATTCTGCTCTCGACGGGGTCCCAACATTCCCGGAAAAGCTTAGCCGGTTGACCAGTCCAGGATTTATGGCGCACATTGATACTTCTGTCCTCACGCTGCCGAAGAGGTTCGTTGCCCCCGCGGCTGCTAATTGCTTCGTGCTATTCCCTGAAGTCGACGCGGCAGACACTAAGGGTAAATTGCTGTCTCTTAGTTCTGGACAATAGTACAGCGCTTCTGAATACAGTCTCTTTTGAATGTCCATAGAATGGGTTTCCAAATCTTTGATTGTTGCGAATGTTCTGTTGTACAAGTGTGTTCTGAATTTAGGATGGGAAAATTTCAAAACGTGCTGGATAACCTCGTCTTCTGTCCCCGGTTTTTCCCTCATTGCAAAAAGCTTCCTGGTGTGTCGAATAAATGCAAGAAGAGACTGGTCTGGTGACTGGTAATTGTTCTGAATGATCCTTGCTATTTCCGAATCATAATCGACACTAAAGTATTCCTCAAGAAAAGCCTTCTCGAATTCCCTAAAAGTGCCGAAAGGTCTCGAAAATCTGAACCAATCTGAAGCGATTTCCTTCAACGAAAGCGGCAAGATTCTATCTAAGAGAAAAGTATCCCCAATTTCCATGATTTCCTGATAACTGCGTAATTCATACAAATAATCGTGTGGACTTATATCGCCGACGTTTCCCTTAAAGATTGGAATGTTTATGTTGCTTTTTTCCAAGATTTTGCTCATTTTCTCCTCGCCCGTCCTTGCCGAAGTTCCTTGCGTACGGTTTAGAGAAAGTCTCTCAAGTTCCCCAACAATATCTTCCTCAGGCCTTCCCTCCAAGTTCGCATTGCCTACCAACTTGCCAATGAGCTCCCTGTCTATTTGAATTGCCATTTTGTCTTCTGTTACTTTCTTTCCACTTCGCAATAACATATGCCTTCAGTACTTCTTACAAAAAATATCCCTGACTCTGAGCCCCCAGTATGTAACGGTATAATTTGTGCTTTTAAGCTAATTCTCAGCAACATACACAATATACACAACCATACATTTTTGAATCCTTGTCCCGAGGTTCAAAACTTGCAGTACCTGAAGTTCTGTGGATGCTAATTTAGGCAATGGACACGTACCTCTTCAAATTACAACTTAACGCCCATTTCCTTTTAGATATATATAGGTTTATTCATATTATATTTACAGAAGTTAATTCTTGGCCGTTATTCACAAAATTACATTCCGGTGTACCCTGTACCCCCTTCCCGAAGAGAGTGTGTAGACTCGCGTAGCCACTGGCTCCACGAGTAAAAAAAAAATATAACCCTCAGTACCAAAAAAGGTGGCTGAAGGTATGTGTGTTGTGTACCCGGTTTCCCACATGAAATAAACTATTGGAATAATGTGTAAAGAGCAAGTGTGTGTATTAAAAGAAAGAAAGAAAGTTAAAGTACCGCGTATTCATATTATCAAGAAAGATTCTTCGTTTCGCCCCATAGAGAAACGACACCTCTTTACCTCGCCGAATTGCACCGAAACATCTGAGCCCGACTGCTCCCTTCCCTTCCTTTTATAGGCCCCGCTAATGACCTAAACCGTTACTGGAAACTTACCGCTCCCCAACGGCCAAGAACCCAAAAGTACAGGAATACATAGCCATACACAATTTATAACATAAAAAAGGATCCAGTAATGATCGCATCATTACAAGGTTAAACTGGCATAATTAATTTAGGTATTGAATACTTAGAATGTGAGTTCTTGTCGTGAGTTAGGAAGAGTTAAGAAGAGAATTATTATTTAATGTTAATTGGGTAATAATCCTTTATGTAACGTACCCAGATCTGTGAATGCTCTTGGAGGTAGACTACGTGATAAAGAGTACCTAGGTTCGAAAAATAATATATTTTAGTTTAACTTCTTGATGTGTACTTAGTTTACCTAGAAATATTATGAAGAGAACTCCTCGTGTCAATATGTAGTTGCTATAGAGTGAATCAAAAGTGTCTGACGACTCGCCGTTTTCTTCCCAAAGGAAGGGGAATGTTGTGAATTTGCTATCTTCTAGAATAAATTTATTTTACTTATTATTATAAAATGTACAATTATAATTATTAAATATTTTAACTTCAAATGTGACTGTTAATGTTGATATTTTATAAAGTTTGTTTTTTATTTTCGATAAGTTGTATTAAGTTAATGTGTTTGCCAAATTGTCGTTGTTATGGAAACAGAGATAATAGTCAAGAATTTGATGTAACAGTTGTCAAGTTTTGTGAAAAAATGTCTCTCTCAAAAAGTGATTTTCTGCGTTTCAATTTATGCTAATATTCAGGCAATTTAGATATGTAATCAGCCCATAGAAGTTTGGCTTCGCTTTCACGAATTGTTAAAGATATTTTTAATTTAAAAATAGTAAATGAATAATTAATCATCAGTGGCAACAGCAAAAACTTTTATAGTGATTACGCATATTTTCTCTTAAGGTACATTGTAAGTATAGGATGGTGTATCTTATGGCAAGTGATAATGTCACATATGTTTCAGTGCCGCACATATCTCCTCGTTAGGAATAAGACGTTTCCAAGGGCCACAGCATTGATCCGTGTGTTTAACATATATTGATTACACAAAGTATTGAAATATATTTATATTCCTTCTGAAGTAGATTTCTCGAGATCCCATAACATTAACTTTGAAAGTGCCACTGAATAAATTTGACTCTTCCACGTGACACGCGCATCGGTTAAAAGATCAAAGTTAAATGCAATTTATAATTTGCACGGCGAGTATTAGAAGCTTAATATTAGACTTATTCAAGTGATATGTGCACAGTTTCTTATTTTCATAGTCGGTTATTAAACTTCCTAGAATACACCTAATATATTTTATTTTAAATTATTCTGTTATATATAGATAGGTTTGTAAGGACTGGACATTTAAAAGTATGATTGTAGCTAGTAGGTATCTTCACTGGATATAAAACATCCTCATGGAAGGAACTATTCTTAAGTGAAACGAAAAAATCAGTTTCATCATGTATTATTTTTTGTGTGAACAGTGACACAGAGAAACGTACAAATTGCACACTCCAAAGCAAATACATCAAATCACTTCATTTCATGATTCCGTCTTTAATTTGTAAAAAAAAGAACCTTGCTGTACCTCACAAAATAATAAAAAAAAATATTTCACAACGTTTTGATGTTGACTAGACTTATTTTAAATTCATACCTAGGTAAATAATGACTTACGTAACAGTTTAGAGTGGGGATCCAGTCATTATTTACAGTGAAACCCAGAACTTCTTGATTATAATGCAATCACTTTACCGCAATACCATATGAAGAAAGCGAGAAAAAAGACGATACTTAACATTGCAGTTTTACTTTATCTCACATGCAATGAGGTCTGTTTGGTTCTCGTATGAAGGTCTACCTTTCTTTCGGCATCGCTTTGTCTTGAATTATGCATGTCTTCCTCAGTCTTGTTGGAGTTGGTCGGTCTCTCGAGGATAAATCCTGGACTCTCATCAAGGAACAAATTAGAGTATGTTTACCAAAATCTCGATCGGCATCTGTCGCGTTCTCGTCAAACGGGATTTTCTTTTATTAGTATCGAGAAAGAAGGCGAAGAGAGAATAAAATATGTTAATTTCATGAAATAAGATTGTAAATGCAAACTTTCTATAAAATGACTTCAGTATCAGAAATTTACCCAGTGTTCAAAACTATTCATGTAATGTGACACAGTGGGATCCCATTTCGAATTTCCACACTTTTTGTTTTAAACTACTATCTGGATGCTGTTGTGGTGTGGCACAGTGATATGGATATTGTGTAAACTGAATCACTTTAACTCTATTTTTTTTAGTGTGAAAGCGGAAAGCCATTTCCTGTCTGCTGCTAACATGTGGACACGCAATCGGACAAACGTAATTTACACACACACACACACACATATGGAAACTTTTTCTCAGGTTATGACATTTCATTTTTCTGAATAGGAAAAATGATCCTACCAGGGTTTCAACTTACGAACGGAGATTATCTGTTCCTTTCACAAACTGATGCACCACGACGCATGCGCTCTATATAGACTACTTTGCTCGCTGGCTGATGGACATGCGTTACGCGGTTTGTGTTTGTGTTTATCGGTTTGTGTTTTACGTTCTTGGTCGAGCAAAACCACTTGAAATGATCTGAGCATAGTGTGTTTTTCGCAGAGAAAAATAACATTTATGTGTTATATTTGACAGGGAATTCTTCAGTTTTGTCTCCAACAATCTAAATCTTTGAAAATGCATTAATACACATTGCTTTTCACCAGAATATTTTATTATCCACGCTTTTCATTCATGTCACGGTTCTACAGGCGCGTGGCTCTTATATTCGACGAAGGAACTGTCTTAATGACAGAGACACTCTATTACAGCGTTTTCCTGCGAAGGAACTCATTTTGAAATAGCCCATTAGTAGAGGTTTGCAAATGCGATCCATTGCCCGCCCGTCGTAATGGGAAGAAATACCTACCTGCCTACTCCCGCCCTGCGCAGCTGCAGCTGATGTCCTGAACCAACCCGACTCCCCCATCTGAAGGGAAATTTTCAGGCGTCCATGACGTTGTTGTCTACTGCACTGCGATCAAGGCCGTGGGAAGCAGGGGCGGGCAGGGAATGCAGGAACACTTATTATACACATTGCGAATCTGTTATAGGCAAATATTGTTATAATTGATAATACAATGTTCGAATTATGAATGTCACTGCATGAAAATGCTGCTCAGAAGAAATTTCGAAAACGTTCAATGTGATGGATTATGGAGTGACTTCCAGTTTGATAGGTTTATTAATTTAAAAGAAAAAAACAGGGAACATAGTGCAGCACTGGTAACCATGTTTTAATAGTTAACAACAAATCTAGATCAGATATAATTGGATACGTCAGTGATGTTACACTTATATGAATTGCATAGGAAGCATTCTTAGCCACTACTAAATAGTTTGGGGTGACCATTTTAAAGTGCTTATCCATATCAGAAAATGAATTTCCAAAAAGTTGGATCGTAGTATGGCTCCACTCGCTTTCTTATTTAAGATGCAATTTGTAATGGTAGGATTCAAATTTAACAGGACAAGTCTCTATTGCGGTTATAGCGTGGTCCCAAACCAAGTGAAATTTTAACTCTTACTTCAGAATATCTTTTATCTTGTGATTTTAAACAAGACAGCCCAACATCCAGGCTACTTCATATTCATCGAATTACTGACAACTTTCAAACCTACGAAACCAAATATTCTTCTTTTACATATTGTAATAAATACTTCAAAGGCATCGCAATTTATATGTCCACCATGAGCGTATCGAGGAATTGGATTCCGACATGTGGCAGGCTGGATAAGTGGACATTCCTTCTTGAAGTGAGTCATGCACACGCACGCAGATATCTACTAAGTATTCCTTGTTTTTGAGAGAGAAGCGACAATTAAAAATTTTCCCTCCCCAATGCAGCCAGTAGACAAAAAGGAATTTGTCAACAATCGTTCTACGCTCTGATTGCACACTGGTTGCTACGCCGTCCCTGGAATAGTTGCGATATAAACTTTGGCTTCACAATCTGGAGCAGAATAACACTAAAAGTGAGGCAGAAACTGAAGAAAATGTATATTAGCTACGAAGGACAGAAAAATGAAATTTTGACAAAAAAATGTTTTTTATCAAGTCAATAGTGTTCATATAGGTTAATTGTAACTGGGCGTAATGTGTAAAATTGGATCCGTACCTAGGCTTATTGAATCTTGAATCCCTTGATTACCAGACAACGGCGTTGCAAGTAGGCCATTGGGTTAGCACGCATATACACACTCGCAAGGAAAATCAAAATAAGTGATTAGAAGCATAGCCAAAAACTCTCCCCCGTCTGCTACATCATAAAATGTTATCTAGCTTGCTACAAAATATGGCATTCATAACAGAAACGGCAAGATAATGAGGCCAGCCACAACTAGCAAAAAGTCAATATTTCTGATTTCTGTTTATTAAAAATAAAAAAAGAAGTTCACATTTTATCATTGAAAACTCTGCAGTCAAAATAACCGTCTTTCCCCCAAGGCTATTCTCACGCTGTATGACAACAAAAAATCAATGTTGGTCATCTGAATAATCGGGAAGCAAGTAGTCGTTCTTGGTATGACCGTCCTTCTCTTTCTCGAAACGTCTTATTTTTTGCTTAAAGAGAAAAGGCGAGTAGCAGTGCAGCTTCACCTTATAGTAAGTTGAGCCCAGGAAAGCGAGGACATCTTATAAATACGTTATTCGTTCCTTCCTTCTGCGTAGGTTATATACTTGTACGTCAGTTTTCTACCTCTTGTGGGAAACGCGACAAAGTCAATAATGCTCCATCAGTTACCCAGTGTTCAATCCTGGGATTTCTTGCTTTGTAACAAGTCACACTGACTATTTCGCCAAAGAAACAGAAAGTTCAAATTAGTTACTTGTCATAGAATGCCCACCGAAAAAAAGAGAAGTCGCTTAGCCAATTCCCGGGAATTCATTTTATAGTGAGGAATATGTGTTCCTATTTATGATATTGAGCCAAGAAAAAAGAGTCATCAGAAGATGGGTTTCTTGGAGCAGTATACTCAAAGGCTGCAATTAAGAATATTTAGTTGGATACCCGGTGGAGGCACATGACATAATGGTTCGAATCTCACTTCAAACTGTAGATCCAATTCTGATTATCCTTGCTGTGTATAGAGTGGACTTTAACGCCAAACTCAAACAAAAACTCATTTGTATGACGAAACAATATTTCTATGTAATTCACGATTTTTGCACTTAATTTCAGCGACTCTTCTTTGAAAAAATATTGAACGTTTCATCTTCAATTCTATATCACAACGGGTTTTTAGTACTGATTATTGTAAGCAGCGAGTTTTAGCCGCAACACGCAACAACATTCAAAATTATCTCGACTGTCAGAAAATATGTGGGTGTAATATATTTATTTTCATCTTGCCACGCGAACAATAAAAAAATATAACGTTACAATATATATAACGACCTGTAATAAGGAGGTCTCTGGATCCATACTTGGTCAAGGCACAAAGTGATTCGCATCATACTATCAAACACTGAAATACATAGAAAATGAAATAATTAATGTGTTTCAAGTTGGTAAAAAAAGACCATTAGGAGAATCGAACCTAGGATTTTAGACTAGTAAGCTGACCTTTAACCGACATGGCCACAAACCACGGTGAAACAACCAAGCTTTCAGGTAATTTCTCTTTAAGGTTACATCTTTTCCTGTGCAGCTTGAAACTTTTCATGTAGCTTCTCGCTAATTATATTCATTTGAAACCAATACGCTTCATCAGATAGTGTTTGTGTGCTGTGCACATTTCTGACAGAATACAAGTCAAACTTGTGCATGAAAATGAAGGAAAACGTTGCGAAGTCGTGCTTTTGTGGAAGGTGATCGTTTCCAACTTTAAATGATAATCGTGTTCTAGCTTGCATCAACATAGCGGATTCTGTTATGTGATGAGGTATCTTATTAACAAATGGTACATGTAATGAATTTTTTTAAAACTATTTATTTAAAAAAAGAAGAGTCTTTATTCTGGTATCTACGGAGAAATTCATTCAGATGGAATTAAAGTTTACGGGTCACAATTCTATTTCTTTTTTTGCTCCAATACGAAACCAACCTGCACGTGTAAGAAAGGAAAGTCCGACATTTTTCATTTTACAAACATTCCATTTACTGTTAAACTTAAATAAGAGGACAACCATTGACTTATTGTTAATAGACTGGATTACTGATGTGTGTGTTTGTGGGGGAGGGGTACCTCCTTTCATGTGCCTCCCTGGCTGTGACGTAAACTCTTCTTGCTTCGGATTTCTATAATTTTTCCCATCGCATATTCTGTCCCGACTTTGAGATTATGTTTGAAAAGTGGATGGCGAAGGAGTTTATACATTCTTCAACCTTGTCCCTGGCTAGGATAACACTTTTCCCGAAAGAAAACATAAGTTGCTTCTTGCATTATTTTCAGGAATTACAACAGCACTATTTCCACGTCGCTTATTCGAATTGCTATTTTTTTTTACTTAATGTTGCTTTTCTTCCATTTTCGGCTACTCGCAACGATGAAGAGACACTCGTAAGACACCCATGCTCAGGCCAAATTTGAACCTGTGGCCCTCGCATTCTGACGCATTGGGATAGCCAATTCTCCACGAACGTCAAAAATGCGTTTTTGTGCAATATATTTTTCCAGAATTTTTCGCATTTACATTACTTTCAATGTAGACGTGGACAGTCCAGTTAATTAATATTTATGTTGCAATCTTTCCGTTAGGCCTTTTTTTGAGTCTGAGAGACATAAAATTCCCTGCATGTGATTAAAATGTTTGATAGTAAGCAACACTGCTGGTTTACGAACATTTACTTTGGTTGTACTGCTAGACAGGAAGATGGACTTCACCTCAATCGAGTGTGCCACTTTCTTTGCAGAGAAGTGTACAAAGCTAAATTAATGCCTACTGCTGGTGACTATCTAGTCCCTGCAAGAAAGTTGATAATTTTGCATGGTTTAGAAATTAGAAGGTGTTTCATTTCCGTTGTTTTTCTCTTGCGGAGATATGTTGCAGTGAAGGAATAAAGTATTTTGTATTCTACAGTTTTTTTAGTTTAAGCAATTTTATGCTCTTAAAGGTTTGTTTGAGTTTGTATTGTTTCCCTAATTCTTGTTTGAGTTTTCTAGTTTAATCCTTGTACTTAATACAAGTAAAAGCTTAGCGTGTGATGCTTCATGCACACAACTTTTCTCAGCGTCAGCGTGGAATTTGCTTCTTGCGTAAACATGTTTCAATCCTCTTTGTCATGGCTGTAGCTCTTCAACGTCGCTACTTTATTTTGAACATGATAATTAAGAATATTAATGACATCAATATGGGATATTTATTATATTCGATGATTCACTACACGTGAAACGTACGGAATGCTCCCTGAAATGCTGATATGCTGCTCAAAACATGTAATTTATATTTTAACAACTTGATAGCATATTGCTTTACTTAGGAAAAATAACATTCAATACTCTAGCGAATACAATTTGAGCGAATGAAGTTATTACGGAATGAATGGGCTACATAAAATGATTAGTTTTTTTTACTTTTGGACGTTCATTCTCTGTTTCTTCCGTGATACATCGGCTGCATGATGTCACGGTTTACAGGGTTGCCAAAATGAAGGCTTCGTCCTCTATTAAAGATGGCCGTGGCATAGAACACACAAACGTAATATTTTAACCATACCTTTATATCGTCACATAAAATCTTGAAAACAAAAAGATATCATAAAACGCCCGTTTGTAAACCGATAATTTTGGCGGGAAAATAGAAAAAGGCCTATTTCTCAACCTAAAATTTAAAAACAAAATACGATATCAAACGCAATCCTGATTGCGAAATGAATTATTACGTATTGATTACACATAAGAAGGTCACATGACGGAAGCAGTCCATGTAATATCGATCACGTTCTTTCCGTCACATGAGGTCAACGTACAAAATAGTTAGTGGGGGCGCTCACAACATTCTCAAACTGATTGCCGTATCAAACTGATTAAAACGACACCTTACGGTGTCAGGGGTCCTGGATTTGAAACTTTGACTCGAAAATAAACTCCGATACGGATATGTTCTTCTTCGAGATATTTCTTGCAAGTGTCCGTTCATTCATTTCATTCTATCATCATCCTAATCAATAGGTAGCAAGAAACTTTCATTTCACCGACAACAAGAATATTCTAAATTAATCGTGGGTGAATTTGAGTCCTTATCTACTAATATGTAATATTTAATTTAATTATCTGCATACCTAAGCCTAGGCGAGCTTGGAATTTTAATGTCCATTATAAATGGCAATTGTTGGTAAAATATAAAACTTTAATATACTTACTTTGATAGCACCGTTTCACATTCGATATCATTAATAGATGCTATTGGGCAGATTGCAACTGATGGAAAGATTATCGAAAGAAACATTATCGATGTTCCAATTGGGTTTGAATTCGCGTTCTCCCAGGTTGACACTGCGAGTATAATAGCAACGACAAGGGACATCAACCAGGCAGAGAGGCACAGGCATCTGTAAAATGCAAAACTCTTTACCACATGATAAAATATAACCTAACGTATACTACTGATACAGTATTTAGTGAATATTTACTACTAATAAAAAACACGCACATTTTTAAATATCATGGTTATTTTTTCCTTCCTTACTTACTTACTTTGTAGTTTTCTTAAACCCGAAGGTTTATCGCTGCAGGAATACAAGCTTTCCATCTCTCAATATGCTATCCAATCTTTTCCATCCTTGCCGATTTCATTTGGGTTCATCTCAATCTCAATATTATAGCTCCATCTTCGGCTTGGTATTCCTATTGGTCCATTACCATCAGGTTTTTCAACAAGAATCCTGTAAACTCTTCCTTCCACTGCCATTCAAGCCACATGGCCTGCCCACCTACGTCTTCTTGATTTAATTATTACAATAATATCTGAACAAATATTATGCAATTAAAAATTACATAACCTTCTACACTCAGCTGTCTCTTGGTCACATTTAGGTAAAGATATTTTTCTAGGGAGTATTTTTATTTATTTATATTTATTGCAATTTCCAATACAGCAGAAGCCATTTTAAACCGGAAAGACACAACAGTAAAACAATAACATAGTGTTAAAAAAACACACGAAACAAGATAAAATAAAATAAAATAAATAAAATATAAACATAAATATAAACAAAAAACAAGCCAAGACAGTGCCAAGGTAAACAGATTACTTTCACAATGCATTACTTACGTACATTTTTTTTCAAAGTTGGTGATGAAAGACGATTATGAACTGAAAATATCTATTAGGTTTGAGATGATATTGAATTGGTTCGGTAGACTATGGAATAATGAACGTTGTAGACGTCCCTGGTCCAGGCTGAAGTTCGACGTCCCTGTGCAGCAACAGCAGGAGGAAGAGGTGCTGGAGAACGCACTTTCTGGCGGAGATCCCGGGCGAGGCTTTCCTCGAAGCTTCATTGCACGCGCTCGAAGAGTACAAAGCGTTGGAAAAGCACTCAGAGTTTTCAGGTATTTGTCATAGAACAGATCGGCAAACATATTCCCATCGTTAACTGCAGTTTCGCAAGGCGGACAACACTTTTTCACTATGCAAATTCTTACAAGTACCAACTCAAAACAGATAAAGAGCGGAGCTACACATTTCGCACAACCTGCACTCGGCGCCATCTTGTATGTGTAAAAATACTCTTAATCTACGTTCCTCCTTTAATGTAATGGACAAAGTTTCATATCCACATAATACTACAGGAAATATACTGTTTTGAATATTTAATTTTTTTCACTGTTTAATTTCTCTTGAAATTCTAGCCTGATTTGATATTTCACATCACCCACTTTCCTTTGAAATGTTTGCGTTGAATTCAATATGGCGGTCAACAATATGCCGGACCTGCGCTTGACACACACAGCTAGAGATCTCCCTGTGCCTAACCTATTTCTTTCATGACCAGGATAACTCCTTTACATTTTGTAGTGGGTGTTAAAGGACTTTGAACTCGTCATAGTTCAATTAATGAGGCTTTTATCAGTCACATAGTTAAACATATTATTTTGTATCTTCTGATCCCTTAGCAGTCCCAGAATGATTTTTTCATATGTTTTAGAGTATGTCATGAGGGACCAAATATATTTTTTTCACGATTTTTGGTCATGACATGTTTTGAGATATTCAAAGTTAAAAGTCAAGGTTACGTGACAAAACTATATTTTTATCGAAAGGTGGGCTTGTTATATAACACTGGAAATCTTGTTCCATTCCCTGTACAATACGCTTCATTTGAGCTTTCTAGGCGAAATAGGGGCGGAGTTACAGCACATTTATTATAGCTAAGTGGGCTCAAAAAGGTCAATTTATGCGAACTTTGACCTTGAAAAATTTAACAATTACAAGACGCACGAGACTAAAAATTTTTCCCAAAAACTCCCCAAATTTCATGAAAATCGGAGATGGTCAGGTTGGAGGCTGTGTTGATTTCGCCTGGAATGAATCTATTATACGTATTACGAGTACATAATTTATCTTTCTAATCGAGTAGTATGCCTTATTAAAATCAATAATACCTAATGGACATTTTAACTATATTCCAACTTTTTTCAAGTGTCTGTCTCACGTGAAACATTTGATCAATATTTGATCTGTTTTATATAAATGGATAATATTTTATAGTATATTGAGGAGAGACATTCACCGGTAATTATTGCAGTTCGTTACATCACACATTCTTTTAAATACATGAAAATGATGGTTTATTTCTACTGATGTGGAATTTCTTCCTTAATCCAAATTAAACAATTTAAATTATGAATTTAACGTATTAATAAATTACCACCATACATAATTAATACAGCTGTTATTAAATCAATGCCAGGTGCTTTGATATTAATTTGCCTTTTAATAGCATCTTCTATATCAGTCAAATTAGGTTCTGCAACTAAATTTTCTGTTGTGTGATCTTCACTTACTACTGATTTATCTACTACATGAAAAATTAAATGGTCATTCAAGTAGTTCGCCCATCAATTTGTAATATTTATATGATTATCCAAAATTCAGTATTTATATTTTGTCAAATTTACTTTTGTTTGCCATACCTTTCTAAATTAATTTACACTTTCATGTAAATCAGTGATACACATAAGTAGATGTAATTTACGGTTTCTACATCAAGTGGGTCTCAGTGATGCCAACCCACCCCAAGAAAATTTCACCATATGATATTTTACAGCCGAAGCTAACCTACAAATAGAGTTGGCAACACTGACTAGTTGCTTCTCAACGTCTTGGAAAACGTCTTAAGACAAATATCTTAAACATTAAGAAAGTCGACTTCCGGTATGTCAAGATGTAACTTCCAGTCTGTCAAGAAAAAAATTCTTAAGACAAATATCTTATAACGTTTTCCAAGATATTGATTTTCTTGGCTCCTAATTTAGCTAGGATGACGATTCTAGGTTTGTTTAATAGAATTCGACGAGAATTATTCGACTGGCAAATAAAATCGATTCTACCCCCCTCTCTATTTTTTTCTAGCATACTGATATATTGCATGCTAACCAAACCTCTTGGGAGGCGGGCTCTTGTAACGCCACGGGTCCTCCACATGTATGTATGTATGTAATGCGATTTGGGGGAAGGGGGGCCAAATTTTGAACTTACGGCTGGAAATGTTTCTATAACATGTTTTCGTTCGAAGCAAATTCATAGATAATGTTAAATAAATATTAATATTTTGCTATTAGTTGTAAATATATACTTATTGTATTGCAGCAATTAGTTTTTTGGTATCGAAAAGCGACTGTTATCGTATTTGAAAATTATTTTTCTGTGGACATCTAGAAACTACAATTTTGTTCCCCCTGCGTGCTAACAATGTTGGCAGAATACAGAATGAACAATAGGTAGGGGCCTTGGACGGCGGAAGTTATACTTCCTGGTTTTTTTCACAAGCTGAACGATGTAATTTCTCACCGTCCAATTTTAACTTTACAGCTAGAAATGTTTCTATAAAATAACAATGCATATGAATCTGCTTGACTTCAGGAAGCAAGCTATGGAAGTGCCCGTCCAGCCTACGAGCTTCAAAGAACTCCTGCCTTCCATGCTATCTAAGCTTAAGGGTCTGTTAATTATACACTTGAATAGTATTTTGACCCAGTACGACGAGGATGTGAGCAATACTTTCTATGTATTCATTAACAACTTGAATTATTACCAGTTCCACATCTCTGGCAAACTTAAGTTCAACATGAATCCCGAGAACAAAGGGGAGGCCAAGGTTTCCTCTGGCAAGAACATCTATCGCATCAAGCATGATAGGATGGAAAGTACCACTACGTACGATGTGTCTGCTGGCGATCGCCTGTACGTGGAGCTCTTGGACGACTACGTAAAACTCATACCTTTTTCATAGAAATAAAAATCAACTACCCTATAATAAATAACCATAGCAACAATGCCTAACGATATTTTTGGTCACAGCAAGCGCGATGATCACGGCGACAAGCTTCTCATGCTCGACGTCAGGGTCAAGAAGTTGCGAAACGACCTGCAGGCCCTGCAGTCCACGCTCAACTCCAGCCTCCAGTCAGAGATAGCTAGCCTACAGTCTCAGTGCCTGGACTCGTACTCAAAATTGACTTAAATCGCTGCTGCAAAAGTACACCGACCTCGCGTCAATAGACAACTTCGACAACTTGGCGCTGAGTGTAGGCAAGCTCCAAAACGAACTTGTGAAGCTGCAGCAAGCTCAAACTTCTGACGTAGAACAGCTGAAGCGACACTTGCAGGACCAAACGAACACCATCCAGACTGAACTGCAAAACATTATCCAGAGTATAAAAACTCAAGATGACTACGATCGCGTGAATACCAGTATTGCCAAATTGCACGAACATTTTCAATCGTTCGAAATTCCTACGTTGCAAGGCATCAAGGCTGAGCTTCAAACAGACGCTTTGCATGCAGCCATCAAAGAAGTCAAAACTAAACTTCAAAAGCTAGAGGACTTCATTGACAATCTACCTTCGTCCAGCGAGCTGAATGCTATTGCCCGTAGCGTGTCCAACATAAAACTCCAACTTGAGAGCTACGACGATTTCGGGAAGCTGCAAGGTACAATAGCCCATGTTGAGGATGCTCTTGCCGTCATCAAAAATGATCTGGCAAACGTACACGAAGCACTGAAATCCAAACTGCCTGGCATCAGGGATACTCTGGCCAGCGTCCAACCGCAGAACACCAAGTTGGAAAATCTAAACACCGAATCAGAGTTGTCGCATTTTCATCACTTGATCGACGACATACAGGCTAAGTTGGAAACTTTGCAACAATCCAACCCCACCCAGGACGACATAACACAATTACAAGGAGGCATACGCGCTGCTGCTGCTGCCTCAAAGTTGGATGCGATGAAAAAAGCTTTGGAGTCGCTCCAAAACACAGTGGCCACCCTGCCTACCTCGCAGGAACTGAAAAGCGTGAAGAGGGTTCTCAACCGAATACTCAAATCCGACGACATCAAAAACATCCAAACTGAAATTGAATTGCTTCGGGAGTCTGTTGCATCCTTACCCACCAACCAGAACATCAGTGAGCTACATTCCTTGTTTGCGGAAATTAGAACCCATGTCCACGACCTCGCAACCCAGAGCTCCAAGTTGACACTCGTGGAAAGTCTACAGCAGATTTTCGCCAATGTGAAAGAGCAAATTTTCAGCATCGAGGCGAGCCAGGAATCGGCCATAACCAATTTCGGTACCCAACTACATGAGTTAAACGAAAAATTCAAGAGGCTAATTATCGATGTGAAGATCAAGCCCGATTACGACACTGTTGTCCGTGCTATCGGGGAACACCTGGAATCGGTGAACGGTAGATTGGAGGATGTGGAGAGCGAGGTTCGAACCAATGTAAACACCCTGAACGCCAGCATCGACAATCTCAAGTCCAATGTTGTCATCGAACTGTACAGCATTCCAAACAGGGAATTTTCCTCGCTCTTTCATCCGGGTGCCAAACTCTACATGCTGACCCCTGCCAAAGCCTATCACCAGTTTTTCCTCGCTGTCACATTTCAGTTCGTCAAGGTTTCATACTGGTCATTGCCTCACGCAAACCACTACCCAAGCATGACCGTGACGAACATCAGTGACGAACCTAAAATAAGAGGAGTGGAGTTGGTCGATTTCACCCACCCCGAAAGTCGCGAGAATGCCTATGCCGAAGATCCCACTCAAATTATCGACATAGAAATAGGTGACAAGCTGTACGTAGAAAACCCGGCATTGTCTGCGGCCAGAAATCCCATCCAAGCTATATTCTTATTTTCACGCAATGTCTAGGCAGGCCATTGTGAACGAGCTGCACAAAACTGCACGGCGAAACTACAAACGACTGGCGGTATTGACCAAAGGCATAGACTGACTACCTGTGGGAAGCTTACCTTGTGGAAATGAGCAGTGGCAACTTAAAAAATTTACATACAATCAACAAGGGATACAAGTATCTTCTCACTGTTATAGACACATTTTCAAAATTTGCGTGGGCTTTACCTCTCAAGGCAAAAACAGGAACCTGTGTAGTGGAAGCATTCAAAACTATTTTCGATGAAAGTGGGAGGCGACCTTGATTTCTTCAAACGGTTAACGGAAAAGAATTCTACAACTCTGTCTTTCGGCAATTTATTCAAAAACAAAATATTCAACATTACTCCACCTTTAGTCACATCAAAGCCAGCATAGTGGAACGTTTCAACCAAACTCTCAAAACACGCATGTGGAAACAATTCACGTTTCAGGGGTATTACAAGTTGCTCGACATGCTTCCGGAACTTGTTAACAGCTATAATCACAATTTGCATCGCACGATAAGCATGAAAACATGTGACGTCAACAAATCTGATGAACGGTGTTTAATTTCTAAGGTTTATTGCCCAAAGTACAAAAGTAGTAGTAAAATATGCATCTGAAAACAACTCTGAGTTCTTGACCAAACGACCACAAAAAGTTGAAAAACTCACTTTCTCTCCCCGTTCCGTGCCTCATTTATTACGCTGACGACGTTTCACGGGGGCAAAAAGGCAGTGATGAGTGAAAGAGGAGCTCTCCTCCTCCTCCTCCTCTCCTCTTCTCATCTTCTTATTTTCTTATTTTCTCATTTTCTCATTTTCCTATTTTCTCATCTTCTTATTTTCTCATCTTCTCATCTTCTTATTTTCTCATTTTCTCATCTTCTCATCTTCTCATTTTTTAAGGACCAAATGTTTGTAGATCGTGATCTTCGTAAACCTCTCTTCTCATTTTTTTTATTTTCTCATCCTCTCATTCTCTCATTTTCTTATTCTCTCTACCTTTAGAACATTGTCGTCAACATTAGAGATGAAGTTGGAGTGCTGGAATCAAGGGGGCCAAATGTTTGTAGATCGTGATCTTCGTAAACCTCTCTTCTCATTTTTTTTATTTTCTCATCCTCTCATTCTCTCATTTTCTTATTCTCTCTACCTTTAGAACATTGTCGTCAACATTAGAGATGAAGTTGGAGTGCTGGAATCAAGGGGACCAAAATGTTTATATATATCGTGACCTACGTAAACCTTTCTCTCTCGGGGAGGGAACGATGTGCCACACACATACGTGCGCGCGTACGTATGCTTTTTATTATTTTCCGTATTGTGACGCAAGCAAACAAAATAATAATTGTTGTTTTTTTTTTTAGGATCCCTGGCCCCTATATAACCTCGCCAGGGTGCGTGGTGCCCAACCAAAAATGTAAAAGTTTTCTAATGGCAGCGGTTATAGATTACCGCACCTCTGTAGAGTTTCACGTGTTTTTTTTTTTCCCCCAAACTTCCATGAAACCCTACAGAGGACCTCCGTAATTCATGCAACGTGTACTAACGACTCTAGTGTTATTTAATGTTGTGATATTTTTGGATATAGAGTTTTATTATGAGATAGATAAAAATGATTATGTTTATTATAATATTTTCTTGATGAAGATGGAGAATGTATGTGTGTGTGTGTTACAAATAAAGTTGCATGCTTATTTTTTTAGTGTGTGTATATGTTTTTGATGTTTCAACAGCATCTGAAACGATAAAAAAGAAATTTTATTGTTAATTTTCACGTGTAAAAACAACAACAAATTTTTTTGTGCAAATTTTCTGATTGTTTCGTGCTATAGTGCAAAAAGATATTGTGAGTGATAATTAATGAAATTGACATTTGTAACTGATCTGAACTAGTGAAATTCGTATTGTGCCATTGTAACTGATTGTGCTAGTGCAGAAAATTTCTTATTGTGCAAGAAAAGATGTTAAAAAACTTGTTAAAACTGCTCTGTGACCCTCTCGTTCTTCACGTCGTAGGCGAAGGACTTCTCTGCAATCAGGATGACACTGCATAGGGTATCCTCGGGCAAGGCATCATGGAACTCGCAGACGACCTTGATGTTGGTTCGATAGTTGACCACCACCTGCTTTCTCTTAGATGTGTTGATGACGGTCATGGGTCTCCGTGCTTTAAACTCGCTGGGGGTGTAGTACATGTCCACACTTCCCTCGGTCACGCGTTTGTAAGCCGAAAACGCTTCGTAAAGTTTGAGGTAATCGTTTTTGGTCACGTCAAGATTGTAATTCTCGCGCGGGAACACTTCATTGCGTCCGTTCTTCAGATAAACGTTCTTGATCTTGCAGTCGTCGAATTTGCTGGAATCTTTCTCCTGATTCTTGTCCCTCCCGGTCTGAAAGAGCACTACGACGAAATCTGGCATGTCGAACTGTATGTTGTTGAACTGCGTCGTCACGTCGAATTCCATGTGACTTCCCGTCGCCATCTTCTGCACGCACTGGTAACCGTGAAAGTGAATCGGTACCTGCGGACTTTTCAAGATCTCCGCCTTGTACTTGAGGGCATAGTTTGTTTCGTATTCCACCACCGGCATTCTCAATTCCATGCTTTGGATAACACATTTCGCTGCTTCGGGTAAAGTGTTGGCTATCGGCGTGGTGCCGTCCGGGCCCAAAGTAGCGTATCGCATCAGTGCGTCGTTGTCGTTGGCCGCTCTTCGAAACGTGACTCTCAGTCCTCCCTTCCACATGATCTCCCTGTAATCGGAGAAGAATCCTGGAAGCAGACGCATGGGAAAGAGCACCGTGTGACTTCTCGTCGATATTTTGGTCCCGGCTTCGAATCCCCCCGCTTGATAGTACGCTGCGTCTGTTTTAGATAATTTCAACGTTCCCACTGCCGTCGACGTGATGCCTGGATAATCTATTCTGTCGATGACGGTGTTGTGTTTCCTCACCTCCACCTGCGAGAACAGGTGAGGCACGAAGTTGTCCACGAGTATCAAGTTTGCTGCTGCGGGAAACGCGTCTCCGCTTTCTTTCTTCACCACGTCGAATTGAAGGTAGAGGTCTGCTCTGTGAGGATGAATGAACCCATCGCCTATGTCCACGTCGTATTCGATCTCCCTGTTCGCCTCGTTGAGATTGGCGAACGTGCGACGGTTGGGAGGGAAAGATTGCAATTCGTAACTTTCGATTTGCTCCATTTTACATGTATGGTTATTTATTATATGTTGATCTCCACGATGGCAGTAGTCGTTGCACCTGCGAAATCCACCACGTCTCCTTTCTCGTTCGTCACCACCAACTCTATGTCGTCTATGCGGTTGCGACATACTGGAAAATAGATCGGCGAAGAGGGTGTGTAGATGATCGGTTCCATGAATTCGGAACTTGGTTTGAAAGTGGCTATGATTCCCGTCTGCTTGTGACTTCCTAATAATCCGTCCGAGGATTTCGTGATCATACCTTCCGCCACGTTGCAGTGTACGTTCAAAGTTTCTATGGCCAAGAATTTAGGAATGTTGGTTGCCACGTGCTTGATGCCAGCTTCGAGTTTTGTGTCGTTCTCGAAACCTAAAAGTTCTCCTATGGTGCCCAGGTCCACGGTCTCCGTCGCGGATAGGATTTCCACTCTGTGCGTGACCGAATTTTGAGAAAGGTACGTGCCTTTGGGTAATTGAGCTTGCAAAGTGGAAAGATTGTATTGTCCTGGCGTGACGACGATGTGTTCGCTTCCGACGCTAATTTTGTTGTTGTGCTGGGTGACGTTAGGTATGAGGTACATGCTGTAGAATGCACGCAGAGCCACGGATTTAGGATAGACGATGTCGTCGTGCAGCGTGAGTTTCAAAATTGAAGATTCGCTCGTGAGATGGAACACACCCATCCTAGTGATGCTGTTTGAGGTTCCACAGTACTTTCTGGAAATCCTCGATCGTAGGGTTATTTATTTTAGAGAGAAAGGCGAGCACGGAGAGGCAGAGATGACCGCAGTTCACGTCTCCGAAATCTTGAATGCGTTCGTCGTTGTAGTATATGGAGGTTTTGTTCGTTTTCAGATAATGAACTAAATTTGTAGGTGGAACACCTCCGAAAGAATCGAAAACGAATGCTTTATCATCATTTTTGTGGTAACATATCCAATGCGTGCCTGGATTTTCTTGACCGTCCAAGTTGACTACTCCGCATTCTCTTCTTTTGACGCTTGAAGGTAGCGAGTCGGACATAAAAACTCCTCTGAAGTGTTTGATTCGTAACGGTTCGATCAGAGATTCAATGTCTCGGTTGGTGAGTGCTTCTGTTTCTTTTTTTTATATTTCTTCAAAGCATCGAGGTTGCTTTTTTGTTTTTTGGTTATGCCTTTCCCCTTCTTCTCCATGGCCAGGTTGTGACGTTTCTGTTCTTCCAATTCCGCCTTGTTCTTCTTCGAGTCGATGACGGTTTTCGCAATGGCGGCACTTCCGCCGGCCAAACTTCCAACGGCCCCCAATGCTGCCAGGATGGCCGGGATGCTGAATATGAAACCTCCGATCTTTTGCTGTTTCCGCGAACGTTGCAACCTTTTCAATTGAGGTGTGCTGAGCAGCAATTTCATTCCATGTCCTTTCGACAAGCAAGAACGTTTCTTCTCGCGTTGTTTCTTGGTGAGTAACCCATCAAGGGTACCTAGATTTTTTAGATTCGAATATGGTATCTGGTACACGACACCCTTGGGCTTCATGTTGATGCTCTATGTGTTATTTTCACGGTATGTTATTTATATATATTCTGAGATTTTTTCTTGTGTAGTTTTTTACGGTATGTTATTTATATATTTTTAAGGCCTCGCAGTTGTTACACAAATTCTATTACGTGCTTTGTTTTCTTGCCAAGAAGTTCCTTTGTCCCCTTGTACACGATTCGAGTTTTGTTCTCGATTAAAATAGATAGCTTCTCATCCGATAACATGTTAGCGTATCGATCTGGTAAAAATAGACTGTATTGTGCGTTGAGCAACAGGCGTACCTTGGGGCCATACTGGGTAGAAACGATTGAACCGGAAGTTATCGTGTAAGATTTGTCGACTTCCAATTCCCGAATTTTTACATACTCAAATGACAAATTTAGCATTTGTTTTAATGCTTGGAGCTCACTTATTTTTTCAGTCGTCATATCAAAAATTTCAGAGTGTTAGAGAGAAATTTAATTGTTTTTTTTCACGATGTGTGAAGATTATTTTTTTTCACGATGCGTGTTATTTATATATCAAGTTTTTTTTGACACGTATATATATTATTATTTTTTTAACACAGGAAGAAAGTTCGTGCTTCGGAAAACGCGAGGATGTGCGTAGTGATATCTTTCCTCTCCTGCATAGACTTGTACCAATCATCAGTATACCGTCTTCTTCCCTGCATCGCCTCGTACAGTTCGTCCGACCTATTGTTCAATTTCTCCCCTGCAGCCGAAAGCAGAATATTAAGATCACCGCACCTCAGGCCGCTGATCTCCCGAAGATGGTCCTTGAGAACCATTTCACAAGGGATGCGAAATTCCGGCGTCATTCTTGCCATGATTAGAAGTTTATTAACATCTCCGTTAACTACCTTTTTGAATATTTTAGATAGTAGCTCGGGTGGCAAATCAGTTATGCAAGCCATGTTGTTTTTTACGGTATGTTATTTATATACCCCACCCCAATTTTTGTTTTGTGTTCATGGCGATGGTGGTACCCAGTGCGGCGACCCGCTCACCCAGCGATGCGTCTCTGCTGACGAACCTTTCGAAAGCTGCATGCTCTAACTTTCTGTCTGCTTCGTGACGTGCATCCAGATCCGTCTGCGTGGTGTTGTAAGCGATGTCGTGATCTTTGCATGCCACGTCCAACGGATTCACACCCTTGTCTCCTCTCTCCAATCTTTTCTCGAGTTTGGTACCCGGTCCGCAGTACTGGTAGCCTGGTAAATGCATCTCGAAAGGTAACTTGTTGATGATGTCGTTCACAAGCCCCTTTCCTTCGGCCACGTTCCAAAATTTCGGAGGCAGCGTGTTGATGATTTTGATGAGGTAACCTATGCCCTTGTCATCGTTCACGATGAAGTTGGAAAGTTTCGTGCTGATCATGTCCACGATGCCAACCTTCTCGTTGTAGAAATTACGGTTGCCTGCATTCTCTTCGCCGGCTATCACCAACAATCGGTCCACGAGTTTCCTAACGTCGTCCACCCAAACGAATTCTTTGGGTAACGTGTTGTAGCGTTTGACGCCGCTGCCTGTTTTGACCTGGTTCCAAATCGGTTTGATGAGATTCCTGTACTTCTCGCCGCTGCTCGATTTCACCCTATTCTGCGAGGCGTCGTTGTTCTGGTACAAGGCATCCGTCATGATCAGAATTTCCTTGTAACTTTGGTAATCTTCGTCGGTATAATCTTTCGGCTGCTTTTTGGCGACGAGTTCCCACAGTCCCACCGTACCCGGATACCTGTTCCAACTATCCTTGTCGCCTAAATTGACTTTAATGTCGTTGCCTTCGAAGGTCACCTTCGATTTCCCAATCTTCCACACCACACCGCCGCCTTCGCTGGTTTCCATGCTGGGATACAATCCGAACACTTCATCCTTGTCGAACTTCCCCGTGCTCAGGTAGTCTCGTGCCAAAGGTCCCAACTCGATTTTATCCGAAGACGACGACGTGCTGCCTATGGCTCGACGTCGTGCCGGTGCATCCTTCAGTTCGAACGGCGTCGAAGGAATGCTCGAAATGGGCGTGGGTACAGCATAACTTTTAGCTGCGAGCGGTACGAGTTCATTAATCAAATTTTTATTTTGTTCCGTGACACTTTTAATTTCTCTACCTAGACCGCTGATGGCATCGATCACAGGTTGATCCTGACGTTTCTTCTCTTCGTAGAATCCGCGATTCTCGGATTTCCAACCTTTGAAGCGTTTCGCGAGGTAATCGCGAAGCTTGAGATTTTCGTCTTCAATTTTTCGTTTCGTCATGACGTTATTTATATACGTCGTTTCTCACAACGTTGCAACGTTTAGAAAGTCGTTGATTTTGTTTCTGTATTTTCCGTCGTTGGGTTTCCTCGTCATGTCGATCGTCACGAATCCGAAATCGTCACCGTTCCAGCAAGAAGAGCAGCCTTCCGAAAATTGATTGTAGTTCATGTCTCCGCCTACGTAGTCATCGTACGCGTGCTTGAGGTTGGTGTGATCTTGACGAAACAAACATATGAAATTAGCATTGTCCCGTACTAACTGTTTTGGAATTTTGGAAAACGTTTGAGCTAGGTAAAAGCAATCCATTCCTTTGTGACGACCTTGCGTGAAAAAGTTGCGAATTTCATTTTGATTTTCCAGGATGGCGTCGTCGAACACAACAACCGAATTTTCACGACAATCGTCAAGTGGTTTTATTTCCGAGGCGAACGTTGCAATGCCCAGACCATCGTACAGTTTCATCAGTTGCTGGTATTTGCATTGCTCCAAACTTTTCGAGAACACGTACAGGTGCCTGTTCTTCCAATCTAACCAATTCGGTGCGAGGAGAAAATTGTCCACGAGCAGTGTTGTTTTCCCACACCCCGAAGGACCTACGATCAGACAGCGGATGCTGTCGGGAAGCAATTTGCCGTTCTTTTTCTTTCTCGTTTGACTTTCCGAATTAGGTAAACGTTTCACAACATTCCACGTACTCATAGAATCACCTCGTTTGAATCGATCCAACTTGTTTCCGGAAGTCCCAGCCATTTCACCAAAAGTTTGTTGCCTCTCTTGCGCAAAACTTTTTCAATAAGATATGTGTCGGGGTATTTAGTTTTAGAGAGTTCCTCTTCATAGAAGCGCCCCAATAAAATTTCACCGCCACTGTCTTTTATTATATACGTGTGACGGTTCCCGGGTAGAACTCGAACCACGGTAAAAAGTTCGGTGCTCCAGTTTCGTGTGAAACCCCTGTCGAACGTTCGCTTTAATTTACTGACCCTCACCTGTTCTCCAATTTTGTATTTAGCCTTTTTTGTCGTGGGCGTGTATTTTGGACAGTAAACGCTAGAAATTAAACGTTGCTCGTCAGACTTGGTAACGTCAGCTGGCTTCATGCCTATCGTTGCGTGCCGTGTGTGATTATAGTCGTTAACAAGTTCCGGAAGAATAGTGACCCACTTGTAGCTTCCCTGAAGCGTGAAGCGTGACCACATGCGCGATTTCAGAGTGCGATTGAATCTTTCCACGATGCTGGCCTTGACGTCAGTGAAGGTCGAGTAATGTTGAACGTTGTGTTTCTGAATAAACTTTTGGAATACGGCATTGTAAAATTCCTTCCCTTTGTCCGTGTGCAGAAACCGAGGTCGTCTGCCACCGCTTTCGCGAAAAATTGTCTTGAATGCTTCCGTGACGCATGTTCCCGTTTTCGCCTTCAAAGGTAGGGCCCATGCGAATTTCGAAAACGTGTCTATGACGGTGAGGAGGTACTTGTTGCCCTTGTTTAATTTATGTACGTTTTTTAACTTGCCGCTACTCATCTCCACGAGGTCACTTTCCCAGAGGTCGTCGATTCCCTTGGTTACCACGGCCAAACGTTTGTAGTTGCGGCGCGCAGGTTTATGCAATTCTTGGACGATAGCTTGCCTAGACATTTTTATTATTTTTAGAGATTACGTTTGAAGAGAAGCACAAGCGTGATGGGATTCAAAGAGGGTGGCACTTCGCTCGTGTTTTGAATGATCAGCTTATCGCCGGCACTCACGTCAAAAACGGTGAGATCTTCGTCTTCGTGTATTTCATATATGTTGCGCGTTTCGTTCCAACGTGCCAGAGGAATATTTCCTGCTTTCTGGACACCACGATTCGATATCAAAGTCATGGTGGGAACGCTAGCTTTTCTACCGTGAGACCAGTACGAAAATTCGTTTATCTGAATCGTGCCACCGAGGAGAAACTTGTAATACGGATGATAAGGATGCAACATGTACAGTTTGTTACCTTCGACGAACGTGGAGATTCTCTGTTGATTGGGTACGCTGTTGATTTCGATGGCTTGCAGAGAATGCAGTTTAGCGAATTTAGTATCGACGCTAACAAGGTTGCTGTGAAGCTGACCCAGCGTGTTTTGTACGGGCAACAAATGCTCGACTATGGTATCCGTTACGGTAGAAAATGACGGTTTGATTTTCACTTCCACGTTCAACTGCTTGTAGTTTTCGTTGAGTTCTTGCAACTTGGCACCGAAAGAGGCCAGCGTTGATTCCTGCGTTGATTCCAGCACTCCAACTTGATCTCTGATGTTGACCACAATGTTCTGAAGGTTCTCGACTTGATTCAATTTCGAGCTCTTCTCGGTAAGATCGTTCACGATGCTTCGCATCTCTGTAAACTGCGTGTGAAGGTCGGCGACGCTCTGCGAAGTGGGTAGCGTCGACACCAGCGAAGCAAGTTCGTCTCGAATCTGTTCCACGTTCGTCGTTTCCGTTTCCAGTCGTTTCAGCATACGTGATATGTTCCTTTTCAAAGCGTGTAATTCTTTGGAGGTAGGGAGATTGGCCACTTTACTCTCGAGATCGCTCAACGAACTTTTGATGTCACTCGAATCGGATAGTGCCGTCACCGCCGTTTTCAATTTTTCCAAATCTTCGCTTGAAGGCACGCTCGTTCGTAACGATTCCAAGTCACCCTGTATGTTGTCCAGTACGTGATGAAAATGAGGAAGATTGGATTCGACGTTCAAATTTTCCAAATATTGGATCTTCTGCTGAACTGTGCTTAACGTGTCCTGAATACTCGTCAACACACTTGCTTCAGCGTGAATATTTTTAATTTCTTCGTTGATCAACTCCAGAGACGCCTGAAGCGTAGCGATGGTGGTTTGAATGTGTTCGAAATCTTGATAAGCCTCCAGTTGAATTTTTATGTTCGCGACGCTTTTACCGATGACCTGCAGTTCGTCCGACGATGGTAGGTTCGTCATTGTATCTTCCAAAGTCTGCAACTTGGATTTAATTTCTTCTAACGTGCTGGTGAATTCTTCTTGTAATTTGGAAACAACGACATGCAAGCGTTCTGCGTCTATATCATTCACCACAGTTTGAAGTTCAGAGAAATTCTTTTCTATTGCGGAAGTTCGTTCTTCGATTTCGAGTTTCAATTTTTCCAAATCTTCATTTTTCGATTGAAATTGTTGTAATTTGGCCAAATCATTTTGAAGCGAATCCACGTTCAACTGTATATTTTGAACGCTGTCGTAAGAAGGTACGTCGACATAATTTTTTATCAGCGTTTTCAGTTCGGAATCGATTTTCAGAATAGGGTCGAGACATTGCGTTTGGAGCGTAGCGATTTCCGACTCTAAACTTTTGTTTAAGGTTTCCTGCAAAGCGATCAAATCGGTCCTCAACTTCTTAACTCGAATGTCCAACATGAGAATCTCTTCTGCGTGGTCCACACGCTTGGTATTGCCGAAAATGTCGTTAGGCATTTTTGGTTAACGGTTATTTATAATAGGATAGACGATTCGTAATTCTACGAATAGAGGAATAAGTTTGTCGTAGTCTCCGAGGAGTTCCACGTAAAGATAATCTCCTGCAGACACATCGTACGTAATGTTAGAAAGCATCTTGTCGTGCTTGATTCGAAAAATGTTCTTGCCGGTAGAAATTTTGATTTCGCCTGCGTTTTCCGGATTCACGGTGATTTGAAGTTTCCCGTCGATCGGAATTTCATAGAAATGTAAATTGTTATTAAAAACATAAAACATCTTGCCCACATCGTTATTTATTTCCGTCCATATACTATTAAGATGTACAATTAGTAGACCATTGAGTTTAGATAACACGGAAGGTAAGAGGTTATTAGAATTCGGTGAAGGAGTGTCCATCTTGTTTTCTTTGCGAAAACCAAAAAGATTCATTGTCCCTGTTAGTTATTTTAACACGCTGTGTCTTTTCCTATTCTTCAAAAGCAGACAGAGGAAGAGAATGAAAGTGGGAGCCCTCGGGCGATGAAAAGTTGCAACCTGTTATTAAGTTGTTAAGCCCGCTCCAAACTGAGGCTCATTAAATTCAACTTTTATTTTTCATCGCCCGAGGGCTCCCACTTTCATTCTTTCCCTCCATCTGCTATTCTTCTTCAAAAACACAGCGGACTTCATGGCTATGAGGTTACGGTTAACACGCGTCACATTTATCGCTTTTATTGTAGTGCCCCCACTCTCGCGTGTGGGTTTGACAATCGAGAACACGTAACTTGTTGTCCGTTGCATCCAATGCTACTTTGGTTACGCGCGTCGTGTACACATCATGCAATTTACTTGCAATGCGATGATCGGTGCTGAGTTGCCTTTTACCATGAAAAAGGCATTCTTTGTAGTCTTGCATGCTAAATTTGCTGGTACTTATTTTTCCCACCCCCTTCGCCTTCTTGATCTCTTTTTCTTCTGTAATCTTTACACAGTACATTTTGGCACGAAGCCCCGCAAATTCGCTGATGTACTCCCCGCCAACTTCATCTTTGTATTTTCCAATCGTCATTTTGTTTTCTGCCGAATGTAAGTGATGGCCTGATGGTAAGTTGCTAAAATCAAACAGATGCTTCATCTTAGTCAGATCATGTTCGAGGCTTGGTGTTTGGATTAGAAAAATGAAGCTATCCGTGTCAATGTAACATATTTGGATGTTATCTCCATAAAAAGGTTGAAACTGATCGTAGTACGATTGGTACATGTGCAATTTTGATAGTTCAAGGACAGTGGCACCTATGGCAATCGGCTTGTTGAGCATCACTTGCTTCTTGTTCCTCTCGACGAATACTAGATTCTCGTCGAAAATAGTGAAGTTTTTGAAGTAGGGGGACGCGACGATCTTCTCAAATTTCTTTTCGTCTGTGACCAACGTTGCGTCGATGTAATTACGCACGTTCTCCATCGTCTTGCCGTAGATGGCGTTATTGAACAGTTTGTACAGATCCTTGTCTGCAGGCGATGTCGATTGCGCTCTGCGGCGCGTGTTCTCGGCTATGTACGGTTCGAGCCACTTGCTCTGTTGGAACTTCAATCCTCTATGAATTTTCTTCAACTGCAAGCCGTGACTTATGTAAAATTGGAGGAGTCGGTAGTGCAGAACGTAATTCCGCTTGTTCTCCATGCTTAGTATTAGTTTTGGCTCCGATCCTCCAGGTGGCTTCTCTTTGGAGGGGGCCAGGGCCAATCCGTGATGTTTCTTGTGAAGTGTTTCGGGATAATCGAGATCCACTTCCAAGAAACAACCCCATTCGTTATCTTCGCTCCAGTTGAGAAAATCCTCGCAGGAGAGTTCCTCTTCGGTCATCCACGCGTAGTCGCTGATGGGAAGACACTGAGACATGGAGTGGCCGTACAGGTTGTTGACATCCCAGTAGACAATATAGGTGTTGGGCTTCGATGCATCGTAACCAGGCGTATGAGGATTGTTTGCCTGAGCATGGCGTCGGGGACATTGGACGATGCCACCGCGTATCGCACTCTCCATGAAAGCATACTGTTCCTTCTCTGCGATGAGGCCCAGTTCCACGTTAGTGTATTTCATCATCGATTCCCAAGTCAATCCCGGCGTGGTGAAGAAATACGCAGGATCCAACTTGTATATCGTGATGCATCTCTTACGAAATGATTCGAAAATATCCATCAGAAGTGTCACGTCCAATTTCAGATAAAGATCGTGATAATCACGAAAAGTTTGGCAATTGAATGCCCTCCATACACTACGAGCGTGTTCGTAGTCCTCTTCGGAACAGACGTCCTCCGTGAGAGAAGAATAAAATGCCTCCCGGGGTGGAAGTTCCGTCTCGTCAAATTTGTCGAAATTGTTGACGTACTCGTAGGGGTAGACGCCCTTGCGACGCAACAGATTCAAATTCTCATCTCTCCCCGAAAAACATTTTTGCTTGGTGGCCACAAGATCTTCGTCGCCAAGTTGAGATGCAAGGCTTGCGAGGCTGGAGGACAGGAAATTGTAAGAGTCCAGGATTCGTACTTCCACACTTTTTCCTTCTTCGAGAGGGATCCACACTCTCACTGTAATATACTTCTCGCTCGTTCTCGGAATAATACTGATTCGAGAAGTTATGTTGTGGAGCTCTTTGACGAAGAGATGCGTGTCGTACTTCTCCGTGTAGTGCAGAAACACGGCAACAAAATGCGACTCCTTAATCTTGAGATTGCACGAATTACAGATGGTGCTTAGAAATAACCCATTCTGGTGGTTATGATGGACGACCTTGTAATTTTCGGCGGTGAAAGTCTGGTTACACTCCTCGCATCTTGTCGCCGCGTCATGTCTCTGTTGTTGTTCTGTTGTGAGAGCAGGTGGAGAAACGTAAGAGCCTTTCAGGCTGGGTGCAAGTTTTCTCGCGCATTCCGCTATCTTCTCAACAAAATGTTTTGCCGCATCAGGTCCGCAATACAAGATGACATCATTCAATTTTTCTCCGTAGATGGAGAAACTGCAAGGCTCGTGGTGAAAAATTTGGGTCGTGCTTGAGGTAGAGGGATTAGGGTCGCAAGACGTCATGGGAACTTGGAAGCTTTCAAAGTCGGCATAAAGGACGACGGGATGGTGGAGAAGAGCCTGGTGTTTGTGAAATTTCATCTTGGTTCCGGGTTCCGGCATGACATCTTCGGGTTCTGCATTCACGGAGCCAAAACACTTGTGCTGTTCTTTCATCTTCTTTCCCACACGAAAAATTCTCAAGCATCGATCGCAAATTTCGATCTTATCGTGATCCTTGCTGATCTGTCTTCCTACTAATCCTGAGAAATTCCGAATTAAACTGTAACGGCCATCTACAAGCAAGAGTCGAATTACATTATTCTGGGTTCTAGCAGGTCTTAAGACACGAATATTGCCGGAATCGTCAACCCCAAAGACAGAAATATCAATATCTTCTTTTTTTTCCTCTCTATAGTTTTTTAAAATTTGATTGATCTTATTCAGGGGCACAGGATAGGAAATTCCTCTCATCATATTCTCGTATCTTCCCTCGTATCCTCTGTAATTGGACAGACGTTGGGGGTTATTATTTGCTGGGTGTAATGCAGCGATGACAGACCATAGGAAACTCTTCTGATCATTACTTTGTATGTTCAACACTGCATTTTGCTTTTTTTGTTTTTTTGTTTTTTTTTGAGTGCTGCGTAATGGTTTGAAATTGCAGACTCGAAGTTCTAACATGTGGTTGTGACCGCAAAGACTCCATCCACTTCCTCTACCTTCAAACTCTTCTTGTTTTTGTGTCAAGTGCTCAAATAGCCGTGTCACTATCTCGTCAAGATTCTCGTTATTGTCATCGTGTAAGCTTTCACACCCTACGTAAAAGCTAAAAGTACTTGACTCGGACGAGACAACTTTCTCATACAGCAAGGTCAAGACGAGATGAATTTTAATTGCAACATTGACGAGGCAATCACGTAATTTATCGACTACCAGAGATTTCACGTTGTCGAGGAAGATGCTTGAGTCACATTTTTCGTCGCTTCCAGATTTATAGGTCATGATGCGTGCACTTTTATTCAAAGCACCGCATTCATCCCCATCAGTGCGAGATTTTTTTGCCGGCGGGGCTACATCATCATGATCCGGTCGACGACATTTTTTCAAATGCCTAGCAATATTACGTTTAGAAATTGATATTCCGCAGTTGCGACATGCCACTTTAACGCAAAGACCGGAGGGACCTGGTTGCGGTTCCATTTTTTCTCTCTGTTATTTATATATATACAGAGAAATTTTTTTTGGGGGGTTGTGGTAATGGTAGTGGAAAGCACACTGAAACAGAAGGAAAAAAAAATTGAAAAATGCTAGATATTTTTTCCTTCCACATATATATTAGACGCGAACAGTATGTATGTATGTATGTATGTGTGTGTGCACTGTTGTAGGGGGTTAAAAATATACGACATGTAAGTGTGTGTCAATTTTTTATGCCTCCTCTGAATATGTGTGTGTCAGACGCAAAACAAAAAATATTAATATATCATGAAAATAAAAACTTACCTTTCAACAGGGATAGAGAGAGAGACTTCAAAATAAAAACTTGTAGCTCACTAAAACTTCCACGATGATATATATGTATACTGCCAGATAAACAATTAAGAATACTGAACTGCCACGATTGACGTTCACTTTTTAAGAGAGATAGAGAAACTTCAAAATAAACTTGTAGCTCACTAAAACTTCCACGATGATATATATGTATACTACCAGATAAACAATTAAGAATACTGAACTGCCACGATTGACGTTCACTATGATAATGATGTACAAAAGAAGAAACTGGTACGTTATATAGAAACTCCTCTTTTTTTTTTCTCCTTCCCTCCTTCCTACTCCACGCGACTCTCTTTGGTGAAAACACAATAAGCGCTATAGTCAATGTTCCAGTAAATAAAAACTCTTGTTGACTATAGCGCTCATGCTATATTTTTTTAACAAAAGATTTTGTGATGCGCACAATATCCTGTGGGGGACAAATAACAATAAACGGGACGTTGATAGTTCCACCCATGTATGTATTGTCGATCATTTCCCCCTCGTCATCTATTCCACGCCCCGTCAGGGTGTGGTGTGTGAAACAAATAATTCCCAGTATAAAACTCAAAAACGGAAGATGCTGCTGTGTTTGCTTCCGCCACATCCCCCTCTGATTCTATTGTTATCAGGGATGTGATGGATTCTTCATTCAGAACCGTGGGAAAGCTGAAAAAAATAGAATCTCTTCGGGCGAAAAAAGATGCAAGGTGAATAGGTTCGGGGAGGGGTTGCCGTGGATAGTTTGGTCCGTGATGAAAATGTTACATTGGGCGACGAAACACAATTGCTCCACAGGAACAGGAAAAATTCTACCGAGCGTGGCTATCCACGCGAACATTAGAAATTGCCTGAATGCCTTGGGGGGTTTGGCATAGGATTATCGATTTTTGTTTTTAGAGAATAATTTATGTAAGATTCTAGCATCGAGAATAAACAATATTGATTAAATTTTTGACAACATTCACAGTACAAATCTAAACTCGTGATGATTTCGTCGCCGCCATGCACCCCCGGTGAGGTTATATAGGGGCCAGGGATCCTAAAAAAAAAAACAACAATTATTATTTTGTTTGCTTGCGTCACAATACGGAAAATAATAAAAAGCATACGTACGCGCGCACGTATGTGTGTGGCACATCGTTCCCTCCCCGAGAGAGAAAGGTTTACGTAGGTCACGATATATATAAACATTTTGGTCCCCTTGATTCCAGCACTCCAACTTCATCTCTAATGTTGACGACAATGTTCTAAAGGTAGAGAGAATAAGAAAATGAGAGAATGAGAGGATGAGAAAATAAAAAAAATGAGAAGAGAGGTTTACGAAGATCACGATCTACAAACATTTGGCCCCCTTGATTCCAGCACTCCAACTTCATCTCTAATGTTGACGACAATGTTCTAAAGGTAGAGAGAATAAGAAAATGAGAGGATGAGAGGATGAGAAAATAAAAAAAATGAGAAGAGAGGTTTACGAAGATCACGATCTACAAACATTTGGTCCTTAAAAAATGAGAAGATGAGAAGATGAGAAAATGAGAAAATAAGAAGATGAGAAGATGAGAAAATAAGAAGATGAGAAAATAGGAAAATGAGAAAATGAGAAAATAAGAAAATAAGAAGATGAGAAGAGGAGAGGAGGAGGAGGAGGAGAGCTCCTCTTTCACTCATCACTGCCTTTTTGCCCCCGTGAAACGTCGTCAGCGTAATAAATGAGGCACGGAACGGGGAGAGAAAGTGAGTTTTTCAACTTTTTGTGGTCGTTTGGTCAAGAACTCAGAGTTGTTTTCAGATGCATATTTTACTACTACTTACAAATTTACAAGCAAGAAACCGAAATACAAAATTGGAGTACAGGTGAGAATCAGTAAATTTAAAAGTGCATTTGAAAAAGGCTTCACTAAAAATTGGAGTACGGAACTTTCACCGTAGTTCGAGTCTTACCTGGAAACCATCAAACGTTTATAATAAAAGATAATCGCAACGAAATTCTGAAAGGAAGATTTTATGAAGAGGAACTTTCTAAAACAAAATAACCCGACACGTATCTTATTCAAAATGTATTACTTAGAAAAGGTGACAAACTGTTGGTGAAATGGCTGGGACTCGAGGAAAAAAGTTGGATAGACGCAAACGAGGTGATTGTGTAACGGGTGCTTGAGATGTGGTACGGCAACAGCCAGATTTTCCATCGGAACGTCAGGATAGGAAAAATGGCTAGCTTCAACCCGACTAAATTCGCTGCCTCATTGTTGGGCCTTTTGGATGTGGAAAAACAACGTTACTTATTGAGAATTTTCTTCTTGAACCCAACTGGTTAAACTGGAAGAACAGACACCTGTATGTTTTCTCCAAAAGTTTGGAGCAACCGAAGTATCGCCAGCTGCCGAAACTCTACGAGGGACTAGGCATAGCCATATTTGCTTCTGAAGTGATACCACTAGACTGCTGTCTCGAAAATTCGGTGGTGGTTTTTGACGATGTGATCCTGGAGAACCAGAACGAAATTCGCATTTTTTTTTTACTCAGGGTCGGCACAGAGGCATGGACTGCTTCTATCTTGCTCAGACTTTTTCCAAAATCCCCAAGCAGCTACTGCGAGACAATGCTAATTTTATTTGTTTGTTTCGTCAAGACTATACCAATTTAAAACATGCTTACGATGATTATGTTGGTGGAGACATAAAATTCAATCAGTTTTCCAAATTTTGCTCTTCTTGCTGGAACCAAGATGATTTCGGATTTGTCACAATAGACATGACGAGGAATGCCAATAACGGAAAATACAGAAACAAAATTAATAATTTTCTAATCGTTGCAACGTTACAAGAAACGTCTTCACCTATTATTAATAACTACATACAAAAAAAAAGAAACGCAAACTTGCAGATGACAACCTGAAGCTGCGTAGCTACCTGGAAATCCGAGAATCGTGGAATTTACGAAGAGAAAAAGCGTCAGGACCAACCTATCATTGATGCCATCAGTGGACTTGGTAAAGAAATCAAAGATGTCACCGAGCAAAACAAAGAGTTAATCAACGAGCTTGTGCCACTAACTGCTCGAAATTATACCACACCCACACCGATATCCAGCATTCACAGCACTCCGTTCGAACTTGCTCCGGCTCCGAGACGTCAGACCCTAGGCAGTACCTCTTCGGACAAGCTAGTCGATCTAGGTCCGTTGGCGAGGGATTACCTAAGCACCGGGAAATTCGAAAAAGACGAGGTATTCGGATTGTACCCGACCATGGAACTTAACGAGGGCGTGGTTTGGAAGATTGGAATGTCAAAAGTCACGTTCGAGGGCGACGACGTGAAAATCAATTTGAGTGAGAAGAACAGCTGGACCAGGTATCCCGGCACCGTGGGACTGTGGGAACTTATCGCTAAGAAGCAACCTAAAGATTATACAGAGAAGGATTACCAAAGTTACACAGAAATTATGATCATGACGGACGCCCTGTACCTAAAAAACGATGCAACACAGAATCGCGTAACATCTAGCAGTGGAGAAAGGTACAGGAACCTCATCAAGCCTATGTGGACAGAGCTCAAGACTGGCAGCGGTGTCAAACTCTACAACACCTTGCCCAAGGAGTTTGTTTGGGTGGACGACGTGAGGAAGCTTGTAGATCAATTGCTGGTTATCGCTGGCGAAGAAAATACAGGCAAACGCAACTTCCTCAGCGAGAAGGTGGGCATCATGGACACGATTAGCACCAAGCTTAGCAACTCCATTGTCAACGACAACAAAGGTATGGGTTATATTATCAAAATCATCAACACCCTGCCTCCCAAATTCTGGAATGTAGCCGAGGATCGAGGTTTGGTGAACGATTTTATCAACAATCTACCCTTCGAGATACACCTGCCGTGTTACCAGTACTGCGGTCCTGGTACCAAACTCGAACAGCGACTGGAGAGAGGAGACAAGGGTGTGAATTCCCTGGATACTGCATGCAAGGATCACGACATTGCTTACAACACACACACACAGATCTCGACGCACGTCATGATGCTGACAGAAAATTGGAGCATGCAGCTTTCGGGAGACTCGTCAGCAGTAATACCTCGCTAGGTAAACAGGTTGCCGCATTGGGTACGACCATCGCCATGAACACAAAACAAAAATTAAGGTAAGGATTGTAACTAAATAAGCCTTGTGAAAAAAAGCAACTTCTATAACCAACCTATCATCACTACATTGCATTAGGGGGGCAAAGCCTTACCTTCTCACGATATATAAATAACATACTATCACCATGAAGCCCAAAGGTGTTGTTTACCAAATACCCTACGCAAACCTCAAGTCTCTCGGAGCTCTTGATGGAATACTCACCAAAAAGCAGCCCGAGAAGAAACATTCCTGCTTGGCAAAAGGTCAGGGAATGAAATTGCTGCTTAGCATTCCTCAGTTGAGGAGTTTACAAGGTTCGCGAAAGCAGCAGAAGACTGGAGGTTTCATATTCAGCATCCCGGCTATCTTGGCAGCATTGGGTGCTGTAGGCAGCTTGGCAGGAGGTAGAGTCGCCATTGCCAAGACGGTGATCGAAGCAAAAAAGAACAAGGCCGAGTTAGAAGAGCAGAAACGCCACAATCTGGCTATGGAGAAGAAGGGGAAAGGTCTGACCAAAAAGCGAAAAAACAACCTAGAAGCTTGGAAAAAGTTTAAAAAAAAGAAGAGCCCTGTCCAACTTCGATATTGAATCTTTGATCGAATCGTTGGGGGTCAAGCACTTAAGGGGCGTTTTCATGTCTGATTCTCTACCCCCTGTTGTGAAGAAAAAAGAGTGTGGCGTGATTAACCTAGACAGTTACGAAAATCCAGGTACACATTGGATATGCTACATCAAAGCCAACAACAGCATTTGTTTTCGATTCATTCGGAGGCCCGTCACCTGCTGGGTTGGTAAATTATCTCAGTTTGTCAACCTCTACTACAATGAGGAACTCATCCAGGGTTTCAGCGATATGAACTGTGGCCATCTCTGCATTTCCATGCTTGTCTTCCTTTTGCAATTAAATAACACAACAATCGAGCATTTCCAGAAAGCATTGTGGCACCTAAAGCACTATGGGGGTATTCCATCTCACAAGCGAGACTTCGCTTCTGAAACTCGCATTGCATGACGATATCATCCATCCTAAATCTATTGCTCTTCGTGCATTCTACAGCATGTACCTGATACCTAATGTGACGGTACACAAAAATACCATCAAAATTGGCAGCGAAAAAATCTGCATCACCCCTGGCCAGTACAACCTGACTCACTTGCAGGCTCAATTACCAAGAAATGTACTGCTGTCGCGAAATTCTGTAACTCACAGGGTGGAACTAATGTCTGCCACGGATACCCTAGACCTGGGTACCATCGGAGAGCTTTTTGGATTCGAGAACAACACAAAGCTCGAACCTGGCATCAAGCACATCGGTGCTAACATTCCTAAATTTCTAGTAATCGAGACTCTAAGCATAAATTGCAATGTGGCAGAAGGTATGATCACCAAATCCTCGGACGGCATCCCAGGGAGTCACAAGCAAACAGGTATTTACGCTACTTTCAAACCAAACTCTGAATTCATGGAGCCAATTAACTACACACCCTCCCCACCGATATACTTTCCTGTATCTCGTAATCGCATAGACAACATAGAATTAGCAATTACCAACGAGAAGGGGGAGGTGGTTGATTTTGCAGGAGCCACGACCACTGCCGTCGTGGAGATTAACATATAATAAATAACCATTATGGAGCAAATCGAAAGTTACGAGTTGCAGTCCTTCCCTCCCAATCGTCGTATGTTTGCCAACCTCAATGAAGCGAATCGAGAGATAGAATACGACGTGGACGTAGAGGATGGATTCATTCACCCTCACAGAGCTGATTTGTATATGAAGTGTGATGTTGTGAAGACAGACAAAGGCGAAGCATTTCTTGCCAATGCAAATTTAAGACTTGTAGATAATTTTGTGCCGTACTTATTCTCGCAGGTGAAAAATAGAAAGCATGGCACCGTCATCGATAGGGTTGACTACCCCGGGATTACCTCGACTGCTGTGGGAACACTGAAACTCTCCAAGACCGATGCAGCATACTACCAGCAGGGGGATTCGAAGCAGGTACAAAAATTAAAACTCAAAGTCACACAGTACTGTTTCCCATGCGCCTGCTTCCTGGCTTCTTTTCCGACTACACAGAGATTATGTGGAAGGGTGGTTTGGCCGTCACTTTCGCAGAAGCGCCAACGACAACAATGCGCTGATACGTTAAAGCACCTTGAGTGCAGACGGTTCAGCACTTCCCAACACACTACCTGATCCTGCCAAGTGCATCATCCAGTCCATGGAGCTGTGCATGCCCGTAGTGGAATACGAAACTAACTACGCTCTGAAGTACAAAGCAGACATTTTGAAAAATCCCCAAGTACTCATCCTATTTTACGGTTACCAGTGCGTGCAGAAACCTGGTTCCGGCAAGCATTTTGAATTTGACGTGACCACACAGTTTAACAGCATCCGGTACGATATGCCAGAGTTTGTGGTCGTTCTCTTCCTGACAGGGGAGAACAACAACCAAGAAAAAGATTCGAGCCAGTTCGACAATTGCAAAATCAAAAACATCTACCTCGAAAATGGCAGGAACTAGATATTCTCGGGTGAGAACTAAAACCTGAACATTGCAAACAACGACTACCTGAAACTGTACGAGGCATGCACGGTTTACAAGAGAGTGACCTCCGGCAATGTGGACGTGTACTACAACCCCAATGAGTTCATAGCTCGCAGACCCATGTTCGTTATTAACACATCGAAGAGAAAGCAGGTGGTTTCAAACGATCGCACCAACATTAAGATTGTCTGTGAGTTCCACGTTGCCTTGCCCGCCAACACACTGTGCAAAGTCATCCTTATATGCAGAGATAACTTTTGTTTATGATGTCAAGAAAGAAAGAGTGACCGAACAGTTTTAAGTACAAGAAAAAAATCGCATAATTCTATAAAGAATATTCTGACCGTAGGTTCAAACATTAGATTTCTTGTTAACCTGCAACGCAGTGTCCAGGATGTACTGCAAAGAGTGGAGGTTGATAATTGAGCATACTTCATGGAACATCTTCTTATATTTGTGGGGAAGATGTTCTGAGGATAATCTGGAAAAAAATAATAAAATTGAATTTTCATGCATTTTAGAAATAATCACACTTGAGCACTCAAAATAAACTTCCTCTTTTTGCCCTGCGTGTGACCCTTTTTCGCCCAGTAGGACACTGCAGGGAGTTAGTTTGCATTTGAAGATAAACACTATTGTTCTAGTATCTGGCTATATTAAATTGGAACTTCTGTTACATGAGGTTTTTTTCATACATACTATCTACTACTTCATACTACTACATTTGAGGCACGTCTTACTAGTTTTTAGACGATGGTGGCCCCACGGGAGCGAGTGAATCCCACATTTCAGAACACACCTCTTGTCGTCGCGTGCGTCCAGGGCAATGTTTCTCACCTCGTTGGTTGTCAACACTTGGTCGACACTCTGGATGCGCTGCTCCACTCCTAGAATTGGCGTCCTAGTTTGAAAAGTCTAGACGTAATCCTCGAACATGAGGTGCTCTTGGACGACCTGCCTGCCCACACCCTTAGATTTTTTGTGATGGAACCCTCTGCCCGATTAGCATAGGCTCTGGCGCGAAACCGGCAAACTCAAGAATTACATCTCCGTCCTTCTCGTCTTTGAGTTTGCCAGGCACCTTCTTGTTGCGAGCCAGGATTTTGTATCGGTTCGGCTGGGAATAGCCTGACGTATCAGAAAGGTTCACAAAAGTTGGTACCGTAGCTAAATCCCTATATGCGTCGTCCGTGAGAACGTGGTACACCAAACTATCTGTGTCCGCGTAGAGTAGGCTGATATTGTCGTTATAGTGCTGGCGTAGTATCCCATAATATATTTGAAACATGCGAAGCTTGCTCAGGTCTAATACTAAGGCACGAACATAGATTGGCTTGTTGAGCATCACCTCGCTCTTTCTCATATGCACCAGAGCAAGCTGCTCATTTTAAATAGTACGTGCCTTGAATAACGGGCTTGCTACAATCTTGCGACATTATGCTTTTTTTTATATTAGCCTCACATCCACACGATTTCGCACATTCTCCATGGTTTTCCCAAACACTGCGTTGTTCAATAACTTGAAGAAATCGCGATCGAAATCAGAAGTAGTGACTGGGCGGTGTTCGGTGTTGAGCTCGATGTATGGTCTCAACCAAGGAGAATGCACGAACATAAGAACTCGATGTACTGTGCGGACGGCTCAAAATTACGCTTTAATTTGCTAATCCTTACCTAGTCTCCTACTTTGTATTTCGGTTTCTTGCTCGTAAATTTATACTTTGGACAATAAACTGTAGAAATTAAATGCTGCTCGTTAGATTTGTTAACGTCAACTGGTTTCATGCGTATCGTGCGATGCAAACTATGATTATAGCTGTCAACAAGTTCCGGAAGCACATTGACCCACTTGTAATTCCCCTGAAGCGTGAATTACTTCCACATGCGTGTTTTGAGAGTACGGTTGAAACGTTCCACTACGCTGGCTTTGATGTGACTATAGGATGAGTAATGTTGAATATTTCGTTTTAATGAATTGCTGAAAAACAGTGTTGTAGAATTCTTTCCCGTTATCTGTTTGAAGAAACCGAGGTTGCCTGCCACTTTCATCGAAAATAGTTTTGAATGCTTCAACTACACAGATTCCTGTTTTTGCCTTGAGGGGCAAAGCCCACGTAAATTTTGAAAATGTGTCTATGATGGTGAGAAGATACTTGTACCCCTTGTTGATTTTATGTAAATTCCTCAGGTTGCCACTGCTTATTTCCACAAGGTCAGCCAGCCACAAGTCGTCTATGCCTTTGGTCACTACCGCCAGTCGTTTGTAGTTTCGCCGTGCAGGTTTGTGCAGCTCGTTCACAATAGCCTGCTTAGACATTGCGTAAAAATAAGAATATAGCTTGGATGGGATTTCGGGCCGCAGACAATGCCGGGTTTTCTATGTACAGCTTATCACCTATTTCTATGTCGATAATTTGAGTGGCATCTTCGGCATAAGCAGTCTCGCTACTTTCGGGGTGGCTGAAATCAACCAACTCCACTCCTCTTATTTTAGGCTCGTCACTGATGTTCGTCACGGTCATGGTTGGGTAGTGGATTGCGTGAGGCAAAGACCAGTATGAAACCTTGACGAACTGAAGTGTGCCAGTAAGGAAAAACTGGTGATAGGCTTTGGCAGGGGTCAGCATGTAGAGTTTGGCACCCGGATGAAAGAGCGAGGAAAATTCCCTGTTTGGAATGCTGTACAGTTCTAAAACAATAGTGTCGATGCTGGCGTTCAGGGTGCTTACGTTGGCTCGAACTTCGCTTTCCACATCCTCCAATCTACCGTTTACCGATTCCAGGTGTTCTTCGGTAGCACGAACAACAGTGTCGTAATCGGGCTTGATCTTCACGTCGACAACAAGTCTCTTGAATTTTTCGTTTAACTCGCGCAGCTGGGTACTGAAATTAGCTATGGCAGATTCCTGGCCTGCTTCTATGCTACCAATTTGCTCTTTTACGTTGGCGATAATTTGCTGCAGGCTCTCCACAAGTGTCAACTTGGAGTTTTGAGCTGCAAGGTCGTGGACCTGGGTCCTAATTTCTGCAAACAAGGCATGTAGCTCGCCGACATTCTGGTTGGTAGGCAAGGTAGCAACAGCATCCCGAAGCGTTGCAATTTCGGTTTGGATGTTTTTTATGTCATCCGATTTGAGTATTCGGTTCAGGGTCCTCTTCACGCTTTTCAGTTCCTGCGAATTAGGCAGGGTGGCCACCGTGTTCTGAAGCAATTCCAGAGCTTTCTTCACAGCATCCAACTCCGATGCATTCGCAGCCGCGCTTATACTTTCCTGCAGTTGTGTTATGTCGTTCTGGGTGGGAGTGGATTGTTGCAGTGTTTCCAGTTTAGTCTGTATGTCGTCAATCAAGTGATGAAAATGCGACAACTCTGATTCGGTGTTTAAATTTTCCAGCTTAGTAATTTGTTGTTGAACACTGGCCAAAGTGTCCCTGATGCCCGGCAGTTTCGATTCAAGTACCTCGTGAACGTTCGCAAGGTCATTTTTAATGATAGCAAGTGCATCCTCGATGTGAGCTATGGTACCTTGCAGTTTCCCAAAGTCTTCGTAGGTCTCGAGCTGGAGCTTGATGTTGGCAACTCTGCGTGCAATAGCATTCATTTTTCTGGACGAAGGTAGATTGTTGATGAAGTATTCTAGTGTTTGTAGTTTTGTTTGGGCATCGGTGATGGCTGCGTGCAAAGCATCAGTTTCAAGGTCTACCTTGATACTTTCCAACGTATGGATTTCAAACGATTGAAACTGTTCGTGCAATTTGGCAATGCTGGCATTGACGCGATCGTAGTCGTCTTGAGTCTTGATGTTCTGGATGATGGTTTGCACTTCGGTCTGGATGGTGCTTGTTTGGTCCTGCAATTGTTGCTTAAGCTGTTCCACGTCGGAGGTTTGCATTTGCTGCACCTTCAGAAGTTCGTTCTGAAGCTTGCCCACACTCAACGCCAGGTTCTCGAGGTTGTCTATTGACGCGAGGTCGGTGTATTTTTGCAACCGGGATTTGAGCTCTGCATCGATCTTGAGTACAGGGTCTAGGCACTGAGACTGAAGACTAGCTATCTCGGAGTGGAGGCTGGAATGAAGTGTAGACTGCAGTGCTTCCAGTTCGCTTCGCAGCTTCTTGACCCTGACGTCGAGCATAAGAAGCTCGTCGCCGTGGTCGTCGCGTTTCGTGTGGCCGAAAATATCGTTAGGCATTACTGCTACTATGGTTATTTGTTATAGGATTGGTTATTTGAAGCTCGAGGAACAGAGGGATGCGTTTGTCGTAATCACCCAGCAACTCAACGTACAAGCAATCGTCGGCAGATATGTCGTACATAGTGACGCTGTCCATCCTATCGTGCTTGATGCGATAAATATTCTTGCCGAAAAAAACCTTGACTTCACCTACATTCTCTGGATTCACAATTAGCTTAAGTTTACCGCTGATCGTGAACTTGTAGAAATTTAAATTATTGTTGAAAACGTAAAATGATTTGCAACGTCCTCGTCGTATTTCGTCCAAATGCTGTTCAGGTGTATAATCAACAGACCGTTAAGTTTAGATAGCATGGAAGGCAGCAGGTCCCAAGTTTTTGGAGGTGGAGATGGTGTAGTTTGGATGGTTGCCTCCATAGCTTGCTTCCTGAAGCCAAACAAATTCATAGGCATTGTTATTTTATACGTTTGTATGTTACAAAAGCAGTATTGGCAACAACACACACACACACACACACACATACTGTGTTGCCATCCATCCATCTCTCTCTCTTTTACGGCAGTGTGTTGTTGCCGGCTCTCCTTGTCCAGTGTGTGTTACGCCAGTATATAAATTGGCTAATCCTCAAGCAAGGTAGCCCTTGCCAAGTAAGACGAAGAATAAGAAGAAGAAGAGCTGTAGGTAGGTGTTGGCAGCACTGTCGGTTGTTTAACCCCTTTCCCCCCCGTAAAAGGCTATGGCAAGGGTGCCAGTAGGTTGGCAAAAATTGCTTTATGTACTGTAAGCCAAGCCTCAAGCAAGGTTGCCAGCTCCTTGCTTTAGGTTAGGTTAGACCAAGAAAAAACCTTGGTGATTTTTTTCGAGTAAGGTGTTGGCAACATTGCGAGAAAAGGGGGCTTATGCCTTACAAGAGCAAACCATTAGGGTGAGCCCCACCGAGCCCCATTTTCGGTTGCTGAACTCTCCATTTGGCCCTACTTTTATGGATGGTGTGAAACTTGAATTACGTATGGATAAATTTTTGCACAATACATGTGGTGTTACTCGCCGGGATTTCTTAGTTAATTTTCTGCTTAGACGTGAAAAATGTTAATATTCATTGATACAAATCCCATTCAAACTACACTTACTTACAAACACCCTGAGGCAAGATTTTCACACTTTAGATTTTATTTTTGTGGAAAGAAAAGGAAGCTGAGTAAAAAAGAGGACAGAATTCTCTTAACCTCTTTGGGTTGTTAATGTGCTTTGTAGAAATATCTATCTGACAGACAGAAGATTATTGCAAAGAAAGATATCTTGAAATTCATTAGGTAAATTTGAGTTTGAAATTTTCATACAATTATTAACCTCCGGTTCTATAACAACAATAGAGAAAAATAAGTTATAACAATTATTAACTTAATCTTTATATAAAGAAATATTGCTTTAAGTTTAAAGAGATGAATTTGAAAATTATAGTATAATTTATCATAATAAGCTACATACGCCTCTGATAAATGAAGAGTTGGCATCCCTTAACATTTTCGACTCTGCTTTTCTGGATATATTTCAAGTCTAAATGTGTGATATATTAACTCCGTAACTTAAATTATTTATATAACTAACTAACTAACTCCCTAGCCTTCTTAAACCCGAATGTTCATGGATGCAGCAACACAGGCCTTCCATCTTTCCCTATCTTGAGCAAGTTCTATATACTCTTTTCCATCCCTTAGGTGCATATCAACGTTGTCCCTCCATCTTCGTCTTGGCCTTCCTACAGGTTTCTTACCATCAGGTTTCCCAACAAGAATCCTGTAAACTCCTCTTTCCTCTCCCATTCGTGCCACATGGCCTGCCCACCTAAGTCTTCTTGATTTAATTATTCTAATAATATCTGGACATGAATACAAATTATGTAGTTCTAAATTATGTAACCTTCTCCACTCACCTGTCTCCTCATCCCTTTTAGGTCCGAAGATTTTCCTAAGGATCTTATTTTCAAATACTCTCAATTCATGTTCCTCTTTCAATGTAAGAGACCAAGTTTCATATACATATAATACTACAGGCAAAATTACTGTTTCGTATATTTTAACTTTTAGTTTCTTAGATATTAAACGAGAAGACAAAAGTTTATGAAGAGAGAAGTAACATGCATTTCCTGAATTAAGCTTACTTTTTATTTCCTCTTTAATATAATTTTCATTTGTTAATATTACTCCTAAATATTTGAATTTGGAAACTGGTTCAAACGAGTTGATATCAATAATTAGATCTTGATTATTACCTAATACTTGGTTTCGGCGTGTAAGCATATATTTAGTTTTCTCTTTGTTAACTTCCAAACCTATCTCTTTAGCAGTTTTGAAAAATAATTTAGCATTATTCTTAATTGTATTCACATCATCCCCCAGTAAGTCTACATCATCTGCATATGCTAACAACTGAGTCACACCATTTAAATTTAGTCCTTCTTTAGTTTCTTTTACCTTCTTAACAGCATATTCTAAGGCAAAATTAAAGAGCAATGGAGAAAAATGCATCCCCTTGTTATAACCCATCATGAATTGTAAATTTGTCAGAGATATGATACCCACACGAATTTTACTTTCTGTTTCACTGGTGCATATTTTTATCATACTAACAAGCTTCTTAGGTATTCGCAACTCTACTAATATATTATATAATTTATCTCTTTTGACCGAATCATATGCTTTTTTGAAATCAATGAATAGCTGATGGACATTTTGATTATATTCCCACTTTTTTTCAAGTGTCTGTCTGATGTGAAAAATTTGATCTCTTGTTGATCTCTTACGTTTAAATCCACATTGATAATCACCTATAATTTAATTAGCATATTGGGTTAGTCTTATTAAAAGAATGTTAGATAATATTTTATATGTTGTTGAGAGTAGAGAAATTCCACGGTAATTATCGCAGTTCTTTTTATCACCTTTTTTAAACACAGGAACAATTATGGATTCTTTCCACTGTTGAGGGATTTCTTCTTTATTCCATATTAAACAAATTAATTTATGGATTTGACATATTAATGAATTTTCACCATATTTAATTAACTCAGCTGGTATTAAATCAATGCCAGGTGCTTTGTTATTCTTTAGCCTTTTAATAGCATCTTTAACTTCAGTCAAGTTAGGTTCTGGAACTAAAGGTTCTGCTATGTGGACTTCATTTACTTCTGATTTATCTCCTACATGGACATTTAAAAGGTCATTAAAGTAGTTCTTCCATCTATTTAGAATATCGCTTGGGTCATCTAGAAAATCACCGTCTTTATCTTTTATCAAGTTTACTTTAGGTTGCCACCCCTTTCTAAACTCATTTATACCTTTACATAAATCTCTGATATTTTTATTTTTGCTGTTTTTTTTTTCAATTTCGTTAATTTTGCTTTTCAAGTAATCTCTTTTTTTTACTTCTAAACATGCCGTTAACTTCTCGCTTTATGCTATTATAATTCTTTAGATTTGTATCATCACAGTTATTTAACGACCTAAGTCTAGCCTGATTTCTTATTTCTATTAGATTATGACATTCATTATCAAACCATGGCTTATTTTTCTTGGTTTATGGTATCCTATACTTTTTTAGCTGCTGATTCTATTGCATTACGTATGTGCTCCCAATTTTTATTTACGTCTGTTTCATTTATATTTTCATCATCATTTAAATCCTGCAAAACATCAAATCTATTTGACAATTTAATTTGGTAATCTTTCTTAATTCTTTCATCAGTAAACTTTCCTGTATCAAATTTTAGAACTTTTAGATTTTGTTGCTTATGATTTATCACTGCGAGTGTTTCTCTTAATGTAGCAATTACTAAATAATGGTCACTGGCACAGTCAGCACCTCTATGTGTACGAACGTCAATTATACTAGTATGCCTTCTCTTATCAATGAGAATATGATCTATCTGATTATGAGTTTTACCATCTGGAGAAGACCAGGTATATTTATGGATATTTTTATGTTTAAAATTGGTACTTTTCACAACTAAATTCTTTGAGGTTGCAAAAGTAATCAATCTTATACCATTATCATTACTTAATTCATGAAGACTTTCTTTACCAAAGAAATATTAAAATAATATTACACCACCTACCCTGTAATACTGCATATGATATCCTATCATTAATAAATTCTACTGTTTTAAGAGCCGAGATAATTCTATTATTTATGAAAAAGCCTGTTCCAAGATTATGATTTTCAGTACCACCATAGAAAAAAGTATAATTTTTAATTTTACAATTCCCTTCTCCTGGCCACCTAACTTCCTGGACAGCTACTACATCTAACTTATACTTAACTATCTCATTAACTGTACACTGAAATGCCCCAGGCCGGTAAAGGCTCAGAACATTCCAGATGCCTAATTTAATATCCTTATTCCTAACGTAGATCTTATCCTTAGTCCAGGGACCTCCCAAAGTAGTCCCCACCCGGAGATCCGAACGGTGGACTATTTTACATCCGGAATATTTTACCTTGGGAACATCCATGGAATTATATTGCTGTTTCTTGACATTTTTTTTAACAGTGCAGAGTTGTCAGCTCTACGCCTAACCCCCAATATGAATGAAGGAACTACTACACAAGACAAACACAAACAAATTAGACAGAACAACTACTACGCAAGATAAAACAAACATACTAGACAGCACAACTACTACACAAACATACTAGACAGCACAACTACAACACAAGACACATACATTCACATCACCGATACTACACAAGACAAACAGAAATACATTAGACAGCATAACTACTACATAAGATAAACATAAACACACTAGACAGCACAACTACTACACAAGACAATCCCAAGCACACTAGGATGAGGGGACATTTCAGAAAATTGTATTGAGTATATGCAAGGTAATGGTGTACAAGGGATCATATACCCCCAAAACCAATAACTCAAAGTGGTCGACTTTGCTCTCCTCATCAAAGTTCCTGAGTTCCAACCTGGGCATGGATGTTTTGTGAGCGTCTCATCGTCAACTTCATTCAATATTCACTCATCCCATCGTCGCGATTAGCCACAGTGGCTAATATCCATATCCACCCCCTTTTACTATATTTCTTTCCTTCTCTTTTTCTCTCTATCTTATCCCTCTTTCTCCCTTTTCCATCCCTCCTTCCCTTTATTCTTTCTCCGAGTCTCTGTTCTCTTTCACGTTTTCTCTTCCCATGTTTCTCTCATTCCATCACTTTATCATTCTTCGGGTTCTCTATCTCATTTTATTCATTTTATACTTCTCTAGATGTGTGATTTCCATCCACTAAAAATGATTCTCCAAGTCTCTCACTCGTGTGGGCAGAAGGACTATTTCACATGACGATGCGCCTGATGCTATTACACGCATGCAACTTCCTCATCATTTTTATCCATCATAATCATCTGATGGGGAGAACAGAGCAGTGGTTCTCAACCTTCGCGAGACCACGACCCCGTATTTTTTTTAACTTTATAAATTAATTAATATGTATCCATGAAATTGAATATTAAAAAATGAATTACGGCATAATTATAAAGAGTAATAGTTTGATTATATCTAGGTGTGTTGACAAGTAAATAATTAGGTTTAAATTAGTTATCAACTACTGGATCCAAAGAAACTTTGTAGTGTAATCCTCAAGCTATCATTAAATTAATTTGGCAGTTACTCATTTCGAACCTCATCTCAATTAATACTTATTAGAAAATCGACGAATAGATTTTTATACCTGCGAAACTGATAACTATATTATTAATTTGATGTTAGTGATGTTGGTTGATGTTGTTTGAAGAAAAATGTTTTAGGAGAACCTTTCGCGGCTCGGTATAATTGATGCTGGGGCACGGAGGTTGGAAACACTGAAATACAGAATCATGTGTTCATTTCACAAGATGACTGAACGTGGGTAGCCTGGTAAAATGATAACGCTATTAGACAATCTGGTTCTCTGTGAGCTTCCACGAAATATCAAACCGATTGGATATTTGTCTGCATGGGTACCCGCATGCAGGGTCGAAGGGACGGAGTCACTCCGCCCCTTGGGATAAGGAGATCTTTCATACTTCTCCTTCCTCTCTTTTATTTCTGACATTTCTCTGTTTGTTACCTTTCATATTATATTACTTCTAATACACTTGCTATAACTTTAATAGTACTGGATGCAATCTGCCTAACACGACACAGTCAAAGTAATTATTAAATGTGGTAGGTATTCAGCTCCAAGGGTTTCAATTGAGTCTTTCCAAAAATTGATCCTCCAATCCTCTCTGGCACACATGTCCGCTCTTGCACACACCCAACCGCTGGTCCTTCCCTTGCCACACGCTTAGCATGAACATAGAGTTAACAATACGCAGAAAAGGAGGGGATGGAGAACCGCTGGATTTCTATCACAAACCAATCCTCTTAATAGAGGAGGAGGCCATATCAGCCTTGATTGCAATCGGACGCAAGTTGGCCGGTCGAAACCCTCGGGGTCTAAAGCCGGCTTCAATTGAGCACATTCGCCAGACCGAAGCCGAGGGTGGGGTGAACACCTGCCTGAATATTCAATCCGATGGAACGTTGTAGCGATTGCTGGGGATCCGGTAGAATTCGATCGTCCGTTAATCACTCGATGGGATCCAGCATCAATAATAACTTGATGCCAATAAAAAAAAATTATAGAGTTTCGCAACAGATCTCCGATGTGTGTTTGCTGAACCTACGCATCTAGAATGCTGTGGACGTTTTAGACCCACACCATGCGGATTGTGAGTGGCTGAAGTGAGAAATGTTTGACGCCACAAACCAAATAGCGTTTCATTTCTCTTTGATAGTCCCAGTAATACTGTCCCATGTCCACTCACCCCGAAAATGTTCTCTAGTATACACTCTACGATGTCAAACAAATTTTCAATACGATTATCTCCCCAAGATATGATCTCTTCTTCGGACCTAACATTTATGAAACTCTCTATCTTTCAAAGCATCGTTTTCTCGGGCCGACCGTTTATGAAATTCATTGCCTTTCAAAGTATCTTGAACGTTCTTAGATCTCTCTATGTCTGTAAAGGAAATCATGTCCACTGCATATTGAACCTTCAGATTGCCTCAACTCTACGATGATATGACCAGATGAAAAACTCGATATCTTGCAGAAAATATATTAATACATCTTCACGCTTGATGAGTTTTCAACTCATTATCTCACCAAATTCTCCTAAATGTATTTCATTGATTGATTGATTGATTTGTTGTATTATGTTCACTTTTATGCACAGTAAGGCTAATCGGGACTGGACCTACAGTTTAAAGTGGGATCCGAACCACTATGTGCCTCCACCGGGTCTCGAACCCGGAACCCCTAGATTACAAGGCGACGACGCTACCACTGCGCCATCGGGGAGGTACATGTATTTCATTCCTCTTCGAGTTGCTTCTCATTATTCAGCATTCCAGAAAATGAAGTATCTTCAAAATTTTACTTTCTGGAAAACTGAATATTACGGAATCAACCTCAATTTATCTCTTACAATATGTGAGTGTCGTTTTGGAGACATTCTACAACTTTTTCATTTACTTGATAATCTCCGACATGATTCTTCTGACTCACTAGAGATGCTGGAGAAAAGGCTAGGGGGTGGGAAGAAGAATGATCTGATGGGAAACAAAGTGTATGATGACCTCTCGCAATTGATATGAGTGATTGGAGAAAGAGAGGAAGAGAAAGAGAGAGAGAATAAATGTGAGGCAAGGAGTAATTTCAAAGCCCCAAGCTCTAATCTTTTCCTTCTATCTTACATATATGCCACAGAACCTTTTGTCTTTCCCCCTTACAGCACCAAGGACACACATGCTTTAATTTTAATTTTTTTCCATTCTTTATATCTCTTTATATCCATCTTTTTTGCCTCTCTTCTCTTCCAGTCCCATTCACCTTCTCCACCCACCACGTACCTCATCTTGCTCTATTGTTGGAAACCAATTAAATTATTTATATATTTATATATATATATACACACACACACACAGACACACACCATATAATTTAACTGAATTAGAATTTTGGATACATTAGAATCGCACAGTGTGTATCTGAATGTGTGTGGGTGCTGATAGGCGGTAATAAGTAAAGCTGATATAGGAAGATATCATCTGTTTTGACCTTGAATTTTTAGAAAGTTCGACTTGAAAACCGGAAATGTTCTTGAATTTTATCATTGCGCTAGATTGGTTACCTTTTTTTCCTGTTATTTAGAGTCATATGCCTCATTTTGTCTGTGAGATTCATCTTATATACTCGAAATTATCTTTCAGCAGAAACAACCACTGGTGCAAATTTCAATGGTTAAATTTATTTTACAAGGCGTGAATGCCACAAAACACTGAACTGTTGCGAAAGTTATAGAGATCACAGAGATCAGAAGTTTGTATTTTGAAATACGCTTGTACAAGTGGGGAGATATATTTTCCTTTGTTTTGAGCTTTGAAGAACATCATGGGCTTGGAAGTATTTGGGCATTGATTTTTTTCGTCACCAAATAGAGCAAATACGTCTGTATGACATAAAAATACTATTAAACTTTAAAAATATATAATAGGGTAGCCCGGGGCTATTTCGACCAAGGGGCTATTCCGATTGAATAAAGAATATTCGATCCTAGCGCATTGTTAATGCTCGGGTTGGCAAACTGCACGCATCAGTGGAGAAGGAGAACCTATATGGTTGAGACGCGCACGACACTGCTGCTGTTTGTAATTTGATGTGCCCGTAAATAAAATGATTTCGGGAACAAGATGTGTACTCTGCATGTGCATTTTCGCATAGTTAAAGAGATAAGCTTTAGAACGTAAGCTGTACATCCACATTATTATGAGTAAGTGAGTAAGTATATATGTAACAATAGGGTAGGTATATTAGTTGTTAGTCATACACGTTCGTGGCGCCAAAGTTGTATAGCGCAGTGTATGCAACCAATGAAAGAAATATCGGCTTTTGGGGCTTTTACGATCATTTTTTCTACGGCTATATCGATCGGCAGATTTTGTGCTACTCCACTCCAAAAATTAATTACGATAACTTTTGTTAGTTTAGGGGCTGCGGCTGGTCTCTTCAACGTGCCATGTACGTTATTACAGAATAGGATTTCCAGTGCTAGATGAACCTCCACAACCTAATGATAGGCCTAGCCCTAAGTCTGTCCCCTCTCAGGGCCTCTACAAATTTACCAAGAACATCCTCTTCCACTTCACCATTCTCTGAAATAATCCCAACTCCCACCAAGCAGCCAGAAAAGACAAAACGATGTAGAAGAAAAGTGTAAGCATGCCTTTTAACATCTGACAATTATACACCTGTAGGAAAGAAAATGATAGAAACGACAGCAAACTAAGAATGTCGGTAACGATGAAGACAATATTCCTTGCGGTTTTTGCGGTCAGTTGTACTACTCCAACGAAAGTGCTGTTAAAGGTGACTGAATACGAAGTCAACGATGCTACACTTGGTTTCATGAAATATGTTTCGGGGCTTTTGGGAAGAAACAATTCATTTGTGGAAAATGTTATCTAGAAATGTAATTTTGCAAGTGATCAGAATTACCCCGTACTTTTGGAAAATCTTGCAATGTGTAGTGTTTCAGTCTTTCCATTTCTACAAATATCAGAAACATATAATTTTAAATTGTGCATTTTTGTAGCCAAGAGAATTGTGTTTCAGAATAAATTAACAGTTTTGGGAGGATTTTTCTTTTAAATTATTTATATACTGTTCAATGTTAAATGATCGATATAGCCCGGAGCTACCCTACTTAAAAGAAGGTTTGATTCTGTGAATAAACATAAAATAGATTCTAACAAGTAAGATAGGTTAATCTTGGACTATGTAAGTTCTTCAGTTGAGTTTTTTAATAAAACGTTGTTATTCTTGTTATTTCTTATTTATTATTATTTATTAGGATTTGAACCTATTTTTTGCTTTGATTTACCTTCAAAGCAAAAAATAGGTGCAAATCCTAAATTTCGAGGTCTACCACTGATCGTCTTTCTCTTAACATAGCAATCAAACGGTAATTAAACGCTGATAATAGAAGAACCCATTGTCATCACTGTTCTCGCGGTGATGGCCCGCGGAGGAAGCCTACGTTGGGCTTGGCGCAAACCTCCGCACGGGCCCACTCAACGTTGCACACACTAAGGCTACTCACTTCTGACTCTTTCGGTCACTAACGTCTGACTGCCACGGGGACATCTCGTCACCGGGGTGTTGCCTGGTGTTTGCTGGTTTAGCATTTCATGCCGGCTCGTGCCACATGGAATCTTCTACTTAGATGTCGCTGAAAAAATTTAAATTTGAGCCGTACAAATATTTTCAAATAGGATCTTCAAAAAGAGATCGATCAGAAATTACCTGAGGAGCAGAAACCTGTAACGACTCTTGTACGCCCGGCGATACGCGTATTATTCAACCACGTCTACTTTTGAATATTTCGAAAACAAAGCTTATTTCAATCAGATTGTCCTCTCATTTGGATTTACAACTTGTGGTCAGGCTACACAGAAGAGGAGCAGCTTGTTTTGAACTGATCTTGAAGGAATAACACGCATATCAGGAATTGTTTACTAATCTACAATAACATCGCTATCCCAGGTGAGCAGCATCGTGTTTCCTATCCACTAATTGAGCAACATGAATTTATGTTATCCACACTGTACAACTGCCGTCACATTATAAAAAGGAATAAAGCAGCATACGGTTCTCTGGAGATAAAGTTCAAAGCAGGAATTTCGTGGTGGAACTTTATGAACAAATTCACATGCATCGAGCATGTGGTGGATAAGTGTGAAACAGTATCGCCGTATCTGATATGAAATTTTGGAAAGTGTGTGGAGTCTTGAATTCTCGACCTTCGCAAACAGTGTTTCGGATCCATGGATATTCTCCCTGTGCATGCATGTGATATGGAGAAGTTAGTGCTTTCTCACTTACATGCATGTACAAAACATGAGCCTTTGTCTATACACAACGCGACGGGAAAGACTTTCAAAAGATACGTTTTTTTTTGTTTTTTTTGCAAGAACAGGTTTATGGATAAAATAATGAAACATTTGAATTCAGTGGTTGCAACAGACAGTGGCTATGACAGTGACACAATTCCAATATGAGTGAGTGAAGTAACATGAAAAAAGGAGAACTTTCTCAATAGCATGCTGATAAACTGGTGACAAAAATAAACTTGTTATGTTTGTGTGTGTGTGTGTAGTTCTTTTGAATTTGTAAATATTAGTAATAAAAATAGGTAAAATATATGTGTTTGCTTTGTCTTTCACTTATGAAACCTTAAAAAGTTTAATAAGTTAGTTTTAATAAGTTAGCAAACAACTCATAACAATTTAAATATTTAACTATATAGAATGTAAGAAAAATAAAAAAGTGTGTATTGTTGATATATCGGAGATAATGCATGATAGCTTTACTGCACGGCGCTGGACATGCGAAGGCATTTTTTTTTTATTTTGATTCCATTACTAGCAGTGATTCTCTAATAGAGACATAACTTTAGAATTTTACATGGAATGGAAACAGAATGTTGCCTCCATTGGGGGAGTTAAACCTTCGACCCACATTAATAACAAAGCGATAATGTCGGCTATCTTCCTTGTTTTACCTTACGTTTATTCATTATGGCTAATCGGTACTGGGCCTACATGGCAAAGCAAGAGAATCGGCTATCTCTTTATACATTACATGGGGTAGTGGTAAAGTATTTGCATTGTAATCTAAAGGTTTCCGGGTTCGATACCCAGTGAAACAACAACTCAAACTTTGTGCATTACGGTTCATCCAGAATGGGTAAAAAACGACAGCGATAGCCACAGTGGGAATCACACCCAAGACCCATTGGTAACAAGATATCAAAGTCACCAGCTTTGTCTTGCTTCTTACGTTTATATTTGTGAATCATTGCTAATCGGGGATAGTAACTTACTTCTTAAACAAATCAATGACATTGCGCAAATTACCAAAATTGAGACTAAAACCCGGAACCTCTTGAAAACAAAACACTAGTGTCAGCCATCTTGTTTTGCTCTTTCAATATCTGGTCGTGCATAAAGGTTAATTGGGACTGATAACACCCATCTATTTTATTTAAAAACTCATTATTAGGCAAGTTGCAACTTTGGGAATATAACCCAGGACCTCTTGATTACTGAATGATTTATTGACTCTCTAGCCTTCGTAAACCCGAAGGTTCGTGGCTGCAGCAACACAGGCTTCACTTGTCCTTATCCTGAGCAAGATTGCAACGTCCAGTTGTACACCAGTCGTCACAAAGTTAGTACGTTACTCCTTTAGTCGAGAACATGAGAATCTTTGTAAATCAACAGGGCTTGCTGGGTAGAAAAGAAACACAACACTGTTTTCAAAGTTGAAACGCAGTTTTATAATCGCGTATACTTCATAATCACTTACCAATAAAACACTGAAACATGCAATACTAACTTTGGGCAATTCCCTCACATATAACGAAGGTCAAAGTATATAATTAATTGCTTACTTTGAACTTATCGGCAAGAAGAAAACCCATAATCAATACTTGAATTCAGGGGGTGCTCGTTGCTATGTGAAGTACGTATGCATTACGTCATCTGGGAGGATCGGGTTTGACGGTGCTCGTTGCTATGTGCAGTAACTTTGGTGTGGGGTACATTTAGCTACTAACACGTCGCAAAAATCGGAACAAGCAAGTTGTTGATTTTGTAGCGTTCGATTTATTTTTATTGTATTTTTGTACTTGTAGACTGCAATCATATCTAATTGTGCTGTAGCAAGCTATGAAAACTATAACCAGAAAACTAAACGAACTGACATAAAATATCATAGATTTGCAGTCGATAATTGCGTAAGTGAACAGTGGATTCATGCTTGTAGACGAAATGTAAAAAACGCAAGTGTGCAGTGCCAATTATTGTGAAGAAGACTATGTGCGAGATCTGAAAGCAGAATTTCTGTATTTTCCACCAAAGAACGTGCTGAAGCCAACTGCAGTGCCACCGCTAAAATTACACCCAATTACTTTAGTACCAAATAATCGAGGAAATGGTGTAGTTCTCCTAAACACTTATCTTCCCAATATGATTCGCTTGTAGGACGTGTTGATAAGGTTTGCAGAGATGTACGCTACGAAAGATATGCAATAAAGAGACGTGCCCTAAACAAGCTTAAGACTATGCTGCCAGAAAAGAGAAAAATATATAGACGAAGGTATATGCACAAACTGCAAGCAATGGTTCGTTGTTGGAAAACATATTCAATCGTTTACAAAGGAGAAACACACGTCTGCATAATGAAGCAAATAAATTAAAGATTACAAACAACCTCTATCAACCTGATTTAACTGAATAAAGAAGTTCAAAATTTACAACGTAACCTAACCGACAGTACCACAAGAAAAGTCATCAATATCTTGAAAATGTGTTCAACTAGTGCGAAGTACGTAGTGAGCCTAACTGATTTGTTATGTACATTTTATGTAAGTCGGATTTATAATTATTAACAATTTCATTTAACACTTTAACACAGACCGATGTTGATTGTGATTTGCATGTTCACATTATTGTGAAAAATGTTGTCGGAAATGGGCATTTCGAAGATCGTGTACTAACTTTCACGCTATTCGAAATGAAATTCACCTACTACATCTTCAATTCGAGTTACATAGCGTTGTATGCACGATGGTAAATATTGCATGAGTGAATATTACACCCATCATTGAAATTTTTGCAACTTCGTTCAATTTTGGTATTTCACAAATATATTGTGAATAATTTTGTACCCTTGTACTCAATATAAACCAATGGATTTTACATTATTTCTTTATAGTACATTTCTGTCAAAAAGAGCAAGATCTAAGATTAGTGTAATGCAAGTTACTTCGTTAATGTACAAATGTGTGTCGCATATCAGCCTTGGAGTATATTTTCCGGTTATACAACTCAGACACACATGGAAATGGAAATGGAAAATCTGCGGACAAAGTCCTTTAACGAATAATGATTCGTACAGTTGCACGGTCAATCATTGAGAGTTCATGTAACTTTTCTCCTTTATTGTTTAATTAAACTAAGATGTTTTCATTGATATTCTCAAAGCGTTTCATTTACAGTGTGATCATAAATCTATTTCTATAGGCTTGAATTAGTAGGTTAAGACATTTAAGTTTGATGTTCCTAGTACTCATCAAGTATTTCGAGTAGATTAACTTAGTTAAATTAGTACTTGTACACTTTGGTTCGTCTTCTGCACGCGTTTGTATGTAAAGTTCTTAATACGAAAAAATACTTTTTAGAACTATGACAACGATAACTTGCAGCCAAATTTGAACCAGAGAAATTTAAAATATCTGCAAATTACAAACTGGAATTGCGTTTTCAAAGTCTGAAACTACTATCTTACAAACTATTTCATCATTCTTCCTCCACATAAAACTTTCCAAAAAAATTTTGCATGTGGAACTTTGATCCGTACGTAAATTATTGTACAGTAAATAAATATATGAAGAAGGTTGGGAATTCTTTCGAATTTAGAGTAAGTTTCAAATGCAGAGTAAAATTTTATCTAGATTGTATATTGCTTCTTGCACTTGATAATTTCAAAAATAAAGTTACATTATGGAGAATGGTAAAGATTAGATTTTAAGTGTATCAGTATAATTTTAATACTTTCTGATGTTATATAAAATTTGAAATGTTCCTGGAAATGATTGCAACGTTCTGAATGAATAAGAAGGAACTATTCAGTCAGAAAACTAAATATTAGGCTTTTGTACTGCGTTGTGTTAAATGTTGTAACTAGATTATACCGGACTACTATCGGATTAAAAATTATGGATATTCAAGTTTGGACTCCAGTTAAAATTTAGTCAGTAGAACCACATAAAAACGAGTTACATGAAAATTCGGCTTATTCAATTCTGTGCCAATCTATAGTTACCAATTTATTTTTGATTATACGTTCTATTTTTATCATCGTGAGAACAAAATAGGATTATTTTTTAGTTTGGCAAACTATCGCTCTCTTTGAGATTCTATAAATAAAGAACGGGCTTTTTTTATATATAAATTATATATTATATAATTTATTTATTTATTATCCAATCTCCAATTTCTAATAGAAATAAGAAATCAGGCTAGACTTAGGTGGTTAAATAACTCTGATGATACAAATCTAAACAATTATAATAGAATAAAGCGAAAAGTTAACCGCACGTTTAGAACTAAAAAAAGAGATTACTTGAAAAGCAAAATTAACGAAATTGAAACAAACAGCAAAAATAAAAATATCAGAGATTTATATAAAGGTGTAAATGAGTTTAGAAAGGGGTGGCAACCTAAAGTAAACTTGATAAAAGATAAAGACGGTGATTTTCTAGCTGACCCAAGCGATATTCTAAATAGATGGAAGAACTACTTTAATGACCTTTTAAATGTTAATGTAGGAGATAAATCAGAAGTGAATGAAGTACACACAGCAGAACCTTTAGTCCCAGAACCGAACTTGACTGAAGTTAAAGATGCTATTAAAAGGCTAAAGAATAACAAAGCACCTGGCATTGATTTAATACCAGCTGAGTTAATTAAATATGGTGGAAATTCATTAATTTGTCAAATTCATAAATTAATTTGTTTAATATGGAATAAAGAAGAAATCCCTCAACAGTGGAAAGAATCCATAATTGTTCCTGTGTTTAAAAAAGGTGATAAAATGAACTGCAATAATTACCGTGGAATTTCTCTACTCTCAACAACATATAAAATATTATCTAACATTCTTTTAACAAGACTAACCCCATATGCTAATGAAATTATAGGTGATTATCAATGTGGATTTAAACGCAACAGATCAACTACAGATCAAATTTTTCACATCAGACAGACACTTGAAAAAAAGTGGGAATATAATCAAAATGTCCATCAGCTATTCATTGATTTCAAAAAAGCATATGATTCGGTCAAAAGAGATAAATTATATAATATATTAGTAGAGTTTGGAATACCTAAGAAGCTTGTTAGTATGATAAAAATATGCACCAGTGAAACAGAAAGTAAAATTCGTGTGGGTATTAATATGTCTGACAAATTTACAATTCATGATGGGTTAAAACAAGGAGATGCATTATCTCCATTGCTCTTTAATTTTGCCTTAGAATATGCTGTTAGGAAGGTAAACGAAACTAAAGAAGGACTAAAATTAAATGGTGTGACTCAGTTGTTAGCGTATGCAGATGATGTAGACTTACTGGGGGATGATGTGAATACAATTAAGAATAATGCTAAAATATTTTTCAAAACTGCTAAAGAGATAGGTTTGGAAGTTAACAAAGAGAAAACTAAATATATGCTTACAGGCCGAAACCAAGTGTTAGGTAATAATCAAAATCTAATTATTGATAACAACTCGTTTGAAACAGTTTCCAAATTCAAATACTTAGGAGTAATATTAACAAATGAAAATTATATTAAAGAGGAAATAAAAAGTAGGCTTAATTCAGGAAATGCATGTTACTTCTCTCTCCATAAACTTTTGTCTTCTCGTTTAATATCTAAGAATCTAAAAGTTAAAATATACAAAACCGTAATTTTGCCTGTAGTATTATATGGGTGTGAAACTTGGTCCCTTACATTGAAAGAGGAACATAAATTGAGAGTATTTGAAAATAGGATCCTTAGGAAAATATTTGGACCTAAAAGGGATGAGGAGACAGGTGAGTGGAGAAGGTTAGATAATTTAGAACTACATAATTTGTATTCATGTCCAGACATTATTAGAATAATTAAATCAAGAAGACTTAGGTGGGCAGGCCATGTGGCACGAATGGGAGAGGAAAGAGGAGTTTTCAGGATTCTTGTTGGGAAACCTGATGGTAAGAGACCAGTAGGAAGGCCAAGACGAAGATGGAGGGACAACGTTGAGATGGACCTAAGGGAAATCGGTAGGGATGGAAAAGAGTATATAGATCTTGCTCAAGATAGGAACAGATGGAAGGCCTGTGTTGCTGCAGCCATGAACCTTCGGGTTTAAGAAGGCTAGAGAGTTAGTTAGTTATTATCCAATCTCTAATATCCATAATTTATAATCCGATAGTACTCCTGTGACGTTCTGTGAGGCCCGTAGTACCTCGGAGGCCTCTGTCGATCTCCTTGGCGTAGTGGTTAGCACATCGCGCTTCGACGCCAGGGGTCCCGGATTCGAATCCAATCGGGTAAGACATTGATTTGTCCTTAGTGAGAAAATTGAGAATTTAGTAAATGTGATAGTATATGTGAAAACAAATATTGATTGATTGATTTGCTTCATTTACTTCGCTTCTTGTGCCACTTTTGGCTAATTTGCGAAGATAGGGATGAGTGATGAAATGATGAATGAACACTCACAAATATCCATGCCCAAGCTAGGATTCGAACCCAAACCTCTGGCGTTGAAGTTCGATGTGCTAACCACTACGCCAAGGAAGCCGGCTTGTGGAAACAAAGAAAGAGATCCTCTTATGGGATTTCCTTTCATATTTAAAAAAGACAGAAAAGCAAAAATAAACCAAATCTGTCAATCAATTATTTCTTTGTGACTCTTTCACTATGCAATTCTTCTTTAGCATGCAACGTTCTTTTATTAAAATCATGATACGATTTATGAAATGATGAAATCTGAAATTCTAATGAGAACACGGACAACCTTCTTTGTAATATATCGGTCAGGTTTGAGAAACATGAATTTTTACAATACGTTTGCATGTGCAATTTTCCCTCTCTTAAAAGTAGCGTGTTTTAATTATGTTACTAATCATTACAGGAATACCTCAATACCATCCCGAAGTATGATAATTAATATTTACCCCTCAAAGTAATGAAACACTTTCCCTCTCTGAAACTCGCATAGAAATGATAGCGGCCGTTTGCTTCGGCCAAGCCCCGAACGAACATAACCGAAGGGGCACCGAGCATAACCAATCCTCCCACATGACGTCACGCGCTCGTGCATGATCGGCAATTTTCGGATGGCGCTACCTTATAGTATATTAAGTTACCTTGACTTGAATTCTCTCCGTTTCCAAGTTCTAATTGATTCGTCACCTTCATCTGTTTTCCAAACCCATTCTGTCGTCAGGTGAGAAACATTCAGGTTGGTTCACTTCCTCTGCTGAGATGAGAAAGTGACGTCAACACGAACAGATTGTGACGTATTTATAAACATATATACAAGTTCCAAACACAACTGTATCAATCTAACTATAGTTGTCTGTGACAACTTGCACATTATTTGAAGTAACAAAAATTTTATAAATCTTAACTTCTTACAAATATAAAACCTTAAACGCTCAGATTAGTTACAATTGCCCCTTGTCCGGGGAAAATTTTTGAAGAAATTGTAATTTACAAGTTCTGAAAAAATGTTGAGTATACCATGAAACTTTAAATACAGAAATTATCTTTACACTGAGTCAACTTCACCAACCAATGCTTCTCTTCATTCGACAACAACTCAGAAGGAGCGTTGTCTGTTGTATCCAAAACATAATACAATCCAGGATAGTTAATCAGCCAATAAGCAGTGAATTCAGGCAATGATTGGTTCCATGATGGTTTAATGGAACAGTAGGTTTCCATATATCTAGTTTCTTCTTCAGAAAGACTTTCTAGAAAACGGTATAGGGTTCGATAAGCGGTGAACTGAATCAGTACTTTCCTATAGCACTTCAAACTCAACACTCTTCTTGTTTCTGTGCTTCTAGAATAATGCCTTCAAATTTAACACCAGCAATATAGTAACTTCTGCTTATAGGAATCAATCCAAATATTTACTATATGGACCTTCTCTGCGAGGTCTACTGATTTATACATTACGATTCTATCCTCATTCTGAACCTTTCGGATGTACCGCACTAAATATATATCTGGAGAATCCTCCTTCATTTGATCAGGAGTGGTATCAAACAATACATCAACGGCATTCTTCTTAATACTTATTTTTGCCTGGTGCAGTTTTTAGAAAACATATACGCCAGAGGAAGTCAGAACCAAAACCTTCTTAAATGATTACTTTGGTTCTAAAATTCATGCCACTAATATCACGTTCTACTTGTCTACCACCTAGCACTATCTCTTTAAGGCTTCCGAAAAATCTATACCAGTTTTGTATTCGGAATTCGTTTGCACTTGACTGCCTGAAGATACATTTTTGGTCAAGAAAAATAATTTACATATTATTCTATTTTTTTTTACGTCCCTTCGAGTTCACTTGCCTAAACGAAGAGGAGCACTTAGAAAAGGTCCCAGTTTGTCTGACACGATTCGGATCTCTGGTTTTGCAGAAACTCTCTAGTAGTCTCCACTGCATCTTCCTGCTCTAAGGCAACGTCATGTCTTGGTGAGAAAGAACCACAATTGTCGCCTCTACGTCGTGGAGAGTACTGTCTAGGTGGACTAGGACTACGTCGTTTTTGGTAACGCCATCTGTCTGGAGAGTTCCGCTCTGGTTCTGGACGAGGCCAGTATAAATTTCTCTGTCTTTGGTTTTGATCTTGGTTGAAACCTCTCCTGCCTAATCCTCTGTTGAATCTTCGAGGTCGTGAGAAATTTCCTCCTCGACTCTCTGAATCCGGCTGGATATTCCGGATCTTAAAACTTTTATTGTCTGCAGACTGTTTATTAATAGGGTCTTCTTTACTCTTCCAGGCATCAGGGTCAACATAAATATCGAAGTCCTTTAAGAAATGTGTCAATCATCCACACTTCGTGGAACGTGTGCCTAACAAAAATTCCGAATGCTATACCGCAACTGTCCAATGATCAAATTAAAAACTTCCCTCTCATTAAAATTGTCAGCTAGGTTTCTGTACGGTGCGTAGACACTCCAGGGAAAACTCTCTAAGTTGTCGTGGACGAAGCGAGAATACCTTCGGTTCCTCACACCGCTAGTTGTCTTTGTTTCGCCTTTTTCTGATGCAAATTCATCCTTAAAGCGTGGGCAGAAATCAGCATAATTCAGAAAGTTGTCCCTATTACCAGCAACCAATGCTTAGCCTGCCTGTGAAAACCCGAGTTATTAATTCCAATCTATAGTGCTAAGGCACTTGCATTAAGTCGATACTGACATTTAATTCACATAGATATCTTTCGGCAGATTAAGCTTCAAAATCGCCTTTAAACGTCGGAATGTTCGCAATATCAGCCTATCTGGGCATCTCAAACTCTGTTCTGCGTCGAGGAGAAAACCGTCAATGCTATCCATTTCTCTGGGCCTCTTGCACCTATCAGAAGTTGTGCTATTAACGGGGAAGAATGGGTTTGGAAGTACAGCAGGAGGTTCATAGGCAGTATCTTCTGGATTCAGTCCTCGGATTCGATCAGGCAGTATATCGGAAGAGGTTACTGGTCGAATCTTTTCCTGCAGTTCACTGACCCTACTTATAATTGTACCTGTCTGTTCCTGAATTTCTTGGAGAAGAGATATTTCCATCTTTTTAGCCTTCTCATTGAAAAAATTAACCTTTTCTCCAGCTGCCTATATTTCAACTTTCTCTTCTTGCACTATATTTTCTATGAGTTCTGTTCGTTCACCAAAGGTTTATAGTGCTACATTAATAGACTCTACAGAAATCTTCAATTCTTGAACTCTCTGCGAAGGGTCACATTCAGAATCTCTTCCAGACTGGATAAGTTCAAGACAGGTTTCCATATTCTTCTTCAATTGATCCTGTTAAGTCTTTATCCATCCTTGCCGAACTGTTAAGAACTCCAGGGGCTCTTCCACAATTTCATTTACCCTTTCGTCCACTTTTTCAGTGACTTTAATACTAAGCTTTTCTATCTCTTCTCTGATACTCTCTACCTGTTCAAGTTTGTGCTGAGAGAATAGAGCCTGAAACACTGACCTTAGTTTTATATCTTCCTGTATCCTCCTTTCTTCCTGGTTTTCAATCAATGCAAGGAAAATATATGTCTTCTTTTCTCTTTCTCTCTTCCTCCTCTTTCTCTTTCCTTCTCTTTTCTTCTTCCTCTTCTTTTTCCTTTTTTTCTCCTTTCCTGTTCCTCTTCTTTCTCTTTCCTTCTATTTTCTTCTTCTTCTTCTTTCTCTATCCTTCTCATTTCTTCTTCTTCCTCCATCTCTTTCCGTCTCTTCTTCTATAGACTCAACTATGAGTTTAAACTCCATCATCTCATTTTTTCGAAATTTCTCTATCTGAGTCACCTCTTTCTTACGCAGATTCTCCTCCTCCTTCTTTTTCTGGTTTCGTTCAGCTTTATCTTTCATCAACCAGTCAAGTAGCCAGTGATCTGATGAGGGTTTGGTAGGAACGCTCGTTTCTGGGTCTGTTTCTGCTGCTGACAAGCATGATGTGCATCGCATCTCTTCTTTTTGATACCGACGTTACTTCCTGCCCATCACAACTACTATGAAACCTCTGCAAACATTGGCAACACTGAAAAAAATCCCTGTCATTGGGAAGATCATCACAGCATTCAAACTTGGTTTCTGCATCCATTGTCGTTCTTCCTCTGCTTCGCAGATTTATTCCTGTCGCGTCTTTCTCCATTCTACAACACCATCTATGGCTCTTCCCAGTTAATACCTTCACATCACTATCACCCTTTTACCTTGGTGAATTCCAAGGACTGTCACTATCACCTTCGTGAAGACTATGGACGAACACTTTCAGTTTGCACTAAATCGAGCATCACGTTTGAATTGCTAAAATAATTTGCACTCTAGCTCCCACGATTGTACCAAAATAAATATACAATCGGGCCCCACGTTGGTTTGCCAAAATAACTATGCAACGTCCACCCCGGTTGTACACCAGTCGTCACAAAGTTAGTCCGGTATCCGTTAGTCGGGAACATGAGAATCTATGTAAATCATCGGGCGTGCTGGGTAGAAAAGAAACTCAACACTGTTTTCAAAGTTAAACGCAGTTTTATAATCGCGTATATTTCATAATCACTTACCAATAAAACACTAGAACATTCAATACTAATTGGGCAATTCCCTCACATATAGCGAAAATCAAAGTACATAATTAATTGCTTACTTTCAACTTATTGCGTTCCCTCCCAATTATACGGCGTAACAGACAGTACCCAAGATCGTTTTAATTGAGGAGCCATGTCCGAAAATGGAACAAAGAGAAGATCCGAAATGCTGTTGGATTGATTAATTTAGGTTATGTTATGTCGCATTTCTGCCACTTTGGCTAATCGTAAAGATGAGGATGAGTGATGATTAGGGTGCGGATTTATAGGCACTAAAAACACTCAAATAGGCAGGCTAAAAGGTCCCAAAACGATGAAAATAGGCACTTAAAAAGACGCTATAAAATAAGAAAAGAAATAAAACAGGCACTTAGAAGGTACCCCATAATTAAGGAAATCTAAAATAGGCATTGAATATGAACTGTTCAAGTACAACCTCTCGCATAAGAGTTATTCGCCAAGCGAGTGCCTGCGATGTAAGACGCTATCGCTACTCGTGGGACATCTAATGGTCCCGGGTTAAGATCCCGGCGTTCCTAGGGGAACGATACCGTTATACCAAGCTGACGCTAAGTATGTGACTGTCATTTCGGTGCAGAAAAGATTCAAACAGACATAATATAAAGTACTTGTCCATAAGATTTTGATTAGATATTATTACAAAAAAAAAACATATTTGTTGCGAAAAACAGCCTATCAACAGGAAACTAAAGTTTTTAAAAAATGTTCTAGGTGTTCCGTAACGGTTTTCAAATCAAGCAGAGTTAACAAAACGTATTAGCATATAAAAAATATATAAAAATTAATCAAATATAAACCTCACACTTTTGATAATATTTGACAAATATTATCTTCTGAACTGTGTTTGTTACCGAGGAAGAAAGAATTTAAGAAATATTTCTCGGGTTTTTCGTGACGGCACAAAATCTAAAAAGGGACTTGATACATAGATGTAGTCCATGATATATTAAAGGAAGGATTAAGGAGCCTTATAACACACCAACATAATAACATTTTGTCCATGAATTCTTACGAATTAATACATCGAAGCGAAAACAATTGAGAATATTCTTCGGGTTTTTCGTAACGGAAAAAAATAAAAAGCGGGCTTAATAGAAAGTAATCATATAGAAGATTTTATATAAAGATAACTTAGATTCAGATCTCACACACTGTATAATATTTGGTACATAGTTTGTTGTGAATTTCGTATCTGAACGATGAAGTAAGAATTAAATAATATTTCCAGGGTTTTCTATGACGGTACAAAATTCGAAAATGGACTTAATAGAAAGTATCCATATAGGAGATATAATTTAAAGATTACTTAAATACGAACCTCACACACTTGATATAACTTGGTCTGTAGTTTCTTGTGAACTTCTTGTCTCAGCAAGGAAGTATGATTTAAAAAAATATTTCCCGTGTTCTCCTTGGCGGAACAAAAATTAAAAAATGATCTTAATAGAAAGTAATTATATAGGAGATTTTATGTAGAGATTACATAGATACAAGTCGCACACACTCGAATTTGATTGGTCAACAGTTTCTTGTGAATTTCGTGTCTTAGCGAAGAAGTAAGAAATCAAAAATCTTTCCCGAGTCTTCCGTGACGGTACAAATATCTAAAACGGTCTTAATACAAAGTAATCAGATATATTTTATTTAAATATTACTTAGATACAAACCTCACACACTCGATAATATTTGGTCGATGCTTTCTTGTGAATTTCGTGTCTCCGTGAACAAGTAAGAATTCATAAATATTTTCATAGAATCACATAGAAGATTATATATAAAGATTACTTACATACAGAGATCACACACTCGATATTATTTGGTCAAATTTTCTTGTGACTCTCGTGTCTCAGCGAAGACTTAAAAATTTAAAAATATTTCCCGGATATTTCGTGAAGGTACAAAAATCAAAAGCGATCTTAATAGAAATTGAATATAAAGATGACTTTATATAAAGATTACTTAGATAAAAACCTTACACATACGATAATATTTGGTCTATAGTTTCGTGTGAACTTCGTTTCTCAGCGAAGGAGTAAGAATTAAAAAAATATTTTCCTGATTTTTTGTGACATTACAAAAATAAATAAACGAGCTTAATAAAAATTAATCACATAGAAGATTTTATTTACAAATTAGTTAGATACAAACCTCACACATTCCATAAAATTCAGTTAAAAGTTTCTTGTGAAATTCATGTCTCATCGAAGAAGTAAGAACCAAAAATATTTCTACGATATTTTGTGACCGTGCAAAAATAAAAAACCGGCTTAATAGAAAGTAATTATATGGATGACATTATATAAAGATTACTTAGATACAAACCTTACACATTCGATATTTTTTGGTCTGTAGTTTCTTGTGAACTTCGTTTCTCAGAGAAGGAGTAAGTATTCAAACATATTTACCGGTTTTTCCGTGACGGTACAAAAATAAAAAACGGGCTTAATAAAAAGTAATCATATAAAAAATTGATAAAGATTACTTAGATAGAAGCCTCACACACTAGATAATATTTGGTCGATGGTTTCTTGTGAATTTCGTGTCTCAGCGAAGAAGTAAGAATTCATAAATTTTTCTTGGATTTTTGTGACGGTTCAAAAAGAAACGGTCTTAATTGAATTTAATTATATAGATTATATAGATAACTTTATATTACTTAGATACAATCCTCACACATTCGATAATTTTTGTTTTATAGTTTATTGTGAACTTCCTGTTTCAGCGTAGAAGTAAGAATTCAGAAATATTACCCGGGATTTTCTGTGATGGTACAAAATCAAAGACGATCTTAATAGAAAGTAATCACATAGAAGATTTTATTTACAGAATACTCATGACCTCACACATTCCATAACATTTGGTCTATAGTTCCTTGTGAACTTCGTGTCTTAGCGAGGAAGTAAGAATAAAAGAGACATTTCCCGGGTTTTCTGTGACGGTACAAAAATCAAAAAGGGACTTGATACCATGTAAGAGTCCATATCGTTATTTTGAAGAATTAAAGAGCTATAAAGCTCACTAATATAATAATATTTTCTACATGGGTTCGATGGAATTTGTTCATCGAAGTGAAAAGAAAACAAAATTTTGAATTATTTTGGGTTTTCCTTTGACGGTACATAAATAAAAAAGAGGCCTATTAGAAAGTTCTCATTTACGATATTTTTTTTAAACGTTAAACAGATATAAACCTCACACATTCGTTAATATTTGTTCCATATTTTCTTGTGAAGTGCGTGTTTTTGAGAGGAATGTAAAATTTATAAAATGTTTCCCGCGTTTATCGTGACATTACGAAAACTGATGAGGGACTTGAAACAAAGTACATGTCTATAAAATTGTATTGATCAATTGGGGAGCTCGAAACTCACCAATATAATAATATTTTGTCCATGTATTCATACGATTTAGTACATTGATGTGAATAATCCAAAATTTGAAAATTATTTTCGGGTTTTCCGTAAAGATACAAAAATAATAGAGGGGTTTATTGGAAAGTACTCATTCTAGACATTTTATTCAAACATTTAGCAGAGAAAAACCTCACACATTCAATAAAATTATGTCCCATTTTTCCCGTGAGTTGCTTCCTCTAAGAAATAAATACAAATTTCAATTTTTTTTTGTTTGGTTTTTAAGAAAGGTAAAAAATCGGATATACACTTATTGCAAAGTAGTGTGTATAAATTTAATTTTTAAAAAAATAGATCAAAAATATCATAATATTCTTGGAAGCAACTCGACACGGTACAAAAATATATGGTTGCAAGGTACAAATTTCCAGTCTTTTTTTCTGGCTATTTCTGAAGGGTACAACATTTTCAAATAGTGGTACAAAATGGTACATAAATAGTACAACATTTTGATGTGGATAACTTACCCGAAACCGATGATGAGGTTGAGACGTTACTCTGACACCCCAAAATTAATTTTTGTTTTTCGACGGTAAATTGAGTGGTACAAAAATTATTTTTAGCATTTTTGAGTAGTACAAAGATAGTACAAAATTGGCAAATGAGGTTTTGATGGTTGAAAAATATGGGGTTACAAAGTAAGGGAGCCATAAATGCCCCAGTTTCATGTTCACAAGTGATGAAAAACAATTTCGAATTAAAATTTCTTGAAGAAATGAACTTGTTACATTGCGCTGATTGCGCACAAATATTTCACAAATAATTGACAATAGTTTGAATCAACTCCTCATTTGCAGGAAGGCTAGGATAACACAACCTAGTTATTTTAATTTTTTTACAAGCATGTGATCTGTTGAACTGTGTATGGAATTAAATTTTAGAAAAAAAAATACCATCGTTTGACTTATACTGTTGTGTATTTCTATTTATGCAACTTCAGGTCACTGCACTATGTTTTTTACATAACTTACGATTGTTCTATTGAGAACTGAGGTAATGTAAGATGACGGTTTCTCACCATTTACCCTTGTTTCCGAAAAACACGTGAGGTAGAAAAGTATTTTGAGAGAAGAAGGAAATCAAGTCAGAAGCTGAGTGTTTTGAAAACGGCCGTTATATAAAACTGTGTATGTGCAAAATGTTTATTTGTAAAGTAATTTAAAACATGCTTGAAAGAATGTTACTTTTCTGTTAGTGAGGCCGACCTCCGTGGCGGAGTGGTTAGCAAGATCAGAATGGCTACGACGTCAGCGGCCCTGGCCTAGGCAGAGGTGTTCTTTGTGAGTGTTCCTTCATAAATTTCATAACTCATCCTAATCGTTGCGATTATCTAAAAGTGTAAGATAAACGACGTTAAATAACAAAAAAATAAAAATTCTGTTGGTGATAAAGCAAGCTTCTGCAGCAATCCATTTTTTTAAATAATACGCAACTGACCGTCTTGTGATTTGGCATTTTTAACACATGAATAGGATATCTCCACAGATTAATATCTACTTACATTCACACACCCACAACAATGCAAATTAGTACTCATTGACTCCTACAAGCTTTCAGGTGAAAAAGATAAAATTAGTGGGTTGTCGTCGTATTGTGCAAGTATGAGGCATCAACAGGTTTTCCAGTTTGCTTAGCCTGATTAAGGGACATTTGGTATTTCCAAAGATGTGACATCCCTTGAGACACACAAATCTGGTGAAAAACAGATTTCAGTCAGTTCAACATGAACAAAGGCTTACCTTTTCCAATCAAGGGAAAGTCAAAGGCACATAGAAAAGCTGAAGTAAGCATAACTTGCATGTTAAGCATAATTAATGTAAATAGGCGCTCACCCTCAAAATAAGCATTTATAGCCACTATAAAAATGCATTTTTGGACAAGAAACACCATGAATCCAAATAAAAACATTGAAGCATATGCTTTACTACAAAGGAATAAAGAAGGCAAATAGGAAAAATTATGTGAGAACCATAGTGATGATATTATGAAATTGATGAACGTAAGCTAAGAAAAACACGCACGCCCACCAAACTTGGATTACAACACGAGACACTGGGCGTTTTAGCATGCTGTTCTAACCACTCCGCTAAGGTTGTCTGCGAAATGCTTTGATTGATTGATTAATTTGAATTTTTAAGTCTACTTTATGCACAGTAAGGCTAATAGATACTGGAAATACTGTTTAAAGTGGGATCCGATGTGCCTCCACCGGGTATCGAACCCGGGACCCCTTGATTACAAGGCGACGACGCTATCACTCAGCCATCGGGGAGGCCCGCTCTGCGAAATACTATTGGAATATTAGATGTGGGTACCAATCTAAACATGCAAGTATAGATTTGCAATATTATGGTCCGAAGTAACGACAAAAGAAATAACTTACCGATAGGTACCACCGCTCCAACCCCCACCCTTACAATCAGTAGCACCGTCGTTTAAAGACAAAGACTGTCTGTCACACAACGTACAACGTCGTAATTTCTGACACTGAGTTCTTAGAAATATTCAAATGGTAACAAGGTGTTCAAATTTACTTTAATTTCTTATACCAGGACCACTGAACAGCCATGATGATTGCATATTTAAAACATAATATATTTATAAATCAAATTATACATGTTGGTAATAATTATTAAAACAAAGGGCAAGTATAAATGTGAGTTATCCAATGGAAACGTGACATTTTGGCATCACAACTGCAGTTCGAAAAGAGTCGGGACAGAGATTAAAGAGAATGGACTCTCCCTAGTAAATCAGTACGTCTAGTAGCCCTTTACATCAATGGATACAGAAATAAAATAACTCAATATTGCTGGCTGCAGACTTCTAGGGCTTTGTTTCTATCTATGTCAAATCCATTCATTTGTACAAGGACGAAATCGAAAATCTTGCAAAACCGTTAAAAAAAAAACATTTCGTAGGTTTTTATGAGTTCATATTAAAATACTTAATATTTCTATCGAGGTATGGCGTACATGGCCCTTCCTCTCGATATAGGCTTGCTTGGTAAGTAAGTACTGTCCGTCTCAAAATCGTTAGATGTTTTACACAAACAAATTTAATAGGGACACCAAATTTGAAACGCAGTAAATATTTCTTTTGTCTATTTTAAAATATTAGAAATTATTGTTTTCCGTCTTTTCTAATCAAATTCCTATCTTGCCTGCGCAATAAATTCTGCCGTTGATATTTTGAAGCACGTAGTTTTCGGGGTGAAAATAACCCTTCCTAAAGTTCCCTAGCCTATTAACATGCATCTAAATGGTTAACACCAAACATGTCAAACAATTTACACCTCTAAACATTTTATTAAAACAGCAGTGATTGGCTTATATTTGTATCTTGAGTAATATGTTTGACGTAGATGTTTATGTAATATCTTGGCGAAATCTTCTTATGTTTGTGTTGTGTGATGCACGTTTTAAACTAGACATTGGCGCACCTGCCTATTACTGTTATCGAGGTAAAGTATGATATACAAATGCTGTATTTCACAACTGAAAACTCAAAAATGGCATTAGGGATTTTAAAAATGGAATATTTTAGCGTTAAAAATGTAATATACGATTTCATTTAACATTTCTCGCGTTTTAAGTCTATTTCGTGGGTTGTCGTAATGGAAACTCCTTCTTATGTTTTGCATCTAGCGATTCCTTCATTGAGAACCTTTACGTTAATGAGTGAATTAGTTCAAATGGTACTTTATGTAGTATGGATCAATTTGTTTATTAATAAGAGTAAACCATGCAGAAATAGCAATTTATATAATGAATATATAAATCAATATCTTATTACTTAAGTGCAATTTAGAGAATACTCCTTGATACCATATAGAATATATCTTTAATTAAAGGGAAAACCCATAACTTACAATGGTAGACATGCAAACATTTCAGGCCGTAAAACACGTAATCAAATGCGTAGTAATTTCCTTGGACCTAATTTCCATGACATTTAATCCATTTCTCCGTCATTAAGCATGAAATATTTACATTCGCTTTACAATGTTTACAAATAATCGATATTATCTCTTTCTGAATACACGTATATTGGTATTCTCTTTACTCATATTTGAGTATTGAATATTTTTTGTATATGTCTTAAATTCTATTGTACTTGTGTTAGTTAATTACCACCATTAGTTACGAAACTTGTATTTTGTTATTTAACCGGACTGTGGAACAATAACTAATGCAGAGTTTTATTTTGAACATTGAAGGGAGAAGAGAAGAGTACAAAGGAAAGGAAACATAAGTTGAAAATACGTAGAATGAAAGTATTGAAGAAATTGTATTCACATGCAGTGGAGAACATACAGAACGAGAAATAAATCAAGGTATCATTGGAACATATAAAAAAAACTGCATAAATAATGTAGATGCAAGTACAGAATATGTATCAGCAAATCACAACTAGTGCATTGAAGAATATAGAGTGGGTGTACAGAAAAATGACAAAAGACGTGAATGAATTACAAACAAACTACATCATTTGCAAGTTATTTCAAACGCTGCAAATTTCAATGCAGACAAAAAGGAGTATCATTTGATTAGATCATGTTTAATGTCGTAATTTTCTTCATATCGATAGCATTATCAATATCCGAATTGACCTTAAGTAATTGCACATCGATATCAAGGTTACATTATTCTGAAGCTTTTTAAGGTTATGACAGGCTTTTCCATATTATGTCAGTTCGATATAACAGGAATTCAATGTATTTTATTTTTGTCTGAGTTTTATAGAAGAGAACATAGGGCATAAGGGGTTTGCTGTGCAGTGTACTTTCGTTGTACGTACAAGGAAAGTTGGGACAATGCCAATTTATCAAAAGATTCAAGAACGCCTCGCAATGTTTTGTGCACTTACGTCGTTACACATCTGGAATCACATGACCCTATCAGGATCAAATTTAGTTCATTAGAATATAGAGAATTGAAATGAAAACAATGGAAAAAACCAGAACTATGGATAATTTTTACGTCCGTGATTTTTTTTTTTTTTTTTTTTTGCAACTGATAAATTAGCATTTTAAGAACACAACAGGTAGGTTTCATTTGACGACAGGAAATGCAGAGTCGCCATGCTTGCGGTCAATTTTATTTGTCGTTTTACAAGGAAATATCCACCACGTAGCGCTCGTTCCATCTGCACCAACTTCGAGTTTCTTTTAAATCACGAATGTCTGTGTTATATGCTTACAAGAACTGGTCTGAACCATGGCTGCTCGAAGCCATAATACAATATTTTGTGACGAGGTGAAACACAACCTATAGCGTTTTACAAACAAGTACATAATTTTGTCCATATTTTCCATAATCTTACATAAATTAAACTAACAAGCATGCTTGAAAATTTAGAGTTTCTTAGAATAAAATAATAAATTAAACAAAGTAATCACAAGAATAATACAAATACATACAGGCCTCTATGTTTTGTATTTAAACAAACTGCCATCTAACTCCCAAGAGCTTAACTCCCGAGGAACCACAATATTTTTTACATGGAGGGTACACTAAACTGGAATAAAACATCCCAGATCAAATTGTTGCTGAATACCAGTTTTTCCCAAGATACTTAAACTTAAGTTAGATGATGTTCGAATCTTATTAAAATACTTATCTCATTGAAAATGTATCATTAAACTGAATAACCAACTAACAGTAACTTAATAAGTGCTCCTTGTATTTCATTCATGTAATTAATATAACTATTATTGAAATAATATTATTTTTAATTTGCATTAGAATTTGAAATTTTGGTTCCGTCAGCACTTGGGCCATTTTGCACCCGTCACATTATACGGGAACCAGCCCCTTATCATTACACATAACAACTCTAACGTTGCATAACTAAAAATCTTAAAATTTTCTGACTTCTGTTAAAAGCTGAGGCTGTAAACGAGTACTCAGCACACATAAGGACAAAACACAGGACAACACAAACAAAATTATACTGGCCATGGAGCCAGTCGCCAGACCCTCGTTAGTCTTCATTCCAGGGTGTACTACGTGGAAATGAGGTTGACTTTTGGCCGCCTACTTGGAAGGTATCCCTTACAAACCCTAATCATATTATTTGTATCGTATCATTCCGCAATATTAATCATAATTTTATCTATTTAAACTCAGTTATTAATATCTTATGGAAAATGTACGTAAATAACCCCTAATATCAAAAATATATAATAATATCAATTTAGAATTGTCATAAAACAATAAATACGACTCGTTCTGGACACCAGAATGATCTGAACAATCTTGGAGAGAAAATAGAGAGATTAAAAAACTAAATAATATATGTAACTGAATTATATATATATATATATATATATATATATATATATATATATATATATATATATATATTCTATTGTATGATGTACATGTATGTAATTGTATATTATAAATAAATGACAATAAAGAAAGGAAAATAAAGCGGGGAACCGATAAATTCAGAGCAAAAGACGTCCTGGTTTATTAATGGTACCAGGACATAAGTGCATATCCTTGAATGTATGCGGGTGGAGGCGGGCTTGCTTCGGGTGTTCCCCAAATTCACTCCCTTTCCATACAAAATCTGCCATAACTCAAATAATTTTAAGTGTTGGAATTTACTATGTGTGGTAGCCAGCGATGAAAAGTGCATTAAGTATGAGATTTGTCAACGGAAAAGATCATGAAAAAAGCTAGGTGAAATGCTAGTAACGGCAGCAACACTAAAGCTACAATCGAGAAACAGTTCTTGTGTTGTTCGTGGAGAGGCATCAAGCATTATGACCGGCTGCACGAAACATTATGACAAAACGGTCTATGGGAAAACTGGGGCAATTTACAGTTTACAGGACAGTTTACTTTTACTTAGTAGACGAGGCTTTGCTTTAAGACGCATAGAGAGGGCAAAAGGGGAGCAACAACTCCTTGACCCTCTAATCGTCGCCACTGGATTTAGCATTTCTGATCCGCCGTTGTGTGATTCTGGATTATTGCAATTCAACTCTCCAACTTAATTTTATACCAAAATTGTGCTTTTGGGTTGAAGCAGTTTGTAAGATACCTGTAATAAACCTATACCAATGTAGAGATGGATGAATGCTATTTCTAATGTTCATTTTTCACTTTATGCATTCGTTTTATTAGTATATAATTGTTGGCCGTTATGTTTTTGCGTTTTTGTTTGACAACTGTTAACACAAATGTAAATCTTAAAATTTAAAAAAAGAAATTCTACCATGAAAAACATACGAAATGGAAATGAAAACAATATAAATTACCTGTTGCAATTCAATTGAACTCTAATAATTACAAAATATGATTTGTTACAAAAGAGAAGTAATGTTTCTAACTGTTGACGTTAACAAATATAATGTATGAAACTTTGTTTTTCGTAATATTTTGTATTGTACGTAAAGTCCAAAACAGCAAAGTTGCTAAATGTATAATAATCGCAATATATTATTTGGAAATAGTTATTGAAGTATTTGCAACGTCTTACACATCAAAAAGAAATACGTGGTGATTGAAAATTTAGCGAAGTTTTTGTAAACTTTCTTCTTAGAGATTCCTATGGTTTACAGCCTGGTTGAGGTAAATTGTCATTGCCGTTATTCTCTCGTTGTCAGCTTAGCAGAAAACTAGTAAAAATCCAATCGGATGACAATCGTGAATATTAAAGATATAACAATAACATCAAGGATAATTTACTGTTGACGAGTGATTTTTTTTCAACATAGGAAAGTCTGACCATCATCAAAGTACGTTGTTGAAGAACCCCGATTCCTTTGGTGTAGAAAACAAGGCCTGATGTCGTAGCCACACATGACATATTTCTTCAGTGCCTCTGATTTCGTCCTCTCAGATGTTTCTATGGAGTCCCGAACAAAATATAATGACTGGGGGCTACGTCCGGACTGTAAATTCATGAGGGAAAACCTCCCAGCCCATTTAGGAGAGAGTTGGTGCTGTCAAATTGGTAATGCGTGGGCGGGCATTATCATTGAGAAGAATAACATTTCCAGACAACATCGCAGATCTTCTCTTCAGAAACCCATTATATGTGACTCCATTTCTCCAATACACCGACATGAAAATGTCTTGCATGTATCAGCCAGAGGAATGGATCGATTCGACACCAACTATCGTTCTTCATCTCTTGACATCATCCGTACAGTCTTGCATGTGACTTCGCTTGTTCCTTATACTGCTTCCAATCTTTACACCAACTGGTTTGACGTCCTCTTTCACAAGAAGTTGGATTATATACTGCTCTTCCTCTGCTATAGGCACATTGCTAGCTGCCATGTGGGATCCTAACCACTTTTGCTTCCACCGGGTATCGAACAACAAGGTTATCTCTTTTAAAAGAACGGGGTATGTATCACCATAGAGAGACAGACACAAAAAATGACAAAACAGAAAGATTTGAAATACTAAGTGCAAAAGTAGATAATTATCGTAAATATAAATTTCCCTTTGAGATTTATCTTCTGTTTTTACTCTTATTACATATCTTTTAATATACTTGATCACCTATAACATTATTTGCTAGTCTTTCCTCTTCCCCAGATTTTCCAAAGACACAGTAAGAAAAACTAATACATTTTCTCAATTGCTAATCAGAATAAAAGTTATTTAATTTAGAAAAATCGATATAATGTGTGACTTTTCTTCAGTTACAAAAAAATGTTGAAGGACATTACATTTGAACGTACCTTCACGTGAAAATGAATAATATCCCACATGATAGTGACAATATGACAAATAAATGACTGTGAAGTGAAAACATTAATTACTTATTGAAATTCATCTTTATTTACTGAAAATAGCAACACTTTCAGTAAACTGTGCGCTTCGTATTATTTTTGCATGAAATTCTCCTTATCGTCCTTGTTTACTGTTTAAACTATTTTCATATTGGCTGAGGTAAAATTACAGGTTTTCACATAGTCGATGAAAATTGTTGTAAAAATCGGCCGTCACTTGTCTATTCCAATATCCAGGTTGAGTTCCAGCGTCATATACGATTGGCATATCGGTAATAACATTGGCGTGCACTTAAGACTAGTGAGTCTAGCAGTGATATATCACTCAATCTTACAGTGTTTGTACGAGTAAGTGCATAGACGTAGCTAGTGGGGGAGGTCAGGAGTCCGGTTCCCCCGATATGTACGCGACCCTCCCCCCTGGAGAAGGTTCGGACCCCACTACATTAAAATGTGGGGGGAGGGGATCTGAGCAATTGTTAAGATTCAAATCCGTCGCTATTTCGAAAGACGAATACAAAGAATTAGATATTTGAGAAATTATTTCATATTTCAATCTTTCTATGTGAAGCACCCCTGTTTCGCCTCGAAGTAATTCTACGATGCAAGGCCAAGTACATTCACTCCCGTTAGGCGAAGGCGTCCACATGTAGTCGGTCATTATTCGGGAACAGAGCAGTATGAGATTTCTTCCGTCCTTGTGTACTAATATCTCTCTCTAGGGACTCCCGCGGACAAACGTACAGCCCGTGCGAAAAGTTGCCCTTGGAATTTCAAGTGCATCCACTTTGCAAATTTAGACTTGGTCAGAGGATACAATCATTGTTTGGAGTAGATAAGCCTGCAAGTAATAGGTATGTTTCGGGAGGAGGGAACGCGAGAAAAAGTTTGCATTCATTGTATATAGAAACCCTTTTCTGAAAGTACCATATATAAAGAAAGCGAAGTCACTCTGGAAGATCACTTTATTGAAGTCTGTCGCCATGATTAATAATCATTCCACTGATAAGTCTTACTCATCTACTTCTCATTTACGATTTCATCTGTGATAAATGGACAAATTTGTGTTTTGAGGGTAGTGGCGCAGTAACTATTCTCTCGAGAGAAGAGAGTGGATGTCTGTCTTTTTGGTTCCTTGATTCTTTGTCGTAGACGTGAGAGAGAGATGTCGGCATTTATTCTTATTTTAATTGATTTTTTGTTTTAATTGGGGAAGAGTCATCCACTGATCGTTCAAATATATGTAAAGTTGCGAGGGGTGAAAAACTCTGTCATATAGATTTTGGTGCGACATAATTTTTCGCATCAAACTTTGCGTTTCAGTTTCATCAATAAAAATATCATTAATCTTGCAAGAATGAAAATTGAGAAAAAATTGCAAAAACATGATCTATAACAAGGAGTGAGAAATGTGTTTGAGAATAACGCACAAGTGTAGCAAGTATCTACAAGACGGAAAAAATCAACCACATTAGCATTCCCTAGCCCAACTACGTAGCCGAGTGATTAACATTACGCACTACGACGCCAGGGGCCCCGGGTTAGAATCCCGGTCTGGGCATGTGCGTTCTTTGTAAGAATCCCTTCATGAATTTCATCATATCATCACTCATCCTTATCGTCGCATCGATTAGTCAAATGTGGAAGAATAGCGACGTAAAATAACCTAATTTATTTCAATCAATCAATCAATCAATCAACATTAGCAGTCCGTTGAAACTTACATCTTTTACGGGAATCTAGTTCAAGTTTCGTTAGTTTCATGTGTATGATGTTGTCTTTATTGCTAAAGATAAAGTTAACAACGTGTAGCTAACAGTACCATGCTACTATTTGCACTTGTAATTTCGTTTTCTAATAAGGGAAAAGGCACATTCCTTTACAACAAATTTCATGGGCCTTCGAATTCCCTCGTAGAGCCTCGCGTCCGTTCAGTTCTTGAAATCTAAATCACTTCACAGCACCAGGTGTATTTTTGAAAGGGTTGTTGCAAGAAGTTATAATATTAAACAGGGTGTCTACCAGTCACGAAAGCCATGAATGTTAAGAAAACGTAATCAACAAGTAAGTCAAGAAGTGAATAATAGTTCAATTACAAGAAATTATACTTGTAGTCAAAAATTTTTACTATCACAAAGACTGATTTTTGATTTACTTTATTTTACTTTATTTTTCTGCCCCTTTGGCTAATCGTGAAGATGAGGATGAATGTTGGTAAGATAAGATAAATGAAAATATGTAGTGACAACAACATGAGCCCCAGAGCCTAGCTATTCTTCCAAATGCAGTGCGGGATGCCTTAATAGATAAAGCAAGTTTAATTCTCTAGCTAAATACAACTTTAGTTTTCATCTTATCCGGCCTTTTGGTAGGTTTTTTATTGATTTTCTTAATTGCTATTTTCCAGCTTCACCTAAGCAGGAGTTGCGTAAATAAAGGTTTAGAAAAACGAAAAAGAAAAGGTCAACGAAAAGGAATGACAATATCAAGAATTTGGAATTTGTTATTTTGGGAAATGCAATACCAGGGACTTACTTAACTAATGTAAAAACTACAGATCAAAACATCGAATTTTAAGGCGGGTGGAGTAACCAAATCATCAATGCCTTGTCCCATACCTGCCCCTCCTGGCCCTCTCCAACCACGCAACTATTTATTTCGTCAGCAGGAATTGGAGCACTCACTCGCAACATACAAAATTTAGAATTATAAAGAGAGTTATAGTTGGGAGAGAAAGCAGATATAAACAGGCCACATAAGGAGCAAAAAGTAAACTTGTTTTATTATTTCAATGCATACTATAATTTCCTTGAAGTGAATGACATAACGTTTTGTATTTTTATGGGATATGCTTTATTCATTAGAAACACTCAAAGAGTAACTTTATAAAATAGTGTTGAATATCGTTTTAGCTATTTACATAGTAGTACTCAACTTTGATGTGAATGTGCTTACACATTAATAAGAAATAGTACCGCTCTGAAGCATTGTGAATAAAACCTCGACAAAGTACAAATGATTCGAAATGCTCAGAAATATAGTTTGCTCAAATACCAGATGAAAGAAATGGAGTTTCACCACTAATATCAGACATTCATTATGTGTTTCCGAAACTTTACAGAAGGAATTGGATCTCATATTTGCTTCAGACTACAAACAAAGAATTTACTGAAATTTTTCATTGACTTGTGAGTCCATTCTTATTGGTTTATGGCATTTTGACATTTTACTTCGCCAATTAGAATCAGGCTGCTTTCAGAGCTCAAGGAGGAGCACACTGCAACGGAAGTCAGTGAAGTAAAAGCACGACAGGGATTCTCAAGTGTACTGTTATAATTTAAGTACAGTTAGATTAAATAAAGAAAAATAGAATATACGTGCAGTATATAAGAATAACTTGTATTGTGACACTAAAGTAATATCAAGAAAATATGTTGCCTTTGCAAGGATCAGAATTGTTTGGAGGAGTGGTTGCATTACGTGCTATGCTTCTAGGGTCCTAGGTTTGATTCCTCTGTAAGGCATACGTATATATCATTCGCTTACCGTCAGCTTGACTGACTTTGGTTTATTTTGGAAGATTTTTGTACTTTAATTTTATAGCTATCTGTCAATTTCGAACATACGGCTGCGTAGCCTATAACGAAAATTGTCTAGATGAATTTTAAAAACCGAAAACTCTTTCTCAATGTCAGTGGTATATATGGGTAAAATCGTACATACAAATGTAAAAATTGAAATTTGTGGATAAACTCTTGCTCATTCTAAGAAGTCGATTCCCTAAATAATGAAGTTGTATATTATGAACTTTGTGCAATGTTAAAAGGGTGTGATTTTTTACTTTCGTTTTCACTTTAAAACTTTTTTATTAGCATTATTTATTTATTTGTATGCAAATACTCAACTTTCTTGCCTTATATGATGTAAACTTTGCAATGAGCTAGAGAGAGGAAATTCCATTTTCAATTGTGATAATTATTAGTTCATTGATTCTCTCCTGCAACTTATCTCATCCTGATTTCAAATAAGTTTTGAAACGTTTAACTTTCGAAAAATTTATTTTGTCAACAAAATTCTGAATTCAAGGTACGTACATGTTTGGAAAGGAGTCTGAAAAATGCCGATTCGACAGTTATTGCTCCAGTGTTTTGTGGGAATGTCTAAAAAATAAATAAATTACTGATATGAAATGAAATTGTAACATAAAATTGTGTTTAAAAATCTTATGAAAATGTTTTCATTACAGCGACAAACCAGTAACGATGAATATCTTAACAATAAGTTTCTAAATCATTCGGTTACATTCGTTTTATTTCCACATTCAAATTGAGCAAATTATGTTATATTGGAATATGAAATACACTGATGAAAAACGTAAATGTCGTACCATGCAAAACTCTTGAAATGTAAACTCATATGAATGGTGATTTTCCATCCAGAAAATCCCATCAACATTATGACATCGTTTAAATATTACGGTCAAAGTTGGGTCAGAGAAGAAGTTGGTGCCACTTAATCTGATCGATGGCCTTTTTTGCCACAATCTCATGCCTTGCAGGAAAAACGGACGTAAGAGGAAATCGTTGTCTATTGTTCTCCTTCTCAACATGCCGAAGCTGGTCATGGTCCCAAGGGTAGGGGGCATTTTTGTCTAAAGTGTTTGCGGCGAAAACATTTCAGCGGGTGAAGTGGACTTTGTACAGTGCTTACTTCTGAAGACAACAACTCCGTCTTCGGTAGGAAAATGAAAAGGAGGGGGGGGGAGTAAGAAGTAGGATCTTGGCTAAAATTAAATCCTGCTCTTCGGTGTACGTGTTGTCAACTCTTGGCTAAAATTAAATCGTTCTCTTCGGTGTACGTGTTGTGAAACCTTGTCGAAAATATATCATGAACTTCGTTGTTTTTTTTCTTCGGATGGCAAAAGGCATTAGGCATAAAACAAATATGGAATTATAATGTAGACATGTGGTTGTAAATTTGACATAGAACTTGTTCATGTCCCATGTCTCAACAAGGAAGAGGAAGGGGCAAAATTTTGTCTTTGCTTTCCTTTTTTTCAATTTTCACATTTGAAGCAATAAATAATAACAAATACATACACATAACAACACTTCATCTTTTCTATGTCAAAGTACATTACATGTGAAAGAGCAAATTTTCCTCACTGTAAAATTAACAAATAAAATGAATATTAAGAAATCTTGATGACTCTTCATGTCAGCAGAATAACTATTATTAGAAAATCGCTTCTCCCACAAACATTTCGAGGAAAGAGTGGGGATGTTTTGGTGGAGAAGATCACAGACAAATTCTCGTCACTAAATCTGTTGACTCTTCAGGGTAATATGAAGCAGAGGTGAAAATCGGAGGAAAGTTCTTTTCTTGTTGAAACAATAAAAAAAGTGATGTATTTTTGTTCAAATCATATATTTTTCTAACCTTTCAATTAATGGGTATTATCTGAACAAAGAAAGCTCCCACTGACAGAATCTTTTGGATTACACGCGCATGTGCAAGCGAGATTGTTTGGCAACATACAAGTATAGAATCAAAACTAACTATGTTCAATAACATCAATTAATACAATATGACTGGTTTTCAAGTATGTATGTAGCTATTTGAAGATGCAGCCATGAAATTTCGATTTTGCCGATAGCTAAGTTTAAGAAAACACCTATACAACATTTTTTAATTTTTTTTAACCAAAAAAACACAATTTTCAAGCATATGATCACAATTAAAGGCCAAATTCTGCAGATATATAGAAGTAAACACTTGTCGATTTTATATTTTAGGTTATCAGTTAATTCAAAGTGCCTGTTACAATATCGAAACTTTAGCGAAAACTGGCGAAAGAAGGGAAGTAAAATAAGACAAGTCAATCAGTCAATCAATCAATAACGAACTTCAAAAGCCCATAGCAGGTAGGCAGCATTTAACAGGAATCAATGTATCTCCCAAAACCTAAATAAAGTACAACTCGCTTACAAAAGTAGATGAGAAAGTACGTTTTGTAATCTTTAACTTTTCTAAAATTGTACCCTGTGTTGTCTATACGCAGCATTTGAACTTGAAAGCATAACAAATAAGGGACATCGAAATAGATTGTTGACAAGCAACTAAATTGTGTAAATTATTGCTTGAAGCAAAGTTCAAGAAGTATTATTTTTACATTGATGAAAGACAACTTATTTTAACCACACTCCTTCAGGCACAATAATTGTAAAAATTAATATCTATTATCTAATATGTATGATATTCGCCGATGAGGATAAAAAATAACTTATTTATTTTTTCTGTAACTAGTAGATTACAGAGTTAAGCTCGGCTTGCCTTTAGTGTTTATTACCAAATTAAATTATATCAGAAATTAATAAACGCAGTTTTGCATCACACATAGGGCTATCAGAGCACTCTTCAGTAGGACAAATTGTCTCAAAATGTTGAACACAAACGCATTTTGAGTAAATATAATATGTTACTAGGACATCTTAACATATAACGAGAATATATCACATCTTCAGCTCAAACATTTATGTTGAAACGAACGGTTGAGTTCAAAATTACTCAACTGCTAATTAATAGCAAGGCCGTATGTGATTTCAACTTGTGTATGCAAGACATAACGTTTTACGTCGAGACGAAGCCAGGAAGAGAAAACAATCCATGAATTCCTAAAGGATAAAGTTCAAAATTTCGTAAACAAACTCTGGAAGTTCTTGTGTATTGAAATGTAAAAAACTACTATACACTTTGAAAAACCAGAATTGTGTTCCTTATTTCTCCAATAAAGACTGTTTATGTAATTTCTGGAACGAAACTTGTTACTTCAAACAAATTACCGACACTTATAGTATCGAAAAACTTCACAAATTAAGCATTTTTTAATACAAATATCCGGACTTTTCCGGATCTAGAAAATTGGGAACTAATTTCTTAGCTGGGATTGTAATTGTTTTTTCCGAACATCGAGTAGCAATCATGTACACTCTATGATTTCAGCATACTTCTCCAAGGAACTACGTTATCTCAGACTCTCCTCAGATTTTCTGTTTCTTCATCTAATTCGAAGTTACGTGATGCCAAAAATACGTATAAGACATTTGTGATTACTTTCAAATTCCTTCCGAAGACAAGACAACTTAAAACCTAGGACACGTTTGGAAATAATAATGTTTCGTATAAACTCTTTCTATTTTCTTATTAACCTCGATTTACTTTCACATTTTGCTAATCGCGACGACGAGGATGAGTGATAAGATGAAATGATGAAAGGGCACTCACAAAGAGCAACCATACGCACGACGGGATTCGAACCCAGGACATCAGACATCGTAGCGCATTGTGCTAACTACTTCTTCACAGACGGAATTTTTCCTATCTTAGTAGTGCAGGTGGGGGAATTGACAAACATCAAGTGAGGATCGCTGAAGTGAGCCACAGTGTTGCCAACTTCTTACCCGAAAAAATCACCAAGGTTTTTGGTCTAACCTAACCTAACCTAACCTAAAGCATGGAGCTGGCAATTTTTTTCTCGCAGTGTTGCCAACACTGCGCCCGAAAGTAAAGCTCGGTGGGGCACGCCTTGATGGTTTGCTCTTGTAAGGCATAAGCCCTATTTTCTCGCAGTGTTACCAACATCTTACTCGAAAAAATCACCAAGGTTTTTTTTGTCTAACCTAGCCTAAAGCAAGGAGCTGGCATTCTTGCTTGAGGCTTGCCTTACAGTGCATAAAGCAAGGTTGCCAACCTACTGGTATTTTTGCCATAGCCTTTTACAAAAAAAAAGAGAGGGGAGAGAGAGAGGGAAGAGTTAAACAACCGACAGCCTACATACAGCTTTTTTTTTTTGTCTAACCTAACCTAAAGCAAGGAGCTGGCAACTTTGCTTGAGGTTTGCTTTACAGTGCATAAAGCAATTTTTGCCAACCTACATATACTGGGCAAGGAGAGCCGGCACTGCCGTAAAAGAGAGAGAGATGGATGGATGGGAACACTACACGGGTTCAACGTCATCAAGCAAAAATCGCCTTAATGTTTTTTTCTTGTAAGGCATGATCTCTATTTTCTCGCAGTGTTGCCAACTCCTACCTATATATTTTTTTACTTGGCAAGGGCTAGAGAGAGAGAAAAACTTATAGCTGGGAACAGTAATGAGCGAATGCGCCATATCGTAATTTTCCAACTCCGGCAATGTTTGTATATCGTGACCTTTGTAAACCTCTCTCTCTCGGGGGAACGATGTGCCACACACACACACACACACACACACACACACACACACACACACACACACACACACATACACACGCGCGCGCGCGTGTATTGTGACGCAAACAAACAAACAAAATAATAATTGTTGTTTTTTATGATACCTGGCCCCTATAACCTCGCCAGGGTGCGTGGTGCCCAGCCAAAAAAGTAAAGGTTTTCTAACGGCTGCGGTTATCTACAACCGCACCTCTGTAGAGTTTCACGTGTTTTTTTTTTTCTCAAACTTCCATGAAACTCTACAGAGGACCTCCGTAATGCATGCAACGTGTACTAACGACTCTAGTGTTATTTGATGTTGTGATATTTTTGGATATAGAGTTTTATTGTGTGATATAGATAAAAATAATTATGTTTATTATAATATTTTCTTGATGACGATGGAGAATATGTGTGTGTTACAAATAAAGTTGCATGTTTTTTTTTTCTAGTGTGTGTATGTGTTTTTCATGTTTCGACAGCATCTGAAACGATAAAAAAAGAAAGAATTTTATTGTTAATTTTCACGTGTAAAAACAACAACAAATTTTGTGCAAATTCTGATTGTCTCGTGCTATAGTAATGAAAAAAAAGATATTGTAACTGATAACTAATAAAATTGATATTTGTAACTGATCTGAACTAGTGAAATTTGTATTGTACTATTGTAACTGATTGTGCTAGTACAAAAAATTTATTATTGTGCAAGAAAAGATGTAAAAAAGCCTGTTAAAACTGCTCTGTGACCCTCTCGTTCTTCACGTCGTAGGCGAAGGACTTCTCTGCAATCAGGATGACACTGCATAGGGTATCCTCGGGCAGGGCATCGTGGAACTCGCAGACGACCTTGATGTTGGTTCGATCGTTGACCACAACCTTCTTTCTCTTAGATGTGTTGATGACGGTCATGGGTCTCCGTGCTTTGAATTCGCTGGGCGTGTAGTACATGTCCACGCTTCCCTCGGGCACGCGTTTGTAAGCCGAGAACGCTTCGTAAAGTTTGAGGTAATCGTTTTTGGTCACGTCGAGGTTGTAATTCTCGCGCGGGAACACTTCGTTCCTACCGTTCTTCAGATAAACGTTCTTGATCTTGCAGTCGTCGAACTTGCTGGAATCTTTTTCCTGATTCTTGTCCCTCCCGGTCTGAAAAAGCACTACGACGAAATCTGGCATGTCGAACTGTATGTTGTTGAACTGCGTCGTCACGTCGAATTCCATGTGACTTCCCGACGCCATCTTCTGCACGCACTGGTAACCGTGAAAGTGAATCGGCACATGCGGATTTTTCAAGATCTCCGCTTTGTACTTGAGGGCGTAGTTTGTTTCGTATTCCACCACCGGCATTCTCAATTCCATGCTCCGGATGACGCATTTCGCTGCTTCGGGTAAAGTGTTGGCTATCGGCGTGGTGCCGTCCGGACCCAAAGTAGCGTATCGCATCAGTGCGTCGTTGTCGTTGGCCGCTCTTCGAAACGTGACCCTCAGTCCTCCCTTCCACATGATCTCCTTGTAGTCCGAGAAGAAACCAGGCAGCAGACGCATGGGAAAGAGCACCGTGTGACTTCTCGTCGATATTTTGGTCCCGGCTTCGAATCCCCCGGCTTGGTAGTACGCTGCGTCCGTTTTGGATAATTTCAACGTTCCCACCGCCGTCGACGTGATGCCTGGATAATCTATTCTGTCGATGACGGTGTTGTGTTTCCTCACCTCCACCTGCGAGAACAGGTGAGGCACGAAGTTGTCCACGAGTATCAAGTTTGCTGCTGCGGGAAACGCGTCTCCGCTTTCTTTCTTCACCACGTCGAATTGAAGGTAGAGGTCCGCTCTGTGAGGATGAATGAACCCGTCGCCTACGTCCACGTCGTATTCGATCTCCCTGTTCGCTTCGTTCAGATTGGCGAACGTGCGACGGTTGGGAGGGAAAGATTGCAATTCGTAACTTTCGATTTGCTCCATTTTACATGTATGTTTATTTATTATACGTTGATCTCCACGATGGCAGTGGTAGTGGCACCTGCGAAATCCACCACGTCTCCTTTCTCGTTCGTCACCACCAACTCTATGTCGTCTATGCGGTTGCGACATACTGGAAAATAGATCGGCGAAGAGGGCGTGTAGATGATCGGTTCCATGAACTCGGAACTTGGTTTGAAAGTGGCTATGATTCCCGTCTGCTTGTGACTTCCTAATAATCCGTCCGAAGATTTCGTGATCATACCTTCCGCCACGTTGCAGTGTACGTTCAGAGTCTCTATGGCCAAGAATTTAGGAATGTTGGTTGCTACGTGCTTGATGCCAGCTTCGAGTTTTGGGTGGTTGTTCTCGAAACCTAAAAGCTCTCCCATGGTGCCCAGGTCCACGGTCTCCGTCGCGGATAGGATTTCCACTCTGTGCGTGACCGAATTTTGAGAAAGGTATGTGCCTTTGGGTAATTGAGCTTGCAAAGTGGAAAGATTGTATTGTCCTGGCGTGACGACGATGTGTTCGCTTCCGACGCTAATTTTGTTGTTGTGCTGCGTGACGTTAGGTATGAGGTACATGCTGTAGAATGCACGCAGAGCCACGGATTTAGGATAAACGATGTCGTCGTGCAGCGTGAGTTTCAAGATTGAAGATTCGCTCGTGAGATGGAACACGCCCATCCTAGTGATGCTGTTTCAGGTTCCACAATGCTTTCTGGAAATCTTCGACCGTAGGGTTATTTATTTTAGAGAGAAACGCGAGCACGGAGAGGCAGAGATGACCGCAGTTCACGTCTCCGAAATCTTGAATGCGTTCGTCGTTGTAGTATATAGAGGTTTTGCTCGTTTTCAGATAATGGACTAAATTTGTAGGTGGAACACCTCCGAAAGAATCGAAAACGAATGCTTTGTTATTGTCATCGTTTTTGTGGTAACATATCCAATGCGTGCCTGGATTTTTTTGATTGTCCAAGTTGACTACTCCACATTCTCTTCTTTTGACGGTTGAAGGTAACGAGTCGGACATGAAAACTCCTCTGAAGTGTTTGATTCGTAACGGTTCGATCAGAGATTCAATGTCTCGGTAGGTGAGTGCTGCTGTTTCTTTTTTTTAAATTTTCTCATCACGCCCTTTCCTCCTTTCTTCTCCATGGCCAGGTTGTGACGTTTCCGTTCTTCCAATTCCGCCTTGTTCTTCTTCGAGTCGATGACGGTTTTCGCGATGGCGGCACTTCCGCCAGCCAAACTTCCAACGGCCCCCAATGCTGCTAGGATGGCCGGGATGCTGAATATGAAACCTCCGATCTTTTGCTGTTTCCGCGAACGCTGCAATCTTTTCAATTGAGGTGTGCTGAGCAGCAATTTCATTCCGTGTCCTTTCGACAAGCAAGAACGTTTCTTCTCACGTTGTTTCTTGGTAAGTAACCCATCTAGGGCACCTAGATTTTTTAGATTCGAATATGGTATCTGGTATACGACACCCTTGGGCTTCATGTTGATGCTCTATGTGTTATTTTTTCACGGTATGTTATTTATATATAAATGTTCTGAGATTTTTTTCAATAGATGTTATTTTATATATACTCCGCGTAGCCCCGTTACACAAATTCTATTACATGCTTTGTTTTCTTACCAAGAAGTTCCTTTGTCCTCTTGTACACGATTCGAGTTTTGTTCTCGATTAAGATAGCTAGCTTCTCGTCGGATAACATGATAGCGTATCGATCTGGTAAAAATAGACTGTATTGTCCGTTGAGCAACAGACACACCTTGGGACCATACTGGGTAGAAACGATTGAACCGGAAGTTATCGTGTAAGGTTTGTCGACTTCTAATTCCTGAATTTTTACATACTCGACTGACAAATTTAGCATTTGTTTTAATGCTTGGAGGTCACTTATTTTTTCAGTTGTCATATCGAAGAAGAGAAATTTTCAGTGTGTGTGTTAGAGAAATTTAATTTTTTTTTTCACGATGTGTGTTATTTATATATACCGAAGATTATTTTTTTTTCACGATGTGTGTTATTTATATATATTTTTTTTCACGATTTGTATCGAAGATTTTTTTAACAGAGGAAGAAAGTTCGTGCTTCGGAGAACGCGATGATGTGCGTGATGATTTCTTCAGTTTCCTGTTTGGACTTACGCCAATCATCAGTATATCGTCTTCTTCCCTGCCTCGCCTCGTGCAGTTCGTCCAACCTCTCGTTCAATTTCTCCCCCGCGGCCGACAGAAGAGTGTCGTGATCTCCGCACCTCATTCCACTGATCTCCCGAAGACGGTCCTTCAGAACTATTTCGCATCCCATGTGAAATGCCGGCGTCGTTCTAGCTATGATCACAAGTTTATTAACATCTCCGTTAACTACCTTTTTGAATATTTTAGGTAGTAGTTCGTGCGGAAAATCAGTTATGCAAGCCATGTTGTTTTTTTACTGTATGTTATTTATATACCCCACCCCAATTTTTGTTTTGTGTTCATGGCGATGGTGGTACCCAGTGCGGCGACCCGTTCACCCAACGATGCGTCTCTGCTCACGAACCTTTCGAAAGCTGCATGTTCCAATTTCTTGTCTGCTTCGTGACGTGCGTCCAGATCCGTCTGCGTGGTATTGTAGGCAATGTCGTGATATTTGCACGCCGCGTCCAACGGATTCACACCCTTGTCTCCTCTCTCCAATCTTTTCTCGAGTTTGGTACCCGGTCCGCAGTACTGGTAGCCAGGTAGATGCATCTCGAAAGGTAACTTGTTGATGATGTTGTTCACGAGTCCCTTTCCTTCGGCCACGTTCCAGAATCTCGGAGGCAGCGTGTTGATGATTTTGATCAGGTAACCTATACCCTTGTCGTCGTTCACGATGAAGTTGGAAAGTTTCGTGCTGATCATGTCCACGATGCCAACCTTTTCGTTGTAGAAATTACGATTGCCTGCATTCTCTTCGCCGGCTATCACCAACAATCGGTCCACGAGCTTCCTCACGTCGTCCACCCAAACGAATTCTTTGGGTAACGTGTTGTAGCGTTTGACACCGCTGCCTGTTTTGACCTGGTTCCAAATCGGTTTGATGAGATTCCTGTACTTCTCGCCGCTGCTCGATTTCACCCTATTCTGCGAGGCGTCGTTGTTCTGGTACAAGGCATCCGTCATGATCAGAATTTCCTTGTAACTCTGGTAATCTTCGTCGGTGTAATCTTTCGGCTGCTTTTTGGCAACAAGTTCCCACAGTCCCACCGTACCCGGATACCTGGTCCAACTATCCTTGTCGCCTAAATTGACTTTAATGTCGTTGCCTTCGAAGGTCACCTTCGATTTCCCAATCTTCCACACCACACCACCGCCTACGCTGGTTTCCATGCTGGGATACAATCCGAACACTTCATCCTTGTCGAATTTCCCCGTACTCAGGTAGTCTCGTGCCAAAGGTCCCAACTCGATTTTATCCGAAGACGAGGTGCTGCCTATGGCTCGGCGTCGTGTCGGTACGTCCTTCAGTTCGAACGGCGTCGAAGGAATGCTCGAAATGGGCGTGGGTACAGCGTAACGTTTAGCTGCGAGTGGTACGAGTTCGTTGATCAAATTTTTATTTTGTTCCGTGACACTTTTAATTTCTTTACCTAGACCGCTGATGGCATCGATCACAGGTTGATCCTGACGTTTCTTCTCTTCGTAGAATCCGCGATTCTCGGATTTCCAACCTTTGAAGCATTTCGCGAGGTAATCGCGAAGCTTGAGATTTTCGTCTTCGATTTTTCGTTTCGTCATGACGTTATTTATACACGTCGTTTCTCACAACGTTGCAACGTTTAGAAAGTCGTTGATTTTGTTTCTGTATTTTCCGTCGTTGGGTTTCCTCGTCATGTCGATCGTCGTGAATCCGAAATCGTCACCGTTCCAGCAAGTAGAGCAGCAGCGTTCCGAAAATTGATTGTAGTTCATGTCTCCGCCTACGTAGTCATCGTACGCGTGCTTGAGGTTGGTGTGATCTTGACGAAACAAACATATGAAATTAGCGTTGTCGCGTACTAACTGTTTTGGAATTTTGGAAAACGTTTAAGCTAGGTAAAAGCAATCCATTCCTTTGTGACGACCTTGCGTGAAAAAGATGCGAATTTCATTTTGATTTTCCAGGATGGCGTCGTCGAACACGACGACTGACAATGTCCAGACCATCGTACACTTTCATCAGTTGCTGGTATTTGGATTGCTCCAAACTTTTCGAGAACACGTACAGGTGCCTGTTCTTCCAATCTAACCAATTCGGTGCGAGGAGAAAATTGTCCACGAGCAGTGTCGTTTTCCCACACCCCGAAGGACCTACGATCAGACAGCGGATGCTGTCGGGAAGCAACTCACCGTTCTTTTTTTTTCTCGTTTGACTTTCCGGATCCGGTAGACGCTTCACCACGTTCCACGTACTCACAAGATCACTTCGTTCGCGTCGATCCAACTCTTTTCCGGAAGTCCCAGCCATTTGACAAACAGTTTGTCACCTTTCCTACGCAATATTTTCTCGATGAGGTACGTGTCGGGGTGTTTCATTTTAGAGAGTTCCTCTTCGTAAAATCTTCCTTTCAAAATCTCGCCGCTACTATCTTTTATTATATACGTGTGTCGGTTTCCGGGTAAAACTAGAACCACCGTAAAAAGTTCCGTGCTCCAATTTTCTGTGAATCCCTTCTCGAAGGTGCGTTTGAATTTGCTGATCCTCACCCGGTCTCCAATTTTGTATTTAGTTTTTTTTGTCGTGGGTGTGTACTTTGGACAGTAAACTGTAGAAATTAAACGCTGCTCGTCAGATTTCGTAACGTCAGCTGGCTTCATACCTATCGTTCTGTGTACCGTATCATTATAGGTGTCGACGAGTTCCGGCAGGATGTCGACCCATTTGTAATTTCCCCGAAGCGTGAATCGTTTCCACATGTGTGTTTTCAAGGTTCGATTGAATCTTTCCACGATGCTGGCTTTGATGTGACTGAAGGTCGAATAATGTTGAATCTTGTGTTTTTGAATAAACATTTGGAATACGGCGTTGTAAAATTCTTTACCGTTGTCCGTTTGCAGAAACCGTGGTTGTCTGCCGCCGCTTTCGCGAAAAATTAATTTGAATGCTTCAGTGACGCATGTTCCCGTTTTCGCCTTCAAAGGTAGAGCCCATGCGAATTCCGAAAACGTGTCTATGACGGTGAGGAGGTACTTGTTGCCCTTGTTCAATTTATGTACGTTTTTCAAATTGCCGCTACTCATCTCCACGAGGTCACTTTGCCAGAGGTCGTCGATGCCCTTGGTTACCACAGCCAAACGTTCGTAGTTGCGGCGTGCAGGTCTATGCAATTCTTCGACGATGGCTTGCCTAGACATTTTTTTAGAGATTACGTTTCAAGAGAAGCACCAGCGTGATGGGATTCAAAGAGGGTGACACTTCGCTCGTGTTTTGAATGATCAGCTTTCACTCACGTCGAAAACGGTAAGATCTTCGTCTTCGTGTATTTCATATATGTTGCGCGTTTCGTTCCAACGTGCCAGAGGAATGTTTCCTGCTTTCTGGACACCACGATTCGATATCAAAGTCATGGTGGGAACGCAAGCTTTTCTACCGTGAGACCAGTACGAAAATTCGTTTATCTGAATCGTGCCATCGAGGAGAAACTTGTAGTACGGATGATAAGGATGTAACATGTACAGTTTGTTACCTTCGACGAACGTGGAGATTCTCTGTTGATTGGGTACGCTGTTGATTTCGATGGCTTGCAGAGAATGCAGTTTAGCGAATTTAGTGTCGACGCCGAGCAGATTACTGTGAACGTGTCCGAGTTTATTTTCGATGGGCAGCAAATGCTCGACTATGGTATCCGTTACGGCAGACAACGACGGTTTGATTTTCACTTCCACGTTCAACTGCTTGTAGTTTTCGTTGAGTTCTTGCAACTTGGCACCGAAAGAGGCCAGCGTCGATTCCTGCGTGGATTCCAGCACTCCGACTTGATCTCTGATGTTGACGACGATGTTCTGAAGGTTCTCGACTTGATTCAATTTCGAGCTCTTCTCGGTAAGATCGTTCACGATGCTTCGCATCTCTGTAAACTGCGTGTGAAGGTCGGCGACGCTCTGCGAAGTGGGCAGCGTCGACACCAGCGAACTGATTTCGTCTCGAATCTCTTCCACGTTCGCCGTTTCCGTTTCCAGTCGTTTCAACATACGTGATATGTTCCTTTTCAAAACGTGCAATTCTTTGGAGGTGGGGAGATTAGCCACCCTACTCTCGAGATCGCTCAAAGAAATTTTGATGTCGCTCGATTCGGATAGTGCCGTCACCGCCGTTTTCAATTTTTCCAAATCTTCGCTCGAAGGCACGCTCGTCCGTAACGATTCCAAGTCACCCTGTATGTTGTCCAGTACGTGATGAAAATGAGCGAGATTGGATTCGACGTTCAAATTTTCTAAATATTCGATCTTCTGCTGAACCGTGCTCAACGTGTCTTGAATGCTCGTCAACGCTCTTGCTTCAACGTGAATATTTTTAATTTCTTCGTTGATCAATTCCAAGGATGCCTGAAGCGTAGCGATGGTGGTTTGAATGTGTTCGAAATCTTGATAGGCCTCCAATTGAATTTTTATGTTCGCGACGCTTTTACCGATGACCTGCAGTTCGTCCGACGATGGTAGGTTCGTCATGGTATCTTCCAAAGTCTGTAACTTGGATTTAATTTCTTCCAACGTGCTGGTGAATTCTTCTTGTAATTTGGAAACGACGACGTGCAAGCGTTCTACATCAATATCGTTCACAACGGTTTGAAGTTCGGAGAAATTCTTTTCGATTGCGGAAGTTCGTTTTTCGATTTCGAGTTTCAATTTTTCCAAATCTTCATTTTTCGATTGAAATTGCTGTAATTTGGACAAATCATTTTGAAGCGAATCCACGCTCAACTGTATATTTTGAACGCTGTCGTAAGAAGGTACGTCGACATAATTTTTTATGAGCATCTTCAGTTCGGAGTCGATTTTCAGAATGGGGTCGAGACATTGCGTTTGGAGCGTAGCGATTTCCGACTCTAAACTTTTGTTTAAGGTCTCCTGCAAAGCAATCAAATCGGTCCTCAACTTCTTAACTCGAATGTCCAACATGAGAATCTCTTCTGCGTGGTCTACACGCTTGGTGTTGCCGAAAATGTCGTTAGGCATTTTTGGTTAACGGTTATTTATAATAGGATAGACGATTCGTAATTCTACGAAGAGAGGAATAAGTTTGTCGTAATCTCCGAGGAGTTCCATGTAAAGATAATCTCCTGCAGAAACATCGTACGTAATGTTAGAAAGCGTCTTGTCGTGCTTGATTCGAAAAATGTTCTTGCCGGTAGAAATTTTGATTTCGCCTACGTTTTCCGGATTCACGGTGATCCGAAGTTTCCCGTCGATCGGAATTTCGTAAAAATATAAATTGTTGTTGAAGATGAAAAAAATTTTGCCGACGTCTTCATCCAATTTCGTCCAAATGCTGTTGAGGTGAATGATCAACAGACCGTTGAGTTTAGGTAACACGGAAGGTAAGACTTCATGATCTGGTATGGACGGTGCAGTTTCCATGATGATCTGTTTTTTGAAACCGAACAAGTTCATAGGCATGCTGGTTATTTATTTTTTGTACGTGCAAGATTTTTTGTTATTTTCAAATTTTTTTGGTTCGATGTTAGGTATACTTTTTTTTCAAATTTTTGGTTTGATGTTAGGTTTACTTTTTTTGTTATTTTCAATTTTTTTTTAGTTTGATGTTAGGTTCACTTTTTTTTATGGACATTTGTAACATTTTTTTCCATCTCTCAAACGGTTGTGTCCCCATGGGAGTGTGTGGATTCCACATTGGAGAACGCACCTCTTGTCGTCGTTGGGATCCAGGGCAATCTTCCTCACCGCGTTGGTGGTCAACACATGGTCGACGCTCTGGATGCGCTGTTCTTCTCTTAGAACCGACGACCTGGTCTTGAGGCAATCGACAAAGTCCTCGAATGTGAGATGCTCCCGAACCACCTGTCTGCCGACACCCTTGGCCTTCTTGGTAACGCTGCCCTCGGCTTTTATGGCATAGGCCTTGGCGCGAAGACCTGCAAACTCGAGAATTACATCACCGTCCTTCTCGTCTTTGAGTTTGCCAGGCACCTTCTTGTTGCGGGCCAGAATACCGTACTTGTTTTGCTGGGGATAGCCCGAGGTGTCGAAGAGGTTAACCAAAGATGGAACTGTGGCTATATCCCCGTACGCATCGTCCGTGCGAACGTGGTACACCAAGCTGTCCGTGTCCGTGTAGAGTAGGCTAATATTGTCGTTATAGTGCTGGCGTAGTTTCCCATAATATATTTGAAACATGTGCAGCTTGCTCAGGTCTAATACTGAGGCGCCAACATAAATTGGCTTGTTGAGCTTCACCTCGCTCTTCCTCATATGCACCAGAGCAAGCTGTTCATTATAAATGGTCCTCGATTTGAATAACGGGTTTGCTACGAGCCTGCGACATTGTGCTTTGTTTGATATTAGCCTCACATCTACACGATTCCGTACATTCTCCATGGTTTTAACGAACACCGCATTGTTCATAAGCTTGAAGAAATCCTTATCAAGCCGGACGTGGCTGCGGTGCGGTGTTTCGTGTTGACTTCAATATATGGACGCAACCACGGAGAATGCTCGAACTTGAGGATGCAGTGAACTGCGTGGACCGCGACCCCTCGCTGCATCAACCACCGGAGATTCTGGTAGTGCAGGACGTAATTCTTCTTGGGCTCGAAATCCATGACGAGCTTCTTCTGGTTGGAATCGGGTGGACACTTGAACTCGGGTGCAGGGGGAAGATCGCTGAACAAATCCTGCAGCTTCTCGGAGAACTCAAGGTCCACCTCGGCGAAGAACCCATGTTCCGAATCGTCGAAGCTTTCGATGTCGAAGTTGGAAGGGTCAGCCCACTCGAAGCCTCTAAAGGGGAGTGGCTGCATCATGGAGTATCCGTAGAGGTTATTGACGTCCGTGTACAAGATGTAGCTGGACGGTTGTGAGGGGTCGCAGCCGGTGGCCATGTGGTGATTGTTGGCGCGCGAGTGTCGCTGCGACACCTGGACCATTCCACAACGCACGGCACGTTCCACAAACAGCACCATGTCCACGTCCGAAAGAAGCTCCAGCTCAATCTTCGTCACCAGAAACATGGCTGACCACGCCAGTCCGGGGAGACTGTAGAAGTAGGCGGGGTCCAGCTGGTAGATCTTCATTGCGGTCGCACGGAACGTCTGGAACACGTCGGCGAGGAGCGTCACATCAAGTTTGAGGTAGGCGTCGTGGTAGTCCCCGAGAGTTCGACAACCCAGCTCGCGCCACATGGACTGGGCATGGTGATATTCTTCGTCGGTGATGTTCGAGCCTCGTAGCTGACTGTAGAACTTCGCCTGGGGAGGTAGCGACGTATCCGCGAACTTGGTAGCGTCCGTGACGTATTCGTAGGGATAGACCCCCTTACGCTTGAAGAGGCCGGCGTCCAAGTTCGGAAAGTTTTTGGAGGTGATGAGTATTTGCTCGTCGCTAAGCTTCCCTGCGAGAGCATCGAGGCTGGCCGGGAGGAACCTCAGGGAGTCGAGGAAGCGAAGCTCGACGGTAGAGCATAATTCTGGGATTCGAACCCACTTGCTCAAGCTAATGTAACGCTCCTCGTTCTGCGCCAGGACGTTTGTTCGCATGTCGTCGTACCCAAGATGCTTGACGAGGTGGTGGAAGTCGTATCCCGAGCCATTGTGAAAAAACACAGGGATGAAGTGCGGGTCCCGGGCCATGAGGTTGCATCCGTTGCACCAAGGACCAACATACCTACCGTTAAAGTGATCGTGGTGTTGGACTTTACGGTTGTTGGCGGTGTACTCCTTGTCGCAGACAGGGCAAGCGATGGCCTCGTCGTGTCTACGTTGATCGTCGGGGGACAGTGGGAGCATAGACTTGGGGGCCAACAGTACCTTCCCTATCTCAATGGCCTCGACAACCATCCTCTCGAGGAAGTGTTTGGCTGCGTCGGGACCACGGTACACGTAGGGCTTGGGGGCGATGTGCCGGTCACGTCGTACCACAACGTATGCGAAACTGGATGCCTCGTGGAGTTGGTAAGGGGTGGTAGAGGAAACTTCGGGATCTGGATCGCAAGTGGACAGGGGTTTGAGGAAGGCCTCGAAATCCGCGATGATGATAGCGGGGTGCTCCACCATAGCACCGTGCATGTGGAAACGCTCCACGGTGCCAGGTTTGGGCAAGACTGCCACACCCGGCTCGTTGTTACTACAGTAGAGCTTGTGGCGAGCGAGCTTCTCGACAGCGATGTTGGGACCTCTGATGCGCTGATAATCCTGCTGTTGTCGATTGTCAAAAGTGATCAGACACCTTCGACAAACTTCTATGCTACCATGATGTTTGCTTGTTTGGCTCGACACCAACCGGGAGAGCGAGCGAATGAGGGTGTAATGGTGATGGGTCTCGTTCTTGATGAGCAGAAGGTGAATTTCTCGAGCATCATCGTCGTCTACGTCGCTCACCCGGATGGGGTACACCATATTTTTGTCAGTGAGGCCATAAATGTTGATGGCCAACCGAGGGTTGTGTGTACGGGCCTCGAACTTTCGAATGTCCGGAATATCCACGGGATAGTCGATCCCAACCATCGCATCTTCCAGCTCTGACTCGTAGGGTAGGTAGTGGTTAACTCGGCGTGGTTGGTTTTTCCAGTAGACAGGGTGTAATGCTGCCAGAACACACCATACGAAGCACTTGGCGTCACTGTTCTGAATGTTCAGGACGGCCTTTTTTGCCGCAATAGTAGGTGGTAAGGGGACATAGCTGGAGGCGGAGAGAGGTATGAACTTGCAAAGTTTGACGCACAGTTCGTGGGGTTCACCGCACAGCGAACCCCCCGAGCCCTTAGCTTGATGTTCCTCTTGTTTGGTCACCAGCTCCTCTGCAAACTTGTTGTAGATAACCTCGAGGTTGTCGACATCCGCCAGATGCAGCGTCTTCGCCTTGGTGTTGTGGCAGAAGCTGTAAATTTCATCAGACGGCTTCTTGTACTGGCAACGTAGCGATGCGTAGAATTTGGTGGAGTGCGTTGCAAGCGCATCGCCGAGGATGGAAATGATTTTGGCTTGCACGTTCTCCAAAAAACTACGCACGTCGCATGAGCCCTCCGAAGTGAGGACAAAGTCCTCTAACAAACGCTGGAAAGCAGAGTGGTTCGCTTTCGCCATAGGCTTCACACGTTTGGCGGGTTGTGGCGAGTCGGCTTCCGCTTTCCTCTTTGTCGAGCTGGTCGACGGTTGTGGAACAGGTGCTCCGACGACTTTGCATGATGTTATATGCCTTTTCAAATTATTAATGGTAATATGTTTGTCGCACCTGGGACATGGTTTTGTAGTGGTCACACGCTTACCAGGTACGCAGGTACGACAGTGCCTTTGGAAATTTTTCCTTGAAACACCAGTTTCACAAGTGGGACAAATTTGTACCGATTGCATCTTGTTGAAAAAAATAATATTTGTGGGGTATGTTATTTAATATATTTAGTGGAGGAGTGTTACAAAATAAATGCCGTGCAATAAAAAAAAAACTTGGAAGGCTAATTCGCTATAGTGAAAATATTTGTGAGGGTATGTTATTTTATATATATATATATAGTGGAGTGCCACAAAATAAATACTGTGCAATAATTCACAATGGTGTTGGGTTTGGTGGGAGTGTGTTATTTATGTATATGTTACTTCTTGCTTTTTAATAAATCCTGTAAATAATTGGAAAAAAAAATTAGGCTTGTGTATAGAAAACACAAAAATATTATGTGTACATAATTCTACCAAACAAACTTTTTTTTCTAACCCTCAGCCCTCTTGGCGTATAAAGTATAAATTATAATTTCAGAAAAAAACATAGTTATTTTCTGGTAGCCATTTTAAAAATCAAACCATAAGCATTATTTATGTTTATAGTATTCGTCGAGCAATAGCAGATAGAGCAAGAATCGTTTTCCTACAACCCATAGTTGATGAATTACAAAACATCTTAGAAATTACATCTTGAAATTTTAATCCAAAATAACTCGAAAACAGCAGGTAGTAGTCATCACCCCTCCAATAAGTTGTAGAGTACTTCTAATTTTGTATCGAATGCTATTAAAATTTTCGAATTAGAGTAAAAACTAAGCCGGCAAATCAAGTTTCTCAAAAAAATAAAAAATTGTCTGTATTTCCGAAACTTGAGGGGGTGGAATCGATTTTATTTGCTAGTCGAATAGTTCTCGTCGAATCCTATCCAACAAACCTAAAATCATCATCCTAGCTCAATTAGGAGCCGAGAAAATCAATGTCTTGGAAAACGTCTTAAGATTTTTGTCTTAAGAAAATTTTCTTGACAGACCGGAAGTAACATCTTGAGATACCGGAAGTCGACTTTCTTAAAGATTGAGATATTTGTCTTAAGACGTTTTCCAAGACATTGATTTTCTCGGCTCCTATGGGGCCTAGAACCATGTAACTTTGGTCTATGTATATACCAACACTTGCCCGACCCTGTGGCCGAGTGGTTAGCACATCGCGCTGCGACGCCAAGAGTCCCGGGTTCGAATTCTGGTCGGGCTTGGTTGTTTGTGAATGTCTATTTCATCACTTATCCCCAATCTTTGCAAATTAGCCAAGAGGTACAAAACGTAAAGTAAAATAAACTAAATCAATCATTAAGTTCCGTGTTGCAATCATGAAATTAAATTTTAATTAACTTTTTTTTTTTATCCATCTCTCTCTCAAATCTATATAGCCTGTTCATATTTGGCATGTCAGCCATTTTGTTTACGTGGCAAAAAAAATCTCAAGCCATTTTTTTTTTGCAAATGCTCGTTGTAGCCATAAGTATAATTGGATATAATTGCCGGATTTTATTTAATTTTAGGTTTAAAATCAATAAGCGTGCATAAAAAAAACTAAATATTTTAAATAAATAAGATTCGAATAACTATGTACTTCCACTAGCCTTTGCGATGGCGCAGCGGTAGGCTTGTATTCAAGAGTTCGATACCCGCACAAGTGGTTCTTGAAACTGTAGGTCCAGTCCTGATTAGCCTTACTGTGCATAAAATAGACTTAAAACATCAAATCAATCAGTACTTCCACTAGCCTCTGCGTTAGCACAGCGATAGCCTTGTAATCAAGGGTTCGATACCCGCATAAGTGGTTCTTGAAACTATAGGTCCAGTCCCGATTAGTTTTACTGTGCATAAAGTGGACTTAAAACATCAAATCAATCAGTACTTCCACTAACCTCTGCGATGACGTAGCGATAACGTCGTTGTCTTGTAATCAAGGGTTCGATACCCGGTGGGGACATAAGTGGTTCTTGAAACTGTAGGTCCAGTCCAGATTAGCCTTACTGTGCATAAAATAGACTTAAAAAAAACACCAACTCAATCAATCAATCAGTACTTCCACTAGATATCAAAAACACGCAACTCTCCTCTATTTTTCCTGTCTTCCTCTAACAATTTAACACATTTATTTTTTTGAAATATGCCCCGCACACATATTTCCCACCTACCAACAACGGCACACGGAAGAAAAAAGATATTCCAGCTACCAAGATGCATGCTTCAAATATATAAAAGCAGAGAGAGACATGAAACACCTTCTATATTCTCTCTCTTTTTGCATGTTTTGTGAGTATATTTTCTTCCACAAAAGCAGTGCCATACTTATAAATCAAAGCCAACTCATGCAAGCTAAGAAACAAAGTTACTTACTTTTAGAAATTCTGCGGAAATGCTCTTCACTGACGTTGAAAATAAAACAGAACTTTCTACACCAGCGCTTTAAGTTTTATACGGTTTTCTAATGACGTCAAAAATGATATGTTAGCCAACGCAACGTAGACCAATAGAAATACAAGAACCAAATTCTCTAGAACATTCCCCCCCTACATTTCAGCCACATCATTTTGCGTGTTGTGTTCGAAAATTCACAAGTTAATGCATCGCATCGCATCATTGTTACCTATGCTGTTAACTGGCGTCACTAAAAAAAACAGGAAGTATAACTTCCGTCGTCCCAAAACCTACGGCAGATGGCAATCTGTGACGCACGCGATGACTATCAGGGCTATGAAATAAATAACCGGAAAATTCATTGTATTTTTTCTCTGCCACCAAGCATATTGACTACGTATTTGTTGAATTTGTGTCATTGTGTCAACGTTGATAGCATATGCAGAGAGAGGGAACGAAATTGTCGTTTTTCTAGATATCCACAGGCAAAAGCGTAATATTTTTTTCAAATACAATATGACAGTCGCTTTTTGATACCGAAAAACTAAATACAATAAGTATATATATATTTACAATATTAATATTTATTTAACAATATCTACCTACGAATTTGCCTCGAACGAAAACATGTCATAGAAAAACATTTTTCCAGCCGTAAATTCAAAAATTTTGGCCCCGCGCGCGCGTGTGTATGTGTGTGTGTGTGTGTGTGTGTGTGTGTGTGTGTGTGTGTGTGGCACATCGTTCCGCCGAGAGAGAGAGGTTTACAAAAGTCACGATATACAAACATTGCCGGAGTTGGAAAATTACGATATGGCGCATTCGCTCATTACTGTTCCCAGCTATAAGTTTTTCTCTCTCTCTAGCCCTTGCCAAGTAAAAAAAAGGTGTAGGTAGGAGTTGGCAACACTGCGAGAAAATGGAGATCATGCCTTACAAGAAAAAACCATTAAGGCGATTTTTACTTGATGACGTTGAACCCGTGTAGTGTTCCCATCCATCCATCTCTCTCTCTTTTACGGCAGTGCCGGCTCTCCTTGCCCAGTATATGTAGGTTGGCAAAAATTGCTTTATGCACTGTAAAGCAAACCTCAAGCAAAGTTGCCAGCTCCTTGCTTTAGGTTAGGTTAGACAAAAAAAAACTGTAGGTAGGCTGTCGGTTGTTTAACTCTTCCCTCTCTCTCTCCCCTCTCTTTTTTTTTTGTAAAAGGCTATGGCAAAAATACCAGTAGGTTAGCAACCTTGCTTTATGCACTGTAAGGCAAGCCTCAAGCAAGATTGCCAGCTCCTTGCTTTAGGCTAGGTTAGACAAAAAAAACCTTGGTGATTTTTTCGAGTAAGATGTTGGTAACACTGCGAGAAAATAGGGCTTATGCCTTACAAGAGCAAACCATCAAGGCGAGCCCCACCGAGCTTTACTTTCGGGCGCAGTGTTGGCAACACTGCGAGAAAAAAATTGCCAGCTCCATGCTTTAGGTTAGGTTAGGTTAGGTTAGACCAAAAACCTTGGTGATTTTTTCGGGTAAGGAGTTGGCAACACTGTGGCTCACTTCAGCGATCCTCACTTGATGTTTGTCAATTCCCCCACCTGCACTACTTATCTTTAACTACACACGAAACATAAAGAACATCTAAATAAACACCTGCCAGTTCACACTCTAACCGTAAATGTTGTTTGAAAGCCGGAACAAAGAAAGAAGTAGATTGTTCCAATCAGAAAAGGCGTCGGTAGATTTTAGAACCGGTATTCGCCAAAGTAGGTAACTTGATTGATATTCTTCTCAGATTTGCCTCAGGACATGATATGCTTTATTGCCAGAACAGGTTTGTGCTAGAGTAGGTCAATAATTCCGAGAACACAAGGAAAATAGTATTTTTCAGAACTTCTAGAAGAATGTTGACGGATGGTAATTTCAATAATTAGAATGAATTACGCCATTTACGCAAGAAACGCACAATTAATGTAATTGGAGAATAATTGTCTGGTTATTTACTAACAGGTAGAAGGGGTGCAGGTGGCCAATGCTGAAGGTTTCTAAACTTGTTTCAGTACTGTCTTAAGTCTACTTTTATGTGCAGATAGGCTAATAGGGCAGAGCCTAGATTGCAAATAGGATTCCAACCATTCTCGCACACGGTATCGAAAGTGGAACACCTTGATTATGGTTTATACGCTTCTTTGAGCATGTTTAAAAGTTTATTTTATGCACAAAGGGGTAAATTTGGAAGGAATCTAAAGTAGGGTATGAACCCCTATGTCTCACCATATGGTATCAACTAAGACCACTCCATGTTTTTGTTAAATGACCTTAAAATATCTGTGTTAACTATCGAACTCTAGGGTGTAGAAACACTTTCCTGAAATATTGTACATCCTTTAAGTAAACTAACACCATTCCACTTAGTTTGCACTAGCTTATTTCTGCTTTTTAACTGCACTGCACAATCACTTAACTTTATTCACATTCCAGTTTTAATTTGAAACTTTCAGCCAAGAACTAAGTCTACAGGTAAGTTGTTAGCAATGTACATACCTGCTGAACACGACATTTCATTAATTTCAATTCCAATTTCAATTCCAACTGTCACTTTTTTATAAATATGTTGACTGGAAGAGTTACCTACTGTAACATTAATGTCGACGTCATGCTCGTGAAACTTTATTTCCTCTTAAATGAATTCCAAAATACTGTCTTTAACAACGTTCTGAGAGCAACCGGTATCAATAAAAGCCAAAGCTGGTGTCTTTCCACAGAAGAATCAATGAAAACGGGTTGCAGCACCTGTTTATTTGTAGGATTAGAAAGATCTCTCTTCATTATATACGCCTGTCTTTTAAGGGGGCAATTTGATTCTTTATGATTAAAGTTTGTACAAAATCTGCATTGCATAGGAATTTTGTATTTATACAAGGGACCGGAAACAAGATTTTCCTGTCTTTCATTCCGCGTAAAATTCACTTGCAATAACATGATGTTTGTGCATTCTTTATAGACTCGATTTGAATGTTTGAAGAGAGTCGGGAACTTGACTCATTATAAGAAATTTCTCGGTATACCTAGGTAACAGTCTTTCGACCAACAAGGCACAAAATTCCGCATCTGTCCACGAAACTTGCAAAACTCGGGCTCTTCTTAATCTAGTTTCTAATAATTCAATTGGGTCATTCCAATTATCTGGCCTGTGCAATACATAGTTCGTCATGAGGTTCTCAAGTCCCAAGAAAGTCCCATGAGTATCCAGTAATTTACGTACAACTTCTCGCCACGTGCTGTTCCTGGATATACAAGTCACCCACAAACTATAGAATTTTTACCAACTTTATTTAACACTGACAACATGATTTCTCTCAAGGGAAACAACCCCTTTTTCACAATTTTCTCAATTTCTGGCAAAAATTGAAATATATTATCCGTCGATTCGGATACATTGGGTGGAACATCAGAAATTATAATTATTATTATTTATTATTATTAAAGTAGGTTTACAATTAATCTTACAATTTTCTATACATTGATTATTTAAGTACAAAAACAGCTTTTTGTCCTATATGAATTAATTTACTTGTTCATAAGTATACATAAAATGGAATATTATAAATTTATATAATTGAAAGATATAAGAGAGAGAATAGAAATAAACATTTTTTTGCCGCTACGTTATATGAAGGAGGCAATGAGGTAGATGAGGCACGGTGTCAGTATTCCTAGATTAATGTCCTAATCTGTCGTTTAAATTTATCCAAATTTATCTCATTTTTGCAATTTACAGGCAGTTGATTTCACGCTTTACTTGCCAGAGATGACAGGGATTTTGATTCGTACTTTGCCTTGTTACATTTTGGCACTTGGATACTGTTGTTGTTGTTGGATCGCAGATTGGGATGATGTATATTACTAGATATCATTACTTTGTCCTTTAATAAGTGGTGGTGTGTGTTAATTGCCTGGTGAATTTTTAGTTCAAATGCATATTTTGGTCTGAATTCCAGCGTGTGTAATTGTATCTCTTCTCTGCTTGCTCGTGAGGTCGCGTGCGCCGTATTTCTTATGTTACGAATAGACCAATTTTGCATTTTCTTTAGTTTCGTGGTGGTGTTATTTCTAATAATCTCATAAAGTACAGAGGAACAGTATTGAATTAACGGCCTAATAAATCCTTTGTAGAACGCTAATATGTGAGTAAGGTGTACATATTTGCAGACAAATTGAAACTGCTTGACTCTAGATGCTGCACGCGCACACATTTTTTTCACATATTGTGAAAAGGATATATTCTTATCTAGGTGCATACAAAGATATTTCAGAGATTCACATGGTTTTATATTTAAATTACCTATTTTAATGCTGTCAATTAGCGAATTTTTATTCTTTCCACTGGAAAGAATTATTATTTGCGTCTAGACTCGTTCACTTTCAACATGTTAGATTGATACCATTCAAGAACTTCAGGCATGTTTTTCTCAATATTGACAATCACATTTTTGTTTTGCTAGGCGCGCAGTACAGGAGACAGTAATCTGCGAACAAATATAAATCAAAACCAAATTTCCGGTCTCCGATGTCATTCACAAACATGTTAAACCGTTTAGGATCTAGGATAGATCCCTGTGGTACAGTCAGAGAAAGTAGTTCTTGGGCCACGAGATCTACGATATCGTAACATCTTAAAGCATGTTGTCTATGCAACCCAAATAATAAAATTGTCGCTTAGGTTTGCCTGGTGAACCTGGCTTCACGGGAACGATTGAGTATTGACAGCAGCGTGAGTCATGCACCCAGGCCAAGCCATAACAAACAACAGCTGGGTGCCGTGAGACCACCAGAAAAAGTTTCAGGAATTGGCTTCTTAACAACAGCTACTCGTAAGGAAATGTTCTCTTTACTGATATAAATTACAGTCATTGTCAAGAAAGTTAACTGAAATGGTGGTTTTCATCGAATCATCATCGCGCAATACACATGCTGTCAACCTAGAAGTCCTTGAGAAAGATTGGAGTTAAAATCAACTACTTGCCAAATGATAAGACGAATCGATATTCATTAGTCCCAACTTAGATCTTTTTTCTGTAAGGCATGTATCATTAAGTCCTATCATCCATTTCATAACCTCATTAATAATCCTCATTGCCTTTGTTGAAGCAAATGCTAGAAAAGCAATAAAAATAAGCAAAGTTAAGAAATTAAGAAAATACATTTTCAGCGATTTCACGCAGTGACTCAGTTACAGGTAGACAAATTTTCATTAATCGAGAACCAAGGGCCCCTTGTTCTGCGTCATTGTCATTTTCCTTCCACTTTGCCTGTCACGATTAATCTGATGTTGATTAATGCGAGATTAATTAAAACAACCAACCAACGAAACAATCCACAAAATGCACCAAAGCGGAGAATATTATAAATAGTAAACCATGGGATATTATGCTAATTTAAAATTTAGTAATATAATGGGTATTTTGGGATGTTCAGTTAAGTGAATGCACATCAATTATGTCATCGCGAGATCATCAAATTGTACGAAGCACGTCTACGCCTACGTAAAGTGTCAATCCCCGTGATGGAATGTGTAGTGCAAAGCCAGATCAAATTTGTTTAGTTATTGTTGTCATTAATAATTAGCTCGGTTCTCTTTATCTGAAGTTAAATTATTCATGACGACGATTTATGATTACATTAAATACATGAATGAATATACACAATGAACCCATTTTGGTCGGAACTCGAACTCGGAACCTTGTTCGGCAAGAATTACAAATATCCATAACGCATGAGTGCTTCATTGGAGATGTTGCTCAATTTCCGTCATTTTATCACTAATATGTTTCTTTAGTATACAATAATAAATCATAACTACCTAAAAATAAATATTATTTTTCATTATCACATGCACATGTTTTTTTACGGTTAGAGTGTGAACTGGCAGGTGTTTATTTTGATTGTTGTTTATGTTTCGTGTGTAGTTAAAGATAGGAAAAAATGCTTGTGGAACAATTAGGGCTATAGGAATTAAATCCGTGAAGGAGTAGTTAGCACAATGCACTACGATGTCTGATGTCCTGGGTTCGAATCCCGTCGTGCGTATGGTTGCTCTTTGTGAGTGCCCCTTCATCAATTTCATCATATCACTCATCCTCGTCGTCGCGATTAGCAAAATGTGAAAGTAAATCGAGGTTAATAATTACCTCTTGCGATAATCGTGACGATGAAGATGATGGGTAATGATACGAATGCAATGCTACATCTAAGCCTCAACAGCTTTCGAACAAGGATCCCCTGGCTTTGTAGAGAGTTACGGTGATTTTGATTTCAATTTTAATTTGGTGTTTCTACTTGATGCAAAGTAATGCTAATCGAGACCACTTACAGTTTAAAGGGGAATCCGAACCACTATGTGTCTCCACCGGATACCGAACCGGGAACAACTTGCTTACAAGGCTACTTCGCTACTACTGCGCCATCGGTAAGGCTGAGAGAGAGAGAGAGAGAGAGAGAGAGAGATGGGGGTGCTAAGATGTAGAAAGTGCAACATTTTTAGTGGGTGGAAGTGAGATTTATTTCTGAAAATGTAGTAGGATATCGGCCGTTGTTCTTACAAGAAATTATAACATGTATGAATTGTGCAAGAAAAATTCACATCCCTACGGAAGTTGGAAGAGAAAGCCCACGTAGAGATTGGGAAGTTCTGTTCCGACAAAATCGGGATGTATGTATGTATGGTAAATTAAAAAGCAAAGTGCTACCTTCTGCTTTGCACCAAGCCATGAAGGCATATACGGGGTGTGGAGTTACTGCCCCAAGCTTTCTTCGTCAGACCGAAGGTGGGGATGACGTGATCAGTACCACGCTCCTGGCCGCGTTAACCCCCCAGAAGTTTCCTCCAGGTACCCACTATATACGACGCTGCGTCGGCACCAAAGCAGCTTGAACAGATGGACAATATCCCGATTCTCCCCCGTCGGTGATCGAACCCAGATCTCTCGAATGGTAATAAAACGCCCTAACGTCTAAGCTACTCCTGCACATATAGTATAGTAGCTTATGTAATAAAGGCAAGAAATGTTTCAGCGTTTCGTTCAACGTTTTTAGGTGAATCATTATCGGAGATATAAAGTGTAGCTCTTGTCGGTTCAGCGACCTGGCTTGAGAAAAGGCGATTTTGTGATGAACAACATTCCACCTGACAAGTCACGTGACTTTCTTAAATGAAAGACGAGTTGCTCTTGAGACAGACAAAATCACCCGATCATGTGCGCGAGTCAAAATAGCAAATGTATATATATCTTATCAAAATTGTGGTATGGAGCCCAAATTTGGCCATGTGATAATCGTAATTTAGCACGAATAAAGAAAAGTTTGAACCGGTTCCTTTGGGCAGGAAATGTTTTCCGAGTGAAACAGCAGACACTTAGCTCACAAAAACAGCAAGGAGGAATAAGTTTGTTGGATGTTGGTAAAAAAACAAAGGCTTTGTTTAATCATCGGTATTTTTCAATGATTCAATCTAAAGAAAATGTCCAGGACATTCCAGGTTATACATATATAAGAGATATTCCATTAGAAGCATCAGTGAATGAGATAAAAATTCCACTTTCCAGAAGGTATATCAAGAAGCTATAATGGAATATTTATATGGACTTATAAAGAAAATAGACTATAATCAGTTAACAGTGAAATATTTGTATAATCAATACATTACTCAAAATAAGGATACGCCGCATATAGTGCAGAAAATCCCTAAATACATTTCGAAAAGAATTTTTACCAATATTTCGGCAAAATATTTATCCAATAGACAATGCAGTCAATGGTACCAAGTTGTTCACGAATTAATTGATAATAAAGCATAACGACATCGGCTGGGGTTTAGTACAAACCCTAATTGTGAACAGTGTTTAGTAGAAGATACAATAGCACACAGGATGACGCACTATGCAAAGGCAAAACATGACTGGCCAGTATTCCAAAAAATAATAGCATATATAAGTCGATCATCAGTTCAGTGTATTACTCTGAAATTAATAATTTTTCCGGAATTTAATTTTTTCCTGCTACAAACATCATGCGATAAAATGGATTATAGGTACGTACATGATATATATTTTTTTCAAAGGACAAACAGGAAACAATATGAGGGACTATTACCGCAGTGAATATGGAAAAAATTTACCAATTAATAAAAAAATGTTATATGCAAACTATATTCAACATACACTATATGACTCAACAATATAATGTAATATTTTGAATTTAACTATAAATGAAGTATGGTTAAAAGCTCTTAAAAGTAGTATTATGTAATATAGTTATATTGTTAAAAAAATATTGGTAACGGGTCTGACTATCTTGCTAAAGGTTCCGGGTTCGATCCCGGCCGGATCAAATCTAATGCGTCGAATGACATGGGTACCTGGGGGAAACCTTGGGGGGTAAAGGCGGTCAATGACGTGATGCTGATCACATCACCCCCAACCACGACCAGATCAAGAAAGTTTGGGGCGTTACCCCCAACACCCCCTATACGCCTTCATGGCGTTGTGCTAAGCACAGGGGAGCACTTTTTTTAAAAAAAATATCTTTAGTTCTGTATTTGGAAAACTACGTATATCGCCATTATTACATAATAATGCAATCATACACATATTTAGACAACAATATGTATAAAATGGGTAAGGGACTTTAATATAAGTAAGTATTTTGTAGGAAATACGCATTTTTTGAGAAGAAACGGGATAAATATTTAACGAAACTAACAGTTGAAGACTAAATGCAATTTCCAAGTCAACTAATTGTAGTGCACGTGTACTCACCGAAGATGAAGAGTATTTTGCAAGCCTTGTTCTGCAGCAAGATTCTGCTTACGTTTCATCACATTTCAGAAAGTCACATAAATCTCAGAGTTTTCACTTAGTTTTGTCCACTATCACCATCACAGTGCACCACACAACAATGTCATCCGGTGTAATTAACAAAATATGTATTCAAAGCATAAATGTTTGCTGAAGAAGTATTTTAAAACTTCGTACATCAAATTAAGTTCAGAAGTATTTTAGTTCGTAGCTCAATCAGTATATATTTATTTTATTAATGGGGGAAGGGACGAGTAGCCCCTCCCATCACGTACATAAAGTGGCAGTACTTTAAGTAAAGGGTAATAAGGATATTACTATATACAGAAGTTGACTACGTCTCAAATTTCTTCCAATAACATCCAGGACATAAGAAATGAACTGTTTTTGGTTGTTGTTTATTAAGTCCAGGTGAAGGCTCATAGTGCACAAACCTGTTAGTTGATCTTCAGGCATGGTTGATCTTAGCCACCTTTTCACACGTTGCAATGTGCTAAAACTTCTTTCCAAGCTGCACCTTGTCACAGATAGTGTTATACAAATATGTATAGCTCCTTTTTACAGCAGAGTAAAAGGTTCAATGACTAAGCAAATCACTAAGTGTAATTTTTCCCAGTTCTCCGACCTCTTCTTTTCTTAGACTCCATAGTTCATACCAATATGTTGCTTCAGAAACGAAATGTTAAATTTAATAAATTTGGTTGATTGTCTGAGTGCTCCTTGCGAATTCTATTGAAGTCAGGTTATTCATGGCAAGTGGATGTAGATAAACAGTTAGAAGCGAGCTGTGGTTCTCGTCGTAGGTTAGGAATAAAGGTTTTGGGCTAGGAAACCTGAAAAGTAAGTTCACTCTTAAATCATTTCGGTGATTTAGTTTCATTGTTTGAGTTCCTGCTTTAAATCCACTTTATGCATAGTAAGGATAATTGGTACTAGACCTACAGTTATAAGTGGGATACGGACCACAATGTGCCTCCACCGGGTATCGAATTCCGAATCCTTTATTACAAGGCGGTAACGCTACCATTGCGCCGTCGAGAAGGCACGTAAATAATTTCGAGTTCATGGGAAGCACATTCTCGAAGGCAAAATTAAAGTTTAACAATTGCATGACGCGTGGTTGACTTGACGACCTATTACTGTAGATTTGCTTTCATGATAGAGTCAGAAAATTAACCGACACGTAATACATTTTGTGGAATCGTTATGGAGGTGATGCAATGATATAGGTATCAATCGTCGATTTTAATATCTCATACAATATGCAGCGAAAATCAAGAGATCGAATGAAGAATCTCGAAATAATTAAGACAATACACGATTTTGGTATTTTGGCACGTTTGTAGTGCTTTTAAGGACAGAGGAAATCATTTTCTCAAAACGATTTGTTTTGGCCTACAATTTGGAAAACATAGTTTCTTCATTTTTTGCATCAGTATAATATGTAGGGAACATGGAATTTGTTATGCATGACATTTTGAAAACGATGGAATAGAACGTTTGTACACACGATTCTATCTGATAACATCTTTGCGCGCAAAGTTCCATATTTCTTACTTCCGCGAAAATATACACCGATGAACTATCCCGAACCTACTAAATATACTGATATTAAATTTAAGCAAATTACAGTACAAAGTACTCGAAACATTCTATTGCGCAAGTGTAACAAATGTTCAAGGAATGCAACGCTGAGACTTCATAATTCAATTCACAATTATATTATAGGATTACATAAAAATTACATTTAGTAATATTACTAAAACGTTTATCGAAACGTTAAAACGTTACCAAAACGTTTACCGAAACGTTGAAACGTTTATATAGGAACGATGGAACATATTATCATCCTCATCTTCATAATTAGTAATGTAAGTGCTATTAGTAAACTTACGAGGAAAAAAAAATAAGTTTTGTAGGAATTCCCTTGTCAATATGAATACCATGTTGCTGCCTTTTAGTTTCTGAAATATGTTAAATTATATTACATTGAATATCAATTAACTAACTAACTCTCTAGCTTTCTTGAATCCGAAAGTTCATGGCTGCAGTTTTCTATTTGTTTTTATCCTGAGCAAGATTTATATATTCCATTCCATCTTTACCGATTTCTTTTTAGGTCCGCCTCCATCTTCGTTTTGGTCTCTTACCATCAGGTTTTCCCCAACAAAACTCCTGTAAAATCTCCTTTATTCCTTTCTCATTCGTACCCACCTAAGTATTTGTGATTTAATCATCAATCTAATAATACTTGGAAACTAACATAAATTATGTACTTCTAAATTATGTAAACTTCACTATTCACTTGTTTCTTCATCCTTTTTAGGCTAAAATATTTCCTAAGGATATTATTTTCAAATACACCTCAATTTATCTTCTAGAGATCAAGTTTTCACATCCACAGGCACAATTACTGTTATTGTATATTTTAACATTTAGTATCTTAGATATTAAACAAGAAGACAAAAATTTATGAAGAGAAAAATAACATGCATTTTTCCGAATTAATCCTACTTTTCATTTGTTAGTATTACTCCTAAATACTTGAATTTGGAAACTAGTTCAAAAATCGAGTAATTATCACTTAGTTTCGGCCTGTGCTAACTTCCTTAGATACTTTGAAAAATATTTTAGCATTATTCTTAATTGTATTTACATCATCTGCAGTTGAGTCACAGTACTTTGTTAGTTTTTTTTTTTTTTTACCTTCCTAACAGCATATTCTAAGACAAAATTAAAAAGCAATAAATATAATGCATCTTTGTTTTATAACATTTCATAAATTGTACATTTGTCAGACATATTAACAAGATTCTTAGGTATTCCAAATACGATTAATTTATCTTTTTAGCATTTTTAAATTCAATCAAGTTAGTTTCTGGGACTATACGTTTTGCTTCATTTATTTCTGATTTATCTCTTACATGAACATTTAAAAAATCATTAAAGCAATTTTTCCATCTATTTAAAATAGTCAGCCATTTTTCATCAAGTTTATTTTAGGTTGCCACCCCTTTCTAAATTTATTTGCACCTCTGATACTTTTATTTCAATTGCATTAATTTTTTTTCGATTTCGGGGTAGCCTAGACCGGAAGTGAACCGGAAGTAGACCGGAAGTAGACCGGAAGTGAACCGGAAGTAGACCGGAAGTAGACCGGAAGTAGACCGGAAGTGGACCGGAAGTAGACCGGAAGTGGACCGGAAGTGGACCGGAAGTAGACCGGAAGTGGACCGGAAGTGGACCGGAAGTGGACCGGAAGTGGACCGGAAGTAGACCGGAAGTGAACCGGAAGTGAACCGGAAGTGAACCGGAAGTAGACCGGAAGTAGACCGGAAGTAGACCGTAAGTAGACCGGAAGTAACTTAGCACTTATTTTTAACTTAGCACTTCGCTTTAATTATTGAAAAATAAAATTTTAGCAAAAGTTATAGAGGGATTTTCGAAAATTAGCAATTTTGCACTATGAAAATTGGAATTTGAGCTTTGACTTTTTTTGCGCTTGTATTGTGTCATTTTTGTAACAGTCAAAGTTTGATTTTGAGTATATTACTGTATAGGTGTACACAATAAAAGTAAACCAAAATTTTGGGGGTGGCTCAGAACGTACCGTGTACCCTACTTATATTGCATTGATTCAATAGTATCCTTATTTCCTAAAGCAAGCGTGAGTTTCTTTGCACACACCACACAGGCCCTGCTTGACGTAAATCTCAGATGCAGTAACTTCACGGTTGCCTTTGCCACAATGCTTTGGCTTTAATTCGAGCCCCGGTGGGTGCTTCGTTCGAGATCCTGCAGCAGTTTTACTCGTATCTATGCCTTGAGCATGTCACTTGCAACGGAACCAATAAAATGAAACTTTCTGCACCGGAATGGGCGTGAAACTCTACATACACCAATGATAAGCTGTTTTCAAGAGGCATGTGCCACGTGCAGCATGTCCCTTTGGTCCGAATGTTCCTTTACGATATCATTTCATCATGCCTTACACTTCGGAATTGTCTGTAATTCAGTTTTAGTATAGTTTTTAGCCTCTCACCCAAGAATTTTTAAGGTGGGAGAAGGGAGGTGGGACTCAACTTCTGGAAAAAATAGTGCGAGTTCAATTGAGAATACGAAAATGGAGCGGAATGATTATATTGCTGAAATATATTCAGCAAAAGTAAAGCGTAAAATTGAATTCTGCCTCTGAGTGAGTCCATGATATTGTTTATGTTTGAAGGTAATATATTAAACATGACTATCAGCATAACCGAACGCATATAATGAGATGATTTATTAGTGTTACCAGGCTAAAGGTGTGGAGTGCGGCCTGTTGCCTCCTTCATTACGGAATTCCACATGTAAAAATTGATCAGCTCTTATTGCGAGTAACCATTATAGGCTTAGACCAAATTCTGGCGTTTATATTTCAATTCACTTCCTCAACAAATCCTTTCTCGATTGACTATATTTTAAGCGGAGCGTCATTCAGTTGTTTGTGGGTGTTCTTTTTGCAGAAGCAACAGCAGCTCGCTCGCACCCACAGTGCCTCGCCCACTCGACGACACGCGTTGTCTGTGCAGTGCAGAACAGTGACAGTGTTGCCTCTCTATTCGATCTTTGTATTCTCCTTTGCCTGCCACTACACACACATTTCAGACAATTCTTCAAATGCAACAAATGGAAAAGCAATCAGGCAACTGTTAAATGGCTCTTTTCTAGATTTTGTATTAACACTTTCCACGGTCAAGATATGTTAACTTGGTTCTGTTTCGTATTCCCACAATTTGGCTTCGTGCAGTAGGAGTTTATATTGCAAGCTTAAAAAAAAAACATAGCCAGGTATTTTAACATTTTAATTTTCATCAGTTCCATGATTGTATGAAATAATATGGTTGAAAAATACACTACTTAAGACAATATCACTAATAATAATTAGCCGCCTCTATGCCCGAGCGTGGTAAGCCGTCGGCTTTTGATCTCGCTGCCGAAATTCCCGGGTTGGAGTCCCGGCCTGGGTAAGATTGTTTATGAGTGTTCCTTCATGCATTTTACCATACACTTATCCTCATCGTTGCGATTAACCAAAAGTAAAGTAAAAAAAGAAAGATAATACTAGTAATAATAATAATATGAATCTAGCCCCCATGGTTTCTTTATGACTGTCCTCTTATCAATTTCATCGAGTCATCATTCATTCTCATTGTTGCGATTAGCCAATAAATGGTAGAGAAGCTGCGAAAAATAAGATGTAAAATAATAACAGAATTTTCTCCGCAGAAGGAAAAATAAATTCTCCAGAACACATGCAATGCAGGAAAAGAGTGTCCTGTAATGTGAGTCTGTAAACCAAATGTAACTCACGAATGAAGAAGTTTACGTGAAGGTTTCGTCTTCTACGAAGCAATACAGGCTTGGATGGCGCAGTGGTAACGTCGTCGCCTTGTAATCAAGGGGTCCCGGTGGAGGCACAAAGGGGTTCGGATCCCACTTTAAACTGTAGGTCCAGTCCCGATTAGTCATACTGTGTATTGTGGACTTAAAGCACCAAATCAACAACCAACCAACCAATACAAGGTTGGGAACACTACAGTTATAGGTTTGGAAACACTGCTCTTCTCGGGAACTATTCTACCAGGTGAAACTAGATGTTATAAAATTACGGGTTGCATAACCATAAGGGAGGGCGTTTCTTTCGAATTTGTGTGTACCTCAGTACGGTTCGATTGATTTTAAGTATTTAAAAATAAATATGACACCTGAAATTAAATAAGATAAGTTTGCAGTAAAATTTAAAATAAGATAAGTTAAACAGTGCTAATAATTTTAGAGAATAAATAAATTATATCAAATAAATAAATTACGCAGATAATTTGAGCCTAGAGTCAGAAATAATTAAAAGTTGAGTTAAAATACCTACTAATTTAGACTAGGCAGGCTTAAAGTACGTGTTAGTTTTGAAGAACTGTTTGTTTTGATTGCCTAAGCAACATGAAAATCATTGCGATTTTAGCTATTTTAAACGGATTTCTTCCATACGTAAAAGCTTCTAATTTTATTTATCTGTTGAACAAGTCCTTTGACTATCCTTATAATATAATTACAATTTTATTATTAACAACATTTATTATTAGTATTTTTATAATTTTAATAATTTGTTACTGTCAATGTCAACGCAAGAAATCTATTAGTCATGACCATGAGTGTACCAACGAATTACCGTTAAGCAAACTTTATAATTATTCACCGACCATTGACCAGATTTACGACGCTGTTGCCTCAATGGTTGAAGTGGTACCATTAAAAACGAGTCACTCACCAATTCCCCCACCCCTTCCTCCGTCCATTATTATTCAACCTAGTGTACAAAAGAAGTTCAAGAATTATCCAGAAATATTTTAGTCACTAAAGACGACATTTTAGACTTGCCGAAGAATATTGTATCTGTTAAAGATAGAGTTCAGGAATTTGCCGTAAGCAAGGGTTCAAATTTTGTTCAAAACAGCCGCAAAATGGAAAGTGAATTGCCTATTTCACCCTGTGTCCAGTCAATTGTAAAAGTTAAAGATTTATTTGCGAATCAGTCACCAGCAAAAGTCGAGAAAATTTCAAATGTCACTTCAAAAGCAGAAAGTAAGCCAAATTCTCAGGTTTCCGAACCTGTTGTATCTTTCACAGATCATATTTTTTACGACTATACGTTCGCCTAAGTAGTGTGTTTGGTACTATTATAAACCCGAGAAATGATGAGCCCCCCTTAGGCAGATTTGGCTACACTTAAAACTAGCTCAAGATGTGCATATGAGCTTATTGCTCAAGTGTGGTACTCTGTCTAACCCAAGATTTTTTGAAAAATGCCCTCGGGAATTTCCCGTGAAATGATGAGCCTACAGATTGATTTGCCTACACTTACGAAAGCTACATCTGTAAGATTGTTGTCCATAAGCTTGTCAAAAATATGCCCCTCTTGATATTGTTTTGGCCACACTTAAAACTAAGCCAAAAATGCTCATAAGAGCCACCCACACATATTTACTTCCGATCCACTTTCGGTCACTTCCGGTCCACTTCCGGTCCACTTCCGGTCCACTTGACAAACCTGTGGGGTTTTTCATTTTTTTGGAAAGGGTTACAACATTAACAAGGCGGTTTAATTTACAATTGGATACACACCCCAATTATTTTAACAAGAATTTAAATTTTGAAAGCATGATAAATAGATGCAGGGGTGCAAGTTTAATTCCTGTAGCAAGTGGAAACAATTCTAGATATTTATACCCATGCATGTGTGCCCTGTATCGTGGAGAGGTTGTGTTGATAATTTTATTCAAAAATTTGTAATGCCTCTAATTTAAACTCTGATCTGCAAGTATGTACATCCTATACTCTGAAAACAATTCATAGCAATTGTTTGCAGAGTATAGGATGTACATACTTGAAAATCAGAGTTTAAATTGGAGGCATTACAAATTTTTGAATAAAATTATCAACGGTGGGTTTATAGATAGGAATATTGAATTTGTTAATACAGATAATTGATATTTGTACAGTGGTGAGGATTTTAATTCAGAACTTGTCTGCTACTCTAAATATACACACCTGAATGAGCTTGTTATGTATTTCATAAGACAAAAATTTAGGGATTGTACTTCTGATTGTATTGTTGAATCACTGGAGGAGAACAACCTGAATGACACACGCAATTGTGGGAAACAATTATCCAGTCTGGCAGTGTAATTTCATGTATTTCAGATACAAGAATCTGGCAGTGGACATCAACCTGCTAAGAATCTCAGCACAAACAAGACAGAAACAGCAATCAGGTTTTATAATTTTTCTGTTAAAACAGAGCTCTGCAACTGTTAAATATTTGCTAGAAACAATCTCAACATAGGACAGGCAGGGAAGTGTTTATGTAAATAACTATGGATACTGGATTTTTTTTTTAGAGAAGATGCATTTCAAAGTACATATAATCCAAGTCTCTTGTTGAGGATTTCAGGATTAGGTTCTCTGGCCTGTCTGAGTATAACCTGTTTGCTGTACAGAATGAAACTGAAATGCAGTGGGTGCTTATCAGTGACAGGCCATTCCAATACCTGTGTCTTAAGCTTCTCAGCAAGTTTGAAAGATTTGTATACAACAGGGGAAGAAGGATTGTTGGATTTTTTGTTAATTTTTATACAGATAGGTATCGATACTACTACATGTTGAAATTGTTTGATGATCACTGGTTCAACAATTGCCATGAGTGGTGGTGTTTTGAGTATAGGATGTACATGATTGCATTTCAGAGTTCAAATTGGAAGCATTTCAGATTTTTAAATAAAAATAAGCACATAGTGTATAGTGATACCGAATTTATCACCACAGATGAGGGGAATTTATATAGTGGGGTGGATTTTGATCCTGACCGGGTTGAGTACTCAAAGCACACATACCTGAATGAGCTTGTTATGTATTTTCTAAGGCAAAAATTTAGGAACTGTGATCATGATTGTATTACCCTATCACTAGAGAAGAACAACTGGAGCAACACATGCAACTGTGGGAAAGAATTATCCAGCCTGCCGGTGCATTGATTACATCAATGAGGTTATAAGATGCCAGGCTCACAATGCAAACATGTTTGACTTGCAAATGAGAAGCATCTCCAAGAAATTAAAGCAGAGAGCAAAGTACCTCATAAGAAGCAACCAGATAAACATCTACAATATTGACAGCAACAGATTTATATTCTTTCCCCTACTGTGTGGAAACAATGGCATAGATGTGCCACCCAGCAATTATGTTGCGGGTTGCCTTACAAAATCCATCTGGATAATATTCAATTCATCCCCCAACACATTCCTAAATTATTACACATCACCAGGTATAAAATTTAAAATATGCAATAACACATATAGAACAACACCAGATAGTTCCATCAGAAATATATCTGAAAAGCAAGATCTTGAGAATATTAGACAGAAAAGCTAGGATTCCAGAGACAATATTGAGACCCTAGTTGTTGTTGATTGCAATTGAATTTTGCAATTGCAACATGGGCATCTTGTAATATCATCTGTTACATGATTCATAAAGCAGTACCTGCAGAATAAGTGAGAACAGCTGTATGCAACATCATTGTTGAACACACCACAATTGCATGCCACACGCTCAAAAACCATATATGCAATATTCTCATTTTTAAAAATTTCTCAGGTTGTTGATTCTGGTGTCAAGATTTTTGTTGTAATATGGATGTGTATCATGGAAGTGCTTTCCAAACAACCTCTATATCCAGAATCTTCTGAGCAGTTCTATGAGCATCCTCTGCTCAAAAACATCTGCAGGTGAAAATTGGAAGGGGTCACTTGTCATGAGGTGATGCCTGTCAGAATTTATTTTTTCCCTGTCATCCAGCCACCAGTAGTACATCTCATTGTGATCTTGCTTATTTTGCTTCTTCACATGTATCTCAGGGCATAGTCCCAGCATGTTTGAAAAATCAGACAGGTACCTATCTATTTTTTCTGAAGATTCTATAACTCCTTTTAAAGTGCACTCTATCTTGATTGTCAGGGGATCCTCCATATATGAACACACATCATGCTTAAACATAGCACAGTACCACTTGTTTATAAAATCAGTTAATTGAGATTTTGTAAATTTTGAAGAAAATATAAACTTGTGAATTTCATCATACAGGGTAAGATCCTACAATTTATCAACAGGATGGTCTATCTTAAATTTCTTCACATTGTTTAAATATTTGGGCACATATGAACATAATTCATGAAACAGCATAACACTCTGTGTCCAGAAATTAATAATGTTTGTCAACACATGCAATAGGATAGGCCCATCTACAATTTCAACATATTCATAGAGCAGATTAGGCAATTCTGGGTTATACTGGTGGGCAATTTTGAAGGGTATTCTTGGCTGAGAGTGATTATTATTTCTGTATATGTTGAGCGTACAATAATAATAATTTTTAAAATCTTCTATAGATACAGGATCATTTTGTAAAATTCTGTACCATAATGCACCTACGCAAACTCTACAATTCTTGTGTATCTCTCCCAACAATTTTAGGCAATAGAAGAGCATGTTGCATGTCTTGTTGTGGGTTATAAAATTTACATATATTGCCCAGTTATCTGTGTATGGCAGGTTCAAAACATTCTGGATATACTTGTAAGGGCTGGGTGCAATCTTAACTTGTTTTTTCACAATTCTTATCAATTTAATGTTGTCTACATCTAAAAGTCTGTAATAGTATGGTCCCTTGTAACATGGACCTGACAACAATTTTGACAGAGTGTAATAATTTGTAAAATGCACACACCTGTTTGGACACTATACATTCAGAGTATAGTTGTGTTTTAAATATGCTGTTCTGCAGATCAACCACAAACAAGCCAGAGCTGTACAATACAGGCCAGCTTCCTGCAACAAACTTGTCATCATATCTTGTTTTGTATACCCTGTTTCCTATCTGCAATGCAAAATATCCTGGAAGCAGGAAAAAATCTATTGGCACATCATCGGGTAATAGCTTGTATCTGTGATTTCTCTTGTAAAACATCTTGCAAATGTTCCAGTCTATGAATGCACTGTATCTACTGGGTGCAAGTATCTTCAAAACACCAGGTACATCATAATCAGCCACAAATATAAAATGCATGCCATTGTTGATCAACTTGTCAAGATCAGCATCTGCATTGTTGCATAAAGCTGCTTGTATGTTGAAATAATCCTCAGACCTGCTGATATTCTTAAATTCTATCAACATGTTTTCAACAGTGCAGTATGATCACCAGGGCTGCACTCTCTGCAAAACAACTCCTCAGACAGTGATATGACAGGATTAGACACTTGTTCCTGGCAGCAGCTGCATATCCAGTTGTGTATAACATAGGTCCTATTATTTGATTTGTTACATTTTGGACAGCATGCAGCTTTATTCTCAACAACTCTGTTTAGAAAACAATATCTGCAAAATACATGCCCGCATTGAAATGCAACATCAACAGGAAACAGAATACACTGGCACAGCCAAGGTGCAGAGTTGTTGTTCCCCTCAGCAATGTTTCCAATCACAGCAATATTGTGCCTGTTGTAATTCTTGATCCTTCTAATGAGAATATTCAACTCCTCGGCTCCTGCTACATAATTTGGATGAGTATCGTGAGAGATGTATCCAAATAAATCATTCAGCATCATTCTTCTAAGCATCTCAATGTACATGTTCTTCTCAAACACAGTGAATGGTGTAAATGATTCAGTGTTCCTGGCCATGTTCTTCATCATCTGCCTGTTTGTAATATCTTGCTCGGGGAGCCACCAGAAATACTTGTCATCATCTTCAATTCTATTATTGCTATCAGGTGCAGCAGGTAGGCATTCTCCTAGCATATTTGCAAAATCACCCAGGGCATTTTCCAACTTGCCCACATCAATATTACAGGGTTCATCAACATTGCACAGCTTCTCATACAATTCAACACTGAGACACATGTTCTTTTTCATATATTTGTATGGATCCTTGTATAGGATAGAGTACCATATATTTATAAATTTTGTAAGTGTTTCCCTAGTAAATCTTGAAGATCTTATGAAACATGCAACCTCTGCAGTGAGCACAGGGTTTGTATCCAGAAAATCCCAAAAATTTCTAAACATATCATCTCGGCCAGCATGTATATTGCGGCCTTCAATTATATGCCTGGGAGCCTGAACAAACAGTATGCCATGTAAAAACAGCACCATTCTTGCCCAGTTTCTTATGATTCTTCCCCATAGCCTGTACAACATTCTGTTGTTTTTCAAATTTTTTGCACTCTGCAATAACATTCACCATGTATGGATTGTAGAGCTTCACCAGATCAAAAGGCAGATCGGGTTCAAATTCTACAAAATTATTTTTCACCAGCTCTAATTTGCATGGTGGATTCTTAAATTGTTCAGGAATCAATCTAACATTTTGCAAAAGCTTGTACCATGCAGATGGCAGGCAAGACTGGCAGTTTCTGTGTATCTCACCAACAAGTTTCAAGGTGTAGATAACCCAGCTGTTTTCTTGCCTATTCCTAAACAGCTGCTGTGTGTATTCTTCCCACTTGTCTGTGTAGAATACCTGCACAATTTTGTTGTATGAATCAAACATTCTGAATCTCACTTGATTGTTGAGCAATATCTCAAGCATCCCGGTGTTGCCTGCTGCACGGTAGTAGGGCCCTCTTCTTGCACATGGGCCCAATAGGTGATTCCGTAGCGTTCCTCTGAACGCGGGGATCTTAAATAGGGATGTACTATTAGTACTAGTTGATGGTAGAGACAGCCCTGAACGGGCAGGTACAAATATCTAACTATTCATTAAAATAGACTCATGGTTCGTTTCTAGACTGAAGTGAGCAATGCAAATGGCAGAATGGGTGTAGACTAGCTTACCCTGTTCGGTTTAGAAATAAGACCAGTAGCTCCTGCTTCTCCGATGATTCCAGATTAAAAGACCTCGTGTCGCTCTCATGCGCACGTATTTAAACACTCGCTTGGCCTCTCGTCACCTCTTACCAAAGGCCAGTGTTCTTACCATTTCCTGTAGAATGCTTATTCTACACATTCTGAGCAGGAGCTGACAAGGTCTGCCAGGGTCAATATTTCTTAATCGAACGGGGTATGGTACGACACCCCCTCTTGCAAGACAATTTCTAAAATTGAAATTGTAGTCATGAAAAGTTTAAATTGAACCTTCTGCCATTCACCAAAATTTAAAAGGTTTTTGTTTATTACATGAAAAAAAGTTACATAAAATAAAATAATAACAAAAAAATGTCGGAGACCCTTCACCGAAAATTAAATGGCACAGAATTAAGCTCAAGCTTGAAAGCTGAAAGAAAGTCTTTTGTTTTCATTAGCCACACGCTGGAAGAGTCTTTCGTAATCAACAATGCTGACGGTTGGTCAACATGCGATATAAAGTGTTGTTCGCAGGTCCGTGGAGTCAGCGGAAAGTTCAACACACTGCATCGTAACGCGATACATGCGACTTGCTTCTGAACAAGTGCTAAATAAGCACAGAACATAATCCGTGAGAAACTTTAATGCCGCATGCTCGCAATCTTCCGCCTCATCAGGATGACAGTTCGAGGCGAGAGCAAAGGACCGTGGTAAACACCAAACTCCACTGGACTGCGCACAACCACACGAAGATTAAAAAATAGATGAAGGTTATGTTTGCACTTGCCACTGACGTTCTTAGCACACTATGTGTGCACACTATGACTTGAGAAATGAGACGGCAGAGCAATCCAAATACATTCCAACCCCGGAGTCCTGGGGCACGAAGCACTGTTCTGCGACATACACGGTCCTTGACAGATCATTTTCACTGGGGGACCGGATTCGAATCCCGGTGTGGAAAGTTTCGGAATACTGGTCAGCAAAGGTCAGATGAAAAGACGTGGGCCGTGGGGCGGCCGAACACAGGGTAGTCCATGGGAAGCCACTCCAAGTAGCGGTTCCAAGCCCCAAAAATATGCCTTGTCCAATGGCGAACACTGGGGGGATGTTAGGATAGGCCCCCGAAAGTTCACAGCAGACGCCATTGCATACAGTAATTATGGCCACTGGTAGGATGAAACGTCACAGGTGGCCTGGCAGGTTGCTGATCCACAGGGCTGGGTCTCAACACATTTGGGTCGTTGATTGTACCCGGAAAGTTCCAATATGTGGTGAAGGACATTGCCTGGCCTTACAGAGCAAAAGGGGACGATGTACATGAAAGATGTTCATGCTTCTTCTTAAGGGGGTTAGAGTCGTGGGGGGGGGGTTTGCTCTGTAAGATGACATTTCTTCTGATGTTCCAGTCCTGGGATGTCACTTGGAGTAGGATTTTCGGTGCTGCTACGTGACATACACCGCTGAAACCCAAAGGAGGCTGGTGAGCTCCAAAGCCTTCAGGAATGCGTTCTTCTTCCGGCCTCAAAAAATCACTGGACTTTTCGAAATTCCTTGAACTCTTGGAATTCCCGAACAGGGGAGGAAACAGGTTGGACATAGGAATAAACTACATTGCTCACAGTCATTCAATATTGAAAAATATATAAAAATGTGTAAAGGAATCGTCTTCTATAGGCAAGTGAAAATCATGAGTAAAGATAAGGAAACTAAAATAAAATAAACTGTCCAATAAGTGATATAGATTATAAAACAAAGTTTGAATGAAGGCTAAATAAATAAAAGGCGGAAAATGTCATTTGACGCCTTAACACTGGAACACCATTAAAATGAAAAATCTGACTTCAAAAGTAATATATGTATATATTGACTAAATTATATATATATATATATATATTTATATAGCCCCTGGCTTCTCCCAAAATATAAAATAATGTGCAATATAAAACTAAAGTTATGACATATCACTAAATGCCCTTTGTTGGGACATGATCAATATACAATAAAATAAACGAAAATATCTAGGATTAAATATTGATAAATATATAAAAGTAATATGTAGATGGTATAAAATATATCCCCTGGTATCAGAAAAATAACCCGACGAAATCCATTAATATCATGTCAGAAGTGTCAAAGCATTGTAAAAATGAGAAACTGACGGAAAAAAAATAATTAACCCAAAATTTGGTAACGTCACAGCTGTTAAAACGGACCTAGCCACAAGTAAATTCGGGATTACTAAGATATAATAAAAGAGTAAATGACATGGCTCCAATGACGTTAAGATCATTAAATACGAAAGATACATAAAAATGGATGAATATATCAAGGCGACATAGTGACGCATTGTTAACGGTCACTAGTCGAGGTTGGTTTACGCTTGCATACGCCTGACGTATAGCATAAATAAACAGTTAAAATGAAGTTCCAAATTAGTAATAGGATAATAGTAACGGGAAAATGGGACAAAAATATTTCATGAAATAAATTGATCTAAATAAACGGAGAAAAATGAAAAAAAAAAAAAAACGGTTTAGAATACTAACCAATCAAAAAAAATCAAATTAAAATTGCTCAAAGCAAACCATAAACATCCCGGGTGTGACCTTAAGAGGTTGCCTTGACCGGTCTGAAACCGTCGGCAAAATAAGGGGGGGGGGTGGCGCATTTGTCTCTCTTAGGTAAAATGTAAATTCAAAGGTAAAACTAATCTGGGTTATTGATTTAGAAAACATTTCTTGGCTATCACGTTCCTTTCGTATGATATTACTTCAACTAAAGTCTATGACGTGTGGGAGATTAAAATATAAGCACAATTACTCACTATTACCTACTTTACGAAGATTAACATGAGATTAATCTGTAAGAAGTAATTAAATTTCATTCGGGAAACTTTTGAAAATTCTGAAAGAACGAGAAAAACGCATAAATAAGCGCCCTTGAAAAGGCTATTATTCACACCTCGTTTGGAGGCTAGGAATTTCATTGTCGAAGCCACTTGAGGAGTGTAAAGTTCATCTACAACAAATTCCGCATCCATCCCGACACTCGACGAAAAAAAAATGTGTCATCAAATTCTCTCTCGTGGAGACTGAAATAGCATATGTTTCTTCCGCTAACGCGAAACTGAAAATTTCCGCACGGAAATCTATCGACTTACATGGGAGGAAAATCCTGGACTTGAGTCTTGCGACTGCACATATCCTGAGTTCGAAGGAACAAAAGGAAAACAACGAATGAATCGTGCTTTCGGTGCAGAGATTAAACTTGCGTGTTTAAACCTATCGTAAGCTGACGGAATGTAAACGTGATTATACCTAAGGGGAGGGCTTGATTGATTATACTATGCGCAATACTTCGTTATTTAATGAAAAAAATGACAACCAGTTTTGCCTTAATTTAAACAACCTTTTTAACTTTTATCGCTATTTAGTGATTTAGTGATTTGCGATGCGATTAAATAACCACACGAAATCTGTTGAATAATGCTGAAGAGTGTTTATTTAAACATTAAGGAATGCCGTAACTTGAAATATAAATATCATAATATAAATACACATGAAATTTAAGGTATTTAAAATTCAAAGCTAGAAAACGCAAAAGGAGGAATATTAAGCTATCCTTTAATAAATAGCTGAAGGAGACAATAAATATATGGATAATAACAAAAAAATCTCGTTAATATGTGAAATACTCTACGCCTTGAATACCGCTTACGTCTCGTTCTACTTTTCATTACAAGTTGGCTTACGCCTAACTATGGTGTTTTAACAAACTAAAAGTCATGCAGACTAAGTCATTCTTATGTCATTGCGCTACAATGACAGTGTCATTCCTCTTGCTACGGGTACCTCTGTGTACACAATTAATTCGTAGGGGAAGACATAACCTTAAAACTAATGGAAGGGAGCGTCACACTTACTACCTTTAGTAGCGGACACCATTGCTCCTCTATTCCTTAAAACATATATATAAACACTTGCGCACTCTTTTATATTTCACTACCGGTATTTCTGCGCGTACAACTAAAAACACCTATTATTATCCCTTAGCTAGAACATTGAATCAACGAGCGGGTTATACTCTAAACGAATGGTAGCGTCACTCTTACTACTTACGCCAGCGTATAGTAGCGGACATATAATTGCTCCTCTATTCCTAGAAATATAATTAGCGTTTCGTTTTTTCACATATTAACTTTACTTTAGTAAAAAAAATATTCCTTAAACAACGTAAAAATAAAAATGCTCTGCGACTGACTCGTGTATTCTCTCGACTATCTCCTTATCAATTTGCACTACAATTATTAGTACCAAGGCTCCCATCTTCGGGGCGAGGAGATTTCAGTCATTTTAAATTACGAGTGAGTCGACCACTGATCCTTGTACATTTCAAAACTATACGTGATAAAATTAAATATCCTCCTTGCGATAATCTTTAACAGTTTAAACTTAAAACACATAAACACAAACGGCGTTACTTTTCGGATCATTAACAAGTTACGGTCTGTTTTAAAAATATATATGAAATTGAAACTTTAAAGGACTTTAATTAATTAAAAACACAATTAACTTCAGCAATACTCTCTGCTGTGACCCACTAAGTACACACACCATGGTGTGATTGAGTCGTATCGTTTATAGCCGAAATATCATAAGTCACGCACCAAATGCATGTAAAAAAAATTACCAAATTGTATTTCAAGAGACTACTGCAAGGACAAGGGTCATCAAAATCAAATGCCACTTTTAAAATTTAGATAAAATCCTGGGAATTGATGAAAATTTCCCAGGTGGTAGTTCTGTCATAGCCATCAGGGCCTGACCGAAGGTACCGGGTTCGAGCGAACCACGGCGTTACTAGGAGCGGAATGACAAGGCTCGTCGGTAGACGTGCCCGGGCTGGCCAAATTCTGGACGGAATATGACACTCGAATGTCCGACATCGAACCTTCCGGCGCGCGGAATGACGGACGTACCTTATGCCACATCGCATCGACGCGGAAAACCGCGACGAAGCAAGGGCGCAGAGCTGTTGCCTCATTGCCCGTGGCTACCAAAGGAAGCATTCTATTTTCGTTTCCTCCGCATTGTAATGTGCTTTAATGCAGCGGGTGATTAGCCTATTGGGTGGGTGTGGTGGGTAAGGACTGAATTAAAGCTGATTATCGACATTAACCATCATTAACATTAAAACTGCGTGCTACGCAGCTTTCCCCAAAAATAAAGATTCGCGGAGAAAAAAACAATTCTGACATGTCACTATTTAACAAATTTCAATTTTCATTTATTTCAGAGTGAAATAAATGAACAAATTCCGCAACTCCACTACGTAGCGATGCCTATCCTTTCAATTTTCGTTTATTTCAAATTATATAAACGAAAAAAATTCCGCAACTCCAACCGCGATGCCTACCCTTTCAATTTTCATGTCTGTTTAGGAAAACAAGGCATGACGCTTTTCATTTCCAAAAGAAATGAAAAGGCCCGCATCAATCCACCACGTAGCGTTCCTCTGAACGCGGGGATCTTAAATAGGGATGTACTATTAGTACTAGTTGATGGTAGAGACAGCCCTGAACGGGCAGGTACAAATATCTAACTATTCATTAAAATAGACTCATGGTTCGTTTCTAGACTGAAGTGAGCAATGCAAATGGCAGAATGGGTGTAGACTAGCTTACCCTGTTCGGTTTAGAAATAAGACCAGTAGCTCCTGCTTCTCCGATGATTCCAGATTAAAAGACCTCGTGTCGCTCTCATGCGCACGTATTTAAACACTCGCTTGGCCTCTCGTCACCTCTTACCAAAGGCCAGTGTTCTTACCATTTCCTGTAGAATGCTTATTCTACACATTCTGAGCAGGAGCTGACAAGGTCTGCCAGGGTCAATATTTCTTAATCGAACGGGGTATGGTACGATTCATCAACATGTTCTGATCAGGGTATATCACATATATTTTGAAACTGTCAATCCCAAAGGATTGCAGGTGTGTATGAAATATTGAATTCTGATAATCTGTAATATATAATCCAAAATTCAAAACTCTAACAGGGGAGCTCTCTGGGAGTAGAGCCATCTTATCCTGGTATGTTCCCCCATCATATTCAATTCCAATGTTCCTTGGATATAGGTGTATTTCTCTTATTTTATCTGATCTGTCACTTGGTTCTGACAACAGGTAAAATTGATTATGTTTCTTGTACACAAATATTATATGCTTATATAGAATAGATTGCCTGTAGCCCTGGTTTCTCTAATCTACAGTGACGTTTCCAGTGTTATTGCACATCAACATCACAAGAATCATGCTTTCATTGTCAAGATTCTCATAGATTTCATCGAGAGTGCTGAAGCTCCCATAATTGATAAAATTTTTAATCCTCATTTTTTTTATTCTTCTTGCAAGGGACCATCTTCCATTTTTATCTCGAGTACAAAACTATCATCAATCTCATGATTGTAACATAGAAATTGTTTTGTCAATGGATAAACATAATAGCCTTGTCCTGAACACAGTGCACATGATAGATTATTAATTTTGTAATATTTTGTTATAGTATTGAGGCACAATTTGCAGCAATCTGATGTTGTGTAGGTATTTAGGTTTCAATACCTGCACACAACATGCCCGCATGAATACACAACCTCTCCAGGATACAGGGCACACATGAATGGGTATAAATATCTAGAATTGTTTCCACTTGCTACAGGAATTAAACTTGCACCCCTGCATCTATTTATCATGCTTTCAAAATTTAAATTCTTGTTAAAATAATTGGGGTGTGTATCCAATTGTAAATTAAACAGCCTTGTTAATGTTGTAACCCTTTCCAAAAAAAACTGAAAAACCCCACAGGTGTGTCAAGTGGACTGGAAGTGGACCGGAAGTGGGTGGACCGGAAGCGAACCGGAAGTGGACCGGAAGTGAACCTGTAGTGGACCGGAAGTAAATATGTGTGGGTGTGGGTGGGTGTGGGTGGCTCTTATGAGCATTTTTGGCTTAGTTTTAAGTGTAGCAAAAACAATATCAAGAAGGGCATATTTTTGACAAGCTTATGGACAACAATCTCACAGATGTGGCTTTTGTAAGTGTAGGCAAATCAATCTGAGGGAGGTCATACTTTCACGGGAAATTCCCCAGGGCATTTTTACAAAAATCTTGGATTAGACAGAGTACCACACTTGAGGAATAAGCTCATATGCACATCTTGAGCTAGTTTTAAGTGTAGCAAAATCTGCCTGAGGGGGGCTCATACTTTCTCGAGTTTATATTATAGCCAATTACACTACTCGATTCGAGTTTTGTTCTCGATTAAAATAGATAGCTTCTGGTCAGATAACATGATAGTATATTGATCTGGTAAAAATAGGCTGTATTGTCCATTAAGCAACAGACGTACTTTGGGACAATACTGGGTTGCAAGAATTTCACCGGAAGTTATCGTGTAAGGTTTGTCCACTTCTTTCATTTTTATATATTCGACTGACAAATTTAGCATTTGTTTTAATGCTTGGACGTCAATCCGTTTTTCACTCATATCGAAAAAATTTATTTCTCAGGGTGTGTTATTTATATATCGAATAATTTTTTTTCAAGATGTGTTATTTATGTATCGAAGATTTTTTTGTCTCGTAGCTTTTTTTTCCGTGTGTTATTCATGTATCGAAGAAATATATTTTTTTTGGTCTCGTAGATTTTTTTCCACAGTCTGTTATTTATATATCGATATTTTTTTTGTGTGTGTTAGAGGAAGAAAGTTTGTGCATTGGAAAACGCGATGATGTGTGTGATGATATCATCGGTCAACTGTTTAGACTTGCACCAATCATCCGTGTATCGTCTTCTCCCCTGCTTCGCCTCGTGAAGTTCGTCCATCTTTTCGTTTAATTTTTCCCCTGCAGCTGAAGGAAAAGTGTCGAGATCACCGCACCTCATGCCAGTTATCTCCCGAAGATTGTCCTTGAAAACCATTTCACATGGGATACGAAATTTCGGGGTTGTTCTTGCTATGTTTAGAACTTTCTCAACATCCTCACAATCTCCGTTTAAAGTGTGTTTGAATATCTTACATAGCAGTTCGGGCGGTAAATCAGTTATACAAAACTGCGACATATTTTTTTTTACAGTGAGTTATTTATACACCCCACCCAAATTATTGTTTTGCGTTCATGGCGACGGTGGTGCCCAATGCTGCAACTCTTTCACCCAAGGATGCGTCTGTGCTGACGAGTCTCCCGAAAGCTGCATGTCCAAATTTTCTGTCTGCTTCGTGACGTGCATCTAAATTGGTGTGCAAGTTTTATGCAATGTCGTGGTCCTTGCATGCAGCGTCCAACGGATTCACTCCTTTTTCTCCTCTTCCCAATCTTTTCTCGAGTTTGGTACCGGGGCCGCAATACTGGTAACCTGGTAAATGCATTTCGAAAGGTAACTTGTTGATGATGTCGTTGATTAGACCTTTTCCTTAGACCACGTTCCAGAATCTTGGAGGCAGCGTGTTGATAATTTTAATCAGGTACCCGATACCTTTGTCGTCGTTCACGATGAAGTTTGAAAGTATGGTGTTGATAATTTCCACGATGCCTACCTTCTCGTTGTAGAAATTACCATTACCGGCATTTTTCTTCACCGGCTATCACTAAACATCTGTCAATCAGTTTTCTCACGTCGTCCACTGAAACGAATTCTTTAAATAACGTGTTGTAGCGTTTGACGCCGCTTCCACTTTTCACCTCGTTCCATATCGGTTTGATGAGATTCCTGTACTTCTCACGGCTGCTCGATTTCACCCTATTCTGTGTGGCAGCATTATTTTGATACATGGCATCCGTCATGATTAAAATTTCCCTGTAACTCTGGTAATCTTCGTCCCTGTAATCTTTCGGATATTTTTTTGGCAACGAGTTCCCACAATCTCACTGTACCTGGATACCTAGACCAACTGTTCTTCTCATCTAATTTAATTTTAATGTCGTTGCCTTCGAAGGTGACTTTCGATTTTCCAATCTTCCACACGACGCCTTCGTTGGTTTCCATGCTCGGGTACAATCCGAACACCTCGTCCTCGTCGAATTTCCCTGTGCTCAGGTAGTTTATGCCAACAGACCCAACGCGATCTTCTCCGAAGGAGTGCGGCCTATGGCTTGACGTCTTGGCGGTTGTCTAAGTTCCAGAGGTCTGTGAATGCTGGAGAGAGGAGTCGGAGGAAAATCTTCATAATTTCGAGCGGCAAGAGATACGAGTTCCGTGATCAGATCCTTGTTCCGTTCCGTGGCATTTTTAAATTCCTTGCCGAGACCGCTGGTGGCGTCGATGATAGGTTGACCATCGCGCTTGTTCTCTTCGTAGAATCCGCGATTCTCGGATTTCCAACCTTTGAAGCGTTTCGCGAGGTAATCGCGCAGGTTAAGATTATCCTCTTCTTGAAATATGCGTTTCGACATTTTACGGTTATTTCTATATACGTTGAGACGTTTTCTAAAACGTTGATTTTTTTGAGCCTATATGCTTTCCGTTGTTGAGGTTTTCTTCTCGTCACCAACTTGAGATGATGCACTTTTTCGATATTAAGTTTATTTATATACATACGTTTGAGAAACTTTTTTTACCTTATTATATATACGTTTGCGACCGTTTATTTTTGTTTTGTGTCGTTGTATCGTCTTCTTGAAATTTGCGTTTCGTATCCGCATGAAGCTCAGAGAAATTCTTCTCAATTGTGGAAGATCGTTCTTCGATTTTGAGTTTTAAATTTTCCAAATTTTTCGTTTGAAATTGTAATTTGGCCAAATCATTTTGAAGCGAATCCACACTCAATTGTATATTTTGAACGTTATCGTACGAAGGCACGTCAACATAATTTTTTATTAGCGTTTTCAACTCGGAATCAATTTTCAGAATAGGATCCAAGCATTGTGTTTGTAAACTAACCACTTCAGATTTGAAACGTTTGTTTAACGTCTCCTGGTGTGTACGAAAATATCGTTAGGCATTTTGTTAATGGTTATTTATTTAAGGGTAGACGATTCGTATTTTTATGAAGAGAGGAATGAGTTTGTCGTAATCTCCAAGGAGTTCCATGTATAAACTATCTCCTGTAGATACATCATACGTGATGTAGGAAAGCATCTTATCGTGCTTGAAGCGATAAATGTTCTTGCCGGAGGCGACATTGATTTCACCTACGTTCTCAGGATTCACGGTGATCCGAAGTTTTCCGCCGATCGGTATCACTTAGAAATTTCATTATTTGTTGAAGACCTAAAACGTTTTGCCGACGTCGTCCTCGAATTTCGTCCAAATGCTGTTGAGGTGAATGATCAACAGATCGTTGGGTTTGGATAGTAATGAAAATAAAAATTCATTATCAGTCGTGTGGTGTACAGTTTCCATGTTGGTTTGCTTTCTAAAACTAAATACATCCATCGGCATTTTCAGGTTATTTAATACATCTTCTTCACATTAAACAAATTCTATGGCGTGTTTTGATTATTGCCAGGAAGATCCAATTTACCATTATACACAATTTGAGTCTTGTTTTTGATTAACGTAGATAGTTTCTTATCGGATAACATTTAAGTATATTTTTCGGGTGAAAATACGCTGTATTTATCAATAAGTAACAAGCGTATCCTAGAACCAAATTAAGTTTAAATAATTTCACCAGGCGTTATCACATAAGGTTTCTTTATTTTTAAGTTTGGAAGCTTGATGTACTCCACTGATGCATTTAGCATCACTTTCAAGGCTTGAACGTCATTCATTGTTGTTGCACTTACGTAAGAAATCTGCAGTTATGTTATTTTATAAGGATGCATGAATTTTGAAACCAATTTAGCACATATAAAATAAGATGCAGGTAGAGTTGAACTTAATGACTTCAGCCTGGAGACATGAGTGTAGGTCGTTCGTAACCACTTTTCCTCTTCCCAAATGTTTCAAGCACACAAAACAGAAAAAGAGAGAGGGACATCGTGGCAAAGCGGTTAGCTTGCTCTAGTTGACACATCTATTGGGGACACATGGCACATTTATCACTGGTATTCCAGTGTCCCCACTAGCGTGTATGAATTTTACAATGAAGTACATGTAATTTATTGTCCGTACCATCCAATGTTAGCTTGGTCACGCGTGTTGTGTAGAGGTCGTGCAAAGTATTCGCAATGCGATGATCGGTGGCTTGCATTGTTCTTTTTTGAAACAGGCGTTCTTTGTAATCTTCTATGGTGAATTTACCTCTGCTAGTTTTTCCCACCCCCTTTGCTTTCTTGATCCCATTCTTATCTGCAATCTTCAAGCAGTACATTTTTGCCCGAAGTCCTGCAAATTTACTAATGTTATTACCGTCCGCCTCGTCTTTGAACTTTCCTATGCCCATTTAATTTGCTGACGAATGCAAGGGATGGCCTGATGGTAAGTTGCTAAAATTAAAAACATGCTTCATCGAAGTCAGATCATGATGGAGGTCTTGTGTTTGGATTAGAAACACAAAGCTATCAGTGTCAATGTAGCAAATATGAATGTTATCGCCATAAAATGGTTGGAATTGATCATAGTAGGATTCGTACATGTGTAATTTGGAGAGTTCAAGAACGGTGGCACCTATAGCAATCGTCTTATTGAGCTTCACTTCCTTCTTGTTACTTTCAACGAATATTAAATTTTCATCGAAAATTGTGAACGTCTTGAAGTATGGGGAAGCAGCAATTTTCTCAAATTTCATCACATCCGTGACTAACGTTGCATCGATGTACTTGCGCACGTTCTCCATTGTATTGCCGTAAATGGCGTTGTTAAACAACTTGTAGAGGTCTTTGTCCGCAGGGGTTGTAGATTGTATTCGATGCTTGGTGTTCTCAGCAATATACGGCTGCAACCATTTGCTCTGTCTGAACTTCAAACCTCTATGTATTTTCTTGAGCTGCAAACCATGATTCAGATAGAATTGAAGTAACCTGTAGTGGAGAATGTAATTTCGTTTGTTGTTCAAGCTTAATACGAGTTTTGGCTCCAATCCTCTAGGAGATTTTTCTTTTACTGGAGCCATTTCCAATTCTTGATATTTATCTTGGAGCGTTTCAGGATATTCAAGGACGACTTCCAAAAAATAGCCCCATTCGTTATTTTCGGCCCAGTTGAGAAAATCCTTGGAGGAGAGTTCTTCTTTGTCCATTCATTGATAGTCACTGATGGGAAGAAACTGCGACGTGGAATGACCGTATAAATTATTCACATCCAAGTAGACAATGTAGGTGTCAGGTTTTGATGCATCGTAACCAGGAGAATAAGGATTATTTGCAATAGCATGGCGACGTGGACATTGTATAATGCCACCGCGTACTGCATTCTCAAGAAATACAAATTAGTCATTTTTCGTGATGAGGTCCAGAGCTACATTGGTGTATTTCAACATGGACTCCCATGTCAGTCCCGGTGTCGTAAAAAATGTACTGTGTCCAACATGTAGATGTCAATACATCTGTTCCGAAACGATTCGAAAATGTCCATCAGAAAGATGACATCAAGTTTGAGATACAGGTGGTGATAGTCCCGTAACGTTTGACAGTTGAAGGCCGACCACACTCTGCGGGCATGTTGATAATCATCTTCGGAACAAACGTCCTCGGTGAGATGAGAATAAAATGCAGTAGGCGGTGGCAGTTCGGTCTCGTCAAATTTGTCGAAATCATTGACGTATTCATAGGGTTAGACGCCCTTACGTCTCAGAAGATTCAAATTGTCGTCCCCAAAACATTGTTTCGTGGCCACAAGATCTTCGTCTCTAAGTTGAGCTGCAAGAGTGGCCAGGCTGGAAGACAGGAAATTGTAAGAGTTGAGGATTCGCACTTCCACACTTTCTCCGTGTTCGAGAGAAATCCAGACCCTTACAGCAATATACTTTTCGCTTATTCTCGGAATGATCGTGATGCGATTCGTGAAGTTGTAGAGTTCTTTGATTAACATATGTGTATCGTACCTCTTTGTGTAATGGAGATACACAGCAAAGAATCGTGCTTCCTTGATTTTGAGATTGCAAACGTTACAAATAATGGACAAAATTTTAGAGGTAAAATCAAGGAAGCACTCCTCGCATCTTGTATCCATGTCACGTCTCTGATGTTGTTCCGTTGTGAGTGGGGGTGGAAAAACATAAGGGCCTTTCAGTCTAGGTGCAAGTTCTTTGGCACATTCTGCCCTTTTTTGACAAAGTTTTTCCAGCATCGGGTCCACAATACGTAAAAACCTCATATAACTTTTCCCCGTAAATGGCAAAACTGCAAGGTTCGTGGTGAAAAATTGGTATTGTGTTTGAGATAGTGGGGTCAGTGTCACATGAGTCTAACGGAACTTCAAAACTTTTAAAATCAGCATAAAGAACAATAGGATGGGGGGAGAAGAGCCTGATATTTTTGAAATGTCATCTTGCTTCCAGGTTCCGACATGACATCTTCGGGTTCTGCATTCATGGAACCGAAACACTTGTGTTGTCTTATTTTTTCCCCGCGAAACATTATCAAGCACCGATCGCAAATTTCAATCTTGTGGTGATTCTTGCTGATTTGTCTTCCCACTAGCCGTGAAAAGTTGCGAATTAATCTGTAACCGTCGTCTGTGAGAAGAAGTCTGATTACGCTCTTTTGGGTTCTTGCAGGTCTGAGAACGCAAATGTCGCCCCAATCGTCAACCCCGAACACGGAAATATCAAGGTTTTACCCCTTTTCTTCTTTATACTGTTTTACAAAAATGTCGATGTCGTTCAAACTCACGGGACAGGAAATTTTTTTCATCACTTTTTTGTATCTTCTCTTTTATCTGGTGTATTTGGACAGACGTCGGGGGTTATCATTGGCTGGGTGTAACGCTGCGATGACATACCATAAATAACTCTTCTTATCTTTAATTTCTATGTTTAGCACTGCATTTTGATTTTTTTTTAATGTCTGGAGCAGAATTTTTTTGAGCGCTACTTAACGCTTTGAAATTACACAGTCTAAGCTGCAACATGTGTTTACACCCACAAAGACTAAACCCACTTCGCGACCTTTAAATTCTTCTTGTTTTCTTGCCAGGTGTTTAAATAGACGACTTATAATTTCGTCAAGATCATCGTGATTACCATGATGTAAGCCTTCACATCCTACATAAAACCTGAAACTGCTTGGCTCTGACGAGATGGTTTTCTCATACATACTGGTTAACACAAGACGAATTTTGGTTGCGGCGTTAATAATGCAATCGCGTAATTTGTCAACGACAAGAGTTTTCAATATCCAAGAACGTGCCGGAATCACATTTTTCATAAGGTGCAGATATATACGTCATGGCGCGTGCACTTTTATTCGAAGCAGAGCCTTCATGAGCATCAATGCGATATTTTTTTGCCTGGGGACATCAACACTTTCATCTTCCGGTATGCGACATCTCTTCTTATGCTTAGACATGTTTAGTTTAGAAATTAACTTCCCACGGTTGTGGCATGGTACCGTTTTGCAAAGACCAGAGAGTCCGGGTTGCGACTCCATTCTGCATCTTTGTTATTTATATATGTCCAATTTTTTGGGGGGGGGACGGGGAAAGCACTGAAACAGGATAAAAAAATAAAATCAAAGGCTAAACATGCTAGACATCGTTCAATGTGTATCACGCGAACAGTCTGCACTGTTATAAAAAAATAGAGCAAAGTGCGTGGCATGACTTTAAAGAATGTTATGGCTTCTCCGGGTATGTATTAGCGCAAAACATATCCTCATCTTCAAAAAAACGAGAAAAGAAAGTCACGAGCCTTGGACTTAAACACCCTTGAAAAAAATAATAACAAAGTTACTTACCTTTAAGAAACTTGTAGCACAAAAATAAGAGCCCACTGAACTTCCACGATGATACTGCTGCACAAACGTGTATTACAAATAACAGCGCACTGAACTACCACAATGAATGTTCACTGTGATAATGCTCCGCAAAACAGGACATTTTCCGTTATATATTCCCTCAGCCCCCACGTGTTGCCCTGGTACTATTGACAATGCTAGTTCCATTTTTTTCAGGAAGACCGTTTGACAAATTGTTCTGACACGATTGGCAATGGTAGTTCCTTTCTTTTCAGCGAGACAGTTGACGAATTGCTCTGGCACTATTGGCAATACTACTTCCTTTTTCTTTTTCAGCTAGACCCGTTGACCGATCCACCCATGTGTGATGCTCTGGCACAAATGACCTTCTTCTTTTCAGCGAGTGAGGAAATGCACACCTTACATAAAATCAGTTCCGGGGTAATCATTACAGACCATCCGAGGTCCCAACAATACTAAATTATAGACAGCAAAAGAAAAAAACAAATATAAAAGCTCACGGAAACAAGATAGTCGCACACACATTGTGTTCACAGATAATTTTTAGGTCACGTTTTTGGACCGACTCTATACTATTTTCCTGCCATTATCCGAACTTATTAAGTGCGGGGTAAGGTAGCAAACATCCAAACCCAATTGAAGGTTGTATTACCGACGAATTGAAATTCGATAGAGCGTCCGTTAAATTGGATTTTGTTTCACTTTCACCCGCAAAGTATTCGGATAATCTTTCCGAATCATTTTGTAAAATTGATAAGTTATGTAGTCACGATATTGGTTTATGATATCTGCAAATTCCATGACGGTGAAAAAATATAATAATATTTTTCACAAATGTTTTCCCCATTTAACAATTAATCGTTTAACATGCAAATTATTTCGTGTTAATGTTGGCGTTCGGTTATAAAAGCTAAATTTTAGTTTACGAAGAGCTAGAAATTTTGCAAATTCTGGAGAAACTTGACATTCGGAAGGTTTGCAGAGAGGGTTCGGGATCGCAAGTCCGCGTATTCCGGGTAGACTGCGACTTCCTACGAATCTACGGAAATAGTTATTTTTTCCGTTGAGATACCGATTTGTGAGAGAAACAATTATAATGGGGATCTGTTTAATCTCCATTAAATTACCTCCGATCAACAAACCGAAACTTTGTTGCAACACGTATTGACGAATTTGACTCCGTAAACTTACTAACGTTATGAAGTAAATTGAAGGGAGCAAGAGGTAAAAGGTATCTCCTTTTTTCACACCGTTAAGGTGTGCTGGTTGGAGGGGTGTCAATTTTCGAGCAGTTAATTTTTTATATTTTTTTTTCACAGTACTTGTAAAGATCTTTCGTATTCACACTCACGATAATAGGAAAAACCTTTTTCGGACTGGAAAAAAATGTTTGAGACTGCAGGTGGTATGTGTATAGCCGAATATTTGGTTGGATGCGATTGCCTTACAGCAAGCTGGTGTGGGTGCATTTATCGGTGGATATTGCAACCATTTGCTTTTATTCCTAACCATAGGTATCCAAGTTCATTTCTCGTAGCTCGTGGTGTCCAACACGATCGGCATGATCTTAATGATAAAGTCTGATTTCAGGATGTGTTTAGCGACAAGATGAAAATACAATTTGTAATGCACGGTGAAGACGCAAAAATGCACCTTCGATTAATATAAAATAGCATCTTTAATACACTTAAAATCTGCAAAAGAATAGCGTCGAAAAGAAATAGATGTTAGTATATTATTCGGTGGTGGGTACGTTAGAGCTGATTTTGTTGTGTGTGTGGGAGAGTGTAAGGGATGGATGGTCCGAATTTACCCTCCATAAAATACATCAAAAATTTCAATCACACACCGTGGATCCTGTCGGTCCTCGAACACTTCGGACTCGTCATAGATTTGAGGCGAACATTAGGTTTACAAAAAGTCACGATATGGAAACGTGAGGAAAGCAAACTCTCTCGCAACATTTTAGGTTTACAAAGCTCACGATATAGAAACATGTACGACACATGTTTTTAGAAAGTTACAATAATGGAGCGTGTGGCCTTGAAAGTACTAGTTCGACACTCACTTTTCAGAGCATTTTTTTCGTTCTTTTAGTTCGTCATTGCAATGAAAGAGCCGCGAAACGCAGAGAGAAAGTGAGTTCGTGCACTAAAATGACAGGTTTTTGAAGGGTCAAAGTTGGGGTTGTTCTCAAAGGTATATTTTGGCACTACTTATGTCAATAACCGTGGTAAATAACATCTAAGTACATATCCCCAGGGTCGTAGCATACTACATGCAAGTATATCGCGCAGACCATCTTGAGTACCCCTAGACATGCCTTGCATTAGTTGCGCTCTAGTGCCAAATGCAAGAATATTGCCTCTTGCATCATGGTTCTCACCAACGTGTTCGCACAGCGCAGTGAACATTTTCGGGTATAGTGACCGACAGGCCCTTAGTACCCACAGCAATTTTGTTCAACGCAATTCGTGGAACACCGTGGGAGTCAGTGTTACTAAGTATCTAAACAATGTTATCAGATCTGAAAGACGTCAAGAGTAAATTGTGTGTGTGTATACTCGAACATCAATGATGGCATTTTTTCAAATAAATATATATGTGTTTGTGCGTTTATTTAATATTTACGTAATTTAAAATATATTCTTGAGTGTTCACGTGCTCATGTGAACATTATCAGGCGACGAGCCTGCATATGCTACAATTCAATCACTCGTTAGATGATTTTACACTAAACTGACAAAGAGATTTGTGCGAGCAATCAATATCTGAACACATGAACAGCATTTTTCATTGTGAGCATAATTGGCGTATTCTGAAATTCTGAAACTGGTTTACAGCAACACTTTGTATTTTAAGTAAACATTTATTAAATATTAATTTGATATAAATATATATAAGATGCGAATTCAGGGATGCAAGTAAACCAAAAATAGAAGCCCGACAACTTAATTTTTTGCTGCAATTTCTACATACATCCAAAGAATTGCTCTATCACTGGTAAACCAGATAGCATGGGAGAATACGCCACTAGTCAGAATATAGGATCTGACCAGCAAGATAATGTTGCTTCAGATATTATTACTACTTTAAAGTCGCATTTTTACCACTTTCACTCTTTCGAACAATTAATAGTTTATTTAATATTTCTCTTATCTAGGATCATTTATCTCAAACTTATGGCTAATCTTTATAAAATGGAAGAACGGATGGTGATGAGCAGTATGCGTTGTTTTTCATTATTTTTTTGTTTTACTTTCGCTTTATTGATAGATAGGCTAATTGTGCCTGGGCCTACAGTTTAAAGTGGGATCGGAATCTCAATGTTGCTCTGCCGGGTATCGAATGATTACATAGTTCAACGTTTTGACTATGCCATCTCGGAGGCATTCACAGCTATAGCTCTTGTCTATCCTCACGGCGGGTGCACTATATTTTGGCAATGGAAGTGGGGAGAGAGAGGAATAAGCCAGAAACCAGACAACACCAGAGCAACGAGAGTTACGATGTCACGGGAGGAGGTGCTGCACGCACCTCGTTCTACAGACTGATCGTGCTGGATTAGTTGCTTCTCCGCTCCCTATTTCCCTTGCCAGCATGTAGGCCGCTTGCCCGACTGGACAAGAGCCATAACAAATTCACATTCACGTCATTATTCTCAAATACTTTCCTCAAAATAGATTGCAGAGTTATCACTGTTATCAAAATATATGGAATGACGGGTATCATTATAATAGACAACAGGTGTGCCCACAGTGGGGTTATATGAGATTTTTCGGGGATTTTTTTGCTTTCAAATAATATAAAATTCAACATTTACATAAAATGTTTACACCTTAAATCCACCATATTGAATACATTACATGAAGAAAATAAAGTATGTATGGGTAGGGTTTCCCAAAGGGCGTTTCTGGACGCATGTTGTGTCCAGTCAACTTTGGAGCTTTGAGGGGGGGAGGTATTTTTATAATTGAAATTTCAATGGTAATTCAAACTTGTGTACAATGCTACATTGTTCACGTCAATTAACCATTGCTGCTATACCTAGGTATATATATCAATTTGTAGACTTCCAAGGGATGTGTAACGGGTAATATGTGTTATTGTCAATATCCAAATCTTACATATCAGGCCTTAAATTGACACTTGTATTCAGGGGGGATTGATAATTAAATTGTTGGGGGTGGACAATACATCCAACTCTTCAATGTCAGCGTTAAGTCTTTGATTATGGACGGGTATTTCAGTTATACCTTGGAGCAAGCAAACAAGAAAAAGTCTGCACAAGTAGTTGTCCGAGACGGCTCCACCAATGAACACGTGAGAGTATTGGGATTGCATGGAAGGGGGCGAGGGGAAGCGAATGCAGTTACCAGCTTCCCAGCAGCGTATACTGCTTCTCTCTGCCCAATCGATTTCCCTCACTTCTCTGACACTATGCACGGCCTTGCTCCAGAGATTAATGGGACAAAGTATAGGGGGAATTGAGTATTAAATTGAGGGGTATCCAATTCTTGTGTACTACTCTTGTCTTAGATTGTTGCGCAAATTTATTAAATTTAAGTGGGGAGATATGATGCTATTGATAAAGAGTTAAGTCTTGGATTCTCAAGGGATTTCTGTAGTGTGGGCGGGAGGGGGGGAGAGTTCGAATATTATATCACAGACAAACACATCTTTTCGGCGCCGAATGTTCGAAAAGAGTAGCTATAGCGGGATCCTAAGAAAGTATTGAGACCACATTAAATTAATATTCTTAAAAGCCTTCAAAGAAATTGATGTAAACATTTTCTTGATCGCTTCGCTCGCAATACTGTTTTGCAGGGATATGGGTATGACGTTTTACTCTGGTGTTTGTGAAGTTCTATACTATCGCTACATTACAAGACATTGACGATATTCTCCATACCGATTAATAACGTCACTTCTTAAAATATAATGCTTAGTGTTGGTATACTGCTTAATTTAAAGCAGGTGTATCACTTGGATGGTGTAATTCTATTAGCAATATTATTGTATCATTGATTTCCTGTATGCTGTAATAGTTGTACTAAGTGTACATAATATGTTAACACCTTGCACGTTACCCAATAAAACAGGAAAATAAATATTTTCAAATTCACATATCTAACTTCGTGTCACAAGACAATGTTACTTTAACAAGTGAAATTTGCATTGAAGATAAAATCTAGTTAATTCTTGCTATGGATTACCAAAATAACTATATTTACCTCAAGCAGAGGGAGCGAGTTAGAAATTTCAATCTAAGCGTCGCGACAGGTTACGTTTGTAACAAGTTTTATGCATTAATCTACCCGAGAACGGCACTCAGCATCTCACGTGCCATTCTTGCCTCAACCGTCGAGCTGTTCATGTCACAGACAGTGAGAAAATCGGCAGAATTGCAGCGGAACTATATTCTGGGCGCACGTTTGGCACTACATGTGTGAAATGTTGCTCCAAACATAACCTGTCGCGGGGCTCCAGAAAGTTATTTCTTTGTCCAGGTTTAATTTTCTATCTTAAGTTGTGTAACAATTTGTGTTTAAGGTGTAAAAAAGGTAAAGGTAAAGCGCTCCCCAGGCCATAGCACCACGCCATGAAGGCGTATAGGGGTGTATAACGCCACACACTTTCTCGATCCGGTCGTGAGTGGTGGTGATTTGATCAGTATCACGCCCCTGACCGCCTTTACCCCCCAGGGTTTCACCCAGGTACCCATGTTACTCGACGCTGGGTGGGCGCCGGGGCCGCTTCCAAAGTTAGAGAAGTTCCCGGATTTGAACCGGCCGGGGATCGAACCTGGGACCTTTAGCATGGTAGTCGGACGCTTTACCGACTGAGCCACCGCGTGTTTAATCTTATTATTCAATTCACAAACACGGTTTAAATGCATATTTATATAATTTAATTTATTATATTTAAGCTATCAATGTGTAGCTTTTCGTTATTTCGAAAAGTGAACAATTTATAAGATTTCAACATGGTATTCCATTCAAATAAACATCAACTATTATGTATTCATCCAAACTTTTGAGGGGATATTGATGAATGAATTAAGGGGGGGGGGGTTAACGCATTCATGATCTTTGGGTGATTGACATCCCTGTTTAGAGAAGAAGGACACATAAATTATAGTGCTCATTAACCCTCGAGTACTCGCGTGGCATCCCGTAACACGGATACTCGCGCGGGTGACAGTTGTCACCATAAGGTATTTTATTTATTTCGAAAAGACTAATTATAGTATGGTGGACTTTTTTTGTTTTGTTATATTTACAATCTATTCTAGCGACTCTTAAAAGTGGTTTTTGTATTATTTTTGTATCAAACAGGTGTTGTAAGGAAAAAATTACCAAATCGTTCTTTAACAAATTTTTGCATGGAAAAAATATCTTAAAATTTAGGCTACCATAACTTTTTTTTAATGCAGGGTAACATTGTAAAATTCCTTGCTCATCTGAAAGACAGCTTTATTGGGAATCCATAAACATATATATTAACATAATTTGGCCTTTATTACAAGCGAAAAGAAATCGCTAAAGCGTACCCTGCATTTTATATATAGAAAGAGTATAGTCACAACAGTGTTTGTTACTCGTAATACTTTTTTATGCATATTGTAGGTTGAAAATTTCAATGACAAAGAATTGATGAATGATCACTACAGATATGACGTCCACCTTTTTCACAATGTTTTCTGGTTGATTTGTCTCTTGCCCTCCCACACAGATAGGAGCGACCTCTACTGTTACCTTGTTGTCTGCGCTCAGGCTGAGGAATTTCTTCGATTACAAGAAGGGCCTTTCCTCTTCTCTTCAGATGTGCAGGGATGAAAGGAAGCTGGATGAGACTCTCAATCAGAGGTTTTATGAGTTCTAACGCCAAACTTTTCAGGAATTCTCGTCTTGCAGGTGGTTTAGCTGCATCATTGATGAACTTGTAAATGATTGAGGGGTTGAACACACGTTTTGCCCCACAAGTTCTAGGACTTCTCTGATAGGCGCAAGCTGATCAAATTTCTCTTCGCTGCTGACGATCTCCGATGTCATCAAAACGAAGACATCGCATGAGGAAATGAAATATATTCTCACTAATGGTAAGATAATAGACTTCCACACCAGTCCCTGCAGAATTGTCCCACATTGCTTAGTTTTTCCATTTTACTGCCAAAACAGCCGGTTAGTAGCAAAATGCGTATGAAAGCACGAATTTCAACATCATTCGTGTGTTTGGCATCCCTGTCTCGGCTAAAATGCTCCTTTATATGGTCAATATAAATGTTGGTTGATATAACTATAGTTCCAATAACGTTAAAAAGTACAAAGCAATCAAGTGTACTGCGTGCTTCCCTACTCTGTCCAGTTGGTCCTGGGAGCCGCAAAATAATGTTGTCAGCTCTGGTTCGTACATTTCTGGGCTGAGGGGATAGTTTTTCCACTTCGTTACATTTTTATACTGGTTCTTACCATTTATAAATTTATAAATCGGATGTCCTCTTCATCACTGGATTCCTCTTCCACATTTGGCGCCAGGTCATTTTCGGTATTTTTCACTTGGTCCTTTTGTGGCTCATCTGCTTCTTCGGTGTCAAAGACATCGTCCTGGACATCTAAATGGTCATCTCCACCATCGTCACTTTTATTCTCCACAACATCGTCCTCATCGGAACTCTCACCAAGCAATATGTCCAAAACAAGAGAGTTATTGCAGAGTCGGGGACGCTTAGGTACATTCATGACGCCGTTAATCGCGCGGGGGACAAGTGTCACCCAACTGACTTTCAAGCGCAATAACACGGGCCACTCCTCACTACAACATACAAACGCACACTAGTCAGGTAGCTGGAAATGTAAGCGGAAGGTACTGAAGTCCCTACCACTCGCCTCCACCACACTGTTTGTCGGTAACAAAAACAAATGGCCTGGGTGACAATGGTCACCCGCGCGAGTACTGGAGGGTTAATGCTAAAAAAATTGTTACTGCCAGTAGACACGATGTTGTAATTAAATACTTTATAGAAACGATAATATGGTTTGAGGGGACGAATGACATTATTGGGAGCCCGGGTGACACATTATGTGATTTGAGGGGGGCACATGACATGATTTTGGGGGACACGTGAGAAGTTTTAGGGGTGATTACGCCATTGACCTTGGGAGGATGGGCACCCCGATGAAGAATGGAGTATCTATTACTTTATGAGTACCATTGCTAATGGCTTCTATTGAAATATTCATGTCGTTGTTATTTCTTTGTTGATGCAAGACTAACGCAAAAGTGGCGAAAAAACGAGAAACGTTTTGATAATTATTTGTTTAGCCGTAGCAAAACGACTTTCAAAATATAGCGTTCTGACCACTGGCCACTATTTTCACACCCTTGAACTTCATGTTACACTTTTACAAACAGGAAGTGATGGTCCCGCGCGCGCCAAGAAAGCAATGGAATGTAAATATCCAGCGAATAGCGTCTTTTCCTCCTTTTGAGAGTGTCGTGTCGAGTGGGCCTCCCTAATGGCGCAGTGGTAGGTAGCCTTGTACTAAAGGTGTTCCAGGTTGGATACCCGATGGAGGTAGATAGTGGTTAGAATCCACCTTTAAAGTGTAGAACCAGTCCCGTTCAACCTTACTGTTGATCAAGTGGACATAAACATAAAATCAATCAATCAACAAAACTTTAAATTTTATTATTACTAAAATCCAAGTCAAAGCCCCCTGTGGAGCGATGAAGGCTTTCTTGCTTCTCCTTTAGTTTACTTAGGAGAAACTGATTTCTATTTGAATACTGCCGGTCCACTACCTGCCCCCGCGCGACTTGTCATGAAAGTAATATTAATTTTCTTTTCTATATTTTGCTTGTGTTTATATCTATTGTTACTTCTATCACACATCACTTTTATAAAAGTAGCAATAAAATTATATTTTTATTTAATATTTCTAACTATTCATCTGGTCATGCTACACGGATATACAATTAATTATTTCCAAATATTAATAATAAACATTGGAAAAACAAACATACAAATATATTATGTAATAACAATAGCTTATTGTTGTATGAGTGAGATGACATAAAAAATAAACATTTGTAAACAGTTTCTAAACTTAGAAGTACAAAGAAACCCTTGTTATTGTAAAACTGAAAATAATTCAATATATTTAAAATGTTTAAACTAGTAGATATAAATATATTATGTTAGAAAAGCATCCTACCATTACATGAGTGAAAATAAATAAAGAATTACATAATAAAAATTAAAATTGTTAAATTAGATAACACAAATAATGTTCAAATCTTTCTTGGTAAAGATATTCATTTATAAATTTCAAACACGCCAATCACCGGGTCCAGCGGCGGAATGGTTAGAAAATTGCGCTACGACGTCAGGGGTCCCGAACTCGAATCCTGGCCTGGGCATGGATGTTTGAGAGTTTCCTTTCATTAATATCATCATATCATCACTCATCATCATATACGCATATTAGCAAAACGTGGCACAAGATGTGAAAGCGCCGGGTCACAAAGTGCCTAGCGTCATTATTCATGTTTGGAAAAAGGCTTGATTGCCGGAGAGATTCAAATTTCGGTTTCTTACATGTATAAACGAATTATTGCAGTTCAGGTAATTTAACTCCACGTGTTCCAGTGAGATTGAATTGTCTCAAGGTTATGCCATCGTTTTTAGTTGACATTCATTTCTCCGTAGAAAGTGATTGATTGATCGATTAATTTTGTTTATTTTGCTTCGCGTTTTGTGCCACTTTCGCCTAAAATTTCGAAGATGGAGAGGAATGATGATAATATGAAATTGATGAATGGACACTCAGAAGCATCCATGCCCAGGCCGGAATTCGAACCCGGGACTTCTCGCGTCATAGCGGAATGCTCTAACCACTCCGGCACGGAGAATGACTCGTAGAAAGTGGACTGTTAACATTGATTCATTAACCCATTCGAACCCTGCGTACATGATCATGTACATCATATTGCAATATTTTTCCCTGACAAACATCTGACCGGTTTGCGTTGAAACCTGGTGGCATCATTCTTGTGCATCTCAAGAGTGAAATGGAACATCAGCTCCTGCCACCTGTTGACTGTGACATGAACTACATCGAGCAGCAAGAGTCATGGCGTCTGCTAGTGGAAAGAAACCAGGTAAGGGCTGAGATTTTTTCTTGTTTCTTGGTAATTTATACTAAATTTCACAATTTCTTGGTTCCTCACACAACAATAAGGTCTTGTTATTCCAATTCGCATAAAATATTTTTAAAAAATAAGTTGTTCAGTGTGTTATGCAACAATGAACAAGGCGTACATGATCATGTACAGTTGGTTTCAATTGTCGTGGCATCAAGTAAACTGCAACAAAATGGAAATATATTTCCTTGCAATAAAAATCAGACATGTTGTCATGATCATATCAGGGAGGGGTGTTGGGTATGGGTATGAGTATTCTCATTCTTTCTCTTTTGCTTTTGAAGATTAAATAAGTTAATTTTTTTCCAGTGTCTTTGATAGAATATAAGCTGCATATATATTTTCGTGGTATTTTGCCAATGTTATGAGACCATGTCATAGTTGCACTCATGAAGTCAGTAACCTTTGTATTGTTCAGTCATGGGTGATGAAAGATGGGGGGGTTAATTAATTCCCCCTGAGATCTCAAATTTTGAATTTTTATACATTGTTGCTGGATATATTCATAATTACGTACCAAAATAATTGGAATTCAAAAATAATGGCTAAACCATGCTTGTTATATATTCCCAGGGAAGTAAATTTATAAACCATCATTTTGTTTATAAAATATGTGATATTCCACATGAATATATTCTTGGGGGTTTGAATTACACAATACTTTTGCACAATACCATCTAATCATATTCCTAGAAAAGTAATGTAATAATGTTGCATGTAACTGTCCTTGTATAGGAATATATGTTGATAGTATTTTGAAAGTCACTTTTAAATTTTAGGTTCTTCTGCATTATCCTTTGACCTGAGCAAGGAAAGGCATGTGGACACACTGCTGGATATGCTCATGTCAGGTGATGTCTCTGACCTGGATCTGTCTAGTGATGATGGGGACAATGATAGCAGGAGGGCAAGTTGCAGTAACAATGGTGGTCAGCTGAGTACCGAACCAATGCAAGTGGATGAGGTGAGTCAGCATAGTCCTCTATCAGACACAGAGAGTGAATCAGATGTAGCTCCAATAGAAGAGGATGGGGCATCACATCAGCCTGTGAACATCGTAACAGATAAGAAAAATGTGCAGTGGAGGCATCGACCCTTCACCCCACCTGACATTACTTGGCAAGAATGTAATTTGGGCAATACAGATATTGAAGTACTGACGCCAATGTCATATTTTCACAGGTATATTTCAAACAAAGAATTTGACACAATGAGCACCTGTACTAATATATATGCTATTCAAAAGAGTACATCACATTTCAAACATACAACTTCCGAGGAAATGAAAGTGTTGGTAGGTTTACATATTGCAATGGGTTGCCTCAAGTTTCCTCGGGTTAGGTTGTATTGGGACAAATTTTTAGGAATCAACTTGTTTTTAGAAAATATGGCACGGGACCGATTTTTCCAGCTACGAAACCACCTTCATGTTGTAAATAATCTTGATCGTCCTGCAGATTGTACCGACAAACTGTATAAAGTAAGGCCATTGTTTGATGCAGTTCGTAATAGATGTTTACAGCTGCCAGTTGAAGAATTTGTGTGTGTTGATGAGCAGATAATACCATTCCGAGGACATCTGGCTATCAAACAATACATAAAGGGCAAGCCCACTCCTTGGGGTGTTAAAAATTTTGTTTTATGTGGAAAAAGTGGCCTTGCATATGATTTCCTTATTTATCAAGGTAAGACAACTCCAATAGATGAGGAAAGCATGAAGAATTTTGGACTGGGTGCTTCTGTAGTTCTTCATTTGTGTAACAGATTGTCTGCAAGTGGACACAGGCTATTCTATGACAATTATTTTTCATCATATGCCCTTCTTGAGACACTAAAGGAGAAAAATATATTAGCAGCTGGTACCATTCGAATGAACAGATTTCACAAACCGACACTGACACCTGATAATGAAATTGTTAAGAAGAAGGAAAGGGGCTACTCAGAAGAAATTGTCAGTAAAAATGGTAACATTGTTCTTGTAAAATGGCTTGACAATAGAACAGTGACCTTGGGATCCAATTTTGTAGGAATTGGGGAAGAAGATGAAGTACAACGTTGGGATAAAAAGAATAAAATATATATTTCAGTGAAAAGGCCTGAGGTGATAAGGCATTACAATAATTGTATGGGTGGGGTTGATCTTTTAGATGAGATGATTTCCTTGTATAGAATTTACATAAAATCGAGGAAATGGACCCTTCGTCTCCTAATGCATGCTGTTGATATGGCAGTTGTCAACAGCTGGTTTGAATACCGTAGAGATTGTACTGCAGCAGGAATTCCACAAAAGAAAACTTTAGATCTCTTACATTTCAGAATGAGCATAGCAGAAGGACTGACACGTTCAGGAAACACTGTGAAATCTGGGAGGGGTAGGCCACTGAGTACTGAAAAGGTTTTGCAAAAGAGGGGTTCTACACGTGGTGAGAAAAGACCAATAGATGATGTTCGTTTTGATAATGTAGATCACCTGCCTGTGCATAATAGTAAGAAGGAAGCTGGCAGGTGCAAAAATTTTGGTTGCAAAGGAAGATCTCATTTTCTTTGCCAAAAATGTAAAATACATTTATGTTTGTCAAAGGACAGGAACTGCTTTCTGCTTTTCCATCATTCATAAGTGTAACTATATTATGGTAATTAATGCATATTAATTGTAGACAAAAGCCATGTGCCCTTCTGGCAATTTGAAACATAAATGTCTTCACCATAATAAATAATACACATAACAATGAGTGAATTTATGCCTATCACATAGAAAATATTATTCCAAATTTGAATGCATGAAAATATGTTTTTTACAATATGTAAAATATGAACACCATAAAATGTACATTTACAATTGTTTTTTAAGAGAAAAAATATACTGACAAAGCAATCAATCACTCTGTAATGTAAGAGCATTCATGTAAATGTTTGTGTATTGCAACATTCTGTACCTTTTGTACATGATCATGTACATGATGTAAAAAATAAACTATGATGTAAAAAAATAAAAATTCGATATTTTTGTATTACAATGAACCTCTAAATCAGTTTCAAGCAAAAAAATATTTTTTCCACCCATACCCAAAAATTCGGGTCTGAATGGGTTAAATATTCATCTTATACGATGAGCTAGTTGTGTGTTTATTCTTGTAAACTTGAGTATGACATGTAACTACTCGGAATTATTATAATAATAATAAAACAAGATAATAATGGTTATTTTACATTTGCAACAAAACTGTTTTACTTTTATTAGTTCAAAATAGTTAATTTCATTACAATAATCCTAAGGATGAAAATATTGTTGTTATTATTTCTACTATTCATATTTTATTCTTGGTCTCACTCATTTACAAATATTATTTTTCTTGCCACGCCCATGGTGTCAAGTTCAGTTCAGATGTGAAGCGAAAGTTCTAAGAATAGCATCGGTTATCTTGACACAACTTTGCTAATCTTCCTTGCTCCCCCTTGTGGTGCATTTAAATGAAGTACAGTGAGATGCATAAGTATTACCTATCAGTTGTCCATCATTTTTGTTTCACGCGATGAGAGCTTCAAGAATTTAAAAAAATAAAAGATTCCAACAACCTCTGCATGAACACACGTAAATACTCATTCCTTGAAATGTCACGTAGGATGAAAGAGATATATTGAAGCATTCCACCGAATAAGGCTGTTTGACACATTTTGGAATATTCTGATTTATCAGTGGAATCATGCTATACCGAACATGACACACATATAGTGATAGACTCTCTTCTCTATTGCCCAAGAGTTGGCACGAGTATGCTGGCAAACTGGTCTCTGAGTGGAACAACCATGTATGTGCAAGCAAGATGCCGGACCTCAGAGAAGTAACGTTATCTGCTAGCGACGTGCATCTTATCAATAGAAGCAGAAAACGCAAGATAAACGTTTCAGAATGGAAGGACTTTAGAAGGAAGAAGTTAATGGATGCAGGAGAAGCAAGGCAAGGATGCGATGGCAAAGAGGCAGCCAACGGAGGTAAGTGCCAACGCTGTATGTCCAAATGGAACTATGAAACTGTTGCAGTGAACGGTAAGGTATATAAAACTTTTGCCTTTTGGCAGCGCATCTTGTACAGTTTTTTTGATTTTTGTCATGTATTATACAATACTGGGTAATATGAATGTAGTATGATACCGGTTTGTAGTATGCAAGGACAAAAATAATGTTATATCAAATCAGTATGTAACCATTCTTTACAGACAAAATACACCATCCCAGATTATATCTTGTACAGGAAGATGTACACACTGTTCCAGAGAACCTACCTGTCTTGCTCCGTGGCCAGCTGCCTCTCGAGAAGATGAAGACAGGCTGATTGTTATAATATGCTGTAGTACATGAAAGAGGAATACAAACAGTTCTACATTGATCTGGCTTGTGCAGATGAGTAAAGTGTGTGTTTTGGTGTAACCAAAACATTTCTTTCTTCTCTTGTTTGAACCACTGGCATCAGAGTAACTTGCAAGGGTGAAGTGTGTGTTTTAGTGTAACAGATCCATTTCTTTTTTTATTATGGCTAAAGCACTTGGAACAGAGTAACTTGCCATGTGACGGTAAGTTCAGTGCATGTTTTGGTGTAACACATCATGTTTTTTTTTAATACAATTAGATTTCGGTACTGTTATCGTACCTGCTGGTGTTCATTTTCCCCATAGTACTTCTGCACATACAGCGTTATTCCACTGGAGATAATTTTAGTGGCCTGCCATTCGGCTACATGCAACAAACGGGCCACTCATAAGGTCGGATATTGCCTAAACATTAATACTGTGCTTCCATAATGTTTTATTTTCCCTTGTAGTCCAGTATATACTAAAGTTTTTTCGATTTTTTCGGATTCACAGAAAAGTGCCATACAGCATTTTTCGTTGTAATGTTTCAATTCATGAAAATAGGCATTTACGATTTGACGAACAAAACTTGCAAATCTTACTGTACAACTGGTTCTTCGACAGGTATTATTTCCCTCTCCTACTGGGACCAGTAGGAAAGAAGAATACATTTCCGTTTGCAGACTCTCCTAAATGACGTTGTATTGTTGTATTTAATATCTCGCATGGCTTGAAAAAATTATTAAAAGTCTTGATAAAAATTAATCTATCAACTCTTGTGTTGTGAAATTTATTTTTCCGAAGTTATCCTGCGACTGGCAGGATCGAAATCAGTTGTTTGAGAAATAACAAATTTATATTTAACTTTCTGCTAAGTGCTACCGATAGAGATTCAAAGATTGATTTTAAAATCTTGGGTGCGTGGGCACTTTCCAGATGCCACAGCCTCGTTAGTCTGCAAATTGCAGTCCATGGCTTCTATGGCGTGATGTTTACAATTGGGTGTACCACTAGGAAGGGTAATTTCCTACACCCCAAACTAAAGTCGATGCCACTTCCATCCACATTTATATCATTGCTTTGGTACAGTAGCAATTAAGGAATCCTTGTTACGTATTATTTGAAATTTAAAGTGAAGTATTAATGACACTCTAATCTAAAGAAACCGGACTATTTGACTCATAAAAGAAATAAAACCATTTTAATAATTTACATTGTAACTTATAGCTTCACATACAGAACCAGAATATCTATAGTGCCGCAAGAGGTTTCCTTCATAGCAAAAGTGTCCGAGATAGACCTTGATACATGCTGATTAAAGTTCCGAAAATTCTCCCCCTGAGGCAATTGAGTGGTCATTACAGGAATAAGTTAAAAAGTAGTACTCCTTTATGAAACTTTTATCCCAACAAAATGTCTTGTAACAGAATATAATAGTTTCTTGTTGGACAACATGTTGAACAATAAAGCATTTTAGAATTGCACAAATAATGCGGAAAAACAATCCCTACACACAAATAACTTACGCAGTACTGCCTTATTCATTGTAATATAAGTACCATATAACGAACAAATAATAGTAGTAAATCTTTGACCTATTACTGGGGTAAAAAAAGCCTTCATGGATTCCCTGAGAAAGTACGACCCCCTTGAGATTGATTTGGCTACACTTACAAAAGCTGCATCTGTCAGATTGTTGTCCATAGGATTGTAAAAAATATGCCCCTCTTGATATTGTTTTTGCTACACTTAAAACTAGGTCAAGATGCTCATATGAGCTTATTGCCTTTAGTGTAATGTTCTGTAAAGTGTAATCTTATTAGCTACATCTACACCCAGACACACTCACATTTACTTCCGGTCCACTTCCAGTCTACTTCCGGTCTACTTAAGGACGACTTCCAGTCCACTTCCGGTCTACTTCCGGTTTACTTTCGGACCACTTCCGGTCACTTCCGGTTTACTTCCGGTTACTTCCGGTCACTTCCAGTATAAGATCAGAGTATTAATACGTTAACCCGAACATTTTAATTGGACACCAGGCCCAACTTGTTTATCTAGTACTAAGACAATGTAATATGCAAAAGTCTTTTAGAATTGCTCTGTGACTCTTTCATTTCTTACATCATAAACATATGATTATTCACCTATAAGAACAACACTAGATATGGTGTCGGCAGTGTATCATGGAATCCACAGATAATTTTAATGTTTGTCCTGTCATTAACTACAACCTGTTTTCTTTTTAAGGCGTTGATGACAAAGATGGGTCTCTGTGCTTTGAATTCATCTGGTGAGTAATACATGTCAGTATTCCCGGTTGTAACTCTTTTGTATGCTGTATATGCCTCATATCATTTGAGGAAATCATCCTTGGACATGTTTAAGTAGTGTAATTGGTGATAGAACCAGGACCACTTACAAGTGTACAAATGATGAGCTCATATAATTAAACAGCCCGATTTGCCCACACTTAAAATTATGCCAAGATGCTCTTATTCCCCAATTCTTCAAGTGTGATATGCTCTTAATTCTAAGAATTTTGAATCCTAGTGTACAAATGATGAGCCCCCTCAGATTTATTTGCCTACACTTATAAAAGGCACTTCTGTGAGATTGTTATCCATAAATTTGTTAAAAATATGCCCCTCTTGATATTTTTTTTACCCACACCTAAAAATAAGCTAAGATACACCCACACCCACACCCACACACACACATATTTACTTCTGGTTTAAGTTTAATTGGATACCAGGTTCAATTTGTTTATCTAATATTAAAACAATGTAATTTTTCTAGAATTGCTCTGTGACTCTCTCATTTCTTACATCATAAACATATGATTTTTCACCTATGAGAATAACACTACATATAGTGTCATCAGGTAATGCCTCATGGAATTCACAGATAATTTTAATGTTTGTCCTGTCATTTATCACAACTTGTTTCCTTTTTGAAGTGTTGATGACAAACATGGGTCTCTGTGTTTTGAATTCATCTGGTGTGTAATACATGTCAGTATTGCCAGTAGTGACCCTTTTGTATGCTGTAAATGCTTCATATAATTTAAGGAAATCATCCTTGGAAATGTCTAAATTATAATTTTCTCTAGGAAATACCTCATTTCTGCCATTTTTAAGATATATGTTCTTGATGTTGCAGCTATCAAATCTACTTGAATTTTTTTCCTGATTATTGTGTCTTCCATTCTGAAACAATACCACCACAAAATCCGGCATGTCATATTGTATACTGGAGAATGAATTTGTAGCATCAAACTCATAACAAGTACCAGTTGCGGGCTTCTGTACACATTGATATGTATAAAATTGTAAAGGTACTTGTGGATTTTTTATTATATCAGCTTTGTATTTAAGAGCATAACTGGCTTCATATTCAACAACTGGGATTGTTAGCTCCATAGTCTGAATAATGCATTTGCCTTCATCAGGTAGGGTATTGGGCAGAGCTTCCCCTGTAGAGTTTAATGTACTGTACCTCATCAAAGCATTATTATCATTGGCAGCTCTTCTAAATGTGATTCTTAAACCACCCTTCCACATAATATCTTTGTAATCTGAGAAGAATCCTGGCAACAGGCGCATAGGGAACAGCACTGTGTGGCTCTTGGTTAATATTTTATCACCAGCCTCAAATCCACCTATTTTGTAGTAAGAAGCATCGGTTTTGGATAATTTTAGAGTGGCCAAAGCTGTGGAGGTAATGCCGGGATAATCCACTCTGTTTATAACAACACCATGCTTTCTGATCTCAATTTCAGAGAACAGATGCGGCACAAAATTGTCCACCAATCTTATATTTGAATTTGCCGGATAATCTGTTCCATCGAGCTTTACAACATCAAATTTGATGTATAGATCTGCTCTGTGGGGGTGTATAAAGCCATCTCCTACATCAAGATCAACCTCAATTTCTGTGTTGGGTTGATTTAAATTTGCAAATGTCTTCCTGTTTGGGGGGAATGATTGTAGCTCATAACTCTCAATATTTTCCATTTTTTTTTGTATGTATTTTTATTTAAATATTAATCTCTATGATTGCAGTTGTTGTGGCTCCAGCAAAATCAACTAATTCTTCTTTTTCATTAGTGACCATCAATTCAATATTATCTATTCTGTTACGACACACAGGAAAATATAATGTTGGGGATGGAGTGTAGATGATGGGCTCCATAAATTCAGAATTAGGTTTGAATGTTGCAATGATGCCAGTTTGTTTGTGAGTGCCTATGCCATTTGATTTTGTGATCATACCCTCAGCCACATTACAGTGAATATTCAGAGTCTCTATGGCTAAGAATTTAGGTATATTAATAGCAGTGTGTTTGATGCCTGGTTCAAGTTTTGTGTTGTTCTCAAAGCCTAACAGCTCTCCTATAGTACCCAGATCCACTGTTTCTGTAGCAGATACAATCTCTACTCTGTGAGTGACAGAATTTTGACTTAACTCTACACCTCTGGGTAATTGAGCATTTAGAGTGGATAGATTATACTGCCCTGGAGTGATGACAATTTTTTGATCCCCTACTGCAATTTTGTTGTTGTGGTGTGTAATATTAGGGATCAAGTACATGCCATAAAATGCTCTGAGAGCTATTGTTTTGGGATACACTATGTCATCATGCAATTTGAGTTTCAATATTGAATTCTGGCTGGTGAGATGGAATACCCCCATGATGTTTTAAATACCACAGGGCCTTTTGAAAATTTTCAATTGATGGTTTATTTATTTGAGACATATATCTGAGAACAGATAAACACAAATGCCCGCAATTAACATCTTTGAAATTTTGAACACGGGCATTATTGTAATAAAGATTAGCTGAATTTAGATATTTTATTAAATTTTCAGGTGGAACACCTCCAAATGAATCAAACACAAATGCCTCATTTTTTAAATATTTAAGATAACAGATCCAGTGAGTGCCCTGATTTTTGTACTTATCCAAATTAACAATGCCACACTCATTGTTGGGTGGTTGTTCTGGTAAAGAATCAGACATGTACACACCTCTAAAATTTTTGATGCCCAGTGGCTTGATTAAAGTTTCAATATCTTGGTTTGTAAGCGGCTCTTGTTTTTTTAAACTTATTCATGGCTCTCTAACACCTTTGCCTTTTTTCTCCATGGCCAGGTTATGGCGCTTCAATTCATCTAATTCTGCCCTATTTTTCTTGGCATCTATTACTGTTTTTGCTATGGCAGCTGATCCCCCAGCCAAGCTCCCAACAGCCCCGAGAGCAGCTAAGATGGCAGGGATAGTAAATATGAAACCCCCCCACATGTGATGTTTTTCTTGATTGCTGTAATGTTTTTAATTGGGGGGTACTAAGCAACAATTTCATACCATGTCCCTTTGCAATACAAGAATTTTTTTTCTTGCGCTGCTTTTTGGTCAAAAGGCTATCAATAGGCCCAAGAGATTTGAGACCTGCATAAGGTATTTGATACATAACACCCTTGGCCTTCATTGTAGGTTTATTATATATATATTCACAAACCCCACCCCAGTTTTTGTTTGGTGTTCATAGCTATGGTGGTTCCCAATGCTGCTATTTTTTCACTTAAAGAAGCATCTTTGCTTACAAATCTACCAAATGCAGCCTCTTCTAATTTTTTGTCTGCAACATGTCTCTTGTCAAGATCAGTATGTGTGTTGTATGCTAAGTCATGGTCTCTACAAGCAGCATCTAGGGGATTTACACCAGGATCCCCTCTGTTTAATCTATGATCCAATTTTGTGCCTGGACCACAATACTGATAGCCTGGAATATGTAGTTCAAATGGCAGCTTGTTTATAATGTCATTAACCAAGCCCCGACCCTCAGAAATATTCCAAAATTTGGGGGGTAGAGTATTAATAATTTTTATGAGATATCCAATCCCCTTAGTGTCATTCACTATAAAATTAGACAATTTTGTGCTTATCATGTCCATAATTCCAACCTTTTCATTGTAAAAATTGTTGTTGCCAGCATTTTCCTCCCCAGCTATCACCAATAACCTATCCACAAGTTTCCTGACATCATCAACCCACACAAATTCTTTAGGCAGGGTGTTGTATTGTTTGATTCCACTGCCAGTCTTGATCTGTGACCATATGGGCTTGATTAAATTATTGTATTTTGCCCCACTGCTAGACTTGACTCTTTTTTGTGTGGGATCATTGTTCTGGTATAGAGCATCTGATTTTATTAATATTTCTTTGTAATATTCATAATCTTCATCTGTATAGCTGCCAGGCCTTTTCCTAGTCATCAGTTCCCACAACCCAGGTGTGCCGGGATATTTAACAAAACCACCTCTTTGTCCAAGATGAGATTCTGAATAAACAATTATATCATCTCCCATAAATGTTACTCTGAAATTGCCAATTCTATGTATGATGCTACCATCACGCTCTGTGTCAGCATATAAGCCAAAAACCTCATCTTTGTTGTCTTTAGGTGTGCTTAAATATTTTTGAGCAAGAAGACCCAATTCAATAGGATCCTGAGTAGCTTCAATTCTTCGAGGAGCAACAGGACTAGGTGTATGAATACTGGAAAGTGGGGTGATTGGATAATCTAATATGTTCCTTGCAGCTACAGGTACAAGCTCTGTGATCAAATTTTGATTTTGCTCTGTAACAGTTTTGATATTTTTACCTAATTCACTAATAGCATCAATGATAGGCTGTTCTGTTTGTTTATGTTGTTCATAAATTCCTCGGTTCTGTGATTTCCATCCCTTAAATCTTTTTACAAGATAATCTCTTAATTTAAGATCATCAATGATTGGCCTTTTCATGGTTATTTATATATGTTTCAATGTCTAGAAAATTGTTGATTTTATTTCTGTATTTGCCACTATTGGGTTTTCTTGTCATATCAATTGTGACAAACCCATAACTGTCCTGGTTCCAGCACCTACTGCAAAACTTGGAAAAATCATTGTAGCTCAAGTCCCCACCTACATATTCATCATGTATGTGTTTGAGGTTGATATGATCTTGATGAAACACACATATAAAATTGCTGTTGTCTCGGATCAGCTGCTTCGGTATTTTTGAAAAAGTCTGTGCCAGGTAGAAGCAATCAATGTTTTTGTGTCGCCCCTGTGTAAAAAAATTTCTGACCTTGTTTTGATTATCCGGTATAATGTCATCAAACACAACAACAGAATTATCGAGACATTCATGAAGTGGCTTAACATCTGATTCAAAAGTTGCAATATCCAATCCATCATATAGCTTCATCAGCTGCTGATATTTTAATTGTTCCAAGCTCTTAGAGAAAACATACAAGTGCCTGTTTTTCCAGTCTAACCAGTTGGGTGCCAATAAAAAATTATCAACCATTAGTGTAGTTTTACCACAAGCAGATGGCCCAACAATAAGACACCTAATATTATCAGGCAGCAAGTTGCCATTTCTCTTATTCTGTTGTTCAGGTTCTGGCAGCCTTCTTGTAACATCCCAGGTGCTCATATTATTATTTTGTTTGCATCGATCCAGCTGTGTTCTGGAAGTCCTAGCCATTTGACAAATAACTTGTTGCCTTTTCTGCGGATGATTTTTTCTATGAGATATGTGTCAGGCTGTTTAGTTTTGCTGAGTTCTTCTTCATAGAATCTGCCTTTGAGAATTTCTCCTCGGTGATCTTTTATTATATATGTGTTAAGGGTCCCGGGTTTAACTTGCACCACTGTAAATAATTCAGTGCTCCAGTTTCTTGTAGAGCCTCTTTTGAATAAGTGCTTATATTTGCTGATTCTTACTTGATCACCCACCCTGTATTTGGCCTTTCTTGTTGTTGGCTGGTATCTAGGATAATAAACAGTCCTGATCAATTTTTGCTCATCAGATGAAGTTACTTCAGAGGGTTTCATGTTGATTGTGGAATGGACCGAGTTGTTATATTTATGTAGAAGTTCTGGAAGAATATTAATCCATTTATAATTACCTTGGAGGGTAAATTGTTTATACATAAGATTTTTTTAGGGTTCTGTTGAATCTCTCTACAATTGAGGCTTTGAGATCACTGTAACTCGAATAATGTTTTATTGCCTGGCTTTTAATAAATTGTTGAAACACAGAATTATAAAATTCTTTGCCATTATCTGTTTGCAAATAGCGCGGTGATCTTCCACTCTGATTGATGATTGTCCTGATGGCTTCTGTAACACATTTTCCAGTCTTGGATTTGAGTGGCACAGCCCAGGCAAATTTTGAAAATGTATCTATTACAGTGAGTAGATACTTGTAGCCCTTGTTGATTTTGTCTAAGTTTTTCAACTGTCCACTTGCCATTTCAATCAAGTCGCTCTGCCATAAATCATCTATGCCCTTTGTGACTACCGGGAGTCTCTTAAAATTATGTCTGGCCTGTCTGTGTAATTCATCAACAATAATTTTTCTAGACATAATATGTAAACAAGAATATTGCAACTATGGGGTGTTCAGCAGCTGATACTGCACAATTTTCTAAATATAATTTGTCTCCTATTTGTATTTTAAATTCCAGAGAGCCATCATCTTCAACATATGCTGTTTCTAATGTATTTGGATCTGTAAAATCCTCCAATTCTACACTGGTGATTTTTGCTTTGTTATCAGCATTTGTTATTGATAAGGTGGGGTAGTGGTGTGCCTGTGGTTGAAGCCAATATTTGATCTTGATTGGTCTTAATGTGCCCCCAACAAAAAATTGATAATAAAATTGTGCAGGGGATAGCATATATATTTTGCCACCTGGTGTAAATGGTGAATCGTATTCTTTGTTGGGGATGCTGTACAATTCAAGAATTACTGTATGTTTTGGATTCTCGATTATGCCTGTTATTTCTTTTTCTGCTGTAAGCAATCTGCTTGTTACAGATTCAAGGTGCTCATTGATGGTCCTAACAACATCATCCTAGCCTGGCTTGATTTTTATGTCCACAATAAGTTTCTTGTATTGTTGCACAATTTCTTGAAGCTGGGTGGCAAAAACAGACAAAGCATTTGCTTGATTGGATTCCATGATCCCTAGCTGTTGCTTGATATTAGCTACAATTTGTTGCAAATTTTCAACAACTGCCAATTTTGAATTTTGAGCAGTAAGATCATGGACCTGTCTTCTGATATCCTCAAACAGGGCATGCAGTTCATTAATATGTTGATTGGTTGGTAGAGTGGCCACTGTCTGAGTGAGATGTTTGATCTCTGCTTGGATATTCTTGATATCTTTTGATTTTAATATCCTATTCACTGCCCTCTTAATATTTTTAAGTTCCTGTGATGTAAGAAGATTTGATACTGTATTTTGCAAAGATTCAAGTGCCAATTTTACATTGTTTAATTCAGAAGCATCAGCCACATTTTGCATAGCATTTTGGAGCAGGGCTATATCTGCCTGAGTGGGTGTGGATTGTTGTAAAATTTCAAGTTTTGTTTGAATATAATCAATCAAATGATGAAAATGAGATAGTTCAGATTCAGTGTTGAGGTTTTCAAGCTTTGTGATTTGGTGCTGGACACTAACAAGAGTATCTACAATACCGAGCAGGCGAGATTCTAGAGTTTCTTGTACATTTGCCAAATCACTTTGCACTGCTGCTATGGTACCTTCAAGATGGGTTATGGTACTTTGAATTTTTCCAAAATCTTCATATGTTTCAAGTTGCAGCTTAATATTTGCTACACTCCGAGTTATTGCACTCAAAGCATCAGAAGATGGCAAATTGTTCATAAAATTTTCAAGTGTCTCAATTTTTTCTTTAACCTCGGCTATGGCATTGTGCAGAGGATCCAGATTAAGTATTTGGAGTGATTGAATCTGTTCTTTTAGAGTGGAAATCACTAGATCAAAATCTTCTTGTGATTTTATGCTTTTGACAATTGTTTGGAGCTGTGCCTGGACATTATTTATTTGCTCTTCCAATTGTTGTTTCAATTGCTCAGAATTGGTGGCCTGGGTCTTAAATTTGGCTTGAAGAGCTGCTACAGCTTCTTCTAAACTTTGAAAATTATCTAATGTTGCCAGATCAGTATATTTTTGAAGCAACAATTTGAGTTCAGAATCAATTTTAAGAAGAGGGTCCATGCATTGTGATTGTAAATTTGTAATTTCTAATTGAAGACTGGCATTGAGTGTGGTTTGTAAAGCTTGTAAATCACTTCTTAATTTCTTGACTCTGACATCAAGCATCAGAATCTCATCACTGTGATCTTCATGCTTTGTATGGCCAAATATATCATTAGGCATTTTTGTTTTAGTGGTTATTTATTATAGAGTATCTGATCCTTAATTCTATAAAAAAGGGTATAAGCTTGTCATATGATCCCGGGACCTCAATATATAAGCAGTCACCAGCAGAAACAGTATAAACAGTGCCAGAAATCATGTTTGAGTGCTTAATTCTATAAATATTTCTCCCTATTGAAATCTTGATTGCCCTCAGGGGTTGTAATAAATTGCAATTGCCCACCTACAGGTAATTGGTAATGATTTAAATTATTGTTAAATATGTACAATATTTTGCCTGTTTTATCATCAACATCTGTAAGTATGCTGTTCAGATGAATAATTAACAAAGCACTCAGTTTAGATATCATATCAGAAGAGGGTTGTGGTGTCGGCAGGTCCATAATACCTTGTTTTTTAAACCCAAATAAGTTCATAGGCATGTTTATTTATTTCAAATCATGCTCTGTGCTTGGGCATTGATTGCCATTTTTCAAATCACAATGCCCCCATGGTAGAGTATGTATGCCACATGATAAAATGCATCTCTTATCATCATGTGGGTCCAGAGCCACTTTTCTTACAATATTGCTAGTCAATAAGTGATCCACACTCTGAATTCTGGATTCTGATGTTTTGATTGTGCTACATGATTTGAGACAATTTTTGTAATCTTCAAATTGGAGCTCTTTTTCAACAGTTACTCTGCCAATGCCCTTGGCTTTTTTGGCAACAGCACCACTACATGTTTCAAAACTGTACATCTTGGCTCTTAACCCAGCAAATGCCACAATAACATCAACAAGTGTCTCATCTTTTAACTTGCCAGGCACCTTTTTGTTGTGGTGTTGAATCTCTGTATGTTCACTGGTATCAAAATATTCAAGCAATGCAGGCTGTGCCATATCTTTATAAACATCTTCTGTTTGAATATCAAGAACAAAACTATCTGTGTCCATGTTCATCAATTTTACACAATCACCTTAAAAAGGTTTCAACACATCATAATACAATTTTAACATGTGTAATTTGGCCAATTCCAATATCACAGCCCCTACATAAATAGGTTTATCAAATTCTTCTATAATTGAAATTAGGCTTTGCAACCAATTTTTTGCTCAGGCTGGGGTCAGTAATTATTTTAACATCGGTATGTTTTCTGACATTTTCAATAGTTTTGCCATACACTGAATTGACCATCAATTTAAACAAAGATTTATCAAATTGGCTCATTGCAGATGTTCGAAGCTCTGTATTTGTATTAATATATGGCTTCAACCATTTTAAGTGCCTGAACGTCAAAACTTTTCCAATTTTGGTCACTTGAACACCATGATGCATCAGGAACTGGAGGTTTTTGTAATATATAACATAACCCTGTTTTGGCTCCAGTGTCATCATGGGCTTCTTCTGTTTAGAGCCAGGTGAGCACTGAACCTCGTGAATTGGGGGCAGATCAGAAAATTTGTTGTGTAAATTATCTGGAATTGTCAGATCAACCTCTAAGAAGAGGCCATAGTCACTGTCATCAAAATCCTTAAGATTCTCAATATTGAAATCTTCAACCCATTCAAGCCCTGAATATGGCAGTTTATCCATCATGGCATAACCATACAGGCTGTTTGCATCTACATACAGTATATAATTTGATGGCAGTGCTGGATCATAATCAGGAATATATTTGTTATTTGCTCTGGCATATCTCTGAGAACATTGCACCATGCCTCCTCTTATACATTGTTCCATAAACAGATACATATCTTGATCCTGGATCAGATCAAATTGCATTTTAGTGTTTAAAAACATTGCAGACCATGCTAGGCCCGGAGCACTGTAAAAATACATTGGATCTAGTTCATAATTTTGCATGGAAGATTTTCTGAATGCCTGCAGTATATCAGCTAAGAGGGTCACATCAAGTTTTAAATAAGCCTTGTGATAATCACCAAATGTCTTGCATTTTAAATTGTTCCACATCAATTGGGCATGGTGATAATCATCATCAGTGATTCCAGATCCTCTGATTTTGCTGTAAAACTCTTGTTGTGGTGGCAGAGAACACTCATCAAATTTAGAAAAATCTGTAACATAATCATATGGATATACACCCTTCCGCCTAATTAATTTCAGGTCCTGATTTGGAAACAAAGCACATGTGATTTTGAATTGATCATCAGATAATTGAGTGGCCAGTGTAGCCAGGCTAGCCGATAAAATTCTGTAAGAATCAAGAAATCTTATGTGAATAGGAACACCATTAACTTTAATTATTTTGTTAATGGCAATATATTTTTCATCATTTTCAGCTAAAATATTTAAATTATGCTTCTCAAACCCCTCGTACCTGATCAGATGATGGAAATCATAATTGGATGCTCCATGGCAAAATATAGGGAAAAATTTTGGTCTCTTGATCTTAATATTACAGCTATTACACAGGGCCATTAAGAATTTAGCATCTGTATGAGAATGGTGTTTCACCTTGATATTTATATCTGAAAATTCAGAATCACATACCGGGCATTTTTCTGCATTGTTGAAATCTTCAATCTGTTTCTCTGTTAAAGGCAACATGGGTTTTGATTTTAATAAAATGTTAGATGCTATGTCATGGCACTCATTTTCTATTCTAAGTGCAAATTCTTTAATGGCATCTGCTCCCATGTATAAATTTTCTTTACTAACAACACCATCCTGTACAACCACATAATAAAAGCTGGAAGGTTCATGTAGCTCGTATGGTGTAATTGAAGATTCTTCAGGATCTGGATTGCAGAATGCAAGAGGTTTGAGGTTTGATTCAAAATCACAGACAATATATGCTGGGTGTTCCAACAAGGCTTCAAACTTTTTGAATTTTGCATTTTCACTTGGCATTGGCATCACCATATGAACAGGTTTATGGTTGCCACAGTATTTCAGATGCTCAATTAACTTGTTTTTAGCAATTTCTGCATTTTCTTCCCGAACCCCATTCACCATTTTTCTACCATCAAAAACAGTTACACATCTTTTGCACAACTTAAATATTCTATTAAATTTGTCTAGTTGTGTTCTCACCAAAGCTTCAAGACTGTGTATCAGAGTGTAATGATATGTGCCATCCCCTTCAATTAAGAGCAGATAAATCGGAATAGCAGATTCATCATCAAGTGTACTGATTCTGAGAGGATCTATCAAGCAATTGTCACGGCCAGTGGAACAAGTAAATACATTAATAGATAATTGTTTGCCATTGATGTGCCTGGCCTTTTTTTTCAAATTTGTGAATATTCTGGACAGACATTGGATATTCTAAACCCTCCATTGCCTCATCAAAATCATTTTCATGTTGTTTATAATAAGTTATTCTCTCAGGATGCCTTGAAACTGGATACAAAGCAGCTAAAATACACCACAAAAAGCATTTCTGGTCATTATTTTTTATATTAACCACGGCTGTTTTGTTTTTGATATTGGCAGGTAATGGCACATAAGTGGAACCTTGTAATGGGTTGAATTCAGAAATATTAACATATAACTTGTGTGGAGATCCGCATAGGCTCCATCCAGACTCTTTTGCTGCAAATTCAGAGTGTTTAATATTTAACTGATCTATCAAACTGCTTATTATTTTGTCTGAATTTGCATTTGAATATACCGGTACAGTTTCTGTTATGTGGGGCTGTGTAAATTTTGTGCCATTTGGCTTCTTATATTGTGTAAACAATTTGAGAGACAGCTTATAAGACCCATTTTGTGCATTTAGAATTGCCTGCACATTAGGATTTACACTGTTCAAAAAATTCTTAATACCACATCTTGGCTCTGATTTAAAACAGTGATCCCTTAATTGGCCTTTAAAACTGCTATGGATGGGTTCATAGCGTGGCTGCGTTGCCGGTGAAGCATTAACAGGTGTTTCATGCTTCCTTTTCAGACCAGATGTAGAAGGTTGTGGGGGCAATGTTGATGACTGTACAGAACAAGAACCCACATGTCTATTGAAATATGCCTTGCTAAATATTTTGTGGCATTTAGGACATATTTTAGTGGGAGTTCTATATTTGGCTGGGTCACAATTCTTTTGGTGTCTGGCCCAATTGGGGCTGGATATATTCTTCTTACACTGATTGCAATATTTTTGATTTGGCATGTTTGTTGTTGGTTTATTATATAAGATTTCCTGGGGTTCAATTCAAAATTTTGTACTTAATATATATATATTTTGTTCAGCTGTGTGCTTTGTTTATTTCTTGTGTATATTTAATGTGTTAATATTGTTAATTTTTATTCTCAGTTTATTATATAAAATTTTTTGGGTTTTAAACCAAAACTATATGCTTATTATGACAGGTTGTAAAGCTAATAGCCTACAAGTGGAAAAAGATAATAAATATTGATCTACACTGACCTAGCACAAATTCCTGCACAGACATGCATGTCTAGAAAGGCAATGACCTTACACTGTGTTATGTATTGATTTTTGTATAACAGGCTGGGACAGATATAAGCCTAACTCTAAATAAGAGTGGATTACAACAAACAAGCTGGATGCAACAAATATCAGATTTTTTATACAAAATATAAGCCCTTATTGTTCAATATACCAGAAATATATTTAATATGAATAATAAGAAATAAACCAAACAGGCCTGTAAGTATGAGAAGCACTGTAACAACACATCTGTTCTGCTCAGCCACTCTCACAATACTGGCTGATATGTAAAGCAAAATCTCTTTATATACCCTAAGCATGGATTAAAACATCTGAAACAACAAAGCAATCAGAATATAACACATCATCACATTATGTCATAATTAACCAATCAGAAAACAACACATGCATAATATTGGATAATAATTTCTTGCACAGCATGATGCAAGAGCTCTTGTCTGTTGCATCATATTGGATAATAATTTGTTGCACAGCATGATGCATGTGTGTGTGTGAGGTGTGTGTGTGTGTGTGTGTGTGTGGGTGGGTGTGGGTGGGTGTGGGTGGGTGTGGGTGTATGTGGCCTAGTTTTAGGTGTGTGCAAAAAAAAATATCAAGAGGGGCATATTTTTAACACATTTATGGACAACAATCTCACAGAAGTGCCTTTTATAAGTGTAGGCAAATCAATCTGAGGGGGGTCATCATTTGTACACTAGGATTCAAAATTCTTAGAATTAAGAGCATATCACACTTGAAGAATTGGGGAATAAGGGCATCTTGGCATAATTTTAAGTGTGGGCAAATCGGGCTGTTTAATTATATGAGCTCATCATTTGTACACTTGTAAGTGGTCCTGGTTATATCACAAATACAACTACTTGTTTAAATTATAATTTTCTCTGGGGAACACCTCGTTTCGGCCATTTTTAAGATATATGTTCTTGATGTTGCAGCTATCAAACTTTCTTGAATATTTTTCTTGGTTATTGTTTCTTCCGGTCTGAAACAGTACCACTACAAAATCTGGCATGTCATATTGTATACTGGAGAATGAGTTTGTAGCATCAAATTCATAATAGCTAGCAGTGGCAGGCTTCTGGACACATTGATATATATAAAATTGCACCTGTGGATTTTTTAGTATATCTGCTTTGTATTTAAGAGCATAACTAGATTCATATTCAACTGCTGGAATTCTTAGCTCCATATCCTGAATAAGACATTTGCCTTCGTCAGGTAGGGTATTAGGCAGAGCTGCACCAGTAGAGTTTAATGTACTGTACCGCATCAAAGCATTATTATCATTGGCGGCTCGTCGAAATGTGATTCTTAAACCACTCTTCCACATAATGTCTTTGTAATCTGAGAAGAATCCGGGTAACAGGGGCATCGGGAACAATACAGTGTGGCTCTTGGTTAATATTTTATCACCAGCCTCAAATCCACCTATTTTGTAGTAAGAAGCCTCGGTCTTGGATAACTTCAGTGTGGCCAAATCTGTAGAGGTAATACCAGGGTAGTCTACTCTGTTTATAAAAACACCATGTTTTCTGATCTCGATTTCAGAGAACAGATGTGGTACAAAATTGTCTACCAATCTTATATTTGAATTTGCCGGATAATCTGTACCATCGAGCTTTACAACATCAAACTTGATATAGAGGTCTGCTCTGTGGGGGTGTATAAAGCAATCCCCTACATCAAGGTCAACCTCAATCTCTGTGTTGGGCTGATTCAAATTGGCAAAGGTCCTACGGTTCTGGGGGAATGACTGTAGCTCATAACTCTCGATATTTTCCATTTTTGTATGTATTTATATTTAAATATTAATTTCTATGATAGCAGTTGTTGTGGCTCCAGTAAAATCAACTAATCCTTCTTTTTCATTAGTGACCATCAACTCAATATAATCTATTCTATTATGGCACACAGGAAATTATATAATGTTGGTGATGGAGTGTAGATGATTGGTTCCATAAATTCAGAGTTAGGTTTGAATGTTGCGATGATGCCAGTTTGTTTGTGAGTGCCTGTGCCATCCGATTTGGTGATCATACCCTCGGCCACATTACAGTGAATATTCAGAGTCTCTATTTCTAAGAATTTAGGTTTATTAATAGCAGTATGTTTGATGGCTGGTTCAAGTTTATGTTGTTCTGGAAGCCCAATAGCTCTCTTATAGTAGCCAGATTTATTGTATCTGTCGCAGACACAATCTTTACTCTGTGAGTGACAGAATTTTGAGTTCACACTATACCTCTGGGTAACTGAGCATTTAGAGTAGACAGATTATACTGCCCTGGAGTGATGACAATGTTTTGGTCACCAACTGCAATCTTTTTGTTGTGGTGTTTAATATTGGGGATCAAGTACATGCCATAGAATGCTCTAAGAGCTATTGTTTTGGGATATACTATTCATCATGTAGTCTGAGCTTCAATATTGAATTTTGGCTGGTAAGATGGAATACTCCCATGATGTTTGAGATACGACAAGCCTTTTTGAAAAACTCCAATTGATGGTTTATTTAATTGAGACAGATATGTAAGAATAGATAAACACAGATGTCCACAATTAACAACTTTGAAGTTTTGAACACGTTCATTATTGTAACAAAGATTAGTTTATTTTAGATATTTTACTAAATTCTCAGGTGGAATACCTCCAAATGAATCAAATATAAATGACTCATTGTTTGAATATTTAAGAAAGCAGATCCAGTGTGTGCCCTGATTGTTGTACTTATCCAAATTGACTATCCTGCACTCTTTTTTGAGTGGTTGTCTTGGTAAAGAATCAGACATGTTCACACCTCTAAAAATTCTGATGCCCAGTGGTTTGATTAAAGCTTCAATATCTTGGTTGGTAAGCGGCGCTTCTTTCTTTAAACTTATTCATGGCTCTCTTAAGACCTTTGCCTTGTCTCTCTATGGCCAGATTATGGCGCCTTAGTTCGTCTAATTCAGCCTTATTTTTTGGGCATCTATTACTGTTTTTGCTATGGCAGCCGATCCCCCTGCTGTTCTACCAACTGCTCCTAGTGCTGCTAAGATAGCCTGGATACTAAATATGAAGCCTCCTTTATGCAATTTTTTTCCTGGAATGCTATATTTTTTTTAATTGGGGGGTACTAAGTAACAATTTCATACCATGGCCCTTAGCAAGACAAGAGCTTTTTTTCTTTCGCTGCTTTTTGGTTAGAAGACTATCAATACTCCCAAGTGATTTGAGACCTGCATATGGTATCTGACACATAACACCCTTGGCTTTCATTGTAGGTTTATATATATATATATATATATATATATATATATATATATATATATATATATATATATATATATATATTCTGGGATTACATAGCTTAATTAAGTGGTTTAAATTAATGTCGTAACATTTATTGCTGGGCCAGTTTATTTAGTCTGTTACAACCCCCACCCTAGTTTTTGTTTGCTATTCACAGCTATGGTGGTCCCTAATGCTGCTATTTTTTCACCCAAAGAAACATCTCTGCTTACTATTTTACCGAATGGAGCCTCTTCTAATTTTCTGTCTGCCACATGTCGCTTGTCAATATCGGTATGTGTGTTGTATGCTATGTCATGGTCTCTTCAAGCAGAGTCTAGGGGATTAACACCAGGGTCCTCTCTGTTTAGTCTCTGATCCAATTTGGTACCAGGACACATTACTGATAGCCTGGAATGTGTAGCTCAAATGGCAGCTTGTTTATGATGTCATTAACCAGCCCCCGACCCTCAGAAATATTCCAAAATTTAGGAGGTAGAGTATTAATAATTTTTATAAGATATCCAATCCCCTTAGTGTCATTGACTATAAAATTAGACAATTTGGTGGCTATCATGTCCATCATTCCAACCTTATTCATTGTAAAAATTATGGTTACCGGCATTTTCTTCCCCAGCTATCACCAGCAACCTATCTACAAGTTTCCTGACATCATCAACCCAGACAAATTTTTTAGGCAGGGTGTTGTACTGCTTGATTCCGCTACCTGTCTTGATCTGTGACCATATGGGCTTGATTAAGATGTATTTTGCTCCACTGCTAGACTTGACTCTTTTTTGTGTGGGATCATTGTTCTGGTATAGAGCATCTGATTTTATTAGTATTTCTTTGTAGTGCTCATAGTATTGATCTGTATATCTGCCAGGCCGCTTACGAGTCATCAGTTCCCACAATCTAGGTGTTCCAGGATACTTAACAAAACTGCCTCTTTCTCCAAGATGAGATTCTGAATATACTATTAGATCATCTCCCATAAATTTTACCCTGAAATTGCCAATTTTATGTATGATGCTACCATCAAGCTCTGTGTCAGCATATAAACCAACGACCTCATCGTTCTTGTCTTTAGGTGTGCTTAAATATTTTTGAGCATGGAGACACAATTCAATAGGATCCTGACTATCTTCAATGCTTCGAGGAGGAACAGGACTAGGTGTATGAATAGTAGATAGTGGGGTAATTGGATAATCTAATATGTTCCTAGCAGCTACTAGTTCAAGCTCTGTGATCAAATTTTGATTTTGCTCTGTAATAGTTTTGATATTTTTGCCTAGTTCACCAATAGCATCAATAATAGGCTGTTCCGTGCGCTTGTGTTGTTCATAATTACCTCGGTTCTCTGATTTCCATCCCTTAAATCTTTTTACAAGATAGTCTATTAATTTAAGATCATCAATGATTGGCCTTTTCATGGTTATTTATATATTTCTCAATGTCTAGAAAATTGTTGATTTTATTTCTGTATTTACCACTATTGGCTTTCCTTGTCATATCAATTGTGACAAACCCATAGATGTCCTGGTTCCAACCCTTACTGCAAAACTTAGAAAAATCAATGTAGCTCAAGTCCCCACCTACATACTCATCACGTATGTGTTTGAGGTTGGTATCGTATTGATGAAACACACATATAAAATTCCTGTTGCCTCTTATCAGCTGTTTTGGTATTTCAGAAAAAGACTGTGCCAGGTAGAAGCAATCTAACTTTTTGTGTCGCCCCTGTGTAAAAAAATGTCTAACCTTGTTTTGGTTATCCAGTATAATGTCATCAATCACAACAGAGTTATCGAGACAGTCATTGAGTGGCTTAATATCTGATTAAAAGTGGCTATATCCAGTCCATCATATAGCTTCATCAGCTGCTGATATTTTAATTGTTCTAACCTCTTAGAGAAGACATACAAGTGCCTGTTTTTCCAGTCTAACCAGTTGGGTGCCAATAAAAAATTATCAACCATTAGTATAGTTTTACCACAAGCCGATGGCCCAAAAATAAGACATCGAATATTATCAGGCAGCAGCTTGCCATTTCTCTTAGTCTGGTGTTCAGGCCCTGGTAGTCTCTTTATAACATCCCAGGTGTTCATAGTATCACTTTGTCTGCCTTGATCCAGCTGTGTTCTTGGAGACCTAGACTTTTGACCAGTATCTTGTTGCCTTTTCTGCAGATGACTTTTTCTATAAGATATGTGTCGGGCTGTTTAGTTTTGCTGAATTCTTCTTCATAGAATCGGCCTTTGACGATTTCTCCGCGATGGTGTTTTATTATAATTGAGTTACGGATCCCAGGTATAACTCGAACCACTGTAAATAATTCAGTGCTCCAGTTTCTGGTAAAATCTTTTTCAAATACATGTTTATATTTGCTGATTCTTACTTGATAACTGACCTTGTATTTAGCTTTTCTGGTTGTTGGTTGGTATCTAGGATAGTAAACACTGTTGATCAATTGCTGCTCGTCAGATGTAGTTACCTCAGAGGGCTTCATGTCGATTGTGGAATGGACTGAGTTTGTTATATCGATCTAGAAGTTCTGGTATGATAGTAATTCATTTATAATTACCTTGAAGGGTAAATTGTTTATACATATGACTTTTTAGGGTTCTGTTGAATCTTTCTACAATAGAGGCCTTGAGATCACTGTAACTCGAGTAATGTTGTATTGACCGGCTTTTAATAAATTGTTGGAACACCAAATTATAGTATTCTTTGCCATTATCCGTTTGTAGATAGTGCGGTGATCTTCCACTCTGATTGATGATTGTCCTGAAGGCTTCTGTAACACATGTTCCAGTCTTGGATTTTAGCGGCACAGCCCAGGCATATTTTGAAAATGTCTCTATGACAGTGAGTAGATACTTGTAGCCTTGTCTAAGTTTCTCAGCTTACCACTTGCCATCTCAACCAAGTCAGCCTGCCACAGATCATCTATGCCTTTGGTGACTACTGGCAGTCGCTTATAATTATGTCTGGCTGGTCTGTGTAGTTCATCAACAATGGTTTGTCTAGACATAGTATGTAAACAAGAATATTGCAGCTATGGAGTGTTCAGCAGCAGATACCACAGGATTTTCTAAATACAGTTTGTCCCCTATTTGTATATTAAATTCAAGAGAAACATCATGTTCAGCATAAGCTGTCTCTAATGTATCTGGGTCTGTAAAATCCTCCAAATCTACACTGGTGACCTTTGGTTTGTTGTCAGCATTGGTTATTGATAAGGTGGAGTAGTGGTGAGCCTGTGGTTGGAACCAATATTTGATCTTGATTGGTCTGAGTGGGCCCCCAACAAAAAACTGGTAATAAAATTGTGCAGGGGACAGCATATATATTTTTCCACCTGGTGTAAATGGTGAATCATATTCTTTGTTGGGATATTGTTCAATTCAAGGATTACTGTATGCTTAGGATTCTCGATTAGGCCAGTTATTTCTTTTTCTGCTGTAAGCAATCTACTTATTACAGATTGAAGGTGCTCATTGATAGTCCTAACAATATCGTCGTGGCCCGGCTTGATCTTTATGTCCACAGCAAGTTTCTTGTATTGTTGCACAATCTCTTGAAGCTGTGTGGTAAAAACAGACAGAGGATTTGCTTGGTTGGATACTATAGTCCCTAGCTGTTGTTTGATGTTGGCTACAATTTGCTGTAGATTTTCAACAACAGCCAATTTAGAACTTTGGGCTGTAAGATCGTGGACTTGTGTTCTGATATTCTCAAATAGAGCATGTAGTTCGCTAATATGTTGATTAGTTGGTAGAGTGGTCACTGTCTGAGTAAGCTGTTTGATCTCTGTCTGGATATTCTTGATGTCTTCTGATTTCAGTATGCGATTCACGGCTCTGTTAATATTTTTCAGTTCCTGCAAAGACTCCAGGGCTGATTTCACAGCATCCAACTTAGTAGCATCAACTACACTACGCATAGCATCTTGGAGCAGGGCTATGTCTGCCTGAGTAGGTGTGGATTGTTGTAAGCTTTCAAGCTTTGTTTGGATATCATCGATCAAGTGATGAAAATAAGATACCTCAGATTCAGTGTTGAGGTTTTCAAGTTTGGTGATCTGTTGCGGGACACTGACAAGGGTGTCTACAATACCAGGTAAGCGGGATTCTAGAGTTTCTTGTACATTTGTCAGATCATTTTGTACTGCAGCTACGGTACCTTCAAGATGGCTTATGGTACTCTGAATTTTTCCAAAATCTTCATATGTCTCGAGTTTCTGCTTGATATTGGCAACACTACGAGTTATAGCACTCAGAGCATCAGAAGATGGTAGTTGTACATAAAATTCTCAAGTGTCTCGATTTTTTCTTTAACCTCGGCTATGGCTTTGTTTAGAGGGTCCTGATTAGGAATCTCCAGTGATTGAATCTGTTCTTTTAGAGTTGAAATTACTAGATCAAAATTTTCTAGTTACTTTATGTTTTCACAATTGTTTGGAGCTGTGTCTGGACACTACCAATCTGCTCTTCTAGTTGCTGTATCAATTGCTCAGAGTTGGTAGCCTGAGTCTTAAAATTCGTTTGAAGAGCTGCTATAGCCTCCTCTAAACTCTGAAGATTATCGAGTGTGGCCAAGTCAGTATATTTTTGAAGCAGCAATTTGAGTTCTGAGTCAATTTTAAGAAGAGGGTCCATGCATTGTGATTGTAAATTCGTAATCTCTAGTTGAAGACTGGCATTGAGTGTAGTTTGTAGAGCTTGTAAATCATTTCTTAATTTTTTGACTCTGACTTCAAGCATCAGAATCTCGTCACTGTGATGTTCGTGCCTTGTATGCCCAAAAATACCAATTGGCATTTTGCTTTAGTGGTTATTTATTATAGAGTGTTTGATTCTTAATTCTATAAAAAAGGTATGAGCTTCTCATGGTGGGTCTCAACATACAAACAATCACCGGCAGAGACATCATACACACTACCAGAAACCATGTCCGAGTGCTTTATCCTGTAAATATATTTGCCTACTGAAACCTTGACAGTACCCTCGGGGTTTAGAATAAATTGTAATTGGCCACCTACAGGTAACTGGTAGTGGTTTAAGTTATTGTTAAATATGTACAATGGTTTACTTGTTTTATCATCAACATGTGTAGGTATGCTGTTCAGATGAATAATTAACAAACCACTTAGTTTAGTTAGTATAGATTGTATATCACTAGAAATTGCTGGTGTTGGCAGGTCCATATTAGCTTGTTTTTTGAACCTAAATAAGTTCATCGGCATGTTTATTTATTTCAAATCATGCTCTGTGATTGGGCATTGATTGCCACTTATCAAATCACAATGACCCCATGGTAAAGTAAGTATACCACATGATAAAATGCATCTCTTATCGTCATGTGGGTCCAGAGCCACTTTTCTTACAATATTTGTAGTTAACAAGTGATCCACATTCTGGATTCTGCATTCCGATGTTCTGATTGAACTCTGTGATTTGAGACAGTCTTCATAATCTTTAAATTGTAGTTCTTTGTCCACAGTTACTCTACCAAAGCCCTTTGCTTTTTTGGCAACATCACCACTACATATTTCAAAGCTGTACATCTTGGTCCCTAACCCAGCAAATCCTACAATAACATCGCCAAGTGTCTCGTCTTTTAACTTACCAGGCACCTTTTTGTTGTAGGGTTGAATCTTTTAATGTTCACTGGTATCAAAATATTTAAGCAATGCAGGCTGTGATATATCTTGATAGATATCTTCTGTCTGAATATCAAGGATAAAGCTATTTGTGTCCATGTACATCAGTTTTACACGATCACCATAAAAAGTTTTCAGTACATCATAATAGAGCTTTAGCACTTGTAATTTGGCCAATTCTAATATCACAGACCCTACATAAATAGGCTTATCAAACTTAATCTTTGTTTTTTTTTATATTAAAGAGTGCCAGATTATCATCATAAATTCTTCTGTAATTGAAGTTGGCCTTTGCTACCAATTTTTTGCTCCGGTTGGGGTCAGTAACTAATTTAACATCAGTATGTTTTCTGACATTTTCTATGGTTTTACCATACACTGAATTGACCAACAATTTGAACAAGGTCTTATCAAATTGGGTTACAGCAAGTGTTCGATGCTCGATGTTTGTAGCGATGTATTGCTTCAACCATGTTGAGTGCCTAAACCTCAAAACTTTGCCAACGTTGGTCACATGAACACCGTGATGCATCACGAACTGGAGGTTTTTGTAGTATATGACATAAACCTGTTTTGGTTTTAGAGTCATCATTAGTTTCCTCTGTTTAGAGCCAGGTGAACACTCGACCTAAGGAAATGGGGGCAGATCAGAAAACAGGTTGTGTAAATTATCAGGAATTGTCAGATCAACCTCTAAGAATATACCATAGTCACTGTCATCACAGTCCTGAAGATCTTCAATGTTGAAATCACCGACCCACTGAAGCCCTGCATATGGCAGTTTATCCATCATAGCTTGACCACATAGGCTGCTGGCATCCGCATAAACTATATAGTTTGATGGCCGTGCTGGATCATAATCGGGAATATATTTTTTGTTGGCTCTGGCATATCTCTGAGAGCATTGCACCATGCCTCCTCGTATACATTGTTCCATAAACAGATGCATGTCCAGATCCTGGATAAGAACCAATTGCATTTTAGTGTTCAAAAGCACTGTAGAAATAGATTGGATCCACCTTATAATTTTCCATCGATGATTTTCTAAATGCCTGAAGTATATTGGCTAAAAGAGTCACATCAAGTTTCAAGTATGCCTTATGATAATCACCAAGTGTCTGACATTTTAAGTTGGTCCACATCAACTGGGCATGGTGATAATCATCATCAGTGATTCCAGATGCCCTGAGTTTACTGTAGAACTCTTGTTGTGATGGAAGAGCACACTCATCAAATTTAGAAACATGAGTAACATAGTCATATGGGTATACACCCTTACGCCTAAATAATTTCAGGACCTGATTTGGAAACATAGCAAATGTGACTTTGAATTGGTCATCAGATAATTGATTGGCCACAGTAGCCAGGCTAACCGACAGAATTCTGTATGAATCAAGAAATCTTAAGTGTATAGGCCTACCTTCAACACTAATTATCTTGCTAATAGCAATATATTTTTCATCATTTTCTGGTAAAATATTTAAATTCTGCTTGTCAAACGCTTCGTACCTGATCAGATGATGAAATCATAATTGGATGACCCGTGACAAAATATCGGGACAAATTTTTGTCTCTGGATCTTAATATTACAGCTATTACACAGGGTCATTTTGAATTTACCATCTGTATGGGAATGGTGATGCACCTTGATATTTGTATCTGAAAATTCAGAATCACATTCCGGGCATTTTTCTGCATTGTTGAAATCTTCGATCTGATCCTCTGTTAAAGGCATCATAGGTTTTGATTTTAACAACACATTAAAGGCTATGCAACGGCAATAATTTTCTATTTTATGTGCAAATTCTTTGATGGCATCTGGTCCCATGTATAAATATTCTTTTACTAACAACACCATCCTGTAGAAGCATATAATAAAAACTAGAAGGTTCATGTACTTGAAGATGTACTTGATGTACTTGAAGATTCATCAGGATCTGGGCTGCAGAATGCAATCGATTTGAGGTTTGATTCAAAATCACAGACTATATATGCTGGGTGAAATAACAAGGCTTCAATTTTTTTGAATTTGGCATTTTCATTTGGTTTAGGCATAACCATATGAACATGTTTATGGTTACCACAGTATTTCAGATGCTCAACTAACATTTTTTTAGCAATTTCTGTATTCTTCTCATAAACACCATTTACCATTTTTCGACCATCAAATACAGTCAAACATCTTCGACACAATTTGTATATTGTGTTGGATTTGCCTTGTTTTTTTCTGACTAAAGAGTCAAGACTGTGTATCAGAGTGTAATGGTATATGCCATCCCCTTCAATTAAGAGCAGATCAATCGGGACAGCAAAATCATTATCAAGTGTACTGATTCTGAGAGGTTCTATCAAGCAATTGCCACGACCAGTAGAACAAATATATATATTAATAGATAATGGCCTACCATTGATATCTCTGGCCTTTTTTTAAAATTTATCAATATTCTGAACAGACAATGGATATTCTAAGCCCTCCATAGCGTCATCAAAATCATGTTCATGCTGTTTATAATGACTTATTCTCTGTGGATTATCTAAAACTGGAAACAAGGCAGCTAAAATACACCACAGAAAGCATTTCTGGTCGGTATTTTCTATGTTAACCACGGCTTTTTTGTTTTTGATATTGTCAGGTAAAGACAGATATGTAGAATCTTGTACAGGTCTGAATTCAGAAATATTAATATCGAGCTTGTGTGGTGATCCACATAGGCTCCAACCCGATTCCTTAGCAGAAAACTCACAGTGTTTGACAAGCAATTGGTCTATCAACCTGCTTAGAATCTTGTCTGAGTTTATATTTGAGTATACAGGTACAGCTTCTGTTATGTGGAACTGTGCAAATTTTGTGACATTTGCTTTCTTATATTGAGTATGCAATTTGAGGGATAGCTTATAAGAGCCATTTTGTGCATTTAGAATAGCCTGCACATCAGAATTTATAGTGTTCAAAATATTCTTATTGTCACATTGTGGCTCTGTTACAAAACAGTAATCACTAAGTTGACCATTAAAACTGCTATGGATGGGTGCATTGAGTGGCTGCTTTGCTGGTCTAGCATTATCGGATGTTTCAAGCTTCCTTTTTAGACCAGATGAAGATGTAGATGGCTGTGATGAAGAAGAAGGCTGTACATAACAAGTACCTATATGTTTATATGTGAAGAATTCCATGCTATATTTTCTATAGCATTTTGGGCATATTTTTGTGGGTGCTCTGCGTTTTTCTGGATCACAATTCCGTTGGTGCTTAGCCCAATTAGAGCTAGATATATTCTTATTGCATTGATTACAATATTTCCGATTTGGCATTTTTGTTGTTGGTTTATTATATAAGATTTCTTGGGGTTCAAATCAAAACTATATGCTTAATAAAACATATCAGTTGGGTTCAGCAGTGTACTTTGTATACTTAGTGTACATACTTAGTGTGTTAATATTTTTGGCTTTGGTATTTTTGTTGTTGGTTTATTATATAAGATTTCTTGGGGTTCAAATCAAAACTCTATACTTAATACAAAATATCAGTTGGCTTCAGCAGTGTGCAAAAAAAATGGAAAAACCCACAGGTGTGTCAAGTAGACCAGAAGTAGATAACATATGTGGGTGTGTGTGGGTGTAGATGTAGCTAATAAGATTACGCTTTACAGAATATTACACTAAAGGCAATAAGCTCATATGGGCATCTTTGGCTTAGTTTTAAGTGTAGCAAAAACAATATCAAGAGGGGCATATTTTTTACAATCCTATGGACAACATTCTGACAGATGCAGCTTTTGTAAGTGTAGCCAAATCAATCTGAGGGCGGTCGTACTTTCTCAGGGAATCCATGAAGGATTTTTTTTACTAAATGCTTGGTTTCAACAGAGTAGCACACTTGAGCAATAAGCTCATATGGACATCTTGACATACTTTTAAGTATATCAAAATCAGTCTGAGGGGGCTAATACTTTCTAACCCCAGTAATAGGTCAAATAACACTACTAATAATAACACGAATAATAAAGTAATACTCTTCCTTCTATGAATATCGTATCCAAATACAGTTCAAAAGGGACCTGAAAGTCCCGTCGTATGATGTTTAGTTCCTATTTACTATCTCTTTATGATTACATTAGAAAATGAAATACAGAAGCATTGAAAACGTTCCTAGCTTTAAAAAATCTAACAACAAAACATGGTATGACTTGAAGTCTTACGTAAAGCTAGTATTAATATGTGGTTGATAAATACTAGTAATTTATTCTCGGTGAACGATGAGTGTAACTTCATGCGAAGATTGATATGTTGATAGATGACACAAAATATATCAATTAACCTCTCCATATTTGGAAATAATACTTCGAAATTTATGTCGTGTAAATATAAATTAAATTGCATGCGGACAAATATTTGGAAATTTACATTTCAAAAATTTTCTAAAATTAATTACTGGGACTCGAATCATGTATGATTATAAATTATTTTCTTTTTTCAATTTATCTACGTTATTTGTGCATTTGTTTCCTCATAAGTGTGTGTAGCACCCATTATTTTTGTTCTTCCTAATGCAGCGAAAATCGTTGCAGCCACGGATGTTGAATAGTTAATGTGTGAGAAACCGAAAAAAAAATCAACGTTTCTAGGCGAAACAAGAGCACTCAAGCAAAAAAGGCAACGAGTACTTTGAATTCTTGCTACTGTGATAGAACACTCTTGTTACTGACTTCTAGATTTCAACACGAAATAATAAAATGCAAAAGAAAGTTACACGCTGGACTAACAATGTCCTCAGTTTATAGGTATCTGTGGTAAGTATTTTCATCAGAGATTCAAAAGAAACAAAACAGACAGAAAAATCATGAAGCAACGAAGAATGCTAATAGCTTCCTGAAAGTTTATCTATTCACACAGATACCAATCAGGAGGATAATTAATGCACACTTTGTAAAACAAACAGAAAAACTATAATCTTAAAGGAAAGCAAACTGTAATATTCAATGCTTGTACGTAAATAGTGCAAGGACATTGATTTTCAGAAGAAACGGTCATCACATTTATTGATGGGAAGAAAACTGGAAATACGTACGAGGAAAACATTGGGAATTGGTTCCCAGGTGAGATGTATATCAAATTTATTTTGGAAGAAAATTACGAAATAACTATATGGAAAAACATGAGAGAAGAATATAGTGTTACGTCATGTCAAATCCAAGTTAAACGTATTGAGCGAAATGTAAATGTTCATAAAATGTTATTGGCAAAAAAGTTTAATATTGTTCTTGTTAGATAAACAGAAAACTTCCTCTGTAGAAGTAATCTGAGTAAGAATACAACGTAAGTATCTTCACTTTGAAAAGCGCCAGTATACATATAGGAAGTGTACATATTGGAATTTAAGCCTATACGTTAGTGTGCTTTCGAACACCGTTAATTCAAAAGCATATTTGTAAATTGTCCCTTGATTGTCATTTCTTTCTTACACCTCTAAACACCAGTAATTAATGTTCCATTTCATGTTACTGTTCCTTCAAATGTAACCTTCTGGCTCTATCTTTTGATGTACAGTTGCTTGCTGTATTCAACTAAATGGGTGCGTGGGGGTCCTCCTTTAAAAATGAAGTTGGTATCAGTTTCAAAGACAATAAAGCCATCTACGACAAAACTACACTCAATCCCGTGAATCTATAGAGCAAGCGATCGAAAACCTTTCTCTAACCAAGTAATGGCCTGAGAAAGGTAATTATTTGTGGTAACAGGTAAAGTGCTCCCCTGTGTTTAGCACCACGCCATGAAGGCGTATAGGGGGTGTGGGGGTAACGCCCCACGCTTTTTTGATCCGGTCATGAGTGGGGGTGATGTGATCAGCATCACGTCCCTGACCGCCTTTACCCCCCAGGGTTTCCCCCAGGTACCCATGTTATTCGACGCTGGGTGGGCGCCGTGACCGCTTCCATCGTTAGAAAAGTTCCCGGATTTGAACCGGCCGGGGATCGAACCCGGGACCTTGAGCATGGTAGTCAGACGCGTTACCGACTAAGCCACCACGGCCACAATTATTTGTGGAATGATAGTAAAAAAATAAATGTAAAGTGCTCCCCTGTGCTTAGCACCACGCCAAGAAGGCGTATAGGGGTTGTGGGGGTAATGATAGTACTTACCAAAATTTAATAGTCTTCGATATGTTAGATATATTGATATATCTATTAGTTTTATTCCATTCTGTTAGAATTTGAAAGTAATATTTAAAAAAAATATATATCAATATTTTTTCGAAACATAATATCAATTCATCATAATTTTGATGCCATTATAGTTTGTTACATTTTACGTTTGACAGAATTCAGATAAGTATCTTGACTACATGTAATATAGAATACATCCGGCATTATTAAATATGATAAATTTATATTATAATTTGTCTAAATTATTCCTGCAGCAAAGTCGCGCATAGCGGATAGAAGAGGGTGTGTGGGGAATTCAGTGGGCAGAGCGAAGCAGAAAACGCTGCTGGGAAGGCTGGTAACTTCAGTCGCACATACCTCCCTCCACGCAATCCAGTTTCCCTCACGTCATCATTGGTGGAGCCGTCACACGTCACTGTTTGCGCATATAGTTGTACCCGGTGTCTTCTAGATACATTTGCAACGTCTCACCTGTTAAATTCACAGGTAGATCAGACTGAAAATCAAAAGGAATTAGTTGCTTTTTTTTCATTTTCACTTTCATCTTGTAGTGCGTGTCTGCAATTTAGTCGTTTCTCAACTCTTAACGGAAGGAACTTTGAAACTAGACCATAGATTCCGCACTTGCAAAAATTCAGTTACATACCTTCTAGTTATCGACAATTATTTTATATTAAAAAAACTGTGATACAATTTCCTCAGGAAATCTATGTGTTTGCGCTACTCAAAATTAAGCTATGAACATTCATTCAAATTATAACTAAAATTGACTTTTTGTATTTATCTGACAGCATCAACATTGACTTTCCATGCTAATAACGTTGCATCCGGATTTACACTTTGCTAAAAATGTTTCATTTGGATTTGACATGACATAACGCTAATTTACCTTAATGTTTTTCTTCATAGTTAATTAGTGATTTTCATCCAAAATAAATGTGACATACATCTACTCTGGGAACCTCTTCCAATGTTTTCCTCTTAGGTATTTCCTTTCTTTTTTCCACCAAAAAATGCGATATCCATCTTGCTACGCCCCTTGGGTTTACGTACTTAAATGTTATTTACCACGGCTACAGATATCTTAATCTCAGGGGGATAGGTTCTTTATTCGAGAATTCCAAATAAGAAAGCGTTTTATAGCCAAGAGGATATAGTTAAATGCGGATCTATATTCTGAAAAACTATACACAGTACAGAGAAAATATATAGCGAAGCTTGTATATACATTGAAATATATAATAAATATATGTACTCTATGTGATCAAAAGTATCCGGACACACCGCGAAACGTGTGTTTATCATAGAGGGCGACACAGTACTGCCATCTACCGCGTGGAACACATAGTCAGCGAACTCAGTAGTCTGCAGACAGTGTGACACAGCGGTATGGGATGGTCTGAGGAACTCACAGACTTTCAACGTGGTCAGTTGGTTGGGTGCCACTTGTGTAGGAAGTCTGTGTGTAAGATTTCCACTCTCCTAAACATCCCTCTGTCCACTGTTTCCAATGTTATAGTGAAGGGATGTGTACAATGCAAAAGCGTGCAGGCCAACCTCCCATGTTGACCTCCAGAGACCATCGAGTGTTGAAGAGGGTCGTACAGCATTATCGTCAATCATCCATCGCCACCGTCACACAGGAATTCCGAACTGCATCAGGATCTACTCCAAGCACCATTATTGTTTGGCGCAAGGTGCGACAACTTGGTTTCCATGGCCGAGCAGCTGCCCATAAGTCAAACATCACACAGACAAATCCAAAAAAAGCCGCCTCGTGTGGTGCAAGGAGCGTCGAAACTGGACCATAGAACAGTGGAAAACCGTTGTGTGGAGTGATGAATCACAGTACACAATGTGACGATCCGATGTTAGGGTGTGGGTGTGGGTGTGGCAAATGCCTGGTGAACGACATCTACCAGCCTGTATAGTGCCGACAGTGAAATTCGGAGGTGGCGGGGTTACAGTGTGGTCATGTTTCTCCTGGAGGGGGCTTGGCCCCTTGTTGCTTTACATGGCAATGTCACGGCACAAGCTTACGTTAACATTTTAATAGCTTTCATGCTGCCTACCGTCGAAGACCAGTTCGGGGATGACCATTGTGTCTTTCAACACGACCGAGCACCCGTCCATACTGCAGGGCTTGTGGGGGAGTGGTTTGACGACAACAACGTCCCACTAATGGACTGGCCTGCGCAGAGTCCTGATTTGAAGCCCATGGAACATCTCTCGGATGTTTTGGAATGCCGACTTCGTGCTAGTCCACACCGATCCACATCAATACATCTTCTCATTTTGGCGCTCTGCGAGGAATGGGCTGCCATTCCTCAGGAAACCTTCCGGCACCTGATTGAAAGTATGGCTGTAATAGTGAACGCTGTCATCAAGGCTAAGGGTGGGCCCACACTGTATTGACTGTCAGTGTTCCCAATGAAGGGTTGCCCAAACTTATACTTTATTTTGAGGTGGGTGTCCGGATACTTCTGATCACATAGAGTATAATCGAAAGGAAATCTTCTTCTTCTTTTCTTCTCACAATTTTGGGGAAAATACTTCTCCTTCCATTCTTCCTTCTAATTTGGGAAAAGGCTTCTTCTTCTTTTATCAATCTCCTCTATGGTAATAGGAAGGCTTCTTCTTCTTTCATCAATTTCTTCTATGATAAAATATGGAAAGGCTCGTTAATCTTTTATCTATTTCTTCTATAGGAAATAAAGGCTTCTTCTTCTTTCGTCAATTTCTTCTATGACAAAATATACGAATGGCTTCTTCTTTCTTCAATTTCCACTTCTTTTCTTTGGTAAAAGGATAATCTTCTTTTTCTTTCTTCTACCTTTTATGACAATCTCTTTCTTCTATTTACAAAAGATAGTCATCCCCTTTTATTCATCGCTGTTTCTTATTTCCTCTATTCATATCAATTCTTATTTCTTCTTTCAGCAGCAATTCTTATTATCTTCTATATTCCGACGAGATATTCTTATATTCTCGATAAATTCTTCTATTTATTCTTTCCACAGCAAATTCTTATTTCTTCTATTCTTCTTTGCCACTGGAAAAGGTCTTATTTCTCTCATTTATCGCAAATATTTCTTTTTACCATATCTCTTCTCAATAATATAGACAAATCATTATGCTGCATTCCTTGTAGAGAATTTAACCAAAGCTATAGAGGATTTTTAGGGGCGTCTAATCTGACAATAGCGCCTCCTCCTAAAACAACAACCAAGGGAAATAACCAGGATCGCTAATAACAAGCGCTGTGGCCCAGCGAGACTAAAAAGGAACGCAACCGTAAAGTGCTTCGGGGCGTCTAATTTGACAACAGCGCCACCGGGGACAAGCAACCAAAACATGGCGACGTTCTCCTCGCCAGAGAATCAAAAAGAGATACATTTTTGAATTCATTTGCTCACTTATTAACTTTCCTAATTGTTTCATATATGAACATATTCTTATTTATCTTAATTGGCTATATACAACATTTTATTTACTCCTTCTATAATTTTTATACTTTTCCATTATATATTTTTCATTTTCTATAATATATATAATCGCTCTTCTCCGCTCCTAGTTTGTACAATGAGCTCTGCTCTTCTTTATATGGCGTGCTGCCATCTATCGTCGCTTTCGGGAACTTTTCTTCCCTGTGATTTTCATTGTGTCGTCGGAAGTGGTACGTGACAATCTCCCATGACAATTCAAGTTATTTCTCTAGTTACGTAAAAGCCTTGAATAGTACAGAGTGTCTCTTTTTAAAACTATAGTCTCATCTCTGTCAGGCAACATGTACGTTCATTCATAACTCTACTCATTAGGCACTATGTGAATAGTTACGTTTTGAGAAAGCTATTATAATTTCTGGTTGATTCATGATTTTATTGTCCGTTTTGTTTCATAGGAATTTAGTGTTGTTATTCACTTCTCTCTTGATGCATTAACTTAAGACCAATATCTATATTTTGAAGATATAGTTATAAACTGGTTCGTAAAGGCTGTAAGTTATCTTATTTTCTGTTGTTACCTATTTCGTGTTGAAACATAGAATTCAATAACGAAAGTCCTCTCTCACAGTAGCAATAATTCAATGTAATCGTTGCCCCGTTTTGTTTGGAAGCTGTTGTTTCGCCTTGAAACTCTTATTTTTCTTCGGTTGTTCCTCATACATTAACTACACAACATCCAGGGTTGCAAAGTTTACCATTGTATTTGGAAGAACAAAAATAGTGGGTACTACACACACTTATAAGGAACCAAATGCACAAATAACTCAGAATACTTTCTTTAAAAAAATAAATATCACACATAGTCTCCTGCTCTCGCCTCTCGACTCCACCCACCCATCCACACCCCTGTGATCTCCTCTCTTGGCTTCGATTCCCAACTCCACTACATTCATCTTCTCTCTTCTTCGTTTTTCTCTTTACTCTCTTTAACTCTACTGTACATACCCCACTCCTCGCCTCGTTTTTCTTAAGTTGTGTTTCACCTGTTCTCTCTCACCAGTTATTGCCTGTTGCCTCCACCCGCCATTATCCACTCCTCTGGTCCCCTATCTTGGATTCGATCCTCAACTCCACTACATTCATCTTATCTCCTCTTCGTCTTCTATTTCCTCTCTTTTACTCAACTCCCCACTCCTCCTATGCTCTCATGATTTGTTTTTTCCCTTCTTCCCATCCTTTCTCTATCTTCCGTGAATGTATTTTACTTTACCTTATGATTTAAAGTGCGTGCTGGGGGTAGGTAGTTGACCCTGATTCATTGCCAGTTTTGCCGCCACTCTACGCTACGAAAAAATATTCCTTGCTTCCATCCCCTTTCTTTAGTTTTGGTTGGTAGACTATTGCGTCTCTGTTGGTAACTGATGAATAATATAGTAATATATATTTACTTAAATCGCTTTACATTTAGATCCAACGACATCAAATTTTACCAACATTAAGTATTGGAATTTTGCAATGCACATGAAATTGTTGGAAATGTATTGTTCAAAATGTTCAAAAGATGTGTCTGGGAAGGAGAATAGAAATCTGAGTGACGATTTATGCTGATGGTATCGAAAGAATCATGTGTGTTTTATAACTATGTATTTTACCCCAGGAATCTCTAAAGCACTAGACACATCCCCTCTCAGAAGCTCAATTGTGGAGCATCTTTTTAAATCGCCAATTGCCCAGACACGTGTCTTTGTTTTCTTGCTCCAGAGATTCCCGGCATAGTATAGGAAAGTGATTTAAGAAGAACTGAATAGTCAGCCTTAGAACAGCATTATCGCTCTGAAGGAAAATTTGATATCGTCTAGATTTGGCGGAGGTGGAAGATATTGCTCTGACAGTATAATGCAAAAATAATAGGTCTCATGGGGCCTCAAACAGCCCAAAGTTGTATCCTGAGAAAAAAATTATAATTTTATCAGATAATAAGTAAAATGCTTCCCTATGCTCCTCATGAACGCTTATAAGGGGTGTGGATTTAGGTCCACACACTTTCTTGATCAAGTCTGAAGGTGGGAGAGATATGGTCAGCACCACGCCACTGGAACTCCAGAGTTAGTTTTCTAAAGGTTCTCACTTTATATGAGGCTCGGTAGGGGGTGGATCTGCTTATACAATTGCAAAAATTCAATTCTACCCGGTCGGCGATCGAATCCGGGTCTCTCGCATGGTTGTCAGACTCCAGAGCGACATTTCTCTTAAAGGATAGATTCTAAACGGCAGCTTCCCACATCAAACTTCATTCATTCATATTACTTTTAACTCAAATCTCTAATTCTTTTCTTTCAAGACAGACTATCACAAACATCCATGTCCGAGCCGGGATTCGAACCCTGGACCCCTGGCGGTAGTAACGCTCTGAGCTCTCCACTCAGCTACGGAGTATGAGAACGACTCATCTACTGCGGGTCTTCTACATTCAGTCTGAGGTTTCATGCTTTGAGCTCCAAGTACGGTAAGCGCTCAGGTTCGAGTCTCCTGGGGGAAGTGTCCCATAATTTTCTCTAAAGTTTTTGGCCAGTATATGGGACTTTTGTTAAATAAGCTTGTGTCAAGTTTTGCGAAAAAAGATCACGTAATCCATTATACACAAATTGGATGGTCGATCAATGGAGCAGTCAGAAATGATATTAATTTTCGTAAATATAACTCTCCACATATACTAATATCAACAGGAAAATTTGTATTTGTGTCTTCTGGGAAAACGACTGTAATCATAAAAGCTATTCGCAGGAAACGGTAATGTTCTTTGCTTCCTTTCAAAGAGACCAAGGACAAGCGAGTCAAGGGGAAATGAGTATCTATCACATTTTTGTGGCAGGAAAATCAGGAAATTGCGAAGAGGAAAAACGTTGGAATGGAAATGTAGCATGACATCAAATTGTCCTTGTCAGATACAAGTAACACGTATTTACAAAAGTGTAAATCCTAATACAATTGAACAGGACACATCAATGTTAATGTTGAAAAAATATGTAGACTGTAATTTAAAGTTATTTTTCGGACAGAATAATGTATGTAGCTTCTATTTCAAGAGTGCCAGAACATAGGTATCCCGGGAAAATAACATCGCATTTTGTGGGAAGAATAACAGAAAGTAAGTATGATGGAAAATCATTAGAATACGAATTCACCACGTAGTAGTAAATGGAAACAACTGTAAGAAGTAAAAAAGAATGAACAATTTGGTCACAAGTTCATTTACTAAATTGCTAACGTCTCTGATGACCCTAGGAGTAAAAATAAATTTCCCAAATTAAGGACCTCTATGTATTTTTTAATTTCAACACCTTCGCCGTGCAGTGTAAGGGGTCATGATTTGGGGTCCGGTTACGGTAGGCGCGCAGGTTTGAGACTCCTCGGGAAAAGTACCCTCGACTTTTCTCTTATGATTTCTACCAGTGTATGGAACCAGTGGTTAGCCACCATCTTAAGGGCATTGCGAAGCTAAGATTGAGTAGCTTAACCCCGTCATGAAAACCTAGAACGACTGGGTGTTGTCGTGCTTACCACACGTCACTCAGTAAATGAATTTAGAAACTCCACATCTGGGGTGAATGAGTAGGATTTGGTGGTAGTGAGCCCGGTGTTAAAGTGTAAATCATCCCCCATGGTAGTAACTCCCCAGGACATAGTGAAATGCACTTTCAGAAAAAAATAGTATACTTTAGGTACATTGTGACATTTCCCCCATCTCATGGTAGCATTTTCCACAAGTAAACACAAGATAAAGAAGGCACAATGGTTATTAATTATATTGTAATTTCTCTCGGATATACTACCATAGGTAACCTATGGCGTTTCGTGCTCCCACCTAAATTTAGATATGGCTTCTTTTAACAAGAGGGACGTTTAATATCAATGTACTTCGTCCCCCGGACATTCTACCTTAATAGTCCAGGTGCATTTGTAATGCCGTGGGTTTTTGAATGAAAATAATATATGACTAAGGGGGGATGCGTTGCTAGTATGGTACACAATCATGTAGCAGCAAATGTCTCGCCCGCAATTGTGCCATATGGACTGTGTAACGTCTTCAATCTAAGATGGCTGCCGCTTCATGCACAAACAAAGAAATTCGATCATAACTCCCCTAAGTTTTGTTTATGAAAATTTTGTTTACATATTATTTTTGTTCAGTATTGAAAAGGGAACAAAATTGATTCTTACAGTCGCAATGCTATGGAGATATATCCAGTGTTACTATTTCCTGCACTTTTCTGCAAGGATTCCAAGCGTTATTTTACACTTTACTTGACATTGTGGCAGATAAAGGGGGAAAGTTACTGCCTGTGATATTCTGTTCATGCCTACTGTTGTTGTGGCGTATGGTCTGTGTGATGTCATACATCCAAGATGGCTGCCTCTGCAGATATTTACAAACCAAAACGACCATATCTCCATAACACCATTAGGAGTCATTTTCACCATTTGTAAGTTTGTTGGGTTTTGCACGAAGGGAAGACATGTGTATGCAGGATGCTTTCACTTTACAGCATGCAACCATATATTACTACAGGTCTTTTGTTGAAAAATATTTTACAGACCATACACGGCGTCCGAAATACAAGATGGCCGCCATGGAGGTTCTGCACATAAAATAATGTCCATATCCTGATTAGAGTTCGTTTATCAGATTTTCCATAGGCATTTTCTGTTAAAAATTATAAAGTGAAAAATTATTTTACAATTTTCATAACTACATGTAATTATACTGCAGTAGTGTCCAAAAGGAAATGTTTCATTAATGACGTATCAAAACTGCATAAAACATAGTGAAAATTTATGAAAACGTCATATGATATACAATAGAGTAGGATGCATGAAATTAACAAATGATTTTAGTGCAATGAGACAAAAGAGAAAATGAAAATGGAAATGAAAATAGAAGATTAGTACCTTAACGAAAAAAGAGGTTTGCAAACTTGCAACGACGTAGAATGGTATTAAATGGAGACGGCTGATTCCATTCCCCACGTAGAGCTGTGCAGAGCTCAGGAAATGTCCTTGGTGGAGGATCGCGGTCTAATTAGTATCCTAAAGATACTAAAAGATTTACGTCTGGTGACCTAAGTGACCAGTCTATGCGGTGGATATCTTCACCTTCAAGAAAATCATACACCAATTTAGTTCGATGTGCACAAGTATTACCATCTTATCATCCGTGGGGATGAAGTCTGGGTCGAATACGCTTCTGAAAATTTACACATCTTGGAATTCCTCGTTTTTGTGTCTCTGGGCAGTAGGAGTACGTCCAGCATATACGTGCAGCTCCTTATGTTCATTGAGCATGATGTCTTCCCATGCCAGTATTCCTCCTCCACCAAACTGATCCCTTTCCACGATATTCCTTGTATTAAATCATCGAGAATATATGAAGTTGAATGTGTGAAGGGAAAAATTTGCAAACTGAATCTGGACTGATCCGTGAAGAGCACGCTCCTCCATTCGTTGAAGGTCCAATTTCGATGGTGCTGACTCCACTTTTGTGTACTAGATCATATGGGATACACACTACTGGATATCTGGCATAGAGACCAGCTGTCCTGAGCCTCCGTTATACAGTTTGGCGAGATAAACTCTAACCCATGAGGCGGCTGCAAGCTTTGAGGACAGTTGTCTTGCTTGCATTGTCCAGATATCGGCCCTGTTGTGGTGTTGTTACTTACAACCTTGTTCTGCCTCACCACGAACAAAAATTAATTTAATATTTTTGGATAATGATACAAAGAGGGAATAATCTGCTTCTAATATACTAAAGCTTGAGGGATAATAATTTATTTGTTACACGTACAACAGAAATAAATTATTGAAATGTGAAGTATGTTCGTGTGTGAGATTCTTAGCGCAAATTGATTTGTCTTCAGATAATAAAAGCTAAATTACATTAATAACACATCAATATATTTTAAATTGTTGCTCCTTATGTTGCTACATCTACAATTTTAACTTTGTTATTACAATGCTTCTGAGACGCATATCTTATGAGATTAATACAAAGAGTGTAAAGCGAATCTAAATATTTCTCCTGAGCTCTTCCAATTCGTTTTGTTTTCTTGAAAAAGGCATCATAAAATAGCCCGAAACAAACAACATTAAGCAACGAACGGCAATTCAAGACATAACACCTTCAGTTTCTGATGTAAATACATTTTGGTGTGACAATTAGCTGATGTTTGTAATATGAGCATGAAATCTATTCAAATCAAATATTTGAGTTCAATTAGGAAATGTGCAGAAGTCAAACATACACAATAAATACGATATACTTTCACTAGACGAAGTTGGTAGATCACAAATCCACTACCCAATAATTGTATTTTAATTAACGTAACAAAAATTTTCTACCGTACTACTATGGATGTTGCGCTACTTGATGTTGTAAATGGAACCATTCATTTCGTAAAGAATTTTCAATAATAATTTCGACTTTTTTTCTGGTTCCTTAAATATTACATACATGCAATATGCTACTTAAATATTACTATAGCAGCTGAATCATTGGGATAGAAACAGATTGGTAAATGCAATTCCCCCTTAAAATGACCGTCAATTGCAATTTTTCAGATTAAGATTATTGTACATACCGTCCACCTAGAAACCAATTATGTATTATCCGCTTTTACAATCCTTCAGGAACCCCGATAAGAACATATCCTGATTACGCAATTGCATGACGCGACGAGTCATTTTCGTGGCAAACCGTCTAAGGGAACGTTTATCATGAGGCTCTGATGGGCAGCCGCACACCGGACAAAACATTTGACTCGAGTTACGTTGCAAATATTTGCGAGAAAACAACAAAGGCCCCTGAAATTTGATCTCGCGTGGAACGGTTTGCAACAACTATTGTTTTCAGCGCATTGCCACCGTGCGATTCAACACTATCATTTGACAGCACAAATTATGTATGGTTATTTGTGGGAAACAGACTTTGCCTGTAGTTTCTGTCTTGTATCTTCTCTTTATATAACCCCAACGAATACCAAGTATGCATAATCTTGTAAGATAACACAACGTGTTATGATTTAAACGTAGTTAAAATTAGAAAGGCACGGAAGTTCTGTTGTCATTTATGAGTCCAGCAACTACGATCAGTAGTTGCCCAGGGAGGGGATGGTGTGAATCATATTCCCCTTTTGGCCCAATATCCCTTCAACATCGCCGAAGGCAGAAAAAGATTGCCAAATGAGAACTGATCCGACACGTAAGTAGGGAGAGACCATATCCACTTCAACTACGAAATAATTTAATATGAATCTCTAAATATCTACGAGAATAACGTTAAGAAGTTTTCAGATTTTGCAAGAATTTTGATTGTGTCCTACCATAAATGAATGGGCTTGTGGTGGAGACAGGAAAGATCCAAAAGTTTGCAGATTACAATATTGTTTTTTTTTGTGTGTGTGTTTTTATAATCACTGATACAATGATACAAGACGTCCCGATTTAGTAGGGGCAGTCCAATTTTAAATCCCTGTACTGATGTTTTTCGAACTGCATTTGTGAAGCAAAATTGTTCCTTTTTATTTGCTAAATCATATTTATATATGTTCCATATCTTAATAATAATTTCTAATACGTATAATTTAAATAATAAATAGATTAGCTTCTAATATAGAGTTATGGTTGCTGTTTAATGGTGCTGTATTATAAGTTAATTAAAGGAAATTTGAAAACATTGTTACTCTTCGGAACACATACTACTCGAACACTTCTGAGAATGAAAGGTAAACACTCTGTACGCCTTGTGGCAGAATTTGCCCGTAAGAAACTTTGTCGCAGAGTGTCGTGTCGGAGGGAGGGGGTTATAGCATTCGCCTAGTTGAATTTTTCCCGCTACTTTGGACTCCATAATATTGCCACTCTACAATTGCACGATTTGCTCTAGCGGCGATACTACCATACATTGGTGGGCATATCTAATACCCCAACATCATTTCGAAGACGACCGTGGTGGGGTGGTTAGAACAAGGGACGGCGACGCCAGGATCCCTAGTCGAATTCCCGCTTGTATATATGTCGTATTTCTAAATGCCACTTCTTCAACTTAATCATATCATAACTCATTCCCATCGTAGTTATTAGCAAAAAGTATCAGAAAAAAGGAAAAAAACCTACTTCAATCAATCCAACAGCTTTTCGGATCAATCCCCTTAAAATCCTGGGTATGAACCTGGAACTGGCTAGTAAGAAAGATATGTACGTAATCCGCCGTTCCAAATTTCTGGGCACGCTATGAATACTAGGGGTTCTTTTGTTACCGAAATGTGTAAAATAATATACGTACAGGTACATCGAATGCCTCGTCATCAGTCGCCATGTTGATTCAGAGCACGAGAATCCTGCTTTCATTTGCTTCGTTTTGAAGGAAACACGATCCGGTGTGTTTATGGCCTATGCGTATCAAACCTTCCTAATAAGACATATTTTAATGCATGTGTCACTTGTAAAAGCCTAGTAAACAAAGATAAATTTTCGACAATCATCAATGAATAAACATCCCTTCTTTCAATTAAAAACTCAGGATTGAATATTATATGTATATTCAAGTTGAATTTTCGCCATTTTTAGACGCCCGTTCTATAGCTGTCACCGCGTGTATAAAAAGCAGTAATATGCCTTGTTGCTGTATTTTATCCCCTTCGAGGCACAAAATGGGTGTAAATATAGACGAGAAAATCAGTTCACACTATGAAATGAAGAATGGAGATAGATAGATAGATAGATAGGTAGAGAGAGGAAGAGAGAGAGAGAGAGAGAGAGAGAGAGAGAGAGAGAGATGTTACAAAATTAGAAAAACAGGCCGAAGTCACAGATAAGAAGGCGCAAAATAATAAGGAGGGAAAGATAAAATATGTAAGAGCTAAATCGCTATTGAAACACAGAGGGTAGGGAGAGAAGGGTAACTCTTAATATGTCTCTCTTATATACTACCCAACTTAATTGGTCAATGTACAGCTTCTGCTCACCCTCTGTCACCGTTCCTGGTGAATGGAATGGAAAAAAGTAGGAAGCACGAAATGAGAGATTGTACGTACTAGCTTGGCCCGACAACAATAGAAGATGCGTCTTGAGCTTGCACAAAACCATATTTATGGAAAGAAACCACCAAGAAGACCAGAATTTGAAACGCTGGTTGAGGAAATCTGGAAATAGTAATACTTTTTAAATTACTGAAAATTTAAGTGTATGTTCAAAACTGCTACACTAAGTAATTCAAGAAATTTCAAGTACCCGAAGTTTGTATTAAGTCATCTTTATGCACATAATCGGGACTGGAATTAGACGTTAAAGTGAGATCCGAACCACTATGTTCCTCCACTGGGAATTGAACCTAGAAGCGGTCTCTTGGTTGCAAGGTGACGACGTTACTACTGCACTATCGGTGAGCGCTATCCTCCAAGAAATTTCAAAAACTAGTAATGTGATATTAGATTCCTAACAAAATAACCATAAGCATTCAGTGGCGTACTTTAGGGGGTGATGGGGCAGATACTCCCTTTTGACACATTTGCCACTGCTAAACCTTATATACCAAGGGAAAGGAAACTGTTCCTACTCTCCTCCAATTCTTGCACCTTGACCCCTAGTTTTGGAACCCAATCACCGCCACTGTAAGCACTACATACAACAATGCTTCAGGGAAGTTGTCTCCTCTCGCTCAGAACACTTCAGTTATTATTCAACCTTCAGTTCAGTAAGTAATTCAGGGACTGATTGAAGAAAATAACAGAAGGAAAGTAAAAAATATAATTTTCGTCTTCTTTTCTGGAAACAACACCAGGGGCACGTTATGGTCGATTTACACAAATTGAAAACTACTCAGGGGGGTCAGAAAAATTATTTGCTGTACTAGGTATTCAATAAAGTTACCTACAATATTGTTTGTTTATCTTGTTAGGCAAAGTGAAGTGAACGAAGGGTAATAAATAATATATTTTTTAAAAAATCACTTGTTATGTCATAGTTTGGTGATTAAAATTTAAGCCAGTGTATAGTTGAATAAGTTCGTTAAGTGTGACCCTTCCATAAATGCTGTGAGGGATTCTTGGGATATATGTATAATTTATATAATGGCTTTTCATAACTCATAGGTAACAATTACGATTTAAGTAGTGTATTTTAGCCGGTTCAACGCATCAAAAGTAGGTATCCCCTATTTTCTATGAGTTTAGCCTCAGTTCTAATATATTATTATGATTTGTTTGTGGATTTTATGGCGTTCGGCGACGTTCCAGTACAATTTTCACTGCAACTCATTTTTTTCCCACCTCATCACAAGTAGGTATGTCACGATCTTACGTGATATAACTTAACCTATTCAAGTTTTTACGAGTTAGGTAACATATATTTACTCCAGTTGTGACCTGTGATGAAGATTTTTTTGCATAATTTACACACTAAAATAACTTATATGTAGATTAGAATGAAACGGTAGGAGCTGGAGACATACTTTCGCCTACTTTTGATTTTACGATCTTTGACGGACTAAACTAACATACAGGGAGAAAAAAAATGAATACTGGCAACACTTTTTCACCTTTTGCAATTTTACTCTTGTTTATTTCTTACGATGACCTATTTTTTCCTACGATTTTTACGGACTTAACTAACCTACGTGTGCATGTTTAAGAAAAAAAAACAGATTTTGACGAAGTGTAACTGTTTTTTGAGATCTGTTCGCCATTTTGAATTTCCAGTCAGGGAGGACAGCGGATGCTAACGCACCAAACTTGAGCTCTCTGCGATCATCTGTTCGGAAGTTACAAGCAATGAAAAAATAAATTGATAATATTGGCAATTGGCCCACCCCTTGACCTCAAGACCACCAAATTTCGTACGCGTAATCTATGTTACCGAAATCTACAAGGGGGATCAACGGGGTAATTTTTCGAGTTTTTTTCGCGATATTTCTTACCGGTTTTGAGATACGTTCATTTCCGGTCGCCATTCTTGAATTTCGGAAATGTTTTCGTCTGGGTCGAGAATTTTTGATAAGCGACGACAGAGTCATCTATTTTTTATTGTATTACTTACAAGGGTAAACTATTGCACAACATTTTGCAACAATTTATTTCGTAATGTGGTGACTCACTACTTCCAAGGGTAAATTATTGAACAACATTTGGCAAACGTTATTACGTAATGTGATGACTTATATGTAACTTGGCTTCTTGTGATTGGTTGAAAAGTCTATATAAGGCGGTACACAATGCAGATCAGTCAGTTCCGTAAGAGCGGTTAAAGAGTACGGACGTCGTGTCAAATCGCTCATCGTTTCTTTTCACAAAACGTATAAAAATAGTTTTTTTAACTTGTTTTAAAGCTAATATTTCAAGTTTAAAGTGTCTTTTATAGGTGTTTCAAGATGTTTTCACAGTAATTTCGACCAGATTGAATTTTGATTTGATCGGACGTTACGTGTCGATCCCAAGAAATCCTCTATAAATAACACTAGTCAAGAAAATTTTACTCTCTTTCTGTATCTTTGATGAAAGCACCTAATCGATATGTTTCGAGGATGGTGAACATGAAAACGATCAAGAAAATGCAAGTTTAGCTGTAGTTGTTTTGTTAATTCAACTTTTCAAAATTGCCATTAAATGCATATCGTATCATTCTATAGAATAGTGGGATCAGAACCAGTCACTTTGTACTTAATTGCTGGGTGATGTAAGCTATTCATCATTCATCCTCTGTGATGAGAGTACTCGTCATTGGCATGACGAGTTAATGCTTGGCAGTACGAAAGGTATAAATAAGATTTAGGAACTTAACAGCTAGAAAAGACAATGGTCACTAGATGGGTTTTCTGAACCTTTGAACCTGAATCATGGCTGGGTCTTATGATAGTTACCTATCTATCTAACGAATGAAGATAATTACGATGAATAAAATATACCAAGTCCTCTGTTGGCTTCTCTATCGTTTGACCAGTGCGTCGTCTCACTTCTGTACCACTGCTCTCTTAACCCCTTCTTCCTTCCTCAATTCCAATCCCAAGTCAGTCCCCTCTCTTTTTGTCTCACCTCTATATACCCTAGGGCATGGAGCTCTTCCTCCATGCCGAATCGTGTTTTTAATTGCCACTATGCAAACCGCTGACTCCATAGGCAGAAGAAACTACCTATTTCCAGAATACCTCAGGAGGTTTGCAAAGAACAACACTGTGCATTGTTTACATGCCTTAGAGGATGAGACAACTGAGATAAACAAGTGAATGGCCTGGTCAACATGAAGCATTCAGAGAGGCTTATTTTTAAATAAACATATAATCTTAGGGATTGATACGTTCTACCGCCGCTTTCTCTTGTTTTCCTAACCCAAAAAAAATATTCTGACACCCAAAACCTTACAATCCGTAATATTAAGTACACAAGTCAAAGATGTTTTGTTAAAAAAGTATTGTGTATCAATACATGACTGGTATTTACAAAATTTTATGTCATTATATGATATAACTTTCGACGTAACAAAATTTTGCGTACGTAAGCCTTTCATGTAGGTTTTCTCATTCCTACTAAGTCGCGAGCGCTCGTCGTTTGTCTTTTGTCCATCGCCAAGGTTTGACTTCCAGCGGATGTAAACTAAAAAACTTCATGCAAATGTCCGACCTTTTTTTCGCAAGGAAATCCATAGTTCACAATGTTTCTATAGGATTTAGCGCGAATTGGACCCTTAAAATAAATATCGTGAACAAAAAAAAATATAAATAAGTTCACGATAGCGTGTATTCTCAAATATGTAAGTAAAATCGTAAATAAGCGTATATATCGTTAACGAAAAATAGACGTAATATGTTGCATTGAATCTTATGATGAAACAAGTGTTGGCTATAAAATTATCACAAATAAACATATCACTGTTTCTGCATGTAGAAAAGCCTGGATACACCAAGGTATAGTACGTTTTGCTTATTTTATAGCCACTTCACTTATTACCAAACGAAAGGAAAATGTTGTTATGCACTGTTTATATAAGATCTTCCCTTCGTTGCAAACCAAATAAGACTCTCAAAATATATAAACTTTCAGTGGTTATTTCGCTTATTCATGTTACACAATTTACAGTGTGACGCTTCCATTGAACTAAAAGTCCTTCACAGTGGCAAGGCTAATGTTTATGTTCATAAGGAAGTTCATAAACAGAATATGCGACCCTTGTCATCTGATAACTAACTTTGGACAAAAACAGGTTCATAACGTTCCCATAAGTGTTCTGGTATTCTTTCATATTGAAAAAACTCTGTAAAAAGTACCTTCCTCCATAAGCAAGGATGAAAAAAACTGTGTATTTAACAAATCCAGGTAGCCCTAAACATTTAAGGTTCCGTTGATGGAAAATTGACTAACCAATCGTGATTCACACAGCATGCCACACCATTAACTTACCAACACTAACCATTCAGCTTTGATCTGTCGAAAATAGGTTATCAGATAAAAGCATCGAATATTCTGTTTATGAACTTCCTTATGAACATAAACATTAGCCTTGTCACTGTGAAGGACTTTTAATTCAATGGAAGCGTCACACTGTAAATTGTTCGCGACAGCCATTTATAATCCGCAGCTCTTCATGGATTTATCCGATTAAAATAATGTGCAATGGCATGCAAACTTCTCTCCCTAGACGTCACTTTGATCTCGATGCATTACCGATGCGCTAAACAAATTTTAAGGCATTTTTCTAACACCTCGAAAAGCAGCAAATTGGAACAAGAATTCAGTCATAACTTTTTACTGGTTAAAGACACGTCGAAAAAACCTTCACCATTTCATTTTTCGTGAAATTCTAGCCCATTTTGATATATAGCACGACCCCCTTTCCATTTAAAATTCTGAAGTTGAATTCAAGCTGGCGGACATCAAGATGGCCGCCGACCGTGTGGGTGGCGTCAATGTGGTTCCTCCTTGGCTAGGCAATGATTGGTCATCGCCATTTTCACATTCCATGCCGCAGTGGCCTTGTGCTGAGGGTGTTAAGTGACTTATTGAGCCACCCTGTACATTACGTGTTCTAATATACTGAAAAAAATTACAAGAAACTGATCTGTTGTGTAAAAGTAAGTCTTCTAATCACTGTACATCTTTATCAATGGTAACTTCACTATGTGAGCAGAGTTTAAAAAAATAAGTTCCCATGCGCTCTCGACAATTTGCACTAATCGTGGACTTCCCTTATGTTGCATACTGTAAGTTAACTCTGGAATTCTAATGCGGGACCAAGAATTATTACGTAAAATACCTACGTTTACTGCTAAAAAAATAGGAGCGATGTCATTCATCTGTACTAAAGGTGCTTCAAGAAGTAAATGAAATGATCTACTACAGGGTTCATAATTAATCAAATATACTTAGGTCAAAAAATAAAATAATTCTATGTCTGTCTTATAAAGCGAATCTTTAAAGTAGGGGTGATGCTGAATAAATGTACGGAGCCAATTAGGAGTTAAAATATGATAAGATAATTTTCCTGAAGTTATTTCCATAATTATAAAATCTAAACGTTCTATCATCTCAGAGGCGTACAATAAAGCAACTATATGTCTCTCCTCATTATAATCATAACAAAATTTAGCAAGTAATTCTTCCTTTAAATGCAAAATTGATTGCTTTAAAACTACGAAAATTCCATTGACAATGTTGACCATTTTTAATTCACTTTGTTTCATATTTTGTACTTCCTGAATAATATAATGTTAATTGGCTACTAAAGTTTTAACTGATTGCGATAAATGATTAACTGACGTGGTATTGAAGAAAGTCCTGCACTAAACAAATTTATTAAATTGAGAAATATCTGCCTCTTCTCTCTGTTGTGGGTATTAGTAACATTCTGATTTAAATTTCGACAATTAGGTCTTACGTCTCCTACTATAAATCTACATGGAAAATACTGAGAAATTTCAGTAAGATAATCATTAATCTTGGTGCTAGTGTCATTGTGTATGACCTTCCATTACGCACACGCGGAATCATTTTCAACCTGATAAGCGCATCGATGAAAATATTCACTGTTGTAAAATATTTTTCCTGCTATGAATGTTTAACCCTTGTCTCTCATAATATAAGAATAATGATTTGAAAAATATATTTCGCGACTTTTCATTGTAAGGTAGGGATCCAATAAAATTAATCAAGTATAGAACTAGGATTAAAATCCAAAGAAGGAAATTAACTCTGCTAGTAGCCATGCTTCTGTAATAAAAAATTTCCTGCATCAGTACAGCTTGAAGTTGAAATATATAAATTAGTATATGCTGATGTAATGACACTGAACTAAGTATGGGATCAGATAAGTACCTTGATCGGTGTTAGGGAAGGGGTGGGAAAAACACATCAGCAATATCATTTGAAAGATGGGAAATATACTGTAACTCTAAAGCCAATACAGTTAGTTAACAACAAACTATGGGAAGGATTATAATAGATCCCTGCGACGTCTGGGAAAGAGTACTGGAGATAGTTGCCAATATTTCGTGTTACACGCCCTTGGCCCAAATAAGTCCTGCGTGGTAAGGGCGTGTAAATTGTATCCTAAACTTTGCAACTAAGCATAGGGTGATGCGGGAGATTGGCACCCTGATGGGGCTCGACAATTTAGTGCAAGAATACTGGGAGGAGGTGGAGAAGCAGGAAACTTTTTAGAATCCTGAACTTTAAACTACCGGAGGAGATTAGCCCACCTACAACATAAGCTGGACTTGACAAAAGACGATTTCCTGTGGCTGGGGGAATTATTGCTCAGCTGCAGAATTGGGACGGGTCTTCGATGAAGATTCTCAGTAAGGTAAGTGAACAAATTTCCTAATAATAAAATTTTTAAATTGTAACATTTGTGGTAAACCACACTGTTAAAATTTGGAAAGGCTAACGTGCCGTGGCGACTTTTGCCGCACATCCCTGTACTAATGACCGAGGCTTAACCCGGGCATGTTGCTGGAAATTTTGATTAATGTATGTGCATAAAATGCTAAAATTGCACTTTTTATAGAAATTTCCCTAATTTCTATCAAAATTTCGTCTGCTTTATTGTGATTTTAATCAAATGCGAGTCGGTTACCCCAAAAAAATACTTAATATAAATATATTTATTAGTAGTGGTATCAGCCCGGTTCAACGTCTCCTTTTTAGGCTCAGTGGGCTCGCAGTGTTGTCAACCCACCCCAAGAAAATTTCACTATATGATATTTTACAGTTGACGCTAACCTACAAATAGGAGTTGGCAACACGGAGTGGTCACTTCACATACTTTTTGGTTTTTAATTTTTCCAATATGATATTTCACAGGTCAGGCTAACCTACAAATAGGAGTCGACAGCGTAATATTTTGTAGTCTTCTAAGATGATACCATGAAGAGTTGGTGACAAATGACTACGCTAACTGGTAATAGTGGTGTTGCAGTGTTGATGATCTTCTTAACCCCTCCTCTGTTTTTTCTAGCATACTGATCTATTGCATGCTAACCAAACCTCTTAAACAATATTGGGAGGCAGGATCTTGTAACGCCACGGGTCCTCCACATGTATGAATGTAATGCGATTTGGCGGAAGAAGAAGGGGGCCAATTTTGATCTTGCGGTTGGAAATGTTTCTATAAAATAACCATGCCTATGAACCTGTTAGGCTTCAGGAAGCAAGCGATGGTAGTGCCCGTCCAGCCTACGTCGTCGTCGAGCTTCAACGAACTCCTGCCTTCCATGCTATCTAAACTTAACGGTCTGTTAATTATACACTTGAATAGCATTTTGACGCAGTACGACGAGGATGAGGGCAAAACGCTCTATGTATTCAACAACAACTTGAATTATTACCGGTTCTCCATCTCCGGCAAACTTAAGTTCAACATGAATCCCGAGAACAAAGGGGAGGTCAAGGTTTCCTCAGGCAAGAACATCTATCGCATCAAGCATGATAGGATGGATGCGACTACAACGTACGATGTATCTGCTGACGACGAGCTACTCATGCTTGACGTCATGGTCAAGAAGTTGCGAAGCGACCTGCAGGCTCTGCAGTCCACGCTCAACTCCAGCCTCCAGTCAGAGATAGCCAGCCTGCAGTATCAGTGCCTGGACCCCGTACTCAAAATTGACGCCGAGTTTAAATCGCTGATGCAAAAGTACACCGACCTCGCGTCAATAGGCAACTTCGACAACTTGGCGCTTAGCGTAGGCAAGCTCCAAAACGAACTTGTGAAGCTGCAGCAAGCGCAAACTTCTGTCGTGGAACAGCTAAAGCGACACTTGCAGGACCAAACGAGCACCATCCAGAATGAACTGCAAAACAGTATAAAAACTCAAGATGACTACAATCGAGCCAGGAATCGGCCATAACCAATTTTAGAACCCAACTACATGAGTTAAACGAAAAATTCAAGAGGCTAATTGTCGATGTGAAGATCAAGCCCGATTACCACACTGTTGTCCGTGCTATCGAAGAACACCTGGAATCGGTGAACGGTTGATTGGAGGATGTGGAGAGCGAGGTTCGAACCAATGTAAACACACTGAACGCCAGCATCGACAATCCCAAGTCCACTGTTGTCATCAAACTGTACAGAATTACAAACAGGGATATTTCCTCGGTCTTCCATCCGGGTGCCAAACTCTACATGCTGACTCCTGCCAAAGCCTATCACCAGTTTTTCCTCGCTGGCACATTTCAGTTCGTCAAGGTTTCATACTGATCTTTGCCTCACGCAACCCACTACCCAACCATGACCGTGACGAACATCAGTGATGAGCCTAAAATAAAAGGAGTGGAGTTGGTCGATTTCACCCACCGCGAAACTCGCGAGACTGTCTATGCCGAAGATGCCACTCAAATTATCGACATAGAAATAGGTGACAAGCTGTACATTGAAATCCCGGCATTGTCTGCAGCCAGAAATCCCATCCAAGCTATATTCTTATTTTCATACAATGTCTAGGCAGGCAAATGTAAACAAGCTGCAAAAACTTGCACGGCGAAACTACAAACGACTGGCGGTAGTAAACAAATGCATAGACGACCTGTGGCAAGCTGACCTTGTGGAAATGAGCAGTGGAAACTTAAAAAAATTACATAAAATCAACAAGGGATACAAGTATATTCTCACCGTTATAGACAAATTTTCAAAATTTGCTTGGGATTTACCCCTCAAGGCAAAAGCAGGAACCTGTGTAGAGGAAGCATTCAAGATTATTTTCGATGAAAGTGGCAGGCGACCTCGATTTCTTCAAACAGACAACGGAAAAGAATTCTACAACTCTGTCTTTCGACAATTTATTCAAAAAAAATTCAACATTTCTCGACCTTTAGTCACATCAAAGCCAGCATAGTGGAACGTTTCAACCGAACTCTCAAAACACGCATGTAGAAACAATTCTCGCTTCAGGGGAATTACAAGTGGCTCGACATGGTTCCGGAACTTGTTAACACCTATAATCACAGTTTGCATCGCACGATAAACATGAAACCAGCTGACGTCAACAAATCTGACGAGCGGCGTTTAATTTCTACGGTTTATTGTACAAAGTTCAAATTTACAAGCAAGAAACCGAAATACAAAATTGGAGATTATTTGAGAATCAGTAAATTTAAGCGTGCTTTTGAAAAAGGCTTCACTTAAAATTGGAGTACGAACTTTTCACCGTAGTTTGAGTCTTACCCGGAAACCGTCACACGTATATAATAAAAGATAATCGCGACGAAATTCTGAAAAGAAGATTTTACGAATAGGAACCTTCTAAAACAAAAATACCCTGACACGTATCTTATTGGAAAAGTATTACGTAGAAAAGGTGACAAACTGTTGGTGAAATGGCTGGGACTTGAGGAAAAAAGTTGGTTAGAGGCAAACGAGGTGATTGTGTAACGGGTGCTTGGGATGTGGCACGGCGACTGCCAGATATTCCATCGGAACGTCAGGTTAGGATAAATGGCGAGCTTCTACCGAACAATATTCGGTGCCTCATTGTGGGACCTTCTGGATGTGGAAAAACAACATTACTTATTGATAGTTTTCTTCTTGGACTCAACTGTTAAACCTGTATGTTTTCTCCAAAAGTTTGGAGCAACCGAAGTATCGCCAGCTGTCGAAACTGTACGAGGGACAAGACATAGCAACATTTCCTTCTGAAGTAATACCACTAGCCTGCTGTGGGTTGTGATTTTTGACGATGTGATCCTGGAGAACCAGAACGAAATTCGCAATTTTTTTACTCAGGGTCGGCACAGAGGCATGGACTGCTTCTACCTTGCTCAGACTTTTTCCAAAATCCCCAAGCAGCTACTGCGAGACAATGCTAATTTCATTTATTTGATTCGTCGAGACTACACCAATTTAAAACACGCTGACGATGATTTTGTAGGTGGGGACATAAACATAAACATATCATAAATAACCATCATGGAGCAAATCGAAAGTTACGTGTTGCAGTCCTTCCCACTCAATCGTCGCACGTTTGCCAACCTCAATGAAGCGAATCGAGAGATAGAATACGACGTGGACGTCGGGGACGGTTTCATTCACCCTCACAGAGCTGATTTGTATATCAAGTTTGATGTTGTGGAGAGAGACCACGGCGAAGCATTTCTTGCCAATGCAAATTTAAGACTTGTAGAAAATTTTGTGCCGTAAATGTTCTCGCAGGTGCAAGTTAGAAAGCATGGCACCATCATCGATAGGGATGACTACCGCGGGATTACCTCTAGAGCTGTGGGAACACTGAAATTCTCCAAGACCGATACAGCATACTACCAGGTAGGAGGATTCGAAGCAGGTACAAAAATCAAAACTCAAAGTCACACAGTGCTGTTTCCCATGCGCCTGCTTTATGGCTTCTTCTCCGACTACACAGAGATTATGTGGAAGGGTGGTTTTGCGCGTCACTTTTTGCAGAAGCGCCAACGACAACAATGCGCTGATGCGTTACAGCACCTTGAGTGCAGACGGTTCAGCACTTCCCAACACACTGCCAGATCCTGCCAAGTGCATCATCCAGTCCATGGAGCTGCGCATGCCCGTAGTGGAATACGAAACTAGCAATGCTCTCAAGTAGAAAGCAGATATTTTGAAGAATCCCCAAGTAAGTATCCAATTTTACGGTTACCAGTGCGTGCAGAATCCTGCTTCCGGCAACCAATTTGAATTTTACCACACAGTTTAACAGAATCCGGTACGATATGCCAGAGTTTGTGGTCGTGCTCTTCCAGGCAGGGGAGGGAAACAACCAAGAAAAAGATTCGAGCCAGTTCGACAACTGCAAGATGAAGAACATCCACCTCAAAAATGGCAGGAACGAAATATTCCCGCGTGAGAACTACAACCTGAACATTGCAAACAACGACTACCTGAAACTGTACGAGGCATACACAGTTTACAAGAGAGTGACCTCCGGCAATGTTGACGTGTAATACAATCCCAGTGAGTTCATAGCTCGAAGACTCATGTTCATCATTAACACATCGAAGATAAAGCAGGTGGTTGTTAACGATCGCACTAACATGAAGATTGTCTGTGAGTTCCACGATGCCTTGCCCGCCAACACCCTGTGCAGCGTCATCCTTATTGCAGAGAAAACTTTTGTGTATGATGTCAAGAAAGAAAGATTGACCGAACAGTTTTAAGTACAAAAAAATCGCATAATTCTATAAAAATTATACTGACCGTAGGTTCAAACATAAGATTTTTTGTTAACCTGCAACGCAGTGTCCAGGATGTACTGCGAATAGTGGAGGTTGATAATTGAGCATACTTCATGGAATATCTTCTTACCTTTGGGTGGAAGATGTTTTGAGGATAATCTGAAAAAAAAATAATAAAATTTAATTTTGATGCATTTTAGAAATAATCACTCTTGAGCGAACAAAGAAACTTCCTCTTCCGCCCTGCGCGTGACCCTTTTTCGCCCCGTGGGACACGCAGGGAGTTAGTTCCGTTAAAAAAATCCCAAACCTCCACCTGTTTGCATTTGAAGATAAACACTATTGTTCTAGTTTCTTGGCTATATTAAATTGGAACTTCTGTTACATGAGTTTTTTCATGCATACTATCTACTACTTCATACTACTACATTTGAGGCATGTCTTACTAGTTTTTAGACGATAGTGGCCCCACGGGAGCGTGTGAATCCCACATTTCAGAACACACCTTTTGTCGTCGCGTGCGTCCAGGGCAACCTTTCTCAGCTCGTTGGTTGTCAACACATGGTCGACACTCTGGATGCGCTGCTCCACTCCTAGAATTGGCGTCCTAGTTTCAAGAGTCTCGATGTAATCCTCGAACATGAGGTGTTCTTGGACGACGTGCCTGCCCACACCCTTAGCTTTTTTGTGATGGAACCCTCTGCCCGAATAGCATAGGCTTTGGCGCGAAGACCGGCAAACTCAAGAATTACATCTCCGTCCTTCTCGTCATTGAGATTGCCAGGCACCTTCTTGTTGCGAGCCAGGATTTTGTATCGGTTCGGCTGGGAATAGCCTGACGTGTCAAAGATGTTCACAAAAGTTGGTACCGTGGCTATATCCCTATATGAGTCGCCGTGCGAACGTGGTACACCAAACTATCTTTGTCTAATACTGAGGCACCAACATAGATTGGCTTGTTGAGCCTCACCTCGCTCTTACTCATATGGACCAGAGCAAGCTGCCCATAGTAAATAGTACATGACTTGAATAACGGGCTTGCTACAAGCTTGCGACATTGTGCTTTTTTTATATTAGCCCTCACATCCACACGATTTCGCACATTCTCCATGGTTTTCCCAAACACTGCGTTGTTAATTAACTTGAAGAAATCGCGATCGAAATCAGACGTAGTGACTGTGCGGTGTTTAGTGTCGAGCTCGATGTATGGCCTCAACCATGGAGAATGCTCGAACATAAGAACTCGATGTACTGTGCGGACGGTAACCCCTTGCTTCAATAACCACCAGAGGTTTCGGTAGTGCAGAACAACTCTCTTTGGGCTTGAAGTCCATGACAAGCTTTGGACGGTTCAAGCCAGGCGGGCATTTGAATTCCGGGGCTGGCGAAAGGTCGCAGAAAAAATCCTGCAGCTTCTCGGAGAACTCAAGGTCCACATCGGCAAAAAACCCGAAATACAAATCGCAGAAATATTCAACGCCAAATTTGGAGGAATCAGCCCACTCAAACCCTCTGGAGGGGAGTGACAGCATCATGGAGTGTTCGTAGAGGTTGTTGACGTCTGTCTACATCATGTAGCTGGACGGTTGGGAGGGGTCGTAACCGGTGGCCATTTGGTGATTGTTGGCGTGCGAGTGTCGCTGCGATACCTGAACTATTCCACCCCGGACGGCACGTTCTACAAACAGCATCATGTCCACGTCCGAAAGAAGCTCAGGCTTGACTTTTGTAACAAGGAGCAAGGCCGACCATGCCAGTCCAGGAAGACTGTAGAAGTATGCAGGGTCCAGCTCGTAGATGGTCTTCGCAGTTGCACGAAACGCCTGATCACATCAGCGAGGAGCTTACATCGAGTTTTAGGTAGGCATCGTGGTAGTCCCCAAGATTTTGACAATCCAGCTCGCGCCACATGGACTGAGCATGGCTGTAGTCGTCCTCAGAGATGACTGAGCCTCGCAGCTTGCTGTAGAACTTCGCTCGAGGAGGCAGCGACTTCTCCGCAAACTTGGTAGAGTCGGTGATGTATTCGTAGGGGTAGACCCATATCGCCTAAAGAGACTGGCGTCCAAGTTCGGAAAGATGGCAGAGGAGATGAGCATTTGTTTGTCACTGAGCTTTTTCGCCAGGGCATCGAGTTTGGCCGGGAGGAACCTTAGGGAGTCGAGGAAACGAAGTTCGATGCGAGAGCCTGAATCTGGGATTCGCACCCACTTGCTCAAGCTAATATAACTCTCGTTGTTCTGCGCCAGGACGTTGATTTGCATGTCGTCGTACGCAAGATGTGGCACCAGATGGTGGAAGTCGTACCCCGAGCCATTGTGGAAAAACACAGGGATGAAGCGCGGGTCCCGGGCCAACAAATTACACCGGTTGCACCAAGTATCAATGTATTTGCCGTTGAAGTGATCATGATGTTGAACTTTACGGTTGTTTGTGGTAAACTTGCAGGTGCACACAGGACAGGTAGTAGCCTTCTCGTGCTTGATTTTGTCGTCACGAGACAGCGATTCCATAGACTTGGGGGTCAACAGGAACTTCCCTATCTCGTTGGCTTCCACAACCATCCTCTCTAGAAAGTGTTTGACTGCGTCGGGACCGCGATACACCGTGTCATTCCAAAGAATGAGGGGATCTGAACCAGTAGTTTATGCAATTAATTGCTGGGGTGATGTAAACTACTCATCATTCATCCTCTTGATGAGACCACTCGTCATTCGCATGACGAGTTAACGCTTGGCTATGCGAAAGGTACAAAATCACACTAAGAAACTTAACTACAGAAAAGACAATGGTCACTCGTTGGATTTTCTGAACCGTTGAACCTGAATCATGGCTGGGTGTAGGAAAATTACCTGTCTATCTGAAGTCATTAGCTGAATCAAAATAAGCGAAGTCCTCTGTAAGCTTCTCCACTATGCTGACCAAAGCGTCCTTCCACTTCTGACCTACTGCCTTGCTGACCACCTCGTCTCTCTCAACTCAATCCCAAAAGTCCGTCCTCTCCCAGCTTGTCTCAACTCTATATCCCTAGGCCATCGAGCTCTTCCTCTATGCCGAATCGTGTTTATTCTAATTGCTACCATGCAAACCGCTGACTCTATAACCAGAAGTATTACCTGTTTCCTGAATGCTCAGGAGGTTTGCATGGCACAACACAATGCATTGTAAACATGCCTAAGAGGCTTGAGACAGCTGAGAAAAACAAGTGAATGCCCTGGTCAACGTGAAGCGTTCAGAGAGACTTTAATAAAATAAACATACAATCTTAGGGATTGATACGTTCGCCTCCGCGGAGAAAAATTTTCCCTTTTGAAAATTTAAAAGTCAAATCGCAAAGCTTTACATGACCCAGGTTCGCCAATTCCATGTATTTTCTTAGAAAAACACACATACAAAATATATATAAAAAATACAACAACAAAACATAACTTTCTTTTGATTCCCTAAACAAAATTTCCAATCCCTAAACATTACAATCAACAAAACAAGCACGCACGTCGATATAATATAAAAAACAATATTATGTATGATTATATGAATAATAATTACAAAATTTATATCATGAAGTGATATAACTTGCGATTGAACGCAATTGTTCGTGCGTAAATTGTTTTGATGTAGAATTGCTCATCCGCGAGCGCGTAGTCAATAGTCTGTGATGCCTCGCCAAGCGATTTCTACTCTGTGTCGCCAAGCGAAGCAAATGTCCGTTGTGTTATCTTACAAAACAAAATATAGCTCCCACTGTTTCTTAAAATTGGAGCCCAAAATGGACCCTTCAAATAAACTACAAAACCTTAAAAAGGTGCACAAGTAAGTAGAAACGTAAGTAGGCATGTAGAACATTGTCACAACATACACATCTCACTGTTTTGCCTGTGTGAAAGCCTGGTTATACCAAAGTGTAATACGTTTTGCTAACTGTGTAGCCACTTCACTCCTGACGTCGTCAAATATATGAACTTGCACTGGCTATGTTGCACATTCCGATGTATTATTATACAATATTCGATGCATATAATTAGTTACACTGAAAACTGTCGCTGGTAAAAACGTAGATATAGCGTTCAATTTTCTCAATTATGTTAATATATACACTGTAATATAGCCTTGCATTTATATAGCCTTGTAACATATTGATATATAACTGCAAAAGGAAAAAAAAAACTTGCAAGTGTCCAAAACTGTGTTCTCGAATTATGAATATCAGAAAATGTTCTGCGAACAAATGTGTCGCTTTCGATATTCCATGTTGGTGAAGAAAATAAATAATTATAACTGTTTGCGATAAACATATGCATAACATATTGGCACTAAAGCATGCTTCCTAAAATGTTCGAAAGTGCTGTAATTATGCTTTTTATTGCTTGCATGTCCGTTTATTTATTCAAAGTGCAAAATTTCTTCTTAAAAAAAATTACACTAGTCGTTGCTAGCGCTAGTTAATGGACACAACTGGCGCTTGTCGCCTCCTTGTAGTAAAATAAGAACTATAATGCATGTACAGACTGGCTAGCATGCATGGTACTGCACTGAACATGGGAAGAAGGGCTATGAAAAACTATTCTTTCCCATAATGCTTGTGTATATGTTGAAAACCACTGTAGCACAACTTGAATAATAATTCTGTAGTTGTTGTAACAAAACTGCTGCTTGTGGGATATATCTTCTTGCTGCTTCTCTTCTTGTATTAGTGTAGGGCAATGTAAAAAATGTAGGAAATTACCCGTAAAACTTGGGAAATGGGAAAAAATGTTGTCCCCACTGCAAACAAAGTTGAGGGGAATTATTATCTGCTTCCTTCACTAGGTGTCGTTGAAAGTCTGGAATCCATGGAACTGGAAAATTCTTGGTTGATTATAGCTTTCCGGAAAAAATGTAGTCCTCGTATAGTAGAAAATGTCTGCATCCTTCCTTGTAGTATGGTAATAAGTCTTTCTGCATGGTAGTAATAGACTGCCTGCGGATGTCCGTCATGAAAAATGCCCATGGATGGTGTAGGCATTGCTTGTCCACGTTGTTCCGTATAGACAGGTTAGGTTAAAAGGGAAAATTATAATAAAGAAAGGAAATTGCAAAGGATGGGTAGATATAATTTACGTTTATGCACAAAAAAACAAACTTATTTCCATTGCCTTTTCTTAAAATTAAATTAAATTGCCTCATCATAATAAAATAAAATTAAAATAAATTGATTAAATAATTGCCATAACTCTTTGAAAATAAATAAGGAAAATTTAAATAAAAATATAGAACCGTAATTAAAATATTAATATCCATGATTAATGTGTTGCCTTAATTATTAATTATTACTGTGCTGCTCTAAATGAACCTGTTTAGAAAGCTGATGATGTTTATACAAATAATACCCAAGTACTGATGTTAATAATAGATTCCAAATAATAAATACTAATATAGACATGGACAAGGGATTTAAAACCAATTCCTGAAATGAAATGCTCTTACTAACAGATTGATTAAGTTGCTTTAAGGCAAGTTCAAGCGGAGTCCATTGAGGAATAGTGAAATCAAATAAATTCTTGGGAATATTAAGTAGTAATTCAATTTCCTTCAGTTTTACTTGTTCAAACGCTAAAATTCTTGTATGTAAAATTTGTTGATCCACAATAATTTGGGAAAAATCCTGATAGTTAAAAAATATAGATTGCCCCTCGGTTATCTGAATTGATCTGTGGGTGTTGAAATTATTATTCAAATTTTGAATAACAATAAATTGACCTGAGCCTGATATTAAAATACCATTACGTGTTCTGATAAACTGAAATAATTTATTGTCAGTAATAGACTTCACTTCAATAGTACAAAATGTAGAATTAATAAACAAAAGTAAGTGTTGCAAGCATGTTCTAAATTCTGTTTAAATGTAAAGAAAATTATTATGTTGTGAACCCTTAAACTAAATATGTAAATTTGTGTTGCGCAAAGCAAGCTTTTAGTGTCCTAAGAGGTTGCTTTGGCAAGCCTCTAATGGCCTCCTAATAAATGATAGGCCGGTGCAATTTGCCGTGGTTCAACATAATGCAATATAAAACAAAATTTCAGTAAATGCTACTTCTGACTTTCGTTGAAACTCCAGGTGGTAATTAATCAGGGAATTAAAAAGGTAAAATTTAAATTTTAAACACAATGAAGATAATAAAAACTTTTTCAATTTCAAATTTTCTTTAAACAAAAGAAATTTAACAACTCGGTGCTTCAATCCCTTAGGTTTGTCCAAACAAAATAAATCGAGAGTAGTTATGCAATATATTAAAATAGAAATACAAATTACTAATATTACCTACTGTACTAAAATTAACATGAAGTTAATCAGTAAGAAGTAATGAATTTATTGCTGCTTTGTCAAATAAGGTGCCAATTCGGTAAATGAACTAAATTTCCTAATAATAAATTCTCAAATTCAACATTTGTGGTAAACCACACTGTTTAAATTTGGAAAGGCTAACGGTGCCGTGGCGACTTTTGCTGCACATGCACTTGCTAATCGACGAGGCTTAGCCCGGGCCAGTTGCTGCCAAATTTTGATTACTCTATGTGCATAAAGTGCTAAAAATTGCCCTTTTGTAAAATTTCCCTGATTTATCAAAATTTCGTTTATCTTTATCCTGATTCTAATGAAAACATGCGTCAATTTCCCAAAAAATTTACTTACTATAAATATCTCTATAAAAAACGGGAAAATGTTGCGAGAAAAACACAAAAAAATTCGTCTTGTTGTTCCTTTAAAAATTTATTGGTCGTGATTAACCTGAAGTGCATAAATGCGACGTTTTATGGCAAAAGTTATCTATGTAACACAAAGAATTCCTAACATTGTTGACATGAAGTTCTGTCGTGAAAATCAAATTCTAATGGCTATATGCGTAACTAAACTGGTACCCTGAAAATTTTAATGAGCGAACGACACTGGTTCGAGAAAATATTCAAAATCTATGCTAAGTGTTTCTGAGCTTCTAACGTGCTCAAGATACTCGGGAGAGCTTCAGCTCGGAGAAAAGAATGCGGAAAAAATCTATTGGCATATCATCGGGCAATAGCTTATATCTGTAATTTCTCTTGTAAAACATCTTGCAAATGTTCCAGTCTATGGATGCACTGTATCTACTGGGTGCAAGTATCTTCAAAACACCAGGTACAACATAATCAGCCACAAATATAAAATGCATGCCATTGTTGATCAACTTGTCAAGATCAGCATCTGCATTGTTGCGTAAAGCTGCTTGTATGTTGAAATAATCCTCAAACCTGCTGATATTCTTAAATTCTATCAACATGTTTTCAACAGTGCAGTATGATCACCAGGGCTGCACTCTCTGCAAAACAACTCCTCAGACAGTGATATGACAGGATTAGACACTTGTTCCTGGCAGCAGCTGCATATCCAGTTGTGTATAACATAGGTCCTATTATTTGATTTGTTACATTTTGGACAGCATGCAGATTTATTCTCAACAACTCTGTTTAGAAAACAATATCTGCAAAATACATGCCCACATTGAAATGCAACATCAACAGGAAACAGAATACACTGGCACAGCCAATGTGCAGAGTTGTTGTTCCCCTCAGCAATGTTTCCAATCACAGCAATATTGTGCCTGTTGTAATTCTTGATCCTTCTAATGAGAATATTCAACTCCTCGGCTCCTGCTGCATAATTTGGATGAGTATCGTGAGATGCTTCCTAATAAATCATTCAGCATCATTCTTCTAAGCATCTCAATGTACATGTTCTTCTCAAACACAGTGAATGGTGTAAATGATTCAGTGTTCCTGGCCATGTTCTTCATCATCTGCCTGTTTGTAATATCTTGCTCGGGGAGCCACCAGAAATACTTGCCATCATCTTCATTTCTATTATTGCTATCAGGTGCAGCAGGTAGGCATTCTCCTAGCATATTTGCAAAATCACCCAGAGCATTTTCCAACTTGCCCACATCAATATTACAGGGTTCATCAACATGGCACAGCTTCTCATACAATTCAACACTGAGACACATGTTCTTTTTCATATATTTGTATGGATCCTTGTATAGGATAGAGTACCATATATTTATAAATTTTGTAAGTGTTTCCCTAGTAAATCTTGAAGATCTTATGAAACATGCAACCTCTGCAGTGAGCACAGGGTTTGTATCCAGAAAATCCCAAAAATTTCTAAACATATCATCTCGGCCAGCATGTATATTGCGGCCTTCAATTATATGCCTGGGAGCCTGAACAAACAGTATGTCATGTAAAAACAGCACCATTCTTGCCCAGTTTCTTATGATTCTTCCCCATAGCCTGTACAACATTCTGTTGTTTTTCAAATTTTTTGCACTCTGCAATAACATTCACCATGTACGAATTGTAGAGCTTCACCAGATCAAAAGGCAGGTCGGGTTCAAATTCTACAAAATTATTTTTCACCAAATCTAATTTGCATAGTGGATTCTTAAATTGTTCAGGAATCAATCTAACATTTTGCAAAAGCTTGTACCATGCAGATGGCAGGCAAGACAGGCAGTTTCTTTGTATCTGACCAACAAGTTTCAAGGTGTAGATAACCCAGCTGTTTTCTTGCCTATTCCTAAACAGCTGCTGTGTGTATTCTTCCCACTTGTCTGTGTAGAATACCTGCACAATTTTGTTGTAGGAATCAAACATTCTGAATCTCACTTGATTGTTGAGCAATATCTCAAGCATCCCGGTGTTGCCTGCTGCACGGTAGTAGGGCCCTCTTCTTGCACATGGGCCCAATAGGTGATTCATCAACATGTTCTGATCAGGGTATATCACATATCTTTTGAAACTGTCAATCCCAAAGGATTGCAGGTGTGTATGAAATATTGAATTCTGATAATCTGTAATATATAATCCAAAATTCAAAACTCTAACAGGGGAGCTCTCTGGGAGTAGAGCCATCTTATCCTGGTATGTTCCCCCATCATATTCAATTCCAATGTTCCTTGGATATAGGTGTATTTCTCTTATTTTATCTGATCTGTCACTTGGTTCTGACAACAGGTAAAATTGATTATGTTTCTTGTACACAAATATTATATGCTTATATAGAATAGATTGCCTGTAGCATTGGTTTCTCTAATCTACAGTGACGTTTCCAGTGTTATTGCACATCAACATCACAAGAATCATGCTTTCATTGTCAAGATTCTCATAGATTTCATCGAGAGTGCTGAAGCTCCCATAATTGATAAAATTTTTAATCCTCATTTTTTTTTATTCTTCTTGCAAGGGACCATCTTCCATTTTTATCTCGAGCACAAAACTATCATCAATCTCATGATTGTAGCATAGAAATTGTTTTGTCAGCAAGTAAACACACAACATGCCCGCATGAATACACAACCTCTCCAGGATACAGGGCACACATGCATGGGTATAAATATCTAGAATTGTTTCCACTTGCTACAGGAATTAAACTTGCACCCCTGCATTTATTTATCATGCTTTCAAAATTTAAATTTTTGTTAAAATAATTGGGGTGTGTATCCAATTGTAAATTAAACAGCCTTGTTAATATTGTAACCCTTTCCAAAAAAAACTGAAAAACCCCACAGGTGTGTCAAGTGGACCGGAAGTAGGCAAACCGGAAGTGGACCGGAAGTGGACCGGAAGTAAACCGGAAGTGGACCGGAAGTAAATAAGTGTGGGTGTGGGTCGGTGTGGGTGTAGATGTAGCTAATAAGATTACACTTTACGGAGTATTACACTAGAGGCAATAAGCTCTTATGAGCATTTTTGGCTTAGTTTTAAGTGTAGTAAAAACAATATCAAGAAGGCCATATTTTTAACAAGCTTATGGACAACAATCTCACAGATGTAGCTTTAGTAAGTGTAGGCAAATCAATCTGAGGGGGGTCATACTTTCACAGGAAATTCTCGAGTGCATTTTTACAAAAATCTTGGGTTAGACAGAGTACCACACTTGAGCAATAAGCTCATATGCACATCTTGAGCTAGTTTTAAGTGTAGCCAAATCTGCCTGGGGGGGGGCTCATACTTTCTCGAGTTTATAATATGGCCTTTCCCACTACTGAATCGTTTACAAAGAGACAATGGAACTTCTTGGTAAGAAAACGAAGCACGTAATAGAATTTGTTTAACAGATACGGAAAAAATTCAGAATATATATAAATAACATACCGTGAAAAAATTTCAGAACATATAAAGAGAACATACCGTGAAAATCTACGAGACACACACGATGAAGGCCAAGGGTGTAGTGTACCAGATACCATATTCGAATCTGAAAACGCTGGGTGTCCTGGATGGGTTACTCACCAAGAAACAACGCGAGAAGAAACTTTCTTGCTTGAGGAAAGGTCATGGAATGAAGTTGCTGCTCAGCACTTTACAATTGAGAAGGTTGCAGCATTCACGGAAACCGCAAAAGACAGGAGGTTTCATATTCAACATTCCGGCCATCCTGACAGAATTGGGGGATCTAGGAAGTTTGGCGGTGGTAGCGCCGCCACAGCAAAAACCGTCATCGACTCGAAAAAGAACAAGGCGGAATTGGAAGAACAGAAACGTCACAACCTGGCCAAGGAGAAAAAAAAGGGAAGGGCAACATGAGCAAGTTTAGAAAAAAGAAGAAGCATTCAGTAACAGCGACATCGAATCTTTAATCAAACCATTAAAAATTAAACACTTCAGAGGCGTTTTCACGTCAGATTCTTTACCTTCAACCGTTAGAAATAGAGAATGCGGCGTAGTCAACTTAGACATTCACCAAAATCCAGGCACGCACTTTATATAATAATAATAATAATCCGTAGCGCAACAGCCCATGAAGGGCCAAGGCATACCTACCGACTGCCAGTCTCCCTCCCACGCTTGTCGTGCGTCACCTCTAAGCGTGGGGATCTTCAACCAGTATTGGAATAGTTGGGGGGTCAGCCCGACGTATACCCAGCCGTTATAGTAGGTCTTCTCGACCGGATTACGCTCACTCATTCGGAGCTCCCCAATTTCCTCACGATGGTGGGTTGCCACCGGCCCTATACGCAGGCCGAATAAATTCCGACCAGAACCGGATTCGAACCTACGCCGTCCCGCAGCGAACGATCTCAAGACGAGTGAACGCCTTAACCCGCTCGACTACGGAGGAGGACACGCACTTTATATGCTATCTCAAAAATGCAAACTCTTTCGTTTCCGATTCATTCTGAGGCGTTCCACCGTCGACTTTCGTAAAATATCTGAAAACGAACAACCTATACTACAACGACGAACGCATTCAAGATTTCGGAGACGTGAACTGTGGTCATCTCTGTCTTTCCATGCTCATGTTTCTCTCTAAAATAAATAACCCTACAATCGAAGATTTCCAGAATGCACTGTGGAACCTGAAACATGGGCGTGTTCCATCTCACGAGCGAGACTTCGGTCTTGAAACTCACTTTGCACGACGACATCGTCTATCCTAAGTCCATAGCTTTACGTTCATTCTACAGCATGTACCTCATACCTAACGTCACAGAGCACAATAACAAAATTTTCATCGGAAGTGAAAATATCATAATCACACCAGATCAATACAATCTTTCTACTTTGCAAGCTCAGAGACCTAGAGACACATTCCTTTCTCAAAATTCCGTCACGCACAGAGTTGAAATTTTGTCCGGGACGAAGACGGAGGATCTGGGCTGAATAGGAGAACTATTAGGTTTCGAGAACAACAACAAACTCGAAACTGGCATCAAGCACACAGGAGCAAACATTCCTAACTTTCTAGTCATCGAAACGTTAAACATTCACTGCAACATGGCTGAAGGCATGATCACGAAATCTGTAGTGTTAGGAAGTCACAAGCAGACGGGAATCATCGCCATGTTCAAACCCAGTTCCGAGTTCATGGAACCGATCATCTACACACCCTCTTCGCCGATTTATTTTCCAGAATGTCGGAACAGGATAGATCAGTTAGAGATGGTGGTCACGAACGAGAAAGGAGACAAGGTGGATTTTGCAGGTGCCACAACTACGGCCAAATCGAGATCATCATATAATAAATAACCGTACATCATGGAGCAGATTGAAAGTTACGAATTGCAATCTTTCCCTCCGAAACGTCGCACGTTCACCAATCTCAACGAAGCGAACCGGGAACTCGAATACGATGTGGAATTAGGCGACGGGTTCGTTCATCCTGACAGAGCGGACCTTTACATTCATTTCAACGTGGTGAAAAATGAAAGCGGAGACGCATTAGTAGCCGCAGCAAATTTGAAACACGTGGACAACTTCGTGCCGTAAGTATTCTCGCAGGTGGTGGTGCGAAAACTCAAAACCGTCATCGACAGAATCGATTATCCACTCATCACCGCAACGGCAGTAAGAACATTGAAATTATCCCAAACGGATGCAGCATACTATCAGGCCGGAGGATTCGATGCACGAACGAAAATATCGACAAAAAGACACACGGTGCTTTTTCCCATGCGTCTACTTCCGGGTTTCTTCTCGGACTACAAGGAGGTCATGTGGAAGAGAGGACTGAGAATCACCTTTCTCAGAGGGGCCAACGAAACTGATGCGTTACGCTACTTTGAACGCATACGGTACGCCACTGCCTGACACACTTCCGGGAGCTGTCAAATGCGTCATACAGAGCGTGAAATTGAGAATGCCGGTGGTGGAATACGAAACGAATTACGCTCTCAAGTACAAAGCAGAGATCTTGAAAAATCCACAGATACCGATTCAATTTCACGGTTACCAGTGCGTGCAGAATATAGCGTCAGGAAGTCAGCTGGATTTCGACGTTACGACGCAATTCAATAATATACAGTACGAAATGCCAGATTTCGTTGTAGTGCTCTTTCAGACCGGGAGGGACAACAATCAGGAAAAAGATTCCAGCAAGTTCGACGACTGCAAGATCAAAAACATTTATCTCAAGAACGGTAGGAACGAAGTGTTCCTTCGTGAGGATTACAACCTCGACATGACAAAAGATGATTTTCTCAAACTATACGAAGCGTACTCCGCTTACAAGCGGGTGACCGAGGGAAACGTGGACGTGTACTACACACCTAGCGAATTCAAAGCACACAGACCCATGTTCGTTATCAACAAGACGAAAAGGAAGCAGGTGGTGGTCAACGATCGCAACGACATCAGGGCCGTCTGTAAGTTCAACGACGCACTGCCGAGGACACCGTGTGCAGCATCATCCTGATTGCAGAGATGTCCTTCATCTATGACGTGAAGAACGAGAGGGTGACGGATCAGTTTTAACAGGTTAACAATTTTCTTGCACGACAAAATAATGTACCATAGCACGAGAAAAATTAACACAAGATAAGAAGTTTGCACTATATCACACAACAATTGAATTTTTCTTTGCACTATAGCACAAGATAATCAGTTGCAATGCATATATCACCAGTTATAATATAAATTTTGCACTATAGTAGGAGATAGTTAATTACAATGAGAATTTGCACTATAGCAAGTAATCAGTTATAATGCTTTCTCGTTTCAGGCGCTACTGCTGAACAACAAGCACACACACACACACTAGAAAAAAAGAGCATGCAACTTTACTTGTAACATATTCTCTATACATCTTCATCAAGAAAATAATAAACATTTCTCAGAATAAAAACTCTATATCAAAATAAAATATAACATCAAATAACACTAGAGTCGTTAGTACACGTTGCATGCATTACGGAGGTCCTTTGTAGGGGGTTTCATGGGAACATAAAAAAACACTTAAAAAAATCTTCAGAGGTGTGGTTATCTAACCGCAGCTATTAGAACTTTTTTGGTTTGGCGCCACGTACCCTGGCGGGGATTTGGGGGCCAGGGATTACAAAAAAAAACAAATATTTGTTTTGCTTGAACTAAGCACACATTTGGTTCATATCTCGCAATGCAGAAATGAGAGGTGGGGGAACATTAGGTTTACAAAGATCACGATATGGAAACCTCTAATGTTCCGAAATAAGAGGGCGAACATTAGGTCTACAAAGGTCACGATATAGAAACATGAGGAAAGCAAAAAATTCTCGCAACATTAAGTTTACAAAGCTCACGATATAGAAACATAGACGACACATGTTTTTAGAAAGTAACAATAATGGAGTGTGTGGCCTTGAAAGTACGAGTGTGACACTCACTTTCAGACCCTTTTATCGATCTTTTAGTTCGTCACAGCAATGAAAGAGCCGCAAAACGTAGAGAGAAAGTGAGTTCGTGCTCAAAAATGACAGGTTTTTAAAGGGTCAAAGTTGGGGTTGATCTCAAAGGCACATTGTGACACTACTGAAATATCTTAATCTCAGACGATAGGTTCTTTATTCGGGAATTCCAAATAAGAAAGCGATTTATATCCAAGAGGACATAGTTAAATGCGGATCGATATTCTGAAACTGTACACAATACAGAGAAACTATATAGCTAAAGTCGGATATACAAGGAAATATATATATATATATATATATATATATATATATATATATATATATGCTGATTCCAAATTTAAGCCGGTTATATTAATCTTATAATATACTATAATTGAAAGGAAATCTTGTTCTTTTCTTTTCACAATTTTGGAATAAACACTTCTTCTTCTTTCCTATCTTCTATTTTTTCCTTCTTTTGCACTTTTCGAAATAAACAATGAATTTTAATCGTCTATCTTACAAAGAATACATTTTACTGATACTATTCATTCTTCTTTCATATTTTCTTTTTTTTTCCATAGAGTTTTTTTCATAAAACTTCCTTCGGTTCCTAACTGTTCTATCTTCTTCGTTCTTCTGTTCGTACAATTGAAAAGTTGATTTCAATTTTTCCATATTACTTTCTTTTGCATCTTTTCTTTTACAGGTTTGATCTTCCACTATCTGTCTCATTGTTCAATGGAGTGGTAACATAAATTTGCACTCATTATTCATTCTGAAGATATAACTTACAGATTAGATTTTCCTCCAACGATGGCTATCACATATCTTTTTCCAGGAACTAACATTAAAGATCTAAAATTTTCTTCTTTCAAGTAGGTCATTAATATTTGCTCAAACTAATGATTCCACGAATTTTTCTTCTGGTAAACTAGAATCCTTTCAGACACTTTATTAATTCTAGAAACATTCGCTTGCCAGTCTATATAAATCATAACACCAACTTACTTTGCACTAGTCAGTCTTATTTGTTTCTTCCGATTCTTTCAAATACTCGTTGCTTGTCACTATCTCTTTTTCTTCTTTCTACTATTATATTTTCCATTCTTCTCAAGATTCTTCTTCCTCCTCTTCCAACTTTCTTCTAATAAGGAAATTATTTCATTTCTCTCTTCTTCGAATATGGTTTTTTTACAGGATTTCTTCTTATGTTATACATCTTCGTCAAATGCATGCTCTCCTTGTCTTTTCCGTTTCGTCTTCTTCTTCCTTCTCTTTGGCGAAGTAGCATCAAAATCCATTCGATCTAAGTCGACCCCTCTTGGCATATTCTTAACTTCCTTCAGGTTTTTATCTATTTTTAATTTTTATCTTCTTCTTCCATATTTTTATGTGATTATATCTAAATTTCATTTTACATTTCTTCACTCTTTGTTTGCATCTACTGCTACATTTATACTTCTTTTCTTCTTCCTTCAGAGACTCGTCACCGGAACTTTTTTCTTTTATCTTCATTTCGACATTGATCTCTTCATCATTACATTGACTACTCAATTTTCCATCCCTTTCTATTCCTCTTTTTTCATCTGATATTTTCTTATCTGTATCTTCTTTGTTTAGATCGCTTAACGTTATAGCTTCTTCCTCTATCTTGTTGTCATGCTTGTCATTGGAACTTTCCTTTTTCATCTTTCAACTTCTATCTCCTATAAGGACCTTCGCTTCTTCTATCGTGTCTTCGTTTTCTTCTATTCCGGAAATATCTACCACTGCCTTGCTGTCATTTTCTTGTGTTCTTGAAACGGCTATTTATATCTGAGAAACACTTTTCCCAAATTTTACTCTTTGTTCATTTACTTCTTTAATCTCTGAAACCTCATCTTCGCTTATTATATTCTTAACTAAACTTGTACTCTCGATTAACAACGTTGTTTCTTCTTTTTTGCTTTCCAGAGAAGTAGGTATATTGATACGTCGGTGGCCATTTATTTTGTATTTATTTATTTTTCCTTGATTCCAGCTAATTTTCCAAGGGGGATATATCAAAAAACCCAAATTTTACCATTTTTATAGTGTAAAAAATAATTATGTTTTTTATCAAAGCTAACTTAAATGGGGCAAAGTTTACTTTTTGAGCCTATATCAGTATATTTTAAGCATATATTTACAACTATTATATTTTTCAAGATAAATAGATATATTGATAGTGATATTGAGTTATTTTACAGTGCAGTAAAACACTGTAAAGTACTGCGTATATAATTTTTTCTCAAATGTTAGTATTCTGTTTAATTACTGAAATGTATAGATACTAATTTAAGTTATCAGTACTGCTGTGCCGCGTAGTGCTATGTATATAATTGATTCTTAAATGTGAGTATTTCCGATTAATTTTTACGTCTGTAAATGCACATGTGTGCCCTTTGTTAGAAGAAAAAAAGGCTATATATAAAAATATATATGTATCTTGGTATGTAAAGCATTCAAAATTGTGTGTAGTAATGAAAGTTAATTCTTATAAATATATATATATGTATTGATTAATAAGCAAAATGCAAAAGCAAATTAGTGTTAATGCATCACAAAATTGTTTCCTCTTTAAAAATATAAAAATGTAAGTGTCAGTAATTTATCAAAGCTACTTTGAAGAGGTTTTTAAACATTGAAAGATTAAGAAAAATATTGTAGAATCTTGAAATTATTATAAGTTAAAGCTGGTAATTTCAAACAAACAAACCAGCATCAAAAAGTGAAATGTATAAGTCAAAAGTAGTGCATCAAATTGTTTCTTCTTTAAAAATATCAAATGTAAGTGTCAGTAATATATCACATCTACCTTGAAGAGGATTTTAAAGAATGAAAGATTAAGAAAAATATTCTAGAATCTTGAAAACTTACAAGTTAAAGTTAGTAATATAATATTTTCAATCACATAAACAAAATACTATTAAAAAGTTAAAATTTTACAAGTCATTTTTTTTTTACTTTCAGCTTAATGCTGACAAAAGCTTTTAAATGCAAACATATTTACTTCTGAATGAAGCCTAACTTGCTCTAAAGGAGCAAGTCGCTAAAAGCTCTATCATATTTATAACATGCATTTCCTACTTACAACAAGCATATCTGTTCACTTGTGTGCCTACTCAAAAGAAATATCCGAGTGTTTGCATATGATCACCTTTATACTTTACGAATGCAATAAAAATAAAAAACGGCTTTCCCCCTGTTTAAAATAGCTTACCTACTGGTTAACAATGACATCATGAAATGAAAGCATACGCATCTTGTATTACGCAACATTGCAGCAGCTTCTAATGTCAATACGTAACAGTTGTGAATATTCTTTAACAAGGAAATTGATCTCTCTGTCGCGCACCAATGAGTGTGGGAGAGAATAACTTACACATTCTAACCAATACTCGTCACAAGAAATAGGGCATCGTCTGTGTTATGTGCAAAGAGCAAGAAACATAACTCGGAATTTTGTGACTACAAAGAGATCGAATGATAACTTCGAGCATAGGAAATATGTAAACATGTAAGATTATTATTGCTCTGCGTCATGCTATGAAGAGAGCGTTGGATATTTCCACTGTCGGCTCTTCTCCTCTGAATGTTCCCAAATTTTTAAAATTATTTAAAAGCCTTTATCTCGAGAATCAAGCAACATAGAATGGTGCGGTATTTTGCATTCATTTTGTTTTGGCGTTCTCTTTAATGTGAAACAAAACTCGATAATAAAATAACCCAAACGAAATAATGGCTATGAATGTGTTCGGTTTTAAGAAGAATATTTTAATAGAAAGAACTCCTGTAAACATGGATAAATTTAGAAATTTTCATCGTAAACTAAGAGGTCTGGTTATCATCTATCTAAATAGTGTCTGGTATCAAGTGGATTAGGATACAGGTAAAGATTTACATGTATTTAACAATAACCAAACATCATATAAAGTTCCTGTTAACGGGAAAGTTCAAATAAGTATCTCTCCATGCAATTCAGTAGTTGTAGACATAGGTCGAAATTTGTTCAAGATTAAACACAATAATATGATCCCCAACACAACATATTATCTGGAATCAGGCGATTTCCACTATGCTGAAATAATTAGGGGTATGATATGTTAATTCCTCTCTTCATCAAAATAAGAATAATTTATCCTGTCATGAATATATAAAAATACCAAAATACACAAATAAAAACAAATTAAAAATAAAAATAAAAACAAATTAATAAAACAATGGATATATTTTGAAACCGAGATCCCAGATAATTCCAGAGACATCGCCAGATTAGACGAGGGACTTTAGAAACTTAAATGAGATTTATTAATTTTACAAAATTCACTACATTTAAATATACAAGCTGAGATTACAAATCTCCAAAGTAAATTAATTAATCTAATAGTCAAAATTGATGGGGAACTGAAAAATCCCTACTCCAAAGTATACTAACATAGCTTCCATAGAGAATGTCCAAAACTTGGAAGAGACCATAGCCAAGTTGAAAAATGAATTTAATAAATTCCGACTACTCCAAACAGCCACTTCAGAACAATTAAAATAAGTAATAAACAATCAAGCAAATACCATTCGCACTGAACTGCTTTCTATTATTCAAAATATAAAAGCCCAAGAGCAGTACGAACAGCTTAATACTAGAATTCTCGAATTACGAGAAAAATTTCTATGTTTCGAAATTCCTACAATAGAAAATATTAAAACTGAACTGCAAACAGATGAGTTACACATTACCAGAACAGAAGTTCAAGCCAAACTGCAACTGTTGGAAGATTTTATCAATAATTTACCTTCATCTTCCGAATTAAATGCCATCGCACGCAGTGTTGCTAGTATCAAATTACAGTTGTAGACTTATGAAGATTTCGGGAAGATACAGGGCACCATAGCTCATTTTGAAGACACTTTGACAACCATGAGAAATGAATTGACAAATATACAGGAAACTCTGGAATTTATGGTGCCAAGCATAACCGAATCTTTAAACATTATTGAAGAACAAATTACCAAACTCGAAAACCTTAATACCGAATCTTAAGTATTCCATTTTCATCATCTCATAGATGACATAGAGAACAAATTGCAAATATTGCAACAATCTACGCCTACACAGGATGACATAAAACAACTTAAAGATGCTTTGAGCAACGTTGCAGATGCTACATAATTAGATACTGTCAATCAAGATTTGACCACACTATTAAAATACTGTAGCTTATTTACTTACTTCCCAGGAGATAAGATCTGTAAAAGAGCAGTAAATCGATTACTCAAGTCAGAGGACATAAAAAACTTTTAAACGGAAATTGCTGAAATCAGAAGTCAGGTACACGATCTTGCGTGCCAAAGTACCAAATTGAAACTTGTAGAAAATTTACAGGAGATTATTTCTAACATTAACCTACACATCTGTACTCTCGAAACAAGTCAAGAATCTGCTTTATCAGGTTTTACCAAGCAAATTCACGAACTTAAATAGCAATTTAAACAACTGTATGCAGATGTGAAAACCAAACCCATCTACGATGAAGTGGTATGCACCATAAACGAGTATCAGGAATCGGTATTAAACAGATTAGACGATCATGAATTACGTCAATTTTTGACTGTTGAGATACTTAGACTCCAGAGTGCAGAAAATGTACGAGTGCACTGGACTTATGTTAATGCAGGTAATATTTACAAATTGTATCCCTACACTCAGTCTCATTAGTTTTCCTTGATGGTAATATCAAATTTTTAAAACTTCGGTATGTAAATAAGGGGAAACATACAGAAGTGCCAATTTCACCATACAGAGAAAGGGTGGTGTGTATAGAACACTTGAGATACCTACTGCATATTGGGATGAATCTCCAAATAAATATAAAATACATGAGGATGAACAATTATCTGGTTTTCATGTGGAAGCTGGTGACCAATTATTATTTGAAGTGAAACAATTATACCCTGAAAATAATCCATTTTTTGTCATATTTTCTTATAAAACCCAATGTCAAAACAAGATATAGTTAATGAATTACACAGACCAGCTCGTCGTAACTACAAACCACTGAGAGTGGAAACGAATGGACTAGACGATTTGCTTAAAGCTGATTTGATAAAAATGAGCACAGGAGCTTTAAAAAAATTACATAAGATAAATCATGGTTACAAATATATGCTTACAGTTATTGAAACATTCAATATATATAGGTGGGCTATTCCTCTAAACGCTAGGACAAGTACTTGTGTTACCGAGGCTTTTAAATGTACTTTTGAGCCAGGTAGGATACCGAATTATTTACAGACAGACAGAGGAAAAGAATTTTACAATTCCTCATTTACCAAGTTAATGCAATAACATAATATTAAAAATTTCTACATACAATTATTTGAAAGCCAGTATAGTGGAACGATTCAACGGAACATTAAAACATCGCATGTGGAGGCAACTCGCTCTACAGGGTAATTATAAATGGGTACAAATTGTACCACTGCTAGTTCATATTTAAAATAATTAAATACACAGTACTATTCACATGAATCCTGCTGAGGTAACCAAGTCTGATGAGTCTATTTCTACTGTTTATTGTCAAAAATATAAACCACCTACCAAGAAATGAAAATTCAAAATAGGAGAACAGGTCAGGGTCACTAAATTTAAACATTTATTTGAGAGGGGATTCACCAAAAATTGGAGTACAGAGTTATTCTCTGTAGTTCAAGTTTTACATATTTAATTGAGAAAATATTACGTAAGAAAAATATTAAATTGTATGTTGAATGGCTAGGACGGTCAGAAAGAAGTTGGATAGAAGCAAAACAGGTAATTCTTTGACATCAACATGGAATGTGGTGCAGCGTTTACCAGATTTAGTGGAATCTAGTAAAATAAACGGGGAGTTGTTACCTGATATTATAAGATGCCTTATTTTAGGCCCCTCAGGTTGTGGAAAAAACACACTGCTGGTAGATAATTTCCTGCTTTCTCCTAAATGGCTAGCTTGAGAAAATAGACAACTATATGTATTCCCTAAAAGTTTAGAACAACTGAAATATCAACAACTCATGAAGCTGTACGAAGGACTTAACATAGCTACATTTGCATCAAAATAAAACCTCTCAATGATTGTTTGAAAAATTCTGTTGTACTTTTTGATGATGTTATTCTGGAAAATCAAAACGAAATCCGAAATTTCTTTACAAAGGGTCGCCACAAATAATAGATTGCTTTTTTTTAGCTCAAAGGTATTTCAAGATTCCTAAACAATTACTACGAGAAAATACAAATCTAATTTGTTTGTTTCGTCAAGATCAAACTTATCTTAAACATGTATACGATGATTACGTGGGAGTTGACTTAAATTATAAAAAAAATTCAAAATTCTGTTCATCTTGTTGGGACAATGACGATTTTGGATTTGTTACCATCGACATGACTAGAAAGCCCAAGAATGGAAAATTTAGAAATGAAATCAACGACTTTTTGAACGTTAAAACGATATAAAATACCCTCTAATCAAAAAATAAATACGTCAAAACATAAAATTGAAGATAATTTGAAATTTCGTGACAACTTGTCCAAACGTTTCAAAGGTTCGATGATTGAAAACAGGGGCTTCTATGAACAACACAAACGTCAATACAAACCAATTATCGATGCAATCAATGGTCTCGGTAAAGAGATTAATTGTGTCACAGAACAAAATAAAAATCTCATAAATGAATTACCTCTAACCGCTAAAAATTATGCAGACTTTCCACCTACCCCTTTATCCAGCATTCACACACCTCTGACCCTCCAACAACCACCTAAAGCAGCCATAGAAAACCAGAGAAAATCGAGTTGGGTCCCTTAGCAAGGGATTTTTTTGGTACTAGCAAATTTGAAAAAGATGAAGTGTTTGGATTGTATCCGACCGTGGAAACAAATGAAGGAGTGATTGGGAAAATTAAGAAATCTAGAGTAACATTCGAAGGGGATAATATAAAAATTAATTTGGGTTGGAAAAATAGCTGGTTCACATATCCTGGTACTCCTGGATTATCGGAGCTCAACACCAAGAAGCAACCAAAGAATTTTACATAAGAAGATTATCGAAATTACTCAGATATTTTGATACTATCTGATGCCTTATATCAAAGTAAAGATGCCAGTCAAAATAGAGTTAAATCGAACAGTGGGGATAAATACAAGACTCTTATTAAGCCTATCTGGAAACAACTCAAAACCGGTAGTGGTAACAAACAATACAATACTTTACCTAAGGAATTTATGTGGGTAGATGATGTGAGAAAACTCATAGATAGATTGCTGCTTATAGCAGAAGAAGAAAATGCAGGAAACAACAATTTTTACAACGAGAAAATGGATATTGTAGACATGATTAGCAATTAACTAGTTCATTTCACTTTAAATGATCCCAAAGGTATAGGATATTTAATTAAAATTATCAATACTTTACCCCTAAATTCTGGAATGTAGCAGACGGTTTGGTAAATGATATTATTAATAAACTCCCTTTCGAGTTACATGTAATTGGTTACCAATACTGTGGTCCTGGGAACAAACTTGAGAAACGATTAAAAAGAGAGGACAGGGGGTTCAATCCTCTCGATGCAGCTTGTAAAGAACATGACATAGCATACAACACATACAAAGATCTAAATGCTCGTCATGTGGATGATCAAAAATTAGAAGAGACTGCAATTGGATGATTAACTAGCAGAGATGCTTCTTTGGGTGATCGAATAACAGCATTGGGTATGAACATAAAACAAAAATTAGGGTGAGGTCAGTAATATATAAATATATAAATATAAATACCCTGCAAAATAATAATAATAATAATAAAAGCAACATGAAACCTTAAGTAATTGTGTACCAAATTCCATATCATGATCTTAAACATTTAAAAATTAATGCAATTTTAACTAAAAAAAACAACAGGAAAAGAAGAGGCTGTGTATAGCCAAAGGAAATGGGAAGAAATTATTGCCTAGTACACCACAATTAAAACGTTTGCAAAATACAAGAAAAAACACATAGTGGCGGATTCATATTCAACATTCCAGCTATTTTAGCAGCATTGGGGAAAGTGTTGAGCTTAGCTGTGTGCAGTGCTGCTATTGCCAAAACTGTAATTGATTCAAAAAAGATTATATCAGAACTAGAAGAGAAGAAGCGTCATAAACTTGATATGGAGAAAAAAATAGGCAGTGGTGTGAAGTCCAGAGCACTCAGAAAATTAAAAAAAAAGTAGAAGCACTCACCAACCAAGGCATTGAATCTTTAGTTAAAATATTTAAATTCGACATTCTCCCTAAAGATAGTCCCCACTCACGAGAATGTGGTGTGGTGAATTTACATATGTCCGGAAAACATTGGTACGCACTGGATATGCTATTATAAACAAAATAACAATGATATTATTTTCGATTCTTTCGGTGGGGTACCGCCTACAGAAATAATTCATTATTTAAAACATATTAAGATTTATTACAACGACGAACATATTCAAGATTTCGATCAAATTATATGTGTTCATGTTCGCATTACGATGCTCAGAATATTAAATAAAATACATGACATCAAATTACATTATTTTCAAAAAGCAGTGTGGAATATTAAATATGGGAATTTTTCATCTCTCCAGCGGGAATTCGGTCTTGAAACTACATCTCCACAATGATATTATCTATCCAAAATCCATAGCCCAGAAAGCCTTCTACATCACGTATCTGATTTAAATGTAACAACCTACAAGAATTCTGTATTTGTGGGTAGAAAAAATATTATTCCTCCTGGACAGTATAACTTATCAACTTTACAATCTGAACTTCCTAACACTGTATTGCCATCTCAAAATTTGTAACACACAGAGTGGAAATTGTATCCACCAAAGAAAGAGTATACCTATCTACCATGGTTGAACTTCTAGGTTTCCCCAACAATAGCAAATTAGAAGCAGGTATTAGGCACATAGGTACATTTATACCAAAATTCTTAGCTATAGAAACATTGAATATTCACTGCAACATTGATAAAGGGATGATTATCAAAGCTGAAGAAAATTCAGTTGGTAGTCACAAGGAGACAGGTATCATTGCTACATAAAATTCAAATTCAGAATTTATGGAACCTATCACCTATTCTCTAATCCCACCAGTCTATTTTCCTGTTTCTCTTGATAAAGTTAATTACATAGAGATAACACTTACAAATGAGAAAAATGAGATCATCGATTTTGCCGGTGCTAATATCACAGCAATAATATAAATTAATATTTAAATATATATATTAATAAATACCAAACGCAAAATATTGAATGTTATGAGTTGCAGTCATTCCCTCCAAACAGGAGGACATTTGCTAACCTCAATGAACAAAGGCGATGGGTTTATTCATCCTCATAGATCAGATTTATATATAAAATTTGTTATTGTTAAGAAAAATAATGGTGAAGAATACTCCCTCCCCGGGCATTTTGTTCCATTTCTATTCTCACAGATTGAAATCAGAAATCATGGTACAGTCATAGACAGAATTGATTATCCTGGAATTACATCCACTACAGTTGGAACATTGAAACTATCCAAATCAGAGAGTGTATATTATAAAGTTGGTGGGCTTGAAGCTGGAACAAAAATTCAAGCAAAGTCACACAGTACTGTTCCCATGAGATTGCAATTTGGGTATTTCTCTGATTATAAAGAAATTATGTGGAAAGGTGGTTTAACTAACATATTTCGCAGAGCACCCAATGATCATAATTCGATAATGAGATACAAAACTTTGAATCCAGATGGAACAGCCAATGAGGCTAGTTTATCCGAAGCTGCAAAATGTGTGATTCAGTCTATGGAATTACGCATGCCTATAGTTGAATATGAATCGAATTATGCTCTCAATTACAAAGCCAACATTTTGAAAAATCCTCAAATTCCGATTCACTTTTATACATATCAATACATACAAACGTCAGTGGAGAGTAAATTTTTGGAATTCGATATTACTAATCAGTTCCAATCTCTACAATACGATATGCCAGAGTTTGTAGCTGTATTGTTTCTGTCAGGGAGAGATGACAGTCAGGAAAAAGATAGCAGCCAGATAATTGTAAAATTAAAAATGTATATCTAAAGAATGGTCGATATGGCGTATTCCCACGTGACAATTACAATTTAAACATTGCAGATCAAAATTATTTAAAGTTACATGAAGCCTATAATGCTTTTAAACGAGTAACTGAATGAAATCTCGATATTTATTACAATCCAGATGAGTTTATAATTAACAGACCAATATTTTTAATAAATGCATCAAAAAGAAAATGGTAGTTATTAATTATTGAACAAATGTTAAGTAAATATGTGAGTGTCATGAAACTTTACCGGAAAATACAATATGCAATGCATTTTTAATTGTAGAGAAATCATACATATATGAAGTAAAGAATGAGAGGTGATAGAACAATTTCAATAGAATAGAAAGAATAATTTATAATACTATTTACTATTTATTACTATTTAAGTAGTGGTATTGGACCTATTACTGGAACACAAAAGTATGACCCCGCTCAGATTGGTTTTGGCTACACTTAAAACTATGTAAAGATGCTTATATAAGCTTACTGCCTACAGTGTGCTACTCTGCCGAATCTAAGAATTTAGTAAAAAAAAAGCCCTCGGGGATTTCCCGTGAAAAGTATGACAACCCTCCGATTGATTTGGCTACATGAACTAAAGATGCATCTGTCAGATTGTTGTCCATAGGATCGTAAAAAATATGGCCCTCTTGGCATTGTTTTGAGTACACTTAAAACTAAGCCAAGATGCTCACATGAGCTTATTGCCTTTAGTGTAATATTCTGTAAAGTGTAATCGTATAAGCTACATACATACACACACACACACACACCCTCACACAAACACACATACGTGTAAACGTGGTCTTATAAGGCCCGAGTGAGTGTACATAAGTTGTTTGAACCACTATAATTTGATAAATTAGCATAATGAAGGTCATTTTAAAATGTCGAGACCATGCATGTGATTACAAATACCACCGTGGTTTTGGAAAATTATCATTTATGCAGTTTTTCTCACGAAAAAATGGTTACTATTCTTGTTGGAACCTGGTACCAATATCACCTGTCTAATTTACGTGTTGTAATTTTAATACAATTGCATCCGTTGTGGGTACCAATCAATATTGCACAAAACGTCCAACCAATCACAATTCTTGTAGGTCAAATGATTTCTTCCTGTGTGTAAGCAGCTACGTGCCATACCGAATTGGGCAAATAGTTGTGAAACGCGCTTTACGGCGTCAATTGAGAGCGCGTAGCTTGCACGTATCTGTCTCGGCGCAGAGCATTAGGAAGGGGAGAGGAGAAAGAAGAGTTCCTCTCGCGGCTGAGTTGAAGAAGGGCTTAATTAACTGCTGCGCCGTCAGTGGAGTACTTAAGGAGTTTTTGCCCCACTGTAGAATTGAGAAAATAATCACATTTACCCTAATCGTTGACTCTTAATTTTTAATTTACACACTTGTTTGTGTTGTTTGAAGATTTCAAAAAACAAAGCAGGCTTGTGCGACCTATCATGCCGCAACGATGTGAAACGAAGCTCTTTATTGGCACGCTACCAAGCGAAACGCAATACGTAACAAGCAACAAGAGATACGTGTCGCATGGAAGTGAACCCTCAGTAATGAATTCGACCTTTCGCATTGATGCGACAGGGCAAGCTGCACATGTCGCTTGCGGGTCGATGCATTAGGTTTTTCGCGCATGAGCGGTGAATTTCTTGCTTTAGATTGAAGTCGCCAGTGTTCAAGGGAGTCCGGAGGGGGGGCAAGGGGGAGCCGTACCAGTAGTGCAATTTAGACAGTTCACCAACACCAAGTGGTGAGCTGAAGTGGTGAGCTTGCCTTAATGGATTTCTCTCGTAAGGCATGAGCTCTATGTGATGGCGCAGTGTTGCCAGCTTCTTACTCGAAAAAATCACCAAGGTTTTTGGGGTAACCTAACCTAAAACAAGGAGCTGGCAACCTTTTTCTCGCAGTGTTGCCAACTTTTTACTCGAAAAAATCACCAAGGTTTTGTTTTCTTGGTCTAACGTAACCTAAAGCAAGGAGCTGGCAACCTTGCTTGAGGCTTGCCTTACAGTGCATAAAGCAAGGTTGCCAACCCACTGGTACTTTTGCCATAGCCTTTTACAAGAAAAAAAAGAGAGAGGGAAGAGTTAAACAACCGACAGCTTACCCACAGCTTTTTTTGCTCTAACCTAACCTAAAGCAAGGAGCTGGCAACTTTGCTTGTGCAATCAACCCGGTTGACCGCCCTCAAGTGGAGATCAGCGTTGCCAACTCCTCACTCGAAAAAAAAATCACCAAGTTTTTTTTGCTCTAACCTAACCTAAAGCAAGGAGCTGGCAACTTTGCTTGTGCAATCAACCCGGTTGACCGCTCTCAAGTGGAGATCAGCGTTGCCAACTCCTCACTCGAAAAAAAAAATCACCAAGGTTTTTTTGGTCTAACCTAGCCTAAAGCAAGGAGCTGACAACTTTGCTTGTGCAATCAACCCGGTTGACCGCCCTCAAGTAAAAATCAGCATTGCCAACTCCTCACTCGAAAAAAAAAATCACCAAGGTTTTTTTGGTCTAACCTAGCCTAAAGCAAGGAGCTGACAACTTTCCTTGAGGCTTGCCTTACAGCGCATAAAGCAATTTTTGCCAACCTGCACACACTAAACAAGGAGAGCCGACAACAAATATGTACTGCCGTAAAAGAGAGAGATGGGTGGATGGTAATATAGTATGTGTGTGCGTGTGTGCGTATAATATGTAGCATTATTAACTAGAGTGTGTTGGCAATTTACTTACAACTAAAAAAAAATAGAGATGCCAACTTTGCTGTAAGATGAAGAGAGAGAGAGAGATTTATGGCTGGCAACAGTAATGAGCGAATGCGCCATATCGTAATTTTCCAACTCCGTATATCGTGACCTTTGTAAACCTCTCTCGGGGGAACGTTGTGACGCAAACAAACAAACAAAATAATAATTGTTGTTTTTAGGATGCCTGGCCCCTATAACCTCGCCAGGGTGCGTGGTGCCCAACCAAAAATATAAAAAAGGTTCTAACGGCTGCGGTTATAGATTACCGCACCTCTGTAGAGTTTCACGTGTTTTTTTTTCTATCTACAATCATATTTTTCTTATATATTTTTTTTATTTTTTTTACAGAGTTGATTAAAGCACATATTTGAGGAAAACAACGCCACCCATATATAAATAAACCCCTCAAACTAACACTAATTAGAATTAGCCTACAAAATTTTTCTCGTAAGGCATTTTTTTTTGTAAACACTCTACCACCAACAGATCACATATAAATAAACATACCCCCCAAAAAAAAAATGCAATCTGAGAAAAGTTGCCCTGTGTGCAAGATAACCATATCAAGCGCACATTTTGCAAGACATTGTCGTACCTGCGCACCTGGTAAGCGTGTAACCGCTAAAAAATCATGTCCCAGGTGCGGTATACATATTACTATTAATCATTTGAAGAGGCATATAACATCATGCAAAGTTGTCGTCGGAGCACCTGTTCCCCAACCGTCGACCAGCTCGACCAAGAGGAAGGCAGAAGCAGCCTCCATCAATGCACCACCCACGAAACGCGTCAAGCCTGTGGCGAAAGCGAACCAGGCTGCTTTCGAGCGGTTTTTAGAGGACTTTGTCATCACTTCGGAGGGCTCATGCGACGTACGTAGCTTTTTGGAGAACGTGCAAGCCGAAATCATTTCCATCCTCGGCGATGCGCTTGCAACGCACTCCACCAAATTCTACGCATCGCTACGTTGCCAGTACAAGAAGCCGTCTGACGAAATTTACAGCTTCTGCCACAACACCAAGGCGAAGACGCTGCATCTGGCGGATGTCGACAACCTCGAGGTCATCTACAACCAGTTTGCCGATGAGCTGGTGGCAAAACAGGAGGAACATCAAGCTAAAGGCTCGGGGGGTTCGCTGTGTGGCGAGCCTCACGAACTGTGCGTCAAACTTTGCAAGTTCATACCTCTCTCCGCCTCCAGCTACGTCCCCTTACCACCTACCATTGCGGCAAAAAGGGCCGTCCTGAACATTCAGAACAGTGATGCCAAGTGCTTTCTCTGGTCAGTGCTTGCAGCATTACACCCTGTCCACTGGAAAAACCAGCCACACCGAGTTAACCACTACCTACCCTATGAGGCAGAGCTGGAAGTTGCGATGGCTGGGATCGACTACCCGGTAGAGGTCACGGACATTCGAAAGTTTGAGGCTTGTGCGCGGCTGGCCATCAACGTTTACGGTCTCACTGACGAAAATGCGGTGTACCCCATCCGGGTGAGTGACGTAAACAACAATGATGCTCGAGAAATCCATCTCCTACTTATCAAGGACGAGACCCATCACCACTACACCCTTATCCGTTCCCTCTCCCGGTTGGTGTCGAGCCAAAAAAGCAAGCATGATGGTAGCATAGAAGTTTGTCGAAGGTGCTTGTCAACTTTTGACAATCAAAAACAGCAGGATTATCAGCACATCAAAGGTCTCAACATCGCTGCAGAGAAGCTTGCCAGCCACAAGATCTACTGCAGTAACAACGAGCCAGGTGTGGCAGTCTTGCCCAAACCTGGCACCGTGGAGCGTTTCCACATGCACGGTGCCATGGTAGAGCACCCCGCTATCATCATCGCGGATTTCGAGGCCTTCCTCAAACCCCTGTCCACTTGCGATCCAGACCCCGAAATTTCTTCCACCACCCCTTACCAACTCCACGAGGCTTCGAGTTATGCCTACGTTGTGGTGCGACGAGACCAGCACATTGCCCCCGAGCCCTACGTGTACCGTGGTCCCGACGCAGCCAAACACTTCCTCGAGAGGATGGTTGTCGAGGCCAACGAGATAGGGAAGGTACTGTTGGCCCCCAAGTCTATGCTCCCACTGTCTCCCGACGATCAACGTAGACACGACGAGGCCATCGCTTGCCCTGTCTGCGTCAAGAAGTACACCGCCAACAACCGTAAAGTCCAACACCATGATCACTTTAACGGTAGGTATGTTGGTCCTTGGTGCAACGGATGCAACCTCATGGCCCGGGACCCACGATTTATCCCTGTGTTTTTTCACAATGGCTCGGGATACGACTTCCACCACCTCGTCAAGCATCTTGGGTACGACAACGAGAGAATCAACGTCCTGGCGCAGAACGAGGAGCGTTACATCAGTGTGAGCAAGTGGGTGCGAATCTCAGGATCACACTCTACCGTCGAGCTTCGCTTCCTCGACTCCCTGAGGTTCCTCCCGGCCAGCCTCGATGCTCTCGCAGGGAAGCTTAGCGACGAGCAAATGCTTATTACCTCCGGAAACTTTCCGAACTTGGACGCAGGTCTCTTCAAGCGTAAGGGAGTCTATCCCTACGAATACATCACAGACCCTTCCAAGTTCGCAGAGACGTCGCTACCTCCTCGAGCAAACTTCTACAGTCAGCTGCGAGGGTCGAACATCACCGACGAGGAATATCACCACGCCCAGTCCATGTGGCGCGAGCTGGGCTGTCGAACTCTCGGGGACTACCACGACGCCTACCTCAGACTTGACGTGACGCTCCTCGCCGACGCGTTCCAGACGTTCCGTGCGACCGCAATGAAGATCTACAAGCTGGACCCCGCCTACTTCTACAGTCTCCCCGGACTGGCGTGGTCGGCCATGTTTCTGGTGACGAAGATCAAGCTGGAGCTTCTTTCGAACGTGGACATGATGCTGTTTGTGGAACGGGCCGTGCGGGGTGGAATGGTCCAGGTGTCGCAGCGACACTCGCGCGCCAACAATCACCACATGGCCACCGGCTACGACCCCTCACAACCGTCCAGCTACATCATGTACACGGACGTCAATAACCTCTACGGACACTCCATGATGCAGCCACTCCCTTTTAGAGGCTTCGAGTGGGCTGACCCTTCCAACTTCGACGTCGAAAGCTTCGACGATTCGGAACATGGGTTCTTCGCCGAGGTGGATCTTGAGTTCTCCGAGAAGCTGCAGGATTTGTTCTGCGATCTTCCCCCTGCACCCGAGTTCAAGTGTCCACCCGATTCCAACCAGAAGAAGCTCGTCATGGATTTCGAGCCCAAAGAGCGTTATGTCCTGCACTACCAGAATCTCCGGTGGTTGATGCAGCGAGGGGTCACGGTCTGCGCAGTTCACCGCATCCTCAAGTTCGAGCATTCTCCATGGTTGAAGCCATATATTGAAGTCAACACCAAACACCGCACTGCAGCCACGTCCGAGCTTGATAAGGATTTCTTCAAGCTTATGAACAATGCGGTGTTTGGCAAAACTATGGAGAATGTACGGAATCGCATGGACATAAAATTGGTAACGAGGAAAGCACAATGTCGCAGGCTCGTAGCGAACCCGTTATTCAAATCGAGGACCATTTATAATGAGCAGCTTGCTCTGGTGCATATGAGGAGGAGTGAGGTAAAACTCGACAAGCCAATTTATGTTGGTGCCTCAGTATTAGACCTGAGCAAGCTGCACATGTTCGAGACGTACTACGACATATTACGTCCACAATATAGCCACAACATCTCGCTTCTCTACACGGACACGGACAGCTTGGTGTACCACGTTCGCACGGACGACGCGTACGGGGATATAGCCACAGCTCCATCTTTGGTTAACCTCTTCGACACCTCGGGCTATCCCCAGCCGAACCAGTACGGCATCCTGCCCCGAAACAAAAAAGTGCCTGGCAAACTCAAAGACGAGAAGGACGGTGATGTAATTCTCGAGTTTGCAGGTCTTCGCGCCAAGGCCTATGCCATCAAAGCCGAGGGCAGCGTTACCAAGAAGGCCAAGGGTGTCGGCAGACAGGTGGTTCGGGAGCATCTCGCATTCGAGGACTTTGTCGATTGCCTCAAGACCAGGTCGTCGGTTCTAAGAGAAGAACAGCGCATCCAGAGCGTCGACCATATCATTACCACAAACAAAGTTAGAAAAATTGCGCTGGATCCCAACGACGACAAGAGGTGCGTCCTCGAGTGTGGTATTCACACATTGCCGTGGGGGCACTATCGCTTAGCAGACAGCAAAACCTGCAACATATGCCCATCTTCAACAGAAGATTCATAAAAACAAAACAAAAAAAAACATTGACTGTCATTACAAAAAACTTTGACCGTATTCTTAAATAACCAGCATGCCTATGAATTTGTTCGGTTTCAAAAAACAGATCATTATGGAAACCATACCAGATCATGAAGTCTTACCTTCCGTGTTACCTAAACTCAACGGTCTGTTGATCATTCACCTCAACAGCATTTGGACGAAACTGGATGACGATGTGGGCAAGACGTTTTATGTTTTTAATAACAATTTACATTTCTACGAAATTCCGATCGACGGGAAACTTCAAATCACCGTGAATCCGGAAAACGCAGGCGAAATCAAAATTTCTACCGGCAAAAACATTTTTCGAATCAAGCACGACAAGATGCTTTCTAACATTACGTACGATGTGTCCGCAGGAGATTATCTTTACATGGAACTCCTCGGAGATTACGACAAACTTATTCCTCTCTTCGTAGAATTACGAATCGTCTATCCTATTATAAATAACCGTTAACCAAAAATGCCTAACGACATTTTCGGCAACACCAAGCGTGTGGACCACGCAGAAGAGATTCTCATGTTGGACATTCGAGTTAAGAAGTTGAGGACCGATTTGATCGCTTTGCAGGAAACCTTAAACAAAAGTTTAGAGTCGGAAATCGCTACGCTCCAAACGCAATGTCTCGACCCCATTCTGAAAATCGATTCCGAACTGAAAACGCTGATAAAAAATTATGTCGACGTACCTTCTTACGACAACGTTCAAAATATACAGTTGAGCGTGGATTCGCTTCAAAATGATTTGGCCAAATTACAGCAATTTCAATCGAGAAATGAAGATTTGGAAAAATTGAAACTCGAAATCGAAGAACGAACTTCCGCAATAGAAAAGAATTTCTCTGAACTTCAAACCGTCGTGAACGATATAGACGCAGAACGCTTGCATGTCGTCGTTTCCAAATTACAAGAAGAATTCACCAGCACGTTGGAAGAAATTAAATCCAAGTTGCAGACTTTGGAAGATACAATGACGAACCTACCATCGTCGGACGAACTGCAGGTCATCGGTAAAAGCGTCGCGAACATAAAAATTCAATTGGAGGCGTATCGAGATTTCGAACACATTCAAACCACCATCGCTACGCTTCAGGCGTCCTTGGAATTGATCAACGAAGAAATTAAAAATATTCACGCCGAAGCAAGTGTATTGACGAGTATTCAGGACACGTTAAGCACAGTTCAGGAGAAGATCCAATATTTGGAAAATTTGAACGTCGAATCCAATCTTGCTCATTTTCATCACGTACTGGACAACATACAGGGTGACTTGGAATCGTTACGAACGAGCGTGCCTTCGAGCGAAGATTTGGAAAAATTGAAAACGGCGGTGACGGCACTATCCGATTCGAGTGACATCAAAAGTTCGTTGAGCGATCTCGAGAGTAAAGTGGCCAATCTCCCCACCTCCAAAGAATTACATGCTTTGAAAAGGAACATATCACGTATGCTGAAACGACTGGAAACGGAAACGGCGAACGTGGAACAGATTCGAGACGAACTTGCTTCGCTGGTGTCGATGCTGCCCACTTCGCAGAGCGTCGCCGATCTTCACACGCAGTTTACAGAGATGCGAAGCATCGTGAACGATCTTACCGAGAAGAGCTCGAAATTGAATCAAGTCGAGAACCTTCAGAACATCGTCGTCAACATCAGAGATCAAGTTGGAGTGCTGGAATCCACACAGGAATCGACGCTGGCCTCTTTCGGTGCCAAGTTGCAAGAACTCAACGAAAACTACAAGCAGTTGAACGTGGAAGTGAAAATCAAACCGTCGTTTTCTACCGTAAAGGATACCATAGTCGAGCATTTGTTGCCCATCGAAAATAAACTCGGACAAGTTCACAGTAATCTACTCGGCGTCGACACTAAATTCGCTAAACTGCATTTTCTGCAAGCCATCGAAATCAACAGCGTACCCAATCAACAGAGAATCTCCACGTTCGTCGAAGGTAACAAACTGTACATGTTGCATCCTTATCATCCGTACTACAAGTTTCTCCTCGATGGCACGATTCAGATAAACGAATTTTCGTACTGGTTTCACGGCAGAAAAGCTAGCGTTCCCACCATGACTTTGATATCGAATCGTGGTGTCCAGAAAGCAGGAAACATTCCTCTGGCACGTTGGAACGAAACGCGCAACATATATGAAATACACGAAGACGAAGATCTCACCGTTTTCGACGTGAGTGCCGGCGATAAGCTGATCATTCAATACACGAGCGAAGTGCCACCCTCTTTGAATCCCATCACGCTTGTGCTTCTCTTGAAACGTAATCTCTAAAAAAAATGTCTAGGCAAGCCATCGTCGAAGAATTGCATAAACCTGCACGCCGGAACTACGAACGTTTGGCTGTGGTAACCAAGGGCATCGACGACCTCTGGCAAAGTGACCTCGTCGAAATGAGTAGCGGCAATTTGAAAAACGTGCATAAATTGAACAAGGGCAACAAGTACCTCCTCACCGTCATAGACACGTTTTCGAAATTCGCATGGGCTCTACCTTTGAAAGCCAAAACGGGAACGTGCGTCACGGAAGCATTCAAATTAATTTTTCGCGAAAGCGGTGGCAGACGACCACGGTTTCTGCAAACGGACAACGGTAAAGAATTTTACAACGCCGTATTCCAAAAGTTTATTCAAAAACACAAGATTCGACATTATTCGACCTTCAGCCACATCAAAGCCAGCATCGTGGAAAGATTCAATCGAAACTTGAAAACACACATGTGGAAACGATTCACGCTTCGGGGAAATTACAAATGGGTCGACATCCTGCCGGAACTCGTCGACACCTATAATGATACGGTACACAGAACGATAGGCATGAAGCCAGCCGACGTTACCAAGTCCGACGAGCAGCGTTTAATTTCTACAGTTTACTGTCCAAAGTACACACCCACGACAAAAAAAGCTAAATACAAAATTGGAGACCAGGTGAGGATCAGCAAATTCAAACGCACCTTCGAGAAGGGATTCACAAAAAATTGGAGCACGGAACTCTTTACGGTGGTTCGAGTTCTACCCGGAAACCGACACACGTATATAATAAAAGATAGTAGCGGCGAGATTTTGAAAGGAAGATTTTACGAAGAGGAACTCTCTAAAACGAAACACCCCGACACGTACCTCATCGAGAAAGTATTGCGTAGGAAAGGTGACAAACTTTTGGTCAAATGGCTGGGACTTCCGGAAAAGAGTTGGATCGACGCGGACGAAGTGATCTTGTGAGTACGTGGAACGTGGTGAAGCGTCTACCGGATCCGGAAAGTCAAACGAGAAAAAAAAAGAACGGCGAGTTGCTTCCCGACAGCATCCGCTGTCTGATCGTAGGTCCTTCGGGGTGTGGGAAAACGACACTGCTCGTGGACAATTTTCTCCTCGCACCGAATTGGTTAGATTGGAAGAACAGGCACCTGTACGTGTTCTCGAAAAGTTTGGAGCAATCCAAATACCAGCAACTGATGAAACTGTACGATGGTCTGGACATTGCAACGTTTGCCTCGGAAATAAAACCACTCGACGATTGTCGTGAAAATTCAGTCGTTGTGTTCGACGACGCCATCCTGGAAAATCAAAATGAAATTCGCAACTTTTTCACGCAAGGTCGTCACAAAGGAATGGATTGCTTCTACCTAGCTCAAACGTTTTCCAAAATTCCAAAACAGTTAGTACGCGACAACGCTAATTTCATATGTTTGTTTCGTCAAGATCACACCAACCTCAAGCACGCGTACGATGACTACGTAGGCGGATACATGAACTAAAATCAATTTTCGGAAGGCTGCTCTACTTGCTGGAACGGTGACGATTTCGGATTCGTGACGATCGACATGACGAGGAAACCCAACGATGGAAAATACAGAAACAAAATCAACGACTTTCTAAACGTTGCAACGTTGTGAGAAACGACGTATATAAATAACGTCATGACGAAACGAAAAATTCAAGACGAAAATCTCAAGCTTCGCGATTACCTCGCGAAACGCTTCAAAGGTTGGAAATCCGAGAATCGCGGATTCTACGAAGAGAAGAAACGTCAGGATCAACCTGTGATCGATGCCATCAGCAGTCTAGGTAAAGAAATTAAAAGTGTCACGGAACAAAATAAAAATTTGATTAATGAACTCGTACCGCTCGCAGCTAAAAGTTACGCCGTACCCACGCCCATTTCGAGCATTCCTTCAACGCCGTTCGAACTGAAGGATGCACCGGCACGACGTCGAGCCATAGGTAGCACGTCGTCTTCGGATAAAATCGAGTTGGGACCTTTGGCACGAGACTACCTGAGCACGGGGAAATTCGACAAGGATGAAGTGTTCGGATTGTATCCCAGCATGGAAACCAGCGAAGGCGGCGGTGTGGTGTGGAAGATTGGGAAATCGAAGGTGACCTTCGAAGGCAACGACATTAAAGTCAATTTAGGCGACAAGGATAGTTGGAACAGGTATCCGGGTACGGTGGGACTGTGGGAACTCGTCGCCAAAAAGCAGCCGAAAGATTACACCGACGAAGATTACCAAAGTTACAAGGAAATTCTGATCATGACGGATGCCTTGTACCAGAACAACGACGCCTCGCAGAATAGGGTGAAATCGAGCAGCGGCGAGAAGTACAGGAATCTCATCAAACCGATTTGGAACCAGGTCAAAACGGGCAGCGGCGTCAAACGCTACAACACGTTACCCAAAGAATTCGTTTGGGTGGACGACGTTAGGAAACTCGTGGACCGATTGTTGGTGATAGCCGGCGAAGAGAATGCAGGTAACCGTAATTTCTACAACGAGAAGGTTGGCATCGTGGACATGATCAGCACGAAACTTTCCAACTTCATCGTGAACGACGACAAGGGCATAGGTTACCTGATCAAAATCATCAACACACTGCCTCCGAAATTTTGGAACGTGGCCGAAGGAAAAGGACTCGTGAACGACATCATCAACAAGTTACCTTTCGAGATGCATTTACCTGGCTACCAGTACTGCGGACCGGGTACCAAACTCGAGAAAAGATTGGAGAGAGGAGACAAGGGTGTGAATCCGTTGGACGCGGCATGCAAAGATCACGACATCGCCTACAACACCACGCAGACGGATCTGGACGCACGTCACGAAGCAGACAGAAAGTTAGAGCACGCAGCTTTCGAAAGGTTCGTGAGCAGAGACGCTTCGTTGGGTGAAAGAGTTGCAGCACTGGGTACCACCATCGCCATGAACACGAAACAAAAATTGGGGTGGGGTATATAAATAACATACAGTAAAAAAAAACAACATGTCTCACATAACCGATTTGCCACACGAGCTACTATCTAAAATATTCAAAAAGGTAGTAAACGGAGATTGTGAGGATGTTAATAAACTTGTAATCATAGCAAAAACGACGCCGGAATTTCGCACCCCTTGTGAAATGGTTCTCAAGGACCTTCTTCGGGAGATCAGCGGCCTGAGGTGCGGTGATCTCAACATTCTGCTTTCGGCTGCAGGGGAGAAATTGAACGATAGGTCGGACGAACTGAACGAGGCAATGCAGGGAAGAAGACGGTATACTGATGATTGGTACAAGTCTATGCAGGAGAAGGAAGATATCACTACGCACATCCTCGCGTTTTCCGAAGCACGAACTTTCTTCCTCCGTTAAAAAAATAATAATATATATACGTGTCAAAGAAACTTGATATATAAATAACACACATCGTGAAAAAAAATAATCTTCGGTATATATAAATAACACACATCGTGAAAAACAATTAAATTTCTCTCTAACACTCTGAAATTTTTTTTGATATGACGACCGAAAAAATGAGTGATCTCCAAGCATTAAAACAAATGCTAAATTTGTCAGTCGAGTATGTAAAAATTCAGGAATTGGAAGTCGACAAACCTTACACGATAACTTCCGGTTCAATCGTTTCTACCCAGTATGGTCCCAAGGTACGCCTGTTGCTCAACGCACAATACAGTCTATTTTTACCAGATCGATACGCTAACATGTTATCCGACGAGAAGCTATCTATTTTAATCGAGAACAAAACTCGAATCGTGTACAAGGGGACAAAGGAACTTCTTGGCAAGAAAACGAAGCACGTAATAGAATTTGTGTAACGACTGCGAGGCCTTGAAAATATATAAATAACATACCGTAAAAAAACTACACAAGAAAAAATCTCAGAATATATATAAATAACATACCGTGAAAATAACACATAGAGCATCAACATGAAGCCCAAGGGTGTCGTGTACCAGATACCATACTCCAATCTAAAAAATCTAGGTGCCCTCGATGGGTTACTCACCAAGAAACAACGCGAGAAGAAACGTTCTTGCTTGTCCAAAGGACACGGAATGAAATTACTTCTCAGCACACCTCAATTGAAAAGATTGCAGCGTTCGCAGAAACAGCAAAAGATCGGGGGTTTCATATTCAGCATCCCGGCCATCCTGGCAGCATTGGGGGCCGTTGGAAGTTTGGCCGGCGGAAGTGCCGCCATCGCGAAAACCGTCATCGACTCAAAGAAGAACAAGGCCGAGTTGGAAGAACAGAAACGTCACAACCTGGCCATGGAGAAGAAGGGGAAGGGCGTGATGAGAAAGTTTAAAAAAAAGAAACAGAAGCACTCACCAACCGAGACATTGAATCTCTGATCGAACCGTTACAAATCAAACACTTCAGAGGAGTTTTCATGTCCGACTCGTTACCTTCAAGCGTTAAAAAAAGAGAATGTGGAGTAGTCAACTTGGACGGTCAAGAAAATCCAGGCACGCATTGGATATGTTACCACAAAAACGACAATGATAAAGCATTCGTTTTCGATTCTTTCGGAGGTGTTCCACCTACAAATTTAGTCTATTATCTGAAAACGAACAAAACCTCCATATACTACAACGACGAACGCATTCAAGATTTCGGAGACGTGAACTGCGGTCATCTCTGCCTCTCCGTGCTCGCGTTTCTCTCTAAAATAAATAACCCTACGATCGAAGATTTTCAGAAAGCATTGTGGAACCTCAAACAGCATCACTAGGATGGGCGTGTTCCATCTCACGAGCGAATCTTCAATCTTGAAACTCACGTTGCACGACGACATCGTCTATCCTAAATCCGTGGCTCTGCGTGCATTCTACAGCATGTACCTCATACCTAATGTTACGCAGCACAACAACAAAATTAGCGTCGGAAGCGAACACATCGTCGTCACGCCAGGACAATACAATCTTTCCACTTTGCAAGCTCAATTACCCAAAGGCACATACCTTTCTCAAAATTCGGTCACGCACAGAGTGGAAATCCTATCCGCGACGGAGACCGTGGACCTGGGCACCATGGGAGAACTTTTAGGTTTCGAGAACGACACAAAACTCGAAGCTGGTATCAAGCACGTGGCAACCAACATTCCTAAATTTTTGGCCATAGAGACTTTGAACGTACACTGTAACGTGGCCGAAGGTATGATCACGAAATCCTCGGACGGATTACTGGGAAGTTACAAGCAGACGGGAATCATAGCCACTTTCAAACCAAGTTCCGAGTTTATGGAACCGATCATCTACACGCCCTCTTCGCCGATCTATTTTCCAGTATGTCGCAACCGCATAGACGACATAGAGTTGGTGGTGACGAACGAGAAAGGAGACGTGGTGGATTTCGCAGGTGCCACTACGACGGCCATCGTGGAGATCAACGTATAATAAATAACCATACATGTAAAATGGAGCAAATCGAAAGTTACGAATTGCAATCTTTCCCTCCCAACCGTCGCACGTTCGCCAATCTGAACGAAGCGAACAGGGAGATCGAATACGACGTGGACGTAGGCGATGGGTTCATTCATCCTCACAGAGCAGACCTCTACCTTCAATTCGACGTGGTGAAGAAAGAAAGCGGAGACGCGTTTCCCGCAGCAGCAAACTTGATACTCGTGGACAACTTCGTGCCTCACCTGTTCTCGCAGGTGGAGGTGAGGAAACACAACACCGTCATCGACAGAATAGATTATCCAGGCATCACGTCGACGGCAGTGGGAACATTGAAATTATCCAAAACGGACGCAGCGTACTATCAAGCGGGAGGATTCGAAGCCGGGACCAAAATATCGACGAGAAGTCACACGGTGCTCTTTCCCATGCGTCTGCTTCCAGGATTCTTCTCCGATTACAAGGAGATCATGTGGAAGGGAGGACTGAGAGTCACGTTTCGAAGAGCGGCCAACGACAACGACGCACTGATGCGATACGCTACTTTGGGCCCGGACGGCACCACACCGATAGCCAACACTTTACCCGAAGCAGCCAAGTGCGTCATCCGGAGCATGGAATTGAGAATGCCGGTGGTGGAATACGAAACGAACTACGCCCTCAAGTACAAAGCGGAGATCTTGAAAAGTCCGCAGGTGCCGATTCACTTTCACGGTTACCAGTGCGTGCAGAAGATGGCGTCCGGAAGTCACATGGAATTCGACGTGACGACGCAGTTCAACAACATACAGTTCGACATGCCAGATTTCGTCGTGGTGCTTTTTCAGACCGGGAGGGACAAGAATCAGGAAAAAGATTCCAGCAAGTTCGACGACTGCAAGATCAAGAACGTTTATCTGAAGAATGGACGCAACGAAGTGTTCCCGCGCGAGAATTACAACCTCGACGTGACCAAAAACGATTACCTCAAACTTTACGAAGCGTTTTCGGCTTACAAACGCGTGACCGAGGGAAGCGTGGACATGTACTACACGCCCAGCGAGTTCAAAGCACGGAGACCCATGACCGTCATCAACACATCTAAGAGGAAGAAGGTTGTGGTCAACGATCGAACCAACATCAAGGTCGTCTGCGAGTTCCACGATGCCTTGCCCGAGGATACCCTATGCAGTGTCATCCTGATTGCAGAGAAGTCCTTCGCCTACGACGTGAAGAACGAGAGGGTCACAGAGCAGTTTTAACAAGTTTTTTTAACATCTTTTCTTGCATAATAAGAAATTTTCTGCACTAGCACAATCAGTTACAATAGCACAATACGAATTTCACTAGTTCAGATCAGTTACAAATGTCAATTTCATTAGCTATCAGCTACAATATATTTTTTGCACTATAACACAAAACAATCAGAAAATTTGCACAAAAAAAATTTGTTGTTGTTTTTTACACGTGAAAATTAACAATAAAATTTCTTTTTTATCGTTTCAGATGCTGTCGAAACATCAAAAACATATACACACACACACTAAAAAAATAAGCATGCAACTTTATTTGTAACACACACATACATTCTCCATCTTCATCAAGAAAATATTATAATAAACATAATTATTTTTATCTATCTCATAATAAAACTCTATATCAAATAACACTAGAGTCGTTAGTACACGTTGCATGCATTACGGAGGTCCTCTGTAGGGTTTCATGGAAGTTTGGGGAAAAAAAAAAACACGTGAAACTCTACAGAGGTGCGGTAATTTATAACCGCAGCCATTAGAAAACTTTTACATTTTTGGTTGGGCACCACGCACCCTGGCGAGGTTATAGGGGCCAGGCATCCTAAAAACAACAATTATTATTTTGTTTGTTTGTTTGCGTCACAACGTTCCCCCGAGAGAGGTTTACAAAGGTCACGATATACGGAGTTGGAAAATTACGATATGGCGCATTCGCTCGTTACTGTTGCCAGCCATAAATCTCTCTCTCTCTCTCTTCATCTTACAGCAAAGTTGGCATCTCTATTTTTTTTTAGTTGTAAGTAAATTGCCAACACACTCTAGTTAATAATGCTACATATTATACGCACACACGCACACACATACTATATTACCATCCACCCATCTCTCTCTTTTACGGCAGTACATATTTGTTGTCGGCTCTCCTTGTTTAGTGTGTGCAGGTTGGCAAAAATTGCTTTATGCGCTGTAAGGCAAGCCTCAAGGAAAGTTGTCAGCTCCTTGCTTTAGGCTAGGTTAGACCAAAAAAACCTTGGTGATTTTTTTTTTCGAGTGAGGAGTTGGCAATGCTGATTTTTACTTGAGGGCGGTCAACCGGGTTGATTGCACAAGCAAAGTTGTCAGCTCCTTGCTTTAGGCTAGGTTAGACCAAAAAAACCTTGGTGATTTTTTTTTTCGAGTGAGGAGTTGGCAACGCTGATCTCCACTTGAGAGCGGTCAACCGGGTTGATTGCACAAGCAAAGTTGCCAGCTCCTTGCTTTAGGTTAGGTTAGAGCAAAAAAACCTTGGTGATTTTTTTTTCGAGTGAGGAGTTGGCAACGCTGATCTCCACTTGAGGGCGGTCAACCGGGTTGATTGCACAAGCAAAGTTGCCAGCTCCTTGCTTTAGGTTAGGTTAGAGCAAAAAAAGCTGTGGGTAAGCTGTCGGTTGTTTAACTCTTCCCTCTCTCTTTTTTTTTCTTGTAAAAGGCTATGGCAAAAGTACCAGTGGGTTGGCAACCTTGCTTTATGCACTGTAAGGCAAGCCTCAAGCAAGGTTGCCAGCTCCTTGCTTTAGGTTACGTTAGACCAAGAAAAAAAACCTTGGTGATTTTTTCGAGTAAAAAGTTGGCAACACTGCGAGAAAAAGGTTGCCAGCTCCTTGTTTTAGGTTAGGTTACCCCAAAAACCTTGGTGATTTTTTCGAGTAAGAAGCTGGCAACACTGCGCCATCACATAGAGCTCATGCCTTACGAGAGAAATCCATTAAGGCAAGCTCACCACTTCAGCTCACCACTTGGTGTTGGTGAACTGTCTAAATTGCACTACTCGTACCTCCCTGGAAAATGAAAGTCAACCAAAAATTATATATTTCACACATATAATTTCATTTCAGCCACAATAAAATGTGTTAATTAATGCACGAACATGATAAATTCAAATGTAAGCAATGTTTATTGAGGGAACATTTGGGAAAATGTGGCTTATTTGCCCCCTGAAAAAAATACCTTCCTTGCCCCTCCCTGAAAAAAAAACCCTGCTGACGTCCATGCCAGTGTTGTCTGTCGATTGTTGCCTGCCACTTGTCGCTTCGATCTGAAGTCTCCTTGAAGGGGTCATGGGAAGAATTCTGACGGAGGCAACAAGCAGACAGTCTGCTTCCACATCGACAAGAGACACGGGTCCCTTTTGTCGTGTAGACTAAAACATTCACCGCCCGTGCGCGACAAGTGGAGGCGTCACGATGCGCAACATTGATAAAATAGTAACACAACCAAGCAACATGCGATATTTGCAGCTTACCGTTCTGTATCAGTTCGAAACGTTGCATTGATTACCGAGGCTTGTCGTTTGTCGCGTTGCGCTTCGGTCTGGAATCTGCTTAAACGGCTTAAACGGCCGGCGACTAGCGACATGGAGGTTTTATACCAAAGCGACAAGCGGCAAGCGACATTAGACCATTCAATATAAGGCAAAACATTGACGGGGCAACAAAAGTACGAAGCGACATAATGCACGGTATTAACAAAACTGGCCAATCAGAGGGACACGCAAGCTACAAGCGACACCTGCATTTTGTCGTGTCGCTTCTGTTCGAAAGGTTGAATTCATTACTGCTAGTTCACTTCCAAGGCACACGTGTTGGTTGTAGCTTTCGTGTGTAATCTCCCTTACAAAGCAAAAAAGCTGCAAACGACAGACGACGAGTGGCATGCGACAATCGACACATAGAATTCACACAGAAGCTGCAAGGTGGAAGCGGCACTAGCACAGTTAGTCTAAATCCAAACATTCACCGCGCATGAGCTAACGAGAGCACGAGGTGACAGGATGCACGGTATTGAGAAAACTGCCTAATCAGAGCGATACTTGCAGCTTGTCCTGTCTCTTTGATAGGAAAGGTTGCATTTATTTCTGAATACTGGTTTCCAAGTTAAGCGTGTCGCGTGCCGCTTGTTTTATTGAATTCTCCTCAGGAAAGGAAGATATTGCTTATACAAATACAGTACAGTCGGAACTTTTGCGAAGCCACTCATTATAGTTGAAACTCTATTTTCTGTGGACACACAGCGTGCACTATAATCTACTGAAGCGGCCCTAACAAATTATTCGCTTGAACTAGGATCTCACTTTCCTCAACGTTGTGAAGAGTCACTCGCAATAGAATTTATCTCTCTGGTTGAGAACAGTATTTGTTAATTTACCAGAAGTCCAGTACAGTAAAGCTATCCAAGTATATAATGGTGTGAGTCTTAATTTAAAATTTTAATTAAACCTTTCTTCACAAACGAATTCAATAATGAATAGTGTAGTGGTTCCCAAAGTGTACGGCGCGGCGCCCTAGGGTGCCGCGAAATGTTCCGGAAATTTCACTCTGTAGATTATCTAATGTGGCCAAGTCAGTATATTTCTGAAGCAGCAATTTTAGTTCAGAGTCAATTTTAAGAAGAGGGTTCATGCATTGTGATAGTAAATTGGTAATCTCTAATTGAAGACTGGCATTGAGTGTAGTTTGTAGAGCTTGAAAATCATTTCTTAATTTTTTGACTCTGACATCAAGCATCAGAATCTTATCACTGTGATCGTCGCGCCTTATATGCTCAAAAATATCATTTAGTATCTGATTCTTAATTCTATAAAAAGAGGTATAAGCTTGTCATAGTATCCCGGGACCTCAATATATAAGCAGTCACCTGCAGAGACAGTATATACAGTGCCAGAAACCATGTCCGAGTGCTTTATCCTGTAAATATTTTTGCCTACTGAAACCTTGACATTACACTTGGGGGTTGTAATAAATTGAAATTAACCACCTACAGGTAAGTTGTAGTGGTTTAAAATATTGTTAAATATGTACAATGGTTTACTTGTTTTATCATCATCTGCAAGTATGCTGTTCAGATGAATAATTAACAAACCACTTAGTTTAGATATCATTGATTGTATATCAGGAGAGGGTGCTGGTGTTGGCAGGTCCATAATAGCCTGTTTTTTGAACTCAAATAAGTTCATCCTGATGTTTATTTATTGCAAATCATGCTCTGTGATTGGGCATTGATTCCCACTTTTAAAAATCACAATGACACAATGGTAAAGTATGTATACCACATGATAATATGCATCTCTTATCGTCGTGTGGGTCCAGAGCAATTTTTCTTATAACATTTGTGGGCAACAAGTTATCCACACTCTGGATTCTACATTCTGATGTTCTGATTGAACTCTGTGATTTGAGACAATATTCATAATCTTTAATTTGGAGCTCTTTGTCCACAGTTACTCTACCAATGCCCTTGGCTTTTTTGGCAACAGCACCACTACATGTTTCAAAGCTGTACATTTTGGCCCTTAACCCAGCAAATCCTACAATAACATCGCCAAGTGTCTCGTCTTTTAACTTACCAGGCACCTTTTTGTTGTAGGGTTGAATCTTTGGATGTTCACTGGTAACAAAATATTTAAGCAACGCAGGCTGTGAATTATCTTGATAGACATCTTCTATCTGAATATCAAGGATAAAGCTATCTGTCTCCATGTACATCAGTTTTACACGATCACCATAAAAAGGCTTCAGCACATCATAATAGATGTGATTAGAATAGATGCTTTAGCATGTGTAATTTGGCCAATTCTAATATCACAGACCCTACATAAATAGGCTTATCAAACTTAATCTTTGTTTTTTCATATTAAAGAGTGCCAGATTATCATCATAAATTCTTCTGTAATTGAAGTTGGCCTTTGCTACCAATTTTTTGCTCCGGTTGGGGTCAGAAACTAATTTAACATCAGTATTTTTTCTGACATTTTCTATGGTTTTACCATACACTGAATTGACCATCAATTTGAAGAAGGTCTTATCAAATTGGGTTACAGCAAGTGTTCGATGCTCGATTTTTGTATCGATGTATTGCTTCAACCATGTTGAGTGCCTAAACCTCAATACTTTGCCAACGTTGGTCACTTGAACACCGTGATGCATCACGAACTGGAGGTTTTTGTAGTATATGACATAAACCTGTTTTGGTTTTAGAGTCATCATTAGTTTCTTCTGTTTAGAGCCAGGTGAACTCTCGACCTCAGGAATTGGGGGCAGATCAGAAAACTGGTTGTGTAAATTATCAGGAATTGTCAGATCAACCTCTAAGAATAGACCATTGTCACTGTCATCAAAGTCCTGAAGATCTTCAATGTTGAAATCTCCGACCCACTCAAGCCCTGCATATGGCAATTTATCCATCATAGCATAACCATATAGGCTGTTGGCATCCACATAAAGTATATAGTTTGATGGCCGTGCTGGATCATAACCGGGAATATATTTGTTGTTGGCTCTGGCATATCTCTGAGAGCATTGCACCATGCCTCCTCGTATACATTGTTCCATAAACAGATGCATGTCCTGATCCTGGATCAGATCCAATTGCATTTTAGTGTTCAAAAACATGGCAGACCATGTTATTCCCGGAGCACTGTAGAAATAGATTGGATCCAGCTTATAATTATCCATCGATGATTATCTAAATGCCTGAAGTATATCGGCTAAAAGGGTCACATCAAGTTTCAAGTATGCCTTATGATAACCACCAAGTGTCTGGCATTTTAAGTTGGTTCACATCAACTAGCCGTGGTGATAATCATCATCAGTGATTCTGGATGTCTTGAGTTTACTGTAGAACTCTTGTTGTGATGGCAGAGCACACTCATCAAATTTAGAAGAATCAGTAACATAGTGATATGGGTATACACCCTTACGCCTAATTAATTTCAGGTCCTGATTTGGAAACATAGCACATGCGATTTTAAATTGGTCATCAGATAATTTATTGGCCAGAGTAGCCAGGCTAGCCGACAGAATTCTGTATGAATCAAGAAATCTTAAGTGTATAGGCTTAACATTAACACTGATTATTTTGCTAGTAGCTATATATTTCTCATAATTTTCTGCTAAAATGTTTAAATTCTGCTTGTCAAACCCCTTGTATCTTATCAGATCATGAAAATCATAATTGGATGACCCGTGACAAAATATCGGGAAAAATTTTGGTCTCTGGATCTTAATATTACAGCTATTACACAGGGCCATTTTGAATTTACCATCTGTATGGGAATGGTGATGCACTTTGATATTTGTATCAGATAATTCAGAATCACATACCAGGCATTTTTCTGCATTGTTGAAATCTTCAATCTGATCCTCTGTTAAAGGCATCATAGGTTTTGATTTTAACAACATATTAGAGGCTATTCAACGGCACTAATTTTCTATTTTATGTGCAAATTCTTTGATGGCATCTGGTTCCATGTATAAATATTCTTTACTAACAACACAGTCCGGTACAACCACATAATAAAAACTAGAAGGTTCATGTAGCTGGTATGATGTACTTGAAGATTCATCAGGATCTGGGCTGCAGAATGCAAGCGATTTGAGGTTTGATTCAAAATCACTGACTATATATGCAGAGGCTTCAAATTCTTTGAATTTGGCATTTTCATTTGGTTTAGGCATAACCATATGAACAGGTTTATGGTTGCCACAGTATTTCAGATGCTCAACTAACTTGTTTTTAGCAATTTCTGTATTCTGTTCACGAACACCATTTACTAATTTTTGACCATCAAATACAGTCAAACATCTTCGACACAACTTGAATATTTTATTAGATTTGCCTAGTTGTTTTCTGACTAAAGCGTCAAGACTGTGTATCAGATCATAATGGTATGTGCCATCCTTTCTAATTAAGACCAGATCAATCAGGACAGCAGAAACATCATCAAGTGTACTGATTCTGAGAGGTTCTATCAAGCAATTGCCACGACCAGTAGAATTAATAAATACATTAATAGATAATGGCCTGCCATTGATATCTCTGGTCTTTTTTTTCTAATTTATCAATATTCTGAACTGACATTGGATATTCTAAGCCCTCCATATCATAATCAAAATCATGTTCATGCTGTTTATAATAACTTGTTCTGTCTGGAATTATTTAAAACTGTCAATACACTCCACAAGAAGCTTTTTTGATCATCATTTCTTAGGTTGACCATGGCTTTTTGTGTATGATATTGTCAGGTAATGGCTAAAATGTAGAACCTTGGAGTGGTCTGAATTCAGAAATATTAATATAGAGCTTGTGCGGAGATCCACATAGGCTCCAACCCGATTCCTTACCAGCAAACTCAGAGTGTTTGATAAACAATTGCTTTATCAACCTGCTGAGTATTTTGTCTGAGTTTATATTTTAGTATACAGGTACAGTTTCTGTTATGTGGGGCTGTGTAAATTTTGTGCCATTTGCTTTCTTATATTCAGTATACAATTTGAGGGATAGCCTAAAAGAGCCATTTTGTGCATTTAGAATAGCCTGCACATCAGAATTTATACTGTTCAAAAAATTCTTAATTTCACATTTTGGCTCTGATACAAAACAGTAATCACTAAGTTGACCAGTAAAACTGCTATGGATAAATGCATAGCGTGGCTGCTTTGCTGGTCTATGATTATCGGGTGTTCCAAGTTTTCTTTTTAGACCAGATGTAGATGGCTGTGATGAAGTAGAAGCCTGTACATAACAAGTCCACTTATGCCTTTTTAATATGCTTTGCTAAATATTTTATGGCATTTGGAGCACATTTTAGTAGGCTTTCTGCATTTCTTAGGATCACAATTATTACAGTACCTAGCCCAATTAGAACTAGATATATTTTTATTACACTGATTGCAATATTTCAAGTTTGGCATTTTTATTGTTTATTTATGTAAAATGTCTTTGGCCAAAATAACAGAACTATGCATAGTATGAAAAACAATTATAACAGCAGTTAGTGGCTGAGCGGGTGCTTTTATACCCAGACAACAGCAGTCACTAGGCTCTGGTGATCCCCAATGTAGAGTAGTTTTGCTCTATTATGCTGTTGTATAACAGACTTGAAATTAGTTGGGTACAATTATATTATACCAAATAGAATTAACGCAATTGTTATCCAAAAAGCCAATCAGTTTGGATTTGCCCACAGCAATAGAAAATTTAAGTACTAGCAAATGCTTAACAGCATAGAGCTTTTCATAAATATTCCACAGTCCAGCATTTGCTTATATGTTTTTTAAGACACAATTCTAGATTTGATGTTGTTGAGTTGGTGTTTTAAGTCCAGTTTGTGCACAGTAAAGCTAATCGGAACTAAGCCCACACACTATACAAATATCAAACCCAGGAGCTTCTTGATTACAAGGCAATAATACCAACACTTTGCCATCAGGGAGACCCACACAATCTACCGAGTATCAAACCCGGGAGCCATCAGCTGGATATCAGCTAATACAGTCAAAGTTGGACTTTGGATCTGCAGTGAATATTCTCAAAGTCTCACATGTGGAGATATTATTCTGCCACATGTATTTCAATGTCAAACACTCTACCGAGTATCAAACCCGGGAGCCTATTGATTACAAGGCATATAAGCCAAGGGGCTAGGCCCACACACTCTACCGAGTATCAAACCCGGGAGCCTTTGATTACAAGGCATATAAGACATCGGGACTAAGCCCACACTCTACCGAGTATCAAAAACCGGAGCCATCAGCTGGATATCAGCTAATACAGTCAAAGTTGGACTTTGGATCTGCAGTGAATATTCTCAAAGTCTCACGTGTGGAGATATTATTTCAGAGCATAGACTTCTGGAATTGGAGTCAGTAGCGCGTGTCAGGTCTGCATTGATAATGTCCTTTTAGTAAGAATTTTCCCTAGAATTATACAGAAATACCAATTAAAGTTTCATGCCCTTCCAGCGAATTGGAGTCACTAGTGTGTGTCAGGTCTGCATGAGAGCATGCAAAGGGGTACTATCCCTTTAGTCAGAATTTTCCTAGAATTACACAGAAACATCAATTAAAGTTGCATGCCCTTCCAGCTTATTTCTGTGTAGATTATCCCATGCGTGCCAGCAAAGTGGAATATGGAAAACCCAAGCCTGCATAATTTATTTCCAGGCCAAGCAATGCATCGATCTCCCCGAACGAAACTGTCTAGGCGGTATTTCTGAGCTACGTAATTAGTGCAATTAGTAAGCAAGCAGGTAACATTTCAATTTGCAGCCTGCCTTTGTCCAAAGTAATACTGTATTGTGTTAGATCTGTAAGTTGTTAGAGGCACCTACATGAGCATTTTGGGCTTAGTTTTAAGTGTAGCAATAATAATATCAAGAATACTATATTTTTAGCAGGCATACAGACAACAGACTGACAAATTCAGCTTTTGTACACATGGCCAAATCAGTCTGTTGAGGCTTCTTCATTTGTACACTGTAATTCTTCATTTGTACACTAGGGCTCAAGATTCTTTGGATTTAACTGTGTAGCACACTTCGGCAATTGACTCATACAGACATCTTGACATAGTTTTAAGTATAGCTAAATCAGTCTGTTTAATCATATGAGCTCTTCATTTGTATGATTTTTGTGCTCATCATATAGTATTTACTACTACTAGCGTTCAAGGCTATATCACGTGCTTTTGAACCTTTGGGGAATATATTTTGAGTTAGAACTAACACACTCACGCAATTGTGATGCGACATTTTCGTAACAAATCTGACACTCCGTTATCGTTGTACGCTTCCGTCATCATATCATCCAGAATCGCCAGACACGGACTATGACTTGTGATCACTTTGTAGTCAGGTATTCCGTTATCGTGTTCCACACCCTTTAAGTCCGGCGGATGAAAATTTGAACCTGTACACCAAAGAATGTTTGTAAAATCTCCTTCGATGGTATCCTCGCGGTTACGTAGCAAATTGGTTACAAATGTTGATTTTCCGCAACCACTCGGTCCGGCAACGATACAACGAAACGGTTTTTTCCATCTCAGTGCCATCGAATCTACTAATCTGGTTGATTAACACGCGCCTTCGCGCCTTCATTTATGTTCTCAGTCTTGGTACCCATGTGGTAGGGTGTCGAAGGTGTCATTTTTCAATCGCCTTTTTGTGTTCACAACCCGGTAGGTTTTCTCCTGTGGTTCGCTTACCAGAATAAACGAACTTTTTCTGGTGATTTTTTTCGGATATTGTACTGTAATCTGTCTTTTTTCCTCAAGTTTCATAACAAATTCCTTGATAACATCGAAATCAATTGTCATACTAGTACTATAGTCCAATGTTATTCCTTTCACTTTCACCACTCGACATTTCTTTTGTTTCTCCGGCGAGCATATACTTAATGCGTAATTCTTCGGTCCACCATCTACAAATTCACGAATGTAGGACCCTTCAGCAAATTCCGCCAACTCGTCTGTCAAATCACCGAGATAATCTCCCAAACCTAATTTACCTCGGTTCGTGTCTGTCTCCCTGAATATCACACTATCCGTGTCGCAATACAAGATATCCCCCTGTAACGTATCCAACAACTTATATAAACGCAGTCTGGCAAATGTGGCCGTGTACGCTCCTATGGCAAAGTTACCCTTTTTGCTGGTGGGTCTACATTCATCCAGGTAAGTCCAGTTTACAAAAACTGTATCGTCGTTCACAAACAACAACTGTTTCACTTTGATAAACGGTTCACTTAATTTTTCAAACAAATCTCGTGATTGTTTGATTATGGTAGTTTGGGGTTTGTTTGGATTTTCACAAAATGTACCCTACAGTGAATTCAAACATAGTTTCGCCACTGCACGTAAACCAGGATTTTTTTCCACTTTTTCCTTTCGAAGTTCGATCCCTTCGTGTTCACGATAACGACGAAGATACTCTTCCTTCTTTTTCTAATCCATACACCACGTAGGCCAACCACTACTCTCCCGTTTGATCTGAATTAACGTGTCCACGAATTGAGCGAACAAACCGCCAGTCTGGGTTCGAGGATCGTAAACCTCACTTTGTACTTCCACACCTCGTACACGTTCAGAATTTTGTACCCTTTTTCCAAAGCAACACGAACTTCATCCAACACCCACGTTCCCACAATAGCTCGCTCCTCATCCGTATGCCGACACCCATCTTCTTTTCCTTCTAACTGATCACACAATAGTGCACATGTACGCCACAAAGGAACCAACAGTTTTCCACCGGTCTTTAACGGTAACACAGGAATGTACAATCGTTTTGGTGGTAGTACCCGTAGTTTTACAATCCCATCCATCTCCAACATATCCTCCGTAGTGGGTACATTCTCACCGAATAACACCTCTGAATGACCTACCGGGGCCTTGGCGAATTCATTTACCGTAGGATACAAGGATGTAATGTCGAAATATTTTATTTTCTCCTCGGAACCTGACGTCGATGAGTACATTTTGAACACTTCCACCGGACCTCCATATAGGCATCCCGCACTCTCAACGATAGACATTGGAATGTTGGGTGTTTTCCATCACGCTACTTAGTTCAAGACGATCTTTTAATATCTGGAGAAACTCACGCTCCCACATTTCGACTACTGTATAACCCTAATTACAAAATAGATCCGATATACTCTGGGTTTGTTCGTATCGTGCTCCCATCGTGTCCTCTGGATCGGACTGTATCTTCTTCGATACCGGACTGTTTCCTTCCTTGAAACAATTAGGACAACCGTGAAAGTAACACCCATGATACTGATACATGGTCTTGATGTCTGCGTCGTATCCATCCACAGGAATACCATTCACAACTTTGTGCTCCCTTTCTTTCCCGGCATACTGTAATTCCACGTGTTCTATTTTCTCCAAAACATAAGCCATTTTATAGCATTTTTCGATTGGTTACCGATCTGTCTGTAACCATCGTTGGGATTTATTCCCACCGTACTAGGAGGAAGAAAATTACGTGTGTACGTCAAGGAACAGGCAGATGCACTCGTGAAGCATTCTACCAGAATATCCACTCCGGCTATGTCCAGAAAATGTTTTCTGAATTTCAACACACAAAGACGTAACACGGTAATATCCTGAATTCAATATCTTCGACACTCGTATGCGTTGTCGTACAGTACACACCTATCGGCTTCTTGCTCATACCACTGGTAAAATGTCTCCCGTTGTTTCGAGGACATATGGTCTGGATCGAAATAACGATGATGTGGCAATGGACCTCTGTAATTCCGATTTGCTTTTGTGTTAAAAAAGTGTGGGTAGAATCCTTTTGTCTCTTGTAGTTCATAGGTTTTCGAAAAATTTGACAACGGCATTTGCAAATGTTTTAGCGAATCCAGAAAACACACCTTTTTGCCTATACTCATGTATATTATCTTTGTCCCATCCATTATAACCTCCGGTTTTTCCACGTCGCGTTTCAACAACTCACCCAACACAAACATCCCATCATATGCTTCAAAATTGTGGGCGACTAAAATAATCTTTTTGAGATATGGCCGTTCGATACATACGTAATCCATAAACTTCTTTACTGGATTCTCCTCGAAACAATGCTGTCTTATTCCACACACGTTACAATTCTTTTTCATGTCACCGTCGTCCATACAAAACCTACACACCTGTTGGACGACACACAAACACGGTTCATGGATATACGTTGATTTACGACCAAAAACGGCGTACATTGTGTAGCTTCGAAATCGTAAAATACAAACAGGTACCGTTTCAACGCGTTTACTTCTCCCCGTCCTTGATGTATTTCCATGTAACACAGGTGGTTCAATTCTTTTTGTTCCTTACACGTTTTACAATATCTGTATCCACATCTGTGTTTTCCCGTGTACGGATGCGTTTCGTCTACTAGTTGAAAACAACCAACTCAACTTCTGATCTGACTACAAACCGTTCCTTACCGTAACGTGTCGTCAAGTGTTTTGCATCACAAATGTCACTGTTAAAGTTTCTGTTACATCTAGCACAACCCACAGTACGTTCCTTTTCACACACAGGATCTGACCGACGCCGAGGACACATACTCTTACAAACATGCCTTTCGTTCCGTGCGAATAGATATCATTTTTGCAAAAATACGGAATTGTAAATGCACCCACAGGATTTACAATCATTTACTAATGGTTTGTGTCCTGATTCAAAAGATGGTAAATTGACTTTTTGGCATCGGGAACATTTTGTGCAAACACAACTTTCGGCTGTTCCAATCTGTTAAACACAAATATTTTGTATTCGTTACGAAAATACCGCTGGAACGCAGCCAACTGAATAAGACCCCCTCTTGTTTCCTCCAGATTCACGTCTGCTTGTCGACATAAATCCAATGCACATTCCGTCAATCGGCGATCGCCATTAATGAACATTTGCTTATGTTGACGAAAATATTCAGGATCGCTTTCTTTATTTGCATACATTATACCGATCACCAACGCCTTTGCAAGACATATCTTCGCATCCTTGGAACCACTCGCCTTTGTACTCTTCACCGTCACCACACTCCTTTTCAACTGTACATAACGTTCCTTCGATAACACACCCCTACCTGTATATTTTCTTCCATATCCTACAGGCATATCGATTACCGACACCTCCATCTCCAACAGATCCGTATATAGAAACGTAGTATTTGATTGGAGAACTCAAGCAACCACATCCCATAACATATCAGGATGCATTTAACTCATTCTACGTAACGATAAACCAACAGGTTTGATACTTTCGTCTGTTACATTTCGCAACACAATACCAATCTTATCTGTTGCTTTATACTGTCCGACGATATGTGACACCACATGGTCCAAACTTTGGTGCACCCATTGTAACGCATCTGTTCCATCCGGTCCATTAAAACCAAACGTCATTGTTATACATTCCGCATTGTATTTTTTTATACGACGAACGCCCACCTTTTTCAAATTCACATATTTATTGTACGGCACCTCAAGACGACGATTTGTTTCCTCTTCTCCTACACCTTCTTCGTCTACTCCATCTCAACCTCGATCGCGATGATGTACCTGGACCATCTTGATTTCCACCGGCAACTTCCACTTTCAGACGTTCCAATACATCCAATTTGCTACAAGGTTCACCTTCACCCATTAATCGAATCACCTCCTGCAGTATCTCTACCCAGCTATGACTTCAACTCAACTTCACACAACCCCAACCGACGCAACAACAAACTACTCCCAAACGCAAAACACGATCACGGAAACGATAACGATCCGACGCTAACATTACTCTTGGCACCTCGTAATACCTGGCGACCTCTGAAAAACACACACGTTTCTGCATTCAATACACACTAATCTTCTCCCATCACATCCTTCCTTGTTGTACCTGTTCACCTTGAGACGAGGACGACTACTCCCACCCTAACATTCCGTACCACACCCAGTTCACCTCGATCGATCACGTACTTACATTTTGAAACCACCTCACTTTGGACAAGGACACCCACATTTCACCACAACGACATTTTATACTTACTCACCTTGAAACAACTCTAACATTCCGTACCACACCCAGTTCACCTCGATCGATCACGTACTTACATTTTGAAACTACCTCACTTTGAACAAGGACACCCACATTTCACCACAACGATATTTTATACTTACTCACCTTGAAACAAGGATACACACACATACTTCTCTTTTCCTTATTATACTTACTCACCTTGAGAAACCACGACACCATTCGTTTCCCCTGATACAATCTCCCAACTCCCGCATCACTTCACTTTTCTCGCATATACTCTGCAGAACGACGTAAAATTTACGTTTTTCCTCTTGGCCTACAATCTCCGGATGGGTATGTTGATAATAATCAAATAGCGAGGCGTATTATCACGATCACGAAAGTAGCCTCCAAGACGTTCCATAGTATGCTCCAAACACGTCGGACAATTTTCTATCACATACTCTCCCGAACAATAATCCGAATGATACGTCAAACATTCATGACCCAATTGATTTGCATATAATTTTGTGCTGTTTGACCAGCGTGAAATAACCTATTAAATGACGTGTGTTTGAAAAAGCTAAGTCATGTAGGTTAGACGTTAGACCACAGTTTTTGTAATGACGTCATTGCGGGCAAAGCGGCCACGAAACAGACAGACTTGAAAGGCAATGAGGGATGGATTAGATTTTTAAAATGTAAGAAGTGGGCACATGAGGAGTTTGCCTGTTGTGACGAAGAAGTGGATGAGTGTGAGTGCGAATTTTGCAAATAGTCCTACGCCAAATACTTTATTTATAGACTATTGATTACGAATTTCTATTTACTTTATCTTGTAAAGATTTCATACTTAAGATAATTCTTCAAAAACATAATACTTATTCTTAATGTGTATTACTTCAGCTTGTGTTGATTGAATACACACTCTGAATCAATGTTATTTGTTCATTTACCTATGCAGGTTAAATGGGAAGGGGCTGGCCATATTACCCAACCTAGGCAGGCAAAGTGGCCACTTCGTACATTTTTAATAAAAGTAAGGTGTCCATTTCTAAACAACAAGAATTAAAAAAATAAAATAGAAATTGGAAGTAAAGTTATTATACTTACTATTGGTCTACGTTTCTATAACTTTGCTGATTAAAAAGGTATGATAAGAATTCATCAAACCTTAGAGTGGCCACTTTACCCTTCCTTCCCCTATTGTGATTTTGTCATATTATCGAATGCTGAATTACATATTGGTTAAAAACATCCCTCTTTTCGTGATTGACTGGATAATATCCGAAATATTTGAAATTTCTAAAAAATACGTTTTAAGGAAAATCATGAAATATAACTCTATAATAGTCTCATTTTCAGTGAAAGTTGATCAAACGTGGGTTGCCATAATATTAAGGATCAAAATGGGCTCACAAACGGGTGCGAGTATTTCACAGGGTATTATAACATATCTGGACACGACACTAAAGTGCACACCCCTAGAGCCACACCACAAGAAGCAACTGGGTGGAACTAAAAATAAAATACTGTCCATGTATTGAATACCCGTATTATTCTTTCTTCAATATATTTTCCATTCATAATTATTGAGCGACCAAAGTTCTTTTTTATATAATTATTTCAGGTCTAATGGTAAAGTCCATAACGTTACTCCTAATTTCCGCATTGTTTTGTTATTTAAGTACTGCACTTGCTGCAAAGATGATGAGTTGGACATTTAATTATGAGAATCAATTTATTGTAAAGAAATATAGTAATTTCCTTGAAAGGGTGAAGTAGCGGCAAATTATAACAGTTCTCATTAATTAGGAAACCATCTCATGCCAACCTTTTTCAGTATCATAATCTGAATCACTATGCTCTAAGTTATTGTTTTCACATTCATTTTCATGTCCACTATAAAGATGTTGATGAGTATATGGCAGTGATTGATGCATGCTAAAAACATTTCCACTCATTGCAAACGCAGAAAATCATTTGCAACAACGTCTCTGGAGAGAAGAGTAGTGTGTTATGACAGGAACAATCAATCTGCTTTTCATACCCATTATATTTTCATTCCTTCTCAGTCTATTAGGCCGGCTAGTATCATGTTTAAACTTTTCTACTCCGTTACTGGCTTTTAAATTCAAATTTTACGATTGAATGATTGATTGAGTTTGTGTTTTAAGTCCACTATGTGCACATCAAGGCTACTCAGTACTAGTCATACAGTATAAAGTTGGATCCAAACCACAATGTTCCTCCACCGGATATCGAATCTTGGACTCCCTTATTACAAGTAGACGACGCTTCCGCTGTGTCATCAGAGAGGCCATATCAATTTTTACGACTTATGAAGATAATTTCTTTATTTCATTCCCAACAACTACGATATAACTTTAAAGAGATTTGCATAATGTACTTAAATATTTCGTGTTAGAAATTACCTCATTTCTCCTTTCACAATATTGTTTCTTTTTTCATATTGATATATATATCTGCCAATGTTTGCTTAATCGCAAACATTTGAGTGAGTGACGATATGATAAAATTGATGAAAAAACATTCACAAGAAACCCTCGTACCCAGGCAGGGATTCGAACCACATACCCCTGATGTCGCAGCGCATTGTGCTAACCACTCTGATACAGTGCTTGGCGAAAAGTATTTTCTGATATATTGAAAAACTGAATTTGTGGTTTAAATCTGTGTTGTTGTTTACTTTCATTCTTTAATTTTAAATCATTGTCATTGTATATAAAATATATTAGAAAATATTATTTAAACATTCAAGTATAACTTGGGTTATGTGCAGAGGCATTGAAAGATACGTAAACGTCATATTGCATTATTAATTTTTTATCCTTTTCACGGTAATTTTTCTTTAATATTATGATCTAATTATATTTTTCACGACTTTCATGCAGAGAGACACATAATTTATATGTCACAAAATGTACTGTTATCACTCCCAAGGAAAGAACTCCATGGTCACAAACAGAAACACATTTTTCTGGATACTTTATTTCCATTATTTAGGTTTTTCATAAAAATATCGAAGATGATCATAAAATACAATTACACATTTTCCTACAAAGTAAGTTTTTATGCAAGTCACTATTCTACAGTAATTTTTGTAGGTGCAATGATCCTTAGTTTGGAAGATCTTGGGTCAATTAATGATAGGAAGGAAAATGATAATGTAAATGCTTCCAAGTATACAACAAAACAATCAAATATATAGGTTAACTCATTCAGATAAAAGAACATTAACGTAATACGTGATACTGTAGAATGCATTATGTTCACCTTGCGTGCAAGCAGAAAATTGAATGAACGATATGGAAGTGTAATCGATGGGGTAGCCTTGTTTCATACGTTAGACGCATAGTCTCTGCGTAGGGTCAAAATGATCGCTTCTGGAGATACTCAAAACACAAAATCTACTAAAGAAAAGAGTTTTAAATGTGTTCATTTTGCTAAGAAGCATCTGCAAGAGTTCTTTGAGACAACATCCTTTGACCAGTTGAGATACGTAAGCAGCAGTGGGATTCATATTTGCGAGAGGTACGTTAAGTATAATGTCCTTTGGATTAACAATTAGCATGGCTACTTCTCTTGGATTAAATCATTACAGTATTATCTCTAGAAAATTTAGTCATATGGTCATCCACTTGTTGCTTTCTTAGTCACATGTTGCTTATTTGTGCTAATGAGGACAATGAAGGGATATCATTAATATACAGCTTAATCTGAGTAATACTAACATCAAGATGAAGAGAAAATAATAAGTGTAAGTCAGAATTACTTACAAGTCAGGTTTAGATATCATGTCATATCATTATTAAAATACTACTGTAATTGTATCTACGTATTTGGGGAACGCGATATACGTAAAATCTGTTGAAATTTGGCAAATTGACAAATCTAATATTAATTTGATTCTTAAGTATTATGTGGATAAGGGTCCAATTCTCTGTTCCCGTACGAATTATACTGACTGGTCAATATGCAGGATTTCCTCTTTCTGTTTTCCATGGCCAAACAGTAGCAACTGAAAACCTTCACTAAAGGAACCGCAGTTTTTCTTCATTATGGAACACTAAAAACATCAACTCTCGGCATCTAATAACTATGTGTAATTTCGTATCGGGATTATATACAAAATAATGAATTGAATGAATGAATGGTTGTGTTAAGTCCACTTTATGCACATAAGGACTAAACGGGACTGAACCTACAGTTTAAAGTGGGATCCAAACCACTATAATCCTCCACCATGTATCGAACCCGGGACCTCTTTGATTATAAGGCGACGACTGAAGAATGGCGCAATATATTTAAATGACGCAACAAAAATCCGACGCAGACGTTGTTATGTTACAGCTGCTAACCTTCAAGACATTCGGAGATGAGACCTGTAAAGATGTGGAAGGGGAGGGGTAATTGACCCTTGATGTTGTTTATTGGTGTATGCTAACCTAACATGTGAGTGTGTGTGTTGAAGATACACGTGAGCATCCAACGTGAAATATGCAAGAACATGAATAAATCTGATTTTAAGATAGCGTCAAAAGTGCTGTACCTCGAAAACCTAGCGAGTAAGGTTGCAACAAGGGTGTTCGACTCCTGATAGTATAAAGTGTAAACATTATTATGATTAACCTGTGTGGGCAAAAGTGCATGTAAAACAAACAAGATGGCGGTGAGCGAATAGCTACTTGGTCAGGTCAGGTTAGTGGTTCAAGTTGCTGCTTTGCAGTGAAAAGGTATCGGGTTCGATTCCCTATGCAATCATATGGGGTAAATTTTTATTGTTCCAATTGTAGGTGTAGTTCGAGTAAAGTAATGAGCAACGGTAGCTGAGTGGTTAACACTGCTGATTAGAGTTTAAGGGGTACCGTGTTCGATTCTTGTTTTTGACCTATCGCTAGGTCATAGACTAATATGCATTGACAACTAGAATTGGATCTAGGATTATTATTTTTTATTATTTTGAACTTTAGACATTTCGAAATATATGTCCCCACCACTCGACCTTGGACGACGCCACTGAACTTTCTGGTCGCCATGTTCCTTGTTTAAACTTCATTGTATGTTCATATTGGCTACTCATAACCACATATACTTAAAATTGAGACTCAGCCTAATCTGCAGTTTCCTCCACCTGGGAATCGAACATCCGACCTCTATATTTCAAAACAGCAACATTAGCCAGTTACCTTTTCACGCAACCAAATTGATCCGTCCGTAAGAAATAGAGTAGAAAGCAGTTTCGTTAGTATTTCTTTTAGTTTAGTCACTTCGAAACCCATTTTCACCTTTATTTCCACCCTCCAGAGTACGCCACTGGACATTATGGAAGCCGCCTAATATGATTCACTTGCCTGTTATGTTCAGTTTAGGCTAATCGTTACTAGATCTGCAGTTTAATTTTCTATCGGAAGCATTGCGAAATTTGTCAAAAACAGGAATCGAATCCTGCACTTCCTAAATGCCAATCACCAGCACTAACCACTAAGCTATCGTTGTTTACTTAAATATATTTTATACAAATATGGATTCATCGGGACTCGAACTACACCTTCAATTTAAACACTAACAATTATCCCCTCTACCAAATACATAACTGAATATTCTGGCCGCCATTTTCTCTCTATTAACTCCATGTTAAACTCAGATAGGCTAATCGGTGTTGGATGTATAGTTTACATTATGATCGGAAGGATTGTACAATTTGTCAAAAACAGGAATCGAACACGGTACCCTTTAAATTCCAATCAGCAGTGTTAACCACTCAGCTACCGCTGCTCATTACTTTACTCGAACTACGCCTACAATTGGAACAATAAAAATTAACCCCATATGATTGCATAGGGAATCGAACCCGAGACCTCTTCATTGTAAAGCAGCAACATGAACCACTAACCTGACCTGAGCAACTAGCTATTCGCTCACCGCCATTTTGTTTGTTTTACATGCACTTTTGGTCACACAGGTTAATCATAATAATGTTTACACTTTATACTACAAGGAATCGAACACTCAAGACCCTTGTTTACAGAGCAACAACCTTAGCTTCTAGGCTTTCGGGTACTGCACTTTCGACGCTATCATAAAATCAGATTTCTTCATGTCCTTGCATATTTCACGTTGGATGCGGACGCGTATCTTCTACACACACACACACTCACATGTTAGGTTAGCATACACCAGTAGAGGTTGACCGACATAAAGTTAATCACTATTTAATATTCGCAATTTATTTGCAAGTACTTATAACTAATTTGCACGGGTTTTAATTAATTTGCGCGTACTTAGAATTCATTAGCAAGTACTTAGAATACTTTACATTTATGTATTTGCATGTTTATAACTTTTTATGAATATATAATTATTTATTTTATGAAAAATATGAATATAGAAGGTAATTAGAGGTACTAAACGGTATGCATATGTTTTTATATTCATTACTGCAAAGTATGTAAAGTATCAATCGATAATATTAATTTTATAGTATTGAAAATAAGTTTTCTATGGTTTATGAACCGCTATGAATGGTGTTAATGGTACGAAAGAAGACGGTCCCGGTATTCGAACCCGCGATATGTAATATTATTAATTAGTACTATGTAATAATGTATGTTATTATGTTATGAAAGACGATGGTACGAGATGCCAGACAGAATACTGTCTCCAAATCTGAACTCCGCTCTGATGCCAGACAGAGAGAATGAATTAATATTCCGCGCAGGTAGAGGAGAAAGGAATTTGGGGGAGTGTGCGTTCAAGGTCAAATGACGTCACAACGTCAGAACAAAGAAGGAACCCGATTCACCAATCAGAGAACGCGTCGGTAGATTTTCAGAACCGGTTTTTCCAAGGTTAACCAGTACGCAATAACAGGGGAAAGCTATGCAATACTGTAGGGCAGGGGAGGGATTGATCCAGACAACAAAGGATGTCTGGAAATGCGCAGCAAGGTTCAAATCTCTGAAGCTATGCGTCGCTTGTAGAACTGGTTTCCGCCGCCAATTAATATTCCGCTCAGGGTTGCCCCAAGGCACAGGACGCTTTAGCGCAGGTTTTTTTTTATCTGTACTATGAAGAAGGGAGAGCTATCAGGGACTGGGCCTACAGTTTTCACCATTTGCTTTTATCACGGGGTAACGAACCTAGGACCCTTTGATTATTGATTTAGGTAGTAAATGTATGTTACTGTGTGCTATTTAACTTAATTTTGAGTTTATTTTTTACCAAACTTTGACTTTATGTCAAACATTTTCACAGCTTATCCTTATTTCTTCTCAAATAACACTATTTGTACTATTCAGGCAACATTTTTTATTAAATTTTCGACTCACAAAGACATTTTTTCAACTTTTAACTTATTATTTTACAATTTTATACCTATTTTTAACCTAAATAACACTATTTATACTATTAAGGAAAGATTTTTAGTTATATTTTCGACACACAAAGTGTGTGTTCTCAACTTTTAACTGTTTATTTCACAAGTTTAGGCTTATTTTTACCAAAATAACACAATTCAATCTGTTCAGGAAAGACTTTTAGTTACATTTCCGACACACTAAGTGTGTGTTCTCAACTTCTATCTGTTTATTACGCTTATTATTACTCAAATAACACAATTTCAGCTGTTCAGGCAACATTTTTTATTACATTTTGGACTCATTAAAAGACATTTTCTAAACTTTTAACTTATTATTTTACAACTTTATGTTAATTTTTTACCAAAATAACACTATTTATACTATTCAGGCAACATTTTTTATTAAATTTTGGACTCACAAAGATATTTTTACAACTTTTTAACTTATTATTTTACAATTTTATACCTATTTTTAACCTAAATAACACTATTTGTACTATTCAGGCAACATTTTTTATTAAATTTTGGACACACAAAGATATTTTTTCAACTTTTAACTTATTATTTTACAATTTTATACCTATTTTTAACCTAAATAACACTATTTATACTATTAAGGAAAGATTTTTAGTTATATTTTCGACACACAAAGTGTGTGTTCTCAACTTTTATCTGTTTATTTCACAAGTTTAGGCTTATTTTTACCAAAATAACACAATTCAATCTGTTCAGGAAAGACTTTTAGTTACATTTTCGACACACTAAGTGTGTGTTCTCAACTTCTATCTGTTTATTACGCTTATTGTTACTCAAATAACACAATTCAATCTGTTCAGGAAATACTTTTAGTTACATTTTCGACTCACAAAAAGACATTTTCTAAACTTTTAACTTATTATTTTACAACTTTATGTTAATTTTTTACCAAAATAACACTATTTATACTATTCAGGCAAAATTTTTTATTAAATTTTGGACTCACAAAGTGTGTGTTCTCAACTTTTATCTGTTTATTTCACAAGTTTATTCTAATATTTACTCAAATAACACGTTTGAACGTGTTTTTATTACATTTTGGACACACACACACACTTACACAGACACACACACAAACATACACGTACACACACACACACACACTTACACACACACACACACACACTTACACACACACACACACACACATACACACACACACAGAGAGAGAGAGAGAGAGAGAGACAGAGAGAGATTTTTTTCCAAGTTTACAGGATTATTCTCCACGTTTACGCAAAAAACACAATTCAAATGTGTTTTGAATTAAATTTTGTACACACGAAGTGTGTTTCGTCAAGTTTTACCTTTTATGTTTCAATTTTATGCTTATTTTACCAAAGTAAGACCTCTTAGTCTATTCAAGAAAGAGTTTTCAATTATATTTTGGATGCAAGAGTATGTTTTGGCAAGTTCTACCCTTATATTTTATAAGTTTAGGCTTATTATTACTCAAATAACAACGAAAGTTTGTTTATTTTAGAGTTTGCTGAGTATTTTGTTACTGTTGTACTAGGTAAAAGTTTTCTAAATATATCAGATAGGGCTCTGTATATTTTTGTTTTTGCTATTTTGGAGATGATGCGATCAGCACCACTCTTCATCTGCTTTTTTTATTTTATGTACCCTAATATTATTTTGAGGCTTAGTGAATTCTAGAGCCTATTTATGCAGGAGAGAGGTCTTGAAAATTTTGATCTCAGATAACCCACAACTATTTGTCAGAGTATTTTAAAGGATATTTTATACTTATTATGGGCCACTAGAATATCTAAGCTTGCTTAATTTTAATGCCTGTAACGCTGTTATTGTATTTCTAACTAAGGCTTACTGGATGAAGTACACGAAATGTTTAACATTTCGACTATTTGCCTAATTTTTAGTGTAACGAAAATTATTGTGTGTCTATAAAGACTGAAATGCCTTTACCGAAGGGTCCACAACTGGACGCTTACCAACATTGTTTCTTTTTTTTAAATATAACCATTTATCAATATATTGACAATTCACAGGACAAGACGAAGTTCACAGACGACTTACTATATGGACCATAGGTTCACTTGCTAAATGTTTTTTCTATGCTAGAAGAATAATTTAGCCTTATAACCTTTTTCAAGGTATTTTTTAAGTATAACTGGATTTTTTGGGTGCATCAACATTTGGGTTATTTTCATTTGGCTTATTATACGAGGCTACAATCACTATTTGAACACTGAAATTCTCTGATTGAAACTAAAAGCTTAGGCTGTAACTAGGGACTTAGTATGTATATCGACAATTTATAGGACAACACGAACCTTACAAAGGATTGTAGGTGACGTAGGACCACACGCCAGAGCTTTGTTAATCTGCAAGAAGCTCTTACAGCTAATATTACGAGGAAATGAGGTTGATTTTTTACTGTTTCACAAGAATGCTATCTTTTATACACCCAATATTTGATTTTTCAAGTAACTACATGTACCAGAAGCAGTTACTAACTAGACTTCGACTTATTCTATATCAGGTGCTAAATTTATAAAGAACTATATTTCTGAGGAAGTACGCAAAAGCAGATTACACGATTAAAGTATCTGAAAAACAGATTTTTCTATGTAAGTATATTTTTATTGACAGGATTATTTAACAGATCAAACAGGAAGACTGCAAAATTCATTAAATGTAGTTCTATCGTATAGGTGGTTTCAGAGATATAAAAAGAACAAATATAAGATTTCACTTTTTTTGCTTCTGAGGCTAATCGCGACGCTAAGGGTAAATGGCGAGGAAATGTAACGGAGGAGAAACACTCCCAAAAGTTATGGGCTGCATGTAAGTTAATACCACAGAGATATGACAGTAGGTGTAGGTTCTACCACCAGAACTTTTCTATTATAATAATACTGGTTATGCTGTACTGTTAGCTAAAGATGCTGATATTTGAGAAACTTAAAAGCTTATTTGCAAAATTTTAGATAAATAATAATCTGTTAGACTGTAAACATATTTTATATCCATTCTGCTAAAGATCCGATGACAAAATTTAAAAATTGTAATCGCCCAGACAAGGACTCGAACCCTGGACAGATAGGTTAAAAGCCTAATGCTATACCAACTAAGCTATCTGGGCACAAGGTATTTTTTTCTTGAAAAGTTAGTTATGTTAAGAAATATATTGAAACATTTGAGAACACTTTTGGTCTGGTTCGACAGAGAAGGAGACAACGTTTCCAAATTTTTACAGACTGGGTGTATTTTTCCACTATAGAGGCCTTCACTATATGTAATTCGAAACGCTAAAGTTCAGCTAGCTTCCAAAATCCAAAATTGAAGTAAAGATTGTGTTTGGCGAGATTAACAAGTTACAATTATATCCAGTTACGGACAAATAAAGCTAAAACTCTCAGATTTACTGTACTAGCCAAGTTTTAGTAACATTTTCCTTAACTATAGTACTAATACCAAAGAAATAGGTATATTTTATTTATAATTTGACAAAATGTACTAGTAATTAATTCACAAAGTTAGGTAAAAAAACAGTATTTTAAAAAAATATTGTTGCTGCCTTCAAATTTTATGTTATTTAGCCACTAACAACTGGTTTACACTGTTTGACATCCTTTAAATAGCAAAAGAAGGAATTATTTGTTTAGTATTTTTACTACTTTATATTTATTTAAGGAAACAATTGTACTGTTTAACTTAATTTTTAACAACTTTTTACTAATTTATATATCAAAGTTATGTTATTTAGAGTGTTTGAAGGCGTATAAAGTTAATATTTGTACTTATCAGTGCAACTAACAATTATATTTTACACACAAAAGATAATGTTTACAGTTAAATCACTTGAATCAGAGAATAATATTTTACAGTAATTGATTCATTCAGCACTAGTCAGTACTTTCATGCATCAGAAAGTTTTCTTAATTTTCTATTATGCATGCTATTTTGTGCTATTCTTAAAATGTATTTCTAAGGCAAACTGGTTTAATTTTCTGCTTATAATGGAAAGTTGACATAGTTTTCGCACAATGCTTTGTACATTCGTTATATTCACTACTTATAATTCAAATATTATGCTTATTTAATGTATAACTAACTAACTCTCTAGCCTTCTTAAACCCGAAGGTTCATGGCTGCAGCAACACATGCCTCTCATCTGTTCCTGTCCTAAGCAAGATCTATATACTCCTTTCCATACCTACCAATTTCCTTTAGGTCCATCTCTACATTATCCCTACATTTTGTTTTGGTCTTCCTATTGGTCTTTTACCATCAGGTTTCCCAACAAGAATCCTGTATATTTTTTTTCCTCTCCCATTTGTACCACATGATCTACACATCTAAGTCTTCTTGATTTAATTATTCTAATAATATCTGGACATGAATACAAATTATGTACTTCTAAATTATGTAATCTTCTCCACTCATCTGCCTCCTCATCTGTTTTAGGCCCAAATATTTTCCTAAGGATCTTATTTTCAAATACTCTCAATTTATGTTCCTAGCTTATACTGTAGTTATTATATCTTTTTCTATCAGCTTATTTTGAAATTAATATTATTAGGTATAGTCTTTGATTTATAACTATATTGCTTTTTTTATCAATTTATCTAAGAGTACACACAGACAAACACATGTGTACACACTTTTATGTACATAGATATGCCTTTTTTCAATATTTTAGTATGAAGATTGCACTTTTGCTATTCAAGCAAGGGTAGGAAAGGTAGGATTTCTGAGAATTTGTTGCAGGATTTTGTTGTCCAAGTATAGATGAGAACTGAGCTGAGAGACTGTTTTGAACCTTTTCATGAGAGTTTGCATGTGAACTGTATTCAAATTGACCACTATTGACTGTGCATGCTTCTAAGTTTTGCTGTTATTTTACATCAAGTCTGTGAGACTGCAGACAGTTTTCCCTTTTCAACTAGTTTTTATTGATTGTATTTGTATATGTTTTGGGGACTTAGCAGTTTTATGTTATGAGGCAGTTTGTTGTAGAATATTTTTACCTGATTGCTTTGAGATATTGAGTGTCTGCTGTTTTACTTGTTATTATTTTCCTTCTTGTGTTTTGTATTTGACTATATTTTGTCCAAGTTCGTAGTATTTAGAATAATTGTTATTGACTTGTAGATGTAGGGAGTAATAATCCTTTGCAAGATGCCCTATACTTGTCTGAACATTATTCTTAGTGTTCACTTTTGAAGCCTTAGTATTCTGGTAGTATTATTAATGTAGAGGTAAATTAGGCTGAAATGTAGGCTTTTTTCTGATAAATTAGACTCACTTAGTTGTTTCAGCAGGTAGAAGTTGCATGACGGTTTACTGCTGATGACGTTAATTTGCTCTTCTTATGTACTACGTATGATGTAGCTTATTTGAGTAATTGGAAATATACTACTGAAAAAAAGATTGCTTGTCTATCTTATTCCTATGTTGTTGAGTTTGTCCATAAGCAAGCCATGTTTTTACTCTATCCTATGCCTTGGAAGAATCTAGATATATTGTGTTTGCAGTTTTATGCTTCTCTAAGGTTTCAGCTATGTAGTTTTTTAAACTGTGCTGTGGATGTGAATATTGATTTCTCTTTCTGGATGCCATGTTGGTTTCTGTGTATTCCTCTTGCTGCTTGAATTTGACTTAGCTTGTTTGCTTTTTCTTAGATCTTTATTTGTTTATTTGTTCAGCATTTGTTATTTTTTTAATTTTATTACTTTAATTTTACATTAACTAACATATTTTACTTCAACAACAAAATAATTTACTCTAGTATAAAATCTTCTACTAACAAAAATGTACTATTATAAATTTTAATTTTAGAAAATTGTATTTTTAAAACTTTAACTTTGAAAAATTGATTTTTAATTACTTTAATTTTACATTAACTAACAAATTTTACATTAACAACAAAATAATTTGCCCTAGTATAAAAACTTCTATTAACAAAAATATACTATTATAACTTTTAATTTTAGAAAATTGTATTTTTAAAATTTTAACTTGGAAAAATTGAATTTTAACACACTTTGACTTTAACAATGTACTTTGAATTTTTTTATGTAAAATATCTAAGGAAAAAAGCAAACAACCTAAGTCAAATTCAAGCAGCAAGAGGAATACACAGAAACAAACATGGCATCCAGAAAGAGAAATCAATAGTCACATCCACAGCACAGTTTAAAAAACTACATAGCTGAAACCTTAGAGAAACATAAAACTGCAAACACAATATATCTAGATTCTTCCAAGGCATAGGATAGAGTAAAAACATGGCTTGCTTATGGACAAACTCAACAACATAGGAATAAGATAGACAAGCAATCTTTTTTTCAGTAGTATATTTCCAATTACCAAAAGTGTTCTCAAATGTTTCAATATATTTCTTAACATAACTAACTTTTCAAGAAAAAAATACCATGTGCCCAGATAGCTTAGTTGGTATAGCATTAGGCTTTTAACCTATCTGTCCAGGGTTCGAGTCCCTGTCTGGGCGATTACAATTTTTAAATTTTGTCATCGGATCTTTAGCAGAATGGATATAAAATATGTTTACAGTCTAACAGATTATTATTTATCTAAAATTTTGCAAATAAGCTTTTAAGTTTCTCAAATATCAGCATCTTTAGCTAACAGTACAGCATAACCAGTATTATTATAATAGAAAAGTTCTGGAGGTAGAACCTACACCTACTGTAATATCTCTGTGGTATTAACTTACATGCAGCCCATAACTTTTGGGAGTGTTTCTCCTCCGTTACATTTCCTCGCCATTTACCCTTAGCGTCGCGATTAGCCTCAGAAGCAAAAAAAAGTGAAATCTTATATTTGTTCTTTTTATATCTCTGAAACCACCTATACGATAGAACTACATTTAATGAATTTTGCAGTCTTCCTGTTTGATCTGTTAAATAATCCAATCAATAAAAATATACTTACATAGAAAAATCTGTTTTTCAGATACTTTAATCGTGTAATCTGCTTTTGCGTACTTCCTCAGAAATATAGTTCTTTATAAATTTAGCACCTGATATAGTATAAGTCGAAGTCTAGTTAGTAAGTGCTTCTGGTACATGTAGTTACTTGAAAAATCAAATATTGGGTGTATAAAAGATAGCATTCTTGTGAAACAGTAAAAAATCAACCTCATTTCCTCGTAATATTAGCTGTAAGAGCTTCTTGCAGATTAACAAAGCTCTGGCGTGTGGTCCTACGTCACCTACAATCCTTTGTAAGGTTCGTGTTGTCCTATAAATTGTCGATATACATACTAAGTCCCTAGTTACAGCCTAAGCTTTTAGTTTCAATCAGAGAATTTCAGTGTTCAAATAGTGATTGTAGCCTCGTATAATAAGCCAAATGAAAATAACCCAAATGTTGATGCACCCAAAAAATCCAGTTATACTTAAAAAATACCTTGAAAAAGGTTATAAGGCTAAATTATTCTTCTAGCATAGAAAAACATTTAGCAAGTGAACCTATGGTTCATATAGTAAGTCGTCTGTGAACTTCGTCTTGTCCTGTGAATTGTCAATATATTGATAAATGGTTATATTAAAAAAAAAAGAAACAATGTTGGTAAGCGTCCAGTTGTGGACCCTTCGGTAAAGGCATTTCAGTCTCTATAGACACACAATAATTTTCGTTACACTAAAAATTAGGCAAATAGTCGAAATGTTAAACATTTCGTGTACTTCATCCAGTAAGCTTTAGTTAGAAATACAATAAGAGCGTTACAGGCATTAAAATTAAGCAAGCTTAGATATTCTAGTGGCCCATAATAAGTATAAAATATCCTTTAAAATACTCTGACAAATAGTTGTGGGTTATCTGAGATCAAAATTTTCAAGCCCTCTCTCCTGCATAAATAGGCTCTAGAATTCACTAAGCCTCAAAATAATATTAGGGAACATAAAATAAAAAAAAGCAGATGATGAGTGTGCTGATCGCATCATCTCCAAAATAGCAAAAACAAAAATATACAGAGCCCTATCTGATATATTTAGAAAACTTTTACCTAGTACAACAGTAACAAAATACTCAGCAAACTCTAAAATAAACAAACTTTCGTTGTTATTTGAGTAATAATAAGCCTAAACTTGTAAAATATAAGGGTAGAACTTGCCAAAACATACTTTTGCATCCAAAATATAATTGAAAACTCTTTCTCGAATGGACTAAGAGGTCTTACTTTGGTAAAATAAGCATAAAATTGAAAAAAATTGAATTGTGTTATTTGAGTAATCGTGGAGAATAATCCTGTAAACTTGGAAAAAAATCTCTCTCTGTCTCTTCTCTCTCTCTCTTTCTCTCTCTCTCTCTCTCTCTCTGTGTGTGTATGTGTGTGTGTGTGTGTAAGTGTGTGTGTGTGTGTGTGTAAGTGTGTGTGTGTGTGTGTGTACGTGTATGTTTGTGTGTGTGTCTGTGTAAGTGTGTGTGTGTGTCCAAAATGTAATAAAAAACACGTTCAAATCGTGTTATTTGAGTAAATATTAGAATAAACTTGTGAAATAAACAGATAAAAGTTGAGAACACACACTTTGTGAGTCCAAAATTTAATAAAAAATTTTGCCTGAATAGTATGAATAGTGTTATTTTGGTAAAAAATTAACATAAAGTTGTAAAATAATAAGTTAAAAGTTTAGAAAATGTCTTTTTGTGAGTCGAAAATGTAACTAAAAGTCTTTCCTGAACAGATTGAATTGTGTTATTTGAGTAATAATAAGCGTAATAAACAGATAGAAGTTGAGAACACACACTTAGTGTGTCGAAAATGTAACTAAAAGTCTTTCCTGAACAGATTGAATTGTGTTATTTTGGTAAAAATAAGCCTAAACTTGTGAAATAAACAGATAAAAGTTGAGAACACACACTTTGTGTGTCGAAAATATAACTAAAAATCTTTCCTTAATAGTATAAATAGTGTTATTTAGGTTAAAAATAGGTATAAAATTGTAAAATAATAAGTTGAAAGTTGAAAAAATGTCTTTGTGAGTCCAAAATTTAATAAAAAATGTTGCCTGAATAGTACAAATAGTGTTATTTAGGTTAAAAATAGGTATAAAATTGTAAAATAATAAGTTAAAAGTTGTAAAAATATTTTTGTGAGTCCAAAATTTAATAAAAAATGTTGCCTGAATAGTATAAATAGTGTTATTTTGGTAAAAAATTAACATAAAGTTGTAAAATAATAAGTTAAAAGTTTAGAAAATGTTTTTTAGTGAGTCCAAAATGTAATAAAAAATGTTGCCAGAAGCTAAAATTGTGTTATTTGAGTAATAATAAGCGTAATAAACAGATAGAAGTTGAGAACACACACTTAGTGTGTCGAAAATGTAACTAAAAGTCTTTCCTGAACAGATTGAATTGTGTTATTTTGGTAAAAATAAGCCTAAACTTGTGAAATAAACAGATAAAAGTTGAGAACACACACTTTGTGTGTCGAAAATATAACTAAAAATCTTTCCTTAATAGTATAAATAGTGTTATTTAGGTTAAAAATAGGTATAAAATTGTAAAATAATAAGTTAAAAGTTGAAAAAATGTCTTTGTGAGTCGAAAATTTAATAAAAAATGTTGCCTGAATAGTACAAATAGTGTTATTTGAGAAGAAATAAGGATAAGCTGTGAAAATGTTTGACATAAAGTCAAAGTTTGGTAAAAAATAAACTCAAAATTAAGTTAAATAGCACACAGTAACATACATTTACTACCTAAATCAATAATCAAAGAGTCCTAGGTTCGTTACCCTGTGATAAAAGCAAATGGTGAAAACTGTAGGCCCAGTCCCTGATAGCTCTCCCTTCTTCATAGTACAGATAAAAAAAAACCTGCGCTAAAGCGTCCTGTGCCTTGGGGCAACCCTGAGCGGAATATTAATTGGCGGCGGAAACCAGTTCTACAAGCGACGCATAGCTTCAGAGATTTGACCCTTGCTGCGCATTTCCAGACATCCTTTGTTGTCTGGATCAATCCCTCCCCTGCCCTACAGTATTGCATAGGTTTCTCCTGTTATTGCGTACTGGTTAACCTTGGAAAAACCGGTTCTGAAAATCTACCGACGCGTTCTCTGATTGGTGAATCGGGTTCCTTCTTTGTTCTGACGTTGTGACGTCTTTTGACCTTGAACGCACACTCCCCCAAATTCCTTTCTCCTCTACCTGCTCGGAATATTAATTCATTCTCTCTGTCTGGCATCAGAGCGGAGTTCAGATTTGGAGACAGTATTCTGTCTAGCATCTCGTACCATCGTCTTTCATAACATAATAACATACATTATTACATAGTACTAATTAATAATATTACATATCGCGGGTTCGAATACCGGGACCGTCTTCTTTCGTACCATTAACACCATTCATAGCGGTTCATAAACCATAGAAAACTTATTTTCAATACTATAAACATTAATATTATCGATTGATACTTTACATACTTTGCAGTAATGAATATAAAAACATATGCATACCGTTTAGTACCTCTAATTACCTTCTATATACATATTTTTCATAAAATAAATAATTATATATTCATAAAAAGTTATAAACATGCAAATACATAAATGTAAAGTATTCTAAGTACTTGCTAATGTATTCTAAGTACGCGCAAATTAATTAAAACCCGTGCAAATTAGTTATAAGTACTTGCAAATAAATTGCGAATATTAAATAGTGATTGACTTTAAGTCGGTCAACCTCTACTTACACCAAAAGACAACATCAATCGTCAATTACCTCTTTCCCCTTCACACATCGTCAAAGGGCTCACCTCCGGATTTCTTCAAGGTCAAGACACATCGAATTTCTGCTTAGTCACCAATCCATCCACTTATCAACAGATGTCGTAAAGGTAAGCGGATGTAACATAACACCGGATGCGTCGCATTTTTGCTGAGCCATTTAAATATAGTCTTGCCATTCTACTACTGACAATGCCACCACTGAGTCATCGCGGAGGCTATACATGCAGAAGAATATGAGTCTCATGTTCTGAAAAACTGCGGCATTCTATCTCCTCTGATTCCATGCCACCTATCCTTGCCTTGTCTGTGACACCATCTCGCCGCACTCTTTCTCGCAAGTCGAGACCGACCATCGCCATGTCCGCCAATTCTTTTACTATTTGAATCTCGTCTCCTGTTATTGCAACGGCAAGAAAATATACGTCTGTGACATTGTTGTAGATTGGTTACGTTCAAATCGTGTCATTCTACAGAATGACGGGGATCAGAACAAGTTACTTCCACAATTAATCAATGGGTGATGTAACATTATTCATCCATCATCCTCGATAATGAGAGCACTTGTCATTAACATGACAACACTTGGCAGTGCGAAAGGCACAACTAAAACTAAACAGGTTAACAATTAGAAAAGAGAAAGGTCACTCATTGGGTTTTATGAAGCTTTAAACATGAATCATGGCTGGATTAGGATAATTACCTGTCTATCTGACGAATGATGATAATTTCGAAGAATAAAATAAACTAAGTTCTCTGTAGGTTTCGTTGCAGGTTGACCAGTGCCTCGCTCACTTTCCCTCAACTCCTTTTCTAAGCTCTTCTCTCTCTTCAATCCCAATCAAAAGTCCGTCCCTTCTCAGTCTACCTCACCTCTATATCACCCAGGCCAAGGAGACCTTCCTCCATGCTGAATCGTGATTTTTACTGCCTCTATTGCAAACAGTTGACTCCATAGTCTTACGGAACTTCCTATATTCTGAATACATCAGGAAGTTTTCAAATCACAACACTGTGCATTATTTACATACCACAGAGGTTGAGACAACTGAGATAAACAAGTGAATGCGCTTGTCAACATGAAGCATCAGAGAGGCTTTAAATAAAATATAATCTTATGGAATGATACGTTCTACAGCCGCGGAAAAAAAATCCATTTTGAAAATTCAAAATTCTAATCTCAAACCTTAACATGAACCAGGTTCACCAGTTTAATATATTTTCTTAAAAAAAGACAAACAAGAAATATAAAAAACAACAGGATAAAATTAACTGAATAACAAAGTATAGTTTTCTCTTTGTTCTCTTACCCCAAAAGAATATTATATTACCCGAAACCTTACAATCGATAATAATGAGTACATAATTGATAAGATTGTGTGCACGAATTTCAATATTATGTACATTATTACATGACTCATATTTACAAAAGTTCATCCAATATATATATAGCCCCAATCCCACCACTCACTCACTGACTCACTGACATAAATGTTCTCCATGAAGGAAGCCCCGGAGGCGAAAAACGCCCGATTACGACCCCCCATGAAATCGTCCCAAAAGACCGAGAAAATTCAAAAATCTCTCAATCGGCCCTTCCTTAAGGGTGAAAATTCCCTTTTTTCACGTCCTTAGCAACCGTTGCCACGGGCATTTCTTTCGCACACATTGTTTCCTTCAATTCTTAATTGCCCAGCTACATTATATTTCTCACAGATAAGTAACACACAGATGAATCAACTCCTGGTTTTGAAAAGGTGCCTGAAACAAGGGTGACATCTACATAATAAGGAGTTTCAGCCAAAATACAATTACGTATATATTGTTATACCCAATGCGTAAATATCTGCATCGTGCTTGTTTCAACTAAATGTTTAGGGGGTATAATGACATGCAATTCCTTAGAGCTTGCCGTGCTTGTTGTTCACCATGGAAACGGACGTTGCTAGGGAACTTAAAGAAAGTTTATTTTCACCCCGAATGCTACTGTAAGGGAATTATGCTAGAGTTTTCGATTGATTGATTGATTGATTGATTTGGTGTTTTAAGTCCACTTTGTGCACAGTATTAGAGTTTTCGAATTTTAAAATGTGAGCATCAGAATTCATTGCAGAGGAGAGATAGAAATTTGCGAAGAATGAAGGAAAACATTTCTTTATTTCAATTATGTTTAAAAATGTAAAACTGACTACAGAAGTAAAATTTTACTTTTCCAATTTAGTGTCGCTATTGAATTCGTTTACATAAAACATCTAACTAACTATCCTGAAACTGTTATTACTTACCCAGCTTATTATTAAGAAAGAAACCAATAATATTTTGATTATTTGTACATATTACAGCACATACACACATAAATTTACGTTCAAAACTTTCCAAATAAGCGAACCACGTCGGCGAGCGCACGAGACGTGGCTACAGGCCACGTCGAAAGTGTGCGAGTCCAATATATATATAGCCCCAATCCCACCACTCACTCACTGACATAAATGTTCTCCATGAAAAAAGCCCCGGAGGCGAAAAACGCCCGATTACGACCCCCCATGAAATCGTCCCAAAAAGCCGAGAAAATTAAAAAATCTCTCAATCGGCCCTTCCTTAAGGGTGAAAATGCCCTTTTCTCACGTTCCTAGCAACCGTTTCCAAGGCTTTTCTTTTTTGCTCACATTGTTTCCTTCAATTCTTAATTGTCTAGCTACATTATATTTGTCACAGATCACACACAGATGAATGAACACCTGGTTCAAAAAGGTGCCTTAAACAAGGGTGACATCTACATAAGGAGTTTCAGCCCAGAATCAATTACTTACGTATATATTGGTAAACTCAATGCGAAAATATTATCTACATCGTGGTTGTTTTAACTAAATGTTTAGAGGTATAATAACAAACAATTATTTAGAGAGTTTGCCATGCTTGTTGTTCACCATGGAAACGGACGTTGCTAGGGTACTTACAGAAAGTTTATTTTCACCCCGAGAACTACTGTAAGGGAATTATGCTAGACTTTTCGAATTTCAAAATACGAGCGTCAGAATTTATTACAGAGGCAAGGTAGGAATTTGAGGAGAATGACAGAAAGCAATTATTATCCAATTAAGTTTAAAAATGTGAAAATGACAAAAGACGTAAATATTGCATTTCCAATTTAGTGTCGTTATTGAATTCGTTTATGCAAAACATCCAACTAATTATCTTGAAACGGTTATTACTTACTCAGTTTATTATTAGGAAAATAGACAATAATATTTTGAATATTTGTACCTTATTAGAGCCCATACAGACATAACGTTACTTTCTAAAGTTTTCAAATTAGCGAACTTATACACTTGTTTGGCTTCATCCAATAAAACATGCAGACATTTTACCCCATCTATAACATGATTACGCCCACAACGTGGCCGAAGGTCACGCATTCGAGCGTACAAGACGTGGCCAAAGGCCACGTCGAAAGTATGCGAGTCCAATATATATAAAGCCCCAATCCCACCACTCACTCACTGACTCACTGACATAAATGTTCTCCATGAAGGAAGCCCCGGAGGCGAAAAATGCCCGATTACGACCCCCCATGAAATCGTCCCGAAAGGCCGAGAAAATTAAGAAATCGCTCACTTTGCCCTTCCTTAAGGGTGAAAATGCCCTTTTTCACGTCCTTAGCAACCGTTGCCACGGGCATTTCTTTCGCACACATTGTTTCCTTCAATTCTTATTTGTTGAGATACATTATATTTCTCACAGATCAATAGCACACAGATGAATCAACTCCTGGCTTTGAAAATGTGCCTGAAACAAGGGTGACATCTACATAATAAGGAGTTTCAGCCCAGATACAATTACGTATATACTTGTATACTCAATGCGAAAAGACGTATCTACATCGTGCTTGTTTTATCACAATATTTAGTTCATAATAACAAACAATTATTAACAGCTTGCCGTGCTTGTTGTTGTCCATGGAAACGGACGTTGCTAGGGAACTTAAAGAATGTTTATTTTCACCCCGAAAACTACTGAAAGTGAATTATGCTAGACTTTTCGAATTTCAAAATATGAGCGTCAGAATTTATTACAGAGGAGAGGTAGGAATTTGAGGTGAATGATGGAAAACAATTATTTTTCAATTACATTAAAAATGTCAACAGAAGTAAATGTTGCTCTTCCAATTTAGTGTCGCTATTGAATTCATATGTATAAAACATCTAGTTAACTATTTCGAAACGGATATTACTTACTCAATTTATTATTAAGAAAATACACAATAATATTTTGAATATTTGTACAATATTAGAGCCCGTACACACGTAACGTTACGTTCCAAACTTTTCAAATAAGCGAACCACGTCGGCGAGCGTACGAGACGTGGCCAAAGGCCACGTCGAATGTGCGCGAGTATCATTATGTCACGAAAATGCTGAACATAACTTTCGACAAAACAAAATTGCGTACGTATGCATTTCATGTAGTATTGTACATTCCTACTGAGCCGCGAGCGATCGCCGTTTGTCTTCTGTCTATTGCGAAAGCGATTCCGAAGATTGACTCCATCCCGGAAGTGAACAAAAGTAGTTCATGGAAATGGCCGTCATGTGTTCGGAAGGAAACCAACAGTTCAGCAATGTTTCTATAATATTGAGCCCGAATTGGACCTTTGAAGTAGGTATCGTGAACAAAAAATGTTTATAATTGAGTTCACGATAGCTTGGATTCCCATATATGTAAGTAATATATAAATAAGAGTATGTATAGTATATGAAAAATAGACGTAGTATGTTGCACTGACCGTAATCGTAACCAGTTTTTGCTGTAAAAATACACAAATACAAATATCCCTGTTTGTACATGTAGAGAATGCCAGGTTACACCGACGTATAGTTCGTCGTGCTTATTTGTAAAGCCAGTTCACTTATTACTAGACGAATGGAAAAATGTTGTCATGCACTGTTATATTAAATCTTCCCTTCGTTGAAAACCAAATAAGCATATATGAACTAAAATGTACTTTCACTGGAAGGCATATGTTCATATTATGTACACAAACTTGGTTTGCACTAAAATATGAAACTGCAACTGGTATGAAAATCAGAAAATCAAAGTAACACTTAATTTTCTTCACTGCATTATAACTTTGTAAAACACTGTCTGTTCTGATTGTAAACATCAGAAATAAGATTTCACACATAAAAAAAAAATGTCATGTGCAAAAAGATGTTCCTTTCATGCTAACATAGCTAAAATTAAATGTGCATAAAATACTGACACTTAATGTGTTTCATCTTGGTGAAAATAAATTAAATGCTTGGATGCTCACATGGTAACAGCTTGTAAATGAGCCTATGCATAAAAAATTGGAATAATAAAGCACATTTCCTAAAATATGTTCGAGAGTGCTGTAGGAATGCTTTGCTTATATTTGCATTTTCAATTTGTAGTCCGTTATGGGAAATTCTTAAAAAATAAACCCTATTTGTTGCTAGCACTTGATAATAATTGGCACAACTGCTGCTTGTTGCTTTCTTGTATTATTGTGCATGGCTAGCATGCATTCATTTCTTGTTGCTTCTTTGTGGGCATGCGAAAAAAAATGGCTAACATGCATCTTACGGAACTGGACACATGAAGAAAGGCTATGGAAAAATGTTCTTCTCCATGGTGCATGGGACACATCCGGATAAATACACATGGTATAGGCTTACTTAGGCATGTGTGGGGAAACAACGAAGCACAATTGTGACAACAACTCTGTGATTATTGTTTTAACCAAAACTGCTGCTGTGGGATATCTTGTCTCTCTGCTTCTCTTCTTCCTTTGTGTTACTTGTCTTCTTAATTTTGTTTAGGGCAATGTGAAATGTATAATAAATACCCGTTGAACTTGGGAAATGGGGTAAAATTTTGTCCCAACTGCAAACGATGTGGAGGGAAATTCTATCTGGGCCCATCACAAAAATATGTTGGATAATCTATAGCCTGTGGTCCACTGAACTGGGGAATTCATGGTCGAATTCTGTCCTTGCTGGGAAAGGTGTTGTCCTCTTGTTGTGAAGCAAATATGGTGTCTGCATGTCTCCTTCAAGTTGTTGGTGAGACGATTCTCTCCGCACGGTAGTTGACTGCTGCTTTGCAGAAGTCACTCGTAACAAATGCCCATGATTGGTGTAGGGACTGCTCTTCCAAGTTGTTTTGTATAGACAGGTTAGGTTCGTGAGGAAAGATTAATAATAATGAAAGGAAACTATTGGAAATAGGGTTGATTCAAATTATGCACATAAAACCAAATTAATTCCATTCCCTTTTCTTAAAATTAAATTTAAATTAAATTGCCTCATCAAAAATAAAAAATATAATTAAAATAAATTGATTACATATCCGCCACAGTTCTTTCAAATAAATAAGGGAAATTTAAATATAATACACAACCGTAAATAAATAAGAAAAATAATGTCCATAATTGACGTGTTACCTTGAATAAATATAAAAAAAATATAACTTATTGCTATTGCTGTGTTGCTCTGATTCTATCTGTCTTCCATGTTGATGGTGCTTATAAAAATAATAAAAAAGAGTTTCAGTTAACAATAAATTCCAAATAATAAAAACTAAAATTGACATGTGCAAGGGAGTTAAGACTAATTCATGAAATGAAATGCCCTTACTGATAGATTGATTAAGTTGCTTTAAGGCGAGTTCAAGCGGAGTCCACTGGGGAATAGTGAAATCAGATAAATTCTTGGGAATATCAAGTGATAATTCAACTTCCATCATCTTTACTTGTTCAAAAGCTAAAATTCTATTATGTAAAATTAGTTGATTCACAATAATCTGAGTAAAATCCTGATAATTAAAAGTATTGATTTCCCTTCATTAATCTGAATTGATCTGTGGGTGTTCAAATTTTTGTTTAAATTCTGAATGACAATACATTGACCTGTGCCTGATATTAAAATACCATTACGTGTTCGAATAGACTGAAAAAAATTGTTGTCAGTAATAGACTTCGCTTCAAAATTACAACATACTGATTTATTATGTAAAAGTAAGGCTTCTAAGCGCTGTAAATCTTTATCGATGGTAACTTCACTATGCGAGCAAAGGTAAAAAAAAGTATTTAAGCTCGCATGCGCTCTCAACAATTTAAACTAATCGTGGATTTTCCTTATTACTCATACTGTAAGTTAGCTTTGGAATTCTAATGCGGGACCAAGAATTATTACGTAAAATACCTCAATTTACTGCTCAAAAAGTAGGAGCAATGTCATTCATCTGTACTAAAGGTGTTTCAAGATGTAAAATGAAATGATCTACTACTGGGATCATAATTGATCAAATATTCTTTGGTCAGAGAGTAAAATAGTCCTATGTCTGTCTTGTAAACCAAATCTTTAAAGTCGGGGTGATGCTGAATAAATGTACAGAGCCAATTAGGAGTTAAAATATGATAAGATAATATTCCTAAAACTATTTCCATAATTATAAAATCTAAACTCTCTCTCATCTCTGAGGCATGCAATAATGGAACTATATGTCTCTCTTCATTATAATTATAATAAAATTTAGCATGTAATTCTCCCTTTAAATGCAAAACTGATTGCTTTAAAACTACCAAAATTCCATTGACAACGTTGACCATCTTTAATTGACTTTGTTTCATATCATGTACTTCCTGAATTATATGATGTCGATTAGCTGCTAAAGTTTTCACTGATTGCGATAAATGATTAACTGACATGGTATTGAAAACAGAAAGTCCTGCACTAAAGAAATTTATTAAATTGAGAAAAATCTGCCTCTTCTCTCTGTTGTGAGTATTAGTAAAATTCTGATATAAATTTCGACATTTTCTGTAAATCTACATGGAAAATACTGAGAAATTTCAGTAAGATAATCATTAGTCTTGGTGCTAGTATCGTTATGAATTACCTTCCATTGCGCGCACGCGGAATAATTTTCAACCTGAATATCCGCATTGATAAAAAAAATATTCACTGTTGTAAAATATTTTTGCTGCTATGAATGGTTAACCCTTGTCTCTCACAATATAAGCCTATTGATTTAAAAAGATATATATCTTTCGACTGTTCATTGTAAGGTAGGGATCAAATAAAGCTAGTCAAATATAGGACTAGGATTGAAACCCAGAAGAGGAAGTTTATTCTGCTAGTAGCCATACTTCTGGAAATAAAAGAAAACAATTCCTGCATCAGTTTATCTTGAAGTTAAAATATATACCTTAGTAAAGCTAAAATTATGCTGATGTAATTAAAATGAAGTGAGTATGGGATCAGATAAGTAACTTGATCGGTGTTAGAAAGGGGGTAGGAAATGACGCATCAGCAATATAATTCAAAAGATGGGAAATATACTGTAACTCTGAAGCCAATAGAGTTATTTATTTCTCAGTGATGAGAGGGATAATAATGGACCCCTATGACATCTGGAATACCCAATTGGAGGAGGTACCCGATCTAGAAAAGAACATCACGCGCTACACGTAATTGGCCCGAAAAAGTCCTGCGTGGCAAAGGGCGAATTAATTTCATAGTAAACCTTGTGATAAAACAAAAGGTGTGGCGAGATATATGCACCCTGGGAGGTTTGGCATCATTGGTGAAGGAATATTGGGAAGAGGTAGATAAAAAAGAAAAAAAAATGTAACATTATACTGCTCTCCCAACCGAAGGAGATAAGCCCAAATGAACCAGGAGCTAGAAACAGTGAGGGACGATTTCGTGTGGCTGGGGGAGTTATTCCTCAGCTGCAAAATGTGGGGGGTTTTTGACGAAGAGTCCAGTAAGGTAAGTGAACACAATTTCCTAATAACATAACTAATAATAAGTTCTCAAATTATAACCTTTGTAGTAAATCACACTGTTAAAATTTTTAAAGGCTAACGGTGCCGTGGTGATTTTTTCCGCACATGTCTGTGCTAATCGCCGAGGCTAGCCTGGGCCATGTTGCTGGAAATTCTGATTAATCTATGTGCATAAAATGGTAAAATTCCCATTTTATAAAAAAATCCCTGATATCTGTATAAATTTTGTTTGGTTTATCTTGATTCTAATCAAATGCGAGTCGGTTTCCCCTCCAAAAATTACTTAAAGAAATATATTTATTGTAAACGGAAAAATTTGCTAGAACAACTCAAAGAAAATCTTATCTTGTTCTTCCTTTGTTAAAATTATTGGTCGTGATTAATCTTAAGTGCATAAATGTAACGGTTATGGCTAAATTTGATCTATATAAGACTAAACTGTCCCTAACATTGTTGATATGAAATTCTTTCGTGAAAAACAATTTCTGATGGCTATATCCTTAACTAAACTGGCCCCTTGAAAATTTAATTGGCGAACTCCACTGGATTGAGAAAAAAAGTTTTTGTTGTTTTCCCCATGCTAATTCTTTGCTGTGTTTCTAGCTTGCTCTGGAGGAACTCCGAGGCGATAAAAAGAATTTGTAAACTCAGCGGGCGATGTATTTCCGCTTAGCGTTGCATTCCGTCGTTGCTTGGAGGACTTCAAAGCATAAAGTAAAACTGGCTGGCTCGTTGCAGTGTTCGGGCGATTTCGGATTCTGTCCAAATAGCAAAGGGAGGAGAATCGTTGCTTCGTGCAACAAGCGGGAAATTTTACACATCACGTCGAAGCCAGTAGCGAAAAAATACAACTAGAGGAGGGAGGGGAAAATAGAATGAAGCGCTAGGAATCGCTGAGACACTGCGTGACCCGTTAATGTTGATAAAATTTTAAATTACTACGAACAAAGTTTAGTTAGAGCTGCGAGAGTGAACAGAATGTCAAAGACTTTGAAATGACTGCAAAACTGGAACACTTCCGCGATCGCATAATAACGACAACTTGGGAAGGTGCAAGCAAAAATAAAGGACTAATAAGCTTTACACATTATACAATCAGACTTCAATACTGGATTCTAACTTTAAAAAAATAATACGTAATGTATATAATAAAATTTAGGCAAACGTGTAGTCATAAAAAATATGAACAGTAAAACATACCACAGGTTCGGGAACATAAGAATTTGGCTACTTTCGGCTCTTTAAGTAAAGCTTGGAGCATTTTAGACTTTTACAGTTGGCTGACTTTCAAATAAATCTTTAATTTTTGCAAGTGGCTGTACACAGGGCAAACTAATAAATAAACTATCAACTTTGCGGATGTTTAGATCAAAACGTGGACCATTGCTGACGGCAAACTTTATCTTTGACACATACAATATTTTTAGGCAAATCTAAAACATCTTCTTTGATAACTAAAATATTTCTGGACGGATCTTGAACTTCTTCTTTAACACTTTGCTGAATAATACGGGACTGAGGAAGGGGTGGAAGTAGGGTATATGGTACGTTTTAAACAATTTATTTTGTATTTATTTATTTTCCCCGATTTCAGCTAACTTTCCAAGGGGAAAATATCCAAAAAATCCAAATTTCACTATTTTTATAACATACATTTTTTTTTATTAAATTTCAACTAGTCATTTTTATATGGCAAAGTTCACCCCCACCAGGCTAAATCAGTATATTTTTAAGCATACGTTTACAATTATCCAAATTTTAAAAGAGAATAGATGTGTTAGTAGTTATTTTAAGTGCAGTGCAGTGCAGTATATATAATTATTTCTTGAATGTATATTCTGATTAATTTACGTTTGAAATGTAGATACTAATTTAAGTTATTAGCAGTGCAGTATATATAAATATTTCCCAAATATACATATTATGATTAATTTACGTCTGAAATGTATATTTGTATTTTTAGAAGAAAAGCTAGATACAAATATATATGTACGCACCTCGGATGTAAAGCATTCAAAATTGTGTGTAGTGATGAAGTTATTTTTATAAATATATATATGTATTGTATAATAACTAAATTGTGAAGCAATTAGTATTAGTGCATCAAAATTGTTTCTCTTTAAAATAACATATTTAAGTGTCAATAATACATCAAAGCTACCTTGAAGAGGTACAGCTTCATGCTATGCTGACGAAAGCTCTGATGGAGACATAACTAGCTCTGATAGAGCAATTTGCTGAAGCTCCGAACTGTCTCTAGCATATAGTATAATTTTTTAACATGCATTTTTTAGTGTTAGCGAGAATATCTGCTCATGAGTGCATATCAAATGAAATAACCGAGAAAAGCACATGCGAATATCTTTATACTTTCAATAAAGCAAAGGGTTTTTCCTTGTTTAAAAAAGCTCTCCCTATTGGCTGCTTATGATGTTATGAAAGAAGGTTTAAAAAAATACTGAGAAATACGCGTCTTTCTCACACGGTGTCAACCAACTTTCTGAGTTTGTCAATAATATTGACGTAAAGAGTTTGCATTGTAATCAATAGTAACGGGTGTGAACTTGTGGGGGTCAACTAAGTTTGTGGCGTGCCAGTAAGTCTGGAAAAATAACTGCAGCGAATACTGCTTTCTAATCAATAGTTGTTACAGTATACATTAATTCGTTTTTCCTCACTATTAGGGAGTAAGAGAATAGTACATTGTTTTGAGTGACATGCAAAGAGATTGAATATATTTCGGAACATGGTACTGTGTGATGAATGCAAAGAAATTTAACTTGGAATATAAGGAATATGTAACATGAAAATATTATTATCTGATCTTGCATGCTAAGAAGAGAAGCATTATGCGATGGATTGCCGTATCTTCTTTTTTGACCTTTTAAATTATTAAAACACCTATATCTCGAGAACCAAGTAACGTAGAAAGGTGCGGTTCTTTGCATTTGTTTTGTTTTAATGTTCTCTATCATTTGATACCAAACTCGATTATACATAACCAAACAGAAATAATTCCCATGAATGTGTTTCGATTCAAGAAACACACTCAACAAATAGAGAGAATTGAAGTAAACATGGATATCATTAGGGATATTCATCGTAAACTAAGAGGTCTGGTTATCATCCATCGAAATAGTATCTGGTATCAAGTTGATGAGGATAAAGGTAAACAATTGCTTGTATTCAACAATAATTTATTGTCTTACAAAATTCCCGTTACAGTGGAAATTCAAATATCTGTTTCTCGCTCTGTATCGCCTGAAGGGGGGGGAGGGGCAATTGTACACATAGGACGAAATTTGTACAGGATTAAACACAATAATATGATTCCCAACACAACGTACTAGGTGATTTCCTCTATGCTGAAATAATTTGGGAGAATGATAAATTAATTCCTCTCTTCATCGAAATAAGAATAATTAAGAAACTAAAAGCTGATTTATAAATTTTACATAATTCACTAAATTTAAATATACAAGCTGAGATTACAAATCCAAAACTAAATTAATTAATCCCATAATGAAAATTGATGGCGAACTGAAGTAGAGTAATCAGATTCCATCAACGCCGTACTTGGTACAAGGCCTATTATTTTCATTAATTTAACAACATTTAATTTAACCTATTTTGACGATGTTTTTGTCGATTTTATACTATTGCAACACTGTGATTTTTCATCTCGTATTTCGTACGACTGCACTAATTTCTTTCGAGTTAAAGTACGTAACGCCTACACCCACGGACGCCTACACCCACGCACACTTACACCCACACACACCTACATAAAAATTAATATCCTGGACCAGCTGTTTCTCCCACCCAAATTAATTTTTATGTTGTCCCCTTCGAATGTAACTTTAGATTTGCCAATTTCCATACTACGCCTTCATTACCCTCCATAGTTGGATACAAACCAAACACCTCATCTTTTTCGACTTTTCCTGTACTCAGGAAATGCCTTGCCAGGGGACCCAACTCGATTTTCCCTGATTCTTCTATAGCTGCTCTCGCAGGTGGTTCATTGAGTACCAGAGGAGTGTGGATACTAGATAATGGCGTAGGAGGGAAATCTGCATAATTTTTAGAAGTAATAGATACCAATTCATTGATGAGGTTTTTATTTTGTTCTGTAACACTCTTAATCTGTTTACCAAGACCACTGATTGCATCGATAATAGGTTGGTCTTTACGCTTGTGTTGTTCGTAACAACCTCGATTCTCTGATTTCCAACCTTTGAAACGTTTGGACAAGTACTCTGGTAATTTCGAATTATCTTCTATTTTATGTTTTGTCATGTTTATATTTTTGATTAATGGTTATTTTATATCGTTTCAAAATCTTCCAATATCTGTAGTTTCCATTGCATATCTGTTATAGTTGTATGCAGTTCATCTGTCTGTAATTAAGATTTGATACTATGCAATGTAGGAACTTCAAAAGATTGAAACTGTTCTTGCAATTTAGCAATACTAGCATTTACCTGCTCATATTCTTCTTGAGTTTTGATATTCTGGATGATGGTTTGCAGTTCGGTACGAATACTATTTGCCTGGTCATTTAATTGCTGTTTCAACTGTTCGATATTCGTTCTCTGGATTTGTCTAAATTTATCAAGTTCTTTTTTTCAAGTTGGCAATATTCTCTTATAAGTTCTGAAGATTATCTATTGAAGCTAAATTAATATATTTCTCAAGCAAATATTTGAGTTCTCCATCAATTTTTACTGTAGGATTAATCAGTTGAGTTTGAAAATTTGTAATATCTGCTTGAATATTTAGATTTAGCGAATTCTGTAATATGAGTAAATCTGATTTCAGTTTCTTTAGACGTACATCTAAACTAGCAATCTCGCTGGAATTATCTGGAATCTCCTGTAGCCTTCTATTACCAAATATATCCATAGTTTTTCCTTTTTTTTAGGTATTTTATATATTAATAAGAGGATAGATTATTCTTATTTCGATAAACAGAGGAATCAGTTTATGATACTCATTAATTATCTCAGCATACAAAAATTCACCAGCTTCCACATCATAAGACGTATCAGGAAGTAATATACTATGTTTAATTATATACAAATTTCGACCTGTGTACAAAACTGCTGCATTCGGTGGAGAACGTTTATTTGAATTTTCCCACTAACAGGTAACTTATACGATGACAAGTTATTATTAAATACAAATAAGTGCTTTCCACTATCCTCGTCCACATGAGACCAAATACTGTTCAAGTGAACAAGAAGTAACCCTTTCAATTGATGATAAATTTATCTAAATACATCCATGTTTACTGGAATTCTCTCTACAGGCTGATTATGTTGTTGCTTTTTAAACCCAAAAATATTCATGAGGTTTTTTCTATTTTAGCTATTTTTGATTGATTGATTTGATTGATTGATTTGTTGTTTTAAGTCCGCTTTATGCACAGTACGGCTAATCGGGACTTAACCTACAGTTTGAAGTGAGATCCGAAACACTTGTGCCTCCAGCGGGTATCGAACCCGGGACCCCTTGTTTACTAGGCGGCGACGGTACCACTGTGCCATCGGGGAGGCCCGAAGATATTTTTTTATTAAATATAAAATATATATTTTTACTAAGTATAAAAAAATAATAAATAAATATACCAAAACTCAAGCTGATCGAAATTACTATATAAAAAAATCACTTGATACACTTTTTTTAACTTGAAAAGAATAAATAGTATGTAGCTTTAAAATAAATTAACTACTTAAGTTTTAACACAGCAACAACACATCCGTACTCTTCAAAACACTCTCACGATCACGCTAGATTCGGGTCTGCGTAAAAACTTGTTGCGTATACATTGCGTAATAACTTGTTGCCTTGCGTGTGTGTGTGTGGGTGTGCGTGTGTGTAGGTATGGTTATGCGTAGGTGTGCGTAGGTATGCGTGGGCGTTACGTACTTTAACTCGTTAGAAATTGTGACACTCGTACCAAGTGCGAGGTAAAAAAAAAACAGATTTGCTATAGTATAAAATCGACAAAAACATCATCAAAATAGGTTTTCCATTGTGGTTAAATTAATAAAAATATTGGGCCTCGTACCAAGTGCTACTTTGAACCACTAAAATATATGTACTTGTATACTTAAAAAAACTGGAAAATCTCACAGGTGTCTGTCAAGTAGACCGGAAGTAGAACGGAAGTAAACCTGAAGTAGACCGGAAGTAGGCCGGAAGTAGACCGGAAGTACCTAGACCGGAAGTAAATATGTGTAGGTGGGTGTAGGTGTGGGTGAGTGTAGGTGGGAATAGGTATGGGTGGGTGTAGGTGTGCGTGTGTGTAGGCGTTACGTACTTTATCTCGATAGATTTTATGACATTCGTACGAAGTACGGTATGAAAAATCACAGATTTGCAATAGTATAAAATCGACAAAAACATCATCAAAATAGGTTTTCCATTGTTGTTAAATTAATGAAAAAATAGGCCTCGTACCAAGTACGGCGTTGAAGGAATCTTATTACTCTACGAACTGAAATCCCTACTCCAAAAATATACCATCTTAGCTTCAAATGACAATGTTCAAAAGTTGGAAGAGAGCATAGCCAAGTTGAAAAATGATCTTGAGAAATTCCGACAAATCCAACAAAGCACTTCAGAACTATTCATACCGAACTGCTTTCTATTATTCAAAATATCATAACGCAAGAGCAATACGAACAGCTTAACAGAGTAATTTCTATCTTTCGAAATTCCTACACTAGAAAATATTAAAATTGAATTTGCAAACAGAAGAGTTACACAGGGCTATAACAGAAGTTCAAGCCAAACTACAAACTTTAGAAGATTTTATCAATAATTTACCTTCATTTTCCGAATTAAATGCCATCGTACGCAGTGTTCCCTGTATCAAATTACAGTTGGAGATTCATGAAGATTTCGAGAAGATAGAGTGTACCATAGCCCATATTGAAGACTCTTTGACAACCATGATAAATGAATTGACAAATGTACAGGTAACTCTGAAATTCAAGTTGGCAAGCATAACCGAATCTTTATATATAATTCAAGAACAGATTACCAAATTTGAAAAAGTAAATACCAAATCTGAACTATCCCATTTTCATCATCTCATAGATGATATTCAGAATAAATTACAAATATTACAACACTCTACGCCTACACAAGATGACATAAAACAACTTAAAAATGCTTTGAGCAATGTTGCTGATGCTACGGATTAGGATGCTGCCAAACAAGCTTTAACCACACTTGAAAATACTTTAGCTTATTTACCCACTTCCCAGGAGTTAAGATCTGTAAAAGAGCAGTAAATCGATTACTCATGTAAGAGGACATAAAAAACTTTTAAACGGAAATTGCTGAAATCAGAAGTCAGGTACAGGTTCTTGCGAGCCAAAGTACCAAATTGAAACTTGTAGAAAATTTACAGGAGATTATTTTTAACATTAACCTACAAATCTGTACTCTCGCAAGTCAAGAATCTGCTTTATCAGGTTTTACCTAGCAAATTCATGATCTCAAACAACAATTTAAACAATTGAATGTAGGTCTGAAAATCAAACCCAGCTACGATGAAGTGGTGCGCACCATAAACGAATATCAAGAATCAGTATAATGCAGATTAGACGATCTTGTATTAAGTAAATTTTTTACTGTTGAGATAGGTATACTTGAGAGTAGCTAATGTGTGAGGGCCCTGGACTTACGTTAATGCATGTAATGTTTATAAATTGTATCCCTATAGTCATTCTCATGATTTTTATGATGATAATATTAGATTTCTAAAATTTGGCTATGTAAAGAAGGGAAAACACGTGGAAGTGCCAAATTTCATCATACAAAGAAAAGCTTGTGTGTTCAGAGCACTTCAGACACCTATTGCGTATTGGGATGAATCTGAAAAGAAATAAAAAACACATGAAAATGAACAATTATCTGGTTTTCATGTGGAAGCTGGTGACCAATTATTATTTGAAGTGAAACAATTAAACCCTGAAAATAATCCATTTTATGTCATATTTTTTTATAGAACCCAATGTCAAGACAAGATATAGTTAATGAATTACATAAAGCAGCTCGTCGCAACTAAAAACGATTGAGTGTGGTAACGAAAGGTGTAGAACATTTATTTCAATCTGATCTGATAGAAATGAGCACAGGAACTTTAACAAAATACATAAGATAAATCATGGTTACAAATAAATGTTCACAGTTATTGATACATTCAGTAATTGTGCAGGTGCTATTGATCTAAAATCCAAGACAGGTACTTGTGTTACCGAGGCTTTAAAGTCGATACTTAGTGAGGGTAGGGTACCAAAATATTTACAGACAGATAGAAGAAAATAATTTTACAATTCCACATTTACCAAGTTAATACAACATTATAATATTAAACATTATTCCACATAGAGTGATTTGAAAGCGAGTATAGTGGAACGATTCAACAGAACATTAAAAAATCACATGTGGAGGCAATTTACTCTACAGGGTAACTATAAATGGGTACAAATTGTACCCGAGCTAGTTCATAATTACAATAATTCAGTACACAGAACTATTCACATGAAACCTGCTGAGGTAACCAAGTGTGATTAGTCTAGGTGGATTTCTACTGTTTATTGTCAAACATATAAATACACTACCAAGAAACCAAAATACAAAATAGGAGAACAGGTGATAGTCAGTAAATTTAAATATTTATATGAAAAGGGATTCACCAAAAATTGTATTACAAATTTTACCTGGGAATACAAATACATATATGATAAAAGATAATTATAATAAAATATTGAAGAAGAGATTCTATGAAGAGGAACTTAGTAAAACAAAATATCCAGATACATATTTACCTGAGAAAATATTACGTAACAAAAATAATAAATTAGATGTTAAATGGCTAGGACTGCCAGAAAAAAGTAGGGTAGAAGCAAAGCATGTGAATCTTTGACAGCAACATGGAGTGTGGTACAGTGTCTACCAGATTTTGTAGAAACTAGTAAAAAAATGGGGAGTTGTTGCCTGATAATATAAGATGCCTCATTGTAGGTACAGTCATGTTCAAAAAATCTGTCGCATGGATTTTTTCTAAGTCCAACGTCTTACGAAATTATGTTGGTAGCTCTGAAACAAGGAAGTGTTGTGAAATATACAATCCTCCAATCAGAGTGAAGTTCGATTCGGAGGAGCAGGAGGCGTGACTCACGGTCTTGTCCACAGGAAGTTCAACCAATGCAGCATTGCCAAATATGAGATAACGTCCACATTGGTTAAATATTGTTTCAATAATGCGAATCGGCAGAAAGAATGCGCAAAAGTTTACTTTGTCGTTTTAATTGCCTATAATCGTTTCAAATTAGTATTAAATTGTCCCAATTATAGTTCACGAGCTTAATATAATGTATTCATGTATGTGTTTGACAATCATATATCACTCATTAGAACAATTTTCACATTGTTTTCACTACGTGAGATGACATTTCATTTATATTTACAATAAAATAGTGGTTTGGGGGTAATAACAGTTTTCATTAATTAATTTAGAGATGCATTTTTATTTGTTGAGTTAATGATTAGGTTAATTCGTTATTTCTCGCGAAAAGAGGGAACCACAGCTGAAAGAAAATACACAAATTGTATTATTGAGGTCAAGAGTTCGTTTTAACATCACTTTTTGTACACATAGTCTATTCACGACTCGGGATACATTTAAATTGGAATCTGAAACATTATGCGACCTGACTGGAACTCGGAAAAGGACACACTGATTACAAAACGTCGATTATTGGCGAACACCAATAATAATGAGGGATTGTTGGAGTGGGAGATGGGTGACGGAAAGTTGAAAATAAATAGTATTTTTGGGGGTATTTAATGTTATATTTATACACATACAAACCTAAGAAAATATTTATTTTTATACATGTGTGTGGAGGGTGGGGAAGGGGGAAAATAGAGGGACAGAAAGATATTGGGAGAGATGGGACGAAGAGGTGATTGTGGAAAATGTTTCATTTGACGTTCAGTAATAAAAACAATCAAATCAATGATGATTATCTTATAAATAACATATTTAATGTAAATTTGTTTTAAAAATGGGGGCGGGGAGCTGTTTGTTTTACGTTCAGTGCAGGATAACAAGTGGAGACACATAGTGGTTCGTATCTCACTTTAAACTGTAGGTCCAGGCCCCATTAGCTTATCTGTGTATACCGTGGATTTAGAATTCAGTAGAAAATAACGTCGATCTAGTATTTTGGATTTTAGATGCGTTGAGACCACTAGAATTTCCAATTCTTGTAATAAGAAACCTGTCCTCATATTACCGTTTTGAAAGAGAGAGAGAGTTAATTGTATAATCTTTCGTTGTTAGTTTCAAAGAAGACTAATTCAAATAGTAACGAATAAAGCTCACGAAAAGTTTTTGCCTCCGTGGGGATTTGAACCTACGACGGTAGAGTGATAACCCATTGCGATAACCACTACCCCACGAGTTCGTTCCTTCTTACGGCATGATTATGAGTTAATACCAATTCGTTCAATATGCATTAGAAATATAATCCCCACCCGCCTCTTTGCAAACAACACACCCAAACTCTCCTTTGTAGCAAATGAAATAAAGGTGGTATGAATGTCACAAAACATTTAAGCAAAATCTACTATATTTACGACGCAATCGTTTTACATGCAGAGGCTACAGCTTCGAGAACTGAGGTTGTGGTTTTACTGTAATTCTAGGATACCCCATAGTTATCGATAAGCCAAGGCTCTAGTGTGGACTAGATTGGTTCATTTGTAGCGACGTTCTCAGGAATTTGTAAAGAGGTATGTAAATATAAAAATGTATTAATGCTTATTTTTTAAACAGTGAACTCATAATTTAATATCTCTCTGTCCATCTCATTATTTCACTTAGGAACTAATTAGTATTGCAGGAGTCATACTGAAAAGAAATCTCACGTGACAATGACGAGAAATTAGATTTACGGAAGGAATAGTTTTCATATTAGTAGTATAAAAGTATATACTATTGGCGCGATAAATGATGAACCCCCCTCAGGCAGATTTGGCTACACTTAAAACTTGCTCAACATGCCCATATGAGCTTTTTGCTCAAGTGTGGTACTCCGTCTAATCCAAGATTTTTGTAAAAATGCCCTCGGGAAGTTCCTGTGAAATGATGAGCCCCCTCAGATTGATTTGTCCACACTTACAAAAGGCACTTCTGTCAGATTGTTGTCCATAAGCTTGTTAAAAATATGTCCCTCTTGATATTTTTTTGCCCACACCTAAAACTAAGCCAAGATACACCCACCCACACCCACCCATATTTACTTCCGGTTCACTTCCGGTTTAAGTTCAATTGGGAACCATGTTCAATTTGTTTATCTAATATTAAAACAATGCAATATGCAGAAATCTTCTAGAATTGCTCTGTGACTCTCTCATTTCTTACATCATAAACATATGATTTTTCACCTATGAGAATAACACTACATATACTGTCATCAGGGAGTGTATTGTGGAATTCACAGATAATTTTAATGTTTGTCCTGTCATTAACCACAACTTGTTTCCTTTTTGAAGTGTTGATTACAAACATGGGTCCCTGTGCTTTGAATTCATCTGGTGTGTAATACATGTCAGTATTGAAAGTAGTGACCCTTTTGTATGCTGTAAATGCTTCATATAATTTAAGGAAATCATCCTTGGACATGTCTAAATTATAATTTTCTCTGGGGAACACCCCATTTCTGCCATTTTTAAGATATATGTTCTTGATGTTGCAGTTATCAAATTTACTTGAATTTTTTTCCTGATTATTGTGTCTTCCAGTCTGAAACAGTACCACCACAAAATCCGGCATGTCATATTGTATACTGGAGAATGAATTTGTAGCATCAAACTCATAATAGGTACCAGTGGCAGGCTTCTGTACACATTGATAAGTATAAAATTTTGAAGGAACCTGTGGATTTTTTATTATATCTGCTTTGTATTTAAGAGCACAACTGGCTTCATATTCAACAACTGGGATTCTTAGCTCCATAGTCTGAATAATGCACTTGCCCTCATCAGGTAGGGTATTAGGCAGAGCTTCCCCTGTAGGGTTTAATGTACTGTACCTCATCAAAGCATTATTATCATTGGCAGCTCTTCTAAATGTGATTCTTAAACCACCCTTCCACATAATATCTTTGTAATCTGAGAAGAATCCTGGTAACAGGCGCATGGGGAACAGCACAGTGTGGCTCTTGGATAATATTTTATCACCAGCCTCAAATCCACCTATTTTGTAGTAAGAAGCCTCGGTCTTGGATAATTTTAATGTGGCCAAAACGGTAGAGGTAATGCCGGGGTAATCCAACCTGTTTATAACAACTCCATGTTTTCTGATCTCAATTTCAGAGAACAGATGTGGCACAAAATTGTCTACCAATCTTATATTTGAATTTGCCGGATAATCTGTACCATCGAGTTTTACAACATCAAATTTGATGTATAGATCTGCTCTGTGGGGGTGTATAAAGCCATCCCCTACATCAAGATCAACCTCAATCTCTGTGTTGGGTTGATTTAAATTTGCAAAGGTCCTCCTGTTTGGGGGGAATGATTGTAACTCATAACTCTCAATATTTTCCATTTTTTTGTATGTATTTTTATTTAAATATTAATTTCTATGATTGCAGTTGTTGTGGCTCCAGCAAAATCAACTAATTCTTCTTTTTCATTAGTGACCATCAATTCAATGTTATCTATTCTATTATGGCACACAGGAAAATATAATGTTGGGGATGGAGTGTAGATGATGGGCTCCATAAATTCAGAATTAGGTTTAAATGTTGCAATGATGCCAGTTTGTTTGTGAGTGCCTATGCCATTTGATTTGGTGATCATACCCTCGGCCACATTACAGTGAATATTCAGAGTTTCTATGGCTAAGAATTTAGGTAGATTAATAGCAGTGTGTTTGATGGCTGGTTCAAGTTTTGTGTTGTTCTCAAATCCTATCAGCTCTCCTATAGTACCCAGATCCACTGTTTCTGTAGCAGATACAATCTCTACTCTGTGAGTGACAGAATTTTGAGTTAATACTATACCTCTGGGTAACTGAGCATTTAGAGTAGATAGATTATATTGCCCTGGAGTGATGACAATTTTTTGATCCCCAACTGCAATTGTGTTGTTGTGGTGTGTAATATTAGGGATCAAGTACATGCCATAAAATGCTCTGAGAGCTATTGTTTTGGGATATACTGTATCATCATGTAATCTAAGTTTCAATATTGAATTTTGGCTGGTGAGATGGAATACCCTCTTGATGTTTTAAATACCACAAGGCTTTTTGAAAATCTTCAATTGATGGTTTATTTATTTGAGACAGATATCTAAGAACAGATAAACACAAATGTCCACAATTAACATCTTTGAAATTTTGAACACGGGCATTATTGTAATAAAGATTAGCTGATTTTAGATATTTTATTAAATTTTCAGGTGGAACACCTCCAAATGAATCAAACACTAATGCCTCATTGTTTAAATATTTAAGATAACAAATCCAGTGAGTGCCCTGATTTTTGTACTTATACAAATTAACAATGCCACACTCTTTGTTGAGTGGTTGTTCTGGTAAAGAATCAGACATGTACACACCTCTAAAATTTTTGATGCCCAGTTGCTTGATTAAAGATTCAATATCTTGGTTTGTAAGCGGCTCTTGTTTTTTTTAAACTTATTCATGGCTCTCTTAACACCTTTGCCTTGTTTCTCCATGGCCAGGTTATGGCGCTTCAATTCATCTAATTCTGCCTTATTCTTTTTGGCATCTATTACTGTTTTTACTATGGCAGCTGATCCCCCAGCCAAGCTCCCAACAGCCCCAAGTGCTGCTCAGATGGCCGGGATAGTAAATATAAATCCACCCACATGTGATTTTTTCTAGATTGTTGTAATTTTTTTTAATTGGGGGGTACTAAGCAACAATTTCATACCATGGCCCTTTGCAAGACAAGAATTTTTTTTCTTGCGCTGCTTTTTGGTTAAAAGACTATCAATAGTTTTAAAAGATTTAAGACCTGCATAAGGTATCTGATACATAACACCCTTGGCCTTCATCCAAGGTTTATTATATGCATATTCACAGCTCCCACCGCAGTTTTTGTTTGGTTGATCATAGCTATGGTGGTCCCCAATGCTGCTATTCTTTCACTTAAAGAAGCATCTGTACTTACAAATGTACCAAATGCAGCCTCTTCTAATTTCTTGTCTGCAACATGTCTCTTGTCAAGATCAGAATGTGTGTTGTATGCTATGTCATGGTCTCTACAAGCAGCATCTAGGGGATTAACACCAGGGTCCCCTCTGTTTAATCTATGGTCTAGTTTTGTGCCTGGACCACAATACTGATAGCCTGGAATGTGTAGTTCAAATGGCAGCTTGTTTATAATATCATTAACCAACCCCCGACCCTCAGAGATATTCCAAAATTTAGGTGGTAGAGTATTAATAATTTTTATAAGATATCCAATCCCCTTAGTGTCATTCACTATAAAATTAGACAATTTAGTGCTTATCATGTCCATAATTCCAAACTTTTCATTGTAAAAATTGTGGTTGCCAGCATTTTCCTCCCCAGCTATCACCAGCAACCTATCTACAAGTTTTCTGACATCATCAACCCACACAAATTCTTTAGGCAGGGTGTTGTATTGTTTGATTCCACTACCTGTTTTGATTTGTGACCATATGGGTTTGATTAAGTTGTAGTATTTTGCTCCACTGCTAGACTTGACTGTTTTTTGTGTGGGATCATTGTTCTGGTATAGAGCATCTGATTTCATTAATATTTCTTTGAAATGCTCATAATCTTGATCTGTATAGTTGCCAGGCCTTTTCCTAACAAAAGCACCTCTTTCTCCAAGATGAGATTCTGAATATACAATGAGATCATCTCCCATAAATGTTTCTCTGAAATTGCCAATTCTATGTATGATGCTACCATCACGCTCTGTGTCAGCATATAGGCCAAAGACCTCATCTTTGTTGTCTTTAGGTGTGCTTAAATATTTTTGAGCAAGAAGACCCAATTCAATAGGATCCTGAGTAGCTTCAATTCTTCGAGGAGCAACAGGACTAGGTGTACGAATACTAGAATGTGGGGTTATAGGATAACCTAATATTTTCCTAGCAGCTACAGGTACAAGCTCTGTGATCAAATTTTGATTTTGCTCTGTAACAGTTTTGATATTTTTACCAAATTCACTAATAGCATCAATAATAGGCCGTTCTGTTTGCTTGTGTTTTTCATAGATTCCTAGGTTCTTTGATTTCCATCCCTTAAATCTTTTAACAAGATAATCTCTTAATTTAAGATCATCAATGATTGACCTTTTCATGGTTATTTATATATGTTTCAATGTCAAGAAAATTGTTAATTTTATTTCTGTATTTGCCACTATTGGGCTTCCTTGTCATATCAATTGTGACAAACCCATAACTGACCTGGTTCCAGCACCCACTGCAAAACTTAGAAAAATCATTGTAGCTCAAGTCCCCACCTACATATTCATCATGTATGTGTTTGAGGTTGGTATGATCTTGATGAAACACACATATAAAATTGCTGTTGTCTCGGATCAGCTGCTTCGGAATTTTAGAAAAAGTCTGTGCCAGGTAGACACAATCTATGATTTTGTGCCACCCCTGTGTAAAAAAATTTCTAACCTTGTTTTGATTATCCAGTATAATGTCATCAAACACAACAACAGAATTATCGAGACATTCATGGAGTGGCTAAACATCTGATTCAAAAGTGGCAATATCCAATCCATCATATAGCTTCATCAGCTGCTGATATTTTAATTGTTCCAAGCTCTTAGAGAAAACATACAAGTGCCTGTTTTTCCAGTCTAATCAGTTGGGTGCCAATAAAAAATTTTCAATCATTAGTGTAGTTTTACCACAAGCCGATGGCACAACAATAAGACATCTAATATTTTCAGGCAGCAACTTGCCATTTCTCTTAATCTGCTGTTCAGGTTCTGGCAGCCTTTTTATAACATCCCAGGCGCTCATATTATCACTTTGTCTGCATCGATCCAGCTGTGTTCTGGAAGTCCCAGCCATTTGACAAGTAACTTGTTGCCTTTCTGCGGATGATTTTTTCTATGAGATATGTGTCAGGATGTTTAGTTTTGTTGAGTTCTTCTTCATAGAACCGGCCTTTGAGAATTTCTCCTCGGTGGTCTTTTATTATATATGTGTTAAGGATCCCAGGTTTAACTTGAACCACAGTAAATAATTCAGTGCTCCAGTTTCTTGTAAAGCCTCTTTTGAATAAGTGCTTATATTTGCTGATTCTTACTTGATCACCCACCTTGTATTTGGCTTTTCTTGTTGTTGGCTGGTATCTAGGATAATAAACAGTACTGGTCAATTTTTGCTCATCAGATGAAGTTACTTCAGAGGGTTTCATTTTGATTGTGGAATGGACCGAGTTGTTATATTTATGTAGAAGTACTGGAAGAATATTAAGCCATTTATAATTACCTTCAAGTGTAAAATGTTTATACATAAGATTTTTTAGGGTTTTGTTGAATCTCTCTACAATTGAGGCCTTGAGATCACTGTAACTCGAATAATGGTGTATTGACTGGCTTTTAATAAATTGTTGGAACACAGAATTATAAAATTATTTGCCATTATCTGTTTGCAAATAGCGCGGTGATCTTCCACTCTGATTGATGATTGTCCTGAAGGCTTCTGTAACACATTTTCCAGTCTTGGATTTGAGTGGCACAGCCCAGGCAAATTTTGAAAATGTATCTATGACAGTGAGTAGATATTTGTAGCCCTTGTTGATTTTGTCTAAGTTTTTCAGCTGTCCACTTGCCATCTCAATCAAGTCGTTCTGCCATAAATCATCTATGCCTTTTGTAACTACTGGCAGTCTCTTATAATTATGTCTGGCTTGTCTGTGTAATTCATCAACAATAATTTGTCTAGACATAATATGAAAACAAGAATATTGCAACTATGGGGTGTTCAGCAGCTGATACTACAGGATTTTCTAAATATAATTTGTCTCCTATTTGTATATGAAATTCCAGTGAGCCATCATCTTCAGCATAAGATGTTTCTAATGTATTGGGATCTGTAAAATCCTCTAACTCTACACTGGTGATTTTTGGTTTGTTATCAGCATTTGTTATTGATAAGGTAGGGTAGTGGTGTGCCTGTGGTTGTAGCCAATATTTGATCTTGATTGGTCTAAGTGTGCCCCCAACAAAAAACTGGTAATAAAATTGTGCAGGGGACAGCATATATATTTTGCCACCTGGTGTAAATGGTGAATCATATTCTTTGTTGGGGATGCTGTACAATTCAAGAATTACTGTATGTTTAGGATTCTCGATTATGCCTGTGCTCATTGATAGTCCTAACAACATCATCATGGCCTGGCTTGTTTTTTATGTCCACAACAAGTTTCTTGTATTGTTGCACAATTTCTTGTAGCTGGGTGGCAAAAACAGACAAAGCATTTGCTTGATTGGATTCCATGGTCCCTAGCTGTTGCTTGATATTAGCTACAATTTGCTGTAAATTTTCAACAACTGCCAATTTTGAATTTTGAGCAGTAAGATCATGGACCTGTCTTCTGATATCCTCAAACATTGCATGCAGTTCATTAATATGTTGATTAGTTGGTAGAGTGGCCACTGTCTGAGTAAGTTGTTTGATCTCTGTCTGGATATTCTTGATATCTTCTGATTTCAATATGCGATTCACAGCTCTCTTAATATTTTTAAGTTCCTGTGATGTAGGCAGATTTGATACAGTATTTTGCAAAGATTCAAGTAACAATTTCACATTATTTAACTCAGAAGCATCAGCCACATTTTGCATAGCATTTTGGAGCAGGGCTATATCTGCCTGAGTGGGTGTTGATTGTTGTAAAATTTCAAGTTTTGTTTGGATATCACCGATCAAGTGATGAAAATGAGATAGCTCAGATTCAGTGTTGAGGTTTTCAAGTTTTGTGATCTGTTGCTGGACACTGACAAGGGTGTCTACAATACCAGGCAAGCGGGATTCTAGAGATTCTTGTACATTTGTCAAATCACTTTGCACTGCTGCTATGGTACCTTCAAGATGGGTTATGGTACTCTGAATTTTTCCCAAAATCTTCATATGTTTCAAGTTGCAGCTTGATGTTGGCAACACTCCGAGTTATTGCACTCAAAGCATCAGAAGATGGCAAGTTGTTCATAAAATATTCAAGTGACTCAATTTTTTCTTTAACCTCGGCTATGGCATTGTTTAGAGGGCCCAGATTAGGAATCTCCAGTGATTGAATCTGTTCTTTTAGAGTGGAAATCACTAGATCAAAATCTTCTTGTGATTTTATGCTTTTGACAATTGTTTGGAGCTGTGTCTGGACATTATTTATCTGCTCTTCCAATTGTTGTTTCAATTGCTCAGAGTTGGTGGCCTGGGTCTTAAATTTGGCTTCAAGAGCTGCTACAGCCTGTTCTAAACTTTGAAAATTATCTAATGTGGCCAAGTCAGTATATATTTGAAGCAGCACTTTGAGCTCTGAGTCAATTTTAAGAAGAGGGTCCATGCATTGTGATTGTAAATTTGTAATTTCTAGTTGAAGACTGGCATTGAGTGTAGTTTGTAAAGCTTGTAAATCACTTCTTAGTTTTTTGACTCTGACATCAAGCATCAGAATCTCATCACTGTGATCTTCATGTCTTGTATGGCCAAATATATCATTAGGCATTTTGTTTTAGTGGTTATTTATTATTGAATATCTAATTCTTAATTCTATAAAAAAAGGTATAAGATTGTCATAGGATCCAGGGACCTCAATATATAAGCAGTCACCAGCAGAAACAGTATATACAGTGCCAGAAATCATGTTTGAGTGCTTAATTCTATAAATATTTTTCCCTATTCAAATCTTGACATCACCCTTGGGGGTTGTAATAAATTGTAATTGCCCACCTACAGGTAATTGGTAATGATTTAAATTATTGCTAAATATGTACAATGTTTTACCTGTTTCATCATCAGCATCTGTAAGTATGCTGTTCAGATGAATAATTAACAAAGCACTTAGTTTAGATATCATATCAGAAGAGGGTTGTGGTGTTGGCAGGTCCATAATAGCCTGTTTTTTGAACCCAAATAAGTTCATAGGCATGTTTATTTATTTCAAATCATGCTTTCTAATTGGGCATTGTTTACCACTTTTCAAATCACAATGACCCCATGGTAAAGTATGTATGCCACATGACAAAATGCATCTCTTATCATCTTGTGGGTCCAGAGCTACTTTTCTTACAACATTTGTAGTCAACAAGTGATCCACACTCTGAATTCTGCATTCTGATGTTCTGATTGTGCTACATGATTTGAGGCAATTTTTGTAATCTTCAAATTCAAGCTCTTTGTCAACAGTTACTCTGCCAATGGCCTTGGCTTTTTTGCAACAACACCACTACATGTTTCAAAGCTGTACATCTTGGCCCTTAACCCAGCAAATGCCACAATAACATCACCAAGTGTCTCATCTTTTAACTTGCCAGGCACCTTTTTGTTGTGGGGTTGAATCTTTGTATGTTCACTGGTATCAAATTATTCAAGCAATGCAGGCTGTGACATATCTTGATAAACATCTTCTGTCTGAATATCAAGAATAAAACTATCCGTGTCCATGTACATCACTTTTACACAATCCTTATAAAAAGGCTTCAACACATCATAATACAATTTTAACATGTGTAATTTGGCCAATTCCAATATCACAGCCCCTACATAAATTGGCTTATCAAACTTAATCTTTGTTTTTTTCATGTTGAAAAGTGCCATGTGCTCATCATAAATTCTTCTGTAATTGAAGTTGGGCTTTGCAATCAATTTTTTGCTCCGGCTGGGGTCAGTAATTAATTTAACATCAGTATGTTTTCTGACATTTTCTATGGTTTTGCCATACACAGAATTGACCATCAATTTAAACAAAGATTTATCAAATTGGCTCATTGCAGATGTTCGAAGCACTGTGTTTGTATCAATATATGGATTCAACCATCTTGAGTGCCTGAACCTCAAAACTTTGCCAACTTTGGTCACTTGAACACCATGATCTATCAGGAAATGGAGGTTTTTGTAATATATGACATAACCCAGTTCTGGCTCTAGAGTCATTATCAATTTCTTCTGTTTAGAGCCAGGTGAACACTTAACCTCAGGAATTGGGGGCAGATCAGAAAATGTGTTGTGTAAATTATCTGGAATTGTCAGATCAACTTCTAAGAACAGGCCATAGTTAAGGTCATCAAAATCCTGAAGATCTTAAATATTGAAATCTTCAACCCACTCAAGCCCTGCATATGGCAATTTATCCATCATAGCATAACCATAGAGGCTGTTTGCATCCACATAAAGTATATAATTTGATGGCAGTGCTGGATCATAATCAGGAATATATTTGTTGTTAGCTCTGGCATATCTCTGAGAGCATTGCACCATCCCTCCTCTTATACATTGCTCCATAAACAGATACATGTCCTGATCCTGGATCAGATCCAATTCCATGGAAGATTTTCTAAATGCCTGAAGTATATCAGCTAAGAGAGTGACATCAAGTTTTAAATATGCCTTGTGATAATCACCAAATGTCTGGCATTTTAAATTGTTCCACATCAACTGGGCATGGTGATAATCATCATCAGTGATTCCAGATGCTCTGATTTTGCTGTAAAACTCTTGTTTTGGTGGCAGAGAACACTCATCAAATTTAGAAAAATCTGTAACATAATCATATGGGTATACACCCTTCCGCCTAATTAATTTCAGGTCCTGATTTGGAAACAAAGCACATGTGATTTTGAATTGATCATCAGATAATTCACTGGCCAGTGTAGTCAGGCTAGCCAATAAAATTCTGTATGAATCAAGAAATCTTAAGTGAATAGGAATACCATTAACTTTAATTATCTTGCTAATAGCAATATATTTCTCATTATTTTCTGCTAAAATATTTAAATTCTGCTTGTCAAACCCCTCGTACCTGATCAGATGATGGAAATCATAATTTTATGCACCATGGCAAAATATAGGGACAAATTTTGGTTTCTGGATCTTAATGTTACAGCTATTACATAGGGCCATTAAGAATTTACCATCTGTATGGGAATGGTGATGCACCTTGATATTTGTATCTGAAAATTCAGAATCACAAACCGGGCATTTTTCTGAATTATTGAAATCTTCAATCTGATCCTCTGTTAAAGGCAACATAGGTTTTGATTTTAATAAGATATTAGATGCTATGTCATGGCACTCATTTTCTATTCTATGTGCAAATTCTTTGATGGCATCTGCTCCCATGTATACATATTCTTTACTAACAATACCATCCTGTACAACAACATAATAAAAACTAGAAGGTTCATGTAACTGGTATGATGTAATTGAAGATTCATCAGGATCTGGGCTGCAGAATGCAAGGGGTTTGAGGTTTGATTCAAAATCACAGACTATATATGCTGGGTGTTCCAACAAGGCTTCAAAATTTTTGAATTTGGCATTTTCACTTGGCTTTGGCATCACCATATGAACAGGTTTATGGTTGCCACAGTATTTTAAATGTTCAATTAACTTGTTTTTACCCTCGGATGCATGTGTGGGGTCATTTTGACCCCACTGTCTGGTTATTTCCTGGTATTATAATAAAATCTAAATAAAAAATTCTGATTTTCTGTGACATCTTACCATGCTACTTCAGCTATAGGAACATGTATAAATAAATTTCTTACAATTTATTTTTAATTACATTTTTAACGTTTTTTTAACAATACCCCTCCTTTCCATGTGTGGGGTAATTTTGACCCCAGCCTGAAAACATTCATAAAGGGAAATTGATCCTACATATTATGATCAATTATGGCCAAACTAAACTAAATCATCTGAAGGTCAACCACCCACCCTGCCATGACTCACTGCAAAGTGCGCATGCGCAGATGTATTTGGCGCGTATCGAGGCGAACTGAGAGAAGTTGGGATGTTCCTGTTCGTGAGCTATTTCTCAATTAATTCTCCTACCCGAAGTACAAAGCAACCTTTGGTGTAAATCGTGTCGATGACATCAGAAGACTACTCTGATCTGATGACACATACTGGCGCTGCACGTCTGGAGACTGATCACATGGCTGCATTTCAATATATGTGGACACTTTTTTGTCAAAAACTGTCGCAGAATCATGGTACCCGGCGTCTTTCTTACGACTGATGAATAGTTAGTGCCTTTCCGTGGGAGATGCAAGTTCGTGCAATAGATGCCAAGTAAACAAGCCAAATACGGCATCAAGATCTTCTGGTTGTGCGATGCTAATAACTTTTACGCCAAAGACGGTCAAATCTACTTGGGACGACAGCCAGGAGAGCCAGTTCAAAGAACCTCCGCAGCAACGTCGTGAAGAAACTGTGCTACACACTTCGGAATTCTGGAAGAAATATCACAACTGACCAATTCTTCACTAGTCATGACTTGGCTAACGATCTCCTGTTACAAAATGTAACCATTGTCGGAACAGTAAGAAAAAACAAGCGTGAAATCCCACCTGCACTATCCAATATCAAGACAAGACAGCCTTGCACATCACAATTCGCCTTCCATGAAAATGAGACCCTGGTAAGCTACTTGCCGAAGAGAAACAAGAATGTCATTCTACTCAGAACCATGCATCATGACATACACATGATGATGATGATTCTAAGAAGAAGCCACAAATCATAAAGTTTTACAACCAAACAAAGAGTGGAGTAGATGCCATGGACAAACTGCTTCAAACGTACATCTGCGGAACACAAGACACTTGGATGGCCAGTGGCCCTCTTGGATCCCACTTTAAGCTGTAGGTCCAGTCCCGATTAGCCTTAGTGCATAAAGTGGACTTAAAACAACAAATCAATCAATCAATCAAGCCAGTGGCCCTCTTCTATAATGTAATCAATGTAGGCGTTCTCAATGCATACACGTGCTACTTGTCTGAGCATTCTGATTACCAATCAGGCGTCAGTCACAGACGCCGTATGTTCCTTATCGAGTTGGAGAATGAGTTGAATCTTTCTCACATGCGGGGGAGGTGCCAAAGCTTGAACCTGAAAAAACCAGTAACCGAGGCAATGAAACTTTGCGGCGTAGTAAGGCAGGCACAGAGACTGGAGGAAAGATCTTCAAAGAAAAGAGCAAGATGCCAGGTCTGCACAAGACAAGAGGACAGGAAGACGGCAGAACGTTGCAGAAGATGTGGGAAACCTGTGTGCAGGTCCACAGCAGTGTGACTGTGGTGTGCTCAGAATGCGAGTGAGGTGTATTTAATTGCAATGAGAGGCCGGCGCATTCTTTTTTATTTCTTTTTTTTTATTATTTTTATTTTTTTTAAATTTATTTGTTCTAGATAAAATAATATTTAGTGCTGTATTGTGTTATCTCTAAAATACTGTTTCTTAGGTCAACTGAAGTTCTGATAATTGCGAGCGAAGTGTAACTACCATTATTATGTAGAACAGTGAATTGTCAATGCATTGTTATTTTTTGGGAGGGCTCTTAAATAATAATAATAATAAAAGGGTAATTGTTTCCTACGTTATATTCAGATAAATTATTGATCAATAAACCATAATATCTGAACTATTTACTCTGTCGTACTTAGTTCAATGCATAATTGCATTGGGGTCAAATTGACCCCACATATGTAAAGTTGTAAAAAAAAGTGACATGCATCCGAGGGTTAGCAATTCCTGCATTCTGTTAACAAAAACCATTCATCATTTTTCTACCATCAAATACAGTTAAACATCTTCTGCACAACTTGAATATTGCATTGGATTTGCCTTGTTGTTTTCTGACTAAAGCTTCAAGACTGTGTATCAGATTGTAATGGTATGTGTCATCCCCTTCAATTAAGAGCAGATCAATCGGAACAGCAGAATCATCATCAAGTGTACTGATTCTGAGAAGATCTATCAAGCAATTGCCACGGCCAGTAGAACAAATAAATACATTAATAGATAATTGTTTACCACAGATATCCCTGTCCTTTTTTCAAATTTATCAATATTCTGAACAGACATTGGATATTCTAAGCCCTCCATTGCTTCATCAAAATTGTGTTCATATTGTTTATAATAACTTATTCTCTCAGGATGATCTAAAACTGGAAACAAAGCAGCTAAAATACACCACAGAAAGCATTTCTCATCATTATTTTTTATGTTAACCACTGCTTTTTTGTTTTTAATATTATCAGGTAAAGACACATAAGTAGATCCTTGTAATGGGTTTAATTCAGAAATATTAACATAGAGCTTGTGTGGAGTTCCGCATAGGCTCCATCCTGATTCTTTTGCAGCAAATTCTGAGTGTTTAATATTCAATTGATCTATCAAACTGCTTATTATTTTGTCTGAATTTGTATTTGAATATATAGCTACAGCTTCTGTTATGTGGGGCTGTGTAAATTTTGTGCCATTTGGTTTCTTATATTGTGTAAACAATTTGAGGGACAGCTTATAAGAGCCATTTTGTGCATTTAGAATTGCCTGCACATCAGGATTTATACTGTTCAAAAAATTCTTAATATCACATTTTTGCTCTGATACAAACCGGTAATCCCTAAGTTGGCCAGCAAAACTGCTATGGATGGGTTCATAGCGTGGCTGCTTGCCGGTCTAGCATTAACAGGTGTTTCATGCTTCCATTTCAGACCAGATGTAGATGGTTGTGGGGGCAATGTTGATGACTGTACAGAACAAGTACCTTTATGTTTATATAAGAAATATTCCAGACTATATTTTCTATGGCATTTAGGGCATATTTTTGTGGGAGTTCTGCATTTGTCTGGATTACAATTCTTTTGATGCTTAGCCCAATTGGGGCTAGATATATTCTTATTGCATTGATTACAATATTTTTGATTTGGCATTTTTGTTGTTTGTTTATTATACAAAATTTCTTGGGATTCAAATCAAAATTCTATACTTAATAAAAAATATCAGTTGGGTTCAGCAGTGTGCTTTGTATACCTAGTGTGTGTACATGTGTGTGTATGTGTGTTAATATTTTTGGCTTTGGTATTTATATAAAATTTCTTGGGGTTCAAATCAAAACTCTATACTTAATTAACCTATGACAGGTTGTATAAAGCTGAAAGCCTACATGCACAGAGGTAGAATAAGTACAGAAGCACTGCCCTAGCACAAATGCATGTCCTAGAAAAACAATGACCTAATACCATGTGTCATGTATAACAAACTGGGCCAGATATAAACCCTTTGTTCAATATATTACAAATATGTTTGATATGAATAATAAAAAATTCTGTATATTAAATCAAATAGATTTGTAATTCAATTTATATAAATTTGCAATATTTTTGTGTTTAAAAAATATGAGGAGCACTGCAACAAAACACCCTTATTCTTCAACAACTCTCACAATACTGGCTGACATGCAATGCAAAATCTCTTTACATAGCCTAAGCACGGACCGCATTGAAAACATCTGAAACAATAAGCCAATCAGAATATAACACATCATCACATTATGTCATAACCAACCAACCAGAAAACAACACATGCCTAATAATTTATTGCATAATATTGGGTAATATTTTGTTGCACAACATGATGCAATAGAAATAAATCAGAAATAGACCGGAAGTGGACCGGAAGTGGGCAGAAATGGCCGGAAATAGCCCGGAAGTGGACCAGAAGTGGTCAGAAATGGCCGGAAATAGACCGAAAGTGGACCAGAAGTGGCCAGAAATGGCAGCAAATTCCGGAAATAGACCGGAAGTGGACCGGAAGTGGGCAGAAATGGCCGTAAATGGCCAGAAATGGCCGGAAATAGACCGGAAGTGGCCAGAAATGGCCGGAAATAGACCGGAAGTGGCCAGAAATGGCCGGAAATGGCCGGAAATAGACCGAAAGTGGACCAGAAGTGGCCAGAAATGGCCGGAAATGGCCGGAAATAGACCGGAAGTGGCCAGAAATAGCCGGTAATGGCCGGAAATAGACTGGATGTGGACCGGAAGTAGCCAGAAATGGCCGGAAATTGACCGGAAGTGGACCGGAAGTAAATATGTGTGGGTGGGTGTGGGTGTATGTGGGTGGGTGTGGGTGGGTGTGGGTGTGTGTGGGTGTATGTGGGTAGCTCTTATGAGCATCTTGGCTTAGTTTTAAGTGTATCCAAAAAAAATATCAAGAGGGGCATATTTTTAACAAATTTATGGACAACAATCTCACAGAAGTGCCTTTTATAAGTGTAGGCAAATCAATCTGAGGGGGGTCATACTTTCACGGGAAATTCCCGACGGCATTTTTACAAAAATCTTCTATTAGACAGGGTGCCACACTTGAGAAAAAAACTCATATGGGCATGTTGAGCTAGTTTTAAGTGTTGCCAAATCTGCCTGAAGGGTGTTCATACTTTCTCGTCCCAGTAATATCACAAATAACACTACTCATATTTTAAAACCTCGAAGGGCCTTGGGCTATCTCCTGACTGTCAATCTCCCTTCCACAATCTAACCTAGAGTTATCTTCAACAGGCAACGAGGTGACGTTGGTCAGCACGTCGAACCCTCGGCCGTTATAGAAGATATCTGAAACCAGGTTACACCAGTCACTCGTAGCTTCCCCAATTTCCTCACGATGGTGGGTTGCCACCGGTCCTATACAGATAACAGTCCGAGAACCCAGGACGACTCGAATCCATGCCGTCCCGCTGCAGTCGGAGTACAAAGCACAGAGTCTTAGACCGCGCCGTTACAGAGGAGGAGAGTTTTCATATTTCGTTTCTTATAAATGTCGACAATACATTAAATATATTACGCACCAAAAATTAGTGTCAAAAATAGCCGGTTCTATAAGAGATTCGAACCTTCGATCTTCACTCAACTAGGCCGCTATTTTTAATATACCGTCAACGGCAAACATTATAGCAGGCACGGTATCCATAGTTTTTTTCCATTATTTACTTTCCCAGAGAGGGATTTTTTTTAAAGAAGCTGTATGAGGATTCCGATCCTTGAAAATAACATTAAGAAACACAGATTTAATTAACAATGATGAGCAATTCGTCTAATATTACATTTGCCTTTGATTGTACGCACAACATAGGAATTCTGTACTTTTCGCAAATTACACAAGAAGAGCGAGAGGAACCTGGGAAGTGCTTCTACAGATAACATCTAAAAACAACACCGAGTGGTTTTCCCCCATCGCTTGTCTGCGAGGGCGAGAGACTTAGTGGGCATGGCTGCCACTGCCTCAGATACACATGCAGGTCGTGTGGGAAGAGAGAGAACTAAGAACGCTCACTTCCGTGTTCTCTCTGCATTGCTTCACGAAACGTATAACAGAAATATTCTCAATTTAAACTGTGTAAACCAACTTTATGTTTTAATGTTGAAAAAATAACGTTATTTAAAAGCAGCAAAGTTAAGCATAAAAGATGAGTGTCTGGCAACCTTAGATACCGATAGCAGAGAAACAAGATCGCCTGCTTGACAGTAAGGTTGTCCTGTCTCCTGGTTGCAACGTCATATGTTGCAAACGCAAGCTGCAGAAAATGCAAGCTATTCGGAAAAAAGTTTAGAAAACACTTTTTTTTATAATCCATCGGTCTACAAACAGAAGGCAATAGCAATTGAATAGAATGGCCATATTTCCACGAAACAACTTTACTTTTTACTCTACATTTTTTTTGTCTGAGAGCGTACCGGGGGTGGGGGTTGGGGTCTGTAGACTCCCCTAATACATGAGCAATATTCGAAAAAAATTAAATGCAGTATTCATTCACTTATTCAGTATAGGTTATATACTTGTGACTTACAAAGTACGAAATTACCTTGCATATAATTTTGTTGTGGATTTGTCACATTTTACATTGTTATAATAATTTTCTTCTGCGATAAACAAGTGCTTAGCTTTCTTTAAGCTGTCATTGAATATAAGTCAACTAAGAGGAAAACCGAAATCCTCAGCTTTGTACCAACATGTGACACTGGCGACACCACACAAGATTAGATAAACTTCATAATACAACGAACTCGTACTCTAAACCAAACCAATGCAATGCTCAGGTTATAATACCAATAATACGGCTACCGTTCCCAGTAATTTTTTTTTTGTGAAAGTATTGTGGATTGTGTGGAAGGTAACTAATTTGCACCGTGTGGTTAACCACAACGCGGATATGAGAGAGCGGGCAGAATGGAAGAAACGGGATGTTTCCTGCAAGTTATCAAAGGTTCTGTTCAAATAATCGTCTGCAATAAGTGAGAAATAATTTTCCAAAGGGCGGAATCTCAGCCTCATTTACTGAAATTGATGTTCTCTGCTTACTTTCCTACTCAATAACATGCAACTCACTATCACTACAGTTCACGAATGTTAACGAAAATAAGACTTAAATAAGATAAGGCATTTTGCCACCCCAAACTCGTGCACCCGAATGTCCGTACTGAGAAGTTAACTTTAGGTCCAGCCCTGAGTTACTCAACGTAAAACTAAAATTACAGGCAAAATAAATTCATTATATGAAGGGCTCTTGTGTAAACCACCATGTACATCTTACACGTACAGTCTTACAAAAATGATCAAAATGTCACAAACAGTTCAATCTGTTCTTTAAACTTGATTTTTTGCGATTTTCCTTGTCACCTGAAGTGAAACGAAGGAAGGTTTTTAACCGTAACACTCGATTGCTCAATATCCTTGAAAACTATCTCTTCTCAGCGGATGATAGTGCATGAGAACTATTGGGAGTGGAGAGGTCCAAGGGCAAGGTGCAATGGGGGTATTTCCCCCACAATCTATCTTTCAAAATATCATTAACAGATCTACAGCAATAGCAACGTATTCACAATTAATGTGAAACAAGAAAGGACAATAAATATAAGAATGAAACCTAATTGATTTATATTAATAGAAAAACTAAACACAATGTTTCAAGTGTTACGCCGACATCCGTGGAGGAGTGGTTAGCATAGCCTGCTACGACGCCTGAGGTTCCGGGTTCGAATCCCGGCCTGGGCATGGGTATTTGTGAGTGTCCCTTCGTCGGTTTCATTGTACATCAGCCATTTTAATCTTCGCGATTAGCCAAAAGTGGCAGAAAAGCGAAGTAAAATAAACCAATTCAATCAATCAATCTTTCAGCTGTTCCGTAATAAAACAATTTCAACAATTTTGAAACTAATTGACATCTTAAACCACTTAGTAAAGAAATCAGTTTGCTACTTGATGCAAATCTGATATTTATAAAAGTAAAAAAAAATAATTTAAATGTATTTAATAAAGTTATTTTTAAATATTTAGTGATTTAGTAATTAGTAATGTTGTATTTAAAATACGTATACATATTAGGGCGCACGTACGTGTAGATTAAGATCTTTGTAAACATCAACCAGTGATTTCACACCATGTACACGAAGCAAAAAGAAGAAGAGTTGGTGTTTTAAGTTCACTTTATGCCCAGTAAGGCTAATCAGAACTGGACCTACAGTTTCAGGTGGGATCCGAACCACTATGTGTCTCCACCGGGCATCGAACCCGGGACCCCTTCATTACAAGACAACGACGAAGAGTCGGTATGATGATGTTACACCCATATTCTGCCTTCCGTTTCAAAGATAAGGGCCTCCCTGATTGTTTCATGCCCAACGCTGTTGCTTTGTAATGAAGAGGTTCCGAGATCGAACTTTCATGCCTGTTTGAGGCAGATTGATCAGAGGCTCGAATCCCACTTTAAACTGTAGGTCCTTCCCGATTAGCCTATCATGCAAAACGTGGACTCAAAACAAAGTTAAACCACAGATAAGCGTGGTTTGACCAAAGTTTTGCTTTGACACGTATAGTAAGTAAACGATGAAACAACATTGACCCCCCCCCACTCATTCGTTTTGCTTTGTAGTTCGCATGTATTGACTTCAATTATATCCTTCTTAAGTGGATGATGGGCAAAGTTTGATAGACAGATATTACCAACGATGGGAAAAACGAATTACGTAGTGACTAGCAGCTAATGCAAACGCAATTTTGCGTCTGTAGCTTTTCCGAACGCGGGATGAGACTTCCTGGCGCCATTCTTTACTCAGCTGACGCTGCCAGCAAGGGAGGTCAAGAAGCAAGTTGCTCAGCATTAGCTATCGCTTATGGTGTTCTGAAAGACCACTGTGGAAAATAAAGGAACCCACCAAAGTGTGTTTTCGTTTCACTTTGTACAGTCAACAGCAAAGAAATGGCAGGCAAATTGTCCATTGCTAAATTCACTACTTTTTATTCTACATCCTGTGTTGGTTCGAAGCAGGCATTGCCCTCTTCATATTGACGTCATTATTTAGATTCAGTATCATCACATTGTGTAATACAGACTGAATGAAAATGGTGGTGGACAATTCGCCTACTGTTTCTTTCGCCGCTGAGTGTACAGCAGAACTGTTAAATACATTTAAAAAATGATCAGAAAATATTTTAACTTTAGATCAATTCGTTTTTTCTTTAACAAAATTCAGCCTGAGGCTATCCAACTACTCTCCTTTAGCCAACATATTAAAAGACGGAAAAAGCATGAAAGTTGTACAAAATTATGTAACGAGATTGCTAATTTGAAGCAAGTATATATGATAAAATATTTTGAGACTCTTTTTAATCAACGCAAAGCAATGTCCATTATCTACAGCGACCAGTTTATTCGTCCAACAAACTTATGTAAGTTAATTAGATAACTAACCACTTCTACTCGTTCCTTTGGGCCGGCCCCAGAAGGCAGAGTGGTTAGCACATCGCGCTACGACGCTAGGGGTCCCGGGTTCGAATCTTGTCCTGGGCATCGATGTTTGTGAGTGTCTATTCATCAATTTCATCATATCATGATTCACCTCATCTTCGCAAATTAGCCAAAAGTGGCACAAAAAGAGAAGTAAAGTAAAGCAATATAATCAATCAATCGTTCCTTTGGGGCAGGTAGGAGATTCAGTTCAGACGCGACAGAGTAATGTGCAACGGCTTCACCCCTAAATAAAACCGAGACGCAGTGCGATAATATTTTCTTTCGCCCTTTTTTTGCTTAGATGTTCGACTATGCATTATGGCAATTGCCAGTGAGTCACTGATAAAGTAAAAACATAAATGTGAAGGATAATAGCAGGTTGACGTGTGAATATACAAAATTATTAATTTGGAGTACCTAAATGTAAAATCGTCGCGATTAACAAAACAGGAAGATAAACCATGTCAAATATACAGTGCGTCCAATTTAAAATTGAACCCACCGGAAAAGCATCATGAGAGTAAGTATTAATTTCCTTTTCCATTTCCTTGCCTCTTCGTTCCACACCAAGCTACGTGACTATGCAGCCGTCGTGTTACCATTACAAACATATAAATGCATTGCGTTAGGTATTCGTAAATAGGCGGACTGCGGTACAATTTTAAATTGAACGCGCTGTAAATAACCGAGTATAAATAGTTGTTTATTAACTTTGGATTTTCCTTTTGTGTTGCTTACGAATTTAGAAACAGTACCTGAATACTTTCTCCCGAAAGAAGCAATGCACAGGCACACAGACTCCACATGTATACATATGTAAAAGTGTGTGATTAGAAAATAAATATGAATGATAAGAAACGTGATACTTTCTAAAGACGGTGGAGTTATTGATTTACCGTTACTTGAAAATACAGGAATCTCAGGTATTGGCAACAACGAAATATCGATATATCGAAACGGTACCTTCGTTATTTTCCGGTACTCTCTGCAATTTCGATGAAACCGGTAGTTCGAGATATTGAACAAGGGTATCTAAAACTCACTCTATACTCGTAATATTCTAAGAATGACACTTGCAAGGTATAAGTTTACTCTCCAGCACTTGAAATGAGAATTCTCAGGCTGGAGGAGGGAAAGGAAGGGGGGATTTCTCGCGCCAATAAGCAAAGATGAAGACATGGGACTGGATCACAATTCTGCCTTTGATTGCAACAACTAGGGTGATGTTTTAGCCCCTTTTCGCCTAGTAATGATCATCACCTCACGTCAGGAAGTCTCCGGGGTGTCACTTTGCGAGGTTTTCTTTCTCCTGATAGGAGAGGAGCTCCTTTTTAGTTTTACCGTGCGACGGAGCAAAACGAGCTGGCATCTGTGCAAAGCTTGTCAAGCTGTTGATCACGTGGCCTCGGGTTAGAATCTCGACCGTCCCCCAAACTTTACGTTGGAGAGAAAGGAATGGCAAATGGGCGCGGTAGGAAGAGAACCAACGAAACGCACGCATTCATGTAATAAAAAGATTTTCATCTAAAACGTTGTTAAATGTTTAAAAATTCATACTTGACTGATCGAAATCAAATTATTTCAAGGATTGGGTCGACTTCTCACATGATCACTCTTCTGGTTTGCCTCTAATTGCATCAATTCTTAACATAATCATTTCTTTATCCCATTGATTTTGAAGTGGAGATGAGTGGAGTGTCAAGAAATGTCGTTAGAGGACGCAGTTGCGGGGGCTTTTTGGGAGGAGGCAACTACCCCAACGCCCCCATAATCGCCGCCACTGTGTATAATCATATTCTATTTAATATTATTAATAATAATATGTTAATGTAATTGCCCTTGTTCACCAAGAAGTGATTCCATGGCTGATGGTTACTGTAGCACGATATTAAGGGAGTAGCCTCGGCTGGAATCTACGATGGAGTTACTTTTTATGTAATCCGCTTCGTGAGCTAATTACTTCATTTCCTTGAGGTTAACTTTCTGGTGTATATAATGCACCGTAAAGCAGGCAAAATTAAACAAAAATATCCTGAAATGGTTGCATAATCGGGGTATATTTAGTGCTGCTGAAACTATTGATTAATTTGGTTTATTTTACTTCGCTTTTCTGCCTTTTAATTGTAAAGTAGAGGATGAGTGATTGGTTGATTTTGTGTTTTAAGTCCAGTTTATGCACACTAAGGGTAATCGGGACTGGATCTACAGTTTAAAGTGGGATCCGAACCACTTTGTGCCTCCACCGGGTATCGAACCCAGGACCCCTTCATTACAAGGCGAAGACGCTACCACTGCGCCATCGATGAGTGATGATATAGCCTAATGAAATTGATGAAGAGACTCGCCCAAACACCCATGCCCTGGCCAGGATTCGAACCAGCGACCCCTGGCGTCGTAGCGCGCTGTGCTAACCACTACGCCACGGAGGCCGGCTGCTGAAACCCTCGATATACGGGATCCGTTATCTGTACTCGAAAATATGACCTCTAAATATCGATATACTGAGAACCGACATTTTCGGTATCTTCGGTAACCAACATAAAGTACTCTCTTTAATGGTGACATTCATTTATATCTTGTAAGGTTGAGTAGTAGAGGCACTCAAGTTAGGCCCTACGAGAATATTTGTGCGCGTCTGTATTTATTTTCTCTCATCTACCAACCACTTCGACTCATTGTTATCTTTGCGTTAGAGACGGCCGAAACTATTAATATTATTATGGGTTCTATATATTCTTATGTTGTGTATGTTCTTATAGTAGTGATTATTCTAAACAAAGATCCTCTTAAAGAACGCCAAGTGTTCACTCAAATATTAATACATTTTGTCAAAATGTTAACAATTCGGCATTAACAATGCTTTAAATTGCAATTGATTTTGTAATGTTTAAAAATGTTATAAAAATAAATTTAACTATATCCATGTCTATATGTCCCTTTTTTTATTTTAGAAATCTCGCAACCCTACTTACAGCGAAAGGGGGAAACTACGTTCAAAACGTAAATACTCTCATCTAAAACGCTAGTAACAACAGAGAAGTAGGGGAGAAATGTTTTCAGCATTCTGAACTCAATATTTCACATGCATGTACTACATGAGAAGCAGCAAATTGAACTTTCCTAAAGCATAAATGGAAAATCTGCTGCTACCAGGGTTCTCTGGGTTCTACTCTAACTCCGCGCTATTAATTCGAGGAGACGATTTTCTTCACATATTGACTCACATGCTAGTCATTCATGAACATCCGCGCTTTTAGTAGGCCATTCCCAAGCAGTGACATGAATATATATTGATATTTTTTAACATTAAAATTCAAGAAATTATTTTCTAATGAATCATTTCTTCCTTTGTTTTTTACATTAGTGCAGTTATATAATAATTATAATAATTGCAAAATTATAATCATTAATTAAAAGTGAACCAATTATTGCACAAGTGTTAAACACATATTTTATCATTTTCTAAACCTTAAGGTAATATGTTAATATTGAATCAATGCTTTTTCTTGTTCAGATCAAATCACCTCCAAATTGGCCGGGATTGAAGTTTATGTGAGGCCCTACACATCGTTTTATATATTCTGATAGATGGTCTGGTCATTGATAAGAGACTAAACAAAATTCAGGACTACATTTAGAATATAATCGTTATATTTGCACCTTCAAGTGTGTTTACAACACGCTCCGAAACGTTTGCCGTAATCATTTCAATGGGTGTGATTTCGCGCAAACAATTGTGGGGGAAGTTGTTGGTGAATATCATCCAATGGAAACAGCCGCTGAGGCTCTAATGGTGATCGAACGCCGGACCGCATCATTACATGTGATACCGTTACCACTACGTCATTGGGGACAATTGCGATAGCAGACAACATTCACACCATTTCGCCATCTTTATTTGCAGTTGAAGTTAATTGTACAGCGAGCTTGAACGATATTGGGAGTACTGTATTCTCAACCAATTGCCCCCGTGCACGCTCCACTGTTGCTTGCGAATATAGCCTATGTGTTCACTCATTTACAACCGAAACCGAAACTCGAGCTCTCAGCGACAGAAATCCAGACGTTTTGGCGCCTGAAACAGACGTTCATTGGAACCTTCATTTCTACAGTCGTGGCCTTTGTCCCACTGCTTTGGTTGCGATGATGTATTTTGACAGGTTTCCGTCTTTCGCTGCAGGATACATGCAAGGCTTAACAGAAGAATGTTAATGATATGTATATGATATATAATGGTGATTAATTATTATTCGGAAATTAATACATGATTTATCTTCTGCAGAGTGTAAGAATTTTTTCTTCCAATAAAATTAACAACAACGAAATAATAAAAAAATACATTTAATCAGAAATCCACAAAGTGAATAACAGCGATTGCTTTTATTTACCTTTTGATATATTACCAAAGCAATTACAGACTTTTTTTAATACTGCCGATACTGTGCGTAAATGCAGTCAGTACCCCTTCCCCCAAAATGATATGTTTACTGTCTCTTTATATATCTGTGCCTCTAATTAGTTCTTTATTTGGCACGTAATACAGATGGAATTGACATAGGAATTCGAACCCAGAATTTATTGTGCTAAGATAATGAGTCAACCGACATTTAACAATCGTTACTTCTTTTTCTTTTCCAGGCAGTCATAGCCGAGATATATAAAACAACGTTTCGATTATAATTCTGTTGGTTAAAGTTGGATAATTTTTCGTAAGTAACGAAAACGCTTTGCTCGTTTCCGAATAGCACCTTTCAGTAAAAAAAAATATAGATTGATCGAGTAAGTGTTTTAAGTCCACTTTACATACAGTATGGACCGGAGTAGACCTACAGTTTAAACTGGAAACCAAACCATGTTATGCCTCAACTGGTTATCGAATCCAGGACCCTTTGATTACAAGGCGGCGACGTTACCACTACGCCAACAAGGAGTCCCAGTAACCAATATATATATATATATATATATATATATATATATATAAAACACAGTAATAGGATGAGAAAGAGTGCCACAAGGGCGTATAAATTCTAATAATGGAGAGAGAGTGTATTTAAAGCCTATATAAGTACACAGAAGAGTAACAGTGTACAATTTACTTTCTTTTGGTCTATGAAACAACCGATATTAACACACCTTCAAAAACAACTTGTACGTATAAGGCAAATTAAAATTGATATGTGAGGGCATAGTAGTGCGCACGGGGGTTGCCAGTGGTGCATGAACACCTCCAAATGCGTCCTCAAATAATTAAGAATGTAGAAACAACCATTGCACTAATGAAAATAATGTATCCCCTGCTGTCTTGAAATTTTAATTTTAATGGACGGACCTTTCTAAAGTTAAAGCTAGAAGAGTGAAACGACTTGCAGCCAAAGATATCCTCTTCCCTATATTTAAGATGCTCTTCCCTATCCTCTTCTCTACTCTGCTTCGTAAATAAGGAAAGTGTCGTGAGGCTAATGCTCATTTCATTTTCGTCAGTCAATTTTTCAACACCCTGTGCACTTTTACATTTCCATCCTTGATATTTTTTTTTCTGACACTGCGCAGCATATCGTGCAAGAAAATATGTTCTAAATGCAACTTAAATTTCGCAAATTCGTCCTCGCTCATTCTCGCGCAAGATTTATGGTACCACTTTTTACAAAACTACATTCTATTGCCCCAGCATTCAACTGTTTTATTCCAGCCTATTTTGGCTGCTTAGTCCTGAGACGGAGAGATCGACGTTCGAACCATGTTTGTACGTACCACTGACCTACTTGTCTCTAGCTCGTTAATCCCCTACAGTTGCAACGAAAAAGCCTGCTCACCCGATCGTACAGTACAGTTCTTTTTCACTTTCTTACGTATGGCACAAATATTTTACACACAAATAATCCTATCTCAACTTATTAATACGATTTCTTAAGTTGAATGTATTATCTCAGCAAATAACCAGAAGGATATCCTTGGTACAATTCACCAAGTAAGGTTATACAAAATAGAATCTAAGTTGATTTTATTGTGGACTGACGTCAAAAGCAAAAAAATAAATAAAACCGACCGTGGATTTGTATATTTAAATTTATATGTATAAATATACATACAGGGTGGCTCAATAAGTCACTTAACACCCCCAGTACAAGGCCACTGCGGCATGGAATGTGAAAATGGCAATGACCAATCGTTGACTGGCCTAGTGGGAACCACATTGACGTCACCCGCATGGTCGGCAGCCATCCTGATTCCACCATCTTGAATTCAACTTCAGAAATTTAAATGGGAAGGAGGTTGTGCGACATATCAAAATGGACTAGAAGTTTACCAGTAGTTTTGATTTATTTCCCTTTAGTACGTGTGCGGTATTTGTGTGGTATGGTGACATGCAATTAGTGGAAGTGAAGTATCATGATAAGAAAACTGTTAATAATAATAATGATAATAATGTCGATACTGCCCAAAACAAGGAATAGTCAACGAGCCCAAATGTTATCAATCCCGCTCTGCCTGGACGACAAACGGGGCTTTGGCTTCTATGTAGACTCACAGTCAGTCTGTTGGTTCCGCACTGCCCATGCTTAATTGTTATTGCCCGCGCATCAATTTCATCCTAATCTTCGCGATTGGCCAAAAGGGACAGAAGGGAGAAATAAAACAAATCAAATCAATCAGAATAAAAGAGCAGCAAATGGCTGTGCCTTTCCCAAATTGAGGATTCATATGGCAAGTCTCGCATATAATATGAATGTTAGGATGAATAATGAAACAGTTTGTTGGAACACACACAATTTCATGTCCAGGTTCTATCTAGGATACCAAGTTGTTTTGCACATTACGCTAACCATTCAGTCACACAGCCGAACTGAAATACTTTGTATTTGGGCGAGTGATTCCCAACACGTAAACGATACAACTGAGAAGATAAAAAGAAACTGTTGCATTGGCGCCTTCAAGTCTGGGCAGAGCATTCAACCATATCAGTATCAATCACTCAACTTGATTTTGTGCTTTCAGGGTGAATAATAAGCAAGCCCATACTTCCGGTCATTCTGTCCATTCTGTCCGGTCATTCATTTCCCAGTTAATCCGCCTATGACTAAATTTAAATTGCATAGGCTATTTTACGCTTAATGGGGAGTTTCTTCTATTTCTGTCTCATTTTGAATATTTTACGTTGCTTTTCACCGTAGAATGATGAAGTAATGGCATGAAAATCGCACAAACAAAATGAATCGTCTATGCCTAACCAGCGTTGAACCCGCTTACCTCTGGCTCTGCACTCTGTTAACCTCACCACTTAACCGTGGGAGGTAGCAAGGAAGTATCAACGTGGCTGGTTGGAACTTTAGTGAATGTACGTATGCCAATAAAATTGGTTATAATGATAGGTTTGATTAGATATATTTCATTCGCTTACTTTCAGTTAATCGCAAAGATTATTTGGATCTAGTGTCTTGAGCACGTACTGCAGGGCTCAAGGTAAATATGAAGTTAAGGAAACCGTCCCGTAATATTTCCATTGTAACAGAAAATACAACAGGAATAATAGGGAGACAGAAGGGTGTGTATTTTAGGGACAAAATATCATTGGACATACCCATAAAAACCATACGAAGATAAATTATATGGGTTTGAAAAATCGTTTATTGATTGTACTTCTCTTGAACTTGCTTTCTGTGAGGCGAGAGGTTGTATACACCTTATCCCCTTTGTTGTCGCGAAGTACGTTATATTATATTCTACTGTTGTCCTCGGTCTCCTTAGCGATTTTTTTCAATCCTGAAATTTTGTATTTCATATGGCATAGTTATGAACATAGTGATGGACAACTTGCCTGCTGCTGCAGCTGCAAAATTAATATAAGAGAATGCAAGTAAAATTATGCTATTGCAAGTTTAATTTGTGGAAGCAAACGTTATATTTTTCCTTCCTTGATTCCTGCTCTTCGCCGACCCTTCTCCAGACTTCTAGGCGTCATACACTGACACAGCTTGCAGATGCATTCTTCCCAAACTTGTTTCTGTCCGACTCAAGTGCTAGGGGGAATAAAGCATTGGATCGTATCGTTTCTCAACCTACGGGGCGCGATCCATAGCTGGGTCCCGAGAGGGTGTTTGGTGGGTCGCGAAGTCGGGCTTGAGAATTTACATGCTGTCTTACAAAACTATTCCATTTAAAATACTAGTATATATTGTTTCAATATTTTAAATTCAACCCGTGTTGTCAGTAGTGGTGGTGGGAGAGTTCTGCGCCCGAAAATGAGGCTCGCCTTAATGGATTTCTCTCGTAAGGCATGAGCCTCATTTTCTGGCAGTGTTGCCAGCTCCTTACTTGAAAAAATCACCAAGGTTTTTTTTTGGGTCAAACCTAGCCTAAAGCAAGGAGCTGGCAATCTTGCTTGAGGCTCGCCTTAATGGTTTCCTCTTGTAAGGCATAAGCCCTATTTTCTCGCAGTGTTGCCAATATTTTACTCGAAAAAATCACCAAGGTTTTTTTTGGGTCTAACCTAGCCTAAAGCAAGGAGCTGGCAACCTTACTTGAGGCTTGCCTTACAGTGCATAAAGCAAGAAGCTGGCAACCTTGCTTGAGGCTTGCCTTACAGTGCATAAAGCAAGGTTGCCAACCTACTGGTATTTTTGCCATAGCCTTTTACAAAAAAGAGAGAGAAGAGAGAGAGGGCAGAGTTAAACAACCGACAGCTGCCAACACCCACCTACAGCTTTTTTTTGCTTGGTCTAACCTAACCTAAAACAAGGAGCTGGCAACCTTGCTTGAGGCTTGCCTTACAGTGCATAAAGCAAGGTTGCCAACCTACTGGTACTTTTACCATAACCTTTTACAAAAAAAAAAGAGGAGATAGAGAGAGGGAAGAGTTAAACAACCGACAGCTGCCAACACCCACCCTAACCTAACCTAACCTAACCTAACCTAACCTAACCTAACCTAACCTAACCCACCCTAACCTAACCTAACCTAACCTAACCTAACCTAACCAGGTCTAACCTAACCTAAAGCAAGGAGCTGGCAACCTTGCTTGAGGCTTGCCTTACAGTGCATAAAGCAAGGTTGCCAACCTACTGGTACTTTTGCCATAGCTTTTTACAAAAAAAAGAGAGAGGAGAGAGAAAGAGAAAGAGGGAAGAGTTAAACAACCGACAGCTGCCAACACACACCCTAACCTAACCTAACCTAACCTAACCCACCCTAATCTAACCTAACCTAACCTAACCTAACCTAACCTAACCCACCCTAACCTAACCTAACCTAACCTAACCCACCCTAACCTAACCTAACATAACCCACCCTAACCTAACCTAACCTAACCTAACCTAACCCACCCTAACCTAACCTAACCTAACCTAACCTAACCTAACCCACCCTAACCTAACCTAACCTAACCTAACCTAACCAAACCTAACCTAACCAGGTCTAACCTAACCTAAAGCAAGGAGCTGGCAACCTTGCTTGAGGCTTGCCTTACAGTGCATAAAGCAAGGTTGCCAACCTACTGGTATTTTTGCCATAACCTTTTACAAAAAAAAAGAGAAGAGAGAGAGAGAGAAGAGCTGGCAACTTTGCTTGAGGCTTGCCTTACAGTGCATAAAGCAATTTTTGCCAACCTACATATACTAAACAAGGAGAGCCGGCAACAAACACGCACTGCCGTAAAAGAGAGAGAGATGGGTGGATGGCAATATAGTATGTGCGTGCGTGTGTGCGTATAATATGTAGCATTATTAACTAGAGTGTGTTGGCAATTTACTTACAACTAAAAAAAATAGAGATGCCAACGTTGCTGTAAGATGAAGAGAGAGAGAGAGATTTATGGCTGGCAACAGTAATGAGCGAATGCGCCATATCGTAATTTTCCAACTCCGGCAATGTTTGTATATCGTGACCTTTGTAAACCTCTCTCGGGGGAACGATGTGTCACACACACACACACACATACGCGCGTGCGCGTGTATTGTGACGCAAGCAAACAGACAAAATAATAATAATTGTTGTTTTTTAGGATTCCTGGCCCCCATAACCCCGCCAGGAGTGCGTGGTGCCCAACCAAAAAAGTAAAGGTTTTCCCGTACAGCCTTCGAACGTAAAATTGATTGACGTGGGGGCGAATCTCTTCGGGGGTGTTTTTCAATTTGTATATTTACCTGTGCATACTATTTATTATTAATTTAGCCGTGTTCTGTTTGGCATCTATTTCGAGCAGTTTGCCCGGCGGTAAAGTCTTATCGTTTTTTAAATTTTTTGATTTTTTTTACACAAGGCTATGATCTTACGGATGCACGTGGCATTGAGCGTGTCTCGTGAGAAATACACGTGAAGATCAGCTTCCATACAACCGACTGGATTTATAACGCCACGATAAACATCAACTTCCGTACCGGGCAGAACGCCTGTTCCGGCGGCATGGAATTCGCGCCACTCCCCAAGTTCACGTTGAAAGGGGGGAGGCCGGCTGCGACCATGACGCTCGGGTAGAGTGACGTAAAATCCAATGTCAAAATAATCTTATTCTCTGTTCTGTTTTTGAGTACCACGTTCATGTGAGGGTTACGGTGCACGTAACCCCCGACCAGGTTGTGATGATACTCGAGATGCTGCCGTGGGAAACACAAATACTGCTTGTTCTGCAACGCTTCGCTGAAATAGTAATGCAAGAGATGCAAGTTGAGTTGATGCCCTCGAACCTGGTCCGCTCGCAACACGAGTCTGTTTTTCAAAAACACACGTCCCTCACAAGCATCGAATCCTGTATGTTGTACTGCAACAGATTGTTTATTTTGTTTTTCTCGTAGAGCGTCTGCACGGTTTCGCCCTCGGGCATTATCTTCTCCCCACCAGGTTGAAGTACAACGAAACGTACTTCAGCGTGTACGAGGAGAGGTTCCCGAAAAGGTAACGCACCACTTCGATGCCGTCCAATTCGAGTTTCGGACGACCAGAAAATCAGAGGCAATATTGATACGGCCTAGTGAGTTGGCAATATTAGTAGACCCAAATGGAGAGTTCTACGACCGAAAGTGAGGCTCGGTGAAGCTCGCCTTAATGGTTTGCTCTTGTAAGGCATAAGCCTTATTTTCTCGCAGTGTTGCCAACATCTTACTCGAAAAAATCACCAAGGTTTCTCTCCACGTTCCACTACGAGTATCAAATTTGCTGCTGCGGGGAACGCGTATCCGCTTTTCTTCTTCACCACGTCGAATTCAAGGTAAAGGTCTGCTCTGTGAGGATGAACGAACCCATCCCCTACGTCCACGTCGTATTCGATCTCTCTGTTCGCTTTGTTCAAATTTCCGAACATAGGTTCTATTCATATTTTTACTCACGTATAGGCGTACATGATGAATCAGCAAACATATTTTTTTCTAAGTCTTGCCGTTTCCAAGATAACCTTATTTCCGCTCGCTATTTTCGATTTCCGAACACAGGTTCTATTCATATTTTTACTCACGTATAGGCGTAAGTGATGAATCAGCAAACATATTTATTCTAAGTCTTGCCGTTTCCAAGATAACCTTATTTCCGCTCGCCATTTTCGATTTCCGAGCATAGGTTCTATTCATATTTTACTCACGTATAGGCGTACGTGATGAATCCGAAAACAGATTTCTCCTAAGTCTTACCGTTTCCAAGATAACCCCACTTCCGGTCGCTATTTTCGATTTCCGAGCATAGGTTCTATTCATACTTTTTCTCACGTATAGGTGTACGTGATGAATCGGCAAACATATTTTTTCTAAGTCTTGCTGTTTCCAAGATAACCCTATTTCCGGTCGCTATTTTCGATTTCCGAGCATAGGTTCTATTCATACTTTTTCTCACGTATAGGTGTACGTGATGAATCCGCAAACAGATTTCTCCTAAGTTTTACTGTTTCCAAGATAACCCCACTTCCGGTCGCCATTTTGGATTTCCGAGCATAGGTTCTATTTATACTTTTACTCACGTATAGGTGTACGTGATGAATCAGCAAACAGATTTCTCTTAAGTTTTACTGTTTCCAAGATAACCCCACTTCCGGTCGCCATTTTGGATTTCCGAACATAGGTTCTATTTATACTTTTACTCACGTATAGGTGTACGTGATGAATCAGCAAACAGATTTCTCCTAAGTTTTACCGTTTCCAAGATAACCCCACTTCCGGTCGCCATTTTGGATTTCCGAACATAGGTTCTATTCATACTTTTTCTCACGTATAGGTGTACGTGATGAATCCGCAAACAGATTTCTCCTAAGTTTTAACGTTTCCAAGATAACCCCACTTCCGGTCGCCATTTTGGATTTCCGAACATAGGTTCTATTCATACTTTTTCTCACGTATAGGTGTACGTGATGAATCCGCAAACAGATTTCTCCTAAGTTTTACCGTTTCCTAGATAACCCCACTTCCGGTCGCTATTTTCGATTTCCGAACATAGGTTCTATTCATATTTTTTCTCACGTATAGGTGTACGTGATGAATCCCCAAACAGATTTTTTGCTAAGTCATGAATTGGAGGGTTCTATGACAGCCTATATTAATTCTCGTAAGAGAACAGAACGTGTCCTACGGGGCAAGTTAAGGGGCATGTGCATGGCCAAAGGGGAAGTTCTTTTGCGCGCTCAAGCATGATTTAATTTTATTATATTTTCAGATTGACCACAAAACAAGGTGTTGACAGGCAGTGTGTATATATATTGTAAGAAGATGTTTCATTATCAACCTCTATTAACCTAACCTAACCTAACCTAACGTAACCTAACCTAACCTAACCTAACCTAGCCTAAAGCAAGGAGCTGGCAACCTTACTTGAGGCTTGCCTTACAGTGCATAAAGCAAGAAGCTGGCAACCTTGCTTGAGGCTTGCCTTACAGTGCATAAAGCAAGGTTGCCAACCTACTGGTATTTTTGCCATAGCCTTTTACAAAAAAGAGAGAGAAGAGAGAGAGGGAAGAGTTAAACAACCGACAGCTGCCAACACCCAGTTACAGCTTTTTTTTGCTTGGTCTAACCTAACCTAAAACAAGGAGCTGGCAACCTTGCTTGAGGCTTGCCTTACAGTGCATAAAGCAAGGTTGCCAACCTACTGGTACTTTTACCATAACCTTTTACAAAAAAAAGAGAGGAGAGAGAGAGAGGGAAGAGTTAAACAACCGACAGCTGCCAACACCCATCCTAACCTAACCTAACCTAACCTAACCTAACCCACCCTAACCTAACCTAACCTAACCTAACCTAACCCACCCTAACCTAACCTAACCTAACCTAACCTAACCCACCCTAACCTAACCTAACCTAAACTAACCTAACCTAACCTAACCTAACCTAACCAGGTCTAACCTAACCTAAAGCAAGGAGCTGGCAACCTTACTTAAGACTTGCCTTACAGTGCATAAAGCAAGTTTGCCAACCTACTGGTACTTTTGCCATGGCTTTATACAAAAAAAGAGAGAGGAGAGAGAGAGAGAGAGGGAAGAGTTAAACAACCGACAGCTGCCAACACCCACCCTAACCTAACCTAACCTAACCTAACCTAACCTAACGTAACCCACCCTAACCTAACTTAACCTAACCTAACCTAACCTACCCTAACCTAACCTAACCAAACCTAACCTAACCTAACCTAACCCACCCTAACCTAACCTAACCTAACATAACCCACCCTAACCTAACCTAACCTAACCTAACCTAACCTAACCCACCCTAACCTAACCTAACCTAACCTAACCTAACCCACCCTAACCTAACCTAACCTAACCTAACCTAACCAGGTCTAACCTAACCTAAAGCAAGGAGCTGGCAACCTTGCTTGAGGCTTGCCTTACAGTGCATAAAGCAAGGTTGCCAACCTACTGGTATTTTTGCCATAACCTTTTACAAAAAAAAGAGAAGAGAGAGAGAGGGAAGAGCTGGCAACTTTGCTTGAGGCTTGCCTTACAGTGCATAAAGCAATTTTTGCCAACCTACATATACTAAACAAGGAGAGCCGGCAACAAACACGCACTGCCGTAAAAGAGAGAGAGATGGGTGGATGGCAATATAGTATGTGCGTGCGTGTGTGCGTATAATATGTAGCATTATTAACTAGAGTGTGTTGGCAATTTACTTACAACTAAAAAAAATAGAGATGCCAACGTTGCTGTAAGATGAAGAGAGAGAGAGAGATTTATGGCTGGCAACAGTAATGAGCGAATGCGCCATATCGTAATTTTCCAACTCCGGCAATGTTTGTATATCGTGACCTTTGTAAACCTCTCTCGGGGGAACGATGTGTCACACACACACACACACACACGCGCGTGCGCGTGTATTGTGACGCAAGCAAACAGACAAAATAATAATAATTGTTGTTTTTTAGGATTCCTGGCCCCCATAACCCCGCCAGGAGTGCGTGGTGCCCAACCAAAAAAGTAAAGGTTTTCCCGTACAGCCTTCGAACGTAAAATTGATTGACGTGGGGGCGAATCTCTTCGGGGGTGTTTTTCAATTTGTATATTTACCTGTGCATACTATTTATTATTAATTTAGCCGTGTTCTGTTTGGCATCTATTTCGAGCAGTTTGCCCGGCGGTAAAGTCTTATCGTTTTTTAAATTTTTTGATTTTTTTTACACAAGGCTATGATCTTACGGATGCACGTGGCATTGAGCGTGTCTCGTGAGAAATACACGTGAAGATCAGCTTCCATACAACCGACTGGATTTATAACGCCACGATAAACATCAACTTCCGTACCGGGCAGAACGCCTGTTCCGGCGGCATGGAATTCGCGCCACTCCCCAAGTTCACGTTGAAAGGGGGGAGGCCGGCTGCGACCATGACGCTCGGGTAGAGTGACGTAAAATCCAATGTCAAAATAATCTTATTCTCTGTTCTGTTTTTGAGTACCACGTTCATGTGAGGGTTACGGTGCACGTAACCCCCGACCAGGTTGTGATGATACTCGAGATGCTGCCGTGGGAAACACAAATACTGCTTGTTCTGCAACGCTTCGCTGAAATAGTAATGCAAGAGATGCAAGTTGAGTTGATGCCCTCGAACCTGGTCCGCTCGCAACACGAGTCTGTTTTTCAAAAACACACGTCCCTCACAAGCATCGAATCCTGTATGTTGTACTGCAAGAGATTGTTTATTTTGTTTTTCTCGTAGAGCGTCTGCACGGTTTCGCCCTCGGGCATTATCTTCTCCCCACCAGGTTGAAGTACAACGAAACGTACTTCAGCGTGTACGAGGAGAGGTTCCCGAAAAGGTAACGCACCACTTCGATGCCGTCCAATTCGAGTTTCGGACGACCAGAAAATCAGAGGCAATATTGATACGGCCTAGTGAGTTGGCAATATTAGTAGACCCAAATGGAGAGTTCTACGACCGAAAGTGAGGCTCGGTGAAGCTCGCCTTAATGGTTTGCTCTTGTAAGGCATAAGCCTTATTTTCTCGCAGTGTTGCCAACATCTTACTCGAAAAAATCACCAAGGTTTCTCTCCACGTTCCACTACGAGTATCAAATTTGCTGCTGCGGGGAACGCGTATCCGCTTTTCTTCTTCACCACGTCGAATTCGAGGTAAAGGTCTGCTCTGTGAGGATGAACGAACCCATCCCCTACGTCCACGTCGTATTCGATCTCTCTGTTCGCTTTGTTCAAATTTCCGAACATAGGTTCTATTCATATTTTTACTCACGTATAGGCGTACATGATGAATCAGCAAACATATTTTTTTCTAAGTCTTGCCGTTTCCAAGATAACCTTATTTCCGCTCGCTATTTTCGATTTCCGAACACAGGTTCTATTCATATTTTTACTCACGTATAGGCGTACGTGATGAATCAGCAAACATATTTATTCTAAGTCTTGCCGTTTCCAAGATAACCTTATTTCCGCTCGCCATTTTCGATTTCCGAGCATAGGTTCTATTCATATTTTACTCACGTATAGGCGTACGTGATGAATCCGAAAACAGATTTCTCCTAAGTCTTACCGTTTCCAAGATAACCCCACTTCCGGTCGCTATTTTCGATTTCCGAGCATAGGTTCTATTCATACTTTTTCTCACGTATAGGTGTACGTGATGAATCGGCAAACATATTTTTTCTAAGTCTTGCTGTTTCCAAGATAACCCTATTTCCGGTCGCTATTTTCGATTTCCGAGCATAGGTTCTATTCATACTTTTTCTCACGTATAGGTGTACGTGATGAATCCGCAAACAGATTTCTCCTAAGTTTTACTGTTTCCAAGATAACCCCACTTCCGGTCGCCATTTTGGATTTCCGAGCATAGGTTCTATTTATACTTTTACTCACGTATAGATGTACGTGATGAATCAGCAAACAGATTTCTCCTAAGTTTTACTGTTTCCAAGATAACCCCACTTCCGGTCGCCATTTTGGATTTCCGAACATAGGTTCTATTTATACTTTTACTCACGTATAGGTGTACGTGATGAATCAGCAAACAGATTTCTCCTAAGTTTTACTGTTTCCAAGATAACCCCACTTCCGGTCGCCATTTTGGATTTCCGAACATAGGTTCTATTCATACTTTTTCTCACGTATAGGTGTACGTGATGAATCCGCAAACAGATTTCTCCTAAGTTTTACCGTTTCCAAGATAACCCCACTTCCGGTCGCCATTTTGGATTTCCGAACATAGGTTCTATTCATACTTTTTCTCACGTATAGGTGTACGTGATGAATCCGTAAACAGATTTCTCCTAAGTTTTACCGTTTCCTAGATAACCCCACTTCCGGTCGCTATTTTCGATTTCCGAACATAGGTTCTATTCATATTTTTTCTCACGTATAGGTGTACGTGATGAATCCCCAAACAGATTTTTTGCTAAGTCATGAATTGGAGGGTTCTATGACAGCCTATATTAATTCTCGTAAGAGAACAGAACGTGTCCTACGGGGCAAGTTAAGGGGCATGTGCATGGCCAAAGGGGAAGTTCCTTTGCGCGCTCAAGCATGATTTAATTTTATTATATTTTCAGATTGACCACAAAACAAGGTGTTGACAGGCAGTGTGTATATATATTGTAAGAAGATGTTTCATTATCAACCTCTACTTCTTGCAGTACATCCTGGACACAGCGTTGCAGGTTAACAAAATACTTTTGGTCAGTATATATTTTTTTTCTTAAAACTGTTCGGTTACTCGTTCGTTCCTGACATCATACACAAAAGTTTTCTCCGCGATGAGGATGACGCTACACAGAGTGTCGGCAGGCAAGGCATCGTGGAACTCGCACACAATCTTGATGTTGGTGCGATCGTTAACAACCACCTGCTTTCTTTTAGATGTGTTGATGACGAACATGGGTCTGCGAGCTATGAACTCGTTTGGATTGTAGTACACGTCCACGTTACCGGAAGTCACTCGTTTGTAAGCTGTGTACGCCTCGTACAGTTTCAGGTAGTCCTCTTCTGCGATGTTTAGGTTGTAGTTCTCACGTGGGAAAACTTCGTTCCTGCCATTTTTGAGGTAAATGTTCTTAATCTTGCAGTTGTCGAACTGGCTTGAATTTTTCTCCTGATTGTTACCCCTTCCTGTCTGGAAGAGTACGGCTGCAAACTCGGGCATGTCGTACCGAGTGTTGTTGAATTGCGTGGTTACGTCAAATTCGAAATGATTGCCGGAAGCAGGTTTTTGCACACACTGGTAGCCATAAAACTGAATGGACACTTGAGGATTCTTCAGGATGTCGGCTTTGTACTTGAGAGCATAGTTTGATTCGTATTCTACTACTGGCACGCGCAGCTCCATGGACCTTACAATACACTTGGCAGCGTCGGGTAGTGTGTTGGGAAGCAAGGTAGTCCCGTCCGGGCCCAAAGTGCTGTATCGCATCAGTGCGTCGTTGTCGTTGGCAGCTCTGCGAAAAGTGACGCGCAAACCACCCTTCCACATGATCTCCTTGTAGTCCGAGAAGAAACCGGGCAGCAGACGCATGGGAAACAGTACTGTGTGACTTTGAGTTTTGATTTTTGTACCTGCTTCGAATCCCCCTGCCTGGTAGTATGCTGCATCGGTCTTGGAGAGTTTCAGTGTTCCCACGGCAGTCGAGGTAATCCCGGGGTAGTCAACCCTTTCGATGACGGTGCCGTGCTTTCTAACTTCCACCTGCGAGAATAGGTACGGCACAAAATTATCTACGAGTCTTAGGTTTGCGTTGGCAAGAAATGCTTCGCCGTTGTCTCTCTTCACTACATCAAACTTGACGTACAAATCAGCTCTGTGAGGGTGAATGAATCCATCCCCAACGTCCACATCGTATTCTATCTCTCGATTTGCTTCGTTAAGGTTGGCAAACGTGCGACGGTTGGGAGGGAAGGACTGCAACTCGTAACTTTCGATTTGTTCCATGATGGCTATTTATTACATGTTAATCTCCACGACGGCAGTGGTCGCGGCTCCTGCAAAATCAACCACCTCTCTATTTTTTTGTTTGTTACTGCTAATTCTATGTTGTCTATGCGATTACGAGATACAGGAAAGTATATCGGTGGGGAGGGTGCGTAGATAATTGGCTCCATGAACTCAGAGTTTGGTTTGAACGTAGCGATAATACCTGTCTGCTTGTGACTCCCTGGGATGCCGTCAGAGGATTTGGTGATCATACCTTGATTATTTTTTTACAGAGCAGTTCGGGTAGGTTTTTATTTATAGACCCCACCCCAATTTTTTTTTTGTTTTGTGTTCATGGCGATGGTCGTACCTAATGCGGCGACCCGTTCGCCCAGCGAGATGTCTCTGCTGACGAGTCTCCCGAAAGCTGCGTGCTCTAACTTTCTGTCAGCATCATGACGTACATCGAGATCGGTATTGGTATTGTAGGCAATATCGTGATCCTTGCATGCAGCATCCAGGGGATTCACACTCTTTTCGCCTCTCTTTAGTCGCTGTTCGAGTTTGGTACCGGGGCCGCGGTACTGGTAACCTGGCAAGTGTATCTTGAAGGGTAGCTTGTTGATGATGTCGTTCACGAGACCTCGACCTTCGGCCACGTTCCAAAATTTCGGAGGTAGGGTGTTGATGATTTTGATGAGGTACCCTATGCCTTTGTCGTTATTCACAATGAAGTTGGCAAGCTTGGAGCTAACCATGTCCACAATTCCTACCTTCTCGTTGCGAAAGTTGCTGTTGCCTGCATTCTCCTCTCCTGCAATAACCAACAACCTGTCTATGAGCTTGCGCACGTCGTCAACCCACACAAACTCTTTGGGCAGGTTGTTGTAGATTTTGACGCCGCTGCCTGTTTTGACCTGGTTCCATATCGGCTTGATGAGGTTCTTGTATTTTTCGCCGCTGCTAGATTTGACGCGATTCTGCGTAGCGTTGTTGTTTTGGTACAAGGCATCCGTCATGATCAAAATTTTCTTGTAACTTTGGTAATCTTCGTCTGTGTAATCTCTTGGCTGCTTTTTTGGTGATGAGTTCCCACAGTCCAACCGTGCCGGGATACCTGTTCCAGCTGTTTTTCTCACCCAAATTGACTTTCACGTTGTCACCCTCGAACGTGACTTTCGATTTTCCGATTTTCCAAACCACGCCCTCGTTGAGTTCCATGGTTGGGTACAATCCGAAAACCTCGTCTTTCTCGAACTAAACTCAAAGGCCTGTTGATCAATCAATTTTCGGAACGCTGCTCTTCTTGCTGGAACAGTGACGATTTCGGATTCGCGACGATCGACATGACGAGGAAACCCAACGACGGAAAATACAGAAACAAAATTAACGACTTTCTAAACGTTGCAACGTTGTGAGAAACGTTTAGTTCGAGACGGCATCCTCTGACGGCATCCCAGGGAGTCACAAGCAGACAGGTATTATCGCTACGTTCAAACCAAACTCTGAGTTCATGGAGCCAATTATCTACGCACCCTCCCCACCGATATACTTTCCTGTATCTCGTAATCGCATAGACAACATAGAATTAGCAGTAACAAACAAAAAAATAGAGAGGTGGTTGATTTTGCAGGAGCCGCGACCACTGCCGTCGTGGAGATTAACATGTAATAAATAGCCATCATGGAACAAATCGAAAGTTACGAGTTGCAGTCCTTCCCTCCCAACCGTCGCACGTTTGCAAACCTTAACGAAGCAAATCGAGAGATAGAATACGATGTGGACGTCGGGGATGGATTCATTCACCCTCACAGAGCTGATTTGTACGTCAAGTTTGATGTAGTGAAGAGAGACAACGGCGAAGCATTTCTTGCCAACGCAAACCTAAGACTCGTAGATAATTTTGTGCCGTACCTATTCTCGCAGGTGGAAGTTAGAAAGCACGGCACCGTCATCGATAGGGTTGACTACCCCGGGATTACCTCGACTGCCGTGGGAACACTGAAACTCTCCAAGACCGATGCAGCATACTACCAGGCAGGGGGATTCGAAGCAGGTACAAAAATCAAAACTCAAAGTCACACAGTACTGTTTCCCATGCGTCTGCTGCCCGGTTTCTTCTCGGACTACAAGGAGATCATGTGGAAGGGTGGTTTGCGCGTCACTTTTCGCAGAGCTGCCAACGACAACGACGCACTGATGCGATACAGCACTTTGGGCCCGGACGGGACTACCTTGCTTCCCAACACACTATTCGACGCTGCCAAGTGTATTGTAAGGTCCATGGAGCTGCGCGTGCCAGTAGTAGAATACGAATCAAACTATGCTCTCAAGTACAAAGCCGACATCCTGAAGAATCCTCAAGTGTCCATTCAGTTTTATGGCTACCAGTGTGTGCAAAAACCTGCTTCCGGCAATCATTTCGAATTTGACGTAACCACGCAATTCAACAACATTCGGTACGACATGCCCGAGTTTGCAGCCGTACTCTTCCAGACAGGAAGGGGTAACAATCAGGAGAAAAATTCAAGCCAGTTCGACAACTGCAAGATTAAGAACATTTACCTCAAAAATGGCAGGAACGAAGTTTTCCCACGTGAGAACTACAACCTAAACATCGCAGAAGAGGACTACCTGAAACTGTACGAGGCGTACACAGCTTACAAACGAGTGACTTCCGGTAACGTGGACGTGTACTACAATCCAAACGAGTTCATAGCTCGCAGACCCATGTTCGTCATCAACACATCTAAAAGAAAGCAGGTGGTTGTTAACGATCGCACCAACATCATGATTGTGTGCGAGTTCCACGATGCCTTGCCTGCCGACACTCTGTGTAGCGTCATCCTCATCGCGGAGAAAACATTTGTGTATGATGTCAGGAACGAACGAGTAACCGAACAGTTTTAAGAAAAAAAATATATACTGACCAAAAGTCTTTTGTTAACCTGCAACGCTGTGTCCAGGATGTACTGCAAGAAGTAGAGGTTGATAATGAAACATCTTCTTACAATATATATACACACTGCCTGTCAACACCTTGTTTTGTGGTCAATCTGAAAATATAATAAAATTAAATCATGCTTGAGCGCGCAAAGGAACTTCCCCTTTGGCCATGCACATGCCCCTTAACTTGCCCCGTAGGACACGTTCTGTTCTCTTACGAGAATTAATATAGGCTGTCATAGAACCCTCCAATTCATGACTTAGCAAAAAATCTGTTTGGGGGTTCATCACGTACACCTATACGTGAGAAAAAATATGAATAGAACCTATGTTCGGAAATCGAAAATAGCGACAGGAAGTGGGGTTATCTAGGAAACGGTAAAACTTAGGAGAAATCTGTTTGCGGATTCATCACGTACACCTATACGTGAGAAAAAGTATGAATAGAACCTATGTTCGGAAATCCAAAATGGCGACCGGAAGTGGGGTTATCTTGGAAACGGTAAAACTTAGGAGAAATCTGTTTGCTGATTCATCACGTACACCTATACGTGAGTAAAAGTATAAATAGAACCTATGTTCGGAAATCCAAAATGGCGACCGGAAGTGGGGTTATCTTGGAAACAGTAAAACTTAGGAGAAATCTGTTTGCTGATTCATCACGTACACCTATACGTGAGTAAAAGTATAAATAGAACCTATGCTCGGAAATCCAAAATGGCGACCGGAAGTGGGGTTATCTTGGAAACAGTAAAACTTAGGAGAAATCTGTTTGCGGATTCATCACGTACACCAATACGTGAGAAAAAGTATGAATAGAACCTATGCTCGGAAATCGAAAATAGCGACCGGAAATAGGGTTATCTTGGAAACAGCAAGACTTAGAAAAAATATGTTTGCCGATTCATCACGTACACCTATACGTGAGAAAAAGTATGAATAGAACCTATGCTCGGAAATCGAAAATAGCGACCGGAAGTGGGGTTATCTTGGAAACGGTAAGACTTAGGAGAAATCTGTTTTCGGATTCATCACGTACGCCTATACGTGAGTAAAATATGAATAGAACCTATGCTCGGAAATCGAAAATGGCGAGCGGAAATAAGGTTATCTTGGAAACGGCAAGACTTAGAATAAATATGTTTGCTGATTCATCACGTACGCCTATACGTGAGTAAAAATATGAATAGAACCTGTGTTCGGAAATCGAAAATAGCGAGCGGAAATAAGGTTATCTTGGAAACGGCAAGACTTAGAAAAAAATATGTTTGCTGATTCATCATGTACGCCTATACGTGAGTAAAAATATGAATAGAACCTATGTTCGGAAATTTGAACAAAGCGAACAGAGAGATCGAATACGACGTGGACGTAGGGGATGGGTTCGTTCATCCTCACAGAGCAGACCTTTACCTTGAATTCGACGTGGTGAAGAAGAAAAGCGGATACGCGTTCCCCGCAGCAGCAAATTTGATACTCGTAGTGGAACGTGGAGAGAAACCTTGGTGATTTTTTCGAGTAAGATGTTGGCAACACTGCGAGAAAATAAGGCTTATGCCTTACAAGAGCAAACCATTAAGGCGAGCTTCACCGAGCCTCACTTTCGGTCGTAGAACTCTCCATTTGGGTCTACTAATATTGCCAACTCACTAGGCCGTATCAATATTGCCTCTGATTTTCTGGTCGTCCGAAACTCGAATTGGACGGCATCGAAGTGGTGCGTTACCTTTTCGGGAACCTCTCCTCGTACACGCTGAAGTACGTTTCGTTGTACTTCAACCTGGTGGGGAGAAGATAATGCCCGAGGGCGAAACCGTGCAGACGCTCTACGAGAAAAACAAAATAAACAATCTGTTGCAGTACAACATACAGGATTCGATGCTTGTGAGGGACGTGTGTTTTTGAAAAACAGACTCGTGTTGCGAGCGGACCAGGTTCGAGGGCATCAACTCAACTTGCATCTCTTGCATTACTATTTCAGCGAAGCGTTGCAGAACAAGCAGTATTTGTGTTTCCCACGGCAGCATCTCGAGTATCATCACAACCTGGTCGGGGGTTACGTGCACCGTAACCCTCACATGAACGTGGTACTCAAAAACAGAACAGAGAATAAGATTATTTTGACATTGGATTTTACGTCACTCTACCCGAGCGTCATGGTCGCAGCCGGCCTCCCCCCTTTCAACGTGAACTTGGGGAGTGGCGCGAATTCCATGCCACCGGAACAGGCGTTCTGCCCGGTACGGAAGTTGATGTTTATCGTGGCGTTATAAATCCAGTCGGTTGTATGGAAGCTGATCTTCACGTGTATTTCTCACGAGACACGCTCAATGCCACGTGCATCCGTAAGATCATAGCCTTGTGTAAAAAAAATCAAAAAATTTAAAAAACGATAAGACTTTACCGCCGGGCAAACTGCTCGAAATAGATGCCAAACAGAACACGGCTAAATTAATAATAAATAGTATGCACAGGTAAATATACAAATTGAAAAACACCCCCGAAGAGATTCGCCCCCACGTCAATCAATTTTACGTTCGAAGGCTGTACGGGAAAACCTTTACTTTTTTGGTTGGGCACCACGCACTCCTGGCGGGGTTATGGGGGCCAGGAATCCTAAAAAACAACAATTATTATTATTTTGTCTGTTTGCTTGCGTCACAATACACGCGCACGCGTGTGTGTGTGTGTGTGTGTGTGACACATCGTTCCCCCGAGAGAGGTTTACAAAGGTCACGATATACAAACATTGCCGGAGTTGGAAAATTACGATATGGCGCATTCGCTCATTACTGTTGCCAGCCATAAATCTCTCTCTCTCTCTTCATCTTACAGCAACGTTGGCATCTCTATTTTTTTTAGTTGTAAGTAAATTGCCAACACACTCTAGTTAATAATGCTACATATTATACGCACACACGCACGCACATACTATATTGCCATCCACCCATCTCTCTCTCTTTTACGGCAGTGCGTGTTTGTTGCCGGCTCTCCTTGTTTAGTATATGTAGGTTGGCAAAAATTGCTTGATGCACTGTAAGGCAAGCCTCAAGCAAAGTTGCCAGCTCCTTGCTTTAGGTTAGGTTAGACCAAGAAAAAAAAGCTGTAGGTGAGTGTTGGCAGTTGTCGGTTGTTTAACTCTTCCCTCTCTCTCTCTTCTCTTTTTTTTGTAAAAGGATATGACAAAAATACCAGTAGGTTGGCAACCTTGCTTTATGCACTGTAAGGCAAGCCTCAAGCAAGGTTGCCAGCTCCTTGCTTTAGGTTAGGTTAGACCTGGTTAGGTTAGGTTAGGTTAGGTTAGGTTAGGGTGGGTTAGGTTAGGTTAGGTTAGGTTAGGTTAGGTTAGGGTGGGTTAGGTTAGGTTAGGTTAGGTTAGGTTAGGGTGGGTTAGGTTAGGTTAGGTTAGGTTAGGTTAGGGTGGGTTAGGTTAGGTTAGGTTAGGGTGGGTTAGGTTAGGTTAGGTTAGGTTTGGTTAGGTTAGGTTAGGGTAGGTTAGGTTAGGTTAGGTTAAGTTAGGTTAGGGTGGGTTACGTTAGGTTAGGTTAGGTTAGGTTAGGTTAGGTTAGGGTGGGTGTTGGCAGCTGTCGGTTGTTTAACTCTTCCCTCTCTCTCTCTCTCTCCTCTCTCTTTTTTTGTATAAAGCCATGGCAAAAGTACCAGTAGGTTGGCAAACTTGCTTTATGCACTGTAAGGCAAGTCTTAAGTAAGGTTGCCAGCTCCTTGCTTTAGGTTAGGTTAGACCTGGTTAGGTTAGGTTAGGTTAGGTTAGGTTAGTTTAGGTTAGGTTAGGTTAGGGTGGGTTAGGTTAGGTTAGGTTAGGTTAGGTTAGGTTAGGTTAGGTTAGGTTAGGTTAGGGTGGGTTAGGTTAGGTTAGGATAGGTTAGGTTAGGTTAGGGTGGGTTAGGTTAGGTTAGGTTAGGTTAGGTTAGGTTAGGATGGGTGTTGGCAGCTGTCGGTTGTTTAACTCTTCCCTCTCTCTCTCTCCTCTCTTTTTTTTTGTAAAAGGTTATGGTAAAAGTACCAGTAGGTTGGCAACCTTGCTTTATGCACTGTAAGGCAAGCCTCAAGCAAGGTTGCCAGCTCCTTGTTTTAGGTTAGGTTAGACCAAGCAAAAAAAAAGCTGTAACTGGGTGTTGGCAGCTGTCGGTTGTTTAACTCTTCCCTCTCTCTCTTCTCTCTCTTTTTTGTAAAAGGCTATGGCAAAAATACCAGTAGGTTGGCAACCTTGCTTTATGCACTGTAAGGCAAGCCTCAAGCAAGGTTGCCAGCTTCTTGCTTTATGCACTGTAAGGCAAGCCTCAAGTAAGGTTGCCAGCTCCTTGCTTTAGGCTAGGTTAGACCAAAAAAAACCTTGGTGATTTTTTCGAGTAAAATATTGGCAACACTGCGAGAAAATAGGGCTTATGCCTTACAAGAGCAAACCATTAAGGCGAGCCTCAAGCAAGATTGCCAGCTCCTTGCTTTAGGCTAGGTTAGACCCAAAAAAAACCTTGGTGATTTTTTCAAGTAAGGAGCTGGCAACACTGCCAGAAAATGAGGCTCATGCCTTACGAGAGAAATCCATTAAGGCGAGCCTCATTTTCGGGCGCAGAACTCTCCCACCACCACTACTGTTGTCCGTATTCTAAGCTTTACATTTCTGTTATGCGCACCCTACCATTGCTTTTCACCGGCATCTCAATTTCAGCATTTAAAATTATATATGTAAGGCACTTTTCTAGAATGAAGTATGTGAAATTTGTTTAAGCAAGCGTAAGAGAGGGCTTCGTAAATTACTCGATGTTAGCAAAAACACGTACTATTATAAACTGGGTGCACAACCCTTCAAGTAATTCTGCCGGCACCCATACTTGTGGGTCCCGCGAAGTCTAATATTCTTCAGGGTGAGAACTACCTGATTAGAGGCCCTTGAAAAGTTTGATTCACTGATTGATTGAGTTTATTTTACTTCGCTTTTCTACTACTTCTGGCTAATCGCAAAGAAAATAAAGATTGATGAAGTTGAAGAAGAGACTCTCACAAAGAACGTCAATTTCCAGGTCGGGAATCGAACTAAGAACTCGTGGCGTTCTACCCAATTTGTTACGCAGGGCGGTGCACTAAAGGAAAACTTGGAATTGGAAGTAAATTCCGCACAGAAATGCGTACAGAGTAAGTGCATGGTGGGTGACGTTTTCTGAATACTAATGGAAATAATTAAAGAGTTGATTTAAGTCCCGAGAATGAAGAGAATTCGTTCAAACCTAATCGGGTTTGGACGGAATCCAAGCAAATACGAGCCTCCACCGGACATAAATTCGGGACCCTTGATAAAAAGTTGACAGCATTACCAGTGCACCATCAATATAAACGGCTTGAAAACACATTGCCCCTTTGCTCGTTTCAAGATGACTGTCAGTTAGAGTCAACTCCAGTGTGCAGGTGAAGTCCCTGGAGGTCTTTCAGAGCAAATTTAGAGAAAACCGAATGACATATAGTACAGACAGATGCCTTTTATCATTTTTCTGAAAATTTATCCAAGTGCTGTTTATACGGCCTTACTAAAAAAACCTTGCGAAAAACACTTCGTTATGTGTTGCCGAACAAACTTCATTATTATAGTTCACAATCAAAATTTTTTGGTTATACCATACAGTGTTGTAATGAGGTTAGAAAAAGCCATTTTACCTATCGTATATTAATTTGAAAATGTGACTTTTTGTCGTAGTTTTTTTTAAGTTTGTCCACTTGCTTATGCCAAATCACAAGAATGTAAAAGCTTTAATAACATAAATTGGGGGAGAAATTATCTCACACAAACTAATTTGGAAGCATTATGGGACTGTAACATCTAGAAACAATAGATTTCGTGAATATAACTTGCCTGATAATTGCAGGACAAACCACATCGTTGGAAATTGATATTGCTGAAATCAATGTCGAATTATAAGGAACGAATGATTGATTTATTTGCTTTATATTAATTCGCTTCTTGTGCCACTTTTTGCTAATGTGCCAAGATGGGGATGAGTGATGATATCATGAAATTGATGAATGGACACTCACAAACATCCAGGCCAAGGCCGGGATTGAACCCGGAGCCCCTGGTGTCGTAGCGCGATGTGCTAACCACTCCACCACGGGAGCCGACTTAACAAGAACGAAACAAGTTTCAAAATATTAAATTTCGTATGTAAATAAATCACCGAATGCATAGTCCGCGTATGCAAGGTCCGAAATTTATGTGCTTATATATCTGTTGTAAAATTCGAAAGTCTTTTGTTCGGTCACGGGCCGGGGGGGGTGATAATATGGTGGAGCAGTGGTGGCGATTAGGGGGCGAGGGGGGCGTATGCCCCCTGTTCTTCGTCACTTTTGTCCTTGCACTGTGCTAAACCTTATCTTCAAAGGGAAATATTGTCTTTGGCCGCCGAGTTCACAACCGTTGACTTCGTAGTAAAAAATTGTCTACTCGTCATTAAATAAACACTGGCGTCATCAAAGCTGCTACCCTCGAGATACAAAATAACCATCAAGACTTAAGTTTAAGTGGTGATAAATTGTAGACAGTTGTTGCTTCATTCTGCGTTCAACATTTCATTGTAACCTAACCTCTCGATTTCAATACACCATGCTGTTTGACACCTTCTTCTTTTCAACAGTTCACTCATTAGGTCCTTATTGATGTTGTCATTTATATAGGGTGACCGTACGTCCCGTTTTGACCGGGACAGTCCCGTTTGAGAGGCGTGTCCCGGTCGTCCCTTCGATATTATTTAAAAACACTATTTGTCCCGTTTTATAAATGTCTAGGTGTTAGCTTGAAAACCAAGTGTAAAGTTGAGACATTTCATGATAAAAAAAGTTGTATTGTTTTGCGTGTGTTCCGTTATTTGTAGAGCAGTGCATAAGCATGCCCAAGAAGCGTAAATGCAGTTTCAATAGGGACTTGGTACAAGACACAAACCAGAAACTCAAATGGCAAATCTCGCTTCAGATGTGTGGGGTAAGGTTTTCAAGGAGATTTATAAACGTTTGATGAAAAAATATTGCTGCTCTCAAGAAGATTGATTGTTCTGATAAATACTTCTTGCACTCCTCAACTTTAGCGTAGGGCTAACATCAAAGGTTGATCAGAAGGAACCAGAAATACCGTGTAAGTCACACCGAGATTATAAAAACGACAGTTCATATTTCAAATAATAATAACGATAGTATAATTATAACAATAATTTTATAATTAGGCCTAACAGATTTTTCAGGAGGGGAGCAGGTAAACTGATCTTGGGATGTCCCGTTTTTGGGCAAAAATATCTAGCTTCGGGGCTATCATTACATTTTAATTATCATACTCTTACCATGAAACGTCTCCCGCTTATTATCCGCGGTCCCGGGTTCGAACTCTGGTCAGAGCTCCAAAATTTGGGTGATGACTCAAAAGAATGAATATAGTTCGGAAAACTTAATAAGGACGATCTGGCTGCTATTGAAAAAATTTGATAACAGCGGCGATGGGACTCAATGCTCTCAACGAAGAACCTATTGATAGGCTTTGGTCTTCATAAGGCTGTTGGACTCCAAGCGTTATATTGAAAATTGAAAACTTCCATTACGTGAAGTCAAATTAACAATTTTGTAACAGCAATTTGAAGTAATAAGCATAATCTTGAGTTTCGGGTCATAAAAACAAATGTTTAGAGTGTGAGAGAGCAAATCAATTGTTACGAAATACATGGTAAAAACAGACAATTTGGTCCAAATTGAACAAAGTATATTTGTCCCAATCCTCCAACCCCGGTCACGTCCCTGGTCTTGTATGTATACGTGTCATTTAGAAACCGAATTCATTGCCTTGTGCTCACTGAAGGTCTGCTTGAGACGATTCCCGACACTTTGGCGCCAGCGGTCAGCTGGGTTGCTCGGAACTTGCTTTTGTCGCGGGAACGATTCGAATGGAAACAGACAACTCTGCTAGTGATTGTTGCAGTCTAATTCTCGAATGAATATTTCATTTGCTCTCGTTGCCTTCACGAATTCTATTTAAAGCAGCCCAATAAATCAAAGAACGAAATAGCTATATTGGGAACCTTTCAACAACTCTCATATTCGCAGCCAGAATATTTTACAATAACAGGTGTTAATTATATTTTTGACTGTAAACACAAGAATCTAATAAAAATCTTCCCACAGTTTTGATCACGTTTCAATGAAGTCAAAAATTACAATGTTCAAACTTTCTTGTAATACTTTTCTAGATATCCAATTTACAAGATGTGATTTCTCAACGATAACTTTGTTACAACATTAATATATTTCTGTCATTGTAATCAGCAATTCTTAGCTACGGTATAGTAAACGTTCATGCAACTTCCCACTCTTTAAAATTATACACTTTTACGTGAGGTGAAATCCCGTCAACATAAGTTAGGATTTGAGGAACAGAAACGGATGACACGCTCACTCATCAGTGGTGCTTTCAAATCTGGGCCGAATAACAATTACAAAATGTCAGATCAAGTTTACGCCATAGATTAAGCTGATGCATTCGTATCCGGACTGAGATTTTCTGTGGTTCCTACAAACGTCTCCAGCTTCGTCGTTGGCCAGTATTTTTCAAATATTCCTAAATCAAGTAATTGTCCAAAATAGTGGACATTAAGTGAGATAGGAAGTGTTGGCTCTAACAGCTACATTCGTGCAACGATTTAATAAATTTTATTTTACCTTTACATGATTCACATTACAATCATCAATAAATATTCCACATCTTTCTGACAATTAATATTATAATGCAATTTCTGAAGTGCAATAATGAACGTGGTATGGTGACTGACTATCACGGGGTGACCTACCTAGGATTTTATTATTAATTAATTCAATACTTCGAATCAATATTTAGCCATTTGCAGTTTTTTATGACAGGTCTGCTCATGAGAAACCGTTCAAGGGAAAAGTGAACTGTGCACCGTATCCGACGAAGAGAAAGAAAACTGTTCGTGTTAACTAACTAACTCCCTTATTACGAAGAATATTTCTTTATAGGATAAATCTCTAACATGCTCACAAGTACGTATTCGTTTACGTCTCTGGTTTGAATGCTTATTTAGAAAAATAAATAACAGAAAAAAAGTTTCATCGATGTAATTAAATGTTACAAAGATTTGCGCAATGTAGGACAAAGTGAGGAAACCTGATGGAATTTAGTAATTGTTAACGATGTATTACGGCTGTAATGCTTCACTTCGCGTAAAAGATATCCTGAAACACGGCATATGCTTAAGTGCACAATCCATTTTCCCTCCAACGACATTGAAATGTAAAGTCTTAAAATACCACCATAAAATAGAGATTGTTCATTTTGCGCTCGTAGGCTTGTTGCACTACGTCTCTGTGTATTAGTAGCAACATGTTTTGTGCTGTCAATGGTTGGAAATGTTTCTTGTGTACGTCGATGCAAACTGTTTCGTTCAAGGTTAGTTGATAAAACTACACATAATAATAAAACTAGACCGTATGATCGCAATGATCGAGACATTTAGCTTCTTGTGCTTTTCTAGTCGAGTCAGTTTGTTCTCCCTAGACGACACCATCTACTTTTTATAAGTAGTGAATTGAAAGCATTTCTTGTGATTAAGAAATGTCTCCCTCTGTTGCTAATATCGGATTCTTGAGATAACAGTGCAGAATAATAGTGTGTTCGCCTCTACCTCACTTTGGTGTAGCCACTTGTTTTATTGCGACATGTTATGAGAGTTCTTACAGCCGACATTGCAAGAAAATATAACGCAACATCAGTTTAGGGTTGTACAGTCGTGGTAGTAATGATCCCATTGAACGTCAATAATGTTGCTACAACACAGAAGTGTCAATGACTGTACGTTATGCTTATTTACCAATAATATACTTCTCCCAACACTGCCTCGAGAACGTTGGTTCATTTCTCTTTCTTAATCGTGGTTGCGTATTGCAAGGGTGAAGTGTTTGTGATATCGAGGTAGCAAGGTGGTAAAAAGGGTTATTTTTATCGACATGAAGACATACGATATTTAAACTTATTGACTGTATGCTTGCTTTTGGTGCAGGTGGAACTCGTTTGTTTGAGTTGGTGTTTTAAGTCCACTTTATGCACAGTAAGGCTAATCGGAACTGGACCTACAGTTTGAAGTGGAATCCTAACCACTAAGTACCTCCACCGGGAATCGGACCGGTATCCCTTTATTACAAGGCGACGAAGCTACTACTACGCCATTTTGTTTAAAGGAATACCCCCAAGCGGAAGTTATTCACTTTATTCTCAATATTTTCATTTCTCGGTTAATCTCAATTTTCAGTTTTTCTCATTTGGACAAACACAAATACCTATGCCTTACCCGGGACTCGAACAAGGAACCTGTGGCGTCGTAGCTCTATGTGCTAACCAATCCTCCACGGAGGTCGACAACTCCATCGGGGAGGCTTTAAGTGGAACTTACCCCTCCCACTTCACTGCGAGAAGAACTACCGAAGTAAGAAAGGACCGGGTGTCCGGTAAAAAAGGCGCGAGAACGAAACGCTTGTGGTCCAGGTGCAAAGAAACACCAGCAGACTTCATGGGTGACGTGGAAAAGATGTCAGGGGATGAACAGTTACTGTGATTGGGTTGTTGCAAGGAATGAGATTTATAAAACGTTTTATTGTTCGCTACATTCGCGAAACAAACATGCTTCACATCAACTTTATACGTCAATCATTCATTATTACAATTATGCGGGAAACTCTATTTGTAAAATCATCTGTTCCTTTCCTGAGAAGAATTCAATAAAACAAGCGGCACGCGACACGCTTAACTTGGAAACCAGTATTCAGAAATAAATGCAACCTTTCGTATCAAAGCGACAGGACAAGCTGCACGTGTCGCTCTGACTGGGCAGTTTTCTCAATACCGTGCATCCTGTCACCTCGTACTCTTGTTAGCTCATGCGCTGTGAATGTTTGAATTTAAACTAACTGTGCTAGTATCGCTTGCCGCTTGCAGCTTCTGTGTGAATTCTCCGTGTCGCTTGTCGCCTGTCACTTGTCGTCTGTCATTTGTAGCTTTTTGGCTTTGTAAGGGAGATTTCACACGAAAGCGACAACCACCACGTGTCCCTTGGAAGCGAACCCGCAGTAATGAATTGAACCTTTCGAACAGAAGCGACACGACAAGATGCAGGTGTCGCTTGAAGTTTGTGTGTCTCCGATTGCCAGTTCTGTTAATACCGTGCATCATGCCGCTTCGTACTTTTGTTCGCACATGCGCGGTCAATGTTTTGCCTTATATTGAATGGTCCAATGTCGCTTGTCGCTTTGGTATAGAATCTCATGTCGCTAGTCGCCTGCCGTTTATGCCGTTTATGCCATTTAAGCAGCTTCCAGACCGAAGCGTAACGAGACAAGCGAAAAGCCTCGGTAACCAATGAAACGTTTCGAACTGATACAGCACTGTAAGCTGCAAATATTTCATGTCGCTTGGTTGTGTCACTCAAACTGGCTATTTTATCAATGTTGTGCATCGTGACGCCTCAACTTGTTGCCGTGCACGGGCGGTGAATGTTTTAGTCTACAAGACAAAAGGAACCCGTGTCTCTAGTCGACGTGGAAGCACACTGTCGCTTGTCGCCTCCGTCAGAATTCTTCCCCTGACCCCTTCAAGGAGACTTCAGATCGAAGCGACAAGTGGCAGGCGACAATCGACAGGCAACACTGGTCTGGACGTCAACAGGACTTTCTCCAGGGAGGGGCAAGGAAGGTATTTTTCCAGGGGGCAAATAAGCCACAATTTCCCCAATGTTCCCTCAAAAAACATTGCTTAAATTTGAATTTATCATGTTCGTGCATTAATTAACACATTTTATTGTGGCTGAAATGAAATCATATGTGTGAAATATATTATTCTTGGTTGACTTTCATTTTTCAGGGGGGACACGTCCCCCCTTGCCCCCCTTCCGGACGCCCATGAACACTGGCAACTTCAATCTAAAGCAAGAAATTCACCGCTAATGCGCGAAAAAGCTAATACATCGACCCGCAAGCGACATGTGCAGCTTGCCCTGTCGCATCAATGCGAAAGGTCGAATTGATTACTAAGGGTTCACTTCCAACCGATACGTATCTCTTGTCGCTTGCTACTTATTGCATTTCGCTTGGAAGCGTGCCAATAAAGTGCTCCGTTTCACACAGTTGCAGCATGATAGGCCGCACAAGCCTGCTTTGATTTCTGAAATCTTTAAACAACACATAAAAGTATGCAAAGTAAAAATTAAGATTCAGCGATTAGGGTAAATGTGATTATTTTCTCAATTCCACAGTGGAGCAAAAACTCCTTAAGTACGGCACTTCCTAACTCCGCCGCGAGAGGAGAGGAGTCCAAGCTACGCGTTCTCAATTGACGCCGTAAAGCGCACTTCACAACTATTTGCCCAATTTGGTATGGCACGTAGCTGCTTATACACAGGAAGAAATCATCTGACCTACAAGAATTGTGATTGGTAGGACGGGTTGTGCAATATTGATTGGTACCCACAACAGATGCAATTGTATTAAAATTACAACACGTAAATTACACAGGTGATATTGGTACCAGGTTCCAACAAGAATAGTAACCATTTTTTCGTGAGGAAAACTGCATAAATGAAAATTTTCAAAAACCACGGTGGTATTTGTAATCACATGCATGGTCTCGACATTTTAAAATGAATTTGATTGTGCTAATTTATCAAATTATAGTGGTTCCAACAACATATGTACACTCACTCGGGCCTTATAAGACCACGTTTACACGTATGTGTGTAGGTGTGGGTGTTACGTAAAAATTTGTTGTCATAGGGGAAATTATCTAAATCTTACAATTTTTATACAATAAAATGAAATTTAAGCTCTTGCGTAAAACAAATTTTCAGTTTTTTTACACTTGGAAAATCAGCTAAAATCATGATTTTCAGTTAAATTACACTAAGAGACCTCACTAATTGTTAGATTTGGGTGGGGGTGTTTGCTCGTGCCTGCTCTCCTACTACTATGATTTATCTTGATGTCATTAATTTATATGGATTTGCTATGATACAGAAACTTCCCTACGGAGGATTCGAGTGGGTTGATCCTACTTCAATTGATATAAATAATTTCGACGATATAGAATGTGGTTTCTTCTCAGAGGTGGACATTGAATTTCAAGAAAATTTGCACGATATGTTTCTGGATTTAACACCAGCACCCGAAATCAAATGTCCAACCGACTCAAAAGAAAAGAAGCTTCTGATGTGTCTTGAATCTAAAGAGAGATACGTTGTGCATGAGAGAAGAATACTCAAGTTCAATCATTCCAAGTGGTTAAGGCCGTACATCAAGACCAATACAAAACACAGAACCGCCGCCACTTCAGATTTAGACAAAGATTTTTTAAAATTGATGAACAACGCGGTGTATGGAAAAACGATGGAAAATGATGAAAAGCTTATAGACATAAAGTAGATTTCGGATAAAATTAAAGGTAAAAAGTGGGTGGCCGAACCTAGATTCAAGTCGCGAAAAATTTACAACGATAATCTGTCACTTTTAAATCTTGAAAAAAATTAATGAAATTCAGAAAACCAATATACTTTGGAGCTACGGTTTTAGATTTGTCGAAAATTCACATATTCGAATTTTATTATGACGTAATGAAACCATTCTACAATGATAATATACCACCTTTGTACACAAACACGGACAGTGTTATTTATTCCATACAAACACCGAATTTATACGAAGACCTGAAACATCCTCACATGTTCTATTATTTCGATACTTCTTCCCATCTCCAAGCGAGCAGATTTGGAATTCCTTCCACAACAAGAAGGTTATCGGCAAATTGAAAGATGAATGCAATGGTGATATTATTTTTGATTTTGCAGGGTTGCGTTCAAATACGTACGCGATGAGGACAGAGACTAGCGTCAAGAAGAAAGCTAAAGATTTGGGCAAAAATACGATTGAAAAACAAACTCGCCTTTCAACATTACGTTGAGTGTCTTAACGCATCGTCGCCGATACTGAGAGCCGAGAAGAGGATCCATAGCGTTGATCATATCATCACAATGAATAAAGTGAAAAAAGTAGCATTGGATATTCACGACGATAAAAGATGCATCTTATCGTGTGGTATTGCCTTTGGGACACCAACGTTTGAAAGATGAACAGAAATGTATCGAATGTTCATAATCAAACAAAAAAGAATAATTGGTATAATAATAAATACATAACCATGCCTATGAACTTGTTCGGTTTCAGAAAGCAAATAATCATGGAAATTGCATCACCTAGCATCAATAAACTCTTGCTTTCAATGTTATCTAAACTCAACGGTACGTTGATCATTCACCTGAACAACATTTGGACGAAATATGACGGGGAAGGTGGCAAAACATTCTACGTCTTCAACAACAATTTAAATTTTTACAAGATTGGCGGGAAACTTCAGATGTTTGTGAATCCGGAGAATGCGGCTGAAATCAAGGTTTCCACCGGCAAGAACATTTATCAAATCAAGCACAGTAACATGGACGCTGCAACCAGTTACGATGTTTGAACCGAAGATTGTCTGTACATCGAGCTTCTAGGAGAGTACGACAAACTCATTCCTCTCTTCGTAGAATTGAGAATCACGTAATCGATAATAAATAAATAACCATAATGCATAACGATATCTTCGGACACACGAAGAACGTGGATTATGCCATCGAGATTCTTATGCTGGATGTCAGGGTTAAAAAGTTAAGGAGCTATATGGTAGCTTTGCAAAATGCACTCAACACTAGTCTACAGTCGGAAATAGCAAGTCTTCAGTCTAAATGCTTAGACCCCATTCTGAAAATGGATTCTGAACTTAAATCTTTGTTAAAAAATTATGTGAACGTACCGTCGGTTAGCAATGTGCAAGATATACAGTTGACCGTCGGTTCGCTTCAGAACGACTTGGTCAAATTGCAAAAGCTACAAACGAAATTGAAACTTGTAGTTGAAGAGCAAACTTCCGATCTAGAAAGAAAAATGTCCAAATTTCAAAACTTGATAGGCGACATAAAAGATGATTTCCACGATCAAAGGTGATTCGATGAAAGAGAAGCTTGAAACGGAAGAAATTCGTAGCACTTTCGATGAATTTGGAGTAAATTGTAGATTTTGGAAGACAGCATTACAAATTTACCTTCCTCCGACGAATTGCATGTTATCGGAAATAGCGTGGCGAATATCAAGATTCAGTTAGAGGTGTACCATGATTTTTAACACGCTCAAACTACGATCGCTACGCTCCAGGCATCTTTGGAGTTGATTAATTACACAATTAAAAATATCCACGCTCTCAAAGGGAGCTTCCAAAATCAGACGATCAGTATTCAAGACATGTTATTTACGGATCAGCAGAAGATTGATTACTTGGAAAATTTGAACGTCGAATCTAATCTCAATCATTTTCATCATGTCTTGGAAAAATACAGCATGATCTCGAAACTTTGCAGACGAGCGATCCCTCGAACGAAGATTTGTAGAAGTTGAAAACGGCGGTGTCGACATTGTCCGAATCTAGTGACGTTGAAAATATCAAATCGCTCGAAATCAAGGTTAACTGGTCTTCCCACCTCGCAAGAATTTTGCGCCGTTAAAAGAAATATTGTACGCATATTGAAACAGATAGAAACGGAAGTGAGAAATACGGAACAGATTCGGGACGAAATTTCTTCGCTTCGCGACATGGTGTCCACGTTACCGACATCACAGAGTGTGATCGATCTCCGTACTCAGTTTACCGAGATGAGAAACATAAAAAACGATAGTAAATATTCATTTGAGGCCAACTTCAACTTTGACCCTTCAAAAACCTGTTATTTTTTTGCACGAACTTACTATTTCTCTACGTTTCGCGGCTGTTTTATTGCAGTAACTAACTAAAAGAGCGACAAAAAGGATCTGAAAAGGGAGTGTCAAAAATGTACTATCAGTTACGCATGCTCTAGCGTTGTAACTTTCTAAACATGTCAATGTTTCTATATCGTGAGCTTTGTAAATCTAATGTTGCTTTGCTTACCTCGTGACCTTTGTAAACCAAATGTTTCCTCTTATTTCGGGAACATTTTTCTTTAGGTTTCCATATCGTGATATTTTTTGTAAACCCCCACAACCTCTCATTTTCAGTATTTGCGAGTTGTAAACTCAAGCAAAACAAAAATATTTGTTTCTGGCCCCCAATCATGCCAGGGTGTGTGGTGCCCAACCAAAAAGTTCTAATGGCTGCGGTTAGATAACCACACAAAATTTCCCTCGTAACTGATTATCTTGTGCTATAGTGCAAATTGTTGTGATATAGTGCAAAAACTTCTTATCTTGTTCTTTTTTTGTCGTGCAAACTGTTAAATCTGCTCCGTCACCCTCTCGTTCTACACGTCATAGATGAAGGACTTCTCTGCAATAAGGATGATGCTGCACACGGTGTCCTCGGGCAGAGCATCGTGGAACTCAAAGACAACTTTGATGTTGCTGCGATCGTTGACCACCACCTGCTTCCTCTTCGTCGTGTTGATGATGAACATGGGTCTGCGCGTCTTGAATTTGCTGGGTGTGTAGTACATCATCTTTTGTCATGTCGAGGTTGTAATTCTCTCGCGGGAACACTTCGTTCCTGCCGTTCTTCAGATAAACGTTCTTGATCTTGCAGTCGTCAAATTTACTGGAATCTTTTTCCTGGTTGTTGTCCCTCCCGGTCTGAAAGAGCACTACGACGAAATCTGGCATGTCGTACTGTATATTATTGAATTGCGTCGTGACGTCAAAATCCAGGTGACTTCCGGAAGCTATTTTCTTGACGCACTGGTTACCGTGAAAGTGAATCGGTGTCTGATGATTTTTCAAGATCTCTGCTTTGTACTCGAGAGCGTAATTCATTTCGTACTCCACCACAGGCATTCTCAATTCCATGCTCTGTATGACGCACTTGGCAGCTTCTGGTAAAGTGTTAGGCAGTGGCGTACCGCCTGCGTTCAAGTTACTGTATCGCATCAGTGCGTCGTTGTCGTTGGCCGCTCTGCGAAAGGTGATTCTCAGTCCTCCTTTCCACATAATTTCCTTGTAGTCCGAGAAGAAACCCGGAAGCAGAGGCATGGGAAACAGCACCGTGTGACTTCTCGTCGATGTTTTCGTCCCTGCTTCGAATCCTTTCGCCTGATAGTATGCTGCATGTGTTTTGGATAATTTTAATGTTCCTACTGCCGTTGACGTGATGCCTGGATAATCGATTCTGTCGATGACTGTGTTGTGTTTCCTGACTTCGACCTGCGAGAATAGGTATGGCACGAAGTGGTCCACTATCCGTCTCCGCTATCTTTTTTCGCCACGTCGAATTGAATGTAAACGTCCGTTCTGTGACCATGAACGAACCCGTAGCCTACATCCACATTGTATTCGATTTACCGGTTCAATTCGTTGAGATTGGCGAAGGTGCGACGGTTCGGAGGGAAAGATTGCAATTCGTAACTTTCAATCTGTTCCATGATGTATGGATAATTATTATACGTTGATCTCGACGATGGCCGTAGTTGTGGCACCTGCAAAATCCACCATGTCTCCTTTCTCGTTCGTGACCACTAACTCTAACTGATCTATGCGATTGTGACATACAGGAAATTAAATCGGCGAAGAGGGTGTGTAGATGATCGGTTCCATGAACTCGGAACTGGGTTTGAACGTGGCGATGATTCCCGTCTGCTTGGGACTTCCGACCAACACTTCGGCCACGTTGCAGTGAATGTTTAACGTCTCGATGACTAGAAATTTAGGAATGCTTGCTCCTGTGTGCTTGATGCCAGCTTTGAGTTTGGTGTTGTTCTCGAAACCTAATAGTTCCCCTATCGTGCCCAGATCCACCGTCTCCGTCGCGGACACAATTTCAACTCTGTGCGTAACGGAATTTTGAGAAAGGAATGTGCCTCTAGGTAACTGAGTTTCCAAAGTAGAAAGATTGTATTGACCTGGTGTGATGATGATTTTTTCATCTCCGACGCTAATTTTGTTATTGTGCTCTGTGACGTTAGGTATGAGGTACATGCTGTAGATAGAACGTAAAGCTATGGATTCAGGATAGACGATGTCGTCGTCCAAAGTGAGTTTCAAGAAAGAAGTCTCGCTCGTGAGATGGAACACTCCCATTGTGTATCAGGTTCCACAGTGCTTTCTGGAAATCTTCGATTGTAAGGTTTTTTTTATTTTAGAGAGAAAAGAGAGCATGGAGAGACAGAGATGACCACAGTTCACGTCTCCGATCTTCTATGGTAAATCTACCAGTGCTAGTTTTTCGCACCACTTTTGCTTTCTTGACCTCTTTCTTATCTGCAAACTTCACGCAGTACATTTTTGTCCCAAGTCATGCAACTTCGCTGATGTAATTACCGACAACTTCGTCTTTGAACTTTCCTATGGTCATTTTATTTTCCGACGAATGCAAAGGATGGTCTGATGGTAAGTTGCTAAAATAAAAACAAATGCTTCATCAAAGTCAGATCATGATGGAGGTCTTGAGTTTGGATAAGAAACACAAAGCTACCATTGTCAATGCAATGCAGGAAATTTGAATGTTATCGTCATAAAATGGTTGGAATTGATCATAGTAGGATTTGTACATGTGTAATTTAGAGAGTTCAAGAACGGTGGCAAATATAGCAATCGGCTTATTGAGCTTCACTTCCTTCTTGTTACGTTCAACAAATATTAAATTCAAATCGAAAGTGGTGAATGTTTTGAAGTAGGGGCAAGCAGCAATTTTCTCAAATTTCTTCACATCCGTAACTAATGTTGCATCGATGTACTTGCAGACGTTCTCCATTGTTTTGCCGCAAATGGCATTGTTAAACAACTTGTAGAGGTCTTTGTCTGCAGGGGTTGTAGATTGTGCTCGACGCTTGGTGTTCTCAGCAATATACGGCTCCAACCATTTGCTCTGTCTGAACTTCAAACCTCTATGTAATTTCTTGAGCTGCAAACCATGATTCAGATAGAATTGAAGTAACCTGTAGTGGAGAATGTAATTTCGTTTGTTGTTCAAGCTTAATACGAGTTTTGGCTGTAATCCTCCAGGTGGTTTTTCTTTTACTGGAGCGATGGCCAATCCTTGATGTTTATCATGGAGAGTTTCGGGATAATCAAGGTCCACTTCCAAGAAAGAGCCCCATTCGTTATTTTCGGCCCAGTTGGGAAAATCCTTAGAGGAGAGTTCCTCTTCGTCCATCCATTGATAGTCACTGATGGGAAGACATTGCGACATGGAATGAACATATAAATTATTCACATCTCAGTAGACAATGTAGGTGTCAGGTTTTGATGCGTCGTAACCAGGAGAATAAGGATTATTTGCAACAGCATGGCGACGTGGACGTTGTACAATGCCACCGCGTACTGCATTCTCAAGAAATACATATTGCTCCTTGTTCGTGATGAGGTCCAGAGCCACATTGGTATATTTCAACATGGGCTCCCATGTCAGCCCTGGTGTTGTAAAAAAATGTGCTGGTTCCAACTTCTACATTTCAATATATCTGTTCCGAAACAATTCGAAAATATCCATCAGAAGGGTGACATCAAGTTTGAGATACAGGTCGTGATAGTCCCGTAAAATTTGACAGTTGAAGGCCGACCACACTCTACGGTCATGTTGATATTCATCTTCGGAACAAACGTCATCGGTGAGATGAGAATAAAATGCAGTACGACGTGGCAGATCGTTCTCGTCGAATTTGCCGAATTCATTTACGTACTCATAGGAGTAGACTCCCTTACGTTTCAAAAGATTCAAATTGTCTTCCCCAAAACATTGTTTCGTGGCCACAAGATCTTCGTCGCTTAGTTGAGCTGCAAGAGTGGCCAGGCTGGAAGACAGGAAATTGTAAGAGTCTAGGATTCGCACTTCTACACTTTCTCCGTCTTCGAGAGAAATCTACACCCTTACAGCAATATACGTTTCGCTCGTTCACGGAATAATCCTGATGCGATTCGTGGTGTTGTAAAGCTCTTTGATGAACAGATGTGTATCGTACTTCTCTGTGTAATGGAGATACACAGCAACAAATCGTGCTTCCTTGATTTTGAGATTGCAGACGTTACAAATTATGGACAAAATTTTAGAATTTTCATGGTTGTGATGTACTACCTTGTGGTTTTCGGGGGTGAAATCAAGGAAACACACCTCGCATCTTGTTGCTATTTCGTGTCTCTGACGTTGTTCCGTTATGAGTGGGGGTGGAAAAACGTAAGGGCCTTTAAGTCTATGTGGAAGTTCTTTGGCACATTATCCTATTTTTTTGACAAAGTTTTTCCATGCATCGGGTCCACAATACGTAATAACCTTATTTAACTTTTCCCCGTAAATGGCAAAACAGCAAGGATCGTGGTGAAAAATTGGTATTGTGTTTGAGATAGTGGGGTCAGAGTCACATGAGTCTAACGGAACTTGAAAACTTTCAAAATCAGCATAAAGAACAATAGGATGGGGGAGAAAAACTGATATTTTTGAAATGTCATCTTGCTTCCGGGTTCCGGCATGACATCTTCGGGTTCTGCATGCATGGAACCAAAACACTCGTGTTGTACCATTTTTCCCCGGCGAAAAATTCTCAAGCACCGATCGCAAATTTCAATCTTGCCGTGATTTTTGCTGATTTGACTTCCCACTAGGCGTGAAAAGTTGCGAATTAAACCGTGACGGTCGTCTATGAGAAGAAGTCTGATTACGCTATTTTGGCTTTTTGCAGGTCTGAGAACGCAAATGTGGCCCCAATCGTCAACCCCGAACACGGAAATATCAATGTTTTGCCCCTTTTCTTCTTTATACTGTTTTATAAATAAGTCGATGTCATTTAAAAACACTGCATATGAAATTCCCTTCATCACTTTTTTATATCTCCTCTCGTATCTGGTGTATTTTGACAGACGCTGGGGGTTGACATTGGCTCGGTGTAACGCTGCGATGACAGACCATAAGAAACTCTTCTTATCTTTACTTTCTATGTTTACCACTGCATTTTGCTTTTTCTTTAATGTGTCTCATCGCATCATTTTCTTGAGCGCGACCTAAAGTTATAAAATTACACACTCTAAGCTGCAACATGTGGTTACGGCTACAAAGACTCCAACCGCTTCCGCGACCTTCAAATTATTCTTGTTTTCTTACTACATGGTTAAATAGACGCGTTATAATTTCTTGAAGATCGTAGTGATTACCCTGATGTAAGCCTTCACATTCTACATAGAAACTGAAACTGCTTGTCTTGGACGAGACGACTTTCTCATACATAAGGGTTAACACAAGATGAATTTTGATTGCGACGTTAATAATGCATTCGCGTAATTTGTCAACGACAAGAGATTTCAAATTATCCAAGAACGTGCCGGAATCACATTTTTCATGTGGTAAAGATTTATACGTCATGGTACGAGCACGTTTTTCAAAGTAGAGCCTTCATGTGCATCAATGCGAGATTTTTTTGCTGGGGGGACATCAACACTTTTATTTTGCGGTAGGCGACATCTCTTCTTATGCTTAGACATGTTTAGTTTAGAAATCACCTACCCACAGTTGCGGCATGGTACATTTTTGCAAAGACCAGAGTGTCCGTGTTGCGGCTCCATTCTGTATGTATGTTATTTATATATGTCCAAGGCTTTGATTTTTTGGGGCGACGTTGAAAATCACTGAAACAGGAGGAAAAAAAAGCTGACATCGTGCTCGCACTGTTGTAAAAAAATAGAGCAAAGTGTGTGGCATGACTTTAAAAATGTTATGTCTCCTCCGGCTATTAGCGCATCCTCATCTTCAAAAAACACGAAAAAAAATGTCACGCGAAATTTCTCTCTGTTGACCTCAAGAATTTTAATCGGGTTATGGATAAGACACTAAATCTGCGTCGAATTAAAATCCTTCACTATGTGTCTGAAGAATTCATACCGTGGGACGAAGAGATAGAGCGTATTAACTAAAAGAACTCCCACCAGTTTGCCGGATTTCAAATTGAACCCGATGTAGAAACAGTTTTTGAAGAAAATGCACAGTGCGATGCATCGATTAATATTAGACAGCATAAACCTTACAAACTCCAACCGGGTGAAATTGAAATTTCGCATCGTGTTTACGTCGCTTTTCGAGAATGGTTACGTACGCAATATTGGTTGTCACTTGTCTGTTATGGTACATTAACGTATAGCGAATTGAGAGAATTAAATACTTTCCTAGAGAGCCTCATTTTGATTTTTTTCACAAAGTGGCTTGAACGAATACCTGTGTTTTTCCATTTTTAGAATAACCAAATTGCTGTATACAGAAAATAGTGAACAGGATATAATTTTTTTTTGTTTACACATATTCACGTTTTGGTAATATTATTTTTTTCACAGATTGACAAATATGCGTCGAGGTACTGCTTAAAAAGTATGAAATAGTCAACTTCTTCCGAACACTAATCATGGGGAAAATAACTAAGAGTCGAAGGGGAAAAAATAAGTTAAGTTATATGGACGTGTGGTAAGTTACACACAATTAGGATAAGTATGTACCTCCGAAGGGTAATACGGTCATGTCAACATTTGTTCCTAATGGATCCTGAAACATTAATAGTTTTAGGTATCAGACTGTCTACTTGATCATCGCTTACGTGTGCAGTAGACGTAATGGTTTAGTATACCAAGTTCCTCGCATGAAGCCCCATTTTAACCCGGAGAGAAAAAACAGCAGCCAGCCGTGCCGTCATCGCTTACACTCTCTCGTTTGCTCTTTCCTTCGGCATCGAAAAAGAAGACATCATTAGATCTGGTGCGGTGCCGTGCTACTGTGACCTGCTGGTTGCGTGCGTGAAGAAAAAGAACAAATTAACCTCGTGGGAAGCGTGAAAAGGTCCGGGATCAATTCAATGCACGCGCTTAAAGTAAAGCTACAACCAACAGCTACAAATTCGAATTGTTGAAGGTTACGGCCAGCCTTTAGGGCTACCCCCTCAGTCTCAAAAGAGAACCAATGCCAATTATCGTGCGAACTCAAATATAACGCGAGGGTTAATTGTTCCCCATTCACCAATCAAAAAAGGAATTGTAGGCAAACATAAATGATCACAAAATATCGTGGAAAATTACACTGCTGCAATTCAGAAAAATTATCACACTAACACAAAATAACTACATGTAACAAACTACATCCTTTACTATATGCTTCGACACTAGTTCTTTTTTGTTATCAATAATAGATTCGTTATTTCAGCGTTTTACTTTACGCAAAGTTTATAAACAAAAGGAGAGGCACAGAATTGTATGAAAGTTTCGAAGAATACTTTTGAGTAACAAATTTATTTATATCCAATCATGAACAAGAAACAGTAAATTTCTCCAATAACAACAATATAAAAAGGATAGTTTTATGACGTACAATTCTAATTTTACGTATCCTTTTGGAACTTCCCTCAAACTACAACATTAACAATTCTTACTGTGGTTATTTCTTTTGTCACTAGTCGTGGCAGTAATATATACATGCATTTTACGCAAATTACAAAAAATTCTAACGAATGCTAGTACATGCACGAGTTCCAATTGAACTCCTTTAATTGATGCTTCTAAAAAAACTGAGCATATCAAGAAATTCGAACATTACAATTTATCGATATATTAACCACTTTTACCACATATCATTTCCATTTGCTTTTGACAATAAGCAATCTTATAATTCCTATAACTATTTGATGCTCCCAGTATTTACTTGTTTATTAGTGCCAATGTCGACATGAATCTTATTTTTACATTTTTTAGGAAATCGCAATTATAAATAGCAAGTAGCCCGCGTACGCCTTGGTTTACGCTAACAATTCAGGCAAAAATGCCCCAAGTTCAGTCGCGTTATTATTAACAGGCAATCAAAAAAGGTAGTTTGACGCTATGGGTGAAATAAAGTACTGTAATAACGATTTTGAAACAACTAGTGTTTTCGTCGATTCGTCGTTTAATCCAATTACACTCTTCCTTTAGAGTTTCGATTCGGTTAAATTAAACATATTCCAATCTATCACTGTCCACGAACTTGCATTTTTTGCAATCACAAAGGAGGAAGAAAACGACACTGTACATACCTCCATTAGATTTCACATAGAGTATCAGACGGCAATCCCTCACTACCAGGGACGGTTAGTTACTAGAATTCGTGGCTTCCTTCACGTCTCGTCTTCAGGATTTTGGCGTCACTCATAGTAACATCTCTGAATTCGTATCCAGTCACCAACATGGATACCGATTCGTGTTATGGGCGAAAACACCCAAATCAAACTGGGCAGCGATCAGCTTCGTACATTCGTCAAACGCAGCCTTCCATATAGCGTATAAAACTAATCAGAGAAAGGAATGAATACTGCTTCGCGATATAATGTCCAATATTCGTAGAGAGAGAAAACCAATTTATGGTGCGCGCAAAAAGCAAGAAATCAAAAGGAGGTTAAGTCTCGCCAGCGAGGCAACTTGCACACTTAACCATGCGGCGCACGGAAAAATTCTCTCTCACACTCGTGACGCAAAGTCACGTCGTTCTTATCGCGAAGGTTACAGGATCGGAACTGCTGTTGCTTTTTTTGCTCGGGAAGTGAGCACGGAGCGAGGTGTCGGTGGAGACCTCTAGCGTGATAAATTATAATCCAAGGAAAACAAACAAGACGCAAGGCGTACGAATAAAATGAGAAATTGTGACGTTTTTTCACACGAAAATACAATGCGTAGAAAAAAACGTCACACTACCGATAGACTAAACGCACCTGACAACGATAAATAGTCAGTCCTCTTCGCATGACCCAGAAAAAAACACAACTAACAACCAACCGTGGCATTTGCTCCATTAAATCTTTACACGAGGCTGGCTTTTTCCCATTTGCGCAAAGCGAGCTGCAGCCATGTAAAAAAAGCGAGCCAGAGAGCATGGACGCTGAAACAATGGTCTGATGCGTGTGACCTAGAAAAACAAACGATCGCCACCGTCGTTCTAGCACCTGTGTTCTTCCTGTCTGAGCTGAAAATCATCCTGATGCGATTTTGATTGCCGCGAGCTAGAAAGCATTGCTCTTCCTATTGCATTGTTCAGAAAAGCACCTGGCGACGAACGATACGGAAAAAAAAACAGGTGCACTCTTCCTGCCGGAGGTGAAAATAATTGACGTGACCCAGCTGCCGCATGAGTGATTCCAAATGACAGTAAAAGATGAACCTCTGTATTACCGTAACAGTAAAGTACATAGGTCGAAACAATAGTATCATAACATCGGCGGCTACGCAATCACATCCCCTAGAAACGATCGACCTAAAAACACAGTACAACACCCTCCAAAAACGACTATATAAATCAACTTTTCTGATACTCAGAAGTAATTTCCTTTTTTGAAACCAAAAACATAAGGAAAGCAAAAAACTCTCGCAACATTAGGTTTACAAAGCTCTCGATATAGAAACATGATTTTAGAACGTTACATTACTGGAGCATAAGTACTTGAATGTACGTTTTTGACACTCACTTTTTCAGAGCCCTTTTGTCGCTCTCTTAGTTCGTTATAGTGCAAGATAATCAGTTACACCAATTACAATATAAATTTTGCACTATAGCACAAGATAATCAGTTACAATGGAAATTTTGCACTATAGTATGACAAAATGCTTTCTTGTTTCAGATGCTGAACAACAAGCACCCACACTAGGAAGGAAAAGCATGCAACTTTATTTGTAACATATTCTCTATAAATCTTCTTCAAGAAAAATAATAAACATATCTCACATCAAAAAATCAAAATAACACTATGGTCGTTGCATGCATTTACGGAGGTACTCTGTAGGAGGTTTCATGGGACTCTACAACTCTACAGAGGTGTGTTGTTATCTAACCGCAACCATTAGAACTTTTTGGTTGGGCACCACACACCCTGGCATGATTGGGGGCCAGAAACAAATATTTTTGTTTTGCTTGAGTTTACAACTCTCAAATACAGAAAATGAGAGGTTGTGGGGGTTTACAAAAAAGATCACGATATGGAAATCTAAAGAAAAATGCTCCCAAATAAGAGAAGACATTATGTTTACAAAGGTCACGAAGGAAACAAAGCAACATTAGGTTTACAAAGCTCACGATATAGAAACATTGACATGTTTAGAAAGTTACAACGCTAGAGCATGCGTACCTGATAGTACGTTTTTGACACTCACTGTTCAGAGCCTTTTTGTCGCTCTTTTAGTTCGTTACTGCAATAAAACAGCCGCGAAACGTAGAGTAATATTAAGTTCGTGCACTAAAATAACAGGTTTTTGAAGGGTCAAAGTTGAAGTTGGCCTCAAATGAATATTTACTACCTACTAACGATCTTACAGCGAAAAGTTCCAATTTGCATCTGTTGGAAAATCTTCAGCCAATTGTCGTCAGCGTCAGAGAACACGTTGGTGTTTTGGAAACCAATGCTGCCTCTCAAGAATCGACGTTAGCCGCTTTCGGATCTAAGTTGCAAGAGCTGAACGACTACTACAAACAGTTGAATGTTGAAATAAAAACAGCAAACCGTCATTTTCGTCCATAGCGGATTATATCGTCGAGCAAGTGTTAGCCATAGAAAATAAAATGGAACAATTTCACGATAATCTCGTTACTTTCGATACTAAAATCGCCAAATTGTTTTCTTTCAAACTATCAAAATGAATAGCATACCGAACTAGCAAAGAACATCCACTTTCGTTAAGAACAACACGTTGTACGTATGAAGTTCACATAAGCCATATCAGAGATTTTTAATCGACGGTACCATACAAATACACGAATTTTCATACTTGGCTCATGGAAAACGGATCGCCGTTCCAATAATGGCATTAATAAGCAAGCGCGGAGTCCAGAGGCCGGGAAATATACCATTAGCGTATTGGGACGAAAATTACAAACGTCTATTGGTGGTGTCAAAAGGCATCGACTATTTGTGGCAACGTGACCTCCTCTAAATAAGCAGCGGTAATTTGAAGAATTTACATAAAATCAATAAGGGCAACAGGTACCACCTCACCGTCAAGGATACATTTTCAAAATTCGCTTGCGCTTTACCTCTAAAAACCAAAACGGGAACATGCGTAGTGGAACAATTCGAAACAATTTTCGACGAAAGTGTCAGACGACCTCGATTCCTTCAAACGGACAACGGAAAACAATTCTACAACTCCGTCTTCCAGAAATTTGATAAAGATCAAAACATTCATCATTATTCGACCTCGAGTCTCATTAAAGCCAGCATAGTTGAACCTTTTAACCGAAACTTGAAAACGCGCATGTGGAAACGGTTCACGCTTAAGGGGAAATTACAAATGGGTCGACATACTGCAGGAACTCGTAAACGATTATAATCACACGGTTCAGAGAACGATACGCATGAAACCCGTCGACGTTAAAAAGCCTCACGAACGGCGTTTAATTTCTACGGTTTATTGTCCAAAATAAAGTCCCACAACCAAGAAAGCTAAATACGCAGTAGAAGAGGAGGAGATGATTAGCAAATTCAAACGAACGTTCGAGAAGGGATTCACAAAAAAATGGAGAACGGAACTTTTCATCGTAGTTCGAGTTCTACCCGTAACTGTAACACGTGTATAATAATGGATAATCGCTTTGAAATTTTGAAAGGACGGTTTTACGAAGAGGGACTCTCTACAATTAAATACCCCGACACGTATTTAATTGAGAAAGTATTGCGAAGGAAAAGTAACAAATTGGAACTGGACATTGCTAACTTTGAATCGGAAATTAAACCACTTTACAGCTCTCACGGAAATTCTGTCGTGGTCTTCGACGACGTAATTTTAGAAAATCAAAATGAAATTCACAACTACTTTACTCAAGGCCGTCACAGGAGAATGGATTGTTTTTACTTAGCTCAAACGTTTTCCAAATTCCAAAGCAGTTACTAAGCGACAACGCTAATTTCATTTGTTTGTTTCGTCTAGATCACACAAATCTTAAACATGTTTACGATGACTACGTGGGTGGAGATGAACTACAACGAATTTTCGAAATTCTGCTCTTCATGTTGGATCAGTGACTATTTCGGATTCACTACGATCGATATGACTCAAAACCCAGCGAAGGAAAGTAAAAAATAAAATTAACGACTTTGCGAATGTTGCAATGTCACTAGACGTTTAAAATAACCCCATATAAAACAATTGCAAAACGAAAAATGGAAGACACCCGAAATTGCGCGAATACCTTCCGAAACGATTCAAAGGTTGGAAATCCGAGATTCGTGGATTCTACGAAGAGTACAAGCGCGAAGGTTAACCTATCATCAACGCCATAAGCGGTCTCCGTAAGGAGATTAGAAATGTCACGGAAGAGAACAAGGATCTCATCAGGGAACTCGTACCTCTTGCCGCTCGAAATTATGAAGATTATCCTCGAACGCCTCTTTCTAGCACTCACACTCCTCTCGAACTTATGCAACCGCCTAAACGTCAAGCCATAGGAATCACTACATCTTCTTCGGATAAGATCGAGTGGGGTCCTTTAGCGAGACATTATTTAAGCACCGCGAAATTCGACAAGGACGAGGTGTTCGGATTGTATCCGAGCATGGAAACTAACGAATTAGTCATTCGGAATATTGGAAAATCGAAAGTCACGTTCGAAGGAGACGACGTAAAAATTAATTTAAGCGAAAATGGTAGTTGGTCCAGGTTCCCATGTACAGTTGGAGTTTGGGAGCTCATCACCACAAAATATCACAAAGATTACACGGACGAACATTATCAAGGTTACTCGGATATTTTAATATTGTCGGATGCTCTGTACCAAAACAACAACGACACTCAGAATCGAGTCAAATCCAGCAGCGGAGAAAAATATAGGAATCTCATCAAACGTATTTGGAACGACATAAAATATGGAAGCAAGACGCTACAACATGTTACCTAAGGAATTCGTGTGGGTGGACAATGTTAGGAAACTCATTTACTTGTCATAGCAGGCGAAGAAAATGCAGGTAATGGTAACTTCTACAACGAGAAAGTAGGAATCGTGGACATGATCAGCACCAAAATCTCCAACTTCATCGTGAACGACAGTAAAAGAATACGATAACTCATCAAAATAATCAACATTCTTCCACCGAAATTTTGGAACGTGCAGAAGACACGTTACTAGTGAACGACATCATAAACAAATTACCGTTCGAAATGCACATCCCAGGGTAACAGTACTGCAGACCGTGTACAAAATCGAACAAAGATTGGAAAAAGGAGACAGGGGTGTGAATCCGTTGGAGGCAGCATGCAAAGATCACGAAATCGCTTACAACATTCAAACAAATCTATATTCACGTCACGAAGCAGATAAAAAATTGGAATATGAAGCATTCGGGAGGTTCATCACCTGGGACGCTTCTCTGGGTAACGGGTTGCAGCTTGGGCACGACGATTGCCACGAACACGAAACTTAAATTGGGATTGCGTCTATAAATAACACCACATGAAAACTGACACAGCTACAAATAACACAAGATCCTCCAAAACTGTTGCATAAAATATTTACGATTACGTTCGACGGAGGTGACGAAGATGTCTCGAAAATCGTAGACTTGGCGAAAATAACGTCGGAATTTCGATTACCGTGCAAGTTGGTTTTCATGGACCTTCTTCGGAAAATATGCGACACAAAAAGCTTGCAAGGTCTCGACATCCAATTTCAGACTCCAGGGAAATGTTGGACAACAGATTGAACGAACTTTGCGAGGCGAGATAGGGAAGAAGACGATATACGAACAATCGGTACGAGTCAAACCTGGAAACATACAGCATCATCAATCACATCATTGCATTAGGTGAAGCGCGAACTTTCTTCTTCGTCACCCACATTACATAAATAACCGATTGTCAAAGATAATATATATCACGTGAAACGAGTGAGACAAAAAAGTTTTCCCAGAATATATATATATATATATATATATATATATATATATATATATATATATATAAATAACAGATTGTCAAAAATAAGAAAAAAATAAAAAAAATATCACGTGAATTATTCACAGACATAGCGGGCTGAGTGAGACAAAAACGTTTTCCGAGAATATATATATATATATATATATATATATATATAAAAATATAAATAACATAGCATCATCATGAAGCCCAAGGGTGTCATTTACCAGGTACCGTACTCGAATCGCAAAAAATCTGGGTGCCGTCGACAGGTTACTTATCAAGAAAAAAGAATAAAAGAAACGTTCTTGCCGGTCCAAATTTCAGGGAATGAAATTGTTGCTCAGCACCCCTCAAGTGAAAATATTGCAGCGTTCAATGAAAAAACACACACGGGAGGTTTCATATTAAACATTCCAGCAATTTTAGCTGCTTTGGGTACAGTCGGAAGTTTGGCAGGTGGTAGCGCCACCATAGCAAAACCCGTAATCGACTCGAGAAAGAACAAGGCAGAATTGGAAGAACAGAAACGTTACAACCTGGAAAAGGAGAAGAAAGGAAAGGGCGTTGAATCTCTGATCGAACCGTTGGGAATCAAACACTTCAGTGGAGTTGTCATGTCAAATTCTTTACCCTCGGCGGTTAGAATAAAATAGTGTAGAGTCGTCAACTTGGACAATTACGAAAATTAAAGGCAAGAATTGGATATGTTGTCTCAAAAATTCAAACAACAACGCTTTTGTTTTCGATTCTTTAGGAGGTTTAGTAAAATATCCCAAAGCTTCCAACCTCTACTACAACGACGAGAGAATCCAAGGTTTCGAGGAAGGGAACAGCGGTCACCTTTGCGTTTCCATGCTCGCCTTTCTGTTACGACGATATCATCAATCCTAAATCCATAGCTCTTCGTGCTTTCTACAGCATGTACCTGATTCCAAACGTGACCGAACACAAGAACACCATCAAGGTCGGAAAAAAATCAGCATCATGCCGGGACAGTACAATTTGTCCATCTTGCAAACCGAATTACCAAGAGGAGTACTTCTCTCTCAAAATTCCGTGACCCACAAAGTCGAGTTGGTGTCCGCAACGGAAACCGTGGACCTGGGCAAAATCGGGGATGTTTTGGGTTTCGAGAACAAGACAAAACTCGAATCAAGCATTTCGGCGCAAATATTCCAAAACTTCTGATCATCGAAACTCTGAACGTTCACTGCAACGTGGCTGAAGGAATGATCACGAAAGCAGACAATATCGATAGTCACAAGCAAAGGAAAATCATCGCGACCCTTCTCTCCTGTCGAAATATTTTGAATACTTTTTCTCCAAGTACCCCGGCCGCGTTTAAATACCTAAAATTGCGAAAACACACACACCCTGGGGATTTCAACGATAAATAGAGTTCGCGTACTAATTTTTTTAGGGTCCTAAGTTCAAGGGGGAGGAGGTTTTTTTTGGTCCACCAAAAATTTATGATTGCTCAGAAGGTCGAACATAACATGAAAACTAAAAAAAAAAATACATGGTACAAGATTACTCTGAAGGCCCTTCTTATTTATGATGAAATTCTTACTTATGATGAGTTTAAACCGGTCGTATTATTCTACTGCAAACTATGCGTCCAGCTCCTACCGTTTCACCTACTACACAAGTAGGTCAAAGTTCACACCATTTCCAACAACTCGTGAAGGATCGTAAAAAAATGTTACAGGTTAAGTTATATCACGTAAGATTGTAAGAAAATAGATTACGTTAAATCAAGTACGATTGTAAGAAAAAAATACGTAACCAAAAAAACGACGCTTGCAGGTTAACTTGCCCGCCAAAGGTCGTAAAAATGTGAATTGGTTAAGTTATATGAAGTAAGATAGTGGCGTACCTACAAAGGATGCGGTAGGAAAAACCAAGTTGCGGTGAAAATTGTACTGGAACGTCGTTGAACGCTAAAATATCCACAAGAAAATCGTCAAAATATGATGCGACTGATGTTAAATGCACAGAAATAGGGGATACCTACAAAGGATGACGTCGAAAATTCTCCTTTATACTACTAGCTCCCACAGTCCCACCCTGCCTGGATACCTGGTCCAGCTGTTCTTCTCGCCCAAATTGATTTTCACATCTTCACCCTCGAACGTGACTCGATTTTCCGATCTCCCATACTACACCCTCGTTGGGATCCACGTCTCGGCGCCGGTGCGAGTTCGAACGGAGTAGTGTGAATGCTAGATATCGGCGTAGGTATGATATAATTTCGAGCGATGGGCGGTACAAGCTCGTTGATTAACCCTTTGTTTAGCTTGGTGACATCTTTGATTTATTTGCTGAGTACGCTAATGGCATCAATGATAGGTTGGTTCTGATGTCTTTATCTTCGTAAATTCCACGATTATCTTATTTCCACCCTTTGAAGCATTTTGAAAAGTAGTCGAGTAGCTTCAGGTTATCTTCTGGAAGTTTATGTTTCGTCATCGGCTGGACGTTACGTTATTTTAAATGACGTTGCAACATTCGTGAAGTCGTCGATTTTATTCCTGCATTTTCCGTCGTTCGGTTTCTTCGTCATGTCGAACGTTACAAATCCAATGTCGTCGTGGCTCCAGCACAACGCGCAAATATTCGAAAATTCAATATAGTCAAATCTCCACCACGTAGTCGTCATGCACGTGCTTGAGGTTAGTGGCATCCTGACGAAACAGGGACAAAGGGTTGGAGTTGTTCTGGAGCAGCTGTTTGGGAATCCTAGAGAAGGTCTGCACAAGGTAAAAGCAGGCTTGACCACTTTTGGCGACCATAGGTGAAGAAGTTGCGAATCTCGTTCTCGTTTTCCAGGATCACGTCTTCAAAGAGCACTACCGTTTTTTTAAGGCAGCAGTCCAGCGGTATCACTTCAGAAGCGAGCGTGGCTATAACCAGTCCCACGTACAATTTCGCCAGCTGCCGGTAATTGGGTTGCTCCAAAAGTTTAGAGAAATCATCCAGGTGCCTGGTCTTCCAATCCAACCAGTTGGGCAAGAGCCAAAAATTGTCCATCACGAAAGTCGTCTTCCCGCATCCCGAAGGTCTAACAGTAGTGCATATTGATTTCTTCAAACTCATACTTAGTAGGTATCCTTTCTTTCTATGCATTTGGCCTCAGTTGTATCACATTATGACGATTATTGTGAGGACTTTATGGCATTCCTATTGCATCTAGGTTTTCTCCACCTCATACTTTGAAGGTATGCCACTTTCTTACGTGATATAACTTAACCTCTTCAATTTTTAACGACCTTTTACGGGTTAAGTTAACCTGCAATTGTTGTTTTTTTGGTTACGTCCTCTTTTTTCTTACGATCTTACTTTAAATAACTTAACATATTATTATTATTATTTTAGGATTGTTCACGAGTTAGGTAACATACGTTCACCCCAATTGTAATCTATCACGATAATATATTTTTTACGACCTATTACGGACTAAACTATCCTACGTATGAATGTCCATTCGCAAAAAGAAGATTTTGACCAAAAGAGATAAACTCATTGTCGGTTGCCATTTTCAAAGGGAGGACATCGAGACGATGCTCAAGCAAGAAACCTGAGCTCTCTACGATCATCCTTTCGAAAGTTACGAGCGATGAAGAAATTCGGCAAATGAACCCCTCCTCCTTCAAGTTAGAACCACCAAATTTGGTATATGTATTCTAATGTCTCAAAATCGACAAGGGGTACTTAAGGGTTCACAACAGGGAGATTTTCCGATTTATTTTCGACCTATTTCTCACCGTTTTTGAGATATTTGCTATTTTATGTTTTTTTTACACAGGAGTTGGAACAATTTCAGAAAGGTGTTCCATAATGACCTACGTCATTTTGAATTTCCAACCGGAGAGGACACCGATACGATGCAAACGCATGAAATCCCATGTCTCTTCGAAAGTTACAAAAAACAATAAATTCGGCAATTGATCCACTCTTGACCTGAGGACTTCCAAATTTCGTACGCGTACTTTACGTCGTCGAAATCGACAGGAGGTATTTTAAATTTTTGACAATTATATTGTAATTTCTGCTGGAAATGATATGAAATAAACTTTTCTACTTGTGCTAGTTTTTAAAACTGGTCCGTGACCCTCTCGTTCTTGACTTCCTGGACGATCGACTATTCTCTCACCAGGATAACGCTACACAACGTGTCGTCGGAGATTGGATTGTGAAATTCGCAGACGATCTTCATGTTTGTTCTCTCGTTGACCACCACTTGTTTTCGTTTCGATGTGTTGATGACGAACATGGGTCTTTTTGCATTGAATTCGCTAGGAGTGTAGTATACATCTATGTTACCCTAGGTCACTCTCTTGTGGCAGAGAATGGTTCGTATAATTTAAGAAAATCATCTTGTGCTATATCGAGGTTGTAATTCTCACGCGGGAAAACTTCGTTTCTTCCGTTTTTAAGGTATGCATTCTTGATCTTGCAGATGTCGAATTTGCTTGATTCTTTTTCCTGGCCGTTCTTTGTCTCTGCCGCTTTGGAAGAGTACTATGAAAAATCTGACATGTCGTACTGTATGTTGTTGAATTGCGTCGTGACGTCGAATTCGTAGAGGTTAGCGGAAGAGGGTTTCTGGACGCATTGGTAAATGTAAAATTGAATGGGTTCCTGTGGATTTTTCAAAATACCTGCTTTGTACTTGAGAGCGCGGTTGGTTTCGTATTCCACAACAGGAATTCTCAGCTCCATGGTTCGAATGATGCATTTTGCTGCTTCGGGAAAAATGTCTGGAATCGGAGTGATCCCGTCCGTACCCAAATTTCTGTATCGCATCAAAACATTGTTGTCGTTTGAGGATCTGCGAAAAGCGATTCTCAAACCTCATTTTTACATGATCTCCTTTTAGTACGAGAAGAAACCTGGCAATAGACGCATGGGAATGAGTACGGTGTGATTTTTTGTTGCTATTTTTGTTCCCGCTTAGAATTTTTCTGTTTGGTAGTAAGTGGTATCTGTTTTCGAAAGTTTCAACGTACACACTACCGTGGAAGTGATTCCTGGATAATGAACTCTATCGAAGACCCTTCCGTGTTTTCTGACTTCAACTTGCGAGAACAGGTTGGGTACAACGTTTTCAACGAGTTTCAAATTTGGGTTGGGTGGGAATGCTTCTCAGCTTTCTTTTTTCACCACATCGAATTTAATGTACAGGTCTGATCTGAGAGGATGAACGAATCCGTCCCTTATGTCCACATCGAACTCTATTTCTCGGTTCGTTTCGTTTTCTTAAGTGAAGCTTTGCCATTTTTTATGTGGTGTTATTTTTACACCACATCCCATTTTTCGTTTTGTGTTCATGGCGGAGGTTGTGCCCAAACCTGCAACCTGTTCTCCCAGAGTAGCGTCCCAGTTGATAAATCTCCAGACTGCTGCAAATTCTAATTTTTTATCTCATTCGTGACGTGCATATAGATTTGATTGAGTGTTGTAAGCGATCTCGCGATCTTTGCATGCGGCATCAAACGGTTTCACACCCAGTCTCCTTTTTCCAAACTTTGCTTGAGTTAGGTATTCGGTCCAATGTACTGATAACCAGGGATATGCTTTTCGAACGGTAATTTGTTTATGACATCTTTCACGATACCCTTGCCTTCGGCCACGTTCAAAAATTTCGGTAGAAGATTGTTGGTTATTTTGATCAGGTATTCCTTTACTGACGTTCACGATGTAGTTGGAGAGTTCGGTGCTGATCGTGTCCAAGATTCTCATTTTCTCGTTGTAAAGTTTATGATTACCTGCACTTTCTTCGCCTGCTATGATAAGTAAACGATCCACGAGTTTCCTAGCATCGTCCACACATACGAATTCCTTCGGTAACGTGTTTTAGCGTTTGACGCAACTTCCAATGATTATATCTTGCCAAATATGTTTCATGAGATTCCTGTATTTTTCTCCACTGCTGGATTTGACACGATTCTGAGTGGCGTGGTTGTTTTGGTAAAGATCATCCGACAATATTAAAATGTCCGTGTAAATTTGATAATCTTCTTCCGTTTTATCTTTGTGATATTTTTTGGTGATGATTTTCCAAAGTCCCTGGATACCTGGCCCAATTATTTATTTTACCTAAAATAACTTTCATGTCGTCACCTACGGATTTTCCAATTTTCCAAATCACACCTTTGTTGGTTTTGATGCTCGGATATATTCGGAATACCTCATCCTTGTCGAATTTCCCATTACTCGCGTAATCTCTTGCCAACGGACCAAACTCGATCTTATCCGAAGAGGATGAAGTGCTTCTTGTGACTTGACGTTTTGGCGGTTGTCTGAGATCGAGCATAGTGTGATTGGTAGAGAGAGGCACTGGAGGATAATCTTCATACTTTAGAGCGGCAAGAGGTACGAGTTCCGTGATGAGATCCTTTATCTGTTCTGTAACATTTTCAATCTCATTAAGAGACCGATGGCATCGTTGATGGATTGACCTTTCAGTTTGTTCTCTTCGTAGAATCCACGTTATCGGATTTCCAACCTTTGAATCGTTTTGCAATGTAATCGCGCAATTTAAACTTCTTTCAATTTTTTATTTTGTCAATGTGTTTATGTTTTTTTAAAAAACTTCGTATGACGTTGTAAAAATTAGAAAGTCGTTGATTTGGTTTCCGTACCTTCCGTCCCTGCGTTTTCGAGTCAAGTCGATCGTAGCGAATCCGAATCACTTTTCCACCAAGAAGAGCAGAATTTCGAAAATTGTAATTGTAGTTTAAATCTTCTTCTAAGTAGTCATTGTAGACATGCTTAAGATTAGTGTAGTCTTGACGAAAAAAAACTAATACAATTAGCATTGTCGCGTAGTAACTCTTTTGGAATTTTTGAAAAATTTTCAGCTATGTAAAAGGAATCCATTGTCCTGTGGCAACCTTGAGTGAAAAAGTTTCTAAGTTCATTTTGATTTTCTAAAATTACATCGACGAAGATACCAACAGGATTTTTGTGACAACGGTCAAGTGGTTTTATTTCGGATTTGAAAGTTATGCCCTGTCCTTTGTACAAATTAATGAGTTGATGGTATTTCGGTTTTTCCAAACTTTTGGAAAACACGTGCAGGTGTCTGTTCTTCCAATGTAACCAATTCGGTGCAAGGAGAAAATTGTCCACCAGTAACGTGGCTTTTCCACAATCGGAAGCACAAAGAATAAGACAACGAATGTTATCGGGTAGCAACTATTTTTCATTTCCCTGAAGCGTGAACCGTTTCCACATGTGCGTTTTCAAATTTCTATTGAATCGTTCCACTATGCGGGCATTTATGTGATGAAGGTCGAATAATGAAGAATGTTTTGTTCGTTAACAAATTTTTGAAAGACGGAGTTGTAGATTATTTTTCCGTTATCTGTTTGAAGGAATGAAGGTCGTCTGATATTGTATTGACAATTGTTTTGAATGCATCGACTACACATGTTCCTGTTTTAGGTTTTAGAGGTAAAGCTCATGCCAAATTTTAAAATGTGACTTTGACGTTAAGGAGGTACTCTTTGCCCTAGTTGATTTTATGTAAATTTTTCCAATTACCACTGCTTATTCCCAAGAGGCCACATTGCAACAAACAGTCTATGCCTTTTGTCACCACCGATAAACGTTTCTAATTGCGACATGCAAGTTTGTGAAACTCGTCGAATATGGCATTCCTTGACATTTAGTGAGAGATTTCGTTAGAAAAAAATGACTAACGTGATTGGATGTTCGAAGGCGGATTTTGAATAAGAAAGTTTATTTCCAGCGACAACAACAAAAACTGTAAGATCTTCATCACATGTATTTCATATATAGAATGAATTTCGTGTCAAAATATATCCTTAGGCATTATGGTTATTTATTTATTATCGGATACGTGATTCTCAATTCTATGAAGAGAGGAATGAGTTTGTCGTATTCGCCCAGAAGCTCAATGTATAGGCAACCTCCTGCAGAAATATCGTACGTGGTTGCGGTGTCCATCCTATCGTGTTTGATTCGGTAATATTCTTGAGTAGTGTAATTGATGATACAACCAGGACGAGAAATGATGAACCCCCCTCAGGCAGATTTGGCTACACTTAAAACTTGCTCAACATGCCCACATGAGCTTTTTGCTCAAGTGTGGTACTCCGTCTAATCCAAGATTTTTGTAAAAATGCCCTCGTTCGTGTGAAATGATGAGCCCCCTTAGATTGATTTGTCCACACTTACAAAAGGCACTTCTGTCAGATTGTTGTCCATAAGCTTGTTAAAAATATGCCCCTCTTGATATTTTTTTTTTGCCCACACCTAAAACTAAGCTCTTGCATCATGTTATGCAACAAATTATGATGCAAGAGCTTTTGTATTATGCAACAAATTATGATGCAAGAGTTTTTGCATTGTGCAACAAATTATGATGCAAGAGCTTTTGCATTATGTTGTGCAACAAATTATGATGCAAGAGCTTTTTGTATTACATATCAGTTAGTATTGTGAAAGTGGCTGAGGAGTACAGATGTGTTGTTGAAGTGCTCCTCTTATTTTTTTTAAAAAAAAACACAAAAATATAGCACATTTGTATAAATTGAATTATAGGTTTGTTTGATTCAATATATATAATTTTCTAATATATTGAACAAAGGGTTTATATTTGCCCTAGTTTGTTATACAAGATCAATACATGACACATGGTATTAGGTCAATGCCTTTCCATGCACATCACGACATGCCTGTGCAGACATGCAATTGTGAAAGGTCAGTGCTTCAGTGGATCAATACTTATTCTATCTTTGTGCATGTAGGCTATCCTGTACAACCTGTCATAGGTTTATTAAGTATAGAGTTTTGATTTGAACCCCAAGAAATTTTATGTAAATACCAAAGCCAAAAATATTAACACACATACACACACACACACACAAACACTAAGTATACAAAGCACATTGCTGAACCCAACTGATATTTTTTATTAAGCATGGAATTTTGATTTGAACCCCAAGAAATTTTATATAATAAACAACAAAAATGCCAAATCAAAAATATTGTAATCAATGCAATAAGAATATAACCAGCCCCAATTGGGCTAGGCATCAAAGGAATTGTAATCCAGACAAATGCAGAACTCCCACAAAAATATGCCCTAAATGCCATAGAAAATATAGCATGGAATACTTAACATATAAACATAAAGGTACTTGCTCTGCACAGTCATCAACATTGCCCCCTCAACCATCTACATCTGGTCTGAAAAGGAAGCATGAAGCACCTGTTAATGCTAGAGCAGCAAAGCAGCCACGATATGAACCCATCCATAGCAGTTTTAATGGCCAATTAAGGGATCACCGTTTTGTATCAGAGCCAAGATGTGACATTAAGAATTTTTTGAACAGTATAAATCCTAATGTGCAGGCAATTCTAAATGCACAAAATGGCTCTTATAAGCTGTCCCTCAAATTGTTTACACAATATAAGAAGCCACATGGCACAAAATTTACACAGCCCCACATAACAGAAACTGTACCGATATATTTAAATGCAAATTCAGACAAAATAATAAGCAGTTTGATAGTTCAATTGAATATTAAACACTCTGAATTTGCTGGAAAAGAGTCTGGATGGAGCCTATGCGGATCTCCACACAAGCTCTATGTTAATATTTCTGAATTCAGCCCATTACAAGGATCTACATATTTGCCATTACCTGCCAATATTAAAAACAAACAAGCCGTGGTTAATATAAAAAATGATGATGAGAAATGCTTTTTGTGGTGTATTTTAGCTGCTTTGTATCCAGTTTCAAGGCATCCTGAGCGAATAAGTTATTATAAACAACATGAAAATGATTTTGATGAAGCAATGGAGGGTTTAGAATATCCAATGTCTGTTCAGAATATTGATAAATTTGAAAAAAAAGCCAGGGATATTAATGGTCAACAATTATCTATTAATGTATTTATTTGTTCTACTGGTCGTGGCAATTGCTTGATAGCACCTCTCAGAGTCAGTACATTTGATGATGATTCTGCTGTTCTGATTGATCTGCTCTTAATTGAAGGGGATTATACACACCATTACACTCTGATACATAATCTTGAAGCTTTAATTAGAACACAACTAGACAAAACTCATAGAATATTCAAGTTGTGCAGAAGATGTTTGACTGTATTTGATGGTCAAAAAATGGTGAATGGGGTTCGGGAAGTGAATACAGAAATTGCTAAAAACAAGTTAATTGAGCATCTGAAATACTGTGGCAACAATAAATCTGTTCATATGCTTATGCCTAACCCAAATGAAAATGCCAAATTCAAAAAATTTGAAGCCTTGTTGGAACACCCAGCATATATAGTCTGTGATTTTGAATCAAACCTCAAACCCCTTGCATTCTGTAGCCCAGATCCTGATGAACCTTCAATTACATCATACCAGCTACATGAACCTTCTAGTTTTTATTATGTGATTGTACAGGATGGTGTTGTTAGTAAAGAATATTTATACATGGGAGCAGATGCCATCAAAGAAGTTGCACAAACAATAGAAAATGAGTGCCATGACATAGCATGTAATATCTTATTAAAATCAAAAGCCATGTTGCCTTTAACAGAGAAACAGATTGAAGATTTTAACAATGCAGAAAAATGCCCGGTATGTGATTCTGAATTTTCAGATACAAATATCAAGGTGAAACACCATTCTCATACAGATGGTAAATTCTTAATGGCCCTGCGTAATAGCTGTAATATTAAGATCCAGAGACCAAAATTTGTCCATATATTTTGCCATGGTGCATCCAATTATGATTTTCATCATTTGATCAGGTACGAGGGGTTTGACAAGCAGAATTTAAATATTTTAGCTGAAAATAATGAAAAATATATTGCTATTAGCAAAATAATTAAAGTTAATGGTGTTCCTATTCACTTAAAATTTCTTGATTCATACAGAATTTTATCGGCTAGCCTGGCTACACTGGCCACTCAATTATCTGATGATCAATTCAAAATCACATGTGCTTTGTTTCCAAATCAGGACCTGAAATTAATTAAGCGGAAGGGTGTATATCCATATGATTATGTTACAGATTTTTCTAAATTTGATGAGTGTTCTCTGCCACCACAACAAGAGTTTTACAGCAAAATCAGAGCATCTGGAATTACTGATGATGATTATCACCATGCCCAGTTGATGTGGAACAATTTAAAATGCCAGACATTTGGTGATTATCACAAGGCATATTTAAAGCTTGATGTGACCCTCTTAGCTGATATACTTCAGGCATTTAGAAAATCTTCCATGCAAAATTATACGCTGGATCCAATGTATTTTTACAGTGCTCCGGGCCTAGCATGGTCTGCAATGTTTTTAAACACTAAAATGCAATTGGATATGATCCAGGATCAAGATATGTATCTGTTTATGGAACAATGTATAAGAGGAGGCATGGTGCAATGTTCTCAGAGATATGCCAGAGCAAATAACAAATATATTCCTGATTATGATCCAGCAGTGCCATCAAATTATATACTGTATGTAGATGCCAATAGCCTCTATGGTTATGCTATGATGAAAAAACTGCTATATGCAGGGCTTGAGTGGGTTGAAGATTTTAATATAGATTGATCTTCAGGATTTTGATGACAGTAACTATGGCCTGTTCTTAGAGGTTGATCTGACAATTCCTGATGATTTACAATACACATTTTCTGATCTGCCCCCAATTCCCGAGGTTAAGTGTTCACCTGGCTCTAAACAGAAGAAATTGATGATGACTCTAGAGGCGAAACAGGATTATGTCATATATTACAAAAACATCCAGTTCCTGATGAATCATGGTGTTCAAGTGACCAAAGTTGGAAACGTTTTGAGGTTCAGGCACTCAAGATGGTTGAAGCCATATATTGATACAAACACAGAGCTTCGAACATCTGCAATGAGCCAATTTGATAAGACCTTGTTTAAATTGATGGTCAATTCTGTGTATGGCAAAACAATAGAAAATGTCAGAAAACATATTGATGTTAAAATAATTACTGACCCCAGCCGGAGCAAAAAATTGATTGCAAAGCACAACTTCAATTACAGAAGAATTTATGATGAGAATATGGCACTTTTCAACATGAAAAAAAACAAAGATTACGTTTGAAAAGCCTATTTATGTAGGGGCTGTGATATTGGAATTGGCCAAATTACACATGCTAAAATTGTTTTATGATGTGTTGAAGCCTTTTTATAAGGATCGTGTAAAACTGAAGTACATGGACACAGATAGTTTTGTTCTTGATATTCAAACAGAAGATGTTTATCAAGATATAACACAGCCTGAATTGTTTAAATATTTTGATACCACTGAACATTCAAAAATTAAACCCCACAACAAAAAGGTGCCAGGCAAGTTAAAAGATGAGACACTTGGTGATGTTATTGTGGCATTTGCTGGGTTAAGGGCCAAGATGTACAATTTTGAAACATGTAGTGGCGTTATTGCCAAAAAGGCCAAGGGCATTGGCAGAGTGACTGTAGACAAAGAGCTTGAATTTGAAGATTACAAAAATTGCCTCAAATCATGTAGCACAATCAGAACATCAGAATGCAGAATTCAGAGTGTGGATCACTTGTTGACTACAAATATTGTAAGAAAAGTGGCTCTGGACCCACAAGATGATAAGAGATGCATTTTATCATGTGGCATACATACTCTACCATGGGGTCATTGTGATTTGAAAAGTGGTAATCATAGCCCAATTACAGAGCATGATTTGAAATAAATAAACATGCCTATGAACTTATTTGGGTTCAAAAAACAGGCTATTATGGACCTGCCAACACCACAACCCTCTTCTGATATGATATCTAAACTAAGTGCTTTGTTAATTATTCATCTGAACAGCATACTTACAGATGTTGATGATGAAACAGGTAAAACATTGTACATATTTAACAATAATTTAAATCATTACCAATTACCTGTAGGTGGTCAATTGCAATTTATTACAACCCCTGAGGATGATGTCAAGATTTCAGTAGGGAGAAATATTTATAGAATTAAGCACTCAAACATGATTTCTGTCACTGTATATACTGTTTCTGCTGGTGACTGCTTATATATTGAGGTCCCTGGATCCTATGACAAGCTTATACCTTTTTTATAGAATTAAGAGTTAGATATTCAATAATAAATAACCACTAAAACAAATATGCCTAAATGATATATTTGGCCATACAAGGCATGAAGATCACAGTGATGAGATTCTGATGCTTGATGTCAGAGTCAAGAAATTAAGAAGTGATTTACAAGCTTTACAAACCACACTCAATGCCAGTCTTCAACTAGAAATTACAAATTTACAAACACAATGCACGGACCCTCTTCTTAAAATTGATTCTGAACTCAAATTGCTGCTTCAAAAATATACTGACTTGGCCACATTAGATAATTTTCAAAGTTTAGAAGTGGCTGTAGCAGCTCTTCAAGCCAAATTTAAGACCCAGGCCACCAACTCTGAGCAATTGAAATAACAATTGGAAGAGCAGATAAATAATGTCCAGTCACAGCTCCAAACAATTGTCAAAAGCATAAAATCACAAGAAGATTTTGATCTAGTGATTTCCACTCTAAAGGAACAGATTCAATCACTGGAGATTCCTAATCTGGGCCCTCTAAACTATGTCATAGCCGAGGTTAAAGAAAAAATTAAGACACTTGAAAATTTTATGAACAACTTGCCATCCTCTGATGCTTTGAGTGCAATAACTCGGAGTGTTGCCAATATTAAGCTGCAACATGAAACATATGAAGATTTTGGAAAAATTCAAAGTACCATAACCCATCTTGAGGGTACAATAGCAGCATTGCAAAGTGATTTGACAAATGTACAAGAATCTCTAGAATCCCGCTTGCCTGGTATTGTAGACACCCTTGCCAGTGTCCAGCAACAGATCACAAAGCTTGAAAACCTCAACACTGAATCTGAGCTATCTCATTTTCATCACTTGATCGATGATATCCAAACAAAACTTGAAATTTTACAACAATCAACACCCACTCAGGCTGATATAGCCCTGCTCCAAAATGCTATGCAAAATGTGGCTGATGCTTCTGAATTAAATAATGTGAAACTGGCACTTGAATCTTTGCAAAATACTGTATCAAATCTGCCTACATCACAGGAATTTAAAAATATTAAGAGAGCTGTGAATCGCATATTGAAATCAGAAGATATCAAGAATATCCAGACAGAGATCAAACAACTTACTCAGACAGTGGCCACTCTACCAACTAATCAACATATTAATGAACTGCATGCCCTGTTTGAGGATATCAGAAGACAGGTCCATGATCTTACTGCTCAAAATTCAAAATTGGCAGTTGTTGAAAATTTACAGCAAATTGTAGCTAATATCAAGCAACAGCTAGGGACCATGGAATCCAATCAAGCAAATGCTCTGTCTGTTTTTGCCACCCAGCTACAAGAGATTGTGCAACAATACAAGAAACTTGTTGTGGACATAAAAATCAAGCCAGGCCATGATGATGTTGTTAGGACTATCAATGAGCACCTTGAATCTGTAACAAGTAGATTGCTTACAGCAGAAAAAGAAATAACCGGCATAATCGAGAATCCTAAACATACAATAATTCTTGAATTGTACAGCATCCCCAACAAAGAATATGATTCACCATTTAAACCAGGTGGCAAAATATATATGCTGTCCCCTGCACAATTTTATTACCAGCTTTTGTTGGGGGCACACTGAGACCAATCAAGATCAAATATTGGCTTCAACCACAGGCACACCACTACCCCACCTTATCAATAACTAATGCTGACAACAAACAAAAAATCACCAGTATAGAGTTAGAGGATTTTACAGATCCCAATACATTAGAAAAATCTTATGCTGAAGATGATGGCTCTCTGGAATTTCATATACAAATAGGAGACAAATTATATTTAGAAAATCCTGTAGTATCAGCTGCTGAACACCCCATAGTTGCAATATTCTTGTTTTCATATTATGTCTAGACAAATTATTGTTGATGAATTACACAGACAAGCCAGACATAATTATAAGAGACTGCCAGTAGTCACAAAAGGCATAGATGATTTATGGCAGTGCGACTTGATTGAGATGGCAAGTGGACAGCTGAAAAATTTAGACAAAATCAACATGGGCTACAAGTATCTACTCACTGTCATAGATACATTTTCAAAATTTGCCTGGGCTGTGCCACTCAAATCCAAGACTGGAAAATGAATCGAAAAAAATTCCCGTTGCAAACTGTTAGATACAGAAGCCTTCAGGACAATCATCAATCAGAGAGGAAGATCACCGCGCTATTTGCAAACAGATAATGGCAAAGAATTTTATAATTCTGTGTTCCAACAATTTATTAAAAACCAGTCAATAGAACATTATTCGAGTTACAGTGATCTCAAGGCCTCAATTGTAGAGAGATTCAACAAAACCCTAAAAAATCTTATGTATAAACAATTTACACTTCAAGGTAATTATAAATGGCTTAATATTCTTCCAGAACTTCTACATAAATATAACAACTCGGTCCATTCCACAATCAAAATGAAACCCTCTGAAGTAACTTAATCTGATGAGCAAAAATTGATCAGGACTGTTCATTATCCTAGATACCAGCCAACAACAAGAAAAGCCAAATACAAGGTGGGTGATCAAGTAAGAATCAGCAAATATAAGCACTTATTCAAAAGAGGCTTTACAAGAAACTGGAGCACTGAATTATTTACAGTGGTTCAAGTTAAACCTGGAACCCGATACACATATATAATAAAAGACCACCGAGGAGAAATTCTCAAAGGTCGGTTCTATGAAGAAGAACTCAACAAAACTAAACAGCCTGACACATATCTCATAGAAAAAATCATCCGCAGAAAAGGCAACAAGTTACTTGTCAAATGGCTACGACTTCCAGAACACAGCTGGATCGATGCAGACAAAGTGATAATATGAGCACCTGGGATGTTATAAAAAGACTGCCAGAACCTGAACAGCAGATTAAGAGAAATGGCAAGTTGCTGCCTGATAATATTAGATGTCTTATTGTTGGGCCATCGGCTTGGGGTAAAACTACACTAATGATTGATTATTTTCTATTGGCACCCAACTGGTTAGACTGGAAAAATAGGCACTTGTATGTCTTCTCTAAGAGATTGGAACAATTAAAATATCAGCAGCTGATGAAGCTATATGATGGATTGGATATAGCCACTTTTGAACCAGATGTTAAGCCACTCCAAGGATGTCTCGATAACTCTGTTGTTGTGTTTGATGACATTATACTGGATAATCAAAACAAGGTTAGAAATTTCTTTACACAGGGCCGACACAAAAACATAGATTGTGTCTACCTGGCACAGACATTTTCTAAAATTCCGAAGCAGCTGATCCGAGACAACAGCAATTTTATATGTGTGTTTCATCAAGATCATGGCAACCTCAAACACATACATGATGAATATGTAGGTGGGGACTTGAGCTACAATGATTTTTCCAAGTTTTGCAGTAGGTGCTGGAACCAGGACAGTTATGGGTTTGTCACAATTGATATGACAAGAAAACCCAATAGTGGCAAATACAGAAATAAAATTAACAATTTTCTTGACATTGAAACATATATAAATAACCATGAAAAGGCCAATCATTGATGATCTTAAATTAAGAGATTATCTTGTAAAAAGATTTAAGGGATGGAAATCAGAGAACCGAGGAGTTTATGAACAACACAAACAAACAGAACAGCCTATTATTGATGCTATTAGTGAATTAGGTAAAAATATCAAAACTGTTACAGAGCAAAATCAAAATTTGATCACAGAGCTTGTACCTGTAGCTGCTAGGAACATATTAGATTATCCAATCACCCCACTTTCTAGTATTCATACACCTAGTCCTGTTGCTCCTCGAAGAATTGAAGCTACTCAGGATCCTATTGAATTGGGTCTTCTTGCTCAAAAATATTTAAGCACACCTAAAGACAACAAAGATGAGGTCTTTGTCTTATATGCTGACACAGAGCGTGATGGTAGCATCATACATAGAATTGGCAATTTCAGAGTAACATTTATGGGAGATGATATAATTGTATATTCAGAATCTCATCTTGGACAAAGAGGTGCTTTTGTTAAATATCCCGACACACCTGGATTGTGGGAACTGATGACTAGGAAAAGGCCTGGCAGCTATACAGATCAAGATTACGAGCATTACAAAGAAATATTAATAAAATCAGATGCTCTATACCAGAACAATGATCCCACACAAAAAAGAGTCAAGTCTAGCAGTGGAGCAAGATACAACAATTTAATCAAGCCCATATGGTCACAGATCAAGACTGGCAGTGGAATCAAACAATACAACATCCTGCCTAAAGAATTTGTCTGGGTTGATGATGTCAGGAAACTTGTAGATAGGTTGCTGGTGATAGCTGGGGAGGAAAATGCTGGCAACCACAATTTTTACAATGAAAAGGTTGGAATTATGGACATGATAAGCACAAAATTGTCTAATTTTATAGTGAATGACACTAAGGGGATTGGATATCTTATAAAAATTATTAATACTCTACCACCTAAATTTTGGAATATTTCTGAGGGTCGGGGGTTGGTTAATGACATTATAAACAAGTTGCCATTTGAATTACATATTCCAGGCTATCAGTATTGTGGTTCCGGTACAAAATTGGACCATAGATTAAACAGAGGTGATCCTGGTGTTAATCCCCTAGATGCTGCTTGTAGAGACCATGACATAGCATACAACACACATTCTGATCTTGACAAGAGACATGTTGCAGACAAGAAATTAGAAGAGGCTGCATTTGGTAGATTTGTAAGCAAAGATGCTTCTTTAAGTGAGAGAATAGCAGCATTGGGGACCACCATAGCTATGAACACCAAACAAAAACTGGGGTGGGGTTTGTGAATATGTATATAATAAACCTAGAATGAAGGCCAAGGGTGTTATGTATCAAATACCTTATGCAGGTCTTAAATCTCTTAAAACTATTGATAGCCTTTTAACCAAAATGCAGCGCAAGAAAAAAAGCTCTTGTCTTGCCAAGTGCCATGGCATGAAGTTGTTGCTTAGTACCCCCAATTAAAAAAATTACAACAATCTAGAAAAAAATTGCATACAGGGGGTTTCATATTTACTATCCCGGCCATCTTAGCAGCACTTGGGGCTGTTGGGAGCTTGGCAAGGGGATCAGCTGCCATAGCAAAAACAGTAATAGATGCCAAGAAAAATAGGGCAGAATTAGATGAGCAGAGGCGCCATAACCTGGCAATGGAGAAACAAGGCAAAGGTGTTAAGAGAGCCATGAATAAATTTTAAAAAAACAAGAGCCGCTTACAAACCAAGATATTGAAGCTTTAATCAAGCCACTGGGCATCAAAATTTTAGAGGTGTGTACATGTCTGGTTCTTTGCCAGAACAAACACTCAACAAAGAGTGTGGCATTGTTAATTTGGATAAGTACAAAAATTAGGGCACTCACTGGATTTGTTATCTTAAATATTTAAACAATGAGGCGTTTGTGTTTGATTCATTTCTAGGTGTTCCACCTGAAAATGTAATAAAATATCTAAAATCAGCTAATCTTTATTACAATAACGCCCGTGTTCAAAATTGTTAATTGTGGACATTTGTGTTTATCTGTTCTTAGATATCTGTCTCAAATAAATAAACCATCAATTGAAAATTTTCAAAAAGCCCTGTGGTATTTAAAACATCATGGGGGTATTCCATCTCACCAGCCAAAATTCAATATTGAAACTCAGATTACATGATGATTTAGTGTATCCCAAAACAATAGACGTCAGAGCATTTTATGGCATGTACTTGATCCCTAATATTACTTACCACAACAACACAATTGCAGTAGGGGATCAAAAAATTGTCATCACTCCAGAACAATATAATCTATCTACTTTAAATGTTCAGTTACCCAGAGGTATAGTATTAACTCAAAATTCTTTCACTCACAGAGTAGAGATTGTATCTGCTACAGAAACAGTGGATCTGGGTACTATAGGAGAGCTGTTAGGCTTTGATAACAACACAAAACTTGAAGCAGGCATCAAACACACTGCTATGAATATACCTAAATTCTTGGCCATAGAGACTCTGAATATTCACTGTAATGTGGATGAGGGTATGATCACCAAATCAAATGGCATAGGCACTCACAAACAAACTGGCATCATTGCAACATTTAAACCTATTTCTGAATTTATGGAGCCAATCATCTACACTCCATCCCCAACATTATATTTTCCTGTGTGCCATAATAGAATAGATTACATTGAATTGATGGCCACTAATGAAAAAGAAGAAATAGTTGATTTTGCTGGAGCCACAACAACTGCAATCATAGAGATTAATATTTAAATAAAAATACATACAAAAAAATGGAAAATATTGAGAGTTATGAGCTACAATCATTCCCTCCAAACAGGAGGACATTTGCAAATTTAAATCAACCCAACACAGAGATTGAGGTTGATCTTGATGTAGGGGATGGCTTTATACACCCCCACAGAGCAGATCTATACATCAAATTTGATGTTGTAAAGCTCGATGGTACAGATTATCCGGCAAATTCAAATATAAGATTGGTGGACAATTTTGTGCCACATCTGTTCTCTGAAATTGAGATCAGAAAACATGGTGTTGTTATAAACAGAGTAGATTATCCCGGCATTACCTCCACAGCTTTGGCCACATTAAAATTATCCAAAACAGAGGCTTCTTACTACAAAATAGGTGGATTTGAGGCTGGTGATAAAATATTATCTAAAAGCCACACAGTGCTGTTCCCCATGCGCCTGTTGCCAGGATTCTTCTCAGATTACAAAGATATTATGTGGAAGGGTGGTTTAAGAATTACATTTAGAAGAGCTGCCAATGATAATAATGCTTTGATGAGGTACAGTACATTAAACCCTACAGGGGAAGCTCTGCCTAATACCCTACCTGATGAAGGGAAGTGCATTATTCAGACTATGGAGCTAAGAATCCCAGTTGTTGAATATGAATCCAGTTATGCTCTTAAATACAAAGCAGATATAATAAAAAATCCACAGATTCCATTACAATTTTATACATATCAATGTGTACAGAAACCTGCGACTGGTACTTATTATGAGTTTGATGCTACAAATTCATTCTCCAGTATACAATATGACATGCCGGATTTTGAGGTGGTACTGTTTCAGACTGGAAGAAACAATAATCAGGAAAAAAATTCAAGTAGATTTGATAACTGCAACATCAAGAACATATATCTTAAAAATGGCAGAAATGAGGTATTCCCTAGAGAAAATTATAATTTAGACATGTCCAAGGATGATTTTCTTAAATTATATGAAGCATTTACAGCATACAAAAGGGTCACTACTGGCAATACTGACATGTATTACACACCAGATGAATTCAAAGCACAGAGACCCATGTTTGTTATCAACACTTCAAAAAGAAAACAAGTTGTGGTTAATGACAGGACAAACATTAAAATTATGTGTGAATTCCACGATACACTCCCTGATGACACTATATGTAGTGTTATTCGTATAGGGGAAAAATCATATATTTATGATGTAAGAAATGAGAGAGTCACAGAGCAATTCTAGAAGATTTTTGCATATTACATTGTCTTAGAACTAGATATATGAGTTGAGGCTGGTGTCCAATTAAAATATTGAGCTTATTCCAGGTAACAAGTATTTAAGCACATATTACATTATATTATTGTGTAAGCAAAAGCTCTTATAAGCATTTTTGACCTAGTTTTAAGTGTAGTCAAAACAATATCAAGGGGGGCATATTTTTGACAAGTTTATGGACAACAAACTGAGAGATGTAGCTTTTACACACATGGGCAAATCTGTCTGAGGGGAGTTCTTCATTTCTACACTAGGGCTCAAAATTCTTTAGATTTAAATATGTACACACATGGCCGATTGGGGTATATGCCCCCCTTGACATTGTTTTAAGTGTAGGCAAATCTGTCTATTGAGGGTTCTTCTTTTCTACACTAGGATTCAAGATTCTTGGGATTGAGAGCATATCACACTTGAAGAAATAGGGAATAAGGGCATCTTGGCATAATTTTAAGTGTGGGCAAATCGGGCTGTTTAATCATATAAGCTCTTCTTTTCTACGCTATAAGTGTCCTGGTTATAGCATCAATTATACTACTTTCTTGCCGGAGGAAACCTTGATTTTACACACATTCTCCGGATTCACGATTATCTGAATTTTCCCACCGATCGGAATCTTGTAAACATTTAAGTTGATGTTGAAGACGTAAACGTTTTACCAACTTCGTCATTGTATTTCGTCCAAATGATGTTCAGGTTAATAATCAATAAACCGTTGAGTTTAGATAATACTGGAGACAAGATATCCAAGCTCGGAGGTATAGTTTCCATTGTATTTTGCCTTCTGAAACCAAATATGTTCATAGGCATGCTGGTTATTTTACATATAAATAATGTGAAGTGTGTGGTTGTGCGAAGAAGAATGTTTGCTATTTTTTACGTGCATTCAGTGCAAGTCTGTCCATCTTTTTAACAATAGTGTCCCCTAGGCAAAGTGTGAATCCCACACTCGAGGAGGCATATTTTACCATCACGAGGATCCAAGGCTACTTTAAGCACTTTGTTTCTGGTGATGATATGATCAACCCTTTTTATACTTTTCTCGGCTCTACGTAATGGCGACAATGCGTTAAGACAATGACGTAATCCTGGAAGGTAAGTTTGTTCGCATATGTATTTTTGCACACTCCTTTAGCTTTCTTCGTGACGCTAATCTCTGTTCTTATCGCATACATTTTTGAACGCAAGCCAGCAATCTCAACAATAATATCACCATTGCAATCATCTTTCAATTTCCCGAGAACCTTCTTGTTGTTGGAAGTAATTCCAAATCTGTTCGGTTTGGGGTAGGAAGAAGTATCAAAAGATTCAAACATGTCAGGGTGTTTCAGATCTTTGTATAAGTTCGGTGTTTTTTATGGAATATATAAGACTGTCTGGGTACAAAAGTGTGATATTATCATCGTAGAATGGTTTTATAACAGCACATTAAAATTCGAACATGTGCAGGTTTGACATGTCTAAAACCATAGCTCCAACGTAAATCGGTTTTCTAAATTTCATTACTTTTATTTCGAGATTAAAAAGTGCTAAATTCTCGTTGTAAATGTTTCGTGATTTGATTCTAAGATCAGTCAACGCATATTCTACATTTAATTTTATCTGAAATCTATTTTATGTCTATATGCTTTCTAACATTCTCCATTGTTTTTCCATATACCGCGTTATTCATTAGCTTGAAGGAATCCTTGTCTAAATCTGAAGTGGCGGCGGTGCGATGCTTGGTGTTAACGTCGATATATGGACCAAGCATGGAGAATGTTTAAACTTGAGGACCCTTCGGATTTGCACTAACAACACCCTTTCCCATTAAAAATCTCAAATTTTATAGTGTTTGATATATCTCTCTTTAGGATCAAAAATCAACAAAAGCTTATGTTGAACCAAGTCGCGTGGATATTTGATTTTGGGAGTCGGAATTAAATCCGAAAACATGTGCAGATGGTCGGGAAATTCAAGGTATACCTCTGCGAAGAAATCACATTCCCTATCGTCGAATTTTGTAAATCTATTGAAGTTGGATAAGAACATTTAAAACCACCATAGAGAAGTTTCTGTATCATTCAATAACCATACAAATTTTTCACATCAATAAAAAAATATGTTATTGGATGCTTGATTTGGATCGTATTGATTCTCAGACATATAAATGTTGTTTGCCTTTACGTGTCTCTGCGAACATTGAACCATTCCACTCCATATCCCCCTTTCTATGAAGAGAAGCATGTCTACATCCGATATCAATTCGAGTTTGATTTCTGTTTCGAACAACATGGCCGACCACACCAAAACTGGAAAACTGTATAAATGTGCAGGATCCAACTTGTAAATATTCGCTGACGTTTTCCTGAATGCTTGAAAAACATCGGTGAGTATTGTTACGTTTAATTTCAAGTATGCGTTGTGATAATCTCCGAGAGTATTGCATTTCAATTCATTCAACTTTAATTTCGCGTGCTCCTATTCTTCTTCCGTAATATCTGAACCTTTGAGTCGACTGTAAAACTTTGACCGTAGCGGAAGTGATTCATCCTCACTCATACTTGAATGGTCGTTCACATACTCGTAGGTATAGGCTCTTTTACGTCTAATAAGTTCTGTATCTACGTTGAGAAAACTAGCTGCAGATATTTTGAATTCATCATCGGTGAGTACACTCGCGAGAGTGTCCAAACTGGCAGAGGTAAATCTGTACGAATCTAGAAACCTTATCTCTATGGTTTATTTTGTTCCTGGAATCAACACTTGCTTGCTAAGACTGATATATCGTTCCTCATTCTCGGCCAAAACACGTATACATTTCGTATCATAGGCAAGATGCTTAACCAGGTGGTTAAAATTATATCCGCTACCGTTGTGAAAGAATATGGGGACGAATTTAGGTTTTTGAATTTTTAGATTTCAGATATTAAATAATGCCTCTAGGTAGCTTCCGGTGTAATGATCGTAGTGGAATACTTTTCTGTTACCAACCGTAAAACCTGAATTGCAGACCGGACAGACAACAGCGGCATTGTGAAGTTGTAATTCGATGTCGGATAAAGCATTAATCGGTTTTGATGTCTATAAGAAGCTGCCAATTTTCCCAACCTCTTCGACCATCTTTTCCAAGAAGTGTCCGGCAACATTGGGTCGTTAGTATCCGTAAGGCTCATTTGTTTGTTATTTTTCTGGTGAATCGCTCCACACAACCACATATCCGAAACTCGATACTTCGTGTAACTGATAAGATGTGGTGGAAGAATGTTCGGGATCCCGCTCGCATGTTAACAAAGGTTTTAGAAAAGCCTCAAAATCCGCTATGATAATTGCCGGGTATTCCAACAAAGTCCTATGCATCCTGAATTCTTCGACCTCTTTCAACATCAACATGCAAGCTGGCTGTTGGCTCTAAAATATACTTTATGGTCGGCATATTTTTCAACAGCAATTTGAGGTCTGGTGTATTTTCGGTAGTTGAGTTGTATTCGATCGTCGAAAGTGGTTAAACACCTTTGACAAATATTGATTTCCCCGCGATATTTGGTTATTTGGCTTCTAACCAACCGGGAAAGTGAACGAATGAGGCAGTAGTGACGACAATGCTCATTGGAAAGATACAGCAGGATATTCATTGCAGAAACATTGTCGTCATTAATATTCCTTATTCTGACTGGATGTACGACATGTTTATCTTATGTGCAAGAATACATATTAATGGTTAAGGAATTCCTCCTCCGTCTAGTACACGAGTTTCGAATTTTGTCAGATCTGATATTGCCACCGGGTATTCGATGCCGGACATGGCATATTCAGTCTCATCTACATATTGCGTGTAATGACCAAATCGCTCTTCATTATTTGATTGATTAACAGCGTAAAGAGGCGCAAAAACGCACAAAAGAAAGTACTTTGCATCATTAATTTTTATATTCAGCAGATCCCTCTTATGTTGAATGTTCGGTGGAAGAGTCACGTAGCTGGAAGTCGAAGGAGGTGTGAATTGGTTTACATAAACGATTAATATGTGTGGACTACCACATAATGCCCAACCTGAACTCTTAGCCTCGAAATCGTCGTGTTCGTTAACCAGTTCGTTAAAAAAATAGAATAGAATTCGTCCAAATTATCGATGTCTGCCAAAGGAAGAACTTGGTTTTTCGTTCTGTGATAAAAATTATTCTTCTGCCATCAACTTTCTCGTATTCAGAAAATAGTTCAACATATACTTTAATGGAATTGTTCTCCAGTTTATATTTCAGAATATTTATTATAGATGTTTTTATTTCACTCAGGAAACTAGGAATAACACAGACTGGTTCCGACAAAAAGAAGCGAAATCTTCGAGCCGACCGTTAAATGCAAACCTAATTGGTTTATGTTCATTTGATAACGTAATTTGTTCTGAAGTAGAAGTTTCAGTTCCTGCATTATCAATGTTCCTTTTTGCTACTTGTTTGCAAATTTTCAGATGCTTATTTAGATTAGGAATGCTAATTATCTTTCCGCATTAAGGACAGGGTTAAGATTGTAACAAAGGATTTATTCTTGAACCTTTTTCACTACATCTTGCCTAGGTACTGATAAATTGTTTCTTGAGATTAGCTTACCAAAAGTAACACATTCCGCTTTATCATTTGTACGAGTGAAACTGGTCGATTCCATTTTTTAGTACGATTTCAGACAATCAAAGTCAAGTAAAAAACGATAGAATTTTCAGGTGTGTTATTTATATAGACTTTTTGTTGGACAACAAATAAAATCCGATGATGTAAAAAATTCAATCTGGTCAAAAGCACTTAGAAACACCATAAACTTGAAATAATTTCTCGAAAACAAGTCAAAGGACTATGATGGCAAATGCGATAGAATTTGCATGTATGTTATTTGTATAGAATTATTGGGGAGCAGACAAAACACCAGTGGGAGCTGATATTCGGTCTGATCGGGAGAAAATGAATTCCTTATAATAACGTCTAAACACCTTCGAAAAGACTCTTTAAACTTGAAATAATTGTATCAGTATGATTATTAATGTTAGGATTGAACAATGGTTACAAGAACGGTGAAATTTGCAAGTATGGTATTTATAAAATATTTTGTTAGGGACGGCACAAAACACCAGAGGAAGCTGATATTCGATCAGGTCGAGACAGCACATCAATTCACTATATAACACTTAAACACCTTCGAAAGACGATTGAAAGCAAGTTATTGCACAACGGTAACAAGGAAGGTGAAATTTGCCAGTATATTATTTATATCAAATTTCTTGGGGACAACACGTAACGTCCGATCAAGTCAAAATTCAATGTGGTTGAATTCACAAGGAAAAACTTATGAAACACCTTCAAAATATACTATGATAACAATTACGATATAATTTTCAGTTTTCTTTATTTATATAGAATTTCTCGGGGACAACAAGTAAAATCCGATCAAGTCAAAATTCAATATGGTTGAAGAAACATGGAAAAACACGTGGAACACCTTCAAAGGCTCTTTAAACTTGAAATAATATATCGAATGTAGATTTAAAACAAGTTAAAGGACTATGGTGTCAAATACGATAGAATTTTCAGTTGTGTTATGTATATATAATTCCTCGGGCACAACAAGTAAGGTGGAGACAATTCATTTTCTTACGAGTTCATTTTTTTTTTAAAAAATGCAAAATATGCCTTAGAAATTTTAACCAACCACTCTAACTAAATTGGAGAAACCTGTACTTATTGTCATTTTTCCCAACTTTTCATTTCCACCTCCATTGTTATTTTAGACTCAATTTTCAAATTGATCATTACCAAATTTACCACAAGGAGATAGCGGTTCTTAAATGACAATAGTTAAATACATATTTTTAGTGAAATACGCCGGCATAATTGAAGTTCATGTTGCTAGAAAGCCTTCATCGTTGCAAGTAACCTAACCCATTCCCTAAGAAAAAAATGAAGTACTGAAAAAACTGACAGAAAATTCCTCATTCAAGAGTTTCAATGTTTTGCTCATAGATGGCTCTGTCTTCGTCTATCAAAATTCGAAACTTCTGATTTTTTTTCAAAATTACAAAAATCATAAAAATCGCGGCCGTATTTCGGAAACGGCGAGAGATATCGCGAAAATATCTCGAAAAATCCTCATCGCCCCCAAATAGCCCCCTGTCGATTTCGACGACGTACAGTACGCACGCAAAATTTGATGGTTTTGATTTCAAAGGTGGGACAACTGCCGAAAATTTTATTTTTGTAACTTTCGAAACACGATCGCAGAGAAATGGGATTTTTTTGCGTTAGCATTGTATCGGTGTCCTCTCTAGCTGGAAATTCAAACTGGCGTAGGTCGTAATGGAACCACCTCTGAAATTTATCCAAGTCCAGCGTTAAAAAATAAAATAGAAAATATCTCGAAAACGGTGAGGGATAGCGCAAAAATAAATCGAAAAAAATTCCCGTTGCAAACTGTTAGGTACCCCTTGTCAATTTTGAGACTCTAGAACACATACACCAAGTTTGGTGGTCCTAACTTCAAGGGGGACCGGGGTCAATTGCCGATTTCTTTTATCGCTCGTAACTTTCGAAAGGATGATCGTAGAGAACTCAAGTTTTTTTTGCGTTAGCATCGTCTCGATGTTCTCCCTTTCAAAATGACGACCGGAAGTGGGTGTATCTCTTTTGGTCAAAGTTTTCATTTTGCGAATTAGAAACGACATGCAAACGTAGGTTAGTTTAGTCCGTAATAGGTCGTAAAGAAATATTCTCGTGACAGAATACAATTGGAGTGAATATATGTTACATACCTCGTGAACGATCGTAAAACAATGTAAATAGGAAAGTTATATTACGCAAGATGGTAAGAAAAAAAGGACGTAACCATAAAGCAACACTTGCAGGTTAACCAACCCTGTAAAAGGTTGTAAAAAAGTGAATACGTTAAATTATATCACGTAAGATCATGTCATACCTACAAAGTATGAGATGGAGAAAACCGAGATGCAATGAAAATTGTACTGTATCGTCGTCGAACGCCATAAAATGCTATGATATCCTGCTTCCTGAACCCGAGCACGTTCATAGGCATGGTTTTTTTTATACGCGCGAGTTGAAATACCACGACAATAAGTTACCAATGTTGTGAATGGGGATTTTTGCCAAATGATATATATTTGAGAAGTTAGACACATCACAGTAAGGTGTCATCCATTTAGGTTAGATTAGATAGTATTAGATTAAGATGTTAGTTTAGATTAGCGTGTGAAAGAGTAACACGAGCCGGTAACACTGCGAGACTCACCGAGCTCCATTTTCGAAACAGCATAAAGGGCTATAATAAGCTGGCAAGACTGTTAAATATACATCGTAAAAGTCTATGACTTGGCTACAATCTAAAATATGCATCGAATAAAGCTACAATCTAGCAATACTGCGAGCCCCACTGAGCCCCATTTTCGGTTTGTGAATCGGTGCACCTGCAATACTTGTAAATGAATATAGGAAGGGGTGGCAACCTAAAGAAAACTTGATAAACGGTGATTTTTTTACCGATCCAAGCGATATTTTAAATACATGGAATAACTAATTTTATTACCTCTTAAATGTTCATGTAAGAGATAAATAAAAAAACAAATGAAGTACACACAGCAGAACCTTTAGATCCAGAACCTAACTTGACTGAAGTTAAATATGCTACTAAAAGCTAAATAATGACAAAGCACCTGGCATTGAGTTCATACCACCTGAGTTAATGAAATATGGTGGAAATTCGTTAACCCTCCAGTACTCGCGCGGGTGACCATTGTCACCCAGCCCCTTTGTTTTCGTTACCGCCAAGTAGTGTGGAGGAGGAGAGTGGTAGGGGCTTCAGTACCTTCCGTCTAAATTTCCAGCTACCTGACTAGTGTGCGTTTGTATGTTGTAGTGAGGAGTGGCCCGTGCTATTGCCCTTGAATGTCAGTTGGGTGACACTTGTCCCCCACGCGATTAACGGCGTTATGAATGCACCAAAGCGTCCACGACTCTGTAATAACTCTCTTATTTTGGATGTATTGCTTGGTGAGAGTTCCGATGAGGACGATGTTGTGGAAAATGATAGTGACGATGGTGGAGATGACCATTTAGATGTCCAGGACGATCTCTTTGACACCGAAGAAGGTGAGCCACAAAAGGACCAAGTGAAAAATGTCGAAAATGACCTGGAGCCAAATGCGGAAGAAGAATCCAGTGATGAAGAGGATATCCCATTTGCAAATTTATGCATGGTAAGAGACCAGTTTAAAAATGTAATGAAGTGGAAGAACTATCCCCTCAGCCCAGAAATGTACGAACCAGAGCTGACAACATTATTCTGCGGCTCTCAGGACCAACTGAACAGGGTAGGGAAGCACGCAGTGCACTTGATTGCTTTGTACTTTTTACCGTTATTGGAACTATAGCTACATCAACCAACATTTATATTGACCATATAAAGGAGCATTTTAGCCGAGACAGGGACGCCAAACACACGTGTGTTTATTGAAATTCGTGCTTTCATAGGCATTTTGCTACTAACTGGCTGTTTGGGGAGTAACAGTAAAAAAACTAAGCAGGTGCGGGACAACTCTGCAGGGACTGGTGTGGAAGTCTGTTATCTTGCCATGAGTGAGAATATATTTCATTTTCTCATGCGATGTCTTCGTTTTGATGACATCAGAGATCGTCAGCAGCGAAAAGAAATTGATCGGCTTGCGCCTATCAGAGAAATCCTAGAACTTATGGGGCAAAACTTGTGGTCAAGGCCTCAATCATTTACAAGTTCATCAATGATGCAGCTAAACCACCTGGAAGACGAGAATTCCTGAAAAGTTTGGCTTTGGAACTCATAAAACCTCTTATTGAGAGTCTAATCCAGCTTTCTTTCATCCCTGTACATCTGAAGAGAAGAGGAAAGGCCCTTCTTGTAATCGAAGAAACTCTTCAGCCTGAGCGCAGACAACAAGGTGACAGTGGAGGTCACTGCTATCTGTGTGGGAGGGCGAGAGACAGAACGACCAGAAAACATTGTGAAAAATGTGACCGTCATATCTGTAATGATCATTCATCAATTGTTTGTACTCGGTGCTTGGAATGGGACTAAGGTAATGCAAAGATTGCAACTGTAAAATATTGCTGACTTCTTAGTATTCTTATGTACAAATGTATTTCTGTAGTTAAACATTCATTTCAATCTTGATATCCAAAATATGAAACAAAATAAGGACATTATAGGCCTAGTTATTACATTGAAATTTTCAACCTAAAATATGCGTAAAAAAATATTACGAGTAACAAACACTGTTGTGACTATACTCTTTCTATATGTGAAATGCAGGGTACGCTTTAGCGATTTCTTTTGCCTTGTAATATTAGCCAAAAATATGTTAATATATATGTTTATGGATTCCCAATAAAGCTGTCTTTCAGATGAGCAAGGAATTTTACAATGTTACCCTGCATTAAAAAAAAGTTATGGTAGCCTAAATTTTAAGATATTTTTTCCATGCAAAATTTTGTTAAAGAACGATTTGGTAATTTTTTCCTTACAACATCTGTTTGATACAAAAATAATACAAAAACCACTTTTAAGAGTCGCTAGAATAGATTGTAAATATAACAAAACAAAAAAAGTCCACCATACTATAATTAGTCTTTTCGAAATAAATAAAATACCTTATGGGTGACAACTGTCACCCGCGCGAGTATCCGTGTTACGGGATGCCACGCGAGTACTCGAGGGTTAATATGTCAAATTCATCAATTAATTTGTTCAATATGGAAAAAAAAGAAGAAATCCCTCAACAGTGGTGATAATCCATAATTTTTCCTGTGTTTAAAAAATGTGATAAAATGAACTGCAATAATTACTGTGGAATTTCTCTACTCTCAACAACATATAAAATATTATCTAACATTATTTTAACAAGACCAATCCTATGCTAATGAAATTAAAGGTGATTATCAATGTGGATTTAAACGTAACAGATGAACTACAGATCATTTTTTTCTAATCAGACAGACTCTGGAGAAAAAGTGGGAATATAATGAGTGTGTCCATCAGTTATTCACTGATTTTAAAAAAAGCATATGATTCGGTGAAGGGATATAAATTATATAATATATATGTCGAGTTTGGAATACCTAAGAAGCTTGTTAATATGATAAAAGTATGGACAAATTAAAAAAAAACCTTTTTGGTATTAATGTGTCTGACAAATTTACAATTCATGATGTGTTAAAACAAGAAGATTCATTATCTCCATTGCTTTTTAATTTTGCCTTAGAATATGCTGTTAGGAAATTACAATAAACTAACGAATTACTAAAATTAAACGGTGTCACTCAGTTGTTAGTGTATGCAGATGATGTAGATTTATTAGGGGATGATATAAATACAATTAAGAATACTACCATTAAATATTTTTCAAAGCAGCTAAAGAGATAAGCCTGGAAGTAAACAATGATAAAACTAAATATGTGGTTACAGGCCGAAACCAAATGTTATGGAATAATCAAAATGTAATTATTAATAACAACTCGTTTGAACCAATTTTCAATTTCAAGTACTTAGGAGTAATACTAAAAATGAAAATGATATTAAAGAGGAAATAAAAAAGCAGGCTTAATTTATTAAATGCGTGTTACTTTGCTCTTCATAAACTTTTGTCTTCTCGTATAATATCTAATAAACTAAAAGTTAAAATATACAAAATATTAATTTTACCTGTAGTATTATATGGATGCGAAACTTGATCCCTTACATTGAAAGAGTAACATAAATTTAGAGTATTTGAAAATAAGATCCTTTGGAAAATATTTGGACCTAAAATGGATAAGGAGTCAGGTGAGTGGACAAGGTTACATAATTTATAACTACATAATTTGTATTCATGTCCAGATATTATTAGAATGATTAAATCAAAAAGACTTAGCTGTCATGTCATGTGGCATGATTGGGAGAGTGAAGAAGAGTTTACAAGATTGTTGTTCTGAAACCTGATACTAAGAGACCTGTAGGAAGGCCAAGACGAAGATAGATGAAACACGTTCAGGTGGACCTAAAGAAAATCGGTAGGGATGGAAAAGAGTATATATATATCTTGCTCAGGATAGGAACAGATGGAAGTCCTGTGTTGCTGCAGCCATGAACCATCGGGTTTAAGAAGGCTAGAGAGATAGATTTGTTGTTTCATGTATCTCCTTAGAAGTAATAATTCTACTTTACATTCACTAATCCTATCTTCTTGAACGTTAACTTTGTCTTTTATCGCTTCAATCCGAAAGGCGAGAACAACAGTCATGGACGCCTTATCGTCCACTTCCACTTGTTGTCTGTTAAGCGCACTTTCATTTTATTGTGACATTTTGCCTCCAATTTTGCCTTTATTTCACAACTCACTTATCACTGCTGCCGCCTCTTCTACATAAACGAATATGTAAATGAGTCCTCGTACTTGTGTAACCGAATACAGGCAGTACACATGTGATATTCAATCAAAATTTGCCAGATTTGTTTTACCTCGGAGCAGCGAGTAGGAGGTAAATGGCGAAGAGTACAACTCACACGTGGTAAGGCAAGATACTAGTGAAGTCACAAGAAGCAACAGTTTGTTTTATAAAAGAACGATGTATTAAAGCACTAAACACATATGAAAACAGCAGCCAACTTACACCGAAGATTCCACATTACAAATAACTATTTATAGTCAAAGTCCGCGACACTAAAAATTTCACGAAACCTTCTCTGATCCGTTCTCCATTGGTAGTCTCTAGTGTTTCCAGATCCTAATCCAAGGTCTTTTCTCTCTTTACATCTACGATATTACTAAGACAAAAAGTAGTATAACTTATCAGGTTATAACTTCTCATACTACTTAGATTACTAGGACTTGAGTTGTAGCTGTGTGGTAGAACATAATTAGACGCATAAGTAACATTAACAAGGTTTATTACAATGCACAGTCTGATATCCAACTAGAGACTAGAGACTAGCCAACCTATAATATTAGTGAGAGGTGCTGCATGGAATAAGATGATAGTTAATTAATTCTTAGTAAAACGAAGAGACGTCCAGCGAAGTCCATCTTGTGTTAGCCTGGTGGTCACCAGCAGCAACCTGTCCTCTGGATGTTGACATGCCCAGCGCCTCCGGCGAACACACTGTGGGAGTACACGCTAAATCCACACTCGTTTGGCACAATCGTTCCACACAGACTGATGGCCGAACTAGAATTCATATACTTGCAATGTATTCTGGCTCGTCAACAGTCCAATTACCTTGCGTCATCTTTCATTAGATTTGTCACCATTGCATATCAGGTCTGAGGTCAGCCCAGGAAGTCCTCTAAGGTCGAGTTGAGCTGTCAGATTTTCTCAAAACATGACCCTCTATTTGACGCAATAGAGATTCAGAGCACACGTAGACAAGTATTTAAGGACATGAGCCAATTATTGGTGATGTGAAATACTTCTGGCTCTCGTGTTTAGTCATTTCCAAATAATTGTTAGGCAACATACGTAAATCTCCTTTTTCAAGGTGACGATAGAAATAATTTCTTCAATTAGAAAATGTCCTTCTTTTCAAGGTTTGTTTTTAGTTTCATCCTCAACAGTTAATGACACAAGGGCTCGAAACCTGATTATTGGGTGCAATTTATAGGCATAGCGACTCTAGTAGAACTTTGATTTTGGAGAACATATCCAGTAAATACAATAACGCCGAATTTAAACTTGCTTCGTTTCAGGCTGGTGTAAATCAAATTTGTTCGGTAAAAGGTATTGCTTAATTACAAAGGTGAACACTGATATTAGGAAACTAAAAAAGTATTTATTTACAATAATTTGATGATAACGTTTCTGCAAATAACTTGAGGACAGAAAATGTACTGTCATTTCCAGTTGATAGCAATGGGTATTTATTACACAAAGGTTAATATAAAATGTATATGTATTTAAGGTTGAGCAAGAAGATTGCACAAACGTAAAACTTTACGACAGATAAATATTTTCTGACAAATATCATAGCAGACCTCTTCTAAATGTAAGTGATGTGAATATAATAATTTGAGATTATGTTATTTGGGATGGTTAGCAACTCCTGATCAGATACCCAAGAAGCGAGATTGCATGGACACATATTTTCAACTATAGATGTGTGAAACGCAATCTTGTTGTTATTTGTTTTTTATTACAGGAAGTATGATTTGTATATAAATTTAAACTGAAATTCAAAAAAACGAAAATAAACCTTTCCTTTTTTAAACTAAAAATAACCACTTATAATTTTTAAATTCCACATGTATTTAGAAAAGCATTTGCTTAGCAAGAAAACAACAATCTAGCATATATTCGCCTCTAACAGACACATAACCTTTTGTCTCTATTGCTCACTTCAAAGGACAATACAGACTTCAAAGTAGTCTTAATTTTTCAATTCCACTAACGGAATAAATATTTTATGTAACTTGGCCGAGATGTTATTAGAAGTAGTTCTGCCTCTTTTAAATTGGATAAAATTTGCAGGCAATGTTTTTCAATTCATGAAGTATACTTTTGAACATATCTTGGGAATAACTGTGTCTGGAAGGAAAGAGCAGTAATTGGATAAAATGTCTGATTGAATTAGTATCTATTAGGATATATAAATATTCCGTACATCCTCAATTTTGATTCTAATGGACCTTAGATAAATAACGATACTGAAGTCTTCTAGACAATAATCAGGAAGTATGAAAAAAAAGACATTTTTATCAGCAAAACTCTACATAAATATCCGAATACAATAACTATTTACAGTTTTTTAATATACTGTTACAATGAATAAGTGACATGAAAATTATAAATGAAACAGGAGCAGTAGTGTTAACTTCAAATACGTTTGAGAGGGACAAGATTGGTGTGAACCACACATGCTTTGTATATACTGTACCAGTGTGGTCAAAATTATTGTACGTAGCAAAAACTTTAGTACCTCGAAACATGTCTCCAAATACTTTTTTGTCCTCTAGTGCTGACTTACTTGTGTGTAAAATTTGTACTTCGGTTGTGCATATTTGCAGGTCGTTCTATTTTAAACATATTATCTTGTCAGGATGGATTCGCAAATTAATGTGAAACAAAATTGAATCAATTCAAAATATATTTTCACACACATTTATTCTTATCCTCCATTAGGTCACTGTCTACTCTGAGTAAAATTACTTGCTGGGAAACCAATTGTAGAGCTATCAAAATCTAGGAATCTTGACGTTTTGTAAGAATAAACGTCAGGGAACGAAACAACATCAAATACTGCCCCTTAACATTGCTAGAGCTGGTTCAATTCCAGCACCAGGGAGAAGGAAAACATGTTTTAGTGAGTTACACATTGGCCTGGGGAAAAGTTATAACGTTTTCCCAAATATCTGTGGTCCGTCCAAAGCATCAATACTGTTCAAGCATTTTCAGAAACACTGGGAAAGTATAAATCAAATCATAATAAAATCTCGAATTTATATTCACTATTTGTTATGTGAAACAAGCGGGGAATTACTCACGGGTGTGTAAGAAGTGCGTTCGTAAGTTCAGAATTTCGAAGTATGGAGGCATAAGATAGTTCAAGCACCAGTATCTGTGATTGCAGAAGTGCGAAAAGTGAAATGATACATATTTTGATTGAGAGAGGGAGAGATAGATATAAAGACATCACACTATCCCTGTTCAGTATTTCACCATAATTTTACAAAAAAATTATTGTGATTACAACAGTCAGTATTTCTTCATTTTAACAATATTAACAGGAACATACTTTTAATACAGGGTGTCCCACGAACGGCGCAACAGGGAATTAAAAGTGGCGTTACTTTGTAACCGAAACCTGTACATACATAAGTCATACACCAAATGTTAGCCCTGTCCAAGTAGATATTTTTAAACATAGAAACAACAAACGGGGTGCGGTGTTGATCATGCAGTGTTGCCAAATGTAAGTGAAAGTGTAAATTTATTTTTCCACAAAGCATGGAAAATTGCATGTCAAACATTCGTACGGAAATTTGGACGTCAATTTCCACCTTGGGTAGGTGGACTATTCCGCCATCTATAGTTCAGAGAAGAAAACCGATCGTTTTCGCGTATAGCAAATCCTGAAATGCCTCGTAAAGGCGTACCAGTCCAAATGGGTGTTTTTAAAAAAAATATGAGGTACAGTGGTAACACTGTTGATGTTTGAAGGCAACGAAAGGTGTGTTTAGTGATGGTTTCTGACATGGAAATACTGGAAACAGGAAAAAAAGAAAATTAAAATTATGGTGAAAAAAGTGTTACTTACCTACTCCTGGCAACCATGCAATGCGATAAGAGCGCCCACTGAACGAGAACAAAAGAATCAGCTAGTTGTGTACTCAGAACTTTTTGAGCCGTGCATTTCGCATTGTTCGTAGGGGAAGATTATAATTGTTCTGTGAAATGAAGTATTCTTTGGATGAGAGGGTGTTCATTGTGGAACATTATTTTTTATCAAAATCGTACGCTTGTGTAAAAACTGTGTTTCGCGAGAAATATTCGAATAACAGTGTTCCAGAAAATTCTACGATGTATCGACTTGTTTCCAGATTTCGTGAAACAGGATCAGTTAATGACAAACCCTACCACAGACAACCACCAGTTTTGACACAAGGTGTGCTGCAGGATGTGGTTCAGAAAATATCACAATCTCCCAGGAAATCTGTTCGTAAACTTGCTGCACAGTCAGGTGTATCAAAAACAATAACTCACCGAGCGTTAAAACAATTGCACCTAAGTGCATATAAGGTACAGGCTGTGCAAGAACTGAAGGAAGCAGACAAAGGTGCACGTGTAAAACACTGCCAGTGGTTTAGAAATTTTATTAGAGACAATGGTGTGAATATTTTGGATAAGGTTTTTTTTCACGGATGAAACATGGTTCCACTTAAATGGATATGTCAAACAGTCAAAATTCTCGACACTGGTCAAGTAACAATCCCCATTTGTTACATGAACAATCACTTCATCCACAAAAGGTCGGTGTGTGGTGCGCGATTTTGCGGAGAAAAATAATCGGTTCATTCTTTTTCAACACAACAGTTGACTGAATAATTTATCGTGACCTTATCACACAGTTTATTTCTCTGTTGGAACGTGATGAACGTGATTGTTGGTTTCAACAAGACTCCGCAACATGTCACACGTCTAATGAAACTTTAGACATGTTGCCAGCTTTTTTTGGCGATCACAATATAAGCAGAAACTCATGGCCCAGTCGCTCCCCGGATCTGACGTCTCCAGATTTTTTTTCTGTGGGGTTATTTGAAACAAACAGTTTACATTAATAACCCAAGAACACTTGATGATCTAAAAATTAACATTTTCACAGCCATTAACAATATAAACCAATCAACCTTGCATAAAGTTGCTTCCAACATGATAAAACGTGTTGATGAATGCTTCAGGGAAAAGGGTTGTCATTTTCAACATCTTTTGTAAAGCTACATTGCCTGTTACGCGCATTGCATGATTGCCAGGAGTAGGTAAGTAACACTTTTTTCACCATAAATTTAATTTTTTTTTTCTGTTTCCAGTATTTCCATGTCATAGACCATCACTAAACACACCTTTCGTTACCTTCAAACATCAACAGTGTTGCCACTGTACTTCATATTTTTTTTAAAACACCCATTTGGACTGGTACGCCTTTACGAGGCATTTCAGGATTTGCTATACGCGAAAACGATCGTTTTTTTCTCTGAACTATAGATGGCGAAATATTCCACCTACCCAAGGTGGAAATTGACGTCCAAATTTCCGTACGAATGTTTGACATGCAATTTTCCATGCTTTGTGGAAAAATAAATTTACACTTTCACTTACATTTGGCAACACTGCATGATCAACACCGCACCCCGTTTGTTGTTTCTATGTTTAAAAATATCTACTTGGACAGGGCTAACATTTGGTGTATGACTTATGTATGTACAGGTTTCGGTTACAAAGTAACGCCACTCTTAATTCCCAGTTGCGCCGTTCGTGGGACACCCAGCTTAAAGCCGTATCCTCAGTGTTATTTTCCACAATGTACGGTTTTTTAAAGGTTACATATTCACGTTCACCACAATCACTTTGACATTATAACTTTAAGCCACTGAAATACATTACTTTCATAATTACTATTACTAGATGTTTGTATAATACAGTAGTTTATATATATAATGCTTACTTGTAAACCTGCAATGTATATTCACCAGTGTCCATGGTAGGAAATATTGAAACTTGTGGGCATTGTGGATTTTACATTTCTAGTAGTAAGTGTAAATAAGAGCCTTTGAATGATTCTCACTTCAGAAGACTCCCTTAAATCTACACATATTAACAATACATTTGAACTATTAACACAATGCGCACACTGTAGATAAATTCGTCAGTACTGATACTATATAAGCTTTAGGGAGCGCACACACCAAAGCAGCAGATGCATGTTATCTGAAAGCATAATGCATAATATTAGGTTTTAGAACACAACCAAAATAACGAAAACATTTATACTCGAAAAAGAAATCACTACGTTAGTGTTTCAACTTGTGTTTTAAATTGTAAAGCATGCTATATCATGCTTACACCAGGCACTTAGCTACTACTACATGATATAAGTTAGATTGTTGTTATTAGATTTATTGAAACTTAGGTGTGTTAGTTCCATGTTTACCGGTGTTTATACAGCAGTGAAAAATAGGATTGGAAATATGAAAATAAAACTAAATAGACACACATAATACACCATTACACACAAACAGTTATTTCTTGAGAGTGCTGGTTTAAATTGACTTCCAGTTTGGTTTATGTAGCTAATTTATGTTATTAATCAAGTGTGTAATGAGCAATTAAACACATCAAACTGGACATCCTGAAGTTAGAGCAGGTAATTATAATCACATCTATCTTGATGAAGTTAGAACAGGAATTCATTAAGCAAAATTAAAAACTGTTAACAGTAAGCCATGGTCTAATCTAATGGTTAACTGTTCTCACTTCACTAGATTCGCTGGATATCTAAGTGGTGATATTAATCGTTCGGATAAAATGTATTTAAAAATAATGGATCATGTAGAATAATCAATCTTTATTTCAAAGATATTGAAATAAAGACATGTAAGTTCTTGGTGCTACTTAGTAATTTTCTTCAAGGTTAAGTTGTTGTGACTTCAAAAAGTAGATTTCATAAAGATTTAACTGCAATTAATCATATTATGACTAATTTAAAATTCTAGTTTCTCGCAAAAATTAATATTTCTTGCAAAATGTGGATTGTAAGTTACAACAATTTAATATTATGAAACAATACAAGTTTAATACTCTCGATTTAAATTATATGTAGTTAAAGTGTTATTATTAATTTCCAGAATGTATAAAATTGTTAGGAATTAGTTATTTTTATGCTACAAATTCACGTAGGTATTGATTATTCTGTGTTAACACGCTTTTTGTCTGGAAAATGAAATATAAGCCTAATATATAATTAGAATACGAATTTTTAGATTGAAGGGGAAATAAAGTACTTGAGTCTGTACACGCCATCCTAATAATTAAATGTTAAAGACTCTCCCAGCCGCCTATCCTTAAAGTGGACTCTCCTTCTTGTATAGTGTGTGTTTATGTAACATGTGTATCATTAGTACTTTGACTTGTAATACAATCTGCAACATCTGATCTGACAGCCTTCTTCTATAATACAGTCTTAAAATCCTTCTCGTCATTTTATCTACCCTAAAATGTCATAAATTGTCATCATAAGCTCTAACAACTACTGTAATGATTTTGGTATGCAAAGTCTCCATTGAATCAAAAAATGATAATCGCTATTGGCTAACAAGTCATTTTGCGAAAATATTGTAAAGTATTAATAACTTCTGATCTGATAAAGCTTTTTCTTGAATTCAACTAAACAAATGTATGTTGGTAAGAAGTATGGGGTGTTTCTGCTTTTTCGCAGCTAGTAAGTTTAAAAAAATGTGGAAAAAAGTTGCCCATTATTTACATACATATTTGTGTAACATGTGTTCGCATTTCAAAGTCATAAAATCTTGGCTCTTACCTTCTGGTACATTTGTGTACTTTACCTCTCTTCTTTTTTTCTGTTACCCTTCCATACTTGTACTTTTTTATGCACATTTTGTGCTGTCTGGCCCACGCGGTTGCTAACCGAGGCGAAAACATCGTGTCATCCTTTAACCTAGGCATAATGCAGAGCTGTACAGGTGTTGCTCAATGCTACAGTGGTTTCCTTTACAAGAATACTAAGAAGAAATGCTTCAGTAACTTGGCTACAGTTCGGTTTTATAAATAATGCCATACTTTCATTGCTGGTGAGGTTAACGCTAGCTTTGGATCATTTACTGCACATCTCCAGTTCCGTGCTGGTAGGCAAATCAAAGAGGGTTTCCATTACATCATTTGTGTGCTTGCTACCGTGAGCTTTCTTCAACAAAGATACATCATACTTGACAGTACTCTCAACTTTACCCTAAATTCCCCTTCTCTCATTAATTCTCAAATTTTCAAAGCTACGCAGCTTACTCCTAACTTACTTATTACGGTACCTTCATCCCATTTCACCATATTCAATTAGCCTTATTTCATCTGTAATAATCTTCTTAAAGTGGGTCATATACTCTCTAATTACTAGCTTAAAAGTTACTCTACTGGTAGAAAAATATCCTTCTTAATTTCATCAAAATACATAATAATAGCATTGTCTTCATTAGGCCTAACCTCTACTTGCTGTACCTCACTATCAATCAGTTGACCATTCTCGCCTTTCTTTACATCTAGATCATCATCATGACAATCAGAGAATGTATCAAAGTTAGCACAATGTTCCTCTTTACACCTATCTATTTGGTTCCCTATGTCAGCATACCCCCGTTTCCTTCCTTCACGCATTATCTCAATACTCTTATCCAAACTTTGCCATAGTTTCTTTCTTTCTAACACCTATCTCTACAATTGAGTCACACTTACCGAGTTTAGATTTTCATTTATTTGCCATATTGCATCTAGCATAAAGTCTCAGAATGCTTCCAGTGTCATCTCCTTGATTGCAGTTACAATTATGTTTATCAAATTACAAAGCTAACTTATTTCTCTGCCCACTGGCATTGTACTAAGAAAAACAATATATTCTTAATGCATGTTCGTCTTTATATTTCTGACATTCATTTTCATGGTAGTACCTAAGTTATTTCACTCTCAAAACTGTATTTTCGCCCCATGTTTCTCACTACAGTACATAACTGGATTTAGATGATCACTTTTCGATCCATGTGTATTTCTAAAATATTGGTAACTTGTTTGTTGTTAGTTAGCCTGAAGTTAGTTCATTACTTCTATAGTGTTCTGATTTCTTTGTTATTTTTAGATAATTTAGACAAATTTAAAATTTAGAGCGATTTTTCAATTTTAGAAATTACAATTGTAACGGTATATAATAAATTGCATTACAAGTTGGCTTGAAATCGTCCCATGTTCGGGAAAAAAAACATTTATAAACGAAAGTGGGGTTCAAATCGGTTTTGCAGGCATGTATGTTCACTAATTAAAGTAACTAAGAAAGAAAAATCTGAAACAGAAATACCACAAAAATACACACAACATGAGGGACCATTGTTTATTATGTTAACGGACCAGATGTTCGGCCAATGGCAAAACACAATTAAATTATTTCACCATTAATCTTCAATCACAAGCCAAGTGTAAGTAAGTTTGCTCGATTGAATGAAAGTCATCAGAACACCATACGAGAAACCTTCCATGTATTATAAGACCTTACTTACAACCGTTCACAGTTCATTCGCCACTCGCCTTCTCAACAAGCGAGCATCACAATTCACTTACCCAGTTATAAATAACTGACTATTGCGAGTCGCAGATGGCCAGCGTCGTACACCAAAACACAAGTTCATACTCGATAAGTATATAAGTAGTGGTATTTACAATATAACCAGGACCACTTATAAGTGTAGAAAAGGAGAGGCTATTTGATTGAACAATCCGATTTGCCTACACTTAAAACAATGGCAAGAGGGGCTTATACCCCAATTCTTCAGGTGTGATATGCCCTGATTTTTTAAGAATTTTGAATTCTAGTGTAGAAAAGGTGAAGCCTCTCAGACAGATTTGCCTACACTTAAAACAATGGCAAGAGGGGCTTATACCCCAATTCTTCAGGTGTGATATGCCCTGATTTTTTAAGAATTTTGAATTCTAGTGTAGAAAAGGTGAAGCCTCTCAGACAGATTTGCCTACACTTAAGACTATGCCAAGTTCCATATGATCTTATTGTTTTAAGTGTGTTTTTCTGTCAAAATCCCAGGAGACCCAGTAGAGTGTGGTGCATAGCCCCATGGTTTTTATTGCCTTGCAATCAGGAGGCCTCTGGGTTTGAGTCCTCATAAAATGTGAAGCCTCCCCTGATGGCAAAATGTTAATATTGTTGCCTTGTAAACAAAAGGAGTGTAAAATACAATATTATAAACTCAAGAAAGGAAGAGCTCCCCTCATGCAGATTTGCCTACACTTAAAACTTGCTCAACATGCCCATATGAGCTTTTTGCTCAAGTGTGGAACCCTGCCTAATCCAAGATTTTTGTAAAAATGCCCTCAAATATTTTCTGAGAAAGGAAGAGCTCCCCTCATGCAGATTTGCCTACACTTAAAACTTGCTCAACATGCCCATATGAGTTTTTTGCTCAAGTGTGGAACCCTGTCTAATCCAAGATTTTTGTAAAAAATGCTCTCGGGAATTTTCCGGAAAGTATGACCCCCCTCAGATTGATTTGCCTACACCTACAAAAGGCACTTCTGTGAGATTGTTGTCCATAAATTTGTTAAAAATATGCCCCTCTTGATATTTTTTTTGGCTACATGTAAAACTAAGCCAAGATACACACACACCTACACACACACATACACACACACACACACACACACACAAAACACACTGCTGAACCCAACTGATATTTTTTATTAAGTATAGAGTTTTGATTTGAACCCCAAGAAATTTTATATAAATACCAAAGCCAAAAATATTCACACACATACACACACACACACACTAAATATACAAAACACACTGTTGAACCCAACTGATATTTTTTTATTAAGCATAGAATTTTGATTTGAACCCCAAGAAATTTTATATAATAAACCAACAACAAAAATGCCAAATCAAAAATATTGTAATCAATGCAATAAAAATATATCCATCCCCAATTGGGTTAAGCACCAAATGAATTGTAATCCAGATAAAAGCAGAATTATCACAAAAATATGCCCAAAATGCCATAAAGAATATAGCATAAAATATTTCACTTATGCTTGTTCTGCACAGTCATCAACATTTCCAAATAAAATTGAATGGAAATATTTGTGTGATTGCCCTGTATAATTTAGATTGCAAGGCCATATTTTGTAATGTTCTAGATCAGGAGCTAGACCCTATGCACCAGAAATAGGCCATAAAATGCCTCTCCACAAATTATGTGAGCATCATGGAGCACACAATACACTTTACAATTTTGAGAATCTCAATTTAAATTCAGGAACAAGAGATTTGGATTTGATGTATCTGGAAATATCAAAAATTATTTCATTGTTCACAAACAAATCTCATCTAACAATTCCATAACAGTTCCATGCTCAGCTCTGTGTCTGTGTGAGGCAAGCACAGGTCTGTTAGAGATAGGTATATTATATAAATTTAAAAATTATTTCATTCTTCACAAACAAATCTCATCTAACAATTCCATAACAGTTCCATGCTCAGCTCTGTGTCTGTGTGAGGCAAGCACAGCTCTGTTAGAGATAGGGATATTGAGTATTGAAACATCTAGAAATTATTTCATTCTTCTCAAGCTCAGCTCTGTGTCTGTGTGGGGATTTGTACCTAATAACATCAAAACAACACAGCTCTGTTAGAGACAGAATATTCAATTCCATATCTATAACATCTCTGTGTAATTCCATAACAGTTCCATGCTCAGCTCTGTGTCTATGTAGAGCAAAACAGCACAGCTCTGTTAGAGATAGGTATATTATATAAATTTAAAAATTATTTTATTCTTCACAAACAAATCTCATCTAACAATTCCATAACAGTTCCATGCTCAGCTCTGTGTCTGTGTGAGGCAAGCACAGCTCTGTTAGAGATAGGGATATTATATAAATTTAAAAATTATTTCATTCTTAACAAAAAAATCTCATCTAACAATTCCATAACAGTTCCATGCTCAGCTCTGTGTCTGTGTGGGATTTGTACAGCAACATTGCTTTGTTAGAGATTTATTTAATTCTTCACCTCCATATCCATAACAGCTCTGTGTTTATAATAGATAGGAATATTGAGTGCATCTAACAATTCCTGCCCATAACAGTTCCATGTTGTAGAAATATCAGCAAGGCTCTGTGGCTGTGAGATTTGAAACCTTGTTCCCAATCAGTTCCAAGCTGTACAGCTCTGTGTCTGTGAGATTTGAAACCTGTTCCTGTACAGCTCTGTGAGAATTTTCATAGTGCCTAATAATATCAGCACAGCTCAGTTAGGATCGCATCTAACAAATATCAAGGATTTGTACCTAATTACAGTAGCACAGGGATAGGGATAATAAGTATAGACTATTGATATAGAAATTATTTTATTCTTCAATCTTATTCATAACAGTTCTATGCTCCTGTGTGTCTGAGCAACATCAGTACAGCACAGCTCTGTTAATTAATATCTATTGAAACATGTATCTGTGCGTGGATTTGTACCTAAGTATAGCTATTATTGAGTATAGAATTATTATATCTAGATCCATTTTCTGTGTCTGTGTACCTAATAACATCAGTACAGCACAGCTCTGTTAGAGTATAGATTTATATTATTATTGAAACATCTCTTCACAAACAATCTCATCTAACAATTCTATAAGAGTTCCGTTCAGCTCTGTGTCTGTGCGGGGATAAACATCAGTACAGCACAGCTCTGTTGCTCATCTTTTCAGTTCTGTGTCTGTGCAGGGATTTGTACTTAATAACATCAGTACAGCACAGCTCTGTTAGAGTATAGATTTAATTATATTATTATTGAAACATCTAGAAATTATTCTTCAAACAAATATCATCTAACAATTCCATAACAATTCCATGCTCAGCTCTGTTGCTCATCTTTTCAGCTCTGTGTCTGTGCAGGGATTTGTACCTAAAAACATCAGTACAACACAGCTCTGTTAGAGTATAGATTTAATTATATTATTATTGAAACATCTAGAAATTATTCTTCCTAACAATTCCATAACAATTCTATGCTCAGCTCTGTGTCTGTGCGGGGATTTGTACCTAATAACATCAGTACAGCACAGCTCTGTTAGAGACATTTAATTCTTCACATTTATATCCATAACATCTCTGTGCCTGTGTGTCAGTACAGCACAGCTCTGTTAGAGATAGGGATATTGAGTATAGATTTAATTATATTATTATTGAAACATCTAGAAATTATTTCATTATTCACAAACAAATCTCATCTAACAATTCCATGCTCAGTTTTGTGTCTGTGCGAGGATTTGTACCTAATAACATCAGTACAGCATAGCTCTGTTAGAGACATTTAATTCTTCACATTTATATCCATAACAGCTCTGTGTCTGTGTGAGGCAAGCACAGCTCTGTTAGAGATAGGGATATTGAGTATTGAAACATCTAGAAATTATTTCATTCTTCACAAACAAATCTCATCTAACAATTCCATGCTCAGCTCTGTGTCTGTGTGGGGATTTGTAACTAAAAACATCAAAACAACACAGCTCTGTTAGAAACAGAATATTCAATTCTTCACAATTCCATAACAGTTCCATGCTCAGCTCTGTGTCTATGTAGAGCAAAACAGCACAGCTCTGTTAGAGATAGGGATATTAAGTATAAATTTAAAAATTATTTCATTCTTCACAAACAAATCTCATCTAACAATTCCATAACAGTTCCATGCTCAGCTCTGTGTCTGTGTGGGGATTTGTACCTAATAATATCAAAATAACACAACTCTGTTAGAGACAGAATATTCAATTCTTCACATCTATATCCATAACATCTCTGTATAATTCCATAACAGTTCCATGCTCAGCTCTGTGTCTGTGTGAGGCAAGCACAGCTCTGTTAAATATCTTCACAAACAAATCTCATCTAACAATTCCATAACAGTTCCATGCTCAGCTCTGTGTCTGTGTGGGGATTTGTACCTAATAATATCAAAATAACACAGCTCTGTTAGAGACAGAATATTCAATTCTTCACATCTATATCCATAACATCTCTGTATAATTCCATAACAGTTCCATGCTCAGCTCTGTGTCTGTGTGAGACAAGCACAGCTCTGTTAAAGATCTTCACAAACAAATCTCATCTAACAATTCCATAACAGTTCCATGCTCAGCTCTGTATCTGTGTGGGGATTTGTACCTAATAACATCAAAACAACACAGCTCTGTTAGAGACAGAATATTCAATTCTTCACATCCATATCCATAACATCTCTGTGTAAGTCCATAACAATTTCATGCTCAGCTCTGTATCTGTGTGAGGCAAGCACAGCTCTGTTAAAGATCTTCACAAACAAATCTCATCTAACAATTCCATAACAATTCCATGCTCAGCTCTGTGTCTGTGTGGGGATTTGTACCTAATAACATCAAAACAACACAGCTCTGTTAGAGACAGAATATTTAATTCTTCACATCCATAACCATAACATCTCTGTATAATTCCATAACAGTTCCATGCTCAGCTCTGTATCTGTGTGAGGCAAGCACAGCTTTGTTAAAGATCTTCACAAACAAATCTTATCTAATAATTCCATAACAGTTGCATGCTCAGCTCTGTGTCTGTGTGGGGATTTGTACCTAATAATATCAAAACAATACAGTTCTGTTAGAGACAGAATATTTAATTCTTCACATCTATATTCTTAACATTTTTGTGTAATTCCATAATAGTTCCATGCTCAGCTCTGTGTCTGTGTGAGGCAAGCACAGCTTTGTTAAAGATCTTCACAAACAAATCTTATCTAATAATTCCATAACAGTTGCATGCTCAGCTCTGTGTCTGTGTGGGGATTTGTACCTAATAATATCAAAACAATACAGTTCTGTTAGAGACAGAATATTAAATTCTTCACATCCATATCCATAACATCTCTGTGTAATTCCATAATAGTTCCATGCTCAGCTCTGTGTCTGTGTGAGGCAAGCACAGCTTTGTTATATGATAGGAATATTAAGTATAGATTTAAATTTCTTTCTTCACAAACAAATCTCATCTAACAATTCCATAACAGTTCCATGCTCAGCTCTGTGTCTGTGAGAGGCAAGCACATCTTTGTTAAATATAGGAATATTAAGTATAGATTTAAATTTTATTCTTCACAAACAAATCTCATTTAACAATTCCATAATAGTTCCATGCTCAGCTCTGTGTCTGTGTGGGATTTGTACAGCAACATAGCTTTGTTAGAGACAGAGTAGATGGGTATAAATATTATTTCATTCAATTTTTCACCTCCATATCCATAACAGCTCTGTGAAATTTATTCTTCATATCTAACAATTCCAATAATAGTTTCATGCTCAGCAAGGCTTTGTGTCTGTGTAGATAGGGATATTAATATTACATTCCTTCATAATAGTTCCTGTGTCTGTGTGGGATTTGTACAGAGCACAGCTCTGAGATAGGGATTAATAGTTAGGGTATAATTAATTCTTTACATCTATTGAGTGTCTAGATGTTATTTCATCCCTATGCCATGACAGTTTCAACTCTGTATTTGTATGGAATTTAGAACTTGTCTGAAAAGTGGCAATCAATGCCCATTGTTTCTATATAAACGTTTCAACGTATGTTCAACATGTTCTAAATTCTATACAAATACAGAGTTGAAACTGTCATGGCATAGGGATGAAATAACATCTAGACACTCAATAGATGTAAAGAATTAATTATACCCTAACTATTAATCCCTATCTCAGAGCTGTGCTCTGTACAAATCCCACACAGACACAGGAACTATTATGAAGGAATGTAATATTAATATCCCTATCTACACAGACACAAAGCCTTGCTGAGCATGAAACTATTATTGGAATTGTTAGATATGAAGAATAAATTTCACAGAGCTGTTATGGATATGGAGGTGAAAAATTGAATGAAATAATATTTATACCCATCTACTCTGTCTCTAACAAAGCTATGTTGCTGTACAAATCCCACACAGACACAGAGCTGAGCATGGAACTATTATGGAATTGTTAAATGAGATTTGTTTGTGAAGAATAAAATTTAAATCTATACTTAATATTCCTATATTTAACAAAGATGTGCTTGCCTCACACAGACACAGAGCTGAGCATGGAACTGTTATGGAATTGTTAGATGAGATTTGTTTGTGAAGAAAGAAATTTAAATCTATACTTAATATTCCTATCATATAACAAAGCTGTGCTTGCCTCACACAGACACAGAGCTGAGCATGGAACTATTATGGAATTACACAGAGATGTTATGGATATGGATGTGAAGAATTTAATATTCTGTCTCTAACAGAACTGTATTGTTTTGATATTATTAGGTACAAATCCCCACACAGACACAGAGCTGAGCATGCAACTGTTATGGAATTATTAGATAAGATTTGTTTGTGAAGATCTTTAACAAAGCTGTGCTTGCCTCACACAGACACAGAGCTGAGCATGGAACTATTATGGAATTACACAAAAATGTTAAGAATATAGATGTGAAGAATTAAATATTCTGTCTCTAACAGAGCTGTGTTATTTTGATATTATTAAGTACAAATCCCCACACAGATACAGAGCTGAGCATGGAACTGTTATGGAATTATACAGAGATGTTATGGTTATGGATGTGAAGAATTAAATATTCTGTCTCTAACAGAGCTGTGTTGTTTTGATGTTATTAGGTACAAATCCCCACACAGACACAGAGCTGAGCATGGAATTGTTATGGAATTGTTAGATGAGATTTGTTTGTGAAGATCTTTAACAGAGCTGTGCTTGCCTCACACAGATACAGAGCTGAGCATGAAATTGTTATGGACTTACACAGAGATGTTATGGATATGGATGTGAAGAATTGAATATTCTGTCTCTAACAGAGCTGTGTTGTTTTGATGTTATTAGGTACAAATCCCCACACAGATACAGAGCTGAGCATGGAACTGTTATGGAATTGTTAGATGAGATTTGTTTGTGAAGATCTTTAACAGAGCTGAGCTTGTCTCACACAGACACAGAGCTGAGCATGGAACTGTTATGGAATTATACAGAGATGTTATGGATATAGATGTGAAGAATTGAATAATCTGCCTCTAACGGAGCTGTGTTATTTTGATATTATTAGATACAAATCCCCACACAGACACAGAGCTGAGCATGGAACTGTTATGGAATTGTTAGATGAGATTTGTTTGTGAAGATCTTTAACAGAGCTGTGCTTGCCTCACACAGACACAGAGCTGAGCATGGAACTGTTATGGAATTATACAGAGATGTTATGGATATAGATGTGAAGAATTGAATATTCTGTCTCTAACAGAGCTGTGTTATTTTGATATTATTAGGTACAAATCCCCACACAGACACAGAGCAGAGCATGGAACTGTTATGGAATTGTTAGATGAGATTTGTTTGTGAAGATCTTTAACAGAGCTGTGCTTGCCTCACACAGACACAGAGCTGAGCATGGAACTGTTATAGAATTGTTAGATGAGATTTGTTTGTGAAGAATGAAATAATTTTTAAATTTATACTTAATATCCCTATCTCTAACAGAGCTGTGCTGTTTTGCTCTACATAGACACAGAGCTGAGCATGGAACTGTTATGGAATTGTGAAGAATTGAATATTCTGTCTCTAACAGAGCTGTGTTGTTTTGATGTTTTTAGGTACAAATCCCCACACAGACACAGAGCTGAGCATGGAATTGTTAGATGAGATTTGTTTGTGAAGAATGAAATAATTTCTAGATGTTTCAATACTCAATATCCCTATCTCTAACAGAGCTGTGCTTCCTCACACAGACACAGAGCTGTTATGGATATAAATGTGAAGAATTAATTGTCTCTAACAGAGCTATGCTGTACTGATGTTATTAGGTACAAATCCCCGCACAGACACAGAGCTGAGCATAGAATTGTTATGGAATTGTTAGGAAGAATAATTTCTAGATGTTTCAATAATAATATAATTAAATCTATACTCTAACAGAGCTGTGTTGTACTGATGTTATTAGGTACAAATCCCTGCACAGACACAGAGCTGAAAAGATGAGCAACAGAGCTGAGCATGGAATTGTTATGGAATTGTTAGATGATATTTGTTTGAAGAATAATTTCTAGATGTTTCAATAATAATATAATTAAATCTATACTCTAACAGAGCTGTGCTGTACTGATGTTATTAAGTACAAATCCCTGCACAGACACAGAACTGAAAAGATGAGCAACAGAGCTGTGCTGTACTGATGTTTATCCCCGCACAGACACAGAGCTGAACGGAACTCTTATAGAATTGTTAGATGAGATTGTTTGTGAAGAGATGTTTCAATAATAATATAAATCTATACTCTAACAGAGCTGTGCTGTACTGATGTTATTAGGTACAAATCCCTACACAGACACAGAAAATGGATCTAGATATAATAATTCTATACTCAATAATAGCTATACTTAGGTACAAATCCACGCACAGACACATGTTTCAATAGATATTAATTAGCAGAGCTGTGCTGTACTGATGTTGCTCAGACACACAGGAGCATAGAACTGTTATGAATAAGATTGAAGAATAAAATAATTTCTATATCAATAGTCTATACTTATTATCCCTATCCCTGTGCTACTGTAATTAGGTACAAATCCTTGATATTTGTTAGATGCGATCCTAACTGAGCTGTGCTGATATTATTAGGCACAATGAAAATTCTCACAGAGCTGTACAGGAACAGGTTTCAAATCTCACAGACACAGAGCTGTACAGCTTGGAACTGATTGGGAACAAGGTTTCAAATCTCACAGCCACAGAGCCTTGCTGATATTTCTACAACTTGGAACTGTTATGGGCAGGAATTGTTAGATGCACTCAATATTCCTATCTATTATAAACACAGAGCTGTTATGGATATGGAGGTGAAGAATTAAATAAATCTCTAACAAAGCTATGTTGCTGTACAAATCCCACACAGACACAGAGCTGAGCATGGAACTGTTATGGAATTGTTAGATGAGATTTTTTTGTTAAGAATGAAATAATTTTTAAATTTATATAATATCCCTATCTCTAACAGAGCTGTGCTTGCCTCACACAGACACAGAGCTGAGCATGGAACTGTTATGGAATTGTTAGATGAGATTTGTTTGTGAAGAATAAAATAATTTTTAAATTTATATAATATACCTATCTCTAACAGAGCTGTGCTGTTTTGTTCTACATAGACACAGAGCTGAGCATGGAACTGTTATGGAATTACACAGAGATGTTATAGATATGGAATTGAATATTCTGTCTCTAACAGAGCTGTGTTGTTTTGATGTTATTAGGTACAAATCCCCACACAGACACAGAGCTGAGCTTGAGAAGAATGAAATAATTTCTAGATGTTTCAATACTCAATATCCCTATCTCTAACAGAGCTGTGCTTGCCTCACACAGACACAGAGCTGAGCATGGAACTGTTATGGAATTGTTAGATGAGATTTGTTTGTGAAGAATGAAATAATTTTTAAATTTATATAATATACCTATCTCTAACAGAGCTGTGCTTGCCTCACACAGACACAGAGCTGAGCATGGAACTGTTATGGAATTGTTAGATGAGATTTGTTTGTGAAGAATGAAATAATTTTTGATATTTCCAGATACATCAAATCCAAATCTCTTGTTCCTGAATTTAAATTGAGATTCTCAAAATTGTAAAGTGTATTGTGTGCTCCATGATGCTCACATAATTTGTGGAGAGGCATTTTATGGCCTATTTCTGGTGCATAGGGTCTAGCTCCTGATCTAGAAAATTACAAAATATGGCCTTGCAATCTAAATTATACAGGGCAATCACACAAATATTTCCATTCAATTTTATTTGGAAATGTTGATGACTGTGCAGAACAAGCATAAGTGAAATATTTTATGCTATATTCTTTATGGCATTTTGGGCATATTTTTGTGATAATTCTGCTTTTATCTGGATTACAATTCATTTGGTGCTTAACCCAATTGGGGATGGATATATTTTTATTGCATTGATTACAATATTTTTGATTTGGCATTTTTGTTGTTGGTTTATTATATAAAATTTCTTGGGGTTCAAATCAAAATTCTATGCTTAATAAAAAAATATCAGTTGGGTTCAGCAGTGTGTTTTGTATATTTAGTGTGTGTGTGTGTGTATGTGTGTGAATATTTTTGGCTTTGGTATTTATATAAAATTTCTTGGGGTTCAAATCAAAACTCTATACTTAATAAAAAATATCAGTTGGGTTCAGCAGTGTGTTTTGTGTGTGTGTGTGTGTGTGTGTGTATGTGTGTGTGTAGGTGTGTGTGTATCTTGGCTTAGTTTTACATGTAGCCAAAAAAAATATCAAGAGGGGCATATTTTTAACAAATTTATGGACAACAATCTCACAGAAGTGCCTTTTGTAAGTGTAGGCAAATCAATCTGAGGGGGGTCATACTTTCCGGAAAATTCCCGAGAGCATTTTTTACAAAAATCTTGGATTAGACAGGGTTCCACACTTGAGCAAAAAACTCATATGGGCATGTTGAGCAAGTTTTAAGTGTAGGCAAATCTGCATGAGGGGAGCTCTTCCTTTCTCAGAAAATATTTGAGGGCATTTTTACAAAAATCTTGGATTAGGCAGGGTTCCACACTTGAGCAAAAAGCTCATATGGGCATGTTGAGCAAGTTTTAAGTGTAGGCAAATCTGCATGAGGGGAGCTCTTCCTTTCTTGAGTTTATAATATTGTATTTTACACTCCTTTTGTTTACAAGGCAACAATATTAACATTTTGCCATCAGGGGAGGCTTCACATTTTATGAGGACTCAAACCCAGAGGCCTCCTGATTGCAAGGCAATAAAAACCATGGGGCTATGCACCACACTCTACTGGGTCTCCTGGGATTTTGACAGAAAAACACACTTAAAACAATAAGATCATATGGAACTTGGCATAGTCTTAAGTGTAGGCAAATCTGTCTGAGAGGCTTCACCTTTTCTACACAAGAATTCAAAATTCTTAAAAAATCAGGGCATATCACACCTGAAGAATTGGGGTATAAGCCCCTCTTGCCATTGTTTTAAGTGTAGGCAAATCTGTCTGAGAGGCTTCACCTTTTCTACACTAGAATTCAAAATTCTTAAAAAATCAGGGCATATCACACCTGAAGAATTGGGGTATAAGCCCCTCTTGCCATTGTTTTAAGTGTAGGCAAATCGGATTGTTCAATCAAATAGCCTCTCCTTTTCTACACTTATAAGTGGTCCTGGTTATATTGTAAATACCACTAGTTATATAGTTCTAGCTATAAAATATTTTCGATTGATTGATTGATTGATTTGTTGTTTTAAGTCCACTTTGTGCACAGAAAACTACTCGAGACTGGACCTACAGTTTAATGTAGGATCCGAACCACTATGTGCCTCCACCGGGAATCGTACCTGGGACCCCTTGATTACAAGGCGACAACGCTGCCACTGCGCCATCGAGGATGCCTATAAAATATTTTCGATGCACATTACAAAAACTAATTCTAGCGCAGTGTTATAAACTTTGTCAAACGAAGAGATATAATTCCCCCCGAATTGGTTTTGATAGATGTGGCGGAAATGTCCCGAGTACTGTCTTTTCACCCTCGAGTCTCTCTCTACTGCTGCTCTAGAGAGGAACTGCCCTTCTTCTCTATTGGTCCATTTGCGTTAGGTCCGCCCACAGGGGGCTCGTTGTTTGCCTTAGGAATGACTGGCTCTTCCGAGTGGCTTCGCACAAAAAGAAGAAAACTCTGCTCTCTCGAAGTGGTTGGAAGTATTTGTTTCAATTTAATTTAAACTTCCCCAAAATTTGCTGAGAGCAAATCACTTCTGACGTATGAATTTAGTTACTGCTTTGCTGGGAGGCTTAATGTTTTGCGGGCGCTGACATACTTCGTACAGAGCTTGGAGAGAAGTTTAGAGTTCAAAATTCCACATTCTTCATGGTGTCCCCGAAGTGTTAGAGTGTAGACTGGTTGGCTCGACTTTCGAATTTATGACGTCAGCTCAGGTCGTTCTACGTGCTTAGATTGCTTTTCTGTTGAAGCCGGAGAAGGTGACTTTCTTCACTTCAACAGAGGATTCATTGTCTTCGGAGTCCGAGTGGAGAGCTAGAAAAAATTTCCAGCAGACGTTGTAGGGACATTTAAAAATGCAATTCCCTGAACGCTGTGTTTAATGCAAAGTTTCTGTTGGCATCCGCATTGTATGAATTTATATTTAATAGGAAACGAATAGAATTTGAGGGAAAATCAATTTTTAGTGCGAGACCACCCTTGTCTCCTTATCCTGGAGTGGGCATGTGAATAAACTTCACACCTGGCTTAGTGGGGAAGAATGTGGTTTCGTTAGAGATGGCTGTGTCATTTCTGGGAGGTTGAAAATCTTGGGTAGGTTTCAAACAAGACCGTAATTGCAAATCGGTCATAAGAGGGCAAGTCCTTCAATAAAAGGAACAGAGGTATTTTTCTAAAATAAAGTAATTAATTCATTAATACTATTAATGAGGTCAGTGAGCATATGGAAAGGGTGGAGGGGAGGAAGGCAAGAGAACAACATGACCAACCTGAAAGATGAATACTAGCTTAACCTTTAGTCGGCCAATGGTTCACTGGTGGACCATCGAAAATATAGGTGGAGACAACCGATGGTCCACTGGTGGACCATCGTGCGGATTAAAAAGTTCATGTGCTTTTAGGACCTTCATACATGTATGTGAGGTTGAAAGCGCTGACAGATGTTGAGATAAAGCTTTGAAATGTCATGTGGAAGAAAACCCTCTCAACCAGGACCCTCTTTCTCCCCCCGGTTCAAAAGTCACGTATGGAAGATGGTGCGAATTTTTAATTTGTACACTTATTTGACAAAAATGTTATAACTCGTAGACTATTTGACCAATCTACTTCGGGCAACTTTTGTTTTGCAGCAAGAACATCATTGCATGCAACCGTGCAGGAATAAAAAATAAAGGAAAAATCTTAAAAATGGGAATTGTGCACCTCTTCCCCCGTTATTTTTGTAAGGGGAAACAAACGTTAGCCATATTTTCAAAGAATTGTTCTCTGCCATCCAAACGAAAGTCATTTTATGTTCTTGGGTGCATTAGATTACAGAATATGTGAAAAAGTTCCCAATTTTTATAATTTGTTTCATTGGAAGTTGGGGACCGCAGCCCACAGAACCACTCTTATTGGTTCTGGCGTTTTGATTTCTGCACATTTGCATGTGCTGATGTTCTAGCTGCTAAAGAAAAGTTACCTGAAGTAGATTGGTCAAATAGTCTACGAGTTTTTACATTTTTTGTCAAATAAGTGTACGAATTTAAATTTTGCGCCAAAATCCCCTGCGAAACTGAAAAAAATGTTATAACTCGTAGACTATTTGACCAATCTACTTCGGGTCACTTTTGTTTTTCAGCTAAATCATCAGGGCATGCAACTAGGTAGGCATTAGAACACCAAAGCCAACAAGAGACGTTGGGTGGTCCGCGGCTCCATACTTTCAATGAAAAATCAAAAAATTGTGGGTTTGCCCCTCTTTCCCTGCTATTTTGGTAAGGGGTGGCAAACGTTAGCCTTATGTTTAAAGAAAAATCCTTTCTCAACCGAACGAAAATCATTTCATGTTCCTGGGTGTATTACGTTATCGAATATGCGAAAGTACTCCCCATTCTTAAGATTTTTTTTATTGAAAGTTGGGGCTGCGTCCCACCAAACCTCTCTTATTGGCTTTGGCGTTTTGATTCCTGCACTGTTCCATGCCCTGATGTTCTATCTGTAAAACAAAAGTTTTCCGAAGTAGATTGCTCAAATAGTCTCCGAGATATAACTTTTGTTTCTAAATAAGTAAAAATTTATAAATCGCGCGCAAAGCGGCGGCGGCGAGCGAGGTTATTTGCGAAATCCGCTCGGTGGTCTAAAGGTTAAATCACCACTGTACTTCACACTATAATTTCATTTCAGTCACAGGGTTAATCATTAGAATCATACATGTAAGGCTGGTTGAAGGTCATTGCAGGTATCCATGAACTAACAACATGAACATCTGAGTGATGAAATTGCAACACCTATTATAAAAGCCAAATCTAGGCACACAAGGGGATTCCAGCGTTACGTGTGTGATATTTCACACAGAAATGTAAGATCATAGACATGCAAGTGGATAAACATTTTCATAATGAACTGATTTCATACAATTATGAAGTATTTTGTGGTTTTCTTAACAAATAAAAAAAATAAGTATGAAGACATAACCTGAATGCATGAATGTGGTATGTGACGCTCTAATTGTTTTTGAAGGATAGAGGCTACACAGATGCTAATAATATTGGATTGTAAAATATGGAAATTTTATGCATTCGTAAACATTTAAACTGTATTGCAACTAAGAAAACTAAACATTTTCAGATTAATTCATTTCGTTATTTTCATGAAATAGGATCATTTTTCATGATATGCCCCACAATCACTTCCAAGGTATGGTATGTGAGGAGAGTGTATTTGTTTTAATTGATTTAAAAGGTCACTGCATTACGCTGTTTCTGTAGTGTTTTTGGATGTTTTGATAGTAATGCCAGGCTTTCCTTATATATTAACAAGTCTCAGGTAAAACGGTGATGAAGTTGTAGAGTACAGGGAAGGGGACAAGAAAATAATTAGCAGAAATCCCTCGAAAATAAAGTAGCACACGCGCACCACTGCACATCACTTATTGTTCCCTTGCATTAGCAATTACAGAATAGGAGTTACAGATTAACATGGAATTCAGGAACCTTAAATATTACAATTTATACCTTCATTAATTTTAAAGCCTGCAAAGCACATTAGTTAAAGCTATCCGCTTCCCAACCTAAAAAAAGTTGGAGTTAAGATGTTACGCGGGGAAAGAAGTGAACTCAAAATGAAATGGCAAATCTTAAAAATACACTTCACATACAGTTCATACAACATTCACTCAGATAGACCAATTGGAACTGGACCTACAGTTACAAATGCTTTCCAAGCACTGTGTATTGTGCCTCCACCATTGATTGAACCCTGAACTCCTTCATTACAAAATGACAGGATTACCACTACACCATGTGAAAGGCTCAACATACAATTAAGTGAAATTATTTCAATTATGTATTCAATTATCGAGTTCAGGCAAAACATTGTCACAAATATTAGGTTTACTTTCAAAGATTTAATTCCAAGTATTCTACATAAACAAAACATACTAAATATGCATCAATATTTTCTTATATCCTGCTTCTATCCTATGTCATTATGGTTAGAAAATTGTACAATTATGCTTCCATGCGCTCGACTACAGATGGATGAACATTCCACTGATTTGAACTGGAAAACCATGACAAAAAATTATGCCAGACTCCCTTATGTGACAGCCAGAGAAAAGATTGAAATGGAAAGGACATCAAACTTTTAAAAAATTCACAGAATTGTTACTGCATTGACTATATAGAATATTTCTACTTACATTTGAGCAACAATGAACTCTGTGTCTAAATATGTACTTTCCCCTTGATCTGTCTGCTTTGACACTCACTTAAAGAAATAATTAAAAATGTTATTTAATGTGAAGTAACATAATGAAGTGCTGAACGTGCCATTTAGTTACATTTTGTTAATCATAAAATCGAAAAGTTAGAGTAGGCATATATGAGGAATACTTTACATTCATTGGCTACCGATAATATACGGTACGGGAATCCTGTACTGGCATGGATGAAAACACTAGTTTTACACCCAACATGTGCACTTTTACTTGCAGGATAAAATACAAATCCTTTATTAGTATTGCATTGGCTACGGATAATATACGGTACCGTAATCCTGTACTAGCATGTATGGAAACACTAATTTTAGACTCATGTGCACTTTTCCTTGGATGATAAAATATGAATATTGTATTGGTATTCCTTTGACTACCGATAATATATGGTAGTACAATAAGTACTAAAACAGCAACGTGAACACCATTTATATTTCCTGTCTTCATTTATATTTTGCTTCCCAAAATACAAAATTAGGTTAATGCAAATTTTGAATGTGAACCGCTTGCAAAATTCGTTAAAACACTGCTTTTTGCAATAAAATACTGCCACTTTCGGACATATATATATATATATATATATAAACATTGCTTACAAGAGCAAGTAGCCCCTTAACATAAACACGAAATATATTAAAACTATGACCTAAAATACGTATGCTCTATTGCATGGAGATAATATTTAAACTAGAGGTGGGACTGTGTGTATCAAGATTTGTGTTCATGCATTAGGAATTACATTGAGTTACACATGCAATTTTCACTTCCCTCCTTGTAAAATATATGTGTATATATTACGCTCAATTTGCGAATATTTTGAATACACTCACTTCTATACACTACACTTCTTGGCTTCAATTCTTACCTTTATAATTTCTCAGTCGAAGAGAAACACACTGTCGGTTTCCTTTTTCACAACATCTTCAGACATGCTTTGCCTCAGCGTCATCTCGGCGTACGTCGTGTGCATTTGTTTGTTTCGCAGTAGTAGCACCTACTCGCTGTCGTTTGAGTAGCAAACTCCGTCTGCCACTTTTAATAACGTATGTATTAACCTGCTTATACGTTTTAAAATCAATAATAACTATTCACGGCACTGATAAACGTTTTAAAACATTTAATAATTGTTATACATTTATTTCTTCTTCCAAACAGTATTTGTGAAAGAGAAGTTCGATTCATTGCCTACAGCTCTCTCTTATTTACCAGGAAAATTCTGTAGATTGAATCTACGGTGAATAACATGTACGTTTTACGGAGTAATCAATATAAAGTTACCGCAATTTTTCAGAGTAATATATTTGTTTCATGGCGAACTTGCTATAAGGACTATGTAAGGAAATTTTAATTAAGAAGATTGTAACAAAGAAGGCAAAATAATCAAAATAATCAAGGATATTCTGTGCAAATTAGTTTCAAAATAATTGCAAACTTTTCACATGTAGCATGCCTAGATTGTGTGGAACGTTAATGCTCTGAAATTAAATAACATCTCTGAATTACGTATACCTTACGGCCAGAGAGAAAAAAATAATGACCTACCAGAAACATTGGTTGAATCCTACAGAGAATTTTGTTTTGCGATCATTCTGAAACAAATATATTCAACTTAATTATTAAACTCCATACTCAATGTATCTGAATGCAAATGTTGAAAGAAAAGGGAAACATTTTGGAGAGTATTTGATTATGAACCCTTGACCCTTAATTTCTAAGAAAAAAATATATTTGTGACGCGAGAATATTTCCAAAACTCTAAAACATCGCATGTATCAAGTGCCTTGAAACGTGTTGATGATTGCGCAAGCTACTACATGTCAATGCGACGAACACATTTTTGTCGAAATTTGCGAGAATTATTAATTTTCTCTCATTGCACAGTACCTAACAAGGTGTTATTTATATTATATTTTCTATAAACTATCCGCAAATATAACAATTTGTGTTCAAACTTTACAGCTATGTCCTCCACGTGGACCACGGGCTGTTTCCAACCTCACATCAGTTTCCCTGATTCGAATTTTGACGTGCTGCATTGCAAGTATTCTCTTAAACTATTCCTCATACTTCAATTTTTTTTGTACTCTATTAATATTTTTGGCGAATATAAAATGTAAATCTCTCATAACATTGTTTCTCACCTAGTAGAAGGAACTGCTTTAAACGCGGGTAATCTCTGCTGATTCTCAAGAACTCTGTTACCAAATTAACGATTTCTGTACAGAAATCTTTCAGGGCGGTCAGGTTACATTTGAAGAAGTATCCTATTGAATAATATTAAAAAAATAGTTTATACTGAAAATAAAAATATAGTGATATAAGTGTAAAATGAAACCAACGGGAACTGCCGCCTGCCGTTTCTGACTTAAAGGAAAAGGAAATTTCTTAATGTTCACGAACAGGAACGCGTTCAGGAACGCGTTTTCTGTTCGGTCCAGTCTATTTCGAGCTCTGCTGTGTGGGTTCTCCTGTTACCGCAGTAATGTCGAAGTACATTAAATATTGTAGCAAAAACTGTTAAAGTAAGAAAGCTGATTGCTTAAAATCCATCTTATTCTTGCGAATTTCCTGTACCCTCTGTTCACTTACACGTTAATTAAAATTGTGGTTTTATACAATTACAGATTATTATGGATATGCGCTTGTGCAACAACCATAGCTTGCAGTATAGTGATAGTGATGATGTATTGGGATAACTTCCAGACTAATCCCATTACCGTAGTTGTGGAAGCAGGAGGCGAAATGTACTGGAAAACATCATTCCCTGCTATGTTTGTATGTCCCAACACACTAAATGAAGCAAGGTGCACTAGATATCTCGAAGGGTAAGTCAACGTGAAATTTTTATTCTCATATATTTCCGTGTAAAAAGTAATTAAACTAACAAACACTTTGCTAAAACAGAGGAATTAATAGCCCACCTACAAAACTTGAACGCCAACAATGATTGATTTATTCCCGCATAATGGAGGAGAAATATGAAATTGATCAGGCTATAGACCAAGCAAGCTTGCGTCAGACATTGACCCCAACGCCAGCTCACAGCTGTTCCCATGCGCAGGTCTGTTCTCTCCTTCCAGGCAATACGTCAGCTCAGGCTCGGCAATTTGTAGCGTAAAACCAGAATCCACCTCTTCCACCCACACCCATCTTATCAAGTTCAAAGTATACAGTCAACTCCCGCTCCCGTCTTTCCTCCGCAGCCAGCTACGCTAATGGTTGCTATGAGAAATTATCAAGGCCAAAATTTTTATCCCATCCAAGTTCCCAAATTCCACACTCCGCGGCGCCACCAGCTGTGGCCAGCGCTCAACTTACTCATAACACCGCCTCTAGTGACCATGTAAATAAACTTTCCATGGAGCTTGGAAATATGTGTTTACATTCTCGCGAACAACAACTGAACCCAAATTCAATGCTTAACTTTTGCGCAAACGTCTTTAAGTTTGCAAGGAATGCAAATCAAAACACCCATAACAGGGACAATAGAGCTAAAACAAGGGGACTAAAAAATTCCCCTACAGAGGTACTTATATGGCTAATCAAAGAGGAAACTATAGGTCAAACTCTGGAGGGCAATTTAGAGGAAGTAATATGTTTCAAGGTAGAGGTGAGGACCGAAATATAATAATCAGCGACAGTACAAATGCATCGGCCTGTAATTTCTCTGGCCAATATAACCATTTGAGTATTAATTGTTATTACAAACCACAAAGAGGCAATAGTTTAAACTAGAATCATCTTCGCATTTCAGGAACGAAATCGAAAATATTAGTAGAATAGACAAAGTTCCTATACTTGAGAAAGATGGATTGTATTACATCAACAGCAGTATACAAGGGTAAGAAGTAGGTTTACTTATTGATGTTGGTTCCCAGATATCAACTTATCCCTCCCACCTCCTCCGTTCCGAAAGAAAAACCTACAATGTAAAGTTAACCATTCAAGGTGTGTCTGGAACAAAACTGAATATGTCTGAAATTGTAATACTCCCTATCAATATTGGAAAATACAAATATTCGCACTCTTTCAGAATCATAGATTCTACAACCCTCCCCCCACTTTTAGGATATTACTTTTTACGAACACAGAGGTACGAGATGGCGTTAAAGACAATAAAATAACCATTCATCATTTAGGACATACTCCAAATTCCAGAATTTTGAGGTCAAAGTCCAAAACTCACCAGGTGTCGTATGCCATATTCAACCAAATTGAAAATGCAAAATTTTATACGGGGAAAGCTACACTTTCAAACACAAATCAGTTAAATCTGCGGTCAAAAACTTACCTCAATTTGACACTTACCTCATGACAATTTCTACCCCTAAGCCTGTACTTTTTATCCCATCTGCTTATGACTCAGCATGAAATAGTCCTTCCCAATGCTACAGTAAACCCTCAATCACCTGTCATTCACATACACAACCCTACTGAAAACACAATCACTTTGGAAATAGACACGATATTTGGCGAAATATCGACATGTGAAATTTTAAAGTATATCACTTACATTTGGGAAAATAAAAGCGAAGATGTCACATTTTCATTCACTTCGAGTGAAAGTAGCACAGTAAAACAACACATAAGTGAAAGTCAACAGAAATTCAATTCCTCCCAGCTCAAAGTTAACTCTGGAATCCCCCCCAGAAGAAAGAGAAAAATCCTAAAGCTCGCATACACATAAGCAGATATTTTTCTCTAGCAAGGGGATAAATTAACTAAAACTAACGTTTTGGAATACAACATCAAGCTTACAGATAACTCCTCAGTGTATGCCAAAATCTACCATATACCCTTTCATTACAGAGAACCCATGAAACAGGAAATTCAGAAGTTATTAGACCAAGGTGTTGCAGAACGTTGTGCACGAAGTCCCTATCGACACTCAGTCCTATTAATCAGGAAACCTATTTGGATCTATCTTTTTATTTCCAACCTTCGGGCTTTAAACTGTTTAATAGCTCCGATTTATATTCAAATACCACATATCTCCACGATTATGGCAGAGATGGCTGGTAAGCACTTTTACTCCATCTTGCATGTTTCAAGCGCTTTTTTTCAAGTAACCTTAACAGAGCGTTGTGAGGACATTACCGCCTTCTCCATTAACAGTCTTGGTAGCTTTAGGAATGCTCGTTTATGCGAGGGATTAAAACATCCCCCGGTTTAATGAACATCGTAACCGAGCTCGCCCTTAGTTGAATAGACAGTACAGAACTTACTTTATACATGGATGACGTGATATTATATAGTTCAAATCTCCCAGACATGATTAACCTACTGGACAGAGTCTTCCAAAACTTAGAAAAGCATCCCTTAAAATATCAACTTCTAAGTGTAGGCTTGCCTTTAATGAAGTAAAAGTCCTTGGCAATCTGGTATCTCAGAAGGGAATTTCTGAGCATATTCTTAAAACCATTTTGTAATACCCCACCCCTAATACCAAACGCAAGCTTCGTAGTTTTTTGGGACTTGTGAACTTAATTAGGCGATTTGTTCAAGGGTTTGCAGGACCGACAGAATGTTTATTCAAGCTTCTCAAAAAGAATGTCAAGTTTGAATGGACTGACGAACACCAGAAATTTTTCGAAAAACTATAACAAATGATAATTTCAGCCCTTATCCTCCGACTTTAACGACCTAAGCGCCCCTCATTTGTGTTTATTGATGCATGTGTGGATGGTATTGGTGGAGCCCTGTTACAGATTGTCGAAGAATTAAATTTACATCCCTGCGCTTACTGTTCAAAATCCTTAACACGAACGGTGGAAAAAGCTGACACATTTTCTCTTGAAATTGCAAGTGCTTATTATGTTCTTAAAACTTTTAAGTTTTTTCTAATGAATCAACGATTTGTGGTTCTTACAGACAACAAAGGATTATCCTATCTTCGCAAAACCAAAAATCCTACTTCAATTTTTGTAAGAAGAGCACTTTATTTTCAAAATTTTGAAAATCAGCGCCATTAAAAATGAACTTGCGGATTCATTTTCCCGTGCAAGCTTACCGCTTGAAAAGACTAATCATTAAAAAAGGATGACGATGATGATGTTGATGATGTGTTCTTTAGTCAAGTATTCCATACACAATCGGAAGATATTTATATTAGCACCGTACAGCGCAAAGACCCTTATTTGAGAGACATCATTGATATTTTAGAAAACAAAGATCAAGTAAGTAATCCTAGGTTAGAAAAGATCTCCTATTCTTATGTACTCAAAGATAATATTTTGCACAGAACAACATGACTCAAAGCAGGATGTCGAGATAGGCTTTGCGTTCCACACGCATTAGGAAAGAAGTGTTCGAACTCATTCATACACATAAAGTGAATGGAAGTCACCAAAGCGCACAAAAATCATATATCTTAAAGCTCATGCACTACTTTTCCCCTAAAATGAAGAAATATGTCTATGATAAGATTCGATATTGCATCCCTTGCCAGATCTCAAAGAAACTACAAGGTTCTACCCAATACATTCCAGCCATTCCCCCCTGCATCCCTTCCTTTCCAACAAATTCATCTTGACGTCTGTGGACCCTTAGTTTCTTCTAAAACACACAAATTCAAATATTTTCTATCAATAGTCAATAGTAGTACTAGATACGTCATCACAGCTCGTTGGGCTAATCATGATGCACAAAACATAGCAACAGCCCTTGTTGAAAAGGTTTTTCTAGTCCATGGTCTCCCGAACACTATTTATTTAGATTGCTCAACATCCAAATGAAGCTTACTTTCACGGGAGTTAGCCAAAATTACCGGCGTACAGCTGACACATGTAGACAGTTGTGCACATTTCACGAAGGGTTAGTTGAGAGCTCATTCAGCTATTTACAGAAAGTCATGAGAGTTTTTGAATTGCAGAAAAAGGATGCATGGTGTGACTACCTGGCTAGCGCCACGTATAGTCATAATATTACACTCCATTCTGGATTACGTTTAAATCCATATGTTACTTTGGCTATAACCCAAGGATCCTAGCTGACACAGTCATACCTACGACCCTGACAACATGTCCTAGATAAACGCACAAAGACTTGAACTCCTGACGTCCATACGTCAGACCGCTCATGACAATTTACACAAGCGTTTCGAACAACAGAAACAGTACACAGATCACACTTCTAGACAAATTCAGTACTCACCAGGCCAACATGTGTGGATCCTAGATTCCAGTCCGACTCCAGGATTTTCTAAAGCCCTTGCGTCCTCCTATAAATACAAAGGAGCTATTCTTCGAAAAGTTAACGAGAATTCCTATGAAGTCACTTTCGTTGATGGTAGGAACAAAGAGAAAACGGATACGATCACAATTTCAAGTATAAAAGCCCGCTTCGACTAGTGTCATGAAACCCCGTTCACATATGCACTAACATCTATTAATACATTCCACTCAAGTTCTCTCTCTAGCCTCCTCGCTACATACATAGCACATGCTAACATCAGACGCTCCAGCATTTTATCCCACGCATATCCCCCCTCTCCACTCTACACTTCCCATGAACGCAATGCACTTAACGAACAAATTTTTATTTTAAAAAGCCCTGGATTAAGGAACGCATTCCTAATCACCGGAACAATTATAGTAAATCCCATGCCTAATATTTAATTCCCCCTGGTATTTTAATGTTAATTTTATATAATTTGCGACTATACCCATATTAATAGTCTGAACGTATCACCTAGCTGATTTGACTCATAAGTACTTAGCGCGTTTATATTCCTGGTGAAGCAAGCCTTTTTACTTGAACTTCAACGAAGCATCCTAGTATTCACTTTACCAAAGAGCAATTAGGATTTTGATAACTTCAATGAAACTCGGACGTCACTATTTAAAAACTCCATATATTTTATCACTTATTGATGTCCTGTCTTCTGTTTTTCCATGCTATGCTCAAAATATGTATAGAAATTTATACATCGTAATTTCACATTATCAATAATTAATTATACATCTTATTAATTCATCAACGTTTTGGAGCATAACAAAATAGTAATTGACAACAACGTAAATATCATAATGCATTTTAAACACAAAATTAATCAATAAATATAATTGAAAAAAATGAACATATTTGGATCAGTCACAATACGCACCCCTTCCGGGTGAAAATTTTCGACTTATTTAAGTTCTGTAAATATCGAAAATTTTACATTTAGTTACAAACTTCTGAACATTGCATTTTTAAATTACAACATATTTCTTTTAAACAATATTAATTCAGTTCACTATGATCTCCGTATTCATTTTGTTTTAGTTGCATGCATTCAGTACATTAAACTAAAGACAATATTCTTGAATGGAAACAATCATGAACATAAATTATTACATATGAAATTGTATTTATAGCTTCTCATTGTCCGATGTAACTCTTAAAATCTTCAAACCTTCTTGCTTCACTTCTTCACAAAATCTTGGATAATTTCATCAGCAATAGTAATTTATAGATGTAGCTAATACAGGACAGTCAAGAAATACTACATATGCACTTAGATCTTCTGTTCTTCAAATCTTCCAATTCACTATCTCAGTTGGAAACTCCGTAATTATTCATATATAGCTACATGATTACTTATTTCCTTGAACAAATACATCAAGTTGTCAATTGAGTAGCAAGTAATAACATAATGCTGCGACTGTTTCTTCAAATATCATACTTATTTGCGCACACATAAACTTGTTAGGCGAAGATAATCATCACATCGTCAGGGCATCCATAGCCTTTCATAAAAGTATTGTCTACATTTATTCATGTACTTTGTAGACACATCAATTCTCAAATAAAATAATAACGATATGTAATCTAGTGGATAATTACATTTCTCATTCCTACTAGATACAATACATTGGCATAAATCAATTATTTATATGCAGAGTATATTAATCTCTGAACAAATCCTTAAACAATATCGCGCAGAAACATAATGTGCATTCACATTCTTACTTGCATGGAGCAACAATTGTCTTATTTTAACACATCAGTAGCAATAGGAAGAAGTTCCAACATTATCAGTTCCATTGTATATGCATAAAATCCACTTTTCTTTAAATTAAAATGCGAAGGATAACAAAATTTCTTAATGCATGCTTTAACAATACTTTGCCCTTGTACAAAACTTGCTTGAAGTAAATTATCTCGTCTTTCAATTTTAACATGATTTATCATTCTTGTAGAATCCGAATTAGTTTGTGATACCAAACTTGCTGATTCAGGTTGAGAATTTAATAAATTTGAATATGCAGGAAAACACTGATAGGGCATTGTATTATTATTAGCATTGCGATTCATATTCCTGTAATAGAATCGCGATTGATTGAGCAAATTTTCATCATAAAATTGTCCTGTAGGTGAACGATAATTATTTTGCCTGTAATTATTTTGGAATTTTCCTCCGTTTCTAGATCTTACCCCATTATAATTGTTTCGAGCAATAAAATTTACATGATATCCATAATTATTAGAGCTTCGCCTAAATTTGTTGAAATATCGGCCTCGAAAATTGTTTCCCTGCCGATTTTCGTAACCTTGATTGATAACAGCACTGGCATCTACCTCACTACTAGTTGGAATCTGAGTACAAACACTAGTGGTCTTCGAACGTCGAACATTAACTTGCCTCTAGTTTGTTCCGAATTCTTAAAAACCTTTGGAATATTTTCACGTTCGTTGTCTTCATTAGGAAGAACAACAAGCCCCTTTCTACTAAATTTTATTACATCTGTTCTTCTTAAAATGCTAGTAAGTTGATCTACTGAACGAATTTCGTGACAAGTAATGTGATTGGCAATATTTTCAGGTAATTGGCCAAGTATTAACTGCACAACATCTATATCTTGAGGATTTTCAACCAATTTGCAATAAATAGAGTGAGTTTTTAAAGCAAAAGTCTCTAAACTGCCATGCACACTGGGATCGTATTTGCGATTCCTCAATACGGAGAGTTGTGATTGGATAACGTCCGAAGAAGCAAACTGATAATGAATTCTTGTACAAACTGCTCATAAGAATTAAAGTAATATTTATGAGTCCGAAACCAATAACCAGCTCTCCCAATGAAGCATTGTTGAATACTTTGCAGTTTCATTTCTGTTGGCACTCCTACAACATTTAATATGTTATCCAGCTGTTCAATATATTCTCTCGCTGATTGTTGCTCTATCTTTCCCGAGAACTTAGGCAATTGAGATAGTTCACTTAATTTTAAACGTCCACTTCTTGCATTTCCATCTCCATTGCATGTATTTCTAGTTATAGGATGATCACTTTTTCCTCTCGAACTATACGGTTGATTATAACAAATATAATTTGCTCCATTTAACCCTGTGTTACCATAATCATGCAATCTAGAACCATTTACAGACGACTGATGATCATCGTGATTGTTCGAAACTGAAAATGGTACACTTGCATCACGATAAATATTACTAACACAATCATTTTGTGGATTAGGTTCTGATATGTGTGGGTTAAAATCACACCACATACAAGGAGACTTAACGCTTTTATCCAGATGACAATGTGGATTATTATGTACATTACTAACATTGTCATTATTCTTAGTAAACACAGAACTAGAAGTAGCATGTGCATTTGTAAAAAAAACAGTCGATAGCAAGCATCTGTGTAGTTATATTTCTCAGCACCTAACTCTCGATTTGGGAATAGACCTTCTGCGTGGTCACATCGGAATTTCTTTACGGAAGTTTCGTCAGAGCTAGATCTTACAGATTTATTATTCTTGTGCTTCCAACGGACATGTTTACGAGCACAAGTGTTAGTAACATTCTTGTTACCGGAAACGTTCTTAGAATAATCATCTGATACGTCACTAGACGAAGTACTGAGTCCAACATCTACATCTACATCTACTAAATAATACTTCGAATACCAGTGAGTTTGAAGCTTGACTAGTTTTTCTGTCAGACCTATGACTGATTGATTTTGCATGGATGCCTATTATTAACATTCCATGCAGATAAAAGTTTTTTTTAAGCTTTTTTGCTTCTTGGTTGGTCTACTATAATAATTCAAATAAAAATATAGTAGAAACTGAATTTCCATTTCGTAACGTATTTCTGTTAATTTACCTCCAACTTCTGCTCCATGGAACAATGATGATGAATAATTAATTGATAAAATGGATGATTGGAACAAAGATAATGATATAAATACATACTTAAAACCAGGATTCGAACCTGGAGGAACCTCACTCCATATAGCGTTGCAATCATCACTCTACTATGAAAATATTTCTAACAATTATTTTGCCAATTTCTTTTTTAGGCTCACCATATTTAACATTCATTATAAAGTTAGATCATTGAAGTGAGCTCATATCGTGAACCAAACTGCCCTTCAATAACAGGACGATATCGTTAAGCAATATAGTGCCAATTGGATCCATTATTTTCAAATCCATTTACTCAACATCTGTAAGTTCGATTATTAACTCAACTTGTCTAGGTTGTAACAATGTAATATCAATATTTTTTAAACATGTTTTGTAAGTTCATAGTCTCATATACGATGTTAAAACTATTTTTATTTATTCCTTTTGCATATGAGCATTTGAGAAACTAATCGAAGTGTCTTCTACAAATAGTAAAGAGCACTATTGAAATTTGTACAAAAGGACAATAGGTTTGACCGACAATGGCAGTTGCGTACCATGCCAGTTGGTGTATAAGCTTCTACGGAATATACTGTAAATCAACAAAGTGGACTGTTTGAACTTTACATGGAAGAGTACATACATTTTTGCTTGCTAGCGTAGACACTTGATAGAATGGTGATGATTTACTAGAAATCAAGAGTCCAAAAATATGCTCAAGAAATTATGTTTCAAGCCTTAATAATATCTGATAGCAAGTGGTCATCAATTATAAATTGCATATTAGGGGAAACAGGAGAAAAAAAAACAGTGCCAGGGGTGTGACTTACTTGTCTTGTCTGTCAAGCATTAGTACGCATTCATTGATATTCTTGCAAGTTTAATTTTTTAGAGGTATTTTCAAAAATCTGAAGAAAATAAATTTCTTCCTGAATACGATGATGATTTGCAAAAAGCATATCTCTCAGACAGTGGCGGCAATTAGGGGGAGGGGCAGATGGCCCCCACTTTTACCCCAATACTATACAAACTCTTATCTACCAAGAGAAATTAAAGTGTCCTTGCCCTCTCCCAGTTTTGGAACCCAATAGCTAACACTGCTCTCAGAGAACGCAATAATGTTTTGCATAGTACGATAAAGAAAAATAATAAATATACATTGAAACAACAACGTAAATGATTTTATATATCAGGAAAATCTAGTTTTAGTAGTCCCTGTAAACAATTATTTTGTAACTTCTATTTTAATGGTATTTATTACTGTATTGTATCTTCCCTCGAAATACGTTTTTTAAATCTTCTTTATACACAGAAAGGCGAATTGGGACTGTACCTACAGTTTAAAGTGGGATCCAAACCACTATATACAGTCACCGGCAATAAAAATGGGACACCTATATTCTGAAATACCTGCATCCCTGCAATGCGTTATGTGTGTTGCCTAACTTAACGGCAGTGACAGAACTTGCCATTGAAAATTTGCTATTACAATTCACTCATCGCCGTAAATTTAGAGAACACACAAGACGCATTGCAGAGAAGGGAGACTTTCAGAATCTAGTTGTCCCATTTTTATTTGACTATCACTGTACACTCACCGTCTATCGAACATGGGACTCCTGTATTACAAGGCGATTACGTTACCACTTTGCCAAGGGAGAGGCTCAACTTCCCTCGCAATTCATACCAATATGTTGCTGAACTCGATGATATATCAGCAGTGTTTGAATTGTTACTCTTTAAAAGTAACTCCGAGTTAATCACTTGAGAAAGTAATTCGCATATAATTACTGTTATTACTGTTCTTTATAAAGTACTTGACATAGTTATTATTACAGTTACTTTACTCTAGATTTGTTTCATCTCGTAAGACGTTGTTCGGACCATGAGTTGCAACCGCGATGTCCTTTTCACCACCGATGACCACGAAATGCTAAGCATTAAGTGTCACGAAATTATAACTTATTTCTTACATTTCATGTACAAACATTGAGGCAATAAAATTCACAGTAAACTTCTGTTACAAAGCAATGACGATTAACATTTCATTTCATTTTGCTGAGCAAACCAAATATTTTTTAGAATTTTTGTTGAACTATAAAATTACTGTGTGTCCATGAGAATTGTTGGAGATTATGTATGTAATATTATATTGTAAGTGTTCTAATACAAATAAACTTGGGATACATCCTGGCTCTTGACGAAAAAAATACAAAATTGTCCTCGTGGTCTCCGGATTTTAATAATCATCAATTCATTGATTGATTGATTGATTTGCTTTATTTTACTTCGCTTTTTGTGCCACTTTTGGCTAGTTTACGATGATAGAGATGAGTGGATATGATGAAATTGATGAATGGACACTCACGAGCATCTATGCCCAGGCCAGGATTCGAACCCGGGACCCCTGGCGTCGTTGCGCTATGTGCTAACCACTCCGCCGCGGGGGCCGGCTTTAATAATCGTCAATTTACCCATTATTTGAGGAGAACATTTGGTTCAAGTTAATATTTCTTTCCCTGCAGTAAAGTAATTGTACAACTTACTAGTTAGGTGGAAAAATAACTGAGTTACAATTACTAATTTCATAACGTAAGTAGTTTACAGTTACTGTTACTTGAAAATGTTACTGATTCTTCCAAATATTCTACATCAGCTGCAGAACTGAAAACCAGAATAGACCAAATCCGTAAAGAACTATGAAACAGGACATTGTGTGGTGACATGACATGCAAATAAATTAGGTGCGCTACAAAACTGTATTTAATATTGAACTATTATAAAAATAACAAATATGTGTTCTATTGTGTATCCAGGATTCTTCTGACAATTTTCTTTCAAAATCGCAATATTAAAACTCAGTAAAAATAAGGGTGCAGAATTACATGTTTATTCACTTGAAGGATAAAAGATTGAGGACCATTAGAGAGCGCTAATAATTATAAATATTTACAAGATGTTCACTGAAATTCTGCAAATGTTTGAAGAAAATCTGCTAACGTCAGCGATAAAAGATATAAATATGTTCAAGTACTGTCATATACTGTAAAGTGAATTCTACAGTCCATGCAGGATTCGCTTCAAACGTAATTTCAAAATGTTTTCAATTATTTCAATTACTCTTCTTACTTTATGCATTTCGTGTTTGAATTAACTACAGCTATCTTTGTATGTTCTCTTCTGCTTTCGAAATATTAAAAGAAATACATAATACAATAAAAGGAATTTTATATTACTATTACGACAATTACTATCTTGCATTCCAGATAAATTGTTGTACTTTTTTCAATAAGAACATACAACTAAAATCTCATGATAAACAATTACGTCGGTCCACATCTCATTAGATTTTTCAATAAAATCTGCTAACCAACGTGACGTCATATCCCATCAAGGAGTACCCTAATCGTCCAACCTGTATGTATCTACCTTGATTACGCGGAGATCTGGCAACATGGCCCTCGGTTGCCATGGCAAACGGTGCTGCCATCTGTTATCGAAAAATTACCACAAAATTGCGTTTAGTACGGCCTTAACGTGTTTGGCAGGTGGCAACACACCAAGAGGATCTGCTTCAGTCTTCCTCTTGACCGAAGTCGATGGTTGTGACGCCGGGTCTCCAGTATCCTTACAATTAAGCTGATGCTTTTTGACATATGCAACTGTAAAGCTCTTGTAACACTTAGGACACATCCCTGTTGCCGATAAATGCTTGCCAGGCACACAGGTACGACTATGTCGCGCATAATGAGCATACGAAATACTTTTATTACATGTAAGACAAATTTTTGTGGGATGCATTTTTTGGGGGGGTATGTTTATTTACATATATATATGCCGATATACGGATGTGTGATTTTAGATGTCGAATCCACAATTGCTTCCCACGTACTGTTGTGTAATTAGGTACAGCAATATAAGAAAAAAATAATTGTTCTTAGAATTTTTTTTTACAAATCATAATTAATTAATTATATTGTATAAAAAAATATTTTGCTATTCACCACGTAACGCAAATCTACAAGGAACACTGCAACAAGATGTCCGTACTCTCCAAGCTGCTTTCGCAAACTATGACTGACTGTCCTATGCACCCCTTATATAACCTCGATTTATTTATGACGTATTTTTCCTCCAATCAGAAGAGACCACGTTAAGTATGACGTATTTTTCCACCAATCAGAAGAGACCACATTAGATATGAATCATCACATTACATCATAATTTATTGCACAATCGGAAGATATGAATCATCACATTACGTAATAACTTGTCGCGCAATCAGAAGATATGAATCATCACATTAGGTATTTTTTAACTAATCAGAAAACACAATATCAAGTGCAAAAAAAAAAAAGTTACTCGAAAACCAGCTAAATTTACTCAAGCTTTTATTTTTCATGAACACAATGTCAAGAGCATCTACCTCTAGCGCAGGTTGCTTGTTGCCGATATATTACAACTTACAGACTGATAAGAGCTTATGCAAGAGCACCCTGCTTGGCGAACTGTAGAAGCCACAATTACCTAACTTATTTTTTTAAATATATTATTAAAATCTATCTAATGTCTGAATTAAAAAAAAATATTATATTTGTTAACTGTTTAAGGGAAATTTTTGCAAAATACCCCGACAGCGTTTCAGCTACTAGGACCTCATTACCATGAGCCTAATCCTAGTAAGCCACATACACACCTGTTCTTCGTATCGCATATGCTAGTAAGTCAGATGACATACTGGGAGAATCACATTTCCCCCAATGATCCCACCACAACAAACGTCGCACATGCTAGAAGAAACAGGATCAGGAGATTTTATGCTAAATTACGGCAGCCTGTATGCAGTTATAGGCAAATCATCAAAAGAGCGCTCTAATATACAATGATTTCTCCTACCATGTACCCTAACATACAATTTAACATAACAAGTAAAATTTCGATTCGTCTATATATACCCAACAAAACTCAGAAACTGTCATACGCGAGAGCTATATTTTGCAACAACTATAATTACCCAACACTAGCAACAAGAACAAAAAAAATATATCAATTACTTGTATAATATTAATTAGTAACTTTAGATAACATTAATTATTCGTTTTCAGTTGTAATTAATTTAAAAAAAAAACAATTAATAACATGTTAGGTGATGATAACCAAGTGCAAAAAGCATTGCATTTTTTTTACACACAAACAAAGCACCACTTAGTTCACAAAACATCTAACAAATGGTAGATAGTTACATGGTTCTAGTTAGGATGATGATTTTTGGTTTGTTGGATAGGGGTTGAAGAAGACTATTTGTTGTAGTGACCACAGTATTGTTTTTTTTTTGTGTTTTCTGTTCTCTTACGAGAATTAATATAGGTTGTCATAGAACCCTCCAATTCATGACTTAGCAAAAAATCTGTTTGCGGATTCATCATGTACGCCTATATCTGAGAAAAAATAGAACCTATGCTCGGAAATCCAAAATGGCGACCGGAAGTGGGGTTATCTTGGAAACGGTAAGGCTTAGGAAAAATCTGTTTACGGATTCATCATGTACACCTATACGTGAGAAAAAGTATGAATAGAACTTATGTTCGGAAATCCAAAATGGCGACCGGAAGTGGGGTTATTTTGGAAACGGTAAGACTTAGGAAAAATTTGTTTGCTGATTCATCATGTACGCCTATACGTAAGTAAAATGTGAATATAACCTATGTTCGGAAATCCAAAATAGCGACCGGAAACGGGGTTATCTTGGAAACGGTAAAACTTAGAAAAAATCTGTTTGCGGATTCATGATGTACGCCTATATGTGAGTAAAATATGAAAAAAAACTATGCTCGGATATCCAAAATGGCGACCGGAAACGGGGTTAACTTGGAAAGGGTAAGACTTAGGAAAAATCTGTTTGCGGATTCATCATGTACGATTATATGTGAGTAAATATGAAAAAAACCTATGCTCGGAAATCCAAAATAGCAACCGGAAACAGGGTTATCTTGGAAACGGTAAGACTTAGGAAAAATTTGTTTGGGGGTCACCGAGCTATATTTCGGGCAATAAAATACAACAACTCACCCTAAGACAAGTGTCTAAAACAACAGCATACCCTTTCACAAGAGAAGAGGGGAAGAGAACATTAGTAGTGTAATTGATGCTACAACCAGCACAGGAAAGTATGAACCCCCCTCAAGCAGATTTGCATACACTTAAAACAAGCTCAACATGCCCATATGAGCTTTTTGCTCAAGTGTGGAACCCTCCTAATCCAAGATTTTTGTAAAAAATGCCCTTCGGAAAGTATGACCCCCCTCAGATTGATTTGCATATACTTATAAAAGGCACTTCTGAGAGATTGTTGTCCATAAACTTGTCAAAAATATGCCCCTCTTGATATTTTTTTTGGCTACACCTAAAACTAAGCCAAAAAGCCACCCACACCCACCCACCTACACCCACACATATTTACTTCCGGTCTACTTCCGGTTATACAGTATAACTTAGAATAGACAAGACAGGACAAGAATATACAAGATTCAACAAGGCAGGACACAATATTACAGGTTAGGACCAGTCCAGACAAGATTAAACAAGACAGGACAAGAATAGACAAGATTGGACAAAACAGGACAAGAATAAACAAGATTGGACAAGACAGGACAAGAATAGACAAAATTGGACAAGACAGAACAAGAATAAACAAGATTCAACAAGACAGGACAAGAATAGACAAGATTCAACAAGGCAGGACACAATATTACAGGTTAGGACCAGTCCAGACAAGATTCAACAAGACAGGACCAGTCCAGACAAGATTCAACAAGACAGGACAAGAATAGACAAAATTGGACAAGAGAGGACAAAAATAGACAAGATTCAACAAGACAGGACAAGAATAGACAAGATTCAACAAGACAGGACACAATATTACAGGTTAGGACCAGTCCAGACAAGATTCAACAAGACAGGACAAGAATAGACAAAATTGGACAAGAGAGGACAAAAATAGACAAGATTCAACAAGACAGGACAAGAATATACAAGATTCAACAAGACAGGGCACAATATTACAGGTTAGGACCAATCCAAATAAGATTGGACAAGACAGGACAAGAATAAACAAGATTGGACAATTAATAAACAGAAATTTTGATTAGCTAAAACAAACAAAGTTTTGATTGGCTAAAGCAAGCAAGGTTTTGATTGGTCCGACAAAACTATATAAATCAGTGCACAGTGCAGATTCTTCACCATTGCTGGATCGGCAGTGGAACCCACAAGTGGGGGGCAGAACCTGAACAGGCTCCACCAAAGTATAGGAGTCTTGAAGCATATAATTTGGCGGAATAACCCAAGTAAGGTCATAGAGACAATATACACTGATACAATAAAAGCCAATTTTTGGCAAAAAAAAGGGGGGGAAAGGGGGGAAAAAACCTGCGGCACGGCCAGTTCCTCTGCACGGATCAATACTCGGGGCAGTTTCTCAGATTCCCGCACCGCGGAGCTGCGACACGGCCAGTTCCTCTGCACGGATCAATACTCGGGGCAGTTTCTCAGATTCCCGCACCGCGGAGCTGCGGCACGGCCAGTTCCTCTGCACGGATCAATACTCGGGGCAGTTTCTCAGATTCCCGCGCCGCGGAGCTGTGGGATTAATACTCCCCGCCCGGGCAGTTCTATTCCCGCCAAAGTAGTTCCTAAATACAAAACTCAAGAACTAATTGACATAAAGCTATGCAGTTTTTTTGTCTGCACTGAACCCAACTGATATTTTTTATTAAGCATAGAATTTTGATTTGATTCCCAAGAAATTTTATATAAATACCAAAGCCAAAAATATTAACACACACACATATACACACACACACACAAAGCACAGTGCTGAACCCAACTGATATTTTTATCCAGCATAGAATTTTGATTTGAATCCCAGGAAATTGTATATAATAAACAACAACAAAAATGCCAAGTCAAAAATATTGTAATCAATGCAATAAGAATATATCCAGCCCCAATTGGGCCAAGCACCAAAAGATTTGTAACCCGGACAAATACAGAACTCCCACAAAAATATGCCCCAAATGCCATAGAAAATACAGCATGCAATACTTCACATATACACATAAAAATACTTGCTCTGCACAGTCATCAACATTGCCCCCACAACCATCCACATCTGGTCTGAAAAGAAAGCATGAAGCACCTGTTAATGCTGGACCAGCAAAGCAGCTACGCTATGCACCCATCCATAGCAGTTTTAATGCCCAACTTAGGGATTATCGCTTTGTATCAGAGCCAAGATGTGGCATTGAGAATTTTTTGAACAATATAAATCCTGATCTGCAGGCAATTCTTAATGCACAAAATGGCTCTTATAAGCTCTCCCTCAAATTGTTTAATCAATATAAGAAACCAAATGGCACAAAATTTACACAGCCCCACATAACAGAAACTGTACCGGTATATTCAAAAGCAAATTTAGATAAAATAATAAGCAGGTTGATAGAACAATTGAATATTAAACATTCTGAATTTGCTGGAAAAGAGTCTGGATGGAGCCTATGCGGCTCTCCACACAAGTTATATGTTAATATTTCTGAATTCAGCCCATTACAAGGATCTACATATCTGCCATTACCTGATAATATTAAAAACAAACAAGCCGTGGTTAATATTGAAAATAATGATGAGAAATGCTTTTTGTGGTGTATTTTAGCTGCTTTGTATCCAGTTTCAAGGAATCCTCAGAGAATAAGTTATTACAAACAGCATGAACATGATTTTGACGATGCAATGGAGGGTTTAGAATATCCAATGTCTGTTCAGAATATTGATAAATTTGAAAAAAAGGCCAGGCATATCAATGGCAAACAATTATCTATTAATGTATTCATTTGTTCCACTGGCCGTGGCAATTGCTTGATAGCACCTCTCAGAATCAGTACATTTGATGATGATTCTGCTGTTCCGATTGATCTGCTCTTAATTGAAGGGGATGATACACACCATTATACTCTGATACATAATCTTGAAGCTTTAGTCAGAAAACAACTAGACAAAACTCATAGAATATTTAAGTTGTGCAGAAGATGTTTAACTGTATTTGATGGTCAAAAAATGGTAAATGGGGTTCGTGAAAAAAATGCAGAAATTTGCTAAAAACAAGTTAATTGAGCATCTGAAATACTGTGGCAACTATAAACCTGTTCATATGGTGATGCCTAATCCAAGTGAAAATTGCAAATTCAAAAAGTTTGAAGCCTTGTTGGAACACCCAGCATATATTGTCTGTGATTTTGAATCAAACCTCAAACCTCTTGCATTCTGCAATCCAGATCCTGAAGAATCTTCAATTACACCATACCAGCTACATGAACCTTCCAGTTTATGTTATATAGTTATACGGGATGGTGTAGCTAGTGAGCCGCGCTTATACTTGGGACCAGATGCCATCAAAATATTTGCACATAGAATAGAAAATGAGTGCCGTGACATAGCATCTAACATCTTATTAAAATCAAAACCCATGTTGCCTTTAACAGAGAAACAGATTGAAGATTTCAACAATGCAGAAAAATGCCCGGTATGTGATTCTGAATTTTCAGATACAAATATCAAGGTGAAACACCATTCTCATACAGATGGTAAATTCTTAATGGCCCTGTGTAATAGTTGTAATATTAAGATCAAGAGACCAAGATTTGTCCCCATATTTTGCCATGGAGCATCCAATTATGATTTCCATCATCTGATCAGGTACGAGGGGTTTGACAAGCAGAATTTAAATATTTTAGCTGAAAATGATGAAAAATATATTGCCATTAGCAAAATAATTAAAGTTAATGGTGTTTCTATTCACTTAAGATTTCTTGATTCATACAGAATTTTATCGGCTAGCCTGGCTACACTGGCCACTCAATTATCTGATGATCAATTCAAAATTACATGTGCATTGTTTCCAAATCAGGACCTGAAATTAATTAGGCGGAAGGGTGTATATATATATGACTATGTTACAGATTTTTCTAAATTTGATGAGTGTTCTTTGCCACCACAAGAAAAGTTTTACAGCAAAATCAGAGGATCTGGAATCACTGATGATGATTATCACCATGCCCAATTGATGTGGAACAATTTAAAATGCAAGACATTTCGTGATTATCACATGGCATATTTGAAACTTGATGTGACCCTCTTAGCTGATATAATACAGGCATTCAGAAAATCTTCTATGCAAAATTATAGACTGGATCCAATAAATTTTTTCAGTGCCCCGAGCCTAGCATGGGCCGCAATGTTTTTCAACACCAAAAAGCCATTGGATCTGATCCAAGATCAAGATAAGTATCTGTTTATGGAGAAAGGTATAAGAGGGGGGATGGTGCAATGTTCTCAGAGATATGCCAGAGCAAATAACAAATATATGCCTGATTATGATCCAGCACGGCCATCAAATTATATACTGTATGTAGATGCCAACAGCCTCTATGGTCATGCCATGATGCAAAAACTGCCATATGCAGGGCTTGAATGGGTTGAAGATTTCAATATTGAAGATCTTCAGGATTTTGATGACAGTAACTATGGGCTGTTCTTAGAAGTTGATCTGACAATTCCTGATGATTTGCACAATAAATTTTCTGATCTGCCCCCAATTCCCGAGGTTAAGTGCTCACCTGGCTCTAAACAGAAGAAGCTCATGATGACACTGGAGCCGAAACAGGATTATGTCATATATTACAAAAACCTCCAGTTCCTGATGAAACATGGTGTTCAAGTGACCAAAATTGGAAAAGTTTTGAGGTTCAGGCACTCAGAATGGTTGAAACCATACATTGATACAAATACAGAGCTTAGAACATCTGCAAAGAGCCAATTTGATAAGGGCTTGTTTAAATTGATGGTCAATTCTGTATATGGCAAAACTATTGAAAATGTCAGGAAACATACCGATGTTAAAATAATTACTGACCCCAGCCTGAGCAAAAAATTGGTTGCAAAGCCTAATTTCAATTACAGAAGAATTTATGATGAAAATATGGCACTTTTCAACATGAAAAAACAAAGATTAAGTTTGATAAACCTATTTATGTAGGGGCTGTGATATTGGAATTGGCCAAATTACATATGTTAACATTGTATTATGATGTGTTGAAACCTTTTTATAAGGATCGTGTAAAATTGATGTACATGGACACGGATAGTTTTGTTCTTGATATTCAAACAGAAGATGTTTATCAAGATATAGCACAGCCTGAATTGTTTAAATATTTTGATACCAGTGAACATACAAAGATTCAACCCTACAACAAAAAGGTGCCTGTCAAGTTAAAAGATGAGTCACTTGGTGATGTTATTGTGGAATTTGCTGGGTTAAGTGCCAAGATGTACACTTTTGAAACATGTAGTGGCGCTGTTGCCAAAAAGGCCAAGGGTATTGGCAAAGTATCTGTTGAAAAAGAGCTCCAATTTGAAGATTATAAAAATTACCTCAAATCCCAGAATTTAATCAAAACATCAGAATCCAGAATTCAGAGTGTGGATCACTTATTGACTTCAAATATTGTAAGAAAAGTGGCTCTGGACCCACATGATGATAAGAGATGTATTTTATCATGTGGCATACATACTTTACCATGGGGGCATTGTGATTTGAAAAATGGGAATCAATGCCCAATTACAGAGCATGATTTGAAATAAATAAACATGCCTATGAACTTATTTGGGTTCAAAAAACAAGGTATTATGGACCTGCCGACACCACAACCCTCTTCTGATATAATATCTAAACTGAGTGGTTTCTTAATTATTCATCTGAACAGCATACTTACAGATGTTGATGATGAAACAGGTAAAACATTGTACATATTTAACAATAATTTAAATCATTACCAATTACCTGTAGGTGGGCAATTGCAATTTATTACAACCCCTGAGGGTTATGTCAAGATTTCAGTAGGGAGAAATATTTACAGAATTAAGCACTCAAACATGATTTCTGGCACTGTTTATACTGTTTCTGCTGGTGACTGCTTATATATTGAGGTCCCGGGATCATATGACAAGCTTATACCCTTTTTTATAGAATTAAGAATCAGATACTCTATAATAAATAACCACTAAATCAAAAATGCCTTATGATATATTTGGCCATACAAGGCAGGAAGATCACAGTGATGAGATTCTGATGCTTGATGTCAGAGTCAAGAAATTAAGAAGTGATTTACAAGCTTTACAAACCACACTCAATGCCAGTCTTCAATTAGAAATTACAAATTTGCAATCACAATGCATAGACCCTCTTCTTAAAATTGATTCTGAACTCAAATTGTTGCTTCAAAAATATACTGATCTGGCAACATTAGATAATTTTCAAAGTTTAGAAGAAGCTGTAGCAGCTCTTCAAGCCAAATTTAAGACCCAGGCCACCAATTCTGAGCAATTGAAACAACAATTGGAAGAGCAGATAAATAATATCCAGGCACAGCTCCAAACAATTGTCAAAAGCATAAAATCACAAGAAGATTTTGATCTAGTGATTTCCACTCTAAAAGAACAGATTCAATCACTCCAAATACCTAATCTGGATCCTCTGCACAATGCCATAGCCGAGGTTAAAGAAAAAATTGAGACACTTGAAAATTTTATGAACAACTTGCCATCTTCTGATGCTTTGAATGCAATAACTCGGAGTGTAGCAAATATTAAGCTGCAACTTGAAACATATGAAGATTTTGGAAAAATTCAAAGTTCCATAACCCATCTTGAAGGTACAATAGCAGCAGTGCAAAATGATTTGGCAAATGTACTAGAAGCCCGATTGCCCGGTATTGTAGATACTCTTGTTAGTGTCCAGCACCAAATCACAAAGCTTGAAAACCTCAACACTGAATCTGAACTATCTCATTTTCATCATTTGATTGATGATATTCAAACAAAACTTGATATTTTACAACAATCCACACCCACTCAGGCAGATATAGCCCTGCTCCAAAATGCTATGCAAAATGTGGCTGATGCTTCTGAATTAAACAATGTAAAATTGGCACTTGAATCTTTGCAAAATACAGTATCAAATCTTCCTACATCACAGGAACTTAAAAATATTAAGAGGGCAGTGAATCGCATATTGAAATCAGAAGATATCAAGAATATCCAAGCAGAGATCAAACATCTCACTCAGACAGTGGCCACTCTACCAACCAATCAACATATTAATGAACTGCATGCCCTGTTTGAGGATATCAGAAGACAGGTCCATGATCTTACTGCTCAAAATTCAAAATTGGCAGTTGTTGAAAATTTGCAACAAATTGTAGCTAATATCAAGCAACAGCTAGGAACCATGGAATCCAATCAAGCAAATGCTCTGTCTGTTTTTGCCACCCAGCTTCAAGAAATTGTGCAACAATACAAGAAACTTGTTGTGGACATAAAAATTAAGCCAGGCCATGATGATGTTGTTAGGACCATCAATGAGCACCTTGAATCTGTAACAAGCAGATTGCTCACAGCAGAAAAAGAAATAACAGCCATAATCGAGAATCCAAAACATACAGTAATTCTTGAATTGTACAGCATCCCCAACAAAGAATATGATTCACCATTTACACCAGGTGGCAAAATATATATGCTGTCCCCTGCACAATTTTATTACCAATTTTTTGTTGGGGGCACACTGAGACCAATCAAGATCAAATATTGGCTTCAACCACAGGCATACCACTACCCCACCTTATCAATAACAAATGCTGATAACAAAATAAAAATCACCAGTGTAGAGTTAGAGGATTTTACAGATCCCAATACATTAGAAACAGCCTATGCTGAAGATGATGGCTCTCTGGAATTTAAAATACAAATAGGGGACAAATTATATTTAGAAAATCCTGTAGTATCAGCTGCTGAACACCCCATAGTTGCAATATTCTTGTTTACATATTATGTCTAGAAAAATTATTGTTGATGAATTACACAGACAGGCCAGACATAATTTTAAGAGACTCCCAGTAGTTACAAAAGGCATAGATGATTTATGGCAGAGCGACTTGATTGAAATAGCAAGTGGGCAGTTGAAAAACTTAGACAAAATCAACAAGGGCTACAAGTATCTACTCACTGTAATAGACACATTTTCAAAATTTGCCTGGGCTGTGCCACTCAAATCCAAGACTGGGGCATGTGTTACAGAAGCCATCAGAACAATCATCAATCAGAGTGGAAGATCACCGCGCTATTTGCAAACAGATAATGGCAAAGAATTTTATAATTCAGTGTTTCAACAATTTATTAAAAGCCAGGCAATAAAACATTACTCGAGTTACAGTGATCTCAAAGCCTCAATTGTAGAGAGATTCAACAGAACCCTAAAAAATCTTATGTATAAGCAATTTACCCTCCAAGGTAATTATAAATGGATTAATATTCTTCCACAACTTCTACATAAATATAACAACTCGGTCGATTCCACAATCAACATGAAACCCTCTGAAGTAACTTCATCTGATGAGCAAAATTTGATCAGGACTGTTTATTATCCTAGATACCAGCCAACAACAAGAAAGGCCAAATACAGGGTGGGTGATCAAGTAAGAATCAGCAAATATAAGCACTTGTTCAAAAGAGGTTTTACACGAAACTGGAGCACTGAATTATTTACAGTGGTTCAAGTTAAACCTGGGACCCTTAACACATATATAATAAAATATCACCGAGGAGAAATTCTCAAAGGCAGATTCTATGAAGAAGAACTAAGCAAAACTAAACAGCCTGACACATATCTCATAGAAAAAATCATCCGCAGAAAAGGCAACAAGTTACTTGTCAAATGGCTAGGACTTCCAGAACACAGCTGGATCGATGCAGACAAAATAATAATATGAACACCTGGGATGTTATAAAAAGGCTGCCAGAACCTGAACAGCAGAATAAAAGAAATGGCAAGTTGCTGCCTGATAATATTAGGTGTCTTATTGTTGGGCCATCTGCTTGTGGTAAAACTACACTAATGGTTGATAATTTTTTATTGGCACCCAACTGGTTAGACTGGAAAAACAGGCAATTGTATATCTTCTCTAAGAGCTTGGAACAATTAAAATATCAGCAGCTGATGAAGCTATATGATGGATTGGATATTGCCACTTTTGAACCAGATGTTAAGCCACTTCATGAATGTCTCGATAATTCTGTTGTTGTGTTTGATGACATTATACTGGATAATCAAAACAAGGTTAGAAATTTCTTTACACAGGGCCGACACAAAAACATTGATTGCTTCTACCTGGCACAGACTTTTTCAAAAATACCGAAGCAGCTGATCCGAGACAACAGCAATTTTATATGTGTGTTTCATCAGGATCATACCAACCTCAAACACATACATGATGAATATGTAGGTGGGGTCTTGAGCTACAATGATTTTTCCAAATTTTGCAGCAGGTGCTGGAACCAGGACAGTTATGGGTTTGTCACAATTGATATGACAAGAAAACCCAGTAGTGGCAAATACAGAAATAAAATCAACAATTTTCTAGACATTGAAATATAAATAAATAAACATGAAAAAGCCAATCATTGATGATCTTAAATTAAAAGATTATCTTGTAAAAAGATTTAAGGGATGGAAATCAGAGAACCGGGGAATTTATGAAAAACACAAACAAGCAGAACAGCCTGTAATTGATGCTATTAGTGAATTAGGTAAGAATATCAAAACTGTTACAGAGCAAAATCAAAATTTGATCACAGAGCTTGTGCCTGTAGCTGCTAGGAACATATTAGATTATCCATTCACCCCATTTTCCAGTATTCATACACCTAGTCCTATTGCTCCTAGAAGCATTGAAGCTACTCAGGATCCTATTGAATTGGGTCTTCTTGCTCAAAAATATTTAACCACGCCTAAAGACAATAAAGATGAGGTGTTTGGCTTATATGCCGACACAGAGCTTGATGGTAGCATCATACATAGAATTGGCAATTTCAGAGTAACATTTATGGGGGATGATCTGATTGTTTATTCAGAATCTCGTCTTGGAGAAAAAGGTGCTTTTGTTAAGTACCCCGGCACACATGGATTGTGGGAACTGATGACTAGGAAAAGGCCTGGCAGCTATACAGATCAAGATTATGAATATTACAAAGAAATATTAATAAAATCAGATGCTCTATACCAGAACAATGATCCCACACAAAAAAGAGTCAAGTCTAGCAGTGGGGCAAAATACAATAATTTAATCAAGCCCATATGGTCACAGATCAAGACTGGCAGTGGAATCAAACAATACAACACCCTGCCTAAAGAATTTGTGTGGGTTGATGATGTCAGGAAACTTGTGGATAGGTTATTGGTGATAGCTGGGGAGGAAAATGCCTGCAACAACAATTTTTACAATGAAAAGGTTTGAATTATGGACATGATAAGCACAAAATTGTCTAATTTTATAGTGAATGACACTAAGGGGATTGGATATCTTATAAAAATTATTAATACTCTACCACCTAAATTTTGGAATATTTCTGAGGGCCGGGGGTTGGTTAATGACATTATAAACAAGCTGCCATTTGAACTACACATTCCAGGCTATCAGTATTGTGGCCCAGGCACAAAATTGGAGCATAGATTAAACAGAGGGGATCCTGGTGTTAATCCCCTAGATGCTGCTTGTAGAGACCATGACATAGCATACAACACACATTCTGATCTTGACAAGAGACATGTTGCAGACAAGAAATTAGAAGAGGCTGCATTTGGTAGATTTGTAAGCAAAGATGCTTCTTTGAGTGAAAAAATAGCAGCATTGGGAACCACCATAGCTATGAGCACCAAACAAAAACTGGGGTGGGGGCTGTGAATATGTATATAATAAACCTAGGATGAAGGCCAAGGGTGTTATGTATCAAATACCTTATGCAGGTCTCAAATCTCTTAAAACTATTGACAGTCTCTTGACCAAAAAGCAGCGCAAGAAAAAAAATTCTTGTATTGCCAAGGGACATGGTATGAAATTGTTGCTTAGTACCCCCCAATTAAAAAAAGTTACAGCAATCAAGAAAAAAATCACACGTGGGGGGATTTATATTTACCATCCCTGCCATCTTAGCTGCTCTCGGGGCTGTTGGGAGCTTGGCCGGGGGATCAGCTGCCATAGCAAAAACAGTAATAGATGCCAAGAAAAATAGGGCAGAATTAGATGAGCAGAGGCGCCATAACCTGGCAATGGAGAAACAAGGCAAAGGTGTTAAAAGAGCCATGAATAAGTTTAAAAAAAACAAGAGCCGCTTACAAACCAAGATATTGAAGCTTTAATCAAGCCACTGGGCATCAAACATTTTAGGGGTGTGTACATGTCTGATTCTTTACCAGAACAACCACTCAACAAAGAGTGTGGCATTGTTAATTTGGATAAGTACAAAAATCAGGGCACTCACTGGATTTGTTATCTTAAATATTTAAACAATGAGGCATTTGTGTTTGATTCATTTGGAGGTGTTCCACCTGAAAATTTAATAAAATATCTAAAATCAGTTAATCTTTATTACAATAATGCCCGTGTTCAAAACTTCAAAGATGTTAATTGTGGACATTTGTGTTTATCTGTTCTTAGATATATGTCTCAAATAAATAAACCATCAATTGAAAATTTTCAAAAAGCCCTGTGGTATTTAAAACATCATGGGAGTATTCCATCTCACCAGCCAAAATTCAATATTGAAACTTAGATTACATGATGATATAGTGTATCCCAAAACAATAGCTCTCAGAGCATTTTATGGCATGTACTTGATCCCTAATATTACACACCACAACAAAATTGCAGTAGGGGATCAAAAAATTGTCATCACTCCAGGGCAGTATAATCTGTCCACTCTAAATGCTCAATTACCCAGAGGTGTAGTGTTAAGTCAAAATTCTGTCACTCACAGAGTAGAGATTGTATCTGCAACAGAAACAGTGGATCTAGGTACTATAGGAGAGCTGTTAGGCTTTGATAACAACACAAAACTTGAAGCAGGCATCAAACACACTGCTATGAATATACCTAAATTCTTGGCCATAGAGACTCTGAATATTCACTGTAATGTGGATGAGGGTATGATCACCAAATCAAATGGCATAGGCACTCACAAACAAACTGGCATCATTGCAACATTTAAACCTATTTCTGAATTTATGGAGCCAATCATCTACACTCCATCCCCAACATTATATTTTCCTGTGTGCCATAATAGAATAGATTACATTGAATTGATGGCCACTAATGAAAAAGAAGAAATAGTTGATTTTGCTGGAGCCACAACAACTGCTATCATAGAGATTAACATTTAAATAAAAATACATACAATGGAAAATATTGAGAGTTATGAGCTACAATCATTCTCCCCAAACAGGAGGACATTTGCAAATTTAAATCAACCCAACACAGAAATTGAGGTTGATCTTGATGTAGGGGATGGCTTTATACACCCCCACAGAGCAGATCTATACATCAAATTTGATGTTGTAAAGCTCGATGGAACAGATTATCCGGCAAATTCAAATATAAGATTGGTAGACAATTTTGTGCCCCATCTGTTCTCTGAAATTGAGATCAGAAAGCATGGCGTTGTTATAAACAGAGTGGATTATCCCGGCATTACCTCCACAGCTTTGGCCACACTAAAATTATCCAAGACCGAGGCTTCTTACTACAAAATAGGTGGATTTGAGGCTGGTGATAAAATATTATCTAAGAACCACACTGTATTGTTCCCTATGCGCCTGTTGCCAGGATTCTTCTCAGATTACAAAGATATTATGTGGAAGGGTGGTTTAAGAATTACATTTAGAAGAGCTGCAAATGATAACAATGCTTTGATGAGGTACAGCACATTAAACTCTACAGGGGAAGCTTTGCCCAATACCCTACCTGATGAAGGCAAGTGCATTATTCAGACTATGGAGTTAAGAATCCCGGTTGTTGAATATGAAGCCAGTTATGCTCTTAAATACAAAGCAGATATAATAAAAAATCCACAGATTCCTTTACAATTTTATACATATCAATGTGTACAGAAGCCCGCAACTGGTACTTATTATGAGTTTGATGCTACAAATTCATTCTCCAGTATACAATATGATATGCCGGATTTTGTGGTGGTACTGTTTCAGTCTGGAAGACACAATAATCAGGAAAAAAATTCAAGTAGATTTGATAACTGCAACATCAAGAACATATATCTTAAAAATGGCAGAAATGAGGTATTCCCTAGAGAAAATTATAATTTAGACATGTCCAAGGATGATTTCCTTAAATTATATGAAGCATTTACAGCATACAAAAGGGTCACTACTGGCAATACTGACATGTATTACACACCAGATGAATTCAAAACACAGAGACCCATGTTTGTCATCAACACTTCAAAAAGGAAACAAGTTGTGGTGAATGACAGGACAAACATTAAAATTATCTGTGAATTCCATGAGGAATTACCTGATGACACCATATGTAGTGTTATTCTCATAGGTGAAAAATCACATGTTTATGATGTAAGAAATGAGAGAGTCACGGAGCAATTCTAGAGGAGCTCTGCATATTATATTGTTTTAGTATTAGATAAACAAATTGAACCTGGTATCCAATTGAACTTAAACCGGAAGTAAATATGTGTGTGTATGTGTGTGTATATATGTGTGTGGGTGGCTTCTTGGCTTAGTTTTAGGTGTAGCCAAAAAAAATATCAAGAGGGGCATATTTTTGACAAGTTTATGGACAACAATCTCTCAGAAGTGCCTTTTATAAGTATATGCAAATCAATCTGAGGGGGGTCATACTTTCCGAAGGGCATTTTTTACAAAAATCTTGGATTAGGAGGGTTCCACACTTGAGCAAAAAGCTCATATGGGCATGTTGAGCTTGTTTTAAGTGTATGCAAATCTGCTTGAGGGGGGTTCATACTTTCCTGTGCTGGTTGTAGCATCAATTACACTACTAACATTATAACAACTCACCCCTAAGGCAAGTGCCTAAAACAACAGCGTAGCTTTTTACGATGTATATTTTTGAGGACCCATGGCATTTTATGCAGTATACTGACAAACATGTCAAAGGTTACGCTAACTCAAGAAAAGCTATTATTATTATTCAATACTGTTAACCAGTAGTGAGGGGGTGTGGAGTTAAATTAAGTCGTAAAAAGCTACACTGATTCACCACTTTCATAAGGGGTAGGGGTAAGAAGTAAGAGGTGGGGGTATAAAATTGGGGTTGGGGTGTAGGGTGTGGGGTTAAATTAGCTCGTAAAAGGCTACGCTGATTTACCATTTTCGCATTGCCTTACACACGTTTTTGTTAAGGTAGCATAAAATTCACCATTTTCGTTTGCTGAATTGTCTTTTTACCCCTACTTTGGTACATCAACAGAAATCCTCGTAATTTAGACTCTTTTCATGTGTGGGAATTAGTTTTCTCATTTTGTGTCTTTGCTTCCCATTCTTATCATCGAACGTGAAAAAAAATAATCAAAAGGAAACAATTAAGTACACGTCATAAACTGTACATATTTATCTTTCATTGTAGCAACTTAATATCAACATTGAAATGTAAGAGTAACATTTTCGGAAGGCAGCAAAATGTCAACTTTTAGCACACCCTAGAATCCATGTTTTGTAGCAAATGAGCGAGATTCTGACATCTAGATGAATTTCCGGGATAATTCTTATGAATTTCTATTCTTCTCATTGTACGTCATTTTCACGTACTATCTCACGTGTCCGTTGCAATTGTTGATATTGCATGATACACGAAACACTCGGTGGTGATGTGGTTAGCACAGCTCGGAAAAGCGCCTGGTGTCTCGGGTTTAAATCCTGGTCTAGACATTGGTGTAATTTTTTATTTCATCATATCATCCTCTCCTTCGCGATTAGCCAAAGGTGGCAGAAAAGCGAATTAAATTAAACCAAATTAATCAATCAATTATGGAGATAATTTAGAATGAGTAATCTTGAATTTCAGTCTGCCCATTATTTGTCTTGGTCAGTTTATAATTACTGTCAATTCTTCTGATAACATCGCAAGTATCATTAATGTTTTGAATTTTTTGCTCAGGCAAGACTCCCAAATTGTTTTCAATTCGTACCTCTTAACGAGGAACGCTAGTGGGAACCCTGCCACGCGCCCCTGGTAGTTATGTCACACCAAGCGTTTGCTGTGTTGGTTTGCATACGTAGATTTTAAGCGCTTATAGCGCAGAAACTGAGGTTCGAGGTAAACTTTATAGGGAAATGTTAATTTTTTTATGATATCTACCAGCACCCAAGCGTTGTTGAAAGAGTTTTGCGACACCCTGTATATTGTTGTAATCCCTCTTTTACCAGGGATCTGAGGTCACAGGAATGCTTCCATGAAACATTTAGGTAGCGCTTAAAAATACTTGTGGTTGAACCTGCTCCGACTGAGGGAAACGAGATATGGATGATTGAATTTAGATTATTGACGCATGTTAATACCTGACAGACGAATGATGTATATTGTCCAGATGGTTCTTGCTGACCGTATCGTGACTGACGCTAAGGTTCGATACCGTGACCCTTGGCCCACTCTTCCGAGCAATCCTGCACGAATGGCTGCAAGGCTTATGCAGCCGTAAACTTCATACACCGTTGTTGTAGTTCAGTTCGTTGTAAAGTTGATAAGTAAAATAAGAGAAATGAGAGCGAGCTCAGGGGCGAGCTTGCTTTTATAATATTTTGCCTCGAAAGGTTATTACACCTTTCGAACACGCTGGATCACGTTAGATCTGAGTATTTACCTCTCAGTCCAAGCTCTGAGGAAATAACGATGTGTGCATAGTCTTGAGATTGCTCGGCGGTTGGACAATTCCAGTTAATGAACAAGCATAAAATAATCTCTTCACGAGGTGTTCTTGTACTTTCGATCACCATCTCTCTACATTCCCCTTGTTAAATCAATCGATTCATTCAGTCGATGGTCGATCAACCATGTCAGATAGGGTCAGATTTAAATTTTTATTTATTGAAATTCCAAAAAAAAGTAAAACACCAAAACACCAAAACACACCAAAGATATTCATATAACCAAGCACCGATGAACAAAACACGTAGAAAAAAAGGAAACTGTAGGGTAAAGCCTGTTGTGTACTCAATCATGTTGAGCACTAACGAGTGAAATCCTGAGCCATATGAATTAGTTCTGTAGTGTTTACTTATCAATTAGTTTTGAATAAAAGACGAGGAGACGTGTTGGTCACCATAGCAACGCGAGAGACTGTTTATCGCCGAAGGGGGGGCTCACAATGTGAAGCAAACGAAGTAATGCCATATCACAACGAAGAATAGTACCAGCGTACCTGACACGGGGCTTAAAAATGTAAATGCACTATAAAATATGACAGCCCCCATGGGCACAGACCTGGTGATGCACACGAAATTTCAAAGAGGAATCACGTTAGCGTCACGTCATATAGCAAGATATAAAGCACTGAGACACACTTGCTGCCAAAGAAAGTAACTGAGAGCAACACGTGACACAGCGGATGTCAACAAGACACATTGCATGGGAGGAGCCTTGCCGAAGAAGTTCTGCGTGACGTCATAGGAATGGCATACAGGCGAAGGAGAATCTTGAAGCGAGCGATGTCGCTGTGCGCTAAAGTAGGAGATGCCATTATGAATGATCACCGTCCTGAGTTCAATGTGAAGCGTTGGGGCGTTTCATCGTGTCCTGGAAGAGCCAAGAGAAAGTCAACAGATCGTTCCAGACTGAAGAGGGTGCGTTAGTGATGGATTTTTACGAAACTTGTCATCCGAACACTTCAAAAGAGCCAAAAGTTCTCGCAAGCACTAGCAGCAGATCGAAGTGGTGAATGATCCATTGGCGGTCATGACGTTGATGATGAAACAAGCGGAAATGATAAAATAGGGAAAAGTGAAAAACGAGCGGAGCAGAGTTATAAAAAATGGTGGCGAGCAATAAACTCAACAGAAGAAGGACTTTCGAAAGAAACTGGGGAAGAATTTCGAGGGGAGGCTGTACCTCATCGAAGTGACGGCGAAGGGGCGGGGTTACTTATATTAGGCAGAGTTTTTTAAAAGGACCTGTTTAGAATAACAGGTTTATAGGAGAAAATTTCGCAGGTGGCAGTGGTTAAGGGCGGGGGAGCCTGGGGAGGGCGGGGAACCTGAAGTCTATGTCGTATCCGAAAAGTTGTGCCAGATCGGTTAGGAATAGTTGCAAGTTGTTTGTGTTGGAGGGGAAAGGGGGAGGGTGGGGGAATAGCGGGGCATGTTCATTCTTTAGTTGTTTTGGGGATGTTGTAACACGTGATTTGGGGGAACAACAGAAAGATGTAATTAAAGTAATCAATAGGAAAAGAATGCCGATAAGAGCTATCACGGTGGTCGCGATAAGGGCATAAAGAGCGGAAGACATGTTGTGGTGGGAGTATGAAATGAGGAAATAAAGGGGAGGTTCAGTGACAATAGAGAGAACTATATGATTACGAGACATTTAAGTCTGTAATATATGTAAGTGTCGTTTATGAAAGTGTCAAATTTGTACATGTAATGTGTTCAAAGGATTTTGAACCTTTGATGTATTTAATTTCATGAGATATTTTCCGTGAATAGTTGAATTATAAAATCAAAGGAGGAAGTGGGAACATTTGCATATATTTATTTTATGTTTGTTAACACATTTAGTGAATTGCAGCTTACAAAAGAAGCAGTTCGCGTTACAAATGAGCGTAAGTTAAAAAAAATTGCTATGGCCAAAAGCCAAAAGCTCAGCAAGTTCTACGCAGTTCATTTGTTCTTTAAGTCGTTCATCTTCTTATTTTCTTTCATTTTTTTCTTACTTTTCATTTGAGCGTATATGTACCATCAAATGGGGAAAAAAATGTTTGCTAGCCAGTGTGACTGACCCAAAGATGTTCATTTATTTCATTCATATTTATTGTTTAATTTTGTGTTTAAAATGCATTATGATATTTTTGTTGTTATCAATTACTATTTTGTTATGTTCCAAAACGTTAATGAATTAATAAGATGTATAAATAATTATTCGTAATGTGAAATTACGATGTATAAATTTCTATACATATTTTGAGCATAGCAACGAAAAACAAATGACAGTAGAACAATAAGTGATAACATATATGGATTTTTTAAATAGTGACGTCCGAGTTTCATTGAAGTTATCAAAATCCTAATTGCTATTTGGTAAAGTGAATACTAGGATGCTTCGTTGAAGTTCAAGTAAAAGGCTTGCTTCAATAATTTGGCGCCTACAGCCAGGATTGAAAAAGAAAGGACAATCTTGTGATGCGTGTTGAGAAATTTGCGCAATGGTAGTTATAGACTTTAAAATTTTATTTTGTCTTGGATTTGCAATTTGGTGATCATGTTGCGAAGACAAAATTGGCGACCCTAACTATTTTATTTCTTAAGTTTATTATTATTCTGTGAAATCATGGCAGATAAATCTAAAGAAACTAAGCCTAGACATTCACGTAGGCTAAAATCTAATGTTGCATATGAAGGAACCTACTTAAATAGTAGTAATGGTGACATTTGTGAAGTACAGTCAGGTAAGATTGAAGGATTGACGTGTTGTGATAAGCTCGATAATGACCTGAGGTATGTGCAATGTTTTGATTGCCGTTCTTGGTATCATGTTTCATATTTGAAGCTTTCCGTCACCAACTAAAAAAAACTAACTAACTAACTCTCTAGCCTTCTTAAACCCGAAGGTTCATGGCTGCAGCAACACAGGCCTTCCATCTGTCCCTATCTTGTGCAAGATCTATATACTCTTTTCCATCCCTACCGATTTCCCTTAGGTCCATCTCGACGTTGTCCCTCCATCTTCGTCTTGGCCTTCCTACTGGTCTCTTACCATCAGGTTTCCCAACAAGAATCCTGTAAACTCCTCTTTCCTCTCCCATTCGTTCCACATGGCCTGCCCACCTAAGTCTTCTTGATTTAATTATTCTAATAATGTCTGGACACGAATACAAATTATGTAGTTGTAAATTATGTAACCTTCTCCACTCACCTGTCTCCTCATCTCTTTTAGGTCCAAATATTTTCCTAAGGATCCTATTTTCAAATACTCTCAATTTATGTTCCTCTTTCAATGTAAGGGACCAAGTTTCACACCCATATAATACTACAGGCAAAATTACTGTTTTGTATATTTTAACTTTTAGTTTCTTAGATATTAAACGAGAAGACAAAAGTTTATGAAGAGAGAAGTAACATGCATTTCCTGAATTAAGCCTACTTTTTATTTCCTCTTTAATATAATTTTCATTTGTTAATATTACTCCTAAGTATTTGAATTTGGAAACTGTTTCAAACGAGTTGTTACCAATAATTAGATTTTGATTATTATCTAACACTTGGTTTCGGCCTGTAAGCATATATTTAGTTTTCTCTTTGTTAACTTCCAAACCTATCTCTTTAGCAGTTTTGAAAAATATTTTAGCATTATTCTTAATTGTATTCACATCATCCCCCAGTAAGTCTACATCATCTGCATATGCTAACAACTGAGTCACACCATTTAATTTTAGTCCTTCTTTAGTTTCGTTTACCTTCCTAACAGCATATTCTAAGGCAAAATTAAAGAGCAATGGAGATAATGCATCTCCTTGTTTTAACCCATCATGAATTGTAAATTTTTCAGACATATTAATACCCACACGAATTTTACTTTCTGTTTCACTGGTGCATACTTTTATCATACTAACAAGCTTCTTAGGTCTTCCAAAGTCTAGTAATATATTATATAATTTATCTCTTTTGACCGAATCATATGCTTTTTTGAAATCAACGAATAGCTGATGGACATTTTGATTATATTCCCACTTTTTTTCGAGTGTCTGTCTGATGTGAAAAATTTGATCTGTAGTTGATCTGTTGCGTTTAAATCCACATTGATAATCACCTATAATTTCATTAGCATATGGGGTTAGTCTTGTTAAAAGAATGTTAGATAATATTTTATATGTTGTTGAGAGTAGAGAAATTCCACGGTAATTATTGCAGTTCATTTTATCACCTTTTTTAAACACAGGAACAATTATGGATTCTTTCCACTGTTGAGGGATTTCTTCTTTATTCCATATTAAACAAATTAATTTATGAATTTGACATATTAACGAATTTCCACCATATTTAATTAACTCAGCTAGTATTAAATCAATGCCAGGTGCTTTGTTATTCTTTAGCCTTTTAATAGCATCTTTAACTTCAGTCAAGTTAGGTTCTGGAACTAAAGGTTCTGCTGTGTGGACTTCATTTACTTCTGATTTATCTCCTACATGGACATTTAAAAGGTCATTAAAGTAGTTCTTCCATCTATTTAGAATATCGCTTGGGTCAGCTAGAAAATCACCGTCTTTATCTTTTATCAAGTTTACTTTAGGTTGCCACCCCTTTCTAAACTCATTTACACCTTTATATAAATCTCTGATATTTTTATTTTTGCTGTTTGTTTCAATTTCGTTAATTTTGCTTTTCAAGTAATCTCTTTTTTTACTTCTAAACGTGCGGTTAACTTCTCGCTTTATTCTATTATAATTGTTTAGATTTGTATCATCAGAATTATTTAACCACCTAAGTCTAGCCTGATTTCTTATTTCTATTAGATTATGACATTCATTATCAAACCATGGCTTACTTTTTCTCGGTTTATGGTATCCTATACTTTCTTTAGCTGCTGATTCTATTGCATTACGTATGTGCTCCCAATTCTTATTTACGTCTGTTTCATTTATATTTTCATCATCATTTAAATCCTGCAAAACATCAAATCTATTTGACAGTTTAATTTGGTAATCTTTCTTAATTCTTTCATCAGTAAACTTTCCTGTATCAAATTTTAGAACTTCTAGATTTTGTTGGTTATGATTTATCACTGAGAGTCTTTCTCTTAATTTACCAATTACTAAATAATGGTCACTGGCACAGTCAGCACCTCTATGTGTACGAACGTCAATTATACTAGTATGCCTTCTCTTATCAATGAGAATATGATCTATCTGATTATGAGTTTTACCATCTGGAGAAGACCAGGTATATTTATGGATATCTTTATGTTTAAAAGTGTTACTTTTCACAATTAAATTCTTTGAGGTTGCAAAATTAATCAATCTTATACCATTATCATTACTTAATTCATGAAGACTTTCTTTACCAATTGTGGGTTTAAATGTCTCTTCTTTGCCAATCTGTGCATTACAGTCACCTAACAGAATTTTCATATCATACTGAGAAAATTTATCAAAGACCTGTTCTAACTCTGTATAAAAATCATCTTTAGTATTATCATCTTTATCTTCCGTTGGTGCATGTATGTTTATTAAAATAATTTTACACCACCTACCCTGTAAAACTGCATATGATATCCTATCATTAATAAATTCTACTGTTTTAAGAGCCGAGATAATTCTATTATTTATGAAAAAGCCTGTTCCAAAATTATGATTTTCAGTACCACCATAGAAAAAAGTATAATTTTTAGTTTTACAATTCCCTTCTCCTGGCCACCTAACTTCCTGGACAGCTACTACATCTAATTTATACCTAACTATCTCATTAACTGTACACTGAAATGCCCCAGGCCGGTAAAGGCTCAGAACATTCCAGGTGCCTAATTTAATATCCTTATTCCTAACGTAGATCTTATCCTTAGTCCAGGGACCTCCCAAAGTAGTTCCCACCCGGAGATCCGAACGGGGGACTATTTTACCTCCGGAATATTTTACCTTGGGAACATCCATGGCCTTATATTGCTGATTCTTGACATGGCTTTTTACAGTGCAGAGTTTTCAGCTCTACGCCTAACCCCCAATATGAATGGAGGAACTACTACAGAAGACAAACACAAACACATTAGAGAGCACAACTACTACACAAGACATACACAAACACATTAGAGAGCACAACTACTACACAAGACATACACAAACACATCACAACTATAACACAATATAAACACAAACACACCACAACTACTACACAAGACAAACACAAACAAATTACTACTACGCAAAACAAACATACTAGACAGCACAACTACTACACAAACATACTAGACAGCACAACTGCAACACAAGACACATACATACACACCACCGATACTACACAAGACAAATAGAAACACATTAGACAGCATAACTACTACACAAGATAAACACAACGACACTAGACAGCGCAGCTACTACACAAGACAAACCCACATACAAGCACATCACAACTACTACACAAGATAAACACAAACACACTAGACACCCCAACTACTACACAAGACAAACCCAACATTAATAGATTTTACAAATACAAAATATATAGCCAAAAATTGTAAAATTTGGGTCTTACTCTGGTATTATATCAAAATCACAAAAAAATATAACATGAGAAGATATAGAACATTGCAGCCTACTTCTAGGTGATTCTAATTATATTCTAATACTTTTTAGAAGCAGTATGAAATATTTCACTGAACTCTTTATCTGAAACCGAAGTCTCTGAAGTCTCTGAAGCAGTTCTGTGACGTCTCTTGGCTAAGAAAGAGCAGAGGGTAAATTGTGATGATTGCTCTAAATACTTTGACAACTGTTCAGTAAATCTGAAAAACTGTTCTCAGATAAGGAGTATAATTAAGAAAGTTCTCTTTTCAACTGCGGCTAGAAGATCACTTGCTTGGGATGGTTCACTCTGACAACTCCGCTTAACTGACAAGGTTGAAGAAATTTAACAAAAATATGAAGTGAATCATCTTTTTCTAGAAATCGAGTTTCACACATTGACAATAGTTTTGGTACATAATGCAATTAGTATTTCAGCTAGGCATGTATTATTAAAAAAATACATCAACCTCAATTACTGTACCAAACAGTTAAAAAAACTTAGTAGTTATTTTCAGAATCCACAAAAAATAAAGGAATTCGGGGGGGGAGTCCGGATCCCCTACACTTAACCCCTGGATACGCCCTTGCCTGTGATCTCATCCCTGGCCTGCTCTAGACATGCAAAGAATTTGTATCCCAGAGATTTTTATTCCATTGCATTAATCTTTTAGACAAGGGTCTGTTGTAAGAACGGCCCTGGATGCCGAAACATGCCCGCTCCAATAAAGGCAATTAAGCTTTCCGTCACACATTGGACAATTTATTCTACCACTAAGGAAAGATACTGTTGTAACAAATGTGATCCCAGTTACGATCCTTATCAATTGCCGGCTTATTTGGAAAGCATAAATCCTAATTTAAATGACATACTAAACAGCATTAGAAGCATACAATTAGCTGTTGTAAGTTCTAACCAAGAAAATAAGCAGTCTAATCAAGAACTTAGGACTCAGTTTGAGCAGTCTAATCAAGAACTTAGGACTCAGTTTGAGCAGTCTAACCAAGAGCTTAAGCAGTCTAATCAAGAACTTAGGACTCAGTTTGAGCAGTCTAACCAAGAACTTAAGCAGTCTAATCAAGAACTTAGGACTCAGTTTGAGAAGTCTAACCATGAGCTTAAGCAGTCTAATCAAGAGCTTAAGACTCAGTTTGAGCAGTCTAACCAAGAACTTAAGCAGTCTAATCATGAACTTAGGACTCAGTTTGAGCAGTCTAACCAAGAACTTAAGCAGTCTAACCAAGAACTTAAGCAGTCTAATCAAGAACTTAGGACTCAGTTTGAACAGTCTAACCAAGAACTTAGATCAGGATTAAACCTGTCTAATGAGAATATTCAGGTTAAACTCGACGTTATATCTTTAAAACAAGCTGAATTATCTAGTGTACATACACAGTCATCTTCACAGCTTGATGTTAAATTTGAAGCTGTTAATCATAATATTAGTCATGTTAACAATCAGCTAAATATTTTAATGTCTGAATTTAAGGACAAAGTAGATGCAGTAAGTACGGCGTGTTGACAATCAACTACACGTCTTGAATCTGTATTAGATAATAAATGTAGTAATGTTGATGACAAACTATCTGAATTTGAAAATGTACCAGGAATATTGAAAGAACACGTTGTTGATTGTGACGAGCGTCTAAAGAATGTTAATAACAAGTTTAATGATCATGATCAAAGTTCAGATAATATCAAATCAAATTATAATTCTAACATTGTTGATCTTATGTCTAGAGTCACTATTTTAGAAAGTATGATGATGTACATAAGCATATTTCTGATTGTACAGAAAAGTTCGAACAGTTTAATTCCCGAACTGAATGTATGGAACAAGGTAGAAAAAACCTTCAATCTAATGGGAAATATTTAACAGCCGAAGTTAATTCTAATGTTCGTAATTCTGTTATTACAAATAGTAAAAGTAGAACAAATCAATTGTTATGGATAATACAGAATCTACTACATCTCAGAATGGAAGAACCCAGTGTGATGTTGGACTCAGTACTTCGTCTAGTGACGTATCAGATGATTATTCTAAGAAAGTTTCCGGTAACAAGAATGTTACTAACACTTGTGCTCGTAAACATGTCCGTTGGAAGCACAAGAATAATAAATCTGTAAGATCTAGCTCTGACGAAACTTCCGTAAAGAAATTCCGATGTGACCACGCAGAAGGTCTATTCCCAAATCGAGAGTTAGGTGCTGAGAAATATAACTACACAGATGCTTGCTATCGACTGTTTTTTTTACAAATGCACATGCTACTTCTTGTTCTGTGTTTACTAAGAATAATGACAATGTTAGTAATGTACATAATAATCCACATTGTCATCTGGATAAAAGCGTTAAGTCTCCTTGTATGTGGTGTGATTTTAACCCACACATATCAGAACCTAATCCACAAAATGATTGTGTTAGTAATATTTATCGTGATGCAAGTGTACCATTTTCAGTTTCGAACAATCACGATGATCATCAGTCGTCTGTAAATGGTTCTAGATTGCATGATTATGGTAACACAGGGTTAAATGGAGCAAATTATATTTGTTATAATCAACCGTATAGTTCGAGAGGAAAAAGTGATCATCCTATAACTAGAAATACATGCAATGGAGAAGGAAATGCAAGAAGTGGACGTTTAAAATTAAGTGAACTATCTCAATTGCCTAAGTTCTCGGGAAAGATAGAGCAACAATCAGCGAGAGAATATATTGAACAGCTGGATAACATATTAAATGTTGTAGGAGTGCCAACAGAAATGAAACTGCAAAGTATTCAACAATGCTTCATTGGGAAAGCTGGTTATTGGTTTCGGACTCATAAATATTACTTTAATTCTTATGAGCAGTTTGTACAAGAATTCATTAAATTAAATTGGCAAAATAAATGTTAGAAATATTTTCATAGTAGAGTGATGATTGCAACGCTATATGGAGTGAGGTTCCTCCAGGTTCGAATCCTGGTTTTATGTATGCATTTATATCATTATCTTTGTTCCAATCATCCATTTTATCAATTTATTATTCATCATCATTGTTCCATGGAGCAGAAGTTGGAGTTAAATTAACAGAAATACGTTACGAAATGGAAATTCAGTTTCTACTATATTTTTATTTGAATTATTATAGTAGACCAACCAAGAAGCAAAAAAGCTTAAAAAAAACTTTTATCTGCATAGAATGTTAATAATAGGCATCCATGCAAAATCAATCAGTCATAGGTCTGACAGAAAAACTAGTCAAGCTTCAAACTCACTGGTATTCGAAGTATTATTTAGTACAAACGGCTACTGAAATCCAATCTGATATTGAACCAAATATACGTAGCATAATGAGGACAAATTATGATATCTATGAAGCTCTGTGTCATCCACAATTAAATTATTGCCCTTGTATTTGCAAGTATGGGAACATTTATCTATACCGGTACTCATTTGGAAATTCTCAGTAAACATACAGACTTGTGTTCGATAGACGGTAAGATTTAAGTCTCATAACTGTTAGGGTGTACTTTTACATTTTAAATATATAGCCTACAGCATCAAGTTATTGGACGTAATGCACTCTCATTAGGAGCCGTCCTAAATTATAAAAGGACAAGAAAACAGAAGAGCTTCATACAGTTTACAAAACCGGTTTTCTGATGTGTTTCTGTAAAGGAAGATAACAGAACTGTGTCCGAAACTTGCAAACATTCAGAGATCTCACATTACATTCGAATCAAACATAACTTAGCCTGACCTACTTAATACATATGAATATTTGCGAGCTGCTACAAAAATAAAAAGAGAAAAACTCTTGTAGAAAATAGGTCAGCAAGTACTCGTTTCAACCATGTACAAGGGCAAAGTAAAAAACATTTAAACAAACTACTGATTTGTAATAAACATTCCGATGTTGTACATGTGAATAGCAAGAGTTTCGTAGGTTTTGAATTTAACTTACAGGAATGAAAATAGAGCATTTTATGCAATATTGATTTAATGATATCAGATATAATCTATATTAAGCTACGTATATTTTATGCTATAGTAATGATCTCAAAACTGTAGTTATTAGGATTATGCCTAACGTAAAATATAACATTCTATTCTGCTTTTACATTTAGAAAGAATTATCAACTTCGTTTGGAAGTTAAAAAAGTCATGCAGTGTCAAGCGATATTCTCACCGATATTACATCAGAAGATATTTCTTCAAAATGTAAATAAATTATACATTTTGCCTATATTTCAAACATTTTGCCTTTGATGCATAATATTAAGCAACAAGCAAATAAATATTAAGACTTACCTTCGAGCTTGTACAGCTTTTTAACATCCTCCGTGGAATATTTGTTCCCTTGTTCTCGTATCTGTACGGAATTCGATATCGTCTGGTAGCTTGGTTTGATTTTCACTCTTTCAAGAACTTGCATTGATCATATCGTTAGAAAGCACGGATTGAAATCTTGGCAACAGTGTATGCTAAAATCTGCACCACGGAGTATATTGCGGCGAAACGCCACTTCAAAAGTTTTAATGATAAGCACTACTCTCTGAAGGTACGAAATGTTTTCATTTTTTCACATAGTATTTCAGATGCTTGCGGGAAGAACATGTGATCTTTGTTTCACCACGAAATCTTCCATACTAGTCATAAAAGAAAGAAAATGCACTGGTATTAATAAAAATATCACTTCAGCGCCATCTGTACGCAGCAGTTTGAACATGACGGAGACCTTATATTTTCTGTTATTTACTTAAATCCCTTCAATCGTAACAAAATTATAATTTTCACATGTTCTAGTGAATAAAACAATCTTTTATATCGGAACATTTCTTACTTACCGAATCTATATTAGTTGTACGGTTACCCTTAGAAATTTGGGTCTATGCTTTAGCATGGCTTTAGAACCCCCTTAAGACATCATCAACAAAAGCAAACCGGTATGCCTTCAATCACATATTACAGGATTTTAATTTTACTTCAGATAGCCCATGCGACGTGCAAAGTTTCTTGAAGAATGTGCGACAGAAGATAATTATTGTTTTGAGCGATGCGCCGGCTGCGCACTCTACTAAATTTTACGCTTCTCTGAGTTGTGAATATAAAAATCAATCCGATGAGACCTACACCTTCCACCACTGCACCAAGGCGAAAACGTTGCATTTGGCAGATGTTGCCAAACTTGAAAACATCTATGATGAGTTTTTGTTGAGGAACTGGTAGTCAAGCAAGAGGAGCATCAGGCTAAGGGTTCGGGTGGTTCGTTGTGTGGTACACCACATAAACTTTGTGTTAGTCTTAACAAGTTTGTGCCACTAGCAGGGTCCAGCTACGTTCCACTGCCGGCAATAATTGTAGTCAAGAAGGCTGTTTTGAATATTCAAAACAGCGATTCAAAATGCTTCCTCTGGGCTGTGCTGGCTGCATTTCACCCGGTCCACAAAAAACATCAACCGCATCGTGTTGCCCACTACTTGCCATACGAGTAAGAACTAGAAGATGCGATGGTTGGGATCGACAACCCAGTTCAGTTGTCGGACATAAACAAATTCGAGACCCGTGTACCAATTTACTAAACCTGCAACTAGCTATCAATGTTTACGGCCTTACTAAGAACACGAATATTGTACCTATTCGAGTGAGCAACATGGAAGGTGAAGCTGTACAAGAAATCAATTTGCTACTTATCAAGAACGAGACTTGCCATCACTACACGCTCATTCGCTCTCTCTTCCGGTTAGTTTCAGGTCAAAAAAGCAAGCATGATGGTTGCATAGAAGTCTGTCGCAGGTGCTTGTCCACGTTCGATAATCAAAAAACACAAGATTACCAACACATTCAAGGTCCCAACATTGCTGCCCAGAAGCTGGCCCGCCACATGCGCTATTGTAACGACAACAGGCCTGGGGTTGCAGTCTTACCCGAGCCTGGTACTGTGGATCAATTTCGGGCGCATAGTGCTGTGGGAGAGCACCCTGCTATTATCATTGCAGATTTACAGGCCTTTTTTGAACCGCTGTCAACCTGTAAACCCAACCCAGAAGTTTCTTCTACCATGCCTTGTCAAATTCACAAGATCTCCAGTTTTGCCTATTGTTGTGGTGCGACGAAATCAAATAATTACCCCTGAGCCATATGTATATCGCTTTCCCGATGCAGCCAAATATTTTCTGGAGAGGATGATTGTAGAAGTGAACGAGATACGAGAAGTATTGTTAGATCCTATAGCTATGCGAGACTTAACTCCCGAAGAAAAGCGTAAACACGAAGAGGCTACACACTGTCCAGTTTGTAACGAAAAATTTATTGATAATAGGAAAGAAAAGAATGTTCGACACCACGATCACTTCACGGGAAACTATATTGGTTCTTGGTGTAACGGGTGCAACCTGAAGGCTAAGGACCCGCGCTTCGTCCCCGTATTCTTCCATAACGGCTCCGGGTACGATTTTCACCACCTTATCAGGAATCTCGGATACGACGATGCGCGCATTAATATTATAGCACAAAACGAGGAGCGCTACATTGCCATCTCTAAATGGGTGCAAGGCATAGAACTTCGGTTTCTCGATTCTCTGAGGTTTCTCCAGGCAGGCCTCGATGCTCTCGCTGGGATGCTCAACAACAATCAACTAATTATTACCTCAGCCAATTTCCCGAACTTGGATGCTAGTCTTTTCAGATGTAAGGGGGTCTACCCCTACGAGTATATTAGCGACCCTTCCAAGTTCGAGGAGAAGTCGTTGCCTCCCCAGGCTAAGTTTCACAGGCGGCTGCGAGGTTCGGGCATCAGCTATGTGGCTCAAGCTGGGTTGTCGAAATTTTAGAGAATACCACAATGCCTACTTAAAATTTGATGTAACACTTCTCGCAGACGTCTCTCAAGCGTTTCGCGCAAATGCGATGCAAATCTACAAGCTGGACCCTGCATACTTCTACGGTCTTCCCGGGCTGGCATGGTCGGCCATGCTTCTTCTAACAAAAGTCAAGCTCGAGCTTATTTCCAATGTGGACATGATGCTTTTTGTGGAAAAGCTTGTTCAGGGTGGCATGGTCCAGGTGTCACAACGGTACGCTCGCGCCAACAACCAACACATGTCGACCGGGTACGACCCTTCTCAATCATCCAGCTACATCATGTACACGGATGCTAATAATCTTTACGGGCACTCCATGGTGCAAAAACTTCCATTTGGAGGATTTGAGTGGGCTGATCCTTCCAAATTCGAAGTAGAAGGTTTCGACGACTCGGAACGAGGCTTCTTTGTCGAGGTGGACCTCGAGTTTTCCGAGAAGCTGCAGGATGTGTTCTGCGACCTCCCACCAGCATCGGAATTCAAGTGTCCACCTGCGTCGAAGCAGAAAAAAAACTCATCATGGATTTCGAACCCAAAAATCGTTACGGGTTGCCTTACCGAAATCTTCGGTGGTTGATGCAATGAGGGGTCACAATTACGGCAATTCACCGAGTCCTTACTTTCGACCTTCGAAATTGGTTGAAGCCATACATCGACCTCAATACTAAACATCGTACTGCTGCTACCTCGAAACTTGATCGAAAATTTTTCAAGGACATGAATAATATAATATTTGGTAAAACAATGGAAAACACGCGAAATCGTGAAGACATAAGGTTGCTTACTAGCGTCGACCGTTGTCGCAAACTTGTTGCAAGCCCACTGTTTAAATCTCGAACAATCTACAACGAACAGCTTGCTTTGGTACACATGAATCGTGGCGAGGTAAAGCTCAACAAACCAGTCTATGTTGGTGCCACAGTGTTAGAGTTAAGCAAGCTGCAAATGTTCGAGATATATTACGATATACTACGCTTGCACTATGGTAACAACATCAAACTTCTCTACACAGATACTTACAGTCTGGTATATCACGCCCACACTGCTAACGCATATAAATATATAGCCACGATTCCATCCCTCGTTAACTTGTTCGACACGTCAAGCTATCCCCAACCAAATCGATATGAAATCCTGGTTCGAAACAAAAAAGTTCCTGTCAAACTAAAGAATGAAAAATATGGCGATATTATATTAGAGTTTGCTGGACTTCGTGCCAAAGCATATGCAATTCAAGCTGAGAGTTCTGTGACCGAAAAAGCTAAAGGCATAGGCAAGCAGGTAGTTCAGAGAAATCTCAAGTTTGAAGACTACGTCGAATGCCTCGAAACCAACACCGTCAGGAAAATTGCTCTGGATGCACGAGACGACAAGAGATGTGTTCTAGAATGTGGGATTCATAGCTTGGCGTGGGGTCACTATCGCCGGAAAACAGGTAAAACTTGCTCTGTGTGCACAAAATAAAAAATAAAATGATTTACTAGTGTTGTTTTTCTTGCCCTCGAATGCAAAACGAGGGGTGGAGGTGGGATATTTCTTTCAAAATATTAATTTCACAGTTTTTTTGTAATACATACTTATTTTCAATCAACAGAATTTTTTGTTGACCTACACAAAATAATACAAAAAATTAAGAATGTCTGCAAATATGTAGTATGTATATTTCTTTTACGGAACTAACTCCCGCCGTGTCCTACGGGACGAAAAATTTGGGGCATGTGCAGGGCCAAAGGGGAAGTTCCTTTGCGCGCTCAAACATGGCTTTTTTTATTTATTGTTATTTCCTATGCATATTTAAAACTGCTCTGTCACTCGCTCCTTCCTGACATCATACACAAAAGTTTTCTCGGCAATAAGGATGACGCTGCACAGTGTGTCCGCAGACAGAGCATCGTGGAACTCGCACACAATCTTGATGTTGGTGCGATCGTTAACAACTACCTGCTTTCTTTTAGATGTGTTGATGACGAACATGGGTCTGCGAGCTATAAACTCGTTTGGATTGTAGTACACATCCGCGTTACCCGAAGTCACACGTTTGTAAGCTGTGTACGCCTCGTACAGTTTCAGGTAGTCCTCTTCTGCGATGTTTAGGTTGTAGTTCTCAAGTGGGAAAGCTTCGTTCCTGCCATTTTTGAGGTAAATGTTCTTAATCTTACAGTTGTCGAACTGGCTGGAATCTTTTTCTTGGTTATTGTCCCTTCCTGTCTGGAAGAGTACGGCTGAAAACTCGGGCATGTCGTACCGAATGTTGTTCAATTGCGTGCTTACGTCAAATTCGAAATGATTGCCGGAAGCAGGTTTTTGCACACACTGGTAGCCGTAAAACTGAATGGACACTTGAGGATTCTTCAGGATGTCGGCTTTGTACTTGAGAGCATAGTTTGATTCGTATTCTACCACTGGCACGCGCAGCTCCATGGACCTTACAAGACACTTGCCAGCGTCGGGTAGTGTGTTGGGAAGCGAGGCAGTCCCGTCCGGCCCCAAAGTGCTGTAACGCATCAGTGCGTCGTTGTCGTTGGCAGCTCTGCGAAAAGTGAAGCGCAAACCACCCTTCCACATGATTTCCGTGTAGTCGGAGAAGAAGCCAGGAAGCAGGCGCATGGGAAACAGTACTGTGTGATTTTCAGTTTTGATTTTTGTACCTGCTTCGAATCCCCCTGCCTGGTAGTATGCTGCATCGCTCTTGGAGAGTTTTAGTGTTCCCACAGCTATAGAGATAATCCCGGGGTAGTCAACCCTATCGATGACGGTGCCATGCTTTCTAACTTCCACCTGCGAGAATAGGTACGGCACAAAATTATCTACAAGTCTTAAATTTGCATTGGCAAGAAATTCACCATTGTCTCTCTTCACTACATCAAACTTGACGTACAAATCAGCTCTGTGAGGGTGAATGAAACCATCCCCGACGTCCACTTCAAACTCAATCTCTCGGTTCGGTTCGTTGAGGTTGGCAAACGTGCGACGGTTGGGAGGGAAGGACTGTAATTCGTAACTTTCGATTTGTTCCATGATGGTTATTTATATGTTAATCTTCACGACAGCAGTGGTTGTGGCTCCGGCAAAATTTACCACCTCCCCCTTCTCGTTTGTCACTGCTAATTCTATGTTTTCTATGCGATTACGAGATACAGGAAAATATATCGGTGAGGAGGGTGTGTAGATGTTTGGCTCCATGAACTCCGAACTTGGTTTGAACGTGGCAATGATCCCAGTCTGCTTGTGGCTACCCAGGATGCCGTCCGAAGATTTGGTGATCATGCCTTCCGCTACGTTGCAGTGGACGTTCAGAGTCTCGATGGCTAGAAATTTAGGAATGTTGGCACCGATGTGCTTGATGGCAGGTTCGAGCTTGGCATCGTTTTCGAATCCCAGGAGCTCTCCGGCGGTACCCAGGTCCACGGTTTCCGTTGCAGACACAATTTCAACTCTGTGAGTGACTGAATTTTGAGAAAGTAGCACACCTCTCGGCAAGTGAGCCTGCAAGGTAGACAGGTAGTACTGACCAGGGGTGATGCTGATTTTGTCGCTGCCGACTTTGATTGTGTTGTTATGCACCGTCACATTGGGTATCAGGTACATGCTGTAGAATGCACGAAGAGCAATTGATTTAGGATAGATGATGTCGTCGTGCAGTCTAACCAAGAACTTAGATCAGGATTAAACCTGTCTAATGAGAATATTCAGGTTAAACTCGACGTTATATCTTTAAAACAAGCTGAATTATCTAGTGTACATACACAGTCATCTTCACAGCTTGATGTTAAATTTGAAGCTGTTAATCATAATATTAGTCATGTTAACAATCAGCTAAATATTTTAATGTCTGAATTTAAGGACAAAGTAGATGCAGTAAGTACGGCGTGTTGACAATCAACTACACGTCTTGAATCTGTATTAGATAATAAATGTAGTAATGTTGATGACAAACTATCTGAATTTGAAAATGTACCAGGAATATTGAAAGAACACGTTGTTGATTGTGACGAGCGTCTAAAGAATGTTAATAACAAGTTTAATGACCGAAGTCTCGCTGGTGAGATGGAATACTCCCATAGTGCTTCAGGTGCCACAATGCTTTTTGAAAATCCTCGATCGTAGGGTTATTTATTTGAGACAGAAACACAAGCATTGATATGCAGAGATGACCGCAGTTCACTTCGTCGAAACCTTGCATGCGTTCGTCGTTGTAGTAGAGACTCGAAGCACCGAGGTACTTTACCAACCCAGCAGGTGGCACACCGCCGAATGAATCGAAAACAAATGCTTTGTTGTTGCTGTTTTTCAAGTAGCAAATCCAATGTCTACCTGGATTTTCGTAACTGTCCAGGTTAACCACACCACACTCTTTTTTCTTCACAACAGAGGGTAGAGAATCGGACATGAAAACACCCCTGAAGTGCTTGATTCCCAACGGCTCGATCAGAGCATCAATGTCGAGGTTGGACAGCGGCTCTTCTTTTTTTAAAAAAAAATTGTTCAAAGCTTTGAGCTTCCTGCCTACGCCTTTCGCCTTCTTTTCCATTGCCAGTTTGTGGCGTTTTTGCTCTTCCAACTCGGCCTTGTTCTTCTTTGCATCGATGACGGTTTTAGCGATAGCAGCACTTCCGCCGGCCAAGCTACCCATAGCACCCAGAGCAGCCAGGATGGCCGGGATGGTGAATATGAAACCTCCGGTCTTTTTTTCTTGCTTTCGCGAATGTTGCAACCTCTTCAACTGAGGGATGCTGAGCAGCAATTCCATTCCGTGTCCTTTGACCAAGGAAGAATGTTTCTTCTCGCGCTGTTTCTTGGTGAGTAACCCATCGAGGGCACACAGAGTTTTCAGATTCGAATAAGGTATTTGGTGTACTACTCCCTTGGGCTTCATTTTGACGATATGTTATTTATATATTGTGTAAGCTTGAATATTTTTACAGAGCAGTTCGGGTAGATTGTTATTTATAGACCCCACCCCAATTTTTGTATTGTGTTCATGGCGATGGTCGTACCTAATGCAGCGACCCGTTCACCCAGCGAGGCGTCTCTGCTGACGAGTCTCCCGAAAGCTGCGTGCTCTAACTTTCTGTCAGCATCATGACGTACATCGAGATCGGTATTAGTATTGTAGGCAACTACTTTAATGACCTTTTAAATGTCCATGTAGGAGATAAATCAGAAGTAAATGAAGTACACACAGCAGAAGCTTTAGTTCCAGAACCTAACTTGACTGAAGTTAAAGATGCTATTAAAATGCTAAAGAATAACAAAGCACCTGGCATTGATTTAATACCAGCTGAGTTAATTAAATATGGTGGAAATTCATTAATATGTCAAATTCATAAATTAATTTGTTTAATATGGAATAAAGAAGAAATCCCTCAACAGTGGAAGTAGACCTAGTGTCCGGGTACTGAAACAACATTTGAGGCTCTGTGAGGCTCGCAGTGTTGCCAACTGCTTACTCAAAAAAATCACCAAGGTTTTTGTTGGTCTAACCTAACCTAAATCAAGGAGCTGGCAATTTTGCTTGAGAGTTCACAAACCGGAAGTGAGGCTCGATCGCCTTAATGGATTTTTCTCGTAAGGCATGATCTCCACTTGATGGCGCAGTGTTGTCAACTCCTTACCCGAAAAAATCACCAAGGTTGTGGCGCTCGTCGTAGCCTTTTATGATGTACATTTTGAGGGCAGAGTTGGTGATACTGTGGGGGCACTGTAGCTTTTTATGAGGGGGGGGTTTATTGCCCTCTGTTTACATCTGGCAACACTACCGTAGATTTTTTGACAGTGTTGTTAACCTACTGGGTTTTTCACTGTAAATTTTCATTAAAGGACCTGAGGGGTCCATGTACTCTTTATGTCTGGCAATACTGTTGGGGGGGGCCTAGTGTTGGCGACACTGTGGGTTTACTGTAGCCTTTTATGAGGGGGGTCTATTGTCCTCTTTTTATATTTGGCAATTTTATTGGATGTTTTGTTTGAGGCTTGGGTTTTGCCAACCCATCCGAAGAAAATTCCACTATATGATCTTTCACTGGCTAAGCTAACCTACAAATAGGAATTGGCAACACCGACGAGTCTTGAATTATTATTTGAGGCTCGTCGGTGTTGCCTACCCACTCTACAAAAATTCTACTATATGATATTTTGAAACTTTTGAATGCAACTTATCGTAATTTTCCAACTGTGGGACCAAATGTTTATATATCGTGACTTTTGTAAACCTCTTTCGGGAACAATGTGTCGCACACACACACGTGCGCGCGCGTGCCTGTATTGTGACGCAAGCAAACAAAAAAAAAATTTGCGTGTCATTACAAAAAAAAACTTTGACCGTATTCTTAAATAACTAACAAAGACAATGAATCTTTTTGGCTTCCGCAAACAGATCAACATGGAGACTGCACCGCCAAATTCCAATAACCTCTTACCTTCCGTATTATCTAAACTCAATGGTTTACTGATTGTTCATCTCAACAGCATTTGGACGAAACTGAATGACGATGTGGGCAAGATGTTTTATGTTTTTAATAACAATTTACATTTCTACGAAATTCCGATCGACGGGAAACTTCAAATCACCGTGAATCCGGAAAACGCAGGCGAAATCAAAATTTCTACCGGCAAGAATATTTTTCGAATCAAGCACGACAAGATGCTTTCTAACATTACGTACGATATTTCTGCAGGAGATTATTTTTACATGGAACTCCTCGGAGATTACGACAAACTTATTCCTCTTTTTGTAGAATTACGAATCGTCTATCCTATTATAAATAACCGTTAACCAAAAATGCCTAACGACATTTTCGGCAACACCAAGCGTGTAGACCACGCAGAAGAGATTCTCATGTTGGACATTCGAGTTAAGAAGTTGAGGACCGATTTGATCGCTTTGCAGGAGACCTTAAACAAAAGTTTAGAGTCGGAAATCGCTACGCTCCAAACGCAATGTCTCGACCCCATTCTGAAAATCGATTCCGAACTGAAGACGCTCATAAAAAATTATGTCGACGTACCTTCTTACGACAGCGTTCAAAATATACAGTTGAGCGTGGATTCGCTTCAAAATGATTTGGCCAAATTACAGCAATTTCAATCGAAAAATGAAGATTTGGAAAAACTGAAACTCGAAATCGAAGAACGAACTTCCGCAATAGAAAAGAATTTCTCCGAACTTCAAACCGTGGTGAACGATATAGACGCAGAACGTTTGCACCTCGTCGTTTCCAAATTACAAGAAGAATTCACCGGCACGTTGGAAGAAATTAAATCCAAGTTGCAGACTTTGGAAGATACCATGACGAACCTACCATCGTCGGACGAACTGCAGGTCATCGGTAAAAGCGTCGCGAACATAAAAATTCAATTGGAGGCCTATCAAGATTTCGAACACATTCAAACCACCATCGCTACGCTTCAGGCGTCCTTGGAATTGATCAACGAAGAAATTAAAAATATTCACGCCGAAGCGAGAGCGTTGACGAGCATTCAAGACACGTTGAGCACGGTTCAGCATAAAATCGAATATTTAGAAAATTTAAACGTCGAATCCAATCTTGCTCATTTTCATCACGTACTGGACAACATACAGGGTGACTTGTAATCGTATCGGACGAGCGTGCCTTCGAGCGAAGATTTGGAAAAATTGAAAACGGCGGTGACGGCACTATCCGATTCGAACGACATCAAAAGTTCATTGAGCGATCTCGAGAGTAAAGTGGCCAATCTCCCCACCTCCAAAGAATTGCACGCTTTGAAAAGAAACATATCTCGAATGCTGAAACGACTAGAAACGGAAACGGCGAACGTGGAACAGATTCGAGACGAAATTAGTTCGCTGGTGTCGACGCTGCCCACTTCGCAGAGCGTCGCCGACCTTCACACGCAGTTTACAGAGATGCGAAGCATCGTGAACGATCTTACCGAGAAGAGCTCGAAATTGAATCAAGTCGAGAACCTTCAGAACATTGTCGTCAACATCAGAGATCAAGTCGGAGTGCTGGAATCCACGCAGGAATCGACGCTGGCTTCTTTCGGCGCCAAGTTGCAAGAACTCAACGAAAACTACAAGCAGTTGAACGTGGAAGTGAAAATCAAACCGTCGTTTTCTGCCGTAACGGATACCATAGTCGAGCATTTGCTGCCCATCGAAAATAAACTCGGACAAGTTCACAGTAATCTGCTCGGCGTCGACACTAAATTCGCCAAATTGTTCACCCTGCAAGCCATCGAAATCAACAGCGTACCCAATCAACAGAGAATCTCCACGTTCGTCGAAGGTAACAAACTGTACATGTTGCATCCTTATCATCCGTACTACAAGTTTCTCCTCGATGGCACGATTCAGATAAACGAATTTTCGTACTGGTCTCACGGTAGAAAAGCTAGCGTTCCCACCATGACTTTGATATCGAATCGTGGTGTCCAGAAAGCAGGAAACATTCCTCTGGCGCGTTGGAACGAAACGCGCAACATATATGAAATACACGAAGACGAAGATCTCACCGTTTTCGACGTGAGTGCCGGCGATAAGCTGATCATTCAAAACACGAGCGAAGTGCCACCCTCTTTGAATCCCATCACGCTTGTGCTTCTCTTGAAACGTAATCTCTAAGAAAAAATGTCTAGGCAAGCCATCGTCGAAGAATTGCATAAACCTGCACGCCGTAACTACGAACGTTTGGCTGTGGTAACCAAGGGCATCGACGACCTCTGGCAAAGCGACCTCGTGGAGATGAGTAGCGGCAATTTGAGAAACGTACATAAATTGAAAGAGGGCAACAAGTACCTCCTCACCGTCATAGACACATTTTCGAAATTCGCATGGGCTCTACCTTTGAAGGCGAAAACGGGAACGTGCGTCACGGAAGCATTCAAGACAATTTTTCGCGAAAGCGGTGGCAGACGACCACGGTTTCTGCAAACGGACAACGGTAAAGAATTTTACAACGCCGTATTCCAAAAGTTTATTAAAAAACACGACGTTCGACATTATTCGACCTTCAGTCACATCAAAGCCAGCATCGTGGAAAGATTCAATCGAACCTTGAAAACACACATGTGGAAACGATTCACGCTTCGGGGAAATTACAAATGGGTCGACATCCTGCCGGAACTCGTCGACACCTATAATGATACAGTACACAGAACAATAGGCATGAAACCAGTTGACGTTACCAAGTCTGACGAGCAGCGTTTAATTTCTACCGTTTACTGTCCAAAGTACACACCCACGACAAAAAAAGCTAAATACAAAATTGGAGACCAGGTGAGGATCAGCAAATTCAAACGCACCTTCGAGAAGGGATTCACAAAAAATTGGAGCACGGAACTCTTTACGGTGGTTCGAGTTCTACCCGGAAACCGACACACGTATATAATAAAAGATAGTAGCGGCGAGATTTTGAAAGGAAGATTTTACGAAGAGGAACTCTCTAAAACAAAACACCCCGACACGTACCTCATCGAGAAAGTATTGCGTAGGAAAGGTGACAAACTGTTTGTCAAATGGCTGGGACTTCCAGAAAAGAGTTGGATCGACGCGAACGAAGTGATCTTGTAAGTACGTGGAACGTGGTGAAGCGTCTTCCGGATCCGGAAAGTCAAACGAGAAAAAAAAAGAACGGCGAGTTGCTTCCCGACAGCATCCGCTGTCTGATCGTAGGTCCTTCGGGGTGTGGGAAAACGACACTGCTCGTGGACAATTTTCTCCTCGCACCGAATTGGTTAGATTGGAAGAACAGGCACCTGTACGTGTTCTCGAAAATTTTGGAGCAATCCAAATACCAGCAACTGATGAAACTGTACGATGGCCTGGACATTGCAACGTTCGCCTCGGAAATAAAACCACTCGACGATTGTCGTGAAAATTCAGTCGTCGTGTTCGACGACGCCATCCTGGAAAATCAAAATGAAATTCGCAACTTTTTCACGCAAGGTCGTCACAAAGGAATGGATTGCTTCTACCTGGCTCAAACGTTTTCCAAAATTCCAAAGCAGTTAGTGCGCGACAACGCTAATTTCATATGTTTGTTTCGTCAAGATCACACCAACCTCAAGCACGCGTACGATGACTACGTAGGCGGAGACATGAACTAAAATCAATTTTCGGAAGGCTGCTGCTCTACTTGCTGGAACGGTGACGATTTCGGATTTGTGACGATCGACATGACGAGGAAACCCAACGACGGAAAATACAGAAACAAAATCAACGACTTTCTAAACGTTGCAACGTTGTAAGAAACGACGTGTATAAATAACGTCATGACGAAACGAAAAATCGAAGACGAAAATCTCAAGCTTCGCGATTACCTCGCGAAACGCTTCAAAGGTTGGAAATCCGAGAATCGCGGATTCTACGAAGAGAAGAAACGTCAGGATCAACCCGTGATCGATGCCATCAGCAGTCTAGGTAAAGAAATTAAAAGTGTCACGGAACAAAATAAAAATTTGATTAATGAACTCGTACCGCTCGCAGCTAAAAGTTACGCCGTACCCACGCCCATTTCGAGCATTCCTTCGACTGAAGGATGCACCGGCACGACGTCGAGCCATTGGTAGCACGTCGTCTTCGGATAAAATCGAGTTGGGACCTTTGGCACGAGACTACCTGAGCACGGGGAAATTCGACAAGGATGAAGTGTTCGGATTGTATCCCAGCATGGAAACCAGCGAAGGCGGCGGTGTGGTGTGGAAGATTGGGAAATCGAAGGTGACCTTCGAAGGCAACGACATTAAAGTCAATTTAGGCGACAAGGATAGTTGGAACAGGTATCCGGGTACGGTGGGACTGTGGGAACTCGTCGCCAAAAAGCAGCCGAAAGATTACACCGACGAAGATTACCAAAGTTACAAGGAAATTCTGATCATGACGGATGCCTTGTACCAGAACAACGACGCCTCGCAGAATAGGGTGAAATCGAGCAGCGGCGAGAAGTACAGGAATCTCATCAAACCGATTTGGAACCAGGTCAAAACAGGCAGCGGCGTCAAACGCTACAACACGTTACCCAAAGAATTCGTTTGGGTGGACGACGTTAGGAAACTCGTGGACCGATTGTTGGTGATAGCCGGCGAAGAGAATGCAGGCAACCGTAATTTCTACAACGAGAAGGTTGGCATCGTGGACATGATCAGCACGAAACTTTCCAACTTCATCGTGAACGACGACAAGGGCATAGGTTACCTGATCAAAATCATCAACACGCTGCCTCCGAAATTCTGGAACGTGGCCGAAGGAAAGGGACTCGTGAACGACATCATCAACAAGTTACCTTTCGAGATGCATCTACCTGGCTACCAGTACTGCGGACCGGGCACCAAACTCGAGAAAAGATTGGAGAGAGGAGACAAGGGTGTGAATCCGTTGGACGCGGCATGCAAAGATCACGACATAGCCTACAACACCACGCAGACGGATCTGGACGCACGTCACAAAGCAGACAAAAAATTGGAACATGCAGCTTTCGAAAGGTTCGTGAGCAGAGACGCATCGTTGGGTGAACGGGTCGCCGCACTAGGCACCACCATCGCCATGAACACGAAACAAAAATTGGGGTGGGGTATATAAATAACATACCGTAAAAAAACTACACAAGAAAAAATCTCAGAATATATATATAAATAACATACCGTGAAAATAACACATAGAGCATCAACATGAAGCCCAAGGGTGTCGTGTACCAGATACCATACTCCAATCTTAAAAATCTAGGTGCCCTCGATGGGTTACTCACCAAGAAACAACGCGAGAAGAAACGTTCTTGCTTGTCGAAAGGACACGGAATGAAATTGCTGCTCAGCACACCTCAATTGAAAAGATTGCAGCGTTCGCGGAAACAGCAAAAGATCGGAGGTTTCATATTCAGCATCCCGGCCATCCTGGCAGCATTGGGGGCCGTTGGAAGTTTGGCCGGCGGAAGTGCCGCCATCGCGAAAACCGTCATCGACTCGAAGAAGAACAAGGCCGAGTTGGAAGAACAGAAACGTCACAACCTGGCCATGGAGAAGAAAGGAGGAAAGGGCGTGATGAAGAAGTTTAAAAAAAAGAAACAGAAGCACTCACCAACCGAGACATTGAATCTCTGATCGAACCGTTACAAATCAAACACTTCAGAGGAGTTTTCATGTCCGACTCGTTACCTTCAAGCGTTAAAAAAAGAGAATGCGGAGTAGTCAACTTGGACGGTCAAGAAAATCCGGGCACGCATTGGATATGTTACCACAAAAACGACAATGATAAAGCATTCGTTTTCGATTCTTTCGGAGGTGTTCCACCTACAAATTTAATTCATTATCTGAAAACGAACAAAACCTCTATATACTACAACGACGAACGCATTCAAAATTTCGGAGACGTGAACTGCGGTCATCTCTGCCTCTCCGTGCTCGCGTTTCTCTCTAAAATAAATAACCCTACGATCGAGGATTTCCAGAAAGCATTGTGGAACCTCAAACAGCATCACTAGGATGGGCGTGTTTCCTTCTCACGAGCGAATCTTCAATCTTGAAACTCACGCTGCACGACGACATCGTCTATCCTAAATCCGTGGCTCTGCGTGCATTCTACAGCATGTACCTCATACCTAACGTCACGCAGCACAACAACAAAATTAGCGTCGGAAGCGAACACATCGTCGTCACGCCAGGACAATACAATCTTTCCACTTTGCAAGCTCAATTACCCAAAGGCACATACCTTTCTCAAAATTCGGTCACGCACAGAGTGGAAATCCTATCCGCGACGGAGACCGTGGACCTGGGCACCATGGGAGAGCTTTTAGGTTTCGAGAACGACACCAAACTCGAAGCTGGCATCAAGCACGTAGCAACCAACATTCCTAAATTCTTGGCCATAGAGACTCTGAACGTACACTGTAACGTGGCCGAAGGTATGATCACGAAATCTTCGGACGGATTGTTAGGAAGTCACAAGCAGACGGGAATCATAGCCACTTTCAAACCAAGTTCCGAGTTCATGGAACCGATCATCTACACGCCCTCTTCGCCGATCTATTTTCCAGTATGTCGCAACCGCATAGACGACATAGAGTTGGTGGTGACGAACGAGAAAGGAGACGTGGTGGATTTCGCAGGTGCCACTACGACGGCCATCGTGGAGATCAACGTATAATAAATAACCATACATGTAAAATGGAGCAAATCGAAAGTTACGAATTGCAATCTTTCCCTCCCAACCGTCGCACGTTCGCCAATCTGAACGAAGCGAACAGGGAGATCGAATACGACGTGGACGTAGGCGACGGGTTCATTCATCCTCACAGAGCGGACCTCTACCTTCAATTCGACGTGGTGAAGAAGGAAAGCGGAGACGCGTTTCCCGCAGCAGCAAACTTGATACTCGTGGACAACTTCGTGCCTCACCTGTTCTCGCAGGTGGAGGTGAGGAAACACAACACCGTCATCGACAGAATAGATTATCCAGGCATCAAGTCGACGGCGGTGGGAACGTTGAAATTATCCAAAACGGACGCAGCGTACTACCAGGCCGGGGGATTCGAAGCCGGGACCAAAATATCGACGAAAAGTCACACGGTGCTCTTTCCCATGCGTCTGCTGCCTGGTTTCTTCTCAGACTACAAGGAGATCATGTGGAAGGGAGGACTGAGGGTCACGTTTCGAAGAGCGGCCAACGACAACGACGCACTGATGCGATACGCTACTTTGGGTCCGGACGGCACCACGCCGATAGCCAACACTTTACCCGAAGCGGCGAAATGCGTCATCCGGAGCATGGAATTGAGAATGCCGGTGGTGGAATACGAAACGAACTACGCCCTCAAGTACAAAGCGGAGATCTTGAAAAGTCCGCAGGTGCCGATTCACTTTCACGGTTACCAGTGCGTGCAGAAGATGGCGTCGGGAAGTCACATGGAATTCGACGTGACGACACAGTTCAACAACATACAGTTCGACATGCCAGATTTCGTCGTAGTGCTTTTTCAGACCGGACGCGATAACGATCAGGAAAAAGATTCCAGCAAGTTCGACGACTGCAAGATCAAGAACGTTTATCTGAAGAACGGTAGGAACGAAGTGTTCCCACGCGAGAATTACAACCTCGACGTGACCAAAAACGATTACCTCAAACTTTACGAAGCTTACACGGCTTACAAATGCGTGACCGAAGGAAGCGTGGACGTGTACTACGCGCCCAGCGAATTCAAAGCACGCAGGCCGATGTTCGTCATCAACACATCTAAGAGGAAGCAAGTGGTGGTCAACGATCGTACCAACATCAAGATTGTATGCGAGTTCCACGACGCCTTGCCTGCAGATACTCTGTGCAGTGTCATTCTTATTGCAGAGAAAACATTTGTGTATGACGTCAAGAATGAAAGAGTGACTGAAAAGTTTTAAATAAATAAAAAAATAGCACACAATAAGAAATGTGGAATGTTATATATATAAGTACAAATTGGAATTAGTAGTTTCCAGAAATTTAATTTTGCTGTGCCATGCATGCATGTAATCGAGGAAGTGGAAGTAAATTAAAATTGTTTTTTTTTCGCATTGCCTATTACTTTTTGTTACACTCTGGGCAGGCCTTACTAGTTTGGAGGCGATAGTGGCCCCACGGAAGTGTATGGACCCCACATTCAAGAATACACCTCTTGTCGTCGTGTGCATCCAGAGCAACTTTCCTGACAATATTAGTTGTAAGCACATGATCGACGCTTTGGATACGATGCTCTTTTTGTAGAATGGGCGATTTTGTTCTGAGGCACTCGAGGTAATCCTCAGACTTGCGGTGCTCCCGAACCACTTGCCTGCTTACACCCTTTGCCTTTTTTGTTACAGAACCCTCAGCCCGGATCGCATAGGCTTTGGCACGAAGTCCAGCAAACTCCACAATCACATCCCCGTCTTTCTCGTCCTTGAGTTTGCCGGGTATTTTTTTGTTTCGGGGCAGAATTCCATACCGGTTTAGCTGGGGATAGCCCGATGTGTCGAAGAGCTTGACAAGAGCTGGAACTTTGGCTATATCACCATACGCATCGGCCGTGCGAACATGGTACACCAAGCTGTCTGTGTCTGTGTAGAGGAGCGAGATATTGTGGTTGTAGTGTGCACGTAGTATGCCGTAATATGTCTCGAACATGCACAACTTGCTCAGATCCAAAACTGCAGCTCCCACATAGATGGGCTTGTTGAGTAGCACCTTGCCCCGGTTCATGTGAATCAGAGACATCTGTTCGTTGTAAATTGTTCGAGACCTGAACAGTGGGCTTGCAACAAGTCGACGACACTGTGTTTTCTTCGTCACCAACCTCACATCAACGCGATTTCGCACATTCTCCATGGTCTTCCCAAATACCGCATTGTTCATTAATTTGAAAAAATCGCGATCAAGTTCCGAAGTGGCAGCAGTGCGATGGTTGGTGTTCAGTTTGATGTACGGCTTCAACCATGGAGACTGCCTGAACAAGAGCACGTGGTAAACTGCTTTGACCGAGACCCCTTGCTGCATTAACCACTGGAGGTTCCGGTAGTGTAGCACATAATGCTTTTTGGGCTCCAAGTCCATGACTAGCTTCGGTTGATCCGAGCCAGGTGGACACTTCAATTCCGGAGCAGGCGAGAGGTCACAGAATGTATCCTGCAGCTTCTCGGGGAAGTCAAGGTCCACCTCGGCAAAAAACCCAAACTCGTCGCACTCTTTTTCGATGTCGTGGTATAAAGGATCAACCCACTTAAACTGTCCTGTTGGGAGTGGCTGCATCATGGAGTGCCCGTAAAGATTATTCACGTCAGTGTACATGATGTAGCTTGATGGTTGGGAGGGGTCGTAACCAGTGGCCATGTGGTGATTGTTGGCGTGTGCGAAGCGTTGCGACACTTGGACCATGCCGCCCCGGATAGCTCTCTCGATGAAAAGCATGATATCATTATCGGAGATAAGTGAAAGTTTAACTTTAGTCAGCAGGAGCATGGCCGACCATGCCAGTCCAGGAAGGCTGTAAAAATATACAGGGTCCAGGTTGTAAATATTTATCGCAGTCGCCCGAAACGCCTGGAACACATCGGCAAGAAGCGTCACATCAAGCTTCAGGTATGCATCGTGGTAATCACCGAAAGTTCGGCAACCCAACTTGACCCACATAGACTGAGCATGCTTGTACTCCTCGTCGGTAATACCTGAACCTCTCAGCTGGCTGTAGAACTTATCCTGGGGAGGCAGCAACTCTTCTTCGAACTTGGAAGGGTCTGTGAAGTATTCGTAGGGCTAGACCCCTTTACGTCTGATGAGTGCGACATCTAAGTTCGGGAAACTTGATGTGGTAATGGCTAGTTGGTCGTCTCTGAGCTTCCCAGCAAGAGCATCGAGGCTTGCCTGGAGGAACCTCAGAGAGTCGAGGAACCGAAGCTCGATGCTGCTGCTTGAGTTGGGGATCGGCACCCACTTGCTGATGCTAATATAACGCTCCTCGTTCTGCGCCAGGACATTGATTCTCGCATTGTCGTACCCTAGATGTGTAACCAAGTGATGAAAAAAGACCGGTATGAAGCGCGGGTCCCTGGCTCTCAAGTTACATCTGTTGCACCACGGGCCAATGTAGCTTCCGGTCCCATAATGGTCATGGTGGTGGACCTTTTTGTTATCGTCAGTGAAGACCGAGTTGCAAACAGGACAATTTAGAGCCATTTCGTGCTGATGCTTGTTTTTGGGAGACAGAGGCAGCATGGGCTTGGGGGCCAACAGCACCTTCCCTATCTTGATGGCTTCCTGTTGCATTCTCTAGGAAGTGTTTGGCCGGGTCGGGACCGCGATACACATAGGGCTCGGAGGCAATATGTTGGTCTCGCCACACCACAATATAGGAGTAACTCGAGGCCTCGTGGATTTGGAAAGGAATGGTAGAGGATGTTTCGGGGTTGGGCTCGCAGTTAGACAGAGGTTGAAGAAAGGCCTCGAAGTCTGCTACAATATAGGCAGGATGCTTCACCATAGCACTGTGCATGCGAAAGCACTCTACTGCACCAGGTTCGGGCAGGATAATTCGTGCAGGCTTGTTGGTACCACAGTAGAACATGTGGCGACCTAGCTTCTCAGCAGCAATGTTGGGACCTCTGATGCGCCGGTAATCCTGCTGTTCTCGATTATTAAATGTAGCCAAGCACCTGCGACACACCTCGACGTGGGTTTTGTCTTTGCTCTGTTGGCTCGAAACAAGCCGAGAGAGGGAACGGATAAGGGTGTAATGGTGATGGGTCTCGTCCTTGATGAGCAGGAGGTTGATTTCTCGTACCTCGTTGTTGTTGCTCACGTTGCTCACCCGGATGGGGTGGACCTCATTTTCGTTCTCGGTGGGACTGTAAACATTGATGGCTAATTGCAGGCCCAACAAGTCACGAGCACGAACCTCAAACTTGCGAATATGCGAGACTTCTACAGGGTAGGCAATCCCGGCCATTGCAACCTTCAGTTCCGACTCATACTGCGTGTAGTGGTTAACACGGCGTGGATTGTTTTCCCTAGGTATAGGGTGCAATGCTGCCAGCACCGACCAGAGGAAGCATTTGGTGTCTTTGTTCTGAATATTGAGAACAGCTTTCCTTGCTTCAACCTCGGGTGGCAGGGCAATATAGCTAGACCCTGCCAGTGGCAGGAACTTGCTAAGTGTCAGACAAAGTTCGTGGGGGTCGCCACACAGCGAACCGCCCGAGCCTTTAGCCTGATGCTCCTCGTGCTTTGCCACAAACTCCTCGACAAACTTGTTGTAGATGCTGTCGAGGTCAGTGACATCTGCCTGATGCAGTGTTTTTGCTTTTGTGTCATGGAAGAATTTATATATTTCATCAGTCGGTTTCTTATACTTGCAGCATAGCACAGCATAGAATTTAGTGGAGTATGTAGCCAATGCATCGTTGAGGATGGATATTATCTTAGCTCGCTCGCTCTCCAGAAAACTACGCACATCGCATGAGCTGTCTGATGTTATGTTAAAGTCTTCTAATAAATGCTCAAACGCAAATCGGTCTGCTTTCTTCGCCAGCTTGACGCGTTTGGCAGGTGGCGATGCATCGAGGGAGGTTACTTCTACCTTTCGCTTGGAAGGATGCGGTAGAGATGTTCCAGTGCTCTTGCAAGTAACCTGGTGTCGCTTGAAGTAGTCAATAGAAAAATTTATTCCACACTTAGAGCACAGTTTGGTTGCACATATTCGCTTTCCCGGCACACAAGTACGACAGTGCCTTTGAAAATTTTTACTTGACATAGTAATTTGGCACGTAGGGCAATTTTTTTCAGAACGCATAATGCAGAGATTTTTTGGGGGTATGTTATTTAATACCTAATGCTGTGCAATGCAAAATATAATTGCTCACTTTTTTTTTAACTATTTTCTATGACCTTACCCGGTTTTTTTGTTTTTTTTCGCCAAATTATATGCTTCTAGTCTCCTATACAATACAATATACGTACAATATTGTCACCAGTATCATATTTGAGCACGTCGCTTGTCACCTAAACACTACAGCTCACAGGTCGGCAAAATCTGACATGAAAGCAGATAATACGCGTATGCCTTATTTATATATAATTTTCACGGGCGTACAATATTGTCAACAGTATTATATTTGAGCGGGTCGCTTGTCACCTAAACACTACAGCTCACAGGTTGGGAAAATCTGACATGAAAGCAGATAATACGCTTATGCCTTATTTATATATAATTTTCACGGGCTTACAATATTGTTAAGAGCGTCAGTTTCCGTAGAGCTCTCTTTTTCCATCTTCCCTCTATACAGTGAAGCTGTAGAAGACACAATTACCTAACCTAGCATACAACATACTTTCCTAATTAATATGGATATTGTCACACATTCCTCTTATTTTATACTGTTGTAAATGGAAAAGATTATGTACGGTAAATGTTTTGTACATTATAGGGAAAAAATGCAAAATATCCCCCAACTTTAATTCGATCCACCTCTGAATCGAATTTTTTACATATTTTCACGCCGCCATATGTTGTTCTATTTTGCTTCTTTTACTTGCCTTGCTTAATTAACTCTCGCTAATTAGCATTTTGTACGCTGGATGTGCTTTTTATTATTTTGTGTTCGGTAAGTACAAGTATATTCTTACATAAATTATTGTTTAATTTAATAAATTGTAAACTCGGAGCCTGCTATACTAACATTCCTTCTGTCTATTGAAAGCAAATGTTGCATACATGCGGAAATAACACAGAAAAAAAAGCGGATGGAAGCAATTTAAAATCAGCGGAGCAAGGTCAGTATTACGAGAGCGTAAAAACATGTGCTTTCATTCAACTTCGAAAAATAAGAATAAATGTGTGCATACAGAACACATATGCTTTCTTTTCACAGTTGTAAAATCATATAAATTGTACATGAAGTAAGTTACGGGAAGGCTCTCTCTTTTATGTTTGTGTATATGTTGTACAATTAGGTACAAGTATTGTATAATTAGGTACAAATTGTTGTACAATTATTTCCCCCAGTTGTCCAGTAGGAGTTGGGGGCATAACACTGGTACTATTTGTAATCACAGTGCTTACTCATGTATTTTGTTTAATATTTTATTTCAAATTCACTGTCAGAAACTAGTGTTGCTGGAAGTAGGTTTACCTACTCTGTTGGTTGTCACTGTCAAGCTTCCAGTATTCGTACAGCATAAAAAGCTATAACCCCCCTCTCAAAATATATACATTGTATACGCCAAGATGCTCAATAGCCTAGCAACACATCATGAAAAAACATGTCAAGAGAACCCAATGGGTTTATAAGTCAGTGCTGCCAACTCCTATTTGAGCAGGTCGCTTGTCACCTAAACACTACAGCTCACAGGTTGGTAAAATCTGACATGAAAGCAGATAATACGCTTAACTCTTCCCTCTCTTTCTCTCCTCTCTCTTTTTTTTTTTTTTGTAAAAAGCTGTAGGTAGGCTGTCGGTTGTTTAACTCTTCCCTCTCTCTCTCCTCTCTCTTTTTTTTGTAAAAAGCCATGGCAAAAGTACCAGTAGGTTGGCAACCTTGCTTTAGGTTAGGTTAGACAAAAAAAAAGCTGTAGGTGGGCTGTCGGTTGTTTAACTCTTCCATCTCTCTCTCTCCTCTCTCTTTTTTGTAAAAAGTTATGGCAAAAATACCAGTAGGTTAGCAACCTTGCTTTATGCACTGTAAGGCAAGCCTCAAGCAAGGTTGCCAGTTCCTTGCTTGAGGCTAGGTTAGACCTGGTTAGGTTAGGTTAGGTTAGGTTAGGTTAGAGTAGGTTATGTTAGGTTAGGTTAGGTTAGGTTAGAGTAGGTTAGGTTAGGTTAGGTTAGAGTAGGTTAGGTTAGGTTAGGTTAGGTTAGGTTAGGTTAGAGTAGGTTAGGTTAGGTTAGGTTAGAGTAGGTTAGGTTAGGTTAGGTTAGGTTAGGTTAGGTTAGACCTGGTTAGGTTAGGTTAGGTTAGGTTAGAGTAGGTTAGGTTAGGTTAGGTTAGAGTAGGTTAGGTTAGGTTAGGTTAGAGTAGGTTAGGTTAGGTTAGAGTAGGTTAGGTTAGGTTAGGTTAGGTTAGAGTAGGTTAGGTTAGGTTAGGTTAGGTTAGGTTAGGTTAGGTTAGCCAGTGAAAGATCATATAGTAGAATTTTTGTAGAGTGGGTTGGCAACACCGACGAGCATCAAATAATGATTTCAAGCCTCAAATAATAATTTCGAGCCTCAAAAAAAGGAACATCCAATAAAATTGCCAAATATAAAAAGGGGGCAATAAACCCCACCCTCATAAAAGGCTACAGTAAACCCACAGTGTCGCCAACACTAGGCCCCCAACAGTATTGCCAGACATAAAAATACATGGACCCCTCAGGTCCTTTTATGAAAATTTACAGTGAAAAAGCTTTCATTTTTCATGATGTCAAGAGCATCTACCTCTAGCGCAGGCTGCTTGTTGCTGACTTACAGACTGATAAGAGCTTATGCAAGAGCACCCTGCTTGGCGAGCTGTAGAAGCCACAATTTCCTAACCTATTTTTTTAAAAATATATTTGTAAAATCCATCTAATGTCTGAATTTAAAAAAAATATATATTATATTTGTTAACTGTTTAAGGAAAATTTTTGCAAAATACCCCGACAACGTTTCAGCTACTAGGACCTCATTACCATGAGCCTAATCCTAGTAAGCCACATACACACCTGTTCTTCGTATCGCATATACTAGTAAGTCAGATGACATCATGGGAGAATCACATTTCCCCCAAGAAGCCCACCACAACAAACGTCGCACATGCTAGAAGAAACAGGATCAGGATATTTTATGCTAAATTTACGGCTGCCTGTATGCAGTTATAGGCAAATCATTAAAAGAGCGCTCTAATATACAATGATTTCTCCTACCATGGACCCTAACATACAATTTAACATAACAAGTAAAATTTCGATTCGTCTATATATACCCAACAAAACTCAGAAACTGTCATACGCGAGAGCTAATATTTTGCAACAACTATAATTACCCAACACTAGCAACAAGAACAAAAAAATTATATCAATTACTTGTATACTAATGATTAGTAACTTTAGATAATATTAATTATTAGTTTTCAGTTGTAATTAATTTTAAAAAACAATTAATATCATGTTAGGTAATGATAACCAAGTGCAAAAAGCATTGCATTTTTTTTACACACAAACAAAACACCACATAGTTCACAAAACCTCTAACAGATGGCAGATAGTTACATGGTTCTAGTTAGGATGATTTTTGGGTTGTTGGATTGGGGTTGAAGAAGACTATTTGATGTAGTGACCACAGTATTGTTTTTTTTTGTGTGTGTGTGTTTTCTGTTCTCTTACGAGAATTAATATTGGTTGTCATAGAACCCTCCAATTCATGACTTAGGAAAAATCTGTTTGGTGATTCATCACGTACACCTATATGTGAGAAAAAGTATGAATAGTGGTAGTGTTGCCAGATGTAAACAGAGGGCAATAGACCCCTATCATAAAAGGCTACAGTAAACCCACAGTGTCGCCAACACTAGCCCCCCCCCAACAGTATTGCCAGACATAAAGAGTACATGGACCCCTCAGGTCCTTTAATGAAAATTTACAGTGAAAAACCCAGTAGGTTAACAACACTGTCAAAAAATCTACGGTAGTGTTGCCAGATGTAAACAGAGGGCAATAACCCCCCCCCTCATAAAAGGCTACAGTGCCCCCACAGTATCACCAACTCTGCCCCTCAAAATATACATCATAAAAGGCTACGACGAGCGCCACAACCTTGGTGATTTTTTCGGGTAAGGAGTTGACAACACTGCGCCATCAAGTGGAGATCATGCCTTACGAGAGAAATCCATTAAGGCGATCGAGCCCCACTTCCGGTTTGTGAACTCTCAAGCAAGATTGCCAGCTCCTTGCTTTAGGTTAGGTTAGACCAACAAAAACCTTGGTGATTTTTTCGAATAAGCAGTTGGCAACACTGCGAGCCTCACCGAGCCTCAAATGTTGTTTCAGTACCCGGACACTAGGTCTACTAGTGGAAAGAATCCATAATTGTTCCTGTGTTTTAAAAAGGTGATAAAATGAACTGAAATAATTACCGTGGAATTTCAATACTCTCAACAACACACAAAATATTGTCTAACATTCTTTTAACAAGACTAACCCCATATGCTAATGAAATTATAGGTGATTATCAATGTGGATTTAAACGTAACAGATCAACTACAGATCAAATTTTTCACATCAGACGGACACTTGAAAAAAAGTAGGAATATAATCAAAATGTCCATCAGCTATTCATTGATTTCAAAAAAGCATATGATTCGGTCAAAAGAGATAAATTATATAATATATTAGTAGACTTTGGAATACCTAAGAAGCTTGTTAATATGATAAAAATATGCACCAGTGAAACAGAAAGTAAAATTCGTGTGGGTATTAATATGTCTGACAAATTTACAATTCATGATGGGTTAAAACAAGGAGATGCATTATATCCATTGCTCTTTAATTTTGCCTTAGAATATGCTGTAAGGAAGGTAAAAGAAACTAAAGAAGGACTAAAATTAAATGGTGTGACTCAGTTGTTAGCATATGCAGATGATGTAGACTTATTAGGGGATGATATAAATACAATAAAGCATAATGCTAAAATATTTTTCAAAACTGCTAAAGAGATAGGTTATGCTTACAGGCCGAAACCAAGTGTTAGGTAATAATCAAAATCTAATTATTGATAACAACTCGTTTGAACCAGTTTCCAAATTCAAATACTTAGGAGTAATATTAACAAATGAAAATTATATTAAAGAGGAAAAAAAAGTAGGCTTAATTCAGGAAATGCATGTTACTTCTCTCTTCAAAAACGTTTGTCTTCTCGTTTAATATCTAAGAAACTAAAAGTTAAAATATACAAAACAGTAATTTTGCCTGTAGTATTATATGGATGTGAAACTTGGTCCCTTACTTTGAAAGAGGAACATAAATTGAGAATATTTGAAAATAAGATCCTTAGGAAAATCTTTGGACCTAAAAGGGATGAGGAGACAGGTGAGTGGAGAAGGTTACATAATTTAGAACTACATAATTTGTATTTGTCCAGATATTATTAGAATGATTAAATCAAGAAGACTTAGGTGAGCAGGCCATGTGGCACGAATGGGAGAGGAAAGAGGAGTTTACAGGATTCTTGTTGGGAAACCTGATGGTAAGAGACCTGTAGGAAGGCCAAGACGAAGATGGAGGGACCACGTTGAGATGGACCTAAGGGAAATCGGTAGGGATGGAAAAGAGTATATAGAATTTGCTCAAGATAGGGAAAGATGGAAGGCCTGTGTTGCTGCAGCCATGAACCTTCGGGTTTAAGAAGGCTAGGGAGTTAGTTAGTTAGTTAGTTAGGCAATATCGTGATCCTTGCATGCAGCATCCAGGGGATTCACACCCTTGTCGCCTCTCTCCAGTCGCTGATTAAGTTTGTTTCCGGGGCCGCAGTACTGGTAACCTGGCAGGTGCATCTCGAAGGGTAGCTTGTTGATGATGTAGTTCACGAGACCTCGACCCTCGGCCACGTTCCAAAATTTCGGAGGTAGGGTGTTGATGATCTTGATGAGGTACCCTATGCCTTTGTTTTCTTTCACGATGAAGATGGCAAGCTTGGAGCTAATCATGTCCACGATGCCCACCTTCTCGTTGTGGAAATTACGGTTGCCGGCAATCTCTTCGCCTGCAATGACCAGCAAACGGTCCACGAGCTTTCTCACGTCTTCCACCCACACAAACTCCTTCGGCAGGGTGTTGTAGAGTTTGACGCCGCTGCCTGTTTTGACCTGGTTCCATATCGGCTTGATGAGATTCCTGTATTTTTCACCGCTGCTGGATTTGACGCGATTCTGCGTAGCGTCGTTGTTTTGGTACAAGACATCCGTCATGATCAAAATTTTATTGTAACTTTGGTAATCCTCGTCTGTGTAATCTCTTGGCTGCTTTTGGTGATGAGTTCCCACAGTCCAACCGTGCCGGGATACCTGTTCCAGCTGTCCTTCTCTCCCAAATTGACTTTTACGTCGTCACCCTCGAACGTGACTTTCGATTTTCCGATCTTCCAAACCACGCCCTCGTTGAGTTCCATGGTCGGGTACAATCCGAAAACCTCGTCTTTCTCGAATTTCCCGGTGCTTAGATAATCCCTCGCCAACGGTCCCAGCTCGACTACATTTTCCGAAGAGGTGCTGCCTAGAGCCTGACGTTTCGGTTAAGGCGCAAGTTCGTACGGGGTAGTATGAATGCTGGATATGGGTGATGGTATGGTATAATTTCGAGCAGTGAGTGGCACGAGCTCGTTGATCAGCTCTTTGTTTTGCTGGGTGACATTTTTGATTTCCTTATCGAGTCCGCTGATTGCATCGATGATAGGTTGGTCCTGTCGCTTTTTCTCTTCCTAAATTCCACGATTCTCGGATTTCCAACCCTTGAAGCGTTTTGACAGGTAGTCGCGCAGCTTCAAGTTGTCGTCAGCAAGATCTGCTCTGTTGGGGTGTATAAAGCCACCCCCCACATCAAGATCAACCTCAATCTCTGTGTTGGGTTGATTTAAATTTGCAAAGGTCCTCCTGTTTGGGGGGAATGATTGTAGCTCATAACTCTCAATATTTTCCATTTTTTTTTGTATGTATTTTTATTTAAATATTAATCTCTATGATTGCAGTTGTTGTGGCTCCAGCAAAATCAACTCATTCTTCTTTTTCATTAGTGACCATCAACTCAATGTAATCTATTCCGTTATGGCACACAGGAAAATATAATGTTGGTGATGGAGTGTAGATGATGGGATCCATAAATTCAGAGTTAGGTTTGAATGTTGCAATGATGCCAGTTTGTTTGTGAGTGCGTATGCCATTTGATTTGGTGATCATACCCTCGCCCACATTACAGTGAATATTTAGAGTCTCTATGGCTAAGAATTTAGGTATATTAATAGCAGTGTGTTTAATGGCTGGTTCAAGTTTTGTGTTATTTTGGAAGCCCAACAGCTCTCCTATAGTACCCAGATCCACTGTTTCTGTAGCAGACACAATCTCTACTCTGTGAGTGACAGAATTTTGAGTTAATACTATACCTCTGGGTAACTGAGCATTTAGAGTGGACAGATTATACTGCCCTGGAGTGATGACAATGTTTTGGTCACCAACTTCAATCTTGTTGTTGTGGTGTGTAATATTAGGGATCAAGTACATGCCATAAAATGCTCTGAGAGCTATTGTTTTGGGATATACTATATCATCATGTAATCTGAATTTCAATTTTGAATTTTGGCTGGTGAGATGGAATACTCCCATGATGTTTCAGATACCACAGGGCCTTTTGAAAATCTTCAATTGATGGTTTATTTATTTGAGACAGATATCAAAGCACAGATAAACACTGATATCCACAATTAACATCTTTGAAATTTTGAACACGGGCATTATTGTAATAAAGATTAGCTGATTTTAGATATTTTACTAAATTCTCAGGTGGAACACCTCCAAATGAATCAAACACAAATGCCTCATCTTTTAAATATTTAAGATAGCAGATCCAGTGAGTGCCCTGATTTTTGTACTTATCCAAATTAACTATGCCACACTCTTTGTTGAGTGGTTGTTCTGGTAAAGAATCAGACATGTACACACCTCTAAAATGTTTGATGCCCAGTGGTTTGATTAAAGCTTCAATATCTTGGTTTGTAAGCGGCTCTTGTTTTTTTAAACTTATTCATGGCTTTCTTAAGACCTTTGCCTTGTTTTTCCATGGCCAGATTAAGGGGCTTCAATTCATCTAATTCTGCCCAGCTTAGCTCCCAACAGCACCAAGTGCTGCTAAAATAGCTGGGATACTAAATATGAAGCCACCTGTATGCAATTTTTTTTCTAGTTTGCTGTAATTTTTTTAATTGAGGGGTACTAAGTAATAATTTCATACCATGGCCCTTGGCAAGACAAGAACTTTTCTTCTTGCGCTGCTTTTTGGTTAAAAGACTATGAATAGTTTTAAGAGATTTAAGACCTGCATAATGTATCTGATACATAACACCCTTGGCCTTCATCCTGGGTTTATTATATACATATTATGGGATTACATAGCTTAATTAGGTGGCTTAAATTTATTTAATTTATCACAACCCCCACCCCAGCTTTTGTTTGGTGTTCGTAGCTATGGTGGTCCCCAATGCTGCTATTATTTCACTTAAAGAAGCATTTTTGCTTACAAATCTACCAAATGCAGCTTCTTCTAATTTTTTGTCTGCCACTTGTCGCCTATCAAGATCAGAATGTGTGTTGTATGTTATGTCATGGTCTCTACAAGCAGCACCTAGAGGATTAACACCAGGGTCCCCTCTGTTTAATCTATGGTCCAACTTTGTTACGGGACCACAATACTGATAGCCTGGCATGTGTAGTTCAAATGGCAGCTTGTTTATGATGTCATTAACCAGCCCCCGACCCTCAGAGATATTCCAAAATTTAGGTGGTAGAGTATTAATAATTTTTATAAGATATCCAATCCCCTTAGTGTTATTCACTATAAAATTAGACAATTTGGTGCTTATCATGTCCATAATTCCAACCTTTTCGTTGTAAAAATTGTGGTTGCCAGCATTTTCTTCCCCAGCTATAACCAGCAACCTATCTACAAGTTTCCTGTCATCATCAACCCAGACAAATGCTTTAGGCAGGGTGTTGTATTGTTTGATTCCACTACCAGTCTTGATCTGTGACCATATGGGCTTGATTAAGTTGTTGTATTTTGCTTCACTGCTAGACTTGACTCTTTTTTGTGTGGGATCATTGTTCTGGTATAGAGCATCTGATTTTATTAATATTTCTTTGTAATGCTCATAATCTTGATCTGTATAGTTGCCAGGTCTCTTCCGAGTCATCAGTTCCCACAATCCAGGTGTGCCAGGATACTTAACAAAACCACCTCTTTCTCCAAGATGAGATTCTGAATATACAATTAGATCATCTCCCATAAATGTTACTCTAAAATTGCCAATTCTATGTATGATGCTACCATCAACCTCTGTGTCAGCATATAAGCCAAAAACCTCATCTTTGTTGTCTTTAGGTGTGCTTAAATATTTTTGAGCAAGAAGACCCAATTCAATAGGATCCTGAGTAGCTTCAATTCTTCGAGGAGGAACAGGACTAGGTGTATGAATACTAGAAAGTGGGGTGATTGGATAATCTAATATGTTCCTAGCAGCTACAGGAACAAGCTCTGTGATCAAATTTTGATTTTGCTCTGTAACAGTTTTGATAATTTTACCTAATTCACTAATATCATCAATAATAGGCTGTTCTGTTTGCTTGTGTTGTTCATAGATTCCTCGGTTCTCTGATTTCCAACCCTTAAATCTTTTTACAAGATAATCTCTTAATTTAAGATCATCAATAATTGCCCTTTTCATGGTTATTTATATATGTTTCAATGTCTAGAAAATTGTTAATTTTATTTCTGTATTTCCCACTATTAGGTTTTCTTGTCATACCAGTTGTGACAAACCCATAGCTGTCCTGGTTCCAGCACCTACTGCAAAACTTAGAAAAATCATTGTAGCTCAAGTCCCCACCTACATATTCATCATGTATGTGTTTGAGGTTGGTATGATCTTGATGAAACACACATATAAAATTGCTGTTGTCTCGGATCAGCTGCTTTGGAATTTTAGAAAAAGTCTGTGCCAGATAGAAGCAATCTATATTTTTGTGTCGGCCCTGTGTAAAGAAATTTCTAACCTTGTTTTGATTATCCAGTATAATGTCATCAAACACAACAACAGAGTTATCAAGACATTCATGGAGTGGCTTAATATCTGATTCAAAAGTGGGTATATCCAGTCCATCATATAGCTTCATCAGCTGCTGATATTTTAATTGTTCCAAGCTCTTAGTGAAGACATACAAGTGCCTGTTCTTCCAGTCTAACCAGTTGGGTGCCAACAAAAAAATATCAATCATTAGTGTAGTTTTATCACAAGCCGATGGCCCAAAAATAAGACATCTAATATTATCAGGCAGCAGCTTGCCATTTCTCTTAATCTGCTGTTCAGGCTCTGGTAGTCTCTTTATAACATCCCAGGTGTTCATAGTATCACCTTGTCTACTTCGATCCAGCTGTGTTCTGGGAGTCCTAGCCATTTCACCAGTATATGAGATATGTGTCAGGCTGTTTAGTTTTGCTGAGTTCTTCTTCATAAAACCTGCCTTTGAGAATTTCTCCTCGGTGGTCTTTTATTATATATGTGTATCGGGTCCCAGGTTTAACTTGAACCACTGTAAATAATTCAGTGCTCCAGTTTCTGGTAAAGCCTCTTTTGAATATGTGCTTATATTTGCTGATTCTTACTTGATCACCTACCTTGTATTTGGCTTTTCTTGTTGTTGGCTGGTATCTAGGATAATAAACAGTACTGATAAATTTTTGCTCATCAGATGAACTAACCTCAGAGGGTTTCAATGTAATTGTGGTGTGAACTGAGTTGTTATATCTATCTAGAAGTTCTGGTAGGATACTGAGCCATTTATAATTACCTTGAAGGGTAAATTGTTTATACATATGATTTTTTAGGGTTTCGTTGAATCTTTCTGCAATAGAGGCCTTGAGATCACTGTAACTCGAGTAATGTTGTATTGACTGGCTTTTAATAAATTGTTGGAACACCAAATTATAGAATTCTTTGCCATTATCTGTTTGTAGATAGCGCGGTGATCTTCCACTTTGATTGATGATTGTCCTGAAGGCTTCTGTAACACATTCTCCAGTATTGGATTTGAGTGGCACAGCCCAGGCATATTTTGAAAATGTGTCTATGACAGTGAGTAGATACTTGTAGCCCTTGTTGATCTTGTCTAAGTTTTTCAGCTGTCCACTTGCCAACTCAACCAAGTCACACTGCCATAAATCATCTATGCCATTTGTGACTACTGGCAGTCTCTTATAATTATGTCTGGCTTGTCTGTGTAATTCATCAACAATAATTTGTCTAGACATAATATGTAAACAAGAATATTGCAACTATAGGGTGTTCAGGAGCTGATACTACAGGATTTTCTAAATACAGTTTGTCTCCTATTTGTATAAGAAATTCCAGAGAGCCATCATCTTCAGCATAAGATGTCTCTAATGTATTGGGATCTGTAAAATCCTCTAACTCTACACTGGTGATTTTTGCTTTGTTGTCAGCATTAGTTATTGATAAGGTAGGGTAGTGGTGTGCCTGTGGTTGAAGCCAATATTTGATCTTGATTGGTCTCAGTGTGCCCCCAACAAAAAACTGGTAATAAAATTGTGCAGGGGACAGCATATATATTTTGCCGCCTGGTGTAAATGGTAAATCATATTTTTTGTTGGGGATACTGTACAATTCAAGAATTACTGTATGCTTAGGATTCTCGATTAGGCCAGTTATTTCTTTTTCTGCTGTAAGCAATCTGCTTATTACAGTTTCAAGATGCTCATTGATAGTACTAACAATCTCATCGTGGCCTGGTTTGATCCTTATGTCGACAGCAAGTTTTTTGTATTGTTGGACAATCTCTTGAAGCTGTGTGGCAAAAACAGACAGAGAATTTGCTTGGTTGGATTCCATGGTTCCTAGCTGTTGCTTGATATTAGCTACAATTTGCTGTAAATTTTCAACAACTGCCAATTTTGAATTTTGAACAGTAAGATCAGGGACTTGTCTCCTGATATCCTCATACAAAGCATAAAGTTCATTAATATGTTGATTAGTTGGTAGAGTGGCCACTGTCTGAGTAAGTTGTTTGATCTCTGTCTGGATATTCTTGATATCTTCTGATTTCAATATGCTATTCACAGCTCTCTTAATATTTTTAAGTTCCTGTAATGTTGGCAGATTTTATACAGTATTTTGCAAAGATTCAAGTGCCAATTTCACATCATTTAATTCAGAAGCATCAGCCACACTACGCATAGCATCTTGAAGCAGGGTTATGTCTGCCTGAGTAGGTGTTGATTGTTGTAAAATTTCAAGTTTTGTTTGGATATCATCGATCAAGTGATGAAAATGAGATAGCTAAGATTCAGTGTTGAGGTTTTCAAGTTTGGTGATCTGTTGCTGGACACTGACAAGATTGTCTACAATACCAGGCAGGCGAGATTCTAGAGAATCTTATGTATTTGTCAGATCACTTTGCACTGCTGCTATTGTACCCTCAAGTTGGCTTATGGTACTCTGAATTTTTCCAAAATCTTCATATGTTTCAAGTTGCAGCTTGATGTTGGCAACACTACGAGTTATAGCACTCAGAGATTCAGATGATGGTAAGTTGTTCATAAAATTTTCAAGTGTCTCAATTTTTTCTTTAACCTCGGCTATGGCATTGTTCAAGGGGTCCAGATTAGATATCTGTAGTGATTGAATCTGTTCCTTTAGAGTGGAAATTACTAGATAAAAATCTTCTTGTGACTTTATGCTTTTGACAATTGTTTGTTGCTGTGTCTGGACATTGTTAATCTGTCCTTCTAATTGTTGTTTCAATTGCTCAGAATTGGTAGCCTGAGTCTTAAATTTGGCTTGAAGAGCTGCTACAGCTTCCTTTAAATTTTGAAAATTATCTAATGTAGCCAAGTCAGTATATTTTTGAAGCAGCAATTTGAGTTCTGAGTCAATTTTAAGAAGAGGGTCCGTGCATTGTGATTGTAAATTTGTAATTTCTAGTTGAAGACTGGCATTGAGTGTGGTTTGTAAAGCTTGTAAATCACTTCTTAATTTTTTGACTCTGACATCAAGCATCAGAATCTCATCACTGTGATCTTCATGCCTTGTATGGCCAAATATATCATTAGGCATTTTTGTTTTAGTGGTTATTTATTATAAAATATCTAATTCTTAATTCTATAAGAAAAGTTATAAGCTTGTCATAGGATCCCGGGACCTCAATATATAAGCAGTCACCACCAGAAACAGTATACACAGTGCCAGAAACCATGTTTCTACCTATTGAAACCGTGACATCACCCTCGGGGGTTGTAATAAATTGTAATTGAACACCTACAGGTAATTGGTAATGATTTAAATTATTGTTAAATATGTAAAATGTTTTACCTGTTTCATCATCAACATCTGTAAGTATGCTGTTCAGATGAATAATTAACAAATCACTTAGTTTAGATATTATAGATTGTATATCAGAAGAGGGTGATGGTGTTGGCAGGTCCATAATAGCCTGTTTTTAGAACCCAAATAAGTTCATAGGCATGTTTATTTATTTCAAATCATGCTCTGTAATTGGGAATTGATTACCACTTTTCAAATCACAATGACCCCCATGGTAGAGTATGTATGCCACATGATAAAATGCATCTCTTATCATCATGTGGGTCCAGAGCCACTTTTCTTACAAAATTTGTAGTCAACAAGTGATCCACACTCTGAATTCTGCATTCTGATGTTCTGAATGAACTCTGGGTTTTGAGACAATTTTTGTAATCTTCAAATTGGAGCTCTTTGTCAACAGTTACTCTGCCAATGCCCTGGCCTTTTTGGCAACAACACCACTACATGTTTCAAAACTGTACATCTTGGCCCTTAACCCAGCAAATGCCACAATAACATCACCAAGTGTCTCATCTTTTAACTTGCCAGGCACCTTTTTGTTGTGGGGTTGAATTTTTGTATGTTCACTGGTATCAAAATATTCAAGCAATGCAGGCTGTGACATATCTTGATAAACATCTGCTGTCTGAATATCAAGAATAAAGCTATCTGTGTCCATGTACATCAGTTTTACACAATCACCATAAATAGGTATCAGCACATCATAATAGAGCTCTAGCATGTGTAATTAGGCCAATTCCAATATCACAGCCCCTACATAAATAGGCTTATAAAACTTAATCTTTGTTTTTTCATGTTGAAGAGTGCCATATTTTCATCATAAATTCTTCTATAATTGAAATTAGGCTTTGCTATCAATTTTTTGCTCCGGCTGGGTTCAGTAATTAATTTAACATCAGTATGTTTTCTGACATTTACTATGGTTTTGCCATACACTGAATTGACCATCAATTTAAACAAGGTCTTATCAAATTGGCTTACTGCAGATGATCGAAGCTCGGTGTTTGTATCAATGTATGGCTTCAACCATCTTGAGTGCCTGAACCTTAAGACTTTGCCAACTTTGGTCACTTGAACACCATGATGCATCAGGAACTGGAGGTTTTTGTAATATATGACATAACCCTGTTTTGGCTCTAGAGTCATCATGAGCTTCTGTTTAGAGCCAGGTGAACACTTAACCTCAGGAATTGGGGGCAGATCAGAAAATGTGTTGTGTAAATCATCAGGAATTGTCAGATCAACTTCTAAGAACAGACCATAGTCACTGTCATCAAAATCCTGAAGATCTTCAATATTGAAATCTTCAACCCACTCAAGCCCTGCATATGGCAATTTATCCATCATAGCATAACCATACAGGCTGTTGGCATCTACATACAGTATATATTTTGATGGCAGTGCTGGATCATATTTGGGAATATACTTGTTATTTGCTCTGGCATATCTCTGAGAACATTGCGCCATGCCTCCTCGTATACATTGCTCCATAAACAGATACATATCTTGATCTTGGATCAGATCCAATTGCATTTTAGTGTTTAAAAACATTGCAGACCATGCTAGGCCTGGAGCACTGTAGAAGTACATTGGATCCAGCTTATAATTTTCCATCGATGATTTTCTAAATGCCTCATGTATATCAGCTAAGAGAGTCACATCAAGTTTTAAATATGCCTTGTGATAATCACCAAATATCTGGCATTTTAAATTGTTCCACATCAACTGGGCATGGTGATAATCTTCATCAGTGATTCCAGATGCCCTGAGTTTACTGTAGAACTCTTGTTGTGGTGGCAGAGAACACTTATCAAATTTAGAAAAATCTGTAACATAGTCATATGGGTATACACCCTTCCGCCTAATTAATTTCAGGTCCTGATTTGGAAACAAAGCACATGTGATTTTGAATTGGTCATCAGATAATTGGTTGGCCAGTGTAGCCAGGCTAGCGGACAGAATTCTTTAGGAATCAAGAAATCTTAAGTGAATAGGCACACCATTAACTTTAATTATCTTGCTAATATCTATATATTACTCATCATTTTCTGCTAAAATATTTAAATTCTGCTTGTCAAACCCCTCGTACCTAATCAGATGATGAAAATCATAATTAGATGCACCATGGCAAAATATAGGGACAAATTTTGGTCTCTGGATCTTAATATTACAGCTTTTACACAGGGCCATTTTGAATTTACCATGTGTATGAGAATGGTGATGCAACTTGATATTTATATCTGAAAATTCAGAATCACATACCAGGCATTTTTCTGAATTATTGAAATCTTCAATCTCATCCTCTGTTAAAGGCAACATAGGCTTTGATTTTAATAAGACATTAGATGCTATGTCATGGCATTTATTTTCTATTCTATGTGCAAATTTTTTGATGGCATCTGGTCCCATGTATAAATATTCTTCACTAACAACACCATCCTGTACAATTATATAACAAAAACTAGAAGGCTCATGTAACTGGTATAATGTAATTCAAGATTCATCAGGATCTGGGCTGCATAATGCAAGGGTTTGAGGTTTGATTCAAAATCACAGACTATATATGCTGGACGTTCCAACAAGGCTTCAAATTTTTTGAATTTGGCATTTTTACTTGGACTAGGCATCACCATATGAACAGGTTTATGGTTGCCACAGTATTTTAAATGTTCAATTAACTTGTTTGTAGCAATTTCTGCATTCTCTTCACAAACACCATTCACCATCTTTCTACCATCAAATACAGTCAAACATCTTCTGCACAACTTGAATATTGTATTGGATTTGCCTTGTTGTTTCTGACTAAAGCTTCAAGACTGTGTAGCAGAGTGTAATGGTATGTGTCATCCCCTTCAATTAAGAGCAGATCAATCGGGACAGCAGAATCATCATCAAGTGTACTGATTCTGAGAGGTGCTATCAAGCAATTGCAACGGCCAGTAGAACAAATAAATACATTAATGGATAATTGTTTACCATTGATATCCCTGGCCATTTTTTTCAAATTTATCAATATTCTGAACAGACATTGGATAATCTAAGCCCTCCATAGCATCATCAAAATCATGTTCATGCTGTTTATAATAACTTATTCTCTCAGGATGCCTTAAAACTGGAAACATAGCAGCTAGAATGCACCACAGAAAGCATTTCTCATCATTATTTTCTATGTTAACCACGGCTCTTTTGTTTTTAATATTGGCAGGTAATGGCTGATATGTAGATCCTTGTAATGGGCTGAATTCAGAAATATTAACATAGAGCTTTTTGGAGTTCCGCATAGGCTCCATCCTGATTCTTTTGCAGCAAATTCAGAGTGTTTAATATTCAATTGATCTATCAAACTGCTTATTATTTTGTCTGAATTTGTATTTGAATATATAGCTACAGCTTCTGTTATGTGGGGCTGTGTAAATTTTGTGCCATTTGCTTTCTTATATTGTGTAAACAATTTGAGGAACAGCTTATAAGAGCCATTTTGTGCATTTAGAATTGCCTGCACATCAGAATTTATACTGTTCAAAAAATTCTTAATGTCACATCTTGGCTCTGATACAAAACGGTGATCCCTAAGTTGGACATTAAAACTGCTATGGATGGGTTCATAGCGTGGCTGCCTTGCCGGTCTAGCATTAACAGGTGTTTCAAGCTTTCTTTTCAGACCAGATGTAGATGGTTGTGGGGGTAATGTCGATGACTGTGCCGGACAAGTACCCATATGTTTATATGTGAAGTATTCCATGCTATATTTTCTATGGCATTTTGGGCATATTTTTGTGGGAGTTCTGCATTCGTCTGGATTACAATTCCTTTGGTGCTTAGCCCAATTAGAGCTGGATATATTCTTAATGCATTGATTACAATATTTTTGATTTGGCATTTTTTGTTGGTTTATTATATAAAATTTCTTGGGGTTCAAATCAAAATTCTATACTTAATAAAAAATATCACTTGGGTTCAGCAGTGTGCTTTGTGTACCTAGTGTGTATACTTAGTGTCTTAATATTTTTGGCTTTGGTATTTTTGATGTTGGTTTATTATGTAAAATTTCTTGGGGTTAAATCAAAACTCTATACTTAATAAAACTATAGCAGGTTGTATAAAGCTGAAAGCCTACATGCACAAAGGTAGAATAAGTATTAATCTACAGAAGCACTAAGACACCACAAATACATGTGTACACAGGCATGTCCTAGAAAAGCAATGACCTAATACCATGTGTCAAGTATAAGAAACTGGGACAGATATAAAACCCTTGTTCAATATATTAGAAATATGTTTGATATGAATAATAAAAAAATTCTGTATATGAAATCAAACAAACCTATAATTCAATTTACACAAATCTGCTATATTTTTGTGTTTTTTAAAAAATATGAGGAGCACTGCAACAACATACCCATACTCTTCAGCCACTCTCACAATACTAGCTGATATGTAATGCAAAATCTCTTTATGTAGCCTAAGCACGGACCGCATTGAAAACATCTGAAACAATAAGCCAATCAGAATATAGCACATCATCACATTATGTCATAACCAACCAATCAGATAACAACACATGCCTAATAATGTATTGCATAATATTGGATAATAATTTGTTGCACAACATGATGCAATAGAAATAAACCAGAAGTAGGCCACAAGTGGGCCGGAAGTGGACCGGAAGTGAACCGGAAATGGATAAACCGGAAGTGGACCGGAAGTGGACCGGAAGTAAATATGTGTGTTCATGGTTGGATGTGGGTGGGTGTAGGTGGGTGTGGGTGTATGTGGGTAGCTCATATGAGCATTTTGAGCTAGTTTTAAGTGTGGCCAAAACAATATCAAGAGGGGCATATTTTTAACAAGCTTATGGACAACAATCTCACAGATGTAGCTTTTGTAAGTGTAGGCAAATCAATCTGAGGGGGCTCATTATTTCACGGGAAATGAGGGCATTTTTTAAAAAAAATCTTAGACAGAGTACCACACTTGAGCAATAAGCTCATATGCACATCTTGAGCTAGTTTTAAGTGTAGCCAAATCTGCCTCGGGTTTATAATAGGTCAAATTACACTACTTGGGCCAACAACGTAAACGCCTACGATGTATTTGGGGTCTAATTTTTAATGTAGGTGGTGGTCCTCACCGTAAAAGTTAAGATGTATTTTTTATTATGTGTGAGCCCCCCTTTTCACGATGTATGTCGTGGAATTGGTTCAATTCTCCCATTACATTTGACTGGGCTACAGTGGGGGGCTGGCAGTGTTGCCAACTTACTCCACAAAAATTTCACCATATGATATTTCACAGGCGAAACAGCCCTACAAATAGAAGTTGGCAGTACTCAGTATTGCTATAAATTTCTATAGTATAGTGATTTTTATATGTGCGAAGAATTTTTGGATCTAAGGTCAGTGTAATTTTTATAGAATTATCCAATTTTTTGTTCTTTTATCTAAAATTGTTCAATCACTCTTTCATTCTTGATATCATACACAAACGTTTTCTCTTCAATAAGAATGACGCTGCATAGAGTATCGGCAAGCAAGGCGTCATGGAACTCGCACACAATTTTGGTGTTGGTACGATCGTTAACAACTACCTGTTTTCTCTTCGATGTGTTAATGACGAACATGTGTCTGAGAGCTATGAACTCATTGTGGTTGTAGAACACGTCCACATTGCCGGAAGTCACTCTCTTGTAAGCTGTATATGCCTCATACAGTTTCAGGTAGTCGTTGTTTGTAATGTTCAGGTTGTAGTCCTCACGCGGGGAAACTTCGTTCCTTCAATTTTTGAGGTAGATGTTCTTGATCTTGTAGTTGTGGAACTGGCTCGAATCTTTTTCTTGGTTGTTGTCCTCCCCTCTCTGAAAGAGCACGACCACAAACTCTGGCACATCGTACCGGATGCTGTTAAACTGTGTGGTCACATCAAATTCAAAAAGGTTGACGGAAGCAGGTTTCTGCACGCACTGGTAAGCGTAAAATTGGATGTGTACTTGGGGATTCTTCAAAATGTCGGTTTGTACTTGAGAGCGTAGTTAGTATCGTATTCCACTACGGGCATACGCAGATCCATGGACTGGATGCATTTGGCAGGATCGGTTAGTGTGTTGGGAAGTGCTGAACCGTCTGCCTCAAGGTGGTGTAACGCATCAGCGCAACGTTGTCGTTGGCGCTTCTGCGAAAAGTGACGCGCAAACCACCCTCCCACATAATATATGTGTAGTCGGAGATGAAGCCAGGAAGCAGGCGCATGGGAAACAGTACTGTGTAACTTTGAGTTTTGATTTTTGTACCTCCTTCGAATCCCCCTGCCTGACAGTATGCTGCATCGGTCTTGGAGAGTTTCAGTGTTCCCACAGCTGTAGAGGTAATCCCGGGGTAGTCAACCCTATCGATGACGGTGCCATGCTTTCTATCTTTCACCTGCGAGAATAAGTACGGCACAAAATTGTCTACAAGTCTTAAATTTGCATTGGCATGAAATGCTTCGCCGTTTTCTCTCTTCACAACATGAAACTTGATATACAAATCAGCTCTGTGAGGGTGAATGAATCCATCCCCGACGTCCAAGTCGTATTCTATCTCTCGATTCGCTTCATTGAGGTTGGCAAACGTGCGACGATTGGGAGGGAAGGACTGCAACTCGTAACTTTCGATTTGCTCCTTAATGGTTATTTATTATATGTTAATCTCCACGACGGCAGTGGTCGTGGCTCCTGCAAAATCAACCACCTCTCCCTTCTCCTTGGTAATTTCCAATTCTATGTTTTCTATGCGATTACGAGATACAGGAAAGTATATCGGTGGGGAGGGTGTGTAGATAATTGGCTCCATGAACTCAGAGTTTGGTTTGAACGTAGCGATAATACCTGTTTGCTCGTGACTCCCTGGGATGCCGTCCGAGGATTTGGTGATCATACCTTCTGCCACATTGCAATGTATGTTTAGAGTCTCGATGGCTAGAAATTTAGGAATGTTAGCACCGATGTGCTTGATGCCAGGTTCGAGCTTTGTGTTCTTCTCGAATCCCAAAAGGTCTACGATGGTACCCAGGTCTAGGGTTTCAGTGGCAGACACTAGTTCCACAATGTGAGTTACAGAATTTTGCGACAGCAGTACACTTCTTGGCAATTGAGCTTGCAAGGTAGACAGATTGTACTGGCCAGGGGTGATGCTGATTTTTTCGCTGCCAATTTTGATGGTATTGTTGTGTACCGTCACATTAGGTATCAGGTACATGCTGTATAATGCACGAACAGCAATAGATTTAGGATAGATGATATCGTCATGCAATGCGAGTTTCAGAAGCGAAGTCTCGCTTGTAAGATGGAATACTCCCATAGTGCTTCAGGTGCCACAATCCTTTCTGGAAATCCTCTATTGTTGGGTTATTTAATTGCGAGAGGAAGACAAGCATGGAAACGCAGATAGGGCCACAGTTCACATCGCTGAAACCCTGGATGCGTTCGTCATTGTAGTAGAGGTTGACAACACTGAGATTATTTACCAACTCAGCAGGTGGCGTGCCTCCGAATGAATCGAAAACATATGATTTGTTGTTGTTGGCTTTGAAGTAACATATCCAATGTGTATCTGGATTGTCGTAACTGTCTAGGTTAACCACACCACACTATTTTTTCTTCACAACAGAGGGTAGAGAATCAGACATGAAAACGCCCCTGAAGTGCTTGGTCCCCAACGGATCGATCAAAGATTCAATATCGAAGTTGGACAGGGGCTCTTCTTTATTTAAAACTTTTTCAAAGCTTCGAGGTTGTTCTTTCGCTTTTTGGTCACACCTTTCCCCTTCTTCATAGTAGCCAGGCCAGGTTGTGGCGTTCCTACTCTTCCAGTTCGGCCTTATTCTTCTTTGCGTCGATAACGGTCTTGGCAATGGCAACACTGCCTCCTGCCAAGCTGCCTACAGCACCCAAAGCTGCCAAGATAGCCGGGATGCTGAATATGAAACCTCCAGTCTTCTGCTGCTTTCGCGAACCTTGTAACCTCCTCAACTGAGGAATGCTGAGCAGCAATTTTTCAATGACCTTTTGCCAAGCAGGAATCTTTCTTCTCGCGCTGCTTTTTGGTGAGTATTCCATCTAATGTTCCGAGAGACTTGAGGTTTGCGTAGGGTATTTGGTAAACGACACCTTTGGGCTTAATGGTGATAGTATGTTATTTATATGTCGTGAGAGGGTAAAAAATCTCTGCTTTGCCTAATGCAATGAAGTGATAATAGGTCGGATATACAAATTGCTTTATTTTCCTTCACAAGGGTTATTTAGTTACAATTCCCACCCTAATTTTCATTTTGTGTTCATGGCGATGGTCGTAACCAATGCAGCAACCCGTTCACTTAGCGAGGCATCTCTGCTGACGATTCTCCCCAAAGCCGCAGGCTCCAATTTTCTGTCGGCATCATGACGTGCGTGGAGATCGGTGTGAGCATTGTAGACAATGTCCTGGTCCTTGCATGCTGCGTCCAGTGGGTTCATTCCCTTGTCTCCTTGTTCCAGTCGGTGTTCGAGTTTCGCACCCGTACGGCAGTACTGGTAACCTGGCAGGTGCATCTCGAAGGGTATCTTGTTGATAATATCGTCCACCAAATCTCGACCCTCGGCTACATTCCAGAATTTGGGAGGCAGGGTGTTGATGATTTTGATAAGATAACCTATACCTTTCTTGTCGTTGACAATGAAGTTGGCAAGCTTGGTGCTAATCATGTCCATGATGGCCACCTTCTCGTTGTGGAAGTTCCGATTGCCTGCATTTTCTTCGCCTACGATGACCAGCAATCGATCTACAAGCTTCCTTACGTCGTATACCCAAACAAACTCTTTAGGTAGGGTATTGTAGAGTTAGACACCGCTGCCAGTCTTGAGCTGGGTCCATATTGACTTGATGAGGTTCCTGTACTTTTCTCCACTGCTAGATTTCAAGCGATTCTGTGTTGCATCGTTGTTTTAATACAGTGCGTCCGTCATGATCAAAATTTCTGTGTAACTTTGATAATCCTCGTCTGTATAATCTTTAGGTTACATCTTAGAGATACGTTTCCACAGTCCTAACCGTGCCAGGATACTTGGTCCAGCGTTTCTCCTCGCCAAAATTAACTATTACATCGTCGCCCTCGAACGTGACTTTCGACTTTCCAATCTTCCTAACCACACCATCGTTATGTTCCATGGTCGGGTATAATCCGAATACCTCGTCGTTTCGAATTTCCCGGTGCTTAGGTAATCCCTCGCAAACGGACCCAGGTCGACTAGCTTGTCCGAAGAGGTATTGTCTAGGGCCTGACGTTTCGGAGCCGGAGCAAGTTCGAACGGTGTTGTGTGAATGCTGGATATGTGTGTAGGTATGGTATAATTGCGAGAAGTAAGTGGCACAAGCTCGTTGATTAACTATTTGTTTTGCTCGGTGACATATTTGATTTCCTTACCAAGTCTACAGATGGCATCAATGATAGGTTGGTTCTGACGCTTTTTCGCTTCGAAAATTCCACGATTCTCGGATTTCCAACCCTTAAACTGTATTGCCAAGTAGCTACGCAGCTTCAGGTTTTCGTCTGCAAGTTTTCGTTTCACTTTTTTGTATGTTGTTATTTATAATAAGTCAAGACGTTTCTTGTAACGTTGCAACGTTTAGAAAATTATTAATTTTGTTGTGGGATTCTTCGTCATGTCTATTGTGACAAATCCGAAATCATCTTGGTTCCAGCTTGAAGAGCAAATTTTGGAAAACTGATTGAAAGCGTGTTTTAAATTGGTGTAGTGTTGACGAAACAAACAAATTAAATTAGCATTGTCTCGGAGTAGCTGCTTGGGGATATTGGAAAAAGTCTGAGCAAGGTAGAAGCAAACCATGCCTCTGTGCCGACCCTGAGTAAAAATTGCGAATTTTGTTCTGGTTCTCTAGGATCACATCGTCAAAACTACCACCAAATTTTCGAGACAGCAGTCTAGTGGTATCACTTCAGAAGCAAATATAGCTATGCCTAGTCCCTCGTACAGTTTTGACAGCTGGCGATACCTCGGTTGGTCCAAAGTATTGGAGAAAACATACAGGTGCCTGTTCTTCCAGTTTAACCTGTTAGGTGCAAGACGAAAATTATCAATAAGTAACGTTGTTTTTCCACATCCAGAAGGTCCAACAATGAGGCAGCGAATGTTGTCGGGTAGAAGCTCGCCATTTTTCCAATCCTGACGTTTCGATGGAAAATCTGGCAGTCGCCGTACCACATCCCAAGCATCCGTTACACAATCACCTCGTTTGCGTCTATCCATCTTTTTCCTCGAGTCCCTGAAATTTCAGCAACGGTTGGTCACTATTTCTAAGTAATAATTTTTCAATAAGATATGTGTCAGGTATTTTGTTTCAGAAAGTTACTCTTCGTAAAAACTTCCTTTCAGAAAGTCGTCGCGATTACCTTTTATTATATACGTGTGACGGATTCCAGGTAAAACTCGAACTATGGTGAAAAGTTCCGTACTCCAATTTTTAGTGAAGCCTTTTTCAAACGCACGCTTAAATTTACTGATTCTCACCTGATCGCCAATTTTGTATTTCGGTTTCTTGCTTGTAAATTTGTACTTTGGACAATAAACAGTAGAAATTACACGCTGCTCGTCAGATTTGTTAACGTCAGCCGGTTTCATGTTTATCGTGCGATTGAAACTGTGATTATAGCTGTTAACAATTTCCGGAAGCATGTCGAGCCACTTGTAATTCCCCTGAAGCGTGAATTGTTTCCACATGCGTGTTTTGAGAGTTCGGTTGAAACGTTCCACTATGCTGACATTGATGTGACTAAAGGTCGAGTAATGTTGAATTATTGTTTTTGAATAAATTGTCCAAAGACTGAGTTGTAGAATTCTTTTCCGTTGTCAGCTTGAAGAAATCGAGGTCGCCTGTAACTTTCATTGAAAATAGTTTTGAATGCTTCCACTACACAGGTTCATGCCATGAGGGGTATAGCCGAAGCAAATTTTGAAAATGTGTCTATAAAGGTGAAAAGATACTTGGATCTCTTGTTGATTTTATGTAAATTTTTTAAGTTGAAACTGCTCATTTCTACAAGGTCAGCTTGCCACAGGTCGTCGATGCTTTTGGTTACTACGGCCAATTGTTTATAATTTCGCCGTGCAGCTTTGTGCAGCTCGTTCACAATAGCCTGTCTAGACATTGTGTGAAAATAAGAATACAGCTTGGATGGGATTTCTGGCTGCAGATAATGCCGGGTTTTCTATGTACAACTTGTCACCTATTTTTATGTCGATAATTTGCGTGGCATCTTCGGCATAGACAGTCTCGTGACTTTCGGGGTTTGTGAAATCGACCAACTCCACTCCTCTTATTTTAGGCTCGTGACCGATGTTCGTCACGGTCATGGTTGGGTAGTGGCTTGCGTGAGGCAAAGACCAGTATGAAACCTTCACGAACTCAAGTGTGCCAGCGATGAAAAACTGGTATTAGGCTTTTGAAGGAGTCAGCATGTAGAGTTTGAGCAGACCCATATAGACAGTTCACAAACATTAATTGGTGTTCACCAAAACCTCAAAAACTCACTTTCTCTCCACGTTCCATGCCTCATTAATTGCGCTGACGATGTTTCACAGCGAAGAAAACCGCACCAGAACCTCAAAAACTCACTTTCTCTCCACGTTCCGCGCCTCATTTATTGCGCTGACACAGCGTGATGAGTAAATGCACTTTCTCATCCTTGAAGGATGAATGCACCTTATCGTAATTTTCCAAGTCCGTGACCAATGTTTATATATCGTGACCTTTGTAAACCTCTCTCGGAACGATGTGCCACACACACACGCGCGCGTGCCTCTCATTATTTCTGTATTGTGACGTGTTTTTTTTATTTCAAGCAAACAAACAAATAATAATTGTTTTTTTTTCACATGTATGTATGTACGTAATGCGATTTAGGGGGAAGAGGGGGACAAAAATTTTGAACTTACGGCTGGAAAAATGTTTTCTATAACATGTTTTCGTTCGAGGGAAATTCATAGGTAGATATTGTTAAATAAACATTAATAGTGTAAATATATATATACTTATTGTATTTAGTTTTGCGGTATCAAAAAAAGCGACTGTCATATCGTATTCGAAAATATTACGCTTTTGCCTGTGGACATCTAGAAACGACAATTTCGTTCCCTCTCTCTGCGTGTGCTAATGACACAAATTCAATAATAGGTAGGCTTTAGTACGACGGAAGTTATACTTCCTGGCTTTTCAGCAGCTGAATTCCTCGCTGGCGTTTTGTTCATGTTTAATACAGATGATGCTATCTGTACAGCAGGTTGTTAACATCAGCTCTGGCAACTGTTGAGAAATAGTGACGTCAGTTAACAGCATTGGTAGCAGTGATGCGATGCGATGCATTAACTTGTGAATTTTCGAACTCGCAAAATGATGTGGCTGAAATGTAGGGGAAGAATTTTCTAGAGCAGATTGTCTCGGATTTCTATTGGTCCACGTTGCGTTGGCTAACATATCACTTTTGACCTCATTAGAAAACCGTATAAAACTTAAAGCGCTAGTGTAGAAAGTTCTGTTTCATTTTGAACGTCGGTGAAGAGCATTTCTGCAGGATTTCCAAAAGTAAGTAACTTTGTTTCTTAGCTTGCATGGGGATGGCTTTGATTTTTAAGTATAGCATTGCTTTTGTGAGTTGATTCTTGAAACGAGCCTAACAGACTTAAGGGATTGTGGAAATAAGGTAACTTCCTGAAAAACCTAACAGCCCTTATGTATTGTGGAAGAAAATATACTCACAAAACATGCAAAAAGAGAGAGAATATAGAAGGTGTTTCATGTCTCTCTCTGCTTTAAATATTTGAAGCATGCATCTTGGTAGCTGGAATATCTTTTTTCTTCTGTGTGCCGTTGTTGTTGGTATAAAAAATATGTGTGCGGGGCATATTGCAAAAAAAATAAATGTGTTAAATTGTTAGAGGAAGGCAAGAAAATGGAGGAGAGTTGTGTGTGTTTGATATCTAGTGGAAGTGCTGATTGATTGATTTGATGTTTTAAATCAATTTTATGCACAGTAAGGCTAATCGGGACTGGACCTACAGTTTCAAGAACCACTTGTGCCTCCACCGGGTATTGAACCAGAGATCTCTTGATTACAAGGCAACGACGTTTTTTTTGTTGTTTTTTTTGCTGCGCCATCGCAGAGGCTAGTGGAAGTACTGATTGATTTGATGTTTTAAGTCCACTTTATGCACAGTAAGGCTAATCGGTACTAGACCTACAATTTCAAGAACCACTTGTGCCTCCACCGGGTATCGAACCCTTGATTACAAGGCTACCGCTGCGCCATCGCAAAGGCTAGTGGAAGTACATAGTTATTCGAATCTTATTTATTTAAAATATTTAGTTTTTTTATGCACGCTTATTGATTTTAAACCTAAAATTAAATAAAATCCGGCCATTAGTAGTATAAAAGTATATAGGGGAAGGACAGAATTTTTCAGAAAGGAAGAGCCCCTCTCATGCAGATTTGGCTATACTTAAAACTTGCTCAACATGCCCATATGAGTTTTTTGCCCTAGTGTGGAACTCTGCCTAACCCAAGGATTTTGGAAAAATTCCCGAAGGGGATTTTTCAGAAAAGAAGAGCTCTTCTCATGTAGATTTGCTACACTTAAAACTTGCTCAACATGTTCATATGAGTTTTTTGCTCTAGTGTAGCACCCTGCCTAACCCAAGGATTTTGTAAAAATGCCCTCGGGAATTTTTCAGAAAAAAAGAGCTCCCCTCAGATTGATTTGCCCACACTTACAAAAGTTGCATCAGCCAGATTTTTGTCCATAAACTTGTCAAAAATTGATATTTTTTTGGCTACACCTGAAATTAAGCAAAACACCCACACACACACATACCCCCCTCACACACACACACATACACACACATATACACCCATACACACACACATGTAATGCAAGAGCTCTTGCATCATGCTGTGCAACAAATTATTATTCAGCAACAAATTATGATGCAAGAGCTATTGCATCATGCTGTGCAACAAATTATTATCCAATGCAACAAATTATTAGCCATGTATTGTTTTTTAATTGCTTAATTATGATATAATATGATGATGTGTTATATTTTGATTGGTTTATTTGTTTCAGAAGTTTTAATTTGTGCTTAGGGTATATAAAGAGATTTTGCATTGCATCAGCCAGTATTGTGAGAGTGGCTGAGGGGAGCAGATGTGTTGTTACAGTCCTTCTCATACTTATAGGCCTGTTTGTTTTAATTTATATTTCTGGTATATTGAACAATATTTTGCCTGACATCCAGCTTGTTTATTGTAATCCACTCATATTTAGGGTCAGGCTTATATCTCTCCCAGCCTGTTATACAAAAAATCAATACATAACAAGGCTATTCTAGACATGCATGTCCGTGCAGGTATTTGCGGAGGGTCAGTTTAGATCAATATTTCTACTTGTGGGCTATTGGCCTTACAACCTGTCATAAGGTAGGCATAGAGTTTTGATTTAAAACAGAAAAAATTATATAATAAAACCGAGGATAAAAATTAATAATAATATTAATAATATTAATATTAAGTATATACACTAAATATACAAATCACACAGCTGAACCTAACTGATATTTTTATTAAGTATAAAGTTTTGAATTGAAGCCCAGAAAATCTTATATAATAAACAACAAGAAAAATGCCAAAACAAAAATATTGTGACCAATGCAATAAAAATATATTTAGCTCTAATTGGGCCAGACACCAAAAGATTTGTAACCCAGACAAATGCAGAACTCCCACAAAAATATGCCCCAAATGCCATAGAAAATAAAACATGCAATACTTCACATATACACATAAAGATACTTGCTCTGCACAGTTATCAACATTGCCCCCACAACCATCTACATCTGGTCTGAAAAGGAAGCATGAAACACCTGTTAATGCTTCACCTGCAAAGCAGCCACGCTATGAACCTATCCATAGCAGTTTTAATACCCAATTAAGAGATTATCGGTTTGTATCAGAGCCAAGATGTGGCATTGAGAATTTTTTGAACAGTATAAATTCTGATCTGCAGGCAATTCTAAATGCACAAAATGGCTCTTATAAGCTATCCCTCAAATTGTTTACACAATATAAGAAGCCAAATGGCACAAAATTTACACAGCCCCACATAACAGAAACTGTACCGGTATATTCAAATGCAAATTCGGACAGAATAATAAGGAGGTTGATGGAACAATTGAATATTAAACACTCTGAATTTGCTGGAAAAGAGTCTGGATGGAGCCTATGCGGTTCATCACACAAGTTATATGTTAATATTTCTGAATTTAGCTCATTACAAGGATCTACATATGTGCCATTACCTGCAAATATTAAAAACAAAAAAGTTGTGGTTAATATAAAAAATACCGACCAGAAATGCTTTTTGTGGTGTATTTTAGCTGCTTTGTATCCAGTTTCAAGCCATCCTGAGAGAATAACTTATTACAAACAACATGAAAATGATTTTGATGAGGCAATGGAGGGTTTAGAATATCCAATGTATGTTCAGAATATTGATAAATTTGAAAAAAGGGCCAGGAATATCAATGGCAAACAATTATCTATTAATGTATTTATTTGTTCCACTGACCGTGGCAATTGCTTGATAGCACCTCTCAGAATCAGTACAATTGATGATGAATCTGCTGTTCCGATTGATCTGCTCTTAATTGAAGGGGATGGCACATATCATTACACTCTGATACATAATCTTGAAGCTTTGGTGAGAACACAACTAGACAAATCCAATACAATATTTAAGTTGTGCAGAGAATGTTTAAGTGTATTTGATGGTAAAAAAATAATAAAAGGGGTTTGTAAAGTGAATGCAGAAATTGCCAAAAACAAGTTAATTGAGCATCTAAAATACTGTAAAAACCATAAACCTGTTCATATGGTGATGCCAATGCCAAGTGAAAAAGCAAAATTCAAAAAGTTTGAAGCCTTGTTGGAACACCCAGCATATATTGTCTGTGATTTTGAATCAAACCTCAAACCTCTTGCATTCTGCAATCCAGATCCTGAAGAATCTGCAATTACACCATACCAGCTACATGAACCTTCCAGCTTTTGTTATATAGTTATACGGGATGGTGTAGCTAGTGAGCCACACTTATACATGGGACCAAATGCCATCAAAATATTTGCACATAGAATAGAAAATGAGTGCCGTGACATAGCATCTAATATTTTATTAAAATCAAAACCTATGTTGCCTTTAACAGAGAAACAGATTGAAGATTTCAACAATGCAGAAAAATGCCCGGTATGTGATTCTGAATTTTCAGATACAAATATCAAGGTGAAACACCATTCTCATACAGATGGTAAATTCAAAATGGCCCTGTGTAATAGCTGTAATATTAAGATCAAGAGACCAAGATTTGTCCCATATTTTGCCATGGAGCATCCAATTATGATTTTCATCATCTGATCAGGTACGAGGGGTTTGACAAGCAGAATTTAAATATTTTAGCTGAAAATGATGAGAAATATATATCTATTAGCAAAATAATTAAAGTTAATAGTGTTCCTATTCACATAAGATTTCTTGATTCTTACAGAATTTTATCTGCTAGCCTGGCTACACTGGCCACTCAATTATCTGATGATCAATTCAAAATCACACGTGCCTTGTTTCCAAATCAGGACCTGAAATTAATTAGGCGGAAGGGTGTATATCCATATGACTATGTTACAGATTTTTCTAAATTTGATGAGTGTGCTCTGCCACCACAACAAGAGTTTTACAGCAAAATCAGAGGATCTGGAATCACTGATGAAGATTATCACCATGCCCAATTGATGTGGAACAATTTAAATTGCCAGACATTTGGTGATTATCACATGGCATATTTAAAACTTGATGTCACCCTCTTAGCTGATATATTGCAGGCATTCAGAAAATCTTCTATGCATAATTATAAACTAGATCCAATATATTTTTTCAGTGCCCCTGGGCCTAGCATGGGCCGCAATGTTTTTTAACACCAAAAAGCCATTGGATCTGATCCAAGATCAAGATACGTATCTGTTTATGGAGAAATGTATAAGAGGAGGGATGGTGCAATGTTCCCAGAGATATGCCAGAGCAAATAACAAATATATGCCTGATTATGATCCAGCACAGCCATCAAATTATATAGTGTATGTAGATGCAAACAGCCTCTATGGTCATGCCATGATGCAAAAACTGCCATATGCAGGGCTTGAATGGGTTGAAGATTTCAATATTGAAGATCTTCAGGACTTTGATGACAGTAATTATGGCCTTTTCTTAGAGGTTGATCTGACAATTCCTGATGATTTGCACAATAAATTTTCTGATCTGCCCCCAATTCCCGAGGTTCAGTGCTCACCTGGCTCTAAACAGAAGAAGCTCATGATGACTCTGGAGCCGAAACAAGGCTATGTCATATATTACAAAAACCTCCAGTTCCTGATGAAACATGGTGTCCAAGTGACCAAAATTGGAAAAGTTTTGAGGTTCAGGCACTCAGAATGGTTGAAACCATACATTGATACAAACACAGAGCTTCGAACATCTGCAAAGAGCCAATTTGATAAGGCCTTGTTTAAATTGATGGTCAATTCTGTATATGGCAAAACTATTGAAAATGTCAGAAAACATACCGATGTTAAAATAATTACTGACCCCAGCCTGAGCAAAAAATTGGTTGCAAAGCCTAATTTCAATTACAGAAGAATTTATGATGAAAATATGGCACTTTTCAACATGAAAAAAACAAAGATTAAGTTTGATAAACCTATTTATGTAGGGGCTGTGATATTGGAATTGGCCAAATTACATATGTTAACATTGTATTATGATGTGTTGAAACCTATTTATGGTGATAATATAAAATTGATGTACATGGACACGGATAGTTTTATTCTTGATATTCAAACAGAAGATGTTTATCAAGATATGTCACAGCCTGAATTGTTTCAATACTTTGATACCAGTGAACATACAGAGATTCAACACCACAACAAAAAGGTGCCTGGCAAGTTAAAAGATGAGACACTTGGTGATGTTATTGTGGCATTTGCTGGGTTAAGGGCCAAGATGTATAGTTTTGAAACATGTAGTGGTGTTGTTGCCAAAAAAGCCAAGGGCATTGGCAGAGTAACTGTTGAAAATGAGCTTGAATTTGAGGATTATAAAAATTGCCTCAAATCCCAGAATTTAATCAAAACATCAGAATCCAGAATTCAGAGTGTGGATCACTTATTGACTTCAAATATTGTAAGAAAAGTGGCCCTGGACCCACATGATGATAAGAGATGCATTTTATCATGTGGCATACATACTTTACCATGGGGTCATTGTGATTTGAAAAGTGGGAAACAATGCCCAATTACAGAGCATGATTTGAAATAAATAAACATGCCTATGAACTTATTTGGGTTCAAAAAACAGGCTATTATGGAGCTTCCAACACCACAACCCTCTCCTGATATGCTGTCTAAACTGAGTGGCTTGTTAATTATTCATCTGAACAGCATATTTACAGATAATGATGATAAAACAGGCAAAATATTATACATATTTAACAATAATTTAAATCATTACCAATTACCTGTAGGTGGGCAATTGCAATTTATTACAACCCCTGAGGGTGATGTTAAAATTTCAGTAGGGAGAAATATTTACAGAATTAAGCACTCATACATGGTTTCTGGCACTGTATATACTGTTTCTGCTGGTGAATGGTTATATATTGAGGTCCCGGGACCTTATGACAAGCTTATACCCTTTTTTATAGAATTAAGAATCAGATACTCTATAATAAATAACCACTAAAACAAAAATGCCTAATGATATATTTGGCCACACAAGACATGAAGATCACAGTGATGAGATTCTGATGCTTGATGTCAGAGTCAAGAAATTAAGAAGTGATTTACAAGCTTTACAAACCACACTCAATGCCAGTCTTCAATTAGAAATTACAAATTTGCAATCACAATGCATGGACCCTCTTCTTAAAATTGATTCTGAACTCAAATTGTTGCTTCAAAAATATACTGACTTGGCCACATTAGATAATTTTCAAAGTTTGGAAGAAGCTGTAGCAGCTCTTCAAGCCAAATTTAAGACCCAGGCTAACAACTCTGAGCAATTGAAACAGCAATTAGAGGAGCAGATTAATAATGTCCAGACACAGCTCCAAACAATTGTCAAAAGCATAAAATCACAAGAAGATTTTCATCTAGTGATTTCCACTCTAAAAGGACAGATTCAATCACTCCAAATACCTAATCTGGACCCCTTGAACAATGCCATAGCCGAGGTTAAAGAAAAAATTGAGACACTTGAAAATTTTATGAACAATTTGCCATCTTCTGATGCTTTGAGTGCAATAATTCGGAGTGTTGCAAACATCAAGCTGCAACTTGAAACATATGAAGATTTTGGAAAAATTCAAAGTACCATAACCCATCTTGAAGGTACAATAGCAGCAGTGCAAAGTGATTTGACAAATGTACAAGAATCTCTAGAATCCCGCCTGCCTGGTATTGTAGACACACTTGTCAGTGTCCAGCACCAAATCACAAAGCTTGAAAACCTCAACACTGAATCTGAACTATCTCATTTTCATCACTTGATTGATGATATCCAAACAAAGCTTGAAATTTTACAACAATCAACACCCACTCAGGCAGATATAGCCCTGCTCCAAAATGCTATGCAAAATGTGGTTGATGCTTCTGAATTAAATGATGTGAAATTGGCACTTGAATCTTTGCAAAATACAGTATCAAATCTTCCTACATCTCAGGAACTTAAAAATATTAAGAGGGCAGTGAATCGCATATTGAAATCAGAAGATATCAAGAATATCCAGACAGAGATCAAACAACTCACTCAGACAGTGGCCACTCTACCAACTAATCAACATATTAATGAACTGCATGCCCTGTTTGAGGATATCAGAAGACAGGTCCATGATCTTACTGCTCAAAATTCAAAATTGGCAGTTATTGAAAATTTGCAACAAATTGTAGCTAATATCAAGCAACAGCTAGGAACCATGGAATCCAATCAAGCAAATGCTCTGTCTGTTTTTGCCACCCAGCTTCAAGAAATTGTGCAACAATACAAGAAACTTATTGTGGACATAAAAATTAAGCCAGGCCATGATGATGTTGTTAGGACCATCAATGAGCACCTTGAATCTGTAACAAGCAGATTGCTTACAGCAGAAAAAGAAATAACAGGCATAATCGAGAATCCAAAACATACAGTAATTCTTGAATTGTACAGCATCCCCAACAAAGAATATGATTCACCATTTACACCAGGTGGCAAAATATATATGCTGTCCCCTGCACAATTTTATTACCAGTTTTTTGTTGGGGGCACATTGAGACCAATCAAGATCAAATATTGGCTTCAACCACAGGCACACCACTACCCCACCTTATCAATAACAAATGCTGACAACAAAGTAAAAATCACCAGTGTAGAGTTAGAGGATTTTACAGACCCCAATACATTAGAAACAGCCTATGCTGAAGATGATGGCTCTCTGGAATTTAAAATACAAATAGGGGACAAATTATATTTAGAAAATCCTGTAGTATCAGCTGCTGAACACCCCATAGTTGCAATATTCTTGTTTACATATTATATCTAGAAAAATTATTGTTGATGAATTACACAGACAGGCCAGACATAATTTTAAGAGACTCCCAGTAGTCACAAAGGGCAGAGATGATTTATGGCAGAGCGACTTGATTGAAATAGCAAGTGGACAGTTGAAAAACTTAGACAAAATCAACAAGGGCTACAAGTATCTACTCACTTTAATAGATACATTTTCAAAATTTGCCTGGGCTGTGCCACTCAAATCCAAGACTGGGGCATGTGTTACAGAAGCCATCAGGACAATCATCAATCAGAGTGGAAGATCCCCGCGCTATTTGCAAACAGATAATGGCAAAGAATTTTATAATTCAGTGTTTCAACAATTTATTAAAAGCCAGGCAATAAAACATTACTCGAGTTACAGTGACCTCAAGGCCTCAATTGTAGAGAGATTCATCAAAACCCTAAAAAATCTTATGTATAAACAATTTACACTGCAAGGTAATTATAAATGGATTAATATTCTTCCAGAACTTCTACATAAATATAACAACTCGGTCCATTCCACAATCAACATGAAACCCTCTGAAGTAACTTCATCTGATGAGCAAAAATTGATCAGTACTGTTTATTATCCTAGATACCAGCCAACAACAAGAAAGTTCAAATACAGGGTGGAGGATCAAGTAAGAATCAGCAAATATAAGCACTTATTCAAAAGAGGCTTTACAAGAAACTGGAGCACTGAATTATTTACAGTGGTTCAAATTAAACCTGGGACCCTTAACACATATATAATAAAAGATCACCGAGGAGAAATTCTCAAAGGCAGGTTCTATGAACAAGAGCTCAGCAAAACTAAACAGCCTGACACATATCTCATAGAAAAAATCATCCGCAGAAAAGGCAACAAGTTACTTGTCAAATGGCTAGGACTTCCAGAATACAGCTGGATCGATGCAGACAAAATAATAATATGAACACCTGGGATGTTATAAAAAGGCTGCCAGAACCTGAACAGCAGAATAAAAGAAATGGCAAGTTGCTGCCTGATAATATTAGGTGTCTTATTGTTGGGCCATCTGCTTGTGGTAAAACTACACTAATGGTTGATAATTTTTTATTGGCACCCAACTGGTTAGACTGGAAAAACAGGCACCTGTATGTCTTTTCTAAGAGCTTGGAACAATTAAAATATCAGCAGCTGATGAAGCTATATGATGGATTGGATATTGCCACTTTTGAACCAGATGTTAAGCCACTCCATGAATGTCTCGATAATTCTGTTGTTGTGTTTGATGACATTATACTGGATAATCAAAACAAGGTTAGAAATTTCTTTACACAGGGCCGACACAAAAACATTGATTGCTTCTACCTGGCACAGACTTTTTCTAAAATTCCGAAGCAGCTGATCCGAGACAACAGCAATTTTATATGTGTGTTTCATCAAGATCATGCCAACCTCAAACACATACATGATGAATATGTAGGTGGGGACTTGAGCTACAATGATTTTTCCAAGTTTTGCAGTAGGTGCTGGAACCAGGACAGTTATGGGTTTGTCACAATTGATATGACAAGAACACCTAATACTGGCAAATACAGAAATAAAATCAACAATTTTCTAGACATTGAAATATAAATAAATAACCATGAAAAGGCCAATTATTGATGATCTTAAATTAAGAGATTATCTTGTAAAAAGATTTAAGGGATGGAAATCAGAGAACCGGGGAATTTATGAAAAACACAAACAAACAGAACAGCCCATAATTGATGCTATTAGTGAATTAGGTAAGAATATCAAAACTGTTACAGAGCAAAATCAAAATTTGATCACAGAGCTTGTGCCTGTAGCTGCAAGGAACATATTAGATTATCCAATCACCCCACTTTCCAGTATTCACACACCTAGTCCTATTGCTCCTAGAAGAATTGAAGCTACTCAGGATCCTATTGAATTGGGTCTTCTTGCTCAAAAATATTTAACCACACCTAAAGACAATAAAGATGAGGTCTTTGGCTTATATGTTGACACAGAGCTTGATGGTAGCATCATACATAGAATTGGCAATTTCAGAGTAACATTTATGGGGGATGATCTGATTGTTTATTCAGAATCTCGTCTCGGAGAAAAAGGTGCTTTTGTTAAATATCCCGGCACACCTGGGTTGTGGGAACTGATGACTAGGAAAAGGCCTGGCAGCTATACAGATCAAGATTATGAATATTACAAAGAAATATTAATAAAATCAGATGCTCTATACCAGAACAATGATCCCACACAAAAAAGAGTCAAGTCTAGCAGTGGGGCAAAATACAATAATTTAATCAAGCCCATATGGTCACAGATCAAGACTGGCAGTGGAATCAAACAATACAACACCCTGCCTAAAGAATTTGTGTGGGTTGATGATGTCAGGAAACTTGTGGATAGGTTATTGGTGATAGCTGGGGAGGAAAATGCTGGCAACCACAATTTTTACAATGAAAAGGTTGGAATTATGGACATGATGAGCACAAAATTGTCTAATTTTATAGTGAATGATTTTAAGGGGATTGGATATCTTATAAAAATTATTAATACTCTACCACCTAAATTTTGGAATATTTCTGAGGGTCGGGGGTTGGTTAATGATATTGTAAACAAGCTGCCATTTGAACTACACATTCCAGGCTATCAGTATTGTGGTCCAGGCACAAAATTGGACCATAGATTAAACAAAGGTGATCCTGGTGTTAATCCCCTAGATGCTGCTTGCAGAGACCATGACATAGCATACAACACACATTCTGATCTTGACAAGAGACATGTTGCAGACAAGAAATTAGAAGAGGCTGCATTTGGTAGATTTGTAAGCAAAGATGCTTCTTTAAGTGAAAAAATAGCAGCATTGGGAACCACCATAGCTATGAACACCAAACAAAAACTGGGGTGGGGGTTGTGAATATATATATAATAAACCTAGGATGAAGGCCAAGGGTGTTATGTATCAAATACCTTATGCAGGTCTTAAATCTCTTAAAACTATTGATGGTCTTTTAACCAAAAAGCAGCGCAAGAAAAAAAGCTCTTGTATTGCCAAGGGCCATGGTATGAAATTATTACTTAGCACCCCTCAATTAAAAAAAAATACAACAATCTAGAAAAAAAACACATGTGGGGGGATTCATATTTACCATCCCTGCCATCTTAGCAGCTCTCGGGGCTGTGGGGAGCTTGGCCGGGGGATCAGCTGCCATAGCAAAAACAGTAATAGATGCCAAGAAGAATAGGGCAGAATTAGATGAGCAGAGGCGCCATAACCTGGCCATGGACAAAAAAGGCAAAGGTGTTAAGAGAGCCATGAACAAGTTTAAAAAAAAACAAGAGCCGCTTACAAACCAAGATATTGAAGCTTTAATCAAGCCACTGGGCATCAAAAATTTTAGAGGTGTGTACATGTCTGATTCTTTACCAGAGCAACCACTCAACAAAGAGTGTGGCATTGTTAATTTGGATAAGTACAAAAATCAGGGCACTCACTGGATTTGTTATCTTAAATATTTAAAAGATGAGGCATTTGTGTTTGATTCATTTGGAGGTGTTCCTCCTGAAAATTTAATAAAATATCTAAATTCAGTTAATCTTTATTACAATAATGCCCGTGTTCAAAATTTCAAAGAAGTTAATTGCGGATATTTGTGTTTATCTGTTCTTAGATATATGTCTCAAATAAATAAACCATCAATTGAAAATTTTCAAAAGGCCTTGTGGTATTTGAAACATCATGGGGGTATTCCATCTCACCAGCCAAAATTCAATATTGAAACTCAAATTGCATGATGACATAGTGTATCCCAAAACAATAGCTCTCAGAGCATTTTATGGCATGTACTTGATCCCTAATATTACACACCACAACAACAAAATTGCAGTAGGGGATCAAAAAATTGTCATCACTCCAGGGCAATATAATCTATCCACTCTAAATGCTCAATTACCCAGAGGTATAGTGTTAAGTCAAAATTCTGTCACTCACAGAGTAGAGATTGTATCTGCTACAGAAACAGTGGATCTAGGTACTATAGGAGAGCTGTTAGGCTTTGAGAACAACACAAAACTTGAAGCGGCCATCAAACACACTGCTATTAATATACCTAAATTCTTAGCCATAGAGACTCTGAATATTCACTGTAATGTGGCTGAGGGTATGATCACAAAATCAAATGGCATAGGCACTCACAAACAAACTGGCATCATTGCAACATTCAAACCTAATTCTGAATTTATGGAGCCAATCATCTACAATCCATCCCCAACATTATATTTTCCTGTGTGCCATAATAGAATAGATTATATTGAATTGATGGTCACTAATGAAAAAGAAGAATTAGTTGATTTTGCTGGAGCCACAACAACTGCTATCATAGAGATTAATATTTAAATAAAAATACATACAAGAAGAAAATGGAAAATATTGAGAGTTATGAGCTACAATCATTCCCCCCAAACAGGAGGACATTTGCAAATTTAAATCAACCCAACACAGAAATTGAGGTTGATCTTGATGTAGGGGATGGATTTATACACCCCCACAGAGCAGATCTATACATCAAATTTGATGTTGTAAAGCTCGATGGAACAGATTATCCGGCAAATTCAAATATAAGATTGGTAGATAATTTTGTGCCGCATCTGTTCTCTGAAATTGAGATCAGAAAGCATGGCGTTGTTATAAACAGAATAGATTATCCCGGCATTACCTCCACAGCTTTGGCCACTCTAAAATTATCCAAGACCGAGGCTTCTTACTACAAAATAGGTGGATTTGAGGCTGGTGATAAAATTATATCTAAGAGCCACACAGTGCTGTTCCCGATGCGCCTATTGCCAGGATTCTTCTCAGATTACAAAGATATTATGTGGAAGGGTGGTTTAAGAATCACATTTAGAAGAGCTGCCAATGATAACAATGCTCTGATGAGGTACAGCACATTAAACTCTACAGGGGAAGCTCTGCCTAATACCTTACCAGATGAAGGCAAGTGCATTATTCAGACTATGGAGTTAAGAATCCCGGTTGTTGAATATGAGGCCAGTTATGTTCTTAAATACAAAGCAGATATAATAAAAAATCCACAAATTCCTCTACAATTTTATACATATCAATGTGTACAGAAGCCCGCATCTGGTACTTATTATGAGTTTGATGCTACAAATTCATTCTCCAGTATTCAATATGACATGCCTGATTTTGTGGTGGTACTGTTTCAGACTGGGAGACACAACAATCAGGAAAAAAATTCAACTAGATTTGATAACTGCAACATCAAGAACATATATCTTAAAAATGGCAGAAATGAGGTATTTCCTAGAGAAAATTATAATTTAGACATGTCCAAGGATGATTTCCTCAAATAATATGAGGCATTTTCAGCATTCAAAAGAGTCACTATTGGCAATACTGACATGTATTACACACCAGATGAATTCAAAACACAGAGACCCATGTTTGTAATCAACACTTCAAAAAGAAAACAAGTTGTGGTTAATCACAGGACAAACATTAAAATTATCTGTGAATTCCATGTGGCATTACCTGATGACACCATATGTAGTGTTATTCTCATAGGGGAAAAATCATATGTTTATGATGTAAGAAATGAGAGAGTCACGGAGCAATTCTAGAGATCCGATTCAAACACAGAGGCCCTTTGGATATAAAACAACACTTTACCGTCAGAAAATATATTACCTACCCATTTTATAGCACCTCTGCTCGTGGCAGAAAAGCTTTTATATATATTACCTACCCCCAAATAACACAGCACATCTGCCAAAAAGCCTAAATAAAGAAATATTGCAATTATTCTGTTGCGACAAGACCAAGCCAGTTTGCATGACAATATCCGAGAAGGCAATACTAGGAATTTCCTCAATATGATAAATGGTAAGTAATTTTCCTGAAAAAGAGCATAGTGTAGATAAGAATTTCTCTTTGAGTTCCATGACAAATGACATGTAATTTCCCTCGGAAAAGGCACAGTGTAGGTAATGTCAACAGATATAATCTCCCAGGCATTTACTAATCATGATGAATAATATGTTATTTCTCTCTGAAAAGACACAATATAGATTATATCTGCTGGCATACAACTCCCGGGCATGCAATAATTTATTGCTGGCCGAAACATGGGACTGATCAAAAGATTATAAAAACATGGAAGCAATAAATTATGTTTGTCCGCCTCTCTCCCATTGTATTGATCAGGCAATTTTTGCCTGCATAACAGCAGTTAATAGCTGAGCTGATATGCACAACACTCCACTAAGTTCTAAGACCCAATACCTATGAGCTGTATATCAATTCAAGATTTTGACAGAAAAAACACACTATAAACAATCAAATCATATGGGAACTTGGCACTGTTTTAAGTGTGGGCAAATCAATCTGAGGGGAGCTCTATTTTTCTGAAAAATTCCCGAGGGCATTTTTACAAAATCCTTGGGTTAGGCAGGGTGCTACACTAGAGCAAAAAACTCATATGAACATGTTGAGCAAGTTTTAAGTGTAGCAAATCTACATGAGAAGAGCTCTTCTTTTCTGAAAAATCCCCTTCGGGAATTTTTCCAAAATCCTTGGGTTAGGCAGAGTTCCACACTAGGGCAAAAAACTCATATGGGCATGTTGAGCAAGTTTTAAGTATAGCCAAATCTGCATGAGAGGGGCTCTTCCTTTCTGAAAAATTCTGTCCTTCCCCTATATACTTTTATGCCATTATATCCAATTATACTTATGGCTACAACGAGCATTCGCAAAAAATGGCTTGAGTTTTTTTTGCTACGTAAACAAAATGGCCGCCTCGCAATGACTGTGCAAAATATCAACAGGCTATGTAGATTTGAGAGAGAGATGGATAGAAAAAAAAGTTAATTAAAATTTAATTTCATGATTGCAACACGGAACTTAATGATTGATTGATTGATTTAGTTTACTTTACTTCGCGTTTTGTACCTCTTGGCTAATTTGCGAAGATGGGGATGAGTGATGAAATGGATGAAAATGGACATTCACAAACAACCATACCCGACCGGGATTCAAACCCGGGACCCTTGGCGTCGCAGCGCGATGTGCTAACCACTCGGCCACAGGGTCGGGCAAACACGTAACTTAAATATACATACATAAAAATTAAATGTTTGGTGCTGATCACATCACACATTACCAACTATGTATTGGACTTCCCATATGCACAGATATGAATTTATTTTTACTTGTTGTAGTGCAAATATGTCGTCTGGGGCCTCCCCTATGGCGCAGTGGTAGGCTTGTATTCAAGGGTTCGATACCCGCTGGAGGCACAAGTGGTTCGGATAACACTTTAAAACTCTGTAGGTCTAGTCCCGATTAGCCTTACTTCACATAAAGTGGACTTAAAAAACACCAACTCAAATGTTGTCTGGTTCGGGTGACCTGGACCTACAGTCTAAAAAAATATCATGGTATTATTCCTGCAATTATTTGCAATCTTGTTCAAAGAGAGAGGAGGAGGGAAAAATAATATTTTATTTCAATATCGAGCCTATATTTTAAATTTATACATGTGCGCATGCGCGCAGGGGGTAAATTTTATTTTTTTGATCGGGTGGGTTGTAAGGTGAGTGACCATGTAGGAAAAGTACTGGTATATTGATTGATTGATTGATTTAGTTTATTTTACTTCGCGTTTTGTGCCTCTTGGCTAATTTGCGAAGATGGGGATGAGTGATGAAATGATGAAATTGATGAATGGACATTCACAAACAACCAAGCCCGACCGGGATTCGAACCCGGGACCCTTGGCGTCGCAGCGCGATGTGCTAACCATTCGGCCACAGGGTCGGGCAAGTACTGGTATATACATAGACCAAAGTTACATGGTTCTAGGTCCCATAGGAGCCGAGAAAATCAATGTCTTGGAAAACGTCTAGTCCCGATTAGCCTTACTGTGCATAAAGTGGACTTAAAACATCAAATCAATCAGTACTTCCACTAGCCTCTGCGATGGCGCAGCAAAAAAAAAACAAAAAAAAAACGTCGTTGCCTTGTAATCAAGAGATCTCGGGTTCGATACCCGGTGGAGGCACAAGTGGTACTTGAAACTGTAGGTCCAGTCCCGATTAGCCTTACTGTGCATAAAATTGACTTAAAACATCAAATCAATCAATCAGTACTTCCACTAGATATCAAACACACACAACTCTCCTCCATTTTCTTGCCTTCCTCTAACAATTTAACACATTTATTTTTTTTAAATATGCCCCGCACACATATTTTCCTACCAACAACAACGGCACACAGAAGAAAAAAGATATTCCAGCTACCAAGATGCATGCTTCAAATATATAAAGCAGAGAGGGACATGAAACACCTTCAATATTCTCTCTCTTTTTGCATGTTTTGTGAGTATATTTTCTTCCACAATACATAAGGGCTGTTAGGTTTTTCAGGAAGTTACCTTCCTTCCACAATCCCTTAAGTCTGTTAGGCTCGTTTCAAGAATCAACTCACAAAAGCAATGCCGTACTTATAATTCAAAGGCATCCCCATGCAAGCTAAGAAACAAAGTTACTTACTTTTGGAAATCCTGCAGAAATGCTCTTCACCGACGTTCAAAATGAAACAGAACTTTCTACACTAGCGCTTTAAGTTTTATACGGTTTTCTAATGAGGTCAAAAGTGATATGTTAGCCAACGCAACGTGGACCAATAGAAATCCGAGACAATCTGCCCTAGAAAATTCTTCCCCTACATTTCAGCCACATCATTTTGCGAGTTCGAAAATTCACAAGTTAATGCATCGCATCGCATCACTGCTACCAATGCTGTTAACTGACGTCACTATTTCTCAACAGTTGCCAGAGCTGATGTTAACAACCTGCTGTACAGATAGCATCATCTGTATGAAACATGAACAAAACGCCAGCGAGGAATTCAGCTGCTGAAAAGCCAGGAAGTATAACATCCGTCGTACTAAAGCCTACCTATTATTGAATTTGTGTCATTAGCACACGCAGAGAAAGGGAACGAAATTGTCGTTTCTGGATGTCCATAGGCAAAAGCGTAATATTTTCAAATACGATATGACAGTCGCTTTTTTCAATACCGAAAACTAAATACAATAAGTTTATATATATTTACACTATTAATGTTTATTTAACAATATCTACCTATGAATTTCCCTCGAACGAAAACATGTTATAGAAAATATTTTTCCAGCCGTAAGTTCAAAATTTTTGTCCCCCTCTTCCCCCTAAATCGCATTACGTACATACATACATGTGGAAAAAAAAACAATTATTATTTGTTTGTTTGCTTGAAATAAAAAAAAACACGTCACAATACAGAAATAATGAGAGGCGCGCGCGCGTGTGTGTGTGGCACATCGTTCCGAGAGAGGTTTACAAAGGTCACGATATATAAACATTGGTCCCGGACTTGGAAAATTACGATAAGGTGCATTCATCCTTCAAGGATGAGAAAGTGCATTTACTCATCACGCTGTGTCAGCGCAATAAATGAGGCGCGGAACGTGGAGAGAAAGTGAGTTTTTGAGGTTTTGGTGAACCCCAATTAATGTTTGTGAACTGTCTCTTTGGGTCTACTAGTTTGGAACCTGGATTGAAGGGCGAAGAAAATTCCCTGTTTGAAATGCTGTACAGTTCGATGACAACAGTGGACTTGAGTTTTTCGATGCTGGCGTTCAGATTGTTCACATTGGTTCGAACCTCGCTCTCCACATCTTCCAATCTACCGTTCACCGATTCCAGATGCTCCTCGATAACATGAAAAACAGTGTCGTAATCGTGCTTGATCTTCACATCGACAATAAGCCTCTTGAATTTTTCGTTTAACTCATATAGTTGGGTGCTGAAATTAGCTATAGCAGATTCCTGGCTTGCCTGGATGCTGCCAATTTGCTCTTTCACATTGGCGATAATCTGCTGTAGACTTTCCACGAGTGTCAACTTGGAGCTCTGGGTTGCGAAGGCGTGGATCTGGGTTCTAATTTCCGCAAACAAGCCATGTAGCTCGCTGATGTTCTGGTTGGTAGGCAGAGTTGCAATAGACTCCCGAAGCAATTCAATTTCGGTTTGGATGTTTTTGATGTCGTCGAATTTGAGTATTCGGTTGAGAGCCCTCTTCACGCTTTTCAATTCCTGCAAGGTAGGCAGGGTGGCCACCGTGTTTTGGAGCGATTCCAAAGCTTTTTTCATCGCGTCCAACTCTGAGGCAGCAGCAGCAGCAGCGCGTATGCCTTCTTGTAATTGCGTTATGTCGTCCTGGGTAGGGGTGGATTGTTACAAAGTTTCCAACTTAGTCTGTATGTCGTCGATCAAATAATTGAAATGCGACAACTCTGATTCGGTGTTTAGATTTTCCAACTTGGTGATCTGCTATTGGACAATGGGCAGAGTCTCCCTGATGCCAGGCAGTTTGGATTCCAGTGCTTCGTGTACGATTGCCAGATAATTTTTGATGACGGGGAGAGAATCCCCAATATGGGCTAGGGTGCCTTGCAGCTTCTCGAAATCCTCGTAGGTCCCAAGTTGGAGTTTTATGTTGGCCACGCTACGGGCAATGGCGTTCAGCTCGCTGGACGAAGGTAGATTGTCGATGAAGTCCTGTAGCGTTTGGAGTTTAGTTTTAACCTCGTTGATGGCTGCATGCAAAGCGTCCGTTTGAAGCTCAACCTTGATGCTTTCCAACGTAGGAATTTCGAAAGATTGAAACAGTTCACGCAATTCGGCAATACTGGAGTTCACGCCATTGTAGTCATCTTGAGTCTTGATGCTCTGGATAATGGTTTGCAGTTCAGTTTGGATGGTGCTCATTTGGTCTTGCAAGTTTCGCTTCAGCTGTTCCACATCGGAGGTCTGCGTTTGCTGCAGCTTGACAAGTTCGTTTTGGAGCTTGCCTACACTCAGTGCCACGTTCTCGGGGTTGTCTATTGACGCGAGGTCGGTGTATTTTTTCAGCATCGATTTGAGCTCGGTGTCGATCTTGAGTACGGGGTCTAGGCACTGAAACTGCAAGATAGCTATGTCTGACTGGAGGCTGGAGTTGAGAGTGGACTGCAGAGCTTTAAGGTCGCTTCTCAGCGTCTTGACCCTGACGTCAAGCATGAGAAGCTCGTCGCTGTGATCATCGCGCTTGGTGTGACCAAAAATATCGTTAGGCATTGTTGCTATGTTTATTTATTATAGGGTGATTTTCATTTCTATAAAAAGAGGGATGATTTTATCATAGTCGTCCAAGAGCTCCACGTACAGGCGATCGCCAGCAGACACATCGTACGTTGTAGTCGGATCCATCCTATCATACTTGATGCGATAGATGTTCTTGCCAGAGAAAACCTTGACCTCCCTTTTGTTCTCAGGGTTCATGTTGAACTTAAGTTTGCCAGGGATGAGAAACTGGTAATAATTCAAGTTGTTGTTGAATACATAGAAAGTTTTGAACACATCCTTGTCGTTCTGGTTCAGAATGCTATTGAAGTAAATGATTAACAGATCGTTAAGTTTAGATAGCATGGAAGGCAGGATTTCATTGAAGCTCGACGACGACGTAGGCTGGACGGGTACTTCCATAGCCTTCTTCCTGAAGCCAAACAGGTTCATAGGCATGGTTATTTTATATGCTTGTGTTGATAGAAATATTTGCCAGCCGTCTTTTTGTATGATATAATATTTTTTATTGTATGTGTATGATTCTTTTTTAAGTGCATTGTATGTATTTCTTACTACTATCTAAACGATAGTGCCACCAACGCACTTTTATGATCATGTGGATCTAATGCTACTTTCCTAACTTTGTTTGTTGTAATCACATGGTCTACACTTTGGATTATTTTTTCCAATCGTAGTTTCTTCGTCAATTCCTTCACACAATCAATATAGTCTTGAAATGAAAGTTTGTTTTGTACAGTATTTTTACAAACACCTTTAGCTTTATTCGTGATGCTGCTCTCAGTTCTAAATATATACATTTTGGAACGCAAGCCGGCAAACTCGAGAATGATGTCACCGTTACATTCGTCTTTTAATTTACCTAGAACTATTTTGTTACTAAATGGAATTCCAAATCTGTTCGGTTGAGGGCAGGAAGAAGTATCATAATAATCAAGCAAGAACGGATTTTTTTACACCTTCATATATATTGGATGTTTTAATGCTATAAATAAAACTGTCGGTGTCCATGTAAAGTAATGAAATGCTATCGTTGTAGAAAGGATGCATAACATTGTAGTAAAATTGAAACATGTGAAGTTTCGATAAATCTAAAACTGTTGCTACCACACAAATTTGTTTTCGGAATTTTTTCAAATTTATATCGAGATTGAAAAGTGAGAGATTCTCGTTGTAAATTTTTCGTGATTTAAATCTAGGATCAGCCACCCACTTACTGCATTTATTTTCATCTGAAACCAATCTCACGTCCACGTGATTTCTCACGTTCTCCATTGTCTTGCCATATACAGCATTGTTCATCAATTTGAAAAAATCTTTGTCTAAATCGGAAGTGGCAACTGTTCTATGTTGTGTGTTTGTTTCAATGTACGGTTTAAGCCACTCGGAATGTTTAAACCTGAGGGCTCTTCTAATATCCAATACTTTAACACACATCGCAATCAAAAACTGTAGACTTTTGTAATGGAGAACATATCTTTCTTTTTTCTCTAAAGTTAATAAAAGCTTGCGTTGATTAGAATTAGGTGGACATTTAAGTTCGGGTGACGGTGGTAAATCGGAAAAAATATCATGCAAATTGTCTGGAAATTAAATATATTCTTCTGCAATGAAACCAAATTCACAATCGTCAAAATCAATAATATTTATGGAAGTTGGTTCTATCCATTCGAAACCTCCATAAGGAAGGTTCTGTACAATAGCATATCCATAGAGATTCTTAACGTCGATGTAAAAAATGTAATTCGAGGGCTTATTCGAATCAATTTTTTCTTACATGTGCATGTTGTTGGCTTCTGCATGTCTCTGTGCACATTCTACCATCATACCTCGAATCCCTCTCTCGATGAAGAGAAACATGTCTACATCTGATAATAATTCTAACTTAATTTTAGTTTGCCACAACATTGCAGACCACGCTAATCCCGGGAGGCTGAAGAAATGCGCAGGGTCCAACTTGTAAATAGACTTTGACGTTTTCCTGAATGCTTGAAAAACATCCGCAAGTATTGTTACGTCTAATTTCAAGTATGCGTTGTGATAATGTCCGAATGTTTTACATTCTAGTTTATCCCACATCAGTTGTGCATGTTCGTATTCTTTGTCCGAAATTCCTGCTTTTCTCAGTTGACTGAAGAATTCCTTTTGAGGAGGGAGAGTGTCGTCATTAAATTTAGATTCATTGTTTACGTATTCATTCGGATAAATCCCTTTACTTATAATCAGTTTTATATCTATCTTGGGAAAAGTAGCTTTCCTAATTTTGAATTGTTCGTCACAGAGTTTACTTGCTAGAGTGTCCAAATTTGCAGAGAGAAATCTGTACGAGTCAAGAAATCTCATGTCTATGGTTTTGTTTGACCCCGAAATCTTAACTTTCTTGCTTATAGAAATGTATCTTTCTTCATTTTGAGCAAGAATATATTTTTTGTGTGTGTCATTTCCAAGTTTCCGAATTAAGAAATGTAAATCGTAATTCGATCCATTATGAAAAAAATATGGGGACAAATTTGGGCCTTTGAATTTTGAGGTTGCAAGCATTACAGATTCAGCTGATGATACGACCGTCCGTGTGGGAATGGTGAAAGACTTTACGATTCTCGTTTCTGAAGTATTGATTGCACACTGGACACTCAACAGTTTCCTCAAATATTGTTTGTTCCTGTGTTGTCAACAAATTAATACTTTTTTATTAATTGCAAGAAGCTGCCAATTTTCTCAACCTCCTCTTCCATCTTTTCAAAAAAGTGTCGATAACATTCGGTCCACGGTATACATATGGTTCATTTATTTCATCTTATCGTATAACAATGTAACCAAAACTCTTTGGTTCATGAAGCTGGTATGGCTTTGTGGAGGAAATTTCTGGATTTGGTTTGCAGGTGGACAGTGGCTTCAGAAATGATTCAAAATCTGCGACGATAATGTCTGGATGATCAAACAAAGCTTTGTACATTTTGAATTCCTGAACTTCGTATTTTTTGGGCATCAAAATTCGAGCTGGTTTGTTGTCACCGCAATATATATCATGTTCGACACGTTTTTCGTAAGCAATTTGCCGTGCGGTATATATTTGGTGATTGAATTATCTTCGATCATTAAACATGGTCAAACACCTTGGACAAACCTCGATGTTATTTGCATACTTCATTGCTTGACTTCTGATTTGTCGTGATAGTGAGCGAATAAGGCAGTAATGGTGAATATTGTTGTTTGAAATTAAAAGAAGATTAATTATATGAGCATTATTATCGCTGATATCATTTATCCTGATGGGATGCAAAAGACGTTTCTCTGACGTATAAGAATATACATTAATAGCAATGCGTTTTCCATCAGAATCTCGTTCGCGCGACTCGAACTTTGATATGTCTGACAATGCCACGAGATATTCAATGCTAGACATTATATTTTCAAACTGTCTCGTACTGCTTGTAATGATAAACTTGCTCTGGATGATTTTTCAAATCAACAGGATACAGAGCTGCCAAGATGCACCAAAGAAAGCATTTTGAGTCATTATTTTGAATATTTAACACTGCTTTCTTGCTTTGAATGTTAGGTGGTAGAGGGACGTAACTCGATGCAGAAGAGGCATGAATTTGTTCACGTGAACTTTTAATATATGAGAACTACCACATAAAGACCATCCCGACCCCTTAGCCTAGAAAGTGTCATGTTTCATAATCAACTCATTTGACAGATTATAGTAAAAACGTCCAAATTTTCAACATCTGCCTTACAAAGAGCCTGGTGTTTGGTACGATGATAAAAAACTTTTGTTGTACCATCGACTTTCTCATATTCGGAACATAAATCAACGTATACTTTTATGGAATTATTTTCAAGATTACTTTTCAAAGTATTCGTTACAAAAGTTTTTGTTTCAAGCAAGAAACTAGGAATGTCACGGCCTGCTTCCGACGTAAATGATAAATCCTGAAGTCGACAATTAAATGCAGACCTAACAGGTTTATATTTATTATTTAATAGAATTTGTTTTGGAGCAGAAGCTTCAGCTTTAGAATAATCAATTTTTCTTTTCAATCTTCCTTCTCCGGTCGATGGTTTGCAAATTTTCAAATGTCTACTTGGATTTGGAATGCTAATTTCTTTTCCACATTGAGCACAGGCTTTAGAAGATAACAAACGATTTGCTCCGTTACACCTTGTCTTATGTATCGATAAATTATTGTTTGAAATTAGTTTCCCACAAGTGACACATTCGATCTTATCATTCTTACGAGTAAAACAGGTAGGTGATTCCATTTTTTTATAAGCTTTAAAATATGAGCAAACATACGATAGAAATTTCAGATATGTTATTTATATAAAATTTATAATTTTTTACATAAAATTTAATGGGATATCACCAACATAAAATTCAACCTGATAATACTATTCCCTATGAAAAACTCCATGAACTTACTGGTTTTTTTTCGCCAAATTATATGCTTCTAGTCTCCTATACTTTGGTGGAGCCCGTTCAGGTTCTACCCCCAGCGATGTGGGTTCCTCTGGTGATCCAGCAAAGGTGAGAAATCAGCACTGTGCTCTGACTTATATAGATTTATAGTGCCAATAGAAATCTTGCTTACTTGAACCAATCACAAAACACCAGGTATAAATTATTAGCCAATCAAAATCTCTGTCATTTTTAGCTATCATATAAAAAAATGCAAAATATCCCAGTTTCAATTCGATCCATCTGTCTGAATCGAAGAAACCGACAATTTGTATATTCTCATATCACTGTATGCTTGTTCCCTATTAGCACCTCTTTTTCTGTTGTTGCTCAATGAATTTTCACTAATTGGCAATTTTCTTGAAGAGCTCTAATAGAACAAGATACGGCGGTATGAGAAATATGCAAATTTAAAGATATTTTAGCGAATTACGCCGTCATAAGCTAAGTTCGTGTTGTTAGAAGGCCTTCGTCTTTGCAAGTCACCTAACCCATTCACTGGCAAAGAAGTTAAAAAATGTTGACGTACCGAAAAAAGTGACTTGTCCCCCTGAAGCATTCATCCAGTTCAGACATTTGTGTATACTTTATTTTGATTTTAAAATTTTGTGTGCGTCAGCACTAAGGCTATTTTGCACCCGTCACACTATACGGGGTCCAGCACCTTACCGTTTCACATAACAACTCTAACGTTGCTTAATTAATATCATAAAATATTAAAATGTTCTGACTTTCGTTAAAAGCCGAGGCTGCAAAGAACACTCAGCAGCAAGAAGGACAAAACACAGGACAACACAAACAAAATTATACTGTCTATGGGGCCAGTCCCCAGAGCCTCGTTAGTCTTCAGTCCAAGGTGTACTAACGTGGAAGTGAGGTTGGCATATTAGTGTACTACGTGGAAGGTCACCCCTTACACCCCACATTTGTATATAGTTGGGTCTGTTGTTGTCGCTTATCAACTATATATATATATTTTTTTCTTTTAGAATATCTCTAAAACGGAGAGAAGCAGGCAAAATCTGTAGCAGATTTGTAATGTACACTCGAAGATAAGTAAAAGTATGAATACAACTTATGCTCGGAAATTAAAAATGGCGACCGGAAGTAGGTTCATCTCTTAAATGGTACGGGTTAGCCAAAATCTGTTTGCAGATTTGTAATACACTCTCGAAGATAAGTAAAAGTATGAATACAACCTATGCTCGGAAATTAAAAATGGCGACCGGAAGTAGGTTTATCTCTTAAATGGTACGGGTTACAGATTTGTAATGTACACACGAAGATAAGTAAAAGTGTGAATACAACCTATGCTCGGAAATCCAAAATGGCGACCAGAAGTAGGTTTATCTCTTAAATGGTACGAGTTAGCCAAAATCTGTTTGCAGATTTGTAATGTATACACGAAGATAAGTAAAAGTGTGAATACAACATGTGCTCGGAAATCCAAAATGGCGACCGGAAGTAGGTTTATCTCTTAAGCGGTACGAGTTAGCCAAAATCTGTTTGCGTATTTGTAATGTACACTCGAAGATAAGTAAAACTATGAATACAACCTATGCTCGGAAATCCAAAATAGCGACCGGAAGTAGGTTTATCTCTTAAACGGTAGGAGTTAGCCAAAATCTGTTTGCAGATTTGTGATGTACACTCCAAGATAAGTAAAAATATGAATACAACCTATGCTCGGAAATTTACAAAACAGAGTTCATAATGCAATAGAATCAGCAGCTAAAGAAAGTGTAGGATACCATAAACCGAAAAAAAGTAAGCCATGATTTGATAATGAATGTCATAATCTAATAGAAATAAGAAATCAGGCTAGACTTAGGTGGTTAAATAACTCTGATGATACAAATCTAAACAATTATAATAGAATAAAGCGAGAAGTTAACCGCACGTTTAGAAGTAAAAAAAGAGTTTACTTGAGAAGCAAAATTAACGAAATTGAAACAAACAGCAAAAATAAAAGTATCAGAGATTTATATAAAGGTGTAATAGAGTTTAGAAAGGGGTGGCAACCTAAAGTAAATTTGATAAAAGATAAAGACAGTGGTTGACCCAAGCGATATTCTAAATAGATGGAAGAACTACTTTAATGACCTTTTAAATGTTCATGTAGGAGATAAATCAGAAGTAAATGAAGTCCACACAGCAGAACCTTTAGTTCCAGAATATAACTTGACTGAAGATTTAGATGCTATTAAAAGGCTAAAGAATAACAAAGCACCTGGCATTGATTTAATACCAGCTGAGTTAATTAAATATGGTGGAAATTCATTAATATGTCAAATTCATAAATTAATTTGCTTAATATGGAATAAAGAAGAAATCCCTCAACAGTGCAAAGAATTCATAATTGTTCCTGTGTTTAAAAAAGGTGATAAAATGAACTGCAATAATTACCGTGGAAATTCTCTACTCTCAACAAGATAGAAAATATTATCTGACATTATTTTAACAAGACAAACCCCATATGTTAATGAAATTGTAGGTGATTATCAATGTGGATTTAAACGTAACAGATCAACTACAGATCAAATTTTTCACATCAGACAGACACTTGAAAAAAGTGGGGATATAATCGAAATGTCTATCAGCTATTCATTGATTTCAAACAAGCATATGATTCGGTCAAAAGCGATAAATTATATAATATATTAGTAGAGTTTGGAATACCTAAGAAGCTTGTTAGTATGATAAAATTATGCACCAGTGAAACAGAAAGTAAAATTCGTGTGGGTATTAATTTGTCTAACAAATTTACAATTCATGATGGGTTAAAACAATGAGATGCATTATCTCCATTGCTCTTTAATTTTGCCTTAGAATATGCTGTAAGGAAGGTAAAAGAAACTAAAGAAGGACTAAAATTAAATGGTGTGACTCAGTTGTTAGCATATGCAGATGATGTAGACTTACTGGAGGATGATGTGAATACAATTAAGAATAATGATAAAATATTTTTCAAAACTGCTAAAGAGATAGGTTTGTAAGTTAACAAAGAGAAAAATAAATATATGCTTACAGGCCGAAACCAAGTGTTAGGTAATAATCAAAATGTAATTATTGATAACAACTCGTTTGAACCAGTTTCCAAATTCAAATACTTAGGAGTAATATTAACAAATGAAAATTATATTAAAGGGGAAATAAAAAGTAGGCTTAATTCAGGAAATGCATGTTACTTCTCTCTTCATAAACTTTTGTCTTCTGGTTTAATATCTAATAAACTTTTGTCTTCTCGTTTAATATCTAAGAAACTAAAAGTTAAAATATACAAAACAGTAATTTTGCCTGTAGTATTATATGGATGTGAAACTTGGTCCCTTACAATGAAAGAGGAACATAAATTGAGAGTATTTGAAAATAAGATCCTTAGGAAAATCTTTGGACCTAAAAGGGATGAGGAGACAGGTGAGTGGAGAAGGTTACATAATTTAGAACTACATAATTTGTATTCATGTCCAGATATTATTAGAATAATTAAATCAAGAAGACTTAGGTGGGCAGGCCATGTGGCACGAATGGGAGAGGAAAGTGGAGTTTACAGGATTCTTTGTTGGGAAACCTGATGGTGAGAAACCTGTAGGAAGGCCAAGACGAAGATGGAGAGACAACGTTGAGATGGACCTAAGTGAAATCGGTAGGGATGGAAAAGAGTATATAGAACTTGCTGAAGATAGGGAAAGATGGAAGGATTGTGTTGCTGCAGCCATGAACCTTCGGGTTTAAGTAGGCTAGGGAGAGAGAGAGAGAGAGAGAGAGAGAGAGAGAGAGAGTTCATAGGCATTGTTATTTTATAGAAACATTGCCAGCCATAAGGTTAATTGGCCCCCCTTCCCCCAAATCGCATTACTTACATGTAGGGGACAGAGGTATGCTTGTTTCCTTCCATGGCATTACAAGAGATGAGCCTCCTTAAAGGTTTGGTTATCATGCAATAGATCAGTATGCTAGAAAAGACAGAGGAGAGAGGGTTAACAAGAGCATCAAAACTGCACCACAACCACTCTTGCCAGTTAGCATGTGTTCGATCATAGTAATTTGTCACCAACTCTCCACCTTACTGCATACTTATCATCTTAGAAGGCTACAAAATATTACAGCATAGATCGTAGTTAGCGCTGTCAACTCCTATTTGTAGGTTAGCCTCGCCTGTGAAATATCATATGGCAAAATGTATTTAAAAAAAGGTTTGTGAAGCAACTTTCTGGTACTAGTCAGTGTTGCCAACTTCTAGTTGTAGGTTAGTTTCGCCTGTGAAATATCATATTGTGAAATTTTTGTGGAGTAAGTTGGCAACACTGAGTGCCCCCACTGTGGCCCCTCCAAAAGTAGTGAGGGGCATTGAACCAATTCCACGACATACATCGTGAAAAGGGGTGGGCGGCTCACACATCATAAAAAATACATCGTAGCCGTTTACGTTGAGGAAACCCACCTACAAAAAAAAATAAGGCCTCCAAATACATCGTAGGCGTTTACGTTGACGGCCCCACCTACAAAAAAAAGGCCCCAAAATAAGATTGAGCAAAAAATAGGGCTAGAACATCGTCAAATGCTAAAAAATCTATTAAAATCATGAAAATCATCAAAATAACAACTGAGGTTAAATACTAGGTCCACCTACAAGGGTTGCGTAGAAACAACCATTTTACACTTTCTAGGTTATTTTAACCCGTAAAAGGCTGCAAAAAAGTGAATAGGTTAAGTTATATCACGTAAGATCATGGCATACCTACAAAGAAGAGGGTTCAAAAATAAGATTAAGCAAACCATATTGCTAGAACATCGTCGTACGCAATAAAATCCATAAAAAAAATCATCAAAATCATCAAAATATGTAACAACTGAGTTAAATACTAGGCAAACCTACAAGGAGTGCGTAGAACCAATAGGTTTACACTACTGAAGAGAAATAGAGTTTTTCATTCGCATGTTCCTAGTATATTAAAAAATTTTCAAATAAATTGTAATAACATTGCTGTCTGCATGTTCGAAACGAGGCAACAAACACCTCATGTTTACTTTTGTTCGTTCGTGGATATCTCCTATCTCACGTGTCCCTTGCAATTGTTGTTATTGCATGATACACAAAACACTCCGTGGTGATGTGGTTACCACAGCTCGCAACTGCGCCTGGTGTCTCGGGTATAAATCCTGAAAAAATACAAAATTGTATATATATATAAACATAGTACATTACTTCCTGATACGTCTTATGATGATGAATTTTTGTATGCTGAGAGAATTGGAGAGTATGATAAATTGATTCCTCTGTTTATCGAAATAAGAATACTCTATCCTCTTATTAATATATAAAATACCTAAAAACAAAAAAACATGGATATATTTGGTAATAGAAGGCGACAGGAGATTCCAGATATTTCAAGCGAGATTGCTAGTTTAGATGCACGTCTAAAGAGACTGAAATCAGAGTTATTAATATTACAGAATTCGCTATTTCTAAATATTCAAGCAGAGATTACAAATCTTCAAACTCAACTGATTGATCCTACAGTAAAAATTGATGGAGAACTCAAATCTTTGCTTGAGAAATATACTAATTTAGCTTCAATTTATAATCTTCAGAACTTAGAAGAGAATATTGCCAACTTGAAAAAATAATTTGATAAATTAAGACAAATCCAGAGAACGAATACCGAACAGTTGAAACAGCAATTAAATGACAAGGCAAATAGTATTCGTACCGAAATGCAAACCATCATCCAGAATATCAAAACTCAAGAAGAATATGAGCAGGTAAATACTAGTATTGCTAAATTGCAAGAACAGTTTCAATCTTTCGAAGTTCCTACATTGCAAAGTATCAAATTTGAATTACAGACAGATGAACTGCGTACAGTAATAACAGATGTTCAATCGAAACTACAGACATTGGAAGATTTTATTTATAATTTACCTTCATCCTCTGAATTAAATGCTATTGCTCGGAGCGTTGCCGGCATCAAATTACAGTTGGAGATTTATGAAGATTTTGGGAAGATACAAGGTACCATAGCTCACATAGAAGATACTATGGAAACTATGAGAAATGAGCTAACAAGTGTACAGGAAACTCTGGAATCGAAACTGCCTAGCATTACTGATATTCTAGCTATAGTTCAACAGCAAGTTACTAAGCTTGAAAGCTTGAATACTGAATCAGAATTATCGCATTTCCATCATCTTATTGACGACATTCAGACTAAATTAGAGACACTGCAACAGTCTACACCTACGCAGGATGACATAACGCAACTGCAAGAAATTTTGAAAAATGCAGCTGATGCAACAGAACTCGATGCTATAAAATTAACTCTTACCACACTTCAGAATACTGTAGCTGCTTTGCCTACTTCTCAGGAAATCAGAGCTATGGGAGAGCAGTACATCGAATTTTAAAGTCTGAGGATATCAAAAACATTCAAGCAGAAATTGCGCAAATCAGGGAAACTGTTGCTAGTCTCCACAACAATCAAATAATTAACGATCTACATGCATTATTTACAGAAATCAGAAGTCAAGTACACGATCTTGCTATCAAGTGTTCTAAATTGAAACTTGTAGAAAATTAGAGGAGAATATTTCTAATATTACGTTACAAATTACCACTCTTGAGCAAGTCAAGAATCTGCTTTATCAGGTTTTGCTACTCAACTTCACGATCTCAAAGAGGAATATAAACAACTATATGTTGGTGTAAAAATCAAACCTAGCTACGATGAGTTGGTTCGTACTATCAACGAACAATTGGAATCGGTATTCAGCAGACTAGATGACGTAGATACTCGTCAATTTTATTGTATGAGAATTGCTAGGTTACAAAGTGTTCCGAATGCTCCAGGGCACTGGGCGTACGCCAATGCTGGCAATGTTTACAAATTATATCCGTACACTCAGGTACATGGATTTTTTGTTGATGGTTGTTTACGATTTCTGAAGTTGATTTTTCTAAAATATGGAAAACATATTGAAGTTCTTCAGTTTACTATAGTGCGAAAAGATGGTATACACAAGCCAGTTCAAATACGTATTGTATACTGTGATGAGTCTACAAATAAATATAAAGTACATGACGACGAACAATTATCAGTTCTTTGTTATTGAAATATTTGACAAGCTAGTATTTGACATAAAGCGGTTATACCCTGAGGACAATCCATTTTATGGTATATTCTCACTTCGAACTCGATGTCAAGACAAGATATAGTTCATGAATTACACAAACCAGCCCGTCGCAATTACAAGCGATTAAGTGTAGTAACAAAAGGTGTAAATGATTTGTCTCAGGACGATCTAATTGAGAAAGCCCCCCCAAGGGAACCTTTAAATATTTGGATAAGATAAATCATGGTTACAAATATATGCTTACAGTTATTGATACCTTTAGCAAATATGCATGTTAAAATCAAAGGCTGGTGCTTGTGTTAGCGACGCTTTTAATTCGATATTTAGTGAGGGAAGGATACTAAAATATTTACAGACAGATAGAGGGAAAGAATTTTACAATTCTACATTTGCTACGTTAATGCAACAACATAATATTAAACACTATTCTACAAACAGTGATCTGAAAGCTAGTATAGTGGAATGATTCAACACAACATTAAAACATTGCATGTGGAGACAATTCACTTTACAAGGCAACTATAAGTGGGTGCAAATTTTACCCCAGATAGTCCATGATTACAACAAAACAGTACACAATACTATTCACATGCAACCTACTGAGATAACCAAATCTGATGAGCAACGATTGATTTCTACTGTTTATTGTCAAAAATATAAATATTCTACCAAGAAGCCAAAGTTTGAAATAGGGGATCAGGTAAGTGTTAGTAAATATCAACAGTAATTCGAGAAGGGATTCACTAAAAATTATAGTACGGAGTTACTCTCAGTGGTTCAAGTTTTACCAGTGAATAGAAATACATATATCATAAAAGATAATCATAACAAAATATGGAAAGGGAGATTCTATGAAGAGGAACTTAGTAAAACAAAATATCGAGATACATATCTAATCGAGAAAATATGGAAGAAAAAAATAATAAATTGTATGTGAACTGGTTACGTCTGCCAAAAGTTAGATAGAAGCAAACCAGGTGATTCTTTGACACCAACATGGAATGTGTTACAGCGTTTACCAGATGTAGTGGAAATTAATAAAGAAATGGAGAGTTGTTACCTGATAACTTAAGATGCCTTATTGCAGGCCCATCAGGTTGTGGAAAAACCAATTTGATGGTTGATAATTTCTTGCTTGCGCCCAATTGGCTAGATTGGAAAAATAGACACTTGTATGTGTTTTCTAAAAGTTTAGAACAACCGAAATACCAACAACTCAAGAAGCTGTGCGAGGGACTGGGCATAGCTACATTTGCATCAACAATAAAACCTCTCGACCAATGTTTGAAAATTTTTTTGTGGTATTCGATGATGTTTTTCTGGAAAATCAAAATGATATTATATTTTTTTTGCACAGGGTCGTCACAAAGAAATAGATATTTTATTTAGCTCAAACTAATTCCAAAATTCCCAAACAATTACTACGAGATAATACAAACTTAATCTGTTTGTTTCGTCAAGATCATACTAATTTGAAACATGTATACGATGATTATGTGGGAGGAGACTTAAATTACAACCAATTTTTAAAATTCTGCTCATCTTGTTGGAACAGCGAAGATTTTGGATTTGTCACCATCGACATGACTCGGAAACCTAACAGCGGTAAGCTTAGAAATAAAATCAACGAATTTTTAAACGTTGAAACGATATAAAATAACCATTAATCAAAAAATAAATATGACGGAACACTAAATTGAAGATAATTCGAAATTACGAGAGTACTTGTCCAAACGTTTCAGAGGTTGGAAATCAGAGAATCGAGGTTTTTACGAACAACACAAGCGTAAAGACCAACCTATTATCGATGCAATCAGTGGTCTTGGTAAAGAGATTAAGAGTGTTACAGAAGAAAATAAAAACCTCATCAATGAATTGGTAATTCTTACTGCTAAAAATTATGCAGATATTCCTCCTACGCCATTGTGTAGTATCCACACTCCTCTGGTACCTAAGGAACCACCTGCGAGAGCAGCTATAGAAGAATCAGAGAAAATCGAGTTGGGTCCCCTGGCAAGGGATTTCCTGAGTACAGGAAAATTCGAAAAAGATGAGGTGTTTGGTTTGTATCCAACTATGGAGGGTAATGAAGGCGTAGTATGGAAAATTGGCAAGTCTAAAGTTACATTCGAAGGGGACATCATAAAAACTAAATTGGGTGGGAGAAACAGCTGGTCCAGATATCCTGGTACCGTAGGGCTATGGGAGCTCATTACTAAAAAAACAACCAAAATATTTTACAGAAGATGATTATCAAAGTTTCTCTAAAATTTTGACACTCTCTGATGCTTTGTACCAAAATAACGATGCCAGTCTAAGCGTGTGAATCCGAGCAGCGGGGATAAATACAAAACTCTTATTAAACCTATCTGGAATCAACTAAATACCGGTAGTGGTATAAAAACAATACAATACTATACCTAAGGAATTTGTATGGGTAAACGATGTTAGAAAACTTATAGATAGGTTGCTGGTTATAGCATTGGAGGAAAATGCTGGGAACAATAATTTCCATAATGAGAAAATGGGTATTGTAAACATGATTTGTGAGAAATTAGTTAATTTTATTGTAAACGATCCTAATGGTATAGGATACTTAATTAAAATTATCAATACTTTATCTCCTAAATTCTGGAATATATCAGAGGGTCGAGGTTTATTAAATGATATTATTAATATACTTCCGTTCGAGTTACACCTCCTTGGTTAGAAAAAATATTGTGGTCCTGGTACAAAACTTGAGAAACGAATAGAAAGAGGGGACAGGGGTATTAATCCTCTGGATGCTGCTTGTAAAGAACATGATATTGAATACAACACACACTAAGATCTGAATGATCGTCATGTGGCTGATCAAAAAGTATAAAAGGCAGCTTTTGGAAGATTAACAAGCAGAGACGCATCTTTGGGTGAAAAAAATAACAGCATTGGGTACAACTATTGCTATGAATACAAAACAAAAATTAGGGTGGGGTTTGTAATATAAATACTCTGAGAAATAATATAAATAAGAACAACAACATGAAACCAAAAGCAGTAGTATACCAAATACTATATCACGATCTTAAAAATTTAAAACTTAATTCTATTTTAACTAAAAAACAACAAGAAAAGCAGAGGCAATATATATCCAAAGGAAATGGAATGAAATTATTACTCAGTACGCCACAATTAAAACGATTGCAAAAAACAAGAAAGAAAACACACAGCGGAGGATTCATATTCACCATTCCAGCTCTCCTGGCTGCATTGGGGGCAGTTGGGAGCTTGGCTGAATGTAGTGCTGCTATTGCCAAAACTGTCATTGATACAAAAAAGAATAAGGCAGAACTAGAAGAGCAAAAGCGTCATAATCTTGCCATGGAGAAAAAAAATGGCAAAGGTGTGAAGTCTAGAGCACTCAGAAAATTAAAAAAAGAAGACGCTCTTACCAACCAAGACATTGAATCTTTCGTTAAAATATTTAAAATTAAACACTTCAGGGATGTTTACATGTCTGATTCTCTCCCTAAAGGTAGTCCTCACACTCGAGAATGTGGAGTGGTGAATTTGGACAAATCCGAAAACTTTGGTACTCACTGGATATGCAAAATGACAATGCTTTTATTTTCGATTCTTTCGGAGTAGTACCCACTACAGAATTAATTATTTTTCCGCATTCAGGACAAGGCTTTGTAGGTAACAAACGATTTATTTTCGAACCTGTTTCACTACATCTTGCCCTATGTTTGCTAATATTAGTTTTGGAGATTGATTTCCCACAAATAACACATTCGATGAAATTAGTAGATGACATTTTTTTTAATATGCTTTAAGTAAATGACAACAAGACGCACAATCAAGTCAAAATTCAATAAGATTCTATTCGCTAAAAAAACCACTTTGAAACTTACAATAATTGATAGAATGTAACTTAAAAAAAACAATAGTTAAAATTATAATATTTTGTATTTTTTCCCGAGTAAATTATAATATTTTTTCGGCTCTGGTATTTATTTATATATAAATACCAGAGCGAAAAAACTATTATAATTTTCTCGGTAAAAAATACAAAATTCAAAAATACAAATACAAATACAAATACAAATTAATACAAATTCAATCTGTGTGAATAAAAAGAATTGAACCCAATTCAAAATAAAATAATTGTAGCTATTAAGATAAAATGTTCAGCTGTTATTTATACAGAATTTCCGGAGACAACAAGTAACATCTGATCACACCAAAACTCAATCTGATCCAAATTACCATGAAAAAAGATTACTTGATACACTTTTTAAACTTAGAATAATAAATAGTTTGTAGCTTTAAAATAAAATAAATACTTAACTTTTAACAAAACAATTATGAGAAGCACAGCTTCAACACGTCCGTACTCTTGAAAAACTCTAACGATACTGACTGATCTGTAATGCAAAAACCCTTTAAGTAACCTAAGCGCGGATCGCGTTGAAAACATCCGAAACAGTGAGCCAATCAGAAAACATCACATCATCGCAGTACATGATAATCCAACCAATTAGAAAACAACACGTTAGATACGGGTCATCATAATATTGCGTAATAACTTTTTGCGAAACATTGTGCAATAGTTTACCCTTACGAGCAGTCACAATGTTGCGTAATAACCTATTGCGAAACATAATGCAATAATTTACCCTTACGAGCCATGTCAATGTTACGTAATGTTACGTAATTTAACTCGAAATAAATTACGACACTCGTACGAAATACGAGATGAAAAATTCACAGAGTTGCAATACTATAAAATAGCAAAAACATCGTCAATATAGGTTTACCACTATGCTTAAATTAATAAAAATAGTAGGCCTCGTACCAAGTACCAAGTGTGGGTGTGCGTGGATGTGCGTGGGTGGGTGTGCGTGGGTGGTTGGGTGTTGGTGTGCGTGGGTATGCGTGGGTGTGTGTGGGTGTGCGTGGGTGTAGATGTGCGTGTTACGTACTTTAACTCGTTAGAAATTATGAAACTCGTACCAAGTGTGAGTTGAAAAAACACAGATTTGCAATAGTATAAATTGGACAAAAACATCATCAAAATAGGTTTTCCATTGTGGTTAAATTAATAAAAATAATAGGCAGCGTACCAAGTGTTGATTTGAAGGAGTCCAATCCCTCTACTTAAAACACATTTTTATAGTGTCTAAAAAAGTTTATTTTGAAGGTTTTTGCTAACTTTGCTTAATCGTACCTAAAATGTCTACCTTACAAAAGTTGTGTTTATTTGAGATGTTTGTACGTGCCTTTTGATGTGGAATTGACCAAAATGTGGTATTCCAGTAGTGTAAAAGTACATATTATCAACCCGAGAAAGTATGAGCCCCCCTCGGGCAGATTTGGCTACACTTAAACCTAGCTCAAGATGTGCATATGAGTTTTTGCTCAAGTGTGGCACCCTGTCTAATCCAAGATTTTTGTAAAAATGCCCTCGGGAATTTCCTGTGAAAGTATGACCCCCCTCAGATTGATTTGCCGTAACTTACAAAAGCTACATCTGCCAGATTGTTGTCCATAAGCTTGTCAAAAATATGCCCCTCTTGATATTTTTTTGGCTACACCTAAAACTAAGCCAAAAATCCACCCTCACCACCCACACCCACCCACATACACCCACACACATACACACACACACACACACACACACACCCCTCACATACACACCCCTCACACACACACACACACACACACACACACACACACACACATGTTTACTTCTGGTTTATTTCTATTGCATCATGTTGTGCAACAAATTATTATCCAATATTATGATGCAAGAGCTTTTGCATTATGTTGTGCAACAAATTATTATCCAATATTATGCAACAAATTATGATGCAAGAGCTTTTGGATTATGTTGTGCAACAAATTATTACCCAATATTAGTAGAGACAATAAGAGAGTTCTAAGCCCTCATTTGGGGCTCGAATCATCATGTGGGGCTCGTCGTAGTATTTTATGATGTATATTTTGAGGGCAGAGTTGGCAACACTGTGGGCCCACTGTAGCCTTTTATGAGGGGGTCTATTGCCCCCTGTTTACATCTGGTAATACTGCCGTAGATTTTTTGACAGTGTTGTTAACCTACTGGGTTTTTTCACTGTAAATTTTCATCATGTGGGGCTCGTCGTAGCCTTTTATGATGTATATTTTGAGGACAGAGTTGGCAACACTGTGGGTTTTTACTGTAGCCTTTTATGAGGGGGGTCTATTGCCCTCTGTTTACATCTGGCAATACTGCCGTAGATTTTTTGACAGTGTTGTTAACCTACTGGGTTTTTTCACTGTAAATTTTCATCAAAGGGCCTGAGGGGTCCACGTACTTTTTATGTCTGGCAATACTGTTGGGGGCCTAGTGTTGGCGACACTGTGGGTTTTTACTGTAGCCTTTTATGAGGGGGACCTATTGTCCCCTTTTTATATTTGGCAACTCTATTGGATGTTCCTTTTTTGAGGCTTGGGTTTTACCAACCCATCCGAAGAAAATTCCACTATATGATTTTTCACTGGCTAAGCTAACCTACAAATAGGAATTGGCAACACTGACGAGCATTAAATAATGATTTCGAGCCTCAAATGATGATTCGAGCCTCGTCGGTGTTGCCTACCCACTCTACAAAAATTCTACTATATGATATTTTGAAACCTTTCACGGTGTATGTTAATTTTACTAGCAGTGTTTCCTACTAGCAGTGTTTCCAACTCGTTGTAGCCTTTCACGGTGTATAATTTTTTTAGCTTTTTGTGTGTGTGTGAGTGTACGCGCGCGTGTATTGTGACGAATGCACTCTCTCATTCTTGAAGGATGAATGCATCTTATCGTAATTTTCCAACTGTGGGACCAAATGTTTATATATCGTGACCTTTGTAAACCTCTTTCGGGAACAATGTGTCGCACACACACGCGCGCGCGCGCGTGCCTGTATTGTGACGCAAGCAAACAAAAAAAAACTTTGCCTGTCATTACAAAAAAAAAATTTTGACCGTATTCTTAAATAACTAACAAGGACAATGAATCTTTTTGGCTTCCGCAAACAGATCAACATGGAGACTGCACCGCCAAATTTCAATAACCTCTTACCTTCCGTGTTATCTAAACTCAATGGTTTACTGATTGTTCATCTCAACAGCATTTGGACGAAACTGAATGACGATGTGGGCAAGATGTTTTATGTTTTTAATAACAATTTACATTTCTACGAAATTCCGATCGACGGGAAACTTCAAATCACCGTGAATCCGGAAAACGCAGGCGAAATCAAAATTTCTACCGGCAAGAATATTTTTCGAATCAAGCACGACAAGATGCTTTCTAACATTACGTACGATGTGTCTGCAGGAGATTATCTTTACATGGAACTTCTCGGAGATTACGACAAACTCATTCCTCTTTTTGTAGAATTACGAATCGTCTATCCTATTATAAATAACCGTTAACCAAAAATGCCTAACGACATTTTCGGCAACACCAAGCGTGTAGACCACGCAGAAGAGATTCTCATGTTGGACATTCGAGTTAAGAAGTTGAGGACCGATTTGATTGCTTTGCAGGAGACCTTAAACAAAAGTTTAGAGTCGGAAATCGCTACGCTCCAAACGCAATGTCTCGACCCCATTCTGAAAATCGATTCCGAACTGAAGACGCTGATAAAAAATTATGTCGACGTACCTTCTTACGACAACGTTCAAAATATACAGTTGAGCGTGGATTCGCTTCAAAATGATTTGGCCAAATTACAGCAATTTCAATTGAAAAATGAAGATTTGGAAAAATTGAAACTCGAAATCGAAGAACGAACTTCCGCAATAGAAAAGAATTTCTCTGAACTTCAAACCGTCGTGAACGATATAGATGCGGAACGCTTACATGTCGTTGTTTCCAAATTACAAGAAGAATTCACCAGCACGTTGGAAGAAATTAAATCCAAGTTACAGATTTTGGAAGATACAATGACGAACCTACCATCGTCGGACGAACTGCAGGTCATCGGTAAAAGCGTAGCGAACATAAAAATTCAATTGGAGGCGTATCGAGATTTCGAACACATTCAAACCACCATCGCTATGCTTCAGGGGTCCTTGGAATTGATCAACGAAGAAATTAAAAATATTCACGCTGAAGCAAGAACGTTGACGAGCATTCAAGACACGTTAAGTACAATTCAGCAGAAGATCGAATATTTAGAAAATTTGAACGTCGAAACGAATCTCGCTCATTTTCATCACGTACTCGACATCATACAGGGTGACTTGGAATCGTTACGGACGAGCGTGCCTTCGAGCGAAGATTTGGAAAAATTGAAAACAGCGGTGACGGCACTATCCGATTCGAACGACATCAAAAGTTCATTGAGCGATATCGAGAGTAGGGTGGCCAATCTCCCCACCTCCAAAGAATTGCACGCTTTGAAAAGAAACATATCTCGAATGCTGAAACGACTAGAAACGGAAACGGCGAACGTGGAACAGATTCGAGACGAAATTTGTTCGCTGGTGTCGACGCTGCCCACTTCGCAGAGCGTCGCCAACCTTCACACGCAGTTTACAGAGATGCGAAAGATCGTGAACGATCTTACCGAGAAGAGCTCGAAATTGAATCAAGTCGAGAACCTTCAGAACATTGTCGTCAACATCAGAGATCAAGTTGGAGTGCTGGAATCCACGCAGGAATCGACGCTGGCCTCTTTCGGTGCCAAGTTGCAAGAACTCAACGAAAACTACAAGCAGTTGAACGTGGAAGTGAAAATCAAACCGTCGTTTTCTACCGTTACGGATACCATAATCGAGCATTTGCTGCCCATCGAAAATAAACTCGGACAAGTTCACAGTAATCTCGTCACCTTCGACACTAAATTCGCCAAATTGTTCACCTTGCAAGCCATCGAAATCAACAGCGTTCCCAATCAACAGAGAATCTCTACGTTCGTCGAAGGTAACAAACTGTACATGTTGCATCCTTATCATCCGTACTACAAGTTTCTCCTCGATGGCACGATTCAGATAAACGAATTTTCGTACTGGTCTCACGGTAGAAAAGCTAGCGTTCCCACCATGACTTTGATATCGAATCGTGGTGTCCAGAAAGCAGGAAACATTCCTCCGGCATGTTGGAACGAAACGCGCAACATATATGAAATACACGAAGACGAAGATCTTACCGTTTTCGACGTGAGTGCCGGCGATAAGCTGATCCTTCAAAACACGAGCGAAGTGCCACCCTCTTTGAATCCCATCACGCTTGTGCTTCTCTTGAAACGTAATCTCTAAAAAATGTCTAGGCAAGCCATCGTCGAAGAATTGCATAAACCTGCACGCCGCAACTACGAACGTTTGGCTGTGGTAACCAAGGGCATCGACGACCTCTGGCAAAGTGACCTCGTGGAGATGAGCAGTGGCAATTTGAAAAACGTACATAAATTGAACAAGGGCAACAAGTACCTTCTCTCCGTCATAGACACATTTTTGAAATTCGCATGGGCTCTACCTTTGAAGGCGAAAACGGGAACATGCGTCACGGAAGCATTCAAATTAATTTTTCGCGAAAGCGGCGGCAGACAACCACGGTTTCTGCAAACGGACAACGGTAAAGAATTTTACAACGCCGTATTCCAAAAGTTTATTCAAAAACACAAGATTCAACATTATTCGACCTTCAGTCACATCAAAGTCAGCATCGTGGAAAGATTTAATCGAACCTTGAAAACACACATGTGGAAATGATTCACGCTTCGGGGAAATTACAAATGGGTCGACATCCTGCCGGAACTCGTCGACACCTATAATGATACGGTACACAGAACGATAGGCATGAAGCCAGCCGACGTTACCAAGTCCGACGAGCAGCGTTTAATTTCTACAGTTTACTGTCCAAAGTACACACCCACGACAAAAAAAGCTAAATACAAAATTGGAGACCAGGTGAGGATCAGCAAATTCAAACGCACCTTCGAGAAGGGATTCACAAAAAATTGGAGCACGGAACTTTTTACGGTGGTTCGAGTTCTACCCGGAAACCGACACACGTATATAATAAAAGATAGTAGCGGCGAGATTTTGAAAGGAAGATTTTACGAAGAGGAACTCTCTAAAACGAAACACCCCGACACGTACCTCATCGAGAAAGTATTGCGTAGGAAAGGTGACAAACTGTTTGTCAAATGGCTGGGACTTCCGGAAAAGAGTTGGATCGACGCGAACGAAGTGATCTTGTGAGTACGTGGAACGTCGTGAAGCGTCTACCGGATCCAAAAAGTCAAACGAGAAAAAAAAAGAACGGCGAGTTGCTTCCCGACAGCATCCGCTGTCTGATCGTAGGTCCTTCGGGGTGTGGGAAAACGACACTGCTCGTGGACAATTTTCTCCTCGCACCGAATTGGTTAGATTGGAACAACAGGCACCTGTACGTGTTCTCGAAAAGTTTGGAGCAATCCAAATACCAGCAACTGATGAAAGTGTACGATGGTCTGGACATTGCAACGTTCGCCTCGGAAATAAAACCACTCGACGATTGTCGTGAAAATTCAGTCGTCGTGTTCGACGACGCCATCCTGGAAAATCAAAATGAAATTCGCAACTTTTTTACGCAAGGTCGTCACAAAAAAATGGATTGCTTTTACCTAGCTCAAACGTTTTCCAAAATTCCAAAACAGTTAGTACGCGACAACGCTAATTTCATATGTTTGTTTCGTCAAGATCACACCAACCTCAAGCATGCGTACGATGACTACGTAGGCGGAGACATGAACTACAATCAATTTTCGGAAGGCTGCTCTTCTTGCTGGAACGGTGACGATTTCGGATTCGCGACGATCGACATGACGAGGAAACCCAACGACGGAAAATACAGAAACAAAATCAACGACTTTCTAAACGTTGCAACGTTGTGAGAAACGACGTGTATAAATAACGTCATGACGAAACGAAAAATCGAAGACGAAAATCTCAAGCTTCGCGATTACCTCGCGAAACGCTTCAAAGGTTGGAAATCCGAGAATCGTGGATTCTACGAAGAAAAGAAACGTCAGGATCAACCTGTGATCGATGCCATCAGCAGTCTAGGTAAAGAAATTAAAAGTGTCACGGAACAAAATAAAAATTTGATCAACGAACTCGTACCGCTCGCAGCTAAAAGTTACGCCGTATCCACGCCCATTTCGAGCATTCCTTCGACGCCGTTCGAGCTGAAGGATGCACCGGCACGACGTCGAGCCATTGGTAGCACGTCGTCTTCGGATAAAATCGAGTTGGGACCTTTGGCACGAGACTACCTGAGCACGGGGAAATTCGACAAGGATGAAGTGTTCGGATTGTATCCCAGCATGGAAACCAACGAAGGCGGTGGTGTGGTGTGGAAGATTGGGAAATCGAAGGTGACCTTCGAAGGCAACGACATTAAAGTCAATTTAGGCGAGAAGGATAGTTGGAACAGGTATCCGGGTACGGTGGGACTGTGGTAACTCGTCGCCAAAAAGCAGCCGAAAGATTACACCGACGAAGATTACCAAAGTTACAAGGAAATTCTGATCATGACGGATGCCTTGTACCAGAACAACGACGCCTCGCAGAATAGGGTGAAATCGAGCAGCGGCGAGAAGTACAGGAATCTCATCAAACCGATTTGGAACCAGGTCAAAAAAGGCAGCGGCGTCAAACGCTACAACACGTTACCCAAAGAATTCGTTTGGGTGGACGACGTTAGGAAGCTCGTGGACCGATTGTTGGTGATAGCCGGCGAAGAGAATGCAGGCAATCGTAATTTCTACAACGAGAAGGTTGGCATCGTGGACATGATCAGCACGAAACTTTCCAACTTCATCGTGAACGACGACAAGGGCATAGGTTACCAGATCAAAATCATCAACACGCTGCCTCCGAAATTTTGGAACGTGGCCGAAGGAAAGGGACTCGTGAACAACACCGACGAGGCTCGAATCATCATTTGAGGCTCGAAATCATTATTTAATGCTCGTCAGTGTTGCCAATTCCTATTTGTAGGTTAGCTTAGCCAGTGAAAAATCATATAGTGGAATTTTCTTCGGATGGGTTGGTAAAACCCAAGCCTCAAAAAAGGAACATCCAATAGAGTTGCCAAATATAAAAAGGGGACAATAGGTCCCCCTCATAAAAGGCTACAGTAAAAACCCACAGTGTCGCCAACACTAGGCCCCCAACAGTATTGCCAGACATAAAAAGTACATGGACCCCTCAGGCCCTTAGATGAAAATTTACAGTGAAAAAACCCAGTAGGTTAACAACACTGTCAAAAAATCTACGGCAGTATTGCCAGATGTAATCAGAGGTCAATAGACCCCCTCATAAAAGGCTACAGTAAAAACCCACAGTGTTGCCAACTCTGTCCTCAAAATATACATCATAAAAGGCTACGACGAGCCCCACATGATGAAAATTTACAGTGAAAAAACCCAGTAGGTTAACAACACTGTCAAAAAATCTACGGCAGTATTACCAGATGTAAACAGGGGGCAATAGACCCCCTCATAAAAGGCTACAGTAAGAGCCCACAGTGTTGCCAACTCTGCCCTCAAAATATACATCATAAAAGGCTACGACGAGCCCCACATGATGATTCGAGCCCCAAATGAGGGCTTAGAACTCTCTTATTGTCTCTACTAATATTATGCAACAAATTATGATGCAAGAGCTTTTGCATTACATCAATGTTAGTATTGTGAGAGTGGCTGAAGAGTACAGATGTGTTGTTGCATTGCTACTCATACAGGTCTGATATTTGACAGATCTTGCTTGTTTGTTCTTGTTGCATTTGTGCTAGGGCAGTGCTTCTGTACTTATTCTACCTTTGTGCATGTAGGCTATCAGCTTTATAGAACCTGTCATAGGTTTATTAAGTATAGAGTTTTGATTTGAACCCCAAGAAATTTTATATAAATACCAAAGCCAAAAATATTAACACACATACACACACACACACACTAGGTATACAAAGCACACTGCTGAACCCAATTGATATTTTTTATTAAGTATAAAGTTTTGATTTGGACCCCAAGAAATTTTATATAATAAACCAACAACAAAAATGCCAAATCAAAAACATTGTAATCAATGCAAAAAGAATATATCCAGCCCCAATTGGGCTAAGCATCAAAAAAATTGTTATCCAGACAAATGCAGAATTCTCACAAAAATATGCCCAAAATGCCACAGAGGATGATGAAAAATACAGCGTTGTTCCCTTATTGCCCAAGCTGTGCTGCAAGTGCAACAACAAAATTAAATCACGTCTGTTACCCAGACATGACAAATTATGAGAAATACATGCACCCTATAGATCCCAAAGATGAGTGGGTTATCACAGACAAGCTGGATGGATCTCACATATGCCTTGTGTACACCCACTGTGCTGTGCAGCAGGAACACATACAATGTGCAAAGCAATTTCTGTGGCCTGGAGGGCTATGCACAGAGCATTCACCCTGTAATGCAGAAACTGTTCAAAATTATTGATACAGATTTGGATGATACAATTGTTGTACATGGAGAAGTGATAGGGCCCAAGATCCAGAGCAACATATCTTACATACCTGATGGATCACAGGTTTATGTCTATGATATCTACAATGTAACAACAGGAATGTTTTTTAGGCCCTACATGAGAATTCTTGATATGTTGAGAGAGGCTGGGTTCGAGAATACAATTGAGGGCAGAATAGTGCATTTAACTGATGATTTCTGGGCAAACATAGAATCTGAGAAATCAATATTGTTTCCCCACCTGGATCAGATAGAGGGATTTGTGTTTTGTCACAACACAGATTCTCCTGAAATTTCAAACGGCAAATTCAAGTATAGCATATTCAAATACAAAACCCAGTGGTACAAGAACAGGACACTGTCTGGAACACCTGCAAAAATAACAAAGGAGCACTGCAGCAGGTTTTTGGGAAAATATGACATAGTACAGCACCTAAAGAATACAGATGAAATTGTTAGAAACAAGTTTGTAGAAGATCTGCTGTTAAAATCCCTAAGAGATTACATGGATGAGTGCAACATAGATTCAAGCCAGGTTGCAGCTTTGAACTGTTACATGAATACATTCTCCAAACTGCTTGCTGACAACAAGTGTCTTGTTAAGAATCAGGAGAAGAAAATTCTGAAGCAATGGACAATTGCTCAGATACAGAACCCATATGTTGATTAGTGCTTGTTGTTATGTTTCTAAAATTAAAAAAATCAGAACAATCATATACAAGAATATTAAGACACTCTGTACAGTTGTATGCAGGGTAAGAATATATAGGATACAGTAAAATATTTATTATAGAACAAGCAGCTGCTTAATATATTTTCTGAGTCAAACCCCTGCATGTCTTTAATCAATATGCACTTAAGCTAAAAGGCATAGGATCAATTTATTAATTGAAAAGTATTGATGTTCTCTGAATAGGATTGTATTCTCTCTGATATTTATGCATGTTGTCTTATATTCAAATATTGTACAGTGCCTATATGCCTGTACAGTTTTAAGCAGTCATATGCTTATACAAGTGTAAAATATAATATTAAAAAAATTATAAGAATATATAGAATTGTATGTGCCTAACATCTAAAATAATCCCTATAGTTTCTGAAATAATCAATCAAAAATTATTTTTCAAAAATTTGTATAATAGCCTAGGGTTCAAATCTAAAACCCACATGCATTAAATAGAATTATGTTTTTTTTAAAAAAAATTATAGAGGCATAAAACATAGAGAATTGTCTACTCATAACATCTGAAAAGATTCCAGGTTTCTGTCACCTATTCTGAGATAATCAAACAAAACATGTATAACAGCCAGGAGGGTTCAAATCTCAAACCCCCGTGCCTGTCACATCATTATTCAAATATATGAATAGAATTATGTTTTTTTGAAAAAATTATAGAGGCATAAAACACAGAGAATTGTATACTCATAACATCTGAAAAGATTACAGGTTTCTATCACTTATAATTTCTGAGATAATCAAACAAAACATGTATAACAGCCAGGAGGGTTCAAATCTTAAACCCCCGTACCTGTACAAGCATAAGTGCAACTGCACATACACAGGTACATATTCATAGGGATTCTTGCAATTGTACTCAGCCACATCTGCTACTGACCCATATCCTGTGAATACACAACAATTGTACAGGCTCAAGATTATATGTGCCAGAAGCTTTGCTTGTACAGGTACAAGCATAAGTGTCTGTACATATACAGGCACATTTTCATAGGGCTTCTCACAACTGTACAGGCTATACATTCTCTGTGGCCCTACAGTCTTGTGCATTATTCTGTTTAAGAGCTTCTCACAACTATACGATATATATATTCTCTGTGGCCCTACAGTTTTGTGCCTTGTTCTGTCTGGGATTCTCACAACTGTACAGGCTATACAAATTCTCTGTGGCCCTACAGTTTTGTGCCTTGTTCTGTCTGGGATTCTCACAACTGTACAGGCTATACAAATTCTCTGTGGCCCTACAGTTTTGTGCCTTGTTCTGTCTGGGATTATTAAAACTGTACAGGCTATACATTTTCTGTGGCCCTACAGAACAGGAGCAATGCAACAACACATCTGTACTCCTCAGCCACTCTCACAATACTAACTGATATGTAATGCAAAAGCTCTTTCATCATAATTTGTTGCATAATATTATGTAATAATTTGTTGCACAACGTAATGCAAAAGCTCTTGCATCATAATTTGTTGCTTATATTGGATAATAATTTGTTGCACAACATAATGCAAAAGCTCTTGCATCATAATATTGGATAATAATTTGTTGCACAACATGATGCAATAGAAATAAACCAGAAGTAAACATGTGTGTGTGTGTGTGTATGTGTGTGTGTGTGTGTGAGGGGTGTGTGTGTGTGTGTGTGTGTGTGTGTGTGTGGGTGTATGTGGGTGGGTGTGGGTGGTGAGGGTGGCTTTTTGGCTTAGTTTTAGGTGTAACCAAAAAAAATATCAAGAGGGGCATATTTTTGACAAGCTTATGGACAACAATCTGGCAGATGTAGCTTTTGTAAGTGTCGGGAAATCAATCTGAGGGGGGTCATACTTTCACAGGAAATTCCCGAGGGCATTTTTACAAAAATCTTGGATTAGTCAGGGTGCCACACTTGAGCAAAAAGCTCATATGCACATCTTGAGCTAGGTTTAAGTGTAGCCAAATCTGCCTGAGGGGGGCTCATACTTTCTCGGGTTTATAATATGTACTTTTACAATACTTATTCCTGTTGAGGGTTGCAGGGTACGTCAGACCTTTGGAATATCTAAACTGGACAACTGATTGGTGACTAATACTAGGACATAACGACGCCAACTCACCCCTTCTTTTTTCACCCTGAAAGTTTGTAGGAGTAAAGCAGTACGTATTTGCTTTGTTGTTCCTGTGAAAGGAATGTGGTTGTCTGTGGATGTATCATGTGTTTCACATTGCCAAAGAATAAGACAGATACTAATCAGTGGCGTGTCCGAGATTCGGTCCAGGGTACCATAACCCCCCTCTCTTTGCACCAGTATTCTTTAAAAAAATCCAAGGCAGGAATAGATGACAAAATCAGGACTGATAGCATAAAAAAATCCCTTTCGAGAAACCTGCGCTGGGAATGGTCATAATAAGTGGCATTCGCAAACCCTTTGATTGGGGGAGAGAGGCATTGATGAAATTTCTGTTAATGGATAGTAAAACCTCTTTATATCATAGTTTTATTGTATTGATTTTCGATTCGTACGAAACAGGGGTATATGTGTCCGGATGCATAGAAAATCTTATTAGTGTAATTTTAACGGATAACCCAATATAAACAAGTAGTATAAAATACAATATTATAAACCCCACTTACAAGTGTAGAAAAGAAGAGGTTATTTGATTGAACAACCCGATTTGCTTACACTTAAAACAATGCCAAGAGGGGCTTATACCCCAATTCTTCAAGAGTGATATACTCTGAATTTTTAAGAATTTTGAATTCTAGTGTAGAAAAGAAGAACCCCCCTCAGACAGATTTGCCTATACTTAAAACAATGCTAAGAGGGGCTTATACCCCAATTCTTCAAGTGTGATATGCTCTTAATTTTAAGAATTCTGAATTCTAGTGTAGAAAAGAAGAATTTTTAACAGCCTGATTTGCCTATACTTAAAACTAAGCTAAGTTCCTATAAGATTTTATTGTTTATAGTGTGTTTTTCTGTCAAAATCCCAGGAATCTTGAATTCTAGTGTAGAAATAATAAGCCCCCCCTCAGATTGATTCTGCCATGTGTATATTGATATAAAGCTCATAGCTCCTGGGTTCTGGGACCCAGTAGAGTATGGTGCATAGCCCCATGGTTTTTATTGTCTTGTAAACAAGAGGCTAGGGTTTGAATCCTGATAAAATGTGAAGCCTCCCCTGATGGCAAAGTGTTAATATTGTTGCTTTGTAAACAAGAGGCTGGGGTTTGAGTCCTGACAAAATGTGTAAGATTGAAATACATGAGGCAAAATAATATCTCCATACGTGAGATTTAGAGAATAATTATTGTTAGTTTATATATAATTGATAGCTCCCAGATCTGAAACCTGGTAAAAAGTGTTATACAACAGCATAAAAAAGCAAAATTATTTTATATTGGGGATCACCAGAGCCTAGTTATTGTTTTGGCATAGTTCTGTTTTTTTTTGGACCAAGAAATTTTATATAAATAAACAACAAAAATGCCAAAACAAAAATATTGCAAACAGTGTAATAAAAATATATCTAGTTCTAATTGGTCTAGGCACCGGCATATTTGTGACTATAAGAAATGCAGAAAAACCACAAAAATGTGTCCAAGATACCATAAAATATTAAGCAAGGCATATTACAAATGGCACAAGTGTAATTCTTATGTACAGTCATCAACATTGCCCCCACAACCATCTACATCTGGTCTGAAAAGGAAGCATGAAGCACCTGTTAATGCTAGAGCAGCAAAGCAGCCACGCTATGCACCACCCATCCATAGCAGTTTTAATGACCAATTAAGAGATTATCGGTTTGTATCAGAGCCAAGATGTGGTATTAATAATTTTTTGAACAGTGTAAATCCTGATGTGCAGGCAATTCTAAATGCACAAAATGGCTCTTATAAGCTGTCCCTCAAATTGTTTGCACAATATAAGAAACCAAATGGCACAAAATTTACGCAGCCCCACATAACAGAAACTGTACCGGTATATTCAAATGCAAATTCAGACAAAATAATAAGCAGGTTGATGGAACAATTGAATATTAAACACTCTGAATTTGCTGGAAAAGAGTCTGGATGGAGCCTATGCGGATCTCCACACAAGTTATATGTTAATATTTCTGAATTCAACCCATTACAAGGATCTACATATTTGCCATTACCTGCCAATATTAAAAACAAAAGAGCAGTGGTTAATATAGAAAATAATGATGAGAAATGCTTTTTGTGGTGTATTTTAGCTGCTTTGTATCCAGTTTTAAGGCATCCTGAGAGAATAACTTATTATAAACAATATGAGCATGATTTTGATGAAGCAATGGAGGGTTTTGAATATCCAATGTCTGTTCAGAATATTGATAAATTTGAAAAAAAGGCCAGGAATATCAATGGAAAACAATTATCTATTAATGTATTTATTTGTTCTACTGGCCGTGGCAATTGCTTGATAGCACCTCTCAGAATCAGTACATTTGATGATGATTCTGCTGTTCCGATTGATCTGCTCTTAATTGAAGGGGATGATACATATCATTACACTCTGATTTATAATCTTGAAGCTTTAGTCAGAAAACAACTAGACAAATCCAATACAATATTCAAGTTGTGCAGAAGATGTTTAACTGTATTTGATGGTCAAAAAATGGTGAATGGGGTTCGGGAAGTGAATGCAGAAATTGCTAAAAACAAGTTAATTGAGCATCTGAAATACTGTGGGAATCATAAACCTGTTCATATGCTTATGCCTAAGCCAAGTGAAAATGCCAAATTCAAAAAGTTTGAAGCCTTGTTGGAACACCCAGCATATATAGTCTGTGATTTTGAATCAAACCTCAAACCCCTTGCATTCTGCAGCCCAGACCCTGAGGAATCTTCAATTACATCATGTCAATTACATGAACCTTCCAGCTTTTATTATGTGGTTCTACAGGATGGGGTTGTTAGTAAAGAATATTTATACATGGGAGCAGATGCCATTAAAGAATTTGCACATAGAATAGAAAATGAGTGCCATGACATATCATCTAATGTCTTATTAAAATCAAAACCCATGTTGCCTTTAACAGAGAAACAGAATGAAGATTTCAACAAATGCAGAAAAATGCCCGGTATGTGATTCTGAATTTTCAGATACAAATATCAAGGTACATCACCATTCCCATACAGATGGTAAATTTGTAATGGCCCTGTGTAATAGCTGCAATATTCAGATTCAGAGAACAAAATTTGTCCCCATATTTTGCCATGGTGCATCCAATTATGATTTTCATCATTTGATCAGGTACGAGGGGTTTAACAAGCAGAATTTAAATATTTTAGCAGAAAATGATGAGAAATATATAGCTATTAGCAAAATAATTAAAGTTAATGGTGTTTGTATTCACTTAAGATTTCTTGATTCATACAGAATTTTATCGGCTAGCCTGGCTACACTGGCCACTCAATTATCTGATGATCAATTGAAAATCACATGTGCTTTGTTTCCAAATCAGGACCTGAAATTAATTAGGCGGAAGGGTGTATATCCATATGATTATGTTACAGATTTTTCTAAATTTGATGAGTGTTCTCTGCCTCCACAACAAGAGTTTTACAGCAAAATCAGAGCATCTGGAATCAGTGATGAAGATTATCACCATTCCCAATTGATGTGGAACAATTTAAAATGCAAGACATTTGCTGATTATCACAGGGCATATTTAAAACTAGATGTGACCCTCTTAGCTGATATACTGCAGGCATTCAGAAAATCTTCCATGCAAAATTATAAGCTGGATCCAATGTATTTTACAGTGCTCAGGGCCTAGGATGGTCTGCAATGTTTTTAAACACTAAAATGCAATTGGATCTGATCCAAGATCAGGACATGTATCTGTTTATGGAACAATGTATAAGAGGAGGCATGGTGCAATGTTCTCAGAGATATGCCAGAGCAAATAACAAATATATTCCTGATTATGATCCGGCACTGCCATCAAATTATATACTGTATGTAGATGCAAACAGCCTGTATGGTTATGCCATGATGGATAAATTGCCATATTCAGGGCTTGAATGGGTTGAAGATTTCAATATTGAAGATCTTAAGGATTTTGATGACAGTGACTATGGGCTCTTCTTAGAGGTTGATCTGACAATTCCAGGTAATTTACACAACAAATTTCCTGATCTGCCCCCAATTCCTGAGGTTAAGTGCTCACCTGGCTCTAAACAGAAGAAATTGATGATGACTCTGGAGCCAAAACAGGATTATGTTATATATTACAAAAACCTCCAGTTCCTCATGAAACATGGTGTTCAAGTGACCAAAGTTGGAAAAGTTTTGAGGTTCAGGCACTCAAAATGGTTGAAGTCATATATTGATACAAACACCTTCGAACATCTGCAATAAGCCAATTTGATAAGACCGTGTTTAAATTGATGGTCAATTCAGTGTATGGCAAAACAAATGTCAGAAAACATACCGATGTTAAAATAATTACTGACCCCAGCCTGAGCAAAAAAATTGATTGCAAAGCCTAATTTCAATTACAGAAGTATTTATGATGAAAATATGGCACTTTTCAACATGAAAAAAACAAAGATCAAATTTGATAAACCTATTTATGTAGGGGCTGTGATATTGGAATTGGCCAAATTACACATGTTAAAATTGTATTATGATGTGTTGAAGCCTTTTTATAAGGATCGTGTAAAACTGATGTACATGGACACAGATAGTTTTGTTCTTGATATTCAAACAGGAGATGTTTATCAAGATATGGCACAGCCTGAATTGTTTAAATATTTTGATACCAGTGAACATTCAAAAATTAAACACCACACAAAAAGGTGCCAGGCAAGTTAAAAGATGAGACACTTGGTGATGTTATTGTGGAATTTGCTGGGTTAAGGGCCAAGATGTGCAGTTTTGAAACATGTGGTGGTGTTGTTGCCAAAAAAGGCCAAGGGCATTGGCAGAGTAACTGTGGACAAAGAGCTTGAATTTGAGGATTACAAAAATTGCCTCAAATCATGTAGCACAATCAGAACATCAGAATCCAGAATTCAGAGTGTGGATCACTTGTTGACTAGCAATATTGAAAGAAAAGTGGCTCTGGATCCACATGATGATAAGAGATGCATTATATCATGTGGCATACATACTCTATTTGGGGTCATTGTGATTTGAAAAGTGGCAAACAATGCCCAATTACAGAGCATGATTTGAAATAAATAAACATGCCTATGAACTTATTTGGGTTCAAAAAACAGGCTATTATGGACCTGCCAACACCACAACCCTCTTCTGATATAATATCTAAACTAAGTGGCTTGTTAATTATTCATCTGAACAGCATACTTACAGATGTTGATGATGAAACAGGTAAAACATTGTACATATTTAACAATAATTTAAATCATTATCAATTACCTGTAGGTGGGCAATTACAATTTATTACAACCCCTGAGGGTGATGTCAAGATTTCAGTAGGGAGAAATATTTATAGAATTAAGCACTCAAACATGATTTCTGGCACTGTATATACTGTTTCTGCTGGTGACTGCTTATATATTGAGGTCCTTGGATCCTATGACAAGCTTATACCTTTTTTATAGAATTAAGAATCAGATATTCAATAATAAATAACCACTAAAACAAAATGCCTAATGATATATTTGGCCATACAAGGCATGAAGATCACAGTGATGAGATTCTTATGCTTGATGTCAGAGTCAAGAAATTAAGAAGTGATTTACAAGCTTTACAAACCACACTCAATGCCAGTCTTCAACTAGAAATTACAAATTTACAATCACCATGCATGGACCCTCTTCTTAAAATTGATTCTGAACTCAAAGTGCTACTTCAGAAATATACTGACTTGGCAACATTAGATAATTTTCAAAGTTTAGAAGAGGCTGTAGCAGCTCTTCAAGCCAAATTTAAGACCCAGGCCACCAACTCTGAGCAATTGAAACAGCAATTGGAAGAGCAGATAAATAATGTCGTTACACAGCTCCAAACAACTGTCAAAAGCATAAAATCACAAGAAGATTTTGATCTAGTGATTTCCACTCTAAGGGAACAGATTCAATCACTCCAGATACCTAATCTGGATCCCTTGAACAATGCCATAGCCGAGGTTAAAGAAAAAATTGAGACACTTGAAAATTTTATGAACAACTTGCCATCTTCTGATGCTTTGAGTGCAATAACTCGGAGTGTTGCCAACATTAAGCTGCAACTTGAAACATATGAAAATTTTGGAAAAATTCAAAGTACCATAACCCATCTTGAGGGTACAATAGCAGCAGTGCAAAGTGATCTGACAAATGTACAAGAATCTCTAGAATCCCGCCTGCCTGGTATTGTAGACATACTTGTCAGTGTCCAGCAACAGATCACAAAGCTTGAAAACCTCAACACTGAATCTGAGCTATCTCATTTTCATCACTTGATCGATGATATCCAAACAAAACTTGAAATTTTACAACAATCAACACCCACTCAGGCAGATATAGCCCTGCTCCAAAATGCTATGCAAAATGTGGCTGATGCTTCTGAATTAAATAATGTGAAATTGGCACTTGAATTTTTGCAAAATACTGTAACAAATCTGCCTACATCACAGGAACTTAAAAATATTAAGAGAGCTGTGAATCGCATATTGAAATCAGAAGATATCAAGAATATCCAGACAGAGATCAAACAACTTACTCAGACAGTGGCCACTCTACCAACTAATCAACATATTAATGAACTGCATGCCCTGTTTGAGGATATCAGAAGACAGGTCCATGATCTTACTGCTCAAAATTCAAAATTGGCAGTTATTGAAAATTTGCAACAAATTGTAGCTAATATCAAGCAGCAGCTAGGGACCATGGAATCCAATCAAGCAAATGCCCTGTCTGTTTTTGCCACCCAGCTACAAGATTTTGTGCAACAATACAAAAAACTTGTTGTGGACATAAAAATCAAGCCAGGCCATGATGATGTTGTTAGGACCATCAATGAGCACCTTGAATCTGTAACAAGGAGATTGCTCAGAGCAGAAAAAGAAATAACAGGCATAATCGAGAATCCAAAACATACAGTAATTCTTGAATTGTACAGCATCCCCAACAAAGAATATGATTCACCATTTACAGCAGGTGGCAAAATATATATGCTGTCCCCTGCACAATTTTATTACCAGTTTTTTGTTGGGGGCACACTGAGACCAATCAAGATCAAATATTGGCTTCAACCACAGGCACACCACTACCCCACCTTATCAATAACAAATGCTGACAACAAACCAAAAATCACCAGTGTAGAGGTAGAGGATTTTACAGATCCCAATACATTAGAAACAGCCTATGTTGAAGATGATGGCTCTTTGGAATTTAAAATACAAATAGGGGACAAATTATATTTAGAAAATCCTGTAGTATCAGCTGCTGAACACCCCATAGTTGCAATATTCTTGTTTTCATATTATGTCTAGACAAATTATTGTTGATGAATTACACAGACAAGCCAGACATAATTTTAAGTGTAGTCACAAAAGGCATAGATGATTTATGGCAGAGCGACTTGATTGAGATGGCAAGTGGACAGTTGAAAAACTTAGACAAAATCAACAAGGGCTACAAGTATCTACTCACTGTCATAGACAGATTTTCAAAATTTGCCTGGGCTGTGCCACTCAAATCCAAAACTGGAAAATGTGTTACAGAAGCAATCAGGACAATCATCAATCAGAGTGGAAGATCACCGCGCTATTTGCAAACAGATAATGGCAAAGAATTTTATAATTTTGTGTTAAAACAATTTATTAAAAGCCAGTCAATAAAACATTACTCGAGTTACAGTGATCTCAAGGCCTCAATTGTAGAGAGATTCAACAAAACCCTAAAAAATCTTATGTATAAACAATTTACACTTCAAGGTAATTATAAATGGCTTAATATTCTTCCAGAACTTCTACATAAATATAACAACTCGGTCCATTCCACAATCAACATGAAACCCTCTGAAGTAACTTCATCTGATGAGCAAAATTGATCAGAACTGTTTACTATCCTAGATACCAGCCAACAACAAGAAAGGCCAAATACAAGGTGGGTGATCAAGTAAGAATCAGCAAATATAAGCACTTATTCAAAAGAGGCTTTACAAGAAACTGGAGCACTGAATTATTTACAGTGGTTCAAGTTAAACCTGGGACCCTTAACACATATATAATAAAAGATCACCGAGGAGAAATTCTCAAAGGCAGATTCTATGAAGAAGAACTCAGCAAAACTAAACAGCCTGACACATATCTCATAGAAAAAATCATCCGCAGAAAAGGCAACAAGTTATTTGTCAAATGGCTAGGACTTCCAGAACACAGCTGGATCGATGCAGACAAAGTGATAATATGAGCACCTGGGATGTTATAAAAAGGCTGCCAGAACCTGAACAGCAGATTAAGAGAAATGGCAAGTTGCTGCCTGAAAATATTAGATGTCTTATTGTTGGGCCATCGGCTTGTGGTAAAACTACACTAATGATTGATAATTTTTTATTGGCACCCAACTGGTTAGACTGGAAAAACAGGCACTTGTATGTCTTCTCTAAGAGCTTGGAACAATTAAAATATCAGCAGCTGATGAAGCTATATGATGGATTGGATATAGCCATTTTTGAACCAGATGTTAAGCCACTTCATGAATGTCTCGATAATTCTGTTGTTGTGTTTGATGACATTATACTGGATAATCAAAACAAGGTTAGAAATTTTTTTACACAGGGCCGACACAAAAACATTGATTGTTTCTACCTGGCACAGACTTTTTCCAAAATACCGAAGCAACTGATCCGAGACAACAGCAATTTTATATGTGTGTTTCATCAAGATCATACCAACCTCAAACACATACATGATGAATATGTAGGTGGGGACTTGAGCTACAATGATTTTTCTAAGTTTTGCAGTAGGTGCTGGAACCAGGACAGTTATGGGTTTGTCACAATTGATATGACAAGAAAACCCAATAGTGGCAAATACAGAAATAAAATCAACAATTTTCTAGACATTGAAACATATATAAATAACCATGAAAAGGCCAATTATTGATGATCTTAAGTTAAGAGATTATCTTGTAAAAAGATTTAAGGGATGGAAATCAGAGAACCGAGGAATTTATGAACAACACAAACAAACAGAACAGCCTATTATTGATGCTATTAGTGAATTAGGTAAAAATATCAAAACTGTTACAGAGCAAAATCAAAATTTGATCACAGAGCTTGTACCCGTAGCTGCTAGGAACATATTAGATTATCCAATCACCCCACTTTCCAGTATTCATACACCTAGTCCTGTTGCTCCTCGAAGAATTGAAGCTACTCAGGATCCTATTGAATTGGGTCTTCTTGCTCAAAAATATTTAAGCACACCTAAAGACAACAAAGATGAAGTCTTTGGCTTATATGCTGACACAGAGCGTGATGGTAGCATCATACATAGAATTGGCAATTTTAGAGTAACATTTATGGGAGATGATATAATTGTATATTCAGAATCTCATCTTGGACAAAGAGGTGGTTTTGTTAAATATCTCGGAACACCTGGATTATGGGAACTGATGACTAGGAAAAGGCCTGGCAGCTATACAGATCAAGATTATGAACATTACAAAGAAATATTAATAAAATCAGATGCTCTATACCAGAACAATGATCCCACACAAAAAAGAGTCAAGTCTAGCAGTGGAGCAAAATACAACAATTTAATCAAGCCCATATGGTCACAAATCAAGACAGGTAGTGGAATCAAACAATACAACACCCTGCCTAAAGAATTTGTCTGGGTTGATGATGTCAGGAAACTTGTAGATAGGTTATTGGTGATAGCTGGGGAGGAAAATGCTGGCAACCACAATTTTTACAATGAAAAGGTTGGAATTATGGACATGATAAACACCAAATTGTCTAATTTTATAGTGAATGACACTAAGGGGATTGGATATCTTATAAAAATTATTAATACTCTACCACCTAAATTTTGGAATATTTCTGAGGGCCGGGGGTTGGTTAATGACATTATAAACAAGCTGCCATTTGAACTACACATTCCAGGCTATCAGTATTGTGGTCCAGGCACAAAATTAGATGAGAGATTAAACAGAGGGGATCCTGGTGTTAATCCCCTAGATGCTGCTTGTAGAGACCATGACATAGCATACAACACACATTCTGATCTTGACAAGAGACATGTTGCAGACAAGAAATTAGAAGAGGCTGCATTTGGTAGATTTGTAAGCAAAGATGCTTCTTTGAGTGAAAGAATAGCAGCATTGGGAACCACCATAGCTATGAACATCAAACAAAAACTGGGGTGGGGGCTGTGAATATGTATATAATAAACCTAGAATGAAGGCCAAGGGTGTTATATATCAAATACCTTATGCAGGTCTTAAATCTCTTAAAACTATTGATAGTCTTTTAACCAAAAAGCAGCGCAAGAAAAAAAGCTCTTGTATTGCAAAGGGCCATGGTATGAAATTGTTGCTTAGTACCCCCCAATTAAAAAAATTACAACATTCCAGGAAAAAATCACATGTGGGGGGTTTCATATTTACTATCCCGGCCATCTTAGCAGCACTTGGGGCTGTTGGGAGCTTGGCTGGGGGATCAGCTGCCATTGCAAAAACAGTAATAGATGCCAAGAAAAATAGGGCAGAATTAGATGAATTGAAGCGCCATAACCTGGCCATGGAGAAACATATCAAAGGTGTTAAGAGAGCCATGAATAAGTTTAAAAAAAACAAGAGCCGCTTACAAACCAAGATATTGAAGCTTTAATCAAGCCACTGGGCATCAAAAATTTTAGAGGTGTGTACATGTCTGATTCTTTGCCAGAGCAACCACTCAACAAAGAGTGTGGCATTGTTATTTTGGATAAGTACAAAAATCAGGGCACTCACTGGATTTGTTATCTTAAATATTTAAACAATGAGGCATTTGTGTTTGATTCATTTGGAGGTGTTCCACCTGAAAATTTAATAAAATATCTAAAATCAGCTAATCTTTATTACAATAATGCCCGTGTTCAAAATTTCAAAGATGTTAATTGTGGACATTTGTGTTTATCTGTTCTTAGATATATGTCTCAAATAAATAAACCATCAATTGAAAATTTTCAAAAAGCCTTGTGGTATTTAAAACATCATGGGGGTATTCCATCTCACCAGCCAAAATTCATTATTGAAACTCAAATTACATGATGATATAGTGTATCCCAAAACAATAGCTCTCAGAGCATTTATGGCATGTACTTGATCCCTAATATTACACACCACAACAACAAAATTGCAGTAGGGGATCAAAAAATTGTCATCACTCCAGGGCAGTATAATCTGTCCACTCTAAATGCTCAATTACTCAGAGGTATAGTATTAACTCAAAATTCTGTCACTCACAGAGTAGAGATTGTATCTGCTACAGAAACAGTGGATCTGGGTACCATAGGAGAGCTGTTAGGCTTTGAGAACAACACAAAACTTGAACCAGCCATCAAACGCACTGCTATTAATATACCTAAATTCTTAGCGATAGAGACTCTGAATATTCACTGTAATGTGGCTGAGGGTATGATCACCAAATCAAATGGCATAGGCACTCACAAACAAACAGGCATCATTGCAACATTCAAACCTAATTCTGAATTTATGGAGCCAATCATCTACACTCCATCCCCAACATTATATTTTCCTGTGTGCCATAATAGATTAGATAATATTGAATTGATGGTCACTAATGAAAAAGAAGAATTAGTTGATTTTGCTGGAGCCACAACAACTGCAATCATAGAGATTAATATTTAAATAAAAATACATACAAAAAAATTGGAAAATATTGAGAGTTATGAGCTACAATCATTCCCCCCAAACAGGAGGACATTTGCAAATTTAAATCAACCCAACACAGAAATTGAGGTTGATCTTGATGTAGGGGATGGCTTTATACACCCCCACAGAGCAGATCTATACATCAAATTTGATGTTGTAAAGCTCGATGGAACAGATTATCCGGCAAATTCAAATATAAGATTGGTAGACAATTTTGTACCGCATCTGTTCTCTGAAATTGAGATCAGAAAGCATGGTGTTGTTATAAACAGAGTGGATTATCCCGGCATTACCTCCACAGCTTTGGCCACACTAAAATTATCCAAAACCGAGGCATCATACTACAAAATAGGTGGATTTGAGGCTGGTGATAAAATATTATCCAAGAGCCACACAGTGCTGTTCCCTATGCGCCTGTTGCCAGGATTCTTCTCAGATTACAAAGATATTATGTGGAAGGGTGGTTTAAGAATCACATTTAGAAGAGCTGCCAATGATAATAATGCTTTGATGAGGTACAGCACATTAAACTCTACAGGGGAAGCTCTGCCCAATACCCTTCCTGATGAGGGCAAATGCATTATTCAGACTATGGAGCTAAGAATCCCAGTTGTTGAATATGAAGCCAGTTATGCCCTTAAATACAAAGCTGATATAATAAAAAATCCACAGATTCCTTTACAATTTTATACATATCAATGTGTACAGAAGCCTGCCGCTGGTACTTATTATGAGTTTGATGCTACAAATTCATTCTCCAGTATACAATATGACATGCCGGATTTTGTGGTGGTGCTGTTTCAGACTGGAAGACACAATAATCAGGAAAAAAATTCAAGTAAATTTGATAACTGCAACATCAAGAACATATATCTTAAAAATGGCAGAAATGAGGTATTTCCTAGAGAAAATTATAATTTAAACATGTCCAAGGATGATTTCCTCAAATTATATGAAGCATTTACAGCATACAAAAGGGTCACTACTGGCAATACTGACATGTATTACACAACAGATGAATTCAAAACACAGAGACCCATGTTTGTCATCAATGCTTCAAAAAGGAAACAAGTTGTGGTGAATGACAGGACAAACATTAAAATTATCTGTGAATTCCATGAGGCATTACCTGATGACACCATGTGTAGTGTTATTCTCATAGATGAAAAATCATATGTTTATGATGTAAGAAATGAGAGAGTCACAGAGCAATTCTAGAAAAATTTCTGCATATTACATTGTACATTGTCTTAGTATTAGATATATGAGTTGAGGCTGGTGTCCAATTAAAATATTGAGCATATTCCAGGTAACATATTAACATAACAGCAACAAGTATTTAAGCATATATTACATTATATTATTGTGTAAGCAAAATGCTCATAAGAGCTTTTGCCTTAGTTTTTAAGTGTAGCCAAAACAAAATCAAGGCAACAATATTAACACTTTGCCATCAGGTAATGCCTCACATTTTACCAGAACTCAAACCCAGGACTCTTGTTTACAAGGCAACAATGTTAACACTTCTCCATGGGGGGGGTCTTAAACCCAAAAGCCTTGATTATAAAACATATAAGCCATGGGACTATGTTCACATGCAATACATATTGAATATCAGAACCCAGGAGTTATGAGCTATATATCAGCTAAATACAATTCAAAGTTGGACTTTGAAATTGTGCAATGAATATTCTCTGTAAGTCTCGCTCGGGTTTATATTAACACAACAAGACAAGCCTAGAATTGTGCTGAGGCTTGTATGACAACACGCAAGAGGCCAATATTCTCATTACTTGGAGTCAATAACATGAAGGCATGTACAGGGGGGGGAATTTTCCCTGCAAGGGCACAATGTAGATTTTATCTCATGCATGCTCGCATATAAATCTCCCAGGCCTGCATAATTAATTGCTTGCCGGGACATGAAACATGATCAAAAGATTAGAAAGAACATGCAAGCAATTAATTATGCATGCCCGCTCTTGTCCTATTGTATTGATCGGGAAGTTTTGCTTGCATGAGAATATAAATATTTTTCGCTTAATTTCAAGTGTATCTAAAACAATATCAAGAGGGCCATATTTTTGACAAGCTTATAGACAACAAACTGAGAGATTCAGCCTTTGTACACATGGCAGAATCAATCTGAGGGGGGGGGCTTATTATTTCTACACTAGAATTCAAGATTCCTGGGATTTTGACAGAAAAAACACACTATAAACAATAAAATCTTATAGGAACTTAGCTTAGTTTTAAGTATAGGCAAATCAGGCTGTTAAAAATTCTTCTTTTCTACACTAGAATTCAGAATTCTTAAAATTAAGAGCATATCACACTTGAAGAATTGGGGTATAAGCCCCTCTTAGCATTGTTTTAAGTATAGGCAAATCTGTCTGAGGGGGGTTCTTCTTTTCTACACTAGAATTCAAAATTCTTAAAAATTCGGAGCATATCACACTTGAAGAATTGGGGTATAAGCCCCTCTTAGCATTGTTTTAAGTGTAAGCAAATCGGGTTGTTCAATCAAATAACCTCTTCTTTTCTACACTTGTAAGTGGGGTTTATAATATTGTATTTTATACTACTTAAACAAAATCCACAACGCTCTCAAATTAAAAGTGCGTATGTTGAAACATATATAGACAAATATTGGATAGCAGATAAAACACTGTTGTTCCAACATTAGAATGAAATACTGCAGTCTAACGAAAATATTTTACACTACGGTGTTGAATTCTTTCAGATGTTACAAGAGTTTTAAACATCTCCATACCTGCACGGAAAATTTTGCTCAGCATAAGGCAACATCAGATAATTTACGATTACGAAAATGGGTATCTCATATTACTGATCCAGATTTAGTTATTAAGTGCGTCTAAGATAACAATTTGTCTCAGGAAAATCAGAAAATATTCAAGATTATCAAAGATTTGTACGCATAAGTTACGGTCCCAGGTAGAATCATAATCACCCAAGTTATTCCTTACGAAGTCGATTTACCTTTACAGATCTGCTTAAAAGAAGTATAACTTGCACATGTAACTCAATATCGGACACACTGGACTGAGCAGAACGAAGCCAGAAATCTTCTTCATGAAAATTTACCCTAATGCACGAATTTCCATTGAATGATTTTGTTTATTTTACTTAGCATGTCTGCCACTCTTGACTGATGTGTGATGATTAAAGCTAAGATTTCGATGACTTAAAAATCACCAAATTATGCAAAATAAAAAAATGCACTTGTCACCACAAATTTTACAAAATATGCACTATAATTGAAAAATATGCCCTGACAACTGAACTGTTTCAAACATCAATATTTAACGTATACTGAAATATTTTCATATTCATTTCCTCAGCCCGATTTACAATTTACACTCCTCTTCACAAAGTGGCACATTTTGTAAGGTTGGACTGTTGTAGAATGCACCACATTATCTGAACAGGAGTTCACAATGAATACTTTCTGAAATTTTCAGATAAAAATGATTGCCTCTTGTCAGCCAGAAAAGCCATGTACTGAGGAAAACTTCCTTCTACTTCGGCTAACAAAAATATATTTGAAGTACACAATGCTCACGTTCTGTCATAAAAAAATAACAACTTGAGTGAACATGGGAATAAGAACAAATCCACTTGGAAAATTGCTATATATTCTTTGAAGAAGCTAATATATTCTCAATATGACCGAAAATCTGTCAAAATATCCTCTATCACGTTGAAATGTCTTAATATGTCTAAATATTCCCTTAAAACATCTTAATTTAATTAGTTTCTTCATAATATGAATTTATATATATTTAGGGAACACCTTTACCAAAAAAATATATGCTAAGTCATGAAAATCTTATCCTTAGTGATGATACTTTGAAATTGAAGAATGGACCCTGACAAAGAACACCTACCCAGGCCGGGATTCGAACCGAGACCTTTGCCATCGTAGCACACTGTGCTAACTCCTACTCCACGGAGGTTGGACGGATCTCTTAGATAAAAAGAACTAGAAAAAATAGTTGTAGCAGCAATACCGTGATGAGATGATGACAGTGGGACAACTGGTGGGATGCTCTGTGAAAATGTTGCTGACTGGGAACAACTTGGCTCTCTCACTTCGAGCACTACCTATCCTCCTTTTTTTACGTGATAGGTAGATAAACAAACACTATCCTGGATACTTTTCGGAGTAGCCGAATATCACGTCAGCAGCTGTGAGTTTTCAATAGGGCCATTGCATACAATTACATATATTTCCCATGTTGGAAATAAATTCTAATTTGTCTTTTGAAGTGCCTAATTTTGTTATTATTTGGTCCATTTGCCTACCTATTTGAGAGGTATTTAGTGCTTTTAAATCTGCACCCTAATAGTTAGAGATTATACAAATTAATATATACTGTTTGCGGGCTCGGTTTATAAACTAAAATGTGGACTTTGATCTTTCAAATGTCTCTTCAATTATGTCGATGGAATGATAACTACACTTTTTATTGTACTTCCTTGCTACATGCATATTTGTCAACATTTATCCCTTGATAATCAAGTAATGTAATTTTATCATAAATTGAGTGTATGTCAAACATGTGACACATACATAAATGTATAAATTTTACTGTCAAACGCGAGCAAATTAAAGTGACAAGAGGAGAAAAATAACTTATCCTGGTGTGTCTTACAGTACCAAGTTTAGTTTTTAAAAACCCATCTATCCACCAGGTCGTAAATCAAGCGTGCGAAAAATTCGATTTTTTAAGAAGTCATGGATAAGATCTGGCAAGCGTAAATAATGTTAGAAGTTGTTGATTGATCCGATGTGATGAATATTCTAGTAGTAAGCTAGAAATCTAAAAATAGTCTGGCAATGTTTTCGATATTATGAAACAAAACATGGCAGTGTCAAGACAATTACATATTTATTTATTTTTTTAGTTGGCATAAATTGTTTGTTTGGCACTACACAAATAAATAGAAACTCTTAAATTCAGGACTAAAAGGGTTAAACGTTGTAGGTTCCATAAGCGAAAGCGTTGGAAAATCGCACCGTTCAGCACATCAACCCGTAAGAACGTTCACACTAATGACCTCTTTCCACGCCGTTTGCCTACGTAGTGGGTTACCAGCCACATTGCACGTTTACCACATTATAAAGCATGACACATTGCAAAGTTTAACGTGGAAATGGGTGTTTGGATTATTTTGGTACTTACAGCGATTACCAATTTTAAACTTCAATTAATGAAATATTTTCTCAATTAGAGTATTAGTTACATTACATATATAGTGTTTGTGTATATACATACATACATACATACATACGCACACGCACGCACGCGCACGCACAAGCACACACACACGCACGCCTCTATAATTTGATAAATTAGCATAATCAAGTTCATTTTAAAATGTCGAGCCCATGCATATAATTAAAAATACCTCCGCGGTTTTTGAAAATTTTCATTAATGCAGTTTTCCTCACGAAAAAAAAATGTTACTATTCCTGTTGGAACCTGGTGTCAATATCACCTGTCTAATTTACGTGTTGTAATTTTAGTATACATTCGTTGTGGGCACCAATCAACATTACACAACTCGATCAACCAATCACAACTCTTGTAGGTCACATGATTACTTCTTGTGTGTAAGCAGCTACGTGCCATACCGAATTGGCCAAAAAGTTGTGAAACGCGCTTTACGGCGTCAATTGAGAGCGCGTAGCTTGCACGTATCTGTCTCGGTGCAGCGAATTAGGGCGGGGGAGAAGAGTATTTCCTTCGGCGGAGTTGAGGAAGAGATTAACTGCTGGGCAGTTAGTGGCACATATAAGAGGCTTAAGCCCAACTGTGGAATTGAGGAAAAAGACACATTTGCCCTAATTGCTGACTTTTAAATTTTACTTTGCATGTGTTGTTTGAGGATTTCGCAAATCAAAGCAGGCTTGTGCGGCCTATTTTATGAAACGTAGCTCTTGATTGCTTTGCCTCCAAGCGACACGCAACAGGCAACAGGCAACAAGCTATACATATATTTATGAAGTGAACCCTCAGTAATGAATTCAACCTTTCGAACTATACGTCATGGCAAGCTGAACGTGTCGCTTGTCACTTGCGTCGCTCGGACTGGTCCGTTTTATCATTACCGTACATCGTGTATTTCGTTATGAGAATTGAATGTTTTGCTTTAGATTCAAGAGGCACATGATGCCTGTCGTTGGTCACGTGACGCTTGACGCTTCGATTTTATATCTCAAAGAAGGAGTTAAGAGACGAACAACAGACGCAGACGTCACGAATAACAACATTGAGAAAATAGCCAGTTGGAGTAACACGCAAGCGACAATCGATATTTGCAGCTTGTCGTGCTGCATCAGTTCGAAACGTTTCATTGATTGCTGAGGCGTGTCGTTTGTCACGTTACACTTCAGTCTGAAAGCTCCATAAACGGCAGGCGACTAGGGACACGGGGTTTCATACCGAAACGACAAGCGACAGTAGTTCATTAAATCTAAAGCAAAACATTCACCGCACATGCGCGAAAAAGAACATTAGGCGGCATGATACACCGTATGGATAAAACGGGCCAGTCACAGTGACACGTGCAGCTTGTCGTGTCGCATCTGCTCGAAAGTTTCAATTCATTACTGATTGTTCGCTTCAAATCGACATGTGTCGCCAGGTGACAATCAACACGCAGAATTCACACAGAAGCTGCTAGCGACAGGCGACATTAGCACAGTGAGTCTAAAGCAAAACATTAACAGCGCATGAGCGAACAAGAGCACGAGCACGAGGCGACACGATTTACGGTATTGATAAAAAGGGCAGTCACAGTGACAAGTAAGCTACTAGTGAAATGTGCAACTTGTCATGTCTGTTGTGTATGAAAGATTCAACTGAGGGTTCGTTTCCACGCGACACGTGTAGCTTAAGGCGTGTTGCATGTCGCCTGTCACTTCGGTGTGAAATATCCCTAAAGTTTAATACTCACTACGAACAAGAGATGGAGACAATACCATGATAAACAGCACAATTCGAGCGACACGCGAGCGACACGCGAGCGACAAGCGACACTTGCAGCTTGTTCTGTCGTATTCGTACGAAAGGTTGCATTTATTTCTGAATGCTGGTTTCCAATTTAAGTGTGTCGCCTACCGCTTCTCTCTGAAAGTTACATGAGTTATTACTTTTTTTCATATCAGCTCGGAAAAGGAAGAGAATGCTCACACGAAGCCAGTCTTGGCAGATCTTTTGCAAAGACACTCCTTACATTTTAAATTCTTTTTTCTGTGCACACTCAGCGTGGACTATAATCTACTGAAGCGGCCCTCAAAAATTATTCGTTTCAACTATGTTTTCACATTTATCAACGTTATGAAAGATGTGTCACAATAGAAATGTTAAGATTTCATCTCCCTGGGTGAGAACAGAATTTGGAGTCTACTCAACGAAAAATGTACTTCTTGGAATTATTTGCTTGGGGGAGGAGGAGGTGCTTCAGATGGCTGCTCCATGTAGACTATACATTTGAACAAAAGGAGCGAAGGAAAAAGTAGCTTATTTAATTCCTTTGCAAAGTGAATTAAGTGTTAATTTATCAGAATTGGAGTACAGTACAAATATATAAGTATATCATTGTGTGAGTCTTAATGGAAATTTCAATCGAATTTTTCATCACAAACAGATTCAACATTAATTGAATAGGGCATAATTGTAATAATAATAGATTGAACGTAGTACGTATAAACTTGATGAGAAGCTTACAGAAATTTTTAATTCACGAGTGGAGCGAACAAGAAAACGTTTTATAAATGTAATTTTTTGCAACCACAGTAACTGTTGGTCACATTTACTTCCTTCTACGTCACCCATGAAGTCTGCTGGTACGTATTTATTTGCGTCCTAGCACCTAGACAACATCCATTTCGTATCTTTCCGCCTTTTTTAACGGACGCTCGCTCCTTTCTTACTTCGGTAGTTCTCCCGCAGTGAGGTAAAAGGAATATGAGTTGCCACCTGCGCCAAAAGAAAGCATGCAGTCAAGTTCAAATATCGTATGTCTTCGTGTCGATACCTACTCTCAAACGTGGCCTCCCCCATGGCACATTGGTAGCATCGTCGCCTTGTAATCAAGGGGTCCCGGGTTCGATTTTCGGTGGAGGCACATAATGGTTCAGATCTAATTTTAAACTGTAGGTCCAGTCCCGATTAGCTTAACTGTGCATAATGTGGACTTAAACACTCAATCAAAAAAAACACACTCTCAAACGCAGGATAAAAAGGAACCCTTTTTGCCACCTTGCTACCTCGATATCACAAACATTTCACCCTTGCGATACGCAACCGTTCTCAACTCCGAGTTGGGGAAAGGAGTGGATTATTGGTAAATAATCATTCATACACTCACGGACAGTTTTGTGTTGTATCAACGCTATTGACTTTTAATGGGATCGTTACTACCAAGAAGTGTCCGTAACTGTACAACCCTAAACTGATGTTGCGTAAAGATTTTTTACAAGATCGGCTAAAATAGCTCTCATAACATGTGACAATAGAACCAGTGACTACACGAAATGGCAGGTAGAGGCGATCACACCATTATTCCCCTCCTACAATCATAAAAAGAATTAATAACTCATAGAACTTTCAACTTACACACCCTCAATTGCTTTTTTATGCCCGGCACTGTTATCTCAGGATACCAATATTAGAAACCGGGGGAGACATTTTTTAGTCACAGACAAGTTGTTTTCAATTCAGTACTTATAGAAAGTTTCTGGTGTCATCTTTGCAGAACAAAGTGAGTCGACAAAAAAAAAAAAGAAAAGATGCTAAATATCTAGGCTATAGTGATATGTGGTCAAATTTTATTATTTATTATTGCGTGTAGTTTAGTCAAGTAACCTTGAAAGAAACAGTTTGCATCGACGTACACATGAAATATTTCTAACCAAAGGCAACGTTAGACATGTCGCACTGGCGTAGATCGCAGTGTGACAAGCCTACAAGCAATAGACGAACATTCGCTTTTTTTATGGTATATTAATTTAGATTTCATTGTCGTTGGAGAGAATGTGATATGATACCTAGGTACACTTAAACATTTGTCATATTTCAGGATTTATTTTACTGGAAATGAAGCATTTCTGTCGAAATCCACGGTTTACAGTTATTAGATTGCATCATAGTTTCCGCACGCTGTCCTATATTGCGCCAATTTTTGTGACATTTAATGAAAATGATGAAACTTTTATTTTTGTTACTTATTTTTCTAAATAAGCATTGAAACGAGAAACCTAAACGAATACGCACATGTTAGCGATTTATCCTCTAAGAAAAACATATTTAATTACATTTTTCTTTGTAACAAAAAGGTTAGATAACCTCCGGTTGCATAAGCTTGATTCACATCTAAGCTCAGATCACCCTCCCCTCACGGTGCGGTCAAATATTGTTGAATGATTTTTAAGTAGAAGCATTCACATCTGGTGAAGATTCGTTCCGATCGCGCTCAGCTCGGGATCCGGTTACAAGGGTGGAAATAATATTTGACCGGAGCATGAGGGGGCGGAGTTTGACTTTGCCGAAGCTTAATCTCTGGCTTAATCGTTGATGTCAACATTTGTATAGCTCAACCCACACTGTTCAGTAGCAGTCTTCAGGCACAATGCAGAGGATTCGTAATCCAGTTTTGTGCTTAGAAGGTGAGAAGGCTGAAGTCAAACACCTACTGAAATTCAGAGAAAGGGGCATGAATTAAAATCCTTATATCATATTTTTCATTTGTGTGTGTGTTGAAAGGGAAAGGAGTTGTTGCTCAAACCTCTACCAAGAGAAAAACATAATTCTTGATATGTAGACAAATGTGTTCTTCGTCTACGGAATACTAAATAAAATTATTCATTCTTTCTAGTCGAGGAAGAGGACTTTTCACACGATGTGCGTAACAAACGGATCCTTGAAACTAGGCTTAGAACCTGATGTTAATCTGTCATGTGTTCTGTTGTAAACTTTCTGATGAAAGAAGTGGTCAAGAATGTCGATATGAAACAAAGAGGCCGAAAATGTTCATGCCGAACCTAGACCGACAAAGTAGTGTTTACCACATTTACAGTTTTGCATCTGCAAATAAATGATTGCCGATTTCATAGAGAAAGTATATCGATAAACAGTATTATATTTTAAAAACCGACCTCCGTGGCCGAGTGGTCTCAGGTTAGAATCCCGGCCTGGCCATGAGTTTTGTGAGTGTTCATTCATCAATTTCATGGTATTATCACTCACCCTCATTTTCGTAAATTAGCCAGAAGTGGAACAAAAAACGCAGTAAAATAATGTAAATAAATCAATTCGTGGCCGAGTGGTTAGCACAATTCGCTACGGCGCCAGGTGTTGCGAATTTAAATCCCGGCCTGGGCATGGATGATCTTTGTGCACCCTCATTTTCGTAAATTAGCCAGAAGTGGAACAAAAAACGCAGTAAAATAATGTAAATAAATCAATTCGTGGCCGAGTGGTTAGCACAATTCGCTACGGCGCCAGGTGTTGCGAATTTAAATCCCGGCCTGGGATGGATGATCTTTGTGATGCCCCTTCATCCATTCCGTCATATTACAACGCAACCTCATCTTCGCTTTTAGTCGAAACTGGCAGAAAAGCGAAGTAAATCAACCCAATCAATCAATCCTCGTTTTCGCAATTATTTTCCTTCTTTATTTTCTTCCAATTAATGCTAGTGCTGAAACAGACATGTAAGTCGTTGAAAATCTCCTAAACATTGTACATAGCACAATCGTCAGGCTTTTTATACAGAAAAATCTGTGCACTCTGTGAAGAAAGCATCACCAGACTCACGTTGATCGTACCTTGACGGGAGCGAAACTTGACCGCTAGTGTGGATGGATAACCCTGACCATGAGCGGAGCGTTAAGATAGAGTAACCTGAGTGTTGCTTGAACGTAGATGTGTAGCAAGCCTTATACGATCAGTTTTCTTGTTCTTCGTCGGTTACGGCGTTTCACTTTTCCCTTGAACTGTTTTCCATAAGTACACCTGTCGCAAAAAGCTGCAAATGACTAAAAATTGATTAGATGTATGGAATTTTTACAATTAAATCCTGAGTAGGTCACCGCCAAGAAAGTCAGACATATCACGTTCATTACTGCACTTCATTCTTAATATTATTAATTATCAGAAAGGTGTAGAGTTCCCAGCACAAAAAGTATTTATTAATAATATGTAGAGGTAAAGCACGTAAAATGCTTTGCACCGTTGCATGGATGTAGCTGTAAAAGTCCAGTTATTATATCTCACATAATATCCCACTATTTTGGAAATTACTTGATGTAGGGCAACTAATTGGAAAACACTGACCGACGACGAAGCTGCTATTCCTGCAGTCATCTGTAAAGACCTCAGAAAATCTCCCTCTGGATACGAGTACATGAGCTTAATCTAGGGCGTAAACTCTCTTTACTTTTGTAATGGTTATTCGACCCTAATTTGAAAACACCACTGATGCATCTCATCTATTTGCGTGAGCGTGTCATACGTTTCTTCTTTTCCTCGCTCCTAATGTATGTTGCTCGGATCTCACCTAACTCAAAAAGTGTATAATTTTTAGAGGATGAGAAGTTTCATGAAGGTATACTATACCGTAGCTAAGAAATGCTTATTAAAATGACAGAAATATAATAATGTTGGTATAAATTACCACATAATTAAGGAAATTATAAGAAACTACATTCTTGAAGGCCAATAATTCTAGATCCACAATCACAACAACTCCTGCGGGGTTTTCAATTATTCTGGGATTTGTCAATTAAGTAGCGAGTGTCCCTCTCCAGCTGGATCTTACTGTTGTTTTTAGACACTTGTGAATACCGTAGACGTCTTTGAGAGATATTAAGTGACACTATAGCATTTATGCTTTTCTTCTTTTTTAATGGCATCATATGTTATCATATTTACAAATATAACTGAAAAATGAGAGGGATGTGTTCCTTGGCTGACTAAACCACTCACTCGTCCGATCTAAAATCCAAAATTTGCGAAACGTCAAACGCGATTTTAAATTACAAAGCAGTTACGTGAACATCGGTAGCTGATATACTACGTTCAAACTCATCCACTGTGCTGCATCGTTTCTAAATGGAAAAAGTAACTTCTCCTCAGCCTTACATACACAAGATTCTGAAACTTCGAGTGGCGCTATGAGCTAGGAACATTGAAGCTATGTTTGTATATTCTGTCCCGTAAATCTCTGGAGCGAGAGAAAAAAAACAAGTCTCTGCTCAGTTAGTGACAAGACCAATAAACGCATCAGAGGGCAATCAATGTAAATATTTTCAAATAAATCAAATGAGCAATATTAATTTGAATCAAATAAGAAAATGTTATATTATATTTACATTGAATTCAATAGTGTGTCAAATACGAGTCATATTTCAACTTCTGTCTATTAAGAGCTCATTGATGAGCAAGATCATTTGAATGAACTATCAAGGCCGATCAAAAACTCTAAAATGCATTCTGCTGAGTCACATTGAGTATTCAGACAAATGTATTTTATTGAGGGAAAAAAAGTTTAATATTTTCCTGAACTTTAATTTTCTATGGCATTTATTTCCAGTTTTTTAATTCTGTAACAACAAACGCTATGTCCATTTTGAGGTTGCATTTTTATTTGGTCTACAATTTACATACTCTCTCAAGTGAGAGAGAGAGCGCTGATAACGTGTTCCACTGCATGGCTCCTAGAGGTCGGCAGGTTACAGCGAAATATTTTACACAGAATCCAACAACAACAACCAATGAAAATAGCCTTTAACTAATTATTTTGCTTATACTGTTATGTTGTTTTCTTGTTTAATCACATGAATAAACGAATAGCAAGCGAAATATAATTACTTTCTGCCATCTTAGCCATTGTTATGATTTTTAAATTGGAGCCAGTATATGTTCATATTTACTTCTCGTAAAGAGATTCGTAAGTTGTCAGTACAGAAATAATATGTACTGTAATATACAAATGTAAATCATATTCTATATTATTTCATATTTGAATGTAAGTAGGTAGTAAATATTCATTGAAAACATGTCCAAATTTGACCCTTCAAAAACCTGTTATTTTAGTGCACGAACTCACTATTTCTCTACGTTTCGCGGCTGTTTTATTGCAGTAACGAACTAAAAGATTGAGAAAAAGGCTCTGAAAAGTGAGTGTCAAAAACGTACTTTCAGGTACGCATACTCCAGCGTTGAAACTTTCTAAACACGTCCATGTTTCTATATCGTGAGCTTTGTTAACCTAATGTTGCTTTGCTTCCCTCGTGACCTTTGTGAACCTAATGTTTTCCTCTTATTTAGGTTTCTATATCGTGATCTTTGTAACAACCTCTAATTTTCTGTAAACCAAAATGTGTGCTTTTCTTTTTCAAGCAAGAAATAATATATTTGTTTCTCACCAGTGTGTGTGTGGTTATTTAATGGCTGTGTGCTGTTAGATAGCCACACACCTCGGTAGAGTTTTTTCCCCCATGAAACCCCCTACGGTAAATGCATGCAACGACTCTAGTGTTATTTGATATCTTTGATGTGAGATATGTTTATTATTTCTCTTGATGAAGATGTGTAGAGAATATGTTGCATGCTTTTTTTCTAGTGTGTGTGCTTGTTGTTCAGCAGCATTATTTCGTGCTATAGTGCAAAATTCTCATTATCTTGTGCTACAGTGCAAAATTTCTATTGTAACTGATTATCTTGTGCTATAGCGAACTAAAATAGCGACAAAAAGGCTCTGAAAAAGTGAGTGTCAAAAACTTACTTTTAAGTACTCATGCCCCAGTAATGTAACTTTCTAAAATCATTTTTCTATATCGTGAGCTTTGTAAAACCTAATGTTGCGAGAAACTTTGCTTTCCTTATGTTTGTGGTGTGAAAAAGGAAAAATGATTTCTGAGTATCAGAAAAGTTGTGTTTTAGGTCGACCGTTTCTAGAGGATGTGATTGGGTAGGCGCCGATGTTATGATACTATTGTTTCGACAGAGGTTCATCTTCTACCGTTAGCCTTACTCATTTGGAAGCACTCAGGCAGAGAAATAAACCACGACGGGTGGCAGCTGGCTCGCGTCAATTATTTTCATATCAGGCATTAAGAGAAAAGCGCACCTGGCGTTTGCTCGGTTCAGCTTTCTGTCGCTTGCTTCTTCTCAACAATGCAATAGGAAGAGCGAGATTACTAGGTCTCAACAATCAAATCGCATAGGACAGGGAAGTTGTCAGGTGCGCAAGTATCTGACCATTGTTTCAGCGTTTAGGCTAAATTTTCCCACAGCTCGCTTTGCGCAAACTGAAAAACCAAGCAACAGAAAGCTGAACCGAGAAAATGCCACGGTTGGTTGTGTTTTTTTCTAGGTCACGCGAAGAGTAAGAATTGTTCGTTGTCAGGTGTTAATTTATCGGTGGCGCAGCACCGCACCAGATCAGACCATGTCTACTGCTTCGATGCCGAAGGAAAGAGCAAACGAGAGAGTGAAGGCGATGACGGCACGGCTGGCTGTTGTTTTTTTCGCTCCGGGTTAAATTGGGCTTCATGCGACGAACTTGGAATACTAAACCATTACGTCTACTGCACTGTCGCACGTAAGCGTTTATGACGTAGACAGACTAATACCTGAAACCATTATCTCTTGTATTACGTTTTTGGAGCCATTCGCAACAAATGTTGACACGTTATCCTATTACTCTTCGGAGGTACATACTTATCCTAATCGTGTTTAACCTACCACACATCTATATAACTTAACTTATTTTTTCCCCTTCGACTCTTAGTTATTTTCCCCATGATTTGTGTTCGGAAAAAGTTGAATATTTCATACTTTTTAAACGGTATTCGACGCATATTTGTCAATCTGTGAAAAAAATTATATTACCAAAACATGAATATGTGTAAACTAAATAAAGAATATCCTGTTCACTATTTTCTGTATACAGCAGTTTGGTTATTCTAAAAATGGAGAAACACATGTATTCGTTCAAGCCACTTTGTGAAAAAACAAAATGTGCTCTCTAGGAAAGTATTTAATTTTTTCAATTCGTTATACGTTAATGTATCATAACGGACAAGTGACAACCAATATTGCGTACGTAACCAATCTCGAAAAGCGACGTAAACACGAAATTTCAATTTCACCCGCTTCGAATTTTCAAAGGTTCAGTATCGAACATTATGCTGTCTAATTTTAATCGATGCGTTGTATAAAAAGATACGGGCTGTGCAATTTCTTCAAAAACTGTTTCTACATCGGGTTCGATTTGAAATCCGGCAAACTGGCAGGAGTTCTTATAGTTAATATATTCTACATCTTCTCCCCCACGGTATGACTTCTTCAGGCACATAGTGAAGTATTTTATTTCGAGGCAGATTTAGTGTCGTATCCATAACCCGAATATATTCAAATTTTTGTGGTCAACACAGAGAAATTTCGCGTGACAAATTTTTCGTGTTTTTTGAAGATGAGGATGTGCTAATTACATAGCCGGAGGAGCCATAGCATTTTTAAAGTCATGCCACACACCTTGCTGTTTTTTTTACTACAGTGCGTGCACGATGTCAGCTTTTTTCTCCTGTTTCAGTTCTTTTCCCCGTCGCCCCAAAAAATCAAATTTCGACATATGTAAATAACATACATACAGAATGGAGCCGAAACCCGGACCCTCTTGTCTTTGCAAAAATGTACCATGCCGCAACTGTGGGAAGTAGATTTCTAAGCTGAACATGTCTAAGCATAAGAAGAGATGTCGCCTACCACAAAATAAAAGTGTTGATGTCCCCCCGGCAAAAAATCTCACATTGATGCACATGAAGGCTCTGCTTTGAATAAAACTGCTCGTAGCATGACGTATAAATCATTACCAGATGAAAAATGTGATTCCGGCACGTTCTTGGATAATTTGAAATATCTTGTCGTTGACAAATTACGCGATTGCATTATTAACGTCGCAATCAAAATTAATCTTGTGTTAACCCATATGTATGGGAAAGTCCTCTCGTCTAAGACAAGCAGTTATAGTTTCTATGTAGGATTTCAAGGTTTACATCAGGGTAATCACGACGATCTTGACGAATTTATAACGCGTCTATTTAACCATGTAGTAAGAAAACAAGAAGAATTTGAAGGTTGCGGAAGCGGGTGGAGTCTTTGTGCCCGTAACCACATGTTGCAGGTTAGAATGTGTAATTTTAAAGCTTTAGGTAGCGCTCAAAATAATGCTGCAATGACAGACATTAAAAAAAGCAAAATGCAGTGGTAAACATAGAAAGTAAAGATAAGAAGAGTTTCTTATGGTCTGTCATCGCAGCGTTACACCGAGCCAATGTCAACCCCCAGCGTCTGTCAAAGTACACCAGATACGAGAGGAGATATAAAAAAGTGATGTAGGGAATTTCATATCCAGTGGGTTTAAATGACATCGACATATTTATAAAACAGTATAAAGAAGATAGGGGGCAAAACATTGATATTTCCGTGTTCGGGGTTGACGATCGCGGCGAGATTTGAGTTCTCAGACCTGTAAAAGCCAAAATAGCGTAATCAGACTTCTTCTCATAGACGACCGTTACAGTTTAATTCACGACTTTTCACGCCTAGTGGGAAGTCAAATCAGCAAGAATCACGGCAAGATTGAAATTTGCGATCGGTGCTTGAGAATTTTTCGCCGGGGAAAAATGGTACAACACGAGTGTTTTGGTTCCATGCATGCAGAACCCGAAGATGTCATGCCGGAACCCGGAAGCAAGATGACATTTCAAAAATATCAGGCTCTTCTCCCCCATCCTATTGTTTTTTATGCTGATTTTCAAAATTTTCAAGTCTGGCCACACTATCTCAAACACAATATCAATTTTTCACCACGAACCTTGCAGCTTTGCCATTTACTGGGAAAAGTTAAATAAGTATTGTGGACCCGATGCATGGAAAAACTTTGTCAAAAAAATAGCAGAATATGTCAAAGAACTTGCACATAGACTTAAAGGCCCTTACGTTTTTCCAACCCCACTCACAAAGGAACAACGTCAGAGACACGAAAAAGAAACAAGATGCGAGGTGTGCTTCTTGATTTCACCCCCGAAAACCACAAGGTAGTACATCACAACCATCAAAATTCTAAAATTTTGTCCATTATTTGTAACGTCTGCAATCTCAAAATCAAGGAAGCACCATTTATTGCTGTGTATCTCCATTACACAGAGAAGTACGATATACATCTGTTCATCAAAGAGCTTTACAACATCACGAATCGCATCAGGATCATTCCGAGAACGAGCGAAAAGTATATTGCTGTTAGGGTGTGGATTCTCTCGAAGACGGAGAAAGTGTAGAAGTGCGAATCCTAGACACTTACAATTTCCTGTCTTCCAGCCTGGCCACCCTTGCACCTCAGCTTAGCGACGAAGATCTTGTGGCCACGAAACAATGTTTTGGGGAAGACAATTTGAATCTTTTGAAACGTAAGGGCGTCTACACCTATGAATACGTCAAAGATTTCGGCAAATTCGAAGAGACCGAACTGCCACCGCGTACTGCATTTTATTCTCATCTCATCGAGGACGTTTGTTCCGAAGATGAGTATCAACATGCCATTAGAGTGTGGTCGGCTTTCAACTGTCAAACTTTTCGGGACTATCACGACCTGTTTCTCAAACTTGATGTCACCCTTCTGATGGATATTTCGAATCATTTCGGAACAGATGTATTTCAATCTAGAAGTTGGACCCAGCACATTTTTTTTACAACACCGGGGCTGATATGGGAGTCCATGTTGAAATACAACAATGAGGCTCTGGACCTCATCACGAACAAGGAGCAATATGTATGTCTTGAAAATACAATACGCGGTGGCATTGTCCAATGCCCACGTCGCCATGCTGTTGCAAATAATCATTATTCTCCTGCTTACGACGCATGAAAACCTGACACCTACATTTTCTACTGGGATGTGAATAATTTATATGGCCATTCAATGTCGCAGTGTCTTCCCATTAGTGGCTATCAATGGATGGACGAAGAGGAACTCTCCTCCAAGGATTTTCTCAACTGGGCCGAAAATAAAGAATGGGGCTGTTTCTTGGAAGTGGACCTTGATTATCCTGAAACTCTCCATGATAAACATCAAGGTTTGGCCATGGCTCCAGTAAAAGAAAAAACACCTGGAGGATCGGTGCCAAAACTCGTATTAAGCTTGAACAACAAACGAAATAAGATTCTCCTCTACAGGTTACTTCAATTATATCTGAATCATGTTTTGTAGCTCAAGAAATTACATAGAGGTTTGAAGTTTAGACAGAGCATATGGTTGGAGCCGTATATTGCTGAGAACACCAAGCGTCGAGCACAATCTACAACCCCTATATACAAAGACCTCTAAAAGTTGTTTAACAATGCAATTTAAGGCACAACAATGGAGAACGTGCGCAAGTACATCGATGAAACATTAGTTAAGGATGTGAAGAAATTTGAGAAAATTGCTGCTTCCCCTTACTTCAAGACGTTCACCATTTTCGATGAGATTTTAATATTTGTTGAAAGTAACAAGAAGGAAGTGAAGCTCAATAAGCCGATTGCTATAGGTGCCAACGTTCTTGAACTCTCTAAATTACACATGTACGAATCCTACTATGATCAATTCCAACGATTCTTTGGCGATAACATTCAAATTTCCTACATTGATACTGAAAGCTTTGTGTTTCTAATCCAAACACAAGACCTCGATCATGATCTGACTTCGATGAAACATCTTTTTGATTTTAGCAAATTACCATCAGGTCATCCCTTGCATTCATCGGAAAATAAAATGACCATAGGAAAGTTCAAAGACGAAGCGGTCGGTAATTACATCAGCGTATTTGCAGGACTTCGGGCAAAAATGTACTGCGTGACGATTGCAGATAAGAAAGAGATCAAGAAAGCAAAGGGGGTGGGAAAAACCAGCACAGCCAGATTCACCATAGAAGATTACAAAGAATGCTTGTTTTAAAAAACAAGGCAAGCCACCGATCATCGCATTGTGAATACTTCGCACGAACTCTACACAACATGTGTGACCAAGCTAGCATTGGATGGTAGGGACAATAAATTAAAAGTACTTGATTGTCAAGTTCATACAAGCGAATGGGGACACTGGAATACCAGTGACAAATGTGCCATGTGTCTCTCCAACTAGAGTACGCTAACCGCTTTGCCCTCTCTATTTTCTGTTTTGAGTGCTTGGGAAGAGGTAACGAACGACCTTCACTCATGCCTCCAAATGGAAGTCATTATGTTCAGCTCTAAAACCTGCAACTTTTTCCTACTTCATTCATCCTTATAATAACAAAACACGTAAGTGCAACAACAATGAATGATGTTCAAGCGTTGAAAAATATGCTAAATGCATCCGTGGAGTACATCAAGTTTCAAGACTTAGAAATAAAGAAACCTTATGTGATAAAGTCTGGTGAAATTATTTCAACTCAATTTGGTTCTCGGATACGCTTGTTACTTAATGATAAATACAGCGTATTTATACCCGAAAGATATACTAACATGTTTTCTGATAAGAAACTGTCTAAGTTCATCAAAAACAAAACTCAAATTGTCTATAATGGTAAATTGGATCTTCCTGGCAATAAATCAAAACACGGCATAGAATTTGTTTCATGTATTAAATATGGTATCATGTTTCTACAGGAGATCGTTCATACATGGAACTCCTTGGAGATTACGACAAACTCATTCCTCTCTTCATAGAATTACGAATCGTCTATCCTTTAATAAATAACCATAATGCCTAACGACATTTTCGGACACACCAAGCGAGTGGAAAATGCAGACGAGATTCTCATGATGGATGTTCGAGTTAAATAGGGCAGAAGTGACCTGATTGCTTTGCAGGAGACGTTTAACAACAGTTTAAAATCTGAAGTGGCTAGTTTACAAACGCAATGCTGGGATCCTATTCTGAAAATTGATTCCGAGTTGAAAACGCTTATAAAAAATTATGTTGACGTGTCTTCGTACGACAACGTTCAAAATATACAATTGAGTGTGGATTCTCTTCAAAATGATTTGGCCAAATTACAGCAATTTCATACGAAAAATTTGGAAAAAATAAAACTCGAAATCGAAGAACGAACTTCCACAATTGAGAAGAATTTCTCTGAGCTTCATGTGGAACGTCTACACGATGATGTTTTCGAATTCATCACAGAAATCACCACCACTTTGGAAGAAATTAAATCTAAATTACAAATTGTAGAAGATACAATGAAAAATATACCTTCCTCCGACGAATTCCAAGTTATAACACAAGGGTTTCAAACATCCAGATTCAATTAGAGGCTTATCAAGATTTCGAAAACATTCAAACCACTATTGCTACGCTTCAGGCATCTTTGGAGGCTCAAGCTCAAACGGGTATTCAAGACACTTTAAGCACCGTTCAGCAGAAAATCGACTACCTGGGAAATTTGAAGGTTGAAACAAATCTTAACCATTTTCATCTGTACTGGACAACATACAGGGTGATTTGGAATTGTTACATACGAGTGTGCCTTCGAACGAAGATTTGGAAAAAATGAAAACTGTAGAGACGGCATTATCTGAGTCGAGTGATATAAAATTTTATTGAGTCTTCTCGAAAATACAGTAGCCAATCTAACCACCTCTAAAGAATTGCATGCTTTGAAAAGGAACATATCTCGAATGCTAAAACGATTAGAAACAGAAACAACAAACGTGGAACAGATTCGAGATGAAATTGCTTCGTTTCGCGACATGGTGTCCACGTTGCCAACATCGCAGAGTGTCACGGATCTTCATACCCAGTTTACCGAGATGAGGGCAATCGTGAACGACCTTACCGTGAAAAGCTCGAAATTGAATCTAGTTGAGAACCTTCAGAACATTGTAGTCAACATTAGAGATCAAATTGGAGCGCTAGAATCCACTCAGGAATCGACGCTGGCTGCTTTCGGTGCCAAGTTGCAAGAACTGAACGAAAACTACAAACAGATGAACGTCGAAGTAAAAATTAAACCATCGTTTTCTTCCGTAAGGGATACCATCGTCGAACATTTGTTGTCCATACAAAATATATTTCGTTAGCTTCGCAGTAACCTCATTAGTGTTGATACTAAATTTGCTAAACTGCATTCTCACGATGCCATCGAAATCAACAGCGTACCGAATCAGCAGAGAATTTCCACGTTCGTTGAAGGTAACAAACTGTACATGTTGCATCCTTATCATCCGTATTACAAGTTTCTCATCGATGGCACTATTCAGATAAACGAATTTTCGTGTTGGTCTCACGGCAGAAAAGCTAGTGTTCCCACCATGATATTAATATCGAATTGTGGTGTCCAGAAAACAGGAAACATTCCTTTGGCACATTGGAACGAAACATGCAACATATATGAAATACACCAAGACGAAGATCTTACTGTGTTTGATGTGAGTGCAGTTGATAAACTTATCATTCAAAACACAGGTAAGGTATCACCTTCATTGAATCCCATCACGTTAGTCCTTCTCTTCAAACGTAATCTCAATGTCTAGGCAAGCCATCGTCTATGAATTACATAAACCTGCACGCTGCAACAACGGATGTTTAGCTGTAGTAACAAAGGGTACAGACGACCTATGGAAGGCGGACTTCGTCGAAATGAGCAGCGGTAATTTGAAAAATGTACATACATTGAACAAAGATCGCAAGTACCTCCTCACCGTCATATACACGTTTTCAAAATTCGCATGCGCTCTGCCGTTGAAAGCCAAAACGGGAACATGCGTATTGGAAGCACTCAAAACCATTTTCGATGAGAGACGTCCTCGATTTCTTCAAACGGGCAACTGAAAAGAATTCTGTAATTCGACGTTCAGGCAGTTTATTCGAAACCATGACATTCGACATTAATCGACCTTCAATCACATCAAGACCAGCATCGTGGAAAGATTGAATCAAACCTTGTAAAGGCACATGTGGAAACGATTCACGCTTCGGGGAAATCACAAGTGGGTCGACATCCTGCCGGAACTTGTTGACGAATTCAATCATACCGTTCACAGTACGATAAGCATGAAACCAGCAGACGTTAAACAATCCGACGAACAGCGATTAATTTCTACGGTTTATTGTCAAAAATACAGTCCCACGACCAAGAAATCAAAATTCAAAGTTGGAGACCAGGTGCGAATCAGTAAATTCAAACGGACTTTTGAGAAGGGATTTACTAGAAATTAGAACACGGAACTTTTCACCGTAGTTCGAATCTTACCCGGAAACCGTCACACGTATATAGTAAAGGATAATAGCTGTGAAATTTTGAAAGGAAGGTTTTACCAAGAAGAAATCTCTAAAAAGAAACACGCCGACACGTACCTCATTGAGAAAGTATTGCTTAGGAAAGATAACAAACAGTTTGTCAAATGGCTGGGACTTCCGGTAAAGAATTAGATCGACGCGAACAAAGTGATCTTGTGACTATGTGGAACGTGGTGAAGCGTCTACACGATTCGGAACGAGAGAAAAAACGGCGAGTTATTACCCGACAGCATCCGTTGTCTAATCGTAGGTCCTTCAGGGTGTGGAAAGACGACACTTCTCATTGATAATTTTCTCCTCGCACCCAATTGGTTAGACTTGGAAAACAGGCATCTCTATGTATTTTCAAAAAGTCTCCAAAACAAAAATTCAGGCAACTTATTGATTTGTACGAAGGACTGAGCATTAGTACGTTCTCTTCCGAAATCATTGGACGATTGTCACGATAATTCCGTTATCATGTTCGACGACATGATCCTTGAAAGTCAAAGTGAGATTCGTAATTTTTTCACTCGAGGTCGACACAAAGGATTAGATTGTTTTTACCTGGAACAAACTTTTTCCAAGTTTCCGAAACAACTGCTACGCTATAATGCTCATTTCATTTAATTTTTTCTTCAAGACAATACGAATTTAAAACATGCAGATGAGGATTACGTTGGAGCTGACTTAAATTTTGCTCCGACTGTTGGAACCAAGACGACTTTGGTTTTGTTACGATCGACATGACACGAAAACCTAATAACGGAAAGTACAGGAATAAAACCAACGTTTTTCTAAACGTCTCAACGTTATAAATAACGTAGTGTGAAAACGCAAAATTTCAAGAAGACACTACACAAAAAATCAAACTGTCGCAAACGTATATATATAAATAACCTTAATATCGAAAAAGTGGATAATCTCGAGTTTGGTGACGACAAAAAACGTCTCAAAAGTATATAGAAATAACCATAAAATGTCGAAACGCAAATTTCAAAAAGAGGATAATCTCAAGCTGCGGGATGACTTGGTGAAACGATTCAAAAGTTGGAAGTCCGAGAATTGCTGTTTGTACGAAGAGAACAAGCGTGAAGGTCAACCTATCATCGACGCCATAAGCGGTCTCGGCAAGGAAATTAAAAATGTCACGGAACAGAATAAGGATCTGATCACGGAACTCGTACCTCTTGCCGCTCGAAATTATGAAGTTTTTCCTCCGACGCCTCTCTCCAGCATTCACACTCATCTGGACAACCGCCAAGACGTCAAGCCATAGGCGGCACTTCTTCTTCGGATAAAATCGAGTTGGGTCCGTTGGCACAAAACTACCTGAGCACGGGGAAATTCGACAAGGACGAAGTGTTCGGATTGTACCCGAGCAAGGAAGCCAACGAAGGCGTCGTGTTGAAGATTGGAAAATCGAAAGTCACCTTCGAAGGCAACGACATTAAAATTAATTTAGGTGAGAAGAACAGTTGATCTAGGTATCCAGGTACAGTGGGATTATGGGAATTCGTTGCAAAAAAATATCCACAAGATTACACCGATGAAGATTACCAGAGTTACAGGGAAATTTTAATTATGACGGATGCCATGTATCAAAATATTGACGCTATACAGAATGGGGTGAAATCCAGCAGCGGAGAGAAGTACAGAAATCTCATAAATCCCATTTGGAACGATATCAAAAGTGGAAGCGGTGTCAAACGCTACAACACATTACCGAAAAAATTCGTTTGGGTGGACAACGTGAGAAAACTCATTGACAGATTGTTAGTGATAGCCGGCGAAGATAATGCAGACAATCATAATTTTTACAACGAGAAAATAGGAATCGTGGACATGATCAGCACGAAACTCTCCAAATTCATCGTGAACGACGACAAAGGTATCGGGTACCTTATTAAAATTATCAACACGCTGCCTCCAAGATTCTGGAACGTGGCCGAAGGAAAAGGTCTCGTGAACGACATCATCAACAAGTTATCTTTCGAAATACATTTTCCAGGTTACCAGTATTGCGGTCCCGGTACCAAACTCGAGAAAAGATTGGAAAGAGGAGACAAAGGAGTGAATCCGTTGGGCGCTGCATCCAAGGACCACGACATTGCATACAACGTGCACACCAATTGAGATGCACGTCACGAAGCAGACAAAAAATTGGGACATGCAGCTGTCGCGAGACTCGTCAGCAGTGACGCATCCTTGGGTGAAAGAGTTGCAGCAATTGGCACCATCGTCGCCATGAACACAAAACATAAATTAGGGTGGGGTGTATAAATAACATACAATATGTCTCAGACTTGTACGCGTATAACTGATTTACCGTCCGAACTGCTTTGTAAAATATTCAAACACACTTTAAACGGAGATTGCAAGGATGTTGAGAAACTTGTAAACATAGCAAGAACAACGCCGGAATTTCGTATCCCATGTGAAATGGTTTTCAAAGATCATCTTCAGGGGATAAGTGGCATGAGGTGCAGTGATCTCGACAATCTTCTTTCAGCTGCAAGGGAAAAATTAAACGACAGGATGGACGAACTTCACGAGGCGAGGCAGGTGAGAAGACGATACACGGATGTTTGGCGCAAGTCTAAACACGAGACTGAAGATATCATTACACACGTCATTGAGTTTTCCAAACTTAATTTCTTCCTCTAACACACACACACACAAAAATATATAAATAACACACTGTGAAAAAAGCTTCGATTCATAAATAACACTTCGGAAAAAAAATATTATAACACCCTGAAAAAAAATGAGTGAAAAAATGAGTGACGTCCAAGCATTAAAACAAATGCTAAATTTATCTGTCGAGTATATAAAAATGCAGGAATTGGAAGTGGACAAATCTTACACAATAACTTCCGGTGAAATTGTTCCAACCCAGTATGGTCCCAAAGTACGTCTGTTGCTCAACGGACAATACAGTCAATTTTTACCAGATCGATACACTAACATGTTATCTGACCAGAAGCTATCTATTTTAATCGAGAACAAAACTCGAATCGTTTACAGGGGGACAAAGGAACTTCTTGGTAAGAAAACAAAACAGGTAATAGAATTTGTTTAACAGAAAAATATCTCAGAACATATACATACATAACATACCGTGAAAAAATATACAATGAAGTCCAAGGGTGTCGTGTACCAGATACCATATTCGAATCCGAAAACGCTGGGTACCCTCGATGGGTTACTCACCAAGAAACAACGCGAGAAGAAACTTTCTTGCTTGACGAAAGGACACGGAATGAAATTGCTGCTCAGCATTCCAAAATTGAGAAGTCGAGGAAACAGCAAAAGACAGGAGGTTTCATATTCAGCATCCCGGCAATTTTAGCGGCTTTGGGAGCTGAAGGGAGTTTGGCAGGGGTAGCGCCGCCATAGCAAAAACCGTCAACGACTGGAAAAAAAAGAAGGCGGAATTGGAAGATCAGAAACGTCACAACCTGGCCATGGAGAAGAAGGGGAAAGGCGTAGTGAGCAATTTTTTAAAAAAGAAGAAGCACACACCAACCACGACATTGAATCTTTAATCAAACCATTACAAATCAAACACTTCAGAGTGTTTCATTATAGATTCATTACCTTCAACCGTTAGAAATAGAGAATGTGGCGTAGTCGACTTGGACAGTCACCAAAATCCAGGCAGGCATTGGATATGTTACCACTACGCAAATAATAAAGCATTTATTTTCGATTCATTCGGAGGTGTTCCACCTATAAATTTAGTCAATTTTCTGAAAACGAACAACCTATACTACAACGACGAACGCATTCAAGATTTCGGAGACGTGAACTGTGGTCATCTCTGTCTCTCCATGCTCGCGTATCTCTCTAAGTAAATAACCCAACGATCGAAGATTTCCAGAACGCACTGTAGAACCTGAAATACAATTGGAGTGTTCCATCTCACGAGCGAGACTTCGGTCTTGAAAATCACTTTGCACGCCGACATCGTCTATCCTAAATCCATAGCTTTACTTTCATTTTACAGCATGTACTTCATACCTAACGTCAAAGAGCACAGTAACAAAATCAGCGCCGGAAATGAAAATATCATCATCACACCAGGTCAATACAATCTTTCTACTTTGCAACCTCAGTAACCTAGGGGCACATTCCTTTCTCAAAATTAGGTTACGCACAGAGTTGAAATTGTGTCCGCGAAGGAGACGGTGGATCTGGGCACGATAGGAGAACTATTAGGTTTCGAGAACAACACCAAACTCGAAGCTGGCATCAAGCACACAGGACCAAACATTCCTAAATTTCTAGTCATCGAAACGTTAAACATTCTCTGCAACGTGGTTGAAGGCATGATCACGAAATCTGAAGTCTTGTTAGGAAGTCCCAAGCAGACGGGAATCATCGCTACGTTCAAACCCAGTTCCGAGTGCATGGAACCGATCATATACCCACCCTCTTCGCCGATTTATTTTCCACCATGTCGCAACAGGATAGATCAGTTAGAGTTAGTGGTGACGAACGAGAAAGGAGACGTGGTGGATTTTGCAGGTGCCACAACTACGGCCATCGTCGAGATCAACGTATAATAAATAACCATACGTCATGGAACAGATTGAAAGTTACGAATTGCAATCTTTCCCTCCGAACCGTCGCACGTTCGCCAATCTCAACGAATCAAACCGGGAAATCGAATACGATGTGTACGTAGGCGACGGGTTCGTTCATCCTCACAGAGCGGACCTTTAAGTTCAATTCGACGTGGGGAAAAAAGATAGGGGAGACGCATTCCCAGCCGCAGCAAATTTGAAACTCGTGGACAACTTCGTGCCATACCTGTTCTCGCAGGTCGAAATCAGGAAACACAACACCGGCATCGACAGAATCGATTATCCAGGCATCACGGCAACGGCAGTAGGAACATTGAAATTATCGAAAACACATGCAGCATAATATCAGGCGAGAGGGATTCGAAGCGGGATCGAAAATATCGGCGAAAAGTCAAACGGTGCTGTTGCACATGCCCCTGCTTCCGGGTTTCTTTTCGGACTACAAGGAAATTATGTGGAAGGGAGGACTGAGAATCACATTTCGCAGAGCGGCCAACGACAACGACGCATTGGTGCGATACAGTAACTTGAACGCAGACGGTACGCCACTGCCCAACACTTTACCAGAAGCTGCCAAGTGCGTCATACAGAGCATGGAATTGAGAATGCCTGTGGTGGAATACGAAATGATTAACGCTCTCAAGTACAGATCAGAGATCTTGAAAAATCCTCAGACACAGATTCACTTTCACGGTTACCAGTGCGTGCAGAAAATATCGTCCGGAAGTCACCTGGATTTCGAGTTCATGACGCAATTCAATAATATACAGTACGACATGCCGGATTTCGTCGTAGTGCTCTTTTAGACCGGGAGGGAGAACAATCAGGAAAAAGATTCCAGTAAATTTGACGACTGCAAGATCAAGAACGTTTATCTGAAGAACGTTAGGAACTAAGTATTCCCGCGCAAGAATTACAACCTCGACATGACAAAAGATGATTTTCTCAAACTATACGAAGCGTACTCCGTTTACAAGCGTGTGACCGAGGGAAACGTTGACAATAGGGGGGATCGAAAAAAGCAAATTTTTTATGATGCTTTTGGGGTAGAGCGGAAAAGTTGCCTCTATACATAAGTAACTTCTGTTCAAAATTTCACCACCCTAGGATAATGTCTTCTGTTCTGGCAAGGGACGTGAAATTTCAAAAATTTAGTAAAATCGGCAATTTTTTTTTTTTTATTTTTTTTTCAAATTTCACAGCACTTTGCGGTAGTGTGCAAAAGTTGCACCTATGTATGGTTAATTACAGTGCAAAATTTGGCGCCCCACGGACAATATGTTCTGTTCTGGCAAGGAGCCTGAAATTACCCAAAAAATCGACAAATACACTGTTTTTCATTATACTTTTAGATATAAATATGATTTATTAACAATTATGTTAGCAGCAGATTTTCCAGATTATCATTAACCACTAATTAATGATTATTAATTATTAATCTTTTTTGTTACAGGTCGTGAACTGAGCTAGCAGTGAGCAACAAAACATGGCAAAATTTTCAACATTTTTAAAGCGAGGAGCATTAGACTGCCCAATTTTCGGATCACCGACAGATTTTGCTGGGATGCTTCCAACAAAAGAGGATGTTATTAAATGCTGCATTTACGAAAGGTGGCGTCTTGGATCTGAAACAACTGGTAACAAGGAACCCGCATTTTCTTACATCGCAGAGCAAGTTTGTGTAAAGCTGCAAATGCTGTATTCTGATGCTTCCATTCCGACATTTTCAAAGAAACGTGTCCTTGATATGATTCATGCATATCAGAAGAAATATATCGATATCAAGGCTGTTTATAAAAGGATAGAGAAAAGCATTGCAACTAAAGCAAGGGTGGAGAAGTTTAAAGAAGAATCATGCTTTCTTTTTGATATAGCAGCTTGTAAGTGCTCCGCGTTTACAGACTGCAATTGCCCGAAGGAATCCAAGGTCCCCTTTAAGGAACAGACATTTCTTGCTGATCAGAGAACAAAGCACCTAATGTGGATTGGATCGCTCGATTTGCAAGAAACCAAAAAGCTCCAAGCACGTGCTGAAAGGAAGACAAAAAAAATCCTTCGTAGTTCTAAATCTACTGCGTCCTGCTTATCGCAGCCTGATGGTGATGAGCTCTCATCAACATCAACGTTATTAGAAGATGATGAGGCAATGGATGAGGATAAGGAACCTGAACCTGATGACTACGACTACAATCCCGGACCGTCGACTTCATCCTCTTCGCAAATGAGAAAGAAACTTTCAAATACCGCCTTAATAAGCCAAAGATTTGGGGTATCGCTTCAAGCTACGGCTGCCATAGCTTCTAGCGTTCTGCACGACGTAGGCCTAGTCTCTGAATCGGATACATCTTTAGTGATTGATAAGAACCAAATTGCTAGAGAAAGGTATCGAACCATGCAAGAGCTTTAAAGTGAGAGTTCGGACATTGACAATGACCATTTAACAGGTCTTTACTTCGATCGCCGATGTGACAAAACATTATCAACAGAAAAGGAGGATGATAAATACTACCAAAGAACAATTGTAGAGGAACACTATTCCTTGGTGAAACAACCAGGATCTAGCTACGTTGGTCATGTTACACCAGCTTCAGGATCAAGTCTGGCCATTGCTGAAAGTATTTACGTCTATATCACAGCAGAAGTGCCCGGAGGTTTAAACCATATTCTTGTTCTAGGGATGGAACGGTCGTAAATACTGGAGTTCACAATGGGGTACTGCGTCGTTTTGAACTGAAGATCGGAAGAGCTGTGCAATGGGCTGTTTGTCAACTACATTTCAACGAATTGCCTCTCCGCCACTTGTTCGAGTCCCTCGATTTTCCCACCTCCGGACCAAATTCCTACACTGGTTGCATTGGAAAATCTTTAAAGGCGTGTGAGCTGCTTCCAGTGGTAACATTTGAGCCAGTTAACTGCACCTTGCCATCAGATGATATATCCACTTTGAGTAAGGACCAGAAGTATCTGAGGGATATTGCTCTCGCCGTTAGCTCAGGCATGTGTCCTCCAGGTCCCCTAAACATGTCCCGCTGGTTGACAACAGCCAACAGGATATTAAGACTGTATGTTTCCACCACGGAACCATCAGACAACTTACGTACCATAGTAGAGTTCGTTATCAGGGTGTATGTGCCATCTTGGTTCCGCATCAAAATCCATCATTCAATTAAGGATGAAGCTCGGCATCTTTACCATTTCATTCAGTCATCCAGATACTTGGATCAAGTTAACCGCAACGTCATCGACCCAGTGATTTCTCGGAATGCTTACTTCGCATCTCCAGAAAACATTCTGCTCGCGATGCTGACTGATAAGAGAACACATATCAGAGCCCTTGGCATTCGAAGAGTCATAAAAGCACGAGAATCATGTGAGACGGTTGGACACGTTGGGATTAGAAAGTTCGATATTCCAAAAATAAACTTCGAAGCAAACGACTATATCGAACTAATTGACTGGTCGTCCAGCGAAGTAACTCCACCACCAATACTGAATGATGTGACTACAGAAGATTTGAAAAGTATGCTGAAAGAACCAATACCAATTGACTGGACTTTTACAAAGTTCCCATGCCACACACAAGCTGTGGAACGAACAGTAAAATTGGTTACGGAGGCCTCAAAGAAAGTGTGTGGTCATAAAAAACGGGATGGATTTATTCGCTGCACTCTGAAATCGAGAAAGGCCATGCCTGAATTTAGGTGCAAGAGACAGTACAAAACCTAAAGACACATATTTTACATTATTATTACCTACAAAACACACATTTTCGTACTTTTAATTTTGAATACTTATTTCTTAATTCTTATATCTAATAGTATGCGAGTGTATGACAATTCTGGTTTATGTTTAATAAATGTTAGTTAAATAATGAAAAAAAAAAATGTGTATTTGTCGATTTTTAGGTAATTTCAGGCTCCTTGCCAGAACAGAACATATTGTCCGTGGGGCGCCAAATTTTGCACTGTAATTAACCATACATAGGTGCAACTTTTGCACACTACCGCAAAGTGCTGTGAAATTTGAAAAAAATTAAAAAACAATTGCCGATTTTACTAAATTTTTGAAATTTCCCGTCCTTTGCCAGAACAGAAGACATTATCCTAGGGTGGTGAAATTTTGAACAGAAGTTACTTATGTATAGAGGCAACTTTTCCGCTCTACCCCAAAAGCATCATAAAAAAATTGCTTTTTTCGATACCCCCTAGTTTACATGTACTACACACCCAGCGAATTCATACCAATGTTCATCATCAAAACGACGAAGAGGAAGCAGGTGGTGGTCAAATATCGCACCAACATCAAGGTCGTCTGTGAGTTCCACGATGCTCTGCCCGAGGACACCGTGTGCAGCATCATCCTAATTGCAGAGAAGTCCTTTATCTATGACATGAAGAACGAGAGGTTTACGGAGCAGTTTTAACAGGTTGCACGACAAAACAAATATAGGCTTTAAATCGAGAAAGACCCAACTGGAAAAATTCAAATTTGGAGACAGCACCATTACAATATTTTCATTATTGTTCGACAGCCAGTGGAAGCATATAGTAGTTCAGACTCTAGTTTAAACTATAGGTCTATATGACGTAGGTTTTTGAAAGATATCGGGTGAGTCCACGCAGAGCCTGTCCATGGCGACCAGCTTGTGCAGAAGTGCAAAGTTGTAGAGTTAGATAACTGCGGCTCGCCGCGTCCTTGCACGCAAGAAGTTTTCATAAAGTTCGCCATTTTAAGGTTTATCATTGATGTGGCAATACAGTTTGAACCTGACTGTCCACTTTCCGTAAATTTTCGTCGTCTACAGCCGGAGCTATTGTTTATTGAAGAGAACTGGGAAACAACAAGGGACGGCGCTACAGGGGGTTAGGGGATAAGTTGCTTTATTACGATGCGTTCTACAATCAAGGAAGGGAACAGCTGAAAATAAATCTGGATAAGAGTGGACACTGAGACACAGATCATTTAATACTAAGCAATTGGTCAATCATGAGTAGCGAAATTTGCTACGAAATCTGTTTCTTGGCATTAAATGTGTACGTAGCCTCTAAAAATAGTGTCGCTATATTTTGGAACAAGTGTAACAGATGTGACAAAATTATTTTTTATAGGTAGGACGATGTTTGAAGAACATCTAAAGAAGCGTTATGTTTTTTTCTTTGTTAGTTCCTCATTCAAGTACCGACAATTGCACGAGAGTTTGCAATGTTTTCTTATTGGTTTCATCGTATTTGTATCTATCCTTATCGCTGCAAAATATTTAAATGCTAAGAATTGGAACGATTAAAATTGGGCTTCCATCTCCAAAAGTCTAGCGATAAAACAGTTGCCTTCATATCAGTGGGTCTTAGGTTCGATCCCCAGTGAAGGTAACATTTTCGTAAGTGGTTCGGATTTCACCAGAAGCTGTAGCTCTCGTCAAGATTACCCTCTGTACTCATAGTGGACCTCAATACCAATCTATCAACTAATCATTGCAATACGGTGCGAAAATTGCTTGGCCAATTTGTTTGCTCGAAGTCCAAGTCCCAAACGTTAATTAGTTATCATTTGTGAGGTTAGAAAATAATTTATGCAGTACCGTCACAGTGACGGCGATTGGGTTCCAAAACCACGGGTGTAATGACAGTATTTCACTTTGAAGATAAGGTTTAGCACAGACCAAAGACAAAAGTGATGAAAGCAGGGGGCAAGTGCCCCACCTTTCCCCCCTAATCGCCGCCAATCCTCCACCCTATTATAACCTTCTCTCCGGCTCGTGACAAAACAAAAGACAGCTAGACTGTGTCTCAAGGAGCTATCGTATTTTACAACAGATATATAAGCACATAAATTTCAATGTTAGAGCTACCTGAAATAAGTGGGGGAGGCTCGAGATTTCAGAGTCAATTTCTCGGTGGGATAACTCAGTAAGATGTTTCATTCTGTTCCATCATATACAAAAGTACTTTTAAGCAAACATTTTTTATGTCCAATAAAATGCAATAATTATGTTGTTTTCTTTTCCTAAGCCATTATTGAGTGGAATAATATCACATACGTACTATTCATATGTACAATACAAAATACACCATAAAAATTTCATTAATTATCAACTCGCTTGATATACGTATAAGATTGCGAGTATTTTTATTCTAAAATGAGAAAATTACCATATGATACGTCTGTTTTTATGTTCAGCTACAACCTTGTTTAAATCCAAAGATGTTGCAAGCTAAAGAGCAAAGGATAGAAATGATATAAAAGATCTAGCACTCAATCTCTCGTTAACAATTCGATTACGAAGGTAAAACTTGATTTGCAGCAATGATGGAGTATGCGCATTTCAATAACACAAGTCTTAAAAAGTTCGTGAAAGCAATTTTGAATGTTTCAACCATTATAAGGAGCTGCTGGAAGGGTTTTTATTTCTGAGTTCCTTTCTACCTCAGAGTATGCCATAATTCTGAACTGTCAAGATTACAACAGATGGGAGAGGAGAAGATTGTCTACCAAACAAATATGTGCCTCCACCAGGCATGAATTCGGGACCCTTCATAGCAATCAATATAAAAGGATTGAAAACGAATTGCGCTTTTGCTCGTTTCAAAAACAGTTTCTTAGTATCGAACGTTCAGTGGCCCCTGTTATCCACGAACATCTTCAGCTGCCCTCCTCCCAGACTTTAGAATACATCGTAATAAAGTAACCTTGCGATCTAACCGAACTAGAAAATGTACTTGAACATTCTACTTGTACCATACTGAAAAACTCTAGGGGGTTACAGGGGGAGGGCTGAGAGCTCTTTTGCTTCAGCCTCCCCTAGCCCCACTGTAGCGCCGTCCCTGACTCTAACAAGTAGACGCACAACACCGTATCGCATAACCAAGTAATTTTGAAACGAATAAAAGCGTAATGGGTTTTCAAACCGTTTATATTGATGGTGCACCGGTAATGCTATCACCTTGTTTTGGAGGGTCCCGAATTCATGCCTAGTGAAGGTACATATTTGTTTGGATCCCGTTCAAACCCGATTAGTTTTGGACGACATCTCTTCATTAACGTGACTTAAAACAACTCTTAAATTATTTCCATCTGTATTCAGAAAACGTCACACACCATTCATTTACTCTTTACGTATATATGTGCGGAATTTACTTCAAATTCCAAGTTTTCCTTTAGTGCACCGCCCGCGTAACGAAGTGGGTAGCACAGCGCGTAAGGACGCCACGAGTTCTTAGTTCGATTCCCGACCTGGGAATGGGAGTTATTTGTGAGAGTATCTTCTTTAATTTCATCACTCGTTCTTATATTCGCGATTAGCCAGAAGTAGCAGTAGGGGAATATCTTCATGTGTAAACATCTATTTGCTATTTATTTACTTTACCCTGATTTCAGCTAATTTTGCAAGGGGGAAAGATCCAAAAAATCCAATTTTTACTATTTTTTTAGTGTAAAAAATATTTTTTTATCAAAGCTCAACTCATATTGGGCAAAATTTATTTTTTAGTCTATATTAGTATATTTTAAGCATATATTTAAAATTGTTATATTTTTTAAGAGAAACACATATATTGATAGCGATTTTGAGTTATTTTACTGTGCTGTACAGTGCCGTGTTTATAATTATTTCTCAAATGTGTGTATTCTGATTAATGTATATGTTTCAAAATGTAGATACTGATTTCAAGATATGAGTACTGCTGTGCTGTGTAGTGCATATAAAATTATTCCTTAAATGCGTGTATTCTGATTAATTTTTATGTCTGAAAATGTACACATGTGGCTTTTTTAGAAGAAAAAAGGCTATATATAAAAATATATATGTACCTTGTTATGTAAAGCATCCAAAATTGAGTTTTAATTTTTATAAATATATATATATATATATACATATTGAATAATAAGCAAATTGCAAAAGCAAATTAGTGTTAGTGAATCAAAAAATTGTTTCTTCTTTAAAAATATCAAATGTAAGTGTCAGTAATATATCAAAGCTACCTTTAATGGGGTTTTAAACATTGAAAGATTAAGAAAAATATTGTAGAATCTTGAAATTATTATAAGTTAAAGCTGGTAATTTCAAAGAAACAAACCAGCATCCATCAAATTGTTTCTTCTTTAAAAATATCAAATGTAAGTGCCAGTAATATATCAAATCTACCTTGAAGAGGGTTTTACATATTGAAAGATTAAGAAAAATATTGTAGAATCTTGAAATTATTACAAGTTAAAGTTAGTAGTATAACATTTTCAATCACACAAACAAACTAGTATTAAAAAGATAAAATTTTACAAGTGAAAAAGTTTTAACTTTCAGCTTAATGCTAACAAAACTTTTAAATGCAAACTTATTTGCTTCTGAAAGAAGCCTAACTTGCTCTAAAGGAGCAAGTCGCTAAACGCTCTGAACTGTGTCTATCATATATATATTTTTAATATGCATTTCCTACTTAGAGCAAGCGTATCTGTTCACTAGTATGCCTACTAGAATGAAATAACCTAGTGGTTGCATATGCATACTTTACGTATGCAATAAAAATAAAAAACGGGTTTCCCCGGTTTAAAAAAAGCTTACCTATTGGTTAACAATGACATCACGAAATGAAAACATACGTATCTTGTATTACGCAACATTGCACAGGCTTCTAACGTCAATACTTAAAAGGGGTGAATATTCTTTAACAAGGAAATTGACCTCTGTGGCGCGCAGCAATGAGTTTGGGATAGAATGACTTGCGCATTCTAATCAATGCTCGTCACAGGATATAGGACATTGTCTGTGTGATGTGCAAAGAGCCAAAAAACATAATTCGGAAATGTGTGACTGAAAGAGATCAAAAGATAACTTCGAGCATAAAAAAAAATATGTAAACATGCAAGCTTATTACTGCTCTTTGTCATGATATGAAGAGAGCGTTGGGTATCTCCACTATTGATTCTTCTCCTCTGAATGTTCCGAAATTATTAAAATTATTAAAAACCTTTATCTCGAGAACCAAGCAACATAGAAAGCTGCGGTTTACTGCATTCGTTTTGTTTTGATGTTCTCTTTAATTTGAAATGATACTCGATAATAAAATAACCCAAAAGAAATAATGCCTATGAATGTTTTCGGTTTTAAGAAAAATATATTAATAGAAATAACTCTAGTAAACATGGATATCATTAGAGATTTTCTTCGTAAATTAAGAGGTCTGGTTATTATCCATCTAAATAGTATGTGGTATAAAGCGGATGGGGATACAGTTAAATAATTACATGTATTCAACAATAACCAAACATCTTATAAAGTTTCTTGTCACAGGGAAAGTTCAAATAAGTATATCTCCAACAAATTCAGCAGTTGTACAAATAGGTCAAAATTTGTACAGGATTAAACGCAATAATATGATACCCAATACAACATATGATGTGGAATCAGGTGATTTCCTGTACGCTGAAGTAATTGGGGAGTATAATAAGTTAATTCCTCTCTTCATTGAAATAAGAATATTTTTTCCTTTCATGAATATATAAAAATGCCAAAACAAAAAATGAAGCAAATTAAAAAATAAAAATAAATAAATAAAACAATGGATATATTAGGAAACAGAAGGCAACAAGAGATCCCAGATAATTCCAACGACAATGCCAGATTAGAACAGCGTCTTAACAATCTTAAATCAGATTTATTAATTTTACAAATTCTCTACATTTAAATATACAAGCTTAGATTAAAAATCTCGAAAGTGAATTAATTAATCCCATAGTGAAAATTGATGGGGAACTTAAATCTCTAATCCAAAAATATACCCACTTAGCTTCAATAGAAAATGTAGAAAACTTGGAAGAGACCATAGCCAAGTTGAAAAATGAACTTAATAATTTCCGAGAACTCCAAAAAAACACTTCAGAACAATTAAAACATGAATTAAATAATCAAGCAAATACTACTCGTACTGAAATGCTTTCTATTATTCAAAATATCAAAACTCAAGAGAAGTACGAACAGCTTAATACCAGTATTCTCGAATCACGAGAGCAATTTCTATCTTTCGAAATTCCTACACTAGAAAATATTAAAACTGAACTGCAAACAGATGAGTTACACAGGGCCATAACAGAAGTTCAAGCCAAACTGCAAACGTTGGAAGATGTTATCAATAATTTACCTTCATCTTTCGAAGTAAATGCCAGCGCACGCAGTGTTGCCAGTATCAAATTACATTTGGAGACTTATGAAGATTTTGGGAAGATAGAGTGTACCATAGCTCATATTGAAGACACTTTGACAACCATGAGAAATGAATTGACAAATGTACAGGAAACTCTGGAATTTAAGTTGTCAAGCATAACCGAATCTTTAAACATTATTCAAGAACAAATTACCAAATTAGAAAAGTTTTAATAATGAATCTGAATTATCCCATTTATTATTATTACAGTTATACCCTGAAAATAATTCATTTTATGTCATATTTTCTTATAGAACCCGATGTCAAGGCAAGATATAGTTAATGAATTATACAGACCAGCTCGTCGTAACTACAAACGACTGAGTGTGGTAACGAAAGGAGTAGACGATTTGGTTCAAGCTGATTTGATAGAAATGAGCACAGGAGCTTTAAGAAATGTACACAAGATAAATCATGGTTACAAATACATGCTTACAGTAATTGATACATTCAGTAAATATGGGTGGGCTATTCCTCTAAGAGCTAAGACAGGTACTTGTGTTACCAAGGCTTTAAAGTCCATATTTAGTGAGGGTAGGATACCGAATTATTTGCAAACAGACAGAGAAAAATAATTTTACAATTCCAAATTTACAAAGTTAATGCAACAACATAATATTAAACATTATTCTATATACAGTGATCTTAAAGCTAGTATAGTAGAACGAATCAACAGAACATTAGAAAATCGAATGTGGAGACAATTTACTCTACAGGGACACTATAAATGGGTACAAATTTTCCCCGAGCTAGTTCATAATTATAATAATTCAGTACACAGTACTATTCACATGAAACCTGCTGAGGTAACCAAGTGTGATGAGTCTAGGTTGATTTCTCCAGTTTATAGTCCAAAATATAAATACACTACCAAGAAACCAAAATACAAAATTGGAGAACAGGTCAGGGTCAGTAAATTTAAACATTTATTTCAGAGGGGATTCACCAAGAATTGGAATACAGAGTTATTCAATGTGGAGCAAGTTTTACCAGGGAATAGAAATACATATATATCATAAAAGATAATTATAATGAAATATCGAAGGAAGATTCTATGAAGAGAAACTCAGTACAACAAATATCCAGATACATATTTAATTGAGAAAATATTACGTAAAAAAAATAATAAATTGTATATTAAATGGCTAGGATTGCCAGAAAGAAGTTGGGTAGAAGGAAATCAGGTGATTCTTTGACACCAACATGGAATGTGGTAGAGCGTTTACCAGATTTAGTGGAAACTAGTAAAAAAAAAATGGAGTTGTAACCCTATAATATAAGATACCTCATTGCAGGTCCCTACGTTTGTGGTAAAACTACACTGGTGGTAGATATTTTCCTGCTCGCCCCTAATTTACTAGTTTGGGAAAGTAGACACCAGTATGTATTCAGTAAAAGTTTAGAACATCCAAAGTACAAGCAACTCATGAAGCTATACGAGGGACATAGCATAGTTACATTTAAGTCAAAAGTAAAACCTCTCATTGATTGTTTGAAAAATTCTTTTGTAGTTTTTGATGATGTTATTCTGGAAAATCAAAACGAAATCCGAAATTTCTTTACACAGGGTCGTCACAAAGAAATAGACTGCTTTTGTTTAGCTCAAACTTATTCCAAGATTCCTAAACAATTACTACGAGATAATACAATCCTAGTTTGTTTGTTTCGTCAAGATCATACTAATCTTAAACATGTTTATGATGATTACGTGGGTGGTGACTTAAATTATAACCAGTTTTCAAAATTCTGTTCATCTTGTTGGAACAATGCCGATTTTGGATTTGTTACCATCGACATGACTAGAATACCTAAAATGGGATATTTAGAAATACAATCAACGACATTTTGAACAATGAAACGATGTAAAATAACCTCTAATCAAAAAAACATGTCAAGACATAAAATTGTAGATAATTTGAAATGCCGTGATTACCTGTCCAAACGTTTCAAAGGTTGGAAAACAGATAATCCAGGATTCTATGAACAACACAAACGTGAAGACCAACAAATTAGCGACGCAATCAGTGGTCTCGGTAAAGAGATTAAGGCTGTGACAGAACAAAATAAAAATCTCATAAATGAATTGATACCTCTTACTGCTAAAAATTATGCAGACTTTCCACCTACCCTTTTATCCAGCATCCATACTCCTCTGACACTCCAACAGCCACCTAAAGAGTAGACCCAAATGGAGAGTTCAACGTCAGAAAGTGGGGTTGAAAAAACCTCAAAAACTCACTTTCTCTCCACGTTCCGCGCCTCATTTATTGCGCTGACGATGTTTCACAGCGAAGAAAACAGCACCAAAACCTCAAAAACTCACTTTGACCAATTGGGGTTCACCAAAACCTCAAAAAACTCACTTTCTCTCATTTATCTCGCTGACGATGTTTCACAGCGAAGAAAACAGCACCAAAAAAAACCTAAAAAAAAATCACCTTCTCTCCACGTTCCGCCTCGAAGTTAGGCTCGGTGAGGCTCGCCTTAATGGTTTTACGTGATATAACTTAACCTATCTTACGATTATTTTTTTTACGATCTTCAGTGATATAACTTAACCTATTATTTTTTTTATTTGCACACCGAACTAACTTACATTATATTTGATATAACCTTGTTGATTTTATTTTAGTATGTGGCAATTTTTCTTAAGAATATTTTTTAAAACTGCTCCGTGACCCTCTCGTTCTTCGCGTCGTGGACGAAGGACTTCTCTGCGACCAGGATGACGCTGCATAGAGTATCGGCAGGCAGCGCGTCGTGGAACTCGCAGACGACCTGCAGACGACCTGCTTCCGCTTCGTCGTGTTGATGACGAACATCGGCCTGTGGGTTATGAATTCGCTGGGCGCGTAGTACATGTTCACGTTTCCCTCGGTCCGCGCTTGAAAGAGGTGTAAGCTTCGTAAAGTTTGAGGTAATCATCTTTGGTCATGTCGACCTCTGTTTGTCAAAAATTCGAGATATTTGCAATTTAACGCTGGACTTAGAAAATTTTCGATTGATGAAAAATTGGTACCATGACGACCTATGTTCATTTTGGTATGGGTGGACAGAGGACACCGAGACTCAACCAACGCACTAAACCCGACCTTTCTACGACTATTCGTTCAAAAGTTACGAGTGATCAAAGTTTTGGGCGGGGGGTGGGCTAACTTCTTACCTCTTGACCCCAGGACCACCAAACTTTGGTACACGTATTCTACACCTCCAAAATCGACAGGGGTGTTTTTCGATATATTTTTTCGATAACTCTTACCATTTTCGAGATATTTGCAATTTAAGATTTTTTTAACGCTGGACTTAGAAAATTTTCGATCGGTGAAAAATATTGGTTCCATGACGACCTATGTTTATTTAGGTATGGGAGGACAGAAGACATCGAGACTCGACCGACACACTAAACCCGACCTCTCTACGACTACATGTTCGGAAGTTACGAGTGATCAAAGTTCTGGAGAGTGTCCACAAACACCCCGTGCTCTTGAACAAAGGACCTCCAAAATTTCGTACTAGTACTCTTTATTACCAAAATCGACAAGGGTGTCAACGGGGGAGATTTTTCGATTTTTTTTTCTATCTCTCACAGTTTTCGAGATATTTGCTGGACTTAGAAAATTTTCGACAGAGGGGTCAAATATGATAACCTATGTTTATTGTTGTTAGGAGAACACTGAGCCAATGCTAACGCATGTCTCTACGATGATCCTATGGAGCGTTAAAAAAAAAATCGGCAATTGGCCCACCCTTGAACGTTTAGGACCACCAAACTTTCGCATACGTACTCTACATCACCAAAATCGACAAGGGGGTGGTGTTTGGGGAGATTTTTTCGATTTTATTTTTTTGCGCTATCTCTCACCGTTTTCGAGATATATTTGCAATTTTTAACGCTGGACTTGGAAAATTTTCAGAGCCTACGTTATTTTTTTTTTAATTTCCAGTCAGGGAGAACACGAACATGTCAATGCACAACCTTCGAAGTTACGAACGAACGGCCCACCCTTGGATCTCCAAATTTCGTACCCGCATCACCAAAATCGACAAGCGGGTCGACGGCGAAAATTTTTTCGATTTATTTTTGCTCTATCTCTCATCGTTTTCGAGATATTTGCATTTGATGCGTTAGAACTCTTCCGTCACTCTTTTGTTCTTCACATCTTGGACGAAGGACTTCTCGGCGAACTTAGGATGACTCTGCACACGGTGTCGTCGGGCAGTGCATTGTGAAATTCGCACACGATCTTGATGTTGGTGCGATCGTTGACCACCACCTGCTTCCTGATTGATTGATTTGATTTGGTGTTTAAGTCCACTTTATGCACAGTAAGGCTAATCGGGACTGGACCTACAGTTTAAAGTGAGATCCGAACCACTCTGTGCCTCCACCGGGTATCGAACCCAGGATCCCTTGACGACAAGGCGACGACGCTACCACTGCGCCATCGGGGAGACCTAACCGCCTGTTTCCTCTTCGCTGGACGTGTATGGGAAAAAATAGAACCTATCGAAAAACAGCATATTCTTGGTTAATTAACATTGATGAATGGAATGTGTTATAACTAAAGCTTTTTCTCGTCTGATAGGAGGGGAAAAAAAGTTGATTTCGACATCTGAAAAAGAAAGAAAAGATCGCTCATCAAAATTAATTGGAGACCAAATCTCATGAAACATCGATAAAGGATGTGCTTTCTACTGAAAATTTAATTACTTATAAACATGGAATGAGTGATATTCTCGAAAAAAATTCAACCTCCCCCCCCCCGAAAAATTCGAATCCTGTTAAAACAAAAAAAACCTTCAACACCGACAACAAACATGCTTCACAAGAAATATTAGCATATAAACCATCCATTTCTTTTTAAGAAACCTATTTCGTTTAATTAAAAAAATCCTAATGAAAGCACATGCCACAATACAAACTATAAAAAAAGTACAATCCCTGGCATAAAATGAACTTTAAAGAAAATTAATGAAACTTATTTCCACATAATGAACCTCAACGTATACATTTTAGTACATTTTTTTTATTCTGTGTACCTCCAAAAATATGAATTAAATAGATTCGATATTTTGCAGGATTTAAATGAAACAGACGTAAATAAGAATTGGGAGCACGTACGTAAATGCAATAGAATCAGGAGTTAAATAAAGTATAGATCAAGAAAAATTAAGCCATGGTTCGCATAACGTAATATAAATAGACTTAGGTGGTTAAAGAACACCATGTTTAGAAGATTACTTGAAAAGTAAAATTAACGAAATTGAAATAAAAGTATCAGAGGTGCAAATGAATTGAGAAAGGGGTGCCAACCTAAAGTAAACTTGTTAAAAAAAGAATGGCTGACTATTTTAAATATATGGAAGAACTACTTTAATGACGTTTTAAATGTTCATGTAGGAGATAAATCAGAAATAAATTAAGTACGCACAGCAGAACCTAACTTGATTGAAGTTAAAGATGCCGAAGAGATAAATTAGTCGAGAAGAAACTTCTTAATATGTCTGACAAATGTACAATTCATGATGGATAAAAAAAAAAGAAGATGTTCTTTTTAATTTTGCCTTAGAATATGCTTTTAGAAAGGTAAAAGAAACTAACGAGGTACTGTTAGCATATGCAGATGATGTAGACTTACTGGGGAATGATGTAAATACAATTAAGAATAATGCCAATATATCATTTCAAAGCAGCTAAAGAGATAGGTTTTAGAAGTTAGCAATGAGAAATCTAAAGAAATGTGCTTACAGGCCGAAACCAAGTGATAACAGCTTGTTTGAACCAGTTTTCCAAATCCAAATACTTAGGAGTAATACTAACAAAAGAAAATGATATTAAAGAGGAAATGAAAAGAAGGCTTAATTCATGTTACTTTTCTCTTCATAAAACTTTTGTCTCCTCGTTTCATATCTAAGGAACTAAAAAATTACAAATATGTATATAGATCTTGCTCAGGATAAGGACAAATCGAACTTTCGGGTACAAGAAGGGTAGAGAATTAATTAATTAGTTAATATTCAATGTAATATGGTTTCACGTATTAAACAAAAAAAATCAAAGTTAGTAATAAGGTATTCATATTGACAAGGGAATTCTTACAAATTCATTCTCTTCGTAAGTTTGACAATAGCATTTTTCATCCTGTGTTATTTCAAATCTTCAATTAGGCAATGCAAAAAGGAGAAGAATTTCCATGACATGATAACATGAATTTGTACGTTGAAAGAAAAATGAAAACGAAGAGCTGTGGTAAAAAAACAAAGAAAAAGAAACGCTTGACTCTGACGAGCGGGAAACATAATAGAAATCAAGGACGGAAAATATGAAGAGAGGAAAGGGGATATTCAAAAGAAGGTGGCTCTTCCATGATAATTTTTACTTTCTCAATCCGAACAAATTCATAAACCTTATCATCATTGAATGTTGTTGTTGTTGAGTTGGTGTTTTAAGTCCACTTTATCCCCGGTGTGACTAATGGAGACTGGACCTACAGTTTAAAGTGGGATCCGTACCACTATGTGCCTCCACCAGGTATCAAACCTGTGACCCTTTGATTACAAGGCGACAACGCTACCACTGCGCCATGGGGAAGGCCCCATCATTGAATGGTTGGTTACGTTGTCCCTCCGAACGAAAGATAGAATGTATACAAGCCTGTGCCTCCTAAGTTCATCGTGGCTTGCGAAATGAAACTTCCGATGATTTTTATTTTTTTAAGAACATGCTTCGCTAAGGAGGTCAAAATGACAAGTTCCGTAATTAGAATAACTTGTTGATTTCATTACGAACGAGGAAGGAATGCATGGCTGTAGTATCATTACATCAGATCATCTTTTATCTTGTTCGCGTCGATTAATCTCCTTACGTTTCTTCTTCTTCTTCTTGTTCTCGTCCCCAATCGCTTCCATCTATCCTGTTATTACAATCGCTACTTCTAGATTATCATTTTTTCTCCCTGTAATTTTATAAATATATATATATATATTTTTTCATGATCATCTAGAGAACACCAGAAAAATTTCAGCAATATCGATCACTCAAATGGATATCATCATCTTCGTCCAATACAATTCTTGAAAATTTTATATAGCACTTCCAGGAGTATGTTGGTTAAAAAAAACAAAAGCGACCCCGAAGATTCCACTTTTATCTTGTTCTGTCTCGTTTAACCGATTTTGAATTTGAGAATTTTTTTTTAATTATTATTTTGCCTTTCGCGACACGTTCGACTATTTGTGACAATACGTTTCAACCTTTCTGTATAAACGTTTCAACGTTCCAGTAAACGTTTCTCACAACGTTGCAACGTTTAGATAGTCGTTGATTTTGTTTCTGTATTTTCCGTCGTTAGGTTTCCTCGTCATGTCGATCGTCGCGAATCCGAAATTGTCACTGTTCCAGCAAGAAGAGCAGCGTTCCGAAAATTGATTGATCAACAGGCCGTTGAGTTTAGATAACATGGAAGGTAGAAATTCATGATCTGCCGTGCGGTGTACAGTCTCCATTGTTTGCTTTCGGAAACCAAAGAGATTCATTGTCCTTGCTAGTTATTTATTGTGTATGTGATAATTTGAGACAGTTAAAGTTTTTTTTTATTTTAGTTATAGTTATTTAATTTTTTTTTTTTTTCAATTGCATTGCCTACAATTTTTACTAATTTCTAAACGATAGTGCCCCCAAGGCAACGTGTGGATTCCACAAGACAAAATACATCTTTTATCGTCATGCGGATCTAATGCTACTTTCCTAACTTTGTTTGTGGTAAGCACGTAGTCTACGCTTTGTATCCTTGTCTCCAAACGTGGAATTCTCGACTGTGAATAGAGGCAATTGATGTAATCCTCGAACACAAGCTTGTTTTTCACTTTACGTTTACCAACACCTTTGGCTTTTTTGGTGATGCTGGTTTCTGTTTTCACCACATACATTTTGGAACGTAAGCCGGCGAACTCCAGAATGATTTCTCCGTTGCATTCATCCTTCATTTTACCAAGCACTTTTTTATTGCGAGAAGGGAGATCAAATCTGTTTGGTAGAGGGAAGGAAGATGTGTCGAAATGATCAATCATTTTCGGTTGTTTCAAATTGTTGTAGAGGTTAGATGTCTGTACGAAATAAATAAAACTGTCCGTGTCCGTGTACAGAAGTGTTATATTTTCATTATAGAAGGGTTTCATGACATTATAATGAAATTCAAACATATGCAGTTTAGATAAATCCAAAACCGTCGCCCCCACGTAGATTGGTTTGTTGAACTTGATTATTTTTTTATCCATCACAAACAGGGCCAGGTTTTCATCATATATATTTCGTGATTTGAATGTCGGCGATGCTATCAATTTTCTACATTTATTTGAATCGGGAACTAATCTCACGTCCACGTGCTTCCTGACATTCTCCATTGTTTTTCCGTAAACAGCATTATTCATGAGTTTAAAAAAATCCTTATCTAAATCTGACGTGGCGCGTGTTCTATGATACGTATTTTTTTCAATGTAAGGTTTTAACCACTCGGAATGTTTGAATTTCATTATTCTTCTCACATTTATTACTTGAACTCCCTTCTCAATTAAGAATTGAAGATTTTTGTAATGGAGAACGTATCTCTCTTTCCTATCCAATGTTAACAGAAGCTTACGTTGATTTGAATCAGGCGAACATTTTAGTTCGGGTGCAGGAGGTAGATCTTTGAAATAATCGTGTAGATGGTCGGGGAATTCGAGGTCCACCTCTATAAACAAGCCAAATTCACAGTCGTTGAAATTATTAATGTTAATGGAAGTGTTATCCACCCATTCGAACCCGCCGTAAGGAAGTTTTTGTATCATAGCATGTCCGTATAAATTATTTGCATCCACATAAAATATGTATTTCGATTGTTCGTTAGGATCGTATTCTTCTGTCATGTGAACGTTATTTGCTTTTGCATGTCTCTGTACGCATTGCACCATTCCACCTCGTATCCCCCTCTCGATAAAATATAACATGTCCACGTCCGGTATCAATTTCTAGTTTTATTTTTGTCTGTAATAACATGGCAGACCACGCTAAGCCCGAGAGACCGTAAAAATATGCAGGATATAATTTGTAAATATTCGCCGACGTTTTCCTGAATGCTTGAAAAACATCCGCGAGTATTGTCACGTCCAGTTTTAAGTAGGCATCGTGATAATCGCCGAGTGTCCTACATCCTAATTTGTCCCACATCCGTTGTGCGTGTTCGTATTCATCGTCCGTGATTCCTTTCTCTGTGAGCCGACTGTAAAATTCTTTTTGAGGTGGAAGAGTGTCGTCGTTAAATTTAGAATTATAACTAACATATTCGTATGGATAAATACCTTTACGTCTAATCATTTCTATGTCTACGGTGGGAAAATTAGCTCTCGTTATTCTAAATTGTTCAGTCGAAAGTTTGCTTGCAAGAGCGTCCAAGCTCGCAGATAAAAATCTGTAAGAATCTAAAAATCTCATCTCCAAAGCTTCGTTTGTTCCCGGAATCAATACTCGCTTGCTGACACTGATGTACCTTTCTTCATTCTCTGCTAGAATATTTATTTTTTGTCTATCAGTAGATAGTAAATGTACCTCTGACCACAACTCTGATTTCTTGACCAAACGACCACAAAAAGTTGAAAAACTCATTTTCTCTCCCTGTTTCGTGCCTCATTTATTACGCTGACGACGTTTCACGGGCGCAAAAAGGCAGTGATGAGTGAAAGATGAGCTCTCATCCTCTCATCCTCTCATCCTCTCATCTTCTCATCTTCTCATCCTCTCATCTTCTCATCTTCTCATCTTCTCATCTTCTCATCCTCTCATCCTCCCATCTTCTCATCTTCTCATCCTTCAAGGACCAAATGTTTGTAGATCGTGACTTTTGTAAACCTCTCATCTTCTCATCTTCTCATCTTCTCATCCTCTCATCCTCTCATCCTCTCATCTTCTCATCTTCTCATCTTCTCATCCTTCAAGGACCAAATGTTTGTAGATCGTGATTTTTGTAAACCTCTCATCCTCTCATCTTCTCATCCTCTCATCCTCTCATCTTCTCATCTTCTCATCTTCTCATCCTCTCATCCTTCAAGGACCAAATGTTTGTAGATCGTGACTTTTGTAAACCTCTCATCTTCTCATCTTCTCATCCTCTTATTCTCTCATTTTTTCATCCTCTTATTTTTTCTTCCTCTCTATTTTTAGAACATTGTCGTCAACATTAGAGATGAAGTTGGAGTGCTGGAATCAAGGGGACCAAAATGTTTATATATAGTGACCTTCGTAAACCTCTCTCTCGGGGGAATGATGTAGCATATACACACGCGCGCGCTCTCATCCTCTTAATCTCTTATTCTCTCATTCTCTTATTCTCTCATCCTCTCATCTTTTGAAAGATAAATACACCTTATCATAATTTTCCAAGTCCGGGACCAAATATTTATATATTGTGATCTTCGTAAATCTCTCTCTCGGGGAACGATGTACCACACACACACACACGTACACGTATACCTCTCATTATTTTCCGTATTGTGACGCAAAAACAAACCTCTCATTCTCTCATGCTCTCATCCTCTTATTCTCTTATTCTCTTATTCTCTTATTTTTTGAAAGATGAGTGCACCTTATTGTAATTTTCCAAGTCCGGGACCAAATGTTTATATATTGCGATCTTCGTAAACCTCTCTCTCGGGGGAACGATGTACCACACACACACACACACACACACACACACACACACACACGCGCGCGCGTATGCCTCTTATTATTTTCCGTATTGTGACGCAAACAAACAAACAAATAATAATTGTTGTTTTTTAGGATACCTGGCCCCTATAACCTCGCCAGGGTGCGTGGTGCCCAACCAAAAAAGTAAAGGGTTCTAACGGCTGCGGTTCTAGATTACCACACCTCTGTAGAGTTTCACGTGTTTTTTTTTTCCCCCAAACTTCCATAAAACCCTACAGAGGACCTCCGTAATGCATGCAACGTGTACTAACGACTCTAGTGTTATTTGATGTTGTGATATTTTTGGATATAGAGTTTTATTGTGTGATAGATAAAAATAATTATGTTTATTATAATATTTTCTTGATGAAGATGGAGAATATGTGTGTGTTACAAATAAAGTTGCATGCTTTTTTTTTAGTGTGATTGTATGTGTATGTGTTTTTGATGTTTCGGCAGCATCTGAAACGATAAAAAAGAAAGAATTTTATTGTTAATTTTCACGTGTAAAAACAACAACAAATTTTGTGCAAATTCTGATTGTCTCGTGCTATAGTAATGAAAAAAAGATATTGTAACTGATAACTGATGAAATTGACATTGTAAGTGATCTGAACTAGTGAAATTCGTATTGTGCCATTGTAACTGATTGTGCTAGTACTAAAAATTTCTTATTGTGCAAGAAAATAGATGTTAAAAACCTGTTAAAACTGCTCTGTGACCCTCTCATTCTTCACGTCGTAGGCGAAGGACTTCTCTGCAATCAGGATGACGCTACACAGGGTGTCCTCGGGCAAGGCGTCGTGGAACTCGCAGACGATCTTGATGTTGGTTCGATCGTTGACCACCACCTGTTTTCTTTTTGTGGTATTGATGACGGTCATGGGTCTCCGGGTTTTGAATTCGCTGGGTGTGTAGTACATGTCCACGCTTCCCTCGGTCACGCGTTTGTAAGCCGAAAACGCTTCGTAAAGTTTGAGATAATCGTTTTTGGTCATGTCGAGGTTGTAATTCTCGCGCGGGAACACTTCGTTCCTTCCATTCTTGAGATATACGTTCTTGATCTTGCAGTCGTCGAATTTGCTTGAATCTTTTTCCTGATTCTTGTCCCTCCCGGTCTGAAAGAGCACCACGACGAAATCTGGCATGTCGAACTGTATGTTGTTGAACTGCGTCGTCACGTCGAATTCCATGTGACTTCCCGTCGCCATCTTCTGCACGCACTGGTAACCGTGAAAGTGAATCGGTACCTGCGGACTTTTCAAGATCTCCCCTTTGTACTTGAGGGCATAGTTTGTCTCGTATTCCACCACCGGCATTCTCAATTCCATGCTCCGGATGACGCACTTGGCTCCTTCGGGTAAAGTGTTGGCTATCGGCGTGGTGCCGTCCGGACCCAAAGTAGCGTATCGCATCAGTGCGTCGTTGTCGTTGGCCGCTCTTCGAAACGTGACTCTCAGTCCTCCCTTCCACATGATCTCCTTGTAATCGGAGAAGAATCCTGGAAGCAGACGCATGGGAAAGAGCACTGTGTGACTTCTCGTCGATATTTTGGTCCCCGCTTCGAATCCCCCGGCCTGGTAGTACGCTGCGTCTGTTTTGGATAATTTCAAAGTTCCCACTGCCGTCGACGTGATGCCTGGATAATCTATTCTGTCGATGACGGTGTTGTGTTTCCTCACCTCCACCTGCGAGAACAGGTGAGGCACGAAGTTGTCCACGAGTATCAAGTTTGCTGCTGCGGGAAACGCGTCTCCGCTTTCTTTCTTCACCACCTCGAATTGAAGGTAGAGGTCCGCTCTGTGAGGATGAATGAACCCATCGCCTACGTCAACGTCGTATTCGATCTCCCTGTTCGCCTCGTTGAGATTGGCGAAGGTGCGACGGTTGGGAGGGAAAGATTGCAATTCGTAACTTTCGATTTGCTCCATTTTACATGTATGGTTATTTATTATACGTTGATCTCCACGATGGCAGTAGTTGTTGCACCTGCGAAATCCACCACGTCTCCTTTCTCGTTCGTCACCACCAACTCTATGTCGTCTATGCGGTTGCGACATACTGGAAAATAGATCGGTGAAGAGGGCGTGTAGATGATCGGTTCCATGAACTCGGAACTGGGTTTAAACGTGGCGATGATTCCCGTCTGCTTGTGACTTCCCAGTAATCCGTCCGAGGATTTCGTGATCATGCCTTCCGCCACGTTACAGTGTACGTTCAGAGTCTCTATGGCCAAGAATTTAGGAATGTTTGTTGCTACGTGCTTGATGCCAGCTTCGAGTTTGGTGCCGTTCTCGAAACCTAAAAGTTCTCCCATGGTGCCCAGGTCCACGGTCTCCGTCGCGGATAGGATTTCCACTCTGTGCGTGACCGAATTTTGAGAAAGGTATGTGCCCTTGGGTAACTGAGCTTGCAAAGTGGAAAGATTGTATTGGCCTGGCGTGACGACGATGTGTTCGCTTCCGACGCTAATTTTGTTGTTGTGATGCGTAACATTGGGTATGAGGTACATGCTGTAGAATGCACGCAGAGCCACGGATTTAGGATAGACGATGTCGTCGTGCAGCGTGAGTTTCAAGATTGAAGATTCGCTCGTGAGATGGAACACGCCCATCCTAGTGATGGTGTTTGAGGTTCCACAATGCTTTCTGGAAATCCTCGATCGTAGGGTTATTTATTTTAGAGAGAAAGGCGAGCACGGAGAGGCAGAGATGACCGCAGTTCACGTCTCCGAAATTTTGAATGCGTTCGTCGTTGTAGTATATGGAGGTTTTGCTCGTTTTCAGATAATAAATTAAATTTGTAGGTGGAACACCTCCGAAAGAATCGAAAACGAATGCTTTGTTATTGTCATCATTTTTGTGGTAACATATCCAATGCGTGCCTGGATTTTCTTGACCGTCCAAGTTGACTACTCCGCATTCTCTTCTTTTAACGCTTGAAGGTAACGAGTCGGACATGAAAACTCCTCTGAAGTGTTTGATTTGTAACGGTTCGATCAGAGATTCAATGTCTCGGTTGGTGAGTGCTTCTGTTTCTTTTTTTTAAACTTTTTTATCACGCCCTTCCCTTTCTTCTCCATGGCCAGGTTGTGACGTTTCTGTTCTTCCAATTCCGCCTTGTTCTTCTTCGAGTCGATGACAGTTTTCGCGATGGCGGCACTTCCGCCGGCCAAACTTCCAACGGCCCCCAATTCTGCCAGGATGGCCGGGATGCTGAATATGAAACCTCCGATTTTTTGCTGTTTCCGCGAACGCTGCAATCTTTTCAATTGAGGTGTGCTGAGCAGCAATTTCATTCCGTGTCCTTTCGACAAGCAAGAATGTTTCTTCTCGCGTTGTTTCTTGGTGAGTAACCCATCGAGGGCACCTAGATTTTTTAGATTCGAATATGGTATCTGGTACACAACACCCTTGGGCTTCATGTTGATGCTTTATGTGTTATTTTCACGGTATGTTATTTATATATATATTCTGAGATTTTTTCTTGTGTAGTTTTTTTACGGTATGTTATTTATATATTTTCAAGGCCTCGCAGTTGTTACACAAATTCTATTACATGCTTCGTTTTCTTGCCAAGAAGTTCCTTTGTCCCCTTGTACACGATTCGAGTTTTGTTCTCGATTAAAATAGATAGCTTCTCGTCGGATAACATGTTAGCGTATCGATCTGGTAAAAATAGACTGTATTGTGCGTTGAGCAACAGGCGTACCTTGGGACCATACTGGGTAGAAACGATTGAACCGGAAGTTATCGTGTAAGGTTTGTCGATTTCCAATTCCTGAATTTTTACATACTCGACTGACAAATTTAGCATTTGTTTTAATGCTTGGAGATCACTCATTTTTTCAGTCGTCATATCAAAAAAAATTTCAGAGTGTTAGAGAGAAATTTATTTTTTTCACGATGTGTGTTATTTATATATACTTTTTTTCATGAGATTTTTGTATCGAAGATTTTTGTGTGTGTGTTAGAGGAAGAAAGTCCGTGCTTCCGAAAACGCAATGATGAGCGTAATGATATCTTCCGTCTCCTGCTTAGACTTACACCAATCTACTGTGTACCGTCTTCTTCCCTGCCTTGCCTCGTGCAATTCATCTAACCTATCGTTTAATTTCTCCCCTGCAGCCAAAAGCAGAATGTTGAGATCATCGCACCTCAGGCCACTGATCTCCCGAAGACGGTCCTTGAGAACTATTTCACACGGAATTCGAAATGCCGGCGTTGTTCTTGCTATGATCACAAGTTTATTAACATCTCCGTTAACTACCTTTTTGAATATTTTAGATAGTAGTTCGTACGGCAAATCAGTTATGCAAGCCATGTTGTTTTTTTCACTCTATGTTATTTATATACCCCACCCCAATTTTTGTTTCGTGTTCATGGCGGTGGTGGTGCCTAGTGCGGCGACCCGTTCACCCAACGATGCGTCTCTGCTCACGAACCTTTCGAAAGCTGCATGCTCTAATTTTCTGTCTGCTTCGTGACGTGCGTCCAGATCCGTCTGCGTGGTGTTGTAGGCGATGTCGTGATTTTTGCATGCCGCGTCCAACGGATTCACACCCTTGTCTCCTCTCTCCAATCTTTTCTCGAGTTTGGTACCCGGTCCGCAGTACTGGTAGCCAGGTAGATGCATCTCGAAAGGTAACTTGTTGATGATGTCGTTCACAAGTCCCTTTCCTTCGGCCACGTTCCAAAATTTCGGAGGCAGCGTGTTGATGATTTTGATCAGGTAATGCCCTTGTCGTCGTTAACGATGAAGTTGGAAAGTTTCGTGCTGATCATGTCCACGATGCCAACCTTCTCGTTGTAGAAATTACGATTGCCTGCATTCTCTTCGCCGGCTATCACCAACAATCGGTCCACGAGTTTCCTCACGTCGTCCACCCAAACGAATTCTTTGGGTAACGTGTTGTAGCGTTTGACGCCGCTGCCTGTTTTGACCTGGTTCCAAATCGGTTTGATGAGATTCCTGTACTTCTCGCCGCTGCTCGATTTCACCCTATTCTGCGAGGCGTCGTTGTTCTGGTACAAGGCATCCGTCATGATCAGAATTTCCTTGTAACTTTGGTAATCTTCGTCGGTGTAATCTTTCGGCTGCTTTTTGGCAACGAGTTCCCACAGTCCCACCGTACCGGGGTACCTGTTCCAACTATCCTTGTCGCCTAAATTGACTTTAATGTCGTTGCCTTCGAAGGTCACCTTCGATTTCCCAATCTTCCACACCACACCGCCGCCTTCGCTGGTTTCCTTGCTGGGATACAATCCGAACACTTCATCCTTGTCGAATTTCCCTGTACTCAGGTAGTCTCGTGCCAAAGGTCCCAACTCGATTTTATCCGAAGACGACGACGTGCTGCCTAGGGCTCGACGTCGTGCCGGTGCATCTTTCAGTTCGAACGGCGTCGAAGGAATGCTCGAAATAGGCGTGGGTACAGCGTAACTTTTAGCTGCGAGCGGTACGAGTTCATTAATCAAATTTTTATTTTGTTCCGTGACACTTTTAATTTCTTTACCTAGACCGCTGATGGCATCGATCACAGGTTGATCCTGACGTTTCTTCTCTTCGTAGAATCCGCGATTCTCGGATTTCCAACCTTTGAAGCGTTTCGCGAGGTAATCGCGAAGCTTGAGATTTTCGTCTTCAATTTTTCGTTTCGTCATGACGTTATTTATACACGTCGTTTCTCACAACGTTGCAACGTTTAGAAAGTCGTTGATTTTGTTTCTGTATTTTCCGTCGTTGGGTTTCCTCGTCATGTCGATCGTCGCGAATCCGAAATCGTCACCGTTCCAGCAAGTAGAGCAGCAGCATTCCAAAAATTGATTGTAGTTCATGTCTCCGCCTACGTAGTCATCGTACGCGTGCTTGAGGTTGGTGTGATCTTGACGAAACAAACATATGAAATTAGCGTTGTCGCGTACTAACTGTTTTGGAATTTTGGAAAACGTTTGAGCTAGGTAAAAGCAATCCATTCCTTTGTGACGACCTTGCGTGAAAAAGTTGCGAATTTCATTTTGATTTTCCAGGATGACATCGTCGAACACAACGACCGAATTTTCACGACAATCGTCGAGTGGTTTTATTTCCGAGGCGAACGTTGCAATGTCCAGACCATCGTACAGTTTCATCAGTTGCTGGTATTTGGATTGCTCCAAACTTTTCGAGAACACGTACAGGTGCCTGTTCTTCCAATCTAGCCAATTTGGTGCGAGGAGAAAATTGTCCACGAGCAGTGTCGTTTTCCCACACCCCGAAGGACCTACGATCAGACAGCGGATGTTGTCGGGGAGCAATTCGCCGTTTTTTTTCTTCGTTTGACTTTCCGAATCAGGTAAACGTTTCACAACATTCCACGTACTCATAGAATCACTTCGTTCGCGTCGATCCAACTTGTTTCCGGAAGTCCCAGCCATTTCACCAAAAATTTGTTGCCTCTCTTGCGCAAAACTTTTTCGATAAGGTACGTGTCGGGGTATTTAGTTTTAGAGAGTTCCTCCTCGTAGAAGCGCCCCAATAAAATTTCACCGCCACTGTCCTTTATTATATACGTGTGACGGTTCCCGGGTAGAACTCGAACCACGGTAAAAAGTTCAGTGCTCCAGTTTCGTGTGAAACCCCTGTCGAACGTTCGCTTCAATTTACTAACCCTCACCTGTTCTCCAATTTTGTATTTAGCTTTTTTTGTCGTGGGCGTGTACTTTGGACAGTAAACGCTAGAAATTAAACGTTGCTCGTCAGACTTGGTAACGTCAGCGGGCTTCATGCCTATCGTTCCGTGCCGTGTGTGATTATAGTCGTTAACGAGTTCCGGAAGAATAGTGACCCACTTGTAGCTTCCCTGAAGCGTGAAGCGTGACCACATGCGCGATTTCAGAGTGCGATTGAATCTTTCCACAATGCTGGCCTTGACGTCACTGAAGGTCGAGTAATGTTGAACGTTGTGTTTCCGAATAAACTTTTGGAATACGGCATTGTAAAATTCCTTCCCTTTGTCCGTGTGCAGAAACCGAGGTCGTCTGCCACCGCTTTCGCGAAAAATTGTCTTGAATGCTTCCGTGACGCATGTTCCCGTTTTCGCCTTCAAAGGTAGAGCCCATGCGAATTTCGAAAATGTGTCTATGACGGTGAGGAGGTACTTGTTGCCCTTGTTCAATTTATGTACATTTTTTAACTTGCCGCTACTCATTTCGACGAGGTCGCTTTCCCAGAGGTCGTCGATTCCCTTGGTTACCACAGCCAAACGTTCGTAGTTACGGCGTGCAGGTTTATGCAATTCTTCGACGATGGCTTGCCTTGACATTTTTTCTTAGAGATTACGTTTCAAGAGAAGCACAAGCGTGATGGGATTCAAAGAGGGTGGCACTTCGCTCGTGTTTTGAACGATCAGCTTATCGCCGGCACTCACGTCGAAAACGGTGAGATCTTCGTCTTCGTGTATTTCATATATGTTGCGCGTTTCGTTCCAACGCGCCAGAGGAATGTTTCCTGCTTTCTGGACACCACGATTCGATATCAAAGTCATGGTGGGAACGCTAGCTTTTCTGCCGTGAGACCAGTACGAAAATTCGTTTACCTGAATCGTGCCATCGAGGAGAAACTTGTAGTACGGATGATAAGGATGCAGCATGTACAGTTTGTTACCTTCGACGAACGTGGAGATTCTCTGTTGATTGGGAACGCTGTTGATTTCGATGGCTTGCAGAGAATGCAGTTTAGCGAATTTAGTATCGACGCTAACAAGGTTGCTGTGAAGCTGACCCAGTGTGTTTTGTACGGGGACCAAATGCTCGACTATGGTATCTGTTACGGTAGAAAATGACGGTTTGATTTTCACTTCCACGTTCAACTGCTTGTAGCTTTCGTTGAGTTCTTGCAACTTGGCACCGAAAGAGGCCAGCGTCGATTCCTGCGTTGATTCCAGCACTCCAACTTGATCTCTGATGTTGACGACAATGTTCTGAAGGTTCTCGATTTGATTCAATTTCGAGCTCTTCTCGGTAAGATCGTTCACGATGATTCGCATCTCTGTAAACTGCGTGTGAAGGTCGGCGACGCTCTGCGAAGTGGGCAGCGTCGACACCAGCGAAGCAAGTTCGTCTCGAATCTGTTCCACGTTCGCTGTTTCCGTTTCCAGTCGTTTCAGCATACGTGATATGTTCCTTTTCAAAGCGTGTAATTCTTTGGAGGTGGGGAGATTGGCCACTTTACTCTCGAGATCGCTCAACGAACTTTTGATGTCACTCGAATCGGATAGTGCCGTCACCGCCGTTTTCAATTTTTCCAAATCTTCGCTTGAAGGCACGCTCGTTCGTAACGATTCCAAGTCACCCTGTATGTTGTCCAGTACGTGATGAAAATGAGTAAGATTGGATTCGACGTTCAAATTTTCCAAATATTGGATCTTCTGCTGAACCATGCTTAACGTGTCCTGAATACTCGTCAACACACTTGCTTCAGCGTGAATATTTTTAATTTCTTCGTTGATCAACTCCAGAGACGCCTGAAGCGTAGCGATGGTGGTTTGAATGTGTTCGAAATCTTGATAAGCCTCCAGTTGAATTTTTATGTTCGCGACGCTTTTACCGATGACCTGCAGTTCGTCCGACGATGGTAGGTTCGTCATGGTATCTTCCAAAGTCTGCAACTTGGATTTAATTTCTTCCAACGTGCCGGTGAATTCTTCTTGTAATTTGGAAACGACGACGTGCAAGCGTTCTGCGTCTATATCGTTCACCACGGTTTGAAGTTCGGAGAAATTATTTTCTATTGCGGAAGTTCGTTCTTCGATTTCGAGTTTCAATTTTTCCAAATCTTCATTTTTCGATTGAAATTGCTGTAATTTGGCCAAATCATTTTGAAGCGAATCCACGCTCAACTGTATATTTTGAACGTTGTCGTAAGAAGGTACGTCAACATAATTTTTTATCAGCGTCTTCAGTTCGGAATCGATTTTCAGAATGGGATCGAGACATTGCGTTTGGAGCGTAGCGATTTCCGACTCTAAACTTTTGTTTAAGGTCTCCTGCAAAGCGATCAAATCGGTCCTCAACTTCTTAACTCGAACGTCCAGCATGAGAATCTCTTCTGCATGGTCTACACGCTTGGTGTTGCCGAAAATGTCGTTAGGCATTTTTGGTTAACGGTTATTTATAATAGGATAGACGATTCGTAATTCTACGAAGAGAGGAATAAGTTTGTCGTAATCTCCGAGGAGTTCCATGTAAAAATAATCTCCTGCAGACACATCGTACGTAATGTTAGAAAGCATCTTGTCGTGCTTGATTCGAAAAATGTTCTTGCCGGTAGAAATTTTGATTTCGCCTGCGTTTTCCGGATTCACGGTGATTTGAAGTTTCCCGTCGATCGGAATTTCATAGAAATGTAAATTGTTATTGAAGACGTAAAACATCTTGCCCACATCGTCATTCATTTTCGTCCATATACTATTAAGATGTACAATTAGTAGACCATTGAGTTTAGATAACACGGAAGGTAAGAGGTTATTGAAATTTGGTGATGCAGTGTCCATGTTGCTTTGTTTGCGAAAACCAAAGAGATTCATTGTCCTTGTTAGTTATTTAACACGTTGCGCCTTTGCCATTCTTCAAAAAACAGATGGAGGAAAAGAGGGGCCCTCGGGCGATGAAAAATAAGAGTTGAATTTAATAAGCCTCGTTTTGGAGCAGGCTTAACAACATAATAACAGCTTGCAACTTTTCCTCCGTCTGTTTTTTGAAGAATGGCAGAAAAGACACAGCAGACTTCATGGCTATGGGGTTACAGTTAACACACGTCACATTTATCGCTTCCATTGCAGTGGCCCCACTCTCTCGTGTGGATTTTACAATCGAGAACACGTAACTTGTTGTCTGTTGCATCCAATGCTACTTTGGTTACGCGCGTCGTGTACAAATCATGCAATTTACTTGTAATGCGATGATCGGCGCTGAGTTGCCTTTTACTATGAAAAAGGCATTCCTTGTAGTCTTGCATGCTAAATTTGCTGGTACTTATTTTTCCCACACCCTTCGCTTTCTTGATCTCTTTTTCTTCTGCAATCTTTACACAGTACATTTTGGCACGAAGCCCCGCAAATTCGCTGATGTACTTCCCGCCAACTTCATCTTTGAACTTTCCTATGGTCATTTTGTTTTCTGCCGAATGTAAGTGATGGCCTGATGGTAAGTTGCTAAAATCAAACAGATACTTCATCTTAGTCAGATCACGTTCGAGGTTTGGTGTGTTTTGGATTAGAAAAATGAAGCTATCCGTGTCAATGTAACATATTTGGATGTTATCTCCATAAAAAGGTTGAAACTGATCGTAGTACGATTGGTACATGTGCAATTTTGATAGTTCAAGGACAGTGGCACCTATGGCAATCGGCTTGTTGAGCATCACTTGCTTCTTGTTCCTCTCGACAAATACTAGATTCTCGTCGAAAATAGTGAAGTTTTTGAAGTAGGGGGACGCGACGATCTTCTCAAATTTCTTTTCGTCCGTGACCAACGTTGCGTCGATGTAATTACGCACGTTTTCCATCGTCTTGCCGTAGATGGCGTTGTTAAACAGTTTGTACAGATCCTTGTCTGCAGGCGATGTCGATTGCGCTCTGCGGCGCGTGTTCTCGGTTATGTAGGGTTCCAGCCATTTGCTCTGTCGGAACTTCAATCCTCTATGAACTTTCTTCAACTGCAAGCCGTGACTTATGTAAAATTGGAGGAGTCGGTAGTGCAGAATGTAATTCCGCTTGTTCTCCATGCTTAGTATTAGTTTTGGCTCCGATGATTCTCCAGGTGGCTTCTTTTTGGTGGGGGCCAGGGCCAATCCGTGATGTTTCTCGTGAAGCGTTTCGGGATAATCGAGATCCACTTCCAAGAAACAGCCCCATTCATTATCTTCGCTCCAGTTGAGAAAATCTTTGCAGGAGAGTTCCTCTTCGGTCATCCACGCGTAGTCGCTGATGGGAAGACACTGGGACATGGAGTGGCCGTACAGGTTGTTGACATCCCAGTAGACAATATAGGTGTTGGGCTTCGATGCATCGTAACCAGGCGTATGAGGATTGTTTGCCTGAGCATGGCGTCGGGGACATTGGACGATGCCACCGCGTATCGCACTCTCCATGAAAGCATACTGTTCCTTCTCTGCGATGAGTCCTAGTTCCACGTTGGTGTATTTCATCATCGAAGCCCAAGTCAACCCCGGCGTCGTGAAGAAATACGCAGGATCCAACTTGTATATCGCGATGCATCTCTTACGAAACGATTCGAAAATGTCCATGAGGAGAGTCACGTCCAATTTCAGATAGAGATCGTGATAATCGCGAAAAGTTTGGCAATTAAATGCCGTCCATACACTACGAGCGTGTTCGTAGTCCTCTTCGGAACAGACGTCCTCCGTGAGATGAGAATAAAATACCTCCCGGGGTGGAAGTACCGTCTCGTCAAATTTCTCGAAATCGTTGACGTACTCGTAGGGGTAGACGCCCTTGCGACGCAACAGATTCAAATTCTCATCTCTCCCCGAAAAACATTTTTGCTTGGTGGCCACAAGATCTTCGTCGCCAAGTTGAGATGCAAGGGTGGCCAGGCTGGAGAACAGGAAATTGTAAGAGTCCAGGATTCGCACTTCCACGCTTCCTCCTTCTTGGAGAGGGATCCACACTCTCACCACAATATACTTCTCGCTCGTTCTCGGAATGATGCTGATTCGAGAAGTTATGTTGTAGAGCTCTTTGACGAAGAGATGCGTGTCGTACTTCTCCGTGTAGTGCAGAAACACGGCAACGAAATGCGACTCCTTAATCTTGAGATTGCACGAATTACAGATGGTGTTTAGGAATAATCCATTCTGATGGTTATGGTGGACGACCTTGTAATTTTCGGCGGTGAAAACCCGGTTACACTCCGCGCATCTTGTTGCCGCGTCATGCCCCTGTTGTTGTTCCGTCGTGAGAGCAGGTGGAGAAACGTAAGAGCCTTTCAGGCTGGGTGCAAGTTCTCTCGCACATTCCGCTATTTTCTTAACAAAATGTTTTGCCGCATCAGGTCCGCAATACAAGATGACATCATTCAATTTTTCTCCGTAGATGGAGAAACTGCAAGGCTCGTGGTGAAAAATTTGGATCGTGCTTGAGGTAGTGGGATCAGGGTTGCAAGACGTCATGGGAACTTGGAAGCTTTCAAAGTCGGCATAAAGGACGACGGGGTGGTGGAGAAGAGCCTGGTGTTTCTGAAATTTCATCTTGGTTCCGGGTTCCGGCATGACATCTTCGGGTTCTGCATTCACGGAGCCAAAACACTTGTGCTGTTCTTTCATCTTCTTACCCCCGCGAAAAATTCTCAAGCATCGATCGCAAATTTCGATCTTATCGTGATGCTTGGTGATCTGTCTTCCTACTAATCCTGAGAAATTCCGAATTAAACTGTAACGCCCATCTACAAGCAAGAGTCGAATTACATTATTCTGGGTTCTAGCAGGTCTTAAGACACGAATATTGCCGGAATCGTCAACCCCAAAGACAGAAATATCGATATCTTCTCCTTTTTCCTCTCTATAGTTTTTTAAAATTTGATTGATCTTATTCAGGGGCACAGGATAGGAAATTCCTCTCATCATATTCTCGTATCATCCCTCGTATTCTCGGTAATTGGACAGACGTTGGGGGTTATCATTATTTGCTGGGTGTAATGCAGCGATGACAGACCATAAGAAACTCTTCTGATCATTACTTTGTATGTTCAACACTGCATTTTGCTTTTTTTGTTTTTTGTTTTTTTTTTGAGCGCTGCGTAATGGTTTGAAATTGCAGACTCGAAGTTCTAACATGTGGCTGCGACCGCAAAGACTCCACCCACTTCCTCTACCTTCAAACTCTTCTTGTTTTTGTGTCAAGTGCTCAAATAGCCGTGTCACTATCTCGTCAAGATCCTCGTTATTGTCATCGTGTAAGCCTTCACACCCTACGTAAAAGCTAAAAGTGCTTGACTCGGAGGAGACAACTTTCTCATACAGTAGGGTCAAGACGAGATGAATTTTAATTGCAACATTGACAAGGCAATCACGTAATTTATCGACTACCAGAGATTTCACATTGTCGAGGAAGATGCTCGAGTCACATTTTTCGTCGCTTCCAGATTTATACGTCATGATGCGTGCACTTTTATTCAAAGCACCGTCTTCATGCACATCAATGCGAGATTTTTTTGCCGGCGGGGCTACAACATCATAATCCGGTCGACGACATTTTTTCAAATGCCTAGCAATATTAGGTTTAGAAATTAATATTCCGCAGTTGCGACATGCCACTTTCCCGCAAAGACCGGAGGGACCTGGTTGCGATTCCATTTTTTATCTCTGTTATTTATATATATATATACAGAGAAATTTTTTGGGGGGGTTGTGGTGATGGTGGTGGTAGTAGGGGAAAGCGCACTGAAACAGAAGGAAAAAAAATTGAAAAAATGCTAGACATTTTTTCCTTCCACATATATATATTAGACGCGAACAGAATGTATGTATGTATGTGTGTGTGCACTGTTGTAGGAGGTTAAAAATATGCGACATGTAAGTGTGTGTCAATTTTTATGACTCCTCTGAATATGTGTGTGTCAGAGGCAAAACAAAAATATTAATATATCATGAAAAAATAAAAACTTACCTTTCAAGAGAGAGACAGACTCCAAAATAAAAACTTGTAGCTCACTAAAACTTCCACGATGATATATATATATACTGTCAGACAAACAATTAAGAATACTAAACTGCCACAATTGACGTTCACCTTTCAAGAGAGATAGAGAGACTTCAAAATAAAACTTGTAGCTCACTAAAACTTCCACGATGATATATATGTATACTGCCAGACAAACAATTAAGAATACTAAACTGCCACGATTGACGTTCACTATGATAATGATGTACAAAAGAAGAAACTGGTACGTTATATAGGAACTCCTCTCCTTTTTCTCCTTCCCTCCTTCCTACTCCATACGATTTTTTTGGTGGAAACACAATGAGCGCTATAGTCAATGTCCTAGCAAATAAAACCCTTGTTGACTATAGCGCTCATGCTATATTTTTTTTCAACAAAAACTTTTGTGATGCGCACAATATCCTGTGGGGGACAAATAACAATAAACAGGACGTTGACAGTTTCACCTATGCATGTATTGTCGATCATTTCCCCCTCGGCCTCTATTCCACGCCCCGTCAGGGTGTGGTGTGTGAAACGGGCGGCGACCCCAGCACAAAACTCAAAAGCGGAAGATGCTGCTGTGTTCGCTTCCCCCGCATCCGCTTCTAATTCTATTGTTATCGGGGATGTGATGGATTCTTTATTCAGGACCGTGGGAACGCTGAAAAAAATAGAATCTCTTCGGTCGGAAGAGGATGCAAGGTGAATGGGTTCGGGGAGGGGTTGCTGTGGATAGTTTGGTCCGTGATGAAAATGTTACATTGAGCGAGGAAACACAATTTCTCCACGGGGACGGGAAAAGTTCTACCGAGCGTTGCTATCCACGCGAACATTAGAAATTGCCTGAATGTTTTGGGGGGGCTTTGCATAGGATTATCGATTTTCGTTTTTTAGAGAATAATCTATGTAAGATTCTAGCATTGAGAATAAACAACATTGATTGAATTTTTGACAACATTCGCAGTACAAATCTAAACTCGTGATGATTTCGCCGCCACCACACGCACCCCTGGCGAGGTTATAGGGGCCAGGTATCCTAAAAACAACAATTATTATTTGTTTGTTTGTTTGCGTCACAATACGGAAAATAATAAGAGGCATACGCGCGCGCGCGGGCGCGCGTGTGTGTGTGTGTGTGTGTGTGTGTGTGTGGTACATCGTTCCCCCGAGAGAGAGGTTTACGAAGATCGCAATATATAAACATTTGGTCCCGGACTTGGAAAATTACAATAAGGTGCACTCATCTTTCAAAAAATAAGAGAATAAGAGAATAAGAGAATAAGAGGATGAGAGCATGAGAGAATGAGAGGTTTGTTTTTGCGTCACAATACGGAAAATAATGAGAGGTATACGTGTACGTGTGTGTGTGTGTGGTACATCGTTCCCCGAGAGAGAGATTTACGAAGATCACAATATATAAATATTTGGTCCCGGACTTGGAAAATTATGATAAGGTGTATTTATCTTTCAAAAGATGAGAGGATGAGAGAATAAGAGAATGAGAGAATAAGAGATTAAGAGGATGAGAGCGCGCGCGTGTGTATATGCCACATCATTCCCCCGAGAGAGAGGTTTACGAAGGTCACTATATATAAACATTTTGGTCCCCTTGATTCCAGCACTCCAACTTCATCTCTAATGTTGACGACAATGTTCTAAAAATAGAGAGGAAGAAAAAATAAGAGGATGAAAAAATGAGAGAATAAGAGGATGAGAAGATGAGAAGATGAGAGGTTTACAAAAGTCACGATCTACAAACATTTGGTCCTTGAAGGATGAGAGGATGAGAAGATGAGAAGATGAGAAGATGAGAGGATGAGAAGATGAGAAGATGAGAGGATGAGAGGTTTACAAAAATCACGATCTACAAACATTTGGTCCTTGAAGGATGAGAAGATGAGAAGATGAGAAGATGAGAGGATGAGAGGATGAGAGGATGAGAAGATGAGAAGATGAGAAGATGAGAGGTTTACAAAAGTCACGATCTACAAACATTTGGTCCTTGAAGGATGAGAAGATGAGAAGATGGGAGGATGAGAGGATGAGAAGATGAGAAGATGAGAAGATGAGAAGATGAGAGGATGAGAAGATGAGAAGATGAGAGGATGAGAGGATGAGAGGATGAGAGCTCATCTTTCACTCATCACTGCCTTTTTGCACCCGTGAAACGTCGTCAGCGTAATAAATGAGGCACGAAACAGGGAGAGAAAATGAGTTTTTCAACTTTTTGTGGTCGTTTGGTCAAGAAATCAGAGTTGTGGTCAGAGGTACATTTACTATCTACTTCTATCATATCCAAGATTCCGTATTAAGAGATGGAAGTCGTAACCGCTGCCATTATGAAGGTATATGGGGACAAACGTAGGGTTTTGGATCTTTAGATTACACGTGTTACAGATTCCACCGATGTAGTTTCCGGTGAAGTGATTATGGTGAAATACTTTCCGATTCTCGTCGGTGAAACGTTGATCGCACACCGGACACGTTTCAATGTTATTGTGAGATTGAAGTTCATCGCTGGATAATGGAAGCATTGGTTTCGATTCGCGTAAGAGGCTGTCAATGGTCTCAACCTCTTCAACAATCTTTTCAAAAAAATGTTTGATTACGTCTGGTCCTTGGTAAACGTACGGTTCATCTATCCTATCCTGTCGCACGACAACATATCCAAACTCGAGGCTTCGTGCAACTGATACGGTGTTGTGGAAGAAAGTTCGGGGTCTGGTTCGCAGTACGACAACGGTTTGATAAAAGACTCAAAATCAGCAATGATGATTGCAGGATGTTCCAACAATGCCTTATGCATCCTAAATTCTTCGACCTCTTTTGATTTCGGCATCAACATGCGAGTCGGTCTGTTGTCGCCGCAGTAAATTTTATGTTCGGCAAGTTTCTCGATAGCAATCTGACGTCCGGTGTAATTTCGATAATCGGATTGTTTTTGATCGTCGAACGTGGTTAGGCATCTCGGGCAAACTTCGATGTGGTTTTTATGCTTGGTAGTTTGACTTCTGACCAAACGTGATAGTGAACGAATTAGCGTGTAGTGATGAACTTCCTCGTTGGAAATAAGAAGAAGATTAATCACACGAGCATCGTCATCGTCGACATCGCTTATCCTGACGGGATGCACGACATGTTTATCCAACGTATAGGAATACACGTTGATGATTAAGCGTTTTCCTTCTGCATCTCGTGCTCGTGTTTCGAATTTTGATATATCAGAAATGGTCACCGGGTATTCGATGTCAGTCATTGCATTTTCCAGTTCAGGTTCATGCTGCTTGTAATGATAAACCTGTTCTGGATTATTTGACCAATGAATCGGGTGAAGTTCCGCCAACACACACCAAAGAAAACACTTGTTATCGCTGTTCTGTATATTTAACACAGCCCTCTTGTGTTGAATGTTCGGTGGAAGAGGAACGTAGCTGGAAGCGCGAAGAGGCGAGAATCGGTTCACGTGAACGGTTAACGTGTGAGGACTACCACACAGAGACAATCCCGACCCTTTAACCTCGAAATCGTCGTGTTTCTTAACCAGCTCATTTGAAAGATCGGAATAAAATTCGTCCAAATTATCGACGTCCCCCAAATGAAGAGCCTGTTTTTTTGTTCGATGATAAAAGACTCTTGTTGTACCGTCGACTTTTTCGTATTCGGAAAATAGATCAACGTATACTTTTATGGAATTATTTTCTAATTTATTTTTTAGAATATTTATCACGGATGTTTTCGTTTGACGCAAGAAACTAAGAATGTCGCAGCCTGGTTCCGAAGTAAAAGAGAAATCCTGAATATGACGGTTGAATGCAGATCTAATCGGTTTGCGTTCATTAGATAATTTAACTTGTTTGGAAGTGGAAGCTTCCGTTTCTGGATCATCGATTTTTCTTTTCCATGTTCCTGGTCCGGTCGATGGTTTGCAAATTTTCAGGTGATTACTTAAATGTGCAATGCTGATCATCTTTCCGCATCGAGCACAAGGCTTAGAAGGTAACGAACGATTAATTCTCGAACCTGTTTCGCTACATCTTACCCTGTGTACCGATAAATTGTTCCTTGAGATTAGCTTCCCACAAGTGACACATTCAGTTTTATCATTTTTACGATTGAAACTGGTGGTGGATGCCATTGCTTTCTCCAAAATCACAAAAATCAAAAAGTCTAGTATATAGCGATACAATTTTCAGGTATGTTATTTATATAGAATTTCTTGAGCTGAAATAGAAAATGCACGATCACGTCAAAATTCAATCTGGTCGAAATTACTATGAAAAACCACGTGAAACACCTTTGAACTTGAAATAATAGATGGTATGTAGCTTCAAAGAAAGTTAAATACCTATTTCTTTTTTACAAAAACGAGGAGCGCTGCAACAGGACGTTCGTACTCTTCGGCTGCTCTCACGAGACTAACTGATCTGCAGTTTATGCTGTCTTACATAATAAAAGCGCGGACCGTATTGAAAACACCTGTAATAATTAACCAATCAGAAGACGCCACGTTAGATATGACTCATCACATTACGTCATAACTTGTTGCAACATGTTGTGTAATAGTTTACTCCCTTATAGTTAATACAACGAAGGGCATTAGATATGAGTCATCACAATGTTAAGTAATAACTTGTTGAAAAAACGTTGTGCAATAGTATACCCTCATAAGTAATACAATTAAGGGGTGCTTAATATGAGTCATCACAATGTTAGTTACATGGTTCTAGTTAGGATGATGATTTTTTTTTTTGGTTTGTTAGATAGGGGTTGAAGAAGACTATTTGTTGTAGTGACCACAGTATTGTTTTTTTTTTGTGTGTTTTCTGTTCTCTTACGAGAATTAATAAAGGTTGCCATAGAACCCTCCAATTCATGACTTAGGAAAAATCTGTTTGTGGATTCATCACGTGAGTAAAATGTGAATAGAACCTATGTTCGGAAATCCAAAATGGCGACCGGAAGTGGGATTATCTTGGAAACGGTAAGACTTAGGAAAAATCTGTTTGCTGATTCATCACTTACGTCTATATGTAAGTAAAATATGGTTAGAACCTATGTTCGGAAATTCAAAATGGCGACCGGAAGTGGGGTTATCTTGGAAACGGTAAGACTTAGGAAAAATCTGTTTGGTGATTCATCATGTACACCTATATGTAAGAAAAAGTATGAATAGAAGCTATGATCGGAAATCCAAAATGGCGACCGGAAGTGGGGTTATCTTGGAAACGGTAAGACTTAGGAAAAATCTGTTTGCGGATTCATCACGTACGCCTATATGTGAGAAGAAGTATGAATATAACCTATGCTCGGAAATCCAAAATGGCGACCGGAAGTGGGGTTATCTTGGAAACGGTAAGACTTAGGAAAAATCTGTTTGCGGATTCTTCATGTACACTTATACGTGAGATAAAGTATGAATAGAACCTATGCTCGGAAATCGAAAATGGCGACCGGAAGTGGGGTTATCTTGGAAACGGTAAGACTTGCGAAAAATCTGTTTGCGGATTCATCACGTACGCCGCGCGAGAATTACAACCTGGACATGACCAAAGACGATTACCTCAAACTTTACGAAGCTTACACGGCTTACAAGCGCGTGACCGAGGGAAGCGTGGACGTGTACTACGCGCCCAGCGAATTCAAAACCCACAGACCCATGTTCGTCATCAACACGACGAAGCGGAAGCAGGTCGTGGTCAACGATCGCACCAACATCAAGATCGTCTGCGAGTTCCACGACGCGCTGCCTGCCGATACTCTGTGCAGCGTCATCCTGGTCTCAGAGAAGTCCTTCGTCCACGACGTGAAGAAGGAGAGGGTCACGGAGCAGTTTTAAAAAATATTCCTAAAAAAAATTGCCACATACTAAAAAAAAATCAACAAGGTTATATAAAATATAATGTAAGTTAGTTCGGTGTGCAAATAAAAAAAAATGATAGGTTAAGTTATATCACTGAAGATCGTAAAAAAAATCGTAAGATTGGTTAAGTTATATCACGTAAAACCATTAAGGCGAGCCTCACCGAGCCTCACTTCGAGGCGGAACCCCAAATGAGTAAAGTGAGTTTTTGATGTTTTGGTGCTGTTTTCTTCGCGGTGAAACATAGTCAGCGCAATAAATGAGGCGCGGAACGTGGAGAGAAAGTGAGTTTTTGAGGTTTTGGTGATCCCCACTTGAGGACGCTGAACTGTGCATTTGGGTCTACTCTAAAGTAGGTCAAAGCACGTAGAGGCTCTCGTGTAGTTTAGCACGTAATAAAAAAATAGGTTAAGTTATATCACGTAAGATCGTGGTATACCTACAAATGCGAGTGGGAAAAAAAGGGAAATTTTACTAAAACATCGCTAAACGCTAAAACATCGACAAAAAATTGTCAAAATATGTCATAAACTGATATTCAATTGATAAAAAAAAGAGGCTACAAATGCATACCTACCAAGTGTGAGTGGGAAAAAAGGGAAATTTTACTAAAACATCGCTAAACGCTAAAACATCGACAAAAAATTGGCAAAATATGTCAAAAAGTGATATTCAATTGATAAAAAAAGAGGCTAAAAGACAATACCTACTAAGTGTGAGTTAGAAACGAGTGGGAACAACACAAACGTGAAGACCAACAAATTAGCGATGCAATCAGTGGTCTCGGTAAAGAGATTAAGGCTGTGACAGAACAAAATAAAGATCTCATAAATGAATTGATACCTCTTACTGCTAAAAATTATGCAGACTTTCCACCTACCCCTTTATCCAGCATCCATACTCCTCTGACACTCCAACAGCCACCCAAAGCAGGCATAGAAGAACCAGAGAAAATTTAGTTGAGTTCCTTAGCAAGGGATTACTTGAGTACAAGCAAATTTGAAAAAGATGAAGTGTTTGGATTGTATCCGACTATGAAAACAAATGAAGGAGTGATTTGGAGAATTGGGAAATGTAGAGTAATATTCGAATGGGATAACATAAAAATTAATAGGGTGGGAAAAAAAGCAGGTCCAGATATCCTGGTATTCCTGGATTATGGGAACTCATCACCAAGAACAACCAAAGAATTTTACAGAAGAAGATTATCAGAGTTACTCAGATATTTAGATTCTATCTGATGCTCTATATCAAAATAACGATGCCAGTTAGAATTGAGTTAAATCGAGCAGTGGGGACAAATACAAGATTATCAATAAATCTATCTGGAACCAACTCAATACCAGTAGTGGTATCAAACAATACAATACTTTACGTAAAGAATTTGTGTGGGTAGATGATGTGAGAAAACTCATAGATACATTGCTGGTTATAGCAAGGGAGGAAAATGCTGGAAACAACAACTTTTACAAAGAGAAAATGGATATTGTAGACATAATTAGCAATAAACTAGTTCATTTCATTGTAAATGATCCCAATGGTATAAGATACTTAATTAAAATTATGAATACTTTACCCCCTAAATTCTGGAATATAGCATGTGTTGAGGTTTGGTAAATGATATTATTAATAAACTCCCATTCGAGTTACATGTACCTGCTTACCAATACTATGGTTATGGACAAAACTTGAGAAACTATCAAAAAGAGGGTACAGGGGGATCAATCCTCTCGATGCAGCTCGTACAGAACATGACATTGCATACAACATACACAAAGATCTAGATGCTCGTCATGTGGCTGATCAAAAATTAGAAAAGACTGCATTTGGAAGATTAACCAGCAGAGATGTCTCCTTGAGTGAACGAATAACAGCATTGGGTACAACCATTGCTATGAACGCAAAACATAAATTAGGGTGGGGTCTGTAATATATATATACAGGGTGATTGTTAATTCGACCTATTCCTGGAAAGGGGTAATACTAGAGCAAATTTGCAACAAATTTGACCCTATGCACCGGGGGGCGGAAATCAATGGGTTTCAAGTTATTGCAGTTTGTAGATTTTTTGACATATTCCGGGTTGCGACCAAAAAACTACTAATTGTGAACAAACTACTACACAGTGGGCACTTAATCGACACGTTGCTATGATCTTAAAAATTTAAAAATTAATCCAATTTTAACTAAAAACAACAGGAAAAAAAGAGGCAGTGTATAGCCAAAGGAAATGGGATGAAATTATTACTTAGTACAAAACAATTAAAACGTTTGCAAAATACAAGAAAAAAACACATAGTCGTGGGATCATATTCAGCATTCCAGCTATTTTAGCAGCATTGGGGAGCTTGACTGGGGACAATGCTGCTATTGCCAAAAAAAAGAATAAGGCAGAACTAGAAAAACAGAAACGTCATAATCTTGCCATGGAGAAAAAAATAGGCAGTGGTGCGAAGTCCAGAGCACTCAGAAAAAAAGAAGAAGCGCTCAACAACCAAGACATTGAATCTTTAGTTAAAATATTTAAAATTCGTCATTTTAAGGTTTTTTCATGTCTGATTCTCTCCATAAAAATAGTCCCCACTCACGATAATATGGTGTGGTTAATTTGGACAAGTCCGAAAACTTTGGAACCCACTAGATATACTATTATAAAATAAATAACAATACTTTCATTTTCGATTCTTTCTGAGGGGTACCGCCTACAGAATTAATACATTATTTAAAACATGTTAAGTTTTATTAAAACGACGAACGTATTCAAGATTTCGATCAAATTCTATGGGGTCATGTTTGGATTACGATGTTCAGAATATTGAATAAAATACATAACATCAAAATTAGAAGATTTTCAAAAAGCAGTGTGTTATATTAAATATGGGAATTTTTCATCCCTCCAGCGAGTATTCGGTCTTCAAACTACATCTCCACGATAATATTATCTATCCAAAATAAATAGCTCTGAGAGACTTCTACAGTATGTATCTGATTCCAAATGTAACTACCTACAACAATTCTATATTTGTAGGTAATGAAAAAAATATTATTATTCCTCCTGGACAATATAATTTATCAACTTTACAATCTGAAATTCCTAACACAGTATTGCTATCTCAAAACTTTGTAACACACAGAGTGGAGATCGTATCTACCAAAGACCTATCTACCATGGGTGAACTTCTAGGTTTCTCTAACAATAGCAAATTAGAAGCAGGCATTAGTCACATAGGTACATTTAAACCAAAATTCTGAGCTACAGAAACATTGAATATTCACTGTAACATTGCAAGAGGAATGATTATGAAAGCTGAAGAAAATTCAGTTGGTATCCACATGGAGACAGGTATCATTGCTACATTTAAGCCAAATTCAGAATTTATGGAACCTATCATCTATTCCCAAATCCCACCAGTCTATTTCCCTGTTTCCCTTGATAAAGTTAGTTACATAAAGATAACAATTACAAATGAGAAAAATGAAATCATCGATTTTTGCCAGTGCTAATAACACTGCAATAACAGAAATTCATATTAAAATATATAAATAAATACGAAATGGAAAATATCGAGAGTTATGAGTTGAGTCATACTCTCCAAACAGGAGAACATTTGCTAACCTCAATGAACCGAATAAGGATATTCAACTTAACATAACTATAGCCGATGGATTTATTCATTCACGTAGATCAGATTTGTGTATAAAATTTGATATTGTAAAGAAAAGTAATGGAGAAGAATATTCCCTCCCTGGGGCTAATATAAAACTTATAGATAATTTTGTTCCATTCTTATTCTCACAAATTGAAATCAGAAAGCATGGTACAATCATAAACAGAATTGATTGTCCTGGAATTATATCCACTATAGTTGGAAGATTTAAGCTATCCAAATCAGAGAGTGTTTATTATAAAGTTGGTGGGTTCGAAGCTGGAACAAAAATTCAAGCAAAACGTCACACAGTACTGTTCCCCATGAGATTGCTATTTGGCTTTTTCACCCAATGAACATAATTCGATAATGAGATACAAAACTTTGAATACAGATGGAACAGCCAGTGAGGCTAGTTTACCCGAAGCTGCAAAATGTGTGATTCAGTCTATGGAGTTACGCATGTCTATAGTTGAATATGAATAGAATTATGATCTCAAATACAAAGTCAACATTTTGAAAAATCCTCAAATTCCGATACAATTTTATACATATCAATGCATACAGAGGCCAGTGGAGGGTAAATTCTTTGAATTCGATATTACTAATCAGTTTCAATATCTACAATATGATATGCCGAGTTCGTGGCTGTATTGTTTCAAACAGGGAGAGATGACAATCAGGAAAAAGATAGCAGCCAGTTTGATAATTTTAAAAATAAACATGTATATCTGAAGAATGGTCGAAATGAGGTATTCCCACGTGAAAATTACAATTTAAACATTGCAGATCAAGATTATTTAAAGTTATATGAAGCCTATAGTGCTTTTAAAAGGGTAACTGAAAGAAATATCGATATGTATTACAATCCAGACGAGTTTATAATTGACAGATCAATGTTCTTAATAAATGCATCAAAAGGAAAATTTATAGTTATTAATGATCGATCAAATATTAAATTAATATGTGAGTTCATGAAACTTTACCTGAAAATACAATATGCAATGCAATTTTAATTGTAGAGAAATCATACATATATGATGTAAAGAATGAGAGAGTGATAGAACAATTTTAAAAGAATAGAATAGAATAATTTTAATACTAATTATATTTATTACTATTTAATATAATAAAGTAAAAATAAAACAATTTATTTTTTTAAATATATTTTTAATAGATAATAGAATAAATTTTAATACTATTTTTAATATTAAATGTTTAATACTAATGTATAATTTTTACAATTGAAATATTTGCAATTTATTATCATTGCTATTAAGAGCTACTTTATTTTTTTGTAGTAAAGACACCAGCTAAGTTGCTAGTTAAATAAACATTCTTTAAAATCTTTCATTGTAAGTTCTCTTGTTCATCCTCAACTTACATTTATCACAATATTTACTTATGATAAAGTGTTCTTATTCTTTAGTACGGACATTGCAATCTAATATTTGCAAATTATTATCTTCCCCATTGAGGACTATTTTGTTTCTCTTTATTGTTTGCACACCAGCTGAATTGCTAGTCAGATGATATGCAGACATGTTTGTTGTTTTCTTTTCAAATAAACATTCAATAAAATCTTCCATTGTAAGTTCTCTTGTACATGGCCGATTTTCACCCTTGGCTCTTTTAATTTCTTCCTTGCCATCAATATTTAGGCAATACATTTTTGGTCTTAGACCAGCAAATTTTGTTATTATATACCCTGCTGCCTCCTCTTTCATTTTACCAGGGATCATCTGATTTTCATGACTGTATAATGAATATTTTTTTTGGATAATTGCTAAAATCAAAATATTCATTCATAGAAAGCACATCTCTTTTCAAATCATTCTATCACATACACAAAACTATCAATAACCATGTATGCTATTTCAATTTCATTTTTGTATATAGGTTTCATAATATCATAATGAAATTTATACATTTCTTATTTAGCTAATTATAGTACTGTAACACCCACAGCTATCAGTGCATCACACATTACTTTCTTATTGGATATTTCAATAAGAGGCAGATCATCTGTAATTCTTGTAAAACCTTTGTATGTGGGATCAGCAATAAGTTTCTTCAGTTTCTTTTCATCGCACACGAAATTACACCTTACGCAATTTCTTTTGTTCTCTATACATTTTTCAAATATAGAGTTAATTATTAATTTAAAAATATTTTTTTGAACTTTAGAATTTGTTTGTATTCGATTGTTTGTATTTTCCACAATATATTGTGCTAACCATTTTTCTTGGTCAAATTTTAACCCCTTATGGATTTTAGTAAGTATCATACCTTGCTCCTAGTAATATTGCGACAGTCGATAGTGAAGCATATATATATTTTTTTATTTCAAATGATAATATCAATTTTGTTTCCTCTGTACCTGGGACTTTCTGAGAAACTGATGCCATAGCTAATCCGTGGTGATGGTCATAGAGATCATATGGATATTCTAAATCAACTTCCAGTAGAAAACCTTTTCGATAATCTTCAGACCAATTTAAGAAAACCCTGTCTTCAACTTCTTTCTTTCTTATCCATTCGCAATTACCGATTGGCAGTGATTGAGTCATTGCATAACCATATAAATTGTTCATATCAACATAAAATATGTATTTAGATTGTTTGCTGGGATCATAGTTAGGTAAATATTTATTGTTTGCTCTTGCATATCTAAAAGTTAAAGGACACCTCACTATACCACCACGTTTAGCAGATTCAAAAAACATGAACTGGTAGACATTGTTGATGAGAAGAATTTCAACTTTTGTATTTAAAAACATGGCCTGCCAGGATAAACTGGGTGCTGTGTGCATGAATACGGGATCTACTTCATATAATTTAAAACAACGTTCTCGAAAAGTATCGAACACATCAGCCAACTGGAGAGTATCCAAAATCAAATAGTTGTCACGATAATCCCCCATTGTCTTGCAACCTAATATTATACAGACTCTCTGTGCATATTGATAATATTCCTCGCTACATTCTTCATCATCAAGTTTGTTATAAAATTTCTCTACCGATGGTAACTGCGTCTCTTCAAATTTTTCAAAATCATCCATGTGATCATATGGGTAGACCCCTTTTCTTTCAAGAAATTCTATCTTATCTTCCACTAAAATATTCTTTTGTGTGAACAAATTCCTCGTTGTTCAATTGACTCACCAGAGTAGCCAAACTACTAGATAAAAACTGATATGAATCCAGGAATCTAAGAACAACTTTATTTCCATCTTCTAATTTTATAGTTTTCTCTATGGTAATAAATTTATGTTTAGTGCGTGATATAATATTGGTATTCTTTGTATCATATCCTAATTCTTTTATAAATAAATGTGCATCAACATTTTGTAAATTATGAATGAATACTGGAAATAGTTAGTTTTTTATTTGCAAATTACATTAATTATAAATTGTATGGATATATTCTCCATTATAATGGTTGTGGTGTCGAACTTTCGGATAATCAGAATTAAAATATCTATTACAGTATCTGCAACTTAAAGTATTATTATGTTCTTGTTGTTGTTCTGGTGTAAAGAGTTCGTTGGTATTTCATTATTTTCATAATTTTCATAATATAACATTGGATCATATTTTTCCCCCAACTCTCGAAGTATTTGAATAACTTTTTGGGCTGCATCTTCACCTCGATAAAAATATACTTCTTCTGGAATATTTTGTTCATATGTTTTTACTAGTTCTAGTGCAAAGCCACATGCTTTATGTTTAGCTATATTTGTTGTACTTGGTGCATTCGAAACTGGAAAACATGTTACTATTTGTTCTTGTATTGTTTCAAAATCAGCATAGATTGCAAATGGATGTTTTACCAATGATTTGCAATTACTAAATTATACACTTTGAATGAAAAATCATAAGTCCCTGGAGGGTGGAGAGAACAATACTTAATATGTTCCTTTAATTTCTCTTCACGTGTTTTCCCATATTTTCCATCAAATAATGTAAAGCATCGATCACATATTGTTATTTTACCATGATCTGATGTTATTTGACTATGTACCAATCGTCCTAGATCCTGTATGAGACAATAGTGTTTCTTGTTTCTCTCTGTAACATATAATAAATCTATAACACGTGTACCATCTGCTGCTGGATAGTGACGCAGTACACAAATACATTTTTATCAATCGCATAAACTTGCACAGCTATTGGTTGATTGTAGTGTTCTTTACATTGTTTTTTAAATTTACTAATATTTGAGATATCTACTGGATATTTGTACCTGATATAGGTTTTTTTAAACTCTGCTATATATTCAAGATAATTGTATTTAGAGATACGATAATTATTGTGAGATGCTGGATGAAAATGAGCTATGAGACACCATAAGAAATATTTATTATCTATATTTTGAATATTTATTACAGCATTGTTGTTTTTAATGTGGTCAGGTAATTGAATATAACTAGATCCCCCAACTAGGTAACACCTTACTATTTTCAATTCAAGTTTATGGTTTGTATTACAAAGTGACCCATCCGAACCATTTCCTTGGAACTTTTGTTGTGCTAACTTAAGTTCTTCACATATTTCATTATATTTATCTTACAAACAATTAATATCATTACGATGTAAAATGTTCACATGGGTAGGAAAAAAATATTGTTGTTTTTCTCTGAGAATTTATATACATACAGAATAATTTAAAATATATTTTGAGAGAACTCTTTTCAAGTTTATTTTGTATTGCTTTTATAATTTTTCGTTTCAGTTTAGATAGAATTTTGGGGGAACTCATCGGCAAGTTTAGAAGCATTTAGGAAACAAAAGCAAGCCATTAGGATTATAGCAGGTATAAAGCCAATGCAATCGTCCAAAACTCTGTTCAAGAAATTCAAAATATTAACCCTCCCTTCACTGTACATATATGAAATGTAATTATATGCGAGAAAAAATATTGCTCTGCGAAGTTCAATAGAACACACATATAACACCCGAAATAAACAGCTCTTAAATCCTTACTTCACCAGGCTAACATTAGTTCAAGAGGGACACCAACAGATGGCAGTTAAAATATTCAACCATTTACCAAATGATATAAAAGCAGAAAGTATGACAAGTTTCAAAAACAAATGAAAGAAACTATTAGTTAATAAGGAATATTATAGCGTTAGTGAATATCTACATTGTAAATTATAGAAATTTTGTAATTATATACCGCGTGAGGCACCTAAAAGTACCACCTGAAATAGCGAAGAAACCAGAAACAGTAGCGATGTGAGGTTTGCGGGAAACAATAATATCAAATGGGGATCGTAAATCGGAGGTATGGGGTGGGTCGAAAAATATCGACAATGGGCCATCTGGAGCAAAGTCATGTTTTTTTTAATGGAACGATATACAATAACATGCATAATATAAAAGAGCACACGCAGAGAAACACAACGCCGTTGGTCTCATGCATCTACTGCACATAGGAACGAAGATATGGTCATGTGAAAATATGTAAACAAACTAACAAGTGGCTCACTTAACAGTCAGTACCACGGCATGTAAGACTTCTCAGGTGCCTGACAGAACTGCCTTTACGCAGAGAAAGTTTTGATAGGAGGTCCACAAGATCGTGTTAGTTCATAGCAAGCAGTCGTAGTGGTATGAGCGAAGATTATGGTGTTCACAAACATAGAAATAGCGGACATGATCCTGATTTATGGGGAATGCCGAAAGAATGGCTCAGAAGCCTACCGTGTGTACGCAGAGATATATCAGGACAGACGACAGCCATCTCAACGACTGTTTGGTAAATAAATTAAGAGACATCGAAAGTGTAACACCACGAGCACGTGTGCGGAACAAGCCAACTACAGGTGAGGCAGGTGCAACAAATATTCTCGCCGCTGTTGCTGTGAATCCGCACGTTAGCTCCCGTGAAATTGCCAGAGATACTGGGATGAGTCAGCGAAGTGTATTGCGCATTCTGCACACACACAAGTTTCACCCATATCATATCTCCCTCCATCAGGAACTTCACGGGAATGATTTTGTGGACCGTGTTCGGTTTTGCACATGGATGTTACGACACGACACACCCGATTTGTCACGTATCCTCTTCACTGACGAGGCAACTTTTACCAATCATGGAAATGTCAACCTAAGGAACATGCACTATTGGTCGGTGTCAAATCCACATTGGCTTCGCCAAGTGGAACGCCAGCGCCCATGGAGTGTGAACGTGTGGTGTGGTATAGTGGGTGAACATCTCATTGGCCCTTTTTTTATACAAGGGACACTGAATGCAGACCGAAACATACAGTTTTACAACATGAACTGCCTGTACTATTGGAGGACATACCACTTCAGACAAGGAGGGAAATGTGGTACCAACATGACGGGTGCCCAGCTCACAGTGCAAGACGCGCTACAGCATGTGTGGAAAATACATTTCCAAATTGTTGGATTGGACGTGGAGGGCCTGTCAAATGGCCGGCTCGTTCCCCAGATTTGTCAAAGTTACACTTTTTCCTGTGGGGAAAGCTGAAGGACATTTTCTACCGGGATGTGCCAACAACTCCAGAGGATATGCAACACCGCATTACTGCGGCCTGTGGGGACATTCCCTACGAGATGCTACATTCTGTGCAACGATCTTTGCGTGGGCGCCTCGTTGCCTGTATCGCAGCTGACGGCCACCACTTTGAACACACACTTTGACAGGTTTTCGTTTCTTACGCAGTCGTTCTTCGACATACTGTCATGGTCATTTTCATTATGCTGTAACACTGTCAAATACATGGTGCTGACGATGTCTACTGTATTTTTTCTTCCTTTAACACGTTCTGTCTTCATCTCGTCCAATGACGGTCAAGTAGGACACTTGTTAGTTTGTTTACATATTTTCACATGGCCATATCTTCGTTCCTATGAGCAGTAGATGCATGAGACCAACGGCGTTGTGTTTCTCTGCGTGTGCTCTTTTATATTATGCATGTTATTGTATATCGTTCCATTTAAAAAAATATGACTTTGCTCCAGATGCCCCATTTGTTGATATTTTTCGACCCACCCCATACCTCCGATTTACGATCCCCGTTTGATATTATTGTTTCCCGCAAACCTCACATCGCTACTGTTTCTGGTTTCTTCGCTATTTCAGGTGGTACTTTTAGGTGCCTCACGCGGTATATATATATATATATATATATATATATATATATATATATATATATATATATATATATAAATATATATATTTATATATATATATATATATTTATATGAACTGTACTGAACCCTCTAAATACCAATGTATATGGTTTACATGGAGAAATAAAATTGAAATTGAAATTAAAGAATTAAAATTTGGAATATCTGAAGCTTCATCATTTATGTCTGATGTGGCATATGTTTTTGTATACAAAACTTTTAATTTGTGATTGAATTTTTTTCTTTTGTTATTCATTTTTGTTATTATATATATATATTTTTTTAAAAAAAATGTTGTTTTATATATTAAAAATTTTAAAAATAAAATTTCTTAGGTTTTATAACTTTATTTTTTATTCATTAATTTTTGGTTAGAACAATTTATACTTAATAAATAAAATATAAATTTATATTTTATGAATATTCTACATACAAAGGTACATATATATTTTTATATATAGCCTTTTTGCTTCTAAAAAAGCCACATGTGTACATTTTCAGACATAAAAATTAATAAGAATACACACATATAAGGAATAATTTTATATGCAATACACAGCACAGCTGTACTCATAATTTAAAACTAGTATCTACATTTTGAAACATAAACATTAATCAGAATACTCACATTTGAGAAATAATGATATACACAGCACTGTACAGCATAGTAAAATAACTCAAAATTACTATCAATATACCTATTTCTCTTAAAAAATATAATAATTCTAAATATATGCTTAAAATATACTAATATAGGCTCAAAAAGTAAATTTTGCACCCTATGAGTTGAGTTTTGATAAAGAAACATAATTTTTTTACACTATACATATAGTAAAAATTGCATTTTTTGGATCTTTCCCCCATGGAAAATTAGCTGAAATCAGGGTAAAAATATTACGGCATACTTTGCGACAACAGAAAGGGGAGATGGAAGAATGCGTACACTCCCCAGGTCTACAGGTCTACTACAACCTCTCACCTCCCAGAAAACAAGTTCAACCGAAGTACAACAAATAAAGGCTATTTCAAACCCATTTACCTTATCCAATGCTATTTTGTTCCTAAATACACACCCTTCTGTCTCCCTACGTTTCCTCGTATTACGTGCAAGTGCAAGGTAAATTAGAACTAAGAAATATTACATTATTCCTACATGGTGTTGGAAATGGAAATATTATTCTAAAAACTTACGAAAATTTACGTTGCTGGTTATATACACGACACGAAAATATAAATATATAAGAAATGAAGAATTCAAATACTTACCACAGGCATCAGTAGCATCAAAATCGAATACATTTGGTAAGGCATTAGAGTCCCGTAGATGGTTCCATGATTTCCCCCTCTCCTTTTGTGTTGTGTCGTCAGTTATTTTTTAATATTATATTTTTTACACTCTACTACACGCTTGTACTCGTCGATATAGTTGATTAGTACATCCCTCAAATTGAGAGAAGTTTGCAGCCTGAATCACTTCGTTTTTCGTTGGTGCAATGCAAATCTTTCCATGGGGCTTGGGGGGGGGGGGCTCGAGCTCTCCAATGTTAACGATGTGTGGGCAGATCCCCACAAATAATTTTGCTTAAGAGGATCTAGTGTATTATCTTGCTTCTCATGTAAAGTTTACTCTGAATTGTGCCACAGGAACTTAACTTTAAATACACATTTGAAATGTTATGGAATCTAGACCATCAACTTTGTGGGGACTATGACCAGAGACAGCAAAACACATTACTTATTACTGTAATTATGAGTAGTGTTAAAAGTTTTAGTAAAAATATTTCAAAAGACGATGTGCATGAACTAGGAGAGTGGATGGGAAGTTCGGGCTACAAATGGCTCTCACATGACATTCAGAACAAGATCATTGATATATTAGGGAAATCGGTTTTGCGCAGCGTGGTAGCAGGTATTAAAAGTCTGGAATATTTTGCTATTATGATTGACGAAGCTTGTGAAATATCGATCCGTGGACAATTAATATTCTGCAATCGAACTGTGAATTAAAAATTTTGATATTTTTGAGGAATTCGTGGGGCTTTTATGAGATTCCGAACACTGAGGCCAAAACTTGAAAAAGGAGAGAGTGAGTCATTCATTAATTTATTTCAGTGATCAGAGGCCCCCAACAATAATTTTGACAAGTCCGCGCCCCTAGAGTGGATAAAAGGTGATCTCGTTCATCTGAACTTTGAATAATCGGCGTTGGTGCAGGCGGACCTCAATGGTAAAATTCCCAGGACAGTGGCGGCGATGGGGAATAGCAGCTGCCCACTTTTCGCCACTTTGCTAACGCACTACCTGTATGCTAAATCTTACCTACAAAGGGAAATATACTGTCTTTGCCATCCCCCCGTTTTTGTACCTCCTCCCCGTTTTTAGAACCCAATCGCCGCCACTGTTCCGCGGATTTATTTACTGGCTTCAAACACTTTAACTTGCTACTGTGAATACAAAATTAAATCAACTCGATAAAAGAGATAACCTCCGAACTGACCATCACAGCTTAGCGAACATTTAAATACACTTAATACCACTGTAACGTACTACCAACTACATCTATATAATGAGACAAATAAAAAGGGAAATAAAGAAGCATCGAAAATTTACACAACAGTGCCCTTGTCTTCATATTCTGTAGTTCTTGTGTAGGCGCTTTCGCTCAACAATGTGTTTCAATTCAACTTCCTTTTGAATGGTTGCTTTAAGTCCACCTTACGCACAGAAAGGCTAATCGGGCGGGACTGGACCCACAGTTTAAAGTGGAATCCGAACCCCTGCACCATGTGCCTCCACCGGGTATAGAACTCGGGACCCCTTGATTACAAGGCGACGAAGGTACCACTACACCATCGGGAAAGCATGTGCTTCGACTTCCTATTTCCCTCTTCTCCAACTTACTTAAACAATTACTCATTTTTTCACAATCATGAGTCTTCGAAATAATATTTTTGGGTTTAATTGTTTGATTTGCAATAACAAATGTATCCGTTCGGGAAATGCATTCCAAAAAATGAATAAAAAAATATGTCATCATTCCAGGAGATAACAAAGATTGTCCGGGAGACTCCTGGCCATTCTGGGAAGGTTGGCAAGTCTAGAGTCGACATAACCTAAGCTGGAAAAATATTGGATAAACATCGACCTAGTTGTGGCAATGTTACCATTGTAAACCTTATAAACATAGACATCTCTTCATTTTTGCGTAGCGAGCCGAGGAATCCCCCGAACCTGAGAATTGCCATTCCAAGTGCTGGAAAAACAGCTTGTACACCCAAAAGCAAAAGAAACAGTAGGGGAATTGTCCATCGCCAGTAAGGCACTTCGACCCCATTTTCTTGCCACTTTTATGCTAAACCTTATTGGTAAGGTAAACTGTCCTTGCCACCACCCCCCAGTTTTGACACCTTGCGCCCCCGTTTTGGAACCAAATCGCCACCACTGTCCATCACCATTTTCATTCAGTGAAATAATGACATCAATAAACCCGCTTTGAACAAACGTAGTTTTGTTCCTTAAAAAACATGAGAGGTAGAATGAAAATGTAATGGAAATAGCGTTGGGCAATTTTCCTACCATTATATTTGCTGTTGACTGTGCCTTGGAAGTGTCAATCCCAGAATAAAATTTGTAGGACTGCCTCGTAATGTATTTTAGATACCAGATTTCAATGTATGGAAATACTGGTCACATATAAAGTGCAGACAATATTTGTGTGTTGCCAATACTTGGGGGTCTGTTATTTTCAAATAACATTACATAACATATTGATATTTCTATCAGCCTTAATAAGTAGAACAGAATTTATTTCAAGTATGAGCGTTAACAGCTATACATAACATCCAAGTGGAAACATTTAGTATAACTTCCCTACACCCTTCCTCCTCTCAGTCTACTTCCACATTCACACTTCTTGGGAGTTCAAAAACACTATTTCATTTCAACTCTTTCTCTACACTTGCACTGTTACCTGAGTGCTCCCTAAATTTTCCCACAATTATTTATTTATTTTTTTATTTATTTAGTAACCCCCCTTTCACACATGTCCGCTATCCCCACTGAGCTTCTTTGCTCTCTTTACCCAGGCGTAATGTAGGAACGTTCCCAGATTCCTTATTTGCGCCTCCCCCCCTTTCGGTCTCTCCCTCCTAATAATTCTTATCGTATTCTCAATGTTAGCTTCATGTATTTACCTGATATATTTTTGTCTTCCCTCCCCCGTTTCTTTGCACTGGAGGAGAATGTGAAATTTCGTCTCGTCTTCACCACATAGCGGGCATTCTACGCTCCAGCCCTCCCGTTTTAGTATAACTTGTGCCCATCCCCCAGTCTGAACCAGGCCAATCCTGACCTTTCTTTTGCCACACACAAATCCACGTAGTTCCTCCTTCCCCATTCTCTATCCGTATCCACTATTTTCGCTGATGTTGACGATATTTTTGCGTCGCATTGTGCCAAAATTTTCTGTTTGTTAATGTCTTCCAATCTGGCACGTATGGCCCCTAGCATCTGCATATCAATTTACCCCTCTATTCCCTCTTCCCATACCCATCCCAGCCCTATACTGTATAATTCTGTCTTTATTTTTGCTACCCATTGCCTCTCATTAAACCCCACTTATTTGTGATTGTGCACAGAATTTCTTCAAATTACCCCCCCCCCCATGCTGATCAGTTTTGCCAAGTATTTAATGCTCCTCATTTTGGCATCCACTTCCTCTCTTAATTTTCCCATTTCCCTAAGTGCCCTACATGTTGCCATACCCCGGCATACTCCTAGCCCTTGTTTTAGGAATCTAAGACTGTACGACGTTTACGGTTTCCCCTCCCTCCCACACCCATAGTTGGATGCCATAGAAAAGTGTTGCCTTAACTGTGGCCTCGTAGACCCCCTTTAGAACTTTGGTTGGTATATTTGGTACTTTGTATTTTATATTTCTTGTTTTTTCTAACGCAAACATTGCTTTACATTTATTCCTGTGTACGTGCCTTACCTACCTGCCCGTCATTGTCTAAATAATCGTACTGTTTCACCCTATCGACACTTGTCCCTCCGTATTTCCATTGTTCATCCTTACCAAATACATACCCATTCTAAAATACCATTATTTTTGTTTTCTTCATATTTACTCGAATGGCCCATTTCCAGCATATCCGTGTAATGTGTCTAGACCGTTCTGTAGACCCGCTGTTGTGTTCGAAATCAGTACCAGGTCGTCTGCGTACAAAAAAGCGGTACCTTTATGTCGGATATCGTTGGTGGATCCGTGTCCCTCTGCGTTATTTCCTCCACGATATCGTTAATGAAGAGGATAAAGAGCAGAGGGGAGAGAACGCACCCCTGCTTCACCCCCAGTATTGATTAATTTGAACCTGTAACGCCCTCATTCCCGTACGTTACGCAAAACTTAACTTTTTCATATGCCGCTTTGAGAGATCTGATTATTCTGGCAGATACTCAACGTTCTGCAATTTTGCCCACAACATTTGCCTGTTAAACGTGTAGAAAGCCTTTTCGAAATCCACGTAGCAGCAATATAGTTTCCCCCTTTTTGACCCCTATTTTTTGTTGTATCAATGTCTGCAATAAAAGTACATTGTCTGAAAATTTTTCCGAAATCCAGCTTGCAGAGGGAAAAGAACATAAAAAATTTCGCACCATTTTTGTAAGCGTCTATATAATATCTAGCAGTACGCTTTGCTCAGTACCGACAGTAATGAGACCCCGCTGTAATTGTTAGGATTGCTTTTCCCCCCTTACCCTTGTACAAGGGGCAAATGATGGTAGTACCACGTTTCTTACATGTTGTATTTATGTTGCAATCAGACAGCGTCCTGCATTTCTGAACTTCAGTAGGTTCAGTTCCGATTAGTATATCTATGCTTAAAGTGGCTGTAAAATACAAACTCAAAAACTAAAAACATATGGGGTGAACGTGCGGTCGTTTCTTCGGAATGAAATAAAGATAGCTACTCTTAAAAAATTGGGAATAAACGCAAAAGGGATAATTTTATGAAAATAATGCAACTTCAGATAAATTAAGTACTACTTCCATTTATACTAAGTACTTTTATGGCACTTTTCTTTGTATTGAGTTAGCCGTGACAATCGGCCGTAATTTTAATGTTTTTACTATTATATTAGTTTAAGAGTACCCTGCTCTCACTGACATTCGCCAGAATGCACAGTCTAAGAGCTAAACAATAGGAAGGGGGACAGGGGCGTGACTTTTCGTGATAGGCAAACAATGGGTCAATTTTCCATTTCGGCTAATTATGACACACATAACACGTAACGTCGTTAACTTATAATGAAAGGGCCTCGGGTTCAATACTCAGGCAAGGCGTAGCCAGCTCCCACTTTAAACTGTGGCCCATTCCAAATTAGTCTTTCTATGGTACTTAAAAAGTGGAATTAAAACAAAATCAAGAAAAAACAACAGATAATATTTTTTTTTACTGAAACATTTTTAACTGCTTAATGGAAATTTTCCCTTTATTCTTATTTGATTTGGTTATGCATAGTTCAGGTCACGGTATCTTATAATTCACCACCTCCATATCTTTGGTACAAGTTCTTCAACTGAATGAAAGAAGATCCCTAATCGAGTCCTTACCTGCACCACTGAAAATCGGTGGTTCGATTGGTTTGTCAACCATGGCGGTCATTTTCAAAAAATACCATACTTTTACACAAGACAGCTAAAACACCAAACAGAAGAACAGAATAACACAGGAAGATGGACACATTATAAAAAAACACGTATCCGCAGCTTCCACGCTTCCAAGTGTGCCTCTTCGTCACCCTATTAGCAGTGTTACGTACCCTCTATGTTTCGGAGTTACTGATCACATGGCGGATATGTCCAAGTATTGATTAGTAATTTTACTTATAAGAATATACCATACGAACAGTGATCATTGCCTAACTGCATAAGGTAATTTGTTCATCATTGTGAACTTTCACAAATGAATAATCGAATAATCGTTCCGAGTTAGCTAATTTCTCGGATGCATGTAAAATTCTGGAATTTAGAACACTTTTGGGCAGTGTGAACGAGCTCTTTCCAACACACTTGCCAAGGACAAACGCGGGCCTGGAATCGCTTGCTTTCGACCTTTTTTTAGCGTAAAGGGGGGCGGACAGTAGCCATGCAAGAACGGCATAATGCTTAACGCCCTCAGAGACGCGGGGAAACGCAGCAAAAGACCCGTTTTCGGTATCTCAGTGGGCGATAATCTGTCAGATAGATAACCTGCAGACTTCTAGCCAAAAATTCTGTTCTTCGGTTCCGTGCGTTTTCCTGTAGTGGGCGATACACATTTTGATTTCAATAGAAGGAGGCAGCAATTCTGTTGCCAGAAATTTCCATGTTTTGCAGCGTTTCGGTGGGCGACAAGCTTCAGTCTCTTCCTTTTAACTAGATCAGCCGTGCCGCGTGGCCTAGCGAGCCGGTTTATGTTTTCAGGCCATACGACTGGAAATAGGGGAACTGAAAGGTTGGCATATGTAAATATGTGTACAGGGTGGCTCAATAAGTCACTTAACACCCCGAGTACAAGGTCACTGCGGCATGGAACGTGAAAATTTCAATGACCAATCGTTGCCTGGCCAAACGGGAACCACAATGACGCTACCCGCATGGTCGGAGGCCATCTTGATATCAGCCATCTTGAATTCAACTCCAGAATTTTAAATGGGAAGGGGGTGATATGATATATCATATCAAGCTAGAATTTAACGCGTAATGCAATGGTGAAGGTTTTGTTGACGTATCTTTATCCAGTAAAAATTTATGACTGGATTATTGTAAAAATTTGCTCCTTTTCGAGGTGTTAGAAAAATGCCTTAAAATTTGTTTAGCGATTCGGTAACATATCGAGAGACGTTCGCATGCCATTGCACACGATTTTAATCAGATACATCCACGAAGAGCTGCGCATTATGAATGGTTGTCGCGAGCAATTTACAGTGTGACGCTTCCATTGAATTAGAAGTCCTTCACAGTGACAAGGCTAATGTTTATTTTTATTTTTATTAATAGTGCTAATACTAGAAGTTGAATTTGTAAATTGAAATTTATTGAATTAATTATAATTAGTGCTGCTGTCAGAATTATTGATGATGCTAGCGCTTGAATTAAGAAGTACATAAGGGATGTTTCTGTATTTCGTTGATTATTTGGTGTAGAAATTAATGGAATAAAAGATATTAGATTAATTTCTAAGCCTATTCAGGCTCCATATCATGAAGTGGATGAAATAGAAAGGAGGTTCCTATTGTGAGGGTCAATAGGAATATTATTTTTTTAGGGGTTGTGAGAATTAAAAAGGGAAGGATTAATTATGAACCTTCGTATGCTGGGTATGAACTCTCTAGCTTAAATTAGCTTACCATTTTATTATATTTTGATGTATACTATGGGGTTTGATACCATCAGTGAAAGTTTAAATCTTTCAGTTATAAAATGTTACAATAAGAACATGTTAGGTTTCAAGTGTACTTTACCCTATCATGGTATTTCTTTTTCAGACATCTTATTTATATATTAGTTGTAATAGTGAGTTAAGAAAATGATTTAATTGATTCTTATTCTTATGATTAATAAGTAGAATCCATTTATTAAATAATATAAAATACTTCAGTATAGCTTTTAGTTTTATTTAATTTAGAAGTATTTTGTATCTAACTTAAAGTAAATGACTTACTTAATGTGTAGTTTTAATACTTATCTAATCTAGAGAAAAAAATAAGTTAATATATCTATATAGAACACAATTTTGAGGGAAAAAATGTGTTCTATATAATATGGGAGAGTGAGAATAATTAATTTGGAGGAAAATTTTCGTGAGATAATTTCTAATTATAGTTTAATTTAATATAAAACATCTTATATAAGTAGTCTAAACCTATTGGTTCTAAGTAACCCTTGTAGGTATAGTATTTAACCTCAGTTGTGATATATCTTGATAATTTTGATGATTTTTTAATGGATTTTATTTCGTTCGACGATGTTCTAGCCCTACTTTTTGCTCAATCTTATTTTTGGAGCCTCAGCTTTGTAGGTATGCCATGATCGTACGTGATATAACTTAACCTATTCACTTTTTTACAGCCTTTTACAGGTTAAAATAACCTACAAAGTATAAAATGGTTGTTTCTGTGTTATCCTTGTAGGTGGGCCTAGTATTTAACCTCAGTTGTGACGTATTTTGATGATGTTGATGTTTTTTTAGGGATTTTTATAGCATTTGACGATGTTCTAGCCCTATTTTATGCTCAATCTTATTTTGGGACCTTTTTTTGTAGGTGGGGCTCTCAACGTAAACGACTACAATGTATTTGGGGGCCTTATTATTTTTTGTAGGTGGGGGTCCTCAGCGTAAACGGCTACGATGTATTTTTTATGATGTGTGAGCCCCCCTTTTCACGATGTATGTCGTGGTAATAGGTTCAATGCACCAACTACTTTTGGAGGGGTCACAGTGGAGGCTCGCAGTGTTGGCAACTTACTCCACAAAAAATTCACCATATGATAAAGCAGATAAACAAGAATTGTTTTCCTACAGCCCATAGTTTATGAATTACAAAACATCTTAGAAATTACATCTTGAAGTTTTAATCTAAAATAACTCGGAACCTTAACAAGCACTAATCATCATCTGTCTAATAGGTTGTAGACGACTTCTAATTTTTTATAGAATGCTATTAAAATGTTCGAATTAGGTCAAAACTAAGCCATCAAATCGAGTTTATAAAAAAATAAAAAAAATGAATAATATTCCGAAACTTGAAGGGATGGAATTAATTTGTTTGCTAGTCGAGAAGTTTTCGTCAAACTCTATCCAACAAACCTATAATTATCATCCTAGCTCAATTAGGAGCCATCAAAAATTAATGTCTTAGAAAATGTCTTAAGATATTTGTCTTAAGAAAATTTTCTTGACAGACCGGATGTAACATCTTGACAGACCGGAAGTAACATCTTGACAGACCGGAAGTCGACTTTCTTAAAGATTAAGATATTTGCCTTAAGACATTTTATAAGATGTTGAGTATCTCGACTCCTATGGGAGCTAGAACCATGTAACTTTGGTCTATGTATATACTAGTGCTTTTCCAACATGTTCGTCCACCTTAGAACCTTCACAGATAAAAAAAGTAATGTTTCCCCAGTACACATGTATAAATTTAAACTCCAACCCACCAACATTCCCATTATCATACTGACTTTTTACCTTCCCAAATTTTTTTAGCACTCCAATCACATACCACCACTTTAAACCTCATGGTAAGTGAATTGGGCAGAAAAATTCAGTCAGTTATTTTATTTACAAATAGCTGTTTTTTTGCTTATTTCTCTCCGTTTTTAGAGATATTCGATATTTCAAGTGACCAAAAAAATAACAGAACCATCTATGTGCAAATGTTGGTGCCAGTGAATAGGTTAGGTGACTTGCAACGACAAAGGCCTTGTAACAATACGAACTTAGATTATGCCGGCGTAATTCGCTAAAATATCTTTAAATTTGCATGTTTCTCATACCGCCGTATCTTGTTCTATTAGACCTCTTCAAGAAAATTGCTAATTATTGAAAAATAATTGAGCAACAACAGCAAAAGAGGTGCTAATAGGTAGCAAGCATACGGTGATATGAGAATATACAAATTGTCGGTTTCTTCGATTCAGACAGATGGATCGAATTGAAACTGGGATATTTTGCATTTTTTTATATGATAGATAAAAATGCCAGAGATTTTGATTGGCTAATAATTTATACCTGGTGTTTTGTGATTGGTTCAAGTAAGCAAGATTTCTATTGGCACTATAAATCTATATAAGTCAGAGCACAGTGCTGATTTCTCACCTTTGCTGGATCGGCAGAGGAACCCACATCGCTGGGGGTAGAACCTGAACGGGCTCCACCATATTATAGGAGACTAGAAGCATATAATTTGGCGCAAAAACCCAAGTAAGGCCATAGAGTTTTTCATAGGGAATAAAATTATCAGGTTGAATTTTATGTTGGTGATATCCCATTAAATTTTATATAAAAATATTAAATTTTATATAAATAACATACCTGAAATTTCTATCGTTTGTTTGCTCATATTTTAAAGCATAAAAAATGGAATCACCTACCTGTTTTATTCGTATAAATGATAAGATCGAATGTGTCACTTGTGGGAAACTAATTTCAAACAATAATTTATCGATACATAAGACAAGGTGTAACGGAGCAAATTGTTTGTTACCTTCTAAAGCTTGTGCTCAATGTGGAAAAGAAATTACCATTCCACATCTAAGTAGACATTTGAAAATTTGCAAACCATCGACCGGAGAAGGAATATTGAAAAGAAAAATTGATTATTCTGAAGCTGAAGCTTCTGCTCCAAAACAAACTAAATTAAATAATAAATATAAACCAGTTAGGTCTGCATTTAATGGTCGACTTCAGGATTTATCATTTACATCGGAAGCAGGCCGTGACATTCCTAGTTTCTTGAGTGAAGCGAAAACTTTTGTACTGAACATTTTGAAAAGTAATCTTGAAAATAATTCCATAAAAGTATACGTTGATTTATGTTCGGAATATGAGAAAGTCGATGGTAGAACAAAAGTTTTTTATCATGGTACCAAAAACCAGGATCTTTATAAGGCAGATGTTGAAAATTTGGACGAGTTTTACTCTAATCTGTCAAATGAGTTGATTATGAAACATGACACTTTCGAGGCTAAGGGGTCGGGTTGGTCTTTATGTGCTTAGTCCTCATACATTAACTATTTACGTGAACAAATTCATGCCTTTTTCTGCATCGAGTTACGTCTCTCTACCACCGAACGTTCAAAGCAAGAAAGCAGTGTTAAATATTCAAAATAAGGAGTCAAAATGCTTTCTTTGGTGCATCTTGGTAGCTCTGTATCCTGTGCATTGGAAGAATCATCCAGAGCGAGTTTATCATTACAAGCAGTACGAGACAGAGTTTGAAAATGTAATGTCTAGCATTGAATACCCCGTGGCATCGTCAGACATATCCAAGTTCGAGTCGCGCGCACTATATTCTGATGGAAAACGCATTGCTATTAATGTATATTCTTATACGTCAGAAAAACATATTGTGCATCCCATCAGGATAAATAATGTCAACGATAATAATGCCTTTATAATTAATCTTCTTTTTATTTCAAACAACAATATTCACCATTACTGCTTTATTCCTTCACTATCACGACTAATCAGAAGTCAAGCAACGAAGTATGCAAATCACATCAAGGTTTGTCCAAGGTGTTTGACCACGTTTAATGATCGAAGAGAATTCAATCACCAAATATATGCCGCACGGCAAATTGCTTACGAAAAACGTGTCGAACATGATATATATTGCGGTGACAACAAACCAGCTCGAATGTTGATGCCCAAAAAATACGAAGTCCAGGGATTCAAAATGAACAAGGCTTTGTTTGATCATCCAGCCATTATCGTCGCAGATTTTGAATCATTTCTGAAGCCACTGTCCACCTGCAAACCAAATCCAAAAATTTCCTCCACAACGCCATACAAGCTTCATGAACCAAATAGTTTTGGTTACATTGTCGTACGACAAGATGAAATAAAAAAATATATGTATACCGTGGACAGAATGTTATCGAACACTTTTTTGCAAAGATGCAAAAGGAGGTTGAGAAAATTGCAGCTTCTTTCAAATAACCAAACCAATGATTTGTTGACATCAGAGGAACAAAAAATATTTGATGAAACTGAGGAGAGTGCATTGTGCAATCAATACTTCACAAACGAGAATCGTAAAGTGTTCCACCATCCGCACATAGACGGTCGTTTCATCAGCTGAATCTGTAATGATTACAACCTCAAAATTTAAAGACTCAAATTTGTCCCAATATTTTTTCATAATGGATCGAATTACGATTTTTATCTCTTAATTCGGAAACTTGGATATGATACACACAGAAAAGATATTCTTGCTCAAAATGAAGAACGATACATTTTTATAAGTAAGAAATATAAGATTTCTGGGACATATAAAGCATATAGATGAGGTTTCTTGACACATTCAGATCTCTCTGCAAGTTTGAACGCTCTAGCAAGTAAACTTTGTGACAAACAATTCAAAATTTCGAAAGCTAATTTTCGCAACATAGATATAAAACTGATTAGAGGTAAAGGGATTTATCCGTATGAATATGTAGACAATGAATCTAAATTTAATGACGACACTCTCCCTTTTCAAAAGGAATTCTTCAGTAAACTGAGAAAAAAAGGAATATAGAATACGAACATGCACAACTATTGTGGGATAAACTAGAATGTAAAACATTCAGAGATTATCACAACGCATACTTGAAATTAGACGTAACAATACTTACGGATGTTTTTCAAGCTTTCAGGAAAATTTCAATGTCCATTTACAAGTTGGACCCTGCGAATTTCTTAAGCCTCCCGGGATTAGCGTGGTCTGTAATGTTCTTGCAAACTAAAATTAAGTTAGTTTTTTAACAGATGTAGACATGTTAATTTTCATCGAGAGAGGGATTCGAGGTGGGATGGTACAATGTGCACAGAGACATGCATAAGCCAACAACATGCACATGGAAGAAAAATATGATGCGAGTAAACCATCGAATTACATTTTTTTACATAGACGTTCATAATCTCTATGGATATGCTGTGGTACAGAAACTTCCTTATGGAGGTTTCGAATGGATAGAACCAACTTCAGAAATATTATTGAATTTGACGATTGTGATATTTTTTTTGCAGAAGAATATATTGAATTTTCAGACAATTTGCATGATATTTTTTCCGATTTACCACCTGCACCAGAACTTAAATGTCCACCTAATTCTAATCAACTTAAGCTTTTATTAACTTTGGAGAAAAAAGAAAGATACGTTCTCCATTACAAAAGTCTACAGTTTTTGATTGCGATATTGAGGTATTGAATATTAGAAGAGTCCTCACGTTTAAACATTCCGAGTGGCTCAAACCATGCATTGAAACAAACAAACAACATAGAACTCTTGCCAATTACGATTTAGACAAAGATTTTTTCAAATTGATGAACTATGCTGTATATGGCAAGACAATGGAAAACGTGAGAAATCACGTGGAGGTGAGATTGGTTTCAGATGAAAATAAATGCAGTAAGTGGGTGGCTGATCCTAGATTTAATTCACGAAAAATTTACAACGAGAATCTGTCACTATTCAATCTACAGGGTTGCGCACGAAATGATCCACCAATTTTTGTTGAATAAAAACTACATTATAAAGAATCTCTCAATGAAACATAAATGACACAAAGCTTACACTTCGGAAAAAAGTACTACTGAAATACATGCTCAATATGGCCACCGTTTTGATTTTTAACCTCCGTCAAGCGAATACCAATATTTCCAATTACCCTACGGCACATGGGTTCCATAATTTCACTGCAAGCCTGAACAATAAGTCTTCGCAGTTCCATTAAATCTTGAGGGTTTTTCCGAAAATCTTGTCCTTCAAAAAAAAGAGCAAAGAAAATAGATCTTGGCTATATGCGGGCCAGGATTGTCCATCAGCGAAACGATCAGGAAATCCGTTTGAAATTACACGAAGATTGAAAATGTCGTGCAAAAAATCCAGCACAATATTTGCTGTGTGTGGCCTTGCACCGCCTTGCATAAACCACTGCGTATTGAACAGTAAAGCTGTGGCAAGAAGCTGTGGAATAAAACTATTGCGGAGAATGGTCAAGTAACGTTCACTGTTTACTGTCTCCTCAAAGAAAAAGAGTCCGATCAGACCATGACTGGAGATAGCGGCCCAGACCGTAACCTTCGGTGCACAGCTAACTTTTTCATGAAGCACTCATGGATTTTCAGCTGCCCAAAAGCGCACATTTTGTTTGTTAACCACAGCATCCAAATGGAAGTGCGCCTCGCCAGAAAACCGCACGTTGTACAGTGTTGCATTGATACCCTCGGCCCAATTAGCGAAGGTCAATCTTTTCTGTTTCTGTTCATTTGTGAGTTTTTGCACCACAGTAATCTTGTACGGATACATGTGGAGATCACTTTTAAAAATCCTTTGAATAGAACGTCTTGATATCCCAAGTTGTGTTGCTGCTTTTCTGGTCGATTTGCCAGGACTTCTCTGCACAGCGACGCGGACGGCTTCAATATTCTCAGGCGAACGCACAGGTTTACGACGATCACGCTTTGATTCCAGTACTGTTCCTTCCACTAGAAACTTTTCATGCAGTTTGTGTATCGTTTTACTCGAGGGGGCCCACCGAGTTTGGAAATGTGTACGAAAGCGCCTCTGAGTCCCCACATTGCTCCTTGTTCCGGCGAAAAATAGCACAGTTGCTGATCTCTGTTCCGTCGTAAGTCTTCCTTTGTCCGCCACGTTGTATACTCTAGCCCCCTGAGGACAGGTGGATGCACTACGCTTCAGTTTTCATCAGACGATATTTCCAATGACTACTGTAACTGCTGCTGGCACACATGACGTCATTCCTCATCTCAGATCTGAAAAAAACAAAAAAAAAAACTGGTGGATCATATCGTGCGCCACACTGTAGATATAAAAGTGATAAAATTCCGAAAACCAATTTATGTGGGAGCAACAGTTTTAGATTTATCGAAACTTCACGTTTCAATTTCATTACAATTTTGTGATACCTTTCTACAACGATAGCATTTCATTACTTTACATGGACACCGACAGTTTTATTTATAACATTAGAACATCCAATCTATATGAAGATGTAAAAATCCGACCTTGCTTGATTATTATGATACTTCTTCCTACCCTCAACCGAACAGATTTGGAATTCCATCTAGTAACAAAAAAGTTCTAGGTAAATTAAAAGACGAGTGTAACGGTGACATCATTCTCGAGGTTGCCGGTTTGCGTTCCATAATGTATACATTTAGAACTGAGATCAGCATCACGAAGAAAGCTAAATGTGTTGGTAAAATATACTGCACAAAACAAACTTTCATTTCAAGACTATATTGATTGTCTGAAGGAATTGAAGCCGCAGTGTAGACCATGTGATTACAACAAACAAAGTTAGGAAAGTAGCATTAGATCCGCATGATGATAAAAGGTGTATTTTGTCTTGTGGGATCCACACGTTGCCTTGGGGGCACTATCGTTCAGATTGAAGTAAGAAATGCATACAATGCACTTAAAAAAAACCTTACGTCTGGCAATATTTCTATCAACAGAAGCATATAAAATAACCATGCCTATGAACATGTTTGGCTTCAGGAAGCAAGCCCAGGAGATGCCCGTCCAGCCTAAGTCGTCGTTGTCGAGGCTTCAACGAACTCCTACCTTCCATGCTATCTAAACTTAACGGTCTGTTAAATATACACTTGAATAGCATCCTGACCCAGTACGACGATGACGTGGGAAAACTTTCTATGTATTCAACAACAACTTGAATTATTACCGGTTCCTCATCTCCTGCAAACTGCAGTTCAACATGAATTCCGAAAACAAAGAGAGGTCAAGGTTTCCTCTGGCAAGAACATCTATCGCATCAAGCAGGATAGGATGGATAGTACCACTACGTACGATGTATCTGCTGGCGATCGCCTGTATGCGGAGCTCTTGGATGACTACGATAAACTCATCCCTCTTTTCATAGAAATGAAAATCATCTACTCTATAATAAATAAACATAGCAACAATGGTTAACGATATTTTTGGCCACACGAACCGCGACGACCACGGCGATGAGCTTCTCATGCTCGACGTCAGGGTCAAGAAGTTGCGAAGCGACCTGCAAGCTCTACAGTTCACGCTCAACTCCAGCCTCCAGTCAGAGATAGCAAGCCTGCAGTCTCAGTGCCTGGACACCGTACTCAAGGTCGACGACGAGTATAAATCGCTGCTGCAAAAGTACACCGATCTCGCGTCAATAGACAACATCGACAACTTGGCGCTGAGCATAGGCAAGCTGCAGAACGAATTTTTGAAGCTGCAGCAAACACAGACCTCTGATGTGGAACAGATGAAGCAACACTTGCAGGACCAAACGAGCACCATCCAGACCTAACTGCAAACCATCATCCAGAGTATAAAAACTCCAATATTTGCCAAAAGTAGTGTAATATATGATATTATAAAGTCAACAAATGATGAGCCCCCCTCAGGCAGATTTGCCTACACTTAAAACTATCTCAAGATGAGCATATGAGCTTTTTTCTCAAGTGTGGAACCCTGTCTAATCCAAGATTTTTGTAAAAATGGCCTCGGGAATTTCCTGAAACTACAGTGTACAAATGATGAGCCCCCTCAGATTGATTTGCCCATACTTACAAAAGTTGCATCAGCCAGATTGTTGTCCATAAATTTGTTAAAAATATGCTCTTTTTGATATTGTTTTGGATACACTTGAAATTAAGCCAAGATCCTCATAAAACCTACACCTACCTACACATATTTACTTCCGGTTTAAGTTCAATTGGATACCAGCCTCAACTCATATATCTAGTACAAAAACAATGTAATATGCAGAGACTTTCTAGAATTGCTCTATAAACATATGATTTTTCCCCTATAAGAATAACACTACATATGGTGTCATCAGGGAGTGCATCGTGGAATTCACAGATAATTTTAATAAAAGCTCTCGGGAAATTCCCGTGAAAAATATGACCCCTCGGGAATTTCCCGTAAAAAAAGCCCTCGGGAATTTCCCGTAAAAAAGGCCCTCGGGAATTTCCCGTAAAAACAAAATTCACGGGATATTCCTGTTTTTTTCTTCTCGGACAGGCTTAGGGTATATAAAGAGATTTTGCATTACATAACAGCCAGTATTGTGAGAGTGGCTGAGGAGTACAGGTGTGTTGTTACAGTGCTTCTCATACTACAGGCCTGTTTGGTTTAATATAAAACATTTCTTATTATTCATATTAAATATATTTCTGGTATATTGAACAAAAGGGCTTATATTTTGTATAAAAAATCTGATATTTGTTACATCCAGCTTGTTTGTTGTAATCCACTCATATTTAGAGTCAGGCTTATATCTGTCCCAGCCTGTTATACAAAAAATAATACATAACAAGGTCATTGCCTTTCTAGGACATGCATGTCTGTGCAGGCATTTGTGGAAGGTCAGTGTAGATCAATATTTATTCTCTTTTTCCACTTGTAGGCTATTAGCTTTACAACCTGTCATAGTAAGCATAGAGATTTGATTTAAAACCAAAAAAAATTTATATAATAAACCGAGGATAAAAATTAATAATTTTAACATATTAAATATACACAAGAAATATACAAAGCACACAGCTGAACAAAATATATATATATATATTAAGTACAAAATTTTGAATTGAACCCCAGGAAATCTTATATAATAAACCAACAACAAAAATGCTTAATCAAAAATATTGCAATCAGTGTAATAAAAATATATCCAGCCCCAATTGGGCCAGACACCAAAAGAATTGTAACCCAGACAAATGCAGAACTCCCAATAAAATATGTCCTAAATGCCATAAAATATTTAGCAAGGCTTATTTCAATAGACATGTAGGCTCTTGTTCTGTACAGTCATCAACATTGCCCTCACAACCATCTACATCTGGTCTGAAAAGGAAGCATGAAACACCTGATAATGCTGGACCGGCAAAGCAGCCACGCTATGCACAACCTATCCATAGCAGTTTTAATGGCCAACTTAGGGATCACCGGTTTGTATCAGAGCCAAGATGTGGCATTAAGAATTTTTTGAACAGTTTAAATCCTGATGTGCAGGCAATTCTAAATGCACAAAATGGCTCTTATAAGCTGTCTCTCAAATTGTTTACACAATATAAGAAGCCAAATGGCACAAAATTTACACAGCCCCACATAACAGAAACTGTACCTGTATATTCAAATGCAAATTCAGACAAAATAATAAGCAGTTTGATAGATCAATTGATTATTAAACACTCTTAATTTGCAGCAAAAGAGTCTGGATGGAGCCTATGCGGAACTTCACACAAGTTCTATGTTAATATTTCTGAATTCAGCCCATTACAAGGATCTACATATTTGCCATTACCTGCCAATATTAAAAACAAAAGAGCCGTGGTTAAAATAAAAAATACCGACCAGAAATGCTTTTTGTGGTGTATTTTAGCTGCTTGTTTCCATTTTTAAGGAATCCTGAGTTAATAAGTTATTATAAACAGCATGAACATATTTTTAATGAAGCAATGAAGGGCTTAGAATATCCAATGTCTGTTCAGAATATTGATAAATTTGAAAAAAAAAGGCCAGGGATATCAATGGTAAACAATTATCTATTAATGTATTTACTTGTTCTACTGGCCGTGGCAATTGCTTGATAGCACCTCTCAGAATCAGTACACTTGATGATGATTCTGCTGTTCCGATTGATCTGCTCTTAATTGAAGGAGATGGCACATATCATTACACTCTGATACATAATCTTCAAGCTTTAGTCAGAAAACAACTAGACCAATTTAATAGAATATTCAAGTTGTGCAGAAGATGTTTAACTGTATTTGATGGTCAAAAAATGGTGAATGGGGTTCGGGAAGTGAATGCAGAAATTGCTAAAAACAAGTTAATTGAGCATCTGGAATACTGTGGGAATCATAAACCTGTTCATATGCTTACGCCTAACCCAAGTGAAAATGCCAAATTCAAAAAATTTGAAGCCTTGTTGGAACACCCAGCATACATAGTCTGTGATTTTGAATCAAATCTCAAACCCCTTGCATTCTGTAGCCCAGATCCTGATGAACCTTCAATTACATCATACCAGCTACATGAACCTTCTAGTTTTTATTATGTGGTTGTACAGGATGGGGTTGTTAGTAAAGAAGATTTATACATGGGAGCAGATGCCATCAAAGAATTTGCACATAGAATAGAAAATGAGTGCCATAACATAGCATCTAATGTCTTATTAAAATCTAAACCCATGATGCCTTTAACAGAGAAACAGATTGAAGATTTCAACAATGCAGAAAAATGCCCGGTATGTGATTCTGAATTTTCAGATACAAATATCAAGGTACATCACCATTCTCATACAGATGGTAAATTCTTAATGGCCCTGTGTAATAGCTGTAATATTAAGATCCAGAGACCAAAATTTGTCCCTATATTTTGCCATGGTGCATCCAATTATGATTTTCATGATTTGATCAGGTACGAGGGGTTTGCAAGCAGAATTTAAATATTTTAGTTGAAAATAATGAGAAATATATTTCCATTAGCAAAATAATTAAAGTTAATGGTGTTCCTATTCACTTAAGATTTCTTGATTCATACAGAATTTTATCGGCTAGCCTGGCTACACTGGCCACTCAATTATCTGATGATCAATTCAAAATCACATGTGCTTTGTTTCCAAATCAGGACCTGAAATTAATTAGGCGGAAGGGTGTATATCCATATGATTATGTTACAGATTTTTCTAAATTTGATGAGTGTTCTCGGCCACCACAACAAGAGTTTTACAGCAAAATCAGAGGATCTGGAATCACTGATGAAGAATATCACCATGCCCAGTTGATGTGGAACAATTTAAAATGCCAGACATTTGGTGATTATCACAAGGCTTATTTAAAACTTGATGTGACCCTCTTAGCTGATATACTGCAGGTATTCAGAAAATCTTCCATGCAAAATTATAAGCTGGATCCAATGTATTTTTACAGTGCACCAGGGCTAGCATGGTCTGCAATGTTTATAAACACTAAAATGCAATTGGATCTGATCCAAGATCAAGACATGTATCTGTTTATGGAGCAATGTATAAGAGGAGGCATGGTGCAATGTTCTCAGAGATATGCCAGAGCAAATAACAAATATATTCCTGATTATGATCCAGCACTGCCATCAAATTATATACTGTATGTAGATGCCAATAGCCTCTATGGTTATGGTATGATGAAAAAACTGCCATATGCAGGGCTTGAGTGGGTTGAAGATTTCAACATTGAGGATCTTCAGGACTTTGATGACAGTCACTATGGTCTATTCTTAGAGGTTGATCTGACAATTCCTGATGATTTACACAACACATTTTCTGATCTGCCCCCAATTCCTGAGGTTAAGTGTTCACCTGGCTCTAAACAGAAGAAATTGATGATGACTCTAGAGCCGAAACAGAATTATGTCTTATATTACAAAAACCTCCAGTTCCTGATGAATCATGGTGTTCAAGTGACCAAAGTTGGAAAAGTTTTGAGGTTCAGGCACTCAAGATGGTTGAAGCCATATATTGATACAAACACAGAGCTTCGAACATCTGCAATGAGCCAATTTGATAAGACCTTGTTTAAATTGATGGTCAATTCAGTGTATGGCAAAACAATTGAAAATGTCAGAAAACATATTGATGTTAAAATAATTACTGACCCCAGCCGGAGCAAAAAATTGATTGCAAAGCCCAACTTCAATTACAGAAAAATTTATGATGAGAATATGGCACTTTTCAACATGAAAAAACAAAGATTAAGTTTGATAAGCCTATTTATGTAGGGGCTGTGATATTGGAATTGGCCAAATTACACATGTTAAAATTGTTTTATAATGTGTTGAAGCCTTTTTATAAGGATCGTGTAAAACTAATGTACATGGACACAGATAGTTTTGTTCTTGATATTCAAACAGAAGATGTTTATCAAGATATGGCACAGCCTGAATTGTTTAAATATTTTGATACCACTGAACATTCAAAAATTAAACACCACAACAAAAAAGTGCACTTGGTTATGTTATTGTGGCATTTGCTGGGTTAAGGGCTAAGATGTACAGTTTTGAATCATGTAGTGGCGCTGTTGCAAAAAAAGCCAAGGGCATTGGCAGAGTAATTGTAGACAAAGAGCTTGAATTTGAAGATTACAAAAATTGCCTCAAATCATGTAGCACAATCAGAACATCAGAAAATAGAATTCAGAGTGAGGATCACTTGTTGACTACAAATATTGTAAGAAATGTGGCTCTGGACCCACATGATGAAAAGAGATGCATTTTGTCATGTGGCATACATACTTTACCATGGGGTCATTGCGATTTGAAAAATGGGAATCAATGCCCAATTACAGAGCATGATTTGAAATAAATAAACATGCCTATGAACTTATTTGGGCTCAAAAGACAGGCTATTATGGACCTGCCAACACCACAACCCTCTTCTGATATAATATCTAAACTAAGTGCTTTGTTAATTATTCATCTGAACAGCATACTTACAGATGTTGATGATGAAACAGGTAAAACATTGTACATATTTAACAATAATTTAAATCATTACCAATTACCTGTAGGTGGTCAATTGCAATTTATTACAACCCCTGAGGGTAATGTCAAGATTTCAGTAGGGAGAAATATTTATAGAATTAAGCACTCAAACATGGTTTCTAGCACTGTATATACTGTTTCTGCTGGTGACTGCTTATATATTGAGGTCCCGGGATCATATGACAAGCTTATACCTTTTTTTTATAGAATTAAGAATCAGATATTCAATAATAAATAACCACTAAAACAAAAATGCCTAATGATATATTTGGCCATACAAGGCATGAAGATCACAGTGATGAGATTCTGATGCTTGATGTCAGAGTCAAGAAATTAAGAAGTGATTTACAAGCTTTACAAACCACACTCAATGCCAGTCTTCAACTAGAAATTACAAATTTGCAATCACAATGCATGGACCCTCTTCTTAAAATTGATTCTGAACTCAAATTGCTGCTTCAAAAATATACTGACTTGGCCACATTGGATAATTTTCAAAGTTTACAAGAAGCTGTAGCAGCTCTTCAAGCCAAATTTAAGACCCAGGCCACCAACTCTGAGCAATTGAAACAGCAATTGGAAGAGCAGATAAATAATGTCCAGACACAGCTCCAAACAATTATCAAAAGCATAAAATCACAAGAAGATTTTGATCTAGTGATTTCCACTCTACAGGAACAGATTCAATCACTCCAGATACCTAATCTGGACCCCTTGAACAATGCCATAGCCGAGGTTAAAGAAAAAATTGAGACACTTGAAAATTTTATGAACAACTTGCCATCTTCTGATGCTTTGAGTGCAATAACTCGGAGTGTTGCCAACATTAAGCTGCAACTTGAAACATATGAAGATTTTAGAAAAAATTCAAAGTACCATAACCCATCTTGATGTTACAATAGCAGCAGTGCAAAGTGATTTGACAAGTGTACAAGTATCTCGCCTGCTTGGTATTGTAGACACACTTGTCAGTGTCCAGCAACAGATCACAAAGCTTGAAAACCTCAACACTGAATCTGAACTATATCATTTTCATCACTTGATCGATGATATCCAAACAAAACTTGAAATTTTACAACAATCAACACCTACTCAGGCAGATATAGCCCTGCTCCAAAATGCTATGCAAAATGTGGCTGATGCTTTTGAATTAAATAATGTGAAATTGGCACTTGAATCTTTGCAAAATACTGTAACAAATCTGCCTACATCACAGGAACTTAAAAATATTAAGAGAGCTGTGAATCGCATATTGAAATCAGAAGATATCAAGAATATCCAGACAGATATCAAACAACTTACTCAGACAGTGACCACTCTACCAACTAATCAACATATTAATGAACTGCATGCCCTGTTTGAGGATATCAGAAGACAAGTCCATGATCTTACTGCTCAAAATTCAAAATTGGTAGTTATTGAAAATTTGCAACAAATTGTAGCTAATATCAAGCAACAGCTAGGGACCATGGAATCCAATCAAGCAAATGCTCTGTCTGTTTTTGCCACCCAGCTTCAAGAGATTGTGCAACAATACAAGAAACTTGTTGTGGACATAAAAATCAAGCCAGGCCATGATGATGTTGTTAGGACTATCAATGAGCACCTTGAATCTGTAACAAGCAGATTGCTTACAGCAGAAAAAGAAATAACAGGCATATTCGAGAATCCTAAACATACAATAATTCTTGAATTGTACAGCATCCCCAACAAAGAATATGATTCACCATTTACACCAGGTGGCAAAATATATATGCTGTCCCCTGCACAATTTTATTACCAGTTTTTTGTTGGGGGCACACTGAGACCAATCAAGATCAAATATTGACTTCAACCACAGGCACACCACTACCCCACCTTATCAATAACAAATGCTGACAACAAACCAAAACTCACAAGTGTAGAGTTAGAGGATTTTACAGATCCCAATACATTAGAAACATTTTATGCTGAAGATGATGGCTCTCTGGAATTTCATATACAAATAGGAGACAAATTATATTTAGAAAATCCTGTAGTATCAGCTGCTGAACACCCCATAGTTGCAATATTCTTGTTTTCATATTATGTCTAGACAAATTATTGTTGATGAATTACACAGACAAGCCAGACATAATTATAAGAGACTGCCAGTAGTCACAAAAGGCATAGATGATTTATGGCAGAGCGGCTTGATTGATATGGCAAGTGGACAGCTGAAAAACTTAGACAAAATCAACAAGGCTACAAGTATCTACTCACTGTCATAGACACATTTTCAAAATTTGCCTGGGCTGTGCCTCTCAAATCCAAGACTGGAAAATGTGTTACGGAAGCCTTCAGGACAATCATCAATCAGAGTGGAAGATCACCGCGCCATTTGCAAACAGATAATGGCAAAGAATTTTATAATTCTGTGTTCCAACAATTTATTAAAAGCCAGTCAATACAACATTATTCGAGTTACAGTGATCTCAAGGCCTCAATTGTAGAGAGATTCAGAAAAACCCTAAAAAATCTTATGTATAAACAATTTACACTTCCAGGTAATTATAAATGGCTTAATATTCTTCCAGAACTTCTACATAAATATAACAACTCGGTCCATTCCACAATCAACATGAAACCCTCTGAAGTAACTTCATCTGATGAGCAAAAATTGATCAGGACTGTTTATTATCCTAGATACCAGTCAACAACAAGAAAGGCCAAATACAAGGTGGGTGATCAAGTAAGAATCAGCAAATATAAGCACTTATTCAAAAGAGGCTTTACAAGAAACTGGAGCACTGAATTATTTACAGTGGTTCAAGTTGAACCTGGGACCCTTAACACATATATAATAAAAGACCATGGAGGAGAAATTCTCAAAGGCCGGTTCTATGAAGAAGAACTCAGCAAAACTAAGCAGCGTGACACATATCTTATAGAGAAAATCATCCGCAGAAAAGGCAACAAGTTATTTGTCAAATGGCTAGGACATCCAGAACACAGCTGGATCGATGCAGACAAAGTGATAATATAAGCACCTGGGATGTTATAAAGAGGCTGCCAGAACCTGAACAGCAGATTAAGAGAAATGGCAAGTTGCTGCCTGATAATATTAGATGTCTTATTGTTGGGCCATCGGCTTGTGGCAAAACTACACTTATGATTGATAATTTTTTATTGGCACCCAACTGGTTAGACTGGAAAAATAGGCACTTGTATGTCTTCTCTAAGAGCTTGGAACAATTAAAATATCAGCAGCTGATGAAGCTATATGATGGATTGGATATAGCCACTTTTGAATCAGATGTTAAGCCACTTCATGAATGTCTCGATAATTCTGTTGTTGTGTTTGATGACATTATACTGGATAATCAAAACAAAGTTAGAAATTTTTTTTACACAGGTGCGACACAAAAACATTGATTGTTTCTACCTGGCACAGACTTTTTCTAAAATTCCGAAGCAGCTGATCCGAGACAACAGCAATTTTATATGTGTGTTTCATCAAGATCATACCAACCTCAAACACATACATGATGAATATGTAGGTGGGGACTTGAGCTACAATATTTTTTCCAAGTTTTGCAGTAGGTGCTGGAACCAGGACAGTTATGGGTTTGTCACAATTGATATGACAAGAAAACCCAATAGTGGCATATATAGAAATAAAATTAACAATTTTCTAGACATTGAAACATATATAAATAACCATGAAAAGGCCAATCATTGATGATCTTAAATTAAGAGATTATCTTGTAAAAAGATTTAAGGGATGGAAATCAGAGAACCGAAGAATTTATGAACAACACAAACAAACAGAACAGCCTATTATTGATGCTATTAGAGAATTAGGTAAAAATATCAAAACTGTTACAGAGCAAAATCAAAATTTGATCACAGAGCTTGTACCTGTAGCTGCAAGGAACATATTAGATTATCCAATCACCCCACTTTCCCGTATTCATACACCTAGTCCTGTTGCTCCTCGAAGAATTGAAGCTACTCAGGATCCTATTGAATTGGGTTTTCTTGCTCAAAAATATTTAAGCACACCTAAAGACAACAAAGATGTGGTTTTTTGCTTATATGCTGACACAGAGCGTGATGGTAGCATCATACATAGAATTGGCAATTTCAGAGTAACATTTATGGGAGATGATCTAATAGTATGTTCAGAATCTCATCTTGGAGAAAGAGGTGCTTTTGTTAAGTATCCTGGAACACCTGGATTGTGGGAACTGATGACTAGGAAAAGGCCTGGCAGCTAAACAGATCAAGATTATGATCATTACAAAGAAATATTAATAAAATCAGATGCTCTATACCAGAACAATGATCCCACACAAAAAAGAGTCAAATCTAGCAGTGGAGCAAAATACAACAATTTAATCAAACCCATATGGTCACAGATCAAAACAGGTAGTGGAATCAAACAATACAACACCCTGCCTAAAGAATTTGTGTGGGTTGATGATGTCAGGAAACTTGTAGATAGGTTATTGGTGATAGCTGGGGAGGAAAATGCTGGCAACCACAATTTTTACAATGAAAAGGTTGGAATTATGGACATGATAAGCACAAAATTGTCTAATTTTATAGTGAATGACCCTAAGGGGATTGGATATCTTATAAAAATTATTAATACTCTACCACCTAAATTTTGGAATATTTCTGAGGGTCGGGGGTTGTTTAATGACATTATAAACAAGCTGCCATATGAACTACATATTCCAGGCTATCAGTATTGTGGTCCCGGCACAAAATTGGACCATAGATTAAACAGAGGTGATCCTGGTGTTAATCCCCTAGATGCTGCTTGCAGAGACCATGACATAGCATACAACACACATTCTGATCTTGACAAGAGACATGTTGCAGACAAGAAATTAGAAGAGGCTGCATTTGGTAGATTTGTAAGCAAAGATGCTTCTTTAAGTGAGAGAATAGCAGCATTGGGGCCCACCATAGCTATGAACACCAAACAAAAACTAGGGTGGGGGCTGTGAATATATATATATAATAAACCTAGAATGAAGGCCAAGGGTGTTATGTTTCAAATACCTTATGCAGGTCTTAAATCTCTTAAAACTATTGATAGCCTTTTAACCAAAATGCAGCGCAAGAAAAAAATTCTTGTCTTGCCAAGGGCCATGGTATGAAATTGTTGCTTAGTACCCCCCAATTAAAAAAATTACAACAATCTAGAAAAAAATCACATGTGGGTGGATTTATATTTACTATCCCGGCCATCTTAGCAGCACTTGGGGCTGTTGGGAGCTTGGCTGGGGGATCAGCTGCCATAGCAAAAACAGTAATAGATGCCAAGAAGAATAGGGCAGAATTAGATGAATTGAAGCGCCATAACCTGGCCATGGAGTAACAAGGCAAAGGTGTTAAGAGAGCCATGAATAAGTTTAAAAAAACAAGAGCCGCTTACAAACCAAGATATTGAAGCTTTAATCAAGCCACTGGGCATCAAAAATTTTAGAGGTGTGTACATGTCTGATTCTTTACCAGAACAACCACTCAACAAAGAGTGTGGCATTGTTAATTTGGATAAGTACAAAAATCAGGGCACTCACTGGATTTGTTATCTTAAATATTTAAACAATAAGGCATTTGTGTTTGATTCATTTGGAGGTGTTCCACCTGAAAATTTAATAAAATATCTAAAGTCAGCTAATCTTTATTACAATAATGCCCGTGTTCAAAATTTCAAAGATGTTAATTGCGGACATCTGTGTTTATCTGTTCTTAGATATTTGTCTCAAATAAATAAACCATCAGTTGAAAATTTTCAAGAAGACCTGTGGTATTTAAAACATCATGGGGGTATTCCATCTCACCAGCCAAAATTCAATATTGAAACTCAAATTACATGATGATATAGTGTATCCCAAAACAATAGTTCTCAGAACATTTTACGGCATGTACTTGATCCCTAATATTACACACCACAACAACAAAATTGCAGTTGGTGATCAAAAAATTGTCATCACTCCAGGGCAATATATTCTGTCTACTCTAAATGCTCAATTACCCAGAGGTATAGTATTAACTCAAAATTCTGTCACTCACAGAGTAGAGATTGTATCTGCTACAGAAACAGTGGATCTGGGTACTATAGGAGAGCTGTTAGGCTTTGAGAACAACACAAAACTTGAACCGGCCATCAAACACACTGCTATTAATATACCTAAATTCTTAGCCATAGAGACTCTGAATATTCACTGTAATGTGGCTGAGGGTATGATCACCAAATCAAATGGCATAGGCACTCACAAACAAACTGGCATCATTGCAACATTTAAACCTAATTCTGAATTTATGGAGCCCATCATCTACACTCCATCCCCAACATTATATTTTCCTGTGTGCCATAATAGAATAGATAATATTGAATTGATGGTCACTAATGAAAAAGAAGAATGAGTTGATTTTGCTGGAGCCACAACAACTGCAATCATAGAGATTAATATTTAAATAAAAATACATACAAAAAAATGGAAAATATTGAGAGTTATGAGCTACAATCATTCCCCCCAAACAGGAGGACATTTGCAAATTTAAATCAACCCAACACAGAGATTGAGGTTGATCTTGATGTAGGGGATTGTTTATACACCCCCACAGAGCAGATCTATACATCAAATTTGATGTTGTAAAGCTCGATGGAACAGATTATCCGACAAATTCAAATATAAGATTGGTGGACAATTTTGTGCCACATCTGTTCTCTGAAATTGAGATCAGAAAACATGGTGTTGTTATAAACAGAGTGTATTATCCCGGCATTACCTCCACAGCTTTGGCCACACTAAAATTATCCAAAACCGAGGCTTCTTACTACAAAATAGGTGGATTTCAGGCTGTGATAAAATTATATCTAAGAGCCACACAGTGCTGTTCCCCATGCGCCTGTTGGCAGGATTCTTCTCAGATTACAAAGCTATTATGTGGAAGGTCGTTTTAAGAATCACATTTAGAAGAACTGCCAATGATAGTAATGCTTTGATGAGGTACAGCTAATTAAACTCTACAGGGGAAGCTTTGCCCAATACCCTACCTGATGAAGGCAAATGCATTATTCAGACTATACAAAGCAGATATAATCAAATATCCACAGATTCCTTTACAATTTTATACATATCAATGTGTACAGAAGCCTGCCACTAGTACTTATTATGAGTTTGATGCTACAAATTCATTCTCCAGTATACAATATGACATGCCGGATTTTGTGGTGGTACTGTTTCAAACTGGAAGACACAATAATCAGGAAAAAAATTCAAGTAGATTTGATAACTGCAACATCAAGAACATATATCTTAAAAATGGCAGAAATGAGGTGTTCCCCAGAGAAAATTATAATTTAGACATGTCCAAGGATGATTTCCTTAAATTATATGAAGCATTTACAGCATACAAAAGGGTCACTACTGGCAATACTGACATGTATTACACACCAGATGAATTCAAAGCACAGAGACCCATGTTTGTTATCAACACTTCAAAAAGAAAACAAGTTTTGGTTAATGACAGGACAAACATTAAAATTATCTGTGACTTCCACGATACACTCTCTGATGACACCATATGTAGTGCTATTCTCATAGGTGAAAAATCATATGTTTATGATGTAAGAAATGAGAGAGTCACAGAACAATTCTAGAGGGGCTCTGCATATTACATTGTTTTAATATTAGATAAACAAATTGAACCTGGTATCCAATTGAACTTAAACCGGAAGTAAATATGTGTAGGTAGGTGTAGGTTTTATGAGGATCTTGGCTTAATTTCAAGTGTATCCAAAACAATATCAAAAAGAGCATATTTTTAACAAATTTATGGACAACAATCTGGCTGATGCAACTTTTGTACGTATGGGCAAATCAATCTGAGGGGGCTCATCATTTGTACACTGTAGTTTTGGGAAATTCCCGAGGCCATTTTTACAAAAATCTTGGATTAGACAGGGTTCCACACTTGAGCAAAAAGCTCATATGCTCATCTTGAGCAAGTTTTAAGTGTAGGCAAATCTGCCTGAGGGGGGCTCATCATTTGTTGAGTTTATAATATCATCAATTACACTACTGCCAAATTTCACGAACAGTTTCAATCGTTCGAAATTCCTACGTTGGAAAGCATCAAGGCTGCGCTTCAAACGGACGCTTTGCATGCAGCCATCAACGAAGTTAAAAATAAACTCCAAACGCTAGAGGATTTTATCGACAATCTACCTTCGTCCAGCGAGTTGAACGCCATTGCCCGTAGTGTTGCAAGCGACGAACTCTAAATTGAGACCAACGAGGATTTCGGGAAGCTGCAAGTCACTATATTGACGATGCTCTTGCTGTTATTAGAAATGATCTGGTAAACGTACACGAAGCACCGGAATCCAAACTGCCTGGCATCACGGATACTCTGGCCAGCATCCAACAGCAGATCACCAAGTTGGAAGATCTAAACACCGAATCATGTCGCATTTTCATCACTTGATCGACGACATACAGACTAAATTAGAGACTTTACAACAATCCACCTCTACCCAGGACGACATAACAAAATTGCAAGAAGGCATACGCGCTGATGCTGCCTCAGATTTGAACGCGATGAAAAAAGCTTTGGAGTCGCTTCAAAATACTGTGGCCACCCTGCCTACCTCGCAGGAATTGAAAAGCGTGAAGAGGGCTCTCAAACGAATACTCAAATCCGACGACATCAAAAACATCCAAACCGAAATTGAATTGCTTCGGGAATCTATTGTAACGTTGCCTACCATCAAAAACATCAGCGAGCTACATGGCTTGTTTGCGGAAATTAGAACCCAGGTCCACGACCTCGCAACCCAGAGCTCCAAGTTGACACTCGTGGAAAGTCTACAGCAGATTATCGCCAATATGAAAGAGCAAATTGGCAGCATCCAGGCGAGCCAATAATCGGTCAAAGCCAATTTCAGTACCAACTACATGAGTTAAACGAAATATTCAAGAGGCTTATTGTCGATGTGAAGATCAAGCCTGACTATGATACTGTTGTCCGTGCTATTGAGGAGCTTCTGAAATCAATAGACGGTAGATTGGAGGATGTGGAGAACGAGGTTCGAACCAATGTAAACAATCTGAACGCCGGCATCGACAATCTCAAGTCCACTGTTGTCATCGAACTATACAGCATTCCAAACAGGGAATTTTTCTCGCTCTTCCATCCGGGTGCCAAACTCTACACGCTGACTCCTGCCAAAGCCTATGACCAGTTTTTCATCGCTGGCACACTTGAGTTCGTGAAGGTTTCATACTGGTCTCTGCTTCACGCAACCCACAACCCAACCATGACCGTGACGAACATCGGTGACGAGCCTAAAATAAGAGGAGTGGAGTTGGTCGATTTCACAAACCCCGAGGTTCGCGAGACTGCCTATGTCGAAGACTCCACTCAAATTATCGACATAGAAATAGGTGACAAGCTGTACATAGAAAACCCGGCATTGTCTGCAGCCGGAAATCCCATCCAAGCTATATTCTTATTTTCACACAATGCCTAGGCAGCCTATTGTGAACGAGCTGCACAAACGTGCACGCCGAAATAATAAACGATTGGCGGTAGTAAACAAAACCATAGACAACCTGTGGCAAGCTGACCTTGTGGAAATTAGCAGTGGCAACTTAAAAACTTTACAAAAATCAACAAGGGATAACAGTATCTTCTCACCGTTATAGACTCATTTTCAAAATTTGCGTGGACTTTATTTCTCAAGGCAAAAACATTAACCTGTGTAGTGGAAGCATTCAAAACTATATTCGATAAAAGTGGCAGCCGACCTCGATTTCTTCAAACGGATAACGGAAAAGAATTCTACAACTCTGTCTTTCGGCAATTTATTCAAAAACAAATTATCCATCATTAATCCACCTTTAGTCACATCAAAGCCAGCATAGTGGAACGTTTCAACCGAACACTCAAAACATGCATGTGGAAAAGATTCACGCTTCAGGGGAATTATAAGTGGCTCGACATGCTTCCAGAACTTGTTAACAGCTATAATGACAGTTTGCATCGCACGATAAACATGAAACCAGCTGACGTCAACATATCTGACGAGCAGCATTTAATTTGTACGGTTTATTGTCCAAAGTACAAATTTACAAGCAAGAAACCGAAATACAAAACTGGTGATCATTTGAGATCAGTAAATTTAACCGTGCGTTCGAAAAAGGCTTCACCAAAAATTGTAGTACAGAACTTTTCTCCGTAGTTTGAGTCTTACCAGGAAACCGTCACACGGATATAATAAAAATAATCGGGAACTTCTGAAAGGAAGATTTTACGAAGAGGAACTTTCTAAAACAAAATACCCCGTCACATATCTTATTGAAAAAGTATTACGTAGAAAAAGTGACAAACTGTTGGTGAAATGGCTGGGATTGGAGGAAAAAAGTTGGGTCGATGCAAACAAGGTGATTGTGTAACGGATGCTTGAGATGTGGTACTGCGACTGCCAGATTTTCCATCGAAATTACAGGATAGGAAAAGTTGGACCTGGTGGATGTGGAAAAACAACGTTACTTATTGATAATTTTCTTCTTGCACCCAACTGGTTAAACTGGAAGAACAGGCACTTGTATGTTTTCTCCAAACGTTTGGAGCAACCGAAGTATCGCCAGCTGACGAAACTGTACGACGGACTAGGCTTTTATTTGCTTCTGAAGTGATACCTCTAGACTGCTGTCTCGAAAATTCGGTGGTGGTTTTTGACGATGTGATCCTGGAGAATCAGAACGAAATTCGCATTTTTTTGCAAAGGGTCGGCACAGAGGCATGGACTGCTTCTTTCTTGCTCAGACTTTTTCCAAAATCCCCAAGCAGCTACTCCGAGACAATGCTTGTTCTATTTGTTTCTTTCGTCACGAATACACGTATTTCAAACACGCTTACGATGATTATGTAGGTGGGGACATAAACTACAATCAGTTTTCCAAATTTTGCTCTTCATGCTGGAACCAAGATGATTTCGGATTAGGAAACCTAATAACGGAAAAAACAGAAACAAAATTAATAATTTTCTAAAGGTTGCAACGTTACAAGAAACGTCTTGACCTATTATAAATAACTACATACAAAAATAAAATGAAACGCAAACTTGCCGACGACAACCTGAAGCTGCGTAGCTACCTGGCAAAACGGTTTAAGGGTTAGAAATCCGAGAATCGTGGAATTTACGAAGACAAAAAGCGTCAGGACCAACCTATCATCGATGCCATCAGTGGACTTGGTAAAGAAATCAAAGATGTCACCGAGCAAAACAAAGAGTTGATCAAAGAGTTTGTGCCACTCACTGCTCGAAATTATGCCATACCCACACCGATATCCAGCATTCACATTACTCCGTTTGAACTTGCTTCGGCTCCGAGACGTCAGGCCCATGGCAGTACCTCTTCCGTCAAGGTAGTCGAGCTGGGTCCGTTGGCGAGGAATTACCTAAGCACCGGGAAATTCGAAAAAGACGAGGTATTCGGATTGTAACAGACCATGGAACATAACGAGGGTGTGGTTTGGAAGATTGGAAAGTCGAAAATCACGTTCAAGGGCGACGATGTAAAAGTTAATATGCGCGAGATGAACAGCTACACTAGGTATCCTGGCACGGTGGGACTGTGGGATCTTATCAATAAAAAGCAACCTAAAAATTATACAGACGGGGATTATCAATGTTACACGGAAACAAAACAATGATGCAACATAGAATAACGTGAAATCTTGCAGCGGCGAAAAGTACAGGAACCTCATCAAGCCAATATGGACCCAGCTCAAGACTGGCAGCGGTGTCAAACTCTACAACACAATGCCGAAGGAGTTTGTTTGGGTAGACGACGTAAGAGAGCTTGTAGGTCGATTGCTGGTTATCGCAGGCGTAGGAAATGCAGGCAATCGCAACTTCCACAACGAAAAGGTGGGCAGCATGGACATGATTAGCACCAAGCTCGTCAACTTGATTGTCAACGACAACAAAGGTATAGGTTACCTTATCAAAATCATCAACTCCCTGCCTCCCAAATTCTGGAATGTAGCAGAGGGTCGAGGTTTGCTGAACGATATTATCAACAATCTACCCTTCGAGATGCACCTGCCAGGTTACCAATACTGCGGTCCGGGTACGAAACTCGAACAGCGACAGGAAAGAGGAGACACGGGAGTGAACCCACTGGACGCAGCATGCAGGGACCACGACATTGCCGGCAATGCTCACACCGATCTCGACGCACGTCATGATGCTGACAGAAAATTGGAGCATGCCGCTTTCGGGAGAATCGTCAAGAGAGACGTCTCGCTGGGTAAACGGGTCGCCGCATTGGGTACGACCATCGCCATGAACACAAAACGAAAATTAGGATGGGGATTGTAACTAAATAACCCCTGTGAAAAAAGCAACTTGTATAATCGACCTACCATCACTTCATTGCATTAGGCAAAAGCAGAATTTTTTCTTATCCCCTCACGATATATAAATAACATACTATCACCATGAAGCCCAAAGGTGTCGTTTACCAAATACCCTACGCAAACCTCAAGTCTCTCGGAACATTAGATGGAATGCTCACCAAAAAGCATTGCGAGAAGAAACATTCCTGCTTTGCAAAAGGTCATGGAATGAAATTGCTGCTCAGCATTCCTCAGTTGAGAAGGTTGCAACGTTCGCGAAAGCAACAAAAAACTGGAGGTTTCATATTCAGCATCCCGGCTATCTTGGCAGCTTTGGGCGCTGTAGGAAGCTTGACACGAGGCAGTGCCGCTATTCCCAAGACCGTCATCGATGCAAAAAATAACAAAGCCGAGTTAGAAGAGCAGAAACGCTACAACCTGGCTATAGAGAAGAAGGGGAAAGGTGTGTCCAAACAGCGAAAAAACAACCTCGATGCTTTGAAAAATTTTAAAAAAGAAGAGCCTCTGTCCAACTTCGATATTGAATCTTTGATCGAATCGTTGGGGTCAAGCACTTCAGGGGCGTTTTCATGTCTGATTCTCTACCCTCTGTTGTGAAGTAAAAAAGTGTGATGTGGTTAACTTAGACAGTTACGAAAATCCAGGTACGCTTTGGATATGCTACCTCAAAGCCAACAACAACAAAGCGTTTGTTTTCGATTCATTCGGAGGCATGCCACCTGATGGGTTGATAAAGTATCTCAGTGTTGCCAACCTCTAATACAATGACCAACGCATCCAGGGTTCAGCGATGTGAACTGTGGGCTTCTCTGCGTTTCCATGCTTGTCTTCCTCTCGCAATTAAATAACCCAACAATCGAGGATTTCCAGAAAGCATTGTGGCACCTGAAGCACTATGGGAGTATTCCATCTCACAAGCGAGACTTTGCTTCTGAAACTCGCATTGCATTACGATAACATCTATAATAAATCTATTGCTCTTCGTGCATTCTACAGCATGTACTTGATACCTAATGTGACGGTACACAACAATGCCATCAAAATTGGCAGCGAAAAAATCAGCATCACCCCTTGCCAGTACAACCTGTCTACCTTGCAGACTCAATTGCCAAAAAGTGTAAGATTCTGTAACTCACAAGGTGGAACTGGTATCTGCCACGGAAACCGTAGACCTGGGTACCATCGGAGAGCTTTTGGGATTCGAGAACAACACAAAGCTCGAACCTGGCATCAAGATCATCGTCGCGAACATTCCAAAATTTCTAGCCATCGAGACTCTGAACATACATTGCAATCTGACAGAAGGTATCATCACCAAATCCTCGGACGGTATCCCAGGGAGTCACAAGCTTACAGGTATTATCGCTACGTTCAAACCAAACTCTGAGTTCATGGAGCCAATTATCTACACACCCTCCCCACCGATATACTTTCCTGTATCTCGTAATCGCATAGACAACATAGAATTGGCAATTACCAACGAGAAGGGAGAGGTGGTTGATTTTGCAGGAGTCACGACCACTGCTGTCGTGTAGATTAACATATAATAAATAACCATTATGGAGCAAATCTAAAGTTACGAGTTGCAGTCCTTCCCACCCAATCGTCGCACGTTTGCCAACCTAAATGAAGCGAATCGAAAGATAGAATACGACGTGGACGTCGGGGACGGATTCATTCACCCTCACAGAGCTGATTTGTATATCAATTTTGATGTGAAGAGAGATAACATAGAAGCATTCCTTGCCAATGCAAATTTAAAACTTGTAGATAATTTTGTGTCGTACCTATTCTCGCAGGTGGAAGTTAGAAAGCATGGCACCGTCATCGATAGGGTTGACTACCCCAGGATTACCTCTACAGCTGTGGGAACACTGAAACTTTCCAAGACCGATGCAGCATACTACCGGGCAGGGAGATTCGAAGCAGTAACAAAAATCAAAACTCAAAGTCACACAGTACTGCTTCCTGGCTTGTTCTCCGACTACACAGAATATTATATTACCCTTACTTGCTTAACTAAAGCCAAAGGAAGCGGCATATTAATGTTAATAATAAAATTAGGAGTATATTCCTTAGTTAAGGGGGTATAATATTAAGGGAAGGCTGCTAACTTCCATCTTTAGTGGTGAAAATCCGTTAATACTCTTTTATTATTTCCTTAGTATAAAATTACATTATCTTTTCATGATAAAGTTGGGTTTAAATAAATTCAAGGAATGTTTTCAAAGCTTTAACAATTTTCCTAACAACTTCAATGTTAGACTTTACCTATAAGCTATATAAACACACATAAATTATTAATAAACTTACTATTAATAACAAGAATATAAAATAAATATTAAAATAGTTAGAATGTATTAATTGAATTTTTAGAGAACCACTCCTTATACATTTATATATTCCTTGATCCCCAACCAATTCACTTCATCCATAATCAGTAGATATGATATATCCTCCACCTATAACAAATAAACTATTAATTAAACCCCCTGAAGATAAATAAGGAAGAAATCATATTCCACCTAGTACAGAAGGTTGTTTCACGTTTATAGTAACGATTTCGATCATCAGGGAGCAGCACGTAGGCACAGCACAGAGCAGCCAGAGCCAGTAGGACGAAAGTACTGTGTGTTGACTTTCAAAGACGATGGTTGGTGTGTGAGTGAGTGTTTATTAGGCACCAAAAATTACAGTCTTTTCGGAGGGGTACATCTGTGCCCTTTCCGACGTTGGTTGTAGTTATAGCCAGATAATTAAACAGTGACACATGAACGCATTCCATGTGTCAAAGAAGGGCATCAATGCAGTGTTGAATCGCCATAAAGCTTGCACCGTACCTGTTGCTGGAACAAGTCAAAGTGGGCCTCGGACATATCGGAAGCCCAAGCGTTCCTCCGATGTTGTGCGGAAAGTGAGATCCTTGGTGCGATGTGAAAATCCTGCAACGCAAAGAGTAATTGCACAGGCAGTGCAATATTTCCCTGCAACTGTAAATCGCATCATAGCCCAAGATTTGCAACTTGTGCGGAAGCACAAGGATCAAGTTCATAAGTTGCGTGCCTCACATGTCCAGGAGAGGAAGACCAACAGACGGAAGCTCTAGGAACGCCATCTGGCAGGGGACCGCTGGTACTATGTGGTGTCCCTGGATGAAGCATGTGTGTATCTTACGGGTTGTGGTAAAAAAAAGGGCCATCTACTATCGTCCAAGTGATGCAAGAGGTCGATCTGAGTGGGTACGTGAATGTGCTGAAAGTTTTCCACGCGGGTTCATGGTTGTTGGTGGTTACTGCCATAATGGCAAACTTCCACTGCGCAGAGTGGAAAAAAAAGGCTATAATAAATGCAGCCTATTACCAGTTGAATATGTCGGAGCCACTTTACAGGCATGATATTCCTTCTCACTATGGCAGCGACACATCTCGTGTTGACATCCACCAGGACAAGGCATCCTCAGTAACGCAACTGACATGCAAGAAAAACTGTATGCCATGTCTAGTAAATGGAATAATAATAATGAGAATATTGATCTATTTTACCTACTTTGTGATGAATACTATAAATGTTGTGAGGTTGAAAAGTTTGTACTTCGCTAAAACACGGGACGTTAGTGATTTTATTGCCACAGCCAATTCCTGACGCGCACTTCTTCTCTGAAGAGGCAATGGAAACTGTTTGAGGAAATCTAATAAAACAGGGGAAAGTCAAAATTGTATTACAAATAACTAAGTTGGTACTTTCTTCAGCATTCCTTGGCACTTTCTATTTCCTTTCAACTGATAGCTGCACTGAGCTCACGATTCGAAGAGAAATGTACAAGAACCAGATAATTATTTATTATTACCCACACAGATTGATTTGATGGCACCCAACAAATGTCAAACATTTCATTAATTTCCATCATTGTTGTTTCTACTGCTTGACCACTCTAGAACAGATCCTTTTAATTTTTTCTGTTTTGACTGAACATAAAATAAAGTGCATCCATAAAATATTTAGGGTGCAATGGCTATCTTTCTTAAAAACGTCTTGAAGAGCAAGCTTGAAATTATGACTCAAACAGTGAATGACTGTCATTCCATTCAAAGTACACGTTCTGAAGGGGAAATTTTCTTCCCATGGTTGGGAATGAAAATATAAATGTAGAGCAGGGCATGGGGAAAATAGAGGGGGGGAATTCCCCGGTTCACCCCTTCATTCGGATACTGCTTCATCCATCCGAACCTATTATCGTTCACCTTCATCTTCGCGATTAACCAAAAGAAGAAGAAATGCGACGTTAAAAAAATCAAATCAATCGGACTCTACTTTAAACCCTGTTTTCTCTAACATAGACTGTTGCACCACTACACACATCGCACTGATTACGTAGATCATTTTGAAATTATTGTGGGTATTGTTAGCATTGTATTATTATTGTATTGTCAAAATAGTTTGCTTGACACTCGTTAAGCTATCAAGGATTTCCTCTTATCACTGGTGAATCCCGAACGAAGGGTCATCTTTCTAGGCGACCATTAAAATTCAAATCTCGAGACAGCAGGGGAGACATTATTTTCATTACTATAATGGTTCTTTCTACGTTCTTAATTTTTTGAGGACGCATTTTGAGGTGTTCATGCACCACTGGCAACCACCGTGCGCACTCCTATGCCCTCACATATCAATTTTAGTTTGCTTCATATATACAAGATGTTGTTTGAAAGTGTGTTAATATCGGGTGTTTTATAGACAAAAAGTATATATATATATATTGGTTACTGGGACTCCCTGTTGGCGTAGTAGTAAACGTCGTCGCCTTGTAATCAAGGAATCCCGTGTTCGATAACCAGTTAAGACATAAAATGGTTCGGATCCCAGTTTAAACGGTACGTCTAGTACCGATTAACCATACTGTATGTATAGTGGACTTAAAATACGAACTCGATCAATCTATCAATTTGTTTACTGAAAGGTGCTATTCGGAAATGAGCAAAGCGTTTTCGTTACTTAAGAAAAATTATCCAACTTTAACCAACAAATTATAATCGAAACGTTGTTTTATATATCTCGGCTATGACTGCCTGGAAAAGTTAAAGGACGCCACGATTGTTAAATGTCGGTCAACTCATTATATTAGCAAATAAATTCTGGGTTCGAATTGCTACGTCAGTTTCATCTGTCTTACGTGGCAAATAAATAATCAATTGGAGCCAGAGATATATAAAGAGACAGTAAACATATCATTTTGGGGGAAGGGGTACCGACTGCATTTACGCACAGAATCGGCAGTATTAAAAAAAGGTCGGTAATTGCTTTGGTAATACATCAAAAGGTAAATAAAAGCAATCGCTGTTATTCACTTTGTTGATTTCTGGTTAAATATTTTTTTTACTATTTCATTGTTGATAATTTTATCGGAAGAAAAAATTCTTACACTCTTCAGAAGAGAAATCACGTATTAATTTCTGAATAATAGTCACCATTTTATATCATATGCATATCATTAACATTATTCTGTTAAGCCTTGCATGTATCCTGCAGCGGTATAGGACACCTGTCAAAATACTTCATCGCAACCAAAGCAGTGGCTCAAAGGCCACGACAGTAGAAATGCATGTTCCAACGAAAGTCAGTGGCTTAACCGTTATCTGTTTCACGGCGCCTGGAGTTGTCTCGCTGAGAGCTCGAGTTTCGGTTTCGCTTGTAAGTGAGTGAACACTTATATACACAAGCAACAGTGGCGTGTGCATGGGGGCAATTAGTTGGGAATACAGTACTCCCAATGTGATTCAAGTTCGCTGTATTATTAACTTCAACTGCAAATAAAGATGGCGAAAAAGTGTGAATGTTTTCTGCTATCGCAATTGTCCCCAATGGTGTAGTGGTAACGGTATCACATTTAATGGTGCGGTTCGGCGTTTGATCACCATTAGAACCTCAACGGATGTTTCCATTGGATGATATTCAGCCAACAACTTCCCCGACAATTGTTTGCGCGAAATCACACCCATTGCAATGATAACGGCAAACGTTTCGGAGCGTGTTGCAAACACTTTATAGACATTGCACCTTCAGTGATTGTGGCAGTGATTGAAGGTGCAAATATAACGATTATATTCTAAATGTAGTCCTGCATTTTGTTTAGTCTTTTAACAATGACAAGACTATCTATTAGACTAGATAAAACGATGTGTAGGGCCTCCCACATCCCTCAATCGCGGCTAATTTGGAGGTGCTGTGATGTGAACAAGAAAAAGCATTGATTCAATATTAACATATTATTTTGAGGTTTAGAGAATAATAAAATATGACGTGTGTAACACTCGTGAAATAATTCGTTCCCTATTTATTATGATGATAATTTTGCAATTATTTGCAACGAAAGAGGAAATTATTCATTAAAAAATTGCTTCTTGAATTTTAATGTTAAAAAGTATCAATATCTATTCATGTCACTGATTGGGAATGATCTACCAAAAGCGCGGATTTTCATAAATGACTAGCATGTGAGTCAATATGTGAAAACAACCGTCTCCTCGAATTAATAGCACGGAGTTAGTGTAGAAACTAGAGCCCCTGGTAGCAGCAGATTTTTCATTTATCCTTTAGGAAAGTTCAAGTTGCTGCTTCTCATATAGTACATGCATGCGAAATATTGAGGACAGAGTGCTGAAAACAATTCTCCTGTCTTTCTTTGTTGCCACTAGCATTTCTAGTTTTAGATGAGAGTATTTACGTTTTGAACGAGTTTCCCCCCTTCCCTTGAAGCAACAATGCGGCGAATTCAGCAGTCTTTTAACAACCACCCCTTCGCCCTCTGTGATGTCTCAAACTTAAAATATATATTAGCTTCAAGTACATTATCTTGACATTTGTGTGAAAATGTAAAACAATTTACCAATTGATTCTAGGCGAGTTTAACCACAAATATTTAATTTTTGATAGTTATAAAAAATGAAAGCCATGCATTACAACACCCCGCTTCTGTTATCATTATTTAAGGAACTCTCTCCATTTTATTTGCAGGCAGTATTCCCCACGCTTTCAGTGCCGTACTCACAAATGCAGTAAAGGGAAAGGAAATAGGGATGGCCAGATCCGGATCCCGGATCCGCGGATCCGGAATTTTCAGATCCGGATCCGGATACGGTACTTTCGGATCCAGAACTTTCGGATCCGGATCCGTTTTGCCATCCCACATGCACTTCTTTGGAAAGTAAGAATGTGCTTATAACATATTGTTACCTGCTAATATACTTATATATATATATATATATATATATATATATATATATATATATTATACATACATACATACACACACACACACATATATATATATATAGAGAGAGAGAGTGTGTGTGCGCGTGCGTGATTAATTAATACACTTACAAGGGAGGTCTAAGTATCCCCCTCCGATTTCCATGAAACTTGGCAGGTGTATAGAGCCCCCCTTAATTGTCAAGATGACGAGAAATTGAAGTGTGGATCTGACCCCGAAACCACGTAAATATAGCATAGGAAGAAACAGGGGGCATAGGGCCTCTCTATACACCTGTCAAATTTCATGGGAATCGGAGGGGGACACAGGGGTCAGATGATCCCCAAGTCAATTTGTCCTCATCTTGACATTCGAGGCGGGTTTTGCCCCCTAAAACAGTTTTTTAGCCGAAACAAAAAAAACTCGTATTTCTTCCTTTGGGCCCCTCTATACACCTGCCACGTTTCATGGAAATCGAAGGGGAACACACGGGTCAGATCCCCACTTAAATTTGTCATCATTTTGACATTTGAGGGGAGGTTGCCCCTAGAACATATTTTTAGCCGAAACAAAAAACACGTACTTCTTCATTTGGGCCCGTTTATACACACACCTGCCAAGTTTCATGGAAATCGGAGGGGGACACAGGGGTCAGATCCCCACTTCAATTTGTCCTCATCTTGACAATTGAGTGGGTTTTTATCTGTAAAACAGTTTTTTAGTTGAAACAAAAAAAACAACACGTATTACTTCCATTGGGCCCCACTATACACCTGCCAAGTTTCATGGAAATCGGAGGGGGACACAGGGGTCAGATCCTCATTTCAATTTGTCCTCATCATGACATTTGAGAAGTTTTGCCCCCTAAAACAGTTTTTTGGCTGAAACAAAAAAAGAAACACATATTTCTTCCTTTGGGCCCGTTTATACACACACCTGCCAAGTATCATGGAAATCGGAGGGGGACACAGGGGTCAGATCCTCACTTCAATTTGTCCCCATCTTGAAATTTGATGGGGTTTTGCCTCCTAAAACCGTTTTTTAGCTGAAACAAAATAACACGTATTTCTTCCATTGGGCCCCACCATACACCTTCCAAGTTTCATGGAAATGGGAGGGGCACAGGGGTTAGATCCTCACTTCAATTTGTCCTCATCTTGACATTTGAGGGGGTTTTGCCCCCTAAAACCGTTTTTTTGCTGAAAAAAAAACACGCATTTCTTCCTTTGGGCCCTACTATACGCCTGCCAAGTTTCATGGAAATCGTAGGGGGACACTTGTTAGTCTTGCACTTTGTAATTATATAACACTGCATATATTATAATGTTTTATTTTAATTTATTAAACTGTAACTGTAGAACAATTGTATAATTTTTGTATAACATTTCTATCATGTTATATGTGTTAAAGGGTTCATCCTGGAATGGAATGTCTCACATTTATGTGTATTTCCATTTCCAATACATTCGAATGAATACATATTCGTTTCAATGGCATTTACAAAATCACGTCTGACATTTTATGTTAAACAAGTAAGATTATTTTATTTCAGACCCGGATCCAGATCTGTAGCCTTTTGATCCGGATCCGGATTTTTGGCCATCCCTAATGTGAACATAAGGGGGTTATGAAGGAGTCCCGGTTTCGAATCACGGTGGAAGCACAAGTGGTTCGGATTCCACTTTAAACTGAACGTCCAGTCCCTATTAGCCTTACTGTGCATAAAGTTGACTTCAAACAACAAATGAAATCAAATCAAATCATAAGGGGTTATCAGATATTTCTTACCACTCCTAGATCATGCCATATTTTCCTAAATTTGATTTTTATTTTATTTTAAGGAAAGTTGAGCAAAAATAAGACTACCTAGCTCTAAAACTCCTTCTAAATACGCCACTGTTCTTAACTTTACAGCTGACATATCATAACACCCATCTATCACCCAGTAACAGAATTCACCTCCGATTAGCGTGAAACACAATAATAGCATGTTTTGTTAATATTTTCTCGCCAATCTTATATAAAATTAATCATCTCCATAACAGTTACGATAAAAAAACTCCGTGGCGAAACGGCCTTGAATAACAAAGGCCTGTTAAGTGGCTTTCTTATAAGTTGACACGTGGTCAGCACATCGAATCCCTTTGCCACTGTTATCTTTATCCTCTATTTCACGTAGCTCCCCAATTGCCGTCAAGAAACCGAAATGTTCGGTAATGGAACCTGTGATCACGCTAACTTGCGTTCTAAGTCTACTTTATGCAAGAATGAGCTAATCGGTACTGACCTATAATTAGAAGTGGTATCCGAACCACAACGTGCATAAGTCCAACAGTAAGGGAGCGGTCGGAGCGTGGGTGACGCAAGCAGCTCTTTACAATGTAATCCTTCCCTTGCGTTGTCAAAATGTTCAGCATTCTTGAACAGATGGTCGTCGCCTTTATTCAGTGCTAAGCATTTGTATCATCATGAACCTTAGACATCGAAAGTAGAGATGTAATATTTTTCTTTTTTGAAGCTTTTGACAACGAAGCACGGAAGGAAACTGGCAACAAGGCGGACTCGGCTAAAAGCGATGTGGAGAGGAGAAAACAAATGACTGGCAGTGTCATTTGGCCCATCGCAAAGTTCCCTTGAATGTAAAACGAACACACTTGTGAAAGGAAATGACAAAAAATTTCCTCCTGTTCAGTTTCTTCTATTTATGTATGTTGTTTGCGTGTGTCTGCAAAGATTTGATTTTGTTATTTAGCGTCGCTTTTCTACCACTTTGGATAATCGCGACGATGAGGATGAGTGATGATAGAATGAAATTAGGAAATTGATGCGGGAACACTTACAAAGAACACCCACGTCCAGGGGGAGATGCGAACCGTAACCATTGGCTTCGTAAACTCTGTGCTAAGCAATCCGTGCGGAGATCGGAGTTTTTTAATGTATAGTTTTAAGTTCAATTTTTTTTGCACAGATCGGTTAAATGGGACAGGACCTATAGTTTTAAAATGACATCCGAACCACTATGTGCCTCCACCGGCTATCTAACATGCTATACCTCTGTAGAGGGAGGTAGAATTGGAGAGGTAGTGTTAAAATCATGTGCAGATGAAACTTTCGATAAGTCACTTGTGAGAGATGATTAAGGATACAATACAGCTGGGAATGATGGATCAATATCTGTTGCATAATATTTCTACATTTGCTCGATTTTACTTTTAATTTGTCAAGTTTTGGGTTGGGTATGCAGTGGTTGTTAGGTAACTAAATCACGTTTGATGGTTCCCAATGTAAATAGTAATTTCGTTCTATCCACGGAATTTTCGCCCCTTGCTCCGCCTGTCTGTCGCAATTATTAATCATTCATTGGACAAACCATTCGTTAAATTAATATTACGCACGTTCTCTCCAAGAACCAAGTACTATAGTTAACTGTTGCAATTCGAAGTCCCTCTCACCTTTCGTTTCACGCTACGAGGTTAAGCATTTCAAATAAGACGTCCTTATGTTTCTTTGTTTGATTTTCCTTGTAGATACAAGATTTAAAAAAGAATAATATAATATATAATAACGAAATATTGGATCACAGGTCTGTTTCCTAACTAAATGGTCAAAGAAAAGCAAACGCTGTTATTAATTTCGTTGATTCATAGTTCATTCTTTGTTATCTTCTTTATGTTAATTTTAGCGAAAAGAACATTATTTCACTAATTAACCTTTAATAATAATAATAATAATAATAATAATAATCGAAATGTTATATCACATGAGGTATAATTTTGTTACACATTGCTTGCAGCCAGCAGCGAAAATTACATACCAGTCAAAATAATTGAAAGCACTACTCTCGCAGCCTGGCAGGTGGAACAAGTGAGTGTTGAAGCAGATAACATCCACTCCTGCAAGCAGCAGAATAGCTCTGAAGTTGAATTATATCGAGCTGAGGCATTTGTACATCTTATCATGATGCAAGAAAGGACAAGTGCAAAAACATGCTTTTCTGGGTTTCAAACACTAAAACTTTAACCTTTCGCGCTACACGTAAACAAAGACGGACTGCAAATAGAGAAACGCTCGTTTTTTTAAAATTTTTAGTTGATATTTGTTATGAAGGAAAGGGTATATGCAGCATACCTTTGGAAACACTCATATAGTTTGCAGGTAATGATAATTCCGTGTTAAAGTATTATATTCTGTGAAGTAAGGTATTTTTTGTGGGGGTTAGTGTAGTTTTTTTTTTGTCACCTAGTAACTTGGAGTTCTAAATTATAATTTGACTGGTATAGTCCGGCCAAGGGAAACGAAACTAGCTGGAAAGTACGATTCCAAACGCGAGAGGGGAAGCAGGTAGAACGCCACCCTGTGGCTCTTGCCTGCTATAGTAAAGCACAAGGAAAAAACCTGCGCCGACCCGCAAAGCCTGTGCACCGTATTCCAGCGAGGAGGGGAGGGGGAGAGTGGACCAGGCTTCCTTATGGCACGAGCTGAACGGAAGAAGGGAAAGCTACGCTGGGACTTTTCGTCCAAGGTTTTTTTCCTTGTGGTCGCTCTGTAGGGTTCGCTTGCTGTGTTTATTACTGCTTTCTGTGTTGTGTTTGTGATGTATCTTACAATTCGTAACAAACCGTTTCGAAGTGGAACAAAGAAAACAAAGACGTATTGGTCCCTGTTGCACATTCTACAAAACACCCTTGATATAATACAAACCACAAACCATTCAGTTTCTACATTTTCTTTACTGTATTTATAATAGTTTTCATAATAATACTGTTGAATACTATTCTGATTACTGCTGTGTACATTTGTGCTAATTATACGATTTAATAAGGATACCAATTAAATTGAATGACCGAAAATAAAGTTCCATATTTACAAACAAGTTTATCTACTAATGTGACGTAGTGAATACTTTCCTGATATGTTCCGTTTGCTTATATAGTATATGGATGGTTATTTTTTTTTTCATTCTGTACCCTTACATAATTCGTAAACATCTATACGTATTTTGGCGGCGATGTGGCTACGTCTGAAACTTCGTTGTTTCTTCAACAGCTGACGATTTTCACGAAACCCGCTTCCTGAACAAAGTGCCTCTATTTTGCCAATGAACACTTCCATTTGACGCATGCGCACTTTCGTCCATGGTCTCAGCTAAGGTAGCCAGACAGTATGTCTGTAGGGCCACCCCGATGGTGGCAATCTCGGTACCTTGTAAGCAAGGGGTCCTGTGTTCGATGGAGGCACGCAGTGTTATAATTCAACATTAAACTCTAGGTCCACCATGACTAACCTATTTGTACATAAAGTGGATTTATAATAAAACCTCAAACCAATTTAACTGATACTTCTAAGCTTTTAGGCCCAAAACATTAACAAAATATAGGATATATATTATTCGTAACTCCTTTTCGCTCTTAAATTTTACAGTGATTTTATACTTCTTTTTTTTAAATCCTGCAATATTGTATATTTCCCAGTGTTGAAATTTTTCTATACATATATTAATGCTGGACTAAGAACGCCTCAATTTCCAATCAAGCTTTCTAATCAAGGGGTCCAGTAGAAACAGAAGAGACAAATATTGGTTCGGATCCCATTCAGTCCCGATTAGTCTATCTGTTCACAAATCAGACTTGCAACAACTCATTATCTCTTTACCTTAATATCCAGGAAAAGTAACTTGTCGATCTGAATTCTAATTTGCTAATTCTACACATGTTTACAAAGCTTACGGTATTCTTTTGTATTAAAATCGTTAGAATTAAATGCAAAATTTACTTTAGTTTTCCTTCAAAACGCTTTGAATTCAAAGCTTTATTCTTCCATAGCATTTGAACTTCATTGAAAAACAAGCCTGGGAAAAACACCGCGGGCTGTTTCCATTGAATGGCGACTCGAAATCTGGGCAGGAGTCCGCGAGGAGTAGCGATCGACAAGCGAAAATAACAATTTTACCAATACAAAATTAGATTATAGCAGTATACATTGACTTGCATTTTGTTACTTCCAGTTTGCAAATGCAGCAGTAGTCACGTTGTCATTTTGCACATATTTTGATTGAAAGAAAGCTATAAGTAAACCGAGGACAATGTCAGAATGTCAAAGAACACGGCACACATGAGTGGCAAGAGAGAGGGGAGAAGGTACACGTCGCGAAAATTGGATGCTATTGCTAAGACCCTTCATTCATTTCTGACATTCATTTGCATCCTCGCAATTAGCCAGAAGTGATAGAAATGCGATGTCAAATAAACTAAATAAACTAAAAATAAGTATAAAACAATTGCACAAAACATGCATGACGCTTCGAAAGATGGATTTTTGAATTTAGTAATCCTCTCTCAACAGTGGCGTAGCAACATATAGCGAAGCCCTGGATGAGATTAGAATGCGAGGCCCCCATCCAATGGCGGAAATTAAAGGGAAGTGGGGGTGAGCAGTCGCTCCCCCTTTTTTCACTTTTGCGCCAGAACTGTGCTAAACCCTATCTGCCAAGGGAAAGTAAACTGTCCTTGTAATTTTTGTTTTATAATCATTGATGCGTGTTTACAAGACATTCCAATTCAGTCGGGAAAGTCTATTCTTTCAAATCCCTGTCCCAATTTCTTTCAAACTCAAGTCGTAATTTGACTAAATGTTTCGCGCTTTTATTTTGGAGGACGTAAACCCCCATTTAGACATGTTCATTTTAATAATGATTGCTAATTATTAATAATAATTAATTAATAATGATTTCTTCTTGATACTTTGGACCTTAACATTGCAACTCTACAATTCTACAATTAGGAAAGATAATAGTAGGCAAATTGTTCACCACCATTTTAATTCTCTCATTACTCTACATCCTGTGTTCTTCTAAGGGGTCATTGATTCTTTTGATGCGAAGCTTATGTTGACTGCGTTTCTATTTCAACCCATTATCATGACACTATGGAAAACAGACTGAATGAAAATACGGTGGAGATGGACATATTGCTTTTACCGTTGGGTGTACACTTAGCACTATATCTACGAGCTAGCACTAGCTCGCACAATAATACTACCGAAACATTGGTGGTCACATCCAGTACTCCCAACAGCATTTCGCCGACCAGGGTCGACCACCTGGACGGAGTGGTTAGCACAACGCGCTACGATGCTGTGGGTTCCGGGTTCGAATCCAGGATTGGGCATGGACGTTCTTTGTGAGTGTTCCTTGATCAATTTTCATCATATCATCACTCATCCTCATCATCGCGATCAGCCAAAAGTGTCAGAAAATCGACGTAAAATAACCTAACTCAACAAATCCAATAGCATTTCGGATGTTCTCTTTTGTTCCACATTTTCGAATCTGTCTCCAACCTCCTCAAACAAATTCTGGGTACGGGCCTGTTCTAGGAAGGAATAAAACAACGCAAGCGTTTAAATGTCTCGCGCTTGCTTCGTGCAAGTTAGAGGTTTTTGTTGTTAAGTTATTAAAATCGGGAGTACAAGGTCAAGAGAATGAAGAGAATACAAGACAAAGGACGTTCTATTCAATGAAAGAATAAATGTGTAAAAATGTCTAAGCAAGTTATCGTAATTTTTTCCTAACTGTTTCACATGAGAAATACGACGATCATTTTTTACTTCTTTCGTGCCCCTTAGACTTAAGACCTGCCTGCCTGTATGTTATGCCTCTGATTGGACGTATTCATTCAAATTATAACGTTTAACTAGAATTTAAAACCAAATAAATACAGAATGTTTTAATATTACTGCCTACAAAAAAATAGCATTTTCCATGCCCCCCACTTCTATTTATAACATTTTTCGTATCAACCTCCTTTAAGCGCGAAGTTCCGTGCGGTCGAGCACTTCTTCCACCCCTTGCTACACCCCAGCCTCTCAATGCTTTACATTGCCTCGAAAGTGAATATTCTTTACGTTGCTAAACTAACGTTTTCTCCCTAGGATAGTGAAATGATCCACATTAATGAAGCGACTGAAGAATGCGACGTATATTTACGTTAATTTTTAGCGTTTTTCTACATCGTAGGTTAATCGTTAATGAGCATTAATGGTGGAATCCGAATGAACACGATGATATATTCATTCCTCACCCAGGATTCAAAAGTAGAGCTTTTGGCTTCGTAGCCACTTCTTCATGGAGGGTGGAAGGTAAGTAATGAATACATTTGATTAGATGATTTTTAGCGTCGCTATTTTCATTTTTGGCTAATCCAAACGACGAGGATGAGTAATAATATGATGAAATTGATGAAGGGCACCGTCAAGGGAACACCATGCCATGTTCCTCCACCGCGTGTCGAACCCGCGACCCCTAGATACATCAGAGCGTGGTGTGTATCATTCATGTATCCTTCACTACGGCAGAGATCGAGAATGTGTGGAGCCATATCATTTGCTCGAATGGTGTCACGGCAGACTGCCATACCCAGGGGAGAACTTTACCTTTTGTAGCAGTCGCCACATATATTTTGATGGCATAAAATCTTTGCTATCCCTTGAAGTACATTTGCTTCTGTAACTTTGTAAATATTGTTATATAAAGACCACACTGAGGGAAGGAATACGCTATCTTTCACTAAACCTGAATACTTTGTGACCATTTACTTCATTGCATTATTAATTATAAAACGCAATCAAATACACGGCTAAATTATCAGGTTTAGAAACGGGAAGAGTATTTATGTCGTTTACATTTTATTTTGCCATCTAGAAAGTAATGTTTACTACAGTGGATTTAATATTTTCGTTAAGGTCATAGAAGGCAAATATGTTGTTTCCAGGCATTATATAAAAAATTAAATCGATGTCTTCAACTCGAGCTTTTTCCCTCAAAGTTTTCTGGTGGGGAACATTATCAAATGTACATGTCATTGTTCTCTCGGTTGTTTTATGCATAAGATGGCTCAGTGGTAGCGTCGTTGCCTTGTAATCAAGGGATCCCGGGTTCGATAACCGGTGGAAGCTTATAGTGGTTCGCATCCCACTTTAAACTGTAGGTCCAGTCCCGATTAGCCTTATTGTGCATCAAGTGGACTTAAAACACAAAATCAATCAATCAATTATGTATAAGCAAATGCATTATACGCATATAATAATGCGAATATCTCTGCGTAAGCATTTGTATGTTATCTTTTTACATTTGAACTTTGAAGAAACACACGCAAACCGAAGTGTCGAGCATGACACAGTTCCTACTTTTTTGAAAATAACTCAATGGAGAGATCAAGCGTAAGATACCGTGACAACAGACACAGGGGGGAAATGCACGGTGAACTTACTACAAGCAGGGAAGCGATTGTATTGCCCCTGCGACGTTGTCGGGTGAAGACTTTCCCCTCTCGTTTAGTCGCACGTTAAACAGAGCGAGCGAGTACAGAAGACGTCAAATACGTGTAGCATGCAACGTCGCAAAAAGACATCACAGCTCTCTGTCCACGGTTTCGGCGCGGCTGCAGAGGCGAGAGTGAAAACTTCGCTTCACTTATCAGTTTTGCCAAACACGACTGTTAAAAAAAGAACTGCATTGAAATTAAATGTAGTTAAGGATTGCAATCAAGCCGTTAACTTTGAGAAGTATAAACGTTTGTCTTCGTGTTCTACGAATAGGGATCCTATGTTCGAATACCGTACGAGTCTTGGGATGCTTTCAGACCGAAGCGAGAAGCGACACGTGTCACTTGGAAACAAACACTCAATAATATATGCTATGCTGCACGGGTAGTGTTACTTCAGTGAGAAACCCCTCGTTGCTTGTCGCTTCGTCCCAATGGAACGTTCGTACCGAAAAAATCTTAAATAAATAAAACTTTCTAACAAATGTGATATGACAAACTACACGTGCCACTTGCATGTTTCACGCACTGGGGACGTTATCGTGTTGCTTCGGTCTGGTGGTCATGCCTACGCATTGAATGCTTTCTTGCAGAGAGATTTTAAACCGAAACGACAGGCAACAAGTAGCAAACGACGGCTGCAAATGACACTTTAGTTCATACCGAAGTGACAAGCGAAAAGAAAGACAAGCCACTTCAGTCTTCAAGTAAGCATTCACTGTTAAAGCCCGAACACCATACCTAGGCGACCCAATTCAGGATATTGACAAACGGAAGTAACAGGCGAGACTTGCTTCTTCGTTTCGAAACGTGTCGCTTCTCGGCTTCCGCTTCTGAAAGTCATGGATGTCATGCAGCGTGTCGCCTTGGTCTGTTAGAGCATTTGAGAAAAACGCTTGATTGTAGACAGAGGTATCGTGTCACTTGTCACTTCAATATGAACACCCCCTCCCTTTTGCCGAATCGCTTGTCGCCTTGGTCAGAAACCTCCATTCTTATCCTCATCATGGCCGAAAGGAGACAAGTAACGAGTTTCTACTGATAACATCTGATAACTCTACTCTTTGTTTCCTGGTAATGGAAGAAAATGAGCTTTACAAATGGATTTCTGTTTACCAGTATTATAGTAAAACCCAACTAATAATTTGTTATAGGCACATATTGAAGGGTCACATTTGGAGGAATAAATTCTATTGTAGCATTTTGTTTGATTGCAGGATTAAAGCCGACCCCCGTGGTGGAGTGGTTAACACATCGCGCTACGACACCAGGGTTCCCGAGTTCGAATCCCGGTCTGGGCATGGATGTTGTGGGAGTCGATTCATCAATTTCATGATATCATCACTCATCCCCATCTTCGCAAATTAGCCAACAGTGGTACAAAAAGCGAAGTAAAATAAAACAAATCAATTACAATTACACTTGGAGGGTTAGAAGATAATAGAAAAACAGATCTGGTTCCAAAGTTTTAAGTTGGCAACATTGACAGCTCGGAAGCAACAAGACGGCCAGGCGAGAGGGGAACCCCGTCGGCATTTGCACGTACCTTTCCTCGCCTCTCAACCCCCTGCGATGTTCGGTACCAATACATGCGAAATAGATCCAAGATTTTACACACCCACACTTCCTGGTCCCAAGAGGTGCGATTAAACACCACACTTTTACACAGACGTGAAGCTTCCAGAGCTGGCAGAGTTTAACACACACGTTAACACACAAATCGAACAAATAGCGACTTTTTGGTACCTTCGAAATACTTCGCGTACATGTCGAAAGGGGTCTCAGGAGTCTCGCAATGGTCTTTTCTTTGTTGGGACCGGCAAAAAGTCCCAACAATTTTTTGGTCCCATTAAGAAAGGTGTTTAAACATACGCTGGTTCCCACAAGAATATATCTGCGTACTCACACACACACACACACACAAATCCATTGTGTAGTGGAAAGAGTTTAATGGGTTGAAAATTGCTAAGATTGGTTAGATTTCTTCGTTCCTGAGTAATGACTGTTGTTAATCCTCTCACCTCCATCTTTTGATACGTCTAAAATTAATAGTAAATCACCAATAAATGTAAGTGAACAGGCATTGTAACCGAGGCCGATGCTATAAGAAACAGCAATAACTATTCATGTATTGACATCTAAAAAAATTTTAAAGACCTAAAAAAAATATTCGCCACAGCTCTGTGTCCAAAATACTTGTCTTATTTCAACAAGATAATGAAAGAAATTTTCTACTAAATTCGCAATATTCAAAACCATTCCCTTCAGATTTACGTAACTTGTATCTTCGCATTTGACGTGACACATGATTACCTCCTACCATCGAAATAGCTTCCGGAAATGCTGCAGCTCTTACATTGTCATTTCACCTCGTCAAATACAGAGACCAACTTTATTTTCTAATCACAGTGGACAAACTTTACGCCTAATGACATACTCCCGAAAAATATCCTGCTCCAATGGAGAATCGAACCTACGATCATCCTCGTCAGTAGCAAGCACGCTACCATTTCTCTAAGTATCTCATCTTAAAATTGGTTGTACGTTTGAAGAAGTTAATGCACATCTGATGTCATATCTGTAATTTTCTAATTGCAAGATTTGGAAAACACTGGAAATGAAACATGTAAACATTTCTATTCGTGCTTTGTCACATTTTGTAAATGATGTGTTGATGCCGTGATTTGAACAAGCAATCATTTATCTTGTAGTAACTAAGTATCTTCTTGGTTCTTGAAAGTATTATCTAGAAAGCTAAAAGGAAGCAGTTGAACCAGGCCCCTGTTGCAAAAGAACTTCAAGCTGTCTACAGACTACAGAAAGATAGAGAACAAAGGGACATTCAACTTTTGAAATATATAAATATGTATGAAATTAAAACAATATAAAATCTTAGAAGTGCATATTGGTATAAATACATTTTGAAAACCCCCTTTACCTGGTAAGCAACGGATTGGGATTCATGTCATGTTCGAAATATGAATCTGATTTTTTCTGTATGTAAAGTGGAGATATGGGACTATACTATTGGCCAGCAAGGAAAATGTATTCCATTTGGTCAATGGGCATAATGTTTAATCGTGCATGCATTCCCCAGCTATTCTCAATATTCTAGCAAACATCCCGCACCTAAGAATTTCCACTTTACACTACACTACACCACTACACAAATGTGTATGTCTTCATCCTCCAAACACAGTGATGAAACTGTTGTGAGCAGTGTGGTGCAGTGTCAAGCGTGTGTCCTGAGATTCGGTAGTAGTCAGACGTGTCTAAGAGAGCTCCGTTGATGGATTGTAGGCTTTCAGTTTCGATACATTTCCAAATCAGGTGAAATGCACAACACAGGCAAATAGTAAGGAAAACATTGTGAGTGCTATAGTTTTCGTTTAATTGTAGATGAAAGAATGACCGTGAAACGGTTGAACACTTATCGTTTTCAATAGATAGACTACACCAGCTATTCATGAATGGCTAAGAGACGTTGCCCAGATGCCCTTTCAAAAAGATTTCAGTATCGAAGTGGACTATGTATGACGCCAAATTTATTTTAAGGTATGTACTGGAAAATGTTGCGAGTATGTAGTGCAACGAAGTAATGGATCGTTTACAAGTATAGAAGAAAGTGATCGAAATATGATAACTGTCCTACGTGGTAAGCCAGTTACTATAGTACGAGTTCATGTCGTAAAATGAATTGCCCGACAGTGTAATAGCGAATGTTCTGTCAAAATAAATAACAGTGCAAACGGTGAAAGATGAGATATATTCAATTTTCTACACTTTCCCGGTAAGGACAGGAAGAAAGATAGTGCGGATTATCTTGAACAAACCAGTATGTAACGCTACAAGAAGAACGTTACTGGACAACTTACGAAGGTCAAGCAAAAACGTGCTTCCTATGTAATGGTAATCAATTACGTCATGACTGTAAGATACAGCCAACAGCAAAGTCCAAGTCCACAGGTTATGCTGCAGTGTTGGAGAATCACGTCCAAAAAAAAATCTGGCTGTGTTGACACTTACTCCATTAGAACCAAGTTCTGTACCTCCACGATACTTCCAGTTCCGCCCTTTCGTCAAATGTCGTCTATACAAAAGGCAATACAAAATTTATTTCCCCAGTCGACAGTCCCCCATTCTACAACTCTAAGTGCAAGGGAGCAAGTGAGCAACTCGATTGAAAACGAAAAGCCACAGAAAAAAATGGTCAAAATATTAGGAGGTCAAAGAGCAACATCAAATGGAATTTCAGACTGATAACCAAAACAGCGAAGCAACGAGGATTGAAGAACAGGACAAAACAGCTGGCAACATAGTATTTACTAAAGACTTTCCTTCTTAGACGAACTTCGCAATATCAAATCACCAAAGAAGGAATCAATTTCGAGGCAAACAACGTCAGGAAGAAAGGAGAGGGAGAAGCCTGTAAAATGAGAAGTAGGAGACAACCAATCAACAAAGATGCATGAAGAAGAACGCACTCTTTGTCTTTCTCCGTTAAGAATTACGAGGTCCCAGAGCGTGAGTTCAAATCCAGTGCTAATGTGACATAAAAACAACATTTACAACATAATAGGTAGAGTAAAGTTTAGCCTACTAGCACATAACATTCCACATCTCAGAAAATCGTAAATGGAAAACACGATCAGAGTAATAAATAATTCAATCAAACAAGATGAACTAGAAATTGTGAGTATAAAATGTCTCTTTTAATCTTCATAGCAATTTTCAATGTAGTATTGTGGTGCATAATATTAGGTGTGGCGACGCCAATCATTAAATTGGCAACGTTAAATGTAAACAAACTAAGAAGTGAAAACATGTAACTGCATTACTGATTTTTTTTTACAAGAGGTTGCTGTTCCATCCTTTAAATGCAACAATTTATACTCTGAATATAATAACTTTTGATATATGTATAATTTTGATTTGTTTTCAGTGCCATCTTGTACTCTCTCTTGTTGTTGTTGTTATTGTTGTTTTCCTGCTGTTACTGTTTCAGAGTGAAATGGTCATTCAGTACTGTATCTGAATCTTTAGGTAAAATAAAATAAATAAATAAATAAATAATGCGACATGGCTTAACGTTTTCACAAGTGCAATACCATTCTAGTGGAAGAATAGTAATAGGAAAATTAAAGGTCATTAATATTTGTAATATATATGTACCATCAGGGAAGCAAAACAAAGAGACGCGTCGTCATTTCTTCACTCACGAATTAACACCATTTCTAGATTGATAAACAGACAATCTTTAGGTTGCGGGTGACTTGAACTGTACCTTAAATATAATGGATTTAACATCAACATTCAATTATTAGCATGAATTGCAACATTTAGTTACTGGGTTTCAGTTAGAAGACTTATGGAAATGGTTACATCTCGACGATCCAGGCTATACTTATCGTTGGGCAAACGGAGCTTCCCGGTTGGATAGAGTGTACGTACATACATCCCGAATTAAAACAATCAGTGTTAGAAGCTAAGGATTTTCCGATAGTGTTCAGTGACCAAGAAAGACTCATCACAAAACTGAAATCAAATTTTCAATATATAAATATTGGGAAATGTTATTGGAAGATGAACACATCAATGTTAAAAGGCGATAAATCTTGGGACAACTGGCAACACCGCCCACTTAAACAAAAATATATATAATAACTTGGTGGGATTAAGTGTTAAAGCTGATATTAAAATGCTATAATGGAAATATTGTGTAGAAAAGATAAGAAACTGGAACAATTTAATGAACTTTTATTTTCCTGTATTGCGAGAACTAAATTAACAACCAAAAAATATGTTACACTTTCCGAAAAAAGGAAGGAAGTGCAAGCATATATATTTTGTTTATACAGCCAAAAAATAGAAAATATAAATGTTCGTAGTAAGCTCATAAGTATTGTCCCAGGTGAAAAGACAACCTTAGGCCATATGATACACATACACAAAGAAAACAAAGAATCTAATAACGAAAGTATAAAATGAGGATGGAGAATAGAATCAAGATGAAATAAAAATTCGTATTTTTTATGTAATGAATTATGCACAAATATAGCCATGCACTAATAAAACTAACACGCAATCGCAAATTGTGTCAGTAAATTTATTTCAGGCGTTTGACAAAGTTAATCACGAATACTTGTGGCAAATGTTGAAAAAGATGTAAGTAACAAAAATATGAGTGTTCATGGAAATAATATATTAAAACAAAAGTCAGTTTGTTTGGTGTTTCAAGTCCACTTTATGCGCAGTAAGGCTAATCGGGACTGGAACTACAGTTTAAAGTGGGATCCGAACCACTTGTGCCTCCACCGGGTATCGAACCCGGGACCCCTTGATTACAAGGCAATGACGCTACCAGTGCGCCATGGGGGAGGCACAAAAGTCAGTTTGTATATATTTGAATAGTTTTCTGTAAGCATAGGCCTCCCTCAAGGAAATCAGTTATCGCTTGCTGGTTTATACGAGTTGTTATCAATAATTGGATTTTGATTATTATCTAAAACTTGGTTTCGGCCTGTAAGCATATATTTAGTTTTATCTTTGCTAACTTCCAAACCTATCTCTTTAGCTGCTTTGAAAAATATTTTAGCATTATTCTTAATTGTATTTATATCATCCCCTAATAAGGCTATATCATCTGCGCATGCTAACAACTGAGTCACACCGTTTAATTTGAGTAATTCGTTAGCAGGGACGGCGACAGGGGGGGCACGGGTGGGCAAGCGCCCACCCAAAAATTCATGTGCCCACACGATTGCCCACACAATCAAATTCAATACATATATACAATTAGGGAAATGTATACGGTTCTGTAAGTATAGGCTGGTTCTACTCAATGTATATTTTACTTGTGAATATTGTAGATACTAGAAAGTTCACAAGCATCAATTCATCCCATAACAAGCTTTGCTGTCATTTAGAGAAACTTTTCTCTAATAAGTAAGTTTACGAAGATTGGAGCAAATATCTTGTTGAAAGAAATTAATTTAAGCTTTTCTTTCTACTTCCTTCATTTTGTCATTGGAAAGCAAAACGGAAATCTCAGAACTCTTTTTTAAAATGTAATCTAATTAACACAGCTATAATTAGAAGCAATCAACAGGCTTAGTTATTTTTAATCGATATTCACAATTATGAGATATGTGTATATGATCAAGAGTTCATCAGGATTTAGGAGGATTTGGAGGGTTGCAGCTCCCAGTTTTCAATGGAGAAAAAATGCTTTGAAATCAGCCACATATTGAAGAAAAATATATATTAGGAATGTGGAAGTATAAAAATTGTAACTAACCATCTGGCATGACTTGGGTCAAAGGTTATAGACTAAATGAAACTGTTCATAGATGGGAGTGAGTTCTTGATGTTGTCAGCACCGGCCCTCCACATCAATCTCGATCTGATAAAAGTAATAAACAATAAAAAAAATATTTGCCTTAATATCAATGATGAGTATGGTGATGATGAAGAAGGTACACTCACAAAAACACCTATGCTCAGACCAGGATTCGAACACGGGACCCCTGGCATCATATTCATAACGCACTGCCATAACCACTCCGCGGGTAATTTGATGTATCATTTTCTTTATTCTGTCACAGTTTTTCTTTTACACAACTGTCATCTTTAAATAACGCAACGTTTCTAAAATTAGAATTTTTAATTTGTTCTAATTAATAACGAGAAATCACAATCACTACCGTACCGAGGTGACCAGATTTTAATGTACCAGTTTTGTAAGTTTGGAAAAATCTATAGTATTACTGATCTGATTTAATTAGTGGCTAGCACTATTTACAAGTTATCTTCCATCATATACATTTTCACTATCAGTTATGCAGTTCTTATGATTAACTTGCATGAATTTCAAAGAAGATGAAAAAAGGGGTGGACTCGAAGGTGTCAGAGACCTATAATGAGGCAGCCAAATAAAATAAAACAAAATAAAATAATCGGGAAAATAATCCAGGAGTTTTTTTTAACGTCCACATGCTCAAATGGGCTAATTGTCACTAGATCTTCATTCTAAACTGTAATCCTAAGTAGTGTGCATTGGCTTCACTAGGTATTGAACCCACGACCCCTTAATTATAAGACGAGAGCGTCATGTGATCGGAGAGACGATATACAGAAAGATCTCCGTCCACAGTATCATTTTATCATAACGTAAGATACGTCCATTTAAGAGGTGGATTACACTATAATTATGGTTGGCCCATGGACGTCCGCAGCATTTTTTCCAGGAAGGGACAAGCATGAAGGGACGAACACAAACAGGCAAGGAGACATAAAACATCAAGTTGATTATCTTGACTGCGGTTACAGGTGCCAGAGATTAATTTGCTTACAAGAATAGTTTTCAGTGTGTATATTCAGGAGGACGGTTGACATTTGAGTGTGTTCGAAAAGATCACACTTACAGCCCAAATGATTTGTAAAAAGTATATGATGATTAGGTTTGATGAATTCCTTGTGTTCAAATCGCTTTCTACACAAGGTAAGAGGGAAATCTTGAGTGAAAGAGAGAGGGGGGTTACCTGTTAGTCAGTGGCGTAGCGTGATTGTATTAAAGGTGTAAGACTTCCTTAGATAAACCAGACCTGAATATTGGATAAAGAAAACCAAAAGATATTTTAACTAAATAAAATATACTTGAATCTAAGTCATGTATGGGCATACTCAATTTCAAAAACAAAATGGACACACTCTAAGTTAACAATAATAGTATATGTATGTATTGCTTAATGAAAATTCTAATTTATACTGTAACTCGATCCGACGATCCTTAGCTCTGAATACCTCAATCACGTCGTCGTAGAATCGAGAGTTTCTGGTCAATGTCTTTAGCAGCTCAATGGATACGCGTATCAGTCCCAAGTCAGATTTCCTTGCCTGAGTATGTGTGCTGCGTTGAAATGTATGAATCTTCTTCATTGCAGAAAACGACCTTTCCACCGACGAGCTTGAGGCAGGAACAGTGAGGAACAATTCTGTTAGTGTGTACACTTATTCAACAGCTTCATTCAAATGGGTAGTACGCAAGTACTCATGAAGTCCAAACACACTCTTTACTCGATATTCGGCTTCAGAATATATTGCCTGTAGCTCAACCTTCAACAGGTAGCAATTGACAAATTTCGCATACAGCCTACATAAGGACATACTCTCTTCTTCTGGAAAGGTCATTATTATTCTTTTTCTTTCACAAAAAGCCATTTGTGGGAAATGCGTAGGATACAACTTACAAATGCAAATGAATTCGAGAATATTACTCACTATCATGGTTATGATATTTGATCACATTTTGAAAAATATATCAAGCAACTTAGTGAAAGGAAAAGGTAAATAATAATAATAATAATAATCTGTAAATCATAACGCTAAGTATTACGCGTATGCTTTTAACACTACGGGCAACTCGGATGCAAGCGCCTAACTTTGTGGGCGTTGCCGGATCTAGGATTGCCAGACATTCCTCTTTTATCTTAACTTCGCTGCTTCTAATGAAGGTAATATCCAACATTAAACCATCTCCTTGTGAACTTAATAGTTAGTTTACGCATTTAAAATGACACCCGTTTCGTTAGCTACACCTCCCGTCTAGCATTGTTGAAACAGCAAGGGAGTCGATTTTCTTGGTTCTGTTCCGACCGTGGCAAACATATGAGTCAGACGCAGCGGGGACAGAAATTCTCGCCAGTTAGCACCCACTGGTAATGCGCTTTACAGTGCCTGAGAATCGGGGCGCCCTGTCATTGGTTGAGAAGATACTACGTAAGCAAACACACCCGCCATGGGCGAGTCCAAATCATTTCTTCCATTCATCCACACGCAAGTCCTCTCAAGAAGCCTTAGAGAGAAACAACTTAAATAAAAAAAATCCTCAATTGTTTCGTTAAAAGTTCTACTTGCAGTCTGATATTGCTATGTGGGTTCAAGCAATAAATACGAGAATGAAATACATTCTTTAAATTTATTTATTTATTTGAGAAATCCTGAATACAGAGAAAATCCATTTTATATCAGGATATCAACAGCGAGAAAAATAGGAATTAGCAAATGAGAAGCACGCATACATATGTAACAAGAATAATACAATAAAAATAATAAAATTTAAACAATAATAATAAAACAATAACAAGGGTATAACAAATATTAATTTCTCTTCAGCTGCTTGATGCACGCATTTCTGAAAGCCTGCTTAGATAGATGGTAGCCTGGAGGATCAACTAGTGTATTGTACCTTGTTTGTAGCCTAGAGAGAAATGACCTTTGTTCTAGGGATAGCCTTGAGGCTTTTGTGTAAAAGAAGTTGTTGCATTTGCTGTTGGTACGTGGGATCCGGATGTGAAGGTGTGGCAAGAGTTCGTTAGTGAAAAGTTGTCCATTCATGATTTTGAAAATAAATGTTAGATCTGAAACTTGACGGCGAAGGGACGGATCGTGAATTTGAAGAGTGGATAGAATTTCATGTTTGGAAAAGTTTGCAAGGGCTGGACATCTATGTTTGACTATTCTGATAAAGGAATTTACAACTTTGTTTGTTCTCTTTATATTGCTATCACAGGCCATTGACCAAATACAGGAACCATATTCAAGAATAGGTACGACGCACGATGTAAAGTAGGTTTTGAGGTCACAAACTTGTGTGATATCTGTAAATCTGTAAATTAGCCCAAGGGTTTTCATGGCTCTCGAAGTTATGTAATCCATGTGGTGGATGAAAGTGAGTTTGCTGTCGAAAATGACTCCAAGATCTTTGTGCTGTTGTACGAACGGGATGATTTTTTTGCATAATCTATAGGATGGTGCTGTAAAATTGGATTTGAGGGTAAACCTCATAGAAACGGATTTTTCGGGATTTATTTTCAGATTCCAGTCTTGGCACCAGCGTTCAATGTGTGTGTGAGATTGTCGTGCAAAGAACAAGTGTCTTCCACTGAAGCAATGTTTCTAAATAACTTACAGTCATCAGCATACAATAAAATTGAGCATTCTGGAGAAATATATTCATGAATATCGTCCATGAAAAGAGTGAAACACAGGGGCCCTAGAGAACTTCCTTGAGGCACACCGGAAACTACAGGGAGCCATGACGAAGAGCAACCAAATATGATAACCCTTTGCTTTCTATAGTGCAAGTAAGATGAGAGTAATTTAAGAAGAGGTCCGTGAATGTTGAATCTGTTTGAGAGTTTATGGATGAGTTTTGTATGAGGGACAGAGTCAAACGCTTTAGAAAAATATAAGTAAACGACATCCATGTCTTGCTTGGCACTCAGGCAGTTAACAGCGTTGGTGAGCAAACAAGAAAGGATTGTGTCACATGAAGCATGAGGAAGAAAACCGTGTTGAGTGGGAGAGAGGAACGGAGTAGCATGCGCAAGGATACGATTGGAAATTATTTTTTCGGCTAGTAGTGTAAGTGCAGGAAGTAAGGAAATTGGACGATAAGAAGTAACGTGAGTTTTGTTTCCGTGTTTGAGTATAGGAACTATATTTGCTTGCTTCCATGCAAGAGGAAATACACCCTCGGAAAAACATTTGTTAAAGATTATGCTGATTGGTTTGGATAGAATATGGGCTAATCGTTGTAGAAATATGCCAGGGATATCATTAGGAGCGTTAGCTTTAGAACATGAAAAAGATTTTAATAATTCGTTTACTTCATTGCAGTTAGTTGAGATTTGAGAGAGTGTGTAAGGAGTGATGGGGCTTGACTTCAGGCAGTGCAATAGCGGTATTATTTGTAAAGTTGCTGTGAAAATACGAGTTAAAAAGTGATGTGCGCTCCTTCTTTGTAGGAGACTTACCGTTCCAGGAGACTTGAACGGGAATACGGTCGTGTTGTCGGCGTGAGTTAATTAGCTTCGAGAACATTTTGGGGTTTTTAGCAGCACTTTCCGTCACAGTTTGAATGTAATTATTATAGTCTCTTTGCATTAAGTTTTTGCTATGTTTTCTTAATTGAGTAAAAGTGTTCCGTGTATGAAAGTTTGGAACTTGTTTCCACAGGATCCACGCATTCTTCTTGTTCTTTAGCGTAAGTTTCGTCTCTTCACTATACCACGATGGGAATCGGAATGTCTTTGTTTTCCTTAGGGGCACGTGATATTTAATTATGGCTTGCACACAGTCCACAAGGAAATACACTGCTTCTTCCGCTGGGAGGGGGTCCATCATTGTCCACGGTACAAGACTGGTGACAAGAGAAAGCTGCTCCCAGTTGACTCTTTTCCAGTTGTAGACAGGTCTGGAGGAGGGGGAGGGCCTGGGGGCTTTTCCAGGGACTCGGATTTCGGCATGGATGGGGGTGTGGTCCGAGGCGATGAATTGCTCACCGGGAGTGGCCTTGACCTTTGTGTACGAAGACAGCAACAGGTCGAGAGTTTCTGTGCGTCTTGTGGGGAAGTCTACAAACTGATGAAGTCCAATCGCTTTGATATAATGATCAAAAAACCACCTGTCATCATTGTCTGTGCAGAGGCCAGAGTTCGACGATGACCATTTTATGTGAAGGTTGAAATCGCCCATAAGAATGATGTCAGTTTCCTTCATAGCATTCAGCACAGAATCTACTAATGCTGACAAGGTTTCAGTTCCAGATTTTGGGGGTCTATAAAAACAGCCGATTAAAAGTTTTTGTGAGCCTATATTTACCTGAGTCCATATTAATTCGCATGACGTTTCCAGATCCAGACGTCTGACGCAGGGCCTCTTGTTGTTTAGCAGTAACATTACTCCGCCTCCACGTGAACCTCTATGGTTGCGGAATACCTGAAAGTCCTTCAGGGGTATTTCACTATCGCCGATCGTTTCATTAAACCACACTTAACTGAAACCAATCACGTCGTATTCGTGAAATTCACTACAGAACATTTCCAAAGTCGATAACTTTTTGGTTAGACTTTGCACATTTTCGTAGTATATACGGAAAACACATTGTTCACGGGTAACCGCCTGGGGACCAGGGTTCACATGAATGTCGCCTGCCAGCAGGAGGGAGAACGCCGCAACCAAGAGGCAGTGCTGGGTCGAGCCACGTAGCTGGCGGGAACGGGAAGCGTTGTTCTTGCGGCTTCCAGAAGCTGTCCACACGAGACTTCGATCCGAGCTCATGGCCGAGAAAGAAAATCGCCTGTAACTAAGTGACCAGTCCTCCACACACTTGCAGTTGTCCAGCATTTCTTCTCTTGCAGTACTTCGAGTCCACATCACAAGTAAAACAAGCACAACAGCACCCAAGCAACCGGAAAACAGTTGAAATTTCGGAGCACTAAATGCGCGTGCATCAAGTTTCGGCGCCATCTTGGGTGGTGCACTTACAAACCTTGCGTGGGCACTACGCCGCTGGTGTTAGTCAAACTCACCTAATGCCTTACGTTTGTACTGCTCACCCTAATTTATTAATATGCAGCTTGTGCCTACCCGGTCGAAAAATTCTGTGGCCACCCCTGATCGTTGGTTTCGTTTGCCTTCCTAACAGCATATTCTAAGGCAAAATTAAAGAGCAATGGAGATAATGAATCTTCTTGCTATAACCCATCATGAATTGTAAATTCGTCAGACACATTAATAGCTACACAAATTTTACTTTCTGTTTCACTCGTGCATACTTTTATCATATTAACAAACTTCTTACGTATTCCATGCTCGACTAATATATTATATAATTTATCTCTTTTTACTGAATCATATGCTTTTTTAAATTCAATGAATAGAATATCCCATCATTAATAAATTCTACTGTTTAAAGAAGAGAGATAATTCTATTATTTATGAAGAAGCCTGTTCCAAAATTATGATTTTCAGTATCACCATAAAAAGAGTATACTTTTTAGTTTTACAATTCCCTTCTCCTGGCCACCTAATTTCCTGGAGAGCTACTACATCTAATTTATACTAACTATCTCATTAACTGTACACTGAAATGCATCAGACCGGTAAAGGCTCAGAACATTCCCGGTTCCTAATTTAATATCCTTATTCCTAATATAGATTTTATCCTTAGTCGAGGGACTTCCCAAAGTAGTCCCCACCCAGAGATCCGAATGGGGGACTATTTTACCTCCGGAATATTTTACCTTGAGAACATCCATGGCCTCATATTGCTGTTTCTTGACATGTCTTTTTACATTGAAGAGTTGTCAGATCTACGTTTAACCTTCAATATGAATGAAGGACCACACCTGTCGTTGGTCGGCGGATCCCTCGGATCTAGCTGGGAGGATCGCATAGTAGTCTACCAACTGTACCACATTTTCCCCAATTGTGGGACGCTCGTAAAGCCATGACAAGACAGCTCTGTAAATCCCAACTGAGCAAAATGTTGACCATTTCACTCTGTTGGTTGACTAACTGCAATGAACAAGCCACTGGGCGATAAGGTCGTCACATCTCTACTGTCGATGATGTAACAGTATTCTGCAATAGCAGTGTAGAAGTGATTGCTCTAGGACAGTGCATTGCAATAAATGAAAAATTATCCGGAGCCAAGGTCAATGTCAATAAAACTGGATGTTTACAGTTGAGTCTTCGAAGTGGTGCAAGCATGGATACAGTGTTTCCACTACAGAACACACAAGAAATACTTGAGATTACATTTGGCACTACGATGCAGACTAGTATAAATTACATTTATTCGAAATTTTGAAAAAAATGTACATTATTTCTTTAACAATTACAAATATGTTGATTTTAGTTTAATTTCACACGTTATCTTTTAAAATGTATATGGTCTTTTGATTCTCTGGTACGTTTACATGCCAAATTTTGTATCTCCCACAATAATATTTCGCAACAATACAATCACTGATAGGAACGTTTGTGTGGTGGAATGCTGTGTTCCGGACAAGACAACCCAGCTTATCGCTTCCTTACTTTCAAGGTCCTAGAAATGGTAAACGTAAACATAAGGCGGATGCCTTGTTTTGTCTGAGGTACTTTGCACTTGCAATGCGAACGGACGATACCACCCCATGTTTCTTACGTGACCTATTTTTAATGATATTCCCTTGGAAGTCCCAATATAAATTCCATAGTTGCCAGCTAGCGGAAATTACTATTATCCGGCAATTACAGATATGTTGTATGTTCTCCTTCGAAATGTAGAACATAGTCCTGCAACTCGCATCATTGGTTAATTTTCATGGCAAGAGTACTTAACGTTCCATCAGGAACATGTTTCCTTCCATTCTGAACCCCGACGGCAACTTTTCCTCTTATTTTCAACACAATTGGGTTCCTACTCTATGGTGTGCGTCAATGGCTCGATGCACAATTCCCAGAGAAGTGGATTCGGCTCCGTGATCAACGTGGAATGGCCGTCCAGATCACCTTATCTCACACACTTCGATTTCTATCTGTGGCGTTATCTCAAGGAGATGGTGTATGCTGAGAAATCCCGCGATGTAAGGCGCCCATATGGGAACGCATTGAGCATGCGTGTGACTACATTTCACTGGACAATCTCCTGCGTGTGCAGTCGGATTGGATACGGCATCTACGGTTGTGCTTAGGACGTGATGGCCATCACGTAGAACATAAGCTGTAGTGTGCAGTTCGTAGGTGATTTTCAAACTCTGAGTGTTCGTAACTTGCGAACGATAAAATATATCAAAGAAACAATTACACTTTTGAAACCCTGAGCTCAGGCTAGTGTAATTTGATATTTTGAATGTCCCCCTTCCAATTAGAATTTTCGACCTTGCATTCTAGATGGCGGAATTCAAAATGGCGGCATTGGTTACCATTTACCCTACACGTTGCGGCCCCCCCTCTACTAACATCTCCCATTACCAGATTTCACATTTTCATGTCAGGTTTCATAATAAAATGGTGTCCAAAGACTTTTGGCTCACCTTGTATATATATTGTTGTTTTAAGTCCACTTTGTGCGCAAATTGTCTACTCTGGCACACCTACAGTTTAACCTCGAATCCGAAACAATATACAATTATTCTCCATCGGGTATCGAACCCGGGTCAGCTTGATCACAACGTCCTGTTTAATAACATATATCTATGACATATACATTCTTAATGTGTGTTAACGTAACTTATAGCAGCTGAATTAAATATTGTCTTGCCTGAAATCCTGCGAATCTCTGAATATCTTCTAACGTGGATGCACACTGTGCTATAGAAAAATCAACCAAGCTCAAGAATATCTTGAGAAAAGCATAAAAACGTACAGTGGTTTAACATAATTATATATCACATTATAAAAACATTCCGTACTTTGTAAATGATAAAAAAGAGAGAGACAGAGAGAGAGAGAGAGAGAGACAGACAGTGACTGGAATTTTAAACTATGATGTTTCGTTATTCAAGAAGAAAGGAGTATAACAAGGCGACTTTCTAACCGACTGCTCCATGAGATTTCTGGGAAGAAACTCTATGAAACACCTGGATCTCAGCGGAAACAACCTTCTGCTGACGTTCGAACAATTGTTTGCCACAAATGAAAGAAAAGACGCAATTTGCAGTATCGCAGGTGATTGTACAAGATATTTTTGCTGAAATGTTGCTTAAAGTCGGGCGAAATTTTCCTCTGTGCATTCAAATGTGATGGAAATTCACTCGAAGTGGAGGAAAACCTTTTCAGTGTTTCAAACTGCACGTAAATTTTCCTATTTACAATTTCATAATGAAGATTCTTATTTTTTTTTTCAACATGCGTAATTATACTTCTGATTTTTTGTATGAGTGTGTACTATTACTGGTTACGGGTTTTTAAGTTCATGGGATGTTAAAAAGAAGAAAAACTTACAAGAGATATTTTATTTTTAAGGAAGAACTGTTGCAAAGTTGACTACTGTATGTTGGATCTGAAGTGCTATGTTGTCAAATTTACGATATCAGGATTTTGATTTTCTTCAAGGAGAACAAATAAGGTGTTGCGAAGTTTACATGGCACAGTGTTTCGGAACTCACTTTAAACTGTAGGTCCAGTCCCGATTAGTCTTACTATGCCTAAAGTGGACTTAAAACAACTAATCAACCAATCTAGTCAAATCAAGATTTTTGGAGTCAAACAATCTGTTCCAGACTGAAGACATACGCGAAGAGTTTTTCTTCTCAAAAGCTCTCATTAAGTGGGAAGAGGTGGTGCTGGGTAAAGTGTGTCGTGGCGGCCATTACCAAAATACACACAAACAATACTACTTTTGCATCTACTAGATCTGCACGTAATTTGGACTCACCAACCACTGCTGTGATGAATTCTCGCAAACGTTTATTGATTAATCATTACGAGAAACTATTACTGAAATTTTAGCTTATAATCTGCCATTTTGAAACTTTCATTGTGTTTCTAAATGTAGTTATCTTATGATCCACTGAATATTTGTAATTTAGATTGTCTGTTCAAGAGATTTAAACGTGAACCAAAAATTTGACTGGGATAAACATGCTCACATACGTAATAGTATACAATTCTATTTTGCTCCATGTATTTCGTTATGTTATTCTGACAACCACTTCGGTGAGTAACGCAAGTAATACTATGATACAATTATGAATCGTGCTACGTACATTCTACGGGATGTAATTAGTTAGCCACAGAGTTTTAGTTGTAAGTTGTTAACATTCAAATTATTTCAAACGGTTTTTTTAATTAACATGCAGTATTTATAATTACTTAGAAAATACAAGAACGTGGATAACGAGACGAGAGGAAAGGTGTACGATTTCTTATCTGAACTTGTGAATGTTATACCAGGAAATATGACAAGATTTCAGCAATATAAATCAATCTTTGACAATGGACGTATGAATTTCCACGATACATATATGCAGGTGAGTAACACGAAATACGTATATGTACTTAATGTGCTAGTATTACTTTGTATTTTGGGAAGAGGTGTTCTCAGAGTATCACATAATGAGGTCGTAAATAAGTGGTATTTAGATAATTAGGTAAATGGTACAGAATATTATTACTTGCAATGTTGATCTTTATTATTAACCAACATATTATAGGTCATACCTTACGGTTTGGAATAACTCCATTACTCTGCAATTCCAATTTAGAATAGAAAATAGCAGTTCTTTAATTGTCTTGATATATCTTTCGATAATTTTATTTCATCCTTTAACGTTTTCTAAATTACTCACTTTTTAATTAATTTCTGACTAGAAATATCTCGTGCGTTTTCCAATTTCAGTTGTCCGGAGATATAGTTGTAAAAAGTAGAGTATAACATTTTATGGGGAATCTCATATCCTATCCGTTACAGTGTCATAAAAATAAATGCTCCAAAATGTTCTAGAGTTTTCAAGTAACGGTAATAGTCCTTTGCATAACATGTGGAGGTAGAATTTCAGAAGTCTTTAATGTTTTTAGGTTATTTGAGATATCCCATGTTAATTTATGTGGTCCTGTTTCTTCTGTAAGGTAGTCAAATTTCATTTTTTATCATAATATTTTTATCTTGAAAAATCGTATACTAACGAATTAGCAATTCATGTCATATATTAACGTATCAAATAGTATGGAAAGTACACTGATCATACTTTCTTCTGTTTGGTGAATGTAGACTTCTATCTCAAAAGTTATTTACACTTTAATTTCTTCACACTACACATTTCCAAGGTCTAAACTTTGGAAAAGAAAACATACTGGTAGACCAAAAAATGGCAAATCAAAGACCTTTTTAATTCGGCGCTCCCCTTAGTAAGGTTCATTTAATTTTGCTAATCAGTAACATAATAATGTATATTTGTTACTTTATACGGCGTACGCTTTTAGGAGGAAAATGAGTTCAGCCAGTATGGTGCCAGGTCGGTTCCGCTGTTGCCAAACCAACTGCCAGCGTAAGAGAAATACAGATAATTTGCTGTGTCCAATATTCAGCTTTTTACACAGCTTATTTATATGTAATGTATGCACATTATACAATATTTGAGTACAGCCAAATATTTTAGTGAATATTTCTACACAGGATTATAATATAATATCAATGCAGGATAGAAAAGAAACGCGTACCTGAAAGAAGTTTTAAAGTAAATATTTTAGATGAAATACAAGGTTATCTATCATCATGGCTCTCGTTTCTGTTTTCTAATATCTTTCCCAGGAGATTTGAATAGGGTTCACCGATTTCTGTGGAAGATATTTTACCTTGCTTTATGTTTATTTTTTCTTTGGTGTCTCTACAACTGGTGCTAGCTTTCGAGGGCAACATTACTAACACTCACGGAACACACAATAATTTAACAACAGTCGAATATAACATAAGTTTTCCTTAATCACTTATGTCACATAATACTTATCCTCATCTTCGTGATTAGCCGAAGTGGAAGAAAAGCTAAGAAAAATAATGAAATCCATTAATCAATAAAGCCTGTATTGATTGATTGATTTTAATAACTACGCCTTCTGTGCCTCTTTTGGCTAATTTGCGTAGATGGGGATGATGATATTGAATAATGGACACTAACAAATTTCCATGCCAAGGCCGGAATTCGAATCCGGGACCCCAGGCGTTGTAGGAGATATTAGTTTATGGGTCAAGTGGCCAAAATCAAGAATTCGGTATATTTTGAATTAGTGTAATCAGATACGTTCAAAATAACACTTGGTACGAGGCCTATTATTTTATACGATGATTATGTGTTAGGAGATTTAAATTACAACCAATTTTCAAAATTTTGTTTATCTTGTTGGAACAGCGACGATTTTGGATTTGTTACTATCAACGTGACTCGGAAACCTAACAATGGTAAGTTTAGAAATAAAATCAACGACTTTTTAAACGTTGAAACGATATAAAATAACCATTAATCAAAATAAATAAATATGACAAAACATAAAATATTGTAGAAGATATTTCGAAATTACGAGAGTACATGTCCAAACGTTTCAAAGGTTGGAAATCAGAGAATCGAGGTTTTTACGAACAATACAAGCGTCAAGACCAACCTATTATAGATGCAATCAGCCGTCTCGGTAAAGAGATTAAGAGTGTGACAAAACAAAATAAAAACCTCAACAATGAATTGGTACCTCTTACTGCTAAAAATTATTCAGATTTTCCTCCTACGCCATTATCTAATATCCACACACCCCTGGTATTTAAGGAACCACCTGCTAAAGCAGCTATAGAAGAATCAGAGAAAATCGAGTTGGATCCCCTGGCAAGCGATTATTTGAGTACAGGAAAATTTGAAAAACATGAAGTATTTGGATTGTATCCAACTATGGAGGGTAATGAAGGTGTGGTATGGAAAATTGGCAAATCTAAAGTAACATTCGAAGGGGACAACATAAAAATTAATTTGGGTGAGAGACACAGCTGGTCCAGATATCCTGGTACCGTAGGACTATGGGAGCTCATTACCAAAAAGCAAACAAAAAATTTTGCAGAAGATGTTTATCAAAGTTACTCTGAAATTTTGACACTCTCTGATGCTTTGTACCAAAATAACGATGGCAGTCAAAAGCGTGTGAAATCAAGCAACGGGGATAAATACAAATATCTGATTAAACCTATCTGGAATCAATTAAAAACCGGTAGTGGTATAAAACAACACAATACTTTACATAAGGAATTTGTATGGGTAAACGATGTGAGAAAACTTATAGATATGTTGCTGGTTGTAGCAGGGGAGCAAAATGCTGGGAACAATAATTTCCAAAATGAGAAAATGGGTATTGTAAACATGATTAGTGACAAATTAGATAATTTTATTGTAAACAATCCTAAAGGTATTCGATACTTAATTACAATTATCAATAGTTTACCTCCTAAATTGTGGAATATATGAGAGGGTCGAGGTTTTGATAAATTATATTATAAATAAACTTCCGTTCGAGTTACACCTACCTGGTTACCAATGTTGTGGTCCTGGTACAAAACTTGAGAAACGAATAGAAAGAGGGGACAAGTATATTAATCCTCTGGATGCAGCTTGCAAAGAACGTGATTTTGCATAAAACACACACAAAGATCTGAATGATCGTCATGTGGCTGATCAAAAACTGGAAGAGGCAGCTTTTAGAAGATTAACAAATAGAGATGCATCATTAGGTGAAAAAATAACAGCGTTCGGTGCAACCATTGATATGAATACAAAACAAAAATTAGATTGGGGTTTGTAATATAAATACCCTGAAAAAAAATAATAAAACAACATAAAACCAAAAGGTGTTGTACACCAAATACCATATCATGATCTTAAAAATTTAAAACTTAATTAGATTTTAACTATAAAACAACGAGAAAAGAAGAGGCAATGTATAGCCAAAGGAAATGGAATGAAATTATTACTCAGTACGGCACAATTAAAACGATTGCAAAATACAAGAAAGAAAACACACAGTGGAGGATTTGCATTCAGCATTCCAGCTATCCTGGTTTTATTGGGGGCAGTTGGGAGCTTAGCTGGGGGTAGTGCTGCTATTGCCAAAACTGTGATTGGTTCGAAAAAAAATAAGGCAGAATTAGAAGAGCAAAAGCGTCATAATCTTGCCATGGAGAAAAAAAATAGGCAAAGGTGTGAAGTCTAGAGCACTCAGAAAATTAAAAAAAAGAAGCTCTTACCAACCAAGACATTGAATCTTTAATTAAAATATTTACAATTAAATACATCAGGGGGTTTTCATGTCTGATTCTCTCCCTAAAGGTAGTCCTGACTCTCGAGAATGTGGCGTGGTGAATTTGGACAAGTCCGAAAACATTTTGTACTCCATGGATATGCTATTATAAACAAATTGACAATGTTTTATTTTCGATTCTTAAGGAGTGGTACCGCCTACCGTATTAATTCGTTACTTGAAACATGTAAAAATATATTACATCGATGATCGTATTCAAGATTTCGATCAAATTATATGTGGCCATGTTTGCATTATGATGCTCAGAATTTTAAATAAAATACCAAACATCAAATTAAAAGATTTTCAAAAAGTTGTATTATATATTAAATATGGGAATATTTCATCTCTCCAGCGAGACTTCGGTTTTGAAACTACATCTTCACGATTATATTATCTATCCAAAATCCATAGCTCTAATAGCATTCTACAGTATGTATCTGATACCGAATGTAACAACCTACAACAATACTATATTAGTAGGTAATGAAAAAATAATTATTCCTCCTGGACAGTATAACTTATCTACTTTACAATATGAACTTCCAAACACTGTCTTGCTTTCTCGAAATTCTATAACACACAGAGTAGAGATTGTAACTACAAATGAAACATTAGACTTATCTACCATGGGAGAACTTTTAGGATTTGAGAACAATAGCAAATTAGAACCAGGTGTTAGGCACATAGGTAAATTTATAACAACATTCTTAGCTATTGAGACATTGAATATTCACTGTAACATTGCCAAAGGTATGATTATCAAAGCGGAAGAAAATTCGATTGGTAGCCGCAAGGAGACTGGTGTCATTGCTACATTTAAACCAAATTTCGAATTTATGGAACCCATCTTCTATTCCCCAATCCCACCAATCTATTTCCCTGTTTCTATTGATAATGTTAATTACATAGAGATAACAATTACAAATGAGAAAAATGAGATCATCGATTTTGCTGGTGCTAATCGCACAGCAATAATAGAAATTAATATTTAAAAAATATAAATAAATACCAAATGGAAAATATCGAGAGTTATGTATTATAGTCCTTTCCTCCAAACAGGAGGACACTTGCAAATTTGAATCAGCCCAACAAAGAGATACATTATGACATCACGGGGGGATGGGTTCATTCATCCACATAGATCAGATTTTATATAAAATTTGATATTGTAAAACAAAGTAATGGTGAAGTATATCCTCTCCCCGGGCCTAATGTAAAACTTATAGATAAATTTGTTCCATTCTTATTTTCTCAAATTGAAGTCAGAAAGCATGGTACAGTCATAGACAGGATTGATTGTCCTGGAATTATATCCACTACAGTGGGGACAATGAAACTGTCCAAATTAGAGAGTGCATATTATAAAGTTGGTGGGTTCTAAGCTGGTACAAAAATTCCAGCAAAAGTCACACAGCTCTGTTCCCCATGAGATTGCTATTTCGAGTCGTCTCTGATTATAAAGAAACTATGTGGAAAGGTGGTTTGAGTGTCATATTTCGCAGAGCACCTAATGATCATAATGCCATCATGACATACAAAACTTTAAATGCAGATGGAACAGCTAATGAGGCTAGTTTACCAGATGCTGCAATATGTGTGATCCAGTCTGTGGAGTTGCGAATGCCTATAGTTGAATATGAATCGAATTATGCTCTCAAATACAAAGCCAACATTTTGAAAAATCCCCAAATTCCGATACCGTTTTAAACATACCAATGCATTCAGAAGCCTGTGGAGGGTGAATTGTTTGAATTAGGGATGGCCAGATCCGGATCCTGGCGGATCCGAAATCCGGATCCGGTTGGTTCCGGATCCTAAGGATACGGACCCTAAAATTTTTCGGATCCGGATCCGTGGATCCGGGATTTTCAGATCCGGATCCGGATCCGCGGATCCGGAATTTTCAGATCCGGATCTGGATCCGGATCCAGAACTTTCGGATCCGGATCCGGTACTTTCAGATCCGGATCCGGTACTTTCAGATCCGGATCCAGTACCTTCAGATCCGGATCCGGTACTTTCAGATCCGGATCCGGTACTTTCAGATCCGGATCCGGTACTTTCTGATCCGGATCCGGTACTTTTGGATCCTGATCCGGAATTTTAGGATCCGGATCCGTTTTGCCATCCCACATGCGCTTCTTTGGAAAGTAAGAATGTGCTTATAACATATTGTTACATGCTAATATACATATATATATAATATACATACACACACACACACACACACACACACACATATATATATATATATATATATATATATATATATATATAGTGTGTGTGCGCGCGTGCGCGATTTGTAATTAATTAATACACTTACAAGGGAGGTCTAAGTCTTCCCCTCCGATTTCCCTGAAACTTGCAGGGCCCAAATGAAGAAATACGTGTTTTCTTGTTACGGCAAAAAATTGTTCTGGGGGGCAACCACCTCTCAAATGTCACGATGAGGACAAATTGACGTGAGGATCATCTGACCCCTGTGTCCCCCTCCGATTCTCATGAAATTTGATAGGTGTATAGAGAGGCCGTATGCCTTTTGTTTCTTCCTATGCTTATTTACGTGGTTTCGGGGTCAGATCCCCACTTCAATTTCTCCTCATCTTGACATTTGAGGGGGGGGGAATGAAAACACATAAATGTGAGACATTCCATTCCACGATGAAACCTTTAACACATATAACAAGATAGAAATGATATACAAAAATTATACAATTGTTCTACAGTTACAGTTCTACAAATTAAAATAAAAAAGTTCTGGATCTGGATTTCGGATCCGCTAGGATCCGGATCTGGCCATCCCTACTATACACCTGCCACGTTTCATGGAAATCGGAGGGGAACACAGGGGTCAGATCCCCACTTCAATTTGTCCTCATTTTAACATTTGAGAGGAGGTTGCCCCATAGAACATTTTTTTTTGCCGAAACAAGAAAACGAGTATTTCTTTATTTGGGCCCCACTATACACCTGCCAAGTTTCATGGAAATCGGAGGGGGACACATAAGTCAAATGCCCACTTAAATTTGTCCTCATATTGACATTTGAGGGGGAGGGTTGCTCCCTAAAACAGTTTTTAGCCGAAACAAAAAAAACACGCATTTCTTCATTTGGGCCCGTTTATACACACACCTGCCAAGTATCATGGAAATCGGAGGGGGACACAGGGGTCAGATCCTCACTTTAATTTGTTCTCATCTTGACATTTGAGGGGGTTTTGCCCCCTAAAACCGTTTTTTACCTGAAACAAAAAAAACACGAATTTCTTCCATTGGGCCCCTCTATACACCTGCCAAGTTTTATGGAAATCGGAGGGACACGGGGGTCAGATCCTTACTTCAATTTGTCCTCATCTTGACATTTGAAGGGGTTTTGCCCCTAAAACCGTTTTTTTAGCTGAAACAAAAAAACACGTATTTCTTCCATTGGGCTCCACTATACACCTGCCAAGTTTTATGGAAATCGGAGGGACACGGGGGTCAGATCCTTACTTCAATTTTTCCTCATTTTGACATTTGAGGGGGTTTTGCACCCTAAAACTGATTTTTAGCTGAAACAAAAAAAACACGTATTTCTTGCATTGGGCCCCACTATACACCTGCCAAGTATCATGGAAATCGGAGGGGGACACAGGGGTCAGATCCTCACTTTAATTTGTCTTCATCTTGACATTTGAGGGGGTTTTGCCCCCTAAAACCGTTTTTTAGCTGAAACAAAAAAAAAGCACGTAATTCTTCCTTTGGGCACCACGATACTGCCAAGTTTCATGGAAATCGGAGGGGGACACTTAGATAACCTCCCTTGTTTGTCTTACACTTTGTAATTATGTAACACTGCATATATTATAATGTTTTAATTTAATTTGTAGAACTGTAACTGTAGAACAATTGTATAATTTTTGTATAACATTTCTATCTTGTTATATGTGTTAAAGGTTTCATCCTGGAATGCAATGTCTCACATTTATGTGTGTTTTCATTTCCAATACATTCGAATGAATACATATTCGTTTCAATGGCATTTACAAAATCACCTCTGACATGTGTGCACGAGTGTGTTAGCCAATGCGTAGCAAAATATTGTAGGAACAACACTTGAAAAAAAATTCTTGTAGAACTAACGAAAAATTTCTTTGTAATCGAAGATCATAATACCCTTTAAGGTGTGGTAATATTATAATGGGATTGAGATATGAAACTCTCGGATCCGTATCCGGATTTTCGAATCCGGATCCAGATCCGAATCTTTCGGACCCGGATCCATATCCAACATTTTCGGATCCGGAACTCTCGGATCCGGATCCAGATCAGAAACTTTCGGATCCGGATCCAGATCCGAAACTTTCAGACCCGGATCCGGATCCGCGGATCCGGAACTTTCGGATCCGGATCCAGATCCGGAACTTTCGGATCCGGATCCAGATCCGAAACTTTCAGACCCGGATCCAGATCCGGAACTTTCGGATCCGGATCCAGATCCGTAACTTTTGGATCCGGATCCGGATCCGAATGGATCCGGATTTTTCGGATCCGGATCCGTTTGGCCATCCCTAGTTTGAATTTGATTTTTCTAATAAGATCCAATCTTTGCAATATGACAAGCCAGAGTTTGTAGCTGTGTTGTTTCAAACAGGGAGAGATGACAATCAGGAAAAGGATAGCAGTCAGTTTGATAATTGTAAAGTTAAACATGTGTATCTGAAGAATGGCACAAATGAAGTATTTCCTCGTGAAAATTACAATTTAAATATTACAGAACAAGATTAATTAAAATTATATAAAGCTTATAGTGCATATAAAAGAGAAACCGAAGGTAACATAGTTATGTATTATAATCCAGATGAGTTCATAATTCACAGACCAATGTTTTTAATGAATGCATCAAAATGAAAATTGGTAGTTATATATGATCGAACTAATATTAAATTGGTATGTGAATTTCATGAAACTCTACCAGAAAATATTACATGCAGTGCAATTTTAATTGTGGAGAAATCACATATTTATGATGTAAAAAAAGAAAGAGTGATAAAAAAAATTTAATAGGAGAGAATAATATATAAAAAATAGACTACATGTAGATTTTTTGTTATTTTCAAAATTTTGGTTTGATGTTAGGTTTATTTTTTTTTACATGTGTTGAGTGCAATTATTATTAACTTCTAAACTTAAGTGCCCCAAAGGCAAAGTATGGATTCCACACTCGAGAATACACCTCTTGTCGTCGTGTGGATCCAGGGCTACTTTTTTATTTTATTCGTTGTAATCTCATGGTTTGAGCTTTGTATTCTATTATCCTCTCAAAGTATCCTCGACTGTGAAGAAAGGCAATGAATATAATCCTGGAATGTTAGTTTGTTTTCCACGGTATCTTTGCACGTTCCTTTTGATTTCTTCGTGAAGCTGCTCTCTGTTCTGAATGTATACATCTTCGAACGCAAACCAACGAACTCAAAAATAATATCAGCGTTACATTCATCTTTTAACTTACCGAGAACCTTCTTGTTGTGGGAAGGAATTCCAAATCTGTTGGGTTGAGGGTAGGAAGAAGTGTCGAAATACCCAAGCATGGAAGGATGTTTAAGATCTTCGTAGAGGTTAGTTGTTTGTATGTCATAAATAAAACTATCGGTGTCTATGTACAAAATAGACAGCTTATTATTATAGAAAGGTTTCATAATATTATAATGAAATTCGAACATGTACAGTTTCGACAAGTCAAGAACTGTTGCACCAACGTAAATAGGTTTTCTGAATTTTATCAATTTTATATCTAGATTAAAAAGTGTCAATTTCTCGTTGTAAATTTTTCGCGATTTTAATCTAGGATCAGATAACAATTTTCTACGTTTATTGTTATCTGAAACCAATTTTATGTCTACATGCTTTCTGACGTTCTCCATCGTTTTTCCATAAACAGCATTATTCATTAGTTTATAAAAATCTTTATCTAATTCTGAAATGGCAGCTGTTCTGTGTCCCGTGTTGGTCTCAATATAAGATTTTTTACCATGGAAAGTGTTTGAACTTGAGAATTCTTCTCATATTTACTACCTGATCACCCTTCCCAATCAAAAACTGGAACTCTCCAGAGTTAACATAAGCTTGCTTTTATTAGAATCAGATGGACATTTAATTTCGGGAGCCGGAGGTAAATCGGAAAAAAATATCATGCAAATTATTTAGAAATTCAATGCCCACCTCAATAAACAGACCAAATTCACGATCGTCGAAACGATTAATATCAATTGAAATGGGATCTATCCACTCCAATCCTCCGTAAGAAAGTTTTTGTATCATTGCGAATCCGTAGAGATTGTTTACGTCAGCGTAAAATATGTAATTCGATGGTCGATTTGCATCGTATTGATTCTCAGACATGTGAATATTGTTTGCCTTTGCATGTCTCTGCGAGCATTGCACCATTCCCCCACGTATCCCCCTTTCTATGAAAAGTAACATGTCCCCGTCCGATATCAATTCCAACTTGATCCTGCACTGGAGCAACAGAGCAGACCACGCCAAACCAGGAAGACTTTAGAAGTATGCTGGATCTAATTTATAAATATTTATTGCTGTTTTTCTGAATACCTGAAAAACATCAGCAAGTATTGTTACGTCTAATTTGAGATGTGCATCGTGATAATCGCCGAGAGTATTGCATCTCAATTCCTTCCATATTAATTTCGCATGTTCGTATTCTTCATTCACAATTCCGGTTTTTTCAGTTGACTGAAGAATTCTTTTTGAGGTGGGAGAGTGTCATCGTCAAATTTAGATTCATCGGTTACATATTCGTAAGGAAATTTTTTTACGTTTAATCAGTTCTACGTGTATGTTGGGAAAACTAGCTTTTGTAATTTTAAATGGTTTGTCAGTAAGTTAACTCGCTAAAGCATCGAGACTTGTCCAGAGGAATCTAAAAGAATCTAGAAACCTCATTTCTATGATTTCATTTGTTCCTGTAATTTTAACTTTCTTATTTATAGAAATATAACATTCTTCGTTTTGAGCGAGAATATCTATTTCTTGCGTATCGTATCCAAGATTCCTAATTAAAAAATGGAAGTCGTAATTTTATCCATTGTGAAAAAAAATATTCGTACGAATTTAGGCTTCTGGATTTTGAGGTTGCAGGTGTTACAAATTCCACTAATGTAGTTTCCGGTGAAATGATTACGGTGATATACTTTCCGATTCTCATCCGTGAAATGTTGATCACACACCTGACACGTTTAAATGTTGTTGTAAGATTGAAGTTCATCACTGGATAATGGAAGCATTAGTTTAGATTCTCATAAGAGGTTGCCAATATTCTCAACCTCCTCCACCATCATTTTAAAAAAGAGTTCAATAACATTCGGTCCGCGATATATATATATTGTTTATTTATCCTATTCTGCCAAACAACAACATATCCAAAACTATTTTGATCATGAAGCTGGTACGGTGTTGTGGAAGAAAATTCGGGATCCGGATCGCAATCAGACAATGGTTTGAGAAAAGCCTCAAAGTCTGCAATGATAATGGCCGGATGCTGCAACAAGGCCTTGTGCATTTTAAATTCTTCGAATTCATTTGCTTTGGGCATTAACATGCGAGCCGGTCTGTTGACTCCACAGTAGACTTTATGTTCAGCAAGTTTCTTTTGGCAATTTCTTGATTTTGGAAATATTGGTAATTACTTTGGTTTTAATTGCCGAATACAGTTAAACACCTTGGACAAACTTCGATGTGTGCATGAAACTTGGTTGTTTGATTTCTGACAAAGCGGGAGAGTGAACGAATTAGCGTGTAATGATGAACATCATTGTCAGCAATGAGAAGCAGATTGATTTCCACGGCTTCGTCATCAACAGTATTAGTTATCCTAACAGGACGCACAAAATGTTTAACTGAATTATACGAATATACATTTATAGCTAATCGTTTTCCTTCTCCATTTCGTGCCCTGTTTTCAAACTTTGTTATGTCAGAAATAGCAACAAGGTATTCGATGCCTGTCATAGCACATTCAATCTCGTCCACATATTGTGTGTAATGACTAACCTGTTGCGGATTATTTGAACAATGAACCGGGTGAGGCGCCGCTAAAATACACCACATAAAACACTTATTGTCAGTGTTATGAATGTTCAGCACAGCTCTCTTATGCTGAATTTCTACCGGAAGTGGAAGGTAGCTTGAAGCAGAAAAAGGTGTGAATTTGTTTACATAAGCGATTAATCTGTGAGGACTTCTACATAAAGACCAACCTGATCCCTTAGCCTCGAATTCATCGTGTTTCCTATTCAATTCACTAGTAAGATTAGAATAAAGAACTTTCAAATTATCAATGTCTGCCAAATAAGGAACTTGGTTTTTCGTTTTGTGAAAAAAAAAATATTTGTTGTACCATTGGTTTTCTCAAATTTACAGATTAGATCAACTTATACATTTATGGAGTTGTTTTCCAGTTTGTTTTTCAAAATATTTATGATAGATGTTTTAATTTCACTCAAAAAATCTAGAAATATCACAGCCTAGTTTCGAAGTAAAAAGAAAATCCAGGAGTTGGTGGTTGAATGCAGATCTAATCGGCATTTGGTAATTTGACATCTCATTTGTTTGGAAGTAGAAGCATCAGCTTCAGGATGATCAATTATTTTTTTCAATGTTCCATGTCCGGTTGATGGCTTGCAAATTTTCAGGTGTTTACTTAAATGTGCAATGATAATTATTTTTTCGCATTGAGGACAAGGCTTAGTAGGTAACAAACGATTTATTTTCGAACCTGTTTCGCTGCACCTTGCCATATGGTTACTAATATTAGTTTAGGAGATTAATTTCCAACAAATAACATATTGGATGAACTTGGTAGATGACAATTTTTGTAATATGCTTTAAGTAAATAACAATAAGATGCACAATCAACTCAAAATTCAATAAGATTGTATTTACTAGAAAAAAACACTTTTAAACTTACGATAATTGATAGAATGTAACTTAAAAAAAAACAATAGTTATAATTATAATTTTTTTTCTGCTCTGGTATTTATATATAAATTTTCTCGGAAAAAAATCCAAATTAAATACAAATACAAATTCATGCAAATTCAATCTGTGTGAAAAATGACTTGAACCACCTTCAAAATAAAATAATGTTAGCTATTACGATAAAATTTTCAGCTATGTTATTTATACAGAATTTCCGGAGACAACAAGTAACATCTGATCACATGAAAACTCAATCTGATCGAAATTACTATGAAAAAAAATCACTTGATACACTTTTTAAAACTTAAAATAATAAATAGTATGTAGATTTAAAATAAATAAAATACTTAATTTTTAACACTGCAGCAACACATCCGTACTCTTCAAACACTCTCACGATACTGACTGATCTGTAATGCGATAACCCTTTAAGTAACCTAAGCGGGGATATAAATATCCGAAAGAGTAAGTCAATCAGAAGACACCCATTACGTCATAACCAACAACACGTTAGATACGGGTCTGCGTAATAACTTGTTGCGTAAACATTGCACAATAGTTTACCTTACGAGCCATCGCAATGTTGTGTAATTTAACTCGAAAGAAATTATGACACTCGTACCAAGTGTGTGGTGAAATAACACAGATTTGCAATAGTATAAAATCAACAAAAACATCATCAAAATAGGTTTTCCATTGTAGTTAAATTAATAAAAATAATAGGCATCGTACCAAGTGTGAGTTTGAATCCCCGAAAATACACTGCTTGTACTTATAAAAAAACTGGAAAAACCCACAGGTGTCTGTCAAGTAAACCGGAAGTAGACCGGAAGTGAATTTGTGTGGGTGTGGGTGGGTGTAGGTGTTACGTACTTTAACTTGTAAGAAATTATGACACTCCTACCAAGTGTGAGGTGAAAAAATCACAGAGTTGCAATAGTATAAAATCAACAAAAACATCATCAAAATAGGTTTACCATTGTGCTTAAATTAATAAAAATAATAGGCTTCTTACCAAGTGTTATTTTGAACGTATCTGATTACACTACTTTTTGAGGATACTAATTTTCCTTTATACCACAGTAACATGGTTTAGAATGGATGCCAAAAAGACATGATTGCAATCTCGAAGTGCTAGCTAATAGAAATGGCGGCCAATACAAAATGCCGGAGGTTGACATTCGAATACATTACTATATCTCTGAAACCAAAGTCCCGATCTCAACCAACTTTTGCTTCTATGAATGCTTAATATACGTTTTATATTTAATGTTATCTTTAGTGTTTCGATAGGAGCAACCGTTAAGTAGCCAATCACGGATTTGGGAAAAGAATCGCATTTTTTACTATTAATTTTATATTTGTCATTAATATGTTAAAAATATAGGCATCTTAGAAGAAAATGTTCCGAACAAAACTTTGTATCGTAAACTCTTATCTTTAATTTGACATATTACACTTGTTCGTTTTCACTTTAGAATCCATATAAAAGAAATGAATTATGTAGTGTGTGCATCGAATTCTTCTAGTTGCATGTGTGTTTTTCCTAATTAATTACACGTATTGTAACTAATATTGACTATTATAGTATATTATTGTTACATACATACGATCACATTTAATAATAATATAATAATTGATAATAGTATTGTTATTATTATTATTATTATTATTAGTATTATTATTATTATTATAGTTGTTTTTCTGTTGTGGTATTAACTAGCCATTAATATTGTTTAATTGTTACCGATGTTCATGGAAGAATGTTATTGATTTATTGAAACTAAATGTTTTTATGCGTCACCACTTAGGCTCTTTTCACCCTTCATATTATATGAGGCCAAGCCCCTTACAATGTACTGTATAAAAAAATCACCATGCCTGTCTCTAAAATTTCTTTACCAAGGCTAAAAATCGAGGCAGTACTGGACACTCAGCACAAGTATTCCTATTAGCAATACACAGGAGACCATATATACAACCATATAAAGGTAGCCTCCCCAATGGCTTAGTGTAACGTCGTCGGGTTGTGATCAAGGGGACCGGGGTTCGATTCCCTGTGGAGGCACAAAGTGGGTCGGATCTCATTTTATACTGTAGGTCCACTCCGGATTTTCTTATTTGTGCATAAAATGTACTTAAAAAGAATCTTTCAAATCAAACAACACTACAAGGGATTTTGCTGGTCCGTAGGTTCAGCCGCCAGAGCCTCGTTGGTCTCCAGGACTGCAGTTGCTGAGATGAAGTACGTGGAAATGATTTTAACATTTCGGAGTGTTCAGAAGAACATAATAACATTCGTGTATACTCGTTATTAGATTTTACAGCCGAAATGTCTGCTTTCAAGAAATTGAAAATCTGTAAAAGCAGATGACGTGGGGGAAATGCATTCACCATGAGACATAGACAGATTTGTGCAGTGCTGGCGTGTGCAGAAATTTTGATTGAGAATAAAGATGCATGATTTATTGCTCAAAAATTTCGTCGCATGTGTCGAGCCAATTTGACGAATATCAAGATGCTTCATCCTCCCATTTGTTTTCTGAAAGTCCTTGCTCATCAAAGCATGAGAAGAAACCCTTGAAACGGACCCTCACAGATGAACACATCGTATACATCAAGAATTGTTTTTCGTGTGACAAAGTAAGAAAATACAAAAGAATGAGAAGATCAAGTGAAACACTTACTCAGGTTCCTAAGCTGGGATTGATATGATATTGCATGTACCTGCAATTGAGTGGAAAAATCATCGCAATCAAATTTAGGGAGATCTTAGCGGCAGAAGAATGTTATCATCAATCTTGTTATTTTACCTACACCAAATTCAGTTCAGATACACCTGGAAACATTGGTGAAAGTAGTTAAGCAAGAAAATGGGCAAGTAAATAGTTATTGTATATATTTTATCCGAGCAATTTGAGGGTTGAACCTGAAAGTCACTTCCTTTCAAAACAATTAAAGATGATAATCAAATATAAGAGTCTGCGGAGAAAAGTTTCCGTTATAGCTTGTACCAAAAATTTGGTTCCTCCTAATGTATTCCAGCATAGATTGTACGTTAGGTAAATGACTTAGGATTTGCTTTTTGTAAACTATCTGAGGACGTAAATCATATTAGAGGCAGCTCTTGAAATGGAAAAATGTAAATTGAATGGGTGTTTGGTCGACACTTGGAGTTTGCTGAGGGGATGCTTCTATAGCAAAATATAACTGGGGAGATAATTTGCGAAAATTTCGCTACCTTTGGGGATACCATTCCCAGGCTTCCCCCCTAACTTTATGCTCTGATTAGAAGATCACATTTTGGTTAAGGTAGGGGGAAACCCTATTCATGGAGCTGCTAAACACTTAAAGGAAGGTTTGATAGTTGTAGAAAAACCCCATCATCATCTCACGAGCTTTACATGAATTAAGTAGTTATACTTCCTAGAAAGATTGGCTGGAACCTTTTACATAGTTGCAATTTTAAATCACCTAAGCTAGAAATGTAACTATAGTAAAGTTTCAGAAATAGATACAGCGTTGTGTATAGAACAATTGCCTAGAATTGTTTTTTAAAGTATGTAATCTTGCATACACGAAACTAATATTGCAATACTTTGTTGCTTTCTACAGATAACTAAAGTACTAGTAGACCTTTGTGGAAAGTAGACTACATTTTATGGCAATAACTATATTGACACGATAGGAAGTCCCAACCTCACTTAATGTTGTACATGTACAACTGTATGGTGTACATTGTCAGAGAGATGAATGCTGCTTGTTTGTCACACGAACCAGAATTCTTGATGTATGTACACGATGTGTCCATCTGTGAGTGCTCATTTCACGGGTTTCTTCTCATGTTTTGATTAGCAAGTATACAAGTATGTTATGGTGTTCTTCTGAACACTCCCAAATCTTAACTTCATTTCCACGTACTTCACCTAAGCAACTGCAGTCCTGGATACCAACGAGGCTCTGGGTCTGAACCGACGGCCAGCACAATACCTTATAGTGTTGTTTGATTCGAAAGATTATTTTTATGTACACTTTATGCACAGATAGGAACATCCGGAGTGGGCCTACAGTATAGAGTGGGATCAGAACCACTTTCTGCCTCCACAGGGTATCGAACCCGGGGCCCATGATCACAAGGCGACGATGTTACACTGAGCCATCGGGGAGGCCACTTTTATATGGTTATATGTATGGTCTCCTGTGTATTGCTCATATGAATAAATGTGCTGAGTGTTCCATCCCGCCTCGGTTTTTACCCTGGGTAAAGAAATTTTATAGACACGCATGGTGAATTTTTATACAATGTAAGGGGCTTGGCCTCATATAATATAACGGGTGAGAAGAGCCTAAGTTCTGACGCATACAAAATTTTAATTTCAATCAGTCGACATTCTTCCATGAACATCGGTAACAATTAAACAAAATTAATGGCCAGTTAATACTACAAAATCAAAAATTACTTTTATTATTATTATTAATAATAATAATCCTAATATCAATTTTTATGATTATTATTGATGTAATTTTATGTACGCAAAAATAATATACGATTCAGTAGTCAATACCAGTTAAAATACGTGTAATTAAATAGGACAAAGAACACATGCTCCTAGAAGAATTCGATGCACACACTACAAAATTATTTTGTTTTATATGAATTCTAAGGTGAAATCCAACAAGTGCAATATGTCAAATTAAAAATAAGCGTTTACGCTACAATGTTTGTTGGGAACATTTTCTTCTCAGATGCCTACATTATTAATATTTGTATGATAAATATAAAATTAATAGTAAAGAATACGATTCTTTTTTACTAATCCATAATTAACTACTTATCAGTTGATCCTATCGAAACACTAAACATAACATTCAATATAGAACATATTGATCTTTCATTGAAAAAAAAGTTCGTTCAGATCGGGCCTTTGGTTTCAGAGATATAGTCATATTTTCGAATGTCAACATACGCTATCTTGGATTGGCCGCCATATCTATTAGCTATTACTTTGAGAATGCAATCATGGTTTTTTGGCATCCATTCATAACTATGGAACTGTGGTATAAAGGACATTTAGTACCCCCAAATTATACCAACATCTTGGCTGGTCCATAGACTATATGAGCTAACCAGTCCGCTACATTGCCCGGCAAAAAGGGTACTGCAGAATCCTCTCACAAGGCACAACTGTTCTAAGTGGTGTACGAATAAAATATTTTTTTAACGCTCTTGCTACGAAAGCGCCGAACTCAAACTGCGACTCGTATTGTTTGTTAACGCCCACGAGAATGAGGGTCAATGTATATATTCAGCCGAATTAATCAGCGATTGCTTTTCGAAGACACAACAACTCAGTGGCGTCGACACGATAGCAACGAAAAATCAAACGGAAGGAAGATTAAAAGGTTATTGTGTGTGTGTTTATTGAGACGTGCTGTTTCCCGTGTTTCATCAAGAAGCGATAACTCCATCTCGAATGGACGTAAGCTCATGTTACTTGCACAGTCAGTTCAATGTTACGATGTACCTTAAATGTAGCGAGTTTCATGAAAAGTTATTGCTCGCAAGATAAATTCAGGACACAGTGTTTAACTCGTACGCCACAGTTTCCTGACTATAACTTTGCACTTCTGCCATAGGCTGGTCGCCAAGGATACGCTTTGCGTGGCCCCGCCCGATATAGCTTCTCTTAAACTACGCCGTATAATCTGTCTCAATATACATAAATTATCTACTTTTGAGTTGCTTATTTCAATAAAGTCACATTACTCCAAATTCTTATCTACACATTGATATATACAACATCCTTATTTCTACTGTCACATCATTAAAACAGCCGTATCTTTCCGCAAGATTAATTCTACGTCGACTGTAGAATACCTACGCTGTATGTCTTGCGAGAATGGCAAAATCGTGCAGAAAAGAGTAGGCATTACATTTGAACATATTAAACTCACAAATAGTAAGTAACTCACACAGTTTAGAAATGTAAGAAAAACTATAATAGGTCATCCGAAAGCTAAAACGTAAGTTTCAAGTTCACCACCACCACTTATCAGTGTCGAGTTGACCATCAGCACCTTCGATTTTAATGAGGTATGATGTTTATGTTCGACTTCAATCATAATGAAGGTATGGCAAAGGTTTATGGATAAATGTGCCTTTCCTGGATGTCATAGTAGATTGGTCTAGAAATCAAATATCAACAACTGCGTATCGAAACCCAACATACGCAGGGAGATAGAAGATTTTAAAGAACAACATAGTACATTGCCTAAGCTGAAGGGTCAGAAGAATCTCCCGAAGTGCAAAAACATTCACATAAAAACCGCAACACATCACAGATACAACTAGACTTAATGGGTATCCACCAACCATAATTAAAAGAGCTTTCCATGGAATAGGAGTGCAAAGACGTTAATATAAAACAAAGAAGAGAAAACTTCACAAAGAACTTATGTGCAAAAATTGAAGTTACATAGGTAATCAGTAATAATGATACAATAGTACGTATCACTTCGCTGTATAGTGTAATTAATGGATGTTTTACACGTTATTGCATGAGAAAAAAAATGGTACAGAGTAATTTTCACGAATCACGAATCATAACGTAAACATTAGCAAAGATATTGACTATTTTTACAAGTCTTGTGGAACATAGTATTTTTTGTATGTGTGTACGTACCAGAATGTCTGTGTCTCTAAATTACAGTTTACGTGATTTCATTAAATGTAATTTTTTATTTATGCATTATTAGGTTGTCCCAAGATGCGATGATATTAAGATGTTTCCACGATCTACTATGAAGTACCTAAATACACCGGCTACCGTGTGTAATGAAACTACCCAAGTGCTAACAGAACAAGGATTATGCTTTGCCATTAATTCCAATGTCACAAACAACTTTGATGACAAATCCAGGTTAGTAAGCAATTACCAAGATGTGTTTGATTTTTGGAAACCAAATCAACAAGCAATAGCCTTGGGGACATTTAATATATGCCATTTAAGTTGATAATGCAAAATATATCAGAAATGAAGAGTTTCGGTCAAGTTCATTGATATTAAAGGAGAAAGCGATTGTCATCATTAACGTTTCAGCCAGAGTACATTTTCAAGGTTATTCAGTTTTCTAATAGGGAAGAAAATTCTTGCTTATTGTTTTGAACGGTCATTTAAAAATTTGACATGGAAAGTGTATTATCACAAATCAAAATTAATACTAATATGGTATCATACTATTTCATAAGCGTGGGCACTGTCTTTCCAAGACAGAAATAAATTCAGTAAGAATGTTCATTATACGAGCCTCGAAATGAAAGCCTCCCAGATGGTGTAGTAGCTTACGGCTTTTAAGCAAGAGCCCAATAGTTTGATAGAAGGTGGATGCACATTGCGCAGTGATTCGGTTACCACATTAAACTGAAGGTTTATTAACAATTAGTCTTTCTGCGAAAAAAAGTTAACATGTACCAAATATTAATACTAAGTGTTTTAAACATGATAAATGGACACGAAGGGACACAGTACTTGAAGAGCAACATCTAATCAGATAATGCCGTGATACACCATGCAGTTCTGGCTAATAAGAAAACATGTCCGATGCTTCGTTTCCACCCATAGTGGCCACCTGCTTAATGCTTGAACACGATGTAAACAAGACCTTCAATGATCACGATCGACGCAGCCAACAGCAGGAGAGAGGAAGGGTGTTTAGATTTGCTGGTATTCACTGAGAAGCATGGACAACCCTTCAATAGCCGAAGGCTTTACGTAATCGATCTTCGATTTTGCCACCGAAGTTCCCGGGTGCGATTCACAGCCTGCGCGGATGTTTTTGAGAATGTTCCTTCGTCAATTTCATCTAATTATTATTCATCCTGATCGTCAACTGCTCCATGGTGGTAGAAGTGGTAGAAAAGTAACTTATATAACCAAAAATACACACACATTTGTGATGCTGTTGCAGATATGTTCACTTCTAAATTTATTTTTGCTACAATTCCTATTTTCCTCTTGCGTGTGCCCACTCGTGAATGTGTTCTGATTTTATTCATACACCCCGGGATAATACATCAAGTATAACACAATATTTTTTACCTGCAAGTCGCATCATGCAGATCTACTAATCGCGACTATAATAGCGGATCATTGCACTATAAGGTCAGTAGTTGTCCAATGGTACCTTGTAATTCAAGACGATCCAGGATGAGTTTTGCGAAGTTCATGGGTTTTTTTATGGTATTTCGGTTGTTCCTCTCAGTTCACGGGTGAAATTGGGGTAATTCATGCGTCAAAAGCGATTTTCTCAAATCGTCCTGGCTCGGGACGAGAGAGACGAGTATACTAGAGTAGTATGATTTGTGCTATTATAAACCCGAGAAAGTATGAACCCCCCTCAGGCAGATTTGGCTTCACTTAAAACTTGCTCAACATGCCCATACGAGCTTTTTGCTCAAGTGTGGTACTCAGTCTAATCCAAGATTTTTGTAAAAATGCCCTCGGGAATTTCCCGGGAAAGTATGACCCCCCTCAGACTGATTTGGCTACACTTACAAAAGCTGCATCTGTGAGATTGTTGTCCATAAGCTTGTTAAAAATAAGCCCCTCTTGATATTGTTTTTGGCTACACTTAAAACTAGACCAAACGTATTAACACACACACACACACACACACCCTCACACACACACCCACACAAGTAGTGTAATTGATGATACTACTGGCGCACTTATAGCGTAGAAAAGAAGAGCTCATATGATTAAACAGCCCGATTTGCCTACACTTAAAACTATGCCAAGATGCCCTTATTCCCCATTTCTTCAAGTGTGATATGCTCTTAATCCCAAGAATCTTGAATCCTAGTATAGAAAAGAAGAGTTCATATGCCCCGATTTGCCCACATTTAAAATTATGTCAAGTACCCAAATGATTTTATTGTTTATAGTGTGTTATTCTGTCAAAATCCCAAGAATCTTGAATTCTAGTGTAGAAATGAAGAACTCCCCTCAGACAGATTTGCCTATGTGTGTAAAAGCTACATCTCTCAGTTTGTTGTCCATAAACTTGTCAAAAATAAGCCCTTCTTGATATTGTTTTGGTTACACTTAAAATTAAGGCAAAAAGCCACACACACACACACACACACACACACACACACACACACACACACACACACACACACACACACACACACACACACACACAAAGCACACTGCTGAACCCAACTGATATTTTTTATTAAGTATAGAATTTTGATTTGAACCCCAAGAAATTTTATATAAATACCAAAGCCAAAAATATTCACACACATACACACACACACACACACTAAATATACAAAACAAACTGCTGAACCCAACTGATATTTTTTATTAAGCATAGAATTTTGATTTGAACCCCAAGAAATTTTATATAATAAACAACAACAAAAATGCCAAATCAAAAATATTGTAATCAATGCAATAAGAATATATCCAGCCCCAATTGGGCTAAGCATCAAAAGAATTGTAATCCAGATAAAAGCAGAATTCTCACAAAAACGTGCCCAAAATGCTATAGAAAATATAACATGAAATATTTCACTTATACTTGTTCTGCACAGTCATCAACATTTCCAAACAAAATTGATTGGAAATATTTGTGTGATTGCCCTGTATAACTTAGATTGCAAGGCCATATTTTGTAATTTTCTAGACCAGGAGCTAGACTCTGTGCACCAGAAACAGACCATAAAATGCCTCTCCACAAATTATGTGAGCATCATGGAGCACACAATATAATTTACAATTTTGAGAATCTCAATTTAAATTCAGAAACAAGAGATTTGGATTTGATGTATCTGGAAATATCCCTTCTTTCAAAAAATGTTTGCATCTTGAATCAACCTGCAAACAATATTACATGTTAGGCTGGCCTATCTCAACAGCAGAGGCATGCAGCTTAGTGGTTTCCCGCACTCACACTCTGTAAATACATTCCATGATTTTATTATCCTATTAAAGCACCCAATGCTGCAATTTTTAAATTTTTGCTGAAGAAGATACATGATTATCTCAGTCATGTTCAACATCTGAGAATTGTATGCATCAAAATATTGCAGGTGATGATTAAAATCTGCACCACTATACAACATTCCACTATCTGTTGTAACAAATTCTGCCTTTTGGAACCTATCCAGATGCATCATCAAAAATGTAAAATGTTTCCAGTTTGAGCTCTGATTGGGAAGAATCTCAAAATCATAGAATCTCCCCACACTTGCATGATTTGAAAACCATCCTCCATAATAGGAAAAATCAATATAATAATAAGAAATCAACAAACTGTCCCAAAATTCTCCTTCAAGAATTATACTTGTGGCACTCAAAATCAGTGACGTATTTCAAGTTTAGATAATTGAATTTTTGTGTGCTGTTCAGGGCCCAGCGGAACTCTGTTTCATTATTGATTGAAAATAAATCATACTCTGAGAGTGTTGAGAATCTAATTTTGAAATCAGGAAGAAGAGATTCAGATCTAATATATTTTGCAACATCTCTTCTGTCAAAAAATGACATGAGCATTGATCCTATTGTGCACCTACACAATTGTGGAGACCAATCATGTAGATATAAACAGAAATTGTACATGGCTCTATGTACCTCCCGATCAGAATTTGAGGTTGAGATTTAAAGATTGCAAAAAATTGCAGTTTAAAGGTTCAAAATATCTCAAATCATGAAATTTTATCTTCAAACTCAGCAAATACAGAATAATCTCATTTGCATTTACGACCCCTGAGATATATTTTTCCCTTCTAACAAAATCCGCACCAGAAAACACCAAGCCTGTATCTGTGGTTACAAATTCAAAATCATCATAGGATTTCAAATAAGTATCATAATTTAAATGTTTCCAGTTCTCAGATATGTCAAATGGGATATGAAAATAATACATTGATTCAAAATATTTTGTTGTGAACCAATATTTTTTTCTGTAACAATCATAAAAACCTACAAACAGCCCAACAATTCTCCTGTGCAACAGATATATGTATTTTTCCTTCTTGCCCAACAATCCCAGATGTATGCATCGAAATTCATGGTCACTGTCAAGCACCCACCTAAATTCTGTCTCATTTCTAACTGCAAACACATCATATTCACATAAATCGGAAAATGCAAGCTTGAACCTTTCCAACAGTGATTCCGATTGTATATATTGTGACAAATTCCTTCTCTCAAAAAACATTGCAACAAGTGCTGTGTGTTATCCTTCTAAAACAATGACACATTCTAAAATGCAATGCTGTAATTTTTTAAGAGCATGCCCAACACTATGCTTAATAATATTGTATTTTTTTGTTGCTGATAATCCCGATTTATTTCCAAATCACACTGCCCGGGATACATGTTTGCTGAACAATATTGCAAAATTGGAACTGTAGCAACTATGTATGTATTATTGGGAGCTTAGATAATTGTTCCCCACACCTGCATGTTTCATTCCAAGAGGTTTTGTCTAGGCACAGTGCAAGGCACTTACTGCTGCAATTTCTCAATTTTTGCCTCAGAAAATACAGAACAAGCTTATTCAGGCATTTGTGCTTTATATACCCAACAAGATCCGGGTGGAAATCATCTGCACTGAACAAGTGCCCATCATCTGTGGTCACAAATTCAATATTCCTATTAAACAGATTGGGATTGGAAATTATTCTGTTCAAAAATTTAAAATGCACCCAATTTAAGCTCTGATCAGCCATGAGCTCTAAATCATAATCTTCATACCCATCACAACAATTGCTGTACCAACATTCATCAAACAATTTCAACCTGCAGAAATAATAATAGCTCCCAGTGTGGTGATGCACAAACAATCCACAAATTCTCTTAAACTTGTTGTACATAAATTTTTCAAACTTGCTTACATTCTTCATTGACAAGTATTGAAAATTCTTGTCACTGTTAAGAACCCAGTGCATTTCAGTCTCATTCTGAACTGCAAACAAATTATACTCGGACAGGTTCAGGAACCTAAGCCTAAAATCTTGAACAAGTGATTCGGATTTTATGTATTTTGAAATTCCCCTTCTGTCAAAAAAATTCTGCATTATGACAAGCTTAGTGGCAATGTGAGCAATTCCCTGTCACATTGGCATGTATTTTGTATGTTGTGCACTTCAAGTGACAGGCATATGCATTCATGCTCACAATTTTTAAATTTTTGCCTAAACATATACATTAGAATCTCACTGATATTTGTATATTTTGAAAATTTGTTCATGCCTGGCTTAAAATCTTCAAGTCGATACAAATTGCCCTCATCTGTGGTGACATATTCAATATGATTCAGGGGTAGAGGTACAGAAATTCTGTTGGTGATATTATAGTGGATCCCGTATCGACTCTGTGGCATAATTATGTCCATTCTGTACACAAAACAATTCTCATTGCAATTGTTGTACCAGTAATCATCATACATTGCAAATCCACAATGCCAATAATAATACTCTACAGAATAATGCACAAAAAATCCAACAATTCTTTTGCATGTATTGAACATGGAAATTTCAAATCTTATTAGGGATTTCAGGGACAGGTAGTGAAAGGCAAAATCACTTGAAAGCACCTATTGCATTTCAGTTTCATTCCCAACAGAGAACAGGTCATGCTCGGACAGATTCAAGAACCTAAGCCTGAAATCCCCAATAAGTGATTGTGATTTGATGTATTTTGAAATTGCTCTTCTGTCAAAAAAATTCTGCATATTTAATAATTACACACTGGCATGAATATGCAAGGAACAGAATCATGAAAACCCATTACTCAATGCATTCCGATACAGACTCATTGTTTATGATTGTTGCAAATTTTGAGATGAATCTGTTTTTATGTGATTCAAGGCCCGTCAAAGATATTACACAGTGAACAATTACAGTGTCACTTGTTTCATCCAAAACAATATTGTATATGAGATGGGGTAATTTTTTCAATTTAATATATTCCAATCTGTCAAGTTGCATGAAGCACTCAACTGCAAGAACCCTCTCGGTGTTATTTTTTGCTGTTCTGAAAAGGAGATAGCATGAAACAATGGCATTTACAGATTCTGAATTGTATATAATTTTTGTAGAGAAACAATCAACATAGTTGATAGAGCTCATATAATTAGATTTTTCTGCTGAGGTCTTGGAATTTTTGATGAATGCATATCCTATATTCTCTATGTATTCATATGTGATGATATTATCAGGTGCTATGTCCTGAAATTCTACAAAATATATTTTTGTTGTTCCTACAAGGGTCATAACATAAAAATCATCATAGTACCCAACCTCAGAGTATACATACCTGAGCAACTGATTGTATTTGTGGGTACTGAGCTTGAACAGATTGATCTTATTTTCAGGGGGGCTCACAATGTTGTCACAGAACCTGAGGATCCCATCACTGCTCAGAGATGTGCTTAGCTCAGGTCTGAAAATCTTGTTGACATAACATTTTGTGCCTTTATTTGAAATTTTAACAACAATTTTGAAATCTACAAGGCTTATCTCTGTGACACAATTCCCCAGAATGCTGACAAGTTGTTGATTTGTATTCAATGCATCTATGATGCTCACTTGCATAATTTGTGTGGGGACATGTGGGTTCTCTTCAAAACAAACAGTTCTGTGATTAAAATTATCTGAAAAATCTCTTGCATTTGTTTCACATATACTGTAGACAAGATACTGATTGTTTTTATATATTTCAATATAATCTTCAGACATCTTGCAAGTGGGGGCAACAGAATATCTATGGGTTATATTTATATCTAGGCTTTCACTATTCTGTACAGTCAATATGTTGAGAACAAAAAATTCATTCTATACCTTCAATCCTGTTTCTGCTCTATTTCTGCACTTCCTGCTGTCCCTGCTGTGTCTGTTGTTTCTGCTGTGTCTGAAAATATTTTTAATTTAAATAATTGTTTCCCACAATTGTTTCCCACAATTGCATCTTCTGCTAAGATTATTCCCACCTAGAATTTTTGCAATACAATCAGAATCACAATTTTTGAATTTTTGTCTTATAAAATATATTATAGTCTCATTCAGGTATATATGTTTAGAGTACCATACACAATCAGGATCAAAATCATCCCCACTATACAAATGGCCAGCATCTGTTGTGACAAATTCAATATTATTATAAATTGTAGATATTCTAAATTTGTAATGCATCCAATTCAAGCATGGATATGAATCAATCCTCATCCTATGCTCTGAAAACAAATTGTAGCAATTTCCCCACCAGTGATTCCTAAACACTTTGAGCATGAAATAATACCCGTAATCATCTGTATAAAAATTCACAAAATATCCAGCAATTCTGCCATAATTATTCTACACAATTTTTTCAAACTTGCTTATATATTTAAGGCATAGGTAGTGAAAAGGCAATTCACTGTTAAGCACCCACTGCATCTCTGTTTCATTGCAAACTGCAAACAGGTCATACTCAGAGAATCCAGATAATCTGATTCTGATATTTTCCACCATTGTTCCTATATAAACGTTTCAACGTATGTTGAACATACGTTAAAAATATTTTCAGACACAGCAGAAACAACAGACACAGCAGGGACAGCAGGGAGTGCAGAAATAGAGCAGAAACAGGATTGAAGGTATAGAATGATTTTTTTGTTCCCAACATATTGACTGTACAGAATAGTGAAAGCCTAGATATAAATATAACCCATAGATATTCTGTTGCCCCCACTTGCAAGATGTCTGAAGGATTTTTCAGATAATTTTAATCACAGAACTGTTTGTTTTGAAGAGAACCCATATGTCCCCACACAAATTATGCAAGTGAGCATCATAGATGCATTGAATACAAATCAACAACTTGTCAGCATTCTGCGGAATTGTGTCACAGAGATAAGCCTTGTAGATTTCAAAATTGTTGTTAAAATTTCAAATAAAGGCACAAAATGTTATGTCAACAAGATTTTCAGACCTGAGCTAATCACATCTCTGAGCAGTGATGGGATCCTCAGGTTCTGTGACAACATTGTGAGCCCCCCTGAAAATAAGATCAATCTGTTCAAGCTCAGTACCCACAAATACAATCAGTTGCTCAGGTATGTATACTCTGAGGTTGGGTACTATGATGATTTTTATGTTATGACCCTTGTAGGAACAACAAAAATATATTTTGTAGAATTTCAGGACAAAGCACCTGATAATATCATCACATATGAATACATAGAGAATATAGGATATGCATTCATCAAAAATTCCAAGACCTCAGCAGAAAAATCTAATTATATGAGCTCTATCAACTATGTTGATTGTTTCTCTACAAAAATTATATACAATTCAGAATCTGTAAATGCCATTGTTTCATGCTACCTCCTTTTCAGAACAGCAAAAAATAACACCGAGAGGGTTCTTGCAGTTGAGTGCTTCATGCAACTTGACAGATTGGAATATATTAAATTGAAAAAAATACCCCATCTCATATACAATATTGTTTTGGATGAAACAAGTGACACTGTAATTGTTCACTGTGTAATATCTTTGATGGGCCTTGAACCACATAAAAACAGTTTCATCTCAAAATTTGCAACAATCATAAACAATGAGGCTGTATCGGAATGCATTGAGTAATGGGTTTTCATGATTCTGTTCCTTGCATATTCATGCCAGTGTGTAATTATTAAATATGCAGAATTTTTTTGACAGAAGAGCAATTTCAAAATACATCAAATCACAATCACTTATTGGGGATTTCAGGCTTAGGTTCTTGAATCTGTCCGAGCATGACCTGTTCTCTGTTGGGAATGAAACTGAAATGCAATAGGTGCTTTCAAGTGATTTTGCCTTTCACTACCTGTCCCTGAAATCCCTAATAAGATTTGAAATATCCATGTTCAATACATGCAAAAGAATTGTTGGATTTTTTGTGCATTATTCTGTAGAGTATTATTATTGGCATTGTGGATTTGCAATGTATGATGATTACTGGTACAACAATTGCAATGAGAATTGTTTTGTGTACAGAATGGACATAATTATGCCACAGATTCGAAACTGGATCCACTATAATATCACCAACAGAATTTCTGTACCTCTACCCCTGAATCATATTGAATATGTCACCACAGATGAGGGCAATTTGTATCGACTTGAAGATTTTAAGCCAGGCATGAACAAATTTTCAAAATATACAAATATCAGTGAGATTCTAATGTATATGTTTAGGCAAAAATTTAAAAATTGTGAGCATGAATGCATATGCCTGTCACTTGAAGTGCACAACATACAAAATACATGCCAATGTGACAGGGAATTGCTCACATTGCCACTAAGCTTGTCATAATACAGAATTTTTTTGACAGAAGGGGAATTTCAAAATACATAAAATCCGAATCACTTGTTCAAGATTTTAGGCTTAGGTTCCTGAACCTGTCCGAGTATAATTTGTTTGCAGTTCAGAATGAGACTGAAATGCACTGGGTTCTTAACAGTGACAAGAATTTTCAATACTTGTCAATGAAGAATGTAAGCAAGTTTGAAAAATTTATGTACAACAAGTTTAAGAGAATTTGTGGATTGTTTGTGCATCACCACACTGGGAGCTATTATTATTTCTGCAGGTTGAAATTGTTTGATGAATGTTGGTACAGCAATTGTTGTGATGGGTATGAAGATTATGATTTAGAGCTCATGGCTGATCAGAGCTTAAATTGGGTGCATTTTAAATTTTTGAACAGAATAATTTCCAATCCCAATCTGTTTAATAGGAATATTGAATTTGTGACCACAGATGATGGGCACTTGTTCAGTGCAGATGATTTCCACCCGGATCTTGTTGGGTATATAAAGCACAAATGCCTGAATAAGCTTGTTCTGTATTTTCTGAGGCAAAAATTGAGAAATTGCAGCAGTAAGTGCCTTGCACTGTGCCTAGACAAAACCTCTTGGAATGAAACATGCAGGTGTGGGGAACAATTATCTAAGCTCCCAATAATACATACATAGTTGCTACAGTTCCAATTTTGCAATATTGTTCAGCAAACATGTATCCCGGGCAGTGTGATTTGGAAATAAATCGGGATTATCAGCAACAAAAAAATACAATATTATTAAGCATAGTGTTGGGCATGCTCTTAAAAAATTACAGCATTGCATTTTTGAATGTGTCATTGTTTTGGAAGGATAACACACAGCACTTGTTGCAATGTTTTTTGAGAGAAGGAATTTGTCACAATATATACAATCGGAATCACTGTTGGAAAGGTTCAAGCTTGCATTTTCCGATTTATGTGAATATGATGTGTTTGCAGTTAGAAATGAGACAGAATTTAGGTGGGTGCTTGACAGTGACCATGAATTTCGATGCATACATCTGGGATTGTTGGGCAAGAAGGAAAAATACATATATCTGTTGCACAGGAGAATTGTTGGGCTGTTTGTAGGTTTTTATGATTGTTACAGAAAAAAATATTGGTTCACAACAAAATATTTTGAATCAATGTATTGTTTTCATATCCCATTTGACATATCTGAGAACTGGAAACATTTAAATTATGATACTTATTTGAAATCCTATGATGATTTTGAATTTGTAACCACAGATACAGGCTTGGTGTTTTCTGGTGCGGATTTTGTTAGAAGGGAAAAATATATCTCAGGGGTCATAAATGCAAATGAGATTATTCTGTATTTGCTGAGTTTGAAGATAAAATTTCATGATTTGAGATATTTTGAACCTTTAAACTGCAATTTTTTGCAATCTTCAAATCTCAACCTCAAATTCTGATCGGGAGGTACACAGAGCCATGTACAATTTCTGTTTACATCTACATGATTGGTCTCCACAATTGTGTAGGTGCACAATAGGATCAATGCTCATGTCATTTTTTGACAGAAGAGATGTTGCAAAATATATTAGATCTGAATCTCTTCTTCCTGATTTCAAAATTAGATTCTCAACACTCTCAGAGTATGATTTATTTTCAATCAATAATGAAACAGAGTTCCGCTGGGCCCTGAACAGCACACAAAAATTCAATTATCTAAACTTGAAATACGTCACTGATTTTGAGTGCCACAAGTATAATTCTTGAAGGAGAATTTTGGGACAGTTTGTTGTTTTTTTATTATTATATTGATTTTTCCTATTATGGAGGATGGTTTTCAAATCATGCAAGTGTGGGGAGATTCTATGATTTTGAGATTCTTCCCAATCAGAGCTCAAACTGGAAACATTTTACATTTTTGATGATGCATCTGGATAGGTTCCAAAAGGCAGAATTTGTTACAACAGATAGTAGAATGTTGTATAGTGGTGCAGATTTTAATCATCACCTGCAATATTTTGATGCATACAATTCTCAGATGTTGAACATGACTGAGATAATCATGTATCTTCTTCAGCAAAAATTTAAAAATTGCAGCATTGGGTGCTTTAATAGGATAATAAAATCATGGAATGTATTTACAGAGTGTGAGTGCGGGAAACCACTAAGCTGCATGCCTCTGCTGTTGAGATAGCCCAGCCTAACATGTAATATTGTTTGCAGGTTGATTCAAGATGCAAACACTTTTTGAAAGAAGGGATATTTCCAGATACATCAAATCCAAATCTCTTGTTTCTGAATTTAAATTGAGATTCTCAAAATTGTAAAATGTATTTTGTGCTCCATGATGCTCACATAATTTGTGGAGAGGCATTTTATGGTCTGTTTCTGGTGCACAGAGTCTAGCTCCTGGTCTAGAAAATTACAAAATATGGCCTTGCAATCTAAGTTATACAGGGCAATCACACAAATATTTCCAATCAATTTTGTTTGGAAATGTTGATGACTGTTCAGAACAAGTAAAAGTGAAATATTTCATGTTATATTTTCTATAGCATTTTGGGCATGTTTTTGTGAGAATTCTGCTTTTATCTGGATTACAATTCTTTTGATGCTTAGCCCAATTGGGGCTGGATATATTCTTATTGCCTTGATTACAAAATTTTTGATTTGGCATTTTTTGTTGTTGTTTATTATATAAAATTTCTTGGGGTTCAAATCAAAATTCTATGCTTAATAAAAAAATATCAGTTGGGTTCAGCAGTTTGTTTTGTATATTTAGTGTGTGTGTGTGTGTATGTGTGTGAATATTTTTTGCTTTGGTATTTATATAAAATTTCTTGGGGTTCAAATCAAAACTCTATACTTAATAAAAAATATCAGTTGGGTTCAGCAGTGTGCTTTGTGTGTGTGTGTGTGTGTGTGTGTATGTGTGTGTGTGTGTGTGTGTGTGTGTGTGTGTGGCTTTTTGCCTTAATTTTAAGTGTAACCAAAACAATATCAAGAAAGGCTTATTTTTGACAAGTTTATGGACAACAAACTGAGAGATGTAGCTTTTACACACATAGGCAAATCTGTCTGAGGGGAGTTCTTCATTTCTACACTAGAATTCAAGATTCTTGGGATTTTGACAGAATAACACACTATAAACAATAAAATCATTTGGGTACTTGACATAATTTTAAATGTGGGCAAATCGGGGCATATGAACTCTTCTTTTCTATACTAGGATTCAAGATTCTTGGGATTAAGAGCATATCACACTTGAAGAAATGGGGAATAAGGGCATCTTGGCATAGTTTTAAGTGTAGGCAAATCGGGCTGTTTAATCATATGAGCTCTTCTTTTCTACGCTATAAGTGCGCCAGTAGTATCATCAATTACACTACTTGTGTGTGTGTGTGTGTGTGTGTGTGTGTGTGTGTGTGTGTGTGTGTGTGTGTGTGTGTTAATACGTTTGGTCTAGTTTTAAGTGTAGCCAAAAACAATATCAAGAGGGGCTTATTTTTAACAAGCTTTTGGACAACAATCTCACAGATGCAGCTTTTGTAAGTATAGCCAAATCAATCTGAGGGGGGTCATACTTTCCCGGGAAATTCCCGAGGGCATTTTTACAAAAATCTTGGATTAGACGGAGTACCACACTTGAGCAAAAAGCTCATATGGGCATGTTGAGCAAGTTTTAAGTGAAGCCAAATCTGCCTGAGGGGGGTTCATACTTTCTCGGGTTTATAATAGCACAAATCATACTACTTACTAGAGTCTTTCACGAGCTGTGTTATTCGGGTTGTGCTACCAGCATTTTCTTTTTCTTTTTATTTGCTCAACTGGATAAATTTATAGCCAGTTGAGTTTGGTGCGAAATTAAACGGATCACTCTGTTTCGTAGCAGAAGAGCACGACCGCGAGTTCTGGCATGTCGTACCGGATGCTGTTAAACTGCGTTGTCACGTCGAATTCGAAATAATTGCCGGAAGCAGGTTTCAGCACGTACTGGTAGCCATAAAACTTTATAGGCACTGGGGATTCTTCAAGATGTCGGCTTTGTACTTGAGAGCGTAGTTGGATTCGTATTCCACCACGGGATGCGCAGCTTCATAGACCTCACAAGGCAAATGGCAGCGTCGGGTTATTTTTTGGAAGCGGGGTGGTTCCGGCCGGACCAAAGGTGCTGTAGCGCATCAGCGTGTCATTGTCGTTGGCGGCTCTGCGAAATGTGACGCGCAAACCACCCTTCCACATCATCTCCGCGTAGTCGGTGGTCCGGCAAAATCCACCTCTTCGCCCTTCTCGTTGATCACCGCAAATTCGATGTTGTCTATGCGATTGCGACACACGGGAAGTACATCGTTGACGAGGTGTGTAGATTATCGGCTCTATGAACTCCAAGTTCGGTTTGAACGTGACGATGATCCCCGTCTACTTGTGGCTGCCTGGGATGCCGTCCGAGGACTTGGTGATCATGCCTTCCGCAAAGTTGCAGTGCACGTTTAGACTCTCGATGGCTAGAAATTCAGGAATGTTGGCGCCGATGTGCTTGTTGCCAGGTTCAAGACTGGTGGCGTTCTCGAATCACAGGAGCTCTCCGACAGCACTTAGATCCACGGTTTCTGTGGCAGGCACCAGTTCCACTCTGTGGGGTACGGAGTTTTGCGAGAGCAGCACACCTCTCGCCAAGTGGGCCTGCAAGGTAGACAGGTTGTACTGACCTGGGGTGACCCTGATTTTTTCGTTGCCAACCTTGATAGTGTTGTTGTTCACCGTTACATTGGGTATTAGGTACATGCTGCAGAATGCAGGAAGAGCGACGGATTTAAGATAGATGATGTCGTCGTGCAACGAGAGTCTCAGGACCGAAGTCTCACTGGTAAGAAGGAACACTGCCATCGTGCTTCAGATGCCACAGTGCTTTCTGGAAATCCTAAGTAGTTGAGTTATTTATTAGATACAAAAACACGATCATGGAAACACAGAGATGGCCACAGTTCACTAAACCAGTTTAAACCTTGCATGCGTTAGTCGTTGTAGTAGAGGTTGAAAACGCCGAGGTACTTCACCAACCCAGCAGATGGTACACCTCCGAATGAATCGAAAACAAAAGTATTACTGTTTGCTTGCATGTGGTAGCATATCCAGTGGGTCCCAAGATTTTCGTAAATGTCCAGGTTGACCACACCTAACTGTCTTTCCTTCACAACTAAGGGTAGGGAATCGGACATGAAAACGCCCCTGAATTGCTTTATTCCCAGCGGCTCGATTAGAGATTCAATATCGAAGTTGGACAGAAATCTTCTTTTTGTAAATTTTTTCAGGTCTTCGGGGTTGGTTTTTTGCTTCCTGCGCACTCCTTTCACTTTCTTCTCAAAGGCCAGGTTGTGTTGTTTCTGCTCTTCCAGCTCGGCCTTGTTCTTCTTAGCGTCGATAACAGTCTTGTCGATGGCGGCACTGCCTCCTGCCAAGCTGTCCACTTCGCTCAGAGCGACCAGGATGGTTGGGATGCTAAATATGAAACCTCCAGTCTCCTGTTGCTTTCGCGAACGCTGCAACCGTCTTAGCTGAGGAGTGCTGAGCAGCAATTTTATTCCGTGGCTTTTGACCAGGTAGGAACCTTTCTTCGCCCTCTGTTTCTTGGTGAGCAATCCATCAAGAGCTCCGAGAGATTTGGGGTTCGCGTATGGTACCTGGTAGACGACACCCTTGGGTTTCATGGTGATGGTATGTTATTTATATATCATGGGAGGTTAGGAAGAAAGTTTGAGCCTCAGACAATGTGATAAGCTGTGTGATGATACTGAAATGTTTTCGCGTTTGACTCATACCAATCGTCCGTATATCTTCTCCTTCCTTCTCTCGCCTCATGAAGCTCGCCCATCCTATCTGCCAACTTTTCGCCTCCAACCCGAAAAGAGGCACTGGGATTCTGTAAATTTTTCATACTACTTACTTTGCAAAGATGATCCATAAGAATCATCTCGCACGGTGGACGAAATTCTGGTGCTGTTTTGCTTAAGTCGACGAGCTTTGCGACATCTTCACCTTCGTCGAACGTGTATGCGAAAATCTTGTACAGCAGTTCGAGTGGTATGTCGGTTATACTAGTTGCTATTTCCAAGAGGTGTTATTTATTTACAGTCCCCACCCCAATTTTTGTTTTCTGTTCATTGCGATGGTCGTGCCCTACGCAGCGACCCGCTCACCCAGCGAGGCGTCTATGCTGACGAGTCTCCCGAAAGCTGCGTGCTCCAACTTCCTGTCGGCATCGTGAAGTGCGTCGATATCGGTGTGTGTGTTGTAAGCAATGTCGTGATCCTTGCATGCAGCATCCAGGGGATTCACACCCTTGTCTCCTCTCTCCTCTATTCGAGTTTGGTACCAGGGCCACAGTACTGGTAACCTGGCAGGTGCACCTCGAAGAGCAACTTATTGATAATATCATTCACGAGACCTCGACCCTCGGCCACGTTCCAAAATTTTGGAGGCAGGGTGTTGATGTTCTTGATAAGGTACCCTATGCCTGTCGTTCACAATGAAGTTGGCGAGCTTGGAGCTGATCATGTCCACGATGTTCTATTTTTCGTTGTGGAAATTACGGTTGCCAGCATTCTCTTCGCCTGCAATAAATAACAAACGATCCACGAGATTCCTCACATCGTGCACCCTCACAAACTCCTTGGGCAGAGTGTTGTAAAGTTTGCGCCGCTGCCAGTCTTGAGATGGGTCCATATCGACTTCATGGGGTTCTTGTACTTTTCGTCGCTGCTGGATTTGACGCGATTCAGCGTAGCGTCGTTGTTTTGTGTACAGGGCGTCCGTAATGATTAAAATTTCCATCTAACTTTGGTAATCCTCGTCCGCGTAATCTTTGGGTTGCTTTTTGGTGATGAGCTCCCACAGTCCCACCGTGCCCGGATACCTGGTCCAGCTGTTCTTCTCGCCCACATTGACTTTCACATAGTCACCATTGAACGTCACTTTCTATGTTCCGATCTTCCAAGCCACACCCTCGTTGATTTCCATAGTCGGGTAATTTCGAATTTCCTTGTGCTTAGGTAATCCCTCGCCAATGGACCCAACTCGACTAGCTTGTCCGAAGAGGTGCTGCCTAGGGCCTGATGTTAAGTTGGTGGTGCGAGTTCGAACGGACTAGTGTGAATGCTGGAGATTGGCGTGGGTGCGGCATAATTTCGAACAATGAGCGGCACAAGCTTGTTGATCAAGTATTTGCTTTGTTCGGTAACATCCTTGATTTGTTTACCGAGTCCACCGATGGCATCGATGATAGGTTGATCTTGGCGCTTTTTCTCTTCGTAAATTAAACGATTCTCTGATTTCCACCATTGAAGCGTTTCGCTAGGTAATCGCGCAGCTTCAGGTTGTCGTCTGCGAGTTTACGTCTCGCCATCCTTTGGACGTTATGTTAGTTTATGCAACGTTTCAACGTTCGTGAATTTGTTGATTTTGTTCCTGTATTTTCCATCTTTCGGTTTCCTCGTCATGTCGATCGTAATAAATCCAAAGTCGTCCCCATTCCAACATGACTCGCAGAATTTTGAAAAATCGTTGTAGATCAAATCTCCACCCTTATAGTCGTCGTGCATGTGCTATAGGTTGGTGGCATCCTGAAGAAACAGGCATACAATGTTGGCGTTGTCCCGGAGCAGCTGCTTTGGAATCTTGGAGAAGATCTGAGCAAGGTAGAAGCAGTCGGTGCCTCTGTGGCGACTTTGGGTAAAGAAGTTGCAAATCTCGTTCTGGTTTTCCAGGTTAACGTCGTCGAAGACCACAACCAAATTTTTCGAGTCATCAGTCCAGCGGTATTACTTCAAAAGCGAACGTGGCTATACTCAGTCCCTTATATAGTTTCGAAAACTGACGATATTTTGGTTGCTCTAAACGTTTGGAGAAAACGTACAGGTTTCTGTTCTACCAATCCAGCTAGTTCGGCGCGAGCAAAAACATGTCCTCAACCAACGTTGTCTTCCCGCATCCCGAAGGACGACGGGGTAGCGAATGTTGTCGGGAGCAGCTCGCCATTTTTCGTAAATTGTTCCGAGGAGGAATATGGCAGACGCTTCACCACGTCCCATGAACCAATCACACGATCACGTCGTTTGCGTCGATCCTGCTTCATTCCTCAAATCTCAGCCATTTGACCAGCAGCTTCTTTCCTTTCTTGCGCAGTACTTTATCGATGAGGTACGCGTTTCGATGTTTCGTCTTCGAGAGCTCCTCTTCAAAGAATCGCCCTTTCAAGATATCGTCGCGAGCATCCTTTATTAAATACATGTGCCTCGTCCCTGGCATGACCCTAACCTCGGTACAAATCTTTCGTGCTCCAGTTTCTGGTGAACCCCTTCTCGAACGTGCGCTTGACCGTGCTGATACTCACCTGGTCTCTTATATTGTATTTTGTTTTTTTTGGTAGTAGTTAGGTACTTGGGACAGTAAACAGTGGCGAACAATCGCGCCTCATCGAACTTGGTAACGTCCGAGGTTTTCATGTGTATCGTACGGTGAACAGAGTTGTTGTAGTTGTTCAAGAGTCCCTGCAGCACGTCGACCCACATGTAGTTACCCTGAAGCGTGAATTGTTTCCACATGTACCGTATCAAAGTTCGATTGAAGCGTTCTACAATGCTGGCCTTCAGGTCGCTGAAGGTTGAATAATGTTGGATACCATACTTTTGAACAAATTGTCGGAATATCGACTTGTAAAATTCCTTTCCGTTGTCAGTTTGCAGGTAGCGTGGTAATCTAGAACCTTGATCGAAAATAGATTTGAATGCTTCTGTAACGCATGAACCGATTTTAGCTTTCAGCGGCAGAACCCATGCGAATTTGGAAAATGTGTCTATGACGGTCAGGAGGAACTTGTAACACTTGTTGACTTTGTGCAAGTTCTTCAAATTGCCGCTACTCATTTCGACGAAGTCTGCAAGATTACGGAAAACGGGTTATCCTCGGGGTACAAATCCTTGACTTCGGAGAATAGTCTGTCTCCACTTTCGACATCAAAAACAGATAATTGTTCATCCTCGTGTATTTAATATTTGTTGGTCGCGACTCCCAGTATGCAATAGGTATTTGGAGAACTCTGAATAGCCCGTCCTTTCTTTGCATGGTGAAGAGCGGCACTTTGGGATGCTTTCCATATTCCAGTATCTAAATCTGAGAAACTGAACGGTACCGTCGAGGAAAAATTCGACGAACAACAATTGACGCGTGTCTGAATCGTCCAATCTGCTTAGCACCGGTTTCAGGTGTTCCCCGATGGTGCGAATAACCTCGTCATAGCCGTGTTTGATCTTCACGTCGACGTACAGTTGCTTGAATTGTTCTTTCAAATCATGAAGCTTGGTGCCAAAGTTGGTTAAGGGCGTTTCCTGATTCGCTTCAATCAGGAGCTTGACGTTCGCGACGATCTGCTGCAAGCTTTCCACAATTCTTAATTTGGAACTTTGAGTTTCGAGGCCGTGGACTTGGATCCTGATCTCAGCAAGCAGCACGTGAAAGTCGGCAGCATTCTGCTTGGTGGGTAAAGCAGCGACCGTGTCCCGAAGTTGCGCGATTTCTGCTTGTTTTTTTTTTACGTCGTCGGATTTGAGTATTCTGTTCATTGCCCTCTTCACGGCTTTCAGTTCTTGCGACGTGGGCATGGTGGCCACCGTACCATGAAGGGACTCCAGAGCCTTTTTAACAGCATCCAGCTCGGTGGCATCAGCCACAGTACGCATGCCATCTTGATGTTGCGCCATGTCATCCTTGGTGGGCGTCGATCGCTGCAGTGTTTCCAACTTGTTGTGTATGTCGTATATCAGGTAATGGAAATGCGAGAGTCCAGATTCGGTGTTCAGACTTTCCAGTTTGGAGATATGCTGTTGAACGGTGGCCAGAGTTTCGGCGATGCTAGGCAATTTCGATTCCAGAGCTTCCTGAACATTGGAGAGATGGACTTTCATGGTGGCCAAGGTATCCTCAATCCTCATATGTCTCGAGCTGAAGTTTGATGTTGGCTACGCTGCGAGTGATAGCGTTCAGTTCGCTGAACGAAGGTAGGTTGTCTATGTAACTTTCCAGCGTTTGGAGTTTGTCTTTTGATCTCAGCGACGGCGGTGTGCAGGGCATCTGTTTGAAGTTCCATCTTAATGTTTTCCAGTGTGGGAATTTTAAAGGACTGAAACTGGTCACGTAAATCTCCGTAATCATCCTGAGTTTGGATACTCTCAACAATGGATTGCAGTTCAGTCTGGATGCTGCTTGTTTGATTCTCTATCCGCTGTTTCAGTTGTTCCACATTGTTGGCTCTCGCCTTTAGTTCGTGTTCCAACTTGCCGACGCTAACCTCTAAGTTTCCAAGGTTGTCGATGGACGCGAGATCAGTATACTTTTGCAGCAGGAATTTGAGCTCGGCGTCGATTTTTAGGATGGGGTCCAGACACTGAGACTGCAGGCTGGCTATCTCGGTCTGGAGGCTGGAGTTGAGCGTGGACTGCAGAGCCTGCAGATCGCTCCGCAGCTTCTTGACCCTGACGTCGAGCATGAAAAGTTCGTCGCGCTTGGTGTGGCTGAAGATGTCGTTAGGCATTTTACTATGCTTATCTCAACGAAGAGAGGGATGATTTTCTCGTAATAGCCCAGGAGCTCAAAATACAGGGAAACATCGGCACGCAAATCGTACGTGGTGGAGCTGTCCATCTATCGTGCTTGATGCAATAAATATTCTTGCCAAAGGAAACCTTGATGTCACCCGCATTCTCCGGATTCACAATTATTTGAAGTTTGCCACTGATCGTAATTTTGTAGAAAGTTAGGTTGTTGTTAAAATCGTAAAAAGTTTTGCCAACGTCGTGGTCGTATTTCGTCCAAATGCTGTTTAGGTGAATGATTTACAGGCCACTCAGTTTGGACAACATGGATGGCAACAAGTCGAAGCTTGGTGATTCAGCCTGATTTGGTGCTTCCATGACAGTCTGCTTTTTGAATCCAAACAAATCCATAGGCATGCTTATTTGTTTGTGCACCTGGCAGTTAACCTAGCCTCTATCTCGAGCTGTGCGCTATAACATGAATTTGTAATTGTTCAAAAACGTCTGCGAGGTCTCTTTTACTGCTTGCAAATATCTAATTTATCCCTGTCTTTGCTATTCCGCCTATTCGCAAGTGTGAATTTGACAGTTCAACACACGAAGTTTATTATCGGCAGCATTTAGTGCCATTCAGTTCAGTGGCCCGTTTTGTGCTCTGTTCGAATAGACAGTTTTTGAAGTCCTCGATGGTAAACTTGACTCTGCTGCTTGGTCCAACTCCCATTATTTATTTCACCTATCCCTTCTCCTCGATCTTCAAGCAATACATTTTAGCTCGTAACCCCACAAATTCCGTGAACAGGTTGCCGGCTGCTTCATGTTTGAACTTGACTATCACCATCCTGTGGTCCAAGGAGTGAAGAGAATCTTCCAGAGGCAAGTTACTAAAGTAAAACAAATATTTCATGGACAACAAATCAGCGTTCAGGTCAGGGGTGCGTATTAAAAACAAAAAGCTGTCTGTGTCCATGTAGCAAATCTCAATATTCTTTCCATGAAGTGCTTGAAAATGATCATACTAATATTCCTATAATAAGAGCTTCGACAGCTCGAGCACGGTGGCTCCACATGCCTTTTCTTTTGCTCAATTAAGAAAATATTTTTAGACAACATAGTTCAGTCCTTGTACCAAGGGGAAGTGATAAGCTTCTCGATTTTTCTTTTCATCAATCACAAGCATGTAGTTCATATGCTTACGAACATTTTCTAAGGTCTTGCCATACATGGCGTTATTAAATAGCTTGTACAAATCCTTGGCAGCTGCCGACGTCGAATGTGCTCGGCGTTCAGTGTTCACATCAATGTAACGTTGAAGCCATCTAGACTGACTAAACTTCAATCCCCGATGTACTTGCTTCAAAACTAATCCTCGCTTGATATAGAAGCGCAGCAGTCTGTAATGGACAATATAATTTAGGCGATTTTCAAGAGTGAGCATGAGTTTAGGTACGTTGGAACCGTCGGGAGGAAGCTGTTGCACAGGTGCCATGGCAAAACCGTGATGAAGTTCGTGCAGATTGGAAGGATAGTCCACGTCAACCTCCACGAAGCACCCCTATTCGCAATCATCCGTCCAGGTTAGGAAATCCCTCGACTCGAGTTCTCTATTCGTCATCTACTGGTAATAACTCTTCGGCAGACACTCCGACATGGAATGCCCGTATAAGTCATTGAGGTCGAAATATACAACGTAGGCCATAGCTTTACTTGAGTCGTAGCCTAGGGTGTGGGGAACATTCGCCTTAGCTTACCAAAGTGGGCAGAGCACCATGCCGCCACGCACGGCCTTCTCGACAAAAGAATATTGTTCTTTATTCGCGATCAGTTCCAACCTGACCCCTGTGCACTTCAGCATTGCATGCCATGTTAGCCCGGCGTGGTGTATGTATGGGGAGAGTCGAGTGTGTAGATCCCCATGCATCTTCTTCTAAAGGCTTCAAAGACATATCTCAGTAGGTTGACATTTAGCTTTAAATAGAGATCATAATAGTCACACAAAGTTTCAAAATTAAAGATCGTCCAGACTTTTTGGGTATGCTCGTAGTCAATCTCAGAACAAAGCTCTTCGGTAATATGCGAGAAAAAATTATCTCGCTGCGGGAGGTCAGTTTCATCAAATTTGATGAAATCATCAAAGTATTCATAAGGATATATCTCTTACGTTTCAACAGATCTAGATTTTCATCCCCAAAACATCGTCTTGTGGCCATGAATTTATCATCAGAAATTGACTCGTAAGCTTCGCTGGACTCGAAGAGGGAAAGTTGTAAGAATCGAGGATTCGCACTTCAACCTTTCCATTTTCATCAATCGGTATCCACACACGGAGAGCAATATATTTTTCGGTGCTTCGGGAGATTATCTCAATACGATTGGTAATGTTTGTTAACTCTTTGATGAAAAGATGATTGTCGTAATTTTGTGCTTATTGTAGAAACATGACTATGTAGTCTGTTTCCTTGATTTTCAGATTGCAGGTGTTGCAGATTGTTGAAATAATAAGACCAGTTTGATGGTTGTGGTGAATAACCTTAGGATTTTCAGGGATAAAATCATTTTTGCACTCTTTGCACATTGAGGCCATGTCGTATTTTTCTTGCTGATCTTTTGTGAGAGGAGGTGGCTGGATTTTATTTCTTTTCAGATTAGGAGCAAGGTCCTTCGCACATTCTGCTATCTTTTCAACAAAGCGTCTCGAAGCATTCGGACCACGATACAAGATGGGCTCATCCATTTTTTCATTGTAAATTCAGAAACTGCAAAATTGTTGTTCGAAAATCCTGGTGGTGCTTGATGTTTCCGGGTTTGGATCGCACAAGGCAATACGACTTCAAAAAGCCTCATTATCCTCATAGAGGACAACTGGGTGAGATAGCGGAGCGCGATAATTACTAAACGCCATCTAAATGCTCATCCAATTCCTCCTTTGCTGTCTTAACACCTCTTCCTTAGGATTTTGTCATACAACAATCACAAAATTCTATTTTAGTACGATGCTTGGTGAGTTGACGTCCAATAAGTCGTGACAAGTGCAGTGTCAGGTAGTAGTTGTCGTCTATCGAAAAAAGTCTCACCACATTGCAATTAGTATTATCCTGTTCTTCAAGAGGTCGGAGAAGGCGAACACTGCCATCGTCATCAATATCATACATTACAACCTGAATATATTGAGTCTTTTCCGATTCGTATTGCGTTATACGTATATCTTGCAATATCTCATAAAGCAACCGGATATCTTATTCGTCTCACAATTCTTTTATATAGTTTCTCATACTGGTTGTAGTTAAAGAGTCTATGAGGGTTATCTGGCGCCGGGTGCATAGCAGCAATGATACACCACAAGAAACTTTTTTTGGTCATTACTCTCTATACTTACTTAGCACAGCTTCTATTTCAATATGAGGGGGTAGGTTTTTTTGGACTAGGTTTGTCACCTTGTTGTTTTAGAGGTGCATTGTTGGTGATGCTACGCAGTGCCTTGTATTTAACTATTTTCATTTTTAAAACATGATTGCGACCACACAGACTCAGTCCACTGCGACGTCCCTCAAACACTTCCTGCTGTTGGACAAGCTTCTTATATTGCTCTGTTAATATTTCTTCTAGATGTTCACCGCCAGCAAAATGTAAAGTTTCTAGCCCAGCATAAAAAGTGTAAGACAAATCCTCATCTGCCATTTTTTGGTAAAGAAGAGTAAGTCGCAAATGAATTTTGATGGCAGCAGCATTAACTATACCCGAATTGTATCCATAATTTCCGGCTTTATATTTTCCAAGAAGGGGTCTACATCACACGCTTCATTAGAATCAGAACCTGAATAAAACTTCACTACATGCATGCTTCCATTCGGGGCAGTGCGTTCCAATGTAGTGTATGGTTTCTTAGTTGAAGGATTATCACTACTTCATCTCACAGTGAGTTCCAATTCAGTGCTCGTTTTCTTTCGCTACTTGCCCCCGACCGACAACATTTCTTCAAATGTCTTGCTATATTAGAGACCGTATTTTATATTCCACAGTGATCACAGAGCTTCGTAGCCTCATTCAGGGTAACACTAGAGGGGCTAGTTTTCGGCTCGATTCTAAAATTTTCATATGTGTTATTTATATGCAATTTACTGGGGAAGGGTGGGGGGGAGAAGAATTCAACAATCTTTGATGACCGCAAGCAACAAGAGATTCAGTCAAACTGCAATAGAAGAAAGTAAGGAGGAAAATAATAAGAAAACATAATGTAAACTAAGGGTAATTTGTGAAGCTACAAATATGCATATGTTTTTTGGTCACTTCCAATTATTATTTTTGTGAAGGGTGTGTAGAGAGCGTAGATAGATTAGACATTGAACTAGGTATGGTTTGATTACTATGATAAATATTATTATTTGGAGATAACTCAATTTCTGGTTATCAATATTTTTTTTGGGGGGGGTTGATTTGGCGAGTGAGTTGGTCCCAGGTTTTTAACCTGGTGGAGGAGCATATTGGTTCGAATATAATTTTAAACTGTATGTTCAGTCCCCGATTAGTCTTACTGTGCATAAAGTAAATTTAAATAAACAAATTAATCAATCAAAAATAATTGATTTGACAAGTCTGTAAATTTGTTCATGTATACAAAAAGGCACCCTTGAATAATTCACAAACACAATTTTATATATACCACATAATTAAGAGAAGTAGTATTGTTTTCAGTCACCATTTTTATTTTGAAGCCTCCCGATGGCGTAGTGGTAGTTTCATCGCCTTATAATCAAACGCTCGCAGGTTGGTATTTAGTGGAAGCACATATTAGTTTGAATATCACTTTAAAACTATAGACCCAGTCGCGATTAGTCTTACTGGGCATAAAGTAAATTTAAACAACAAATTAAATCAAACAAAAAAAATAGTCGTTGTTTTGAAATCAAGCAACACATGTCATATTATTTATTTTGCTTGACAAGGACTATAAAAAATAAATAATAGAGTAATAAAAAATTGAAAAAGAAACAAAGATACATGACTTACCTTAACAGTCTTTCAATTTCTTCTATACAAAACTATAACGTTGAAACAGTCCTTCTTCTAAAACTACATCTTCATAGGTAACAACAAGCAGCAAAAGATAAAAAAAATCACTGCAAATAGGACGAAAAGTACTTAAAAGAATAATGCAAATTGGAAAGTTTTCAAATCTAAAAATATAGTGGTAACATCATTGCCTTGTAATCAAGGGATCCCGAGTTTGATACCCAGTGGAGGCACATAGTAGTTCGAATATTATTTTAAACTGTAGGTCCAGTCCCGATTAACCTTAATATGCATCAAGTAGACTTAAACACATCCAATCAATCCAAAAATGAGTTGCTTTTTTTTAAATCGAACAACAAATGTTATGTTATTTATTTTTATAGGCTTTAAAAAACAAAGCTAATTATAAAAAAAGAACAAGGGGAAACAAAGAGACACAATTTACCTTAACGGTCATTTTGATTATTTTTCTATACAAACCTATAAATTTGAACAGTCCTTCTTCTAAAACTGCAACTTCATAAGTAACAAGCAACAAATATCCAAAACAAATCACTAAATACAAAATATAGAAAAAATAATGCAAATTGGGAAATTGCAAATCTACAAATATAGTGGAAACATTATTGCCTTATAATAAAAAGTTTTCAGTTGCAATACTTAGTGGAAGCACAAGCAATTGGATATCACTTTAAAACTATAGGTTCAGTCCTGATTATCCTTACTGTGTAACAAACCGAATTTAAATAATTATCAAATCAATCCAAAGATCAGTTGTTGTTTTGAAATCAAGCAATAAATATCATGTTATGTTATTTTCTTTTAAATCCTTGATAAACATAACAAATATTATATTTTTTTAAAAAATAGAAAATAAACAGAGACATGACTTACCTTAACAGTCTTCGAATTTCTTCTATACAAAACTATAAAGTTTAAACAGCCCTTCTTCTAAAACAACATCTTCATAGCTAACAAGCATCAAAATATCCAAAAATCACTGCAAATAGAAAACAAGTAAGGGAAAGAAAAATGCAAATTGGGGAAATTTGCAAATCTACGAACATAATAGTAACATTATAGCCTTATAATCAAGAGCTCACGATGTTTGATAGCCAGTAAAAGTATATAGTAGTTCGAATATTATTTTAAACTATAGGTCCAGTCCCGATTTAGTCTTACTGTGCATAAAACGGATTTAAACAACAAAATAAATCAAACCCCCTAACCCCTTCTTTTATTTTTTAAAAACATTCTTCACATCTAGTTATTATTTGTGAAGATTATGTAGAAAGCAGAGATAGATTTGTATTTGTACTAGCCAAAATTTGATTTATTGATAATTATTATTATTATCTCGGTGTAATTTCTGTGTTTTTCAAATAGGCAAAACAAAAAAAAATTACCGTAAAAAGATTTATCTTTCCAAAATTCTTCAGTACAAGGGGGCCTCCCCGATGGCGCAGTGGTAGCGTCGTCGCCTTGAAATCAAGGGGTCCCGGGTTCGATACCAAGTGGAGGCACAAGTGGTTCGGATCCCACTATAAACTGTAGTTCCAGTCCCAATTAGCCTTACTGTGTATAAAGTGGACTTAAAACCCCAAATCAACCATCATTCAGTACAAGGGCTAAATGTTGAATTCTTCTTCCTCTAAGTTGTTTTTTTGTAAACTGCAATTACACAACTACAACTGGAAACTGAAAACTAAACACAAGTACACCTTGTTCAATGTCTGGAATGTTCTCATTGCACGTAAAGTAAAGTGCTCCCCTGTGCATAGCACCACGCAATGAAGGCGTATAGGGGGCGTTGGGGGTAACGCCCCATACTTATTTGATCCGGTCATTGCACGTCACTCATTGTATTTGTCCTTGACAGACTTTTCCCCTACTGCCCTGGATATAAGATCAGGCAGTAATTCATCATATTTTTTTTCTTTTCCAAAATTTTTGGGAACAAAATAAATACAATGCAAAATACAATGCATCAGCAAGGACACCACAACAATAAGCCGGAAAAATCTATTCTTCTCTGCATAAAACTAGATTCCAACACAAAAAGCTCTCAATAGAAAAAGCATCCGTTCCCACATGTATGTTTCTATGGATATAAATCATGCCATGTCTGAAGAGCATTTTTTTGTATGTTACAAAGCAAAGGAACTTACATAAGTCATAAGGCAATAATATCAAACACACTTATATATATATATATATATATATATATATATATATATATATATATATATATATATATATATATATATATATATATATATATATATTACCCATTCCCAAATACACATCTAAGATTTTGCCATTGACAATTTTTCAACTGTAAAAAACAAATCTCGGGACACAATTTTTTTACGCAAATGGTTCTCGGACAACAACTAGCAAAAACCCACACATATCTTGTAGCATGCGATGTGTTGATTAATATGCAAAAATCCCGAGCTTTCAGTGATCATTCGTTCAGAAGTTATAAGCAGTCAAAATTAATAGAGAGGGCCACTCTAATACTGATTGGATTAAGATCTGCTATGAAACAGAGTGATCAATTTCATTTCGCCCCAAGCTCAACTGGCTATAAATTTGGCCAGTTGAGCAAGTAAAAAAAATGCTGGTAGCACAACCCGAAAAAGACTGCTCGTGAAAGTCTATGGTATAATCGTTTCTCTCGTCCCGAGTCAGAACGAGTTGGAAAACTCGCTTTTAACGCATGAATTACCCCAGTTTCACCGGTGAAACTGAGAGGAATCCCCTTGAACAACCGGAATACCACACAAAAACATGAACTTTCTCAAAACTCGTCGTGGCTCGTCTTGAATTAGAAGGTACCATTGGACAACTACTAAGGTCACCATAATTGGAAAAGAAGCGCGGTTTTACAAATGCAATGGGACGCATGATTCTACGTGTATCTCTGGGAGTTCGGATTTCTATGTTACAGTGACAAAAGTGTCCACATCGTGTTTATGTATGCGTGTGCGCTCGTGAACACACGTAACCTCTTAGATGAGTTAGTGTCAGTTCGAAAGCAGCATAAGACTTGTTGATCTTGCTGCAAAAAGTATGTTGCCACAATTACAATTAATGTAAAATAGTTCGATACCCGGTGGAAGCAAATAGTGGTTCGGCTAACACATTAAACTGTAGGTCCAGTCCCGATTAGCCATACTGTGCATTAAGTGGATTTAAAAAACGAATTCAAACATTCAATCAATCAATAATGTAAGGCAATTAGATCCAAATCAAGACATCTGAATATAAATGGACAACGTAGTTCGTTGCGAAACCATATTTTACAGGTTCGAATCCTGGTCAGTCGTGAATGATTTTATGCTATCGTCATTTCATCAATTCATCCTTTTGCATCGTCGAGATTAACATAGGAGATAGAAAAGCGACGTATAAAATAAGAGGGGTGTAAGGGGTGACCTTCCACGTAGGCGCCCAAAAGTCAACCTCACTTCCACGTAGTGCACCCTGGACTAAAGACTAACGAGGCTCTGGCGACTGGCAATATGGCCAGTATAATTTTGTGTGTTTTGTCCTGTTTGTTGTCCTTGTGTGTGCTGAGTGCCCGTTTACGGCCTCAGCTTTTAACAGAAGTCAGAACATTTTAACATTTTTAGTTATGCAACGCTAGAGTTGTTATTTGTAATGATCAGGGGCTGGCCCCCGTATAATGTGACGGGAGCAAAATAGCCTAAGTGCTGACGCTCCCAAAATTTTAAATTCAAAATTCAAAATTCAAAATAAGAAAACTTTTCTTGCATTAGCTTTTACATAGGCGTGTTCATTGGGAGTGTACTTTCACAAATCTCACCCAACAATCATTCATTTTCATCCTTGTGACTGGTCAAGATCCGGCGCGGAGGGACTGTGGGAACTCAATACCAAAAAGTAGCCCAGAGATTACACGGACGAAGATTACCAAAGTTAAACGGAAATTTCGACAATGAGGAGGCAACCGTGGGCCTCGTGGACATGATCAGCTCCAAGCTCGCCAAGTTCATCGTGAACGACAACAACTTCATAAGGTACCTCATCAAGATCATCAACACCCTGCTATGACAGATATCGTCATATGGCTGGTTTAACTTACTGTATGTAGGATGATTAACGGTGATATGAACATGTTTATATACTCGGCATGCAAGTAATTCAGAGAATTCACGAAAGATGGAGTATAGGTGCTGTTAAAATTATCACTGCTCATGTTAATATATAAAAAAATAAAGTTGGAAGGCACCAGTCGGAATTTTAGGAATAAAACTATAAATTCTGGAGTTGCGTCTCGTGTAGATATCGGTATTATGATAAAATCCATTTTTTATTCATATTTAAGCTTTCTGGTTGCAAATGTTGACATTATGTTGTAAGATCCTTTATATTTATAAAAAAAAAATACCACGAAAAGTTTGATGTCGACTTATGCACAGGGACATTTCGGGCTGACAACGATTTACTGGGTCTTGCAATTCGTACACTTAACCTTGAAAATTAATTCATAATGTTTGTTATTCTCCATTATTTCGCATAAATAAAATAAATATGAATATTAAAGTCTTTAATTATAATAAGATAATTGATACATACACATATATATTAATATTCAGTAATGTGTTCAGGAAAATTGTTTTTGTTTAACACGGAGGAACGTGTTGTAAAATAAAATGTGTCGGGACTTGGAGGGAAAGTGTGGTTGAAAGAATGATGGACGGTGGTTGAAGTGCTGAAAAAAGGAAGGCGAGAAGAAATAATCTTCTGATCATTGAGACACACGACAAGAGGGGCTATGACATATTGATTCTTAAGGATGAATGGTTGGAGATCATCCGGATGTTAAACACGATGTGTCAATAGGACATTTGGTATGACGAAAGAAAAATGGTAGGGGATGCGATTTATGTTCTGCAAACCAACCGGCAGTGAGGCAAGCCAATGTTCGTCATAATTTAATGCATGAGCTCATGTCAGTAGATCTGCCGAATATACGTCCATATTTAAGAGCATCCTTACGTGTGTTGCGAATGGTGCGAAGAAGATGGAAAATCTTTTGTGCTAAATTTCGTGGTCAAAGCAAATGGCGGAAAACGCATTGCCACTAAAAATTGAATTTTATTGTCCATAATTCAATAGCGCAACAGCCCAATATCGGGCCAAGGCTTACCTACCGACCGCTGGCGTCCCTCCCACGCGAGCCACCAAGGGGGCGTGGAGATCTGCAGCCAGACTAGGGGGACGGGTGGTCAGCCCGACCGATCCCCAGCCCTTGTAGGACTTCGCGACCGGATTACGCTCACTCACTCGGAGCTCCCCAATTTCCTCACGATGGTGGGTTGCCACCGGCCCTATACGTAGGCCGATTAAATTCCGACCAGAGCCGGATTCGAACCTACGCCGTCCCGCAGCGAACGATCTCAAGAAGAGTGAACGTCTTAACCCGCTTTTTTTTTCATTCTGATATACAAGTTATGGAATTACATTGTTTTGGACATAAGTGTATTACTGCTATTACAATTTGTATTTCTATATGATTAACCTTTACATTTTTGTTTGACCTAAATTAAGTATAAAGCACTATTAAGAAATTTGCATACCATTTCTTCCTTGCTTGGAGAGGGATTTTTTCGTATTGTTCTTGCAAGAAGATACTGAATTGTTTCTGAAAACTGTTCTCGTCATTGTGAAAGATATATAAGAAGAATTCAGTTATCAACCATTGTACTGCTCGTTGTTTTGTTGGTGGAAAGAAATTTGAAATAAGGAAAAACTATATCTGTATCCGTAAACTTTGTTAATGAGGTTCGGCATATACGACTGAGCATTGTTCGCAAATTGTTCCATGCCGTGGAGGAGTTTCGACACTTCGTTTTCTGTGGGCTAAAGAGTCTGGCACGTTGCATGATATACAGTTAGGAGAGTCACTGATTCCATATTGGTATGTCCTATCTCTTGTCACTATAACACGATGAACCACTTTGTACCATATTGATTGGCCAGCTTTTGAAAGGTGTTTGTCGGAGACATTTTCCCATATTTGCGGCCAATTATGAGTAATGAAATCCCTGACTTTTCTTGGTACTGTGTGCTTTGAACTATTGATTTCACTATATAACTTTTTAACAGATGGTGTAATTGTCTCATGTCGTAATAACTGGTAGCATACCTGTAAAGCGATGTCCTTATAAAACAAAAACCTTTTGGGGATACTTTGGATATCGATGGGAGCTTCTAATGGAATGTTCCGTATTATCGTCTGTATACATGCTTGGGTCGTTGACTAGTGCAGTGAGAAAGCTGTTTGAAGGCCAGTCTGTACAAACAAAGCTCTTGTATGTGTGTTAGCGTGTATTAGTGCCAACCCACCTGTTTTCTCTGATAATGTGACCTCATTTATTGCCACCCGGAGAATTGTATCGTGCCACAAAAAGCAGCCAACAGCTTTGTTGACCTTGGCTAAGTGCTGTGGTTTGAAGGGCAGGATTTTTGCTACATACCAAAGTTTAGAGAGAGCATATAACGATAAAATCTTGCTAATTATCAGGTAAATCAATTAATCATCGTAATAAGCAATAATACGCATTGGATTGTGGCTGTTCACCGGGACTTGGACGGCAGAGTGCGAAGGACTAGCCTGTTTCCCGAGAGAAGAGGCCGAGCCTCGGGTAAAGAAATATAAAAATACAACTTTGTTACCAATGGTCAGATTCAACTGAAATTAAAGACAGCCCAGCAGCGGATTATCATCGACGAAATCCCCAAAGCAGAATTTGATAGGAGATAAATTAAGCCCGATATTAAAGGTTAAAGAGCTAGACTGGATAACAATAGCTACAGACTCCCTGGCACTGTCTTCGGAACGAACGTGCAGGTTACAATAGGCCTGGTCTTTGGCTAACCTCTACTCGAGGTGCTGCTCGAGAAGGGTCAAAGAACTCCAAATATACGGGCCAAGATAGCAGGACAAGAGCCTACGACTTTAGGACAATTTAGAAACGCTTGGACAGAGAGGGTACCGTAACGAACCTTTTGAATAGCAAATAAATAGACGCGCAGAGAAGCGGAAGACACCAGTTTTACTCAGATTTTCTTCGGCGTGTTATCGTGCACAATCTTTCGCGAACCACCCGCTTAAAGTATCCGCTTTGTGTGTCGCACCGTTCCGTGTTGTGTTATTTCGCACGTGTCTGTGTACTATCAAGATGGAGTAGAGACAGAGAAAGGCCCTGCTGGGGGGCGTCTGACCCAGTTGCCACCTTGAAGATGCGGAGATCCTATCTTATCGCCCGGAAGCCATCTATTGACCACGCCGCAAACATCCACGACTTCACCACGAGGACTTCAGTCAGAGCCGACAAAGGTAAGCCGGAATGGACGTGAAAATGGATAAGCTTCGTTCGCCCCGTCGTGACATCCAATGAACTCGCTAATTACGTAAATATTACCAAGACATTGCTTATTACGGTGATTAAATTGCATCAACTATCATTTTAACATGTAAAACCGTACAGCGTTCAATTATCCATTCATCCAAAGTATTTAACATTCAGATTGTACGACGCTATAAATTGTCAATATAATTATATATCAGTGATCCTTGTTAACCTCAAAATTAACAATATATAGATTAACATTCATTCAACAACAACAACTTAAAAGGAGTAGTGTTTTGTCGTACAGGTGAAGCTCCGACCGGAACATGTTTTCCCGGAAATGCAAAAGTAAATGTCAAATTAAGAACATTTTAAATTAATGTAGCTAACTTTAAACATGCCACCGAACTATTATTGTATTAATTACTCATGTCTATTGGATTGCCGAGAAATGAATGCGAGTGTGACTGTGAGAATGAAAGGGGCAATGATGTAATGTTTATGCATGTGCTTTTTTATAGAAATTACAGTGTATATATATAGAGCTAACCCTGTGGTGTGATTTGTTCTACCCTATGTAATCTCTTGGGCTCCAACTGATGGCACTTACCCTGGGACAAAAGGTAAATAGGTTATTAATGATTGCCTTTTGTTTATTTGTTTAATTGTTTTGTGGGTTTGACATTACCATTGTAATGTAGAACCAGAGTGACGTCAGGCACGTTAAATAAGTAGACGTCGAGTCACTTAAAAGCAAAAACATTGATAAATCTTACTCGTGCTTTTAAACTCAGAGAGCGCATCTTGTTCACTCTGAGGACGTATATCGCCCTCTCGCACGTGAGTTTACTATTGGCTTCGATCGTTTCATCGATATTTGCATAGAAGTTTATACCTAAAACTTTTATTTTATTGTCTACAGGGATCTCCGTATTGTTTGTGAAAGGATTCTCCTTGCCAAGGGGCATCAGGAATGACTTTCGATTGTTTAGTTTTGCTCCTGATGTGAGCTCAAAAGTATGTATTTGGCTTTTAACACTGTGGAGATCCCTTTCATCCTTAAGAAAAATCGTGACGTCGTCCATGAAACTGCCAACTTGTATTGTGGTGGAAGCCATAGAAATGCCCTGTAAATGATGCTGGATACTAAACACAAAGTGGGCTATTGTGAGGACGTACAATGTGCTACTCAAGGGACTACCTTGTAGTACACCTCGTTGCATTTTAAAACTTGTTGTCAAGAAACCATTTATTTTGAGTTTTAGCAGCATATGATTATATAATGTTGTGATCCAATTAATAAAAGTGTCTCCGAAGCCATATGCCACTAAGACTTTGGACAGATATTCGTGGCTCACTCTGTCATATGCTTGAGAAAAGTCTAAAGATAGAATTGCCTCTGATGCATTCTTATTTTGTTTGGTAATAATTACGTCTCTTATCGTTTGCAGCAAGTGATGTATACTTTGAGACGTATTACAAGCGAACTGTAAATTGCCAATAAGTTTAACCATATATTTATTTTAAACGCTGATTTATGCACCTACTTATAAGTTTGATGTCACTACTCAATATTGAAATAGGCCTAAAATCTGTGACAAACTTTGGATTTCCCTTTTTGGGAACTAACACTATAACTCCCGTGCTACTGGTCTTCCCTATTGTCCCTGTTGTCAACACTTCGTTGACCCATTCCGTTAATTCGTCTCCTATTAGATCCCAGAAACATTGATAGAATTCTGATGGTAATCCATCTTCGGCTGTAGTTTTATTCCTCAGCGCTTTGAATACTGCATCATGAACCTCCTTTTTACTAAACGGTTGTGTGAGCTCAGTTCTTTCATTTTCTGTCAATGATGCAGGGAAGTAGTTCAAAAAATTACATTGCCTTTCTGTTGGATTAAAGGCTTCACCAAGCAGATTTTTATAGTATTGCAAAAACCTGTCGTGTATACTATGAGGGCTGGTGACAACTTCACCGGAATCTAAAGTTAATTTATGAATGACGTGACTCCTGGCGTGTTTATGTTCTTGAAGAATGTGACTTAGTGTGGCTTGCTCGTCAGGGTCTATAGGAAGAATCTTGCTCTTTATTATTGCTGCAGATTTTCGTTTCCTATGTATAGAAAGTAATTGCGCTTTTATTTCATTTGCATAGGGACGATCGAAATTACCTTGCAGTGCTACACGATGGAGATCATTCAAAGCTGCATACAAAAAATTATATTTGTTTCTTTGATCTCTACTAACCTCTGCACTGAAGAATTTACTGACCTGACGAAATTTTGGCTTAACTCGAGTTTCCCACCACTCGATTAGGGTCTTTTGCACTGGCCGAGAGGCCTTGAGTTCGTTCCACGTTTCCCTGATTAGCTGGACATAGCTACCATTGTGTAATAATGTGCTATTTAAAAGCCAGTACCCGCTACCTGTCGGGGTTTGATCAAATCTAAATTGATTTTGAGAATTGGGACACTATGGTCCCTAAAGCATACTGGAAAATTTTGAACACTAATTATATAGTCCTGAAATCTTGGTGCGACATAAAACCTATCGATCCTTGACGCACTATTGGATGTGATATGTGTGTAACCTGGACTTTCGCCCTTGGCGTGTATCCAAGCGTCACGCAGTTGTAACCCCTGCGTTAATTCATAGAGCGCTCTTGAGAAGTTAGTAGTGTCACAAATATGCCTTCTACCGCAACTCTGATTTCTTGACCAAACGACCACCAAAACCTGAAAATCTCACTTTCTCTCCCCGTTCCGCGCCTCATTTATTGCGCTGACGATGTTTCACGGCGCAGAAAAGCCGGTACGAGTAAATTCACTCTCTCATTCTTGAAGTACGAATGCACCTTATCGTAATTTTCCAAGTCCTGGCCAAATGTTTATATATATCGTGACCTTTGTAAACCTCTCTCTCGGGGGAAACGATGTGCCACACACGCGCGCGCGCGCGTATGCCTCTCATTATTTTTTCCGTATTGTGACGCAAAACAAACAAACAAATAATAATAATTGTTGTTTTTTTAGGATCCCCTGGCCCCTATATAAATTCGCCAGGGGTGCGTGGTGAGTAGTGTATATTAGCCGGTTCTAAGTCATACTTTGTAGGTATCCTCTTTTTTAACCAATCGAATATCAGTTTTTGACATATTTTGACAATTTTTTGTCGTCGTTTTAGCGTTTAGCGATGTTTTTAGTACAATTTTCAATGCATTATTTTTTTCCCACCTCGTACTTGGTAGGTATATTACGATCTTACGTGATATAACTTAACCTATTTTTTTTTATTACATGCTAAACTACACGAGAGCTTTTACATGCTTTGACCTACTTTAGAGTAGTGCAGATTAGAGAATTCAACGCCCTCAAGTGGGGGTCAAAACAACCTTAAAAACTCACTTTGTCTCCACGTTCCGCGCCTCATTTATTGCGCTGACGATGTTTTGCAGCGAAGAAAAGAGCACCAAAACATCAAAAACTCACTTTACTCATTTGGGGATCACCAAAATCTCAAAAACTCACTTTTATTAATTGAGGTTCACCAAAACCTCAAAACCTCATTTTCTCTCCACGTTCCGCGCATTCATTCGTTGCGCTGACACAGCGTGATGAGTAAATAATGCACTCTCTTATTTTTGAAGGATGAATGCACCTTATTGTAATTTTCCAACTCTGGGACCAAATGTTTATATATCGTGACTTTTGTAAACCTCTTTCTGGAACGATGTGTCGCACACGCGCGCGCGCGCGCCTATATTGTGACGCAAGCAAACAAACAAATAATATTTTTTTTAAGATTCCTGGCCCCTAACCCCACTTCCGGTCGCCATTTTGGATTTCCGAGCATAGGTTGTATTCATATTTTACTCACGTATAGGCGTACGTGATGAATCCGCAAACAGATTTTTCCTAAGTCTTACCGTTTCCAAGATAATCCCACTTCCGGTCGCCATTTTGGATTTCCGAGCATAGGTTCTATTCATACTTTTTGTCACGTGTAGGTGTACGTGATGAATCCGCAAACAGATTTTTCCTAAGTCTTACCGTTTCCAAGATAACCCCACTTCCGGTCGCTATTTTGAATTTCCGAACATAGGTTCTATTCATATTTTACTTACATATAGGCGTTTGTGGTGAATCAGCAAACAGATTTTTCCTAAGTCTTACCGTTTCCAAGATAATCCTACTTCCGGTCGCCATTTTGGATTTCCGAACATAGGTTCTATTCATACTTTTTCTCACATGTAGGCGTACGTGATGAATCTGCAAACAGATTTTTCCTAAGTCATGAATTGGAGGGTTCTATGGCAACCTATATTAATTCTCGTAAGAGAACAGAAAACACAAAAAAAAAACAAAAAAAAAACAATACTGTGGTCACTACAACAAATAGTCTTCTTCAACCCCTATCCAACAAACCAAAAAAAAAATCATCATCCTAACTAGAACCATGTAACTAACATTGTGATGACTCATATTAAGCACTTCTTAATTGTATTACTTATAAGGGTATACTATTGCACAACGTTTTTGCAACAAGTTATTACGTAACATTGTGATGACTCATATCTAATGCCCTTTGTTGTATTAACTATAAGGGAGTAAACTATTACACAACATATTGCAACAAGTAATGTGATGAGTCATATCTAACGTGGCGTCTTCTGATTGGTTAATTATTACAGGTGTTTTCAATACGGTTCGCGCTTTTATTATATAAGACGGCATACACTGCAGATCAGTCAGTCTCGTGAGAGCAGCCGAAGAGTACGGACGTCCTGTCGCAACACTCCTTGTTTTTTGTAAAAAAAATAGGTATTTAACTTTCTTTGAAGCTACATACCATCTATTATTTCAAGTTCAAAGGTGTTTCACGTGGTTTTTCATAGTAATTTCGACCAGATTGAATTTTGACGTGATCGTGCATTTTCTATTTCACCTCAAGAAATTCTATATAAATAACATACCTGAAAATTGTATCGCTATATACTAGACTTTTTGATTTCTGTGATTTTCGAAAAAGCAATGGCATCCACCACCAGTTTCAATCGTAAAAATGATAAAACTGAATGTGTTACTTGTGGGAAGCTAATCTCAAGGAACAATTTATCGGTACACAGGGCAAGATGTAGCGAAACAGGTTCGAGAATTAATCGTTCGTCACCTTCTAAGTCTTGTGCTCGATGCGGAAAGATGATTAGCATTACAAATTTAAGTAAACACCTCAAAATTTGCAAACCATCGACCGAACAAGGAACATTGAAAAGGAAAATCGATAATTCAGAAACGGAAGCTTCCACTTCCAAGCAAATTAAATTATCTAATGAACGCAAACCAATTAGATCTGCATTCAACGACCAACTCCAGGATTTTTCAATTAAGTCAGAACCAGGCCGTGACATTCTAAGTTTCTTGGACGAAACAAAAACATCTGTACTAAATATTTTGAAAGATAAACTTGAAAACAACTCTATAAAAGTATACGTTGTTCTGTTTTCTGAATACGAGAAAGTTGATGGGACAACGAGTATTTTTTATCATCGTACAAAAAACCAGACACTTTATTTTGCTGACGTCGAAAATTTGGACAACTTCTATTATAAAGTTTCCAACGAGCTGGTTAAGAAACACGACGGTTTCGAGGCTAAAGGATCGGGATGGTCTCTGTGTGGAAGTCCTCACACGTTAACTGTTTACGTGAACCGATTCTCGCCTCTTCGCGCTTCCAGCTACGTTCCTCTTCCACCGAACATTCAACACAAGAGGGCTGTGTTAAATATACAGAACAGCGATAAAAAGTGTTTTCTCTGGTGTGTGTTGGCAGAACTTCACCCGATTCATTGGTCAAATAATCCAGAACGGGTTTCTAATTACAAACAATACGAGACCGACTTTCAAAGTGTAATGTCTGGCATCGAATACCCGGTGACATTGTCGGATATAACAAAGTTCGAAAATCGTGCAGGAAAACGCATCGCTATTAATGTATATTCTTTCACGTCAGATAAATATCTCGTGCATCCCGTCAGGATAAGCGATATCGACGATGACGATGCTTGTGTAATAAATCTCCTTCTCATTTCCAACGAGGATGTCTATCATTACACGCTAATTCGTTCAATGTCTCGATTACTAGGAAGCCAAACAACCAAGCATGAACATTGCATCGAAGTTTGTCCGAGATGCCTAACCACGTTCGACGATCAAAAACAACTCAATTATCGAAATTACACTGGACGTCAAATTGCTATCGAGAAACTTGCCGAACATAAAATTTATTGCGGTGACAACAGACCGGCTAGAATGTTGATGCCCGAAACGAACGAAGTCGAAGAATTCAAAATGCACAAGGCATTGTTGGAACATCCCGCAATCATCGTCGCAGATTTCGAGTCTTTCCTGAAACCACTCTCCTACTGCGAACCGGATCCTGAAATTTCCTCCACAACGCCGTACCAGCTTCATCAACCTAATAGTTTCGGCTATGTTGTTGTGCGACGTGATAAAATAAATGAAGCATATATATACCGCGGACCAAATGTAATCGAACACTTCCTGGAAAAAATGGTGGAGGAGGTTGAGGTAATTGGTAACGTACTGCTTACATCAAAACCGATGGCACCTTTAACTGAAAATGAACTTCAAAATTACAATTCCACTGAGGTGTGTCCGGTATGTGATCAAAGTTTCACTGATGAGAACAAAAAAATATTCCACCACGATCATTTCAGCGGAAACTACGTAGGTGGAATTTGCAACACGTGCAATCTTAAAATCCAGAAACCTAAATTCATCCCCATATTCTTTCACAACGGAAGCGGATATGATTTTCACCACCTGGTGAGACATCTTGGCTACGATCCGAAACGTATAGGTGTCTTGGCCGAGAATGAAGAACGCTACATTAGTCTCAGCAAGCAAGTGCCGATTCCGGGAACGAAAAATACAATCGAGATGCGCTTCCTGGATTCGTATAGATTTCTCTCTGCAAGTCTGGATGCTTTAGCGAACAAACTCACCGACGATCAATTTAAAATAACTAGAGCTAGTTTTCCCAACGTAGACATAAAACTCGTTAGACGTAAAGGGGTTTATCCTTACGAATACGTCAGTGATAATTCTAAATTTAACGACGACGCTCTCCCACCTCCAAGAGAATTTTACAGCAGACTCAGAGAGAAAGGAATCACGGACGAAGAATACCAACACGCGCAACTCATGTGGGAGAAATTAGGATGTAGGACACTCGGAGACTACCACGACGCATACTTAAAATTGGACGTGACGATACTCGCGGATGTTTTTCAAGCGTTCAGGAAAACGGCAACGAATATTTATAAATTAGATCCAGCGTATTTCTACAGCCTACCGGGATTAGCGTGGTCGGCAATGTTATTCCAGACAAAGGCCAAGCTGGAACTGATATCGGACGTTGACATGTTACTTTTCATCGAAAGAGGGATACGAGGTGGAATGGTGCAATGTGTACAGAGACATGCAAAAGCTAATAACGTACACATGAAAGAAGATTACGATTCAAATCGAGCATCGAATTACATCTTCTACGCCGACGTTAATAATCTCTACGGACATGCCATGGTTCAGAAACTTCCTTACGGGGGATTCGAATGGTTAGATCCCACTTCGATAGACATTATTCATTTCGACGATAGCGAGTGCGGTTTCTTCGCAGAGGTAGATCTCCAATTCTCCGACCACCTGCACGACACGTTTTCGGATTTGCCTCCGACTCCTGAAATCAAATGTCCACCCGACTCGGTTCAGGACAAGCTTTTGTTAACATTGGACCCTAAACAGAGATACGTCGTCCACTACAAGAATCTCCGGTTTTTGATTGGGAAGGGTGTTCAGATAGTAAATGTTAGAAGAATACTAAAGTTTAAACATTCCACGTGGTTAAGACCTTACATAGAAACTAACACACAACATAGAACAGCTGCCACTTCCGATTTAGACAAGGACTTCTTTAAATTAATGAACAATGCGGTGTACGGAAAGACCATGGAGAATGTTAGAAAGCACGTAGACGTGAAATTAATTTCCGATAAGAATAAATGTCGGAAGTGGATAGCCGATCCTAGATTCAAGTCGAGAAAAATTTACAACGAGAATTTGGCACTTTTCAATCTAGATATAAAATTGATGAAATTCAGAAAACCAATTTACGTTGGCGCAACGGTTCTCGACTTGTCGAAACTTTACATGTTCGAATTTCATTACGACGTGATGAAACCCTTCTACAATGATAAAATATCACTTTTGTACACGGACACCGACAGCTTCATTTACAGCATACCAACACCTAACCTTTATGAAGACATAAAAAATCCTTCCATGCTCGAGTATTTCGATACTTCTGCGTATCCTCAACCCAACAGATTTGGGATTCCATCTCGTAACAAAAAAGTCCTAGGTAAACTGAAAGATGAATGTAACGGTGATATTATTGTCGAGTTCGCGGGTTTGTGTTCGAAGATGTATGCCATGAGAACAGAGAGTAGCGTCACGAAGAAAGCAAAAGGTGTGGGCAAAAATACGGTGGAGAACAAACTCACCTTCCACGATTACATCGATTGCCTTTACTCACAATCGACGATACTAAGTATAGAACAAAGAATCCAGAGCGTAGACCACGTGATTACAACAAACAAAGTTAGGAAAGTTGCATTAGATCCGCATGACGATAAAAGATGCATTTTGTCTAATGGAATCCACACGTTGCCTTGGGGACACTATCGTTTAGAAATTAGTAAAAATTGTAGGCAATGAAAATGAAAAAAATAAACTTAAATAACTATAACTAAAATAAAAAAATCTTTAACTGTCTCAAATTATCACATACACAATAAATAACTAGCAAGGACAATGAATCTCTTTGGTTTCCGAAAGCAAACAATGGAGACTGTACACCGCACGGCAGATCATGAATTTCTACCTTCCATATTATCTAAACTCAACGGCCTGTTGATCAATCAATTTTCGGAACGCTGCTCTTCTTGCTGGATCAGTGACGATTTCGGATTCGCGACGATCGACATGACGAGGAAACCCAACGACGGAAAATACAGAAACAAAATTAACGACTTTCAAAACGTTGCAACGTTGTGAGAAACGTTTACTGGAACGTTGAAACGTTTATACAGAAAGGTTGTTGTAATCACGTGGTCTACGCTTTGGATTCTTTGTTCTATACTTAGTATCGTCGATTGTGAGTAATGGCAATCGATGTAATCGTGGAAGGTGAGTTTGTTCTCCACCGTATTTTTGCCCACACCTTTTGCTTTCTTCGTGACGCTACTCTCTGTTCTCATGGCATACATCTTCGAACACAAACCCGCGAACTCGACAATAATATCACCGTTACATTCATGTTTCAGTTTACCTAGGACTTTTTTGTTACGAGATGGAATCCCAAATCTGTTGGGTTGAGGATACGCAGAAGTATCGAAATACTCGAGCATGGAAGGATTTTTTATGTCTTCATAAAGGTTAGGTGTTGGTATGCTGTAAATGAAGCTGTCGGTGTCCGTGTACAAAAGTGATATTTTATCATTGTAGAAGGGTTTCATCACGTCGTAATGAAATTCGAACATGTAAAGTTTCGACAAGTCGAGAACCGTTGCGCCAACGTAAATTGGTTTTCTGAATTTCATCAATTTTATATCTAGATTGAAAAGTGCCAAATTCTCGTTGTAAATTTTTCTCGACTTGAATCTAGGATCGGCTATCCACTTCCGACATTTATTCTTATCGGAAATTAATTTCACGTCTACGTGCTTTCTAACATTCTCCATGGTCTTTCCGTACACCGCATTGTTCATTAATTTAAAGAAGTCCTTGTCTAAATCGGAAGTGGCAGCTGTTCTATGTTGTGTGTTAGTTTCTATGTAAGGTCTTAACCACGTGGAATGTTTAAACTTTAGTATTCTTCTAACATTTACTATCTGAACACCCTTCCCAATCAAAAACCGGAGATTCTTGTAGTGGACGACGTATCTCTGTTTAGGGTCCAATGTTAACAAAAGCTTGTCCTGAACCGAGTCGGGTGGACATTTGATTTCAGGAGTCGGAGGCAAATCCGAAAACGTGTCGTGCAGGTGGTCGGAGAATTGGAGATCTACCTCTGCGAAGAAACCGCACTCGCTATCGTCGAAATGAATAATGTCTATCGAAGTGGGATCTAACCATTCGAATCCCCCGTAAGGAAGTTTCTGAACCATGGCATGTCCGTAGAGATTATTAACGTCGGCGTAGAAGATGTAATTCGATGCTCGATTTGAATCGTAATCTTCTTTCATGTGTACGTTATTAGCTTTTGCATGTCTCTGTACACATTGCACCATTCCACCTCGTATCCCTCTTTCGATGAAAAGTAACATGTCAACGTCCGATATCAGTTCCAGCTTGGCCTTTGTCTGGAATAACATTGCCGACCACGCTAATCCCGGTAGGCTGTAGAAATACGCTGGATCTAATTTATAAATATTCGTTGCCGTTTTCCTGAACGCTTGAAAAACATCCGCGAGTATCGTCACGTCCAATTTTAAGTATGCGTCGTGGTAGTCTCCGAGTGTCCTACATCCTAATTTCTCCCACATGAGTTGCGCGTGTTGGTATTCTTCGTCCGTGATTCCTTTCTCTCTGAGTCTGCTGTAAAATTCTCTTGGAGGTGGGAGAGCGTCGTCGTTAAATTTAGAATTATCACTGACGTATTCGTAAGGATAAACCCCTTTACGTCTAACGAGTTTTATGTCTACGTTGGGAAAACTAGCTCTAGTTATTTTAAATTGATCGTCGGTGAGTTTGTTCGCTAAAGCATCCAGACTTGCAGAGAGAAATCTATACGAATCCAGGAAGCGCATCTCGATTGTATTTTTCGTTCCCGGAATCGGCACTTGCTTGCTGAGACTAATGTAGCGTTCTTCATTCTCGGCCAAGACACCTATACGTTTCGGATCGTAGCCAAGATGTCTCACCAGGTGGTGAAAATCATATCCGCTTCCGTTGTGAAAGAATATGGGGATGAATTTAGGTTTCTGGATTTTAAGATTGCACGTGTTGCAAATTCCACCTACGTAGTTTCCGCTGAAATGATCGTGGTGGAATATTTTTTTGTTCTCATCAGTGAAACTTTGATCACATACCGGACACACCTCAGTGGAATTGTAATTTTGAAGTTCATTTTCAGTTAAAGGTGCCATCGGTTTTGATGTAAGCAGTACGTTACCAATTACCTCAACCTCCTCCACCATTTTTTCCAGGAAGTGTTCGATTACATTTGGTCCGCGGTATATATATGCTTCATTTATTTTATCACGTCGCACAACAACATAGCCGAAACTATTAGGTTGATGAAGCTGGTACGGCGTTGTGGAGGAAATTTCAGGATCCGGTTCGCAGTAGGAGAGTGGTTTCAGGAAAGACTCGAAATCTGCGACGATGATTGCGGGATGTTCCAACAATGCCTTGTGCATTTTGAATTCTTCGACTTCGTTCGTTTCGGGCATCAACATTCTAGCCGGTCTGTTGTCACCGCAATAAATTTTATGTTCGGCAAGTTTCTCGATAGCAATTTGACGTCCAGTGTAATTTCGATAATTGAGTTGTTTTTGATCGTCGAACGTGGTTAGGCATCTCGGACAAACTTCGATGCAATGTTCATGCTTGGTTGTTTGGCTTCCTAGTAATCGAGACATTGAACGAATTAGCGTGTAATGATAGACATCCTCGTTGGAAATGAGAAGGAGATTTATTACACAAGCATCGTCATCGTCGATATCGCTTATCCTGACGGGATGCACGAGATATTTATCTGACGTGAAAGAATATACATTAATAGCGATGCGTTTTCCTGCACGATTTTCGAACTTTGTTATATCCGACAATGTCACCGGGTATTCGAGTTTATTGAGTTTATTGAGTTTATTGAGCAATTTTCACACCGAAAGTACCCCTGAGGGGCATTGGTGCATGTACATTACAAAATACAACATGTTGACATCGCACATAATATATACATATACATATATACATCAATTTGGCAGATTTTTTTATAATATAACATAATATAATAGTAAAACATAGACTGACAAATTATTTTTGAAGTGAACTAGTGCTGTAAAAGTACATATTATCTAGTGTATACAATCTACATTTATTTTATAAAGTTATTTAATTCTTGAAATTCTTGAACTGAATATAATGTGTATTCCAATAACAATTTTTTCACTTTACTTTTAAAGATTGTGGATCTTTCAAAATTTTTGTAACTTTTTGGTAATATATTGTATAACTGGATGCCTGAGTAAAAAGGTCCCGTTTGGTATGCAGTTAGCCGAACTTTGGGAATGTGGAAGTCATCTTTTTGTCTGGTATTGTAATTGTGAGTGTCTATGTTCTTTGGATAGTTCGATTGTGTTTCGTGTATGAAAGTAAGTGTTTCAAGTATGTACAAACTTGGAAGTGTTAATATACGGAATTTTTTGAAAAGAGGTTTACATGTATCAGTTTTGTGTGCATTTGCCAAAATACGCAATGCTCTTTTTTGAATTTTAAAAATCCTCTGCGATTGAGCCGAGTTCCCCCAAAATTGGATACCATACCTCAAAATACTTTCGAAGTTTGAGAAATAGATATTTAGCATACATACTGTATTGAAACTATTTTTTAAGGTTCTTAATTGGTAACATACGGTGTTTAGCCTCTTGCATAAATGATCTATGTGAACTTTCCAGTTTAGACACTCGTCTATAAATATTCCAAGAAATTTTGTATTGTTAGTAGCTGTTATAACGGCATGCCCTACTGTGAAATTATCTTGCTTAATAGAAGAGTTTTTGGCTCTAGATACACCAAATTTTATTATATTAGTTTTTTCGTTGTTCATAGAAAGTTTGTTTGCTGAAAACCAGCTTTGTAGTTCAGTAAGAGCTTCTTCCGTTTTTTGAATTAAAGTTACATCGTTAACAGAATCTACTAAAGCCGTAGTATCATCAGCAAAAAGAGTAACTTGGGCAGTTTCAACATTTGCTGGAAGATCATTTATGAACAATGAAAACAATAGGGGTCCTAGTATCGATCCTTGGGGGATTCCAATAACCACATCTTTCAATTCGGAGTAATATGTTGTTTGCGTCCCATTATTGGATAAGCTATTTATTGCAACGCTCTGTTTTCTATTCGATAAATAGGATTCTATTAATTTATTTGATAGACCGCGGATTCCGTAGTATTTTAATTTCTCTAGTAGTATGTGATGATTCACACAGTCAAACGCTTTTGATAAATCACAAAAAATTCCAACAACAGAATACGTTTTGTTTATGGCGGAAAGAATATTATCAATTACATCAAAAATGGCATTTTTTGTTGTTTTCGATTTCACAAACCCATTTTGTTGCTTTATGAGTATCCTTTTATCTTCTGCATACTTTATTATCCTATTATAAATTAATTTTTCGAAAATGTTTGAAAAAATTGACAATAAGGAAATTGGTCTATAGTTTTCAATTTTTGTTTTATTTCCTTTCTTATATAAGGGTATTACTTTTGATATTTTTAGACAATCTGGAAAGCTACCATTTTCCATACACTCGTTAATTAATTTAGCTAAAGGCTCGTTAATGTACGTGCAAACCTCTTTGATCACGTTAATCGGCATTGAATCTAGCCCTGTTGACTTTTTGTTTTTCATATTTCGAATTATGTTGGAAATTTCTTCGTCTGTAGTAGGGGTCATATAAAAAGAATGCGTGAAAGATCTTTTCACGTTATTTAACTTTTCTTTGTATGTGTCCGTTACGCTGATGTTACGTTGCAGGTTAAGTGCTACATTAACAAAATAATTATTAAAAGTATTAGCTATTTTTTGAGGATCTGTCTCTATTACATTACCTGCTTCTAATATGATATCTTGATTCGAGGTCGTTTTTTACCTGTTATATGATTAACTATTTTCCAAAGTTCTGCAGTTTTGTTTTCTGAATTATTCAACTTTTTATCAACATACAACTGTTTGCAATGTTTTAATGTTTTCTTGGAATTTTTGTTGAACTGTTTGTAATGATCTTTAAGGGTAGGGCTGTTTGCATATTTACTCTGTTTATGCAATGACCGTGTTAATTTGCTAAGATTTTTAATTTCCTTGGTTATCCATAGGCAATTGGTTTTGTTGTGAACTCGTGCTTTTTTTATGGGAAAACATTTATTAAAATGGTATCTTACAGTATCAAGAAATTTTTCGAATTTCGCGTTTACGTTTACAGCCATATTGTTTATAAAATCCCATGTTTCTGATTTAAGCGCGTTTCTGAATTTTGAAATGTTCTCATCATTGTTTGTAGGTCTAATAACTCTGAATTTTACGCGTGGTTTATGATTCCGCTTGTCTTCTATTACGTTTACCTTAATAAGCTGAGAATTATGGTCAGAAAATCCTATGCAAGTTTCTACTGAATATTTATTAACGTTTATATTGGTAAAAATATTGTCTATTGTACTTTTTGTTTTGTTGGTGATTCTAGTTGGAGTTGTAATTGTATGAAACAGACCAAAAGAGTTCATTACATCCAGAAAACTATTTTTTTCTGCTGTGTCTTTAGATATATCAATATTAAAATCTCCACAAACAACAATATTCTTTTTGGAGCTTTTTGTTACGAGATCTAGTACTAGTGTTAACTTGTTTAAGAATACATCCATATTTCCACTAGGCGTTCTATATATTGATATTACACATAAGTTGTAAATAGCTATTTCAATCGCGGCGCATTCAAAGTCTTGTTCTACTGACAACTCAACAGCTTGCTTTATTTCAACTACGTTACTTTTAAGTTCATTCTGAGTGAAAATTAAAGACCCGCCTCTTATTATATTAGGCCTACTGTAACTAGATGCAATACTTAAATTATCAATATAATTAAACTTTGTTTCATCTTTCACTAACCAGTGTTCAGTGCAACAAAAAATACTAATTTCATTGCTGTTTTCTTTTTGTTCGTCGAAAAATATATCTATCTCTGACGCTTTTGAAGTCAACCCTTGAACGTTGCTATGAAATATGGTGATAGTTTCTAATGCTAGGTCACTGCTCGATGGATTCTTACCTCCCCTTTGTCCCGATCTCCCACTCCACAGGACTCACTTGTTTCGGTTCCTCAGCTGCATCCTGGAATCTTCGGAGTTCGATAGCCGGGGGTGACGTGGGGTGGGGGTGGGGATAGCAGCAGACACTCGTGATTCACGTTCGACACTAATTCCAGGAATTTCCTGCGTTGTCATATTTCTTTCAACGGAACGCGATCTTGCATATTCTTCGCACTGTTGCAAGGAATAACGCACACTGTTAACAACGAGATGATCGTAAAGAAGGAACGCACTGTCACCGCACTTCCTGGCTTCTTCGAGATGAGGTTTTAGCTCGTTTCTAATCTGACGCACACGATCAGAGTAATGCTCCGAAACCGCTACACCGCACTGTTTGAAACTTTTAGATTTCATCAGTATTTTCGTCCTGTCTTTGAACGAGAGAAACTTGGCTACAATCGGACGGCAGCCTCGTCTTGAGCCAAAGCGATGGACCCTCTCTAACGAATTTCCTCCTAGCGCGATGCCTGTATTCTTTTCTATCACTTGGCATAGTATTTCCTCAGTCCTCTCCCATGTTTCCCGTTCTTCCTCCTGGACGTTGTAAAAAACGAGGTTGTTCCTTTTAGATTGGGACTCAAGGTAGGATACTAGATGCCAGACATTACACTTTGAAAGTCGGTCTCGTATTGTTTGTAATTAGAAACCCGTTCTGGATTATTTGACCAATGAATCGGGTGAAGTTCTGCCAACACACACCAGAGAAAACACTTTTTATCGCTGTTCTGTATATTTAACACAGCCCTCTTGTGTTGAATGTTCGGTGGAAGAGGAACGTAGCTGGAAGCGCGAAGAGGCGAGAATCGGTTCACGTAAACAGTTAACGTGTGAGGACTTCCACACAGAGACCATCCCGACCCTTTAGCCTCGAAACCGTCGTGTTTCTTAACCAGCTCGTTGGAAACTTTATAATAGAAGTTGTCCAAATTTTCGACGTCAGCAAAATAAAGTGTCTGGTTTTTTGTACGATGATAAAAAATACTCGTTGTCCCATCAACTTTCTCGTATTCAGAAAACAGAACAACGTATACTTTTATAGAGTTGTTTTCAAGTTTATCTTTCAAAATATTTAGTACAGATGTTTTTGTTTTGTCCAAGAAACTTAGAATGTCACGGCCTGGTTCTGACTTAATTGAAAAATCCTGGAGTTGGTCGTTGAATGCAGATCTAATTGGTTTGCGTTCATTAGATAATTTAATTTGCTTGGAAGTGGAAGCTTCCGTTTCTGAATTATCGATTTTCCTTTTCAATGTTCCTTGTTCGGTCGATGGTTTGCAAATTTTGAGGTGTTTACTTAAATTTGTAATGCTAATCATCTTTCCGCATCGAGCACAAGACTTAGAAGGTGACGAACGATTAATTCTCGAACCTGTTTCGCTACATCTTGCCCTGTGTACCGATAAATTGTTCCTTGAGATTAGCTTCCCACAAGTAACACATTCAGTTTTATCATTTTTACGATTGAAACTGGTGGTGGATGCCATTGCTTTTTCGAAAATCACAGAAATCAAAAAGTCTAGTATATAGCGATACAATTTTCAGGTATGTTATTTATATAGAATTTCTTGAGGTGAAATAGAAAATGCACGATCACGTCAAAATTCAATCTGGTCGAAATTACTATGAAAAACCACGTGAAACACCTTTGAACTTGAAATAATAGATGGTATGTAGCTTCAAAGAAAGTTAAATACCTATTTTTTTTACAAAAAACAAGGAGTGCTGCGACAGGACGTCCGTACTCTTCGGCTGCTCTCACGAGACTGACTGATCTGCAGTGTATGCCGTCTTATATAATAAAAGCGCGAACCGTATTGAAAACACCTGTAATAATTAACCAATCAGAAGACGCCACGTTAGATATGACTCATCACATTACTTGTTGCAATATGTTGTGTAATAGTTTACTCCCTTATAGTTAATACCAGATTATATTTTGTTGCAGGTCTGCAACAATTTAAATATTACAATTCTTTTATATATACATTTATTTGTAATGATTTACATGGCATAATGAATATTTAATGTCTTTTTCTTTCGCGTTGTGCATTGTAGATGGATTAAAGTGGTCGTGAGAGAGATTTTATTCCTTCAGATTTAGTGATGGCAATTTCAGCCCATAAACCAATCAGTGTGCAAAGTCATGCCGGTTGCAGTTGTGCAGAAATGTCGTGTTTAGATTTTTATAAAACAACTTTTTATTTATAATCATTTACATTGCGTAAGGTACATTTGATTTGATTCTTTTCGGTTTGCTTCGTGCTTTGTAGATCATTTGCAGTGGTCGCGAGATTTTTATTCCTTTCAGTTTCAGTAATGGCAGTTTCAGCCCATTGGAGAATCAGTGTTGAAAGTCATGTCCTATTCTTGAGAAATGTGTAGTAGTTTATATTTGTTATTTCATGGTAATGCGTTCTACGTGATGACAGTTTCGCAACATGTATACGCATGAATGTTTGTAAATTTAAACTTTATACTTCTTGGACATACACCTTTATTTGTAATTAAGGCAATTATTTAGAGCCTGATTGTTTTCGAAAGGAATTGATATCGCGTTGTTGTGCATTGAAGATCATTCGCAGTCGTTCAATACAAATGACGTTTAGATATTTTTCTTCTTTCTTATCACGTGTTGACAGTTTCAGCCCACGACGCAAAACAGTGTGCAAAGTCGTCTACAAATATACGGTAAGATATGAAATGAACGTAGGGTCAGAAAAGAACGCTCCCTTTTCTTTTTGTTACAACATGGATTTAGATATGGAATATTTACAATTCATTTCGAACTTTGTGTCTTGCAAATTATCACGAACAAAATTCCGGTGCGTGCACGAAAGTATATACGAATGTTAAAGTTTCACATCCAAAAGTTTGGAGTTGACAGGTTGAAGTGAACTTACCACCATGTTAGTTTAATAGCATGTGTGCCGATGGATATTTGTAAACCGCGAATTTTCGTGGGTGATTTCAGAATTTCATTTTTCTTGAATGGAAGTCGCTTCTCACCTTTACTCACCTAACTCAACCTAACCTAACCTTGTCGTGAATGGTTCGTGGACCTATCGGGGCTTTTTTCTAATTTTTTTAAAACGAATTTAACTATGTTGCCTAACCTAACTCAACCTAACCTAACCTTTCCGTGAATGGTTCGTGGGGCTATCCGTGCATTTTTCTAATTTTATAAACGAATTTAACTATGTTGCCTAACCTAACTCAACCTAACCTAACCTTGTCGTCAATGGTTCGCGTGGCTATCCGTGCTTTTTATTAATTTTATAAACGAATTTAACTATGTTGCCTAACCTAACCTGGTCGTGAATGGTTCGTGGGGCTATCCGTGCTTTTTTCTAATTTTTTAAAAGAATTTAACTATGTTGCCTAACCTAACTCAACCTAACCTAACCTTGTCGTGAATGGTTCGTGGGGCTATGAGTGCATTCCTTTCTAATTTTTAAAAACTAATTTAATTATGTTGCCTAACCTAACTCAACCTAACATAACCTTGTCGTCAATGGTTCGTGGGGCAATCCGTGCTTTTTTCTAATTTTAAAAACGAATTTAACTATGTTGCCTAACCTAACTCAACCTAACCTAACTTTGTCGTGAATGGTTCGCGTGGCTATCCGTGCATTCATTTCTAATTTTATAAACGAATTTAGCTATGTTGCCTAACCTAACTCAACCTAACCTAACCTTGTCGTGAATGGTTCGCGTGGCTATCCGTGCTTTTTTCTAATTTTTAAAAACGAATTTAACTATGTTGCCTAACCTAACTCAACCTAACCTAACCTTGCCTTGAATGGTTCGTGGTGCTATCCGTGCTCTATTCTAATTTTATAAACGAATTTAACTATGTTGCCTAACCTAACTCAACCTAACCTAACCTTGCCTTGAATGGTTCGTGGGGCTATCCGTGAATTTTTCTAATTTTTAAAAACGAATTTATCTATGTTGCCTAACCTAACTCAACCTCACCTAACCTTGCCGTGAATGTTTCGTGGGACTATCCGTGCTTTTTTAATAATTTTATAAACGAATTTCACTATGTTGCCTAACCTAACTGAACCTAACCTAACCTTGCCGTGAATGGTTCGTGGGGCTATCCGTGCTTTTTACCTAATTTTAAAAAAGGAATTTAACTATGTTGCTTAACCTAACTGAACCTAACCTAACCTTGCCGTGAATGGTTCGTGGGGCTATACGTGCTTTTTTCTAATTTCATAAAACGAATTTAACTATGTTGCCTAACCTAACTCAACCTAAACTAACCTTGCCGTGAATGGTTCGTGGGGCTATCCATGCATTTATCTAATTTTTAAAAACGAATTTCACTATGTTCCCTAACCTAACTCAACCTAACCTAACCTTCCCGTGAATGGTTCGTAGGGCTATGAGTGTATTTTACTAATTTTTTAAAAAAGAATTTAACCATGTTGCCTAACCTAACTCAACCTCATTTAACCTTGCCGTGAATGGTTCGTGGGGATATCCGTGCTTTTTATTAATTTTATAAACGAATTTAACTATGTTGCCTAACCTAACTCAACCTAACCTAACCTTGTCGTGAATGGTTCGTGGGGCTATGAGTGCATTCCTTTCTAATTTTATAAACGAATTTAGCTATGTTGCCTAACCTAACTCAACCTAACCTAACCTTGTCGTGAATGGTTCGCGTGGCTATCCGTGCTTTTTTCTAATTTTATAAACGAATTTAACTATGTTGCCTAACCTAACTCAACCTAACCTAACCTTGTCGTGAATGGTTCGTGGGGCTATACGTGCTTTCCTTTCTAATTTTTTTAAAACGAATTTAACTATGTTGCCTAACCTAACTCAACCTAACCTAACCTTGCCGTGAATGGTTCGTAATGCTATCCGTGCTTTTTTTCTAATTTTATAAACGAATTTAACTATGTTGCCTAACCTAACTCAACCTAACCTAACCTTGTCGTGAATGGTTCGCGTGGCTATCCGTGCTTTTTTCTAATTTTATAAACGAATTTAACTGTGTTGCCTAACCTAACTCAACCTAACCTAACCTTGTCGTGAATGGTTTGTGGAGCTATTCGTGCTTTTTTCTAATTTTTAAAACCAATTTAAATGTTGCCTAACCTAACTTAACCTAACCTAAACTTCCCGTGAATGGTTAGTGGGGCTATACGTGCTTATTTTTAAATTTTATAAACGAATTAACTATGTTGCCTAACCTAACTCAACCTAACCTAACCTTCTCGTGAATGGTTCGTGGGGCTATCCGTGCACTTTTTTTAATTTTTAAAAACGAAATTAACTATGTTGCCTAACCTAACTCAACCTAACCTAACCTTGTCGTGAATGGTTCGTAAGGCTATCCGTGCATTCCTTTCTAATTTTTAAAAACGAATTTAACTATGTTGCCTAACCTAACTCAACCTAACCTAACCTTGTCGTGAATGGTTCGTGGGGCTAACCGTGCATTTTTCTAATTTTTACAAACGAATTTAACTATGTTGCCTAACCTAACTCAACCTAACCTAACCTTGTCGTCAATGGTTCGCGGGGCTATCCGTCCTTTTTTCTATTTTATAAACGAATTTAACTATGTTGCCTAACCTAACTCAACCTAACCTAACCTTGTCGTGAATGGTTCGTGGAGCTTTCCTTGCATTTTTCTAATTTTTACAAACGAATTTAACTATGTTGCCTAACCTAACTCAACCTAACCTAACCTTGTCGTCAATGGTTCGCGGGGCTATCCGTGCTTTTTTCTATTTTTATAAACGAATTTAACTATGTTGCCTAACCTAACTCAACCTAACCTAACCTTGTAGTGAATGGTTCGTGGAGCTATCCTTGCATTTTTCTAATTTTTATAAACGAATTAACTATGTTGCCTAACCTAACTCAACCTAACCTAACCTTCTCGTGAATGGTTCGTGGGGCTATCCGTGCACTTTTTTTAATTTTTAAAAACGAAATTAACTATGTTGCCTAACCTAACTCAACCTAACCTAACCTTGTCGTCAATGGTTCGCGTGGCTATCCGTGTTTTTTATTAATTTTATAAACGAATTTAACTATGTTGCCTAACCTAACTCAACCTAACCTAACCTTGTCGTGAATGGTTCGTGGGGCTATCCGTGCTTTTTTCTAATTTTTTCAAACGAATTTAACTATGTTGCCTAACCTAACTCAACCTAACCTAACCTTGTCGTGAAGGTTCGTGGGGCTATGTGTGCATTCCTTTCTAATTTTTAAAAACTAATTTAATTATGTTGCCTAACCTAACTCAACCTAACATAACCTTGTCGTCAATGGTCCGTGGGGCTATACGTGCTTTCCTTTCTAATTTTTTTAAAACGAATTTAACTATGTTGCCTAACCTAACTCAACCTAACCTAACTTTGCCGTGAATGGTTCGCGTGGCTATCCGTGCATTCATTTCTAATTTTATAAACGAATTTAGCTATGTTGCCTAACCTAACTCAACCTAACCTAACCTTGTCGTGAATGGTTCGCGTGGCTGTCCGTGCTTTTTGCTAATTTTATAAACGAATTTAACTATGTTGCCTAACCTAACTCAACCTAACCTAACCTTGTCGTGAATGGTTCGTGGGGCTATACGTGCTTTTTTCTAATTTTTTTTAAAACGAATTTAACTATGTTACCCAACCTAACTCAACCTAACCTAACCTTGTCGTCAATGGTTCGCGGGGCTATCCGTGCTTTTTCTAATTTTATAAACGAATTTAACTATGTTGCCTAACCTAACTCAACCTAACCTAACCTTGTCGTGAATGGTTCGTGGGCCTACCGGGGCTTTTTTCTAATTTTTTTTAAACGAATTTAACTATGTTGCCTAACCTAACTCAACTTAACCTAACCTTTCCGTGAATGATTCGTGGGGCTATCCGTGCATTTTTCTAATTTTATAAACGAATTTAACTATGTTGCCTAACCTAACTCAACCTAACCTAACCTTGTCGTCAATGGTTCGCGTGGCTATCCGTGATTTTATTAATTTTATAAACAAATTTAACTATGTTGCCTAACCTAACTCAACCTAACCTAACCTTGTCGTGAATGGTTCGTTGGGCTATGAGTGCATTCCTTTCTAATTTTTAAAAACTAATTTAATTATGTTGCCTAACCTTACTCAACCTAACATAACCTTGTCGTCAATCTCCGTGGGGCAATCCGTGCTATTTTCTAATTTTAAAAACGAATTTAACTATGTTGCCTAACCTAACTCAACCTAACCTAACTTTGCCGTGAATGGTTCGCGTGGCTATCCGTGCATTCATTTCTAATTTTTTTAAAACGAATTTAACTATGTTACCCAACCTAACTCAACCTAACCTAACCTTGTCGTGAATGGTTCGCGTGGATATCCGTGCTTTTTTCTAATTTTATAAACGAATTTAACTATGTTGCCTAACCTAACTCAACCTAACCTAACCTTGTCGTGAATGGTTCGTGGGGCTATACGTGCTTTCCTTTCTAATTTTTTTAAAACGAATTTAACTATGTTGCCTAACCTAACTCAACCTAACCTAACTTTGCCGTGAATGGTTCGCGTGGCTATCCGTGCATTCATTTCTAATTTTATAAACGAATTTAGCTATGTTGCCTAACCTAACTCCACCTAACCTAACCTTGTCGTAAATGGTTCGCGTGGCTATCCGTGCTTTTTTCTAATTTTATAAACGAATTTAACTATGTTGCCTAACCTAACTCAACCTAACCTAACCTTGTCGTGAATGGTTCGTGGGGCTATACGTGCTTTCCTTTCTAATTTTTTTAAAACGAATTTAACTATGTTACCTAACCTAACTCAACCTAACCTAACCTTGCCGTGAATGGTTCGTAATGCTATCCGTGCTTTTTTTCTAATTTTATAAACGAATTTAACTATGTTGCCTAACGTAACTCAACCTAACCTAACCTTGTCGTCATTGGTTCGCGTGGCTATCCGTGCTTTTTTCTAATATTATAAACGAATTTAACTATGTTGCCTAACCTAACTCAACCTAACCTAACCTTGTCGTGAATGGTTCGTGGGGCTATCCGTGCTTTTTTCTAATTTTATAAACGAATTTAACTATGTCGCCTAACCTAACTCAACCTAACCTAACCTTGTCGTCAATGGTTCGCGTCGCTATCCGTGCTTTTTATTAATTTTATAAACGAATTTAACTATGTTGCCTAACCTAAATCAACCTAACCTAACCTTGTCGTGAATGGTTAGTGGGGCTATCCGTGCTTTTTTCTAATTTTATAAACTAATTTCACTATTTTGCCTAACCTAACTCAACCTAACCTAACCTTCTCGTGAATGGTTCGTGGGACTATCCGTGCCTTTTTCTAATTTTTAAAAACGAATTTAACTATGTTGCCTAACCTAACTCAACCTAACCTAACCTTGCCGTAAATGGATCGTGGGGCTATCCGTGCTTTTTTCTAATTTTATAAACAAATTTAACTGTTGCCTAACCTAACTCAACCTAACCTAACCTTCTCCCCAATAGTTTGTGGGGCTATCCGTGCTTTTACCTAATTTTATAAACGAATTTCTCTATGTTGCCCAACCTTACTCAACTTAACCTAACCTTGTCGTCAAAGGTTCGCGGGGCTATCCGTGCTTTTTTCTATTTTTATAAACGAATTTAACTATGTTGTCTAACCTAACTCAACCTAACCTAACCTTGTCGTGAAAGGTTCGTGGGGCTATAAGTGTTTCCTTTCTAAATTTAAAAAAACGAATTTAACTATGTTGCCTAACCTAACTCAACCTAACCTAACCTTGTCGTGCATGGTTCGTGGGGCTATCCGTGTTTTTTCTAATTTTATAAACTAATTTAACTATGTTGCCTAACCTAACTCAACCTAACCTAACCTTGCCGTGAATGGTTCGTGGGGCTATCCGTGCAATTTACCTAATTTTATAAACGAATTTCACTATGTTGCCTAACCTAACGGAACCTAACCTAACCTTCTCGTGAATGGTTCGTGGGGCTATCCGTGCTTTTTACTAATTTTAATAAACGAACTTAACTATGTTGCCTAACCTAACTCAACCTAACCTAACCTTGTGGTGCTTGGTTCTTTTGGCTATCCGTGTTTTTTCTAATTTTATAAGCTAATTTAACTATGTTGCCTAACCTAACTCAACCTAACCTAACCTTGTCGTGAATGGTTCGTGGGCCTACCGGGCTTTTTTCTAATTTTTAAAAACGAATTTAACTATGTTGCCTAACCTAACTCAACCTAACCTAACCTTGTCTTCAATGGTTCGTGGGGCTATACGTGCTTTTTTCTAATTTTATAAAAACGAATTTCACTATGTTGCCCAACCTAACTCAACCTAACATAACCTTGTCGTCAATGGTTCGCGGGGCTATCCGTGCATTTTTCTAATTTAAAAAAAAAGAATTTAAATATGTTGGCTAACCTAACTCAACCTAACCTAACCTTGTCGTGAATGGTTCGTGGGCCTACCGGGGCATTTTTCTAATTTTTGAAACGAATTTAACTATGTTGCCTAACCTAACTCAACCTAACCTAACATTCCCGTGAATGGTTCGTGGGGCTATCAGTGCATTTTACTACTTTATAAAAACGAATTTAACTATGTTGCTAAACCTAACTCAACCTAACCTAACCTTGTCGTGAATGGTTCGTGGGCCTATCCGTGCATTCATTTCTAATTTTGTAAACGAATTTAACTATGTTGCTTAACCTAACCCAACCTAACCTAACCTTGCCGTGAATGGTTCGTGGGGCTATAAGTGCTTTCCTTTCTAAGTTTAAAAAAACGCATTTAACTATGTTGCCTAACCTAACTCAACCTAACCTAACCTTGTCGTGCATGGTTCGTGGGGCTATCCGTGTTTTTTTCTAATTTTATAAACTAATTTAACTATGTTGCCTAACCTAACTCAACCTAACCTAACCTTTTCGTGAATGATTCGTGGGGCTATCCGTGCTTGTTTCTAATTTTTAAAACCAATTTAACTGTTGCCTAACCTAACTTAACCTAACCTAACCTTCCCGTGAATGGTTAGTGGGGCTATACGTGCTTATTTTTAAATTTTATAAACGAATTAACTATGTTGCCTAACCTAACTCAACCTAACCTAACCTTCTCGTGAATGGTTCGTGGGGCTATCCGTGCACTTTTTTTAATTTTTAAAAACGAATTTAACTATGTTGCCTAACCTAACTCAACCTAAACTAACCTTGTCGTGAATGGTTCGTAAGGCTATCCGTGCATTCCTTTCTAATTTTTAAAAACGAATTTAACTATGTTGCCTAACCTAACTCAACCTAACCTAACCTTGTCGTGAATGGTTCTTGGGCCTATCCGGGCTTTTTTCTAATTTTTACAAACGAAATTAACTATGTTGCCTAACCTAACTCAACCTAACCTAACCTTGTCGTCAATGGTTCGCGTGGCTATCCGTGCTTTTTTCTATTTTTATAAACGAATTTAACTATGTTGCCTAACCTAACTCAACCTAACATAACCTTGTCGTGAATGGTTCGTGGAGCTATCCTTGCATTTTTCTAATTTTTATAAAGGAATTTCACTATGTTGCCTAACCTAACTCAACCTAACCTAAACTTGTCGTGAATGGTTTGTGGGCTCTCCGTGCTTTTTCTATTTTTATAAACGACTTTAACTATGTTGCCTAACCTAACTCAACCTAACCTAAACTTGTCGTGAATGGTTCGTGGGGCTATCCGTGCATTTTTCTAATTTTATAAACGAATTTAACTATGTTGCCTAACCTAACTCAACCTAACCTAACCTTGTCGTCAATGGTTCGCGTGGCTATCCGTGCTTTTTATTAATTTTATAAACGAATTTAACTATGTTGCCTAACCTAACCTTGTCGTGAATTTTTTCGTGGGGCTATCCGTGCTTTTTTCTAATTTTTTAAAAGAATTTAACTATGTTGCCTAACCTAACTCAACCTAACCTAACCTTGTCGTGAATGGTTCGTGGGGCTAAGAGTGCATTCCTTTCTAATTTTTAAAAACTAATTTAATTATGTTGCCTAACCTAACTCAACTAACATAACCTTGTCGTCAATGGTTCGTGGGGCAATCCGTGCTTTTTTTCTAATTTTAAAAACGAATTTAACTATGTTGCCTAACCTAACTCAACCTAACCTAACTTTGTCGTGAATGGTTCGCGTGGCTATCCGTGCATTCATTTCTAATTTTATAAACGAATTTAGCTATGTTGCCTAACCTAACTCAACCTAACCTAACCTTGTCGTGAATGGTTCGCGTGGCTATCCGTGCTTTTTTCTAATTTTTAAAAACGAATTTAACTATGTTGCCTAACCTAACTCAACCTAACCTAACCTTGCCTTGAATGGTTCGTGGGGCTATCCGTGCTCTATTCTAATTTTATAAACGAATTTAACTATGTTGCCTAACCTAACTCAACCTAACCTAACCTTGCCTTGAATGGTTCGTGGGGCTATCCGTGAATTTTTCTAATTTTTAAAAACGAATTTATCTATGTTGCCTAACCTAACTCAACCTCACCTAACCTTGCAGTGAATGTTTCGTGGGACTATCCGTGCTTTTTTAATAATTTTATAAACGAATTTAACTATGTTGCCTAACCTAACTCAACCTAACCTAACCTTGTCGTGAATGGTTCGTGGGGCTATCCGTGCTTTTTACCTAATTTTATAAACGAATTTCACTATGTTGCCTAACCTAACTGAACCTAACCTAACCTTGCCGTGAATGGTTCGTGGGGCTATCCGTGCTTTTTACCTAATTTTATAAACGAACTTAACTATGTTGCCTAACCTAACTCAACCTAACCTAACCTTGTCGTGAATAGTTCGTGGGGCTATCCGTGCTTTTTTCTATTTTTTTAAAACGAACTTAACTATGTTGCCTAACCTAACTCAACCTAACCTAACCTTGTCGTGAATAGTTCGTGGGGCTATGAGTGCATTCCTTTCTAATTTTATAAACGAATTTAGCTATGTTGCCTAACCTAACTCAACCTAACCTAACCTTGTCGTGAATGGTTCGCGTGGCTATCCGTGCTTTTTTCTAATTTTATAAACGAAATTAACTATGTTGCCTAACCTAACTCAACCTATCCTAACCTTGTCGTGAATGGTTCGTTGGGCTATACGTGCTTTCCTTTCTAATTTTTTTAAAACGAATTTAACTATGTTGCCTAACCTAACTCAACCTAACCTAACCTTGCCGTGAATGGTTCGTAATGCTATCCGTGCTTTTTTTCTAATTTTATAAACGAATTTAACTATGTTGCCTAACCTAACTCAACCTAACCTAACCTTGTCGTGAATGGTTCGCGTGGCTATCCGTGCTTTTTTCTAATTCTATAAACGAATTTAACTGTGTTGCCTAACCTAACTCAACCTAACCTAACCTTGTCGTGAATGGTTCGTTGAGCTATTCGTGTTTTTTTCTAATTTTTAAAACCAATTTAACTGTTGCCTAACCTAACTTAACCTAACCTAAACTTCCCGTGAATGGTTAGTGGGGCTATACGTGCTTATTTTTAAATTTTATAAACGAATTAACTATGTTGCCTAACCTAACTCAACCTAACCTAACCTTCTCGTGAATGGTTCGTGGGGCTATCCGTGCACTTTTTTTAATTTTTAAAAACGAAATTAACTATGTTGCCTAACCTAACTCAACCTAACCTAACCTTGTCGTGAATGGTTCGTAAGGCTATCCGTGCATTCCTTTCTAATTTTTAAAAACGAATTTAACTATGTTGCCTAACCTAACTCAACCTAACCTAACCTTGTCGTGAATGGTTCGTGGGGCTAACCGTGCATTTTTCTAATTTTTACAAACGAATTTAACTATGTTGCCTAACCTAACTCAACCTAACCTAACCTTGTCGTCAATGGTTCGCGGGGCTATCCGTGCTTTTTTCTATTTTTATAAACGAATTTAACTATGTTGCCTAACCTAACTCAACCTAACCTAACCTTGTCGTGAATGGTTCGTGGAGCTTTCCTTGCATTTTTCTAATTTTTACAAACGAATTTAACTATGTTGCCTAACCTAACTCAACCTAACCTAACCTTGTCGTCAATGGTTCGCGGGGCTATCCGTGCTTTTTTCTATTTTTATAAACGAATTTAACTATGTTGCCTAACCTAACTCAACCTAACCTAACCTTGTAGTGAATGGTTCGTGGAGCTATCCTTGCATTTTTCTAATTTTTATAAACGAATTAACTATGTTGCCTAACCTAACTCAACCTAACCTAACCTTCTCGTGAATGGTTCGTGGGGCTATCCGTGCACTTTTTTAATTTTTAAAAACGAAATTAACTATGTTGCCTAACCTAACTCAACCTAACCTAACCTTGTCGTCAATGGTTCGCGTGGCTATCCGTGCTTTTTATTAATTTTATAAACGAATTTAACTATGTTGCCTAACCTAACTCAACCTAACCTAACCTTGTCGTGAATGGTTCGTGGGGATATCCGTGCTTTTTTCTAATTTTTTCAAACGAATTTAACTATGTTGCCTAACCTAACTCAACCTAACCTAACCTTGTCGTGAATGGTTCGTGGGGCTATGAGTGCATTCCTATCTAATTTTTAAAAACTAATTTAATTATGTTGCCTAACCTAACTCAACCTAACATAACCTTGTCGTCAATGGTCCGTGGGGCTATACGTGCTTTCCTTTCTAATTTTTTTAAAACGAATTTCACTATTTTGCCTAACCTAACTCAACCTAACCTAACCTTCTCGTGAATGGTTCGTGGGACTATCCGTGCCTTTTTCTAATTTTTAAAAACGAATTTAACTATGTTGCCTAACCTAACTCAACCTAACCTAACCTTGCCGTAAATGGATCGTGGGGCTATCCGTGCTTTTTTCTAATTTTATAAACAAATTTAACTGTTGCCTAACCTAACTCAACCTAACCTAACCTTCTCCCCAATAGTTTGTGGGGCTATCCGTGCTTTTACCTAATTTTATAAACGAATTTCTCTATGTTGCCCAACCTTACTCAACTTAACCTAACCTTGTCGTCAAAGGTTCGCGGGGCTATCCGTGCTTTTTTCTATTTTTATAAACGAATTTAACTATGTTGTCTAACCTAACTCAACCTAACCTAACCTTGTCGTGAAAGGTTCGTGGGGCTATAAGTGTTTCCTTTCTAAATTTAAAAAAACGAATTTAACTATGTTGCCTAACCTAACTCAACCTAACCTAACCTTGTCGTGCATGGTTCGTGGGGCTATCCGTGTTTTTTCTAATTTTATAAACTAATTTAACTATGTTGCCTAACCTAACTCAACCTAACCTAACCTTGCCGTGAATGGTTCGTGGGGCTATCCGTGCAATTTACCTAATTTTATAAACGAATTTCACTATGTTGCCTAACCTAACGGAACCTAACCTAACCTTCTCGTGAATGGTTCGTGGGGCTATCCGTGCTTTTTACTAATTTTAATAAACGAACTTAACTATGTTGCCTAACCTAACTCAACCTAACCTAACCTTGTGGTGCTTGGTTCTTTTGGCTATCCGTGTTTTTTCTAATTTTATAAGCTAATTTAACTATGTTGCCTAACCTAACTCAACCTAACCTAACCTTGTCGTGAATGGTTCGTGGGCCTACCGGGCTTTTTTCTAATTTTTAAAAACGAATTTAACTATGTTGCCTAACCTAACTCAACCTAACCTAACCTTGTCGTCAATGGTTCGTGGGGCTATACGTGCTTTTTTCTAATTTTATAAAAACGAATTTCACTATGTTGCCCAACCTAACTCAACCTAACATAACCTTGTCGTCAATGGTTCGCGGGGCTATCCGTGCATTTTTCTAATTTAAAAAAAAAGAATTTAAATATGTTGGCTAACCTAACTCAACCTAACCTAACCTTGTCGTGAATGGTTCGTGGGCCTACCGGGGCATTTTTCTAATTTTTGAAACGAATTTAACTATGTTGCCTAACCTAACTCAACCTAACCTAACATTCCCGTGAATGGTTCGTGGGGCTATCAGTGCATTTTACTACTTTATAAAAACGAATTTAACTATGTTGCTAAACCTAACTCAACCTAACCTAACCTTGTCGTGAATGGTTCGTGGGCCTATCCGTGCATTCATTTCTAATTTTGTAAACGAATTTAACTATGTTGCTTAACCTAACCCAACCTAACCTAACCTTGCCGTGAATGGTTCGTGGGGCTATAAGTGCTTTCCTTTCTAAGTTTAAAAAAACGCATTTAACTATGTTGCCTAACCTAACTCAACCTAACCTAACCTTGTCGTGCATGGTTCGTGGGGCTATCCGTGTTTTTTTCTAATTTTATAAACTAATTTAACTATGTTGCCTAACCTAACTCAACCTAACCTAACCTTTTCGTGAATGATTCGTGGGGCTATCCGTGCTTGTTTCTAATTTTTAAAAACAATTTAACTGTTGCCTAACCTAACTTAACCTAACCTAACCTTCCCGTGAATGGTTAGTGGGGCTATACGTGCTTATTTTTAAATTTTATAAACGAATTAACTATGTTGCCTAACCTAACTCAACCTAACCTAACCTTCTCGTGAATGGTTCGTGGGGCTATCCGTGCACTTTTTTTAATTTTTAAAAACGAATTTAACTATGTTGCCTAACCTAACTCAACCTAAACTAACCTTGTCGTGAATGGTTCGTAAGGCTATCCGTGCATTCCTTTCTAATTTTTAAAAACGAATTTAACTATGTTGCCTAACCTAACTCAACCTAACCTAACCTTGTCGTGAATGGTTCTTGGGCCTATCCGGGCTTTTTTCTAATTTTTACAAACGAAATTAACTATGTTGCCTAACCTAACTCAACCTAACCTAACCTTGTCGTCAATGGTTCGCGTGGCTATCCGTGCTTTTTTCTATTTTTATAAACGAATTTAACTATGTTGCCTAACCTAACTCAACCTAACATAACCTTGTCGTGAATGGTTCGTGGAGCTATCCTTGCATTTTTCTAATTTTTATAAAGGAATTTCACTATGTTGCCTAACCTAACTCAACCTAACCTAAACTTGTCGTGAATGGTTTGTGGGCTCTCCGTGCTTTTTCTATTTTTATAAACGACTTTAACTATGTTGCCTAACCTAACTCAACCTAACCTAAACTTGTCGTGAATGGTTCGTGGGGCTATCCGTGCATTTTTCTAATTTTATAAACGAATTTAACTATGTTGCCTAACCTAACTCAACCTAACCTAACCTTGTCGTCAATGGTTCGTGGGGCTATCCGTGCTTTTTACCTAATTTTATAAACGAATTTCACTATGTTGCCTAACCTAACTGAACCTAACCTAACCTTGCCGTGAATGGTTCGTGGGGCTATCCGTGCTTTTTACCTAATTTTATAAACGAACTTAACTATGTTGCCTAACCTAACTCAACCTAACCTAACCTTGTCGTGAATAGTTCGTGGGGCTATCCGTGCTTTTTTCTATTTTTTTAAAACGAACTTAACTATGTTGCCTAACCTAACTCAACCTAACCTAACCTTGTCGTGAATAGTTCGTGGGGCTATGAGTGCATTCCTTTCTAATTTTATAAACGAATTTAGCTATGTTGCCTAACCTAACTCAACCTAACCTAACCTTGTCGTGAATGGTTCGCGTGGCTATCCGTGCTTTTTTCTAATTTTATAAACGAAATTAACTATGTTGCCTAACCTAACCTTGTCGTGAATTTTTTCGTGGGGCTATCCGTGCTTTTTTCTAATTTTTTAAAAGAATTTAACTATGTTGCCTAACCTAACTCAACCTAACCTAACCTTGTCGTGAATGGTTCGTGGGGCTAAGAGTGCATTCCTTTCTAATTTTTAAAAACTAATTTAATTATGTTGCCTAACCTAACTCAACTAACATAACCTTGTCGTCAATGGTTCGTGGGGCAATCCGTGCTTTTTTTCTAATTTTAAAAACGAATTTAACTATGTTGCCTAACCTAACTCAACCTAACCTAACTTTGTCGTGAATGGTTCGCGTGGCTATCCGTGCATTCATTTCTAATTTTATAAACGAATTTAGCTATGTTGCCTAACCTAACTCAACCTAACCTAACCTTGTCGTGAATGGTTCGCGTGGCTATCCGTGCTTTTTTCTAATTTTTAAAAACGAATTTAACTATGTTGCCTAACCTAACTCAACCTAACCTAACCTTGCCTTGAATGGTTCGTGGGGCTATCCGTGCTCTATTCTAAATTTATAAACGAATTTAACTATGTTGCCTAACCTAACTCAACCTAACCTAACCTTGCCTTGAATGGTTCGTGGGGCTATCCGTGAATTTTTCTAATTTTTAAAAACGAATTTATCTATGTTGCCTAACCTAACTCAACCTCACCTAACCTTGCAGTGAATGTTTCGTGGGACTATCCGTGCTTTTTTAATAATTTTATAAACGAATTTAACTATGTTGCCTAACCTAACTCAACCTAACCTAACCTTGTCGTGAATGGTTCGTGGGGCTATCCGTGCTTTTTACCTAATTTTATAAACGAATTTCACTATGTTGCCTAACCTAACTGAACCTAACCTAACCTTGCCGTGAATGGTTCGTGGGGCTATCCGTGCTTTTTACCTAATTTTATAAACGAACTTAACTATGTTGCCTAACCTAACTCAACCTAACCTAACCTTGTCGTGAATAGTTCGTGGGGCTATCCGTGCTTTTTTCTATTTTTTTAAAACGAACTTAACTATGTTGCCTAACCTAACTCAACCTAACCTAACCTTGTCGTGAATAGTTCGTGGGGCTATGAGTGCATTCCTTTCTAATTTTATAAACGAATTTAGCTATGTTGCCTAACCTAACTCAACCTAACCTAACCTTGTCGTGAATGGTTCGCGTGGCTATCCGTGCTTTTTTCTAATTTTATAAACGAAATTAACTATGTTGCCTAACCTAACTCAACCTATCCTAACCTTGTCGTGAATGGTTCGTTGGGCTATACGTGCTTTCCTTTCTAATTTTTTTAAAACGAATTTAACTATGTTGCCTAACCTAACTCAACCTAACCTAACCTTGCCGTGAATGGTTCGTAATGCTATCCGTGCTTTTTTTCTAATTTTATAAACGAATTTAACTATGTTGCCTAACCTAACTCAACCTAACCTAACCTTGTCGTGAATGGTTCGCGTGGCTATCCGTGCTTTTTTCTAATTCTATAAACGAATTTAACTGTGTTGCCTAACCTAACTCAACCTAACCTAACCTTGTCGTGAATGGTTCGTTGAGCTATTCGTGTTTTTTTCTAATTTTTAAAACCAATTTAACTGTTGCCTAACCTAACTTAACCTAACCTAAACTTCCCGTGAATGGTTAGTGGGGCTATACGTGCTTATTTTTAAATTTTATAAACGAATTAACTATGTTGCCTAACCTAACTCAACCTAACCTAACCTTCTCGTGAATGGTTCGTGGGGCTATCCGTGCACTTTTTTTAATTTTTAAAAACGAAATTAACTATGTTGCCTAACCTAACTCAACCTAACCTAACCTTGTCGTGAATGGTTCGTAAGGCTATCCGTGCATTCCTTTCTAATTTTTAAAAACGAATTTAACTATGTTGCCTAACCTAACTCAACCTAACCTAACCTTGTCGTGAATGGTTCGTGGGGCTAACCGTGCATTTTTCTAATTTTTACAAACGAATTTAACTATGTTGCCTAACCTAACTCAACCTAACCTAACCTTGTCGTCAATGGTTCGCGGGGCTATCCGTGCTTTTTTCTATTTTTATAAACGAATTTAACTATGTTGCCTAACCTAACTCAACCTAACCTAACCTTGTCGTGAATGGTTCGTGGAGCTTTCCTTGCATTTTTCTAATTTTTACAAACGAATTTAACTATGTTGCCTAACCTAACTCAACCTAACCTAACCTTGTCGTCAATGGTTCGCGGGGCTATCCGTGCTTTTTTCTATTTTTATAAACGAATTTAACTATGTTGCCTAACCTAACTCAACCTAACCTAACCTTGTAGTGAATGGTTCGTGGAGCTATCCTTGCATTTTTCTAATTTTTATAAACGAATTAACTATGTTGCCTAACCTAACTCAACCTAACCTAACCTTCTCGTGAATGGTTCGTGGGGCTATCCGTGCACTTTTTTAATTTTTAAAAACGAAATTAACTATGTTGCCTAACCTAACTCAACCTAACCTAACCTTGTCGTCAATGGTTCGCGTGGCTATCCGTGCTTTTTATTAATTTTATAAACGAATTTAACTATGTTGCCTAACCTAACTCAACCTAACCTAACCTTGTCGTGAATGGTTCGTGGGGATATCCGTGCTTTTTTCTAATTTTTTCAAACGAATTTAACTATGTTGCCTAACCTAACTCAACCTAACCTAACCTTGTCGTGAATGGTTCGTGGGGCTATGAGTGCATTCCTATCTAATTTTTAAAAACTAATTTAATTATGTTGCCTAACCTAACTCAACCTAACATAACCTTGTCGTCAATGGTCCGTGGGGCTATACGTGCTTTCCTTTCTAATTTTTTTAAAACGAATTTCACTATTTTGCCTAACCTAACTCAACCTAACCTAACCTTCTCGTGAATGGTTCGTGGGACTATCCGTGCCTTTTTCTAATTTTTAAAAACGAATTTAACTATGTTGCCTAACCTAACTCAACCTAACCTAACCTTGCCGTAAATGGATCGTGGGGCTATCCGTGCTTTTTTCTAATTTTATAAACAAATTTAACTGTTGCCTAACCTAACTCAACCTAACCTAACCTTCTCCCCAATAGTTTGTGGGGCTATCCGTGCTTTTACCTAATTTTATAAACGAATTTCTCTATGTTGCCCAACCTTACTCAACTTAACCTAACCTTGTCGTCAAAGGTTCGCGGGGCTATCCGTGCTTTTTTCTATTTTTATAAACGAATTTAACTATGTTGTCTAACCTAACTCAACCTAACCTAACCTTGTCGTGAAAGGTTCGTGGGGCTATAAGTGTTTCCTTTCTAAATTTAAAAAAACGAATTTAACTATGTTGCCTAACCTAACTCAACCTAACCTAACCTTGTCGTGCATGGTTCGTGGGGCTATCCGTGTTTTTTCTAATTTTATAAACTAATTTAACTATGTTGCCTAACCTAACTCAACCTAACCTAACCTTGCCGTGAATGGTTCGTGGGGCTATCCGTGCAATTTACCTAATTTTATAAACGAATTTCACTATGTTGCCTAACCTAACGGAACCTAACCTAACCTTCTCGTGAATGGTTCGTGGGGCTATCCGTGCTTTTTACTAATTTTAATAAACGAACTTAACTATGTTGCCTAACCTAACTCAACCTAACCTAACCTTGTGGTGCTTGGTTCTTTTGGCTATCCGTGTTTTTTCTAATTTTATAAGCTAATTTAACTATGTTGCCTAACCTAACTCAACCTAACCTAACCTTGTCGTGAATGGTTCGTGGGCCTACCGGGCTTTTTTCTAATTTTTAAAAACGAATTTAACTATGTTGCCTAACCTAACTCAACCTAACCTAACCTTGTCGTCAATGGTTCGTGGGGCTATACGTGCTTTTTTCTAATTTTATAAAAACGAATTTCACTATGTTGCCCAACCTAACTCAACCTAACATAACCTTGTCGTCAATGGTTCGCGGGGCTATCCGTGCATTTTTCTAATTTAAAAAAAAAGAATTTAAATATGTTGGCTAACCTAACTCAACCTAACCTAACCTTGTCGTGAATGGTTCGTGGGCCTACCGGGGCATTTTTCTAATTTTTGAAACGAATTTAACTATGTTGCCTAACCTAACTCAACCTAACCTAACATTCCCGTGAATGGTTCGTGGGGCTATCAGTGCATTTTACTACTTTATAAAAACGAATTTAACTATGTTGCTAAACCTAACTCAACCTAACCTAACCTTGTCGTGAATGGTTCGTGGGCCTATCCGTGCATTCATTTCTAATTTTGTAAACGAATTTAACTATGTTGCTTAACCTAACCCAACCTAACCTAACCTTGCCGTGAATGGTTCGTGGGGCTATAAGTGCTTTCCTTTCTAAGTTTAAAAAACGCATTTAACTATGTTGCCTAACCTAACTCAACCTAACCTAACCTTGTCGTGCATGGTTCGTGGGGCTATCCGTGTTTTTTTCTAATTTTATAAACTAATTTAACTATGTTGCCTAACCTAACTCAACCTAACCTAACCTTTTCGTGAATGATTCGTGGGGCTATCCGTGCTTGTTTCTAATTTTTAAAACCAATTTAACTGTTGCCTAACCTAACTTAACCTAACCTAACCTTCCCGTGAATGGTTAGTGGGGCTATACGTGCTTATTTTTAAATTTTATAAACGAATTAACTATGTTGCCTAACCTAACTCAACCTAACCTAACCTTCTCGTGAATGGTTCGTGGGGCTATCCGTGCACTTTTTTTAATTTTTAAAAACGAATTTAACTATGTTGCCTAACCTAACTCAACCTAAACTAACCTTGTCGTGAATGGTTCGTAAGGCTATCCGTGCATTCCTTTCTAATTTTTAAAAACGAATTTAACTATGTTGCCTAACCTAACTCAACCTAACCTAACCTTGTCGTGAATGGTTCTTGGGCCTATCCGGGCTTTTTTCTAATTTTTACAAACGAAATTAACTATGTTGCCTAACCTAACTCAACCTAACCTAACCTTGTCGTCAATGGTTCGCGTGGCTATCCGTGCTTTTTTCTATTTTTATAAACGAATTTAACTATGTTGCCTAACCTAACTCAACCTAACATAACCTTGTCGTGAATGGTTCGTGGAGCTATCCTTGCATTTTTCTAATTTTTATAAAGGAATTTCACTATGTTGCCTAACCTAACTCAACCTAACCTAAACTTGTCGTGAATGGTTTGTGGGCTCTCCGTGCTTTTTCTATTTTTATAAACGACTTTAACTATGTTGCCTAACCTAACTCAACCTAACCTAAACTTGTCGTGAATGGTTCGTGGGGCTATCCGTGCATTTTTCTAATTTTATAAACGAATTTAACTATGTTGCCTAACCTAACTCAACCTAACCTAACCTTGTCGTCAATGGTTCGCGTGGCTATCCGTGCTTTTTATTAATTTTATAAACGAATTTAACTATGTTGCCTAACCTAACCTTGTCGTGAATTTTTTCGTGGGGCTATCCGTGCTTTTTTCTAATTTTTTAAAAGAATTTAACTATGTTGCCTAACCTAACTCAACCTAACCTAACCTTGTCGTGAATGGTTCGTGGGGCTAAGAGTGCATTCCTTTCTAATTTTTAAAAACTAATTTAATTATGTTGCCTAACCTAACTCAACTAACATAACCTTGTCGTCAATGGTTCGTGGGGCAATCCGTGCTTTTTTTCTAATTTTAAAAACGAATTTAACTATGTTGCCTAACCTAACTCAACCTAACCTAACTTTGTCGTGAATGGTTCGCGTGGCTATCCGTGCATTCATTTCTAATTTTATAAACGAATTTAGCTATGTTGCCTAACCTAACTCAACCTAACCTAACCTTGTCGTGAATGGTTCGCGTGGCTATCCGTGCTTTTTTCTAATTTTTAAAAACGAATTTAACTATGTTGCCTAACCTAACTCAACCTAACCTAACCTTGCCTTGAATGGTTCGTGGGGCTATCCGTGCTCTATTCTAATTTTATAAACGAATTTAACTATGTTGCCTAACCTAACTCAACCTAACCTAACCTTGCCTTGAATGGTTCGTGGGGCTATCCGTGAATTTTTCTAATTTTTAAAAACGAATTTATCTATGTTGCCTAACCTAACTCAACCTCACCTAACCTTGCAGTGAATGTTTCGTGGGACTATCCGTGCTTTTTTAATAATTTTATAAACGAATTTAACTATGTTGCCTAACCTAACTCAACCTAACCTAACCTTGTCGTGAATGGTTCGTGGGGCTATCCGTGCTTTTTACCTAATTTTATAAACGAATTTCACTATGTTGCCTAACCTAACTGAACCTAACCTAACCTTGCCGTGAATGGTTCGTGGGGCTATCCGTGCTTTTTACCTAATTTTATAAACGAACTTAACTATGTTGCCTAACCTAACTCAACCTAACCTAACCTTGTCGTGAATAGTTCGTGGGGCTATCCGTGCTTTTTTCTATTTTTTTAAAACGAACTTAACTATGTTGCCTAACCTAACTCAACCTAACCTAACCTTGTCGTGAATAGTTCGTGGGGCTATGAGTGCATTCCTTTCTAATTTTATAAACGAATTTAGCTATGTTGCCTAACCTAACTCAACCTAACCTAACCTTGTCGTGAATGGTTCGCGTGGCTATCCGTGCTTTTTTCTAATTTTATAAACGAAATTAACTATGTTGCCTAACCTAACTCAACCTATCCTAACCTTGTCGTGAATGGTTCGTTGGGCTATACGTGCTTTCCTTTCTAATTTTTTTAAAACGAATTTAACTATGTTGCCTAACCTAACTCAACCTAACCTAACCTTGCCGTGAATGGTTCGTAATGCTATCCGTGCTTTTTTTCTAATTTTATAAACGAATTTAACTATGTTGCCTAACCTAACTCAACCTAACCTAACCTTGTCGTGAATGGTTCGCGTGGCTATCCGTGCTTTTTTCTAATTCTATAAACGAATTTAACTGTGTTGCCTAACCTAACTCAACCTAACCTAACCTTGTCGTGAATGGTTCGTTGAGCTATTCGTGTTTTTTTCTAATTTTTAAAACCAATTTAACTGTTGCCTAACCTAACTTAACCTAACCTAAACTTCCCGTGAATGGTTAGTGGGGCTATACGTGCTTATTTTTAAATTTTATAAACGAATTAACTATGTTGCCTAACCTAACTCAACCTAACCTAACCTTCTCGTGAATGGTTCGTGGGGCTATCCGTGCACTTTTTTTAATTTTTAAAAACGAAATTAACTATGTTGCCTAACCTAACTCAACCTAACCTAACCTTGTCGTGAATGGTTCGTAAGGCTATCCGTGCATTCCTTTCTAATTTTTAAAAACGAATTTAACTATGTTGCCTAACCTAACTCAACCTAACCTAACCTTGTCGTGAATGGTTCGTGGGGCTAACCGTGCATTTTTCTAATTTTTACAAACGAATTTAACTATGTTGCCTAACCTAACTCAACCTAACCTAACCTTGTCGTCAATGGTTCGCGGGGCTATCCGTGCTTTTTTCTATTTTTATAAACGAATTTAACTATGTTGCCTAACCTAACTCAACCTAACCTAACCTTGTCGTGAATGGTTCGTGGAGCTTTCCTTGCATTTTTCTAATTTTTACAAACGAATTTAACTATGTTGCCTAACCTAACTCAACCTAACCTAACCTTGTCGTCAATGGTTCGCGGGGCTATCCGTGCTTTTTTCTATTTTTATAAACGAATTTAACTATGTTGCCTAACCTAACTCAACCTAACCTAACCTTGTAGTGAATGGTTCGTGGAGCTATCCTTGCATTTTTCTAATTTTTATAAACGAATTAACTATGTTGCCTAACCTAACTCAACCTAACCTAACCTTCTCGTGAATGGTTCGTGGGGCTATCCGTGCACTTTTTTAATTTTTAAAAACGAAATTAACTATGTTGCCTAACCTAACTCAACCTAACCTAACCTTGTCGTCAATGGTTCGCGTGGCTATCCGTGCTTTTTATTAATTTTATAAACGAATTTAACTATGTTGCCTAACCTAACTCAACCTAACCTAACCTTGTCGTGAATGGTTCGTGGGGATATCCGTGCTTTTTTCTAATTTTTTCAAACGAATTTAACTATGTTGCCTAACCTAACTCAACCTAACCTAACCTTGTCGTGAATGGTTCGTGGGGCTATGAGTGCATTCCTATCTAATTTTTAAAAACTAATTTAATTATGTTGCCTAACCTAACTCAACCTAACATAACCTTGTCGTCAATGGTCCGTGGGGCTATACGTGCTTTCCTTTCTAATTTTTTTAAAACGAATTTAACTATGTTGCCTAACCTAACTCAACCTAACCTAACTGCCGTGAATGGTTCGCGTGGCTATCCGTGCATTCATTTCTAATTTTATAAACGAATTTAGCTATGTTGCCTAACCTAACTCAACCTAACCTAACCTTGTCGTGAATGGTTCGCGTGGCTGTCCGTGCTTTTTGCTAATTTTATAAACGAATTTAACTATGTTGCCTAACCTAACTCAACCTAACCTAACCTTGTCGTGAATGGTTCGTGGGGCTATACGTGCTTTTTTCTATTTTTTTTTAAAACGAATTTAACTATGTTACCCAACCTAACTCAACCTAACCTAACCTTGTCGTCAATGGTTCGCAGGGCTATCCGTGCTTTTTCTAATTTTATAAACGAATTTAACTATGTTGCCTAACCTAACTCAACCTAACCTAACCTTGTCGTGAATGGTTCGTGGGCCTACCGGGGCTTTTTTCTAATTTTTTTAAAACGAATTTAACTATGTTGCCTAACCTAACTCAACTTAACCTAACCTTTCCGTGAATGATTCGTGGGGCTATCCGTGCATTTTTCTAATTTTATAAACGAATTTAACTATGTTGCCTAACCTAACTCAACCTAACCTAACCTTGTCGTCAATGGTTCGCGTGGCTATCCGTGCTTTTTATTAATTTTATAAACAAATTTAACTATGTTGCCTAACCTAACTCAACCTAACCTAACCTTGTCGTGAATGGTTCGTGGGGCTATCCGTGCTTTTTTCTAATTTTTTAAAACGAATTTAACTATGTTGCCTAACCTAACTCAACCTAACCTAACCTTGTCGTGAATGGTTCGTGGGGCTATGAGTGCATTCCTTTCTAATTTTTAAAATCTAATTTAATTATGTTGCCTAACCTTACTCAACCTAACATAACCTTGTCGTCAATCTCCGTGGGGCAATCCGTGCTATTTTCTAATTTTAAAAACGAATTTAACTAAGTTGCCTAACCTAACTCAACCTAACCTAACTTTGCCGTGAATGGTTCGCGTGGCTATCCGTGCATTCATTTCTAATTTTATAAACGAATTTAGCTATGTTGCCTAACCTAACTCAACCTAACCTAACCTTGTCGTGAATGGTTCGCGTGGCTGTCCGTGCTTTTTGCTAATTTTATAAACGAATTTAACTATGTTGCCTAACCTAACTCAACCTAACCTAACCTTGTCGTGAATGGTTCGTGGGGCTATACGTGCTTTTTTCTAATTTTTTTTAAAACGAATTTAACTATGTTACCCAACCTAACTCAACCTAACCTAACCTTGTCGTCAATGGTTCGCGGGGCTATCCGTGCTTTTTCTAATTTTATAAACGAATTTAACTATGTTGCCTAACCTAACTCAACCTAACCTAACCTTGTCGTGAATGGTTCGTGGGCCTACCGGGGCTTTTTTCTAATTTTTTTAAAACGAATTTAACTATGTTGCCTAACCTAACTCAACTTAACCTAACCTTTCCGTGAATGATTCGTGGGGCTATCCGTGCATTTTTCTAATTTTATAAACGAATTTAACTATGTTGCCTAACCTAACTCAACCTAACCTAACCTTGTCGTCAATGGTTCGCGTGGCTATCCGTGCTTTTTATTAATTTTATAAACAAATTTAACTATGTTGCCTAACCTAACTCAACCTAACCTAACCTTGTCGTGAATGGTTCGTTGGGCTATGAGTGCATTCCTTTCTAATTTTTAAAAACTAATTTAATTATGTTGCCTAACCTTACTCAACCTAACATAACCTTGTCGTCAATCTCCGTGGGGCAATCCGTGCTATTTTCTAATTTTAAAAACGAATTTAACTATGTTGCCTAACCTAACTCAACCTAACCTAACTTTGCAGTGAATGGTTCGCGTGGCTATCCGTGCATTCATTTCTAATTTTTTTAAAACGAATTTAACTATGTTACCCAACCTAACTCAACCTAACCTAACCTTGTCGTGAATGGTTCGCGTGGCTATCCGTGCTTTTTTCTAATTTTATAAACGAATTTAACTATGTTGCCTAACCTAACTCAACCTAACCTAACCTTGTCGTGAATGGTTCGTGGGGCTATACGTGCTTTCCTTTCTAATTTTTTTAAATCGAATTTAACTATGTTGCCTAACCTAACTCAACCTAACCTAACTTTGCCGTGAATGGTTCGCGTGACTATCCGTGCATTCATTTCTAATTTTATAAACGAATTTAGCTATGTTGCCTAACCTAACTCCACCTAACCTAACCTTGTCGTAAATGGTTCGCGTGGCTATCCGTGCTTTTTTCTAATTTTATAAACGAATTTAACTATGTTGCCTAACCTAACTCAACCTAACCTAACCTTGTCGTGAATGGTTCGTGGGGCTATACGTGCTTTCCTTTCTAATTTTTTTAAAACGAATTTAACTATGTTACCTAACCTAACTCAACCTAACCTAACCTTGCCGTGAATGGTTCGTAATGCTATCCGTGCTTTTTTTCTAATTTTATAAACGAATTTAACTATGTTGCCTAACGTAACTCAACCTAACCTAACCTTGTCGTCATTGGTTCGCGTGGCTATCCGTGCTTTTTTCTAATTTTATAAACGAATTTAACTATGTTGCCTAACCTAACTCAACCTAACCTAACCTTGTCGTGAATGGTTCGTGGGGCTATCCGTGCTTTTTTCTAATTTTATAAACGAATTTAACTATGTCGCCTAACCTAACTCAACCTAACCTAACCTTGTCGTCAATGGTTCGCGTGGCTATCCGTGCTTTTTATTAATTTTATAAACGAATTTAACTATGTTGCCTAACCTAAATCAACCTAACCTAACCTTGTCGTGAATGGTTAGTGGGGCTATCCGTGCTTTTTTCTAATTTTATAAACTAATTTCACTATTTTGCCTAACCTAACTCAACCTAACCTAACCTTCTCGTGAATGGTTCGTGGGACTATCCGTGCCTTTTTCTAATTTTTAAAAACGAATTTAACTATGTTGCCTAACCTAACTCAACCTAACCTAACCTTGCCGTAAATGGATCGTGGGGCTATCCGTGCTTTTTTCTAATTTTATAAACAAATTTAACTGTTGCCTAACCTAACTCAACCTAACCTAACCTTCTCCCCAATAGTTTGTGGGGCTATCCGTGCTTTTACCTAATTTTATAAACGAATTTCTCTATGTTGCCCAACCTAACTCAACTTAACCTAACCTTGTCGTCAAAGGTTCGCGGGGCTATCCGTGCTTTTTTCTATTTTTATAAATGAATTTAACTATGTTGTCTAACCTAACTCAACCTAACCTAACCTTGTCGTGAATGGTTCGTGGGGCTATAAGTGTTTCCTTTCTAAATTTAAAAAAACGAATTTAACTATGTTGCCTAACCTAACTCAACCTAACCTAACCTTGTCGTGCATGGTTCGTGGGGCTATCCGTGTTTTTTTCTAATTTTATAAACTAATTTAACTATGTTGCCTAACCTAACTCAACCTAACCTAACCTTGCCGTGAATGGTTCGTGGGGCTATCCGTGCAATTTACCTAATTTTATAAACGAATTTCACTATGTTGCCTAACCTAACTGAACCTAACCTAACCTTGTGGTGCTTGGTTCTTTTGGCTATCCGTGTTTTTTTCTAATTTTATAAGCTAATTTAACTATGTTGCCTAACCTAACTCAACCTAACCTAACCTTGTCGTGAATGGTTCGTGGGCCTACCGGGCTTTTTTCTAATTTTTAAAAACGAATTTAACTATGTTGCCTAACCTAACTCAACCTAACCTAACCTTGTCGTGAATGGTTCGTGGGCCTACCGGGCTTTTTTCTAATTTTTAAAAACGAATTTAACTATGTTGCCTAACCTAACTCATCCTAACCTAACCTTGTCGTCTATGGTTCGTGGGGCTATACGTGCTTTTTTCTAATTTTATAAAAACGAATTTCACTATGTTGCCCAACCTAACTCAACCTAACATAACCTTGTCGTCAATGGTTCGCGGGGCTATCCGTGCATTTTTCTAATTTAAAAAAAACGAATTTAAATATGTTGGCTAACCTAACTCAACCTAACCTAACCTTGTCGTGAATGGTTCGTGGGCCTACCGGGGCATTTTTCTAATTTTTAAAACGAATTTAACTATGTTGCCTAACCTAACTCAACCTAACCTAACATTCCCGTGAATGGTTCGTGGGGCTATCAGTGCATTTTACTACTTTATAAAAACGAATTTAACTATGTTGCTAAACCTAACTCAACCTAACCTAACCTTGTCGTGAATGGTTCGTGGGCCTATCCGTGCATTCATTTCTAATTTTGTAAACGAATTTAACTATGTTGCTTAACCTAACCCAACCTAACCTAACCTTGCCGTGAATGGTTCGTGCGGCTATAAGTGCTTTCCTTTCTAAGTTTAAAAAAACGCATTTAACTATGTTGCCTAACCTAACTCAACCTAACCTAACCTTGTCGTGCATGGTTCGTGGGGCTATCCGTGTTTTTTTCTAATTTTATAAACTAATTTAACTATGTTGCCTAACCTAACTCAACCTAACCTAACCTTTTCGTGAATGATTCGTGGGGCTATCCGTGCTTTTTTCAAATTTTTAAAACCAATTTAACTGTTGCCTAACCTAACTTAACCTAACCTAACCATCCCGTGAATGGTTAGTGGGGCTATACGTGCTTATTTTTAAATTTTATAAACGAATTAACTATGTTGCCTAACCTAACTCAACCTAACCTAACCTTCTCGTGAATGGTTCGTGGGGCTATCCGTGCACTTTTTTTAATTTTTAAAAACGAATTTAACTATGTTGCCTAACCTAACTCAACCTAACCTAACCTTGTCGTGAATGGTTCGTAAGGCTATCCGTGCATTCCTTTCTAATTTTTAAAAACGAATTTAACTATGTTGCCTAACCTAACTCAACCTAACCTAACCTTGTCGTGAATGGTTCTTGGGCCTATCCGGGCTTTTTTCTAATTTTTACAAACGAAATTAACTATGTTGCCTAACCTAACTCAACCTAACCTAACCTTGTCGTCAATGGTTCGCGTGGCTATCCGTGCTTTTTTCTATTTTTATAAACGAATTAAACTATGTTGCCTAACCTAACTCAACCTAACATAACCTTGTCGTGAATGGTTCGTGGAGCTATCCTTGCATTTTTTCTAATTTTTATAAAGGAATTTCACTATGTTGCCTAACCTAACTCAACCTAACCTAAACTTGTCGTGAATGGTTTGTGGGCTATCCGTGCTTTTTCTATTTTTATAAACGACTTTAACTATGTTGCCTAACCTAACTCAACCTAACCTAAACTTGTCGTGAATGGTTCGTGGGGCTATCCGTGCATTTTTCTAATTTTATAAACGAATTTAACTATTTTGCCTAACCTAACTCAACCTAACCTAACCTTGTCGTCAATGGTTCGCGTGGCTATCCGTGCTTTTTATTAATTTTATAAACGAATTTAGCTATGTTGCCTAACCTAACCTTGTCGTGAATGGTTCGTGGGGCTATCCGTGCTTTTTTCTAATTTTTTAAAAGAATTTAACTATGTTGCCTAACCTAACTCAACCTAACCTAACCTTGTCGTGAATGGTTCGTGGGGCTATGAGTGCATTCCTTTCTAATTTTTAAAAACTAATTTAATTATGTTGCCTAACCTAACTCAACCTAACATAACCTTGTCGTCAATGGTTCGTGGGGCAATCCGTGCTTTTTTCTAATTTTAAAAACGAATTTAACTATGTTGCCTAACCTAACTCAACCTAACCTAACTTTGTCGTGAATGGTTCGCGTGGCTATCCGTGCATTCATTTCTAATTTTATAAACGAATTTAGCTATGTTGCCTAACCTAACTCAACCTAACCTAACCTTGTCGTGAATGGTTCGCGTGGCTATCCGTGCTTTTTTCTAATTTTTAAAAACGAATTTAACTATGTTGCCTAACCTAACTCAACCTAACCTAACCTTGCCTTGAATGGTTCGTGGGGCTATCCGTGCTCTATTCTAATTTTATAAACGAATTTAACTATGTTGCCTAACCTAACTCAACCTAACCTAACCTTGCCTTGAATGGTTCGTGGGGCTATCCGTGAATTTTTCTAATTTTTAAAAACGAATTTATCTATGTTGCCTAACCTAACTCAACCTCACCTAACCTTGCAGTGAATGTTTCGTGGGACTATCCGTGCTTTTTTAATAATTTTATAAACGAATTTAACTATGTTGCCTAACCTAACTCAACCTAACCTAACCTTGTCGTGAATGGTTCGTGGGGCTATCCGTGCTTTTTACCTAATTTTATAAACGAATTTCACTATGTTGCCTAACCTAACTGAACCTAACCTAACCTTGCCGTGAATGGTTCGTGGGGCTATCCGTGCTTTTTACCTAATTTTAAAAAAGGAATTTAACTATGTTGCTTAACCTAACTGAACCTAACCTAACCTTGCCGTGAATGGTTCGTGGGGCTATACGTGCTTTTTTCTAATTTCATAAAACGAATTTAACTATGTTGCCTAACCTAACTCAACCTAAACTAACCTTGCCGTGAATGGTTCGTGGGGCTATCCATGCATTTATCTAATTTTTAAAAACGAATTTCACTATGTTCCCTAACCTAACTCAACCTAACCTAACCTTCAAGTGAATGGTTCGTAGGGCTATGAGTGTATTTTACTAATTTTTTAAAAAAGAATTTAACCATGTTGCCTAACCTAACTCAACCTCACTTAACCTTGCCGTGAATGGTTCGTGGGGATATCCGTGCTTTTTATTAATTTTATAAACGAATTTAACTATGTTGCCTAACCTAACTCAACCTAACCTAACCTTGTCGTGAATGGTTCGTGGGGCTATACGTGCTTTTTTCTAATTTTTTAAAACGAACTTAACTATGTTGCCTAACCTAACTCAACCTAACCTAACCTTGTCGTGAATAGTTCGTGGGGCTATGAGTGCATTCCTTTCTATTTTTATAAACGAAATTAGCTATGTTGCCTAACCTAACTCAACCTAACCTAACCTTGTCGTGAATGGTTCGCGTGGCTATCCGTGCTTTTTTCTAATTTTATAAACGAATTTAACTATGTTGCCTAACCTAACTCAACCTATCCTAACCTTGTCGTGAATGGTTCGTGGGGCTATACGTGCTTTCCTTTCTAATTTTTTTAAAACGAATTTAACTATGTTGCCTAACCTAACTCAACCTAACCTAACCTTGCCGTGAATGGTTCGTAATGCTATCCGTGCTTTTTTTCTAATTTTATAAACGAATTTAACTATGTTGCCTAACCTAACTCAACCTAAACTAACCTTGTCGTGAATGGTTCGCGTGGCTATCCGTGCTTTTTTCTAATTTTATAAACGAATTTAACTGTGTTGCCTAACCTAACTCAACCTAACCTAACCTTGTCGTGAATGGTTCGTTGAGCTATTCGTGCTTTTTTCTAATTTTTAAAACCAATTTAACTGTTGCCTAACCTAACTTAACCTAACCTAAACTTCCCGTGAATGGTTAGTGGGGCAATACGTGCTTATTTTTAAATTTTATAAACGAATTAACTATGTTGCCTAACCTAACTCAACCTAACCTAACCTTCTCGTGAATGGTTCGTGGGGCTATCCGTGCACTTTTTTTAATTTTTAAAAACGAAATTAACTATGTTGCCTAACCTAACTCAACCTAACCTAACCTTGTCGTGAATGGTTCGTAAGGCTATCCGTGCATTCCTTTCTAATTTTTAAAAACGAATTTAACTTTGTTGCCTAACCTAACTCAACCTAACCTAACCTTGTCGTGAATGGTTCGTGGGGCTAACCGTGCATTTTTCTAATTTTTACAAACGAATTTAACTATGTTGCCTAACCTAACTCAACCTAACCTAACCTTGTCGTCAATGGTTCGCGGGGCTATCCGTGCTTTTTTCTATTTTTATAAACGAATTTAACTATGTTGCCTAACCTAACTCAACCTAACCTAACCTTTTCGTGAATGGTTCGTGGAGCTTTCCTTGCATTTTTCTAATTTTTACAAACGAATTTAACTATGTTGCCTAACCTAACTCAACCTAACCTAACATTGTCGTCAATGGTTCGCGGGGCTATCCGTGCTTTTTTCTATTTTTATAAACGAATTTAACTATGTTGCCTAACCTAACTCAACCTAACCTAACCTTGTAGTGAATGGTTCGTGGAGCTATCCTTGCATTTTTCTAATTTTTATAAACGAATTAACTATGTTGCCTAACCTAACTCAACCTAACCTAACCTTCTCGTGAATGGTTCGTGGGGCTATCCGTGCACTTTTTTAATTTTTAAAAACGAAATTAACTATGTTGCCTAACCTAACTCAACCTAACCTAACCTTGTCGTCAACGGTTCGCGTGGCTATCCGTGCTTTTTATTAATTTTATAAACGAATATAACTATGTTGCCTAACCTAACTCAACCTAACCTAACCTTGTCGTGAATGGTTCGTGGGGCTATCCGTGCTTTTTTCTAATTTTTTCAAACGAATTTAACTATGTTGCCTAACCTAACTCAACCTAACCTAACCTTGTCGTGAATGGTTCGTGGGGCTATGAGTGCATTCCTTTCTAATTTTTAAAAACTAATTTAATTATGTTGCCTAACCTAACTCAACCTGACATAACCTTGTCGTCAATGGTCCGTGGGGCTATACGTGCTTTCCTTTCTAATTTTTTTAAAACGAATTTAACTATGTTGCCTAACCTAACTCAACCTAACCTAACTGCCGTGAATGGTTCGCGTGGCTATCCGTGCATTCATTTCTAATTTTATAAACGAATTTAGCTATGTTGCCTAACCTAACTCAACCTAACATAACCTTGTCGTCAATGGTCCGTGGGGCTATACGTGCTTTCCTTTCTAATTTTTTTAAAACGAATTTAACTATGTTGCCTAACCTAACTCAACCTAACCTAACTGCCGTGAATGGTTCGCGTGGCTGTCCGTGCTTTTTGCTAATTTTATAAACGAATTTAACTATGTTGCCTAACCTAACTCAACCTAACCTAACCTTGTCGTGAATGGTTCGTGGGGCTATACGTGCTTTTTTCTAATTTTTTTTAAAACGAATTTAACTATGTTACCCAACCTAACTCAACCTAACCTAACCTTGTCGTCAATGGTTTGCGGGGCTATCCGTGCTTTTTCTAATTTTATAAACGAATTTAACTATGTTGCCTAACCTAACTCAACCTAACCTAACCTTGTCGTGAATGGTTCGTGGGCCTACCGGGGCTTTTTTCTAATTTTTTTAAAACGAATTTAACTATGTTGCCTAACCTAACTCAACTTAACCTAACCTTTCCGTGAATGATTCGTGGGGCTATCCGTGCATTTTTCTAATTTTATAAACGAATTTAACTATGTTGCCTAACCTAACTCAACCTAACCTAACCTTGTCGTCAATGGTTCGCGTGGCTATCCGTACTTTTTATTAATTTTATAAACAAATTTAACTATGTTGCCTAACCTAACTCAACCTAACCTAACCTTGTCGTGAATGGTTCGTGGGGCTATCCGTGCTTTTTTCTAATTTTTTAAAACGAATTTAACTATGTTGCCTAACCTAACTCAACCTAACCTAACCTTGTCGTGAATGGTTCGTGGGGCTATGAGTGCATTCCTTTCTAATTTTTAAAAACTAATTTAATTATGTTGCCTAACCTTACTCAACCTAACATAACCTTGTCGTCAATCTCCGTGGGGCAATCCGTGCTATTTTCTAATTTTAAAAACGAATTTAACTAAGTTGCCTAACCTAACTCAACCTAACCTAACTTTGCCGTGAATGGTTCGCGTGGCTATCCGTGCATTCATTTCTAATTTTATAAACGAATTTAGCTATGTTGCCTAACCTAACTCAACCTAACCTAACCTTGTCGTGAATGGTTCGCGTGGCTATCCGTGCTTTTTTCTAATTTTATAAACGAATTTAACTATGTTGCCTAACCTAACTCAACCTAACCTAACCTTGTCGTGAATGGTTCGTGGGGCTATACGTGCTTTCCTTTCTAATTTTTTTAAAACGAATTTAACTATGTTGCCTAACCTAACTCAACCTAACCTAACTTTGCCGTGAATGGTTCGCGTGGCTATCCGTGCATTCATTTCTAATTTTATAAACGAATTTAGCTATGTTGCCTAACCTAACTCCACCTAACCTAACCTTGTCGTAAATGGTTCGCGTGGCTATCCGTGCTTTTTTCTAATTTTATAAACGAATTTAACTATGTTGCCTAACCTAACTCAACTTAACCTAACCTTGTCGTGAATGGTTCGTGGGGCTATACGTGCTTTCCTTTCTAATTTTTTTAAAACGAATTTAACTATGTTACCTAACCTAACTCAACCTAACCTAACCTTGCCGTGAATGGTTCGTAATGCTATCCGTGCTTTTTTTCTAATTTTATAAACGAATTTAACTATGTTGCCTAACGTAACTCAACCTAACCTAACCTTGTCGTCATTGGTTCGCGTGGCTATCCGTGCTTTTTTCTAATTTTATAAACGAATTTAACTATGTTGCCTAACCTAACTCAACCTAACCTAACCTTGTCGTGAATGGTTCGTGGGGCTATCCGTGCTTTTTTCTAATTTTATAAACGAATTTAACTATGTCGCCTAACCTAACTCAACCTAACCTAACCTTGTCGTCAATGGTTCGCGTGGCTATCCGTGCTTTTTATTAATTTTATAAACGAATTTAACTATGTTGCCTAACCTAAAACAACCTAACCTAACCTTGTCGTGAATGGTTAGTGGGGCTATCCGTGCTTTTTTCTAATTTTATAAACTAATTTCACTATTTTGCCTAACCTAACTCAACCTAACCTAACCTTCTCGTGAATGGTTCGTGGGACTATCCGTGCCTTTTTCTAATTTTTAAAAACGAATTTAACTATGTTGCCTAACCTAACTCAACCTAACCTAACCTTGCCGTAAATGGATCGTGGGGCTATCCGTGCTTTTTTCTAATTTTATAAACAAATTTAACTGTTGCCTAACCTAACTCAACCTAACCTAACCTTCTCCCCAATAGTTTGTGGGGCTATCCGTGCTTTTACCTAATTTTATAAACGAATTTCACTATGTTGCCCAACCTAACTCAACTTAACCTAACCTTGTCGTCAAAGGTTCGCGGGGCTATCCGTGCTTTTTTCTATTTTTATAAACGAATTTAACTATGTTGTCTAACCTAACTCAACCTAACCTAACCTTGTCGTGAATGGTTCGTGGGGCTATAAGTGTTTCCTTTCTAAATTTAAAAAAACTAATTTAACTATGTTGCCTAACCTAACTCAACCTAACCTAACCTTGTCGTGCATGGTTCGTGGGGCTATCCGTGTTTTTTCTAATTTTATAAACTAATTTAACTATGTTGCCTAACCTAACTCAACCTAACCTAACCTTGCCGTGAATGGTTCGTGGGGCTATCCGTGCAATTTACCTAATTTTATAAACGAATTTCACTATGTTGCCTAACCTAACTGAACCTAACCTAACCTTCTCGTGAATGGTTCGTGGGGCTATCCGTGCTTTTTACTAATTTTAATAAACGAACTTAACTATGTTGCCTAACCTAACTCAACCTAACCTAACCTTGTGGTGCTTGGTTCTTTTGGCTATCCGTGTTTTTTCTAATTTTATAAGCTAATTTAACTATGTTGCCTAACCTAACACAACCTAACCTAACCTTGTCGTGAATGGTTCGTGGGCCTACCGGGCTTTTTTCTAATTTTTAAAAACGAATTTAACTATGTTGCCTAACCTAACTCAACCTAACCTAACCTTGTCGTGAATGGTTCGTGGGGCTATACGTGCTTTTTTCTAATTTTATAAAAACGAATTTCACTATGTTGCCCAACCTAACTCAACCTAACATAACCTTGTCGTCAATGGTTCGCGGGGCTATCCGTGCATTTTTCTAATTTTAAAAAAACGAATTTAAATATGTTGGCTAACCTAACTCAACCTAACCTAACCTTGTCGTGAATGGTTCGTGGGCCTACCGGGGCATTTTTCTAATTTTTAAAACGAATTTAACTATGTTGCCTAACCTAACTCAACCTAACCTAACATTCCCGTGAATGGTTCGTGGGGCTATCAGTGCATTTTACTACTTTATAAAAACGAATTTAACTATGTTGCTAAACCTAACTCAACCTAACCTAACCTTGTCGTGAATGGTTCGTGGGCCTATCCGTGCATTAATTTCTAATTTTGTAAACGAATTTAACTATGTTGCTTAACCTAACCAAACCTAACCTAACCTTGCCGTGAATGGTTCGTGGGGCTATAAGTGCTTTCCTTTCTAAGTTTAAAAAAACGCATTTAACTATGTTGCCTAACCTAACTCAACCTAACCTAACCTTGTCGTGCATGGTTCGTGGGGCTATCCGTGTTTTTTTCTAATTTTATAAACTAATTTAACTATGTTGCCTAACCTAACTCAACCTAACCTAACCTTTTCGTGAATGATTCGTGGGGCTATCCGTGCTTTTTTCTAATTTTTAAAACCAATTTAACTGTTGCCTAACCTAACTTAACCTAACCTAACCTTCCCGTGAATGGTTAGTGGGGCTATACGTGCTTATTTTTAAATTTTATAAACGAATTAACTATGTTGCCTAACCTAACTCAACCTAACCTAACCTTCTCGTGAATGGTTCGTGGGGCTATCCGTGCACTTTTTTTAATTTTTAAAAACGAATTTAACTATGTTGCCTAACCTAACTCAACCTAACCTAACCTTGTCGTGAATGGTTCGTAAGGCTATCCGTGCATTCCTTTCTAATTTTTAAAAACGAATTTAACTATGTTGCCTAACCTAACTCAACCTAACCTAACCTTGTCGTGAATGGTTCTTGGGCCTATCCGGGCTTTTTTCTAATTTTTACAAACGAAATTAACTATGTTGCTTAACCTAACTCAACCTAACCTAACCTTGTCGTCAATGGTTCGCGTGGCTATCCGTGCTTTTTTCTATTTTTATAAACGAATTTAACTATGTTGCCTAACCTAACTCAACCTAACCTAACCTTGTCGTGAATGGTTCGTGGAGCTATCCTTGCATTTTTCTAATTTTTATAAAGGAATTTCACTATGTTGCCTAACCTAACTCAACCTAACCTAAACTTGTCGTGAATGGTTTGTGGGCTATCCGTGCTTTTTCTATTTTTATAAACGACTTTAACAATGTTGCCTAACCTAACTCAACCTAACCTAACCTTCCCGCCAATAGTTTGTGGGGCTATCCGTGCTTTTACCTAATTTTATAAACGAATTTCACTATGTTGTCTAACCTAACTACACCTAACCTAACCTTGCCATGAATGGTTCGTTTAGCTATCCGTGCTTTTTTTCTAATATAAAAAAACCAATTAACCTATGTAGCTTAACCTAACTCAACCTAAGTTAATCTTGGCGTGAATGGTTCGTGGGGCTATCCGTGCATTTTTCTAATTTTTAAAACCAATTTAACTATGTAGCCTAACCTAACTCAACCTAACATAACCTTGTCGTCAATGGTCCGTGGGGCAATCCGTGCATTCATTTCTAATTTTTAAAAACGAATTTAACTATGTTGCCTAACCTAACTCAACCTAACCTAACTTTGCCGTGAATGGTTCGCGTGGCTATCCGTGCATTCATTTCTAATTTTATAAACGAATTTAGCTATGTTGCCTAACCTAACTCAACCTAACCTAACCTTTTCGTGAATGGTTCGTGGGCCTATGCGTGTTTTTTTCTCATTTTATAAACGAATTTAACTATGTTGCCTAACCTAACTCAACCTAACCTAACCTTGTCGTCAATGGTTCTTAAGGCTATATCTGCATTCCTTTCTAATTTTTATAAACGAATTTAACTATGTTGCTTAACCTAACTCAACCTAACCTAACCTTGCCGTGAATGGTTCGTGGGGCTATAAGTGATTTTTTTTCTAAATTTAAAAAAACAAATTTAACTATGTTGCCTAACCTAAGTCAACCTAACCTAACCTTGTCGTGCATGGTTCGTGGAGCTATCCGTGTTTTTTTCTAATTTTATAAACTAATTTAACTATGTTGCCTAACCTAACTCAACCTAACCTAACCTTTCCGTGAATGGTTCGTGGGGCTATCAGTGCATTTTTCTAAATTTATAAACGAATTTAACTATGTTGCTTAACCTAACTCAACCTAACCTAACATTCCCGTGAATGGTTCGTGGGGCTATCAGTGCATTTTACTACTTTATAAAAACGAATTTAACTATGTTGCTAAACCTAACTCAACCTAACCTAACCTTGTCGTGAATGGTTCGTGGGCCTATCCGTGCATTCATTTCTAATTTTGTAAACGAATTTAACTATGTTGCTTAACCTAACCCAACCTAACCTAACCTTGCCGTGAATGGTTCGTGCGGCTATAAGTGCTTTCCTTTCTAAGTTTAAAAAAACGCATTTAACTATGTTGCCTAACCTAACTCAACCTAACCTAACCTTGTCGTGCATGGTTCGTGGGGCTATCCGTGTTTTTTTCTAATTTTATAAACTAATTTAACTATGTTGCCTAACCTAACTCAACCTAACCTAACCTTTTCGTGAATGATTCGTGGGGCTATCCGTGCTTTTTTCAAATTTTTAAAACCAATTTAACTGTTGCCTAACCTAACTTAACCTAACCTAACCATCCCGTGAATGGTTAGTGGGGCTATACGTGCTTATTTTTAAATTTTATAAACGAATTAACTATGTTGCCTAACCTAACTCAACCTAACCTAACCTTCTCGTGAATGGTTCGTGGGGCTATCCGTGCACTTTTTTTAATTTTTAAAAACGAATTTAACTATGTTGCCTAACCTAACTCAACCTAACCTAACCTTGTCGTGAATGGTTCGTAAGGCTATCCGTGCATTCCTTTCTAATTTTTAAAAACGAATTTAACTATGTTGCCTAACCTAACTCAACCTAACCTAACCTTGTCGTGAATGGTTCTTGGGCCTATCCGGGCTTTTTTCTAATTTTTACAAACGAAATTAACTATGTTGCCTAACCTAACTCAACCTAACCTAACCTTGTCGTCAATGGTTCGCGTGGCTATCCGTGCTTTTTTCTATTTTTATAAACGAATTAAACTATGTTGCCTAACCTAACTCAACCTAACATAACCTTGTCGTGAATGGTTCGTGGAGCTATCCTTGCATTTTTTCTAATTTTTATAAAGGAATTTCACTATGTTGCCTAACCTAACTCAACCTAACCTAAACTTGTCGTGAATGGTTTGTGGGCTATCCGTGCTTTTTCTATTTTTATAAACGACTTTAACTATGTTGCCTAACCTAACTCAACCTAACCTAAACTTGTCGTGAATGGTTCGTGGGGCTATCCGTGCATTTTTCTAATTTTATAAACGAATTTAACTATTTTGCCTAACCTAACTCAACCTAACCTAACCTTGTCGTCAATGGTTCGCGTGGCTATCCGTGCTTTTTATTAATTTTATAAACGAATTTAGCTATGTTGCCTAACCTAACCTTGTCGTGAATGGTTCGTGGGGCTATCCGTGCTTTTTTCTAATTTTTTAAAAGAATTTAACTATGTTGCCTAACCTAACTCAACCTAACCTAACCTTGTCGTGAATGGTTCGTGGGGCTATGAGTGCATTCCTTTCTAATTTTTAAAAACTAATTTAATTATGTTGCCTAACCTAACTCAACCTAACATAACCTTGTCGTCAATGGTTCGTGGGGCAATCCGTGCTTTTTTCTAATTTTAAAAACGAATTTAACTATGTTGCCTAACCTAACTCAACCTAACCTAACTTTGTCGTGAATGGTTCGCGTGGCTATCCGTGCATTCATTTCTAATTTTATAAACGAATTTAGCTATGTTGCCTAACCTAACTCAACCTAACCTAACCTTGTCGTGAATGGTTCGCGTGGCTATCCGTGCTTTTTTCTAATTTTTAAAAACGAATTTAACTATGTTGCCTAACCTAACTCAACCTAACCTAACCTTGCCTTGAATGGTTCGTGGGGCTATCCGTGCTCTATTCTAATTTTATAAACGAATTTAACTATGTTGCCTAACCTAACTCAACCTAACCTAACCTTGCCTTGAATGGTTCGTGGGGCTATCCGTGAATTTTTCTAATTTTTAAAAACGAATTTATCTATGTTGCCTAACCTAACTCAACCTCACCTAACCTTGCAGTGAATGTTTCGTGGGACTATCCGTGCTTTTTTAATAATTTTATAAACGAATTTAACTATGTTGCCTAACCTAACTCAACCTAACCTAACCTTGTCGTGAATGGTTCGTGGGGCTATCCGTGCTTTTTACCTAATTTTATAAACGAATTTCACTATGTTGCCTAACCTAACTGAACCTAACCTAACCTTGCCGTGAATGGTTCGTGGGGCTATCCGTGCTTTTTACCTAATTTTAAAAAAGGAATTTAACTATGTTGCTTAACCTAACTGAACCTAACCTAACCTTGCCGTGAATGGTTCGTGGGGCTATACGTGCTTTTTTCTAATTTCATAAAACGAATTTAACTATGTTGCCTAACCTAACTCAACCTAAACTAACCTTGCCGTGAATGGTTCGTGGGGCTATCCATGCATTTATCTAATTTTTAAAAACGAATTTCACTATGTTCCCTAACCTAACTCAACCTAACCTAACCTTCAAGTGAATGGTTCGTAGGGCTATGAGTGTATTTTACTAATTTTTTAAAAAAGAATTTAACCATGTTGCCTAACCTAACTCAACCTCACTTAACCTTGCCGTGAATGGTTCGTGGGGATATCCGTGCTTTTTATTAATTTTATAAACGAATTTAACTATGTTGCCTAACCTAACTCAACCTAACCTAACCTTGTCGTGAATGGTTCGTGGGGCTATACGTGCTTTTTTCTAATTTTTTAAAACGAACTTAACTATGTTGCCTAACCTAACTCAACCTAACCTAACCTTGTCGTGAATAGTTCGTGGGGCTATGAGTGCATTCCTTTCTATTTTTATAAACGAAATTAGCTATGTTGCCTAACCTAACTCAACCTAACCTAACCTTGTCGTGAATGGTTCGCGTGGCTATCCGTGCTTTTTTCTAATTTTATAAACGAATTTAACTATGTTGCCTAACCTAACTCAACCTATCCTAACCTTGTCGTGAATGGTTCGTGGGGCTATACGTGCTTTCCTTTCTAATTTTTTTAAAACGAATTTAACTATGTTGCCTAACCTAACTCAACCTAACCTAACCTTGCCGTGAATGGTTCGTAATGCTATCCGTGCTTTTCTTCTAATTTTATAAACGAATTTAACTATGTTGCCTAACCTAACTCAACCTAAACTAACCTTGTCGTGAATGGTTCGCGTGGCTATCCGTGCTTTTTTCTAATTTTATAAACGAATTTAACTGTGTTGCCTAACCTAACTCAACCTAACCTAACCTTGTCGTGAATGGTTCGTTGAGCTATTCGTGCTTTTTTCTAATTTTTAAAACCAATTTAACTGTTGCCTAACCTAACTTAACCTAACCTAAACTTCCCGTGAATGGTTAGTGGGGCAATACGTGCTTATTTTTAAATTTTATAAACGAATTAACTATGTTGCCTAACCTAACTCAACCTAACCTAACCTTCTCGTGAATGGTTCGTGGGGCTATCCGTGCACTTTTTTTAATTTTTAAAAACGAAATTAACTATGTTGCCTAACCTAACTCAACCTAACCTAACCTTGTCGTGAATGGTTCGTAAGGCTATCCGTGCATTCCTTTCTAATTTTTAAAAACGAATTTAACTTTGTTGCCTAACCTAACTCAACCTAACCTAACCTTGTCGTGAATGGTTCGTGGGGCTAACCGTGCATTTTTCTAATTTTTACAAACGAATTTAACTATGTTGCCTAACCTAACTCAACCTAACCTAACCTTGTCGTCAATGGTTCGCGGGGCTATCCGTGCTTTTTTCTATTTTTATAAACGAATTTAACTATGTTGCCTAACCTAACTCAACCTAACCTAACCTTGTCGTGAATGGTTCGTGGAGCTTTCCTTGCATTTTTCTAATTTTTACAAACGAATTTAACTATGTTGCCTAACCTAACTCAACCTAACCTAACATTGTCGTCAATGGTTCGCGGGGCTATCCGTGCTTTTTTCTATTTTTATAAACGAATTTAACTATGTTGCCTAACCTAACTCAACCTAACCTAACCTTGTAGTGAATGGTTCGTGGAGCTATCCTTGCATTTTTCTAATTTTTATAAACGAATTAACTATGTTGCCTAACCTAACTCAACCTAACCTAACCTTCTCGTGAATGGTTCGTGGGGCTATCCGTGCACTTTTTTAATTTTTAAAAACGAAATTAACTATGTTGCCTAACCTAACTCAACCTAACCTAACCTTGTCGTCAACGGTTCGCGTGGCTATCCGTGCTTTTTATTAATTTTATAAACGAATATAACTATGTTGCCTAACCTAACTCAACCTAACCTAACCTTGTCGTGAATGGTTCGTGGGGCTATCCGTGCTTTTTTCTAATTTTTTCAAACGAATTTAACTATGTTGCCTAACCTAACTCAACCTAACCTAACCTTGTCGTGAATGGTTCGTGGGGCTATGAGTGCATTCCTTTCTAATTTTTAAAAACTAATTTAATTATGTTGCCTAACCTAACTCAACCTGACATAACCTTGTCGTCAATGGTCCGTGGGGCTATACGTGCTTTCCTTTCTAATTTTTTTAAAACGAATTTAACTATGTTGCCTAACCTAACTCAACCTAACCTAACTGCCGTGAATGGTTCGCGTGGCTATCCGTGCATTCATTTCTAATTTTATAAACGAATTTAGCTATGTTGCCTAACCTAACTCAACCTAACATAACCTTGTCGTCAATGGTCCGTGGGGCTATACGTGCTTTCCTTTCTAATTTTTTTAAAACGAATTTAACTATGTTGCCTAACCTAACTCAACCTAACCTAACTGCCGTGAATGGTTCGCGTGGCTGTCCGTGCTTTTTGCTAATTTTATAAACGAATTTAACTATGTTGCCTAACCTAACTCAACCTAACCTAACCTTGTCGTGAATGGTTCGTGGGGCTATACGTGCTTTTTTCTAATTTTTTTTAAAACGAATTTAACTATGTTACCCAACCTAACTCAACCTAACCTAACCTTGTCGTCAATGGTTTGCGGGGCTATCCGTGCTTTTTCTAATTTTATAAACGAATTTAACTATGTTGCCTAACCTAACTCAACCTAACCTAACCTTGTCGTGAATGGTTCGTGGGCCTACCGGGGCTTTTTTCTAATTTTTTTAAAACGAATTTAACTATGTTGCCTAACCTAACTCAACTTAACCTAACCTTTCCGTGAATGATTCGTGGGGCTATCCGTGCATTTTTCTAATTTTATAAACGAATTTAACTATGTTGCCTAACCTAACTCAACCTAACCTAACCTTGTCGTCAATGGTTCGCGTGGCTATCCGTACTTTTTATTAATTTTATAAACAAATTTAACTATGTTGCCTAACCTAACTCAACCTAACCTAACCTTGTCGTGAATGGTTCGTGGGGCTATCCGTGCTTTTTTCTAATTTTTTAAAACGAATTTAACTATGTTGCCTAACCTAACTCAACCTAACCTAACCTTGTCGTGAATGGTTCGTGGGGCTATGAGTGCATTCCTTTCTAATTTTTAAAAACTAATTTAATTATGTTGCCTAACCTTACTCAACCTAACATAACCTTGTCGTCAATCTCCGTGGGGCAATCCGTGCTATTTTCTAATTTTAAAAACGAATTTAACTAAGTTGCCTAACCTAACTCAACCTAACCTAACTTTGCCGTGAATGGTTCGCGTGGCTATCCGTGCATTCATTTCTAATTTTATAAACGAATTTAGCTATGTTGCCTAACCTAACTCAACCTAACCTAACCTTGTCGTGAATGGTTCGCGTGGCTATCCGTGCTTTTTTCTAATTTTATAAACGAATTTAACTATGTTGCCTAACCTAACTCAACCTAACCTAACCTTGTCGTGAATGGTTCGTGGGGCTATACGTGCTTTCCTTTCTAATTTTTTTAAAACGAATTTAACTATGTTGCCTAACCTAACTCAACCTAACCTAACTTTGCCGTGAATGGTTCGCGTGGCTATCCGTGCATTCATTTCTAATTTTATAAACGAATTTAGCTATGTTGCCTAACCTAACTCCACCTAACCTAACCTTGTCGTAAATGGTTCGCGTGGCTATCCGTGCTTTTTTCTAATTTTATAAACGAATTTAACTATGTTGCCTAACCTAACTCAACTTAACCTAACCTTGTCGTGAATGGTTCGTGGGGCTATACGTGCTTTCCTTTCTAATTTTTTTAAAACGAATTTAACTATGTTACCTAACCTAACTCAACCTAACCTAACCTTGCCGTGAATGGTTCGTAATGCTATCCGTGCTTTTTTTCTAATTTTATAAACGAATTTAACTATGTTGCCTAACGTAACTCAACCTAACCTAACCTTGTCGTCATTGGTTCGCGTGGCTATCCGTGCTTTTTTCTAATTTTATAAACGAATTTAACTATGTTGCCTAACCTAACTCAACCTAACCTAACCTTGTCGTGAATGGTTCGTGGGGCTATCCGTGCTTTTTTCTAATTTTATAAACGAATTTAACTATGTCGCCTAACCTAACTCAACCTAACCTAACCTTGTCGTCAATGGTTCGCGTGGCTATCCGTGCTTTTTATTAATTTTATAAACGAATTTAACTATGTTGCCTAACCTAAAACAACCTAACCTAACCTTGTCGTGAATGGTTAGTGGGGCTATCCGTGCTTTTTTCTAATTTTATAAACTAATTTCACTATTTTGCCTAACCTAACTCAACCTAACCTAACCTTCTCGTGAATGGTTCGTGGGACTATCCGTGCCTTTTTCTAATTTTTAAAAACGAATTTAACTATGTTGCCTAACCTAACTCAACCTAACCTAACCTTGCCGTAAATGGATCGTGGGGCTATCCGTGCTTTTTTCTAATTTTATAAACAAATTTAACTGTTGCCTAACCTAACTCAACCTAACCTAACCTTCTCCCCAATAGTTTGTGGGGCTATCCGTGCTTTTACCTAATTTTATAAACGAATTTCACTATGTTGCCCAACCTAACTCAACTTAACCTAACCTTGTCGTCAAAGGTTCGCGGGGCTATCCGTGCTTTTTTCTATTTTTATAAACGAATTTAACTATGTTGTCTAACCTAACTCAACCTAACCTAACCTTGTCGTGAATGGTTCGTGGGGCTATAAGTGTTTCCTTTCTAAATTTAAAAAAACTAATTTAACTATGTTGCCTAACCTAACTCAACCTAACCTAACCTTGTCGTGCATGGTTCGTGGGGCTATCCGTGTTTTTTCTAATTTTATAAACTAATTTAACTATGTTGCCTAACCTAACTCAACCTAACCTAACCTTGCCGTGAATGGTTCGTGGGGCTATCCGTGCAATTTACCTAATTTTATAAACGAATTTCACTATGTTGCCTAACCTAACTGAACCTAACCTAACCTTCTCGTGAATGGTTCGTGGGGCTATCCGTGCTTTTTACTAATTTTAATAAACGAACTTAACTATGTTGCCTAACCTAACTCAACCTAACCTAACCTTGTGGTGCTTGGTTCTTTTGGCTATCCGTGTTTTTTCTAATTTTATAAGCTAATTTAACTATGTTGCCTAACCTAACACAACCTAACCTAACCTTGTCGTGAATGGTTCGTGGGCCTACCGGGCTTTTTTCTAATTTTTAAAAACGAATTTAACTATGTTGCCTAACCTAACTCAACCTAACCTAACCTTGTCGTGAATGGTTCGTGGGGCTATACGTGCTTTTTTCTAATTTTATAAAAACGAATTTCACTATGTTGCCCAACCTAACTCAACCTAACATAACCTTGTCGTCAATGGTTCGCGGGGCTATCCGTGCATTTTTCTAATTTTAAAAAAACGAATTTAAATATGTTGGCTAACCTAACTCAACCTAACCTAACCTTGTCGTGAATGGTTCGTGGGCCTACCGGGGCATTTTTCTAATTTTTAAAACGAATTTAACTATGTTGCCTAACCTAACTCAACCTAACCTAACATTCCCGTGAATGGTTCGTGGGGCTATCAGTGCATTTTACTACTTTATAAAAACGAATTTAACTATGTTGCTAAACCTAACTCAACCTAACCTAACCTTGTCGTGAATGGTTCGTGGGCCTATCCGTGCATTAATTTCTAATTTTGTAAACGAATTTAACTATGTTGCTTAACCTAACCAAACCTAACCTAACCTTGCCGTGAATGGTTCGTGGGGCTATAAGTGCTTTCCTTTCTAAGTTTAAAAAAACGCATTTAACTATGTTGCCTAACCTAACTCAACCTAACCTAACCTTGTCGTGCATGGTTCGTGGGGCTATCCGTGTTTTTTTCTAATTTTATAAACTAATTTAACTATGTTGCCTAACCTAACTCAACCTAACCTAACCTTTTCGTGAATGATTCGTGGGGCTATCCGTGCTTTTTTCTAATTTTTAAAACCAATTTAACTGTTGCCTAACCTAACTTAACCTAACCTAACCTTCCCGTGAATGGTTAGTGGGGCTATACGTGCTTATTTTTAAATTTTATAAACGAATTAACTATGTTGCCTAACCTAACTCAACCTAACCTAACCTTCTCGTGAATGGTTCGTGGGGCTATCCGTGCACTTTTTTTAATTTTTAAAAACGAATTTAACTATGTTGCCTAACCTAACTCAACCTAACCTAACCTTGTCGTGAATGGTTCGTAAGGCTATCCGTGCATTCCTTTCTAATTTTTAAAAACGAATTTAACTATGTTGCCTAACCTAACTCAACCTAACCTAACCTTGTCGTGAATGGTTCTTGGGCCTATCCGGGCTTTTTTCTAATTTTTACAAACGAAATTAACTATGTTGCTTAACCTAACTCAACCTAACCTAACCTTGTCGTCAATGGTTCGCGTGGCTATCCGTGCTTTTTTCTATTTTTATAAACGAATTTAACTATGTTGCCTAACCTAACTCAACCTAACCTAACCTTGTCGTGAATGGTTCGTGGAGCTATCCTTGCATTTTTCTAATTTTTATAAAGGAATTTCACTATGTTGCCTAACCTAACTCAACCTAACCTAAACTTGTCGTGAATGGTTTGTGGGCTATCCGTGCTTTTTCTATTTTTATAAACGACTTTAACAATGTTGCCTAACCTAACTCAACCTAACCTAACCTTCCCGCCAATAGTTTGTGGGGCTATCCGTGCTTTTACCTAATTTTATAAACGAATTTCACTATGTTGTCTAACCTAACTACACCTAACCTAACCTTGCCATGAATGGTTCGTTTAGCTATCCGTGCTTTTTTTCTAATATAAAAAAACCAATTAACCTATGTAGCTTAACCTAACTCAACCTAAGTTAATCTTGGCGAGAATGGTTCGTGGGGCTATCCGTGCATTTTTCTAATTTTTAAAACCAATTTAACTATGTAGCCTAACCTAACTCAACCTAACATAACCTTGTCGTCAATGGTCCGTGGGGCAATCCGTGCATTCATTTCTAATTTTTAAAAACGAATTTAACTATGTTGCCTAACCTAACTCAACCTAACCTAACTTTGCCGTGAATGGTTCGCGTGGCTATCCGTGCATTCATTTCTAATTTTATAAACGAATTTAGCTATGTTGCCTAACCTAACTCAACCTAACCTAACCTTTTCGTGAATGGTTCGTGGGCCTATGCGTGTTTTTTTCTCATTTTATAAACGAATTTAACTATGTTGCCTAACCTAACTCAACCTAACCTAACCTTGTCGTCAATGGTTCGTAAGGCTATCCGTGCATTCCTTTCTAATTTTTATAAACGAATTTAACTATGTTGCTTAACCTAACTCAACCTAACCTAACCTTGCCGTGAATGGTTCGTGGGGCTATAAGTGATTTTTTTTCTAAATTTAAAAAAACAAATTTAACTATGTTGCCTAACCTAAGTCAACCTAACCTAACCTTGTCGTGCATGGTTCGTGGAGCTATCCGTGTTTTTTTCTAATTTTATAAACTAATTTAACTATGTTGCCTAACCTAACTCAACCTAACCTAACCTTTCCGTGAATGGTTCGTGGGGCTATCAGTGCATTTTTCTAAATTTATAAACGAATTTAACTATGTTGCTTAACCTAACTCAACCTAACCTAACCTTGTCGTGAATGGTTCGTGGGCCTATCCGTGCATTCATTTCTAATTTTATAAACTAATTTAACTATGTTGCTTAACCTTACTCAACCTAACCTAACCTTGCCGTGAATGGTTCGTGGGGCTATACGTGTTTTCCTTTCTAAATTTAAAAAAAACAATTTAGCAATGTTGCCTTACCTAAGTCAACCTAACCTAACCTTGTCGTGAATGGTTCGTGGGGCTATCCGTGCATTTTACTAATTTTTAAAAACGAATTTAACTATGTTGCCTAACCTAACTCAACCTAACCTAACCTTGTCGTGAATGGTTCGTGGGGCTATCCGTGGAATTTTCTAATTTTATAAACGAATTTAACTATGTTGCCTAACCTAACTCAACCTAACCTAACCTTGTCGTGAATGGTTCGTGGGGCTATCCGTGCATTTTTCTAATTTTATAAACGAATTTAACTATGTTGCCTTACCTAAGTCAACCTAACCTAACCTTGTCGTGAATGGTTCGTGGGGCTATCCGTGCATTATTCTAATTTTATAAACGAATTTAACTATGTTGCCTAACCTAACTCAACCTAACCTAACCTTGTCGTGAATGGTTCGTGGGGCTATCTGTGAATTTTTCTAATTTTATAAACGAATTTAACTATGTTGCCTAACCTAACTCAACCTAAACTAACCTTGTCGTGAATGGTTCGTGGGGCTATCCGTGCATTTTTCTAATTTTATAAACGAATTTCACTATGTTGCCTAACCTAATTCAACCTCACTTAACCTTGTCGTGAATGGTTCTTGGTGCTATTCGTGCTTTATTCTAATTTTATAAACGAATTTATCTATGTTGCCTAACCTAACTCAACCTAACCTAACCTTGCCGTGAATGGTTCGTGGGGCTATCCGTGCTTTTTTCTAATTTTATAAACTAATTTCACTATTTTGCCTAACCTAACTCAACCTAACCTAACCTTCTCGTGAATGGTTCGTGGGCCTACCGGGGCTTTTTTCTATTTTTTTTTAAAACGAATTTAACTATGTTGCCTAACCTAACTCAACCTAAGCTAACCTTTCCGTGAATGGTTCGTGGGGCTATCCGTGCATTTTTCTAATTTTATAAACGAATTTAACTATGGTACCTAACTTAACTCAACTTAACCTAACCTTGTCGTCAATGGTTCGCGTGGCTATCCGTGCTTTTTATTAATTTTATAAACGAATTTAACTATGTTGCCTAACCTAAATCAACCTAACCTAACTTTGCCGTGAATGGTTCGTGGGGCTATCCGTGAATTTTACTAATTTTTAAAACGAATTTAACTATGCTCCTTAACCTAACTCAAACTAACCTAACCTTGACGTGAATGGTTAGCGGAGCTATACGTGCATTTTTCTACTTTTAAAAAACGAATTTAACTATGTTGCCTAACCTAACTCAACCTAACCTAACCTTGTCGTGAATGGTTCGTGGGGCTATACGTGCTTTCCTTTCTAATTTTTTTAAAACGAATTTAACTATGTTGCCTAACCTAACTCAACCTAACCTAACTTTGCCGTGAATGGTTCGCGTGGCTATCCGTGCATTCATTTCTAATTTTATAAACGAATTTAGCTATGTTGCCTAACCTAACTCCACCTAACCTAACCTTGTCGTAAATGGTTCGCGTGGCTATCCGTGCTTTTTTCTAATTTTATAAACGAATTTAACTATGTTGCCTAACCTAACTCAACTTAACCTAACCTTGTCGTGAATGGTTCGTGGGGCTATACGTGCTTTCCTTTCTAATTTTTTTAAAACGAATTTAACTATGTTACCTAACCTAACTCAACCTAACCTAACCTTGCCGTGAATGGTTCGTAATGCTATCCGTGCTTTTTTCTAATTTTATAAACGAATTTAACTATGTTGCCTAACGTAACTCAACCTAACCTAACCTTGTCGTCATTGGTTCGCGTGGCTATCCGTGCTTTTTTCTAATTTTATAAACGAATTTAACTATGTTGCCTAACCTAACTCAACCTAACCTAACCTTGTCGTGAATGGTTCGTGGGGCTATCCGTGCTTTTTTCTAATTTTATAAACGAATTTAACTATGTCGCCTAACCTAACTCAACCTAACCTAACCTTGTCGTCAATGGTTCGCGTGGCTATCCGTGCTTTTTATTAATTTTATAAACGAATTTAACTATGTTGCCTAACCTAAAACAACCTAACCTAACCTTGTCGTGAATGGTTAGTGGGGCTATCCGTGCTTTTTTCTAATTTTATAAACTAATTTCACTATTTTGCCTAACCTAACTCAACCTAACCTAACCTTCTCGTGAATGGTTCGTGGGACTATCCGTGCCTTTTTCTAATTTTTAAAAACGAATTTAACTATGTTGCCTAACCTAACTCAACCTAACCTAACCTTGCCGTAAATGGATCGTGGGGCTATCCGTGCTTTTTTCTAATTTTATAAACAAATTTAACTGTTGCCTAACCTAACTCAACCTAACCTAACCTTCTCCCCAATAGTTTGTGGGGCTATCCGTGCTTTTACCTAATTTTATAAACGAATTTCACTATGTTGCCCAACCTAACTCAACTTAACCTAACCTTGTCGTCAAAGGTTCGCGGGGCTATCCGTGCTTTTTTCTATTTTTATAAACGAATTTAACTATGTTGTCTAACCTAACTCAACCTAACCTAACCTTGTCGTGAATGGTTCGTGGGGCTATAAGTGTTTCCTTTCTAAATTTAAAAAAACTAATTTAACTATGTTGCCTAACCTAACTCAACCTAACCTAACCTTGTCGTGCATGGTTCGTGGGGCTATCCGTGTTTTTTCTAATTTTATAAACTAATTTAACTATGTTGCCTAACCTAACTCAACCTAACCTAACCTTGCCGTGAATGGTTCGTGGGGCTATCCGTGCAATTTACCTAATTTTATAAACGAATTTCACTATGTTGCCTAACCTAACTGAACCTAACCTAACCTTCTCGTGAATGGTTCGTGGGGCTATCCGTGCTTTTTACTAATTTTAATAAACGAACTTAACTATGTTGCCTAACCTAACTCAACCTAACCTAACCTTGTGGTGCTTGGTTCTTTTGGCTATCCGTGTTTTTTCTAATTTTATAAGCTAATTTAACTATGTTGCCTAACCTAACACAACCTAACCTAACCTTGTCGTGAATGGTTCGTGGGCCTACCGGGCTTTTTTCTAATTTTTAAAAACGAATTTAACTATGTTGCCTAACCTAACTCAACCTAACCTAACCTTGTCGTGAATGGTTCGTGGGGCTATACGTGCTTTTTTCTAATTTTATAAAAACGAATTTCACTATGTTGCCCAACCTAACTCAACCTAACATAACCTTGTCGTCAATGGTTCGCGGGGCTATCCGTGCATTTTTCTAATTTTAAAAAAACGAATTTAAATATGTTGGCTAACCTAACTCAACCTAACCTAACCTTGTCGTGAATGGTTCGTGGGCCTACCGGGGCATTTTTCTAATTTTTAAAACGAATTTAACTATGTTGCCTAACCTAACTCAACCTAACCTAACATTCCCGTGAATGGTTCGTGGGGCTATCAGTGCATTTTACTACTTTATAAAAACGAATTTAACTATGTTGCTAAACCTAACTCAACCTAACCTAACCTTGTCGTGAATGGTTCGTGGGCCTATCCGTGCATTAATTTCTAATTTTGTAAACGAATTTAACTATGTTGCTTAACCTAACCAAACCTAACCTAACCTTGCCGTGAATGGTTCGTGGGGCTATAAGTGCTTTCCTTTCTAAGTTTAAAAAAACGCATTTAACTATGTTGCCTAACCTAACTCAACCTAACCTAACCTTGTCGTGCATGGTTCGTGGGGCTATCCGTGTTTTTTTCTAATTTTATAAACTAATTTAACTATGTTGCCTAACCTAACTCAACCTAACCTAACCTTTTCGTGAATGATTCGTGGGGCTATCCGTGCTTTTTTCTAATTTTTAAAACCAATTTAACTGTTGCCTAACCTAACTTAACCTAACCTAACCTTCCCGTGAATGGTTAGTGGGGCTATACGTGCTTATTTTTAAATTTTATAAACGAATTAACTATGTTGCCTAACCTAACTCAACCTAACCTAACCTTCTCGTGAATGGTTCGTGGGGCTATCCGTGCACTTTTTTTAATTTTTAAAAACGAATTTAACTATGTTGCCTAACCTAACTCAACCTAACCTAACCTTGTCGTGAATGGTTCGTAAGGCTATCCGTGCATTCCTTTCTAATTTTTAAAAACGAATTTAACTATGTTGCCTAACCTAACTCAACCTAACCTAACCTTGTCGTGAATGGTTCTTGGGCCTATCCGGGCTTTTTTCTAATTTTTACAAACGAAATTAACTATGTTGCTTAACCTAACTCAACCTAACCTAACCTTGTCGTCAATGGTTCGCGTGGCTATCCGTGCTTTTTTCTATTTTTATAAACGAATTTAACTATGTTGCCTAACCTAACTCAACCTAACCTAACCTTGTCGTGAATGGTTCGTGGAGCTATCCTTGCATTTTTCTAATTTTTATAAAGGAATTTCACTATGTTGCCTAACCTAACTCAACCTAACCTAAACTTGTCGTGAATGGTTTGTGGGCTATCCGTGCTTTTTCTATTTTTATAAACGACTTTAACAATGTTGCCTAACCTAACTCAACCTAACCTAACCTTCCCGCCAATAGTTTGTGGGGCTATCCGTGCTTTTACCTAATTTTATAAACGAATTTCACTATGTTGTCTAACCTAACTACACCTAACCTAACCTTGCCATGAATGGTTCGTTTAGCTATCCGTGCTTTTTTTCTAATATAAAAAAACCAATTAACCTATGTAGCTTAACCTAACTCAACCTAAGTTAATCTTGGCGTGAATGGTTCGTGGGGCTATCCGTGCATTTTTCTAATTTTTAAAACCAATTTAACTATGTAGCCTAACCTAACTCAACCTAACATAACCTTGTCGTCAATGGTCCGTGGGGCAATCCGTGCATTCATTTCTAATTTTTAAAAACGAATTTAACTATGTTGCCTAACCTAACTCAACCTAACCTAACTTTGCCGTGAATGGTTCGCGTGGCTATCCGTGCATTCATTTCTAATTTTATAAACGAATTTAGCTATGTTGCCTAACCTAACTCAACCTAACCTAACCTTTTCGTGAATGGTTCGTGGGCCTATGCGTGTTTTTTTCTCATTTTATAAACGAATTTAACTATGTTGCCTAACCTAACTCAACCTAACCTAACCTTGTCGTCAATGGTTCGTAAGGCTATCCGTGCATTCCTTTCTAATTTTTATAAACGAATTTAACTATGTTGCTTAACCTAACTCAACCTAACCTAACCTTGCCGTGAATGGTTCGTGGGGCTATAAGTGATTTTTTTTCTAAATTTAAAAAAACAAATTTAACTATGTTGCCTAACCTAAGTCAACCTAACCTAACCTTGTCGTGCATGGTTCGTGGAGCTATCCGTGTTTTTTTTCTAATTTTATAAACTAATTTAACTATGTTGCCTAACCTAACTCAACCTAACCTAACCTTTCCGTGAATGGTTCGTGGGGCTATCAGTGCATTTTTCTAAATTTATAAACGAATTTAACTATGTTGCTTAACCTAACTCAACCTAACCTAACCTTGTCGTGAATGGTTCGTGGGCCTATCCGTGCATTCATTTCTAATTTTATAAACTAATTTAACTATGTTGCTTAACCTTACTCAACCTAACCTAACCTTGCCGTGAATGGTTCGTGGGGCTATACGTGTTTTCCTTTCTAAATTTAAAAAAAAACAATTTAGCAATGTTGCCTTACCTAAGTCAACCTAACCTAACCTTGTCGTGAATGGTTCGTGGGGCTATCCGTGCATTTTACTAATTTTTAAAAACGAATTTAACTATGTTGCCTAACCTAACTCAACCTAACCTAACCTTGTCGTGAATGGTTCGTGGGGCTATCCGTGGAATTTTCTAATTTTATAAACGAATTTAACTATGTTGCCTAACCTAACTCAACCTAACCTAACCTTGTCGTGAATGGTTCGTGGGGCTATCCGTGCATTTTTCTAATTTTATAAACGAATTTAACTATGTTGCCTTACCTAAGTCAACCTAACCTAACCTTGTCGTGAATGGTTCGTGGGGCTATCCGTGCATTATTCTAATTTTATAAACGAATTTAACTATGTTGCCTAACCTAACTCAACCTAACCTAACCTTGTCGTGAATGGTTCGTGGGGCTATCTGTGAATTTTTCTAATTTTATAAACGAATTTAACTATGTTGCCTAACCTAACTCAACCTAAACTAACCTTGTCGTGAATGGTTCGTGGGGCTATCCGTGCATTTTTCTAATTTTATAAACGAATTTCACTATGTTGCCTAACCTAATTCAACCTCACTTAACCTTGTCGTGAATGGTTCTTGGTGCTATTCGTGCTTTATTCTAATTTTATAAACGAATTTATCTATGTTGCCTAACCTAACTCAACCTAACCTAACCTTGCCGTGAATGGTTCGTGGGGCTATCCGTGCTTTTTTCTAATTTTATAAACTAATTTCACTATTTTGCCTAACCTAACTCAACCTAACCTAACCTTCTCGTGAATGGTTCGTGGGCCTACCGGGGCTTTTTTCTATTTTTTTTTAAAACGAATTTAACTATGTTGCCTAACCTAACTCAACCTAAGCTAACCTTTCCGTGAATGGTTCGTGGGGCTATCCGTGCATTTTTCTAATTTTATAAACGAATTTAACTATGTTGCCTAACTTAACTCAACCTAACCTAACCTTGTCGTCAATGGTTCGCGTGGCTATCCGTGCTTTTTATTAATTTTATAAACGAATTTAACTATGTTGCCTAACCTAAATCAACCTAACCTAACTTTGCCGTGAATGGTTCGTGGGGCTATCCGTGAATTTTACTAATTTTTAAAACGAATTTAACTATGCTCCTTAACCTAACTCAAACTAACCTAACCTTGACGTGAATGGTTAGCGGAGCTATACGTGCATTTTTCTACTTTTAAAAAACGAATTTAACTATGTTGCCTAACCTAACTCAACCTAACCTAACCTTGCCGTGAATGGTTCGTGGGGCTATACGTGCTTTCCTTTCTAATTTTAAAAAAACGAATTGAACTATGTTGCCTAACCTAACTCAACCTAACCTAACCTTGTCGTGAATGGTTCGTGGGGATATCCGTGTTTTTTTTTCTAATTTTATAAACTAATTTAACTATGTTGCCTAACCTAACTCAACCTAACCTAACCTTGTTGTGAATGGTTCGTGGGGCTATCCGTGCTTTTTTCTAATTTTATAAACGAATTCAACTTTGTTGCCTAACCTAACTCAACCTAAACTAACCTTGCCGTGAATGGTTAGTGGGGATATACGAGCTTTCCTTTCTAATTTTTAAAAACGAATTTAACTATGTTGCCTAACCAAACTCAACCTAACCTAACCTTCTCGTGAATGGTTCGTGCGGCTATCCGTGTTTTTTTCTAAATTTATAAACGAATTTAACTATGTAGCCTAACCTAAATCAACCAAACCTAACCTTGTCGTGAATGGTACGTGGGGCTATCCTTGAATTTTACTATTTTTTAACGAATTTAACTATGTTGCCTAACCTAACTCAACCTAACCTAACCTTGCCGGGATGGTTCGTGGGGCTAACCGTTATTTTTGTAATTTTTAAAACTAATTTAACTATGTTGCCTAACCTAACTCAACCTAACCTAACCTTGTCGTGAATGGTTCGTGGGGCTATCCGTGAATTCCTTTCTAATTTTATAAACGAATTTAACAATGTTGCCCAACCTAACCTAACCTTGCCGTAAATAGTTCGGGTGGCTATTCGTGCTTTTTTTAATTTTATAAACGAATTTAACTATGTTGCCTAACCTAACTCAACCTAACCTAACCTTCTCGTGAATGGTTCGTGGAGCTATCCGTCAATTCCTTTCTAATTTTATATACGAATTTTACTATGTTGCCTAACCTAACTCAACCTAACCTAACCTTGCCGTGAATGGTTCGTGGGGCTATCCGTGCTTTTTTCTAATTTTATAAACGAATTTAACTATGTTGCCTAACCTAACTCAACCTAACCTAACCTTGCTGTGAATGGTTCGTCGGGCTGTCCGTACATTATTCTAATTTTATAAACGAAATTAACTATGTTGCCTAACCTAACTCAACCTAACCTAACCTTGTCGTGAATGGTTCGTGGGGCTATCCGTGCATTCCTTTCCAAATTTAAAAAACCAATTTAACTATTTTGCCTAACCTAACTCAACCTAACCTTGTCGTGAATGGTTCGCGTGGCTATTCGTGCCTTTATCTAATTTTATAAACGAATTTAACTATGTTGCCTAACCTAACTCAACCTAACCTAACCTTGTCGTGAATGGTTCGTGGGGCCTATCCGGGCTTTTTTCTAATTTTATAAACAAATTTAACTATGTTGCCTAACCTAACTCAACCTAACCTAACCTTCCCGTCAATGGTTCGTGGGGCTATCCGTGCTTTTTTCTAATTTTATAAACGAATTTAACTATGTTGCCTAACCTAACCCAACCTAACCTAACCTTGTCGTGAATGGTTCGTGGGGCTATCCAATCATTTCTTCTAGTTTTAAAAACGAATTTAACTATGTAGCCTAACCTAACTGAATCTAACCTAACCTTGTCGTGAATGGTTCGTGGGGCTATCCGTGTATTCCTTTCCAAATTTAAAAAACCAATTTAACTATTTTGCCTAACCTAACTCAACCTAACCTTGTCGTGAATGGTTCGCGTGGCTATCCGTGCCTTTTTCTAATTTTATAAACCAATTTAACTATGTTGCCTAACCTAACTCAACCTAACCTAACCTTGTCGTGAATGGTTCGTGGGGCCTATCCGGGCTTTTTTCTAATTTTATAAACGAATTTAACTATGTTGCCCAACCTAACTCAACCTAACCTAACCTTGTCGTGAATGCTTCGTGGGACTATCCGTGCATTCCTTTTTAATTTTTAAAAACGAATTTAACTATGTTGCCTAACCTAACCTTGTCGTGAATGGTTCGTGGGGCTATCCGTGCATTTTTCTAATTTTAAAAACGAATTTAAGTAACTTGCCAAAGCTAAGTCAACCGAACCTAACCTTGTCGTCAATGGTTCCTGGGAATATCCGTGAATTTTTCAAATATTGCAATATTTCAGTCATAGAAAATCGGCCATTTTGAAAACAATGTAGATACAAAACCGTAAGGAAATTCCAAGTTTCGACTTCTGATGACCGCTCGTACATCCTTTTACTACATGATGGCGACGTCCTTTTCCCTCTACATCTCACACTTTACCCTGAAAAGGGATCCCTGGGAGTCATGTTTTCCACTTTCCTCGCAACCTGCATTTTCTTGAAAGTGACCTGTGGTCGCCAACAGAGCTCCAACTCCCTTCCCGATTTTTGAGCGTGCACAACTTCCAACCTGCTTTCACAATCCATGGAGAAATCCGACTTTCCTCCCGTACCGTATACGGAAAAAATTTAAAAATTGCCGAAACTTCAAACCGTCGTGGGAGACAGGGGGCAGCCCCCCGACCAAAAATTTCGACATTTCCCCTCAAGTTTCTAACACAGCCTAAAAAATGGCTATCTCAGTTTTTTCGTACGTAGCACAGTTTACGCTACTGTCTTACGCCACCCTAGGACGCTGTGACGTCACTCCCATAAGCAACAGAAACGATGCAATTTTCAAACTTTTTGCAGTGCCTAACTAAATCACGAACTGCAACTACACTATGAAATCTGAAAATGTGAAATTTTGAAGACGGGCGCATGAGGGTGCACCCTAAGATCCCTGAACAAAATGGCGGAATCTAGACATCACCAATTCCCAATGGAGGCCCGCGAACCGCATGGTGACGTCATCAACTCGTCCTGAACGTTACGCATGAAACCGACCTGAGCGCCTCACGGTGGACACTGGAGCAACCAAAAAAAATTTGAGCATGCAGGGGACATTTTGGCCGACATTTCCCACCCCACTTTCCCTATACGAATCTTCAACTGTTCTTCCGCCAAAAATTCCCAAACTCGGAATTTCGATTAAAAATGGCAAAATTTCAAAATGGCGGCCAAACTAAAAAACGTGGAAATTGAAAACATGCATCAGTCAAGAGGTCTGTCCATAGTAAGTGACGTCCAATCACCGCCATTTTCCAAAAACCGAGCAAAGGGGGCGCTGTTGGCGTTAAAAGGTGGAAAATTGCAACATTGCAGGCATCAAAAATCTGCCATTTTGAAAACACTGTAGATGCAAAACCGTAACGAAATTCAAAGTTTGGACTTGTGATGACGCCTCGTACATCCTTTCCCCACGTTATGGCGACGTCTGTTCCGTTCTACATGTCACACTTTATCCTGAAAAGGGACACGTGGAGGTCACGTTTCCCACTCTGCTCGTAACTTGCATTTTATTGAAATGATGCTGCGATCGCCAACAGAGCTCCAACATGCTCCCCGATTTTTCGTGAGTGGACAACTTCCAACCTGCTTTCAGAATCCATGGATAAATCCGGCTTTTCTCCCATAACGTATACGGAAAAAAATTAAAAATGGCCGAAATTTCAAACCGTCGTGGGGGCCAGGGGGCAGCCCCCGACCAAAAATTTCGACATTTCCCCTCAAGTTTCTAACACAGCCTAAAAAATGGCTATCTCAGTTTTTTCCTAAATAGCACCCTTCACGCTACTGTCTTACGCCACCCTAGGACGCTGTGACGTCACTCCCATAAGCAACAGAAACGATGCAATTTTCAAACTTTTTGCAGTGCCTAACTAAATCACGAACTGCAACTACACTATGAAATCTGAAAATGTGAAATTTTGAAGACGGGCGCATGAGGGTGCACCCTAAGATCCCTGAACAAAATGGCGGAATCTAGACATCACCAATTCCCAATGGAGGCCCGCGAACCGCATGGTGACGTCATCAACTCGTCCTGAACGTTACGCATGAAACCGACCTGAGCGCCTCACGGTGGACACTGGAGCAACCAAAAAAAATTTGAGCATGCAGGGGACATTTTGGCCGACATTTCCCACCCCACTTTCTCTATACCTATCTTCAACTGTTCTTCCGCCAAAAATTCCCAAACTCGGAATTTCGATTAAAAATGGCAAAATTTCAAAATGGCGGCCAAACTAAAAAACGTGGAAATTGAAAACATGCATCAGTCAAGAGGTCTGTCCATAGTAAGTGACGTCCAATCACCGCCATTTTCCAAAAACCGAGCAAAGGGGGCGCTGTTGGCGTTAAAAGGTGGAAAATTGCAACATTGCAGGCATCAAAAATCGGCCATTTTGAAAACACTGTAGATTTAAAAATCGTAACGAAATTCAAAGTTTGGACTTGTGATGACGCCTCGTACATCCTTTCCCTACATGTTGGCGACGTCCATTCCTTTCAACATGTCGCACTTTATCCTGAAAAGGGATCCGTGGAGGCCATGTTTCCTAATATCCTCGTAACTTCCATTTTTTTGAAAGTGTGCTGTGGTCGCCAACAGAGCTCCAACGCCTATCCCGATTTTTGTGCCTGGACAACTTCGAACCTGCTTTCAGATTCCATAGATAAATCCGACTTTCCTCTCGTAACGGCTACGGAAAAAAATTCAAAATAACCGAAACTTCAAACCGTCGTGGGGGGCATGGGGTGACCCCCCGATCAAAAATTTCGACATTTGCGCCCTACTTTCTAACACTGCGTAAGAAATGGCTATCTCAATTTTTTCGTAAATAGCACCCTTCACGCTACTGTTGTACGCCACCCTACGGCGCAGTGACGTCACTCGTATACGCTAGAAAGAACGCAAATTTTCACCGTTTTTGCAGAGCTCGGTTGGATGTTAAACTGTACGCAAACTATTAAAATCTGAAGTTCCGAAGTTTTGCACGCGCAAGCACCAAACTACAGACTACAATGTCCGACCAAAATGGTGGTTTAGTGCCCCCCTCCCAATCCAAGGCCCGCAAACGACATCGTGACGTCATTTCCGGGAACTGCACTACGTTCGACATAACGAACTGAGCGCTACAGGGCGAACCTGGGACAAACCAAAAAAATATCTCCGTGCAGGGGACATGTTGGGCAACATTCCCCACCCCACTTTCCCTATACCTATGTTGAACGGTTTTTCCGCCAAATATTCCGAAAGTAGGAATTTCCCGTAAAAATAACAAAATTTCAAAATGGCGGCCAAACTGAAAGCGTTGGAAATTCAAGATATGTATCACTCCCTAGGCTTGTCCATGCTAAGTGACGTGCAATTAACGCCAATTTTCCCAGAGCAATCAAAGGCGGCGCTGGTGTCGTTGAAAGGTGCAAATTTGCAACATTTCAGCTATCCAAAATCGGCCATTTTGAAAACACTGTAGATGCAAAACAGTAACAAAATTCGAAGTTTGGACTTCTGATGACGCCTCGTACATCCTGTCAATACATGGTGGCGACGCCCATTCCGTTCTACATGTCACACTTTGTCCTGAAAAGGGATCCGTGGAGGTCATGTTTCCCACTTTCCTCGCAACCTGCATTTTCTTGAAAGTAAGCTGTGGTCGCCAACAGAGCTCCAACTCCCTTCCCGATTTTTTTGCATGAACAACTTCCAACCTGCTTTCAGATTCCACGAAGAAATCCGACTTTCCTCTCATAACGGCTACGGAAAAAAATTAAAAATGGCCGAAACTTCAAACCGTCGTGGGGGGCACGGGGTGACCCCCCGAACGAAAATTTCGACATTTCTCCCCAACTTTCTATCACTGCGTAAAAAATGGCTATCTCACTTTTTTCGTAAATAGCACCCTTCACGCTACTATTGTACTCCACCCTATGGCGCACCGTTTTTGCAGACCTAAGTTTGATGTTGAACTGCACGCAAACTACTAATGCTGAAGTTCCGAAATTTTGCACGCGCCAGCACCAAAGTACAGAGTACAATGTCCAACGAAAATGGTGGTTTCGTGGCCCTCCGGTACACAATCCCAGGCCCGCAAAGAACGTCGTGACGTCATCGGCCGAACCTGCACTTGCTGCATTTGAAACTACCTCAGCGCCACACCGCGGACACTGGAGGTTCCAAAAAAATTTCTGTACGCAGGAGACATTCACCAAATCACGTCAAGTTAGTAGCTGAACAAATGAATCAAGTCCTTTCGCGCCTAAAAATTTGCAAACCGCAAAATTTCCCGTACTTTCCTAAGAAATACCAAAAATGACTTTTTTTAAAATTTAAAAATGGCCGCCATTCAGTACACCCAGAGAAAGCAAATACGGCACAGGTAAGTAGGTGTAACCTTCGGCCGTACACACAATACAACAACATACATTCATGACGCATATTCATTGGTCTGCGGCAAAAGTAAGCAACGATGTACGTAAATTAGGCACCAAAAATTCGGTCTGCACGTACTCTTTCAAACCCTTATCAGCGCCACCTGGTGTACGGTGGAGCAACCAAAAAAAATGAGCTTGTAGTTGACATCCCCACCAACACGGGGGACCCACTTGTTGTGATACTTTTCTCTCACGGTTTGGGCTGTAGAAATTCGCAAAAGTGGAAATTCTCGACTCCTTTTCTACCTTCACAATTGTACCAAATATTTGATCCAAAATGGCGTCCACGTTAGGAGGAACGAAGAGTTGCTCTTGGCGTCAGTAGAAAGGTACTTTCCTACTCAAGTAGGAAAACACAGCGAAACGTCCTCGCGGCCAGAAATGAGGGCCCTGCACACCCCCAAATGTCCAAAAGTGCTAGTTTTTACCTAGCGAAAATCGACCATTTTGAAAACGCTCTCCCCAGACATCTGGAGACAAATATGAAATTTACTCTTCTGATGACGCCTCGTAGGAGTTTTTTTCACATGACACCTACATCCATTGCCCTCCACATGTCACAGTTTACCCTGAAAAGGGATCCGTGGAGCTCATTACACCATTGTTTATTTTAGGCAATCCGTTATGGCGGCTAACCTGGCAACACTGAAATGGCGAAACTCGCATGCGCCGGCACCCCTCCCGGAATCCTATCGACGGAATATGTCAGTCGTCCAAAAATCGCATTTTGGGGGGTACTGCCCCCAAACGAAAAATCGCCATGTTCCGTATGGGCAAGTTCGGTCCGCCCGTGACGTCACGCGGTGCACGCGATGCGAGCGCCACCTATGCTGGCCTCGAGTCGGTACCTTCCCCTGAAGGGCACGCTGGCCGGAATTTGCCTCCGCGGCCTCCGGGCCGCTCCGGTACACAACAAACACACCTCTGCAAAGGGGTACCGGAAACCAAGATGGCGACCTGGAGGCCACCCAGCGAGTGGGGCCGACGTAGGACCACGTGCGCTGGCCTCGGACGGACGTCACCTGAAAAACGAAACAAACTCGAAATCGCTACCTCGAAAATTTGGCCGCCATGTTGATTTTTCGAGTTTTCCAAAATGGCGACCTGCAGGCTGCAGATGCCACTTTTTCGTCAACTTTTCCACCCTGCCCCATAGCGACGCGACCCCCGGAGAGCATCACGTGGTTTTTCGCCATCCTCGACACCCGATTGGTCCTCCACGAGTACCGACGTGTTGCGCCCCCTGGAGCCCCATGTGTTTGGGGGCCCCGGACTTGCTCCAGCGTGAGGCTTCGGACCCCATGGGATAACGCCGCCTTGCACCACTTTTGTCCCCCAAAGTACAGGGTGGCAGAAAAGTCGAAAAAACCTCGAAAAGTTCGCACCCCTTCAAAATCCAAGATGGCCGCCGTTTCGAAAAATCGAGATAGCCGGTCGAAAGGGGACCATCCACACTGCTCGGAACCGCATTCGGCAAACCTTCCCTCAGAACGATGCCCGACATGCACCTTTCCAAAAACGGGGTCCGCGACGAATTTTCGGACCCACCTGGAGGTCACCCTGTGGACCCCGGGGCCCCACGCTTTTTCCCTCGCATAGGGAACCCTAGGTGGGCTACCGCGTGGTACCGGTCCCGATCCGCTAAGGTTGCCGGTTCGTGGCGCCACCTATCTTCCCCTTGCATTTCGGAGGCGCGCACGTACCGGATTAGGCGCCTCCGGCGCCCATTTGGGGCCGCCATCTTGAAATTTCGAAACGCGCGTTTCGTAGGGCCGGCATGTGCCTTAACCGCCGACAATGTCCGGCTTCGCCGGGGAAAGACACTTGGCCTCGAAGGGGGCACGAATGGCTCGGAGGTCACGTGACTTGGAAATTTCGAAAATGCCAATTTCAAGATGGCGCCGTTTCCTTAATATAGGTCGGTTAAGAAAAACAAAAAAATACCACGTGTTACCTTGGAACCTCCTCTTTCCGAAAGTGCAAGGCGAAATTGTAAAATTTTCCACGGTTCGGCCGTCAAAAATTCCAGAATGGACCCATGTTTTCGGTACCCTAGTTCACTTTGAAAAGTCACTTTTTCTCACTTTTCGGGACCCTGCGGAGGGGCCCCTTGGCAAATTCGGTTCAAACTCGATACTTCTCACTTTTTCAAGGTTCCCTTTCGAACGCCGCCATTTTTGCGAAAATCGGTCGGTGCGTTTCCGAAATCCACAGTCGAAAGGCCACTTTTTGGGGGGCCCGCCCCCCCGTTGCCACGGCAACCTCGACCGAAAATCTACCCTGGCGTTGTGGACCAAGGTTCGAACTTTCCCAAAATGGACGCCATTTTGATCCATGACACTCGGCCTAGGCTCGAAAAATCGGCAAAAATGCCCAAAATCGAGGGCCCCTGCCGGGGGCAGGGGGGGCCCCTGCGGGGCCTAGTTTCAAGGGCAATCCCACGTTTCCTATGGTAGCCTCCCACTTGGCTATCTTGGATTTTCGCCTAGGTCGACGGTTCGGCCACAATCGCCTACTCTGTTACAACATTCATTAAATATATATATAACAACAAAGGGCATTAGATATGAGTCATCACAATGTTACGTAATAACTTGTTGCAAAAACGTTGTGCAATAGTATACCCTTATAAGTAATACAATTAAGAAGTGCTTAATATGAGTCATCACAATGTTAGTTACATGGTTCTAGTTAGGATGATGATTTTTTTTTTGGTTTGTTGGATAGGGGTTGAAGAAGACTATTTGTTGTAGTGACCACAGTATTGTTTTTTGTTTTTTTTTGTGTTTTCTGTTCTCTTACGAGAATTAATATAGGTTGCCATAGAACCCTCCAATTCATGACTTAGGAAAAATCTGTTTGCGGATTCATCACGTACGCCTACATGTGAGAAAAAGTATGAATAGAACCTATGTTCGGAAATCCAAAATGGCGACCGGAAGTAGGATTATCTTGGAAACGGTAAGACTTAGGAAAAATCTGTTTGCTGATTCACCACAAACGCCTATATGTAAGTAAAATATGAATAGAACCTATGTTCGGAAATTCAAAATAGCGACCGGAAGTGGGGTTATCTTGGAAACGGTAAGACTTAGGAAAAATCTGTTTGCGGATTCATCACGTACACCTACACGTGACAAAAAGTATGAATAGAACCTATGCTCGGAAATCCAAAATGGCGACCGGAAGTGGGATTATCTTGGAAACGGTAAGACTTAGCAAGAATCTGTTTGCGGATTCATCACGTACGCCTATATGTGAGAAAAAGTATGAATAGAACCTATGCTCGGAAATCCAAAATGGCGACCGGAAGTGGGATTATCTTGGAAACGGTAAGACTTAGGAAAAATCTGTTTGCGGATTCATCACGTACGCCTATACGTGAGTAAAATATGAATACAACCTATGCTCGGAAATCCAAAATGGCGACCGGAAGTGGGGTTAGGGGCCAGGAATCTTAAAAAAAATATTATTTGTTTGTTTGCTTGCGTCACAATATAGGCGCGCGCGCGCGCGTGTGCGACACATCGTTCCCGAAAGACGTTTACAAAGGTCACGATATATAAACATTTGGTCCCAGAGTTGGAAAATTACAATAAGGTGCATTCATCCTTCAAAAATAAGAGAGTGTATTATTTACTCATCACGCTGTGTCAGCGCAACGAATGAATGCGCGGAACGTGGAGAGAAAATGAGGTTTTGAGGTTTTGGTGAACCTCAATTAATAAAAGTGAGTTTTTGAGATTTTGGTGATCCCCAAATGAGTAAAGTGAGTTTTTGATGTTTTGGTGCTCTTTTCTTCGCTGCAAAACATCGTCAGCGCAATAAATGAGGCGCGGAACGTGGAGAGAAAGTGAGTTTTTAAGGTTTTTTTGATCCGCACTTGAGGGCGTTGAATTCTCTAATCTGCACTACTGTGGTGCCCAACCAAAAAAGTAAAAGGTTCTCTAACGGCTGCGTTCTTTCTCACCAAAGTTATGCCGTTTAAAAATTCACCCGTGCTGCTTAGAAATGTAATCTCAGATCACTTCAATTTAGATTGTTTGGAAGAGACACTTTTTTCAAACGAAAAAATTATATGTGGAAAATATCGAATTCATTTCGAAATTTTTATAAAAACAGATTTGGCTCAAATCGAAAATTTACCAGCACTCTTTTCGAGACTACACAATTTAACTTTCAATTTTCACCCGCATCTACTTCCCAATTTCAACGTGTTTTGGGTCGTCGTATCGTTTTAGAATTTCACGTTCGTCCGTTGCGTAGATGGTACGATGCTTTAAGTTCGTATCAATTTCCTATACGTCAATGGGTGCCGGATTTGATCATGTTGTTCGAATTAGGCCGTTTGGCCGATATCGATCACAAAACGATCCAAGAAAAATTACCACCGCTGTTTCGTAAAAATAATATAATACGAGTAGAGAGAGAATGTTGTCGACTGTAGTAGCCGATAAAAATAATTTAAGAATAGCAATCAATCCTTTACCGTTGAGAGTACGAAGAACCGATGCGAGAATAATTCTCTTGGAAGAATTTGAAAGACCTCACTTGATGTTAAATTCCACACGATTTACAATCTTCATCTCTGCCATCCTCCACTCACAACATCTGCGAACGCACGAACCGGCCTGTCAGATAGACCGTTTATTCGTATCTATTTTTTCGGTTATCAACAATTTGGTAGATTTATTCATCTGGCGTTGCGATTACTGGTCATACATATTACCAACCTCAACCATATATAAAATATATTTCCGAATTGGTAGACGACGCTTTTTCATCTCGCCGCATCGACGTGAAAAATTTGATCAAATTAGCGAATGCGGCAACCGCCCCGTTTGTAGAACCTTTGCAGACGATCGTGTTTCGAGACAACGATGATGATGATGTACATCCCACGTTAGCCTCGGCGTGCGATAATCGAATGACCACAGCACGCATCGTAGAATTCACGTCCTTTCCGCCTCCACGGTCATGAATATAGAATCCACCACATCCCCCGATAACAATCGAATCACAAGTAGGAAACGAGGCATCCACATGTTTCGTTTCAGGCATGGTTGAGTTTTGTGCTGGGGGTCGCCCGTTTCACACACCACACCCTGACGGGGCGTGGAATAGAGGCCGAGGAAATGATCGACAATACATGCATGGGTGGAACTGTCAACGCCCGTTCATTGTTATTTGTCCCCCACAGGATATTGTGCGCATCACAAAAGTCTTTTGTTGAAAAAAAAGTATAGCATGAGTGAATCGGTCAACGGGGTTTATTGCTAGGACATTGACTATAGCGCTCATTGTGTTTTCACCAAAGGGGGTCGCGTGGGGTGGGGGGTTCCTATACAATGTACCAGTTTCTTCTTTTGTACATCATTATCATTGTGAACGTCAATCGTGGTACTTCAGTATTTTTTTAATTTGTTTGTCTGGCAGTATACATACATAGGAAGTTTTAGTGAACTACAAGTTTTTATTTTGAAGTCTCTCTATCTCTCTTGAAAGGTAAGTTTTTTATTTTGTCATGATATATTAATATTTTGTTTTGCGTCTGACACACACATATTCAGAGGAGTCATAAAAAATTGACACACACTTACATGTCGCATATTTTTTACCTCCTACAACAGTGCACACACACACACACACACACATACATACATACTGTTCGCGTCTAATATATATATATATGTGGAAGGAAAAAAAATGTCTAGCATTTTTCAACTTTTTTTTCCCTTCTGTTTCAGTGCGCTTTCCCCTACCACCGCCACCACAACCCCCCAAAAAATTTCTCTGTATATATATAAATAACAGAGAAATATGGAACCGCAACCAGGTCCCTCCGGTCTTTGCGGGAAAGTGGCATGTCGCAACTGCGGAAAATTGATTTCGAAATCGAACATCTCGAAGCATTTGAAAAAATGTCGTCTACCGGAACATGATGTCGTAGTCCCCCCGGCAAAGAAATCTCGCACTGATGGGCATGAAGGCGGTGCTTTGAATAAAAGTGCACGCATCATGACGTATAAATCTGGAAGTGACGAAAAGTGTGACTCGAGCACCTTCCTCGACAATGTGAAATCTCTGGTAGTCGATCAATTACGTGATTGCCTCGTTAATGTTGCAATTAAAATTCATCTCGTCTTGACCCTGCTGTATGAGAAAGTTGTCTCGTCCAAGACAAGCACTTTCAGCTTTTACGTAGGATGTGAAGGCTTACACGATGACAATCACGAGGATCTTGACGAGATAGTGACACGGCTATATGAGCACCTGACACAAAAACAAGAAGAGTTTGAAGGTCGCGGAAGTGGATGGAGTCTTTGCGGTCGCAGCCACACGTTAGAACTTCGAGTCTGCAATTTCAAACCGTTACGCAGCGATCAAAAACAAAAAAAAAAAAATGTTGCACGAGACATTAAAAAAAAGCCGTGTTGAACATACAAAGTAATGATCAGAAGAGTTTCCTATGGTCTGTCATCGCTGCATTACACCCAGCTAATAATAATGACCCCCAACGTCTGTCCAATTACAGAGGATATGAGGGGGGATACGAGAATATGATGAGAGGAATTTCCTATCCTGTGCCTCTGAATAAGATCAATCAATTTGAAAGAAACTATAGAGAGGAAAATGGAGAAGATATCGATATTTCTGTGTTTGGGGTTGACGATTGCGACAACATTCGTGTGTTAAGACCTGCGAGAAGGCAGAATAATGTAATTCGACTCTTGCTTGTAGATGGCCGTTACAGTTTGATACGGAATTTCTCACGATTAGTAGGAAGACAGATCACCAAGGATCACGATAAGATCGAAATTTGCGATCGATGTTTGAGAATTTTTCGCGTGGGAAAGAAGATGAAAGAACAGCACAAGTGTTTTGGCTCCGTGAATGCAGAACCCGAAGATGTCATGCCGGACCCCGGAACCAAGATGAAATTTCAGAAACACCAGGCTCTTCTCCACCATCCCGCTGTCCTTTATGCCGACTTTGAAAGCTTCCAAGTTCCCATGACGTCTTGCAACTCTGATCCCTCTACCTCAAGCACGATACAAATTTTTCACCACGAGCCTTGCAGTTTCTCCATCTACGGAGAAAAATTAAATGATGTGATCTTGTATTGCGGACCCGATGCGGCAAAACATTTTGTTAAGAAGATAGCGGAATGCGCGAGAGAACTTGCACCCAGCCTGAAAGGCTCTTACGTTTCTCCACCTGCTCTCACGACGGAACAACAGCGGAGACATGACGCGGCGACAAGATGCGCGGAGTGTAACCAGGCTTTCACCCCCGAAAATCACAAGGTCGTACACCATGACCATCAGAATGGATTATTCCTGAGCACGATCTGTAATTCGTGCAATCTCAAGATTAAGGAGTCGCATTTCGTTGCCGTGTTTCTGCATTACACGGAAAAATACGATACGCATCTGTTCGTCAAGGAGTTGTACAACATCACGACTCGAATCAGGATTATTCCGAGAACGAGCGAGAAGTATATTGCGGTGAGGGTGTGGATCCCTCTCCAGGCTGGAGGAAGTCTGGAAGTGCGAATCCTGGACTCGTACAATTTCCTGTCCTCCAGCCTGGCCACCCTTGCATCTCAACTTGGCGACGAAGATCTTGTGGCCACCAAGCAAATGTGTTTTTCGGGGAGAGATGAGAATTTGAATCTGTTGCGTCGCAAGGGCGTCTACCCCTACGAGTACGTCAACGATTTCGACAAATTTGACGAGACGGAACTTCCACCCCGCGAGGCATTTTATTCTCATCTCACGGAGGACGTCTGTTCCGAAGAGGACTACGAACACGCTCGTAGTGTGTGGACGGCTTTCAATTGCCAAACTTTTCGTGATTATCACGATCTCTATCTCAAATTGGACGTGACTCTTATCATGGACATTTTCGAATCGTTTCGCAAGAGATGCATCTCGATCTACAAGTTGGATCCTGCGTATTTCTTCACGACGCCGGGATTGACTTGGGAATCGATGATGAAATACACCAACGTGGAACTGGGACTCATCGCAGAGAAGGAACAGTATGCCTTCATGGAGAGTGCGATACGTGGTGGCATCGTCCAATGTCCCCGACGCCATGCTCAGGCAAACAATCCTCATACGCCTGGTTACGATGCATCGAAGCCCAACACCTACATCGTCTACTGGGATGTCAACAACCTGTACGGCCACTCCATGTCCCAGTGTCTTCCCATCGGCGACTACGCGTGGATGATCGAAGAGGAACTCTCCTGTGAGGATTTTCTCAACTGGAGCGAAGATAACGAATGGGGCTGTTTCTTGGAAGTGGATCTCGATTATCCCGAAACGCTTCACGAGAAACATCACGGATTGGTCCTGGCCCCTACCAAAGAGAAGCCACCTGGAGGATCATCGGAGCCAAAACTAATACTAAGCATGGAGAACAAGCGGAATTACGTTCTGCACTACCGACTCCTCCAATTTTACATAAGTCACGGTTTGCAGCTGAAGAAAGTTCATAGAGGTTTGAAGTTCCGACAGAGTAGGTGGCTCGAACCCTACATAGCCGAGAACACGCAACGCAGAGCGCAATCGACATCGCCTGCAGACAAGGATCTGTACAAACTGTTTAACAACGCCATCTACGGCAAGACGATGGAGAACGTGCGTAATTACATCGACGCAACGTTGGTCACGGACGAAAAGAAATTTGAGAAGATCGTCGCGTCCCCCTACTTCAAAAACTTCACTATTTTCGACGAGAATCTAGTATTCGTCGAGAAGAACAAGAAGCAAGTGATGCTCAACAAGCCTATTGCCATAGGTGCTACCGTCCTTGAACTATCAAAATTGCACATGTACCAATCGTACTACGATCAGTTTCAACACTTTTATGGAGATAACATCCAAATATGTTACATTGACACGGATAGCTTTATTTTTCTAATCCAAACACCAAGCCTCGAACATGATCTGACTAAGATGAAGCATCTTTTTGATTTTAGCAACTTAACATCAGGCCATCACTTGCATTCAGCAAAAAACAAAAAAAAGATTGGAAAATACAAAGATGAAGTTGGCGGGAAGTACATCAGCGAATTTGCGGGGCTTCGTGCCAAAATGTACTGTGTAAAGATTGCAGAAGAAAAAGAGATCAAGAAAGCGAAGGGGGTGGGAAAAATAAGTACCAGCAAATTTAGCATGCAAGATTACAAGGAATGCCTTTTTCATGGTAAAAGAAAACTCAGCACTGATCATCGCATTGCGAATAAATTACACGAACTGTACACGACGCGCGTAACCAAATTAGCACTCGATGGCCGTGACAATAAGTTACGCGTTCTCGAGTGTGAAATTCACACGAGAGAGTGGGGCCACTGCAATGGAAGCAATAAATGTGACGTGTGTTAACTAACTGTAACCGCATAGCCATGAAGTCCGCCTTGTCTTTTGCCATTCTTCAAAAATATACGGAGGAAAAGAGGGGCCCTCGGGCGATGAAAAGTTGCAAGTTGTTATTATGTCGTTAAGCCCGCTCCAAACCGAGGCTCATTAAATTCAACTCTTACTTTTTTTTCTTCTTCATCGTGATTTAATGACATAATTACAGGTTCGAGCCTTTTGAATTGCATCGCCGCAGATAAAATCTTCTCTTCTCTTTTCTGTTTTATTCGATCTACAAAAAGACACAGCATATAGAAAATTTAAATAACTAACAAGGACAATGAATCTCTTTGGTTTCCGGAAACAGACCATCATGGACACTGCACCACCAAATTCCAATAACCTCTTACCTTCCGTGTTATCTAAACTCAATGGTTTACTAATTGTACACCTCAACAGTATTTGGACGAAATTGAATGACGATGTGGGCAAGATGTTTTACGTCTTTAATAACAATTTACATTTCTATGAAATTCCGATCGACGGGAAACTTCAAATAACCGTGAATCCGGAGAACGCAGGCGAAATCAAAATTTCTACCGGCAAGAACATTTTTCGAATGAAGCACGACAAGGTACTTTCTAACATGGCGTACGACGTTTCTGCAGGAGATTTACTTTACGTGGAACTCCTAGGAGATTACGACAAACTCGTTCCTCTCTTCGTAGAATTACGAATCGTCTATCCTATTATAAATAACCGTTAACCAAAAATGCCTAACGACATTTTCGGCAACACCAAGCGTGTAGACCACGCAGAAGAGATTCTCATGCTGGACGTTCGAGTTAAGAAGTTGAGGAGTGATTTGATTGCTTTGCAGGAGACCTTAAACAAAAGTTTAGAGTCGGAAATCGCTACGCTCCAAACGCAATGTCTCGATCCCATTCTGAAAATCGATTCCGAACTGAAGACGCTGATAAAAAATTATGTTGACGTACCTTCTTACGACAACGTTCAAAATATACAGTTGAGCGTGGATTCGCTTCAAAATGATTTGGCCAAATTACAGCAATTTCAATCGAAAAATGAAGATTTGGAAAAATTGAAACTCGAAATCGAAGAACGAACTTCCGCAATAGAAAAGAATTTCTCTGAACTTCAAACCGTCGTGAACGATATAGATGCAGAACGCTTGCATGTCGTCGTTTCCAAATTACAAGAAGAATTCACCAGCACGTTGGAAGAAATTAAATCCAAGTTACAGACTTTGGAAGATACCATTACGAACCTACCATCGTCAGACGAACTGCAGGTCATCGGTTAAAGCGTCGCGAACATAAAAATTCAATTGGAGGCATATCAAGATTTCGAACACATTCAAACCACCATCGCTACGCTTCAGGCGTCTCTGGAGTTGATCAACGAAGAAATTAAAAATATTCAGGCTGAAGCAAGCGCGTTGACGAGCATACAAGACACGTTGAGCACGGTTCAGCAGAAGATCGAATATTTAGAAAATTTGAACGTCGAATCCAATCTTGCTCATTTTCATCACGTACTGGACAACATACAGGGTGACTTGGAATCGTTACGGACGAGCGTGCCTTCGAGCGAAGATTTGGAAAAATTGAAAACTGAGGTGACGGCATTATCCGATTCGAGCGACATCAAAAGTTCGTTGAGCGATCTCGAGAGTAGGGTGGGCAATCTCCCCACCTCCAAAGAATTGCACGCTTTGAAAAGGAACATATCTCGAATGCTGAAACGACTGGAAACGGAAACGGCGAACGTGGAACAGATTCGAGATGAAATTACTTCGCTGGTGTCGACGCTGCCTACTTCGCAGAGCGTCGCCGACCTTCTCACGCAGTTTACAGAGATGCGAAGCATCGTGAACGATCTTACCGAGAAAAGTTTGAAATTGAATCAAGTCGAGAACCTTCAGAACATTATCGTCAACATCAGAGATCAAGTTGGAGTGCTGGAATCCACGCAGGAGTCGACGCTGGCCTCTTTCGGTGCCAAGTTGCAAGAACTCAACGAAAACTACAAGCAGTTGAACGTGGAAGTGAAAATCAAACTGTCATTTTCTACCGTAACGGATACCATAGTCGAGCATTTGCTGCCCATCGAAAATAAACTCGGACAAGTTCACAGTAACCTGCTCGGCGTCGACACTAAATTCGCCAAATTGTTCACCTTGCAAGCCATCGAAATCAACAGCGTACCCAATCAACAGAGAATCTCCACGTTCGTCGAAGGTAACAAACTGTACATGTTACATCCTTATCATCAGTACTTTAAGTTTCTCCTCGATGGCACGATTCAGATAAACGAATTTTCGTACTGGTCTCACGGCAGAAAAGCTAGCGTTCCCACCATGACCTTAATATCGAATCGTGGTGTCCAGAAAGCAGGAAACATTCCTCTGGCACGTTGGAACGAAACTCGCAACATATATGAAATACACGAAGACGAAGACCTTACCGTTTTCGACGTGAGTAGTGTCAATATGTACTTCTGACTGCAACTCTGATTTCTTGACTAAACGACCACAAAAAGTTGAAAAACTCACTTTTTCTCCCTGTTCCGCGCCTCATTTATTACGCTGACGACGTTTCACGGGTGCAAAAAGGCAGTGATGAGTGAAAGAGGAGCTCTCCTCTTCTCCTCCTCTCCTCTTCTCATCTTCTCATTTTCTCATTTTCTCATTTTCTCATTTTCTCATTTTCTTATTTTCTTATTTTCTCATCTTCTCATCTTCTTATTTTCTCATTTTCTCATCTTCTTATCTTCTCATCTTTTAAGGACCAAATGTTTGTAGATCGTGATCTTCGTAAACCTCTCTTCTCATTCTCTTATTTTCTCATCCTCTCATTCTCTCATTTTCTTATTCTCTCTACCTTTAGAACATTGTCGTCAACATTAGAGATGAAGTTGGAGTGCTGGAATCAAGGGGGCCAAATGTTTATATATAGTGATCTTCGTAAACTTTTTTCTCGGGGGGGGAAGGATGTGGCATATACACACGCGCGTGCTCTCATCTTCTCATTTTCTTATTCTCTTATTCTCTTATTTTTGAAAGATGAGTGTATTTTATCGTAATTTTCCAAGTCCGGGACCAAATGTTTATATATTGCGACCTACGTAAACCTCTCTCTCGGGGAGGGAACGATGTGCCACACACATACGTGCGCGCGTGCGTATGCCTCTTATTATTTTCCGTATTGTGACGCAAGCAAACAAACAAAATAATAATTGTTGTTTTTTTAGAATCCCTGGCCCCTATATAACCTCGCCGGGGGTGCATAGTGGCGACGAAATCATCACGAGTTTAGATTTGTACTGTGAATGTTGTCAAAAATTTAATCAATATTGTTTATTCTCGATGCTAGAATCTTACATAAATTATTCTCTAAAAACGAAAATCGATAATCCTATGCCAAGCCCCCCAAGGCATTCAGGGAATTTCTAATGTTCGCGTGGATAGCCACGCTCGGTAGAATTTTTCCTGTCCCACTGTGGAGCAATTGTGTTTCGTCGCCCAATGTAACATTTTTATCACGGACCAAACTATCCACAGCAACCTCTCCCCGAACCCATTCACCTTGCATCCTTTTTCGCCCGAAGAGATTCTATTTTTTTTTCAGCTTTCCCACGGTTCTGAATGAAGAATTTATCACATCCCCGATAACAATAGAATCAGAGGGGGGATGTGGCGGAAGCAAACACAGCAGCAACTTCCGCTTTTTGAGTTTTATACTGGGAATTGTTTGTTTCACACACCACACCCTGACGGGGCGTGGAATAGAGGCCGAGGGGAATTGATCGACAATACATACATGGGTGGAACTATCAACGTCCCGTTTATTGTTATTTGTCCCCACAGGATATTGTGCGCATCACAAAATCTTTTGTTGAAAAAAATATAACATGAGTAAATCAGTCAACAAGGGTTTTTATTTGCTAGGACATTGACTATAGCGCTTATTGTGTTTTCACCAAAGAGAGTCGCGTGGAGTAGGAAGGAGGGAAGGAGAAAAAAGGAGAGGAGTTCCTATATAACCTACCAGTTTTTTTGTACGTCATTATCATAGTGAACGTCAATCGTGGCAGTTCAGTATTCTTAATTGTTTATCTGGTAGTATACATATATATCATCGTGGAAGTTTTAGTGAGCTACAAGTTTTATTTTGAAGTTTCTCTATCTCTCTTGAAAGGTGAACGTCAATCGTGGCAGTTCAGTATTCTTAATTGTTTATCTGGCAGTATACATATATATCATCGTGGAAGTTTTAGTGAGCTACAAGTTTTTATTTTGAAGTCTCTCTCCACCTCTCTTGAAAGGTAAGTTTTTATTTTCATGATATATTAATATTTTTGTTTTGCGTCTGACACACACATATTCAAAAGGAGTCATAAAAAATTGACACACACTTACACGTCGTATATTTTTAACCCCCTACAACAGTGCACACACACATACATACATACATACATACTGTTCGCGTCTAATATATATGTGGAAGGAAAAAATATCTAGCATTTTTCAATTTTTTTTTCTTCTGTTTCAGTGTGCTTTCCACTACCATCACCACAACCCCCCCAAAAAATTTCTCTGTATATATATAAATAACAGAAAGAAAAAATGGAACCGCAACCAGGTCCCTCCGGTCTTTGCGTTAAAGTGGCATGTCGCAACTGCGGAATTTTAATTTCTAAACGTAATATTGCTAGGCATTTGAAAAAATGTCGTCGACCGGATCATGATGTTGTAGTCCCGCCGGCAAAGAAATCTCGCACTGATGGGCATGAATGCGGTGCTTTGAATAAAAGTGCACGCATCATGACCTATAAATCTGAAAGCGACGAAAAGTGTGACTCGAGCATCTTCCTCGACAACGTGAAATCTCTGGTAGTCGATAAATTACGTGATTGCCTCGTCAATGTTGCAATTAAAATTCATCTCGTCTTGACCTTGCTGTATGAGAAAGTTGTCTCGTCCGAGTCAAGCACTTTTAGTTTTTACGTAGGGTGTGAAAGCTTACACGATGACAATAACGAGAATCTTGACGAGATAGTGACACGGCTATTTGAGCACCTGACACAAAAACAAGAAGAGTTTGAAGGTAGAGGAAGTGGATGGAGTCTTTGCGGTCACAACCACATGTTAGAACTTCGAGTCTGCAATTTCAAACCATTACGCAGCACTCAAAAAAAAACAAAAAAACAAAAAAAGCAAAATGCAGTGTTGAACATACAAAGTAATGATCAGAAGAGTTTCCTATGGTCTGTCATCGCCGCATTACACCCAGCTAATAATGTTAACCCCGAACGTCTGTCCAATTACAGAGGATACGAGGGAAGATACGAGAATATGATGAGAGGAATTTCCTATCCTGTGCCCCTGAATAAGATCAATCAAATTTTAAAAAACTATAGAGAGGAAAAAGAAGAAGATATCGATATTTCTGTGTTTGGGGTTGACGATTCCGGCAATATTCGTGTGTTAAGACCTGCTAGAAGCCAGAATAATGTAATTCGACTCTTGCTTGTAGATGGGCGTTACAGTTTAATTCGGAATTTCTCAGGATTAGTAGGAAGACAGATCACCAAGCATCACGATAAGATCGAAATTTGCGATCGATGCTTGAGAATTTTTCGCGGGGGTAAGAAGATGAAAGAACAGCACAAGTGTTTTGGCTCCGTGAATGCAGAACCCGAAGATGTCATGCCGGAACCCGGAACCAAGATGAAATTTCAGAAACACCAGGCTCTTCTCCACCATCCCGTCGTTCTTTATGCCGACTTTGAAAGCTTCCAAGTTCCCATGACGTCTTGCGACCCTGATCCCTCTACCTCAAGCACGACCCAAATTTTTCACCACGAGCCTTGCAGTTTCTCCATCTACGGAGAAAAATTGAATGATGTCATCTTGTATTGCGGACCCGATGCGGCAAAACATTTTGTTGAGAAGATAGCGGAATGCGCGAGAGAACTTGCACCCAGCCTGAAAGGCTCTTACGTTTCTCCACCTGCTCTCACAACAGAACAACAACAGAGACATGATGCGGCGACAAGATGCGAGGAGTGTAACCAGACTTTCACCGCCGAAAATTACAAGGTCGTCCACCATAACCACCAGAATGGATTATTTCTAAGCACCATCTGTAATTCGTGCAATCTCAAGATTAAGGAGTCGCATTTTGTTGCCGTGTTTCTGCACTACACGGAGAAGTACGACACGCATCTCTTCGTCAAAGAGCTCCACAACATAACTTCTCGAATCAGCATCATTCCGAGAACGAGCGAGAAATATATTGTGGTGAGAGTGTGGATCCCTCTCCAAGAAGGAGGAAGCGTGGAAGTGCGAATCCTGGACTCTTACAATTTCCTGTCCTCCAGCCTCGCAAGCCTTGCAGCTCAACTTGGCGACGAAGATCTTGTGGCCACCAAGCAAAAATGTTTTTCGGGGAGAGATGAGAATTTGAATCTGTTGCGTCGCAAGGGTGTCTACCCCTACGAGTACGTCAACAATTTCGACAAATTTGACGAGACGGAACTTCCACCCCGGGAGGTATTTTATTCTTCTCTCACGGAGGACGTCTGTTCCGAAGAGGACTACGAACACGCTCGTAGTGTGTGGACGGCATTCAATTGCCAAACTTTTCGCGATTATCACGATCTTTATCTGAAATTGGACGTGACACTTCTGATGGATATTTTCGAATCGTTTCGTAAGAGATGAATCACGATATACAAGTTGGATCCTGCGTATTTCTTCACCACGCCGGGATTGACTTGGGAATCGATGATGAAATACACCAACGTGGAACTGGGCCTCATCGCAGAGAAGGAACAGTATGCTTTCATGGAGAGTGCGATACGCGGTGGCATCGTCCAATGTCCCCGACGCCATGCTCAGGCAAACAATCCTCATACGCCTGGTTACGATGCATCGAAGCCCAACACCTATATTGTCTACTGGGATGTCAACAACCTGTACGGCCACTCCATGTCCCAGTGTCTTCCCATCACCGACTACGCGTGGATGACCGAAGAGGAACTCTCCTGCGAGGATTTTCTCAACTGGAGCGAAGATAACGAATGGGGCTGTTTCTTGGAAGTGGATCTCGATTATCCCGAAACACTTCACGAGAAACATCATGGATTGGCCCTGGCCCCCTCCAAAAAGAAGCCACCTGGAGGATCGGAGCCAAAACTCATACTAAGCATGGAGAACAAGCGGAATTACATTCTGCACTACCGACTCCTCCAATTTTACATAAGTCACGGCTTGCAGTTGAAGAAAGTTCATAGAGGATTGAAGTTCCGACAGAGCAAGTGGCTCGAACCGTACATAGCCGAGAACACGCGCCGCAGAGCGCAATCGACATCGCCTGCAGACAAGGATCTGTACAAACTGTTCAATAACGCCATCTACGGCAAGACGATGGAGAACGTGCGTAATTACATCGACGCAACGTTGGTCACGGACGAAAAGAAATTTGAAAAAATCGTCGCGTCCCCCTACTTCAAAAACTTCACCATTTTCGACGAGAATCTAGTATTCGTCGAGAGGAACAAGAAGCAAGTGATGCTCAACAAGCCGATTGCCATAGGTGCCACTGTCCTTGAACTATCAAAATTGCACATGTACCATTCGTACTACGATCAGTTTCAACCTTTTTATGGAGATAACATCCAAATATGTTACATTGACACGGATAGCTTCATTTTTCTAATCCAAACACCAAGCCTCGAACATGATCTGACTAAGATGAAGCATCTGTTTGATTTTAGCAACTTACCATCAGGCCATCACTTGCATTCGGCAGAAAACAAAATGACGATTGGAAAATACAAAGATGAAGTTGGCGGGGAGTACATCAGCGAATTTGCGGGGCTTCGTGCCAAAATGTACTGTGTAAAGATTACAGAAGAAAAAGAGATCAAGAAGGCGAAGGGGGTGGGAAAAATAAGTACCAGCAAATTTAGCATGCAAGACTACAAAGAATGCCTTTTTCATGGTAAAAGGCAACTCAGCACCGATCATCGCATTGCAAGTAAATTGCATGATTTGTACACGACGCGCGTAACCAAAGTAGCATTGGATGCAACGGACAACAAGTTACGTGTTCTCGATTGTCAAATCCACACGCGAGAGTGGGGGCACTACAATAAAAGCGATAAATGTGACGTGTGTTAACCATAACCCCATAGCCATGAAGTCCGCTGTGTTTTTGAAGAAGAATAGCATGCGGAGGAAAAGAATGAAAGAGGGAGCCCTCGGGCGATGAAAAATAAGAGTTGAATTTAATGAGCCTCGTTTTGGAGCGGGCTTAACAACATAATAACAGGTTGCAACTTTTCATCGCCCGAGGGCTCCCCTTTTCATTCTTTTCCTCCGCATGCTATTCTTCTTCAAAAACACAGCGGACTTTATTAACACTTAATGTGTTAAATAACTAACAAGGACAATGAATCTCTTTGGTTTTCGCAAAGAAAGCAAGATGGACACTCCTTCACCAAATTCTAATAACCTCTTACCTTCCGTGTTATCTAAACTCAATGGTCTACTAATTGTACATCTTAATAGTATATGGACGGAAATAAATAACGATGTGGGCAAGATGTTTTATGTTTTTAATAACAATTTACATTTCTATGAAATTCCGATCGACGGGAAACTTCAAATCACCGTGAATCCGGAGAACACAGGCGAAATCAAAATTTCTACCGGCAAGAACATTTTTCGAATGAAGCACGACAAGATACTTTCTAACATTACGTACGATGTGTCTGCAGGAGATTATCTTTACGTGGAACTCCTCGGAGACTACGACAAACTTATTCCTCTCTTCGTAGAATTACGAATCGTCTATCCTATTATAAATAACCGTTAACCAAAAATGCCTAACGACATTTTCGGCAACACCAAGCGTGTGGACCATGCAGAAGAGATTCTCATGTTGGACATTCGAGTTAAGAAGTTGAGGACTGATTTGATCGCTTTGCAGGAAACCTTAAACAAAAGTTTAGAGTCGGAAATCGCTACGCTCCAAACGCAATGTCTCGACCCTATTCTGAAAATCGATTCCGAACTGAAAACGCTGATAAAAAATTATGTCGACGTACCTTCTTACGACAGCGTTCAAAATATACAGTTGAACGTGGATTCGCTTCAAAATGATTTGGCCAAATTACAACAATTTCAATCGAAAAATGAAGATTTGGAAAAATTGAAACTCGAAATCGAAGAACGAACTTCCGCAATAGAAAAGAATTTCTCTGAACTTCAAACTGTGGTGAACGATATAGACGCAGAACGCTTGCATGTCGTCGTTTCCAAATTACAAGAAGAATTCACCAGCACGTTGGAAGAAATTAAATCCAAGTTGCAGACTTTGGAAGATACAATGACGAACCTACCATCGTCGGACGAACTGCAGGTCATCGGTAAAAGCGTCGCGAACATAAAAATTCAACTGGAGGCTTATCAAGATTTCGAACACATTCAAACCACCATCGCTACGCTTCAGGCGTCTCTGGAGTTGATCAACGAAGAAATTAAAAATATTCACGCTGAAGCAAGTGTGTTGACGAGTATTCAGGACACGTTAAGCACAGTTCAGCAGAAGATCCAATATTTGGAAAATTTGAACGTCGAATCCAATCTTCCTCATTTTCATCACGTACTGGACAACATACAGGGTGACTTGGAATCGTTACGGACGAGCGTGCCTTCGAGCGAAGATTTGGAAAAATTGAAAACGGCGGTGACGGCACTATCCGATTCGAGTGACATCAAAAGTTCGTTGAGCGATCTCGAGAGTAAAGTGGCCAATCTCCCTACCTCCAAAGAATTACACGCTTTGAAAAGGAACATATCACGTATGCTGAAACGACTGGAAACGGAAACAACGAACGTGGAACAGATTCGAGACGAACTTGCTTCGCTGGTGTCGACGCTGCCCACTTCGCAGAGCGTCGCCGACCTTCACACGCAGTTTACAGAGATGCGAAGCATCGTGAACGATCTTACCGAGAAGAGCTCGAAATTGAATCAAGTCGAGAACCTTCAGAACATTGTGGTCAACATCAGAGATCAAGTTGGAGTGCTGGAATCAACGCAGGAATCAACGCTGGCCTCTTTCGGTGCCAAGTTGCAAGAACTCAACGAAAGCTACAAGCAGTTGAACGTGGAAGTGAAAATCAAACCGTCATTTTCTACCGTAACGGATACCATAGTCGAGCATTTGTTGCCCGTACAAAACACGCTGGGTCAGCTTCACAGCAACCTCGTTAGCGTCGATACTAAATTTGCTAAACTGCATTCTCTGCAAGCCATCGAAATCAACAGCGTACCCAATCAACAGAGAATCTCCACGTTCGTCGAAGGTAACAAACTGTACATGTTGCATCCTTATCATCCGTACTACAAGTTTCTCCTCGATGGTACGATTCAGATAAACGAATTTTCGTACTGGTCTCACGGTAGAAAAGCTAGCGTTCCCACCATGACTTTGATATCGAATCGTGGTGTCCAGAAAGCAGGAAACATTCCTCTGGCACGTTGGAACGAAACGCGCAACATATATGAAATACACGAAGACGAAGATCTCACCGTTTTCGACGTGAGTGCCGGCGATAAGCTGATCATTCAAAACACGAGCGAAGTACCACCCTCTTTGAATCCCATCACGCTTGTGCTTCTCTTCAAACGTAATCTCTAAAAATAATAAAAATGTCTAGGCAAGCTATCGTCCAAGAATTGCATAAACCTGCGCGCCGCAACTACAAACGTTTGGCCGTGGTAACCAAGGGAATCGACGACCTCTGGGAAAGTGACCTCGTGGAGATGAGCAGCGGCAATTTGAAAAACGTGCATAAATTGAACAAGGGCAACAAGTACCTCCTCACCGTCATAGACACGTTTTCGAAATTCGCATGGGCCCTACCTTTGAAGGCGAAAACGGGAACGTGCGTCACGGAAGCATTCAAGACAATTTTTCGCGAAAGCGGCGGCAGACGACCACGGTTTCTGCACACGGACAAAGGGAAGGAATTTTACAATGCCGTATTCCAAAAGTTTATTCGGAAACACAACGTTCAACATTACTCGACCTTCAGTGACGTCAAGGCCAGCATCGTGGAAAGATTCAATCGCACTCTGAAATCGCGCATGTGGTCACGCTTCACGCTTCAGGGAAGCTACAAGTGGGTCACTATTCTTCCGGAACTTGTTAACGACTATAATCACACACGGCACGCAACGATAGGCATGAAGCCAGCTGACGTTACCAAGTCTGACGAGCAACGTTTAATTTCTAGCGTTTACTGTCCGAAATACACGCCCACGACAAAAAAGGCTAAATACAAAATTGGAGAACAGGTGAGGGTCAGTAAATTGAAGCGAACGTTCGACAGGGGTTTCACACGAAACTGGAGCACCGAACTTTTTACCGTGGTTCGAGTTCTACCCGGGAACCGTCACACGTATATAATAAAGGACAGTGGCGGTGAAATTTTATTGGGGCGCTTCTATGAAGAGGAACTCTCTAAAACTAAATACCCCGACACGTACCTTATTGAAAAAGTTTTGCGCAAGAGAGGCAACAAACTTTTGGTGAAATGGCTGGGACTTCCGGAAACAAGTTGGATCGATTCAAACGAAGTGATTCTATGAGTACGTGGAATGTTGTGAAACGTTTACCTAATTCGGAAAGTGGAAGGAAGAAAAAGAACGGCGAATTGCTTCCCGACAGCATCCGCTGTCTGATCGTAGGTCCTTCGGGGTGTGGGAAAACAACACTGCTCGTGGACAATTTTCTCCTCGCACCGAATTGGTTAGATTGGAAGAACAGGCACCTGTACGTGTTCTCGAAAAGTTTGGAGCAATCCAAATACCAGCAACTGATGAAACTGTACGATGGTCTGGACATTGCAACGTTCGCCTCGGAAAAAAAACCACTTGACGATTGTCGTGAAAATTCAGTTGTTGTGTTCGACGACGCCATCCTGGAAAATCAAAATGAAATTCGCAACTTTTTCACGCAAGGTCGTCACAAAGGAATGGATTGCTTCTACCTAGCTCAAACGTTTTCCAAAATTCCAAAACAGTTAGTACGCGACAATGCTAATTTCATATGTTTGTTTCGTCAAGATCACACCAACCTCAAGCACGCGTACGATGACTACGTAGGCGGGGACATGAACTACAATCAATTTTCGGAAGGCTGCTCTTCTTGCTGGAACGGTGACGATTTCGGATTCGCGACGATCGACATGACGAGGAAACCCAACGACGGAAAATACAGAAACAAAATCAACGACTTTCTAAACGTTGCAACGTTGTGAGAAACGACGTGTATAAATAACGTCATGACGAAACGAAAAATTGAAGACGAAAATCTCAAGGTTCGCGATTACCTCGCGAAACGCTTCAAAGGTTGGAAATCCGAGAATCGCGGATTCTACGAAGAGAAGAAACGTCAGGATCAACCTGTGATCGATGCCATCAGCGGTCTAGGTAAAGAAATTAAAAGTGTCACGGAACAAAATAAAAATTTGATTAATGAACTCGTACCGCTCGCAGCTAAAAGTTATGCTGTACCCACGCCCATTTCGAGCATTCCTTCGACGCCGTTCGAACTGAAGGATGCACCGGCACGACGTCGAGCCATAGGCAGCACGTCCTCGTCTTCGGATAAAATCGAGTTGGGACCTTTGGCACGAGACTACCTGAGCACGGGGAAGTTCGACAAGGATGAAGTGTTCGGATTGTATCCCAGCATGGAAACCAACGAAGGCGGCGGTGTGGTGTGGAAGATTGGGAAATCGAAGGTGACCTTCGAAGGCAACGACATTAAAGTCAATTTAGGCGACAAGGATAGTTGGACCAGGTATCCGGGTACGGTGGGACTGTGGGAACTCGTCGCCAAAAAGCAGCCGAAAGATTACACCGACGAAGATTACCAAAGTTACAAGGAAATTCTGATCATGACGGATGCCTTGTACCAGAACAACGACGCCTCGCAGAATAGGGTGAAATCGAGCAGCGGCGAGAAGTACAGGAATCTCATCAAACCGATTTGGAACCAGGTCAAAACAGGCAGCGGCGTCAAACGCTACAACACGTTACCCAAAGAATTCGTTTGGGTGGACGACGTTAGGAAACTCGTGGACCGATTGTTGGTGATAGCCGGCGAAGAGAATGCAGGCAACCGTAATTTCTACAACGAGAAGGTTGGCATCGTGGACATGATCAGCACGAAACTTTCCAACTTCATCGTGAACGATGACAAGGGCATAGGTTACCTCATCAAAATCATCAACACGCTGCCTCCGAAATTTTGGAACGTGGCCGAAGGAAAGGGGCTTGTGAACGACATCATCAACAAGTTACCTTTCGAGATGCATTTACCAGGCTACCAGTACTGCGGACCGGGTACCAAACTCGAGAAAAGATTGGAGAGAGGAGACAAGGGTGTGAATCCGTTGGACGCCGCATGCAAAGATCACGACATCGCTTACAACACCACACAGACGGATCTGAATGCACGTCACGAAGCAGACAGAAAGTTAGAGCATGCAGCTTTTGAAAGGTTCGTCAGCAGAGACGCATCGCTGGGTGAACGGGTCGCCGCACTGGGTACCACCATCGCCATGAACACAAAACAAAAATTGGGGTGGGGTATATAAATAACATACCGTAAAAAACAACATGGCTTGCATAACTGATTTGCCACCCGAGCTACTATCTAAAATATTCAAAAAGGTAGTTAACGGAGATGTTAATAAACTTCTAATCATGGCAAAAATGATGCCGGAATTTCGCATCCCTTGTGAAATGGTTCTCAAGGACCATCTTCGGGAGATCAGCGGCTTGAGGTGCGGTGATCTTAATATTCTGCTTTCGGCTGCAGGGGAGAAATTGAACAATAGGTCGGACGAACTGTACGAGGGGATGCAGGGAAGAAGACGGTATACTGATGATTGGTACAAGTCTATGCAGGAGAGGAAAGATATCACTACGCACATCCTCGCGTTTTCCGAAGCACGAACTTTCTTCCTGTGTTAAAAAAATAATAATATATATACGTGTCAAAAAAAACTTGATATATAAATAACACGCATCGTGAAAAAAAATAATCTTCACACATCGTGAAAAAAAACAATTAAATTTCTCTCTAACACTCTGAAATTTTTTGATATGACGACTGAAAAAATAAGTGAGCTCCAAGCATTAAAACAAATGCTAAATTTGTCATTTGAGTATGTAAAAATTCGGGAATTGGAAGTCGACAAATCTTACACGATAACTTCCGGTTCAATCGTTTCTACCCAGTATGGCCCCAAGGTACGCCTGTTGCTCAACGCACAATACAGTCTATTTTTACCAGATCGATACGCTAACATGTTATCGGACGAGAAGCTATCTATTTTAATCGAGAACAAAACTCGAATCGTGTACAAGGGGACAAAGGAACTTCTTGGCAAGAAAACAAAGCACGTAATAGAATTTGTGTAGCGACTGCGGGGCCGTGAAAAAAAAATCTCAGAATATTTATATATAAATAACATACCGTAAAAACTACACAAGAAAAAATCTCAGAATATATATAAATAACATACCGCGAAAATAACACATAGAGCATCAACATGAAGCCCAAGGGTGTCGTGTACCAGATACCATATTCGAATCTAAAAAATCTAGGTACCCTCGATGGGTTACTCACCAAGAAACAACGCGAGAAGAAACGTTCTTGCTTGTCGAAAGGACATGGAATGAAATTGCTGCTCAGCACACCTCAATTGAAAAGGTTGCAGCGTTCGCGGAAACAGCAAAAGATCGGAGGTTTCATATTCAGCATCCCGGCCATCCTGGCAGCATTGGGGGCCGTTGGAAGTTTGGCCGGCGGAAGTGCCGCCATTGCGAAAACCGTCATCGACTCGAAGAAGAACAAGGCGGAATTGGAAGAACAGAAACGTCACAACCTGGCCATGGAGAAGAAAGGAGGAAAAGGCGTGATGAAGAAGTTTAAAAAAAAGAAACAGAAGCACTCACCAACCGAGACATTGAATCTCTGATCGAACCGTTACAAATCAAACACTTCAGAGGAGTTTTTATGTCCGACTCGTTACCTTCAAGCGTGAAAAGAAGAGAATGTGGAGTAGTCAATTTGGACGGTCAAGAAAATCCAGGCACGCATTGGATATGTTACCACAAAAATGATGATAAAGCATTCGTTTTCGATTCTTTCGGAGGTGTTCCACCTACAAATTTAGTTCATTATCTGAAAACAAACAAAACCTCCATATACTACAACGACGAACGCATTCAAGATTTCGGAGACGTGAACTGCGGTCATCTCTGCCTCTCCGTGCTCGCCTTTCTCTCTAAAATAAATAACCCTACGATCGAGGATTTCCAGAAAGTACTGTGGAACCTGAAACAGCATCACTAGGATGGGCGTGTTCCATCTCACGAGCGAATCTTCAATCTTGAAACTCACGCTGCACGACGACATTGTCTATCCTAAATCCGTGGCTCTGCGTGCATTCTACAGCATGTACCTCATACCTAATGTTACGCAGCACAACAACAAAATTAGCGTCGGAAGCGAACACATCGTCGTCACGCCAGGACAATACAATCTTTCCACTTTGCAAGCTCAGTTACCCAAAGGCACGTACTTTTCTCAAAATTCGGTCACGCACAGAGTGGAAATCCTGTCGGCGACGGAGACCGTGGATCTGGGCACCATAGGAGAACTTTTAGGTTTCGAGAACAACACAAAACTCGAAGCTGGCATCAAGCACGTGGCAACAAACATTCCTAAATTTTTGGCCATAGAGACTCTGAACGTACACTGCAACGTGGCAGAAGGTATGATCACGAAATCCTCGGACGGATTGTTAGGAAGTCACAAGCAGACGGGAATCATAGCCACTTTCAAACCAAGTTCCGAATTCATGGAACCGATCATCTACACGCCCTCTTCGCCGATCTATTTTCCAGTATGTCGCAACCGCATAGACGACATAGAGTTGGTGGTGACGAATGAGAAAGGAGACGTGGTAGATTTCGCAGGTGCAACAACTACTGCCATCGTGGAGATCAACGTATAATAAATAACCATACATGTAAAATGGAGCAAATCGAAAGTTACGAATTGCAATCTTTCCCTCCCAACCGTCGCACGTTCGCCAATCTGAACGAAGCGAACAGGGAGATCGAATACGACGTGGACGTAGGCGACGGGTTCATTCATCCTCACAGAGCGGACCTCTACCTTCAATTCGACGTGGTGAAGAAAGAAAGCGGAGACGCGTTTCCCGCAGCAGCAAACTTGATACTCGTAGACAACTTCGTGCCTCACCTGTTCTCGCAGGTGGAGGTGAGAAAACACAACACCGTCATCGACAGAATAGACTATCCAGGCATCACGTCGACGGCAGTGGGAACGTTGAAATTATCCAAAACAGACGCAGCATACTATCAAGCAGGAGGATTCGAAGCCGGGACCAAAATATCGACGAAAAGTCACACGGTGCTCTTTCCCATGCGTCTGCTGCCTGGTTTCTTCTCGGACTACAAGGAGATCATGTGGAAGGGAGGACTGAGAGTAACGTTTCGAAGAGCGGCCAACGACAACGACGCACTGATGCGATACGCTACTTTGGGCCCGGACGGCACCACGCCGATAGCCAACACTTTACCCGAAGCAGCGAAATGCGTCATCCGGAGCATGGAATTGAGAATGCCGGTGGTGGAATACGAAACGAACTACGCCCTCAAGTACAAAGCGGAGATCTTGAAAAGTCCGCAGGTACCGATTCACTTTCACGGTTACCAGTGCGTGCAAAAGATGGCGTCGGGAAGTCACATGGAATTCGACGTGACGACGCAGTTCAACAACATACAGTTCGACATGCCAGATTTCGTCGTAGTGCTCTTTCAGACCGGGAGGGACAAGAATCAGGAAAAAGATTCCAGCAAATTCGACGACTGCAAGATCAAGAACGTTTATCTGAAGAATGGACGCAACGAAGTGTTCCCGCGCGAGAATTACAATCTTGACGTGACCAAAAACGATTACCTCAAACTTTACGAAGCGTTTTCGGCTTACAAACGCGTGACCGAGGGAAGCGTGGACATGTACAACACGCCCAGCGAATTCAAAGCACGGAGACCCATGACCGTCATCAACACATCTAAGAGAAAGCAGGTGGTGTTCAACGATCGAACCAACATCAAGGTCGTCTGCGAGTTCCACGATGCCTTGCCCGAGGATACCCTATGCAGTGTCATCCTGATTGCAGAGAAGTCCTTCGCCTACGACGTGAAGAACGAGAGGGTCACAGAGCAGTTTTAACAAGTTTTTAACATCTTTTCTTGCACAATAAGTAATTTTTTGGACTAGCACAATCAGTTACAATGGCACAATACGAATTTCACTAGTTCAGATCAGTTACAAATTTTAATTTCATTAGCTATCAGCTACAATATCTTTTTGCACTATAGCACGAGACAATCAGAAAATTTGCACAAAAAAATTTGTTGTTGTTTTTACACGTGAAAATTAACAATAAAATTTCTTTTTTATCGTTTCAGATGCTGTCGAAACATCAAAAACATATACACACACACTAGAAAATAAGCATGCAACTTTATTTGTAACACACACACATACATTCTCCATCTTCATCAAGAAAATATTATAATAAACATAATCATTTTTATCTATCTCATAATAAAACTCTATATCCAAAAAATATCACAACATCAAATAACACTAGAGTCGTTAGTACACGTTGCATGCATTACGGAGGTCCTCTGTAGGGTTTCATGGAAGTTTGGGGGAAAAAAAAAAACACGTGAAACTCTACAGAGGTGCGGTAATCTATAACCGCAGCCATTAGAAAACTTTTACATTTTTGGTTGGGCACCACGCACCCTGGCGAGGTTATAGGGGCCAGGCATCCTAAAAAACAACAATTATTATTTGTTTGTTTGTTTGTGTTACAATACATAAGCGCGCGCACGTATGTGTGTGGCACATCGTTCCCTCCCCGAGAGAGAGGTTTACGTAGGTCGCAATATATAAACATTTGGTCCCGGACTTGGAAAATTACGATAAAATACACTCATCTTTCAAAAATAAGAGAATAAGAGAATAAGAAAATGAGAAGATGAGAGCACGCGCGTGTGTATATGCCACATCCTTCGCCCCCCGAGAAAAAAGTTTACGAAGATCACTATATATAAACATTTGGCCCCGTTGATTCCAGCACTCCAACTTCATCTCTAATGTTGACGACAATGTTCTAAAGGTAGAGAGAATAAGAGAATGAGAGAATGAGAGAATGAGAAAATAAGAAGATGAGAAGAGAGGTTTACGAAGATCACGATCTACAAACATTTGGTCCTTAAAAGATGAGAAGATAAGAAGATGAGAAAATGAGAAAATAAGAAGATGAGAAGATGAGAAAATAAGAAAATGAGAAAATGAGAAAATGAGAAAATGAGAAAATGAGAAAATGAGAAAATGAGAAGATGAGAAGAGGAGAGGAGGAGAAGAGGAGAGCTCCTCTTTCACTCATCACTGCCTTTTTGCACCCGTGAAACGTCGTCAGCGTAATAAATGAGGCGCGGAACGGGGAGAAAAAGTGAGTTTTTCAACTTTTTGTGGTCGTTTAGTCAAGAAATCAGAGTTGCAGTCAGAAGTACATATTGACACTACTGACGTGAGTGCCGGCGATAAGCTGGTCGTTCAAAACACGAGCGAAGTGCCACCCTCTTTGAATCCCATCACGCTGGTGCTTCTCTTCAAACGTAATCTCTAAAAAAAAAATGTCAAGGCAAGCCATCGTCCAAGAATTGCATAAACCTGCACGCCGCAACTACGAACGTTTGGCTGTGGTAACCAAGGGAATCGACGACCTCTGGGAAAGCGACCTCGTCGAGATGAGTAGCGGAAAGTTAAAAAACGTACATAAATTGAACAAAGGCAACAAGTACCTCCTCACCGTCATAGACACATTTTCGAAATTCGCATGGGCTCTACCTTTGAAGGCGAAAACAGGAACGTGCCTCACGGAAGCATTCAAGACAATTTTTCGCGAAAGCGGCGGCAGACGACCTCGGTTTCTGCACACGGACAAGGGGAAGGAATTTTACAATGCCGTATTCCAAAAGTTTATTCGGAAACACAACGTTCAACATTACTCGACCTTCAGTAACGTCAAGGCCAGCATCGTGGAAAGATTTAATCGCACTCTGAAATCGCGCATGTGGTCACGCTTTACGCTTCAGGGAAGCTACAAGTGGTTCACCATTCTTCCGGAACTCGTTAACGACTATAATCACACGGTGCACAGAACGATAGGCATGAAGCCAGCTGACGTTACCAAGTCCGACGAGCAACGTTTAATTTCTAGCGTTTACTGTCCAAAGTACACACCCACGACAAAAAAACCTAAATACGAAATTGGAGACCAGGTGAGGGTCAGTAAATTGAAGCGAACGTTCGACAGGGGTTTCACACGAAACTGGAGCACGGAACTTTTTACGGTGGTTCGAGTTCTACCCGGGAACCGTCACACGTATATAATAAAGGACAGTGGCGGTGAAATTTTATTGGGGCGCTTCTACGAGGAGGAACTCTCTAAAACTAAATACCCCGACACGTACCTTATCGAAAACGTTTTGCGTAAGAGAGGTGACAAACTTTTGGTGAAATGGCTGGGACTTCCGGACACAAGTTGGATCGATTCAAACGAAGTGATTCTATGAGTACGTGGAATGTCGTGAAACGTCTACCTGATTCTGAAAGTCAAACGAAGAAAGGGAACGGCGAATTGCTCCCCGATAGCATACGGTGTCTGATCGTAGGACCTTCGGGGTGCGGAAAGACGACACTGCTCATTGATAATTTTATTCTCGCACCCAATTGGTTAGACTGGGAAAACAGACACCTCTACGTATTTTCGAAAAGTCTGGAACAAGCGAAATTCCAGCAACTTATGAAACTGTACGAGGGACTGGGCATTGCAACTTTCGCAACTGAAATCATTCCACTAGACGATTGTCTCGAGAATTCCGTTGTGGTGTTCGACGACATGAAGTAGTGTAATTGATGATACAACCAGGACAGGAAAGTATGAACCCCCCTCAAGCAGATTTGCTTACACTTAAAACAAGCTCAACATGCCTACATGAGCTTTTTGCTCAAGTGTGGAACCCTGTCTAATCCAAGATTTTTGTAAAAAAGCCCTCATGGATTCCATGAGAAAGTATGAACCCCCTCAGATTGATTTGCCTATACTTATAAAAGGCACTTCTGTGAGATTGTTGTCCATAAATTTGTTAAAAATATGCCCCTCTTGAGCCACACTTAAAACTAGGCCACCCACACCCATACACACCTACACCCACCCACACCCACCTACACATATTTACTTCCGGTCCACTTCCGGTTCACTTCCGGTTCACTTCCGGTTCACTTCCGGTCCACTTCCGGTCCACTTCCGGTCCACTTCCGGTTTGCCTACTTCCGGTTTGCCTACTTCCGGTCCACTTGTGGCCAAGTTGTGGTCTATTTCTGCTTTTTTTTATCCAGCATAGAGTTTTGATTTGAATCCCAAGAAATTGTATATAAATACCAAAGCCAAAAATATTAAGTGTATACACACATACACACATACACACACACATACAAAGCACAGTGTTGAACCCAACTGCTTTTTTTATCCAGCATAGAGTTTTGATTTGAATCCCAAGAAATTGTATATAAATACCAAAGCCAAAAATATTAAGTGTATACACACATACACACACACACACACACACAAAGCACAGTGTTGAACCCAACTGCTTTTTTTTATCCAGCATAGAGTTTTGATTTGAATCCCAAGAAATTGTATATAAATACCAAAGCCAAAAATATTAAGTGTATACACACATACACACACACACACACACACACAAAGCACAGTGTTGAACCCAACTGCTTTTTTTATCCAGCATAGAGTTTTGATTTGAATCCCAAGAAATTGTATATAAATACCAAAGCCAAAAATATTAAGTGTATACACACATACACACACACACACACACACAAAGCACAGTGTTGAACCCAGCTGATATTTTTATCCAGCATAGAATTTTGATTTGAATCCCAGGAAATTGTATATAAATACCAAAGCCAAAAATATTAAGTGTATACACACATAAATACATACACACACACACAAAGTACAGTGCTGAACCCAACTGATATTTTTATCCAGCATAGAATTTTGATTTGAATCCCAGGAAATTGTATATAATAAACAACAACAAAAATGCCAAGTTAAAAATATTGTAATCAATGCAATAAGAATATATCCAGCCCCAATTGGGCTAAGCACCAAAAGATTTGTGACCCAGACAAATACAGAACTCCCACAAAAATATGCCCCAAATGCCATAGAAAATACAGCATGCAATACTTCACATATACACATAAAGATACTTGCTCTGCACAGTCATCAACACAACCATCTACATCTGCTCTGAAAAGAAAGCACGAAGCACCTGTTAATGCTGGACCAGCAAAGCAGCCACGCCATGCACCTATCCATAGCAGTTTTAATGCCCAACTTAGGGATTACCGGTTTGTATCAGAGCCAAGATGTGACATTAAGAATTTTTTGAACACTATAAATCCTGATGTACAGGCAATTCTAAATGCACAAAATGGCTCTTATAAACTGTCCCTTAAATTGTTTGCACAATATAAGAAACCAAATGGCACAAAATTTACACAGCCCCACATAACGGAAACTGTACCGGTATATTCAAATACAAATTCAGACAAAATAATAAGCAGGTTGATAGATCAATTGAATATTAAACACTCTGAATTTGCAGCAAAAGAGTCTGGATGGAGCCTATGCGGTTCATCACACAAGTTATATGTTAATATTTCTGAATTCAGCTCATTACAAGGATCTACATATGTGCCATTACCTGCAAATATTAAAAACAAAAGAGCCGTGGTTAATATAAAAAATACCGACCAGAAATGCTTTTTGTGGTGTATTTTAGCTGCTTTGTATCCAGTTTCAAGGCATCCTGAGAGAATAACTTATTACAAACAACATGAACACAATTTTGATGAGGCAATGGAGGGTTTAGAATATCAAATGTCTGTTCAGAATATTGATAAATTTGAAAAAAAGGCCAGGCATATCAATGTCAAACAATTATCTATTAATGTATTTATTTGTTCCACTGGCAATTGCCCGATAGAACCTCTCAGAATCAGTATAATTGATGATGATTCTGCTGTTCCGATTGATCTGCTCTTAATTGAAGGGGATGGCACATATCATTACACTCTGATACATAATCTTGAAGCTTTGGTGAGAACACAACTAGACAAATCCAATACAATATTTAAGTTGTGCAGAAGATGTTTGTCTGTATTTGATGGTAAAAAAATGGTAAAAGGGGTTCGGGAAGAGAGTGCAGAAATTGCCAAAAACAAGTTAATTGAGCATCTGAAATACTGTGGCAACCATAAACCTGTTCATATGGTGATGCCCAATCCAAGTGAAAATTGCAAATTCAAAAAGTTTGAAGCCTTGTTGGAACACCCAGCATATATTGTCTGTGATTTTGAATCGAACCTCAAACATCTTGCGTTCTGCAATCCAGATCCTGAAGAATCTTCAATTACACCATACCAGCTACATGAACCTTCCAGTTTTTGTTATATAGTTATACGGGATGGTGTAGCTAGTGAGCCACACTTATACATGGGACCAGATGCCATCAAAATATTTGCACAAAGAATAGAAAATGAGTGCCGTGACATAGCATCTAACATCTTATTAAAATCAAAGCCTATGTTGCCTTTAACAGAGAAACAGATTGAGGATTTCAACAATGCAGAAAAATGCCCGGTATGTGATTCTGAATTTTCAGATATAAATATCAAGGTTCATCACCATTCTCATACAGATGGTAAATTCTTAATGGCCCTGTGTAATAGCTGTAATATTAAGATCAAGAGACCAAAATTTGTCCCTATATTTTGCCATGGAGCATCCAATTATGATTTCCATCATCTGATCAGGTACGAGGGGTTTGACAAGCAGAATTTAAATATTTTAGCTGAAAATAATGAGAAATATATATCTATTAGCAAGATAATTAAAGTTAATGGTGTTCCTATTCACATAAGATTTCTTGATTCTTACAGAATTTTATCTGCTAGCCTGGCTACACTGGCCACTCAATTATCTGATGATCAATTCAAAATCACACGTGCCTTGTTTCCAAATCAGGACCTGAAATTAATTAGGCGGAAGGGTGTATATCCATATGACTATGTTACAGATTTTTCTAAATTTGATGAGTGTTCTCTGCCACCACAAGAAGAGTTTTACAGCAAAATCAGAGGATCTGGAATCACTGATGAAGATTATCACCATGCTCAGTTGATGTGGAACAATTTAAATTGCCAGACATTTGGTGATTATCACATGGCATATTTGAAACTTGATGTCACCCTCTTAGCTGATATATTGCAGGCATTCAGAAAATCTTCTATGGAAAATTATAAGCTGGACCCAATGTATTTTTACAGTGCTCCGGGCCTAGCATGGTCTGCAACGTTTTTGAACACTAAAATGCAATTGGATCTGATCCACGATCAAGATATGTATCTGTTTATGGAGAAATGTATAAGAGGAGGGATGGTGCAATATTCCCAGAGATATGCCAGAGCAAATAACAAATATATGCCTGATTATGATCCAGCACGGCCATCAAATTATATAGTGTATGTAGATGCAAACAGCCTGTATGGTCATGCCATGATGAAAAAACTGCCATATGCAGGGCTTGAATGGGTTGAAGATTACAATATTGAAGATCTTCAGAATTATGATGACAGAATTTATGGCCTGTTCTTAGAGGTTGATCTGATAATTCCAAATAATTTGCACAATAAATTTTCTGATCTGCCCCCAATTCCTGCGGTTAAGTGCTCACCTGGCTCTAAACAGAAGAAGCTCATGATGACCCTGGAGCCAAAACAAGGCTATGTCATATATTACAAAAACCTCCAGTTCCTGATGAATCATGGTGTTCAAGTGACCAAAGTTAGAAAAGTCTTAAGGTTCAGGCACTCAGAATGGTTGAAACCATACATTGATACAAATACAGAGCTTCGAACATCTGCAAAGAGCCAATTTGATAAGGGCTTGTTTAAATTGATGGTGAATTCAGTGTATGGCAAAACAATTGAAAATGTCAGAAAACATACCGATGTTAAAATAATTACTGACCCCAGCCTGAGCAAAAAATTGGTTGCAAAACCCAACTTCAATTACAGAAGAATTTATGATGAGCACATGGCACTTTTCAACATGAAAAAACAAAGATTAAGTTTGATAAACCTATTTATGAAGGGGCTGCAATATTGGAATTGTCCAAATTACATATGTTAACATTGTATTATGATGTGCTGAAACCTGTTTATGAGGATCGTGTAAAATTGATGTACATGGACACTGATAGTTTTGTTCTTGATATTCAAACAGAAGATGTTTATCAAGATATGTCACAGCCTGAATTGTTTCAATACTTTGATACCAGTGAACATACAAAGATTCAACACCACCACAACAAAAAGGTGCCTGGCAAGTTAAAAGATGAGACACTTGGTGATGTTATTGTGGAATTTGCTGGGTTAAGTGCCAAGGTGTACAGTTTTAAAACATGTGGTGGTGTTGCTGCCAAAAAGGCCAAGGGCATCGGCAGAGTAACTGTTGACAAAGAGCTCCAATTTGAAGATTATGAAAATTGCCTCAAATCCCAGAGTTCAATTAGAACATCAGAATGCAGAATTCAGAGTGAGGATCATTTGTTGACTTCAAATGTTGTAAGAAAAGTGGCCCTGGACCCACATGATGATAAGAGATGCATTTTATCATGTGGCATACATACTTTACCTTGGGGGCATTGTGATTTGAAAAATGGGAATCAATGCCCAATTACAGAGCATGATTTGAAATAAATAAACATGCCTATGAACTTATTTTGGTTCAAAAAACAGGCTATTATGGAGCTGCCAACACCACAACCCTCTTCTGATATGCTGTCTAAACTGAGTGGCTTGTTAATTATTCATCTGAACAGCATACTTACAGATGTTGATGATGAAACAGGCAAAATATTGTACATATTTAACAATAATTTAAATCATTACCAATTACCTGTAGGTGGGCAATTGCAATTTATTACAACTCCTGAGGGTGATGTCAAGATTTCAGTAGGGAGAAATATTTATAGAATTAAGCACTCAAACATGATTTCTGGCACTGTATATACTGTTTCTGCTGGTGACTGCTTATATATTGAGGTCCCTGGATCTTATGACAAGCTTATACCCTTTTTTATAGAATTAAGAATCAGATATTCAATAATAAATAACCACTAAAACAAAAATGCCTAATGATATATTTGGCCATACAAGACATGAAGATCACAGTGATGAGATTCTGATGCTTGATGTCAGAGTCAAGAAATTAAGAAGTGATTTACAAGCTTTACAAACCACACTCAATGCCAGTCTTCAATTAGAAATTACAAATTTACAATCACAATGCATGGACCCTCTTCTTAAAATTGATTCTGAACTCAAAGTGCTGCTTCAGAAATATACTGATCTGGCAACATTAGATAATTTTCAAAGTTTAGAAGAAGCTGTAGCAGCTCTTCAAGCCAAATTTAAGACCCAGGCCACCAATTCTGAGCAATTGAAACAACAATTGGAAGAGCAAATAAATAATGTCCAGGCACAGCTCCAAACAATTGTCAAAAGCATAAAATCACAAGAAGATTTTGATCTAGTGATTTCCACTCTAAAAGAACAGATTCAATCACTCCAGATACCTAATCTGGACCCTCTGAACAATGCCATAGCCGAGGTTAAAGAAAAAATTGAGACACTTGAAAATTTTATGAACAATTTGCCATCTTCTGATGCTTTGAATGCAATAACTCGGAGTGTTGCAAACATCAAGCTGCAACTTGAAACATATGAAGATTTTGGAAAAATTCAAAGTACCATAGCCCATCTTGAAGGTACAATAGCAGCAGTGCAAAATGATTTGGCAAATGTACAAGAATCCCGATTGCCTGGAATTGTAGATACCCTTGTCAGTGTCCAGCAACAAATCACAAAGCTTGAAAACCTCAACACTGAATCTGAGCTATCTCATTTTCATCACTTGATAGATGATATCCAAACAGAACTTGAAATTTTACAACAATCCACACCCTCTCAGGCAGATATAGCCCTGCTCCAAAATGCTATGCAAAATGTGGCTGATGCTTCTGAATTAAACAATGTGAAATTGGCACTTGAATTTTTGCAAAATACAGTATCAAATTTGCCCACATCACAGGAACTTAAAAATATTAAGAGGGCAGTGAATAGGATATTGAAATCAGAAGATATCAAGAATATCCAGGCAGAGATCAAACATCTCACTCAGACAGTGGCCACTCTACCAACCAATCAACATATTAATGAACTGCATGCCCTGTTTGAGGATATCAGAAGACAGGTCCATGATCTTACTGCTCAAAATTCAAAATTGGCAATTGTTGAAAATTTGCAACAAATTGTAGCTAATATCAAGCAACAGCTAGGAACCATGGAATCCAATCAAGCAAATGCTCTGTCTGTTTTTGCCACCCAGCTTCAAGAGATTGTGCAACAATACAAGAAACTTATTGTGGACATAAAAATCAAGCCAGGCCATGATGATGTTGTTAGGACCATCAATGAGCACCTTGAATCTGTAACAAGCAGATTGCTCACAGCAGAAAAGGAAATAACAGGCATAATCGAGAATCCAAAACATTCAGTAATTCTTGAATTGTACAGCATCCCCAACAAAGAATATGATTCACCATTTACACCAGGTGGCAAAATATATATGCTGTCCCCTGTACAATTTTATTATCAATTTTTTGTTGGGGGCACATTGAGACCAATCAAGATCAAATATTGGCATCAGCCACAGGCACACCACTACCCTACCTTATCAATAACAAATGCTGACAACAAAGTGAAAATCACCAGTGTAGAGTTAGAGGATTTTACAGATCCCAATACATTAGAAACAGCCTATACTGAAGATGATGGCACTTTGGAATTTAAAATACAAATAGGAGACAAATTATATTTAGAAAATCTTGTAGTATCAGCTGCTGAACACCCTATAGTTGCAATATTCTTGTTTACATATTATGTCTAGACAAATTATTGTTGATGAATTACACAGACAAGCCCGACATAATTATAAGAGACTCCCAGTAGTCACAAAAGGCATAGATGATTTATGGCAGAGCGACTTGATTGAAATGGCAAGTGGGCAGTTGAAAAACTTAGACAAAATCAACAAGGGCTACAAGTATCTACTCACTGTCATAGATACATTTTCAAAATTTGCCTGGGCTGTGCCACTCAAATCCAAGACTGGAAAATGTGTTACAGAAGCCATCAGAACAATCATCAATCAGAGTGGAAGATCCCCGCGCTATTTGCAAACAGATAATGGCAAAGAATTTTATAATTCAGTGTTTCAACAATTTATTAAAAGCCAGGCAATACAACATTATTCGAGTTACAGTGACCTCAAGGCCTCAATTGTAGAGAGATTCAACAGAACCTTAAAAAATCTTATGTATAAACAATTTACACTTCAAGGTAATTATAAATGGATTAATATTCTTCCAGAACTTCTACATAAATATAACAATTCTGTCCATTCCACAATCAACATGAAACCCTCTGAAGTAACTTCATCTGATGAGCAAAAATTGATCAGGACTGTTTATTATCCTAGATACCAGCCAACAACAAGAAAGGCCAAATACAGGGTGGGGGATCAAGTAAGAATCAGCAAATATAAGCACTTATTCAAAAGAGGCTTTACAAGAAACTGGAGCACTGAATTATTTACAGTGGTTCAAGTTAAACCCGGGACCCTTAACACATATATAATAAAAGATCACCGAGGAGAAATTCTCAAAGGCAGGTTCTATGAACAAGAGCTCAGCAAAACTAAACAGCCTGACACATATCTCATAGAAAAAATCATCCGCAGAAAAGGCAACAAGTTACTTGTCAAATGGCTAGGACTTCCAGAACACAGCTGGATCGATGCAAACAAAATAATAATATGAACACCTGGGATGTTATAAAGAGGCTGCCAGAACCTGAACAACAAAATAAGAGAAATGGCAACTTGCTGCCTGATAATATTAGGTGTCTTATTGTTGGGCCATCAGCTTGTGGTAAAACTACACTAATGGTTGATAATTTTTTATTGGCACCCAACTGGTTAGACTGGAAAAACAGGCACTTGTATATCTTCTCTAAGAGCTTGGAACAATTAAAATATCAGCAGCTGATGAAGCTATATGATGGATTGGATATTGCTACTTTTGAATCAGATGTTAAGCCACTTCATGAATGTCTCGATAATTCTGTTGTTGTGTTTGATGACATTATACTGGATAATCAAAACAAGGTTAGAAATTTCTTTACACAGGGCCGACACAAAAACATTGATTGCTTCTACCTGGCACAGACTTTTTCTAAAATACCGAATCAGCTGATCCGAGACAACAGCTATTTTATATGTGTGTTTCATCAAGATCATACCAACCTCAAACACATACATGATGAATATGTAGGTGGGGACTTGAGCTACAATGATTTTTCCAAGTTTTGCAGTAGGTGCTGGAACCAGGACAGTTATGGGTTTGTCACAATTGATATGACAAGAAAACCCAATAGTGGCAAATACAGAAATAAAATCAACGATTTTCTAGACGTTGAAACATATATAAATAACCATGAAAAGGCCAATTATTGATGATCTTAAGTTAAGAGATTATCTTGTAAAAAGATTTAAGGGATAGAAATCAGAGAACCGGGGAATTTATGAAAAACACAAACAAGCAGAACAGCCTGTAATTGATGCTATTAGTGAATTAGGTAAGAATATCAAAACTGTTACAGAGCAAAATCAAAATTTGATCACAGAGCTTGTACCTGTAGCTGCAAGGAACATATTAGATTATCCATTCACCCCACTTTCCAGTATTCATACACCTAGTCCTATTGCTCCTAGAAGAATTGAAGCTACTCAGGATCCTATTGAATTGGGTCTTCTTGCTCAAAAATATTTAACCACACCTAAAGACAATAAAGATGAGGTCTTTGGCTTATATGCTGACACAGAGCTTGATGGTAGCATCATACATAGAATTGGCAATTTCAGAGTAACATTTATGGGAGATGATCTGATTGTTTATTCAGAATCTCGTCTCCGAGAAAAAGGTGCTTTTGTTAAGTACCCCGGAACACCTGGGTTGTGGGAACTGATAACTAGGAAAAGGCCTGGCAGCTATACAGATCAAGATTATGAATATTACAAAGAAATATTAATAAAATCAGATGCTCTATACCAGAACAATGATCCCACACAAAAAAGAGTCAAGTCTAGCAGTGGAGCAAAATACAACAATTTAATCAAGCCCATATGGTCACAGGTCAAGACTGGTAGTGGAATCAAACAATACAACACCTTGCCCAAAGAATTTGTGTGGGTTGATGATGTCAGGAAACTTGTAGATAGGTTGCTGGTCATAGATGGGGAGGAAAATGCTGGCAACCACAATTTTTACAATGAAAAGATTGGAATTATGGACATGATAAGCACAAAATTGTCTAATTTTATAGTGAATGACCCTAAGGGGATTGGATATCTCATAAAAATTATTAATACTCTACCACCTAAATTTTGGAATATTTCTGAGGGTCGGGGCTTGGTTAATGACATTATAAACAAGCTGCCATTTGAACTACACATTCCAGGCTATCAGTATTGTGGTCCCGGTACAAAATTGGACCATAGATTAAACAGAGGGGATCCTGGTGTTAATCCGCTAGATGCTGCTTGTAGAGACCATGACATAGCATACAACACACATTCTGATCTAGACAAGAGACATGTTGCAGACAAGAAATTAGAAGAGGCTGCATTTGGTAGATTTGTAAGCAAAGATGCTTCTTTAAGTGAAAAAATAGCAGCATTGGGAACCACCATAGCTATGAGCACCAAACAAAAACTGGGGTGGGGGTTGTGAATATGTATATAATAAACCTACAATGAAGGCCAAGGGTGTTATGTATCAAATACCTTATGCAGGTCTCAAATCTCTTAAAACTATTGACAGTCTCTTGACCAAAAAGCAGCGCAAGAAAAAAAGCTCTTGTATTGCAAAGGGACATGGTATGAAATTGTTGCTTAGTACCCTCCAATTAAAAAAATTACAACAATCAAGAAAAAAATCACATGTAGGGGGTTTCATATTTACTATCCCTGCCATCTTAGCTGCTCTCGGGGCTGTTGGGAGCTTGGCTGGGGGATCAGCTGCCATAGCAAAAACAGTAATAGATGCCAAGAAAAATAAGGCAGAATTAGATGAGCAGAGGCGCCATAACCTGGCCATGGAGAAACAAGGCAAAGGTGTTAAGAGAGCCATGAATAAGTTTAAAAAAAACAAGAGCCGCTTACAAACCAAGATATTGAAGCTTTAATCAAGCCACTAGGCATCAAAAATTTTAGAGGTGTGTACAGTCATGGAAAGTAGTTCTTGGGCCACGAGACCTACGATATCGTAACATCTTAAAGCCTGTTGTCTATGCAACCCAAATAACAAAATTGTCGCTTGTGTTTGCCTGGCGGACCTGGATTCTCGGGAATGATTGAGTATTGACAGCAGCGTGAGTCATACCCCCAAGCCCAGCCATAACAAACAACAGCTGGGTGCCGTGAGACTACCAGAAAAAGTTTCAGGAATTGGTTTCTTAACAACAGCTATTCGTAAGAAAATGTTCTCTTTACTGATATTAGAGTCATTGTCAAGAAAGTTCACTGAAATGGTGGTTTTCGTCGAATCATCATCGCCCAACACACATGCTGTCAACCCAGAAGTCCTTGAAAAAGATTGGAGTTAAAAACAACTACTTGACTAATGATAAGACGAATCGCTATTCATTAGTCCCAACTTAGAATTTTGTGTAAGACATGGATCATCATGTCCTATCATCCATTTCATAACTTCATTAATCATCCTCATCGCCTTTGTTGACGCCAAGTGCTAGAAAAGCAATATAAAATAAGCAAAATTAAGACATTAATAAATGACATTTTCAACGATTTCACGCAGCGACTCAGTTGCATGTAGACAAAGTTTCATTAATCGGGAACCAAGGGCCCCCTTGTTGTTTTTCATTGTCATTTTCTCTCCACTTTGCCTGCCGCGATTAACCTAATGTTGATTAATGCACAATCCACAAAGTGCACCAAAGCGGCGCATATTATGAATAGGTAAACTATGTGATATTATGCTAATTTAGAATTTAGTAATAAAATGTGAATTTTGGGGGCTTCAGTTAAGTGGCTGCACATCCATTACGTAATCGCGATATCATCAAATTGTACGAAGCGTGTCTACACCTACGTAAATGGTCAGTCCCCGTCATAGGCGTGCACAGACCCTCTGATTAGGGGGATAGCCTTGATTATATTTCAGGCCGGAAAAGAATAACGTAATTTCATCTCACTTGTTTAAATTTTATTGCATTGATAGGTGTGTTTATATATACACCCCTCCCCCCGCCCCACACACACATATAAATACATACATATATATATACATATATATATATATATATATATATATATATATATATATACAACACACACACACACACACACACACACATATATATATACATATATACCAACAGTAAAAATCATATAAATTGTCTCTCAAATCTGCGCGTTCCTTTTCCTCCCAACAATTGTTCATGCACTTAAGAGAAAACCTTTGAGCAGCAGTACTTCTCTCCTCGGTAATATAAAATGCATTACAGAAAACAAATTGCGAGCAAAGCGACCAATAAATTTTCAGATCCAAATTTTTGCAAAATGAAAACAATGTCGATTTAATATGGGGAAAAAAATTCATGGAGCGCCATATTATTCTTTTTTACAATTTTTTTTCATTTAGATCGTTTGGCGTCCAGGGTTAACTCCCGCCGACCCCTAGCTACGGCTCTGAACTTGACTAGACTGCAAGAAAAGCAGACATTGCGAGCGAAGCGAGCAAGAACATTTTACAACATTTTTTGTATAAAATTTGAAATCAAGGGGGCAAATGCAGCTCTGTCCCCCCCCCCACCCCGCAGGTGCTCTTGGCAGTCTGGAAGAAATAATGCAAGAAAGACGTGAAAACAAAATCCATCTTGAGTATCCTCTTGTCCTGCTACTCTTAGATTCTGCTACTCTTGCTTTCCTTTACTTCCATGTTTGCCCCTAAAATTGATTTCCGTTCAAGGTTGTGGGGGGCTGTGGTTTCGCCACTGCACCCCCTTCCCCCGTAGTTGCCTTGAACTTTCATCGGCTTGAAAATACTTAATTTTCTTTAAGAGTATAATTAGTTTAAAAATGGCGATAGGATTCATCTATCCTAAATTTCTAGGTGAAAATATAATATAGGGGCATAGATGTCTGAAAGGGAGGCAAGGATTGGCACATCTTTCCCTTAGAAAACGAATGTCAACCAAAAAGTACGTTTTCACATGTATAATTTGATTTCAGTCATAATAATTTACATTAATTATTATAATGAGGATGCAGGAATGCGATAATGCAACACTATTATCGGGGTAATATGCCCCATGGAAAAATACCTTGCTTGTCTCTTCGTGGAAAAAATCTGCAGACGTCCATGATTAGAGGTGCATTTGCCCTCCCCCTGGCCCCATGGGCGCGCGCCTATGATCCCCGTGATGGAATATGTAGCGCAAAGCCAGGATTTTAAGATCGAATTTGTTTTGTTATTGTTTTTATTAGTAATTACCTCAGTTTTCTTCCTCTGAAGTTAAATTATTCATGACGACGATTTATGATTACATTAAAGACATGAATGAACATACACAATGAATCCATTTTGGTCGGAACTCGAACTCGGAACCTTGTTCGGCAAGAAAAAAAAATATCCATAAGGCATGAGTGTTTCATTGGAGATGTTCCTCTACTTCCGTCATTTTATCACTAAATTATTTCTTTAATATACAATAATAAGTCACAACTATCTAAAAATTAATATTATTTTGCATTTTCACATGCATATGTTTTTTGACGGTTAGAGTGTGAACTGGCACCTGTTTATTTAGATTGTTCTTTATGTTTCGTGTGTAGTTAAAGATAGGAAAAATGCTTGTGGAACGATTAGGGCTATAAGAATTCCGTCCGTGACAGAGTGGTTAGCACAGTGCGCTACGATGTCTGATGTCCTGGGTTCGAATCCCGTCGTGCGTATGGGTGAAATAAAAAGTCTTATAAGAATCATTCTTATTTCCGGACGTGTCCTACATTTTATAGTTGTGTCTGGCCTCCGGAAGAAATTTGAAAGAAATCTCAAATGTCTTATACGTATTTTGAGCATCACGTAACTTCAAATTAGATGGAGAAACAGAAAAACTGAGGGAAGTCTAAGATAACGTGGTTCCTTGGAGAAGTATGCTTAAATCAAAGAGTGTGCATGGTTGCTACTGGACGTTCGGAAAAACAATTACAATCCCAGCTCAGAAATTACTTCACGATTTTCTAGATCCGAAAAAGTCCGGATATATGTATAAAAATATTTACTTTGTGAAGTTTTATCGATGTAAGTGTCGGTAATTTGTTCGAACTAACAAGTAATTTTTCTCCTTATTGGATAAATAAGGCACACAATTCTGTTTTTTCCCAGTGTATAGTAGTTTCTTTACATATTAATAAACATGAACTTCCAGACTTTGTTTACGAAATTGTGAATTTTTTCCTTCCCGAGTTCATGGATTGTTTTCTCTTCCTGGCCCCATATCGACGAAAAACGTTCTGTCTTACATACACAAGTTGAAATCACATACAGCCGTGCTATTAATTAGCAGTTGAGGAATTTTGAACTCAAACGTTCACTTCAACATTAATTTTTCAGCTGAAGATGTGTCATATTCTCGTTATATGCTAAGATGTCCTAGTAACCTATTATATTTACTGCAAATGCATTCGTGTCCAACATTTTTTGACAATTTGTCCTACTTTCCTCTGAAGAGTGATCTGATAGCCCTATGTGTGACGAGAACTGTTTTTACTCAATTTCTGATATAATTTATTCCAGCATTTCCTTCAACTTTTATTACCTTGTTATTACCTCCAGTGCTTAAACAACTTATCGTTCGTACTCGACTTTTGGGTTCAGAAATGGTTTACAACACCCCCATCTCCCGCGTGTAAATAGCAGGCAACAACACTCTAGAAAACCACAATGTATACAACTTGTTTACTACATATTTTACGAAAATATTAGAATGTTAGCTTGATATAACTGTGGATTGGAACGAACGAAATAAAATACCTGTTTCACACGCACACTGGAACGAGAGCAGGCCTGCTGTGAGTCACTCTGGCAGTGAAGGTCACTGATCGAAGCAGTTGGTGCTTGCTTACTAGAAGCAGGCGCCTTATCTTTCCTCAAGGAAACACGGAAATCTTTGTTACTTTCTTTCGCCAGACTAATGACGAACATTTACAGGAACGTAGGGAGTAGTATCGTATTCTATTGGAATTATATTTCGTGGTGTTTAAAAGATATCATAACAATATGTAAATCTCTTTTGTGACCTACACTGAACTTATTTTAAAGTTTCATTGACATGTGAAAGCGGAAATTTAGAGATCCTTCTTCCTTACGATTTCTAAACAACCGAAGAGTGTGGTGAACGTGAAACTACTTATTGTTCGCAACAACGATATGTATTATACAAATGGTCCTTAATCAAAAACCCTATTACATCACAGGAACTGATATTTAAACAATTCTACCACGTATCCAACGTAACCAATATTCAGATTGCTTCCAAGCTTCTGTTTGGGTTATTTTGTGTCGCATTTTTACCTCTTGCGATAATCGCGACGACGAAGATGATGGGTAATGATAGGAATGCAATGCTACATCTAAGCCTCAACAGGTTTCAAAAATGGATCCTCTGGCTTTGTAGAGAGTTACGGTGATTTTGATTTTTATTTTCATTTAGTATTTTAAGTCCACTTTATCCACACAAAGGCTAATCGAGACTGCATCTACAGTTTAAAGTGGGATCCTAACCACTGTGTCTCCATCGGGTATCGAACAGGGGACTCCTTGATTACAAGGCGACTCCTCTACTACAGTGCCATCGGGAAGGATGAGAGAGAGAGAGAGACAGAGAGAGAGAGAGAGAGAGAGAGAGAGAGAGAGAGAGAGAGAGAGAGTTACGGTGACTACGAAAATGAAGAATTGAAAGTAGCAGAACGCCTAAGCTATTCTTTTGTCAATATTGACATTGTTAATGAATGTTATGAATGTCAGTTCAAATTGAAAAAAAAAATTAAAAGATTTCCAGAGTGCCGTTACTAATCGTTAATTTTTATCTTTCCACACATTACTTTGCTACTATGTAGATATTTGCATGCTAAGATGTAGAAAGTGCTGCATTTTCAGTGTTTGGAATTGCGATTTATTTCTGAGAATGGAGTGAGTAGTGGGACAAGGATCACCTCACATGTTTGGATTATACCTCCCCGCCAAAAAAAGACACAAAATATATATCGGCTGTTGTTCTTATAAGGAAATATAACATGTATGAATTGTGTCAAGAAATATTGGAGCCTATTCACATCCCTACGGAACTTGGAAGAAAGCCCACGTAGAGATTGGGAAGTTTTGTTACGACAAAATTGGGATGTAGAGTAAATAAAAAAGCAAAGTCCTACCTTGTGCTTTGCACCAAGCCATGAAGGCGTGTAGGGGGTGTGGAGTTAGTGGATTTAGGGCCCCACGCTTTCTTCATCAGGCCGAAGGTGGGAATGATGTGATCAGCACCACGCCCCTGGCCGCCATACCCCCACCCCCCTTCCCCAGAGTTTCCTCCAGGTACCGACTTTATACGACGCTGGGTGGGCACCGAAGCAGCTTGAACAGGTGGACAAAATCCCGATTATCCCCCGTCGAGGATCGAACCCAGATCTCTCGCATGGTAATAAAACGCCCTAACGACTGTGCTACTGCGGCACATACAGTAATTAAGGCAAGAATTGTTTTAGCGTTTCGTTCAACGTTTTTAGGGGAATCATTTTCGGAGATATAACGTGTAGCTCTTGTCGGTTCTGCGACCTGGGTTGAGAAAAGGCGATTTTCTGACGAACAACATTTCACCTGACAAGTCACGTGACTTTCCTACATTTCCTGTGCCTGTTGGCTTTTGCATGAAAGACGAGTTGCTCTTGAGACAGACAGAACCACCCGATCACCTAATGGTGCAATGTGTGTTGCCTACCCTTCCGGCATTATTTACTGCCATTAACATCTTATGGGGAAGAACTTTTTTCCACCACTGTACATGTCTGATTCTTTACCAGAACAACCACTCAACAAAGAGTGTGGCATTGTTAATTTGGATGAGTACAAAAATCAGGGCACTCACTGGATCTGTTATCTTAAATATTTAAACAATGAGGCATTTGTGTTTGATTCATTTGGAGGTGATCCACCTGAAAATTTAATAAAATATCTAAAATCAGCTAATCTTTATTACAATAATGCCCGTGTTCAAAACTTCAAAGATGTTAATTGCGGACATTTGTGTTTATCTGTTCTCAGATATATGTCTCAAATAAATAAACCATCAATTGAAAATTTTCAAAAGGCCTTGTGGTATCTGAAACATCATGGGGGTATTCCATCTCACCAGCCAAAATTCAATATTGAAACTCAAATTACATGATGATATAGTGTATCCCAAAACAATAGTTCTCAGAACATTTTACGGCATGTACTTGATCCCTAATATTACACACCACAACAACAAAATTGCAGTAGGGGATCAAAAAATTGTCATCACTCCAGGGCAGTATAATCTGTCCACTTTAAATGCTCAATTACCCAGAGGTGAAGTGTTAAGTCAAAATTCTGTCACTCACAGAGTAGAGATTGTATCTGCTACAGAAACAGTGGATCTGGGTACTATAGGAGAGCTGTTAGGATTTGAGAACAACACAAAACTTGAAGCGGCCATAAAACACACTGCTATGAATATACCTAAATTCTTAGCCATAGAGACTCTGAATATTCACTGTAATGTGGCCGAGGGTTTGATCACCAAATCAAATGGCATAGGCTCTCACAAACAAACTGGCATCATTGCAACATTCAAACCTAATTCTGAATTCATGGAGCCAATCATCTACAATCCATCCCCAACATTATATTTTCCTGTGTGCCATAATAGAATAGATTATATTGAATTGATGGTCACTAATGAAAAAGAAGAATTAGTTGATTTTGCTGGAGCCACAACAACTGCAATCATAGAGATTAACATTTAAATAAAAATACATACAATGGAAAATATTGAGAGTTATGAGCTACAATCATTCCCTCCAAACAGGAGGACATTTGCAAATTTAAATCAACCCAACACAGAGATTGAGGTTGATCTTGATGTAGGGGATGGCTTTATACACCCCCACAGAGCAGATCTATACATCAAATTTGATGTTGTAAAGCTCGATGGTACAGATTATCCGGCAAATTCAAATATAAGATTGGTAGATAATTTTGTGCCGCATCTGTTCTCTGAAATTGAGATCAGAAAGCATGGCGTTGTTATAAACAGAGTGGATTATCCCGGCATTACCTCCACAGCTTTGGCCACACTAAAATTATCCAAAACCGAAGCTTCTTACTACAAAATAGGTGGATTTGAGGCTGGTGATAAAATATTATCTAAGAACCACACAGTGCTGTTCCCCATGCGCCTATTGCCAGGATTCTTCTCAGATTACAAAGATATTATGTGGAAGGGTGGTTTAAGAATTACATTTAGAAGAGCTGCCAATGATAATAATGCTTTGATGAGGTACAGCACATTAAACTCTACAGGTGAAGCTCTGCCTAATACCTTACCAGATGCAGGCAAATGCATTATTCAGACTATGGAGCTAAGAATCCCAGTTGTTGAATATGAGGCCAGTTATGCTCTTAAATACAAAGCAGATATAATAAAAAATCCACAAATTCCTCTGCAATTTTATACATATCAATGCGTACAGAAGCCCGCATCTGGTTCTTATTATGAGTTTGATGCTACAAATTCATTCTCCAGTATTCAATACGACATGCCGGATTTTGTGGTGGTGCTGTTTCAGACTGGGAGACACAATAATCAGGAAAAAAATTCAAGTAAATTTGATAACTGCAACATCAAGAACATATATCTTAAAAATGGCAGAAATGAGGTCTTTCCTAGAGAAAATTATAATTTAGACATTTCCAAGGATGATTTCCTCAAATTATATGAAGCATTTTCGGCTTTCAAAAGGGTCACTACTGGCAATACTGACATGTATTACACACCAGATGAATTCAAAACACAGAGACCCATGTTTGTAATTAACACTTCAAAAAGAAAACAAGTTGTGGTGAATGACAGGACAAACATTAGAATTATCTGTGAATTCCATGAGGCATTACCTGATGACACCATATGTAGTGTTATTCTCATAGGTGAAAAATCATATGTTTATGATGTAAGAAATGAGAGAGTCACGGAGCAATTCTAGAGGGTCTCTGCATATTGCATTGTCTTAGTACTAGATATGCAAGATGAGCCTGGTGTCCAATTGAACTTAAACCGGAAGTGACCCGGAAGTGGACCGGAAGTGAACCGGAAGTGAACCGGAAGTGGACCGGAAGTGGACCGGAAGTAGACCGGAAGTGGACCGGAAGTGAACCGGAAGTGGACCGGAAGTAAATATGTGTGGGTGGGTGTAGGTGGGTGTAGGTGTGTATAGGTGTGGGTGGCCTAGTTTTAAGTGTGGCTCAAGAGAGGCATATTTTTAACAAATTTATGGACAACAATCTCACAGAAGTGCCTTTTATAAGTATAGGCAAATCAATCTGAGGGGGTTCATACTTTCTCATGGAATCCATGAGGGCTTTTTTACAAAAATCTTGGATTAGACAGGGTTCCACACTTGACCAAAAAGCTCATGTAGGCATGTTGAGCTTGTTTTAAGTGTAAGCAAATCTGCTTGAGGGGGGTTCATACTTTCCTGTCCTGGTTGTATCATCAATTACACTACTACATGATCTTGGAAAATCAAAACAAGATTCGTAATTTTTTCACTCGAGGTCGTCACAAAGGATTGGATTGTTTCTACCTGGCACAAACTTTTTCCAAGGTTCCGAAACAACTGCTACGCGACAACGCTAATTTCATATGTTTGTTTCGACAAGACCACACCAATTTAAAACACGCACACGATGATTACGTAGGGGCTGACATAAATTACGATCTATTTTCTCAATTCTGCTCCTACTGTTGGAACCAAGGTGATTTCGGATTCATGACCATCGACGTGACTCGAAAAGCAAACCATGGAAAATATAGAAATAAAATAAACGTTTATCTAGACGTCTCAAAGGCTAACAAGAGGACAATTTCAGATTTGCAACAAGAAGAAAAAAATCCAAAAAAAATCAAAAATCGAGAATCTAAAAAATAAAATTTGAAAAAACGTTCTTTTTTTTCAAACGTCTGACAAGCATATATAAAATAACCATTACAACAAAAAGTGAGTGTTAGAAAAAGTGGATAGTCTCAAGAGGGTGACAGCAGAAAACTACGAGAACCGAACGTATAGGCTGAGAATTCGACGTTTCAAAAACGTTTCAATGTATATAGCAAAATGTCAAAACGTCAATTTCAAGAAGACGAAAATCTTAAGTTGCGAAAATACCTCGTGAAGCGATTCAAAGGTTGGAAATCCGAGAATCGCGGATCCTACGAAGAGAAGAAACGTCAGAATCAACCTGTGATCGATGCCATCAGCGGTCTAGGTAAAGAAATTAAAAGTGTCACGGAACAAAATAAAAATTTGATCAACGAACTCGTACCACTCGCAGCTAAAAGTTACGCTGTACCCACGCCCATTTCGAGCATTCCTTCGACGCCGTTCGAACTGAAGGACGTACCACGACGTCGAGCCATAGGTAGCACGTCGTCTTCGGATAAGATCGAGTTGGGACCTTTGGCACGAGACTACCTGAGCACGGGGAAATTCGACAAGGATGAAGTGTTCGGATTGTATCCGAGTATGGAAACCAACGAGGGTGTCTTGTGGAAGATTGGAAAATCGAAAGTCACCTTCGAAGGCAACGACATTAAAGTTAATTTAGGCGAGAAGGATAGTTGGACCAGGTATCCGGGTACGGTGGGACTGTGGGAACTCGTTGCCAAAAAGCAGCCGAAAGATTACACCGACGAAGATTACCAGAGTTACAGGGAAATTCTGATCATGACGGATGCCATGTACCAGAACAACGATGCCTCGCAGAAAAGGGTGAAATCGAGCAGCGGCGAGAAGTACAGGAATCTCATCAAACCGATTTGGTACGAGGTGAAAAGTGGAAGCGGCGTCAAACGCTACAACACGTTACCCAAAGAATTCGTTTGGGTGGACGACGTGAGGAAGCTCGTGGACCGATTGTTGGTGATAGCCGGCGATGAGAATGCAGGCAATCGTAATTTTTACAACGAGAAGGTTGGCATCGTGGACATGTTCAGCACGAAACTTTCCAACTTCATCGTGAACGACGACAAGGGCATAGGTTACCTGATCAAAATCATCAACACGCTGCCTCCGAGATTCTGGAACGTGGCCGAAGGAAAGGGACTCGTAAACGACATCATCAACAAGTTACCTTTCGAGATGCATTTACCTGGCTACCAGTACTGCGGACCGGGTACCAAACTCGAGAAAAGATTGGAGAGAGGAGACAAGGGTGTGAATCCGTTGGACGCCACATGCTAAGATCACGACATCGCCTACAACACCACGCAGACGGATCTGGATGCACGTCACGAAGCAGACAGAAAGTTAGAGCACGCAGCTTTCGAAAGATTCGTCAGCAGAGACGCATCGTTGGGTGAAAGACTTGCAGCACTGGGCACCACCATCGCCATGAACACGAAACAAAAATTTGGGTGGGGTGTATAAATAAATAACATACAGTAAAAAAAAACAACATGGCTCATATAACCGACTTGCCACCCGAGCTACTATCTAAAATATTCAAAAAAGTAGTAAACGGAGATATAGGAAAACTTTTGATAATAGCAAGAACGACGCCAGCATTTCGAATTCCATGTGAAATGGGCGTCAAGGACCGTCTTCGGGAGATCAGCGGCCTGAGGTGCGGTGATCTCGACACACTTCTTTCGGCTGCAGGGGAAAAATTAAACAAGAGAATGGATGAATTGCACGAGGCAAGGCAGGGAAGAAGACGGTACACAGTAGATTGGTGCATGTCTAAGCAGGAGACGGAAGATATCATTACGCACATCATCGCGTTTTCCGAAGCAAGGACTTTCTTCCTCTGTTAAAAAAAAATAATAATATATACGTGTCAAAAAAAAAACTTGATATATAAATAACACACATCGTGAAAAAGAAATAATCTTCGGTATATATAAATAACACACATTGTGAAAAAAAAATTAAATTTCTCTAACACTCTGAAAATTTCTCTCCTTCTATATTGACGACTGAAAAAAAAATGACTGATCTCCAAGCATTAAAACAAATGCTAAATTTGTCAGTCGAGTATGTAAAAATTCAGGAATTGGAAGTCGACAAACCCTACACGATAACTTTCGGTTCAATCGTTTCTACCCAGTATGGTCCCAAGGTGCGTCTGTTGCTCGACGGACAATACAGTCTATTTTTACCAGATCGATATGCTAACATGCTATCCGACGAGAAGCTATCTATTTTAATCGAGAACAAAACTCGAATCGTGTACAAGGGGACAAAGGAACTTCTCGGCAAGAAAACGAAGCACGTAATAGAATTTGTGTAACGGCTGCGAGGAGTATATCCTTGAAAAAAAAATTACGCGAAACAAAAAAAAATCTCGGAACATTTATATATAAATAACATACCGTGAAAAAAAAATACACGAAACAAAAAAAATCTAGAAACATATTTATATATATAAATAACATACCGTGAAAAAATATATATATAAAGCATCAACATGAAGCCCAAGGGTGTCGTGTACCAGATACCATACTCCAATCTAAAAAATCTAGGTGCCCTCGATGGGTTACTCACCAAGAAACAACGCGAGAAGAAACGTTCTTGCTTGTCGAAAGGACACGGAATGAAATTACTTCTCAGCACACCTCAATTGAGAAGATTGCAGCGTTCGCGGAAACAGCAAAAAATCGGAGGTTTCATATTCAGCATCCCGGCCATCCTGGCAGCATTGGGGGCCGTTGGAAGTTTGGCCGGCGGTAGCGCCGCCATCGCGAAAACCGTCATCGACTCGAAGAAGAACAAGGCGGAATTGGAAGAACAGAAACGTCACAACCTGGCCATGGAGAAGAAAGGGGGGAAGGGCGTGATGAAAAAGTTTAAAAAAAAGAAACATCAGCACTCACCAACCGAGACATTGAATCTCTGATCCAACCATTACAAATCAAACACTTCAGAGGAGTTTTCATGTCCGACTCTTTACCTTCAACCGTCAAAAGAAGAGAATGTGGAGTAGTCAACTTGGACAGTCAAGAAAATCCAGGCACGCATTGGATATGTTACCTCAAAAACGACAATAACAAAGCATTCGTTTTCGATTCTTTCGGAGGTGTTCCACCTACAAATTTAGTTCATTATCTGAAAACAAACAAAACCTCTATATACTACAACGACGAACGAATTCAAGATTTCGGAGACGAGAACTGCGGTCATCTCTGTCTCTCCATGCTCGCGTTTCTCTCTAAAATAAATAAGCCTACGATCGAGGATTTCCAGAAAGCATTGTGGAACCTAAAACAGCATCACTAGGATGGGCGTGTTCCATCTCACGAGCGAATCTTCGATCTTGAAACTCACGCTGCACGACGACATCGTCTATCCTAAATCCGTAGCTCTGCGTGCATTCTACAGCTTGTACCTCATACCTAACGTCACGCAGCACAACAACAAAATTAGCGTCGGAAGCGAACATATCGTCGTCACGCCAGGTCAATACAATCTTTCTACTTTGCAAGCTCAATTACTCAAAGGCACGTACCTTTCTCAAAATTCGGTCACGCACAGAGTGGAAATCCTATCCGCGACGGAGACCGTGGACCTGGGCACCATGGGAGAACTTTTAGGTTTCGAGAACGACACAAAACTCGAAGCTGGCATCAAACACGTAGCAACCAACATTCCTAAATTCTTGGCCATAGAGACTCTGAACGTACACTGCAACGTGGCGGAAGGCATGATCACGAAATCTTCGGACGGATTAGGAAGTCACAAGCAGACGGGAATCATAGCCACTTTCAAACCAAGTTCCGAGTTCATGGAACCGATCATCTACACACCCTCTTCGCCGATCTATTTTCCAGTATGTCGCAACCGCATAGACGACATAGAGTTGGTGGTGACGAACGAGAAAGGAGACGTGGTGGATTTCGCAGGTGCAACAACCACTGCCGTCCTGGAGATCAACGTATAATAATTAACCATACACATCATGGAGCAAATCGAAAGTTACGAATTGCAATCTTTCCCTCCGAACCGTCGCACGTTCGCCAATCTGAACGAAGCGAACAGGGAGATCGAATACGACGTGGACGTAGGGGACGGGTTCGTTCATCCTCACAGAGCGGACCTCTACCTTCAATTCGACGTGGTGAAGAAAGAAAGCGGAGACGCGTTTCCCGCAGCAGCAAATTTGATACTCGTGGACAACTTCGTGCCTCACCTGTTCTCGCAGGTGGAGGTGAGGAAACACAACACCGTCATCGACAGAATAGATTATCCAGGCATCACGTCGACGGCAGTGGGAACGTTAAAATTATCCAAAACGGACGCAGCATACTATCAGGCGGGAGGTTTCGAAGCCGGGGCGAAAATATCGACGAGAAGTCACACGGTGCTCTTTCCCATGCGTCTGCTGCCCGGATTCTTCTCGGACTACAAGGAGATCATGTGGAAGGGAGGACTGCGCGTCACGTTTCGAAGAGCGGCCAACGACAACGACGCACTGATGCGATACGCTACTTTGGGTCCGGACGGTATCACGCCGATAGCCAATACATTACCCGAAGCAGCCAAGTGCGTCATCCGGAGCATGGAATTGAGAATGCCGATCGTGGAATACGAAACCAACTACGCCCTCAAGTACAAAGCGGAGATCTTGAAGAGTCCGCAGGTGCCGATTCACTTTCACGGTTACCAGTGCGTGCAGAAGTTAGCGTCGGGAAGTCACATGGAATTCGACGTGACGAATCAGTTCAACAACATACAGTTCGACATGCCAGATTTCGTCGTAGTGCTTTTTCAGACCGGGAGGGACAAGAATCAGGAAAAAGTTTCCAGCAAATTCGACGACTGCAAGATCAAGAACGTTTATCTGAAGAATGGTAGGAACGAAGTCTTCCCGCGCGAGAATTACAACCTCGACATGACCAAAGACGATTACCTCAAACTTTACGAAGCGTTCTCGGCTTACAAATGCGTGACCGAGGGAAGCGTGGACATGTACTACACGCCCAGCGAATTCAAAACCCACAGACCCATGACCGTCATCAACACATCTAAGAGGAAGCAGGTGGTGGTCAACGATCGAACCAACATCAAGATCGTCTGCGAGTTCAACAGTCCGTTGCCTGCCGATACCCTATGCAGTGTCATCCTGGTCGCAGAGAAGTCCTTCGTCCACGACGTGAAGAACGAGAGGGTCACAGAGCAGTTTTAACAGGTTTTTAACATCTTTTCTTGCACAATAAGGAATTTTTGTACTAGCACAATCAGTTACAATGGCACAATACGAATTTCACTAGTTCAGATCAGTTACAATGTCAATTTCATCAGTTATCAGTTACAATATCTTTTTTTTTCATCACTATAGCACGAGACAATCAGAAATTTGCACAAAATTTTTGTTGTTTTTACACGAGAAAATTAACAATAAAATTCTTTCTTTTTTTATCGTTTCAGATGCTGTCGAACATCAAAAACATATACACATACACACACACTAGAAAAAAAAAGCATGCAACTTTATTTTGTAACACACACATATTCTCCATCTTCATCAAGAAAAATATTATAATAAACATAATTTTTTTATCTATCTCACAATAAAACTCTATATCCAAAAAAAATTACAACATCAAAATAACACTAGAGTCGTTAGTACACGTTGCATGCATTACGGAGGTCCTCTGTAGAGTTTCATGGAAGTTTGAGAGAAAAAAAAAAACAAACACGTGAAACTCTATAGAGGTGTGGTAATCTATAACCGCAGCCGTAAGAGAACCTTTTACTTTTTTGGTTGGGCACCACGCACCCCTGGCGAGGTTATATAGGGGCCAGGGGATCCTAAAAAAAAAACAATTATTATTATTTGTTTGTTTTGCGTCACAATACGGAAAAAATAATGAGAGGCATACGCGCGCGCGCGCGTGTGTGGCACATCGTTTCCCCCGAGAGAGAGGTTTACAAAGGTCACGATATATATAAACATTTGGCCAGGACTTGGAAAATTACGATAAGGTGCATTCGTACTTCAAGAATGAGAGAGTGAATTTACTCGTACCGGCTTTTCTGCGCCGTGAAACATCGTCAGCGCAATAAATGAGGCGCGGAACGGGGAGAGAAAGTGAGATTTTGAGGTTTTGGTGGTCGTTTGGTCAAGAAATCAGAGTTGCGGTAGAAGGCATATTTGTGACACTACTGAAGTTGTATTCTGGATTTTGATCTTGTGAACGAATTAGGCAGTTAAAATCTCCCACTAGTATAGTGTCTAGTGTGTGGGATGTCAACTCGGGCCCTACAACTGTTGAAAAAAACTCTTCTCTTTCCCGTCTGTTTTGGCTTCCTGACGGAGCATACACATTACAGAGAAACACGGAGCCTAATTTGGCACTTATTTGTCTGCCTGTGGGGTGGGGCACTACATTACGTAAATCCAAGTGTCGGCTACATGCTATGGCAGTCCCTTGTGCAAAGGGAGTAAAATTGTTGTATACTTTAAACATGCTCAGTACAGAAAAATCGTCTATGGCGACCTCTTGTAAGAGGGCCACATCAATAGACGATTTAATGAGAATGTCATTGAGAGCAATTATTTTGGTCTTACTTTGCATTTGATTCAAATTTATAGATGCCAAGGTAAATGTTTGCATGATTATAACTCTCCACAAAAGAAAACTAAACTTACTTACATTCTTCAACATTACTGATCTCTAATTTCTGCCTATAATGCATTAACTATGCTTTCCACTAAATAAATCTGGGGTAATTGTGTTACTCGTCGAAGGTTTCTCTTTAGTTACATTTGCTGAATTACTGGTTAAACTAACCTTTGAAACATCTTGGTTTGGGGTACCAGGTTCTACTCTAAATTCGTTATGAACTATTGTGGAACTTACGCATGCATTATTTTCTTCTTCTTTCTACGTAGCACCATGGACTCTTCCGCCACTGACCGTAACCTTGATACAGATCTTGACCGTGATTTCCTAGGAGAGGTAACTACGGGGAATTCTGCCTCCGCGAACAAAGCACTTGGGGGTGGGGGCGGGGGTATGTGATGCATCTCCTCTGAAGTGGTCAATGTTGGCTGCTCCATCTCTTCCCTTCCTGTTGGTGCATTCTTCACACTAACTTCGTGTCTGGTACCGGTCTCCTCGTCGGTGAGTCTGGGGCTATCCGTGTTCCCTCCATTGTTATCTCGTGACGCAGGGACTTCTGCAACTGATGGAGCTGAATCTCTAGGTTTAGTCCGTACGGGTAGCACAGTTGGTTCATATACCATCGGTACATGAACCCTGCGGGGCTGGTTGACAGTGGAACGACGCTTAGGACACTCAGCCACTATGTGACCCTCTCCGGAGCACGCGAGGTAGGTAAGAACCTGCCCAGGGTATGTTACCCAATAGGAGTCTCCATTCATGATTACATATGAGGGTATGGGTTTACGTAGTATCATTTTAATCAATACACGTCCAGTTCGAGTAGGGTAAATGTGATCTGCAGAGTATGTCTCGTCTTCAATTTTTAACACTTCCCCATAAGACCTCATGACACGACTTATCACTTCTGCACTTAATTCAATTGGGATTACATGGATTCTGACAATTACATGTCGCTGGTGGGCCCATTCTACTTCAACTTTATGATCACCATCTACGTCACTATAAATTACCTCAGCACCAAAATCATTTAGTAACCGTTCTCCTACCACTTTTGTCGCAAATTTCACGTACAAACACTTACGTAAGTAATCTATTTCAAAACTGAGCACTTGGTTCGTAGGCACTTGGTAGACGTCATGAAACCATCGATGAAAATCCAATGACGTAGGTCGCGTTTTGACATCAAGGAAAACAAATTTCAAGGTGTTTTCTCTTTGTGTATTCATCGTGAACTATTTCATCGTATCTTCACTGGCTCACGGTAATTGTAGTCAACACCTCGCGTGCACTTCAAAGGAAAAAAAGGAACTAACACAACACTAGCAAACCGTATACGGCCCTAGTTAACTCGGACAGTTCGATCGCTAAGCCTTCTCACGCGAAGAGCGGAGCTCGCTACGAACTGATACCTGCACGAGCTGCAGGCAGACTGCGCCCGCTCGGCTACGAAGGAGGACGAATTTTATTGTGAAACTAGCATAATGCTAAGGTAAACTTTAAGCAAAGGTGGAACTTAGTGTGGATGTAAATTTTTAAGCTTTGAATCTTAGTTACAATGGTTGATAAAGGATATTATCAACATTTATTTTGATGCTTGTAGCGTACAAAGACGTAGTGTACAATCAGCTGTGCTGCTTGTAAATCCATGAATAGATTGTGTTATACCTTTAATAATTGGGTGTATTTAAATACGTACATCCGTCATTTAATAAGTAGAAATATGTCTGCTTGAGGCGGTGTTGCCCAATTTACCTGCAATTACATATTGTTAGTACAAAGGCTCCGCAGAGAAGGTGAGACTAATTCCTGTATAGGAAAACCGCGACTTCCATTGGCTAGCAAATGTACGAGGGTAAAAATATGGTTCATTAGCTGCCGATTGAGACCAAAATGAGCGAAATAGGTCAAAAAGTCGTGACTGCGTAGCAGTTAAAAGACAAGCATGTTCATGAACCCCTTCAAAATCATTAAAATCAAACAAAAATATTACAAATCACAATTCTTTTTTTCAGAATCAGCCATATCGAGTAGACGTACATATTTTTCAAAATAGGCACCATTGACAGCTAAGCAAGCGTCCATACGCTCCTGTCACTTTGTGAATGTCTTTGAAAATTCGTCGTCAGGTAGCGAACTGAAGAAAACTTGCGCTGCGGTGATCACTTCTTCGTTCGTCATGAAGTGACGACCACGTAAAGCGCCTTTAAAAGTGGAAATAGCCAAAAGTCGCAGGGTGCAAGGTCCGAGCTATATCCTGGATTCGGGAAAATTTATATTTTTGTCTTAGTCGCGTAATCCCGAAAAGCCCGCGCGTTATGCGGGCATGCGTTATCGTGGTGCAATTTGAAGGAGTTCTTCAAATGCGGCCTCTTTTCTGCTACGTCCAGGCGCAGAGTCTCAATGACTCTTTGGTAATACTCTGCATTCACCGTTTGCCAGGGAGGGACAATTTGTTGGTACACCATGCCTCTTCGATCCCAAAATGCGATTAGCATCACCTTACCTGCGCTCTTCTCTTGCCGCACGTTCTTCTGGCGAGGCGACTGTGGCGACTTCCATGTGCTGCTTTCTTGTTTTGTACGCGGGTCAAAGGAATGGATCCATGTTTCATCGGCAGTTATGATTCGATCCAGAATGAGGGGTTCATCTTCCATACGTCTCTTCCACTGGGTGCAAACATCCACACGCTGCTGCATCTGTTCTGCTGTAAGAAAATGCGGTACCCATGCGGAGCAAACCTTCTTCATTTTCAAATGATCACGCAAAATTCGGTAGACGGTGTCCTTCGATATGCCCAAATATGCACTTAACGCTCTCACGGACATATGCCTATCATCACGAATAATTGCTGCAACAGTATTCACTTGCGTCTCGTTAATCACGGTCCGTCTTTGTCCAGGATGCGGAAGCAAAGCACATGATTCGCGCTCATCTTCGAACAACTTGTGCCATCGGTACACTGTAGCTCTTCTCAGTCTGTCTTGAACAGCATATGCCTGTTGAAACATTGCATATGTTTCCGCAGCACATTTCTCTAAACGCGAACAAAATTTTATGGCATGTCGCTGATCATCTTGAATACTCATCGCGAAAAGCAATGTTATACACAATAACCTCGAGGGGTAAACGAAACACGTTACACGTAAATCAACACAGCTGCTCACTAATGTGGTTTCGCAACATGTGACAACTTGCTACGGAAACAGAATGAGTCATCCTATACGACGCGACCAGTGCCGAAACCATAGGCAGTGTTGCCAAGCCAGGAAAAAACTGTCTCATCTTCTCTGCGACCGCCTTTGAATATGCATTTTTCAAGGTAAATCATCAGATGTTCATGCTGAGACAAGCAACCGTATTTTGTTTGAAGAAGTATCAGAAGTCATCTACTGCTCATAAGAAACAGTCATGTAAAATTAACATAGGCTACTAATAAATAAGTTCAATAGTTCATGAACTCTTGTCACTCAATATTTACATTTGAGAATTATTCTAAACTCTGTGTATGAATCCATGTTCTACCATATGTGTATTCTCTTTCAGCAGGGAGGAATTTGGATGTGGTTTTGATGTATCCAGCATTATCATTTGCTTTAAACAAACTCACCAAACTGTTGGAGATAATACTGAGATATTTCTCTTCTCTGCTTATCACTGACCTTAGCCAGTATTAAGGATTTTGTTCTGTTGGGTTTAAACAAACAATTAAAGTTATTCACGTTTCTGGGAAATAAGGATATTCAAGGACGAATCTGAGTTATTAATGATTGAGTGTAAGTTTGGAATTTTGGGAAGTTGTTGACTCTTAAAAAGGGTATGGAAATGCACTGAAGTATTATAGAAAATTTGGCCTGAATATTGATAGGGAACTTCTAAATTTGTGAAACAGAAACAAATTTATCTTTTAAACGAAATGTAGATTTATTTTGCACCTTGGTTTGTGCATATATATAGTGGGCTATAATAGTTTAATTTCTTTGGGGGTTCAAATTTCCCTTTCAACAACACTCCAATCAGCGCTCTCAGCGTTTCGGGCGTGACACTCGAGAGTCAATTTGGAAGGGTGCTAGGATAAAATAGTGGTAATTAGAGGTATAGTGAATTTGTTGTTGGGGGTCTCTTGACGTGATTGTGTGCAGTTAAACCTCACCTCTGACGTACTGTCTTACTGCCTCCAAAATTTTCGAACGTGGTCGGGGGTCGAGGTCTTGTAAACGACACCATCAACAAGCTGCCCTTCAAGATGCACCTGCCGTGTTACCAGTACAACGTACGGGTACCAAACTCGAACAGCGACTGGAGAAAGGCGACAAGAGTGTTAATCCACCGGACGCTGCATGCAAGTATCAATACATTGCCTAGACTGCTTACTCCGATCTCGACGCACGTCACGATGTATACAAGAAGTTGGAACACGCGGCTTTTGAGACACTCGTCAGCAGAGACACTTCGCTGAGTGAACGGGTTGCCGTGATGGGTACGACCATCACCATGAACACAAAACGTAAATTGGGGTAGGGGACTGTAACTTAATAACACCCCGTGAAAATGGCAACTCTTGTAACTGATCTCCCACACGAACTGCTGCGCAAGATTTTTGCGTGCACTTCCGACGGTGGTCATGAGGATGTCAAAAGCCACATCAATCTGGCCAAAACAACTCCAGTATTTCGCTCGCCGTGCTTGATGATCCTCTTGGATCACATCCGAGAAAAAACTGAATGATGTGTGCCGATCCAGAGACCCTCTTTCGAGCTGCCGGACTAAAGCAGGACTACAGATCAAAGGAACTTGACGAGTGGAGGCAGAGGAGAAGAAAGTTTGCCGACGACTTGTACGCATCGAACAGGTAGACCGATGATATTATCAGTAACCTTCTTGCTTTTTCCGAAGTGAAAACATTTTTCTTCCCCTCCTGCGATTTATAAATGATGTTGCAACGTTCGCGAAAGCAGCAGAAGACTGGACGTTTCATATTCAGAATCCCAGCCATCCTAGCTGCTCTGGTCCCCGTGTGTAGATTGGCCGGTGGAAACGCTGTCATCTCCAAGACCGTCATCGACGCGACGAAGAACAATGCCTGGCTGGAAGAGCAGAAATGTCACAAACTGGCTATGGAGAAGAAAGGGAAAGGCGTGGTCACGAGGCGAAAGAACAACCTCGAAGCTCTGAGGAAGTTTAAAAAAAGAAGAGCCGCTGTCCAACTTCGACATTGAATCTCTGATCGAGTCGCTGGGACACAAGAACTTCAGGGTTTTTTTCATGTCAGATTCCCTACCCTCCGTTGTAAAGAAAATAGAGTGCTGCGTGCTCAACCTGGACAGTTACGAAAATCCTGGCACCCACTGGATCTGCTACAACAAGCAAGCATACGGCAACGCCTTCGTTTTCATCTCTTTTGGAAGAGTGCCACCTGCTGGGTTGGAGAATTACGTCGGTGATTCTAACCTCTACCACAACGACGAACACATGCAAGGTTTCGAGGAATTGAACTGCGGTCATCTCTACGATTACATGCTCGTGTTCTTGTTTCGAATAAATAATCCGACGTTCGAGAATTTCCAGAAAACGTTGTGGCACCTGAAGCACGATTTGAGTGGTCCATTTCACCAGCGAGACTTCGGTTCTGAGACTCTCGTTGCACGTCGACATCATCTATCCTAAAACCATCGTCCTTCACGCAATCTACATCATGTACCTGATACCCAAAGTGACGGTGCATAACAACACCATAAAGATCGGTAGAGAAAAGATCAGCATCAACGCCAGCCAGTACAAGATGTCTACCTTGCAGGCTCAGTTGCCGAGGGGCGTGCTGCTGTCGCAGAACACTGTGACCCACAAGCCAGTTGCGGAAAATGTCTCTCCCCAGGAGGCCGAAACTTAGGCTGGCATGGTTGCCACTGCGTCTGTCTCATATGTTTGCCGCAGTCGGAAGAGAACCATATAATCGACTCCTGTGTTGTTTCAGCAATGCTTCACGGGAGGTATATCAAAACGAATTTCAGAATAAATGTATAAACTAATTATTAAATTCACAAACTATATAATTTAAAGTTGGATTATGTTCAATTAGAACAAAATAAGTTAAAGATAAAAGAGGAATGTCTGGCATCTCTTGATCCACAGCGACCAACACCTTCCTGGTGCGTTGATCCCACATGACCGTAACGTTAAAGCATACGCGTAATACATTGCTTTGTGATTTTAAAAAAAAATGTGACCTTTTCCATTTAATAGTTGCATGATATGATTTTTCTAAATGTGCACAGATATCGTGACCTTGATAATGAGTAATATTCTTGAATGTATTTGCTTCCAATTTTATACAAGCATTTCTTAAAATTTCTCTTCATCGCTTTAATTATATATGATATCTACTATTTCATAGTAATTTCTCAATGTGCGGTAGTACAGTCACGGAGACTTCTGGGTTGTAATGGCCTAATTTACTCTCAATGGAATCGCCACAGCCAAGAAGTTACTGAGAATGTACATGATTGCATTTACATGTAAATAGTTCAAACTTGCGTATTTTGTTTATGTTAAGCAATTCTTGATTTTTCATAACATGTGTTTACATTTTTCATTACATTTACATGTTAAACTGATATTATTTTCGGTTTGAGAAAAAAATAGATAGTTATTTATTTTGTAGCTCATTTTGACCACAGCTGAATTTAGATACATATTATTTATTAATTGTTAATCATCGATTATTTAACGAATACCAGACTTGCAGATGGGCAACGGAGGGGCATTTGGCTTCTCGGTTTCAAATTTTATAAAATAAAAATACATTTCGTATTTTTTTTCTGCTCGTTTCGCTCGTAATATCTGTTCTTCTCCCAGTCTAGTCAAGTTCAGCCGTAGCTATGCGTGGCGGCATTCGGATCTGGGAGCCGAACGATCTAAATGAAAAGAAATGTAAAAGATAATGCGGTGAAATTGTTTGCACCCTATTAAATCAATATTGTTTTGAGTTAGCGGAAATCTTGATCATAAAATGTTCTTCATCGCTTTGCTCGCAATGCAGTGTAAATTACCAGAGATACCAACTATGTACTTCAGTTGCTGCTAATCAATTTGTTTTGAGGAAACGGGGCGCACAAATTTCACTTGCACTTGATGCCATATTTTTGTTGATTTGTTCTGAGGCGTACAAATTGATTATGTAATATATTTAAGTAGTAGGTTTGGGGAATTCTAGGACCGCCCTTGTAAAAGGTTGATTAATATGACTGTCTATTTTGAGTAAAAATAAGCTATTTCTCATATCTTCTTGTGGTTTTAGCTAATCTATAAGTGTAGCAAATTTCTTATTCATACTGCGAGGTATAAATCCTAATACTAGGATTATGAACCAACCAAGGTCAAGTTAGCCCTTTTGATTGGCTACCCTGGCTCGGGAATGTCCAGCAAGGGTCATGTGACCTTTTTTAGATTTGGCTGACTCGCTGGGTGAGGTCCCGCTAGGGCTGCTGAATCATACTATTCTACACTATCTTCTCGGAGTTTTTCCTAAGTTTGAATTTTGAGAAAGATAATTTATTTTTCGTGGTTGTAACTTGAAGAGTAGGAAACAAACAAAAGGCGGACCAGGATACAGAAAACAATGGAAGCTAGTGTAGAGTTATCAAGAAGAAGAAACTTTGCCAAAGCACTTGATTTCAGATTTAAGCATATTCCTGAAACGTTGAACGTGATCAGGATATTCTGTAGAAAAATCATCTGCGTACCCGTTACTGATGACAAACGCTGCGTCTGAAGTTGTAGGAAGGAAGGAAAAACTGCTAATAGTATCCATGCCTTTCTTCAATTGGAAACAACGGAAGCATTTAAATTCCCCATAACTTGCTCCATGGAGGTTTGAGGCGCTTTATTGTTAAGATATTAAAATCGGTAGGTTATGCAAGGTCACGAGACAGAAGAAATGCCAAGGGAAAGCACTTTTTTTTCAAGAAATGAATAAATTGATAATGGAGCATTTTAGGCTTAGAGATCCAGCCCGCGTCTATATTATGGCTCTGATTAGATGTATTCATTCAAATTAGAAAGTCAAAGTAGAATACAAAGCCAGATAAAATAAATGTTTTTATTGCCCAAAAAATTAGGCATTTGAATTTTTCTCACTTTAATTTATTACGCTTTTCGGATCAACCTCAGGGGACGCGAGGCCCTTACATTTGCGAGGCTCAGGGTGGTCTCCTACTTCGCCCACCCTTTGCTACGACAATGATTATACTACCTCAAGGCACCTGTGACTAGCAGAAATTCAAATATGTGTAGTTTAATATATTAGCGGTTGGCAAAATTGAGATTAGAGCTCGCGTTTATCTGCAGGGACTACATCGAGTCTCACGTGACTCCTTAGTATCCGGGTAAAGACAGAAACCTGGCAGGCATCAAGACCTGTGCACAGCTGTGCTCAGTGAAGCACGCTTTCGCGATGTCGAACACCTGAGCTTCACGTGTGTGTTGCATATTATTGCAGACACGACTCCTTGCAGACTAGATTCTTCCCGGTCTTGTGCAGGCCTCTGCATCGGAGGCTGTGGATCTGTCTACCGTTGGTGAGCTCCTGGGATTCAACAACTACACTACGCCCGATGCAGGCATCAAACACATCGGTCCAAATGTCCCTATACTCTTGACCATGGAGACTTTGAATGTCCACTGCAACGTTGCCGAATGCATGATCAACAAGTCTGACGGCATCGGCAGTCAAAAGCAGACGAACATCATTGCCAAATTAAATCCAACTTCCGACTTCATGGAGGCCATCATCTTCCCCCTACTTGATTAGATTAGATTAGAGAAGTGCAAGGTTGTAAAACAACCGGAACAAGACAAACAACATATTAAGAAAGTAAGAATACAAGAAATGGTTTCCTCAAAGGAAGTGAAAAAGACAAGCTCCTCCAAAAAGGTAAAAACGTTAGCTAAAAGAATTCCGTCTACTCCCAACAGGGATAAAAAACTTTCGGATAAATTAGAACTATAACCGAGGAATGCAAAGTTGCCACATTCAAGAAGAATATGCCTAACACAAAATATGACATCACATTATAGTGTCTATGTCTTGCAACCCGGTCAGAAGGTGGACGAGAACGTCGCCGTCTGCATCGGCAGATTTGGTGGCAACATATGTCGCATCGTTCCCGTTTATTAGTGATTTATTTATTTTGTCGGGAGGTGGCTTTTCACGTAGTGAAATTTTGCATTCTTTAATGTATGCGTAAAATAGTTTGTTATATACAATTCTTACCTAAGAAGTTAAAAAGGGGTGCGAAAAGCTCCACAAGTGCATGGTTGTAAAGGAACCTGCATGGGGCAAGAAAGCATATCTAAAATATAAGATTACTCTAAACATATCCTCACAAACACTGAAAGAGACAAGCTATTTACCAAACTTAGAAGGTATGTTAAACATTGTCATCCCAATAGGAATGATAAAACAGCTGGGAAGATTAAAAGTCAGCCTAAAGGATAGAAACGTCGGCACCTTTAATTGGAATATGACAAACCCTTATAATAACATTACAGAAAAGACAAATTGGATGGTCCTGTTCATATGGCATATAGCCATGCGTGATACGGCTGTGTCCAATTCGAAAGCGGGTTAATATGACTTCTTCTCGGCGGAATGGACGGGACGAAGGACAGCAAGCAGCAGCGGTTGACTCAAAAGCATGAAATTTGTTCCTCATTATCTCATCCTCCCACAAGAAGGGAACAGCAAAGAACAATATGCAGGTCCTAGATGAAAGAACGTGGCCAAGAACGTATCCGTCTACAAAAACAGTCCTGCTGGCATGATTGGCTGCTTCGATCCATTTTATACCCACTTGACTAGGAATCCAGCAGAAGCAAACTTCAGTTTTAGCAGACAAGGACACAATTCGTCGAATGATACGGTGAACTACGGAATGTCTTGATTTCTGGAATTCTAGACTCTGAAGCACAATATCCAAATTTGTGTACCCAAAGACTTTTTTTCTGAGAGAGAACATGAGGAAAATTCGATGTCATTATGACTGCATACAATTGTTCAGTGTGTATGGAACAGGCAGGGTGAAGGGCGAAACTGTAACAATGAAAGTGAGTCAAGAACAATAGCACTTCCCATTCAATAGACAGATTTGGACTCATCCGTATTAAACATCAAATTTAGGTTACTGACCGCAATGAACTAAAGCATTTTTGGTGTTTCTGCATGTGGAAGGCAGTAACATACATGTCAAACGAAGGTGCAGGAAATAACAATGTTGAGATAGGCAGTATAAGTGGAGAGGAGACAGGCAGATCATTGTGAACACCAAGTGTTCCCTCGTCAGAGAGAGTGTTATGTGACACATGCAACGGCATCGAGCGAAGATGGATGTAGCAGCTAAGAATACGTCGCTTTGTATGGAGCGATGTGAACCCATACATAAGAAAATCGTAACTGGCAAAGGTGATGTTGCCAGGTTAATTTCATGCAACAACTATATGCAAGATGGACAAATTTGTAATGCACACGGTATGCAGATGAACAGAACATCTCAAGTTACCCACTGTATATTTGTCCCAATAACGAGTGACATTTACATCTTTCGAGAGTTTAAAGATATTGACCAGTTATCTCATATCGCCGTTCATATTATTGCATTGCTTTGAGAATGTTGGTATAGTTTGGCATATGTTCCTGTCCCTGTAGGAGATTCTGCCTAGACCCGAATAGATGGCCACAGTAGAATGCAATGTCCATGCAGTATATGATAAGCTTCACTAGAGTCACAATCGCTTCACTCCGATTAGTTTGAAAGGAGTGACCAAAGTTCGGTATTTACGTCTGCGTCGAATCAACGAATAAGTAAGTTTGGTCACTGTTTCCGTAATGATACAGCCTAGGAAGTTTGCAGGTACTGTATCAATGCTCTTAGATGTACACAATTTCTGTACATTCATAGCTTCCGCTATTATTTGTACAACTCCGCACCCTTCATTTCCAAGATCAAAAGCCCTCAATCCGAAATAACCACATTTACTATACTGCATAGAAACTCCTAAATGAAACAAGAAAATGCCAAACCATTCCACTCAAAATCTGTCATTACCATTGTCTTTTCCCCAATATTTACATAGGAAAAGAAGTGTGCTAGTTCTTAGAAACGCTTTAGAGTATTTGTTGGTTGGTTGTTGGTTCCAATACTATTGGAACGAAAGCAATTAATTGACGAACCCAACTACCAATACGTAACTGCAAAGAAAAACGTCATGTTTAATTCCCCTCCTCCCAACGCTATTAAGCCTTATATCTTTTCCAACGGTATAACTGGATTATGATTTTAATATTATAAAGCAATTAGGGATAAACAAGATTTTCTTCTGTTTATTGAAAATACCTCAGGGTTTGTTTCTGGAGCTCATTGCGATATTTTTATTATTAGTACAATAATAGTAAAGTCACGTTCTTAGATCTCGTCTTTCACTCACTGAGGAAATTGTGCAACCTCCCTGGTGGACATTGATTTTGCGTATCGGTAAAGTACCTTAAATCGTAGAATACGTAATATGTAGTGAGTCATAAAGTAATACCTGGCATCCGTAGTTTATTATCATTACTTTATTATTTATATTAAATATTGTACTCGCGTGATACTGTTTAAACCAAATTATTTTCCCAACCTTCAGTTGTATAAAAATAGGACAAGGTAAATTTATAGGTGAAAGTTGTTGACACATGCGTGCATGTTGAAATGTAAATGTAAATAATACATCCAGTATTCTGCGATCAGGTTCATTTATATGCAGTTCATTACATTTCTCGGTAGAATGGAATTAAAATTTGCAAGCTTAGTGTTATTACAAGTGGACAGATGTTCTTTGAATGTGATTTCAGGGATTGAATCCCGTCATTCTAGAAAATGTTTACTTAAACTACAAACGTTGAAGAATTTGCAGTGATCTGTGATGGACAAATGCTCTTCGCGGTCTTCACACATTAATATAACTTTTTATTTCTAAACCATTATCCTAAATGACAACTTCGTTTCCTAAGTATAACAAAGCCATTCAATTTATTGTAATACAATGTGGAGATCATAGGAATGTTGGAAACTTTGAAACTATGTATCCAAAACATTTATATAATGATGAAATTCGATCCTAACAAAGAAATTTATTTATTAATAAAATAAAACATATTTTATTACAGTAGTCATGAATATAATGTAAAGAGGAGAAAAACCTACTACACGTCTCCAACCAAAAGAGCTGTATCTTTTATCGTGGAATACAATGAATCAACCTTTCATGCTATGGTAAGTAAATCGACACAGAAAAATGCAACACAAAAAAATATTTGTTTCTGATTAAGAGATCTATCATTACAAGATAACAGTACACTATATAATTTTGTGACGAAAGTTATCACATAATAGTGTACTACAGTGCTTTCTAACCCGTATAGTCTAGGGCGTCCTTAGTGTTTAAAGATTTTTCATTCACGTCCCTCTCAAAAATTTCAAATCATTAAAAATTAACAATTTATATACAGGGTGAATGGTAATTAGATGTATTCCCTCAAAGGTTATGAAGTACAGACAATTTGCAATAAATTTAACTATATGATACCCCATCCGAAAATTAGTAGTTTTCGAGATAATCGAATTTCTATTGTTTTTTTTTCAAAATTACAATTTTCCACATACAAAGAAGAATTGAGAAAAAACTGCTCATTGTATGGAACTTATTTCAGCGTTTTCTGATAGCTAACAAATAAGTGGTTCGTTGAAAAAAAGTTTTTTTCCCAAATAACAATCACATATAAGTAACGGGTGGGTCTAAACTTACAAGTGATGATAAAAAAATGCTCTCTTAGTTTACTTGGCAACGTATTAATAACAAAAATGTTATGACACGAGACATACAAATTACTTAAATTACTTCCTTGTGTCATCAGCTACCCAACAAGGTACAAAAGTTGCTAACATTCACATTTGTGTACAAGAAATAATACTTCATTCACCTTCATGTGAATGGAATCAATGAACAATAGAATTAAAGAACATTACACGTCTTGCTCAAAGTGGGCACCTACGTTACGAATGCAGGCAAGCAGGTTTTTACGGACATTTGGACTCTTTACTCGTGATGTGATGGTGTCCTTGATGTGTTGATCACCTGTTAAGATCCTCTCCCTGAGTTCGTATTGCGAGTTTGCTGGTGTCTTGTCATGTGGCTCCAAATGTAAAAGTCGCAAGGCTACAAATCGGTGGATCGAGCTGGCCAGGGAATCGGGCCGCCTTGGCCAATCCATTTCTTTGGGTCATTTTCATCCAGCCACTGTCGCACGCCCAGGCAGAAGTATGGATGGGCGTCATCAACAATCATTTGATCGAGCCATTTTTCCTGCCCCAAATCTTAAATGGCATCACTTATGAACATTTTCTGAGGAACGGGATGGCAATGTTTTTTCAGGATGTACCTCTAGCTACAAGACGTGACATGATTTATCAGCATGATGACTGCCCATTTCGATCCCCCGATCGATTTGACATCTGGCGACTTTTACATTTGGAGCCACATGGCATGACACCGGTAAACTTACAAGAAGAGCTCAGGGAGAGGATCTTAACAGCTGGTCAACACATCAAGGACACCATCACATCACGAGTTAAGAGACCAAATGTCCGTAAAAACCTGCGTGCCTGCATTCGTAACGGAGGTGCCCACTTTGAGCAAGACGTGTAATGTTCTTTAATTGTATTGTTCATTGATTCCATTCACATGAAGATGAATGAAGTATTATTTCTTGTACACAAATAAGAATGTTAGCAACATTTATACCTTGTTGGATGGGCTGATGTCACAAGGAAGTAATTTAAGTAATTTGTACGCTTCGTGTCATACCATTTTTGTTATTAATACGTTGCCAAGTAAACTAAGAGTGCAATTTTTTATCATCACTTGTAAGTTTAGACTCACCCGTTACTTACATGTGATTGTTATTTGGGAAAAAAACTTTTTTTTTTCAACGAACCACTTATTTGTTAGCTATCAGAAATAAGTTCCATACAATGAGCAGTTTTTTCTCAATTCTTCTTTTTATGTGGAAAATTGTAATTTTTTTAAAAAAAATAGAAATTCGATTATCTCGAAAACTACTAATTTTCGGACAGGGTATCACATGGTCAAATTTATTGCAAATTGTATCTACTTTAACCCCATTCAGGGAATACATCTAATTACCAGTCACCCTGTATACAGGATGGTGGACCCAAGAGTACCAGTGGATATATTTCGTGAACAACAATAAATATTGAACAACTGCTTTCGCATATATATAGGTATGAGAGGGTCTCATGAAATTAGTGGACACAATACTTTCAAATACGTAAGGAAATATGGTTTTCAACACGAACTTAGTTTTTTAAAAAAATGGAAACTCAATTTTATTTTTAGCTTTTTTGAAAGTATGGAAAACTTCAATAAGAATGGCGTTTGTTTCATTGTAATACGTCAAGTAGTTCTAAAGTAATTGTAATATGAAGTTTAGTGTGAATGCACATCCCCACTATCCTTTCGGCATATCCGAGAGTAAATGCCGTCCTGCATTCAGCCTGCACGCTTGTGCTGCATTCTTCTACACTTTCCATAGATAAGTATTATGTCCGCCTTTTCGGAGTTTGAAAATATTTTTTGATCAGCAACAGTTCTGACGTAAATGCACTATCACAAACGTCTGGTTAATAAGTGTACTTTGTTGCGTTCATAATTTATTTGATAGATTTAATAAATCAATTTGAAAGAAATAATAAATGTAAAAAGTGAAAAGTTTAATATTTAAAAACTTAAAGATTTCTCATGACCAAACGAGAAAACTTGATTATTCCGATGTACTAGAAATTATGACGTGAATAAATTAAAGTCAATTAAAAATTAGAGAGACGTTAATGTTCCAGCATTTATGTTTGTAACTGTTTGCGGAATGTTACAAATTTATGCTTTTTAATTAAAAAAATATTTGTGAACTCCGAAAGATGTATCAGAACCTTTTTTGATAATTTGTCAAAGCTTATCATGTATAAACTACACACTTTCTTGTAACCCGCAGTTTTTGGAACATAACAACTTTCCTAAGCAGAACGAATGGCGTCAAAAATGGGATATGTATGTTACGACACACGAATCAACTTGTGAGAATGTTTGTTTCTAGCGTCAACTTTACGTTACAATTACTTGAGATCTACTTTCCGTATTACAATGTAACAAACGTCATTCTTAATGAATGTTTTCGTACTTTCAAATAAGCTAAACATATAACGGAGTTTACATTATTTTTTAAGAAAACTAAGTTTTTGTTGAAAACCATATTTCCTTACGTAGTTGAACGTATTGTCGCCACTAATTTTATGAGTCCCTCTCAAACCTATACATATGCGAAAGCAGTTTTTTAATATTTACTGATGTTTATAAAATATTGCTGGTTGTACTTTTATGTGTTTCACGGGGATGTGTGTTTTGTAAGGTTGGAACGTTTGGAAAGGATTATTACATTTTTCTCCGGACCCAACAACAGCAACTTTGAGGTACGAATGAATACAAAATGTGACTGAGTTTTGCAGGAATATCGAGACTGATGTAGACTCGCAAAATCCACGACCTTTATTTGAGGATTTAAATGAAAAATAAACTCATTAAATTAATGGTGCACAGAATAACAAAAACAGTTCTTTCCTTCTTTTTTTCCGCCAGCTTCTTATGTCATTAGAGTGTCGTGGATGCCTGAACTCACTGTATCCGTTATTATTTATTCTGGGCTATTTTCATCATTTTGTAGAATGTCTTCCCTCTTTTCCTTTTTAATTCTTCCACCATATCTTAATGTCTTACTAGTCAGCTTCTGGGCCATCTTTCATCTGAACTTGCCACCAAGAACTGCTAGGGTTCCTTTCTTTCTCCATTCTGGTCACGTCCCATAACATTTCATTTGTGTTTTAATCATTCATTTTATGTTTCTTCCAGCTCCCTTATGGCTTCATGTATTACTCTGGCTCTTCACTTCTTACTTGTTATCTTTCGGTAGCACATAATTTTTACAGTTGTTATCTTATTAAGTTCCTTTCCCTTTGCTGACCAGCTCTCACTTCCATAAAATGGTAGGTTATACTACTTATTTATATATTTGTAATTTCGTCCTCTTTCCTATTTCATATTTTCCTAATATTCTCTGGTTCAATTGATAGTATGCATTATTTATTTTCAGAAACGATTTGAAACTTCTGGCCAGGTTTTCTCATTTTCGTTAAGTGTTGTTCCGATGCATTCATTATTGGGACCTGCTCAAGTTGAATTCCATTGCAGTTTACGTTTAGGTTATCTTCTTCTATTCTGCTCACCTTCATTATTTTACTCTTACTTTCATTACGCAACATTCCATTGTTCTTTAATATTTCTGTCCATTCCAGTGTCACTCATTGTAATTTTCCCTCTGTATTTGCAATGAGTACTATATCATCCGCATTCATCAAACTTTGACAATACAGTGGCCTCATTATCCACATTCCTACCTTGTTTTTTTCTGTTTTTCGTTTGCCTATTTTTATAACTTCATCCGATACTCTTATAATGAGTAATAAGCTCAAACTGCTCCCTTGCTTAACCCCTATTTCCCTCATAAAAGTTTGTGATGATTCACCATTTAATCGAACAACTCCTTCTACTTTGTCATACACAAACTTTACTGTTCTGAATAGTCTTCGTGAAACCTTCTTACGTTTTAGTAGTTTGCATATTACCTTCCGTGGTATAAAGTCGAGAGAAGATTTCAAATCGAGAAATGACACGTTTCCTTAATTTCCTCTAATCAAAAATCTGTCCGATATATTTCGAATTTAATATATGTGGCCTTGAGTGTGTCTTCCTGGGCGGAATTTCCCTTGTTCCTCTTAGAAGTCTGGTTCTACGCAAACTGGCAATCTCTTTTCCAATGTACAAAATATACATTTATCTACACAGTTTCCATAGTTTGTAGTATCTCCCGTCTTATAAATGGGAATTTTTATATTTTTCGTCCAATCCATTTATACTTTGGTATGGTCACCTTTGTCCACATTTTTAAACAATGTGGTTAATTCTTTTTTCAGCATTTCCCTCTATACTTTATAAGCTCTGGGCATATATCAAACAAAACTATTGATTTTCATTTTTTAATTCTATAAATCGCATCTTTATCTTCTGCTGCTATTGTATTTCCTTTCATGTCATCTTCCCCTACATATATACTACATTAACTCGGTAGGAATTTCCTCTTTCTTCTTTCCTGAATGTTTTTGCATAGTACAGTCTCCAAACCTCTAATATATTTCTTGTTTCAGTTTCTAATTCCATACGCTCTTAATTTCTTTGACATAATTTCCTCTAATGTTTTAATCACCATTCAGTATTTCTTCTTATCTTGTCGGAAATTTTCCTCTACTTCATTTCCACATTCTTGTTATGATGCTTCTTTTGCTTCTCTAAAAATATGATTGGTTTCATTCTTCTTCTTTGGTATTCATCTTGTTTAAGTGGGGTAGATGTTTCCATTCAGTTCTTGCACGCTTTTTGTTTTTGTTTAACTTCATTTTTACTACATCATTGCGTAATTTTCTCCTGCGAATTGATTTTGGTTCAATTCTAGTTTTTCAACACTCAACTTCTGCTAATTGTAATATACTTTGTTTGAGCTATGACCAAATTTGTTCAACGTCATCATTTAGCTACTCTATTCTTAATGAGTTGAGGACTAAAAGTGGTAAACGTTGTAAGTGCCAAAAGCGAAAGTGTTGACAAATTGCATCGTTCCGCACATCAGGCCGTAATAACAATCACACTAGTGATCTCTTTACACGACCTTTGAACTACATAGAGAGCTACCAGCCACTTTTCACGTTTACCACATTATATAGCATGGAACAGTTCACAGTTTCACGTGGAAAACGGTGTTTGAATTTTTGTGGCACTTACATCGTGTATCAATTTTAGTCTTCAATTTATTATTCCCCTAATACTCTTTTGTATTCGTTTGTTCTCTCTTGGTTTTGGAGTTGTCACACTTAATATTGATATATGCTTTTGTTGTTTTACATTTTTCAGCTCTGAAGTTTTTATCTGTGACAAATACTTTGCGGTCCGTTGTTTACTCTGCCCCTCTTTTAACTGTTACATCCCAAAGATATCCTATAGAATATTATATAGTCGTTTATGCTTTTTGCTTCTCTTCCAACGCCTTTATAAGTAATTTGGTGGATTTCCTGTGCTTAAAATATGAGTTTCCTACTTTCATCTTATTTAATGTACAGATGTCCAGCAGTCTTTGTCCGTTACTATTCGTGACCTCATTTCCATCTTTCGGTCCAAACACTCCCTGCCCATTTCGCCTGTCATTACCCAATGTTCCATTTAACACTAGAAGGGACAGAACTATGTATACCTAGAAGTACCGTCAGCTGTCATTTTGATGGCTAATGTTTTATCACACCATAAGTGCTTATTTTAATAAGATATTGATTACATCGTAAATTTATATTTATTAGAGCACTTAAGTTACAATATTTTTTGATATAATTAATAATAGTTACAAAATTTGATATGTACTTTTTTTTTTGTGTTCCCCTGTGCATAGCACCACGCCATGAAGGCGTATAGGGGGTGTGGGGGTAACGCCCCACACTTTCTTGATCCGGTCGTGAGTGGGGGTGATGTGATCAGCATCACGCCCCTGACCGCCTTTACCCCCCAGGGTTTCCCCCAGGTACCCATATTCCCCTACACTTCAAACTCTTGGTCGAACATTGACCACAAAGTGCCTTCTCGTAAACGCAACATGTGTTGTATATCATGCTTCTCTTACACTTGTAGAGTATTTGACATTGGCGACGTTTCCGACAGTGGCGTCTTCTGACCCTGAACTTCAGGCTTTCGCAAAGAAGGAATGTTAACCCCTTCCCCTCTCATTTCTGTGAACCAATATTGCAAATTTTCTCCGTACCTTTTTGGTGTAATTTTATAAATATTTAGAAAAACATTAAATTACATAAATTATTTCAAATGAAGTAAATACTTCATTTAAAGTATTAATATATGTGAAGGGTAAGGAGATAATTAATGTTCAATACTTCGCCATACAATTAATTTTTAAAGCGAGTTTGCAACCAGAGGAGTTGGTGGAACTCCCATCACCCCTACAAAAAACACCGTGGACATAAGAATGACACGTTCATTGAAAAATCGCTAAAATGCACATTCCCGGTTTTTCCCCTTACTCTTCATTTATCCTTCCAAAAAGTATATTGTGAAAAATCAACTGTTCATTACTTACAGTTACTTGAATTCCAGCTCTATTCTTCTTTGTTTAGAGATAAATGCGCTGATCACCGCCTCACAAAATTTGGATTTATCCTCTTTTCGCAGCTTAGAAAGTAATCCTTTCTCGATGGAGATAATTTAATTTCGTCATCCGGTTCTGAGTTTGAGTAGATCGGCAGAATGTGCGGATCCTCTTCAGTGACGAGAACGATCTCTCGACAGATGACGTCGTGGAAGGAATTGTTGCGATGAACACTACTCATTTATATTGCAACGTCCTGCTCGAGAAAAGTGCTTGCTACACCGACACGAGCACGTCAGCTGGGTGCAAGTCTACTAACTTGGCCACGACCAATCAGTAGCACCATACGCTCTGCAAAGTTTTACCCATCATGCTAACCTTTCCTCCAGCGGTGGTATGAGACTCTATTTCACTCAGGGATCGGGAATAAGTACACTGTCCAACGTTAGAGAAAGTTTAATGAATGTAGCTGGATACACTTATGCAACTATAAACGTTGTAAGTTTAGCACACGCCCGTGTAGGATATTACACTCACTTGGCCAATATATTGCCACACAATGGGGGGAGAATGGCTTCTGCAAACTGCCGTAAACTGGGAACAGATACACTGCTGCGCTGTCCTCTGGGGTCGTATCCTTAGCTCCAACAAACGTCAGGAAGTGCAGTCCTTTGCTAGCGCCGACTTCTATAGCTGCAGGCTTTTACAGGGAACTGTTGGCTTTCGGGGAACAAAGGGGCATCTATTAGGGTCACCCTCACGATAACCGTAGTATTCACTGACCTGTAATTTACATTCTGGGCAGTTGCCTAGAAACCCCACACCACACTACCCTGGCGGGGTGCCGCAGGTTGATAGGGGGAGGAAGCCTCTCGCAACAAGCGGAGCGGGTCCTCTCACTCTAAAGTGGAGTTTTTCTCTCTCGCCAATAAGCGGAGTGGGTATCTCTCACTCGAAAGTGGAGTGGGTTCTCTTGCCAAAGGCAGAGGTCAACCTCTCTCGCTGGAAGGCGGAGTGCGGCTTTTCTCGGGTGCTTGGCCTCTCGCAAGAGCGGAGTGCACCTTCCTTCCTTCCTTCTTTAAGAAGCTTGGCCTCTCGCAAGAGCGGAGTGCTCCTTTCTTCCGGGTCAGTTGGTAAGAGAGATCTTATCGTGAGCCGACCTGAAAGCCAACTGAAGAAAATCTGCTCCGCGGCTGGTTATATAGCCTCGGTTCAGGTAGCGCCTCTAGCGCCGTTCACGCGAACTACGTGGAACCGTGCTAGAGCAGGTAAGGCCATCTCTACGGCAGACGATAGAACTACGTGCTCAAGGCACAAACGATAAATACATATTATAATATTAAACGTGTGCTAAACGCTAATATACAATTATAAGAAATATTACATATTCTTTGCGACCACGCAGGGCCTTATTAAGAGAATAATAATAAATCACTACTGATAAACACAATTATCAAAGCAGGTATTAACACATGTAACATTGAACAAGTAAATAAAATAACTTTGAACCTAATAACAATGGTTACATATACACCGAGTAAATAAACATTATCGTTACTAATGAGAATGATCTCTCAGGATCATTACAAATGCCCCTCTCGTGGGGAAAAATTTTGAAGAAATTTAAGTTCAAGTTCTTAATTCAAATTCCAAATTTCTGAAAATTTTTTTTTTTTTGAACACTTAACACACATTGATCTCCCCTAGTATTTCACTTCTCCGTCCGGGGGAACACTGAAATAGGCGCAGATTATCGAAGTTCACTCGATCCACACTTTGCTTCGTCTTGGGATGAACCAGCAAGGCAGTGTTGTTTCGAAGGTCAGTGGCAATGAAAGGGCCGATGAACACCTCGAAAAGCTTAGCTATAGTTCTAGTCTTTCTAGAGCTAAGCTTGTGATTCCTCACTAACACTAAGTCATTTTCGCGTAATTCCCGGGCATGTCCTTTAGTTTTAAACTTGCGTTTTTCACACTTTCTTCTCTCACGGGTCTTAGTGAGGAATAACTTTTGGTTCCAATTGGTAATTTGAGGGTCAGCTTCGTCATTGGGCCAGGTGAAATGGTCCAGTACTTCATTGGGCACGGGTCGGTTAAAGAATAATTCCGAAGGAGCATATCCAGTAACTTCTGACACAGAATTGTTCAGCAACCATGAAATGTCTGTTAAATGTTTTGACCAACGCTGATGTTCATTTTGGTTCAAAAGCCTTAGCAGTAAAGGATTCAGGTAGTGAGAGACGGAAGGTTGTATGATATTCCACGTCTTCCATAGATTTAATTCTTTTTCCAAAGGCTTTCTCTTGGAAAGTGGTACCGGATATGGAGCCCGGTGGACAGGTTCAGAAGTTTTCAACATAATTTCACATTCAGCAGTTTCCATCGTTCCTGGTCTTTCAGAAAACACCTCCAAATAGCGTAGCAACACTTCAAACAACCCCTGCTTTTGGGAATCATTCAATATATTTATAGCTTCGACCTTCTCTTTGAGGTCCTCAGGGCTATTCATCCATTCATCATCCTCTTCTTGGATTCTTTGGACGTAGCGTACTATATCTATATTTAAGGGATTTCCCTCTTCATGTTCAGGAGTCCTTCCGAAGTATAAAATAACTTTATTATCTTTGAAGCTAATCTCAGCTTCATGCTGCTTAAGAAAAGGCATTCCTAATAGAAGGTCCGTTCCGAAACCTCTGAGAATAAACACTTCTGTGCTGAAATTCATTCCACCAATTTCCAATTCAACACTACGACTTCCATAAACTCGTTTCCTGCGACTTCCAGAGAAATCAACCAACCTTACCTCTGGTACTTTTTGAATTCGTATTCCTGGAACTTTTTCCACTAACTTAGTCCACACCGAATGACTAAGGATTGAGCACTCACTACCTGTGTCAATAACACAATTCACCAAAATGTCCATTAGTTTGGCCTGAATAATAGGAGATCTGTATTTAGTTCTGGACTCACGTGCAGATTTCAACTCTTGTTGTAACCAACTTTCTTCTGTCTCTGTTAACTGGAAATTAACTTGTAACTCTTGAACATCTCTTGTAGTTGAAATTAGTCGCTCCTTCGAAGCCCCTTGCCTAAATGGGAACGAAGCAAGAAGACAAGGTCCTAGTTTGTTTGACAATATTGGGACCTTTGATTCTGATGGAACTCACGAGCCGTATCAATAGCTTCCTCCTGTTCAGATGTCAGGTCATCTCTTATCTCAGGAGGCCTTTCCAAGTTTTGAGGAGGATTTGGTCTAGTAGAATTAGGAACATCAGAGTTTTGGTTATTTTCTCTAGGTCCTGGTGACCTGCTACCTTGGTTACGGTTTCTTAGGAAAGCATTTCTCTGACCAACATTTCGAGTATTACCATATCGTGCACCCCCACTATTATATCTCCAAGCCCTACCATTAGTGCCTTCTCTTCCAGTAGGTCTAGATTCGATGTTTCTTATCTTAAAATTTTTAGCTCCATTAACTTCCTTTACTCGTGAATCCTCTTTGTTTTTCCAAGGCTCTGGTTCATCGTAGATGTCAAAGTCTTTCAAAAACTGAGTTAGTTCATACACTGTCCTAGGAGCATGGGCTAGACAAAGGCTTCTCATCCGATAAGACAATTGTCCAATAATTAAGTTAAGAACTTCACTTTCACTGAAATTCTCCGCCAGATTCCTGTATGCAGCGTAAACACTCCAAGCAAAGCTTTCCATGTTTTCATACACCAATCGAGAATACTTTCGATTTCTGACAGCCGCCAATTGCCTTTGTTTAGCTTTCTTAGAGGCAAACTCCTCTCTGAACCTATCACAGAAATCTGTATAATCAACAAAGTTATCCATGTTGCCGGCTAACCAATGTTCTGCCTTTCCAGTAAAAACTCGGGGAAGTAATTCAAGCCGATAGTGTTCTGGTACCTGCATGAGCTCGAAGCTAACATTGAGCTCTCGGAGATATTTCTCAGCAGATTGTGCTTCTATATCGCCTTTAAATTTAGGTATATGAGCGATATCTGCCATTCTGGGCATCTTAAAGTGCGACTTTCGCCTTGGAGGGAATTCATCTGAACTATCACCATCACGAGGTCTCTTTCTCCGTTCTAGTCGGTCTTTATCTGTAATACAGAATGGGTTTCGCACTGTAGCTGGAAATTCAAATGATTCTGCTTCGGGATTTAAGCTTCTATCTGGAGTCACTATAGGAGAACTTATCCCATGAGTAAGCTCAGGTTGAATTTTTAAATTTTGGAACTGCACCTGCAAGTCGTCCACTCTTCTAACAAATAGCCCAGTTTGTTCTTGTAATTCCCGCCTTAAGCTTACTTCCAGTTTCTGATTTTGTACTTGAAGATTTTTAATCTTATCTACAGTTGTCCTCTCAACTTCATCCCGAAGAGTGGAAGTGGCAACCTCAATAACTTCATGCTGCTTTTGGACTTCTCTTTCTATGACTTCAGTTCTGTCATTTAACACTTGAACAGAAGCCTGAATGGACTCTACTGTGTTTTCAATATTTCTCACCTTCTCCTCATGAAGTTCACTATTCTTTTCTCTCTCAGCTAAAGCTTGGGCCAGCTCCAAGTAAGAACCGATTTGTTTAATGATTTCACTTTGCCAAGATCTTAAAGGTTCTACAGCTTCACTAACATACTCTTTTAACTTTACAGTTATTTTTCCCATTTCCTCCTGTAATTCTCCTCTACGCTTTTTATCTTCTTCCTCCTTCTCTTGATTTCTCTTTTCTTCTAGACTTTCAACTAATTTCTGAAACATCTCCAAGTCTTCTTGTCTTCTAGCTTCCGACTCTTTTTTTTCAAGTTCTCTTTTCTCTTCCTGAATCTGCATTATAGTTTTAAGCTCTTGCAGCTCTTGCTTTCTTTCAGCAGCTTCTAGGAGTCTTTTCTCTTCTACTGCAGCCATTTCTTTTTTTCGCTGTTTCTCTTCCTCAATCTTTTCATTTTTCCTTTCCTCTTTATCCTTCATCAACCAGTCTAGTAAACCTTGAGCTACTGGAGTCTGAGCAGAGAAACTTGGCTCTGTATCGGAGGTTACGGAAGGCATTGATAAACACGTCTGACACAAAAGTTCACCTTCAGTTATATTAGTCATCTCTTTACCTTCACAGTGCCAATGGAAATTTTTATGACACTGGCTACACTGGAATGAGTCTTTTCGCTCTCCCTGGTTCCTACAGCAAGCAAATTCAGTCTCTACCTCCATTGTCTTCTTAGATCTGCTTCGTAGAGTCTTCCCTGCTTTATCACTGTCCATGGTTTCACGTAAGTTCTCCACTTTAAAAGCGGCAAAATACTTTGAAAGGGTGCTTCCAGCTGTTTAACACAACCACTAGTATTTCCGATAACAGTTCACACTAGTATTGCACTTGCCAGTAATGTAAACAGTTCGGGTATATTTACTTCGGGCCCCACGGTGTAAGCGCCAAATAACTTTGCAAGGGCGCTCACACTACTTTCACAATCGGGCCCCACGTTATGGCGCCAAATAACTTTGCAACGTCCTGCTCGAGAAAAGTGCTTGCTACACCGACACGAGCACGTCAGCTGGGTGCAAGTCTACTAACTTGGCCACGACCAATCAGTAGCACCATACGCTCTGCAAAGTTTTACCCATCATGCTAACCTTTCCTCCAGCGGTGGTATGAGACTCTATTTCACTCAGGGATCGGGAATAAGTACACTGTCCAACGTTAGAGAAAGTTTAATGAATGTAGCTGGATACACTTATGCAACTATAAACGTTGTAAGTTTAGCACACGCCCGTGTAGGATATTACACTCACTTGGCCAATATATTGCCACACAATGGGGGGAGAATGGCTTCTGCAAACTGCCGTAAACTGGGAACAGATACACTGCTGCGCTGTCCTCTGGGGTCGTATCCTTAGCTCCAACAAACGTCAGGAAGTGCAGTCCTTTGCTAGCGCCGACTTCTATAGCTGCAGGCTTTTACAGGGAACTGTTGGCTTTCGGGGAACAAAGGGGCATCTATTAGGGTCACCCTCACGATAACCGTAGTATTCACTGACCTGTAATTTACATTCTGGGCAGTTGCCTAGAAACCCCACACCACACTACCCTGGCGGGGTGCCGCAGGTTGATAGGGGGAGGAAGCCTCTCGCAACAAGCGGAGCGGGTCCTCTCACTCTAAAGTGGAGTTTTTCTCTCTCGCCAATAAGCGGAGTGGGTATCTCTCACTCGAAAGTGGAGTGGGTTCTCTTGCCAAAGGCAGAGGTCAACCTCTCTCGCTGGAAGGCGGAGTGCGGCTTTTCTCGGGTGCTTGGCCTCTCGCAAGAGCGGAGTGCACCTTCCTTCCTTCCTTCTTTAAGAAGCTTGGCCTCTCGCAAGAGCGGAGTGCTCCTTTCTTCCGGGTCAGTTGGTAAGAGAGATCTTATCGTGAGCCGACCTGAAAGCCAACTGAAGAAAATCTGCTCCGCGGCTGGTTATATAGCCTCGGTTCAGGTAGCGCCTCTAGCGCCGTTCACGCGAACTACGTGGAACCGTGCTAGAGCAGGTAAGGCCATCTCTACGGCAGACGATAGAACTACGTGCTCAAGGCACAAACGATAAATACATATTATAATATTAAACGTGTGCTAAACGCTAATATACAATTATAAGAAATATTACATATTCTTTGCGACCACGCAGGGCCTTATTAAGAGAATAATAATAAATCACTACTGATAAACACAATTATCAAAGCAGGTATTAACACATGTAACATTGAACAAGTAAATAAAATAACTTTGAACCTAATAACAATGGTTACATATACACCGAGTAAATAAACATTATCGTTACTAATGAGAATGATCTCTCAGGATCATTACAATATATTTCCATAAACCCACACACTAGATTCGTGTCCAGTAGATAATTTACAATCTCAATTGGTGTTTCCTCTGATCCTTCAGTGGAAGGATAAAAACAAAGTTCATTCTGTAGTTTGGTTAAATTAAACAAACTGCCATAAATTTCCTGCAATTTATGTACACAAGATGGTGAGGAAAGTTTTCTCTTTTATTCAAGTAGCCCCGTTTTGTGGGATTTAGTAAATCAAAATATTGCAATTTTTTTAATGATGCGAATCTAATTGTTATCTGGTTGCTCATATTATCAAATATTTCAAAGTACAGCCTCCGGCAGTGATCTTTCTGTGATTCGTTGTTCAGTCGCCTCCTTTTCATTTCAATAAGCTCTTCCTCTTCTCACTTTCCTTTTTCAGCTGTCGTTGAAATTCAGTTATTTTATTACTGCAATACAAAATATCAACATTTTTAGACTGCAATATACTGAATAATACGTCTGAAAAGGCAAGCAAATTGGATAAAGCCTTTTTTTAAAAATATATTTTCGAAATCCTTCAGGAAGCTAGAAAATCATCTTGGAGTCATTGCAGTCAAATGATCGAAGTCTTCACTTTCACTAACATGTTCAAAGAACATAAGCAGTGCTTCTCTGTTGTCATTGACTGTCCACACTAGCAATTCCATCTGGTAGGAGCTAATGACGGGAGCTTGCTGGACATGAAAGCAGAAAGTTCGTGTAACCTCTTTGGAGAATGAGGTTTAAGTGATTTAAGACCACAAAAGAACACCTTAAGCTCTTTATTACATTCTAACGATTGTTGCAGCAGCAAGTTCATGACATGAACATAACAATGCGTAAAAGAAAGCTTTCGGATAATTTTCCAAAACTTTACTTTGAAGGCCATTCAAATGAACACTCATTAAAGAATATCCATCGTATGTCTGGCCAATTAATTTATCCCCACACTTATCCACTATTTCAGTCACATGACTAAATAGAGCTCCTGCACTTTTATCAGCGCTCATGTCATGAAATCCAAGAAATCTTTCAATGACTTTTTTCTGTGAGACCGTAATGCTCTCACAGAACTTGTTAAGTGGTGTCGTCAGTGGAATTTAGAACTAAACCCTCAGAAATGCTCTTTCCTTACTTATTCCCTAAAAAAGAACAAAGTGGTGTCTACTTATACTATTGAAAACAAACCAATCCAAAACGTTTCCACCCAAAAGGACCTAGGTATTATCATGGATGAAAAACTCACTTTTAATTATCATATTATTGCTACCACTAAAAAAGCCATGCGCCTTCTCGGTCTTCTATACAGATTTAGCGAAATTCAAAACCCATCATCTCTTGCTTTATTCTTTAAATCTTTCATCTCGCCCATCCTTGAATACTGTTCCCCAATTTGGGCAATGGCCTCAAAAACCAATCTCACCAGAATAGATTCTGTTCTCAGTTTCTTTCTTGCAATTGTTCGCCATAGAATACCTTCCTTTCGACATGTATCCAAATCAGACACCATAGCTGCTCTGAATATTCACACTGCATCCTTTCGTCGTGATCTAGCTGACATGAAATTTTTATACAAAATAATAAATGGCAAAATCAGAACAGATCTCCTAATCAGTGGATTCTCACTTAGGGTACCCCAAAAGCTAACGCGCAACCTGCAACTCTTCCACAACCCAACCACTAGGCTATCCCTTCTACAACGCTCCTTGTTTTACAGGCTCCCAGAAATCTACAACAAACTTCCCCTGAATGTAGATATATTCCTTCCAGAACGTAACTTTTGTATATTACTGACGAAGAACATGTAAATCTATCCCATCTTGTTATTGTTTTTTATCTTTTGTTATTATTTGTTTCTACTTTATGTTGTTTCAGTGTAAAATGGCCAAATAAGACTGTATCTGAAACTCTGAGTAAATAAATAAATAAATAAATAAATAAATAAATAAAAAAACGTAACACTGTTGACACCTGAGATTTTTTGGTAATGTCTGATATTTCATTGACCATGATAGCCACAGAGTCTGTGTTTTGAATTTCATTGTAGATTTCATCTCTCAGAACATCCGAAACTGAATCTATTAAATCATTTTGAATGCCTGCCGAAGTACCGCGAAAAACTGTAGAATTTAAGAAATGTTCTTTTAAGGAGGGATCAAACTCGGCACTTGCAATAAGGAATTCCATGTAATTGTCCTTATTTAGAGATGCTGAATTTTCCTCATGGCTTCGGAATGGCAGTTCTTGCTTTGCTAAATAGCAGACGGCCTTAATCAACCTCTTTAATATTTCCCTGTTCTCTTTTACTTTTTCATTTTGTAGCTCTATTTCAGCTTTTCGTTGAGTATAAAAAAGAACGTCAATTCCAGTATGGGTGGCAACAGAACTACTAAATTTAAAGAAACTATAAAGATGCAATTCAGACTCGCTATGTTTTCTCACTGCAGTATTAAGATGATTCAAATCCGCATACCCTTGATAATTCCCAACACCTTTTTTTAGGCTAGAATAATAAACATGTCCAACAGTAAAATTTGTTCACCACATCACACCCGCAAAGCCAGTCTGAAATTTCATAGAGTTCTTTTCGAAAATGTATCTCAAAACCTTTTCCAGCACCACGTTTTCCTTTAACACATGTTGGCATCGTGTGATTCGGACATGGGCAACCATTGTCAATCACTTGTGTCTTCTCTGAATACGAAAGCAAAGAAAATGAATTATTTAAGTACATCACTTTCACTATTCTCCATCTTAAAATAATCACATCACTTCATACCACACGTTTAAAAAATAATGCACAACAATTACGAGCAAAACAACGCGGAACGCGGGATGAATGAAAGCCAAAGCGTTGGAAATAAATACAACGCCTTGAGAAGATAACCATGGTTTTGGGTGGCAGATCCTATGTTTTGGCAGTGGTAAGACGTTGTATTTCCTCTCCAAAGTCCTGGCAGTCCGGGACCGATCTTCCTGCCTGACAACAAATGCGCGCTGCGCCGCGTTCGAAAACTATCGAGCGCTCGAGACTGACAATTGAAGAAAAACGCTCAAAATCGGAATTTATAAAATTACAGATACTTTCTTCTTTGCTTCATTTTCCTTTGGCCGTTGACACACGACTTACACACCCAGAGAAATCGCCACTGGTTTCCGATTTCCTGTAGTCTTTTGTTTGTTTGTTTCGGAGACACCGTTTTGCATTATTTGTTGGAGGTTCGCTTTTCGGACTTCCTCTGCGAGTTGCAACGAAAATTTGTGCCACTGCATGTTCTTGCCCGTCACTTCCTTACATATTATCCAGGCATTTATTCCTGCAAGATCAAGAATATTATGAAATACATGCACTGTTTATCTTAGGGTTGCAGCTCACTACTTCTACATCAAACTTAATAGAATTGTAGAATTCTACAGTTTCTGGGAGCTTCATTTGCTTTCTTGATATTTCATCTCTTGAGTGTAGAGTTATTAGGAGCAGGACATTTTCGTTTTTTCCCTTTGTACACTGTCAGCGTGGTATTCCCCACAGTATTCATTGTGGTGGTAACAAAGAGAGGTGCCTTAGAACTTTTCACTGCATCTGGAATTTCTCTCCATTTTCTGTTCACTGTACCGACCAGGCTTGTTTGTTGCCATTTGAGCCTCTCAGCCAGTTTCAAAGACGTGAAGAAGTTGTCAGTTGTGACGTTGTGTTCTTTCTTCTGGTAAGGGCCCATATGTTGCATGATAACATTTTCAGGTAGTGATTGATCGGAAGGACATGAACCATATTTGCCATGGTAAAGGAATCCGTTGCATATATACTTAGATTCAACATTAACCAAGATCCAGAACTTTATTTCTAATTTTTCTGTTTTGCTGGCCATGTACTGTAAGAACCTTAGTTGGAAACAGCTGTTCGTCAGCTGTAAGATTTTTACCAGGTTTATAGCACGTATGGCAATTCTCAATAAATTGATTCCACACTGAAAATTCTAATTTAAATTTGTTAGTCTGCAGCTATGTAGATCAACTTGCACGTACATCAAATCGCAGATATCTCATTATCTCTTTAACCTACTTCTTGACATGGTCTGACTGAAGTTGGGAGGGCCCCATACTGATAACCATATACGATCTAAATCGAGACGTGAAGTATTTTATGCTCCCCGAGCATACAATAAAGCTATAAAATTATCCAACTCATCCAGTGAAATAGTCCAAGAATTATTTCCAGTTTTATTTCGGGCTTCGGTTTCAGTACACATTTTCACATGACGTAACATAGTATCATCAACGAGTAAACGTCAAAAACTAAACACAGAGTTTTCTTGCACATTACGTTTAGAATGTTTTGTGGGTCCTGCTGTTTCTCTTAGTAGGTTTTGTACTGCCAACCTCCCACCATTATTTTCACTAATTCAAGTTACTGTCCAAAGTGTAAACTCGTCATTACCAATAAACTGTATTGCTGTCTCAGTAAAAGAGGGTGCCAATGTATAATCTCTAACTCCTCGTCCATTGCCACGAAGTCCAGTATCACCGCGACCTATACTGGAGCAAGGAATCATGAGCTATGATGCTGTCCAATCCGTGCCGATGTCCTAAGCCATTTGAAGTCCGTATTGCTACCATACCAGTCTCAGCTATGCTCCCGATTTCACTATCATTGCCAGGAATGTCAGAATTGCCGATATTTTTAGCGTCACTGCTTGATGAATCTTAAAGTTCTTTATCTGTTTTATTTGCAAACTCATCTACGCATTTGTCTGTATCAAAGAAATCATCCTCAATATCAGATTCATCCTCCTGTAATTGTCGCAGTTCATGAAGAATTTGTGGTGTAGACAACCGACGCAAATGATACATTCTTGTGAACGTCAGAACCTAACAAGAGACGTTCTGTTTTCGGACTTTCGTTTTTGCTCTGTCTTCTCTACGAGCCTGCCCCTTCTTGAATTCGATTACGACATTTCAATTAAGAAATCAATAATCAAAACCATGCATGTAGGATTGACAGTAAGTACTGAGCATTTGCCGTTTTTTGAGTGATCTTGTAAAATTTGTTTTCATTTATCTAGGCCAAGCGCCACAAATGTAACTCGCCTGAGCTGTTGATATACCACTCGCTTTGTTGCAAACTAATGAAATAAAAACGGTCAGATTTTCTCTATTTCCAGCTGAGAGGTATGTAAGATTGAGATCCTGTATCTGGCCTAAAATTTATTCCGATTCCTCTATGTTTACGTTAATTATTCCGTTTTAATGCAATTCTATTTCAATGCAGAAATATTTGTCACTGTGAATCCGCTTGCAACTGATATTATTTTTCCATTTCGTAACTGCGAATAGGCACGAGTTGGTAGCCAGTTTTCACCTTGTTGAATTGATAAGACGCAAAGAATCATTCGGCATAAACGTCTCCATCACACCTCACCCCACAAATTCTAAAGTCAAAGGGAATAAATATACGTCATTGTAACTCAGCTAAAAATGGCAGCGTATGAACATGCTTGTATAACAATGACCACAATTCAGTAAATTAATTCATACTCCACTCACGGAAAGTACATAGCTTGACGATATGTAGAAATGAGACACAGAAAGCCCACACAGATAACGTTCTGATAATTCAACACCAGTCCCAATAGGTTAAACTGTGTACGAGACAGATGTTATTTGGCATTTAAGAAATATATGGGGTTTTGCCCACCTTAAATTCCCATTTATGTTAATACCTGGATGGAACTTTTTGTGTTTTGAGGCAGCCCATTCATTGCTCTACAGGAAACTAATAATTTAAGTGCTCTGCTTGAAAGTAGAAATTTCGATTTTTGTCCCCATTTTAAGAATTCTGGTCCACTGTGCAGTGGTACGTTTTGGGAACCGGTGCGATTCAAGCAACTTTCCTCTAACTGAATGATGTATCCCTTAATTGCTCGAAGCTTAGTATCATCGATAGCATCCGGCAGGTTATAACCAACATGGAAGATTAGCTAGATTAGCACTGCTACACAGCAGTCTGCACAATCTGTTTTTGGCACCACATTCCGAGATATAATTCACCAGTACAAACACCTCTATGTCAAAGTAAGATTAAAACCCTAATATTGTGATATCGACGACAAACTTGCCGAAGATTGACCATATCAGTGAAAACTGGACAATTATAGAATAACGTGAAAATTCTAAAATTTCTAAATTCATTGAAATGCTTTCACTTCATGCCCTTAAAACTAACACCATCCCGAACTTCAAGCGACAGTTTACTTTCGTTAATTGGGCAATGCTTTACATGGTCCTTCCCCTCAGATCTTACTACAGATTTCTACTCAGTGAGTCACTTTGTTAAGCAACCTGGGTGCATTAGTGCTCAAAATGTTCTAATTACAGAATGGGACGAGACTATATTTGCATACAAAATTTCGAGGATAATGCATTATCTTTATTCGATGTTGATAACGTAGATTATAATTGCTCATACAAACTAACAACAACGTAACACCTTCGAAAAATTACATTACTTAGGTGGTAATGATCAAGAGCAACCTGTAGATCATTGTCTAGAGACGCCATTGTCGATGAACTCCACAAACGAACATGTCCCCATTACAATCGTGTATCCCTGTCATAACAAGAGGTATCGATAATCTGTTGCTGGGAGATACTGTGGATATGTCCATCTGCAACTTGAAAAGCTTGTGCAAGATTGATAGGAGTTACAAATATTTGCTCTCGGTGACCGAGACTTCCAGCAAATATGCATGGGAATCCCGTTTAAAAATCAGGACCATTGCTCTGGTTGTAGTTGCATATAAGCACATTTTTCAGCAAGGTCGGACTCCACAATATCTACAGACAGACAAATAGAAATAGTTTCCCAACTCCATGTTTTAGTGCTCGATGCAGCAGCACAACATCAACCATTACTCAACCTACAGAGATTTGAGAGGAGGGAGCTGACAGTTAACCAGTGATTTCTGACATAAAACGAATCTCTCTCTTTTATTTTTCAGACATGTACTTCCAACAAAATGATAATTAGAAATGCCTCCTCACGTAACTACTTATGTATGTGTGTCTGTGTGTGTGTGTGTCTGTTTTTATGTGTGTATCGTGTGTAGTATATAACACAATGTGTTTGTAAAAGAGTTAAGACTTTTGATGTACCAATGTTCAAACAATTTCTTACTCCTTCAGCTTCACTTTACATACAATTGGGCGATCCCAGAAAAGAGGAGCAACATGTTCCCTTTCATTGAGAACTCCGTCGGATTTTCATATGGAATACATATTATAAACGCGGATGATGAAATAAGAATAACTTCACCAGCTCAACGGAGATGTTTGTTTCGAGATGAAGATTACCCAAGATTAACAAAGGAGTACAGTTTCGAATCATGTATTTCAAACTGCAGAAGAAAACATATTCTGAAAATATGTGGTTGCATTCCTTACTATTATCCGCCTATTGGTAAGTAGGACTGAAACCATTTCCTGATTATTATTAAAGCTTGTTGAGAAGTTGCAGTTGGTATTACTTTGTAGCAATGCCCCAAGAGTACGGATAAAATTCAAAACCTTTGTGGAATTAGGTTTTTACAATCTTTTTTATGACAATAGGGTCATTCTATGTCAAATAAAAAAGGTCCTTAACCTTACATTTTTTGATTCATTTGCCATTTGTCATAATGAAAAGTCCACTGGAAGTAGGAAGGTATGGAAAGTTGTAGATCCATACCTTTTGTATTTTCGACATAACGGTGTTGCAAATATTGCGATTTTGACCATTCTTTCTAACATCTTGTTAACTTTAAATTGCAATATTTCGGAAATGAGGTCACCTTTAGATGCGTTTCGGACAGCGTTGGAAAGGCCACGAAGGGCTTTTTCACACTAGATATCACGTATTCATGTCAGGGCAAAAATAATTGAAGGTGATAAAACAACATTTTGCTAGCCATTTTCTAAAAAAAAGGTATCTTAATTTTTTTCAAAAAGTTATACTAATAATGGAGTTATCTATTAGACCTGAATTTTGAATCACCCTGTATTTTTATTAACTGCGAATTTAAGCATTAGATTCATGTACGTTAGTCAAACAACATTGAATATCATTTATGTTAGACATTTACTTTTGCATATTAGGAACTTGTCTATCAAAATATGAAATCATGTATTACCTAACTTAATCTAACTTACCCAGGAACTTGTCTATCAAAATGTGCGATCATGCATTACCTAACATAATCTATCTTACCAAAAATCTAACATAAATTCGGACCCCAGTGGCACCCATTTTCAAATTTTGTACAGTTAATGAGTAAGAGTGTATTTATGACATATTGTTTCTTGAAAAAAAATATACCCGATTTGAGAAAAATGCTACTAAAGTTTTGATTACACCACCTTCAATTTTTTTGTACCCTGACATGGATATGCAATATCTAGTGTGCAAAAACCCTTCACGTCCTTTCAAACGCCGTCCGAATCACTTTTATAGGTGCCCTCATCGCCGAAATATTGTAATTTAAATTTAACAATATGTTGAAAAGAATGGTCAGAATCGCATTGTTTGCGACACTGTTGTGTCGAAAATACAAAAGATATGGATCTGCAATTTTGCATATTTTCCTACATCCAATGGCCATTTCAGTATGCCAAATTACAAATTAATGAAAATATGTGTTGTTGATTTCACATGGAATGCCTCAGTATCTTCATAATATCTGTAAACTTGCACTCAATTACAGACTTAAATTTCATCTTTTTTTTAAAAAAAAAAAAAAAAAAGTTTTGGGGTCATACATGTGATGAAAATTTTTCAAAATGCACATAAAAACGAACTTTATCTTATCATTTAGGCTAACTAACAATTTAGCATATCCAGGAGGTTGTGATATATCTTCATTTTATGTGTATTGTAAAAAAATAGATGAAATTCTTTGAGTTACTCCAGCAGAAACGTTTATAAAAACTAATATACTTTAAGTAAATATTTCTAGGCTGAGTGATACTTACTTAGTGAGCAGCGTATCTTCATATTTCAACTTGTTACAAAACAATTGAAAATTATTCGTAGGGCTTAGATAGTTATTCATTTCGCATATGGCATATACAAATGCATATGCAGGATTTCGCAAAACATCTTCAATAACGGTTGTGTTCTGGTGTATGTTAAAGACAAGTAACTATTCCTAAAAAACATTACTTCGAAAGCGATTAGTTTCTGCGTTCCAGGCTCTTAAAATTTAACCTGCATGTATGAAACCCAACACTGAAAACGACGGCTCTGAGATAACTTACAGGGGCGCGTGGCAGGGTTGCTACTAGTGTCACTTAGTAGTCTTACCTGAAGGAAATACAAGAGAATAATGATTCTTGCGATGTTTTAAGTATAATTTACAGTAATTACGAACTTACCAACACAAAGGTTTTCAAATAAATGAAAAGTGGAAATTAAAGTGCTCATTCTAAAATAGTCTCCATCGTGTTTCGAATATCATGCTATATCAATAATCGCAATAGTGGCGTGAGATAGATGTTGATTAAATCTACAAGCGAATAAAAGCAAACATAAATGCTCAACGCCTCGTCTCGAAGAAGCAGAATGTAAAAGTTAAATTGATAATTGCACCTTGGTTTGTAGATGAATTTCTAATCGAGTCCGTTATATAATACGGGAGGAATTCTCTTACTGAAAAAAAAGTAATATTAAGGGCTCTTGCAATAATGTTAATAAAACGTCGTTTAAACATAGATTAATTCAGCAAAAACTAATCAGGGGACAAACTTCTTGGTGAAATGTTTCTCACAAAGCTCTACGAGCCAGAGGCCCCGGGTTCGAATATCGGCCTGCGCATGTTTCTTTTGTATGTTTCTTCATCATTTTCATCATATCATCAAACATCATCATCTTTACCATTCGCCAAGATTAGCAAAAATGCGAAGTTTCATAAACCAAATCAATAAATCTATCAATCAATTTTTTATTAACTAAAACAAATTATACATATTTTTGAGTTGTGTAGGGCGCTTGGAATGTACAATGATTAAGAAACAAAAGAAGTAGGTAGAAGGACCGTCCTGGATCCCCCTTCAAACGTAACTTTGATTTGTCATTTTACATCAAAAATCTCTCCTTTTTCATAAGGCCTTTACCGTCATTTTTGTAAACACAAATTTTTAAAAAACGCCGATGTTCTAAAAGACCGATCCTTGCATTTGGTGTCTGCATAGAGGTTTTTTCAGATGTAATTTTGTATTTTGTAATTGTATTTCATTTGTATGTTCGGAGCTTTCCCCGTAAGCTCAGAGGTTACGCGTAAGACATAACTGGAAACGTGGTGATTTCTAATTTGGTGGAAAGTAGGTCACGCGGAAGACATGACTGGTAACGTGGCGAGTTTTGATTGAGTGCAAAGTTCGTCATGGAGTGAGGTCTACGATCTTTGCCGGGTATACAGGGTGTTTCTAAACATCGTTTACAACGCGTTGGAGGTGATTCCTCACACGAAAACAAGCAAAAAGTTTGAGTTCCATTTTTACGACTGAGGTTTTGTTTCCGAGATAGGAGCCTCGCAAAAGGTGACAAAGTGAACGTCACACCTAACTGGGACGAATACTATCACAGATAGTGAGGCGGTTCCAAGGGAATCATCAAGGAATAGTATGTGCTCAGTCCCGAAGTCACTATGAAAAGTTCATTGCATGCATGCGCAATGGAGTCCTCAAAGGAATTGGGGATTTCCAGCAAGAACAATGCATGGAAAGAGTATGTATCGTAGCAAGAAGGACCGTGACAATGAGGAATGCGTTAAAGACAACACATTCCGACCTCAAACATCAAAACATGAGCACGGGATACAAAATCCGAAAAGTTGAGCACGGTTGCATACCCCAGTTACACGCGATGAATGAACGATTCATGCCATATGGCTTACGAGAGACACATTACTCCACCAGGAGGAGGGAAAGAAAAACACAATATCAGATGATTGAGACAACGTGTATTTTTACACGCGACAACTACGTAATATCCCCCCCCACACACACACAACAATCAACAAATGCTACAATGTCTTAGGCACAGACAGTGCGTGTCACTGTACACCAACTGAAGATGTCACTTTCACCACACATAGGGGGTGGGGAGCAATACCAAGAGTTTTCTCACCGGGATTTACAGAGGGCGATAATCACAGACGGTTTTCAAAATTTCTGCAGTTCATTTCTACGCAGATATGACAGCGACAAATCAAGAATTGTCGATTACGAGCAAACAAGCCATGTGTATCTGCTACCGTCGCGGCGGCGACGATGATGCGAGCAACGAGGTCCTCAGTTGATGTTACAGGTGTGTCGTATACAAGGGTTTTCATTTCTAACCAGAAGAAAAAATCTAGAACGTTGAGATCTGGCAACCTTGGTGGCCAAAGCACAGGCCCATCCCTACCAATAAATCTATTGCGAAACACGTCATGCAGGAAATGTCGTACATTACGATCGAAATGAGCTGGTGCACCATCGTGTTGGTACCACATTTCTTGCCGCAGTGCCAAAGGTACGGTCTCCATCAGTTCAGGCAGAACCTCACTAAGAAATGCATGATACGTACGACCATTCAGGCGAACAGGGAGAATGTATGGTCCAAATAAATGATCACGTACTATCAAGCACCACACATTCACTGAAAACCTGTGCTGGTGATGGGTCACAAAAAGTGCATGTGGATTGTCAAAGTTACAGACATGACTGTTTCTACTATTGAAGACATCCATTCTTGTAAAAATGGCTTTATCTGTCCACAATATCTTTGCCCCGAATTGAAGGTTTGTGTCCAGCTGATGCAACAACCATTGGCAAAACTCCATACGAGTGCGAAAGTCACGAGGTAACAGTTCTTGTACTTTCTGCTGTTTAAAATTGTGCATTCCTTCCTTTGAAAACACTCGCCAAACATTCACATGAGACGTGTTTTGTGGCCGAGGGAGCACGCGTGTACTGCTGCCAGGATGTTCTGGGACCGCTGTTAACACATCTTCTGCAAACTGATGTGTGCGTACACTTCGGGGTCTTTCAACTTCTTGCCGCGGTGGTAACACTGACCCTGTTTCACGCAGTCGACTGTCCACTACCTGAAAGAAGGCGTGAGACGGTAAACGTCTATGTGGAAAGCGTTCTCCATAAAGACTATGACTATTACCACGTGCCTTCCCATACATGAGATGCTGCTGGGTCGTATACGCAGCCATCTGTGTAATAGGGAGCTGGAACTGCAAAGTATCCTTTTGTTTAACACTGGTACACTGCAGAAATTGGCCGTATCACCGTTAGAACACCACATACCAATTGTTGCGATACTTGACTTGCCCACTCCAACATGCCATCTTCTTTCAATACAACATACTATTACTTTTCAATGCGTATGACAACCTAGAGCGAACTGCTGATCATATCCCAGCACCTGCAACACCACTGGGACGACTGCCGGAGAGAACCAAACCTTCGAGCTCCTCTTGCGAGTACAGCAGTCATGAAAATCAAACGTTGACTACGAAAGCCAGAATTGCCTGCTCAGCGCTTCCAAAACTGGTGTCTTTTATGTCACAGTGATCGCGTTCGATCACTCTTGGTATTGCTCCCCACCCCCTTTGTGTGGTAAAAGTGACATCTTCAGTTGGTGTACAGTGACACGCACTGTCTGTGCCTAAGACAGTGTAGTATTTGTTGATTGTTGTGTGTGTGGGGGGGGATATTACGTAGTTGTCGCGTGTAAAAATACACGTTGTCTCAATCATCTGATATTGTGTTTTTCTTTCCCTCCTCCTGGTGGAGTAATGTGTCTCTCGTAAGCCACATGACATGATTCGTTCATTCCTCGCGTGTAACTGGGGTATGCAACCGTGCTCAACTTTTCGGATTTTGTGTTCCGTGCTCATGTTTTGATGTTTGAGGTCGGAATGTGTTGTCTTTAACGCATTCCTCATTGTCACGGTCATTCTTGCTGCGATACATACTCTTTCCATGCATTGCTCTTGCTGGAAATCCCCAATTCCTTTGAGGACTCCATTGCGCATGCATGCAGTGAACTTTTCATAGTGACTTCCGGACTGAACACATACTATTCCTTGATGATTCCCTTGGAACCGCCTCACTATCTGTGATAGTATTCGTCCCAGTTAGGTGTGACGTTCACTTTGTCACCTTTTGCGAGGCTGCTATCTCGGAAACGAAGCCTCAGTCGTAAAAATGGAACTCACACTTTTTGCTTGTTTCCGTGTGACGAATCACCTCCCAAGCGTTGTAAACGACCTTTAGAAACACCCTGTATGTATGGACTCTTCACAGTGATTTTCCTATCTTCGTTGGATAGGCGAGGGAACGCACTCGTGGGCGGTTGAACGTGAACGGACTCCAGCAAAGCAACGGAGACATGAAGAAGTTGACTTGGCGGACATATCCAAGTAGTATCGTTGAGCGTAACATCTTTGCAAAGGAAAACACACAATCTAACAAAGTAGAGTCTTCCTCTGTGTACTCTTCGCAACATCTTATTTGACCGCCCTGAAAACAAATGAGAAGTCCTGAATTCTTAAATTTGGCAACATAGCGCTGCAGTGCCCACAAATAGTATCCAACTTAGGAACAGCTTTTCTTTCTAAACGGAAACGCTCTTTGAATTTATTTCATTCTTTCACATTCCATGAAGTTAAAAACCATAAACCAGTAATATAATACACAATTAAACAAAAAATGTAAATTGGAGATACAAGTGTTGATTTTTCTTTAAAAGTATTCATTCTGAAATAGAAAATAGGGGAATTTATGTGCAGTTGGAAACACTGAACTCGTTCTCCACCACCTGGAGAGAATTGAAATCACATTTCAATGCAATGAAGCAAATTTTTCTCGATTGATGCAAAATTACAGTAAAGATAAATTGCACAATACCAGACAATTTTACAAGGTGCGTCTTTTCACTGATCTGTGGCGAAAAATGGTTCGGAACTCTGGCAAAATGTTATTTCAACTGAGATCGACTTGTTTTACAGAGTTTCACGTAGGTAATCTCCTGGAGCAGTTGGTTAGACGGTCGTCTCGTTTAACTTTTTCCTCAAGAAAGTAAGATCATAGGTTCAAATCTCATACCCACTCCTAATTTTTTTATTGTTATTTACAGAGTACGAAATGTTGTAATAATGTAATACAAGATTATATTATATCATTGTAAATATTTATGCAATGCATACCTCGGGAATGTTTCTGCTCATCTTCTTGATTTTTCAGTGTTTGGCAGGACTTTTGGCAAGACCATTCTTTTCATTCAGCTGTCAAAATCTACGTTAACACACATTAACAATTAATATATCATAAATACATGTTCTTAAACAGCATGTTGTAAAGGTGTCTCCGATTTAATATCAGGTGGAGGCTCATTGCACAGTGGTTCGGATTCATGTTTAAACTGTAGGTCCAGTCCCGATTAGCCTATCTGTTCACAAGGTAGACTTAAAACAACGACAACAACACACACACATCCATACCATCATACACACATACACACAAATACGATGTTCTTTGTTTGTGCTCTTCACTGCGAACCTGAAGTATACGTCGGATTTTCAAATGATACAACCACTAATATTATGCTACATTCAACGTTTGAAACTACCCATCTCAGACTTTACATCGCATCTTTCTGCATCCTGAAATGTTGGACATAAATCGCATACATTTCAACGAAAATATCCAAGAAACGTAGATAAGCATTGTCGTCCAAAGCAGTTTACTTCCCGAAAAAGATTTTGCAAAGAAGTATGTTTGAACCCATGACCTTTCATTCCGCAAGCAAACACGATCCCCCTGCACCACACGGTTCACGTTGCTTTATGCACTCGGTTCGGATCCCACTTTAAACTGTAGGTTCAGTCCCGATTAGCCTTATTATGCATAAAGTTGACTTAAAATAACAAATCAAGCAATTCATCTCCTTTCTGAGTGGGTCTTCTATGATATTGTTGTCGGCCAGCATCCGAAAATACAGTTCTGCTTCGCGTACACCAGAGTGTAATTCCATTTAATATTGCAACTAATTTTACTTTAAAACTACAGATTAAAACGATAATAGTTTCCAGAAAAAGAACCTCGAAGTAGATCTTCACACAAAGTATTTTAATCCATTGCCAAACATTCCAGTTAAGAATAATATTATGTTTTTCATTTGACCGTATTTTCGATTCATGGTGAATTTGCTAAAATGATAATTTCAAGAAATCTAAATATGTAAGTTTTACTAGTAAATGCATTTAAAATACACGAAACAACAGGGGGGAAGAAAAATAAACCTCAAAACTAAGTAACAATGCAACGAAAACTGTTAAAAATCCTTAAAATTAAACTAAAAGCCAAAAAAGGCCGAGAAATGCAGAAAAAAAGTAAAATAGAAAATATTTTCCGGCTCTAACTGCAGGGAAACGGACATGATATCAGGTTTGGCATTGTTTTTAAGGGTCAGAAAAAAGTTGATTTTTCATCAACTTCCGGACCGTAATCAGTAATTATGACCATTCAAAATGTTGGAGGTAGGAGGCGGCTTACTTAAATTTTTCTTGCTGAGGGATCAGTTCGTCCCATATCTTTACTTTATAATACTGAAAAAAATCAAGTATCGAAAATGACTTGTAGTATTCCACCACAATAATGTTTTTTTTTTATATTTTGAAGTTCGTTAATATTATCTTGCTAGGTTTTCATTGTTTTAATTCCGCACATATTTTATATTTCATACGTTGAATATCCCTTTCCTCTCTCTTTTCATAAAGTCTTTGCGAAAAAGCTGCAATTTCTTGTCAAACGGGGTCTGGTTCGAATGACTCTTTTGCGGTCTCCTGTTCCTACTTTAAACAAACAACAAAAGACTTCGTAACTAAACGATTGCTTGTTCAAAACACGGAATTTTTACACAATTTACAAAATATGACAAAACACAAATAGACATGTTCATCATTTTTCCCATTCAGCGTTTCTCGAATTTTTCTGAATTCGTTTCCTCATGAAAATTGCCATGAAGAAATTATAGACATGACTTCATGTGTGAATTGGCTTCTTCAAACTGGTAGCAAATTTTAACATGAGCTACCTGGAGAAGAGTAAGAAGAGTAAGCGTGCTTGATTTTCACGAGGGAGGTTGTAGGTTCGATTCTCCACCTAGGCAGAATTTTTTTCAAGAGTTTATCGTTGGATGTAAAGCTTATCCACCGTGCTAAGAAGTTAACATTGGTCTCTGTATTTCACGAGAGGAAAGGAAATAGTAAGAGAAAGTTATTTCGATGATAGGAGAAAGTCACATGCCACGAGGAATGCGCAGAATCAAGTTAGATAGAGCTAAGTCTGTAATGGTGGTTTCGAATATTGCAAAGTTAGTGCGAAAAGTTTGTGACATCTGATATTCGTACTTTCTGTTCAAAGAAGACAAACATTTTAGATACAAAGCAGTGAGGAATTAACGGTCATTATGAGGTTTTCAATTTTTTGTTTGTCACTCACAATATAAATACTTATAATAATAATAATAATAATAATCCGTTGCGCAATAGCCCATGAAGGGCCTATGCATACCTACCGGCTGCCGGTCTCCCTCCCACCCTTTCCTTCCTCACCTCTAAGCGTGGAGATCTTCAACCATTTGCCACAGGCCCTATACGTAGGCCGAATACATTCCGACCAGAGCAGGATTCGAACCTACGCCGTCCCGCAGCGAGCGATCTCAAGATGAGTGAACGCCTTAACTCGCTCGGCTACGGAGGAGGACACATACTTAGTAGTAGTTTCTTATCAAATCAGCCTTCGTCGCAATAAGCATTTACTTATGTTAATTGGCGATTTACTATTAGTTTTAGACGCATGGTAAGATGGTGGAGAGGGGATTGACAACAGTCATTACGAAGGAACGGACATAAAATTACCAACCTTAGGAATTTGAAATCATTAAACTCTCTCCTTCGTTACAGTAATGCACTACATCACTACTTAACATAACTGTATATGTTTTTTTAGTATATCGGAATCAAATAATCAATATTTTAGGTGTCAGGTTATTTTGCATCCTAAATACATATATGTGATTTGTGAATTAATCATGATGTGTGTGTTAACACAACATATGAACAATAACTAAAAAAAAGTTTTAACCTTAAATACTGGAAATCTGCAACTTCTAAATGGAAATATGCGCAAAAGGGACGTCCCTCAAGTGTGAATCGGATTCATTTTTAAATATTGTAATATCAAAGGTTTGTTCAGCAAAAAAAAAAAGAGAGAGGAGAGGGTGGGATTTGAACCCGCGACCTTTCACGCTTGACAATAAATAAGGATATCAGCGTCTAACCAACAGCTCGACGTTAACTTGATGGCGTTATTCCCTTAAAAACATGTTGACGTTTATGAAGACTCCAACTTCCTGTGTTCCAAGCACATTTTCTCAACAAGTCGTGAAAAATATAACTTTTTGAGAACTGATCGATATTATGCAAGGTATTGTAAATAAAATGTCGCATAAACTCAGCACAAATTTGCTTCTTTCTGCACAAACTTGTCGTCATAACTCACCCTGTTCGATATCAGGCACAACTTGGCTCCCTCTCTCTTCACCAGGTAACGATTAATCATCAATAGGCACCTTGCCACTATATTCAGATGGTTTCGTTCGTTTTTCCTGACCTTCACTCACCTCTCCTCCAGGTAAGAGGTCTCGCCGCTTCCTGTGACAAAGGTGTTACTTAAGGAAATCCAACTTGAGGTCGGTGCAAGTCTGGACAAGTCTGTGCACGTTTGTGCACGCTATCGAGCAGGGATGTTACGGTATGAATCACCCTCTCTTTATTTTCTTTTTCACCAGAATGTCGATAGAATACACACTCATGTACACACAGCTGAAGGATAATCGAAACTGAAAAATCAAAATCTTTCGAGGTAAGGTATCTGTCAGCTTAGCGTGGTATTCCCTCAGAAAAATCTGCGAGTGTGTTATAAATACAGAACACCATTCCCTATCTTGTGACCGATATATATATAATGCCCATCAAAATGAGTACAACCCCACCAATCAAGAGACCTCGTATTGAACATGGTAAATTGCTGAATCGCACCTTCTTCTCTTCGGCTACACCGAATCCGATATCTGATGTCCCAAACATCCTCGACAGCTTGAGACAGCAGGTCACAGATTGCATGCATAGTGTCCTGCCGCTACACTCTATCAAAATCTACTTGATTCTCTCGGCACTCTATAAAACTCTCGCCAGGAAGTTGAAAAATACCACCAACAGACTCGCGTCATAACACTCCATCAAGATGACATCCCGCTAATAGATGAGATTAACAGTGACATTGCCAGCGCCTTTGGAGTCAAACAAGAGGAGTTCCAAGGTCGCGGGTCAGGGTGGTCGCTGTGCGTCCACGATCACGAGCTCCGTGTTAAAATATCAATATATCTCCTTCTTGATAGTAGAGGTCACATCGACGTGCTGCCGGTGATCAGCAACAAGAAGTCTGTGTTGAATATTCAGAATGCTGACAAGAAATGTCTTCTCTGGTGTGTCGTCGCACATTTCCATCCAGATGAAAATAACAAATGCTGAGTGTCACAATATAATCACACTGAGTACATCATCCCCTAATTCAAAAAGGCCATGGTCGGTATAAAATACCATGTTAGTTTTTACGGCTATTCAGAAATTATAGGCAATACCAACAGGACAAGGTGCCAGCCCATAGTGATTCATGTCTACGGTTACGATGATACGGTGTAACATCTACGTTCTCAGACATCACCCACCCCCTCCTAGTAGTAGTCCTATCATTCGTCTGCTGTATATTTAATGCCAGGGGTATTGGTTCATACAGGATCTCCTTCGCTTGGTTGCAAGGCAGGTTACCTAACATGACCATAAAATTGAGATATGTGATCGATGTATCTCCCAATTTCACGGCTGGTGTATGAAGACGAGTAAAGATAAAATTGAAGAACATGGGAAATATTGCAATGGATATCCAGCTGTAACTTACAATTTCCCCGACACGCCGGTCGCAAAATTTTACGATCTGCAATACGCGATCTGCAATGACCGAATACTGTTTGTGTCTCCATGCATGAGCCCTGCGGATTTAACATGATGTGGGTGCTCACCTATGCAAAGCAGTCCTGTGCCATTTTCATATTAAGGTGGGGGTGCAGGCAAGATATTTATCAAAATCCTCAGGGAGTGAATAAAGGAGCTCGCCCTACCTTTACGCAGGGAGGAGTTGAGGATGGACAACGACGAAAGAATGATGCAACATGTTGCCAGCACTGTTGGAGGAAATTTACTGATCGGTTGGAAAAAGTTCGCTACCACAAGTATTACACAGGGAGTTCATTGCTAGTGCGATGGATGGAATCTGAGGATCAGCAAATCTAATTTTATCTGCTATTTATCCGCAACATGCAAAAGTTCGATGCCAACCTCTTCATTAAGGAACTTACATATAAAAAGGATATAATCAACATCACAGTGCGTATAAGGGATATAAATATTTGTACAGAAAACATTTTACGCTCGGACAATTGAAAATCTACTACTCTCAGAAGTCTCAACTCCTACCAATTCCTGCCACTTTGGTCGATCAATTGGGTGACGATGATCTGGTAAATATCAGAGAGTATTTCGGCGCTAACCGATTACTCCTATTCAGGCGCAAAAGTATTTACCGATATGTAAATATGGACTCCTCCGCCAGATTTGAGGATATTCAACTGCCGTCATGAGAGTCCTTCTACTGTCGAATACGTGACATTGCCTGTACAGAGGAGGATTATGAGCTTGCTTGCAGGATCTGGGATCTGATACAATATACCAACATGGGCGACTATCATGACCACTACCTCACATAAGATGTCACCTTGCTAGTCGATGTCTTCGAGTTTCTTCGCAGACGATGCATTGTCACTTATCATTTGGAATCTGCGTACATGTACACTACGCCGGGATTGTCTTGCAGGCCATGCTCTTGTTCACCAGAGTAGAAGTCGGCTTTGTGAAGAAAATTAATCAGTTCGTGTTTCTCGAAGGTGGCAAAAGAGGGGGTATTATTTAGTGTCCTCTTCGATATGCAGAAGCGATTAATTAATACTCTCCTCACAATGATCCGGGCAAACCTAGAAAATACATATTGTACATTGATATGAATAATCTATATGACCTTGTGATGACTCAACCTCTGCCTGTCGACTCCCATATGTGGATTTCGCATGCTGATCTCGAAATATGCGAAATTATGAAATGATTAAGGCTCAGTGCATCCTTGAGGTTGACCTAGAGTACCCTTGTAGATCTTCACGATCGGAGAAGGTGCCGGACACATAAGAGACGAAGCTCATGCTCACCTTCGAGATTAGAAGAATTACGTGGTCCACTATCGCCTTCTTCAATATTACCTGAGGCAGTGTTTTGACGCTCAAGAAGGTTCACAGACGTCTGAAATTCAGGCCTAATGGTTGGACTCTTATATCAACATGAACACAGATTGCCGCGCCAGATCTCAATCCAAGGCAGTCAAAGATTTCTACAAATTGATGAGTAATGCGATCTATAGCAAAACATTGGAGAAAATAAGAAGGATGGCAAGATTCAAATTGGTCACCGAGGAGAAAAATCTCCTGAAATTGATCGCCGACCACACATTCAAAGGATTCGCAACGTCGCTCATGACCTAACCCTCATCGAAAAGATGAATCTATCGGAGGCACGCAATGCCCCATGAGATAGAGACCACTGACCTGTACAAATACCTCAAATCCATGGCTGAGCACTTCGACTTCAGTAATTACCTTCCAGATTACACCATTTTCAACACCCAGAATAAGATGGTACTGTGCAAGATGGGTAGGGGGACGCATTATTATGGAAATTGCCGGACTTCGAGCAAAGATGTACTGTCTCAAAGTACTCGATGAGGGTGAGGTGAATATGGTGAAATGTGTCTATCCTACAACCTTGGTGACATTGTCACTAAGGTTGTACATGCACTGCAAGGCTCACAATAGAAGACTACAAGGAATGCCTCTTCGAAGGATAATCTAAAATGGTGCCCGGGACTAGATTCTCCTGCAATCTGAATGATGTGCGCACCGAGGTGACGATCAAGGTGGACCTCGATGTGACAGAATAAAAATTGCGAGTATTGTACTGCCACTGGCACACCTTAGAGCATGGCCATTGCCAAACTTCTAATTATGCGGGGTTTGTACTGACCAGGGTGATCAAACAGTCGAGCAGCAGCAGCAACAGTGTTAGAATTTAGAATTCCTCGGTGACTTATTCATTCTTGACATCGAGAACGAAGGTCTTCTCTGATATGAGGATGTCGCTGCACACTGTGTCGTCCTGCAGGGTATCGTAAAATTCGCAGACGATATTGATGTTTGTTAGTTCGTTGACAACAACCTTCTTCCTTTTCGACGTGTTGATGACAAACATGGGCCTGCGAGACATGAATTCACATGGGGAGTGTAGTACATGTCGATATTGTCGGAGGTCACCCTCTTGTACGCCGTTTATGCCTGGTTAAACATCAGGTGGTCCTTCTTGACGATGTTCAGATTGTAATTCCAAAGAAGGAAGACCTCATTGAGGCCACTCTTCAGATAGGCAATCTTGATTTTATAGTCAACGAATTGACTGGAGTCTTTCTCCTGTTTGTTGCCCTTCCCTGTCTGGAATAGCACAAATGAGAATTCAGGCATGTCATATTGGATCCTTTTGAATTGTGCGGTCACATCGAATTAGAAGTGGCTGGTTTAGGAATGTTTCTGTATGCACTAGTAGCTTTAAAATTGGATAGTCACCTTCGAATTTTTTAGTATGTCCGCTTTGTATTTCAGAGCGTAGTTGGATTCATACTCCACCACAGTTTGCGCAACTCCATGGTCTGGATAGCAAGCTTGATAGCTCCTGTTAATGACGTGGCAATGAGAGTTCCATCCGAATTCAAGGTGTTGTAGCACATCACCACTTCTTTGTCATTGGTGGCTCTACCGAATGTGATGCGCAACCTACACTTCTGCATGATCTCCTTGTAGGTCGCAGAAGAAACCAGGCAGGAGACGGTCGGGAAAGAGCACAGTATGAATTTAAGAAACGATCATCTTACCTGCCTCGAATCCTCCTGCCTGGTAGTATCTGGCATCGATCTTGGATAATTTTAACGTAACCACGGCTGTGGAAGTGATGCCCGGGTAGTCTATTTCGGGCAATGATGGTACCATATTTCCTGACCTCTGCCTACGAGAAGTGATGCAACTTGAAGTTTTCTGCCAATTTAACATTCGCGGCGGCGGGGAAAGACTCGCTACTATCCATCATTACGACGTCGAATATAAAGTTCAGATCAGGCTTCTGAGAGTGAATAAATCCATATAGATTTCAAGTTCTCGATTCGTTTCGCCAAGAACTTTAATAATTTTAGAAATGACCGCCTAAATCAACGTGGGGGTGGTGTCATGATTTGTTTAAACACGAAATGGAACTGTAAATTACGTGGTGATCTAAGTCGAGCCTGTGAAATAATTTGGGTGGAAGTTAATATTCCGAAAGGTAAAAAACTTCTTCTTGGTGCCTAGTACCGCCCGCACAAAAACTCTCCCCTGCATATCCTTGAAGCTTGCAGGGATTCGGTGTTGGCAGCAGTAGTGCAATAAACCCGGTTGAGAAACCTCTTGTGGTGAGCTGAAGTGGTGAGCTCGCCTTAATGGATTTCTCTCGTAAGGCATGAGCTCTATTTGATGGCGCAGTGTTGCTAGCTTCTTACTTGAAAAAATCACCAAGGTTTTTGGGGTAACCTAACCTAAAACAAGGAGCTGGCAATTTTTTTCTCGCAGTGTTACCAGCTTCTCACTCAAAAAAAATCACCAAGGTTTTTGGGGTAACCTAACCTAAAGCAAGGAGCAGGCAATTTTTTTCTCGCAGTGTTGGCAACACTACACCCGAAAGTAAAGCTCGGTGGGGCTTGCTTTAATGGTTTGCTCTTGTAAGGCATAACCCCCCCCCTATTTTCGGACACAGTATTACCAACATCTTACTCGAAAAAAATCACCAAGGTTTTTGGTCTAACGTAACCTAAAGCAAGGTTGCCAACCCACTGGTACTTTTGCCATAGTTTTTTACAAAAAAAAGAGAGAGAAGAGAGAGAGGGAAGAGTTAAACAACCGATAGTGTTGCTAATATTTACCTACAGCTTTTTTTACATGGCAAGGGCTTAGCCAAATTTATATACTGGCGTAACATACACTGGGCAAGAGAGCCGGCAACAAATATATACTGCCGTAAAAGAGAGAGAGGGATGGATGGATGGTAGCACAGTATGTGTGTGCGTGTATAATATGTAGCATTATTAACTAGAGTGTGTTGGCAATTTACTTACAACTAAAAAAAAATAGAGATGCCAACTTTGCTGTAAGATGAAGAGAGAGAGAGAGATTTATGGCCGGCAACAGTAACGAGCGAATGCGCCATATCGTAATTTTCCAACTCCGTATATCGTGACCTTTGTAAACCTCTCTCGGGGGAACGATGTGACGCAAACAAACAAACAAAATAATAATTGTTGTTTTTAGGAGGCCTGGCCCCTATAACCTCGCCAGGGTGCGTGGTGCCCAACCAAAAATGTAAAAAAGGTTCTAATGGCTGCGGTTATAGATTACCGCACCTCTGTAGAGTTTCACGTGTTTTTTTTTTTCCCCCAAACTTCCATGAAACCCTACAGAGGACCTCCGTAATGCATGCAACGTGTACTAACGACTCTAGTGTTATTTGATGTTGTGATATTTTTGGATATAGTGTTTTATTGTGAGATATAGATAAAAAATGATTATGTTTATTATAATATTTTCTTGATGAAGATGGAGAATGTATGTAAATAAAATTGCATGCTTTTTTTTTAGTGTGTGTATGTGTTTTTTGATGTTTCGACAGCATCTGAAACGATAAAAAAATTTTATTGTTAATTTTCACGTGTAAAAAACAACAACAATTTTTTTTTTTGTGCAATTTCTGATTGTCTCGTGCTATAGTGCAAAAAAGATATTGTGACTGATAACTAATGAAATTAACATTTGTAAGTGATCTGAACTAGTGAAATTCGTATTGTGCTATTGTAACTGATTGTGCTAGTGCAGAAAATTTCTTATTGTGCAAGAAAATAGATGTTAAAAAACTTGTTAAAACTGCTCTGTGACCCTCTCGTTCTTCACGTCTTAGGCGAAGGACTTCTCTGCAATCAGGATGACACTGCATAGGGTATCCTCGGGCAAGGCATCGTGGAACTCGCAGACGACCTTGATGTTGGTTCGATCGTTGACCACAACCTTCTTCCTCTTAGATGTGTTGATGACGGTCATGGGTCTCCGTGCTTTGAACTCGCTGGGCGTGTAGTACATGTCCACGCTTCCCTCGGTCACGCGTTTGTAAGCTGTGTAAGCTTCGTAAAGTTTGAGGTAATCGTTTTTGGTCACGTCGAGGTTGTAATTCTCGCGCGGGAACACTTCGTTGCGTCCATTCTTCAGATAAACGTTCTTGATCTTGCAGTCGTCGAATTTGCTGGAATCTTTTTCCTGATTTTTGTCCCTCCCGGTCTGAAAGAGCACTACGACGAAATCTGGCATGTCGAACTGTATGTTGTTGAACTGCGTCGTCACGTCGAATTCCATGTGACTTCCGGACGCCATCTTCTGGACGCACTGGTAACCGTGAAAGTGAATCGGCACCTGCGGACTTTTCAAGATCTCCGCTTTGTACTTGAGGGCGTAGTTCGTTTCGTATTCCACCACCGGCATTCTCAATTCCATGCTCCGGATGACGCATTTCGCTGCTTCGGGTAAAGTGTTGGCTATCGGCGTGGTGCCGTCCGGACCCAAAGTAGCGTATCGCATTAGTGCGTTGTTGTCGTTGGCTGCTCTTCGAAACGTGACCCTCAGTCCTCCCTTCCACATGATCTCCTTGTAATCGGAGAAGAATCCCGGAAGCAGACGCATGGGAAAGAGCACGGTGTGACTTCTCGTCGATATTTTGGCCCCGGCTTCGAATCCTCCTGCTTGATAGTACGCTGCGTCCGTTTTGGATAATTTCAAAGTTCCCACTGCCGTCGACGTGATGCCTGGATAGTCTATTCTGTCGATGACGGTGTTGTGTTTCCTCACCTCCACCTGCGAGAACAGGTGAGGCACGAAGTTGTCCACGAGTATCAAGTTTGCTGCTGCGGGAAACGCGTCTCCGCTTTCCTTCTTCACCACGTCGAATTGAAGGTAGAGGTCCGCTCTGTGAGGATGAATGAACCCGTCGCCTACGTCCACGTCGTATTCGATCTCCCTGTTCGCTTCGTTCAGATTGGCGAACGTGCGACGGTTGGGAGGGAAAGATTGCAATTCGTAACTTTCGATTTGCTCCATTTTACATGTATGGTTATTTATTATACGTTGATCTCCACGATGGCCGTCGTAGTGGCACCTGCGAAATCCACCACGTCTCCTTTCTCGTTCGTCACCACCAACTCTATGTCGTCTATGCGGTTGCGACATACTGGAAAATAGATCGGCGAAGAGGGCGTGTAGATGATCGGTTCCATGAACTCGGAACTTGGTTTGAAAGTGGCTATGATTCCCGTCTGCTTGTGACTTCCTAACAATCCGTCCGAGGATTTCGTGATCATACCTTCCGCCACGTTGCAGTGTACGTTCAGAGTCTCTATGGCCAAAAATTTAGGAATGTTGGTTGCCACGTGCTTGATACCAGCTTCGAGTTTGGTGTCGTTCTCGAAACCTAAAAGTTCTCCCATGGTGCCCAGGTCCACGGTCTCCGTCGCCGACAGGATTTCCACTCTGTGCGTAACCGAATTTTGAGAAAGGTACGTGCCTTTGGGTAATTGAGCTTGCAAAGTGGAAAGATTGTATTGTCCTGGCGTGACGACGATGTGTTCGCTTCCGACGCTAATTTTGTTGCTGTGCTGCGTAACGTTAGGTATGAGGTACATGCTGTAAAATGCACGCAGAGCCACGGATTTAGGATAGACGATGTCGTCGTGCAGCGTGAGTTTCAAGATTGAAGATTCGCTCGTGAGATGGAACACGCCCATCCTAGTGATGCTGTTTGAGGTTCCACAATGCTTTCTGGAAATCCTCGATCGTAGGGTTATTTATTTTAGAGAGAAACGCGAGCACGGAGAGGCAGAGATGACCGCAGTTCACGTCTCCGAAATCTTGAATGCGTTCGTCGTTGTAGTATATGGAGGTTTTGTTTGTTTTCAGATAATGAACTAAATTTGTAGGTGGAACACCTCCGAAAGAATCGAAAACAAATGCTTTATCATTATTGTTTTTGTGGTAACATATCCAATGCGTGCCTGGATTTTCTTGACCGTCCAAGTTGACTACTCCGCATTCTCTTCTTTTGACGCTTGAAGGTAGCGAGTCGGACATGAAAACTCCTCTGAAGTGTTTGATTTGTAACGGTTCGATCAGAGATTCAATGTCTCGGTTGGTGAGTGCTTCTGTTTCTTTTTTTTATATTTCTTCAAAGCATCGAGGTTGCTTTTTTGTTTTTTGGTTATACCTTTCCCCTTCTTCTCCATGGCCAGGTTGTGACGTTTCTGTTCTTCCAATTCCGCCTTGTTCTTCTTCGAGTCGATGACGGTTTTCGCAATGGCGGCACTTCCGCCGGCCAAACTTCCAACGGCCCCCAATGCTGCCAGGATGGCCGGGATGCTGAATATGAAACCTCCGATCTTTTGCTGTTTCCGCGAACGCTGCAACCTTTTCAATTGAGGTGTGCTGAGCAGCAATTTCATTCCGTGTCCTTTCGACAAGCAAGAACGTTTCTTCTCGCGTTGTTTCTTGGTGAGTAACCCATCGAGGGTACCTAGATTTTTTAGATTGGAGTATGGTATCTGGTACACGACACCCTTGGGCTTCATGTTGATGCTCTATGTGTTATTTTCACGGTATGTTATTTATATATATATTCTGAGATTTTTTCTTGTGTAGTTTTTTACGGTATGTTATTTATATATTTTCAAGGCCTCGCAGTCGTTACACAAATTCTATTACGTGCTTTGTTTTCTTGCCAAGAAGTTCCTTTGTCCCCTTGTACACGATTCGAGTTTTGTTCTCGATTAAAATAGATAGCTTCTCGTCGGATAACATGTTAGCGTATCGATCTGGTAAAAATAGACTGTATTGTGCGTTGAGCAACAGGCGTACCTTGGGACCATACTGGGTAGAAACGATTGAACCGGAAGTTATCGTGTAAGGTTTGTCGACTTCCAATTCCCGAATTTTTACATACTCGACTGACAAATTTAGCATTTGTTTTAATGCTTGGAGATCGCTCATTTTTTCAGTTGTCAGAGTGTTAGAGAGAAATTTAATTGTTTTTCACGATGTGTGTTATTTATATATACCGAAGATTATTTTTTTCACGATGTGTGTTATTTATATATCAAGTTTTTTTGACACGTATATATATTATTATTTTTTTTAACGGAGGAAGAAAGTTCGTGCTTCGGAAAACGCGAGGATGAGCGTAGTGATATCATCCTTCTCCTGCATAGACTTGTACCAATCATCAGTATACCGTCTTCTTCCCTGCATCGCCTCGTTCAGTTCGTCCGACCTATCGTCCAATTTCTCCCCTGCAGCCAAAAGCAGAATGTTAAGATCACCGCACCTCAGGCCGCTGATCTCCCGAAGATGGTCCTTGAGAACCATTTCACAAGGGATGCGAAATTCCGGCATCATTTTTGCCATGATTAGAAGTTTATTAACATCTCCGTTAACTACCTTTTTGAATATTTTAGATAGTAGCTCGGGTGGCAAATCAGTTATGCAAGCCATGTTGTTTTTTTACTGTATGTTATTTATATACCCCACCCCAATTTTTGTTTCGTGTTCATGGCGATGGTGGTACCCAGTGCGGCGACCCGTTCACCCAGCGATGCGTCTCTGCTGACGAACCTTTCGAAAGCTGCGTGCTCTAACTTTCTGTCTGCTTCGTGACGTGCATCCAGATCCGTCTGCGTGGTGTTGTAGGCGATGTCGTGATCTTTGCATGCCGCGTCCAACGGATTCACACCCTTGTCTCCTCTCTCCAATCTTTTCTCGAGTTTGGTGCCCGGTCCGCAGTACTGGTAGCCAGGTAAATGCATCTCGAAAGGTAACTTGTTGATGATGTCGTTCACGAGTCCCTTTCCTTCGGCCACGTTCCAAAATTTCGGAGGCAGCGTGTTGATGATTTTGATCAGGTAACCTATGCCCTTGTCGTCGTTCACGATGAAGTTGGAAAGTTTCGTGCTGATCATGTCCACGATGCCAACCTTCTCGTTGTAGAAATTACGGTTGCCTGCATTCTCTTCGCCGGCTATCACCAACAATCGGTCCACGAGTTTCCTAACGTCGTCCACCCAAACGAATTCTTTGGGTAACGTGTTGTAGCGTTTGACGCCGCTGCCTGTTTTGACCTGGTTCCAAATCGGTTTGATGAGATTCCTGTACTTCTCGCCGCTGCTCGATTTCACCCTATTCTGCGAGGCGTCGTTGTTCTGGTACAAGGCATCCGTCATGATCAGAATTTCCTTGTAACTTTGGTAATCTTCGTCGGTGTAATCTTTCGGCTGCTTTTTGGCGACGAGTTCCCACAGTCCCACCGTACCCGGATACCTGTTCCAACTATCCTTGTCGCCTAAATTGACTTTAATGTCGTTGCCTTCGAAGGTCACCTTCGATTTCCCAATCTTCCACACCACACCGCCGCCTTCGCTGGTTTCCATGCTGGGATACAATCCGAACACTTCATCCTTGTCGAATTTCCCCGTGCTCAGGTAGTCTCGTGCCAAAGGTCCCAACTCGATTTTATCCGAAGACGACGACGTGCTACCAATGGCTCGACGTCGTGCCGGTGCATCCTTCAGTTCGAACGGTGTCGAAGGAATGCTCGAAATGGGCGTGGGTACGGTGTAACTTTTAGCTGCGAGCGGTACGAGTTCATTAATCAAATTTTTATTTTGTTCCGTGACACTTTTAATTTCTTTACCTAGACCGCTGATGGCATCGATCACAGGTTGATCCTGACGTTTCTTCTCTTCGTAGAATCCGCGATTCTCGGATTTCCAACCTTTGAAGCGTTTCGCGAGGTAATCGCGAAGCTTGAGATTTTCGTCTTCGATTTTTCGTTTCGTCATGACGTTATTTATACACGTCGTTTCTCACAACGTTGCAACGTTTAGAAAGTCGTTGATTTTGTTTCTGTATTTTCCGTCGTTGGGTTTCCTCGTCATGTCGATCGTAACAAATCCGAAATCGTCACTGTTCCAGCAAGTAGAGCAGCAGCGTTCCGAAAATTGATTGTAGTTCATGTCTCCGCCTACGTAGTCATCGTACGCGTGCTTGAGGTTGGTGTGATCTTGACGAAACAAACATATGAAATTAGCGTTGTCGCGTACTAACTGTTTTGGAATTTTGGAAAACGTTTGAGCTAGGTAGAAGCAATCCATTCCTTTGTGACGACCTTGCGTGAAAAAGTTGCGAATTTCATTTTGATTTTCCAGGATGGCGTCGTCGAACACAACGACTGAATTTTCACGACAATCGTCGAGTGGTTTTATTTCCGAGGCGAACGTTGCAATGTCCAGACCATCGTACACTTTCATCAGTTGCTGGTATTTGGATTGCTCCAAACTTTTCGAGAACACGTACAGGTGCCTGTTCTTCCAATCTAACCAATTCGGTGCGAGGAGAAAATTGTCCACGAGTAGTGTCGTTTTCCCACACCCCGAAGGACCTACGATCAGACAGCGGATGCTGTCGGGAAGCAACTCGCCGTTCTTTTTTTTTCTTGTTTGACTTTCCGGATCCGGTAGACGCTTCACCACGTTCCACGTACTCACAAGATCACTTCGTTCGCGTCGATCCAACTCTTTTCCGGAAGTCCCAGCCATTTGACAAACAGTTTGTCACCTTTCCTACGCAATACTTTCTCGATGAGGTACGTGTCGGGGTGTTTTGTTTTAGAGAGTTCCTCTTCGTAAAATCTTCCTTTCAAAATCTCGCCGCTACTATCTTTTATTATATACGTGTGTCGGTTTCCGGGTAGAACTCGAACCACCGTAAAGAGTTCCGTGCTCCAATTTTTTGTGAGCCCCTTCTCGAAGGTGCGTTTGAATTTGCTGATCCTCACCCGGTCTCCAATTTTGTATTTAGCTTTTTTTGTCGTGGGCGTGTACTTTGGACAGTAAACTGTAGAAATTAAACGCTGCTCGTCGGACTTGGTAACGTCGGCTGGCTTCATGCCTATCGTTCTGTGTGCCGTGTGATTATAGGTGTCGACGAGTTCCGGCAGGATGTCGACCCATTTGTAATTTCCCCGAAGCGTGAATCGTTTCCACATGTGTGTTTTCAAGGTTCGATTGAATCTTTCCACGATGCTGGCTTTGATGTGACTGAAGGTCGAATAATGTCGAATCTTGTGTTTTTGAATAAACTTTTGGAATACGGCGTTGTAAAATTCTTTACCGTTGTCCGTTTGCAGAAACCGTGGTCGTCTGCCGCCGCTTTCGCGAAAAATTAATTTGAATGCTTCCGTGACGCACGTCCCCGTTTTCGCCTTCAAAGGTAGAGCCCATGCGAATTTCGAAAACGTGTCTATGACGGTGAGAAGGTACTTGTTGCCCTTGTTCAATTTATGCACGTTTTTCAAATTGCCGCTACTCATCTCCACGAGGTCACTTTGCCAGAGGTCGTCGATGCCCTTGGTTACCACAGCCAAACGTTCGTAGTTGCGGCGTGCAGGTTTATGCAATTCTTCGACGATGGCTTGCCTAGACATTTTTTTAGAGATTACGTTTCAAGAGAAGCACAAGCGTGATGGGATTCAAAGAGGGTGGCACTTCGCTCGTGTTTTGAATAATCAGCTTATCGCCGGCACTCACGTCGAAAACGGTGAGATCTTCGTCTTCGTGTATTTCATATATGTTGCGCGTTTCGTTCCAACGCGCCAGAGGAATATTTCCTGCTTTCTGGACACCACGATTCGATATCAAAGTCATGGTGGGAACGCTAGCTTTTCTGCCGTGAGACCAGTACGAAAATTCGTTTATCTGAATCGTGCCATCGAGGAGAAACTTGTAGTACGGATGATAAGGATGCAACATGTACAGTTTGTTACCTTCGACGAACGTGGAGATTCTCTGTTGATTGGGTATGCTGTTGATTTCGATGGCTTGCAGAGAATGCAGTTTAGCGAATTTAGTATCGACGCTAACGAGGTTGCTGTGAAGCTGACCCAGTGTGTTTTGTACGGGCACCAAATGCTCGACTATGGTATCCGTTACGGTAGAAAACGACGGTTTGATTTTCACTTCCACGTTCAACTGCTTGTAGCTTTCGTTGAGTTCTTGCAACTTGGCACCGAAAGAGGCCAGCGTCGATTCCTGCGTTGATTCCAGCACTCCAACTTGATCTCTGACGTTGACGACGATGTTCTGAAGGTTCTCGACTTGATTCAATTTCGAACTCTTCTCGGTAAGATCGTTCACGATGCTTCGCATCTCGGTAAACTGCGTGTGAAGATCGGCGACGCTCTGCGAAGTGGGCAGCGTCGACACCAGCGAAGCAAGTTCGTCTCGAATCTGTTCCACGTTCGCCGTTTCCGTTTCCAATCGTTTCAGCATACGTGATATGTTCCTTTTCAAAGCATGTAATTCTTTGGAGGTGGGGAGATTGGCCACTTTACTCTCGAGATCGCTCAACGAACTTTTGATGTCGCTCGATTCGGATAGTGCCGTCACCGCCGTTTTCAATTTTTCCAAATCTTCGCTCGAAGGTACGCTCGTCCGTAACGATTCCAAATCACCCTGTATGTTGTCGAGTACGTGATGAAAATGAGCAAGATTGGATTCAACGTTCAAATTTTCTAAATATTCGATCTTCTGCTGAACCGTGATTAACGTGTCCTGAATGCTCGTCAACGCGCTCGCTTCAGCATGAATATTTTTAATTTCTTCGTTAATCAACTCCAGAGACGCCTGAAGCGTAGCGATGGTGGTTTGAATGTGTTCGAAATCTTGATAAGCCTCCAATTGAATTTTTATGTTCGCGACGCTCTTGCAGTAGTTGTATTGATACTAATATAAACTCGAGAAAGTATGAACCCCCCCTCAAGCAGCTTTGCTATACCTAAAACAAGCTTAACATGAGCATATGAGCTTGTTGCTCAAGTGTGGAATCTTGTCTAATTCAAGATTTTTGTAAAAAAGCTCTCATGGATTCCATGAGAAAGTATGACCCCCTCAGATTGATGAGGCTACGCTTACAAAAGGTACTTCTGAGAGATTGTTGTCCATAAACCTGTCAAAAATATGCACCTCTTGATATTGTATGATATCTTAAGTATAGTAACTGTTATAGTGCCCTAGCATGTATAGATTTCAAAATTTTGTTAATATTGCATTTTTCAGAAAATTCTATTTATAAAAATTGGACATTTACAGCTTAAGTATTGCGTATATCAGGAAAATTATAGAGACATAAAATGTAGAGAATCATGTCTAAAATATGCCTACAAAATTTCAAGTCTCTAGTACTGATAGCTTTTGAAAAATCTCAAATCCAAAAAATTATCGATTTTTTAACAAAACTTCTAAATCTCATCCAGAATTGAAATAAACAACTCCCATGTCTCTATCTTGAAAATTGGGTAAGTTATTCACGATCTAGAGAACAACAAGAAATTTTAAAAAATTTATAGAGACCAAAAAGTTGCATCTTGCCATGCCCAGGCCAAAGCAACAAACCCCATGTCTCTAGGATTCATGGTTCCAGAGATAATCAAAATCCAAAAAATTATCGATTTTTTCAAAATTTGAGTATGTTGTTCAGGGGGCTATACTGAGTCACCCCATAAAATATTATTGGCCTAGGATCAAAATTAATGAAAATAGCAAAAATAAAATAATCGATTTTTTCAAAATTTCAGTATGTTGCTCTGGGGGCCATGCAGAGTCACCCCATAAAATATTACTGGCCTAGGATCAAAATTAGTGACAGAATGCAGAAACAAAAATTATAATAGGGCTTGGATATAGCTACCAGCTATTATATTTTTATTTTGAACACGGTACTTAAAACTAAGCCAAGATGCATACCCACCCCTACCCCCACCTCTACCCACTCCCACACATACACATATACATACACACACACATATTTATTTCTGGTTTAAGTTCAATTGGATACCAGCTTCAATTTGCTTATCAAGTATTAAAACAATGTAATTCTTCTAGAATTGCTCCGTGACAACAGACCCATCTATGTGCAAATGCCTGAACTCGGTGAACACTTGCAAACAAGTCCAATTTTTTTCATTATGTCAATATTTTTAACTTCTTTTGCCAGTAATAGGGAGTGGTAATAAGCAATAAACAAAGTACTTTGGAGCTGAAAATGCCTTTCTTAAGACGTCGTATATTACTAAAATATCTTTAATTTACATATTTCTCATGCCGCTGTATGTTGTTCTATTAGGCCCCTTCAAGAACATTGTCTATTAGGACTCTACGAAGAACATTGCCTATTAGTGAATTAATAGGACAAACATAGAGCGGTATGGGGATATGTGAATTGTCGGTTTCTTCGATCCAGATAAATGGATTGAATCGAAACTGGGATATTTTACATTTTCCGTGTAGAGGAATTGGCCATAGCTCCTCTACACAGATCAATATTCGGGGGAGTTTCACAGATTCCCGCGGAGCGGCACTTGAAGCAACAGCACTGCGAGCAGCTCATTTCGAGCCCAGCACCGGCGTGTCGATCAATATTTGGAGCGGTTGGATTTTAGTTCCAGACAATTCCGCTCGCCTCAGCGGGGAGGCGCTACGGTAGGGAATTGCATGTACGCTCAGCAGAAAAACAGGAGGTGTGCTCAGAAGAAAGTACTTGGCAAAAATGTTAGAGAATAGCTCATGTTTCTGAATGCACTCCCACAGTGTTTCTATTGGCTCTGTAAATCTATATAAGCCAGGGTACAGTGCAGATTCTTCACCATTGCTGGATTGGCAGTGGAAACTACATCGCGGGGGATAGAACCTGAACAGGCTCCACCAAAGTATAGGAGACTTGAAGCATATAATTTGGCGGAATAACCCAAGTAAAGGCCATATATACATACACACATACAAAGCACAGTGCTGAACCCAACTGATCCAGCATAGAGTTATGATTTGAACCCCAAGAAATTGTATATAAATACCAAAACCAAAAATATTAATACACATACATACATACACACACAAAGCACAGTGCTGAACTCAACTGATCCAGTATAAAGTTTTGATTTGAACCCCAAGAAATTGTATATAAATACCAAAACCAAAAATATTAAGTGTATACATACATATATACATACACACACACAAAGTACAGTGCTGAACCCCAACTGATATTTTTTATTCAGTATAGAATTTTGAATTGAATCCCAAGAAATTGTATATAATAAACAACAACAAAAATGCCGAATCAAAAACATTGTAATCAATGCAATAAAAATATATCCAGCCCCAATTGGGCCAAGCACCAAAAAATTTGTAACCCGGACAAAAGCAGAACTCCCACAATAATTTGCCCCAAATGCAATAGAAAATACAACATGGAATATTTCACATATAAACATAAAGATACTTGCTCTGTACAGTCATCAACATCTGGTCTGAAAAGAAGGCACGAAGTACCTCTTAATGCCAGAGCAGCAAAACAGCCACGCTATGAACCTATCCGTAGCAGTTTTAACGGCCAATTAAGGGATTACAGGTTTGTATCAGAGCCAAGATGTGGCATTGAGAATTTCTTGAACAGTGTAAATCCTGATCTCCAGGCAATTCTAAATGCACAAAATGGTTCTTATAAGCTCTCCCTCAAATTGTTTGTACAATATAAGAAGCCAAACGGCACAAAATTTACACAGCCCCACATAACAGAAACTGTACCTGTATATTCAAATGCAAATTCAGACACAATAATAAGCAGCTTGATAAATCAACTGAACATTAAACACTCTGAATTTGCGGCTAAAGAGTCAGGATGGAGCCTATGCGGTTCATCACACAAGTTATATGTTAATATTTCTGAATTCAGCCCATTACAAGGATCTACATATTTGCCATTACCTGATAATATTAAAAACAGAAGAGCAGTGGTTAATATTGAAAATACCGACCAGAAATGTTTTCTGTGGTGTATATTAGCTGCTTTGTATCCAGTTTCAAGGAATCCTCAGAGAATAAGTTATTACAAACAGCATGAACATGATTTTGACGATGCAATGGAGGGTTTGGAATATCCAATGTCTGTTCAGAATATTGATAAATTTGAAAAAAGGGCCAGGCACATCAATGGCAAACAATTATCTATTAATGTATTTACTTGTTCCACTGGCAATTGCTTGATAGATCCTCTCAGAATCAGTACACTTGATGATGAATCTGCAATTCCGATTGATCTGCTCTTAATTGAAGGAGATGATACATACCATTACACTCTAATACATAATCTTCAAGCTTTAGTGAGAACGCAAATAGACAAATATAAAAACATATTCAAGTTGTGCAGAAGATGTTTAACTGTATTTGATGGTCAAAAAATGGTGAATGGGGTTCGTGAAAAAAATGCAGAAATTGCCAAAAACAAGTTAATTGAGCATCTGAAATACTGTGGCAACCATAAACCCGTTCATATGGTGATGCCCAATCCAAGTGAAAATTGCAAATTCAAAAAGTATGAAGCCTTGTTGGAACACCCAGCATATATTGTCTGTGATTTCGAATCGAACCTCAAACCTATTGCATTCTGTAGCCCAGATCCAGAAGAATCCTCAATTACACCATACCAGCAACATGAGCCTTCCAGCTTTTGTTGTGTGGTTATACGGGATGGTGTAGCTAGTGAGCCATACTTATACAAGGGACCAAATGCCATCAAAGAATTTGCATATATAATAGAAAATGTGTGCCGTGACATAGCATCTAACATCTTATTAAAATCAAAGCCTATGCTGCCTTTAACAGAGGATCAGATTGAAGATTTCAACAATGCAGAAAAATGCCCGGTATGTGATTCTGAATTTTCAGATACAAATATCAAGGTGAAACACCATTCTCATACAGATGGTCGATATAAACAGGCCCTGTGTAATAGCTGTAATATTAAGATCAAGAGACCAAGATTTGTCCCCATATTTTGCCATGGAGCATCCAATTATGATTTCCATCATCTGATTAGGTACGAGGGGTTTGAGAAGCAGAATTTAAACATTTTAGCTGAAAATGATGAAAAATATATATCTATTAGCAAGATAATTAAAGTTGATGGTGTTCCTATTCACATAAGATTTCTTGATTCTTACAGATTTTTACCTGCTAGCCTGGCTACACTGGCCTCTCAATTATCTGATGATGACTTGAAAATCACACGTGCCTTGTTTCCAAATCTGGACCTGAAATTAATTAGGCGGAAGGGTGTATATCCATATGACTATGTCACAGATTTTTCTAAATTTGATGAGTGTTCCCTGCCACCACAAGAAGCATTTTACAGCAAAATCAGAGGATCTGGAATCAGTGATGAAGATTATCACCATGCCAAATTGATGTGGATCAGTTTAAATTGCCAGACATTTGGTGATTATCACATGGCATATTTAAAACTTGACGTGACTCTCTCAGCTGATGTATTGCAAGCATTCAGAAAATCTTCCATGCAAAATTATGGACTGGACCCAGTGTATTTTTACAGTGCCCCGGGCCTAGCATGGGCCGCAATGTTTTTCAACACCAAAATGCCATTGGATCTGATCCACGATCCAGATATGTATCTGTTTATGGAGGAATGTATAAGAGGAGGGATGGTGCAATGTTCCCAGAGATATGCCAGAGCAAATAACAAATATATGCCTGATTATGATCCAGCACGGCCATCAAATTATATACAGTATGTAGATGCCAACAGCCTCTATGGTTATGCTATGATGCAAAAACTGCCATATGCAGGGCTTGAGCGGGTTGAAGATTTCAATATTGAGGATCTTCAGGACTTTGATGACAGTGACTATGGCCTCTTCTTAGAGGTTGATCTGACAATTCCAGATCATTTGCACAACAAATTTTCTGATCTGCCCCCAATTCCCGAGGTTCAGTGTTCACCTGGCTCTAAACAGAAGAAGCTCATGATGACTCTGGAGCCGAAACAAGGATATGTTACATATTACAAAAACCTCCAGTTCCTGATAAAACATGGTGTTCAAGTGACCAAAGTTGGGAAAGTTTTGAGGTTCAGGCACTCAAGATGGTTGAAACCATACATTGATACAAATACGGAGCTTCGAACATCTGCAAAGAGCCAATTTGATAAGGCCTTGTTTAAATTGATGACGAATTCAGTATTTGGCAAAACTATTGAAAATGTCAGAAAACATAACAATGTTAAAATAAATACTGACCCCAGCCGGAGCAAAAAATTGGTTGCAAAGCCCAACTTCAATTACAGAAGAATTTATGATGAGCACATGGCACTTTTCAACATGAAGAAAACAAAGATCAAGTTTGATAAACCTATTTATGTAGGGGCTGTGATATTGGAATTGTCCAAATTACATATGTTAACATTGTATTATGAGGTGCTGAAACCTTTTTATGGTGATCGTGTAAAATTATTGTACATGGACACGGATAGTTTTATTCTTGATATTCAAACAGAAGATGTTTATCAAGATATGTCACAGCCTGAATTGTTTCAATACTTTGATACCAGTGAACATACAAAGATTCAACACCACCACAACAAAAAGGTGCCTGGCAAGTTAAAAGATGAGACACTTGGTGATGTTATTGTGGAATTTGCTGGGTTAAGTGCCAAAATGTACAGTTTTAAAACATGTAGTGCTGTTGTCAAAAAGGCCAAGGGTATTGGCAGAGTAACTGTTGAAAAAGATCTCCAATTTGAAGATTATAAAAATTGCATCAAATCACAGAGTTCAATCAGAACATCGGAAAATAGAATTCAGAGTGAGAATCACTTGCTGACTTCAAATATTGTAACAAAAGTGGCCCTGGACCCACATGATGACAAGAGATGCATTTTGTCATGTAACATACATACTTTACCTTGGGGGCATTGTGACCTGAGAAGTGGCAAACAATGCCCAATTACAGAGCATGATTTGAAATAAATAAACATGCCTATGAACTTATTTGGGTTCAAAAAACAGGCTATTATGGAGCTTCCAACACCACAACCCTCTCCTGATTTACAATCTGTAATGTCTAAACTGAGTGGCTTGTTAATTATTCATCTGAACAGCATATTTACAGATAATGATGAAGAAACAGGCAAAACATTGTACATATTTAACAATAATTTAAATCATTACCAATTACCTGTAGGTGGGCAATTGCAATTTATTACAACCCCTGAGGGTGATGTCAAGATTTCAGTAGGGAGAAATATTTACAGAATTAAGCACTCAAACATGATTTCTGGCACTGTATATACTGTTTCTGCTGGTGACTGCTTATATATTGAGGTCCCTGGATCCTATGACAAGCTTATACCCTTTTTTATAGAATTAAGAATCAGATACTCTATAATAAATAACCACTAAAAGAAAATGCCTAATGATATATTTGGCCATACAAGACATGAAGATCACAGTGATGAGATTTTGATGCTTGATGTCAGAGTCAAGAAATTAAGAAGTGATTTACAAGCTTTACAAACTACACTCAATGCCAGTCTTCAATTAGAAATTACAAATTTACAATCACAATGCATGGACCCTCTTCTCAAAATTGATTCCGAACTCAAATTGTTGCTTCAGAAATATACTGATTTGGCCACATTGGATAATTTTCAAAGTTTGGAAGAAGCTGTGGCAGCTCTTCAAGCCAAATTTAAGACCCAGACCACCAACTCCGAGCAATTGAAACAACAATTGGAAGAGCAAATAAATAATGTCCAGGCACAGCTCCAAACAATTGTCAAAAGCATAAAATCACAAGAAGATTTTGATCTAATGATTTCCACTCTAAAAGAACAGATTCAATCACTCCAGATACCTAATCTGGATCCTCTGCACAATGCCATAGCCGAGGTTAAAGAAAAAATTGAGACCCTTGAAAATTTTATGAACAATTTGCCATCTTCTGATGCTTTGAATGCAATAACTCGGAGTGTAGCAAATATTAAGCTGCAACTCGAAACATACGAAGATTTTGGAAAAATTCAAAGTACCATAACCCATCTTGAAGGTACCATAGCAGCAGTGCAAAATGATTTGGCAAATGTACAAGAAACTCGCCTGCCTGGTATTGTAGACACACTTGTCAGTGTCCAGCAACAAATCACAAAGCTTGAAAACCTCAACACTGAATCTGAGCTATCTCATTTTCATCACTTGATCGATGATATCCAAACAAAACTTGAAATTTTACAACAATCCACACCCTCTCAGGCAGATATAGCCCTGCTCCAAAATGCTATGCAAAATGTGGCTGATGCTTCTGAATTAAACAATGTGAAATTGGCACTTGAATTTTTGCAAAATACAGTATCAAATTTGCCTACATCACAGGAACTTAAAAATATTAAGAGGGCAGTGAATAGGATATTGAAATCAGAAGATATCAAGAATATCCAGACAGAGATCAAACAACTCACTCAGACAGTGGCCACTCTACCAACCAATCAACATATTAATGAACTGCATGCCCTGTTTGAGGATATCAGAAGACAGGTTCATGATCTTACTGCTCAAAATTCAAAATTGGCAGTTGTTGAAAATTTGCAACAAATTGTAGCCAATATCAAGCAACAGCTAGGGACCATGGAATCCAATCAAGCAAATGCTCTGTCTGTTTTTGCTACCCAGCTACAAGAGATCGTGCAACAATACAAGAAACTTGCTATTGACATAAGAATCAAGCCGGGGCACGAAGAGATTGTTAGGACCATCAATGAGCACCTTGAATCTGTAACAAGCAGATTGCTCACAGCAGAAAAGGAAATAACAGGCATAATCGAGAATCCAAAACATACAGTAATTCTTGAATTGTACAGCATCCCCAACAAAGAATATGATTCACCATTTACGCCAGGCGGCAAAATATATATGCTGTCCCCTGCACAATTTTATTACCAGTTTTTTGTTGGGGGCACATTGAGACCAATCAAGATCAAATATTGGCATCAGCCACAGGCACACCACTACCCCACCTTATCAATAACAAATGCTGAGAACAAACCAAAAATCACCAGTGTAGAGTTAGAGGATTTTACAGACCCCAATACATTAGAAACAGCCTATACTGAAGATGATGGCACTTTGGAATTTAAAATACAAATAGGGGACAAATTATATTTAGAAAATCCTGCAGTATCAGCTGCTGAACACCCTATAGTTGCAATATTCTTGTTTACATATCATGTCTAGAGAAATTATTGTTGATGAATTACACAGACAAGCCAGACATCATTTTAAGAGACTCCCAGTAGTCACAAAGGGCATAGATGATTTATGGCAGAGCGACTTGATTGAGTTGGCAAGTGGACAGCTGAAAAACTTAGACAAAATCAACAAGGGTTACAAGTATCTACTCACTGTCATAGACACATTTTCAAAATTTGCCTGGGCTGTGCCACTCAAATCCAAAACTGGAAAATGTGTTACAGAAGCCTTCAGGACAATCATCAATCATTCAGGAAGATCCCCGCGCTATTTGCAAACAGATAATGGCAAAGAATTTTATAATTCTGTGTTCCAACAATTTATTAAAAGCCAGGCAATAAAACATTACTCGAGTTACAGTGATCTCAAAGCCTCAATTGTAGAGAGATTCAACAGAACCTTAAAAAATCTTATGTATAAACAATTCACACTTCAAGGTAATTATAAATGGCTTAATATTCTTCCAGAACTTCTACAAAAATATAACAACTCGGTTCATTCCACAATCAACATGAAACCCTCCGAAGTAACTCCATCTGATGAGCAAAAATTGATCAGGACTGTTTATTATCCTAGATACCAGCCAACAACAAGAAGGGCCAAATACAGGGTGGGTGATCAAGTAAGAATCAGTAAATATAAGCACTTATTCAAAAGAGGCTTTACAAGAAACTGGAGCACAGAATTATTTACAGTGGTTCAAGTTAAACCCGGGACCCTTAACACATATATAATAAAGGATCACCGAGGAGAAATTCTCAAAGGCAGGTTCTATGAACAAGAGCTCAGCAAAACTAAACAGCCCGACACATATCTCATAGAAAAAATCATCCGCAGAAAAGGCAACAAGTTACTTGTCAAATGGCTGGGTCATCCGGAAAACAGCTGGATCGATGCAGACAAAGTGATAATATGAGCACCTGGGATGTTATAAAAAGGCTGCCAGAACCTGAACAGCAGAATAAGAGAAATGGCAACTTGCTACCTGATAATATTAGGTGTCTTATTGTTGGGCCATCTGCTTGTGGTAAAACTACACTAATGGTTGATAATTTTTTATTGGCACCCAACTGGTTAGACTGGAAAAACAGGCACTTGTATGTCTTTTCTAAGAGCTTGGAACAATTAAAATATCAGCAGCTGATGAAGCTATATGATGGATTGGATATAGCCACTTTTGAACCAGATGTTAAGCCACTTGATGAATGTCTCGATAATTCTGTTGTTGTGTTTGATGATGTTATACTGGATAATCAAAACAAGGTTAGAAATTTCTTTACACAGGGCCGACACAAAAACATTGATTGCTTCTACCTGGCACAGACTTTTTCAAAAATACCGAAGCAGCTGATCCGAGACAACAGCAATTTTATATGTGTGTTTCATCAAGATCATACCAACCTCAAACACATACACGATGAATATGTAGGTGGGGACTTGAGCTACAATGATTTTTCTAAATTTTGCAGCAGGTGCTGGAACCAGGACAGTTATGGGTTTGTCACTATTGATATGACAAGAAAACCCAATAGTGGAAAATACAGAAATAAAATCAACGATTTTCTAGACGTTGAAACATATATAAATAACCATGAAACGACCAGTCATTGATGATCTTAAGTTAAGAGATTATCTTGTAAAAAGATTTAAGGGATGGAAATCAGAGAACCGAGGAATTTATGAAAAACACAAACAAACAGAACAGCCTGTCATTGATGCTATTAATAATTTAGGTAAGAATATCAAAACTGTTACAGAGCAAAATCAAGATTTGATCACAGAGCTTGTACCTGTAGCTGCAAGAAACATATTAGATTATCCATTCACCCCACTTTCCAGTATTCATACACCTAGTCCTGTTGCTCCTAGAAGAATTGAGGCTAGTCAGGATCCTATTGAATTGGGTCTTCTTGCTCAAAAATATTTAACCACACCTAAAGACAATAAAGATGAGGTCTTTGGCTTATATGCTGACACAGAGCTTGATGGCAGCATCATTCATAGAATTGGCAATTTCAGAGTAACATTTATGGGAGATGATATTATAGTTTATTCAGAATCTCGTCTCCGAGAAAAAGGTGCTTTTGTTAAGTACACAGGAACACCTGGATTGTGGGAACTGATAACTAGGAAGAGACCTGGCAGCTATACAGAGCAAGATTATGAGGATTACAAAGAAATATTAATAAAATCAGATGCTCTATACCAGAACAATGATCCCACACAAAAAAGAGTCAAGTCGAGCAGTGGGGCAAAATACAATAATTTAATCAAGCCCATATGGTCACAGATCAAGACAGGCAGCGGGATCAAACAGTACAACACCCTGCCCAAAGAATTTGTGTGGGTTGATGATGTCAGGAAACTTGTAGACAGGTTGCTGGTGATAGCTGGGGAGGAAAATGCTGGGAACCACAATTTTTACAATGAAAAAGTTGGAATTATGGACATGATAAGCACAAAATTGTCTAATTTTATAGTGAATGACCCTAAGGGGATTGGATATCTCATAAAAATTATTAATACTCTACCACCTAAATTTTGGAATGTTTCTGAGGGTCGGGGCCTGGTTAATGATATTATAAACAAGCTGCCATTTGAACTACACATTCCAGGCTATCAGTATTGTGGTCCAGGCACAAAATTGGATCATAGATTAAACAGAGGTGATCCTGGTGTTAATCCTCTAGATGCTGCTTGCAGAGACCATGACATAGCATACAACACACATTCTGATCTTGACAAGAGACATGTTGCAGACAAGAAATTAGAAGAGGCTGCATTTGGTAGATTTGTAAGCAAAGATGCTTCTTTGAGTGAGAGAATATCAGCATTGGGGACCACCATAGCTATGAACACCAAACAAAAACTGGGGTGGGGGTTGTGAATATGTATATAATAAACCTACGATGAAGGCCAAGGGTGTTATGTATCAAATACCTTATGCAGGTCTCAAATCTCTTAAAACTATTGACAGTCTCTTGACCAAAAAGCAGCGCAAGAAAAAATATTCTTGTCTTGCAAAGGGACATGGTATGAAATTGTTGCTCAGTACCCCCCAATTAAAAAAATTACAGCAATCAAGAAAAAAATCACATACAGGGGGATTCATATTTACCATCCCTGCCATCTTAGCTGCACTCGGGGCTGTTGGGAGCTTGGCTGGGGGATCAGCCGCCATAGCAAAAACAGTAATAGATGCCAAGAAAAATAGGGCAGAATTAGATGAGCAGAGGCGCCATAACCTGGCCATGGAGAAAAAAGGCAAAGGTGTTAAGAGAGCCATGAATAAGTTTAAAAAAAACAAGAGCCGCTTACAAACCAAGATATTGAAGCTTTGATCAAGCCACTGGGCATCAAACATTTTAGAGGTGTGTACATGTCTGATTCTTTACCGGAACAACCACTCAACAAAGAGTGTGGCATTGTTAATTTAGATAAGTACAAAAATCAGGGCACTCACTGGATTTGCTATCTTAAACACAAAGAGGCATTTGTGTTTGATTCATTTGGAGGTGTTCCACCTGAAAATTTAGTAAAATATCTAAAATCAGCTAATCTTTATTACAATAATGCCCGTGTTCAAAACTTCAAAGATGTTAATTGCGGACATTTGTGTTTATCTGTTCTCAGATATATGTCTCAAATAAATAAACCATCAATTGAAAATTTTCAAAAGGCCTTGTGGTATCTGAAACATCATGGGGGTATTCCATCTCACCAGCCAAAATTCAATATTGAAACTCAAATTGCATGATGACATAGTGTATCCCAAAACAATAGCTCTCAGAGCATTTTACGGCATGTACCTAATCCCCAATATCACACACCACAACAATACAATTGCAGTAGGGGATCAAAAAATTGTCATCACTCCAGGGCAATATAATCTATCCACTCTAAATGCTCAATTACCCAGAGGTGTAGTGTTAAGTCAAAATTCTGTCACTCACAGAGTAGAGATTGTATCTGCCACAGAAACAGTGGATCTGGGTACTATAGGAGAGCTGTTAGGCTTTGAGAACAACACAAAACTTGAAGCGGCCATCAAACACACTGCTATGAATATACCTAAATTCTTAGCCATAGAGACTCTGAATATTCACTGTAATGTGGCCGAGGGTATGATCACCAAATCAAATGGCATAGGCACTCACAAACAAACTGGCATCATTGCAACTTTCAAACCTAATTCCGAATTCATGGAGCCAATCATCTACAATCCATCCCCAACATTATATTTTCCTGTGTGCCACAACAGAATAGATTATATTGAATTGATGGTCACTAATGAAAAAGAAGAATTAGTTGATTTTGCTGGAGCCACAACAACTGCTATCATAGAGATTAATATTTAAATAAAAATACATACAATGGAAAATATTGAGAGTTATGAGCTACAATCATTCCCCCCAAACAGGAGGACATTTGCAAATTTAAATCAACCCAACACGGAAATCGAGGTTGATCTTGATGTAGGGGACGGCTTTATACACCCCCACAGAGCAGATCTATACATCAAATTTGATGTTGTAAAGCTCGATGGAACAGATTACCCGGCAAATTCAAATATAAGATTGGTGGACAATTTTGTGCCGCATCTGTTCTCTGAAATTGAGATCAGAAAACATGGTGTTGTTATAAACAGAATAGATTATCCCGGCATTACCTCCACGGCTTTGGCCACATTAAAATTATCCAAAACCGAAGCTTCTTACTACAAAATAGGGGGATTTGAGGCTGGTGAGAAAATATTATCTAAAAACCACACTGTGCTGTTCCCCATGCGCCTGTTGCCAGGATTCTTCTCGGATTACAAAGAAATTATGTGGAAGGGCGGGTTAAGAATTACATTTAGAAGAGCTGCAAATGATAATAATGCATTGATGAGGTACAGCACATTAAACCCTACAGGGGAAGCTATGCCTAATACCTTACCAGATGCAGGCAAGTGCATTATTCAGACTATGGAGCTAAGAATTCCAGTTGTTGAATACGAAGCCAGTTACGGTCTTAAATACAAAGCAGATATAGTAAAAAATCCCCAGATTCCTCTGCAATTTTACACATATCAATGCGTACAGAAGCCCGCCACTGGTACCTATTACGAATTTGATGCAACAAATTCATTCTCTAGCATACAATACGATATGCCTGATTTTGTAGTGGTACTGTTTCAGACTGGAAGACACAATAATCAGGAAAAAAATTCAAGTAGATTTGATAACTGCAACATCAAAAATATATATCTTAAAAATGGCAGAAATGAGGTCTTTCCTAGGGAAAATTATAATTTAGACATGTCCAAGAATGATTTCCTCAAATTATATGAAGCTTTTTCGGCTTTCAAAAGGGTCACTACTGGCAGTACTGACATGTACTACACACCAGATGAATTCAAGACACGGAGACCCATGTTCGTAATTAACACTTCAAAAAGAAAACAAGTTGTGGTGAATGACAGGACAAACATTAAAATTATCTGTGAATTCCACGAGGCTTTACCTGAGGACACCATATGTAGTGTTATTCTCATAGGTGAAAAATCATATGTTTATGATGTAAGAAATGAGAGAGTCACGGAGCAATTCTAGAAGAATTATATTATCTTAATACTAGATATGCAAATTGAAGCTAGTATCCAATTGAACTTAAATCAGAAATAAATATGTATGTGTGTGTGTGTGAGTGTGTGTGTGTGTGTGTGTGTGTATGTGTGTCTTGGCCAAGTTTTAAGTGTGGCCAAAAAAAAGGCATATTTTTAACAAATTTATGGACAACAATCTCACAGAAGTACCTTTTGTAAGCGTAGCCTCATCAATCTGAGGGGGTCATACTTTCTCATGGAATCCATGAGAGCTTTTTTACAAAAATCTTGAATTAGACAAGATTCCACACTTGAGCAACAAGCTCATATGCTCATGTTAAGCTTGTTTTAGGTATAGCAAAGCTGCTTGAGGGGGGGTTCATACTTTCTCGAGTTTATATTAGTATCAATACAACTACTTCTTGCCGATGACCTGCAGTTCGTCTGACGATGGTAGGTTCGTCATTGTATCTTCCAAAGTCTGTAACTTGGATTTAATTTCTTCCAACGTGTTGGCGAATTCTTCTTGTAATTTGGAAACGACGACGTGCAAGCGTTCTACATCAATATCCTTCACGACGGTTTGAAGTTCAGAGAAATTCTTTTCTATTGCGGAAGTTCGTTCTTCGATTTCGAGTTTCAATTTTTCCAAATCTTCATTTTTCGATTGAAATTGCTGTAATTTGGCCAAATCATTTTGAAGCGAATCCACGCTCAACTGTATATTTTGAACGCTGTCGTAAGAAGGTACGTCAACATAATTTTTTATGAGCGTTTTCAGTTCGGAATCGATTTTCAGAATGGGGTCGAGACATTGCGTTTGGAGCGTAGCGATTTCCGACTCTAAACTTTTGTTTAAGGTTTCCTGCAAAGCGATCAAATCGGTCCTCAACTTCTTAACTCGAATGTCCAACATGAGAATCTCTTCTGCATGGTCCACACGCTTGGTGTTGCCGAAAATGTCGTTAGGCATTTTTGGTTAACGGTTATTTATAATAGGATAGACGATTCGTAATTCTACGAAGAGAGGAATAAGTTTGTCGTAATCTCCGAGGAGTTCCATGTAAAGATAATCTCCTGCGGACACATCGTACGTAATGTTAGAAAGCATCTTGTCGTGCTTGATTCGAAAAATGTTCTTGCCGGTAGAAATTTTGATTTCGCCTGCGTTTTCCGGATTCACGGTGATTTGAAGTTTCCCGTCGATCGGAATTTCGTAGAAATGTAAATTGTTATTAAAAACATAAAACGTCTTGCCCACATCGTCATCCAGTTTCGTCCAAATGCTGTTGAGGTGAATGATCAACAGACCGTTGAGTTTAGGTAACACGGAAGGTAAGACTTCATGATCTGGTATGGTTTCCATAATAATCTGTTTTTTGAAACCGAACAAATTCATAGGCATGCTGGTTATTTAAAATACGGTCAAAGTTTTTTGTAATGACTGTCAGTGTTTTTTTTGTTTTTTTTTTGTTTTTTTTTTGTTTTTTTTTGTTTTATGAATCTTCTGTTGAAGATGGACATATGTTGCAGGTTTTGCTTTCTGCTAAGCGATAGTGCCCCCATGGCAGTGTGTGAATACCACACTCGAGAACGCACCTCTTGTCGTCGTTGGGATCCAGGGCAATTTTTCTAACTTTGTTTGTGGTGATGATATGGCCGACGCTCTGGATGCGCTGTTCTTCTCTTAGAACCGACGACCTGGTCTTGAGGCAATCGACGAAGTCCTCGAATGCGAGATGCTCCCGAACCACCTGTCTGCCGACACCCTTGGCCTTCTTGGTAACGCTGCCCTCGGCTTTGATGGCATAGGCCTTGGCGCGAAGACCTGCAAACTCGAGAATTACATCACCGTCCTTCTCGTCTTTGAGTTTGCCAGGCACTTTTTTGTTTCGGGGCAGGATGCCGTACTGGTTCGGCTGGGGATAGCCCGAGGTGTCGAAAAGGTTAACCAAAGCTGGTACCGTGACTATATCCCTGTATGCATCGGCTGAGTGGACGTGGTACACCAAGCTGTCCGTGTCCGTGTAGAGAAGCGAGATGTTGTGGCTATAATGTGGGCGTAATATGTCGTAGTACGTCTCGAACATGTGCAGCTTGCTCAGGTCTAATACTGAGGCACCAACATAAATTGGCTTGTCGAGTTTTACCTCACCCTTCCTCATATGCACCAGAGCAAGCTGCTCATTATAAATAGTCCTCGATTTAAATAATGGGTTTGCTACAAGCCTGCGACATTGTGCTTTCCTCGTTACCAATTTTATGTCCATGCGATTCCGCACATTCTCCATAGTTTTGCCAAACACCGCATTGTTCATAAGCTTGAATAAATCCTTATCAAGCTCGGACGTGGCTGCAGTGCGGTGTTTGGTGTTGACTTCAATATATGGCTTCAACCATGGAGAATGCTCGAACTTGAGGATGCGGTGAACTGCGCGGACCGTGACCCCTCGCTGCATCAACCACCGGAGATTCTGGTAATGCAAGACATAACGCTCTTTGGGCTCGAAATCCATGACGAGCTTCTTCTGGTTGGAATCGGGTGGACACTTGAACTCGGGTGCAGGGGGAAGATCGCAGAACAAATCCTGCAGCTTCTCGGAGAACTCAAGGTCCACCTCGGCGAAGAACCCATGTTCCGAATCGTCGAAGCTTTCGACGTCGAAGTTGGAAGGGTAAGCCCACTCGAAGCCTCTAAAGGGGAGTGGCTGCATCATGGAGTGTCCGTAGAGGTTATTGACGTCCGTGTACATGATGTAGCTGGACGGCTGTGAGGGGTCGCATCCGGTGGCCATGTGGTGATTGTTGGCGTGCGAGTGTCGCTGCGACACCTGGACCATGCCACCCCGCACGGCACGTTCCACAAACAGCATCATGTCCACGTTCGAAAGAAGCTCCAGCTTGATCTTCGTCACCAGAAACATGGCTGACCACGCCAGTCCGGGGAGACTGTAGAAGTAGGCGGGGTCCAGCTTGTAGATCTTCATTGCGGTCGCACGGAACGTCTGGAACACGTCGGCAAGGAGCGTCACGTCAAGTCTGAGGTAGGCGTCGTGGTAGTCCCCGAGAGTTCGACAGCCCAGCTCGCACCACATGGACTGGGCATGGTGATATTCTTCGTCGGTGATGTTCGAGCCTCGCAGCTTGCTATAGAAGTTTGCTCGAGAAGGTAGCGTCGTCTCCGCGAACTTGGAAGGATCTGTGACGTATTCGTAGGGATAGACCCCCTTACGCCTGAAGAGACCTGCGTCCAAGTTCGGAAAGTTCGCGGAGGTGATGAGCATTTGCTCGTCGCTAAGCTTCCCTGCGAGAGCATCGAGGCTGGCCGGGAGGAACCTCAGGGAGTCGAGGAAGCGAAGCTCGACGGTAGAGTGTGATCCTGGGATTCGCACCCACTTGCTCACACTGATGTAACGCTCCTCGTTCTGCGCCAGGACGTTGATTCGCATGTCGTCGTACCCAAGATGCTTGACGAGGTGGTGGAAGTCGTATCCCGAGCCATTGTGAAAAAACACAGGGATAAATCGCGGGTCCCGGGCCATGAGGTTGCATCCGTTGCACCAAGGACCAACATACCTACCGTTAAAGTGATCATGGTGTTGGACTTTACGATTGTTGGCAGTGTACTCCTTGACGCAGACAGGGCAAGCGATGGACTCGTCGTGTCTACGCTGATCGTCGGGGGACAGTGGGAGCATAGACTTGGGGGCCAACAGTACCTTCCCTATCTCATTGGCCTCGACAACCATCCTCTCGAGGAAGTGTTTGGCTGCGTCGGGACCGCGATACACGTAGGGCTCGGGGGCAATGTGCTGGTCACGTCGCACCACAACGTATGCATAACTCGAAGCCTCGTGGAGTTGGTAAGGGGTGGTGGAAGAAACTTCAGGGTCGGGATCGCAAGTGGACAGGGGTTTGAGGAAGGCCTCGAAATCCGCGATGATGATAGCGGGGTGCTCCACCATGGCACCGTGCATGTGGAAACGCTCCACGGTGCCAGGTTTGGGTAAGACTGCCACACCAGGCTCGTTGGCTTTGCAGTAGATCTTGTGGCTGGCAAGCTTCTCTGCAGCGATGTTGGAGCCTCGAACATGTTGGTAATTGTGTTGATCCTGTCCGTCGAATATTGACAAGCACCTGCGACACACCTCGACGTGGTGACTATCACTGCTCCGCTGGCTTGAAACAAGTCTAGAGAGCGAGCGAATAAGAGTGTAGTGGTGATGGGTCTCGTCCTTGATAAGTAGGAGATGGATTTCTCGAGCATCATTGTTGTTTACGTCACTCACCCGGATGGGGTACACCGCATTTTCGTCAGTGAGACCGTAAACGTTGATGGCCAACCGAGGGTTGTGTGTACGAGCCTCGAACTTTCGAATGTCCGAAAGCGCCACCGGGTAGTCGATCCCAGCCATGGCAACTTCCAGCTCTGCCTCATAGGGTAGGTAGTGGTTAACTCGGCGTGGTTGGTTTTTCCGGTCGACAGGGTGCAACGCCGCAAGCACCGACCAGAGAAAGCACTTGGCGTCACTGTTCTGAATGTTCAGGACGGCCTTCTTTGCCACAATGGTAGGTGGTAAGGGGACGTAGCTGGAGGCGGAGAGAGGTATGAACTTGCAAAGTTTGACGCACAGTTCGTGAGGCTCGCCACACAGCGAACCCCCCGAGCCTTTAGCTTGATGTTCTTCTTGTTTTGCCACCAGCTCATCGGCAAACTGGTTGTAGATGACCTCGAGGTTGTCGACATCCGCCAGATGCAGCGTCTTCGCCTTAGTATTGTGGCAGAAGCTGTAAATTTCGTCAGACGGCTTCTTGTACTGGCAACGTAGCGATGCGTAGAATTTAGTAGAGTGCGTTGCAGGCGCATCGCCGAGGATGGAAATGATTTTGGCTTGCACGTTCTCCAAAGAGCTACGTACGTCGCATGAGCCCTCCGAAGTGATGACAAAGTCCTCTAACAACTGCTGGAAAGCAGACTGGTTCGCTTTCGCCACAGGCTTGACGCGTTTGGCGGATGGTAGCGAGTCGGCTTCCGCTTTCCTCTTGGTCGAGCTGGTCGACGGTTGGGGAACAGGTGCTCCGACGACAACTTTGCATGATGTTATATGCCTCTTCAAATTATTAATGGTAATATGTATACCGCACCTGGGACATGGTTTTTTAGCGGTTACACGCTTACCAGGTGCGCAGGTACGACAATGTCTTGCAAAATGTGCGCTTGATATGGTTATCTTGCACACAGGGCAACTTTTCTCAGATTGCATTTTGTTGAAAATATTTGTGGGGTATGTTATTATATATATAGTGGAGTGCTACAAAATAAATACTGTGCAATAATTCACAATAGTGTTGGGTTTGGTGGGAGTGTGCTATTTATGCTACTTCTTGCTTCTTAATAAATCCTGTAAATAATTGAAAAAAAAATAATTAAGCTTGTGTATAGAAAACACAAAAATATTATGTGTGCATAATTCTACCAAACAATCTTTTTTTTCTAACCCTCAGCCCTCTTGGCGTATGAAGTATAAATCATAATTTCAGAAAACATGGTTATTTTCCGCTCGCCATTTTAAAAATCAAACCATAAGCATTATTTATGTTTATAGTATTCGTCGAGCAATAGCAGATAGAGCAAGAATCGTTTTCCTACAACCCATAGTTGATGAATTACAAAACATCTTAGAAATTACATCTTGAAATTTTAATCCAAAATAACTCGAAAACAGCAGGCAGTAGTTATCATCCCTCCAATAAGTTGTAGAGTACTTCTAATTTTGTATCGAATGCTATTAAAATTTTCGAATTAGGGCAAAAACTAAGCCGGCAAATCAAGTTTCTCAAAAAAATAAAAAATTGTCTGTATTTGCGAAACTTGAGGGGGTAGAAACGATTTTATTTGCTAGTCGAATAGTTCTCGTCGAATCCTATCCAACAAACCTAAAATTATCATCCTAGCTCAATTAGGAGCCGAGAAAATCAATATCTTGGAAAACGTCTTAAGATTTTTGTCTTAAGAAAATTTTCTTGACAGACCGGAAGTAACATCTTGAGATACCGGAAGTCGACTTTCTTAAAGATTAAGATATTTGTCTTAAGACATTTTCCAAGACATTGATTTTCTCGGCTCCTATGGGGCCTAGAACCATGTAACTTTGATCTATGTATATACCAACACTTGCCCGACCCTGTGGCCGAGTGGTTAGCACATCACGCTGCGACGCCAAGAGTCCCCCGGGTTCGAATCCCGGTCAGGTATGGTTGTTTGTGAATATCCATTTTCATCAATTTCATCACTCATCCCCATCTTCGCAAATTAGCTAAGAGGCACAAAATGCGAAGTTAAAATAAACTAAATCAATCAATCATTAAGTTCGTGTTGTAATCATGAAATTAAATTTTAATTAATTTCTTCCTATCCATCTCTCAAATCTATATAGCCTGTTCATATTTGGCATGTCGACCATTTTGTTTACGTAGCAAAAAAAATCTCAAGCCATTTTTTGCGAATGCTCGTTGTAGCCATAAGTATATTTGGATATAATTGTCGGATTTTATTTAACATTAGGTTTAAAAATCAATAAGCCTGCATAAAAAAAAAAACTAAATATTTTAAATAAATTAGATTCGAATAACTATGTACTTCCATTAGTTTTTGCAATGGTGTAGTGGTAGCATTGTAATCAAAAGTTCGATATCCGCACAAGTGGTTTTTGAAACTGTAGGTCCAGTCCCGATTAACCTTACGTGCATAAAATGGACTTAAAACATCAAATCTATCAGTACTTCCACTAGCCTCTGCAATAGTACTGTAATAGTTTTGTAATTGAAAGTTTGATATCCGCACAAGTGGTTTTTGAAACTGTAGGTCCAGTCCCGATTAACCTTACTGTACGTAAAATAGACTTAAAACATCAAATCCAACCCAGTGTACACGCGTCAATACTATCCACTATAAGTAAACTAACATGATCATAACTAACAGTTATGTTATTCGCAATAAAGAATAGTTTTTTAAGCGCATGTTATATATGCTCATATTTTTTGTTTAGCATAATTTCGTTGTTTAATAAAAACAACACTTTCTGTTCACTGACACCACTTGCAATTATTATTAACACACACACATGTAAAAAATAATAAAAAAAAAACAAAACTTACCTACAAAAAGCTGCTAGCAATTTAACACACACGAAACAGTAGTATAATTGCGTAAATTTTAGTTTTATAGCTGGTCAAGCTACTTGTGTGTATATAACTTATGCTGATATGGTACTCACCTGACAGACCAAACTAATTCGGTTTCTATTACACTTGATATTCCACTTGATATAGCAAACACTTTTATACGACTATCTAGTAGCAATACTCGACTGCAACTGATGTGCGCGAGGTTTCTAATAGAAACTTATACCTGCCGGCAGCTAAACTTTCAAGGTTGGTTCGAGCTATGCGTGAACGCCCTTCCTGTAGTCACCCAGTAGATTTGAATCTTGTGTGCCCTTTAGTGCAATCGTTGAGTTGAGTCCTGGGTGCGACTGCAGGAAGCTGTCAATCACATAGCCGTCGCAAAAGCTGAGAATTTGCACAGTTTCCGGCAGTAACAAATAATCTTGATTTTTGTCGAGTAATGATACCATCAACTCGATGGACAGCTTCCTGCAGTCACACCCCAGGCGATTGACAGCTTCCTGTTGTGTGATTGATGGTTTTCCATAGTTACCCGCCCAAGTTTCCACACAACACAGTTGAGTTGACCACAGATTTTCAGCTTATCCTGTCAGTCACCCCCAACAGTCGATGAAAATTGTAGATAGGCTGTGATTGATGGCTTCCCGCAGTCACCCACCCAAAGTTTTTACATGGTTGAGTTGACTACAGATTTTCAGCTTGCCCTTCAGTCACTTCAGTAGATGAAAATACAGAAATAAAAAGAAGTACGTACGTGTGTGTGTGGCGCATCGTTCCCCCGAGAGAGGTTTACAAAGGTCACGATATACGGAGTTGGAAAATTACGATATGGCGCATTCGCTCGTTACTGTTGCCGGCCATAAATCTCTCTCTCTCTCTTCATCTTACAGCAAAGTTGGCATCTCTATTTTTTTTTAGTTGTAAGTAAATTGCCAACACACTCTAGTTAATAATGCTACATATTATACACGCACACACATACTGTGCTACCATCCATCCATCCCTCTCTCTCTTTTACGGCAGTATATATTTGTTGCCGGCTCTCTTGCCCAGTGTATGTTACGCCAGTATATAAATTTGGCTAAGCCCTTGCCATGTAAAAAAAGCTGTAGGTAAATATTAGCAACACTATCGGTTGTTTAACTCTTCCCTCTCTCTCTTCTCTCTCTTTTTTTTGTAAAAAACTATGGCAAAAGTACCAGTGGGTTGGCAACCTTGCTTTAGGTTACGTTAGACCAAAAACCTTGGTGATTTTTTTCGAGTAAGATGTTGGTAATACTGTGTCCGAAAATAGGGGGGGGGGTTATGCCTTACAAGAGCAAACCATTAAAGCAAGCCCCACCGAGCTTTACTTTCGGGTGTAGTGTTGCCAACACTGCGAGAAAAAAATTGCCTGCTCCTTGCTTTAGGTTAGGTTACCCCAAAAACCTTGGTGATTTTTTTTGAGTGAGAAGCTGGTAACACTGCGAGAAAAAAATTGCCAGCTCCTTGTTTTAGGTTAGGTTACCCCAAAAACCTTGGTGATTTTTTCAAGTAAGAAGCTAGCAACACTGCGCCATCAAATAGAGCTCATGCCTTACGAGAGAAATCCATTAAGGCGAGCTCACCACTTCAGCTCACCACAAGAGGTTTCTCAACCGGGTTTATTGCACTACTGGCCGCCATGAAGTGTGGAAATGTCCTATTGTGTGGCGACTTCAATCTTTCAATTGACTGGGAAACTCCAAACACCGGAAGTGCAAATTGCTCAAATGACAAATGGTTTATCGACACTTTCATACACGGCATTGGTTTGAAGCAACATAACATGCACAAAACACGAGGTGAAAGTAATTTGGACTATGTGCTGGCAACACTGTGTGAAATGGAGATAACTCCACAAAGGAACTTGCTACCCTCAGACCATGCCTCTTTAGATGTCGCTGTGCACCTCCCGTCCGCTGAGAAGGTCAAGAACCTCCAACCCCAGAATGGACCACGCCGCCTGTGGCGAAAAGCCCCCTGGAATGAAATTCGCAGAGCAATAGATGCCTACCCCTGGTTTCTGCTGGAACAGGAAGAGATCAACGACGCCGTGGATATGTTTGTGGAAGTTCTGCATGCTGCAATAAATGACTTTGTTCCCACGAAGAAAGCGCGCTCTGCGAAGTACCCGGTTTGGTTTGATAGTGAACTAATTCATATTTTGAAAAACAAGAAACAGGCTTGGAGTTTGTGGAAACAGTGCCCCAATGAACACACTTATAAAACATTCTGTGATATTCGGAGGCACTCAAAAAATCTATTCAAAAATAAGTATATTGATTATGTAAATAACTTAACATCAGAGTGTATGACTGATCCAAAGAAGTTCTTTTCATTAGTTAATTCAAGAAAGCAGAACCCGCGTGTGCAGATGGAAATTGTGCATAATTCTACCACCGCTGTAGGAGATGAGAGAGCGCAACTTTTTAATGTGTTTTTTCATGAAAATTTCTCCTCAGAGACAATTTCTGAACCTCTTCCTAACGTCAAGTCTGTCAGTTCACACACTCTCTATTCGATTAAAACCTCCCTTGAAGAAGTAAAATCTCTCCTCTCCTCTTTACCGTTTCGCCGGTCATTAGCCTATGATGAAATTCCGACAATTTTTCTTCGTAAAACTGCTGTATCCTTGGCTCACCCTCTGTGCCTCTTACTTAATAAGTGTTTTTCTACAGGTGTGTTTCCCTGCTTGTTCAAACGTGCCAATATTGTACCTATCTACAAATCTGGAAACAAAAATTCCACAAATTCGTACAGACCGATCTCTCTTTTGTCACCTCTCTCCATTGTCTGTGAGAAAATAATTAAAGACAGGTTGCTAAAGTTTACATCTCCCCTTATAAATACTGCTCAGCATGGTTTCCTTCCAGGCAGCTCTTGCTTGACCAATCTATCGGTATTACTTTCACATGCTACTCAATCTATCTCAAACAATTCCCAGCTTGACGTTATATATTTGGACATCTCAAAAGCCTTCGATAAAATAAATCATGATCTCCTTCTTCATAAATTACAATCCAGATTTAACATCCATGGAAAATTTCTATCCTTACTACGAGACTATCTGAGTGCACGAGAGCAGCGTGTTATCCTTCCTGGCACCTCTTCCAGCTTTCTTCCTGTTTTGTCTGGAGTTCCCCAGGGAGCGTCTTAGGCCCACTTTTGTTTCTTCTTTACATGGATGATCTCCCCGACAGACTGTCCTCTCTCCCTATAAATATACTTCTTTTTGCCGATGACTGTAAACTCTTCACAGAAATCTCATCAGAACACGATGCTTTAATCTTACAGCAAGCTCTTACAGAACTGCTTGTGTGTTGTGTGGTGTCGCCAGTGGAAACTTCAATTGAATCCTAAAAAATGCTCCTGCCTCACCATTTCCCTAAGAAGAAACAAACTCGATTCTGCTTACTATCTTGAAAACAATCCCATCAAAAAAGTTTCCTCTCAAAAAGATCTCGGAGTTATCAAGGACGAAAAAGTAAACTTTAATGAGCACATTACGAACACTACTAAAAGAGCAATGCGCCTTCTCGGTCTTCTGTACAGGTTCACTGAAATACAAAACCAATCATCAATCAGCATATTTTACAAATCCCTTATCTCCCCCATTCTTGAATACTGCTCTCCTATTTGGACCATGGCTTCAAAAACAAATCTTTCCCGGATTGATTCTGTTCTCAACTTTTTCCTCGCCATTGCTCGCCACAGACTACCTTCTCTGAGACACCTTCAGAAAACAGATATTATGTCTTTCTTCAATATCCAACCACCACACACTCGTCGCGAATTAGCAGACATGAAATTCTTGCACAAAATTATGAATGGTAAAATTAAATCCGAATTTCTGCTCAACAAATTTCATCTACGTGTTCCCACACGGCCAACCCGCAACGTTAAGCTATTTCACAATCCCACCACAAGGCTCTCCCTTCTACAGCGGTCTCTTTTATACAGGCTTCCTCACTCATATAATAACCTGCCTCCAAATGTGGACATATTCTTGCCAGAAAAAAGTTTTAGAAAATTGTTAATGACATATGTATAATTTTGATTTGTTTTCAGTGCCATCTTGTACTCTTATTTGTTGTTGTTATTATTGTTGTTTTCCTGTTGTTACTGTTTCAGTGTAAAATGGTCATTCAGTACTGTATCTGAAACTTTAGGTAAAATAAATAAATAAATAAATAAATTGGCGAAGGTGAGACGATCGGGAGGGATGGACTGCAACTCGTAACCCTCAACTTGCTCCATGTTTATTTATATATTCATCACAACCATGTCTGTGGTCGTGGTAATGGAAATATTCACCACATAACCATTCCCACAGGTCACAACAAATACAATCAGTAGTATGAAAGTACCTATAACCAGGACGAGAAATGATGAACCCCCCTCAGGCAGATTTGCCTACACTTAAAACTTGCTCAACATGCCCATATGAGCTTTTTGCTCAAGTGTGGTACTCCGTCTAATCCAAGATTTTTGTAAAAATGCCCTCGGGAAGTTCTGTGAAATGATGAGCCCCCGAGATTGATTTGTCCACACTTGCAAAAGCCACATCTGTGAGATTGTTGTCCATAAGCTTGTCAAAAATATGCCCTTCTTGATATTTTTTTTGCCCACACCTAAAACTAAGCCACACACACCCACACCCACACCCACCCACATTGACCTTGACCTTGACCTTGAGATGACCTTGACCTTGAAATTGACCTTGACCTTGAGATGACCTTGACCTTGACCTTGACCTTGACCACACCCACCTACATACACACCCACACCCACCCACACCCACCCACATACACACCCACACACACCCACACCCACCCACACATATTTACTTCCGGTCCACTTGTGGCCTATTTCTGGTTTATTTATATTGCATCATGTTTTGCAACAAATTATTACCCAATATTATGCAATAAATTATTAGATATGTGTTATTTTCTGATTGGTTGGTTATGACATAATGTGATGATGTGTTATATTCTGATTGGCTTATTGTTTCAGATGTTTTCAATGTGGTCTGTGCTTATGCTATATAAACAGATTTTGCTTTGCATATCAGCCAGTATTGTGATAGTTGTTGAAGAGTAAGTGTGTGTTGTTGCAGTGCTGCTCATATTTTTAAGCACAAAAATATTGCAGATTTGTATAAATTGAATTACAAATCTATTTGATTTAATATACAGAATTTTTGACAACCTGTCATAGGTTTATTAAGTATAGAGTTTTGATTTGAACCCCAAGAAATTTTATATAAATACCAAAGCCAAAAATATTAACACACATACACACACACTCACACACACACACACACAAATCACACTACTGAACCCAACTGATATTTTTTATTAAGTATAAAGTTTTGATTTGGACCCCAGGAAGTCTTATATAATAAACAACAACAAAAATGCCAAATCAAAAATATTGTAATCAATGCAATAAGAATATAACCAGCCCCAATTGGGCCAGGCACCAAAAGAATTGTAATCCAGACAAATGCAGAACTCCCACAAAAATATGCCCTAAATGCCATAGAAAATATAGTCTGGAATATTTCACATATAAACATAAAGGTACTTGTTCTGCACAGTCATCAACATTGCCCCCCCAACACCCTATACATCTGGTCTGAAAAGGAAGCATGAAACACCTGTTAATGCTGGACCAGCAAAGCAGCCACGCTATGAACCCATCCATAGCAGTTTTAATGGCCAACTAAGGGATCACCGGTTTGTATCAGAGCCAAAATGTGACATTAAAAATTTTTTGAACAGTATAAAACCAGATGTGCAGGCAATTCTAAATGCACAAAATGGCTCTTATAAGCTGTCCCTCAAATTGTTTACACAATATAAGAAGCCAAATGGCACAAAATTTACACAGCCCCACATAACAGAAACTGTACCGGTATATTCAAATGCAAATTCAGACAAAATAATAAGCAGTTTGATAGATCAATTGAATATTAAACACTCTGAATTTGCTGGAAAAGAGTCAGGATGGAGCCTATGCGGATCTCCACACAAGCTCTATGTTAATATTTCTGAATTCAGCCCATTAGAAGGTTCCACTTATGTGCCTTTACCTGATAATATATTAAAAACAAACAAGCCGTGGTTAATATAAAAAATAATGATGAGAAATGCTTTTTGTGGTGTATTTTAGCTGCTTTATATCCAGTTTCAAGGCATCCTGAGAGAATAAGTTATTATAAACAACATGAATATGATTTTGATGAAGCAATGGAGGGTTTAAAATATCCAATGTCTGTTCAGAATATTGATAGATTTGAAAAAAGGCCAGGAATATCGATGGTAAACAATTATCTATTAATGTATTTATTTGTTCTACTGGCCGTGGCAATTGCTTGATAGCACCTCTCAGAATCAGTACATTTGATGATGATTCTGCTGTTCCGATTGATCTGCTCTTAATTGAAGGGGATGATCCACACCATTATACTCTGATACAAAATCTTGAAGCTTTAGTCAGAACACAACTAGACAAATCCAATACAATATTCAAGTTGTGTAGGAGATGTTTAATTGTATTTGATGGTAAAAAAATAATAAATGGGGTTCGTGAAAAAAATGCAGAAATTGCTAAAAACAAGTTAATTGAGCATCTGAAATACTGTGGCAACCATAAACCTGTTCATATGGTGATGCCTAATCCAAGTGAAAATGCCAAATTCAAAAAAATTTGAAGCCTTGTTGGAACACCCAGCATATATAGTCTGTGATTTTGAATCAAACCTCAAACCCCTTGCATTCTGCATTCCAGATCCTGAGGAATCTTCAATTACACCATACCAGCTACATGAACCTTCTAGTTTTTATTATGTGGTTGTACAAGATGGGGTTGTTAGTAAAGAAGATTTATACATGGGATCAGATGCCATCAAAAAAATTGCAGATAGAATAGAAAATGAGTGCCATGACATAGCATCTAATGTCTTATTAAAATCAAAACCTATGTTGCCTTTAACAGAGAAACAGATTGAAGATTTCAACAATGCAGAAAAATGCCCGGTATGTGATTCTGAATTTTCAGATACAAATATCAAGGTTCATCACCATTCTCATACAGATGGTAAATTCATAATGGCCCTGTGTAATAGCTGTAATATTAAGATCCCGAGACCAAAATTTGTCCCTATATTTTGCCATGGTGCATCCAATTATGATTTTCATCATTTGATCAGGTACGAGGGGTTTGACATGCAGAATTTAAATATTTTAGCTGAAAATAATGAGAAATATATTGCCATTAGCAAAATAATTAAAGTTAATGGTGTTCCTATTCACTTAAGATTTCTTGATTCAATAATTTACACAACACATTTTCTGATCTGCCCCCAATTCCTGTGGTTGAGAGCTCACCTGGCTCTAAACAAAAGAAATTGATGATGATTCTGGATCGAAAACAGGGTTATGACTTATATTACAAAAACCTCCAGTTCCTGATGCATCATGGTGTTCAAGTGACCAAAATTGGAAAAGTTTTGAGGTTCAGGCACTCAAGATGGTTGAAACCATATATTGATACAAACACAGAGCTTCGAACATCTGCAATGAGCCAATTTGATAAGACCTTGTTTAAATTTATGGTCAATTCTGTGTATGGCAAAACAATAGAAAATGTCAGAAAATATACTGATGTTAAATTAATTACTGACCCCAGCCGGAGCAAAAAATTGATTGCAAAGCAAAACTTCAATTACAGAAGAATTTATGATGAAAATATGGCACTTTTCAACATGAAAAAACAAAGATTAAGTTTGGTTAACCTATTTATGTAGGGTCTGTGATATTGGAATTGGCCAAATTACAAATGTTAAAATTGTTTTATAATGTGTTGAAGCCTTTTTATAAGGATCGTGTAAAACTGATGTACATGGACACAGATAGTTTTGTTCTTGATATTCAAACAGAAGATGTTTATCAAGATATAGCACAGCCTGAATTGTTTAAATATTTTGATACAACTGAACATTCAAAAATTAAACCCACAACAAAAACGTGCCTGGCAAGTTAAAAGATGAGACACTTGGTGATGTTATTGTGGCATTTGCTGGTTTAAGGGCCAATATGTACAGTTTTGAAACATGTAGTGGCGCTATTGCCAAAAAGGCCAAGGGCATTGGCAGAGTGACTGTAGACAAAGAGCTTGAATTTGAAGATTACAGAAATTGCCTCAAATCCCAGAGTTTAATCAGAACTTCAGAATCCACAATTCAGAGTGTGGATCACTTGTTGACTAGCAATATTGTAAGAAAAGTGGATCTGGACCCACATGATGATAAGAGATGCATTTTATCATGTGGCATACATACTTTACCATGGGGTCATTGTGATTTGAAAAGTGGTAATCAATGCCCAATTACAGAGCATGATTTGAAATAAATAAACATGCCTATGAACTTATTTGGGTTCATAAAACAGGCTATTATGGACCTGCCAACACCACAACCCTCTTCTGATATAATATCTAAACTAAGTGCTTTGTTAATTATTCATCTGAACAGCATACTTACAGATGTTGATGATGAAACAGGTAAAACATCGTACATATTTAACAATAATTTAAATCATTACCAATTACCTGTAGGTGGTCAATTGCAATTTATTACAACCCCTGAGGGTAATGTCAAGATTTCAGTAGGGAGAAATATTTATAGAATTAAACACTCAAACATGATTTCTGGCACTGTATATACTGTTTCTGCTGGTGACTGATTATATATTGAGGTCCCGGGATCATATGACAAGCTTATACCTTTTTTTATAGAATTAAGAATTAGATATTCAATAATATGACAAGCTTATACCTTTTTTTATAGAATTAAGAATTAGATATTCAATAATAAATAACCACTAAATCAAAATGCCTAATGATATATTTGGCCATACAAGGCATGAAGATCACAGTGATGAGATTCTGATGCTTGATGTCAGAGTCAAGAAATTAAGAAGTGATTTGCAAGCATTACAAACCACACTGAATGCCAGTCTTCAACTAGAAATTACAAATTTACAATCACAATGCATAGACCCTCTTCTTAAAATTGATTCTGGACTCAAATTATTGCTTCAGAAATATACTGATTTGGCCACATTAGATAATTTTCAAAGTTTAGAAGAGGCTGTAGCAGCTCTTCAAGCCAAATTTAAGACCCAGGCCACCAACTCTGAGCAATTGAAACAGCAATTGGAAGAGCAGATAAATAATGTCCAGACACAGCTCCAAACAATTGTCAAAAGCATAAAATCACAAGAAGATTTTGATCTAGTGATTTCCACTCTAAAGGAACAGATTCAATCACTCCAGATACCTAATCTGGACCCTCTGAACAATGCCATTGCCGAGGTTAAACTTGAGGGTACAATAGCAGAAGTGCAAAGTGATTTGACAAATGTACAAGAATCTCTAGAATCCCGCCTGTCTGGTATTGTAGACACACTTGTCCGTTTCCAGCAACAGATCACAAAGCTTGAAAACCTCAACATTGAATCTGAACTATCTCATTTTCATCACTTGATCGATGATATCCAAACAAAGCTTGAAATTTTACAACAATCAACACCCACTCAGGCTGATATAGCCCTGCTCCAAAATGCTATGCAAAATGTGGCTGATGCTTCTGAAATAAATAATGTGAAATTGGCACTTGAATCTTTGCAAAATACTGTATCAAATCTGCCTACATCACAGGAACTTAAAAATATTAAGAGAGTTGTGAATCGCATATTGAAATCAGAAGATATCAAGAATATCCAGACAGAGATCAAACAACTTACTCAGACAGTGGCCACCCTACCAACTAATCAACATATTAATGAACTGCATGCCCTGTTTGAGGATATCAAAAGACAGGTCCATGATCTTACTGCTCAAAATTCAAAATTGGCAGTTGTTGAAAATTTACAGCAAATTGTAGCTAATATCAAGCAACAGCTAGGGACCATGGAATCCAATCAAGCAAATGCTCTGTCTGTTTTTGCCACCCAGCTACAAGAAATTGTGCAACAATACAAGAAACTTGTTGGGGACATAAAAATCAAGCCAGGCTATGATGATGTTGTTAGGACTATCAATGAGCACCTTGAATCTGTAACAAGCAGATTGCTTACAGCAGAAAAAGAAATAGCAGGCATAATCGAGAATCCTAAACATACAGTAATTCTTGAATTGTACAGTATCCCCAACAAAGAATATGATTCACCATTTACACCAGGTGGCAAAATATATATGCTGTTCCCTGCACAATTTTATTACCAGTTTTTTGTTGGGGGCACACTGAGACCAATCAAGATCAAATATTGGCTACAACCACAGGCACACCACTACCCCACCTTATCAATAACAAATGCTGACAACAAACAAAAAATCACCAGTGTAGAGTTAGAGGATTTTACAGATCCCAATACATTAGAAACATCTTATGCTGAAGATGATGGCTCTCTGGAATTTCATATACAAATAGGAGACAAATTATATTTAGAAAATCCTGTAGTATCAGATGCTGAACACCCCATAGTTGCAATATTCTTGTTTTCATATTATGTCTAGACAAATTATTGTTGATGAATTACACAGACAAGCCAGACATAATTATAAGAGACTGCCAGTAGTCACAAAAGGCATAGATGATTTATGGCAGTGCGACTTGATTGAGATGGCAAGTGGACATCTGAAAAACTTAGACAAAATCAACAAGGGCTACAAGTATCTACTCATTGTAGATCACCGCGCTATTTGCAAACAGATAATGGCAAAGAATTTTATAATTCTGTGTTCCAACAATTTATTAAAAGCCAGTCAATACAACATTATTCGAGTTACAGTGATCTCAAGGCCTCAATGGTAGAGAGATTCAACAAAACCCTAAAAAATCATATGTATAAACAATTCACCCTGCAAGGTAATTATAAATGGCTTAATATTCTTCCAGAACTTCTACATAAATATAACAACTCGGTCCATTCCACAATCAACATGAAACCCTCTGAAGTAACTTCATCTGATGAGCAAAAATTGATCAGGACTGTTTATTAACCTAGATACCAGCCAACAACAAGAAAAGCCAAATACAAGGTGGGTGATCAAGTAAGAATCAGCAAATATAAGCACTTATTCAAAAGAGGCTTTACAAGAAACTGGAGCACTGAATTATTTACAGTGGTTCAAGTTAAACCTGGGACCCTTAACACATATATAATAAAAGACCACCGAGGAGAAATTCTCAAAGGCCGGTTCTATGAAGAAGAACTCAACAAAACTAAACAGCCTGACACATATCTTATAGAGAAAATCATCCGCAGAAAAGGCAACAAGTTATTTGTCAAATGGCTAGGCCTTCCAGAACACAGCTGGATCGATGCAGACAAAGTGATAATATGAGCACCTGGGATGTTATAAAGAGGCTGCCAGAACCTGAACAGCAGATTAAGAGAAATGGCAAGTTGCTGCCTGATAATATTACATGTCTTATTGTTGGGCCAACGGCTTGTCGTAAAACTACACTAATGATTGATAATTTTTTATTAGCACCCAACTGGTTAGATTGAAGAAACAGGCACTTGTATGTCTTCTTTAAGAGCTTGGAACAATTAAAATATCAGCAGCTGATGAAGCTATATGATGGATTGGATATAGCCACTTTTGAATCAGATGCTAAGCCACTCCATGAATGTCTTGATAACTCTGTTGTTGTGTTTGATGACATTATACTGGATAATCAAAACAAGGTTAGAAAATTCTTTACACAGGGCCGACACAAAAACATTGACTGCTTCTACCTGGCACAGACTTTTTCTAAATTACCGAAGCAGCTGATCCGAGACAACAGCAATTTGATATATGTGTTTCATCAAGATCATACCAACCTCAAACACATACATGATGAATATGTAGGTGGGGACTTGAGCTACAATGATTTTTCCAAGTTTTGCAGTAGGTGCTGGAACCAGGACAGTTATGGGTTTGTCACAATTGATATGACAAGAAAACCCAATAAGGGCAATTATAGAAATAAAATCAACAATTTTCTAGACATTGAAACATATATAAATAACCATAAAAAGGCCAATCATTGATGATCTTAAATTAAGAGATTATCTTGTAAAAAGATTTAAGGGATGGAAATCAGAGAACCGAGGAATTTATGAACAACACAAACAAACAGAACAGCCTATTATTGATGCTATTAGTGAATTAGGTAAAAATATCAAAACTGTTACAGAGCAAAATCAAAATTTGATCACAGAGCTTGTACCTGTAGCTGCAAGGAACATATTAGATTATCCAATCACCCCACTTTCTAGTATTCATACACCTAGTCCTGTTGCTCCTCGATGAATTGAAGCCACTCTGGATCCTATTGAATTGGGTCTTCTTGCTCAAAAATATTTAAGCACACCTAAAGACAACAAAGATGAGGTCTTTGGCTTATATGCTGACACAGAGCGTGATGGTAGCATCATACATAGAATTGGCAATTTCAGAGTAACATTTATGGGAGATGATATAATTGTATATTCAGAATCTCATCTAGGAGAAAAAGGTGGTTTTGTTAAATATCCTGGCACACCTGGATTGTGGGAACTGATGACTAGGAAAAGGCCTGGCAGCTATACAGATCAAGACTATGAACACAACAAAGAAATATTAATAAAATCAGATGCTCTATACCAGAACAATGATCCCACACATAAAAGAGTCAAGTCTAGCAGTGGAGCAAAATATAACAACTTAATCAAGCCCATATGGTCACAGATCAAGACTGGGAGTGGAATCAAACAATACAACACCCTGCCTAAAGAATTTGTCTGGGTTGATGATGTCAGGAAACTTGTAGATAGGTTATTGGTGATAGCTGGGGAGGAAAATGCTGGCAACCACAATTTTTACAATGAAAAGGTTGGAATTATGGACATGATAAGCACCAAATTGTCTAATTTTATAGTGAATGACACTAAGGGGATTGGATATCTTATAAAAATTATTAATACTCTACCACCTAAATTTTGGAATATTTCTGAGGGCCGGAGGTTGGTTAATGACATTATAAACAAGCTGCCATTTGAACTACACATTCCAGGCTATCAGTATTGTGGTCCAGGCACAAAATTGGACCATAGATTAAACAGAGGGGACCCTGGTGTTAATCCCCTAGATGCTGCTTGTAGAGACCATGACATAGCATACAACACATATTCTGATCTTGACAAGAGACATGTTGCAGACAAGAAATTAGAAGAGGCTGCATTTGGTAGATTTGTAAGCAAAGATGCTTTTTTAAGTGAAAAAATAGCAGCATTGGGGACCACCATAGCTATGAACACCAAACAAAAACTGGGGTGGGGGCTGTGAATATGTATATAATAAACCTAGAATGAAGGCCAAGGATGTTATGTATCAAATACCTTATGCAGGTCTTAAATCTCTTAAAACTATTGATAGCCTTTTAACCAAAAAGCAGCGCAAGAAAAAAAGCTCTGGTATTGCCAAGGGCCATGCTATGAAATTGTTGCTTAGTACCCCCCAATTAAAAAAATTACAAAAATCTAGAAAAAAATCACATGTGGGTGGATTTATATTTACTATCCCGGCCATCTTAGCAGCACTTGGGGCTGTAGGGAGCTTGGCTGGGGGATCAGCTGCCATAGCAAAAACAGTAATAGATGCCAAGAAAAATAGGGCAGAATTAGATGAATTGAAGCGCCATAACCTGGCCATGGAGAAACAAGGCAAAGGTGTTAAGAGAGCCATGAATAAGTTTAAAAAAACAAGAGCCGCTTACAAACCAAGATATTGAAGCTTTAATCAAGCCACTGGGCATCAAAAATTTTAGAGGTGTGTACATGTCTGATTCTTTCCCAGAACAACCACTCAACAAAGAGTGTGGCATTGTTAATTTGGATAAGTACAAAAATCAGGGCACTCACTGGATTTGTTATCTTAAATATTTAAACAATAAGGCATTTGTGTTTGATTCATTTGGAGGAGTTCCACCTGAAAATTTAGTAAAATATCTAAAATCAGCTAATCTTTATTACAATAATGCCCGTGTTCAAAACTTCTAAAATGTTAATTGTGGACATTTGTATTTATCTGTTCTTAGATATATGTCTCAAATAAATAAACCATCAATTGAAAATTTTCAAAAAGCCTTGTGGTATCTGAAACATCATGGGGGTATTCCATCTCACCAGCCAAAATTCAATATTGAAACTCAAATTACATGATGATATGTTGTATCCCAAAACAATAGCTCTCAGAGCATTTTATGGCATGTACTTGATCCCTAATATTACACACCACAACAACACAATTGCAGTTGGTGATCAAAAAATTGTCATCACTCCAGGGCAATATAATCTGTCCACTCTAAATGCTCAATTACCCAGAGGTATAGTATTAACTCAAAATTCTGTCACTCACAGAGTAGAGATTGTATCTGCTACAGAAACAGTGGATCTGGGTACTATAGGAGAGCTGTTAGGCTTTGAGAACAACACAAAACTTGAACCAGCCATCAAACTCACTGCTATTAATATACCTAAATTCTTAGCCATAGAGACTCTGAATATTCACTGTAATGTGGCTGAGGGTATGATCACCAAATCAAATGGCATAGGCACTCACAAACAAACTGGCATCATTCCAACATTCAAACCTAACTCTGAATTTATGGAGCCCATCATCTACACTCCATCCCCAACATTATATTTTCCTGTGTGCCATAATAGAATAGATTACATTGAGTTGATGGTCACTAATGAAAAAGAAGAATTAGTTGATTTTGCTGGAGCCACAACAACTGCAATCATAGAAATTAATATTTAAAGAAAAATACATACAAAAAAAATGGAAAATATTGAGAGTTATGAGCTACAATCATTCCCCCCAAACAGGAGTACATTTGCAAATTTAAATCAACCCAACACAGAGATTGAGGTTGATCTTGATGTAGGGGATGGCTTTATACACCCCCACAGAGCAGATCTATACATCAAATTTGATGTTGTAAAGCTCGATGGAACAGATTATCCTGCAAATTCAAATATAAGATTGGTGGACAATTTTGTGCCGCATCTGTTCTCTGAAATTGAGATCAGAAAGCATGGTGTTGTTATAAACAGAGTGGATTATCCCGGCATTACCTCCACAGCTTTGGCCACACTAAAATTATCCAAAACCGAGGCATCATACTACAAAATAGGTGGATTTGAGGCTGGTGATAAAATATTATCTAAGAGCCACACAGTGCTGTTCCCAATGCGCCTGTTGCCAGGATTCTTCTCAGATTACAAAGATATTATGTGGAAGGGTGGCTTAAGAATCACATTTAGAAGAGCTGCCAATTATAACAATGCTTTGACGAGGTACAGCACATTAAACTCTACAGGGGAAGCTCTGCCCAATACCCTACCTGATGAAGGCAAATGCATTATTCAGACTATGGAGCTAAGAATCCCGGTTGTTGAATATGAGGCCAGTTATGCTCTTAAATACAAAGCAGATATAATAAAAAATACACAGATTCCTTTACAATTTTATACATATCAATGTGTACAGAAGCCTGCCACTAGTATTTATTATGAGTTTGATGCTACAAATTCATTCTCCAGTATACAATATGACATGCCGGATTTTGTGGTGGTACAGTTTCAAACTGGAAGACACAATAATCAGGAAAAAAATTCAAGTAGATTTGATAACTGCAACATCAAGAACATATATCTTAAAAATGGCAGAAACGAGGTATTTCCTAGAGAAAATTATAATCTAGACATGTCCAAGGATGATTTCCTTAAATTATATGAAGCATTTACAGCATACAAAAGGGTCACTACTGGCAATACTGACATGTATTACACACCAGATGAATTCAAAGCACAGAGACCCATGTTTGTCATCAACACTTCAAAAAGGAAACAAGTTGTGGTTAATGACAGGACAAACATTAAAATTATCTGTGAATTCCACGATACACTCCCTGATGACACCATATGTAGTGTTATTCTCATAGGTGAAAAATCATATGTTTATGATGTAAGAAATGAGAGAGTCACAGAACAATTCTAGAAGATTTTTGCATATTGCACAAGTTGAGCCTGGTGTATAATTAAACTTAAACCGGAAGTAAATATGTGTGTGTGGGTGTGTGTGTGGGTGTGGGTGTGTGTGGCTTAGTTTTAGGTGTGGGCAAAAAAAATATCAAGAAGGGCATATTTTTGACAAGCTTATGGACAACAATATCACAGATGTGGCTTTTGGAAGTGTGGACAAATCAATCTCGGGGGGCTCATCATTTCACAGAAATTCCCGAGGGCATTTTTACAAAAATCTTGGATTAGACAGGGTACCACACTTGAGCAAAAAGTTCATATAGGCATGTTGAGCTAGTTTTAAGTGTAGGCAAATCTGCCTGAGAGGGGTTCATCATTTCTCGTCCTGGTTATACCGTCAGCCTTCGTGATCATGCCTTCGACAACATTACAATGCACATTCAAAATCTTGATGGTCAAGAGTTTAGGGACATTGGGACCGATGTGCTTGATGCCTGCCTTGAGCATGGTGTGATCGTCGAATCCCAGGATCTGAGTGACGGTACCGAGATCCACAGTCTCCGAGGTAGATTACGTTACCTTCTAAGGTCAAGGTCAAGACCGAGATCTCAGTTGAGGGGGTGGACACCCCCATGCTTCAGTTCACACAATATTTTCTGGTAATATTCCAATGTCGGTCTATTCTGGACAGAGAGGCGAGTAGGGAAATTCATAGGTGACCGCACTTGACTTCTACGATTTTGGATGCGATCGTCGTTGTAGTAGAGGTCCTTAGGTGCCTAGATATTTGATCAAGGCTGCAAATGGTCGATTTTCTAGGGAATCGAAGACTAAAGGCACTATTACCTTGTTTGTAAAAGCAGATCAAATGGGTACAAGGGTTCTTGGAATTGTCTAGGTTGACGACCCCGTACTGGCTTTGCAGTGATCTATTGCGAGGTAGAGTATCGGAGATGTAAACTCCCCTGAAGTGTGAAATCCCTAAAAGATCAATCAGAGATCCAATGTTGTAGTTGGACGTTGGACTATTTTAAAAATTTATTCAAGGCAACACGGTGTTGCTTCATTCTTTGACCTTCTTCTCCATGGGCAGATGACTGTCTTGGCAATGGCGGTACTTCCATCGGCAAACTACCTACGGCACCCAGAGCTGCCAGGATGTCAGGGATGCTGATTATGAATCCTCAAGTGTGTGTCTTTTTATTAGAATGTTGGAGTCTCTTCAATTGTGATGTTTTGAGTAGCAACTTCATCCCATGCCTCTTGGACAGGCATGTATCGTTCTTGTCACGCTGCTTCTTTGTGAGAAGACTTAAATTCACTATCTTCCAGACCACGCCTTAGTTGGAATCTATGGTTGGGTATTATCCAGGAACCTCATTCTTTTCAAAATTATTTGTGTTCAAGTAATACCTTGCCAAGGGACCTAATTCGATTTTCTCCGAAGAGGAGGAGGTACTCCTGATGGCATGGCGTCTTGACGGGTCTTTGAATACCAGTGAAGTGTGTATGCTAGATAGTGGTTTGGGAAGATAGTTCACATAATTCCGAGCAGAAAGTTGCACAATATCACTGATCAAATGAATATTCCGCTCTGTGACAGCTTCTATCTCCTTGCCAAGACCGCTGATGGCTCCGATGATGGGTTGGTCCAGGAGCTTCTTATTCTCATAGTGACCGCGATTCTCGGATTTACAACCCTTGAATCTTTTCGCCATGTGGTCGCGGTATTTCAGATTGTCCTCTATTTTATGCTTGTTTGTTATCCTGCGATGTTTATATTTATCATCGTCACGACGATTTTCTCCATCGTTGCGACATTAAGATATCGTCAATCAATCGATCGACCAGTCAATCAGTCGATCGATCGAACATTCATTATTCAGAAAATGATTGATTCTATCTCTTTTTTTCCATTTTCTATTTCGTGTGTCATGTTCATTGTTATGAATCCATACTTGTCTCGATTCTAGCATGAAGTTCAGATATTCGAAATTTAATTGAAGTTGAAGTCGTCAACGACATTGTCATCATACACATGTCTGAGGTTTGTATGATCCTGAAGAAAAGGACATAAAAGGTTGATATTTATGTGAAGAATATGTTTGGAATTTTGGCACTGGGTGAAGAAATTACGTACCTCATTTTGATTCTCTACGATCACATAATCGAAGACCACTACAGAATTGAGGACTAAAAGTGGTATACGTTGTAAATGTCAAAAGCAAAAGCGTTGGGAAATCGCATCGTTAAGCACATCAGCCTGTACAAATGTTCAGACTATTGTCTTTTTACACGTCCTTTGAACTCCTTATAAGACTACCAGCCACTTTTCACGTTTAGCATATTATTAAGCATGGCACATTTCACAGTTTAACATGGAAAACGTTGTTTGAATTCCTGTGGCACTTACAGCGTTTACCAAATTTAGTCTTCAATTCTCGAGACATTATTTGAAATCGAAAGGTGGCTATACTCATTCCCTCATTAAGACTCATCAGTTGCTAGTACTTGAGCTGCTCTAGACTTTGAAGAAACATACAGGTGCCTATTCTTCAAGTACAACCAATGGGGTGACAGCATTAAATTGTCCACAAGCAGGGTATTCTTACCGTACACCTAGATACACACAATGAGTAATCGAATGTTGTCGGGTAGTAGCTCATCATTTTTCTAATTTCATGCATTTGGGTCGCGTAGGCTCTTTACTACATTGCGCTCTGTCATAGGATCATATCGTCTGCATTATATCAAACTTTTTCGTGAATTTCCAGCCACTTCACCAGCAGCTTATTCTTATTTCTACGCAGCACCTCCTCGATGACGTATGTGTCCAGGTATCGAGTGTTGCTGAGCTCCTCCTCATATAATCATACCTTAAAGACTTCGACTTGTCCTTTATTATAGACTGCCAGGCAAGACTCTATCGACGGTAAATAATTCGGTGCTCCAATTTTTTGTGAACCCCTTCTCGAAGGTATTTTTGAATTTGTTAATCGTCACAAGATCCCCTACACTGTAATTAGGCATCTTGGAGGTGATTAGATATTTGGAGAGAGTGCACGGTGGAGATTAATCGTACCTCGTCAGATTGGATTTCAACAGCAGGCTTCATGCCTATCGTCCTGCGGACGGTGTGATTGTGAATGGTCTACCAATTAGGATAGCATGTCAATCTAATTATAATTACCCTGAAGGGTGATTCTTTCCACATAAGCATCTTCAAAATCCGATTGATTCTCTCCAAAATGCTTGTCTTCAAATTGCTGTAGGTCTAATTATTCTCGATTTTGTGCTTATAAATGAATTGGTTCAAGACCGAGTTGTAGAATACTTTGCCATTGTCGGTCTGCAGTTAATATGGCAATCGATCTTCCTCGAAGATGATCTTGAAGGCCTCGATAACGCATACGTCAGTCTTGGTATTGAAGTTAGAGCCCATGCATTTTTGGAGAAGGTGTTGCTGACTGTCAGAAGGTACTTGTACCCCCTGTTGATTTTATGCAAATTATATAATTGCCGCTGCTCATTCAACCAGGTCAGCCGGCCATAGTTTGTCGATGCCTTTGGTTACCTCCGGTAGTCGTTGGTAGTTGCGGCGCGTTGGTCTGAGGAGTTCGTCCACAATAGCCTGCCTAGACGTGATATGATAAAAGAAATAAGTCCTGGATTGGGTTTTCTGCTGCAGAGGCAACAGGATTGTTCATGTACAATTTGTCTTCTACTTCTATGTCAATAGTTTGGAAGTCACCATTATCGGCGTAGGCTGTCTCGGGGGTATCGGGATGGGCGAAACTCAGCAATTCTATGTTTGATATTCTAGATTTGTCTTCGAAGTCCGTCAGCGACATGTTCGGTTAGTGCAATTCATGAGGCCAGTACCAGTACTTGATATTGATCAGTGTAAGTTTACCTTGGTTGAAAATTTATGGTACAGTTGTGCTGGAGTTAGCATGTACAATTTAATCCCCGGATTGAAGAGCGAAGGATATTTTTGACCTGGGTTGCTGTATAATTCAATGATGACCGTCTCTTTCAGATTGTTAATGCTGGCATTTAGTGTGTCCACCTCACTATCCATATTATTCAATTTTTCTGCACATATTCCACATGCTCACCAATTGTACACACAGCCTCATTATAGCCAGGCTTGATCCCCACTTCGACACATAGTTGCTTGAATTGCTCCTTCAAATCACGAAGTTGGCTCCTGATGGTAGCCAAGGCCGACTACTGACTCTCATCGATGTGACCAATTTGAATTTTCACATTCGCGATGATCTGCTGCCAGGTCTCAGAGGGGGTCCAGATGGAGTTCTGGGCTGTAAGGTTATTGATCATGTTCGTAATTTCTGAGGTTAATGCAAGAAGATCGTTAATATTCTGATTTGTAGGCAGAGTAGCGACGGTGTTTCGAAGATCCACGACATCGGCCTGAATATTTTTGACATCGTCGGATTTTAGTATTATATTCAAGGTTTTCCTTAGAGCATTTACCTCCTGAGAGGTAGGTAGGGTGGCCACGGTGTTCTGCAGCGAGGAGACTGCCTTCTTCACAGCAACCAATTCAGAGTCATCTGCCATAGTACGAATAGCCTCCTGTAGCTGTGTGATGTCATGTTGGGTGGTTTCGGATTGCAGGGTTTCCAACTTAGTCAGTATTTCGTTGATCAAGTGATGGAAATTGGAGAGGTCGAACTCGGTACACAGATTATCCAATTTACCAATCTGTTGTAGGTCGCTGCCAGATTATCCCTGATGACCGGCAACTTAAATTCTAGGACGTCTTGCACATGGGTCAGGTCATTCCCGAAGACATAAAGGATATCCTCGATGTGGCCTATTGTACCTGGAAATTTCCCAAAATCATCATATGTCTCGAGTTGGAGTTTGATGATGGCACAACTGCGGGTGTTGGCATTCAATCCACTAGCCGAAGATATATTTTCGATGAAGTCTTCTAATGTCTGGACTATAGACTGAGCCTCGGTGATGGCCGCATGCAATACGTCCGTCTGAAGCTCTACTTTGATGCTCTCAATGTAGGAATTTTAATAGATTGAAATTGCTCGCGTAGGTTGGCATTGCCAACATTCACTTGATCGTAGTCATCTTAGGTCTTGATGTTCTGGATAAGTGTTTGCAATTCGGTCTGGATGCTACTCATTTGGTCCATCAACTGCTCGTTGAGCTCTTCCACTTCGGAGGTCTGAGTCTGACGCAGCCTCTGAAGGCCATTTTCCAAACTGCCTGCACTCGCAGCCAAGGTCTGGAGGCGGTCGATGGAGTTGGGATCGGTGTTTTTAGCATCAACTTTGAGTACGGGTCCAAGAATAAGGATTGCAGGCTGGCAATCTACAACTGGATGTTCGAGTTGAGGGTGGTCTTCTGAGCCTGCAGATCACTCAGTAACTTCTTAACTCGAATATCCAGCATGAGTAATTTATCGCTGTTATCAGTTTTGCATCGGGTATACCCAATTATATCGATTTCTTAATTCTTTCTAAGCCGAGATTGGATGGAGGATCATTTACACATCGATGAATTGGGAGAGTTTCTTATTATATTAATCGTGCATCTCTTCATAGAGACAATCCCCCGCCTCCTTGTGGTAGATCACATTCTGTTGCTTAGCAGCATGCTTGATGCGATACAGACTCTTGCCTACATGCATCATGGCCGCTTCGGATTGTGTGACTGCAACATGAATCTTGCCTCCCACAGGCAGTCTGTATAAGGTGGCATTGTTGTTGAAAACATATACCTTCATCCCGATGTACTCGTCGATCTCATGCCATATCCCATTGAGATGCACCACGCGTAGGCCGTGCATTTTTTTTGATCAAGTCCAAATTGACAGAAAACCCCTCCACTGTTGACATTTCTATTACAATTTTTATAGAAAACACACACCCAGGAAGACTCAACATATCTCATCGACACCCATTGACATCGAGAAAGCCTCTATATTTCTCATCGACACCTATCGACTCTAAGGACGACTATACAAGCCTCATCGACAAACATCGACACCCATCCGTCGCCAATTTTGAAAAGCTTTAAATCGTGACCAAGCAGATTTAACATACATCAGAATTAGCAAAAACATTTCAACTATGTATATCCGTTTAGGAAATAGGCCACTTCCGGTCGCCATTTTTGAAAATCTCGAAATCGGGTTTTCGCAGATTTAACATACGTCAAAACATGCTGTCGGAATCAGCAAACTCATTTCGCCTATGGCATCCCCGATGGCGCACTGATAGTGTCATTGCCTTGTAATGAAGGGGTGTCAGTTTGGTATCTGGTGGAGGCTCATGGCAGAGTGATTCGTATCCCAATTAAACAGTAGGTTCAATCCCGATTAGCCTTATTGTTCATAAAGTGAACTTAAAACACAAACTCAAAAGAGAGAAAAACACCAAATCATTTCATCTGTGTCTATGTGTTTAGGGGATAGGACACTTCTGGTCGCCATTTTTGTAAATATTGAAATCAAGACCAAGCAGATTAAACATACATAAGGACATGCTCTCACATTCAGCAAACTGTCCCTTGGAAATTCTAACCAACTCATCTAATCTGAGTTGGTGAAATTCTTATTTCTCATCTTTTTATCACACATCAAGAAGTTCGTAGCTAACGATCTTAAACGTGTTGCAAAAATTCTTGACAAAGGTAAAGAGTGCTGCAACAAACCAAACTTTTGCGAATATGTATCTGTTTAAATAATCCACTCTTGATATAAACGTGGCCGCGGTGGCTCAGTTGGTGACTCGTCTGACTACCATGCTAAAGGTCCCGGGTTCGATCCAGGCCGGTTCAAATTAGGGAACTTTTCTTACGTTGGAAGCGGCCCCGGCGCCCACCCAGCGTCGAATAACATGGGTAGCTGGGGGAAACCCTGGGTGGTAAAGGCGGTCAGGGGCGTGGTGCTGATCACATCATCCCCACTCACGACCGGATCAAGAAAGTGTGTGGCGTCACCCCCACACCCCTATACGCCTTCATGGCGTGGTGCTTAGCACAGGGAAACACTTTAAATTTTCTTTATATAAACGATAAATTTCTTAACACATTAATTTTAATCAAACCTTGTATGTTATTTATTATTGTTTCAAAATTTATATCTATCGTCGATTGTAATTTATTCTGAAAAACTATCCCTAATATTCTTACTTTATCTTTAGTTACAATTCCATATGTTAAGTTTCTTTGCTTTCCCAGTGGCAACAAATGCGATTTTTTTATAATTAATTTTTGCACCTGATATTTGCATGTATTCATTTAGACAGACTATAACTTGCTCACAATTATTCTTCGAGTTGGCGAAGGCTCTTACATCGTCCATATACCCACATACATGTACGTAATTTTCACAATGCCCCAGAGATGACAAATTTGTTTGAATCATGTTCAGAAAACGTGATAACGATAACATGAACAGATATGAAATTAACGGGGATCCTTGTAAGATTCCCCTTTTCACCTGTATTGTCGATGTTAGGAACCCATTAGCAAGTACCTTAATATATATTATTACAGTTAATAGTTGCACCCAACTAATAAATTTGTCACCAAACCCACGTTTTGGTGAAACTAATTTTAAGTATTTATGGCTAACATAATTATATGCAAATGCAAAGTCAAGCGTGAAAATAGCTGCGTCAGTGCCATTCTTCTCTTAACATGTTGCCCTTATATATCTAATTATTACTAATGCTTGGTGTATGGTGCCAACACTTTGCATTCCATATTGTGTGTTACCTACTAACAATGATATATAGGGTGTTTACCTATTTGATATTATTTTTGTTAAGATTTATACTCAACATTCATTAGATTAATTGGTCTGTAGTCATTAATTGTTATCGGTTTCTTTACCTTAGGTATTAAAACAGTCACTCTAGTACTACAATTTTTTTCCTATCTTAGTTTTGTGAAATACCTTTTGAACCTACTTAGTTACTGTGGGTCCTATAGTAGGCCATATCTTTTTATAACCTTCACTTGTAATACCATCGATACCTGGTGATACATTTCTACGTAAACTGAAAACCACTTTAGTTATTTCATCCTGAGCAAAACTCTTTTTCTAATATATTTCTATCTTAATCGTGAAGTATTATGGATATATTATGTATTTTTATGTTGCCATCTATTATGTCGATTGTTTCTGTTTCAATTTTTTGTTGAAAATGTTTCTTTATTATTTGTTGAATTTCAGATTGCATTATAATTTCTTTCTCATGTTTGTTTTTAATTTCGTTTATAATTTTAATCTGACCTCTATTTGGTTTTTGTTTTATATGATATAATGTGTTTGTTTCTCCGTGATCAAAGGGCTGTAACTTACTTCTTACTTGAATACCTTTTATTTTATTTCAATGGAATCATAATAATATAGCCTGAACATGCTTATTTTATGTTATACTGACTTACCTTGCAATACTTTATATTTTAATTCACGGAAAACAATATAGTAAAAATTGTACATACTATTTCTGTCTTCATATTTTCGATTTCCATAGTTTTACAAAGTGTTTGGAATCCTACTTTAAAGCAACTATCCCACCACTCCACAAGATTTGTCTTATAACTAATTTTTGTTGAGCAAATCATCCATTCTTCTTTAAAACGTACATTAAAATCCTTGTTTTGAATCAATGCATTATTTAAAAGCCAGAAACCTGGTACACCACAAATATTATCTGAATCTATTTTGATCCTAACGATATATGCAAAATGGTCTGTAAAGCAAATTGGGATACTTTGCACATTAGAAACATGGTGCTTAATATTATTAGATACATGAGATAGGCATGATTTGGTTTCATGTATATACGTAAAATCTTCTTCATTTATTTTAACATATTCCCATGTATCCCGGCGCCCACCCAGCGTCAAATAACATGGGTACGTGGGGGAAACCCTAGGGGGTAAAGGCGGTCAGGGGCGTTATGCTGATCACATCACACCCACTCACGACCGGATCAAGAAAGTGTGGGGCGTTACCCCCACACCCCCTATACGCCTTCATGGCGTGGTGCTAAGCACAGGGGAGCACTTTATCAACTAATTGTTATCCATCTATTAATGCTTTTAAAGTTTGAGAGTATTTGTAACCTGGTATCTGATCAATGGTTCCTAGAACTGACTTAAAATCACCTCCTAAGATGATCGATGTAATATTACCACTTAATTCCGCCGCCACGTCTTCTAGAAAGAAGTGGCTCCGCTGTGTTCTGCTTTGTGAGCCAGAAGGCGCGTAAATATTACAAAGCTTTACTGCATTTAATATTGCAGTTATTATTCTTCCTGAATACTAGCATTGTACCTGTTGTATCGGTATTCCTTTAAGAATATTTTGTGAGTAAAATTATTGTTCACATCATATATATTACCGTCTTCTAAATATGGAGTTCCAATTTCTTGCAAAAAGGCTATTTCTACATATGATTTTTAAGGAAGACTAGTGAAGCTTCCTGCTTAATATTACTACACGATTTATTATAATTAATAGTAGCTACTGTGTAGGTAAACATATTTTGAAAGTTTAATGGAAAACTATGGATTACATATAGATATATATATATATATATATATATATATATATAAATATATGTAGAATTAAAAGAAAATACTCCTTTCCAATTCATTTTACCTTAATCTTATTCTGGCTATATATGCAATATTTCACACCAATTATCAAGGCCAAACTATTTGTTAAATTATTGTTTTGATTTACTTAAATCGCCTACCCTGCGCCTGGATCTTATTTTCGCTAAGTTCATTTTGCTCACTTTCGCCACACTTTTAGTCCGATTTTTGTGCCAGTTACATTTTCCACTACCATTTTCATATTTACACTACTACTCTCACTGTCTTCATCAGTAATCAACTCACTATCCATATCGTCTTCCATTACGTCTTGTTGTTCCTCCTGTATTTCTGCTGTCTTCTGATCCTTAAAATCATTGGTGCGTCGCGCGCCATCATCAAGGACTATTTCTCTCACTGATTCCGGTTTGGAGTTTTCTTCCGTAGTTACCAAACATGGTGTACCATCTTCCTCTGGGATCTTCGAAGCCGCAACTGCAACTTCTGCTTCCTTTCGTGATGTCTTTTCGCTATTGGTAGGTGTTCCGTCCTTCTGGGTGTTAGGGTGTATTTCTGTATGTATTTCAGTTGATTCCAACTGATTCTCAAGGCTATTAGAAGGTGTTTCACTGGATGGAACGGGAACTCCTTGGTATGGTCTCGAGGTTCCGACGAATCCTTCTCGTTGTTGGTCCACTTGACTGTAGTTTCGTCCGTGCCTGAGCGGAACTCTGAGGACAGTGGGTTGACGAAGTTCGCACATCCTAGGTTCATGACCAGGCTGGTTACAAATGTGGCAAGTCCGTTGCTGTCCATCATATATAACGTTCTTTGTCAACACTATCGACAGTTCCAAATTCTCGCAGTTCTTCTTTCACGCTATCATCGTCCATTTCCAATGGGAGATTAAAGACAGCCACAAACTTCCCTTCCCGCATCTTCTAATGACACTTTCACAATCTTACCATCAGCGTAACGAAACTCCATGTCAGACCCATGTTTTTCTAATAGTTTTCTCATTGCCGCTTCTCTCACAAATTTAATATATATACACAACGCAAAATTGTCGGGAATTGTGTTACCATCAATTCGTCAACATGAAGACTGAATTGTCCGTGAATAAATTCATGTATATCCGTTGCCCTCGGTTTAGGAGCATTCACTGGATAGCTTATGTTTATCGTATTTAACCTATTCATTTCCTTATTCTTACTTGCCACTATAGTACTTACTGGTTTACAGATGTGTCTCTTATTTTACAAATCCAATTTTTCAGACGTAGGTGACTCACTAGTTTTACTCGGGGAACGCTTTACCAGAGAATGATATCAGCACGTCCAACACAAACGGCGACCACCAAGGAAATAATTCCAAATTGGTTGCAACCTAGTAGGGAACATTGAGCACGCGTGTGACCATATGTCACCGGACATTCTCCTGCCTGTGCAATCGGAGTGGATACGGCGTCTATGGTTATGCATAGGACGTGATGGCCATCACAAAGAACATGTGTTGTAGCGTGTCGCTGGCACGTGATTTTCAAGCTTTGAGTTTTTATAAAATGTAAACGATACAATATATCAAAGAAATAATTATACTTATGGATTCCTTAGCTCACGTTATTGTAATGTGATACGTTACATACCCCACATCCATTTGACATTTCGAACCTGCGTTCAAGATGGCGGATTTCAAGATGACTACCATGGTCAACATTTACCTACCCTACATGTTTACCTTCTACTAGCATATCTCATTACCAGATTCCAAATTTTGCTTTCAGCTTTTATAATAAAAGGGTGTTCAAAGACTTCTGACTCACCCGGTATTATTTCATCAACGTAACATGACTCCTCTGAGGGGGGATATCACACATGACATTCTGCATATTTAACCCCGTAACAATGGAACTGTCCATAAACCCATAGGTAATCGAATGTACGTACCTGTGTGTTCATACTTCTTCAACTGAGAATTATGCGTGTGGCATAATTACAACTTACGCATTTCATTTCACTGGTTTTCTTCTTGAGAATATTAACGGTGGTGTGATTAATCACCCAAAAATTTTCAATTCTTGCACTTCTAAATATCGAGGCTTAGCAGCAACTAAAGAACTCTAAATTCCATGTAGTCTCGAGTAATAATTTCAATACATATTTCATTATATTGTCACGCGAACAATAACACATTTCAGGCTGCAATTGGTGTGACGACAATAAATTACATTACGTAGCACCCATTTGGTAAGAAAAATAATTGGAGACGCGGGGAAACGAACCTAAGATTTTCGCTTGCAAAGCTGATGTTTATCCAACTTGGACAAAATCTAAGGTGCGGTAAACTTGTTTTTCGAGTCGTTTGTCTTTAAGGTTTCATCTTAAGCTCTTCACACGCAAATTTATAAATTATCTTCTCACGAAACATATTCATTTGCAGAAAATATGATTCATCACATGACGTCTCTTTAATGTGCACAAGTCGTTCATAGAATAAACGTAAAAGTTGTGTGTGAAGTTTAAAGAAGACATATGAATGTTTTTGCTTGTGGTAGGTTAGTGTTTCCAACCCACAATAACTATTGTGCTCTATATCCTTCAGCAAAGCTAATTCTGCTATGTGCTTATGAAGGATATTGACTACGGTAATATATACAGGGTGTAATTTTAATGGTGCCCACAGACCACAGATTCGTATAGAGGACATCAAAACAAACAACTTCTCTCAGTAACATTTTTCTCTTTGGTGCGTCAATTCGACCCTACAGCCGTTCAAGAAAGACAGTTTTGCCGCCTGGATGCTGGCAACCAAACACAACACTTCGACGTATCTGTGACGTCTTTCCTACTGCGAAACAACGCACGGCAGTGCTGCAAGCAACACACAAATTTTGTGAAAAATGAGAAATTATCGACAATATTATTAGCTGTAAAACTAAGCGTGTAAAACGTCCAGTAAACCGGACATAATAGCCTATCAGCCAGAAGGTCAGCAGTCATCTCAGCGGAAGGGCGCAGTGAACCAACGATATGAGAAATGTTAAAAAAAAAAAATATTCAAAATGAAGTGTCAATATAGGATTTTGTCTCAGTCTACATATCAAATATCAACAACAATAAATTATATTAGACTTACAACTTACATGTGGCTGTTTACGCCCAGATACATGTCAATTATACGTATTTGTAAATCTCGTTGCAAGGTTGATGTCTAGAGGTTTTTGTCCAGATGCGTTGTGGTACTTTTGTTCTGATAACGAAAGTAATCGAGGTTCACATGGTTACATTACGACTAAAACACGCACAACTACAGTAACAATCTAATCATGAATCAGTAGCGTATATACTGTCCTGTATAATTGCAAACTATTACATGTGTATCTGCTGCGTATGTAAACACAGTAGTCGGAGAGTATGTTTCACTACTATTGATTGATAAATTGAATTCTTGTTTTAAGTCCACTTTATGCATGGGAAGGCTAATCGGGACTGGACCTACAGTTTAAAGTGGTATCCAAACCATTATGTGCCACCAAAGGGTATCGAACCCGGGACACCTAGTGGTGACTGCTGGCGCCGTCGCGGCTATTGGAGTATGCGGGATGTTCTTGTTTGGGATTGTGTTGGCGAATCCTTGAGAGTAGGGGGCGGGGTTTGTGTGGGAAACATGATTAGACACTGTGATGTATGTTTCTGTAGTTGCGGTTGTGAGGAAGGAACTGTGAGGTTAAATACGTCATTGTAGGGGGCCGTGTGTGTAGAGTGGTATTTAGGTGCAGGGTCATTGAGGGAGTTGCGGATGGTTGTACACCCAACAGCGAAAGAAACAATAAGCGAATTGTCCAACACCATTTTCATTCGGTCTGTATTACACAATGTGTTGACAATGAATGAGAATATTATCAATATGTTGTCCACATAAAAACATACATTTTGGGACATGGGTGTCACCGGACAAGAGAACGGTTAACAAAATAGTTCATGTATTGATAGAAAATAGAGCTGCATCCAGTATAATGGATGTAAGGCCATATGAGGAGGCTAGTTGCTCGATGGATTATTTCCTAGTAAAAACAAAATTTAGAGCAAAGATAAGGAAGATTAGTAAATCTCCGAATCAGAAAAACATAAAACTAAATTTAGGAGAATTAAATGAAGATCAAATAAATCAAAAACAAAAAAGGAAAATTACAGAAAAATTGGAGAAAATGAACAAAGAAATGACAGTGCGACAGAAGAGATAGAAGAAAATTGGAAACATGAGAAACGGCATCCAAGAAGCAGTAAGAGGAATACTGGGAGAAAGACCAAAATAAAACAGAAACCCATGGTTTGATGAACAATGCCAAGAAGCAATTAAAAACAGGAACGAAAAGTATAAACAGTACATTAGTAGACCAACTAGACAGATGAAATCAGTATATGATGAATCAAGAAGAAGAAAATAAAATATGCCGGAACAAAAAAAGAAAATACTTGAGTGAGAAGATAACACAAATACAATAAGACTGGGAGGAAATAGTGTGAAAACAGCATATATGGAAATTAAAAATATTAAAGAAGGATATATAGTAAATAACAACCTAATACAAGATAAGGAGGTCAAATTAGTTGGAAGTAAAGAAGGAATAAACAAGAGATGGAAGGAATAATTTCAGGAAATGTTGAAAGTAGAAGAAAAAGGAAAAGTGGACAATGAAGGCAAAGAAGATGATAGAGACGTAGATATAGACTAAGAGAGTGAGGAAAATATCAACATCAATATAGAGGTACCTAAACTAGAAGAAACTATAGAAGATATAAGGGGACTAAAAAATGGGAATCTCCAGGTGTGGATAGAATATCAAACGAATAAACCAAGGAGGAGAGGAAATAGAAACTAGTTTACATAGACTCATAATAAAGATATGGGAATAATAATGTATGGCAGGCGAATGGAATAGCAGCTGCATACTACCCATACACAAAAAGGAAGTAAACTAGATTGTAACAACTATAGAGGAATATCTTTACTGTGTACAGTATACAAGATATTTACTTTTCTGTTAAAAGACAAACTAAACCCAATTATCGAGGATATAATGGGAGAATACCAAGGAGGATTCAGGAATGGAAGAACTACGATAGATCAGATATATACAGTTAGACAAATAATGGAAGGCTTCTGGGAGAATAATCTAGAATAAACACACATATTCATTTACTTTCAGAAAGCATATGATAGCATATACAGGAACAAGATCTACGAAATCATGTCACCCTATAAAATAACACAAAAGCTCATAAAACTTACGAGTAAGACGATGATAGACACGCAGGCACAAGCAAAATTATTGCATGGAACAAAATAGGATATTGCAGTTAGAGTAGGGTTAAGACAACTAGATGGACTGGCACCTATTCTCTTCAACAAGCTATTGGAGTACGTAATAAGGAAAATACAAGTAAATGTTAATACAACATTGTAGCACAAGGTGGTAAAAGTAGTAGGATAATCACACGACCTGAACATCATGAGTCGAATACAAAAAATACAATAGAAATAATCGAAGAATTGGAGAAGAACGCAAGGGAAGTTGGCCTGGACATAAATCCCAATAAAATCAAATCAATGATAACAACAAAAGGAAGAGAATGAAGCAAAAAGAACTAACATTTAATTCTCCAAAAATAGAAGTGGTTACACAATTAGAAATTCTAGGGATCTGGTTTACAGATAATAATGAGGAAGTGGAGGATATAAGGAAAAATATCAATCAAGCCAATAATGTGTATTACTCCTTGATATAAATTTTACAATAATCAAAATAAATACTTTATAAAATAAATATAACACTCTATAAAGTAATGATATGATCAATAATATGGTACACAGTGAAACCTGGACCCTAAATAAACAAGCCGCAAACACCATCAATTCCTTCGAAAGGAAAGTATTAAGAAGGACTTTAGGTCCTTTGAATGAAAATGGAAAGTGAGGAATAAGATATATTCAAGAAATTTATAGAATATATAGTGAAATAGTTCTGACAAGCACCATCAGAATAAAAAAAAACTAGAATGGGCAGAACACATAATCCAGATGGAAGGTAAACGCATACCTAAAAGAATAATGGATCAAGAATTGAAGGGAGAAGGCCTGTAGGCAGACCCAGAGACCGCTGTCAGGAAGCTATAAGGAGAGATGCTGCAATAAGATTTTAAGCAGCAGCAGCAAATCGAGAGAAGTGGAGGCAAATAGTCACGAAGGCTAAGGCCAGATTCAGGACTGTGACGTCATGTGAAGAAGAAGAAGATGACAATGAATTGAAATACAGACGTCAATAAACAAACAATAATGCCTGCTTCGAACCATTATAATTTTATTTCTTCAAACAAGACAGGAGATATAATAGAAAACTAGTGAAAATAGAAATCGACAATTTGCCTACTATTTACTTTGCCTTTCAATGTACGTTCATGAACGCTGACTGCGCCTATAGCTAGGATGATGGGTGTAAGAGTAAATTTTTGGAAAATAGTAGCTTCTGTGCTTCGTTTTGTACTTCATTTTTGTTTGCTTAGATCAGGGATTCCTGTCTTTCATTATTTTGTAAAAAGTTATGAGGTCAGATGTGGTTCAGAAATGTCTGTTGCCTATAGCTTGGAAAAGCTTTCTTAACAAGTGTGATGTGACGGACGTCATCACTTGTTCGTTAGTGGCTTGCGCAACGAATTGCAGTACTAAGTGTTTTTCTTATTGATAATGTAATCATACGTTGGTTGTTGCAAGGTCTGACGCGTTTCTAGTAGGATTTCTGTGGGTTGTGATGGACTATAACTTTCCTAAATAGTGTAGTGACTTCATATTTTATTTGCTTGATTGTGAGGGCTGCGAATGGAGGTCGTTTTTTCATGTCCTTAAGAGAAACATTAGTGCCTAATAAGACAAGAAGAGGGAGAGCACTTTATCTGGTCATTTCTCCAATTAAGGGCGCTCTCAAAGCCATCAAATTTCGAAATAAATCCTGCTTATGAAGAGATTTGTCGAGAAAATGTTAGGGGATACAAGTTTGCGGGGATGTGTATTGACATGTTGGTTATCATGTTTTTTCTCTTTCGCATGGATGTTTCAAGGCCGCTTATGAATTTTGGGTAGGTAGCTGTCGCTCCTCAGCGACTTATAGGTGGCATGGGAAATAGGGTTATATATTGTCGTAACTAAGTCTAATATATCATCAAGAGATTGATCTAAAGCGTCGTGTAGTGATGCGTTCATTTGTTACGTTCAGGATAGGAAGAAGATTTTTGATTATAAATAATTTCTTTTTTAGAGCTATTACGGGCTCAACTTCATGGAGTTAGGCAAGATTTTCAATTGTACATTGCAGTACATAACTATTACTGTGGGCCGTATAGTTGGGTACAAACTACTAGAAGATCTGCGTTATGCCAAGCGCTGAGGGATGAGATTTATTTATTTTTTGCTGGGGTTGACGCCAGAGACGGCGTAATATATTTGTAACATATACGATCGTGTACAAAATTACTTTGGGCAGAGCGACTACACCATGATCCGTTCACTGATTCCTGAACGGATACGCGGGATCGTATTGTGACGCTGTCAAACTCAGATGATAGAGCTAGAAGTTTCGCTTTATGGTCCCTCGACAATCTCTCTTATCAGCCATTCGGTCGTAGCGTGGAAAGAAACAAGGGATAATATGAGTCGACCAATTAACCTCCCGATCAGGCAATCTGACACAGACGTCAGGTATTACGCTCGTGTTATTAACCGTTGTCCGTGAAACACACAGTCATTCGGTTCTTTGGCGATGTATGCTGCCTGGGTACTGGAGACTTGACTTCCCGTGGCGTCTTAGCCTCTCGCATCGTGGTTGACCAGCGGCGCGTTAGGATCCGCGGTTGGCATGACTTGGTCTCGGGAACGGATGGCTGCGTAGACACTGGCAGTCCGGGCACTGTAACAGGGTTCCCTTCTGGACTCGCGGCGTTGTAGATGACGAGCGTTTGTCTCGAAATGTGAATCAGGAGTGGCTAACCGCTTCAGCCCAGAGGAGCAAGGCTGGCTGCTGTGTGACGATTGCGTGTAGTGGTTTCCTCGTGTCTCCTTCGACAATCGTCACAGAGTACTCAACTTGCAGACTCTCCTGGAGCTCTTATTCATGCAGATAGGTTCTGCGACCAAATGGTCCCTATTCCAAATTTATTGGCCTTTTTAACATCGTTGCTCTGTTTGGCTCTTGCTGATATATCGTTTCGAGCTTTGTGTGTTTTGATGATGCTGTTACACCACAAAAAGCCCGTAGCGCTTGTAGAAATGTTGCATGCCCTGACGACATTGCTTACGCACCGATGGAATGTGAATACTGACATCGGTATTATTATTTGACCTATTACTGGGGCGAGAAAGTACGAGCAACCCTCAGACTGATTTGGATATACTTAAAACTATGTCAAGATGTCCATATCAGCTTATTGCTCAAGTGTGCTACTCTGCTGAAAACAAGCATTTAGTAAAAAAAAGCCTTCATGAATTCCCTGAGAAAGTACGACCCCCCTTAGATTGATTTGGACACACTTACAAAAGCTGCATCTGTCAGATTGTTGTCCATAGGATTGTAAAAAATATGCCTTTCTTGATATTGTTTTTGCTATACTTAAAACTAAGCCAAGATGCTCATATGAGCTTATTGCCTTTAGTGTAATATTCTGTAAAGTGTAATCTTATTAGCTACATCTCCACCCACACACACCCACATATGTTATCTACTTCTGGTCTACTTGACAGACACCTGTGGGTTTTTTTCATTTTTTTTAAGTATATAGTTTTATTAAGTATAGAGTTTTGATTTGGACCCCAAGAAATCTTATATAATAAACCAACAACAAAAATGCCAGATCAGAAATATTGTAATCAATGCAATACGAATATATCTAGCTCTAATTGGGTTAAGCACCAACGGAATTTTGATCCAGAAAAATGCAGAACACCCACAAAAATATGCCCAAAATACCATAGAAAATATAGCATGGAATACTTCACATATAAACATATAGGTACTTATTATGTACTGCCTTTTACTTCATCACAGCCATCTACATCTTCATCTGGTCTAAAAAGGAAGCTCGAAACATCCGATAATGCTAGACCAGCAAAGCAGTCACGCAATACACCCATCCATAACAGTTTTAATGGCCAACTTAGTGATTACTGTTTTGTATCAGAGCCAAAATGTGACATTAAGATTTTTTTGAACAGTATAAATTCTGATTTGCAGGCTATTCTAAATGCACAAAATGGCTCTTGTAAGCTATCCCTCAAATTGTATACTCAATGTAAAAAATTAAATGACACAAAATTTACACAGCCCCACATAACAGAAACTACCTGTATACTCAAATATAAACTCAGACAAAATTCTAAGCAGGTTTATAGACAAATTGCTTATCAAACACTCTGAGTTTGCTGCTAAGGAATCGGGTTGGAGCCTATGTGGATCTCCACACAAGCTCTATATTAATAGTTCTGAATTTAGACCACTACAAGGTTCTTCATATCTGCCATTACCTGCCAATATCAAAAACAAAAAGCCGTGGTCAACCTAGAAAATAATGATCAAAAATGCTTCTTGTGGAGTATATTGGCAGCTTTGTTTCCAGTTTTAAATAATCCAGAGCGAATAAGTTATTATAAACAGCATGAACATGATGATGCTATGGAGCACATAGAATATAAAATGTCTGTTCAGAATATTGATAAATTTGAAAAAAAAAAGGCCAGAGATATCAATGGTAGGCTATTATCTATTAATGTATTCATTTGTTTTACTGGTCGTGGCAATTGCTTGATAGAACCTCTCAGAATCAGTACACTTGATAATGATTTTGCTGTCCCGATTGATCTGCTCTTAATTGAAGGGGATGGCACATACCATTACACTTTCACAGTCTTGAAGCTTTAGTCAGAACACAACTAGACAAATGCAACACAATATACAAGTTGTGTCGAAGATGTTTGACTGTAATTGATGGTCGAAAAATGGTATATGGTGTTTATGAGAAGAATACAGAAATTGCTAAAAACAAGTTAGTTGAGCATCTGAAATACTGTGGCAACCATAAACCTGTTCATATGGTAATGCCTAAGACCAATAAAAATGCCGAATTCAAAACATTTGAAGATTTGTTACGGCATCCAGCATATATAGTCTGTGATTATCAATCAAACCTCAAATCGCTTGCATTCTGCAGCCCAGATCCTGATGAATCTTCAAGTACATCATACCAGCTACATGAACCTTCTAGTTTTTATTGTGTGGTTGTACAGGATGGTGTTGTTAGTAAAGAATATTTATACATGGGACCAGATGCCATCAAAGAATTTGCACGTAAAATAGAAAATGAGTTTCGTTGCATAGTCTCTAATGTGTTGTTAAAATCAAAACCTATGATGCCTTTAACAGAGGATCAGATCGAAGATTTCAACAATGCAGAAAAATGCCCCGAATGTGATTCTGAATTTTAAGATACAAATATCAAGGTGCATCACCATTCCCATACAGATGGTAAATTTAAAATGGCCCTTTGTAATAGCTCTAATATTAAGACCCAGAAACCAAAATTTGTCCCAATACTTTGTCACGAGGCATCAAATTATGATGTTCATCATCTGATCAGGTACGAGGGGTTTGACAAGCAGAATTTAAATATTTTAGCAGAAAATGATGAAAAATATATTGCTATTAGCAAGATAATTAGTGTTGATTGTAAGTCTATACACTTAAGATTTCTTGATTCATACAGAATTCTGTCGGCTAGCCTGGCTACTCTGGCCAATCAATTATCTGATGACCAATTCAAAATCACATGTGCTATGTTTCCAAATCAGGACCTGAAATTAATTAGGCGTAAGGGTGTATACCCATATGACTATGTTACTGATTTTTCTAAATTTGATGAGTGTGCTCTGCCATCACAACAAGAGTTCTACAGTAAACTCAGGGCATCCAGAATCACTGATGATGATTATCACCATGCCCAGTTGATGTGGCCAACTTAAAATGCCAGACACTTGGTGATTATCATAAGCCATACTTGGAACTTGATGTGACTCTCTTAGCCGATATACTTCAGGCATTTAGAAAATCATCGATGGAAAATTATAAGCTGGATCAAATCTATTTCTACAGTGCTCTGGGCGTAGCATGGTCTGCCATGTTTTTGAACACTAAAATGCAATTGGATCTGATCCAGGATCAGGACATGCATCTGTTAATGGAACAATGTATACGAGGAGGCATGGTACAATGTTCTCAAAGATATGCCAGAGCCAACAACAAGTGTGTTCCCAATTATGATCCAGCACGCCCATCAAACTATATACTTTATGTGGATGCCATCAGCCTATATGGCTATGCTATGATGGATAAACTGCCATATGCAGGGCTTGAGTGGGTCGAAGATTTCAACATTGAAGATTTTCAGGACTTTGATGACAGTGACTATGGTCTATTCTTAGAGGTTGATCTGACAATTTCCTCATAATTTATACAACCGGTTATCTTATCTGCCCATAATTCCTGAGGTCGAGTGTTCACCTGGCTCTAACAGAAGAAACTAATGATGACTCTAAAACCAAAACAGGGTTATGTCATATACTACAAAAACCTCTAATTCCTGATGCATCACGGTGCTCAAGTTACCAAGGTTGGCAAAGTCTTGAGGTTTAAGCACTCAACATGGTTGAAGCAATACATCGATACAAACATCGAGGATCGAACACTTGCTGTAACCCAATTTGATAAGACCTTGTTCAAATTGATGGTCAATTCAGTGTATGGTAAAACCATAGAAAATGTCAGAAAACATACTGATGTTAAGTTAGTTACTGACCCCAACCGGAGCAAAAAATTGGTAGCAAAGGCCAACTTCAATTACAGAAGAATTTATGATGATAATCTGGCACTCTTTAATATGAAAAAAACAAAGATTAAGTTTGATAAGCCTATTTATGTAGGGGCTGTCATATTAGAGTTGGCCAAATTACACATGCTAAAGCTCTATTACGATGTGCTGAAACCTTTTTATGGTGATCGTGTAAAACTGATGTACATAAACACAGATAGCTTTATCATTGATATTCAGACAGAAGATGTCTATCAAGATATATCACAGCCTGCATTGCTTAAATATTTCGATACCAGTGAACATCCAAAATTCAACCCCACAACAAAAAGGTGCCTGGTAAGTTAAAAGACGAGACACTTGGTGATGTTATTGTAGGATTTGCTGGGTTAAGGGCCAAGATGTACAGCTTTGAAACATGTAGTGGTGCTGTTGCCAAAAAAGCCTAGGGCATTGGTAGAGTAACTGTGGACAAAGAGCTCCAATTTAAAAATTATGAAGATTGTCTCAAATCACAGAGTTCAATCAGAACATCAGAATGCAGAATTCAGAGTAAAGATCACTTGTTGACCACAAATGTTATAAGAAAAATTGCTCTGGACCCACATGTCGATAATAGATGCATTTTATCGTGTGGCATACATACTCTACCATGGGGTCTTGGTGACTTGATAAGAGGCAATCAATGCCCAATCACAGAGCATGATTTGAAATAATTAAACATGCCGATGAACTTATTTGGGTTCAAAAAACAAGCTATTATGGACCTGGCAACACCAGCAACTTCTCCTGATATACAATCTATACTAACTAAACTAAGTGGTTTGTTAATTATTCATCTGAACAGCATACTTACAGATGTTGATTATAAAACAGGTAAACCTTTGTACATATTTAACATTAACTTAAACCACTACCAGTTACCTGTAGGTGGCCAATTACAATTTATTGCAACCCCCGAGGGTAATGTCAAGGTTTCAGTAGGCAAAAATATTTACAGGATAAAGCACTCGGACATGGTTTCTGGCACTGTATATACTGTCTCTGCCGGTGATTGCTTGTATGTTGAGACCCACCATGATGACAAGCTCATACCATTTTTTAATAGAATTAAGAATCAAATACTCTATAATAAATATCTACAAAAGCAAAATACCAAAAAATATTTTTGGGCATACAAGGCGCGAAGATCACAGTGACGAGATTCTGATGCTTGATGTCAGAGTCAAAAAATTAAGAAGTGATTTACAAGCTCTACAAACTACACTCAATGCCAGTCTTCAACTAGAGATTACCAATTTACAATCACAATGCATGGACCCTCTTCTTAAAATTGACTTAGAACTCAAATTGCTGCTTCAAAAATATACTGACTTGGCCACATTAGATAATCTTCAGTGTTTAGAGGAGGCTATAGCAGCTCTTCAAACCAAATTTAAGACTCAGGCTACCAACTTTGAGCAATTGAAACAGGAACTAGGAGAGCAGATTGGTAGTGTCCAGACACAGCTCCAAACAATTGTCAAGAACATAAAGTAACAAGAAGATTTTGATGTTGTGATTTCTACTTTAAAAGAACAGATTCAATCACTACAGATACCTAATCTGGACCCCTTAAACAATGCCATAGCCGAGATTAAAGAAAAAATCGAGACATTTGAGAATTTTATGGACAACCTACCATATTCTGATGCTCTGAGTGCAATCACTCGTAGTGTTGCGAACATCAAGCTGCAACTCGAGACATATGAAGATTTTGGAATAATTCAGAGTACCATAAGCCATCTTGAGGGTACCATAGCAGCAGTACAAAATGATCTGACAAATGTACAAGAAACTCTAGAATCCTGCTTACCTGGAAATGTTGACAACCTTGTCAGTGTCCAGCAACAGATCACCAAACATGAAAACCTCAACGCTGAAACTGAGCTATCTCATTTTCATCACTTGATCGATGATATCCAAACAAAGCTTGACTTGAGCTACAATGATTTTTCTACGTTTTGCAGTAGGTGCTGGAACCAGGACTGTTATGGGTTTGTCACAATTGATATGTCGAAGAAACCCAATAGTGGTAAATACAGAAATAAAATCAACAATTTTCTAGACATTGAGACATATATAAATAACCATGAAAAGGCCAATTATTGATGATCTTAAATTAAGAGATTATCTTGTAAAAAGATTTAAGGGATGGAAATCAGAGAACCGAGGAATTTATGAACAACACAAACAAACAGAACAGCCTATTATTGATGCTATTAGTGAATTAGGTAAAAATATCAAAACTGTTACAGAGCAAAATCAAAATTTGATCACAGAGCTTGTCCCTGTAGCTGCTAGGAACATATTAGATTATCCAATCACCCCACTTTCTAGTATTCATACACCTAGTCCTGTTGCTCCTCGAAGAATTGAAGCTACTCAGGATCCTATTGAATTGGGTCTTCTTGCTCAAAAATATTTAAGCACACCTAAAGACAACAAAGATGAGGCCTTTGGCTTATATGCTGACACAGAGCGTGATGGTAGCATCATACATAGAATTGGCAATTTCAGAGTAACATTTATGGGAGATGATCTAATTGTATATTCAGAATCTCATCTTGGAGAAAGAGGTGGTTTTGTAAAATATCCCGGCACACCTGGCTTGTGGGAACTGATGACTAGGAAAAGGCCTGGCAACTATACAGATCAAGATTATGAGCATTACAAAGAAATATTAATAAAATCAGATGCTCTATACCAGAACAATGATCCCACACAAAAAAGAGTCAAGTCTAGCAGTGGAGCAAAATACAACAACTTAATGAACCCATATGGTCACAGATCAAGACTGGTAGCGGGATCAAAGAGTACAACACATTGCCTAAAGAATTTGTCTGGGTTGATGATGTCAGGAAACTTGTAGATAGGTTGCTGGACATAGCTGGGGAAGAAAATGCCGTTAACCATAATTTTTACAATGAAAAGGTTGGAATTATGGACATGATAGACACCACATTGTCTAATTTTATAGTCAATGACACTAAGGGGATAGGATATCTTATAAAAATTATTAATACTCTACCTCCTAAATTTTGGAATATCTCTGAGGGTCGGGGGCTGGTTAATGACATCATAACCAAGCTGCCATTTGAGCTACACATTCCAGGCTATCAGTATTGTGGTCCTGGTACCAAATTGGACCAGAGACTAAAAAAAGGCTCCGTTACTTTGTAACCCCATATTTTTGTACCATCAAAACCTCATTTGCCAAATTTTGTACTATTTTTGTACTACTCAAAAATGCTAAAAATAATTTTTGTACCACTCAATTTACCGTCGAAAAAAAATAATCAAATTTGGGGTTACAGAGTAACGTCTCAACCTCATCATCGGTTTCGGCATAGTTTTCCACATCAAAATATTGTACTATTTATGTACCATTTTGTACCACTATTTAAAAATTTTGTACCCATCAGAAACAGCCAGAAAAAAGGCGGGAAAACTTTTACATTGCAACCATATATTTTTGTACCGTCTCGAGTTGCTTCGAAGAATATTATGCTATTTTTGTACTAATTTCTTTTAAATTAAACTTTATTAACACTACTTTGCAATAAGTGGATATCCGTTCTTTATACCGTTCTTAGAAAACCCTCAAAATTTTGAAATTTGTATTTATTTCTTAGAGGCAGCAATTCACGGAAAAATATTGGACAAAATTTTATCGAAAACGTGAGGTTTTTGTCTGCGTAATGTTTTAATAAAATGTCTAGAATGACTACTTTTCAATAAGCCCCTCCATTATTTTTGTACCGTTACGGAAAACCCGAAAATAATTTTCAATTTTTGGATTTTTCATATCAATGTACTAATTGATATGAATAAATGGACAAAATATTATAACAATGGTGAGTTTAGAGCTCCCCAATTCATCAATACAATTTTATAGACATGTACTTTATATCAAGTACCTTTTCAAGTCTTCGCAAAGTCACGAAAAACCCGGGAAATATTTTATAAATTTCACATTCATCTCAAAGACACGCACTTTACAACAAAATATGGACCAAATATTAACGAATATCTGAGGTTTATATCTGTTTAACATTTTAAAAAATTCCCTAATTTCTATTAGGCACCTTTCTGATTTTTGTACCGTCACTGAAAACCCGGGAAATATTTTTGAATTCTTACTCCTTCGCTGAGACACGAAGTTTACAAGAAACTATAAACCAAGTAATATCAAGTGTGTGAGGTTTGTATATAAGTAATGTTTAAATTATATCTCCTATATCGTTACTTTCTATTAAGCCCGTTATCGATTTTTGTACCGTCACGGAAAACCCGGAAAATATTTTTCAATTCTTACTTCTTCGCTGAGACACGAAGTTTACAAGAAACTATAGACCAAGTAATATCAAGTGAGTGAGGTTAGTATGTAAGTAATGTTTAAATTATATCTCCTATATCGTTACTTTCTATTAAGCCCGTTATCGATTATTGTACCGTCACGGAAAACCCGGGAAATATTTTTGAATTCTTACTTCTTCGCTGAGACACGAAGTTTACAAGAAACTATAGACCAAGTAATATCTAATGTGTGTGAGGTTTGTATATAAGTAATGTTTCAATTATATCTCCTATATTGTTACTTTCTATTAAGCCCGTTATCGATTTTTGTACTGTCACGGAAAACCCGGGAAATATTTTTGAATTCTTACTTCTTCGCTGAGACAGGAAGTTTAAAAGAAACTATAGAGCAAGTAATTTCAAGTGTGTGAGGTTTGTATATAAGTAATGTTTAAATTATATCTCATATTGTTACTTTCTATTAAGCCCCTATCGATTTTTGTACCGTCACGGAAAATCCAGGAAATATTTTTGAATTCTTACTTCTTCGCAGAGACACGAAGTTTACAAGAAACTATAGACCTAGTAATTTCAAGTGTGTGAGGTTTGTATATAAGTAATGCTTAAATTATATCTCCCATATTATTACTTTCTATTAAGCCCGTTATCGATTTTTGTACCGTCACGGAAAACCAGGGAAATATTTTTGAATTCTTATTCTTCGCTGAGACACGAAGTTTACAAGAAACTATAGACAAAGTAATATCAAGTGTGTGAGGTTTGTATATAGTAATGTTTAAATTATATCTCCTATATTGTTACATTCTATTAAGCCCGTTATCGATTTTTGTACCGTCACGGAAAACCCGGGAAATATTTTTGAATTCTTACCTCTTCGCTAGACACGAAGTTTACAAGAAACTATAGACCAACTAATATCAAGTTTATGAGGTTTGTATATAAGAAATGTTTAAATTATATCTTCTATATTGTTACTTTATATTAAGCCCGTTTTTTATTTCTGTACCGTCATGGAAAACCCGGGAAATTTTTTTGAATTCTTACGTTTTCGCTGAGACACGAAATTCACAGGATACCATCAACCAAATATTATGGAGTATGTGAGCTTCGTATCTAAGTAATCTCTCAATAAAATTTTCTTAGTGATTACTTTATATTAAGCCTGTTTTTTTAATTTCTGCACCGCTACGCAAAACATGGGAAAATTTTTGAATTTTTACTTCTTCGTTCCGACACGAAATTCACAAGAAACCATCGACCAAATATTATCGAGTTTGTGAGGTTTGAATCTAAGTAATCTTTAAATAAAATATTCTATCTGATTACTTCCATTAAGCCCGTTTTTTAATTTTGTACCGCTTAGAAAACCCGGGAAATATTTTGGAATTCTTACTTCTTCGTTGAGACAAGAATTTCACAAGAAACTATTGAACAAATATATCGAGTGTGTTAGGCTTGTATCTAAGTAATCTTTACAAAATATCTTCTATATGATTACTTTCTATCAACCTTATTTTTGATTTTTGCATCGTCACGAAAAACCCTGAAAATATTTTTGAATTTTTACTTCCTCGCTTATATACGAAATTCGGAACAATCTATGGACCAAATACTATCGAATGTGATAGGTTTCTATCAAAGTAATCTTTAAATAAAATACTCTATCTGATTTCTATCTTTTAAGCCCGTATTTTTTGTATTGCCACGGAAAACCCGGTAAATATTTCAGAATTATTACTTCTTCGCTGAGACACGTAATTCAACAACAAACTATCGAGCAGATATTACTGAGTGTGTGAGGTTTGTATCTTGGTAATCTTTAAATAGAATTTTCTATGTGATTACTTTGTGTTAAGCCCATTTTGGATTTTTGTCCGTCACGGAAGACCCGGGAAATAAACTTTAATTCTTAGTTATTCACTGAGACACGAAGTTCACAAGAAACTATAGACCAAGCAATATCAAGTGAGTGAGGTTAGCATGTAAGTAATGTTTAAATTATATCTCCTGTATCGTTACTTTCTATTAAGCCCAATATCGATTATTGTACCGTCACGGAAAACCCGGGAAATATTTTTGAATTCTTACTTCTTCGCTGAGACACGAAGTTTACAAGAAACTATAGACCAAGTAATATCAAGTGTGTGAGGTTTGTATATAAGTAATGTTTCAATTATATCTCCTATATTGTTACTTTCTATTAAGCCCGTTATCGATTTTTGTACTGTCACGAAAACCCGGGAAATATTTTTGAATTCTTACTTCTTCACTGAGACAGGAAGTTTAAAAGAAACTATAGAGCAAGTAATTTCAAGTGTGTGAGGTTTGTATATAAGTAATGTTTAAATTATATCTCATATTGTTACTTTCTATTAAGCCCCTATCGATTTTTGTACCGTCACGGAAAACCCGGGATATATTTTTGAATTCTAACTTCTTCGCTGAGACACGAAGTTTACATGAAACTATAGACCTAGTAATTTCAAGTGTGTGAGGTTTGTATATAAGTAATGCTTAAATTATATATCCCATATTGTTACTTTCTATTAAGCCCGTAATCGATTTTTGTACCGTCACGGAAAACCCGGAAAATATTTTTGAATTCTTATTCTTCGCTGAGACACGAAGTTTACAAGAAACTATAGACCAAGTAGTATCAAGTGTGTGAGGTTTGTATATAAGTAATGTTTAAATTATATCTCCTATATTTTTACTTTTTATTAAGCCCGTTATCGATTTTTGTACTGTCACGGAAAACCCGGGAAATATTTTTGAATTCTTACTTCTTCCCTGAGACACGAAGTTTACAAGAAACTATAGACCTAGTAATTTCAAGTGTGTGAGGTTTGTATATAAGTAATGTTTAAATTATATCTCCTATATTGTTACTTTTGTTAAGTCCGTTATCGATTTTTGTACCGTCACGGAAAACCCGGGAAATATTTTTGAATTCTTACTTCTTCGCAGAGACACGAAGTTTACAAGAAACTATAGACCAAGTAATATCAAGTGTGTGAGGTTTGTACATAAGTAATGTTTAAATTATATCTCCTATATTGTTACTTTTTATTAATCCCGTTATCGATTTTTGTACCGTCACGGAAAACCCGGGAAATATTTTTGAATTCTTAATTCTTCGCTGAGACACGAAGTTTACAAGAATCTATAGAACAAGTAATATCAAACGTGTGAGGTTTGTATATAAATAATGTTTAAATTATATCTCCTATATTGTTACTTTCTATTACGCCCGCTATCGACTTTTTTTACCGTCATGAAAAACCCGGGAAAAAGGTTTGATTTCTTACTTCTTCGCTGACACACGAAGTTTACAACAAAGTATAGACCAACTAATATCAAGTGTGTGAGGTTTGTATATAGTAATGTTTAAATTATATCTCCTGTATTGTTACTTTCTATTAAGCACGTTATCAATTTTTTTACCGGCACGGAAAACCCGGGAAATATTTTTCAATTCTTACCTCTTCGCTAGACACGAAGTTTATAAGAAACTATAGACCAACTAATATCAAGTTTATGAGGTTTGTATATAAGTAATGTTTAAATTATATCTTCTATATTGTTACTTTATATTAAGCTTGTTTTTTATTTCTGTACCGTCATGGAAAACACGGGAAATATTTTTGAATTCTTACGTTTTCGCTGAGACACGAAATTCACAGGATACCATCAACCAAATATTATGGAGTATGTGAGCTTTGTATCTAAGTAATCTTTCAATAAAATGTTCTTAGTGATTACTTTATATTAAGCCTGTTTTTTTTAATTTCTGCACCGCTACGCAAAACATGGGAAAATTTTTGAATTTTTACTTATTCGTTCCGACACGAAATTCACAAGAAACCATAGACCAAATAATATCGAGTTTGTGAGGTTTGAATCTAAGTAATCTTTAAATAAAATATTCTATCTGATTACTTCCATTAAGCCCGTTTTTTAATTTTGTACCGCTAAGAAAACCCGGGAAATATTTTTCAATTTTTACTTCTTCGTTGAGACAAGAATTTCACAAGAAACTATGGACCAAATACTATCGAATGTGTGAGGTTTCTATCTAAGTAATCTTTAAATAAAATATTCTATCTGATTTCTATCTTTTAAGCCCGTATTTTTTGTATCGCCACGGAAAACCCGGTAAATATTTCCGAATTGTTACTTCTTTGCTGAGACACGTAATTCAACAACAAACTATCGACCAGATATTACTGAGTGTGTGAAGTTTGTATCTTGGTAATCTTTAAATAGAATTTTCCATGTGATTACTTTGTGTTAAGCCCATTTTGGATTTTCGTCAGTCACGGAAGACCCAGGAAATAAACTTTAATTCTTAGTTATTCACTGAGACACGAAGTTCAAAAGAAACTATAGACCAAGTATTATCAAGTGTGTGAGGTTTGTATATAACTAATGCTTAAATTACATCTCCTACATTGTTACTTTCTATTAAGCCCGTTATCGATTTTTGTACCGTCACGGATAACCCGGGAAATATTTTTGAATTCTTACTTCTTCGCTGAGACACGAAGTTTACAAGAAACTATAGACCAAGTAATATCAAGTGTGTGAGGTTTGTATATAACTAATGTTTAAATTATATCTCCTATATTGTTACATTCTATTGAGCGCGTTATCGATTTTTGTACCGTCACGGAAAACCCGGGAAATATTTTTGAATTCTTACTTCTTCGCTGAGACAGGAAGTTTACAAGAAACTATATACCAAATAATATCAAGTGTGTGAGGTTTGTATATAAGTAATGTTTGAATTATATCTCCCATATTGTTACTTTCTATTAAGCCCGTTATCGATTTTTGTACCGTCACGGAAAAACCGGGAAATATTTTTGAATTCTTACTTCTTCGCTGAGACACGAAGTTTACACGAAACTATAGATCAAGTATTATCAAGTGTGCCAGGTTTGTATATAAGTAATGTTTAAATTATATCTCCTATATTTTTACATTCTATTAAGCCCGTTATCGATTTTTGTTCCGTCACGGAAAACCCGGGAAATATTTTTGAATTCTTACTTCTTCGCTGAGACAGGAAGTTTAAAAGAAACTATAGACCAAGTAATTTCAAGTGTGTGAGGATTGTATATAAGTAATGTTAAAATTATAACTCCTATATTGTTACTTTCTATTAAGCCCGTTATCGATTTTTTGTACCGTCATGGAAAACCCGGGAAATATTTTTGAATTCTTACTTCTTCGCTGAGACACGAAGTTTACAAGAAACTATAGAACTAGTAATTTCAAGTGCGTGAGATTTGTATATAAGTAATGCTTAAATTATATCTCCCATATTGTTACTTTCTATTAAGCACGTTGTCGATTTTTGTACCGTCACGGAAAACCCGGGAAATATTTTTGAATTCTTTCTTCTTCGTTGAGACACGAAATTCACAAGATACTGTAGACTAAATATATGGGATGTGTGAGGTTTTTTATTAAGTAATCTGTACATAAAATCTTCTAGGTGATTACTTTCTATTAAGCCCGTTCTTTATTTTTGTACCGTCACGAAAAATCCGGTAATAATTTTGAATTCTTACTTTATCGTTGAGGCACGAAATTTTAAAGAACCCATCTACCAAATATTATCGAATGTGTGAGGTTTGTATCTAATTAATCGTTATGTAAAATCTTCTATTTTATTACTTTCTATTAACCAGTTTTATTATTTTTTTTAACGTCACGAACAAAACGGGAAATATTTTTGAATTGTTACTTCTTCGCTGAGACACGAAATTCAAAAGAAACTGTTCACCAAATATTATCGAATGTGTGAGTTTTGTATCTAAGAAATCTTTAGATAAACCTTTATTTCCTATTACTTCCTATTAAGCCCGCCTTTGATATTTTTACTGTCACGGAAACCCGGGAAATATTTTTGAATTCTTACTTCTTCGCTGAGACACGAAATTTTAAAGAAAGCATCGACCAAATATTATCGAATGTGTGAGGTTTGTATCTAAGTAATCTCTATATAAAATATTCTGTGTTATTACTTTCTTTTAAGCCCGTTATTTTATTTTTGTATCGTCACGAACAAAACGGGAAATATTTTTGTATTCTTTCTTCCTGTCTGAGACATAAAATCTTCTATGTGATTACTTTCTATTAAGCCTATTTTTTATTTTTGTATTGTCACTAAAAATCCAGGATTTTTTAAAAATTCTTTCTTCTCAGCTGAAACACGAAATTTACAAGAAACTAATTACCAAATATTATCCAGTGTGTGGGTTCTGAATCTAAGTAATCTTAAAAAATCTTCTATCTCAGTACTTTCTATTAAGCCAGTTTTTTATTTTTGTATGATCACGGTAAACTATGGAAATATTTTAGAATTCTTACTTCTTCGCTGAGACTTGAAATTCAGAACATACTTTGAAACAGATATTATCAAATGTATGAGTTTTGTATCTAAGTAATCTTTAAATAAAATATTCAATGTGATTACTTTCTATTAGGCCCGTACTTGTTACTTCTTTGTTGAGACACGAAATTCACAAGAAACTGTTGACCAAATATTATCGAATGTGTGAGTTTTGTATCTAAGTAATCTTTAAATAAACATATATTTCCGATTACTTTCTATTAAGCCCGTCTTTGATATTTGTACCGTCACGGAAAATACGGGAAGTAATTTTTAATTTTTACTTCTTCGCTGATACACGAAGATTACAGGAAACAATGGGCAAAATATTATCGAGTGTGTGAGGTTTGTTTTTAAGTAATCTTTATATAAAATCCTCTATGTGATTACTTTCTATTAAGCCCGTTTTTTTATTTTTGTACCGTTACGGAAACCCTTAAGACTATTCTGAAAATATATTTCTTTTCGCTTCGATGTATTAATTCGTATGAATTCATGGACAAAATGTTATTATGTTGGTGAGTTATAAGGCTATTTAATCCTTCCTGTAATATTTCATGGACTATATCTATGTATGAAGTCCCTTTTTTATTTTTGTGCTGTCAAGGAAAAAACGGGAAATATTTCTTAAATTATTTCTTCCTCTGTAACAAACGCAGTTCATAAGATAATATGGGTCAAATATTATCACAAGTGTGAGGTTTATATTTGATAATTTTTTATATATTGATTTATATGCTAATGCGTTATATTAACTCTTCTTGATTTGAGAACCGTTACGGAACACCTAGAATTTTTTTAAAATAAGTTTCGTTTCCTGTTGAGAGGCTCTTTTTCACAACAAATGTGAATTTTTTTCTTCAGCTTTTTGTGTAATAATATCAAATCAAAACTTAATGGACATGTACTTTATATTATGTCTTTTTGAATTTTTCCTCAACGTAACTTACCGAAAATAACATTAACATACTTAGAGTCAGCTTGGTATAATCGTATCGTTCCCTTAGGAACGCAGGGATCTTAACCCGGGACCATTAAAGTCCCACGAGTAGCGATAGCGTCTTACATCGCAGGTGTTAGCTACGAGAATAACTCTTATGTGAGAGGTTGTACTTGAATAGCAGTGAATGGCAATGAATACTCAATACACACTATATTGGATTAAGGTCTCACTACCATTGTATCGGCATGTTGTTAGGAAAATACCTGTATTCAAGTAGAAGCTAAATATCTCCGGTTATTTCGTGTCTCAGCGAAGAAGTAAGAATTCAAAAATATTTCCCGGGTTTTCCGTGACGGTACAATAATCGATAATGGGCTTAATAGAAAGTAACGATATAGGAGATATAACTTAAACATTACTTACATACTAACCTCACTCACTTGATATTACTTGGTCTATAGTTTCTTATAAACTTCGTATATCAGCGAGGAAGTAAAAATTCAAAAATATTTTCAGGGTTTTTTGTGACGGTGCAAAAATCAAAAATAAGGTTGATAGAAAGTAATCATATAGAAGATATTTTGTAAAGATTACTTAGATACAAGCCTAACACTCGATATATTTGTTCAATAGTTTCTTGTGAAATTCTTGTCTCAACGAAGAAGTAAGAATTCAAAAATATTTCCCGGGTTTTCTTAGCGGTGCAAAATTAAAAAACGGGCTTAATGGAAGTAATCAGATAGAATATTTTATTTAAAGATTACTTAGATTCAAACCTCACAAACTCGATAATATTTGGTCGATGGTTTCTTGTGAATTTCGTGTCGGAACGAAGAAGTAAAAATTCAAAAATTTTCCCTTGTTTTGCGTAGCGGTGCAGAAATTAAAAAAAACAGGCTTAATATAAAGTAATCACTAAGAAAATTTTATTGAAAGATTACTTAAATACAAAGCTCACATACTCCATAATATTTGGTTGATGGTATCCTGTGAATTTCGTGTCTCAGCGAAAAGTAAGAATTCAAAAATATTTCCCGGGTTTTCCATGACGGTACAGAAATAAAAATCAAGCTTAATATAAAGTAACAATATAGAAGATATAATTTAAACATTACTTATATACAAACCTCATAAACTTGATATTACTTCGTCTATAGTTTCTTGTAAACTTCGTGTCTTGCGAAGAGGTAAGAATTCAAAAAAATATTTCCCGGGTTTTCCGTGCCGGTACAAAAATCGATAACGTGCTTAATAGAAAGTAACAATATAGGAGATATAATTTAAACATTACTATATACAAACCTCACACACTTGATATTAGTTGGTCTATAGTTTGTTGTAAACTTCGTGTGTCAGCGAAGAAGTAAGAAATCAAAACTTTTTCCCGGGTTTTACATGACGGTAAAAAAGTCGATAGCGGGCGTAATAGAAAGTAACAATATAGGAGATATAATTTAAACATTATTTATATACAAACCTCACACGCTTGATATTACTTGTTCTATAGTTTCTTGTAAACTTCGTGTCTCAGCGAAGAAGTAAGAATTCAAAAATATTTCCCGGGTTATCCGTGACGGTACAAAAATCGATAACGGGCTTAATAAAAAGTAACGATATAGGAGATATAATTTAAACATTACTTATATACAAACCTCACACACTTGATATTACTTGGTCTATAGTTTCTTGTAAACTTCGTGTCTCAGCGAAGAAGTAAGAATTCAAAAATATTTCCCGGGTTTTCCGTGACGGTACAAAAATCGATAACGGGCTTAATAGACAGTAACAATATAGGAGATATAATTTAAACATTACTTATATCCAAACCTTACACACTTGAAATTAATTTGTCTATAGTTTCTTGTAAATTTCGTGTCTCAGCGAAGAAGTAAGTATTCAAAAATATTTCCCGGGTTTTCCGTGACGGTACAAAAATCGATAACGGGCTTAATAAAAAGTAACAATATAGGAGATATATATTTAAACATTACTTATATACAAACCTCACACACTTGATATTACTTGGTCTATAGTTTCATGTAAACTTCGTGTCTCAGCGAAGAAGTAAGAATTCAAAAATATTTCCCGGGTTTTCCGTGACTGTACAAAAATCGATTAGGGCTTAATGGAATGTAACAATATAGGAGATATAATTTAAACATTACTATATACAAACCTCACACACTTGATATTACTTTGTCTATAGTTTCTTGTAAACTTCGTGTCTCAGCGAAGAATAAGAATTCAAAAATATTTCCCGGGTTTTCCGTGACGGTACAAAAATCGATAACGGGCTTAATAGAAAGTAACAATATAGGAGATATAATGTAAACATTACTTATATACAAACCTCACACACTTGATATTACTTGGTTTATAGTTTCTTGTAAACTTCGTGTCTCAGCAAAGAAGTAAGAATTCAAAAATATTTTCCGGGTTTTCCGTGACGGTACAAAAATCGATAACGGGCTTAATAGAAATTAACGATATAGGAGATGTAATTTAAGCAATAGTTATATACAAACCTCACACACTTGATAATACTTGGTCTATAGTTTCTTGTGAGCTTCGTGTCTCAGTGAATAACTAAGAATTAAAGTTTATTTCCCGGGTCTTCCGTGACGGACAAAAATCCAAAATGGGCTTAACACAAAGTAATCACATAGAAAATTCTATTTAAAGATTACCAAGATACAAACCTCACACACTCAGTAATATCTGGTCGATAGTTTGTTGTTGAATAACGTGTCTCAGCGAAGAAGTAATAATTCTGAAATATTTACCGGGTTTTCCGTGGCGATACAAAAAATACGGGCTTAAAAGATAGAAATCAGATAGAGTATTTTATTTAAAGATTACTTTGATTGAAACCTCACACATTCGATAGTATTTGGTCCATAGATTGTTCCGAATTTCGTATATAAGCGAGGAAGTAAAAATTCAAAAATATTTTCATGGTTTTTCGTGACGATGCAAAAATCAAAAATAAGGTTGATAGAAAGTAATCATATAGAAGATATTTTGTAAAGATTACTTAGATACAAGCCTAACACACTCGATATATTTGTTCAATAATTTCTTGTGAAATTCTTGTCTCAACGAAGAAGTAAGAATTCCAAAATATTTCCCGGGTTTTCTTAGCGGTACAAAATTAAAAAACGGGCTTAATGGAAGTAATCAGATAGAATATTTTATTTAAAGATTACTTAGATTCAAACCTCACAAACTCGATAATATTTGGTCGATGGTTTCTTGTGAATTTCGTGTCGGAACGAAGAAGTAAAAATTCAAAAATTTTCCCTTGTTTTGTGTAGCTGTGCAGAAATTAAAAAAACAGGCTTAATATAAAGTAATCACTAAGAAAATTTTATTGAAAGATTACTTAGATACAAAGCTCACATACTCCATAATATTTGGTTGATGGTATCCTGTGAAATTCGTGTCTCAGCGAAAACGTAAGAATTCAAAAATATTTCCCGGGTTTTCCATTACGGTACAGAAATAAAAAACAAGCTTAATATAAAGTAACAATATAGAAGATATAATTTAAACATTACTTATATACAAACCTCATAAACTTGATATTACTTGGTCTATAGTTTCTTGTAAACTTCGTGTCTAGCGAAGAGGTAAGAATTCAAAAATATTTCCCGGGTTTTCCGTGCCGTTACAAAAATCGATAACGTGCTTAATAGAAAGTAACAATATAGGAGATATAATTTAAACATTACTATATACAAACCTCACACACTTGATATTAGTTGGTCTATACTTTGTTGTAAACTTCGTGTGTCAGCGAAGAAGTAAGAAATCAAAACTTTTTCCCGGGTTTTTCATGACGGTAAAAAAAGTCGATAGCGGGCGTAATAGAAAGTAACAATATAGGAGATATAATTTAAACATTACTTATATACAAACCTAACACGCTTGATATTACTTGTTCTATAGATTCTTGTAAACTTCGTGTCTCAGCGAAGAAGTAAGAATTCAAAAATATTTCCCGGGTTATCCGTGACGGTACAAAAATCGATAACGGGATTAATAAAAAGTAACAATATAGGAGATATAATTTAAACATTACTTATATACAAACCTCACACACTTGATATTACTTGGTCTATAGTTTCTTGTAAACTTCGTGTCTCAGCGAAGAAGTAAGAATTCAAAAATATTTCCCGGGTTTTCCGTGACGGTACAAAAATCGATAACGGACTTAACAAAAGTAACAATATAGGAGATATAATTTAATCATTACTTATATACAAACCTCACACACTTGAAATTACTTGGTCTATAGTTTCTTGTAAACTTCGTGTCTCAGCGAAGAAGTAAGAATTCAAAAATATTTCCCGGGTTTTCCGTGACGGTACAAAAATCGATAACGGGCTTAATAAAAAGTAACAATATAGGAGATATAATTTAAACATTACTTATATACAAATCTCACACACTTGATACCACTTGGTCTATAGTTTCTTGTAAACTTCGTGTCTCAGCGAAGAATAAGAATTCAAAAATATTTCCCGGGTTTTCCGTGACGGTACAAAAATCGATTACGGGCTTAATAGAAAGTAACAATATGGGAGATATAATTTAAGCATTACTTATATACAAACCTCACACACTTGAAATTACTAGGTCTATAGTTTCTTGTAAACTTCGTGTCTCAGCGAAGAAGTAAGAATTCAAAAATATTTCCCGGGTTTTCCGTGACGGTACAAAAATCGATAACGGGCTTAATAGACAGTAACAATATAGGAGATATAATTTAAACATTACTTATATACAAACCTTACACACTTGAAATTACTTGCTCTATAGTTTCTTTTAAACTTCCTGTCTCAGCGAAGAAGTAAGAATTCAAAAATATTTCCCGGGTTTTCCGTGACAGTACAAAAATCGATAACGGGCTTAATAGAAAGTAACAATATAGGAGATTTAATTGAAACATTACTTATATACAAACCTCACACACTTGATATTACTTAGTCTATAGTTTCTTGTAAACTTCGTGTCTCAGCGAAGAAGTAAGAATTCAAAAATATTTCCCGGGTTTTCCGTGACGGTACAATAATCGATAATGGGCTTAATAGAAAGTAACGATACAGGAGATATAATTTAAACATTACTTACATGCTAACCTCACTCACTTGATATTGCTTGGTCTATAGTTTCTTGTGAACTTCGTGTCTCAGTGAATAACTAAGAATTAAAGTTTATTTCCCGGGTCTTCCGTGACGGACAAAAATCCAAAATAGGCTTAACACAAAGTAATCACATAGAAAATTCTATTTAAAGATTACCAAGATACAAACCTCACACACTCAGTAATATCTGGTCGATAGTTTGTTCTTGAATTACGTGTCTCAGCGAAGAAGTAATAATTCTGAAATATTTACCGGGTTTTCCGTGGCGATACAAAAAAATACGGGCTTAAAAGATAGAAATCAGATAGAGTATTTTATTTAAAGATTACTTTGATAGAAACCTATCAAATTCGATAGTATTTGGTCCATAGATTGTTCCGAATTTCGTATATCAGCGAGGAAGTAAAAATTCAAAAATATTTTCAGGGTTTTTCGTGACGATGCAAAAATCAAAAATAAGTTTGATAGAAAGTAATCATATAGAAGATATTTTGTAAAGATTACTTAGATACAAGCCTAACACACTCGATATATTTGTTCAATAGTTTCTTGTGAAATTCATGTCTCAACGAAGAAGTAAGAATTCCAAAATATTTCCCGGGTTTTCTAAGCGGTACAAAATTAAAAAACGGGCTTAATGGAAGTAATCAGATAGAATATTTTATTTAAAGATTACTTAGATTCAAACCTCACAAACTCGATAATATTTGGTCGATGGTTTCTTGTGAATTTCGTGTCGGAACGAAGAAGTAAAAATTCAAAAATTATCCCTTGTTTTGCGTAGCGGTGCAGAAATTAAAAAAACAGGCTTAATATAAAGTAATCACTAAGAAAATTTTATTGAAAGATTACTTAGATACGAAGCTCACATACTCCATAATATTTGGTTGATGGTATCCTGTGAATTTCGTGTCTCAGCGAAAACGTAAGAATTCAAAAAAATTTCCCGGGTTTTCCATGACGGTACAGAAATAAAAAACGGGCTTAATATAAAGTAACAATATAGAAGATATAATTTAAACATTTCTTATATACAAACCTCATAAACTTGATATTAGTTGGTCTATAGTTTCTTGTAAACTTCGTGTCTAACGAAGAGGTAAGAATTCAAAAATATTTCCCGGGTTTTCCGTGCCGGTACAAAAATCGATAACGTGCTTAATAGAAAGTAACAATATAGGAGATATAATTTAAACATTACTATATACAAACCTCACACACTTGATATTAGTTGGTCTATAGTTTGTTGTAAACTTCGTGTCTCAGCGAAGAAGTAAGAAATCAAAACTTTTTCCCGGGTTTTACATGACGGTAAAAAAGTCGATAGCGGGCGTAATAGAAAGTAACAATATAGGAGATATAATTTAAACATCACTTATATACAAACCTCACACGCTTGATATTACTTGTTCTATAGTTTCTTGTAAACTTCGTGTCTCAGCGAAGAAGTAAGAATTCAAAAATATTTCCCGGGTTATCCGTGACGGTACAAAAATCGATAACGGGCTTAATGAAAGTAACAATATAGGAGATATAATTTAAACATTACTTATATACAAACCTCACACACTTGATATTACTTGGTCTATAGTTTCTTGTAAACTTCGTGTCTCAGCGAAGAAGTAAGAATTCAAAAATATTTCCCGGGTTTTCCGTGACGGTACAAAAATCGATAACGGGCTTTATAAAAAGTAACAATATAGGAGATATAATTTAAACATTACTTATATACACACCTCACACACTTGATATTACTTGGTCTATAGTTTCATGTAAACTTCGTGTCTCAGCGAAGAAGTAAGAATTCAAAAATATTTCCCGGGTTTTCCGTGACGGTACAAAAATCGATAACGGGCTTAATAGAATGTAACAATATAGGAGATATAATTTAAACATTACTATATACAAACCTCACACACTTGATATTACTTTGTCTATAGTTTCTTGTAAACTTCGTGTCTCAGCGAAGAATAAGAATTCAAAAATATTTCCCTGGTTTTCCGTAACGGTACAAAATTCGATAACGGGCTTAATAGAAAGTAATAATATGGGAGATATATTTTAAGCATTACTTATATACAAACCTCACACACTTGAAATTACTAGGTCTATAGTTTCTTGTAAACTTCGTGTCTCTGCGAAGAAGTAAGAATTCAAAAATATTTCCCGGGTTTTCCGTGACGGTACAAAAATCGATAGGGGCTTAATAGAAAGTAACAATACGAGATATAATTTAAACATTACTTATATACAAACCTCACACACTTGAAATTACTTGCTCTATAGTTTCTTTTAAACTTCCTGTCTCAGCGAAGAAGTAAGAATTCAAAAATATTTCCCGGGTTTTCCGTGACAGTACAAAAATCGATAACGGGCTTAATAGAATGTAACAATATAGGAGATATAATTGAAACATTACTTATATACAAACCTCACACACTTGATATTACTTGGTCTATAGTTTCTTGTAAACTTCGTGTCTCAGCGAAGAAGTAAGAATTCAAAAATATTTCCCGGGTTTTCCGTGACGGTACAATAATCGATAACGGGCTTAATAGAAAGTAACGATATAGGAGATATAATTTAAACATTACTTACATACTAACCTCACTCACTTGATATTACTTGGTCTATAGTTTCTTGTAAACTTCGTGTCTCAGCGAAGAAGTAAGAATTGAAAAATATTTTCCGGGTTTTCCGTGACGGTACAAAAATCGATAACGGGCTTAATAGAAAGTAACGATATAGGAGATATAATTTAAACATTACTTATATACAAACCTCACACACTTGATATTACTTGGTTTATAGTTTCTTGTAAACTTCGTGTCTCAGCGAAGGAGTAAGAATTCAAAAATATTTCCCGGGTTTTCAGTGACGGTACAAAAATCAGAAAGGTGCCTAATAGAAATTAGGGAATTTTTTAAAATGTTAAACAGATATAAACCTCAGATATTCGTTAATATTTGGTCCATATTTTGTTGTAAAGTGCGTGTCTTTGAGATGAATGTGAAATTTATAAAATATTTCCCGGGTTTTTCGTGACTTTGCGAAGACTTGAAAAGGTACTTGATATAAAGTACATGTCTATAAAATTGTATTGATGAATTGGGGAGCTCTAAACTCACCATTGTTATAATATTTTGTCCATTTATTCATATCAATTAGTACATTGATATGAAAAATCCAAAAATTGAAAATTATTTTCGGGTTTTCCGTAACGGTACAAAAATAATGGAGGGGCTTATTGAAAAGTAGTCATTCTAGACATTTTATTAAAACATTACGCAGACAAAAACCTCACGTTTTCGATAAAATTTTGTCCAATATTTTTCCGTGAATTGCTGCCTCTAAGAAATAAATACAAATTTCAAAATTTTGAGGGTTTTCTAAGAACGGTATAAAGAACGGATATCCACTTATTGCAAAGTAGTGTTAATAAAGTTTAATTTAAAATAAATTAGTACAAAAATAGCATAATATTCTTCGAAGCAACTCGAGACGGTACAAAAATATATGGTTGCAATGTAAAAGTTTTCCCGCCTTTTTTCTGGCTGTTTCTGATGGGTACAAAATTTTTAAATAGTGGTACAAAATGATACATAAATAGTACAATATTTTGATGTGGAAAACATTGCCGAAACCGATGATGAGGTTGAGACGTTACTCTGTAACCCCAAATTTGATTATTTTTTTTCGACGGTAAATTGAGTGGTACAAAAATTATTTTTAGCATTTTTGAGTAGTACAAAAATAGTACAAAATTTGGCAAATGAGGTTTTGATGGTACAAAAATATGGGGTTACAAAGTAACGGAGCCCTAAAAAAAGGTGACCCTGGTATAAATCCCCTAGATGTAGCTTGTAGAGACCATGACATAGCATACAACACACATGCCAATCTTGATAGGAGACATGTGGCAGACAAAAAATTAGAATTTACCCAGAGGTATAGTTTTAACTCAAAATTCTGTCACTCACAGAGCAGAGAATCTGTCTGCTACAGAGACAGTGGATCTGGGTACTATAGGAGAGCTTTTGGGCTTCCAGAACAACACAAAACTTGAACCAGCCATCAAACACACTCCTATTAATATACCTAAATTCTTAGCCATAGAGACTCTGAATATTCACTGTAATGTGGCCCATGGTATGATCACCAAATCAGATGGCATAGGCACTCACAAACAAACTGGCATCATCGCAAAATTCAAACCTAACTCTGAATTTATGGAGCCAATCATCTACACTCCATCACCAACATTATATTTTCCAGTGTGCCATAATAGAATAGACTATATTGAGTTGATGGTCATTAATGAAAAAGAAGAATTAGTTGATTTTGCTGGAGCCACAACAACTGTACAATAAAAATACATACAAAAAATGGAAAATATCGAGAGTTATGAGCTACAGTAATTCCCCCCGAACCGTAGGACCTTTGCCAATTTGAATCAGCCCAGCACAGAGATTGAAGTTGACCTTGATGTAGGGTATTTTTTAATACACCCCCACAGAGCAGACCTCTGTATCAAATTTGATGTTGTAAAGCTCGATGGTACAGATTATCCGGGTAACTCAAATATAAGACTGGTAGACAATTTTGTACCACATCTGTTCTCTGAAATCGAGATCAGAAAACATGGTGTTGTTATAAACAGAGTAGATTACCCTGGTATTACCTCTATAGCTCTGGCTACACTGAAGTTATCCAAGACCGAGGCTTCTTGCTACAAAATAGGTGGATTTGAGGCTGGTGATAAAATATTAACAGAGAGCCACACTGTATTGTTCCCGATGCGCCTGTTACCTGGATTTTTTTCAGATTACAAAGACATTATGTGGAAGGGTGGTTTAAGAAACACATTTCGAAGAGCCGCCAATGATAATAATGATTTGATGAGGTACAGTACATTAAACTCTACTGGTGCAGCTCTGCCTAATACCCTACCTGACGAAGGCAAATGTCTTATTCAGACTATGGAGCTAAGAATTCCAGTAGTTGAATATGAATCTAGTTATGCTCTTAAATACAAAGCAGATATACTAAAAAAATCCATAGGTGCCTTTACAATTTTATACATATCAATGTGTCCAGAAGCCTGCCACTGGTAGCTATTATGAATTCGATTCTATAAACTCATTCTCCAGTATAGAATATGACATGCCAGATTTTGTAGTGGTACTGTTTCAGACCGCAAGAAACAATAACCAAGAAAAAAATTCAAGTAAGTTTGATACCTGCAACATAAAGAACATATATCTTAAAAATGGCAGAAACGAGGTTTTTCCCAGAGAAAATTATAATTTAAACATGTCCAAGGATGATTTCCTCAAATGATACGAGGCATATACTGCATACAAAAGAGTTACTACCGGGAATACTGACATGTATTACTCACCAGATGAATTCAAAGCACAGAGACCAACGTTTGTCATCAACACCTCAAGAAGGAAACAGGTTGTGGTTAATGACAGGACAAACATTAAAATTATCTGTGAATTCGATGATACACTCCCTGCCGACACAATATTTAGTGTTATTCTTATAGGTGAAAAAATCATATGTTTATGATGTAAGAAATGAAAGATTCGCAGAGCAATTCTAGAAGCCTTCTGCATATTACATTGTCTTAGTACTAGATAAACAAGTTGGGCCTGGTGTCCAATTAAAATATTCGGGTTAACATATTAATACTCTGAACTAAAACCGGAAGTGACCGGAAGTAACCGGAAGTAAACCGGAAGTGACCTGAAGTGGACCGGAAGTAAACCAGAAGTGGACCGGAAGTGAACCGGAAGTAAATATATGTGGGTGTATGTGTAGGTGTGGGTGTGTGTGGGTGTAGATGTAGCTAATAGGATTACACTTTACAGAATATTACACTAAAGGCAATAAGCTCATATCAGCATCTTGGCTTAGTTTTAAGTCTAGCCAAACCAATGCCAAGAGGGGCATATTTTTAACAAGCTTATGGACAACAATTTGGCAGATGCAAATTTTGTAAGTGTAGCCAAATCAATCTGAGGGGGGTCGTACTTTCTCAGGGAATCCATGAAGGCTTTTTTTACTAAATGCTTTGATTCAACAGAGAGCACACTTGAGCAATAAGCTCATATGGACATCTTGACATAGTTTTAAGTATATCCAAATCAGTCTGAGGAGGGTTCGTACTTTCTCGCCCCATTATAGGTTAAATAATACTACTGACATCCTTACCGAGTGTCGGTGAATTGGGAATTGAGATTTTTATAATGACTCCGCTGTTTCATTCCACATTCCCCTGACCGATGAGTATCCACTTTTCGAGTTATATATGTGTGTGAGTGCGTGGTGTGGATGTGTTTGTGCGTGCCTTCGTGTGTGTGTGTGTGTGTGTGTGTGTGTGTGTGTGTGTGTGTGTGTGTGTACGCAGACATATTCTTGTGGGAACCGGCGTATGTTTAAACACCTTTCTTAATGGAAACAAAAAAATTGTTGGGACATTTTGCCGGTCCCAAGAAGGAAAATACCATTGCGATACTCCTGAGACCCTTTGCGACATGTACTCGAAGTATTTTGAAGGTACCAATAAGTTCATATTTGTTGGATTAGTGTTTTTACGGGTGTGTTACACTCTGCCATGTGCAGGTAGTTTAAGAGTGTGTAAAAGTGGTGGTTAATCTCATCTCTTGGTACCAGGAAGTGTGGGTGTGTAAAATCTTGGATCTGTTTCGCATGTATTGGTACCGAACATCCCAGAGGGTTGAGGGGCAAGGAAAAGTTCGTTCGGCGGACGACGGGGTTCCCCGCTTGCTTGGCCGTTCCGTGGCTCCCGAGCTGTCAATGTTGCTAACTTAAAACTTTGGAGCCAGAACTGTCTTCTCTTATCTTTTAATCCTACAATTGCAATTGTAATTGTTTTGTTTTTTTTACTTCGCCTTTTGTGTCACTTTTGGCTAATCTGCGAAAATGGGGATGAGTGCTGTTATCATAAATATGATGAATCGACTCTCACGAACATCCATTCTCAGACCGGGATTCGAACCTGGGACCCCTGGCGTCCTAGCGCGATGCTACTCCACCACGGGGGTCGGCTTTAATCTTAAAATCAAACAAAATGCCTCAATATAATTTCTTCCCACATAATGGTTCGGATACCACATTGAACTGTAGGTTCAGTCCCGATTAGCCTTACTGTGCATAAAGTGGATTTAAAACACCAAATCAATCAATCAATATAATTTCCTCCTTCAAACGTGATCCTTTTTTCATGTGCCTATGACAAGCTTTCATTTGAGTTTTGCTAAATAACGGTAAATGCAGATAAATCAATTTGTTTCTATAGCTGATTTTCTTCCATAGCCAAGAAGCAAAGAGCAGAGTTTCAGATGTTATAAAAAAAAAACTCGTTACTTGTCTCCTTTCGGGCATGATGAAGTTATCGAGAAAAATTAATTATTATTGAAAGTAAATTAAGAAGGGATATTTCTGACCAAAGCGACAAGCGATCAGGCAAAAGGAAAGTGACAAGTGTCACTTCATATCGAAGTGACTAGTGACACAGGTACCTCATTCTACAAGCTAGCCTTTTTCCCAAACGCGCAAACAGACCAATGCGACACTGCATGACACTCATGACTTTCAGAAGCGGAAGGCGACAAGCGACACGTGTCGCTTAGAAACAATTATAAAACATTTTCAGAAGAAGGAGCAAAACAAGTTGCACTTCTCGACTGTTGCTTCCGTTTCTCAATATCATGAATGGTGTCGCCTAGGTCTGGTGTTCGGGAATTCGCAGTAAAAGCTTTCTTGTTAACTGGAGTGGCTTGTATTTCGTGTATCTTGTCACTTCGGTGTGAACTTCAGTGTCACTTGCTACTTTTCGCCTGTCACTTCGGTTCAAAACCTCTCTGTAAGAAATCATTCAACGCGTAGACACAACCACTAGACGGAAACAACACGATAACGTCCCATGAAACGAGAAACGAGAAACATGCAAGCGGCACGTGTACTTTGTCGTGTCAGATTTATTCGAAAGTTTTATTTATTTCTGAATTTTGGTTTCCAATAGCCATTTAATGCTTCGGTACGAAAGTTCTATTGGGAGCCTTCAGCCCGAAGGGACGAGAAACGAGGTGTTTTAAACCGAAGTAACCAGCAAGCAAACCGTAAAAAGGTAAAGTTCTCCCCTGTGATTAACACCACGCCATGAAGGCGTATAGAGGGTGTGTGGGTAACACCCCACTCTTTCTTGATCCGGTCATGAGTAGGGGTGATGTGATCAGCATCACGCCCCTGACCGCCTTTATCCCACAGGGTTTCCCCCAGGTACCCATCCATGTCATTTGACGCTGGGTTTCCAACGTTATAAAAGTTCCAGGATTTGAACCGGGCGGGGATCAAACCCGGGACCTTGAGCATGGTAGTCAGACGCGTTACCGACTGAGCCACCGTGGCCACTTAAAAATTTAAGCAAGCATTTACTGCAGCTGCGCTACCAGCAGACGCCACCAGACATAAAGACGTGAAGGGACACGTGCACCTTGTCATGTGCCTGAGAAAGGTTCAAAGTTTGCATTCATTATTGAGTTTTTGTTTCCAAGTGATACCTGTCTATTCTCGCTTCGGGCTGGGCACTTTCTAATCTCGTACGGGATTCGTACACAGGGTCCCTAGTCAAGACAAGTGTTTATCCTTCGGATAAGTTAACTGCTTGATCAGGATCCAATGTAGTTCTTTTTTTAACCGTCGTGTTTGACAACACTGACAAGGGAAGCAAAGTTTTCTCTCTCGCCTCTGAGGGCACCGCGAAACCGTCGATATGTTTTGCGACGTTGCTACACATATTTGACATCTCTTATTCTAGCTCGCTGTGTTAAACCTGCAACATGAAAAGTGAGGAAACCCACTACCCGACAACGTCGCAGAGCGAGCACATCTGGCTGGTTCCTGCTTGCAGTAACGTTCACCGTGCGTTTTCCCCCACAGTATCTTACGCTAAATCTCTCCATTGCGTTTGAGTTTCGCCAAGTTTCCTGCTACTCACATCTGTTGTTTGCGTGTATGTGTGTTCAATGTTCAAATATACAGAGATAACATACAAATACTTACGCAAGGATATTCACATTATTACATGGGGATAATCCATTTTCCTATACATAAATCAACAGCAAGACATAGATTTCATTCTTTTTTGATAAATAATACCTGGAAACAACATGTATTGCCTTCTATGATCTTAACAAAAATATTAATTCCAAAGTAGTAAACATTACTTTCAAAATGGCAAAGTAAAATATAAACGACATGAATACTCTTCCCGTTTCTAAACCTGATAATTTATAGCCGTGTATTTGATTTCATTTTATAATTAATAATGTAATGAAGTAAAATGTTACACAGTATTCAGGTTTAGTGAGAGGTAGAGTATTTTTGCCTTAGTGTGGCCTTTTTAAAACAATATTCACAAAGTTACTGAAGCAAATGAACTTGAAGGGACAGCAAAGATATGTCATCAAATTATATGTGGGAGAGTGCTACAAAAGGTAAAGTTCACCCCAGTGTATTTCACCGAGCTACCATTCAAGCACATGGCTTCACACATTCTCGATCTCGACCGTACTGAAGGAGACATGATCAACACCATTCTCTTGCAAACATTATAAATGAAAAGTAAAAAAAAGCTAAGTAGTTCCATGTCTTCCTAAAACGAATATATTCAGTATATTCGACTCTATTGCAGCTGATATTCCTGGCGGAAAGGTTTAGCACAGCGCGTTACGACGCTACGTGGGTCCAGGCTCAAAATTCCGACGTGCTCATGGATGTTCCTTCATGGGTGACCTTCATTAATGCCACCATTACATTATCCATCCTCATCTTATCTATTAGCTAAAAATGAAGAAAGACGACGCTAAAAATAATAATCTAATCAAATGAACTGTATTTTGTTCATTTGTTTACCTTCCGGTCTTTATGAAGGAGTAGCCACGAAGCCAGAAGAGCCCTAACTTAGAATCCTGGGCACGACATGGATGTGTGATTCTGTTCGTTCTGATTCCAATAATAATGCTCATTAACGATTAACCTTCGGCATAGAAAAACTATTATAATTAAGGTAAATATATGTTGAATTCTTCTGTCGCTTCATTAATGTGGACCATTTCCCTATCCAAGGGAAAATATGTTAGATTAGTAACATAAAGAATATTCACTTTCGAGGCAATCCAAGGCATTGAGGGGGATTACTAAATTCAAAATACCATATTTTGAACCGTCATATATGTTTTATGCAGTTGTTTTTATACTTATTGTTAGTTCATTTAGTTTATTTAACGTCGCATTTATACAATTTCTGTCTAATTGCAAGGCTTGCGAATTAACGTTAGAAATGAATGAAGGGACATTAATAAACATGTGCTCGCAGCATAACACAAACCCCACAGAGGATTATAGCCTACTGACTGTGAATCCAAGCGCTAGAAAATAGTTTTTCTGCAAAATGCAGTCGAGGCTCTAATACAAGACAGGTTGACAGGTGGAAGGCAGGTTGAATATACACTTTGAAAATTTACAAAGTAAAAAACTGTGTCTCGGGAACTGTAATACGTATATGAAGCTGCAGCCAGCCGCTCTCGATCAAGTGAAGATAATAATATGCTGACAGCACCAAACTCAACCCTCCTAACCAACTATACCCTGTCCCAGCTAACTGTGGAGCAAGGACGCGCATAGTGTCAGAGAAGCGAGAGAAATCGAGTGGCCAGGACAAAGCAGTGCACGTTGCTGGGAAGTCAGTCGCTTTCCCCCCTCCACGCAATTCCGTTCCTATCGCGTGTTCATTGGTGGAGCTGTCTCGCGGTACTACTTGCGCAGATTTTTTATTTCGTTTATCTGCTATACAGTTAGCTGGGGCAGAGTATAGCATGTATTATTGTCACAATTACAATTCTAATAATGCCTAAGTTGTTAGGTTAGGAGGGCAAGATTTAAGACTCTTAGGCATTAGCAACCAGTTTTCGCGACGTGTGCACGACGTATAACACTACCTTCTCCTCTCTCTTATTACTACTGTGTGCCGTATTCCTTGGTATTCTGATATTGTCCTCGGTTTTCTTAGAGCTTTTCCTGCAATCCTCGATTTTTATCGCATACAACAATCTGCACAATATGCACAATCATGGACAACTTGCCTACTGCTACATTTCTAAACTGGAAGTAACAAAATGCAATTAAATGTATACTGCTGTAATCTAATTTTGTATTTGTATAATTGTTCTTTTCCCTTGTTGATACCTAAATTTCGCCGCCTCTTGTCCAGACTTCGAGGCGCCATGAAATGAAACAGATCGCAGCGTTCTTACCAGGTTTGTTTCTACCGAAGTTCAAATGCTATTGAAGAATAAAGCTTTGATTTCAAAACAATTTGAAGGAAAACTTTAAAGTAAATTTTGCATTTAATTCTAACGACGTTAATACAAATAATTAAACTACATAAACATGTGTATAATTAGTGAATTGTAGAAAAGCGACAAGTTACTGTTCCTGGACATTCAAGTAAAGAGATAAAGAGTTGCTGCAAGTCCACTTTGTGAACAGGTAGACTAATCGGGACTGGACGGGATCCGACATAATATGTGCCTCCACCAGACATCAATCCGGGACTCAATCATTACAAAGTGTCAGCGTTCCTAGTGCACTATCAACATATGTATTGATAATTTTCGGCAATGGGTAAAATTCAATTTTACAGGATTGTAAAATAGAAGTGTAAAATCATTGTAAAATTTAAGAGCGATAAGGAGTTACGAGAATTTTCAGAATAACAGAATTGTCCAATGTTTGTTAATATTATGTGACTAATAGCTTAAACGAATCAGGTGAGTTAAATTGACTTGAGCTTTTGTTTTAAATGCACTTTATGTAGAAATAGCCTTGTTATGGTGGGCCTACAGTTTAAAGTTGAATCATAATACTATGTATCTACATACACATCATCCCTTGATTACAAGGCAAGTAGGAGGCCCTGCAAACGTTGCAAACAAATTATAATTGAGAAATCCAAGTTAATTAGGGACAAATAAAAAAATACTACACTAACCCAAAAATGTTATACAGTATTTTCCTTTCTTTAACATGGAATTCGCATTACCCGTATACTACATGAGTGGTTCCAAAGAATTGCTGCTTATACCCTTGCCCTTATAACAAACGTCAAGTAAAAAATCTTCTTCATGTATTCGTGAGCCTAATTAACAAAGATACCAGATCTAGATTTTACTTCCAGTTCGTATTTGTTTACGTGTAGCGCGCGAGAGTAACGTTTCAGGGTTCGAATCCCAAAATAACATGTTTTTGAACAACTTCTTCATTGCATCATAACAAGTTGTACAGCCACCAACAGTTCCAAGTTGTAACGATTTCATTCACTTTCAATTAGATAATTAACTAGGTTCAACCCAGAAGTGTCAGTGACTGTACAAATGACCCAATTCGCTATTTGCAACGGCAGAGCGCTTTTGCTGCTTGCACAAGTGGGTGTCATCTTCTGCAGTAATTTGCAGTCGTTCACCTTCTTCCACCCGCCGGGCTGCGAGAGTGGTGCCTTAATTATTTGGCTGGTATCTAATTTTCGCTGCAGGCTACAAGCAAGGTGTATGAAAATAATACTTGACATAATAATTAACAACAACAGTAGAAGTTGAACGCGATAAGGACAGTTTTCTCCATGGGTGGTCCTTTATTTGCACGTACTTAGAACTAATTTGCACGTGTTTTAATTAATTTGCACGTACTTAGAACTCATTTGCAAGTACTTAGAATACTTTACATTTATGTATTTGCATGTTTATAACTTTATATGAATATATAATTATTTATTTTATGAAAAATATGTATATAGAAGGTAATTAGAGGTACTAAACGCTATGCATATGGTTTTATATTCATTACTGCAAAGTATGTAATGTATAAAATGTTAATATTAATGTTTATAATATTGAAAATAAGTTTTCTATTGTTTATGAACCGCTATGAACGGTGGTAATGGTACGAAAGAAGACGGTCCCGGTATTCGAACCCACGATATGTAATATTATTAATTAGTACTATGTAATAATGTATGTTATTATGGTATGAAACACGATGGTACGAAATGCTAGACAGAATACTGTCTCCGAATCTCGACTCAACTGTGAAGGTAGACAGAGAGAATGAATTAATATTCCGCGCAGGTAGAGGAGAAAGGAATTTATGGAGTGTGCGTTCAAGGTCAAATGACGTCAGAACGTCAGAACAAAGGAAGAATCTGATTGACCAATCAGAGAACGCGTCGGTAGGTTTTCAGAACCGGTTTTTTCAAGGTTAACCAGTACGCAAGAACAGGGGAAAGCTATGCAATACTGTAGGGCAGGGGAGGGATTCAATCAGACAACAAAGGATGTCTGAGAATGCGCAGCAAGGGTCAAATCTCTGAAGCTATGCGGTTTCCGCCGCCAATTAATATTCCGCTCAGGTTTGCCTCCAAGGCACAGGACGCTTTAGCGCAGGTTTTTTTATCTGTACTATGAAGAAGGGAGAGCTATTAGGGACGGGGCCTACAGTTTTCACCATTTGCTTTTATCACGGGGTAACGAACCTAGGACCCTTTGATTATTGATTTAGGTAGTAAATGTATGTTACTGTGTGCTATTTAACTTAATTTTGAGTTTATTTTTTACCAAACTTTGACTTTATGTCAAACATTTTCACAGCTTATCCTCATTTTTACCAAAATAACACTATTTGTACTATTCAGGCAACACTTTTATTAAATTTTGGACTCACAAAGACTTTTTTTTCAACGTTTAACTTATTATTTTACAACTTTATATTAATTTTTTACCAAAATAACACTATTTGTACTAATCAGCAACATTTTTTATAAAATTTTGGACTCACAATGACATTTTTTCAACGTTTAACTTATTATTTTACAACTTTATATTAATTTTTTACCAAAATAACACTATTTGTACTAATCAGCAACATTTTTTATTAAATTTTGGACTCTCAAAGACATTTTTTCAACTTTTAACTTATTATTTTACAACTTTAAGTTAATTTTTTACCAAAATAACACTATTTGTACTAATCAGGCAACATTTTTTATTAAATTTTGGACTCACAAATCATTTTTTCAACTTTTAACTTATTATTTTACAACTTTATGTTAATTTTTACCAAAATAACACTATTTGTACTATTCAGGCAACATTTTTTATTAAATTTTGTATTTACAAAGAGATTTTTTCAACTTTTAATTTATTATTTACAAGTTTATGCCTATTTTTTACTCAAATAACACAATTCTATCTGTTCAGGAAAGACTTTTAGTTACATTTTCGACACACAAAGTGTGTGTTCTCAACTTCTATCTGTTTATTTCACAAGTTTAGGCTTATTATTACCAAAATAACACAATTCAATCTGTTCAGGAAAGACTTTTAGTTATATTTTCGACACACAGAGTGTGTGATCTCAATTTCTATCTGTTTATTTCACAAGTTTAGGCTTATTATTACCAAAATAACACAATTCAATCTGTTCAGGAAAGACTTTTAGTCGCATTTTCGACACACAGAGTGTGTGATCTCAACTTCTATCTGTTTATTTCACAAGTTTAGGCTTATTATTACCAAAATAAGATAATTCAATCTGTTCAGGAAAGACTTTTAGTCGCATTTTCGACACACAAAGTGTGCGTTCTCAACTTCTATCTATTTATTTCACAAGTTTAGGCTTATTATTACTCAAATAACACAATTCTAGCTGTTCAGGAAAGATTTTTAGTTACATTTTCGACACGCAAAGTGTGTGTTCTCCACTTTTATTTGTTTATTTTACAAGTTTAGCCTAATATTTACTCAAATGACACTATTTATATTATTCAGGCACCATTTTTATTACATTTTGGAGTCTCAAAGACACACACACACACACAGAGAGAGAGAGAGAGAGAGAGAGAGAGAGAGAGAGAGAGAGAGAGAGAGATTTTCTAAGTTTACAGGATTATTCTCTAGTTTACTCAAATAACACAATTTAGATGTGTTTTGAATTATATTTTGGATGCAAAAGTATGTTTTGACAAGTTCTACCCTTTTATTTTACAAGTTTAGGCTTATTATTACTCAAATAACACAATTTAATTCAGTCAGGAAGGATTTGTTATTATATTTTGGATGCACAAAGAGAGGTTTTCAACTTTTTTATTGATTTTTTGCAGGGTATGTATTAATTTTTATTTATTTTGTTTTGTATCATATATACATTTACAAATTTTTAACTTAGAGTTTAGCATTTATTTAATTTTTTTCAAAAACACTAAAAAAAAGTACTTTTAGCTAAAATGTAAGCCACAGAATATATTATTATTATTATTATTATTAGGGTTTACTTATTTCCACTATGCTATTTTTGGTTCTGTATTTCTATATGTATTTATTTAGGGCAGGTTACGCCTGCCACGTAGGAAAGTTTGTTTATTTTAGAGTTTGCTGAGTATTTTGTTACTGCTATACTAGGTAAAAGTTTTCTAAATATACCAGATAGAGCTCTATATACTTTTGTTTTTGCTATTTTGGAGATGATGCGATCAGCACCACTCTCCATCTTCTTTTTAATTTTATGTACCCAATATTATTTTGAGGCTTAGTGAATTCTAGAGCCTATTTATGCAGGAGAGAGGGCTTGAAAATGTTGATCTCAGACTACCCACAACTATTTGTCAGAGTATTTTAAAGGATATTTTATACTTATTATGTGCCACTAGAATATCAAAGCTTGCTTAATTTTTATGTCTGTAACGCATTTATTGTATTTCTAGCTAAGGCTTACTGGATAAAGTACACGAAATGTTTAACATTTCAACTATTTGCTTTTATACGAGGGCAATTTTTTAGTGTAACGAAAATTATGATGTGTCTATAAAGACTGAAATCCCTTTACCGATGGGTCCATAACTGGACGCTTACCAACATTGTTTCTTTTTTAAATATAACCATTTATCAATATATTGACAATTCACAGGACAAGACGAAGTTCAAAGACAACTGACTATATGGACCATAGGTTCACTTGCTAAACTTTTTTCTATGCTAGAAGAATAATTTAGCCTTATAGCCTTTTTCAAGGTATTTTTGAAGTATTACTGGTTTTTTGGGTGCATCAACACTTGGGTTATTTCCATTTGGTTTATTATACGAGGCTACAATCACTATCTGAACACTGAAATTATATGATTGAAACTAAAAGCTCAGGCTGTAACTAGGGACTTAGTATGTATATCGACAATCTATAGGACAACACGAACCTTACCAAGGATTATAGGTGACGTAGGACCACACGCCAGATGTTTGTTAATCTGCAAGAAGCATTTACAGCTAATATTACGAGGAAATGAGGTTGATTTTTTACTGTTTCACAAGAATGCTATCTTTTATACACCCAATATTTGCTTTTTCAAGTAACTACATGTGCCAGAAGCAATTACAGGCCAACTCTAACTAGACTTCGATTTATGTAAATGTAGCAAGAACTATATTTCTCAGGAAGCACCCATAGCACAGTTTAAAAAACTACATAGCTGAAACCTTAGAGAAACATAAAACTGCCAACACAATATATCTAGATTCTTCCAAGGCATAGGATAGAGTAAAAACATGGCTTGCTTATGGACAAACTCAACAACATAGGAATAAAATAGACAAGCAATCCTTTTTTCAGTAGAAAATTCCAATTACTCAAGTAAGCTAAATCATACATAGTACATAAGAAGAGCAAATTAACATCATCAGCAGTAAACCATCATGCAACTTCTACCTGCTGAAACAACTAAGTGAGTATAATGTATCAGAAAAATGCCTACATTTCAGCCTAATTTACCTCTACATTAATAATACTACCAGAATACTAAGGCTTCAAAAGTGAACACTAAGAATAATGTTCAGACTAAAGTATAGAGCATCTTGCAAAGGATTATTACTCCCTACATCTACAAGTCAATAACAATTATTCTAAATACTACGAACTTGGACAAAATATAGTCAAATACACAACACAAGAAGGAAAATAATTACAAGTAAAACAGCAGACACTCAATATCTCAAAACAATCCGGTAAAAATATTCTACAACAAACTGCCTCATAACATAATACTGCTAAGTCCCCAAAACATATACAAATACAATCAATAAAAACTACTTGAAATAGGAAAACTGTCTACAGTCTCACAAAGTTGATGTGAAATAACAGCAAAACTTAGAAGCATGCACAGTCAATAATGCTCAATTTGCATACAGTTCACATGCAAACTCTCATGAAAATGTTCAAAACAGTCTCCCAGCTCAGTTCTCATCTATACTTGGACAACAAAACCCTGCAACAAATTCTCAGAAATCCTACCTTTCCTACCCTTGCTTAAATAGCTAAAGTGCAATCTTCATACTAAAATATTGAAAAAAGGCATATCTATTTACATAAATGTGTGTACACATGTGTTTGTCTGCGTGTACTCTTAGATAAATTGATAGAAAAGCAATATAGTTATAAATCAAAGACTATACCTAATAATATTAATTTCAAAATAAGCTGATAGAAAATATATAATAACTACAGTATAAGCTTTTAATTTTTGTTAATTACAAAAAATGAAAGTTAAATACAGTAAACAAACTTGGTCCCTTACATTGAAAAAGGAACATAAATTGAGAGTATTTGAAAATAAAATCCCTAGGAAAATATTTGGGCCTAAAACAGATGAGTAGACAGATAAATGGAGAAAATTACATAATTTAGAAGTACATAATTTGTATTCATGTCCAGATATTATTAGAATGCTTAAATCAAAAAGACTTAGGTGTGTAGATCATGTGGTACATATGGGAGAGGAAAAAAGAGTATACAGGATTCTTGTTGGAAAACCTGATGGTAAAAGACCAATAGAAAAACCAAAACAAAGATGGAGGGATAATGTAGAGATGGACCTAAAGGAAATTGGTAGGGAAGGAAAGGAGTATATAGATCTTCCTCAGGACAGGGACAGATGAAAGGCATGTGTTGCTGCAGTCATAAACATTCGGGTGTAAAAAGGCTAGAGACTTAGTTAGTTATACATTAAATAAGCATAATATATGGATTGTAAGTAGAGGATATAACAAATGTACAATGCATTGTGCGAAAACTATGTCAACTTTGCATTATAAGCAGAAAATTAAACCAGTTTGAATTAGAAATACATTTTAAGAATAGCCCAAAATAGCATGCGTAATAGAAAATTAAGAAAACTTTCTGATGCATAAAAGTACTGACTAGTGCTGAATGAATCAATTACTGTAAAATATTATTCTCTGATTCAAATAATTTAACTGTAAACATCATCTTTTGTGTGTAAAATATAATTGTTAGTTGCACTGATAAGTACAAATATTAACTTTATACGCCTTCATACACTCTAAATAACATAACTTTGATATATAAATTAGTAACAATTTGTTAAAAATTAAGTTAAACTGTAGAATTGTTTTCTTAAATAAATATAAAGTAGTAAAAATACTAAACAAATAATTCCTTCTTTTCCTATTTAAAGGATGCCAAACAGTGTAAACCAGTTGTTAGTGGCTAAATAACATAACATTTGAAGGCAGTAACAATATTTTTTAAAAAATACTGTTTTTTACCTAACTTTGTGAATTAAATACTAGTACATTTTGTCAAATTATAAATAAAATATACCTATTTCTTTGGTATTTGTACTAAAGTGAGAAAAATGTTACTAAAACTTGGCTAGTACAGTAAATCTGAGAGTTTTAGCTTTATTTGTCCGTAACTGGATATAATTGTAACTTGTTAATCTCGCCAAACACAATCTTTACCTCAATTTTGGAAGCTAAATGAACTTTAGCATTGCGAATTACATATAGTGAAGGCCTCTATAGTGGAAAAATACACCCAGTCTGTAAAAATTGGAAATGTTGTCTCCTTCTCTGTCGAACCAGACCAAGATTGTTCTCAAATGTTTCAATATATTTCTTAACATAACAAACTTTTCAAGAAAAGAATACCTTGTGCCCAGATAGTTTAGTTAGTATAGCGTTAGGCTTTTAACCTATCTGACCAGGGTTCGAATCCCTGTCTGGGCGATTACAATTTTTAAATTTTGTCATCGGATCTTGTGCAACAGTAAGTCGTGAGTAAGCTTTTAAGTTTCTCAAATATCAGCATCTTTAGTTAACAGTACAGCATAACCAGTATTATTATAATAGAAAAGTTCTGGTGGTAGAACCTACACCTACTCTAATATCTCTGTGGTATTAACTTACATGCAGCCCATATCTTTTGGGACTGTTTCTCCTCCGTTACATTTCCTCGCCATTTACCCTTAGCGTCGCGATTAGCCTCAGAAGCAAAAAAAGCGAAATCTTATATTTGTTCTTTTTATATCTCTGAAACCACCTATACGATAGACCTACATTTAATGAATTTTGCAGTCTTTCTGTTTGATCTGTTAAATAAGCCAGTCAATAAAAATATACTTACATAGAAACATCTGTTTTTCTGATACTTTAATCTGGTAATCTGCTTTTGCGTGCTTCCTGAGAAATATAGTTCTTGCTACATTTACATAAATCGAAGTCTAGTTAGAGTTGGCCTGTAATTGCTTCTGGCACATGTAGTTACTTGAAAAAGCAAATATTGGGTGTATAAAAGATAGCATTCTTGTGAAACAGTAAAAAATCAACCTCATTTCCTCGTAATATTAGTTGTAAATGCTTCTTGCAGATTAACAAACCTCTGGCGTGTGGTCCTACGTCACCTATAATCCTTGGTAAGGTTCGTGTTGTCCTATAGATTGTCGATATACATACTAAGTCCCTAGTTACAGCTTGAGCTTTTAGTTTCAATCATATAATTTCAGTGTTCAGATAGTGATTGTAGCCTCGTATAATAAACCAAATGGAAATAACCCAAGTGTTGATGCACCCAAAAAATCAGTAATACTTCAAAAATACCTTGAAAAAGGCTATAAGGCTAAATTATTCTTCTAGCATAGAAAAAAGTTTAGCAAGTGAACCTATGGTCCATATAGTCAGTTGTCTTTGAACTTCGTCTTGTCCTGTGAATTGTCAATATATTGATAAATGGTTATATTTAAAAAAGAAACAATGTTGGTAAGCGTCCAGTTATGGACCCATCGGTAAAGGGATTTCAGTCTTTATAGACACATCATAATTTTCGTTACACTAAAAAATTGCCCTCGTATAAAAGCAAATAGTTGAAATGTTAAACATTTCGTGTACTTTATCCAGTAAGCCTTAGCTAGAAATACAATAAATGCGTTACAGACATAAAAATTAAGCAAGCTTTGATATTCTAGTGGCACATAATAAGTATAAAATATCCTTTAAAATACTCTGACAAATAGTTGTGGGTTGTCTGAGATCAAAATTTTCAAGCCCTCTCTCCTGCATAAATAGGCTCTAGAATTCACTAAGCCTCAAAATAATATTGGGTACATAAAATTAAAAGCAGATGGAGAGTGGTGCTGATCGCATCATCTCCAAAATAGCAAAAACAAAAGTATATAGAGCTCTATCTGGTATATTTAGAAAACTTTTACCTAGTATAGCAGTAACAAAATACTCAGCAAACTCTAAAATAAACAAACTTTCCTAGGTGGCAGGCGTAACCTGCCCTAAATAAATACATATAGAAATACAGAACCAAAAATAGCATAGTGGAAAACCTCTCTTTGTGCATCCAAAATATAATAACAAATCCTTCCTGACTGAATTAAATTGTGTTATTTGAGTAATAATAAGCCTAAACTTGTAAAATAAAAGGGTAGAACTTGTCAAAACATACTTTTGCATCCAAAATATAATTCAAAACACATCTAAATTGTGTTATTTGAGTAAACTAGAGAATAATCCTGTAAACTTGGAAAAAATATCTCTCTCTCTCTCTCTCTCTCTCTCTCTCTCTCTCTCTCTCTCTCTCTGTGTGTGTGTCTTTGAGAGTCCAAAATGTAATAAAAATGGTGCCTGAATAATATAAATAGTGTCATTTGAGTAAATATTAGGCTAAACTTGTAAAATAAAGAAATAAAAGTTGAGAACACACACTTTGCGTGTCGAAAATGTAACTAAAAATCTTTCCTGAACAGCTAGAATTGTGTTATTTGAGTAATAATAAGCCTAAATTTGTGAAATAAACAGATAGAAGTTGAGAACGCACACTTTGTGTGTCGAAAATGCGACTAAAAGTCTTTCCTGAACAGATTGAATTATATTATTTTGGTAATAATAAGCCTAAACTTGTGAAATAAACAGATAGAAATTGAGATCACACACTCTGTGTGCCGAAAATGCGACTAAAAGTCTTTCCTGAACAGATTGAATTGTGTTATTTTGGTAATAATAAGCCTAAACTTGTGAAATAAACAGATAAAAATTGAGATCACACACTCTGTGTGTCGAAAATATAACTAAAAGTCTTTCCTGAACAGATTGAATTGTGTTATTTTGGTAATAATAAGCCTAAACTTGTGAAATAAACAGATAGAAGTTGAGAACACACACTTTGTGTGTCGAAAATGTAACTAAAAGTCTTTCCTGAACAGATAGAATTGTGTTATTTGAGTAAAAAATAGGCATAAACTTGTAAATAATAAATTAAAAGTTGAAAAAATCTCTTTGTAAATACAAAATTTAATAAAAAATGTTGCCTGAATAGTACAAATAGTGTTATTTTGGTAAAAATTAACATAAAGTTGTAAAATAATAAGTTAAAAGTTGAAAAAATGTCTTTGTGAGTCCAAAATTTAATAAAAAATGTTGCCTGATTAGTACAAATAGTGTTATTTTGGTAAAAAATTAACTTAAAGTTGTAAAATAATAAGTTAAAAGTTGAAAAAATGTCTTTGAGAGTCCAAAATTTAATAAAAAATGTTGCTGATTAGTACAAATAGTGTTATTTTGGTAAAAAATTAATATAAAGTTGTAAAATAATAAGTTAAACGTTGAAAAAATGTCATTGTGAGTCCAAAATTTAATAAAAAATGTTGCTGATTAGTACAAATAGTGTTATTTTGGTAAACAATTAATATAAAGTTGTAAAATAATAAGTTAAACGTTGAAAAAAATGTCTTTGTGAGTCCAAAATTTAATAAAAGTGTTGCCTGAATAGTACAAATAGTGTTATTTTGGTAAAAATAAGGATAAGCTGTGAAAATGTTTGACATAAATTGAAAGTTTGGTAAAAAATAAACTCAAAATTAAGTTAAATAGCACACAGTAACATACATTTACTACCTAAATCAATAATCAAGGGGTCCTAGGTTCGTTACCCCGTGATAAAGGCAAATGGTGAAAACTGTAGGCCCCGTCCCTAATAGCTCTCCCTTCTTCATAGTACAGATAAAAAAAACCTGCGCTAAAGCGTCCTGTGCCTTGGAGGCAAACCTGAGCGGAATATTAATTGGCGGCGGAAACCGCATAGCTTCAGAGATTTGACCCTTGCTGCGCATTCTCAGACATCCTTTGTTGTCTGATTGAATCCCTCCCCTGCCCTACAGTATTGCATAGCTTTCCCCTGTTCTTGCGTACTGGTTAACCTTGAAAAAACCGGTTCTGAAAACCTACCGACGCGTTCTCTGATTGGTCAATCAGATTCTTCCTTTGTTCTGACGTTCTGACGTCATTTGACCTTGAACGCACACTCCATAAATTCCTTTCTCCTCTACCTGCGCGGAATATTAATTCATTCTCTCTGTCTACCTTCACAGCCGAGTCGAGATTCGGAGACAGTATTCTGTCTAGCATTTCGTACCATCGTGTTTCATACCATAATAACATACATTATTACATAGTACTAATTAATAATATTACATATCGTGGGTTCGAATACCGGGACCGTCTTCTTTCGTACCATTACCACCGTTCATAGCGGTTCATAAACAATAGAAAACTTATTTTCAATATTATAAACATTAATATTAATATTTTATACATTACATACTTTGCAGTAATGAATATAAAACCATATGCATTGCGTTTAGTACCTCTAATTACCTTCTATATACATATTTTTCATAAAATAAATAATTATATATTCATATAAAGTTATAAACATGCAAATACATAAATGTAAAGTATTCTAAGTACTTGCAAATGAGTTCTAAGTACGTGCAAATTAATTAAAACCCGTGCAAATTAGTTCTAAGTACGTGCAAATAAAGGACCACCCATGGAGAAAACTGTCCTTATCGCGTTCAACTTCTACTAACAACGAGATAGCATAGTAACGAACTATGAATCAACGAAATGAAGAACAGCGTTTGCTTTTCTTTGATGGTTTACTTAGGAAATTGACCTGTGATGAGGAGCATTTCGTTCCCAGTATTTAAAATGTATTATTATTTTATTATTTACTTAAATCTTGTATTTACAAGGACAATCAAACCAAGAAAAGTAAGGATGTCTTATTTGATATTCTTAACACCGTAGCGCGAGACGAAGGTTAGAAGGGAGTTTGAAATTCAGAAGTTAATTTTCGTATTTGGTTCTTTGGGAGAAAGTGCATAGTATTAGTCTATTATTACGAATGGTTTCTCCGATGAATGGGTAATAATTGTGACAGACAGGCGGAGCAAGGGACGAAAATTTCGTGGATAGAACGAAATTACTATTTACATTGGGAACCATCGAACCTGATTTGCTTACTTAACCACCACTAAATGCCCAAACAACGCATGGCAAACGGAAATTAAAAGCACGCAAATGTAGAAATATTATGAAACATTTAATTGTCCATTATTCCCAGCTGAATTGTATCCTTAAACATCTCTCATAAGTGAATTATCAAAAGTTTCATCTGCACAGGAATTTGCAAAACCATATCTTATTCCCCAGAGGTATACCATATTCCATACCCGGTTGAGACACATAGTGGAAAGGATCTCATTTGAAAACTGTAAGTCCATCCCAATTAGCCTATCTGTGAATGGAGTGGATTTAAAACTATACATTAAAAAACTCCAGAGACATACCGACCTCCGTACGGAATGGTTAGCAGAGGGTTTACGACGCCAGTGGTAACGGCATGGGTGGGTTTTATGAGTGTGCCTGCATCAATGACGTTATTTCATCCTGTCATCACTCATCCTCATCGTCGCGATTAGCCAAAAGTGGTAGGAAAGCGACGCTATATAACAAAATCAAATATTTCCAGGACCGCGCACACACAAGCAACATCCATACACTGAAGAAACTGAATAGCAGCAAATGTTTTAACATTTCCTTTCACACGTGTGTATTTTACATTAAAGGGGCCTTAAGTAATGTTTTGGGATATGTCCAAAATAAGTAGATCCTTCACCGACAGTCATTTATTTTTTCACGCTTCCTTATCCCTTTCACCCGAGTAAGTAGTGGGGTTGGCTGTACTATAAACCCGAGAAAGGAAGAGCTTTCTGAGAAAGGAAGAGCTCCCCCTCAAGCAGATTTGCTATACTTAAAACAAGCTCAACATGTTTATATGAGTGTTTTGCTCTAGTGTAAGTACCCTGCCTAATCCAAGATTTTTGTAAAAATGCCCTCATGGATTCCATGTGAAAGGAAGAGCTCTTCAGATTGATTTGCTATACTTAAAACTTGCTCAACATGTCCATATAAGTTTTTTGTTCAAGTGTAGTACCTGCCTAACCCAAGAGTTTTGTAATTCGGAAAGTATTAACCCCCCTCAAGCAGATTTTTGTTTATAAACTTGTATCCATACCCACCTATACATATTTATTTCAGGTTTAAGTTCAATTGGATACCATTCAATTTGCTTATTTAATATTAAAACAATGCAATATGCAGAGCCTACCTCTAGAATTGCTCCGTGTTTGCATGTTCCCCCTTCCCCCCTTCCTCTCCCTCTGTGTCAGTGTGTACAATTCCCGAGACGGTAGTATTGATTTTTGCTTTGCATGTTCTCCTCAGCGCCAGTATTTACAGAAATTCCCGAGTATTGCATCAGCCAGTATTGTGAGAGTGGTTGAGGAGAACAGATGTGTTGCTCATACTTACGGTTTAATTGAACAATATAAAATCTGATATTTGTTGTAATCCACTCATATTTAGAGTCAAGCTTATATTTGTCCCATGTCCTGCATGTTCGTGCTGGGTCAGTGTAAATGAATATTTTCCACTTGTAGGCTATTGGCTTTACAACCTGTCATAATAAGCATAGAGTTTTGATTTGGACCCCAGGAAATTTTATATAAATACCAAAGCCAAAAATATTAACACACATACACACCTACACACCTACACACATATACACACACACAAAGCACACAGCTGAACCTAACTGATTCAGTATAAAGTTTTGAATTGAAACCCAGGAAATTGTATATAATAAACAACAACAAAAATGCCGAATCAAAAATATTGTAATCAGTGCAATAAAAATATATTTAGCTCTAATTGGGCCAGACACCAAAAGATTTGTAACCCAGACAAATACAGAACTCCCACAAAAATTTGCCCCAAATGCAATAGAAAATATAACATGGAATATTTCACATATAAACATAAAGATACTTGCTCTGTACAGTCATCAACACAACCATCTACATCTGGTCTGAAAAGAAGGCACGAAGCACCTGTTAATGCTGGACCTGCAAAGCAGCCACGCTATGTACCCATCAATAGCAGTTTTAATGGCCAACTTAGGGATTATCATTTTGTATCAGAGCCAAGATGTGGCATTAAGAATTTTTTGAACAATATAAATCCTAATCTGCAGGCAATTCTTAATGCACAAAATGGCTCTTATAAGCTCTCCCTCAAATTGTTTGTACAATATAAGAAACCAAATGGCACAAAATTTACACAGCCCCACATAACAGAAACTGTACCTGTATATTCAAATGCAAATTCGGACAAAATAATAAGCAGCTTGATAGGTCAATTAAATATCAAACACTCTGAATTTGCAGCAAAAGAGTCCGGATGGAGCCTATGCGGCTCTCCACACAAGTTATATGTTCATATTTCTGAATTCAGTCCATTGCAAGGATCTACATATTTGCCATTACCTGACAATATTAAAAACAGAAGAGCCGTGGTCAATATTGAAAATACCGACCAGAAATGTTTTCTGTGGTGTATATTAGCTGATTTGTTTCCAGTTTCAAGGCATCCTGAGAGAATAAGTTATTACAAACAGCATGAGCATGATTTTGACGATGCAATGGAGGGCTTGGAATATCCAATGTCTGTTCAGAATATTGATAAATTTGAAAAAAAGGCCAGGCACATCAATGGCAAACAATTATCTATTAATGTATTTATTTGTTCCACTGGCAATTGCTTGATAGATCCTCTCAGAATCAGTACACTTGATGATGAATCTGCAATTCCGATTGATCTGCTCTTAATTGAAAAGGATGGTACATATCATTATACTTTGATACATAATCTTGAAGCTTTGGTGAGAACACAACTAGACAAAACTCATACAATATTCAAGTTGTGCAGAAGATGTTTATCTGTATTTGATGGTAGAAAAATGGTGAAGGGGGTTCGGGAAGAGAGTGCAGAAATTGCAAAAAACAAGTTAATTGAGCATCTGAAATACTGAGGCAACCATAAACCTGTTCATATGGTGATGCCCAATCCAAGTGAAAATTGCAAATTCAAAAAGTTTGAAGCCTTGTTGGAACACCCAGCATTTATTGTCTATGATTTCGAATCGAACCTCAAACCTCTTGCATTCTGCAATCCAGATCCTGAAGAATCTTCAGCTACACCATACCAGCTACATGAACCTTCCAGCTTTTGTTATGTAGTTGTACGGGATGGTGTAGCTAGTGAGCCATACTTATACATGGGACCAAATGCCATCAAAGAATTTGCACATAGAATAGAAAATGTGTGCCGTGACATAGCATCTAACATCTTATTAAAATCAAAGCCTATGTTGCCTTTAACAGAGAAACAGATTGAAGATTTCAACAATGCAGAAAAATGCCCGGTATGTGATTCTGAATTTTCAGATACAAATATCAAGGTTCATCACCATTCTCATACAGATGGTAAATTCTTAATGGCCCTGTGCAATAGCTGTAATATTAAGATCAAGAGACCAAGATTTGTCCCCATATTTTGCCATGGAGCATCCAATTATGATTTCCATCATCTGATCAGGTACGAGGGGTTTGACAAGCAGAATTTAAATATTTTAGCTGAAAATGATGAAAAATATATATCTATTAGCAAAATAATTAAAGTTAATGGTGTTCCTATTCACATAAGATTTCTTGATTCTTACAGATTTTTATCTGCTAGCCTGGCCACACTGACCACTCAATTATCTGATGATCAATTGAAAATCACACGTGCTTCGTTTCCAAATCAGGACCTGAAATTAATTAGGCGGAAGGGTGTATATCCATACGACTATGTTACAGATTTTTCTAAATTTGATGAGTGTTCCCTGCCACCACAAGAAGAGTTTTACAGCAAAATCAGAGGATCTGGAATCACTGATGAGGATTATCACCATGCTCAGTTGATGTGGAACAATTTAAAATGCAAGACATTTCGTGATTATCACATGGCATATTTGAAACTTGACGTGACTCTCTTAGCTGATGTAATACAGGTATTCAGAAAATCTTCTATGCAAAATTATAAACTGGACCCAGTGTATTTTTACAGTGCTCCGGGCCTAGCATGGGCTGCAATGTTGTTCAATACCAAAAAGCCATTGGATCTGATCCAAGATCAAGATAAGTATCTGTTTATGGAGAAATGTATAAGAGGGGGGATGGTGCAATGTTCTCAGAGATATGCCAGAGCAAATAACAAATATATTATGCTGCCTGATTATGATCCAGCACGGCCATCAAATTATATAACGTATTTAGATGCAAACAGCCTCTATGGTGACGCCATGATGAAAAAACTGCCATATGCAGGGCTTGAGTGGGTTGAAGATTTCAATATTAAAGATCTTAAGAATTTTGATGACAGTCACTATGGCCTCTTCTTAGAGGTTGATCTGACAATTCCAGATGATTTGCACAATAAATTTTCTGATCTGCCCCCAATTCCCGAGGTTCAGTGCTCACCTGGCTCTAAACAGAAGAAGCTCATGATGACTCTGGAGCCGAAACAAGGATATGTCATATATTACAAAAACCTCCAGTTCCTGATGAAACATGGTGTTCAAGTGACCAAAGTTAGCAAAGTCTTAAGGTTCAGGCACTCAGAATGGTTGAAACCATACATTGATACAAATACAGAGCTTCGAACATCTGCAAAGAGCCAATTTGATAAGGGCTTGTTAAAATTGATGGTTAATTCTGTGTATGGCAAAACTATTGAAAATGTCAGAAAACATACCGATGTTAAAATAATTACTGACCCCAGCCTGAGCAAAAAATTGGTTGCAAAGCCTAATTTCAATTATAGAAGAATTTATGATGAGCACATGGCACTTTTCAACATGAAAAAAACAAAGATCAAATTTGATAAACCTATTTATGAAGGGGCTGTGATATTGGAATCGTCCAAATTACATATGCTAACATTGTATTATGATGTGCTGAAACCTTTTTATGGTGATCGTGTAAAATTATTGTACATGGACACATGGATAGTTTTATTCTTGATATTCAAACAGAAGATGTTTATCAAGATATGGCACAGCCTGAATTGTTTCAATACTTTGATACCAGTGAACATACAAAGATTCAACACCACCACAACAAAAAGGTGCCTGGCAAGTTAAAAGATGAGACACTTGGTGATGTTATTGTGAAATTTGCTGGGTTAAGTGCCAAGATGTACACTTTTAAAACATGTAGTGCTGTTGTCAAAAAAGCCAAGGGTATTGGCAGAGTTACTGTTGAAAAAGATCTCCAATTTGAAGATTATGAAAATTGCATCAAATCCCAGAGTTCAATCAAAACATCGGAAAATAGAATTCAGAGTGTGGATCATTTGTTGACTAGCAATATTGTAAGAAAAGTGGCCCTGGACCCACATGATGACAATAGATGCATTTTATCATGTGGCATACATACTCTACCATGGGGGCATTGTGATTTGAAAAATGGAAATCAATGCCCAATTACAGAGCATGATTTGAAATAAATAAACATGCCTATGAACTTATTTGGGTTCAAAAAACAGGCTATTATGGAGCTGCCAACACCACAACCCTCTTCTGATATGCTGTCAAAACTGAGTGGCTTGTTAATTATTCATCTGAACAGCATATTTACAGATAATGATGATAAAACAGGCAAAATATTGTACATATTTCACAATAATTTAAATCATTACCAATTACCTGTAGGTGGGCAATTGCAATTTATTACAACCCCTGAGGGTGATGTCAAGATTTCAGTAGGGAGAAATATTTATAGAATTAAGCACTCAAACATGATTTCTGACACTGTATATACTGTTTCTGCTGGTGACTGCTTATATATTGAGGTCCCTGGATCATATGACAAGCTTATACCCTTTTTTATAGAATTAAGAATCAGATACTCTATAATAAATAACCATTAAAACAAAAATGCCTAATGATATATTTGGCCACACAAGGCATGAAGATCACAGTGATGAGATTTTGATGCTTGATGTCAGAGTCAAGAAATTAAGAAGTGATTTACAAGCTTTACAAACCACACTCAATGCCAGTCTTCAATTAGAAATTACAAATTTACAATCACAATGCATGGACCCTCTTCTTAAAATTGATTCTGAACTCAAAGTGCTGCTTCAGAAATATACTGATTTGGCCACATTGGATAATTTTCAAAGTTTAGAAGAAGCTGTAGCAGCTCTTCAAGCCAGATTTAAGACCCAGGCTAACAACTCTGAGCAATTGAAACAGCAATTGGAAGAGCAAATAAATAATGTCCAGGCACAGCTCCAAACAATTGTCAAAAGCATAAAATCACAGGAAGATTTTGATCTAGTGATTTCCACTCTAAAAGAACAGATTCAATCACTCCAAATACCTAATCTGGACCCTCTGAACAATGCTATAGCCGAGGTTAAAGAAAAAATTGAGACACTTGAAAATTCTATGAACAATTTGCCATCTTCTGATGCTTTGAATGCAATAACTCGGAGTGTAGCAAATATTAAGCTGCAACTTGAAACATATGAAGATTTTGGAAAAATTCAAAGTTCCATAACCCATCTTGAAGGTACAATAGCAGCAGTGCAAAGTGATTTGGCAAATGTACTAGAATCCCGATTGACTGGGATTGTAGATACTCTTGTCAGTGTCCAGCAACAAATCACGAAGCTTGAAAACCTCAACACTGAATCTGAGCTATCTCATTTTCATCACTTGATCGATGATATCCAAACAAAACTTGAAATTTTACAACAATCCACACCCACTCAGGCAGATATAGCCCTGCTCCAAAATGCCATGCAAAATGTGGCTGATGCTTCTGAATTAAACAATGTGAAATTGGCACTTGAATTTTTGCCAAATACAGTATCAAATCTTCCTACATCACAGGAACTTAAAAATATTAAGAGGGCAGTGAATAGGATATTGAAATCAGAAGATATCAAGAATATCCAAGCAGAGATCAAACAACTCACTCAGACAGTGGCCACTCTACCAACCAATCAACATATTAATGAATTGCATGCCCTGTTTGAGGATATCAGAAGACAGGTCCATGATCTTACTGCTCAAAATTCAAAATTGGCAGTTGTTGAAAATTTGCAAATTTTTGCAAATTTTGCAAAAATTTGCTAGGAACCATGGAATCCAATCAAGCAAATGCCCTGTCTGTTTTTGACACCCAGCTACAAGAGATCGTGCAACAATACAAGAAACTTATTTTGGACATAAAAATCAAGCCAGGCCATGATGATGTTGTTAGGACCATCAATGAGCACCTTGAATCTGTAACAAGCAGATTGCTCACGGCAGAAAAGGAAATAACAGGCATAATCGAGAATCCAAAACATACAATAATTCTTGAATTGTACAGCATCCCCAACAAAGAATATGATTCTCCATTTACACCAGGTGGCAAAATATATATGTTGCCCCTGTACAATTTTATTATCAATTTTTTGTTGGGGGCACACTGAGACCAATCAAGATCAAATATTGGCATCAACCACAGGCACACCACTACCCTACCTTATCAATAACAAATGCTGACAACAAAGTAAAAATCACCAGTGTAGAGTTAGAAGATTTTACAGATCCCAATACATTAGAAACAGCCTATACTGAAGATGATGGCACTTTGGAATTTAAAATACAAATAGGAGACAAATTATATTTAGAAAATCCTGCAGTCTCAGCTGCTGAACACCCCATAGTTGCAATATTCTTGTTTTCATATTATGTCTAGACAAATTATTGTTGATGAATTACACAGACAGGCCCGACATAATTTTAAGAGACTCCCAGTAGTCACAAAGGGCATAGATGATTTATGGCAGAGCGACTTGATTGAGTTGTCAACTGGGCAGTTGAAAAACTTAGACAAAATCAACAAGGGCTACAAGTATCTACTCACTGTCATAGACACATTTTCAAAATTTGCATGGGCTGTGCCACTCAAATCCAAGACTGGGGCATGTGTTACAGAAGCCATCAGAACAATCATCAATCAGAGTGGAAGATCACCGCGCTATTTGCAAACAGATAATGGCAAAGAATTTTATAATTCTGTGTTTCAACAATTTATTAAAAGCCAGGCAATAAAACATTATTCGAGTTACAGTGATCTCAAGGCCTCAATTGTAGAGAGATTCAACAGAACCTTAAAAAATCTTATGTATAAACAATTCACACTGCAAGGTAATTATAAATGGCTTAATATTCTTCCAGAACTTCTACATAAATATAACAACTCGGTCCATTCCACAATCAACATGAAACCCTCTGAAGTAACTTCATCTGATGAGCAAAAATTGATCAGGACTGTTTATTATCCTAGATACCAGCCAACAACAAGAAGGGCCAAATACAGGGTGGGTGATCAAGTAAGAATCAGTAAATATAAGCACTTATTCAAAAGAGGCTTTACAAGAAACTGGAGTACTGAATTATTTACAGTAGTTCAAGTTAAACCCGGGACCCTTAACACATATATAATAAAGGATCACCGAGGAGAAATTCTCAAAGGCAGATTTTATGAACAAGAGCTCAGCAAAACTAAACAGCCTGACACATATCTCATAGAAAAAATCATCCGCAGAAAAGGCAACAAGTTATTTGTCAAATGGCTGGGTCATCCGCAAAACAGCTGGATCGATGCAGACAAAATACTAATATGAGCACCTGGGATGTTATAAAAAGGCTGCCAGAACCTGAACAACAAAATAAGAGAAATGGCAACTTGCTGCCTGATAATATTAGGTGTCTTATTGTCGGGCCATCTGCTTGTGGCAAAACTACACTAATGGTTGATAATTTTTTATTGGCACCCAACTGGTTAGACTGGAAAAACAGGCACTTGTATGTTTTCTCTAAGAGCTTGGAACAATTAAAATATCAGCAGCTGATGAAGCTATATGATGGATTGGATATAGCTACTTTTGTACCAGATGTTAAGCCACTTCACGAATGTCTCGATAATTCTGTTGTTGTGTTTGATGACATTATACTGGATAATCAAAACAAGGTTAGAAATTTCTTTACACAGGGCCGACACAAAAACATTGATTGCTTCTACCTTGCACAGACTTTTTCAAAAATACCCAAGCAGCTGATCCGAGACAACAGCAATTTTATATGTGTGTTTCATCAAGATCATACCAACCTCAAACACATACATGATGAATATGTAGGTGGGGACTTGAGCTACAATGATTTTTCCAAGTTTTGCAGCAGGTGCTGGAACCAGGACAGTTATGGGTTTGTTACTATTGATATGACAAGAACACCTAATACTGGCAAATACAGAAATAAAATCAACGATTTTCTAGACGTTGAGACGTATATAAATAAACATGAAAAGGCCAATCATTGATGATCTTAAGTTAAGAGAGTATCTTGTAAAAAGATTTAAGGGATGGAAATCAGAGAACCGTGGAATTTATGAAAAACACAAACAAACAGAACAGCCTGTAATTGATGCTATTAATAATTTAGGTAAGAATATCAAAACTGTTACAGAGCAAAATCAAGATTTGATCACAGAGCTTGTGCCTGTAGCTGCTAGGAACATATTAGATTATCCATTCACCCCACTTTCCAGTATTCATACACCTAGTCCTATTGCTCCTAGAAGAATTGAAGCTACTCAGGATCCTATTGAATTGGGTCTTCTTGCTCAAAAATATTTAAGTACACCTAAAGACAACAAAGATGAGGTGTTTGGCTTATATGCTGACACAGAGCTTGATGGTAGCATCATACATAGAATTGGCAATTTCAGAGTAACATTTATGGGGGATGATCTGATTGTTTATTCAGAATCTCATCTTGGACAAAAAGGTGCTTTTGTTAAGTATCCCGGAACACCTGGGTTGTGGGAACTGATGACTAGGAAAAGGCCTGGCAGCTATACAGATCAAGATTATGATTATTACAAAGAAATATTAATAAAATCAGATGCTCTATACCAGAACAATGATCCCACACAAAAAAGAGTCAAGTCTAGCAGTGGGGCAAAATACAATAATTTAATCAAGCCCATATGGTCACAGATCAAGACTGGCAGTGGAATCAAACAATACAACACCCTGCCTAAAGAATTTGTGTGGGTTGATGATGTCAGGAAACTTGTAGATAGGTTATTGGTGATAGCTGGGGAGGAAAATGCTGGCAACCACAATTTTTACAATGAAAAGGTTGGAATTATGGACATGATAAGCACAAAATTGTCTAATTTTATAGTGAATGACACTAAGGGGATTGGATATCTCATAAAAATTATTAATACTCTACCACCCAAATTTTGGAATATTTCTGAGGGTCGGGGGTTGGTTAATGACATTATAAACAAGCTGCCATTTGAACTACATATTCCAGGCTATCAGTATTGTGGTCCAGGCACAAAATTGGACCATAGATTAAACAGAGGGGATCCTGGTGTTAATCCCCTAGATGCTGCTTGTAGAGACCATGACATAGCATACAACACACATTCTGATCTTGACAAGAGACATGTTGCAGACAAGAAATTAGAAGAGGCTGCATTTGGTAGATTTGTAAGCAAAGATGCTTCTTTGAGTGAGAGAATATCAGCATTGGGAACCACCATAGCTATGAGCACCAAACAAAAACTGGGGTGGGGGTTGTGAATATGTATATAATAAACCTACAATGAAGGCCAAGGGTGTTATGTATCAAATACCTTATGCAGGTCTTAAATCTCTTATAACTATTGACAGTCTCTTGACCAAAAAGCAGCGCAAGAAAAAAAGCTCCTGTCTTGCAAAGGGACATGGTATGAAATTGTTGCTTAGTACCCCCCAATTAAAAAAATTACAACAATCTAGAAAAAAATCACATGTAGGGGGATTTATATTTACCATCCCTGCCATCTTAGCTGCTCTCCGGGCTGTTGGGAGCTTGGCCGGGGGATCAGCTGCCATAGCAAAAACAGTAATAGATGCCAAGAAAAATAGGGCAGAATTAGATGAGCAGAGGCGCCATAACCTGGCCATGGAGAAACAAGGCAAAGGTGTTAAGAGAGCCATGAATAAGTTTAAAAAAAACAAGAGCCGCTTACAAACCAAGATATTGAAGCTTTAATCAAGCCACTGGGCATCAAACATTTTAGAGGTGTGTACATGTCTGATTCTTTACCAGAACAACCACTCAACAAAGAGTGTGGCATTGTTAATTTGGATGAGTACAAAAATCAGGGCACTCACTGGATCTGTTATCTTAAATATTTAAAAAATAAGGCATTTGTGTTTGATTCATTTGGAGGTGTTCCACCTGAAAATTTAATAAAATATCTAAATTCAGCTAATCTTTATTACAATAATGCCCGTGTTCAAAACTTCAAAGATGTTAATTGTGGACATTTGTGTTTATCAGTTCTGAGATATATGTCTCAAATAAATAAACCATCAATTGAAAATTTTCAAAAAGCCTTGTGGTATCTGAAACATCATGGGGGTATTCCATCTCACCAGCCAAAATTCAATATTGAAACTCAAATTGCATGATGACATAGTGTATCCCAAAACAATAGCTCTCAGAGCATTTTACGGCATGTACTTAATCCCTAATATTACACACCACAACAACACAATTGCAGTAGGGGATCAAAAAATTGTCATCACTCCAGGGCAATATAATCTGTCCACTCTAAATGCTCAATTACCCAGAGGTGTAGTGTTAAGTCAAAATTCTGTCACTCACAGAGTAGAAATTGTATCTGCCACAGAAACAGTGGATCTGGGTACTATATGAGAGCTGTTAGGCTTTGAGAACAACACAAAACTTGAAGCGGCCATCAAACACACTGCTATGAATATACCTAAATTCTTAGCCATAGAGACTCTGAATATTCACTGTAATGTGGCCGAGGGTATGATCACCAAATCAAATGGCATAGGCACTCACAAACAAACTGGCATCATTGCAACATTCAAACCTAATTCCGAATTTATGGAGCCCATCATCTACAATCCATCCCCAACATTATATTTTCCTGTGTGCCATAATAGGATAGATTACATTGAATTGATGGTCACTAATGAAAAAGAAGAATTAGTTGATTTTGCTGGAGCCACAACAACTGCTATCATAGAGATTAATATTTAAATAAAAATACATACAATGGAAAATATTGAGAGTTATGAGCTACAATCATTCCCCCCAAACAGGAGGACATTTGCAAATTTAAATCAACCCAACACAGAAATTGAGGTTGATCTTGATGTAGGGGATGGCTTTATACACCCCCACAGAGCAGATCTATACATCAAATTTGATGTTGTAAAGCTCGATGGAACAGATTATCCGGCAAATTCAAATATAAGACTTGTAGACAATTTTGTGCCACATCTGTTCTCTGAAATTGAGATCAGAAAGCATGGTGTTGTTATAAACAGAGTGGATTATCCCGGTATTACCTCCACAGCTTTGGCCACATTAAAATTATCCAAAAACCGAGGCTTCTTACTACAAAATAGGCGGATTTGAGGCTGGTGATAAGATATTATCTAAAAACCACACAGTGCTGTTCCCGATGCGCCTGTTGCCAGGATTCTTCTCAGATTACAAAGATATTATGTGGACGGGTGGGTTAAGAATTACATTTAGAAGAGCTGCAAATGATAATAATGCTTTGATGAGGTACAGCACATTAAACTCTACAGGGGAAGCTCTGCCTAATACCCTACCTGATGCAGGCAAATGCATTATTCAGACTATGGAGTTAAGAATCCCGGTTGTTGAATATGAGGCCAGTTATGCTCTTAAATACAAAGCTGATATAATAAAAAATCCACAGATTCCTCTGCAATTTTATACATATCAATGCATACAGAAGCCTGCATCTGGCACATATTATGAGTTTGATGCTACAAATTCATTCTCGAGTATTCAATATGACATGCCTGATTTTGTGGTGGTACTGTTTCAGACTGGGAGACATAACAATCAGGAAAAAAATTCGAGTAGATTTGATAGCTGCAACATCAAGAACATATATCTTAAAAATGGCAGAAATGAGGTCTTTCCTAGAGAAAATTACAATTTAGACATGTCCAAGGATGATTTCCTCAAATTATATGAGGCCTTTTCGGCTTTCAAAAGGGTCACTATTGGCAATACTAACATGTACTACACACCAGATGAATTCAAGACACGGAGACCCATGTTTGTAATCAACACTTCAAAAAGAAAACAAGTTGTGGTGAATGACAGGACAAACATTAAAATTATCTGTGAATTCCATGAGGCATTACCTGATGACACCATATGTAGTGTTATTCTCATAGGTGAAAAATCATATGTTTATGATGTAAGAAATGAGCGGGTCACAGAGCAATTCTAGAGGCCCGATTCAAACACAGAGGCCCTTTGGATATAAAACAATACTTTACCGTCAGAAAATATATTACCTACCCATTTTATAGCATCTCTGCTCGTAGCAGAAAAGCTTTTACCTACCCAAATAACAGCACATTTGCCAAAAAGCCTAAAGCAATTATTCTGTTGCAACAAGACCAAACCTTTGCATGACAATATCCGAGAAGGCAATTCCTCAATATGATAGATGGTTCCTGAAAAGAGCATAGTGTAGATAAGAATTTCTCTTTGAGTTCCATGACAAATGACATGTAATTTCCCTCGGAAAAGGCATAGTGTAGATAAGAATTTCTCTTTGAGTTCCATGACAAATGACATGTCATTTCCCTCGGAAAAGGTACAGTGTAGGTAATATCAACAGATATAATCTCCCAGGCATTTACTAATGACGATGAATAACTCTGAAAAGACACAATATAGATTATATCTGTTGACATACAACTTCCAAGCATTTACTAATGGGACTGATCAAAAGATTATAAGAACATGGAAGCATATTTGTTCCCTCTTTCCCATTTACGCACAACTCGGGAAGCAAAAATCAATACATAACAAGGTTATGGCTAGACTAGAGAGGCTCTGCATATTGCATTGTTTTAATATTAAATAAGCAAATTGAATGGTATCCAATTGAACTTAAACCTGAAGTAAATATGTATAGGTGGGTATGGATACAAGTTTATAAACAAAAATCTGCTTGAGGGGGGTTAATACTTTCCGAATTACAAAACTCTTGGGTTAGGCAGGTACTACACTTGAACAAAAAACTTATATGGACATGTTGAGCAAGTTTTAAGTATAGCAAATCAATCTGAAGAGCTCTTCCTTTCACATGGAATCCATGAGGGCATTTTTACAAAAATCTTGGATTAGGCAGGGTACTTACACTAGAGCAAAACACTCATATGAACATGTTGAGCTTGTTTTAAGTATAGCAAATCTGCTTAAGGAGGAGCTCTTCCTTTCTCAGAAAACTCTTCCTTTCTCGGGTTTATAGTACAGCCAACCCTGCCTAATCCAGTGATGCCAGTTTCCTTCAGTGCTTCATTGTCAAAAGCTTCTACAACGATAAATATTACAGCTCTACTTTCGATGTGTGAGGTTCGTGACGATACAAATGCTCAGCACTGAATAAAGATGATGACCGTGCTGATTATTTTGGCATCGCAGGAGCAGGATTGCATGGTAAATAGCTGATTGTGTCACCCACGTTCCGATAGCTCTCTTACTGTTGAAAATTATGCAACAGCGCCAGTGGATTTTTCTTATCTTGGTCAAGGTGTAACATCAAAATCATTATCTTTACTTTTCTTATGGGGATTTCGAAATCCAATCAAACTTGGGCGAATATACTTATTCACTTCCTACGTTTTCGCCTTTCAAGTAAATGCAGGAAAAGCATGCATGCCTTGTGAGAGAAGGTAAGAGCATTAAAACATGTCCATTCGTCCCTCCCCCTCTCTGTAAGAAAAAAAGCAATAAGAAACACATTACAAGACCTGTTCTCGGTGGTTGACTGAGGACGGAATAGGCAGTAAAATGTTACAAAATGAATGTTTGGCCCATCTTTCAGAGCTCAAAGATGAGGTTACGAAGTATCGTTGCGAAATTTTTATTATGCTTGTTCAAAGTATTTACAGGTAATTATTTACTGCAAAGATTACTGTGGCTGTGTTTTGCTTTATCATTATTATTTTCGTCATGCCATGATAGGAGCTTCGAAGCAGTCGAATGGTTAGGGCTCCCCGATTTCGTAGTAGTAACGTCGTCGGCCTGTAATCAAGGAGATCCTGTTTCGATGCACGGAAGAGTGGTTCGGATACCACTTTTAACTGTAGGTCAATCCTCATTAGCCCATCTTTGCATAAAGTAGACTTAGAACTCAAGTTAGCGCGAACACAGAACATTTCGGTTTCTTGAAGGCAATTGGGGAGCTACGTGGATTAGCGGGTTCCGATCGAGAAAACCAGATAACAACGGCAATGCGATTCGATGTGCTGACCGTGATCACGCGTCAACCAATGAGGAAGTCTATTAACGGGCCGTTGTTATTGACGGAACTTCTTGCCATGCAGCTTGTTCATCGTAACTGTTACGGAGATAATTAATAGATAAATTGGACGGGAAAATTATAACAAAACAGGCTGTTATACCTACTAAGCACTACATCAGCTTGTATTGTGTTTACGCTAAACGGGATTAAATTCTGTTACTGGGTGATAGACCAGTATTATGATGTGCAAGCTGCAAAGATATGTAACAGTGGTGAATCTAAAAAGAGTTTTAGAGGGACGTAGTCTTATTTTTGATAAAACTTTCCTTTCAAAACACGTAAAACATAGGAAAATAAGGCAGGATCTAGGAGTGGTAAAAATAACTCATAACTCCCTTATCCTCACATTTCTTTACTACATTTATGTACACACCACTGAAAGCAGGTGAATACAGCCCACAAGTGGAAAGGTTTCCTTATTTAGCGATAACAGAAGCGGGGTGTAAGGGATGATTCTCCTGTAAGCACCAAAATGCCAACCCCTCTCCACGTATTACACCCTGTACTCAGGAAGGGGGGGGCACTAATCCATCTTATGCTATAACCTAGGGCCGTTCAAAAATGAGACCCTGAATGCGCAGAAGTGAAAAAGACCATCAACTATTACATTTTCTTAATGTTGTGATAATAGCAAATTAGAACATGTCAGTTCCTTTTACCTGCTTATGACATGAATGAAGGTAGAAGGAAGGAGTTTTTAGCGTTTAAATAATTTCTTGCATGGTGATCCTATTTTCAAAGGTCACGTCATATAAACAATATGTACAATTTTATTGCTCCAATATAAACAATTGTCCCTCGTAAAAACGAATGTAAACTTTTTAAATGCCAATAATAAAAAGTCAAGTGAAGGGGAGGGATACTAACGGTCCAAATCAACATTCTTGTTTCTTGGTGTGGCTACCGTAATGTAGTGTTGGTTTCTGTTCCTTCAGTGTGTGTACAGTATTACTGTGGTATGGTGAAATGTATATTGAAAGTGGTAATTTTAAAAGAAACTGAAATTTACTGAATAACTTATAATCAGACGTGTCTATATTTTAAAGTTTACAATTGTTATTAATTCAGAGCCTGCAATTAGTGGAAACGAAGTACCATGATAACAAAACTGTTAATAATAATAACAATAAAAATCATCATAATAACAATAATAATGTCCACAGTGCCAAAACAAGGGATAGTCCAAATTTTATAAATCCCACTCTGCCTGGACTACAGTCAGTCTGTGTTGTGAACTGCCCAAGCGTATTTGTTATTGCCCGCGCATCAATTACATCCTAATATTCGCGATTGGCTAAAGAGACAGAAGGGAGAGGTAAAAAAAATCAAATAAATCAGTGGGGGGAAAAATCCTCCCCTGTGCTTTGCACCACACCATGAAGGCATATACGAGGTGTGGAGTTGTGCCACACGCTTTCTTGATTACAGCCGCTCCCAGAGTTTCCTCCAGATACCCACTTTGTAAAACGCTGAGTGGACGCCGGAGCTGCTTGAGCAGGTGGAAAAAATTCCGTTTCTACCCCGCCTGGGATCGAACCTGGATCTTTCGCATGGTAGTCAGACGACCTAACGACCGAGTTACCGCGGCAGTATAAAACAGCAGCAAATGGCTGTGCCTTTCTCACATTGAGGATTCCTGTGGGAAGTCTCGCATATAATATGAAGGTAAGAATGAACGATGAAACAGACATTTGAAACAAACACAACTTCATGTCCAGGTTCTATCCAGGATGCGAAGATAGGACACCGAGTTTTGTAGCACATTACGCTATCCTTTCAGCCACAGAGCCGAACTGAAATACTATGTACTTGGGCGAGTGATTCCCAAGACGTAAACGATACAACTGGGAAGATAAAAAAGGGCTGTTATATTGGCGCCTTGAAGTCTGGGCAGAGCATTCAACCATATCAGTTACAATACCTCAACTTGATTTTGTGGTTTAAAGGTAATTAATATGTTGTGTTTCTGCCGTCCAACTTAGATTTGCATGAATAACATAGTGTTAATGTACAGGGACATGTAAAAAATGCTAACGTTTTGATATCCGTTAAAATAAAATAAATGATAATTCCATGATTGTGATTGATTGATTTGTTGTTTTAAGTCCACTTTATGCACAGTAAGGCTAATCGGGACTGGACCTACAGTTTAAAGTGAGATCGGAACCACTTGTACCTCCACCGCGTACCGAACCCGGGACCCCTTGATTACAAGGCGACGACGCAACCACTGCGCCATAGGGGAGGCCTCCATGATTGTGATTAAGGGTGGTGCTTTGGTAACTGGGTGCCGCAATTATAACTATAAAAAATTAAATATTTGTAATTAAACTAACCTAAAAACTTTTGGTAAATTGTTTTGCATTTACATACAAATGTATATAAATGCATCGTTTCTCAACCTATGGGGCGCGACTCGCTGCTTGGTCCCGACAGGGCGTTTGATGTGTCGCGAAGTCGGGCTCGAAAATTATTTGATTGTGTCTCATAAAACTATTATATTTAAATTACTAAGATACTTTGCTTTAACAATTTAAATTGAACCCGTGTTGTACGTGCATAGTCTAAAATCTACATGTCTATTATTTACGCTCTACCATTGCTTTTTACAGGCATCTCTCAATTTCAGCATGTGTGATTAGTTACACTATAGTAAATTAGCGTTTCAAATTACATATTTACTTTTCTAGAATGAAGTATGCGTAATTTGTTATGTGCAAGTGTAAAAGAGGGTTTCTTAAAAAACTCGATGTTAGCAAAAATGTGGTTATAAACTAGGTGCACACCCCTTGAAATAATTCTGCCGGCGCCCATTTGTATGGGTTCCGTGAGGTGGATCCCGGACTGAAAAAGGTTGAGAACCTCTTATTTAAAGGTGACATATATTTTCAGTTTGAGACACCACAGAGGGTGAAGTGGCGGTTGTTGAAGGGCAGCTCAATTTGCCATGTTATTTCTACAAGGGAAGGGGTGAGGATATGTGCACAAAATGTAAATACTCTTATCGAGAAGTTTAGTAACAATAAATAAATAGAGGAGAAGTTGTTTTCAACACTGTGTCCTCAATATTTTGTGTGCATTAACATAGGAAGCACGGACTTGAGTTTCTGATGTATAACTTAAAAATTACGTGCAACCCTCCCCTCCTTCAACCAGAAAATCTTTGGCACTCGGCTACCAAGGGACTCTACCATAACTTTGCACTTTTAGTCAGAGGAAACGTGTTTCTTCACACAATCACTGACATACTAGTCATTCATGAAAATCTACGCTCTTAGAAGATTTACCAATCAGTGACATTATGAATAGAAATGCGGAAAAAAAAAACCCATGAGGCTTTCACGTCGAACGGTCCTGAAACTTGGTTCACGTCAAAATTCACGTCTTGTCGAATTGTATTACTTGTCCCATCTGTCTCCACATTGCATGAATTTTGACGTGAACCAATCGATCACGGTTAAGCTTTGGCAATTAGAAAAAAATATTATTACGGCAAGAATTGTGCATTACTGCTAGGCCTACTACGTGAATTTCATTCCATGCCCGTTACCTTTATCATTTTATGAACTAAAGTAATTCAGAAACATTGGTAGGGATCATCCTCAGGGAACAATGTAATTAATTTTATTTTTAAGCAAATGTTCACAGTTGAAAATTTGAAAAACAAAACATGGTGGGCCTGGCAGCACCCCCGTCCCCCCCTCGGAATCAAGTCTCAATCAACTTTTCTACGAGCAAGTGAACTATGAAGAAGAATGCTGTTCCTTCGTCATAGTACAGGATCACCGACCTGTTCTCGGAACGAGGCACCCGGGCTGATACTTTCTCATAGTCACTCGGCCACCCAATATATTTTTAAAAAATCGACAACTTTCGGCACAGGCGAAAGTATTCGATTTCCCAGTTAATCCACCCATGATAAATTTACATTCCATAGGCTTTTTTACGCTTAACGGAAAGAGTTTCTTCCATATCTGTGTCCCATTTTGGTTAATTTACGTTGATCTTCACCGTAGAATGATGAAGTAATGGCATGATAATCGCACAAACACAATGAATCGTCTATGCCTAACCAGCGTTGAACCCGCATACCTCTGTCTCTGCAGGCTGTTAACCTCACCACTTAACCGTGGGAGGTTGCAAGTGAAGTTTGTAATGGTATCAACGTGGCTGGTTGGAACTTGCGGAATGTACGCATGGCAATAAAATTGATTATAATGATCGGTTTGATTAGATGAATTTGATTACCTTACTTATTGTTAATCGCAAAGATTATTTGGATCGAGTGTCTTGAGCATTTACTGCGGGGTCCGTGGTAAATATGAAGTTAAGGAAACGGTCCACGTACATTTCCATTCTACCAGAAAATACACCAGAAAAAATTAGGAGACAGAAGGGTATGCATTTTAGGGACAAAAACATACCCATAAAAAAACAAACGATGATAAAATATATGGGTTTGAAATATTCTTTATTGGTTGCACTTCCGTTGAATTTGTTTCCTAGGAGGTGAGATGTTGTAGTACTCCTTGGGAAGTGTGCGCAATGCACTCACTACCTTCCCTCCTTTCTGTTGTCGCCAAAGTACGTCATACTATTTTATATTCTGCCGTTGCCCTAAGTTTCCTTTGTGCTTTTCTTTCGATCCTCAAATTTTGTATTGCATATGGCATAGTAATAAACATAGTGATGGACAACTTGCTTGCTGCTGCAGCTGCAAACTTAAAATAAGAGAATGCAAGTAAATGTACACTATTGCAAGCTTATTTTGTGGAAGTAAATGTTTTCTTTTCCTTCCTTGATTCCTGCTCTTCGCTGACCTTTCTCCAGACTTCGAGGCGCAATGCCCTGACACAGCCTACAAAAGCATTCTTCCAAAACTTGTTTCTGTTCGACGCTCAAATGCTAGGGGTAATAAGGCATTGGATCGCATAGTTTCTCAACCTATGGGGCCCGACTCACATCTGGATCCCGAGGGGATGTTTGGTGGGTCGCGAAGTCGGGTTCGAGAATTGATTTATTGTCTTAAAAAACTATTACATTTAAAATACTAAATATATTGTTTCATCATTTTAAATTCAACCCGTGTTGTACGCATTCTAACCTCTACATTTGTGTTACTCGCACTCTTCCATTGCTTTTTACCGGTATCTCTCAATGTCAACCTTTTAATTATATATGTATGGTACTTTTCTAGAATGAAGTACGTGGAATTAGTTTAAGCAAGCGTAAAAGAGGGCTTCTTAAAGTACTCGATATTTGCAAAAATACGATTATAAACAGGGTGCACACCCCTACAAGTAAATCTGCAATGCTTGTGCGTCCAGTGAAGTGTATCCTCCAAGGTTGATCCCTGACTGAAATAGGTTGAGAACTACCTGATGAGAAGTTTCAAGATGACTGTCAATTAGAGTCAGCGCCAGGGTGCAGGTGCAGTCCTGGAGGGCTTTAAGAGCAAATTTGAAGAAAACCGAATGACATACAGTACAGACAGATGCCTTTATCAATTTTCTGAAAATTTATCTAAATGCTGTTTATACGGCCTTACTAATAAACACCTCGATACGTGTTGCCGATCGACGTTCGTACATTGCTAAAGACATTAATAGAGTTCAGAATCAAAATTATTTTGTTATGCGATACAGTGTTGAAACGAGGCTACAAAAAGCCACTTTACCTAGGCCTGATCATCGTATATTAATTTGAGAATGTGACTACTCGTCGTATTGTCCACTTGCTTCTGCCAAATCACAGGGATGTAAAAGCTGTAATAAGAGAAATTGGGGGAGAAAGAATCTCACCCAAACGAATTTTTGAAGCATTAGGTCACTGTAACATCTAGAAAGAATAGATTTCGTGATTTTAACTTGCTTCATAATTGCAGGACAAACTACATCGTTGAAAATTAATATCATTGTCAAATTATAGAGAACGATTGATTGATTGATTTGCTTTATTTTACTTCGCTTTTTGTGCCACTTTTGGCTAATTTGCAAAGAAAGCGATGAGTGATGATATGGTGAAATTGATGAATGGACACCAAACATCAATGTCCAGGCCTTGATTGAACCCGGGGCCCCTTGCGTCGTAGCATGATGTGCTAACCACTCCGCCACGGGGGCCGACTTATCAAGAACGAAACAAGTTTTAAAATATTATATTTCGTATGTGGAAATACTGTGTTTTCCCCCCGGTTTTGGAACCGAATCGCCGCCACTTAAGCACAAGAAGACCAATACAATTTTCTCATGATGGACAATACGCACATATTGTAATGTCTCTCTTGCCCTCCGTGCTCACACCTATGAGAAGGATTGTTAATGCTGCGGCTTTCCATACAAAGTGTGATTTAGAACGGTCCTCTTATCCTGAACAGGCATTTAACATTTGAAAGATCCTTGGTGATTACTTTGTAGTTCTGCCTCTTAAGGAAGGAGTTGAACGATGCATGTATACAATTGATGAATAACCCAATACACAGAAACTCTCAGGTCGTTATACCTGACTCAACTTTTATTCATTTTTATTATTTACTTCACTTTTCTGCCACTTTTGACTAATCGCGACGATGAGGATGAAGTTGATGAAGTGACACTCACATCCATTCCCAGTCCAGAATCGGGAACATTGGGAGCCGGCGACAAGTAAATCGAGTTCACAACCGTTGACTTCGTAGTATCTTATTCTACAGACAAAGCCGTTGATCCCCGTTTATCTGCTCGTCCCCCCTTCGAGTTTGCGTGATCAAAGATTTATTTACCTTTGGGAGCTCTAACATTTCCGTCGTTCGAAGTTCTGACCAAGTGTTAAGCAATTAACAGGCATTTGTTACACAGGGACGTCTTGCCACGGAGTTTATTCATCATAACTGTTATGGAGATGATGAATAGATAAGATGGGCGGCAAAACATTAACAAAACAGGCTAATATCCTAACCACTAGATCAGCTTGTACCGTGTTTCACGCTAAACAGAGCCGAATTCTGTCACCGGGTGATTCACGCGTCTTATGATATACCAGCTGCGAAGTTATGTAACAGTGGCATATTTACAGGGAGTTTTAGAACAACTATCCTTAAAAAACGCCAAATTTAGGAAAAGATTGCATGATCTTGGCGTGGTAAGAAATAACTCATAATTCTCTTATGCTCCCATCCCTTTACTACATTTATGGGTACGCCACTGAAAGCGTGGGGAATACTGCCCACAATTGAAGAAGTTTCCTTATGTAACGATAACAGTAAACGGGGTGTGAGGGATGACTTTCCTGCAAGCGCCTCTCTTCCACTTGTTACACCTTGGACTCACGGAAGGTTGAGCGGGGGGTTGCCACTAGGCTATCCTAGGCGATAACCTAGGGCCGCTCAAAAATGAGACGTACAAGGAAGAAGTTTCTAGCACTGAAATAAGTTCTTACATCATGACCCTACTTTCAAAGGTCACGTAATAAAATAATATGTACAATTTTATTGCTCGAGTATAAACTGTTGTGGAGGGATATTGGAGGGATATTGACGGTTGAAATCCTTGTTTCTCGGTTCGCGTCTGGTGTGGCTACCGTGATGTAGTGTTGGGTTGGTTTCCTTTAGTGCGTGTGCGGTATTAGTGTTGTATGGCGAAATACATATTGAAAGTGGCGGGTTTAGAGGAAAACGAAGTTTAATGAATCTTTTTTAATCAGATGTATCCATATTTTAAACTATAAATGTGCTATTAGTACAGAGCATGCAAGTAGTGGAAGTCAAGTACCATGATAACAAAATTGTTAATAATAATTATAATAATGTCAACAGTTAACAAAACAAATGATATACTAAGTTCCCAAATTTTATAAAACCCGCTCTGCCTGCAATATATTTTGCAGGCAAACGGGACTTTGGCGTCTAAACTCACAATCAGTCTGTGTGTTGCATACTGCCTATTCGTATTTGTTATCCTTCGCAGCAATTTCATCCTAATCTTTGCGATATGCCAAAATAGACAGAAGAGGAAGTAAATTAAATCAAATCCATCAATAAATAACAGCAGCAAATGACTTTACCTTCATCAAATTGAGGATTCCTATCGAAAATCTCGCATATAATATGAGGGCTAGGATGAATAATGAAACAGACTCTTGGAACAAACACAACTTCGTGTACAGATTTTATCCGGGATGCGAACTTAGGACACCGTGTTTTGTAGCCCGCTACGCTAACTATTCAGCCACAGAGCCGAACTGAAATAATTTGTGCTCGCGGGAGTGATTCCCGAGACGTAAACGTTGTATCTGGGAAGAGAAAAAGAGACTGTTTCGTTGGCGCCTTCAAGTCTGCGCAGAGCATTCAACCACAACGGTTACGCAACACTTCAACTTGATTTTGTGGTTTCAAAGGTGAAATGCATGTATTCCCTTACTTCTGGTTATTGTGTTTCTGTATAATCAAGGGGTCTCGGGTTCGATACCCGGTAGATGGACATAGGATTCCACTTTAAACTGTAGGTCCAGTTCCGATTAGCCTTACTATGCATAAAGTGGACATAAAACACCAAGTCAATGAATTGTGTTTCTGTAGTCTAACTTAGAGATATGTATGCGAAATGAAATGTTAATTCCATGATGGTAGATTAAGGGGGTTGCTTTGTTAACTGACTGCAGCAATTACAATTATGCAAAATTAAATCTTTATAGGTAAGCTCACCTAAAACTTCTGGTATTTCTTTACATTTTTATACAAATGGCAAGTTAATGTACTTGAAGGTTTGAGACATCGCAGAGGGTGGATGGGTGGTTCTTGAAGGACTGCTGAATTCGCCGCCTTACTCCTACAAGGAAAGGGGGAAACTATTCGTTCAACATGTAAATACTCTTATCTAAAACGTTAGTTAGCAATATACAGGGTGTTTCTAAAGGTCGTTTACAACGCTTGGGAGGTGATTCCTCTCACGAAAACAAGCAAAAAGTGTGAGTTCCATTTTTACGACTGAGGCTTTGTTTCCGAGATAGGAGCCTCGCAAAAGGTGACAAAGTGAAAGTCACACCTAACTGGGACTGATACTATCACACATAGAGAGGCGGTTCCAAAGGAATCATAAAGGAATCGTATGTGCTCAGTCCGGAAGTCACTATGAAAAGTTTACTGCACGCATGCGCAATGGAGTCCTCAAAGGAATTGGGGATTTCCAGCAAGAACAATGCATGGAAAGGGTATGTAACGCAACAAGAAGGACCGTGACAATGACAAATGCGTTAAAGACAACACATCCCGACCTCAAACATAAAAACATGAGCACGGAACACAAAATCCGAAAAGTTGAGCACGGTTGCATACCCCAGTTACACGCGAGGAATGAACGATTTATGTCATGTGACATACGAGAGACACATTACTTCACCAGGAGGAGGGAAAGAAAAACACAATATCATATGATTGCGACAACGTGTATTTTTACACGCGACAACTGCGTAATATCCCCCCCCCCCACACACACACAACAAACAACAAATGCTACAATGTCTTACGCACAGACAGTGCGTGTCACTGTACACCAACTGAAGATGTCACTTTCACCACACAAAGGGGGTGGGGAGCAATACCAAGAGTGTTCGCACACGATCACTGTGACGTAAAAGAGACCTGTTGTGGAAGCGCTGCGCAGGCAAGTCTGGCTCTCGTATTCTACGTTTGTTTGAGCTTCATGACTTCTGTACCCGCGAGAGGAGCTCGAAGGGTTGGTTCTCTCCGGCAGTCGTCCCAGTCGTGTTGCAGGTGCTGGGATATGATCGGCAGTTCGCTCTAGGTTGTCATGCGCATTGAAGAGTACTAGTATCTTGTATTGAAAGAAGTTGACGTGGTGGAGTGCAGTGTGCTAGTGTTAAACAAAAACGATACTTTGCAGTTCCAGCTCCCTATCACAGATGGCTGCGTATATGACCCAGCAGCTAGCAGACACACACCTCATGTATGGGGAGGCACGTGGTAATAGCCATGAGGAAAGGCGTCTTTATGGAGAACGCTTTACACAAAGACGTTTACCATCTCACGCCTTCTTTCAGGCAGTGGACAGTCGACTGCGTGAAACAGGGTCAGTGTTACCACCGCGGCAAAAAGTTGGAAGACCCCGAAGTTTACGCTCACATCAGTTTGCAGAAGATGTGTTTAACAGCGGTCGCAGAACATCCTGGCACCAGTACACGTGTGCTCGCTCGGCCACGAAACACGTCTCATGTGAATATTTGGCGAATGTTGTCAGAGGAAGGAATGCACCCTTTTCAACTGCAGAAAGTACAAGAACTGTTACCTCGTCACTTTCGCCCTCGTATAGAGTTTTGCCAATGGTTGTTGCATCAGCTGGACACAAACCCTCACTTCAGGGCAAAGGTATTGTGGACAGATTTTCACCAGGATGGATGTCTTCAATAGTAGAAACAGTCATGTCTGGGACTTTGACAACCCACATGTACTTTTTGTGGCCCATCACCAGCACAGGTTTTCAGTGAATGTGTGGTGCGGGATAGTACATGATCATTTAATTCGACCATACATTCTCCCTGTTCGCCTGAATGGTCGCACGTATCATGCATTTCTTAGTAAGGTTCTGCCTGAACTGTTGGAGACCGTACCTTTGGCACTGCGGCAAGAAATGTGGTTCCAACACGATGGTGCACCAGCTCATTTCGATCGCAATGTACGACATTTCCTGAATGACGTGTTTCGCAATAGGTTCATTGGTAGGGATGAGCCTATGCCTTGGCCACCGAGGTCGCCATATCTCAACCCGCTAGATTTTTTCTTCTGGCGAGAAATAAAAACCCTTGTATACGACACACCTGTCACATCAGTTGAGGACCTCGTTGCTCGCATCAACGTCGCCGCCGCGACGGTAGTAGATACACCTGGCTTGTTTCCTCGTACTCGACAATCCTTGATTCGTTGCTGTCATCTCTGCGTAGAAGTGAACGGCAGACATTTTGAAAACCATTTGTGATTATCGCCCTCGGCAAATCCCAGGGAGAACACTCTTGGTATTGCTCCCCACCCCCTTTGTGTGGTGAAAGTGACATCTTCAGTTGGTGTACAGTGACATGAACTGTCTGTGCGTAAGACATTGTAGAATTTGTTGTTTGTTGTGCGTGTGTGTGCAGGGGGGTTACGTAGTTGTCGCGTGTAAAAATACACGTTGTCGCAGTCATCTGATATTGTGTTTTTCTTTCCCTCCTCCTGGTGGAGTAATGTGTCTCTCATATGCCACATGACATAATTCGTTCATTCCTCGCGTGTAACTGGGGTATGCAACCATGCTCAACTTTTCGAATTTTGTGTTCCGTGCTCATGTTTTTATGTTTGAGGTCGGGATGTGTTGTCTTTAACGCATTTCTCATTGTCAGGGTCCTTCTTACTGCGTTACATACCCTTTCCATGCATTGTTCTTGCTGGAAATCCCCAATTCCTTTGAGGACTCCATTGCGCATGCGTGCAGTGAACTTTTCATAGTGACTTCCGGACTGAGCACATACGATTCCTTTATGATTTCCTTGGAACCGTCTCTCTATCTGTGATAGTATTTGTCCCAGTTAGGTGTGACGTTCACTTTGTCACCTTTTGCGAGGCTCCTATCTCGGAAACAAAGCCTCAGTCGTAAAAATGGAACTCACACTTTTTGCTTGTTTTCGTGAGAGGAATCACCTCCCAAGCGTTGTAAACGACCTTTAGAAACACCCTGTAGAAAGAGGGTAGGAGAAAGTTGTTTTCAGCACTCTGTCTTTTTAATATTTCGGATGCATGAGAAGCACGGACTTGAACTTTACAACTCCTCTTTTTTCCCCCAAAAAATCTGCTGCTACCAGGCGGCTCTGGTTCTACTCTAACTCCGCGTTTATAATCCAAGGAGACGGATTTCTTCACATATTTACTCACATGCTAGTTATTCATGAAAATCTGCGCTTTTAGTATGTAATTCCCAATGAATAGAACTTCGGAGGTATAGCTCGCATACTTTGAAAATGTGCTTGTTAAAAAGAACCTACGAAAGTTGGTTCACGTCAAAATAGAAGCCTAGCAGTCTTTGTCGAATTGTATTCCTCGTCCCCATCTGACTCCATATTGATGGCGGACAATCGTTTCACGGTTAACCTCTCGCAATTAGTAATATTTTATCATTACTGCAAGAATTGTGCCTTAGTTTTCCTTTCCTTTATGCTTACTTGTGAAATCTCGATTATTTATTTCAATTTCACTGGCTTTTATAGTTTTTATTCTTATTTTTAACATACGTATATTGTATTTTAAACTGCGCAAAAGATGTAACTTGTTTCCCTAATATCTAGACTTGAAACACGACCAATTTGTACTATTTTTATACCTTACTTAAACCTGGTTTTCCAACAAAAATGAATTGTGATATTTAAGTCACGACTTTACAATCTTAAGATCTGTAGGAATTGAACAGGATAGGGTCTCAAATTACATTAGCTTTACCTTTTATCGGCTACATTTGAATTGTACCTATTCTGGCTCAAGAGGAAAAGACAGAAGAGGATAGGTGCCAGTCAAAATGTTGAATGAATAAGAATCTGACCAAAGAACCCTTGCAGAAATATTATTCGTATAAGACATGATTGCATGCATGAAACCATTGTTTAACAAAATAACTGCAGTTAAGACTGGAAGAAGTTTTATATTATCCCTAGCTTATCCCTGGCGTACAATAAACGTAAACAGACTACTTACATAAGGGAGGCCTCAGAGGTCCACACTATTTCTTCTTCTTTAACATTAAAATTCAAGAAACAATTTTTTAAATGAATCCTTTCTTCCTTTGTTGTTCATGTAGCTGCAGTTATATAATATTGCACGAGTGTCACACACAAATTTTATCATTCACTAAACCTGAAAATAACATGTTAATGTTGAATCAATGATTTTTTTCTTGTTTACATATGAGCAGTTCTATAGTTGTTATAATAATTACCAACCAATTGTACACTGTTACAAGGTACACAAGTACCTTGGCGGAACATACATCTGTATTAGGGCTGATAGGTCCTCAACCTAAATTTTCATCGTATGTACGTTACCTTCATCATTTTATGAACGAAGTTAATTCAGAAATATTGGTAGCGAACATTGTAATTTACTTTAATTTATTTTAAAGTTTTTTATATACAAATATCAGCAGTTGAAAATTCGATAAAAAAGAAGTGGTGGGTTTGCAGTCTCTCCTCACCCCCCCGCCCATCACGGGTAAGGTATTGCTAACAATAAATCATTTTAATTAAGAGCGCGGGAGAAGGGGCTCTAGTTAAACTAAGTAGGCTATACACAATACAGTAGGGATCCTGGCTGCCACTGGAGTCCCGTGGATGATCTAAGGTCAATTTTTTCCCGGCCTTGTCCATGCATAAAACGGCTCTGGAGCTCATCCAGCCTCAAACAAACGGGTGCCTAGGGTTAAACCGGGGTTGGGGAGGTTAAAGGCGGCAAGAACGTGCTGCTGATCACACCACCTCCAAATTGGCCTAGACTGAAGAGTATGTGAGGCCCTACACTTCTCTTTAGATAGTCTGATGGTCTGGTCATTGCTATGAGACTAAACAAAATACTGAAGGACTACATTTAAAATATAATCGTTATATTTGCTTTGTACCTTCATTCACTTCCACGAGCATGTAGGTGCAACGCCTATCAAGTGTTTTTTCCGAAACGTTTTCCGAGATCATGGCGGTGGATGTGATTTCGCATAATGATTTGGGGGAAAGTAGTTCGTTTAATATCATCCAATGGAAAGTGAACCACTGAGGCCCTAACGGTGGGGCAACGGCGGATCTCATAATTTCATGTGATACCGTTACCACTACGTCATCGGGAACAATTGCAATAGCGGACAGCAGTCACACTATTTCCCCATCTTTCTTTGCAGTTGACGTTAATTATTTGTGCAGTGAACTTGAAAGAAATAGGGAGTACTTATTTCCCAACTAACTGTCCCATGCACACGCCACTGTTGCTTGGGCTTGTTCACTTAGAAGCGAAACCGAAATCGAGCTCTCTAGAACACAAGTGGCGATACAACTCCAGACGGTTTTGCGCCAGGGACAGAGAACGGTTTAGCAACTGAGGTTCTGTTGGAACCTGCATTTCTACAGTCGTGGCTTTGTTCCACTGCTTTGGTTGCGATGAAGTATTTTCACAGGTGTCTGTATTTCGCTGCAGGATTGATGCAAGGGGTAATGAAAGAATATCAATGCTAGTATTACCTCGTGTGATATAACATGGATTATTATCTCTCTTTGGATAAAATTAACAACGGCAAGATAGCAAAGTATTTAATCAGAAATCAACAAAATGAATAACAGCATTTACTTTTCTTTACCTTTTGATGTATTACCAAAGGAATTAGATGTCTTTCTTTTTTTAATACTGCCGATACTGTGCGTAAATGCAGTCAGTAACCCTGCCCCCAAAATGGTATGTTTACTGTATCTTCCAATGCTCTCTATTTCTAATTATTTACTTATTGGCCTCCTTAGCCAGATGAAACTGATATGCGAATTCGAACCCAGAATTTCTGGAGCTGTGATTGTGACTCGCAGTCATAGCTACGATATATAAAAGAAAGTTTAGATTAAAATTCTGTTGAAGTAGGAGAATTTTTCGTAAGTAACGAAAGCGCTTTGCTCATATCAGAATAGCACCTTTCAGTAAACAAAGGATTCATTGATTGACTTGGTGTTTTAAGTGCACTTTATGCACAGTGTGGGTAATCAGGACTAGACCTACAGTGTAAAGTGTAATCCGAACCACTATGTGCCTCGACCGGCTATCGAAGCCGGGACTCCTTGATTACAATGCGAATACGTTACCACTACGCCAGCAGGGAGGTCCCAGTAAACAAACAAACACAATACGAGTACAAAGAAGTGTAACAGTGTAAAATTTATTTTCTCCTGTTCTACCTACTAAACACCCGATATCATCACACCTTCAAACACCATCCCTAGTTTTGGTTATCGTCAATATTTCCTTGCACACATGAAGCAAATGAAAATTGATATGTCAAGGCATGGTAGTTCGTACTGGGGTTGCCAGTGGGGCCTGAGTGCCCTCTCATATGTCCCCAAAAAAATAAAATATGTATCAACAACCATTACAATAATGAAAATAATGTCTCCTGCGCTGCCTCCAAATTTGAATGTTAACATTTGGGTCGTTCTCGAGTTACAACTTGGGCGTCCCCGCTGTTCCATACCCTGTGGAGGCACATAATGGTTCGGATCCCACTTTAAACTGTAGGTTCAGTCCCAATTAGCTTTACTGTGCAGAAAGTGGACTTAATAAAATACTTACCAAATTCAATCAATCAATCAGTCGAGTTAGAGCCGGTAAGGTGAAGCGACTTGCAGCCAAAGCTGGAAACCATCTGGAGAGATGACCTTTCGTTCGGGATTCACCAGCGATAAGAGGAAATACTTGAATGCTTGTCGAGTTTCAAACAAATGATGTTGACTAATACAATAAAATACAATTGTAACAATACCCACAATAGTTTCCAAAATGATCTACGTAATCTGTATGATGTTTGTAGAAGAGAAACATTCTACTTGAGAGCAAACAGGTTTCAAAGTAGACTCCGATTGATTTGATTTATTTAACATCGCATATCTACTACTTTTGGGTAATTGCGAAGATGAGGGTGAATGGTTATGCGATCAGATGGGTGAGGTGACAATCAAAAACCTACATGGACACACAACCCAGGCACCAGAGACTCGTTAGTCTGATAAATACAGTTGAGGCGAAATACAAAATAATTTCAACTATATTCTTCTTATTATTATTCAATTTGTTCGACATAGCATGCAGTTTTTCTTGCATAACAATTGTGTTACTGAATTCTAATTAGATTTATGTATGTGTAAATATTTAGAGTACAAACTGCACGAGAAATTACTCTACTCGATTTATATAGGGCCTCCTAATCTGTTTTTTCGGGGGGGGGTGCAGAACTGATATAGCAGTCACCGTTTTGATGGTGTGTATTAACGCTTTTCGTATATTAACAGTATCGGCCTGTAATGAAGATGTCTCTGATTCGATTTTCAGTGGTGGCACATATAAATAGTGTAAATACCGTCACAACTCACAATAATAGGAAAAGCTGTGCTAAGGTAATAATGCATACCCATAAACAATAAGGTCAAATATTTATCTTCATATACCTAATGGTTTCTGTGAAAGGGGGGAAATGAACGCATGACAATTAAGCTAACACTGTCTACATACGAAACTAAAACACCCCTTAACATATGCATGCATATGTGCGTGATGGGTAGGGAGAGGAGAGATTATAGTTTAGAATTCCATTACTTACGTGTTTAAGTGACATTTCAGAAGCTGAATATCTGTTCCTCAGCATCATGAAACATGACCTTGAGACTGGACGGAGAAAATAATGGTAATTGGACATTATTGATTGTTTTGGTGTAATTCACTTTTCTTTTCTCCACTTTTGACTAATCGCGAAGATGAGGATGAGCTCTGGTTTTCTCCCTATATTTTAGTCGCAATTAGTCACCGTGCACAGTAGTAGTGGGTTTTGTGGTACGGACAGCGCGAGAAAGTACGAACCCCTCTCCAGCAGCTTTGGCCATACTTAAAACTTGCTTAACATGCCCATAAGAGTTTTTGCTCAAGTGTGGAGCTCTTATAATTCAAGATTTTTGTAAAAAATGCCCTCGGGAATTTTTCAGAAAGTACGAACCTCTCTCCAGCAGATTTGCTATACTTAAAACTTGCTCAACATGTCTATATAAGTTTTTTGTTTAAGTGTAGCACTTGCCTAACCCAAGAATTTTATAATTCGGAAAATATCAAACCCCCCCTCAAGCAGATTTACAAAATTGCATCAGTTTGTCTATAAACTTGTATCCATATCTACCTATACATATTTACTTCATGTTTAAGTTTAATTGGATACTATTCAATTTGCTTATCTAATATTAAAACAAAGCAATATGCCCTCTAGAATTGCTTCGTGCTTGCATGTTTCTCCTCTGCGTCAGTGTGCGCAATTCCCGAGACGGTAGTATTGATTTTTTTCCTCAGTGCCAGTATTTACAGAAATTCCCGAATATTGCATCAGCCAGTATTGTGAGACTGACTGAGGGGAACAGACGTGTTGATACAGTGCTTCTCATACTTACTGGTTTAAATTCATATTGAACAATATAAAATCTGATATTTGTTGTAATCTATTCATATTTAGAGTCAAGCTTATATTTGTCCCAGCCTGTTATACATAACAAGGTTATTGCTATTCAAGATATTCATGTTTGTGCAGGCATTTGCGCCGGGTCAGTGTGAATGATTTTCCACTTGTGGGCTATTGGCTTTACAACCTGTCATAAGATTAATATTATTAATATTAATCCATAGAGATTAGATTAGAATCCCAGGAAATTTTATATAAATACCAAAACCACAAATATTAAGTGTATACATACATATATACATATACACATACAAATATCAGTGCTGAACCCAACTGATATTTTTTATTCAGTATAAAGTTTTGAATTGAAGCCCAGGAAATTGTATATAATAAACAACAGCAAAAATGCCGAATCAAAAATATTGTAATCAGTGCAATAAAAATATATCCAGCTCTAATTGGGCCAAGCATCAAAAAATTTGTAATCCAGACAAATACAAAACTCCCACAAAAATTTGCCCCAATTGCAATAGAAAATATAGCATGGAATATTTCACATATAAACATAAAGATACTTGCTCTGTACAGTCATCAACATCTGGTCTGAAAAGAAGGCACGAAGCACCTCTTAATGCCAGAGCAGCAAAACAGCCACGCTATGAACCTATCCGTAGCAGTTTTAACGGCCAATTAAGGGATCACAAGTTTGTATCAGAGCCAAGATGTGGCATTGAGAATTTCTTGAACAGTGTAAATCCTGATCTCCAGGCAATTCTAAATGCACAAAATGGCTCTTATAAGCTCTCCCTCAAATTGTTTGTACAATATAAGAAGCCAAACGGCACAAAATTTACACAGCCCCACATAACAGAAACTGTACCTGTATATTCAAATGCAAATTCAGACACAATAATAAGCAGCTTGATAAATCAACTGAACATTAAACACACTGAATTTGCGGCAAAAGAGTCCGGATGGAGCCTATGCGGTTCATCACACAAGTTATATGTTAATATTTCTGAATTCAGCCCATTACAAGGATCTACTTATGTACCATTACCTGCCAATATCAAAAACAAAAGAGCTGTGGTCAATATAAAAAATGCCGACCAGAAATGCTTTTTGTGGTGTATATTAGCTGCTTTGTATCCAGTTTCAAGGGATCCTCAGAGAATAACTTATTACAAACAGCATGAACATCTTTTTGACGATGCAATGGAGGGTTTGGAATATCCAATGTCAGTTCAGAATATTGATAAATTTGAAAAAAAGGCCAGGCATATCAATGGCAAACAATTATCTATTAATGTATTTATTTGTTCCACTGGCAATTGCCCGATAGCACCTCTCAGAATTAGTACAATTGATGATGAATCTGCTATTCCAATTGATCTGCTCTTAATTGAAGGAGATGATACATATCATTACACTCTGATACATAATCTTCAAGCTTTAGTGAGAACACAACTAGACAAAACTCATACAATATTTAAGTTGTGCAGAAGATGCATAACTGTATTTGATGGTAGAAAAATGGTGAATGGTGTTTGTGAAGAGAGTGCAGAAATTGCCAAAAACAAGTTAATTGAGCATCTGAAATACTGTGGGAACCATAAACCTGTTCATATGGTGATGCCTAATCCAAGTGAAAATTGCAAATTCAAAAAGTTTGAAGCCTTGTTGGAACACCCAGCATATATTGTCTGTGATTTCGAATCGAACCTCAAACCTATTGCATTCTGTAGCCCAGATCCCGAGGAATCTTCAAGTACACCATACCAGCAACATGAACCTTCCAGCTTTTGTTGTATGGTTGTACAGGATGGTGTAGCTAGTGAGCCATACTTATACATGGGACCAAATGCCATCAAAATATTTGCACATAGAATAAAAAATGAGTGCCGTGACATAGCATCTAACAACTTATTAAAATCAAAACCCATGTTGCCTTTAACAGAGGAACAGATTGAAGATTTCAACAATGCAGAAAAATGCCCGGTATGTGATTCTGAATTTTCAGATATAAATATCAAGGTTCATCACCATTCTCATACAGATGGTAAATTCTTAATGGCCCTGTGTAATAGCTGTAATATTAAGATCAAGAGACCAAGATTTATCCCCATATTTTGCCATGGAGCATCCAATTATGATTTCCATCATCTGATTAGGTACGAGGGGCTTGAGAAGCAGAATTTAAATATTTTAGCTGAAAATGATGAAAAATATATATCTATTAGCAAGATAATTAAAGTTGATGGTGTTCCTATTCACATAAGATTTCTTGATTCTTACAGATTTTTACCTGCTAGCTTGGCTACACTGGCCTCTCAATTATCTGATGATGACTTGAAAATCACACGTGCCTCGTTTCCAAATCAGGACCTGAAATTAATTAGGCGAAAGGGTGTATATCCATATGACTATGTTACAGATTTTTCTAAATTTGATGAGTGTTCTCTGCCACCACAAGAAGCATTTTACAGCAAAATCAGAGGATCTGGAATCACTGATGAAGATTATCACCATGCCAAATTGATGTGGAACAGTTTAAAATGCAAGACATTTGGTGATTATCACATGGCATATTTGAAACTTGATGTGACTCTCTCAGCTGATATAATACAGACATTCAGAAAATCTTCCATGCAAAATTATGGACTGGACCCATTGTATTTTTACAGTGCCCCGGGCCTAGCATGGGCCGCAACGTTTTTCAATACCAAAAAGCAATTGGATCTGATCCACGATCAAGATATGTATCTGTTTATGGAGAAATGTATAAGAGGAGGGATGGTGCAATGTTCCCAGAGATATGCCAGAGCAAATAACAAACATATGCCTGATTATGATCCAGCACGGCCATCAAATTATATACTGTTTGTAGATGCCAACAACCTCTATGGTCATGCTATGATGGATAAATTGCCATATGCAGGGCTTGAGTGGGTTGAAGATTTCAATATTGAGGATCTTCAGAATTTTGATGACGGTGAATATGGACTCTTCTTAGAGGTTGATCTGACAATTCCAGATCATTTGCACAATAAATTTTCTGATCTGCCCCCAATTCCCGAGGTTCAGTGTTCACCTGGTTCTAAACAGAAGAAGCTCATGATGACCCTGGAGCCGAAACAGGGTTGTGTCTTATATTACAAGTACCTCCAGTTCCTGATGAAACATGGTGTTCAAGTGACCAAAGTTGGAAAAGTCTTAAGGTTCAGGCACTCAAGATGGTTGAAACCATACATTGACACAAACACCGAGTTTCGAACATCTGCAAAGAGCCAATTTGATAAGAGCTTGTTTAAATTGATGGTGAATTCAGTGTATGGCAAAACAATTGAAAATGTCAGGAAACATACCGATGTTAAAATAATTACTGACCCCAGACTGAGCAAAAAATTGGTTGCAAAGCCCAACTTCAATTACAGAAGAATTTATGATGAGCACATGGCTCTTTTCAACATGATGAAAACAAAGATTAAGTTTGATAAACCTATTTATGTAGGGGCTGTGATATTGGAATTGTCCAAATTACATATGTTAATATTGTATTATGACGTGCTGAAACCTTTTTATGGTGATCGTGTAAAATTATTGTACATGGATACGGATAGTTTTATTCTTGATATTCAAACAGAAGATGTTTATCAAGATATGTCACAGCCTGAATTGTTTCAATACTTTGATACCAGTGAACATACAAGAATTCAACCCCACAACAAAAAGGTGCCTGGCAAGTTAAAAGATGAGACACTTGGTGATGTTATTGTGGAATTTGCTGGGTTAAGTGCCAAAATGTACAGTTTTAAAACATGTAGTGCTGTTGTCAAAAAGGCCAAGGGCATTGGCAGAGTAACTGTTGAAAAAGATCTCCAATTTGAAGATTATAAAAATTGCATCAAATCACAGAGTTTAATCAGAACATCTGAAAATAGAATTCAGAGTGAGAATCACTTGCTGACTTCAAATATTGTAACAAAAGTGGCCCTGGACCCACATGATGACAAGAGATGCATTTTGTCATGTAACATACATACTTTACCTTGGGGGCATTGTGACCTGAGAAGTGATAAACAATGCCCAATTCCAGAGCATGATTTGAAATAAATAAACATGCCTATGAACTTATTTGGGTTCAAAAAACAGGCTATTATGGAGCTGCCGACACCACAAACCTCTCCTGATATGCTGTCTAAACTGAGTGGCTTGTTAATTATTCATCTGAACAGCATACTTACAGATAATGATGATGAAACAGGTAAAACATTGTACATATTTAACAATAATTTAAATCATTACCAATTACCTGTAGGTGGGCAATTGCAATTTATTACAACCCCCGAGGGTGATGTCAAGATTTCAGTAGGGAGAAATATTTACAGGATAAAGCACTCAAACATGATTTCTGGCACTGTATATACTGTTTCTGCTGGTGACTGCTTATATATTGAGGTCCCTGGGTCATATGACAAGCTTATACCCTTTTTTATAGAATTAAGAATCAGATACTCTATAATAAATAACCATTAAAAGAAAATGCCTAATGATATATTTGGCCATACAAGACATGAAGATCACAGTGATGAGATTCTGATGCTTGATGTCAGAGTCAAGAAATTAAGAAGTGATTTACAAGCTTTACAAACCACACTCAATGCCAGTCTTCAACTAGAAATTACAAATTTACAATCACAATGCATGGACCCTCTTCTTAAAATTGATTCTGAACTCAAAGTGCTGCTTCAGAAATATACTGATCTGGCAACATTAGATAATTTTCAAAGTTTAGAAGAAGCTGTAGCAGCTCTTCAAGCCAGATTTAAGACCCAGGCCACCAATTCTGAGCAATTGAAACAGCAATTGGAGGAGCAGATAAATAATGTCCAGGCACAGCTTCAAACAATTGTCAAAAGCATAAAATCACAGGAAGATTTTGATCTAGTAATTTCCACTCTAAAAGAACAGATTCAGTCACTCCAGATACCTAATCTGGACCCTCTGCACAATGCCATAGCCGAGGTTAAAGAAAAAATTGAGACGCTTGAAAATTTTATGAACAACTTGCCATCTTCTGATGCTTTGAATGCAATAACTCGGAGTGTAGCAAATATTAAGCTGCAACTTGAAACATATGAAGATTTTGGAAAAATTCAAAGTACCATAACCCATCTTGAAGGTACAATAGCAGCAGTGCAAAGTGATTTGGCAAATGTACAAGAAACTCGCCTGCCTGGGATTGTAGACACACTTGTTAGTGTCCAGCAACAAATCACAAAGCTTGAAAACCTCAACACTGAATCTGAGCTATCTCATTTTCATCACTTGATCGATGATATCCAAACAAAACTTGAAATTTTACAACAATCAACACCCACTCAGGCAGATATAGCCCGGCTCCAAAATGCCATGCAAAATGTGGCTGATGCTTCTGAATTAAACAATGTAAAATTAGCACTTGAATCTTTGCAGAATACTGTTTCAAATCTTCCTACATCACAGGAACTTAAAAATATTAAGAGAGCAGTGAATAGGATATTGAAATCAGAAGATATTAAGAATATCCAGACAGAGATCAAACATCTCACTCAGACAGTGGCCACTCTACCAACCAATCAACATATTAATGAACTGCATGCCCTGTTTGAGGATATCAGAAGACAGGTCCATGATCTTACTGCTCAAAATTCAAAATTGGCAGTTGTTGAAAATTTGCAACAAATTGTAGCTAATATCAAGCAACAGCTAGGGACCATGGAATCCAATCAAGCAAATGCTCTGTCTGTTTTTGCCACCCAGCTTCAAGAGATTGTGCAACAATACAAGAAACTTATTGTGGACATAAAAATCAAGCCAGGCCATGACGATGTTGTTAGGACCATCAATGAGCACCTTGAATCTGTAACAAGCAGATTGCTTACAGCAGAAAAGGAAATAACAGGCATAATCGAGAATCCAAAACATACAGTAATTCTTGAATTGTACAGCATCCCCAACAAAGAATATGATTCTCCATTTACACCAGGTGGCAAAATATATATGCTGTCCCCTGCACAATTTTATTATCAATTTTTTGTTTGGGGCACATTGAGACCAATCAAAATCAAATATTGGCTTCAACCACAGGCACACCACTACCCCACCTTATCAATAACAAATGCTGACAACAAACCGAAAATCACCAGTGTAGAATTAGAGGATTTTACAGATCCCAATACATTAGAAACAGCATATACTGAAGATGATGGATCTCTGGAATTTAAAATACAAATAGGGGACAAATTATATTTAGAAAATCCTGTAGTATCAGCTGCTGAACACCCCATAGTTGCAATATTCTTGTTTACATATTATGTCTAGACAAATTATTGTTGATGAATTACACAGACAAGCCAGACATAATTATAAGAGACTGCCAGTAGTCACAAAAGGCATAGATGATTTATGGCAAGGGGACTTGATTGAGTTGTCAACTGGACAGTTGAAAAACTTAGACAAAATCAACAAGGGCTACAAGTATCTACTTACTGTAATAGACACATTTTCAAAATTTGCTTGGGCTTTGCCACTCAAATCCAAGACTGGAAAATGTGTTACAGAAGCCTTCAGGACAATCATCAATCAGAGTGGAAGATCACCGCGCTATTTGCAAACAGATAATGGCAAAGAATTTTATAATTCAGTGTTCCAACAATTTATTAAAAGCCAGCCAATAAAACATTATTCGAGTTACAGTGATCTCAAAGCCTCAATTGTAGAGAGATTCAACAGAACCCTAAAAAATCTTATGTATAAACAATTTACACTTCAAGGTAATTATAAATGGCTTAATATTCTTCCAGAACTTCTACATAAATATAACAACTCTGTTCATTCCACAATCAACATGAAACCCTCTGAAGTAACTTCATCTGATGAGCAAAAATTGATCAGGACTGTTTATTATCCTAGATACCAACCAACAACAAGAAGGGCCAAATACAAGGTGGGTGATCAAGTAAGAATCAGCAAATATAAGCACTTATTCAAAAGAGGCTTTACAAGAAACTGGAGCACCGAATTATTTACAGTGGTTCAAGTTAAACCCGGGACCCTTAACACATATATAATAAAAGATCACCGAGGAGAAATTCTCAAAGGCAGGTTCTATGAACAAGAGCTCAGCAAAACTAAACAGCCTGACACATATCTCATAGAAAAAATCATCCGCAGAAAAGGCAACAAGTTATTTGTCAAATGGCTGGGTCATCCGGAAAACAGCTGGATCGATGCAGACAAAGTGATAATATGAGCACCTGGGATGTTATAAAAAGGCTGCCAGAACCTGAACAGCAGAATAAGAGAAATGGCAACTTGCTGCCTGATAATATTAGGTGTCTTATTGTTGGGCCATCAGCTTGTGGTAAAACTACACTAATGGTTGATAATTTTTTATTGGCCCCCAACTGGTTAGACTGGAAAAACAGGCACTTGTATATCTTTTCTAAGAGCTTGGAACAATTAAAATATCAGCAGCTGATGAAGCTATATGATGGATTGGATATTGCCACTTTTGTACCAGATGTTAAGCCACTTGATGAATGTCTCGATAATTCTGTTGTTGTGTTTGATGATGTTATACTGGATAATCAAAACAAGGTTAGACATTTCTTTACACAGGGCCGACACAAAAACATTGATTGCTTCTACCTGGCACAGACTTTTTCAAAAATACCGAAGCAACTGATCCGAGACAACAGCAATTTTATATGTGTGTTTCATCAAGATCATACCAACCTCAAACACATACATGATGAATATGTAGGTGGGGACCTGAGCTACAATGATTTTTCTAAATTTTGCAGCAGGTGCTGGAACCAGGACAGTTATGGGTTTGTCACAATTGATATGACAAGAACACCCAATACTGGCAAATACAGAAATAAAATCAACGATTTTCTAGACGTTGAAACATATATAAATAACCATGAAACGACCAATCATTGATGATCTTAAGTTAAGAGATTATCTTGTAAAAAGATTTAAGGGATGGAAATCAGAGAACCGAGGAATTTATGAAAAACACAAACAAACAGAACAGCCTGTAATTGATGCTATTAATAATTTAGGTAAGAATATCAAAACTGTTACAGAGCAAAATCAAGATTTGATCACAGAGCTTGTACCTGTAGCTGCTAGGAACATATTAGATTATCCATTCACCCCACTTTCTAGTATTCATACACCTAGTCCTGTTGCTCCTCGAAGAATTGAAGCTACTCAGGATCCTATTGAATTGGGTCTTCTTGCTCAAAAATATTTAACCACACCTAAAGACAACAAAGATGAGGTGTTTGGCTTATATGCCGACACAGAGCTTGACGGGAGCATCATTCATAGAATTGGCAATTTCAGAGTAACATTTATGGAAGATGATATAATTGTTTATTCAGAATCTCGTCTCGGAGAAAAAGTGCTTTTGTTAAGTATCTCGGCACACCTGGATTGTGGGAACTGATAACTAGGAAAAGGCCAGGCAGCTATACAGATCAAGATTATGAGCATTACAAAGAAATATTAATAAAATCAGATGCTCTATACCAGAACAATGATCCCACACAAAAAAGAGTCAAGTCTAGCAGTGGAGCAAAATACAATAATTTAATCAAGCCCATATGGTCACAGATCAAGACAGGCAGTGGGATCAAACAATACAACACCCTGCCTAAAGAATTTGTGTGGGTTGATGATGTCAGGAAACTTGTAGATAGGTTGCTGGTGATAGCTGGGGAGGAAAATGCTGGCAACCACAATTTTTACAATGAAAAGGTTGGAATTATGGACATGATAAGTACAAAATTGTCTAATTTTATAGTAAATGACCCTAAGGGGATTGGATATCTCATAAAAATTATTAATACTCTACCACCCAAATTTTGGAATATTTCTGAGGGTCGGGGGCTGGTTAATGACATTATAAACAAGCTGCCATTTGAACTACACATTCCAGGCTATCAGTATTGTGGTCCAGGCACAAAATTGGATCATAGATTAAACAGAGGGGATCCTGGTGTTAATCCCCTAGATGCTGCTTGCAGAGACCATGACATAGCATACAACACACATACTGATCTTGACAAGAGACATGTTGCAGACAAGAAATTAGAAGAGGCTGCATTTGGTAGATTTGTAAGCAAAGATGCTTCTTTAAGTGAGAGAATATCAGCATTGGGAACCACCATAGCTATGAGCAAAAACAAAAACTGGGGTGGGGGTTGTGAAAATGTATATAATAAACCTACAATGAAGGCCAAGGGTGTTATGTATCAAATACCTTATGCAGGTCTCAAATCTCTTAAAACTATTGACAGTCTTTTAACCAAAAAGCAGCGGAAGAAAAAAATTTCTTGTATTGCAAAAGGACATGGTATGAAATTGTTGCTTAGTACCCCCCAATTAAAAAAATTACAGCAATCCAGGAAAAAATCACATACAGGGGGTTTCATATTTACCATCCCGGCCATCTTAGCTGCTCTCGGGGCTGTTGGGAGCTTGGCTGGGGGATCAGCTGCCATAGCAAAAACAGTAATAGATGCCAAGAAAAATAGGGCAGAATTAGATGAGCAGAGGCGCCATAACCTGGCCATGGAGAAAAAGGGCAAAGGTGTTAAGAGAGCCATGAATAAGTTTAAAAAAAACAAGAGCCGCTTACAAACCAAGATATTGAAACTTTAATCAAGCCACTGGGCATCAAAAATTTTAGAGGTGCGTACATGTCTGATTCTTTACCTGAACAACCACTCAACAAAGAGTGTGGCATTGTTAATTTGGATGAGTACAAAAATCAGGGCACTCACTGGATCTGTTATCTTAAATATTTAAACAATGAGGCATTTGTGTTTGATTCATTTGGAGGTGTTCCACCTGAAAATTTAGTAAAATATCTAAAATCAACTAATCTTTATTACAATAATGCACGTGTTCAAAATTTCAAAGATGTTAATTGCGGACATTTGTGTTTATCTGTTCTCAGATATATGTCTCAAATAAATAAACCATCAATTGAAAATTTTCAAAAGGCCTTGTGGTATTTAAAACATCATGGGGGTATTCCATCTCACCAGCCAAAATTCAATATTGAAACTCAAATTGCATGATGACATAGTGTATCCCAAAACAATAGCTCTCAGAGCATTTTACGGCATGTACCTAATCCCCAATATTACACACCACAACAACAAAATTGCAGTAGGGGATCAAAAAATTGTCATCACTCCAGGGCAATATAATCTGTCCACTCTAAATGCTCAATTACCCAGAGGTGTAGTGTTAAGTCAAAATTCTGTCACTCACAGAGTGGAGATTGTGTCTGCTGCAGAAACAGTGGATCTGGATACTATAGGAGAGCTGTTAGGCTTTGAGAACAACACAAAACTTGAAGCAGGCATCAAACACACTGCTATGAATATACCCAAATTCTTAGCCATAGAGACTCTGAATATTCACTGTAATGTGGCCGAGGGTATGATCACCAAATCAAATGGCATAGGCACTCACAAACAAACCGGCATCATTGCAACATTCAAACCTAATTCCGAATTCATGGAGCCCATCATCTACAATCCATCCCCAACGTTATATTTTCCTGTGTGCCATAATAGAATAGATAACATTGAGTTGATGGTCACTAATAAAAAAGAAGAATTAGTTGATTTTGCTGGAGCCACAACAACCGCAATCATAGAAATTAACATTTAAATAAAAATACATACAATGGAAAATATTGAGAGTTATGAGCTACAATCATTCCCCCCAAACAGGAGGACATTTGCAAATTTAAATCAACCCAACACGGAAATCGAGGTTGATCTTGATGTAGGGGACGGCTTTATACACCCCCACAGAGCAGATCTATACATCAAATTTGATGTTGTAAAGCTCGATGGTACAGATTACCCTGCAAATTCAAATATAAGACTTGTAGATAATTTTGTACCGCATTTGTTCTCTGAAATTGAGATCAGAAAGCATGGTGTTGTTATAAACAGAATAGATTATCCCGGCATTACCTCCACAGCTTTGGCCACATTAAAATTATCCAAAACCGAAGCTTCTTACTACAAAATAGGTGGATTTGAAGCTGGTGATAAGATATTATCCAAGAATCACACAGTGCTGTTCCCCATGCGCCTGTTGCCAGGATTCTTCTCGGATTACAAAGAAATTATGTGGAAGGGCGGGTTAAGAATTACATTTAGAAGAGCTGCAAATGATAATAATGCATTGATGAGGTACAGCACATTAAACCCTACAGGGGAAGCTATGCCTAATACCTTACCTGATGAGGGTAAGTGCATTATTCAGACTATGGAGCTAAGAATTCCAGTTGTTGAATATGAAGCCAGTTACGCTCTTAAATACAAAGCAGATATAGTAAAAAATCCCCAGATTCCTCTGCAATTTTACACATATCAATGCGTACAGAAGGTTGCCACTGGTTCTTATTATGAATTTGATGCGACAAATTCATTCTCTAGTATTCAATTTGACATGCCTGATTTTGTGGTGGTACTGTTTCAGACTGGAAGACACAACAATCAGGAAAAAAATTCAAGTAGATTTGATAACTGCAACATCAAAAACATATATCTTAAAAATGGCAGAAATGAAGTCTTTCCTAGAGAAAATTATAATTTAGACATGTCCAAGGATGATTTTCTTAAATTATCTGAAGCTTTTTCTTCCTTCAAGCGTGTCACTACTGGCAGTACTGACATGTACTACACACCAGATGAATTCAAGACACGGAGACCCATGTTCGTAATTAACACTTCAAAAAGAAAACAAGTTGTGGTTAATGATAGAACAAACATTAAAATTATCTGTGAATTCCACGAGGCATTACCTGAAGACACCATTTGTAGCGTCATTCTCATAGGTGAGAAATCATATGTTTATGATGTAAGAAATGAGAGAGTCACAGAGCAGTTCTAGAGACCCGATTCAGGGTTTCCCCCATGGCGCAGTGGTAGCGTCATTGCCTTGTAATCAAGGGGTCCCGGGTTCGATACCCGGTGGAGGCACAAGTGGATCGGATCCCACTTTAAAACTGTAGGGCCAGTCCCGATTAGCCTTACTGTGCATAAAGTGGAGTTAAAACAGCAACTCGAACTAGAGACACAATTCAAACACAAAGGCCCTTTGGATATAAAACATTACTTTACCGTCAGAAAATATATTTACCTACCTATTTTATACCATCTCTGCTCGTAGCAGATACCTACCTAAAATACTGCCAAAAGCTGAAATACAGAAATATTGCAATAATTATTCTGTAAGTTACAGACTTGTGTACAACAAGACCAAGCCTAAATGCAATTCAGTTTGCAATGACAATATCCAGGAATTTCCTCAATATGATGGATGGTCCCTGAAAGAGTACATAGTATAGATAAGAATTTCTTTTTGAGTTCCATGACAAATGACGTGTAATTTCCCTCGGAAAAGGCACAATAGAGGTAATATCAATAGATATAATCACTCAGGCATACAGAAAGAAGGCAATTACTCTTTAATAATAAATAACTCTCTGAAAAGACGCAGTGTAGATTATATCCGCTCGCATACAACTCACGGGCATGCATGATTAATTGTTGGCCGAAACATGGGACTGATTAAAAGATTGGAAAACACATGCAATGTTTACTTGACCTCCATTCTATTGTATTGATTATGCAGTTTTGCCCCCGTATTGTTGAGCTCCCAGATAACAAAACTCTGGTGATTCTTAATAGAGAATAATTTTGCTCTGTTGTATAACATTTTTTACCAAATTTAAGATCTGGGAGCTATCAACCAGCAGTAATTATTCTCAAAATCTCACGTATGGAGTGCCACATATATCAGGACTCGAACCCAAAGCCCCTTGTTTACATTAACATTTTGCCATCAGATTTTATGAGGACTCAAACCCAAAACCCTCCTGATTACAAAGCAATGCACCACACTCCACTCAGTCTCAGAACCCAATAGATATCAATTCAAGATTCCTGGGATTTTGACAGAAAAACATACTATAAGCTTAATTTCTGGTGTAGCCAAAAATTGACAAATTTATGAACAAAAATCTGGCTGATGCAACTTTTGTAAGTGTAGCAAATCTGCTGGAGAGAGGTTCGTACTTTCTGAAAAATTCCCGAGGGCATTTTTACAAAAATCTTGAATTATAAGAGCTCCACACTTGAGCAAAAACTCTTATGGGCATGTTAAGCAAGTTTTAAGTATGGCCAAAGCTGCTGGAGAGGGGTTCGTACTTTCTCGCGCTGTCCGTACCACAAAACCCACTACTCACAGTTTTTTAAAGTAAACGCTTCCTCCACAACTACATAAGTTTGAGTAGATAAAATAGTTAAAAAGAACTCAGACATTTGCTAGTAAAAAAAGCGTGATCTGCGCGCTTTACAAAAGTACGAGAAACATTTTTTTTTGGTAATTAACAAATCACCCAACTTTTTAATCGCTACGGCTACTAGGCCTAACTATAACAAAGCGTCACAGATTCAACTACAGTTTCTTCCTCGATCGATACTCTCATCACGGGAAATTAAACGTCATTTCTACAGCAATTATTTTTAAAAAACCACGACAGTGCAGTTATGCAACTTGCGTGTATACATTCCATCCACAGAAGATCCTGCATGTGGAGATAAAGAGTATCTGCCAAATGGCAACCGTTGCGGAGAAAGCGGGACGGGACGGATAAAGCCGCGTTTACACCGAATGTTACCTACAAATGTTATCAACATTTTGTTACCAACACGGTTAAGAACAGACATTGCCAACAAATGTTGGTTGCCATAACACTACTTTTACTTTATTTTTGTTAATAACTTTTGTTAACATTTTGGCTGCAAGATGCCGACTGTGGAGGAAGTTGTACTCTCTGTGGCAACATGAGTCATTTTGGCGCAACAGAGAAGACCGAAGATTCTGGATGAGACCTTTACTGCGGGCAGAAACTAATTGTAGCGGAAGTGTCCTTTGATCTTTACCGACTTCTAGTCGATAACAACATTTCTGTTTCCAACACCGGAAATCTGTTGCTAACGTGAGGTGTTGATAAGAAATTCACAAGCGTTTTTCGAAATATTAACAACATTTGGTGGTGACGTTTGTGAGCAACCCCGGTGTAAACGCGGCTTTACAGCATGGATAAATCCTGGAAAGTTTCGATACAAAGTTTGTATTCCAATAGTTTTGTTATCCTGAATTGGTATTGAACTACAGCTAGGATCGTAGCAGTTAGTTAACACACTATTCTGTTCATCATTTGAAACTTTTCAGGTAATAAAAATCGACATTGACAGTCGAGATAGACGATTACGTTACATTTACATGTAAATGTAATGTAATTGTTTGAGCAATGTTAATTTGTTCGAGCAATAAAATGTAAATAAGAATTTAAGAACTAAGAATATGATTTACATTTATTGCTTATAAAGTATATTGATTGATTTGGGTTTTATGCACAGTAAAGCTAATCGAGACTCGACCTACAGTTTAAAGTGGTATCTGAACAACTATGTGCCTCCACCGAGTATCGAACCCGTCGAACATTTACTGCAGTTGCGCTACCAGCAGATGCCACCAGAAAACAACGACGCGGCGGGAGACGAGCACGTTGTCATGTCGGTTCGAAAGGTTTGAAAAGTTGCATTTGTTATTGAATGTTTGTTTCCAAGTGACAAGTGTCGCTTCTCGCTTCGGACGGGAAGCTCCCCAAGACTCTTACGGGATTCGAACACAGGATCCCTAGTCGCAGAACACGGAACCAAGTATATATACTTCTCAAAGTTAACTACTTGATCGCAATCCTTAACTACATTCAATTTCAATGTAGTTATTTTTTTAACAGTCGTGTTTGGCAACACTGATAAGTGAAGCGAAGTTTTTACTCTTGCCCTTCAGAGACGGTGATACCGTGGATGTCTTCTTGCGACGTTGCTACACGTGTTTGACGTCTTCTGTAATCGCTCGCTCTGTTTAACGTGCGACTAGAAGAGAGGGGAAACTTCCCACCCGACAACGTCGCAGAGGGAACACAATTCGCCTCCCTGCTTCCAGTAAGTTCACCGCGCATTTTCCCCTGTGTCTGTTGTCACGGTATCTTACGCTTGATCTCTCCATTGCGTAAGTTTCACAAAGTAGGAAATGTGTCCTGCTCCTTACTTCTGTTTGTGTGTGTGTGTGTGTTCAAAGTTCAAATATAAAGAGATAACATACAAATACTTACGCAGAGATATTCGAATTATCATATGCGTATAATGCATTTTCATATACATAAAACAACCGAGAGAACAATGCAATGAACATTAGATAATGGTCCCCAACAGAAAACTTTGAGGAAGGAGAAAAACCTCGTGTTGAAAACATCGATTTCATTCCTTTTTCATAAATAATGCCTGTAAACAAAATGTACTTGCCTTCTACGATATTAATGAAAATATTAATTCCACTGTAGTAAACATTACTTGCAAGATTGCAAAATAAAATATAAACTACATAAATAATTTTCCCGTTTCTAAACCTGATAATTTATAGCCGTGTATTTGAGTGCATTTTATAATTAATAATGCAATGAAGTAAATGGCCACACAGTATTCAGGTTTAATGGAAGATAGAGCAATCCTCCCCTCAGTGTGGTCTTTATAAAACAATATCTACAAAGTTAAAGAAGCAAATGTACTTGAAGGGACATCGAAGCTTTAGGTAGATTTTATGCCATCAAAATATATGTGGCGACTGGTACAAAAAAGTAAAGTTCCCCCTGTGTATGGCACCGTGCCGTGACACCATTCGAGCAAATGATATTGCTCCACACATTCTCGATCTCTGCCGTAGTGAAGGAGACATGAATGATCAACACGACGCTCTGATGTAATCTAGTGGTCCCGGGTTCGACACGCGGTCGAGGCACATGGCACAGTGGTTCGGATCCCAATTAACTGTAGGTCCAGTCCCGATTAGCCTTACTGTGCATAAAGTGGACATAAAATTCCAAATCAATCAATGAATCAAAAACCACGCTCTGGTGAAGCATTATAAAGGGAAGTCCCCTTACAACGAACGTATTCAGTAGATTCGACTATATTGCAGATGACCTTCGTGGAGGAAAGGTTAGCACAGTGCGTTACGACGGTAAGTGGTTTCGGTTCGAATTCCGGTCTGCTCATGTTCTTTTTTTTTTACGGTACATTTCATCATATTATTACTCGTCCTCGACGTTTGGATTAGCCAAAAATGAAAAAAAGCGACGTTAAAAATAATCTAATAAAATGTATTCATTTTTTACCTTCCGGCCTCCATGAAGAAGTGGCTACGAAGCTAAAGCCCTACTTTTGAATCCTGGGTAAGGAATGAAAATGTCATTGTGTTTGTTCTGATTCCACCAATAATGCGCATTAACGATTAACCTACGACGTAGAAATACGCTTAAAATAAACGTAAATATATGTTGCATTCTTCAGTCGCTTCATTAATATAGATCATTTCACTATCCTAGGGAAAAAACGTTAGTTTAGCAACGTAAAGAATATTCACTTTCGAGGCAATCCAAGGCATTGAGAGGCAGTGGTGAAGCAAGGGATGCGAGAAATGCGCGACCGCACGGGGCCTCGCGCCAAAAGGTGCCTCGCGTCGCATTTGCTTGATACGAAAAATGTTATAAATAGAAGTGGGGAAAAAAAAAAACATGTGGGCAATAATATTAAACCATTCTGTATTCATCTGGTTTTAAATTCTAGTTAAACGTTATAATTTGAATGAATACGTCAAATCAGAGGTTTCATAACATACAGGCAGGCAGGAATAAGTAAAAAATGATCGTAGTTTTTCTCACGTGAAACAGTTAGCAACAATTCACGAAAGCTTGCTTAGACATTTTTTCCCATTTATTATTTCATTAATAAAAATCCCGTTGTCTTGTATTCTCTTCATTCTCTTGACCTTTCACTCCCGACTATAATAAGTTAACAACAAACGCCTGCAACTGCCACGAAGCAAGTGTGAGGCATTTAAATGCTCGCGTCTAGGATTTTTTGAGGAGGTTGGAAACAGATCCGAAAATGTGGAACAAGAGGGAAGATCCGAATTCCTGTTGGGCTTATCGCGATGATGAGGATGAGTAACGATATGATGAAATTGATCAAGGAACACTCACAAAGAACATCCAAGGCCAACCTGGATTCGAACCCGGAACCCACGGCTTCGTAGCGCGCTGCGCTAACCACTCCGTTAAGGTGGTCGACCCTGGTCGGCGCAATGCTGTTGGGAGTACTGGATGTGACCACCAATGTTTCGGTAGCTAGTGCTAGCTCGTAGATACAGTGCTAAGTGTACACCCAACGGTTAAAGCAATATGTCCATCTCCTTTGAATTTTCATTCAGTCTGTTTTCCACAGTGTCATGATAATGGGTTGAAATAGAAACGCAGATATCAACATAAGCTTCGCATCAAAAGAATCAATGACCCCTTAGAACACCACAAGATGCAGAGAAAAGAGAGAATTAAAATGGTGGTGAATAATTTGCCTACTATTATATTTCCTAGCTATATAATTGTAGAGTTGCAATGTTATGGTCCAAGGTATCGGGAAAAATTCAACTCACCGATAACCCCCCTCCCCCCTATCCGACAATCAGCATTCAGCAACACTATCGCTTACAGATTAATGTTGTCACGTGGCATAGAGCTCGGTGCTTATTGTTTACATTCAATTCTCAGAAGTTGAATAGTACTCTGTTCCGAAAACTAAAAATGTTTCCATTATTTTAGAAATGTTCTTGTACCAGCACCATTGAACAGCCATGATAATTCTATGGTTAGAAAATAATACATATATTAATTAAATTATACGTATTAGCAATCATTATTAAAATGAAGAACATGTCAAGATGTGAGTTAAACCCCCTCCAAAAAATATAAACATTTTCGAAACACGACTTAAGTTTAAAAGAAATTGGGACAGGGATTAGAAGAAATGGACTGTCCCGACAAAATTGGAATGTCTTGTAAACATGCACCAATGATTATAAAACAAAAATTATAAGGACAGTTTACTCTCCCTTGGTAGATAAGGATTAGCATAGTGCTGGCGCAAAGGTGAAAAAAAGGGAGAAGCGACTGCTTGCCCCCACTTCCCCTTAATTTCCGCCACTGGATGCGGGCCTCGCCTTCTAATCTCATCAGGGCTTCGCATGTTGCTACGCAACTGAGAGAGGATTACTAAATTCAAAATTCCACCTTTCGAAGCGTCATACATGGATTGTGCACTTATTAATATACTTATTGTTAGTTGATTTAGCTCATTTGACGTGGAATTTCTACCACTTCTGGCTAATTGCGAGGATGCAAATGAATGCCAGAAATGAATGAAGGGACAATCACAGATTTAAGGGTCTTAGCAATAGCAAACAAATTTCGCGACGTGTGCACGTCGCATTGCATTACCTTCTCCCCTCTCTCTTGCCACTACTTTGTGCCGTGTTCTTTCACATTCTGACATTGTCTTCGGTTTCTTATAGCTTTGCTTTCAATCCAACAATGTGCAGAATATTCACAATGACAACTTGACTACTGCTGCATTTAGAAACTGGAAGTAACAAAATGCAAGTCATTGTATGCTGCTATAATCTAATTTTGTATTGGTATAATTGTTATTTTCGCTTGTTGATCACTACTCTTCGCGGACTCCTGTCCAGACTTCGAGGCGCCATGCAATGGAAACAGCTCGCAGCGTTTTTCCAAAGCTTGTTTTTCTATGAAGTTCAAATGCTATGCAAGAATAAAGCTTGGAATTAAAAGCGTTTTGGAGGAAAACTGAAGTAAATTTGCATTTAATTCTAACGATGTTAATACAAATAAATAAACTATGTAAACATGTGTAGAATTAGTGACTTAGTTCAGATCGACAAGTTACTGTTCCTGTATATTAAGGTAAAGAGATAATGGGTTGTTGCAATTCTACCTTGTGAACAGATCGACTAATCGGGACTGAATGGGATCCGAAACAATATGTGCCTCCACCGGACATCGAATCCGGGAGCCCTTAATCAAGGTCCGTAGAATCATTCTTCCTCCCTGTCTGAGAAGGTCCCGCCATAACTGGGCTTTTCATAGATCTACCACAAGGAAAAAGCCTTGGGACGAAAAGTTCCCGCACAGCTTTCCCTTCTTCCCTCCACCTCGGGCCTTAAGGAAGCATGGTCCACTCTCCCCCTCCTCTTCGGTGCACACAAGTCGCGGGTGAGCTCGTGGTTCCACTATAACAACCCCCGCGGTCGAGAATTCTGTGACGTCATCGCGGAAGCACTTGCATTCCTTCGCCAGTCTTTTTACATGGAAGCGCATTGGAGGCACGAATGTTTTCAATTAGTATACAGGCCTATATGTATGCAATTGTTGTTGGAATTTTTGTATGCAACGTCGTATTTAGAGGGTGGGTTCTGGGGTCAAGCTCCCCCGGAAAACTTGAGAAGTAGCTCCTTAAATTTAAAAAGAAAAATACTTGATTACAGTATGACCAATGAGCCGGAACGCTCCGGAACTCTGTTTGTTGAAGGAACTCAGTTTCTGCTGCGACATAATACACGAAAGTCCATTCTTTGTTACACCTTGTAAACAATAGGTAAGGAGGAAGGAGAAAGATCTTGAACTAAATTTTACTCTTGTGGGTGGTTGGTCCGAAAATTTGGAAAAAAAAATATTTCGGTCAGTGCTATAATTAAGTTGTAATTGAGTACCTAATTTCCTGAAATGACAGACGTGAGAGATGTTGTATTTACATATTTACTTTGGATGCAATATAATAATAATAATAATAATAATATATTATTATTATTATTATCGCAAATTAGCCAAAAATTGCCCAAAAAGCGATGTAAAATAAATCATTTCAATCAATATCAATAAATCAATAAAAATTATAATGTCGGGTTTCGTAGCAGTCCTACCGACTTAATCACCGCAGCTCCATGCCTCTATTCACAAATCATCCATATTTATTACATAATAATAATTATTATTCCTATTTTACGAAAGTCAACCCTTTACGCACTCGGCAATAGATCCGGCTATTCTTTGTCTTTTAACATAGTATTATTAGCAGATATTGTAATACCAAGACATTTTTTTGTGATACAATTGACCAACGTTCAATAACCCTTCCCGAAATATATTTCTAGATAAGTGTCTGCGTCCATGTCATACCCCAGTAATAAAATAAACGATATAATGAGTTAAATATTTTGTTGTAACTATTGGAAAATATTGACACCTCGTCGTTGTTTTCAAATGAATTTGTCAAGGCAGAGGAGAAGCTTCCTTCGGAGGTGACGTCACAAGTTTACGACCCCACCCCTCGCGGAAAGGGTGCTGTTATGGACAGACCTCTTCAAGCGGGTAGGAGAAAGTCTTCACGGACCTTGCCCTTAATAAAAACCTTGATTAGAAAGTGACATTATTCTTAGTCCACCATTTATATATGTATAGAAAGATTTCAACACTGGGAAATATACAATATTAAAGGATTGCAAAAAAGAAGTATAAAATCACTGTAAAATTTAAGAGCGATAAGGAGTTACGAGGATTTCCGAATAATTAATTCCGAGTAATGTTTTGGTCCTAAAAACTTAGAAGAATCAGGTAATTTACTTGAGGTTTTATTTTAAATCTACTTTATGTACAAATAGGTTAGTCATGGTGGACCTACAGTTTAAAGTTGAATCATAACACTATATTCCTCCATCGAACACAGAACCTCTTGCTTACAAGGCACAAAGTTACCACCATCGGGGAGCCCCTACAGACATACCAGTCAAATTACAATTTAGAACTCCTAGTTACTTGGTAACAAACAAAAAATAAATACTACACTAACCTGAAAAAAATACCTTACCTCACAGAATATAATACTAGTATGATACTTCCTTTAACACGGAATTATCATTACCTGCAGACTATATGAGTGTTTCCAAAGATCTACTGCATATACCCTTTCCCTCATAACAAACATCAACTTAAAATTAAAAAACGAGCGTTTCTCTATTTGCAGTCCGTCTTAGTTTACGTGTAGCGCCAGGTCCGTAGCTAGAATTGATCTCCAGGGATGGCTCACAGGTTATCAGGGGGAACTTTGTAAATCAAGTCCAATTTTAAAAAGATTGACAGTATTAAATGAAGGTAAATCATATGTGCGGGGGTCATTAAGATATATAAATTTAAGAAATATCATACAAATACTACATTTTATCTATACATTTTAAAACATCTTTTCCTTGAAATGTTGACTGATACTAACATCATACCTCACTACACACCCCATACTACTTTTGATGATACAGATATTTATATCACACATGAAAAATGCACAATATTCGATCATAGTGACTACAATAAATTCCACCCTAAAACATGGGAGCTGTTGACCTTTGACGCAGATGCGGAGGGAATTTGCATGATGACATCAATGTCACAAATTTCTAGCTAAACGGGAGGTCGCAACCGGAGCAGCGAACGTACAGATAAAGAAGCTGCCATTTGTAGAACCTTCTAGAATTTAGAGGAGACAATCTTATAAATACTTGCCGCTACTTATACTTCTTCTTGTAAACAAGATGAACAAATGTATTAACTGCTGTTAATGTTTTGTGAATTTATCCTTCACGAAAGTATACGTTTTAATCTTCACTGCAAACGAATTACATAATATAGTTTTGCCTAATGTCAAGGGGGCTGAAGGCTTTGCCAGTGCGGGGGCTCACAGCTGTCCCAGGGGGGACTCAGCCCCACCTGGCCCCTGCCTGGCTACGGACCTGTGTAGCGCACAAGGTTAAAGATTGAGCGTTTGAACTCCAGCAAAGCATGTTTTTGCACTTGTCCTTTCTTGCATCATGATAAATGTACAAATGCCTCGGTTCGATAGAATTCAACGGCAGAATTTTTCTGCTGCTTGCAGGAGTGGATGTTATCTGCTTCAGCAATCTATACTCCCTTGTTCCACCTGTCGGAATGCGAGAGTAGTGCTTTCAATTACTTTGACTGGTATGTAATTTTCGCTGCTTGCTACAAGCAAGGTGTAAAAAATTATACCTCACGATGTTCATTATTATTATAGATTAATTAGTGAAATAGTTTTCTCTTTCGCTAAAATTAACACCAAGAAGATTGCAAAGAAGGAACTATGAATCAACGAAATCAATGACAGCGTTTGATTTTCTTTGACTTTTTATTTACGAAATTGACCTGTGATCCAATATGTCGTTCCCAGTTATTTAAATTCATTATTTTTTTATTATTTTTGTAGAAAATGTCGTATATATACAAGAAAAATCAAACAAAGAAAAATAAGGACGCCTAATTTGAAATTATTAACCCGTAGCGTGAAACGAAGGGAGGGAGGGACTTCGAAATGCAAAAGTTAACTTTCGTACTTTTGTCTTGCAGAGGAAGTGAGTTATATTAATTTAACAAATTGTTTGTCCAATGAATGAGTAATAATTGTGACAAATAGGCGGAGCAAGGGGCGAAAATTTTGTGGATAGAACGAAAGTACTATTTATATTGGGAGCCATCAAACGTGATTTAGTTACCTAACAACCACTGCATACCCAACCCAAATCTTGACAAATTAAAAGTAAAAGCGAGCAAATGTAGACATATTATGCAACATATATTGGTCCAACATTCCCAGCTGAATTGTATCCTTCAACATCTCTCACAAGTGACTTATCAAAAGTTTCATCTGCATATGATTTTGCAAAACACTACGTACCTCTTCATTTCTACCTCCCTCTACAGAGGTATACATGTTAGATATCCGGTGGAGGCACATAGTGGTTCAGATGTCATTTTAAAACTATAGATCCTGTCCCATTTAACCGATATGAATCATAACAGTGAACTTAAAACTTTACGTTAAAAAGCTCGAGAGATATTCCGACCTCCGAACGGAGTGCTTAGCACAGAGTTTACGAAGCCAATGGTTACGGGTTCGCATCTCCCCCTGGACATGGGTGTTCATTGTGAGTGCTTCTACATATAGGTACATTTCCTAATTACATCCTAGCATCACTCATCCTCATCGTCGCGATTAGCCAAAAGTGGTAAAAAGCGACGCTAAATAACAAAATCAAATCTTTCCAGGGGCTCACAAACAACATACATACACTGAAGAAACTGAATGGTAGGAAATGTTTCGGCATTTCCTTTTACAAGTATGTGTTGAAGGCATCTTAAATAATGCTTTGCGATGAGCCCAGAATAAGTAGACCGGTCAGTGACAGTCATTTGTTTTCTCCTCTCTCTTCCTCCACATCGCTTTTACCCGAGTACCGTCGTGTTGCCAGTTTCCTTCAGTGCTTCGTTGTCAAAAGCTTCAACAACTATAAATATTACATCTCTACTTTCGATGTGAGAGTTTGACATGTTCTTCCCGGACGTATGAACGGACTGTTGAAGTACACCATCCCGCCTGATAGATATGAATCTTGTGCTGGAAGTTACGAGATTAATGGAAGTGCATGAGAGAGAGAGTTTGTGCTGTTACTGTGATTTCTTTTTGTGAGTTCGTTATGATGTACAACTTTGGTTCTTTTTAAATTGCATAATCAAGATAAATAGATTCTGAATTCATATGTTAAAACGTAAGTTCTGTGTTTTTCTGTCTATTTACTGCAAATAGTAATGTTTTCCCGTGCCCTGGGAGGCATCACGCGTATACCACAATATAGTCTCATGTTGCTCATTCTCAATTTGTATTGAGATAAATATATTCTTATGGATATTAATAATATTATATATATATATAATATTATATATATATATAATATTTTATCCATAAGAATAAGTAAAAAGTAAAAGAAAATCAAACGCTGTCATTGATTTCGTTGATTCATAGTTCCTTCTTTGCAATCTTCTTGGTGTTAATTTTAGCGAAAGAGAAAACTATTTCACTAATTAATCTATAATAATAATGAACATCGTGAGGTATAATTTTTTACACCTTGCTTGTAGCAAGCAGCGAAAATTACATACCAGTCAAAGTAATTGAAAGCACTACTCTCGCATTCCGACAGGTGGAACAAGGGAGTATAGATTGCTGAAGCAGATAACATCCACTCCTGCAAGCAGCAGAAAAATTCTGCCGTTGAATTCTATCGAACCGAGGCATTTGTACATTTATCATGATGCAAGAAAGGACAAGTGCAAAAACATGCTTTGCTGGAGTTCAAACGCTCAATCTTTAACCTTGTGCGCTACACAGGTCCGTAGCCAGGCAGGGGCCAGGTGGGGCTGAGTCCCCCCTGGGACAGCTGTGAGCCCCCGCACTGGCAAAGCCTTCAGCCCCCTTGACATTAGGCAAAACTATATTATGTAATTCGTTTGCAGTGAAGATTAAAACGTATACTTTCGTGAAGGATAAATTCACAAAACATTAACAGCAGTTAATACATTTGTTCATCTTGTTTACAAGAAGAAGTATAAGTAGCGGCAAGTATTTATAAGATTGTCTCCTCTAAATTCTAGAAGGTTCTACAAATGGCAGCTTCTTTATCTGTACGTTCGCTGCTCCGGTTGCGACCTCCCGTTTAGCTAGAAATTTGTGACATTGATGTCATCATGCAAATTCCCTCCGCATCTGCGTCAAAGGTCAACAGCTCCCATGTTTTAGGGTGGAATTTATTGTAGTCACTATGATCGAATATTGTGCATTTTTCATGTGTGATATAAATATCTGTATCATCAAAAGTAGTATGGGGTGTGTAGTGAGGTATGATGTTAGTATCAGTCAACATTTCAAGGAAAAGATGTTTTAAAATGTATAGATAAAATGTAGTATTTGTATGATATTTCTTAAATTTATATATCTTAATGACCCCCGCACATATGATTTACCTTCATTTAATACTGTCAATCTTTTTAAAATTGGACTTGATTTACAAAGTTCCCCCTGATAACCTGTGAGCCATCCCTGGAGATCAATTCTAGCTACGGACCTGGCGCTACACGTAAACTAAGACGGACTGCAAATAGAGAAACGCTCGTTTTTTAATTTTAAGTTGATGTTTGTTATGAGGGAAAGGGTATATGCAGTAGATCTTTGGAAACACTCGTATAGTCTGCAGGTAATGATATTTCCGTGTTAAAGGAAGTATCATACTAGTATTATATTCTGTGAGGTAAGGTATTTTTTTCAGGTTAGTGTAGTATTTATTTTTTGTTTGTTACCAAGTAACTAGGAGTTCTAAATTGTAATTTGACTGGTATGTCTGTAGGGGCTTCCCGATGGTGGTAACTTTGTGCCTTGTAAGCAAGAGGTTCTGTGTTCGATGGAGGAATATAGTGTTATGATTCAACTTTAAACTGTAGGTCCAACATGACTAACCTATTTGTACATAAAGTAGATTTAAAATAAAACCTCAAGTAAATTACCTGATTCTTCTAAGTAAAAGGATTTGGCATGTTTTAATTTGCCATTATCACAACATTAAGAAATGTTAATAGTCCATGGTCTTCACTTCTACCCCTTCAGCGTCTCATTTTTGTGCGGCCCTACGTTATAGCTTAGGATAGCTTAATGGCAAACCTCCTTGAGTCCACGACGCGGAAGAAAGGTTGACATTCAGGATCTTACAGGAAAGCCATTCATTACACACCGCTCCTATTTTCGTTATTTAAGGAACCCTCTCCATTTTATTTGCGGGAAGTATCCCCCACGCTTTCAGTGGCGTATGCACAAATGCAATAAAGGGATGTGAGTATAAGGGTGTTAAGGGTTATTTCTTACCACTCCTAGATCATGCCATGTTTTCCTAAATTTGTTTCTTTTTTAAGGAACGTTGAGCAAAAAGAAGACTACGTTGCTCTAAAACTCCTTCTAGATACGCCCCTGTTCTTAACTTTCCAGCTGGCACATCATAACACCAGTCCATCACCCAGTAACATAATTCACCTCCGTTTAGCGTGAAACAGAAAACCAGCCTGTTTCTCCCGCCCATCTTATATAAAAATAATCATCTCCATAACAATTACGATGAATAAACTCCGTAGCGAAACGGTCTTTCAATAACAAAGGCCTCTTAATTGGCTTCCTTATTAGTTGACACGTGGTCAGCACATCGAATCCCATCGCAGCTGTTATCTTTCTTCTCTATTTCACGTAGCTCCCCAATTGCCTTCAAGAAACCGAAAGTTCGGTAATGGAACCTGTGATCACGCTTACTTGATTTCTAAGTCTACTTTATGCAAAAATTGGCTAATCGGTGCTGACCTATAATTAAAAGTGGTATCCGAACCTCAACGTGCATAATTCCAAGAGTAAGGGAGCGGTCGGAGCGTGGGTGACGCAAGCAGCTCTTTACAATGTAATCCTACCCCTTCGTTGTCAAAATGTTCAGCATTTTTGAACAGATGGTCGTCGCCTTTATTCAGTGCTAAGCATTTGTATTATCATGTAACTCACACATCGAAAGTAGAAATGTAATATTTAAAGTTTTTGAAGCTTTTGACAACGAAGCACTGAAGGAAACTGGCAACACGACGGTATTCGGGTAAAAGCGATGTGGAGGAAGAGAGAGGAGAAAACAAATGACTGTCACTGACCGGTCTACTTATTCTGAGCTCATCGCAAAGCCTTATTTAAGATGCCTTCAACACATACTTGTAAAAGGAAATGCCGAAACATTTCCTACGGTTGTGCCAGGTTCAACCATATAATATTATTAATAGCCATAAGAATATATTTATCTCAATACAAATTGAGAATGAGCAACATGAGACTATATTGTGGTATACGCGTGATACCTCCCAGGGCACGGGAAAACATTAAGATTTGCAGTAAATAGACAGAAAAACACAGAACTTACGTTTTAACATATGAATTCAGAATCTATTTATCTTGATTATGCAATTTAAAAAGAACCAAAGTTGTACATCATAACGAACTCACAAAAAGAAATCACTGTAACAGCACAAACTCTCTCTCATGCCACTTCCATTAATCTCGTAACTTCCAGCACAAGATTCATATCTATCAGGCGGGATGGTGTACATCAACAGTCCGTTCATACGTCCGGGAAGGACATGTCAATCGCCCCTTCCATTGAGTAACAAAATCGACGACGACTCGTGGAATCACTCACAGTATAGGAGATTTTGGATTCAACCTTCTAAAAGTATTTTCCTCATGTCTGAAGAACAATTAAAAATCTTCAGATTGTCGAAATTCACCTTGCACACTTCGTTACGAGTTTTTGTGTCCAATAACACTGGCGTGTTGAATTTCACTTGGGTAGCTATGAACGGTCCTGTCCACAAATAAAACAACTTGGAAATGGTTCGGTTAACAGTTGAACTTGGACGATGACTTCTTAGCAGCACCAGGTCATCCTCCTTCAACTGCAAAGCATTGCACTTCTGCTTCAGTTTCCGCCTCTGCACAGCATATCGTTCTCGTAACCGCACCTGAACAACCTTACTCTGCCAGTCTCTCTCACCTTCTTCGGATTCGGGCTGGAAATTTAGTACAATCTTGGATAGAATTGCACGTACAAAGCAATTTGTAATTGTTATCAACCAATGAGGCAATGTTGAAGAGTCTTTTGAACAATATCAGGTAGACACACTGGCAATACACTTGAAGAAAACGTGAGAATTTCTGCAACTCAACTGGATAAAACCTTTGACTCACTGGAACGTCACTGGACAGATGAATGTCACAAACTAAGCCCTTTTCCGTGCCAGTTCTCTGAAAACACCTTACTGTGTGCAATAAATATCTCGAACAATTCGGCTCTTTGTTCTTTAGCCAATAATTCACAGGAGTCAATCTTCTCCCTTATATCCTCTAGCGGTGTAGCCCATTTATCGTAGCTAGCTTCAATCCTCCGGACGCTCATCTGCTTATCAACGGAATCATCATCATCTAGCTTTTGCTCAATTGGCTCTCCATCCACCATTAGAAACAACTTTTTATGCGTGAGATTGATCTCTGCTTCATATTTCTGCAGGAACGAATAACCCAATAATAAGTCTGAAGGCAAATCCTTCACAACAAAAATTTCTAAAGGTCTGGTGCTCTCAGCAATTTCCAGCACGATTCTGCGCTTTCCCACAACTCGAGTTCGACTTTTTCCAGCGAAATCAATAAGTCGTACCTCCGGAGTAGCTTGTAACATGGCCCCTGACAAATTTTGCTTTATTTTCTTCCAAATCTCGAGACTCAGAACAGATACTTGAGCTGCAGTGTCCACTATACAAGTGATATCAACATTTGCTACACGTGCCTTGAACTCAGGCGCTCTTCCAAAGTTTTTACACTGACTAGCCTGACACAAATTGTAAAGAAACTCACTCTTCTTCATGATTAATAACAAACACCAGCTTCAGATCATTACTTACAGACTGGGAATTATTTTCTGCAGGCCCCAGTTCTATTCGAGACCGCCCGACATCAGAACGGGACTTTTCTATGCCAGGCGTGGGGTAAAATCCCGCACCTGGTCGAGATTTTCTCCATTCTCCCAGCAAAAATTTCTGGTCAGCTCGACGCTCTGTTGCTGCTCGTTACTAGGGTACGACACTGCAGCATCTGTTTGTAAGCCACTGCTCGCCGCTTGCAATCGTGGAGAGCTACGACCTTCCCTCAAAGGTTCACTGTGCTCCGGTTCTCAGTTCGTGGTCTCTCACAAGGTTCGTATCTGGCAGCAGCATACTCTCGTCTTTGCCTATTTTGGCTTTGTTGACGATAACGATTGCCGTTTCTATTTGGACCTGCACAGCGATTTTCCCGGTAATTATTCTTCCTCTGGACCATACGAACCCTCGAGTTTCTGTTTGCCGAGTTGCCTGGAATATCTCGGTTGTTCTGGTTAGTAGGATTCTCCTTCCTCCACGCAGTTCGCCAAGCATCCTGCTCTTCCGCTTGCTCGTATCTCTTAACAAAATCAACAGTTACGGGAGCGTGGGCCATACACAATTGCTTCACTCTATAAGGTAATTTGCCGATCATGAGGTTTACCACCTCCTGCTCTGTGTAGTGGCTACTCAGGTTTCTGTAAGCAGAGTATACAGGCCAAACATATTCTTCCAAACTATTGTCATTGTTTTTGTTGTACCGTTTGGCCCTAACAGATGCCAACTCCCTTTCTTTTGCCTCTGAAGACGCAAAACGCCTCTTAAACGCCCTACGGAAATCTGAATATGTGTGGAAATCATTCTTATGAGAGTAGAACCAATGATAAGCCATGCCCGTTAGCAAACGAGGAATAATCTCCAGCCTGTATCTATGCGGGATCTGAAGGATCTCAAGGTTGGTATCTAATTCTTTGAGATAAATCTCAGCCGAAGTGGCTATAATATTTCCGTCAAATATCCGCATGGAATTCAGGTCAGCCATACTGGGAGTCATCCACCACGCGTAGCATTGGTTGGAGATTTTCTTTCTTTTCTCTTTTCCTATAAAGTCGACTCGCTGCCTGAAGAACTGGGAACGATCTCTCTGTGGCGTCTTTTTTTTACATGTGTACGGTTTCGTTGCCCCGAAGAGACCTCAGAACGACTAGGAGACAGCAAACTTCGAAAAGGCGCGCCCAGCTGGTCCACCCACGGTAACTCTGGTTCACCGGAGAGTGGCAACGTGCTTAAAGTGGTTGAAATTTGAGCCACTTCGTCACACACACAACGCATGTTTGAAGAAAGCTTCCCTTGTTTGGATTCAATATCATTTTTCCACTCTTCAGCATTCTCTCTAGGACCCTCTGTGCATTTAAGTTTTTCCGCCACAGTCTCTTCAACTCGCAAATTCAGGTTTTCTCTCAGCTGATATGCCATATTGGTCACCTGGTTGTCCAACTCTCTGGATATTTCTTTTCTGAAACCGCTCTGCGTTTCACTGATTTCCTTTCGGAAGTCCTCCTTGGTCTGCTCAGCTTCTTCCCTCAACAGAACAACTGTTTCATGGAGTTTAGATTCCAGCTGCTGAGAATTTGACTGACATGCTTGACGTAAGCTCATCATCTAAATTTCAAGGCTTTCCTTCAATTTCCGCTGTCCCTCAGACATTTGCAGAGTCAGTTGTTCGATCCTAAGTCCCATCTCTGAATTGGACGCAGCGAGTTGTGAACAACTATGGGACAGTTTCTTCTCCATCCTTGCTTCTAGCCAGCACTCAAGAATTCTACTACTTTCTTCTAGTCTTAGTTGTAAACTGTGCTCCAAGATATTCATATTTCCCTGACGTTTATCCTCTAACCTCCTAGAGTTCTCATGTAACTTAGCCTCCAAGCTATCAGAATGTTCCCGCATTCTAGATTCTAGATTATTAGCATTTTCCGTAATCCTTTCCTGGATTCTAAGATCTAGATTACTAGTATTTTCAGTAATCCTTTCCTGGATTCTAAGTTCTAGATTACTAGAATTTTCTGCCATTTTAGCTTCCAGATTGCTGGAATTTGCCTCCAGCATTCGCTGCAATGACGCGAGCAAATCAGTAGTAACAGGAACAACAGGAACTGCAACTTTTTCTGTGCATGCGAGACATGTTAATTCACAAGGAGAATTACTTTCCTTTGGTGACTTTATCTTTGCACAATTCAAATGAAAAGTATTGTGACACTCAGTGCAAACAAACGTATCATCAAGCCTTGATGTAGTCTCACAGCAAAACACATGAACTGTGCTTTCGTCAACATTTGAAGCTTTGCTTCCATTTCTTAATATTTTCTTTTCCATTGTTGCGCATCAAAAGTTCTGAGTCAACTGCAAATCTAAAACACGTTACCAAAGATTAACGTAACTAATGCACAATGTGTTCGTGGCCCCACCTTCTGTGCGCCAAATTATTGACACGGTCGTGCCAGGTTCAACCATATAATATTATTAATATATATAAAAAAAAATTTAAACAGTATACAAGATATTGTTACATAGAACGATTATTATTTTATGTATACGGATAAAAGTAGTCAAGCTACTTTCGGAGGTATGTGCTTATGCCCTGGTACCTGAAAATTAACCCAGGGCGTCAGTTCCGTGAATTTGTTACGAATTCCCCCGCTTTTCTTTGATTCATCCTTGATTTCCATTTTTTTTAATTACAATAATTCACTGTGACATTGGCAAGAATGTCCCACTGTGAAGAACCAAATTTGTTCGGTTTTCCTGAAAAAAGTTGGTTTCAAATCATTCTACAAGGTAAGAAGATTAAGATAAAGGTTAGAAGTAGTAGGAAGTAAATAAGTGTTAGTGTTTAACATTAATATTATTTATTATCACAGATACGAAATTACATAAGTGTGTAATTGGGTGGGTAATGTTTTCTTAGGATAAGTTTTATTGTGTGTCGTGTGCATTAGTGTTGATGGATGAGATGAGGAATGGACATTAACACGATTCTATGAATGTTAAGCAGGGTCTATGTTCTAGTATGTTATGTTTGAGATAGTGAGAGTATTATTGGCTTTGAGATGTACGTATTAATAGTAGGAAGAGATATGAAAGGACGAGTGGTACCTCATGCAAGGAGACTTGCGGGAGACCAGCAAGAGTTGGTCTGACTGGGATGAACATCGGTACGACGGTTGGTACCCGGGACATCATCAGGAAGGGAAGAAGTAGGGAGGGATTTCCTGGGAAGTATCGGGTACATTAGTACGTTCGGTAGTGGAAATATAGAGAATTGTCAAGAATCAGTGAGAGAAGTTTGCAGTGTGTTTAGTAACGAGAATAAAGAAGGGAGTGTAAGATTACAATTTAAGAAAGAAAGGAAAAAGAAAAATCTGGGTTAAATTCGGCTGGTTCCTAGGTCGAGTCCTTGCAGTGTTATCGTTTGCCTTTCTCCGGGGAGGCGTAACCTTTTTCGTTTTGGCGTATCAATGTCTTGTGTATTAGTGTCTCCTTCTTGATGTTCCTGTGGGTGGTTCTGCTTCATTATCCTCTTGGTGATCTTAGTCCTAAGCAGGGATGTCCTGTTGTTGAGTTTGTCGAAGGTGGATTCTTTGTGATCTTCTGGGGGGTATATTACATTCCGGATGTAGGGGTTGAATGGGGAGGTGAGTGATGCCGGATTTGAAGAGGGAATGTTCCTCTTTCGACACCAGGTTTGTTAAGTCGTTTAGTGACGTAAAGTGCTCGGGATTTCTTATTAACTGGTACGTGTTGAAGTTTGGTAGCTTTTGTCTTAAATCTTCTATTTGTTTGTTTGATGTCTGGCAAAAGAAGGCTTTATGTTCCGGTGTGTCCGTCTCGGTTTTACATTTCAGGCATTTATCAGCCTGTCTGAGGTTGTGCTTATTTAGGTGTTGACCGTAGGGACCGTGTCCCGTTAGGAAATGTATGAGACCTCTTGTGGGATGGAAATGGTCCATCGAAAATCGTTCTCTTATGTTAGGAAGGAAGCTGTGAAGTCTCCTTCCTTGCGTAGCTTGTGTCCATTCCTGTTGCCAGACGCTAAACAAGTGGTTTTAAATTTCTTGTACCGTGGCACACGCCACTGTTGCTTGTGAATATAAGTGTTCACTCACTTACAAGCGAAACCGAAACTCGAGCTCTCGGCGAGACAACTTCAGACTCTTTTGCGCCTGAAACAGACGTTCGGTGGAACCTTCATTTCTACAGTCGTGGCCTTTGTCCCACTGCTTTGGTTGCGATGAAGTATTTTGACAGGTGTCCGTATTTCGCTGCAGGATACATGCAAGGCTTAACAGAAGAATTTTAATGATATGCATATGATATAAAATGGTGATTATGATTCGGAAATTAATACATGATTTCTCTTCTGCGGAGTGTAAGAATTTTCTCTTCCGATAAAATTTACAACGAAATAGTAAAAAAAATATTTAACCAGAAATCAACCTTTTGATATATTACCAAAGCAATTACCAATCTTCGTTTTTTAATACTGCCGATACTGTGCGTAAATACAGTCAGTACCCATTGCCCCCAAAATGATATGTTTATTGTCTCTTTATTTATATATATATATATATATATATATATATATATATATATATATCTGGATCTAATTAATTACTTATTTGCCACATACGACAGATGAAATCGACATAGGAATTCGAAGCCGAATTTATTGTGCTAAGAAAATGAGTCGACCGACATTTAACAATCATTACGTACTTTAACTTTTCCATTCAGTCTTAGCCGATATATATAAAACAACGTCTCGATAATAATTCTGTTGGTTAAAGTTGGATAATTTTTCGTAAGTAACGAAAACGCTTTGTTCGTTTCCGAATAGCACCTTTCAATAAACAAATTGATAGATTGATCGAGTTCCTGTTTTAAGTCCACTTTACATACAGTATGGTTAATCGGGACTAGCCGTACAGTTTATACTGGAATCTGAACCGTTTTATGTCTCAACTGGTTATCGAACCCCCCGGGAACCCTTGATTACAAGGCGACGACGTTACCACTACGCCAAAAGGGAGTACCAGTAACCAATATATATATATATATATATATATATATATTATTATGAGTACAAAGAAGAGTAACAGTGTAAAATTGATTTTCTTTGCTCTATTAGACACCCGATATTAACACACTTTCAAACAACATCTTGTACATATGAAGCAAATTAAAATTGATATGTGAGGTCATAGGAGTGAGCACGGGGGTTGCCAGTATTGCATGAACACCTACAAATGCGTCCTCAAAAAATTAAGAATGTAGAATCAACCATTATAATAATTATGAAAACAATGTTCTCCCTGCTGTCTCGAAATTTTAATATTAATGGTCGGACCTTTCTAAAGTTAAAGCCAGAAGAGTGAGACGACTTGCAGCCAAAGCTATCCTCTTCTCTAAATTTAAGCTACTCTTGCCTATCCTCTTGTGTACTCTGCTTCATAAATAATAAAAGTGTCTTGAGGCTAACGCTCTCTTTATTCTCGTCAGTTAATTTTTGAACACCCTGTGCACTTTTACTTATCCTTTTCTAACAGTGCGCAGCATATCTTGTAGGAAAAAATTCTTCTATGCAACTCAAATTTCGTAATTTCTTCTTTGCTCATTCCCGCGCAAGATTTATGGTACCACTTTTTTACAAAAACTACATTCTATTGTCCCCTCATAACAAAGTTCATTGCCGCAGCATTCAAGTATTTTATTCCTGCCTATTTCGGCTGTTTCGTCCTGAGAAGGAGAGATCGACGTTCGAACCATGTTTGTAACAGTGACCTACTTATCGCTAGCTCGCTAATCCCTTAATCCCTTACAGCTGCAACTGAAAAGTCTGCTCCCCCGACCAAACAGTACAGTTTTTTTTCACTTTCTTACGTGAAACACAAATATTTTACACGCAAATAATTCTATCTCAACTTAATACATTAAACTTAAGAAATCTTGTTAATCTCAACAAATAACCAGAAGGATCTCTTGGTACAAGGCACCATGTAAAGTTATACAAAATGGATTCAAAGTTGAAGTTTTCATGTGGACTGACGTCAAAAGCAATATATATATATATATATATATATATATATATATATATACTGTGATTTATAGGTGAGGTTTTAACATTCAATAGTTATACAATAAAGACACTATTAGTAAATTATCAAGGCCCAGGTACCTGGCATCAACGGTTTATGAACGTTTTCAGGAATAAGTTGAGCGGCCAGCTTCCAGAAGAGATTTGTTGAGATACCATAACATTTTTTTTCAATAACTCTTCGTACCGTACAAAAATTCATTTTATCTTGTTGTAACCAAGGTTGGTTACTACACTTGGCAAGAAACTACCTACAATGTCTTTATTTAGTTATTATTTTATTGTTACTATCTATTTTTAATTTCGTCACTCCAGGCGCTACCTTTCTGATTAAGAAATAAAATGGTGGGAAAATATATGCAAAAGAAGCTGTTATCCTAACCACTACATCAGCTTCTATTGTGTTTCGATAAACAGGGTCGATTTCTGTTACTGGGTGATTATGATGTGCCAGCAGCGAAGTTATGTTACAGTGGCGTATATAGAAGGAAATTTAGAGCGGCGTAATTCAATTTTCCTTTCAAAACACGTCAAAAATAGGAAAATATGGCAGGATTTAGGAGTGGTAAAAATAACTCAAAACTCCCTTATGCTCATATCCCTTTACTACATTTATACACGCCACTGAAGGGATGGTGAATGCAGCCCACAAGTGTGAAGGGTTCCTTATTTGACGATGACAGGAGCGGAGTGTAAGGGATGACTTTCCTGTATGCCAACCCCCATTCCACGTATTGCACCGTGGACTCCAGAGGGGTGCTAGGGGGCGCTTGAAGACGACGTTGCTGTGCACTTCGCGTTTTGTCCTGAAATGGCAGACGGAATGTACTATGTATTTCGTACCTCCATTGGTTACATTGAAAAGGTTCAAAAATTGTAACTATTTTTAAAGACAAGGATAATTTCATTTTTTTATTTCACTACATAGCTTAATAAGATTGCAACGTGTATCTGAATGTTTACACTGTACGACCACTTTCTTGGAGTATAAGACTTAATACATATCATCATGTATGTCCAGGGTGAAGGCAAGGGGTGCACAGCCTGCCAGGAAAATGAATATCAATCTAAATATATTACTATATTCACACATGCAATTCCATTTCAGTCAGTATTTTTTGTTATCCAGTGGTGGCGATTAGGGGTGCAGTTGCCCCCGCTTTTTGCTATTTTTGCCCCCACACTATGCTAAACCTTATCTAATAAGGCAAAGTAAACTGTCCTTCCACCCCCCCCTCCGTTTTGGCACCTTGCTCCACAGTTGTGAAAGGTTTCATGCGTGTTTTCTGGTTTTCCTTATTTTCTGGTTTTCCTTATTTTCAGCATCGCACACTCTGAATTTATTTCCGCACCCCCTCAGCACCCCTTGATGATTAATCCTAGCGCCGCCGCTTCTGGACTCAGAGCAGGGGGTTACCTCCAAGCTATCTTAGGGTATATCCTAAAGCCGCAGAAAAATGAGGCCCTGAAGGGCAGAAGTGATGTTGTGATAATAGCAAATTAGAACATGATAGATCCTTTCACTTGTTTATTTCATAAATGAAGGTAAAAGTAAGGAGTTTCTAGCGTTTCAATAAGTTCTATCATCATGACGATATTTTCAAAGATCTTGTAATAGAAACAATATGTACAATATTATTGCTCGATATAAAGAATTGCTCCTCTTAAAAACGAATTAAAAATTTTGAATGCCAACAATTCAAAGTCAAGTAGAGGGATATTGACGTTTGAAAACAACATCCTTTTTTATTGGTTCGCGTTCAGTGTGGCTATAGCATAATGTAGTTTAAATTTATTTCCCTTTAGTGCGTGTGTGGTATTTGTGTGGTATGGTGAAATGCATTTTGCAAGTGGCAGAATTTTGTTTTCACAAGAACGAAATTTGCAGAATAATTTTTAATCAGATGTCTTTATCTTAAAGATTACAAGTGTTATTAATACAGATAGTGGAAGTGAAGTATCATGATAACAAAACTGTTAATAATAATAATAATAATAATAATAATGTCGATACTGCCCAAAACAAGGAATAGTCAAGGAGCCCAAATTTTATCAATCCCACTCTGCCTGGCGACAAACGGGGCTTTGGCTTCTATGTAGACTCACAGTCGGTCTGTGTGTTCCGCACTGCCCATTGTAAGCCCATAGTGTAATATTACTCATGAATGACGTATTGAGACTCAATAGACAGTTGACTCAGGAAGGTTATGCCATTGGCTGGGCTTCTGCGCTGGGCGAGTGAGAAGTTTAGCGTGGGAGATCCTTACCGACTGAGAGAGACTTTGGACGGACTGGACACAGGCTGGACAGGCTGAGTATACTGCATTACCGTCTATCACCCTTTTGGGGCCTGGGTGGCCGGGTGTAATTTACCTAAAGTTAAGGGAGTTATTTTGAGTTCTTAAAAGAGCAAGAAAAGGAATTTGTTTTTGTTTTAATTTTTTTAGGTGGATTGCTCCCGGTCATGTTGGCTGTGGGGGTTTTGGGCGGGACTGCGGTTGGCTCTGACTCATGTAGCCGTTACTTACTGACTGGTGACAATCAAATGGGACGAACTGTACTAGTTTAACGGGGATATAATCCATAAAAATTTCTGTTGAGTTAACTAAATTTGGAAAGTATAAGTAATAATATATTTGTAATAAAGATTATGTGTTAAAGAATATTAAGTTTAAATTGAATAATTTAAGTACCTAATATATGATCATTACGTTCCACTGCGCCGATAAGACAATCCTCGTCTCACTTCTTTAGTATTAAAGGGGAAACAAGAGACGTAGAGGATTAAACCATGCTTATTTGTTATTGCCCGCGCATCAATTTCATCCTAATCTTAGCGATTGGCCAAAAGGGACAGAAGGGAGAAATAAAACATATCAAATCAATCAGAAGAACATAGCAGCAAATGGCTGTACCTTTCCCAAATTGAGGATTTCTATGGCAAGTCTCGCATATAATATGAAGGTTAGGATGAATAGTGAAACAGTTTGTTGTAACAAACACATCTTCATGTCCAGGTTCTATCCAGGATGAGAACCTATGACACCGAGTTTTATGCGCGTCACGCTAACCATTCAGCCACAGAGGTAAAGGTAAAGTGTTCCCCTGTGCATAGCACCACGCCATGAAGGCGTATAGGGGGTGCGGGGGTAACGCCCCACACTTTCTTGATCCTGTCGTGAGTGGGTGTGATGTGATCAGCATCACGCCCCTGACCGCCTTTACCCCCCAGGGTTTCCCCCAGGTACCCATGTTATTCGACGCTGGGTAGGCGCCGGGGCCGCTTCCACCGTTAGAAAAGTTCCCGGATTTGAACCGGCCGGGGATCGAACCCGGGACCTTGAGCATGGTAGTCAGACGCGTTACCGACTGAGCCACCGCGGCCACAGAGCCGAACTGAAATACTTTGTAATAAGGCGAGTGATTCCCGACACGGAAATAATTCAACTGGGAAGATAAATAGAAATTCTTGCATTGGCGCCTTCAAGTCTGCGCAGTTTCAATACTTCAACTTGATTTTGTTGTTTCAGGGTGAATAGTATTACTTACATATGGTATTAATTACTTCCGTTTATTCTGTTTCTGTCGTCCAACTTAGATATATATGCGTGTTAAACATTGTGTTAATGCGCAAGGACATGTGAAAAACGCTAACGTTGGGATAACCGTTAAAATAAAATAAATGCTAATTTCATTATGGTGGATTAAGGGTGTTGTTTGTTAACTGACTGTCGCAATGACAAGTATGGAAATTTAAATATTTCTAGTTAAGCTCAACTAAAAACTCTTGGTAAAATGTTTTATATCTTCATACCAATGACTATTAATAATGTATTTAACGCGTCACTTCTCAACGTATGGAGCACGACCAACTGCTGGGTCCCGAGAGGGCGTTTCGTGTGTCGCGAAGTCCGGCTCGAAAATTTATTTATTGTGTCTCAAACATTTATTACATTTTAATTACGAAGATACATTATTTAACAATTTAAATTCAACCCGTGTTGTACGTAGTCTAAGCTCTTCATGTCTGTTATTTGTGCTCTACCAACGCTTTTTGCCGGCATCTCTCAATTTCATCATGCGTATTTAGTTAGACTAGAGTAAATTAGTATTTTAAATTACATACTTACATTTCTTGAAAGAAGTATACGTAATTTGATTACGCAAACGTAAAAGAGGGCTTCTTAAAGTACTCGATATTAGCAAAAATATGATTTTAAACTGGGTGCACATCCCTTCAAGTAATTTTGCCGGCGCCCATGCTTGTGTGTCCCGTGAAGTGTAATATCCTTCAAGGTGGTTCCCGAACTGAAAAAGGTTGAGAACCATTTATTTAAAGGTAATATACCTATATATTAGTATTTTCAGTTTGAGACATCACAGAGGGCGAAGGGGCGGCTTTTGAAGGACTGCTGAATTCGCCGCATTATTCCTAGAAGGGAAAGGGCGGGGATATCTTATTGTATCCATGTAAATAAGAAGCACGGACTTGAAGTTTCCTATGGGATAAATGGAAAATTACGTGTAACCCTCCCCTCCTACCGCCAATAAATCTTTGTCACGCTGCTACCACGGGTCTGTACTCTAACTTTGCGCTTTTAGTCAGAGGAGACGCCTTTCTTCACACACTCACTCACCTAATAATTCATGAAAATCCACGTTCTTAGAATGTCATTCCCAATCAGTAACATTATGAATAGAAATGCGGAAATATAGCTCTCTTACTTTGAAACAGTGTTCATTAAAATAACAAATGAAGCTTAGTAGTATTGATCCCCGCTAAGGCCGGTTGCTATTTAATATTCGCAATTCATTTGCACGGGTGTTAATTAATTTGCACGTACTTATAACTAATTTGCACGTACTTAGAACTAATTTGCACGTACTTAGAATACTTTACATTTATGTATTTGCATGTTTATAACTTTTTATGAATATATAATTATTTATTTTATGAAAAAATATGTATATAGAAGGTAATTAGAGGTACTTAACGCTATGCATATGATTTTATATTCATTACAACAAAGTATGTAATGTATGAAACTATAATAATTAATGTTTATAATATTGAAAATAAGAGTTTATGGTTTATGAACCGCTATGAACGGTGGTAATGGTACGAAAGAAGACGGTCCCGGTACTCGAACCCGCGATATGCAACGGTAATAAATGGTTAGGCCTATAGTGTATACTACGTATGTAATAATGTATGTTATTATTGTATGAAAGACGATGGTAGGAGATGCCAGACAGGAGACTGTGAACTCCGCGCAGGTAGAGGAGAAAGGAATTTGGAAGTGTGCGTTAAGGTCAAATGACGTCTCAACGTCAGAACAAAGAACGAACCTGATTGACCAATCAGAGAACGCGTCGGTAGATTTTCAGAACCAGTTTTCCCAAGGTTAACCAGTACGCAATAACAGGGGAAAGCTATGCAATACTGTAGGGCAGGGGAGGGATTGAACCAGACAACAAAGGATGTCTGGAAATGCGCAGCAAGGGTCAATTTTTTTGAAACTGCGCGTCGCTTGCATGCTACGACATGTTTCTGTCAAAGTATGCCAAGGTTACCGAGAACACTAGAACAAAGGATGATGGGAAGGAGTTCAAGGTTAACCAGTACGCAATAACAGGGGAAAGCTATGCAATACTGTAGGGCAGGGGAGGGATTCAACCAGACAACAAAGGATGTCTGGAAATGCGCAGCAAGGGTCAAATCTCTGAAGCTATGCGTCGCTTGTAGAACTGGTTTCAGCCGCCAATTAATATTCCGCTCAGGGTTGCCCCAAGGCACAGGCCTCTTTAGCGCAGGATTTTTTTTATCTGTACTATGAAGAAGGGAGAGCTATCAGGGACGGGGCCTACAGTTTTCATCATTTGCTTTAATCACGGGGTAACGAACCTAGGACTCTTTGATTATTGATTTAGGTAGTAAATTTATGTTACTGTGTGCTATTTAACATATTATCGAGTTTATTTTTACCAAACTTTGACTTTATGTCAAACATTTTACAAGTTTTTTATGTATTTTTACCAAAATAACACTATTTATACTATTTAGGCAACATTTTTTATTAAATTTTGGACTCGCAAAGACATTTTTTCAACTTTTAATTTATTATTTTACAATTTTATGTTAATTTTTTTTACCAAAATAACACTATTTATACTATTCAGGCAACATTTTTTATTAAATTTTGGACTCACAACGATATTTTTACATCCTTTTAACTTATTATTTTAAAATTTTATATTTATTTTTAACCTAAATAACACTATTTGTACTATTCAGGCAACATTTTTTATTAAATTTTGGACTCACAAAGACATTTTTTCAACTTTTAACTTATTATTTTACAATTTTATACCTATTTTTAACCTAAATGACACTATTTATACTATTCAGGAAAGACTTTTAGTTACATTTTCGACACACTAAGTGTGTGTTCTCAACTTTTATCTGTTTATTAGGCTTATTATTACTCAAATAACAGAATTTCAGCTGTTCAGGCAACATTTTTTATTAAATTTTGGACTCACAAAAATACATTTTCTAAACTTTTAACTTATTATTTCACAACTTTATGTTAATTTTTTACCAAAATAACACTATTTATACTATTCAGGGAACATTTTTTATTAAATTTTGGACTCACAAAAATACATTTTCTAAACTTTTAACTTATTATTTTACAACTTTATGTTAATTTTTTACCAAAATAACACTATTTATACTATTCAGGCAACATTTTTTATTAAATTTTGGACTCACAAAAAGACATTTTCTAAACTTTTTAACTTATTATTTTACAACTTTATACCTATTTTTACCAAAATAACACTATTTATACTTTTCAGGAAAGACTTTTAGTTATATTTTCGACACACTAAGTGTGTGTTCTCAACTTTTATTTGTTTATTTCACAAGTTTAGCCTAATATTTACTCAAATAACACGATTTGAACGTGTTTTTTATTACATTTTGGACACACACACACACACCTACACACACACACACACATTTACACACACACACACACACACACAGAGAGAGAGAGAGAGAGAGAGAGAGAGAGAGAGAGAGATTTCCAAGTTTACAGAATTAGTCTCCAAGTTTACTCAAATAACACAATTTAAATGTGTTTTGAATTAAATTTTGTACACATGAAATGTGTTTTGTCAAGTTTTACCCTTTTATTTTACAAGTTTAGGCTTAATATTGCTCAAATAACACAATTTAATCCAGCCAGGAAGGATTTGTTATTATATTTTGGATGCATAAAGAGATGTTTTCAACTTTTTTACTGATTTTTTTTGCAGGGAATGCATTAATTTTTATTTATTTTGTTTTGTATCATATATACAGTTACAAATTTTTAACTTAGAGTTTAGTATTTATTTAAATCTTTTCAAAAACACTAAACAAAAAGTACTTTTAGCTAAAATGTAAGCCACAGAATATATTATTATTATTATTATTATTATTATTATTATTATTATTAGGGTTTACTGATTTCCACTATGCTATTTTTGGTTCTGTATTTCTATATGTATTTATTTAGGTCAGGTTACGCCTGCTACGTAGGAAAGTTTGTTTATTTTAGAGTTTGCTGAGTATTTTGTTACTCTTATACTAGGTAAAGTTTTATAAATATATCAGGTAGGGCTCCATCCATATACTTTTGTTTTTGCTGTTTGGAGATGATGTGATCAGCATCACTCTCCATTTGCTTTTTATTTTATGTACCCAATTTTATTTTGAGGCTTAGTGGATTCTAGAGCTATTTATGCAGAAGAGAGGGCTTGAAAATTTTGATCTCAGATAACCTGCTACTATTTGTCAGAGTATTTTAAAGGATATTTTATATGTATTATGTGCCACTAGAATATCAAAGCTTGCTTAATTTTTATGTCTGTAACGCTGTTATTGTATTTCTAGCTAAGGCTTACTGGATAAAGTACACGAAATGTTTATCATTTCGACTATTTACCTTTATACGAGGCCAAATTTTTAGTGTAACGAAAATTATTGTGTGTCTATAAAGACTGAAATTCCTTTATCGATGGGTCCATAACTGGACGCTTACCAACATTGTTCCTTTTTTTTTTTTAAATATAACCATTTATCAATGTATTGACAATTCACAGGACAAGACGAAGTTCAAAGACAACTGACTATATGGACCATAGGTCCACTTGCTAAACTTTTTTCTATGCTAGAAGAATAATTTAGCCTTATAGCCTTTTTCAAGGTATTTTTGAAGTATTACTGGTGTTTGGGTGCATCAACACTTGGGTTATTTCCATTTGGTTTATTATACGAGGCTACAATCACTATCTGAACACTGAAATCCTCAGATTGAAACTTAAAGCTCAGGCTGTAACTAGGGACTTAGTATGTATATCGACAATTTATAGGACAACACGAACCTTACAAAGGATTGTAGGTGATGTAAGCCCACACGCCAGAGCCTTGTTAATCTTCAAGAAGCATTTACAGCTAATGCTACGAGGAAATGAGGTTGATTTTTTACTGTTTCTCAAGAATGCTACCTTTTATACACCCAATATTTGCTTTTTCAAGTAACTACATGTACCAGAAGTACTTACAGGTCAACTCTAACTACACTTCGATTTATATAAATCTGGCAAGAACTATATTTCTGAGGAGGAAAGCAAAAGCAGATTACCCGATTAAAGTATCTGAAAAACAGATTAATCTATGTAAGTATATTTTTATTGACTGGATTATTTAACAGATCAAACAGGAGGACTGCAAAATGCATTAAATGTAGTTCTATAGTATAGGTGGTTTCAGAGATATAAAAAAACAAATATAAGACTTTGCTTTTTTTTGCTTCTGAGGCTAATCGCGACGCTAAGGGTAAATGGCGAGGAAATGTAACGGAGGACAAACAGTCCCAAAAGTTATGGGCTGCATGTAAGTTAATACCACAGAGATATTACAGTAGGTGTAGGTTCTACCACCAGAACTTTTCTATCATAATAATACTGGTTATGCTGTATTTTAGCTATAGATTCTGATATTTGAGAAACTTAAAAGGTTATTTGCAAAATTTTAGATAAATAATAATCTGTTAGACTGAAAACATATTTTATATCGATTCTGCAAAAGATCCGATGACAAAATTTAAAAATTGTTATCGCCCAGACAGGGACTCGAACCCTGGACAGATAGGTTTAAAGCCTAACGCTATACCAACTAAGCTATCTGGGCACAAGGTATTCTTTTTTTGAAAAGTTAGTTATGTTAAGAAATATATTGAAACATGTGAGAACACTCTTGGTCTGGTTCGACAGAGAAGGAGACAACATTTCCAATTTTTTTCAGACTGGGTGTATTTTTCAACTATAGAGGCCTTCACTATATGTAATTCGAAACGCTAAAGTTCAGCTAGCTTCCAAAATTGAGGTAAAGATTGTGTTTGGCGATATTAACAAGTTACAATTATATCCAGTTACGGACAAATAAAGCTAAAACTCTCAGATTTACTGTACTAGCCAAGTTTTAGTAACATTTTCCTTCATTATAGTACTAATACCAAAGAAATAGGTATATTTTATTTATAATTTGACAAAATGTACTAGTATTTAATTCACAAAGTTAGGTAAAAAGCAGTGTTTTTTAAAAGTATTGTTACTGCCTTCAAATTTTATGTTATTTAGCCACTTACAACTGGTTTACACTGTTTGGCATCCTTTAAATAGGAAAAGAAGGAATTATTTGTTTAGTATTTTTACTACTTTATATTTATTTAAGAAAACAATTCTACAGTTTAACTTAATTTTAACAAATTGTTACTAATTTATATATCAAAGTTATGTTATTTAGAGTGTATGAAGGCGTATAAAGTTAATATTTGTACTTATCAGTTCAACTAACAATTATATTTTACACACAAAAGATAATGTTTACAGTTAAATTACTTGAATCAGAGAATAATATTTTACAGTAATTGATTCATTCAGCACTAGTCAGTACTTTTATGCATCAGAAAGTTTTTTTTAAATTTTCTACTACGCATGCTATTTTGGGCTATTCTTAAAATGTATTTCTAGGGCAAACTGGTTTAATTTTCTGTTTATAATGCAAAGTTGACAGTTTTCGCACAATGCATTGTACATTTGTTATATTCTCTACTTACAATCCAAATATTACGCTTATTTAATGTATAATTAACTAACTCTCTAGCCTTCTTAAACCCGAAGGTTCATGGCTGCAGCAACACATGCCTTTCATCTGTTCCTGTCCTGAGCAAGATCTATATACTCCTTTCCATCCCTATCAATTTCCCTTAGATCCATCTCTACATTATCCCTCCATCTTTGTTTTGGTCTTCCTATTGGTCTTTTACCATCAGGTTTCCCAACAAGAATCCTGTATACTTTTTTCCTCTCCCATTTGTACCACATGATCTACACATCTAAGTCTTCTTGATTTAATTATTCTAATAATATCTGGACATGAATACAAATTATGTACTTCTAAATTATGTAATCTTCTCCACTCATCTGCCTTGTAATCTGTTTTAGTCCCAAATATTTTCCTAAGGATTTTATTTTGAAATACTCTCAATTTATGTTTCTAGCTTATACTGTAGTTATTATATCTTTTTCTATCAGTTTATTTTGAAATTAATATTATTAGGTATAGTCTTTGATTTATAACTATATTGCTTTTTTTATCAATTTATCTAAGAGTACACGCAGACAAACACATGTGTACACACTTTTATGTAAATAGATATGCTGTTTTTCAATATTTTAGTATGAAGATTGCACTTTAGCTATTTAAGCAAGGGTAGGAAAGGTAGGATTTCTGAGAATTTGTTGCAGGATTTTGTTGTCCAAGTATAGATGAGAACTGAGCTGGGAGACTGTTTTGAACCTTTTCATGAGAGTTTGCATGTGAACTGTATGCAAATTCACCACTACTGACTGTGCATGCTTCTAAGTTTTGCTGTTATTTTACATCAAGTCTGTGAGACTGTAGACAGTTTTCCCTTTTCAAGTAGTTTTTATTGATTGTATTTGTATATGTTTTGGGGACTTAGCAGTTTTATGTTATGAGGCAGTTTGTTGTAGAATATTTTTACCGGATTGTTTTGAGATATTGAGTGTCTGCTGTTTTACTTGTAATTATTTTCCTTCTTGTGTTGTGTATTTGACTATATTTTGTCCAACTTCGTAGTATTTAGAATAATTGTTATTGACTTGTAGATGTAGGGAGTAATAAACCTTTGCAAGATGCCCTATACTTTAGTCTGAACATTATTCTTAGTGTTCACTTTTAAAGCCTTAGTATTCTGGTAGTATTATTAATGTAGACGTAAATTAGGCTAAACTGTAGACATTTTTCTGATAAATTATACTCACTTAGTTGTTTCAGCAGGTAGAAGTTGCATGATGGTTTACTGCTGATGATGTTAATTTGCTCTTCTTATGTACTACGTATGATGTAGCTTACTTGAGTAATTGGTATTTTCTACTGAAAAAAGGATTGCTTGTCTATTTTATTTTATGTTGTTGAGTTTGTCCATAAGCAAGCCATGTTTTTACTCTATCCTATGTCTTGGAAGAATCTAGATATATTGTGTTTGCAGTTTTATGTTTCTCTAAGGTTTCAGCCATGTAGTTTTTTAAACAGTGCTATGGGTGTGACTATTGATTTCTCTTTCTGTATGCCATGTTGGTTTCTGTGTATTCCTCTTGCTGCTTGAATTTGACTTAGGTTGTTTGCTTTTTTTCTTAGATCTTTATTTGTTTATTTGTAAGTAGTTCTGGTACATGTAGTTACTTGAAAAAGCAAATATTGTTTGTATAAAAGGTAGTATTCTTGAGAAACAGTAAAATATCAACCTCATTTCCTCGTAGCATTAGCTGTAAATGCTTCTTGAAGATTAACAAGGCTCTGGCGTGTGGGCTTACATCACCTACAATCCTTTGCAAGGTTCGTGTTGTCCTATAAATTGTCGATATACATACTAAGTCCCTAGTTACAGCCTGAGCTTTAAGTTTCAATCTGAGGATTTCAGTGTTCAGATAGTGATTGTAGCCTCGTATAATAAACCAAATGGAAATAACCCAAGTGTTGATGCACCCAAACACCAGTAATACTTCAAAAATACCTTGAAAAAGGCTATAAGGCTAAATTATTCTTCTAGCATAGAAAAAAGTTTAGCAAGTGGACCTATGGTCCATATAGTCAGTTGTCTTTGAACTTGGTCTTGTCCTGTGAATTGTCAATACATTGATAAATGGTTATATTTAAAAAAAAAAGGAACAATGTTGGTAAGCGTCCAGTTATGGACCCATCGATAAAGGAATTTCAGTCTTTATAGACACACAATAATTTTCGTTACACTAAAAATTTGGCCTCGTATAAAGGTAAATAGTCGAAATGATAAACATTTCGTGTACTTTTTCCAGTAAGCTGTAGCTAGAAATACAATAACAGCGTTACAGACATAAAAATTAAGCAAGCTTTGATATTCTAGTGGCACATAATAAATATAAAATATCCTTTAAAATACTCTGACAAATAGTAGCAGGTTATCTGAGATCAAAATTTTCAAGCCCTCTCTCCTGCATAAATAGCTCTAGAATTCACTAAGCCTCAAAATAAAATTGGGTACATAAAATAAAAAGCAAATGGAGAGTGATGCTGATCACATCATCTCCAAACAGCAAAAACAAAAGTATATGGATGGAGCCCTACCTGATATATTTATAAAACTTTACCTAGTATAAGAGTAACAAAATACTCAGCAAACTCTAAAATAAACAAACTTTCCTACGTAGCAGGCGTAACCTGACCTAAATAAATACATATAGAAATACAGAACCAAAAATAGCATAGTGGAAATCAGTAAACCCTAATAATAATAATAATAATAATAATAATAATAATAATAATAATAATAATATATTCTGTGGCTTACATTTTAGCTGAAAGTACTTTTTGTTTAGTGTTTTTGAAAAGATTTAAATAAATACTAAACTCTAAGTTAAAAATTTGTAACTGTATATATGATACAAAACAAAATAAATAAAAATTAATACATTCCCTGCAAAAAAAATCAGTAAAAAAGTTGAAAACATCTCTTTGTGCATCCAAAATATAATAACAAATCCTTCCTGGCTGGATTAAATTGTGTTATTTGAGCAATATTAAGCCTAAACTTGTAAAATAAAAGGGTAAAACTTGACAAAACACATTTCATGTCTACAAAATTTAATTCAAAACACATTTAAATTGTGTTATTTGAGTAAACTTGGAGACTAATTCTGTAAACTTGGAAATCTCTCTCTCTCTCTCTCTCTTTCTCTCTCTCTCTCTCTCTCTCTCTCTGTGTGTGTGTGTAAATGTGTGTGTGTGTAGGTGTGTGTGTGTTTCCAAAATGTAATAAAAAACACGTTCAAATCGTGTTATTTGAGTAAATATTAGGCTAAACTTGTGAAATAAACAAATAAAAGTTGAGAACACACACTTAGTGTGTCGAAAATATAACTAAAAGTCTTTCCTGAATAGTATAAATAGTGTTATTTTGGTAAAAATAGGTATAAAATTGTAAAATAATAAGTTAAAAAGTTTAGAAAATGTCTTTTTGTGAGTCCAAAATTTAATAAAAAATGTTGCCTGAATAGTATAAATAGTGTTATTTTGGTAAAAAATTAACATAAAGTTGTAAAATAATAAGTTAAAAGTTTGGAAAATGTCTTTTTGTGAGTCCAAAATTTAATAAAAAATGTTCCCTGAATAGTATAAATAGTGTTATTTTGGTAAAAAATTAACATAAAGTTGTGAAATAATAAGTTAAAAGTTTAGAAAATGTATTTTTGTGAGTCCAAAATTTAATAAAAAATGTTGCCTGAACAGCTGAAATTCTGTTATTTGAGTAATAATAAGCCAAATAAACAGATAAAAGTTGAGAACACACACTTAGTGTGTCGAAAATGTAACTAAAAGTCTTTCCTGAATAGTATAAATAGTGTTATTTAGGTTAAAAATAGGTATAAAATTGTAAAATAATAAGTTAAAAGTTGAAAAAATGTCTTTGTGAGTCCAAAATTTAATAAAAAATGTTGCCTGAATAGTACAAATAGTGTTATTTAGGTTAAAAATAGGTATAAAATTGTAAAATAATAAGTTATAAAGTTGTAAAAATATCTTTGTGAGTCCAAAATTTAATAAAAAATGTTGCCTGAATAGTATAAATAGTTTATTTTGGTAAAAAAAATTAACATAAAATTGTAAAATAATAAATTAAAAGTTGAAAAAATGTCTTTGCGAGTCCAAAATTTAATAAAAAATGTTGCCTAAATAGTATAAATAGTGTTATTTTGGTAAAAATACATAAAAACTTGTAAAAAGTTTGTCATAAAGTCAAAGTTTGGTAAAAAATAAACTCGATAATATGTTAAATAGCACACAGTAACATAAATTTACTACCTAAATCAATAATCAAAGGGTCCTAGGTTCGTTACCCCGTGATAAAAGCAAATGATGAAAACTGTAGCCCCGTCCCTGAAAGCTCTCCCTTCTTCATAGTACAGATAAAAAAAAAAACCTGCGCTAAAGCGGCCTGTGCCTTGGGGCAACCCTGAGCGGAATATTAATTGGCGGCTGAAACCAGTTCTACAAGCGACGCATAGCTTCAGAGATTTGACCCTTGCTGCGCATTTCCAGACATCCTTTGTTGTCTGGTTGAATCCCTCCCCTGCCCTACAGTATTGCATAGCTTTCCCCTGTTATTGCGTACTGGTTAACCTTGAACTCCTTCCCATCATCCTTTGTTCTAGTGTTCTCGGTAACCTTGGCATACTTTGACAGAAACATGTCGTAGCATGCAAGCGACGCGCAGTTTCAAAAAAATTGACCCTTGCTGCGCATTTCCAGACATCCTTTGTTGTCTGGTTCAATCCCTCCCCTGCCCTACAGTATTGCATAGCTTTCCCCTGTTATTGCGTACTGGTTAACCTTGGGAAAACTGGTTCTGAAAATCTACCGACGCGTTCTCTGATTGGTCAATCAGGTTCGTTCTTTGTTCTGACGTTGTGACGTCATTTGACCTTGAACGCACACTCCCCAAATTCCTTTCTCCTCTACCTGCGCGGAGTTCACAGTCTCCTGTCTGGCATCTCCTACCATCGTCTTTCATACAATAATAACATACATTATTACATACATAGTATACACTATAGGCCTAACCATTTATTACCGTTGCATATCGCGGGTTCGAGTACCGGGACCGTCTTCTTTCGTACCATTACCACCGTTCATAGCGGTTCATAAACCATAAACTCTTATTTTCAATATTATAAACATTAATTATTATAGTTTCATACATTACATACTTTGTTGTATTGAATATAAAATCATATGCATAGCGTTAAGTACCTCTAATTACCTTCTATAAACATATTTTTTTCATAAAATAAATAATTATATATTCATAAAAAGTTATAAACATGCAAATACATAAATGTAAAGTATTCTAAGTACGTGCAAATTAGTTATAAGTACGTGCAAATTAATTAACACCCGTGCAAATGAATTGCGAATATTAAATAGCAACCGGCCTTAGCGGGGATCAATACTACTAAGCTTCATTTGTTATTTTAATGAACACTGTTTCAAAGTAAGAGAGCTATATTTCCGCATTTCTATTCATAATGTTACTGATTGGGAATGACATTCTAAGAACGTGGATTTTCATGAATTATTAGGTGAGTGAGTGTGTGAAGAAAGGCGTCTCCTCTGACTAAAAGCGCAAAGTTAGAGTACAGACCCGTGGTAGCAGCGTGACAAAGATTTATTGGCGGTAGGAGGGGAGGGTTACACGTAATTTTCCATTTATCCCATAGGAAACTTCAAGTCCGTGCTTCTTATTTACATGGATACAATAAGATATCCCCGCCCTTTCCCTTCTAGGAATAATGCGGCGAATTCAGCAGTCCTTCAAAAGCCGCCCCTTCGCCCTCTGTGATGTCTCAAACTGAAAATACTAATATATAGGTATATTACCTTTAAATAAGTAGTTCTCAACGTTTTTCAGTTCGGGACCCACCTTGAAGGATATTACACTTCACGGGACACACAAGCATGGGCGCCGGCAAAATTACTTGAAGGGATGTGCACCCAGTTTATAATCATATTTTTGCTAATATCGAGTGGATCCTCGTGATCCAGTCTCGATTAACATATCTGTGAACAAAAGTGAAGTATAAAGAAGAATCTTGTTCCCTAGTCATAGAGGATCACCGACCTCTACTCCGATGGAGGTACAGTCACGGACACTACCGGCTTGTAACGATTCCATTGAAAGTCAATGTATTCATTACAAGCCGGCAGTGTCCGTGACTGTACAAGGGCTGATACTTTCTTAATGTCACTCGGACACCAAATATATAGTAACATTTTGAGACGTATCGAACGAAAGTATCCCATTTCCCAGTCAATCCGCCCATGACTAAATTTACATTGCATAGGTATATATGGTATACATGAAGTTAAGGAAACCGTCCAGGAATATTTCCATTGTACCAGAAAATACACCAGAAAAAAATAGGGAGATAGAAGGGTGTGTATTTTGGGGACAAAATATCATTGGACAAACCCATAAAAGCCATACGATGATACGATATATGGGTTTGAAAAATCGTTTATTGATTGTACTTCTCTTGAACTTGCTTTCTGTGGGGCGAGAGGTTGTATACACCTTATCCCCTTGATGTTGCCGCAAAGTACGCCGTGTTATTTTATATTTTACCGTTGTCCTCGGTCTCCTTAGCAATTTTCTTTCAATCCTCAAATTTTGTATTGCATATGGCATAGTTATAAACATAGTGATGGACAACTTGCCTGCTGCTTCAGCTGCTGCTTAAAATAAGAGAATGCTATAAAATTACGCTATGGCAAGTTCAATTTGTGGAAGCAAACGTTATATTTTCCTTCCTTCATTCCTACCCTTCGCCGAACCTTCTCCAGACTTCGAGGCGCCATGCACCGACACAGCTTGCAGAAGCATTGTTCCCAAACTTGTTTCTGTCAGATTCAAATGCTAGGAGCAATAAGGCATTGGATCGCATTGTTTCTCAACCTATGGGGCGCGACCCACAGCTGGGTCCCGAAGTCGGGCATGAGAATTTACTTACTGTCTTACGAAACCATTACATTTAAAATACTAGTATGTATTGTTTCAATATTTTAAATTCAACCCGTGTTGTCCGTAGTTTAAGCTCTACATTTCTGTTATGCGCACCCTACCATTGCTTTAACCGGCATCTCTCATTTTCAGCATTTTCAATTATATATGTATGGTACTTTTCTAGAATGAAGAATGTGAAATATGTTTAAGCAAGCGTAAAAGCTTAGTAAATTACTCAATGTTAGCAAAAATACGTACTATTATAAAGTGGGTGCACACCTCTTCAAGTAATTCTGCCGGATCCCATACTTGTGGGTCCGAAGAAGTGTAATATTCTTCAAGGTGGGCCCCGGACTGAAAAAAGGTTGAGAACTACCTGATTAGAGGCCCTTGAAAAGATTGAATCACTTCGCTTTTCTGCTACTTCTGGATAATCGCGAAGATAAGAATGAGTGATGAAATTGAAGAAAGGACTTTCACAAAGAACTCCTATTCCCAGGTCAGGAATAACAAGGTAACAGCATTACCAGTGCATCTTCAATACAAGCGGCTTGAAAACACATTGCACCTTTTCTCGTTTCAAGATGACTGTCAGTTAGAGTCAACTCCAGGGTGCAGGTGAATTCCTGGAGGTCTATAAGAGCAAATTTAGAGAAAACCGAATGACGTATAGTGCAGTCAGATGCCCTTATCATTTTTCTGAAAATTTATCCAAATGCTGTTTATACGGCCTTACTAAAAACACTTCGCTATGTGTTGCCGAACAAAGTTCATACATTTCTGAAGACATTATTAGAGTTCACAATCTAAATTATTTGGTTATGCCATAGAGTGTTTTAACGAGGCTAGAAAAAGCCATTTCACCTATCGTATTTTAATTTTAAAATGTGACTTCTTGTCGTAGTTTGTGTTCAAGTTTGTCCACTTGCTTATGCCAAATCACAGGAACGTGAAAGCTTTAATAACAGAAATTGGGTGAGAATATATGTCATACAAACTAATTTGTAAGCATTAGGTGACTGTAACATCTAGAAACAATAGATTTCGTGATTATAACTTGCCTCATAATTGCAGGGCGAACTACATCGTTGGAAATTGATATTGCTGAAATCACTGTCGAATTATCAGGAACGATTGATTGATTATTCTGCTTTATTTTGCTTCTCTTCTTGTGACACTTTTTGCTAATTTGCGAAGATAGGGATGAGTGATGATATGAATAAATTGATGAATGGACACTCACCCACATCCATGCCCAGGCCGCGATTGAACCCAGAGTGCGATGTTCTAACCACTCCGCCAAGGGGGCCGACTTATCAAGAATGAAACAAGTTTTAAAATATTACATTTCGTATGTAAATATATCACCGAATCCATGGTCCGCGTACGCAAGGGTCGAGTGACGGAGCAACCAAAACATTAACATTGCTTCATGTTTGTCAACTCGGCGTTGGTCTACTTGTTAGCGTTGCTCTAACATTGAAATTTATGTGCTTATATATATGTTGTAAAATACGAAAGTCTTTTGTCTTGTCACGGGCCAGAGGGAGGTTATAATATGGTGGAGTAGTGGTGGCAATTAGGGGGGCGAGGGGTACATGCCCCCTGTTTTTCGTCACTTTTGCCCTTGCAATCTGTTAAACCTTATCTTCAAAGGGAAATACTGTCTTTGTCCTCCGGTTTTGGAACCCAATCGCCGCCACTGGGGTGGAGCATTTCCTTTCGTCATTAGGAGCTGTACCGTTATCCTGTAAACACATTGTCTATGCTAACGTGGCGCTCACGTGTCGATCAACCACGAAATTGTTTTTTATTTTTCATTTTTTTAGTGAATTGTATTGGTCTTCTTGTGATTACATGATTTTTTCTCATGATGGACAATACACACATATTGTAATGTCTCCCTTGCACTCCGTGCGTACGCCTATTAGAAGAATTGTTACCGCTGTGGCTTTCCATACATAGTATGATTTGGAACGGTCTTCTTATCCTGAACAGGTATTGAACTTTTGAAAGATCCTAGGTGATTACTTTGAAGATCTGCCTCTTAAAGGAGGAGTTCAATGATGCATGGATTCAACACACACAGAAACGCTCAGGTCGTTAGACCTGACTCAACTTGTTATTCATTTTTATTATTTTACTTCACTTTTCTGCCGATTTTGACTAATCGCGACGATGAGGATGAAGTTGATGAAGTGACACTCGCATCCATGCCCAGTCCAGAATTCGGAACGTTGGACGCCGGGCGACAAGTAAATCGAGTTCACAACCGTTGACTTCGTAGTAACCATTTATATACTCGTCATTAAATGAACACTGACGTCATCGAAGCTGCTACCCTCGAGATATAAATAACCATTAAGATTTAAATTTCGGTGGTGATAAATTGTAGATAGTTGTTGCTTCATTCTGCGTGCAACATTTCATCGTAACCTAACCTCTCGATTTCAATGCACCGTGCTATCGAACACGATCTTCTTTTCAACAGTTCACTTTTTAGGTCCTTAGTTATTTTGTCATTTATATAGGGTAACCGTACTGGGACAGTACCGTTTGCGAGGCGTGTCCCGGTTGTCCCTTCGATATTATTTAAAAACACTATTTGTACCGTTTTAGAAAAGCCTAGATGTTAGCTTGACAATCAAGTATAAAGTTGAGACATTTCATGATAAAAAAAAGTTGTATTGTTTTGTGTGTGTTCCGTTATTTGTAGAGCAGTGCATAAGTATGCCTAAGAAGCGTATATGCAGTTTCAATATGGACTTGGGACAAACCACAAACCACAAACTCAAATGGCAAATCTGGCAACAGATGTGTCGGGTAAGGTTTTCGAGGAGATTTACAAACGGTTGGTAAAAAATAAAGCCGCTCTCGAGAAGACTGATTGTTCTGATACATACTTCTGGCACTCCTCAACTTCAGCGTAGGTCTAACATCAAAGGTTGATCAGAAGGAACCAGAAATACTGTGTAAGTCACACCGAGATTATAATAAATAGTACCTTTTGACAACGAGAGATCATATTTCAAATAATAAAATAATAATAATGATACTTTAATTATAACAATATTTTTTTTATTTGGCCTAACAGCTCTGGCGTCCACCCAGCGTCGTATAAAGTGGGTACCTGGAGGAAACTCTGGGGTTTAAAGACGGCAAGGGGCGTGGTGCTGATCACAACAACCCCACCTTCGGCCGTGATAAAGAAAGTGTGAGGCCCTAACCCCACACACCCTATACGCCTTCATGGCGTGGTTAATTGCACAGGGGAGCACTTTCCTTTCACTTTTTTAAATGGACGATCTGGCTCCTATTGAGGAAGTCTGATAACAGCATCGATGGGGAGCAATGCGCTCAACGAAGAAACCATTTTATAGGCTCTGGTCTTCAAAAGGCTGTTGGACTATAGAGTGCCTCTCCATGGCTATGCAGAGCAGCTGCGTTACACTGAAAAATTGAAAGCTTCAATTACGTGAAGTCAAATTAACAATTTTTAATAGCATCTACACCCGGTGCCAATCGAAGATCAGTTCTGCCTTTCCTAATCCATTGTTACTTGATTCCACACAAGCTTTATCTTGTTCATGCTTATTAGAATTTGTTTGAATATGCGCAAGAATTGAGAAGAAGGGAAGATGTAGAATGTTGATTGCAATACTGAAACCTGAATCACTACAACACGAACTTGAAAACAAGTTCAAGGCCGTCCTCAGAAATGTATCCACGTTGGGCCAAAGTCACTTTCAGACGTTATGTGCCTATTTGTTCGAATTTCTAGAGAAAGCAAGGCATATACTATAGAAAATAAACATTTCGCAGTTAAGTGCATCAATATTAGTAGTATTAGTATTACGTAACAATTTCGTTTTTTTGACGTTAAAATAACTTTACTTTTTGTTTTAATACTTACACAGTAATGAAACATGAATCATAATTGGATAGTTTCTTATGGCCTGGCCGAGAATAGAATCTGACGTCATTTGTATCTCATCTTAGGAAATTTTTATTAATACGTAAGAAATATTTTTTAAAGAAGGAGAAGTGTGCATGAGCGTCATAAACAATATGTATTTCGAGCAAAGCAAAACAAAATTCTAAATGGGACATTGGGAGAGGAGTGAGCAAGTGAGCAGGATTTTACTGAAACTGACAAAATCCATTTAAGTCGCCTGTTCTTTCTAAATAAGAATCAGATGGATGTGACTATTAAGAACGGTTCGCAGTGCGTGTCGGAGTGAGCAAGAAACGTTTAGTAAATATATTTCTTGGAAAACTGAGTGCTAACTTTAAAGTAATAAGCATAACCTTGACTTGCGGGCCATAGAAACATATGTTTAGAATCCGGAGGGAGCAAATCAATTGTTACTAAATACATGGTAAAAACATACAATTTGGTCCAAATTCAACAAAGTATATCTTGTCCCAACCCTCTATCCCCGGTCACGTCCCTGGTCTTGTATATATATAAGTGTCAGTTCTTTAGAAAACGAATTCGTTGACAGTGTGCTCAGTGAAGGTCTGCTTGAGACGATTCCAGACTCTTTGGCACCACCGACCAGCTGGGTCGCTCGGAACTTGATTTTGGCGTGGGCACGATTCGAATGGAAACAGACAACTCTGGTAGTGATTCTTGCAGTCTAATTCTCGAATGAATATTTCACTTGCTCTCGTTCCCTTCACTAATTGTATTTAAACCAGCCCAATAATCAAAGAACAAAATAGCTATATTGGGAACCTTTCAACAACTCCCATGTTCGCAAAATAGTACATATTGTTGTTGGTTAAGTCCACTTTATGCACAGTAAGGCTACATTGGACTGGAACTACAGTTTAAAGTGGTATCCGAGATACTTTTGCCTCCACTGGGTATCGAACCCTGGACCCCTTGATTACAAGGCGACGACGCTACAACTGCCCGTCGGGGAGGCCCAGTACATATTGTGCCAGAATATTTTAAATAGCAGGTATTAATTGTATTTTTGACTGTAAACACGAGAATCTAACAAAAATGTTCTACATTTTTTATCACGTTTTAATGAAGTCAAAAATACAATGTTCAAACTTTCTTATAATACTTTTCTAGATATCCAAGTTACAAGATGTTGTAATTTCTCAATGATAACTTTGTTGCAACGTTAATATATTTCTGTCATTGTAGTCATCATTTCTCAGCTAGGGTGTAGTAAACGTTCATGCAACTTCCAACTCTTTAAAATTATGCACTTTTTGCGTGAGGCCCGCCATCATAAATTAGGAGGGAGGAAAAGAAACGGATGACACGCTCACTCAACAAGAGGCCTTGCATCAGTGGTGCTTTCAAATCTGGACCGAATAACAATTACAAGAGTCAGAACGAGTTTACGCCATAGATTGAGCTGATGCACTCGTATCCGGACTGAGATTTTCTGTGTCTTCTACAGAGGACTGCAGGCATAGCAGCTTCGTCGACGGTCAATATTTTCCAAATAATTGCCCTAAATCAAGAAATGTTCCAAAATAGTGTAACATTAAGTGAGATATAATATTTGGCTCTTTACAACTACATTCGTGCAACGCTGTAATGCACTTTACTTTACCCTTGCATGTTTCACATTCATATTATTTATTAGTATTTTTGTATTAAGAACTCTACACCTTTCCAACGACATTAAAGTCTAAAGTCTTAAATACCACCATAAAATAGAGATTGTTCATTTTGTGCTCGTAGGCTTGTTGCACTAAGTAGCTGTGTATTAGCAGCGACATGTTTTGTGCTGCTATTGGTTGAAAATGTTCTGTGTGTACGTCGATCCAAACTCTCTTTCAAGGTTAGTTGTTAAAACTACACACAATAATAAAACTAGACCGTATATAATTGAGACAGTTAGCTTCTAGTGCATTTGTATTTGAGTCTATGTTCTGCCAAGACGACACCTTCTACTTGTGACTAAGAAATGTCTCCCTATGTTGCTAATATCGGACTCTTGAGATAACAGTGCAGAATAATGGTGTGTTCGTCTCTACCTCACTTTGGTGAAGCCACTTGTTTTATTGCGACATGTTATGAGAATTTTTTAGTCAACATTCCAAAAAAATGTAACGCAAACATCAGATTAGGGTTGTGCTGTCACGGACACTTCTGGGTAGTAATGATTCCGTTGAAAGTTAATAGTGTTGCTACAACACAGAAGTGTCCGTGACTGTACGATATGATTATTTACCAATAATATACTTCTCCCAACTCGGCCTCGAGAACGTTGGTTCTTTTCTCTTTCTTAATCGTGGTTGCATATTGCAAGGGTGACGTGCTTGTGATATGGAGGTGCAAGGTATTAGAAAGGGTTATTTTTATCCTACGTTTGAGACTGGGTAACGACATGAAGACATACGATATTTAAACTTCTTGACTGTATGCTTGCTTTTGGTGCAGGTGGAACTCGTTTGTTTGAGTTGGTGTTTTAAGTCCGCTTGATGCACAGTAAGACAAATCGGGACTTTACCTATAGTTTAAAGTGGAATCCAAACCACGAAGTGCCTCCACCAGGTATCGAACCTGGGACCCCTTGATTACAAGGCGACGAAGCAACCACGACGCCATTTTTTAAAAGGAATACCCCTAACCGGAAGGGGTTATATTCTCAAGCTTTTCATTTCTCGGTTATTCTCAATTTTCAGTTTTTCTCATTTGGACAAACACAAATACCCATGCCTTTACGGGACTCGAACCCGGAACCCCTGGCGTCGTAGCGTGCTGTGCTAACCACTCCGCCAAAGAGGTCGACAGGGCCATCGGGGAGGCCTTAGGTGGAACTCGTACCCCTCCTACTTGACTGCGAGAAGAACTACCGAAGTAAGAAAGGACCGGGCGTCCTGTAAAAAAGGCGCGGAAACGAAATGCTTGTGCTAGGACACAAAGAAACACCAGCAGACTTCATGGGTGACGTGCAAGTAGAGGTCAGGTGATCAACAGTTACTGTAATTGGGTGGTTGCAAGATATGAGATTTATAAAACATTTTCTTGTCCGCTCCATTCGCGAAACAAACATTTCTGTACGCTTCACATCAAGTTTATACGTCAATCATTCATTATTAAAATTATACCCCGTTTCAGAGGATCCCAACTTTGTAGTTTCAAAATTTTTCCGCCGCGCCCAAGTCAGAATGTAGGCATATGCTTATCTAAAACTTGCAACGCGATGTTAGTGTTGTAAGGTTGCTTGCCTTAAGTTAAAAAATAAGCACATATTTCAAATTCAGAAACATTGTTTATGTAAAAAGGACTAAATAAGCAAATATTTGAAACAATCATATCTAAAACCATCTGTAGACTAACAAGTAAGTGGCATTTCAGTGAAAATATCGCACTCCTGGGCGCCGCGGAGCACTCTTTGGGAACCACTAACCTATTCAATTTTGAATCAGTTTTTGAAGAAAGGTTTAATTAAAATGTCGATTAAGACACCATTGTATACTTGGATAGTTTTACTGTACTGGACTTCTGTTAAATTAACACTTAATTCATTTCACAAAGAAATTAAATAAGTTACTTTTCCTTTGTTCGTTTTGTTCGAATGTACAGTCTACATGGAACAGCCATCTGAAGCACCACCCTCCTCCACCAATCTAATAACTCCAACAGAAATAAAATTTTTGTCGACTACAGTCTCCAAATTCTGCTCTCAACTAGAGAGATAAAATCGTAACGATGCTATTGCGAGTGACCCTTCACAGCGATGAGGAAAGTGAGATCCTAGTTCCAGCGAATAATTCGTTGGGGCCGCTTCAGTAGATTATAGTGCGCGCTGAGTGTACACAGAAAATATAGTTTCAAATATAATGAGTAGCTTCGCAAATGATCTGCGGAGACTGTATTTGTATAAGCATTCTCTTCCTTCTCTGAGGAGAATTGAATAAAACAATGGCTTGGTGTAGCTTTCAGAGGCGAGCGGCACGTGACACGCTTAACTTGCAAACCAGAATTCAGAAAGCGACAGAACAAGCTGCATGTGTTGCTCTGATTAGGCAGTTTTCTCAATACCGTGCTCTTGTTAGCTCATGTGCGGTGAATGTTTGTATTTAAACTAACTGTGCTAGTGTCGCTTGCCTCTTACAGCTTATGTGTGAATTCTCCGTGTCGCTTGTCGCCTGTCACTTGTCGTCTGTCTTTTGCAGCTTTTTTGCTTTGTAAGGGAGATTTCACACGAAAGCGACAACCAACACGTGTCCTTTGGAAGCGAAACAGCAGTAATAAATTGAACCTTTCGAACAGAAGCGACACGACAAGATGCAGGTGTCGCTTGTAGCTTGCGTGTCGCCAGTTTTGTTAATACCGTGCATCATGTCGCTTCCTACTTTTGTTCGCGCGTGCGCGGTGAATATTTTGCCTTATATTGAATGGTCTAATGTCGCTTGTCGCTTTGGTATAAAATTTCCATGTCGCCAGTCACCTGCCGTTTATGCCGTTTAAGCAGATTCCAGACCGAAGCGTAACGCGACAAGCGACAAGCCTCGGTAATCAATGCTACATTTCGAACTGATACAGCACGGTAAGCTGCAAATATTTCATGTCGCTTGGTTTTGTCACTCAAACTGGCTATTTTATCAATGTTGTGCATCGTGACGCCTCCACTTGTTGTCGTGCACGGGCGGTGGTATGTTTTAGTCTAGAAGACAAAAGGGACCCTTGTCTCTTGTCGATGTGGAAGCACACTGTCGCTTGTCGCCTCCGTCAGAATTCTTCCCCTGACCCCTTCAAGGAGACTTCAGATAGAAACGACAAGTGGCAGGCGACAACCGACAGGCAAAACTGCCATGGACGTCAGCAGGTTTTTTTCCAGGGAGGGACAAGGAAGGTATTTTTTTCCAGGGGGGGGCACATAAGCCACATATTCCCAAATTGCTTACATTTGAATTTATCATGTTCGTGCATTTATAAACACTTATTATTGTGGCTGAAATGAAATTTTATGTGTGAAATATATAATTTGTGGTTGACTTTCATTTTCCAGGGGGGGCACGTCCCCCCTTGGCCCGCCTTCCCGAAGCCCATGAACACTGGCGACTTCAATCGAAAGCAAGAAATTCACCGCTCATGCGCGAGAAACCTAATGCATCGACTCGCAAGTGACATGTGCAGCTTGCCCTGTCGCATCAATGCGAAAGGTCGAATTGATTACTGAGGGTTCACTTCCAAGCGATACGTATCTCTTGTCGCCTGTTACCTATTGCGTTTCGCTTGGTAGCGTGCCAATAAAGAGCTTCGTTTCACACTGTTAGGGCATAATAGGCCGCACAAGCCTGCTTTGATTTCTGAAATCATCAAACAACACAAAAAGTATGCAAAGTAAAAATTAGATTCAGCGATTAGGGTAAATGTAATTATTTTCTCAATTCCACAGTGGGGCAAAAACCCCTTAAGTACGGCACTGACTGCACAACAGTTAATCCCTTCCTAACTCCGCCGCGAAAGGAAGTCTTCTTTTCCCCCTCCCCCTTCCGAATGCTCTGCGCCGAGACAGATACGTGCAAGCTACGCACTCTCAATTGACGCCGTAAAGCGCGTTTCACAACTATTGCCCAATTCGGTATGGCACGTAGCTGCTTACACACAGGAAGAAATCATGTGAACTACAAGAATTGTGATTGGTTGGACGGGTTGTGCAATATTGATTGGTATCCACAACGGATGCAAATTGTATTAAAATTACAACACGTAAATTAGGCAGGTGATATTGGTACCAGGTTCCAACAAGAATAGTAACCATTTTTTTGTCAGGAAAACTGCATAAATGATAATTTTCAAAAACCACGGTGGTATTTGTAATCACATGCATGGTCTCGACATTTTAAAATGAATTTGATTATGCTAATTTATCAAATTATAGTGGTTCCAACAACATATGTACACTCACTCGAGCCTTATAAGACCACGTTTACACGTATGTGTGTGTGTGTGTGTGTGTGTGTGTGCGTGTGTGTGTGTTTGTGTAAATGTATATACATATAGGTAAGTAGCATATCCTTCGGTATGTTAGATCGAACTAGTGCGTGTAGCTCCCTTATAATTAATCCATGTTTATGGAGCAAATCGCTATTCATGGTAAGTTTGATGGTAAGGTGCGAGAGGTGATAACTACACACATTTGAGTGGCAAAATACAACACTTGAGTTTTAAACCGCTAATGACTGGATCAGCATGCTGATGGGAAACGGTATATCTGTCTCTCGTAGTAGCTGAAGTTCTGCGATGAATGGTTATGGTTGTGACTATACAAAAGAGTCTGACTCGCAACTCGCTTCAACAAGCTCTTGACCAATTTGTACTTCTGACTCTCTCTCCCCAATGCTCGTAACTGACTTCCCCATGTTGACTCTAAAAGTGACCCTTCTCCTTTCAGATATTTATTATTATTGTTTTCAATAAGCAAATGCAGATTTAGTTACCCCAGGCCTCTTGCCTCATTGCATTTGTTTACACCCAACGATGGCGATCAAGGAAGCTCGGAATGTCTGAAAGGCATTCCTTAGATGTTCCTAGATATTTCTTGTCTGGAGAAGTGATGGCTAAATGTCTGGGATTTGGAGTTCTTTGAACTTAATATATTTAAATGATTTTATGGAGTGTTACTACCACCCTATCCTTGATTTTTTTTTAATTCGTCTTTATATGTGCTCCAATCTTATAAGTGTAGCTTTTATTACAAAAACACATACAAAATACCAAAATACATGAAATGATAAAAGTAATAACTGTAATCTCATCCAATACGAATATGCTATGAACTAAACGACTCGAGAATATATGCAACACAACCAATTATTTTTGCTGAACGTGATTTTTTCAATAGTGTGACATCACAAGACACATGCATTTGTTGATGTATGACTCACGTCACATTGCTTCATCCAAATGACGTTAGGCAATTGCTAATTGCTTATCACGCCATCCCAGAGCATGACACGCCTGCTGCATTAGCAAGACATCTCTTTCTACTATAGAAAGTTGTTGTACTCCTTAAAGTGACTTAATATTAAGTAAATATATTTATGTTGGTAACTGGTAACTTTCCTCCACCGTAAATGATTCGGAACACTGAGGAAAAGTATTTCGATGCACTTGTATGGTCTAATGTCTTCACAAATTGTACGAATACATCAAATTTTGTATCCACAAGTCGTCACACTTGATTTGCTACTAATCGTAGTAGTATTGTAATATGTAGCATAATAATGCACTGTTGCGCATTTGCGAATACTGCGAACTATGTTTAAAGCACACAAATAAAATCATAGTATCACTATAATTATTTGTAATTTTTTTTCGATGGATTATCGTCTTCATCTAATAATTACAATAAATATTCACTTGTTTAACCCCGTTCCTTGATGTGGGATATGCACATATTTAAATAGTATATGTGAAATAATAATTCACGTACAAATTATTTTTAAGCATCACAATTTTGTTAGAATTTTGTCCATACATATCATGTTTGAAGAAACATTCTCGTTATTCTTAAACTAAAAATAATTCGTTGATAAGTTCATCAACACACGTTAAACACACGCTGAGGGTCCTGTCAACCCTGTAGACCACTACATTATCTACTGAAAGCTCGATGAGCCCTGAATTGTAGTATTCCTATTTAGGATGGACATCCATTATTTCCGTCGCGATGTTTTAGTACAAATTCATTCTACAATATCACATTTTGTACATGCCTGTACCTCTCAGAATTTTCTTGTAACGAAGGTACAATATCACAATACATCTGCCGCACTATACTTATGTGACCGTTTTCTCTGGACAATTCTTCTTTCAGCACTGCCTTTGATTACACTTAGGAAAGGAATGCTTCTTGTAGAATTGTAGAAATTTCGCACATAAAATAGTTTTATGGAAATTTTCCCGACAATATCTGCACAGTAATGTTGATGAATACAGCTTGTGTTTCGGAGTGCATCATCGCTGCTTCTTGGAGATATTGTGGTGCATTATTTGCGTAGACGTGTTGAAATCTAAGCATGACGTAATAACTTTGGTCATGGACATATCTCGCTGTTTATGCATAGTATGATGAGTTGTGGAAGGATTTCGTTGTTTCTCTGGAACATGGTGTTTTGAGGCTCTTGCCGCTGGATACTTCGAGTTACGGCCAGAGTTCTTCCTTGTTGTATAATTTGGCGGGGTAGTTGAAAATTGGCGTCGACATAGAAGAGAAAATTTCTTTGGTCCCTTCTAGAGTAAGCTTTAGCTGGAACAAGTCGCTGCATTTTGCCCCCCCCCCCTCCGCTGGTTAAATGCTGGCGAGAGGCTGATTGCGTTTCCTGATTCGGCATTCTCTCTTTGGGGGTGTTAGTGCCGATATGGTTCCCTTGGGCTGACTCTGGTTGGATCTCTCCTGTCGACAACTGATGAATTTTGAATTTGTGACAGGTTTATGGTAATGAGGATGTTTTGCGTAGGTTTGAAATGAAAATTGCGGTAAAAGGGTTATTGTGAACCAACCTTCTGGGTCAAAACTGAAAACTTATATTAACGCCATTTAATGTTACAACATATGAAACGGTCCCTCCCCGATGGCACAATGGTAGCTTCGTCACCCTGTAATCAAAGGGTCCCGGGTTCGATACCTGGTGGAGGCAGAAGTGGTTCGGAGCACACTGTAGGTCCAGTCACGATTAGCCTTACTGTGCATAAAGTGGACTTAAAACTCAAACTTAAACTCAAACATATGAGACGGCATTATCTATTGTAATATGACTGCAATCCTAATAAATGACTAGTGTAAAAAATTAAAACAAAATTATGATGTGGATTGCTTCTTGAAAGTTACCACATTTAGTCGAGAATCTGTAAAGACGTTCATTGGTTTAGTTAGTTTATTTCACCTAGCGTAATGTTCCTCTTGGCTAATTTGTAAAGATGATGATGAGTGTTGAAATGATTAAATTGATGGATGGATATTCACACACAACCAAGCCCCCGAGCGAGATTCAAACGCGTGACACTTGGCGTCGCAGCGCGATGTGCTAACCACTTTTTTTTAGATTCAAGGAAATATGTAATTCCATTTTAATCAATCAATCAATAAGAATGTAACCTATAACAAATTTTAAAATTTCATTATATTAAAAGTACATGTATTTAACAAAATGTAAGGTAAAAATTAATTTCCTCCAGGCCTAATTTGAACCAGCGACCTATGGATATCTACAATCAGGAATCTACAGTCCACCGCTCTACTAACTTTTTTTTAAAATTACAAGTAGTATAATTGGACCTACTATTGGGTCGAGAAAGTATGAACCCCCCTCAGGCTGATTTGGCTACACTTAAAACTAGCTCAACATGCCCATATGAGCTTTTTGCTCAAGTGTGGAACTCTGTCTAATCCAAGAGTTTTGTAAAAATGCATTCGGGAATTTCCCGGGAAAGTATGACCCCCTCAGATTGATTTGCCTACACTTATAAAAGGCACTTCTGTGAGATTTTTGTCCATAAGCTTGTTAAAAATATGCTCCTCTTGATATTTTTTTGGCTACACTTAAAACTAAGCCACCCTCACCCACACCCACCCACACCCACAAACACCCCTCACCCACACCAACCCACATACACACCCACACACACCCCTCACACACACACACACATACCCACATACACACACACCCACACCCACACCCGCACACACCCCTCATCCACACCCACCCACACACACACCCACACACACCCCTCACACACACACACACACACACACACCCACACCCACCCACCTTGACCTTGAGATGACCTTGACCTTGACCTTGACCCTGACCCTGACCTTGACCTTGAGATGACCTCGACCTTGACCTTGACCCTGACCTTGACCTTGACCTTGACCCTGAAGTTGACGTTGACCTTGACCTTGAACTTGACCACACCCACCCACATACACACCCACACCAACCCACACCCACCCACATACACACCCACACCCACCCACAGTTATTTAATTCCGGTCCACTTGTGGCCTATTTCTGGTTTATTTATATTGCATCATGTTTTGCAACAAATTATTACCCAATATTATGCAATAAATTATTAGACATGTGTTGTTTTCTGATTGGTTGGTTATGACATAATGTGATGATGTGTTATATTCTGATTGGCTTATTGTTACAGATGTTTTCAATGCGGTCTGTGTTTAGGCTATATAAAGAGATTTTGCATTGCATATCAGCCAGTATTGTGAGAGTTGTTGAAGAGTAAGGGTGTGTTGTTGCAGTGCTGCTCATATTTTTTAAACACAAAAATATTGCAGATTTGTATAAATTGAATCACAAATCTATTTGATTTAATAGACAGAATTTTTGACAACCTGTCATAGGTTTATTAAGTATAGAGTTTTGATTTGAACCCCAAGAAATTTTAATAAATACCAAAGCCAAAAATATTAACACACATACACACATACACACACAAACAAAATATACAAAGCACACTGCTGAACCCAACTGATATTTTTTATTAAGCATAGAATTTTGATTTGAACCCCAAGAAATATATATAATAAACGAACAACAAAAAATGCCAAATCAAAAATATTGTAATCAATGCAATAAGAATATATCCAGCCCCAATTGGGCTAAGCATCAAAAGAAATGTAATCCAGACAAATGCAGAACTCCCACAAAAATATGCCCAAAATGCCATAGAAAATATAGTCTGGAATATTTCACATATAAACATAAAGGTACTTGTTCTGCACAGTCATCAACATTGCCCCCACAACCATCTACATCTGGTCTGAAAAGGAAGCATGAAACACCTGTTAATGCTGGACCAGCAAAGCAGCCACGCTATGCACAACCTATCCATAGCAGTTTTAATGGCCAATTAAGGGATCACCGTTTTGTATCAATGCCAAGATGTGACATTAAGGATTTTTTGAACAGTGTAAATCCTGATGTGCAGGCAATTCTAAATGCACAAAATGGCTCTTATAAGCTGTCCCTCAAATTGTTTACACAATATAAGAAGTCAAATGGCACAAAATTTACACAGCCCCACATAACAGAAACTGTAGCTATATATTCAAATGCAAATTTAGACAAAATAATAAGCAGTTTGATAGATCAATTGAACATTAAATACTCTGAATTTGCAGCAAAAGAGTCAGGATGGAGCCTATGCGGATCTCCACACAAGTTATATGTTAATATTCCTGAATTCAGCCCATTACAAGGTTCCACATATGTGCCTTTACCTGCTAATATTAAAAACAAAAAAGCTGTGTTTAACATAGAAAATAATGATCAGAAATGCTTTCTGTGGTGTATTTTAGCTGCTTTGTATCCAGTTTCAGATAATACGAAGAGAATAAGTTATTATAAACAGCATGAAAATGATTTTGAATGAGCAATGGAGGGTTTAGAATATCCAATGTCTCTTCAGAATATAGGTAAATTTGAAAAAAAAAGGCCAGGGATATTAATGGTAAACAATTATCTATTAATGTATTTATTTGTTCTACTGGCCGTGGCAATTGCTTGATAGCACCTCTCAGAATCAGTACATTTGATGATAATTCTGCTGTTCCGATTGATCTGCTCTTAATTGAAGGGGATGATACACACCATTATACTCTGATACATAATCTTGAAGCTTTAGTCAGAACACAACTAGACAAATCTAAGACAATATTCAAGTTGTGTAGAAGATGTTTAACTGTATTTGATGGTAGAAAAATGGTGAATGGGGTTCGTGAAAAAAATGCAGAAATTGCTAAAAACAAGTTAATTGAGCATCTGAAATACTGTGGCAACCATAAACCTGTTCATATGGTGATGCCTAATCCAAGTGAAAATGCCAAATTCAAAAAATTTGAAGCCTTGTTGGAACACCCAGCATATATAGTCTGTGATTTTGAATCAAACCTCAAACCCCTTGCATTCTGCAGTCCAGATCCTGATGAATCTTCAATTACATCATACCAGCTACATGAATCTTCTAGTTTTTATTATGTGGTTGTACAGGATGGGGTTGTTAGTAAAAAATATTTATACATGGGAGCAGATGCCATCAAAGAATTTGCACTTAGAATAGAAAATGAGTGCCGTTGCATACCATCTAATGTCTTATTAAAATCAAAACCCATGTTGCCTTTAACAGAGGAACAGATTGAAGATTTCAAAATGCAGAAAAATCCCCGGTATGTGATTCTGAATTTTCAGATGCAAATATCAAGGTTCATCACCATTCCCATAGAGATGGTAAATTCTTAATGGTCCTGTGTAATAGCTGTAATATTAAGATCCAGAGACCAAAATTTTTTACCATATTTTGCCATGGTGCATCCAATTATGATTTTCATCATTTGATCAGGTACGAGGGGTTTGACAAGGGGAATTTAAATGTTTTAACTGAAAATAATGAAAAATATATTGCCATTAGCAAAATAATTAAAGTTAATGGTGTTCCTATTCACTTAAGATTTCTTGATTCATACATAATTCTGTCTGCTAGCCTCGCTACACTGGCCACTCAATTATCTGATGATCATTTCAAAATCACATGTGCTTTGTTTCCAAATCAGGAGCTGAAATTAATTAAGCGGAAGGGTGTATATCCATATGATTATGTTACAGATTTTTCTAAATTTGATGAATGTTCTCTGCCACCGCAACAAGAGTTTTACAGCAAAATCAGAGGATCTGGAATCACTGATGAAGATTATCACCATGCCCAGTTGATGTGGAACAATTTAAAATGCCAGACTTTTGGTGATTATCACAAGGCTTATTTAAAACTTGATGTGACCCTCTTAGCTGATATACTGCAGGCATTTAGAAAATCTTCCATGCAAAATTATAAGCTGGATCCAATGTATTTTTACAGTGCTCCGGGCTTAGCATGGTCTGCAATGTTTTTAAACACTAAAATGCAATTGGATCTGATCCAGGATCAAGATATGTATCTGTTTATGGAACAATGTATAAAAGGAGGCATGGTGCAATGTTCTCAGAGATATGCCAGAGCAAATAATAAATATATTCCTGATTATGATCCAGCACTGCCATCAAATTATATACTGTATGTAGATGCCAACAGCCTGTATGGTTATGCTATGATCGATAAATTGCCATATGCAGGGCTTGAGTGGGTTGAAGATTTTAATATTGAAGATCTTAAGGATTTTGATGACAGTAACTATGGCCTGTTCTTCGAGGTTGATCTGACAATTCCTGATGATTTACACAACACATTTTCTGATCTGCCCCCAATTCCTGAGGTTGAGTGCTCATCTGGCTCTAAACAGAAGGAATTGATGATGACTCTAGAGCCGAAACAGGATTATGTCATATATTACAAAACCCTCCAGTTCCTGATGCATCATGGTGTTCAAGTGATCAAAGTTGGAAAAGTTTTGAGGTTCAGGCACTCAAGATGGTTGAAACCATATATTGATACAAACACAGAGCTTCGAACATCTGCAATGAGCCAATTTGATAAGACCTTGTTTAAATTGATGGTCAATTCTGTGTATGGCAAAACAATAGAAAATGTCAGAAAACATATTGATGTTAAAATAATTACTGACCCCAGCCAGAGCAAAAAATTGATTGCAAAGCCAACTTCAATTACAGAAGAATTTATGATGAAAATATGGCACTTTTCATCATGAAAAAAACAAAGATTAAGTTTGATAAGCCTATTTATGTAGGGGCTGTGATATTGGAATTGGCCAAATTACACATGTTAAAATTGTATTATAATGTGTTGAAGCCTTTTTATAAGGATCGTGTAAAACTGATGTACACAGAACACAGATAGTTTTGTTCTTGATATTCAAACAGAAGATGTTTATCAAGATATAGCACAGCCTGAATTGCTTGAATATTTTGATACCAGTGAACATACAAAGATTCAACCCACAACAAAAAGGTGCCTGGCAAGTTAAAAGATGAGACACTTGGTGATGTTATTGTGGCATTTGCTGGGTTAAGGGCCAAGATGTACAGTTTTGAAACATGTAGTGGCGCTGTTGCCAAAAAGGCCAAGGACATTGGCAGAGTGACTGTAGACAAAGAGCTTGAATTTGAAGATTACAAAAATTGCCTCAAATTATGCAGCACAATCAGAACATCAGAAAATAGAATTCAGAGTGTGGGTCACTTGTTGACTACAAATATTGTAAGAAAAGTGGCTCTTGACCCACATGATGATAAGAGATGCATTTTGTCATGTGGCATACATACTCTACCATGGGGTCATTGTGATTTGAGAAATGGTAATCAATGCCCAATTACAGAGCATGATTTGAAATAAACAAACATGCCTATGAACTTATTTGGGTTCAACAAACAGGCTATTATGGACCTGCCAACACCACAACCCTCTTCTGATATAATATCTAAACTAAGTGCTTTGTTAATTATTCATCTGAACAGCATACTTACAGATGTTGATGATGAAACAGGTAAAACATTGTACATATTTAACAATAATTTAAATCATTACCAATTACCTGTAGGTGGTCAATTGCAATTTATTACAACCCCTGAGGGTAATGTCAAGATTTCAGTAGGGAGAAATATTTATAGAATTAAGCACTCAAACATGATTTCTGGCACTGTATATACTGTTAATGCTGGTGACTGCTTATATATTGAGGTCCCGGGATCATATGACAAGCTTATACCTTTTTTTATAGAATTAAGAATCAGATATTCAATAATAAATAACCACTAAAACAAAATGCCTAATGATATATTTGGCCATACAAGACATGAAGATCACAGTGATGAGATTCTGATGCTTGATGTCAGAGTCAAGAAATTAAGAAGTGATTCACAAGCTTTACAAACCACACTCAATGCCAGTCTTCAACTAGAAATTACAAATTTACAAACACAATGCATGGACCCTCTTCTTAAAATTGATTCTGAACTCAAATTGCTGCTTCAAAAATATACTGATTTGGCCACATTAGATAATAGTTTGGAAGAAGCTGTAGCAGCTCTTCAAGCCAAATTTAAGACCCAGGCCACCAACTCTGAGCAATTGAAACAGCAATTGGAAGAGCAGATAAATAATGTCCAGACACAGCTCCAAACAATTGTCAAAAGCATAAAATCACAAGAAGATTTTGATCTAGTGATTTCCACTCTAAAAGAAAAGGTTCAACCACTCCAGATACCTAATCTGGACCCCTTGAACAATGCCATAGCCGAGGTTAAAGAAAAAATTGAGACACTTGAAAATTTTATGAACAACTTGCCATCTTCTGATGCTCTGAGTGCAATAACTCGGAGTGTTGCTAATATTAAGCTGCAACTTGAAACATATGAAGATTTTGGTATCAAAGTACCATAACCCATCTTGAGGGTACAATAGCAGCAGTGCAAAGTGATTTGACAAATGTACAAGAATCTCTAGAATCTCGCTTGCCTGGTATTGTAGATACCCTTGTCAGTGTCCAGCAACAGATCACAAGACTTGAAAACCTCAACATTGAATCTGAGCTATCTCATTTTCATCACTTGATCGATGATATCCAAACAAAGCTTGAAATTTTACAACAATCAACACCCACTCAGGCAGATATAACCCTGCTTCAAAATGCTATGCGTGGTGTGGTTGATGCTTCTGAATTAAATGATGTGATATTGGCACTTGAATCTTTGCAGAATACTGTATCCAATCTGCCTACATCACAGGAACTTAAAAATATTAAGAGAGCTGTGAATCGCATATTGAAATCAGAAGATATCAAGAATATCCAGACAGAGATCAAACAACTTACTCAGACAGCGGCCACCCTACCAACTAATCAACATATTAATGAACTGCATGCCCTGTTTGAGGATATCAAAAGACAGGTCCATGATCTTACTGCTCAAAATTCAAAATTGGCCGTTGTTGAAAATTTACAGCAAATTGTAGCTAATATCAAGCAACAGGTAGGGACCATGGAATCCAATCAAGCAAATGCTCTGTCTGTTTTTGCCACCCAGCTACAAGAAATTGTGCAACAATACAAGAAACTTGTTGTGGACATAAAAATCAAGCCAGGCCATGATGATGTTGTTAGGACTATCAATGAGCACCTTGAATCTGTAACAAGTAGATTGCTTACAGCAGAAAAAGAAATAACCGGCATAATCGAGAATCCTAAACATACAGTAATTCTTGAATTGTACAGTATCCCCAACAAAGAATATGATTCACAATTTACACCAGGTGGCAAAATATATATGCTGTCCCCTGCACAATTTTATTACCAATTTTTTTGTTGGGGGCACACTGAGACCAATCAAGATCAAATATTGGCTTTAAACACAGGCACACCACTACCCCACCTTATCAATAACAAATGCTGACAACAAACCAAAAATCACCAGTGTAGGGTTAGAGGATTTTAAAGATCCCAATACATTAGAAACATCTTATGCTGAAGATGATGGCTCTCTGGAATTTCATATACAAATAGGAAACAAATTATATTTAGAAAATCCTGTAGTATCAGCTGCTGAACACCCCATAGTTGCAATATTCTTGTTTTCATATTATGTCTAGACAAATTATTGTTGATGAATTACACAGACAAGCCAGACATAATTATAAGAGACTGCCAGTAGTCACAAAAGGCATAGATGATTTATGGCAGAGCGACTTGATTGAGATGGCAAGTGGACAGCTGAAAAACTTAGACAAAATCAACAAGGGCTACAAGTATCTACTCACTGTCATAGATACATTTTCAAAATTTCCTGGGCTGTGCCACTCAAATCAAAGACTGGAAAATGTGTTACAGAAGCCTTCAGGACAATCATCAATCAGAGTGGAAGATCACCGCGCTATTTGCAAACAGATAATGGCAAAGAATTTTATAATTGTGTGTTCCAACAATTTATTAAAAGCCAGTCAATACAACATTATTCGAGTTACAGTGATCTCAAGGCCTCAATTGTAGAGAGATTCAACAAAACCCTAAAAAATCTTATGTATAAACAATTTACACTTCAAGGTAATTATAAATGGCTTAATATTCTTCCAGAACTTCTACATAAATATAACAACTCGGTCCATTCCACAATCAACATGAAACCCTCTGAACTAACTTCATCTGATGAGCAAAAATTGATCAGGACTGTTTATTATCCTAGATACCAGCCAACAACAAGAAAGGCCAAATACAAGGTGGGTGATCAAGTAAGAATCAGCAAATATAAGCACTTATTCAAAAGAGGCTTTACAAGAAACTGGAGCACTGAATTATTTACAGTGGTTCAAGTTAAACCTGGGACCCTTAACACATATATAATAAAAGACCACCGAGGAGAAATTCTCAAAGGCAGGTTCTATGAAGAAGAACTCAACAAAACTAAACAGCCTAACACATATCTCATAGAAAAAATCATCCGCATAAAAGGCAACAAGTTATTTGTCAAATGGCTAGGACTTCCAGAACACAGCTGGATCGATGCAGACAAAGTGATAATATGAACACCTGGGATGTTATAAAAAGGCTGCCAGAACCTGAACAGCAGATTAAGAGAAATGGCAAGTTGCTGCCTGAAAATATTAGATGTTTTATTGTTGGGCCATCGGCTTGTGGTAAAACTACACTAATGATTGATAATTTTTTATTGGCACCAGACTGGTTAGACTGGAAAAACAGGCACTTGTATGTCTTCTCTAAGAGCTTGGAACAATTAAAATGTCAGCAGCTGATGAAGCTATATGGTGGATTGGATATTGCCACTTTTGAATCAGATGTTAAGCCACTCCATGAATGTCTCGATAATTCTGTTGTTGTGTTTGACGACATTATACTGGATAATCAAAACAAGGTTAGAAATTTCTTTACACAGGGCCGACACAAAAACATTGATTGTTTCTACCTGGCACAGACCTTTTCTAAAATACCGAAGCAGCTGATCCGAGACAACAGCAATTTTATATGTGTGTTTCATCAAGATCATACCAACCTCAAACACATACATGATGAATATGTAGGTGGGGACTTGAGCTACAATGATTTTTCCAAGTTTTGCACTAGGTGCTGGAACCAGGACAGTTATGGGTGTGTCACAATTGATATGACAAGAAAACCCAATAGTGGCAAATATAGAAATAAAATCAACAATTTTCTAGACATTGAAACATATATAAATAACCATGAAAAGGCCAATCATTGATGATCTTAAATTAAGAGATTATCTTGTAAAAAGATTTAAGGGATGGAAATCAGAGAACCGAGGAATTTATGAACAACACAAACAAACAGAACAGCCTATTATTGATGCTATTAGTGAATTACTTAAAAATATCAAAACTGTTACAGTGTAAAATCAAAATTTGATCACAGAGCTTGTACCTGTGGCTGCTAGGAACATATTAGATTATCCAATCACCCCACTTTCTAGTATTCATACACCTAGTCCTGTTGCTCCTCGAAGAATTGAAGCTACTCTGGATCCTATTGAATTGGGTCTTCGTGCTCAAAAATATTTAAGCACACCTAAAGACAACAAAGATGAGGTCTTTGGCTTATATGCTGACACAGAGCGTGATAGTAGCATCATACATAGAATTGGCAATTTCAGAGTAACATTTATGGGAGATAATCTCATTGAATATTCAGAATCTCATCTTGGAGAAAAGGGTGGTTTTGTTAAATATCCCGGCACACCTGAGTTGTGGGAACTGATGACTAGGAAAAGACCTGGCAGCTATAAAGATCAAGATTATGAGCACTAGAAAGAAATATTAATAAAATCAGATGCTCTATACCAGAACAATGATCCCACACAAAAAAGAGTCAAGTCTAGCAGTGGAGCAAAATACAACAATTTAATCAAACCCATATGGTCATAGATCAAGACTGGCAGTGGAATCAAACAATACAACACCCTGCCTAAAGAATTTGTCTTGGTTGATGATGTCAAGAAACTTGTAGATAGGTTATTGGTGATAGCTGGGGAGGAAAATGCTGGCAACCACAATTTTTACAATGAAAAGGTTGGAATTATGGACATGATAAGCACAAAATTGTCTAATTTTATAGTGAATGACACTAAGGGGATTGGATATCTTATAAAAATTATTAATACTCTACCACCTAAATTTTGGAATATTTCTGAGGGTCGGGGGTTGGTTAATGACATTATAAACAAGCTGCCATTTGAACTACATATTCCAGGCTATCAGTATTGTGGTCCCGGTACAAAATTGGACCATAGATTAAGCAGAGGTGATCCTGGTGTTAATCCCCTAGATGCTGCTTGTAGAGACCATGACATAGCATACAACACACATTCTGATCTTGACAAGAGACATGTTGCAGACAAGAAATTAGAAGAGGCTGCATTTGGTAGATTTGTAAGCAAAGATGCTTCTTTAAGTGAAAAAATAGCAGCATTGGGGACCACCATAGCTATGAGCACCAAACAAAAACTGGGGTGGGGGCTGTGAATATGTATATAATAAACCTACAATGAAGGCCAAGGGTGTTATGTTTCAAATACCTTATGCAGGTCTTAAATCTCTTAAAACTATTGATAGTCTTTTAACCAAAAAGCAGCGATAGAAAAAAGCTCTTGTCTTGCCAAGGGCCATGGTATGAAATTGTTGCTTAGTACCCCCAATTAAAAAAATTACAACAATCTAGAAAAAATCACATGTGGGGCGTTTCATATTTACTATCCCAGCCATTTTAGCAGCACTTGGGGCTGTGGGGAGCTTGGCTGGGGGATCAGCTGCCATAGCAAAAACAGTAATAGATGCCAAAAAGAATAAGGCAGAATTAGATGAATTGAAGCGCCATAATCTGGCCATAGAGAAACAAGGCAAAGGTGTTAAGAGAGCCATGAATATGTTTAAAAAAAACAAGAGCCGCTTACAAACCAAGATATTGAAGCTTTAATCAAGCCACTGGGCATCAAAAATTTTAGAGGTGTGTACATGTCTGATTCTTTACCAGAACAACCACTCAACAAAGAGTGTGGCATTGTTAATTTAGATAAGTACAAAAATCAGGGCACTCACCCGATTTGTTATCTTAAATATTTAAAAGGTGAGGCATTTGTGTTTGATTCATTTGGAGGTGTTCCACCTGAAAATTTAGTAAAATATCTAAAATCAGCTAATCTTTATTACAATAATGCCCGTGTTCAAATCTTCAAAGATGTTAATTGTGGACATTTGTGATTATCTGTTCTTAGATATATGTCTCAAATAAATAAACCATCAATTGAAAATTTTCAAAAGGCCCTTTGGTATCTGAAACATCATGGGAGTATTCCATCCCACCAGCCAAAATTCAATATTGAAACTCAAATTACATGATGATATAGTGTATCCCAAAACAATAGCTCTCAGAGCATTTTATGGCATGTACTTGATCCCTAATATTACACACCACAACAACAAAATTACAGTAGGGGATCAAAAAATTGTCATCACTCCAGGGCAATATAATCTGTACACTCTAAATGCTCAATTACCCAGAGGTATAGTATTAACTCAAAATTCTGACACTCACAGAGTAGAGATTGTATCTGCTACAGAAACAGTGGATCTGGGTACTATAGGAGAACTGTTAGGCTTTGAGAACAACACAAAACTTGAACCAGCCATCAAACACACTGCTATTAATATACCTAAATTCTTGGCCATAGAGACTCTAAATATTCACTGTAATGTGGCCGAGGGTATGATCACCAAATCAAATGGCTTAGGCACACACAAACAAACTGGGATCATTGCAACATTCAAACCTAATTCTGAATTTATGGAGCCAATCATCTACATCTGTCCAATCCAAGATTTTTGTAAAAATGCCCTCGGGAATTTCCCGGGAAAGTATGACCCCCCTCAGATTAATTTGCCTTCACTTATAAAAGGCACTTCTGTGAGATTGTTGTCCATAAGCTTGTTAAAAATATGCTCCTCTTGATATTTTTTTGGCTACACTTAAAACTAAGCCACCCTCACCCACACCCACCCACACCCACACACACACACACACACACACCCACACACACACACCCACCCACACAGACACACACACATATTTACTTCCGGTTTAAGTTCAATTGGGCACCAGGCTCAACTTGCATATCTAATACTAAAACAATGTAATTCTTCTAGAATTGCTCTGTGACTCTCCCATTTCTTACATCATAAACATATGATTTTTCCCGTATGAGAATAACACTACATATGGTGTCATCAGGGAGTGTATCGTGGATTTCACCGATAATTTTAATGTTTGTCCTCTCATTAACAACAACTTGTTTCCTTTTCGAAGTGTTGATGACAAACATGGGTCTCTGTGTTTTAAATTCATCTGGTGTGTAATACATGTCAGTATTGCCAGTAGTGACCCTTTTGTATGCTGTAAGTGCTTCATATATTTTAAGAAAATCATCCTTGGACATGTTTAAATTATAATTTTCTCTAGGAAACACCTCATTTCTGCCATTTTTAAGATATATGTTCTTGATGTTGCAGTTATCAAATTTACTTGAATTTTTTTCCTGATTATTGTGTCTTCCAGTCTGAAACAGTACCACCACAAAATCTGGCATGTCATATTGTATACTGGAGAATGAGTTTGTAGCATCAAATTCATAATAGCTACCAGTGGCAGGCTTCTGGACACATTGGTATGTATAAAATTGTAAAGGAATCTGTGGATTTTTCAGAATATCTGCTTTGTATTTAAGAGCATAACTGGCCTCATATTCAACAACTTGGATTCTTAGCTCCATAGTCTGAATAAGACACTTGCCTTCATCAGGTAGGGTATTAGGCTGAGCTTCTCCTGTAGAGTTTAATGAACTGTACCTCATCAAAGCATTATTATCATTAGCAGCTCTTATAAGTGTAATTCTTAAACCACCCTTCCACATAATATCTTTGTAATCTGAGAAGAATCCTGGCAACAGGCGCATAGGAAACAATACTGTGTGACTCTTAGATATTATTTTATCACCAGCCTCAAATCCACCTATTTTGTAGTATCAGGCCTCGGTTTTGTATAATTTTAGTGTGGCCAAAGCTGTAGAGGTAATACCAGGGTTATCTACTCTGTTTATAACAACACCATGTTTTCTGATCTCAATTTCAGAGAATAGATGCGGCACAAATTGTCTACCAATCTTATATTTGAGTTAGCCGGATAATCTGTACCATCGAGCTTTACAACATCAAATTTGATGTATAGGTCTGCTGGAAAAAAAATCATCAGAATAATCAAAATTTACAAAGTACCCCACAATTCTTCGTTTCTTGTAATACAATTCCAGCTCAAAATCATTGATGCCCTTCAAACTCAGGTACCCAAAGCTGTGCTTACTGTCTAGTACCCACTGAAACTCAGTCTCATTCTCAACAGACATCAGGTCAAATTCTGACAGTTTTGAGAACCTCAACTTAAATTCAGAAACAAGAGATTTAGATTTGATGTGTCTTGAAATGCCCCTTCTTTCAAAAAATGTTTGGATCTTGAATTATAACCTGCAAACAACATAGCTCTCATCAGAATCATGTAAAACTTGCCTAATACCTATGCAAATAATACTGTAACATGGATTTTATTGCAGTTCAAGTGAGCACAGTTGCTTGCCACATTTGCATTTTCTATCAAACAGGCCATAATTTAAAATTTCTATCAAGCAATGCACATCACAGTCCCTAAATTTCTGCCACATGAAATACATTAACATCTCATTCATATTAAAGAGATCCCTGTCAAAATCAAATAGACTTGAGGTGTGGAAATCGGAGCCCCTTTACAGTACATGTTCCAGACAAAAGTTCAATTGTTTGTAATAATTTTTATCTGTGATCTGGAAATTGTGCATGTAAACAGGGTGAACAATTCCATTATTTATGCAGTAGCTTGAGTACCACTGCTTTCTGACACACACATTGAAGCTAACAAAAAATCCAACAATTCTCCTGCAATCATTGTAAACATAATCTTCAAATATTGTAATATTTCTCAAGCCCAGATATCTGAAACCCCTGTCACTGTTCAACACCCATTGCAACTCTGTTTCATTAACAATTGCAAACAGGTCATATTCTGTCACCCCCTGAAACCTAATCCTGAAATCCTCAACAACAGACTTGGATCTGATAAATTTTGAAATGTTTCTTCTGTCAAAATAAGTTTGCATCTTGAAATTTTAGAGGAACCCTGCTCAATTGCTTGCCACACATACACGGTGTATACATGTATTGATACCTCACAACCTCCCTAAGACACTCAAGGCTGCAATTTCTAAACTTTTGTTTCAGAAAATATAAAATAACTTCATTTATATTATGCTTGTGATCCCTACCATAGTACCATGAATATATAAAATCCTCACCCCTATACAGCAGCCCATTCTCTGTTGTTGCATATTTAGTGTCAAGGAATGGCAATTCAAACATAGTTTCATGATACTTGTAGTGCACCCAGTTCAAACTCTGCATTGTGTACATGAAGAAATTGTAAATTTTACAAGGTGCAATGCTTGTAAACCACCAGCCATAGCCTGGACAATAGGAATCATCAGAATAATAGAAATTTACAAAGTATCCAACAATTCTTCTTCCTGTAAAATACATATCCAACTCAAAATGGCTGATAGCTTTCAAACACAGGTACCCAAAGCTGTGCTCACTGTCCAGCACCCACTGAAACTCAGTCTCATTCCCAACAGACATCAGGTCACATTCTGACAGGTTTGAGAACCTCAGTATAAATTCAGAAAGAAGAGATTTGGATTTGATGTATCTTGCAATCCCCCTTCTTTCAAAAAATGTTTGCATCTTGAATTATAACCTGCAAACAGCACATCTCTTGTCAATAAAACAAGAAAATACCCAGGCAAAAATCATACTATGACATGTATCCTATTCCAGTTTCGAAGTAAGCACAGTTGCTTGCCACAGCGGCAGTTCCTATCAAGCAGAGTAGATCACAGTCCACAAATTTCTGCCACATAAAATAAGAGATTATGGTCAAAAGCCCCTGTACATCACATGTTGAGATTTGATGTTTCTTCTGTCAAAATAAGTCTGTATCTTGAAATTATACAGGAAAACTGCTGCCACACATACACGGTGTATACATATATTGGGACTGCACAACATCCCTAAGACAATCAAAGCTACAATTTCTAAACTTTTGTTTCAGAAAATATAAAATAACTTCATTTATATTACACTTGTGAGCCCTGCCATAGTCATATGAATATATAAAATCCTTACCCCTATACAGCAACCCACTCTCTGTTGTTGCAAATTCAGTAATAATAAATGGCAATGGTACCATAGTTTCTAGATACTTGTAGTGTACCCAGTTCAAACTCTGAAAGGTGTACATGAAGAAATTGTAAATTTTGCAAGGTTGCAAGGTTGTTGTTTTCTTATTATTGCATCAATTTTACCTATTATGGGAGATGGTTTACAAATCATGCAAAGCCAGGGGGATTCTATGATTTTGAGATGCTTCCCAATCAGAGCTCAACTTGGAAACATTATAGATTGCTGCAGATGGAGCTGTTCAGGTTCCATAGGTCAGAATTTGTTACCACAGACAGTGGTATGTTGTATAGTGGTGCAGATTTTATCATCACCTGCAGCCCTTTGATGCATACAACTCTCAAATCTTGAACATGAATGAGATCATCATGTATCTTCTTCAGCAAAAATTTAAAAATTGTAGCATTGGGTGCTTTAATAGGGTAATGAAATCATGGAATGTTTTTACAGAGTGTAAGTGCGGGAAGCCACTGAGCTGTATGCCTCTGCTGTTGAGATAGATTCAAGCGTAACATGTAATATTGTTTGCAGGTCATTATTCAAGATGCAAACATTTTTTGAAAGAAGTGGGATTGCAAGATACATCAAATCTAAATCTCTTGTTTCTGAGTTCAAGCTGAGGTTCTCAAACCTGTCAGAATGTGACCGGATGTCTGTTGGGAAAGAGACTGAGTTTCAGTTGGTGTTGGATAGTGATCACAGCTTTGGGTATCTGAGTTTGAAAGGCATCAGTCACTTTGAATTGGGGTATTTTACAAGAAGAGAATTGTTCGGCACTTTGTGAATTTTTAATATTCTGATGATTCTTATTATACAGGCTATGGCTGGTGGTTTACAAGTATTGAACCTTGCAAAATTTACAATTTCTTCATGTACACCTTTCAGAGTTTGAACTGGGTACACTACAAGTATCTAGAAACTATGGTACCATTGCCATTTATTATTACTGAATTTGCAACAACAGAGAGTGGGTTGCTGTAGGGGTAAGGATTTTATATATTCATATGACTATGGCAGGGCTCACAAGTGTAATATAAATGAAGTTATTTTATATTTTCTGAAACAAAAGTTTAGAAATTGTAGCTTTGATTGTCTTAGGGATGTTGTGCAGTCCCAATATATGTATACACCGTGTATGTGTGGCAGCAGTTTTCCTGTATAATTTCAAGATACAGACTTATTTTGACAGAAGAAACATCAAATCTCAACATGTGATGTACAGGGGCTTTTGACCATAATCTCTTATTTTATGTGGCAGAAATTTGTGGACTGTGATCTACTCTGCTTGATAGGAACTGCCGCTGTGGCAAGCAACTGTGCTTACTTCGAAACTGGAATAGGATACATGTCATAGTATGATTTTTGCCTGGGTATTTTCTTGTTTTATTGACAAGAGATGTGCTGTTTGCAGGTTATAATTCAAGATGCAAACATTTTTTGAAAGAAGGGGGATTGCAAGATACATCAAATCCAAATCTCTTCTTTCTGAATTTATACTGAGGTTCTCAAACCTGTCAGAATGTGACCTGATGTCTGTTGGGAATGAGACTGAGTTTCAGTGGGTGCTGGACAGTGAGCACAGCTTTGGGTACCTGTGTTTGAAAGCTATCAGCCATTTTGAGTTGGATATGTATTTTACAGGAAGAAGAATTGTTGGATACTTTGTAAATTTCTATTATTCTGATGATTCCTATTGTCCAGGCTATGGCTGGTGGTTTACAAGCATTGCACCTTGTAAAATTTACAATTTCTTCATGTACACAATGCAGAGTTTGAACTGCGTGCACTACAAGTATCATGAAACTATGTTTGAATTGCCATTCCTTGACACTAAATATGCAACAACAGAGAATGGGCTGCTGTATAGGGGTGAGGATTTTATATATTCATGGTACTATGGTAGGGATCACAAGCATAATATAAATGAAGTTATTTTATATTTTCTGAAACAAAAGTTTAGAAATTGCAGCCTTGAGTGTCTTAGGGAGGTTGTGAGGTATCAATACATGTATACACCGTGTATGTGTGGCAAGCAATTGAGCAGGGTTCCTCTAAAATTTCAAGATGCAAACTTATTTTGACAGAAGAAACATTTCAAGATTTATCAGATCCAAGTCTGTTGTTGAGGATTTCAGGATTAGGTTTCAGGGGGTGACAGAATATGACCTGTTTGCAATTGTTAATGAAACAGAGTTGCAATGGGTGTTGAACAGTGACAGGGGTTTCAGATATCTGGGCTTGAGAAATATTACAATATTTGAAGATTATGTTTACAATGATTGCAGGAGAATTGTTGGATTTTTTGTTAGCTTCAATGTGTGTGTCAGAAAGCAGTGGTACTCAAGCTACTGCATAAATAATGGAATTGTTCACCCTGTTTACATGCACAATTTCCAGATCACAGATAAAAATTATTACAAACAATTGAACTTTTGTCTGGAACATGTACTGTACAGGGGCTCCGATTTCCACACCTCAAGTCTAGTTGATTTTGACAGGGATCTCTTTAATATGAATGAGATGTTAATGTATTTCATGTGGCAGAAATTTAGGGACTGTGATGTGCATTGCTTGATAGAAATTTTAAATTATGGCCTGTTTGATAGAAAATGCAAATGTGGCAAGCAACTGTGCTCACTTGAACTGCAATAAAATCCATGTTACAGTATTATTTGCATAGGTATTAGGCAAGTTTTACATGATTCTGATGAGAGCTATGTTGTTTGCAGGTTATAATTCAAGATGCAAACATTTTTTGAAAGAAGGGGCATTTCAAGACACATCAAATCTAAATCTCTTGTTTCTGAATTTAAGTTGAGGTTCTCAAAACTGTCAGAATTTGACCTGATGTCTGTTGAGAATGAGACTGAGTTTCAGTGGGTACTAGACAGTAAGCACAGCTTTGGGTACCTGAGTTTGAAGGGCATCAATGATTTTGAGCTGGAATTGTATTACAAGAAACGAAGAATTGTGGGGTACTTTGTAAATTTTGATTATTCTGATGATTTTTTTTCCAGCAGACCTATACATCAAATTTGATGTTGTAAAGCTCGATGGTACAGATTATCCGGCTAACTCAAATATAAGATTGGTAGACAATTTTGTGCCGCATCTATTCTCTGAAATTGAGATCAGAAAACATGGTGTTGTTATAAACAGAGTAGATTACCCTGGTATTACCTCTACAGCTTTGGCCACACTGAATTTATCCAAAACCGAGGCCTCATACTACAAAATAGGTGGATTTGAGGCTGGTGATAAAATAATATCTAAGAGTCACACAGTATTGTTTCCTATGCGCCTGTTTCCAGGACTCTTCTCAGATTACAAAGATATTATGTGGAAGGGTGGTTTAAGAATTACACTGATAAGAGCTGCTAATGATAATAATGCTTTGATGAGGTACAGTACATTAAACTCTACTGGGGAAGCTCTGCCCAATACTCTACCTGATGAAGGCAAATGCATTATTCAGACTATGGAGCTAAGAATTCCAGTTGTTGAATATGAAGCCAGTTATGCTCTTAAATACAAAGCAAAGATTTTGTGGTGGTACTGTTTCAGACTGGAAGACACAATAATCAGGAAAAAAATTCAAGTAAATTTGATAGCTGCAACATCAAGAACATATATCTCAGATCTCACCAGATGAATTTAAAACACAGAGACCCATGTTTGTCATCAACACTTCAAAAAGAAAACAAGTTGTGGTTAATGACAGGACAAACATTAAAATTATCGGTGAATTCCACGATACACTATCTGATGACACTATATGTAGTGTTATTCTTATAGGTGAAAAATCATATATTTATGATGTAAGTGATTTGGTGTTTTAAGTCCACTTTATGCACAGTAAGGCTAATCGGGACTGGACCTACAGTTTAAAGTGGGATCCGAACCACTTGTGCCTCCACCGGGTATCGAACCCGGGACCCCTCGATTACAAGGCAATGACGATTTATGATGTAAGAAATGAGAGAGTCACAGAGCAATTCTAGAAAGCCTCTGCATATTACATTGTCTTAGTACTAGATATGCAAGTTGGACCTGGTGTCCAATTGAACTTAAACCGGAAGTGGACCGGAAGTGGACCGGAAGTGGACCGGAAGTAAATATATGTGGGTGTGGGTGTGGGTGGGTGTAGATGTAGCTAATAAGATTACACTTTACAGAGTGTTACACTAAAAGCAATAAACTCTTATGAGCATCTTGGCTTAGTTTTAAGTGTAGCCAAAACAATATCAAGAGGGGCATATTTTTAACAAGCTTATGGACAACAATCTGGCAGATGCAGCTTTTGTAAGTGTAGCCAAATTAATCTGAGGGGGGTCATATTTTCACGAAAAATTCCCGAGGGCATTTTTACCACACTTGAGCAATAAGCTCATATGGACATCTTGAGCTAGTTTTAAGTGTAGCCAAATCTGCCTGAGAGGGGCTCAGACTTTATCGAGATACTAATACCACAAATAACACTACTGAGTATAATCTGCTCTTCTTTTTCTAGGATTCGTCTCGCTGGTTGATGTTTGAGATTCGCCACTCTTCTTATGTCTGTTCAGATTGTGTATGCTAATAAGATTTCCACATTAGGGACAGGGTTGGGAAGGTAATGGAGGATTTTTCGGTTGACCACTGCATATTGACTATTGTTTTGAGAAATTTGTTAAAGTATGAATTTATCACAATTGGGGTATTCAGTTTTAGGAGAGGGCTTTACCATTGTAAAATGGCAAATAATTTTTAGTATTGGTGATTATATATAGATTATTCTGGAGGAACAAGTTTATGCCAAAGTGTAACAAGACTATCGAAATAATTTTGGGTACTAGTATATATATATATATTACTAGGGACACAAGCTTTTGCCTGCGTGTGTCAAGAATAACAATTATCATGCGAGCTCGCCAACCGATCAATACAGTAGAACTGTCACACAAGGTTACGTAGTCAATATTTCACAACTAATCAACAAAATCACATAAATACGTTATGCGAGTTAAATTATCATGCAAACTCGTATAACTATCAAGAATAATACAGGTATTTATATTGGAGAGACGAATCTACGCATTGTGTATCAAGAATAATAATAAAAAATGGGTATTAGTATTTGCATATAGAGAAAAACTACCATACAGAACAACCTTTGCAATACTTAGCTTTAGAGCCTGTTGTTGTTAGTTTCCAGAAATTCCGCACTATATTGGTTAACTAGCTGGTCCTGATTATCCTAAATTCGACGAAGAACTGTTAATTCAGCTATAGCATCTGCATCTACAGCGCAATTGTAACTATACGTATGTGTTACGATTGCTCTCACGAAGACTTGCTTACAACTGTCGGTAACATCTGCTTTGTGACGACTGATGGCAAGCCAAAGCAAAACCCTATAAACCAATCGTCAGGAGTCAAGTGACTCTAGCGGGACTTTACCCCGAACCATCTCAATACTAGGAACATTCCCGCTAGGGTCATTACAATTTGCAAGATATTTCCTAGAATTATTTCATTTCTCAGATTTTTCCAGCTAGAGTCACATAAATCTAGCAGGACATTACCTCGAACCAGCTCTCAGTTTATTCAAACGATATATTGATTGTCTAGTTATAGAAACATTAGAATAATACTTAGTCAGGGGAATATTTTTATTTTATTTTACTACACATTTTGTGCCCTCTTGGTTAATCCCAACGATGAGGATGAGTAATAAAATAATAAAAATTGGTAATTGGACATTCACACATAACCATGCCCGAGCGAGATTCAATTTGGGAAAGGTATCCTCTATGAATATATAATAACACAAAGTACTGCAGTTAAACAAAAAATGGTAAATGCGTATGCATTTCACTATGGAATAATTTTAGTAATAACTTCTGACTTGGTTTTATTTTATCATCGCAAATAATAAGCAATGATAAGATTAAAATTAATAAAAGGCGAATCACAATGAATGCCCAGACCAGATTTCAAATTAAAACACCGTGATTAAGGCACACGATTCTAACCACTCCGCAACAAAGACGGCTAAAAATGTCTTTGTTTACTACATATTTGTTACTAATGGACATAATATTCATAAATTCTCATTGGGTCAGAACATACTAAGCTGCTTTATGTCAACATATTGAGTACTCAGCCAATCGACAGGGGTTACATGACTCCTACAATCACAGTATAAGCTAAAAATTTAAGCTAAATCGAACAGCTAAATTTAAATCATTCTTACATTAAGATTTTAGACCTTTTAGGATGAAAAGCATACAATTATGCAATCTATTTAAATTTGTAGATTAGCTAAATCCACCAGAAGATATAATATTATATAAATATACCTTAATTTAGTTAAAATAGGCTCCTAATATTACTATCCCTACTATCCCTACTAATACTATGAGTCCGATAAAGAAACCAAATAGTAATACTTACTTTCACCTATGTCAGTCTGCGCTATTATGTTTGGGACAATCTGTATATAATCATCTTCAGAAAAAAGAAAATGATCGCATATAATGAGACTTGGTCGAAAATCATTAGAGACTAATTCCTTAATTAGTGTTATTTTATGCACTCTAGAATAAAAAAAATATATGACCAGTTTTTTAAAGGTTACTTGCCCTCTTCTAGTGATGTCTCCATTCGTGGATACTCTTCATCCTGGGTATCGCCATTTTTGACCCCTGATACGCCTCAAGTCCATAGTACTTTTTCAACCTTTTTACAGATATGAAGTAATTTTATTTCACTTTCTTATTCACGAATTGAACTTTAATCTTGTTAGGATTTTCTTGTTATTATCGTTGCCGGTCCCTTGAATACGCCAGTGAAACATTTGGCTGTAACGAATCTCTGTTTTGCGTCGCAAATGAGTACTTTTTCTCCAAGTTAGGAACGTAAGGACTTACGTTTCCTATCATAGTACTTCTTCAGTACTTCATGTCTCACCTTTAAAATTTCTGCTGCCACGTTTCGAGCTTTTTCAAGTACCTTCAACACAACTTCGTTTGACACGTTCTTGCGGGAGTGCTGTGAAGTGTCTGTTCCCTTGAGATTCTGAGTTCGAGCAGATAAAATGCGCTGAAACGCGAATTATGAGTCGTGCTTCCATTGTAAGAAAACACGGCTGGCTGCAAAAAATCCGTCCAGTTTGTGTGACTGTTGTTTACGTAATTCATCAGGATTTTTATTATTCCAAGGGTCCTCTGTTGCAACCCGATCATATTGTGATTTGATGCCCGGGACGAATTTTAATTTTATAGCCATCTTGTTGTTCGGTTCTTAAAAAAGCTTAAATTTGAAAAATGTTTCGCGATCAGAATATTCCTCACTGGATATTTCCAAATCGTAGTACTATTTTTGCTTACAAGAAGTCTGCCTCCATTTTGGCCGAAACATCAGGAACCTATTCTGAAATTATATAGCGAGCCCCAAAATCCTTTGCTGGAAATATGTACTTGTGACGGATATCCCCAATTGCCGGACATGTTCGAGTCTTTAAAGGGGTAAAGTACACAATTCCCCATATGACAACCCTGTAATTCTCTTGTATTGCTGACATGTGAAACATGCTTTTACTTTCTTCGGCATAAAATTTTAAATATGTGGTATATAATTCATCCTTAGGGCGTTGTTGTATTTTGGTGAAACCCAGGTGTGCACTACCTGCCGGCAAACAATGTAGGGTTTCTACAACAGTGTCGTGTAGCGATTTTGGTATGCATACAAGTTCCTTCCTTCCGCATAATTTGTGTCGTCTATACAATAGCCCAATCTAAAGGATATGACAGTATGTGGATCGCTGCCCCTGCCCCCTCTTTTCGCCCGTATTTTCCAAGATGTTGATTATTTTTTCGAAGAAGGATTCCTCACGCTGATGCGCAGCTACGTCTACCGTGCTGCCTAGCAATACTACGATCTTGTGTTCCGGAATATTTTATTCGATGTTACCCTCCTACGGTTTGTCTCCACATTCCCTGCTTAATGGATCTGCGAAGTATTGAGTGGTTCTGCAATATGTTGTAGTAAAAGAGAAGTCATCGATTAGGTTGTTACACCGAATTAATTTGGAACAAGGATTTCCTGTGGTATGGATATACGTAATCGCTAAATTGTCTGTATGGAGATCCAAGTGACCACCAATTAAATAGAAACGAAATGATTTGAAGGCGTACAAATTTGCAATTAGATCTTGTGCATTGACCTTTAGATTTTTTTTCACTATCCGTTAGTACGCGATTGCAGTCACAGACGGGCTGGTATCCACCTTGTTCATTAGGTTGCATTAGCACATCGCCCACTGCATGCGAGCTCGCATCCGTGAATACATTTGTAATCCTTTCCGGATCGTACGGAAGTGAACGTGGCGCTGAAATTAGAGCATCTCTCACTTTTTCGAAATCAGTGTTATGTTCTGGTCTCCAAAAAAACTTTCCTGCATTGCCAATGAGTTTGTGTAATGGCGTAGCAATGTCTGAGAATTTATCCATGTATTTTCTGGCATAACTACATAATCCTAGGAACATCCTGGTATGCCTTTTGGTGTTGTGAGTTTTGCAGTTCTTAATTGAGGAGATTGTGCCATCGATCACTTATTGAAGTTACAAATTGTTCAATGTTATGACCGAGCGCTAGGACTTCACATTAATCATTTTTTTTAGGAAGCCTGTTCCAACTACGAGTTTTGTAGGCATTGAAATACTTGTTCTGAATTGGTGGGGTAGGTATGTGACGAACTCATCGCCATGTGGCATTATCACTGCAGTTAGTCAATCACAGAGTGAAATGGTCAACATTTTGCTCTGTTGTGAATTACAGAGCTGTCCGGTTATGGCTCTTGAGCGTTGCGCAATTGGCAGAAGTGGGGTACGGTTGGTGAACTACTATGTGATCCTCCCAGCTAGATCCGAGTGATCCGCTCACCGGCGACAGTTGTGGTCCTCCATCCTCCATTCATATTTGGGGTTAGGCGTAGAGCTGACAGACAACTTTGCAATGTAAAAATACATGTCAAGAAACAGCAATATCAGACCATGGATGTTCCCAAGGTAAAATTTTCCGGAGGTGAAATAGTCCCTCATTCGGATCTCCGGTTGGCGACTACTTTCGGAGGCCCCTGGACTAAGGATAAAATTTACATTAGCAATAAGGATGTTAAATTAAGCACCTGCAATGTTCTGGGCTTTTAGATGTAGTAGCTGTCCAGGAAGTCAGTTGGCAAGGAGAAGGTAATTTTAAAACTAAGAATTATACTTTGTTTGTATGGTGGTACTGAAAATCATAATTTTGGAAAAGGCTACCTCATAAATAATAGAATTATCTCTGCTCTTAAAACAGTACAATTTATTAATGATAGGCTATGATATGCAGTTTTAGAGGGTAGGTGGTGTAGAATTTTTTAAATAAAATAAAATATGATAAAAATGATAATACTAAAGATGTTTAATACAGAATTAGTACAGGTCCTTGATAAATTTTCCCCTTCTGATATGAGTTTTTTTATGTGACTGTAATGCACAGATTTTAAAGAAGAGACATTTAAACACAAGATTGGTAAAGAAAGTCTTCATGAATTAAGTAATGATAATGGTATAAGATTAATTAATTTTGCAACCTCAAAGAATTGAATTGTGAAATATACCACTTTTAAACATAAAGATATCCATAAAAATACCTGGTCATCTCCAGATGGTAAAACTCATAATCAGATAGATCATATTATCATTGATCAGAGAAGGCATATTAGTATAATTGATGTTCATTCACATAGAGATGCTGACTGTGCCAGTAACCATTATTTAGTAATTGCTAAATGAAAAGAAAGACTCGCAGTGATAGATCATAACCAACAAAATCTAAAAGTTCGAAAATTTACTACAGATGAAACAATTAAGAAAGGTTACAAAATTAAACTGTGAAATAGATTTGATGTTTTGCAATATTTGGAATAAAGATGAAATTATAAATGAAACTGACGTAATTAAGAATTGGGAACACATACGTAATGCAATAGAATCAGTAGTTAAGAAAGTATAGGATACCATAAACCAATAAAAAGTAATCCATGGTTAGATAACGAATGTCAAAATTTGATAGACAATAAATCATATAAATCTAAGAAATTTTAAGAAATAAGCGTTAAGTTAACCGCACGTTTCGAAGTAAGAAATAGATTACTTGAAAAGCGAAATTAGTGAAATTGAAACAAGCAACAAAAATCAAAATATCATAGATGTATATAAAGGTGTAAATGAATTAGAAAGGTGTGGCAACCTAAACTAAAATTGATATTACATAAAAACGGTGATTTCTAGCCTGATCCAAGTGATATTTTAAATAGATGGAAGAACTACATTTATGACCTCTTAAATGTTCATGTAGGAGATAAATCAGAAGTAAATGCATTTCCCACAGCAGAATATTTAGTTCCAGAACCTAACTTGACTGAAGTTAAAGATGATATTAAAAGGCTAATGAATAATAAAGCACCTGGCATTGGTTTAATACCTGCTGAGTTAATTAAATATGGTGGAAATTCGTTAATGTGTCAAATTCATAAATTAATTTGTTTTATATGGAATAAAGAAGAATACCTCTAACAGCGTATAGAATCCATAATTGTTTCTGTGTTTTTAAAATTTTATAAAATGAACTGCAATAATTTCAGTGGAATTTTTCTAGTCTCAACTACATATAAAATATTATTTAACATTCTTTTAACAAGACTAACTCCATATGCTAATGGAATTATAGGTGTTTATCATTGTGGATTTAAACGTAACTGATCAACAACAGATAACATTTTTCACATCAGACAGACACTTGTCCATCAGCTATTCATTGATTTTAGAAAAGCATATCATTCAGTCATCATCTTATCATCAGGGAATCCTGATGCTAAAAGACCTGTAGGAAGACCAAGACGAAAATGGAGGGATAGAGTCGAGATGGATCTAAAGGAAATCTTCAGGGATGGAAAGGAGTATAAAGATTTTACTCAGGATAGGGACAGATGAAAGGCCTGTGTTACTGCAGCCATGAACCTTCAGGTATAAGAATTCTAGAGAGTTAGGTAGTAAGTTAGTTCTAAATTGGTTAGCATCTTATGGAAGACGCACGAGAAAATAAACCTATCATTCACGTAATATGAGAAGTTATTAGTATTCATGCACCTCACGCCAATTGAACACATCTTGTCATTGCTGCGGGTGATTTTACGCGACTCATTGACAAAACGTTCATAACGTACTCTCTTGGATGGAATAGTGAACGATGTAAACCATTTAGAGTTATCTGAGAGTGGAATTTGTAAGTAGTCTGCTTTTAGATATGTACTACAGTAGTACTTTTCCCAACAATATTACGAATAACTTCGATCATATTAGGGAGAGAAGTAGCGTCGAATACTGAACTAGTGTCTGGAACTCGGATATCTTGTACAAACTTATATTTCTCGCTATCTTTCTTTACCATAATTACTAGAGAGTGGAAAGATGAATTTGCAAGGCTTATTAACCCGTTTTCCAAACGAGTGTCAATTTGGTGATTAATTTTGGAACGTAAATGCACAGGAATTGGATAGGCTATTACAGGAACTCTGAGTCATCCTCAAGTTTATTTCTATGCGTGTAATAATGTGGCCAGTCGAAGCAAAAACATATGCATACTTCTCTAAAAGTTGCAAAATTGCTGTTTTTAATTGGATTCTAGTGCCCAATTAATGTCAAACTTACTCATGCCTGGGAATGAACTGGGAACCATTCCTGATTATTCTGTTACATTAACCTGTGAATGTTTACTATTTTTAATTTCCCCTAAACTTGGGCTTTCCCACGCTTCGGCTGTACCAATTCTCGAACATTTTCGGTTGATTACATTATGGATTAACGGATTTGTGACCAGATTAAAAGTGATTCTGAATTTGCAATAACTCTTAGCATAAGCCCAGTTCTCCCCTAAAACTTTAGGAACGGTTCCAAAAACAATCCTATTATACGATTTTATTAATTTGATAGGGATGCACAATTGAGTCTTTGGTTTGACCCTAATTTTCTTAGCTGAAATGAACTCCGGCACTAGTAAATCTCTCTTCAGATTAGCTAATTTCATGGATACATCAAAAGTTTTCTTTTTTTTTATTTCTGTCCCGTATCTTCCTAAACTAAGGCGATTCTCTTTAAAATAAAATTAGTTTTTTGAATTTTCAAAAAGTCATTCCCTAGAATTTCCATTGAGCAAAATTTTGAATTACACGAAAAGGATGTCTAATAGTGTAGCCATTTATGGAAAAAGTTAATGGGACAATTTCGTTTATAACAAGTTGATCATTATTAGCCCCTAATGGGTGTATTGATTTTTAATCTTTTCCTGTTGGAAGGGTATTCCCTGGTCGCCGGTGACGCTCACTTGCGACCCGAATTCCACAAGAAAATTTTGTTTTTGTCCATTTACTTTTGAGTTAATATATATAAGTTATTCATGGCGAAAAGTGGAGACCGTGGAGACCGTTATCTTTCGTACTGTCAAAATCTGCACATACGTCTCCGTTATATACAATCATTATTAGTTTAAGTTACTTCTGTTTTCATGACAAGTTGAAAAATCATGATTTGGGATATTGGCACGTTCGGCACTTGATATCTGATCTTCTTTCCCGCTGTTTGATTCTCCCCTCCATTAAATGAAAGAGAATTGTGGAGCTTGTGATCGAAAATTTCCTTCCTCGCCATTGTCCTATTTGTGAATACTGATAATGTCTATAGGGGTTGTAGTTGTTATCTTTATAGGAATTTTGCCGATACTTCCCCTCATCTCTATATGAAAACCCTCTACTACTTCTTGAAATAATTACGTGTCTGAATTTTTCTTTATATTTTGTGTCTGGAATGGTGGTGCATGATTCCCTTTTGTTTTGCGCCATTACTTCATTTAGAATGATTTTTAAATCCGCGACTTGTTTCTCCAGCCCTGGCTCTTGAGTCAGTGGTACTGGATTATGGGTCTTTGATTAGCTTTTTGCTGGTCGAGTTCTGCTTGCATAGCTTTCATTCTCTTTTCAACGTCCGCATTAGCTTACTTGCTAGAATCGCTGTTGCCAGAAAACCTGTTCTGTAACCCGATAAGTTGCTGAGTTTGCAGGCTTGTTTCACTGAGAGGAGAGAACAAATACTTCTTTGAGATGCGCGAACTATTTCTTGGTAACGCCGTTTCGCAAAGTGTACTGGGTTTTTCGAAATCTTTAAGATCGTTAAAAATTCCTGCACCTACCCATTCGATTTATATGTTTAAAGGATATCCTTTTGTTGCAGACCTTGAGTTAAATGCTTGACTTGCTTACTCGCACACACGGTGTCAACCACTACGTAGCGACTCTTTCCATTTCCTACTGAAGCGAAATGAAAGAACCGGTGCCTACATCCTCGTAACGTAGCCTATAATTATGAAATTTTAGTGCATTTTCAAATGAAGTACATGAAATCAAAACGTAACAACTAACCCCGCAATTTCTCTTTTTTTCGGAGTGAAATAACTGACAATTTCGAACCAATACCACGTAGTGTCTCTTATCACTTGCTAACAAAATGAAAAGAAGGCACCTCCATCCACGTAACATATCCTTCGATATGTGAGATAAAACTGTTGTGTGTAGCTCACTAATCATTCATATGGAGCAACTCGCTATTATGGTCAGCTTGATGGTAATATGCGAGAAGTGATAACTACACATATTTGAATGGCAAGACACAACACTTGAGTTTTAAACCCCCAAAGACTGGATCAACATGGCTGATGCAAAGCGGTATACCTGTCTTTTGTTAGTAGCTGAAGTTCTGCGAAGAATGGTTATGGTCGTGACTATACAAAAGAATCTGACTTGCGACTAGCCTCAACACGTCATTGCCCACTTCGTACTTCAGCCTCTCTCCGCAATGCTCGCAACTGATCTCTCAATGTTTCCTATAAAACTTACCAATGACCCCTCTCCTCCCAAATATTTATTATGATCGATTTTTCTATGCAAATGCAGAGTCAGTTACCTGAGGCCTCTTTCTTTTTTGCAGTTGTTTACACATTTAACAACGATGGCGACCAAGGAAGCTCGGCAATGTCCGAAAAGGCATTCCTAAAATGTTTCTAGATATTTCCTGTTTTTAAAAGTGATGGCTAAATGTCTGGCAATTTGAATTCTTTGTACTTCATATTTTCAATGATTTTATAGATTGTTACGGTACGTAGGTATGTATGTATTAATTGGTTGACTTGTTTCCTTTTCAATTCACTTTGTGCCATATTTGGCTAATTTCCAAAGATGTGGATGAGTGATGGTATAATGAAATTGTTGAATGGAGCATCCATGCCCAGGCCGGGATTCGAACTCGGGACCTTGGCGTTTTAGTGCTATTTGATAACCACACCGCCACTGGGGCCGGGGCATGTATGTATGTATGTATGTGTGTATGTATGTATGTATGTATGTATGTATACACTATTTATAAACTTTTGCATTTTATAGAGCCAACAATCACTGCCAATACAGAATATTACATATGCGCTTTGGGCATATTGTCTTATTCTCTTCTGTCGCTTAAATATGTTCCGCACTTTCTTTTTTAAAACAACGAGATAAAACGTATTTCGTCATTCTAGAAGGAACACTCTACACCTACCCTTTTGGATTGAGAAACAACAACAATGCAACGGGCAGTATGTAGGTAATTGCACACTTGTCGTGTTAGGTACTTAGTTTAAGCGTGTAGCTTCAAAATATTGTCCAATTGCATCTTGTGAAGTAAAGATAATATTTTCCGACTTTAGAAATATAATTTCCAAAAAAGCAGGTTAATAATATAAAACATAATATTGCAATTCAGCGGAATCAAGATGTGCAAGAAATTATTTTTTTTCTGTAATTTATAAGACATCCATATATAGTAAACAAGCGTATGTGGAAAAGATCATAACTGCAACTTTTATATGTACTACATCCTAAATAGTACGAAATGAAATAAGAACAAATTTCTCTATTAATGTAGGATTAAGCAAGATTAAATCTTTGAAAAAGGATGGTGGTTTTCTAAAGTGCCTATTTATTTGCATAATTTGTATTTATCAGTGCATATTTGAAATCACATTTTTGGTACTTTAACTGCATAACCATCAGGAGCCAATTATGAATTAATTGTTGTCAGACACAATTCTGAAAATTTGCTATATCCTAAGATAATATACACCCCACGTCACAATTGATTACATATAATACGAAACATAATCCCCAAATATAAGCAATAATTCATGTTAATATATCATGAATTTTTAAACAGCGATAGAGATAGATAACTGCACAACATTTTGTAAGTAGAATAAATTGGAATAAAGAACGGGATTATGGAGAATCATAGTATTTCTGGAAGTTTTACCATTTTACCCGCTCTAGTGTTAAGCCTCGGTACACAACATGAGATGACGGGAAAAAAATTTTGTAAAATCTCTGGATTTCTTAGTTTAATGATATCGGATCTTTCCATGTGAAATCAAGAATGAAGAGGCAGCTTTCAACTTTGTATGTTTTGCTTCAATTGATGTTTAAGAGGTATGGAAATTGTGGAAACTTGCATATCCTCATCTTTGTATTTCCGAAATTACAATTTGTGCATTTTTACCTTTTTTTACAACACCTTCATAAATTTAAATTGCAATATTTCGGCAATGAATACATATATATAGAAGTGTTTGTGATTGCAAAGGGAAGTCTTCAAGAGCTGTTTCACACGAGATATTACATACCTATTTCAAAGTAGAGTTCAAATATAAAAGTATTTGCATTAAATAAAGGTTTTGTACTTTTTTTTAATCTAAAACGTGTATTTTATTTTTTCACATATGATTACTTAATAACTGTTCATAATTTTAGAAATGGAGACAAGTGCACAGTTAACCAGAATGACAGAGAAATTGGCAAAATTCAGGAACTCAATATTTGACCCCAAAAATAATATAAATTTATTTATTTATTTATTTCTCTCCAATTACAGAAAGGTAATATCAAAATATTACATTTTCATTTACAGCTTGTATGTACGCACGTACACATTCTCCCTCCTTCATCCTTTACACATACACATATTCACAAACATAGACAGATAATACATAATATATATATATATACACAGACATCTTGGTGACAGAACCGGTTTACTGCTTAACTGTGACTACAGATTTTCAGATATTTACACACTTCATCTGAATTACACAAAACAAGTAATTTCTTCTGTATACGTTCAATCATATTTTTCTGGGAGTCACAGTTTGGCGCCCATGTGGAACAAGCATATTCTAATTTGCTTCCATCTAAACATTTGTAGAGCATACACAAAGAGCATATATCATTTAAACTTTTAGCATTTCTTATTAGAAATCCAAGATTCCTGTAGGCTTTCTGGGTAATGCGAGAAATATGCTCAGTAAAAGTCATATTATGGGTAATAATTACTCCTAGCTCTTTAATTGAATACACTCTTTTTACAAATTCTCCGTTAATAACATACTTATCATTTTGCTCATTATTTTGTGCTCTAGTAAATATCATGAATGAACATTTCTTAATATTAAACTTGATATCATTCTCTACACTCCACCTATGAACCATGTTTATATCAGTCTGTAATTTCCTAGTATCCGTAATATCCCTAATTTCGCTATATATTTTAACATCATCTGCGTACACTAAACACTTTGAAAATTTGATTGTACCTGGTAAATCATTAATATAAATTGCAATGAATAGAGGACCCAGATTTGAACCATGTGGAACCCCAGATTTAACATCATAAACAAAAGACTTTGCTTGTTTATAAGTTACATATTGTTTTCGATTAATAATGTAAGATTTGAAAAGATTTACATATTGTGTTGATAACCCAAAACTTGCAAGTTTTCTTAGAAGAATATTATGATTATTTCTGTCAAAAGCTATTGCAAAATATATATATATTGCATGTACACTAAGTCTCTCATGGAGCGCATCATGTATATCTTGGACAAAATTTATCAGATTTGTTTGTATTGATCTACTTGGCAAGAAACCATGTTAATTGTCACTTAAGAAACATTTTACATGATTAAATATGCGATTGTATAGGATGGGCTCTAATACTTTCGCCGGTGCACAGAGAATTGATATGGGCCTGTAATTTTCTATTTTTGAACTTTCACCAGATTTTCAGATTTTAAGATGCGGCATACACGCGTTTCCTTCCAGATATCAGGGAACATTTGTGTTTTCATTATTAAGTTATAAATTCTAAGTACAGGAAACATCAATACCTCAGTGCATTCTTTCAAAATGTAAGGTGGTATTTCATCTGGGCCGCTAGATCGTTTCCCTTTTAACTGTTTTGTAGCACTTTCATATTCTTTCTGACAAAATGGCGAAATTGCTAATTGCTCAGTGCGTTCGTCTATTACGAGGGCCGCACTGAAAGTTTCGGGAAAATGACATAAAGAAGAAGAATGAAAGTACATCAATTTTTTATTGCTTTTCAAAATATTCACCCTTTACAGAAATGCATTGTTTCATGCGATGGAACCAATTGTTGAAACAGTTATGCCAGTCTGAAGTTGGTACCTGCGAGACATGCATTTCGTATGCTTCGATAGCCTCTTCGGGAGTGAAAAATCGCTTACCACGCAACTTGTTCTTCATTGTTGGGACCAAAAAAAAAAATCACATGGGGCTAAGTCAGGTGAATAAGCTAGATGAGTCATGAGTTCAACTTGTTCATGGTCCAGAAAGTTCCTTGTGTCAGATGATGTGTGCGAGCTGGCAGAATGATTCGACGATTGGGGTTTGAAGTTCTGAGCACGGAGTACTTGTGACAGGCAAATTGTGGTATACCATTCTGCATTGACTGTTCTACGATTCTCTAGTGCAACAGTCGCAAAGTGACCCGCTTTACCGAAAAAAGAGGCAACCATTTTTTTCGACACACTGCGTGCGCAAACAATTTTTGTTGGTTTAGGCTCATCCTGGAACACCCACGCAGCAGATTGTCGCTTTGTTTCAGGTTCAAAAGAGTAAATCCATGATTCATCGCCTGTGACGATGTTAAACACAAGATTTGATGATCTCGACTTGAACCGTTTGATCATAGCCTTGCACCCCTTCACACGGTCGTCTTTTTGTGTTTTTGTTAAATTGTGTGGGATCCAACGGGCGCAAAGCTTTTTCACACCTAAATAATTGTGCAAAATTGTTTGTATTTGACTCATGCCAATACCTAAGGAACCCTGAATTTCGCGATAAGTCACGTGTCGATCACTGTTGATCAGTTCACGAACTGCATCGATGTTTTCTGCCACAATGGCTGTCGATGGGCGGCCTTCACGAATTTCATCACTAAGGCTAACTCAGCCACATCTGAATTCTTGAAACCAGCGATAAATTGTCGTCTTTGATGGGGGCATCTTTGTGAAAAGTTTCGATCATTCGAGTGACACACTGTTGCTCTGATAAACCTTGCCGAATATCATAATAAATCATGGCACGTAAGTTCTCTCATGTTAATTCCATTTTTTTTACAAACACCTCACTTCAAACTTCTATCCTGAAACGAAAACGAATCCGTGTTACGTCAGTCCTTGTAATTACAGTCGACAAATATCACAGTTAATAAATATAACAAAATCTAACAGATTGCATAGTTGCCAGTACCTGATTCCTGAAACTTTCAGTGCGGCCCTCGGATACATGGTTCAGATGTTTCAGCATATACGGACCTTATTTAGCAAAACCATCAGAAATATCTTTTGTAGATTTGAGAGAATTTTCTTCAAAATTCATTGTGCTGTTACAAGCACCATTATTACTTTTCTTATTTCTAATAAAACTCCAAAACTCTTTAGTATTTGATTTCAAATTGCTTTCCAATTCCTTTATGTAGTTGTAATGGGCACTACTTATCATTGTTTTTACCTGCCTTCTAGTTTGCCGAAAGAATGACTTAAATTCTATTCTAAATTTTATATTTTTTTCTGTAATACTCTTTTAACTTTATCAATTTAATGATATCATTATTAAACCAACATGGGTATTTATTTGTTGTCATTCGTCTTCTTTTTGGGACTGTGGCGAGAAATACTTCATGAACTCTATTACAAAAAAAATTAACCGCCTGATTGACATCAGTCATATAATCTAATACAGACCAATCTACCACTCCAAGCAAATGATACATCTGCATGAAATTGGCTTTTTTAAAATTGTACGAATAATAAGCTTCATTTGTTATTACATCAGTAGATTCCCTTATAGTTATAGTTATATGAAAGGATGATGGTTATCTTCTTTTACAAGTGGCATTTCCTACCTACATATATTCACATTCTTTGGAATGTTAGTAAGAATAAGATCCAAATTTCTATCGAGGCGATTATTAATATCGATTACAGAATGAAGGTTATAAAAATTCAAAAAAATTAACAAAGCTCTACAAGAGGGTCCACCATTCTGTAACTCATAACCTCAACTTGTAATCGTGGGTAAGATTATAATTGTTAAAGAAAAATTGACACTTTTGTTCCACAGAATAATTTTGACCTACATCAATATATACCTGTGGCCATTAAAATACTAAACAATACACTTGGGTGACTGAAATACATTACCATAAATAGATTAAATAACAAGAATTATAATAAATGACGATATTAATATTAGTAGTAATATTATTAATACTAATAATAATATTACATATTGCGAAAAGTATAGTTAGAAACTAATTTGTTCACAATACATTTTTAACAGAAGGAAAACAAAAACTTCCCATCATATCACTTTCAAGAAAAATTAATGTATTTTAAGGCATTAAATAAAATATATTCACTAGTTCCAACGAATTTCCTTATCCTGCTTCCTGTAAATGTGCATTGCTTTCAAATGTCAGTTCCTCACACGTATTTTCCCGGCGTAGTACTTCAGTTTATTGCTTTCAATTTATATATAGATTAGAAGAAAAAGCAAGTACAAACACCCCACAATTTTTAAAGGCAACTACTATATTTTTTTTTAAAAAAAAAATACCTTGTATTCTGGGACAATTTTAATATCCTTAAATTAGGGACTTTGCTGCAGAACCGCAACACATCAACGCGAAAGTTGTTAACACAATCTTCAACGATATTACAACATTTATAGAATCTAACAAGAATGAAACAAATTCTTAATGAAACCATTCTTATCTTCTTGAAATTTTTCATGAATGATGTTTTGTGGACACCGCCACCATTAACCCGTAAGGAGACATAAGTGGGCACAAATGACCCAAGCGATTTTGGAATATTGTTTTTAATCTTTACCAATAACTTACTGATTCGACTTCTCTCAGTACCTTTCACGTGTAGCATTCTGAATGTCATGACCTTGAATCAGCTATTGGACTTCGATAGTTCCCCTCAGAGGGCCGTAGAAACACTTCCTGTGTAAATTTCACAAGACGCGCCCTCCTCCGTTTCGTATTTAAACATGCTCACATTTTAAGATTTTTATGTTTGGGAAAATTTTTATGAAGGGTGTTGTTGAGAGGGAAAAATTGCTGTTTCACTACATTACTGCTACACATAGTAAGTAGCGAAATTGGAGACCTCTTGCTCAACAGCACATACCCGCATGTGTTCAATTTTGATTCAGGGTTGCAAGCAGACTCATTATCAGAAGAGCCTACGTTAACAAAGAAGCAAAATTTGTCAAAAGTAGAAGTTTTCTCCCGTAACTTTTTGACAATACTTTAAAGTATCTTTTTCTTTTGAAATCATGGCCGGATAGAGCGACGAATGATATGTTAATTCAATATAACTTATGTATATTCAAGTCAAAAATGAGAGCGTTATATTTTGTTTTACTTGAAACATGTGTTATTTTTCTGTGCATTACTGAGGAGCTGTGAGTCTACCTAGCACAATGTTGTTATTGTCCGGTGAAAAAAATATTGCTAGAACAAGTCTTAAAAATATTTAGTATGTATAATCCGAAAATTCTATATTCACGACCCGCCATTTAGAAAACCGAAAACAAGAACAAATGTTCGAAAAAAGTATGACAGTTTCATTAGCCATTGAGTTCTTTGGAGAAGTGTTCATGTTTTATCTCCTTACGAAAAATGGGTAATTTCTATTTTTGCATTTATTTGGCATTCTGGATCACTGTGATCGATCCCCGGCCGGTTCAAATCCGGGAACTTTTCTAACGTTGGAAGCGGCCCCGGCGTCCACCCAGCCTGGAATGACATGGGTACATGGGGGAAACCCTGGCAATTAAAGGCGGTTAGGGGCGTGGTGCTGACCACATCACCCCTCCACTCACGACCGGATCAAGAAAGTGTGGGGCGTTACCCCCGGACCCCTAATACGCCATCATGGCGTGTGCTAAGCACAGGGGAACACTTAACCTTTACCTTTTACAGTATGCTAATTAATGCATGATATCATTTTTTATGAAACACATCACTGTAATTCAATAGTAAAAGTACCATACGAATTAAATATATTCACAATGTTGTTTGAATTAATTTGCATGGAGCTGATATGTACTTTTCCAAATCTTGGATATACAGGGTTATTAAAAAGTCAAGTCAACTTCATCATTAGTGAACATAGCCCGTAATGGAAAAAATGCAGTTTTTAAATTTATCGCGAAAATAACAAAAAACAATCGTATCAACATCGTTGAAATAAATGACGAGAGGGTTATTTCACATCAAATAAACGCAACAATCAACCATTTTGTCACACATCATCTAACATTTGGTGTATACCCTTCTCTTATGGTTCAAAGAAATCCCCTTTTTTTACTCTATCTCAAACGGTTTTCATTTTACATCACTTCGAAATGTCATTTAATTTGTGCTCTCTCTCACCCTTGATACTCTCCACACAAAATAACATTGCTTACATATTATTTTCCTTCCACTTAACCAATGATCAGAAAACTCTTATAGTTTGCAACAACGAGGAATTACAGAAAAAAATACATCAGCATTCACAAAATTTTATAAAAGCCTAAAACAATACTAATAATGGACTTGTAGCCTGGTTTTTGTTGTGGAAAACTAGATTTCGAAATTCCGAATTTTCAGCATGTGGACATGATAGAACCAAAAGTTTTTGAAGTTGAAATAATTGAAAATAAGTGCTCTTACTCCACAAAAGAATTAAAGTTATGCTTTATACTCCTTGTAATAAAAATGTTACGTTTCTTGGACGTTGAAGAATGACCTAGCCCTGGTGGCTTGACCATTTTCCTAAAAAAATAATAATATTTTAAAAAAAAACTTTCTTCTTGTTGTAACCCCTATGCAAGGGTAGTTCAAAAGATACATTGTTTTCATTTCAATTGACTTATTTTAGGAATCGTATTCATTTTCTTCATGACTTGTGGAATTTATAGCTTTTGCAGACCATTGCGGTGATTATGATAACTGAGCTAAGAAAATGATAGAAAGCTCGTTTAAGAAAGACATTCTTTTCATTATATTCCAAGCTACGTTCTATGTCTCGGGACTGGACCTACAGTTTAAAGTTGGATCCGAACCACTTGTGCCTTCACCGGGTATCAAACCCAGGACCCCTTGATTACAAGGCAAACACACTACCACTGTGCTATGGCGGAGGCCTTTTTTTAGAAGGGAAACAATGTAATATCAAAGTAATATATATCCAAAATTTTGGCAGAAAATATTTATCACACACTGTCTCACACACTTCTTATTGCTATTAACTGAATTACTATAACATTCGTATAATGTAATTAATAAATACAATAATTTTAATTGCATGATCATGCATTAAAGGTAAATATTTTATTTGAAACTAATAACGTAAACTTACCTGTCTTTGTACAACTTCACTCTGTTTATATCTTCGTTATCCATGCAATATAAATGTTGATTTTTTTCAGGTGCTTCTCATTGAGTACTCTTCATTTTATACTGTAAATATCCTAATTTTATTAGGTCTCCCACCAGAGACATTGCAGCCCAAAGTTTTTAAAAAATATGAAAAACAAGCTCTTACATAGAGCTTATAACTGAATGAGGAAACCAGTAAGAGAACTCAAATATTTTCTGCTAATACTTTGGATGTTTATATTTCATCTAAATAAATATAGCTTTGGTATTACATTGTTGCTGTGCTAATACAATTCTAGACATTAATTTGTCTTCACACTTGAACATCAATTTTGGCTCCACATTTCAGCCACTTGTATTAGAGATGGTAAATAAAAAACAGCATATAAAAATGTAGCTTGGAATATACTAAAAATAATGTTTTTTACCTAGCTTTCATTCATTGTCTTAGCTGGGTTATCATAATCGTCGCAACTGCCTGCGAAGGCGAAAGATTCCGCAAGTCATGAAACAGAAATGGCCGCCATTTTTAAACGAAATTAAAAAAGATCAATGCCTCGTTTGAACTACCTTTACAAAGGAGTTAGAACAACTAAAAAATGATTTCTTTTAGAAAAATGGTAGAGCGACCATTGCTGGACCATTTGGTATGCAATGTAATTTTCTTCAATGTCCGTGTTAGGTTAGCATACACCGAGAAATAACGTCATGGGTCAATTACTCCCCGCCCCCTTCAGTCCACAAAGCCACTGGACTCTTCCCCAGTCGTCCTCAAAATCAACAGGACGTTAATTGTCTGCTGAGTCAACGATATATCACGGACGTCGATAATATCACCGGATCTAACATATCACTGGATGTGTCATATTCCTGCTGAATCAGCGGGATATAATACGACCCATCTACTAATATCACTGAAGGAATTGATAAAAGAACAGCTTCATTAATTTTTTCATTAACTTTTATTCAACAGTATAACATTGTCCAAGGAGTAGAATTGTGAGTAGACTCGGGAGAGGTTTCCATCGATACTTGTCCCTTAATATATATTTATGTATAACACATAGATGTGTTGAAATGGTGATGTTGTTATCGTTCCAAACAATCTCTATCGATCTGTACTTTAGGTGATGTGATCAGTATCATGTATCAACAGACTCTCGAACTTTCATTGAAACATGCAATCGGTACTGGTGACTCAATGTCCAAAAGTGAGCCCTTCCAACATACCAAGTCACATTTGATAAAATGAGGAAATGTACGCAGTTAAAGCAAACACTAACACAATCGGCCATTTGTAGAATGGAATGCTGTTTGTTTACCATTCATTCGATGTTTCAAATTTCTATAGGAGTCTAACCTCTATTTGTTATCCATGAGTGCTGCAAAGTAGATTTGTTTTCCTATATGTACCACAGGAAATTTTTAAGTACTGATGAATTCCTTATCAACAATAATCTGATAATAATTTCACTAGTTAGTCTTAAAGTATGATTAGTTTTCGATTCACTATTACAATACTCCAATTCATATATATGCTTAATTTAGAAACTTTCACTTCCAATTAGTGACCTTGATTGCTTTTCAGACGAAATATTTTTGCTGAACATAAATATTAGATGTACTTGGTGATCCATTGCATGATGACACTTTTAGGAGATCAACTGCTGAATGTATTAGCCATTGATGAGAAACTGGGCTAAGCTCGAAGTTATTACATTCATTTACCGTTGCCTCCAGCATCCCCTATTTTTCTATCATTCAGCTACACAGCTAGCAGAACCACGCTTCTCAAAACAGCTAACCAATCGCAAACTTCCATTCTTATTATCTTTAGGCTCTTACTTTCAGGATAATTACTTCATTATAGATAACCGGGGTTTAGGTGGCTTGCTCGGCCTGCCATATATTTTAGAATGGTCCAATGGAAGATGATTCTAACTAGAGGATTACTTTACCAATAGATTTGAAACCTCGGAAATCTGTGCAACATTACTGCATGTCAGCAGTCGACAAGAAGAAGAACAGCAGGTGGATTAGTAACGCAATTGCAAAAAAGTTAAATATAATATATTCCAGCAAGTGCATAAATTATGACGGGAGACCTGCATGGTTGAATGTTGCACAAGTGTCTAAAAGGAAATAATAACAATAGCAAAGTTCAAAGTTGAGTAACGATACACTCTACACTAACATGATTTACTTGCATATCTATATATATATATATATATATATATATATATATATATATATATATATATTGTATACACACACAAAGTGAGGCACCTAAAATTACGACCGGAAATATTTCGTGAACAATAATAAATATCGAAAAACTACTATCACAGACATAAAATTATGAGGTAACTCATGAAATTAGTCGATGTAGCAGGTTCACCTACGTAAGGTAGTATGATTTTCAACATAAATTTACATTTCTCTACAAAGAAACTCAATATTGTTCTTAGTGCAATTGAAAATATCGAAACCAACATTTCCCTCTTTCTAAGTAATTCGTGTGTTGTAACAAAGATGTTTCCTCTTTGACTTCACCAATTTACAGTTAAAATGGGAAATATGTTTGTTACGATACGCAAATTACGTTAAAAGAGGGACATGTTTGATACGACACAGGAATCAACTTGTGAAACATTTGTTTCAAAAGTCAACTTCAAGTTACAGTTTATCACTTTGAGAAAATCTTATTGTTACAAAGTAACAAACGCCTTTCTTAATGTATTTTTCCTACTTTCAATTGCACAAGAAATAATGTGGGGTTTCCATGTAAGAAACTTAAGTTGAATAGTATACTTCCTCTCGTAGTTGAACATGATGTATCCACTAATTTCATGAGCCCCTACCATAACTTTAAGTCTGTGAAAGTAGTGTTTAAATATTTTTTTTATTATTCACGAAATATTTCCTGTGGTAATTTTAGGTGACTCACGCTATGTATATGATCGTTTTGAACGAACTTTCGGTGTTGTAACGTAGGATGTAACAGGAAAGATGTACAGGGTCGTGTCTAGGATCTTGTGTAGCCTTCCTTTGCTTGGCAGAGAGAGAGGTAAGGCCGGCGAATGGTCAGAGCCACATACCTGATCAGGCTCAAGGGGCAGTCCTCTGGATTCCTGGACTCGGTGGCGTCAGAGGATAGAGAATTACTCTCGGCGACAACGATGATGACAGCACGGACGAAGCGTGTGATAAAGTCACTCCAGACGCTTCGCTGCAAAAGCACACCTCGTCACAGTGTAATTGCGCGTAGTATTTCCTATGAGGACAATAAATATTCACTATCCTTGTTTCCAAAAATTCCTGTCACTTATCATTTTCACGATGTGCAGTTTTATGATGAGTTGAAGAGATACCGTGTCAGTTCTTCCTTGTTTCCAGCAGAATGAGCAACACCGTAGTTGTAAGCTAGGTTCTGTCCATCAGGATTTTTTTGTTGTCGTTTACTCGATTGCGCCAGTATGCTCATTTTCACAATTGCTTCCATTTCACTTTTGGAGTTACTTCGCCTTCCCATGACATATGTCCGAGTATAACCCTTTTTGCATTGAATTATGATATGAGATATGCGGAGACATGAATATTTTTTGTTTGACCAGAACTTCTACAGGTAGAGGATATGTATCAAAATGATCCGACATATTTTGTTTATAATTTAATTGTAATTTTTTTGTACTAAGAAGTATACCGCCTGGCCACTATGCGTGTTGATTTGTCATTACACCAAACTATAAATCTCACATACTTGGTTGTAAATTTGTTCACTGTTAAATTAAATCTTCATTCAGATTTATCTAAATCTGATAGAATATCCTTAAAAATTTGTCATACATCTTTGTCACCAAATATTTTGTTTGTCATTGTTCTCAAAAACAAAATGGAGAACCATTGTGAATTTTCTAAAGTAAATATGGACATGCTACATAAATTATACATATTACGTACATATGTGTTAGAAGCATATTATGTAAATTTGCGATTTACCTGTATCCACTATGTTCCTCCAACGTAATTTGTCCTCTCTTGCAGTGAAATTATGGCTTTTGCACTAATATACACAAACAGTGGAGTGCCCAAGAAGGGTTTGTGTTGGTCATGACACCCCTCTTTGGTACAATATTGCCAAAAAAAGAAGAAATAACGAAAAGCAAGGAAAAAAAAGATGGCTATATAATGACTGTCTCCCAAAGGAAGTATACATCACCCCTACCATTCCGAAAATAATCCTGGGTACGCCACTGTACACAAATACAAATGCATTATGCTCCAGACGCCTGACGGTACTTGTAAATACCAAACTGAAATTTAGGCCTAATTTAGATAATATCTTGAGAAAATATTACATGCTTTGCACATATTACATGCAGAACCAATGAGAAATAATGGAACAGTTTCCATGCTTAATATTAATTCAAATCCACATAGAAAGTTTTCCTTGAAAAATTATGTTGTCAGGCAAAACACAAAAGCAAGGACCGAAAGAGAACATACGTAAGTATTGTACGCAGAAGTACCACAAGGATTTAGAAAAAAAAAACTGTGTGTCCAGAACGTGAGTTCTAGAACGCTGGTAATTTAAAATACCTTTCAGTAATTTTAGGGATAAAACGTATCTTACGTTAAGTTTTACGTTATCGGTTAATTCTTAACTTAGTTTCCTATTGACATTAGTATATTTCATATATAATAACATAATGAAATTTAAGTGAAAGTACTTGCTTGATGTGCTAATTTAATTCTGAGAGTCATTGAGACGGTACATGAGATGGGCGGATGTCCCTTACACAAAGGCGTCACGAAAGGCCTCAGTACTTGTCCCAAAATTCCCAAAATACCCGAACGGCCTTTAGCGTATCCCACTCGGAACGGTGAAAGCGCGGATTGGAAAGCTACAGAAGACAAATTTACTAATTACCAACAACTATATGGAATATCTAAGAAAATAATATAAAATAAAGTAAAATAAATTCAAATTTGAAAAATGCAATTTTCTATGTCATATCAATGTAATTCAACTTCAGTGTGTAAATTACCACACACAAATATCTTGTATAATTAACCTGTAGTACTGTGATACGCTTTCTGGACCAACCTCGTATATATATCACAACATTTCAGAAATTTAACTCATCCTTAATTTTCATGATATGCCCTTCGTACATGCAAATTAATAGACGGATCTGATTTTTATTACTTACTTTATACTGATCTTAATGCAATAATGCTCTAAAAGTACTGATTTCATAAGAGAGCAAAAAGTTGGTCAACAATGTTTCAATTTCCCTCTTTCGTCTTTAAGTTGAATAGCAACTTTGTTCTATAACCTTAACAACGGCAGTTATCATCACCAGTACACACCCAGAATTTCCACTCCTGGAAGAAAAAAACAATAACTGAAGATTAAAATTGGTAAACGCTGTAAGTGCCAGAATAATTCAAACATCGTTTTCCACGTTAATGTGCCATGCTTAATAATGTGGTACACGTGAAAAGTGGCTGCTAGCCCTCTAAGTAGTTCAAAGGTCGTTTAAAGAGGTAACTAGTGTAGTAGTGTGTTTGGTACTATTACTGGGACGAGAAATGATGAGCCCCTCTCAAGCAGATTTGGCTACACTTAAAACTAACTCAAGATGTGCATATGAGCTTATTGCTCAAGTGTGGTACTCTGTCTAACCCAAGATTTTTGTAAAAATGCCCTCGGGAATTTCCCGTGAAATGATGAGCCCCCTCAGATTGATTTGCCTACACTTACAAAAGCCACATCTGTGAGATTGTTGTCCATAAGCTTGTCAAAAATATGCCCCTCTTGATATTTTTTTTGGCTACACCTAAAACTAAGCCAAGATGCTCATAAAACCCACACCCACCCACACCCACACACACACACACACACACACACATACACACACACATGTTTACATCTGGTTTATTTCTCTTGCATCATGTTGTGCAACAAATTATTATCCAATATTATGCAACAAATTATGATGCAAGAGCTTTTGCATCATGTTGTGCAACAAATTATTACCCAATATTATGCAACAAATTATGATGCAAGAGCTTTTGCATCACATATCAGTTAGTATTGTAAGAGTGGCTGAGGAGTACAGATGTGTTGTTGCAGTGCTCCTCTTATTTTTTTTTAAAAAAAACACAAAAATATAGCAGATTTGTATAAATTGAATTATAGGTTTGTTTTATTTAATATACAGAATTTTCTAATATATTGAACAAAGGGTTTATATCTGCCCCAGTTTGTTATACATGACACATGGTATTAGGTTATTGTTTTTCTAGGACATGCCTGTGTAGACATGTATTTGTGGTGGCTTAGTGCTTCTGTACTTATTCTATCTTTGTGCATGTAGGCTATCAGCTTTATACAACCTGTCATAGGTTTATTAAGTATAGAGTTTTGATTTGAACCCCAAGAAATTTTATATAAATACCAAAGCCAAAAATATTAACACACATACACACACACACACACTAAATATACAAAGCACACTGCTGAACCCAACTGATATTTTTTATTAAGCATAGAATTTTGATTTGAATCCCAAGAAATTTTATATAATAAGCCAACAACAAAAATGCCAAATAAAAAATATTGTAATCAATGCAATAAGAATATATCCAGCCCCAATTGGGCTAAGCACCAAAAAAATTGTAATCCAGACAAATGCAGAACTCTCACAAAAATATGCCCAAAATGCCATACAAAATATAGCATGGAATACTTCACATATAAACATATAGATACTTGTTCTGCACAGTCAACAACATTGCCAAACAAAATTGATAGGACATATTGGCGTGATTGCTCTGTATAACTTAGATTGCAAGGCCAAATTTTGTATTTTTCTAGACCAGGAGCTAGACCCTGTGCACCAGAAACAGGCTATAAAGTGCCTCTCCACAAATTATGTAAGCATTATGGAGCACACAATACACTTTACAATTTTGAGAATCTTAATTTAAATTCAGGAACAAGAGATTTGGATTTGATGTATCTGGAAATATTCCTTCTTTCAAAAAATGTTTGCATCTTGAATCAACCTGCAAACAATATTACATGTTAGGCTGGGATATCTCAACAGCAGAGGCATGCAGCTTAGTGGTTTCCCGCACTCACACTCTGTAAATACATTCCATGATTTTATTATCCTATTAAAGCACCCAATGCTGCAATTTTTAAATTTTTGCTGAAGAAGATACATGATAACATCATTTGTGTTCATTATCTGAGAATTGTATGCATCAAAAGATTGCAGGTGATGATTGAAATCTGCACCACTATACAGCATCCCACTGTCTGTTGTAACAAATTCTGACCTATGGAACCTGTCCAGATATAGCTGCAAAGATCTGAAATGCTTCCAGTTTGAGCTCTGATTAGGAAGGATCTCAAAATCATAGAATCCCCTTAGCTTTGTATAATTTGTGAACCAGTGCCCATAATAGGAAAAATTGCTGTAATAATAGAAAACAACAAAAAATCCTACAATTCTTCTATAGGTATTATACACATTACACTGAAACCCCCTAATCATTCTTAGGTTAAGATATTTGAAACATTGTGTGCTGTCAAGTGCCCACTGAAACTCTGTTTCATTGTTGATGGCAAACACATCATGCTCTGACAGTGTTGAGAATCTAATTCTGAAACCCTCAACAAGAGATTCAGATATAATACATCTTGCAATGTCTCTTCTCTCAAAGAATGACATGGTGCATGCATAATATATCTAAGATCTATATGCACAGTTGCAATCTTTACACACAACAGTTTTCATAGAATAATCAGCACTACAATTTTTGGATTTTTGATCCAACAGATACATCATAATCTCATTCAAATCTATAATACCTCTATTGTGGAAATTTCCTGTGCGGACAAAATCACACCCTCTATACACCATGCCTGTGTTTGTAGTTATAAAATCAAATTCATCAAAATAGCTTAGGTACATGTTATAATTAAAATGTTTCCAGTTTGCAGTCTGATCAAAAGACATATGAAAATTGTACAGTACTACAATATTTGTGTTTGTAAACCAGTAATTGTTCTTGTAGGAATCATTGTAACTGACAAAGAATCCAACAATTCTCCTCTGTATGAAATACACCATTTTTTCACTCTGGCTGATACATCCCAGGCTCAGGTATCTAAAACTGTGCTCACTGTTGAGCACCCATCTGAACTCAGTTTTATTTCTCACAGCAAACAAATCATACTCTGACAATCCATGGAACACAAGTCTAAAATTATCCAAAAGTGACTCAGATTTTATGTATTTGGAAAGGTTTCTTCTGTCAAAAAACATAATTGCATAACTTGCTGCAGTGTGAACGTTCTGTATATACAATTAACTAGCAATAAATCTGTCTAATAGGAACATGTGCATGACTAGATGATAATTATCACAATTGTTCTGTGTTTCAGGCATGTTGATAAGCCCTAGCCTTCCAAGACAACAACACACTTAAAAATACAATATTGCAATTTTTTAAGAACATGTTGAATATTTAGCTTGATCACCTCAACCCTAGGCTGATGATGCTCCTGCTGCCCACTGCCAGACGTTTGTGCCTGAAATACATGATGTTGATTGGCTTTTCAAATTTAATTATTTTTGCTCTGTATGTTTTATTGCAGAGGCAGACAGGATAATTGTTTACCACAGTTGCATGTATCACACAGGTTGTTCTCCTCCAGTGACAGAGCAACACAATCATGGTTACAATTCCTAAATTTCTGCCTCAGGAAATACATAACAAGCTTATTCAAATATGTGTGCTTTGAGTACTCAACCCTGTCAGGATCAAAATCCACCTTACTATACAAATTTCCCTGATCTGTGGTTATGAATTCAATATCACTATGCACCAGTCTCATGTTAATAAGTTTATTTAAAAATTTAAAATGCTTCCAATTTAAACTCTGACATGCAATCATGTGCATCATGTACTCCCCAAACAATTCATAGCAATTGTTGAACCAGTGACTATCAAACCATCTTAACATGCAGTAGTAATGACACCTGTCTGTATAAAAATTAACAAAAAATTGTAGACACAAAACATAGATAATTGTATATGCATAACATCTGAAAAGATTCCAGGTCTTTACCACTCATAGTTTCTGAGATAATCAAATTCAAAAAAATATCGATTTTTTTAAAAACATGCACAACAGCCTGTAGAGTACAAATATCAGACCCCCGGACCTGTAACATGCATCATTTCTGAGTTTTTCAAGTTTATAGGCAAAATTACAAGTTTTTTTGAAAAAATTGTAGAGACACAAAACATAGAGAATTTTATATGCATAACATCTGAAAAGATTCCAGGTCTCCAGCACTCATAGTTTCTGAGATAATCAAATTCAAAAAAAAATATCGATTTTTTTCAAAAACATGCATAACAGCCTGTAGAGTACATATATCAGACCCCCGGACCTGTAACATGCATCATTTCTGAGTTATTCAAGTTTATATGTAGAATAGAAGACAATTGCATGCACATTACATATACAGGGTGTTTCTAAAGGTCGTTTACAACGCTTGGGAGATGATTCCTCACACGAAAACAAGCAAAAAGTGTGAGTAACATTTTTACGACTGAGGTTTCGTTTCCGATATAGGAGCCTCGCAAAAGGTGACAAAGTGAACGTCACACTTAACTGGGACGAATACTATCACAGATAGAGAGGCGGTTCCAAGGGAATCATAAAGGAATCGTATGTGCTCAGTCCGGAAGTCACTATGAAGAGTTCACTGCACGCATGCGCAATGGAGTCCTCAAAGGAATTGGGGATTTCCAGCAAGAACAATGCATGGAAAGGGTATGTAACGCAGCAAGAAGGACCGTGACAATGAGAAATGCGTTAAAGACAACACATTCCGACCTCAAACATCAAAACATGAGCACGGAACACAAAATCCGAAAAGTTGAGCACGGTTGCATACCCCAGTTACACGCGAGGAATGAACGAATCATGTCATGTGACATACGAGAGACACATTACTCCACCAGGAGGAGGGAAAGAAAAACAGAATATCAGATGATTGCGACAACGTGTATTTTTACACGCGACAACTACGTAATACCCCTTCCCCACACGCACAACAAACAACAAATGGTACAATGTCTTACGCACAGACACTGTACACCAACTGAAGATGCCACTTTCAGTCGTCCCAGACGTGTTGCAGGTGCTGGGATATGATCAGCAGTTCGCTCTAGGTTGTCATACGCATTGAAAAGTACTAGTATGTTGTATTGAAAGAAGTTGACGTGGTGGGGTGGGCAAGTCAAATATCGCAACAATTGGTCTGTGATGTTCGTACGGTGATACGGCCAATTTGTGCAGTGTGTCAGTGTTAAACAAAAACGATACTTTGTAGTTACAGCTCCATATTACGCAGATTGCTGCGTATACGACCCAGCAGCTAGCAGACATGCATCTTATGTATGGGGAGGCACGTGGTAATAGCCGTGAGGCGAGGCGTCTTTATGGAGAACGCTTTCCACATAGACGTTTACCGTCTCACGCCTTCTTTCAGGTAGTGGGCAGTCGACTGCGTGAAACAGGGTCAGTGTTACCACCGCGGCAACAAGTTGGAAGACCCCGAAGTGTACGCACACGTCAGTTTGCAGAAGATGTGTTAACAGCGGTAGCAGAACATTCTGGCACTCGCTCGGGCACGAGACACGTCTCATGTGAATGTTTGGCGAGTGTTGTCAGAGGAAGGAATGCACCCTTTTAAACTGCAGAAAGTACAAGAACTGTTACCTCGTGCATAAGCTGGACACAAACCCTCACTTCGGGGCAAAGGTATTGTGGACAGATGAAGCCATTTTCACCGGGATGGATGTCTTCATTAGAAGAAACAGTCATGTCTGGGACTTTGACAACCCACATGCACTTTTTGTGGCCCATCACCAGCACAAGTTTTCAGTGAATGTGTGATGCGGGATAGTACATGATCATTTAATTGGACCATACATTCTCCCTGTTCGCCTGAATGGTCGCACGTATCAGGCATTTCTTAGTGAGGTTCTGCCGAAACTGTTGGAGACCGTACCTTTGCCACTGCGGCAAGAAATGTGGTACCAACACGATGGGGCACCAGCTCATTTCGATCGTAATGTAACACATTTCCTGCATGATGTGTTTCGCAATAGGTTCATTGGTAGGAATGAGCCTTTGCCTTGCCCACCGAGGTCACCAGATCTCAACCCTCTCGATTTTTCTTCTGGGGAGAAATGAAAACCCTCGTATACGACACACCTGTCACATCAGCTGAGGATCTCGTTGCTCTCATCAACGTCGCCGCCGCGACGGTAGCAGATGCACCTGGCTTGTTTGCTCGTACTCGACAATCCTTGATTCGTCGCTGTCATCTCTGCGTAGAAGTGAACGACAGACATTTTGAAAACCGGCTGTGATTATCGCCCTCGGCAAATCCCAGTGAGAACACTCTTGGCATTGCTCCCCACCCCCTTTGTGTGGTGAAAGTGACATCTTCAGTTGGTGTACAGTGTCTGTGCGTAAGACATTGTACCATTTGTTGTTTGTTGTGCGTGTGGGGATGGGGTATTACGTATTAGTCGCGTGTAAAAATACACGTTGTCGCAATCATCTAATGTTGTGTTTTTCTTTTCCTCCTCCTGGTGGAGTAATGTGTCTCTCGTATGTCACATGACATGATTCGTTCATTCCTCGCGTGTAACTGGGGTATGCAACCGTGCTCAACTTTTCGGATTTTGTGTTCCGTGCTCATGTTTTGATGTTTGAGGTCGGAATGTGTTGTCTTTAACGCATTTCTCATTGTCACGGTCCTTCTTGCTGCGTTACATACCCTTTCCATGCATTGTTCTTGCTGGAAATCCCCAATTCCTTTGAGGACTCCATTGCGCATGCGTGCAGTGAACTCTTCATAGTGACTTCCGGACTGAGCACATACGATTCCTTTATGATTCCCTTGGAACCGCCTCTCTATCTGTGATAGTATTCGTCCTAGTTAAGTGTGACGTTCACTTTGTCACCTTTTGCGAGGCTCCTATATCGGAAACGAAGCCTCAGTCGTAAAAATGTTACTCACACTACTTGCTTGTTTTCGTGTGAGGAATCACCCCCCAAGCGTTGTAAACGACCTTTAGAAACACCCTGTATAAAGATTACAAGTTCCCATCACTTATAGTTTCTGAGATAATCAAAATTCAACAAATTTTCAGTATGTTGTTCAGTAGGGCACCACAAGTTGATATCTTCCTGCTGGAGTGGCACAGAATGCATAGTTCTCAAAATACTGTTAATACTGCACTTTCCATAAAATTATATTTATAGAACAAACATAAATTGGACATTTGCAGCTTAAATATTGCATCTATCAAAAAAAATATAGAGACCTAAAACATAGAGAATCATGCACAGAATCCACCTGAAAAGATTCCAGGTCTCCAGCACTTGTAGTTTTTGAGAAATCACAAAATCAAAAAAAATATCGATTTTTTTTACAAAACTTCTAAACATCATGCAGAGTTGAAATACACAACTCCCATGCCTCTATCTTGAAAAATAGGCAAGTTATTCAGGATCTAGAGAACAACAAGATTTCTTTGAAAAATTGTAGAGATCAAAAAGTTGCATTTTGACATGCCTATGAGAAATCACCAAGCCCCGTGTCTCTAGCATCAATAGTTTCAGAGTTATAAGAGCAACAAAATTATTGATTTTTTTTTCAAAATTTGAGTATGTTTTTCAGTGGGCCATGCTGAGTCACCCCCAGAAATATAAGCGGCCTACATAAGCATAGCCTTCAAAACTGTAGGGTTGTATTAAGAATATCCTGTTTTGGGATTGACATCAACAGAGGTGTAAACATATAGACTCAAATTATGCAGCAGACAGGTTATGTTACTCTGTAGCCCATGCCAAACCCAAAATCTTAATCACACAAACATACAAATTTGTATTAAGAAATAATTAATATAGGTAGTGGTGTACATATATAGACTCAAATTACACAGCAGGTAGGTTATGTTACTCTGTGATAGACTTAAATTATGCAGCAGGCAGATTATGTTTTGAGAACTCTAAAGAAGGGAAAAGGAATACATGTTTCTGAACAATCAATATGCAGACACTTAATCTAAAAGCCTATCTAGATGTTTCTGGATGTATTATATTAGATTAAAAGCATGCACTTAGCTTGAAATCCTGTGTGTTTTATAAGATCAATAAATTGATTCTAGGTAGTTTCAGATTCTTGTATATTATACAATTGTTAAAACATACAATTGTAAGAAGTATTAAATTATTAACTAGCAGTTCTGCCTGTACAATTATAAGCAGTTTTAACAATCTTATGTCTGTACAATTGTAGGGACAAAAGACATTTGATTATCAACACTACATATAATTATAAGCAGTTATGCCTGTACAATTGTGAGCAGTTTTAACAATTTTATATCTATACAATTATAAAACAAAACAATCAACACTATATAATTATAAGCAGTTCATGCTTGTATAATTGTGAGCAGTTTTATTTGTATTTATAAAGCAGAATACAGAAGATCCTCAACACTATACAATTTTAAGCAGTTCTGTCTGTAGAATTGTAAGAGCAGTTTTAACAATCTTATATTTGTATAATTGTAAGGGCAGAAGCAGTTTATGCCTGTTTGTGATTTTAGTAAGGCAGAGTACAGAAGATTCTTAACACTGTATAATTTTAAGCAGTTTTGTCTGTATAATTTAACAACTATATTTGTATAGTTACAAGCAAATTGTACAGTTGTAGGTAATTTTGCCCATATAACTGTAAGCAGTTCTAACATCTGCTTGTATAGTTGTAAGAATTGTAATATGTTTGTGTGTAGAGTTATTTATATGCTTGTATATTTGAAACAGTTTGAAGTATTGTGGAATATATGTATATTCACAGGATGTGAGTCATAAGCAGATATGGCTGATAAGAGTTGCTCCAGAAATGCCTTAGCTTAGAATCATATGCCGATGTGGCTGATAAGAATAGGCCTTAGCATAGGGAACATAGGGCCAGCTTTGAAGCAGATAAGAACATGGCATGGGATCCATTAACCTGAAAGCTTTGTACACCTGCAATGCGGAGCCGGGGCTTGGGTTAGATTCACTCCTTCACAATTTTACCTACCTGGTGGATGTGACTTTTCTGAGCAGGTAAATATTGTATATACACCTGAGCATGGAATAATACAAGGAAGAGTTAGTTCAAACTTCTCCTCCACCCTATAGGGAAGATAGGGTACGGAGAAACTGCTGTTGTTGTTCTGCTGATTCTGAATCAGAGGATGTTATGTGCAGTTCAACAATTCTAAAAGCTATGCTGGCATTTTTCTGTGTGCTGTCACTGATCCTAATTTTGGGCCAGTTGTATTTCTGGTGACTAGGCATATCTGCTTCTGATTCAGAACCTGTGAATATCCAATGCTTCTGTAGGATCTCTAGAATATTTAAAACTATACAAAAAATTGAATATATCTAAAATAAAAAATACTCTAACAGAGCTACATATTAAACAACATGTTTCCTACAATTGTATGTGTCACTCAAGTTGTTCTCTAACAATACAATCATCCCTAAATTTTTGTTCTATGAAATATTCAGCAGACAAGTTCTGGATTAAAATCCTCACTGCTGTACATATCAGGCCTACAGTTTTGAAGGCCATGTTTGCTGTGTGATAGCACTAATTGATTCTGGGCCGCTTATATTTCTGGGGGTGACTCGGCATGGCCCACTGAAACACATACTCAAATTTTGAAAAAAAAAATCAATAATTATGTTTTCTCTTATAACTCTGAAACTATTGATGCTAGAGACACGGGGCTTGGTGATTTCTCATAGGCATGTCAAAATGCAACTTTTTGATCTCTACAATTTTTTAAAAAAAATCTTGTTGTTAAACAGAGCAATCACACCAATATTTCCAATCAATTTTGTTTGGCAATGTTGATGACTGTGCAGAACAAGTATCTATATGTTTATATGTGAAGTATTCCATGCTATATTTTGTATGGCATTTTGGGCATATTTTTGTGAGGGTTCTGCATTTGTCTGGATTACAATTTTTTTGGTGCTTAGCCCAATTGGGGCTGGATATATTCTTATTGCATTGATTACAATATTTTTGATATGGCATTTTTGTTGTTGGTTTATTATATAAAATTTCTTGGGATTCAAATCAAAATTCTATGCTTAATAAAAAATATCAGTTGGGTTCAGCAATGTGCTTTGTATATTTAGTGTGTGTGTGTGTTAATATTTTTGGCTTTGGTATTTATATAAAATTTCTTGGGGTTCAAATCAAAACTCTATACTTAATAAACCTATGACAGGTTGTATAAAGCTGATAGCCTACATGCAAAAAGATAGAATAAGTACAGAAGCACTAAGCCACCACAAATACATGTCTACACAGGCATGTCCTAGAAAAACATTAACCTAATACCATGTGTCATGTATAACAAACTGGGGCAGATATAAACCCTTTGTTCAATATATTAGAAAATTCTGTATATTAAATAAAACAAACCTATAATTCAATTTATACAAATCTGCTATATTTTTGTGTTTTTTTTTTAAAAAAAATAAGAGGAGCACTGCAACAACACATCTGTACTCCTCAGCCACTCTTACAATACTAACTGATATGTGATGCAAAAGCTCTTGCATCATAATTTGTTGCATAATATTGGGTAATAATTTGTTGCACAACATGATGCAAAAGCTCTTGCCTTATAATTTGTTGCATAATATTGGATAATAAATTGTTGCACAACGTGATGCAAGAGAAATAAACCAGATGTAAACATGTGTGTGTGTATGTGTGTGTGTGTGTGTGTTTGTGTGGGTGGGTGTGGGTGTGGGTTTTTTGAGCATCTTGGCTTAGTTTTAGGTGTAGCCAAAAAAATATCAAGAGGGGCATATTTTTGACAAGCTTATGCACAACAATCTCACAGATGTGGCTTTTGTAAGTGTAGGCAAATCAATCTGAGGGGGCTCATCATTTCACGGGAAATTCCCGAGGGAATTTTTACAAAAATCTTGGATTAGACAGAGTACCACACTTGAGCAATAAGCTCATATGCACATCTTGAGTTAGTTTTAAGTGTAGCCAAATCTGCCTGAGAGGGGCTCATCATTTCTCGTCCCAGTAATAGTACCAAACACACTACTTAGTGTGAACGTTCTTATGCTTTTGGCACTTAAAACGTTTACCACTTTTAGTCCTCAATTAGTACACGGATACATGCAACGTTATACTGAGCAACCTTTGCGTATATTCATGGGATGGAATGGTACTTGGAGATACTAGTGAACATATTGATTATAATAAACACATTACAGTCCTGCCACCAACTTGCAGTGTGTATTTTCTTGTATTATTTTTTGAAAAAAGAGATGAAGCAAAATGTATCTGGTCTTCTTAAAAACACGTCATATTTAAATTTCAAAAGTACCAACTTGAATATTTTCACCTGAGGATATGTTCTTGTAACACCACCTCCACTAACAAAAACACGATGATTCACAAATGTAGGTAAATGTTAAGGCTACAATGTTCACATTTGCAAGAAGACATTTTTCTTTCAACTCAAAATATATGTGTGACAAAATGTAGTGGTTTTATAACTCGAACAAATATAATGTCAACTTCTGTTGTGCATATCTATGCAACAAGAGAAACACTCTAGCATGTATTGTTTTAATCGGCTATGAGCATTCCCATATAAGGGCATGTGACCTTGACGAAAGTTTGAAAGTAAAAATACACTGTCCCACACATCAAAACTGGGATGTAAGAAACGTTCAATAACAATTTCGTTAATTTCCAAAATTAGAGAGTGTTCTGTACTAGTTTCAAGTACAAGAAAAATCATATTTTCACAGTAATGGCTCGCCTGCCATCGCTTTCAAACCAAGTTGTTTAGAACGAGCGTTTCTAGATCTTCCTCGCAACACACAGTGCACTCGCTAGCACGCTTTAAGTACTAATCGCGAATAAGATAGATCTACCAAACGTGTACGTTATTATGAGCTCACGCAATATTTGAAGATAAAACCCAGCTCACCTCCATGGCGTGGTGGGGAGTTGAAGGACTGTGACTTTACATACCTATGAATCTCATATTTCCAGTCTTCCAGCCAACGTGCAATATCTCAGGCGTACATCAAATTCTTCTCCATGGCTTCACAGTTGAAGGACGATCGAGGACTAAAAGTTGTAAACTTTGTAAGTGCCAAAAGCGAAAGTGTTGGGAAATCGCATCCTTCCGCACATCAGCCCGTAAAAACGTCCACACTAGTGACCTCTTTACACGCCCTTTGAACTACTTAGAGGGCTACCAGCCACAATTCAGGTTTACCACTTTATTATGCGTGCCACATTGCACAGTTTAACGTGGAAAACGGTGTTTGAATTATCTTGGCACTTTCAGCGTTTACCAATTTTAGTCTTCAATCCACCACGAACATCCATATGTCAGACGAAAGCTAATGCAAAAGAATTCCTACCTCCGGACGGTAATCAAATACCACCTTGTGTTCCATCTTTCTCGCGGGAACCCAAGTATTTTCACTATTTTTTGTGCAACACTTTTGTCAACTGCCTCACTGGCATTCCACTGAATGGTTTTGATATAAACATTTACATTGGTAAGTGTGTTAAGGATCCCTCTGTATACTTTGAACATTAGTATTTTTTAACAATCACCTTTCGTAAAGGCATAAATGTGAAATATGCTGAATATTATTTTACATCATTTTTATGTACAGTTTACGGAATCCATTCAACTCAAATGTTACCCGAATTGTCCTTGTACGTAAGAAGACACAAAATGCACTGTATATATTTTAAGAAACATAAGACTATTTATATTTAGGTCCGAAACATCTAACAATGATGTTTAATTAACAGTCAAATTAATTTTATCATCTAAATAACAGACGTATAAGACGTAACTTCTGAGTTTTCGGTTTTTCATGTAGAAGAGCCATTGCTATCTAGCGACCCTCTCATGTATTAACCAAAGCAGGGATGACTGTGTTCAGCATTTACACTCCACATATCGTGAAATATCTCAGCATATATTGCTTGGACCTTCCTTAAATTTTTATCTTACCCTTTCTTCATATGTGTAAATTTACTATATTAGATGAACCTTATGACGATACTGTCATATCATTTTCCACGAGATGACACCAAATAAGTGTTCTAAGATTTATTATGTGGTTTAAGTGATACCTAATTTAGATAATTATTGATAAATATTTATGTTATTTAGTTTTAACGAGTGTTTAGACAGCTATCTTTATTTCACAATTTTGCTCTTAATAAGGAATATTTCTTTTTTGCACGCAGACGGTGTAAAGTACTGCAGTTTCGAAGACGCCTCTTGTGCAGATGCTGCAGAAGGTAGGAATTTAATGCAATACAGACAAAGATATTCAACTGTATTCAAAAATGAAGAGTTGAACTAAATTTGACATTATATTTGTAAAATGTGGTGGTGGTATTTTCCCTTCATCTGCTACATGTTTATTTGGGTTTAATATGGAATTATGCTGTTTTATTCTATGGTATTTTATATTGGTTTTCAGGACAGATGAAACCCATGCCACAATAGCCCTTCAGGCTAGTTGGAACCAGTGGCACAATAGCCCATCAGGGCAGATTAAACCAGTGGCACAACAGCCCTTCACTTTTGAATATTATCGATACCAAGATTGTTCACAAATTATCATCTAGAACAAACGTTGCTATTCTTTGGAAGAGCAAGTTCATTTAAACTATTCTTTCAACTTCCTTAACTGTATCATACGAAAGCAAAAATGTGTCCCGCGTTCGATACCCGGATGAGTCACATAGTGGTTCGGAATGCACTTTAATCTGAAGTTCCAGTCTTGCTTAGCCTTTCATGGCATAGAGTGGGCTTAACACACCAACTAGCCTAATAAATAAAGGTTTCATGTCGGGAATAATTCCGAAAAAGCTGAATTTTGGTCAGATATTAGAACACTACTAGTAGTGCAAAATCCCATAAGTTCTTCACCACCAGCGTCCCCAAACATCAATTTTGTAGACTCTCAAATATTGGCTTATACGTCCGTAACTAATAGTTGTAGAAACATCATCTTTTCTTAGTCTAAATCCATATTAGATTGGCTTAAAAAACTATTGTGTTCAATATTTAAATAATGTTGGTGGTCTTGCAATATTTTAAAAAAATAATCATTAAGAGTATTTTTTTATCTTACTTTCTAAAGTTTTCCTCTTGTAAGATTTGAACAAATGAAATGACAAGAATTGTTTGCAATAATAGTTGTAGCGTAATTTATAAGCTTTAAAACAATATAAATTTTAATGTATTTTAATGAAAGATACACTTAAGATTTGTCTCCCAATGGAGGACAGTACCAAGCAAGGGTGTCATTATCACAATCAGTTAAGTCTTGAATCATTGACTGCTTGATAAAAGCAAAATACTTTGGTAGAATTAATTGTTAAACCAGTTAAGACACGTTCAGTGAACCAGCCAATCGCCATTTTTGTGCTGACGGCCGCCATCTTGAAAAGTGTCCACTATATTGGATATTTTTGATTTGATATATCTTGGGATAGGTGGCACCTGTCAACTACCGTTTTTTTTTCTTCAGAAATGCTCCAAGTAGTGTGAGCTTTCAAAATATATCAACAAATTAATTTCTGAAGAACATAGAGAGTAGTTTTGTAGAAAACTCACTATTTGCATATAATATTCTATATTGTTTGAATTGGGTGTTGAGCGATCTAAATAAATCGTTTCCGGGAGACCATGGACTAAAAAAACTTTCTCAACTAGAGCTGTTGCTATGTTTTGTGCATCATGATTAGCCAAAAGAGCTGTAATGACGTATCTAGTACAACTATCAACTACTGATAGAAACTATTTGTATTTGTGCGCCTTAGTAGAGACTACAGGTCCACAGACGTCAAGAAGAATTGGTTGAAAAGGAAGAGGGGCAGGAGGACTTGTCTGGAGGGTATGGGGTTTAGAACCTTGTGGTTTCTTTGAGATCAGCCAAGGGATTCAATGTCGTACCTAATCATACACAAATTTCTTCATGTTAGCGAAAAAGTAGCGCATAAGCATTAAATTATATGATTTTTGTGCGCCTTGGAGACTTCCATTCATTTTATGTGCATGAATATGATCGAAAACTTGATTTCTTAATGCGTGGGGGACACAAAGCCTATCCTGACAACCTGTTTTGATTTTGTTTGTCCTGTATAAGACGCCATTTTTGAGTACATAAGAATAGGAAAGTTTTTCTAGCTTAGGATTACTAGCTTGATCTTTGTTTTCTAAAATGTCAATAATGTCTCTTAAATAGGAGTCTTTCCTTTGTTCTGTGCTAATATCTAAATCTTCTGATACTTGATGAAAGAACAGAGCATCATCATCATCATCATCGTCATTCTTCTTGTCAGGATTAGTCTTTTCAAGCGGTAAGCTTGCACGGAAAGTGCATCCGCAAGTTCATTTTTACTGGCGCTGACATGCATGATTGTGCTCTCAGTAGGTTTGTGTATGTGAATGACAGGTGATCGTGGGTTTACTGTAGCATTGGTAAGGACTACTGCATGCTGAGTCATAAGGGAAGCAGATGGGGTAAAAAGTACAGGCTTATGAGTGTTAGGTGTGGTAGTGGTATGTTTCAAATTGATATAAGATTTTGATCGTGGATGTAACTGAATTGTATTTGAAAGGGTAGCTTTCTCCTTATACACATTTGCATTTTCAATTTGGTTGAATACGTCATGCGACACCTGGTGAGTTTTGTACCTTAACCTCAAAATACTGTAATTTGGAGTACGTCCTAAATGATGAAGAGTTATTGTATTTTCTTTTAACGACATCTCGCACCTCTGTGTTCGCAAAAAGTCATTTCCTAAAATTGGAGGGACATTTGTTGAATCTATAATTCTAAAAGGGTGTGAATATTTATACTTTCCAATTCTGATAGGAAGTACTACAATTTCAGACACATTCAGTTTTGTTCCGGACACACCTTGAATTGTGGACTTTACATTGTAGGTTTTTCTTTCGGAAGGGAGGGGTAAATTGATATCTGGGAACACACATCAATAAGTACATCTATTTCTTTCCCTTGTATGCTACTGTTGATATAATACAAGCAATTTTTCTCAATGATAGGAACTTTGTCTATTCTACCATTATCTTTGATTTCGTTAATGCAAGTCCAAGATGATTCTAGTTTAAACTATTATCTCTTTGTGGTTTGTAATAGCAGTTATCGCTCGAGTGATTATAGCGACCACAGAACGTACAGGCCGATGGATTTGTATCGTCGAGATTACCCACATTTCTTTCTGATCTCTACGTTGAAACCTATTATTACCTCTAAATTGGCCTCGAGAGTTCGACCTATAGTTTCCTCTTTGATTGGCCTTATAATTACCTCGGTAGGAAGGGGAGTTATTTTTCCCCTTGTTTTGAACTCTATTATCCATATTATGTGCGCTCTGATTAGTATTTTTCGCGAGTTCCAAAACATTTGAGCAGAAAGCAAGCAGGGATGACGAATTCTTCACGAGAATGCAACGATATGTTTGCAAGCTGCGACGAAAGTTTACTTACATCGTCACTAGAGGTGGTGTTGTGAGTGGGTTCCGCGCTGGCCACAGCTGGTGGCGCCGCGTAATGGGGATTTTGGGAACTTGTTTGGGAAGCCGCAACAGGCTGTGGAGCGGATAATTGAGAGAAGAAATTGTGTCCTTGATAAACTGTCTGGGAGGGAATGACGGGAGTTGACTGCAGACTTTTGGACTTGATAAGCGGGGTGTGTGTGGGGGATTCTGGTTATACGCTACAAATTGCTGAGGCGGATTCGGCGTATTACTTGGAAGGCGGGAGTAAACCTGTGTATGAGAACAGCTATGGAGTGGCGTCTGGGTCAATGTCTGATGGAAGCTTGCTTGCGCTATAGCCTAATCAATTTCATACTTCTCCTCCATCATGCTGGAATTAATCAATAACTGTTGGCGTTCGAAATTTTGTAGGTGGGCTATTAATTCCTCTGTTTTGGCAAAGTGCTTATTAGTTAAACAACCAATGTATTTAGCTCGCAGTCCTGTGATTATATAGGATAGAGTCTGTTCTTCAGTGGCGTTCGGGAAATACTGCTGGACTAATGCCTTCTTAGCAAAAACATAGGCGTGAATTGGTTCTGTAATTAATTGCTTCCTTCCTAAGTCTATTTGGACTGGTTCAGAATTGAGAAATGAGCCTTTGAAGAAAGCACTTAGCTCATTTTTGATGTGTATATATGTCAGGTCTTCGAAGTTAGGTCTTTTCTGTATATCGTGAAAGTAAGTCAATGCTGTGTCAGTCAAAAATAAAGGCAAGATCTCTTTTCGCTTAGCTTCCGACCGTCCTGCGGCGTTCGCTACATTCTGTATCTTCAGGAAGAAGGGTTCCACTTCTTTGGGATATTTTCCGCTGAAAGGCGTCGGATATAACGCAGTTAGGATTGGAGTGGCCATGTTAGTGTTGGGAATTTCTACAGTAATGTTATCAGGGCTATTAGTATTGTTAGGGGTAGTAGGAACGTTAGTTGAGGTGCTTGCTAAGGGTTGGTTTCGGGTTCTGCTGGTTGTTTCTAATCCTAGTAAGAATTGAGGGTAGTTTCTGTTAGCAGATCTTAACCGTGTTAGTGGAGGAGAGGGAGCTGGTGATACTGGTTGTGATTTTACCGGGTTCGCCGTAAAACTATAGCTAACTCTATGATTTGGTCGAGGGAGGCATCTAGGTGTTCGTGCAATGCTATCTGTGACGTATTCATAGACTAAAGTTCGTCGTACTGACCAAAGAATGAATGAAAGAAGGGGTACAGTTATTTATTTCATTAATATGTCCTCTGTCAAATAAATATAAGCAATTGTTCTCATTCCTGTGTGATTGATGCTTAAATACGTACAGAATGAAAATTATGCAGAAGAACTAGATTTTGTGGGGGGTCTCGGCACAGAAGAAAAATGGGTTTTAGTGCATATGGTAATAAACAAAATTGTCACTGGGTCTGACGAATCTTAAGCGTACTGTGGGAGTATTAAATTGTAACTACTAAAAAAATATTTTAAAAAATGCTCCCAAAGTGGGAGGGGGGAAGGCTAATTTAATTTAAAGCAATTTGTACAGATGGGTACTCAATTGCAAAAAGAGCCTGAAGCACATACACCATGTTGTAATCCCGTCTTACCTGGGATCTGAGGTCAGAGGGATGTTTCAATAATAGATTTTAGGTAGAGCTTAATTATACTTGTCAATTGAACCTGCTCCGACTAAGAGGAATGAGATATGGAAGGTTGAATTTAAAGGCTATTTACGCTTGTTCATACCTGGTAGGCGAGTGATGTTCTTGTCCAGATGCTTCTTGCAGACCGAATTGTGACTGATGTCAAGGTTCGATCCTGTGACCCTTGACTCACTGATCCGAGCAATCCCGCGCGACTGGCTGCATGCTCATGCAGCCGTAACTTCGTGTACGGTTGTCGTAGTTCAGTAAGTTGTAATGTGTCGTAGAGTAATCCAAGAGTAATGAGCGACTAATAATCCAAATGAGAGTCAAATGAGCCAAATGAGAGCGAGCTCGGGGAGCGAGCTTCCTTTTATAATCTTTGGCTTCGAAAGGTTATTACACCTTTCGAACACGCTGGATCTTGTTAAACATAGGCATTTCCCTTTCAGTCATAGCATCACGGAAGTTACAAAGTTTGCGCATTCTTGGGATCGCTCGTTGGTCGGACTATTCCAGGAAATAAACAAGCGTAAATATTATCATGACGAGATTTTCAAGTATTAGTAATCTCCTTATCTCTAAATATGAATAACTGCTAGTTGAAATTTGTAATAATTCTCGAACCAAACAATATTATTTTATATTTTATAAGTTACGAAACGTTGGTTAGATGACTTGAGACGAACTAAATCCTTAAAGTAGTATATTTATAGATATAAATGTATCTTGAATAACATTTTGAAGAGAAATACAGTTTATTTACAACCCAATTTAATTTTTAAGATAGGATTGAAAGAATAGTATTTAACGGTATTGAACCAGATGAATTTAAACACATATTCATTGAAATTGATGATACGAAAATAGTTCAAATTATTTAGAATATATTTTGTTATGAATTGTTCTTGAGATCTTCTCCCTTCATTGATCTGGTCTTAAAATTCCATCCTTCTCATTCGTATAATATAGTGAAGACAAATTTTATGAATCAGCATTTGGAACGTCCAGTGTACTTTTTACGTTTGGCGTATTTTACAGTGAATCTGTGGTTACCACCAGCAAGTGCATAGTATTGTCAGCCATTGAGGTATCGAAGGACCAACGTCCTTCTGTACTTCTCCACAAAAATCAGCAAAGCTGGGTTAACAAAAAGGCCCTCCAAAAGGAATGACAAACCCTGTGACTATATGTGATGGACGTTCTTTCATGATACAGACAATTTGTTATTCAAACATCCCCATGTTAACAAAAGTGGATGAAAGTAGCCAATTTCTACCATGTCGATACGAGTATAAAAGATTGGGATGTTTCCCATTAACTACACATTCCCGGCTGGCCTTAACCTAAAAATACTTCTCTCTTCAAAAACTTTTATTCTTTCGTGTAGTAAATAAGAAACTAAAAGTTAAAATAAATAAAATATAAAAACATATTTAGACCTAAAAGGGATGAGGAGACAGGTGAGTGGAGAAAGTAACATAATTTAGAACTGCATATGTATTCATGTCCACAAATTACTAGAAAATGTTGATATGCAGGCCATGTGGCACGAATGTGAGACGAGAGAAGAATTTACAGTATTCTTGTTGGAAACTTGATGGTAAGTGTCATGTATGAATGCCAAAACGAAGGTGGAGAGTTAACGCTGAGATGGGCTTCAATGAAATTTATATGGATGGAAAAGATGGGATTGATCTTGCCTAGGATAGGGACAGATTGAAGGCTTAAGTTGCTCCAGCCATAAACCTTCGGGTTTACGATAGCTAGAGAGTGACTGAGTTACATAAGCTCAGAATCTTTCAGGCTTCAGATCCGATTAGTTAAGAACTGCAAGTAAAGAAACTGACTGGTTATGATATATTTTGAACTAGATTAGTTGATAGCAATCACACAGTGCAATATAGTTTGTATACCAATTCAAACTTAAACTCATTCACGTGATGTAACAGCATTGCTGCTTTTGTTTCTTAATGACGAAATAATTCTCAAGGATGTGGCATGGGTTTGACGTCACTAAAAACAAAAAAAAAGAAGAAAATAAACTTAAATCATATGAAAACAGGATAGTTCCAACCAATGTTAAAATTATGGAACTGGGTTCAGTGGTTCCGGGCTAACCGCAACTACTTGGAGACGATAAGGGAGTCGTCATGTTGGGATGGTTCACGTTAAAATCGCCGTTTTAAAATTAATGTTGATGTTCTTACTGGAAGAGGCTATATATAAACTTTGGAGCAAACCAAAATCCCTTTTCATTTCGTAAAACTTGGCATGTGAGATAAACAGCACGTGCGCATCAGACTGCAACGTGTGTACTCTACAAACTGCATAAGGATGTATATACCTTGTCAATTGTAACACAGAAACTGTCTCAAGATATCTCAACTTTGAAGACTGGTGCAAGCAAGAAATTAAAAAAAGCCCAAAACTCTCAGTGTGACAACTTAAATAAGACACAACTTCACGTTGATCACCTGCGAAAAATCCTTCATGAAATAAATCTCTAATCATACATCAAATCTCTGTGCAATGTTCAGTATGTTTTTCACGCTCAAGACCATTACAACCAAGCACGGAAAACTATATTCTGTGCCGAGAATCTAATGGAGCAAACGAACGAAGGTACGTCTCTTAACAAGAGGGGCTCGAACAATGAAGACTTGCGAGAAAACGGGATTGCTGTTGGGGCAGGTGGAAGTTACCAGCTGTTTATTAACGCGTGTACTGCTTCGCTTCGTCCACTCGCTTTCTCTCCTCCTCTACCGTTATGCGCTGCATTGATCCAGAGATTAAAGTGATAGTGGTGTTGAATGGGAATGAGTTACATTTCAATAAGATGACATAAATGTCAATTTTTCTGGGACATATAGCTGGTCTAGATATCCTAGCACTGTGGGATAGTGGGAAGTCGTCAGGAAGAAACATCATAGAGATTATGCAGATGAAGATTACCAGAGGTTCTCAGAAATTATAATACTGTCTGATGCACTTTACCAAAACAATGATGCTGGTCAGAATAGAGTTAAATCTAGCAGTGGGGACAAATACAAAAATCTGATTAAACCTATGTGGAACCAACTTAAAACTGGTAGTGGTATTAAACACTACAATACTCTACCCAAAGAGTTTGTGTGGGTGGATGATGTGAGAAAACTCATATATTAATTGTTGGTCATAGCAAGAGAAAAGATGCTGGCAATAATACTTTATTTAATGAAAAAAAATAGGCGTTGGGGATATGATAAGTACTATACTAGTCACTTTTATTGTAAATGTGAGAGTAAAGGCATAGGATACTTAATTAAAATTATTAATACTCTACCTCCCAAATTCTGGAAGGGTCAGGGTTTAGTTAATGACATTTTTAACAAACTTCCTTTCGAAATGCACTTACCTGGTTACCAATACTGCGATCCAGGGACCAAACTAGAACAGCGTCTGGAGAGAGGAGACATAGCTTTGGATACAGCTTGTAGAGACCATGATACTGCCTACAATATTCACACTGATCTTGATGCCCGTCATGAGGCAGATCAAAAATTGGAGCAAGCAGCATTTGGAAGACTGATCAGCAGAGATGCCTCATTAGGTGAAAAAATAGCAGCACTGGGTACAACTATTGATATGAATACGAAAAAAATAGAGCGGGGACTATAATCATATATATATATATATATATATATATCCATCCATATATCTCCATCATTATGAAACCTAAAAATATTTTATACCAAGTACCTTATTCAGATTTGAAATCTCTGGGTTCCCTAGACAGTCTCTTCACCAAAAAACGACAGGAGAGGAAAAATCTTGTTTGAGTAGGGGTTATGGATTGAAATTAACTCTCAGTACACCTCAGTTGAATAGGTTGCAGAATTCCAGAAAACAGAAATACACTGTTGGATTCATATTCAATATTCCAGCAGCTCTGGGTGCTGTGGGTAGTCTAGCAGGAGGTAGCGCAGCTATATCAAAAACAGTTATTGACGCAAAGCAAAACAAAGTTTAACTAGATGAGCAAAAACATCATCATCTGGCAATGGAGAAGAAAGGCAAGTGTGTTAATACTTTGAGGAAATATAAAAAAAATAGAACCATTCTCCAACTATGGTATTGAAAATATGATTAAGTTAATAAAAATTAAATACTTCAAAGATGTTTTCATGTAAGATTCCTTACCCTTCAAGGAACCATATAAAATAGAGTGTGGAGTAGTCAATTTGGATAGTTTCAAAAATCAAGACACCCTCTGGATTTGTTATTATAAACAAGTATACACAGCTTTTGTTTGTGATTCTTTCGGTGGAATACCACAATCAGGCTTAATTAGTTATCTTAATACTTCTAGTCTTTATTATAGTGACGAGCGTATCCAGGGTTTTGAGGTTGTTTATTGTGGCAACCTATGTGTTTCTACGCTGGCCTTCTTATCTCAAATAAATAAACAAATAATCAAAGATTACCAGAAGGCATTATGGCACCTGAAGCATCATGGGAGTATTCCATCTCACTAGTGAGAATTCAATATTAAAACTTATCTTACACAATTATATTATCTCTCCTAAATCTGTAGCTCTACTTGCTTTCTACAGTATATATCGTATTCCCAATATCACATAACACAATAATCGGTTTGCTGTATAAAATTTAAAAAAATATTATTACTCCTGGTCAGTATAATCTATCAACATTAAAAGCTAATCTACCTAGAGGTGTGATACTGTCACAAAATTTTGTTACACACAGGGTGGAATTGGTTTCTGCAACTGAAACAGTTTATCTAGATACACTTGGTAACCTATTGGGTTTTGAGAACAATACAAAACTTGAGCCTGGCATCTAACACATAGGTGGCAATATTCCTAAATTATTGGCCATAGAGACTTTGAACATACCTTGTAATGTGGCAGAAGGAATGATTACCAATTCTGATGGCAACATAGGTAATCACAAACATACTGGAATAATGCAACTTTCAAACCAAATTTTGAGTTCATGGAACCTATTATCTACACACCCTCCTCACCTATCTATTTTCCAGTATCTCACAACTGCATAGACCACATACAGTTGGTGGTAACGAATGAAAAAGGAGAAGTAGTAGATTTTACTGATGCTTCTCCAACAGCAATCATAGAAATTAATAAATAAAATAACCATTAACATGGAGCATATTGAAAGTTATGAATTACAATATTTTCCTCCCAATCGTCGTACATTTGCTAAACTCAATGAACCCAATCACGAAATTGAATTTGACGTGTACGTGGGTGTCAGTTTTGTATATCCTCATAGGGCTGACTTGTGTATTAAATTTGAAATATTAAGAAATGAAAATAGTAAGTCATTTCTTCCTGGTGCAAACAGAAACTATAAGATAATCTTGTACCACACCTGTTCTCTCAAGTAGGAATTAGAAAACGTGGTACTGTGATAGATATAATAGACTATCCTCGCAATACTTCTACTGCCATAGGAAAACTTAAATTTTCCAAAGTAGATGCAACATATTACCAGGGGATTTGAATCAGGAACCAACATTCTGACAAAAAACACACAATACTATTTCCCCTGTGTCTGCTGCTAGGTTTCTTCTCAGACTACAAAGACATCATATGGAAAGATGGTCTAACTGTCACTTTCGCAGGGTAGCTAATAACAATAATGCACTAACGCGTTATAGTACTTTGAATCCTGATGGTACAGCATTACCCAACACCTTACCTGAAACAGCCAATTGTATCAAGACCATTGAGCCAAGAATACCAGTAGTAGAATAAAAAACTAATTATGCCGTCAAATACAAAGCAATTATTTAAAAAAATCCACCAGTTCCTATTGGATTTTAAACTTACCAGTGTGTTCAAAAAACAGCCTCTTGTGTACATTACGAATTTGATGCCACTAATCATTTCAGTAGTATACAATATGATATGCCAGATTTTGTAATTATGTTGTTCCAGACTGGGAGAGAGAACAATGAAGAGAAGGTTTATAGAACATTTGATGATTGCTCTCTATCTCAAGGGGTATTTCCCGAAGATTGGAAAATGGCCGTATTGACGCCCATACCAAAAACCACTTTTCCCTTGATGTTAAAGATCAAAGACCAATACGCGTACTACCAATTATGTCTAAATTTATAGAACCCGTAGTAAAAGAACAATTAGTAGACCATCGGATGTTCATTGACCAATATTCCCCACATCAATCAGGCTTCAGAAAACAGCACAGTACAGTAACTACTTTAGATAGCGTTGTTGATGATATAGCAAAAGGGATGGATAATGGTAAAATTTCGTTCCTTGTACTCCTTGATTACACCAAGGCATTTGACTTCATAAACCACAACCTTTAGGAAGAGAAATTGAAAACATAAAAAAAATAAAGAATTGTTGTTTTTTCGGTCTTATCTAACGAACACTCAACATGTAAAATTAGTACATGAGAATAAATCGTGCATGTCTAAATGGCTTGATATCAAACAAGGAGTACCACCAGTAAGTATTCCAGGACCTATGATATTTTTCTATACATCAAAGATACAATTATGCAATGATGCACTAAAACACTGCAAATACCATAAGTATGCGGATGACACACAAATATATATACAAACACCATTAAGAAACAGTGTAATAGCCCTGGAAGCATTGCAACAGGACCTCAATTCAATATCTAAACGGTCTGAATGTAATGCACTCAAATTGAATTCATCTAAGTTTTACATTTTAACTCTAGGCACAACGAGTAACCTCAAAAAGTTAGAAAAATTAAAACTCGCCCTCCCTACTCTGAAAAATTCCAAAATACAGAAAGTAGACATTGGGGTTCTCATGTCACACACATAATTAAAAACTCGATAGCCAAACTGAAATAACTTTTCCATTTAAACATATGCTTTGCAATGAAACCAAAACTAACTTAGTCAACACAATTGTAATGCCAAAAATTGATTATGCTTCCCCCGTATTTATAAGCATCAAGTGTACCCTAAATTACAAGCTAAAAAATCTTCAAAACAGTTGCGTAAGATTTATACTGAACGTCAAAAGAAGAGAACATATTTCCCCGTACTTACAGGAACTTGATTGGTTAAATGTTAAGAATAGGAAAACATTTTTAGCATTGTCGTTATTGTACAGGATCCTGAGCAATAAGGGACCAAAATATTTATATGATCAAATTGCTTCATACAGAAAGGAAAACAAATTAACCTTCATCGAAAGAAACACATGCAATATTTCTTGAACAACAACAAATATTGAAAAAAATGCTTTCGGAGATATATAGGTATGAGAGGGCCTCATGAAATTAGTGGACACAATACGTTCAACTACGTAAGGAAGTACGATTTTCAACACAAACTTAGTTTTTTATTGAATTTTTTTTTTAATTTCAGCTCATTTCAAAGTACGGAAAAATATTAAGAATGGCGTTTGTTACACTGTAATGCGTCAAGTAGTTCTCAAGTAAATGTAACCTGAAATTGACGCCCGAAATATTCTCATAAGTTGATTCGTGTGTCGTAACATGCATATCCCCCTTTTGACGCCATTCGTGTATCGTAACAAACATGTTACTCTTCTACATACTATGCGTTGTGCTTATGAAAGATGTTACGTTACCAAAAACTGCAGGATGTACACTTCGCAACATCTTATTTGACCGCCCTGAAAAATTTCGAAGTCCGGAATTCGTAAATTTAGCAGCATAGCTCTAATTTAGCAGCATCGTATGTTCAAATCCCACCCTTTCCTGATTATTTTTTTCCATTTTATTTACCGAGTACAAAGTGTTGTAGTAACGTAATATAATTATATGATACTACTGTAAATAATTATGCGATGCATGCTCAGTAGCGGCGATTGAGTTCCAAAAATGATGAGGTAAGGTGCCAAAACTGATGGAGGGCAAAGGCAGTTTACTTTCTTCCCTTTGTAGATAAGGTATAGCATAGTGCGGGGGCAACTGCCCCTCCACACCTCCCTAATCGTTGTCACTGTGCATGCCTCAAGTAATGCTTCTACTAAAGTTCTAAATCTTTGAGTGATTGGCAGGATTTCAGGAAAAAACTTTTCCTTTCATTCAGCTGTCGTAAGTTAACACATAGTAAGAACTTACATGTCATTAACATCTGTTCTTGACGGGATGTTGTAATAAATGAGTTAAGGGCTCGGCACCCTGTGGAGTCACATTACATATTGTTTCGGATTCCAGTTTATAATGTAGGTTGAGTCCCGATAAGTCTGCATGTGCATAAAGTAGTTTCAATAAAACAATACAAACATATATTCGAATAAAATGTTGTTTGCTTGCGCTCTTAATGATACAACCACAAATTTTATGCTATATTTTGCGTTTGAAACTACTCACCTCAGAAGTACCATCACATGTTTCTTCTCATTCCACGCTGCATCTTGCTTACTACGATTAAAATGTCTTCAAGAAATGCTGGAAGTAAATTGCATCAATATAAACGGAAATTTCTCAGAAATGTAGATAAGTATTCTCGTCCAAGGCCTTTTACTTCTGAAAAAGTCTCCGCAAAGAAGCAAGAAGTTTGAATCAACGACCTTTGATTGCACAAACAAATACAATCCTCCTACACCACGCCGAAATACGTTATTTTAAGTGCTCTGTTTGAGAGATGAAGACATGGACATTTCTGTAGAGGTGTTGTGTAAAGTGGAAAATTGTAGGTGGTGGAACGGAAGATTTAGCATTTTTTTAACTTCACACATGGGTTTGAGTCCGCCTGGTTTCAGTCTCTGGGTATTCGGCCTGTGTATATAGCAACACACCAACATGAGGAAATTAGGAAGTTACGAGTGAGTAGCGTAGCCCGGTCATAAAAATCTCCTATGACGGCTTAGAGTTCGATGTGCTGACCCCATGCCACCTTAATACCGTTTGAAGAAATCCACACCACTAGGTAGGATTGTGGGAGGGAGACCGGCAGTTGGGAGATAGGCCAAGGACCTTCAAGGGATGTCGCGCCATGGGTTATTATATATAGCTATACTTCGAGGAAGGTTCCTTTAGCTCAGTTCGATTTTCTCTGACTCAATACTCGTCAAATTCGGTTGATTGGCAATATTTAAGGCAAGCAATTTGTTATTTCAATCAGCTATGCGTCATAAGTTCTGTTAACACATAATATGAGTCAATGATAATAAGTTAAAAAATTGACAAGACGTATCTGGACTGAAGGTAACTAGGGGTTGTATTTTTGTAATGTCGTTGCTGTGTCAAACTCGGTCTTGTGATTAAAAGAAACAACTCTATATGTATGTTCACTTTCCTCTTACATCAGTTTTTCTTTCGCGAAAACATCGTTCCGTACTTTCCAGTTGTTAACATATATTTCTATGAAGAGTTGAATATATTTCTAGTCTGCTTTCCACAAGCTGCGCAACTTCTTACTCTCTCTCTCTCTCTCTCTCTCTCTCCCAGAAGTGCAATGTAACATAATTTAACAAGGCAATTGCACAGACGATAAACGGACAGGTGTTAAAGTTGGTAGGAGATGCAGGTAAGGGAGGCTTGATTTTAGCTGCAAATCAGTGGTTTCGTTACAGGAAAATCCCCAACAAAGCAAGAAAAAAACTAATGAATGACTGTGCTTTACGATCATTATGGTTAAAATTAGTGAACGAAACTCTTTCAATTTAAATATTTAAAAGAAAACCGTTTTCCAGAGGGAATAGCTGTATGCATGAATAGCAAACAAAAAGTACAATATCGTATTAGCAGTGGAGTTCACTCTGGTGTAGCTTTGTGGCGTTTCCAGTTCCACTTGTGTCTGTGATAAGGATTCGACCCTCACTTCATCTGGATATTTTCATTTATATTAAGGCCTATATGAAAATATAATGAAAGTTTCCGACATATTTATTACATGGGTGTATTTTTTAAAATATGTTAGTACTGAAAAGGAATGTTTGGGAAAATTGAACATGAATTTAATATCTTGTCCAGTAGCCACATGCATCTGTGACATGTCACAGGCGTCGTGGAACGGATTGCACAAGATGTTGAATATACCTGTGTGAAGGTATATTCCAGGCATTGTTGAAGTGGTCAAATAGTTCTTCACTTCTTCGAGGTGGTGGATCAGACCAGTTTTCTTTCAAACACCGAACGACTTCGGCCCAAATATGTTCAATGGGGTTGATATCAAATGGAGTTAAGAATAAGACAGAATTTGTAACACAAACAAAAGTGTATAATGCGGGAACACTGAAACAGAACAAGTACAACAACTTACATATTGGTATAAATGAAAGAAGTCTCGTCACGAAGAACGGCTATGATTTTGAAATATACATGAGAGAAGCAATACACAGACTGATAACAAACAACGTTCAATAACCAGGTCTGGCGTTCACTGCTGACGCAGATCAAGTCCGGCGTATAAGTTCAATTGGTATTCCAAACTCTCCCCCCCCCCTTTGGTTGAAGAGACTCCCGTTTCATGGAGTTTGCCCATAGCGGTCAGGCGGTCGTCTTGGTCTCTGTGATCTCCTAACAGGTTGATTGTCGCAGGCCGCATTTGGATGTTCCACTAGATCTTCATTAGCAGGTACTGGGAGATAGTCCTCCTCTCTAACAAGCATTGGGTTGTTTCCGCGCGATCGACTTCTCTTGTGGATTTGTCGTAGAGCTCCATACTTCTCGAGGTTGAAGAAAGATATGTTGCATGCCTCTTTTTAGAGCGTATATCAAGGGAAATAAGGTCCTTTATTGGTATAGTTAATCAATCACTATTGTTAAATTTGGTTCAAAGACAACATCCAATAACATTAAACCTTGAAAAGTTTCGTACGAATTCATACCAGAAAAAGATGTCCAGAATAATAAAATAAATTGACCATTATCTACAATTACATTAGTTTAATTTAATGAACAAATAAAGAATAATTATGACAAATGTGCTACAACGAGTAATTCTCTTCACGCCCTTGTGTAAAAGTATTTGGTATTACTAAACACGCACACACGCTCGGAACATCTGAAGCGTAGTGGTAACGTGAGACGATCATACCTCTTCTTCCGTTCATCTTTTCTCTTTGAGGTGTTGGTTCAAACCCGGGTCAGCTTCCACTTCTTTTTTATGTAATACCTAATGTAAATTTCTTGTCACAATGTTTTCGTCCACAACAAACAAGAAAAGCAATAATATTCACATAAAAATCTATTCCACTCACAAAATTCCTTTCTTCGGCTCTCAATGCAACATCACCAAAACATTCATGTTTCAATGTTCATGTTGGAAATTGAACGATAAACAGTTTTAGGGACACAATGCTTTATATGCAACCTCATGTTATTATAGAAATATGCATAAGAAGTCGAATAAAAGTATTAGTAAGGATTACTCTTGAAACTCTAGACTTGTAATCTTGCGATTCGTTTCTCGCACAGTAATCTTATAATCGATGTTAAATTATTTCAAAGTTCTTGTAATCAGTAAGTATCATACTTCTGTGTTCACTTCTATAGAAAAGAAATGGAGCGGCTGGGATTTGAACCTGTGATCTTTAATTTTAGATAAAAAGAATAAAAAACATTTACGCCCCTTACCAACTGTTCTACAAGGAATGGACGAAAGGTTTCCTAACATGGTTTCGGCAAAAACCACCTGCCAGTGTTCCAAACATTTATATGCCATATATTCTGGATACGTTGCTCTCTACAGAAGTGACCGGTATTGTGCAATGTATTTCAGTTCAAATTTTGCATAACCTTATGCGAACTTTGATGAAGAGGATTTACCGGGATATCAACCAGGTTATTTCCGGATAGGCTTCCGAGGTTCCGAGAGCTCATTTATCTTCAGGGATTGAAGTGATGACTGATAATGTGCTTGTTCCTAGTAAGCGTGGTCGTAGCTTCGATTGCTCATGCTGAAGAATTTTATTTTCAAAAGAAGTATGGCATCGGACGTAAAATATATATACCTTATTGGATGATCACTCTGTGTATTTCACGAGGTGGCGTGGAAGTAATGATGAAGCGTTTAGCATTTCCGGAAACAATTTCAATGATATTACGCAATCACGTGCCACGTGGGATTGCAGAATCAAGTATCGTATAGGAAAGTCTGAGGGTGGTTGTTTTGAATATCGCGAATTTGGTGGAAAGTTTGTTAGATATACTTTCTGTTGAAATAACACAAATATTTTTTTTGAAATTTGACAAGTATTTTTTTTTGGATATAAAGCAGTGGCAAATTAATGATCATTCTCAAATATTTCATTTTGCAGATGTCACGCAATATATAAATAGTTATTAGTAGATAATTATCGCATCGGCCTCGGTTGCAATAGCCATTTACTTACTTCAATTAGGGATTTATTATTAGTTTTGGATGCATTGGAAGATGGAAGTGAGGGGAATTAGAACAGACATTTACTAAAGAAACGGACATAACATAACCAATCTTAGCGAATTGAACACATTAAACTCTCTCGTTCGTTACAAAAATACACTACATCAATGTAGTGGATTATTTCCTACTATAATTGTGTGTATTTGTGTGTTAGTATTTCGAAATAATTAATGTTTTAGGTGTGCAGTGAAGAGCATACATGATACTTATCTTAAATCCCATTACTTGATTGATGATTTGGTTTAATTTACTTCGCCTTTGTGACAATTTTGGTTAATCGCGAAAGTAGTGTATATTGATTGTTTCTACGCAATACTTGGTACGAGTCCTTTTTTATCCTCTTTTTTTATCAATTGAATATCAGTTTTTTACATATTTTGACAATTTTTTGTCGATGTTTTAGCTTTTAGCGATATTTTAGTAAAATTTCCCTTTTTCCCACTCATACTTAGTACGAATGCCACGATCTTACGTGATATAACTTAACCTATTCATTTTTTTTTCGTGCTAAACTACACGAGAACCTCTACGTGCTTTGACCTACTTTAGAGTAGGACCATAACGACAGTTCAACGCCCGAAAATGAGGCTCGGTGAGGCTCGATTTAATGGTTTTCTCTTGTAAGGCATAAGCCTCATTTTCTCGCAGTGTTGCCAACACCTACCTACACCCCTTCTTCTTCTTACTTGGCAAGGGCTACTACTTCTTTTTGAGGCTTAGCCAATGTATATACTGGCGTAACATACACACACTGGGCAAGGAGAGCCGGCAACAAACACACAATTTCTCATCCTTGAAGTACGAATGCGCCTTATCGTAATTTTCCAAGTCTGGCAATGTTTATATATCGTGACCTTTTGTAAACCTCTCGGGAACGATGTGCCACACACACACGCGCGCGTGCGTGCCTGTATTGTGACGCAAGCAAGCAAAGCAAATAATAATTGTTTTTTTTAGGTTTCCTGGCCCCTATAACCCCGCCAGGAGTGCGTGGTGCCCAACCCAAGAAGGTTCTAACGGCTGCGGTTATAGATAACCACACCTCTGTAGAGTTTCACGTGTTTTTTTTCTTCTCAAACTTCCATGAAACTCTACAGAGGACCTCCGTAATGCATGCAACGTGTACTAACTAGTGTTATTTGATGTTGTATTTTTTTATATATAGAGTTTTATTTGTGAGATAGATAAAAATTATATTTATTATAATATTTTCTTGATGAAGATGGAGAATGTATGTGTTACAAAAAAAGTTGCATGCTTTTTTTTCTAGTGTGTGTGTGTGTGCTCGTTGTTCTGCAGCACCTGAAATGAAAAAAAAATATTCATTGTCGTGCTATAGTGCAAAAAACTGATGAAAAAAAAGACATTGTAACTGATAACTGGTGAAATTGACATTGTAACTGATCTGAACTAGTGAATTTCGTATTGTGCTATTGTAACTGTATTGTGCTAGTACAAAATTTCTAATTGTAACTGATTGTGCAAAAACTTCTTATCTAAAAAACCTGTTAAAACTGCTCCGTCACCCTCTCGTTCTTCACGTCATGGATGAAGGACTTCTCGGCGACCAGGATGACGCTGCATAGAGTATCGGCAGGCATGGCATCGTGGAACTCGCAGACGACCTTGATGTTCGTGCGATCATTGACCACGACCTGCTTCCGCTTCGACGTGTTGATGACGAACATGGGCCTTTGTGCTTTGAATTCGCTGGGCGTGTAGTACATGTCCACGCTTCCCTCGGTCACGCGCTTGTAAGCCGTGTAAGCTTCGTAAAGTTTGAGGTAATCATCTTTGGTCATGTCGAGGTTGTAATTCTCGCGCGGAAACACTTCGTTCCTTCCATTCTTGAGATGAACGTTCTTGATTTTGCAGTCGTCGAACTTGCTGGAATCTTTTTCCTGATTCTTGTCCCTCCCGGTCTGAAAGAGCACTACGACGAAATCTGGCATTTCGAACTGTATGTTGTTGAACTGCGTCGTCACGTCGAATTCCAGGTGACTTCCCGACGCTATCTTCTGCACGCACTGGTAACCGTGAAAGTGAATCGGCACCTGCTGACTCTTCAAGATCTCCGCTTTGTACTTGAGGGCGTAGTTGGTTTCGTATTCCACCACCGGCATTCTCAACTCAATGCTCCGGATGACGCAATTGGCTGCTTCGGGTAAAGTGTTGGGCAGGGGCGTGATACCGTCCGGACCCAAAGTAGCGTATCGCATCAGTGCGTCGTTGTCGTTGGCCGCTCTTCGAAACGTGATCCTCAGTCCTCCCTTCCACATGATCTCCTTGTAGTCCGAGAAGAATCCCGGAAGCAGACGCATGGGAAAGAGTACCGTGTGACTTCTCGTCGATATTTTCGTCCCCGCTTCGAACCCCCCCCCCCCCCCGCTTCATAGTATGCTGCGTCCGTTTTGGATAATTTCAATGTTCCCACTGCCGTCGACGTGATGCCTGGATAATCGATTCTGTCGATGAGGGTGTTGTGTTTCCTCACCTCCACCTGCGAGAACAGGTGAGGCAAGAAGTTGTCCACGAGTATCAAATTTGCTGCTGCGGGGAACGCTTCTCCGCTTTCTTTCTTCACCACGTCGAATTGAAGGTAAAGGTCCGCTCTGTGAGGATGAACGAACCCGTCGCCTACGTCAACGTCGTATTCGATCTCGCTGTTCGCTTCGTTCAAATTTCCGAACATAGGTTCTATTCATATTTTTATCACGTATAGGCGTACGTGATGAATCCTCAAACAGATTTTTTCTAAGTCTTACCGTTTCCAAGATAACCCCACTTCCGGTCGCCATTTCCGATTTCCGAACATAGGTTCTATTCATACTTTTACTCACGTATAGGCGTACGTTCATGAATCCCCAAACATATTTTTTCTAAGTCTTACCATTTCCAAGATAACCCTACTTCCTGTCGCCATTTTCGATTTCCGAACATAGGTTCTATTCATATTTTTTCTCACGTATAGGTGTACATGATGAATCCCCAAACAGATTTTTCCCAAGTCTTACCGTTTCCAAGATAACCCCACTTCCGGTCGCCATTTCCGATTTCCGAACATAGGTTCTATTCATACTTTTACTCACGTATAGGCTTACGTGATGAATCCCCAAACACATTTTTTCTAAGTCTTACCGTTTCCAAGATAACCCCACTTCCGGTCGCCATTTTCGATTTCCGAACATAGGTTCTATTCACATTTTTTCTCACGTATAGGTGTACATGATGAATCCCCAAACAGATTTTTCCCAAGTCTTACCGTTTCCAAGATAACCCTACTTCCGGTCGCCATTTTCGATTTCCGAATATAGGTTCTATTCATACTTTTTCTCACGTATAGGCGTACATGATGAATCCACAAACAGATTTTTCCTAAGTTTTACCGTTTCCAAGATAACCCCACTTCCGGTCGCCATTTTCGATTTCCGAGCATAGGTTCTATTCATATTTTTTCTCACGTATAGGCGTACGTGATGAATCCGCAAACAGATTTTTTCCTAAGTCATGAATTGGAGGGTTCTATGACAACCTATATGAATTCTCGTAAGAGAACAGAAAACACAAAAAAAAAAAACAATACTGTGGTCACTCCAACAAATAGTCTTCTTCAATCCCTATCCAACAAATCAAAAATCATTATCCTAACTAGAACCATGTAACTATCTACTATCTGTTAGATGTTTTGTGAACTAAGTGGTGCTTTGTTTGTGTGTAAAAAAAGTAGAACACCTCTCGGCAAGTGAGCCTGCAAGGTAGACAGGTTGTACTGACCAGGGGAGATGCTGATTTTGTTGCTGCCGTCTTTGATTGTGTTGTTATACACCGTCACATTGTTTATCAGGTACATGCTGTAGAATGCACGAAGAGCAATTGAATTAGGATAGATGATGTCGTCGTGCAACACAAGACCGAAGTCTCGCTGGTGAGATGGAATACTCCCATAGTGCTTCAGGTGCCACAATGCTTTTTGAAAATCCTCGATCGTAGGGTTATTTATTTGAGACAGAAACACAAGCATTGATATGCAGAGATGACCGCAGTTCACTTCGTCGAAACCTTACATGCGTTCGTCGTTGTAGTAGTGACTCGAAGCACCGAGGTACTTTGCCAACCCAGCAGGTGGCACACCGCCGAATGAATCGAAAACAAATGTTTTGTTGTTGCTGGTTTTCAAGTAGCAAATCCAATGTGTACCTGGATTTTCGTAACTGTCCAGGTTAACCACACCACACTTTTTTTTTCTTCACAACAGAGGGTAGAGAATCGGACATGAAAACGCCCCTAAAGTGCTTGATTCCCAACGATTCGATCAAAGATTCAATATCGAAGTTGGATAGGGCTCTTCTTTTTTTAAAACTTTTTCAAAGCTTCGAGGTTGTTTTTTCGCTTTTTGGTCATACCTTTCCCTTTCTTCTCCATAGCCAGGTTGTGGCGTTTCTGCTCGTCCAACTCAGCCTTGTTCTTCTTAGCGTCGATGACAGTCTTGGCAATGGCGGCACTGCCTCCTGCCAAGCTGCCAACAGCACCCAATTCTGCCAAGATAGCCGGGATGCTGAATATGAAACCTCCAGTCTTCTGCTGCTGCTTTCGCGAACCTTGTAACCTCCTCAACTGAGGAATGCTAAGCAACAATTTTATTCCATGACCTTTTGCCAGGCAGGAATGTTTCTTCTCGCGCTGCTTTTTGGTGAGCAATCCATCAAGAGCTCCGAGAGACTTGAGGTTTGCGTAAGGTATTTGGTAAACCACACCTTTGGGTTTCATGGTGATAGTATGTTATTTATATATATCGTAAAAAGGTAAGGCTTTGCCCCCTAAATAGGTTAGTTATACAAGTTGCTTTTTTTTCACAGGTTGTTATTTATTTACAGCCCCCACCCCAATTTTTGTTTTGTGTTCATGGCGATGGTCGTACCTAATGCGGCAACCCGTTCACTCAGCGAGGCGTCTCTGCTGACGAGTCTTCCGAAAGCTGCATGCTCCAACTTCCTGTCGGCATCATGACGTACGTCAAGATCTGTGTGAGTATTGTAGGCAATATCGTGATCCTTGCATGCAGCATCCAGGGGATTCACACCCTTGTCTCTTTTTTCCAGTCGCTGATTAACTTTGGTACCGGGACCGCAGTACTGGTAACGTGGCAAGTGCATCTCGAAGGGTAGCTTGTTGATGATGTCGTTCACGAGACCTCGACCTTCGGCCACGTTCCAAAATTTCGAAATTAGAACCTTTTTGGGTTGGGCACCACGCACTCCTGGCGGGGTTATAGGGGCCAGGAATCCTAAAAAAAACAATTCTTATTTGTTTTGTTTGCTTGCGTCACAATACAGGCACGCACGCGTGTGTATGTGTGTGGCACATCGTTCCCGAGAGGTTTACAATTGGTCACGATATATAAACATTGCCGGACTTGGAAAATTACGATAAGGCGCATTCGTACTTCAAAGCTGAGAAAGTGTGTGTTTGTTGCCGGCTCTCCTTGCCCAGTGTGTGTATGTTACGCCAGTATATACATTGGCTAAGCCTAGAAAAAAGTAGTAGCCCTTGCCAAGTAAGAAGAAGAAGGGGTGTAGGTAGGTGTTGGCAACACTGCGAGAAAATGAGGCTTATGCCTTACAAGAGAAAACCATTAAGTCGAGCCTCACCGAGCCTCACTTTCGGGCGTTGAATTGTCTTTATGGTCCTACTCTAAAGTAGGTCAAAGCACGTAGAGGCTCTCGTGTAGTTTAGCACGAAAAAAAAATGAATAGGTTAAGTTATATCACGTAAGATCGTGGCATTCGTACCAAGTATGAGTGGGAAAAAAAGGAAATTTTACTAAAACATCGCTAAACGCTAAAACATCGACAAAAAATTGTCAAAATATGTCAAAAACTGATATTCAATTGATAAAAAAAGAGGATAAAAAAGGACTCGTACCAAGTATTGCGTAGAAACAATCAATATACACTACTCGCGAAGATGAGAATGGGAGATTTTATGATGAAATTTATGAAGAAACACTTACAAAGAACACCCAATATTGACCAGAATTCGAACACTGGATTAAATACCATTACCCACAGCATCCTGAATGCATATATATGATATGTAAATTGGTCATAAGGTGTGTTAACTCAGATTATGAAGAATAGCTAAAATACATAAAGTTTGAACCTTAAATCCTGTCAAGCAACTGAATAAGCATTAACCTTCTTAAGGAAAATTTTGCAGAAGAGACATCCCTCGAAGTGTGCATCAAATATTTTTACAGTGTAGAAATATCAACTGTCTCTCTTCAGCTTACACACAAAAAGGTGAGATTTGAACGCGCGACCTTTCAAGCGTGTTGAAAGGTAAGAATACCAGCGTCTAACCAACTGCTCTACATAAACTTACTGACAACATGCCGTTAAAAACACGTTGACGTTTTTGATAAAATCGACCTTGCTGTGTTCCAGAACGTTTTCTCCACAAGTCGTGAAAGAAATAATTTTTTGAGAACTGTTCGATATTGTGCAGGGTACTGTAAATAAAATGTCGAATAAACTCTTCAGATATTTGCCTCTTTCTACTCAAACTTGATGTCGATTTTCTCCAGGTGGAGAAAACCCCTGTTCAGTGTTTCAAACCTATTTGATTTCAAGTCGAGCATGCAAAACTGTTACAATTCCGCAAGATACTTATTCTTATTCTTATTTCTATTTACTCTTTCTGTTTCATTGTGTATTATATTAGCGATTTATAGTTTATAAATTAATGGAATGTGCGAAATTGGAAACTTTTCACCACAGGGTTTTTCATCTAGTTGAAAGACCGACTCAAAGTTGGATACTCTCAGCTAGCACTGAAGTGCAATGTTGCTAAGTTTACGAATTCATAACTTATAATTATTTTGGGGCGGTCAATTAACATGTTGCGAAGAGTACATAAGTAAACTCTGACAAATTATCTAAAATGTTCTGATACATCTTTCTGAGTTATAAAATAAGGGTTTATTAAAAAAGAATACATTTTAAACATTCCGCCATCAGTTACATACATATGTGTTAGTACATTAACATTTTTCACATTTTTAATTGGAGTTCATTTACTTACGTCATAATTTTTAGTAAATTGGAACAATCAACTCTTCTCGTTTGGTCATGGCAAATCTTTAAGTTTTGAACTTTGAAACGTTGCAGCTTATACATTTTTCCTTCAAATGGATTTATCAAATTTATCAAATAAAGCAAGGGCGTAACAAAGTACACTGATTAACCAGACGTTTATGATAGAGTACGTACGTCAGAACTGTTGCTGAGAAAATAGTATTTTCAGAATCTGAAAACTGCGGGATGATACTTATCTTTGGCGAGTGTAAGAAAAATGCAGCACAAGCGTGCAGGCTGTATGCGTGCCGACATTTGCGCTCGGCTCCGCCCACCGGCAAAGTGAGGGATGCGCCTTCACGCTAAACTTCAGGTTACATTTACTAGAGAAGTACTTGATGTATTATAATGTAACAAAAGCCATTCTTAATGATTTTTCCGTACTTTCAAATGAGCTGAAAATAAAATGGGGTTTCTATTAAAAAAAACTAAGTTTGTGTTGAAAATCGTACTTCCTTACGTAGTTGAACGTATTGTGTCCACTAATTTCATGAGTCCTTCTCGTACCTATATATATATGCGAAAGCAGGATTTCGCCAGCTGTGGCCCTTGCGGCTCATACTTCACCTATTTAAGTGTTTTCCTCCCACTATTTATTTCATAATTATTCTTCCTATAAGATATTATTACGTAATTTATATATTTATATTGACGCACTCCAATTGTGTGAAGGCGAAGCGCATTCTGCTTTACATATATTTATGTTGGTCGTACATCGGCTGAAAATTACTCACCAATACCCTTTACAGTGGGTTTTACAGAATGTAACGCGTCATCCAACTGGGGTGTTACAAACACATTGGATGATCGCTATGGCATCGGCTTGATCATGGGAGGATACGAAGGTCTACATTTAGCACCATTAGGTCCCGATTTTGCTTGATACCTTGTTGGTTAATACACACGTTACTCGCCCACAAAAGGAATCACAAAATTGGCATATCTATGTTTCGGCAGTACGTGATTCGGCACAGACCTTGGCTTTGGGATGGGACATCTCTATATTGGTGACGTTTATATTGCAACACCTTAACAATACATTAACAAATTGTTACAGTTTTAGTCAAGACCACAGTCCACGGAACCCTTACCAGCTTTAACTCAGTCAATCGCCCCTCGGAAATGCATATACACAGAATCAGAAGGTCGTTAAAGCAAGAAAATTGGTAGTACCCTCATAATCAAATGCAGATCCTCGCGTTCAAAATTATCATCAACCACGACGTTATTAACAGAATTTATCTTATGATTTTTTCCATGGACAAGTTCATACATTTCGTTATTGCCAAAGACGCTCGCCAACATGCGTAACGCACGACGTCTAATATAGAACTAGCAGTCTTTAATTGCTCTACATTTTTTCGATATATAAATATTGGTTCTTCGTTGTAGCTAATCAGTGGTGATTTATTCATTCTAGTTTTTTGGACTTTTAACCACTGTTATTTTTTAAAAAGAGATTTACCTACGTTTCGGAGGCTGAATCTGCCTCCGTTTTCAGGGTAGCGTGTAGTCGGTTGGTCACATAAATGGTTGCCTAGGACGATTATTCTTTGTTGCCTAGGCTCCACAGCGTCTGTCTGTCACAAGGACCTCTATATAGAAAGAATTGCCAGGTAAGATTATGAGTGGCCTAGGCTCCACTTTGTCAGATGACCACGTCAAGGTCACGATCAAGGCTTCGTGTGACACCGTTAGGTTTCCACCTTGATCTCCGGGGACTGGACCGCCCCGGATTGCATGTAGCATGTGGTATATCTATTTTTAAAAAATAACAGTGTTTAAAAGTACAAAAAACTAGAATGAATAAATATTAGTGTAATGGAATATTTTTGCGTAGTACAGAATTTCAAATAGTGTACTATTTTTGCCTTATGGCAGGTGTATTTGAATTCATATTTTGTTAAACTTCAAATGCAGTTTCTTCTAATAGATCTAATGATTTTTGTAGTATGTACAATTTTATTTATTTATTTATTTATTTATTTCGTCTTCTTTTACATGGCGAAGTTAAGGCTGTGGAGCCTTTTCTTCCACTTGACCATGTTTACAAAATAATTGAATATGAAATAATTAAAATATTGAAAAAAAGGAAGAAAAAAATATATAAAAAATTACAGAGAAATAAAAAATACAAAGAGAAATTACATATAAGAAAGGTAATCTAACCTATAGATACGGACACACACACTCACACACACACATACATATCTTTGCCCTTACACACGTACAAGCAAATACATAACACTACACTTATTTAAGCACAGTCCAATATTATACATACTTAAAACACAGTCCAAAACGGTATACTTTGACGATAATTCATCTTAACTATTACTCTAATTCATTTTAGTGCCTTACGTCCTTCTATCATTCTCTGCACCCGCCATATTAATAGGGAAATCAAACATTTAATTTTCATTGTATAATATGTGTAACTTTAACAATTTTTTGAACGTCACAATTGAGGAAGAGACATGAATTTCAGGTGGCAACTTGTTCCAAAGGCCTGCTGAGGTAACAGTAAAAGAATTTGCATAAAAGTTGGATTTGTGGAGTGGAATGGACAGCAGAGACCTTTCGCGCGATCTGGTGTTGTGGCTGTGAAAGTCGGAAAGATGCTGAAATCGGTTATAGAGATATTGCGGGTCTTTTATTTGGAGGATTTTGTACAGTAAAATTAACTTATGAAAATTACGTTTATCGCTTAATTTAAGCCACTCGACCTTCGCAAAGTACGATGTCAAATGGTCTGAATATTTTAGTTCGAAAACGAAACGAATGCAGGCATTTTGAATTCGCTGCAGTCGTTTAGCTTGCTCGTGATTGACATCCAAGAAAGCAATGTCGCAATAGTCAACAATGGGAAATACAAGAGACTGGACCAGTTTAATTTTTATGCGTTCAGGGAGGAAGTTTTTGAGCCGATAGAGTGAATGCAAGGCACCGAAAGCTCTTCTAGATATAGAGTTAACTTGCTCTGCCCAGGTGAGATGTTGGTTGAGTATCACACCCAGATTGTTAACAGTAGTGGAGAAGGGCAGATGAATATCATTTATGTTGAGTCTAGGGAGGCTAGATTTATCTATTTTGCTCAAAATTCTAGGGGAACCTACAAGAATACACTGGGTTTTAGTCGGGTTTAGATGTAAGCCATGGTGTGCAGACCAAGTACTTATTTGTTTAAGGTCATTATTCACAATTTCTATTGCATGCAGTATTTCTTGCGGGGGGAATGAGAAATATAACTGAAAATCGTCGGCATAGATATGGTATTTACAGCCGTTAAGCACCGTCGGGAGGTCGTTTATATACAGAGCAAATAAGAGGGGGCCGAGTACGGTGCCTTGAGGGACACCACATGGAATGTTTTTTCACGACGATTTTCCATATAGGTCAACGACACATTGTCGACGTTCTTGTAGATAGGAGCAGAACCAATTAACCGCGGAGTCGGAAAAATTGAAAATCGATGATAATTTAGAGAGTAGTAGATCATGATCAATTGTGTGAAAAGCTTTTGTAAAGTCTAGAAGTACCAGAATCGTAAGTTGTTTATTGTCCATGGCTAGCCTCATGTCATCGGTTACATTGACAAGAGCCGTGTAAGTGCTGTGGTTACTTCGAAAGCCAGACTGAAGAGGATCTATTAAATTATTTCGCGTTAGAAAGTCCCGGCTTTGATCGCTAACGAGATGCTCTAGAGCTTTAGACAAGGCTGGGAGGACTCTGATTGGTCGGTAATCGTTGACGTTTATTATGTTGTTTGTTTTAGGTATAGGGCGTACCAGGGCGAGTTTCCAAGACGAGGGAAATGCGCCGGTAATTAAAGAAAAATTAAAAATATGAGTGATAGGAGCAAGTACGTGGTAGAGAATTTTTTTAATCATGAGGATAGAAATTTCATCTACTCCTACGGCCGATGACTTTATCTTCTGTAACGATTTTCTGACCTGTTCCGGCGAAAAATAAGAAAAACAAAATTTTGGAGCAGTTGTGGAGCGTGTTTCAATGTTACGAATCGTTTCGTGTTTCACATTATCATCGACGATCGGAAGATCACAAAAGTGATCGTTCAATACTTCCGGTGGAAATTTATTCACGGATTCGTGGTTTCTCCGTTTCCCAACTCCCAGTATTTTCAATTTTTTCCAGAGGACGTCAGGTTTGCTTTCGTATGTTAGTAGTTCAGACGCGAATCGACGCTTTGATTTTCGTACTTCCTGGGTGCAACGGTTCCTCAGAATTCTGTAATTTTCAAAGATGGATGTGTTATAATCACCGACCTTGATCACCTTCCTATATTTGGTGTACGCTTTGTCACGCATCGCCATAAGCCGGTGCAACTCGTCCGTCAGCCAGGGAGCAGGGGGACGCGAAACACACTTCTTCCTGACTGGAGCATGTTTATTGTACAATTGGAGGAAAAAGGTATTTAACAATAAGACTTGCTCATCCACTGTATATAACGTACTGATTAAATGCCATGGTACAATGGCCGCGTCTTCATTTAGGCGGGCTTCGTTAATGTTTTTGAGGTCTCTATATGAAACTTGTTTTGCTTTGTATTTAGGAATGCGAAGATAATAGGACACGTAAATTAAATCGTGGTAGGAAATTCCAGACACTGGTATTTGGCCATGGCGCGTTACACGATTTTCGTCAGAAACCAAGATTACGTCAAGCCACGAGTCGGAAGTGGCCGTGTGGTGGGTTGGATTTAAATGGCAAATGGAAAGATTTAAAGCAGAGAACGTATCACGGAATTCTATAACCTTTTCTTTCTTGCTACATAGGTCGGTATTCATATCTCCCAGAACGATCGTCTGTGAATATTTTGGTAGAAAGTTTGCAACGTCGTTCTCAAAGTTATCAAGGCGAGTGCAAGGTGGACGATAGACTACCGAAAGGAGGAGTTTTTGTTGACAGATACTGATTTCGAGGATTATATATTCCGATGAACCTTCATAGGCATCGGGCGACTTTGAGAGAATTTTGGCAGGGACGTCCTCGCGCAAATAAATTGCTACTCCCCCTCCCCTCTTTCCGATTCTGTCTTTCCTAAATAAACGAAATCCCGAAAGATGCACCAGATCGTCCGAAAGACTCTCCTTCAACCATGTTTCCGAGACCAGTAAGGCATGTACGTCTTTGTTTATTTGAATTATATTTTCTACTTCTAGGAAATGAGCGAGAATACTTTGCGCGTTGATATGAATTGCGTTAAATCTGCCGGTGTAAGATTCAGCTGCGGCCCAGAATGTGGATAAACCGTCTCCGTTTGTAGCGCTGCAGTTGAGTAGGAAAGGCCATTGTTGCTGTTTGTTGGAGAGGTACAAATGTTGCAAAGTTGGTTGAAAATGTTTGACGTCGGCGTTGCCGAATTTACAGTACACAAATCGTCTCTATCAGCCATAATATTTCTTACGGTTTTTAAAAGTGCTGACAAATGCATGGAAAGCACTCATTTTAAACGAGATTACATATATAATTAGTTTAAAAAAGATTTGACTTACCATAAAAGTAGCGTTGATGAAAGGCAGGTGCAGTGAACACAGAAATAACACACTTCCATTAGATTTAAATTTAAAGACACTCAAATGGACGGAACGTATGCACAAGGAAGAAAAATTGATACGCAAAGAAAAAATAGTTTCACGCGCTTGTACACAATAAAAACACATAACACACAGCACACACACAATTGCATTATTTAAACACACACTCATGAATCCTTATTGCAAATTTAATTTTCATCCCGCATTTATTTCATGTTGTCAAGTGCCGCTAGTGTTGTGACGGATACTTTTCGGCCAGTCGGTAAGAGGATGATAATTCTTCCATCTTGGGTCCACACGTTCCGTTGGCCGTGGCGGTTTTTCGCCCTCCGCAACACATCTTGTCGCACGGACGTCAGAGATTCGGTAATGAGCAGCTTCGTCCCTTTCAGAGATTTCTTCCGCCTCCAAACTTCGTCCCTGGTGCGGTAGCTGGTCAGACGAAAGATGATAGGCCTCCTTCCTTCCCGGACGGCATCGGCAGCGGTTCTTCTTTGAGGGCCAAGGCGGTGATATCTTTCGATGTGCTCCAGGGTGATGTGTTGTAGGTTTAGATTCCGGTGGAGAACGTCAAGTACCAGGGAGTCTGTATTTTCGTTTGATCTTTCAGGAATTCCATGCAGGAGGAGGCAGTTTCTCCGAGAGTACATTTCGAGGTCGTCGATTCTGATGGCATTTTCTGCCGCTCCCTTCCTTAAAATCTGCAGGTCGGACTTCACAACTTTGAATGTGTCTTCAACCTCCTCCTTGAATTTCTTGAAGGAAGCGCAGAGATCTTGCAACGGTGTAACGGCGCTGCTGTCCACGCTGTTAGAGGCTGGCTGCTGCTCGACGATCTCTTGTAGGCGGCTCTCGAAGTCCCGTAGCATCGACTCCACACCGTCTACCCGAGTTGAAACTGTATTGATAGATGGCTTCGACATTGTAATCTTTGATTATTCAATTCCTGGTATCACAACACTTCACGACGCTCATGCAAATAGTTGCAAGTTGCCGGCGAGTGGAATATATAAAGTTCTAGATATAAATATCTCAATGAGCCAGGCTAAATTCGGGAGAAATTGCGGAGCTCCAACTACGCGTAGACCATACGGTCCGCCATCTTGACCTTATCAATACAATATATCATTAATTGCTCGATCCTTTGTATAAAATTTGTGTACTTCATTTTGGTATAGATTAAATTCTTATTGTAATTGATGAACTTTCTTTGTCATGGGTATTGTAATTTATATTATGTATTCCTCAGCTTCCTTTCTGTCTTTCTTTCTTTCTTCCCTTTTAATTAGTTGTTTATCTGTTTATTTTCATGACAATTTTATGAGGACAACAATCATTCCTTATATCTACCTTGGCATGGAAATGCTTACATCGTGCATCTATTGTTACGACTTATCAGGATACTTTATAACAACTTCAGGATTCCGAATATCTCTTCCATAACAGCAGGTTTTGTGACCGTAACTATTTCTTACTATTTTCATGTTAATTGACTGTTACGGACATTAGTAGGCTGCGAACATATTTAAGTTGTGACGGTTTGCAATCTTTATTATCCAATCGGTTTATGCACCATCCAGGAGTTCCTTCTGGATACAGCAATAGGTAGTGGAAGGGCACACATAGAAGGTGGTTGGAATGTATTGTGCAAGGCTTGGATTCTTCTTTTTTCCAAATGCATATCTTACGAGGATTAAATATTTCAGACTTCGTTCTAATTACAGCTGCTATTTCCATGCTTTGTGGTATGTCACCAAGCACTGGACTGTAAGTTTTTCTAGCGGTCGTTCCATAAACAAGATAAACCTCATCTGATGGTTCATCACTCAACCGTTTTCACATATTTATAAAAGGATTACAAGCTTGCAAATATTCAGTTATTGCATTCACCACTCTTGAATTAAGGATTTCCCTTGTTGCCCAACGAATCCCCTTCTCTCCGTGGTCTACATACATTGAGCTATGGTTTGTGTACGGACCTCTGTAGGGAAGGTCAAAGACCCGATTGTAAGTCCTCTCCATATTATCACGAAGAAAACCCCAGTCTTGGGATAGTACCAACCTTGTGGAATAACCAGAGCACTGAAGTAGATCAAATCATTGTACGAGGGTGGTTCAACATGCTCCGCCCCTGACCCATTTCCAGTGATAGTAGAGTCCTGTAATTTTATATGTACCACTGTTCATTCTTTAGACTAATATCCACAAAGTTTCAAGAATTTACAACAATTTATCTTTTTGTTACAAGTTGATGATCAGTAAGAAGTGTAGCCACATGTGAAAAAATGGAAAAATCTGAGGTCCGAGAAGTGATAAAATATTTACTAAAGAAAAATTTAACACAGAAAGATATCCATGCAAATATGGTGGGAACTCTTGGAGACATTAGCCCCTCATATGACCTAGTGAAGAGATGATGCCGTGAACTTAAATGTGGTCGGCATACCTGTGAAGATGAGCATGGTGGTGGCTCATCTGCAACGGTGACAACACCAGAAATGATTACAAAAGTGCATGACATGATTTTGGCAGACCGGCGAGTGACTGTCCGCCATATAGCAGATACATGTTGCATCTCAACTGGCAGTGTGCATTCAATTATTAATAATCATTTGGTAATGAAAAAGATATCTGCACGTTGGGTCCCGGGAATGCTGATGGTCGACCAAAAGAGGACACGTTTTGTGACAATTCAGAACCTGTTGCGGAAAATAAAGGCTGACAAGCCAAAGTTTCTGAAGAGATTTGTTACAATGGATGAAGCGTGCGTTCACCACTTCGATCCCGAAAGTAAACGCCGAAGCATGCAATGGAAACACCCCTATTCTCCACCCCCAAAGAAATTCAAGGTTCAACCATCAAAGGATAAAGTGATGGCATCTGTGTTCTTGGATGCAGAAGGAATTCTTTTGATAGATTATCTCCAACAGGGAAAGACAATCACAGGTGTTTATTTTGCAACCCTAATTGAAGATTTACGTACTGACATCTAGGAGAAACGCCACGGAATGTTGGCCCGTGGTGTGTTGTTCCATTGTGACAACGCTCCCACCCACGCCTCCCAAGTTGCGGTGGCTGCAATTCATGCAGCAGGGTTCGAAATTGTCCCTCATGCCCCTTATTCTCCAGATCTGGCCCCCCAGTGAGTTCCACCTGTTCCCGAACACGAAACACCTTCGTGGAAAACATTTTACCAGTGATTCCGAGGATGTTGTGAATGCTTGGTTGCAGGACCAACAAAAATATTTTTTTCTGCTGGGATTGAAGAACTGGAAGGCCGATTGGAAAAGTGTGTTAATATTGCACTGGACTATGTTGAAAAGTGACAGTGATTTGGTTTTCCTACGAGGGTTCCTTCTATGTCAGGGCGGAGCTATTTGATGAAATCAGGATGTTCATAGAAATTACCTGAAAGTTGAGGAAATTTAACAACGTTCTACCTTCCCTGACCACATCACCATTGGATTTTTCTTATCTCCTCCTGAAACAATGGAGCACTACAATAGCTACACTTGTTACAATTTTTGAGAGAGTAAAGATGGACTGTTCAGGCAATAAGACTAAATTACATGTAACTGCTCTTTTGAGTAAAAAGCAATACCTTCGCCTTTCCTTAGAGAACTAGGGAGATGCCTTGCTGTCCGATTCTTGAAGGACTGAAATGACTGTCTATTTCTGGCTTCGTTCTCTGTAGCATACCTCTGAACAGCTGCCTGCTGTTTCTGTGTGTAACGTTCAACAGCTGCCTGGTTTACCTCTGGGTGTTTCTGCGTGTAGCACTCACCAGCGGCCAGGTATATCTCTTTTTATATCTGGATGGGATGTAGCGTATCGTTTGACTGCTTCGTTATGTTGTTCCGCTGTAGTAGTTGTATTGATGATAATATTGGCACAACAAATGAAGAGCCATATGATTAAACAGCCCGATTTGGCTACACTTAAAACTATGCCAAGATGCCCATATGCCCCAATCGGCCAAGTGTGCACATATTTAAATCTAAAGAATTTTGAGCCCTAGTGTACAAATGAAGAATCATACAGTGTACAAATGAAGAGCTCATATGCTTAAACAGCCCGATTTGGCTACACTTAAAACAATGTCAAGATGTCTATATGAATCAATCGGCCATGTGTGCACACAGTTAAATCTAAAGAATTTTCAGCCCTAGTGTACAAATGAAGAAGCCTCAACAGACAGATTTGGCCAAGTGTGCAAAGGCTGAATCTCTCAGTTTGTTGTCTGTAAACTTGTCAAAAATATGCCCCTCTTGATATTGTATTTGCTACACCTAAAACTAAACCAAAAGTACTCATATCCTCATACTCTTAACAACTTACAGATCTAATTTAATACAGAATTATCTTGGACAAAGCAGGCTGCAAATTCTATTTTCTTCTTAATCTTTAATCAGTTATATTGCTCGGGGCAATTATTTAGTTCAGAAATGAATCAATTTTCCTTATCAAAATTGTCTGATAGACTAATACATTTCTGAGAAATTGCTTGCCCGGTTATAAATTATGCACGCCTGGGGGCTTTCATATGCTGGCACGCAAGAGATATAATCTCCACAGCTAAAAGGGGGCATTAATGATATTTCTGTGTAATTCACTGAAAGAGCATAAAACTTCCATTAATATTTCTGTGTAATAGAGGGAAATTCTTAGTAAAAGAACATTACCCTTTGGCATGTTGTCATGTATGCCTGAGCCCAATTCAGTTTTGCCTTGTTCTGATAATATATACACGAGTGAGACTTACAGAATATTCATTGCACAGTTCAAAGTCCAGCTTTTACTGTATTTAGATGATATAGAGCTCATAACTCCTGGGTTCTGATACTCAATAGAATGTGGACATAGTCCCATGGCTTATATGCTTTGTAATCAAAAGCTTCTGGGTTTGAGGCCCTCCCATGGAGAAGTGTTAATATTGCTGCCTTGTAAACAAGAGCTCTGGGTTTGAGCCCCGGTAAAATGTGTAGGCCTCCCCTGATGGCAAAGTGTTTGTATTATTGCTTTGTAATCAAAAGCTTCTGGGTTTGAGGCCCCCCATGGAGAAGTGTTAATATTGCTGCCTTGTAAACAAGAGCTCTGGGTTTGAGCCCTGGTAAAATGTGTAGGCCTCCCCTGATGGCAAAGAGTTGGTATTGCTGCTTTGTAATCAAGAGGCTCCTGGGTTCGAGACCTGGTAAAATGTGTGAGATTGAAATGCATGTGGCAAAATAATATCCCCACACGTGAGATTTTGAGAATATTCACTGCTAGCTGATATATAGCTGAGGTTTGAAACCTGGTAAAGTATGTTATACAACAGCATAATAGAGCAAAATTATTTTATATTGGAGATCACCAGAGCCTAGTTATTGCTGTTGTTTGGGTATAAAAGCACCAGTTCAGCCACTAATTGCTGTTATAATTGTTTTGGCATATTATCCATACTTCTGTTTTTGGACCAAGAAATTTTATATAAATAAACAAAAAAAAAATGCCAAACTTGAAATATTGCAATCGATGCAATAAAAATATATCTAGTTCTAATTGGGCTAGGCACCGGCATATTTGTGATCCTAACAAATGCAGAAAGCCTACAAAAATATGTCCGAGATGCCATAAAATATTAAGAAAAGCATATTACAATAGGCATAAGTGTACTTGTTATGTACAGTCATCAATATTGCCCTCACAGCCATCTACATCTGGTCTGAAAAGGAAGCATGAAGCACCTGTTAATGCTAGAGCAGCAAAGCAGCCACGCTATGAACCCATCCATAGCAGTTTTAATGGCCAATTAAGGGATCACTGTTTTAAATCAGAGCCAAGATGTGACATTAAGAATTTTTTGAACAGTATAAATCCTGATGTCCAGGCAATTCTAAATGCACAAAATGGCTCTTATAAGCTGTCCCTCAAATTGTTTACACAATATAAGAAGCCAAATGGCACAAAATTTACACAGCCCCACATAACAGAAACTGTAGCTATATATTCAAATGCAAATTTAGACAAAATAATAAGCAGTTTGATAGAGCAATTGAATATTAAACACTCTGAATTTGCAGCAAAAGAGTCAGGATGGAGCCTATGCGGATCTCCACACAAGTTATATATTAATATTTCTGAATTCAGCCCATTACAAGGTTCTACATATCTGCCATTACCTGCCAATATTAAAAACAAAAGAGCTGTGGTTAACATAGAAAATAATGATGAGAAATATTTCTGTGGTGTATTTTAGCTGCTTTGTATCCAGTTTTAAGGAATCCTCAGAGAATAACTTATTATAAACAGCATGAACATGATTTTGATGATGCTATGGAGGGCTTAGAATATCCAATGTCTGTTCAGAATATTGATAAATTTGAAAAAAAGGCCAGGTATATCAATGGTAAAGAATTATCTATTAATTTATTTATTTGTTCTACTGGCCGTGGCAATTGCTTGATAGCACCTCTCAGAATCAGTACACTTGGTGATGGTTCTGCTGTTCCGATTGATCTGCTCCTAATTGAAAGAGATGGCATTACACTTTGATACAAAATCTTGAAGCTTTATTCAGGAAACAACTAGACAAATTTAATAGAATACTTAAGTTGTGCCGAAGATGTTTAACTGTATTTGATGGTCAATAAATGGTAAATGGGGATCGTGAATGTAACACAGAAATTGCTAAAAACAAGTTAATTGAGCATCTAAAATTCTGTGGCAACCATAAACCTGTTCATATGGTAATGCCTAATCCAAGTGAAAATGCCAAATTCAAAAAATTTGAAGCCTTGTTGGAACACCCAGCATATATAGTCTGTGATTTTGAATCAAACCTAAAACCCCTTGCATTCTGCAAATTATAAGCTGGATCCAATGTATTTTTACAGTGCACCAGGCCTAGCATGGTCTGCAATGTTTTTAAACACTAAAATGCAGTTGGATCTGATCCAAGATCAAGATATGTATCTGTTTATGGAGCAATGTATAACAGGAGGCATGGTGCAATGCTCTCAGAGATATGCCAGAGCTAATAACAAATATATTCCTGATTATGTTCCAGCACTGCCATTACATTATATACTGTATGTAGATGCTAACAGCCTGTATGGTTATGCTATGATGGATAAATTGCCATATGCAGGGCTTGAGTGGATTGAAGATTTCAATATTGAAGATCTTCAGGATTTTGATGACAGTGACTATGGCCTGTTCTTAGAGGTTGATCTGACAATTCCTGATGATTTGCACAACACATTTTCTCATCTGCCTCCAATTCCTAAGGTTGAGTTTTCACCTGGCTCCAAACAGAAGAAGCTAATGATGACTCTGGAGCCAAAACAGGATTATGTCATATATTACAAAAACCTCCAGTTCCTGATGATTCATGGTGTTCAAGTGACCAAAGTTGGAAAAGTTTTGAGGTTCAGGCACTCAAGATGGTTGAAACCATATATTGATAAAAAAAACACAGAGCTTCGAACATCTGCAATGAGCCAATTTGATAAGACCTTGTTTAAATTGATGGTAAATTCAGTGTATGGCAAAACCATAGAAAATGTCAGAAAACATACTGATGTTAAAATAATTACTGATCCCAGCCTGAGCAAAAAATTGATTGCAAAGCCTAATTTCAATTATAGAAGAATTTATGATGAAAATATGGCACTCTTCAATATGAAAAAACAAAGATTAAGTTTGATAAGCCTATTTATGTAGGGGCTGTGATATTGGAAGTGGCCAAATTACACATGTTAAAGCTCTATTATGATGTGCTCAAGCCTATTTATGGTGATTGTGTAAAATTGATGTACATGGACACAGATAGTTTTATTCTTGATATTTAGACAGAAGATGTCTATCAAGTTATGACACAGCCTGCATTGCTTGAATATTTTGATACCAGTGAACATACAAAGATTCAACCCTACAACAAAAAGATGCCTGGCAAGTTAAAAGATGAGACACTTGGTGATGTTATTGTGGCATTTGCTGGGTTAAGGGCCAAGATGTACAGTTTTGAAACATGTAGTGGTGCTGTTGTCAAAAAGGGCAAGGGCATGGGCAGAGTAACTGTTGACAAAGAGCTCCAATTTGAAGATTATGAAGATTGTCTAAAATCACAGAGTTCAATCAGAACATCAGAATGCAGAATTCAGAGTGTGGATCACTTGTTGACTACAAATGTTGTAAGAAAAGTGGCTCTGGACCCACATGATGATAAGAGATGTATTTTGTCATGTGGCATACATACTCTACCATGGGGTCATTGTGATTTGAAAAATGGTAATCAATGCCCAATTACAGAGCATGATTTGAAATAAATAAACATGCATATGAACTTATTTGGGTTAAAAAACAGGCTATTATGGACCTGCCAACACCAGCACCCTCTTCTGATATAATATCTAAACTAAGTGGTTTATTAATTATTCATCTGAACAGCATACTTACAGATGTTGATGATAAAACAGGTAAAACATTGTACATATTTAACAATAATTTAAATCATTACCAATTACCTGTAGGTGGTCAATTACAATTTATTACAACCCCCGAGGGTAATGTCAAGATTTCAATAGGGAGAAATATTTATAGAATTAAGCACTCAAACATGGTTTCTGGCACTGTATATACTGTTTCTGCTGGTGACTGCTTATATATTGAGGTCCCGGAATCCTATGACAAGCTTATACCTTTTTTATAGAATTAAGAATTAGATATTCAATAATAAATAACCACTAAATCAAAATGCCTAATGATATATTTGGCCATACAAGACATGAAGATCACAGTGATGAGATTCTGATGCTTGATGTCAGAGTCAAGAAATTAAGAAGTGATTTCCAAGCTTTACAAGCCACACTCAATGCCAGTCTTCAACTAGAAATTACAAATTTACAATCACAATGCATGGACCCTCTTCTTAAAATTGATTCTGAACTCAAATTGCTGCTTCAGAAATATACTGATTTGGCCACATTGGATAATTTTCTAAGTTTATAGGAGGCTGTAGCAGCTCTTCAAGTCAAATTTAAGACCAAGGCCACCAACTCTGAGCAATTGAAACAACAATTGGGAGAGCAGATAAATAATGTCCAGACACAGCTCCAAACAATTGTCAAAAGCATAAAATCACAAAAAGATTTTGATCTAGATTCAATCATTCAATCATTACAGGTACCTAATCTGTACCCTCTGAACAATGCCATAGCCGTGGTTAAAGAAAAAATTGAAAATTTTATGAAAAACTTGCCATCTTCTGATGCTTTGAGTGCTATAAATCGGAGTGTTGCCAACATCAAGCTGTAACTTGAAACATATGAAGATTTTGGAAAAATTCAAAGTACCATAACCCATCTTGAAGGTACAATAGCAGCAGTGCAAAGTGATCTGACAAATGTACAAGAATCTCTAGAATCCCGCTTGCCTGGTATTGTAGACACCCTTGTCAGTGTCCAGCAACAGATCACAAAGCTTGAAAACCTCAACACTGAATCTGAGCTATCTCATTTTCATCACTTGATCGATGATATCCAAACAAAACTTGAAATTTTACAACAATCAACACTTACTCAGGCAGATATAGCCCTTCTCCAAGATGCTATGCAAAGTGTGGCTGAAGCTTCTGAATTATATAATCTGAAATTGGCACTTGAATCTTTGCAGAATACTGTATCAAATCTGCCTACATCACAGGAACTTAAAAATATAAAGAGAGCAGTGAATCGCATATTGAAATCAGAAGATATCAAGAATATCCAGACAGAGATCAAACAACTTACTCAGACAGTGGCCACTCTACCAACCAATCAACATATTAATGAACTGCATGCCCTGTTTGAGGATATCAGAAGACAAGTCCATGATCTTACTGCTCAAAATTCAAAATTGGCAGTTGTTGAAAATTTACAGCAAATTGTATCTAATATCAAGCAACAGCTAGGGACCATGGAATCCAATCAAGCAAATGCTCTGTCTGTTTTTGCCACCCAGCTACAAGAAATTGTGCAACAATACAAGAAACTTGTTGTGGACATAAAGATCAAGCCAGGCCATGATGATGTTCTTAGGACTATCAATGAGCATCTTGAATCTGTAACAAGCAGATTGCTCACAGCAGAAAAAGAAATAACTGGCATAATCGAGAATCCTAAACATACAGTAATTCTTGAATTGTACAGTATCCCCAACAAAGAATATGATTCACCATTTACACCAGGTGGCAAAATATTTATGCTGTCCCTTGCACAATTTTATTACCAGTTTTTTGTTTGGGGCACACTTAGACCAATCAAGATCAAATATTGGCTTCAACCACAGGCACACCACTATCCTACCTCATCAATAACAAAGGCCTGATAACAAACCAAAAATCACCAGTGTAGAGTTAGAGGATTTTACAGATCCCAATACATTAGAAACATCTTATGCTGAAGATGATGGCTCTCTGGAATTTTATATACAAATAGGAGACAAACTGTATTTAGAAAATCCTGTAGTATCAGCTGCTGAACACCCTATAGTTGCAATATTCTTGTTTACATACTATGTCCAGACAAATTATTGTTGATGAATTACACAGACAAGCCTGACATAATTATAAGAGACTGCCAGTGGTTACAAAATGCATAGATGATTTATGGCAGTGTGACTTGATTGAGATGGCAAGAGGACAGCTGAAAAACTTAGACAAAATCAACAAGGGCTACAAGTATCTACTCACTGTCATAGATACATTTTCAAAATTTGCCTGGGCTGTGCCACTCAAATCCAAGACTGGAAAATGTGTAACAGAAGCCTTCAGGACAATCATCAATCAGAGTGGAAGATCACCGCGCTATTTGCAAACAGATAATTGCAAAGAATTCTATAATTCTGTGCTCCAACAATTTATTAAAAGCCAGTCAATACAACATTACTCGAGTTACAGTGATCTCAAGGCCTCTATTGTAGAAAGATTCAACAAAACCCTAAAAAATCATATGTATAAACAATTTACACTTCAAGGTAATTATAAATGGCTTAATATTGTTCCATAACTACTAAATAAATATAACAACTCGGTCCATTCCACAATCAACATGAAACCCTCTGAGGTTACTTCATCTGATGAGCAAAAATTGATCAGTACTGTTTATTATCCTAGATACCAGCCAACAACAAGAAAAGCCAAATACAAGGTTGGTGATGAAGTAAGAATCAGCAAATATATGCACTTATTCAAAAGAGGCTTTACAAGAAACTGGAGCACTGAATTATTTACAGTGGTTAAAGTTAAACCTGGGACCCGATACACTTATATAATAAAAGATCGCCGAGGAGAAATTCTCAAAGGCAGGTTCTATGAAGAAGAACTCAGCAAAACTAAGCAGCCTGACACATATCTCATAGAAAAAATCATCCGCAGAAAAGGCAATAAAATACTGGTGAAATGGCTAGGTCTCCCAGAACACAGCTGGATCGATGCAGACAAAGTGATACTATGAACACCTGGGATGTTATAAAGAGGATGCCAGAGCCTGAACAGCAGATTAAGAAAAATGGCAAGTTGCTGCCTGATAAAATTAGATGTCTTATTGTTGGCCATCAGCTTGTGGTAAAACTACACTAATGATTGATAATTTTTTATTGGCACCCAACTGGTTAGACAGAAAAACAGGCACTTGTATGTCTTCTCTAAGAGCTTGGAACAATTAAAATATCAGCAGCTGATGAAGCTATATGATGGACTGGATATTGCCACTTTTGAATCAGATGTTAAGCCACTTCATGAATGTCTGGATAATTCTGTTGTTGTGTTTGATGACATTATACTGGATAATCAAAACAAGGTTAGAAATTTTTTTACACGGGGCCGACACAAAAATGTTGATTGCTTCTACCTGGCACAGACTTTTTCTAAAATACCGAAACAGCTGATCCGAGACAACAGCAATTTTATATGTGTGTTTCATCAAGATCATACCAACCTCAAACACATACATGATGAATATGTAGGTGGGGACTTGAGCTACAATGATTTTTCCAAGTTTTGCAGTAGGTGCTGGAACCAGGACAGCTATGGGTTTGTCACAATTGATATGACAAGGAAACTCAATAGTGGCAAATACAGAAATAAAATCAACAATTTTCTAGACATTGAAACATATATAAATAACCATGAAAAGGCCAATCATTGATGATCTTAAATTAAGAGATTATCTTGTAAAAAGGTTTCAGGGATGGAAATCAAAGAACCGAGGAATCTATGAACAACACAAGCAAACAGAACAGCCTATTATCGGTTCTATTAGTGAATTAGGTAAAAATATCAAAACTGTTACAGAGCAAAATCAAAATTTGATCACAGAGCTTGTACCTGTAGCTGCAAGGAACATATTAGATTATCCAATCACCCCACTTTCTAGAATTCATACACCTAGTCCAGTTGCTCCTCGAAGAATTGAAGCTACTCAGGATCCTATTGAATTGGGTCTTCTTGCTCAAAAATATTTAAGCACACCTAAAGACAACAAAGATGAGGTCTTTGGCTTATATGCTGACACAGAGCGTGATGGTAGCATCATACATAGAATTGTCAATTTTAGAGTAACATTTATGGGAGATGATCTAATTGTATATTCAGAATCTCATCTTGGAGAAAGGTGGTTTTGTTAAATATCCCGGCCAACCTGGATTGTGGGAACTGATGACTAGGAAGAGACCTGGCAGCTATACAGATCAAGATTATGATCATTACAAAGAAATATTAATAAAATCAGATGCTCTATACCAGAACAATGATCCTACACAAAAAAGAGTCAAGTCTAGCAGTGGAGCAAAATACAACAACTTAATCAAGCCCATATGGTCACAGATCAAGACAGGTAGTGGAATCAAACAATACAACACCCTGCCTAAAGAATTTGTGTGGGTTGATGATGTCAGGAAACTTGTAGATAGGTTGCTGGTGATAGCTGGGGAAGAAAATGCTGGCAACCACAATTTTTACAATGAAAAGGTTGGAATTATGGACATGATAAGCACAAAACTGTCTAATTTTATAGTGAATGACACTAAGGGGATTTTATATCTTATAAAATTTATTAATACTCTACCACCTAAATTTTGGAATATCTCTGAGGGTCGGGGGCTGGTTAATGACATCATAAACAAGCTGCCATTTGAACTACATATTCCAGGCTATCAGTATTGTCGTCCCGGTACAAAATTGGACCATAGATTAAACAGAGGGGACCCTGGTGTTAATCCCCTAGATGCTGCTTGCAGAGACCATGACATAGCATACAACACACATACTGATCTTGACAAGAGACATGTTGCAAACAAGAAATTAGAAGAGGCTGCATTTGGTAGATTTGTAAGCAAAGATGCTTCTTTAAGTGAAAGAATAGCTGCATTGGGGACCACCATAGCTATGAACACCAAACAAAAACTGGGGTGGGGGTTGTGAATATATATATAATAAACCTACAACGAAGGCCAAGGGTGTTATGTATCAGATACTTTATGCAGGTCTTAAATCTCTTAAAACTATTGATAGTCTTTTAACCAAAAGCAGCGCAAGAAATAAATTCTTGTCTTGCCAAGGGCCATGGTATGAAATTATTACTTAGTACCCCCCAATTAAAAAAATTACAGGAATCTAGAAAAAAATCACATGTGGGTGGCTTCATATTTACTATCCCGGCAATCTTAGCAGCACTTGGTGCTGTTGGGAGCTTGGCTGGGGGATCAGCTGCTATAGCAAAAACAGTAATAGATGCCAAAAAGAATAAGGCAGAATTAGATGAATTGAAGCGCCATTATCTGGCCATAGAGAAACAAGGCAAAGGTGTTGAGAGAGCCATGAATAAGTTTAAAAAAAACAAGAGCCGCTTACAAACCAAGATATTGAAGCTTTAATCAAGCCACTGGGCATCAAAAATTTTAGAGGTGTGTACATGTCTGATTCTTTACCAGAACAACCACTCAACAAAGAGTGTGGCATAGTTAACTTGGATAAGTACAAAAATCAGGGCACTCACTGGATCTGTTATCTTAAATATTTAAAAGATGAGGCATTTGTGTTTGATTCATTTGGAGGTGTTCCACCTGAAAATTTAGTAAAATATCTAAAATCAACTAATCTTTATTACAATAATGCCCGTGTTCAAAATTTCAAAGATGTTAATTGTGGACATCCGTGTTTGTCTGTTCTTAGATATATGTCTCAAATAAATAAACCATCAATTGAAAATTTTCAAAAAGCCCTGTGGTATCTGAAACATCATGGGGGTATTCCATCTCACCAGCCAAAATTCAATATTGAAACTCAAATTACATCATGATAGTGTATCCCAAAACAATAGCTTTCAGAGCATTTTATGGCATGTACTTGATCCCTAATATTACACACCACAACAACACAATTGCAGTTGGTGATCAAAATATTGTTATCACTCCAGGGCAATATAATCTATCTACTCTAAATGCTCAATTACCCAGAGGTATACTGTTAACTCAAAATTCTGTCACTCACAGAGTAGAGATTGTGTCTGCTACAGAAACAGTGGATCTGGGTACTATAGGAGAGCTGTTAGGCTTTGAGAACAACACAAAACTTGAACCAGCCATTAAACACACTGCTATGATTATACCTAAATTCTTAGCCATAGAGACTGTAATGTGGCCGAGGGTATGATAACCAAATCAAATGGCATAGGCACTCACAAACAAACTGGCATCATTGCAACATTTAAACCTAACTCTGAATTTATGGAGCCCATTCTCTACACTCCATCACCAACATTATATTTTCCTGATTGCCATAACAGAATAGATTACATTGAGTTGATGGTCACTAATGAAAAAGAAGAATTAGTTGATTTTGCTGGAGCCACAACAACTGCAATCATAGAGATTAATATTTAAATAAAAATACATGCAAAAAAATGGAAAATATTGAGAGTTATGAGCTACAATCATTCCCCCCAAACAGGAGGACCATTGCAAATTTAAATCAACCCAACACAGAGATTGAGGTTGATCTTGATGTAGGAGATGGCTTTATACACCCCCACAGAGCAGATCTATACATCAAATTTGATGTTGTAAAGCTCGATGGTACAAATTATCCGTCAAATTCAAATATAAGATTGGTAGACAATTTTGTGCCACATCTGTTCTCTGAAATTGAGATCAGAAAACATGGTGTTGTTATAAGCAGAGTAGATTACCCTGGTATTACCTCTACAGCTTTGGCCACATTAAAATTATCCAAGACCGAGGCTTCTTATTACAAAATAGGTGGATTTGAGGCTGGTGATAAAATAATATCTAAGAGCCACACAGTGCTGTTTCCTATGCGCCTGTTGCCAGGATTCTTCTCAGATTACAAAGATATTATGTGGAAGGGTGGTTTAAGAATCACATTTAGAAGAGCTGCCAATGATAATAATGCTTTGATGAGGTACAGTTCATTAAACTCTACAGGAGAAGCTCTGCCTAATACCCTACCTGATGAAGGCAAGTTCCTTATTCAGACTATGGAGCTAAGAATCCCGGTTGTTGAATATGAGGCCAGTTATGCTCTTAAATACAAAGCAGATATTCTAAAAAATCCACAGATTCCTTTACAATTTTATACATATCAATGTGTACAGACGCCTGCCACTGGTTTCTATTACGAATTTGATGCTACAAACTCATTCTCCAGTATACAATATGACATGCCAAATTTTGTGGTGGTACTGTTTCAGACTGGAAGACACAATAATCAGGAAAAAAAATCAAGTAAATTTGATAACTGCAACATCAAGAACATATATCTTAAAAATGGCAGAAATGAGGTGCTTCCTAGAGAAAATTATAATTTAGACATGTCCAAGGATGATTTTCTTAAATTATACGAGGCATTTACAGCATACAAAAGGGTCACTACTGGCAATACTGACATGTATTACACACCAGATGAATTCAAAGCACAGAGACCCATGTTTGTCATCAACACTTCAAAAAGGAAACAAGTTGTGGTTAATGACCGAACAAACAATAAAATTATCTGTGAATTCCACGATGCACTCCCTGATGACACCATATGTAGTGTTATTCTTATAGGTGAAAAATCATATGTTTATGATGTAAGACATGAGAGAGTCACAGAGCAATTCTAGAAGGCCTCTGCATATTACCGGACCGGAAGTAAATATATGTGGGTGTAGATGTGGGTGGGTGTGGGTTTCATGAGCACTTTTGGTTTAGTTTTAGGTGTAGCAAAAACAATGTCAAAAGGGGCATATTTTTGACAAGTTTACAGACAACAAACTGAGAGATTCAGCCTTTGCACACTTGGACAAATCTGTCTGTTGAGGCTTCTTCATTTGTACACTAGGGCTGAAAATTCTTTAGATTTAACTGTGTGCACACATGGCCGATTGATTCATATAGACATCTTGACATTGTTTTAAGTGTAGCCAAATCGGGCTGTTTAATCATATGAGCTCTTCATTTGTACACTGTATGATTCTCATTTGTACACTACGGCTCAAAATTCTTTAGATTTAAATATGTGCACACTTGGCCGATTGGGGCATATGGGCATCTTGGCATAGTTTTTAGTGTAGCCAAATCGGGCTGTTTAATCATATGGCTCTTCATTTGTTGTTCCAATATTATCATCAATACAACTACTCGCTGTAGTATTGGATGAAGCTTTCGGCCGTCCTCTCTATAACTCTGGAGGGAGCCCGGCCTTTCCAACATAAACGTTTGACTTTCTACTGCGACCGGTGTCTCCAATTGACAATTCTTACTGTCCTGTAACCTCCATTGGCTCTGTTGTCCTTACGTCGGAATACTTTCCTACCCGCTCCTCCGAAGTAACACCAAGTTAGAGTTCAACGAGATCGCGATGCACAATATAAAATCGTAATAAGCCAATCGATAGAACAATTTATTAGAAAAACCCGCGTTAAGCACTCAATATTTTGTCATTTAAAAAGTCGCGCAAGATTCTGATATTCAAAATGAATATCATGAACACCCTTCTCATTCACTGCATGCGGATTGTGTACACTGGCGAACTTTAAAAAAAGGTCTCCCTCCTCTCAGTTAGATTGAAAGCAACAAACAAAAACCGATACTGAATTGGAAACACTCCAGCGTCAATGCCGAAACTCTATGCAAGATAAGAAAGAGCTGCACAGTTGTCAGTCGTGAACCCACACAAATGAGCAATGTTAATCATGAGTCATCAAGCAATTAGCACAGCGTTTCTTTCTGTGGTCATTGGGCCTCGGAAGAAATATTTGTTGTCCATTTTGAGCTTTCAAGAAATCAGGTTCTGAGCTGGCGATTTATTTCCTTTATGAATGAAAATAGGTTGTTCATTTTTTCGTTTCTTTTCTCTCTTTTGTCATTAGCTCTAAAACAAATATAAAAAGAAAAAGAGCAAAGAAGGTAGTTTCTTTCGGCACGTGACAAGCATATGTGGTAACTTTGCTATTTTTACGACCATATTATATCCCTCTTGTTTACTTTCAACGATAAGGACGAATGTTGGAGTGACCAGAAAAAATGAACGAACACAATAAGCTCTTAAATATTACTCACGCTTCGAAAATAGATGCCGGCCCCAGTGGCAGAGTAGTTACCACATCACGCTACGACGCCAGGCGTCCCGCATTCGAATCCTGCCCTGGGCATGGATTTGTGAGTGTCCATTCATCAATTTCATCATATCGTCACTAATCCCCATATTTGATTGAGTTTGATTGATTGAGTTTATGTTTGAAGTCCACGTTATGCACAGTAAGGCTAATCGGGACTGGACCTACAGTTTAAAGTGTGATCCGAACCACTATGTGCCTCCACCGGGTATCGAACTCGGGAACCCTTGTTCACAAGGCGACGATGCTACCACTGCGCCATCCGGGAGGCCTCCCCCATATTTGCAACTTAGCCAAAAGTGGCACAAGAAGCGAAGTAAAGTAAAGCAAATCAATCAATTAATCAATCGAACATAGGATCTCCGGTTTCATAGAGCGGTATGTAAAGCACTCGGTCATGAAGACCCTCAAAATTGAAATAATAAGTGGAACAAGAAACTTGATATTAGAGTATTTTAAGAGTTTAGGCAAATTAACAGTTCACGTCAACCGACAACAATTTCACCTGTATTGTGTGATATATGGTTCAGCCCTAATATAATTGAACGTGCTCTTGCGATAATAGTTACGCATTTCCGTCGTGCGACACACAACCTCGACTCGGCACGATATGTGCATTTCATTGACCCTTTTCTGTATTTTTTTTCTATTTAGGATATATTACGTTGCCTTTTTGTCTCTTGGTTAATCCGTAGCGATGCGAATGATTTTACCAGTTGATAACATGGATGTGATGGGGCAAACATGCCTTAATCATAGTTAGAACGTAAGACCTCTGTCTTCTAAGCACGTTACAATCTGCCACGGTTGTCTTTTCATCTCCAGTCATCATTAATTTCAAGAGGTAGAAAACGACGTTACTCAAATAAATTGTATAAATAATTTCCATGACCATAAACATTTGTTGCAGTTGTTGAGAGAAATCCATACTCTCGTAATGTTATAAGTAAACGTCGACCTAGGTGATGTCCCAGGAACCCTTCCTTGCACGAAAATCACACTGTGTCCACAAGATTTACGACTGAATGCTTACTAAAGTAATAGAAATGTGCATCCCCATTTCCATTAATCGTTCACTCTTCGTATATTTTGAGGTCAGCTAATTCGAACATACGACCCTAAGACAGCTACACACTTCCAAAAGAACTGCAGTGTCAACAAAGTAATTACTGTATATTTATATTTTTTATTTTTGGTAATGGAATATTTTTCCATTCAGGTTCTTATTTATGTTTGATTTGGTTTATTTTACTTCGCTTTTCTGCCACTTTTGGCTAAACGCGACGATGAAGATGAGCGATCTAATGATGAAATTGATGAAGGGACAGTCACAATGAACACCAAACGAACACAATGCCAAGGCGGTGTTTAAGCAAACTGCGTTAACCACTCTACCACGGAGGCCGGAATCCTTTTTCGTTAGGAGAAATCGTTCCTTGACAGAGAACTAAGAACAGTTAATATGCGTCACGTCAGAGTTATAATATTTTAAATTGCTAACAATCAATTGGGATTTACTCTAAACCATTTTTTTGCGTACATAACAACTTCCACACAGTTAAGATCGTTTAAACTAAGGGCAACAGCGTTAAAGTCTATGCTTTAAAGAATGATTAAGCACACTATGATGACTGAAAGTAATAATTCACATGACTATATTGATGCATTAAATCGGAGAAACATTAATTTTCGTTCAGGAAGAAATATTGAAAAACGCAGGGACACAATGACCAATTGATTGATATATTTTACTTCGCTTTTCTTTCACTTTTGAGTAATCACATAGGTAAGAATGAAAGGTGTGTTAAGACGAAATTTGTTAAAGGCAATCACAAACGTAGGACACAGCCCAAACTTCACAGACCATTATACTGGCCTTGTGTCTAGACGCCAGATCCTCGTTAGTCTGCAAAATATACTCCATTGTCACAATGACGTCAGCATTCGTAGAATAAATTTGTAGTATCATTCTCACCCCCATCGCCCCAAGAAACGTGAGCTAAACTAGTGCGCATTCTGTGTTATGTTCATTACTTCTCAGGAACCATTAGGATGTTACTGAATACTGTCACATACGCAGAATGCAAAACATTTCTATTTTCTCATTTCTACTACAACCCTGGCGAAAAAAGGCGGCTGGAGCGTGGTGCTGATCGTATCACCTCCAAAATGGCCAAGCTCGAGAATATGCGGTGCTCTACTACCACATCATCTAAATGTGCCTAAATGTGCTATAGGAACGAGGAACTTTACCTAACCTCTACTACTACTAACTACTCATGCCAAGAATTTTGGTATTTTTCATACTTTTTTATTTGCCCTTTGCTAACCTGGTTCATTCCCAGCCATAACAGCAATTAGTCGATGCAATAAAAATACGCCAAACTTAAAAAGAAACGGGTGTCGGCGCGCACGCACACACACACACAGAGAGAGAGAGAGGGGGGATAGGAACACAAAATTCTTCCACAGACTGCCCAGATCATGCCTGACAAGACTCCAACAGAATGCTTTCCGGAAACAAGTTTACGTGCGCATAAGGTAGGCCTTGTCTGCAACTGCCTTCGCCCACTTTCTTATCCAATACAGGAGAAATGAAGTGTTTCGAACTACCTTCCAATCTAACTATGAGGAGGGAGACCTTTTTTTAAAGTTCGCCAGTGTACATAGAAACACCCATCAAAATACCAAAATGGGACAGGGTATGTTTGTCCTGTAAACAGATAAACACAATTGTTAGGAGAATTTTTACGGTCATCAATTTTTGCAGACAACTCCTGTATGCCATCTGGTATATTTGATTCTCTCAGAGGAAATTGACCGTTCAGCACAGGTTCCACTCGTCCCAAGTTTATATTTTGAGACAGAACAACAATTTCTGCCAGCAGATGCTCTTGTTCCAGGAAGATATCATCACACACAATTTGACAATATAAGTTATGACCTTCTGTAGTAAGGCGTCTGTAGTGTCAGTACAAAATGAATTGTTCGAAATAACATACTAGGCAAGAAGAGCACATGCAGGGTTTGCCACGTAGTGGGCGTTTCTTCCCTCTGTGAAGATTCTCAAATCTCCTTGATGTGTTTTGCCACTTACAACGCATGTACACTTCGCAACATCTTATTTGACCGCCTTGAAAAATTTCAAAGTCCGGAATTCGTAAATTTGGCAGCATACCGCTTCAGAGCCAACTAAGAGTAGCCAGCTTTGCAACATTTTTTCTTCCTGAATGAAAACGCTCTTGTGATTTTTTTCATTCTTTCATCTTCCATTAAGTAAAGATACCCTAAAGCAGTAATAAAATATATGAGAAGACAAAAAACCGTTAAGTAGAAATACGAATGTTGAAAATATTTCAAGATTCTTCGTTCTGAGTTTGAAAATAGGAAACGTTATGAGCACTTTGAAACACTGAACAGGTTCTCATCCACCTGGAAAGAATTGCGGTCACATTTGAATGCAAGAAGGCAAATTTATGATGATTTTATGCGAAATGTTTAGTACAGATACCTTGCACAACACCAAACGATTCTGCAAAGTGTGTTTTTTCCTTGGTTCTTGGTGAAAATGGTTCGAAACTCCGGCACAAGGTTGCTTCAACAGAGATCAACGGGCTTTACTGAGGTTTGAGGTAGTAATCTCCTGGTTGGTTAGTAATCTCCTAGTTGGTTAGATGGCAGCACTTCCGTTTTTTTACTGTTCACGTCAAGATCAAAACATCCTAGGTTCAAATCCCACCCTTTCCATATTATTTTTTTCCCTTTTTATTTACCGAGTACGAAGTGTTCTAATAACGTAATATAATATTGTATATATTATATATATATATATATATATATAATTACTTTTCGCAGAAGCGCCAACGACAACGAAGCGTTACAGCACCTTGGGTGCGGACGATACCACCCCGATTCCAAACACACTACCCGATCTTGCCAAGTGTCTTGCGAGGTCTATGGAGCTGCGCATGCCTGCGGTGGAATACAAATCTAACTATACCCTCAAGTACAAAGCAGACATCATGAAGGATCCCCAAGTCCTCTTCTAGTTTTACGGTTACCAGTGCGTGCAGAAACCTGCTTCTGGCAATCATTTTCAATTCGATGTTACCACACAGTTCAACAGCATCCGGTACGACATGTCAGAGTTCGTTGCTGTACTCTTCCAGACAGGGAGGGACAATAATCAGGAGAAAGATTCCAGCCAATTCGACAATTGCAAGATTAAGAACATCTACCTCAAAAATGGTAGGAACGTAAGATTTCCGACGTGAGAAGTACAACCTAAACATTGCAAACGAAGATTACCTGAAATTGTACGAGGCGTACACGGCGTACAAGAGGGTGACTTCCTGCAACGTGGAGGTGTATTACAACCCTGATGAGTTTATAGCTCGCAGACCGATGTTCGTCATCAACACATCTAAGAGGAAGCAGGTGGTTGTTAACGATCGCACCAACATCAAGATTGTCTGTGAGTTCCACGATGTCACGCTCGCCGACACCCTGTGCAGCGTCATCCTTATTGCAGAGAAAACTTTTGTGTATGATGTCAAGAATGAAAGAGTGAGTACAAGAAAAAAATCTCATAATTTTATAAAAATTATACTGACCGTAGGTTCAAACATTAGCGAAGAGTGGAGGTTGATAATTGAGCATACTTCATGGAACATCTTCTTACAATATTAAGATTTCACGATACTCTCCCTGTCAAAACATTGTTTCATGCTGCTATTTTTGTGGAGAAATTTTTTTGAGGATAATCTGAAAAAAATAATAAAATTTAATTTTAATGCATTTTAGAAATAATAACATTTGAGCGCACAAAAAAACTTCCTCTTCACCCCTGTGTGTGGCCCTTTTTCGTCCCGTAGGACACGGCAGGGTGTTAGTTCAATTAAAAAAAATCCCAAACCTCCACCTGTTTGGATTTGAAGATAGAAACTATTGTTCTAGTATCTTGGCTATATTTAATTGGATCTTCTGTTACATGAGTTTTTTTCATTATCATTATTACATACTATCTACTACTACTCCATACTACATTTAAGGCATGTCTTACTAGTTTTTAGACGATAGTGGCCTCACGGGAGCGTGTCAATCCCACATTTCAGAACACACCTCTTGTCGTCGCGTGCGTCCAGGACAACCTTTCTCACCTCGTTGGTTGTCAACACATGGTTGACACTCTGGATGCGCTGCTCCACTCCTAGAATTGGCGTCCTGGTTTGAAGAGTCTAGACGTAATCCTCGAACTTGAGGTGCTCTTGGACGACCTGCCTGTCCACACCCTTAGCTTTTTTTGTGATGGAACACTCTGCCCGAATAGCATAAGCTTTGGCGCGAAGACCGGTAAAATAAAAGAATTACATCTCCGATCTTCTCGTCTTTGAGTTTGCCAGGCACCTTCTTGTTACGAGCCAGGATTTTGTATCGGTTTGGCTGGGAATAGCCTGACATTTCAAAGAGGTTCGCATATATATGTGACTATATCCCTATATGCGTTGTCCGTGCGAACGTGGTACACCAAACTATCTGTGTCCGTGTAGAAGAGGCCGATATTGTCGTTATAGTGCTGGCGTAGTATCCCATAATATATTTTAAACATGCGCAGCTTGGTCAGGTCTAATACTGAGGCACCAACATAGATTGGCTTGTTGAGCCTCACCTCGGTCTTCCTCATATGCACCAGAGCAAGCTGCTGATTGTATAATAGTACGTGACTAAAATAACAGGGTTGCTACAAGCTTGCGACATTCAGCTCTTTTTATATTAGCCTCACATCCACACGATTTCGGACATTCTCCATGGTTTTCCGAAACACTGCATTTTTTATTAACTTGAAGAAATCCCGAACGAAATCAGAAGTGGCGTCTATGCGGTGTTTGGTGTTGAGCTCGATGTATGGTCTCAACCATAAAGAATGCTCGAACATAAGAACTCGATGTACCGTACGGACGGTCACCCCTCGCTGCATCAACCACCAGAGGTTTTGGTAGTGCACAACATAACGCTTTTTGGGCTTAAAGTCCATGACGAGCTTTGGTTGGTTCGAGCCAGGCGGGCACTTAAATTCCGGGGCTGGCGGAAGGTCGCAGAACAAATCCTGCAGCTTCTCGGAGAACTCAAGGTCCACCTCGGCAAAATACCCGCATTCCACATCGCTGAAACCTTCAACGTCAAAATTGGAGGGATCAGCCCACTTGAACACTCCAAAGGAGAATGGCAGCATCATGGAGTGTCCGTAGAGGTTGTTAACGTATGTGTACATGATGTAGCTTGACGGTTGGGAGGGGTCTTAACCGGTGGCCATGTGATGGTTGTCGGCGTGCGAGTGTCGCTACGACACCTGGACCATTCCACCCCGGACGGCACGTTCTACAAACAGCATCATGTCCACGTCCGAAAGAAGCTCAAGCCTGACTTTTGTAACAAGACGCATGGCCGACCATGCCAGTCCAGGAAGACTGTAGAAGTTTGCATTGTCCAGCTTATAGATGGTATTCGCAGTTGCACGAAGCGCCTGGATTATATCAGCGAGGAGCGTCACATCGAATTTTAGGTAAACATTGTCATAGTCCCCAAGATTTTGGCAATCCAGCTTGCGCCACATGTACTGAGCATGGTTGTAGTCGTTCTCAGAGATGCCTGAGCCTCGCAGCTTGCTGTAGAACTTTGCTCGGGGAGGCAGCGACTTCTCCGCAAACTTGGTAGAGTCGGTAATGTATTCGTAGGGGTAGACCTCCTTACGCCTGAAGAGACGGCGTCCAAGTTCGGAAAGATGGCAGAGGTGATGAGTATTTGTTTGTCGCTGAGCTTTTCTCCAGGGCATCGAGGCTGGCCGGGAGGAACCTCAGGGAGTCGAGGAAACGAAGTTCGATGCGGGAATTTGATTCTGGGATTCTCATCCACTTGCTCAAGCTAATGTAACGCTCCTCGTTCTGCGCCAGGACGTTGATTTGCATGCCGTCGTACCAAAGATTCGGAACCAGATGGTGGAAATCGTACCCCGAGCCATTGTGGAAAAAACAGGGATAAAGCGCGGGTCCCGGGCCAACAAATTTCACCGGTTGCCCCAAGGACCAAAATAGTTGCCGTTGAAGTGATCATGATGTTGAACTTTACGGTTGTTGGTGGTAAACTTCCAGGTGCACACAGAACAGGTAGTAGCCTTCTTGTGCTTGATTTCGTCGTCAAGAGAAAGCGGTAGCATAGGCTTGGGGGTCATCATGAACTCTCATATCTCGTTGGCTTAGCAACCATCCTCTCTACAAAGTGTTTGGCTGCGTCGGGACCACGATACACGTAGGACTCGGGGTGAATATATCGGTCTCGCCACACCACAACATAAGCAAAAATCGAGGCCTCGTGGAGTTGGAAATGGACAGAGGAGGAAACTTTGGGATTGGGATTGGAATCGCGTGTGGACATAGGTTTGAGGAAGGCATCGAAATCGGCAATGATGAAACCATAGTTCCCTACCATGGAACTGTGCATGTGAAATGTTTCTACAATACCAGGTTTGGGCAAAACTACCACCCCTATCTCGATGGCATTGCAATTGAGTTTGTGGCGAGCAAGCTTCTCTGCAGTATTGTTGGGACCTCGAATGCACTGATGATCCTGCTGTTTTTTATTATTAAAAGTGGACAAGCACCTGCGACAAACTTCTATGTGGTGTTTGTATTTGCTTGTTTGGCTAGAAACAAACCGAGAGAAAGAGAGCGAATAAGAGTGTAGTGATGGTGAGTTTCATCCTTGATGAGTAAAAGCTGGATTTCTTGAGCATCATTGGTGTCTACGTCGCTTATCCGAATAGGGTATACTTTGTTTTTCTTCTCCGTGAGACCATAAACATTGATAGCCAACTTCGGGTTGTGTGTACGGGCCTCGAACTTGCGAATATCCGATACCTCCACCGGGTAGTCGATCCCAACCATTGCATCTTCCAGCTCTGGCTCGTAGGGTAGGTAGTGGTTTACTCGGTGCGGATGGTTTCTACTGTTCACGGGGTGCAACGCTGCAAGCACCAACCAAAGAAAGCACTTGGCGTCACTGTTCTGAATATTCCGAACAGCCTTCTTTGCCACAAACTTGGATGGCAGGGGAACATAGCTGGACCCCAACAGTGGCATGAACTTTGTACGTTTGACGCAGAGTTTGTGCGGGGTGCCACAGAGCGAGCCACCCGAGCCTTTAGCCTCGTGCTCTTCCTGTTTGGCCAGCAGCTCTTCGAAAAACTTGTCATAGATGGTTGTGAGGTTGTCGCCATCCGCCAGATGCGATGTCTTTTCCTTGGTGTTTTGGCAGAAGCTGTACGTTTCATTGGATGCTTTTTTGTACTTGCAACATAGCGAGGCGTAGAATTTAGTAGAATGCGTGGCCAATGCATCGCGAAGGATGGAAATTATCCTGGCCCGTTCGCAATCTAAGGAGCTTCGCACATCGCATGAGCCATCCGAAATAAGAACAAAGTCTTGCAATACACGCTCGAAAGCGGTTTGGTTTGCTTTTGTCACAGGCTTGACGCGTTTGGCAGATGATGCGTTGATGGGAGCTGCTTCTGCCTTCCTCTTGGTCGAGGTGGACGGTTGTGGAACTGGGGCTCCGTCACCGTTGCAAGCAAATCGATGCCTTTTTATGTTATTTATAGTAATGTATTTACCACATCCGGAACACTGTTTGGTAGCAGCCACATGTTTACCAGGCACACAGGTACGACAATGTTTTGTGTAATATTTACTTGAAATATTTTTCTCGCACACAGGGCAAGTTTTCATGGAGCGCATGTCGGTGAAATATTTTTAGGGTATGTTATTTTATATGTGCTGTTTGGTTGGTGAAGTGTGTATGTTCACAAAAAAATCCTTACACAAGAAAATCTTGTGAGGCTAATTCGCTATTGGTGGTTTTAATTGATGTATATGTTATTGTTGGGTGATGTTGTCTTCTACAAATATGCTTCTTAATTAACCCTGTAAATAAATAAAAAAAATATATAAGAAAATATGTTTGCGAATCGAATGTGTACATAATTCTATTTAACTTGTTCTACCAAACAATCTGTTTCTAACCTTCAATCCTCTTGGCGTATGCAATATAAATCATAATTCCAGAAAACAGTTGTTTCCAGACGCATTTTTTTAAAAACTGAAACAATAAGTATTACACTAGACTCTCGCGAATCCGGCACCCATATGTGCAAGGAATGGCCAGATTAGCGAGACGATTAATGGCAATGGCTTTTTGTGATAAGCCTCGGTTCAACTTATCTAAAATTTCTAGTTTCTGCTTGAGGTTAAGAGTAACGTATTTCATTTTAGAAACTACAGTGTGTACTAAACTTTACTGCAAAAAGTCAAAATTTCAAATACTGTACGTATGTATAGCATTGTTTAACATTTTTAACTAACAACATTGTTGAACACAATAATTTATTGTTTTGCGCGTCATTTCTGCTTGAGTAACTACAGGCCGAATTTGGGCCAGACTACTGAGAGGGGAAGACTATTGAGGGGCCAGATTAGCGAGAGTCTAGTATATTTATGTTTATACAATTCGTCGAGCAATAGCAGATAAAACAAGAATGGGTTTTCTACAACCCATAGTTTATGAATTACCTAACATCTTAGAAATTACATCTTGAAATTTTAATCCAAAATAACTCGAAAACAGGAAGCACTAATCATCATCTCTCCAATAGGTTGTAGAGTACTTCTAATTTTTTATAGAATTCTATTAAATTTTTCGAATTATGGTAAAAAGTAAGCCAGCAAATCAAGTTTCTCAAACAATTAAAAAATGTCTGTATTTCCAAAACTTGAGGGGATGAATCGATTTTATTTGCTAGTCGAATAGTTCACGTCTAATCCTATCCAACAAACCTAAAATCATCATCCTAGATCAATTAGGAGCCAAGAAACACAATTTCTTAGAAAACGTATTAAGATATTTGTCTTAAGAAAATTTTCTTGACAGACCGGAAGTAACATCTTGACAAACCGGAAATCGACTTTCTTAAAGATGAAGATATTTGTCTTAAGACGTTTTCCAAGACATTATTTTTTTGGCTCCTATGGGATCTTGAACCTAGTGACTTTGGTTTATGTGTATACCATTGTTTTTCCTACATATTCACTCACCTTACAACCCACCCAAACAAAAAAAATAAAGTTCACCCCTGCGCACATGCCCACATGTATACATTTAAATATAGATGAGAAGCTACGCTCGATATTAAAAAAATATATATCACTTTTGTTCTCTCTGGCCAAGATTGCATATAATTGCAGCAATAATACCATAATGTTTTAGTCTGTATGTTCAGGTCCCGAGCCTGACAACATATTTGCACTACAACACCAAAAAAAATAGAATAAAAAAAATTTCATATCTGTTCATATGTGAACATATGGAAGTCCAATACATAGTTCCAACATAGTTGGCAATGTGTGATGTGATCAACACCATACATTTAATATATATGTATATTTATGTTCCACAATATTTGTGTTGCAATCAAGAAATTAAATTTTAATTAAATTTTTTATCCATCTCTCAATCTATATAGCCTGTTCATATATGCCACAGTCATTGCGCGTCGGCCATTTTATTTACGCAGCAAAAACAAAATCTCAAGCCAAATCATCGCCATTTTTGCGAATGCTCGCTGTAGCCATAAGCGTAATTTGAAATAGTTGCCATTAATTAGAGGATTTTATTTAATTTTAGGTTTAATATCAATAAGCTTTTTCTTTTCGGTGCATTAAATTTGCAAAATATCCCAGTTTCAATTCGATCCATTTATCTGAATCGAAGAAACCGACAATTCACACATCCCCATATCATTGTATGATTGCCCTATTAGCCTCTTTTTGCTCAATTAATTTTCACTAATTGGCGATTTTCTTGATGAGGTCTAATAGAACAAGATACGGCGGTATGAGAAATACGTAAATAAAAGACATTTTAACAATATACGACGTCTTAAGAAAGGCATATACAGCTCCAAAGTACTTTGTCTAACGCTTATTATCATTCCCTATTGCTGGCAAAGAGAGTTTAAAATAAAGTATTGAAAAAGGTTGGCTTGTTCCCAAGTGTTCACCGAGTTCAGACATATGCCCATAGATGGCTTTGTTGTTGTCGCTTATCAAATATATATATTTTTATTTTATATGTATATTTAGGTTCCACAATATTTGTGTTGCAATCATGAAATTAAATTTTAATTAACTTATCTATCCATCTCTCAATCTATATAACCTGTTTATATTTCGCACAGTCATTGCGCGTGGCAAAAACAAAATCTCAAGCCACATCATCGCCATTTTTGCGAATGCTCGCTGTAGCAATAAGCATAATTTGAAATAGTTGCCATTAATTACATGATTTTATTTAATTTTAGGTTTAATATCAAAAAGCTTTTTTATTTTTTAATTGCATAAAAACTAAATATTTTAAAAGTAGTATAAAATACTATAGGATGAGCACAAAAATCATACAAATGAAGAGCTCATATGATTAAACATACTGATTTGGCTATACTTAAAACTCAAGATGTCTATATCAGTCAATTGCCCAATTGTGCTACACAGTTAAATCCAAAGAATCTTGAGCCCTAGTGTACAAATGAAGAATTAGAGTGTACAAATGAAGAAGCCTCAACAGACAGATTTGGCCATGTGTACAAAATCTGAATCTGTCAGTCTGTTGTTGTAAGAATGCTAAAAATATAGTCTTCTTGATATTGTTATGGCTACACTTAAAACTAAGCCAAAAATGCTCATAAGAGCTTTTTGCTTACACAGTAGTATACTGTAATATATGCTTAAATACTTGTTACTGTTATGTTAATATGTTGACCTGGAATATGCTGATTATTTTAATTAAAATCTAGGTTCAACTCATATATATCTAATATTAATACAATACATTGTGCAGAGGTCTTCTAGAATTTATCTGTGACTCTTTCATTTCTTACATGATAAACATATGATTTTTCACCTATAAGAATAACACTACATATGGTGTCGGCAGGGAGTGTATCATGGAACTCACAGATAATTTTAATGTTTGTCCTGTCATTAACCACAACCTGTTTCCTTTTGAGGTGTTGATGACAAACATGGGTCTCTGTGCTTTGAATTCATCTGGTGAGTAATACATGTCGGTATTCCCGGTTGTAACTCTTTTGTATGTTATACGAGGGTCACTATTTATATTTTGAGCCTTGGCAACACTGATTGAAGTTAGGCGCGATTTGACGTTTGCACGGAATCGTCTGGCATTATTGACCATAACTTACTTCAAATGTTTTGTCAATAGCTTCATTTGTGTTGTTTATGTTGCCTTTGAAATTGCGCGACAACAACAAAATGGAATTAACTTGTGAACATTACCGTGCGATGATTTTTTTTCGATTTTCGACGTGGATTATCAAGACAAGAGTGCATCGATCAACTTACTTCCACATTTGGCGATGAAGCCCCATCCTTTGCCACTGTAAAACGCTGGTATAACGAATTTATTCGTGGCCGCCATTCGCTCACCGACGAGATTCGCGAAGGTCGTACAAAATCAGTTGTTGTTCAAGAAAACATTGATGCTGTGCAAAACTAATACTGCAGGATCGTCATGTGACATACTGTGAGATTGAGGCAACCATAGGCATTAGTTCCACCAGCATGTATAAAATATTACATGATCATTTAGCTGTGAGAAAGGTATGTTCTCGTTGGATCCCACACAAATTGACTAAAACTCAAAAAGACGCACGCGTCAATTGGTGCAAACAAGTGCTCAATAAATACAATCGTGGTGCTTCAAAAGACGCATATAAGATTGTAACAGGTGACGAATCATGGATATATGCATATGAGCCGGAACGTAAACAGCAGTCGACTGTATGGGTGTTTCAAGATGAACCCAATCCAACAAAAGTTGTTCGCGCTCGAAGCACATCGAAACGAATGGTCGCCTGTTTTTTCGGGAAAACTGGTCATGTGGCAACTGTGCCTTTAGAGGAACGTAGAACGGTCAACTCTGAATGGTTTACAACAATTTGTTTGCCAGAGGTCTTCGGTCAAATACGGAAAACAAGCAAACGCCGTAGGATCATTCACCATCAAGACAATTCCAGCAGTCACACATCTCGTCTAACAACAGAATTTATGTACAGTAAAAAAATCAAATTGATGGGTCATCCGCCGTACAGTCCTGATTTGGCACCCAATGACGTCTTCTTCTTACGGAATGTGAAGAATAAATTGCGTGGACAACGATTTTCGTCGGCGGAAGACACCGTTGACGCTTTCAAAATCCATATTATGGAGGTGTCTCAAGAAGATTGGAAAAACTGCTTTGACAAATGGTTCGAACGAATGCAAAAGTGTATTGACCATAAAGGAGAATACTTCGAAAAACAATAAAGCAGTTTTCAATGCCAAATTATTGTTTTTTCATTGTTAGGCTCAAAATATAAATAGTGACCCTCGTATATGCCTCGTATAATTTGAGAAAATCATCCTTGGACATGTTTAAATTATAATTTTCTCTGGGGAACACCTCATTTCTGTCATTTTTAAGATATATTTTCTTGATGTTGCCGCTATCAAACTTACTTGAATTTTTTTCTTGGTTATTATTTCTTCCGGTCTGAAACAGTACCAATACAAAATCTTGCATGTCATATTGTATACTGGAGAATGGGTTTGTAGCATCAAATTCATAATAGCAACCAGTAGCAGGCTTCTGGACACATTGATATGTATAAAATTGTATAGGCACCTGTAGATTTTTACTATATCTGCTTTGTATTTAAGAGCATAGCTGGCTTCATATTCAACAACCGGGATTCTTAGCTCCATAGTCTGAATAATACATATGCCTTCATCAGGAAGGGTATTAGGCAGAGCAGCACCAGTAGAGTTTAATGAACTGTACCTCATCAAAGCATTATTATCATTGGCGGCTCTTCGAAGTGTGATTCCTAAACCACCCTTCCACATAATGTCTTTGTAATCTGAGAAGATGGAGGCACATAGGTACTTTGTGGCTCTTGGCTAATATTTTATCACCAGCCTCAAATACACCTTTTTTTGTAGTAAGAAGCCTTGGTTTTGGATAACTTTAGTGTGGCCAAAGCTGTAGAGGTAATACCAGGGTAGTCTACTCTGTTTATAACAACACCATGTTTTCTGATCTCAATTTCAGAGAACAGATGTGGTACAAAATTGTCTACCAGTCTTATATTTGAGTTAGCCGGATAATATGTACCATCGAGCTTTACAACATCAAACTTGATATAGAGGTCTGCTCTGTGGGGGTGTATAAACCATCCCCTACATCAAGGTCAACCTCAATCCCTGTGTTGGGTCGATTTAAATTTGCAAAGGTCCTACGGTTCGTGGGGAATGACTGTAGCTCATAAATTTCAATATTTTCCATTTTTTTTATGTATTTTTATTTTAATATTAATTTCTATGATAGCAGTTGTTGTGGCTCCAGCAAAATCAACTAATTCTTCTTTTTCATTAGTGACCATCAACTCAATATAGTCTATTCTAATATGGCACACTGGAAAATATAATGTTGGTGATGGAGTGTAGATGATTGGCTCCATAAATTTGGAGTTAGGTTTGAAAGTTGCGATGATGCCTTTTTGTTTGTGAGTGCCTATGCCATCTGATTTGGTGATCATACCATCGGCCACATTACAGTCAATATTCAGAGTCTCTATGGCCAAGAATTTAGGTATATTAATAGCACTGTGTTTGATGGCTGGTTCAAGTTTTGTATTGTTCTGGAATCCCAAAAGCTCTCCTATAGTACCCAGATCCACTGTCTCCGTAGCAGACAGAATCTCTGCTCTTTGAGTAACACTATACCTCTGGGTAACTGAGCATTTAGAGTAGACAGATTATACTGCCCTGGAGTAATGACAATGTTTTGGTCACCAACTGCAATCTTGTTGTTGTGGTGTGTAATATTGGGGATCAAGTACATGCCATAGAATGCTCTAAGAGCTATTATTTTGGGATAGACTATATCATCATGTAGTCTTAGCTTCAATATTGAATTTTGGCTGGTAAGATGGAACACTCCCATGATGTTTCAGATACCACAAGGCTTTTTGAAAATCTTCAATTGATGGTTTATTTAATTGAGACACATATCTAAGAATAGATAAACACAGATGTCCACAATTAACTTCTTTCAAGTTTTGAACACGTTCATTATTGTAATAAAGATTAGTTGATTTTAGATATTTTACTAAATTCTCAGGTGGAATACCTACAAATGAATCAAATATAAATGCCTCATTGTTTGAATATTTAAGATAGCAGATCCAGTTAGTGGCCTGATTTTTGTACTTATCTAAATTGACTATCCCGCACTCTTTTTTGAGTGGTTGTCTTGGTAAAGAATCAGACATGTAAACTCCTCTAAAATTTCTGATGCCCAGTGGTTTGATTAAAGCTTCAATATCTTGGTTGTTGAGCGGTTCTTGTTTTTTTAAACTTATTCATGGCTCTCTTAAGACCTTTGCCTTGTCTCTCTATTCCCAGATTATGGCGCCTTTGTTAATCTAATTCTGCCTTATTCATCTTGGCATCTATTACTGTTTTTACTATGGCTGCTGATCCCCCTGCTAAGCTACAAACTGCACCTAGTGCTGCTAAGATGGCCGGGATACTAAATATGAAGCCTACATGTGATTTTTTCCTGGAATGCTGTAATTTTTTTAATTGGGGGTACTAAGTAACAATTTCATACCATCGTCCTTGGCAAGACGAGAGCTTTTCTTCTTGCGCTGCTTTTTGGTTAGAAGACTATCAATAGTCCCAAGTGATTTGAAAACTGCATAAGGTATCTGATACATAACACCCTTGGCCTTCATCGTAGGATTTTTATATACATATTCTGGGATTACAAAGCTTAATTAAGTGGCTTGAATTTAAGTTGTAGCACTTATTGCAGGGCCAGCTTATTTAGTCTGTTACAACACCTACCCTAGTTTTTGTTTGGTGTTCATAGCTATGGTGGTCCAAATGCAGCTATTCTCTCACCCAAAGAAGCATATTCAATATTTTTGAGCAAGAAGACCCAATTCATTAGGATAATGACTAGCTTCAATTCTTCGAGGAGGAACAGGACTAGGTGTATGGATACTAGAAAGTGGGGTGATTGGATAATCTAATATGTTCCTAGCAGCTTCTGGTACAAGCTCTGTGATAAAATTTTGATTTTGCTCTTTAACAGTTCTGATATCTTTCCCTAGTTCACCAATTGCATCAATAATAGGCTGTTCTGTGCGCTTGTGTTGTTCATAAAAACCTCGGTTCTCTGATTTCCATCCCTTAAATCTTTTTACAAGAAAGTCTCTTAATTTAAGATCATCAATGATTGGCCTTTTCATGGTTATTTATATATGTTTCAATGTCTAGAAAATTGTTGATTTTATTTCTGTATTTACCACTATTGGGTTTTCTTGTCATATCAGTTGTGACAAATCCATAGCTGTCCTGGTTCCAGCAACTGCTGCAAAACTTAGAAAAAACATTGTAGCTCAAGTCCCCACCTACATACTCATCATGTATGTGTTTGAGGTTGTTATGATCTTGATGAAACACACATATAAAATTGCTGTTGTCTCGGATCAGCTGTTTTGGTATTTTAGAAAAGCCTGTGCCAGGTAGAAGCAATCTGTTTTCGTGTTACCCCTGTGTAAAGAAATTTCTAACCTTGTTTTGGTTATCCAGTATAATGTCATCAAACACAACAACAGAGTTATGAAGACAGTCATTGAGTGGCTTAACATCTCATTCAAAAATAACAATATTCAGTCCATCATATAGCTTCATCAGCTGCGGATATTTTAATTGTTGTAAACTCTTAGAATGACATACAAGTGCCTGTTTTTCCAGTCTAGCCAGTTGGGAGCCAATAAAAAATTATCAACTATTAGTGTAGTTTTACCACAAGCCAATGGCAATAAAATAAGACATCTAATATTTTCAGTAACCCCTTGTAACCCCTGTTGATCTTGTCTAAGTTTTTCAGCTGTCCACTTGCCATCTTAACCAAGTCAGCATGCAACATATCATCTATGCCTTTTGTGACCACTGGCAATCGCTTATAGTTATGTCTGGCTGGTCTGTGTAGTTCATCAACAATAGTTTGTCTAGACAGTATGTAAACAAGAATATTGCAGCTATGGGGTGTTCAGCAGCAGAAAGCACAGGATTTTCTAAATACAATTTGTCCCCTATTTGTATATCAGATTCAAGAGAACCATCATCTTCAGCATAAGCTGACTCTAATGTATCGGGGTCTGTAAAATCCTCTAACTCTACACTTTTGACCTTTGGTTTGTGTCAGCATTGGTTATTGATAAGGTAGGGTAGTGGTGTGCCTGTGGTTGGAACCAATATTTAATCTTGATTGGTCTGAGTGTGCCCCCAACAAAAAAAAACTGGTAATAAAATTGTGCAGGGGACAGCATATATATTTTGCCACCTTGTGTAAATTGTGAATCATATTCTTTGTTGGGGATACTGTTCAATTCAAGGATTACTGTATGCTTAGAATTCTCGATTAGGCCGGGTTATTTCTTTTTCTGCTGTAAGCAATCTATTTATTACAGATGAAAGTGCTCATTGATAGTCCTAACAACATCGTCGTGGCCCGGCTTGATCCTTATGTCCACAACAAGTTTCTTGTGTTGTTGCACAATCTCTTGAAGCTGCGTGGTAAAAACAGACAGAGCATTTGCTTGGTTGGATTCTATAGTTCCTAGCTGTTGCTTAATGTTGGCTACAATTTGCTGTAGATTTTCAACAACAGCCAATTTAGAACTTTGGGCTGTAAGATCATGAACTTGGGTCCTGATATCCTCAAACAGGGCATGCAGTTCATTAATATGCTGATTGGATGGAAGAGTAGCCACTGTCTGAGTAAGCTGTTTGATCTGTGTCTAGATATTCTTGATGTCTTCAGACCTCAATATGAGATTCACGGATCTTTTAATATTTTTCAGTTCCTTTGATGTAGGCAGATTGGCTACAGTATTCTGCAAGGACTCTAGGGCTGATTTCACAGCATTTAATTCAGTAGCATCAGCCACACTGCACATAGCATCTTGGAGCAGGGCTATGTCTGCCTGAGTAGGTGCCGATTGTTGTAAGATTCCAAGCCTTGTTTGGATATCTTCGATCAAGTGATGAAAATGAGATATCTCAGATTCACTGTTGAGGTTATCAAGTTTGGTGATCTGTTGGTGCACACTGACAAGGGTGTCTACAATACCAGGTAAGCGGTATTCTAGAGTTACTTGTACATTTGTCACATCATTTTGTACTGCTGCTATGGTACCTTCAAGATGGCTTATGGTACTCTGAATTTTTCCAAAATCTTCATATGTCTCGAGTTGCAGCTTGATGTTGACAACACTACGAGTGATAGCACTCAGAGCGTCAGAAGATAGTAGGTTGTCAATAAAATTCTCAAGTGTCTCGATTTTTTTAACCTCGGTTATGGCATTGTTCAAGGGGTCCAGATTAGGTATCTGTAGTGATTGAATCTGTTCTTTTAGAGTAGAAATCACTAGATCAAAATCATATTTGGACTTTATGTTTTTGACAATTGTTTGGAGCTGTGTCTGGACACTACCAATCTGCTCTTCTAGTTGCTGTTTCAATTGCTCAGAGTTGGTAGCCTGAGTCTTAAATTTAGCTTGAAGAGCTGCTACAGCCTCCTCTAAACTTTGAAAATTATCTAATGTGGCCAAGTCAGTATATTTTTGAAGCATCAATTTGAGTTCTGAGTCAATTTTAAGAAGAGTGTCCATGTATTGTGATTGGAAATTGGTAATATCTAGTTGAAGACTGGCATTGAGTGTAGTTTGTAGAGCTTTTAAATCAGTTCTTAATTTCTTGACTCAGATATCAAGTTTCAGTATCTCATCACTGTGATCTTCGCGCCTTGTATGCCCAAAAATATCATTTGGCATTTTGCTTTAGTAGTTATTTATTATAGAGTATCTGATTCTTAATTCTATAAAAAAGGCTATAAGCTTGTCATAGTGTCCCGGGACCTCAACATATAAACAGTCACCGGCAGAGATAATATATACAGTGCCAGAAACCATGTTTGAGTGTTTTATCTTGTAAATATTTTCTCCTACTGAAAACATGACATTACCCTTGGTGGTTGTAATAAATTGTAATTGGCCACCTACTGGTAACTGGTAGTGGTTTAAGTTATTGTTAAATATGTACAATGGTTTTCCTGTTTTATCATCAACATCTGTAAGTATGCTATTCAGATGAATAATTAACAAACCACTTAGTTTAGTTATCATAGATTGTATATCAGGAGAAGTTGCTGGTGTTGGCAGGTCCATAATAGCCTGTTTTTTGAACCCAAATAAGTTCATTGGCATGTTTATTTATTTCAAATCATGCTCTGTGATTAGGCATTGATTGCTTCTTATCAAATCAAAATGACCCCATGGTAGTGTATGTATGCCACATGATAAACATCTCTTCTCGTCATGTGGATCCAGAACAATTTTTCTTATAATATTTGTGATCAACAAGTGATCCACACTCTGGGTTCTACATTCTGATGTTCTGATTGAACTCTGTGATTTGAGACAATCTTCATAATCTTTAAATTGGAGCTCTTTGTCCACTGTTAATCTCCCAATGCCCTTGACTTTTTTGGCAACAGCACCACTACATGTTTCAAAGCTGTACATCTTGGCTCTTAACATCGCAAGTGTCTCGTCTTTAACTTATCAGGCACCTTTTAGTTGTAGGGTTGAATCCTTGGATGTTTACTGGTATCAAAATATTTAAGCAATGCAGGATGTGATATATCTTGAGAGACATCTTCTGTGTGAATATCAGGGATAAAGCTTTCCGTGTCGATGTACATCAGTTTTACACGATCACCATACAAATGCTTCAGCACATCATAATAGAGCTTTAGCATGTGTAATTTGGCCAATTCTAATATCACAGCCCCTACATAAATAGGCTTATCAAACTTAATCTTTGTTTGTTGCATGTTGAAGAGTGCCAGTTTATCATCATAAATTCTTCTGTAATTGAAGTTGGGCTTTGCTACCAATTTTTTGCTCCGGTTGGGGTCAGTAACCAACTTGACATCAGTATGTTTTCTGACATTTTCTACTGTTTTACCATACACTGAATTGACCATCAATTTGAAAAAGGTCTTATCATATTGGGTTACAGCAAGTGTTCGATGCTCGATGTTTGTATCGATGTATTGCTTCAGCCATGTTGAGTGCTTAAACCTCAAGACATTGCCAACCTTGGTCACTTGAACACCGTGATGCCTCAAGAACTGGAGGTTTTTGTAGTATATAACATAACCCTGTTTTGGTTTTAGAGTCATCATTAGTTTCTTCTGTTTAAAGCCAGGTGAACACTCGACCTCAGGAATTGGGGGCAGATCAGAAAACTGGTTGTGTAAATTATCAGGAATTGTCAGATCAATCTCAAAGAACAGGCCATAGTCACTGTCACCAAAGTCCTGAAGATCTTCAATGTTGAAATCTTCGAACCACTCAAGCTCTGCATATTGCAGTTTATCCATCATAGCATGACCATATAGGCTGTTGGCATCCACATAAAGTATATAGTTTGATGGCCGTGCTGGATCATAATCGGGAATATATTTGTTGTTGGCTCTGGCATATCTCTGAGAGCATTGCACGATGCCTCCTCGTATACATTGTTCCATAAACAGATGCATGTCCTGATACTGGATCAGTTCCAATTGCATTTTAGTGTTTAAAAACATGGCATACCATGCTATGCCCGGAGCACTGTAGAAATATATTGGATCCAGCTTATAATTTTCCATCGATGATTTTCTAAATGCCTGAAGTATATCGGCTAAGAGAGTGACATCAAGTTTCAAGTATGCCTTATGATAATCACCAAGTGTCTGGCATTTTAATTTGGTCCACATCAACTGTGCATGGTGATAATCTTCATCAGTGATTCCAGATGCCCTGATTTTTCTGTAGAATTCTTGCTGTGGTGGCAGGGCACACTCATGAAATTTAGAATAATCTGTAACATATTCATATGCGTATACACCCTTATGCTTAATAATTTCAGGTCCTGATTTGGAAACATGGCACATGTGATTATGAATTGATCATCAGATAATTGATTAGCCAGAATAGCCAGGATAGCCGACATAATTCTGTATGAATCAAGAAATCTTAAGTAAATTGGCCTACCATTAATACTGATTATTTTGCTAATAGCTATATATTTTTCATCATTTTCTGTTAAATATTTAAATTCTGCTTGTCAAACCCCTCGTACCTGATCAGATGATGAAAATCATAATTGGATGCCCCGTGACAAAATATCGGGTCAAATTTTGGTCTCTGGATCGTAATATTACAGCTATTACACAGGGCAATTTTGAATTTACCATTTGTATGGGAATGGCGATGCACCTTGATATTTGTATCTGAAAATTCAGAATCACATACCGGGCATTTTCCTGCATTGTTGAAACTTCAATATGATCTTCTGTTAAAGGCATCATAGGTTTTGGTTTTAACAACAATTTAGATGCTATGCAACGGCATTCATTTTCTATTTTATGTGCAAATTCTTTGATGGCATCTGGTCCCATGTATAAATATTATTTACTAACAACAGCATCCTGTACAACCACATAATAAAAATTAGAAGTTTCATGCAGGTGGTATGATGTACTTGAAGATTCATCAGGATCTGGGCTGTATAATGAAAGGGGTTTGAGGTTTGATTCAAAATCACAGACTATATATGCTGGGTGCCATAACAAGGCTTCAAATTTTTTGAATTTGGCATTTTCATTTGGCTTAGGCATAACCATATGAACAGGTTTATGGTTGCCACAGTATTTCAGATGCTGAAATAACTTGTTTTTAGCAATTTCTGTATTCTGTTCACGAACACCATTTACTATTTTTTGACCATCAAATACAGTCAAACATCTTCGACACAACTTGAATATTGTATTAGATTTGCCTAGTTGTTCTCTGACTAAAGCTTCAAGATTATGTATCAGATCATAATGATATGTGCGATTCTTTTAAATTAACAGCAGATCAATCGGGACAGCAGAATCATCATCAAGTGTACTGATTCTGAGAGGTTCTATCAAACAATTGCCACGACCAGTAGAATTAATAAATACATTAATAGATAATGTCCTGCCATTTATATCACTGGCCTTTTTTTTCAAATTTATCAATATTCTGAACAGACATTAGTAGTACAATCAGCTCGATTGACCAACTTTAAGTGAGCCGCAGTGTTGCCAACCCACCCCAAGAAAATTTCACGATATGATATTTTAAAGACGAAGCTAACCTACAAATATGAGTTGGCAACGCTGACTAGTTGCTTCACTAACCTTTTGTTTTTTAAACATTTTGCCATATGATATATCAGAGGCGAGGCTAACCTACAAACAGGAGTTGACAGCGTAACCTTCTAAGATGATAAGTATGCAGTAAAATGAAGAAGAAGAATTAATGACGCTAACTGGCGGTGCAGTGTTAATGCTTCCTCCTCTTTCCCCCTCTTCTTCTTCATCTCTGTATTTTCTAGCATACTGATCTATTGCATGCTAACAAAACCTCTTGGGAGGCAGGGGCTCTTGTAACGCCACGGGTCCTCCACTTGTATGTATGTAATGCGATTTGGGGGGGAAAGGGGGGCCAAAATTTTGAACTTATGGCTGAAAAATGTTTTCTATAACATGTTCAAACAAATTCATAGATATATATATATTAGTAATAAATATTAATATTTTGCTATTAATTGTAAATATATATACTTATTGTATTTAGTTTTTGGTATCGAAAATCGACTGCCATCGCATTTGAAAATTATTTTTCCTTGGACGTCTAGGAACGACAATTTCGATCCCTCTGCTTGCTAAAAATGTTGACAGAATACAGAAATATACCAATAGGTAGGGGCTTGGACGGCGGAAGTTATACTTCCTGTTTTTTTCAGTAGCTGAACAATGGAATTCCTCACTGGCCATTTTTAACCATACAGCTAGAAATGTTTCTATAAAATAACCATGCCTATGAACCTGTTTGGCTTCAGGAAGCAAGCTATGGAAGTGCCCGTCCAGCCTACGTCGTCGTCGAGCTTCAACGAACCCCTACCTTCCATGCTATCTAAACTTAACGTCCTGTTAATTATACACTTGAATAGCATTTTGACCCAGTACGATGAGGATGTGGGCAAAACTTTCTATGTATTCAACAACAACTTAAATTATTACCAGTTCCCCATATCTGGCAAACTTAAGTTCGACATGAACCCTGAGAACAAAGGGAAGGCCAAGGTTTTATCAGGCAAGAACATCTATCGCATCAAGCATGATAAGATGGATGCGACTTCAACGTACGATGTGTCTGCTGGCGCTCGCTTGTACTTGGAGCTCTTGGAAGACTACGATAAACTCATCCCTCTTTTCATAGAAATGAAAATCACCTACCTTATAATAAATAACCACAGTGGTAACAATGCCTAATGATATTTTTGGTCACACCAAACGCGACGATCACGGCGACGAGCTTCTCATGCTTGACGTCAGGATGAAGAAGTTGCGAAGCGACCTGCAGGTCCTGCAGTCCACGCTCAACTCCAGCCTCCAGTCAGAGATAGCTGGCTTGCAGTCTCAGTGCCTGTTCCCAGTACTCAAAATTGACGCCGAGCTTAAATCGCTGCTGCAAAAGAACACCGACCTCGCGTCAATAGACAACTTCGACAAATTGGCACTGAGGGTAGGCAAGCTCCAAAACGAACTTGTGAAGCTGCAGCAAGCGCAGACCTCCGACGTGTAACAGCTGAAGCGACACTTGCATGACCAAACGAGCACCATCCAGACTGAACTGCAAAACGTTATTCAAAGCATCAAGACTCAAGATAACTACGATCGCGTGAATGCCAGTATTGCCAAATTGCACGAACAGTTTCAATCGTTCGAAATTCCTACGTTGGAAAGCATCAAGACTGAGCTTCAAACGGACGCATTGCATCCAGCCATCAACGAAGTCAAAACGAAACTCCAAACGCTACAGGACTTCATCCACAATCTACCTTTGTCCAGCGATCTGAATGCCATTGCCCGTAGCGTGGCTAACATAAAACTCAAACTTGAGACCTACGAGGATTTCGGGAAGCTGCAAGGTACCATAGCCCATATTGAGGATGCTATTTCCGTCATCAAAAATGATCTTGCAAACGTACACGAAGCCCTGGAATCCAAACTGCCTGGCATCAGGGATACTCTGGACAGCGTCCAACAGCAGATCACCAAGTTGGAAAATCTAAACACCGAATCAGAGTTGTCGCATTTTCATCACTTGATCGACGACATACAGGCTAAGTTGGAAACTTTGCAACAATCTACCCAACCCAGGACGACATAACACAAGTACAAGAAGGCATAGGCGCTGCTGCTGCTGCCTCAGAGTTGGATGCGATGAAAAAAGTTTGGAGTGGCTCCAAAACACGGTGGTCAACCTGCCTACCTCGCAGGAATTGAAAAGCGTGAAGAGGGCTCTCAATCGAAAACTCAAATCCGACGACATCAAAAACATCTAAACCGAAATTTAATTGCTTCGGGAGTCTGTTACAACCTTACCCAAAATCCACAACATCAGCGAGCTACATGCGTTGTTTGCGGAAATTCGAACCCAGGTCCACAACCTCGCAAACCAGAGCTCCAAGTTGACACTCGTGAAAAGTTTGCAGCAGATTATCGTCAATGTGAAAGAGCAAATTTGCAGCTTCGAGTTAAGCGAAAAATTCAAGAGGCTAATTGTCGATGTGAAGATCAAGCCCAATTACGACTTTGTTGTCAGTGCTATCGAGGAACACCTGGAATCGGTGAACGGTAGATTGGAGGATGTGGAGAGCGAGGTTCGAACCAATATAAACACCCTGAACGCCAGCACCGAGAATCTCAAGTCCACTGTTGTCATCGAACTGTACAGCATTCCAAACAGGTAATTTTTCTCGCTCTTCCATCCGGGTGCCAAACTCTACATGCTGACCCCTGCAAAAGCCTATCACCAGTTTTTCCTCGCTGGCACACTTCAGTTCGTCAAGGTTTCATACTGGTCTTTGCCTCATGCAACCCACTACCCAACCATGACCGTGACGAATATCAGTGACGAGCCTAAAATAAGAGGAGTGGAGTTGGTCGATTTTAACCACCCCGAAACTCGCGAGACTGTCTATGACGAAGATGCCACTCAAATTATCGAAATAGAAATAGATGATAAGCTGTACATAGAAAACCCGGCATTGTTTGCATCCAGATATCCCATTCTAACTATATTCTTATTTTCGCGCAATGTCTAGGCAGGCGATTGTGAACTAGTTGCACAAACCTGCAAGCGAAACTACAAACGACTGGCAGTAGTGACCAAAGGCATAGACAACTTGTGGGAAGCTGACCTTGTGGAAATGAGCAGTGGCAATTTAAAAAAAAATACATAAAATCAACAGGGGTTACAAGTATCTTCTCACCGTTAGAGACACATTTTCAAATTTGCGTGGGCTTTACCCCTCCAGGCAAAAACAGGAACCTGCGTAGTGGAATCATTCAAAACTATTTTCGAAGAAAGTGGCAGATGACCTCGATTTCTTCAAACGGATAACGGAAAAGAATTCTACAACTCTGTCTTTCTTCAATTTATTAAAAAACAAAATATTCAACTTTACTCCACTATTAGTCACATCAAAGCCAGCATAGTGGAACGATTCAACCGAACTCTCAAAACACTAATGTGGAAACAATTTACGCTTCAGGGGAATTACAAGTGTCTCGATATGTTTCCGGATCTCGTTAACAGCTATAATCACAGTTTGCATCAAACGATAAACATGAAACCAGCTGATGTCAACAAATCTGACGAGCGACGTTTAATTTCTGCGGTTTATTGCGCAAAGTACAAATTTACAAGCAAGAAACCGAAATACAAAATTGGAGATCAGGTGAGAATCAGTAAAGTTAAGAGTGCGTTCGAAAAAGGCTTCACAAAAAATTGGAGTACGAAACTTTTCACCGTAGGTCGAGTCTTACCCGGAAACCGTCACACGTATATAATAAAAGATAATCCCGACGAAATTCTGAAAGGAAGGTTTTACGAAGAGGAACTTTCTAAAACAAAATACCCCGACACGTATCTTATTGAAAAAGTATTACGTAGAAAAGGTGACAAACTCTTGGTGAAATGGCTGGGACTCGAGGAAAAAAAGTTGGATACACGCAAACGAGGTAATGGTGTAACGGGTGCTTGGGACGTGGTACGGCGACTGCCAGATTTTCCATCGGAACGTCAGGATAGGAAAAATGGCGAACTTCTACTCGACAACATGCGCTGTCTTATTGTTGGACCTTCTGGATGTGGAAAAACAACGTTGCTTATTGATAGTTTTCATCTTGCACCCAACTGGTTAAACTGGAAGAACAGGCACCTGTATGTTTTCTCCAAAAGTTTGGAGCAATCGAAGTATCGCCAGCTGTCGAAACTGTACGAGGGGCTAGGCATAGCTATATTTGCTTCTGAAGTAATACCACTAGACTGCTGTCTAGAAAATTCTTTGGTGGTTTTTGACGATGTGATCCTGGAGAACCAGAACGAAATTCGCAATTATTTTACTCAGGCTCGGCACAGAGGCATGGACTGTTTCTACCTTGCTCAGACTTTTTCCAAAATCCTCAAGCAGCTACTCCGAGACAATGCTAATTTCATTTGTTTGTTTCGTCAAGAGTACACCAATTTAAAACACGCTTACGCTGATTATGTATGTGGGGACATAAACTACAATCAGTTTTCCAAATTTTGCTCTTCATGCTGGAAACAAGATGTTTTCGGATTTTGATTTGTCACAATAGACATGACGAGGAAACCCAATAACGGAAAATACAGAAACAAAATTAATAATTTTCTGAACGTTGCAACGTTTCAAGAAACGTCTTGATCTATTATAAATAACTACATACCAAAAAAAATGAAACACAAACTTGCAGACGACAACTTGAAGCTGCTTAGCTACCTGGCAAAACGGTTTAAGGGTTGGAAATCCGATAATCGTGGAATTTATGAACAGAAAAGCGTCAGGACCAGCCTATCATCGACGCCATCAGTGGACCTGGTAAATAAATCAAAGATGTCACCGAGCAAAACAAAGAGTTAATGAACGAGCTTGTGCCTCTTACTGCTCAAAATTATACCATACTTACACCGATATCCAGCTTTCACACCAATTCGTTCGAACTTGCTCCGGCTCCGAGACGTCAGGCCCTAGGCAGCACCTCTTCGGACAAGCTAGTCGAGCTGGATCCGTTGGGGAGGGGTTACCTAAGCACCGGGAAATTCGAAAAAGACGAGTTATTCTGATTGTACCCGACCATGGAACATAACGAGGGTGTGGTTTGGAAGATTGGAAATTCGAAAGTCACGTTCGAGGGCGACGACGTAAAAATCAATTTGGGCGAGAAGAACAGCTGGACTAGGTATCCTGGCGCGTTGGGACTGTTGGAGCTCATCACCAAAAAGCAACCTAAAGATTATACAGACGAGGATTACCAAACTTACACAGAAATTGTAATCATAACGGACGCCCTGTACCAAAACAACGATGCGACACATAATCGCGTGAGATCTAGCAGTGGAGAATAGTACATGAACCTCATCATGCCAATATGGAAACAGGTCAAGACTGGCAGCGGTGTCAAACTCTACAATACCCTACCTGAAGAGTTTGTTTGGGTAGACGACGTAAGGAAGCTTGTAGATCGATTGCTTGTTATCGCAGCCGAAGAAAATGCACGCAATCGCAACTTCCACAACGAGAAGTTGGGAATCATAGACATGATTAGCACCAAGCTTAGCAACTTCATTCTCAACGACAGCAAAGGTATAGGTTACCTCATCAAAATCATCAACACCCTGCCTCCCAAATTCGTTAATGTAGCCGAGGGTCGAGGTTTGGTGAACGATATTATCAACAAGCTACCCTTCGAGATCCACCTGCCAGGTTACCAGTACTGCGGTCCGGGTACCAAACTCGAACAGCGGCTGGAGAAAGGAGACAAAGGTGTGAACCCCCTGGACGCAGCATGCAAGGACCACGACATTGCCTACAATATGATTCCGACAGGAAGTTGGAGCATGCAACTTACGGAAGACTCGTCAGCAGAGATGCCTCTATAGGTGAACGGGTTGCTGAATTGTGTACGACCATGCCATGAACACAAAACGAAAATTGGAGTGGGGTTGTAAATAAATAACACCCTGTGAAAAAAGCAACTTGTATAACCAACCTATTAGGGGGCAAAGCCTTACCTTTTCACAATATATATAAATAACGTACTATCACCATGAAGCCCAAAGGTGTCGTTTACCAAATACCTTACGCAAACATCATGTCTCTCGGAGCTCTTGATGGAATGCTTACCAAAAAGCAGCGCGAGAAGAAACATTCCTGCTTGGCAAAAGGTCATGGATGAAATTTCTGCTTAGCATTCCTCAGTTGAGGAGGTTACAAGGTTCGCTAAAGCAGCAGAAGACTGGAGGTTTCATATTCAGCATCCCGGCTATCTTGGCAGCATTGGGTGCTGTAGGCAGCTTGGCAGGAGGCAGTGCCGCCATTGTCAAGACCGTCATCGATGCAAAAAAGAACAAGGCCGAGTTAGAAGAGCAGAAACGCCACAACTTGGCTATTGAGAATAGGGGGAAAGGTGTGACCAAAAATCGAAAGAACAATCTCGAAACTTTGAAAAAGTTTAAAAAAAGAAGAGCCCCTGTCCAACTTCGGTATTGAATCTTTGATCGAATCATTGGGGGTTAAGCACTTCAGGGGCGTCTTCATGTCTGATTCTCTACACTCTGTTGTGAAGGAAAAAGAGTGTGGTGTGGTTAACCTAGACAGTTACGAATATCCAGGTACACATTGGATATGCTACCTCAAAGCCAACAAACAACAAAGTATTTTTTTTCGATTCATTCGGAGGCATGCCACCCGCTGGGTTGGTAAAGTATCTCAGTGTCACCATCCTCTACTACAATGACGAACGCATTCAGAGTTTCAGCGATGTGAACTGTGGCCATCTCTGCGTTTCCATGCTTGTCTTCCTCTCGCAATTAAATAACCCAAGAATCGAGGATTTCCAGAAAGCATTGTGGCACCTGAAGCACTATGGGAGTATTCCATCTCACAAGCGAGACTTCGCTTCTGAAACTCACATTGCATGAAGATATCATCCATCCTAAATCTATTGCTCTTCGTGCATTCTACAGCATGTACCTGATACTTAATGTGACGGTACACAACAATACCATCAAAATTGGCAGCGAAAAAATCAGCATCACCCCTGGCCAGTACAACCTGTCTACCTTGCAGGCTCAATTGCCAAGAAGTGTATTGCTGTCGCAAAATTCTGTAACTCAAAGGGTGGAACTGATGTCTGCCACGGAAACCGTAGACCTGGGTACCATCGGAGAGCTTTTGGGATTCGAGAACAACACAAAGCTCGAACCTGGAAAAAGCACATCGGTGCTAACATTCCTAAATTTCTAGCCATCGAGACTCTGAATATACATTGCAATGTGGCAGAAGGTATGATCACCAAATCCTCGGACGGCATCCCAGAGAGTCACAAACAAACAGGTATTATCGCTACGTTCAAACCAAACTCTGAGTTCATGGAGCCAATTATCTACACACCCTCCCCACCGATATACTTTCCTGTATCTCGTAATCGCATAGACAACATAGAATTGGCAATTACCAACGAGAAGGGAGAGGTGGTTGATTTTGCAGGAGCCACGAGCACTGCCGTCGTGAAGATTAACATATAATAAATAACCATCATGGAGCAAATCGAAAGTTACGAGTTGCAGTCCTTCCCTCCCAATCGTCGCACGTTTGCCAACCTTAACGAAGCGAATCGGGAGATAGAATACGACGTGGACGTCGTGGATGGATTCATTCACCCTCACAGAGCTGATTTGTATATAATGTTTGATGTTGTGAAGAGAGACAACGGAGAAGCTATTCTTCACAAAGCAAATTTAAGACTTGTAGATAATTTTGTGCCATACCTATTCTCGCAGGTGGAAGTTAGAAAGCATGGCACCGTCATCGATAGGGTTGACTACCCTGGCTGGGATTACCTCTTCAGCTGTGGGAACACTAAAACTCTCCAAGACCTATGCAGCATATTACCAGGCTAAGGGATTCGAAGCAGGTACAAAAATCAAAACTTAAAGTCACACAGTACTCTTTCTCATGCGTCTGCTTCCTGACTTCTTCTCCGACTACACAGAGATTATGTGGAAGTGTGGTTTGCGCGTCACTTTTCGCAGAAGCGAAAACGACAACAATGCGCTGATGCGTTACAGCACCTTAAGTGCAGACGGTTCAGCACTTCCCAAGACACTACCCGATCCTACCAAGTGCATCATCCACTCCAAGGAGCTGCGCATGCTCCTAGTGTAATACGAAACTAACTACGCTTTCAAGTACATAGCAGACATTTTGAAGAATCCCCAAGTACGCATCCAATTATACGGTTACCAGTGCGTGCAGAAAACTGCTTCCGGCAACCATTTTGATTTTTTCGTGACCACACAGTTTAACAGCATCCGGTACGATATGCCTGAGATTGTGGTCGTGCTCTTCCAGACGGGGGAGGACAACAACCAAGAAAAAGATTTGGGCCAGTTCGACAATTGCAAGATCAAGAACATCTACATCAAAAATGGCAGGAACGATATATTTCCGCGGGAGAACTTCAACCTGAACATTGCAAACAACGACTACCTGAAACTGTACGAGGCATACCCAGCTTACACGAGAGTGACCTCTGGCAATGTGGACGTGTACTACAACCCCAATGAGTTCATAGCTCGCAGACTCATGTTCGCCATTAACTCATCGAAGAGAAAGCAGGTGGTTGTTAACGATCGTACCTACATCAAGATTGTCTATGAGTTCCATGACGCCTTGCCAGTAGGGGTTAAAAGACAGTTCAGCAACCAAAAATGGTGAATTTTATGCTACCTTAACGAAAAGTGTGTAAGGCAATGCGAAAATGTTGAATCAGGGTAGCGTTTTACGAGCTAATTTAACCCCACACAATACACCTCCAACCCCAATTGTATACCCCCACCTCTTACTTCTTACCCCTACCCCTTATGAAAGTTGTGAATCAGTGTAGCTTTTTAAGACTTAATTTAACCCCACACCCCCCCACTTCTGGTTAACAGTATTGAATAATAAAAATAATAATAATAATAATAATAATAGCTTTTCTTGAATTAGCGTAACCTAAACATCCAGCAGTTCATTTTTTTACCGAGCTACACACAATGTTAGGGCTAGCAGTGTTGACTTAAATATTTTAGGATTGTGGCAATGTTTTCGGGACTACACACTCACACACTGAGCCTTTGGGCCAACCCTTACTGGGTGAAAGGGTATATGTTTTATACTCTTAATTTTATTACGGGGTGGCTTTTGCATGTTTAAGAGTGTTTTCCAATTTACTTTTGAGCATAAAAAATACCATGCCTATGAACTTGTTTGGGTTCAGGAAGCAGACTATCATGGAAGCACCGAGTCAGGCTACAACGCCAAGCTTCGACCTGTTGCCGTCCATGCTATCCAAACTGAGTGGCTTGTTGATTATTCACCTGAACAGCATTTGGACGAAATACGACGAGGACGTTGGCAAAACTTTCTATGTCTTCAACAACAACCTAAATTTCTACAAGATTCCGATCGACAGTAAACTTAAGTTAACTGTCAATCCAGAGAATGTAGGTGAAGTCAAGGTTTCTTTCGGCAAGAATATTTATCGCCTCAAGCACGATAGGATGAACAATGTCACCATGTACGATGTATCTGCCGACGATTGCTTGTACGTGGAGTTGCTGGGTGATTACGACAAACTCATCCCGCTTTTTGTGGAGCTTCAAATAACCTAACCTATAATAAATAAATAACCATAGTAGCAGCAATGTCTAACGACATTTTCGGTCACACCAAGCGCGACGAGCACGGCGACGAGCTTCTCATGCTCGACGCCAGGGTCAAGAAGCTGAGAAGCGACCTGCAAGCCCTGCAGTCAACGCTCAACTCCAGCCTCCAGTTCGAGATAGCCAGCCTGCAGTCTCAGTGCCTGGACCCTGTACTCAAGATCGATGCTGGAAAATTTAAACACCGAATCAGAGTTGTCTCATTTTCATCACTTGATTGACGACATACAGACTAAGCTGGAAACACTGCAACAATCCACTCCCACCCAGGACGACATAGTGCAATTGCAGGAAGGCATAAGTGCAGCTGCGAATGCATCAGAGTTGGATGCTGTGAAGAAAGCTCTGGAATTACTTCAGAACACAGTTGCTACCATGCCTACCTCGCAGGAACTGAAAAGTTTGAAGCGGGCTCTGAACCGAATCGGACTCAAATCGGACGTCATCAAAAACATCCAAACCGAAATTGCGACGCTTCGGGATGCTTTTGCCACCTTGCCTACCAACCAGAACGTCGGCGAGCGACATGCCTTGTTTGCAGAAATTAGGACCCAGGTCCACGACCTTGCAGCTCAAAACTCCAAGTTGACACTTGTGGAGAGCCTGCAGCAAATTATCGCAAACGCAAAAGAGCAAATTGGTAGCATAGAAGCAGGCCAGGAATCGGCCATAACCAATTTCAGTAGTCCAGTTTAGAGAGTTGAGAAACCTCAAGTGAGGAGCTGAAGTGAGGAGCTTGCCTTAATGGATTTCTCTCGTAAGGCATGAGCTCTATTTGATGGCGCAGTGTTGCTAGCTTCTTACTCGAAAAAATCACCAAGGTTTTTGGGGTAACCTAACCTAAAACAAGGAGCTGGCAACCTTTTTCTCGCAGTGTTGCCAGCTCCTCACTCGAAAAAATCACCAAGGTTTTTGGTTTAACCTAACCTAAAGCAAGGAGCTGGCAACTTTTTTCTCGCAGTGTTGCGAACACTACACCCGAAAGTAAAGCTTGGTGGGGCTTGCTTTAATGGTTTGCTCTTGTAAGGCATAAACCCCCCCCTATTTTCGGACACAGTATTACCAACATCTTACTCGAAAAAAATCACCAAGGTTTTTGGTCTAACGTAACCTAAAGCAAGGGGCTGGCAACTTTGCTTGAGGCTTGCCTTACAGTGCATAAAGCAAGGTTACCAACCTACTGGTACTTTTGCCATAGCCTTTTACAAAAAAAAAGAGGGGGGAGAGAGGGAGGGAAGAGTTAAACAGCCGACAGCCTACCTACAGCTTTTTTTTTGTCTAACCTAACCTCAAGCAAGGGGCTGGCAACTTTGCTTGAGGTTTGCTTTACAGTGCATAAAGCAATTTTTGCCAACCTACATATACAGGGCAAGGAGAGCCGGCACTGCCGTAAAAGAGAGAGAGATGGATGGATGGGAACACTACACGGGTTCAACGTCATCAAATAAAAATCGCCTTAATGTTTTTTTCTTGTAAGGCATGATCTCTATTTTTTCGCAGTGCTACCAACTCCTGCCTACACCTTTTTTTAGTTGGCAAGGGCTAGAGAGAGAGAAAAACTTATAGCTGGGAACAGTAATGAGCGAATGCGCCATATCGTAATTTTCCAACTCCCGGGGGCCAATGTTTGTATATCGTGATTTTTGTAAACCTCTCTCTCGGGGGAACGATGTGCCACACACACACACACACACACACACACACACACACACACACACGCACGCGCGCGCGTATGTATTGTAACACAAACAAACAAACAAAATAATAATTGTTGTTTTTTAGGATGCCTGGCCCCTATAACCTCGCCAGGGTGCGTACCCAGCCAAGAAGTAAAGGTTTTCTAACGGCTGCGGTTATAGATTACCGCACCTATATAGAGTTTCACGTGTTTTTTTTTTTCCCCCAAACTTCCATGAAACCCTACAGAGGACCTCCGTAATGCATGCAACGTGTACTAACGACTCTAGTGTTATTTGATGTTGTGATATTTTTGGATATAGAGTTTTATTGTGAGATATAGATAAAAATAATTATGTTTATTATAATATTTTCTTGATGAAGATGGAGAATATGTGCGTGTTACAAATAAAGTTGCATGCTTTTTTTTCTAGTGTGTGTGTATGTGTTTTTGATGTTTCGACAGCATCTGAAACGATAAAAAAAGAAATTTTATTGTTAATTTTCACGTGTAAAAACAACAACAAATTTTTTTGTGCAAATTTTCTGATTGTCTCGTGCTATAGTGCAAAAAAGATATTGTAACTGATAACTAATGAAATTGACATTTGTAACTGATCTGAACTAGTGAAATTCGTATTGTGCCATTGTAACTGATTGTGCTAGTGCAGAAAAGTTCTTATTTGTGCAAGAAAAGATGTTAAAAAAACTTGTTAAAACTGCTCTGTGACCCTCTCGTTCTTCACGTCGTAGGCGAAGGACTTCTCTGCAATCAGGATGACACTGCATAGGGTATCCTCGGGCAAGGCATCGTGGAACTCGCAGACGATCTTGATGTTGGTTCGATCGTTGACCACAACCTTCTTCCTCTTAGATGTATTGATGACGGTCATGGGTCTCCGTGCTTTGAATTCGCTGGGCGTGTAGTACATGTCCACACTTCCCTCGGTCACGCGTTTGTAAGCCGAGAACGCTTCGTAAAGTTTGAGGTAATCGTTTTTCGTCACGTCGAGGTTGTAATTCTCGCGCGGGAACACTTCGTTGCGTCCATTCTTCAGATAAACGTTCTTGATCTTGTAGTCGTCGAACTTGCTGGAATCTTTTTCCTGATTCTTGTCCCTCCCGGTCTGAAAAAGCACTACGACGAAATCTGGCATGTCAAACTGTATGTTGTTGAACTGCGTCGTCACGTCGAATTCCATGTGACTTCCCGACGCCATCTTCTGCACGCACTGGTAACCGTGAAAGTGAATCGGCACCTGCGGACTTTTCAAGATCTCTGCTTTGTACTTGAGGGCGTAGTTCGCTTCGTATTCCACCACCGGCATTCTCAATTCCATGCTCCGGATGACGCATTTTGCTGCTTCGGGTAAAGTGTTGGCTATCGGCGTGGTGCCGTCCGGACCCAAAGTAGCGTATCGCATCAGTGCGTCGTTGTCGTTGGCCCCTCTTCGAAACGTGACCCTCAGTCCTCCCTTCCACATGATCTCCTTGTAGTCTGAGAAGAAACCAGGCAGCAGACGCATGGGAAAGAGCACCGTGTGACTTTTCGTCGATATTTTGGTCCCGGCTTCGAATCCCCCGGCCTGGTAGTACGCTGCGTCCGTTTTGGATAATTTCAACGTTCCCACCGCCGTCGACGTGATGCCTGGATAATCTATTCTGTCGATGACGGTGTTGTGTTTCCTCACCTCCACCTGCGAGAACAGGTGAGGCACGAAGTTGTCCACGAGTATCAAGTTTGCTGCTGCGGGAAACGCGTCTCCGCTTTCTTTCTTCACCACGTCGAATTGAAGGTAGAGGTCCGCTCTGTGAGGATGAACGAACCCATCGCCTACGTCCACGTCGTATTCGATCTCCCTGTTCGCCTCGTTGAGATTGGCGAACGTGCGACGGTTGGGAGGGAAAGATTGCAATTCGTAACTTTCGATTTGCTCCATTTTACATGTATGGTTATTTATTATATGTTGATCTCCACGATGGCCGTCGTAGTGGCACCTGCGAAATCCACCACGTCTCCTTTCTCGTTCGTCACCACCAACTCTATGTCGTCTATGCGGTTGCGACATACTGGAAAATAGATCGGCGAAGAGGGTGTGTAGATGATCGGTTCCATGAACTCGGAACTTGGTTTGAACGTGGCTATGATTCCCGTCTGCTTGTGACTTCCTAACAATCCGTCCGAAGATTTCGTGATCATACCTTCGGCCACGTTACAGTGTACGTTCAGAGTTTCTATGGCCAAGAATTTAGGAATGTTGGTTGCCACGTGCTTGATACCAGCTTCGAGTTTGGTGTCGTTCTCGAAACCTAAAAGTTCTCCCATGGTGCCCAGGTCCACGGTCTCCGTCGCGGATAGGATTTCCACTCTGTGCGTGACCGAATTTTGAGAAAGGTATGTACCTTTGGGTAATTGAGCTTGCAAAGTGGAAAGATTGTATTGTCCTGGCGTGACGACGATGTGTTCGCTTCCGACGCTAATTTTGTTGTTGTGCTGCGTAACATTGGGTATGAGGTACATGCTGTAGAATGCACGCAGAGCCACGGATTTAGGATAGACGATGTCGTCGTGCAGCGTGAGTTTCAAGATTGAAGATTCGCTCGTGAGATGGAACACGCCCATCCTAGTGATGCTGTTTGAGGTTCCACAATGCTTTCTGGAAATCCTCGATCGTAGGGTTATTTATTTTAGAGAGAAACGCGAGCACGGAGAGGCAGAGATGGCCGCAGTTCAAGACTCCGAAATTTTGAATGCGTTCGTCGTTGTAGTATATAGAGCTTTTGTTCGTTTTCAGATAATAGATTAAATTTGTAGGTGGGACACCTCCGAAAGAATCGAAAACGAATGCTTTATCATTGTCGTTTTTGTGGTAACATATCCAATGCGTGCCTGGATTTTCTTGACCGTCCAAGTTGACTGCTCCGCATTCTCTTCTTTTGACGCTTGAAGGTAACGAGTCGGACATGAAAACTCCTCTGAAGTGTTTGATTTGTAACGGTTCGATCAGAGATTCAATGTCTCGGTTGGTGAGTGCTTCTGTTTCTTTTTTTTAAACTTCTTCATCACGCCCTTCCCCTTCTTCTCCATGGCCAGGTTGTGACGTTTCTGTTCTTCCAATTCCGCCTTGTTCTTCTTCGAGTCGATGACGGTTTTCGCGATGGCGGCACTTCCGCCGGCCAAACTTCCAACGGCCCCCAATGCTGCCAGGATGGCCGGGATGCTGAATATGAAACCTCCGATCTTTTGCTGTTTCCGCGAACGCTGCAATCTTTTCAATTGAGGTGTGCTGAGCAGCAATTTCATTCCGTGTCCTTTCGACAAGCAAGAACGTTTCTTCTCGCGCTGTTTCTTGGTGAGTAACCCATCGAGGGTACCTAGATTTTTTAGATTCGAATATGGTATCTGGTACACGACACCCTTGGGCTTCATGTTGATGCTCTATGTGTTATTTTCACGGTATGTTATTTATATATATATTCTGAGATTTTTTCTTGTGTAGTTTTTTTACGGTATGTTATTTATATATTTTCAAGGCCTCGCAGTCGTTACACAAATTCTATTACGTGCTTCGTTTTCTTGCCAAGAAGTTCCTTTGTCCCCTTGTACACGATTCGAGTTTTGTTCTCGATTAAAATAGATAGCTTCTCGTCGGATAACATGTTAGCGTATCGATCTGGTAAAAATAGACTGTATTGTGCGTTGAGCAACAGACGTACCTTGGGACCATACTGGGTAGAAACGATTGAACCGGAAGTTATCGTGTAAGGTTTGTCGACTTCCAATTCCTGAATTTTTACATACTCGACTGACAAATTTAGCATTTGTTTTAATGCTTGGAGATCACTTATTTTTTCAGTCGTCATATCAAAAAAAATTTCAGAGTGTTAGAGAGAAATTTAATTGTTTTTTTCACGATGTGTGTTATTTATATATACCGAAGATTATTTTTTTTCACAATGTGTGTTATTTATATATCAAGTTTTTTTTCACGATTTGTATCGAAGATTTTTTTAACAGAGGAAGAAAGTTCGTGCTTCGGAGAACGCGATGATGTGCGTAATGATATCTTCAGTTTCCTGTTTGGACTTACGCCAATCTACTGTGTACCATCTTCTTCCCTGCCTTGCCTCGTCCAGTTCGTCCAACCTCTCGTTCAATTTTTCCCCTGCAGCCGAAAGCAGAATGTTGAGATCACCACACCTCAGGCCGCTGATCTCCCGAAGACGGTCCTTGAGAACCATTTCACACGGAATTCGAAATGCCGGCGTCGTTCTTGCTATGATCACAAGTTTATTAACATCTCCGTTAACTACCTTTTTGAATATTTTAGATAGTAGTTCGTGCGGCAAATTAGTTATGCGAGACATGTTGTTATTATTATTATTTTTTACTCTATGTTATTTATACACCCCACCCCAATTTTTGTTTCGTGTTCATGGCGATGGTGGTGCCTAGTGCTGCAACTCTTTCACCAAACGAAGCGTCTCTGCTCACGAACCTTTCGAAAGCTGCGTGCTCTAACTTTCTGTCTGCTTCGTGACGTGCATCCAGATCGGTGCGAGTGGTGTTGTAGGCGATGTCGTGATCTTTGCATGCCGCGTCCAACGGATTCACACCCTTGTCTCCTCTCTCCAATCTTTTCTCGAGTTTGGTACCCGGTCCGCAGTACTGGTAGCCAGGTAGATGCATCTCGAAAGGTAACTTGTTGATGATGTCGTTCACGAGTCCCTTTCCTTCGGCCACGTTCCAAAATTTCGGAGGCAGCGTGTTGATGATTTTGATCAGGTAACCTATGCCCTTGTCGTCGTTCACGATGAAGTTGGAAAGTTTCGTGCTGATCATGTCCACGATGCCAACCTTCTCGTTGTAGAAATTACGATTGCCTGCATTCTCTTCGCCGGCTATCACCAACAATCGGTCCACGAGTTTCCTAACGTCGTCCACCCAAACGAATTCTTTGGGTAACGTGTTGTAGCGTTTGACGCCGCTGCCTGTTTTGACCTGGTTCCAAATCGGTTTGATGAGATTCCAGTACTTCTCGCCGCTGCTCGATTTCACCCTATTCTGCGAGGCGTCGTTGTTCTGGTACAAGGCATCCGTCATGATCAGAATGTCCTTGTAACTTTGGTAATCTTCGTCGGTGTAATCTTTCGGCTGCTTTTTGGCGACGAGTTCCCACAGTCCCACCGTACCCGGATACCTGTTCCAACTATCCTTGTCGCCTAAATTGACTTTAATGTCGTTGCCTTCGAAGGTCACCTTCGATTTCCCAATCTTCCACACCACACCGGCGCCTTCGCTGGTTTCCATGCTGGGATACAATCCGAACACTTCATCCTTGTCGAATTTCCCCGTGCTCAGGTAGTCTCGTGCCAAAGGTCCCAACTCGATTTTATCCGAAGACGTGCTGCCTATGGCTCGACGTCGTGCCGGTGCATCCTTCAGTTCGAACGGCGTCGAAGGAATGCTCGAAATGGGCGTGGGTACGGCGTAACTTTTAGCTGCAAGCGGTACGAGTTCGTTGATCAAATTTTTATTTTGTTCCGTGACACTTTTAATTTCTTTACCTAGACCGCTGATGGCATCGATCACGGGTTGATCCTGACGTTTCTTCTCTTCGTAGAATCCGCGATTCTCGGATTTCCAACCTTTGAAGCGTTTCGCGAGGTAATCGCGAAGCTTGAGATTTTCGTCTTCGATTTATCGTTTCGTCATGACGTTATTTATACACGTCGTTTCTCACAACGTTGCAACGTTTAGAAAGTCGTTGATTTTGTTTCTGTATTTTCCGTCGTTGGGTTTCCTCGTCATGTCGATCGTCGCGAATCCGAAATCGTCACCGTTCCAGCAAGTAGAGCAGCAGCGTTCCGAAAATTGATTGTAGTTCATGTCTCCGCCTACGTAGTCATCGTACGCGTGCTTGAGGTTGGTGTGATCTTGACGAAACAAACATATGAAATTAGCGTTGTCGCGTACTAACTGTTTTGGAATTTTGGAAAACGTTTGAGCTAGGTAAAAACAATCCATTCCTTTGTGACGACCTTGCGTGAAAAAGTTGCGAATTTCATTTTGATTTTCCAGGATGGCGTCGTCGAACACAACAACTGAATTTTCACGACAATCGTCGAGTGGTATTATTTCCGAGGCGAACGTTGCAATGTCCAGACCATCGTACAGTTTCATCAGTTGCTGGTATTTGGATTGCTCCAAACTTTTCGAGAACACGTACAGGTGCCTGTTCTTCCAATCTAACCAATTCGGTGCGAGGAGAAAATTGTCCACGAGCAGTGTCGTTTTCCCACACCCCGAAGGACCTACGATCAGACAGCGGATGCTGTCGGGAAGCAACTCGCCGTTCTTTTTTTTTCTCGTTTGACTTTCCGGATCCGGTAGACGCTTCACCACGTTCCACGCACTTACAAGATCACTTCGTCCGCGTCGATCCAACTCTTTTCCGGAAGTCCCAGCCATTTGACAAACAGTTTGTCACCTTTCCTACGCAATAATTTCTCGATGAGGTACGTGTCGGGGTGTTTCGTTTTAGAGAGTTCCTCTTCGTAAAATCTTCCTTTCAAAATCTCGCCGCTACTATCTTTTATTATATACGTGTGTCGGTTTCCGGGTAGAACTCGAACCACCGTAAAGAGTTCCGTGCTCCAATTTTTTGTGAATCCCTTCTCGAAGGTGCGTTTGAATTTGCTGATCCTCACCTGGTCTCCAATTTTGTATTTAGCTTTTTTTGTAGTGGGAGTGTACTTTGGACAGTAAACTGTAGAAATTAAACGCCGCTCGTCGGACTTGGTAACGTCGGCTGGCTTCATGCCTATTGTTCTGTGTACCGTATCATTATAGGTGTCGACGAGTTCCGGCAGGATGTCGACCCATTTGTAATTTCCCCGAAGCGTGAATCGTTTCCACATGTGTGTTTTCAAGGTTCGATTGAATCTTTCCACGATGCTGGCTTTGATGTGACTGAAGCTCGAATAATGTCGAATCTTGTGTTTTTGAATAAATTTTTGGAATACGGCGTTGTAAAATTCTTTACCGTTGTCTGTTTGCAGAAACCGTGGTCGTCTGCCACCGCTTTCGCGAAAAAAATTCTTGAATGCTTCCGTGACGCACGTTCCCGTTTTCGCCTTCAAAGGTAGAGCCCATGCGAATTTCGAAAACGTGTCTATGACGGTGAGAAGGTACTTGTTGCCCTTGTTCAATTTATGCACGCTTTTCAAATTGCCGCTACTCATCTCCACGAGGTCACTTTGCCAGAGGTCGTCGATGCCCTTGGTTACCACAGCCAAACGTTCGTAGTTACGGCCTGCAGGTTTATGCAATTCTTCGACGATGGCTTGCCTAGACATTTTTTTAGAGATTACGTTTCAAGAGAAGCACAAGCGTGATGGGATTCAAAGAGGGTGGCACTTCGCTCGTGTTTTGAATGATCAGCTTATCGCCGGCACTCACGTCGAAAACGGTAAGATCTTCGTCTTCGTGTATTTCATATATGTTTCGCGTTTCGTTCCAACGTGCCAGAGGAATGTTTCCTGCTTTCTGGACACCACGATTCGATATCAAAGTCATGGTAGGAACGCTAGCTTTTCTACCGTGAGACCAGTACGAAAATTCGTTTATCTGAATCGTGCCTTCGAGGAGAAACTTGTAGTACGGATGATAAGGATGCAACATGTACAGTTTGTTACCTTCGACGAACGTGGAGATTCTCTGTTGATTGGGTACGCTGTTGATTTCGATGGCTTGCAGAGAATGCAGTTTAGCGAATTTAGTGTCGACGCCGAGCAGATTACTGTGAACTTGTCCGAGTTTATTTTCGATGGGCAGCAAATGCTCGACTATGGTATCCGTTACGGCAGAAAACGACGGTTTGATTTTCACTTCCACGTTCAACTGCTTGTAGTTTTCGTTGAGTTCTTGCAACTTGGCGCCGAAAGAAGCCAGCGTCGATTCCTGCGTGGATTCCAGCACTCCGACTTGATCTCTGATGTTGACGACGATGTTCTGAAGGTTCTCGACTTGATTCAATTTCAAGCTCTTCTCGGTAAGATCGTTCACGATGCTTCGCATCTCTGTAAACTGCGTGTGAAGGTCGGCGACGCTCTGCGAAGTGGGCAGCGTCGACACCAGCGAACTAATTTCGTCTCGAATCTGTTCCACGTTCGCCGTTTCCGTTTCTAGTCGTTTCAGCATTCGAGATATGTTTCTTTTCAAAGCGTGCAATTCTTTGGAGGTGGGGAGATTGGCCACCCTACTCTCGAGATCGCTTAAAGAACTTTTGACGTCGCTCGAATCGGATAGTGCCGTCACCGCCGTTTTCAATTTTTCCAAATCTTCGCTCGAAGGCACGCTCGTCCGTAACGATTCCAAGTCACCCTGTATGTTGTCCAGTACGTGATGAAAATGAGCAAGATTGGATTCGACGTTCAAATTTTCTAAATACTCGATCTTCTGCTGAACTGTGCTCAACGTGTCTTGAATGCTCGTCAGCGCGCTCGCTTCAGCGTGAATATTTTTAATTTCTTCGTTGATCAACTCCAAGGACGCCTGAAGCGTAGCGATGGTGGTTTGAATGTGTTCGAAACCTTGATAGGCCTCCAATTGAATTTTTATGTTCGCGACGCTTTTACCGATGACCTGCAGTTCGTCCGACGATGGTAGGTTCGTCATTGAATCTTCCAAAGTCTGCAACTTGGATTTAATTTCTTCCAACGTGCTGGTGAATTCTTCTTGTAATTTGGAAACAACGACATGCAAGCGTTCTGCGTCTATATCGTTCACGACGGTTTGAAGTTCGGAGAAATTCTTTTCGATTGCGGAAGTTCGTTCTTCGATTTCGAGTTTCAATTTTTCCAAATCTTCATTTTTCGATTGAAATTGCTGTAATTTGGCCAAATCATTTTGAAGCGAATCCACGCTCAACTGTATATTTTGAACGTTGTCGTAAGAAGGTACGTCGACATAATTTTTTATCAGCGTCTTCAGTTCGGAATCGATTTTCAGAATGGGGTCGAGACATTGCGTTTGGAGCGTAGCGATTTCCGACTCTAAACTTTTGTTTAAGGTCTCCTGCACAGCGATCAAATCGGTCCTCAACTTCTTAACTCGAATGTCCAACATGAGAATCTCTTCTGCGTGGTCTACACGCTTGGTGTTGCCGAAAATGTCGTTAGGCATTTTTGGTTAACGGTTATTTATAATAGGATAGACGATTCGTAATTCTACGAAGAGAGGAATAAGTTTGTCGTAATCTCCGAGGAGATCCATGTAAAGATAATCTCCTGCAGACACATCGTACGTAATGTTAGAAAGCATCTTGTCGTGCTTAATTCGAAAAATGTTTTTGCCGGTAGAAATTTTGATTTCGCCTGCGTTTTCCGGATTCACGGTGATTTGAAGTTTCCCGTCGATCGGAATTTCGTAGAAATGTAAATTGTTATTAAAAACATAAAACATCTTGCCCACATCGTCATTCAGTTTCGTCCAAATGCTGTTGAAGTGAATGATCAACAGACCGTTGAGTTTAGGTAACACGGAAGGTAAGACTTCATGATCTGGTATGGTTTCCATAATGATCTGTTTTTTGAAACCGAACAAATTCATAGGCATGCTGGTTATTTAAGAATACGGTCAAAGTTTCTTGTAATGACAGTCAAAGTGTTTTTTTTTTGTTTTGTTTTGTTTTTATGAATCTTCTGTTGAAGATGGACATATGTTGCAGGTTTTGCTTTCTGCTAAGCGATAGTGCCCCCACGGCAATGTGTGAATACCACACTCGAGGACGCACCTCTTATCGTCATCGGGATCCAGCGCAATTTTTCTAACTTTGTTTGTGGTCAACACATGGTCGACGCTCTGGATGCGCTGTTCTACTCTTAGAACCGACGACCTGGTCTTGAGGCAATCGACAAAGTCCTCGAATGTGAGATGCTCCCGAACCACCTGTCTGCCGACACCCTTGGCCTTCTTGGTAACGCTGCCCTCGGCTTTGATGGCATAGGCCTTGGCGCGAAGACCTGCAAACTCGAGAATTACATCACCGTCCTTCTCGTCTTTGAGTTTGCCAGGCACCTTCTTGTTGCGGGCCAGGATACCGTACTTGTTTTGCTGGGGATAGCCCGAGGTGTCGAAAAGGTTAACCAAAGATGGAGCTGTGGCTATATCCCCGTACGCATCGTCCGTGCGAACGTGGTACACCAAGCTGTCCGTGTCCGTGTAGAGTAGGCTAATATTGTCGTTATAGTGCTGGCGTAGTTTCCCATAATATATTTGAAACATGTGCAGCTTGCTCAGGTCTAATACTGAGGCGCCAACATAAATTGGCTTGTTGAGCTTCACCTCGCCCTTCCTCATATGCACCAGAGCAAGCTGTTCGTTATAAATAGTCCTCGATTTGAATAACGGGTTTGCTACGAGCCTGCGACATTGTGCTTTGTTTGATATTAGCCTCACATCTACACGATTCCGTACATTCTCCATGGTTTTCCCGAACACCGCATTGTTCATAAGGTTGAAGAAATCCTTATCAAGCTCGGACGTGGCTGCGGTGCGGTGTTTCGTGTTGACTTCAATATATGGACGCAACCATGGAGAATGCTCGAACATCAAAACTCGATGTACTGTGCGGACGGTAACCCCTTGCTTCATCAACCACCGGAGGTTTTGGTAGTGCAGGACATAACGCTCTTTGGACTCGAAGTCCATGACGAGCTTCTTCTGGTTGGAATCGGGTGGACACTTGAACTCGGGTGCAGGGGGAAGATCGCTGAACAAATCCTGCAGCTTCTCGGAGAACTCAAGGTCCACCTCGGCGAAGAACCCATGTTCCGAATCGTCGAAGTTTTCGATGTCGAAGTTGGAGGGATCAGCCCACTCGAAGCCTCTAAAGGGGAGTGGCTGCATCATGGAGTGTCCGTAGAGGTTATTGACGTCCGTGTACATGATGTAGCTGGACGGTTGTGAGGGGTCGTAACCGGTGGCCATGTGGTGATTGTTGGCGTGCGAGTGTCGCTGCGACACCTGGACCATTCCACCCCGCACGGCACGTTCCACAAACAGCATCATGTTCACGTCCGAAAGAAGCTCCAGCTCGATCTTCGTCACCAGAAACATGGCTGACCATGCCAGTCCGGGGAGACTGTAGAAGTATGCAGGGTCCAGCTTGTAGATGGTCTTCGCAGTTGCACGGAACGTCTGGAACACGTCGGCGAGGAGCGTCACATCAAGTCTGAGGTAGGCGTCGTGGTAGTCCCCGAGAGTTCGACAGCCCAGCTCGCGCCACATGGACTGGGCGTGGTGATATTCTTCGTCGGTGATGTTCGAGCCTCGCAGCTGACTGTAGAAGTTTGCTCGAGGAGGTAGCGTCGTCTCCGCGAACTTGGTAGGGTCTGTGACGTATTCGTAGGGGTAGACACCCTTACGCCTGAAGAGACCTGCGTCCAAGTTCGGAAAGTTCGCGGAGGTGATGAGCATTTGCTCGTCGCTAAGCTTCCCTGCGAGAGCATCGAGGCTGGCCGGGAGGAACCTCAGAGAGTCGAGGAAGCGAAGCTCGACGGTAGAGCGTAATTCTGAGATTCGCACCCACTTGCTCAAGCTAATGTAACGCTCCTCGTTCTGCGCCAGGACGTTGATTCGCATGTCGTCGTACCCAAAGTGAGGCACCAGATGGTGGAAGTCGTATCCCGAGCCATTATGAAAAAACACAGGGATGAAGCGCGGGTCCCGGGCCATGAGGTTGCATCCGTTGCACCAAGGACCAACATACCTACCGTTAAAGTGATCGTGGTGTTGGACTTTACGGTTGTTGGCGGTGTACTTCTTGACGCAGACAGGGCAAGCGATGGCCTCGTCGTGTCTACGTTGATCGTCGGGAGACAGTGGGAGCATAGACTTGGCGGCCAACAGTACCTTCCCTATCTCGTTGGCCTCGACAACCATCCTCTCGAGGAAGTGTTTGGCTGCGTCGGGACCGCGATACACGTAGGGCTCGGGGGCGATGTGCTGGTCTCGTCGCACCACAACGTAGGCATAACTCGAGGCCTCGTGGAGTTGGTAAGGGGTGGTGGAGGAAACTTCGGGATCGGGATCGCAAGTGGACAGGAGTTTGAGGAAGGCCTCGAAATCCGCGATGATGATAGCGGGGTGCTCCACCATAGCACCGTGCATGTGGAAACGCTCCACGGTGCCAGGTTTGGGCAAGACTGCCACACCCGGCTCGTTGGCATTGCAGTAGATCTTGTGGCTGGCGAGCTTCTCTGCAGCGATGTTGGGACCTTTGATGTGCTGATAATCCTGCTGTTCTTGATTGTCAAAAGTGAACAGACACCTTCGACAAACTTCTATGCTACCATGATGCTTGCTTTTTTGGCTCGACACCAACCGGGAGAGCGAGCGAATAAGGGTGTAGTGGTGATGGGTCTCGTCCTTGATAAGTAGGAGATGGATTTCTCGAGCATCATTGTTGTTTACGTCACTCACCCGGATGGGGTACACCGCATTTTTGTCAGTGAGACCGTAAACGTTTATGGCCAACCGCGCACGAACCTCGAACTTTCGAATGTCCGAAAGCGCCACCGGGTAGTCGATCCCAGCCATCGCAACTTCCAGCTCTGCCTCGTAGGGTAGGTAGTGGTTAACTCGGCGTGGTTGGTTTTTCTGGTCGACAGGGTGCAACGCTGCCAGAACACACCATACGAAGCACTTGGCGTCACTGTTCTGAATGTTCAGGACGGCCTTCTTTGCCACAATGGTAGGTGGTAAGGGGACGTAGCTGGAGGCGGAGAGAGGCAAGAACTTACAAAGTTTGACGCACAGTTCGTGAGGCTCGCCACACAGCGAACCCCCCGAGCCTTTAGCTTGATGTTCTTCTTGTTTGGTCACCAGCTCCTCTGCAAACTGGTTGTAGATGACCTCGAGGTTGTCGACATCCTCCAGATGCAGCGTCTTCGCCTTGGTGTTGTGGCAGAAGCTGTAAATTTCATCAGACGGCTTCTTGTACTGGCAACGTAGCGATGCGTAGAATTTGGTGGAGTGCGTTGCAAGCGCATCGCCGAGGATGGAAATAATTTTGGCTTGCACGTTCTCCAAAAAGCTACGCACGTCGCATGAGCCCTCCGAAGTGAGGACAAAGTCCTCTAACAACCGCTCGAAAGCAGTCTGGTTCGCTTTCGCCACAGGCTTGACGCGTTTGGCGGATGGTGGCGAGTCGGCTTCCGCTTTCCTCTTGGTCGAGCTGGTCGACGGTTGTGGAACAGGTGCTAAGACGACAATTTTGCATGATGTTATATGCCTCTTTAAATTATTAATAGTAATATGTATACCGCACCTGGGACATGATTTTTTAGCGGTTACACGCTTACTAGGTGCGCAGGTACGACAATGTCTTGCAAAATTTTGGCTTGATATGGTTATCTTGCACACAGGGCAACTTTTCTCAGATTGCATCTTGTTGAAAATATTTGTGGGTATGTTATTATATATATATAGTGGAGTGCCACAAAATAAATACTGTGCAATAATTCACAATAGTGTTGGGTTTGATGGGAGTGTGTTATTTATGCTACTTCTTGCTTCTTAATGAATCCTGTAAATAATTGAAAAAAATAATTAAGCTTGTGTATAGAAAATACAAAAATATTATGTGTGCATAATTCTACCAAACAATCTTTTTTTTCTAACCCTCAGCCCTCTTGGCGTATGAAGTATAAATCATAATTTCAGAAAACATAGTTATTTTCCGCTCGCCATTTTAAAAATCAAACCATAAGCATTATTTATGTTTATAGTATTCGTCGAGCGATAGCAGATAGAGCAAGAATTGTTTTCCCACAACCCATAGTTGATGAATTACAAAACATCTTAGAAATTGCATCTTGAAATTTTAATCCAAAATAACTCAAAAACAGCAGGCAGTAGTCATCATCCCTCCAATAAGTTGTAGAGTACTTCTAATTTTGTATCGAATGCTATTAAAATTTTCGAATTAGGGCAAAAACTAAGCCTGCAAATCAAGTTTCTCAAAAAAATAAAAAAATGTCTGTATTTCCGAAACTTGAGGGGGTAGAATCGATTTTATTTGCTAGTCGAATAGTTCTCGTCGAATCTTATCCAACAAACCTAAAATCATCATCCTAGCTCAATTAGGAGCCGAGAAAATCAATGTCTTGGAAAACGTCTTAAGATTTTTGTCTTAAGAAAATTTTCTTGACAGACCGGAAGTAACATCTTGAGATACCGGAAGTCGACTTTCTTAAAGATTGAGATATTTGTCTTAAGACGTTTTCCAAGACATTGATTTTCTCGGCTCCTATGGGGCCTAGAACCATGTAACTTTGATCTATGTATATACCAGCACTTGCCCGACCCTGCCGCCGAGTGGTTAGCACATCGCACTGCGACGCCAAGGGTCCTGGGTTCGAATCCTGGTCGGGCTTGGTTGTTTGTGAATGTCCATTTCATCACTCATCCCCAATCTTCGCAAATTAGCCGAGAGGTACAAAACGTAAAATAAAATAAACTAAATCAATCATTAAGTTCCGTGTTGCAATCATGAAATTAAATTTTAATTAACTTTTTTTATCCATCTCTCTCTCAAATCTATATAGCCTGTTCATATTTGGCATGTCAGCCATTTTGTTTACGTGGTAAAAAAAATCTCAATGCTCGTTTTAGCCATAAGTATAATTGGTTATAATTACCGGATTTTATTTAATTTTAGGTTTAAAATCAATAAGCGTGCATAAAAAAAAACTAAATATTTTAAATAAATAAGATTCGAATAACTATGTACTTCACCTAGCCTTTGCGATGGCTCAGCGGTAGGCTTGTATTCAAGGGTTCGATACCTGCATAAGTGGTTCTTGAAACTGTAGGTCCAGTCCCGATTAGTTTTACTGTGCATAAAGTGGACTTAAAACATCAAATCAATCAGTACTTCCACTAGCCTCTGCGTTAGCACAGCGATAGCCATGTAATCAAGGGTTCGATACCCGTACAAGTGGTTTTTGAAACTGTAGGTCCAGTCCCGATTAGTTTTACTGTGCATAAAGTGGACTTAAAACATCAAATCAATCAGTACTTCCACTAGCCTCTGCGTTAGCACAGCGATAGCCTTGTAATCAATGGTTCGATACCCGTACAAGTGGTTTTTGAAACTGTAGGTCCAGTCCCGATTAGTTTTACTGTGCATAAAGTGGACTTAAAACATCAAATCAATCAGTACTTCCACTAGCCTCTGCGTTAGCACAGCGATAGCCTTGTAATCAAGGGTTCGATACCTGCATAAGTGGTTCTTGAAACTGTAGGTCCGGTCCCGATTAGTTTTACTGTGCATAAAGTGGACTTAAACAAAAAAAACGTTAACTCAATCAATCAATCAGTACTTCCACTAGATATCAAAAACACGCAACTCTCCTCTATTTTTCATGTCTTCCTCTAACAATTTAACACATTTATTTTTTTTGAAATATGTCCCGCACACATATTTCCTACCTACCAACAACGGCACACGGAAGAAAAAAGATATTCCAGCTACCAAGATGCATGCTTCAAATATATAAAAGCAGAGAGAGACATGAAACACCTTCTATATTCTCTCTCTCTTTTTACATGTTTTGCGAGTATATTTTCTTCCACAAAAACCATACTTATAAATCAAAACCAACTCATGCGAGCTAAGAAACAAAGTTACTTACTTTTAGAAATTCTGCGGAAATGCTCTTCACTAACGTTGAAAATGAAACAGAACTTTATACACCAGCGCTTTAAGTTTTATACGGTTTTCTAATAACGTCAAAAATGATATGTTAGCCAACGCAACGTGGACCAATAGAAATCCAAAAACCAAATTCTCTAGAACATTCTCCCCCCCTACATTTCAGCCACATTATTTTGCAACTATGCTTGGTGGCAGAGAAAAAATACAATTCCGGTTATTTATTTCATAGCTCTTGACCTCGCCTCTGCACCCACGAGAGCGGACGCTACTTCGTGTTTTCATTTCGCCGGCTGAATACTGTTTTGAATCTATCTTCAATAGATGCTCATTGAAATTGGATTTACATAGGGCAATGAAATAAATAACCGGAATTGTATTTTTTCTCTGCCACCAAGCATAGTTGCGAAATGCATATGGTGATTTCTGGTTATTTGTATAGAAACGGAGCAACGTATTTCCTGTCACCGGAAAACCCATTTCCGCCCTAGTCAGATAACGAAATTGTCAGGAAAAAAAAAGAGATGTACGGTTGACTACGTATTTGTTGAATTTGTGTCATTGTGTCAACGTTGATAGCATATGCAGAGAGAGGGAACGAAATTGTCGTTTTTCTAGATATCCACAGGCAAAAGCACAATATTTTTTTTCAAATACAATATGACAGTCGCTTTTCGATACCGAAAAACTAAATACAATAAATATATATATATATTTACAATATTAATATTTATTTAACAATATCTACCTACGAATTTGCCTCGAACGAAAACATGTCATAGAAAAACATTTTTCCAACCGTAAATTCAAAAATTATGGCCCCCGCGCGCGCGTGCGTGCGTGTGTGTGTGTGTGTGTGTGTGTGGCACATCGTTCCCCCGAGAGAGAGGTTTACAAAAATCACGATATACAAACATTGGCCCCCGGGAGTTGGAAAATTACGATATGGCGCATTCGCTCATTACTGTTCCCAGCTATAAGTTTTTCTCTCTCTCTAGCCCTTGCCAACTAAAAAAAGGTGTAGGCAGGAGTTGGTAGCACTGCGAAAAAATAGAGATCATGCCTTACAAGAAAAAACCATTAAGGCGATTTTTATTTGATGACGTTGAACCCGTGTAGTGTTCCCATCCATCCATCTCTCTCTCTTTTACGGCAGTGCCGGCTCTCCTTGCCCTGTATATGTAGGTTGGCAAAAATTGCTTTATGCACTGTAAAGCAAACCTCAAGCAAAGTTGCCAGCCCCTTGCTTGAGGTTAGGTTAGACAAAAAAAAGCTGTAGGTAGGCTGTCGGCTGTTTAACTCTTCCCTCCCTCTCTCCCCCCTCTTTTTTTTGTAAAAGGCTATGGCAAAAGTACCAGTAGGTTGGTAACCTTGCTTTATGCACTGTAAGGCAAGCCTCAAGCAAAGTTGCCAGCCCCTTGCTTTAGGTTACGTTAGACCAAAAACCTTGGTGATTTTTTTCGAGTAAGATGTTGGTAATACTGTGTCCGAAAATAGGGGGGTTTATGCCTTATAAGAGCAAACCATTAAAGCAAGCCCCACCAAGCTTTACTTTCGGGTGTAGTGTTCGCAACACTGCGAGAAAAAAGTTGCCAGCTCCTTGCTTTAGGTTAGGTTAAACCAAAAACCTTGGTGATTTTTTCGAGTGAGGAGCTGGCAACACTGCGAGAAAAAGGTTGCCAGCTCCTTGTTTTAGGTTAGGTTACCCCAAAAACCTTGGTGATTTTTTCGAGTAAGAAGCTAGCAACACTGCGCCATCAAATAGAGCTCATGCCTTACGAGAGAAATCCATTAAGGCAAGCTCCTCACTTCAGCTCCTCACTTGAGGTTTCTCAACTCTCTAAACTGGACTACTAATTTCAGTACCCAACTAGATGAGTTAAACGAAAAATTCAAGAGGCTAATTGTCGATGTGAAGATCAAGCCCGACTACGACACTGTTGTTCGTGCTATCGAAGAACACCTGGAATCGGTAAATGGTAGATTGGAGGATGTGGAGAGCGAGGTTCGAACCAACGTAAACACCCTGAACGCCAGAATCGACAATCTCAAATCCACTGTTGTCATCGAACTGTACAGGATTCCAAACAGGGAATTTTCCTCGCTCTTCCTTCCGGGCGCCAAACTCTACATGCTGACCCCTGCCAAAGCCTATCACCAGTTTTTCCTTGCTGGCACACTTCAGTTCGTCAAGGTTTCATACTGGTTTTTGCCTCACTTAACCCACTACCCAACCATGACCGTGACGAACATCAGTGACGAGCCTAAAACAAGAGGAGTGGAGTTGGTTGATTTCACCCACCCCGAAACTCGCGAGACTGCCTATGCCGAAGATGCCACTCAAATTATCGACATAGAAATAGGTGGTAAGCTGTACATAGAAAACCCGGCATTGTCTGCGGCCAGAAATCCCATCCAAGCTATATTCTTATTTTCGCGCAATGTCTAGGCAGGCCATTGTGAACGAGCTGCACCAACCTGCACGGCGAAACTACAAACGACTTGCGGTAGTGACCAAAGGCATAGACGACTTGTGGGAAGCTCACCTTGTGGAAAGCTCACCTTGTGGAAATGAGCAGTGGCAATCTAAAAAATTTACATAAAATCAACAAGGGATACAAGTATCTTCTCACCATCATAGACACGTTTTCAAAATTTGCGTGGGCTTTGCCCCTCAAGGCAAAAACAGGAATCTGCGTAGTGGAAGCATTCAAAACTATTTTCGATGAAAGTGGCAGGCAACCTCGATTCCTTCACACAGACAACGGAAAAGAATTCTACAACTCTGTCTTTCGGCAATTTATTCAAAAACGAAATATTCAACATTACTCCAGCTTTAGTCACATCAAAGCCAGCATAGTGGAACCGTACTCTCCAAACACGCAAGTGGAAGCAATTCACGCTTCAGGGGAATTACAAGTGGGTCAATGTGCTTCCGGAACTTGTCGACAGCTATAATCACAGTTTGCATCGCACGATACGCATGAAACCCGTTGACGTTAACAAATCTAACGAGCTGCATTTAATTTCTACAGTTTATTGTCCAAAATATAAAGTTGCAGCAAGAAACCGAAATACAAAATAGGAGACCAGGTGAGGATTAGCAAATTCAAGCGTACTTTTGAGAAGGGCTTTACCAAGAATTGGAGCACGGAACTTTTCACCGTAGTTCGAGTCATGCCGGGGGCGAGGTACACGTATCTAATAAAGGATGCACGCAACAAAATTTTGAAAAGAAGGTTTTACGAAGAGGAACTTTCGAAAACAAAACACCCCAACACATATCTTATTGAAAAGGTATTACGTAGAAAAGGTAAAAAACTACTGGTTAAATGGCTGGGATTCGAGGAAAAAAGTTGGATCAATGCAAAGTGATTGTGTGACAGGTGTGTGGGATGTGGTGAGACGACTACCCGATTCATCCTCGGAACACTCTATGAAAAGCGGCGAGCTACTGCCTGACAATATTCGCTGCCTTGTTGTTGGACATTCTGGATGTGGAAAATCCACGTTGGATGTGGATAATTTCTTGCTTGCACCCGACTGGTTAGATTGGAAGAACAGGCACCTGTATGTTTTCTCTAAAATTTTGGAACAATCCAAGTACTGTCAGCTGATGAAACTGTACGAGGGGCAGTGCATCGCTACTTTTGCTTCTGAAGTGATGACACTAGCACTAGACTGTTGCCTCGAAAACTTGGTGGTGGTCTTCGATGATGCAATCCTGGAGAACCAAAATGAGATTCGCAATTTTTTTACTCAAGGTCGCCACAGAGGCACAGACTGCTTCTACCTTGCACAGACTTTCTCCAAAATCCCCAAGCAGCTGCTTCTAGACAATGCTAATTTTATTTGTTTGTGTCGTCAGGATGCTACCAACGTCAAGCACGTGCACGATGACTATGTGGGTGGAGATTTGAGCTACAATCAGTTTTCCAAATTTTGCTCTTCATGCTGGAACCAAGATGATTTCGGATTCGTCACAATTCACATGACGAGAAAACCCAATGACGAAAAATACAGAAACAAAATTAATAATTTTCTAAACGTTGCAACGTTACAAGAAACGTCTTGACGTATTATAAATAACTACATACCAAAAAAATGAAGCTTAAATTGGCTGACGACAACTTGAAACTGCGCGACTACCTGTCAAAACGCTTCAAGGGTTGGAAATCCGAGAATCCTGGAATTTACGAAGAGAAAAAGCAACAGGACCAACCTATCGTCGATGCAATTAGCGGACTCGGTAGGGAAATCAAAGATGTCACCCAGCAAAACAAAGATCAACGAGCTCGTACCACTCACTGCTCGAAATGATACCATACCAACACCCATATCCAGCATTCACACTACCCCGTACGAACTTGCGCCTTAACCGAAACGTCAGGCTCTAGGCAGCACCTCTTCGGAAAATGTAGTCGATCTGGGACCGTTGGCGTGGGATTATCTAAGCACCGGGAAATTCTAGAAAGACGAGGTTTTCGGATTGTACCCGACCATGGAACTCAACGAGGGCGTGGTTTGGAAGATCGGAAAATCGAAAGTCACGTTCGAGGGTGACGACGTGAAAGTCAATTTGGGAGAGAAGGACAGCTGGAACAGGTATCCCGGCACGGTTGGTCTGTGGGAACTCATCACCAAAAGCAGCCAAGAGATTACGCAGACGAGGATTACCAAAGTTACAAGGAAATTTTGATCATGACGGATGTCTTGTACCAAAACAACGACGCTACGCAGAATCGCGTTAAATCCAGCAGCGGTGAAAAATACAGGAATCTCATCAAGCCGATATGGAACCAGGTCAAAACAGGCAGCGGCGTCAAACTCTACAACACCCTGCCGATGAAGTTCGTGTGGGTAGACGACGTGAGAAAGCTCGTGGACCGTTTGCTGGTCATTGCAGGCGAAGAGAATGCCGGCAACCGTAATTTCCACAACGAGAAGACGGGCATCGTGGACATGATAAGCTCGAAGCTTGCCATCTTCATCGTGAACGACAACAAAGGCTTAGGGTACCTCATCAAGATCATCAACACCCTACCTCCGAAATTTTAAAACGTGGCCGAGGGTCGAGGTCTCGTGAACGACATCATCAACAAGCTACCCTTCGAAATGCACCTACCAGGTTACCAATATTGCGGCCCCGGAACCAAACTTAATCAGCGACTGGAGAGAGGCGACAAGGGTGTGAATCCCCTGGATGCTGCATGCAAGGATCACGATATTGCCTACAATACTAATACCGATCTCGATGTACGTCATGATGCTGACAGAAAGTTAGAGCACGCAGCTTTCGGGAGACTCGTCAGCAGAGACGCCTCGCTAGGTGAACGGGTCGCTGCATTAGGTACGACCATCGCCATGAACACAAAACAAAAATTGTGGTGGGTCTATAAATAACAACCTACACGAACTGCTCTGTAAAAATATTCAAGCTCACACAATATATAAATAACATATCCTCAAAATGAAGCCCAAGGGTGTAGTATAGCAAATACCTTATTCGAATCTGAAAACTCTGATTACCCTCGATGGGTTACTCACCAAGAGACAGCGCGAGAAGAAACATTCTTGCTTGTTCAAAGGACACGGAATGAAATTGCTGCTCAGCATCCCTCAGTTGATGAGGTTGCAACATTCGCGAAAGCAATAAAAAAAAAGACCGGAGGTTTCATATTCACCATCCAGGCCATCCTGGCTGCTCTGGGTGCTGTGGGTAGCTTGGCCGGCGGAAGTGCCGCTATCGCCAAAACCGTCATCGATGCAAAGAAGAACAAGGCCGAGTTGGAAGAGCATAAAACGCCACAACCTGGCAATGGAAAAGAAGGGGAAAGGCGTGGGCAGGAAGGTCAAAGCTTTGAACAAATTTTAAAAAAAAGAAGAGCCGCTGTCCAACCTCGGCATTGATGCTCTGATCGAGCCGTTGGGAATCAAGCACTTCAGGGGTGTTTTCATGTCCGATTCTCTACCCTCTGTTTTGAAGAAAAAAGAGTGTGGTGTGGTTAACCTGGACAGTTACGAAAATCCAGGTACACATTGGATTTGCTACTTGAAAACCAGCAACGACAAAGCATTTGTTTTCGATTCATTCGGAGGTGTGCCACCTGCTGGGTTGGCAAAGTACCTCGGTGCTTCGAGTCCCTACTACAACGACAAACGTATGCAAGGTTTCGACGAAGTGAACTGCGGTCATCTCTGCATATCAATGCTTGTGTTTCTGTCTCAAATAAATAACCCTACGATCGAGGATTTTCAAAAAGCATTGTGGCACCTGAAGCACTATGGGAGTATTCCATCTCACCAGCGAGACTTCGGTCTTAAAACGCGTGTTGCACGACGACATCGTCTATCCTAAATCAATTGCTCTTCGTGCATTCTACAGCATGTACCTGATACCCAACGTGACGGTGCATAACAACACAATCAAAGTCGGCAGCGAAAAAATCAGCATTACCCCTGGCCAGTACAACCTGTCTACCTTGCAGGCCCACTCACCGAGAGGTGTGCTACTTTCTCAAAATTCGGTCACTCACAGAGTTGAAATTGTGTCTGCAACGGAAACCGTGGACATGGGTACCGTCGGAGATCTTCTGGAATTCGAAAACAATGCCAAGCTCGAACCTGGCATCAAGCACATCGGTGCCAACATTCCTAAATTTCTAGCCATCGAGACTCTGAACGTCCACTGCAACGTAGCGGAAGGCATGATCACCAAATCTTGGGACGGCATCCCGGGTAGACGCAAGGAGACTGGGATCATTGCCACGTTCAAAGCAAGTTCGGAGTTCATGGAGCCAATCATCTACACGCTCTCCTCAACGATATATTTTCCTGTATCTCGTAATCGCATAGACAACATAGAATTAGCAGTGACAAACGAGAAGGGTGAGGTGGTAAATTTTGCCGGAGCCACGACCACTGCTGTCTTGGAGATTAACATATAAATATCCATCATGGAACAAATCGAAAGTTACGAATTACAGTCCTTCCCTCCCAACCGTCGCACGTTTGCCAACCTCAACGAACCGAACCGAGGGATTGAGTTTGATGTGGACGTCGGGGATGGTTTCATTCACCCTCACAGAGCTGATTTGTACGTCAAGTTTGATGTAGTGAAGAGAGACAACGGTGAAGCATTTCTTGCCAATGCAAATTTAAGACTTGTAGATAATTTTGTGCCGTACCTATTCTCGCAGGTGGAAGTTAGAAAGCACGGCAACGTCAACGATAGTGTTGACTACCCCGGGATTACCTCTACAGCTGTGGGAACACTAAAACTTTCCAAGACCGATGCAGCATACTACCAGGCAGGGGGATTCAAAGCAGGTACAAAAATCAAAACTCAAAGTGACACAGTACTGTTTCCCATGCGCCTGCGTCCTGGCTTCTTCTCCGACTACACGGAGATCATGTGGAAGGGTGGTTTGCGCGTCACTTTTCTCAGAGCTGCCAACGACAACGACGCACTGATGCGCTACAGCACTTTGGGCCAGGACGGGACTACCTCGCTTCCCAACACACTACCCGACGCTGCCAAGTGTCTTGTAAGGTCCATGGAGCTGCGCCTGCCAGTGGTAGAATACGAATTAAACTATTCTCTCAAGTACAAAGCCGACATCCTGAAGAATCCTCAAGTGTCCATTCAGTTTTACGGCTACCAGTGTGTGCAAAAACCTGCTTCCGGCAATCTTTCGAATTTGACGTAACCACGCAATTCAACAACATTCGGTACGACATGCCCGTGTTTTCAGCCGTACTCTTCAACACAGGAAGTGACAATAACCAAGAAAAGTTTCCAGCCAATTCGACAACTGTAAGATTAAGAACATTTACCTCAAAAATGGCAGGAACGAAGTTTTCCCACGTGAGAACTACAACCTAAACATCGCAGAAGAGGACTACCTGAAACTGTACGATGCGTACACAGATTACAAACGAGTAACTTCGGGTAACGTGGATGTGTACTACAATCCAAACGAGTTTATAGCTCGGAGACCCAGGTTCGTCATCAACACATCTAAAAGAAAGCAGGTAGTTGTTAACGATCGCACCAACATCAAGATTGTGTGCGAGTTCCACGATGCTCTGCCTGCGAACACACTGTGCAGCGTCATCCTTATTGCAGAGAAAACTTTTGTGTATGATGTCAGGAACGAGCGAGTGACAGAGCAGTTTTAAATATTCATAGCAAATAACAAGAAATAATAATAAAAAAAACATGCTTGAGCGCGCAAAGGAACTTCCCCTTTGGCCCTGCACATGCCCCAAATTTTTCGTCCCGTAGGACACGGCGGGAGTTAGTTCCGTAAAAAAATGCATACTATATATTTGCAGACATTGTTAATTTTTTGTATTATTTTGTGTAGGTCAACAAAATAGTCTGTTGATTGAATATATAGTATGTATTACAAAAAAAACTGTGAAATTAATATTTTGAAAAAATTACCCACCTCCACCCCCTCGTTTTGCATTCGAGGGCAAAAAAACACTAGTAAATCAAATTTCTTTTTTTTATTTTGGGCACACAGAGCAAGTTTTAACTGTTTTCAGGCGATAGTGACCCCACGGCAAGCTATGAATCCCACATTCGAGAACGCATCTCTTGTCGTCTCGTGCATCCAGAGCAATTTTCCTGACGGTGTTGGTTGTAAGTATATGTTTAACACTCTGGATGCGATACTCTTTTCGCAGAATCGGCTTTTCGTTTTCGAGGCACTCGACGTAGTCTTCAAACTTGAGTTTTCTCTGAACTACCTGCTTGCCTATGCATTTAGTTTTTTTGGTCACAGAACTCTCAGCTTGAATTGCATATGCCTTGGCACGAAAGCCAGCAAACTCTAATATAATATCCCCATCTTTTTCATCCTTTATTTTGCCAAGCACTTTTTTGTTTCGAGCCAGGATTTCATATCGATTTGGTTGGGGATAGCTTGACGTGTCGAACAAGTTAACGAGGACTGGAATCGTGGCGATATCTTTATATGCGTTAGCAGTGTGGGCATGATATACCAGACTGTCCGTATCTGTGTAGAGAAGGTTGATGTTGTTACCATAGTGCAAGCGTAGTATATCATAATATATCTCGAACATTTGCAGCTTGCTTAAATCTAACACTGTGGCACCAACATAGACTGGTTTGTTGAGCTTTACCTCGCCACGATTCATGTGTACCAAAGCAAGCTGTTCGTTGTAGATTGTTCGGGATTTAAACAGTGGGCTTGCAATAAGTTTGCGACAACGGTCGACGCTAGTAAGCAACCTTATGTCTTCACGATTTCGCGTGTTTTCCATTGTTTTACCAAATATTATATTATTCATGTCCTTAAAAAATTTGCGATCAAGTTCCGAGGTAGCAGCAGTACGATGTTTAGTATTGAGGTCGATGTATGGCTTCAACCAATTTGAATGGTCGAAAGTAACGACTCGGTGAATTCCCGTAATCGCGACTCCTCGTTGCATCAACCACCGAAGATTTCGGTAGTGCAACCCGTAACGCTTTTTGTGTTCGAAATCCATGATGAGTTTTTGCTGCTTCGACGCAGGTGGACACTTGAATTCCGATGCTGGTGGCAGGTCGCAAAACACATCCTGCAGCTTCTCGGAAAACTCGAGGTCCACCTCGACAAAGAAGCCTCGTTCCGAGTCGTCGAAACCTTCTACGTCGAATTTGGAAGGATCAGCACACTCAAATCCTCCAAATGGAAGTTTTTGCACCATGGAGTGCCCGAAAAGATTATTAGCATCCGTGTACATGATGTAGCTGGATGGTTGAGAAGGGTCGTACCCGGTCGACATGTGTTGGTTGTTAGCGCGAGCGTACCGTTGTGACACCTGGACCATGCCACCCCGAACAAGCTTTTCCACAAAAAGCATCATGTCCACATTGGAAATAAGCTCGAGCTTAACTTTTGTTAGAAGAAGCATGGCCGACCATGCCAGCCCGGGGAGACCGTAGAAGTATGCAGGGTCCAGCTTGTAGATTTGCATCGCATTTGCGCGAAACGCTTCAAAGACGTCTGCGAGGAGTGTTACATCAAGTTTTAAGTAGGCATCGTGGTATTCTCCAAAATTTCGACAACCCAGCTTGAGCCACATGGACTGAGCATGCTGATATTCTTCATCGCTGATGCTCGAACCTCGCAGCCGGCTGTGAAACTTAGCCTGGGGAGGCAACGACTTCTACTCGAACTTGGAAGGGTCGCTAACATACTCGTAGGGGTAGACCCCCTTACACCTGAAGAGACTAGCATCCAAGTTCGGGAAATTGGCTGAGGTAATAATTAGTTGATTGTTGTTGAGCATCCCAGCGAGAGCATCCAGGCCTGCCTGGAGAAACCTCAGAGGATCGAGAAACCGAAGTTCTATGGCTTGCACCCATTTAGAGATGACAATGAAGTGCTCCTCATTTTCTGCTATAATATTAAGGCGCGCATGGTCGTATCCGAGATGACTGATAAGGTGGTGAAAATCGTACCCGGAGCCGTTATGGAAAAATACGGGGACGAAGCGCGGGTCATTAGCCTTCAGGTTGCACCCGTTAAACCAAGAACCAATATAGTTTCCGGTGAAGTGATTGTGGTGTCGAACTTTCTTTTTTTTTCCATTATCAATAAATTTTTGGTTACAAACTGGACAGTGTGTAGCCTCTTCGTGTTTACGCTTTTCTTCGGGAGTTAAGTCTCGCATAGCTATAGGATCTAACAATACTTCTCGTATCTCGTTCACTTCTACAATCATCCTCTCCAGAAAATATTTGGCTGCATCGGGACCGCGATATACATATGGCTCAGGGGTAATTATTTGATTTCGTCGCACCACAACATAGGCAAAACTGGAGATCTTGTGAATTTGACAAGGCATGGTAGAAGAAACTTCTGGGTTAGGATTACAGGTTCAAGGAAGGCCTCTAAATCTGCAATGATAATAGCAGGCTGCTCTCCCATAGCACTATGCGCCCGAAATTGCTCCACAGTACCAGGCTCGGGTAAGACTGAAACCCCAGGCCTGTTGTCGTTACAATAGCGCATGTGGCGGGCAAGCTTCTGGGCAGCAATGTTGGGACCTTGAATGTGTTGGTAATCTTGTGGTTTTTTATTATCGAATGTGGACAAGCACCTGCGACAGACTTCTATGCAACCATCATGCTTGCTTTTTTGACCTGAGACTACGCGGGAGAGAGAGCGAATAAGCGTGTAATGATAGCCAGTCTCGTTCTTGATAAGTAACAAATTGATTTCTTGTACAGCTTCACCTTCCATGTTGCTCACTCGAATAGGGTATACAATATTCGTGTTCTTAGAAAGGCCGTAAACATTGATAGCTAGTTGCAGGTTTACTAAATTGTGTACACGGGTCTCGAATTTGTTTATGTCCGACAACTGAACTGGGTAATCGATCCCAACCATCGCATCTTCTAGTTCTGACTCGTATGGGAAGTAGTGGGCAACACGATGCGGTTGATTTTTCTTGTGGACCGGGTGCAAGGCAGCCAGCACAGCCCAGAGGAAGCATTTTGACTCGCTGTTTTGAATATTCAAAACAGCCTTCTTGACTACAATTATTGCCGGCAGTGGAACGTAGCTGGACCCCGCTAGTGGCACAAACTTGTTAAGACTAACACAAAGTTTATGTGGGGTACCACACAACGAACCACCCGAACCCTTAGCCTGATGCTCCTCTTGCTTGACTACCAGTTCCTCAACAAACACATCATAGATGTTTTCAAGTTTGGAACATCTGCCAAATACAACGTTTTCGCCTTGGTGCAGTGGTGGAAGGTGTAGGTCTCATCGCATTGATTTTTATATTCACAACTCAGAGAAGCGTAAAATTTAGTAGAGTGCGCAACCAGCGCATCGCTCAAAACAATAATTATCTTCTGTCGCACATTCTTCAAGAAACTTTGCACGTCGCATGAACTATCTGAAGTAAAATTAAAATCCTCTAATATGTGATTGAAGGCATACCGGTTTGGTTTTGTTGATGATGTCTTAACGCGTTTGGCAGGTGGCAACACACCAAGAGGATCTGCTTCAGTCTTCCTCTTGACCGAAGTCGATGGTTATGACGCTGGGTCTCCAGTACCCTTACAATTAAGCTGATGCTTTTTGACATATGCAACTGTAACACTTAGGACACATCCCTGTTGCCGATAAATGCTTCCGAAGCACACAGGTACGACTATGTCGCGCATAATGAGCATACGAAATACTTTTATTACATGTAAGACAAATTTTTGTAGGATGCATTTTTTGGGGGGTATGTTTATTTATATATATATATGCCGATATACTGATATGTGATTTTAGATGTAGAATCCACAATTGCTTCCCACGTAGTGTTGTGTAATTAGGTACAGCACTATAAAAAAATAATAATTGTTCTTAGAAAATTTTACAAATTATAATTAATTGATTATATTGTATAAAAAAATATTTTGCTATTCACCACGTAACGCAAATCTACGAGGAACACTGCAACAAGATATCCGTACTCTTCAAGCTGCTCTCGCAAACTATGACTGACTGCCCTATGCACACCTTATATATACTCGATTTATTTATGACGTATTTTTCCTCCAATCAGAAGAGACCACGTTAAGTATGACGTATTTTTCCACCAATCAGAAGAGACCCCATTAGATATGAGTCATCACATTACATCATAATTTATTGCACAATCAGAAGATATGAATCATCACATTACGTAATAACTTGTCTCGCAAACAGAAGATATGAATCATCACATTACGTATCTTTTAACTAATCAGAAAACACAATATCAAGAGCAAAAAAAAGTTACTCGAAAACAAGCTAAATTTACTCAAGCTTTTATTTTTCATGAACACAATGTCAAGAGCATCTACCTCTAGAGCAGGTTGCTTGTTGCTGATATATTACAACTTACAGACTGATAAGAGCTTATGCAAGAGCACCCTGCTTGGCGAGCTGTATAAGCCACAATTACCTAACCTATTTTTTTAAAATATATTTGTAAAATCCATCTAATGTCTGAATTAAAAAAATATATTATATTTGTTAACTGTTTAAGGAAAATTTTTGCAAAATACCCCGACAACGTTTCAGCTACTAGGACCTCATTACAATGAGCCTAATCCTAGTAAGCCACATACACACCTGTTCTTCGTATCGCATATGCTAGTAAGTCAGATGACATCATGGGAGAATCACATTTCCCCCAATGATCCCACCACAACAAACGTCGCACATGCTAGAAGAAACAGGATCAGGATATTTTATGCTAAATTACGGCTGCCTGTATGCAGTTATAGGCAAATCATCAAAAGAGAGCTCTAATATACAATGATTTCTCCTACCATGTACCCTAACATACAATTTAACATAACAAGTAAAATTTCGATTCTTCTATATATACCCAACAAAACTCAGAAACTGTCATACGCGAGAGCTATATTTTGCAACAACTATAATTACACAACACTAGCAACAAGAGCAAAAAAAATATATCAATTCCTTGTATAATATTAACTAGTAACTTTAGATAATATTAATTATTAGTTGTCAGTTGTAATTAATTTTAAAAAAACAATTAATAACATGTTAGGTGATGATAACCAAGTGCAAAAAGCATTGCATTTTTTACACACAAACAAAGCACGACTTAGTTCACAAAACATCTAACAGATGGTAGATAGTTACATGGTTCTAGTTAAGATGATGATTTTTGGTTTGTTGGATAGGGGTTGAAGAAGACTATTTGTTGTAGTAACCACAGTATTGTTTTTTTTGTGTGTTTTCGGTTCTCTTACGAGAATTAATATAGGTTGTCACAGAACCCTCCAATTCATGACTTAGCAAAAAATCTGTTTTCGGATTCATCATGTACGCCTATATGTGAGAAAAAATAGAACCTATGCTCGGAAATTCAAAATGGCCACCGGAAGTGGGGTTATCTTGGAAACGGTAAGAATTAGCAAAAATCTACGTATTCATCATGTACACCTATACGTGAGAAAAAAGTATGAATAGAACCTATGCTCGGAAATCCAAAATGGCGACCGGAAGTGGGGTTATCTGGAAACGGTAAGACTTAGCAAAAATGTGTTTGCTGATTCATCATGTACACCTATACGTGAGAAAAAGTATGAATAGAACCTATGTTCGGAAATCCAAAATGGGCACCGGAAGTGTGGTTATTTTGGAAACGGTAAGACTTAGGAAAAATATGTTTGCTGATTCCTCATGTATACGTGAGAAAAAGTATGAATAGAACCTATGTTCGGAAATCCAAAATGGCGACCGGAAGTGGGGTTATTTTGGAAACGGTATGACTTAGGAAACATTTGTTTGCTGATTCATCATGTACGCATATACGTAAGTAAAATGTGAATAGAACCTATGTTCGGAAATCCAAAATGGCGACCGGAAACGGGGTTATCTTGGAAACGGTAAGACTTAGGAAAAATCTGTTTGCGGATTCATCATGCACGCCTATATGTGAAGGAAAATATGAAAAAACCTATGCTCGGAAATCCAAAATAGCAACCGGAAACAGGGTTATCTTGGAAAAGGTAAGACTTAGGAAAAATCTTTTCGGGGGTCACCGAGCTATATTTCGGGCAATAAAATACAACTCAACCTAAGACAAGTGCCTAAAACAACAGCATAGCCTTTCACAAGAGAAGAGGGGAAGAGAACATTATAACAACTCACCCCTAAGGCAAGTGCCTAAAACAACAGCGTAGCTTTTTATGATGTATATGTTTGAGGGCCCATGGCTTTTTTATGCTGTATACTGACAAACATGTCAAAGGTTACGCTAACTCAAGAAAAGCTATTGTTATTATTATTATTATTATTATTCAATACTGTTAACCAGTAGTGAGGGGGTGTGGGGTTAAATTAAGTCGTAAAAAGCTACACTGATTCACCACTTTCATAAGGGATAGGGGTAAGAAGTAAGAGGTAAAGTATAAAATTGGGGTTGGGGGTGTAGGGTGTGGGGTTAAATTAGCTCGTAAAAGGCTACACTGATTCACCATTTTCGCATTGCCTTACACACTTTTTCGTTAAGGTAGCATAAAATTCACCATTTTCGGTTGCGGAACTGTCTTTTTACCCCTACTCTTGCCTGCTAACACCCTGTGCAGCGACATCCTTATTGCAGAGAAAACGTTTGTGTATGATGTCAAGAATGAAAGAGTGACCGAACAGTTTTAAGTACAAGAAAAAAATCGCATAATTCCATAAAAATTATACTGACCGTAGGATCAAACATTACAATTTTGTTAACCTGCAACGCAGTGTCCAGGATGTACTGCGAAGAGTGGAGGTTGATAATTAAACATACTTGAATATAAATTTAAAATTTTGGGAGCGTCAGCACTTAGACTATTTTGCTCCCGTCACATTATACGGGGACCAGAACCTTACCATTACAAATAACAACTCTAACGTTAGATAACTAAAAATCTTAAAATATTCTGACTTCTGTTAAAAGCTGAGGCTGTAAACAGGCACTCAGTACACACAAGAACAAAAAACAACAACAGGACAACACACAAAATTATACCGGCCATAGTGCCAGTGGCCAGAGCCTCGTTAGTCATAATTCCGGGGTGCAATACGTGGAAGTGAGGTTGACTTTTGGGCGCCTACGTGGAAGGTACCCTTACACTCCAATTGAGCATGCTTCATAGAACATCTTATATTTGTGGAGAAGATTTTTTGAGGATAATCTGGAAAAAAAAAATTAACTTTGATACATTTTAGTAATAATCACACTTTAGCGCTCAAAAGAAACTGCCTCTTTTGGCCCTGCGTGTGCCCTTTTTCCACCCCGAAGGGCATGGCAGGGAGATAGTTCCATAAAAAAATCCCAAACCTCCACCTGTTTCCATTTGAAGATAAACACTATTGTTCTAGTATCTTAGCTATATTAAATTGGAACTTCTGTTTCATGAGGTTTTTTCATACATACATATTATTTACTACATTTGAGGCAAGTTTTACTAGTTTTTAGATGCTGGAGGCCCCACGGGAGCGTGTGAATGCCACATTTCAGAACACACCTCTTGTCGTCGCGTGCGTCCAGGGCAACCTTTCTCACCTTGTTGGTTGTCAACACATGGTCGACAATCTGGATGCTCTGCTCCACTCCTAGAATTCGCGTTCTAGTTAGAAGAGGCTTGGCGTAATCCTCGAACTTGAAATGCTCTAGGACGACCTGCCTGTCCACACCCTTAGCTTTTTTTGTGATGGAACCCTCTGCCCGAATAGCATAGGCTTTGGCACGAAGACCGGCAAACTCAAGAATTACATCATCGTCCTTCTAGTCTTTGAGTTTGCCAGGCACCTTCTTGTTGCGAGCCAGGATTTTGTATCGGTTTCGCTGGGAAAAGCCTGACGTGTCAAAAAAGTTCACGAAAGTTGGTACCGTGGCTATATCCCTATATGCGTCGTCCGTGCGAACGTGGTAAACCAAACTATCTGTGTCCGTGTAGATTAGGCTGACATTGTCGTTATAGTGCTGGCGTGGTTTCTTATAATATATTTGAAACATGTGCAGCTTGCTTAGGTCTAATAATGAGGCACCAACATAGACTGGCTTGTTGAGCATCACCTCGCTCTTCCTCATATTCACCAGAGCAAGCTGCTATTTGTAAATAGTACGTGACTTGAATAACGGGCTTGCTACAAGGCTGCGACATTGTGCTTTGTTTGATATTAGCCTCACATCCACACGATTTAGTACATTCTCCATGGTTTTCCCAAACACTGCGTTGTTCATTAACTTGAAGAAATCGCGATCGAAATCAGAAGTAGCGACTGTGCGGTGTTTGGTGTTGAGCTCGATGTATCGCCTCAACCATGGAGAATGCTCGAACATGAGAACTATGTACTGTGCGGACGGTAACCCCTTGCTCCATCAACCACCAGTGGTTTTGGTAGTGCAGATCATAACGCTCTTTGGGCTTGAAGTCCATGACGAGCTTTGGTTGGTTCGAGCCAGGCGGGTATTTGAATTCTGGGGCTGGCGGAAGGTCGCAGAACAAATCCTGCAGCTTCTCGGAGAACTCAAGGTCCACCTCGGCAAAAAAAAAAAAAAAAAAAACGCATTCCGCATCGCTGAAACCTTCAACATTAAATTTAGAGGGATCAACCCACCCGAACCCACCGGAGGGGAGTGGCAGCATCATGGAGTGTCCGTAGAGGTTGTTGACGTCTGTGTACATGATGTACCTGGACGGTTGGGAGGGGTCGTAACCGGTGGCCATGTGGCGATTGTTGGCGTGCGGGTGTCGTTGCGACACCTGGACCATTCCAACCCGGACAGCACGTTCTAGAAACAGCATCATGTCCACGTCCAAAAGAAGCTCAAGCCTAACTTTTGTAACAAGGAGCATGGCCTACCATGCCAGTCCAGGAAGACTATAGAAGTATACAGGGTCCAGCTTGTAGATGGTCTTCGCAGTTGCACGAAACGCCTGGATCACATCAGCGAGGAGCGTCACATCGAGATTTAGGTATACATCGTGGTAGTCCCCAAGATTTTGGCAATCCAGTAGCGCCACATGGACTGAGCATGATTGTAGTCGTTCTCAGAGATGCCTGAGCCTCGCAGCTTGCTGTAGAACTTCGCTGGAGGAGGCAGCGACTTCTCCGCAAACTTGGTAGAGTCGGTGATGTGTTCGTAGGGGTAGACCCCCTTACGCCTGAAGAGACCGGCGTCCAAGTTTGGAAAGTTGGCAGAGGTGATGAGCATTTGCTCGTCGCTGAGCTTTTTCGCCAGGGCATCGATGCTGGCCGGGAGGAACATCAGGGAGTCGAGGAAACGAAGTTAGATGGCAGAGCCTGATTCTGGGTTTTGCACCCACTTTCTCAAGCTAATGTAACGCTCCTCTTTCTGCGCCAGGACGTTGATTTGCATGTCGTCGTACCCACGATGTGGCACCAGATGGTGGAAGTCGTACCCCGAGCCATTGTGGAAAAACACAGGGATGAAGCGCGGGACCCGGGCCAACAAATTACACCGGTTGCACCAAGGACCAATGTATCTACCGTTGAAGTGATCATGGTGTTGAACTTTACTGTTGTTGGTGCTAAACTCCCGGGTGCACACAGAACAGGTAGTAGCCTTCTCGTGCTTGATTTTGTCGTCTGGAGACAGCCGTTTCATAGACTTGGGGGTCAACAGGAACTCCCCTATCTTGTAGGCTTCCACAACCATCCTTTCTAGAAAATGTTTGTCTGCGTCGGGACCGCGATACACATAGGGCTCGGGGTCAAGAAGTTGGTCTCGCCACACCGCAAGATAAGCATAACTCGAGGCCTCGTGGAGTTGGTAAGGGGTAGTAGAGGAAACTTCGGGATTGGGAACGCATGTGGACATAGGCTTGAAGAAGGCCTCTAAATCGGCGATGATGTTAGCAGGGTGCTCTACCATGGCACTGTGCATGTGAAATATTTCTACAGTACCAGGTTTGGGCAAGACTGCCACCCCCAGCTCGTTTTGTACTGCAGTAGAGCTTGTGGCGAGCGAGCTTCTCGGCAACGATGTTGGAGCCTCGAACATGTTGGTAACTGCGTTGATCCCGTCCGTCAAACATTGACAAGCACCTGCGACACACCTCGACGTGGTGACTATCACTGCTGAGTTGGCTCGAAACAAGCCGAGAGAGAGAGCGAATAAAAGTATAGTGATGGCGAGTTTCATCCTTGATGAGTAAAATATGGATTTCCTGCTCAACATCGTCGTCTACATCGCTCACCCGAATAGGGTACACCACATTTTTCTCAGTGAGGCCATAAACGTTGATAGCCAACCGCGGGTTGTGTGTACGGGCCTCGAAATTGCGAATATCCGAGACCTCCACCGGGTAGTCGATCCCAACCATCGCATCTTCCAGCTCTGGCCCGTACTGCTTGTGGTGGTTAACTCGGTGTGGTTGTTTTTTCCAGTGGACTGGGTGCAACGCTGCAAGCACCGACCAGAGAAAGCACTTGGCGTCACTGTTCTGAATATTCAGGACGGCCTTCTTTAACACAATGGTACGTGGTAAGGGGACGTAGCTGGACGCGAAGAGAGACACAAACTTGTTAAGTTTGATACACATTTCGTGAGGTTCACCACACAGCGAACCTCCTGAGCCCACAGCTTGATGTTCCTCCTGCTTGGCTACCAGCTCCTCGGCAAATTCGTTGAAGATGTCCTTTAGGTTGTCGACATCCGCCAGATGCAGCGTCTTCGCCTTGGTATTGTGGTAGAAGCTATAAATTTCATCAGACGGCTTCTTGGACTGGCAACAAAGCGATGCGTAGAATTTGGTGGAGTGCGTTGCAAACGCATCGATGAGGATGGAAATAATTTTGGCTTGCACGTTCTCCAAAAAGCTACGCACGTCACGTGAGCTCTCCGAAGTGAGGACAAAGTCCTCTGACAAGCCCTCGAAAGCAGACTGGTTCGTTTTCGCCACAGGCTTGACACGTTTGGCGGATGGTGGCAAGTCGGCTTTCGCTTTTCTCTTCGTCGAGCGTGGGACAGGTGCTCCGACGACTTTGCATGTTGTTATATGCCTTTTTAGATTACCAATAGTGATATGTTTACCGCACCTGGGACATGGTTTTCTAGCGGTCACATGCTTACCAGGTACACAGGTACGGCGATGTCTTTCAAAATTTTTACTTGAAACACCAGTTTCACACATAGGGCAAATTTTTAGCTATTGCATCTTGTTGAAAAAATATTTGTGGGGTATATAATTTTTATATATATTTAGTGGAGTGTGACAAAATAAATACCTTGCAATAAAAAAACCTTGGAAGGCTAATTCACGATGGTGCTGGGTTTGATGTGCGTTATTTATGTATATGCTATTCTTGCTTAAGAGGTTTAGTTAGCACGCAATAGATCAGTATGCTAGAAAAAAATAGAGGGGGGGTAGAAATGATTTTATTTGCCAGTCGAATAGTTCTCGCCGAATTATATCCAACAAACCTAAAATCATCATCCTCGCTCAATTAGGAGCCAAGAAAATCAATGTCTTGGAAAAACGTCTTAAGATATTTGTCTTAAGAAAATTTTCTTGATAGGCCGGAATTGACATACCGGAAGTCGACTTTCCTAAATATTAATATATTTGTCTCAAGACGTTTTCCAAGACGCTGAGAAGCAACTAGTCATTGTTGCCAAATCATATTTGTAGGTTAGCCTCGCCCGTAAAATATCACGTGGTGAAATTTTCTTGGGGGGTTGGCAACACTGAGACCCACTTAATGGCGTAGAACCCGTTGATCTGTACTACTGACATTGGATATTCTAAGCCATCCATAGCATCATCAAAATCATGTTCATGCTGGAACAAAGCAGCTAAAATACACCACAGAAAGTTTTTTTTATCATAATTTTTTTAAGGTTGACCACAGCTTTTTTGTGTCTGATATTGTCAGGTAATGTCTGATATGTAGAACCTTGTAGTAGTCTGAATTCAGAAATATTAATATAAAACTTGTGTGGAGATCCACATATTCTCCAACCCGATTCCTTAGCAGCAAACTCAGAGTGTTCCATAAGCAATTGGTCTATCAACCTGCTTAGTACTTTGTCTGAGTTTATGTTTGAGTATACAGGTACAGTTTCTGTTATGTGGGGCTGTGTAAATTTTGTGCCATTTGCTTTCTTATATTGGGTATACAATTTGAGGGATAGCTTATAAGAGCCATTTTGTGCATTTAGAATAGCCTGCACATCAGAATTTATACTGTTCAAAAAATTCTTAATGTCACATTCTGGCTCTAATACAAAACAGTAATCACTAAATTCACAATTAAAACTGCTATGGATGGGTGCATTGCTTGGCTGCTTTGCTGGTCTATAATTATCGGGTGTTTCAAGTTTTCTTTCTAGACCAGATGTAGATGGCTGTGATGAAGTAAAAGGCTGTACATAGCAAGTACACTTATGCCTATTGTAATATGCTTTGCTAAATATTTTATGGCATTTTGAGCACATTTTAATAGGCTTTCTGCATTTCTTAGGATTACAATGATGCCTAGCCCAATTAGAACGAGATAAATTTTTATTACACTGATTACAATATTTCAAGTTTGGCATTTTTATTGTTTATTTATTTAAAATTTCTTGGGCCAAAAAAAAAACAGAACTATGCATAGTATGCCAAAACAATTATAACAGCAGTTAGTGGCTGAGCGGGTGCTTTTATACACAGACAACAGCAGTAACTAGGCTCTGGTGATCCCCAATGTAGAGTAGTTTTGCTCTATTATGCTGTTGTATAACAGACTTGAAATTATTTGTGTACAATTATATTATACCAAATAGAATTGTTATCCAAAAAGCCAATCAGTTTCGATTTGCCTACAGCAATAGACAATTTAAGTACTAGCAAATGCTTAACAGCATAGTGCTATTCATAAATATTCCACAGTCCAGCATTTACTTATATGTTTTTAAACAAACAATTCTAGAGTTGTTGTTGAGTTGGTGCTTTAAGTCCACTTTATGCACAGTGAAACAAATCAGAACTAGGCCCACACACTCTACCGAGTATCAAACCCGGGAGCTTCTTGATTACAAGGCACTAATACCAACACTTTGCCATCAGGGAGGCCCACATACTCTACCAGGTATCAAACCCGGGAGCCATCAGCTGGATATCAGCTAATACAGTCAAAGTTGGACTTTGAATCTGCAGTGAATGTTCTCAAAGTGTCACGTGTGGGGATATTATTCTGCCACACGTATTTCAATCTCACACACTCTACCGAGTATCAAACCCGGGAACCTCTTGTACAAGGCATATAATCCATCGGGACTAAGCCCACACTCTACCGAGTATCAAACCGGGAGCCTCTTGATTACATACAAATAAGCCATCGCAAACCCGGGAGCCTTGAGCTGGATATCAGCTAATACAGTAAAAATTGGACTTTGGATCTTCAGTGAATATTCTCAAATTCCCACGTGTGGAGATATTATTTCAGAGCATAGACTTCTGGAATTGGAGTCAGTAGTGCGTGTCAGGTCTGCATGAGAGCATGCAAAGGGGTAATATCCTTTTAGTAAGAATTTTCCTAGAATTACACAGAAATATCAATTAAAGTTTCATGCCCTTCCAGTGGAGCCAGTAGCGTGTGTCAGGTCTGCATGAGAGCATGCAAAGGGGAATATGAAAGTCCCATGTTTGCATAATTTATTTCCAGGCCAAGCAATGCATCGATCTCCCCGATCGAAACTGTCTATAGGCGGCAGACTGAAGAATCTCTGAGCTAAGTAATTAGTGCAATTAGTAAGCAAGCAGGTAACAGTTCAGTTTGCAGCCTGCCTTTGTCCAAGGTAATCCAGCATTGTATTAGATCTGTAAGTTGTTAGAGGCACCTACATGAGCATTTTTGGCTTAGTTTTAAGTGTAGCCATAACCATATCAAGAAGACTATAATTTTATCAGGCTTACAGACAACAGACTGAGAGATTCAGCTTTTGTACACATGGCCAAATCAGTCTGTTGAGGCTTCTTCATGTGTACACTGTAATTCTTCATTTGTACGCTAGGGCTCAAGATTCTTTGGATGTAACTGTGTGGCACACTTGGGCAATTGCCTCATATAGACATCTTGAGATAGTTTTAAGAATAGCCAAATCAGTCTGTTTAATCATGTGAGCTCTTCATTTGTATGATTTTTGTGCTCATCCTATAGTATTTTATACTACTTTTAAATAATAAGATTCAAATCACTATGTACCTCCACTAGATATCAAACACAAAATTCTTCGATTACGCCCCTCCATTTTCTTGCCTTCCTCTAACAATTTAACACATTTGTTATTATTTTTTAAATATGCCCCGAACTGCACAGAGAAAGAGAAAAATATTCCAGCTACCCACATACTGAAAAAAGCAATACACAACTAGTTTTAAGAATTCACGAAAAACATATTGCTTACTTATTCTTAAAAATAGTTACATTAAATTTTCAGCATGCTCCAAATATATATCAAGCAGAGAGAGAGACATGAAACACACTCAAAAAACTTCTATACTCTCTCTTTGTATGCTTTGTGAGTATATTTTCTTCCACAATACATAAGGGCTGTTTGGTTTTTCAGGAAGTTACTTCCCATCCACAATCCCTTACGTCTGTTTGGTTGTTCAGAATCGAGCCACAAAAGCAACGCCATATTTAGAACTCAAAGCCAAGCCATGCAACCTAAGAAACAAAGTTACTCACTTTTGGAAATCCTGCTAAAATATTTTTCTTCACCGAGGTTCAAAATAAAACTGAACTTCTTACACGAGAGCTTTTAGTTTTATCCGTTTTAGTGAGTGATATGTTAGCCAAAGCAACGTGGACCAATAGAAATCCGAAACATTTCGCTCTAGAAAATAGTCCCCTACACTTCAGCCACTTTACTTTACTTTACCTCTACTAATGTCCCCACACAGCAGCACAAGAAAGTAAAAGTTCAAGAGCCAGTGATGCGTGGGATTACCGTGGCCGCTGTCCGTTGCACGTGTCTCCCTCGACGTGGCAGAGTAAAGCGTCGGGAGGACGCCATCCGCTGGAACAATAACACATCTGTCACTGCATTTCCACTCACTCAACCTAATATTTTTACCGTCGGCACCTTTCAATAGCTATAGCTTAACACCCGTGCAAAGTACCACAATATAGAAATAAACTGAGAACACAAAAAAAAAACAATCTTATGCGAAGCGCGATCAGACGGCGATCGACAGCTAGCGGCCATCTTAGATCCATCCTTAGTGGATACATATTTAAACGAGGAGAAGTCCATTGAAGGCCAACATCTAGTAGTCGACCATTGGAAGCTGAGTTGTCTTTGAGACCTGGTATACAATCGTTGGAGGCTGGTTGGTCTTAGCAACCTGATAAACAACCTTTTGATTCTTGGTGGTTGTTGCAGCCTGGTGGACAACTATTAGAGTTTTGGTGGTGGTAGCAGTCTAGTACGTAAACTTTGGAGGCTGAGCAGTACAAGTTGTGCGGTAGACAACCTTTGGAGGCTGGATGACCGCAAAATCTATAATCCGTTATACCTCTCAAGATTTTAAAAGAAAATGAGCTTCCGGATATTAAATTATCTGGGAAGTGGAAGTTAATATATTTTACAACTTTAGATAATTAATATTCGTCAATGTAGAACCATCATTTTGCCTTTAAATTTTATTAACAAGTCTTCTCTTTAACTATATATAACAAATACCTTTAACAAAATCAATTACAAGTTTATACATCAAAGTTACAACCTCATTTTATGTCAGTCAACCACAAAACAAAAATAATTCTCCCAATAATTTTATTTCTTTGAATACAATGTTTTTCATCTAAGAGGTATAACACTTATTGGAAAGTCAGTCCACATAATCAGTCAAAAAGTGCATTGGTCGGTAGGAATTATGAATTTATGAAGTCTACTGAAAGCCAGCATAACACCCATCATACAAACAAGATCTGGAGGAATCTACTCTTAACACACAGATAAATGTAAGCAATTGAAGCAAATGGAATATCTGTTAAAAAACTGTAATACATTTAAGGTAAATCACTACAAGGTCATGCAGGCCGAAATAAAATATATGGGGTTACAGCCTGTGTCGTGGGAAATCGTCCAGTATGCATGTCGCCTTGCTGATACAGCTCCGAAGTCAATAAAATGCAGATCTTGCTTTATTAACGTGATAGTTCAAGTCCACATGACATAATTTCATGAGTTATACTACACTATCCTAGTAGACAATCTTTGGAGGTTTTGTGATTGTAGCAGCTTGGCAAACAACCTTTGGAAGCAGGGTGACTGTACCAGCTTGGTAGAGAGACTCTGGATGCTGGATGTCCGTAGCAGCTTGGTATAGAGCCTTTGAAGGCTGGATGGCAGTAGCAGCCTGGTGGACAACCTTTTGAGATGGTCAGTGCCTCCGGCGACAACATTCTCTGAGCACACTTTTGAGAACTGTGAGCACACCTACTGGAGCTGGTGCTAGGGTTTTCATAGTTCTTTTGTATCGTGGTTGGTCAAGACTCAGATTGCCTTGTAACACTTTTAAGACAATAATACTGTCGCACAAAATTATATAAGATAAGAAATGCAATAGCTGGTTAAAGTCATGACAAACATTTTTCTTTTGAGATCTGTTTATTCGACATAAATGAAATTCACAACCGTGAACAATGGAGACAATCTCTTCTAAACTTTGTTGGACATCTCCTTTCAGCACGATATTTGCCCTATCAGATTTATATCATTCCGTCCCAATTTAGGATATTTTGGATATCCATAGATGTCTTCGGTATTTGATAGCAACTGGTAGAGGGATAGCATACAAACCTTCAATCCAGGATATCCTAAGACCATAAAACTCAAAGAAGAATGTGACGAAAAGTATCGTATGTAGCTGTAAGATGTATCCATTCTAACTTTGAGTTTTTATTTATGTTACGTAAATAGTTCTAAGAAAAGTAGACCAGTACTTTAAAAACCTTGGAATAAGATTTGAAAAATATTATGATTAATTTATTATTCAAGATTTTTTACTAATGATCATTCATTACTAATTACAGTCCTATTTATCGATTGAAACTTATCAAATGACGTAATTCCATTTATTCATTCGGTTCTATTCATTGAACTTTTATATTTACACATCGAACTAAATGAATCGTCAGATAATGTGTGAAATGGTATATGTTGAAAAATGATGCTCCCAAAATTTTACAATATCACTCTAAATTTTAATTTTAATCTTTCAGTTCCATTAGAAGATCAGAGCATCGAAGGAATCCAGGGTTGGAACGAAGAGAAATGTGGATGTTTGCCTCTCTGCCAGGAGAATATATACATCGTTCAAAAGTTTTCAAACACCAAATCGAGATTGTATGCTGAGATTGCGACTTGTTCATAGAGCTTAAATAGCACAAAAAAATAATTCTTATAATATATTAATATCGTACAATATATTTAGGAAATGCATTCACATGAAATATGTATTTACACATTCCCGAGACTTTTAATATATAAATTCCAAAATCACAATAATGCGTACTCTTCGGAAACCCAACTGGCGGGAAACCTACTTTTTTGCTGCCTTGCTCGATCTGTCCACCAATCACCTTTTTGCGCAGGGTTGGCTCCATAAGTGTCAACCTTGGTTGAGAGATAAATTTTGCAAGGTTATCATGGCTCTCTCGTTACAACGTTGCCAAGCGCACGTCTCTTTTTGTCAGTTGTTTCTATCAGATTGTTACTATAGTTTTTGGGAGTTTTGTGAACACATTTCCCGTGCATTTTCTACTATTGTACAACTATTATCCAGAAAATACGCTGATCAACTCTATCTTTCCCTCGTTTTACAGCAATGTGCCTTTTTTCTGATGCTCATTTGTTTAGACCAGCAAGGATCTTTCGGTTCCGTCGAAAATTTCCGCTGTCGGGCGAAGATAATTCAACTGACCGCGATTCGATGTTTCCTACTCGACAGCTGGAAATGCGATGAGTAAAATTAACATAAGCTTTACACTAGTATAAAACTACCGAATGTAACTTACAGCGGGAAACAAATCATCCTTTGGCAAGATTCTAACCAGCAGCTTCACCACATTGGTCGAACAATAGGGAGATGACGACTTTGCATATACAAAGTAGCATGTTGGCACTGACCGTCTTACCCTGTCGAGGCGCAAGTGTGTATACTCTTACAAGTCCATGAATAGCTTTGCCAGATCTGAAGAGACGCAGTTGCCATCGCGAAACGACTTTTACAGCCGACTGCATGAGCGCGAACGTAGCGAGGAGAACTCGGGCATACCGTATTGGATGCTAGTAGGGAAGAAATGTGCATTTAAGGCCAACTCCAACTTGGAACCTTCAAAAACCTGTCATTTTAGTGCAAGAACCTACTTTCTCTCTACGTATCGCGGCTGTTTCATTGCAGTGACGAACTAAAGAGCGGAAAAAAGGCTCTGGAAAGTGAGTGTCAAAAATGTGCTTTCAAGTACGCACGCTACAGCGTTGTAACTTTCCACGTTTCTATATCGTGAGCTTTGTAAACCTAAAAATGTTTCTGCTTTTCCTCATGTTTTTTTCCATATCGTGACCTTTGTAAACCTCTAATGTTCGCATCAACTCGATGACGAGCCCGAATGTTGAAGGACCGATATGATCCACGGTGTGTGATTGAAATTTTTGATGTACTTTACAGACGGTAAATTCGGACCCTCCATTACTTACACGCTCACACACACACACATCAAAATCAGCTCTAACGTACCCTCCACCGAATAATATACTAACATCTATTTCTTTTCGACGTTATTCTTTTGCAGATTTTAAGTGTTTTAAAGATGCTATTTTATATTTATGGAAGGTGCATTATTGCGTTTCACCTTGCATTAGAAATTGTATTTTCATCTTGTGGCTAAACACATCCTGAAATCAGACTTTACCAACACAATCATGCCCATCGTGTTGGATACGACGAGCTACGAGAAATGTACTTGCATACCCATGGTTATGAACAAAAATTAATGGTTGCAGTATCCACCGATAAATGCACCTACACCAAATTGCTGTAAGGCAATCGCATCCAATCAAATCTTTTCGGCTACACACATACCACTTACAGTCTCAAACATATTTTTAGTCCGAAAAAAAATTCCCTATTTTCGTGAGTTTGACCACGAGAGATCTTTACGAGTACTACGTGAAAAATTGTAAAAAATTAACCACTCGAAAATTGACACCCCTCCAACCAACGGTGTGATAGAAGGATATACCATTTACCTTCTGTTACCTTCAATTTACTTCATAACTTTAGTTAGTGTACGGAGTCAAATTCGTCAATACGTGTTGCAGCAAAGTTTATCGGTTTGTTGATCGGAGGTAAATTAATGGAGATAAAAAACAACCCCATTATAAATCTATCTTTCACAAATCGATACCTCAACGAAAAAATTAACTATTTGCGTAGATTTGAAGGGAGTCGGAGTCTAGCTGGAATACGCGGACCTGCAATCCCACACCCTCTACGCAAACCTTCCGAATGACAAATTTCTCCAGAATTTGCAAAATTTTTAGCTCTTCGTAAACTGAAATTTATCGTTTATAACCGAACGCCAACATTAGCACGAAATAATTTGCATGTTAAAAGAGGTAAACATTTGTGAAAAATTATCATTATTATATTTTTTTTACTATCATGGAATTTGCAGATATCATAAACCAAATATCGTGGCAATTTTATGAAATGATTCGGAAAGATTATCCAGATGTTTTTTACGGATTCGTAGTCAAAAACCTTCAATTTGGTTTGGATATTTGCTACCTTTCCCAGCACTTAAGAAGTTCGGATAATTTTTATTTCAAGATCCCCCCAGATGGCAGGAAAAGAGTATAGAATCAATCCACGAAGGTTTGACCTAAAAAAATCATCTGTGTGGGACTATTTGGTTTCCGTGTTTTTTGTTGTTTTTGCTGACTGTTGGGACCTCGCCTAGTCTGTAATGATTGGCCTGGAACTGTGTTCATTTCTTGTCTCGCTGAAAAGAAGTCAGAGCATCATACACAAATGAGTGGATCGGTAAACATGACTCGCTGAAAAAGAAGAAGGAAGTAACATTGTCAACTGTGTCGCTGAAAAGGCCAATTGTGTCTGAACAATCTGTCAATAACGGTCATGCTGAAAAGAAAGGAAGTAGCATTGTCCATAGTGCAAGGGCAACACGTGGGTGAGGGAATATATAACGGAAAAGTTTCCTGTTTTGTCTAGAAGTATCATAGGGAACATTCATTGCGGTAGGTCAGTACGCCCTTATCTGTAATACACGTTTTTTGTGCAGTGGCCCTTATTTTTTGTGCCTCAAGTTTTTTAAAGGTAAGTTATTTTTTTATTTTTTTTTATTCGAGGGTGTTTAGTGACATTTTTCTCGCGTTTTTGAAGATGAGGCATACCCGGAGGAGCCATAACATTTATTTAAAGTCATGCCACACACACTTTTTGCTTTTTTTTTCGCGTGATACATATTGCACGTTCAGCTTTTGATTTGATTTTTTTTTCTCTTGTTTCAGTGCTTTTTCGCGTCCCAAAAAAAAAAAAAATCTTGGACATATAAAAATAACATAGACACAGAATGGAGCCGCAATCCGGACCCTCTTGTCTTTGAAAAAATGTACCATGCCACAACTGTGGGAAGTTGATTTCTAAGCTGAAAATGTCTAAGCATAAGAAGAGATGTCGCCTACCGGAAGATGAAAGTGTTGATGTCCCCCCGGCAAAAAATCTCGCATTGATGCGCATGAAGGCTCTGCTATGAATAAAAGTGCACGCACCATGACGTAAAAATCTGCACCTGATGAAAAATGTGATTCCGGCACTTTCTTGGATAATTTGAAATTTCTTCTCGTTGACAAATTACGGGATTGCATTATTAACGCCGCAATCAAAATTCATCTTTTGTTAACTCTTATGTATGAGAAAGTCGTCTCGTCCCAGAGAAGCAGTTTCAGTTTTTATGTAGGATGTGAAGGGTAACATCAAGGTAATCTCAACGATCTTCATGAAATTCAAGTCGTCTATTCGACCATCTGGCTAGAAAACAATAGGATTTTGAAGGACGCGGAAGCGGTTGTAGTCTTTATGGCCGTAGCCACATGTTACAACGCACCGAGTATGCGATTTCAAAGCGCTAGCGGGTAGCGCTGCACCAGCCATTAACAAAAGCAAAATGCAGTGATAGACATAGAGAGTAAAGATAAGAAGAGTTTCTTAATGTCTGTCATCGCAGCGTTACACCCAGCGAATGATCACCCCCAACGTCTGTCCAACTACACCGGATTCGAGAGGAGATTCAAAAAAGTGATGAAGGGAATTTCATATCCAGTGGGTTTGAATGACATCGACATATTTGTAAAACAGTATAAAGAAGAAAAGGGGCAAAACATTGATATTTCCGTGTACGGGGTTGACGATTGAGGGGACATTTGCGTTATCAGACCTGCAAAAAGTCAAAATAGCGTAATCAGACTTCTTCTCGTAGACGACTGTTACAGTTTAATTCGCAACTTTTCACGCCTAGTGGGAAAACAAATAAGCAAGAATCACGACAAGATTGAAATTTGCGATCGGTGCTTTAGAATTTTTAGCGGGGGACCCGAAGATGTCATGCAGAAACCCGGAAGCAAGATGACATTTAAAAAATATCAGGCTCTTCTCCCCCATCCTATTGTTCTTTATAGGGTGTAAGGGGTACTTTCCACGTAGGCGCCCAAAAGTCAACCCCACTTCCAAGTAGTGCACCCTGGCCTAAAGACTAACGAGGCTCTGGCGACTGGCACTATGGCCAGTATAATTTTGTGTGTGATGTCCTGTTTGTGTCCTTGCGTATGCTGAGTGCCCATTTACATCCTCAGCTTTTAACAGAAGTCAGAACTTTTTAAGATTTCTAGTTATGCAACTACAGTGTTGTTATTTGTAATGGTAAGGGGCTGGCCCCCGTATAATGTGACGGGAGTAAAATAGCCTAAGTGCTGACGCTCTCAAAATTTTAAATTCAAATTTAAAAAATTCAAATATTGTTATTTATGCTGATTTTGAAAATGTTCAAGTTCCGTTAGACTCATGTGACCCTTGCCCCACTATCTCAAACACAATACAAATTTTCACCACGAACCTTGCAGTTTTGCCATTTACGGGGAAAAGTTATATGAGGTTATTACGTATTGTGGACCCGATGCTGGGAGAAATTTTGTCAAGAAAATAGCAGAATGTACCTAGGAACTTGCACCTAGAATGAAAGGCCCTTACGTTTTTCCACCCCCACTCAAAACGGAACAACATCAGAGACGTGACATGGCCACAAGATGCGAGGAGTGCTTTCTTGATTCTTCCGCCGAAAACCACAAGGTGGTACATCACAACCATCAAAACTGTAAAATGTTGTTCATCATTTGTAACGTGTGCAATCTCTAATTCAAGGAAGCACGATTCCTTGCTGTGTATCTCCATTACTCACAGAAGTACGATACACATCTGTTGATCAAAGAGCTCTACAACATCACCAATCTCATTAGGATCATTCCGAGAACGAGCGAAAAGTATATTGCTGTAAGGGTGTGGATCCCTCTCGAACAGGGAGGAAGTGTAGAAGTGCGAATCCTCGACTCTTACAATTTCCTGTCTTCCAGCCTGGCCACCCTTGCAGCTCAACTTAGCGACGAAGATCTTGTGGCCACGAAACAATGTTTTGGGGACGACAATTTGAGTCTTTTGAAACGTAAGGTAGTCTACCCCTACGAATACGTCAATGATTTCGACAAATTTACGAGACCGAACTGACACCGCGTACTGCTATTTATTCTCATCTCACTGAGGACGTTCGTTCCGAAGATGATTATCAACATGCCCGTAGAGTGTGGTAGGCCTTCAATTATCAAACTTTTCGGGACTATCACGACATGTATCCCAAACTTGATGTCACCCTTCTGATGGACATTTTCGAATCGTTTCCGAACAGATATATTGCAATGTACAAGTTGAACCCAGCACATTTTTTTACAACACCGGGACTGACATGGGAGTCCATGTTGAAATACACCAATGTTGCTCTGGATCTCATCACGAACAAGTACAAATATGTATTTCTTGAGAATGCAGTACGCGGTGGCATTGTCCAATATCCACGTCGCCATGCTGTTGCAAAACATTATTATTCTCCTAGTTACGATGCATCAAAACCTGACACCTATATTGTCTACTGGGATGTGAATAATTTTTATGGCAATTCCATGTCGCAGTGTCTGCCCATCAGTGATTATCAATGGATGGACGAAGATGAACTCTCCTCCAAGGATTTTCTCAACTGCGCCGAAAATAACGAATGGGGCTGTTTTTTGGAAGTCGACCTTGAATATCTTGAAACGCTCCATGATAAACATCAAGGATTGGCCATGGCTCCAGTGAAAAAAAAACCGCCTGGAGGATCGGAACCAAAACTCGGATTAAGCTTGAACAACAAACGAAATTACATTCTCCATTACAGGTTACTTCAATTCTATCTGAACCATGGTTTGCAGCTCAAAAAAATACATAGAGGTTTGAAGTTCAGACAGAGCAAATGGTTGGAGCCGTCTATTGCTAAGAACACCAAGCGTCGAGCACAATCTACAACCCCTGTAGAAAGAGACCTCTACAAGTTGTTTAACAATGCCACTTACGGCAAAACAATGGTCAACGTGCGCAAGTACATCGATGCAACATTAGTCACAGACGTGATGAAATTTGAGAAAATTGCTGCTTCCTCATACTTCAAGACGTTCACCATTCTCGATGAGAGTAGTATGTTTGGTCCTATTACTGGGACAAAAAAAGTACGAACCTCAATTAGATTAGTTTGGCCACACTTAAAACTAAGCCAAGATGCCCATAAGAGCCTATTTCTTACAGTGTGCTACTCTGTCTTATACAAGACTTTAGTAAAAAGCCCTCAGGGATTGCCCGTAAAAAGTACGACCCCCCTCAGATTGATTTGGCTACACGTACAAAAGCTGCATCTGTCAGATTGTTGTCCATAGGATCGTAAAAAAATATGGCCCTTTTGGCATTGTTTTGGCTACACTTAAAACTAAGCCAAGATGCTCATATGAGCTTATTGCTTTTAGTATAATATTCTGTAAAGTGTGCTTAAATCCTTGACAGTCAGTTCAGAGTATTAATATGTTAACCCGAATATTTTAATTGGGCACCAGGCTCAACTTGTATATCTGGTAATAAGACAATGCATATGCAGAGACTTTCTAGAATTGCTATGTGACTCTTTGCTCTATTTCAGCATATACGACCAGTGCATGATCAACACGTATTTTTAAATTCTTATACAATTCCTCCATAGAGCATTGTATAAAGTATATGATCTTTTTTGTATAGATCAATCTGATATTTGACCAATCCAGCTTATTTGTTACAATCCAAAGCATGTATGTTAACTTTTAGTATCCCAGTTTGTCATAGAGGGATAATATGTGCTGGCATTATTCATTGTAAGAAGTCTAGTATCAAGCGTAGCATGCACAGTAGATAATTTCAAGACTGGGTAAGTCTGAAACGCGCCTGGCACATGAGAAACTCAAGTCGTGCGGTAGGGTTAATACTGCAGGTTGCGTGTCGACAGTTGTTCATTTTATTTGAGATGTGAAAATCCACAGGGTTATTAACATGGTGCCGTGTCCACACATCCAGCTTGTCGTGTACACAGGAAATTAATGCTACACAACAAGCCTGTGAAGACACGCATTTGCGATAAATCTTTGCTTTGTAGACCAAGCTAATAAATTATTAATTTTACGACCCGTCATAATTTGTCAGATGTCTATCAAGATATAGCACAGCCTGCATTGCTTGAATATATCGAAACCAGCGAATTAACTGGCCATCTGAATTCAACCACAGGGCCTCCCCCATGGCGCAGTGGTAGCGTCATTGCCTTGTAATCAAGGGGTCCCGGGTTCGATCCCCGGTGGGGCACAAGTGGTTCGAATTCCACTTTAAACTGTAGGTCCAGTCCTGATTAGCCTTATTGTGCATAAAGTGGACTTAAAACACCAACTCAATGAATTCAACCACACAACAAAAAGGTGCCTGGCAAGTTTAAAGACGAGACACTTGGCGATGTTATTGTAGCATTTGCTGGGTTAAGAGCCAAGATGTATAGCTTTGAAACATCCATTGGTGCTGTCACCAAAAAAAGGGCATTGGTAGAGTAACTGTAGACAAAGAGCTCAAATTTGAAGATTATGAAGATTGTCTCAAATCATGTAGTACAATCAGAACATCAGAATGTAGAATCCAGAGTGTGGATCACTTGTTGACTACAAATATTGTAAGAAAAGTGGCTCTGGACCCACGTGACGATAAGAGATGTGTTTTACCATGTGGTATACATACTCTACCATGGGGCCATTGCGATTTAATAAGTGGCAATCAATACCCAATCACAGAGCATGCCTTGCAATAAATAAACATGTAAATCAACTTATTTGGGTTAAAAAAACAGGCTATTATGGACCTGCCAACACCAGCACCCTCTCCTGATATACAGTCTATGCTATCTAAGCTATGTGGTTTGTTAATTATTCATCTGAATAGCATACTTACAGATGTTGATAATAAAACAGGTAAAACATTGTACATATTTAACAATAATTTAAACCACTACCAGTTACCTGTAGGTGGTCAATTACAATTTATTACAACCCCCGAGGGCAATTTCAAGGTTTCAGTAGGAAGAAATATTTATAGAATTAAGCACTCAAACATGGTTTCTGGCACTGTTTATACCGTCTCTACCGGTGACTGTTTATATATTGAGGTTCTGGAACACTATGACAAGCTTATACCTCTTTTTATAGAATTTAGAATAACCGCTAAAAAACACAATGCCTAACGATATATTTTACCATACAAGGCGGAAGATCACAGCGACGAGATTTTCTGATGCTTGACGTCAGAGTCAAAAAATTAAGAAGTGAGTTACAAGCTCTACAAACCACACTCAATACCAGTCTTCAACTCGAGATTACTAATTTACAATCACAATGCATGGACCCTCTTCTTAAATTCGACTCAGAACTTAAATTGCTGCTTCAGAAATACAATGACTTGGCTATACTAGATAGTTTTCAGAGTTTAGAGGAGGCCATAGCAGCTCTTCAAGCCAAATTTAAGACTCAGGCTACCAACTCTGAGCAACTGAAACGGCAATTAGAAGAGCAGATCGGTAGTATCCAGACACAGCTCCAAACAATTGTCTAAAGCATAAAGACCAAAGATGATTTTGATCTAGAGATTTCTACTTTAAAAGAACAGATTCAATCACTACAGATACCTAAACGGGATCCCTTAAACAATGCCATAGCCGAGGTTAAAGAAAAAATTGAGTCACTAGAAAGTTTTATTAACAACCTACCATCTTCGGGTGCTCTGGGTGTTATTACTCGTAGTGTTGCCAACATCAAGCTGCAACTAGAGACATACGAAGATTTTGGAAAAATTCAGAGCACCATAAGCCATCTTGAAAGTACCATAGCAGCAGTACGCAACGATCTGACAAATGTACAAAAAACTCTACAGTCCCGTTTACCTGGTATCGTAGACACCCTTGTCTGTGTTCAGCAACAGATCACCAAACTTGAAAATCTTAATACCGAATCTGAGCTATCACATTTTTATCACTTGATCGATGATATTCAAACAAACCTTGAAATTTTGCAACAATCGACACCTACTCAGGCAGACATAGTCCTGCTCCAAGATGCTATGCGTAGTGTGGCTGACGCTAGTGAATTAAATGATGTAAAATTGGTCCTTGAGTCTCTGTAGAATACGGTGGAAAATCTGCCTACACTACAGGAACTTAAAAATATTAAAAGAGCCGTACATTGTATATTGAAATCTGAAGACATAAAGAATATTCAGACAGAGATTAAACAACTTACTCAGACAGGGGCTACTCTTCCAACCAATCAGCATATTAACGAACTGGAAGCCCTGTTTGAGGAGCCCTGTTGAAACAAATCTTAACATTTTTCATTACGTGGTGGACAACATACAGGGTGATTTGGAATCGTTACAGACGAATGTGCCTTCGATCGAAGATTTAGAAAATATTGAAACCGGCAGTGACGGCATTATCCGAGTCGAGTGACGTCGAAAATATAAAAAGTTCATTGAGTGCTCTCGAAAATACAGTAGCCAATCTTCCCACCTCTAAATAATTACATGCTTTGAAAAGGAACATACCTCGAATTCTAAAACGATTAGAGACAGAAACAACAAACGTGGAACAAATTCGAGATCAAATTGTTTCGTTTCGCGACACGGTGTCCACGTTGCCGACATGGCAGAGTGTCATGGATCTTCATACCCAGTTTACCGAGATGAGGGACATCGTGAACGACCTTACCGTGAAAAGCTCGAAATTGAATCTAGTTGAGAACTTTCAGAACATTGTAGTCAACATTAGAGATCAGATTGGAGCGCTGGAATCCACACAGGAATCAACATTAGCCGCCTTCGGTAAACAATTACAAGAATTGAGCGAAAACTAAAGGGTGATCCATAAAGAACGCGGATTTGAAGTTGCTATAAATGAAATTTATTTTTGAAAAAAAGCACAAAACACATACCATTCTCTTCAAGAGATATTAAGGTTTAAACACGGAAAACAATATCGGGCATATGACCCCCCTACTAGCCCTACACGCAATCACTCAGTCCATGAAATTCACCATGACCCGATCACACATTTCCTCATCAAGTGTGTTGAGGACACTTCGAATTTCTTGCTTAAGTTCCAACACATTTCGGGATTTGTTCTGGTAAACTTGTGACTTGGTGTCCCCCACAAGAAAAAGTCACATGGTGTCAAGTCACAGGATCGAGGTGGGAAAGTTTGGTCTCCTCGCAACGAGATTATTCTGTCCCGGAACTTCTCACGCAGCAGATTGATTGTTTCTCCTGAAATGTGGCAAGTTGCGCTGTCTTGTTGGAACCATAAATTTTCGATGATCCAAACGAGGCCAAAGAAAATCTGTTAGCATTGCACGGTAACGAATTCCATTCACTGCCAGAGCATTTGTTTCTTCGTCTTCAAAAAAGTAAGGGCCGATCAAACCCCCACTCCAAATCCCACACCAAACCGTAACTCTCTGAGGATGCATTTCCTTTTCCTGAATCACTCTTGGGTTCTAAGATCGTACGAAGTTTCCGAACAGTCACCGCGAAACTTTCACCATTCTTGTAGTGCGTTTTGACAATCAAAACTCACTGTTCCTTACTGTACCTTTACATTGCGTTAACAACAAACACAAACAGTAGAACAACTGAAATGCTTCTCAACACAAAACCTCAATGATAACTGATAACAACAATCGTTCAAATAATGCTGCAAACCAAACAAAAAATATGGCGTCCTTTTCAAATCCGGCGTTCTTTATGGATCACCCTTTACAATCAATTAAATGTTGAAATTAAAATGAAACCGTCATTTTCTACCATATCAGATCACATTGCAGAACAACTTGTATCTTTAGAACATACACTGGAACAGGTTCACAGTAACCTGCTTACCGTCGATACTAAATTCGCCAAACTGCATTCTCTGGATGCCACCGAAATCAACAGCGTGCCGAATCAGCAGAGAATTTCCACGTTCGTTGAAGGTAACAATCTGTACATGTTACATGCTTATCATTTGGATTACAAGTTTCGCATCGATGTCGCTATTCAGATAAACGAATTTTCGTATTGATCTCACGGCAGAAAGCTAGTGTTCCCACCATGACCTTAATACCAAATCGTGGTGTCCAGAAAGCAGGAAACATTATTTTGGCACATTGGAACGAAACACGCAACATATATGAAATACACCAAGACGAAGATCTTACTGTGTTTGACGTGAGTGCAGGTGATAAATATATCATTCAAAACGCAAGTGAAGTACCACCTTCATTGAATCCCATCACGTTAGTCCTTCTTTTCAAACGTAATATCAATGTCTAGGCAAGCTATCGTCGACGAATTACATAAACCTGCACGCCGCAACTACGAACGTATGACTGTAGTAACAAAGGGCATTGATGACCTCTGGCGGAGTGACCTCGTCGAGATGAAGAATTTACATAAATTGAACAAGGGCAACAAATACCCCATCACCGTCACAGACACATTTTCAAAATTCGCATGGGTTCTACCGTTGAAATGAAAAACAGGAACATGCATAACGAAAGCATTGAAAGCTATTTTCCGCGAAAGTAAGAGACGACCACGATTTCTGCAAACAGACAATGGGAAGAAATTCTACAACACCGTATTCCAAAAGTTTATTCATAACTACGACATTCAATTTTATTTGAATTTCAGCATCGTGGAACGTTTCAATTTGACTTTGAAAACACGAAAGTGGAAACGCTTCATCTTCAGGGCAACTACAAGTGGGTCAGCATGCGTACGGAACTTCTCAAGGACTATAATCATACGGTGCATAGCACGATAGGCATGAAGCCAGCTGAAGTTACGAAATCTGACGAGCAGGGTTATTCTTTCTACTGTTTACTGCTGCAAATATCAGCGCACGGCAAAAAAAAAGCCTAAATTCAAAGTTGGTGACCGGGTGCGTATCAGGAAATTCAAACGCACTTTCGAGAAGGGCTTCACTAGAAATTGGAACACGGAACTTTTCACCTTATTTCGAGTCTTACCCGGAAACCCTCACACGTATATTATAAAGGACAAGCGCAACAAAATTATAAAGGTTAGGTTTTAAGGAGAAGAAATCTCTAAAACTAAATACCCCGACACGTATCTTATCAAAAAAGTGTTGTGTAGAAAAAATAACAAGCTGCTGGTGAAATGGCTGGGACTTTCGGAAACAAGCTGGATCGACGCGAACGAGGTGATACTATGAACTCAACGTGGAACGTTGTGTAACGTTTACCCGATTCGGAACGCGAAAACAAGAAGAAACTGCGAGTTATTACCCGACAGCATCCGCTGTCTAATCGTAGAGCCTTCAGGGTGTGGAAAGACGACACTGTTTGTTGATAATTGTCTCCTCGCACCCAATTGATTAGACTGGGAAAACAGGCTTCTCTATGTATTTTCAAAGAGTCTCGAACAACCAAAATTCAGGCAACTTATTCACTTGTACGAGGGACTGGGCATTAGAACCTTATCTTCCCAAATCATTCCACTGGACGATTGTCCCGATAATTCCGTTATCATGTTCGACGACATGATCCTGGAAAATCAAAGTGAGATTCGTAATTTTTCACACGAGGTCTTCACAAATGATTAGATTGTTTTTACCTGGCACAATCTTTTTCCAATGTTCCGAAACAACTGCTACGCGATAATGCTAATTTCATTTGCTTGTTTTGTCAAGACCATACGAATTTAAAACATGTACATGATGGTTACGTGGGAGCTGACATGAATTACAATCAATTTTCTAAATTTTGCTCCGACTGTTGGAACCAAGACGAGTTTGGTTTTGTTATGATCGACTTGACACGAAAACCTAATGACGGAAAGTACAGGAATAAAATCAACGTTTTTCTAAACGTCTCGACGTAATAAATAACGTCATGTGAAACGCAAATTTCATGAAGAAGCCACAAAACAAAAATCAACGGTCGCAAACGCATATATAAAAGGTCAAACACACACACACACACACACACACATATAAATATATATATATATATATATATATATATGTGTGTGTGTGTGTGTGTGTAAACACACACACATATATAAATAAACTTAATATCGAAAAAGTGAAACATCTCAAGTTGGTGACTACAACGGAGGCTCAAAAAAACGTCTCAAACTTATATAGAAATAACCATAAAAAATGTCGAAACGCAAATTTCAAGAAGAGGGGTAATCTCAAGTTGCGGGATAACTTGGTGAAACGCTTCAAGGGTTGGAGTTCCGAGAATCGTGGTTTGTACAAAGAGAACAAGTGCGAATGTCAACCTATTAGCGACGCCATCAGCGGTCTCGGCATTAAGATTAAAAATGTCACGGAACAGAACAAGGATCTGTTCATGGAACTCGTGCCTCTTGCCGGTCGAAATTATGAAGATTTTCCTCCGAAGCCTCTCTCCAGCATTCACACTCCTCTGGAACTTAGACAACCGCCAAGACGTCAAGCTATAGACAGTACCTCTTCGGATAAAATCGAGTTGGTTCCGTTGGCACGAGACTACCTGAGCAAGGGGAAAGGACGAGGTGTTCGGATTGTACCCGAGCATGAAACCAACGAAGGCGTCGTGTGGAAGATTGGAAATCGAAAGTCACCTTCGAGGGCAACGATATTAAAATTAATTTAGTGAAAATAATAGTTGGTCCAGGTATCCAGGTACATTGGCATTGTGGGAACTCGTTGCCAAAAAATAGCCGAAAGATTACGCGGACGAAGATTACCAAAGTTACAGGGAAATTTTAATCATGACGGATGCCAGGTATCAAAATAACGATGCTACACGGAATAGAGTGAAATCGAGCAGCGGTGAAAATTACAGGAATCTCATGAAACCGATATGGAACGAGGTGAAAAGTGGAAGCGGCGTCAAACGCTAGAACACGTTATCGAATTAATTCGTTTGGTTGGACGACGTGAGAAAACCAACTCATTGTCAGATTGTTAGTGATAGCCGGTGATGAAAATGCCGGTATTCGTAATGTCTACAACGAGAAGGTGGGCATTGTGGAAATGATCAGCACCAAACTTTCAAACTTCATCTTGAACGACTACAAATTTATCGGGTACCCAATGAAAATTATCAACACGCTGCCTCCAAGATTCTGGAACGTGGCCGAAGGAAAAGGTCTCGTGAACGACATCATCAACAAGTTACCTTTCGAAATGCATTTACCAGGTTACCAGTACTGCTGCCCCGGTACCAAACTCGAGAAAAGATTGGAAAGAGGAGACAAAGGGTTGATTCCTTTGGACGCTGCATGCAAGGACCACGACATAGCATACAGAGGTTGTTTCCGATCTATAGTGACGATTTCAAGCTGCTCCTACCTTAAGAGAAACCATTTCACCACCATCGTGAGTGCTCTATTTGATGGCACTGTATCTTGGAAATTGCCCGACAACGTGGTTTCCACTGTAGGAGACTGGGACGAAGTGTAGTCATGCCCAGCCTCAACCACTCCTTCTGACAGGCTTTCCATAGCCCTTCAATGGTGCCGGGTCTCCTGTGACACAGAGCTTGTTTCAGTAGGCTGATGGTGCAAGAGTCCATCGGTGAGGCATGAGGTGACTTCACTGGAATGTTGGTGAAACGAATGGCTTGAATTCCAGTTTCATCTGCCACTTTTTTGGAGGAAGAGGCGGGTTGAGCGAGATGTGTGACTTGACACCTTGTTTTGAGCTTATGAACATGCCCTTTGCGTCGCTTTTGCAAACCCAAATCGTGGTGAATGATGGTGTGCAATGTCTTCAGTGATGTTTGTAGCCAGTTTGCCATACATTTCTGTGTGGCTGGATTCTCCCTGATGATCAGCGCCCGGACGTCCCGAATTGTAGCTGGTGTGCGGCTAGTGGCAGGCCGGGGGTTGGTCTGTTTCTGCAACATATGAATCTTCCCACGCCTCGCCTTACCAGCCCCTTTCAACACCCATGATATACCCATTTCGGACACAGTAAATCCAATCTCCTTGCACAGTTTTATAGTGGCACTATCACTGTAGTTTACGTCGGAAATTGCAGATATGTAACAATCCCAATATGCACTGATTTTCGGCGGCATTCTTCCCGATACGAACTGGCCACTCCTGTCACACATAATCAAAGGTCCAACGTGCCCACACGACTGGCGGCTTCGTTCTCTTCCCGCTTGGTGGTGCTGCAAGAGGTGTGCAATTTTGTCACCATAGATCGGAAACAACCTCTGTACAACGCGCACACCAATTTAGATGCACGTCACGAAGCAAACAGAAATTTGGGACATTCAGCTTTCGGGAGACTCGTCAGCAGAGACGCATCCTTGGGTGAAAGATATGCAGCATTGGGCACCACCGTCGCCACGAACGCAAAACAAAAATGTGGGTGGGGTGTATAAATATCATACAATATGTTGCAGTGTTCTATAACTGATTTACCGTCCGAACTGCTATGTAAAATATTGAAACACACAATAAACGGAGATTGTGAGGATGCTGAGAAACTTGTAAACATAGCAAGAACAACGCCGGAATTTCGTATCCCGTGTGAAATAGATTTCAAGGACCATCTTCGGGAGAAAAGTGGCTTGAGGTGCAGTGATCTCGACACTCTTCTTTCAGCTGCAGGGGAAAAATTAAACTACAGGATGGACGAACTTCGCGAGGCGAGCAGGGGAGAAGACGATACACGGATGATTGGTGCAAGTATAAACAGGAGACCGATGATATCATCCCACACATCATCGCGTTTTCCAAAGCACGAACTTTCTGGGTCATTCCATGTCAAATCATCCAGAATTTTATGAAAATGTCACCCACCATCCCCGATTTTGATGAAATTCGGTATACTTATAGAACTTTTAATGCTCATTACAAAAATGACAACTTTTTTAAAATTGGTCAAGGGGTTCAAAAGTTACGAGCTTTTTAAGAACTCCGTGTACACCACTTGCAGCTCCACTTTGAATGACCCGCATTAGGTTATAAACGATCGTATCTTCCCTCGGGTTTGCCGTAAAAACTTCGAGTTTGTTTTATTTTGTTCAGAATAGTAAAAGCTTTCATTTAAATTACTTTTCAGATGAATGCATCAATAAACATGTATTTTATATATAGTTTTATGTATTTTTTTAGAAAAATAAATGACTAACATCAAGAGCAAATTTCATGCAATGCCCCCCTTCAATTTCCCCCCAATTTTATATGTAGGTAGCTGAGAGTGTGTACTAATGCCTGATGGAAAAATTGGGATGGGCGGTTCAGAGACAGGGTGATAAAAAAATCATTTGCATAAAATGACATGGAAAGTAAATCTTATTAGAAATGCTTATGTATTTAGTACAAAACCTGAAGTACATTATGTTTCAATCTACAATATTCCAAATTTATGTTCACTATGTGTGAATGTAAGCACATGCGTAACCTGGCGGGGGCAAAGGGAAGCACTTGCCCTATCCCAAATTTATATATTAATTAAAATTTGCAAGTTAAATATATTTTGTGATCCTCCTGGCACTTGAGGATCAAACGAATATAGAGTAATAATTGTAATTTTTCAAATGTATTTATCAAATAATCCTGGACACTATTTTTATGCGATGGAAAACATTGTGATTATCCCAACCCGAAGATAGTTTCCAAGTGACACCCATTAAGATAGCACCTAAAAATTGTACTCTATGCCTTGCCAAAATTTCATGTACTATAAATTGTGCCTTTCACATTTTAGATGGATATTTTGACCATTTTAAACACACTAAAGTATTTGACATCACTAAGTACATATGTCCATCCATTTGTGTTGTTAATGTCCACTGGACACAGCATACTTTTTGGCCAGTAGTAGGAAGTTGATGGACCAAGTGCATGCAAGAATTTAATAGTTGCATCTTCACATTCACGTGGACTTTTCAAGCAATCCTACAATCAAGTTTGAGTCACGCACACACATGCTACTACATAACTGTTTAAAGTTTGAATTCGGAAAGCCACTTCTTCACAAAAGTCAAACCATACAGTTATACAAAACATATTACATCAGCACTTACTATTTTTGCTCTGACTGTTAAACAACTAGTGTTTCAAAGTAAGTAGTTACAAAGTTACAAGTACAGTTATTTTTTATTTAGGAATTCTAAATGTAACTAGCTACTTTTAAAAGTAAGTACTTGTAAGGTTATCAACGGTAACAGAGTTACTTTTTGCAGTAGGGAAATAGCTAAATTGGACAATTCTGTTCCAGAGTATAAAAATAAAATATGTACCTTCTCCGGATGCTACGTGAAAGGATTGTCTTGGAATTGCTGGCAAGGAATCTATGCTTTGTTGCATGTTAAATTTAGAACATCCACGCTTTACTGTAATTCATTTCTAATTGTATATGAAAACTCCATTGTTTTTGGTAGACTGCTGCATTTGTTTGGAATGTGGTTGTCCAGCTAGGAAAATGTCATTGTCGAGGGAGTGGATCTTTGGATCTTGTTGAACTTGGAATGGAGGAGAAAGAAATAGGTGCAAGTAGAATCAATGACACCATATTCAAAATATCGTGGTCAGCATACAAATGATTTCTTAATTATAATTGTTCAAGCAAAGCTGACTGTGTTTTCCATCATTTATTAGCAGTAATAATGTAAATATATGAATGCATATTATGTTCTAGAAACATAAGTAAAACACGGAAGTTACACAAAATCAATGATCATTAACAGTACGTTACTGTTACAGTAACTGTAAAAGAAACTCAGTTACTTTCAAAGTACCAGTAACAATAACTGAGTACAGTTACTTTCAAAGTACCAGTAACAATAACTGAGTAACTTTTTTAATGATTGACTGTAACTCAGTTACTTGTAAAATGTAACTTACGGAACCTGTAAATTTAAAATAGTGCATAATTCCTGGTACTGTTGTAGTACTTTGCAATGGCTGACACATTGTACTGTGGGTTGTTGTCATTTCACCTCACCCTAGATGATTACTAAGAAATTTATGCCTTGAATACTATTTCTACGGAATTGGTACATAATTGCCGTACTTGTTGCTTTATACTATAGAAGTCTATACAAGTATTTTTACTGTTCCAACCATCCCGTCACAAGGATATTTTCTGTGGTATGTGGCGAAAAAGCTCTATTTGAAAAACTTCCATCAGCACAAATGTGTAGTATTAATTCTTACTTCATATCAAGTATCCCCATGAAGAGTAGCCAAAAAAGAACTTCCATATTGAGATAAAATGTCGAAAAGAATGTTCTCGAAGATAAATTTGCTAAACTTGGGAATGCTAATAATGATAATATATATAATTATATAACGTATAATTTTTTTTAAAAAATGAAGACTGTTGAAACTAACTTAGATACAGTGGAACCTCGATTTTGCGTTATCCAGGAGACCAGGCTGAAAAACTTAATACGTGGGAAAATGTAAAATCTTGGAAAATTTCTAAACAATTTGCTATGTTGGGACCACCAAGATTGAATGCAAAATGAAGGAAAATGTAAAATCGAGGAACTTAAATCGGGGTTCCACTGTAATTATTACTTGCAAATTTAATTAATATATAAATTTGGGATAGGGCAAGTGCTTCCCTTTGCCCCGCCAGGTTACGCCTATGCTTACATTCACACATAGTGAACATAAATTTTGAATATTGTAGCTTGAAACATAATGTACTTCAGGCTTTGTGCTAAATATTACCTAAGCATTTTTAATAAGATTTACTTTTAATGTCATTTTATGCAAATGATTTTTTTATCACCCTGTCTCTGAACCGCCCATCCCAATTTTTCCATCAGGCATTAGTACACACTCTCAGCTACCTACATATAAAATTGGGGGGAAATTGAAGGGGGGCATTGCATGAAATTTGCTCTTGAAGTTAGTCATTTATTTTTCTAAAAAAATACATAAATCAATATATAGAAAAATACATGTTTATTAACGCATTCATCTGAAAAGTAATTTAAATAAAAGCTTATACTATTCTGTACAAAATAAAGCAAACTCGAGGTTTCTACGGCAAATCCGAGGGAAGATACGTTCGTTTATAACCTAATGCGGGTCATTCAAAGTGGAGCTGCAAGTGGTGTACAAGGAGTTCTTAAAAAGCTCGTAACTTTTGAACCCCTTGACCAATTTTAAAAAAGTTGTCATTTTTGTAATGAGCATTAAAAGTTCTATAAGTATACCGAATTTCATCAAAATCGGGGATGGTGGGTGACATGGTCTGGTCGAATTGACCCTTCTTCCTCTATATAAATATCACACTGCGAAAAAAAAATCTTCGATACATATAGTGAAAAAAATATTCGATATATAAATAACACACCCTGAAAAAAATTCTTCAATATGAGTGAAAGAATAAGTGATGTACAAGCATTAAAACAAATGCTAAATTTGTCAGTCGAGTATATATAAATGCAGGAATTGGAGGTGGAAAAACCTTACGCGATAACTTCCGGTGAAATTCTTGCAACCCAGTTTGGTCCCAAAATACGTCTGTTGCTCAACGGACAATACAGCCAATTTTTTACCAGATCGATACGCTAGCATGTTATCTGACCAGAAGCTGTCTATCTTAATCGAGAACAAAACTCGAATCGTGTATAAGGGGACAAAATAACTTCCTGGTAAGAAAACGAAGCACGTTGAAGAATTTGTTTAACAGCTGCAGTAAAAAAAATCATAGAACATACCGTGAAAATAATCTCAGAACATATATATAAATAACATACCGTGAAAAAATCTACGATGAAGCCCAAGGGTGTCGTTTACCAGATACCATAATCGAATCTGAAAAAGCTGGGTGCCCTCGATAGGTTACTCACCAAGAAACAACGCGAGAAGAAACGTTCTTGCTTGACGAAAGGACAAGGAATAAAATTGCTGCTCAGCACTCCACAATTGAGAAGGTTGCAGCGTTCACGGAAACAGCACAAAACAGGAGGTTTCATATTCAGCATCCCGGCAATTTTAGCGGCTTTGGGGGCTGCAGGGTGTTTGGCAGGGGGTAGCGCCGTCATAGAGAAAACAGTGATCGAATTGAAAAAAAAAAAACAAGGCAGAATTGGAAGAACAAAAGCGTCACAACCTGGCCATGGAGAAAAGGGGAAGGGCGTCGTGAGCAAGTTTTTAAAAAAGGAGAAACACTCACCAATCACGATATTGAATCTTTAATCAAACCATTACAAACCAAACACTTCAGAGACGTTTTCATGACAGATTCATTACCTTCAACCGTTAGAAATAGAGATTGTGGCGTAGTCAACTTGGACAGTCACCAAAATCCAGGCACGCATTGGATATGTTACCACTACGGAAATAATAAAGCATTCGTTTTAGATTTTTCGGAGGTGTTCCACCTACAAATTTAGTCAATTATCTGAAAACGAACAACCTATACTGCAACGATGAACGCATTCAAGATTTCTGAGACGTGAACTGCGGTCATTTCGGTCTCTCCATGTTAGCGTTTCTCTCTAAAATAAATAACCCTACGGTCGAAGATTTCCAGAAAGCACTGTGGAACCTGAAACACAATGGGCGTGTTCTTTCTCACGAGCGAGACTTCGGTCTTGAACTCACTTTGCACGACGACATCGTCTATCCTAAATGCATAGCTTTACGTACATTCTACAGCATGTACCTCATACCTAACGTCCCAGAGCACAATAACAAAATTAGCGTCGGAAATGAAAATATCATCATCACACCAGGTCAATACAATCTTTCTACTTTGCAAGCTGTTATCTAGAGGTACATTCCTTTCTCAAAATTCCGTCACGCACAGAGTTGAAATTTTGTCCTCGACGGAGATGGTGGATCTGGGTACGATAGGAGAACTATTAGGTTTCGAGAACAACTTTAAACTCAAAGCTGGCATCAAGCACACAGGAGCATACATTCCTAAATTTCTAGTCATCGAGACGTTAAACATTCACTGCAACGTGGATGAAGGCATGATCACGAAATCTGAAAGGTTGTTAGGAAGTCACAAGCAGACGGGAATCATCGCCACGTTCAAACCCAGTTCCGAGTTCATGGAACCGATCATCTGCACACCCTCTTCGCCGATTTATTTTCCAGTATGTCGCAATAGAATAGATCAGTTAGAGTTAGTGGTGACGAACGAGAAAGAAGATGTGGTGAATTTTGCAGGTGCCACAACTACGGCCATCGTCGAGATCAACGTGTAATAAATAACCGTACATCATGGAGCAGATTGAAAGTTGCGAATTGCAATCTTTCCCTCCCAACCGTCGCACGTTCGCCAATATTAACGAAGCGAACCGGGAACTCAAATACGGCGTGGACGTAGGCGATGGGTTCGTTCATCCTCACAGAGCGGACCTGTACATTCAATTCGACGTGGTGAAAAATGAAGCGGAGATGCATTCCCAGCCGCAGCAAATTTGAAACTTGTGGACAACGTCGTGCCTTACTTGTTCTCGCAGGTCGAAGTCAGGAAACACTACACCGTCATCGACAGAATCGATTATACAAGCATTACGTCAACGGCAGTAAGAACATTGAAATTATCCAAAACGGATACAGCATACTATCAGACGACGGAATTCGAAGCAGGAACAAAAATATCGACGAAAAGTCACACGGTGCTGTTTCCCATGCGTCTACTTCCGGGATTTTCCACGGAATACAAGGAGATTATGAGGAATGGAGGACTGAGAATCACATTTCGCAAAGCGGCCAACAACAACGACGCACTGATGCGATACAGTAACTTGAACGCAGACGGTACGCCAATGCCTAGCACTTTATCAGAAGCCGCCAAGTGTGTCATACAGAGCATGGAATTGAGAATTCCGATGGTGGAATATGAAATTAATTACGCTTTCAAGTACAAAGCAGAGATCTTGAAAAATGAAGAGACACTGATTCACTTTCACTGTTACCAGTACGTGTAGAAATTAGCGTCCGGAAATCACCTGGATTTCGACGTTACAACGCTATTCAATAATATACAGTACGAAATGCCAGATTTGGGTGTAGTGTTCTTTCAGACCGGGAGGACAACAATCAGGAAAAAAATTCCAGTAAATTTGACGACTGCAAGATCAAGAACGTTTATCTGAAGAACGATAGGAACGAAGTGTTCCCGCGCGAAAATTACAACCTCGACATGACAAAAGATGATTATCTCAAACTATACGAAGCTTTTTCCGCTTACAAGCGCGTGACCGAGGGAAACGTAGACATGTATTACACACCCAGCGATTTCAAAGCACACAGACCCATGTTTGTCATCAACACGACGAAGAGGAAGCAGGTGGTGGTCAACGATTGCACTGACATCAAGGTCATCAGTGAGTTCCACAATGCACTGCCCGAGGACACCGTGTGCAGCATCATCCTCATTGCCGAGAAGTCCTTCATCTATGACGTGAAGAACGAGAGGGTAGCGGAGCAGTTTTAACAGGTACGACAAAAAAAATAGCAGAAGATAAGAAGTTTATGCAATATATCACATTATTTTGCACTATACCACAATATAATCAGTTACAATAGAAATTTTGCACTATCGCACGTGATAATCAGTTACACCAGTTACCACTATTGTATAAGATAATCTGTTACAATAAGAATAGTTGTACCATAGCACGAAATAATGGTTTCTCGTTTCAGACGCTGCTTCTGCCGAACAACAAGCACACACACACACACACACACACACACACACACACACACACACACACACACAAACACACTAGAATAGAAGCATGCAACTTTAATTGTAACATATTCTCTATACATCTTCACCAAAGAAAATAATAAACATATCTAACAATAAACTCTATATATCAAAATATCAAATAACACTAGAGTCGTTAGTATACACGTTGCATACATTACGGAGGTCCTCTGTAGGTTTTTTATGGTAAAATAAAAAAAAAACACGTACAAAAACTCTACAGAGGTGTGGTTATCTAACCTCAGCCATTAGAACAATTTTGGTTGGGCACCACGCACCATGGCGGGATTTGGGGGCTAGGGAATACAAAAAAAATATTGTAGTTTGCTTGAAAAAAGAGGGCACATTTTGGTTTACAACTCGCATTACAGAAAATAAAATGTTTGGGATTTACAAAGATCACGATATGGAAACCCAAAAAAATGTTCCGAAAATAAGAGATGCGAACATGAGAGGTTTACAAAGGTCACGATAAGGAAAAAATGAGGAAAAGCAGAAACATTTTTAGGTTTACAAAGCTCACGATATAGAAACATGGACGATACATGTTTCAGAAAGTTACAACGCTAGAGCGTGCGTACTTGAAAGTACATTTTTGACACTCACATTTCAGAGTCTTTTTTCCGCTCTTTTAGTTCGTCACTGCAATGAAACAGCCGCGATACGTAGAGAGAAAGTGCGTTCGTGCACTAAAATGACAGGTTTCAGAAGGGTCCAAGTTATAGTTGGCCTCAAATTCACATTGCTGCCCTACTGATGCTGTTGAACCGTGTAGTGACGTCGTCCTCTGAAATTTGCCTGAGATCGGTTTCTGCACGTACTGTTAACTGTAAGACTGTATGGTCCCATGTGGGTTTCTTCAGTATGTCGGCCTTGTAATTGAGTGCGTAGTTGGGTACGTACTCGACTATGGACATGGGCATCTCCATGGACTGGATGACGCACTTAAGAGCGTCTTGTAAAGTACCGGCGATCGATGTTCCATCGACGTTCAAAGTGTTATAAGACATCACCAAGTAGTTGCCTTTTGCGGATCTACGAAACATGATGCTCAATCCACCCTTTTACATGATCTCCGTGTATTCGGAGAGGAAGTCAAACAGCAGACCCAAGAGAAACTTCTCAGTAAGCGGTGTCGGCTTTTGAAAATTTCAACGTTGGCACAGCTGTGGAGGTGATGCCGGTGTAATCGACTCAATTAATGACGGTGCCGTGCTTCCTGACTTCTGCCTTCTAGAACAGATACGGCACGAAGTTGTTTAGGAGTCTCAAATTCGCGATGTGTAAGAATGCCTCGATATTTTGCTACTTCACGACGTCCAATTTAATGAACGGGTCAGCCCTGTGATGTTGAATTAACGCATCTTCAACGTCCATGTCGAACTCTCCTGATTCGGTTCGTTTAGCTTAGCGAAGGTGCAACGGCTGAAAGAGAAGGAAAAACCATTCGTAATCTCTGATTTATTCCACGGTTACTTTACATGTTGACATCTATAACGACCGTACTAGTGGCACCGTGAAAATCCACCACTTCACCCTTCTCGTTGTTCACTACCAATTCGCATTGGTTGACGCGGTTGCGAGACAGGGGGAAGTACATGGGCAAGAAGATGATCGGCTACATGATCTCGACGTTTTACTTGAAGATGGCGATGATGCCCGTTTGGTTCTGACTGCCGATGCCATCAGCAATGATGATCATGCCTTTTGCCACGTTGCAGTGCACGTTCAATGTCTCGATTGCCAAAAATGTAGGTATGTTGACACTGGTTGCTTGATGGCCGGGTCGAGCTTGGTGCTTTATCGAAACCCATGAGTCGCCAACGGTGCCCAGGTCTACGGTATGAGAAAGAGTTACTTGTTGTAGCAAAAAACGCAGGGCTATGGATTTAGGATAATGATGTCGTACTTCAAAGTCAGTTTTAAAACATAAGCCTCGTTAGTGAGATGGAATATCCCCATGCTTCAAGTGACACAGCAATTTTCTGCTAGTTTTCGAATGTACGTAAGTAGAAGGATTGGAGGTGTTCTAAGCAACACTTGGTACGAGGCCTATTATTTTTATTAATTTAAGCACAGTGGAAAACCTACTTTGACGATGTTTTGTTGATTTTATATTATTGCAAATCTGTGTTTTTTCACCTCACACTTCGTACGAGTGTCATAATTTCTTAAGAGTTAAAGTACGTAACACCCACACCCACCCACACCTACACTTACACCCACACAAATTTACTCCCGTTCTGCTTCCGGTATACTTCCGGTTTACTTCTGGTCAACTTCCGGTTTACTTCCAGTTTACCTCCGGTCTAATTCCGATCTACATCCGGTCTACTTCCGCTCTACTTGACAGACACCAGTGGTTTTTTTTTAGTTTTTTATAAGTACATATATTTTTGGGGTTCAAAGGAACATTTGTTACGAGGCCTATTGTTTTTATTAATTTAACCACAATGGAGAACCCAATATGACGATGTTTTTGTCGATTTTATATTATTGCAAATCTATGGTGTTTTCACCTCACACTTGGTACGAGTGTCATAATTTCTTATGAGTTAAATTACGAAACATTGCGATGGCTCGTAAGGTAAACTATTACGCAGACCTGTATCTAACGTGATGGTTATGGCGTATTGGGTGTCTTCTGATGGACTTACTGTTTCGCTTAGGTTACATAAAGGGTTTTCGCATTACAGATCAGTCAGTATCGTGAGATTGTTTAAAGAGTACGGATGTGGTGTTGCAGTGTTAAATGTTAAGTATTTAATTTATTTTAAAGCTACATACTATTTATTATTTTTAAGTTTTAAAAAAGTGTATCCAGAGTTTTTTTCTTAGTAATTTCGTTCAGATTGAGTTTTGGTGTATTTAGTAATTTTTTTATACTTAGTACAAATATATATTTTATATATAATAAAAAATAGCTAATATAAAATAAAAGTCATGAATATTTTTGGGTTTAAGAAGCAACAACGTAATCAGCCTGTAGAGAAATTTCCAGTAAACATGGATGTATTTGCAGACATTTATAATCAATTGAAAGAGTAAGTTCTTGCTTACTTGAAGAGTATTTGGTCTCTTGTTGACGAGGATACTGGAAAGCACTTATTTGTATTTAATAATAACTTATCATCATCTAAGTTTCCTGTTAGTGGGAAAATTCAAACAAATGTTTCTCTATCCAATGCGGCAGTTTTGCACATAGGTCGGTATTTGTATAGAATTAAACGCAGTACATTACTTTCTGATACGTCTTATGATGTGGAAGGTGGTGAATTTTTGTATGCTGAAATAATTGGAGAGTATGATAAATTGATTCCTCTGTTTATCGAAATAAGAATAAGCTCTCCTCTTATTAATATATAAAATACCTAAAAAAACATGGATATATTTGTTAATAGAAGGCGACAGGCGATTCCAGATAATTCCAGCGAGATTGCTAATTTAGATGCACGTCTGAAGAAACTGAAATCAGATTTACTCATATTAAAGAATTCGCTAAATCTAAATATTCAAGCATTCAAGCAGAGAATACACATCTTCAAACTCAACTGATTTATCCTATAGTAGAAACTGATGGAGAACTCTAATCTTTGCTTGAGAAATATACTAATTTAGCTTCAATAGATAATCTTCAGAACTTAGAAGAGAATATTGCCAACTTGAAGAAAGAACTTGATAAATTTAGACAAATCCAGAGAACGAATACCGAACAGCTGAAACAGCAATTAAATGACCAGGCAAATAGTATTCGTACCGAACGGCAAACCACCATCCAGAATATCAAAACTCAAGAAGAATATGAGCAGGTAAATGCTAGTATTGCTAAATTGCAATAACAGTTTCAATCTTTGGAAGTTCCTACATTGCAAAGTATCTTATCTGAATTACAGACAGATGAACTGCATACAGCCATAACAGAAGTTCAATCGAAACTACAGACATTGGCAGATTTTATCAATAATTTACCTTCATCTTCTGAATTAAATGCTATTGTTCCGAGCGTTGCCGGCATCTAATTACAGTTGCAGACGTATGAAGATTTTGGGAAGATACAAGGTACCACAGCTCACATAGTATTAGATACTATGGCAACTATGAGAAATGAGCTAACAAGTGTACAGGAAACTCTGGAATCGAAACTGCCTGGCATTACTGATATTCTAGCTATAGTTCAACAGCAAGTTACTAAGCTTGAAAGCTTGAATACTGAATCAGAATTATCGCATTTATATTATGTTATTAACGACATTCAAAGTAAATTAGAGACACTGCAACAGTCTACACCTACGCAGGATGACATAACGCAACTGCAAGAAATTTTAAAAAATGCAGCTGATGCAACAGAACTCGATGCTATAAAATTAACTCTTACCACACTTTAGAATACTGTAACTGCTTTGCCTACTTCTCAGGAAATCAGAGCTATGAGGAGAGCAGTACATTCAAGCAGAAATTGCGCATATCAGAGAAACTGTTGCTAGTTTCCCCAACAATCAAATAATTAACCAACTACATGCATTATTTATAGAAATCAGAAATCAAGTACACGATCTTCCTACCCAGGGTTCTAAATTGAAACTTGTAGAAAATTTACAGGAGATTATTTCTAATATTACGTTACAAATTACTACTCTTGAAGCAAGTCAAGAATCTGCTTGATCAGGTTTTGCTACTCAACTTCACGATCTCAAAGAGGAATGTAAACAACTGTATGTTGATGTAAAAATCAAACCTAGCTAGGATGATTTGGTTCGTACTATCAACGAACACTTGGTACCTGTTTTAAGCAGACTATATGACGTAGATACTCGTCAATTGTATTCTATGGAAATTGTTAGGTTACAAAGTGTTCCAAATGCTCGAGGGCACTGGACGTAGGTCAATTTTGGCAATCTTTACAAATTATTTCAGTACTCTGAAGTACATTAATTTTTTGTTGATGGTAGTTTACGATTTCTGAAGTTTAGTTTAAACAAATATATATTAAAGTTCCTCAGTTTACTATAGTGCGAGAAGATGGTATACACAAGGCTGTTCAAATACCTATTGCATACTGGGATGAGTCTACCAATAAATATAAAGTACATGACGACGAACAATTATCTGCTTTTGATATTTAAATTGGTGACAAGCTAGAATTTTACATAAAGCGGTTATAATCTGAGGACAATCCATTTTATGCGATGTTCTCACTTCGATCTCGATGTCAAGACAAGATATAGTTCATGAATTACACAAACCAGCCCGTCGCAATTACAAGCAATGAAGTGTTGTAACAAAAGGTGTAAATGATTTGTTTCATGCTGATCTGATTGAGATGCCCCCCAAGTGGAAATTTAAAAAAATGTGGATAAGAGAAATCATGGTTACAAATATATGCTTACAGTTATTGATACCTTTAGCAAATATGCATGGGCTGTTCCCTCAAAATCCAAGACTGGTACTTGTGTTACCGAGGCTATTAATTCGATATTTAGTGAGAGAAGGATACCAAAATATTTACAGACAGATAGAGGGAAAGAATTTTACAATTCTACATTTGCTAAGTTAATGCCACATCATAATATTAAACATTATTCTACATACAGTGATCTGAAAGCTAGTACAGTTGGAACGATTCAACAGAACATTAAAAAATGGCATGTGTATACAATTTACTCTCCAAGGCAATTATAAGTGGGTGCAAATTTTAACCGAGTTAGTCCATGATTACAACAATACAGTACACATTACTATTCACATGAAACCTACTGAGGTAACCAAATATGATGAGCAACAATTGATTTATACTGTTTATTGTAAAAAATATACATACTCTACCAAGAAGCCAAAGTTTAAAATAGGGGATCAGGCAAGGGTTAGTAAATATAAACATTTATTCGAGAAGGGATTCACTAAAAATTGGAGTACGGAGTTATTCTCTGTGGTTCAAGTTTTACCAGGGAATAGAAATACATATAAAAAAAATAATCATAACAAAATGTTGAAAGGGAGATTTTATGAAGAAGAACTCAGTAAAACAAAATATCGAGATACATATCTAATCGAGAAAATATTAAATAAGAAAAATAATAAATTGTATGTGAAATGGTTAGGTCTGCCAGACAAAAGTTTGATAGAAGCAAACCAGGTGATTCTTTGACACCAACTTGGAATGTGGTACAGCGCTTATCAGATGTAGTGGAAACTAAAAAAAATTGGAGAGTTGTTAACTGATAACATAAGATGCCTCATTGTAGGCCCATCAGGTTGTGGAAAAACACTTTGCTGGTTGATAATCTTTTGCTTGCCTAAATTGGCTAGATTTGAAAAATAGACACTTGTATGTGTTCTCGAAACTCATGGAGCTGTACGAGGGACTGGGAATAGCTACATTTGCATCAACAGTAAAATCTCTCGACCAATGTTTCAAAAAATCTGTTGTGGTATTCGATGATGTTATTCTGGAAAATCATAATGAAATTAGAAATTTTCTTACACAGGGTCGTTAAAAAGAAATAGACTGCTGTTATTTAGCTCAAACTTATTCCAATATTCCCAAACAATTACTACGAGATAATACAATTTTAATTTGTTTGTTTCGTCAAGACCATACTAATTTGAAACATATATACGATGATTATGTATTAGGAGACTTAAATTACAACCAATTTTCAAAATTCTGTTCATCTTGTTGGAACAGTTACGATTTTGGATTTGTTACCATCGACCTGACTCGGAAACCTATCAATGTTAAGTTTAGAAATAAAATCAACTAATTTTTAAACGTTGAAACGATATAAAATAACCATTAATCAAAAAATAAATATGACGAAACATAAAATAGAAGATAATTCGATATTACAAGAGTACTTGTCCTAACATTTCAAAGGCTGGAAATAAGATATTCGAGGTTTTTACGACCAACACAAGCGTCAAGACTAACAACCTATTATCGATGCAATCAGTGGTCGTGGTAAAGAGATTAAGGGTGTGACAGAACAATATAAAAACCTCATCATTGAATTGGTACCTCTTACTGCTAAAAATTATGCAGATTTCCCTCCTACGCCATTATCTAGTATCCTCACACCCGTGGTACTCAACGAACCACCTGCTAAACAGCTATAGAATAATCAGAGAAAATCGATTTGGTCCCCTGGCAAGGGATTACCTGAGTACTGGAAAATAAGAAAAAGATGAGGTATTTGGTTTGTATCCATCCAACTATGGAGGGAAATGAAGGTATACAGATGGCGATTGGTAGTTGGAAACTTTCAAATCACCACGGGATGCCAGAGTAATGCCTTGTAGTTGGAAAATGTCATGTCTCGAGAAGCCATTTTGATAGCTGTTGCCGGATATGTACTACACATTTCATGATGATCTTGGAGTTCTTCATCAGCATTCTTTTTTCCTCGACCGTAGAATATACCCAGGTATCTGTCGCATACTCGAATTTTATATTGATGTGTGGTAATTTGACTTCTTATTAATTTTGGAAGATTCAGAATTAAACAATATCGCAACTTTATTTCGGAACATTTTTTTAGGTTTCCATATTGTGATCTTTGTAAACACCCCAACCTCTTATTTTTCTGTATTGCGAGTTGTAAACCAAAAACTGTGCTTTCAAGCAAACAAATATTTGTTGTTGTTTTTTTTGTATTCCCTGGCCCCAATGAGGCCAGGATGCGTGGTGCCCAACCAAAAAAGTTCTAATTGCTGCGGTTAAATAACCACACCTCTGTAGAGTTTTTTACGTGTTTTTTTATTTCACATGAAACCCCCTACAGAGTACCTCCGTAATGCATGCAACGTGTACTAAGGACTCTAGTGTTATTTAATATTTTCTTGTAAGTTATGTTTATCATGTTTTTTGATGAAGATGTATAGAGAATATGTTACAAATAGAGTTGCATGCTTTTCTTTTTCTAGTGTGTGTGCTTGTTGTTCAGCAGCAGCAGCAGCGTCTGAAACGAGAAACCATTATTTCGTGCTATAGTACAACTATTCTTATTGTAACTGATTATCTCGTTTTGTAGTGGTAACTGGTGAAACTGATTATCTCGTGCTATAGTGCAAAATTTCTATTGTAACTGATTATCTTGTGCTATAGTGCAAAAAAATGTGTTATAGTGTATAAACTTTTTATATTCTGCTATTTTTTTGTCGCACCTGTTAAAACTGTTCCGTCACCCTCTCGTTCTTCACGTAATAGATGAAGGACTTCTCTGCAATCAGGATGATGCTGCACACGGTGTCCTCGGGCAATGGACTATGGAACTCACAGACGACCATGATGTTGGTGCGATCGTTGACCACAACGTGCTTTCCCTTCGTCGTGTTGATGACGAACAAGGGTCTGTGTGCTTTGAATTCGCTGGGTGTGTAGTACATATCCACGTTTCCCTCGGTCACACGCTTGTATGTGGAGAACGCTTCGTATAGTTTGAGAAAATCATCTTTTGTCATGTCGAGGTTGTAATTCTCGCGCGGGAACACTTCGTTTCTACCGTTCTTCAGATAAACGTTCTTGATCTCGCAGTCGTCGAATTTACTGGAATATTTCTTTCTCATTGTTGTCCCTGAAAGAGCACTACGACGAAATCTGGCATGTCGTACTGCATGTTCTTGAATTGCGTCGTGACGTCGAAATCCAGGTGACTTCCGGACGCTAATTTCTGCACGTACTGGTAACAGTGAAAGTGAATCAGTGTATCTTCATTTTTCAAGATCTCTGCTTTGTATTTAAGAGAGTATTTTGTTTCGTATTCCACCACCGGCATTCTCAATTGCATGCTCTGTATGACGCACTTGGCAGCTTCTGGTAAAGTGTTGGGAAGTGCGTTGAAGTTACTGTATCGCATCAGTGCGTCGTTGTTGTTGGCCGCTTTGCAAAATGTGATTCTCAGTCCTCCATTCCTCATAATCTCCTTGTAGTCCGAGAAAAATCCCGGAAGTAGACGCATGGGAAACAGCACAGTGTGACTTTTCGTCGATATTTTCGTTCCTGCTAGGACCCGCCGCCTGATAGTATGCTGCATCCGTTTTGGATAATTTCAATTTTCTTACTGCCGTTGACGTAATGCTTGTATAATCGATTCTGTCGATGACGGTGTAGTGTTTCCTGACTTTGACCTGCGAGAACAAGTAAGGCACGACGTTGTACACAAGTTTCAAATTTGCTGCGGCTGGGAATGCATCTCCGCTTCATTTTTTCACCACATCGAATTGAAAGTACAGGTCCGCTCTGTGAGAATGAACAAACTCATCTCCTACGTCCACGCCGTATTCGAGTTCCCGGTTAGCTTCGTTAATATTGGCGAACGTGCGACGGTTGGGAGGGAAAGAATGCAATTCGTAACTTTCAATCTGCTCCATGATGTACGGTTATTTATTACACATTGATCTCGACAATGGCCGTAGTTGTGGCACTTGCAAAATACACCACATCTCCTTTCTCGTACGTCACCACTAACTCTAACTGATCTATTCTATTGCGACATACTGGAAAATAAATCGGCGAAGAGGGTGTGCAGATGATCGGTTCCATGAACTCGGAACTGGATTTGAACGTGGCGATGATTCCCGTCTGCTTGTGACTTCCTAACAACCTTTCAGATTTCGTGATCATGCCTTCAGCCACGTTGCAGTGAATGTTTAACGTCTCGATGACTAGAAATTTAGGAATGTATGCTCCTGTGTGCTTGATGCCAGCTTTGAGTTTGGTGTTGTTCTCCAAACCTAATAGTTCTCCTATCGTGCCCAGATCCACCGTCTCCGTCGAGGACACAATTTCAACTCTGTGCTTGACAGAATTTTGAGAAAGGAATGTACCTCTAGGTAACTGAGCTTGCAAAGTAGAAATATTGTATTGACCTGTTGTGTTGATGATATTTTCATTTCCGACGCTAATTTTGTTATTGTGCTCTGGGACGTTAGGTATGAGGTACATGCTCTAGAATGAACGTTAAGCGATGCATTTAGGATAGACGATGTCGTAGTTCAAAATGAGTTTCAAGACCTAAGTCTCGCTCGTGAGATGGAACACGCCCATTGTGTATCAGGTTCCACAGTGCTTTCTGGAAATATTCGATCGTAGTGTTATTTAGTTTAGAGAGAAACACGAGCATTGAGAGACAGAGATGACCGCAGTTCACGTATCCGAAATCTTGAATGCGTTCGTCGTTGTACTATAGGTTGTTCGTTTTCAGATAACTGACTAAATTTGTAGGAGGAACACCTCCGAAAAATCTAAAACGAATGCTTTATTATTTGCGTAGTGGTAACATATACAATGCGTGCCTGGACTTTGGTGACTGTCCAAGTTGACTACGCCACATTCTCTATTTCTAACGGTTGAAAGGAATTAATCTGTCGTGAAAACGCCTCTGAAGTGTTTAATTTTTAATGTTTTTTTTTTTAAAGATTCGATGTCGTGGTTGTTGAGTGCTTCTTATTTTTTTTTAAACTTGCTCACTACGCCTTTCCGCTTCTTCACCATGGCCAGGTTGTGACGTTTCTGTTCTTCCAATTCCGCATTGTTTTTTTTTTTTTTCAATTCGATCACTGTTTTCTCTATGACGGCGCTACCCCTGCCAAACTTCCCACTGGCCTCAATGCAGCCAGGATGGCCGGAATGCTGCATATGAAACCTCCTGCCTTTTGCTGTTTCCGTGAACGATGCAACCTTCCCAATTGTGGAGTGCTGAGCAGCAATTTCATTCCGTGTCCTTTCGTCAAGCAGTACGTTTCTTCTCGCGTTGTTTCTTGGTGAGTAACCCATCGAGGGCACCCAGCGTTTCCAGATTCGAATATGGTATCTGGTACACGACACCCTTGGGCGTCATTCTAAATTTTTTTCACGGTATGTTATTTATATATGTTCTCAGATTTTTTACTGCAGCTGTTAAACAAATTCTATTAAGTGCTTCGTTTTCTCACCAGGAAGTTCCTTCGTCCCCTTGTTCGCGATTCGAGTTTCATTCTCGATTAAAATAGATAGCTTCTGGTCAGATAACATGATAGTGTATCGATCTGGTAAAAATAGACTGTATTTTCAGTTGAGCAACAGACGTATTTTGGGACCATACTGGGTTGCAACAATTTCACCGCAAGTTATCGTGTAAGGTTTGTCCACTTCCAATTCCTGCATTTTCATATACTCGACTGACAAATTTAGCATTAGTTATAATGCTTGGACGCCACTCATATTGAAGAATTTTTCTTTAAGGGTGTGTTATTTTTATATCGAAGAATTTTTTTCGCGGTGTGTATCGATGATTTTCTTTTTCACAGTGTGTGTTATTTTTTATTTTTGTGTGTTAGAGGAAGAAAGTTCGTGCTTTGGAAAACGCGATGATGTGCGTGATGATATCATCGGTCTCCTGTTTAGACTTGCACCAGTCATCCGTGTATCGTCTCCTCCCCTGCCTCGCCTCGTGAAATTCGTCCATCCTGTAACTTTATTTTTCCCCTGCAGCTGAAAGAAGAGTGCACCTCAAGCCACTTATCTCCCGAAGATGGTCCTTGAAAACCATATCACATGGGATATGAAATTACGGCGTTGTTCTTGCTAAGTTTACAAGTTTCTCAGCATCCTCACAATCTCCGTTTAAAGTGTGTTTGAATATTTTACATAGAAGTTCGGACGGCAAATCAATTATACAAGATTGCGACATATTGTATGTTACTTATACACCCCACCAACATTTTTGTTTTGCGTTCATGGCGACGGTGGTGCCCAATGCTGCAACCCTTTCAACCAAGGATGCGTCTCTGCTGACGTGCCTCCCGAAAACTGCATGTCCCAATTTTCTGTCTGCTTTCTTGACGGGCATCTAAATTGGTGTGCGCGTTGTATGCAATGTCGTGGTCCTTGCATGCAGAGTCCAAAGGAATCAACCCTTTGTCTCCTCTTTCCAATCTTTTCTCGAGTTTGGTACCGGGGCAGCAGTATTGGTAACCTGGTAAATGCATTTGGAAAGGTAACTTGTTGATGATGTCGTTCACGAGATTTTTTCGTTCGGTCACGTTCCAGAATCTTTAAGGATGTTGATAATTTTCATGAGGTACCCGATAAATTTGTCGTCGTTCACGATGAAGATTGAAAGTTTGGTGCTGATCATTTCAACGATGCCCACCTTCTAGTTGTAGAAATTATGATTACCGGCATTTTCTTCACCGGCTTTCACTAACAATCTGACAATGAGTTAGTTTTCTCACGTCGTCCAACCAAACGAATTCATTCGGTAACGTGTTCTAGCGTTTGACGCTGCTTCCAATTTTCACCTCGTTCCATATCGGTTTGATGAGATTCCTGTACTTCTCACCGCTGCTCGATTTCACCATATTCTGTGTGGCATCGTTGTTTTCATACATGGCATCCGTCATGATTAAAATTTCCCTATAACTCTGATAATCTTCGTCGGTGTAATCTTTTGGCTATTTTTTGGCAACGAGTTCCCACAATCCCACTGTACCCGGATACCTGGACCAACTATTTTTTTTCACCTAAATTATTTTTAATGTCTTTGCCTTAGAAGGTGACTTTCAATTTTCCAATCTTCCACACGACGCCGTCGTTGGTTTCCATGCTCGGGCACAATCCGAACACCTCGTCCTTGTCAAATTTCCCCGTGCTCAGGTAGTCTCGTCCCAAAGGTCCCAACTCGATCTTATCCGAAGAGGTACTGCCTGTGGGTTAACGTTTTGGCGGTTGTCTAAGTTCCAGAGGAGTGTGAATGCTGGAGAGGGGCGTCGAAGGAAAATATTCATAATTTCGATCGGCAAGAAGTATGAGTTCCGTGATCAGATCCTTGTTCTGTTCCGTGACATTTTTAACTTCCTTGCCGAGACCGCTGATGGCGTCGATGATAGGTTGACATTCACACTTATTCTCTTCGTACAAACCACGATTCTCGGACTTCCAACCTTTGAATCGTTTCACCAAGTAATCCCGCAGCTTAAGATTATCCTCTTCTTGAAATGTGAGTTTCGACATTTTTTATGGTTATTTGTATATACGTTTGAGACGTTTTTTAGGCTCCGTTGTTGTTGTCGTCACCAAATTTGAGATGATCGACTTTTCGGTATTAAGGTTATTTATATATATATGTTTGAGAAACTGTTTTTTTAACGTTTATATTTACGTTTGCGACAGTTGATTGTTCTGTTTTGTGTCTTCTTGAAATTTGCGTTTCACTTGGCGTTATTTATAACGTTGAGACGTTTAGAAAAACGTTGATTTTATTCCTGTACTTTCCGTCATTAGGTTTTCGTGTCATGTCGACCGTAACAAAACCAAAGTCGTCTTGGTTCGAACAGTCGGAGCAAAATTTAGAAAGTTGATTGTAGTTCATGTCAGCCACCACGTAATCATCATGATCATGTTTTAAATTCATATGGTCTTCACGAAACAAGCAAATGAAATAAGCATTATCGTTTAGCAGTTGTTTCGGAACCTTGGAAAAAGTTTGTGCCAGGTAAAAACAATCTAATCCTTTGTGAAGACCTAGAGTGAATAAATTACGAATCTCACTTTGATTTTCCAGGATCATGTCGTCGAACATGATAACGGAAATATGGAGACAATCGTCCAGTGGAATGATTTCGGAAGAGAACGTACTAATGCCCAGTCCCTCGTTCAAATGAATAAGTTGCCTGAATTTTGGTTGTTCGAGACTTTTTGAAAATACATAGAGATGCCTGTTTTCCCAGTTCGTCTTTCCACACCCTGAAGGCCCTACGATTAGACAGCGCATGCTGCCGGGTAATAACTCGCAGTTTCTTTTTTTTCGCGTTCCGAATCGGGTAAATGTTTTACAACGTTCCACGTTGAGTTCATTGTATCACCTCGTTCGCGTCGATCCAGCTTGTTTCCGAAAGTCCCGGCCATTTCACCAGCAGCTTGTTATTTTTCCACACAACACTTTTTCGATAAGATACGTGTCGGGGTTTTTAGTTTTAGAAATTTATTCTTCGTAAAAGCGACCCTTAGTAGTGTGAAAACCCCTATAACCAGGACGAGAAAGTATGAACCCCCCTCATGCAGATTTGGCTACACTTAAAACAAGCTCAACATGCCCATATGAGCTTTTTGCTCAAGTGTGGAACCCTCTCTAATCCAAGATTTTTGTAAAAATGCCCTCGGGAATTTCCTGTGAAAGTATGACCCCCCTCAGATTGATTTGTCTACACTTACAAAAGGCACTTCTGTGAGATTGTTGTCCATAAAACTGTCAAAAATATGCCCCTCTTGATATTTTTTTGGCCACACCTAAAACTACGGCAAACGTATTAACACACACACACCCACACCCCCCCCCCCACACACACACATATTTACTTTCGGTTTAAGTTCAATTGGGCACCAGGCTCAACTTGTATATCTAGTATTAAGATAATGTAATTTTTCTAGAATTGCTCTGTGACTCTCTCATTTCTTACATCATAAACATATGATTTTTCACCTATGAGAATAACACTACATATGGTGTCATCAGGGAGTGTATCGTGGAATTCACAGATAATTTTAATGTTTGTCCTGTCATTAATCACAACTTGTTTCCTTTTTGAAGTGTTGATGACAAACATGGGTCTCTGTGCTTTGAATTCATCTGGTGTGTAATACCTGTCAGTATCGCCAGTAGTGACCCTTTTGTATGCTGTAAATGCTTCATATAATTTAAGGAAATCATCCTTGGACATGTCTAAATTATAATTTTCTCTAGGAAATACCTCATTTCTGCCATTTTTAAGATATATGTTCTTGATGTTGCAGTTATCAAATCTACTTGAATTTTTTTCCTGATTATTGTGTCTTCCAGTCTGAAACAGTACCACCACAAAATCCGGCATGTCATATTGTATACTGTAGAATGAATTTGTAGCATCAAACTCATAATAAGTACCAGCGGCAGGCTTCGGTACACATTGATATGTATAAAATTGTAAAGGAATCTGTGGATTTTTTATTATATCTGCTTTGTATTTAAGAGCATAACTGGCTTCAAATTCAACAACTGGGATTCTTAGCTCCATAGTCTGAATAATGCACTTGCCCTCATCAGGTAGGGTATTAGGCATAGCTTCCCCTGTAGAGTTTAATGTACTGTACCTCATCAAAGCATTATTATCATTGGCAGCTCTTCTAAATGTGATTCTTAAACCACCCTTCCACATAATATCTTTGTAATCTTAGAAGAATCCTGGCAACAGGCGCATAGGGAACAGCACTGTGTGGCTCTTGGATAATATTTTATCACCAGCCTCAAATCCACCTATTTTGTAGTAAGAAGCCTCGGTTTTGGATAATTTTAGGGTGGCCAAAGCTGTGGAGGTAATGCCGGGATAATCCACTCTGTTTATAACAACACCATGCTTTCTGATCTCAATTTCAGAGAACAGATGTGGCACAAAATTGTCTACCAATCTTATATTTGAATTTGCCGGATAATCTGTTCCATCGAGCTTTACAACATCAAATTTGATGTATAGATCTGCTCTGTGAGGGTGTATAAAGCCATCCCCTACATCAAGATCAACCTCAATCTCTGTGTTGGGTTGATTTAAATTTGCAAATGTCCTCCTGTTTGGGGGGAATGATTGTAGCTCATAACTCTCAATATTTTCCATTATTTTTTTTGTATGTATTTTTATTTAAATATTAATTTCTATGATAGCAGTTGTTGTGGCTCCAGCAAAATCAACTAATTCTTCTTTTTCATTAGTGACCATCAATTCAATGTTATCTATTCTATAATGGCACACAGGAAAATATAATGTTGGGGATGGAGTGTAGATGATTGGCTCCATAAATTCAGAATTAGGTTTAAATGTTGCAATGATCCCAGTTTGTTTGTGAGTGCCTATGCCATTTGATTTGGTCGTCATACCCTCAGCCACATTACAGTGAATATTCAGAGTCTCTATGGCTAAGAATTTAGGTATATTAATAGCAGTGTGTTTGATGGCTGGTTCAAGTTTTGTGTTGTTCTCAAAGCCTAACAGCTCTCCTATAGTACCCAGATCTACTGTTTCTGTAGCAGATACAATCTCTACTCAGTGAGTGACAGAATTTTGAGTTAATACTATACCTCTGGGTAATTGAGCATTTAGAGTGGACAGATTATATTGCCCTGGAGTGATGACAATTTTTTGATCCCCTATTGCAATTTTGTTGTTGTGGTGTGTAATATTAGGGATCAAGTACATGCCATAAAATGCCCTGAGAGCTATTGTTTTGGCATACACTATATCATCATGTAATTTGAGTTTCAATATTGAATTTTGGCTGGTGAGATGGAATACCCCCATGATGTTTTAAATACCACAAGGCTTTTTGAAAATTTTCAATTGATGGTTTATTTATTTGAGACATATATCTAAGAACAGTTAAACACAAATGTCCACAATTAACATCTTTGAAATTTTGAACACGGGCATTATTGTAATAAAGATGAGCTGATTTTAAATATTTTACTAAATTTTCAGGTGGAACACCTCCAAATGAATCAAACACAAATGCCTAATTGTTTAAATATTTAAGATAACAGATCCAGTGTGTGCCCTGATTTTTGTACTTATCCAAATTAACAATGCCACACTCTTTGTTGAGTGGTTGTTCTGGTAAAGAATCAGACATGTACACACCTCTAAAATTTTTGATGCCCAGAGGCTTGATTAAAGCTTCAATATTTTCGTTTGTAAGCGGCTCTTGTTTTTTTAAAACTTATTCATGCCTCTCTTAACACCTTATGGCGCTTTATTTCATCTAATTCTGCCTTATTTTTCTTGGCATCTATTACTGTTTTTGCTATGGCAGCTGATCCCCCAGCCAAGCTCCCAACAGCCCCAAGTGCTGCTACGATGGCTGGGATAGTAAATATGAAACCCCCCACATGTGATTTTTTTCTAGATTGCTGTAATTTTTTTAATTGGGGGGTACTAAGCAACAATTTCATACCATGGCCCTTTGCAAGACAAGAATTTTTTTTTTCTTGCGCTGCTTTTTGGTTAAAGACTATCAATAGTTTTAAGAGATTTAAGACCTGCATAAGGTATTTGATACATAACACCCTTGGCCTTCATTGTAGGTTTATTATATACATATATTCACAGCCCCCACCCCAGTTTTTGTTTGGTGTTCATAGCTATGGTGGTCCCCAATGCTGCTATTCTCTCACTTAAAGAAGCATCTTTGCTTTCAAATCTACCAAATGCAGCCTCTTCTAATTTTTTGTCTGCAACATGTTTCTTGTCAAGATAAGAATGTGTGTTGTATGCTATGTCATGGTCTCTACAAGCAGCATCTAGGGGATTAACACCAGGATCACCTCTGTTTAATCTATGGTCCAATTTTGTGCCTGGACCACAATACTGATAGCCTGGAATATGTAGTTCAGATGGCAGCTTGTTTATAATGTCATTAACCAACCCCCGGCCCTCAGAAATATTCCAAAATTTAGGTGGTAGAGTATTAATAATTTTTATAAGATATCCAATCCCCTTAGTGTCATTCACTATAAAATTAGACAATTTGGTGCTTATCATGTCCATAATTCCAAACTTTTCATTGTAAAAATTGTGGTTCCCAGCATTTTCCTCCCCAGCTATCACCCATAACCTATCTACAAGTTTCCTGACATCATCAACCCACACAAATTCTTTAGGCAGGGTGTTGTATGTTTGATTCCACTGCCAGTCTTAATTTGTGACCATATGGGCTTGATTAAATTGTTGTATTTTGCTCCACTGCTAGACTTGACTCTTTTTTGTGTGGGATCATTGTTCTGGTATAGAGCATCTGATTTTATTAATATTTCTTTGTAGTGCTCATTGTCTTGATCTGTATAGCTGCCAGGCCTTTTCCTAGTCATCAGTTCCCACAACCCAGGTGTGCCGGGATATTTAACAAAACCACCTCTTTGTCCAAGATGAGATTCTGAATAAACAATTATATGATCTCCCATAAATGTTACTCTGAAATTGCCAATTCTATGTATGATGCTACCATCACGTTCTGTGTCAGCATATAAGCCAAAGACCTCATCTTTGTTGTCTTTAGGTGTGCTTAAATATATTTGAGCAAGAAGACCCAATTCAATAGGATCCTGAGTAGCTTCAATTCTTCGAGGAGAAACAGGACTAGGTGTATGAATACTAGAAAGTGGGGTGATTGGATAATCTAATATGTTCCTAGCAGCTACAGGTACAAGCTCTGTGATCAAATTTTGATTTTGCTCTGTAACAGTTTTGATATTTTTACCTAATTCACTAATAGCATCAATAATAGGCTGTTCTGTTTGTTCGTGTTGTTCATAAATTCCTCGGTTCTGTGATTTCCATCTCTTAAATCTTTTTACAAGATAATCTCTTTATTTAAGATCATCAATGATTGACCTTTTCATGGTTATTTATATATGTTTCAATGTCTAGAAAATTGTTGATTTTATTTCTGTATTTGCCACTATTGGGTTTTCTTGTCATATCAATTGTGACAAACCCATAAATGTCCTGGTTCCAGCACCTACTGCAAAACTTGGAAAAATCATTGAAGCTCAAGTTCCCACCTACATATTCATCATGTATGTGTTTGAGGTTGGTATGATCTTGATGAAACACACATATAAAATTGCTGTTGTCTCGGATCAGCTGCTTCGGTATTTTTGAAAAAGTCTGTGCCAGGTAGAAGCAATCAATGTTTTTGTGTCGGCCCTGTGTAAAGAAATTTCTAACCTTGTTTTGATTATCCAGTATAATGTCATCAAACACAACAACAGAATTATCGAGACATTCATGAAGTGGCTTAACATCTGATTCAAAAGTGGCATTATCCAATCCATCATATAGCTTCATCAACTGCTGATATTTTAATTGTTCCAAGCTCTTAGAGAAAACATACAAGTGCCTGTTTTTCCAGTCTAACCAGTTGGGTGCCAATAAAAAATTATCAATCATTAGTGTAGTTTTACCACAAGCTGATGGCCCAACAATAAGACATCTAATGTTTTCAGGCAGCAACTTGCCATTTCTCTTAATCTGCTGTTCAGGTTCTGGCAGCCTCTTTATAACATCCCAGGTTCTCATATTATCACTTTGTCTGCATCGATCCAGCTGTGTTCTGGAAGTCCTAGCCATTTGACAGATAACTTGTTGCCTTTTCTGCGGATGATTTTTTCTATGAGATATGTGTCAGGCTGTTTAGTTTTGCTGAGTTCTTCTTCATAGAATCTGCCTTTGAGAATTTCTCCTCGGTGATCTTTTATTATGTATGTGTTAAGGGTCCCAGGTTTAACTTGAACCATTGTAAATAATTCAGTGCTCCAGTTTCTTGTAAAGCCTCTTTAGAATAAGTGCTTATATTTGCTGATTCTTACTTGATCACCCACCTTGTATTTGGCCTTTCTTGTTGTTGGCTGGTATCTAGGATAATAAACAGTCCTGATCAATTTTTGCTCATCAGATGAAGTTACCTCAGAGGGTTTCATGTTGATTGTGGAATGAACCGAGTTGTTATATTTATGTAGAAGTTCTGGAAGAATATTAATCCATTGATAATTACCTTGAAGTGTAAATTGTTTATACATAAGATTTTTTAGGGTTTTGTTGAATCTCTCTACAATTGAGGCTTTGAGATCACTGTAACTCGAGTAATGTTTTATTGACTGGCTTTTAATAAATTGCTGGAACACAGAATTATAAAATTCTTTGCCATTATCTGTTTGCAAATAGCGCGGTGATCTTCCACTCTAATTGATGATTGTCCTGATGGCTTCTGTAACACATTTTCCAGTCTTGGATTTGAGTGTAACAGCCCAGGCAAATTTTGAAAATGTGTCTATGACAGTGAGTAGATACTTGAAGCTCTTGTTGATTTTGTCTAAGTTTTTCAACTGTCCACTTGCCATCTCAATCAAGTCGCTCTGCCATAAATCATCTATGCCTTTTGTGACTACTGGCAGTCTCTTATAATTATGTCTGGCTTGTCTGTGTAATTCATCAACAATAATTTGTCTAGACATAATATGAAAACAAGAATATTGCAACTATAGGGTGTTCAGCAGCTGATACTGCAGGATTTTCTAAATATAATTTGTCTCCTATTTGTATATGAAATTCCAGAGAGCCATCATCTTCAGCATAAGATGTTTCTAATGTATTGGGATCTGTAAAATCCTCTAAATCTACACTGGTGATTTTTGGTTTGTTGTCAGCATTTGGTATTGATAAGGTGGGGTAGTGGTGTGCCTGTGGTTGAAGCCAGTATTTGATCTTGATTGGTCTCAGTGTGCCCCCAACAAAAAACTGGTAATAAAATTGTGCAGGGGACAGCATATATATTTTGCCGCCTGGTGTAAATGGTGAATCATATTCTTTGTTGGGGATGTTGTACAATTCAAGAATTACTGTATGTTTTGGATTCTCCATTATGCCGGTTATTTCTTTTTCTGCTGTAAGCAATCTGCTTGTTACAGATTCAAGGTGCTCATTGATGGTCCTAACAACATCATCATGGCCTGGCTTGATTTTTATGTCCACAACAAGTTTCATGTATTGTTGCACAATTTCTTGAAGCTGGGTGGCAAAGACCGACAAAGCATTTGCTTGATTGGATTCCATGGTTTCTAGCTGTTGCTTGATATTAGCTACAATTTGTTGCAAATTTTCAATAACTGCCAATTTTGAATTTTGAGCAGTAAGATCATGGACCTGTCTTCTAATATCCTCAAACAGGGCATGCAATTCATTAATATGTTGATTGGTTGGTAGAGTGGCCACTGTCTGAGTGAGTTGTTTGATCTCTGTCTGGATATTCTTGATATCTTCTGTTTTCAATATGCGATTCACAGCTATCTTAATATTTTTAAGTTCCTGTGATGTAGGCAGATTTGATACAGTATTTGCAAAGATTCAAGTGCCAATTTTACATCATTTAATTCAGAAGCATCAACCACACCACGCATAGCATCTTGGAGCAGGGCTATATCTGCCTGAGTGGGTGTTGACTGTTGTAAAATTTCAAGCTTTGTTTGGATATTATCGATCAAGTGATGAAAATGAGATAGTTCAGATTCAGTGTTGAGGTTTTCAAGCTTTGTGATTTGTTGCTGGACACTGATAAGTGTGTCTACAATACCAGGCAGGCGGGATTCTAGAGATTCTTGTATATTTGTCAAATCACTTTGCACTGCTGCTATTGTACCCTCAAGATGGGTTATGGTACATTGAATTTTTCCAAAATCTTCATATCTTTCAAGTTGCTGCTTAATGTTGGCAACACTCCGAGTTATTGCACTCAAAGCATCAGAAGATGGCAAGTTGTTCATAAAATTTTCAAGTGTCTCAATTTTTTCTTTAACCTCGGCTATGGCATTGTTCAAGGGGTCCAGATTAGGTATTTGGAGTGATTGAATCTGTTCTTTTAGAGTGGAAATCACTAGATCAAAATCTTCTTGTGATTTTATACTTTTGACAATTGTTAGGAGCTGTGCCTGGACATTATTTATTTGCTCTTCCAATTGTTGTTTCAATTGCTCAGAGTTGGTAGCCTGGGTCTTAAATTAGGCTTGAAGAGCTGCTACAGCCTCTTCTAAACTTTGAAAATTATCCAATGTTGCCAGATCAGTATATTTCTGAAGCAGCAATTTGAGTTCTGAGTCAATTTTAAGAAGAGGGTCCATGCATTGTGATTGTAAATTTGTAATTTCTAGTTGAAGACTGGCATTGAGTGTGGTTTGTAAAGCTTGTAAATCACTTCTTAATTTCTTGACTCTGACATCAAGCATCAGAATCTCATCACTGTGATCTTCATGCCTTGTATGGCCAAAAATATCATTAGGCATTTTGTTTTAGTTGTTATTTATTATTGAATATCTAATTCTTAATTCTATAAAAAAAGGTATAAGCTTGTCATAGGATCCAAGGACCTCAATATATAAGCAGTCACCAGCAGAAACAGTATAAACAGTGCCAGAAATCATGTTTGAGTGCTTAATTCTATAAATATTTCTCCCTACTGAAATCTTGACATTACCCTCAGGGGTTGTAATAAATTGCAATTGACCACCTACAGGTAATTGGTAACGATTTAAATTATGTACAATGTTTTACCTGTTTCATCATCAACATCTGTAAGTATGCTGTTCAGATGAATAATTAACAAATCACTTAGTTTAGATATTATATCAGAAGAGGGTTGCGGTGTTGGCAGGTCCATAATAGCCTGTTTTTTGAACCCAAATAAGTTCATAGGCATGATTATTTATTTCAAATCATGCTCTGTAATTGGGCATTGTTTGCCACTTTTCAAATCACAATGACCCCATGGTAAAGTATGTATGCCACATGATAAAATGCATCTCTTGCTTCAACACATTATAATACAATTTTAACATGTGTAATTTGGCCAATTCCAATATCACAGCCCCTACATAAATAGGCTTATCAAACTTAATCTTTGTTTTTTTCATGTTGAAAAGTGCCATATTCTCATCATAAATTCTTCTGTAATTGAAGTTGGGCTTTGCAATCAATTTTTTGCTCCGGCTGGGGTCAGTAATTATTTTAACATCAATATGTTTTCTGACATTTTCAATTGTTTTGCCATACACAGAATTGACCATCAATTTAAACAAGGTCTTATCAAATTGGCTCATTGCAGATGTTCGAAGCACTGTGTTTGTATCAATGTATGGTTTCAACCATCTTGAGTGCCTGAACCTCAAAACTTTTCCAACTTTGGTCACTTGAACACCATGATTCATCAGGAACTGGAGGTTTTTGTAATATATGACATAATCCTGTTTCGGCTCTAGAGTCATCATCAATTTCTTCTGTTTAGAGCCAGGTGAACACTTAACCTCAGGAATTGGGGGCAGATCAGAAAATGTATTGTGTAAATTATCAGGAATTGTCAGATCAACCTCTAAGAACAGGCCATAGTGACTGTCATCAAAGTCCTGAAGATCCTCAATGTTGAAATCTTCAACCCACTCAAGCCCTGCATATGGCAGTTTTTTCATCATGGCATAACCATAGAAGCTGTTGGCATCCACATACAGTATATAATTTGATGGCAGTGCTGGGTCATAATCAGGAATATATTTGTTATTTGCTCTGGCATATCTCTGAGAACATTGCACCATGCCCCCTCTTATACATTGTTCCATAAACAGATACATATCTTGATCCTGGATCAGATCCAATTGCATTTTAGTGTTTAAAAACATTGCAGACCGTGCTAGGCCTGGCGCACTGTAAAAATACATTGGATCCAGCTTATAACTTTCCATGGAAGATTTTCTGAATGCCTGCAGTATATCAGCTAAGAGAGTGACATCAAGTTTTAAATAAGCCTTGTGATAATCACCAAATGTCTGGCATTTTAAATTGTTCCACATCAACTGGGCATGGTGATAATCATCATCAGTGATTCCAAATCCTCTGATTTTGCTGTAAAACTCTTGTTGTGGTGGCAGAGAACACTCATCAAATTTAGAAAAATCTGTAACATAATCATATGGATATACACCCTTCCGCCTAATTTATTTCAGGTCCTGATTTGGAAACAAAGCACATGTAATTTTGAATTGATCATCAGATAATTGAGTGGCCAGTGTAGCCAGGCTAGCAGACAGAATTCTGTATGAATCAAAAAATCTTAAGTGAATAGAAACACCATTAACTTTAATTATTTTGCTAATAGCAATATATTTCTCATTATTTTCAGCTAAAATATTTAAATTCTGCTTGTCAAACCTTTCGTACCTGATCAAATGATGAAAATCATAATTGGATGCACCACGGCAAAATATAGGAACAAATTTTGGTCTCTGGATCTGAATATTACAGCTATTACACAGGGCCATTAAGAATTTACCATCTGTACGAGAATGGTGATGAACCTTGATATTTGCATCTGAAAATTCAGAATCACATACCGGGGATTTTTCTGCTTTGTTGAAATCTTCAATCTGTTCCTCTGTTAAAGGCAACATAGGTTTTGATTTTAATAAGATATTAGATGCTATGTCATGGCACTCATTTTCTATTCTATCTGCAAATTCTTTGATGGCATCTGCTCCCATGTATAAATCTTCTTTACTAACAACCCCATCCTGTACAACAACATAATAAAAACTGGAAGATTCATGTAGCTGGTATGGTGTAATTGAAGATTCATCAGGATCTGGGCTACAGAATGCAAGAGGTTTGAGATTTGATTCAAAATCACAGACTATATATGCTGGGTGTTCCAACAGGGCTTCAAACTTTTTGAATTTTGCATTTTCACTTGGCATTGGCATCACCATATGAACAGGTTTATGGTTGCCACAGTATTTCAGATGCTCAATTAACTTGTTTTTAGCAATTTCTGCATTTTTTTTACGAACCCCATTTATTATTTTTTCACCATCAAATAAAGACAAACATCTTCTACACAACTTGAATATTGTATTGGATTTGTCTAGTTGTGTTCTGACTAAAGCTTCAAGACTGTGTATCAGAGTGTAATGATATGTACCATCTCCTTTAATTAAGAGCAGATCAATCGGAATAGCAGATTCATCATCAAGTGTACTGATTCTGAGAGGATCTATCAAGCAATTGTCACGGCCAGTAGAACAAGTAAATACATTAATAGATAATTGTTTGCCATTGATGTGCCTGGCCTTTTTTTCAAATATATCAATATTCTGAACAAGCATTGGATATTCTAAACCCTCCATTGCTTCATCAAAATCATTTTCATGTTGTTTATAATAAGTTATTCTCTCAGGATGCCTTGAAACTGGATACAAAGCAGCTAAAATACACCACAAAAAGCATTTCTCGTCATTATTTTTTATATTAACCACGGCTGTTTTGTTTTTGATATTGGCAGGTAATAGCAAATATGTAGATCCTTGTAATGGGCTGAATTCAGAAATATTAACATAGAGCTTGTGTGGAAATCCGCATAGGCTCCATCCTGACTCTTTTGCCGCAAATTCAGAGTGTTTAATATTCAATTGATCTATCAAACTGCTTATTATTTTGTCCGAATTTGCATTTGAATATACCGGTACAGTTTCTGTTATGTGGGGCTGTGTAAATTTTGAGCCATTTGCCATCTTATATTGTGTAAACAATTTGAGAGACAGCTTATAAGAGCCATTTTGTGCATTTAGAATTGCCTGCACATCTGGATTTATACTGTTCAAAAAATTCTTAATACCACATCTTGGCTCTGATACAAAACGGTGATCCCTTAATTGGCCGTTAAAACTGCTATGGATGGGTTCATAGCGTGGCTGCTTTGCCGGTCCAGCATTAACAGGTGTTTCATGCTTCCTTTTCAGACCAGATGTAGATGGTTGTGGGGGCAATGTTGATGACTGTGCAGAGCAAGTACCTTTATGTTTATAAGTGAAGTATTCCATGCTATATTTTCTATGGCATTTTGGGCATATTTTTGTGGGAGTTCTGCATTTGTCTGGATTACAAATATTTTGATGCTTAGCCCAATTGGGGCTGGATATATTCTTTTTGCATTGATTACAATATTTTTGATTTGGCATTTTTGTTGTTGTTTATTATATACAATTTCTTGGGGTTCAAATCAAAATTCTATGCTTAATAAAAAATATCAGTTGGGTTCAGCAGTGTGATTTGTATATTTTGTGTGTGTGTGTGTGTGTGTGTGTGTGTTAATATTTTTGGCTTTGGTATTTATATAAAATTTCTTGGGGTCCAAATCAAAACTTTATACTTAATAAACCTATGACAGGTTGTTAAAAATTCTATATATTAAATCAAATAGATTTGTAATTCAATTTATACAAATTTGCAATATTTTTGTGTTTAAAAAAATATGAGCAACACTGCAACAACACACCCTCACTCTTTAACAACTCTCACAATACTGGCTGATATGCAATGCAAAATCTCTTTATATAACCTGAGCACGGACCGCATTGAAAATATCTGAAACAATAAGCCAATCAGAATATAACACATCATCACATTATGTCATAACCAACCAATCAGAAAACAACACATGTCTAATACATAATATTGGGTAATAATTTGTTGCAAAACATGATGCAATATAAATAAACCAGAAATAGGCCACAAGTGGACCGGAAGTAAATATGTGTGGGTGGGTGTGGGTGTGTGTGTGTGTGTATGGGTGTGTATGTGGGTGTGTGTGGGTGTGTATGTGGGTGTGTGTGGGTGGGTGTGGGTGGGTGTGGGTGGTTGTGGGTGGGTGTGGGTGTGTATGTGGGTGTGAATGTGGGTGGGTGTGGGTGTGTATGTGGGTGTGTATGTGGGTGGGTGTGGTCAAGGTCAAGGTCATCTCAAGGTCAAGGTCAAAGTCAAAATAATCGAAAAAATAATCGAAAAAATAATCGAAAAAATAATAGAAAAAAAATTCGAAAAAATAATCGAAAAAATAGTCAAGGTCAAGGTCAAGATCAAGATCAGTGTGTGTGTGTGGGGGGGTGTCTGGGTGTGTGTGTGTTAATACGTTTGGCGTAGTTTTAGGTGTGGTCAAAAAAATATGAAGAGGGGCATATTTTTGACAGGATTATGGACAACAATCTCACAGAAATGCCTTTTATAAGTGTAGGCAAATCAATCTGAGGGGGTCATACTTTCTCAGGAAATTCCCGAGGGCATTTTTACAAAAATCTTGGATTAGACGGGGTTCCACACTTGAGCAAAAAGCTCATATGGGCATGTTGAGCTTGTTTTAAGTGTAGGCAAATCTGCCTGAGGGGGGTTCATACTTTCTCGTCCTGATTATTGGGGTTTTTACACTACTACCCTTTAAAATTTCGTTGCGATTGTCCTTTATTATATACGTGTGACGGTTTCCGGGTAAGAATTGAACTAAAGTGAAATGTTCCGTGCTCCAATTTCTAGTGAAGCCCTTCTCGCAGGTGCGTTTAAATTTACTGATACGCACCCGGTCATCAATTTTAAATTTTGGCTTTTTTGCCTTGCGCTGATATTTGCTGCAGTAAACGCTAGAAATTAAACGCTGCTCGTCAGATTTCGTAACTGCAGCTGGCTTCATGCCTATCGTGCTGTGCACCGTATGATATAGTCCTTGATGAGTTCCGTTAGCATGTTGACCCATTAGTAATTGCCCTGAAGCGAGAAGCGTTTCCACATGCGTGTTTTCAAGGCCAGATTTGTTACTACAGCCAAACGTTGGTATTTGCGGCGTGCAGGTTTATGTAATTCGTCGACGATAGCTTGCCTAGACATTGGGATTACGTTTGAAGAGATGGACTAACGTGATGGGATTCAATGAAGGTGGTACCCTCACTTGTGTTTTGAATGATAAGTTTATCACATGCACTCAGGAAATTCCCGAGGGCATTTTTACAAAAATCTTGGATTAGACGGGGTTCCACACTTGAGCAAAAAGCTCATATGGGCATGTTGAGCTTGTTTTAAGTGTAGGCAAATCTGCCTGAGGGGGGTTCATACTTTCTCGTCCTGATTATAGGGGTTTTTACACTACTACCCTTTAAAATTTCGTTGCGATTGTCCTTTATTATATACGTGTGACGGTTTCCGGGTAAGAATTGAACTAAAGTGAAATGTTCCGTGCTCCAATTTCTAGTGAAGCCCTTCTCGCAGGTGCGTTTGAATTTACTGATACGCACCCGGTCATCAATTTTAAATTTTGGCTTTTTTGCCTTGCGCTGATATTTGCTGCAGTAAACGCTAGAAATTAAACGCTGCTCGTCAGATTTCGTAACTGCAGCTGGCTTCATGCCTATCGTGCTGTGCACCGTATGATATAGTCCTTGATGAGTTCCGTTAGCATGTTGACCCATTAGTAATTGCCCTGAAGCGAGAAGCGTTTCCACATGCGTGTTTTCAAGGCCAGATTTGTTACTACAGCCAAACGTTGGTATTTGCGGCGTGCAGGTTTATGTAATTCGTCGACGATAGCTTGCCTAGACATTGGGATTACGTTTGAAGAGATGGACTAACGTGATGGGATTCAATGAAGGTGGTACCCTCACTTGTGTTTTGAATGATAAGTTTATCACATGCACTCAGGAAATTCCCGAGGGCATTTTTACAAAAATCTTGGATTAGACGGGGTTCCACACTTGAGCAAAAAGCTCATATGGGCATGTTGAGCTTGTTTTAAGTGTAGGCAAATCTGCCTGAGGGGGGTTCATACTTTCTCGTCCTGATTATAGGGGTTTTTACACTACTACCCTTTAAAATTTCGTTGCGATTGTCCTTTATTATATACGTGTGACGGTTTCCGGGTAAGAATTGAACTAAAGTGAAATGTTCCGTGCTCCAATTTCTAGTGAAGCCCTTCTCGCAGGTGCGTTTGAATTTACTGATACGCACCCGGTCATCAATTTTAAATTTTGGCTTTTTTGCCTTGCGCTGATATTTGCTGCAGTAAACGCTAGAAATTAAACGCTGCTCGTCAGATTTCGTAACTGCAGCTGGCTTCATGCCTATCGTGCTGTGCACCGTATGATATAGTCCTTGATGAGTTCCGTTAGCATGTTGACCCATTAGTAATTGCCCTGAAGCGAGAAGCGTTTCCACATGCGTGTTTTCAAGGCCAGATTTGTTACTACAGCCAAACGTTGGTATTTGCGGCGTGCAGGTTTATGTAATTCGTCGACGATAGCTTGCCTAGACATTGGGATTACGTTTGAAGAGATGGACTAACGTGATGGGATTCATTGAAGGTGGTACCCTCACTTGTGTTTTGAATGATAAGTTTATCACATGCACTCACGTCAAACACAGTAACATCTTCGTCTTGGTGTATTTCATATATGTTGCGTGTTTCGTTCCAATGTGCCAAAATAATGTTTCCTGCTTTCTTGACACCACGATTCGATATTAAGTTCATGGTGGGGACACTAGCTTTTCTGCCGTGAGACCAATACGAAAATTCGTTTATCTGAATAGTGCAATCGATGGGAAACTTGTAATACGGATGATAAGGATGCAACATCTACAGTTTGTTACCTTCAACGAACGTGGAAATTTACTGCTGATTCGGAACGCTGTTGATTTCGATGGCATCCAGAGAATGCAGTCTTGCGAATTTAGTATCGACGGTAAGCAGGTTAAGGTGAACCTGCCCCAGTGTATTTTCTAAAGCTACAAGTTGTTCTGCAATGTGATCTGATATGGTAGAAAATGACGGTTTGATTTTAATTTTAACATTTAATTGTTTGTAGTTTTTGTTCAATTCTTGTAATTTTGCACCGAAAGCGGCCAGCGTAGTTTCCTGTGTGGATTCCAGGGCTCAAATTTCATCTATAATGTTGAATACAATGTTCTGAAGGTTCTCAACTAGATTCAATTTCGAGCTTTTCACGGTAAGGTCGTTCAAAATGTTCCTCATGTCCATAAACTGGGTATGAAGATCCGTGACACTCTGCGATGTCGGCAACGTGGACACCATTTCGCGAAACGAAGCAATTTCACCTCGAATCTGTTCCATGTTTGTTGTTCCTGTTTCTAATAGTTTTAGCATTCGATATATGTTCCTTTTCAAAGCATGTAATTTTTAGAGGTAGGTAGATTGGTTACTGTATTTTCGAGAGCAGTCAATGAACTTTTTATGTCACTCATCTCGGATAATGACGTCACTGCCGTTTTAATTTTTTTTTAAATCTTCGTTCGAAGGCACACTTCTAACAATTCCAAATCACCCTGGATGTTGTGCAGTACATGACGAAAATGGTTAAGATTTCTTTCAACCTTCAAATTTTCCAGGTAATCGATTTTCTGCTGAACCGTGCTTAAAGTATTTTGAATACCCGTTTGAGCTTGAGCGTCGTTGGTCAACAACAAAGATGCCTGAAGCTTAGCAATAGTGGTTTGAATGTGTTCTTAATCTTGATAAGCCTCTAATTGAATCTTCATGTTTGCCACGCTCTTGCTAATGACTAGCAATTCATCGGAGGATGGTAGATATTTCATTGTATCTTCTAAAATTTGTAATTTAGATTTATTTTCTTCAAAAAGTGGTGGTGAATTTTGTGGTGAATTTGAAAACATAATTTTGTAGACGTTCCACATGAAGCTCAGAGAAATTCTTCTCAATTGTGGAAGTTCGTTCTTCGATTTCGAGTTTTAATTTTTCCAAACTTTCGTTTGATATTGCTGTAAGTTCGCAAAATCATTTTGAGGCGAATCCACACTAAATTGTATATTTTGTACGTTTTCGTACGAAGGCACGTAAACATAATTTTTTATTAGTGTTTTCAACTCGGAATCAATTTTCATAATAGGACCCAAGCATTGTGTTTGTAAATTAGCCACTTCAGATTTTAAACTGTTGTTTAACGTCTCCTGCAAAGCAATCAGGTCACTTCTCAACTTTTTACCTCGAACGTCAAGCATGAGAATCTGGTCTGTATGGTTCACTCGCTTCGTGTGTCCGAAAATGTCGTTAGGCATTTTGTTAATGGTTATTTATTATCGCATACGTGATTTTCAGTTCCACGAACATAGGAATGAGTTTGTTGTAATCTCCAAGGAGTTCAACGTAAAGATAATCTCCTGCAGAAACAACGTAGGTATTAGCGGAATCCATCTTGTCGTGCTTGATTCGATAAATGTTGCTCCCCGATGAAATTTTGATTTCGTCTGCATTCTCCGAATTCACGGTGATACGAATTTTTCCGCCGATCGGAATCTCGTAGAAATTTAAATTGTTGTTGAAGATGTAAAAAGTTTTGCCTACGCCGTCGTCGTATTTCGTTCAAATGCTGTTCAGGTGAACGATCAACAGATCGTTGAGTTTGGATAGTATTGAAGATAAAAATTCATTATCTGTAGTCGTGTGGCGTACAGTTTCCTTGTTGGTTCGCTTTCTGAAACCAAATAAATACATAGGTATTTTCACGTTATTTAATACATTACAAAAATTCTATGACGTGTTTTGAAGATCCAATTTACCATTATACACAATTTGAGTTTTGTTTTAGGTTCTTATCGGGTAAAAATACGCTGTATTTATCATTAAGTAACAAGCGCTTGATGTTGCACTTACGTCTTATGTTATGCATGAAGTTTAAAACCAGTTAGAAAAAAGAGTTGCAGGTTGAACTTAATGACTTAATGACTTCCGTCTAGTGGCATGAGTGAATGTCGTTCGTTATCTCTTATCTTCTTCCCTATGCTTCAAGCACGCAAAACAGAAAAGAGAGAGAGAGACATCGTGGTAAAGCGGTTAGCGTCTATTGAGGACCCTGGCACATTTGTCCCTGGTATTCCAGTGTCCCCACTCGCGTGTATGTACTTGACAATCAAGTACATTTAATTTATTGTCCCAACAATCCAATGCTAGCTTGGTCACGCGTGTTGTGTAGAGTTCGTGCGAAGTATTCACAATGCGATGATCGGTGGCTAGCTTTGTTCTTTTTAAACAGGCATTCTTTGTAACCTCCTATGGTGAATCTACTTCTACAAGTTTTTCCCACCCCCTTTGCTTTCTTGACCTCTTTCTTATCCGCAAATTTCACGCAGTACATTTTTGCCTGAAGTCCTGCAGATTCACTGATGTAATTACCGGCCGCCTCGTCTTTGAACATTCCTATGGTCATTTTATTTTCTGACGAATGCAAAAGATGGCCTGATGGTAAGTTGCTAAAATCAAAAAGATGCTTCATCGAAGTCAGATAATGATGGAGGTCTTGCGTTTGGATTAGAAACACAAAGCTATCGGTGTCGATGTAGCAAATTTGATTGTTATCCCCATAAAATATTTGGATTCGTACACGAGTAATTTAGAGATTTCAAGAACGGTGGCACCTATAGCAATCGGCTTATCGAGCTTCACTACCTTCTTTTTACGTTCAACGAATATTAAATTCTCATCGAAAATTTTGAACGTCTTGAAGTATGAGGAAGCAGCAATTTTCTCAAATTTCTTCACATCCGTAACTAATGTTGCATCGATGTACTTGCTCACGTTGTCCATTCTTTTGCCGTAAATTGCATTCTTAAAAAACTTGTAGAAGTCTCTTTCTACAGAAGTTGTAGATTTTGTTCGAGGCTTGCTGTTCTCAGCAATATACGGCTCCAACCATTTGCTCTGTCTGAACTTCAAACCTCTATGTATTTTCTTAAGCTGCAAACCAAGATTCAGATAGAATTGAAGTAACTGTAGGGGAGAATGTAATTTCGTTTGTTTTTCAAGCTTAATCCGAGTTTTGGCTCCGATCGTCCAGGTGTTTTTTTCTTTTACTGAAGCCATGGTTAATCCTTGATGTTTATCATGGAGCGTTTCAGGATATTCAAGGTCGACTTCCAAAAAACAGCCCCATTCGTTATTTTCGGTGCAGTTGAGAAAATCCTTGGAGGAGAGTTCATCTTCGTCCATCCATTGATAGTCACTGAAGGGAAGACACTGCGGCATGGAATAGCCATATAAATTATTCACATCCTAGTAGACAATATAGGTGTCAGGTTTGATGCATCGTAACTAGGAGAATAATAATGTTTTGCAACAGCATGGCGACGTGGACATTGGACAATGACAAAGCGTACTGCATTCTCAAGAAATACATATTGGTCCTTGTTCGTGATGAGGTCCAGCGCTACATTGGTGTATTTCAACATGGACTCCCATGTCAGTCCCGGTGTTGTAAAAAAATGTGCTGGGTCCAACTTGTAGATTGCAATACATCTGTTCTGAATCGATTCGAAAATGTCCATCAAAAGGGTGACGTCAAGTGTGAGATACAGTTTGTGATAGTCCCGAAAAGTTTGACAATTGAAGGTCGATCACACTCTACGGGCATGTTGATAATCATCTTCGGAACAAACGTGCTCGGTGAGATGAGAATAAAATGCAGTACGCGGTGGCATTTCGGTATCGTAAAATTTGTCGAAATCTTTGACGTATTCATAGGGAAAAACGCCCTTACGTTTGAAAAGATTCAAATTGTCGTCCCCAAAACATTGTTTCGTGGCCACAAGATCTTCGTCGCTAAGTTGAGCTGCAAGGGTGGCCAGGCTGGAAGACAGGAAATTGTAAGAGTCGAGGATTCGCACTTCCACACTTCCTCCGTGTTCGAGAGGTATCCACACCCTTACAGCAATATACATTTCGCTTGTTCTCGGATTGATCCTGATGCGATTGGTGATATTGTAGAGATCTTTGATGAACAGACGTGTATCGTACTTCTCTGTGTAATGGAGATACACAGCAATGAATCGTGCTTCCTTGAATTTGAGATTACACACGTTACAAATGATGGAAAAATTTTAGAATTTTGATGGTTGTGATGAATGACCTTCCGATTTTCGTCGGTAAAATAATGGTTGCACTCCTCGCATCTTGTGGCCATGTCATGTCTCTGTTGTTGTTCCGTTGTGAGTGGGGGTGGAAAAACGTAAGGGCTTTAAGTCTAGGTGCAAGTTCTTTGGCACATTCTGCTTTTTTGACATTTTTTTCCCCAGCATCGGGTCCACAATACGTAATAACCTCATTTAACTTTTCCCCGTAAATGGCAAAACTTCAAGGTTCGTGGTGAAAAATTGCTATTATGTTTAAAATATTGGGGTCAGGGTCGCATGACTCTAACGGAACTTGAAAAATTTTAAAATCAGCATAAACAGCAATAGGATGGGGGAGAAGAGCCTGATATTTTTGAAATGTCATCTTGCTTCCGGTTTCCGGCATGACAACTTCGGGTTCTGCATGCATCGAACCGAAACAATTGTGTTGTTCTATTTTTCCCAAGCGAAAAATTCCCAAGCACCGATCGCAAATTTCAATCTTGTCGTGATTCTTGCTTATTTGTTTTCCCACTAGGCGTGAAAATTTGCGAATTAAACTGTAACGACCGTCTATGAGAAGAAGCTGAATACACTATTTTGGCTTTTTGCAGGTTTGAGAACGCAAATGTCCCCGCAATCGTCAACCCCGAACACGGAAATATTAATGTTTGGCCCCTCTTCTTCTTTATACTGTTTTACAAATATGTCGATGTCATTCAAACCCACTGGATATGAAATTCCCTTCATCACTTTTTTGAATCTCCTCTTGAATCCGGTATAGTTGGACAGACGTTGGGGGTGATCAGTCGCTGGGTGTAACGCTGCGATGACAGACCATAAAAAATTCTTCTTATCTTTACTTTCTATGTTTAGCACTGAATTTTGCTTTTTTTTAATCGCTGGTGCAGCACAACCCGCTAGCGCTTTCAAATCGCATACTCTGAGCTGTAACATGTGGCTACGGCCACAAAGACTCCAACCGCTTACGCGTCCTTCAAAATCCTGTTGTTTTCTTGCCAGATGGTCTAATAGACGACTTGTAATTTCGTCAAGATCGATGAGATTACCCTGATGTAAGACTTCACATCCTACATAAAAACTGAAACTGCTTCTCTGGGACGAGACGACTTTCTCATACATAAGAGTTAACAAAAGATGAATTTTGATTGCGATGTTAATAATACAATCCCGTAATTTGTCAACAACAAGAGATTTCCAATTATCCAAGAACGTGCCAGAATCACATTTTTCATCAGGTGAAGATTTATACGTCATGATCCGTGCGCTTTTATTCAAAGCAGAGCCTTCATGCGCATCAATGCGAGATTTTTTTGCCGGGGCGACATCAACACTCTCATTTTCCGGTAGGCGACATCTCTTCTTATGCTTAGACATTTTCAGCTTAGAAATCAACTTCTCACAGTTTCGGCATGGCACATTTTTGCAGAGACCAGAGGGGCCGGATTGCGGCTCCATTCTGTATCTATGTTATTTTATATGTCCAAAGCTTTGATTTTATTTGGGTGACGGAGAATAGCATTGAAACAGGAAAAAAATCAAAAAGCTGAACATGCTAGACATCGTACACGCGAACAGTTGTGAAAAAGAATGGAGCAAAAAGTTTGTGTGGCATGACTTTAAAAAAATGTTATGTCTCCTCCGGGTATGTAATTACCGTATTCTCATCTTCAAAAACGCAAAAAATGTCATTAAACACACTCGCAAAAATAATAATAACAAAAATAACTTACCTCTAAAAAACTTGTAGACAAAAACATAAGAGTCCCACGTTGCGCAAAAAGACTTGTATCACAAAAAAGAGCGTACTGAACTATCACAATGAATGTTCACTATGATACCGCTACACAAAGCAGGAAACTTTTCCGTTATATATTCACTCACCCACGTGTTGCCCTGGCACTATGGACAATGTTACTTCCTTTCTTTTCAGCAACACCGTTATTGACGCAATTGGCCTTTTCAGCGACACAGTTGTAAATATTACTTCCTTCTTCTTTTTCAGCGAGACCCCCGGTTGACCGATCCACCTATGTGTTGTGTGCATTTCCTGTCACAAATGACCTTCTATTCTTTTCAGCGAGACAGGAAATGCACCCCACACATGTTCCGCGATAATCATTACAGACTAGCCGAGGTCCCAACAGACAGCAAGAATAAACACGGAAGCCAGATAGTCGCACACAGATGATTTTTTAGGTCCAACGTTCGTGGATCGACTATATATACTCTTTTTCTGCCGTCTGGGGGTGAATTAAAAATTATCCGAACTTATTAAGTGCGGGGAAAGGTAGCAGAGATCTAATCCCAATTGAATGTGCTTGCCTACTAATTCAAATTCGAAACATCGTCCGGAAGTTGGATTTTGTTTCACTTTTACCCGTAAAGCATTTGGATTATCTTTCCGAATCATTCTGTAAAATTGATAAGTGATGTAGTCACGATATTGGTTAATGATATCTGCAAATACCATGATCGTAAAAAAATATAATAATGATAATTTTTCACAAATGTTTTCGTCTTTTAACAACTAATCGTTTAACATGCAAATCATTTCGTGTTAATGTTGGCGTTCGGTTATAAACGCTCATTTTTTTACGAGGAGCTAAAACATTTGCAAGTTCTGGAGAAACTTGGCACTCGGAAGGTTTGCATAGAGGGTGTGAGATTGCAGGTCCGCGTATTCCAGCTAAACTGCTACTCCGTTCAAATCTACGGAAATATTTATTTTTTTCCGTTGAGGTATCGATTTGTAAAATATAGATTTATAATGGGGTTGTGTTTGATCTCCATTAACTTACCTCCGCTCAACAAACCAAAACCTTGCTGCAACACGTATTTACGAATTTGACTCCGTACACTAACTAAAGTTATGAAGTAAATTGAAAGTAACAGAAGGTAAATGGTATCTCCTTCTATGACACCGTTAAATTGCGTTGGTTGGAGAGGTGTCAATTTTCGAGTAGTTATTTTTTTATATTTCTTCAAGTAGTACTCGTAAAGATCTTTCGTGGTCACACTCACGATAATAGGATTTTTTTTAGAGTAAAAAAATGTTTGAGACTGTAGGTGGTATGTGTGTAGCCGAAAAGGTGTGGTTGGATGCGATTGCTTTACAGCAAGCTGGTGTAGGTGCATTTATCGGTGGATACTGAAACCATTTATTTTTGTTCCTAGGAATAAAAAATCAAATATTTGTTTGCTTGAAAGCACACATTTTGGTTTACAAATCGCAATACAGAAAATGAGAGGTTGGGGGTTTACAAAGATCACGATATGGAAACCTAAAAAAAATGTTCCGAAAATAAGAGATGCGAACATTAGAGGTTTACGAAGATCACGATATGAAAAAAACATGAGGAAAAAGCAGCAACATTTTAGGTTTACAATGCTCACGACATAGAAACATGGACGACACATGTTTTAGAAAGTTACAACGCTGGAGCGTGCGTACTTGAAAGTACATTTTTGACACTCATTTTTCAGAGCCTTTTTTTCGCTCTTTTAGTTCGTCACTGCAATGAAACAGCCGCGAGCGTAGAGAGATAGTGAGTTCGTGCACTAAAATGACAGGTTTTTGAACGGTCTAAGTTGGGGTTGTTCTCAAATGCACATTTACTACCTACTCAACGACATCATGATTTATTGATGACTTGTTGATTTAAGTCCGCATTATGCACAGATAGACTAATCGGGATTGGATCTACAGTTTAACGTTGCATCCGAACCATTATGTGCTTCCACTGAGTATCGAACCCAGGACCTTGTAATGGAAGGCGAAGGCGTTATCACTACACGATTGGGAAGGACCGGAAGGACATCATGGCCTCTCGCAATTTTTCGCATTCTACCAAATGATGGGAATTTCGTCCAAAAATAGTTTCGAGAACCAACCCTCTGCGATTGCATCACCCTCAACTGAAAATAGATGTCGTGTGTGCATTACAAGTTAAATCGCCAAAAGATGAGGATCTCGCGAGAAGATGAGAATTTCACCAAAATATGAGAATATCACCAAAAGATGACTTGAGGCAGGAAAATTATAGTCCTCTTAAATAAGCACAAACATGTATTTATAGTTAAACATTTAGAAGCCTGAACTCATGAAAATTAATTAGCGTTCAATCAGGGAAAACAATTTATTTATTACCAATCCATGTGTAACAATATTTTTCATATATTGGTACCAAATAAATATTCGCACTGGCAAATTTAAATATTTTCATGATAACATATGTAATTGTGATGTCATGTGTTGTAAATTATTACGAATAAGAAGTACATAGTACAATTAAATAATTGTCAAGGTTAATGACGCTTTGAAACTATTATGTGAAAGCATACTTATATAAAATAATTACATATTCTTGTATACAAGACATACATCTCATGAAGAATTGTTAAACCACACCATTCTAACAGCAGCGGTAAGAGTTAGACTTCATGTATGTCTTGCTTCTTTATAGAATAGAAATATTCAACCAACACTTAATAATATGTAATTTTTAAATAGCTATGAACATTCGTAAAATATAATCACATAATTACAATTATTCAAATTTTTGAAAAACAGAAATGTACCACATTAATTGGTTAAATTCTTCAGATAATTCAACGCAAATGTAGTTCATTATATATATATATATATGCATTTAAGTAGTGTTAGTGATGAATAATGTCAATTTTTGAGTAATTTTCCCACGTTGTTACATAGCATTAGATATAACATTCTTCCTGGACACAACTAATAACGTGCTGCACTTTTCTTATAACAAAAACTGCCTTGTTCGCGTAACCGATTCAATTAATATTTTACTAGACTTATAGGTCCGTCTAATTCCCTGCAGTTTTCGACATTGTCCTTGCACTCACGCGTCTAATTAGTTAAATAATGCAACACCGACTTGTCTGCTTCGTTCATTAGGTGTTGTATTTAACGTCTGCATCGTTTTATAGTGTTGAGTAAGGTCACGTGGTGTGTGCTAAGCAATCAAATGAACATTTAAATCAGCACACATGCATTTCTTTAAAGTTCGGAATTCTAACATCGATTTCTTTTTCAAGAAGAGAATACTTAGTTCAACATAGTTTCCTTGCACAGCCTGATGCACATGCAGCACACCTATTTACAAAAAGTGCAGCGAACTAGACTAGGTTGTGCAGAACCCTAGCTAGAAATTCCTAAGGCTGCGGGGAAAATATAATCAGGTGGCTCATTCAAAGAACTCGCCCCCCTCTGCATGGCGAAAACATAATTATTTTAGTAATCCACATCAATTAGTACTTGGACTTCACCTCATCTCCGTTGATTTATCTTATCTAATATCTTAACTAAATTGCAAGAAACATTTGCAATTTAGTTAAGATATTAGATAAGATAAATCAACGTAAAGTAAAATTGTCCTGCAAAAATATGTTAATAATGCGAATTTGACATCATTTATCGTCTTATTTTTCATCGGATAATGTGCAATTAGTACGGCATACTTCTTTTTCTATGGCGCTCCGGTTAGTATTTGGTGCAAGGCCTCCCCAATCTTCCTCTTCCATCCTGTCCTATCCAAGTCTGCTCTCTTCCAAATTCTAGTTCTAAGTAGTTGTACTGCATCTGCTTCAACAACTTCTTCCCATATGCTTCTGGGTCTCACCACTGATCTTTTCCCTCCAAAACTTCCTTATGTCACCTTCTTGGTAATTCGGCTGTCATCCATCCTGATTATGTGTCCTGGCCATTCTAACCTTTTAGCTCTTAAATGAGCTGAAATGGTAACATCTTTGTAAAGTTCAGGTATTTAATGATTGGTTCTAATTTTTCACATACCTTGCACTTTTATTGGCCCAAATATTTTCCTCAGATTTCCGTTCAAACAAGTCCACTATTTCAGCTGCGCTTTGATTGAATGTCCATGTTTTACTCCCATATATAATTATGCTGCGAATTAGGGTTTTATTCATTCCCAACCTCGGACCTGATGAGACAGGATGTCTCACTCGTCTCGCTGTACAACGCCCGAGTTAAGGTCGAAACGTTGCAGATAATCACCGTCCTGGAGTGAACCTCCGAAAACAAGTTGTTCGCCAACCCATATGGTTTTCGTCGAAATGATTACACTCCATTCTGCACCGAAAAACACTTTCGGCCAAATTTTTGTCAACGGTATTCAATACGCTGTCATTGCATAGGCCGCCCATGTTCGTCTGTTTGAGTAAACAACTTAAGGTAAAGTTCAAGACTATTTTTGACTTAAACAAAGTTTGGTTTCGTCTTCAATACTAAGAGGAAGAATGCCGCCCTGCCGATATGGCAGTAGGATCAGCAGTAAAGTGCTACAGTAAGGTAGTCATTTGTCACGTTCCTCTAAACTGACGAACAAATCATTCATGCCTTACAGGCACTCGGTCGGTTTTCACGTAGACACAATTCGACGTCTCCCTCAGCGACTTCCAACTCCAAATTCGTCGTCCCAGACTGGTCAAGAATATCCAAAAATTTCATTACCACTGGTCGTTGTTACTATACGACGCCCACAATTGACGCACGAGGAGGCACGACCCTCATCTGATCTCGGCTCCATTTCTGGATTCAAAATCCAGGTGGAAAATCTACTGCCACAAAATTTTCTACAATGACATCGCTGTCAAATTCTTGGCCATAGACGGCGTTCTTGCTATCTGTCACCCAGATGTGTTAAATGTGCAAGAGGGCACAACATTACAGAATGCCCAAACCGATCACCCGGTATCCCGGCTGTATGCAATTCCTTTGCCGGGTCACACACATCGAATTACAGGGGTTTCCCCCTATATCTACGTTCTCTCCAGGCTTCCCGTGCTCCAGGCTCCAAGCAGTCCACCAGGGCCACAACAACAAGGAGAAGAAGAAACATCTTCAACTGCTTCCATTCAACCACCAGCGACTTTGCGTTCAACGCCATTAAACAAACTTCGATGTCACAGCCGAGCACCATTCAACAACATTAGCCATTTACCAGCGATATATTGGCCGCTCCTTCTCCCAGCAAATCACAGGCCTTCTTCTCGTGACAGACAATGCAGAGAGCCGACAACCTAGAAGTATTACATAGACTCCTCATTACCTTTCTGAACCCAACACTAATCCAGCCAATACGGACATCGGTGGAAGGACTTCGATCCCTACGCCGGACACAGGATGCGCATGCCAGAGTGCAGATTGATTTGGAGCTTATGTCTTCCATCTGACCTTCTTATATTTTTCGTTTGTGTTCGTACGTCTTTGTCTTGTATTGTACTCTATCTTTGTATTGTATCCATCATATTTTCTACGTACGGGAACACTATCGATTTCACCTTCCACAACAGTTGCAGAAGATTAATATAAAATGCGATGAAATGAAAATATTTGTTGTAAAATATACCCGAAGTTGCGACACCAGTAAATGTTTCTCAATAAACAAGATGTTTTCACGGTAAAGTGATGACTTGAAAAAAAAGGGGGTTTTTAAAACAAAAATTTGGCTCTATATTTTACTCCATGGTATTTGGGAATTATAATACAACAACATTGCTTGTAGAACTGCATGATCCAAAATATGCACCTGCACAGTAAACAGTATACAAAAAAACAAGCATTATATTTTAACAAGTGATATGATTAATCAATATTGAGAATTTTTTTTTAGATCTCTGTAATGCACAATGGTATATTTTTTTTCCACCAACACGTCATCACAACACCAAACAAACATTTTTATAATTCACTATTGCGAGCAAAACTAGAAGACAGCGTTACATCAATTCTTTGCAGAAATACAAGAATGTTAATCTAATGAGGTGTTATAACATAGGATTTCGTGAAATTTACTTTTTTCAGCTTCACTTTTTACATTTTCGGTGTCAAAAACGTGTTTACCCAAATCTAGAAATATAGTCCCTTCCATAAATAATGTTCAAACCCTCCCTTACTACCAAAATCCCTTGCCAATTCTATCCGCCATTGAAATTTAATCTTCAATCCTACTATCCACATTTCCATGCCAATTTTATACTCATTGTTGACACTGAATAATGGTTGCCCAATCCAAAGAAATTTAATTTTCATCCCCCACAAAACATTTTCCTCAATATTCTAAGAGGCAATAGTAATACACACAATCCTAATATAGTTATCAATTATGTATGGTGTACCTCAAAAACTGGGGCTATCATGCAGTTGTGTAACAAGGTCTGTGAGAAGAGGGTGACAGCCTGGGGTCTTATGACTGAATGCCTGAATGGGTCTCGCATCCCGTGGGGTTTATTCAAAAAATATAAGAAGTTTAGAAGTGAGAAAAATATATGGAAAATACTATCTTGTCTTCGTATTAAAACTGCAACATTCTATAATATTTTTATTCTGCCTTTAAATTTTAGTTGAACCTTACAATTTGAATGAATATATTAAATACTTAGTATTTCAGAAGCAACGTCGATATAAATGGGTTAGGAACAAAATAATCAATTTTATCGAATCTGTAAATATTTTTCATGCTAAGGTTTTAAGGAAACGCAGAAAGAGCGTTAGAAACTTCTGAACCCACACAGCTAAAATAGGCACATAGCAAACGGGTCGTATTTTTTGTGTTCAGAACGATAGACATGTTTAAAGCCTTAGGACAATTTCTTACACACGAACACAAGGTTGATTACGAATTTTAGTATTAAAGGTTTGTAGAACATTGTATGCTATTAAGAGATTATGAAATTTCATAAAAGTGATATAGTTGTATTTTCTGATTCGCTTCATTATTTTAAGTGTTGATCTAGGTAATGATAAATAAATATTTGCAATATTGAGACCATTGAAAAATTTTCCATCTCCTGTAGAAAATATCAAAGTCCAATGTCAGACCTACCATTTTTCATGAAAAATGAAACATGGGTAAGTTCGGACTGCTGTATCTTTGGAAAGCAATAACACCCCGAACTTCTGTTTTCATATAGTTTTAGTATAAACTACCTTGCTTATAAACTTTCACTTGTTTTGGTGGGGCATTGTTACTTTCCATTGTTAGGCTCAATACACAGACGTGTCAAAATGTAGTTTCTGCCTGTTTTCGGCCCTTAATATCTCGGTAAAAGTACAGTGTCCCAAAGATTTGTTTACTGGGCATTGAAGCTCACTATTTGAACAAGCTGACATGACACTTTACTTGGATATTAATGTTGTTAGCAGATATAACCTTTTGAGTACTCAAAAATGGAAACATCCGTTACTTTAAAATTAGATTTATATCAAATCAGCATCAAGCAAGAAATAAACTAAGTATGCCATCTTATATTTGAATATGTACTAAGACAAGGATATTAAAAAAAAATTTAGACTTCGTCCTATTTTTGAGAGAAAAAATAAAATATTAGGGAATTTCAATATAAATTGTCACACTTCCTCATCTCTCAGAAAGTGGAACCGCCCTTTGTCTTCTCTTTTCTTGTTCCAAATGGAACAATCCATGCCTTGACATATTGTGAAAAAATTCTCTTTTTTTCTATCATGGATAGCGTAGTGGTAGCTTCTCCTCGATGTAAAAATTCAAGTTGGAGGTACACATTTTTTGGATTCCACTTTAAAATGTAAGGTCCATCTCAAAATTAGCCTTCCTGCGAATGAAGTGTGCTTAAAAAGAAAACTCTACCAAACTGTATATACAGTGGTGATCCAAAGACTTTCGATAGAACTGTGGTGCTGGTTTACCTACACATGTTTTTTAAGTAGCCAGGCATCATTTTATCATCCTTTCCTGCCTTTGATATTCTATTTACTGGGCCAAAGAAGTTGTTTTGACCTTAACACTGCCCATAGGGTGTACGTCACCGTGTACATACACACACATATATGTATGGAATTCATGCGATAAGAGTTCGTTGTTTGCAAATGATTCTGTATTATTGTAAAAAAAAGGTAAAGTGCTTCCCTGTGCTTAGCACTACGCCATGAAGCCGTATAGGTGGTGTGGGGGTAACGTATCAAAGAAAATTGACCTTTCTTGCAAAAGTCAGTATTGGTAACACTTTAGGGAAGGAAGGGTACAGTGGCCAAAATGTAGTTTCAGCCTGTTTTAGGCCCTTTATATCTTGATAAAGAACAGTGTGAATTCTTATCATACCTTTTAATCAGCAAGGTTCTAGAAACATAGACCAATATTAAGTATAATAACTTTACTTCTAATTTATATTTATTTATTTTTAATTCTTGTTGTTTAGAAATGTACACGTTACTTTTATTGAAAAAGTACGTATTGGCCACTTTGCCCGCCTAGGTTGATTAAAGTTGCCAGCCCCTTCCCATTTTACCTGCATAGGTAAGTGAACAAATCACATTGATTCTGAGTGTGTATTTAATCAACACAAACTGAAGTAATACACATTAAGAATAAGTATTATGTTTTTGAAGTATTATCTTAAGTATGAAATCTTTACAAAATAAAGAAAATTGTAATTCGTAATCAATAGTGTATTAATAAGAATTAAACGTAGGCCTATTTGCCAAATTCGCAATCAAACTCAACATCTTCTTCGTCACAACCAGCGCACTCTTCATGTTCCCACTTCTTACATTTTAAACATCTACTCCATCCTTCATTGCCTTTCGAGTCTGTCTGTTTCGTGACCACTTTGATCAGAATGACGCCTTTACAAAAACTGTGCTCTTACGTCTAACCTTCATAACTTAGCGTTTTCAAACACACAACATTTAAAAGGTTATTTCTCGCTGATCAAACAGCACAAGAGCATATAATTATAACACTTACTATTATTAAGCTATAATTAACAATTTGTACAACTTATCTAAAATCAGACTTGCGAAAAAACAATAAAATAAGTTCAAATCTAGAAACGTGCAGCCTCCCGCTTCAAAGTAACAGACAACACTGACAGGATTCGTGGCGACTGTTTCGCCCGGTTCCCGCGTGGCGGAAGCGCTACACAGCGAAAAAAACTCACACGGTCACTTTACCCGCACTGGCCACTTTACCCTTCTTTGCCCTACACTGTCCGAGATTCCCAAAATAAACCTATTTCAATTCAGGAAGCTCTAGGATTGGACCTCCATGGGGGAGTAGTTGGCACATCATGCTGTGCTAAATGGCAAAATGATGTCTGGCTACTACAAAAATGTATAGGTAAACCACCACCACCAACACTCTTTCGAAAATCCTTTTTACGCCACTGTACAGAGAGTTTGGTAGAGCTTTGTTGTATATAAGCCAACTTCATGTACAGGAAGGCTATCAGACAAGAACTGTATTTTTGCACTTATTTGATTGCGCCTAACAATTTACAGCAGTAATGCCCCACTAAAACAAGGGAAAGTTTATAAGCAAAAAGTTTTTCCTAAAATAATATGAAAACTGAAGTTCAGAGTGTTATGGCAACCAAAGCAACATGTTTCACATTTCATGAGAAATGGTCGGTCTGATCTTGAAATTTCATATTTTCTACAGAAGAGGGAAATTTTTTCATAGTCTCCAAATTGCACAATATTAATTTCTCATGACCTACTGCAACATATAAAAGAATGACAACGATTGAAAAATACAATTTTCCAAATATCACTTTTTGGTTCGAAATTAAAAATAATTTACTCTTAATCACTAAGAAACCTTAACAGTCAACACTTTGTGAAAAACTGCATAATAACGTTTCTTTAAGTTTGTTTCTTAAGTGTATAAAATGTACAGAAAGGCTAACTTTCTGAGGTGAGGTGTATCTAAAAATTTGTATTTTGCTGAGTCTTTCTAATTAATTCTATACCCCCTAAATTCGCTGAAAGATTCTTTCCCAGTTTTAAAATATTAATAACCTAGGTCCGGAGGATAATGTCACAAGATAGATTGTCAGAACTAGCAATATTATCCATAGAGAACGATGTTGCCTCAACCCTGGACTATTTCAAAAGACGTGAGCGTACTTAGGTCAAGAAGAAGCAAAAATAATAATAATATATATATATACATTCTCAGAGTGAAATAATTAATAGTATTGTTGTTTAAATTTGTATAGTACGTCTGAAGATTTTGTATCTAACCACAATGCCTGCCCCGCTTATTAATCTCGTTAAAATAACCGCGATATTTTGTTACTGCACTGACCATATGCATGATAATTCTGTTAAATAATAAATAATATTTTAATTCATTTTATTACACTGAATAAAATATATAATTTTGTTTTAGTAATGTATTTGTGATAATGCTTACGAAGCGGCCAGAACAACGTTACAATAGAAGGCTTCTTTCTGGATGGCAGGATATACTTGGTAAGTAAAACAAACGTTAGCAGTATGACAAAATGGAGAATTCTATTGTCACGGGTGGCACACACATACTTCAATTTTTATATTAAAACTAGAACGGCGAAGTATGTGATAACACCTACAACAACGAAAAGGAGTCATTTGACCCCTCTTATAAATTACATGTAAAATTTAATTATTTTAGAATGGGATCGTATTTTAAATTTATATTATTTTTTGTGCTTTAAGTATTATAATCAAAGTGTTCAGGTGGCTTTTGATACATTTTCATTACAAATAAAAATTTCAATCATAAATAACTGAACACTCCCGAATACGCAACATTCCTGTACGAGAGACTTCTACTTGATATTTCATGTTCGGAGACGTCCTTCCCAGTCCGAAACGACTACCTGCATAACGACATGTAAACTGTGGCAAGTGGGATCATGCTAAAGACACTTTTAGTCAGCCCTCGTGACGGAGTGGTTAGCACATCGCGCTGCGACGCCAGGTGCCCCGTATTCGAATCCTGGCCTGGGCATGGACGTTTGTGATGTCTATTCATAAATTTCATCATATCGCCATCTTCGTAAATTAGCCAAAAGTGGTACAAGAAGCGAAGTAAAATAAATCAAATCAAAATCAAATCAGACTAAATACACGTTTACACAGGAACCTCAACCTAACGCTCATATTGCTGCACGCATAAATGAAACATTACAGGGGTGAAATTGACTCTTCCCTCTTTTCCAGAGGTATAACATGAAATTTGCACGTTAATAAATTATACGTATTTTGTATATTTTAATATGTCATCTTAAAAATGTTACAAAATTTTGAGGAAAAATAAGAAAAACGGGATAGTAATTAAAGAAACGGTGAACCTTCCGGCCGTTCAAGTGAACTATTCTACTGATAGTTAAGCAACAATTCTCTTACAGTTTCTGTGCAATGAAAGATGGAACTGAATATTGTTGATTAAATATAACTACCCTTAAAATAGTTTCACAGATTTCTAGCTATAAGTTAACAATTTTGAATCTCGGGTTGGACAGGTGTGACACTGCTCTCTTTAATTTCTATGAATTTGTAAATTTTGAGAAATAAATTATTTAAAACAAAAGAAGAAGGTAATACACCTTTTAATATTCTAGTGGAGTTGAGGGGAACTCTGACAGTTAAAGGAGAAAATAATTGTTTCTTTGTGCAACGGTTGGGACACAATACAAGTCAAAGATAAATCAATAACTTAAAGTAAAGGAATAACATGTAAAATATATATTACCTACTAAGTTAGTTATGTATAGTACCTTATAATTTACACTATAAAAATGGTAACTTTTGGATTTTTTAGATATTTTTCACTTGGAAAATTAGCTGACATCGGGGTGAAATGAATAAATAGCAAATAAATGGTCCAGAACGAAGCTAATACACCACTAAGAGGCCGTATGTAGATAATCTGAATCGCAGAAATAGACTTTCATACGCGAAAGTGCATATCCACAAGGACCAGGAAATTTGGGATAGTGTCATATGGACAGACGAGTCCAAGATTAATATATACGGGTCAGATGTCATAAAAAGGGTCTGGAGAAAATAAAATAAAGACAATGATCATATTAACACAGTTCCAACAGTTAAACACAGAGGTGGGTCATTAATGATTAGGGGCTGTATGTCGTCCAAAGGTGTTGGTACCATCCAGTGTATTGAAGGTATCATGGATGCATATGTATATATTTACATATTGAAGAACAATTTAAAGCAGAGTACCCAAAAAATGGGGCATGTCGCCTATCTACAGATTCTAACAAGACAATGACAGTAAGCATAAGACGTGAGTTAACATTAATTAGCTGCTATGGAATGTACCCAAACTACTACAAACACCAGCTCAATGTCCAGACATAAATACCATTGAGCATTTATGGGCAATATTGAAGGGACGGGTCTCTAAATCAGGCGTGACATCCGAACAAGAGTTGAAAACTTTTGTGCAAGCCGAGTGGAATAAAATAAGCTCTAAAACATGTTGGAAAGTTGTTAATTCTATTAAGAACAGGTGTGAAGCAGAAGTTAAAGCCAAATGATACGCATGAAAAGTATAATTGAAACGAGACGTTGACGTTATTGTTAATTAATCAAGAGGCACGTGTAAGGGGAGGGGGAGGAGATGAGTGATTGATGACTCATGCGCACGTGTGAGTTTGGAAATAATGGTTTTACATTAGTGCACAAAAGATACTATTATGTATTCCGTTTTTACCCTAACCTAACCCTATTTTGTACTTTATATATGCGTGACCTTTATATGTATATATGCACCAACTGAAGACACAAACAAAGAAGAAATTGAACATTTCTATAGTGAACTGTCAGATGTATGTGATAGAGTACCAAAACATGATGCATTAATTCTACTGGGGGATTTTAATGCAATAATAGGTAATGAATCCAGCAGCAGTGGAGTATCAGGCAGATTTTCCCTACACAAAGAAACAAGTGACAATGGAGAAAGGCTGATACAACTAGCACAATTACAAAACCTTGATATCAGTAGCTCCAGATTTAAGCATAAAAAAATCCACAAAGGGACTTGGAAAATACCCGGTGAACAACGATGTAATCAAATTGATCATGTACTGATCAATAAGAGGAGAGCTACATTAATAATTGATGTCAAAACATATAGAGGACCTAGTTGTGATACGGATCACTATCTTGTTAGAACTAAAATAAGACAAAGGATTAGCATGGTTAATGATGGAATATACAAGAAAACTAAGAAATGGAAAATAGAAAAATTGAAGAAATCATCTATACAAAATACATACAGACAAGAAATACAAACGAAACTCGATGAGGCAGGAGAAGAAGATGATGTAGAAGTCGAGTGGGATAATTTAAGAAACATCATACTGCTAATCATGTTTTAGGAACCAAAGCATATGAAAAATTTTAAGATTGGTATTACGAAGAATGTAAAAAGGCGGTTAAAGCAAAAAATGAAGCTAGAAATAGTTATCTTAATAGAACTACAAGATCAAATAGCGAAAAATATGAAAATCTGAAAAAGCATGCTAAGAAAATGTGTAGAGAAAAGAAACGCCAGGCAGAAAAACACAAATAGAAATGTTACAAGAACTAAACACCAAAAAAGAATATAGAAAATTCTATCGAACCAAGAAAGTTATAACACAAGAGTATAAACCAATAACTAGAAACTTAAAATCAAAAGATGGTCAAATCCTAACTGAACAAGCAGAAATAATGAATAGATGGAAAGAACATTTCCAGGGAGCTCAACACAACCAGGATTTAGAAGTGCCCTACTGGAATACGATGAATCAGCAGGATAATGAAAACATATTAGTTGATGCACCAACATACGAAGAAGTGGAGACAGTAATTAAAAACTTTAAAAAGATGAAAGCACCAGGAAATGACAATATGAACAGTGAAATTATACAAGCAGCTGGAAAAGAAATGTACCGTAGAATATATAAACTTATAATTAATATATGGAATCGAGAACAAATGCCAAAAGATTGGAACATAGCACTAGTGTGCCCTATACTTAAAAAATGAGATAAAACAGTCTGTGAAAATTATAGAGGCATATCACTACTAAATAACCTATATAAAATACTTGCAGCAATAATTAACATCAGACTAACTGATTATGCCGAAGATATTATAGGGGAGTATCAAAGTGGATTTAGGAATAACAGAAGTACTACAGAGATGCGTTTGATATTCGAGAAATGCTATGAATATGATATAGATTTGCATGTTCTGTTTATTGATTTCAAACAAGCCTTCGACTCAATATATAGACCAACAATATTACAAAGGTTACAAGGAATTGGAATACCAAATAAATTAGTAAGATTAATCCGAATGACAATTCAAATTTCTAGAGCTTCAGTTAAGATTGAAAATGCAAGATTGGACTTTTTCGATGTCATGACAGGAGTCCGCCAAGGAGATCCTCTTTCAGCAACATTATTTAATTAATTTTGTACTCGGTGATTAAAATATTAGATGTGAGAGGAAATATCAGTACTAGACTAAAACAAGTCACAGCATAAGCTGATGATGTAGCTATTGTATCAAGAACTAAGAAAACTCTTTCAGAAACGTTTATAAGTCTAGTAGAGGAAGAGTAGGACTCCAAATCAATGAAAAGAAAACTAAATACATGAATATTAATACAACAAACATGAATAATAACGGATCAATATTAATAAATAATTACTCTTTTGAATGTGTTAGTAGCTTTACATACCTTGGATCTACACTTAATGAAAACAATAAAATATAATCTGAAATAGACGAAAGAATAAAGAAAGGCCTATTATGCAAATGTATCCCTGCTAAAATCGAAACTTCTGAAACGAAATACAAAAATGAAGATATATCTTACTATGATAAGAGCAGTGATTACATATGCTGCTGAAACCTGGACCCTAACACAGAAAGATAGAAACAAATTAAGTATATTTGAGAGACAAATTTAAAGGAAGATCTTTGGACCGGTACAGATAGAATATGATGTATGGAGAATAAGAAATAATGTGGAACTAGAAAAATTAATCAATGGTGCAGACATTATACGATATATCAAAAGTCAAAGAATTAAGTGGTTAGGCCACATACAAAGAATAGATAACATGAGAACTATAAAACGTATACTAGAATGGAAACCTATGGGAAGGCGACCAATTGGAAGACCTAGGATGAGATGGATTGAAGATGTATGCGAAGATTTAAAGATTCTCAAAGTTAGAAATTGGAAAGAAAGGGCAAAGAAGAGGAAAGATTGGAATGATTTGTCTGAGAAAGCTAAAACCCACAAAGGGTTGTGACGCTAATGGAAGAAGAAGAATATGCGTTAGAGCCGGATATGAGTCATGGGTGCCTCATGCACTAGTGAGAGTTTGGAATTAATGGTTTTCCATTAATGTACAAAATATAATATTATGGAGTCCGTTTTTACCCTAACCTAACACTATTGTCGTACTTTATATACGCGATACAGCCGTATATGAGTCATGGACAATTCTTCCTGACGTGGGAGCTTGATTTTAAAGGTTTTCTATTCGTGTACAGTATATACTATTATGGAGTCCGTTTTCGGCCTTTTGCGTCTCCCATTTATGTTTTTTTTATATGTGTTTAAGCCGGTTATGAGTCACGGATGATTTACACAGACGTGGAGCTTGGTTTTAAGGGTTTTCCATTAGTGCTCAATAGATATTATTATGGAACACGGTTCCGGCCTATTCTGACCCAAGGAAAAGAGTTCCGGCCTATTCTAATGCAGTTCTTTTATTATACGTGTTACTCCCGAATATGAGTCATGCACGATTTATGCTGTCGGGGAACTTGAAGTTAGTGCGTTTTATTCACTAACGAGGAGACGGTTCCGGCCTATTCTAAGCCAATTGATGGCGTCAGTCAAGCTTTGCAGGTGTCGATGACGTCATGAACTGCCATTTTGGCAGCGGTGCTGGATCATATTAGGTATAATTAAGGATCTGGATTTATCCGGATTCAACTGGCCCCGAAGGGATCTGGTGTAGAAGAAATTATAACAAAATATATGGCGTTAGCCTATGTGTGCTTTAATGTCAAAGAAATTGAATAATAATCAACTTTTAAAATAATAAGTTAAAAGTTTAAAAAAAATGTCTTTGTGAGTCCAACATTTAATACAAAATGTTGCTCGAAAAGTATAAATAACGTTTTTTTGGTAAAGATAAGTCTAAACTTCAGCTAAAGTTGAAGAAACACACTCTGAGTGTCTAAATTGCAATACAAACTCTTGCTTGAATCTTTCAAATAGAGTTTTCTGAGTAAAAATAAGCACAAAATGTGAAATATTGGCCCTACGAGTAAAAATATGGTCAATTTTACTTGAATATTGCTGTTTATAAAGCAATTATCAAAGGCTCTGTGGTTTGAAACCCCGTAACGAAAGCAAATAATAGTTCGAAGCCGCTTCAATCTGTAAATACTGGCCCGCGTTGTTCCTAGTTCAGATAAATCCCTTTTGCTTTAGGTAAAATAGTCTATACAATGTTACGAAAGAACATTACCCAAGTCACTTCCACAATTCAAAATTGGAACCTCAAAAAATCAATACAAACGTGTTAAAATATTCACGGAACATGACTTCCATTACAAATTATTATCCCGTAAAGTTCAAGTAGGGGGACCGCGGGAACTGACAATGGAGACCCTTTTTCCCACTTCAGCCGGAGGGGAAACCTTGCGGTTCGGGTTTAGCGGAGGGGGAAATATTCTTCTTTTCTAGTGCGAAATTCGTCCGCAACCTTGTAGAGGGGTTTTGAACTAGAGGTGTTCATGACTTTTTAAAAAGCAATTAATTTTAATAACATGCATTCTGTACGTTCGTTTTCATATAGGCTACATCGTTCAATTTCGTCGACTTTAAAGCACACATAGGATAACACCATATATTGTTGTTATAATATCTTCTACCTCAGATCCCTTCGGGTCCAGTTGAATCCGGATAAATCCAGATCCTTAATTATACCTAATATGATCAAGCACCGCTCCTAAAATGGTCGCTCATGACGTCACCGACACCTGCAAACCTGGACTGACGCCATCAATTGGCTTAGAATTGGCCGGAACCGTCTCCTCGTTATTGAATAAAACGCATTAACTTCAAGTTCCCCGACTGCACAAATCGGGCGTAACACGTATAAGAAAAGCATAAACTGCGTTAGAATAGGCCAGAACTGTTTTCCTTGGGTTAAAATAGGCCTCAACTGGGTTCCATAATAGTATATATTGAGCGCTAATGGAAAACCCTTATAACCAAGCTCCACGTCTGTGTAAATCATCCGTGACTCATATCCGGCTGGAACACATATAACAAAAACATAAACGGGAGACGCGAAAGGCAAAAAACGGACTCCATAATAGTATATATTGTACACTAATGGAAAACTAATAAATCAAGCTCCCATGTCAGCCTGAATCGTCCATGACTCATACACGGCAGAAACGCATATATAAAGTACAACAATAATGTTGTTTTACGTAAAATCGGACTCCATAATAGTATATTTTGTACACTAATGGAGAACCATTAATTCCCAACTCCCACGTGTGTATGAGGCAGCCATGACTCGTATCCGGCTCTAATGCATATATAAAGAACAGCAATAGGTTTATTTTAGGGTTAAAACGGGATACATAAAAGTATATTTTGTACACTAATGTAAAACCATTAATTCCAAACTCACACGTGCGCATCAGTCATCGATGAAACATCTCCTCCCCTTCACCCTACACGTGCCTCTTGATTTATTAACAATAACGTCACCCCTCGATAGTGAATAAAAAACCCTTAATGTCAATTAAAAAGCAAGGAAAAAGCTTGTATCTAGTTTCAATTCTACTATTAAAGTGCTAGAACTGTCAGTCAATTAGCTCTGAATATACTTTTTCTCTTAAATTATTAATTGTACGAATAGGAAATTTGTGCAAAAAAAGGAATGTTTCTGTTTCAGTTTCATTTAGTTTATTATTGTCATTGGTTATACAGAATTTGAGTACGATTTTCTGTTCCTAATGATATTAGTTATTGAATTGTAAAGAAATGATTTCAAACGAGTGTATTTCCTTTAAGATATTAAAGTATTTTTTTCAAATCCGTGTGTACGAATGTGAATGTTACATACTGTATATGTACGTATACAATCATACTCACTCTCATGCACTTTCTCTCTCTCTCTCTCTTTCTCTGTCTCTCTATCTATGTTTCTTTCTATCTCTTCCTCTTTCTTCATTTCTCTTTATTTCTTTCTTTCCCTCTATTTCTCTTTCATCATTTAATCATTCTCTCTCACATACACAGTGCTTGGAGTCGGCTGTATGTTTCACAGTCGCCTGCGTGAAAAATATAATGTTTTTCTTTACATCTTATCCATTTAATCATTCCTCTTCGTCATTACAATTATCCTACGAAGATATAATGAAACGTTTAAAATAGGTCAAATGCAGTAGGAAATATGAGTATATCTCGAACACTGATTCCTGTATAAAATTTCAGAATTGGGCGTAGAAAAATTACTGTATATCTAGGTATTTCGGGTAGAATATATTGTATGGGGTAAAATTGTGAACATTTTCTATATTACGTCGATGTAGATTTCTATGTTATCCGTACATATGCTAAAATTCACTTCATAGTAAATCGTAATGAGAGACAAGGCCATCGGTTACTACGAATTCACTTTCTCTAGTCTTCTATATCGATTAAATCTTCCCTCTTGTAGAGTTTAAGGTCCATGAAAGGCAATGGCAAGTGCTTTAATATATATGTATTTTTTTGTGCAGCAAGTATTTATTCTTTAATTCTGAATTCAATTAAAAAAATATTATCCTTATTATTTCTACAACGACGGCCCTAAGGAGCTATTTTTTTTAACATTGGCTATTGATGAGCTCACACCAGTGGCGTAGCGCAGTTTGCTAACACCCCGCAAGTGACATATTTCGGGCTCATCAGCGAATTAATTGTCGAGAGTGTAAATGGTTTGGACGCACAAACAATACGCCCTCCGTCATTCTGCTGAGTTGTAGAAAAAGCTAACTTTTACCCAAAATACCCTGTCTTCCCATTTTTGTTATCGAATTATGTCAGTGTACTATCTTATGGAAAGTAAATCTTGATGGTACGAGTCTCTTATATATGAGAGGTAGATAAAATTGGATTTTTTTCTTTACTTTAATGCAGTGGGACAGTCAGGATTTATTCTTGTAAGGAGTGTGTGTGCGGGGAGGAGAGGAAGGGGACCTCCTGCGGTCAAATATGTAGTGCACGAACTTTTGAATTTTTTGCTTGATACAACTTTGTGTAAAATAGGTTACATATATACATGCATATATATATATATATATATATATATATATATATATATATATATATATATATATTTTTTTTTGAAATCATGTTTTAGAGAACTGATTAAATTATAAAAAATATTTCTTTTTAGACTTTTAGGTGAGTTAGACTTCAGCCCTTCGGCTGGGTCCAAGATTTAACGGAAACGTTGTACACATTTGCCTACTAATACTACATTAATAGTCATTATTACATATTTTAGTAAATATACTTTTACACTTTTTGAGGTTGAACTTTACTTGTCAAAGAAATAGAGTTGAACTACAGTATTGAGAGATAGATAAAAACGACGATGGGACTCTTTTACAGAAAATGACACTATGAAAGCCGATTGGGATGACTAGATCCCAAAAAGGTTGTTGCCACAGAGACAAGGTGTTTATTTGCATATTAGTGGACTTGGATATTATTGAGAATAATTTTGAGGATGTAATTTTTTATAATTATACCATCGAACATACATTTCTTAATTTTTCATGAAAAAATACTTGTCTTTTAAATAGATCATCAGTACTTGAAGTGTGGGGGACACGGGAAAGATGGCATCCCCCATTAAAATATTATTCATAAAACATCCATAGAAAAAAATAATTTAAGTATACCCCACTCACTGCATTGCCTCAATGTTAATCCATAGCCCTACAAGGATCGTTTCTTCTGTTCTCAAAATCGACTGAACATCCCCACCCAACCAGCTAGGAAATTCTACTTTGAGTACTGTAAATCACAAAACCATAACATACTGAAAATTGAAACCTGGCTCCAAAGAAATATCTTAGAAAATTAACTACAGAAGACAGTCAAACTTCACAAAATTCTCCAAAGTAACGGTGACAAGGGGCTACTGGCTCTTTTGGTGAGAAAATATGTCCTTCTTGGCCCAACCGCCTACTGAGTTTATGGGCCTTTCGAAGTTTTAATAGTTAAAGGAGAAAGCAATATCCTCGTCACATTACATCTAAAAATAGAGAATATACTGTAACACGTAACATGTGTGGACAACGTGAAAAATTTATCTCAGCTCTTCCTTGAGTATGATAACCCTTGAACCCCTTCAAAATATTTTGTAGTAAGTTATATTTAAATAACACTCGTAAGAATAACATCAGTGTTAAACGTTCATGAAATACCCAGTTTGATTGTTTATTGTGTTACAATAGGAGATAAACTGACTGAAAGATAATAAACTTGCATCTGGATTCATAACCGTAAGCAATATACGCTCTAAAACTTTACGTCATGCGGTGTAGTATAGAGAAAGGTATGAGATGGATTTTTCTCCTATAAACGGCCATTTGCAAGGAAGTAAGTTTAATCAGCGTTTCGAAGGAGACCAAGTATATATGCCAAGTTCCTCAGGCCCCTTAAGCTGACTAAGTGCGCCTCTATTATATAATCATTTCAAATAATATTTTGGGAACTCACTGAATCACCGTCAACATATTAAATAATATTAAAACACCGAGTAGTGAAGTTATTATGACTTGTGCAATACAGGTAACTATGTAGATACCTCACCGCAAAGAGAAAAATATATCGAATCTCTCTGTTCAGGGCTCATCTGAAATTCCAAGATAGAATTGTGACATTGTAGACCAGCAAATGTTTCGAAAATCTATTTTTTTACATTTTTAAACCGATACCCCAGACTCTCTGTTGAATTAATGCAATTAATTAATTAATTAAGGCGACTGTGACATATGGTGGGGATTTTGTGTATTAATATTAACCCGATTATATGGCGATGCTCATCAGTTTCATATTATCTTCTCTCACGAGGACACAATCGATGTATCAGGAAAAGTGAATAGACACTGCGAATTTGGGTGGTAGTGAACTTGACGACATGTGTGAAATCTGACACATCAGGACGTATACAGGGTGATTCTAAAGGTATAGTACAAACGAAAACCACAGATACCTCCCATGAAATAGAGACGGAACTTCCCCTTCCACTTTGCCGAGAGATGCCTCCTTGAGGAGCTAGACAACGCCGAAAACGTGTGAAAATGAACTTCACACCACTGTACAGCCAGTACCAGTGAAGATAGAAAGGCGGAACAAACGAAGTCAAAAGGAACACCAAAGTCGCCCATCCGAAAAACACTAGGCGGCAGCTGCGCAACGCATGCGCATGGGGTTCCACAAAGGAAATAGGAGTGTCCCGCAAGACAAGTGAAGGGAAAGAGTAGCGATCGGCAACGGTAGGGACAAAAGAAGCAATGAAGCATGAAGTAACAATTGCACAGCGGGAAACAAACACATGCAGCGCGTGGGGAGTCCCCAAACACAGTGGGGAGACACCGCAGTAAGAACAAAGCACGGTTCAACAAAAGAGAAAGAGGACCGGACGGGGAATGATACCTGTCAAGGAGACAACAAATGCGGGACGAGGGATTCCCCGTAGCAGCACCGAGGGGATGTCACACAGAGGTCGTGCGCCAGCAGGACAAACACAGCAACTACGGGCACAGGAGGTTTATTGCCACGCAAAGGTGCACTTACAGATAGGAATAGTACGTAGTACGTAGTCGTACCCCGGACTGACGTTGTTACAAAAGTTGCTCAAATTGACGACCACCACATTCAATGCAGGCATTGCAGCGTCGCAGGAAATTCTGGCGAACCCTATCAAAAATCCCTGGCATGGTACACACCTCGGCCGATGCTGCAAGTATCAGCGCTACAAATGTTTCCTTGTCAGGCACCGGGGTCTCGTAGACGAGTGTTTCACATGGCCCCACAAGAAGAAATCCATTGGTGTGAGGTCAGGCGAATGGGCGGGCCAGGGGACGGGGCCCTCTCTGCCGATCCAGCGCTGTGGGTAGGTACGGTGCAAAAGAGTTCGCACATTGCCATCAAAATGTGCAGGTTCTCCATCCAATTGAAACCACATACGATGTCGCACGTTGAGGGGTACATCTTCTAGCAGCTCTGGAAGGACTGATGCAAGAAAGGTGCGATAGAGGCGGCCATTTAAACGTGGTGGCAGCAGGTATGGACCGATAATCTGTTCATCGATGATACCTGCCCAGATATTCACTGCAAACTGGGCCTGATGGTGCACCTCGACTGCTGCATGTGGATTTTCATAATCCCACACATGGCTTTTTCGGCAATTGAAGATGCCCTCACGGGTGAATGTTGCCTCGTCCGTGAAAAGCACATGTCGCAAAAAACGGGGATCGTCGGTACAAAACTGCAACAGTCGTTGACAGAATTCCACACGTCGTGGGTAATCCCCAGCCTGCAACGCGTGGACTCGCTGTGGATGATAGGGATACAGCAGATCATCATGAAGGACACGCCACACTGTCGACTGTGATACTCCCACTGCACCTGCAATGCTACGGGTGCTAGTGGACGGTGTGTCGCCCACGCGAGCAAGTACGTCCTCCTCAACCGCCGCGGTGCGCACATGTCTTGGGTGACCGACATGATGGCCTGCACGTAACACACCCGATTCACCAAGGGTACGGTGCACGTTCGAAAACAACCTGCTGTCGGCTTGTCGCCTCTCCGGATACCGTCCGCGATAAAGGCGTGCAGCTGCTCGGCCATTGCCATCTGCAAGGCCGTAGACAAAATGCATGTCCCTCAGTTCTACAAATGTGTAGCGTTCCATGGTACAGTGAGGATAGTGCCAATTATGGAATACTGTACCGCAGTGCACAGGTGGCACACACACACACACTGGTCACAACGGCTTCGAAACAACGTACTCAATTGTCGTACGTCAAGCACACCACCACCGGCTCTTTCACTGACACGCTCCCTGACAATGCACTTCCAATCAGCCCACACGTCCGCACGGCGCTGTGGTACAATCAGCTGACGTTCCTGAGCTACCCGTGCCTGTGCTCTTCACTACCTGACCACTGCCGTCAGGTGGGGCCATGTACTCTGGGGCCTTGTCATCGTGGAACACATGTAGCGTCCTTCATTCTTGCACCATTCACCCACAACACGTACTTCGTCCGTCTTGCTCGAGTCGACGGGGAGCACTACGTACGATCGTGTGGTGTTTGTGTACACCAATGTGGGGTAACCCAGCAGTTGAACAGACGTGCATACCCCCACGTAGCTTCATTACACGATTGTCCCACGCAGTTTATCTGTCCAGCCTTGCTCGGCCCGGTCTCACACCCACGCGGCAGTGTGCGGCTGCGGTGGTGTGAGGCCACGCTTGGTTTCGGAGCGGAAGGCTGCGGCCGAGGAGGGACTCGAGTTGTTCGGCTGGGGTTGCTCTCGGAACCAAGCAGCTGCGTCAGGTCTGGGAACGGTGGACCTGGTGATCGGGATGGAAACATTCCGACCTCGTCCATTATTGTCGTCCACCGTACGGAGTGGTGGGGTCCGTACGACACTCCAGCAGCCTTTCGCCCGCTCCAACCCAGCGATGTGCCTCCGGCTTCATTTCTAAGAGGCTGATTGGGCCTCATCACGACGTTTGTTACAACGTCAGTACGGGGTATGTGGTCCTATCTGTACGTGCACCTTTCATTAGCAATAACCTCCTGTGCCCGTAGTTGCTGTGTTTGTCCTGCTGGCGCACGACCTCTGTGTGACATCTCCTCGGTGCTGCTACGGGGAATCCCTCGTCCCGCATTTGTTGTCTCCTTGGCAGGTACCATTCCCCGTCCGGTCCTCTTTCTCTTTTGTTGCACCGTGCTTTGTTTTTGCTGCGGTGTCTCCCCACTGTGTTTTGGGGACTCCCCTTGCGCTGCACTGGTCAGCGCCGCCATTTCTGCCCCGAACCATGTACGCGTCTGTTGCCTGTCGAGTGTCACGGACCACTTTGCTTGCATTCTCGGTGTGTTTTTACATCCTACGTCGTCTTCCCGTGGTTCTGCAAGCCCGCACTACTTTTCTCGACTGCACGTCTTCATTCATGGTGTTTGTTTCCCGCTGTGCAATTGTTACTTCATGCTTCATAGCTTCTTTTCTCTCTACTGTTGTCGATCGCTAAACTTTCCCTTCACTTGTCTTGCGGGACACTCCTATTTCCTTTGTGGAACCCCATGCGCATGCGTTGCGCAGCTGCCGCCTAGTGTTTTTCGGATGGGCGACTTTGGTGTTCCTTTTGACTTCGTTTGTTCCGCCTTTCTATCTTCACTGGTACTGGCTGTACAGAGGTGTGAAGTTCATTTTCACACGTTTTCGGCGTTGTCTAGCTCCTCAAGGAGGCATCTCTCGGCAAAGTGGAAGGGGAACTTTTGTCTCTATTTCATGGGAGGTATCTGTGGTTTTCGTTTGTACTATACCTTTAGAATCACCCTGTATTAATTTCCGCTGAACGTGAGACATCCGTGGATGACCTGATGTATCGATGACTCATCAGACACTTTACGTGCCTGTTGACTTTGAATACATCCGTCGAAGAGTCCCCCGTGGTAGAGTAGTTAGCATATCGCACTACGAACCCAGGGGTCCTGGGTTCCAATCCTGGCCTGAGCATGAATATTTCTAAGTGTCCATTCATCAATTTCATCGTATCATCACTCATTCCCATCTTCGCAAATTAGCAAAAAGTGGCACAAAAACGAAGTAAAAAAAATCAAATGAAATATAAAAAAATCATCCGTCGAAGACCCCGTGGCGATGTGGAATGTAGAGAGGCTAATTGAACCTTGATGTTGTTTCTTTGTTGTGTGCTAAAACGTTTGTGTGTGTGTGTGTTTGTGTGTGTAGAGGATATGTGCCTGCATCCAATTCGAAACATGTTATAACATGTAAAAAAAGATGCCGCAGACGATCGAAAAGTTAGTTGGTAAGCTTAGTGGTTAATACCGTTGCCTCGTATTGAAGTAGTCTCTGGTTGCATTCCATATATAGTAAAAGAGGGAATTGTTTTTGTTCAGATTTTAGGTATATTTTGTTTCCCTATAAATTGTATTTTAGTGAACAACGAAAAGTTAGTGGTTAACGCTGATGATTGGAAGTTACAATCATCAATGAGGTTCACTTCAAGCAACATCATGCCCCCACCCAACCATTCACCCCCCACCCAACCACTCACCCTCCCACACACACTTTTAAAACACACTATATTAAATTTTCTTATTTGAACTTCCTCTGTAATTACGCTACATCACAAGCTGTTAAACCTCGAGTACTCGCACAGCATCCCATAACACGGATACAGTTGTGACCCATAAGGTATTTTATTAATTTCGAAAATACTAATTATAGCATGGTGAATTTTTTTGTTTTCTTATATTTACAATTTGTTCTAGCGACACTTAAAGTAGTTTTTGAATTATTTTTGTATCAAGCAGGTGTTGTAAAGAAAAAAAATACCAAATCGCTCTTTATCAAAATTTTGCATGGAAAAAATATCTTAAATTTTAGGCTACCTTAACTTTTTTTAATTCAGGTCAACATTGTAAAACTCCTTGCTCATCTGAAAGACAGCTTTATTGAGAATCCATCAACATATATATTAACTATTTTTGGCCTTTATTACAAGGCAAAAGAAATCCCTAAAGCGTACCCTGCATTTTACATATAGAAATAGTATAGTCACAACAATGTTTGTTATTCGTAATATTTTTTTACGCATATTGTAGGTTGAAAATTTCAATGTAATAACTAGGCCTATAAAGTCCTAATTTTGTTTCACATTTTGGATATTAAGATTGAAATGAATGTTAAACTACAAAAAATACATTTGTACATAAAAATACTAAGAAGTCAGCAATATTTTACAGTTGCAATGGTTGTATTACTTTCGTCCCATTCCAATTCAGTAAAAACAAATGATCAATGATCACTACAGATATGACATCCACATTTTTCACAATGTTTTCTGGTTTTTTGTCTCTCGCCCTCCCACACAGATAGCAGCGACCTCTACTGTTACCTTGTTGTCTGCGCTCAGGCTGAGGAGTTTCTTCGATTACAAGAATGGCCTGGGATGAAAGGAAGCTGGATTCGACTTTCAATCAAAGGTTTTATGAGTTCCAACGCCAAACGTTTCAGGAATTATCGTCTTGCAGGTGGTTTAGCTGCAGCATTGTTGAACTTGTAAATGATTGGGCGTTGACCACAGGTTTTTTCCCCACAAGTTCTAGGAATTCTCAGATAGGTGCTCAATTTCTCTTCACTGCTGGCGATCTCTGATGTCATCAAAACTAAGACATCGCATGAGAAAATGAAATCTATTCTCACTAATGGCAAGCTAACAGACTTCCACACCAGTCCCTGCAGAGTTGTCCCACACCTGCTTAGATCTTATCCTGTTACTGCCCAAGTAGCAAAATGCCTATGAAAGCACGAATTTCAACAACATTCGTGTGTTTGGCGTCCCTGTCTCGGCTAAAATGCTCCTTTATATTGTCAATATCAATGTTGGTTGATGTGACTATAGTTCCAATAACATTAAAAAGTACAAAACAATGAAGTGCACTGCGTGCTTCACTACTTTTTGACGCTTCCTGGGAGCCGCAAAATAATGTTGTGGGCTCTGGTTCGTACATTTCTGGGCTGAGGGGATAGTTTTCCACTTCATTACATTCCTAAACTGGTCTCTTACCATGTATAAATTTGCAAATGGGATGTCCTCTTCATCACTGGATTCTTCTTCTGCATTTGGCACCAGGTCATTTTCGTCATTTTTCACTTGGTCCTTTTGTGGCTCATGTGCTTCTTCGGTGTCAAAGAGATCATCCTGGACATCTAAATGATCATCTCCACCATCGGCACTATCATTCTCCACAACATCGTCCTCATCGGAACTCTCACCAAGCATTACGTCCAATTTTAGGGAGTTATTACACAGTCGTGGACGCTTTAGTGCATTCATAACGTCGTTAATCGCGCGGGGGACAAGTGTCACACAACTAATGTTCAAGCGCAATAACACGGGCCACTGCTCACTACAACATACAAACGCACACTTGTCAGGTAGCTCGAAATGTAGGCGGAAGGTACTGAAGCCCCTAGCACTCCCATCCACCACACTGATTGGCGGTAACGAAAACAAAGGGCGGGGTGACAATTGTCACCCGCGCGAGTACTGGAGGGTTAATCACAAATAGTTTTTCATTAGGTGCCGTCTTCTCACAATCTTCCTCTTCTTACTCTTTACGTCACTAGATCGAAACTTAAAAACCTGGCTTAAACTTGTGACGAGCAAGGTTCAAGTTTACTCAACAAGCAAATAAGCAGAGCTCTCCGAGCAATCCTAATTGGTTACCAAGTATCTGAGCTATCACGTTGCTCGCTGAGCGCTCAGATACTTGACGCGTCGCTGCCGTAGCAAAGAATTACGATGATTAGCTCGTTGCGGAAAGTGAAAATGGTTATCCCCAGTATTTCGTTACACATTGATGGGATGTTGCTTCATTGAGCAGATACTCATAGAATAATGGAATAAATTGATGGAAAAACTTGAGGTGTAAGCTTAAAACATGGACTATTTAACTCGTTGAAAAACTGAAAAGAAGTTGGCTGTGTGTGTGTGTAAATGTGTGTATACAAACACAGTGTTTTCATGATTGTCGTAATTGTGCTCTGTTCTGGTGTCGCAGTGTAGAACGTCCTCATGATAATAGTTTCCAAGAAAAAAAGTAAAATGTCGCCCTAGGTGAAAATACAATTGAAACTTTATCCTTAATTGTAGAATCCCTCCCTCAGTTTAAACAATGAGGGCGAAACTCAATGGGCTTTTTTAATGATAAATTTTTCATTGGACACTGTATAGTACGCGAGCCATGATATTCCTTTCCCCCCTTTATATGGATAGGCTTCTCTCTTTAATAAGCCTCTCTATCAGTACGAGAACATTGTAAATAAGTATATTTTGCACATTCTACTATGGGCACCCATGGTATTTCTTCACCCACATTCCCTTTACATCTATGGAAGAACTTCTCTATCAGTAGGTGGACGTTTTGCATCAATATATTTTGTCCTCCTGAACACTAACATCAGCGAATCATGATATTTCGTCCCCACTTGAAAAGCATACATAGGCTTTACTATGAGTAGCAGTCCGTTTTATGTAAGTGTATTCTTCCCCAAATCATACTCTACTATGCGAGACCATGGTATTTTGTCCCCCTTAAATTAAAAGCTTCATACAAGAAGCATGTGTGCTCATATGCGATGAGAATATTTGATTTGCTCATAAGCGCAAAAGTGCTATTCTTACCACCAGGACTGAGCCAGTACCATCACAACATTCTAAAGATACACTTTACGCAAACAAAATGCTTTAGTATCTTGCTCTGACAAAATTAGATTAATGCTTAATACATTTTCCCCAATCTTCAATTATTGAACACCCAGACGAAGCCGCAATATGAGTTGAAGTTTCTAAGGTATCTGTCCCTCTTTAAAAATAATGATAATCCGGTATTTGTTTGAACTAAATGGCCGTTTATTGTAAATGCACAATGCAGTTATTATTTGTGGTCAACTAGTAAAAGTAAAAACAGGATGAATGATTGTATTGTGTGAAATATAGTATAATTTCATTATTCATGGAAATTAATAGTAAAATTAATTTAATTTATTTTCAGTGTCCTATGGCGGTGTTTTTGGAGTATTTCTTGGACTCAGCCTTCTGAGTGTATTAGAATTTTTCTCGTACTGGCTAATGTTACCTATAAAGACAATTTTACATTACAAGAAGAAAAAGGACATGGAATTAAGGGAAAAACGTTTCAAGCTGAATGTTCCTACCGTAAGAAGACAATTGAAATCCAGGACTCACGATGAAATGAACATAGATGTAGATAATCCTAGGCTTCTGAAGTTCAGATACCTAAATTGAATTTAATATTACACATTCATGAATCAACTGAGATTCAAATGTTAACTGTAACGACACTTAAAAGTTTGCATGTGTCGTATCTGAGTACCTTCACTACATACCCACATTTAAATATTTTTAATGCATGCAGTCACAGCAAATAAATTAATCATTACAAGAAGAACTTCATTTTAGAATTTTTTGTTTCGTCACATTGTTAACACAATTGTTAGTCAACTTTAACTATCTCGAAATAGCTTGTTAGCGAGAATCTTTAACATAAAGACAAAAGATATTTCCCAGAATATACCTTTAATGAAAGTGTTGCTTATCAAGGCCACGTATATGGCGGGAAAGAGACGGAGAGATACAACGTTTGAACTAACAAATTTATTATCGGTAGACACATGAAAATATAAATCCGGTAGCTACCTCGCGTTTGGTCTAACCTATCACTTTTTCCGAGAACATAAAGCCTCGGCAGTTCCTGCACTAATCAGAAACATGGAAAATGTTTCTGTCAAACAACGAAAAGCTAATGAAAGCAGATCTTACGCATGTGCTGTTGTCACCTTTTACTTAATGTTATACTTGTCTATGTGTTGTTAAAGAAGCAGGTTTTGCACAATTTTCCTGTTAGTGGTTGGTGTGCTGTGCATTCCTATATAGCTTATTCACAGAAGAATTTTACAGCTGAATGTTCGGCGAACCTGGAAGATGAACGGTCTAGACCAAACGCGCATTGTATCCTGAAAGCACCCTGTTTGAACATAATTGAACTATAAATGTCTCCGAGTAGAGTCAAATAATGTGGACTAAGGGTCCTAACAAACATAACCTCTGGACAATTAAGCGGACAGTTTTCGGAATCCTTAAAATTAACTGCGTTACAGTTACAGAAAGAGTTACTTGCTTAAAAAGGGCACCTCTGAAAGGTTACCAGGACAACCCATACCAGGGCCATTCCAGAGATGCTCTACCAGATCATCTCACACAAGACCACTAACAAGCTGCAGTCGCTGTCCTGACAACACATAATAATAATAATAATAATAATTCCTTTATTGAGCGGGCGAAGTTCAGCCCTATGCTGCTCTACCACCAATCCCTTGTCATCAGCTACATAAAAAAATATAAGTATATAATATAATATATGAATACAGATGGAAAGCTTGATTACACTAACGAGAAATAACGAATTTCACATTACCTAAATTTTAAGAATATTCCCATTACAGTAATGTTAGTCACAAGATAATGTAAATATGAAAGAAAAAATATTAAAAATACAAATGTAAAAAGAAAAAAAAATAAATGTGAATGTTAACGTAAGGTTGCCTTTAAGTAAATAATAATGATTCTAATTTGAAGATTGTAATAAAATTCCAATAGTTACAGTTATAGAATGTGAGTATTTTGTAGTATTTTGAGTGCCAGTCTACTTCTTGTTTGTGCTACTGTTCTTCTGCTGTTCCTGTAGATGTATTTCTTTGAATTTAATTTTGAAAGTCTTATTGAGTTTTATGGATTTAACATTCGTTGGTAGTGCATTTCATATTTTCGGTGCAGATATTAAAAAAATATGAGGTATATAGCTTAGTCCAGTGGAGAGAAATGTCAAGTTCGTTGTGACGACGTGTCCCGTGTCAGTGAATTGTGTTGCTCTTAAATGCATTTTCAAATAAGTATGCAGGTTTACGCTCAGTACGCAGATCATGAATAAGATAGTGCAGTATCCTAATATTGGCCATTGTTAAAATATTATGTCTGCTTAAAATGAGAAGGATGTGATCGGGTTTATTCAGGCGAAAAGTGTATCTGATGAATGCATGTTGTGCGACTTGAATTTTCTTACATAGTTTTCGCACGTTTGGACCCACACACAGTGTCACAATAATCAAATAACGGCAAATTAAATATTTAACTAGTATAAGTTTACATTCTGCAGGTAGTTAATCTTAGAAGAGGCAGAGGTTTCTGAGCTGTATGATTTTTTAGATTGTGCTTCTTGCGCTGTACGTCTAGTCAAAAAATAAAGTTGTGTATCATCTTCATAGATATTGTGTGATTTTTTAAACCTTATTTACGTCTGCAGTGTAGAGGGTGAAAAGGAGTGGTCCTAATGTTATTCCCTGTGGAAACCAAGCTTTTAAACCTATAGCCTCTGAGATCTGTGAGAGTGAATTTTGAAGAAATGTTCTCTTTTCTATTAAGAAAATATGATTCAAACCACCTTACGGTTACAGAGTCAAATTTATAGTATTTGAGCTTCGATATTAACAAATCATGTTGAACTGTGTTGAAAGCTTTAATAAAATCTAGTAATACGAGAAGTGTAGAACTACGATTGCCAATTTTGCAAAGAGTATGATCTGTAACTTTTGTTAACGCTGTTGCTATTTATGCCGTGCATGGAACCCAGATGAACTTTAGGTAACAAGTTGTTCACGTCAACATAATACATTACTTGCGTAAATATATTTTCTTATGGTACTTTAGAGAGTACTGGCAAAAGGCTTATAGGTCTTAAGTCATTGAATGAACTGATGTCTTGTTTCCTTTCGAGAGGCAAGAGTTGCGGTTCTTTCCATTTTTCTGCAAACACGCTTTAGACAATGAATAATTGATAATGTGGGTTAATGGAGCCAGTATATATTGTAGTGCAATCTTTAACATCTCAGTGTTTATGCTGTCCGCTCCAAAACATTCTTTGATTTACGTTATGTACTGCTTTATGCTCATCAATTTATTTATCTTCACCAGTAAAGGTACAGCTTTCAAAGTACTTTATTTGTTGTGCATTTTGTTGAGTGGGAATACTAGATAGATTGTTAATTTACCCAAAATGATTATTAAAAGCATCGATCTCGTGTTCAGTGTTCACAAAATAGGATAACTTGGTATTGACATTTTTATTGCCCAGCATGCCACACTGTCTTAGTTCACCTCATGTTTCCTTCTTATTTCATTGAATAGCGCCAAATTTGAAAGAGAAATATGAATTATTTTCCTGTCGGATAACGGTAGTCGTAAAATTTAGGAGTTCTTTGTAGTGGTTTCAATCGGCAACGTTGTTCGTACGGTTGAATTTCCTCAGAGCATTGTCTCGAATACGCATTAATAAAGTGAGATTAAGAGTTATCCACGGAAGGCGCATCCTTTTAACACGGGCGGTTTTCGATCAATTGATTGATTGAGTTGGTGTTTTAAGTCCACTTTATGCACAGTAAAGCTAATCGGGGCTGAACCAAGTGGGATCTGAACAATAATATACCTCCACCGGGGATCGGATCCGGGACCCTTTCATCACAAGACGACGATGTTACCACTACACCACCGAGGAGACACTCGGGCGGTTTTCATTGGTGCATGGCAATCAAATAAACGTACGATATTGGATCTATAAAAATCTACTTTCTCTTCAACTGTGTTGAGTGATTGCACTGTTTCCCAATAAACGTTTGTTATGTCTTCGGCAAAGTTGTCTATATCGAAAGAGAAGAAGCTTCTGTAATGCAAATATTTTCTCTCATTAGCGGGATTCTCATATACTAAGTCGATGTACCAAAGTGCACATCATACACACATGCTTTATTAAATATAAACATTGTGGGTATCTCTCCTCCAAAAGAAAAGCAATAAAATATAAATAAAAAGCAAGTAACCAGCAAAGTAGGATTCAGAAAAAATCGTGAGAATATCATGGGCTTCAAGTAAAAAGAAATTTAACTCGAGCACACTTGCCCAATCAAGGCGGCCACAATAACAAAATTCCTCTGGCTAGACAAAATCCATATTGCAACTTCTGAGTTGCTATTCATGATCGATACAGGGAAGTAGTGGCACCGTAGCTTGCAAGTTTAATAGAAACACGGCACGTGGCGAGTCGAATAAGCAACTCAGACAATCCGGAATTATCCGGAGTTTGAGAACTTATTCGTGGATTGCGGCTGACACGCGTCACCATTCTGGTGCTAACATCTGGGACCTGCAATCCGGAGTGATTGATTCCCTCGGCCGTGGTAGTCACCAGAGTCCGAGACGCCTATTAGGTGAGTGTGCTTTGCTCGTCCGCCTTAAATACATCTTCATCGAGTCAAGGAGAGCTATCCACAACCTGCAAATACCAGTTGAGCATAGATTTACTGACACACCAATGAGTAATATACCTCGTACCTCGGAAACGCACTTGTCACATTATATATATATATATATATATATATATATATATGAGATCCGAATCTTTAACAACAAAATTCGCTCACTCTCCAGGACATTACGCACCTGACACTCACCCAACCCAGTAAGAGAAATACCTACGAGTTCCGCCATTTCAGCAAAAAACCGCCTCAATGCTGGATTGCAATCATCGGCAAGAGGTAACGAGTAGAGATTGAAGTTGAGTAATCATATTTCTTCACCGACCGTACTTGGTACGAGGCCTATCATTTTTATTAATTTAAGCACAATAGAAAACCTATTTTGACGATGTTTTTTGTCGATTTTATACTATTGCAACTCTATGATTTTTCACTTCGTACTTCGTACCAGTGATACGAGGTCTATTATTTTTTATTAATTTAACCACAATCGAAAACCTATTTTGATGACGTTTTTGTCGTTTTTATACTATTGCAAATCTGTGATTTTTCATCTCGTACTTGGTACGAGTGTCATAATTTCTTACGAGCTAAAGTTTGTAACGCCTACACCCACACCCACCCACGGTCACCCACGCACACCTACACTCACCTACACCCACGCACACCTACACCTATTTACTTCCGGTCCACTTCCGTTCTACTTCCTGTCTACTTCCGGTCTACTTCCGGTCCACTTCCGGGCCACTCCCGGTATATTTGAGGTCTATTTCCGGTCCACTTCCGGTCCACTTTCGGTCCACTTGACAGACACCTGTGAGTTTTTCCAGTTTTTTTAAGTATACACCCACGCACACCTACGCCCACCCACACAAATTTACTTTGGGTCTACTTCCGGTCTGCTTCTATTGTCTCTGGAAATTCTGTATAAATAACATAGCTGAAAATTTTATCGTAATAGCTACAATTATTTTATTTTGAATAGGGTTCAAGTCGTTTTTTCATACAGATTGAATTTGTATGAATTTGTATTTGTATTGAATTTTGTATTTTTTTTCGGAGAAAATTTGTATATAAATACGAGAGCTGAAAAAAATATTATAATTATAACTATTGTCTTTACTAAGTTACATTATATCAATTATCGTAAGTTTGAAATTGTCTTATTGAATCTTGACTTGATTGTGCGTCTTATTGTTATTTACTTAAAGCATATTAAAAAAAATGTCATCTACCACTTTCATCGAATGTGTTATTTGTGGGAAATTCATCTCCAAAACTATTATTTGCAAGCATAGGGCAAGATGTTGCGAAACAGGTTCGAAAATAAATCGTTCGTTACCTACTAGGCCTTGTAGTCAATGTGGAGAAATAATTAGCATTGCTAGTTTAAGTAAGCACATGAAAATTTGCATTGCATCAACCAGACATGGAACATTGAAAATAAAAATTGATCATCCTGATACTGAAGCTTCTACTTCTAAACAAATTAAGATGTCTAATGACCAAAAGCCGATTAGATCTGCATTCAACAACCAACTCTTGGATTTATGTTTTACTTCGAACCCACGCTGTGATATTTCTAGTTTCTTGATTGAAATTAAAACATCTATCATAAATATTCTGAAAAGTAAACTATAACACAACGTCATAAAAGTTTATATTGATCTAATTTGTAAATATTAAAAACCCAATGGTACAAGAAATGTTTTATTTCACAAAACGAGAAACCAAGTACTTTATTTGGCGGACAATGATAATTTGAACGTCTTTTATTCTGATCTTACAAGTGATTTGATTTGGAAACACGATGAGTTCGAGGCTAAGGGATCAGGTTGGTCTCTATGCGGAAGTCCTCACAGGTTAATCGCTTATGTAAACAAATTTTGCACCTTTTTCTGCTTCAAGCTACGTTCCACTTCCGGTAGAAATTCTGCATAAGAGAGTTGTGCTGAACACTCATAACACCGACAATAAGTGTTTTGTATGGTGCATTTTTGCAGCGCTTCACCCGGTTCATTGGATAGATCATCCGTAACGAGTTAGTCACTATAAGAAATATATCGATGAGATTGAATATGCTATGACAGGCATCGAATACCCTGTTGCTATTTCTGACATAACAAAGTTTGAAAACAGGGCACGAAATGGAGAAGGAAAACGATTAGCTATAAATGTATATTCATATACTTCAGTTAAGAATTTTGTGCATCCTGTTAGGATAACTAATATTGTTGATGACGAAGCCATGGAAATCAATCTGCTTCTTATTGCTGACGATAATTTTCATCATTACACGCTAATTCGTTGATCAGAAGCAAAAAAAACAAGTTTCATGCACACATCAAATTTTGTCCAAGGTGTTTAACAGTATTCGACGATCTTGACCAACGCAATTACCAACATTTCCAAAATCAAGAAATTGCCAAACAAAAACTTGCTGAACATAAAGTCTACTGTGGAGTTAACAGGCCGGCTCGCATGTTGATGCCCAAAGCAAATGAATTCGAAGAATTTAAAATGCACAAGGCCTTATTGGAACATCCGGTCATCATCATTGCGGACCTTGATTCTTTTCTCAAACCATTGTGTTATTGCTATCCGGATCCAAAATTGTCTTCCACAACACCGTACCAGTTTCATGATCCAAATAGTTTTGGATATGTTGTTGTCTGGCAAGATAGGATAGATAAACCATATATATATATATCGCGGACCGAATGTTATTGAACACTTTTTCAAGAAGATGGTAGAGGAGGTTGAAAACATTGGCAGCTTCTTATGTCAATCCAAATCAATGTTTCCACTATCAAGCGATGAATTTCAATATTACAATAACATTGAGACGTGTCCAGTGTGCGATCAACATTTCACGAATGAGAATCGGAAAGTATTTTATCACAATCATTTCACCGGAAACTACATTAGTGGAATCTGTAACACCTGCAACCTCAAGATCCAGAAGCCTAAATTTGTAGCAATATTTTTCCACAATCGATACAATTACGACTTCCACTTCTTAATTAGAAATCTTGGATACGATACGCAAAAAAATATATACTTGCTCAAAACGAAGAGCGTTATATTTCTATAAGTAAAAAGTTATGATTCCAGCAACGAATGAAATCATAAAGATGCGATTCTAGATTCTTTCAGATTCCTATCGGCAAGTCTCGATGCTTTAGCGAGTAAACTTACTGACGAACAGTTTAAAATTACAAAAGCTAGTTTTCCCAACGTACACCTAGAGCTGATTAAACGTAAAGGCATTTATCCTAACGAATATGTAACCGATGAGTCTAAATTTGACGATGACACTCTCCCATCTCAAAAGGAATTCTTCAGTTAACTGAAAAGAACCGGAATCACGAACGAAGAATACAAACATGCGAAATTAATATGGAAGGAATTGAGATGCAATACTCTTGGCGATTATCACGATGCGTATCACAATTTAGACGTATCAATAATTGCTGATGTATTCCAAGTGTTCAGAAAAACAGCAATAAATATTTGTAAATTAGATCCAGCACACTTCTACAGTCTTCCTGGTTTGGCGTGGTCTGCTATGTTTCTCCAGACCAGGATGAAGTTGGAATTGATATCGGACGTTGACATGTTACTTTTTATAGAAAGGGGATACGTGGGATGATGGTGCAATGTTCGCAGAGATACGCAAAGGCTAACAATATTCACATGTCTGAGAATCAATACGATGCAAATCGACCATCGAATTACATATTTTATGATGACGTAATTAATCTCTACGGGTTCGCAAGGATACAGAAACTTCCATACGGAGGGTTCGAGTGGCTGGATCCTATTTCAATTGATATTAATCGTTTCGACGATCGTGAATTTGGTTTATTCATTGAGGTGGACATTGAAATTTCAAATACTTACATGCTACTTTTTCCGATTTGCCTCCGGTTCCAGAAATTAAATGTCCACCTGATTCTAATCAAAGCAAGCTATGTTAACTCTGGAGAGAAAAGAGAGATATGTCGTCCACTACAAGAATCTCAGGTTTTTTATTGGGAAAGGTGTTTAGGTAGTAATTGTGAGAAGAATTCTCAAGTTCAAACACTCTGCATGTTTAGATTCTTATATTGAGACCAACACGAGACACAGAACAGCTGCAATTTAATAATTAGATAAAGATTTTTATAAACTAATGAATAATGCTGTTTATGGAAAGACAATGGAGAACGTCAGAAAGAATGTAGACATAAAATTGGTTTCGGATATCAATAAATGTAGAAAATTAGTATCTGATCCTAGATTCAAATCGCGAAAAATTTACAATGAGAATTTAGCACTTTTTAATCTAGATATAAAATTGATAAAATTCAGAAAACCTATTTAAGTTGGCGGAACGGTTCTCGACTTGTCGAAATTGTACATGTTCGAATTTCACTATAATATTATGAAACCTTTCTATAATGATAAGCTGTCAATTTTGTACATGGACACTGATAGTTTTATTTGTGACATACAAACATCTAACCTCTACGAAGATCTTAATCATCCTTCCATGCTTGGGTATTTCGACATTTGTTTCTATCCTCAACCCAACAGATTTGGAATTCCTTCCCACAACAAGAAGGTTCTCGGCAAGTTCAAAGATGAGTGTAACGGCGATATTATTTTTGAGTTCGCTGGTTTGTGTTCGAAGATGTATACATTCAGTACAGAGAGCAGCGTCACGAAGAAAGCAAAAGGAACGTGCAAAGATACTGTGGAAAACAAACTAACATTCCAAGATTATATTTGTTGTCTTTCTTCACAGTCGAGGATACTTCGAGAGGATAATAGAATACAAAGCTCAAACCATGAGATTACAACACGTAAAATAAAAAAGTAGCCCTGGATCCACATGACGGCAAGAGGTGTATTCTCGAGTGTGGAATCCATACTTTGCCTTGGGGGCACTTTAGTTTAGAAGTTAATAATAATTGCAGTCTACACGTAGTTTAATTTTTTATATATTATTCTCTACTATACTATTACAATTTTTCTATCACTCTTTCACTTTTTAACATCATAAATATATGATTTCTCCACAATTATAATTGCACTGCATGTAGTATTTTCAGATAGAGTTTCATGAAATTCACATACTAATTTTATATTAGTTCGATCATTTATAACTATTAATTTTCTTTGTGATGCGTTGATTAAAATTATTCGTCTGTGAATTATGAACTCATCTGGATTATAATACATGTCTATGGTACTTTCAGTTACTCTTTGAAATGCACTGTAAGCCTCATATAATTTTAAATAATCTTGTTCTGCAATGTTGAAATTTTCACGAGGAAATACTTCATTTGTGCCATTCTTCAGATACACATTTTTAACTTTACAATTATCAAACTGGCTGCTTACTTTTTCCTGATTGTCATCTCTCCCTGTCTGAAACAGCACAGCTACGAACTCTGGCATGTCATATTTCAAAGATTGGAACTGATTAGTAAGATCAAATTCAAACAAATTACAATCCACCGGCCTCTGTATGCATTGGTATGTATAAAACTGAATCGGAATTTGAGGATTTTTCAAAATGTTTGCTTTGTATTTGAGAGCATATTTCGATTTATATTCAACTATAGGCATTCGTAATTCCATAGAATAGATCACACATTTCGCAGCTTCGGGTAAACTAGTCTCATTGGCTGTCCCATCTGCATTCAAAGTTTTGTATCTCATGATGACATTATGATCATTGGGTGCCCTGCGAAATATGACACTCAAACCACCTTTCCACATAATTTCTTTATAATCAGAGAAAAATCCAAATAGCAATCTCATGGGGAACAGTACTTTCTGACGTGTTGCTTGAATTTTTGTTCCAGCTTCGAACCCACCAACTTTATAATATGCACTCTCTGATTTGGACAGTTTCAATGTAGTGTACTGTAGTGGATGTAATTCCAGGGCAATCAATCCTATTAATCACTGTACCATGCTTTCTGACTTCAATTTGAGAAATAATAATGGAACAAAATTATCTATAAGTTTTATATTAGGCCCAGGGAGGGGATATTCTTCACCATTATTTGATTTACAATATCAAATTTTATATACAGATCAGATCTAAGTTGATGAATGAACCCATCCCCTACTGGGATGTCATACTGTATCTCCTTGTTGGGCTGATTCAAATTTGCAAATTTTCTCCTGTTTGGAAGGAAGGACAGTAATTCATAACTCTCGATATTTTCCATCTTGGTATTTATTTATGTATTTTAAATATTAACACCGGCAAAGTCGATGATCTCATTTTTTTCATTTGTAATATTTATTTCTATGTAATTAACTTTATCAATAGCAACAGGGAAATAGACTGGTGGGATTGGGGAATAAAAGATAGGTTCCATAAATTCCGAATTCGTAGCAATGATACCTGTCTCCTTGTGGCTGCCAATCGAATTTTCTTCTGCTTTGATAATCATACCTTTGGCAATGTCTCTATGGCTAAGAATTTCGGTATAAATTTACCTACGTGCCTAACACCTGCTTCTAATTTGCTATTTTTCTCAAATCCTAAAAGTTCCCCCATGGTAGATATGTCCACTGTTTCATTAGTAGTTACAGTCTCCACTCTGTGTGTTACAGAATTTTGAGAAAGCAAGACAGTGGTTGGAAGTTCAAACTGTAAAGTAGATAAGTTATACTGTCCAGGAGGAATAATTATTTTTTCATTACCTACTAATATAGTATTGTTGTAGGTAGTTACATTCGGAATCAGATACATACTGTAGAATGCTCTCAGAGCTATATATTTTGGATAGATAATATCGTGAAGATGAAGTTTCAAAACCGAAGTCTCGCTGGAGAGATGGAAAATTCCCATACTTAATATATAATACAGCTTTTTGAAAATCTTTTAATTTGATGTTTGGTATCTTATTTAAAATTCTGAGCGTCGTAATGCAAACATGGCCACATATAATTTGATCGAAATCTTGAATACGATCGTCGTTGTAATAAATTTTAACATGTTTCAAGTAACGAATTAATTCTGTAGGGGGTTCCCCTCCGAAAGAATCGAAAATAAAAGTATTGTCATTTTGTTTATAATAGCATATCCAGTGAGTACCAACGTTTTCGGACTTGTCCAAATTCACCACGCCACATTCTCGAGAGTGAAGACTACCTTTAGGGAGAGAATCAGACATGAAAACCCCCCTGAAGTTTTTAATTTTAAATATTTTAACTAAAGATTCAATGTCTTGGCTCGTGAGTGCTTCTTCTTTTTTTCTTAATTTTCTAAGTGCTCTTGACTTCACACCTTTGCCTATTTTTTTTCTCCATGGCAATATTATGATGCTTTTGTTCTTCTAGTTCTGCCTTATTCTTGTTCGAATCAATGACAGGTTTGGCAAGAGCAGCACTACCCCCAGCTATGCTCCCAACTGCTCCCAATACAGCCAGGATAGCTGGAATGCTGAATATGAATCCACCACTTTGTGTTTTCTTTGTTGCATTTTGCAATCGTTTTAATTGTGGCGTACTGAGTAATAATTTCATTCCGTTCCCTTTGGCTATACATTGCCTCTTCTTTTCTTGTTGTTTTTTAGTTATAATCGAATTAAATTTTAAATTTCAAAGATCATGATACGGTATTTGGTACACAACTCCTTTTGGTTTCATGTTGTTGTTGTTATTATTATTATATTTCAGTGTATTTATATTACAAACCCCACCTTAATTTTTGTTTTGTATTCATATCAATAGTTGTACTCAACGCTGTTATTTTTTCACCCAATGCGGCATCTCTGCTTCATAATCTTCCAAAAGCTGCCTCTTCCAGTTTTTGATCAGCCACATGATGATCATTCAGATCTTTGTGTGTGTTGTATGCAATATCATGTTCTTTGCAAGCTGTATCGAGTGGATTAATACACCTGTCCCCTCTCTCTATTCGTTTCTCAAGTTTTGTAATAGGACCACAATATTGGTAACCAGGTAACTCGAACGGAAGTTTATTAATAATATCATTCACTAAACCTAGACCCTCTGATATATTTCAGAATCTAGCAGGTAGAGTATTGATAACTTTAATTATGTATCCTATACATTTAGGATTGTTTACAATAAAATTAGCTGATTTGTTACTAATCATGTTTACAATACCCATTTTCTCATTATGTAAATTATTGTTCCCAGCATTTTCCTCTCCTGCTATAACAAGCAACCTATCTATAAGTTTTCTCACATCGTTTACCCATACAAATTGCTTAGTTAGAGTATTGTATTGTTTTATACCTCTACTGGTTTTGAGTTGATTCCAGATAGTTTTAATCAGATTTTTTTATTTATCCCCGCTGCTCAATTTCACACGCTTTTGACTAGCATCGTTATTTTGATACAAAGCATCAGAGAGTGTCAAAATTTCAGAGTAACTTTGATAATCATCTTCTGTAAAATGTTTTGGTTGTCTCTTAGTGATGCGCTCCCATTGCCCTACGGTACCAGGATATCTAGACCAGCTGTTTCTCCCACTCAAATTAATTTTAATGTTGTCCCCTTCAAATGTTACTTTAGACTTGCCAATTTTCTATACTACGCCTTCATTACCCTACATAGTAGGATACAAACAAAATACTTCATCTTTTTCGAATTTTCCTGTACTCAAATAATCCCTTGCAAGGGGACCTAACTCGAATTTGTCTGATTTTTCTATAGCTGCTTTAGCAGGTGGTTCCTTGAGTACTAGAGGAGTGTGGATGCTAGATAATGTCGTAGGAGGAAATTCTGCATAATTTTTAGCAGTAAGAGGTAGCAATTTATTGATGAGGTTTTTATTTTGTTCCGTAACACTCTTAATCTCTTTACCGAGACCACTGATTGCATCAATAATAGGTTGGTCTTGACGCTTTTGTTGTTCGTAAAAACCTCGATTTTCTGATTTCCAATCTTTGAAACGTTTGGACAAGTACTCTCGTAATTTCGAATTATCTTCGATTTTATGTTTCGTCATATTTATTTCTTGATTAATGGTTATTTTATATCGTTTCAACGTTCAAAAATTCGTTGATTTTATTTCTAAACTTACCATTGTTAGGTTTACGAGTCATGTCGATAGTAACAAATCTAAAATCGTCGCTGTTCCAACAAGATGAACAGAATTTTGAAAATTGATTGTAATTTAAGTCTCCTCCCACATAATCATCGTATACATGTTTCAAATTAGTATGATCTTGACGAAAGAAAGAGATTAAATTTGTATTATCTCGTAGTAACTGTTTGGGAATTTTGGAATAAGTTTGAGCTAAATAAAAGCAGTCTATTTCTTTGTGACGACCCTGTGTAAAAAAAAATCTAATTTCATTCTGATTTTCTAGAATAACATCATCGAAAACCACAACAGAATTTTTCAAACATTGGTTGAAAGGTTTTATTGTTGATGCAAATGTAGCTATGCCCTGTCCCTCGTACAGCTTCACGAGTTGTTGGTATTTCTGTTGTTCTAAACGCTTTGAGAATACATACAACTGTCTATTTTTGAAATCTAGCCAATTGGCGGCAAGCAAGAAATTATCAACCAGCAAAGTGGTTTTTCCCCAACCTGATGGGCCTGCAATGAGGCATCTTATGTTTTCAGGTAACAACTCTCCATTTTTCTTATTAGTTTCCACTATATCTGGTAAACGCTGTACCACATTCCACGTTGGTTAAAGAATCACCTGGTTTGCTTCTATCCAACTTTTGTCTGGCAGACCTAACCATTTCACATACAATTTATTATTTTTCTTCTTCAATATTTTCTCGATTAGATATGTATCTCGATATTTTGTTTCACTAAGTTCCTCTTCATAGAATCTCCCTTTCAATATTTTGTTATGGTTAGCTTTTATGATATATGTATTTATATTCCCTGGTAAAACTTAAACTACTAAGATTAACTCCGTACTCCAATTTTCAGTGAATCCCTTCTCGAATAACTGTTTATACTTACTGACCCTTACCTGATCCCCTATTTTAAACTTTGGCTTCTTGGTAGTGTGTGTATACTTTTTACAATAAACAGTAGAAATCAACCGTTGCTCATCATATTTGGTTACCTCAGAAGGTTTCATGTGATTAGTACTGTGTACTGTATAGTTGTAATCATGAACTAGCTTGGGTAAAATTTGCACCCACTTATAATTGCCCTGTAGAGTGAATTGTCTTCACATGCGATTTTATAATGTCCTGTTGAATCGTTCCACTATACTAGCTTTCAAATCACTGTATGTAGAATAATGTTTAATATTTATGTTGTTGCATTAAATTAACAAATGTAGAATTGTAAAATCTTTTCCCTCTATCTGTCTGTAAATATTTTGGTATCGTTCCCTTGCTGAATATCGACTTAAAAGCCTGTGTTACACAAGTACCAGTATTGGATTTTAGGGGAACAGCCCATGCATATTTGCTAAAAGTATCAATAACTGTAAGCATATGTTTGTAACAATGATTTATCTTATCCAAATTTTTTAAAGTCCCCCCCTTTAGGCGAGGAGCCATCTCGATCAGATCTGCCTGGAACATATCATTTATACCTTTCGTTATTACACTTAATCGCTTATAATTGCGACGGGCTGGTTTGTGTAATTCATGAACTATTTCTTCTCTTGACATCTAGTTCGAAGTGAGAATATCGCATAAAATGGATTGTCCTCAGGGTATAACCGCTTTATGTCAAATACTAGCTTGTCACCAATTTCAATCAAAAACTGATAATTGTTCGTCGTCATGTACTTTATATTTATTTGTAGACTCATCACAGTATACAATAGGTATTTGAACTGGCTTGTGTATACCATCTTTTCGCACTATAGTAAACTGAAGAACTTCAATATGTTTTCCATGTTTTAGAAAACTAAACTTCAGAAATCGTAAACTACCATCAACAAAAAATTCATGTACCTGAGTGTACGGATATAATTTGTAAAGATTGCCAGCATTGGCGTACGTCCAGTGCTCTCGAGCATTTGGAACACTTTGTAACCTAGCAATTCCCATAAAATAAAATTGACGAGTATCTACGTCATATAGTCTGCTCAATACCGATTCCAAGTGTTCGTTGATAGTACGAACCAACTCATCGTAGCTAGGTTTGATTTTTACATCAACATACAGTTGTTTATATTCCTCTTTGAGATCGTGAAGTTGAGTAGCAAAACCTGATAAAGCAGATTCTTGACTTGTTTGAAGAGTGGTAATTTGTGACGTAATATTAGAAATAATCTCTTGTAAATTTTATACAAGTTTCAATTTAGAGCTCTGAGTAGAAATATCGTGTTCTTGACTTCTGATTTCTGTAAATAATGCATGTAGTTCGTTAATTATTTGATTGTTGGGGAGACTGGCAACAGTTTCTCTGATTTCCGCAATTCCTGATTTAATGTTTTTGATATCTTCAGATTTTAAAATTCGATGTACTGCTCTCCTCATAGCTCTGATTTCTTGAGAAGTAGGCAAAGCAGCTACAGTATTCTGAAGTGTGGTGAGAGTTAATTTTAGAGCATCGAGTTCTGTTGCATCAGCTGCATTTTTCAAAAATTTCTTGCAGTTGCGTTATGTCATCCTGCGTAGGTGTAGACTGTTGCAGTGTCTGTAATTTACTCTGAATGTCGTCAATAAGATGCGATAATTCTGATTCAGTATTCAAGTTTCAAGGTGAGTAACTTGCTGTTGAACTATAGCTAGGATATCAGTAATGCCAGGGAATTTCGATTTCAGATTTTCCTGTACAGTTGTTAGCCCATTTCAAATAGTTTGCCACAGTATCTTCTATGTGAGCTATGGTATATTGTATCTTCCCAAAATCTTCATAAGTCTCCAACTGCAATTTGATGCCGGCAACGCTCCGAGCAATACCATTTAATTAAAAAGATGAAGGTAAATTATTGATAAAATCTTCCAATGTCTGTAGTTTCGATTGAACTTCCGTTATAGCTGCATGCAGTTCATCTGTCTGTAATTCAGATTTGATAATTTGCAATGTAGGAACTTCGAAAGATTGAAACTGTTCTTGCAATTTAGCAATACTAGCATTTACCTGCTCATATTGTTCTTGAGTTTTGATATTCTGGATGATGGTTTGCAGTTCGGTACGAATACTATTTGCCTGGTCATTTAATTGCTGTATCAGCTGTTCGGTATTCGTTCTCTGGATTTGTCTAAATTTATCAAGTTCTTTTTTCAAGATGGCAATATTCTCTTCTAAGTTCTGAAGATTATCTATTGAAGCTAAATTAGTATATTTCTCAAGCAAAGATTTGAGTTCTCCATCAATTTTTACTATAGGATCAATCAGTTGAGTTTGAAGATTTGTAATCTTTGCTTGAATATTTAGATTTAGCGAATTCTGTAATATGAGTAAATCTGATTTCAGTTTCTTTAGACGTACATCTAAACTAGCAATCTCGCTGGAATTATCTGGAATCTCCTGTCGCCTTCTATTACGAAATATATCCATGTTTTTTAAGGTATTTTATATATTAATAAGAGGATAGATTATTCTTATTTCGATAAACAGTGGAATCAATTTATCATACTCTCCAATTATCTCAGCATACAAAAATTCACCAGCTTCCACATCATAAGACGTATCAGGAAGTAATGTACTATGTTTACTTCTATACAAATTTCGACCTATGTACAAAACTGCCCCATTGGGTGCTGAAACGTTTATTTGAATTTTCCCACTAACAGGTAACTTATATGATGATAAGTTATTATTAAATACAAGTAAGTGCTCTCCAGTATCCTAGTCAACATGAGACCAAATACCATTCAAGTGAACAAGAAGTAACTCTTTCAATTCATGATAAATTTCTCTAAATACATGCATGTTCATTTGAATTCTCTCCACAGGCTGATTATGTTGTTGCTTTTTAAACCCAAAAATATTCATGATGTTTTATTTTATATTAGCTATTTTTTTATTATACATAAAATATATATTTGTACTAAGTATAAAAATTAACACCCTGTGCATAGCACATGAAAACAATTATGAGCAGCATTGCAACAACATAAAAAAACATGAAAAATCATAGATTTGCAATAGTATAAAATCGACAAAAAACATCGTCTAAATAGGTTTTCTATTGTGCTTAAATTAACAAAAATAATAGGCCTCGTACCAAGTACTGTCGGTGAAGGAATATGATTACTCTACTGATTGACGTAAGGCAATATCAGTATCTTCCGCCATAAAATCAAGATAAATGAAACCCGAATTCAGGGACGAACGGGAGAAAGCTGAGAGAGTCTCCACCAAGGCAAGACAACGTGCAGAAGACTCCCACTTGGACTCACCAAGGTCTCGTTTTGCAAGACATCAAAAGTTATTAGCTAAAGAACAGCACATCGGGACTCAAACGAAAAATATGCCAGTCACTTGGGGACGAGCACGCCTTGCACCTCTGGAGACAACGCTGAGAACGCCCAACGCAGTCGTCGCCTTTCGTCTCTGTCCTCCTATCTCGCTCTCTATATACACCAATCGTGTTTACCGGGTTGCTGTCTGCCTATCACCGTCACTTCCGGTCGCTCGCTGCCTCCAGTAGGTTGACCCCGACGACCCAAGCCGATCGTTGCAGCCGCCATCCATCAGCCAGCCAACTGCCTGAGTCCAGACCCCCCACGGAACCAGGGTGATGTCCAAAGACCATGAAGGTGAGTAACCAACATCCAATCGACAATATATCCTCTCGACTATCCTCAAAAGCCAAACTAGTCAATGAAAAGCCTCCTCTTCCTCTTTTATATGACTCTGATCCCTGTTATACAGGTTGTTTCCGGGCTACTGATACAAACTTTCAGGGATGATGAAGAATTGCACATGTATCAATTTAAGATAAGGATGCCTGATCCGGAAACGACTTAGTCGAAATTTATAAGCGAAAATCGGTGACAAATTTCACAAGCTGCTACATTCACAACAGTTGTTCGAAGTGGCATCCCCCAGCTTCGCTGCAGGCATGACATCGTCGCACAATGTTCTGGTGTATCCGTTGGAACAACCCCAACCAAGGGGTAATTCGAACAATGTCACAGGCAGCGAGAATTCTTGCCAGTAAATCCTCTTCAGTCTCGACAGGTGTCTCGTACACGAGACATTTCACATGACCTTACACAAGAAATCAAGTGGGGTCAGATCAGGTGACCGAGCTGGCCACGGAACAGGATCCCCTCAGCTTGTGAAACTTGTGCAGGTAATACAATAATTACTAATAAAAGAATTACATCTTCATACGCAGATTTTCGCTTATAACTTTCGACTAAGTCGTTTCCGGACCAGAGTTCCTTATCTCAAATTGATACATGTGCCCTTCTCCATCATCCCTGAATGTTTGTATCATCATTCCGGAAACACTATATATATATATATATATATATATATGCAGGGTGTTAGGAAATTCTACGTATTCCTGGAAAGGGGTAATACTAGAGCACATTTGCAACAAATTTGACTCTATCCACCGGGGGTCGGAAATCAATGACTTTCGAGTTATTGCAGTTTGTAGATTTTCGTGACATATTCCGACTTGCGACCAAAAAACTAATAATTTTGAAAAACAACTACACCCTGGGCACTTAATTGACACGTTGCTAACAGCTGACGAATGAGTGACTACTGGGAAAATCATTCGTGCCCAAAATTACGATACCCACAGAAAGAAACAGTCATTGGAGCACACGTCATGAAGAAATTTGGAAATTATCGTTTAAATAGAAGAGGATTACTCAAACAAATGGTAACACACTTAGCGTAAAAATTACGGAAAAAAACTTCCTTGTTTCATAAACTCTCCAAAAAGATACAAATGTTGTCAACTGGCAAATGGGGTGGGGGAAAATCTGAATGAAAAGCGGAAAAAGCGCGTTGTAGACCTCTTTGTAAAGTGAAAAGAAGTTGCCGGTTGTGAGAAATAAAGGAACGAAAACGAATTTACCTGACGTGAGCGCGTTTGGTACGACATATTGGCAGATACGAGAAACGGGATCGGTTCAGCGATGCCAAGGCGATACTGGCAGACCCCAAGTTCATGATCCTGTCGAAGATGAGGAAATCGTGCAATGTTTTGGAGCAGACGGATACTTCAACAACAACGATCGCGAGGCGACTTAACTTGACTCAATGGAAAGTCTAACTCACTGTGCATACAGCACGACTGTATCCATACCATTACACGTCAGTGTATGCTACTGAGGAGGGAGATCTTGTCAGAAAGATGGTTTTGTATATTTTTTCTAAATACCGACACTGAAGACCCCCATCATCTGACAAGAATTCTGTGGACGGACGAATCCAAATTCGACCTCGATGGTATTACGAATTTTCATAATGCGCATTTTTGGGCGCATAGGGTCATCCCAAGAAAATCTAAAGAAAAGGGTCAGGAGAGAAAATTCTCACTACATGTGTGGATGGGAATCATCCACAATCATGTTATTGGACCATTCTTTCTGCCACAAAACCTAAACGGCATAACCTACGAGAACTTGCTAAGGGAAGAATTGACGACGCTGATGGAAGATGATTTACGAACATGATGAATGCCAGGCCCACTATTTCCGGTATGTGCGACAGTGGCTGGATAAACAATTATCCCATGCGACGTATTGGTCGAGGGGGCCCGATCCCCTGACCGGCGAGGAGTCCGGATTTGAAGCCATGCGAGTTTTACATTTAGGGTCACATGTAAGAATTAGTCTACAGTACACCAGTGGACTCTCAAGATGAGTTGAGAGAAAGAATTGTGGCAGCCACTCAATACATAAGAGATAGAATGTCAACGCGGGTGACTGTGTCTGAAGTACGCCACAGGCTGCGAGCTTGCATACGTAACCTAGGGAGACAATTTGAACGGGATTTGTAGTTTTTGTAACAGTTAATCCTTTATTTCTCACAACCGACAACTTTTTTCACTTTACAAACAAGTCTACAACGCGCTTTCTTCGCTTTTCATTCACATTTTTCCCCCAACCCTTGTGCCGGTTGACAACATTTGTATCTTTTTGGAGAGCTTATGAGACGAAAAAAAAATGTTCCGTAATTTTTACGCTAAGTGTGTTATCATTTGTTCGAGTAATCCTCTTCTATTTATATTTAATAATATCATAATTAATTATAATTTCCAAATTTCTTCATGACGAGTGCTCCAATGACTGTTTCTTTCTGTGGGTATCGTAATTTTGGGCATATTTTTTTTTTCGAGTAGTCACTCATTCGTCAGCTGTTAGCAACGTGTCTATTAAGTGCCCAGGGTGAAGTAGTTTTTTTCAAATTTATTAGGTTTTTGGTCGCAAGTCGGAATATGTCACGAAAATCTACAAACTGCAATAACTGGAAAGTCATTGATCTGCGACCCCTGGTGCATAGGGTCAAATTTGTTTGCAAATGTGCTCTAGTATTACCGTTTTCCAGGAATAGGTCGAATTACCAATCACCCTGTATATATACAGGGTGCCTGTAATTAGGTGTGTTCCCTAAAAGGGGTTAAAGTAGAGGCAATTTGCAATAAATTTGACATTATGAACCAAGGGAAAGTAAGCCCCCCCCCCAATTTCCTTCTATATCACAACAGTAGTGAGCGGCGAAAGATTGTAGCATTTCGTTGTTCATTAAATCGGAATTTTTTGTATTGAAACGGTCAACTCCAATTAACGCATCACTGTCCTTATTAAAGCTTTACTTTAATTTAGAAATTAGGTGATCAAGCACTGGAAAATAAATCGTAATAGTAATATGATCTTCAGATGGAGCTCTTCTGGTTGCACATGCTGAAATCGAAGTGGGCTACTTAGAGAGTAAGAATTTTTTTCTTACCTCAGACATGAGGTAAATATAAATCCAACAACTATACTGCAATACTGTTAAAAAATCAGCACGCTTGGTGAATGTAGGCATATTCCTAAAACTACGAAGAACTTTAAATTTCCAAAGCGTGCTGACGGTTGCACATATTGCTGTATTTTATAGTAGTTTCCGATATACTTAATGAGTTGTGACTACAAGAGGGAACGAACTCCGGACCACTTAGTTACAAGGCAGCACTCTTTTAGACAGACTACTTGGGTGTGGAGCTCAATTTTAATATTTCAAATTTAGAATTTGTTAACTTTTTCTTTCTTGTTGGCGAACTACCAAGCTTATAAACCGGAAGCCATATATTTCAAGAATTGAAAGAATATATGAGGAAATAAATTGAAACAATTTCGGAAGAGGAACTCATGGGTGTTATTCAAAATTTCTTTAAACTATATTGATGCAGGAGGACATTATTTCAAACACCTCTTGTAACAAGGTATGTGTTCATTTTAATTGTAACTGTCACTGTGTAACGGGACTGGACTTACATTTTAAACAGGAATCCAAACCACTGTGCAATGAGCCTCCACCTGATATTAAAATCTGGGATAGAGTGATTATAACATCCTGTTTAAGAACATATATTAATTACATATAAATATTTAATGTGTGTTCACATAACTTTTGGCAGCTGAATGAAAAAAAAATATCTTCCCAATAATACTGTCAATAACTAAAAAAATCAAGAAGTTGAGCAGAAACATTCCAGAGATATGAATTGCATAAATATTTACAGTGATATAATATAATTTTAAATTACATTATTACAACACTTCGTACTCGGTAAATAACAAAACAAATCAGGAGTGTGTGAGATTTGAACCTACGATGTTTCGTTCTTGATGAAATAGTATATCAAGACGAACGTCTGACCAACTGCTCCAGGATATTACAATATTTACGTGAAACTCTGTACAACAATTTGATCTCAGTTGAAATAATATTTTGCCGGAGTTCCGAAATATTTTCCGCCACAGATCAGGGATATGACGCACTTTGCAGAATCGTCCGGTAATCCGATCGTGCATTATAATATATGGAGAGTAGATATAATTGACGGCCTGTGCAACTTGAAGTGGGTCTCAGTGTTGCCAACTCACCCCAAGAAAATTTCAGAATATGATATTTTTAAGGCGAAGCTAACCTACAAATATGAGTTGGCAACACTGACTAGTTGCTTCACAAACCCTTTTTTTTCAAACATTTTGCTATATGATATTTCAGAGGCGAGGCTAACCTACAAATAGGAGTTGACAGCGTAGCCTTCTAAGATGATAAGTATGTAGTAAGATGAAGAAGAGTTGGTGACGCTAACTGGCAATAGTGGTGGTGGTGCAGTGTTAATGCCCCCCTTCTATTTACCCCCTCTTTTTCCCAATATTTTTTTCTAGCATACTGATCTATTGCATGCTTACCAAACCTCTTAAGCAATATTGGAAGGCAGGACTCTTGTAATGCCACGGGTCCTCCACATGTATGTATGTATGTAATGCGATTTGTGGGGGAAGAGGGGGGGGCAAAATTTTGAACTTACGGCTGGCAATGTTTCTGTAACGCGTTTTTTGTTCGAAGCAAATTCATAGATGTTGTTAAATAAATATTAATATTTTGCTATTAATTGTAAATATTTATTTATTGTATTGTATCAATTAGTTTTTTGAGATCGAAAAGCGAATGTGCTCTCTCTCTGTTATCGTATTTGAAAATTATTTTTCTGTGGAGATATAGAAAACGAAAATTTCGTCATTCTGCGTGCTAACAATGTTGACAGAATGACAGAATGAACAATAGGCAGGGCCTTGGACGGCGGAAGTTATACTTCCTGTTTTTTTAGTAGCTGAACGATGGAATTCCTTACTGCCCAATTTAACCTTACAGCTAGAAATGTTTCTATAAAATAACAATGCCTATGAATCTGTTTGTCTTCAGGAAGCAAGCTATGGAAAAGCCCGTCCAGCCTACGAGCTTCAGCAAACTCCTGCCTTCCATGCTAACTAAACTTAACGGTCTGTTAATTATACACTTGAATATTATTTTTATTCAGTACGACGAGGATGTGGGCAAAACTTTCTATGTATTCAACAACAACTTGAATTATTACCAGTTCCCCATCTCCGGCAAACTGCAGTTCAATATGAATTCCGAGTACAAAGGGGAGGCCAAGGTTTCATCTGGCAAGAACATCTATCGCATCAAGCATGATAGGATGGATGCTACTACAACGTATGATGTGTCTGCTGGCGATCGCCTGTACGTGGAACTCTTGGACGACTACGATAAACTCAACCCTCTTTTCATAGAATTGAAAATCACCTACCCTATAATAAATAACCATAGCAAATATGCCTAACGATATTTTTGGTCATACCAAGTGCGATGATCACGGCGACGATCTACTCATGCTCGACGTCAGGGTCAAGAAGTTGCGAAGCGACCTTCAGGCTCTGCAGTCCACGCTCAACTCCAGCCTCCAGTCAGAAATAGCTAGCCTGCAGTCTCAGTGCCTGGACCACGTACACAAAATTGACGCCGAGCTTAAATCGCTGCTGCAAAAGAACACCGACCTCGCGTCAATAGACAACTTCGACAACTTGGCACTGAGTGTAGGCAAGCTCCAAAACGAACTTGTGAAGCTGCAGCAAACGCAAGCTTCTGACGTGGAACAGCTGAAGCGACACTTGCAGAACCAAACGAGCACCATCCAGACTGAACTGCAAAACATTATCCACAGTATAAAAACTCAAGATGACTACGATCGCGTGAATGCCAGTATTGCCAAATTGCACGAACAGTTTCAATCGGTCGAAATTCCTACGTTGGAAAGCATAATAGCCTAGCTTAAAACGGACGCTTTGCATGCAGTCATCAACGAAGTCAAAACTAAACTCCAAACGCTGGAGGACTTCATCGACAATCGACCTTCGTCCAGCGAGCTGAACGCCATTGCCCGTAGTGTTGCCAACATAAAACTCCAACTTGAGACTTACGAGGATTTCGGGAAGCTGCAAGGTACCATAGCCCATACAGAGGATGCTCTTGCTGTCATCAAAAATGATCTGGCAAACGTACACGAAGCACTGGAATCCAAATTGCCTGGCATCAGGGATACTCTGGCCAGCGTCCAACAGCAGATCACCAAGTTGGAAAATCTAAACACCGAATCAGAGTTGTCGCATTTTCATCACTTGAGCGACAACATACAGGCTAAGTTGGAAACATTGCAACAATCCACCCCCAACCAGGACGACAGAACACAATTACAAGAAGGCACACGCGCTGCTGCTGCTGCCGCCTTAGAGTTGGATGCCGTGAAATAGCTTTGGAGTCGCTCCAAAACACGGTGGCCCCCCTGCCTACTTCGCAGGAACTGAAAAGCGTGAAGAGCGCTCTCAACCGAATACTCAAATCCGACGACATCAAAACACATCCAAACCGAAATTGAATTGCTTCTGGAGTCTGTTGTAATCTTACCCACCAACCAAACCATCAGCAAGCAACATGTCTTGTTTGCGGAAATTAGAACCCAGGTCCACGACCTCACTACCCAGAGCTCCAAGTTGACACTCGTGGAAAGTCTACAGCAGATTATCGCCAATGTGAAAGAGCAAATATGCAGCATCGAGGCGAGCCAGAAATCGGCCATAACCAATTTCAGTACCCAACTACATGAGTTAAAAGAAAAATTCAAGAGGCTAATTGTCGATGTGAAGATCAAACCCAATTACGACACTGTGTCCGTGCTATCGAGGAACACCTGGAATCGGTGAACGGTAGATTGGAGGATGCGGAGAGCGAGGTTCGAACCAATGTAAACACCTTGAACGCCAGCATCCTTAATCTCAAGTCCACTGTTGTCATCGAACTGTACAGCATTCCAAACAGGGAATTTTCCTCGCTCTTCCATACGGGTGCCAAACTCTACATGCTGACTCCTGCCAAAGCCTATCACCATTTTTCCTCGCTGGCACACTTCAGTTCGTCAAGGTTTCATACTGGTCTTTGCCTCACACAGCCCACTACCCAACCATGACCGTGACGAACATCAGTCACGAGCCTAAAATAAGAGGAGTGGAGTTGGTCGATTTCACCCAATCCGAAACTCGCGAGACTGCCTATGCCGAAGATGCTACTCAAATTATCGACATAGAAATAGGTGACAAGCTGTACATAGAAAACCCGGCATTGTCTGCAGCCACAAATCCCATCCAAGCTATATTTTTATTTTCACACAATGTCTAGGCAGGCTATTGTGAACGAGCTGCACAAACCTGCACGGCGAAACTACAAACGACTGCCGGTAGTGACCAAAAGCATAGACGACCTGTGGGAAGCTGACCTTGTGGAAATGAGCAGTGTCAACTTAAAAAAAATTACATAAAATCAACAAGGGATACAAGTATCTTCTGACCGTTATAGACACATTATCTAAATTTGAGTGGGCTTTACCCGTGAAGACAAAAGCAGGAACCTGTGTAGTGGAAGCATTCAAAACTATTTTCGATAAAAATGGCAGACGACCTCGATTTCTTCAAACAGAAAACGGAAAAGAATTCTGCAACTCTGTCTTTCGACAATTTATTCAAAAACAAAATATTCAACATTACTCCACCTTTAGTCACATCAAAACCAGCATAGTGGAACGTTTCAACCGAACTCTCAAAACACGCATGTGGAACAATCACGCTTCAGGGGAATTACAAGTGGCTCGACATGCTTCCCGAACTTGTTTACAGCTATAATCACAGTTTGCATCGCACGATAAACATGAAACCAGCTGACGTCAACATTTCTGACGAGCGACGTTTAATTTCTACGGTTTATTGTAAAAAAGTACAAATTTACAAGCAAGAAACCGAAATACAAAATTGGAGATCATGTGAGAATCAGTAAATTTAAGCGTGCGTTTGAAAAAATCTTCACAAAAAATTCACCGTAGTTCGAGTTTTACTCGGAAACCGTCACACGTATATAATAAAAAATAATCGCAACGAAATTCCGAAAGGAAGATTTTATGAAGAGGAACTTTCTAAAACAAAATACCCCGGCACGTATCTTATTGAAAAGTATTATGTAGAAAAGAGGACAAACTGTTTGTGAAATGGCTGGGATTCGAGGAAAAAAGTTGGATAGACCCAAACGAGGTGAATGTGTAACGGGTGCTTGGGATGTGGCACGGCGACTGCCAGATTTTCCATCCGAACTTCAGGATAAAAAAGTGACGAGCTTCTACCAGGCAACATTTCCTGCCTTATTGTTGGACCTTCTGGATGTGGAAAAACAACGTTACTTATTGATAATTTTCTTCTTGCACCCAACTGGTTAAACTGGAAGAACAGGCATCTGTATGTTTTCTCCAAAAGTTTGGAGCAACCAAAGTACCGCCAGCTGTCGAAACTGTAGGAGGGACTAGGCATAGTTATATTTGCTTCTGAAGTGATAACACTAGACTGCTGTATCGAAAATTCGGTGGTGGTTTTTGACGATGTGATCCTGGAGAACCAGAACGAAATTCGCATTTTTTTTACTCAGGGTCGGCACAGAGGAATTGACTGCTTCTACCTTGCTCAGCACCTCCTCCGAGACAATACTAATTTTATTTGTTTGTTTCGTCAAGACAACACCAATTTAAAACACGCTTACGATGATTATGTAGGTGGGGACATAAACTACAATAAGTTTTCCAAATTTTGCTCTTCATGCTGGAACCAAGATGATTTCGGATTTTGATTTGTCACAATAGACATGACGAGGAAACCCAATAACGGAAAATACCGAATAAATAATTTTCTAAACGTTGCAACGTTACAAGAAAGGTCTTGACCTATTGTAAATAACTACATACAAAAAAATGAAACGCAAACTTGCAGACGACAACCTGAAGCTGCGTAGCTACCTAGCAAAACAGTTGAAGTGTTGGAAATCCGAGAATCGTGGAATTTACGAAGAGAAAAAGCGTCAGGACCAACCTATCATCGATGCCATCAGTAGACTTGGTAAAGAAATCAAAGATGTCACCGAGCAAAACAAAGAGTTAATGAACGAAATTGTGCCACTTACTGCTCGAAATTATACCATACCTACACCGATATCCAGCATTCACACCAATTCGTTCGAACTTGCTCCGGCTCCGAGACGTCAGGCCCTAGGTAGTACCTCTTTGAACAAGCTAGTCGAGCTGGGTCCGTTGGCGATTGATTACCTAAGCACCGGGAAATTCGAAAAAGACGAGGTATTCGGATTGTACCCGACCATGGAACATAACGACGGTGTGGTTTGGAAAATTGGAAACTCGAAAGTCACGTTCGAGGGCAACGACGTGAAAATCAATTTGGGCAAGAAGAAGAGCTGGACTAGGTATCCTGGCAAGGTGTGACTGTGGGAACTTATTACTAAGAAGCAACATAAAGATTTTACAGACGAGGATTACCAAAGTTACACAGAAATTTTGATCATGACGGATGCCCTATACCAAAACAACGATGCAACACAGAATCGTGTGAAATCTAGCAGTGGAGAAAAGTACAGGAACCTCATCAAGCCAAGACTGGCAACGGTGTCAAACTCCACAATACCCTACCTAAAGAGTTTGTTTGGGTAGACGACGTAAGGAAGCTTCGCAGGCGAAGAAAATGCACGCAATCGCAGCTTCCACAACGAGAAGATGGGCATCATGGACATGATTAGCACCAAGCTTGCCAACTTCATTGTCAACGACAACAAAGGTATAGGTTATCTTATCAAAATCATCAACACCTTGACTCCCAAATTCTGGAATGTAGTCGAGGGTCGAGGTTTGGTGAACGATATTATCAACAAGCTACCCTTCGAGATGCACCTTCCAGGTTACCAGTACTGCGGCCCCTGTACCAAACTCGAACAGCGACTGGAAAGAGGAGACAAGGGAGTGAACCCACTGGACGCAGCATGCAAGGACCAAGACATTGCCTACAATACTCACACCGATCTTGACGCACGTCATGATGCTGACAAGAAGTTGGAGCATGCGGCTTTCGGGAGAATCGTCAGCAGAGATGCCTCGCTAGGTGAACGGGTTGCCGCAATGGGTACGACCATCGCCAAGAACACAAAACGAAAATTAGGGTGGGGATTGTAACTAAATAACCTTGTGAAAAAAGCAACTTGTATAATCAACCTATCATCATTTTATTTTATTAGGGGCAAAGCCTTACCCTCTCACGATATATGATAAACATACTATCACCATGAAGCCCAAAGGTGTTGTTTACCAAATACACTACGCAAACCTCAAGTCTCTCGGAACATTAGATGGAATGCTCACCAAAAAGCAGCGCGAGAAGAAACATTCCTGCTTAGCAAAAGGTCATGGAATAAAATTGCTGCTTAGCATTCCTCAGTTGAGGAGGATACAAGTTTCGCGAAAACAGCAGAAGACTGGAGGTTTCATATTCAGCATCCCGGCTATCTTGGCAGCATTGGGTGCTGTAGGCAGCTTGGCAGGAGGCAATGCCGCCATTGCCAAGACCGTCATCGATGCAGAAAAGAACAAGTCCGAGCTAGAAGACCAAAAACGCCACAACCTAGCTATGGAGAAAAAGGGGAAAGGTGTGACCAAAAAGTGAAAGAACAACCTAAAAGCATTGAAAAAGTTTTAAAAAAAGAAGAGCCCCTGTCCAAATTCGATATTGAATCTTTGATCGAATCATTGGGGGTCAAGTACTTAGGTGCGTTTTCATGTCTGATTCTCTACCCTTTGTTGTGAAGGAAAAAGAGTGTGGTGTGGTTAACCTAGACAGTTACGAAAATCCAGGTACACATTGGATATGCAATCTCAAAGCCAACAACAACAAAGCATTTGTTTTCGACTCATTCGGAGGCACGCCACCTGCTGGGTTGGTAAAGTACCTCAGTGTTGTCAAGTTCTACTACAATGCCGAACGCATTCAGAGTTTCAGCGATGTGAACTGTGGCCATCTCTGCGTTTCCATGCTTGTCTTCCTTTCGCAATTAAATAACCCAACAATCGAGGATTTCCAGAAAGCATTGAGGCACCTGAAGCACTATGGGAGTATTCCATCTCACAAGCGAGACTTCGCTTCTGAAACTCGCATTGCATGACGATATCATCTATCCTAAATCTATTGCTATTCGTGCATTCTACAGCATGTACTAACTAACTAACTCTCTAGCCTTCTTAAACCCGAAGGTTCATGGCTGCAGCAACACAGGCCTTCCATCTTTCCCTATCTTGAGCAAGTTCTATACACTCTTTTCCATCCCTACCGATTTCCCTTAGGACCATCTCAACGTTGTCCCTCCATCTTCGTCTTGGCCTTCCTACAGGTCTCTTACCATCAGGTTTCCCAACAAGAATCCTGTAAACTCCTCTTTGCTCTCCCATTCGTGCCACATGGCCTGCCCAACTAAGTCTTCTTGATTCAATCATTCTAATAATATCTGGACATGAATATAAATTATGCAGTTCTAAATTATGTAACCTTCTCCACTCACCTGTCTCCTCATCCTTTTTAGGTCCAAAGATTTTCCTAAGGATCTTATTTTCAAATACTCTCAATTTATGTTCCTCTGTCAATGTAAGGGACCAAGTTTCACATCCATATAATACTACAGGCAAAATTATTTTTTTTGTATATTTTAACTTTTAGTTTCTTAGATATTAAACGAGAAGACAAAAGTTTATAAAGAGAGAAGTAACATGCATTTCCTGAATTAAGCCTACTTTTTAATTCCTCTTTAATATATTTTTCATTTGTTAATATTACTCCTAAGTATTTCAATTAGGAAACTGATTCAAACGAGTTGTTATCAATAATTAGATTTTGATTATTACCTAACACTTGGTTTCGGCCTGTAAGCATATATTTAGTTTTCTCTTTGTTCACTTCCAAACCTATCTCTTTAGCAGTTTTGAAAAATATTTTAGCATTATTCTTAATTGTATTCACATCATCCCCCAGTAAGTCTACATCATCTGCATATGCTAACAACTGAGTAACACCATTTAATTTTAGTCCTTCTTTAGTTTCTTTTACCTTCCTAAAAGCATATTCTAAGGCAAAATTAAAGAGCAATGGAGATAATGCATCTCCTTGTTTTAACCCATCATGAATTGTAAATTTGTCAGACATATTGATACCCACACGAATTTTACTTTCTATTTCACTGGTGCATATTTTTATCATACTAACAAGCTTCTTAGGTATTCCAAACTCTACTAATATATTATATAATTTATCTCTTTTGACCGAATCATATGCTTTTTTGAAATCAATGAATCGCTGATGGACATTTTGATTATATTCCCACTTTTCTTCAAGTGTCTGTCTGATGTGAAAAATTTGATCTGTAGTTGATCTGTTACGTTTAAATCCACATTGATAATCACCTATAATTTCATTAGCATATGGGGTTGGTCTTGTTAAAAGAATGTTAGACAATATTTTATATGTTGGTGAGAGTAGAGAAATTCCACGGTAATTATTGCAGTTCATTTTATCACCTTTTTTAAACACAGGAACAATTATGGATTCTTTCCACTGTTCAGGGATTTCTTCTTTATTCCATATTAAACAAATTAATTTATGAATTTGACATATTAATGAATTTCCACCATATTTAATTTACTCAGCTGGTATTAAATCAATGCCAGGTGCTTTGTTATTCTTTAGCCTTTTAATAGCATCTTTAACTTCAGTCAAGTTAGGTTCTGGAACTGAAGGTTCTGCTGTGTGTACTTCATTTACTTCTGATTTATCTCCTACATGGACATTTAAAAGGTCATTAAAATAGTTCTTCCATCTATTTAGAATATCGCTTGGGTCAGCTAGAAAATCACCGTCTTTATCTTTTATCAAGTTTACTTTAGGTTGCCACCCCTTTCTAAACTCATTTACACCTTTATATAAATCTCTGATATTTTTGTTTTTGCTGTTTGTTTCAATTTCGTTAATTTTGCTTTTCAATTAATCTCTTTTTTTACTTCTAAACATGCGGTTAACTTCTCGCTTTATTCTATTATAATTGTTTAGATTTGTATCATCAGAGTTATTTAACCAGCTATGTCTAGCCTGATTTCTTATTTCTATTTGATTATGACATTCATTATCATACCATGGCTTACTTTTTCTCGGTTTATGGTATCCTATACTTTCTTTAGCTGCTGATTCTATTGCATTACGTATGTTCTCCCAATTCTTATTTACATCTGTTTCATTTATATTTTCATCATCATTTAAATCCTGCAAGACATCAAATCTATTTGACAGTTTAATTTGGTAATCTTTCTTAATTCTTTCATCAGTAAACTTTCCTGTATCAAATTTTAGAACTTTTAGATTTTGTTGCTTATGATTTATCACTGAGAGTCTTTCTCTTAATTTAGCAATTACTAAATAATGGTCACTGGCACAGTCAGCACCTCTATGTGTACGAACGTCAATTATACTAGTATGCCTTCTCTTATCAATGAGAATATGATCTATCTGATTACGAGTTTTACCATCTGGAGAAGACCAGGTATATTTATGGATATCTTTATGTTTAAAAGTGGTACTTTTCACAATTAAATTCTTTGAGGTTGCAAAAGTAATCAATCTTATACCATTATCATTATTTAATTCATGAAGACTTTCTTTACCAATCGTGGGTTTAAATGTCTCTTCTTTGCCAATCTGTGCATTACAGTCACCTAACAGAATTTTCATATCATGCTGAGAAAATTTATCAAAGACCTGTTCTAACTCTGTATAAAAATCATCTTTAGTATTATCATCTTTATCTTCCGTTGGTGCATGTATGTTTATTAAAATAATTTTACACCACCTACCCTGTAAAACAGCATGTACCTGATACCTAATGTGACGGTACACATTACCATCAAAATTGGCAGCGAAAAAATCAGCATCACTCCTGACCAGTACAACCTGTCTACCTTGCAGGCTCAATTGCCAAGAAGTGTACTGCTGTCCAAAATTCTGTAACTCACAGGGTGGAACTGGTGTCTGCCACGGAAACAGTAGACCTGCGTACCATCGGAGAGCTTTTGGGATTCGGGAACAACACAAAGCTCGAACCTGGCATCAAGCACATCCGTGCTAACATTCCTAAATTTCTAGACATCGAGACACCGGACAGTCATTGCAATGTGGCAGAAAGTATAATAACCAAATCCTCGGACGACATACCAGGGAGTCACAAGCAAACAGGTATTATCGCTACGTTCAAACCAAACTCTGAGTTCATTTAGCAAATTATCTACACACCCTCGCCACCGATATATTTTCCTGAATCTCGTAGTAGCATAGACAACATAGAATTGGCAATTACAACGAGAAGGGAGAGGTGGTTGATTTTGCAGGAGTTACGAGTTGCAGTCCTTCCCTCCCAATCGTCGCACGTTTGCCACCCTCAATGAAGCGAATCGAGAGATAGAATACGACGTGGACGTCGGGGTGGATTCAATCATCCTCACAGAGCTGATTTGTATATCAAGTTTGATGTTGTAAAGAGAGACAACGGCGAAGCATTTCTTGCCAATGCAAATTTAAGACTTGTAAATAATTTTGTGCCGTACTTATTCTCGCAGGTGGAAGTTAGAAAGCATGACACCGTAATCGATTGGGTTGACTATCCCGGGATTACCTCTAGAGCTGTGGGAACACTGAAACTCTCGAAGACCGATTCAGCATACTACCTTGCAGGGGGATTCGAAGCAGGTACAAAAATCAAAACTCAAATTCACACAGTTCTGTTTCCCATGCGCCTGCTTCCTGGCTTCCTCTCCGACTACACAGAGATTATGTGGAAGGGTGGTTTGCGCGTCACTTTTCGCAGAAGCGCCAACGACAACAGTAGTGTAATTGATGATACAACCAGGACCACTTACAGGTGTACAAATGATGAGCTCATATAATTAAACAGCCCGATTTGCCCACACTTAAAATTATGCCAAGATGCCCTTATTCCCCAATTCTTCAAGTGTGATATGCTCTTAATTCTAAGAATTTTGAATCCTAGTGTACAAATGATGACCCCCCTCAGATTGATTTGCCTACACTTATAAAAGGCACTTCTGTGAGATTGTTGTCCATAAATTTGTTAAAAATATGCCCCTTTTGATATTTTTTTTGCCCACACGTAAAACTAGGCCAAAAGTATTAACACACACCCACACCCACCCACCCACACACACCCACACACACACACACACACACATACGTGCATATGCTACCTTGTGGGGACTCTGTTAGTGCACATACACTGTGGGGACCGGGGGAAATCACAGTCGTAGTCTGATGTGTTTGTTGAAATTATGTGACAAATAACACAGTAAAACTATAAACTCCCGAAAATTAGAAGTAACCTACATTGTGAGCAAATTATACAAGAAAAACGTTTCCTATCCTTGTGGGGACACCAGTACCCACAAGGCCTGTGAAATCAGGTGGCCTCGGGTCCCCACAAGGTCCATTAGATTCATGAAAATTTGCACATACACTCCATACACACGATTGATTCTGTACAGACGCTGTGGGGACCGATGTGTAAATAAGTTTGAAAATGCTACCCTGTTGGTACTTGAGAATAAAAGAGAGGAAATACTTTTAGTCTCTGTCGATTTTTGCAGTTTTTGTCGTTTATGATATTTTTCATAAAAAAAATCGTAAATACTTGTCCTGCAGAGAATAAATCACTGGAAAAGTGAAACAGATGTTACATGAAATAGGAGACATCTGACGGTGGATGTAATTAAATGACTGACAAATAAAGTTAGCAAAATAATTATACTAACGAGTGTTGTGCTATTTTGGGTAGAAATGCAAACTTCTGTGTTTTAACATCAAGACAAAATGTAAAAAGCTACATAGCACGCGTATTACAAATAATAATGATGATGATGATAATAATAATAATAATAATAATAATAATAATACCACCACCATGTGATATGATGTGGACATCTTGCAGAGGGATATAGGACTTGAAATTGATTCAATAAAGTTCCGAGTTCGATTATTTTCTTCCAGTGTCCCTTCATCAATTTTATCTAATCGTCACGATTAACCCAAAAAGCCAGAAAGATACGATGCAAAATGTGATATATGCAGTATCTTTCATTGTTCTCACAAACTATTTGTGTTTAATTTATATACATTTCGAATCATGCTTTGCTTTAAGTTAAATGTTAATTTGTATCTAAATTCAATTAAACATTACAATGCTGACCAAGGCATGAAACAAGGCTCAACAGTGTTACTAAATTAAATTAGTTAATAATTTAAAAAGTACTTTTACAAGGGATATAACTTCTGATGGAAAATCGAGTAGTGTCCCTACAACGTTGTTATCTTCCATTGAAGAAATATATAGTGCGCTCAAGGGTAGAACTTTTCCAAGCGGAAGCGGGAGGGGTGTATCATGGGCAAAGTCAATATATTTTTCAAGGAAGCTAAAATGTAACTTTACACGCCATGAAAATACTAACAGTAACTGTTATTATTATTGATTTATGTACATTTCTAATTTATGATAATATATTATTCTTTTATGCATTATTTACATCTCACAAATTCAATCAATTTACTTTATGTGCTCGGATGCTTTGAAATAAGGAAGTCATGGCTTCAATTCGCGATAGAAATTCGATATACGTTTAAGAAACTTTTCGCTCCACAAGCTTACCTTTTTGTTGTTGAAGTGTATTATGTGCTCACAAGGTATATTACTGCCGATCCAAAGCGAGTAGTGTCCCCACAAGGATGATATCTTCTGTTGAAGAAGTGTTTGATGTTCTCACAAGGTTTATTACTTCTGATGCAAAGTGGGTAGTGTCCCCACAAGGTTGTTATCTTCTGTCGAAGAAGTGTATGATGTCCTCACAAGGCTTATTACTTCCGATACAAAGCGAGTAGCGTCCCCACAAGGTTACTATCTTCTGTTGGAGAAATGTATGATGTCCTCACAAGGTTTATTACGTCTGATGCAAAGTGAATAGTGTCCCCACAAGGTTACTATCTTCTGTTGAAGAAGTGTATGATGTCCCCCACAAGGTTTATTACTTCTGATGCAAAGTGGGTAGCGTCCCCACAAGGTTACCATATTCTGTTGAAGAAGTGTACGATGTCCCCACAAGATTTATTACTTCTGATGCAAAGTGAGTAGTGTCCCCACAAGGTTACTATCTTCTGTTGAAGAAGTGTATGATGTCCCCACAAGGTTTATTACTTCTGATGCAAAGTGAGTAGTGTCCCCACAAGGTTACCATATTCTGTTGAAGAAGTGTACGATGTCCCCACAAGGTTTATTACTTCTAATGCAAAGTGAGTAGTGTCCCCACAAGGCTACTATATTCTGTTGATGAAGTGTATGATGTCCTCACAAGGTTTATTACTTCTGGTGCACAAGTGAGTAGTGTACCCACAAGGTTACTATATTCTGTTGAAGAAGTGTATGATGTCCTCACAAGGCTTATTACTTCTGGTGCACAAGTGATTAGCGTCCTCACAATGTTGTTATCTTATGTTGAGGAAGTGTATGATGTCCTCAGAAAGTACAGGGGGGCTTAAAAATTTTCGAAGGAAGGAGGGGCGACATAACAAATGGGTAAAATCAATATTTCAGTCAAGGAAGCTACAAGTTAGATAAAACTAAATTAATGCTTACTGGAAGAAAGCAATGTTTCGTTTCTTTTCCTTATGCCTCAGGCCTCCCCGGTGGCGCAGTGGTAGCGTCGTCGCCTTGTATTCAAGGGGTGCTGGGTTCGATACTCGGTGGAGACACATAGTGGTTCGGATCCTACTTTAAACTGTAGGTCCAGTCCAAATTTGCTTTACTATGCATAAAGTGGACTTAAAACACCAACTCAATCAACCAATCAATCAACACTATGTCAGTGTTATATCTAAGGAGAAGGCAACTGTGAATTCATTATGGCGGGGAAACAAATATGTTTTTTTTTTCGCTTTGGAAGATTCCTTCCACTGCAACTGCTTACTCATGATATCCGATTAACTGTAAACATGTTGAAGGGAAAGAACGGCGCCACATATCATGGAGGAAGAAGGAAGTGCAGGCACAGTGAATGATCCAGTGGGTAAAGCAGGCAGGTCATAATGACTTTTTTATTTTAATGCAAGTGTCATTTTTCTCTTCGGTGGGTCCTTTCGGCGGTATGAACGTTCAAAAGAGTCCGTTTTTATTACATTGCTCTCTGTGGTAAAACCGCGCGTGCTAGGGGTGCAAGGAACACATATTGAGACCAAAGTAACGTCATCAAAACACGAAGCCTTCGGTTGGCAGAACCGACATTTCAACTGATTCAAGTACTGATCGGCGATATATCGTCCAGATGATATATCGCGATATTGAGGAACTACCGTCCAGGCGATATTAACTAGATGATACATCGTCACGATATTTTTGCGATATATATTGTAGAGAGGGAGACGATATATCACCCATATCACGATACGGAAATAATATCGTATCGTCTGCGACGATATTTTCTTGACGATATATCTCGATATCAAAATTCCGATATTGTACATCCCTGGATTCAAGTCCAATTTATGCACAGATGTTAATCAGCCCGCCTCTGCATCGGATACGATATTTGTTTATTAAAGTTTACGTATTCTGGTTATTTCACGTCAGGAACATGGCGATTGAACAAACACAATGACGAGGATTCGAACCTGGGACCTTGGACATACTACCAGTCGCAACGGAAAGCAGACTTCAGTTTGCGGGATCCAGAAGTCCTGTCCCGGGAAACTTCGGGAAATGATTTTCTTACTTTCGGGATTTCCGATAGGTCAGGAATTTAAAATGATCGCGAAATAAGAATTCTGGATATACTTAATTATCGGAAGGGAAATCTTCTAGAAATGGCATCAAAATACCGAAAATAATTTCTTTGGGGACAAAATGTGCGTGGAATTTCAGGAGTGTTAGGAAATTCTGAACATTACTCATCCATAAAATTTTCTAAACTAGTGGGGAAATACGTGAAATTTTCTGTCCTGAAGATCGGGATAGTTTTATAAACCGTATCGATCCCGTTGATTGATTGATTTAGTTTATTTTACTTCGCGTTTTGTGCCTCTTGGCTAATTTGCGAAGATGGGGATGAGTGATGAAATGATGAAATTGATGAATGAACATTCACAAACAACCAAGCCCGACCGGGATTCGAACCCGGGACCCTTGGCGTCGCAGCGCGATGTGCTAACCACTCGGCCACAGTATACAGTATCGATCCCGTCCCGGACCCATAAACTCCGATCACTCACACCCATAAAGTAAAAAAAAAAACAGTTTTTTAATTCCACTTCATGCACAGTAAGGCTAATCGGGACTGGACCTACAGTTTACAGTAGCATCCGAACTACTATGTGCCTCCACCGGGTATCGAACCCAGCACCACTTGAATACAAGGCGACGACGCTACCACTGCGCCATCGGGGAGGTCTGAGGCATTAGGAAAAGAAAGTAAACATTGCTTTCTTCCAGTAAGCATTAATTTAGTTTTATCTAACTTGTAGACCTATTTCATTTGATGATTTTTGGTCTTTCCATTAATTTACAGTGAACGAAAATATTCTCTAAATAATTTGAAAAATGTAAATAGTTAGGTCGTCTTCTGTGGCAGAGAAGTAAGTGTAGCGCCAGAATTCCTGGATTCGAATCTTTGTCAAGGCATGATGTGTTTTTGTCTTTCCATCTATTTCACAATTTTATCCTTGTCGTCGCGATTAGCTAAATTGGCAGAATGGGCGACGTAAAAATACAGATGGAATTAGTTTGATCTTTTCTCAAACAGCAGATTTGCAAGGGTCATTCAGGGTTGACCGACCAAGACTACAAGTCCTACAAGGACAAAACTACGTGAGTTTTTTAAAGGAATCTCCCTGAGCATACAGGCATAGCTGCTATCAATGTGTCAGTTCCGTGAGTTATTTGGCGTTGAAAGAAAATAGACTGCTGTCATAGCCACCGCAGGATATCTTGATTTTCTTTTGTCAGTGCTTCATCTGTCTAAAATTTCTTCTCTCTCATATTATCTTTAAGTGGCTCAAATAAATCTGATATTCGCTAAGAGCTAAGCCCGGAGTGTAAAAACATGAAGCAAAACCCTTTCGGAGAGTTAATGCTGTCATATTGACCATGTGGGGATGTTATGGTGAAGGATAACATTTCAGGCAACATCAACGTCTCTTTTATACAAATGTCATTATACGTCACCCTTCATCAATGTGCAGGAAAACTGGGCATAAATCATGACCCTTTTCCCAAAAATTCACATAAAGAACATCTTGCATGTCCCAGTCGGACAAATGTGTCCACGCTGTTCATTCGTGAGCAACTAGCGTTCTTCGCCAAGCTGTTGAGATCATTCGTACACTCTTGCCCATTCTCCGGCAGTTTTATCGTTCTCCTATTTATCATTGCACATTACACTATACCGAAAGTCACTGGTAGATGAATTTGCTTACTTTGATTGATTGATTTGTTTTAAGTCCACTTTATGAACAGAAAGGCTAATCGGGACTGGAGCTACAGTTTAATGTGGGATCCGAACCACTGTGCCATGTGCCTTCACCGGATATCGAACCCGGGACTTGATTACGAGGCGACAACGTTACCACCGGGAGGCCCTGAATTTGCTTAGTGTCTCGTACAGTCGCTAACTAGTCAACCGACCGTCCCTCACAAAAACGCGGCGCAGAAAATGGAAAAACTGTAGCAGAGGGAAGTTTATAATCGCATAACATTGATCCCCGTGACTAGCAACAGTCACCTGAAAAAAGAATCATCTGAAGCGTCGCCACGAGTACTGTTGGCTAAATGTAAGATGTTAGGGAGGAGAGCTCTCGTTTTATGACAACTGTAGAGGAAATTGCAATTTAGTCGCATACGTCCTTCGATATTTTCTTCTTATGTCACAGTAATGATATCCCCCAGTTAAGAAAATTCTAACAAAGCATCCACGACAAGGATAATTTGCATAGGCATTCCTTCACCTATCGCATTTTCTCAAAATTGATTCATACAACTACAAGCATCCCCATATCTTTATCCCAAACTGGGCAAGGATTTTCACTTCGAGCACTTGGGGGCAGGGTAATATTTCATATCATAAAAAATTACCGTGACATTTTATTATTATTATCATTATTGTTGTCGTTGTTTTACAAATCATAAAATTTAAATTGAATTGAAAATACCGTGGCGTTGTTGCTAAGTTCAGACTTGAGTCCTCTATTTAAATAGAAACTGGATTCGACTTGCTTCCTTTCCATAAACTTTAACATTTATTTTAGGAACAGTTCAGTGTCTTTTTGTATTTTTTTCACGATGTGTATATCAGAGACTAGGGTCAACCCGATGGCGTAGTGGTAATGGCGTGGCCTTTTAATGAAGGGGTTCCGAGTTCGGTAGTCGGCGGAGGCAACCAAAATTTCGGATCCCACTTAAAACTGTCGGTCAAGTCCCGATTAGCCTATCTGTGCATAAAGTGGACTTAAAAACAAAAACTCAAATATCAGAGACCACTAAGTCTGATATCTTTCAAGACACACCTTGTCGATGTTTTCACGCAACAATTTCACTATTCAAATGATATTAGGTGTTCCCAGACATCTCAGGTAGGTCAAGTGCTTCACAGTCCCCCGCGCCCCTTTCCCAATATGAGCGCGAATGCTAACATCCTACAAATTTTTGAGTAAGGAAAGAAATAAAAGCTCATTAAAAATAATATGGGTTATATTTAAAGATTCGTATTTTGCATTTCTGATTTTAACAAAAGTTCTAGCATATCTAAGAATATTTCAGTCAGAGGCGCAACCACGAATTTTTGTTTGGGGGGCAACCACTAGGATGAACGAATCAATAATAATAACAACACGATTGTAATTAGTATTACTATTTTTATTATTAATAATAGTAGTAGTACCAAACATTATTATTCACGCAATAAGGGTGGGGGGTTAGAAGTCGGCGCCCAAGCAATAGTGTTGGATCAAACTATTTGAAATATTCAAATTTCAACACTTTCAATTTCATTAGCTAATAATGAAAAACAAGCACAAAAACTGAATTTTTGAACGACAGAGAATGCATAACGAATATAATTCTTATGGCGAGCGAAGTGAGCAAGAACATTTTTAGAACCAAAATTGTGAAAACTGAAAATAATATAGATTCTCTTTTACATTTTTTTTTCTTTCATTTGGATCGTTCGGCTCCTAGGGCTGACTCCCGCCGCCCCTCTAGCTACGGTACTGAAGACTAAGAAAATATAAGACTAAGAAAAGCAGGTAATGCGAGCGAGCGATCAAGAACATTTTGCGAAAAGTATTTTTATTTGCATAAAATTTCAAGTTGTGGGCGGTAATTGCAGGTACACTTAGCCGTCAAAGTTCCCCCCCTCCTGTCCCCCCAAGAACTCATTTCCGTCCAAGGTTGGGGGGCAATGCCTCCCCTGCCCCTCCCCCCACCCCCTGTGGTCGCGCCACTGCATCGGAATGAAAGTGGCGACACGTGAGCTGCGTTCGCGCTAAATCTTTCGTTGCTGGGTCACTTAATGTCGACAAATAAACTCAAGGTCAACAGATTTAGGGTCGCGTGGGTGGTGCAGGGAAACGTGTAAACTGCTTACGTGCCACCTATGATGTAAGCGCTCTCATTTTGATAGGAGTGTTTGGGATTGATTACGTCAGGGGGAATGATTTCCTTATGCTAACCTGATGTGAGGGTAGGTAGTATCAAGTAGGAATGAAGTTAATGGCAAGCACAAACACACCTGCTGTGTGTGTGTGAACAGTGTACGTAGAAGTCGATTTGGATGATTTGATGGTTAAGTCCACTTTATGCACAGTAAGGCTAATCGGGATTAAACCTACAGTTTATAACTATGATCTGCACCAATGTATGCCTCCACCGGGTATCGAACCAGGGACTTCTTGATTACAAGGGAACAACCCTACCACTGAGCCATCGGGGAAGCCGAATTAAATATTATCATGAGGATTCGTAACATACCCAACTTACAGACCCTATTTCCAAGATGTCTCAACTACAATTGTACATTAAACAACTCTGGGAATAATTGAATGTCGATACTAAATTAAGATGTAGCACAATTCAAACAAGTTTCGCACGTAGCAGTTTGCTAGCTTTTTCCTTGCTCAATTCATTCAACTTAAATTGACAATTTGTACTAGGTGGTTAACCGTGGCGACAAAGTAAGAGAGTGACGGAAAATGTGGTAAACAAATAAGAGGAAATGCAATATATCCGCAGCATTTGTCTCAAGTGACGATGGAAACTTTAAGTTAAACACCACTGAGACGCGGCAACAGAAAGCAACAGAACTTCTGTTGTCTGCTTCCACTACAGGGAAACACACGGAATTTCCATGCCAGAAGTCTGCATGTTATCTTAAAGGTTATCGCCCGCTGAGACGCCGGAAACGCGCCTTTGCGTTCTGTTGCCGCATTTAACAACGTCTTAGTGGGCGTTAAGCTTAACCCGTGAATTACAACCGGCTACTTCCAAAAACGAATCCGTTATCTTAGACGTTGAAAGGTAACGAGGGGTCCGACAGACCAGAGTGAAACTTAATTTGTCGACCATTTTGTGATACAAACTGCCATGGCAATCCCCTTGAATGTACCCTATGCTAGGTGCCTTCACTTTAGACGTATTTCTACGCTCTCTCGTGTGATTATAATTGAGTTACACTTCTTGACACAAATATCACTGACTTTTATTCGACAGAAGTCGAGATTTGTTGAACTTTTAGTTTTGAAAGTCATTAGAAAATATTAACTAACTCTCTGGCATTATTCCTAAAGCGGAAAGGGCGAGCGTCCCCTTGTAATCAAGAGATCCCGGGTTCGAACCTGATTGAGGCACATAATGGTTCGGATCACAGTTTAAACAGTAGGCCCAGTCCCGACTAGCCATATTGTGCATAGAGTGCACTTAAAACACAAAGTCGAACTTAAACTCTAAAGTGGAAAGTTTATTGTCACAGCAACCTAAACTTTTTATCCGTTCCTGCAATGGGTAAGATTAATTCAGGTTTCTCCATTGTTACCAGTTTCCTTATAAGCATCTTATTTATTGCCATTCCATCTTCGTCTTGGCCTTTCTATAAGTTTCCTACAATTAGGTTTCCCAACCAGGATTCTGTAAGTTTTCTTTCTTCTCCCATTCGTGCTTCATGACCTGCCCACCGAAATCGTCTTTATTTAATAATTTTAATAACATCTGGTGATGAATATAGATTATCAAATTCATTATTTTTTACCCATCATAATTTTTCCTATTTCCGACATACGAACCGCACAAGACCCTGAATGAAAAAGAGGAGGTCAACTGAGCAACACATGAACATTTAAAAATCCTTGGTGAGAACAGTTGTTTGGCAAAATGCACGACAAATAACGTTTTCATTTGTTTCAACCGGAGACACTGGCACAGTTCCTCTATAAGACTTAATCCAACTCATTAATAATGGATCGGGACACTGAGGGACGAGGTCCTCCAGCCTCCTCTCGCCACTCACACTACGCAACCCTCTTTCTTGGTATACTTTTGCGTAGATTGCTTATCATAGCTGTTACAAGAGCGGAAGTGTCCCGTTTAGGATTGGAATATGGAAGATGAGTCTAGTATTTGTAGGGAGAAGTTTCTGACCTTGGTGCCTATTAATAAAACCAAGGTGTGTATATATATGTTTGTATTTTCTAAGATTATTGTACTTGAGGAATAAATATAATAAAGGAAAAGTATATACAGAATATGAATATAAAATATAACAAACAAAATCATATATATGTTTGACCAGTGTTTCCAAAATTTCTAAATAGACTTGTATATGTTAAGGATTTGGTTGGGGCTGATTTTCAGCTTGAAAATCTTACGGAAATTTATAATGAAAAATATAATAAATTACTAACTTGGAATATATGATATTATCTAGTAAATTTATTGAGTAATATAAGTCCTTAGACCTTAAGCCTCCCAAAGGAACAGGAGTTGCAAGTATCTGGTCTTCCTTCTTTTAGTCCCTTTTTCCACCAGTAACAAGCGGCACTTTGTCGAACTTCAACAACAGCTATTATCAAAGTCTTGGATGTTGTACTAAACGCTCCGAGGATCCTTAACAGGACATTCCGTTGTACAGATCTGAGACTATCTCTGATTTGTTTTTGCGCTGTGAGATGCGCCCAGACTGACGCAGCATAGCATATCACTGGCATATCATTACTACAGTATGAGCAAGTAATTTCAATGGTGCACAATAACGTTTTGTGTGAACAACAAATCACACAGCATTTCACAGTGATAGTCGCTCCTGCGGCATCCAAACATATTTTTTAGAAAATAATTTTAGGCAGTATATGTTTCACAATAGTGTTTCATATATTTACATTACATATATAGTATTTTACAGGCTGAGCCTTACACTTATCTTTTGTAGTCAACAATCATAACTAATTGATATATTACCTACGTGTAAAACGCAGATTTTCAGTTCTGAGATGGATGTTCATTCTATGTTTTAAGTCCACTTTATCTTCATTTTCGGCGTTTGTTGAAAGCTCTTTCTGTTTCAGTGTACATACTCTGCGTTTACAATAGACTTTCCCAGCTATATTTTCTGTTTCCTATTCTTTCGTTATTTTAACAGGCTTCTGTTTATGTTTTCTGATTCGTGTGTTTCGCTCTTGCTGTTTTCTGGTTTCCCATTAATTCCAGCCCCCTTCCTCCCCCGTTGACAATTTTCTTCAAGACTCCTTGAACAAAATAAGCAAGCAAATCGTTAACTGGAATATCCTAATATAACAAAAGTCTGAATGGAATACATGTACGTATCCTACATATTTTTTTAAATATTTAAACAATTATACACAATTCGAACAAGTGTTCTCGGGTTACCAGTCAGGTTAAATTGGAGTTGGCTTCCAACGTTTCGAGGGCATACATTGGATAGCAATGCTAAGTTTTAGATTGGCACAGAATTTCCATAGTAAGGAGGGAACGAACTTTGAAGTTCGGGGAGGGTGGCAATCAATATTTAGCGCTTTGGCATAAAATTCGTATGATGATCATTATTTAGACACCATACCATTTGATGATCGTATGGTATAAAGTGGATTTTACTCTGGATTATTCGCTAAGAGGCATTGCGGTGGGTGTCATAGCCATCCGCCTCTCTTCCTTCTCTTCTAAATAAAACATCTGCTGCATGAAAATACAGTGAAGTAAAATAGAGCACAGACTACTAAATAAGAAATCCACGGGTAACTATTCGTTATTTTACGTTACTTTTCTGCCACTTTAGGATAATGAAGGTGAGAGAGATGGTTTGGCACAGCATCAGGTACGGGGGCGCCACGAGCTCAGAGACAACAAAGTGGGTGCTGAAGAAGCAAGAAGAGAACAATTTGGAAGGAGTAAAGGACGCGGGACCGTGTGAAAATATTTACTCCTTATTAAATTAATATTATTGCCGGTTTCTTAATTAATGCCCTAATTATTTTCTTGCTCGATTCGCTTGCAGTGCTTCGCACAGTGTACAACAGCGGATTTAAGAAAAGGGGCATAGAGCGCTGGAAGTCACCAGTATAGAAAAAAAATAATAATAAAAAGGTACAATTTTAACGGTTCACATTATGTGATATTATATACGAAAAGATTATTGTAGTTCTTGTCTTACCATTTACATGATATTGAACCACTTTTCCACCCCATTTCTTAGTGATGCACCCTTTTCGTTTTTGGCGCCCATGAGCAAGTGGAGAATAATTTGGGAAAGAGTAAATAGCACGGCATCCTTTGAAAGTATTGACGCAAAATTAAATTAATGTAATATTATTGTAAGTATGCAAATAAATAGATATAAAAATTTTCCCGCGCGCTTCGCTCTCAATTATCCCTATTTGGGTCTTGATAAGATGATTGTGAAGGATTATACTGTAGCTACATTACGGTTTGATTTCATTTTTGTCATTTAGCGTCGCTTTTCTTTCACTTTGAGCTGATCGCGACGATGAGAATAAATGATGATATGATAAAATTGATGAAGAAACACTCACAAATAACACTCATGCCCAGCCCGGAATTCAACCCCTGGTCTTTGGCGTCGTAGCGCGCTGTGCTAATCACACCGCCACGAAGGTCGGCTACTACATTGCCAGACACGACCAATATTCTTGGTGTAGATTGAATATTTTAGTAAATTTAGGAGATGATGCCGCAGTTCATTAGGTGAATCACTTTCCAAAATGCTCAAAAAGTGCTTTTGCAACAAGAAAACGCGCCATCCCACAAATCGAGCGTCCCAAAGGCAAAATTGCACTAATTTTGCTTCGAATTTATTCCCCATCCAGCCTATTCACAGGACTTCGCCCGTACGATTTCTTCCTGCAGGTGCACCATTTCAACGAAGTAGTTCTATTAAAAATACTACTGTATTGTCTGTTCCGTGTGCTGTCATAATTGTACTAAATATACTACATACTAACGCATTGTAAAGAAGCCGATACAATAGGAAAATAATGTGCATATCAAACTTGTTGCAGAAAGTGAATTTTACACGTGAGATACAATCCAGATTTTTTTTACTTTGAAATACTCTAAGCCTAAGAGGAGAATTTATTGCAGGAGACAACAAATACTATTTTCACTATCTACGGCTCTGTGTATGAAACGATAATTGAATCAGTCATACGAACAAACAAGTTTTGGTTAAGACAACTGCAGCACGAATATTTGGTTTGCCCCACTGGTGTACGCAGGGTAGGGGTTGGGGGAGATGATGGTGCTGCAGCTCCACAAGTACCTATGCATTTTTGAGAAAATTTGAAATTCTGAAATTCTGAGAAAATTATTTTTTTCAAATGAAAGCAGTAAAAAACTCTGGAAAGGGCAAAATGATAAAAGCAAACTCCCCTTAAAACTACCCCCCGATATTTGTCTTTCAACAACTTTAAAAAGGAAGGCAAAAAATAATATTTATGAAATATTTTATATCCCGTCTTCTCCCAGAACACAGTGAAGCAGCTATGTAATATCCACCTTTACGATTCCGGCCACCTCCGAAACGAATAATCATGCGTATGCAAGTGGTGTGCCCAGTTAGATTTTTCTATCTTATCATTCAGTTGTGGGCTTTTTAACATCTATTCCCCGACCAAAAACACTGCATACACATAATTTATTTTCTGACATTTCAAATTATTTAAGAAATCAATGTGCTAGCTTTCTGCGTGTCGAAAATATACATTTTAAGATATAACTATCGACCACTTGACAGGCTATTGCATTCAAATTAAAATCAGTTACTATATTTATCAAAATAATATTGGGGGGTTATGATGATCGAATCTAGTTATGAATTTTGGCCTATTATCCTTATGCTTGCTGCCTTGAAATTCTTGATTTGGGGGACTGCGTTCAGGGCCTTGAGGGGGATGGGCATTTCTGATGTAGGGAATCATAGTCCCTGTTTGGCCCAGTAAAAAGAATGTCTAAAGCAGGAAAAGGTGGCAAAAAGATGGCTAACGAAAGTCCTTGGTGTGTCATTGTATGTAGAGTTCGGTAGAGTTTTATTTTTAAACCCACTTTATGCACATAAAAGCTTTTCGGGACTGTGGACTTGCAGTTTAAAGTGGAATCCGAACAACTTGTACCTCCACCTTGCATTAAACCCGTAGACCTTTGATTACAAAGAGGTCGCATTACCACTACGCTACTCATCAAAGAAATAAAAACTGTAACTCTTCCACAACTTTTCAAGACAGGAACTGTTCCATTTGGAACATAGAAGGTGAGGAGAAAGGTATGTTCCTCTTTCTGATAGGGAAGGAAGTGTGATAATTTACATTGACATTTCTTAACATTTTGATGTTTTCCCCTCAAAAATAGGACGAGGCCCCAATGATTTTTTATTTCCATGTGTGAGTACATACAGCGTAAGTCAAAATGATGTTCCCGATTTCAGTGTCTATTTATTTCATTGTAATGATACGTAAATGACTGATATTACACACACAGATTGAAAAACGCAAAATGTTTTTCCTGGCGTATTATAAATGTTCTCTGTGTGATCCACGTGTTACACGACACACATCTAGTCTATAATCAAGTTCCTGCCACACTCTTCCTAGCATTTCAGGGTCCACGTCGGCTATGGCTGCAGTGATGCGCTCACGCAATTCCACAAATGTTGTAGCATTTTCTAATTGACTTGCAGAAGGCGGTTCAACCACAAATCTTGTTCGGAAATGCCGCTGAACGAGAATACAGAACACTTTCTGCTGTCGAGTGGTAGCCATTTTCCTCACTGCTACTAAACTGCTTTCTGGTGGCCGACAGCGCCACTACGAGTCTTCAATAGAAAGTAAAAAACGAAAAAAAAACAACTTGGCATACCAAGTTTTACTCTTCCCTTTTGCTGTTTGAGAAAATCCTAATTCTAAAGTTGCGTATTTTGCAATAATTTAGTATTTAAAGGGTTATATCTACTAACAGCGTCAATATCCAAGTTATGTGCTATTTCAGTGAGTGCTAATAGTGAGCTTCCATGCAGAGTAAAAAAATGGGTAGTGTTGTTTACCCAAGATATTACGGGCCGAAATAAGTAAAAATACAGTCCGAACCTTTATTTTGGACCCTCTTTATTGCCGCATAACAATGGAAAGCAACAATGGCTCATAAAAACAATTGACTCTATACAAGCAAACAGTCTTACACTAACAACATATTTTTAAGAGGTATAGATAGAACCTCAGAATTGCATGTTTAAGGCCAGTGGTGGCTATTGGGTTCCAAAACCTGGGGTAAGGGGCGGTGCAAGGAAAATTTACTTCCTCTTCGTAGACAAGGCTTACCATTAAGAGGCCATAGTGAGGAAGCAAAAAAATGGGGAGCAACTATCCCTTAAATCGTCGCCTGTTTAAGGTTGCCATTTTAATTAGAACGTGAAATCGGAACATTTTTTACCACACGGCTCCTCTGTTTCCCAGCATTAACATTGTGTGCCGGAACCATCTGAGTATGTGTGTTTGTGCATTTCTTCTCACCAGGCATCAAAACATCTGTGGTATCTGTGAGTGTTTTTACGAAGGTGTTACACATGCACGGAATGGGCAATCCACTCGACTAAGCGAGATTCAAACTGTGGGCTTCGAACTGAACGCAGGCAGTTCTCGAATATTTCTCTCTGATTCGAACCAGAACACCACTAATGTGTCTTGTCCTCCCATGTTTGCAGCTCTTATAAAAGCCGAAACCCACCAAATTGTCCACATTCAGGCACTCGCAAGTGTTCAAAATTGTGATTAATTCATTGATCTGCTTTATTTTGCTTTGTTCAAAGATGTCTATCACAGCTTCCTCAGTCTTGTCATATATCGGCACGAAACAAAGAATATTTTCTCGAATATAGCCGGATCGAGAAACAATTAATGCACAGTTCCCAACATATCTAATGTTTCGTCTCCCAATGTGATCAAATGCTTACTCATTTGTCTACAGTGACGTGCCCAAGGGAGAGTTGGTGGGGTCATAACACCATTTGACAAAGTATTCCTTAAAAAAAAGAACGTCAAAGACAGACAAATATGGCAAAATGAGGACTGACCACCAAAAATAGTATTCATAACTCCTCTCCCTTCCGAAAATTCTGGGGATACCACTCTTTATCTCGGACACATTATTTATAATGAACTCACCAAAAGTTTTTATCATTTCGTATTGGAGACTTAAGTAATATCGTTCTTCCCGCAGGTTTGTATATGATCCTTTAGGGTGTTGTCACCTGCCTTCGCACCTAACCTTAAAAAAGCCCTAATTTTCCATCCTTGTGACTTGGATTTTCAAGACTTTAGAAGATTGATTGAATTGCTTTATTTTACTAGTTTTTTGTGCCACTTTTGGATAATTTGCGAATATGGGGATAAGTGACGATATGATGAAATTGATGAATGGACACTCAAAAACATCCATGCCCAGGCCGGTATTCGAAACCGGAACCCCTGGCGTCGTAGCGCGATGTTGCAACATCCTCCAGTCGTCACAAAGTTAGTCCGCTACTCCTTTTGTCGGGAACATGAGACTCTTAGTAACTCATCAAGGCTTGCTGGGTAACAAGTATAACAAAGCCAATATCTGAAATATCACCATCTGTTGTAGGTTCACGCATTCATATGCATTTTTCTATTATATAAGGTTACAAACTGCATACACGGAATTTGGTCCGGTCACAACTAAATCATCAATCCGAACTTTCTTTTTCAGTTGATTTGTGCAGTTTATTTCTTTCTTAATAAACTGCCCCAATACCCGGTATTGCTGAAATATTAACTTTAGAGAAAGAGACCTTCGATCTCTTCAGCCCTCGACCCGAAATAGCACTACACTGAGGCTCCGGAAGTTCCGCTGTCGTCATTGTCTTCATCTTTGGACCCGAACTGGAACTAGATGTAGACTTCGTTACTTTTCATTTTCAAATCACTATATCTTATAAAGCCACCAATGGACACTGACTGATCACTAATCGACTGTATGAGTTGTCACACTTATCTCTGAAGTCTCATTAACCGATTCTATTGTACAGATCAACCGGGAAATTGAATATTCTCATATTCTAGAACGTTCAGCAGGAAAACGATTCGTTAATATAACCAGTAGTAGTTCGACTCCTTCTCTTATTCAAGAACGTTCCCTCTCGCGCTTTCCAGAGATTAAAAATTACAACGAATCGTCCTACTTGTGGCGATACCTTTGTTGTGCAGCTTTCAAATGCTGACAAGTCTTTCCATAGTGCTCAAGTTCGCTGCGACAACACCGAAAGCGCAAGAAAAGTTTACGTGCAATATTATGAACAACAGGGTTATAAAACATTCTTCGTCTTGCCTTGATAATTATTTCTCTCTTTAAGTCATCGTCCCATTATTCAAGAAGACAAAAACCTATTTTTTTCTAAAGTAAATTGAAAATTTTCCGATCCCCACCATGGATACGTGCTATTAACGATAAGAGAGTAATAGAACATTCTCTGTCTTGTCTCGATAATTATAACTCTCAAATTATGATCACATTATTCAAGAAACTAAAAGCCTCATTTTATCTAGTGTAAACAGAAAATTTTCGGAGGGGCTCGAGCCCCCAAAGCCCTCCCCCTTTGGATACGTGCCTGATGTCAGATTAAGATCGATGACTTGCCTGTTGTATGCAGTAATACCGATCTCACTTCAAAACCTTTCTACGCTGAATATGACATGGTTTAACAAATTGAACAAGGGATGGTGGACGGCGTGAGGAAGAAAATGAAGGGGTGATGAAGCATCCTTCCCCACCTCCTGGCGGCCCCCCTGATTCTAAGTAAACCCAAACTCATACACGAAAAAACTGTATATTGCCAAGTTCATACTTAATGCCAATCTTACAAGTTTCTTGTGAACAATTTAATAAATGTAAAATATGAGCACTATGCCACGAAAATTTGAGTTTCTGTTGTGTCGGCACGGTGAGGTTGTCAATTTTGTGCATACTTTGGGGCAGGGAAATCTTATGACTGGACCATTAAGGGACAAATGATTTTTCAATTGTGTCTGTTACGTAGTTAAGACATGGAATAATACGTATATCGTATATCGTATATCCTTTCAATTCCATTTTTCTTTAAAGGGATAAAAACACATCTGGCAGGGATAAAAATAATTTTCTTTTGCAGGGGATAAAATTTATTGTTGCGGGGAAATCACCGGCACCCCCTTCGCTTAATTCGCACACTGCTTAACTCATTTAATTAATAACCTTCCTAAAATACCACTCTTTTTCCTCTCTGTCTTAACACATTCTCCCCGCTTCCGAACTTTCGTTTCATTACTAACATAAAAAGTAAAGTGTTCCCCTGTGCTTTGCACCAAGCTATGAAGGCATATACGGGGTGTGGATTTAGGACCCCACACATTCTTGATCACGGCCGAAGGTGGGGCCGCCTTTATCTCCCAGAGCATCCTCCACGTACCCACTTTATACGACGCTGGGCGGGCGCCAGGGCCGCTTGAACAGGTGGAAAAAATCCCGGGTTTCTCGCATGGTAATCAGACGCTAGCTGAGCTACCGCGGTTTTTATTACTAACAATGCAGATGCCATTAATTTAATTCAATTACTAGCAAGTAAGATCCTACAACCAAGTTCATTTCTAGAACGCCGGAACAATCTTGGTCCACTGTATCCATGAGACGTTAACTAGATTTAGCTTTAGTGCCTCGTACATACATATAATTGAAACCATCAATAAAGAAGGTGGAAGAGAAAAACGGGGGAACCGAAATTCCGCTGATCTGACGCCCTTGTTTATTTTAAAGGCACCAGGACAATAAGCGTCTTCAGGGGTTCTCCCTTTTTCTTTCCTTATCTGTTTATTACTGAGGGAAATGCAGGGCTTGAAGCTGAACACTAGTTGTGGAAGCATTCCCTTTCATCCCGCACTGCGGCGACCTATTGAAAGAATATATATACCAATTATTTTCTACAGCACGCTGCATTCTTAATGGAACCAAAACACAATTATAGTCCGCCCCTTCCAAGGTCAAGTGGAAACAATCTGAATTTGTTTTCTAAACATATGAAGTCACGTACGCGGTCACGAAGACGACGTGGGCGACCCAATTCTTTCCGAATCAAGTTATGTTTATTCCGTACTGAAAGAGACGAACAATACCCAGTCTGTAGGCCACATCGAACCAACGCAAAGCGACGTAAAATAACGAAGAAATAACTAATACCACAAAGAGCATATAGATATCTCACATTTTTAATAATAATAATAATAGGTAAAATGTAAAGTTTCCCGCGCATATAGCACCGTGCATGAGGCAAATTTAGGGGAGGTGGGTGCACATATTCTTGATCTCGGCCATTTTGGAGGTGATGTGTTCAGCACCACACTCCGGCCGCCCTTACTCCCGAGGATTACCCAAGGGTACTAATTTTTTTGAGTCAGGGTGAGCCTAAAATAATAATAATAATAATAATAATAAACGTCTGTTTGTAATGAACGACACAAACTGCAACGAAACTTTGTATCAAGATACTTTGAGAGTTACTTACAGACATGTACTTAATTTTACATTCATGTAACCAATGTATGTTTCATAATTCCCGGGTGTCTTTGGTTATTCCTAGAACACCCTTGTTTGTGAGATGGGGCCTAGTGTTGTGTAGGCCCACCAGATCAAAACAAACATTCGAGGAGCAAGGGAGTTTGTGCTTTCTTCATAGCATTGCTAGCGACTTCTGGCCTGTCACGAATTCACAGCTCTCATAAACAAATGCGTGTGAAATAATGTGTAACTGTAAAGACAAGAGAAGAATTCGCACGAAACCTAGTGGTGTGAAAAGTTGGGTAAACTAAGGTTGAACCCGCATTATTTTATTTTTTAAAAAATAAGCTTGAAATGATAGTGAGGAAACAACAACACGAACAACAAAAAGAGAGGTTTGGCAGAAATATTGATCTGCTTTCCTGATGATACATACCATATTTCATTTAGCATAACAGAGGGCTTCCAGCCATTGGATGTAACAGTCACTTGAACCTTACATCCATGCATATACCTACCTATATGTACATATGTATGTATGTATGTATGTAAATATACGTATTTATGCATATTCACTACTTACCCATTTTTGACATTTGCAACGCTTTGTAGACACTAAATATTCAGAGCTTAATCATCGAAATTCAAAAAACAATAGATGTACAATTTGCCAGTAAGAAATTTACTTTTGAGTGCATAGGTGGTGGGGGGAGGGGAGCGGGAACAAAATAGAAAACTTACAACTCTGCTAAGATGGCAATTACTGTAAATTTAGAGCTTTTAGGCAGATTTTTTTACAGTCGCTGTATACCTTTGAGGACTAGAGTGATAATTCATTTGAGTAAAATTGGGTCATGGCCTTCGATAAGGCGGGAGGAGAATGGATTTTCGCTATTTTGCGCGATTACAAAATGCTGTAAGTTGAGAGATGTTTAGTTTTTCTTTCGGCGAAGTGACGAACTTGATTGATTTATTGATTCGGTGTTTAAGTCCACTTTATGCACAATAAGGCTAATCGGGACTGGACCTACAGTTTAAAGTGGGATCCAAACCATTATGTGCATCTGCTGGGTAGAAGTGGCGAACTTGTTTCAAGTTAAACTTACTCTAACCTCTGGCGTAACTACTCTAACCTCTGGCGATATCTTGAATTGTACAAACATTGCCACAACAACAGAAACAGTGCTTTCTTGTCGCACAAATATCTACACATTCAGTTGCTTGCTATAAGCGAGTGGTATAAGCTACTATTTTAAACAGTGGATCTACAACCTGATGGTTGATTTGCTGACTGGATTGGTTTTCGTAGACACACCCGCATAATGTCGTTCGAAGCTGTGCTTCAGGACAACTCAGGGCATTATTAAATGCCTCGATACCCATGGAGAACATTATAAGCTGCAACCCTAGCTCCAACTTGTTCAAACACAAATCTAGAACATATTTTAAAAACGAAGATTAATTGCTTCACAATGAAACTACTCGTTAGGACCCCTGTTGATTACAATTTTACAACTTTGTTCACTACAATGATAACAAACAATTGAGGATTTGAGGAATACAAGGGTGGAGGAGCGGCACCTCACGGTCGTACACATGCTTGACACATGCGTACATGAACATACCTTAGCCTACAAGAAAAATTGTCCCCACAAGAAAAATTGTCCCTACAAGAAAAATTTTCATTTAACCAACTTTTACCTCAAGTATGCATTTTGTATGCGATATTTAATGGGAATAAAATTTGACTATTCCTAAAAAAATATTTCGGTCCCCCCCGTTTTCTTCTATCTTTCTCGGCGACACTGTAATGTTGACAGAAGCTCTTTGATATTTTCAAAATAAAATGTTTCCTCTATTCGGAGGAACGTTGTTGTCCATACCTTACTTTCTTCTGTTTTGTTATTTTACGTCCATTTTTTACCTCTCTAGGTTAATCACAATACAATGAGGATGAAGGATGAATTGATGAGACAGATGACGGAACAAACACACATCGATTACCCAAGATTCGAACCTAGGATCAGTGTGTGAAAGTGCAACCCCCCTCTTTGAAAGGTTAGCCCCCAGTCCCTGGTTTCTATCCGGCCCTCTGGATTACTTCCTGCTTTAATCCTTCAAATCTCTCCTTTCACCTCACCCTGGGTGCCAAGCGAGCAGATTATATTTGAGCCGGAAATACGAAAGGGGGGTTTCACATAACAATTTATATTTTTAGTCCCTGGTTCGTTACGCATGTACATCAAGTGAATAAACAACTGGTTTAAAATGGACAGTACTGTAGTTCTTAGAGTTAATTCGATGGCGCAGTGGTAGCGTCGTCGCCTTGTAATCAAGGGGTTCCGGGTTCGATACCCGGTGGAGGTACACAGTGGTTCGGATCCCACTTTAAACTGTAGGTCCAGTCCCGATTAGCCTTCCTGTGCATAAACTGGACTTAAAACACCAAATCAACAACAACATTTCTAGTAGGATTATATTGTTTATTATACGTTGTTATATATATACATATTTACATATCGTTTCCATGTGTGTCTTGCATACACCAAATTAACAGAGCTATAAATCAATATAATTGCGCACCTATGGCTTACACCATCGGCACTTCCTTTACCGCAGAGTTAGCAAAACTATCTCTGCGGGCCTACCCTCAGCTTAAATTATATTCCGTTCATTACAAATGCGTTTCCTCACGCCTTTACTCTTTCTTATGGGCATCAATTATTCAATACGGAAATAGCCAAATATTCAAAACTTTTCTAAAGGGGGCTTGGAACAGCAAACAGGGGTTGGCTTAAACCAAATGCTACAGTCTTATAATAGTCTAGCCACCAAAAGTGGACTAAACTCGAGGAGACATTCTTCGTCATCGAAAGATGGGGAAACACTGTTTTCTATAAAAGCCCAATTGGCTTTTTTATAGTCTGGGTAAATGTCCGTGGACGTGGACCACATAGCGTTAGAAAATTCCACTGTAACGGTCTTTGGAAAGACATCCCCCCCCCCTGGGGTGATAAAAAAACAGGGGAATCTAATATCCAGTAAAGCACAATCCAATGAGCACATACACTTACATCCAGTAATAACATAAAAGTACACACATGGAAAACATATTACTTTACCCTACACCTTGTAGCTGGCCAGCAATTAATTAACATATTTCCAAAACCAGTAATGCTCAATCCGACCATTACAAGTGCTGCGAGGTTTTTCTTGGCTATGACATTTATGTTACGAAGATTTCACACAAAAGATACAAATAACAAGTACGTACAGGAGACAAGCAAGTTGCTTGAAGCAACAGAGGGTTTCGTACCAAAGCAACAAAATGCAAGGGATAAAACACCTGGATCTTCTTTGCAATCTTTAAAGTAGCATTCACTGCACGTGAACGGTGCAACTAGACTATAGAAAGAAACGAACCTTTCCGAGAGTCACCCAATGTACAGGCAACTGAGGTGCTTATTGCGTCGCCCCGGTGTGGAAGGTCACACTTGCTTCTTAATGTTCGTTTCTTGTTTACTTATTCTTCTGAAATCTGCTTTGGCCTGAATCTTCCTTAATGCATCAAAATATCTGCTTTCGGAAATTTTAATGAGCTCGTTTTAAGAACATCTCAACGACCAAAGTCAAGAATTAGTAGAACTTTTGACTGTCTTCTAATCAGAGCAAATTAGCAAATATATTTCCATCAATTGATTGTAAATTGATTATGTACGAGTTACATGTAAATATATTTTGTAAACTTCAAGATAGTATATTTCATTGATTGATTGATTGATTTGGTTTATTTTACTTCGAATTTCTGCCGCTTTTGGATAGTCGCGAAGATGAGGATGAGTGATGATTAGACGAAATTAATTAAGTGATACTCACAATGAATACTCAAGCCCCTGGCGCTGACCACTCCGACGGTTAGTGTATTTCATTTTACATAGAACTTTAAATAATATTTTTCTTCCATGTGCAGCAAGTTGTACCACAGTTATGTTCGGAATTTGGCAACTTCGACATTTCCGTTAACGAAACAAATAGTTGATGAAGGTACGATGAATAAAAGCGAACTATGGAGATACCATTTTATGTATTTTCCGTCCATAATTATAATACACGAATAAAGTTAACCCACAGTTTTAAATTTTCACATGCAAATTTGCTTCATTATTCGGGCTGGTTGATTAGAGGATAACAGCAGTGTACGTAAAAATGATCAAGCATAGCGTTATGGACCTCAGGTTGAAATTCTAAGTAAAGCATGCATGTGCGAAAATCCCTCCACTTATTTCATGAGTTCATGATTCATGCTTATGTCTCGTCGTAGATATGTAAAAAGAAGTTAGAGCGGTGTTTACAGTGTAACTGCGAATGCTCTATGCTATGTGTACTAATCAGAAAGTAGTATATCCATAGTTGAACTCACATTGACAGACAAACAATTTTATCGACATATCAATTATCCCATAATACTAGACTTAAGACTACTTTCAATCCAATTTGCAATTATTTCTGAGCAATCGACAGGTATATGTTGTCAAATTGTTTACCCTAACTCACAAACAGACAAACCATTTGATAACATTTTGCCGAGAGAAGTTGCCATAAGCATAACTTGGTGGGGGCAAGGGTGGGCAACCGCCCCCCCCCCCCAAAAAATCAGGTGTTCAGTAAAAGAGAGGTATATTCCACCCATAAAATATCACAGATAGAAAGTAGTTTAGAACTAAATGTGTTGTCAGAAATGTGTGAATATAAGAGCACTGATCATGAGTTTCAATCCAGAACTTTCTTGTGTGTGAGGAACAACATTTACGAGAACATTTTCAAATTTGAAATGAACTGTTCAAAACATTATTGACAACCTCCGTGAGTTCAGGATGCTGTGAGCATTCTTTCTTGTCCTCGAAGGCTCAGGACCAATACACTATATACTCAAAACTACTGGGCATTAAATACTTCGCCTTATTGCTGTTTTGTATATTTAACAAACGAATAATATTAATAGGTCCAAAATTATAAATTAATTTTACTCGGACGCAACTCGTCAAGAAAGGAAACTGAAGCTTCATTAGATTGATTTTGTGTTTTAAGTCCACTTTATGCACAGGCTAATCGGGACTAGACCTACAGTTTAAAGTGGGATCCGAACCACTTTGTACCTCCACCGGGTATCGAACCCGGGACCCCTTGATTACAACGCGAGGACGCTACCACTGCGCCATCGAGGAGGCCTGAAGTTTCATTCGAACTAGTAGCTTCACTCATACTTGTGTGCTATATGTGGTATGTGGCGGATCGGATTTATATGCTATATAAAGATCGAAATAGGCTATGCATAAAAACACCTTCGAAATTGTATTATGGTCTATATATGTTTATGACCTCACGGATACTCTTGGGGATGCCACGTCTCGCATGATTCCAAATACTGAAGGAATTCCCGTTTAAAGCCCACATTTCTTGCGTGGCTGGGTACCATTATTTTTCAACATAGATAGCCCAAACTATTGGATTTCTGTCATTTGTATTTGAAGAATATATATCGTTTACAGAGGAGGAATTGATGAATTGCTGGGCTCATTTATAGTTTTCTTGTGCAATAATAGAACCATTATGCACTAGAGGTATTAACTGCTCAACATGAGTGACAAAACTTGCTGCAAACAAATTGTAAAATAACACGACGTGTTTTACACGCTAAAAAATAGTTACTATACTGTGCTAGATGAAACTAATTACATGCAAACAACCTCACACCGGACTGCATACTTTGCACACCATGACACAGATTTTTCAAAGGCCTGAAATTCTGGCCAAAGCACATGGCCAGTTTTCTTGAAAAATATTATTATTTAAAGAGGATACAGGGCTAAAAATGATGATAAATAATTCAGAATCACCCCTTCCCCTCTCCAGGTACACTTTGGACGTCATCGTATATATATGCTTGAGCTCCGATTCTTATTCTTTAAAATGGCAGAAATACAAAGAGCGAACTATCGCGCCCTCTCACAGAAAATACTACAAAATTTAGAAAGAGAACTACATTGGTTAAATGTCCAATTTATAAAGTAGGTATTTCAGGGCTTTGGAAATACTGTGTGGTCCTTACGGCATGGAGGAAGTCCTGTTCTTCACGGCCACCGGAAATGACATGAAATCGTGGAAGATATAAGAGTGAAAATTTCCATACAAGTCGATATTTCTCTACGGCTCAAGTGCTGGGACGTGCACAGAGGATAGCAGAAAGTCAACGAATCTGAAAAGTTTCATGCTTTGTGACGTATGAATTATCTTGTTAAGTTGTTGTTCTAACCTCACTTTATACACTAATAGGATAATCGGGACTGGACCTACAGTTTAAAGTGGAATCCGAATCACTATGGGCCTCCACCAGGTATCGAACCTGGGACCCTTGATTACAGTTTAAAGAATATTGACAACAATTGTATTTGTAAATTCCCACGTGAATAACCAGATGTTACTTTAAATATCAAAAATATTAAATTGAATATTTAAATGCGGACAGTTTGCAATATATTAAATAATTCTGGCATCAGCGAATGTGCATGATCATCATCTATTCACTGTTGAAACAGTTTTACCTTAACTCCTTCAATATTAAAATTTCTAACATGTACCATTTGAAACAAGTATTTTCAGGTGGGGAAGGCCACCTTAAAACAAGCCTCCAAGGACTAATATTTGCAACCAGAAAGAAGAATGCTCTTTTATCTCCTAAGTTTAAATTAAGTATAACAACAAAACTTTGCTGTGTGTTGAAAATTTCTATTCGGCTTGTTAATTTTCCAATAAATAATAATTGGTTTTAAAAGTTTAATTAAAAATTGATTTTATATTAATATAACTTTATAATTTTACAAATACAGTAGTTATGGGATGAAAAAATTTCGATCCTGCCCCCCCCAAGTTAGGTCTCAAGTTACGCCCATGGAAGTTGCTATTTAAAATATCTATCAAATTACACGTTCGTAGTTTTAATTGAGTCCAAGATATTTAAGTATAAGAATATTTTCATTGTTGACTTTCGATTCATTGCCTCCCATAAACAGACGGATACTCACATCCAGATACTTTATACCGCTCCATGCTAGTATTTGACAGGTCTAACTATCTACGCTTCTATTTTATGGTTTTTGACTATCTATCCAATTATTTCGTGAATGACTACAACAATCAAATGGAAGACCCAATAGAGATTTTTAATAACGCGTCCGGTTGGATTGACAAATTTCAATTTATAGCTCGAACAGTTTCGGTCACGTCACCACTTTACAATTCATGGTGATTCGAAAGTCGAAAGAGAAACACCCATATAATTTATACAGATATTATAAACCGTGAATGCAATCACGTGCAGTATGTAGGAGTCTATGTGTCCATACCTTACTTTCTTCTCCTGTTTTGTTATTTTACGATATTTTTCTACCTCTCTAGGTTAATCGCAACACAATGAGAGTAAATTGATGAAAGTGGATAGAAAGTTTTTTCTTTTTTCTCAAATGGGGATAGGCAAATGACATATCAAATTCATGTAAAATTTTCTGAAAAATTGAATGGTGAAATCCGGTTTTAATCTGTATTACTTACGAAGTTACGGGGTGTCAAAAAAGTACCGACGTATAAACAGGCAAAAACATGGAACCACCCAATTTCATGACAACGCATAACGTTAAACCAATAATGTCATTACCATTATGTCTTGGACTAAAGAGTGCAACAAGAATACCCGCTCCAACTTCAAATCCGCTTATTATTTTTTAATTCGAAAGGGGATCATGTGTCATACCGAAATAACGTGAAATTTTCTGAAATATCACATTTTGAAATCCTTTTTAAGAGATTTTTATTCGTTTTTGAGTGTCTGCATAATATAAAATTACGTACTTAATCATGGTTCTCCTGAACTCGAAAACTGTCTCTATTCCCATTTGAATAAAGGTTAAATCAAATATGTCGAATCCAATATGGAGGACGGGGTATCTAACGTGCCTCAGAGATGAAGCACTTTATCTCCTAATACCGCATATGGCTACATTAATGGTCGATGTTTCAACTCGAACAGAAAATGTAAATTTTCAATAAAACTTCAAAAAAGCGAACTTCGAATCTTTATATCGAAAATTAACAGACTATGACTGGGTAAATCTATGCGATATTGAGGATGTCAATACACTAACTAATACGTTTTATGATATTTTATATAATATTTTGAATGACTGCGTACCACTGAAACGCATCAAGGTACCTAAATATCCTGTGTGGTTCAATGGTGACATTATTAGGAAAATAATGTCAAAATTATATCATTACAAAAAGTGGGAAAAGGTCATTGCAACGCAGAGTACCATGAAGGGAAATACAAGAATCTTAAGAAAGAGATAAAGAAAGGGCTAACAGCAGCATACAAAGTGTACAGTGGGATCCATGAGTATTACCTTGCAAATTGTCCATGACTATTTACATTAATTTTTCTCTTACATCCTATGTGTTTTTAAGCGATGGATTTTTATGTATGTTGGTGCAGAAGTTGTCAACAGCTTGTTTTGAGTTTTCTTTTAATTCTTGAAGCTCTTATTGGGTCAAATAAAGTGCAAGAACATGGTGATGGGACAATTTTCACGGTAATACTAATGGATCCCACTGTACATCCGTGAGACGGAGGAAAACATAAGGATAGATGTAAATAATGTATGGACGTATATTAGAAATAAAAAGAGGGATTCAGGTAGTAATACTTTTGAATACAACAATGAAATCTTACACAATGGACACGATATTGTAAATGCATTTACTACCTACTTTCTATCGGTGTACAAAGATGCTTCACAGTACTCTATAGTTGAATCAGATAAGTGCGAAACCGGAGTGCTTTCTCAACTCGATATATCGCATATCGAATTGAATGATATCGAGGAAGCAATTAAAATGTTGAAAGCCAAAAAAGCAGTGAGGATGTACATCATTCCTCCCTATGTGGTCAAGTGGTGCGCTGAACCGCAAATAAAACCAATGAGTATAATATTCAATAACATTTTAGAACATCACAAGTAGTGCAATAAGCCCGGTTCACAAACCTCTTGTGGTGAGCTGAAGTGGTGAGCTTGCCTTAATGGATTTCTCTCGTAAGGCAAGAGCTTTATTTGATGGCGCAGTGTTGCCAGCTTCTTACTCGAAAAAATCACCAAGGTTTTTGGGGCAACCTAACCTAAAACAAGGAGCTGGCAACCTTTTTCTTGCAGTGTTACCAACTCCTCACTCGAAAAAATCACCAAGGTTTTTTTTTATTGGTCTAACGTAACCTAAAGCAAGGAGCTGGCAACCTTGCTTGAGGCTTGCCTTACAGTGCATAAAGCAAGGTTGCCAACCCACTGGTACTTTTGCCATAGCCTTTTACAAGAAAAAAAAGAGAGGGGGAAGAGTTAAACAACCGACAGCTTACCCACAGCTTTTTTTGCTCTAACCTAGCCTAAAGCAAGAAGCTGGCAATTTTGCTTGTGCAATCAACCCGGTTGACCGCCCTCAAGTAAAAATCAGCGTTGCCAACTCCTCACTCGAAAAAAAAATCACCAAGGTTTTTTTTTGCTCTAACCTGGCCTAAAGCAAGGAGCTGACAACTTTGCTTGTGCAATCAACCCGGTTGACCGCCCTCAAGTAAAAATCAGCATTGCCAACTCCTCACTCGAAAAAAAAATCACCAAGGTTTTTTTGGTCTAACCTAGCCTAAAGCAAGGAGCTGACAACTTTCCTTGAGGCTTGCCTTACAGTGCATAAAGCAATTTTTGCCAACCTACACACACTAAACAAGGAGAGCCGACAACAAATATGTACTGCCGTAAAAGAGAGAGAGATGGGTGGATGGTAATATAGTATGTGTGTGCGTGTGCGCGTATAATATGTAGCATTATTAACTAGAGTGTGTTGGCAATTTACTTACAACTAAAAAAAAAATAGAGATGCCAACTTTGCTGTAAGATGAAGAGAGAGAGAGAGATTTATGGCCGGCAACAGTAATGAGCGAATGCGCCATATCGTAATTTTCCAACTCCGTATATCGTGACCTTTGTAAACCTCTCTCGGGGGAACGTTGTGACGCAAACAAACAAACAAAATAATAATTGTTGTTTTTAGGAGGCCTGGCCCCTATAACCTCGCCAGGGTGCGTGGTGCCCAACCAAAAATGTAAAAGTTTTCTAATGGCTGCGGTTATAGATTACCGCACCTCTGTAGGGTTTCACGTGTTTTTTTTTCCCCCAAACTTCCATGAAACCCTACAGAGGACCTCCGTAATGCATGCAACGTGTACTAACGACTCTAGTGTTATTTGATGTTGTTATATTTTTTGGATATAGAGTTTTATTATGAGATAGATAAAAATGATTATGTTTATTATAATATTTTCTTGATGAAGATGGAGAATGTATGTAAATAAAATTGCATGCTTTTTTTTAGTGTGTGTGTATATGTTTTTGATGTTTCGACAGCATCTGAAACGATAAAAAAATTTTATTGTTAATTTTCACGTGTAAAAAACAACAACAAATTTTTTTTTGTGCAAATTTTCTGATTGTCTCGTGCTATAGTGCAAAAAAGATATTGTGACTGATAACTAATGAAATTCATATTTGTAAGTGATCTGAACTAGTGAAATTCGTATTGTGCCATTGTAACTGATTGTGCTAGTGCAGAAAATTTCTTATTGTGCAAGAAAATAGATGTTAAAAAAACTTGTTAAAACTGCTCTGTGACCCTCTCGTTCTTCACGTCGTAGGCGAAGGACTTCTCTGCAATCAGGATGACACTGCATAGGGTATCCTCGGGCAAGGCATCGTGGAACTCGCAGACGACCTTGATGTTGGTTCGATCGTTGACCACAACCTTCTTTCTCTTAGATGTGTTGATGACGAACATCGGCCTCCGTGCTTTGAATTCGCTGGGCGCGTAGTACATGTCCACGCTTCCCTCGGTCACGCGTTTGTAAGCTGTGTAAGCTTCGTAAAGTTTGAGGTAATCGTTTTTGGTCACGTCGAGGTTGTAATTCTCGCGCGGGAACACTTCGTTGCGTCCATTCTTCAGATAAACGTTCTTGATCTTGCAGTCGTCGAATTTGCTGGAATCTTTTTCCTGATTCTTGTCCCTCCCGGTCTGAAAGAGCACTACGACGAAATCTGGCATGTCGAACTGTATGTTGTTGAACTGCGTCGTCACGTCGAATTCCATGTGACTTCCGGACGCCATCTTCTGGACGCACTGGTAACCGTGAAAGTGAATCGGCACCTGCGGACTTTTCAAGATCTCCGCTTTGTACTTGAGGGCGTAGTTTGTTTCGTATTCCACCACCGGCATTCTCAATTCCATGCTCCGGATGACGCATTTCGCTGCTTCGGGTAAAGTGTTGGCTATCGGCGTGGTGCCGTCCGGGCCCAAAGTAGCGTATCGCATTAGTGCGTTGTTGTCGTTGGCTGCTCTTCGAAACGTTACTCTCAGTCCTCCCTTCCACATGATCTCCTTGTAATCGGAGAAGAATCCCGGAAGCAGACGCATGGGAAAGAGCACGGTGTGACTTCTCGTCGATATTTTGGTCCCGGCTTCGAATCCCCCGGCCTGGTAGTATGCTGCGTCCGTTTTGGATAATTTCAAAGTTCCCACTGCCGTCGACGTGATGCCTGGATAGTCTATTCTGTCGATGACGGTGTTGTGTTTCCTCACCTCCACCTGCGAGAACAGGTGAGGCACGAAGTTGTCCACGAGTATCAAGTTTGCTGCTGCAGGAAACACGTCTCCGCTTTCTTTCTTCACCACGTCGAATTGAAGGTAGAGGTCTGCTCTGTGAGGATGAATAAACCCGTCGCCTACGTCCACGTCGTATTCGATCTCCCTGTTTGCCTCGTTGAGATTGGCGAACGTGCGACGGTTGGGAGGGAAAGATTGCAATTCGTAACTTTCGATTTGCTCCATTTTACATGTATGGTTATTTATTATACGTTGATCTCCACGATGGCCGTCGTAGTGGCACCTGCGAAATCCACCACGTCTCCTTTCTCGTTCGTCACCACCAACTCTATGTCGTCTATGCGGTTGCGACATACCGGAAAATAGATCGGCGAAGAGGGCGTGTAGATGATTGGTTCCATGAACTCGGAACTTGGTTTGAAAGTGGCTATGATTCCCGTCTGCTTGTGACTTCCTAACAATCCGTCCGAAGATTTCGTAATCATACCTTCGGCCACGTTACAGTGTACGTTCAGAGTCTCTATGGCCAAGAATTTAGGAATGTTGGTTGCTACGTGCTTGATGCCAGCTTCGAGTTTGGTGTTGTTCTCGAAACCTAAAAGTTCTCCCATGGTGCCCAGGTCCACGGTCTCCGTCGCGGATAGGATTTCCACTCTGTGCGTGACCGAATTTTGAGAAAGGTATGTGCCTTTGGGTAATTGAGCTTGCAAAGTGGAAAGATTGTATTGGCCTGGCGTGACGACGATGTGTTCGCTTCCGACGCTAATTTTGTTGTTGTGCTGGGTGACGTTAGGTATGAGGTACATGCTGTAGAATGCACGCAGAGCCACGGATTTAGGATAGACGATGTCGTCGTGCAGCGTGAGTTTCAAGATTGAAGATTCGCTCGTGAGATGGAACACGCCCATCCTAGTGATGCTGTTTGAGGTTCCACAATGCTTTCGGGAAATCCTCGATCGTAGGGTTATTTATTTTAGAGAGAAACGCGAGCACGGAGAGGCAGAGATGACCGCAGTTCACGTCTCCGAAATCTTGAATGCGTTCGTCGTTGTAGTATATGGAGGTTTTGTTCGTTTTCAGATAATGGACTAAATTTGTAGGTGGAACACCTCCGAAAGAATCGAAAACGAATGCTTTATCATCATTTTTGTGGTAACATATCCAATGCGTGCCTGGATTTTCTTGATCGTCCAAGTTGACTACTCCGCATTCTCTTTTTTTCACGCTTGAAGGTAACGAGTCGGACATGAAAACTCCTCTAAAGTGTTTGATTTGTAACGGTTCGATCAGAGATTCAATGTCTCGGTTGGTGAGTGCTTCTGTTTCTTTTTTTTATATTTCTTCAAAGCATCGAGGTTGCTTTTTTGTTTTTTGGTTATACCTTTCCCCTTCTTCTCCATGGCCAGGTTGTGACGTTTCTGTTCTTCCAATTCCGCCTTGTTCTTCTTCGAGTCGATGACGGTTTTCGCAATGGCGGCACTTCCGCCGGCCAAACTTCCAACGGCCCCCAATGCTGCCAGGATGGCCGGGATGCTGAATATGAAACCTCCGATCTTTTGCTGTTTCCGCGAACGCTGCAACCTTTTCAATTGAGGTGTGCTGAGCAGCAATTTCATTCCGTGTCCTTTCGACAAGCAAGAACGTTTCTTCTCGCGTTGTTTCTTGGTGAGTAACCCATCGAGGGTACCTAGATTTTTTAGATTGGAGTATGGTATCTGGTACACGACACCCTTGGGCTTCATGTTGACGCTCTATGTGTTATTTTCACGGTATGTTATTTATATATATATTCTGAGATTTTTTCTTGTGTAGTTTTTTACGGTATGTTATTTATATATTTTCAAGGCCTCGCAGTCGTTACACAAATTCTATTACGTGCTTTGTTTTCTTGCCAAGAAGTTCCTTTGTCCCCTTGTACACGATTCGAGTTTTGTTCTCGATTAAAATAGATAGCTTCTCGTCGGATAACATGTTTGCGTATCGATCTGGTAAAAATAGACTGTATTGTGCGTTGAGCAACAGACGTACCTTGGGACCATACTGGGTAGAAACGATTGAACCGGAAGTTATCGTGTAAGGTTTGTCGACTTCCAATTCCTGAATTTTTACATACTCAACTGACAAATTTAGCATTTGTTTTAATGCTTGGAGATCACTTATTTTTTCAGTCGTCATATCAAAAAAAATTTCAGAGTGTTAGAGAGAAATTAAATTGTTTTTCACGATGTGTGTTATTTATATATACCGAAGATTATTTTTTTCACGATGTGTGTTATTTATATATCAAGTTTTTTTGACACGTATATATATTATTATTTTTTTAACAGAGGAAGAAAGTCCGTGCTTCGGAAAACGCGAGGATGAGCGTAGTGATATCATCCTTCTCCTGCATAGACTTGTACCAATCATCAGTATACCGTCTTCTTCCCTGCATCGCCTCGTTCAGTTCGTCCGACCTATCGTCCAATTTCTCCCCTGCAGCCGAAAGCAGAATGTTGAGATCACCGCACCTCAGGCCGCTGATCTCCCGAAGAAGGTCCTTGAGAACCATTTCACAAGGGGTGCGAAATTCCGGCGTCGTTTTTGCTATGATTAGAAGTTTATTAACATCCTCACAATCTCCGTTTACTACCTTTTTGAATATTTTAGATAGTAGCTCGGGTGGCAAATCGGTTATGTGAGACATGTTGTTTTTTTTTACTGTATGTTATTTATATACCCCACCCCAATTTTTGTTTCGTGTTCATGGCGATGGTGGTACCCAGTGCGGCGACCCGTTCACCCAACGATGCGTCTCTGCTGACGAATCTTTCGAAAGCTGCGTGCTCTAACTTTCTGTCTGCTTCGTGACGTGCATCCAGATCCGTCTGCGTGGTGTTGTAGGCGATGTCGTGATCTTTGCATGCGGCGTCCAACGGATTCACACCCTTGTCTCCTCTCTCCAATCTTTTCTCGAGTTTGGTGCCCGGTCCGCAGTACTGGTAGCCAGGTAGATGCATCTCGAAAGGTAACTTGTTGATGATGTCGTTCACGAGTCCTTTTCCTTCGGCCACGTTCCAAAATTTCGGAGGCAGCGTGTTGATGATTTTGATCAGGTAACCTATGCCCTTGTCGTCGTTCACGATGAAGTTGGAAAGTTTCGTGCTGATCATGTCCACGATGCCAACCTTCTCGTAATTAGGAATTATCTCACGAAAACTTCCTGTTGTAGAAATTACGGTTGCCTGCATTCTCTTCGCCGGCTATCACCAACAATCGGTCCACGAGTTTCCTCACGTCGTCCACCCAAACGAATTCTTTGGGTAACGTGTTGTAGCGTTTGACGCCGCTGCCTGTTTTGACCTGGTTCTAAATCGGTTTGATGAGATTCCTGTACTTCTCGCCGCTGCTCGATTTCACCCTATTCTGCGAGGCGTCGTTGTTCTGGTACAAGGCATCCGTCATGATCAGAATTTCCTTGTAACTTTGGTAATCTTCGTCGGTGTAATCTTTCGGCTGCTTTTTGGCGACGAGTTCCCACAGTCCCACCGTACCCGGATACCTGTTCCAACTATCCTTGTCGCCTAAATTGACTTTAATGTCGTTGCCTTCGAAGGTCACCTTCGATTTCCCAATCTTCCACACCACACCGCCGCCTTCGCTGGTTTCCATGCTGGGATACAATCCGAACACTTCATCCTTGTCGAATTTCCCCGTGCTCAGGTAGTCTCGTGCCAAAGGTCCCAACTCGATTTTATCCGAAGACGACGACGTGCTGCCTATGGCTCGACGTCGTGCCGGTGCATCCTTCAGTTCGAACGGCGTCGAAGGAATGCTCGAAATGGGCGTGGGTACGGCGTAACTTTTAGCTGCGAGCGGTACGAGTTCATTAATCAAATTTTTATTTTGTTCCGTGACACTTTTAATTTCTTTACCTAGACCGCTGATGGCATCGATCACAGGTTGATCCTGACGTTTCTTCTCTTCGTAGAATCCGCGATTCTCGGATTTCCAACCTTTGAAGCGTTTCGCGAGGTAATCGCGAAGCTTGAGATTTTCGTCTTCGATTTTTCGTTTCGTCATGACGTTATTTATATACGTCGTTTCTCACAACGTTGCAACGTTTAGAAAGTCGTTGATTTTGTTTCTGTATTTTCCATCGTTGGGTTTTCTCGTCATGTCGATCGTCACAAATCCGAAATCGTCACCGTTCCAGCAAGTAGAGCAGCCTTCCGAAAATTGATTGTAGTTCATGTCTCCGCCTACGTAGTCATCGTATGCGTGCTTGAGGTTGGTGTGATCTTGACGAAACAAACATATGAAATTAGCGTTGTCGCGTACTAGCTGTTTTGGAATTTTGGAAAACGTTTGAGCTAGGTAGAAGCAATCTATTCCTTTGTGACGACCTTGCGTGAAAAAGTTGCGAATTTCATTTTGATTTTCCAGGATGGCGTCGTCGAACACAACAACTGAATTTTCACGACAATCGTCGAGTGGTTTTATTTCCGAGGCGAACGTTGCAATGTCCAGACCATCGTACAGTTTCATCAGTTGCTGGTATTTGGATTGCTCCAAACTTTTCGAGAACACGTACAGGTGCCTGTTCTTCCAATCTAACCAATTCGGTGCGAGGAGAAAATTGTCCACGAGTAGTGTCGTTTTCCCACACCCCGAAGGACCTACGATCAGACAGCGGATGCTTTCGGGAAGCAACTCGCCGTTCTTTTTTTTACTTGTTTGACTTTTCGGATCCGGTAGACGCTTCACCACGTTCCACGTACTTACAAGATCACTTCGTCCGCGTCGATCCAACTTTTTTCCGGAAGTCCCAGCCATTTGACAAAGAGTTTGTTATCTTTCCTACGCAATACTTTCTCGATGAGGTACGTGTCAGGGTGTTTCGTTTTAGAGAGTTCCTCTTCGTAAAATCTTCCTTTCAAAATCTCGCCGCTACTATCTTTTATTATATACGTGTGTCGGTTTCCGGGTAGAACTCGAACCACCGTAAAGAGTTCCGTGCTCCAATTTTTTGTGAACCCCTTCTCGAAGGTGCGTTTGGATTTGCTGATCCTCACCCGGTATCCAATTTTGTATTTAGCTTTTTTTGTCGTGGGCGTGTACTTTGGACAGTAAACGGTAGAAATTAAACGCTGCTCGTCAGACTTGGTAACGTCAGCTGGCTTCATGCCTATTGTTCTGTGTGCCGTTTCATTATAGGTGTCGACGAGTTCCGGCAGGATGTCGACCCATTTGTAATTTCCCCGAAGCGTGAATCGTTTCCACATGTGTGTTTTCAAGGTTCGATTGAATCTTTCCACGATACTGGCTTTGATGTGACTGAAGGTCGAATAATGTCGAATCTTGTGTTTTTGAATAAACTTTTGGAATACGGCGTTGTAAAATTCTTTACCGTTGTCCGTTTGCAGAAACCGTGGTCGTCTGCCGCCGCTTTCGCGAAAAATTAATTTGAATGCTTCCGTGACGCACGTTCCCGTTTTCGCCTTCAAAGGTAGAGCCCATGCGAATTTCGAAAACGTGTCTATGACGGTGAGGAGGTACTTGTTGCCCTTGTTCAATTTATGCACGTTTTTCAAATTGCCGCTGCTCATCTCCACGAGGTCACTTTGCCAGAGGTCGTCGATACTCTTGGTTACCACAGCCAAACGTTCGTAGTTACGGCGTGCAGGTTTATGCAATTCTTCGACGATGGCTTGCCTAGACATTTTTTTTAGAGATTACGTTTCACGAGAAGCACAAGCGTGATGGGATTCAAAGAGGGTGGCACTTCGCTCGTGTTTTGAATGATCAGCTTATCGCCGGCACTCACGTCGAAAACGGTGAGATCTTCGTCTTCGTGTATTTCATATATGTTGCGCGTTTCGTTCCAACGTGCCAGAGGAATGTTTCCTGCTTTCTGGACACCACGATTCGATATCAAAGTCATGGTGGGAACGCTAGCTTTTCTACCGTGAGACCAGTACGAAAATTCGTTTATCTGAATCGTGCCATCGAGGAGAAACTTGTAGTACGGATGATAAGGATGCAACATGTACAGTTTGTTACCTTCGACGAACGTGGAGATTCTCTGTTGATTGGGTACGCTGTTGATTTCGATGGCTTGCAGAGAATGCAGTTTAGCGAATTTAGTGTCGACGCTAACGAGGTTGCTGTGAAGCTGACCCAGCGTGTTTTCTACGGGCAACAAATGTTCGACTATGGTATCCGTTACGGTAGAAAATGACGGTTTGATTTTCACTTCCACGTTCAACTGCTTGTAGCTTTCATTGAGTTCTTGCAACTTGGCACCGAAAGAGGTCAGCGTCGATTCCTGCGTTGATTCCAGCACTCCAACTTGATCTCTGATGTTGACGACAATGTTCTGAAGGTTCTCGACTTGATTCAATTTCGAGCTCTTCTCGGTAAGATCGTTCACGATGATTCGCATCTCTGTAAACTGCGTGTGAAGGTCGGCGACGCTCTGGGAAGTGGGCAGCGTCGACACCAGCGAACTAATTTCGTCTCGAATCTGTTCCACGTTCGCCGTTTCCGTTTCTAGTCGTTTCAGCATTCGAGATATGTTTCTTTTCAAAGCGTGCAATTCTTTGGAGGTGGGGAGATTGGCCACTTTACTCTCGAGATCGCTTAATGAACTTTTGATGTCGTTCGAATCGGATAGTGCCGTCACCGCCGTTTTCAATTTTTCCAAATCTTCGCTCGAAGGCACGCTCGTCCGTAACGATTCCAAGTCACCCTGTATGTTGTCGAGTACGTGATGAAAATGAGCGAGATTCGTTTCGACGTTTAAATTTTCTAAATATTCGATCTTCTGCTGAACCGTGCTTAACGTGTCTTGAATGCTCGTCAACGCTCTCGCTTCAGCGTGAATATTTTTAATTTCTTCGTTGATCAATTCCAAGGACGCCTGAAGCGTGGCGATGGTGGTTTGAATGTGTTCGAAATCTTGATAGGCCTCCAATTGAATTTTTATGTTCGCGACGCTTTTACCGATGACCTGCAGTTCGTCCGACGATGGTAGGTTCGTCATTGTATCTTCCAAAGTCTGCAACTTGGATTTAATTTCTTCCAACGTGCTGGTGAATTCTTCTTGTAATTTGGAAACGACGACATGCAAGCGTTCTGCGTCTATATCGTTCACCACAGTTTGAAGTTCGGAGAAATTTTTTTCTATTGCGGAAGTTCGTTCTTCGATTTCGAGTTTCAATTTTTCCAAATCTTCATTTTTCGATTGAAATTGCTGTAATTTGGCCAAATCATTTTGAAGCGAATCCACGCTCAACTGTATATTTTGAACGCTGTCGTAAGAAGGTACGTCGACATAATTTTTTATGAGCGTTTTCAGTTCGGAATCGATTTTCAGAATGGGGTCGAGACATTGCGTTTGGAGCGTAGCGATTTCCGACTCTAAACTTTTGTTTAAGGTTTCCTGCAAAGCGATCAAATCGGTCCTCAACTTCTTAACTCGAATGTCCAACATGAGAATCTCTTCTGCATGGTCCACACGCTTGGTGTTGCCGAAAATGTCGTTAGGCATTTTTGGTTAACGGTTATTTATAATAGGATAGACGATTCGTAATTCTACGAAGAGAGGAATAAGTTTGTCGTAATCTCCGAGGAGTTCCATGTAAAGATAATCTCCTGCGGACACATCGTACGTAATGTTAGAAAGCATCTTGTCGTGCTTGATTCGAAAAATGTTCTTGCCGGTAGAAATTTTGATTTCGCCTGCGTTTTCCGGATTCACGGTGATTTGAAGTTTCCCGTCGATCGGAATTTCGTAGAAATGTAAATTGTTATTAAAAACATAAAACATCTTGCCCACATCGTCATTCAGTTTCGTCCAAATGCTGTTGAGGTGAATGATCAACAGACCGTTGAGTTTAGGTAACACGGAAGGTAAGACTTCAAGATCTGGTATGGTTTCCATAATGATCTGTTTTTTGAAACCGAACAAATTCATAGGCATGCTGGTTATTTAAGAATACGGTCAAAGTTTTTTGTAATGACAGTCAAAGTGTTTTTTTTTCTTTTGTTTTTTTTTATGAATCTTCTGTTGAAGATGGACATATGTTGCAGGTTTTGCTTTCTGCTAAGCGATAGTGCCCCCACGGCAATGTGTGAATACCACACTCGAGAACGCACCTCTTGTCGTCGTTGGGATCCAGGGCAATTTTTCTAACTTTGTTTGTGGTGATGATATGGCCGACGCTCTGGATGCGCTGTTCTTCTCTTAGAACCGACGACCTGGTCTTGAGGCAATCGACAAAGTCCTCGAATGCGAGATGCTCCCGAACCACCTGTCTGCCGACACCCTTGGCCTTCTTGGTAACGCTGCCCTCGGCTTTGATGGCATAGGCCTTGGCGCGAAGACCTGCAAACTCGAGAATTACATCACCGTCCTTCTCGTCTTTGAGTTTGCCAGGCACTTTTTTGTTTCGGGGCAGGATGCCGTACTGGTTCGGCTGGGGATAGCCCGAGGTGTCGAAAAGGTTAACCAAAGCTGGTACCGTGACTATATCCCTGTATGCATCGGCTGAGTGGACGTGGTACACCAAGCTGTCCGTGTCCGTGTAGAGAAGCGAGATGTTGTGGCTATAATGTGGGCGTAATATATCGTAGTACGTCTCGAACATGTGCAGCTTGCTCAGGTCTAATACTGAGGCACCAACATAAATTGGCTTGTCGAGTTTTACCTCACCCTTCCTCATATGCACCAGAGCAAGCTGCTCATTATAAATAGTCCTCGATTTAAATAATGGGTTTGCTACGAGCCTGCGACATTGTGCTTTCCTCGTTACCAATTTTATGTCCATGCGATTCCGCACATTCTCCATAGTTTTGCCAAACACCGCATTGTTCATAAGCTTGAAGAAATCCTTATCAAGCTCGGACGTGGCTGCAGTGCGGTGTTTGGTGTTGACTTCAATATATGGCTTCAACCATGGAGAATGCTCGAACTTGAGGATGCGGTGAACTGCGCGGACCGTGACCCCTCGCTGCATCAGCCACCGGAGATTCTGGTAGTGCAGGACATAACGCTCTTTGGGCTCGAAATCCATGACGAGCTTCTTCTGGTTGGAATCGGGTGGACACTTGAACTCGGGTGCAGGGGGAAGATCGCAGAACAAATCCTGCAGCTTCTCGGAGAACTCAAGGTCCACCTCGGCGAAGAACCCATGTTCCGAATCGTCGAAGCTTTCGACGTCGAAGTTGGAAGGGTCAGCCCACTCGAAGCCTCTAAAGGGGAGTGGCTGCATCATGGAGTGTCCGTAGAGGTTATTGACGTCCGTGTACATGATGTAGCTGGACGGTTGTGAGGGGTCGCATCCGGTGGCCATGTGGTGATTGTTGGCGTGCGAGTGTCGCTGCGACACCTGGACCATTCCACCCCGCACGGCACGTTCCACAAACAGCATCATGTCCACGTTCGAAAGAAGCTCCAGCTCGATCTTCGTCACCAGAAACATGGCCGACCACGCCAGTCCGGGGAGACTGTAGAAGTAGGCGGGGTCCAGCTTGTAGATCTTCATTGCGGTCGCACGGAACGTCTGGAACACGTCGGCAAGGAGCGTCACGTCAAGTCTGAGGTAGGCGTCGTGGTAGTCCCCGAGAGTTCGACAGCCCAGCTCGCGCCACATGGACTGGGCATGGTGATATTCTTCGTCGGTGATGTTCGAGCCTCGCAGCTTGCTATAGAAGTTTGCTCGAGAAGGTAGCGTCGTCTCCGCGAACTTGGAAGGATCTGTGACGTATTCGTAGGGATAGACCCCCTTACGCCTGAAGAGACCTGCGTCCAAGTTCGGAAAGTTCGCGGAGGTGATGAGCATTTGCTCGTCGCTAAGCTTCCCTGCGAGAGCATCGAGGCTGGCCGGGAGGAACCTCAGGGAGTCGAGGAAGCGAAGCTCGACGGTAGAGTGTGATCCTGGGATTCGCACCCACTTGCTCACACTGATGTAACGCTCCTCGTTCTGCGCCAGGACGTTGATTCGCATGTCGTCGTACCCAAGATGCTTGACGAGGTGGTGGAAGTCGTATCCCGAGCCATTGTGAAAAAACACAGGGATAAATCGCGGGTCCCGGGCCATGAGGTTGCATCCGTTGCACCAAGGACCAACATACCTACCGTCAAAGTGATCATGGTGTTGGACTTTACGATTGTTGGTAGTGTACTCCTTGACGCAGATAGGGCAAGTGATGGACTCGTCGTGTCTACGTTGATCATCGGGGGACAGTGGGAGCATAGACTTGGGGGCCAACAGTACCTTCCCTATCTTATTGGCCTCGACAACCATCCTCTCGAGGAAGTGTTTGGTTGCGTCGGGACCGCGATACACGTAGGGCTCGGGGGTAATGTGCTGGTCACGTCGCACCACAACGTATGCATAACTCGAAGCCTCGTGGAGTTGGTAAGGGGTGGTGGAGGAAACTTTAGGGTCGGGATCGTAAGTGGACAGGGGTTTGAGGAAGGTCTTGAAATCCGCGATGATGATAGTGGGGTGTTCCACCATGGCACCGTGCATGTGGAAACGCTCCACGGTGCCAGGTTTGGGTAAGACTGCCACACCAGGCTCGTTGTTACTACAGTAGAACTTGTGGCTGGCAAGCTTCTCTGCAGTGATGTTGGAGTCTCGAACATGTTGGTAATTGTGTTGATCCCGTCCGTCGAACATTGACAAGCACCTGCGACACACCTCGACGTGGTGACTATCACTGCTCCGCTGGCTCGAAACAAGTCTAGAGAGCGAGCGAATAAGAGTGTAGTGGTGATGGGTCTCGTCCTTGATAAGTAGGAGATGGATTTCTCGAGCATCATTGTTGTTTACGTCACTCACCCGGATGGGGTACACCTCATTTTCGTCAGTGAGACCGTAAACGTTGATGGCCAACCGAGGGTTGTGTGTACGAGCCTCGAACTTTCGAATGTCCGAAAGCGCCACCGGGTAGTCGATCCCAGCCATGGCAACTTCCAGCTCTGCCTCATAGGGTAGGTAGTGGTTAACTCGGCGTGGTTGGTTTTTCCAGTGGACAGGGTGCAACGCTGCAAGCACCGACCAGAGAAAGCACTTGGCGTCACTGTTCTGAATGTTCAGGACGGCCTTCTTTGCCACAATGGTAGGTGGTAAGGGGACGTAGCTGGAGGCGGAGAGAGGTATGAACTTGCAAAGTTTGACGCACAGTTCGTGAGGCTCGCCACACAGCGAACCCCCCGAGCCTTTAGCTTGATGTTCTTCTTGTTTTGCCACCAGCTCATCGGCAAACTGGTTGTAGATGACCTCGAGGTTGTCGACATCCGCCAGATGCAGCGTCTTCGCCTTAGTATTGTGGCAGAAGCTGTAAATTTCGTCAGACGGCTTCTTGTACTGGCAACGTAGCGATGCGTAGAATTTAGTGGAGTGCGTTGCAAGCGCATCGCCGAGGATGGAAATGATTTTGGCTTGCACGTTCTCCAAAAAGCTACGTACGTCGCATGAGCCCTCCGAAGTGATGACAAAGTCCTCTAACAACCGCTCGAAAGCAGCCTGGTTCGCTTTCGCCACAGGCTTGACGCGTTTCGTGGGTGGTGCATTGATGGAGGCTGCTTCTGCCTTCCTCTTGGTCGAGCTGGTCGACGGTTGGGGAACAGGTGCTCCGACGACAACTTTGCATAATGTTATATGCCTCTTTAAATTATCAATGGTAATAGGTATACCGCACCTGGGACATGATTTTTTAGCGGTTACACGCTTACCAGGTGCGCAGGTACGACAATGTCTTGCAAAATGTGCGCTTGATATGGTTATCTTGCACACAGGGCAACTTTTCTCAGATTGCATTTTTTTTGGGGGGGTATGTTTATTTATATGTGATCTGTTGGTGGTAGAGTGTTTACAAAAAAAAAATGCCTTACGAGAAAAATTTTGTAGGCTAATTCTAATTAGTGTTAGTTTGAGGGGTTTATTTATATATGGGTGGCATTGTTTTCCTCAAATATGTGCTTTAATCAACTCTGTAAAAAAATTAAAAAAATATATAAGAAAAATATGATTGTAGATAGAAAAAAAAACACGTGAAACCCTACAGAGGTGCGGTAATCTATAACCGCAGCCATTAGAAAACTTTTACATTTTTGGTTGGGCACCACGCACCCTGGCGAGGTTATAGGGGCCAGGCCTCCTAAAAACAACAATTATTATTTTGTTTGTTTGTTTGCGTCACAACGTTCCCCCGAGAGAGGTTTACAAAGGTCACGATATACGGAGTTGGAAAATTACGATATGGCGCATTCGCTCGTTACTGTTGCCGGCCATAAATCTCTCTCTCTCTCTTCATCTTACAGCAAAGTTGGCATCTCTATTTTTTTTTTAGTTGTAAGTAAATTGCCAACACACTCTAGTTAATAATGCTACATATTATACGCGCACACGCACACACATACTATATTACCATCCACCCATCTCTCTCTCTTTTACGGCAGTACATATTTGTTGTCGGCTCTCCTTGTTTAGTGTGTGTAGGTTGGCAAAAATTGCTTTATGCGCTGTAAGGCAAGCCTCAAGGAAAGTTGTCAGCTCCTTGCTTTAGGCTAGGTTAGACCAAAAAAAACCTTGGTGATTTTTTTTTCGAGTGAGGAGTTGGCAATGCTGATTTTTACTTGAGGGCGGTCAACCGGGTTGATTGCACAAGCAAAGTTGTCAGCTCCTTGCTTTAGGCCAGGTTAGAGCAAAAAAAAACCTTGGTGATTTTTTTTTCGAGTGAGGAGTTGGCAACGCTGATTTTTACTTGAGGGCGGTCAACCGGGTTGATTGCACAAGCAAAATTGCCAGCTTCTTGCTTTAGGCTAGGTTAGAGCAAAAAAAGCTGTGGGTAAGCTGTCGGTTGTTTAACTCTTCCCCCTCTCTTTTTTTTCTTGTAAAAGACTATGGCAAAAGTACCAGTGGGTTGGCAACCTTGCTTTATGCACTGTAAGGCAAGCCTCAAGCAAGGTTGCCAGCTCCTTGCTTTAGGTTACGTTAGACCAAGAAAAAAAACCTTGGTGATTTTTTCGAGTGAGGAGTTGGTAACACTGCAAGAAAAAGGTTGCCAGCTCCTTGTTTTAGGTTAGGTTGCCCCAAAAACCTTGGTGATTTTTTCGAGTAAGAAGCTGGCAACACTGCGCCATCAAATAAAGCTCTTGCCTTACGAGAGAAATCCATTAAGGCAAGCTCACCACTTCAGCTCACCACAAGAGGTTTGTGAACCGGGCTGATTGGACTACTATCACAACTTCCCATCAAAATGGAAAATCAATAAAGTTAATGTACACTTTATACATTTGGAACGTGGGGTGTAAGTGGTGAATAGAACCTTTCTTGTCCTGTGAAACAAGTGGGGAGTGAGGGGTGATCCATCCACGTAGCACACCGTAGAGTACATTTTGCAGACTAACGAAGCTCTGGCGACTGGTCCTATGGCCACTATAATTTTGTTTGTGTTGTCCTGTGTTTTGTCCTTATTTGTGCTGAGTGTCCCTTTACAGCCTGTGTTTTTAACGAAAGTCAGATTATTCTAATATTTCAGTAACACGATTTTGCAATTATGTTATTTTAGTTATGGTAAGGGGCTGAACCCCATATAATGTGATGGATGCAAAACAGCCTAAGTGCTGACACACCCAAAATTTTAAATTCAAAATTTAAATTGCACATGGGTACACCCAATTGTCAACCTCACTTCCACGTAGGCCACCCTGGACTGCCTTTTTCAGACTAACGAGGCTCTGTCATCTGGCCCTACGGCCAGCATATCTTCGTAGGACTGTTGTGTTGTCCTGTGTTTTGTCCTTATGTGTGCTGAGTGGTGTGTTTGTGTTTATATTGTGTTATCGTTGTGATGTGTTTGTGTGTGTCTTGTGTAGTAGTTATGCTGTCTAATGTGTTTGTGTTCGTCTTGTGTAGTAATTGTGCTGTCTAATATGTTTGTGTTTGTCTTGTGTAGTAGTTCCTCCATTCATATTGGGGGTTAGGCGTAGAGCTGACAACTCTGCAATGTAAAAAGACATGTCAAGAAACAGAAATATAAGGCCATGGATGTTCCCAAGGTAAAATATTCCGGAGGTAAAATAGTCCCCCGTTCGGATCTCCGGGTGGGGACTACTTTGTAAGGTCCCTGGACTAAGGATAAGATCTACGTTAGGAATAAGGATATTAAATTAGGCACCTGGAATGTTCTGAGCCTTTACCGGCCTGGGGCATTTCAGTGTACAGTTAATGAGATAGTTAAGTATAAATTAGATGTAGTAGCTGTCCAGGAAGTTAGGTGGCCAGGAGAAGGGAATTGTAAAACTAAAAATTATACTTTTTTCTATGGTGGTACTGAAAATCATAATTTTAGAACAGGCTTTTTCATAAATAATTGAATTATCTCTGCTCTTAAAACAGTAGAATTTATTAATGATAGGATATCATATGCAGTTTTACAGGGAAGGTGGTGTAAAATTATTTTAATAAACATACATTCACCAACGGAAGATAAAGATGATAATACTAAAGATGATTTTTATGCAGAGTTAGAACAGGTCTTTGATAAATTTTCTCAGTATGATATGAAAATTCTGTTAGGTGACTGTAATGCACAGATTGGCAAAGAAGAGACATTTAAACCCACGATTGGTAAAGAAAGTCTTCATGAATTAAGTAATGATAATGGTATAAGATTGATTACTTTTGCAACCTCAAAGAATTTAATTGTGAAAAGTACCACTTTTAAACATAAAGATATCCATAAATATACCTGGTCTTCTCCAGATGGTAAAACTCATAATCAGATAGATCATATTCTCATTGATAAGAGAAGGCATACTAGTATAATTGACGTTCGTACACATAGAGGTGCTGACTGTGCCAGTGACCATTATTTAGTAATTGCTAAATCAAGAGATATACTCGCAGTGATAAATCATAAGCAACAAAATCTAAAAGTTCTAAAATTTGATACAGGAAAGTTTACTGATGAAAGAATTAAGAAAGATTACCAAATTAAACTGTCAAATAGATTTGATGTTTTGCAGGATTTAAATGATGATGAAAATATAAATGAAACAGACGTAAATAAGAATTGGGAGCACATACGTAATGCAATAGAATCAGCAGCTAAAGAAAGTATAGGATACCATAAACCGAGAAAAAGTAAGCCATGGTTTGATAATGAATGTCATAATCTAATAGAAATAAGAAATCAGGCTAGACTTAGGTGGTTAAATAACTCTGATGATACAAATCTAAACAATTATAATAGAATAAAGCGAGAAGTTAACCGCACGTTTAGAAGTAAGAAAAGAGATTACTTGAAAAGTAAAATTAACGAAATTGAAACAAACAGCAAAAACAAAAATATCAGAGATTTATATAAAGGTGTAAATGAATTTAGAAAGGGGTGGCAACCTAAAGTAAACTTGATAAAAGATAAAGACGGTGATTTTCTAGCAGACCCAAGAAATATTCTAAATAGATGGAAGAACTACTTTAATGACCTTTTAAATGTCCATGTAGGAGATAAATCAGAAGTAAATGAAGTACACACAGCAGAACCTTTAGTTTAAGAACCTAACTTGACTGAAGTTAAAGATGCTATTAAAAGGCTAAAGAATAACAAAGCACCTGGTATTGATTTAATACCAGCTGAGTTAATTAAATATGGTGGAAATTCATTAATATGTCACATTCATAAATTAATTTGTTTAATATGGAATAAGGAAGAAATCCCTCAACAGTGGAAATAATCCATAATTGTTCCTGTGTTTAAAAAAGGTGATAAAATGAACTGCAGTAATTACCGTGGAATTTCTCTACTCTCAACAACATACAAAATATTGTCTAACATTCTTTTAACAAGACTAACCCCATATGCTAATGAAATTATAGGTGATTATCAATGTGGATTTAAACGTAACCGATCAACTACAAATCCAATTTTTCACATCAGACAGACACTTGAAAAAAGTGGGAATATAATCAAAATGTCCATTAGCTATTCATTGATTTCAAAAAAGCATATGATTCGGTCAAAAGAGATAAATTATATATTATATTAGTGGAGTTTGGAATACCTAAGAAGCTTGTTAGTATGATAAAAATATGCACCAATGAAACAGAAAGTAAAATTCGTGTGGGTATTAATATGTCTGACAAATTTACAATTCATGATGGGTTAAAACAAGGAGATGCATTATCTCCATTGCTCTTTAATTTTGCCTTAGAATATGCTGTAGGGAAGGTACAAGAAACTAAAGAAGGACTAAAATTAAATGGTGTGACTCAGTTGTTAGCATATGCAGATGATGTAGACTTACTGGGGGATGATGTGAATAGAATTAAGAATAATGCTAAAATATTTTTCAAAACTGCTAAAGAGATAGGTTTGGAAGTTAACAAAGAGAAAACTAAATATATGCTTACAGGCCGAAACCAAGTGTTAGGTAATAATCAAATTCTAATTATTGATAACAACTCGTTTGAACCAGTTTCCAAATTCAAATACTTAGGAGTAATATTAACAAATGAAAATGATATTAAAGAAGAAATAAAAGGTAGGCTTAATTCAGGAAATGCATGTTACATCTCTCTTCATAAACTTTTGTCTTCTCGTTTAATATCTAAGAAACTAAAAGTTAAAATATACAAAACAGTAATTTTGCCTGTAGTATTATATGGGTGTGAAACTTGGTCCCTTACATTGAAAGAGGAACATAAATTGAGAGTATTTGAGAATAAGATCCTTAGGAAAATATTTGGAGCTAAAAGGGATGAGGAGACAGGTGAGTGGAGAAGGTTACATGATTTAGAACTACATAGTTTGTACTCATGTCCAGATATTATTAGAATAATTAAATCAAGAAGGCTTAGGTGGGCAGGCCATGTGGAACGAATGGGAGAGGAAAGAGGAGTTTACAGGATTCTTGTTGGGAAACCAGATGGTAAGAGACCTGTAGGAAGGCCAAGCCGAAGATGGAGGGACAACGTTGAGATGGACCTAAAGGAAATCGGTAGGGATTGAAAGAATATATAGATCTTGCTCAAGATAGGGACAGATGGAAGGCCTGTGTTGCTGCAGCCATGAACCTTCGGGTTTAAGAAGGCTAGAGAGTTAGTTAGTTAATCCCTTCCCAAAAAAGGCAAATGCAAAGAACGTTGATTGCTTTAGGCCAGTGTAAATTCTCTCAGTTTTTTGCAAAGTATTTGAACAAATACTGTACGAGAGAATAATGGCCAACGTACGACCGGCTATATCTCCCATGTAACATGGTTTTATATCGCGGAGGTCGACAATCCCAAACCTTGCCGAATTTGCATATTTTGTAGCTTATGAATTAGACGAAAGGAGACAGGTAGATAGATGTATTCTATGCTGACCTGGCCAAGGCGTTCGATTCGGTAAATCATGACATTTTACTTCAGAAGCTATCGTATTTTAATATTTCTGACAAGTAATTATGCTGCTAAAATCTTACCTAATGGACCGGAAGCAATTTGTCAATTATAGAGGATACATATCTCGGGAATACCCTACGCCTTCTGGGGTGCCGCAGGGATCCAATTTGGGCCCACTCATTTTCTTACTCTTTATTAATGACCTCCCGAAAATTATTACGAAATCACGTTGACTTATATTTGCTGACGATGTAAAAATATTTAGAACAATTTGCTCTGACGAAGACAGCCTTGACTTGCAGGCAGACATAAATAGATTACTACAATGGAGCGAAAATAATAGACTTTCATTTAATCTTGATACATGTCAGGTAACGTCTATAACAAACGCTGAAATAAAAATAAATTTCCAGTGTCAGATGGGAGGAAAACAAATAGCTAAGGTCACTAAATTCACGGATCTTGGTGTCACGTATGACGCAAATCTATGTTTTAAAGAGCATATGCATCATATCGTTAACCAAGCATATAAGAAATTAGGATTGATAAAAATATGTGGGGAAGATCTAGAAAGTACATCTATATTAATAATTTTTGTATGTCTCCCTAGTAAGCTCACTCGTAGAATATGCATTGGTAATATGGCAGCCCTTGGACAAAAAAAAACAAAACATATGAGGGAAATAGAAATGATTCAGTCCAAGTTCTTGAGGTTCATAAAGTATAGAGAAGACAAAGTATATCCTAAATTCAATCCGTACTCTGAGCTTGTATCGCAGTTTAACATTGAAAAAATTGAAGAAAAGTTTAATCTTAATTTGATGAGCACGTTATATAAAATTGCAAATAACAAAATAGACTCTATGCGGTTAGTATCTGCATTACAATATCATGTACCTGAAATGAGAAGAAGACCGAAACCCGGTTTGTTTCATGTACCAAAATCTAGAACAAATTATGTAAATATATCTCCGATGTGGAAAATCGGGAAAACTTATAATGAAGTAGTAGCAAATGATCCGAGCGTTGATATAAACAGTCTGTCATTTCAATCATTCAAAAGAGTCCTACTGGCTCAGTGGAGAAAGGGGTGAGGGGTTCGTCTGTATAGGAATTAGTGAAACAATTTATGTTATGCACAGATATATGTAATGCACATATACAAATGCACAAAATGTATGCATGTCTTAATGGAACAATGTTCTGTGGCATCATTTGTTAAATAAATAAATAAATATAAAATATCTGGAGAAAATATATGTGCGGTTTCCGACTTTTGGATTGGATTGGAGATAATTTATACCGGGATTGTTTAGAATTTTCTTTGTCGTAAAATTGTGTTTATTTTTGCGGATGTAGCGTCAACAGATTCTGTGATATGGATGTCTCCCTCGCATGGACTCTTGTCCCTCACTGCCAAACAGACGGACGGTCCGATAGGGATGTGTTTACCTACTATCTGTTAGGTCTATTAGATTTTTTAATTTGTAGCTTTGAGACACTGATAGTTCATACGGGCTGATGGACTTGGAGAGAAACTCTTTACACATTCGCTAATCAGTTTCCTAAAAGGAATATAAAAGAATCCAAAAATATAATATAAAAATAATATGGCAATAAAACGTGTTTAGTAACGTTACAGAAAATCATGAAAAATAAACTGGGATATTACACAGCCTTTACCCAGTCAGAACTATATTTTTTTAATATATATTAAACATAGCTTGTTTATTGTGATAAACCTGAGGTAAAAGGTAAAGTTCCCCGTGCAGATAGCACCGTGCCATAAAAAAACATTTAGGGGATATAGGTATAGGACCCCTCATATTCTCGAACTCGATCTCGTCCTTTTGGAGGTGATGTGATCAGCAACACGCTGCCGCCGCCTTTACTCCTCAGGGTTGGCCCCAGGTAGCAATAGATTTGATACTGTGTGAGCCCAGACCCGCTTTATGCGGGAATAAGGCCGGGAAAAATTCCGAGAGTATATCAAGCCCCACCTGGAAATCGAATCCTGGTCACCCGCTTGGCAGTTAGACGTCCTGAGGAAAATAACTGCCATTATTTTTTTATCACATCATTCCTAGCATATATTTTGTAATATCAACTTTATAATAAAAGATGTATGTATTTCGACGTTCACAAGATGGGACGTTTGACTTCCAATATACCTACGTCACACGATGCAGTTCAAAGTGATTCCAGCGAAGGAACTCAAGGTCGAAATGGAGCAGTGGACATGCTGTGAGCAACTTCCACAAATGTTCTCTGTGGCTGCTGTGTTTTTATCAACAACGAAACACAAGACATTAGTTTCCAAGCATGTGTGTGGGTATCACGAATCGAGGCATTGAAATCTGAACTTCTAACCTGTCACGTTTCTCCTTTCCTTCTCAAGTCACAAGGCAGCGGATTCTGAAATGCTTACGTCACGGGGAACGACCTACGCTTTTTTTATTCACTTCTGCTGAAAGGTTTTTGGAAACTATGAATGAAGTTAATGAGAAGCGGAAAATTGAAGGATCGTTTTTGTGATTGGGTGCTTGTTTATTTACTCATCATTGCTTATATGCACAATTAGCTGAATTGATTGATTGATTGATTTGTTTTTTTAAGTCAACTTTATGCACAGTTACGCTAATCGGGATTGGATCTACAGTTTAAAGTGGGATCCGAACCACTATGTGCCAGGGACCCCTTGATGACAAGGCGACGACTCTGCCACTGCGCCATCGAGGAGGCCTCAAAATTAACTGAACAGCGACGAGAGGATAACGGTGTATAAAAAGTGAACATTAAGAGCAGGGAATAAAGCGTCAGTGGCACTATCTCGGCAGTCGCCTGAATAGACTCAACAAGACAACGAGAATTTTAAGGCTGTCGTGAGATGTGAAGCAGTGACCACCCAAATATAAATACGTATATCCTTTACCGAGAAAAATGAAAAACGTAATACAACTGATAGCGAGTGGTTGAAGCTGCAATCAAGGTTCTCCGGGACCGATTCCACATTAAACTGTAATTCCAAACACGGTTAAAAATATATGCTAACTAACTTACTCTATTTTATTGACACATACACTGAGGAATTTAAGTAGGGGCTTCGCCGATAGGACGTTGATCTTGTAAATATAGGTTCCAGGATTTGATTTCTTATGGGGTCACGTTTCAAGTTGTCCTTGTCGCACTTTGAATTTGTAGCTACAGTTCGATCAGATCGGGCATAAAGTGGACGTAAACTTCCGCTCGATTCGGTCAAAAATAATATGAAATACTGGCAAAATACATCTGCAAGAGTGAAAAAGCAGCATTAGGCGTCTTACTAATTTTCTGGAAGCGCCATTGAATTAATGGCAGAAATAGACGTTATTTAATTTCGTTCACATTAAGACGATCCGATTTTATGATGTTATTCATCTAATTTTTTTTATTTATCTAAATTTAATTTTCCTTCGATTTCTTCCACACTTTTACGTCAACCATAAAACTTTACCTTATTTTACAGAATGAAATATTCAATGTTTTTCTCGTATGCTCAGAATATAGTATAAAATTTGGAGCTTAACTCCAGGGGGGGAGGGGGTGGAGGAGAATATTTTATTTTTTGCAGCTCATAGAAATATCATCCAGGATTATTTTGATAAATAGGTGTTGCATTTGCAAAATCATAAAATTACTGATTACTTTAATCCTCGGGTTTCAGGAGTTAACAAAAGTACCATTATCTCGTGATAAACCAAAAAAATTGGGAGCAAGTGTCTCTTATGCACCTACTAAGTTACGCCTATGGTTGCCTCACATAAATGCGTCGCTGAAAACCCATAACAGTTTGAAGAATCAAGGATTCCTTCCTAGTAAGCTGCAACAATAATGAATAAATTGAAACGGGACGGTGCAGGGTACAGGTATCTGGATAACTTAGTGGTAGCAACTGTCGTCTTTGACTGTCTCTAAGTCATCGAGCAACTTGGCAACAATATTAAACGTACCATGGCATTGTTACATTCAAAAAGGCATATGTGAAAAAATATAAATTCTATTCATATTTTTAAATGACATAAATTGGAATGTTCTGAGAAGGTTCAAATTCGATAGCCCCCTTAAACTCACCAGTACCTTCAACAAAACGATTTTTTCAGAATTGGTCTAATTACTTTTGGGACAGAACTTGCATAATATATAGGCTGTGTCCTAGAGAGCAGTAAGTTTACAGTCAAAAGACAAAATAAAAAAATAGGTATTTACGTTGTTCTTCCCTCGTTTTTTAGTCTGTGGTTATTACTCCCTACACATCGCAGTAATTAAGTACCGATAGAAGTTTCTTCACTTCAACTGAACCTTAATCTTTTCTCGCTACCGAGGTTGAATCAAGGAGAAATAAGTGGGAAAAATAACTAAACAACATGTATTTACCCGTGATAGGGCCTCTCTAACTTTACACTTTTAACGGACGTCTTTTTAGCTCATGACTTCCTTCTGACACTAACATTACGGCACACGACACACAATATAACCTATCCTAACAAAACATTACCAAACCAATTACACACTTATGTGATTTTGTATCTGTATTCATAAATATTATTAATGTTGAACACTAACACACATTTACCTTCTACTATTATTAACGTTTATTTTAATCTTACTTATCTCCTCGTAGAATGCTGTAAAACCAACGTTGTTCAGGAAAACCGAACAAATTTGGTTCTTCATGTCAATGTCACAGCGATTTACTGTAAACAAAAAAATAAGGAAAATAAAGGATGAATCAAAAAGGGAATCCGTAAAAGAAAAATCGCGGAACTCACGCCCTGAGTTAATTTTAAGGTACCAGGGCATAAGAAAATACCTCCGAAAGTATGGTGTTCCCCCCTTTTTCCTTCTGATAATTCTAAACCCTTCAAAATACTCGGTCATCTGTAAAAGTAAAGGTTGAGCAATGTTCCGCAACCTTCTTGTCCTCGCAGAATATCATAAATTATCCAGTACTGAACACGGCACATCATAAAATTTATTTATCTAAAAAAAATACATTACGGCACTGTTGATATAAATTAAAAGTTTAGGAATGAGTTACAATATAATCAGTTAAAAATACTACTACTACTACTACTACTACTACTACTACTACTACTACTACTACTACTAATAATAATAATAATAATAATAATAATAATAATAATAATAATCCAATTCACTGCACTCATAGGTACTTTTGGTATTATTATTATTATTATTATTGAAACGATTCATGCAGCTGATTTTATGGATCCGAAACGCCTGTAGAGATTATGTATTTGTAAAAACAAACTGACCCTTGCCATCAAGGGGCGTCTTATTTAAGTCATGACAATGACAGAGCGAAAAATACAAACAGAAGAAAACATATATGTAAAGTAAAAAGTAAAGTGCTTCCCTGTGCATTGAACCATGCCATGAAGGAGTAAAGTGGGTGTGGAGTTTGGACCCTACACTTTCTTGATCACGGTCGAAGGTGGGGGTGAAGTGATCAGCACCACGTACATGGCCGCCTTCTTTCGCCAAAAGTTTTCTCCAGGTGCCCACTTTATACGACGCTGGGTGGGCGCCAGAACTGCTTGAACAGGTGGAAAATATACTGGTTCTCCCCCGCTGGGGATCGAACCCGGGTCTCTCGCATGGTAGTCAGATTAAATAATTTACATTCAATTTGTTACTACAGACAAAAGTTCGCAGCACACCCGTGACCTTGTGGAGGAACACCGGTTGCGAAACATAGATTTAGATAGAGGGAAATGGCGCCAAATAATAAGAATTAAAAGTATTTCAGAAATCGAATTCCAGAAAGCTGTGGGGTAAAAACTGACCTTCAGCCAGACACTGTCCCAACCTCTCCTGACGAGCGCCGATACACCTTCAATATCTTGGCCTTTGACCGGGAGGGGATTCTCCGGTACCCACAAGGTCTACTCGGAAAGAAATCGTGTGTATGCGCTTCCCCTCTCACCGCACCACCACCCGAAGCCTCCCCCCTTACTCCACTTCCCCCCGTGTACCAACAAGGGCGATAAAACCAGAGCGTGTGGGTGTGTAACGCGGACGCGATTTTTCTGCCACCTGGTGTGGAAAATAGTAAGCTCATCCCACACGTTGCATTGAAATTTGCCACCCTGTGGGGACACGTGAAAAATAAATTTTCCCAAGTAAGGATGCTATGCATCAGGTTCTTGCATGTATTTCCTATTAGGTAATTCCATTATCGTTCCTCAAAAATTCAAGGGCAGTGATCCGAGGCTTCTAAATGTATTTTCGTAACGATTTCTTTGTGGGGACCGGATTTTGGTCCCCACAAGTCGGTGCGGTCCCCACAAGGTGGATTCACAACTGACGAGTGTCCCCATAAGGTAGCATCTGCAAAAGCACACATACACACACACACACACATATTTACTTCCGGTTTAAGTTCAATTGGATACCAGGTTCAATTTGTTTACCTAATATTAAAACAATGTAATTCTTCTAGAATTGCTCTGTGACTCTCTCATTTCTTACATCATAAACATATGAATTTTCTCCTATGAGAATAACACTACATATGGTGTCATCGGGGAGTGTATCGTGGAATTCACAGATAATTTTAATGTTTGTCCTGTCATTAACCACAACTTGTTTTCTTTTTGAAGTGTTGATGACAAACATGGGTCTCTGTGCTTTGAATTCATCTGGTGTGTAATACATGTTAGTATTGCCAGTAGTGACCCTTTTGTATGCTGTAAATGCTTCATATAATTTAAGGAAATCATCCTTGGACATGTCTAAATTATAATTTTCTCTAGGAAATACCTCATTTCTGCCATTTTTAAGATATATGTTCTTGGTGTTGCAGTTATCAAATCTACTTGAATTTTTTCCTGATTATTGTGTCTTCCAGTCTGAAACAGTACCACCACAAAATCCGGCATGTCATATTGTACACTGGAGAATGAATTTGTAGCATCAAACTCATAATAAGTACCAGCGGCAGGCTTCTGTACACATTGATATGTATAAAATTGTAAAGGAATCTGTGGATTTTTTATTATATCTGCTTTGTATTTAAGAGCATAACTGGCTCCATATTCAACAACTGGGATTCTTAGCTCCATAGTCTGAATAAGGCACTTACCTTCATCAGGTAGGGTATTGGGCAGAGCTTCCCCTGTAGAGTTTAATGTGCTGTACCTCATCAAAGCATTATTATCATTGGCAGCTCTTCTAAATGTGATTCTTAAACCACCCTTCCACATAATATCTTTGTAATCTGAGAAGAATCCTGGCAACAGGCGCATAGGGAACAGCACTGTGTGGCTCTTGGATAATATTTTATCACCAGCCTCAAATCCACCTATTTTGCAGTAAGAAGCCTCGGTCTTGGATAATTTTAGTGTGGCCAAAGCTGTGGAGGTAATGCCGGGATAATCCACTCTGTTTATGACAACACCATGTTTTCTGATCTCAATTTCAGAGAACAGATGCGGCACAAAATTATCTACCAATCTTATATTTGAATTTGCCGGATAATCTGTTCCATCGAGCTTTACAACATCAAATTTGATGTATAGATCTGCTCTGTGGGGGTGTATAAAGCCATCCCCTACATCAAGATCAACCTCAATTTCTGTGTTGGGTTGATTTAAATTTGCAAATGTCCTCCTGTTTGGAGGGAATGATTGTAGCTCATAACTCTCAATATTTTCCATTTTTTTGTATGTATTTTTATTTAAATATTAATCTCTATGATTGCAGTTGTTGTGGCTCCAGCAAAATCAACTAATTCTTCTTTATCATTAGTGACCATCAATTCAATGTTATCTATTCTATTATGGCACACAGGAAAATATAATGTTGGGGATGGAGTGTAGATGATTGGCTCCATAAATTCAGAATTAGGTTTGAATGTTGCAATGATGCCAGTTTGTTTGTGAGTGCCTATGCCATTTGATTTGGTGATCATACCCTCGGCCACATTACAGTGAATATTCAGAGTCTCTATGGCTAAGAATTTAGGTATATTAATAGCAGTGTGTTTGATGGCTGGTTCAAGTTTTGTGTTGTTCTCAAAGCCTAACAGCTCTCCTATAGTACCCAGATCCACTGTCTCTCTAGCAGATACAATCTCTACTCTGTGAGTGACAGAATTTTGAGTTAATACTATACCTCTGGGTAATTGAGCATTTAGAGTGGACAGATTATATTGCCCTGGAGTGATGACAATTTTTTGATCCCCTACTGCAATTGTGTTGTTGTGGTGTGTAATATTAGGGATCAAGTACATGCCATAAAATACTCTGAGAGCTATTGTTTTGGGATACACTATATCATCATGTAATTTGAGTTTCAATATTGAATTTTGGCTGGTGAGATGGAATACCCCCAGGATGTTTTAAATACCACAAGGCTTTTTGAAAATTTTCAATTGATGGTTTATTTATTTGAAACATATATCTAAGAACAGATAAACACAAATGTCCACAATTAACATCTTTGAAGTTTTGAACACGGGCATTATTGTAATAAAGATTAGCTGATTTTAGATATTTTATTAAATTTTCAGGTGGATCACCTCCAAATGAGTCAAACACAAATGCCTCATTGTTTAAATATTTAAGATAACAAATCCAGTGAGTGCCCTGATTTTTGTACTTATCCAAATTAACAATGCCACACTCTTTGTTGAGTGTTTGCTCTGGCAAAGAATCAGATATGTACACACCTCTAAAATTTTTGATGCCCAGTGGCTTGATTAAAGCTTCAATATGTTGGTTTGTAAGCGGCTCTTGTTTTTTTAAACTTATTCATGGCTCTCTTAACACCTTTGCCTTGTTTCTCCATGGCCAGGTTATGGCGCTTTATTTCATCTAATTCTGCCTTATTTTTCTTGGCATCTATTACTGTTTTTGCTATTTCAGCTGATCCCCCAGCCAAGCTCCCAACAATCCCAAGTGCTGCTAAGATGAAAGGGATAGTAAATATGAAACCCCCCACATGTGATTTTTCTAGATTGTTGTATTTTTTTTAATTGGGGGGTACTAAGCAACAATTTCATACCATGGCCCTTGGCAATACAAGAATTTTTTTCTTGCGCTGCTTTTTGGTTAAAAGGCTATCAATAGTTTTAAGAGATTTAAGACCTGCATAAGGTATTTGATACATAACACCTTTGGCCTTCATTCTAGGTTTATTATATATATATTCACAGCCCCCACCCCAGTTTTTGTTTGGTGTTCATAGCTATGGTGGTTCCCAATGCTGCTATTTTTTCGCTCAAAGAAGCATCTTTGCTTACAAATCTACCAAATGCAGCCTCTTCTAATTTCTTGTCTGCAACATGTCTCTTGTCAAGATCAGAATGTGTGTTGTATGCTATGTCATGGTCTCTACAAGCAGCATCTAGGGGATTAACACCAGGATCACCTCTGCTTAATCTATGGTCCAATTTTGTACCGGGACCACAATATTGATAACCTGGAATATGTAGTTCAACTGGCAGCTTGTTTATAATGTCATTAACCAACCCCCGGCCTTCAGAAATATTCCAAAATTTAGGTGGTAGAGTATTTATAATTTTTATAAGATATATAATCCCCTTAGTGTCATTCAATATAAAATTAGACAATTTTGTGCTTATCATGTCCATAATTCCAACCTTTTCATTGTAAAAATTGTGGTTGCCAGCATTTTCCTCCCCAGCTATCACCAATAACCTATCTACAAGTTTCCTGACATCATCAACCCACACAAATTCTTTAGGCAGGGTGTTGTATTGTTTGATTCCACTGCCAGTCTTGATCTGTGACCATATGGGCTTGATTAAATTGTTGTATTTTGCTCCACTGCTAGACTTGACTCTTTTTTGTGTGGGATCATTGTTCTGGTATAGAGCATCTGATTTTATTAATATTTCTTTGTAGTGCTCATAATCTTGATCTGTATAGCTGCCAGGCCTCTTCCTAGTTATCAGTTCCCACAATCCAGGTGTGCCGGGATATTTAACAAAACCACCTTTTTCTCTGAATATACAATTAGATCATCTCCCATAAATGTTACTCTGAAATTGCCAATTCTATGTATGATGCTACCATCACGCTCTGTGTCAGCATATAAGCCAAAGACCTCATCTTTGTTGTCTTTAGGTGTGCTTAAATATTTTTGAGCAAGAAGACCCAATTCAATAGGATCCTGAGTAGCTTCAATTCTTCGAGGAGCAACAGGACTAGGTGTATGAATACTGGAAAGTGGGGTGATTGGATAATCCAATATGTTCCTAGCAGCTACAGGTACAACCTCTGTGATCAAATTTTGATTTTGCTCTATAACAGTTTTGATATTTTTACCTAATTCTCTAATAGCATCAATAATAGGCTGTTCTGTTTGTTTGTGTTGTTCATAAATTCCTCGGTTCTCTGATTTCCATCCCTTAAATCTTTTTACAAGATAATCTCTTATCTTAAGATCATTAATGATTGGCCTTTTCATGGTTATTTATATATGTTTCAATGTCTAGAAAATTGTTGATTTTATTTCTGTATTTACCACTATTGGGTTTTCTTGTCATATCAATTGTGACAAACCCATAACTGTTTTTATTCCAGCACCTACTGCAAAATTTGGAAAAATCATTGTAGCTGAAGTCCCCACCTACATATTCATCATGTATGTGTTTGAGGTTGGTATGATCTTGATGAAACACAAATATAAAATTGCTGTTGTCTCGGATCAGCTGCTTCGGTATTTTTGAAAAAGTCTGTGCCAGGTAGAAGCAATCAATGTTTTTGTGTCGGCCCTGTGTAAAGAAATTTCTAACCTTGTTTTGATTATCCAGTATAATGTCATCAAACACAACAACAGAATTATACAAACATTCATGGAGTGGCTTAACATCTGGTTCAAAAATGGCAATATCCAATCCATCATATAGCTTCATCAACTGCTGATATTTTAATTGTTCCAAGCTCTTAGAGAAGACATAAAAGTGCCTGTTTTTCCAGTCTAACCAGTTGGGTGCCAATAAAAAAATATCAATCATTAGTGTAGTTTTACCACAAGCCGATGGCCCAACAATAAGACATCTAATATTTTCAGGCAGCAACTTGCCATTTCTCTTAATCTGCTGTTCAGGTTCTGGCAGCCTCTTTATAACATCCCAGGTGCTCATATTATCACTTTGTCTGCATCGATCCAGCTGTGTTCTGGAAGTCCTAGCCATTTGACAAATAACTTGTTGCCTTTTCTGCGGATGATTTTTTCTATGAGATATGTGTCAGGCTGTTTAGTTTTGCTGAGTTCTTCTTCATAGAATCTGCCTTTGAGAATTTCTCCTCGGTGATCTTTTATTATATATGTGTTAAGGGTCCCAGGTTTAACTTGAACCACTGTAAATAATTCAGTGCTCCAGTTTCTTGTAAAGCCTCTTTTGAATAAGTGCTTATATTTGCTGATTCTTACTTGATCACCCACCTTGTATTTGGCCTTTCTTGTTGTTGGCTGGTATCTAGGATAATAAACAGTCCTGATCAATTTTTGCTCATCAGATGAAGTTACTTCAGAGGGTTTCATGTTGATTGTGGAATGGACCGAGTTGTTATATTTATGTAGAAGTTCTGGAAGAATATTAAGCCATTTATAATTATCTTGAAGTGTAAATTGTTTATACATAAGATTTTTTAGAGTTTTGTTGGATCTCTCTACAATTGAGGCTTTGAGATCACTGTAACTCGAATAATGTTGTATTGACTGGTTTTAATAAATTGTTGGAACACCGAATTATAAAATTCTTTGCCATTATCTGTTTGCAAATAGCGCGGTGATCTTCCACTCTGATTGATGATTGTCCTGATGGCTTCTGTAACACATTTTCCAGTCTTGGATTTGAGTGGCACATCCCAGGCAAATTCTGAAAATGTATCTATTACAGTGAGTAGATACTTGTAGCCCTTGTTGATTTTGTCTAAGTTCTTCAACTGTCCACTTGCCATCTCAATCAAGTCCCCTTGCCATAAATCATCTATGCCTTTTGTGACTACTGGCAGTCTCTTATAATTATGTCTGGCTTGTCTGTGTAATTCATCAACAATAATTTGTCTAGACATAATATGAAAACAAGAATATTGCAACTATAGGGTGTTCAGCAGCTGATACTACAGGATTTTCTAAATATAATTTGTCCCCTATTTGTATTTTAAATTCCAGAGAGCCATCATCTTCAGCAAAAGATGTTTCTAATGTATTGGGATCTGTAAAATCCTCTAACTCTACACTGGTGATTTTTGGTTTGTTGTCAGCATTTGTTATTGATAAGGTGGGGTAGTGGTGTGCCTGTGGTTGAAGCCAATATTTGATCTTGATTGGTCTCAGTGTGACCCCAACAAAAAACTGGTAATAAAATTGAGCAGGGGACAGCATATATATTTTGCCACCTGGTGTAAATGGTGAATCATATTCTTTGTTGGGGATGCTGTACAATTCAATAATTATTGTATGTTTTGGATTATCAATTATGCCTGTTATTTCTTTTTCTGCTGTAAGCAATCTGCTTGTTACAGATTCAAGGTGCTCATTGATAGTCCTAACAACATCATCATGGCCTGGCTTGATTTTTATGTCCACAATAAGTTTCTTGTATTGTTGCACAATCTCTTGAAGCTGGGTGGCAAGAACAGACAGAGCATTTGCTTGATTGGATTCCATGGTCCCTAGCTGTTGCTTGATATTAGCTACAATTTGTTGCAAATTTTCAATAACTGCCAATTTTGAATTTTGAGCAGTAAGATCATGGACCTGTCTTCTGATATCCTCAAACAGGGCATGCAGTTCATTAATATGTTGATTAGTTGGTAGAGTGGCCATTGTCTGAGTAAGTTGTTTGATCTCTGTCTGGATATTCTTGATATCTTCTGATTTCAATATGCGATTCACTACCCTCTTTATATTTTTAAGTTCCTGTTATGTAGGCAGATTTGATACAGTATTTTGCAAAGATTCAAGTGCCAATTTCACATTATTTAATTCAGAAGCATCAGCCACATTTGCATAGCATTTTGGAGCAGGGCTATATCTGCCTGAGTGGGTGTTGATTGTTGTAAAATTTCAAGTTTTGTTTGGATATCATCGATCAAGTGATGAAAATGAGATAGTTCAGATTCAGTGTTGAGGTTTTCAAGCTTTGTGATCTGTTGCTGGACACTGACAAGTGTGTCTACAATACCAGGCAGGCGGGATTCTAGAGATTCTTGTACATTTGTCAAATCACTTTGCACTGCTGCTATTGTACCCTCAAGATGGGTTATGGTACTTTGAATTTTTCCAAAATCTTCATATGTTTCAAGTTGCAGCTTAATGTTGGCAACACTTCGAGTTATTGCACTCAAAGCATCAGAAGATGGCAAGTTGTTCATAAAATTTTCAAGTGTCTCAATTTTTTCTTTAACCTCGGCTATGGCATTGTTCAAGGGGTCCAGATTAGGTATTTGGAGTGATTGAATCTGTTCTTTTAGAGTGGAAATCACTAGATCAAAATCTTCTTGTGATTTTATGCTTTTGACAATTGTTTGGAGCTGTGCCTGGACATTATTTATCTGCTCTTCCAATTGCTGTTTCAATTGCTCAGAGTTGGTGGCCTGGGTCTTAAATTTGGCTTGAAGAGCTGATACAGCTTCTTCTAAACTTTGAAAATTATCTAATGTGGCCAAGTCAGTATATTTCTGAAGCAATAATTTGAGTTTAGAATCAATTTTAAGAAGAGGGTCCATGCATTGTGTTTGTAAATTTGTAATTTCTAGTTGAAGACTAGCATTGAGAGTGGTTTGTAAAGCTTGTAAATCACATCTTAATTTCTTGACTCTGACATCAAGCATCAGAATCTCATCACTGTGATCTTCATGTCTTGTATGGCCAAATATATCATTAGGCATTTTGTTTTAGTGGTTATTTATTATTGAATATCTGATTGTTAATTCTATAAAAAAAGGTATAAGCTTGTCATATGATCCCGGGACCTCAATATATAAGCAGTCACCAGCATTAACAGTATATACAGTGCCAGAAATCATGTTTGAGTGCTTAATTCTATAAATATTTCTCCCAATTGAAATCTTGACATTACCCTCAGGGGTTGTAATAAATTGCAATTGACCACCTACAGGTAATTGGTAATGATTTAAATTATTGTTAAATATGTACAATGTTTTACCTGTTTCATCATCAACATCTGTAAATATGCTGTTCAGATGAATAATTAACAAAGCACTTAGTTTAGATATCATATCAGAAGAGGGTTGTGGTGTTGGCAGGTCCATAATAGCCTGTTTTTTGAACCCAAATAAGTTCATAGGCATGTTTATTTATTTCATATCATGCTCTGTAATTGGGCATTGTTTGCCACTTTTCAAATCACAATGACCCCATGGTAAAGTACGTATGCCACATGATAAAATGCATCTCTTGTCATCATGTGGGTCCAGAGCCACTTTTCTTACAATATTGCTAGTCAATAAGTGATCCACACTCTGAATTCTATTTTCTGATGTTCTGATTGTGCTACATGATTTGAGACAATTTTTGTAATCCTCAAATTCAAGCTCTTTGTCTACAGTCACTCTGCCAATGCCCTTGGCTTTTTTTGCAACTGCGCCACTACATGTTTCAAATCTGTACATCTTGGCCCCTAACCCAGCAAATGCCACAATAACATCACCAAGATCTTCAATATTGAAATCTTCGACCCACTCAAGCCCTGCATATGGCAGTTTTTTCATCATAGCATAACCATAGAGGCTGTTGGCATCTACATACAGTATATAATTTGATGGCAGTGCTGGATCATAATCAGGAATATATTTGTTATTTGCTCTGGCATATCTCTGAGAACATTGCACAATGCCTCCTCTTATACATTGTTCCATAAACAGATACATATCTTGATTCTGGATCAGATCCAATTGCATTTTAGTGTTTAAAAACATTGCAGACCATGCTAGGCCCGGAGCACTGTAAAAATACATTGGATCCAGCTTATAATTTTCCATGGAAGATTTTCTGAATGCCTGCAGTATATCAGCTAAGAGAGTGACATCAAGTTTTAAATAAGCCTTGTGATAATCACCAAATGTCTGGCATTTTAAATTGTTCCACATCAACTGGGCATGGTGATAATCTTCATCAGTGATTCCAGACCCTCTGATTTTGCTGTAAAACTCTTGTTGTGGTGGCAGAGAACACTCATCAAATTTTGAAAAATCTGTCACATAATCATATGGATATACACCCTTCCGCCTAATTAATTTCAGGCCCTGATTTGGAAACAAAGCACATGTGATTTTGAATTGATCATCAGATAATTGACTGGCCAGTGTAGCCAGGCTAGCCGATAAAATTCTGTATGAATCAAGAAATCTTAAGTGAATAGAAACACCATTAACTTTAATTATTTTGCTAATGGCAATATATTTCTCATTATTTTCAGTTAAAATATTTAAATTCTGCTTGTCAAACCCCTCGTACCTGATCAAATGATGAAAATCATAATTGGATGCACCATGGCTAAATATAGGGACAAATTTTGGTCTCTGGATCTTAATATTACAGGTATTACACAGGGCCATTTTGAATTTACCATCTGTATGAGAATGGTGTTTCACTTTGATATTTGTATCTGAAAATTCAAAATCACATACCGGGCATTTTTCTGCATTGTTGAAATCTTCAATCTGTTTCTCTGTTAAAGGCAACATAAGTTTTGATTTTAATAAGACATTAGATGCTCTGTCATGGCACTCATTTTCTATTCTATGTGCAAATTCTTTAATGGCATCTGCTCCCATGTATAAATACTCTTTACTAACCACACCACCCTGTACAACCACATAACAAAAACTAGAAGGTTCATGTAATTGATATGATGTAATTGAAGATTCCTCAGGGTCTGGGCTGCAGAATGCAAGGGGTTTGAGGTTTGATTCAAAATCACAGACTATATATGCTGGGTGTTCCAACAAGGCTTCAAACTTTTTGAATTTGGCATTTTCACTTGGCATTGGCATCACCATATGAACAGGTTTATGATTGCCACAGTATTTCAGATGCTCAATTAACTTGTTTTTAGCAATTTCTGCATTCTCTTCCCGAACCCCATTCACCATTTTTTGACCATCAAATACAGTCAAACATCTTCTGCACAACTTGAATATTCTATGAGTTTTGTCTAGTTGTGTTCTGACTAAAGCTTCAAGATTATGTATCAGAGTGTAATGATTTGTTCCATCCTTTTCAATTAAGAGCAGATCAATCGGAATAGCAGATTCATCATCAAGTGTACTGATTCTGAGAGGATCTTTCAAGCAATTGTCACGGCCAGTAGAACAAGTAAATACATTAATAGATAATTGTTTGCCATTGATGTGCCTGGCCTTTTTTTCAAATTTATCAATATTCTGAACAAGCATCGGATATTCTAAACCCTCCATTGCTTCATCAAAATCATTTTCATGTTGTTTATAATAAGTTATTCTCTCAGGATGCCTTGAAACTGGATACAAAGCAGCTAAAATACACCACAAAAAGCATTTCTCGTCATTATTTTTTATATTAACCACGGCTGTTATGTTTTTGATATTGGCAGGTAATGGCACATAAGTGGAACCTTGTAATGGGTTGAATTCAGAAATATTAACATATAACTTGTGTGAAGATCCGCATAGGCTCCATCCAGACTCTTTTGCTGCAAATTCAGAGTGTTTAATATTCAATTGCTCTATCAAACTGCTTATTATTTTGTCTAAATTTGCATTTGAATATATAGCTACAGTTTCTGTTATGTGGGGCTGTGTAAATTTTGTGCCATTTGGCTTCTTATATTGTGTAAACAATTTGAGGGACAGCTTATAAGAGCCATTTTGTGCATTTAGAATTGCCTGCACATCAGGATTTATACTGTTCAAAAAAGTCTTAATACCACATCTTGGCTCTGATACAAAACGGTGATCCCTTAATTGGCCGTTAAAACTGCTATGGATGGGTTCATAGCGTGGCTGCTTTGCCGGTCCAGCATTGACAGGTGTTTCATGCTTCCTTTTCAGACCAGATGTAGATGGTTGAGGGGGCAATGTTGGTAACTGTGCAGAACAAGAGCCCACATGTCTATTGAAATATGCCTTGCTAAATATTTTGTGGCATTTAGGACATATTTTAGTGGGAGTTCTATATTTGCCTTGGTCACAATTCTTTTGGTGTCTGGCCCAATTGGGGCTGGATATATTTTTATTACACTGATTGCAATATTTTTGATTTGGCATTTTTGTTGTTGGTTTATTATATAAGATTTCCTGGAGTTCAATTCAAAATTTTGTACTTAATATATATATATATTTTGTTCATCTGTGTGCTTTGTTTATTTCTTGTGTATATTTAATATGTTAATATTGTTAATTTTTATTCTCAGTTTATTATATAAATTTTTTTGGATTTTAAACAAAAACTCTATGCTTATTATGACAGGTTGTAAAGCTAATAGCCTACAAGTGGAAAAAGAGAATAAATATTGATCTACACTGACCTTCCGCAAATGCCTGCACAGGCATGCATGTCCTAGAAAGGCAATGACCTAGCGCTGAGTGTTATGTATTGATTTTTGTATAACAGGCTGGGACAGATATAAGCCTGACTCTAAATAAGAGTGGATTACAACAAACAAGCTGGATGCAACAAATATCAGATTTTTTATACAAAATATAAGCCCTTTTTGTTCAATATACCAGAAATATATTTAATATGAATAATAATAAATGTTATATATTAACCCAAACAGGCCTGTAGTATGAAAAGCACTGTAACAGCACATCTGTGCTCCTCACCCACTCTCACAATACTGGCTGATATGCAATGCAAAATCTCTTTATATAGCCTAAGCACAGACCGCATTGAAAACATCTGAAACAATAAGCCAATCAGAATATAACACATCAACACATTATGTCATAACCAACCAATCAGAAAACAACACATGTCTAATAATTTGTTGCTAAACATGATGCATTATAAATAAACCTGAAATTTGCCACAAGTTGACCGGAAGTAGGCAAACCGGAAGTGGACCGGAAGTGAACCGGAAGTGGACCGTAAGTGAACCGGAAGTGGACCGGAAGTGAACAGGAAGTGGACCGGAAGTGAACCGGAAGTGGACCGGAAGTGGACCGGAAGTAAATATGTGTGGGTGTGTGTGGGTGGGGGTTTTATGAGCATCTTAGCTTAGTTTTAGGCGTGGGCAAAAAAAATATCAAGAGGGGCATATTTTTAACAAATTTATGGACAACAATCTGACAGAAGTGCCTTTTGTAAGTGTGGACAAATCAATCTGAGGGGGGTCATCATTTGTACACTAGGATTCAAAATTCTTAGAATTAAGAGCATATCACACTTGAAGAATTAGGGAATAAGAGCATCTTGGCATAATTTTAAGTGGGCAAATCGGGCTGTTTAATTATATGAGCTCATCATTTGTACACCTGTAAGTGGTCCTGGTTGTATCATCAATTACACTACTGACAACGATGCGCTGATGCGTTTCAGCACCTTGAGTGCAGACGGTTGAGCACTTCCCAACACACTACCCGATCCTGCCAAGTGCATCATCCAGTCCATGAAGCTGCGCATGCCCGTAGTGGAATACGAAACTAACTACGCTCTCAAGTACAAAGCAAACATTTTGAAGAATCCCCAAGTACCCATCCAATTTTACGGTTACCAGCGCGTGCAGAAACCTGCTTCCGGCAACCAATTTGAATTTGACATGACCACACAATTTAACAGCATCCGGTACGATATGCCAAAGTTTGTGGTCGTGCTCTGCCAGACGGGGTAGGATAACAACCAAGAAGAAGATTCGAGCCAGTTCGACAATTTCAAGATCAAGAACATATACCTCAAAAATGGCAGGAACGAGATATTCCCACGTGAGAACTACAACCTGAACATTGCAAACAACAATTACTACCTGAAACTGTACGAGGCATACACAGCTTACAAAAGAGTGACATCCGGCAATGTTGACGTGTACTACAACCCCAATGAGTTCATAGCTCGCAGACCCATGCTCGTCATTAACACATCGAAGAGAAAGCAGGTGGTTGTTAACGATCGCACCAACATCAAGGTTGTCTTTGAGTTCCACGATGCCTTGCCTGCCAACACCCTGTGCAGCTTCATCCTTATTGCAGAGAAAACTTTTGTGTATGATGTCAAGAATGAAAGAGTGACCGAACAGTTTTAAGTACAAGAAAAGAAATTCACATAATTCTATAAAAATTATACTGACCGTAGGTTCAAATATTAGATGTTCTTGTTAACATGCAACGCAGTGTCCAGGATGTACTGCGAAGAGTAGAGGTTGATAATTAAGCATACTTCATGGAACATCTTCTTACATTTGTGGAGAAAATGTTTTGAGGATAATCTGGAAAAAAATAATAAAATTTAATTTTGATGCATTTTAGAAATAATCATAATTGAGCGCGCAAAGAAACTTCCTCTTTGGCCCTGCGTGTGCCCCTTTTTCGCCCCGTAGGACACGGCAGGAAGTTAGTTCCTTTTAAAAAAATATTCCAAACCTCCACCTGTTTGCATTTGAAGATAAACACTATTGTTCTAGTACCTTGGCTTTATTAAATTATAACTTCTGTTACATGAGTTGTTTTTTTATACATACTATCTATTACTTCATACTACTACATTTGAGGCATGTCTTACTAGTTTTTAGACGATAGTGGCCTCACGGGAGCGTGTGAATCCCACATTTCAGAATACACCTCTTGTCGTCGCGTGCGTCCAGGGCAACCTTTCTCACCTTGTTGGTTGTCAACACATGGTCGACACTCTGAATGAGCTGCTCCACTCCTAGAATTCGCGTCCTAGTTTGAAGAGTCTCGACGTAATCCTAGAACTTGAGGTGGTCTTGGACGACCTACCTGCCCACAACCTTAGCTTTTTTTGTGATGAAACCCTCTACCCGAATAGCATAGGCTTTGACGCGAAGACTGGCAAACTCAAGAATTACAACTCCGTCCTTCTCGTCTTTGAGTTTGCCAGGCACCTTCTTGTTGCGAGCCAGGATTTTGTATTGGTTCGACTGGGAATAGCCTGACTTGTCAAAAAGGTTCACAGAAGTTGGTACCATGGCTATATCCCGATATTGGTCGTCCGTGCGAACGTGGTACACCAAACTATCTGTTTCCGTGTAGAGTAGGCTGATATTGTTGTTATAGTGCTGGCGCAGTATCCCATAATATATTTGAAACATGCGCAGCTTGCTCAGGTCTAATACTGAGGCACCAACATAGAGGGTTTGTAGAGCATCACCTCGCTCTTCCTCATATGCACCAGAGCAAGCTGCTCATTGTAAATAGTACGTGACTTGAATACTTGAATAACGGGTTTGCTACAAGCTTGCGAAATTGTGCTTTTTTATATATTAGCCTCACATCCACACGATTTAGCACATTCTCCATGGTTTTCCCAAACACTGCGTTGTTCATTAACTTGAAGAAATCGCGATCGAAATCAGAAGTGGCGACTGTGCGATGTTGGGTGTTGAGCTCGATGTATGGCCTCAACCATGGAGAATGCACGAACAAAAGAACTCGATGTACTGTGCGGACGGTAACCCATTGCTTCATCAACCACCAGAGATTTTGGTAGTGCAGAACATAACGCTCTTTGGGCTTGAATTCCGGGACTGGCGGAAGGTCGCAGAAAAAATCCTGCAGCTTCTTGGAGAACTCAAGGTCCACATCGGCAGAAAATCCGAAATGCAAATCGCAGAAACCTTCAACGTCAACATGAACCCTCTAAAGGTAAGTGACAGCATCATGGAGTGTCCGTAGAGGTTGTTGACGTCTGTGTACATGATGTAGCTGGACGGTTGGGAGGGTTCGTAATCGGTGGCCATGTGGTGATTGTTGGCGTGCGAGTGTCGCTGCGACACCTGGACCATTCCACCCCGGACGGCACGTTCTACAAACAGCAACATGTCCACGTCCGAAAGAAGGTCAAGCCTGACTTTTGTAACAAGAAGCATGGCCGACCATGCCAGTCCAGGAAGACTGTAGAAGTATACAGGGTCCAGCTTGTAGATGGTCATCGCAGTTGCACGAAACGCCTGGCTCACATCAGCGAGGAGCGTCATATCGAGTTTTAGGTACTCATCGTGGTAGTCCCCTACATTTTGGCAAACCAGCTCGCGCCACAAATCGCATTATATTCATACATACATGTGGAGGAGCCGTGGCGTTACAAGAGCCAGCCTCCCAATATTGTTTAAGGGGATTTGGTTAGCATGCAATAGATCAGTATGTTAGAAAAATAGAGGGGGGAAAGGGGAAAAAGGGGGGTAACAAGAGCACCACCACCACTATTGCCAGTTAGCGTCACCAACTCTTCTTCATCTTACTGCATACTTAGTATCTTAGAAGGCTACGCTGTCAACTCCTATTTGTAGGTTAGCCTCGCCTCTGAAATATCATATGGAAAAAAATTTAAAAATTAAAAGGTTTGTGAAGAAACTAGTCAGTGTTGCCAACTCATATTTGTAGGTTAGCTTTACCTGTAAAATATCATATGGTGAAATTTTCTTGGGGTGGGTTGGCAACATTGAGACCCACTTGAAGTTGCACAGCCCGTCAATTATATCTACTATGGAGACAGGTACTGGGTAACTTTTTCTGGTGAAGTACGTACGTGCAGCGGGTGTGATTTGGAGGGACACTACTTCTTAGAATGCGTCTCACGAAGGCCCCGCGTTAATAGAGCAGGAAGATTTCCTGATAGTTTGACTACTGCATCGACACCTATGGAATAGCGACCTAATAGTACCGTCAATACCCCAAAAAAGGTTAACAACATCAAGAAAAGAGGTAAACTCCCATTTCACAGATGAAACAACAGAGACACCCGCCTCTGAAGTAGAGCTTCAAACACAGTCAAAACCAACAGAACCAAAGAAATAAAAGAGAATCGACGAAGCAACAGGACGAAGAACAAGGTAAAAGTGCGGGCGGAAAAGAAGAAAGTCGCCAACACTCCAACTCCAATTCAACCCCTTTAACAACACTACACATGCCCTATAAGGAACGACACAATTCAGATAATATCACACAACTCGGGAAGGAAGCAGACAAGAAGACAGTATTCCAGAATGAAGAAACCGCCACAGAAGATGGATTCATATCAGGGGATGAATGTCCAGCAATCAATACTGATAAAGGACAAAGTCGACCGGCAAAACCCAAAGGATCCAGATCACGATTCTTACCGACAATAAGCAAGATGGAAAAACCCGATGCAGCTCCGACTCAACATTCACTGATACCCGGTGGAACCCTTTGTCAACATCCAGGGGTATCCACAATAACAGAAGAAAGAAGGAGTGACCAACCCTAGTAAAAGACACAAAATTATTTATTGTGTTCGTCATACCACCTTAACCCTAGGACGCATATCCACAAATATTTACTACTTTAGATAGGTGGGGTCTCATAGACCCCTTCAAAATATATCAGTAAAAGTAATTACAAATACATTTTTTCTAAAGCAAGATAAGGAAATCACATATTCATGTCGTTTTGAGATATACTCACGTATTTAATCACAACATTTACAAACTAACTAACTCTATGGCATCCCAAAACCCGAATATTAATCGCCGAAGCAACATAAAACCTCCACCTCCTTCTGTCTTACGTACTCCCAATCCAGTTATTACTATCCACACGAAGTTATAACAGATCTACTCTAACATTTACCTCCTATCTTTTTACAAACGAACAAAAAAATAATAATCAAAACATATTTAATCTTTTTTATTGCCAGATGAAGCAGAATTCACAACGTTGTTTACATTAGCACTATAAAGTTAATTTTTTCAACATTAGTACGTGATTAGTGTATTTGGAAGTTAGATTTCTATCTGTATTAACAAAAAAATATTTATAATTATATCTAAAATATTATTGCTTATATTCAGTCATACAATGGAATTCATAGCAACAACAACAGGACACACACAGGTATAAAAAATTGCAGTGTTCTTCTCATGTAAAAGCATAAATTACACTTCTTTTTCTAACGCACAGCTGAAAGCTTTAAGTTTCTACTTGCATTCAGTGCAGAATACATTAGAATGCTCACCAAATACATTTTCTTTTACACTTCACGCAACAATTGCACTCTCTCTGTCATTATTACGGGAACAAAGAAAGCAATCTCTTTCGCTTTCCTTTTGTTGCTGTGGGGATGTCAGAACAAGCAGCGATCACATCACAACGTAAGAGAGCTTCCACAGTCGACCTAGGGAGACTTGGGTTTTGTGTGCGATTCTCCTATGTTTGGTAATATCAGCTGCATTGCTAACTCCTTCAAAAAAGTCTTCTACTCTTCTTCACGTCCTTGCGGTAATAAGGATTTTGCTCTACAAAGAGATTAAATGCATACAGCATTCAGTGCGGCCTATATCCATTACGTAAATCCACAGCGCCAAAGACCAACGACGAGTTTGCGGATTCATGAATGATTTCTAACCATCTGATCCATCTTATCAACACCGCCTTTGGTTTTATTGTAATAATATATTATTTCCGGACTTTTCTTCTGAGAATTCCGCTGTATGGCAGCATCATGCTGTATGGTACTCAAAGGGATAACAGCCGGATTCTTCTTTGGAACTTAACTTACTAATGTGAGGTTATCCTTGAACCCAAACGATGATGAGTAAACGTCTCGTTCACGGTTGGGCTACATTGCTGTTGGTATTTGAGGTTTGTTGAGGTACATCGTTCAAACTGAAGTTACCTTTTTCTGAAAGAGTTCCTTAGCTAAAGGAATGGTGGTGAAAAAAATATCGAAGGTGACATTTGTGGATGAGTTGTGCAATGACTTCACCAAGCATATCACAAAAGATTGTCCCAGATTTCTTTGTACAGGTTCTCTCTCCTTCCGCCATCAACAGCATAGCTCGTCAATGAATCGCAAAGCCAGAAAATGTTTATGCCGTACTTGGCAGGCTTAATTGGCATATACTGTTTTAACTAACATCGTCCACGAAATGGAAGGAAATTGTTCATCTACAGTCACACTCTCTTTCGGTATGACTCGTTTTCGGCACATCTGAATAAACATGTCCCATACATGGCGAAAAGCAGCCAATTTATCAGATTGTAGGCGAGCTTCTCTTGTCCTATCATAAAGGCGAATAATTCGACGTATATATTCAAATCTGATGACAGATATGCTGGGTTTGTACATAGGATGTGAACGTTTATGAAATAATATTTCCCTTGTCTCCACGTCTCCACGGCCCTCATACTGGAAATTAAATGCATCTTTACTAGAGCATATTATGTACAAACAATGTTTCAAGAAAAATGGTCATATTGGTGTGGGAAAAACAAACATATAGAGACTATGAAAACTAAATATTCTGACCCAGGCAGTGATTTATTTTATTATAACATAAACTAAACGTATAGTTTCAACCTTCTAGCAAGGTCTTCTTCAGACTCTATATCTGAAGAAGACCTTGGTAGAAGGTTGAAACGTTACGTTTAGTTTATGTTTTTAATAAAATAAATCACTGCCTTGGTCAGCATATTTAGTTTTCATAATCATGGAAAAAAGGCTTGATGGTGTTATATTATAGAGACTATAAAGAATGGTGGATAGAATATGTAAAACCTAGAATAAAATCCTTCTCTCAATGGTTCGGGAAAGAGTGTGTACGAAATCGAAATCAAAATCTAATTCTCTATTATGCATGTTTACACTAATTGTATACAAGAAAACACATTACAAACAATATGAAAAAAAATAAAAATATAAAGACGAAATGCTCGGCACACAACGGAAACATTTAGAAGTTTTCAAAGTAAGAGCTCTGACAAACACGGAGCAAGATGAAAGAACATAATTTCATCAGTACATACAAATGCACAAACAAAGAAAAGCCCTCTTCGTAAAAAGTATTGCAGTTTTGGATGGAGATACACATCGATCTCAACACGGTATATAACCGACGTTTAAAACTATTATAATACTCTATACACTGTACACTGTATAGCGGTAATGAACTAGATCAATAAAAATTGCTCACCTCAGTAAACAATTTATTTAACGGACGAAGATAGAGCTCACTTTGTTAAATACGTCACTGATCATGAGGTTTACGAAGCATTGCGAACCTGTAATATTAAGAAAATTCATGGGAAAGATGGTATAAGATATAAATGAAGATATAACCGTATTGATTCCCGAAAAAACTCAACCGAGTGCAGTGCATGACTACAGGCTCATCACTTTGTTAACCCTCCGTCATCCGCGTCCTCATTGTAGCAAAAATGTCCCGCTCGCAACACTCAATGCCGCCTCATCAAAACCAACGTTATTTACGTCAATTATTGATGCAAGTGGAGGTTAAATTATACCAGCACTTACTGCAAATCAGGCGAAATATGCATAAATGCAAACATGTCCACTTCGGACATTTTTATAAGCTATTAAAAGAATAGAAAAAATAAAGAGTCTCATAGAATTACAAGCTTAGACTCTTGAAGCAAATGCACAAAAATATTATTCTAAAAGTAATTAAAACTTTGCCATTTAATAAAGGCACAAATAAATTAACTCATCATTCACAACAGTGTCAAAGTCTTTTTTTAAATATTCAACGTATTTTTTTTAAAAAATATCCAACTTATTTTTAAAATCAAATTGAAATCTTACAACTGATATGAGCGTACAAAGAAACTATTTCTTCCAAAACTCTTCTGTCAGAATCTTACTGGCTTGCATAAAAAGCAATCAAATGTAGAAAAGAACAAAACACCTAGAAGAATCTTACAAAAAATTTTCAAATGTTAAAATCTCAATTTTTTTCTCGTTTTCATACGAGGTATAAGCAACAAAATGCATACTGACTCAAACATAAGGATGACAATGTTGTCAATTTTCAATATCGTTACTTTGACAACACCGACATTTCGTATGCGTACTGCAATGGTTTCTGCATACAAATAATTTGCATTTCGAACAACGTACCTTGGTTATATTCTTGTTATTTCCCCCACACTCATGGCTGGCATGCTGTGATATAAGAAATGAAACGTTCCCGAGAGCGGTACTGAGTATCACCAAAGGGGAACCGGTCACTTCAGAGGCGTTTATGCAACTGAATGAACCACAGAATAATGACGCAAACACCTCTATGTTTTCAGGGGAATAGTGAAGATAAGTTACCTAGTGCATTCCCTACCATTATAGCTCTCGTAAGGAAAAATATTTAATATTTTTAAAGAGGCGGCACTCAGTGACGCCCCGCTGATTGCGGACGATTACACTGTGACTATAAGATCATGGCCAAAGTCTTGGCTAATTAGGTAAAACCTATATTATCTTCTATACTCAGTACGAAGCAAACATGTATCAGAAAACACATAACATATTTTCTGCGGTGGCGGGTATACTTCTTTTAATGTCTTATTAAGAAATGCAACAGACATCAGCATGTGTATGTTCTACCCTTGAGTTTAGAAAAGCTTTTGAACTTGTACTTCACCAATATTTGTTTAGCGTACTCCGATCATATCGTTTCGGCGTTGTCTTTATTTCTGTTTTGCAAGGTTTCTACCGAAAAGCAAACTCCAGTCTCATTATCAATGGATTCGTGACTTCTGCAATACATGTGACGAGATCCATTCGCCAGGGATGCCCTTTGAGTAGGCTTCTCTATGCCTTGACCTTGGATCCACTACTCAGATACATTCATTGCCGAGTTCCACGAGCAGAGAATGCTTTTCTTGAAACTTAAATGTTTACTTTGGCAGACGATTTATTGCCTTCTGTAATTGTAAGGACCCAGCTCCAAAATATTCTAAATGCAATATATTAGTATTAATCTGCAAATGGAGCAGAAATAAACAAGAAGAAATCAAAATTTTTACCTGTTGGAAACTGGAAACAAGAACAGCAGGACATAGGTATACTTTATGCGAATTAACTCAGAATTGTAGGTATGATTTTCATTCCAACCAGTCTCGCATTCTGGAATTAAATTGGATGAAAATTGTAAGCGAAATCATGACACAGTGCTATCAATGAGAGAGAGGAAGACAACTTAATTTAATCCAACGGATTTGGTTTCTTCATACTTTTTAGTAAGATAACTCTTGTAGCTCAATTGTTGATAATCACACAAAATATCTGCTAGTGTTGTCGGATGGTTTATGGTACGGACATTTTCTTCGGATATCTTTCCCGATCTTGTGACAAACACAAATGACAGGTCAACTAGAATATTGGAAGATTGAAAATAAATGTAAGTCGCTATTTTTAGCTAGAAATTATAAATTGCATTTACTTCAAGAGTCGATTACGTCAATGTGGTGGCGCCTATTTATCGATACGTTTCCACCGCAAAATTCACACAACTTCTCTCTACTAAAGAAAAACCCTATGTATTTAAGAATATTTGTACAAGAGTGGAGTTATGTGGAGTTCTCCGTGGTTTTGTGTTAGAATACTATGTGAAAACATTTCCATCAACATTTTCAATGACAACTTTACTTGCAGAGTAGCCGAATAGAGAAAAATATCTTAAAGTTCTTAGTTCAAATATATGGCGAAATCTCCAAAAGCATTTCTTTGACACGGACATTTGGAGCTTGTGGTATACCCTGGTGCATGGCCTAGATTCAACAAATGTTATACTAAATGAAATAAAAAGATTATAAACAAATGAGTGTCGACAATGTGGAGAGGTTGATAGAAATGAACATCGTCTCACTACATGTAAATGAATCCGGAAATGTTGGCTTTTCTTACTTTGTACCTTACAAAAAATATGTCTTATATCGCCACAATAGGGGGGATCGAAAAAAGCAAATATTTTATGATGCTTTTGGGGTAGAGCGGAAAAGTTGCCTCTATACATAAGTAACTTCTGTTCAAAATTTCACCACCCTAGGATAATGTCTTCTGTTCTGGCAAGGGACGTGAAATTTCAAAAATTTAGTAAAATCGGCAATTTTTTTTTTTTGAATTTTTTTTCAAATTTCACAGCACTTTGCGGTAGTGTGCAAAAGTTGCACCTATGTATGGTTAATTACAGTGCAAAATTTGGCGCCTCACGGACAATATGTTCTGTTCTGGCAAGGAGCCTGAAATTACCCAAAAATCGACAAATACACTGTTTTTTCATTATACTTTAACATATAAATATGATTTATTAACAATTATGTTAGCAGCAGATTTTCCAGATTATCATTAACCACTAATTAATGATTATTAATTAATGATTATTAATTGTTAATCTTTTTTTGTTACAGGTCGTGAACTGAGCTAGCAGTGAGCAACAAAACATGGCAAAATCTTCAAAATTTTCAAAGCGAGGAGCATTAGACTGCCCAATTTTCGGATCACCGACAGATTTTGCTGGGATGCTTCCAACAAAAGAGGATGTTATTAAATGCTGCATTTACGAAAGGTGGCGTCTTGGATCTGAAACAACTGGTAACAAGGAACCCGCATTTTCTTACATCGCAGAGCAAGTTAGTGTAAAGCTGCAAATGCTGTATTCTGATGCTTCCATTCCGACAGTTTCAAAGAAACGTGTCCTTGATATGATTCATGCATATCACAAGAAATATATCGATATCAAGGCTGTTTATAAAAGAGAAGAGAAAAGCATGGCAACTAAAGCAAGGGTGGAGAAGTTTAAAGAAGAATCATGCTTTCTTTTTGATATAGCAGCTTGTAAGTGCTCCACGTTTACAGACTGCAATTGCCCGAAGGAATCCAAGGTCCCCTTTAAGGAACAGACATTTCTTGCTGATCAGAGAAGAAAGCGCCTAATGTGCATTGGATCTCACGATTTGCAAGAAACCAAAAAGCTCCAAGCACGTGCTGAAAGGAAGACAAAAAAATCCTTCGTAGTTCTAAATTTACTGCGTCCTGCTCATCGCAGCCTGATGGTGATGAGCTCTCATCAACATCAACGTTATTAGGAGATGATGAGGCAATGGATGAGGATAAGGAACCTGAACCTGATGACTACGACTACAATCCCGGACCGTCGACTTCATCCTCTTCGCAAGTGCGAAAGAAACTTTCAAATACCGCCTTAATAAGCCAAAGATTTGGAGTATCGCTTCAAGCCACGGCTGCCATAGCTTCTAGCGTTCTGCACGACGTAGGCCTAGTCTCTGAATCGGATACATCTTTAGTGATTGATAAGAACAAAATTGCTAGAGAAAGGTATCGAACCATGCAAGAGCTTTAAAGTGAGAGTTCGGACATTGACAATGATCATTTAACAGGTCTTTACTTCGATGGCCGACGTGACAAAACATTGTCAGCAGAAAAGGAGGATGATAAATACTACCAAAGAACAATTGTAGAGGAACACTATTCCTTGGTGAAACAACCAGGATCTAGCTACGTTGGTCCTGTTACACCAGTTTCAGGATCAAGTCTGGCCATTGCTGAAAGTATTTACGACTATATCACAGCAGAAGTGCCCGGAGGTTTAAACCATATTCTTGTTCTAGGGTGTGATGGAACGGTCGTAAATACTGGAGTTCACAATGGGGTACTGCGTCGTCTTGAACTGAAGATCGGAAGAGCTGTGCCATGGGCTGTTTGTCAACTACATTTCAACGAATTGCCTCTCCGCCACTTGTTCGAGTCCCTTGATGGTCCCACCTCCGGACCCAATTCCTACACTAGTTGCATTGGAAAATCTTTGAAGGCGTGTGAGATGCTTCCAGTGCTAACATTTGAGCCAGTTAACTGCACCTTGCCATCAGATGATATATCCACTTTGAGTAAGGACCAGAAATATCTGAGGGATAATGCTCTCGCCGTTAGCTCAGGCATGTGTCCTCCAGGTCTTGCTAAGCGCGATCCAGGTCCCCTGAACATGTCCCGCTGGTTGACAACAGCCAACAGGATATTAAGACTGTATGTTTCCACCACGGAACCATCAGACAACTTACGTACCATAGTAGAGTTCGTTATCAGGGTGTATGTGCCATCTTGGTTCCGCATCAAAATCCATCATTCAATTAAGGATGGAGCTCGGCATCTTTACCATTTCATGCAGTCATCCAGATACTTGGATCAAGTTAACCGCAACGTCATCGACCCAGTGATTTCTCTGAATGCTTACTTCGCATCTCCAGAAAACATTCTGCTCGCGATGCTGACTGATAAGAGAACACATATCAGAGCCCTTGGCATTCGAAGAGTCATAAAAGCACGAGAATCATGTGAGACGGTTGGACACGTTGGGATTAGAAAGTTCGATATTCCAAAAATAAACTTCGAAGCAAACGACTATATCGAACTAATTGACTGGTCGTCCAGCGAAGTAACTCCACCATCAATACTGAATGATGTGACTACAGAAGATTTGAAAAGTATGCTGAAAGAACCAATACCAATTGACTGGACTTCTACAAAGTTCCCATGCCACACACAAGCTGTGGAAAAAACAGTAAAATTGATTACGGAGGCCTCAAAGAAAGTATGTGGTCATAAAAAACGGGATGGATTTATTCGCTGCACTCTGAAATTGAGAAAGGCCATGCCTGAATTTAGGTGCAAGAGACAGTACAAAACCTAAAGACACATATTTTACATTATTATTACCTACAAAACACACATTTTCGTACTTTTAATTTTGAATACTTATTTCTTAATTCTTATATCTAATAGTATGCGAGTGTATGACAATTCTGGTTTATGTTTAATAAATGTTAGTTAAATAATGAAAAAAAAATGTGTATTTGTCGATTTTTAGGTAATTTCAGGCTCCTTGCCAGAACAGAACATATTGTCCGTGGGGCGCCAAATTTTGCACTGTAATTAACCATACATAGGTGCAACTTTTGCACACTACCGCAAAGTGCTGTGAAATTTGAAAAAAAAATAAAAAAAAATGCCGATTTTACTAAATTTTTGAAATTTCACGTCCCTTGCCAGAACAGTAGACATTATCCTAGGGTGGTGAAATTTTGAACAGAAGTTACTTATGTATAGAGGCAACTTTTCCGCTCTACCCCAGAAGCATCATAAAAAATTTGCTTTTTTCGATACCCCCTACGCCACAATGCTTTCAATCCAAAATGTGTATCTAACCAGATCAACTCTTTTAGCTCCATGTTATTTCTAATTTTATAGGATGCATCTTCATTCTCAATAGCGTCAAAGATCTTTCGTAAAAACTTCCTTTCAAACACCTTGCTTTCTGCTTTAGTTGTAGGTTACGAGGATTCTGCACCATATATTAAAGCTGGTCTGATGAGTGTCCAATACTGTCTTAATTTTGTATTCATGGATATGCTTTTGAACTTGTATAATTCTATGTGTGGATAATATTGTCTGTTTTCAGCCTCTGGTTACTCTGGATAGCTATCTCTTCTTCTTCTATATTTTTAAGTAGCATAGCTCCAAGGTACGTAATAGTGGAGACTCCTTCAAAACAGTATGTCCTAACATTTAGAGTCACGGATTTTCAGCTCGTTTGTCTATCTGGACAGTCATGTACCTCGTCTTAGTTTCATTAATTAATTCTCCAGTTCCTACGCATTTGCTATATATCATTAAGAACATATCTGTAATTGTCCATGACATTTTCAAAATTACATCACCATAAGCGAGTATCTGAGTTGCTTTGTAGAATATGTACCCCCGTTTTTCAGTAGACCGATAATATCATGTAGAACAATAATAAGAATTAAAGTGGACAGAACATTCCCTTGTCTCACCCCTGTTTCTATCTTAATAGTTGTTGAGACTTCACCCTGCATAATGACTCCAGCTGTTGTATTTTCTAAAGTAAATTTAATCATTCTTATCACCTTATCTGTGAACTCTCTACATTACCTAAGTGATCTCTGCTCTGTGCAAACTTCCAAATGCCCACTGGTAGTCTATAAAGAGAAGGTGCAGATATATATTCAAGATTATGTTCATAGAACTTTTCCATAATCTTGAATATGCTGAATATGTGATGTATAGATTATCTCTTTGAACGGAATCCGCACTGATATATCCATAGCATGTCTTCTACAATTTTAGACGCTTTCGTTTATACAATATTGGAGATTATTTTGTATAGAATATTTCCTCTGTATTTGCCACAATTTCACGTGATATGCAAAGTCAAAAAAATAAATTGATAATATGCAAAAAAAAATTAAATTTCAATAATAATGTAAATTGAATGTTTATATATATATATAAGATATTTATTAAAATAGGAAAAGTTTGGAACCATTAAATAAAAGATTTAACAGCATTCAATCGGTGTTTTTGCTCTACTACGTATCAAACTGAAAATTGAGGATACTACACATTGCACAAATTCCAGAGAAAGTTATTTTTTCTATGCTGCCCCCGAACAAAAGTAAACCCACCCTAATATATATATATATATATACACTAATTTTGTGAACTTTTATCATATTCCCCATTAATAGAACACACTCGAAAACCAAATAAGACTTTCCCTGACCACCCACACTACAGGGGAAACTTGCTTCGTACTCAGCGACCATTTCCGACTTGCAATTGAAATGCCGAATTAGCATTGTTCTTTGATTGGTTGAGTTAGTGTTTGAAGTGCACTTTATTCATAGAAAGAATAATCGGGACTGGATGTACAGTTTAAAGTGGGCACCGAACTACTATGTGCCTCCACCGGGAATTGAACCCGGGACTCCTTGATTACAAGGCTACGGCGCTACCAACACGCTATCTGGGGGGCCCAAAATAACATTGCAAATTGCGTTTACTTATGTTTTTGGAAATACATTTTTCTCTTTGCTCAAATGTTTAGTACACTCTATTAACTGACGCAAGGTCCTCGACAACGCCGTCCACCGTCTCGCATGTATGAATGATATTCTCCACACACATATATAGATATATACCAATATGAGATCCTGATTCTCTTCTCTGCACCATCTCAAACTCCATCAAACCCAGCAGCACCCATCATCCGATCGCATGTTCCCGTGTCGCCCATGCCGCGTATACACAATCCCAAAAAGGCCAAGAAAAACACACGATCTCACGACAAGCACATCCAAAAACCAAACCCACAAGCCCACAAGGTGAAAAGGAATATTATAACACATGCGGTATATTCATCCGTGTTTAGCGGGGGAAACCCAGCAAGGTAGATTAATTCTTTGCCAAGCTGGAAAGCAAAGCAAGCCCTTAAATTTGGCACGATATAAAGAAAACGCTACCTCTTTTCCTATGGGACTTTGCGGTAAACTTCTTGGAAGATATAATAAAGTCCCGCACTAAATTTCAGGAGTTTACCTATGAGCAGATCAATGATAATATTTTGACCCTCTTCAAAATATACTTCATGCCCATCCAACATGTGGAGATCTTATTCCAGAAAGAGCACTTTTTAACTGAATCAGTTCATGAGCATATTATAATTTTAAAAACGTCACTAGTATTACTATACTTGCTCCCAAAATCAATGGCGACCACAACCTCTTGTACATAATATCCGGAATACGCTCAAAATGCATTGCATCCCTGACTGACTAGACATTCACGCAAAGCCAAAACCAGATCGCAAACCTAGAAATTTATGATATACAGAAAGAACTAATACCGTACTGAAAATGTTGCTCAGCACTTCTCAATTGAAAAGATTGTAGCGTTGGAGGAAAAAATCTCACACGGGAGGTTTCATATTAAGCATTCCAGTAATTCAAGCAGCTTTGGGTGCCGTGGAGAGTTTGGCAGGTGGTAGTGCCGCCATAGCAAAAGGCGCGAAAAAGAGCAAGGCGGAATTTGAAGAACAGAAACGTCACAACCTGGAAATGGAAAAAAAAGGTAAAGGCCCCAAGAGAAAACAAAACAATGCTTTGAGTAAATTTAAAAAATGAAGAACCACTCAGTGACCACGACATTGAATCTCTGATCGAACCGTTGGGAATCAAACACTTCAGACCAGATTTCATGTAAGATTCTTTATACTCTACAGTTAAAAGAACAGAGCATGGTGTCGTCACTTTGGACAATAACGAAAATCCAGGCAAACATTGGATATGTTAGCTCAAAAATTCAAATAACGGTTTCGTATTCGATTCTTTCGGAGGTATTCCACCATCGGGTTTACTTAAATATCTCAAAGCTTCCAATATCTACTACAACGACGTAAGAATCCAAGGTTTCGAGGAAATGAACTGCAGTCATATTTGCGTTTCCATGCTCTCCTTATTGTCTCTAATCAATAACCCATCAATTCGAGATTTCCAGAAAGCATTGTGGAACCTGAAACATTGTGGGAGTGTTCCATCTCACAAGCGAAACTTCGGTCTTGAAACTCACGTTGAACGACGATATCTTCTATCCCAAATCCATTGTCATTCGTGCATTCTACAGCATGTACCTGATACCAAATGTGATCCAACACAACAACACTATCAAAATCGGAAACGAAAAAATCAACATCATGCCGGAAAAGAAGTATTTGTTCACTTTACAAGTCGTATTACCAAAATGAGTATTTCTCTCTGAAAATTTCATGACCCACAGAGTTGAGTTGGTATCCGCAACAGAAACCGTGGACTTGGGTACGATCGGAGATTTTTTTTATTTCGAGAACAACACCAAACTCGAAGCTGGCATCAAACACATCGGCGCGAACATTCCTAAGTAGTGGAAGTGTATTGGTTCTAAGTAATCCTTGTAGGTATGCCTAGTATTTAACCTCAGTTGTGACATATTTTGATGATTTTGATGATTTTTTTATGGATTTTATTGCGTTCGACGATGCTCTAACCCTATTTTTTTGCTCAATCTTATTTTTGGAGCCTCATCTTTGTAGGTATGCGATGATCTTACGTGATATAACTTAACCTATTCACTTTTTTACAGCCTTTTACGGGTTAAAATAAACTACGAACTGTAAAAATGGCTGTTTCTACGCAACCCACGTAGGTGGACCTAGTATTTAACCTCAGTTGTGACATATTTTGATGATTTTGATGATTTTTTTGTTGATTTCATAGCATTTGACCCTATTTGTTTCTCAATCTTATTTTTGTAGGTGGTGGGTTCTCAACGTAAACGCCTACGGGCTTTTTTGTAGGTGGGGTGGCTCCTCAGCGTAAACGGCTACGATGTGTGAGCCCCTTATCCCGAAGAACGTTGTGGCCTTGGTTCAAAGCCCCCACTACTACTTTTGGTGGGGCCCACAGTGGGAGGGGCTCGCAGTGTTGCCAAATTACTCCACAAAAATTTCACCATATGATATTTCGCAGGCGAGGCTAAGCTACAAATAGGTGTTGACAGCGATCTATGCTGTAATATTTTGTAGCCTTCTAAGATGATAAGTATGCAGTAAGATGGAGAGTTGGTGACAAATGACTACGATCTAACACATGCTAACTAGCAATAGTAGTGGTGCAGTGTTGATGCTCTCCCCTCTGTCTTTTCTAGCATACTGATCCATTGCATGCTAACCAAATTCTCTTAAGCAATATTGGGAGGCAGGGCTCTTCTCTTGTTTTACCAGGGACGGAAACATGCATACCTCTGTCCCCCACATGTCTGTAATGCGATTTGGGGGAAGGGGTCAAATTTTGACCTTACAGCTTAATTAATCTGCATGCATGCTTAATGTCTGACTTCTTTATTTCTAGTTCGACATGAGATACACACAATTTTACTTTTTGAAGTACAGTTAATATTTCTGATTAATTTTACTGTCCAAAAGTGAGCAAATTCAAAGTGTGATCTATCGTGAACTAAACTAACCTCACTCGCCTACCCATCATATAGCCTTACAGAGTAAAGCAGATGTGACTCAAAGGCAAAAAGTGGTGCATAGCTTTGATTGGTCGTGACAGGTCGATCTATCGTGAACTAAACTAACCTCACCCACTCAACCACACACACACACTATGCCTTACTGAGTAAGCCTGCTATTTTACTTTTAAGGGCTGGCGGTTGCCAACACACAAGATTTATTGCAAACTAAATTAACCTACGACTTAAGCCATGGAAAAACACTCCAAGCCTTCCAGATAGGTTATAAGCAATTCACCTCTTGCAATTGTTTTTATATTTTATGACGGGGAAAATTAACCTACAGCTAGAAACAATGCTTGAGCTGCTTTCCACGAGCAGTGTTACCAAACTTACCTTTTTGGAAATAAGCTAAAGCTAATGCTCTACAGCTAGAAGCTTGAAACATATACTCACAAAACACCCTATTAGAGTATGCTAACTTAACTCATGTAAAAATATTACCTAGTACGGTTTTTTCACGGATTAAACTGTGACATACAACTAGCGATTGACACGACCACCTGACGAAAACAAAACACACAGACAGAGAGAGAGAGTGAGGCAGCTTATACGCAGTTCTTCCTACACATGTACTGGGTTTAAAAGGTAACTTGCAACAACTATTTCACTCACATCCTATCAATATCGCCTAACATATAATAAAATAACCACAGGTTTTTGATACTTGGTGCCAGAACATAGTGATTTGAAACTGTAAATTCAGCCCGATTATTATATTTGTGCATAAAGTGAACTTAAAAAAAAGAACAATGATTATGCCTGCATTTGGAATATATAATTCTCCTTTCTAGGCTAACGGTATTTTGGGTGCCCCAGTAACCTTGCGTTCAATTCACGGAATCTATGACGTGTATTTCCTGTTTCGCGTACACACTCTTTCCCGAACCATTGAGAGAAGGATTTTATTCTAGGTTTTACATATTCTATCCACCATTCTTTATAGTCTCTATAATATAACACCATCAAGTCTTTTTTCCATGATTATGAAAACTAAATATGCTGACCAAGGCAGTGATTTATTTTATTAAAAACATAAACTAAACGTAACGTTTCAACCTTCTACCAAGGTCTTCTTCAGATATAGAGTCTGAAGAAGACCTTGCTAGAAGGTTGAAACTATACGTTTAGTTTATGTTATAATAAAATAAATCACTGCCTGGTTCAGAATATTTAGTTTTCATAGTCTCTATATGTTTGTTTTTCCCACACCAATATGACCATTTTTCTTGAAACATTGTTTGTACATAATATGCTCTAGTAAAGATGCATTTAATTTCCAGTATGAGGGCCGTGGAGATGTGGAGACAAGGGAAATATTCTTTCATAAACGTTCACATCCTATGTACAAACCCAGCATATCTGTCATCATATTTGAATATATACGTCGAATTATTCGCCTTCATGATAGGACAAGAGAAGCTCGCCTACAATCTCATAAATGGGCTGCTTTTCGCCATGTATGGGACATGTTTATTCAGATGTGCCGAAAACGAGTCATACCGAAAGAGAGTGTGACTGTAGATGAACAACTTCTTCCATTTCGTGGACGATGTTAGTTAAAACAGTATATGCCAATTAAGCCTGCCAAGTACGGCATAAACATTTTCTGGCTTTGCGATTCATTGACGAGATATGCTGTTGATGGCGGAAGGAGAGAGAACCTGTACAAAGAAATCTGGGACAATCTATTGTGATATGCTTGGTGAAGTCATTGCACAACTCATCCACAAATGTCACCTTCGATATTTTTTTCACCACCATTCCTTTAGCTAAGGAACTCTTTCAGAAAGAGGTAACTTCAGTTTGAACGATGTACCTCAACAAACCTCAAATACCAACAGCAATGTAGCCCAACCGTGAACGAGACGTTTACTCATCATCGTTTGGGTTCAAGGATAACCTCACATTAGTAAGTTAAGTTCCAAAGAAGAATCCGGCTGTTATCCCTTTGAGTACCATACATCATGATACTGCCATACAGGGAAATTCTCAGAAGAAAAGCCGGAAATAATATATTGCTCGATACGATACCGAGAATGACATTCATGTCAAATATGACAAACCCGAGAAGGAGAGAGGCATTTTCAGGTCGATAAGAAACGTTGAATGACATTCATTTCAAATATGACGAAACCGAGAACGAGAGAGGCATTTTTAGCTCGATACGAATCCTAGAATGACATTCATTTCAAATATGACAAACCCGAGAACGAGAGAGGCATTTTCAGCTAGATACGATACCGAGAATGACATTCATGTCAAACTATGATTAAAACGAGAACAAATCAAAGCTTTTCACTTCGATACGAAATCGAGAATGACATTCATTTCAAATTTGACAAACCCGAGAACGAGAGAGGCATTTTAACCCGATACGTAACCGAGCATAACATTCATGTCAAAGTACGACGAAACCGAGGAAGAAAGAGGCATTTTCAGCTAGAAACGAAACCGAGAATGACATTCATGTCAAAGTATGACGAAACCGAGAACGAGACAAATAATTTCATCTCGATACGAAACCGAGATTGACGTTCATGTCAAAGTATGACGAAACCGAGAACGAGACAAACATTTTCAGCTCGAAACGAAACCAAGAATGACAATCATGTCAAACTATGATTAAAACGAGAACGAGACAAACATTTTGAGCTCGAAACGGAACCGAGAATGACATTCGTTTCGAATATGACAAACCGAGAACGAGAGAGGTATTTTTAGCTCTATACGATACCGAGAATGACATTCATGTCAAATATGAAAAACCCGAGAAGGGGAGAGGAATTTTCAGGTCGAAAAGAAACCTTGAATGACATTCATTTCAAATATGACAAACTCGAGAACGAGAGAGGTATATTTAGCTCGAAACGAAACCGAGAATTACATTCATTTCAAATATGACAAACCCCGAGATCAAGATAGGCATTTTCAGCTCGATACGAAACCGAGAATGACATTCATGTCAAACTATGATTAAAACGAGAACAAATCAAATCTTTTCACTTCGATACGAAATCGAGAATGACATTCATTTCAAATTTGACAAACCCGAGAACGAGAGAGGCATTTTAACCCGATACGTAACCGAGAATAACATTCATGTCAAAGTACGACGAAACCGAGGAAGAAAGAGGCATTTTCAGCTAGAAACGAAACCGAGAATGACATTCATGTCAAAGTATGACGAAACCGAGAACGAGACAAATAATTTCATCTCGATACGAAACCGAGATTGACGTTCATGTCAAAGTATGACGAAACCGAGAACGAGACAAACATTTTCAGCTAGAAACGAAATCGAGAATGACTTTCATGTCAAACAATGATTAAAACGAGAACGAGACAAAACTTTTCAGATCGATACGAAATCGAGAATGACATTCGTTTCAAATTTGACAATCCCGAGAACGAGAGAGGCATTTTTAGCCCGATACGAAACCGAGAATGGCATTCATGTTAAAGTATGACAAAACCGAGAAGGAGGGAAACATTTTCAGGTCGATAAGAATTAGAGCATGACATTCATGTCAAAGTATAAAGAAACCGAGAACGACGCAAATATTTTGAGCAAGAATCGAAACCGAGAAAGCCATTCATTTCAAATATGACAAACGCGAGACCGAGAGATGCATTTTTAGATCGATACGAAACTGATAATGACATTCCTGTCAAAATATGACAAAACCGAGAACGAGGCAAACATTTTCAGCTCGAAACGAAACCGAGAATGACATTCATTTCAAATGAGACAAACCGAGAACGATAGAGGCATTTTTAGCTCGATACGAAACTGAGAATGACATTCATGTAAAACTATGAAAAAACCGAGAACGAGACAAACATTTTCAGCTTGATACAAAACCGAGAATGACATTAATGTCAAAGTATGACGAAATTGAGAACGAGACAAATATTTTCAGTTTCGATACAAAATCGAGAATTACATTCATGTCAATATATGACGAAACGGAGAACGAGACAAACATTTTGAGCTCGAAACGAAACCGAGAATGAATTTCATTTCAAATGAGACAAACCGAGAACGAGAGAGGCATTTTTAGCTCGATACTATACCTAGAATGACATTCATGTCAAATATGACAAACCCGAGAAGGAGAGAGCCATTTTCAAGTCGATAAGAATCCTTGAATGACATTCATTTCAAATATGACAAAGCCGAGAACGAGAGAGGCATTTTTATCTCGATATGAAACCGAGAATGACATTCATTTCAAATATCAAAAACCCGAGAACGAGGGAGGCATTTTAAGCTCGATACGAAAACGAGAATGATATTCATGTTAAAGTATGTCGAAACCGAGAACGAGGCAAACTTTTTCAGCTCGAAACGAAACCGAGAAAACAATCATGTCATACTATGATTAAACCGAGAACGAGACAAACATTTTGAGCTCGAAACGGAACCGAGAATACATTCATTTCAAATATGACAATCAGAGAACGAGAGAGGCATTTTCAGCTTGATACGAAACCGAGAATGATATTCATTTCAAAGTATATCGAAACCGAGAACAAGCAAACATTTTCAGCTCGAAACGAAACCGAGAATGACATTAAGTCAAACTATGATTAAAACGAGAACGAGACAAACATTCTCAGCTAGAAACGAAACCGAGAATGACATTCATGTCAAACTATGATTAAAACGAGAACGAGAAAAAACTTTTCAGTTCTATACGAAATCGGGAATGACATTCATTTCAAATTTGAAAAACCCGGGAACGTGAGAGGCATTTTAAGTCCGATACGAAACCGAGAATGACATTCATGTCAAAGTACGACGAAACCGAGAAAGAGAGGCATTTTCAGCTCGATTCGAAACCGAGAATGACATTCATGTCAAAGTATGACGAAACCGAGCACGAGACAACATTTTCAGCTAGAAACGAAAACGAGAATGACATTCATGTCAAACTATGGTTAAAACGAGAACGACACAAAACTTTTCAGTTCGATACGAAATCGAGAATGACATTCATTTCAAATTTGACATACCCGAGTACGAGAGAGGCACTTTTAGCCCGATACGAAACCGAGAATGACATTCATGTCAAAGTACGACGAAACCGAGAAAGAGAGGCATTTTCAGCTCGATTCGTATCCGAGAATGACATTCATGTCAAAGTATGACGAAATCGAGCACGAGACAAACATTTTCAGCTAGAAACGAAACCGAGAATGACATTCATGTCAAACTATGATTAAAACGAGAACGACACAAAACTTTTCAGTTCGATACGAAATCGAGAATGACATTCATTTCAAATTTGACAAACCCGAGAACGAGAGAGGCATTTTTAGCCCAATACGAAACCGAGAATGACATTCATGTCAAAGTATGACAAAACCGAGAATGAGGGAAACATTTAGAGGTCGGTACGAAATAGAGAATGACATTCATGTCAAAGTATAAAGAAACCGAGAACGACGCAATTATTTTGAGCTTGAATCGAAAACGAGAAAGAAATTCATTTCAAATATGGCAAACGCGAGACCGAGAGATACATTTTTAGCTCGATACGAAACTGAGAATAAAATTCATGTCAAAATATGACAAAACCGAGATCGAGACAATCATTTTCAGCTCGAAACGAAACCGAGAAGGACATTCATGCCAAAGTATGATAAAACCGAGAACGAGACAAACATTTTCAACTCGAAACGAAGCCGAGAATGACATTCATGTAAAACTATGACGAAACCGAGAACGAGGGAAACATTATCAGGTCGATACGAAATTGAGAATGACACTCATGTCAAAGTATAAAGAAACAGAGAACGACACAAATATTTTGAGCTAGAATCGAAACCGAGAATGCCTTTCATTTCGAATATGACAATCCCGAGAACGAGAGATGCATTTTTAGCTCGATACGAAACTGAGAATGACATTCATGTCAAAATATGAAAAAACCGAGAACGACACAAACATTTTCAGCTCAATACGAAACCGAGAATGACATTCATGTCAAAGTATGACATAACCGAGAAAGAGACAAACATTTTGAGCTCAAAACAAAACCAAGAATGACATACATTTCAAAGATGACAAACCCGAGAACGAGAGAGGAATTTTTAGCATGATAAGAAACCGAGAATGACATTCATGTCAAATATGACAAACCCGAGAAGGGGAGAGGCATTTTCAGGTCGATAAGAAACCGAGAATGACATTCATGTCAAAGTATGACGAAACCGAGAATGAAGGAATCATTTTCAGGTCGATACGAAATAGTGAATGACATTCATGTCAGAGTATGACGAAACCGAGAACGAGACAAATATTTTCAGCTCCATACGAAATCGAGAATGTCATGCATGTCAAAATATGACGAATCCGAGAAGGAGGCAAATATTTTGAGCTCGAAACGAAATCGAGAAAGACATTCATTTCAATTAAGACAAATCGAGAACGAGAAAGGCATTTGTAGCTCGATAGGATACCGAGAATGACATTCATGTCAAATATGACAAACCCGAGAAGGAGAGAGGCATTTTCAGGTCGATAAGAAACCTTGAATGACATTCATTTAAAATATGACGAAACCGAGAACGAGAGAGGCATTTTTATCTCGATGCGAAACCAAGAATGACATTCATGTCAAAGTATGACAAAACCGAGAATGAGGGAAACATTTTCAGGTCGATACGAAATAGAGAATGATATTTATGTCAAAGCATAAATAAACCGAGAACGACGCAAATATTTTGAGCTAGAATCGAAACCGAGAGAGCCATTCATTTCAAATATGACAAACGCGAGACCGAGAGATACATTTTTAGCTCGATACGAAACTGAGAATGACATTCATATCAAAATATGACAAAACCTTGATCGAGACAAACATTTTAAGCTCGAAACGAAACCGAGAAGGACATTCATGTCAAAGTATGATAAAACCGAGAACGAGATAAATATTTTCAGCTCGAAACGTAACCGAGAATGACATTCATGTAAAACTATGACGAAACCGAGAAAGAGACAAACATTTTCAGCTTGATACGAAACCAAGGATGGCATTCATGTAAAACTATGACAAAACCGTGAACGAGACAAACATTTTCAGCTCGATACGAAACTGAGAATGACATAAATGTCAAAGTATGACGAAACCGAGAACAAGACAAACATTTTCAGCTCGATACGAAATCGAGAATGACATTCATGTCAAAAATTGACGAAACCGAGAACGAAAGAGGCATTTTTAGCCCGATACGATACCGAGAATGACATTCATGTCAAAGTATGAGAAAACTGTGAACGAGGGAAACATTTTCAGTTCGATACGAAATAGAGAATGACATTCATGTCAAAGTATAAAGAAACCGAGAACGACACAAATATTTTGAGCTTGAATCGAAACCGAGAATGCCTTTCATTTCAAATATGACAATTCCGAGAACGAGAGATGCATTTTTAGCTCGATACGAAACTGAGAATGGCATTCATGTCAAAATATGTACAAACCGAGAACAACACACACATTTTCAGCTCAAAAGGAAACCAAGAATGACATTCTGGTCAAGGTATGACATAACCGAGAACGAGACAAGCATTATGAGCTCGAAACGAAACCAGGAATGACATACATTTCAAATATGACAAACCCGAGAACGAGAGAAGAGTTTTTAGCACGATACGAAACCGAGAATGACATTCATGTCAAATATGTCAAACCCGAGAAGAGAGAGGTATTTTCAGGTCGATAAGAAACCGAGACTGACATTCATGACAAAGTATGACGAAACCGAAAATGAAGGAATCATTTTCAGGTCGATACGATATAGAGAATGATATTCATGTCAATGTATAAAGAAACCGAGAACGAGCAAACATTTTCAGCTCGAAACGAAACCGAGAATGACATTAAGTGAAACTATGATTAAAACGAGAACGAAACAAACATTCTCAGCTAGAAACGAAACCGAGAATGACATTCATGTCAAAGTATGACGAAACCGAGAACGAGACAAACATTTTCAGCTAGAAACGAAAACCGAGAATGACATTCATGTCAAAGTACGACGAAACCGAGAAAGAGAGGCATTTTCAGCTCGATTCGAAACCGAGAAAGAGAGGCATTTTCAGCTCGATTCGAAACCGAGAATGACATTCATGTCAAAGTATGACGAAACCGAGAACGAGACAAACATTTTCAGCTAGAAACGAAAACCGAGAATGACATTCATGTGAAACTATGATTAAAATGAGAACGAGACAAAACTTTTCAGTTCGATACGAAATCGAGAATGACATTCATTTCAAATTTGACAAACCCGAGAACGAGAGAGGCATTTTTAGCCCGATACGAAACCGAGAATGACATTCATGTCAAAGTTTGACAAAACTGGGAATGAGGGAAACATTTTCAGGTCGGTACGAAATAGAGAATGACATTCATGTGAAAGTATAAAGAAACCGAGAACGACGCAAATATTTTGAGCTAGAATCGAAAACGAGAAAGCCATTCATTTCAAATATGACAAACGCGAGACCGAGAGATACATTTTTAGCTCGATACCAAACTGAGAATGACATTCATGTCAAAATATAACAAAACCGAGATCGAAACAAACATTTTCAACTCGAAACGAAACCGAGAAGGACATTCATGTCAAAGTATGATAAAACCGCAAACGAGACAAATATTTTCAGCTCGAAACGAAGCCGAGAATGACATTCATGTAAAACTATGAGGAAACTGAGAACGAGGGAAACATTATCAGGTCGATACGAAATAGAGAATGACATTCATGTCAAAGTATAAAGAATCAGAGAACGACACAAATATTTTGAGCTAGAATCGAAACCGAGAATGCCTTTCATTTCAAATATGACAATCCCGAGAATGAGGGAATCATTTTCAGGTCGATACGAAATAGAGAATGATGTTCATGTCAATGTATAAAGAAACCCAGAACGACGCAAATATTTTGAGCTAGAATTGAAACCGAGAAAGCCAGTAGTGTTATTTGTGGTAGGATGAGCACAAAAACCATACAAATGAAGAGCTCAAATGATTAAACAGATTGATTTGGCTATACTTAAAACAATGTCAAGATGTCTATATGAATCAATTGATCAAGTGTGCACGCAGTTAAGTCTAAAGAATCTTGAGCCCTAGTGTACAAATGAAGAATCACACAGTGTACAAATGAAGAGCTCATATCATTAAACAGCCCGATTTGGCTATACTTAAAACAATGTCAAGATGTCTATATGAATCAATCGGCCAAGTGTGCACACAGTTAAGTCTAAAGAATCTTGAGCCCTAGTGTACAAATGAAGAAACCTCAACAGACAGATTTGGCCATGTGTGCAAAAGCTACATCTGTGAGATTGTTGTTTGATGTAAGCCTGCTAAAGATATCTAATACAATACAGGATTATCTTGGGCAAAGACAGGCTGTAAATAGAAGTGTTACCTGTTTTCTTTCTAATCTTCGATCAGTTTTATGCCTGGAGCAGTAATTACTTAGCTCAGAAATGCATTAGTCTGTCAGACAGTTTCGATCTGGGAGATCGATGCATTGCTTGCCCCGGTAATAAATTATGCATGCTTGGGGGCTTTTATATTCCATTATAGCTGTCATGCATGGGAGGTAATCTACAGAGAAAAAAATAAGTTGAAAGGGAGCATTATTGATATTTCTGTGTAATTCTAGAGAAAATTTCTTTTGCATGCTCTTATGCAGGCCTGACATATGCCATTGACTCCAATTCACTGGAAGGGGCATGAAACGTCAATTAAAATTTCTGTGTAATAGGAGAAGTTCTTACTAAAAGGACATTACTTCTTTGCATAACAGCATGCAAGCCTGAGTCCAATTCTAAAGGGCTTTGCTCTGAAATAATATATACACAAGTTAGACTTTGAAAATGTTCACTGCTAGCTGATATCCAGCTCAGAGCTCCCGGGTCTGAAGACCGGTAGAGAGTGTGGGCATAGCCCCATAGCTTATATGCCTTGTAATCAAGAGGCTCCTGGGCTCTGATACTCAGTAGAACGTGGCATAGCCCCATAGCTTATATGCCTTGTAATGAAAGGCTCCTGGGTTTGAGGCCTCCCCATGGAGAAGTGTTAATATTGCTGCCTTGTAATCAAAGGCTCCTGGGTTTGAGGCCTCCCCATGGAGAAGTGCTAGTCTTGCTGCCTTGTAATCAAGGGCTCCGGGTTTGATACCAGGTAAAGTGTGTAGGCCTCCCTGATGGCAAAGTGTTGGTATTATTGCCTTGTAATCAAGAGGCTCCCGGGTTTGATACCTGGTAAAATGTCTGAGATTGAAATACATGTGGCAGAATAATATCCCCACACGTGAGACTTTGAGAATATTCACTGCATATTTAAAGTACAACTTTGAATGTATTTAGCTGATATCCAGCTGATAGCTCCCAGGTTTGATACCTGGTAAAGTGTGTTATACAACAGTATAATAGAGCAAAACTATTTTATATTGGGGTTCACCAGAGCCCAGTTACTGCTGTTGTCTGGGTATAAAAGCACCAGCTCAGCCACTAACTGCTGTTATAACTGTTTTGGCATACTATCCATAGTTCTGTTTTTTGGACCAAGAAATTTTATATAAACAAACAATAAAAATGCCAAACTTGAAATATTGCAATCAATGCAATAAAAATATATCTACTTCTAATTGGGCTAGGCACCGGCATAATTGTGATCCTAAGAAATGCAGAAAGGCTACAAAAATATGTCCAAGATGCCATAAAATATTAAGCAAAGCATATTACAATGGGCATAAGTGTACTTGTTATGTACAGTCACCAACATTGCCCCCACAGATATCTACATCTGGTCTGAAAAGGAAGCATGAAACACCTGTTAATGCTAGAGCAGCAAAGCAGCCACGGTATGCACTACCTATCCATAGCAGTTTTAATGGCCAACTTAGGGATCACTGTTTTGAATCAGAACCAAGATGTGACATTAAGAATTTTTTGAACAGTATAAATCCTGATGTGCAGGCAATTCTAAATGCACAAAATGGCTCTTATAAGCTGCCCCTCAAATTGTTTACACAATATAAGAAATCAAATGGCACAAAATTTACACAGCCCACATAACAGAAACTGTAGCTGTATATTCAAATGCGAATTTAGACAAAATAATAAGCAGTTTGATAGAGCAATTGAATATTAAACACTCTGAATTTGCAGCAAAAGAATCAGGATGGAGCCTATGTGGATCTACACACAAGTTATATATTAATATTTCTGAATTCAGCCCACTTCTAGGTTCTACATATCTGACATTACCTGCCAATATCAAAAACAAAAAAGCCGTGGTTAACATAGAAAATAATGATGAGAAATGTTTTCTGTGGTGTATTTTAGCTGCTTCGTATCCAGTTTTAAGGAATCCTCAGAGAATAACTTATTATAAACAATAATAACACAATTTTGATGAAGCTATGGAGGGCTTAGAATATCCAATGTCTGTTCAGAATATTGATAAATTTGAAAAAAAGGCCAGGGATATCAATGGTAAACAATTATCTATTCATGTTTTATTTGTTCTACTGGCCGTGGAAATTGCTTGATAGCACCTCTCAGAATCAATACACTTGATGATGATTCTGCTGTTCCGATTGATCTGCTCTTAATTGAAGGGGATGACACACACCATTACACTCTGATACACAGTCTTGAAGCTTTAGTCAGAAAACAACTAGACAAATCTAAGACAATATTCAAGTTGTGTAGAAGATGTTTGACTGTATTTAATGGTAGAAAAATGGTGAATAGTGTTTGTGAAGAGAATGCAGAAATTGCTAAAAACAAGTTAATTGAACATTTAAAATACCGTGGCAACCATAAACCTGTTCTTATGGTTATGCCTAAGCCAAATGAAAATGCCAAATTCAAAAAAATTGAAGCCTTGTTGGAACACCCAGCATATATAGTCTGTGATTTTGAATCAAACCTCAAACCCCTTGCATTCTGCAGCCCAGATCCTGATGAATCTTCAATTACATCATACCAGCTACATGAACCTTCTAGTTTTTATTATGTTGTTGTACAAGATGGGGTTGTTAGTGAAGAATATTTATACATGGGATCAGATGCTATCAAAGAATTTGCACATAGAATAGAAAATGAGTGCCATAACATAGCATCTAATGTCTTATTAAAATCAAAACCTATGTTGCCTTTAACAGAGGGTCAGATTGAAGATTTCAACAATGCAGAGAAATGCCCGGTATGTGATTCTGAATTTTCAGATACAAATATCAAAGTGAAACACCATTCTCATACAGATGGTAAATTCTTAATGGCCCTGTATAATAGCTGTAATATTAAGATCCAGAGACAAAAATTTGTCCTTATATTTTGCCATGGTGCATCCAATTATGATGTTCATCATTTGATCAGGTTCGAGGGGTTTGACAAGCAGAATTTAAATATTTTAGCAGAAAATAATGAGAAATATATAGCTATTAGCGAGATAATTAAAGTTAATGGTGTTCCCATTCACTTAAGATTTCTTGATTCCTACAGAATTCTGTCTGCTAGCCTGCTACACTGGCCAGTCAATTATCTGATGATCAATTCAAAATCGCATGTGCTTTGTTTCCAAATCAGGACCTGAAATTATTTAGGCGGAAGGGTGTATATCCATATGACTATGTTACAGATTTTTCTAAATTTAATAAGTGTTCTCTACCACCACAACAAGAGTTCTACAGTAAACTCAGGGCATCTGGAATCACTGATGATGATTATCACCATGCCCAGTTGATGTAGAACAATTTAAAATGCCAGACATTTGGTGATTATCACAAGGCATATTTAAAACTTGATGTCACTCTCTTAGCTGATATACTTCAGGCATTTAGAAAATCTTCCATGGAAAATTATAAACTGGATCCAAAGTATTTCTATAGTGCACCAGGCCTAGCATGGTCGGCAATGTTTTTAAACACCAAAATGCAATTGGATCTGATCCAAGATCAAGATATGTATCTGTTTATGGAGCAATGTATAAGAGGAACCATGGTGCAATGTTCTCAGAGATATGCCGTAGCAAATAACAAATATATTCCCAATTATGATCCAGCACTGCCATCAAATTATATACTGTATGTAGATGCCAACAGCCTGTATGGTTATACTATGATGGATAAATTGCCATATGCAGGGCTTGAGTGGGTTGAAGATTTCAATATTGAAGATCTTCAGGATTTTGATGACAGTAACTATGGCCTGTTCTTAGAGGTTGATCTGACAATTCCAGATCATTTACAAAACACATTTTCTGACCTGCATCCAATTCCTGAGGTTAAGTGTTCACCTGGCTCTAAACAGAAGAAGCTCATGATGACTCTAGAGCCAAAACAGGATTATGTCATATATTACAAAAACCTCCAGTTCCTGATGCATCATGGTGTTCAAGTGACAAAAGTTGGCAAAGTCTTAAGGTTCAGGCACTCAAGATGGTTGAAGCCATACATTGATACAAACACAGAGCTTCGAACATCTGCAATGAGCCAATTTGATAAGACCTTGTTTAAATTGATGGTAAATTCAGTGTATGGCAAAACCATAGAAAATGTCAGAAAACATACTGATGTTAAATTAATTACTGACCCCAGCCGGAGCAAAAAATTGATAGCAAAGCCTAATTTCAATTATAGAAGAATTTATGATGAAAATATGGCACTCTTCAACATGAAATAAAAACAAAAGTTAAGTTTGATAAGCCTATTTATGTAGGGGCTGTGATATTGGAATTGGCCAAATTACACATGTTAAAATTGTATTATGATGTGCTCAAGCCTTTATATGGTGATCGTATAAAACTGATGTTCATGGACACAGATAGTTTTATTCTTGATATTCAGACAGAAGATGTTTATCAAGATATATCACAGCCTGCATTGCTTAAATATTTTATACCAGTGAACATGCAAAGATTCAACCCCACAACAAAAAGGTGCCTGGCAAGTTAAAAGATGAGACACTTGGTGATGTTATTGAGGCATTTGCTTGGTTAAGGCCAAGATGTACAGTTTTGAAACATGTAGTGGTGTTGTTGCAAAAAAAGCCAAGGGCATTGGCAGAGATACTGTAGATAAAGAGCTCCAATTTAAAAATTATGAAGATTGTCTCAAATCCCAGAGTTTAATTAGAACATCAGAATGCAGAATTCAGAGTGTGGATCACTTGTTGACTACAAATGTTGTAAGAAAAGTCGCTCTGGACCCACATGATGATAAGAGATGCATTTTGTTATGTGGCATACATACTCTACCATGGGGTCATTGTGATTTGAAAAGTGGCAAACAATGCCCAAATACAGAGCATGATTTGAAATAAATAAACATGCCTATGAACTTATTTGGGTTAAAAAACAGGCTATTATGGACCTGCCAACACCAGCACCCTCTTCTAATATACAATCTATGATAACTAAACTAAGTGGTTGTGTTAATTATTCATCTGAACAGCATACTTACAGATGTTGATGATGAAACAGGTAAAACATTGTACATATTTAACAATAACTTAAATCATTACCAATTACCTGTAGGTGGTCAATTACAATTTATTACAACTCCCGAGGGTAATGTCAAGGTTTCAGTAGGCAAAAATATTTACAGGATAAAGCACTCAAACATGATTTCTGGCACTGTATATACTGTTTCTGCTGGTGACCTCTTATATATTGAGGTCCCAGGATCCTATGACAACCACAGGCACACCATTACCCTACCTTATCAATAACAAATGCTGGCAAGAAACCAAAAGTCACCAGTGTAGAGTTAGAGGATTTTACAGACCCCAATACATTAGAAACATCTTAGGCTGAAGATGATGGCTCTCTGGAATTTAATATACAAATAGGAGACGAACTATATTTAGAAAATCCTGTAGTATCAGCTGCTGAACACCCCATAGTTGCAATATTCTTGTTTACATACTATGTCTAGACAAATTATTGTTGATGAATTACACAGACAAGCCAGACATAATTATAAGAGACTGATAGTGGTTACAAAAGGCATAGATGATTTATGACAGTGTGACTTGGTTGAGATGGCAAGTGGACAGCTGAAAAACTTAGACAAGATCAACAAGGGCTACAAGTATCTACTCACTGTCAAGGACACATTTTCAAAATTTGCCTGGGCTGTGCCACTCAAATCCAAGACTGGAAAATGTGTTACAGAAGCCTTCAGGACAATAATCAATCAGAGTGGAAGATCACCGCGCTATTTGCAAACAGATAATGGCAAAGAATTCTATAATTCGGTGTTCCAACAATTTATTAAAAGCCAGTCAATACAACATTACTCGAGTTACAGTGATCTCAAGGCCTCTATTGTAGAGAGATTCAACAAAACCCTAAAAAATCATATGTATAAACAATTTACTCTCCAAGGTAATTATAAATGGCTCAGTATCCTACCAGAACTTTTAGATAGATATAACAACTCGGTCCATTCCACAATCAACATGAAGCCCTCTGAGGTAACTTCATCTGATGAGCAAAAATTGATCAGTACTGTTTGTTATCCTAGATACCATCCAACAACAAGAAAAGCCAAATACAAGGTAGGTGATCAAGTAAGAATCAGCAAATATAAGCACTTATTCAAAAGAGGCTTTACCAGAAACTGGAGCATTGAATTATTTACAGTGGTTCAAGTTAAGCCTGGGACCCGATACACATATATAATAAAAGATCACCGAGGAGAAATTCTCAAAAGCAGGTTTCATGAAGAAGAACTCAGCAAAACTAATCAGCCTGACACATATCTTTTAGAAAAAATCATCCGCAGAAAAGGCAACAAGATACTTGTCAAATGGCTAGGACTTCCAGAACACAGCTGGATCGAGGCAGACAAAGTGATCCTATGAACACTTGGGATGTTATAAAGAGACTGCCAGATCCTGAACAGAGACTAAGAGAAATGGCAAGCTGCTGCCTGATAATATTAGATGTCTTATTGTTGGGCCATCGGCTTGTGGTAAAACTACACTAATGATTGATAATTTTTTATTGGCACCCAACTGGTTAAACTGAAAAAACAGGCACTTGTATGTTTTCTCTAAGAGCTTGGAACAATTAAAATATCAGCAGCTGATGAAGCTATATGATGGACTGGATATAGCCACTTTTGAACCAGATGTTAAGCCACTCCCTTAATGTCTCGATAATTCTGTTGTTGTGTTTGATGACATTATACTGGATAATCAAAACAAGGTTAGAAATTTTTTAACACAGGGCCGACACAAAATCATAGATTGCTTATACCTGGCACAGACTTTTTCTAAAATACCGAAGCAGCTGATCCGAGACAACAGCAATTTTATATGTGTGTTTCATCAAGATCATACCAACCTCAAACACATACATGATGAATATGTAGGTGGGGACTTGAGCTACAATGATTTTTCAAAATTTTGCAGTAGGTTCTGGAACCAGGACAGCTATGGGTTTGTCACAATTGATATGACAAGGAAACCCAATAATGGTAAATATAGATATATAAAATCAACAATTTTCTAGACATTGAAACATATATAAATAACCATGAAAAGGCCAATCATTGATGATCTTAAATTAAGAGATTATCTTGTAAAAAGATTTAAGGGATGGAAATCAGAGAACCGAGGAATCTATGAACAACACAAGCAAACAGAACAACCTATTATTGATGCTATTAGTGAATTAGGTAAAAATATCAAAACTGTTACAGAGCAAAATTAAAATTTGATCACAGAGCTTGTACCTGTAGCTGCTAGGAACATATTAGATTATCCAATAACCCCACTTTCTAGTATTCATACACCTAGTCCTGTTCCTCCTCGAAGAATTGAGGCTAGTCAGGATCCCTTTGAATTGGGTCTTCTTGCTCAAAAATATTTAAGCACACCAAAAGACAAAAAAGATGAGGTCTTTGGCTTATATGCTGACACAGAGCGTGATGGTAGCATCATACATAGAATTGGCAATTTCAAAGTAACATTTATGGGAGATGATCTAATTGTATATTCAGAATCTCATCTTGGAGAAAGAGGTGGTTTTGTTAAGTATCCCGGCACACCTTGATTGTGGGAACTGATGACTCGGAAGAGACCTGGCAGCTATACAGATCAAGATTATGAGCATTACAAAGAAATATTAATAAAATCAAATGCGCTATACCAGAACAATGATCCCACACAAAAAAGAGTCACGTCTAGCAGTGGAGCAAAATACAACAACTTAATCAAGCCCATATGGTCACAGATCAAGACTGGTAGTGGAATCAAACAATACAACACCCTGCCTAAAGAATTTGTGTGGGTTGATGATGTCAGGAAACTTGTAGATAGGTTGCTGGTGATAGCTGGGGAAGAAAATGCTGGCAACCACAATTTTTACAATGAAAAGGTTGGAATTATGGACATGATAAGCACCAAATTTTATAGTGAATGACACTCAGGGGATTGGATATCTTATAAAAATTATTAATACTCTACCACCTAAATTTTGGAATATCTCTGAGGGTCTGGGGCTGGTTAATGACTTCATAAAAGAGACAAACATTTTGAGCTCGAAACGAAACCAAGAATGACATTCATTTCACTTAAGACAAACCGAGAACGAGAAAGGCATTTTTAGCTCGATACGATACCGAGAATGACATTCATGTCAAATATGACAAACCCGAGAAGGAGAGAGGCATTTTCAGGTCGATAAGAAACCTTGAATGACATTCATTTCAAATATGACGAAACCGAGAACGAGAGAGGAATTTTTAGCTCGATACGAAACCGAGAATGATATTCATGTCAAAGTATGACGAAACCGAGAACGAGACAAACATTTTCAGCTAGAAACGAAACCGAGAATGACATTGATGTCAAACAATGATTAAAACGAGAACGAGACAAAAATTTTCAGCTCGAAACGAAACCGAGAATGACATTCATGTCAAACTATGATTAAAACGAGAACGAGACAAAACTTTTCAGTTCGATACGAAATCGATAATGACATTCATTTCAAATTTTACAAACCCGAGAACGAGAGAGGCATTTTTAGCCCGATACGAAACCGAGAATGACATTCATGTGAAAGTATGACTAAACCGAGAATTTGGGAAACATTTTCAGGTCGATAAGAAATAGAGAATGATATTCATGTCAAAGTATAAAGAGACCGAGAACGACACAAATATTTTGAGCTAGAATCGAAACCGAGAAAGACATTCTTTTCAAATATGACAAACGCGAGACCGAGAGATACATTTTTAGCTCGATACGAAACTGAGAATGACATTCATGTCAAAATATGACAAAACCGAGATCGAGACAAATTTTTTCAGCTCGAAACGAAACCGAGAAGGACATTCATGTCAAAGTATGTTAAAACCGAGAACGAGACAAACATTGTCAGCTCGAAACGAAACCGAGAATGACATTCATGTAAAACTATGACGAAATTGAGAACGAGACAAACATTTTCAGAATGATACGAAACCGAGAATGGCTGGCATTCATGTAAAACTATGACAAAACCGAGAACGAGACAAATATTTTCAGCTCGATACGAAACCGAGAATGACATTGATGTCAAAGTATGACGAAACCGAAAACGAGACAAACATTTTCAGCTCGATACGAAATCGAGAATAACATTCATGTCAAAATATGACGAAACCGAAATCGAGACAAATATTTTAAGATCGAAACGAAACCGAGAATGACATTCATTTCAAATATGACAAACCGAGAAAGAGAGAGAGGTATTTTTAGCTCGATACGATACCGTGAATGACATTCATGTCAAATATGACAAACCCGAGAAGGGGAGAGACATTTTCAGGTGGATAAGAAAGCTTGAATGACATTCATTTCAAATATTATGAAACCGAGAACGAGAGAGGCATTTTTAGCTCGATACGGAACCGAGAATGACATTCATTTCAAATATGACAAACCCGAGAACGAGAGAGGCATTTTCAGCTAGATACGATACCGACAATGATATCCATGTCAAAGTATATCGAAAACGAGAGGGAGGCAAATATTTTCAGCTCGAAACGAAACCAAGAATGACAATCATGTCAAACTATGATTAAAACTAGAACGAGACAAACATTTTGAGCTCGAAACGGAACAGAGAATGACATTCGTTTTGAATATGACAAACCGAGAACGAGAGAGTTATTTTTAGCTCTATACGATACCGTGAATGACATTCATGTCAAATATGAAAAACCCGAGAAGGGGAGAGGAATTTTCAGGTCGATAAGAAACCTTGAATGACATACATTTCAAATATGACAAACTCGAGAACGAGAGTTGTATATTTAGCTCGAAACGAAACCGAGAATTACATTCATTTCAAATATGACAAACCCCGAGATCAAGATAGGCATTTTCAGCTCGATACGAAACCGAGAATGACATTCATATCAAACTATGATTAAAACGAGAACAAATCAAAGCTTCTCACTTCGATACGAAATCGAGAATGACATTCATTTCAAATTCGACAAACCCGAGAACGAGAGAGGCATTTTTAGCCCGATACGTAACCGAGAATGACATTCAAGTCAAAGTACGACGAAACCGAGGAAGAAAGAGGCATTTTCAGCTAGAAACGAAACCGAGAATGACATTCATGTCAAAGTATGACGAAACCGAGAACGAGACAAATAATTTCATCTCGATACGAAACCGAGAATGACATTCATGTCAAAGTATGACGAAACCGAGAACGTGACAAACATTTTCAGCTAGAAACGAAATCGAGAATGACTTTCATGTCAAACAATGATTAAAACGAGAACGAGACAAAACTTTTCAGTTCGATACGAAATCGAGAATGACATTCGTTTCAAATTTGACAATCCCGAGAACGAGAGAGGCATTTTTAGCCCGATACGAAACCGAGAATGGCATTCATGTTAAAGTATGACAAATCCGAGAAGGAGGGAAACATTTTCAAGTCGATACGAAATAGAGAATGACATTCATGTCAAAGTATAAAGAAACCGAGAACGACGCAAATATTTTGAGCTAGAATAGAAACCGAGAAAGCCATTCATTTCAAATATGACAAACGCTAGACCGAGAGATGCATTTTTAGCTCGATACGAAACTGAGAATGACATTCCTGTCAAAATATGACAAAACCGAGAACGAGGCAAACATTTTCAGCTCGAAACGAAACCGAGAATGGCATTCATTTCAAAAGAGACAAACCGAGAAAGATAGAGGCATTTTTAGCTCGATACTTAACTGAGAATGACATTCATGTAAAACTATGAAAAAACCGAGAACGAGACAAATATTTTCAGCTTGATACAAAACCGAGAATGACATTAATGTCAAAGTATGACGAAATTGAGAACGAGACAAATATTTTCAGTTTCGATACGAAATCGAGAATTACATTCATGTCAAAATATGACGAAACGGAGAACGAGACAAACATTTTGAGCTCGAAACGAAACCGAGAATGACTTTCATTTCAAATGAGACAAACCGAGAACGAGAGAGGCATTTTTAGCTCGATACTATACCGAGAATGACATTCATGTCAAATATGACAAAACCGAGAAGGAGAGAGCCATTTTCAGGTCGATAAGATACCGAGAATGATATTCATGTTAAAGTATGTCGAAACCGAGAACGAGACAAACATTTTCAGCTCGAAACGAAACCGAGAAAGACAATCATGTCATACTATGATTAAAACGAGAACGAGACAAACATTTTGAGCTCGAATCGGAACCGAGAATACATTCATTTCAAATACGACAATCCGAGAACGAGAGACGCATTTTCAGCTCGATACGAAACCGAGAATGATATTCATTTCAAAGTATATCGAAACCGAGAACAAGCAAACATTTTCAGCTCGAAACGAAACCGAGAATGACATTAAGTCAAACTACGATTAAAACGAGAACGAGACAAACATTCTCAGCTAGAAACGAAACCGAGAATGACATTCATGTCAAACTATGATTAAAACGAGAACGAGAAAAACTTTTCAGTTCTATACGAAATCGGGAATGACATTCATTTCAAATTTGAAAAACCCGGGAACGTGAGAGGCATTTTTAGTCCGATACGAAACCGAGAATGACATTCATGTCAAAGTACGACGAAACCGAGAAAGAGAAGCATTTTCAGCTCGATTCGAAACCGAGAATGACATTCATGTCAAAGTATGACGAAACCGAGCACGAGACAAACATTTTCAGCTAGAAACGAAAACGAGAATGACATTCATGTCAAACTATGGTTAAAACGAGAACGACACAAAACTTTTCAGTTCGATACGAAATCGAGAATGACATTCATTTCAAATTTGACATACCCGAGTACGAGAGAGGCATTTTTAGCCCGATACGAAACCGAGAATGACATTCATGTCAAAGTACGATGAAACCGAGAAAGAGAGGCATTTTCAGCTCATTTCGAATCCGAGAATGACATTCGTGTCAAAGTATGACGAAATCGAGCACGAGACAAACATTTTCAGCTAGAAACGAAACCGAGAATACCATTCATGTCAAACTATGATTAAAACGAGAACGACACAAAACCTTTCAGTTCGATACGAAATCGAGAATGACATTCATTTCAAATTTGACAAACCCGAGAACGAGAGAGGCATTTTTAGCCCGATACGAAACCGAGAATGACATTCATGTCATAGTATGACAAAACCGAGAATGAGGGAAACATTTTGAGGTCGATACGAAACTGAGAATAACATTCATGTCAAAATATGACAAAACCGTGATCAAGACAATCATTTTCAGCTCGAAACGAAACCGAGAAGGACATTCATGTCAAAGGATGATAAAACTGAGAACGAGACAAACATTTTCAGCTCGAAACGAAGCCGAGAATGACATTCATGTAAAGCTATGACGAAACCGAGAACGAGGGAAACATTATCAGGTCGATACGAAATTGAGAATGATATTCATGTCAAAGTATAAAGAAACAGAGAACGACACAAATATTTTGAGCTAGAATCGAAACCGAGAATGCCTTTCATTTCAAATATGACAATCCCGAGAACGAGAGATGCATTTTTAGCTCGATACGAAACTGAGAATGACATTCATGTCAAAATATGAAAAAACCGAGAACGACACAAATATTTTCAGCTCAATACGAAACCGAGACTGACATTCATGTAAAAGTATGACATAACGGAGAACGAGACAAACATTTTGAGCTCAAAACAAAACCAAGAATGACATACATTTCAAATATGACAAACCAGAGAACGAGAGAGGAATTTTTAGCTCGATACGAAACTGAGAATGGCATTCATGTCAAAATATGGACAAACCGAGAACAACACACACATTTTAAGCTCAAAAGGAAACCAAGAATGACATTCTAGTCAAGGTATGACATAACCGAGAACGAGACAAGCATTATGAGCTCGAAACGAAACCAGGAATGACATACATTTCAAATATGACAAACCCGATAACGAGAAAAGTGTTTTTAGCACGATACGAAACCGAGAATGACATTCATGTCAAATATGTCAAACCCGAGAAGGAGAGAGGTATTTTCAGGTCGATAAGAAACCGAGACTGACATTCATGTCAAAGTATGACGAAACCGAAAATGAAGGAATCATTTTCAGGTCGATACGAAATATTCATGTCAATGTATAAAGAAACCGAGAACGAAACAAACATTCTCAGCTAGAAACGAAACCGAGAATGACATTCATGTCAAACTATGATTAAAACGAGAACGAGAAAATACTTTTCAGTTCTATACGAAACCGAGAATGACATTCATGTCAAAGTACGACGAAACCGAGAAAGAGAGGCATTTTCAGCTCAATTCGAAACCGAGAATGACATTCATGTCAAAGTATGACGAAACCGAGAACGAGACAAACATTTTCAGCTAGAAACGAAAACCGAGAATGACATTCATGTCAAACTATGATTAAAACGAGAACGAGACAAAACTTTTCAGTTCGATACGAAATCGAGAATGACATTCATTTCAAATTTGACAAACCCGAGAACGAGAGAGGCATTTTTAGCCCGATACGAAACCGAGAATGACATTCATGTCAAAGTATGACAAAACCGAGAATGAGGGAAACATTTTCAGGTCGGTACGAAATAGAGAATGACATTCATGTCAAAGTATAAAGAAACCGAGAACGACGCAAATATTTTGAGCTAGAATCGAAAACGAGAAAGCCATCTTGAGCCCTAGAGACCTGGCAGCTATACAGATCAAGATTATGAGCATTACAAAGAAATATTAATAAAATCAAATGCGCTATACCAGAACAATGATCCCACACAAAAAAGATTCAAGTCTAGCAGTGGAGCAAAATACAACAACTTAATCAAGCCCATATGGTCACAGATCAAGACTGGTAGTGGAATCAAACAATACAACACCCTGCCTAAAGAATTTGTGTGGGTTGATGATGTCAGGAAACTTGTAGATAGGTTGCTGGTTATAGCTGGGGAAGAAAATGCTCGCAACCACAATTTTTACAACGAAAAGGTTGGAATTATGGACATGATAAGCACCAAATTTTATAGTGAATGACACTCAGGGGATTGGATATCTTATAAAAATTATTAATACTCTACCACCTAAATTTTGGAATATCTCTGAAGGTCGGGGGCTGGTTAATGACATCATAAACGAGACAAACATTTTGAGCTCGAAACGAAACCAAGAATGACATTCATTTCACTTAAGACAAACCGAGAACGAGAAAGGCATTTTTAGCTCGATACGATACCGAGAATGACATTCATGTCAAAAATGACAAACCCGAGAAGGAGAGAGGCATTTTCAGGTCGATAAGAAACCTTGAATGACATTCATTTCAAATATGACGAAACCGAGAACGAGAGAGGCATTTTTAGCTCGATACGAAACCGAGAATGATATTCATGTCAAAGTATGACGAAACCGAGAACGAGACAAACATTTTCAGCTAGAAACGAAACCGAGAATGACATTGATGTCAAACTATGATTAAAACGAGAACGAGACAAAAATTTTCAGCTCGAAACGAAACGGAGAATGACATTCATGTCAAACTATGATTAAAACGAGAACGAAACAAAAATTTTCAGTTCGATACGAAATCGATAATGACATCCATTTCAAATTTTACAAACCCGAGAACGAGAGAGGCATTTTTAGCCCGATACGAAACCGAGAATGACATTCATGTGAAAGTATGACTAAACCGAGAATGAGGGAAACATTTTCAGGTCGATAAGAAATAGAGAATGATATACATGTCAAAGTATAAAGAAACCGAGAACGACACAAATATTTTGAGCTAGAATCGAAACAGAGAAAGACATTCTTTTCAAATATGACAAACGCGAGACCGAGAGATACATTTTTAGCTCGATACGAAACTGAGAATGACATTCATGTCAAAATATGACAAAACCGAGATCGAGACAAATTTTTTCAGCTCGAAACGAAACCGAGAAGGACATTCATGTCAAAGTATGTTAAAACCGAGAACGAGACAAACATTCTCAGCTCGAAACGAAACCGAGAATGACATTCATGTAAAACTATGACGAAATTGAGAACGAGACAAACATTTTCAGAATGATACGAAACCGAGAATGGCATTTATGTAAAACTATGACAAAACCGAGAACGAGACAAATATTTTCAGCTCGATACGAAACCGAGAATGACATTGATGTCAAAGTATGACGAAACCGAGAACGAGACAAACATTTTCAGCTCGATACGAAATCGAGAATAACATTCATGTCAAAATATGACGAAACCGAAATCGAGACAAATATTTTAAGATCGAAACGAAACCGAGAATGACATTCATTTCAAATTTGACAAAAACGGGAACGAGAGAAGCATTTTCAGCTCGATACGAAACCGAGAATGATATTCATGTCAAAATATGTCGAAATCGAGAACGAGGCAATCATTTTCAGCTCGAAACGAAACCGAGAATGACATTCATGTCAAACTATGATTAAAACGAGAACGAGACAAAATTTCAGTTCGATACCATATCGAGAATGACATTCATTTTAAATATGACAAACCCATGAACGAGAGAGGCATTTTTAGCCCGATACGAAACCGAGAATGACATTCATGTCAAACTATGACTTAACCGAGAACGAGGGAAATATTATCAGGTCGATACGAAATAGAGAATGACATTCATGTCAAAGTATAAAGAATCCGAGAACGACACAAATATTTTGAGCTAGAATCAAAACCAAGAATGCTTTTCATTTCAAACTTGACAATCCCGAGAACGAGAGATGCATTTTTAGCTCGATACGAATCTGAGAATGACATTCTTGTCAAAATATGAAAAAAGCGAGAACGACACAAACATTTTCAGCTCAAAACGAAACCGAGAATGACATTCATGTCAAAGTATGACATAACCGAGAACGAGACAAACATTTTGAGCTCGAAACGAAACCAAGAATGACATACATTTCAAATATGACAAACCCGAGAACGAGAGAGGAATTTTTAGCACAATACGAAACCGAGAATGACATTCATGTCAAATATGACAAACCCAAGAAAGGGAGAGGCATTTTCAGGTCGATAAGAAACCGAGAATGACACTCATGTCAAAGTATGACGTAACCGAATATGTGGTAATCATTTTCAGGTCGATACGAAATAGAGAATGACATTCATGTCAATGTATAAAGAAACCGAGACCAACGAAAATATTTTCAGCTAGAATCAAAACCGAGAAAGCCATTCATTTCAAATATGACAAACGCGAGACCGAGAGATGCATTTTTAGCTCGATACGAAACTGAGAATGACATTCATGTAAAATATGACAAAACCGAGAACGAGACAAACATTTTCAGCTTGATACGAAACCGAGAAAGGAATTCATGTAAAACTATGAGAAAATCGAGAACGAGACAAATATTTTCAGCGCGATACGAAACCGAGAATTACATTTATGTCAAAGTATGACGAAACCGAGAACGAGACAAATATTTTCAGCTCGATACGAAATCGAGAATAACATTCATGTCAAAATATGACGAAACCGAAATCGAGACAAATATTTTAAGATCGAAACGAAACCGAGAATGACATTCATTTCAAATATGACAAAAACGGGAACGAGAGAAGCATTTTCAGCTCGATACGAAACCGAGAATGATATTCATGTCAAAATATGTCGAAACCGAGAACGAGGCAATCATTTTCAGCTCGAAACGAAACCGAGAATGACATTCATGTCAAACTATGATTAAAACGAGAACGAGACAAAATTTCAGTTCGATACCATATCGAGAATGACATTCATTTTAAATATGACAAACCCATGAACGAGAGAGGCATTTTTAGCCCGATACGAAACCGAGAATGACATTCATGTCAAACTATGACATAACCGAGAACGAGGGAAATATTATCAGGTCGATACGAAATAGAGAATGACATTCATGTCAAAGTATAAAGAATCCGAGAACGACACAAATATTTTGAGCTAGAATCAAAACCAAGAATGCTTTTCTTTTCAAACTTGACAATCCCGAGAACGAGAGATGCATTTTTAGCTCGATACGAATCTGAGAATGACATTCTTGTCAAAATATGAAAAAAGCGAGAACGACACAAACATTTTCAGCTCAAAACGAAAACGAGAATGACATTCATGTCAAAGTATGACATAACCGAGAACGAGACAAACATTTTGAGCTCGAAACGAAACCAAGAATGACATACATTTCAAATATGACAAACCCGAGAACGAGAGAGGAATTTTTAGCACAATACGAAACCGAGAATGACATTCATGTCAAATATGACAAACCCAAGAAAGGGAGAGGCATTTTCAGGTCGATAAGAAACCGAGAATGACACTCATGTCAAAGTATGACGTAACCGAATATGTGGGAATCATTTTCAGGTCGATACGAAATAGAGAATGACATTCATGTCAATGTATAAAGAAACCGAGACCAACGAAAATATTTTCAGCTAGAATCAAAACCGAGAAAGCCATTCATTTCAAATATGACAAACGCGAGACCGAGAGATGCATTTTTAGCTCGATACGAAACTGAGAATGACATTCATGTAAAATATGACAAAACCGAGAACGAGACAAACATTTTCAGCTCGAAACGAAAACGAGAATGACATTCATGTAAAACTATGACGAAACCGAGAACGAGACAAACATTTTCAGCTTGATACGAAACCGAGAAAGGAATTCATGTAAAACTATGAGAAAATCGAGAACGAGACAAATATTTTCAGTGCGATACGAAACCGAGAATTACATTTATGTCAAAGTATGACGAAACCGAGAACGAGACAAATATTTTCAGCTCGATACGAAACCGAAAATGACATTCATTTCAATTAAGACAATCCGAGAAGGAGAAAGACATTTTTAGCTCGATACGATACCGAGAATGACATTCATGTCAAATATGACAAACGCGAGAAGGAGAGAGGCATTTTCAGGTCGATAAGAAACCTTGAATGACATTAATGTCAAAGTATGACGAAACCGAGAACGAGACAAATATTTTCTGCTCGATACGAAATCGAGAATGACATTCATGTCAAAATATGACGATACCGAGAAAAAGACAAACATTTTGAGCTCGAAACGAAACCGAGAATGACATTCATTTCAATTAAGACAAACCGAGAAGGAGAAAGGCATTTTTAGCTCGATACGATACCAAGAATGACATTCATGTCAAATATGACAAACCGAGAAGGAGAGAGGCATTTTCAGGTCGATAAGAAACCTTGATTGACATTCATTTCAAATATGACGAAACCGAGAACGAGAGAGGCACTTTTAGCTCGATACGAAACCGAGACTGACATTCATGTCAAAGTATGACAAAACCGAGAATGAGGGATACATTTTCAGGTCGATACGAAATAGAGAATGACATTCATGTCAAAGTATAAAGAAACCGAGAACGACGCAAATATTTTGAGCTATAATCGAAACTGAAAAAGCCATTCATTTCAAATGTGACAAACGCGAGACCAACAGATACATTTTTAGCTCAATACGAAACTGAAAATAACATTCATGTCAAAATATGACAAAACCGAGATCGAGACAAACATTTTCAGCTCGAAACGAAACCGAGAAGGTCATTCATGTCAAAGTATGATAAAACCGAGAACGAAACAAACATTTTTTGCTCGAAACGAAACCGAGAATGACATTCATGTAAAACTATGACAAAACCGAGAAAGAGACAAACATTTTCAGCTTGATACGAAACCGAGAATGGCATTCATGTAAAACTATGACAAACATTTTCAACTCGATACGAAACCGAGAATGACATTAATGTCAAAGTATGACGAAACCGAGAACGGGAGAAAAAAAATTCAGCTCGATACGAAATCAAGAATGACATTCATGTCAAAATATGACGAAACCGAGAACGAGACAAATATTTTCAGCTCAAAACGAAACCGAGAATGACATTCATGTCAAAGTATGACATAACCGAGAACGAGACAAACATTTTGAGCTCGAAACGAAACCAAGAATGACATACATTTCAAATATGACAAACCCGAGAACGAGAGAGGAATTTTTAGCACAATACGAAACCGAGAATGACATTCATGTCAAATATGACAAACCCAAGAAAGGGAGAGGCATTTTCAGGTCGATAAGAAACCGAGAATGACACTCATGTCAAAGTATGACGTAACCGAATATGTGGTAATCATTTTCAGGTCGATACGAAATAGAGAATGACATTCATGTCAATGTATAAAGAAACCGAGACCAACGAAAATATTTTCAGCTAGAATCAAAACCGAGAAAGCCATTCATTTCAAATATGACAAACGCGAGACCGAGAGATGCATTTTTAGCTCGATACGAAACTGAGAATGACATTCATGTAAAATATGACAAAACCGAGAACGAGACAAACATTTTCAGCTTGATACGAAACCGAGAAAGGAATTCATGTAAAACTATGAGAAAATCGAGAACGAGACAAATATTTTCAGCGCGATACGAAACCGAGAATTACATTTATGTCAAAGTATGACGAAACCGAGAACGAGACAAATATTTTCAGCTCGATACGAAATCGAGAATAACATTCATGTCAAAATATGACGAAACCGAAATCGAGACAAATATTTTAAGATCGAAACGAAACCGAGAATGACATTCATTTCAAATATGACAAAAACGGGAACGAGAGAAGCATTTTCAGCTCGATACGAAACCGAGAATGATATTCATGTCAAAATATGTCGAAACCGAGAACGAGGCAATCATTTTCAGCTCGAAACGAAACCGAGAATGACATTCATGTCAAACTATGATTAAAACGAGAACGAGACAAAATTTCAGTTCGATACCATATCGAGAATGACATTCATTTTAAATATGACAAACCCATGAACGAGAGAGGCATTTTTAGCCCGATACGAAACCGAGAATGACATTCATGTCAAACTATGACATAACCGAGAACGAGGGAAATATTATCAGGTCGATACGAAATAGAGAATGACATTCATGTCAAAGTATAAAGAATCCGAGAACGACACAAATATTTTGAGCTAGAATCAAAACCAAGAATGCTTTTCTTTTCAAACTTGACAATCCCGAGAACGAGAGATGCATTTTTAGCTCGATACGAATCTGAGAATGACATTCTTGTCAAAATATGAAAAAAGCGAGAACGACACAAACATTTTCAGCTCAAAACGAAAACGAGAATGACATTCATGTCAAAGTATGACATAACCGAGAACGAGACAAACATTTTGAGCTCGAAACGAAACCAAGAATGACATACATTTCAAATATGACAAACCCGAGAACGAGAGAGGAATTTTTAGCACAATACGAAACCGAGAATGACATTCATGTCAAATATGACAAACCCAAGAAAGGGAGAGGCATTTTCAGGTCGATAAGAAACCGAGAATGACACTCATGTCAAAGTATGACGTAACCGAATATGTGGGAATCATTTTCAGGTCGATACGAAATAGAGAATGACATTCATGTCAATGTATAAAGAAACCGAGACCAACGAAAATATTTTCAGCTAGAATCAAAACCGAGAAAGCCATTCATTTCAAATATGACAAACGCGAGACCGAGAGATGCATTTTTAGCTCGATACGAAACTGAGAATGACATTCATGTAAAATATGACAAAACCGAGAACGAGACAAACATTTTCAGCTCGAAACGAAAACGAGAATGACATTCATGTAAAACTATGACGAAACCGAGAACGAGACAAACATTTTCAGCTTGATACGAAACCGAGAAAGGAATTCATGTAAAACTATGAGAAAATCGAGAACGAGACAAATATTTTCAGTGCGATACGAAACCGAGAATTACATTTATGTCAAAGTATGACGAAACCGAGAACGAGACAAATATTTTCAGCTCGATACGAAACCGAAAATGACATTCATTTCAATTAAGACAATCCGAGAAGGAGAAAGACATTTTTAGCTCGATACGATACCGAGAATGACATTCATGTCAAATATGACAAACGCGAGAAGGAGAGAGGCATTTTCAGGTCGATAAGAAACCTTGAATGACATTAATGTCAAAGTATGACGAAACCGAGAACGAGACAAATATTTTCTGCTCGATACGAAATCGAGAATGACATTCATGTCAAAATATGACGATACCGAGAAAAAGACAAACATTTTGAGCTCGAAACGAAACCGAGAATGACATTCATTTCAATTAAGACAAACCGAGAAGGAGAAAGGCATTTTTAGCTCGATACGATACCAAGAATGACATTCATGTCAAATATGACAAACCGAGAAGGAGAGAGGCATTTTCAGGTCGATAAGAAACCTTGATTGACATTCATTTCAAATATGACGAAACCGAGAACGAGAGAGGCACTTTTAGCTCGATACGAAACCGAGACTGACATTCATGTCAAAGTATGACAAAACCGAGAATGAGGGATACATTTTCAGGTCGATACGAAATAGAGAATGACATTCATGTCAAAGTATAAAGAAACCGAGAACGACGCAAATATTTTGAGCTATAATCGAAACTGAAAAAGCCATTCATTTCAAATGTGACAAACGCGAGACCAACAGATACATTTTTAGCTCAATACGAAACTGAAAATAACATTCATGTCAAAATATGACAAAACCGAGATCGAGACAAACATTTTCAGCTCGAAACGAAACCGAGAAGGTCATTCATGTCAAAGTATGATAAAACCGAGAACGAAACAAACATTTTTTGCTCGAAACGAAACCGAGAATGACATTCATGTAAAACTATGACAAAACCGAGAAAGAGACAAACATTTTCAGCTTGATACGAAACCGAGAATGGCATTCATGTAAAACTATGACAAACATTTTCAACTCGATACGAAACCGAGAATGACATTAATGTCAAAGTATGACGAAACCGAGAACGGGAGAAAAAAAATTCAGCTCGATACGAAATCAAGAATGACATTCATGTCAAAATATGACGAAACCGAGAACGAGACAAATATTTTGAGGTCGAAAAGAAACCGAGAATGACATTCATGTCAAAGTGTGACAAAACCGAGAACAAGGGAAATATTTTCAGGTCGATACGAAATAGAGAATGACATTCATGTCAAAGTATATAGAATCTGAGAAGGACGCAAATATTTTGAGCTAGAATCGAAACCGAGAAAGCCATTAATTTCAAATATGACAAACGCGAGACCGAGAGATACATTTTTAGATCGACACGAAACTGAGAATGACATTCTTATCAAAATATGAAAAACCGAGAACGACACAAACATTTTCAGCTCAAAACGAAACCGAGAATGACATTCATGTCAAAGTATGACATAACCGAGAACGAGACAAACATTTTGAGCTCGAAACGAAACCAAGAATGACATTCATGTCAAATATGACAAACCCGAAAAAGGGAGAGGCATTTTCAGGTCGATAAGAAACCGAGAATGACATTCATGTCAAAGTATGACGAAACCGAGAATGAGGGAATCATTTTCAGGTCGATACGAAATCGAGAATGACATTCATTTCAAAATATGACGAAACCGAAAACAAGACAAACATTTTGAGCTCGAAACGAAACCGAGAATGACATTCATTTCAAATAAGACAATCCGAGAAGGAGAAAGGCATTTTTAGCTCAATACGATACCGAGAATGACATTCATGTCAAATATGACAAACCCGAGAAGGAGAGACGCATTTTCAGGTCGATAAGAAACCTTGAATGACATTAACTTCAAATATGACGAAACCGAGAACGAGAGAGGCACTTTTAGCTCGATTCGAAACCGAGACTGACATTCATGTCCAAGTATGACAAAACCGAAAATGAGGGAAACATTTTCAGCTCGAAATGAAACCGAGAATGACATTCATGTAAAACTATGATTAAAACGATAACGAGACAAAAATTTTAAGTTCGATACGAAATCGATAATGACATCCATTTCAAATTTTACAAACCCGAGAACGAGAGAGGCATTTTTAGCCCGATACGAAACCGAGAATGACATTCATGTGAAAGTATGACTAAACCGAGAATGAGGGAAACATTTTCAGGTCGATAAGAAATAGAGAATGATATACATGTCAAAGTATAAAGAAACCGAGAACGACACAAATATTTTGAGCTAGAATCGAAACCGAGAAAGACATTCTTTTCAAATATGACAAACGCGAGACCGAGAGATACATTTTTAGCTCGATACGAAACTGAGAATGACATTCATGTCAAAATATGACGAAACCGAGAACGAGACAAACATTTTCAGCTCGATACGAAATCGAGAATAACATTCATGTCAAAATATGACGAAACCGAAATCGAGACAAATATTTTAAGATCGAAACGAAACCGAGAATGACATTCATTTCAAATATGACAAAAACGGGAACGAGAGAAGCATTTCCAGCTCGATACGAAACCGAGAATGATATTCATGTCAAAGTATGTCGAAACCGAGAACGAGGCAATCATTTTCAGCTCGATACGAAACCGAGAATGACATTCATGTCAAACTATGATTAAAACGAGAACGAGACAAAATTTCAGTTCGATACCATATCGAGAATGACATTCATTTTAAATATGACAAACCCATGAACGAGAGAGGCATTTTTAGCCCGATACGAAACCGAGAATGACATTCATGTCAAATATGACAAACCAAAGAAAGGGAGAGGCATTTTCAGGTCGATAAGAAACCGAGAATGACACTCATGTCAAAGTATGACGTAACCGAGAATGTGGGAATCATTTTCAGGTCGATACGAAATAGAGAATGACATTCATGTCAATGTATAAAGAAACCGAGAACAACGAAAATATTTTCAGCTAGAATCAAAACCGAGAAAGCCATTCATTTCAAATATGACAAACGCGAGACCGAGAGATGCATTTTTAGCTCGATACGAAACTGAGAATGACATTCATGTAAAATATGACAAAACCGAGAACGAGACAAACATTTTCAGCTCCAAACGAAAACGAGAATGACATTCATGTAAAACTATGACGAAACCGAGAACGAGACAAACATTTTCAGCTTGATACGAAACCGAGAAAGGAATTCATGTAAAACTATGAGAAAATCGAGAACGAGACAAATATTTTCAGCGCGATACGAAACCGAGAATTACATTTATGTCAAAGTATGACGAAACCGAGAACGAGACAATTATTTTCAGCTCGATACGAAATCGAGAATGACATTCATGTCAAAATATGACGATACCGAGAAAAAGACAAACATTTTGAGCTCGAAACGAAACCGAGAATGACATTCATTTCAATTAAGACAAACCGAGAAGGAGAAAGGCATTTTTAGCTCGATACGATACCAAGAATGACATTCATGTCAAATATGACAAACCGAGAAGGAGAGAGGCATTTTCAGGTCGATAAGAAACCTTGATTGACATTCATTTCAAATATGACGAAACCGAGAACGAGAGAGGCACTTTTAGCTCGATACGAAACCGAGACTGACATTCATGTCAAAGTATGACAAAACCGAGAATGAGGGATACATTTTCAGGTCGATACGAAATAGAGAATAACATTCATGTCAAAGTATAAAGAAACCGGGAACGACGCAAATATTTTGAGCTATAATCGAAACTGAAAAAGCCATTCATTTCAAATGTGACAAACGCGAGACCAACAGATACATTTTTAGCTCAATACGAAACTGAAAATAACATTCATGTCTAAATATGACAAAACCGAGATCGAGACAAACATTTTCAGCTCGAAACGAAACCGAGAAGGACATTCATGTCAAAGTATGATAAAACCGAGAACGAAACAAACATTTTTTGCTCGAAACGAAACCGAGAATGACATTCATGTAAAACTATGACGAAACCGAGAAAGAGACAAACATTTTCAGCTTGATACGAAACCGAGAATGGCATTCATGTAAAACTATGACAAACATTTTCAACTCGATACGAAACCGAGAATGACATTAATGTCAAAGTATGACGAAACCGAGAACGAGAGAAAAAATTTTCAGCTCGATACGAAATCAAGAATGACATTCATGTCAAAATATGACGAAACCGAGAACGAGACAAACATTTTGAGGTCGAAAAGAAACCGAGAATGACATTCATGTCAAAGTGTGACAAAACCGAGAACAAGGGAAATATTTTCAGGTCGATACGAAATAGAGAATGACATTCATGTCAAAGTATATAGAATCCGAGAAGGACGCAAATATTTTGAGCTAGAATCGAAACCGAGAAAGCCATTAATTTCAAATATGACAAACGCGAGACCGAGAGATACATTTTTAGCTCGACACGAAACTGAGAATGACATTCTTGTCAAAATATGAAAAACCGAGAACGACACAAACATTTTCAGCTCAAAACGAAACCGAGAATGACATTCATGTCAAAGTATGACATAACCGAGAACGAGACAAACATTTTGAGCTCGAAACGAAACCAAGAATGACATTCATGTCAAATATGACAAACCCGAAAAAGGGAGATGCATTTTCAGGTCGATAAGAAACCGAGAATGACATTCATGTCAAAGTATGACGAAACCGAGAATGAGGGAATCATTTTCAGGTCGATACGAAATCGAGAATGACATTCATTTCAAAATATGACGAAACCGAAAACAAGACAAACATTTTGAGCTCGAAACGTTACCGAGAATGACATTCATTTCAAATAAGACAATCCGAGAAGGAGAGAGGCATTTTTAGCTCAATACGATACCGAGAATGACATTCATGTCAAATATGACAAACCCGAGAAGGAGAGACGCATTTTCAGGTCGATAAGAAACCTTGAATGACATTAATTTCAAATATGACGAAACCGAGAATGAGAGAGGCACTTTTAGCTCGATTCGAAACCGAGACTGACATTCATGTCCAAGTATGACAAAACCGAAAATGAGGGAAACATTTTCAGCTCGAAATGAAACCGAGAATGACATTCATGTAAAACTATGACGAAATTGAGAACGAGACAAACATTTTCAGCTTGATACGAAACCGAGAGTAGCATTCATGTAAAACTATGACAATACCGAGAACGAGACAAACATTTTCAGCTCGATATGAAACCGAGAATGACATTGATGTCAAACTATGATTAACCCTTTCATGCATAAATTTACTTGAAACTTGAATTTATATATGGGAAAAATATATGTGATAGTGTGTATACAAATGACTATTCAAAGTGTTAAATATATTTTTTTCTTTTATTGAATACATAATACAGTTAAAATGTATTGCCACCTCATATGAGGTTTCCATGCAAAATGGGTTAAAACTTCAATGTATATATGGAAAAAATATATGTGATACAGTGTGTATACAAATGTCTATTCAAAGTGATATATTTATTTTTTCACATATTGAATACAGAATACAGTTAAAATTTATTGTCACCTCATGTGAGGTTTCCATGCAAAATGGGTTCAACATCAAAGTTTTACTCTTCACTTTGTATGATAATTCCCAAAGCACTCAGGACACAAATGAACATTACAACGTCCTCAAAGATATCTTGTTTTTCTCTTGCACACATTATATTTGCAACAAGTGCAAACTTTCCTTCTGTCTTCTCCATCATATCCTAGTGCTTCTGTAACATGCTGAGTGTTTCTCTTCTTCGTTGTTTCCTGTGGTGTACTGGGCCTGCCTCTTTTTCCATGTGATGAAAAATGCGCATGTACAATATTTTATTCTTCAATGTGTGAAGATATAATGCAACAAGGAAAACCATAAGGTCTACTCCCCCCATATGCTTATTATATAGCTGTATTGCAAATGGTCTTGGTATTTCAATGTTACTATTTGTTGCTTTGCTCCCACGTTTGGCAGAATGTTGTGGCTCTATGCAAGCAAATGAAGAAACAACACGAACCATATTTGTCATTCCACTTGGTTACTGTTATGGTTTCTCTAGATGTAGCTACACACATTGATCCCCTGCTCATTTTTTTCCATTTCCTTGTCTGACAGAAGTTTTGCTTCAGCTCCTTGAAGTCTGTTTGACCTGCATGTACCAATCACATATATGCCTTGCTTTTCCAACTCCAAGACTAATGGCACCGACGTAAAGAGATTGTCAAAATATACCTTGTGATTTCGCCCTATTATGTCATGACAGACGAAGAACGACGTCCCCTGTAACGTCAAATTCACTAGAATTTTCTCTTCCTGCAACAGAACCTGGATAGACTTCAAAGCAATATACATATCCGGACACTCCTGCTCTTGCCCACACTTTGAATCCCCACTTTCGAGGTTTTGATTTTATATATATTGCTTCAATGATGACCGTCCCTTGAATGGAATCATCATCTCATCTACGGAATGAGATTCTTCTGGAGTCCGAGCTTTGTGGAAAGTTTCGTGTAATTTGTCAATTACAGGTTTGATTTTTGTAAGACGATCAATATTGTCTCCGGATACTTAATTTTTATCCGAAAAATGCAGAAATCTTCTTATTTCTTCGAATCTGTTGATTGACATGTGATCAGCTACCATAAATAAACGAAGTCCTGAGTCTGAAGACCAGTGCTGTCTAATTCTGGCGTATTTGATATGTCATAACAAAATTTATGCCAATAAATTGTTTCAGTTCACTCAAATTTAGATTGAAATTTTCTTTTCATTTCTGTGTGGCATATAAATTGCTCTGATACACAATGTCACATAACAATTCAACTGGAACTAAAGCAGTAAAGTAATTAAATGGAGTATCACCCTGAACACTAGTTGTTACTTGTGTGGTAAATGGGGGAGGGATGCTTGCATGAGAATTTTCCTTCATACTATACCATACTGTATCACGTTTTGGAGGCTTCTTTTTAGACACCGTAAAATTTTACCCATTGCTAGTTTCTTTCTCATCATTTGACGGGGAATTGTTGATCATTTGTAAGAATGCATTGGAGTTGCTTTCATCACTACTTGATACTTCAGATTTAGGATGAAAGGTCTTGTCAAGGTCACTGTCATCAGTTTCGAACCCATCTTCAGATCCTGAAGGATAGTCGAGTAGCATTTGGATGTCCTTCGAAGTTATCAGCTTTTTTGGCATTTTGAAAACTGAAATATACAAAGAAAAAGCAAATTAATACTGCAATTATCTAAAAACAAGGAAATAGCCTACTGAAAACAAATTTATATCATTCTATAGATTGTCATGAAAAATGCAAAAAGTATCAAGAGAAAAATATTGTAACTATGTTTTATAACCTGTTCTAAACAAATACATTTTTTATTTGTATGTTTAGGTGCTAAGTTGTGTAAAAACATTATATACAATGATAAGCTCTTTACTATGCAATCATATTCATACCACATCCCTATTTCGCCTTTCAAGTTGTGCTGTTGCTACCTAGACAAAGTTGCATTTTTGGGGGGTAGGATTTGAAGCGAAATACAAAAATTCACTGTATTACTTCGTATTTTCTCCAATTTGTGGGAGGGGGTAATGACCCCCCCTCCCCTACATCCAACCATGAGGCTACCATAACATAACGGGAAATCTAAAGTAATTCAATTTACAACTGAGCACACAAAGTTCTTTTCATTTTCAAATATGTTATTTTCACTCCAAAATAAATTTCACAGCATGTGCAAAACACACTTCGGAAAATTCCTTCCTATGCTCATAAAAACCCCAGATGCATGGAAACCTCATATGAGGTTACAACATTTATTACAATAAAAAGTACTTTTTCTTGAATATGGGGAAAAAATAAGAATTGAATGCTAATCTAGGATTAATTCCACCCATAAAATAATTTTCTTACCTTTTGATCGTCCTTATATCACCTACAACCAGCTTCAGCAACTGCAGCACATGACGCCTACGCATAAACAAAGACTCACCAGCTTGACCTTGGGGAACACAAGAAAGAAGCAGCACTAGCCATCTAGCGACGAACCATGAAAGGTTTAAAAAACCTCACTTGAGGCTTATATGCATCTATGGATGCAATAGTTTAAAAAATACACTAACGGACATATTTTTAATAAATTATTTAAAATACAGCCTCATATGAGGTTGCTATGCATGAAAGGGTTAAAACGAGAACGAGACAAAAAAATTCAGTTCGATACGATATCGAGAATGACATTCATTTTAAATATGACAAACCCAGGAACGAGAGAGGCATTTTTAGCCCGATACGAAACCGAGAATGACATTCATGTCAAACTATGACAAAACCGAGAACCAGGGAAACATTATCAGGTCGATACGAAATAGAGAATGACATTCATGTCAAAGTATAAAGAAACCGAGAACGACATAAATATTTTGAGCTAGAATCGAAAGCGAGAATGCCTTTCATTTCAAACTTGAGAATCCCGAGAACGAGAGATGCTATTTTAGCTCGATACGAAACTGAGAATGACATTCATGTCAAAGTATGACATAACCGAGAACGAGACAAACATTTTGAGGTCGAAACGAAAACAAGAATGACATACATTTCAAATATGAGAAACCCGAGAACTAGAGAGGGATTTTTAGCACAATACGAAACCGAGAATGACATTCATGTCAAATATGACAAACCCGAGAAGGGGTGAGGCATTTTCAGGTCGATAGGAAACCGAGAATGACATTCATGTCAAAGTATGACGAAACCGAGAATGAGGGAATCATTTTCAGGTCGATACGAAATTGAGAATGACATTCATGTCAATGTATAAAGAAACCGAGAACGACGAAAATATTTTGAGCTAGAATCAAAACCGAGAAAGCCATTTATTTCAAATATGACAAACGCGAGACCGAGAGATGCATTTTTAGCCCGATACGAAACTGAGAATGACATTCTTGTAAAATATGACAAAACCGAGAACGAGACAAATATTTTCAGCTCGAAACGAAACCGAGAATGACATTCATGAAAAACTATGACGAAACCGAGAACGAGACAAACATTTTCAGCTTGATACGAAACCGAGAAAGGAATTCATATAAACCTATGACAAAATCGAGAACGAGACAAACATTTTCAGCTCGATATGAAACCGAGAATTACATTGATGTCAAAGTATGACGAAACCGAGAACGAGACAAACATTTTGAGATCGAAACGAAACCGAAAATGACATTCATTTCAAATATGACAAACCCGAGAAAGAGAGGCATTTTTAGCTCCATACGAAACCGAGAATGATATTCATGTCAAAGTATGTCGGAACCGAGAAGGAGGCAAACATTTTCAGCTCGAAACGAAACCGAAAATGACGTTCATGTCAAACTATGATTAAAACGAGAACGAGACAAAAAAATTCAGTTCGATACGATATCGAGAATGACATTCATTTTAAATATGACAAACCCAAGAACGAGAGAGGCATTTTTAGCCCGATACGAAACCGAGAATGACATTCAAGTCAAACTATGACAAAACCGAGAACAAGGGAACATTATCAGGTCGATACGAAATAGAGAATGACATTCATGTCAAAGTATGACGAAACCGAGAACGAGACAAACATTTTCAGCTCGATACGAAATCAAGAATGACATTCATGTCAAAATATGACGAAACTGAGAACGAGACAAACATTTTGAGATCGAAAAGAAACCGAGAATGACATTCATGTCAAATATGACAAACGCGAGACCGAGAGATACATTTTTAGCTTGATACGAAACTGAGAATGACATTCATGTCACAATATGACAAAACCGAGAACGAGACAAACATTTTCAGCTCCAAACGAAACCGAGAATGACATTCATGTCAAATATGACAAACCCAAGAAAGGGAGAGGCATTTTCAGGTCGATAAGAAACCGAGAATGACACTCATGTCAAAGTATGACGTAACCGAGAATGTGGGAATCATTTTCAGGTCGATACGAAATAGAGAATGACATTCATGTCAATGTATAAAGAAACCGAGAACAACGAAAATATTTTCAGCTAGAATCAAAACCGAGAAAGCCATTCATTTCAAATATGACAAACGCGAGACCGAGAGATGCATTTTTAGCTCGGTACGAAACTGAGAATGACATTCATGTAAAATATGACAAAACCGAGAACGAGACAAACATTTTCAGCTCCAAACGAAAACGAGAATGACATTCATGTAAAACTATGACGAAACCGAGAACGAGACAAACATTTTCAGCTTGATACGAAACCGAGAAAGGAATTCATGTAAAACTATGAGAAAATCGAGAACGAGACAAATATTTTCAGCGCGATACGAAACCGAGAATTACATTTATGTCAAAGTATGACGAAACCGAGAACGAGACAAATATTTTCAGCTCGATACGAAATCGAGAATGACATTCATGTCAAAATATGACGATACCGAGAAAAAGACAAACATTTTGAGCTCGAAACGAAACCGAGAATGACATTCATTTCAATTAAGACAAACCGAGAAGGAGAAAGGCATTTTTAGCTCGATACGATACCAAGAATGACATTCATGTCAAATATGACAAACCGAGAAGGAGAGAGGCATTTTCAGGTCGATAAGAAACCTTGATTGACATTCATTTCAAATATGACGAAACCGAGAACGAGAGAGGCACTTTTAGCTCGATACGAAACCGAGACTGACATTCATGTCAAAGTATGACAAAACCGAGAATGAGGGATACATTTTCAGGTCGATACGAAATAGAGAATGACATTCATGTCAAAGTATAAAGAAACCGAGAACGACGCAAATATTTTGAGCTATAATCGAAACTGAAAAAGCCATTCATTTCAAATGTGACAAACGCGAGACCAACAGATACATTTTTAGCTCAATACGAAACTGAAAATAACATTCATGTCAAAATATGACAAAACCGAGATCGAGACAAACATTTTCAGCTCGAAACGAAACCGAGAAGGACATTCATGTCAAAGTATGATAAAACCGAGAACGAAACAAACATTTTTTGCTCGAAACGAAACCGAGAATGACATTCATGTAAAACTATGACGAAACCGAGAAAGAGACAAACATTTTCAGCTTGATACGAAACCGAGAATGGCATTCATGTAAAACTATGACAAACATTTTCAACTCGATACGAAACCGAGAATGACATTAATGTCAAAGTATGACGAAACCGAGAACGAGAGAAAAAATTTTCAGCTCGATACGAAATCAAGAATGACATTCATGTCAAAATATGACGAAACCGAGAACGAGACAAACATTTTGAGGTCGAAAAGAAACCGAGAATGACATTCATGTCAAAGTGTGACAAAACCGAGAACAAGGGAAATATTTTCAGGTCGATACGAAATAGAGAATGACATTCATGTCAAAGTATATAGAATCCGAGAAGGACGCAAATATTTTGAGCTAGAATCGAAACCGAGAAAGCCATTAATTTCAAATATGACAAACGCGAGACCGAGAGATACATTTTTAGCTCGACACGAAACTGAGAATGACATTCTTGTCAAAATATGAAAAACCGAGAACGACACAAACATTTTCAGCTCAAAACGAAACCGAGAATGACATTCATGTCAAAGTATGACATAACCGAGAACGAGACAAACATTTTGAGCTCGAAACGAAACCAAGAATGACATTCATGTCAAATATGACAAACCCGAAAAAGGGAGATGCATTTTCAGGTCGATAAGAAACCGAGAATGACATTCATGTCAAAGTATGACGAAACCGAGAATGAGGGAATCATTTTCAGGTCGATAAGAAACCGAGAATGACATTCATGTCAAAGTATGACGAAACCGAGAATGAGGGAATCATTTTCAGGTCGATACGAAATCGAGAATGACATTCATTTCAAAATATGACGAAACCGAAAACAAGACAAACATTTTGAGCTCGAAACGAAACCTTGAATGACATTAATTTCAAATATGACGAAACCGAGAACGAGAGAGGCACTTTTAGCTCGATTCGAAACCGAGACTGACATTCATGTCCAAGTATGACAAAACCGAAAATGAGAGAAACATTTTCAGCTCGAAATGAAACCGAGAATGACATTCATGTAAAACTATGACGAAATTGAGAACGAGACAAATATTTTCAGCTTGATACGAAACCGAGAGTAGCATTCATGTAAAACTATGACAATACCGAGAACGAGACAAACATTTTCAGCTCGATATGAAACCGAGAATGACATTGATGTCAAACTATGATTAACCCTTTCATGCATAAATTTACTTGAAACTTGAATTTATATATGGGAAAAATATATGTGATAGTGTGTATACAAATGACTATTCAAAGTGTTAAATATATTTTTTTTCACATATTGAATACATAATACAGTTAAAATGTATTGCCACCTCATATGAGGTTTCCATGCAAAATGGGTTAAAACTTCAATGTATATATGGAAAAAATATATGTGATACAGTGTGTATACAAATGTCTATTCAAAGTGATATATTTATTTTTTCACATATTGAATACAGAATACAGTTAAAATTTATTGTCACCTCATGTGAGGTTTCCATGCAAAATGGGTTCAACATCAAAGTTTTACTCTTCACTTTGTATGATAATTCCCAAAGCACTCAGGACACAAATGAACATTACAACGTCCTCAAAGATATCTTGTTTTTCTCTTGCACACATTATATTTGCAACAAGTGCAAACTTTCCTTCTGTCTTCTCCATCATATCCTAGTGCTTCTGTAACATGCTGAGTGTTTCTCTTCTTCGTTGTTTCCTGTGGTGTACTGGGCCTGCCTCTTTTTCCATGTGATGAAAAATGCGCATGTACAATATTTTATTCTTCAATGTGTGAAGATATAATGCAACAAGGAAAACCATAAGGTCTACTCCCCCCATATGCTTATTATATAGCTGTATTGCAAATGGTCTTGGTATTTCAATGTTACTATTTGTTGCTTTGCTCCCACGTTTGGCAGAATGTTGTGGCTCTATGCAAGCAAATGAAGAAACAACACGAACCATATTTGTCATTCCACTTGGTTACTGTTATGGTTTCTCTAGATGTAGCTACACACATTGATCCCCTGCTCATTTTTTTCCATTTCCTTGTCTGACAGAAGTTTTGCTTCAGCTCCTTGAAGTCTGTTTGACCTGCATGTACCAATCACATATATGCCTTGCTTTTCCAACTCCAAGACTAATGGCACCGACGTAAAGAGATTGTCAAAATATACCTTGTGATTTCGCCCTATTATGTCATGACAGACGAAGAACGACGTCCCCTGTAACGTCAAATTCACTAGAATTTTCTCTTCCTGCAACAGAACCTGGATAGACTTCAAAGCAATATACATATCCGGACACTCCTGCTCTTGCCCACACTTTGAATCCCCACTTTCGAGGTTTTGATTTTATATATATTGCTTCAATGATGACCGTCCCTTGAATGGAATCATCATCTCAAGTAGTGGTATTGGCTCTACAACCAGTGCCGGAAAGGAAGAGCTCCTCTCTAGCAGATTTGCTATACTTAAAACTTGCTCAACATGTTCATATGAGCTTTTTGCTCAAGTGTGGAACCCTGCCTAATCCAAGATTTTTGTAAAAATGCCCTCTTCAGAAAGGAAGAGCTCCCTCAGATTGAGAATGACATTCATTTCAAATAAGACAATCCGAGAAGGAGAAAGGCATTTTTAGCTCAATACGATACCGAGAATGACATTCATGTCAAATATGACAAACCCGAGAAGGAGAGACGCATTTTCAGGTCGATAAGAAACCTTGAATGACATTAATTTCAAATATGACGAAACCGAGAACGAGAGAGGCACTTTTAGAACGATTCGAAACCGAGACTGACATTCATGTCCAAGTATGACAAAACTGAAAATGAGGGAAACATTTTCAGCTCGAAATGAAACCGAGAATGACATTCATGTAAAACTATGATTAAAACGAGAACGAGACAAAAATTTTCAGTTCGATACGAAATCGATAATGACATCCATTTCAAATTTTACAAACCCGAGAACGAGAGAGGCATTTTTAGCCCGATACGAAACCGAGAATGACATTCATGTGAAAGTATGACTAAACCGAGAATGAGGGAAACATTTTCAGGTCGATAAGAAATAGAGAATGATATACATGCCAAAGTATAAAGAAACCGAGAACGACACAAATATTTTGAGCTAGAATCGAAACCGAGAAAGACATTCTTTTCAAATATGACAAACGCGAGACCGAGAGATACATTTTTAGCTCGATACGAAACTGAGAATGACATTCATGTCAAAATATGACAAAACCGAGATCGAGACAAATTTTTTCAGCTCGAAACGAAACCGAGAAGGACATTCATGTCAAAGTATGTTAAAACCGAGAACGAGACAAACATTCTCAGCTCGATACGAAACCGAGAATGACATTCATGTAAAACTAAGACGAAATTGAGAACGAGACAAACATTTTCAGAATGATACGAAACCGAGAATGGCATTCATGTAAAACTATGACAAAACCGAGAACGAGACAAATATTTTCAGCTCGATACGAAACCGAGAATGACATTGATGTCAAAGTATGACGAAACCGAGAACGAGACAAACATTTTCAGCTCGATACGAAATCGAGAATAACATTCATGTCAAAATATGACGAAACCGAAATCGAGACAAATATTTTAAGATCGAAACGAAACCGAGAATGACATTCATTTCAAATATGACAAAAACGGGAACGAGAGAAGCATTTTCAGCTCGATACGAAACCGAGAATGATATTCATGTCAAAGTATGTCAAAACCGAGAACGAGGCAATCATTTTCAGCTCGAAACGAAACCGAGAATGGAAAAAGGGAGAGGCATTTTCAGGTCGATAAGAAACCGAGAATGACATTCATGTCAAAGTATGACGAAACCGAGAATGAGGGAATCATTTTCAGGTCGATACGAAATCGAGAATGACATTCATTTCAAAATATGACGAAACCGAAAACAAGACAAACATTTTGAGCTCGAAACGAAACCGAGAATGACATTCATTTCAAATAAGACAATCCGAGAAGGAGAAAGGCATTTTTAGCTCAATACGATACCGAGAATGACATTCATGTCAAATATGACAAACCCGAGAAGGAGAGACGCATTTTCAGGTCGATAAGAAACCTTGAATGACATTAATTTCAAATATGACGAAACCGAGAACGAGAGAGGCACTTTTAGCTCGATTCGAAACCGAGACTGACATTCATGTCCAAGTATGGCAAAACCGAAAATGAGGGAAACATTTTCAGCTCGAAATGAAACCGAGAATGACATTCATGTAAAACTATGATTAAAACGAGAACGAGACAAAAATTTTCAGTTCGATACGAAATCGATAATGACATCCATTTCAAACTTTACAAACCCGAGAACGAGAGAGGCATTTTTAGCCCGATACGAAACCGAGAATGACATTCATGTGAAAGTATGACTAAACCGAGAATGAGGGAAACATTTTCAGGTCGATAAGAAATAGAGAATGATATACATGCCAAAGTATAAAGAAACCGAGAACGACACAAATATTTTGAGCTAGAATCGAAACCGAGAAAGACATTCTTTTCAAATATGACAAACGCGAGACCGAGAGATACATTTTTAGCTCGATACGAAACTGAGAATGACATTCATGTCAAAATATGACAAAACCGAGATCGAGACAAATTTTTTCAGCTCGAAACGAAACCGAGAAGGACATTCATGTCAAAGTATGTTAAAACCGAGAACGAGACAAACATTCTCAGCTCGAAACGAAACCGAGAATGACATTCATGTAAAACTATGACGAAATTGAGAACGAGACAAACATTTTCAGAATGATACGAAACCGAGAATGGCATTTATGTAAAACTATGACAAAACCGAGAACGAGACAAATATTTTCAGCTCGATACGAAACCGAGAATGACATTGATGTCAAAGTATGACGAAACCGAGAACGAGACAAACATTTTCAGCTCGATACGAAATCGAGAATAACATTCATGTCAAAATATGACGAAACCGAAATCGAGACAAATATTTTAAGATCGAAACGAAACCGAGAATGACATTCATTTCAAATATGACAAAAACGGGAACGAGAGAAGCATTTTCAGCTCGATACGAAACCGAGAATGATATTCATGTCAAAGTATGTCGAAACCGAGAACGAGGCAATCATTTTCAGCTCGAAACGAAACCGAGAATGACATTCATGTCAAACTATGATTAAAACGAGAACGAGACAAAATTTCAGTTCGATACCATATCGAGAATGACATTCATTTTAAATATGACAAACCCATGAACGAGAGAGGCATTTTTAGCCCGATACGAAACCGAGAATGACATTCATGTCAAACTATGACATAACCGAGAACGAGGAAAATATTATCAGGTCGATACGAAATAGAGAATGACATTCATGTCAAAGTATAAAGAATCCGAGAACGACACAAATATTTTGAGCTAGAATCGAAACCAAGAATGCTTTTCATTTCAAACTTGACAATCCCGAGAACGAGAGATGCATTTTTAGCTCGATACGAATCTGAGAATGACATTCTTGTCAAAATATGAAAAAAGCGAGAACGACACAAACATTTTCAGCTCAAAACGAAACCGAGAATGACATTCATGTCAAAGTATGACGAAACCGAGAATGAGGGAATCATTTTCAGGTCGATACGAAATCGAGAATGACATTCATTTCAAAATATGACGAAACCGAAAACAAGACAAACATTTTGAGCTCGAAACGAAACCTTGAATGACATTAATTTCAAATATGACGAAACCGAGAACGAGAGAGGCACTTTTAGCTCGATTCGAAACCGAGACTGACATTCATGTCCAAGTATGACAAAACCGAAAATGAGAGAAACATTTTCAGCTCGAAATGAAACCGAGAATGACATTCATGTAAAACTATGACGAAATTGAGAACGAGACAAATATTTTCAGCTTGATACGAAACCGAGAGTAGCATTCATGTAAAACTATGACAATACCGAGAACGAGACAAACATTTTCAGCTCGATATGAAACCGAGAATGACATTGATGTCAAACTATGATTAAAACGAGAACGAGACAAAAAAATTCAGTTCGATTCGATATAGAGAATGACATTCATTTTAAATATGACAAACCCAGGAACGAGAGAGTCATTTTTAGCCCGATACGAAACCGAGAATGACATTCATGTCAAACTATGACAAAACCGAGAACCAGGGAAACATTATCAGGTCGATACGAAATAGAGAATGACATTCATGTCAAAGTATAAAGAAACCGAGAACGACACAAATATTTTGAGCTAGAATCGAAAGCGAGAATGCCTTTCATTTCAAACTTGAGAATCCCGAGAACGAGAGATGCTATTTTAGCTCGATACGAAACTGAGAATGACATTCATGTCAAAGTATGACATAACCGAGAACGAGACAAACATTTTGAGGTCGAAACGAAACCAAGAATGACATACATTTCAAATATGAGAAACCCGAGAACGAGAGAGGGATTTTTAGCACAATACGAAACCGAGAATGACATTCATGTCAAATATGACAAACCCGAGAAGGGGTGAGGCATTTTCAGGTCGATAGGAAACCGAGAATGACATTCATGTCAAAGTATGACGAAACCGAGAATGAGGGAATCATTTTCAGGTCGATACGAAATAGAGAATGACATTCATGTCAATGTATAAAGAAACCGAGAACGACGAAAATATTTTGAGCTAGAATCAAAACCGAGAAAGCCATTTATTTCAAATATGACAAACGCGAGACCGAGAGATGCATTTTTAGCCCGATACGAAACTGAGAATGACATTCTTGTAAAATATGAAAAACCGAGAACGAGACAAACATTTTGAGATCGAAAAGAAACCGAGAAAGCCATTCATTTCAAATATGACAAACGCGAGACCTAGAGATGCATTTTTAGCTCGATACGAAACTGAGAATGACATTCAAGTCAAAATATGGCAAAAACGAGAACGAGACAAACATTTTCAGCTCGAAACGAATCCGAGATTGACATTCATGTCAAAGTATGACAAAACCAAGAACGAGACAAACATTTTCAGCTTGATACAAAACAGAGAATGACATTAATGTCAAACTATGATGAAAACAAGAACGAGACAAAAATTTTCAGTTAGATACGAATTCGAGAATGACATTGATTTCAAATATGACAATCCCGAGAACGAGAGAGGCATTTTTAGCCCGATACGAAACCGAGAATGACATTCGTGTCAAAATATGACAAAACCGAGAATGAGGGAAACATTTTCAGGTCTATACGAAATAGAGAATGACATTCATGTCAAAGTAAAAAGAAACCGAGAACGACGCAAATATTTTGAGCTAGAATCGAAACCGAGAAAGCCATTCATTTCAAATATGTCAAACGCGAGACCTAGAGATGCATTTTTAGCTCGATACGAAACTGAGAATGACATTCATGTCAAAATATGGCAAAAACGAGAACGAGACAAACATTTTCAGCTCGAAACGAATCCGAGATTGACATTCATGTCAAAGTATGACAAAACCAAGAACGAGACAAACATTTTCAGCTTGATACAAAACAGAGAATGACATTAATGTCAAATTTGACAAACCCGAGAAGGAGAGAGGCATTTTCAGGTCGATAAGAAACCTTGAATGAAATTCATTTCAAATATGACAAACCCGAGAACGGGAGAGGCATTTTTAGCTCGATACGAAACCGAGAATGACATTCATTTCAAATATGACAACCCGAGAACGAGAGAGGAATTTTTAGCACAATACGAAATTGAGAATGACATTCATGTCAAATATGACAAACCCGAGAAGGGGAGAGGCATTTTCAGGTCGATAAGAAACCGAGAATGACATTCATGTCAAAGTATGACGAAACCGAGAATGCGGGAATCATTTTCAGGTCGATACGAAATAGAGAATGACATTCATGTCAATGTATAAAGAAACCGAGAACGACGAAAATATTTTGAGCTAGAATCAAAACCGTGAAAGCCATTCATTTCAAATATGACAAACGCGAGACCGTGAGATGCATTTTTAGCTCGATACGAAACTGAGAATGACGTTCATGTAAAATATGACAAAACCGAGAACGAGCAAACATTTTCAACAAGAAACGAAACCGAGAATGACATTCATGTAAAACTATGACGAAACCGATAACGAGACAAACATTTTCTGTTTTATACGAAACCGAGAATGGAATTCATATAAAACTATGACAAAACCGAGAACGAGACAAATATTTTCAGCTCGATACGAAATCGAGAATGACATTCATGTCAAAATATGACGAAACCGAGAACAAGACAAACATTTTGAGCTCGAAACGAAACCGAGAATGACATTCATTTCAATTAAGACAAACCGAGAAGGAGAGAGGCATTTTCAGGTCGATAAGAAACCTTGAATGACATTCATTTCAAATATGACGAAACCGAGAACGAGAGAGGTACTTTTAGCTCGATACGAAACCGAGACTGACATTCAAGTCAAAGTATGACAAAACCGAGAATGAGGGAAACATTTTCAGGTCGATACGAAATAGAGAATGACATTCATGTCAATGTATAAAGAAACCGAGAACGACGAAAATATTTTGAGCTAGAATCAAAACCGAGTAAGCCATTTATTTCAAATATGACAAACGCGAGACCGAGAGATGCATTTTTAGCTCGATACGAAACTGAGAATGCCATTCTTGTAAAATATGACAAAACGAGAACGAGACAAACATTTTCAGCTCGAAACGAAACCGAGAATGACATTCATGTAAAACTATGACGAAACCGAGAACGAGACAAACATTTTCAGCTTGATACTAAACCGAGAAAGGAATTCATATAAAACTATGACAAAACCGAGAACGAGACAAACATTTTCAGCTCGATATGAAACCGAGAATTACATTGATGTCAAAGTATGACGAAACCGAGAACGAGACAAACATTTTCAGCTCGATACGAAATCGAGAATTATATTCATGTCAAAATATGACGAACCGAGATCGAGACAAACATTTTGAGATCGAAACGAAACCGAGAATGACATTCATTTCAAATATGACAAATACGAGAAAGAGAGGCATTTTTAGCTCCATACGAAACCGAGAATGATATTCATGTCAAAGTATGTCGGAACCGAGAAGGAGGCAAACATTTTCAGCTCGAAACGAAACCGAAAATGACATTCATGTCAAACTATGATTAAAACGAGAACAAGACAAAAAAATTCAGTTCGATACGATATCGAGAATGACATTCATTTTAAATATGACAAACCCAAGAACGAGAAAGGCATCTTTAGCCCGATACGAAACCGAGAATGACATTCATGTCAAACTATGACAAACCGAGAAGGAGAGAGGCATTTTCAGGTCGATAAGAAACCTTGAATGACATTCATTTCAAATATGACGAAACCGAGGACAAGAGAGGCACTTTTAGCTCGATACGAAACCGAGACTGACATTCATGTCAAAGTATGACAAAACCGAGAATGAGGGAAACATTTTCAGGTCGATACGAAATAGAGAATGACATTCATTTCAAAGTACAAAGAAACCGAGAACGACACAAATATTTTGAGCTAGAATCGAAACTGAAAAAGCCATTCATTTCAAATATGAAAAACGCGAGACCGTGAGATACATTTTTATCTTCATACGAAACTGAGAATGACATTCATGTCAAAATATGAAAAACCGAGATCGAGACAAACATTTTCAGCTCGAAACGAAACCGAGAAGGACATTCATGTCAAAGTATGACATAACCGAGAACGAGACAAACATTTTGAGCTCGAAACGAAACCGAGAATGACATTCATGTCAAACTATGATTAAAACGAGATCGAGACAAAAATTTTCAGCTGATACGAAACCGAGAATGACATTCATGTCAAACTATGATTAAAACGAGAACGAAACAAAACCTTTCAGTTCGATACGAAATCGAGAATGACATTCATTTCAAATTTGACAAACCCGGGAGCGAGAGAAGCATTTTTAGCCCGATACGAAACCGAGAATGACATTCATGTCAAAGTACGACGAAACCGAGAATGAGGGAAACATTTTCAGGTCTATATTAAATAGATAATGACATTCATGTCAAAGTATAAAGAAACCGAGAACGACGCAAATATTGTGAGCTAGAATCGAAACCGAGAAAGCCATTCATTTCAAATATGACAAACGCGAGACCTAGAGATGCATTTTTAGCTCGATACGAAACTGAGAATGACATTCATGTCAAAATATGGCAAAAACGAGAACGAGACAAACATTTTCAGCTCGAAACGAATCCGAGATTGACATTCATGTCAAAGTATGACAAAACCAAGAACGAGACAAACATTTTCAGCTTGATACAAAACAGAGAATGACATTAATGTCAAACTATGATTAAAACAAGAACGAGACAAAATTTTCAGTTAGATACGAATTCGAGAATGACATTGATTTCAAATATGACAATCCCGAGAACGAGAGAGGCATTTTTAGCCCGATACGAAACCGAGAACGACATTCATGTCAAAATATGGCAAAAACGAGAACGAGACAAACATTTTCAGCTCGAAACGAATCCGAGATTGACATTCATGTCAAAGTATGACAAAACCAAGAACGAGACAAACATTTTCAGCTTGATACAAAACAGAGAATGACATTAATGTCAAATTTGACAAAACCGAGAAGGAGAGAGGCATTTTCAGGTCGATAAGAAACCTTGAATGAAATTCATTTCAAATATGACAAACCCGAGAACGGGAGAGGCATTTTTAGCTCGATACGAAACCGAGAATGACATTCATTTCAAATATGACAACCCGAGAACGAGAGATGCATTTTCAGCTCGATACGAAACCTAGAATGACATTCATTTCAAATATGACAAACCCGAGAACGAGAGAGGAATTTTTAGCACAATACGAAATTGAGAATGACATTCATGTCAAATATGACAAACCCGAGAAGGGGAGAGGCATTTTCAGGTCGATAAGAAACCGAGAATGACATTCATGTCAAAGTATGACGAAACCGAGAATGCGGGAATCATTTTCAGGTCGATACGAAATAGAGAATGACATTCATGTCAATGTATAAAGAAACCGAGAACGACGAAAATATTTTGAGCTAGAATCAAAACCGAGAAAGCCATTCATTTCAAATATGACAAACGCGAGACCGTGAGATGCATTTTTAGCTCGATACGAAACTGAGAATGACGTTCATGTAAAATATGACAAAACCGAGAACGAGCAAACATTTTCAGCAAGAAACGAAACCGAGAATGACATTCATGTAAAACTGTGACGAAACCGATAACGAGACAAACATTTTCTGTTTTATACGAAACCGAGAATGGAATTCATATAAAACTATGACAAAACCGAGAACGAGACAAATATTTTCAGCTCGATACGAAATCGAGAATGACATTCATGTCAAAATATGACAAAACCGAGAACAAGACAAACATTTTGAGCTCGAAACGAAACCGAGAATGACATTCATTTCAATTAAGACAAACCGAGAAGGAGAGAGGCATTTTCAGGTCGATAAGAAACCTTGAATGACATTCATTTCAAATATGACGAAACCGAGAACGAGAGAGGTACTTTTAGCTCGATACGAAACCGAGACTGACATTCAAGTCAAAGTATGACAAAACCGAGAATGAGGGAAACATTTTCAGGTCGATACGAAATAGAGAATGACATTCATGTCAATGTATAAAGAAACCGAGAACGACGAAAATATTTTGAGCTAGAATCAAAACCGAGTAAGCCATTTATTTCAAATATGACAAACGCGAGACCGAGAGATGCATTTTTAGCTCGATACGAAACTGAGAATGACATTCTTGTAAAATATGACAAAACGAGAACGAGACAAATATTTTCAGCTCGAAACGAAACCGAGAATGACATTCATGTAAAACTATGACGAAACCGAGAACGAGACAAACATTTTCAGCTTGATACTAAACCGAGAAAAGAAATTCATATAAAACTATGACAAAACCGAGAACGAGACAAACATTTTCAGCTCGATATGAAACCGAGAATTACATTGATGTCAAAGTATGACGAAACCGAGAACGAGACAAACATTTTCAGCTCGATACGAAATCGAGAATTATATTCATGTCAAAATATGACGAAACCGAGATCGAGACAAACATTTTGAGATCGAAACGAAACCGAGAATGACATTCATTTCAAATATGACAAATACGAGAAAGAGAGGCATTTTTAGCTCCATACGAAACCGAGAATGATATTCATGTCAAAGTATGTCGGAACCGAGAAGGAAGCAAACATTTTCAGCTCGAAACGAAACCGAAAATGACATTCATGTCAAACTATGATTAAAACGAGAACAAGACAAAAAAATTCAGTTCGATACGATATCGAGAATGACATTCATTTTAAATATGACAAACCCAAGAACGAGAGAGGCATCTTTAGCCCGATACGAAACCGAGAATGACATTCATGTCAAACTATGACAAACCGAGAAGGAGAGAGGCATTTTCAGGTCGATAAGAAACCTTGAATGACATTCATTTCAAATATGACGAAACCGAGGACAAGAGAGGCACTTTTAGCTCGATACGAAACCGAGACTGACATTCATGTCAAAGTATGACAAAACCGAGAATGAGGGAAACATTTTCAGGTCGATACGAAATAGAGAATGACATTCATGTCAAAGTATATAGAAACCGAGAACGACGCAAATATTTTGAGCTAGAATCGAAACTGAGAAAGCCATTGATTTCAAATATGACAAACGCGAGACCGAGAGATACATTTTTAGCTCGATACGAAACTGAGAATGACATTCATGTCAAAATATGACAAAACCGAAATCGAGACAAACATTTTCAGCTCGAAACGAAACCGAGAAGGACATTGATGTCAAAGTATGATAAAACCGAGAACGAAACAAACATTTTCTGCTCAAAACGAAACCGAGAATGACATTCATGTAAAACTATGACGAAACCGAGAACAAGACAAACATTTTCAGCATGATACGAAACCGAGAATGGCATTCATGTAAAACAATGACAAACATTTTCAACTCGATACGAAACGGAAAATGACATTAATGTCAAAATATGACGAAACCGAGAACGAGACAAACATTTTGAACTCGAAACGAAACCGAGAATGACATCTATTTCAAATAATACAAACCGAGAACTAAAGAGGCATTTTTAGCTCGATACGATACCGAGAATGACATTCATGTCAAATATGACAAACCCGAGAAGGAGAGAGGCATTTTCAGGTGTATAGGAAACCTTGAATGACATTCATTTCAAATATGACAAACCCGAGAACGAGAGACGAATTTTTAGATCGATATGAAACCGAGAATGACATTCATTTCAAATATGACAAACCCGAGAACGAGAGAGGCATTTTCAGCTCGATACGAAACCGAGAATGATATTCATGTCAAATTATGTCGAAACCGAGAAGGAGGCAAATATTTTCAGCTCGAAACGAAACCGAGAATGACAATCATGTCAAACTATGATTAAAAAGAGAACGAGACAAACATTTTGAGCTCGAAACGAAACCGAGAATGACATTCATTTCAAATATAACAAACCCGAGAACGAGAGATTCATTTTCAGCTCGATACGAAACCGAGAATGATATTCATGTCAAAGTACGACGAAACCGAAAAAGAGAGAGGCAATTTCAGCTCGAAACGAAAACGAGAATGACATTCATGTCAAATTATGTCGAAACCGAGAAGGAGGCAAATATTTTCAGCTCGAAACGAAACCGAGAATGACAATCATGTCAAACTATGATTAAAAAGAGAACGAGACAAACATTTTGAGCTCGAAATGAAACCGAGAATGACATTCATTTCAAATATAACAAACCCGATAACGAGAGATTCATTTTCAGCTCGATACGAAACCGAGAATGATATTCATGTCAAAGTCCGACGAAACCGAAAAAGAGAGAGCCATTTTCAGCTCGAAACGAAAACGAGAATGACATTCATGTCAAAATATGACGAAACCGAGAACGAGACAAACATTTTCAGCTCGATACGAAAACGAGAATAACATTCCTTTCAAATAAGACAATCCGTGAACGACAGAGGCATTTTTGCTCGATACGAAACCGAGAATGACATTCATTTCAAATATGACAAACCCGAGAACGAGAGAGGCATTTTTAGCTCGATACGAAACCGAGAATGACATTCATTTCAAATATGACAACCCGAGAACGAGAGATGCATTTTCAGCTCGATACGAAACCGAGAATGACATTCATTTCAAATATGACAAACCCGAGAACGAGAGAGGATTTTTTAGCACAATACGAAACCGAGAATGACATTCATGTCAAATATGACAAACCCGAGAAGGGGAGAGGCATTTTCAGGTCGATAAGAAACCGAGAATGACATTCATGTCAAAGTATGACGAAACCGAGAATGAGGGAAACATTTTCAGGTCGATAAGAAATAGAGAATGATATTCATGTCAAAGTATAAAGAAACCGAGAACGACACAAATATTTTGAGCTAGAATCGAAACCGAGAAAGACATTCTTTTCAAATATGACAAACGCGAGACCGAGAGATACATTTTTAGCTCGATACGAAACTGAGAATGACATTCATGTCAAAATATGACAAAACCGAGATCGAGACAAATTTTTTCAGCTCGAAACGAAACCGAGAAGGACATTCATGTCAAAGTATGTTAAAACCAAGAACGATACAAACATTTTCAGCTCGAAAGGAAACCGAGAATGACATTCATGTAAAACTATGACGAAATTGAGAACGAGACAAACATTTTCAGAATGATACGAAACCGAGAATGGCATTCATGTAAAACTATGACAAAACCGAGAACGAGACAAATATTTTCAGCTCGATACGAAACCGAGAATGACATTGATGTCAAAGTATGACGAAACCGAAAACGAGACAAACATTTTCAGCTCGATACGAAATCGAGAATAACATTCATGTCAAAATATGACGAAACCGAAATCGAGACAAATATTTTAAGATCGAAACGAAACCGAGAATGACATTCATTTCAAATATGACAAACCGAGAAAGAGAGAGAGGTATTTTTAGCTCGATACGATACCGTGAATGACATTCATGTCAAATATGACAAACCCGAGAAGGGGAGAAGGCATTTTCAGGTGGATAAGAAACCTTGAATGACATTCATTTCAAATATGACAAAAAACGAGAACGAGAGAAGCATTTTTAGCTCGATACGAAACTGAGAATGACATTCATGTCAAAATATGACAAAACCGAAATCGAGACAAACATTTTCAGCTCGAAACGAAACCGAGAAGGACATTGATGTCAAAGTATGATAAAACCGAGAACGAAACAAATATTTTCTGCTCAAAACGAAACCGAGAATGACATTCATGTAAAACTATGACGAAACCGAGAACAAGTCAAACATTTTCAGCATGATACGAAACCGAGAATGGCATTCATGTAAAACAATGACAAACATTTTCAACTCGATACGAAACGGAAAATGACATTAATGTCAAAATATGACGAAACCGAGAACGAGACAAACATTTTGAACTCGAAACGAAACCGAGAATGACATCTATTTCAAATAATACAAACCGAGAACTAAAGAGGCATTTTTAGCTCGATACGATACCGAGAATGACATTCATGTCAAATATGACAAACCCGAGAAGGAGAGAGGCATTTTCAGGTGTATAGGAAACCTTGAATGACATTCATTTCAAATATGACAAACCCGAGAACGAGAGACGAATTTTTAGATCGATATGAAACCGAGAATGACATTCATTTCAAATATGACAAACCCGAGAACGAGAGAGGCATTTTCAGCTCGATACGAAACCGAGAATGATATTCATGTCAAATTATGTCGAAACCGAGAAGGAGGCAAATATTTTCAGCTCGAAACGAAACCGAGAATGACAATCATGTCAAACTATGATTAAAAAGAGAACGAGACAAACATTTTGAGCTCGAAACGAAACCGAGAATGACATTCATTTCAAATATAACAAACCCGAGAACGAGAGATTCATTTTCAGCTCGATACGAAACCGAGAATGATATTCATGTCAAAGTACGACGAAACCGAAAAAGAGAGAGGCAATTTCAGCTCGAAACGAAAACGAGAATGACATTCATGTCAAATTATGTCGAAACCGAGAAGGAGGCAAATATTTTCAGCTCGAAACGAAACCGAGAATGACAATCATGTCAAACTATGATTAAAAAGAGAACGAGACAAACATTTTGAGCTCGAAATGAAACCGAGAATGACATTCATTTCAAATATAACAAACCCGATAACGAGAGATTCATTTTCAGCTCGATACGAAACCGAGAATGATATTCATGTCAAAGTCCGACGAAACCGAAAAAGAGAGAGCCATTTTCAGCTCGAAACGAAAACGAGAATGACATTCATGTCAAAATATGACGAAACCGAGAACGAGACAAACATTTTCAGCTCGATACGAAAACGAGAATAACATTCCTTTCAAATAAGACAATCCGTGAACGACAGAGGCATTTTTGCTCGATACGAAACCGAGAATGACATTCATTTCAAATATGACAAACCCGAGAACGAGAGAGGCATTTTTAGCTCGATACGAAACCGAGAATGACATTCATTTCAAATATGACAACCCGAGAACGAGAGATGCATTTTCAGCTCGATACGAAACCGAGAATGACATTCATTTCAAATATGACAAACCCGAGAACGAGAGAGGAATTTTTAGCACAATACGAAACCGAGAATGACATTCATGTCAAATATGACAAACCCGAGAAGGGGAGAGGCATTTTCAGGTCGATAAGAAACCGAGAATGACATTCATGTCAAAGTATGACGAAACCGAGAATGAGGGAAACATTTTCAGGTCGATAAGAAATAGAGAATGATATTCATGTCAAAGTATAAAGAAACCGAGAACGACACAAATATTTTGAGCTAGAATCGAAACCGAGAAAGACATTCTTTTCAAATATGACAAACGCGAGACCGAGAGATACATTTTTAGCTCGATACGAAACTGAGAATGACATTCATGTCAAAATATGACAAAACCGAGATCGAGACAAATTTTTTCAGCTCGAAACGAAACCGAGAAGGACATTCATGTCAAAGTATGTTAAAACCGAGAACGATACAAACATTTTCAGCTCGAAAGGAAACCGAGAATGACATTCATGTAAAACTATGACGAAATTGAGAACGAGACAAACATTTTCAGAATGATACGAAACCGAGAATGGCATTCATGTAAAACTATGACAAAACCGAGAACGAGACAAATATTTTCAGCTCGATACGAAACCGAGAATGACATTGATGTCAAAGTATGACGAAACCGAAAACGAGACAAACATTTTCAGCTCGATACGAAATCGAGAATAACATTCATGTCAAAATATGACGAAACCGAAATCGAGACAAATATTTTAAGATCGAAACGAAACCGAGAATGACATTCATTTCAAATATGACAAACCGAGAAAGAGAGAGGTATTTTTAGCTCGATACGATACCGTGAATGACATTCATGTCAAATATGACAAACCCGAGAAGGGGAGAAGGCATTTTCAGGTGGATAAGAAACCTTGAATGACATTCATTTCAAATATGACAAAAAACGAGAACGAGAGAAGCATTTTTAGCTCGATACGAAACTGAGAATGACATTCATGTCAAAATATGACAAAACCGAAATCGAGACAAACATTTTCAGCTCGAAACGAAACCGAGAAGGACATTGATGTCAAAGTATGATAAAACCGAGAACGAAACAAACATTTTCTGCTCAAAACGAAACCGAGAATGACATTCATGTAAAACTATGACGAAACCGAGAACGAGACAAACATTTTCAGCATGATACGAAACCGAGAACGAGACAAACATTTTCAGCTCGATACGAAATCAAGAATGACATTCATGTCAAAATATGACGAAACCGAGAACGAGACAAACATTTTGAACTCGAAACGAAACCGAGAATGACATCTATTTCAAATAATACAAACCGAGAACTAAAGAGGCATTTTTAGCTCGATACGATACCGAGAATGACATTCATGTCAAATATGACAAACCCGAGAAGGAGAGAGGCATTTTCAGGTGTATACGAAACCTTGAATGACATTCATTTCAAATATGACAAACCCGAGAACGAGAGAGGAATTTTTAGATCGATATGAAACCGAGAATGACATTCATTTCAAATATGACAAACCCGAGAACGAGAGAGGCATTTTCAGCTCGATACGAAACCGAGAATGATATTCATGTCAAATTATGTCGAAACCGAGAAGGAGGCAAATATTTTCAGCTCGAAACGAAACCGAGAATGACAATCATGTCAAACTATGATTAAAAAGAGAACGAGACAAACATTTTGAGCTCGAAACGAAACCGAGAATGACATTCATTTCAAATATAACAAACCCGAGAACGAGAGATTCATTTTCAGCTCGATACGAAACCGAGAATGATATTCATGTCAAAGTACGACGAAACCGAAAAAGAGAGAAGCATTTTCAGCTCGAAACGAAAACGAGAATGACATTCATGTCAAAATATGACGAAACCGAGAACGAGACAAACATTTTCAGCTCGATACGAAAACGAGAATAACATTCCTTTCAAATAAGACAATCCGTGAACGACAGAGGCATTTTTGCTCGATACACTAACGAGAATGACATTCATGTCAAATTTTACAAACCCGAGAAGGAGAGAGGCATTTTCAGGTCGATAAGAAACCTTGAATGAAATTCATTTCAAATATGACAAACCCGAGAACGAGAGAGGCATTTTTAGCTCGATACGAAACCGAGAATGACATTCATTTCAAATATGACAACCCGAAAACGACAGATGCATTTTCAGCTCGATACGAAACCGAGAATGACATTCATTTCAAATATGACAAACCCGAGAACGAGAGAGGAATTTTTAGCACAATACGAAACCGAGAATGACATTCATGTCAAATATGACAAACCCGAGAAGGGGAGAGGCATTTTCAGGTCGATAAGAAACCGAGAATGACATTCATGTCAAAGTATGACGAAACCGAGAATGAGGGAAACATTTTCAGTTCGATAAGAAATAGAGAATGATATTCATGTCAAAGTATAAAGAAACCGAGAACGACACAAATATTTTGAGCTAGAATCGAAACCGAGAAAGACATTCTTTTCAAATATGACAAACGCGAGACCGAGAGATACATTTTTAGCTCGATACGAAACTGAGAATGACATTCAAAAAATATATGACAAAACCGAGATCGAGACAAATTTTTTCAGCTCGAAACGAAACCGAGAAGGACATTCATGTTAAAGTATGTTAAAACAGAGAACGAGACAAACATTTACAGCTCGAAACGAAACCGAGAATGACATTCATGTAAAACTATGACGAAATTGAGAACGAGACAAACATTTTCAGAATAATACGAAACCGAGAATGGCATTCATGTAAAACTATGACAAAACCGAGAACGAGACAAATATTTTCAGCTCGATACGAAACCGAGAATGACATTGATGACAAAGTTTGACGAAACCGAAAACGAGACAAACATTTTCAGCTCGATACGAAATCGAGAATAACATTCATGTCAAAATATGACGAAACCGAAATCGAGACAAATATTTTAAGATCGAAACGAAACCGAGAATGACATTCATTTCAAATATGACAAACCGAGAAAGAGAGAGAGGTATTTTTAGCTCGATACGATACCGTGAATGACATTCATGTCAAATATGACAAACCCGAGAAGGGGAGAGGCATTTTCAGGTGGATAAGAAACCTTGAATGACATTCATTTCAAATATGACAAAAACGAGAACGAGAGAAGCATTTTCAGCTCGATACGAAACCGAGAATGATATTCATGTCAAAGTATGTCGAAACCGAGAACGAGGCAATCATTTTCAGCTCGAAACGAAACCCAGAATGACTTTCATGTCAAACTATGATTAAAACGAGAACGAGACAAAATTTCAGTTCGATACCATATCGAGAATGACATTCATTTTAAATATGACAAACCCAAGAACGAGAGAGGCATTTTTAGCCCGATATGAAACCGAGATAGACATTCATGTCAAACTATGACATAACCGAGAACGAGGGAAACATTATCAGTTCGATACGAAATAGAGAATGACATTCATGTCAAAGTATAAAGAAACCGAGAACGACATAAATATTTTGAGCTAGAATCGAAAGCGAGAATGCCTTTCATTTCAAACTTGAGAATCCCGAGAACGAGAGAGGCATTTTTAGCTCGATACGAAACCGAGAATGACATTCATTTCAAATATGACAACCCGAGAACGAGAGATGCATTTTCAGCTCGATACGAAACCGAGAATGACATTCATTTCAAATATGACAAACCCGAGAACGAGAGAGGAATTTTTAGCACAATACGAAACCGAGAATGACATTCATGTCAAATATGACAAACCCGAGAAGGGGAGAGGCATTTTCAGGTCGATAAGAAACCGAGAATGACATTCATGTCAAAGTATGACGAAACCGAGAATGAGGGAAACATTTTCAGGTCGATAAGAAATAGAGAATGATATTCATGTCAAAGTATAAAGAAACCGAGAACGACACAAATATTTTGAGCTAGAATCGAAACCGAGAAAGACATTCTTTTCAAATATGACAAACGCGAGACCGAGAGATACATTTTTAGCTCGATACGAAACTGAGAATGACATTCATGTCAAAATATGACAAAACCGAGATCGAGACAAATTTTTTCAGCTCGAAACGAAACCGAGAAGGACATTCATGTCAAAGTATGTTAAAACCGAGAACGATACAAACATTTTCAGCTCGAAAGGAAACCGAGAATGACATTCATGTAAAACTATGACGAAATTGAGAACGAGACAAACATTTTCAGAATGATACGAAACCGAGAATGGCATTCATGTAAAACTATGACAAAACCGAGAACGAGACAAATATTTTCAGCTCGATACGAAACCGAGAATGACATTGATGTCAAAGTATGACGAAACCGAAAACGAGACAAACATTTTCAGCTCGATACGAAATCGAGAATAACATTCATGTCAAAATATGACGAAACCGAAATCGAGACAAATATTTTAAGATCGAAACGAAACCGAGAATGACATTCATTTCAAATATGACAAACCGAGAAAGAGAGAGAGGTATTTTTAGCTCGATACGATACCGTGAATGACATTCATGTCAAATATGACAAACCCGAGAAGGGGAGAAGGCATTTTCAGGTGGATAAGAAACCTTGAATGACATTCATTTCAAATATGACAAAAAACGAGAACGAGAGAAGCATTTTTAGCTCGATACGAAACTGAGAATGACATTCATGTCAAAATATGACAAAACCGAAATCGAGACAAACATTTTCAGCTCGAAACGAAACCGAGAAGGACATTGATGTCAAAGTATGATAAAACCGAGAACGAAACAAACATTTTCTGCTCAAAACGAAACCGAGAATGACATTCATGTAAAACTATGACGAAACCGAGAACGAGACAAACATTTTCAACATGATACGAAACCGAGAACGAGACAAACATTTTCAGCTCGATACGAAATCAAGAATGACATTCATGTCAAAATATGACGAAACCGAGGACGAGACAAACATTTTGAACTCGAAACGAAACCGAGAATGACATCTATTTCAAATAATACAAACCGAGAACTAAAGAGGCATTTTTAGCTCGATACGATACCGAGAATGACATTCATGTCAAATATGACAAACCCGAGAAGGAGAGAGGCATTTTCAGGTGTATACGAAACCTTGAATGACATTCATTTCAAATATGACAAACCCGAGAACGAGAGAGGAATTTTTAGATCGATATGAAACCGAGAATGACATTCATTTCAAATATGACAAACCCGAGAACGAGAGAGGCATTTTCAGCTCGATACGAAACCGAGAATGATATTCATGTCAAATTATGTCGAAACCGAGATGGAGGCAAATATTTTCAGCTCGAAACGAAACCGAGAATGACAATCATGTCAAACTATGATTAAAAAGAGAACGAGACAAACATTTTGAGCTCGAAACGAAACCGAGAATGACATTCATTTCAAATATAACAAACCCGAGAACGAGAGATTCATTTTCAGCTCGATACGAAACCGAGAATGATATTCATGTCAAAGTACGACGAAACCGAAAAAGAGAGAAGCATTTTCAGCTCGAAACGAAAACGAGAATGACATTCATGTCAAAATATGACGAAACCGAGAACGAGACAAACATTTTCAGCTCGATACGAAAACGAGAATAACATTCCTTTCAAATAAGACAATCCGTGAACGACAGAGGCATTTTTGCTCGATACACTAACGAGAATGACATTCATGTCAAATTTTACAAACCCGAGAAGGAGAGAGGCATTTTCAGGTCGATAAGAAACCTTGAATGAAATTCATTTCAAATATGACAAACCCGAGAACGAGAGAGGCATTTTTAGCTCGATACGAAACCGAGAATGACATTCATTTCAAATATGACAACCCGAAAACGACAGATGCATTTTCAGCTCGATACGAAACCGAGAATGACATTCATTTCAAATATGACAAACCCGAGAACGAGAGAGGAATTTTTAGCACAATACGAAACCGAGAATGACATTCATGTCAAATATGACAAACCCGAGAAGGGGAGAGGCATTTTCAGGTCGATAAGAAACCGAGAATGACATTCATGTCAAAGTATGACGAAACCGAGAATGAGGGAAACATTTTCAGGTCGATAAGAAATAGAGAATGATATTCATGTCAAAGTATAAAGAAACCGAGAACGACACAAATATTTTGAGCTAGAATCGAAACCGAGAAAGACATTCTTTTCAAATATGACAAACGCGAGACCGAGAGATACATTTTTAGCTCGATACGAAACTGAGAATGACATTCAAAAAATATATGACAAAACCGAGATCGAGACAAATTTTTTCAGCTCGAAACGAAACCGAGAAGGACATTCATGTTAAAGTATGTTAAAACAGAGAACGAGACAAACATTTACAGCTCGAAACGAAACCGAGAATGACATTCATGTAAAACTATGACGAAATTGAGAACGAGACAAACATTTTCAGAATAATACGAAACCGAGAATGGCATTCATGTAAAACTATGACAAAACCGAGAACGAGACAAATATTTTCAGCTCGATACGAAACCGAGAATGACATTGATGTCAAAGTATGACGAAACCGAAAACGAGACAAACATTTTCAACTCGATACGAAATCGAGAATAACATTCATGTCAAAATATGACGAAACCGAAATCGAGACAAATATTTTAAGATCGAAACGAAACCGAGAATGACATTCATTTCAAATATGACAAACCGAGAAAGAGAGAGAGGTATTTTTAGCTCGATACGATACCGTGAATGACATTCATGTCAAATATGACAAACCCGAGAAGGGGAGAGGCATTTTCAGGTGGATAAGAAACCTTGAATGACATTCATTTCAAATATGACAAAAACGAGAACGAGAGAAGCATTTTCAGCTCGATACGAAACCGAGAATGATATTCATGTCAAAGTATGTCGAAACCGAGAACGAGGCAATCATTTTCAGCTCGAAACGAAACCCAGAATGACTTTCATGTCAAACTATGATTAAAACGAGAACGAGACAAAATTTCAGTTCGATACCATATCGAGAATGACATTCATTTTAAATATGACAAACCCAAGAACGAGAGAGGCATTTTTAGCCCGATATGAAACCGAGATAGACATTCATGTCAAACTATGACATAACCGAGAACGAGGGAAACATTATCAGGTCGATACGAAATAGAGAATGACATTCATGTCAAAGTATAAAGAATCCGAGAACGACACAAATATTTTGAGCTAGAATCGAAACCAAGAATGCTTTTCATTTCAAACTTGACAATCCCGAGAACGAGAGATGCATTTTTAGCTCGATACGAAACTGAGAATGACATTCATGTCAAAATATGAAAAAAGCGAGAACGACACAAACATTTTCAGCTCAAAACGAAACCGAGAATGACATTCATGTCAAAGTATGACATAACCAAGAACGAGACAAACATTTTGAGCTCGAAACGAAACCAAGAATGACATACATTTCAAATATGACAAACCCGAGAACGAGAGAGGAATTTTTAGCACAATACGAAACTGAGAATGACATTCATGTCAAATATGACAAACCCAAGAAAGGGAGAGGCTTTTTCAGGTCGATAAGAAACCGAGAATGACATTCATGTCAAAGTATGACGTAACCGAGAATGAGGGAATCATTCTCAGGTCGATATGAAATAGAGAATGACATTCATGTCAATGTATAAAGAAACCGAGAACAACGAAAATATTTTGAGCTAGAATCAAAACCGAGAAAGCCATTCATTTCAAATATGACAAACGCGAGACCGAGAGATGCATTTTTAGCTCGATACGAAACTGAGAATGACATTCAAGTAAAATATGACAAAACCGAGAACGAGACAAACAATTTCAACTCGAAACGAAAACGAGAATGACATTCATGTAAAACTATGACGAAACCGAGAACGAGACAAACATTTCAGCTTGATACGAAACCGAGAAAGGAATTCATGTAAAACTATGAGAAAATCGAGAACGAGACAAATATTTTCAGCTCGATACGAAACCGAGAATTACATTTATGTCAAAGTATGACGAAACCGAGAACGAGACAAATATTTTCAGCTCCATATGAAACCGAGAATGACATTCATTTCAATTAAGACAATTCGAGAAGGAGAAAGACATTTTTAGCTCGATACGATACCGAGAATGACATTCATGTCAAATATGACAAACGCGAGAAGGAGAGAGGCATTTTCAGGTCGATAAGAAACCTTGAATGACATTAATGTCAAAGTATGACGAAACCGAGAATGAGGGAATCATTTTCAGGTCGATAAGAAATCGAGATAGACATTCATGTCAAAATATGACGAAACCGAGAACGAGAGAGGCATTTTTAGTTCGATACGAAGCTGAGAATGACATTCATGTAAAATATGTCAGAACCGGGAACGAGACAAACATTTTCAGCACGAAACGAAAACGAGAATGACATTCATGTAAAACTATGACGAAACCGATAACGAGACAAACATTTTCAGCTTGATACGAAACCGGGAATGGAATTCATATAAAACTATGACAAAAACCGAGAACGAGACAAATATTTTCACCTCGATACGAAACCGAGAATTACATTAATGTCAAAGTATGACGAAACCGAGAACGAGACAAATATTTTCAGCTCGATACGAAATCGAGAATGACATTCATGTCAAAATATGACGAAACCGAGAACAAGACAAACATTTTGAGCTCGAAACGGAACCGAGAATGACATTCATTTCAATTAAGACAAACCGAGAAGGAGAAAGGCATTTTTAGCTCGATACGATACCAAGAATGACATTCATGTCAAATATGACAAACCGAGAAGGAGAGAGGCATTTTCAGGTCGATAAGAAACCTTGAATAACCTTCATTTCAAATATGACGAAACCGAGAACGAGAGAGGCACTTGTAGCTCGATACGAAACCAAGACTGACGTTCATGTCAAAGTATGACAAAACCGAGAATGAGGGAAACATTTTCAGGTCGATACGAAATAGAGAATGACATTCATGTGAAAGTATAAAGAAACCGAAAACGAAGCAAATATTTTGAGCTAGAATCGAAACTGAGAAAGCCATTCATTTCAAATGTGACAAACGCGAGACCGAGAGATACATTTTTAGCTCAATACGAAACTGAAAATGACATTCATGTCAAAATATGACAAAACCGAGATCGAGACAAACATTATCAGCTCGAAACGAAACCGAGAAGGACATTCATGTGAAAGTATGATAAAACCGAGAACGAAACAAACATTTTCTGCTCGAAACGAAACCGAGAATGACATTCATGTAAAACTATGACGAAACCGAGAACGAGACAAACATTTTCAGCTTGATACGAAACCGAGAATGGCATTCATGTAAAACTATGACAAACATTTTCAACTCGATACGAAACGGAGAATGACATTAATTTCAAAGTATGACGAAGCCGAGAACGAGACAAATATTTTCAGCTTGATACGAAATCGAGAAAGGAATTCATATAAACCTATGACAAAATCGAGAACGAGACAAAAATTTTCAGCTCGATATGAAACCGAGAATTACATTGATGTCAAAGTATGACGAAACCGAAAACGAGACAAACATTTTCAGCTCGATACGAAATCGAGAATTATATATTCATGTCAAAATATGACGAAACCGAGATCGAGACAAACATTTTGAGATCGAAACGAAACCGAGAATGACATTCATTTCAAATATGACAAACCCGAGAAAGAGAGGCATTTTTAGCTCCATACGAAACCGAGAATGATATTCATGTCAAAGTATGTCGGAACCGAGAAGGAGGCAAACATTTTCAGCTCGAAACGAAACCGAAAATGACATTCATGTCAAACTATGATTGAAACGAGAACAAGACAAAAAAATTCAGTTCGATACGATATCGAGAATGACATTCATTTTAAATATGACATTCCCAAGAACGAGAGAGGCATTTTTAGCCCGATACGAAACCGAGAATGACATTCATGTCAAACAATGACAAACCGAGAAGGAGAGAGGCATTTTCAGGTCGATAAGAAACCTTGAATGACATTCATTTCAAATATGACGAAACCGAGGACAAGTGAGGCACTTTTTGCTCGATACGAAACCGAGACTGACATTCAAGTCAAAGTATGACAAAACCGAGAATGAGGGAAACATTTTCAGGTCGATACGAAATAGAGAATGACATTCATGTCAAAGTATAAAGAAACCAAGAACGACGCAAATATTTTGAGCTAGAATCGAAACTGAGAAAGCCATTGATTTCAAATATGACAAAGGCGAGACCGAGAGATACATTTTTAGCTCGATACGAAACTGAGAATGACATTCATGTCAAAATATGACAAAACCGAAATCGAGACAAACATTTTCAGCATGATACGAAACCGAGAATGGCATTCATGTAAAACAATGACAAACATTTTCAACTCGATAAGAAACGGAAAATGACATTAATGTCAAAGTATGACGAAACCGAGAACGAGACAAACATTTTCAGCTCGATACGAAATCAAGAATGACATTCATGTCAAAATATGACGAAACCGAGAACGAGACAAACATTTTGAACTCGAAACGAAACCGAGAATGACATCTATTTCAAATAATACAAATCAAGAACTAAAAAGGCATTTTTAGCTCGATACGATACCGAGAATGACATTCATGTCAAATATGACAAACCCGAGAAGGAGAGAGGCATTTTCAGGTGTATACGAAACCTTGAATGACATTCATTTCAAATATGACAAACCCGAGAACGAGAGAGGAATTTTTAGATCGATATGAAACCGAGAATGACATTCATTTCAAATATGACAAACCCGAGAACGAGAGAGGCATTTTCAGCTCGATACGAAACCGAGAATGATATTCATGTCAAATTATGTCGAAACCGAGAAGGAGGCAAATATTTTCAGCTCGAAACGAAACCGAGAATGACAATCATGTCAAACTATGATTAAAAAGGGAACGAGACAAACATTTTGAGCTCGAAACGAAACCGAGAATGACATTCATTTCAAATATAACAAACCCGAGAACGAGAGATTCATTTTCAGCTCGATACGAAACCGAGAATGATATTCATTTCAAATATGACAACCCGAGAACGAGAGATGCATTTTCAGCTCGATACGAAACCGAGAATGACATTCATTTCAAATATGACAAACCCGAGAACGAGAGAGGAATTTTTAGCACAATACGAAACCGAGAATGACATTCATGTCAAATATGACAATCCGTGAACGACAGAGGCATTTTTGCTCGATACACTAACGAGAATGACATTCATGTCAAATTTTACACACCCGAGAAGGAGAGAGGCATTTTCAGGTCGATAAAAAACCTTGAATGAAATTCATTTCAAATATGACAAACCCGAGAACGAGAGAGGCATTTATAGCTCGATACGAAACCGAGAATGACATTCATTTCAAATATGACAACCCGAGAACGAGAGATGCATTTTCAGCTCGATACGAAACCGAGAACGACATTCATTTCAAATATGACAAACCCGAGAACGAGAGAGGAATTTTTAGCACAATACGAAACCGAGAATGACATTCATGTCAAATATGACAAACCCGAGAAGGGGAGAGGCATTTTCAGGTCGATAAGAAACCGAGAATGACATTCATGTCAAAGTATGACGAAACCGAGAATGAGGGAAACATTTTCAGGTCGATAAGAAATAGAGAATGATATTCATGTCAAAGTATAAAGAAACCGAGAACGACACAAATATTTTGAGCTAGATTCGAAACCGAGAAAGACATTCTTTTCAAATATGACAAACGCGAGACCGAGAGATACATTTTTAGCTCGATACGAAACTGAGAATGACATTCATGTCAAAATATGACAAAACCGAGATCGAGACAAATTTTTTCAGCTCGAAACGAAACCGAGAAGGACATTCATGTCAAAGTATTTTAAAACCGAGAACGAGACAAACATTTTCAGCTCGAAACGAAACCGAGAATGACATTCATGTAAAACTATGACGAAATTGAGAACGAGACAAACATTTTCAGAATGATACGAAACCGAGAATGGCATTCATGTAAAACTATGACAAAACCGAGAAGGAGACAAATATTTTCAGCTCGATACGAAACCGAGAATGACATCGATGTCAAAGTATGACGAAACCGAAAACGAGACAAACATTTTCAGCTCGATACGAAATCGAGAATAACATTCATGTCAAAATATGACGAAACCGAAATCGAGACAAATATTTTAAGATCGAAACGAAACCGAGAATGACATTCATTTCAAATATGACAAAGCGAGAAAGAGAGAGAGGTATTTTTAGCTCGATACGATACCGTGAATGACATTCATGTCAAATATGACAAACCCGAGAAGGGGAGAGGCATTTTCAGGTGGATAAGAAACCTTGAATGACATTCATTTCAAATATGACAAAAACGAGAACGAGAGAAGCATTTTCAGCTCGATACGAAACCGAGAATGACTTTCATGTCAAACTATGATTAAAACGAGAACGAGACAAAATTTCAGTTCGATACCATATCGAGAATGACATTCATTTTAAATATGACAAACCCAAGAACGAGAGAGGCATTTTTAGCCCGATACGAAACCGAGATAGACATTCATGTCAAACTATGACATAACCGAGAACGAGGGAAATATTATCAGTTCGATACGAAATAGAGAATGACATTCATGTCAAAGTATAAAGAATCCCAGAACGACACAAATATTTTGAGCTAGAATCGAAACCAAGAATGCTTTTCATTTCAAACTTGACAATCCCGAGAACGAGAGATGCATTTTTAGCTCGATACGAAACTGAGAATGACATTCATGTCAAAATATGAAAAAAGCGAGAACGACACAAACATTTTCAGCTCAAAACGAAACCGAGAATGACATTCATGTCAAAGTATGACATAACCGAGAACGAGACAAACATTTTGAGCTCGATACGAAACCAAGAATGACATACATTTCAAATATGACAAACCCGAGAACGAGAGAGGAATTTTTAGCACAATACGAAACTGAGAATGACATTCATGTCAAATATGACAAACCCAAGAAAGGGAGAGGCTTTTTCAGGTCGATAAGAAACCGAGAATGACATTCATGTCAATGTATGACGTAACCGAGAATGAGGGAATCATTTTCAGGTCGATACGAAATAGAGAATGACATTCATGTCAATGTATAAAGAAACCGAGAACAACGAAAATATTTTCAGCTAGAATCAAAACCGAGAAAGCCATTCATTTCAAATATGACAAACGCGAGACCGAGAGATGCATTTTTAGCTCGATACGAAACTGAGAATGACATTCATGTAAAATATGACAAACCCGAGAAGGAGACAAACATTTTCAACTCGAAACGAAAACGAGAATGACATTCATGTAAAACTATGACGAAACCGAGAACGAGACAAACATTTCAGCTTGATACGAAACCGAGAAAGGAATTCATGTAAAACTATGAGAAAATCGAGAACGAGACAAATATTTTCAGCTCGATACCAAACCGAGAATTACATTTATGTCAAAGTATGACGAAACCGAGAACGAGACAAATATTTTCAGCTCGATACGAAACCGAGAATGACATTCATTTCAATTAAGACAATCCGAAAAGGAGAAAGACATTTTTAGTTCGATACGATACCGAGAATGACATTCATGTCAAATATGACAAACCCGAGAAGGAGAGAGGCATTTTCAGGTCGATAAGAAACCTTGAATGACATTAATTTCAAATATGACGAAACCGAGACCGAGAGATGCATTTTTAGTTCGATACGAAGCTGAGAATGACATTCATGTAAAATATGACAAAACCGGGAACGAGACAAACATTTTCAGCACGAAACGAAAACGAGAATGACATTCATGTAAAACTATGACGAAACCGATAACGAGACAAACATTTTCAGCTTGATACGAAACCGGGAATGGAATTCATATAAAACTATGACAAAAACCGAGAACGAGTCAAATATTTTCACCTCGATACGAAACCGAGAATTACATTAATGTCAAAGTATGACGAAACAGAGAACGAGACAAATATTTTCAGCTCGATACGAAATCGAGAATGACATTCATGTCAAAATATGACGAAACCGAGAACAAGACAAACATTTTGAGCTCGAAACGAACCCGAGAATGACATTCATTTCAATTAAGACAAACCGAGAAGGAGAAAGGCATTTTTAGCTCGATACAATACCAAGAATGACATTCATGTCAAATATGACAAACCGAGAAGGAGAGAGGCACTTTTAGCTCGATACGAAACCGAGACTGACATTCATGTCAAAGTATGACAAAACCGAGAATGAGGGAAACATTTTCAGGTCGATACGAAATAGAGAATGACATTCATGTCAAAGTATAAAGAAACCGAGAACGACGCAAATATTTTGAGCTAGAATCGAAACTGAGAAAGCCATTCATTTCAAATATGACAAACGCGAGACCGAGAGATACATTTTTAGCTCAATACGAAACTGAAAATGACATTCATGTCAAAATATGACGAAACCGAGAACGAGACAAACATTTTCAGCTTGATACGAAACCGAGAATGGCATTCATGTAACACTATGACGAAACCGAGAACGAGACAAACATTTTGAGATCGAAAAGAAATCGAGAATGACATTCATGTCAAAGTATGACAAAACCGAGAACAAGGGAAATATTTTCAGGTCGATACGAAATAGAGAATGACATTCATGCCAAAGTATAAAGAATCCGAGAAGGACGCAAATATTTTGAGCTAAAATCGAAACCGAGAAAGCCATTCATTTCAAATATGACAAACGCGAGACTGAGAGATACATTTTTAGCTCGACACGAAACTGAGAATGACATTCATGTCAAAAAATGAAAAACCGAGAACGACACAAACATTTTCAGCTCAAAACGAAACCGAGAATGATATTCATGTCAAACTATGACATAACCGAGAACGAGACAAACATTTTGAGTTCGAAACGAAACCAAGAATGACATTCATTTCAATTAAGACAATCCGAGAAGGAGAAAGGCATTTTTAGCTCGATAGGATACCGAGAATGACATTCATGTCAAATATGACAAACCCGAGAAGGAGAGAGGAATTTTCAGGTCGATAAGAAACCTTGATTGACATTAATTTCAAATATGACGAAACGGAGAACGAGAGAGGCACTTTTAGCTCGATACGAAACCACGACTGACATTCATGTCCAAGTATGACAAAACCGAGAATGAGGGAAACATTTTCAGCTCGAAATGAAACCTAGAATGACATTCATGTAAAACTATGACGAAATTGAGAACGAGACAAACATTTTCAGCTTGATAAGAAACCGAGAGTGGCATTCATGAAAAAATTTAACAATACCGAGAACGAGACAAACATTTTCAGCTCGATATGAAACCGAGAATGACATTGATGTCAAAGTATGACTAAACCGAGAACGAGACAAACATTTTCAGCTCGATACGAAATGGAGAATTATATTCTTCTCAAAATATGACGAAACCGAGATCGAGACAAACATTTTGAGATCGAAACGAAACCGAGAATGACATTCATTTCAAATATGACAAACCCGAGAAAGAGAGATATTTTCAGCTCGATACGAAATCGAGAATGATATTCATTTCAAATATGACAAACGCGAGACCGAGAGATGCATTTGTAGCTCGATACGAAACTGAGAATGACATTCTTGTAAAATATGACAAAACCGAGAACGAGGCAAACATTTTCAGCTTGATACGAAATCAAGAATGACATTCATGTCAAAATATGACGAAACCGAGAACGAGACAAACATTTTGAGATCGAAAAGAAACCGAGAATGACATTCATGTCAAAGTATGATTAAAACGAGAACGAGACATAAAAAAAATTCAGTTCGAAACGATATCGAGAATGACATTCATTTTAAATATGACAAACCCAAGAACGAGAGAGAGATTTTTAGCCCGATACGAAACCGAGAATGACATTCATGTCAAACTATGACAAAACCGAGAAACAGGGAAACATTAACAGGTCGATACGAAATAGAGAATGACATTCATGTCAAAGTATGACGAAACCGAGAACGAGACAAACATTTTCAGCTTGATACGAAATCAAGAATGACATTCATGTCAAAATATGACGAAACCGAGAACGAGACAAACATTTTGAGATCGAAAAGAAACCGAGAATGACATTCATGTCAAAGTATGACAAAACCGAGAACGAGGGAAATATTTTCAGGTCGATACGAAATAGAGAATGACATTCATGTCAAAGTATAAAGAATCCGAGAACGACGCAAATATTTTGAGCTAGAATCGAAACCGAGAAAGCCATTCATTTCAAATATGACAAACGCCAGACCGAGAGATACATTTTTAGCTTGATACGAAACTGAGAATGACATTCATGTCAAAATATGAAAAACCGAGAACGAGACAAACATTTTGAGCTCGAAACGAAATCAAGAATGACATTCATTTCAATTAAGACAAACCGAGATGGAGAAAGGCATTTTTAGCTCGATACGATACCAAGAATGACATTCATGTCAAATATGACAAACCGAAAAGGAGAGAGGTATTTTCAGGTCGATAAGAAACCTTGAATGACATTCATTTGAAATATGGCGAAACCGAGAACGAGAGAGGCACTTTTAGCTCGATACGAAACCGAGACTGACATTCATGTCAAAGTATGACAAAACCGAGAATGAGGGAAACATTTTCAGGTCGATACGAAATAGAGAATGACATTCATTTCAAAGTACAAAGAAACCGTGAACGACACAAATATTTTGAGCTAGAATCGAAACTGAGAAAGCCATTCACTTCAAATATGAAAAACGCGAGTCCGAGAGATGCATTTTTATCTTGATACGAAACTGAGAATGACATTCATGTCAAAATATGAAAAACCGAGATCGAGAAACATTTTCAGCTCGAAACGAAACCGAGAAGGACATTCATGTCAAAGTATGACATAACCGAGAACGAGACAAACATTTTGAGCTCGAAACGAAACCGAGAATGACATTCATGTCAAACTATGATTAAAACGAGATCGAGACAAACATTTTCAGCTGATACGAAACCGAGAATGACATTCATGTCAAACTATGATTAAAACGAGAACGAAACAAAACCTTTCAGTTCGATACGAAATCGAGAATGACATTCATTTCAAATTTGACAAAACCCGAGAGCGAGAGAAGCATTTTTAGCCCGATACGAAACCGAGAATGACATTCATGTCAAAGTACGACGAAACCGAGAATGAGGGAAACATTTTCAGGTCTATACGAAATAGCGAATAACATTCATGTCAAAGTATAAAGAAACCGTGAACGACGCAAATATTGTGAGCTAGAATCGAAACCGAGAAAGCCATTCATTTCAAATATGACAAACGCGAGACCTAGAGATGCATTTTTAGCTCGATACGAAACTTAGAATGACATTCATGTCAAAATATGGCAAAAACGAGAACGAGACAAACATTTTCAGCTCGAAACGAATCCGAGATTGACATTCATGTCAAAGTATGACAAAACCAAGAACGAGACAAACATTTTCAGCTTGATACAAAACAGAGAATGACATTAATGTCAAACTATGATTAAAACAAGAACGAGACAAAAATTTTCAGTTAGATACGAATTCGAGAATGACATTGATTTCAAATATGAATATCCCGAGAACGAGAGAGGCATTTTTAGCCCGATACGAAACCGAGAATGACATTCGTGTCAAAATATGACAAAACCGAGAATGAGGGAAAAATTTTCAGGTCTATACGAAATAGAGAATGACATTCATGTCAAAGTATAAAGAAACCGAGAACGACGCAAATATTTTGAGCTAGAATCGAAACCGAGAAAGCCATTCATTTCAAATATGACAAACGCGAGACCTAGAGATGCATTTTTAGCTCGATACGAAACTGAGAATGACATTCATGTCAAAATATGGCAAAAACGAGAACGAGACAAACATTTTCAGCTCGAAACGAATCCGAGATTGACATTCATGTCAAAGTATGACAAAACCAAGAACGAGACAAACATTTTCAGCTTGATACAAAACAGAGAATGACATTAATGTCAAATTTGACAAACCCGAGAAGGAGAGAGGCATTTTCAGGTCGATAAGAAACCTTGAATGAAATTCATTTCAAATATGACAAACCCGAGAACGGGAGAGGCATTTTTAGCTCGATACGAAACCGAGAATGACATTCATTTCAAATATGACAACCTGAGAACGAGAGATGCATTTTCAGCTCGATACGAATCCGAGAATGACATTCATTTCAATTAAGACAAACCGAGAAGGAGAAAGGCATTTTTAGCTCGGTACGATACCAAGAATGACATTCATGTCAAATATGACAAACCGAGAAGGAGAGAGGCATTTTCAGGTCGATAAGAAACCTTGAATGACATTCATTTCAAATATGACAAACCCGAGAAAGAGAGATATTTTCAGCTCGATACGAAATCGAGAATGATATTCATTTCAAATATGACAAACGCGAGACCGAGAGATGCATTTTTAGCTCGATACGAAACTGAGAATGACATTCTTGTAAAATATGACAAAACCGAGAACGAGGCAAACATTTTCAGCTTGATACGAAATCAAGAATGACATTCATGTCAAAATATGACGAAACCGAGAACGAGACAAACATTTTGAGATCGAAAAGAAACCGAGAATGACATTCATGTCAAAGTATGATTAAAACGAGAACAAGACAAAAAAAATTCAGTTCGAAACGATATCGAGAATGACATTCATTTTAAATATGACAAACCCAAGAACGAGAGAGAGATTTTTAGCCCGATACGAAACCGAGAATGACATTCATGTCAAACTATGACAAAACCGAGAACCAGGGAAACATTAACAGGTCGATACGAAATAGAGAATGACATTCATGTCAAAGTATGACGAAACCGAGAACGAGACAAACATTTTCAGCTTGATACGAAATCAAGAATGACATTCATGTCAAAATATGACGAAACCGAGAACGAGACAAACATTTTGAGATCGAAAAGAAACCGAGAATGACATTCATGTCAAAGTATGACAAAACCGAGAACGAGGGAAATATTTTCAGGTCGATACGAAATAGAGAATGACATTCATGTCAAAGTATAAAGAATCCGAGAACGACGCAAATATTTTGAGCTAGAATCGAAACCGAGAAAGCCATTCATTTCAAATATGACAAACGCCAGACCGAGAGATACATTTTTAGCTTGATACGAAACTGAGAATGACATTCACGTCAAAATATGAAAAACCGAGAACGAGACAAACATTTTGAGCTCGAAACGAAATCAAGAATGACATTCATTTCAATTAAGACAAACCGAGAAGGAGAAAGGCATTTTTAGCTCGATACGATACCAAGAATGACATTCATGTCAAATATGACAAACCGAGAAGGAGAGAGGTATTTTCAGGTCGATAAGAAACCTTGAATGACATTCATTTGAAATATGGCGAAACCGAGAACGAGAGAGGCACTTTTAGCTCGATACGAAACCGAGAATGACATTCATGTCAAAGTACGACGAAACCGAGAATGAGGGAAACATTTCAGGTCTATACGAAATAGCGAATGACATTCATGTCAAAGTATAAAGAAACCGTGAACGACGCAAATATTGTGAGCTAGAATCGAAACCGAGAAAGCCATTCATTTCAAATATGACAAACGCGAGACCTAGAGATGCATTTTTAGCTCGATACGAAACTGAGAATGACATTCATGTCAAAATATGGCAAAAACGAGAACGAGACAAACATTTTCAGCTCGAAACGAATCCGAGATTGACATTCATGTCAAAGTATGACAAAACCAAGAACGAGACAAACATTTTCAGCTTGATACAAAACAGAGAATGACATTAATGTCAAACTATGATTAAAACAAGAACGAGACAAAAATTTTCAGTTAGATACGAATTCGAGAATGACATTGATTTCAAATATGACAATCCCGAGAACAAGAGAGGCATTTTTAGCCCGATACGAAACCGAGAATGGCATTCGTGTCAAAATATGACAAAACCGAGAATGAGGGAAAAATTTTCAGGTCTATACGAAATAGAGAATGACATTCATGTCAAAGTATAAAGAAACCGAGAACGACGCAAATATTTTGAGCTAGAATCGAAACCGAGAAAGCCATTCATTTCAAATATGACAAACGCGAGACCTAGAGATGCATTTTTAGCTCGATACGAAACTGAGAATGACATTCATGTCAAAATATGGCAAAAACGAGAACGAGACAAAAATTTTCAGCTCGAAACGAATCCGAGATTGACATTCATGTCAAAGTATGACAAAACCAAGAACGAGACAAACATTTTCAGCTTGATACAAAACAGAATGACATTCATGTCAAATTTGACAAACCCGAGAAGGAGAGAGGCATTTTCAGGTCGATAAGAAACCTTGAATGAAATTCATTTCAAATATGACAAACCCGAGAACGGGAGAGGCATTTTTAGATCGATACGAAACCGAGAATGACATTCATTTCAAATATGACAACCCGAGAACGAGAGATGCATTTTCAGCTCGATACGAATCCGAGAATGACATTCATTTCAAATATGACAAACCCGAGAACGAGAGAGGAATTTTCAGGTCGATAAGAAACCGAGAATGACATTCATGTGAAAGTATGACGAAACCGAGAATGAGGGAATCATTTTCAGGTCGATACGAAATAGAGAATGACATTCATGTCAATGTATAAAGAAACCGAGAACGACGAAAATATTTTGAGCTAGAATCAAAACCGAGAAAGCCATTCATTTCAAATATGACAAACGCGAGACCGTGAGATGCATTTTTAGCTCGATACGAAACTGAGAATGACGTTCATGTAAAATATGACAAAACCGAGAACGAGCAAACATTTTCAGCAAGAAACGAAACCGAGAATGACATTCATGTAAAACTATGACGAAACCGATAACGAGACAAACATTTTCTGTTTGATACGAAACCGAGAATGGAATTCATATAAAACTATGACAAAACCGAGAACGAGACAAATATTTTCAGCTCGATACGAAATCGAGAATGACATTCATGTCAAAATATGACGAAACCGAGAACAAGACAAACATTTTGAGCTCGAAACGAAACCGAGAATGACATTCATTTCAATTAAGACAAACCGAGAAGAAGAAAGGCATTTTTAGCTCGGTACGATACCAAGAATGACATTCATGTCAAATATGACAAACCGAGAAGGAGAGAGGCATTTTCAGGTCGATAAGAAACCTTGAATGACATTCATTTCAAATATGACGAAACCGAGAACGAGAGAGGTACTTTTAGCTCGATACGAAACCGAGACTGACATTCATGTCAAAGTATGACAAAACCGAGAATGAGGGAAACATTTTCAGGTCGATACGAAATAGAGAATGACATTCATGTCAATGTATAAAGAAACCGAGAACGACGAAAATATTTTGAGCTAGAATCAAAACCGAGAAAGCCATTTATTTCAAATATGACAAACGCGAGACCGAGAGATGCATTTTTAGCTCGATACGAAACTGAGAATGACATTCTTGTAAAATATGACAAAACCGAGAACGAGACAAACATTTTCAGCTCGAAACGAAACCGAGAATGACATTCATGTAAAACTATGACGAAACCGAGAACGAGACAAACATTTTCAGCTTGATACGAAACCGAGGAAGGAATTCATATAAAACTATGACAAAACCGAGAACGAGACAAACATTTTCAGCTCGATATGAAACCGAGAATGACATTGATCTCAAAGTATGACTAAACCGAGAACGAGACAAACATTTTCAGCTCGATACGAAATGGAGAATTATATTCTTGTCAAAATATGATGAAACCGAGATCAAGACAAACATTTTGAGATCGAAACGAAACCGAGAATGACATTCATTTCAAATATGACAAATCCGAGAAAGAGAGGCATTTTCAGCTCGATACGAAATCGAGAATGATATTCATTTCAAATATGACAAACGCGAGACCGAGAGATGCATTTTTAGCTCGATTCGAAACTGAGAATGACATTCTTGTAAAATATGACAAAACCGAGAACGAGGCAAACATTTTCAGCTTGATACGAAATCAAGAATGACATTCATGTCAAAATATGACGAAACCGAGAACGAGACAAATATTTTGAGATCGAAAAGAAACCGAGAATGACATTAATGTCAAAGTATGACAAAACCGAGAACGAGGGAAATATTTTCAGGTCGATACGAAATAGAGAATGACTCTTATGTCAAAGCATGACATAACCGAGAACGAGACAAACATTTTGAGCTCGAAACGAAATCAAGAATGACATTCATTTCAATTAAGACAAACCGAGAAGGAGAAAGGCATTTTTAGCTCGATACGAAACCGAGAATGACATTCATTTCAAATACGACAACCCGAGAACGAGAGATGCATTTTCAGCTCGATACGAAACCGAGAATGACATTCATTTCAAATATGACAAACCCGAGAACAAGAGAGGAATTTTAGCACAATACGAAACCGAGAATGACATTCATGTCAAATATGACAAACCCGAGAAGGGGAGAGGCATTTTCAGGTCGATAAGAAACCGAGAATGACATTCATGTCAAAGTATGACGAAACCGAGAATGAGGGAATCATTTTCAGGTCGATACGAAATAGAGAATGACATTCATGTCAATGTATAAAGAAACCGAGAAAGACGAAAATATTTTGAGCTAGAACCAAAACCGAGAAAGCCATTCATTCAAATATGACAAACGCGAGACCGTGAGATGCATTTTTAGCTCGATACGAAACTGAGAATGACATTCATGTAAAATATGACAAAACCGAGAACGAGCAAACATTTTCAGCTCGAAACGAAAACCGAGAATGACATTCATGTAAAACTATGACGAAACCGATAACGAGACAAACATTTTCTGTTTGATACGAAACCGAGAATGGAATTCATATAAAACTATGACAAAACCGAGAACGAGACAAATATTTTCAGCTCGATACGAAATCGAGAATCACATTCATGTCAAAATATGACGAAACCGAGAACAAGACAAACATTTTGAGCTCGAAACGAAACCGAGAATGACATTCATTTCAATTAAGACAAACCGAGAAGAAGAAAGGCATTTTTAGCTCGGTACGATACCAAGAATGACATTCATGTCAAATATGACAAACCGAGAAGGAGAGAGGCATTTTCAGGTCGATAAGAAACCTTGAATGACATTCATTTCAAATATGACGAAACCGAGAACGAGAGAGGTACTTTTAGCTCGATACGAAACCGAGACTGACATTCATGTCAAAGTATGACAAAACCGAGAATGAGGGAAACATTTTCAGGTCGATACGAAATAGAGAATGACATTCATGTCAATGTATAAAGAAACCGAGAACGACGAAAATATTTTGAGCTAGAATCAAAACCGAGAAAGCCATTTATTTCAAATATGACAAACGCGAGACCGAGAGATGCATTTTTAGCTCGATACGAAACTGAGAATGACATTCTTGTAAAATATGACAAAACCGAGAACGAGACAAACATTTTCAGCTCGAAACGAAACCGAGAATGACATTCATGTAAAACTATGACGAAACCGAGAACGAGACAAACATTTTCAGCTTGATACGAAACCGAGGAAGGAATTCATATAAAACTATGACAAAACCGAGAACGAGACAAACATTTTCAGCTCGATATGAAACCGAGAATGACATTGATGTCAAAGTATGACTAAACCGAGAACGAGACAAACATTTTCAGCTCGATACGAAATGGAGAATTATATTCTTGTCAAAATATGATGAAACCGAGATCAAGACAAACATTTTGAGATCGAAACGAAACCGAGAATGACATTCATTTCAAATATGACAAATCCGAGAAAGAGAGGCATTTTCAGCTCGATACGAAATCGAGAATGATATTCATTTCAAATATGACAAACGCGAGACCGAGAGATGCATTTTTAGCTCGATACGAAACTGAGAATGACATTCTTGTAAAATATGACAAAACCGAGAACGAGGCAAACATTTTCAGCTTGATACGAAATCAAGAATGACATTCATGTCAAAATATGACGAAACCGAGAACGAGACAAATATTTTGAGATCGAAAAGAAACCGAGAATGACATTAATGTCAAAGTATGACAAAACCGAGAACGAGGGAAATATTTTCAGGTCGATACGAAATAGAGAATGACTCTTATGTCAAAGCATGACATAACCGAGAACGAGACAAACATTTTGAGCTCGAAACGAAATCAAGAATGACATTCATTTCAATTAAGACAAACCGAGAAGGAGAAAGGCATTTTTAGCTCGATACGAAACCGAGAATGACATTCATTTCAAATACGACAACCCGAGAACGAGAGATGCATTTTCAGCTCGATACGAAACCGAGAATGACATTCATTTCAAATATGACAAACCCGAGAACAAGAGAGGAATTTTAGCACAATACGAAACCGAGAATGACATTCATGTCAAATATGACAAACCCGAGAAGGGGAGAGGCATTTTCAGGTCGATAAGAAACCGAGAATGACATTCATGTCAAAGTATGACGAAACCGAGAATGAGGGAATCATTTTCAGGTCGATACGAAATAGAGAATGACATTCATGTCAATGTATAAAGAAACCGAGAAAGACGAAAATATTTTGAGCTAGAACCAAAACCGAGAAAGCCATTCATTCAAATATGACAAACGCGAGACCGTGAGATGCATTTTTAGCTCGATACGAAACTGAGAATGACATTCATGTAAAATATGACAAAACCGAGAACGAGCAAACATTTTCAGCTCGAAACGAAAACCGAGAATGACATTCATGTAAAACTATGACGAAACCGATAACGAGACAAACATTTTCTGTTTGATACGAAACCGAGAATGGAATTCATATAAAACTATGACAAAACCGAGAACGAGACAAATATTTTCAGCTCGATACGAAATCGAGAATCACATTCATGTCAAAATATGACGAAACCGAGAACAAGACAAACATTTTGAGCTCGAAACGAAACCGAGAATGACATTCATTTCAATTAAGACAAACCGAGAAGGAGAAAGGCATTTTTAGCTCGGTACGATACCAAGAATGACATTCATGTCAAATATGACAAACCGAGAAGGAGAGAGGCATTTTCAGGTCGATAAGAAACCTTGAATGACATTCATTTCAAATATGACGAAACCGAGAACGAGAGAGGTACTTTTAGCTCGACACGAAACCGAGACTGATATTCATGTCAAAGTATGACAAAACCGAGAATGAGGGAAACATTTTCAGGTCGATACGAAATAGAGAATGACATTCATGTCAATGTATAAAGAAACCGAGAACGACGAAAATATTTTGAGCTAGAATCAAAACCGAGAAAGCCATTTATTTCAAATATGACAAACGCGAGACCGAGAGATGCATTTTTAGCTCGATACGAAACTGAGAATGACATTCTTGTAAAATATTACAAAACGGAGAACGAGACAAACATTTTCAGCTCGAAACGAAACCGAGAATGACAATCATGTAAAACTATGACGAAACCGAGAACGAGACAAACATTTTCAGCTTGATACGAAACCGAGAAAGGAATTCATATAAAACTATGACAAAACCGAGAACGAGACAAACATTTTCAACTCGATATGAAACAGAGAATGACATTGATGTCAAAGTATGACGAAACCGACAACGAGACAAACATTTTCAGCTCGATACGAAATCGAGAATTATATTCATGTCAAAATATGACGAAACCGAGATCGAGACAAACATTTTGAGATCGAAACGAAACCGCGAATGACATTCATTTCAAATATGACAAACCCGAGAAAGAGAGGTATTTTCAGCTCGATACGAAACCGAGAATGACATTCATGTCAAGGTATGACATAACCGAGAACGAGGCACACATTTTCAGCTCGAAATGAAACCGAAAATGACATTCATGTCAAACTATGAGTAAAACGAGAACGAGACAAAAAAATTCAGTTCGATACGATATCGAGAATGACATTCATTTTAAATATGACAAACCCAAGAACGAGAGAGAGATTTTTAGCCCGATACGAAACCGAGAATGACATTCATGTCAAACTATGACAAAACCGAGAACCAGGGAAACATTATCAGGTCGATACGAAATAGAGAATGACATTCATGTCAAAGTATGACGAAACCGAGAACGAGACAAACATTTTCAGCTCGATACGAAATCAAGAATGACATTCAGGTCAAAATATGACGAAACCGAGAACGAGACAAACATTTTGAGATCGAAAAGAAACCGAGAATGACATTCATGTCAAAGTATGACAAAACCGAGATCGAGGGAAATATTTTCAGGTCGATACGAAATAGAGAATGACATTCATGTCAAAGTATAAAGAATCCGAGAACGACGCAAATATTTTGAGCTAGAATCGAAACCGAGAAAGCCATTCATTTCAAATATGACAAACGCGAGACCGAGAGATACATTTTTAGCTTGATACAAAACTGAGAATGACATTCATGTCAAAATATGGAAAACCGAGAACGACACAAACATTTTCAGCTCAAAACGAAACCGAGAATGACATTCATGTCAAAGTATGACATAACCGGGAACGAGACACACATTTTGAGCTCGAAACGAAATCAAGAATGACATTCATTTCAATTAAGACAAACCGAGAAGGAGAAAGGCATTTTTAGCTCGATACGATACCAAGAATGACATTCATGTCAAATAAGACAAACCGAGAAGAAGAGAGGCATTTTCAGAACGATAAGAAACCTTGAATGACATTCATTTCAAATATGACGAAACCGAGAACGAGAGAGGCACTTTTAGCTCGATAAGAAACCGAGAATGACATTCATGACAAAGTATGACGAAACCGAGAATGAGGGAATCATTTTCAGGTCGATACGAATTAGAGAATGACATTCATGTCAATGTATAAAGAAACCGAGAACGACGAAAATATTTTGAGCTAGAATCAAAACCGAGAAAGCCTTTCATTTCAAACTTGGCAATCCCGAGAACGAGAGATGCATTGTTAGCTCGATACGAAACTGAGAATGACATTCATGTCAAAATATGAAAAAAACGAGAACGACACAAACATTTTCAGCTCAAAACGAAACCGAGAATGACATTCATGTCAAAGTATGACATAACCGAGAACGAGACAAACATTTTGAGGTCGAAACGAAACCAAGAATGACATACATTTCAAATATGACAAACCCGAGAACGAGAGAGAAATTTTTAGCCCGATACGAAACCGAGAATGACATACATGTCAAAGTACGACGAAACCGAGAAAGAGGGAGGCATTTTCAGCTCGAAACGAAACCGAGAATGACATTCATGTCAAACTATGATTAAAACGAGAACGAGACAAAAATTTTCAGTTAGATACGAATTCGAGAATGACATTCATTTCAAATATGACAAACCCGAGAAGGGGAGAGGCATTTTCAGGTCGGTAAGAAACAGAGAATGACATTCATGTCAAAGTATGACGAAACCGAGAATGAGGGAATCATTTTCAGGTCGATACGAAATAGAGAATGACATTCATGTCAATGTATAAAGAAACCGAGAACGACGAAAATATTTTGAGCTAGAATCAAAACCCAGAAAGCCATTCATTTCAAATATGACAAACGCGAGACCGTGAGATGCATTTTTAGCTCGATACGAAACTGAGAATGACATTCATGTAAAACTATGACGAAACCGATAACGAGACAAACATTTTCAGTTTGATACGAAACCGAGAATGGAATTCATATAAAACTATGACAAAACCGAGGACGAGACAAATATTTTCAGCTCGATACGAAATCGAGAATGACATTCATGTCAAAATATGACGATACCGAGAACAAGACAAACATTTTGAGCTCGAAACGAAACCGAGAATGACATTCATTTCAATTATGACAAACCGAGAAGGATAAAGGCATTTTTAGCTCGATACGATACCGAGAATGACATTCATGTCAAATGTGACAAACCGAGAAGGAGAGAGGCATTTTCAGGTCGATAAGAAACCTTGATTGACATTCATTTCAAATATGACGAAACCGAGAACGAGAGAGGCACATTTAGCTCGATACGAAACAGAGACTGACATTCATGTCAAAGTATGACAAAACCGAGAATGAGGGAAACATTTTCAAGTCGATACGAAATAGAGAATGACATTCATGTCAAAGTATGACGAAACCGAGAACGAGACAAACATTTTCAGCTCGATACGAAATCAAGAATGACATTCAGGACAAAATATGACGAAACCGAGAACGAGACAAACATTTTGAGATCGAAAAGAAACCGAGAATGACATTCATGTCAAAGTATGACAAAACCGAGAACGAGGGAAATATTTTCAGGTCGATACGAAATCGAGAATGACATTCATGTCAAAATATGACGATACCGAGAACAAGACAAACATTTTGAGCTCGAAACGAAACCGAGAATGACATTCATTTCAATTATGACAAACCGAGAAGGATAAAGGCATTTTTAGCTCGATACGATACCGAGAATGACATTCATGTCAAATATGACGAAACCGAGAACGAGAGAGGCACTTTTAGCTCGATACGAAACAGAGACTGACATTCATGTCAAAGTATGACAAAACCGAGAATGAGGGAAACATTTTCAGGTCGATACGAAATAGAGATTGACATTCATGTCAAAGTATAAAGAAACCGAGAACGACGCAAATATTTTGAGCTAGAATCGAAACTGATAAAGCCATTCATTTCAAATGTGACAAACGCGAGACCGAGAGATACATTTTTAGCTCAATACGAAACTGAAAATGACATTCATGTCAAAATATGACAAAACCGAGATCGAGACAAACATTTTCAGCTCGGAACGAAACCTAGAAGGACATTGATGTCAAAGTATGATAAAACCGAGAACGAAACAAACATTTTCTGCTCGAAACGAAACCGAGAATGACATTCATGTAAAACTATGACGAAACCGAGAACGAGACAAACATTTTCAGCTTGATACGAAACCGAGAATGGCATTCATTTAAAATTATGACAAACATTTTCAACTCGATACGAAACCGAGAATGACATTAATGTCAAAGCATGACGAAACCGAGAACGAGGGAAATATTTTCAGGTCGATACGAAATAGAGAATGACATTCATGTCAAAGTATAAAGAATCCGAGAAGGACGCCAATATTTTGAGCTAGAATCGAAACCGAGAAAACCATTCATTTCAAATATGACAAACGCGAGACCGAGAGATACATTTTTAGCTCGATACGAAACTGAGAATGAAATTCATGTCAAGATATGAAAAACCGAGAACGACACAAACATTTTCAGCTCAAAACGAAACCGAGAATGACATTCATGTCAAAGTATGACATAACCGAGAACGAGACAAACATTTTCAGCTCAAAACGAAACCGAGAATGACATTCATGTCAAAGTATGACATAACCGAGAACGAGACAAACATTTTGAGCTCGAAACGAAACCAAGAATGACATTCATGTCAAATATGACAAACCCGAGAAAGGGAGAGGCATTTCAGGTCGATATGAAACCGAGAATGACATTCATGTCAAAGTATGACGAAACCGAGAATGAGGAAATCATTTTCAGGTCGATACTAAATCGAGAATGACATTCATGTCAAAATATGACGAAACCGAAAATAAGACAAACATTCTGAGCTCTAAACGAAACCGAGAATGACATTCATTTCAATGAAGACAATCCGAGAAGGAGAAAGGCAATTTCAGCTCAATACGAAATCAAGAATGACATTCATGTCAAAATATGACGAAACCGAGAACGAGACAAACATTTTGAGATCGAAAAGAAACCGAGAATGACATTCATGTCAAAGTATGAGAAAACCGAGAACAAGGGAAATACTTTCAGGTCGATACGAAATAGAGAATGACATTCATGTCAAAGTATAAAGAATCCGAGAACGACGCAAATATTTTGAGATAGAATCGAAACCGAGGAAGCCATTCATTTCAAATATACCAAACGCGAGACCGAGAGATACATTTTTAGCTCGATACGAAACTGAGAATGACATTCATGTCAAAATATGAAAAACCGAGAACGAGACAAACATTTTGAGCTCGAAACGAAACCAAGAATGACATTCATGTCAAATATGACAAACCCTAGAAAGGGAGAGGCATTTTCAGGTCGATAAGAAACCGAGAATGACATTCATGTCAAAGTATGACGAAACCGAGAATGAGGGAATTATTTTCAGGTCGATAAGAAATCGAGATAGACATTCATGTCAAAATATGACGAAACCGAGAACGAGAGAGGCATTTTTAGCTCGATACGAAACCGAGACTGACATTCATGTCTAAGTATGACAAAACCGAGAATGAGGGAAATATTTTCAGCGCGAAATGAAACCGAGAATGACATTCATGTAAAACTATGACGAAATTGAGAACGAGACAAACATTTTCAGCTTCATACGAAACCGAGAGTGGCATTCATGTAAAACTATGACAATATCGAGAACGAGACAAACATTTTCAGCTCGATAGGAAACCGAGAATGACATTGATGTCAAAGTATGACGAAACCGAGAACGAGACAAACATTTTTAGCTCGAAACGAAATCGAGAATTATATTCATGTCAAAATATGACGAAACCGAGATCGAGACAAACATTTTGAGATCGAAACGAAACCGAGAATGACATTCATTTCAAATATGACAAACCCGAGAACGAGAGAGGCATTTTCAGCTCGATACGAAACCGAGAATGATATTCATGTCAAAGTATGTCGAAACCGAGAACGAGGCAAACATTTTCAGCTCGAAACGAAACCGAGAATGACATTCATGTCAAACTATGATTAAAACGAGAACGAGACAAAAAAAGTCAGTTCGATACGATATCGAGAATGACATTCATTTTAAATATGACAAACCCAAGAACGAGAGTGGCATTTTTAGCCCGATACGAAACCGAGAATGACATTCATGTCAAACTATGACAAAACCGAGAACCAGGGAAACATTATCAGGAAGATACGAAATAGAGAATGACATTCATGTCAATGTATAAAGAATCCGAGAACGACACAAATATTTTGAGCTAGAATCTAAAGCGAGAATGCCTTTCATTTCAAACTTGACTATCCCGAGAACGAGAGATGCATTTTTAGCTCGATACGAAACTGAGAATGACATTCATGTCAAAATATGAAAAAAACGAGAACGACACAAACATTTTCAGCTCAAAACGAAACTGAGAATGACATTCATGTCAAAGTATGACATAACCGAGAAAGAGACAAACATTTTGAGCTCGAAACGAAACCAAGAATGACATACATTTCAAATATGACAAACCCGAGAACGAGAGAGAAATTTTTAGCCCGATACGAAACCTAGAATGACATACATGTCAAAGTACGACGAAACCGAGAAAGAGGGAGGCATTTTCAGCTCGAAACGAAACCGAGAATGACATTCATGTCAAACTATGATTAAAACGAGAACGAGACAAAAATTTTCAGTTAGATACGAATTCGAGAATGACATTCATTTCAAATATGACAAACCCGAGAACGAGAGAGGCATTTTTAGCCCGATACGAAACCGAGAATGACATTCGTGTCAAAGTATGACAAAACCGAGAATGAGGGAATCATTTTCAGGTCTATACGAAATAGAGAATGACATTCATGTCAAAGTATAAAGAAACCGAGAACGACGCAAATATTTTGAGCTAGAATCGAAACCGAGAAAGCCATTCATTTCAAATATGACAAACGCGAGACATAGAGATGCATTTTTAGCTCGATACGAAACTGAGAATGACATTCATGTCAAAATATGGCAAAAACGAGAACGAGACAAATATTTTCAGCTCGAATCGAAACCGAGAATGACATTCATGTCAAAGTATGACAAAACGAAAAACGAGACAAACATTTTCAGCTCAAAACGAAACCGAGAATGACATTAATGTCAAAGTATGACGAAATCGAGAACGAGACAAACCTTTTCAGCTCGATACGAAATTGAGATTGACATTCATGTCAAAATAAGACGAAACCGAGAACGAGACAAACATTTTGAACTCGAAACGAAACCGAGAATGACATCCATTTCAAATAATACAAACCGAGAACGAGAGAGGCATTTTTAGCTCGATACTATACCGAGAATGACATTCATGTCAAATATGACAAACCCGAGAAGGAGAGAGGCATTTTCAGGTGTTAAAGAAACCTTGAATGACATTCATTTCAAATATGACAAACCCGAGAACGAGAGAGGCATTTTTAGATCGAAACGAAACCGAGAATGACATTCATGTCAAACTATGATTAAAACGAGAACGAGACAAAAAAATTCAGTTCGATACGATATCGAGAATGACATTCATTTTAAATATGACAAACCCAAGAACGAGAGTGGCATTTTTAGCCCGATACGAAACCGAGAATGACATTCATGTCAAACTATGACAAAACCGAGAACCAGGGAAACATTATCAGGAAGATACGAAATAGAGAATGACATTCATGTCAATGTATAAAGAATCCGAGAACGACACAAATATTTTGAGCTAGAATCTAAAGCGAGAATACCTTTCATTTCAAACTTGACTATCCCGAGAACGAGAGATGCATTTTTAGCTCGATACGAAACTGAGAATGACATTCATGTCAAAATATGAAAAAAACGAGAACGACACAAACATTTTCAGCTCAAAACGAAACTGAGAATGACATTCATGTCAAAGTATGACATAACCGAGAAAGAGACAAACATTTTGAGGTCGAAACGAAACCAAGAATGACATACATTTCAAATATGACAAACCCGAGAACGAGAGAGAAATTTTTAGCCCGATACGAAACCTAGAATGACATACATGTCAAAGTACGACGAAACCGAGAAAGAGGGAGGCATTTTCAGCTCGAAACGAAACCGAGAATGACATTCATCTCAAACTATGATTAAAACGAGAACGAGACAAAAATTTTCAGTTAGATACGAATTCGAGAATGACATTCATTTCAAATATGACAAACCCGAGAACGAGAGAGGCATTTTTAGCCCGATACGAAACCGAGAATGACATTCGTGTCAAAGTATGACAAAACCGAGAATGAGGGAAACATTTTCAGGTCTATACGAAATAGAGAATGACATTCATGTCAAAGTATAAAGAAACCGAGAACGACGCAAATATTTTGAGCTAGAATCGAAACCGAGAAAGCCATTCATTTCAAATATGACAAACGCGAGACATAGAGATGCATTTTTAGCTCGATACGAAACTGAGAATGACATTCATGTCAAAATATGGCAAAAACGAGAACGAGACAAACATTTTCAGCTCGAAACGAAACCGAGAATGACATTCATGTCAAAGTATGACAAAACGAATAACGAGACAAACATTTTCAGCTCAAAACGAAACCGAGAATGACATTAATGTCAAAATATGACGAAATCGAGAACGAGACAAACCTTTTCAGCTCGATACGAAATTGAGATTGACATTCATGTCAAAATAAGACGAAACCGAGAACGAGACAAACATTTTGAACTCGAAACGAAACCGAGAATGACATCCATTTCAAATAATACAAACCGAGAACGAGAGAGGCATTTTTAGCTCGATACTATACCGAGAATGACATTCATGTCAAATATGACAAACCCGAGAAGGAGAGAGGCATTTTCAGGTGTTAAAGAAACCTTGAATGACATTCATTTCAAATATGACAAATCCGAGAACGAGAGAGGCATTTTTAGATCGATATGAAATCGAGAATGACATTCATTTCAAATATGACAAACCCGAGAACGAGAGAGGCATTCTCAGCTCGATACGAAACCGAGAATGATATTCATGTCAAATTATGTCGAAACCGAGAACGAGGCAAATATTTTCAGCTCGAAACGAAACCGAGAATGACAATCATGTCAAACTATGATTAAAAAGAGAACGAGACAAACATTTTGAGCTCGAAACGAAACCGAGAATGACATTCATTTCAAATATAACAAACCCGAGAACGAGAGAGGCATTTTCAGCTCGATACGAAACCGAGAATGACATTCATGTCAAAGTACGACGAAACCGAAAATGAGAGACACATTTTCAGCTCGAAACGAAAACGAGAATGACATTCATGTCAAAATATGACGAAACCGAGAACGAGACAAACATTTTCAGCTCGATACGAAAACGAGAATAGCATTCATTTCAAATAAGACAAGCCGTGAACGACAGAGGCATTTTTGCTCCAAACACTAACGAGAATGACATTCATGTCAAATATGACAAACCCGAGAACGAGAGAGGCATTTTTAGCTCGATACGAAACCTAGAATGACATTCATGTAAAATATGACAAAACCGAGAACGAGACAAACATTTTCAGCTCGAAACGAAACCGAGAATGACATTCATTTCAATTATGACAAACCGAGAAGGAGAAAGGCATTTTTAGCTCGATACGATACCGAGAATGACATTCATGTTAAATATGACAAACCGAGAAGGAGAGAGGCATTTTCAGGTCGATAAGAAACCTTGAATGACATTCATTTCAAATATGACGAAACCGAGAACGAGAGCGGCACTTTTAGCTCGATACGAAACCGAGACTGACATTCATGTCAAAGTATGACAAAACCGAGAATGAGGGAAACATTTTCAGGTCTATACGAAATAGAGAATGACATTCATGTAAAACTATGACGAAACCGAGAACGAGACAAACATTTTCAGCTTGATACGAAACCGAGAATGGCATTCATGTAAAACTATGACAAACATTTTCAACTCGATACGAAACCGAGAATGACATTAATGTCAAAGTATGACGAAACCGAGAACGAGACAAACATTTTCAGCTCGATACGAAATCAAGAATGACATTCATGTCAAAATATGACGAAACCGAGAACGAGACAAACATTTTGAGATCGAAAAGAAACCGAGAATGATATTCATGTCAAAGTATGACAAAACCGAGAACGAGGGAAATATTTTCAGGTCTATACGAAATAGAGAATGACATTCATGTCAAAGTATAGAGAATCCGAGAACGACACAAATATTTTAAGCTAGAATCGAAACCGAGAAAGCCATTCATTTCAAATATGACAAACGCGAGACCGAGAGATACATTTTTAGCTCGATACGAAACTGAGAATGAAATTCATGTCAAAATATGAAAAACCGAGAACGACACAAACATTTTCATCTCAAAACGAAACCAAGAGTGACATTCATTTCAAATATGACAAACCCGAGAAGGAGAGAGGCATTTTCCGGTCGATAAGAAACCTTGAATGAAATTAATTTCAAATATGACAAACCCGAGAACGAGAGAGGCATTTTTAGCTTTATACGAAACCGAGAATGACATTAATTTCAAATATGACAACCCGAGAACGAGAGAGGCATTTTCAGCTCGATACGAAACCGAGAATGACATTCATTTCTAAAACGACAAACCCGAGAACGAGAGAGGAATTTTTAGCACAATACGAAACCGAGAATGACATTCATGTCAAATATGACAAACCCGAGAAGGGGAGAGGCATTTTCAGGTCGATAAGAAACCGAGAATGACATTCATGTCAAAGTATGACGAAACCGAGAATGAGGGAATCATTTTCTGGTCGATACGAAATAGAGAATGACATTCATGTCAATGTATAAAGAAACCGAGAACGACGAAAATATTTTGAGCTAGAATCAAAACCGAGATACCAATTCATTTCAAATATGACAAACGCGAGACCGTGAGATGCATTTTTAGCTCGATACGAAACTGAGAATGACATTCATGTAAAATATGACAAAACCGAGAACGAGACAAACATTTTCAGCTCGGAACGAAACCGAGAATGACATTCATGTAAAACTATGACGAAACCGATAACGAGACAAACATTTTCAGTTTGATATGAAACTGAGAATGGAATTCATATAAAACTATGACAAAACCGAGAACGAGACAAATATTTTCAGCTCGATACGAAATCGAGAATGACATTCATGTCAAAATATGACGAAACCGAGAACATGACAAACATTTTGAGCTCGAAACGAAACCGAGAATGACATTCATTTCAATTAAGACAAACCGAGAAGGAGAAATTCATTTTTAGCTCGATACGATACCGAGAATGACATTCATGTCAAATATGACAAACCGAGAAGGAGAGAGGCATTTTCAGATCGATAAGAAACCTTGAATGACATTCATTTCAAATATGACGAAACCGAGAACGAGAGAGGCACTTTTAGCTCGATACGAAACCGAGACTGACATTCATTTCAAAGTATGACAAAACCGAGAATAAGGGAAACATTTTCAGGTCGATACGAAATAGAGAATGACATTCATGTCAAAGTATAAAGAAACCGAGAACGACGCAAATATTTTGAGCTAGAATCGAAACTGAGAAAGCCATTCATTTCAAATGTGACAAACGCGAGACCGAGAGATACATTTTTAGCTCAATACGAAACTGAAAATGACATTCATGTCAAAATATGACAAAACCGAGATCGAGACAAACATTTTCAGCTCGAAACGAAACCTAGAAGGACGTTGATGTCAAAGTATGATAAAACCGAGAACGAAACCAACATTTTCTGCTCGAAACGAAACCGAGAATGACATTCATGTAAAATTATGACGAAACCGAGAACGAGACAATCATTTTCAGCTTGATACGAAACCGAGAATGGCATTCATTTAAAATTATGACAAACATTTTCAACTCGATACGAAACCGAGAATGACATTAATGTCAAAGTATGACGAAACCGAGAACGAGGGAAATATTTTCAGGTCGATACGAAATAGAGAATGACATTCATGTCAAAGCATAAAGAATCCGAGAAGGACGCCAATATTTTGAGCTAGAATCGAAACCGAGAAAGCCATTCATTTCAAATATGACAAACGCGAGACCGAGAGATACATTTTTAGCTCGATACGAAACTGAGAATGAAATTCATGTTAAAATATGAAAAACCGAGAACGACACAAACATTTTCAGCTCAAAAGAAAACCGAGAATGACATTCATGTCAAACTATGATATAAACGAGAACGAGACAAACATTTTGAGCTCGAAACGAAACCAAGAATAACATTCATGTCAAATGTGACAAACACGAGAAAGCGAGAGGCATTTTCAGGTCGATACGAAATCGAGAATGACATTCATGTCAAAGTGTGACATAACCGAGAACGAGACAAACATTTTCAGCTCAAAACGAAACCGAGAATGACATTCATGTAAAAGTAAGACATAACCGAGAACGAGACAAACATTTTGAGCTCGAAACGAAACCAAGAATAACATTCATGTCAAATGTGACAAACCCGAGAAAGGGAGAGGCATTTTCAGGTCGATACGAAATCGAGAATGACATTCATGTCAAAATATGACGAAACCGAAAACAAGACAAACATTCTGAGCTCGAAACGAAACCGAGAATGACATTCATTTCAATTAAGACAATCCGAGAAGGAGAAATGCGTTTTCAGCTCGATACGAAATCAAGAATGACATTCATGTCAAAATAAGACGAAACCGAGAACGAGACAAACATTTTGAGATCGAAAAGAAACCGAGAATGACATTCATGTCAAAGTATGACAAAACCGAGAACAAGGGAAATACTTTCAGGTCGATACGAAATAGAGAATGACATTCATGTCAAAGTATAAAGAATCCGAGAACGACGCAAATATTTTGAGCTAGAATCGTAACCGAGAAAGCCATTCATTTCAAATATGACAAACGCGAGACCGAGAGATACATTTTTAGCTCGATACGAAACTGAGAATGACATTCATGTCAAAATATGAAAAACCGAGAACGACACAAACATTTTCAGCTCAAAAGAAAACCGAGAATGACATTCATGTCAAACTATGATATAAACGAGAACGAGACAAACATTTTGAGCTCGAAACGAAACAAAAAATGACATTCATGTCAAATATGACAAACCCGAGAAAGGGAGAGGCATTTTCAGGTCGATAAGAAACCGAGAATGACATTCATGTCAAAGTATGACGAAACCGAGAATGAGGGAATCATTTTCAGTCGATAAGAAATCGAGAATGACATTCATGTCAAAATATGACGAAACCGAAAACAAGACAAACATTCTGAGCTCGAAACGAAACCGAGAATGACATTCATTTCAATTAAGACAATCCGAGAAGGAGAAAGGCATTTTTAGCTCGATACGATACCGAGAATGACATTCATGTCAAATATGACAAACCCGAGAAGGAGAGAGGCACTTTCAGGTCGATAAGAAACCTTGAATGACATTAATTTCAAATATGACGAAACCGAGAACGAGAGAGGCACTTTTAGCTCGATACGAAACCGAGACTGACATTCATGTCCAAGTAGACAAAACCGAGAATGAGGGAAACATTTTCAGCGCGAAATGAAATCGAGAATGACATTCATGTAAAACTATGACGAAATTGAGAACGAGACAAACATTTTCAGCTTGATACGAAACCGAGAGTGACATTCATGTAAAACTATGACAATACCGAGAACGAGACAAACATTTTCAGCTCGATATGAAACCGAGAATGACATTGATGTCAAAGTATGACGAAACCGAGAACGAGACAAACATTTTCAGCTCGATACGAAATCGAGAATTATATTCATGTCAAAATATGACGAAACCGAGATCGAGACAAACATTTTGAGATCGAAACGAAACCGAGAATGACATTCATTTCAAATATGACAAACCCGAGAACGAGAGAGGCATTTTCAGCTCGATACGAAACAGAGAATGATATTCATGTCAAAGTATGTCGAAACCGAGAAAGAGGGAGGCATTTTCATCTCGAAACGAAACCGAGAATGACATTCAGGTCAAACTATGATTAAAACGAGAACGAGACAAAAATTTTCAGTTAGATACGAATTCGAGAATGACATTCATTTCAAATATGACAAACCCGAGAACGAGAGAGGCATTTTTAGCCCGATACGAAACCGAGAATGACATTCGTGTCAAAGTATGACAAAACCGAGAATGAGGGAAACATTTTCAGGTCTATACGAAATAGAGAATGACATTCATGTCAAAGTATAAAGAAACCGAGAACGACGCAAATATTTTGAGCTAGAATCGAAACCGAGAAAGCCATTCATTTCAAATATGAGAAACGCGAGACCTAGAGATGCATTTTTAGCTCGATACGAAACTGAGAATGACATTCATGTCAAAATATGGCAAAAACGAGAACGACACAAACATTTTCAGCTCGAAACGAAACCGAGAATGACATTCATGTCAAAGTATGACAAAACGAATAACGAGACAAACATTTTCAGCTCAAAACGAAACCGAGAATGACATTAATGTCAAAGTATGACGAAATCGAGAACGAGACAAACCTTTTCAGCTCGATACGAAATTGAGATTGACATTCATGTCAAAATAAGACGAAACCGAGAACGAGACAAACATTTTGAACTCGAAACGAAACCGAGAATGACATCCATTTCAAATAATACAAACCGAGAACGAGAGAGGCATTTTTAGCTCGATACTATGCCGAGAATGACATTCATGTCAAATATGACAAACCCGAGAAGGAGAGAGGCATTTTCAGGTGTTAAAGAAACCTTGAATGACATTCATTTCATATATGACAAACCCGAGAACGAGAGAGGCATTTTTAGATCGATATGAAATCGAGAATGACATTCATTTCAAATATGACAAACCCGAGAACGAGAGAGGCATTCTCAGCTCGATACGAAACCGAGAATGATATTCATGTCAAATTATGTCGAAACCGAGAACGAGGCAAATATTTTCAGCTCGAAACGAAACCGAGATTGACAATCATGTCAAACTATGATTAAAAAGTGAACGAGACAAACATTTTGAGCTCGAAACGAAACCGAGAATGACATTCATTTCAAATATAACAAACGCGAGAACGAGAGAGTCATTTTCAGCTCGATACGAAACCGAGAATGACATTCATGTCAAAGTACGACGAAACCGAAAATGAGAGACACATTTTCAGCTCGGAACGAAACCGAGAATGACATTCATGTAAAACTATGACGAAACCGATAACGAGACAAACATTTTCAGTTTGATACGAAACCGAGAATGGAATTCATATAAAACTATGACAAAACCGAGAACGAGACAAATATTTTCAGCTCGATACGAAATCGAGAATGACATTCATGTCAAAATATGACGAAACCGAGAACATGACAAACATTTTGAGCACGAAACGAAACCGAGAATGACATTCATTTCAATTAAGACAAACCGAGAAGGAGAAATTCATTTTTAGCTCGATACGATACCGAGAATGACTTTCATGTCAAATATGACAAACCGAGAAGGAGAGAGGCATTTTCAGGTCGATAAGAAACCTTGAATGACATTCATTTCAAATATGACGAAACGGAGAACGAGAGAGGCACTTTTAGCTCGATACGAAACCGAGACTGACATTCATTTCAAAGTATGACAAAACCGAGAATAAGGGAAACATTTTCAGGTCGATACGAAATAGAGAATGACATTCATGTCAAAGTATAAAGAAACCGAGAACGACGCAAATATTTTGAGCTAGAATCGAAACTGAGAAAGCCATTCATTTCAAATGTGACAAACGCGAGACCGAGAGATACATTTTTAGCTCAATACGAAACTGAAAATGACATTCATGTCAAAATATGACAAAACCGAGATCGAGACAAACATTTTCAGCTCGAAACGAAACCTAGAAGGACATTGATGTCAAAGTATGATAAAACCGAGAACGAAACCAACATTTTCTGCTCGAAACGAAACCGAGAATGACATTCATGTAAAATTATGACGAAACCGAGAACGAGACAAACATTTTCAGCTTGATACGAAACCGAGAATGGCATTCATTTAAAATTATGACAAACATTTTCAACTCGATAGGAAACCGAGAATGACATTAATGTCAAAGTATGACGAAACCGAGAACGAGGGAAATATTTTCAGGTCGATACGAAATAGAGAATGACATTCATGTCAAAGTATAAAGAATCCGAGAACGACGCAAATATTTTGAGCTAGAATCGTAACCGAGAAAGCCATTCATTTCAAATATGACAAACGCGAGACCGAGAGATACATTTTTAGCTCGATACGAAACTGAGAATGACATTCATGTCAAAATATGAAAAACTGAGAACGACACAAACATTTTCAGCTCAAAAGAAAACCGAGAATGACATTCATGTCAAACTATGATATAAACGAGAACGAGACAAACATTTTGAGCTCGAAACGAAACCAAAAATGACATTCATGTCAAATATGACAAACCCGAGAAAGGGAGAGGCATTTTCAGGTCGATAAGAAACCGAGAATGACATTCATGTCAAAGTATGACGAAACCGAGAATGAGGGAATCATTTTCAGTCGATAAGAAATCGAGAATGACATTCATGTCAAAATATGACGAAACCGAAAACAAGACAAACATTCTGAGCTCGAAACGAAACCGAGAATGACATTCATTTCAATTAAGACAATCCGAGAAGGAGAAAGGCATTTTTAGCTCGATACGATATCGAGAATGACATTCATGTCAAATATGACAAACCCGAGAAGGAGAGAGGCACTTTCAGGTCGATAAGAAACCTTGAATGACATTAATTTCAAATATGACGAAACCGAGAACGAGATAGGCACTTTTAGCTCGATACGAAACCGAGACTGACATTCATGTCCAAGTATGACAAAACCGAGAATGAGGGAAATATTTTCAGCGCGAAATGAAATCGAGAATGACATTCATGTAAAACTATGACGAAATTGAGAACGAGACAAACATTTTCAGCTTGATACGAAACCGAGAGTGACATTCATGTAAAACTATGACAATACCGAGAACGAGACAAACATTTTCAGCTCGATATGAAACCGAGAATGACATTGATGTCAAAGTATGACGAAACCGAGAACGAGACAAACATTTTCAGCTCGATACGAAATCCAGAATTATATTCATGTCAAAATATGACGAAACCGAGATCGAGACAAACATTTTGAGATCGAAACGAAACCGAGAATGACATTCATTTCAAATATGACAAACCCGAGAACGAGAGAGGCATTTTCAGCTCGATACGAAACAGAGAATGATATTCATGTCAAAGTATGTCGAAACCGAGAACGAGGCAAACATTTTCAGCTCGAAACGAAAACGAGAATGACATTCATGTCAAACTATGATTAAAACGAGAACGAGACAAAAACATTCAGTTCGATACGATATCGAGAATGACATTCATTTTAAATATGACAAATCCAAGAACGAGAGTGGCATTTTTAGCCCGATACGAAACCGAGAATGACATTCATGTCAAACTATGACAAAACAGAGAACCAGGGAAACATTATCAGGAAGATACGAAATAGAGAATGACATTCATGTCAAAGTATAAAGAATCCGAGAACGACACAAATATTTTGAGCTAGAATCGAAAGCGAGAATGCCATTCATTTCAAACTTGACAATCCCGAGAACGAGAGATGCATTTTTAGCTCGATTCGAAACTGAGAATGACATTCATGTCAAAATATGAAAAAAACGAGAACGACACAAACATTTTCAGCTCGAAACGAAACCGAGAATGACATTCATGTCAAAGTATGACATAACCGAGAACGAGACAAACATTTTGAGGTCGAAACGAAACCAAGAATGACATACATTTCAAATATGACAAACCCGAGAACGAGAGAGAAATTTTTAGCCCGATACGAAACCGAGAATGACATTCATGTCAAAGTACGACGAAACCGAGAAAGAGGGAGGCATTTTCAGCTCGAAACGAAACCGAGAATGACATTCATGTCAAACTATGATTAAAACGAGAACGAGACAAAAATTTTCAGTTAGATACGAATTCGAGAATGACATTCATTTCAAATATGACAAACCCGAGAACGAGAGAGGCATTTTTAGCCCGATACGAAACCGAGAATGACATTCGTGTCAAAGTATGACAAAACCGAGAATGAGGGAAACATTTTCAGGTCTATACGAAATAGAGAATGACATTCATGTCAAAGTATAAAGAAACCGAGAACGACGCAAATATTTTGAGCTAGAATCGAAACCGAGAAAGCCATTCATTTCAAATATGACAAACGCGAGACCGAGAGTTACATTTTAAGCTCGATACGAAACTGAGAATGAAATTCATGTCAAAATATGAAAAACCGAGAACGACACAAACATTTTCATCTCAAAACGAAACCGAGAATGACATTCATTTCTAATATGACAAACCCGAGAACGAGAGAGGAATTTTTAGCACAATACGAAACCGAGAATGACATTCATGTCAAATATGACAAACCCGAGAAGGGGAGAGGCATTTTCAGGTCGATAAGAAACCGAGAATGACATTCATGTCAAAGTATGACGAAACCGAGAATGAGGGAATTATTTTCTGGTCGATACGAAATAGAGAATGACATTCATGTCAATGTATAAAGAAACCGAGAACGACGAAAATATTTTGAGCTAGAATCAAAACCGAGAAACCAATTCATTTCAAATATGACAAACGCGAGACCGTGAGATGCATTTTTAGCACGATACGAAACTGAGAATGACATTCATGTAAAATATGACAAAACCGAGAACGTGACAAACATTTTCAGCTCGGAACGAAACCGAGAATGACATTCATGTAAAACTATGACGAAACCGATAACGAGACAAACATTTTCAGTTTGATACGAAACCGAGAATGGAATTCATATAAAACTATGACAAAACCGAGAACGAGACAAATATTTTCAGCTCGATACGAAATCGAGAATGACATTCATGTCAAAATATGACGAAACCGAGAACATGACAAACATTTTGAGCTCGAAACGAAACCGAGAATGACATTCATTTCAATTAAGACAAACCGAGAAGGAGAAATTCATTTTTAGCTCGATACGATACCGAGAATGACATTCATGTCAAATAAGACAAACCGAGAAGGAGAGAGGCATTTTCAGGTCGATAAGAAACCTTGAATGACATTCATTTCAAATATGACGAAACGGAGAACGAGAGAGGCACTTTTAGCTCGATACGAAACCGAGACTGACATTCATTTCAAAGTATGACAAAACCGAGAATAAGGGAAACATTTTCAGGTCGATACGAAATAGAGAATGACATTCATGTCAAAGTATAAAGAAACCGAGAACGACGCAAATATTTTGAGCTAGAATCGAAACTGAGAAAGCCATTCATTTCAAATGTGACAAACGCGAGACCGAGAGATACATTTTTAGCTCAATACGAAACTGAAAATGACATTCATGTCAAAATATGACAAAACCGAGTTCGAGACAAACATTTTCAGCTCGAAACGAAACCTAGAAGGACATTGATGTCAAAGTATGATAAAACCGAGAACGAAACCAACATTTTCTGCTCGAAACGAAACCGAGAATGACATTCATGTAAAATTATGACGAAACCGAGAACGAGACAAACATTTTCAGCTTGATACGAAACCGAGAATGGCATTCATTTAAAATTATGACAAACATTTTCAACTCGATACGAAACCGAGAATGACATTAATGTCAAAGTATGACGAAACCGAGAACGAGGGAAATATTTTCAGGTCGATACGAAATAGAGAATGACATTCATGTCAAAGCATAAAGAATCCGAGAAGGACGCCAATATTTTGAGCTAGAATCGAAACCGAGAAAGCCATTCATTTCAAATATGACAAACGCGAGACCGAGAGATACATTTTTAGCTCGATACGAAACTGAGAATGAAATTCATGTTAAAATATGAAAAACCGAGAACGACACAAACATTTTCAGCTCAAAACGAAACCGAGAATGACATTCATGTCAAAGTGTGACATAACCGAGAACGAGACAAACATTTTCAGCTCAAAACGAAACCGAGAATGACATTCATGTAAAAGTATGACATAACCGAGAACGAGACAAACATTTTGAGCTCGAAACGAAACCAAGAATAACATTCATGTCAAATATGACAAACCCGAGAAAGGGAGAGGCATTTTCAGGTCGATACGAAATCGAGAATGACATTCATGTCAAAATATGACGAAACCGAAAACAAGACAAACATTCTGAGCTCGAAACGAAACCGAGAATGACATTCATTTCAATTAAGACAATCCGAGAAGGAGAAAGGCATTTTCAGCTCGATACGAAATCAAGAATGACATTCATGTCAAAATAAGACGAAACCGAGAACGAGACAAACATTTTGAGATCGAAAAGAAACCGAGAATGACATTCATGTCAAAGTATGACAAAACCGAGAACAAGGGAAATACTTTCAGGTCGATACGAAATAGAGAATGACATTCATGTCAAAGTATAAAGAATCCGAGAACGACGCAAATATTTTGAGCTAGAATCGTAACCGAGAAAGCCATTCATTTCAAATATGACAAACGCGAGACCGAGAGATATATTTTTAGCTCGATACGAAACTGAGAATGACATTCATGTCAAAATATGAAAAACCGAGAACGACACAAACATTTTGAGCTCGAAACGAAACCAAAAATGACATTCATGTCAAATATGACAAACCCGAGAAAGGGAGAGGCATTTTCAGGTCGATAAGAAACCGAGAATGACATTCATGTCAAAGTATGACGAAACAAAGCTCAAAAGAAAACCGAGAATGACATTCATGTCAAACTATGATATAAACGAGAACGAGACAAACATTTTGAGCTCGAAACGAAACCAAAAATGACATTCATGTCAAATATGACAAACCCGAGAAAGGGAGAGGCATTTTCAGGTCGATAAGAAACCGAGAATGACATTCATGTCAAAGTATGACGAAACCGAGAATGAGGGAATCATTTTCAGTCGATAAGAAATCGAGAATGACATTCATGTCAAAATATGACGAAACCGAAAACAAGACAAACATTCTGAGCTCGAAACGAAACCGAGAATGACATTCATTTCAATTAAGACAATCCGAGAAGGAGAAAGGCATTTTTAGCTCGATACGATACCGAGAATGACATTCATGTCAAATATGACAAACCCGAGAAGGAGAGAGGCACTTTCAGGTCGATAAGAAACCTTGAATGGCATTAATTTCAAATATGACGAAACCGAGAACGAGAGAGGCACTTTTAGCTCGATACGAAACCGAGACTGACATTCATGTCCAAGTATGACAAAACCGAGAATGAGGGAAACATTTTCAGCTCGATACGAAATCCAGAATTATATTCATGTCAAAATATGACGAAACCGAGATCGAGACAAACATTTTGAGATCGAAACGAAACCGAGAATGACATTCATTTCAAATATGACAAACCCGAGAACGAGAGAGGCATTTTCAGCTCGATACGAAACAGAGAATGATATTCATGTCAAAGTATGTCGAAACCGAGAACGAGGCAAACATTTTCAGCTCGAAACGAAAGCGAGAATGACATTCATGTCAAACTATGATTAAAACGAGAACGAGACAAAAACATTCAGTTCGATACGATATCGAGAATGACATTCATTTTAAATATGACAAATCCAAGAACGAGAGTGGCATTTTTAGCCCGATACGAAACCGAGAATGACATTCATGTCAAACTATGACAAAACCGAGAACCAGGGAAACATTATCAGGAAGATACGAAATAGAGAATGACATTCATGTCAAAGTATAAAGAATCCGAGAACGACACAAATATTTTGAGCTAGAATCGAAAGCGAGAATGCCATTCATTTCAAACTTGACAATCCCGAGAACGGTAGATGCATTTTTAGCTCGATTCGAAACTGAGAATGACATTCATGTCAAAATATGAAAAAAAACGAGAACGACACAAACATTTTCAGCTCGAAACGAAACCGAGAATGACATTCATGTCAAAGTATGACATAACCGAGAACGAGACAAACATTTTGAGGTCGAAACGAAACCAAGAATGACATACATTTCAAATATGACAAACCCGAGAACGAGAGAGAAATTTTTAGCCCGATACGAAACCGAGAATGACATTCATGTCAAAGTACGACGAATCCGAGAAAGAGGGAGGCATTTTCAGCTCGAAACGAAACCGAGAATGACATTCATGTCAAACTATGATTAAAACGAGAACGAGACAAAATTTTTCAATTAGATACGAATTCGAGAATGACATTCATTTCAAATATGACAAACCCGAGAACGAGAGAGGCATTTTTAGCCCGATACGAAACCGAGAATGACATTCGTGTCAAAGTATGACAAAACCGAGAATGAGGGAAACATTTTCAGGTCTATACGAAATAGAGAATGACATTCATGTGAAAGTATAAAGAAACCGAGAACGACGCAAATATTTTGAGCTAGAATCGAAACCGAGAAAGCCATTCATTTCAAATATGAGAAACGCGAGACCTAGAGATGCATTTTTAGCTCGATACGAAACTGAGAATGACATTCATGTCAAAATATGGCAAAAACTAGAACGAGACAAACATTTTCAGCTCGAAACGAAACCGAGAATGACATTCATGTCAAAGTATGACAAAACGAAGAACGAGACAAACATTTTCAGCTTGATACGAAACCGAGAATGACATTAATGTCAAAGTATGACGAAATCGAGAACGAGACAAACCTTTTCAGCTCGATACGAAATTGAGATTGACATTCATGTCAAAATAAGACGAAACCGAGAACGAGACAAACATTTTGAACTCGAAACGAAACCGAGAATGACATCCATTTCAAATAATACAAACCGAGAACGAGAGAGGTATTTTTAGCTCGATACGATACCGAGAATAACATTCATGTCAAATATGACAAACCCGAGAAGGAGAGAGGCATTTTCAGCTCGATACGAAACCGAGAATGATATTCATGTCAAATTATACGAAACCGAGAACGAGGCAAATATTTTCAGCTCGAAACGAAACCAAGAATGACAATCATGTCAAACTATGATTAAAAAGAGAACGAGACAAACATTTTCAGCTCGAAACGAAACCGAGAATGACATTCATTTCAAATATAACAAACCTGAGAACGAGAGAGGCATTTTCAGCTCGATACGAAACCGAGAATGACATTCATGTCAAAGTACGACGAAACCGAAAATGAGAGACGCATTTTCAGCTCGAAACGAAAACGAGAATGACATTCATGTCAAAATATGACGAAACCGAGAACGAGACAAACATTTTCAGCTCGATACGAAAACGATATTTCTGTCATTGTAGTCATCATTTCTCAGCTAGGGTGTAGTAAACGTTCATGCAACTTCCAACTCTTTAAAATTATGCACTTTTTGCATGAGGCCCGCCATCATAAATTAGGAGGGAGGAAAATAAATTGATGACACGCTCACTCAACAAGAGGCCTTGCATCAGTCGTGCTTTCAAATCTGGACTGAATAACAATTACAAGAGTCAGAAAGTAGTATAGGTGGGGGAGTTCAGAAACCGAAAATGGGGCTCGGTGGGGCTCGCCTTAATGGATTTCTCTCGTAAGGCATGAGCCCCATTTTCTGGCAGTGTTGCCAGCTGCTTACTCGAAAAAATCACCAAGGTTTTTTTTTTGGGTCTAACCTAGCCTAAAGCAAGGAGCTGGCAATATTGCTTGAGGCTTGCCTTAATGGTTTGCTCTTGTAAGGCATAAGCCCTATTTTCTTGCAGTGTTGCCAATATTTTACTCGAAAAAATCACCATGTTTTTTTTTGGGTCTAACCTAACCTAAAGCAAGGAGCTGGCAACCTTGCTTGAGGCTTGCCTTACAGTGCATAAAGCAAGGAGCTGGCAACCTTGCTTGAGGCTTGCCTTACAGTGCATAAAGCAAGGTTGCCAACCTACTGGTATTTTTGCCATAGCCTTTTACAAAAAAGAGAGAGGAGAGAGAGAGGGAAGAGTTAAACAACCGACAACTACCAACACCTACCTACAGCTTTTTTTTTCTTGGTCTAACCTAGCCTAAAGCAAGAAGCTGGCAACCTTACTTAAGACTTGCCTTACAGTGCATAAAGCAAAGTTGCCAACCTACTGGTACTTTTGCCATGGCTTTTTACAAAAAAAGAGAGAGGAGAGAGAGAGGGAAGAGTTAAACAACCGACAGCTGCCAACACCTACCTACAGCTTTTTTTTCTTGGTCTAACCTAACCTAAAGCAAGGAGCTGGCAACTTTGCTTGAGGCTTGCCTTACAGTGCATAAAGCAATTTTTGCCAACCTACTGGTACTTTTGCCATGGCTTTTTACAAAAAAAAAGAGAGAGGATAGAGAGAGGGAAGAGTTAAACAACCGACAACTACCAACACCTACCTACAGCTTTTTTTTCTTGGTCTAACCTAACCTAAAGCAAGGAGCTGACAACCTTGCTTGAGGCTTGCCTTACAGTGCATAAAGCAAGGTTGCCAACCTACTGGTACTTTTGCCATGGCTTTTTACAAAAAAAAGAGAGAGGAGAGAGAGAGGGAAGAGTTAAACAACCGACAACTACCAACACCTACCTACAGCTTTTTTTTTCTTGGTCTAACCTAACCTAAAGCAAGGAGCTGACAACCTTGCTTGAGGCTTGCCTTACAGTGCATAAAGCAAGGTTGCCAACCTACTGGTACTTTTGCCATGGCTTTTTACAAAAAAGAGAGAAAAAAAAGAGAGGGGGAAGAGTTAAACAACTGATAGTGCTGCCAACACCTACCTACAGCTTTTTTTCTTCCTACTTAGCAAAAGCTACTACTTTTTTTTGAGGCTTAGCCAATTTATATACTGGCGTAACATACACACACTGGGCAAGGAGAGCCGGCAACAAACACGCACTGCCGTAAAAGAGAGAGAGATGGGTGGATGGCAACACAGTATGTGTGTGCGTGTGTGTGTAACCTAACCTAACCTAGCCTAACCTTACCTAACCTAACCTAACCTAACCTAACCTAACCTAACATAACCTAACCTAACCTAACCTAACCTAACCTAACCGAACTTGCTTGCCAATTTATATACTGGCGTAACATACACACACTGGGCAAGGAAAGCCGGCAACAAACACGCACTGCCGTAAAAGAGAGAGAGATGGGTGGATGGCAACACAGTATGTGTGTACATGTGTGTGTAACCTAACCTAACCTAACCTAACCTAACATAACCTAACCTAACCTAACCTAACCGAACTTGCTGGATTTTTTTTCCTGGATGTTATCGCGCCCGGTCTGAAAAAGCACTACGACGAAATCTGGCATGTCGAACTGTATGTTGTTGAACTGCGTCGTCACGTCGAATTCCATGTGACTTCCCGACGCCATTTTCTGCACGCACTGGTAACCGTGAAAGTGAATCGGCACCTGCGGACTTTTCAAGATCTCCGCTTTGTACTTGAGGGCGTAGTTCGTCTCGTATTCCACGATCGGCATTCTCAATTCCATGCTCCGGATGACGTATTTCGCTGCTTCGGGTAAAGTGTTGGCTATCGGCGTGGTGCCGTCCGGACCCAAAGTAGCGTGTTGTGAGAAACGTTTCTCACAACGTTGCAACGTTTAGAAAGTCGTTAATTTTGTTTCTGTATTTTCCGTCGTTGGGTTTCCTCGTCATGTCGATCGTCGCGAATCCGAAATCGTCACTGTTCCAGCAAGAAGAGTAGCGTTCCGAAAATTGATTGATCAACAGGCCGTTGAGTTTAGTTCGAGAAAGACGAGGTTTTCGGATTGTACCCAACCATAGAACTCAACGAGGGCGTGGTTTGGAAAATCGGAAAATCGAAAGTCACGTTCGAGGGTGACAACGTGAAAGTCAATTTGGGTGAGAAAAACAGCTGGAACAGGTATCCCGGCACGGTTGGACTGTGGGAACTCATCACCAAAAAAACAGCCAAGAGATTACACAGACGAAGATTAGCAAAGTTACAAGGAAATTTTGATCATGACGGATGCCTTGTACCAAAACAACGACGCTACGCAGAATCGCGTCAAATCTAGCAGCGGCGAAAAATACAAGAACCTCATCAAGCCGATATGGAACCAGGTCAAAACAGACAGCAGCATCAAACTCTACAACAACCTGCCCAAAGAGTTTGTGTGGGTTGACGACGTGCGCAAGCTCATAGACAGGTTGTTGCTTATTGCAGGAGAGGAGAATGCAGGCAACAGCAACTTTCGCAACAAGAAGGTAGGAATTGTGGACATGGTTAGCTCCAAGCTTGCCAACTTCATTGTGAATGACGACAAAGGCATAGGGTACCTCATCAAAATCATCAACACCCTACCTCCGAAATTTTGGAACGTGGCCGAAGGTCGAGGTCTCGTGAACGACATCATCAACAAGCTACCCTTCAAGATGCACTTGCCAGGTTACCAGTACCGCGGCCCCGGTACCAAACTCGAACAGCGACTAAAGAGAGGCGACAAGGGTGTGAATCCCCTGGATGCTGCATGCAAGGATCACGATATTGCCTACAATACCAATACCGATCTCGATGTACGTCATGATGCTGGCAGAAAGTTAGAGCACGCAGCTTTCGGGAGACTCGTCAGCAGAGACGTCTCGCTGGGCGAACGGGTCGCCGCATTAGGTACGACCATCGCCATGAACACAAAACAAAAAAAATAGGGTGGGGTCTATAAATAACAACCTACCCGAACTGCTCTGTAAAAAAATGATCAAGGTATGATCACCAAATCCTCTGACGGCATCCCAGGGAGTCACAAGCAGACAGGTATTATCGCTAAGTTCAAACCAAACTCTGAGTTCATGGAGCCAATTATCTACACACCCTCCCCACCGATATACTTTCCTGTATCTCGTAATCGCATAGACAACATAGAATTAGCAGTGACAAACAAGAAGAGTGAGGTGGCTGATTTTGCAGGAGCTGCGACCACTGCCGTCGTGGAGATTAACATATAATAAATAGCCATCATGGAACAAATCGAAAGTTACGAGTTGCAGTCCTTCCCTCCCAACCGTCGCACGTTTGCCAACCTTAACGAAGCAAAACGAGAGATAGAATACGATGTAGATGTCGGGGATGGATTCATTCACCCTCACAGAGCTGATTTGTACGTCAAGTTTGATGTAGTAAAGAGAGACAACGGCGAAGCATTTCTTGCCAACGCAAACCTAAGACTCGTAGATAATTTTGTGCCATACCTATTCTCGCAGGTGGAAGTTAGAAAGCACGGCACCGTCATCGATAGGGTTGACTACCCCGGGATTACCTCGACTGCCGTGGGAACACTGAAACTCTCCAAGACCGATGCAGCATACTACCAGGCAGGGGGATTCGAAGCAGGTACAAAAATCAAAACTCAAAGTCACACAGTACTGTTTCCCATGCGTCTGCTGCCCGGTTTCTTCTCGGACTACAAGGAGATCATGTGGAAGGGTGGTTTGCGCGTCACTTTTCGCAGAGCTGCCAACGACAACGACGCACTGATGCGATACAGCACTTTGGACCCGGACGGGACTACCTTGCTTCCCAACACACTACCCGACGCTGCCAAGTGTATTGTAAGGTCCATGGAGCTGCGCGTGCCAGTGGTAGAATACGAATCAAACTATGCTCTCAAGTACAAAGCCGACATCCTGAAGAATCCTCAAGTGTCCATTCAGTTTTATGGCTACCAGTGAGTGCAAAAACCTGCTTCCGGCAATCATTTCGAATTTGACGTAACCACGCAATTCAACAACATTCGGTACGACATGCCCGAGTTTGCAGCCGTACTCTTCCAGACAGGGAGGGGTAACAATCAGGAGAAAAATTCAAGCCAGTTCGACAACTGCAAGATTAAGAACATTTACCTCAAAAATGGCAGGAACGAAGTTTTCCCACGTGAGAACTACAACCTAAACATCGCAGAAGAGGACTACCTGAAACTGTACGAGGCGTACACAGCTTACAAACGAGTGACTTCCGGTAACGTGGACGTGTACTACAATCCAAACGAGTTCATAGCTCGCAGACCCATGTTCGTCATCAACACATCTAAAAGAAAGCAGGTGGTTGTTAACGATCGCACCAAAATCAAGATTGTGTGCGAGTTCCACGATGCCTTGCCTGCCGACACTCTGTGTAGCGTCATCCTCATCGCGGAGAAAACTTTTGTGTATGATGTCAGGAACGAGCGAGTAACCGAACAGTTTTAAGAAAAAAAATATATACTGACCAAAAGTCCTTTGTTAACCTGCAACGCTGTGCCCAGGATGTACTGCAAGAAGTGGAGGTTGATAATAAAACATCTTCTTACAATATATATACACACTGCCTGTCAACACCTTGTTTTGTGGTCAATCTGAAAATATAATAAAATTAAATCATGCTTGAGCGCGCAAAGGAACTTCCCCCCTTTGGCCATGCACATGCCCCTTAACTTGCCCCGTAGGACACGTTCTGTTCTCTTACGAGAATTAATATAGGTTGTCATAGAACCCTCCAATTCATGACTTAGCAAAAAATCTGTTTTGGGGATTCATCACGTACACCTATACGTGGGAAAAAATATGAATAGAACCTATGTTCGGAAATCGAAAATGGCGACCGGAAGTGGGGTTATCTAGGAAACAGTAAAACTTAGGAAAAATCTGTTTGCGGATTCATCACGTACACCTATACGTGAGAAAAAGTATGAATAGAACCTATGTTCGGAAATCCAAAATGGCGACCGGAAGTGGGGTTATCTTGGAAACGGTAAAACGTAGGAGAAATCTGTTTGCTGATTCATCACGTACACCTATACGTGAGTAAAAGTATGAATAGAACCTATGTTCGGAAATCCAAAATGGTGACCGCAAGTGGGGTTATCTTGGAAACAGTAAAACTTAGGAGAAATCTGTTTGCGGATTCATCACGTACACCTATACGTGAGAAAAAGTATGAATAGAACCTATGTTCGGAAATCGAAAATGGCGACAGGAAGTGGGGTTATCTTGGAAACGGTAAGACTTAGGAGAAATCTGTTTTCAAATTCATCACGTACGCCTATACGTGAGTAAAATATGAATAGAACCTATGCTCGGAAATCGAAAATGGCGACCGGAAATAGGGTTATCTTGGAAACGGCAAGACTTAGAAAAAATATGTTTGCTGATTCATCACGTACACCTATACGTGAGAAAAAGTATGAATAGAACCTATGTTCGGAAATCGAAAATAGCGACCGGAAGTGGGGTTATCTTGGAAACGGTAAGACTTAGGAGAAATCTGTTTTCGGATTCATCACGTACGCCTATACGTGAGTAAAATATAAATAGAACCTATGCTCGGAAATCGAAAATAGCGACCGGAAATAGGGTTATCTTGGAAACGGCAAGACTTAGAAAAAATATGTTTGCTGATTCATCACGTACACCTATACGTGAGAAAAAGTATGAATAGAACCTATGTTCGGAAATCGAAAATAGCGACCGGAAGTAGGGTTATCTTGGAAACGGTAAGACTTAGGAGAAATCTGTTTTCGGATTCATCACGTACGCCTATACGTGAGTAAAATATAAATAGAACCTATGCTCGGAAATCGAAAATAGCGACCGGAAATAGGGTTATCTTGGAAACGGCAAGACTTAGAAAAAATATGTTTGCTGATTCATCATGTACGCCTATACGTGAGTAAAAATATGAATAGAACCTATGTTCGGAAATTTGAACAAAGCGAACAGAGAGATCGAATACGACGTGGACGTAGGGGACGGGTTCGTTCATCCTCACAGAGCAGACCTCTACCTTGAATTCGACGTAGTGAAAAAAAAAGCGGAGACGCGTTCCCCGCAGCAGCAAATTTGATACTCGTAGACAACTTCGTGCCTCACCTGTTCTCGCAGGTGGAGGTGAGGAAACACAACACCGTCATCGACAGAATAGATTATCCAGGCATCACGTCGACGGCAGTGGGAACATTGAAATTATCCAAAACGGACGCAGCGTACTACCAGGCCGGGGGATTCGAAGCCGGGGCCAGAATATCTACGAAAAGTCACACGGTGCTCTTTCCCATGCGTCTGCTGCCTGGTTTCTTCTCGGACTACAAGAAGATCATGTGGAAGGGAAGACTGAGGATCACGTTTCGAAGAGCGGCCAACGACAACGACGCACTAATGCGATACGCTACTTTGGGTCCGGACGGCACCACGCCGATAGCCAACACTTCACCCGAAGCAGCGAAATGCGTCATCCGGAGCATGGAATTGAGAATGCCGATCGTGGAATACGAGACAAACTACGCCCTCAAGTACAAAGCGGAGATCTTGAAAAGTCCGCAGGTGCCGATTCACTTTCACGGTTACCAGTGCGTGCAGAAAATGGCGTCGGGAAGTCACATGGAATTCGACGTGACGACGCAGTTCAACAACATACAGTTCGACATGCCAGATTTCGTCGTAGTGCTTTTTCAGACCGGGCGCGATAACAACCAGGAAAAAAATTCCAGCAAGTTCGGTTAGGTTAGATTAGGTTAGGTTAGGTTAGGTTAGGTTATGTTAGGTTAGGTTAGGTTAGGTTAGGTTAGGTTAGGTTAGGTTAGGCTAGGTTAGGTTAGGTTACACACACACGCACACACATACTGTGTTGCCATCCACCCATCTCTCTCTCTTTTACGGCAGTGCGTGTTTGTTGCCGGCTCTCCTTGCCCAGTGTGTGTATGTTACGCCAGTATATAAATTGGCTAAGCCTCAAAAAAAAGTAGTAGCTTTTGCTAAGTAGGAAGAAAAAAAGCTGTAGGTAGGTGTTGGCAAAACTATAAGTTGTTTAACTCTTCCCCCTCTCTTTTTTTTCTCTCTTTTTTGTAAAAAGCCATGGCAAAAGTACCAGTAGGTTGGCAACCTTGCTTTATGCACTGTAAGGCAAGCCTCAAGCAAGGTTGTCAGCTCCTTGCTTTAGGTTAGGTTAGACCAAGAAAAAAAAAGCTGTTGGTAGGTGTTGGTAGTTGTCGGTTGTTTAACTCTTCCCTCTCTCTCTCCTCTCTCTTTTTTTTTGTAAAAAGCCATGGCAAAAGTACCAGTAGGTTGGCAACCTTGCTTTATGCACTGTAAGGCAAGCCTCAAGCAAGGTTGTCAGCTCCTTGCTTTAGGTTAGGTTAGACCAAGAAAAAAAAAGCTGTAGGTAGGTGTTGGTAGTTTTCGGTTGTTTAACTCTTCCCTCTCTCTCTCCTCTCTCTTTTTTTTTGTAAAAAGCCATGGCAAAAGTACCAGTAGGTTGGCAAAAATTGCTTTATGCACTGTAAGGCAAGCCTCAAGCAAAGTTGCCAGCTCCTTGCTTTAGGTTAGGTTAGACCAAGAAAAAAAAGCTGTAGGTAGGTGTTGACAGCTGTCGGCTGTTTAACTCTTCCCTCTCTCTCTCCTCTCTCTTTTTTGTAAAAAGCCATGGCAAAAATACCAGTAGGTTGGCAACCTTGCTTTATGCACTGTAAGGCAAGTCTTAAGTAAGGTTGCCAGCTCCTTGCTTTAGGCTAGGTTAGACCAAGAAAAAAAAGCTGTAGGTAGGTGTTGGTAGTTGTCGGTTGTTTAACTCTTCCCTCTCTCTCTCCTCTCTCTTTTTTGTAAAAGGCTATGGCAAAAATACCAGTAGGTTGGCAACCTTGCTTTATGCACTGTAAGGCAAGCCTCAAGCAAGGTTGCCAGCTCCTTGCTTTATGCACTGTAAGGCAAGCCTCAAGCAAGGTTGCCAGCTCCTTGCTTTAGGTTAGGTTAGACCCAAAAAAAACCTTGGTGATTTTTTCGAGTAAAATATTGGCAACACTGCAAGAAAATAGGGCTTATGCCTTACAAGAGCAAACCATTAAGGCAAGCCTCAAGCAAGATTGCCAGCTCCTTGCTTTAGGCTAGGTTAGACCCAAAAAAAAACCTTGGTGATTTTTTCGAGTAAGCAGCTGGCAACACTGCCAGAAAATGGGACTCATGCCTTACGAGAGAAATCCATTAAGGCGAGCCCCACCGAGCCCCATTTTCGGTTTCTGAACTCCCCCACCTATACTACTTCAGAACGAGTTTACGCCATAGATTGAGCTGATGCACTCGTATCCGGACTGAAATTTTCTGTGTCTTATACAGATGACTGCAGGCATAGCAGTTTCGTCGACGGTCAATATTTTCCAAATAATTGCCCTAAATCAAGAAATGTTCCAAAATAGTGGGACATTAAGTGAGATATAATATGTGGCTCCTTACAACTACATCCATACAACGCTGTAATGCACTTTACTTTACCCTTACATGTTTCACATTCATATTATTTATTAGTATTTTTTGTATTAAGAGCTCTACACCTTTCCAACGACATTCAAATCTAAAGTCTTTAAATACCACCATAAAATATAGATTGTTCATTGTATGCTCGAAGGCTTGTTGCACTACGTCGCTATGTATTAGTAGAGACATGTTTTGTGCTGCCATTGGTTGAAAATGTTCCGTGTGTACGTCGATCCAAATTGTCTCTTTCAAGGTTAGTTGGTAAAACTACACACAATAATAAAACTAGACCGTATATAATTGAGACAGTTAGCTTCTTGTGCTTTTGTATTTGAGTCTATGTTCTGCCAAGACGACACCGTCTACTTTTTATAAGTAATTAATTGAAAGCATTTCTTGTGACTAAGAAATGTCTCCCTACGTTGCTAATATCGGACTCTTGAGATAACAGTGCAGAATAATGGTGTGTTCGTCTCTACCTCACTTTGGTGAAGCCACTTGTTTTATTGCGACATGTTATGAGAGTTTTTTAGTCGACATTCCAAAAACATGTAACGCAACATCAGTTTACGGTTGTGCTGTCACGGATACTTCTGGGTAGTAATGATTCCGTTGAAAGTTAATAATGTTGCTACAACACAGAAGTGTCCGTGACTCTACGATATGATTATTTACCAATAATATACTTCTCCCAACTCAGCCTCGAGAACGTTGGTTCTTTTCTCTTTCTTAATCGTGGTTGCGTATTGCAAGGGTGACGTGTTTGTGATATGGAGGTAGCAAGGTGATAAAAAAGGGTTATTTTTTTTCCTGCGTTTGAGACTGGGTAACAACATGAAGACGTACGATATTTAAACTTCTTGACTGTATGCTTGCTTTTGGTGCAGGTAGAACTCGTTTGTTTGAGTTGGTGTTTTAAGTCCGCTATATGTACATTAAGGCTAATCGGGACTGGACCTACAGTTTAAAGTGGAATCCAAACCACGAAGTGCCTCCACCAGGTATCGAACCTGGGACCCCTTGATTACAAGGCGACGAAGCAACCACTATGCCATTTTTTTTAAAGAATTCCCCTAACCGGAAGTATCCCCCTTTTTTCATTATATTCTCAAGATTTTCATTTCTCGGTTATTCTCAATTTTCAGTTTTTCTCATTTGGACAAACACAAATACCCATGCCTTACCCGGGACTCGAACCCGGAACCCCTGGCGTCGTAGCGCGCTGTGCTAACCACTCCGCCAAAGAGGTCGACTGGGCCATCGGGGAGGCCTTAGGTGTACTCGTACCCCTCCTACTTGACTAAGAGATGAACTACCGAAGTAAGAAAGAACCGGGCGTCCGGTAAAAAAGGCGCGAAAACGAAATGCTTGTGGTCTAGGTGATAGGACGCAAAGATACACCAGCAAACTTCACGGGTGACGTGGAAGTAGAGGTCAGGTGATGAACAGTTACTGTGATTGGGTGGTTGCAAGGAATGAGATTTATAAAACTTTTTATTGTTCGCTCTATTCGCGAAACAAATATTTCTGTACGCTTCACATCAAGTTTATACGTCAATCATTCATTATTACAATTATGCCCTATCTCAGGGGATCCCAAACTTTGTAGTTTTAATTTTTTTCCGCGACGCCCAAGTCAGAATGTAGGCATAGGCCTATCTAAAACTTGCAACGCTAAGTTAGTGTCGTTAGGTTGCTTGCCTTATGTTAAAAAAATAAGCACATATTTCATATTCAGAAACAGTGTTTATGTAAAAAGGACTAAATAAGCAAATGTTTGGAACAATCATATCTAAAACCATCAGTACACTAACAAGTAAGTGGCATTTCAGTGAAATTATCGCACCCCGGGGCGCCAAGGAGCACACTTTGGGAACCACTGCCCTATTCAATACTGAATCAGATTGTGAAGAAATGTTTAATTAAAATGTCCATTAAGACTCACACCATTATATGCTTGGATAGTTTTACCGTACTGGACTTCTGGAAAAAATTAGCACTTAATTCATATTACAAATAAATTAAATAAGTTACTTTTCCTTTGCTCCTTTTGTTCAAATGCACAGTCTACATGGAACAGCCATCTGAAGCACCACCCTCCTCCCCCAATCTAATAACTCCAACAGAAGTAAATTTTTTGTGGACTATAGTCTCCAAATTCTGTTCTCAACCGGAGAGATAAAATCGTAACAATTCTATTGCGAGTGACCCTTCACAACGATGAGGAAAGTGAGATCCTAGTTCCAGCGAATAATTCGTTTGGGCCGCTTCAGTAGATTATAGTGCACGCCGAATGTGCACAAAAAATATAGTTTCAAATGTAATGAGTGGCTTCGCAAATGATCTGCGGAGACTGTATTTGATAAGCATTCTCTTCCTTCCCTGAGGAGAATTGAATAAAACAATGGCTTGGTGTAGCTTTCAGAGGCGAGCGGCACGTGACACGCTTAACTTGCAAACCAGCATTTAGAAAGCGACAGGACAAGTTGCATGTGTCGCTCTGATTAGGCAGTTTTCTCAATACCGTGTTAGCTCATGCGCGGTGAATGTTTGAATTTAAACTAACTGTGCTAGTGTCGCTTGCCGCTTGTAGCTTCTGTGTGAATTCTCCGTGTCGCTTGTCGCCTGTCACTTGTCGTCTGCCGTTTGCAGCTTTTTTGCTTTGTAAGGGAGATTTCACACGAAAGCGCCAACCAACACATGTCCCTTGGAAGCGAACCAGCAGTAATGAATTGAACCTTTCGAACAGAAGCGACACGACAGGATGCAGGTGTCGCTTGTAGCTTGCGTGTCGCTCTGATTGGCCAGTTTTGTTAATACCGTGCATCATGTCGCTTCGTACTTTTGTTCGCGCATGCGCGGTGAATGTTTTGCCTTATATTGAATGGTCTAATGTCTCTTGTCGCTTGTCGCTTTGGTAAAAAATCTCCATGTCGCCAGTCGCCTGCCGTTTATGCCGTTTAAGCAGATTCCAGACCGAAGCGAAAGCGACAAGCCTCGGTAATCAATGCAACGTTTGGAACTGATACAGCACGGTAAGCTGCAAATATTCCATGTCGCTTGGTTGTGTCACTCAAACTGGCTACTTTATCAATGTTGTGCATCGTGACGCCTCCACTTGTTGTCGTGCACGGGCGGTGAATATTTTAGTCTACAAGACAAAAGGGACCCGTGTCTCTTGTCGATGTTGAAGCACACTGTCGCTTGTCGCCTCCGTCAGAATTCTTCCCCTGACCCCCTTCAAGGAGACTTCAGATCGAAGCGACAAGTGGCAGACGATAATCGACAGGCAACACTGGCATTAACGTCAGCAGGATTTTTTCCAGGGAGGGGCAAGGAAGGTATTTTTTTCCAGGGGGGCAAATAAGCCACAATTTCCCCAATGTTCCCTCAAAAAACATTGCTGAAATTTGAATTTATCATGTTCGTGCATTAATTAACACATTTTATTGTGGCTGAAATGAAATCATATGTGTGAAATATATAATTTTTGGTTGATTTTCATTTTCCAGGGGGGACACGTCCCCCCTTAGCCCCCCTTCCGGACGCCCATGAACACTGGCGACTTCAATCTAAAGCAAGAAATTCACCGCTAATGCGCGAAAAACCTAATGCATCGAGGCGAAAGCGACACGTGCAGCTTTCTTTGTCGCATCGATGCGAAAGGTAGAATTGATTACTGAGGGTTCACTTCCAAGCGATACGTATCTCTTGTCGCTTGTTACCTATTGCTTTTCGCTTGGTAGCGTGCCAATAAAGTTCACACCGTTGCGGCATGATAGGCCGCACAAGTCTGCTTTGATTTCTGAAATCTTCAAACAACACAAAAAGTATGCAAAGTAAAAATTAAGAGTCAGCGATTAAGGTAAATGTGATTATTTTCTCAATTCCACAGTGGGGCAAAAACCCCTTAAGTACGCCACTGACTGCGGAGCAGTTAATCCCTTCCTAACTCCGCCGCGAAAGGAACTCTTTCTTTTCCCCCTCCCCCTTCCGAATGCTCTGCACCGAGACAGATACGACGCTGTAAAGCGCGTTTCACAACTTATTGCCCAATTCGGTATGGAACGTAGCTGCTTACACACAGGAGGAAATCATGTGACCTACAAGAATTGTGATTGGTTGGACGGGTTTTGCAATACTGATTGGTACCCACAACGGATGCAATTGTATTAAAAATTACAACACGTAAATTAGACAGGTGATATTGGTACCAGGTTCCAACAAGAATAGTAACCATTTTTTCGTGAGGAAAACTGCATAAATGATAATTTTAAAAAAAACACGGTGGTATTTGTAATCGCATGCATGGTCTCGACATTTTAAAATGACCTTCATTATGCTAATTTATCAAATTATAGTTTTTCCAACAACATATGTACACTCACTCGGGCCCTATAAGACCACGTTTACACGTATGGGTGGGTGTGGGTGTGTATGTGTGTGGGTGTGGGTGGGTGTGGGTGTGTATGTGGGTGGGTATGGGTGGGTGTGGGTGTGTATGTGTGTGGGTGTGGTCAAGGTCAAGGTCAAGGTCAAGTTCAAATTAATCGAAAAAATAATCGAAAAATAATCGAAAAAATAATGGAAAAAAATAATCGAAAAAATAATCGAAAAAATAATCGAAAAAATAATCGAAAAAATAGTCAAGGTCAAGGTCAAGATCAAGATCATCACAAGGTCAAGGTCAAAATCAGTGTGTGTGTGTGTGTGTGTGTGTGGGTGGGTGTGGGTGTGGGTGTATCTTGGCTTAGTTTTAGGTGTGGGCAAAAAAAATATCAAAAGGGGCTAATTTTTGACAGGTTTATGGACAACAATCTCACAGAAGTGCCTTTTATAAGTGTAGGCAAATCCATCTGAGGGGGGTCATACTTTCTCAGGAACTTCCCGAGGGCATTTTTACAAAAATCTTGGATTAGACAGGGTTCCACACTTGAGCAAAAAGCTCATATGGGCATGTTGAGCAAGTTTTGAGTGTAGGCAAATCAATCTGAGGGGGTCATACTTTCTCGCCCCAGTCCTATATACTTCTACACTACTCTTCTGCATAGGATTTCACTGCTATGCTTGAAAGAGAACGTAGTTCTACCATATCTCACTAGGGAGCGTTATTGTTTATAATAGTTCATTATTAATCTGTATAGATGGCACCTCATGTTAAGCAGCGCTCTCGTAGTTCACGAGAATCCACTAGAGGCGCTGGCGCTGCGCTCAGAATTGTATATAAGCAGCGACGCTGCCCCGGCCAGGAGTTCTGTGTTGACTCTTCGGCGACTCATGGTCGAGCTCTGCTCCCGCAAATAGCCCAGCATTGCAAGCACACGGGTGCTTAGGGATACAAGAGGGCTTCTTACTGTGTGGCCTACTCTGGTAGATTATACGAGAGGTAGCAATATTTCTCGGCCTACCGGGTAGAATATACGCATTGTTTCAAGCTCAACCTCCTACAGTGTGGCCTGCCTGTAGAACAGAAACGTACTCCTTGTGCGGCCTACAGGTAGGTTATACGCATTGTATTGGGTTACGGTTTAGCTCGTGGACATATTTACTGTTGGGAGACGGCCTACTAGTAGATTATACGAAGGGTATCCGTATTCTTTGGCCTACTAGTAGAATATACATTTCACAACAATCGATGCAGAAATGACGTCATCTTTTGGCCTACTGTGGTAGATTATACGAGCGATAGCAATATTTCTTGGCCTACCAGGTAGAAAATACGAAGGGTGATGTTAATCGTTTGTTAATTTTCATTAAGGGAAAAACGAGCAGTGTTTTATTACTGCCTACAGCTTAGCATTATACACGTAATTAATTAAAGTAAATAAAGTTTAACTAAGCATTATCCTTTGTAAGCTTATAGTAAATTTCCGTTGCTTTGATGATATTACTCTTTACTAGGAAAGCAGATTTAACTGTTCCTTGAGTCGTTTAATTAATGCCCTATTGTCCCCAAGTCAGCACAGAGGCGACGCAATGCCATAAAAGAAAAATAAAGTCCTTTATTCCCCACTGGAGAAACATTGAATGGTCCCTGTCCTCCCTCTCCAAGACATCACCAGAGGAGATTCGAACCTGGACTTCAAGACGACAAAACTGCAGTGAAATCTTATCAGGAGATATTGTGACTTTGTTTTGTGCGGATATCTAATTTCACCCCAGTGTAATAAACTGTTTACGTCGACGCTAACTTTCATTATATATATATATATACCCGAACCCTGAGTGTATAAGAACATCATATCTCCGGCTAGAAAAGAGCTAACATCATGGGTAAAACTGAATAATGTTCCCCGTCACAACGTCGAACCCGGTACGTTGCAGTCAAGTACTATTCTGAGAAACCGCAACCGCAACGTCGTGCCGTGGGTGTGTGTGTGTGTGTGAGGTCTAACCCCGAGGGGGCGTTACAGTTATTTGGCGCCCAACGTGGGGCCCGAGAAGCTTGTTGGAACAGACTGTGCCTGTGTCCGATGAACACCGAACAGTGAAACTTAGTGTCATTGGCCGAGTAGCTTGATGGCCCGAAGATTGTTGGCGCTCGTTGTGTACGAAAGACTTAGAACTTGGTGTCCGTACCTGATGTTCACAGAACGGTGAAACTTAGTGTCATTGCCCGAGTAGCTTGATGGCCCGAAGAGTGAGTCTGTGCCCGATCAGTTATTGGTAAAAGTTACTGTTTATGGCCCGACTGTAAAGACTGAAACCTGCAAGCCAGTGGGGGCCTATTAGCTGCAAGGACTAGAAGGGGCTCATAAGTTTCAGTGCTAGTGTTCGTCCAAAGAATTCACGAAGGAGAAGATATAGTGTTGGGGAAGAAACCATAGACGGTGTGCCAAAATGGAAAGGGACGTGTCAAGTATGAACTTAAGAAGCAGAGGAAGGAAAACCATAGATTAAGAGACTGGGTTCGGATGCTGTGAGGATGCCGGAGGACAGATGGAGTCTTTCCAGTGTTGCCAATGTCTCCAGAAGTTCCATTGGAGATGTGAGGGGCAAGAAGAGACCTCAGTGGCCACTGCAGAGTCCAGATGCAAGACTTGCTCATCAGTACCCTTGATGGCTTCCGGGCAAGAACCAAGTGCTCCTAGTACGACCCCATCAGACCATTGGTTATTAGAATGGCTGATTAGAGATAAAGAGGAGAGGAAGAAAGAGAAAGCGGAAGAAGCCGAAAGGAGAACTAGAGAGGAGGAAAAGAGAATGAAAGAGAAAGAAGAAGATAAACGAAAGAGAGAGAAAGAAGATGAAGATACACTCAAGAAAGAGGAAGATGAAAAGAAAGCGGAAGAAGAAAGACAAAATAAAATAATATTGAAGGGTGAAATATCCTGGCTGAAAATAAGAATGCGCTTCAGAGAAGACCATCGTGAGTACATGTTAGGATCTGCTGAAGGACGAATAAAGAGTAGAGAAGATATAATAAAAATTAAACAAGAAGCCGTACTCCGTGCAGAAACAGATGTTAGAGAAGCAATAGAAAAAGCGTACAGCGATGAAGTAATCCTTCGGAGAAGAGAGTATGTAGAAAGAGCAATAAGGGGATATGAAGAAAGCTTACAGGAACTGGAAAGCTGCCATAAGAAGAACAATGAACGATTGCTGCAATATGAAGAAGAGAGAAAACAGGAGAAGGAAGAATTGGCAATGTTGACTAATTCTTTAATGGGGGAATCCAGAGTTGAAGAAGTAGAAGAGTTAAATGATAAGGAATGTTCTCTTCTGTCTCCTCCAGAACAGGAAACGTTAATTTCCAGCATAGTTGTTGCTTCAGAACCACTCCATGATACTCTCGAGTCGTTGCCTCTCGATGGAGAGACGAAAATGCAACCAGAAATGCAGACTGTGACAGAAATGCAGCCAGAAATGCAGACTGTGACAGAAATGCAGCCAGAAATGCACCCTGTAATGCCCTTGCAACCAAGTGTGACTTTCTGCCTTCCCGAGATGTTTCCTTATAAAGAAGAATATTGGAAGCGAAAGAAGAAAAGGAGGATAAAGAGGCTCTTCTACTCTAGCCATCTCTTGAAGAAGGAGAAAAAGAAGAAGAAGAGGAAGAAGGCTTTACAGAGGAAAAGGATGAAGCATCTATTCCACCGAAGCAGATGGAAGAGACATGACTGGCATTCTTCGGTTATTAGGATATGTAGAGATGCTATGCTTTCTTGTGAAGTCTACAAGGGCCGAAAAAAAAGAAGTACTTAAAAGACAAAGAAACAAAGCAAATTTTCTCATTCCAGTCTAGTGATGGTAGTCCTGATTGTGTCTGGAGGACTCATACAATTGTGTAGCTGAATAATTAAATAAATGAAGCACTTCGTATATACTAAAAAGTGGGAAGAACACCAGCTGTTCAGCATAATAAAAGGAGGTATGACTCCAGTAAAATGAAGAAATGTAGACATATGCAGTTGAAGAAGAAGAAGATAAATGATATATGAAATGTTGAATTGAAGCATGTATTAAGGGTGCCTACTTGAAGTTATTAATTAATGGAAGGAATGGAGCTAGAAAGAGGCCCAGATTAAAGGTAGTTTCCAGAGTCATAGCTAAATAGTGGTCGAGAGAAAAGACTCCCACGGAAGAGAGAAGACTCGCAGGGAACTTTATTGTGCTTATTTTTAGTTATTGCGCCCATGCCCTCAACCCAAGTCCAACTGTAATGAGAAACATGTCTCAAGAGCTGGAATAATATTGTCTTAATAATAGCTGAACGCATTTATAGGAGTGCCTATTTTAACTAAGCAGTGCATATATCTAGCCATTTTGATGCTTCTTGATAAGGCTTCTAGAGTTTTTCAGAAATAAGAATGGAAACTAGAGCTACACTGGGATTCTCGGATGTTTGTTTAAAAGAAAGAAAGAATGAAACAGAATATTCGCAACTTTCCTAATAGTACTGATGTAACAATGGGGAAAAAAGATAAGCTATGAAGTAAATTATCAGAGTTGCTGATAACCAATATTCTTATTGTTGGGTTTTAAGACTTTAATATCATTCATCAGCATGGCAGCTAAGCACGCGGATGTCGAGTTGCTACGTCGCCAATTAAAGAACAAGGAGATGCGAGCAAGGGCGTATCCAGAGTCGCTGGGACCGGCCCCTGCAAGGAAAAATCTCCAGCTGATTCCCCCACCTGCCTGCAATCCGGAAATAAAGCGTTCCAGTGCAGCCCGTACTCGAGAACAGCGTGTGCGTTCCAAACATTTTTGCTTTGTTTCACCGGTTGTAAGGGAAAGCAGTGCTAACATTCAAGACACCCCCCATGTTTCTGAAGAAGTCCGATTCTGGCTTGAGAGAGTGCGGCTATTAGAAAGTGAGAAGAGGAAATTGACGGCAGAAGTCAAGGCCCTCGACGACTCGCTGATGGCTTGGGGACCAATAGCAGACACTATTTAGTGGACTTTCCTTATTTACAGGACTGTGAACTTATATAAAGATGATATTATTTATTGAACCTTTAATATTTAAAGAACTGTTACTAACATATTCTAATATCTATACATAAAGGACTCTTAAGTGTAGTAGTGAAAATATAAAAGTCAAGTGTAATATTTAGTGGACTATGGTGAAATATTGTTTGAAAAATTTTTCAAGATTCTCTTGTAAATTTAAAATTTAGTCGAACTCTCAAAATTTTTCCCCAAGTGAGGGGCAATTGCAACGATCCTGCGAGATCGCCACAAGTTACGCATTTATTCTTTTTATTGTCATTGTTGAATAGCATTGTATAATCTTATCTATTGTGTTATCGCTTCTGCATAGGATTTCACTGCTATGCTTGAAAGAGAACGTAGTTCTACCATATCTCAATAGGGAGCGTTATTGTTTATAATAGTTCATTATTAATCTGTATAGATGGCACCTCATGTTAAGCAGCGCTCTCGTAGTTCACGAGAATCCACTAGAGGCGCTGGCGCTGCGCTCAGAATTGTATATAAGCAGCGACGCTGCCCCGGCCAGGAGTTCTGTGTTGACTCTTCGGCGACTCATGGTCGAGCTCTGCTCCCGCAAATAGCCCAGCATTGCAAGAACACGGGTGCTTAGGGATACAAGAGGGCTTCTTACAGTGTGGCTTACTCTGGTAGATTATACGAGAGGTAGCAATATTTCTCGGCCTACCGGGTAGAATATACGCATTGTTTCAAGCTCAACCTCCTACAGTGTGGCCTGCCTGTAGAACAGAAACGTACTCCTTGTGCGGCCTATATGTAGATTATACGCATTGTATTGGGTTACGGTTTAGCTCGTGGACATATTTACTGTTGGGAGACGGCCTACTAGTAGATTATACGAAGGGTATCCGTATTCTTTGGCCTACTAGTAGATTATACATTTCACAACAGTCGATGCAGAAATGACGTCATCTTTTGGCCTACTGTGGTAGATTATACGAGCGATAGCAATATTTCTTGGCCTACCAGGTAGAAAATACGAAGGGTGATGTTAATCGTTTGTTAATTTTCATTAAGGGAAAAACGAGCAGTGTTTTGTTACTGCCTACAGCTTAGCATTATACAAGTAATTAATTAAAGTAAATAAAGTTTAACTAAGCATTATCCTTTGTAAGCTTATAGTAAATTTCCGTTGCTTTGTTGATATTACTCTTTACTAGGAAAGCAGATTTAACTGTTCCTTGAGTCGTTTAATTAATGCCCTATTGTCCCCAAGTCAGCACAGAGGCGACGCAATGCCATAAAAGAAAAATAAAGTCCTTTATTCCCCACTGGAGAAAAATTGAATGGTCCCTGTCCTCCCTCTCCAAGACATCACCAGAGGAGATTCGAACCTGGACTTCAAGACGACAAAACTGCAGTGAAATCTTATCAGGAGATATTGTGACTTTGTTTTGTGCGGATATCTAATTTCACCCCAGTGTAATAAACTGTTTACGTCGACGCTAACTTTCATTATATATATATACCCGAACCCTGAGTGTATAAGAACATCATATCTCCGGCTAGAAAAGAGCTAACATCATGGGTAAAACTGAATAATGTTCCCGTCACAACGTCGAACCCGGTACGTTGCAGTCAAGTACTATTCTGAGAAACCGCAACCGCAACGTCGTGTCGTGTGTGTGAGGTCTAACCCCAAGGGGGCGTTACACAATTGTCCAAAAAATATTCTCATTCCTTCGTAGAAATATTAAACAAGCTAAAATCCACAATAGATGAGCTAGAATTCAATTCCTTTTAAGATAATTTATTAGAAGACCATCTTTCCTCAGCTGACGTTAACGCAAGACTCCTTGCGCGGACGTCATCACAAATAACAATATAATGACCTTGCTGCCGCAACCATCCTTGCGCGAGCCACTCTCTCATATCCTGCTCTGCAATGTACAAGATCATGCATACGTTATCTCAAGGTCTCACTCATATCGTTACGCAATCGGAAAAGTCTTTACACAAGCCAACGGCGAATAAACACACGATGAATCTCGGTTAAGAGCGTTACAATTCGATTAAGCTGTTACACTTTCAAAAGTCGAGCGGGCGGTCTTGTATTTTTTCTAAGACCTTTCCCTCCGATTGCTTCTAATTTGATTAGATGTGAAATCGATAGTACACGTTTTCTTTTTATCTCTTTTTCCAGCTTCATATTTTTTAATTTGTTGGTGAGTTAATTTTATTCGGTTATTTGGTTGCTTGGTTAAGTCAAATCTTAATTTACAACTCTTACCTTTTCTTAACTTTGAGAGTTGTCATTCTGATAGATATACATTTTACTCCATTTATTTTATATAAAAATATGTTCATTTATATATATACTGCTTCAAAAAGTATTTTACAATCAACATTCAAAGTTCCTATTTCTAATTCTTCTCTTTCAATATTGCATGTAATATATAAATTATCTTCAATATTAGATAAGGCAATAGTATCACTCTCTGGGCCCTTCATTATTTTAGTTTCTTACATTACGGGAATCTTCAGTAGCAAACCACACATTTTTCTGACTTTTATTTTCTGTAACACAAAAAGTGATTTTCAAAATGCTGATGTAACGTAATGGCTTTAATGAACCCTCTATTTTAAACACATCACCAAAATTGGAATTAACGTTATGTACTGATATATATGCATGAGTATATTCTTTAACAAATGGTAAATGTACCATAAATACTTGTTTTTTACTCTTAATCTATCTTTTAATATAATAGCTTTCGTCTTAAAAGTTTCTTCATCTATATACTTTTTATTTGCAGCGTCATATCCATCTTCAGGAAATTCAACAAGTTTAATACGATTATTTCGAGCAGTAAACCCATTGTCGTCAAACAGCCTTACGTTATTGCTGATGTAATCAAAAATATTTTTTTATTTTCACATCCACTTCTTGGAATTTAGCATTAACACCTCTCTCAAGTAAAATTTCCAAATCCCGAGGTTTATTATTTAAAGTTCTGAAATTTACAACTTCAGATTCTTCTTTCGCATCAGCAACATTTATTAGTTTCTTTTCGGAGATGTCATAATTTCCATTATCAGTAAGTTTAAATCCAACCCCGGGAGGACCTCTTTTTTCTCCTCTTTTATTTCTGTTTTTTTCTCGGAATATAGTGATTCATTTATAGGTGTGAAATTATCTCTATACTTTATTTTCGGATTTTTGAAATCTATGGTAAAGAAGTGATATGGTTCTTTCGTTATTTCGTTATAAGTATTTTTAAGTCGTTCATCGATCAAATATTCTTTCAAAATTAGATTCACATCTTTTCGAGCACAGGAAGGAAATAACGAAATGTAGTTACACTGTAAACGTATTTTTTTTAGGAACGTCAAAGTACGATTGCGTTAGATAAATTACTGAAGCATTTCGTTTCCTACCTCGAATAAACAAATCCTCGATTTTTGATTGATCTCTCACCATTACGTAATCGTCGAAAATTACCAAGTTTTGTTTTTATCGTCACGTTCATGAACGTTAATCATTTCACTCGGGTCTGAAGAAAATTTACTGATTTTTTAAAAAATATTTTTCGATTATTGAATATTTTAATCAAGTAACGATAGGATGGTTCATCCAAATCTCTAGCAAAAACGTATAGATTATCAAAGTATAGATATTTGAAAATCAAATTTAGCAATAAATTATTCTTCCCACTTCCCGAATTTCCACAAATTAAGTATTTAAAAGGCCACTGAGGTACTAAATTATCAGTGTTAATATAGTTGTCCTCATCCAGATCGTAACGCTCAATTACAATAGACATTTATATAACGTAAATTATCGACGTTCGTAAACGTTAACGTAAATTATAGATGGTTTTTAATTTTCGTATAAATGAATGTACAGAAAGCAGTCAAGACAATTTTAGAATCCCGAAGTAAAGTCAGGGACAGAATACTACAGAACCAGATGAGGGAACAGCTTACGAAAAATGAAATTGAGAAATTTCAAAAACCTTTTACCGAAAAATTATCTAATACAAATAAAGTAATCGAACAGTTCAACCCTCAAGAAGCAGTGATACCGAGTATCGAATATCCTATGAAAGAAAAGAAAAAAGCCGTTATTTTTAGATCTAAACTCTGGAATAGATGAAGATTTCTTAATTCAATTTAAGTTTCCCAAACCAAGCGAGTTACTAACTATTAGTGACAAAACCGAGTTAACCATAGAAATAAAAAAAACTTGACAAATGTGGTACACTTATTAAACAGTATCGCGCTCACAAAACTAATGCTGTTAGAGCAAATGACGAAGAGAAAATAGAACTTTATCAGCAAATAGATTCACAGTTACGTATTTATCAAACAGCTCTAAAAAATATCCCACAAATTCCCAAATATCTTGCGCAATCTGGAACAAGAATATATTCTGTTCCAAATAAAGTGGTTGATAGGTTGCAATTACTTTTAAGTTCAAAGTGCGCTGGAAATAATTCTCATGAAGTACACAACGAAAAAGTAGATATTTTTCGATTATTTGCTTGTTGAAAAGTTGATTAGAAAGTCAACATAAGAAAATATCACAAAATTATATGTCCATAAATGAGTTTCTTAGTGATAAGATCTAAACAGAGTGGTTTTGAGGTAAATTATGCAAATAACCCAATCGATATTCGAGATGGTGATTATGAGATAGGTCTAACACAATGTGGCTTGTGGTATTCGTGGGATAATATCAGCGACAAATTCACTGACCATCCCAAAGGAATTGTATGATGAGCAAGATCTGAACTTCTATTTAGAGGATTATTTTCAAACCGATAAATTACCTTTTTTGTTTGATATTAACAACGCTGTAAAACGTTTTATTTTAATTATAAATGAAAGCAATTATTGTGTTAGATCTTATGAAGAAGATTTACATCAATTACTAGGATTTGAAAAAAATAAGATATACAAAGAAAGAATTAATATAGCCCAGAACATGGCTAATATTACGCGAGATGTTGATAAAATCTTAATTCACTGTGATATTATTGGAAGCTCATATATGGATAATGTTCTCTCCGATGTTAGTTATACTTTTATTCCTAATGTATACCCAGGATCACTAATCAATATTGAACCTTTCAACCCCAAATATTTACCAATTAACCGTAATAACTTTATTTATAAAATTAGAATTAGGATTAGCGATCAACTTGACAGAGATATTGATTTTAATGCTGAAAACTTTCATTTACTTTCGACTTACGACGATTGTGATTTTTAATTTTATAATAAATGGCAATTTTAACATCAAATAATCAGTTTTTCCAAAAACAACATGGAGTGGGATTGAAATATTATAGAGATTTGAGAGGTGGAAATATTTTTTATAAATATTTACTTCCAGCTAGTAAATTTGTTTTCCGAAATATATATTTAAACCGTTAATAAGAAACAATAAAGATCAAATTAAAACAGTATTATCTGAAGGCATCAGAAAAGTGTTATCTAAAATAAAAACTCCTACCTTCAATGAGGTCAAATCAGAAATAATTCCCCCCATTGTAAAAAATATTAAAGAAAAATCTCTTGCCGAACATTTAAGAGGAGAAGGATTAAATAGAAAATCGAAACCTATTTTTAAGAAATTAACGGGAAATGGATTAAAGGTATTAACTTGAATTTTATTTTATATTAAATGGAAGTTTTAAAACCATACTGGAACATTTTTCAACCATCAGTTATAGCCAAATCTACAAAATCATTTACATATGTTGAATACAAAGAAAACAATGTAACTGTAAGTGGTAAAACATCTTATGAGATAGTTATTAAAAATAATAATTGTAAAATGGACAATTTGCATATTTATTCGTTAAATCAAAAATAAAAAATGATCCGAGCAATAAAGCAACAGTTTCGAATAATGGCATGAATGATTTTAAGAGAGCAAAACTAACATACGAGTATCAATTGATAGAAGATGTAGATTTTCAAGGATTTGCTACAACTGTGTCAAATCTAATCGAATTCTCAGGAGATGTTTCTAATACAAAAGCAACACAATTATATTGGTAACAAGATACTTCCGACGAAGCTGACACAAAGAGATATGTGTATAATGAGGACAATAAAGAAACGAAATTGAAGAATCTTGACGAATCAATTGAAGCAGTTGTAAGCAAAATAAAGCACAATACTAATTTTAATCAAGGTTATTTAGAAAGGAGGCAGCTAACAAAAGGTGGTAAATTGCTTTGTAAATTCATTCCACTATCGCATATTTTTAGATTTTTTAGATATGTAAATAAAGTGTTAAACGGTGAAATAAAAATAAATTTGGAAAAGAACTACGTAAAAAATATTTTACATGCCACAGAAGATGGAAATTATGATTATGAAATAACAGATTTAAGTGTATTCATACCAGAAGTTGAACCTTCACTACAGGTTTTAAGTCACCTTGAAGGGCAAATTGCAAAACCGAATTCTAATTAGCTTATAGTTGGAAAGCGATTAATTGTTACAGAAGCAATCTACAAAATTCAAACTCTGGTACATTTAATGTAATTACTAATCAATACAAGATTTGTAGTGTTTATGTTGTGTTTTCAGCTGAAGATAGCGAATCATCGTTCACTAAATCTCAAATAATATTTGATAACATAGACCTAGAAAGTTGTCATATATTACAAAATGGAAAACAATTACCTGTGTATTCTTACACATGCGACTTTACTCCTAACTCAATGGATTGTTCTAGATTATATACAGCTTTTCTAAGCATGGGTTATAAAACACCACATTAAGCAACTTGTGTCTCATACAAGGACTTTGTTTAGTTTACCCTATTATTTGTTTCGACTTAACTAAAGAAAATGATGAAAACATATTTAGTGGCATGCAAACAGATGAATTAAAGTTAATATGGAGATTTCGAACTAATCCAACGAAAAATTATTATATTTATTGCATAGTGGAATCGGAAAGATTTGCACATGTTAATATTGTTGATAGAAAAATATTCCTAACACAATAAAACAACATATTTTTATAATAAATAAATGACATCATATTGTGTCAAGTGTAAATCTAATACCAACAGTATTAATCCTGTCACACAAAAGGCTAAAAATGGAAGAAAATATGTGTCATCAAATTGCGTTAAATGTGGAACCAAAAAATCTGCACTTATAAAAACTTAGGTGAGACAGAAAACAAGCGGGAACAGATCATTGATGAGCTACATAAACCAGCTAGAAAAAAAATATCCTACAAGAAAAGTTTTAACGTATGGAATAGACGATGTTTGGCAAGCTGATTTGGTTGAAATGGACTCTGGAAATCTTAAAGGTATTTCTAAAATCAACAAAGGGTACAAGTACCTGATAACTATTATAGACGTTTTTTCTAAGTGTGCTTGGACTATTCCTTTAAAAAACAAAACTGGAAAGCTTTTTTGCCGACGTGTTCAAACACATATTGAATAAGCGAAAACCAAATAATATTCCAAAAGATAAAGGTAAAGAGTTCTACAACAAGGAATTTAATGAGCTCATGAATAAATATAATATCAATCAATATTCTACTTATACAAACATCAAAGCATCCGTTGTTGAGCGATTTAACAGAACATTGAAAGAAAAAAATTTGGAAACAGTTCTCCATACAAGGTAATTAAATGGATCGACATATTGCCAAAATTAGTGCACGATTACAACCATAGAGTACACAACACTATCAAAATGAAACCTGTTGATCCTAGTTTAAAGATCCAAGAGATGATCTACTACAATGTGTATCGTAATGAGGTAACGAACAGTTATCGCAAGTATAAAGTTGGTGATCATGTACGTATTAGTAAGATAAAAGGAATATTCGAAAAAGGATACACAGCCAATTGGTCTACTGAGATATTTACGATTGATAAGGTATTTAAAGGCTATCCACCATATTATCATCTTAAGGACTCTAAAGGGGAACAAATTACTGGTACCTTTTATGAACAAGAGCTGCGGAAAACAAAACAACCCGATGTATATTTGGTTGAGAAAGTATTACGTAAGAAAGGAGATATGGTCTAAGTTAAGTGGCTTGGTTTCGATAGTTCACACAACAGTTGGATTAATAAGGTAGATGTTATTGTATATTAAATGGAAATAAGTACGGACTTAGCCAATCAGCTTTTAAGTCATATGAAATACTTTAAAAGCAAAAAAAGTAACCAAAACAATATACTAGTGACATTAAGTATTATCCTTTTTATTGTTGTAATTGTTTTAATTGTTTTGCTTTGTTACATTGTATTTTATCTAGATAAAATATACTGATTTTTTCTATCATCATCATAACTAAGTTTTATTCTTTCTTTACTATTGTTTAGCCATTCTTCATCAACATTACCAATTTTCTTTCTTAAGCTTGTATTTTCAACACCTAAATCAAATATTTCATCTCCCATTATTTTCATTGCATCTTTATACACAATGATATTCGCTGTTAGATCTTTACATTTTGTGGCTATGGTAGCCAACGACTGCTTATTTAAATCTATAAGTTCTTCTCTAATTTTGTTGCGAGTTTCAGGATTTGTTTTACATATTCAATTATCTCACTCATTTATATACATTAATTTTTTAATTGAGCAGTTTATTAATTTCTTCATCTGTAATCTCAGGTGGTACTTCATTATTTTTTAAAGGTATACTTTGACCAGCTTTCTGTTTGGACCTTGAACGGGTTTTAGATGTTTTAGCAGTTGCAGATTCATCCTTGATCTCAGTTGTTATCATGTGATCTTCTTTGTTTTCATTTAGGCTCTGTTTAGGTATAATTTCAACACCCAACAATATTAGACCTGTATGTAATGATTTTCTTCTAATTTTATTACTTTTACAAATTGCATCCTTTGTTACTTTCTTGTTCATATTTAGTTCGATATATTCAATAGCAAGATTACAATAGCGCATCATATCTATCTCTTTGCTGTTTTTGGGAATATATTTATTTTTTATTTCAAGAAGAGACTTGTAGTTACTTTTAATTTTCTGCAATCCAGAAATAGATTTTCGTTGTTTGATTGGTTTATCAGTGTAGTACTGTGCAATAATTGTCTGACCATCACTCATACTTATTTATATATGAAAAAATATATAAATCAACAAACAACTAACACTTTGAAGTAAGGGATAGAGTATTAGTATAAAAAAATACTATTAAATGGAGGTACCACAAGACATTTCCAGAAAGACTTCTTACCGTAAAACTGTTAAATGTATTAACGAGTTTGTCAAAAATAAGAAAATGAAATATGGTCATGGATATATATGTCATGTCTGTCAAAAATTAGTTAATATGAAAAGCTTGAAAAAGTATATTGTGAACTATGTAATAGATATATTACTAAAATGCATTTCAAAAATCACACTAGAACAAAAAAATTTTGGTAAAAATAAATATAAACGTGTAAAATAATAAAATAAAAGTTGAAGAAAATCTTTGTAAGTCTAAAATATATTAAAAAATGTTGAGTGAAAAAAAAAATGTGTTATTTGAATAAAATTCATAAAAACTTGTAAAACAATTGCCATAAAGTCAAAGTTTGGTAAACAATTAAACTCAATATTATGTTAAATAGCACACAGTAACATAAATTTACTAGCAAAATCAATAATTAATGGATCCAAGGTTCGTTACCCCGTGCTAAAAGCAAATAGTGGAAACTCTAGGCTCAGTCCCAGAGAGCTAGGTCAAATACAACCCTTATGCTTCTAACTCTTTTTTCAGGGTAAAGTTCTCGCTCCAATCTAATTGGGTATCCAAAAATTCTTTTCTTGTGTTCTCGGTTACCTTGGCCTACTTTGATGGAAACCTAAAGCGTCCTGTGCCTTGGGGCAACCCTGAGCGGAATATTATTTGATGGCTGAAACCAGTTCTACAAGCAACGCATAGCTTCAAGGATTTGACCTTGACCGCGCAGTCCCAGACATCCTTTGTTGTCTGGTTCAATCCCTCCCCTGCCCTACGGCGTTGCATGTCTTTCCCCTGTTCTTGCGTTCTGGTTGACCTAGGAAAAAAGGTTCTGAAAATATACCGACGCGTTATCTGATTGGTGAATCAGGTTCTCGCTTTCTTTCTTTGTTCTGACGTTCTGACGTCAACCACCGTCTTTCATAACATATAGCATATGACATTATTACATAGTACACTATAACCATTTAATACCGTTACATATCGTGGGTTCGAGTACCGGGACCGTCTTCTTTCGTACCATTACCACCCTTCATAGCGTTTCATAAACCATAAACTATTACTTTAAATATTATAAGCATTAATATTATCGGTTCATACATTACATGCCTTACATAAATTAATATAAAATCATATGCATACCGTTTAGTAACACAAATTACGTTCTATATAAGTAGTATATAAAAAAGGAATACCAGCGCAGATTTTTATAAAATTAATATTTTCCTTAAAAAATATCCCAAATAGAATCTAAACATCAAAATTTTAAATTATCAATTTTATTTAAGAAATAAAAATAAATCTAGAAATCTATAAAATAAAAAAAAATAATAAAACCATCCAATACCGCATTAAAAAACTTAAAAACTAAAAATATATTAAAATATGCAATGACACAAAAAGACATACTTCATTATTGAGCAAAATACGCCCAAGATAGGCTCAAAACTGCTGAAAATATCAAAATTGTAAAATTATAATTTTATAAGAAAATAGCGCTGAAAATGTCAAAATTGTGAAACCACCCATTTCATAAGACCCGTCTTCCAGACGGGGTAATAAAAAATAATTACAACTCTAATACATTATGGTGTATCAAATTCAGTGTTACATGGTGATAAAACACTAGATTATCTTTTTTTAGAAATAGTCTAAATGGCGATCTAATTACAAATATATCATCTCTCTTATGTTTTTAATATTATTTGAGCTAAACGGAGATTGCGAATTGATATATTGTTCAAGAGTTTTCACATTGTAATCACCTGGTGGAACTATTTCCCCATCTTCTTCATATTGTAATATAGTTTCAGGTATAGTAGCTGACGGCATTATTTAATTAGAATCACTATCGATTAAAAAATACAATTTACTGGATTAATATATGGATTTTTGTAATTCTTTCTTTTTACTTCATAGTTTGTTGTTCCTATAGAATAGTAATGAGTATCTGTAGCGAAATCAAATGTATCCCAAGCACCATTACCATCGTATTCAATTGAATGCTTTTTGGCCTCTGCAATGATATCTGTTATTGGCAGAGTTTCAACTGCAATTTCACTATGTATGATTTGTATTTGTTTCTTCATCAATCCACTTGTCGCATTTTTCAGTGAGATTGTAAGGAATATCGTGTATCTTCAACACTGATTCAACAATGTCAATCATTATGGTGTCTGATCGTAACATGATATATTTATAAGAAAAATATTATATGATAAATACTATTGAGATTACTACAATATATCATAAGCAAATTAAAGGAATTGTATAACGCTAAGTTTGGTTTTTCTAATCTGAATATTGATTTTGAATTATATTTTTATGACCATAGCTTAACCTTGTAAATCTATTTAGCAAATACTTTTATCCTCGTATGGAGATAACCCCACCTTTGTTTATTTTATTGTGTACATTTTGTAGATTATTCGATTGTATTCTGAATATCTCTTCTGTGGTTTGTGTTGAATTGAGCAAACACTCTTTGATGTTTGATGTGCTCAACGTTTGCTTTCTTTATTCCTTTACATACTCTTTTTTCTTTAACATCCGTTCTAAACGCATACATTTTCGATCTTAATTCGACGAACTCTCTAATTGGTATACCATTAAACTTATCTTTAAATAAACCGGCTATTTTTTTTATTAATTCTAGGTATGTCTATTGGGAAATCGTTTGGATAGCCATTCTATCAAAGAAGTCTATATTTTGTTTCATATCTTTGTAAAAATCTTCAGTTTCTACATAAATTATGAACGAATCTGTGTCCGTTTGTAATAACTTTACTTTATATTTTGTTTTTCAGATATCGATAGTAAAATTTATACATTAGTAGTTTCGATAAATCTAGTACGCAGAATACACCAAAGATTGGCTTATTTAATTCAACCACCATGTTTCTTCCATGCACTAACACAAGATCTTCAATAATAATATTTCTATGCTGAAACTTTTCCGAGTTTACACGTTTAAGATATTTATCAGGTGTTTTTACACCAGATATTATTAGAATCATAAAATCAAAAAAAACTCAGGTGGATAGCTCATATGGTACAAATGGGAGAGAAACAAAGAGTTTACAGAATTCTTGTTGTTAAACCTGATGGTGAAAGACCAATAGGAAGACCAAAACAAAAATTGAGGGATAATATAGGTATTGACATTAATTAAATTGGAAGGGAAGAAAAATATATAGATCTTACTCAGGACAGGGACAGATGAGAGGCATGTGTTGGTGCAGCCATGAACCTTAGGGTTTAAAAAGGCTAGAGAGATAGTTAATTAGTTATAAATTAAATAAGCATACTTTTTTTGGTTTGTAAGTAGTGAATATAACAAATGTACATTGCATTCTGCGAAAACTGTGTCGACTTTGCATTATAAGCAGAAAATTAAACTAATTTACCTGAGAAATACATTTTAAAAATAGCGCAAAACAGTATGCGTAATAGAAAATTAAAAACACTTTCTGATGCATAAAAGTACTGACTAGGGCTAAATAATTCAATTGCTGTAAAATATTAGTCTCTGATTCAGGTAATTTACCTATAAATATTATCTTTTGTGAGTAAAATATAATTGTTAGTTGCACTGAAAAGTACAAATATTAACTTTATACAGTTTCATACACTCTAAATAACTAAACTTTGATATATAAATTAGTAACAATTTGTTAAAAATGAAGTTTAACTAAAAATAATTAGCTTACTTTTCTTAAATAAATATAAAGTTGTAAAAATACTTAACAAATAATTCCTTCTTTTCTTATTTAAAGGATGCCGAACAGTGTAAACCAGTCGTTATATTACACATTTAATTTATCATTTATCAAATATAGAGCTTAAGGCCTTGTAAATAACATAGAAAAAACATAAAATATGAAGGCAGTAAATATATTTTTAAAAAAATACTGTTCTTTGCCTAACTTTGTGAATTAAATACTAATACATTTTGTGGAAAATATAAATAAAATATATCTATTTCTTTGGTATTTGTACTATAGTCAAGGAAAACGTTACTAAAACTTGGCTTGTACAGTATGACCTTAATACGACATTTTTCCTCGGCTTACTGAATAACACAGTCGTGGTCATTTTTTAAAAAGAAATAATGAAAATGGTTTTAAATCTTTACATCATAAGTTATGAGAAATTCTAGTTTAAAATTTTATATGTTTTAAAATTACTGGCACAATAATTGTATTCACTTTTGAAAATATAAGGAAAATTACCAAAATCAAGTGTTAACGAACGATGTATTTAAACAAAATTAAACAACTGAGTTTTAATAGTTCGTACATAAATTCAGTACACACTCATTTATATAATGAGACATAAACATTGCATTACGATAACATTTTACACATTACAGGCTTTTCTTCACGTTAATCACATTAAGTCAATTTATTACCACGTAGAAATAATTTCATTCCTGCGAAGATTTTTACGAGAAAATCGGCACGAAACGCTCGATTGTCACGAAGTAAAAACGAAGACAATAATGTATATTTGTAAATTCAATGGATATTTCAATTTCAGTGTAGACAATTATTCATATTAATAAATTAGGCCTTTGCATTTTGTAGCTACATGCATGTCGATAAATACTTATCTGTAGGTTCGTCATGAACACAAGATGGCTGCCATTTAACGTCCTTACGACCGGTCACTTTTTAATGTCCTATTCACTTTTAAGGTTCTTCACGGCCTTTCTGAAGATCGAAAAACCGTTACTGGTTTTTTTGTTACAATACTCTCACATTTCTTGGACAAAACTTGTTGTTATATAAAAATATTTCCAATTTTAGGTCTCCGAAATATTTGGCGACTCCATACTCGTCGTCGGTGATCTTTTTGATGAAGCAGTGTATCAAAACTCACACTGTTACAACTTTAAGCACAGAATACAAACTTGTTGTAATTTTTCGAGTGACAAATATAGAATTGTACAGATATTATGCATGAAAATGCTTGTAAAATAAATTAGATACAATAAAACATATATTACAATATTCTATCACATGTTTACGTATTTTCTTTTTACCTTTTTCAGTTATATTAAGTTTTACAATTTTGGTGGGAAAAAGGTTATTTACGCACAACTTAGATTTTTCCCTTTATGTGAGTTGGCTATGTTTCACAACTTTAGGATTACTCATTTTAACAAATCGTAACTTTATCGTCGAAATTCAACCGAAACTTATTTCAAATGGATTGTACGTGTTAGTAATACATATTAAATACATGTTCGTACCCATATACTTATGAATGAGCAAGTGAAACCGGTTGAAACCAAACATATGTGCGATTTTGCATAAATTGGCAATTTACGGTAAGCACATTCTTGATACATCACAAACCAAATTACATCGCTGAGATATAAAAATATTTTAAATGCTTGAAGTTTAGACATGTATTTCAATTAGAACAAAGCCAAAGTGATGCAAATTAATTTTCTATAAATATAAACTACCAAATACGAACTTAAATCTTAGATTTCAAGTGTCAGAATTATTTTATTTTTCACATTATGATGGTAGTCATTATGATACCGTCATAACAGTAAATCTGAGAGTATTAGCTATATTTATCCGTAACTGGATATAAGTGTAACTTGTTAATCTCGCCAAACACAATCTTTACCTCAATTGTGAAAGCTAGCTGAACTTTAGCGTTTCGAATTACATATAGTGAAAGCCTCTATAGTGGTAACATACACAAAATCTGTATAAATTTGGAAATATTGTCTCCTTCTCTGTCGAACCAGACCAAGAATGTTCTGAAATGTTTCAATATATTTCTCAACATAACATAACTTTTCAAGAAATAAATACCTTGTGCCCAGATAACTTAGTTGGTATAGCGTCCAGGATACGAGTCCCTGTCTGGGCAGTTACAATTTTTAAATTTTGTCATCGGAATTTGTAAAGAATGGATATAAAATCTGTTTACAATCTAACAGGTTATTATTTATCTTCAAATTTCGCAAGAAGGCTTTTAAGTTTCTCAAATATCAGCATCTTTAGCTAACAGTACAGCAAAACCGGTATTTTTATGATAGAAATATTCTGGTGGTAGAACCTGCAACTACTGTAATATCTAATGTGGTATTAACTTATATGCAGCCCATAACTTTTGGGACTGTTTGTTCTCCGTTACATTTCCTCACCATTTACCCTTAGCGTCCCGATTAGAACTCTGCACTGTAAAAAAAAAAAAAAAAAAAATGTCAAGAAACAGCAATATAAGGCCATGGATGTTCCCAAGGTAAAATATTCCGGAGGTAAAATAGTCCCCCGTTCGGATCTCCGGGTGGGGACTACTTTGGGAGGTCCCTGGACTAAGGATAAGATCTACGTTAGGAATAAGGATATTAAATTAGGCACCTGGAATGTTCTGAGCCTTTACCGACCTGGGGCATTTCAGTGTACAGTTAATGAGATAGTTAAGTATAAATTAGATGTAGTAGCTGTCCAGGAAGTTAGGTGGCCAGGAGAAGGGAATTGTAAAACTAAAATATATACTTTTTTCTATGGTGGTACTGAAAATCATAATTTTGGAACAGGCTTTTTCATAAATAATAGAATTATCTCGGTTCTTAAAACAGTAGAATTTATTAATGATAGGATATCATATGCAGTTTTACAGGGTAGGTGGTGTAAAATTATTTTAATAAACATACATGCTCCAACGGAAGATAAAGATGATAATACTAAAGATGATTTTTATACAGAGTTAGAACAGGTCTTTGATAAATTTTCTCAGCATGATATGAAAATGCTGTTAGGTGATTGTAATGCACAGATTGGCAAAGAAGAGACATTTAAACCCACGATTGGTAAAGAAAGTCTTCATGAATTAAGTAATGATAATGGTATAAGATTGATTACTTTTGCAACCTCAAAGAATTTAATTGTGAAAAGTACCACTTTTAAACATAAACATATCCATAAATATACCTGGTCTTCTCCAGATGGTAAAACTCATAATCAGATAGATCATATTCTCATTGATAAGAGAAGGCATACTAGTATAATTGACGTTCGTACACATAGAGGTGCTGACTGTGCCAGTGACCATTATTTAGTAATTGCTCAATTAAGAGAAAGACTCTCAGTGATAAATCATAAGCAACAAAATCTAAAAGTTCTAAAATTTGATACAGGAAAGTTTACTGACGAAAGAATTAAGAAAGATTACCAAATTAAACTGTCAAATAGATTTGATGTTTTGCAGGATTTAAAAGATGATGAAAATATAAATGAAACAGACGTAAATAAGAATTGGGAGCACATACGTAATGCAATAGAATCAGCAGCTAAAGAAAGTATAGGATACTATAAACCGAGAAAAAGTAAGCCATGGTTTGATAATGAATGTCATAATCTAATAGAAATAAGAAATCAGGCTAGACTTAGGTGGTTAAATAACTCTGATGAAAAAAACTAAACAATTATAATATAATAAAGCGAGAAGTTAACCGCACGTTTAGAAGTAAAAAAAGAGATTACTTGAAAAGCAAAATTAACGAAATTGAAACAAACAGCAAAAATAAAAATATCAGAGATTTATATAAAGGTGTAAATGAGTTTAGAAAGGGGTGGCAACCTAAAGTAAACTTGATAAAAGATAAAGACGGTGATTTTCTAGCTGACCCAACGATATTCTAAATAGTTGGAAGAACTACTTTAATGACCTTTTAAATGTTCATGTAGGAGATAAATCAGAAGTAAATGAAGTCCACACAGCAGAACCTTTTGTTCCAGAACCTAACTTAATTGAAGTTAAGGATGCTATTAAAAGGCTAAAGAATAACAAAGCACCTGGCATTGATTTAATACCAGCTGAGTTAATTAAATATGGTGGAAATTTATTAATATGTCAAATTCATAAATTATTTTTTTTAATATGGAATAAAGAAGAAATCCCTCAACAGTGGAAAGAATCCATAATTGTTCCTGTGTTTAAAAAATGTGATAAAATGAACTGCAATAATTACCGTGGAATTTCTCTACTCTCAACAACATATAAAATATTATCTAAGATTATTTTAACAAGACTAACCCCATATGCTAATGAAATTATAGGTGATTATCAATGTGGATTTAAACGTAACAGATCAACTACAGATCAAATTTTTCACATCAGACAGACACATGAAAAAAAGTGGGAATATAATCAAAATGTCCATCAGCTATTCATTGATTTCAAAAAAGCATATGATTCGGTCAAAAGAGATAAATTATATAATATATTAGTAGAGTTTGGAATACCTAAGAAGCTTGTTAGTATGATAAAAATATGCACCAGTGAAACAGAAAGTAAAATTCGTGTGGGTATTAATATATCTGACAAATTTACAATTCTTGACGGGTTAAAACAAGGAGATGCATTATCTCCATTGTTCTTTAATTTTGCCTCAGAATATGCTGTTAGGAAGGTAAAAGAAACTAATGAAGGACTAAAATTAAATGGTTTGACTCAGTTGTTAGCATATGCCGATGATGTAGACTTACTGGGGGATGATGTGAATACAATTAAGAATAATGCTAAAATATTTTTCAAAACTGCTAAAGAGATAGGTTTGGAAGTTAACAAAGAGAAAACTAAATATATGCTTACAGGTCGAAACCAAGTGTTAGGTAATAATCAAAATCTAATTATTGATAACAACTCGTTTCAACCAGTTTCCAAATTCAAATATTTAGGAGTAATATTAACAAATGAAAATTTTATTAAAAAAGAAATAAAAAGTAGGCTTAATTCAGGAAATGCATGTTACTTCTCTCTTCATAAACTTTTGTCTTCTCGTTTAATATCTAAGAAACTAAAAGTTAAAATATACAAAACTGTAATTTTGCCTGTAGTATTATATGGATGTGAAACTTGGTCCCTTACATTGAAAGAGGAACATAAATTGAGAGTATTTGAAAATAAGATCCTTAGGATAATATTTGGACCTAAAAGGGATGAGGAGACAGGTGAGTGGAGAAGGTTCCATAATTTAGAACTACATAATTTGTATTCATGTCCAGATATTATCAGAATAATTAAATCAAGAAGACTTAGGTGGGCAGGCCATGTGGCACGAATGGGAGAGGAAAGAGGAGTTTACAGGATTCTTGTAGGGAAACCTGATGGTAAGAGACCTGTATGAAGGCCAAGACGAAGATGGAGGGACAATGTTGAGATGGAACTAAGGGAAATTGGTAGGGATGGAAAAGAGTATATAGAACTTGCTCAAGATAGGGAAAGGTGGAAGGCCTGTGTTGCTGCAGCCATGAACCTTCGGGTTTAAGAAGGCTAGGGAGTTAGTTAGTTAGTCCCGATTAGAATCAGAAGCAAAAAAAAATAGAAATATTTTATTTGTTCTATACCAACTATACTATAGAACTACATTTAATACATTTTGCAGTCTTCCTGTTTGATCTGTTAATTAATCCAGTTAATAAAAATATAGTTACATAGAAAAATCTGTCTTTGACATACTTACATAGGAAAATCTGCTTTTCTGTACTTTCTCATAAATATAGACAATCATAGATCTTTATAAATTTAGCACCTGGGGTAAAATAAATCGACGTCTAGTTAGAGTTAACCTGTAAATGCTTATGGTACATGCAGTTACTTGAAGAAGCAAATATTGGGTGTGTAAAGGATAGCATTCTTTTGAAACAGTAAAAAAAAGTCAACCTTATTTCCTCGTAACATTAGTTGCAATTCCTTCTTGCAGATTAACAATGCTCTGGCGTGTGGTCCTACGTCATCTACAATCCTCTGTAAGGTTCGTGTTGTCCTATAAATTATCGATATACATGCTAAGTCCCTAGTTACAGCCTTAGCTTTTAGCTTCAATCAGAGGATTTTAGTCCTCAGACAGTGATTGTATCCTCGCATAATAAACCAAATGAAAATAGCTCACGTGTTGATGAACTCAAAAAAACCAGTAATACTTGAAAAATACCTTGAAAAGGGATATAAGGCTAAATTATTCTTCTAGTATAGGAATAAAAGTTTAGCAAGTTTACCTATGGTTCATATAGTCAGTCGTCTGTGAACTTAGTTTTGTCCTGTGAATTATCAATATATTGAGAAATGGTTATATTTAAAGGAGAATAGAAACAATGTTGGTAAGCGTCCAGTTATGGACCCTTGGAAAAGAGATTTCAGACTTTATAGAAACATAATAATTTTAGTTACAGTAAAAGTTTGGCCTCGTATAAGGGCAAATAGTCGAAATGTTAAATTTTTCGTGTATTATATTTGGTAAGCCTTAGCTAAAAGTACAGTAACAGCATTACAGACATAAAAATTAAGCAAGCAGTGATATTCTAGTGGCACATAATAAGTATAAAATATCCTTTAACATAATCTGACAAATAGTTGTGGGTTATCTGAGATCGTAATTTTCAAGCCCTCTCTCCTGCATAAGTAGGCTCTAGAAATCACTAAGCCTCAAAATAATATTGGGTACATAATATAAAAAGCAGATGGAGAGTGGTGGTGATTGCATCATCTCCAAAATATATATAGTCCTGCTGCATATATTAGGGAAACTTTTACCTAGTATAAAAATAACAAAATACTCAGCAAACTATAAAATAAATAAACTTTCCTACGTAGCAGGTGTAACCTGCCCTAAATTAATATATAAATACCAAACCAAAAATGGCATAGTGGAAATCAGTAAACCTTAATAATAATAATAATAATAATATATTCTGTGGCTTACATTTTAGCTAAAAGTACTTTTTGTTTAGTGTTTTTGAAAAGTGGTGGTGGCCGCGGTGGCTCAGTCGGCAACGCGTCTGACTACAAAGCTAAAGGTCCCGGGTTCGATCCCCGGCCGGTTAAAATCCTGGAATTTTTCTAACTTTGGAAGCGGCCCCGGCGCCCACTCAGCGTCGAATAACATGGGTACCTGGGGGAAACCCTGGGGGGTAAAGGCGGTCAGGCACGTGATGCTGATCACATCACCCTAACCACGACCTGATCAAGAAAGTGTTGGGCGTTACCGCCACACACACATCTCGTATAGTTTGTAATAATTGATGAATTGTTCTTTGAAGATTACATGCATATTGGGTGTCCCCTATTAGTTTATGCATGTAAGGAATTAGGCGGATGTTTATGCACCTGCTGATAATCTTAATATCGCTACTTAGAATGGTAATCAGGCGGTAATCAGTAACCACTTTAGGTTACGCTTTCTTTGGAACGAAAACCACTATTCCTGTTCGACTTGGGGACCCTAATTTCCCATTCTGTAACACATCATTGACCCATTGCGTGAAAACATCCCCAAAGAGATTCCAAAAGGTTTGATAAAAGTCCGAGGGCAGGCCATCCTCTGCCGTTGATTTATTTCTGGCCGATTTGAAAACTGCATTTCTTACTTCAGTGTTCGTAAAGGGTTTACTAACTTCCGTTCGTTCTTCTTCAGTTAGACTTTCTGTTACTTGGTTCGAAAAGTTCCAATCGGATTCTAAGGGATTATGAGCTTGACCCATTAATTTTAAATAATAGGGTAAGAATGTACTCTGAATTACTCCGGGGTTAGTTGTAATCTTTCCTATGCCATCTGTTATCTCTGTTATTAGATGACTTTTAACTTGTCTATGCTCTTGTAAAATATGTTATAAATATGCCTCTTCATCATTATCCAAAGGTAACTTTTTACTTTTAATTTTTGCGATGTTTCTCTTTTTTCGATGTAGAGAGAGTAATTTTGATTTCATCTCGTTAATGTAAGGCATATTTACCTTGTAATGCTAGATTTTGTAAATCGTGTAACACGGCATAATAGAAATTATACATGTTGTTAAAATCTCTATTTTTTTTGCTATACTATACATTTTACTAATATAACGAAATTTTGGTTTTACAATGAATTCCCACCAGTCTGTTAGGGTCTTACTGGGTGATCTACCCCTAACTAGCTCTATCCAAGTGTCTTTTATTAGCAGTTCATAATTTTTATCCGCCAATATTGAACAATTTAGCATCCAGTATCCTCTTCCATACATGAATTGTTTTGTTCCATTTTTATTTTTAAAATTAAGGCACTATGATCACTGAAGCAAACGGGAAAAACACTTACACTATGTACATTTTCTTTATAACCCTTCGCTAAATAAAAGCGGTCAATGCGTGAAGAACTTAGAGTTGTAAAATGTGTAAATCCTGCTTGGTTTCTATGTTTACAACTCCATGCATCTTGTAACTGTAAACCTTTTGTTAATTCATAGAGTGCCCGAGAAAAATTATAACCAAGTTGTTGATCTTGCCTATCTAGGACGGAATTGAAGTCACCTGCAGGGACTGCAGTTGAAACCTAATTTCAGTTTCAGTTTCAGTTCGGCTCGGAATGAAACATTACGGTTCACTTTCAGTTCTCGAACTGAAACTGGAATGAAACCGGAGTATATATGTTCGAACTAGAACTGGAATGATCTGATGTTTTACGTCCAGTTCGGCACGGAATGAAACCATTCGGTTCATTTTCAGTTCTCGAACTGAAACTGGAATGAAACCGGAATATATATGTCCGAACCGTAACTGGAATGATCTGGGGTTTTAGTTTCAGTTCGGTCTAGAATGAAACCTTTCGGTTCACTTTCAGTTCTCGAACTAAAACTGGAATGGAACCGGAATATATATGTCCGAACCGTAACTGGAATGATCTGGGGTTTAAGTTTCAGTTCGGCCCAGAATGAAACCTTTCGGTTCACTTTCAGTTCTCGAGCTGAAACTGGAATGAAACCGGAGTACATTTGTCCGAACCACAACTGGAATGATCTGGGGTTTTAGTTCCAGTTCGGCCCGGAATGAAACCTTTCGGTTCACTTTCAGTTCTCGAACTGAAACTGGAATGAAACCGGAGCATATCTATCCGAACCGTAACTAGAATGATCTGAAGTTGTACGTCTAGTTCGGCCCGGAATGAAACCTTTCTGTTCGTTTTTAGTTCTCGAACTAAAATTGGAATGAAACCGGAGTATATCTACCCGAACTGTAATTGGATGGTCTGAACTTTCACTTCCAGTTTGGCCCGGAATGAAAGTTTTCAGTTCAGTTTCAGTTCTCGAACTTAAACCGTTTCCAGACCAAAATGTTAAGGATCTGGGCGCGTTTTGCTATGTTTGAGATCGAGAAAAATACTGAGTAACTTTTACATTATTTTCATTTAAGAACTGTATCTCACATTGTACTGACAATTGTACTTTTTTGTAATTATCTGTGAAATGAAAACGAAAAGTTTATATGAATCCGCCGCGTTACTTTTACCTCAGTTGATTCAGTTCAAAATGGCATCAAACAATGGGGTGAAAATTAACTGTGAAAAAAGTTACGTACCTTCATTACAGTAACCAAATTGTAGTTAATCAAACATACATTTCTGAAAGTAGCGTATGACATCACAGTACAGTAACCAAATTGTAGTTAATAAATCAGATACAATTCTATGTGAGCTGTGGCTAGCTTCATAAGTGTGTCCATTTTCGCACAAAACTACATCAATAAGATTAATACACATTAGATTTTCCTATTGCAGAAAATTTTCCAATTCATGGAAAATGGCATTTACTCTTTTGTATGTACGTAATTACATAATTTTGTTTGGTTTTCTGAATTCCTGAAAATAGAAAATTAAAATAAAATAGTGTATGAACTGTTAATTTATGAAAAATGCAATAAGCATCTATCCTCGATGGATATTTTCACACCTACAAATAACCATGGATTAAAGAAAAAGCACTTAAAAATATGCTTCACAAACTTTGGTTGATTGTAAATGATACATGTCATAATTTTGTAGTACGAGTTTCTCCTCCTTGTATGTAACATTTGCACTTTAACAGCTATTATTTAAATTTTGAATAAAGAAGGAAATTAGGTCATACATAAATCTTACAATGTTAATCTTTTAAATGTCTTTTCAAACGAAAATGTATTGTCCATAAAGGAGAATACTTCGAAAAACAATAAAGCAGTTTTCAATGCCAAATTCCTGTTTTTTCATTGTTAGGCTCAAAATATAAATAGTGACCCTCGTAAGATAGCTAGAGCGTAAGTAAGAAAGGATAGAAATTAACCATAATATTCAAAATTTTGTTTCTAGTTTTTTAGTAGTACATATTTACTAAATACTGAAACAAGATCATATATTACGTTATATTTCATATTATGAAGTAAGGTTTTTTCATATTACAGGTGCCTCTGGCTCTCTGCCTGGTTGATGTCTCTCGTCGTTTCCATTATACTCGCAGTGTCAACCTGGGAGAACGCAAATAGAAACCCAATTGGAATGTCGATTGTCAACACACCGAATGTGGTTGTTTTTCCATCAGTGTTTATTTGCCCAATATCTTCTATTAATAAGACTGAAGGTGAAATGGTTGTATCAGAGTAAGTATATTAAGACTTTATATTTGACTATGCATATGCATCGCATATAGATAACTGAATTAAATATTCAATCCTCGCAGATAAGGACTCGAATTAGCCAACGACTAATTTTGAACACTTGTGTTGTCGTTGAAATCAAAGAAATGAAAACAATGATTGTGAAAATAATTAAAATGGAATTATTTCGGAAGAAATAAGTCCTGGCGCTTTCCCAGCAGCTAGTTTGTCAGGTTGACACAAATCACATATTCGTGGATACGTAATTTTAGGCATAGTTTTTGCAATTCCAACGTGGGCACCACTTAAAGGAAAATCGTGTCAATAACGGAAGATAATATTATCCATAATCTTAGGTAAAACAACAGTAGTGGTTGTAGCTGGAGGCGGTTTCACAGTGTGTGACATGTATAAAAATCGTTGACTCTGTAACCGATAGTGTAGGAGATATATATATATTGGCAGTATCCAAAGTGGGGGAGGTGGAGTTTAATAATCATTTCGTTTGCAAATAACAAATATCAATACATCAATGTAACAAATCCTTTCATGTGCACTATGGAGAAACCATCTGTCTCGTAGCAGTGAGCAGTCATTTTATGTTCATTTTTGTGCCGGGGATCCAGTAGATTAGAGCACTTGTTTGGTCTCACAGTGAGTGCTCTAGGTGTTGTCAAGGGAAGTGGGGAACGCGGAAGTGACCCATCCTGCGCGTTAAGAAACCCAGCAACCCGTAGAAGGATGTGCGCATGGTACTTCCTCTTGCCATGTCGTAACACTCGTTGCCACCGCTGTTATCTGGTTGGAATGCTGTGCATTTCCCGCTCCCTACTACTCTTGCCAGCATAGCGAGCGTCCGGCGTAGGGGTACAAAAGAGCTGTAGTCCTTGTTGTTATTTTCAGGTATGTAAGAAATATGTGTGTGTGTGTGTACGTTCTTGAAATGAAATAATGTTCATCAATTATACACATTTTAAAGTCCAATTTAATTATCTTTCTGGTCATACAGTTGCATGGCAAACATGTTCTTTGATCGCAGGAAAAATATATGTTTTTTTAAAAAAAATCGTTACTTGCCTCTGAAATTTTCTATTTTCTTCTCATTAAAATACGTGTTATTATTAAAGGTGATTTAATAATGTTAAATTTGTACAAACTTTCCTAAATCACTAAATATTATTAATATGTTATATTTATATGTTAACTAGTTGATTATCCGGCGTCGCTCGGGTGTTTCATAGATTCTGACTGTAGCGTAAAGTGTAACAAATTTTATTTACAGGTGTTTCAAAGTATAAGTACAGTATACAAACTAAGAAGTAATATATACTGGTCAAAAAAGTTTTGCATATAACTAAATTTTTATTTTCGGCATCACATGTCAATACCTCCGACTAGGCAATGAAAGTACAAAACACAAAACATAGTTTAGGAAAATTCTGAAAGATAACTAAAGAAACAAAAGAAACAAAGTGGTTTTCCTAACCAAAGTAAGATGCAACAAAAAGATCACCAATTACCAAGGTGAGTAAACCTATCAGAAACCCCTCACCGTCTGGTCAGTAACGTGTGTGGCCTCCACGAACAAGTAGACATTCTCGAACACGACGGGGTATGCTGAAACTCAGGTTATCCAATACATGTTGTGGAAGATTGTCCCATTCTGAATGGCAGTGTGTATCATATCACGTAGGGTTTGTGGTGGGTGAGGGCGGTTTGCAATGGCAAGTTTCAGAAGATGCCAGCATGTTCGATACAATGGATATAGGGGGAAACTGCTGGCCAGTCCATCCGACGGTTTGCATGCATTCGAAAGAAAAGGTCCACTGAACGGACACGGTGAGGACGGGCATTATCGTCCACCAACGTTAATCCTGCTCCAACATCCTGCACAAATGCTCTAACGACGGGTCGCTGAACACAGTCCTCGTATGTCTGTGCATACAGAGTACCTTGTATGTGAACTAATCGCGTCCGACTATTGCCCAGAACAGTGCCGAACCACCCTGTTGCTGGACACTTTCCACCATGAACGATTAATTGAAACGCAGCTCATTTGCTCTCCAGACACGTATAGTGTTATCATCGAGGTGCAAAGTAACCCGTACTTTATCTGTAAACAGTATTTGTGACCAGGGTCTCCCCCATGGCGCAGTGGTAGCGTCATTACCTTGTAATCGAGAGGTCCCGGGTTCGATACCTGGTGGAGGCACAAGTTGTTCGGATCCCACTTTAAACTGTAGGTCCAGTCCCGATTAGCCTTACTGTGCATAAAGTGGACTTAAAACACCAACTCAAACCAAGTATTTGTGACCACTGTTCCCGGGTCCAGTTTTCATGTTGTCTAGCTCATCTAACCTGTAGTGCCCTATGTCGTGCAGTGAGTCGGGGAACTTTCAAAGGTCGACGGGCATCAATCCCTATATCGTGTAGTCGGTTTCGCACCGTTTGGGTGGACACCATGATCTCTGAGGTCTCACGGAGCTCCTTCTTGAGTTGGGCTGCTTTGCACGTAGGATGCCTGCGAGCAGAAATACGGATATGCCTATCTTGTGCAGCCTTTGTTATTACGTGGTATTCCTTCTCTGGGCCTATTTGCTATTGAATGGGTCTCCTGGAATTTCTATCCCACTCTAGAAACGTCACTTTGCGTACAGCCTACCCGATTTGCTACGACCAGTTGCTTCATACCTTCCTGTAGTAGATTCACTATTCTGATTCTATCCACTGCCGAAAGTGTGTTTCGTGGCATTTATAAAATACAAACTCACGCCATTACAACCATTACAACATTCCTTCAGACGTACAGTGCTTTATACTTCCCCTTCTCACGAACTGTGAGACAATCGTTGGGCGAATTACGAGGTTAAAACGTGAAACATGCTTCAAAACCCGGCCATAGACATGTACCTGTGTTGAATTGGCCTTCGGTTGATGTGTGCGCTTCAAAGGTATGGAGATTTTTGGCGTCAGAGATGCAGAATATGGAAAACTTGCAATATGCAAAACTTTTTTGGACCAGTACATTTTAAAAATTTACTATAATATAAATTGAACAGCAATTTAGGAACAACATTTTAGTTTCACCTCAAGCACCAAGAAAAAATAAATTGAACGGCATTAGGAGTGTCACTATTCATCTTAGCAACCCCGAAAACAAAAGATTCCACATTAATGTCGGTCGTTTTACATGTATATAACAATAATTAAAAATAAAAAGAGGCGTTTACGGTTCGAACCAAGGTTACGTTATTTAAGGCATGGATGTTCTTTCATGTAAGGAGAAATTAAAATGTACCATTAGAATTAGACACGGAATTATTCATCGAGCGAAAGGTCTGAAGTTCGGCCAATGGAAAAGAACGATGATGTTCCTTCTACATTGGTCTTCGTTTACTAGCCAAATTTACCATGAATTTATCATGAATTTAAGAATCAGGAATCGGAAATCAGAACACTGGACACTGAAATATGTTACGAAATAATGTATAATACATTTCTGTTGAAATACTTACAACCTCTGGTCGCTCACCTACACAAGACAAAACACTCGCGGACCCATGACGCACCGGGCCAAAACAAGTTAGCAGCGTAGACCCGCTGATGGTCGATGTTTTACATAAACGCTACATTCGAGCACCCAAAGCTAAGAACCTAAACTTGGTCCAGAGAAGAGAAAACAATTTCTCTTTGACCTACAAAGGTGCTGAAAGTTTTTAACTGTGTATGAATGTTCTAAAACTGTCTCTTAAAAGTGAATACCGAACTGTGTAATCGAAGTGTGTCTCTCGAACTGTCTATGTTAAGTCCTTACTTCGTCTTTTCTTTCAAGTTCCTTCTTCCCGGAAGAATTGTTCCTCTTCTCTATTGGTCATTGAATTTTTTTAACTCCGCCCACACGTGGTCACTTCTGCATGTAAGGGCGAGAATCGTCACACACGGGGGTTGATAAGGGTGAGAATCACTTAGCACAAAAACACAATAGCACCTTGTTCGAGAGCTGATCTCGAGAATGAAAAGCATCTGTTCTAATTAAATTTAATTGTTCACAGCTCAATTTATATCGCTCCCAACTCGGACACTTCGTTAAAGTTATGTCTTCCTTGGCTGCCAAAATCCCACTGAAGCGAAGAGATACGAAGAGAAATGTTCTTGCGGGGTTGAAGTTCAAAATCTCATACTATTTACGCTTGTCACTTCGCTGTCACTGAGCCGAGCTGGCGGGCGGCGATCGTGGAAGTTATGCGTCTCGTTGGGACCGCCATGTGTAGGGCAATTGTCTCGATTCTGAGCCTGGCCATCTGCAAAGTCTCACGAGAACAGAGGTTCCTTGTTTAAAACGGGGAAGAAAGTCTTCTTGGGGGTTTTAAATTTTAAAATGCTCGAAGTTCCGTGATAGGCTCCATCTGGGCTTGAAATTATCTTGACGTGAGCTAGAGTTTAGATGAATTTGTACGGGACAGATATGGGAGTTTATTGCCGGACACACTGTTTCCTTCACCTCGGAGTAGTGGTGGTGATATATGCGGGGCTTCATGGGAAAGACCGCTGGTTTCTCGAGGCAGCTGGGTTTCTTCTCAGAGAGCAGAAAAATAAGACCTTGGGGGATAGCGTAGAAAGACCGATGGAGATTGTAATTGGCACATCGGTTATACATCCCCCTGCTCCCGAATAAAATTTGCTGAAATGTAGTGAAGCAAATTTTTCGGCTAGCTGTTGGATTAGCTCCTGCAGGACTTCTGATGTGTCTTGCCATACGATGTTAACTTAGGTCAGAATGTAACCTTAGCACCCGTAGACTTAAGTGTTCGGGTCACATCTGCCTCTTATGGGCAAGTCTGCCTGCCTCTCTCCTTCTCCCATAGCTGTAGTTCTCTTCTGCTGCTTCTCCTCCTGCCTGGATTGGCTCTGGGCAAGTGAGTTGTGCCCTCGCTGCTTAATTTGGTGTCCATGCCATCTTCTTCCTTCTTCTAACTGCTAACTCGGGCGTCGAGTGGCTCAGGAGTACGGTTGGTAATAATTTCGTGCCGCCCTCATTGCCTAGTCATCTCGGAATAGTAGCTCATCCTGGCCTCTTCTTCTGTCATCTGGTCTGCCTGGCTGGAGTTCCCGTATCAGCTGGAGAAATGTGTCTGGAGTCTCCTTGGTGCCTCTTTTCCTGCCATCTCTTTGGCTGTAGTATTTTATTCTGTGAAAGTTTTAAAGGCATTAGAACATGCTTAGTTGAAAGTCTTAACTTATCTTCATGCACTTCCTTCACATGTCACAACTTCCAGTCTCTTTACCACTTTAAGTTCCTTGTCTTCGTGCAATTGACCACTATGTCTCTTGAATACATTTTTACGAGCAATGAAAATTACACAAAAATTTGTAGCTTCTACAAAGATAGTATGAAAATCAATACAGGATTTAATAAAATATTATATAAAAATTTGTTGGCTAGTTTTTGAAATTAAATATTGAAAAAAATTATCGATATACATATTAAAATAAGAAAATTCCCTTTATTTTTTCTCTTTCTTTCATGCACCCTTCTCTTCAACTTTATCTGATCGTTTTTACCTTATTTCATATTCCATTACTGGGCTCAAGGCTTTACCAACACAAGTCTATTCCACTAACACACTTCATAGGTTAGACAGTATTTACTGCACGGGCATTCAGCCCCTTACATGTGCATACTTAAAACTATAATGGTCACTATGGGCAAATCTTCTGCTCTATGGCAGGAATTATGTGTGCATCATAGGCACCGTCATTACGCTATGTAAAGCATAGGCCTCCTTGGGCAAATTAAAATTAACACAACCCTTATAACAATACCATCCTTGTTATGTGTTGTTGGCAAGTGTATGTGGTAGATGTATTTATTCTGTGTCTTATACCTCACATTAAGTTAAAATATGCAACTTGAGCCACTTAAGATGCAAAATTTAAATATTCCCCTTATCAACATAAAAACAAACAGTGAATAATCATTATGGGGATCTAGCCTCCATTTTCTCCTGATCAAAGCTAAATGGTGCATGAAACTAGTTATTATAAAAATCTATTCACTATTTTACTATACAGACCAAACTTATTCTCTTCATCATACATCACTGGCCGTCCCATGGCTTGGTTGGTCTGGTGTGTCTAGCCTATCAAATATTAACTATAATAAATCAAAATACACCTTTATATAAAAATAGATAATCAAATAATAATCCATTGATATTAACAGTTTCCTGTAAATATTGACAAACAAATTAAACAATCAAAACAACTACGTCTCCTAAGTAAATAAAAAGATTACATGGCACTATGATTGTGCTAATTATCCTTAATAAACAAAATTATAAGTTTCATCACTAACTTGACATTAATAAAATAATAACGTGACTTACTGAGTCACGTGTGTGCATATATAATGTTGCACCTGATTACACAAGTTTACAAAAATTAGGATTACAAAATGATAAAAACATAAAATTTAAACACACCAAAATAATAGAGGATATGATTGTTTAAATATAATAAAGAAGTTAATATGAGCAAATGTATGAGATTATTACAAACAGATGACTTAACACCACCTTCTGTTAGTTACATCATTAAGATCAAAATATCAAAATACAACTATATTACAAGTGTATGCATGTGTATGAAATTTTTGCTTTTTTGGTCGAGTGTAATTGTTGCTTTACTTATTCTTAAGCAATTGTTGCAATGTTTTAGCCACACAGGGCAATTTTATGAGGACTACGTAGTTAGGCCCTAACTTCTAGCAGCCAAATGTCGACCTGTCACGTGGCTGATAGAATCCAGGAACCGAACACGTCCAAACCCAACCCGGATGTATATATAAAAGAGTCCCCCCCCCTGAATCCGACAGCAAGATAATATGTTGATAAAAAAATCCCTTAAAGCCTAAAGAAGGCAAAGTGTAAAATAAAATATGCTCCGCGCATGAAAACTGTCGAATTCCGCAATGATTAAGGTAAAAAAAGGTAAAGTGTTCCCCTGTGCATAGCACCACGCCATGAAGGCGTATAGGGGGTGTGGGCGTAACGCCCCACACTTTCTTGATCCGGTCGTGAGTGGGGGTGATGTGATCAGCATCACGCCCCTGACCGCCTTTACCCCCCAGGGTTTCCCCCAGGTACCCATGTTATTCGACGCTGGGTAGGCGCCGGGGTCGCTTCCACCGTTAGAAAAGTTCCCGGATTTGAACCGGCCGGGGATCGAACCCGGGACCTTGAGCATGGTAGTCAGACGCGTTACCGACTGAGCCACCGCGGCCACAATCCGCAATGATTAAGTCAAATTCATATTTAAAATCATGTTTAGCTCACGCTGCCATAGCGTCTTATGAGCTGTTGGGAGGACAGGTGACACGCGGTGTGCCCAATCTTCCTCTTCCTAACTCCTTAACTTCCACACCAAAAAAAATATCTTTCAAGTTACCCGGGGTATACCAAAAGTATTCCAAAATGGTGGCAAAATAAATTTTGGGTTCTAGTCTCCTTTGAGAATAGAAATTTTGATCTTTGAGGTTCTCTATAACAAGAAATTAACCCTAGGGAGTGTTATATATTAGTGGAAGTTTCTAATAGTTATGAAGCCATAGGTTGAAACAGCCATAAATTTCAAATGATATATATATTGTTGTTATAGTTACTTGTTGTTGATTTGATATACATGTGTTATGGAGTTAATATAAAAATGTTCGAACCCAAGTTGTTTCATTAAATAAGTTCTTCGAATCAATACATGATTAGTGGCGACGAGGATGGGATACATTTGTGAGTTGAACAATTAGAAAGATTATTGTAGTTGAATAGAAGATTGAAATCTACTGTAAGAAGTTTGAAAAATGAATACGTTGCCATACTTCGAATCCTATGAGGTAGGAAGTAATATTAAAGCTTATGTACGAAGATTTGATTAATTTTTAAAAGCACAAGAAGTTAAAGAAGATAAAAAGGTTCATTTATTGTTATCAGTGATTGGAAATAATGCGTATGAGGCATTGTATATTAAATTAGCTCCAAATGATCCTAGTAGTTTTCCTGTCGAAGTTTTGCTGACCGAACTCGTTGATATTTATGAACCTAAAACAAACAAGTTGCTTGAGATATATAAATTTAAAAATGCTAAAAAAGAGCATGGAGAATCAATGGATGACTATATATCACGAATTAAAAAGTTGTCATTAACATGTGGGTTTAAGCCAGAAGATTTTGATAATGAATTAAAGCAACAAACAATTTTTGGACTTGAGGAAGGTACATTAAAAAGGAAGTTAATTATGGAGACTCCAAAGACGTACAAAGATGTTTGTGACTACATTAGGAATCATGAAGTACTAGACAGATTTGGTAGCCGCATTCATCAAGACTCAAACATCCACAAAGTTAACACGTACACTCCAAGAAATATGTACAAGGGCAAATTAGAGGTAAAAAAATGTTATAAAGGACAATTGCAACAGGATAGTCCAAGGAATTTTAACTGGATTTGCTATAGATGTGGTTCGAAAACAAAACATGGAGCTGAAGGTTGTTCAGCTATGGGAAAAGCTTGCAGATTTTGTGGCAAGATAAATCATTTTTCTAATGTTTGTAGATACAAGAATGAAATAAAGGATGTAGATAAAAGATCATCTGGGCAGAAGGCAGATTTCATGCATCAAAAACAACCTAACTACACCTCAAGGGCTGTGCAATATTTACATAAGACTACATCTAATGTAAGATCTTCTTCTACACCCTCTGAGGAAGAAGATGCGATAAACAAAACCCGAGGTAATAATTTTGACTACAGTGGAAGCCTGCACAATATATTCAGTATAAATGTAATAAATACAGTACAGCATAAAAGTGAAGAAAGTAGCAAGCATGTTGAGGAGTTATTATGCAATGAGATTCAACCCTTACATGTTCAGCTATATATCTGCAATGAACCAGTTAAATTCATAGTCGATACAGGAAGTTATGCAAATATTCTACCTAAAAGTAGTGTATGGAAAAGCAGCGACGTCTTACGATTGAATCCACTCAAAAATGGCTATGGTACTATCACAGGAGAAAAGTTGAAGTTTGAGGGTCAAATTTCCTTACCTGTAAAGTATAACTCACTGAGTTATGAAATGCCATTTATAGTAGGAGATTTAAATGATTTAAAACCTATACTTGGTCGAGCAGGATTGCGTATTCTCTTTGGCGATTGGAGAAGAAGTTTGGTAATTGATACTATACAAGGGCAAATGGACAAAATACTTTGGAATAGTATTACAAGGAGCTTGTACACAGACACATCGAATGGGGAATCAGCGAAGTTGAAATCTGATATTTTAGTAAAATTTAAAATTCTGTTCAATAATGACATTTCAGAACCTATAAGAAATATTAATGTTAGAATTCCATTGAAGCATGGATTTGTACCTGTGAAAAGGAAAGGTTACAATCTACCTTACTTTATGCGTGATGAAGTAGGCAAGGCAATAAAAGATTTGTGCCAGCAAGGAATCTTAGAAGAAATAGAAAGTTCTGATTGGAGTAGTCCTGTAGTTCCTGTGCGAAAAGCAGATGGAAGTATTCGTGTATGTGCTGACTATAGCAAAACTGTAAATCCAAATGTAGATACTTTACAATATCCACTTCCAACTTTTGACGAGCTTTATCATAAGTTAGGTTCACATAAGTGGTATACGAAGATTGATCTACGTTCAGCTTTTCATCAATTATTAGTCGAAGAAAAGTCTCAACGTGTTCTTACCATTGTAAATGAAGGTCATTTATATGTACATAAACGTTTACCATTTGGAACTAAAATAAGTTCTCAAGTATTTCAAAGAGCCATGGACACAATACTTGGTGGTATTGATGGAGTGGTATCATTTATTGATGACATTCTTTTAGGAGCAGATACATTGTATGACTGTTACAAACTGACTGTATTAGTTTTGGAAAGATTGATGCAGTACAATGTAAAAGTAAATTTGCAGAAGTCTGAATTTTTTGTTCATGAAGTAAATTTTCTAGGAAGGAAATTCACGGAACATGGAATTTTACCTACAAATGAACATGTTCAGGCAGTGTTAAAATGTAAGGTGCCTGAGAATAAAAAGGAATTGGCGACATTCATGGGTTTAGTGGCGTATCATGCACGATTTTTGTCTAATTTGAGTTCTAGGATACCTAATCTTTATTTATTGCAAAGGAAGTGTGTACAATGGTTTTGGAATGAAGAATGTGAGAGGGAGTTTCAGCTAGTTAAGCAGCTATTAGTTTCTGCACCTGTTTTAGTAGCATTTGACACTCGATTGCCATTAGTTTTAGTCACGGATGCAAGTGGATATGGGATAGGTTGTCAGTTCACACATGAAATAGAAGGAGTGCTGAAACCTATTGCATGTTTTTCAGCTACTTTAACAGATAGTCAAAAAAGTTACTCTCAAGCTGACAAGGAAAGTTTGGCAGTAGTGGAAGGTATAAAACATTTTCATATATATTTGGCAGGAAACAAATTTAAAATTCTAACAGATTCTTCAACAGGTAAATCGATATTAGATCCGGACAAAGCAATTTCTCCTGCAGTATCTATGAGATGGCAAAGATGGAGGTTACTTCTAGCAAATTATGATTATTCCATTCATTACACGAAGAATGTAGGGATAGCTGATGTCTTGTCCAGATTACCTGTGTCATGTTTAGTGAATGAAGAAGAGGATTTACCTATTTATTTTTTGGATAATGAAACATTGATGAGTGAATATCCTTTAAGAGTTGAGGAAGTAATTGAAGCAATGAAACAGGATGAAACATTGTTACTAGCATATGAATACACAGTGAAGGATTGGAGGAATGTAGCACGTAAAGAAGCTGATGGAGAATTAAAAATTTATTCTCAGAATAAAAATGTCTTAAATTGCAATAATGGAATGTTATGCCATGGTGAGCGAATTGTAGTGCCAAAATTATTGAGAAATAAGGTTCTACAAGACTTGCACAAATTTCATTCTGGAGTTGTGAAGTCCAAACATGTTGCAAGAAAGTACTTTTGGTGGCCGAGCATGAACCAGGATATAGAGAATTATGTTCTGTCGTGCGATGTGTGCAGAAGACATTCAAGAGCACCAAACAAACATCCTGTGGAAAAAGATCTGGTCTCTTGCCCTTCAACATCCTGAGGTACAATGTCCTTTTACCTTCGGTACAGCGCCACAGCTTCATGTTTTCCACATGCTGATTGGTTACCATCTGGCCGGTACAGCAGTCCAACAGTGTGAACACGTCAACTCGCTCTTCTTGATAGCAGTAATAAGGTCCGGAGAAGGTATTGCAGTACTTCCTGGTTATGGCATTAAATAAGCTACTAAGAAAGTGTGTTTTCAAAAAGATTAAGTTACCTACAGAGACATTTTGCCTTTGGGACAATTGTGCATTTATTCTGGTATTTCTTTTGTTCCTTTCACCCGTGGTATTAATATTAGCCATATACAGCTTATGTTCCCAGTTCATCTCTTCACCAGCTGGCAAATCAAAGTGTGTTTTTACTGCATTGTCAATGGGATAATTTAATTGAAGCTCTATGGGTGCAAAACCAGTGGAATGGTTGACACTTCCATTCAACAAGTTAACAACTTTGGTGACATGCACTGGCCAAGCATTATGCGCGTCTTCACAGACTACTCGCATAAGCCGGTTCAAATCTTTGTGTATCCTCTCTACTAGGTTACTGCTTGGTTTGTTTACTGGGGTGTAAGCAACCTTTATGCCTAGAGAGGCTAACGACTGTACATATTTATTTGCCTTGAACTGGACTCCATTGTCACTTACTATTAAATTTGGGATCCCGAAATGTAAAAAATAGACATCAATTAACTTCCGTAGTATGCTGTCTGTAGTACTGTTACGTAATGTGTATGCAGTTAGAAACCTAGTTTTTGCATTTTGGATAGTTAGTAAGAATCTTTCACCTCTCTTACCCCTTGGTAATGGGCCCTGAATATCTATGAACAAAACAATATCTGTACCTTCCATACTGTGCATTAACAGCGTTTGTCAAGGTGGATGTGTGTTATCTTTAGTACTTTGACATGTAATGCGGTCTGCAACATAAAATCTGACATCTTTCCTCATATTTCTCCAATTATACAGTTTTAAAATCCTTCTCATCATTTTATCTACTCCATAAATGTATTAAAAAATCATGGTAGTCTAAAACACTACTGGTACCAATAATTCTGGTCTGCAAAGTTTCTATCGGTTCAAAAAATGATAATCATAGTAACTGCTATGCCATCTTGCAGAAATTTTGTAAAATACAGCTAATTTCTGATCTAATTTTGCTTTCGTTTTGTAAACAACTCAAAAACTGTATGTTGGTAAGAAGTATGGGGTGTTTCTGCTGTTCCGCAGCTACGAAGTTACTGAAAAAATTAATTTTGGAAGAAATTGCTCATTATTTACACTCATATTGGTGTAATAAGTGTGTACATTGCACAGTCATCATAAAAATCTGGCCTCTTACCTTCTGGTACATTTGTGTACTTTACCTCTCTTCTTTTTTCTGTTACCCTTCCATACTTGAAACATTTTATGCATGTTGGGTGTTGTCTGGCCTACATGGTTACGGAACGAGGCGGAAACGTCGTGCCGTCCTTCACCTCTGACCTTACGCAGAGCCGTATGGGTGTTGCTCAATGCTACGTTAGCTTCGTCTACTAGAATGCTAAAAAGATATGCTTTAGTGTCTTGGCTACAGTTAAGATTCATGAATGGCTCCATACTTTCACTGCTGGTTAGGTTAATGCTAGCTTCGGACCATTTACTGCCCTTGACCTGTTCCTTGCTGGCAGGCAAATTAAAATTAAATGGTACATTAAGTTTGGCTTGTAAACAAGTCCCTGTTCGGGAAAAGCCATTTATAACAATAATTAAAAATAAAAAGGGGCGTTTACGGTTCGTACCAAGGTTACGTTATTTAAGGCATGGATGTTCTTTCATGTAAGGAGAAATTAAAATGTACCATTAGAATTAGACACGGAATTATTCATCGTGCGAACGGTCTGAAGTTCGGCGAATGGAAAAGGACGATGATGTTCCTTCTACATTGGTCTTCGTTTACTAGCCAAATTTACCATGAATTTATCATGAATTTAAGAATCAGGAATCGGAAATCAGAACACTGGACACTGAAATATGTTACGAAATAATGTTTGATACATTTCTGTTGAAATACTTACAACCTCTGGTCGCTCACCTACACAAGACAAAACACTCGCGGACCCATGACGCACCGGGTTAAAACAAGTTAGCAGCGCAGACCCGCTGATGGTCGATGTTTTACATAAACGCTACATTCGAGCACACAAAGCTAAGAATCTAAACTTGGTCCAGAGAAGAGAAAACAATTTCTCTTTGACCTACAAAGGTGCTGAAAGTTTTTAACTGTGTATGAATGTTCTAAAACTGTCTCTTAAAAGTGAATACCGAACTGTGTAATCGAAGTGTGTCTCTCGAACTGTCTATGTTAAGTCCTTACTTCGTCTTTTCTTTCAAGTTCCTTCTTCCCGGAAGAATTGTTCCTCTTCTATATTGGTCATTGAATTTTTTTAACTCCGCCCACACGTGGTCACTTCTGCATGTAAGGGCGAGAATCGTCACACACGGGGGTTGATAAGGGTGAGAATCACTTAGCACAAAAACACAATAGCACCTTGTTCGAGAGCTGATCTCGAGAATGAAAAGCATCTGTTCTAATTAAATTTAATTGCTCACAGCTCAATTTATATCGCTCCCAACTCGGACACTTCGTTAAAGTTATGTCTTCCTTGGCTGCCAAAATCCCACTGAAGCGAAGAGATACGAAGAGAAATGTTCTTGCGGGGTTGAAGTTCAAAATCTCATACTATTTACGCTTGTCACTTCGCTGTCACTGAGCGAGCTGGCGGGCGGCGATCGTGGAAGTTATGCGTCTCGTTGGGACCGCCATGTGTAGGGCAATTGTCTCGATTCTGAGCCTGGCCACCTGCAAAGTCTCACGAGAACAGAGGTTCCTTGTTTAAAACGGGGAAGAAAGTCTTCTTGGGGGTTTTAAATTTTAAAATGCTCGAAGTTCCGTGATAGGCTCCATCTGGGCTTGAAATTATCTTGACGTGAGCTAGAGTTTAGATGAATTTGTACGGGACAGATATGGGAGTTTATTGCCGGACACACTGTTTCCTTCACCTCGGAGTAGTGGTGGTGATATATGCGGGGCTTCATGGGAAAGACCGCTGGTTTCTCGAGGCAGCTGGGTTTCTTCTCAGAGAGCAGAAAAATAAGATCTTGGGGGAAAGCGTAGAAAGACCGATGGAGATTGTAATTGGCACATCGGTTATATGTACCCACTTCCAAACTCCACCTTTAGAGGTGCTAGGAGTGTATTGGAATTGAACGGTATTGGGAGTTACCCTATGTATCTTAGCGACGCCGAAAACTATGGATCCCACACTAATATCGGTCGTTTTCTATTATTTTTAAATGTCCCCATTATTCCACCCCATCCCTAGGGATGACAGGGGTGTCTTGCCCCCACATTATTTCATTCCACATTGTAAGTCATATTTGCACCAAGTTTGGCCATCGTGAATATCAGCAATTAGCTTAGCGACACCAAAAACTATGGATCGGACACTAATCTTGGTAATTTTTTTACATTTGAATTTTCACCCCCTCTCACCCGCCATCCCGATAGGTGATGAACTTTAATTGGAACGACATTGACACTGTCACTATTCATCTTAGAGACCCCGAAAACTATGGATTTCACTAACATCGGTTGTTTTCGATTATTTTTACATGTCACCTCCTCCCACCCCCCACCCCTTGGGGTGCCAAGGGTGTCTTACCCTCACATTATTTCTTTCTAGTTTGCAAGTGATACGTGTTCCAAGTTTGGTTGAAATCGTTCCAGGCGTTCGAGAGTTATGCTGGAACAAACACACATACACATAAACATCCATTTATATATATTAATAAGAAGAATACGACATTGATATACTTTTCTATGGAAGTGTTTCTTCCATTTATTTCGAAAACACTCAATATAAGGTACTGTTGAAATTCTTATTATTCCGGATGTATAACAAGAATAACAGGGCTTGTTCTACAGCATATAATTCGGCCAAGAGTCAGGAATTGCCTTGAGGCAAGAATCAGATCACCACAGCAATTGAGCAATTGAGCAATTTTCACACAGAAAGTACCCCTAAGGGGCATTGGTGCATGTACGTACATTACAAAATACAACACGTTGATACCGCACATAATATATATCTATACATCAATTTGGCAGAATTTTCTTATAATAATATAACATAATATATTAGTAAAAACGTACAATTACAATTTTTGTCTTTAAGTGCACTAGTGCTATAAACGTACAATATTATACCTAGGTATGATGTATACAATCTGAATTCATTTTATAAAGTTATTTAATTCCTGAAATTCTTTAACTTAATATAATGTTTATACCATTAACAACATTTTTACTTTATTTGTAAAGATCGTGGTTCTCTCAAAATTTTTGTAACTTCTTGGTAACATATTTTGTAACTGGATGCCTGTGTAAAAATGTCCTGTTTGGTATGCAGTTAGCCGCACTTTGTTAATGTGGAAGTTATTTGTTTGTCTGACATGAAGACTACAGGGGAAAAGGGAGGCAAGTCAGTAAATAATCGAAAATGAGTTAACAGCAGATTCATGTAGCTCGAATGATGTAGTTCATGGGGACGCAATGTCAGAACAACAGGAAACTTAGTCACTGAGAAATAAAATCTTGAATATTTCGCCTACAGGGGAAGAAGAAGGTAATTCAGTTTAATAGAGGGGAAAAAGGAGGCAAGTCATTTTACGAAAGTAACTTCACCACTATAGTGATCGCGCTGCATGTGGCAACTCTGTCGGATTGAAATTTTGCATGCCTTTTTTTATGAGGGATATCATTCTTTGTACACCTTGCATTCCATTGTTAAATTGTGCTTTCTTCTAACGCCCGGCCAACATTAAACGTGCACAGGGGCGCCGACTTGTCAAAATTATTGGAGGGGCTCTGATCACTGAAATCAATTAATGAATGACTCCCTCCCTCCCTTTTTAAGTTTTGGCCTCAGTGTTCGGAATCTCTTAAAAGCCAATGAATTCCTCAACAATATCAAAATTTTCATTTACAGTTCGAATGCAAAACGTCAAATGTTCACGGATGGATTTGTCACAAGTTTCGTCAACCATAATAGCATAATATTCCCGACTTTTAATATCTGCTACCACAGAGCGCAAAACAGATCTCCCTAATATATCAATGATCTCGTTCTGAATGTTACGTGAGAGCCATTTGTAGCCCGAACGTCCCATCCACTCTCCTAGTTCATGCACATCTTATTTTGAAACTCTTTTCAGTAAAAATGTTAACAATACACATAATTATATACTTAGTATATAGTAATAAGTCACGTGTTTTGCTGTCTCTGGTCATAGCCCCCACACCAAAGTTGATGGTTTAGCGGTTTCGGCCCCCCAGAGTTGATGGTGTAGAACATTTCAAATGTGTATTTAAAGTTACGTTCATGTGGCACAATTCAGAGTAAACTTTACAAGAGTAGCAAAATTATTTGGGGGGCTCGGCCCCCAGATCGATAACATTCGGGGGGCTCGAACCCCCCCCAAGCCCCATGGAGTCGGCGCCTATGAACGTGCACGTGACCGTCAATTGCATTCGCCATTTCAGAACTGAGGAGGCGGTGAAGTCTTATACACTACAGAGATTGTTCCACAATGGTTTGCCCCGTCATAAATGTTTAAACGTGAATTTCTTCTTTCTTTAGACTTTTGCTTTGTGAGTAATATTTTTTGCAGAATTTGATTCATAGCATAATAAGTGAATGTGACGAAAGACCATGTGTATCTACACACAGTAGTAAATAGTGAAAGAATTTTGGGAGGATAAAGTACGCTAACAAGAAACTTAGGGCCCAGACGACGACATCGGAGATTCCTGTAATTGTAAACTTAGTTGTTTCAACTTTGTTGATGTGAAACATAGAAATAAACTTATCAGTGACTTTAATAATTTTCAGTGTTTGGAGAAACAAAGTTTGCATTTGAGTGGTTTAATTACATCACGTGATATCAAACAAAGGAGAGCAAGAGAAGGTGAAGAAGATTTAAACTACGAGATAAAATACAAGGTAATACTTCCAGGCGAGACTAATGCAAGTGTATAGAGATACAAGTTGTCGTTGAAAATGTTCATACAAATATTTTGACAGAGTATTCTCCTTCAAATCCATGGGAAACTCCACATAACTCCATTCTTGTACAAAGATTCGTACATACATAATGTTCTTTGTTAGTCGAGACAAGTTGTGTGGATTTTGCGGTGGAAACGTATCGGTAAATATACGCAACCACATTGATGTAATCGACCGTTCAATTAAGTACAATTTATAATTTCTAGCTAAAAATAGCGACTTACATTTATTTTCAATATTCCATAGTTCTAGACCACCTGTCATTTGCGTTTGGCACATGATCGGGAAAGGTACCCGAAAAAAAATGTCCGTACCACATGAATCATCCCACAGCAGACTTTATTTGTCGGAGATATTGCTGTGTGATTGGCAACACTTGAGCGACATAATTTAATTTACTAAAAGTAAAAGTGTGTAGGAACCAAACACGCTGAATTAAATTGAGTTTTTTCCTCTCATTTGATAGCACTGTAACCTGATTTCGCTTACAAGTTTCGTCCAGTTTAGATCCAGCATTCTGGATTCGTTAGTATGAAAAGTAATGCCTAATATTTTGAGTTCGTTTACATATTGTACCCCTATGTCCGTATTGTCTTGAAACCAGTTGCCAACAGGTAAAGCTTTTGATTGTGTCATGTTTACTTCCGCTCCACTGGCAGAACAATACAAACACATTGCATTTAGTATATTTTGGAGCTGGTTCGTTGTTGTTACACAAGCTGATAAATCGTCTGCGAATGTAAAGACTTGCATTTCAAGGAAAGCACACACTGCCGCTGGGGCTCGGCTCTGAATATATCGAAGTAGTTGGTCCAAGGTCAAGGCGAAGAGAAGCATACTCAAGGGGCACCCTTGGCGAATGGATCTCGTCACGTGTGTTGCAGGAGTCACGAATCCACTGATAAGAAGACGGGAGGTTGCCTTTCTATAAAAACTTTGCAAAACAGATATAAAGGCTTCACTGAAGCGATAGGCTCGAAGTACTTCAAACAACAAGGTCAAAAGGTTTTGTAAAGTCAAGGGATAGTATACAAGCTGATTTGAATTTGAATTAAAATTTTGGGAGCGTCAGCACTTAGGCTATTTTGCTCCCGTCACATTATACGGGGGCCAGCCCCTTACCATTACAAGTAACAACTCTAACGTTGTATAACTAAAATCTTAAAATCGTCTGACTTCTGTTAAAAGCTGAGGCTGTAAACGGGCACTCAGCACACACAAGGACAAAAAACAGGACAACACACACAAAATTATACTGGCCATAGTGCCAGTCGCCAGAGCCTTGTTTGTCTTTAATCCAGGGTGCACTACGTGGAAGTGAGGTTAACTTTCGGGCACCTACGTGGAAAGTACCCCTTACACACCTATACAAGCTAATGTTTGTTGCATTTCATAATAAGGCATGATTTTATCACGTATACCCCCCACCGGTGAAAATTTATTTTGAGTTTTACTGACACATGTTTGCTGTGAACTGAGTAAGGAAGATGATATAGGTTTCAGTCTATTAGCTAAGACTTTGGCCATAATCTTATAGTCACAATTTAACAAAGTAATGTGCCTAAAGTCAATCACTGCACTCGGACGCGTTTTTTTTGCAATCAGTACAATGAGACCTTCATTTTGAAGCACGCATTTGTTTCGAAATGCATCTTGCATTATCTTGACCAATTCATGTTTCATAATATAAAAAAGTATATAAAATTGGTAGCCTATCCCATCGTTCCCAGGAGTGCGCTTAACGTTACAAGTACGCAGTGCTTCATACACCTTATCGCCGGTGACGTCACTGTCTAACAAAGTTCTGTCTTCGTCCGTTAAAAAAATATTTACCGAGGTGAGCAATTGTTGTACAGCCAATAGATCTACTTCTTTACCAGTATACAAATTATTATAATACTTATAAAACGCTTTGTGATATACCTTGTTACGTTCTATGTGTATCTCCTCCAGAATCGACAATACTGTTTATCATAAGAGCTCTCCTTTGTTTTTGTGTTTGCACATAGTGAAATAGAGAGGCTCGTTCATCTTGCAATTATGACCCATTAGTAGCTCTTATCTTTATACCCTCCAAGTGATGTCGTTGCAACGTAAGGATTTGTGCTTTGTATTTTTTGTATCTGTGGATTATGTTCGGTGACATCAGGTCGCATACATAACTCATATAAACATTTGTAATACAAGTTCAACATTATGATCCTAGTCATTGAATATAGGATTTAATTCGAGGTTTTACCTATTTTACCCATTTACGTATTGTAATCAGTATAGTTTTTTTTTGCCAGCACCAATAATTCCATTTTTATTTAAACATATCATTAACATTAGGTTGTTGAAGTAGGGCAGTGTTCATTTTCCAATAGGACGGACGGGAAACTAATTTACATTCTTGTAGATTAATACTCATTTTGATTGCTATATGATCTGAGAAAGGTACCGGCAAAGCATCTTTTTTCGTCACATATTTTATAGTTTGACCAAGTGTATAGAATCTGTCGAGTCGAGAACCTCCTTTGTTATTGAAATATGTAAACACTATGTCCTTTCGTTTTTCGCTACAGATGTCCTTCAGGTGTAAATCGCTGATCACGGTCGTTAATGCTAAACTATTTTGAAACTTTCGAATGCAATCAGATGGTCGCAGCACTTGGTTAAAATCAGCACCTAGGATTATACACAAATCATTATTTGGAAGCCTGGTAAAATTGTTCTCTTTTCCACCTATTTTGCTGTCCGGAGGGGGGGTAGATATTAACAAAAGTATAGTGTTTACTTTGAAATCTAATTCCCCTCCCATCGACTAATTTCTTTACATTTTGTATTTCTATACCACTTTTGATTATAATTGCCGTCCCTCTCCCCCTTTTTCCCAAGTTTACAATAGCCTCGTAAACATACAGGAAGTTAAAATCTACAATACAAACTTCCAGCAAGTATAAAATATCAATCGAGTGGATTCGGACGAAGTCCGCAAGTGCATTTCACTGGCGTCAAGATCCCATTGATATTAAGGATACACAGACGAGTGCTGTAATTCATTCACAATAAGATGTTATAAAAACTGAATATAAGATTGCCACGTCAATGTGCATTTTTGGTGCTCAATTACAGTAAAGTAAGTATTAGTCCTAAGTGTTTTCAGAATGATGATAATCGTTCATGTGCATGACACAATTTACACATTTTTTTCTACCTGTTATTATATAGATATTCATCTTGTAACTCTCTAACATGTAATATATAACATTACACTGTATACAGTAGGAAAGTACACAAATTTATGTCGCGCACTACACCCGTAAATCACTCTCATCTCAAAACATAAACAAACATTTCTCCTTACACTAACTACCTAATGGAGGGGGAGGGAAAGGCGATCCGAACCCATATCTAATTAACATTTCACTTTTGTTGGGTCTTCTTGCTGGGTAAGACGGACTGCTGGCTTAGAGACATCCTTGTACATTTCTTTTTCTTACCTTCCGTTACCGCTTTCAGTCGAGAACTGGTGCGTTTTTTTTTATTTCGTTGACCTTTGTTCATAACTTGCTTATCATCTGTGGATTCCTCTTCGGTTTGGAAGTCGTCTCCTGATTCCATTTCTTGGAATTGTGATGAGGGAAGGTGTCGTGTATTCACACGCAGAGGTTAATTGATTCGCACACGTAGGTACTTCACAGTATAAAGATAGAAACGAGGATATCAAAATATCGATTTAATACTAAACTTACAATAACCATTTCTAAGATGGCTGAACTTCCATTTTTATCAATAACAACAACAATAACAATTGAATATCGATTCAGATATTATGCACACTTAACATTCCCCCTCTTCCTTATTTGACTTAGTTATATTTCAGTCTATCAGGCGGTTTTCTCTGTCAGGAGGACCTCCTACACTGATGCTGCTGTTGTCGCTGATGTTGGCTGCAGGAATCATCCAAGTACGATGTAGATGGTTTGTCATTTGGCGTAGAAGCTTCCGGCGCCACAGAACCACTGTCATTACTTCCACTTTTTCCTGTAATGAATAAGTCTTCATCGAAGAAAACTGATCCGCCGTCTTGACCTGTATCTGGTCCATGAATTCGTTCATCATTATCCTCCTCCTTCTTCTGACTTCCAAAATGATACCTATCTTTCTTGTCTTGCATCCATTTTAACTGATCTTCATGCACGATCCGGTTTCTACCTTCAACATTCACCAGCCATGTAACTTTGCTTTTCCGTGCCATAATTTTTCCCTTGACATACCTCATAGCATTCCTCTTGTCCTTAAATGGTAACATAACCCATACAAAATCGCCTCTTTGGTTCACCTTTTCATCTGCTTCTGCTTTATCCCCTTCGCAGTTTTGATCTATTATTTCTTCCATTTGGGCATCAAATTTATTCCTGAGAATGTAGGAAAATATAATTTGCTGTGGCGTTTTGTCACCTGATGCGTTATATTCGCTTCCTAAAGCTACCAATACTCTCTGCAACAATTCTTCAACGTTGACACGCGTATTCTTATTCCATTGCTCCCGTACAGCACAGTCTAGCTTTGTTTTCACTGTCTGCACGTAGCGCTCGACCTGACCATTGCTTTTGGGATGATACGCAGGAGAATGGTACAAATTGACGTGACGATCATCACAGAATGTTTTAAATTCTGAAGATGAGAAAGGGGGACCATTATCTACCACAATACACTTTGGTAGCCCAAAAATAGCAAAATGTTTAATTAGATAACGCTTTACTTCTTTAAATGAAGTAGACGAAACTCTATCACAATCTACCCATTTGCTGTAGGCATCTACTATTATAATATAAGTAATTCTTCTATACACAAAAAAATCCATATGCATCCTTTCCCACGGATGTCTGCATTCAGTCCATGCACTATAGTTCTTAGCATTTGTATTTGGCTTGACTGCTGCGCAAACTTCACATTTATTTACATACTCTTCAATAGCCTTATCTATTCCTGGCTACCAATATCTCTCTCTGAGCATTACTTTCATTTTTACAATACCACAATGATCTTCATGGGCTCTCTGAATAATGTAATGTCGCACTCCTTTGGGAACCACCAGTCTCCGACCCCAATACAGTAACTCATCCGTAATGCTTAATTCTGCCTGTCTTCTCTTGTACGCCAACAGTTCCTTCAATTCATCTCCTTTGAACCCTTTCACATCTTGTGGCCATCCATTCTTGCAATAAGATTTCGTTAACTTAAGAATTTCATCTCGTTTCAAATACGTCAAAATCGCCTGCTTTGCATTCGGCGTAAGCGTAACCTGGTACACAAATTCTTCTTGCCTAGGATCATCATCATGTACGTCAGGAAGTGGCAACCTTGATAACATGTCTGCAAGTTCAACCTTTTTAGTACATATTAGTTTGTATGTGAAAGAAGCCAAACATTAGCACCACCTTTGAATGCGTGGCGACGCCATAATAGGAATTGGTTTTTCCATAGCTAACAATTGCTTAGCTGGCATTGAATCTGTCCATATTTCAAACAATCTACCTTCTACGTATTTTTGGAATTTCCTCACTGCATATACGATACATAAAGCTTCCTTTTCATGCATAGGATACTTAACCTCATGCTTATTTAACGTACATGAAATACATTCAATCGTACGCAATTCCCCTTGTACTTTATGGCATAATTGCGAACCTAATCCATTTTGAGATGCGTCACACTGTATAATAACTTCTTTATTCTGGTCGTATGGAACAAGGACCTTGACATTTTGTAAAGCCAGTTTAGCTGCCTCAAATTGCCGCTGACAATCATTTGTCCATTGTCATCGCACATTTTTCTTCAATAAATTGTAAAGATCTGACAAGATAACTGACAGACTAGGCACACATCTTCTGTAAAAATTAATACCTCCAAGGAAAGCCTTTAATTGTTTGGTGTTGCAAGGCTTTGGACATTGTATCAATGCATGCAGCTTCTTTTCAGAAGGATGTATTCCTTCTTTACTTAAAGTATATCCTAAATAATCAATTTTGTTTTTGAAGAATGAACACTTGCTCCAATTAACCTTAACATTGTACTCATTCAAACGGTTTAAAACTTCAAGTGTTCTGGATACTGCTTGTTCTAAACCCTTGCTAACAATAAGTAAGTCATCTTGGTATGGAATGAAAAAAAATAATCCCTGTAGTATGCCTTCAATAGTTCTTTGAAATATTTGTGATGCGATCCGTACACCAAATGGCAATCTAGTGTGTTGTACCAATCCCCATGGGGTATTCATTACTAGTAACTGTTTGGCTTGATCATCAAGTTTTATTTGAAGGTAAGCACTTCTGAGATCCAAGGTAACAAATACATCACATCCATTAACTTTTGGAAAAACTTCGTCTATCCTGGGCAATGGATAAGTTACGTTTTCTACATATTTATTCACTGTGTTCTTGAAATCGCAGCAAAGTCTCAAATTACCATCATTCTTACACACAACGACCATAGGACTCGCCCAATCACTTGAGTCAATCTTTTCTAGAATGTATTGCTCAATCAATTTGTCTAATTCAGACTTAACTTTCTCACGTAAACCATACGGAACATTATAAAATTTCTTAAAAAATGGTGTAATGCCTTGTTTCATTGGAATCGTGGCGGTAAAATGTTTAATTGGCTGCGACAAATCATTATCGAATAACTCTTTATATTCGTGCCTAATGAATTTTATTAATCCTTGCACATCACAAGATGCAATCAGATTTTCACACTTAACCATCTGTGATTTAATCAAGGCTTGCCCATGCACAATTTTCAACTTGTCAGCTGTTAACACAGACGAAGCATTAGACGTATCCTTCGACTTAACCAAAGTTTGCCCTTGAACAAATTTCAACTTGTCAGATGTTAACATAGACGAAACACGAGTCTTGTCTTCATACACTTCCAACGATGGCCTAAGTTGAGATAGATTAATGTGACAATCAGGCAATAAATGCTTAATCCATTGTCTTCCCATGAGTGGATATTTTAAATCACATGCGACTACATATAAGTCTAGTATTTTATCTACATGTTCATAACGAACTCTTACAGCAACCTTTCCTACTAACGGCAAAGTCATATTGCTAGCACACTGTAAAACACAGTCAGCTTCCAGATATTGCAAACCATGCAGTTGACTGTCACAAAATGTTTTACTTGCAATCGAAACTTGTGAACCTGTATCTATTTCAAAGTTCAACATAGAATCATTAATTTGATTTGATTTGAATTTAAAATTTTGGGAGCGTCAGCACTTAGGCTATTTTGCTTCCGTCACAGTATACGGAGGCCAGCCCCTTACCATTACAAATAACAACTCTAACGTTGAATAACTAAAAACAATTAAAATGTTCTGACTTCTGTTAAAAGATGAGGCTGTAAAGGAGCACTCAGCACGAATAAGGACAAAACACAGGACAACACAAGCAAAATTATACTGGCCATGGGGCCAGTCGCCAGAGCCTCGTTAGTCTTCAGTCCAGGGTGTACTAACGTGGAAGTGAGGTTGACATTTGGGTGTACTACGTGGAAGGTCACCCCTTACACCCCAGAATCATTAATATTGAGAGCAATTACATATTCGGACGAAGAAACAAACTTACTAGTAGCTTTATCACAGTGAGCTATTTTCATAGGCAATGAAGAATGGTCAGATTTAAGATAGGGTTGCGACGAAACTGAACTGTCATTACAGTGGGACAAACTATACTCAATCGATCTTTCTTGCATAAATTTATTTTCTCCATTTACTTCCATAGTAATAATTCCAACCCTTAATTAATTTACATCTACCTCATTGTCCATATCATCCGAAGAAACAGGTTCAACAGCCTGTACAGCGTTAGCCTTGTACTTGCTATAAGGTTTAGTACTATTAGTTTCTTTATTGCGCTGTAACTTGAAACACTGGGAAACATCGTGACCGAATTTCTTGCAGTATCTGCAACGTTTGAAATATTGTTGCTTTCTTTCCCGTTCATTTTTACTTCCCTCATTATCCGATTGATTTTGTCTGAATCTAAGATAGGATGCACTTGACACAGTATTTTGGAATTTCCAGCTTTCCTGTTTTGGATTAGAATTGGCACCGGAGTTCAAACGCGAATGGCCCTTGCACTTATTTACCTTTGCGCGGTTAGTGTTCGCAAAATTTACATTGGACTGGACGTAATACTCCTTCATATCTGCTTCTAATTTTTCCATCTGCTTAGCTACCTCAAAAGCTTTGTGAAATTCCATTACATTGTCAGCAATGAGTTTCTTACGAATAGTCTTAGAACTGATTCCGCTAATTAGTGAATCAAATAAAGCAATGGAAAGAAACTCACCATAACCACACTGCTCTCCGATCTTTCTTAATCTCCTTACAAAATCTTCTATTTGTTCGTCTTCTTCTAGTACACATTTTCTAAGCTTTAACCTTTGCACAATATAGTTGCTTGATGGACTATAATAAGATTTTAATCTTTGTGAAATTTCCTGATAGAATTTATCATGAGGCAATGTAGGTGCAAATAATTCACGCAGAACTTCATATGGCTTGTTTCCAATGACAGATATTAATCTAGGAAATTTATTGTCCTCTGGAATAGCTTGTGTTTGACAATAATTATCAAAGCGCTCCAAATACGCTACTATCGATCCATCTTGGGGATCATATTTATCAAAACCAGCTACTAAAGCCATTATACATTTACACTATAACACAAAGCTTAGAAGTGAAACATACTTATCCTCGATTTCTAACTAAATTCTCGTCGCCATGTATAAATCTCTGTCGTGTATTCACACGCAGAGGTTAATTGATTCGCACACGTAGGTACTTCACAGTATAAAGATAGAAACGAGGATACAAAATAACGATTTAATACTAAACTTACAATAACCATTTCTAAGATGGCTGAACTCCCATTTTTATCAATAACAACAACAATAACAATTGAATATCGATTCAGATATTATGCACACTTAACAGAAGGTGGGAGCAAATTTAGGTTCGTCATGTTGTTCACTCATGTTTCCTTCTGCTAATTTCAAGGTCGTTGTGGGCGAGGAAGCGCCTGGCAGGAAAAGCTCATGACCTGCCTGGCTCTTTCCACCTTCCGATACACAGCTGTTCGCGGTTAGGGGAGGACCCATCTTATCACTAATCGAGGCTTCAGGCGTGACCTGGTAGTTACTCTAAAGTTCCTCCCGTTCATCTTCTGCGACCCATGTCTAATTTTGACCTTCTGTTGTTAACAAATGGTAAATTTCCTTTGCTGCTCTCTCTGATGAAACTTTGTTAGCCGGAGGATCCAGTGGCGTCCGTGCGGCATCTTCGGGTTCTTTTACATCTGGGTTCTTTGGGGTTTCTTTCATTTCTATGTCCAGGGTTGTCTTGGGCACTTGAAAACTTGTAGGCTGGTATGGCAGTGGTTGTTCTGCTGCATCAATATTGATTGGTGATCTGTCAATGGCTTCCGCATATGTTGAGGCTGTCCTTCTTCCTGGTTTTCTACGCTTATCACAACAATTTGAGATATGTTCTGTAGATTCACATATCCTGCACGTAATCTATTGACCATAGTACGTTACCCAATATCGATCACCTTTTAAAGTGATGTACGATGGAATTGTTTTTTTAAGCGTCATGCGAATTCGCTTTGTACCGGTACGCGTAGGGTATATATGTTCATCCGTGTACTATTCATCGTCAACATATTTCACATCACCATATGTTGTCAGTGTCTGTTGTAGAACGTCCATTGGAAGTTCCATGGGAACTACATGTACATTCACAATTACACTATTTTGATCCGGCCATTCCAGTTTTACCTCATGCCCTCCATTGTCATCAGTGTATACTAATGTTCCTCCCGATCATAAAATTATCTGCTCGCCTAACACTCGCGATATTAACTTTATAAACACACACTTACGATATTGATCGATTTCAATACTAAGCACTTGAACTTCTGTGAGTGACAAATTCTGCTGAATCCACCGATGCAATTGCATCGATGTCGGTTTTTGTCGCACATTCGTAAAGACCAATTTCACAGTATTCACTCGCCGTACAGACATAGTTCAGAACACAGATGGTAGACTTAACCGGATTTTCACTCGCTTGCACTTAAATGCTCAAAACGGACCGCACGCAGAGACGATGCATCGCGTGCCAGTGTTGGCAGCGATCTGACTGAGCCACCGCGGCCATTGGTCTGTAATCTTCAATTTTTTTTCCATTCTTATATAAGTGTATTACTTTTGATTTCTAGACAATCTGGAAAGCTGCCATTTTTCAAACACTCGTTCATTATTTTAGCCAAAAGGCTCATAAATGAAAGAAAGTATTACTAGAGTCGAATTTATTGAATGTATGTTTGTGCGTCCAACATTATTTTGATGTTCATCTTAAAAATCCGATAACATATTTTATTGTTAAACATTTCTGAAAGTAGGAACATGTTTCTATCAAAGCATACAAATCATTCCGGAAAGAGAAACACTTCTCCAATGAAAAGAAATATCTATTATGTATTCATGCACATCGAAAGATAAACAATGAAGGTATAATTTGTCAATGCTACACAAAACATCTATTGCTTTATTCTGTATATCTTCGACGATTGATCGAGAGACTATTGACCTTTTTGAGGTTTGAAAAGGTAAGGTCACCGCATAACCTAAATTGACGACATGAAGTGAACTGACACTAGTCTGATCGACAGATTGAGGTTAATTCTTGCCAGACCCACATTCTGATGAGGTATTCTTAACATACCACAAGATGTAAAGTAAGGTTAACTTTGCAAAATACTGGGTGGCCAAAAAATGATGTGCAATTGTGTGCATGCCTGCACACATTCGAAAACATCATGTGAATTTTTCTTTTTCCACGAATTCCGAAGATATGGCCATTCCCAAACTCCAACTGTTATTATTAAAACACGCCTACAAACAATGAAGTGGATAAATCGTTTCTTGCTTACCTCGACCCAAAGAGAATAAAAATAAACGATGAAAAATTTTATGGAGTTGGGCGATAAACTATTTGTCAAATTGACATATGAAGATAATATTCACCAATTGAATTGATATGGATCATTTCTATAGCCCCGAACGAATTATCTTCGTGAGAGGACTTTATGAGGTTGATAAATTTAATAGATTAACGTTAATTGTATTTTATAGATTGAAGGCCATCCCTATTTTCTTACTTCAAATGAAATTTCACTTTAAGCCAACTTTTTAAATTATAGATATACATATAATGCATCTCCCAGGTTTAACGCTGTCGTTTTGTATTCAAGTTATTATGTAGGCGATATATACAATGTAGTATACAGAGTGTTGTGTGAGCGTATTACAGATTTGCAGGAATTACAGAAGGGAACAAACGCAATAAAATCACATAGGGAACCCTGGTACGGAAATGCGTCATTCAAAAGTTACAAGCTAACACCTTCGAAGGGAAGGCAAACACGCACGACGTGGAGGGGAACTACAAAGGATGTCTGTGAGAAAAATGAAGGATACCTCTGGAAAGATCCCGCATGATTTCGGGGGTATGCGCTTTTGCCCTGGTACCTAAAAACTTTGTTGCCGTTTATTGTTACTTTTTGGGATATACTGTACATTTGCTGTTAGGATACCTTTCCTGTTCTAATTTCCAGAAGAGGAAAGGTTTACAGTTTATTCCTGAATTTTCTGACATATTTATACTTAACTGTATACACATATTGCTACAACTCTTGGTATTAAAGTACAGCATATACAATAGATTATATTGCGGGATTAAAATACATATTGCATGTGACATAAATATTAGTAGTGAACATATTACATAACAATGTTACGAGTTGGAGTATCTCGCCTATTCTGGTTTCCAGGACATACTAGGCTTACAGTTTGACTTGGAAAATACGTTGAAATAAACTATATATTCTATTGTTTTTAATTATGTGTACCTGTATTCTCATATTTCTTTAAATGTTGGTGTTAACGCACAATACATACAATAGATAATTAAGCTTTATATTACATGATTATCAATAGTTAACATTTTTTGCAACCATATCGTAACGTACCCAAGGCGTTAGTTAAAAGTAGTAAGTCTGCTATTAAATTTAGCATAACAGGAAGCATAGAAAAAATTCTAAATAAGTAATTACGCAAACGTTAGGTTACTGACTGGAGAAACGGATGTGTATTGGGGAGAAAACGGTTGACGAGTGAGCGGGTTTTTGAGAAGATCAGGAATGATGAGTGCAAGGGTGTGTGGAGAGTGATTTATGTTAGGGGGTCAGATGATTGAGAGAACTATCTGTGAAATAACCTACATCCGGACGAGATGCAGGTACATTCCTTTCATAATTACAACCATATCTGTTCAGTCGTGGAGAGAAATAAACCCCATTTATTGGGCATGTAAATTCTTGCCATTCTTCTCGCGTGTGACCCCTCGTACATCATACGTTAAGCCAAGCAAAGTGATAATCATCTGGAAGATGATTCATGAATAGATACGCCACACAGGAGTCAATTCAGGGTCTCTATTTCGATCCCAACGCATCATTATGGTTGCGTTACGTAGTGGACTGTGCTTGAGTTTCTCATCAATTTTTCGCAAATGCGATGAGAAAATATTACGTTACTTGGTATTAGACGTAGTATTAAAACTGCGTTAAGTGGTGGAGTGCAAGGCTTTTCATGCATTTCACCTGGAAATACATGAAAATTGACGGATATTAAGATGGCTTTACATAATGGACTTACCGAACTCATCTTTTCCTTTTGTTTTCTTACGGTGTAACTAAAAAATGATAAATGTAAATAGTAGTTTTACAGAGAGTAGTTTTATGGATCACATTGTGTTGGAAATTGTCAACTGTTAGCAAAATGTAAAGGAAACATAAGATAGACCTAGCGTACCGCTACGCGGTATAGTACATAATTTTAACTAGTCGGAGATTCATTTGGGAATGATGACAATTAGTTTTAGAATGTCGCATAAATGTTGATTAACCACTTCAGAGATGTGTTTCGGTACTTTCGTCAATGTCTTACGTGGTTGTGGATCCTTACATATCGACATTTTGGGAGAGCAACAGTTGTTAATAATATCCCATCGAAGTTACAAAGTATGAGAAATGTAAATAAGCAACAAAGTGCTGATTTGAAGCAAATCCAATACATCTGCACATAGATTAATCATTCAGAAGACTAGATTCATGATAGAATCATGGGGAAGTCTAGATTTATCCACCCCGACATTCTCGAAACTATCCAGTTTCAAGGTAACATTCACGAGGATGTATTAAAATTCATTCATAAATTTGACTGTATAGCCATTCTTAAAGAGTGGATTGACTCGAAGAAAAGGCAGATGCTATCAATATTTCTGTGTGGTCCAGCATTAGAATGGCACATTACTTGGATTCGAATCCAGGAAGCTAGGAGTATAGATTGTGTGACTTTAAAAACTAAAATTGTAGAGGAATTTACCAAACCGGGAGACACTTTTCAATTAGAAGAACAAATCCGATTACGTCTCCATTATGCAAATGAACCTGTTTCAAAATATGTGAGAGAGAGAAACACTTATTGTTATTGAAACTAAACCCCGCGATGGAATTTAGTGAACATATTAAGCAAAAAAACCGGGATTTGCAACCTGAATTTATTAAAAAAGTTTATAAAAGGGAATATGATTCAGTGCATGATATGTTAAGAATGAAGTTGAACTATTAAAATGAGTTGTTTTGGTGTCCACTTTATGCACAGTAAGGCTAATCGGGACTGGACCTACAGTTTAAAGTGGGATCCGAACCACTATGTGCCTCCACCGGGTATCGAACCCGGGGTCCCTTGATTACAAGGCGACGACGCTACCACTACGCCATCGCCGAGGCCTGAATTATTAAAATATCTTTTGAAAAAAAAACGCAAAACTGAATAAATTGAATATGAGGCATGGAAAGAGTTGTCATCTTTTGAGCCGAGTCGAGCATACACGCTGCCTCTTCAAGCAGTCACGTTCTAGCGCAAGGTCAATGGTAATGTTCACATCAGATATTCTCACACTAATCGTGAGATGGAGGAAATATTACATGTAATGTAACAGGAACTCATCCATTTACGGGTCGAAACAAATTAAAAGTTGAACACGGGACTTCAGCCTCATGAGTTTAATTTAGAATCATAATTTCAGAAGTTTGCTACTAAAATAAATGAACTTATAGAACATCGGAAAATACATTCATTCAGAGAGTCATCATTCTCAAATACACATAGAGCAAATTATCGTAGAGAGAGAAACAATAGGAAAACCTAATCTCATAATTACAATAAGATAGCTTACGCACAGTGTTAGAATACAAATACTTGGCATAACAACCACAATAATATTCTTAACACATAGTCGCAACGATCGCACAGGGGGCAATGGAGCAGTGACGGTAAATCTCGATTTCAGAGTTTGCGCTTCTCATCTTCTACGCCGTGAACATCTTTGGAGCAGCAACAGTTGCGCGAAGTTCTAATTAATCATAATAATCAGGTTGTTAATGCAAACAACTCTAGTTTTCATAAGAATTGAAGAAATTTGTACGAGTAAGACTTGCATATGACGGGGATAATATGTAGGGCTATCATGGAAAACTTTTATGATCTCCACTTTTGCTTATGAAGATTTTATTTATTATATTAATGTGAAAGTATATTGGGAAAATTAAAAGTTCCTCCTGGATAACTCTATTTCAACGTCTACGATCAAAGGAATGTAAGTGTGAAATATTCCTGAAATTTATTTTAAAAAGAAACGGGTTTTGGACGTTCATGACGAAGTGGTTATCACAATGCGTTAGAATGCGAGGGCTACGCGTTCGCATTTGGCCTGAGTTTCTCTTCATTGTCACGAATAGCCGATAATTAAAGAAAAGCAACACTAAATAACGAAAAGAAAAAAACATCCATTAGAATAAGCGAGACGGAAATAGTGACGTTGTAATTCCTGAAAATGATGCGAAAAAAAAAACTTTTGGAAATAATGTTATCCTAATCCAGGAGAAGGCTTTAAAAATAAAAAAAAAAACTCCTTCCCGGACACTTTGGCAAAGCGAATCGATAAGTTGACAATGAATATGCAATGGGAGAAAATATAGATATCCGAAAGGAAGAAGAGTTTATGTCACAGCCAGGGGGTCAAATGAATAGAGGTACCCCCCCAACATCAGTCATCCAGGCTATTAAAAATAAGTCAATGGTTGTCCTCTCATTTAATTTTAACAGTAAATGGATTTTTTTGTAAAATTAAAAATTTCGGGTTCAACTTTTATTTACTCGTGCACGTTGGTTCCGTAATGGAGCACAAAAATAGAATTGTTACTCTCGTAAAATTCTTACCGATTGAATTAATGCTTCCGCAGATTCCAGAATAATGACTCTTCACTTTGAAATAAATAGTTTAAAATAATTTAATTTATGTGTCGTTGGTTTATGAGATTCGTCGACACATAGCAGGATCTTCTATGTTGACGGAAACTACAGAACTGTAATCATTTAGGGTTGGAAACACTAACCTTCCACAAGAGCACGAGTTCCCAACGTCTTCATTAATTTTTATGAACAAGCTTCACTTGTATTTTGTCACCAATGTGTATAGCAAATGAACCCTACCTGATGAAGCGTATCGCTTTCAAATTAACGTAATTAAGGAGAAGCGACATCAAAAGTTTAGAGCTGGACAGGAATAGATGCAATCTTATGGATAAATTACTCGATTAGCTTGGTTTCGTCACAGTGGCTTGTGGTCATGTCAGTTAAAGGCCAGCTTTGTTAGCTTAGGTTCCAATCCCCGTGTCTTCAAAATATTTTATCCTACCAAATGGGTGCTACATACATAATGTATTTTATTCTCGTCACACCAATTGCAGCCCGAAACTTTGTTATTGCTTGCGTTCCAATAAGAAAACATGTATTGAAACTATTACTCGTTGAGAGAACATGACTATTACTCGAGACTACTTGAAATTGAGATTTCTTTTCATTCTGCTAAACCTTGATATTTACAACAAGTGCTAAAATTGAAAATTGTTGTTTGATAGAACACACAAATAATATGCTCAAGAAGAAAACCACTGACATTAAATAAGTAAGTTATTAGTAACATCAGGAGATGTATTTTAAAATGTTCCGTCATTGACGTGTCACTCTCCTCATTTTATACATAGCTAGATATTTACAGGTGACCCACTCCATAAATGCTCGCATTAGCATCTTAAGAGTAATTTTTAAATAGGAAAGAAAAATGCCTGGTCCAAATTCTAAAGTCAAGACGTGGGAGATTGTAGATGTTATTATTATAAACAAACATAATTATTCATTACCTACAATTATTTACCTAAACATCGATCATATGGCATTTAGAATATAGCTGTAAAATATGTATTTTTTGGAAAATTTGCTGTTTGAATTATCTTTCTTATATTATACTTATTATACTTCTGCATTCTTCTGCTTTCGAGGTACAATGTTGAGCGAAACAGCTGAATCCGGACTGCAATCTAATATTAATAGCAATACAACCATTGCAGTGCAGAGAGATGAAAGGGACAAATATGTCGCTTCTATTCAATATTTTACTACGCAGGTAAATTTTGGTGTATCGTGTCGTACGAATTGGTTTTAAGTAAATTCGACGATACATTCCATGGAATGTTTGTTTCCTTGTTACGAACTATCTGAAATATAGCTTCCTTTTGTCTCTTGGCTATCGCGAGAGCTGCTTTAGACTGCCAAGGTCAAGTATTCGCCGTGTTCGAGTAAGATAAGCACCAGCCACGTAGTCACGTGAACCTGTAAATCCAGCTGTTTCTTCTCTACAACCGAGAAGCTGAAACAACTCATTTTTTATTGATATTTATTAACGAACTTCAAGGGTCGCGAGTTCAAACCCTGTCACGATCAGAATCTTTGTCTTCTCTTTATTTACGCGGTAAACAGTGAAGTGTAGCAAGAGTGGAAAGTAGATTTTGATATTTCGGTTTATTTTGGCCATCGATGTATAACATGTAATTTCGATAACCGCCAACGTTCAAATCAATAGCAAATATTCAGTTGTAAAAACATATGGTGTTAACGGGAAACCTATACTTCTGCGCTTTTACAGGTTACATAGAGAATGAAATATTACACTTATATTTCAAATATCTATTAATTTTCACAGGGGCACGTGGCAAAGTGATTATTTTGAAAACGTGTCAAAGGTCTGTGGATACGTCACACACGCACTTGAATTATACTCGTGACGGAACTTACAGTTGCAAGTGAGATCTGAAACACAATGTACCTACAACATGCTATCGAACCCAGAGCTACTCTATTACAAGTAGACTAATTTACAACACAACATACGAAATTCTCTCTTATGTCACGATATTTATAAATTTCTAATTTAGCTCACGATTAACCTGGAGAATAACAAAATTAACTGTCCAAACAAAAATAAATAAAATTAATCATTTTCCAAATAACTAAAAATAAAATAATCCAGATTTTTAGATAAAAACGAAAGAAGCAAACGTTCCATCATGTTTTTTGAATTATAAAGTATCCGGATATAGTGCCTTTTTTATACAAGTACTACTAGATAGCAATTTTGGTCGATAATTTTTGTTAAGAGTAGTTCTTTAAATTTTTAGTAATAACTCCTGCAACCAGATCAAAATATATTCCAAGACATTTACAAAATTACAGATTTAGAAGAGAGGTTTGAACTCGTGTGCTTTGAAATAACTCAAAGTGCTAAATATCCAAAATACATATTTTACAACTCTATTCTAAGTGACATATGGGTTATGTTTAGGTAAATATTTGTAGTTACTAATTAATTCTGTTTGTTTATAATAATATCATCTATATTCTGCGCACGTCTTAACTTTGCAATTTGGACCAGGCATTTTTCTTTCCTATTTGAAAATTACTTTTAAGGTGCGAGCATTCATCTAGTGGGTCACTTGTAAATATCTATCTATGTATGAAACTTAGACTTTTTAATTTTGATTTGAATTTTAAAATGTGGGTGCGTCAGCACTAAGGATATTTTACACCCGTCATATTATACGGGGTCCAGCCCCTTTTCGTTACACATAACAACTCTAACGTTGATTAACTAAAATCATAAAATATTCTGACTTTCATTAAAGGCTGAGGCTGTAAAGGAGCACTCAGCACAAATAAGGACAAACACAGGACAACACAAACAAAATTATACTGGCCATGGTGCCAGTCGCCAGAGCCTCGTTAGTCTGCAGTCCAGGGTGTACTACGTGGAAGTGAGGTTGACTATTGGGTACACTACGTGGAAGGAGCACCCCTTACACCCCGTATAAAACGTTGAGACTGACACGTGAATGACGGCACATCTTAAAATACATCTGCTGATGTTCCTAACAACTTACTCATTTAATTTCAGTGGTTTTCGTGTTGAGAATATTTACCCGGGAGAACGTGTGCGGTGACTTCTTACGTGAGGATGTCAAAATAGCCGAGGTTGAATATTTAGGTCTATTGGGATTGTTTCATTATATTTCAAAATCTGTGTTTTCTCGTATTTTATTGTTTCCTTTTTTCTTTTGTATATATTTTTTAGATTTTTATTACAATAAATAAAACAACTGAGAGTTTCCAATAGTTTAATAGACTTTTTAAAGAAACACTTTTTTACAAAAGTTTAATAAATAATTGTTATGATTCTTGCTCATTTTTATTATTGTAAGAATACAATGTAATTATGAAAAAAACATAATTTTACATAAGTTTGATGCAAAGGTTGCAGAGAGAACATAATTATGATACTATAAAGTATTTAAAATTTTAGTACATTTTCTAAGCTTACTACTCGAGTTTTTTAAAATTTTTCTATTTCATATTTTTGCTCCACATCCACTTCATCGCAATCAAGATATCCTTTTGCATATTTCACACATTTAAAAAAAATATGTGTTCACTGCAGACGTAGAGGGAACAGAAGATGTATTTTCCATCTTCTACTGATTCACCAAAAAGATGTCGCCTTACTCTTCCAAATTGCTTTTGAAGCTTTTTACCACATTGTTCCTCCTTCTCCGCACTTTAAAGAAGCTTATGAATTCGATCTTTTTCTTCTGGGCTCATAAAATACAGGAAAACACAATAAAGATCTATTGTTAAATCTATGACACGTGCAAGCGCGCGCGGTCTATAGCACCGCAGCTGAAACTGAACTGTGCCTTTTAAATAGCAGAACACCACTGTTAAAATTGTTGGCTGCCGTGCAGGTTCCAGGCATGTCCAACATAGATAAGGTAGCGAAAAGAGCCAAACCAACAAGTATGTGCAAACATGTAAGCAAATAAAAAAATGCGGTAAAATCACCGCAATGCACATTTTCTTGGGTTAACGGTGTGTTTTATCACACAATAGTTTTCAATTTTAGAACTTGTTGTAAATATCGAGGCTTAGAAGCAACTAAAAAATTCAATTTCAAGTAGTCTCGATTAATAGTCACGTTCTCTGAATGAGTAATAGTTTCTATACATATTTTCTTATTGGCACGCAAACAATAACAAAGTTTCAGGTTGCAATTAGTGTGAGGAGAATGAAGTTCATAATGTAGCACCCATTTTGTAAGAAAAAATATTTTGGAGACACGCGGATTCAAGCTTAGGGTTTCAGCTTACAAAACTGCATTTAACTAACATGATCACAAGCCACGGTGAAGAAACCAAGCTGTTCGAATAATTAATCCATATGATTTCATCTATTCCTGTCCAGCTCTAACTTCTCCTTAATTACATTAATTTAAAAGAAATAAGCGTCATCAGATAGGGTTCGTAGGCTGTACACATTGCTGACAAAATGCAAGAGAAGCTTGTGCTTGAACATTAATGAAGAAGTTATGAAGTTGTGCTTTCGTGGAAGGTTAGTGTTTCCAACACTATATGATTACCGTTCTCTAGATTCCGTCAACATAGCGGATTCTGCTAAGTGACGACGAATTTATTTAACCAACGGCACCTAAATTATATTATTTTAAACTATTTATATCAAAGTGAAGAGTCATTATTCTGGAATCTACGGAGGCATTAATTCATTCGGTAAGAATTTTACTACGAGAGTCACAATTCTATTTTTGTGCTCCATTACGAAACCGAAGTGCACATGTTAAAGAAGTAAAGCCCGATAATTTTTATTTTCCAAAAATTCATTTACTGTTGAAGTTAAATGAGAGGAAAACCATTGATTTTTTTAATAGCCTGGATGACTGATGTGACTCATGTCATATGACATAAATAAACCTTTCTTCCTTTCGGATTTCTATTATTCATCCCATCGCATATTCAGTGCTAACATTGCTATTCTGTTTGCCAAAGTATACGGGGAATGAGTTTTTTTATTCTTCAAACCTTCTCCTTGATTTGGACAACACTCTTACGAAAGTTTTTTTTTATCATTTTCAGGAATTACAACAGCACTATTTCCGTCTCTTTTTTTCTAATCGCATTTTTTTTATCTTTTTCGATATTTAGTGTTACTTTTCTTCCATTGTCAGCTACTCGCAACGATGAAGAGAAATTCAGGCCAAATTTAAACTCGGGGCCCTCGCATTCTAACGCATTGTGATAACCATTTTGTTACGAACATCAAATGTGCGTTTTTTAAAATATATTTTTCACAATTTTTTAAAATTTACGTTACTTTGATTGTACCTAGTCTTACCATAAATACTGTCCCAAAGTTGTAAGTAAATAGACACAAAATGGTGAGAGATATTGCAATATCAGAATAACATGAGGTGCATGGATGCATTATGAACCAAAATCACAAATAATTATTCGAAATGGCCACCTTTAGCACTGACACACTTCTGAAGTCTTCGTGGCCACGCATCAATTGAATTACGCAACACATCGACTGGAAAATGAGCAACTACCTTCAGAAGAGACCGACCGCTTTAAACTTTCAATATTGGGATGTCTGTTCTTAAAAGCCATCTCCTGAAGCTTGGACCACAATTTGTAGTCCAAAGGGTATAGGTCCGGACTTGCAGAAAGCCAATCTTAAGTGGAAATGAAGTCTGGAACATTTGCTATGAGGGCACGCTCCATTTCTGTGAAAAAGGGGTAAAAACATCAGCCAAAGTGTACCAGCAGACAGTGCTTGAAAAACGATGCAAGAATCTTACCGACACCATCTTCCATGGAGAGAACTGGAGCTTCCAGCAGGACTCAGCCCCAGCACACAAAGCACTCACCACCCAGCAGTGGTTGGAGGCAAATGTTCCTGACTTCATTTCCACGTCAGATTGGCCCTCTGCCAGTCCAGACTTAACCCTTTCACCCCCAGACAGAGATACGTGAAAACCCTCTACATCCCAGGTTCTAGTGTAAAATCTTCAATAATAAAATCATTTAATATTCCATGAAAATATTGCCTGAATCTTCATCCCAATTAATATTGTATTTCTTTGAACTTTGTAGGAAGTTCAGTGATAACCATAATTTGTTTTTATATACTATGTTATGTAATAGTACATAAAGAAATAACAATACATAATAAACATTATATGTAATATATATTGTATTATATATTGCGTCGTTATTCACTCGCAGCTACACATTTTGTAAATATTACGTTGTTATATGGATATGCATAATATAATACATATAATACATAAACAAATACATATTAGTATACATAAACGAAGTACAGAGTAGTACATCCAGTCCAGATGAAAACTTCCTACTTATTCTTGTCCATTCTCTAATTATTTCTTGTTTTTTTAACTTTGTGAAATGTTCAGTGATAACGATAATATGATTTTTATAATTTATTTTTTAAATTTATATACTGCGTTATATAATAGTACATAGTGTAATAATAATATGTAATAAAAATATATATAACACATAAAAAAAATACATTGCATTACATATTGTGTCTTTATTCACTTCTAGCTAGAAATTTTGTAAATTTTACATTGTTATATGGATAACATAATAAATATAATACATAAAACAAGTACATAGTAGTACAGCAGGTCCAAATGGAAACTTTCTACTTGGTCTTGACCTTATGGTACTTAGCAAAGTGTTCCAGAGAACAGGTTCATCTGGCAAAACTTTCCACCCATCATATGATAATGGTGTGTCTTCTTCATCTTCCGAAATGGATTCCGAAGATACTTCAGATTTTGTAGAGGCTCCAGAATTCTCCGGAATATAGCCTGAATCACTAGAATCACTAAAAGAATTCATTTTCGGAATGAAATAAATCAACCGTCCTTCTTCGTCAACTCTCAACAAATAGGTAAAACAAACGCTCGTTGCTTCTTTACATATATGGTCATAAGGGGCGCCATTGTTTCACACACCTGCTGGTTATTACGGAAGGCAACAATAGAACCTTCATGGTAGAGCGTCCAAAAAGAATTTTCCTTTTCCCTGCCTCAAACCAGATACCCACGTTTACAAAGAAAACAATACACTACGAACACATCATACGTGATGTGCTTGGTCTGCACGACCATCCTGTCAACACATCATACGTGATGTGCCTGGGGGTGAAAGGGTTAAACACTTTGGACTAGAAATTGTGGTCCAAGCATCAAGAGATGGCTTGTAAGAAGAGACATCCCAATATTGACAGTTTAAAGCGGTGTCTTGAGAAGGCAGCTGCGGAGTTTCCACTTGATGTGTTGCGTAATTCCATTGATGAATGGCCACGAAGACTTCAGAAGTGTGTCAGTGCTAAAGGTGGCCATTTCGAATAATTATTTGTGATTTTGGTTCATAATGCATCCATGTACCTCATGTTCTTCTGATATTACAATATCTCTCACCATTTTGTGTCTATTTACTTACAACTTTGGGACAGTATTTATGGTAAGACTAGGTAGATGTGGACAGTTCAGTTAATTTAATATTTACATGCAATCTTCCCGTTAGCTCTTTTCTTTGAGTCTGAGAGACACAAAATTCCCTGATTCAGGTTAAAATGATTGATTGTAAGCAACACTGCTGTTTCCAAGCACTTACTTCTGCTGTACTGCCAGACCCGAAGCTGGACTTCATTTCAAACGAGTGTGGCAATTTCTCTGAACAGAAGTGTACCATATTAGGAAATAATTCCTTCAAAGGGCCTAAGGCAAAGTGAATTTTGAGAGAAATAGGCTTACACTGAATAGATTTGTCACACACCCTAGAAACCAAATTTGAAATCAGAGTACAAAAGCCTTTGACGTTTCTAGTAAAGTTTGAAATTTATTGCAGCATGTCTTAGAGCCTGAATTTGTAGCAGCTAGACGGATAAAATTGTAATATAGGACGCATTTGTGCATTTCACTGAAATTGGTTAATTCTTGTGCAACAGATAGGACGCTCTGAGGATCGGACCTTCAATCTCAAGAGAATCGGGGCTTTGATCCCCAGAGCAATTATTATCCCGGATTCGAATCTAATTAGGATCACAAATCCTTTAAATTATAATGATACAATAAAGAAAAGTACTACTATGCGAGAGCTGAAACATGGTATAGGTCAATCATGAGTAACAATAAAGATGAGAATGAGAATGAAAGTTTTGAACAGACACATATTTCAGCGACGGAAGAGTCAGGAAACATCAGTGACACACAGGCGGATCCTAGTCGGTTTGATAAAAGTCCGAATTTGGAACCCCAGCAAACGGAGTAATTTCGGTTGTTTTCATGAATTATCAGCATGTCGTTGCGTGGTCAAAGGATGACATATGTAGCAACACGAATTATAAACATAGAAATCAGCTAAAAGATGCCACAGTATTCAAATTAAAATCCTAACCGTTTCCAATTAATCTCCGTGAAGAAATTAAAGAACAAATTGAGACGATATTAAGGCAAGTTTACCGCAGATTGAATGCATCTTCTTTTATCACGCTCTGGAGTGAACATCATTAATGAAATACTACACAATATGGATGCTAAAACTTTTACTTTAGGGCAGATTTAAAAAGTGGATCCTTTAGAATCCCTCTCACTGAGGACTCTAAGAAATATAAAGGATTCACAATACCAGGAATGTGTCAATATCAAACTAACGACGTCCCACAAGTCCACGTCAGTTCACAAAGTGCTATGGCCATTTGTGAACAAGTAGCGTGCGCTGGTATGGACCCTAACCACTTTGCTTATTATGTGGATGATCTGTTTTACTACGGAAATACCTTGAAAGAAATGCTCACAACTCCGGAGGAAATGTTGCAATGCCCACACGCCGTAGGATTAAAGCTTACAATAGAGAAGTGTAAATTCGGCTTCCATGAAATCATAACATTAGGCCATAGAGTTTCGAAATTCGGTTACCAGATTAAAGAAAAAAAATATTGATTCTATAAAGCAATAGCGAACACCGATAAATCTGAAACAAGTTCACATATTTCACGAATTAACATCCAACGTTAATAAAAATAAATAATTAAAATCTTACTCCGAGTTAACACTTTCTTTGTACCGCTCATTGGGAAAAAGAAAAAAAAATATCTGGGGAGCAGAACAGCAAAGCTGTCAGGTACCAACACATAAACACAAACGTAAATAAGCATCGACAAAATTTTTCAATTGGAATAAATAAGTGAAAACCAAACCACACCATTTTTGGGTTTAGCATTCATATACTTTTAATAATCAATTATAATTTAAATTCCGCTGTAGTAGACACTCAAAAAGTCTTCAAGAGTTTTTACAATATTACTTTCATTCCAAATGTAAGGTTCAATTGCTTTTAATAATTATAAGTAGTTATACATTATTTTTCTTCTTGTCAATATTATAATTATATTTGGTTTGTAATGAATGGCATAAATTACAAAATGGGTTATTTATAGTAAGAGTAAATGTCATGACTGAATCGATACTACTTTAAAATTATTTTTCCTAAAACCAAATCAACCATAAGCTGCAAGAGTTTTCATACTTGTAATATCTGTAAGTAGTAATTACTTTTAATAAGGATGAATTAGGATCGCCCTTGTCTCAACACAATCTCTACACATACCGACGCATGTAAAGGTCTCTCCCTCACAGCATTACACTAACGATGAGGACGAAATGCCTGTATGGTATATAATGCAAATTTCGTCTCCATAACCTACCCGAACTTCCTCACAAATAATTCCAATTTTAACTGTGAAATGGACATTTTAACAGTATAATGAAACCAAATCCTGAGTTCAGCTTTTCCACAGATGTCATCGTTGATAGATGGTCACCATCTGAACACTGTAGATACCTACATGCTCACATTTGAAGGAATATTTCTATATTAAATAAACGCTTGTCATTCATATTCTTATGATATGAAGTTCTCTACAGTTTGGTTTTATCAATGGCAATATTCGAAGCTGCAACATTTTAAAAAACAGAGTCTGAAAAGATGTTTCACGCGGTTGAGGAACTAAAGCATATACAAGGTGTTACTAAGGTTCGTTTCCTACGCTAAGGAGGTGAATCTACAAGTGAAAATAAACACAAACGTCCATGTAACGAATGCCGAAAACGGCACCCATTCGGAATTATTGAAGTGTGAAAATTATGCTTACAGCAAATAGTGGCAGAGCGGCCAACCATATGACCACGTCGAAGGGCGTTCCACAAAGAAATGCTTCATGCTCTATTAAAAAAAGCGCATGGTAGATGTGTGAAGTTGATGCGCAAGGGATTCCTCAAAGGAGGCGAACTGGTCTGTTGATGTCATGGGGGTAGGGAAGGGATTACCGAGATGTCTTATCCACGGAAAATGATATGTAGAGACGGACAACTAAGAAGAAATCGTCCACCTTAGTGGACATCACCATTACGTAGAAAAACAAATATGGTAGTTGTGCTGCGCTACGTTGCAAATGTGTCGGCATTTTCACTGTGTGCAGAGTGGAGGTGCCGAGGTAATCACATCACAGACGATGTTCAAACTGTCTGCTATTAACTTCCACCCAGAGATGACAAGGCTCTATCAACGATTATCTAGTGCGAGCAAACAACCCCGCGGTGTCAGCTATCGTCGCTGCGGCGACATTAATGCTTGCAACGAAATCCTCGGCCGAAACGACAGGTGTTTCGTTTACGAGGCGTTTCATCTCTCCCCACAGACAGAAGTGCAGGAGAGTGATGTCTGTAGATTTTGCTGGCGAAGGACGTTCCAGAAAGAAACGCGGCATGCTCTATTAAACGTTATGTGATTGTTCATATCTATGATATTGTTAAATTTCCAGCCATCGCACGATGCAAGGAACTGAAAAAATCTAAGCAAAAGCTAGGGAAGTTAATAAAAGATAAATCTTTTTTTTTTGTAGTCACAATACATATATGGTCAAAATACACATCAATATTATTGAATTAACATACCATTTACAGAAAATATGTAATTTGATTAACATAATTCCTAAAAAATGAAAAGGAAAGGAGAAAAAAATAAACAATGTTTGTCAACGTAAGAAAGGTAACCACTGACACGTGAATTTGTTATGCTGACTCATTCATGGAATGATTGCAAATCTTACGACACACACTTAAATTCTAATATGACGTTATTATTGTCCCGGCATAAAATGTGAAAACACACACGACGTGACACAATTACAAGATTATTGTTCCATCAGTAGTGCCCAAGTTTAAAGCTTGTCACAATGACACACTAATGACGTAGTATGTTATCGATTCTGTAAACACTGACACTGCACAACACTATTAAATATTTTGAAGTTAGTATTTACAAAATCAGCAACGTTTGTAGTACTCATCCGAGTTACACGGGCACACATGTATCATATTGTGGATGTAAATTTCACCTTCTCTTACTTTAGCGTATCATGTAAATATCGCTATCGTTTTTATGTATAATACATGTCAACCATCAAAAATATTTAATTAGAAAGCTTTGAAGTCACTCAAAATATATATACACTGTATCAGTAACTGTCCTTGAGTACATGGATTGAAAATTGTAATTTAATAGTGTTCGATATATGAAATCACAGCACTAACATTTTTTTCGCAGAGTGATCTTGATTCTCACAAAGAGTTCATAATTTTACTCTCGTTAACAGCACTCGATATTTTCTTCCTATATCATTGAGTAGTAGGAAAATGGGGAAGCTGAATCATCCGGAAGAATTGGGGTACCCTATAGGTGCTTTCACCGCGAAGGTACCTGGCCAAAAACGCTGAAATTTTTTCAAACGCAAACAGCCCAAAAGCCAAAAACGCTGAATTTTTTTCAAACGCAAAGCACCTATAGGATAGGAAAAGCACCTATAGGGCAGTACCTTCACTGTTAATCTAAAAAAAGCTGAATTTTTTTCAAACGGCAGTACCTTCACGGTTATAGCCAGTACCTTCACCGGAAAGCACCTATAGGACACTGTTAACCCAAAAACGCTGATTTTTTTTCAAACGGAAAGCACCTATAGGGCAGTACGAACAGTTCCTTCACCGGAAAGCACCTATAGGGCACGGTTAACCCAGTACCTTCACGGTTATTTTCCAAACAGCCCAAAATTATAACCCCCTTTCACGGTTTTTTCCAAACCTAACGCAGGTAACTGTCAGCGTTGGCAACTCTGCGTAGCCGTTTACGCTGTATATTACAAGAGTTCACGGTGTACGTTAACCTTACTGTCAGCGTTGCCAACTCTGCCATAAAAATTTCACCACAATATTTTTCGCCGTTCGGGCAGCTCTGTTCTGGTTAATTACGCAAGGGAAAAAGGGGCGTTGGCTTCGAAAGAAAATCTTTACCAGTAAAAATATCTGTATAGGAGTCGTCGCTAATGCTATTAACGCGATTCTTTCCCTCTAATTGCGTGAGCAAGACGGAACGATGTATGTAGTTCAACTCGTAGACGGATCGATATCGTTTCCTACCACGCCATACATCGCCTCGGCTTTTCGCAGTGCTTAGCGAGAAGGTGACCGGAGTGACTATATTAACAGCATTCCTGCCGTGAATTGTTAGTGACATTTTTGCTGTATTAACTCTAGTGTCTGAGATCTATATGAGCTTGTGGTGCACGGTGTGTTCAATTGCATGAAAACTTTTGCAAGAAGGAGAAAGAACAGCTTTACTTCAACAGAGGTAAGTACAGAAATTATGTTTTTACTTGCTTTATTAACCCGAGTTAACTTGGAATTTACTTTTACATTGCATATTATTAACTCGAATTATCTCGTGATCGCACAATAACAGTGTATTTTTGTGCTAATCAGGAAAGTCTCGTTTAATCTTTAATAAGTTTATATAACAAAATTTTACTTGCTTCTACTGGACGTCGTGTGAGAAAAGGAACACGATGACGATGGGATTTTGTGCTGGAGAGACCGTGGGGTTCTCTACATACAGTTTATCGCCGACTAGAATGCCTATGATTTGCGAAGCATCCTCTGCATATGCAGTCCCTCCACTTTCGGGATGTGTGAAATCAACTAGCTCTACATTGCGGACTTTAGGTTCGTGCCCTATATTTGTCACAGTCATAGTCGGATAGTGAAGGGCTCGCAGTAGCGACCAGTAAGTTACCTTGACAAAGTGAAATTTTCCCCTGAGGTAAAATTGATGGTATGCTTTGACAGGAGTGAGCATGTAGAGTTTGTTTCGTGGATTGAAAGGGGACGGAAATTCTCGATTTGGGATGCTGAATATCTCTAGGACGACTGTCGAGTTGTCGAGGCTAACGTTCAGGCTGCCGACGTTGGCTCGCAGTTCCTCCTGCACGTCGTCCAGTTTGTTCTGTACGGGCTCCAGGTGTTCGCTGAAGAGGTTGACAATGCTGTCGTAAGAAGGTTTGATCTTGATTTCCACGCGAAGTTGCTTGAAGTGTTCGTTCAGTTCGCGAAGCTTGTCGGCAAAATCAGCCAAAGCAGACTATTGACCTGTCTCCACGTCGTCGATTCGAAGTTTCACGTTTGCGATGATCTGCTGCAAGCTTTCGACGAGCCTCAGTTTGGAGTTTTGTGTCGCGAGGTCGTGAACCTGATTTCTGATTTCTGCGAACAGAGTGTGCAGCTCGTTGACGTTCTGGTTGGTGGGCATCGTGGCGATGGTGTCTCGAATTTGCACGATTTCAATCTGAATGTTTTTCACGTCCTCGGATTTGAGCAAACGATTCACTGTCCTCTTCACGGCTTTCAGTTCCTGCGATGTTGGTAAGTTGGCGACTGTATTCTGCAGCGCGGTCAAAGCTTTTCTCATGGCGTCCAGCTCACTGGCGTCGGCTACCGTACCCAGCGCATCCCGGAGTCGCGTCATGTCGTCCTGTGTGGGGGTTGATTGCTGCAGTTTTTCCAACTTGCTCTGTATGTCGTCGATCAGGTGATGGAAGTGTGAAAGTTCGGTTTCGGTGTTAAGGCTTTCCAGCTTGTCAATTTGCTATTGAAAGGTGGTCAGGGTTTCCGTTATGCCTGGCAATTTCGATTCCAAAGCTTCCTGCACGGTCGATAGATCAGTTCTCATGGTCGACAAAGTGTCCTCGATGTGGCATACGGTGCCTTGGATTTTACCGAAATCCTCGTACGTCTCGAGTTGCAGTTTGATGTTGGCCACAGAATTTCCTATAATTTTCAGTTCCTCGGACGAAGGAAAGTTGGCAATGGCTTCTTCGACGGTTTGAAGTTTCTCCCTGATGTTTTTCACCGAGTTTTCAAGTTCTGCGAAGGATATCAGAGACGGGATCTCATCCCGAAAACTACCGAGTTCGTTTCGTAGATCGGCCACTGCTCGATTGATCAGAAGTATGTCTTCGGGTGCCGGGTTGGTTTCAAGTTGGATCTTAATGTTAGAAATAACATTTTGAAGTTCGCTCAAGCTAGCTTGGATGTTTGTTTCCTGTTCCTGAAACTTAGTTTTTAGTTGAATAATGTGTCTGGATTTTTGTAGGTTAGATAATTCCTCTCGCAGGTTATTCACTGTTTCCTGAATGCCGCTCAAACTTTCCAAGGATACTAAATATGCATACTTGACGAACAGGAATTTGAATTCCGCTTCGATCTTCAGGATCGGATCCACTAATGTTTTCTGCAGACTTGCGGTCTCATCTTGTAGGATCGAGGACAGAGTGTTCTGGAGAGTAAGCAGGTCGCTGCGAAGTTTTTTCACTCGTTGGTCGAGTTTTAGAATTTCAGTGTTGTCGGGTGGCTCGGTATCCGTGTCGCCTCTGGAGTGACCGAAGATATTGTTCGGCATCTTGATGCGTCTTACTGTTTACTTACAGATTTGAATAAATCAATGGCCCAAATGTGTATATAATAGTCTATTGCTTATCCCTGAAAAGTTGGCTTTCTCTGTTGCAGAAAAATGTCGCAGCCACTAGATACATCCACTGCGTCGTCGGTTCCGAAGACGAAACAACCCCAAGTTCCCTGCCCCTTCTGTAATATCCTGCAAACCAAGTCCAACCTAAGTCGGCATAAACAAAGATGTATTCAACGGCCTGGTTCGTCGAAAAAACCCGCCAGCATCACCAAACCTTCCACACGAACCAGGAAAGTGATAACAACAGAAAATTTGACCGTCAATCAGAAGAGTGGGGTAAAGCGAAAGCAGTCTTCCAACGATGACCAGTTGAGCCATGGAAAGAGAACGAAGATCATAGAATCGGCTGAAGCACGCCACCCACAATGCATTAAGCCGAAGAGAACGGCCTTTAGGAATATGTTGGCAAATTACAGCCTCAGCAGTGAGAATAGGGGTTTGCCCTGTAGTGCCGAAATTTTCCTGGAGGAGAAGAAAGCAGAAGTGGTTAAGATTTTGGTTTCCACTCTCGACAAGGGCCCCTTCAAATTCGACATGGTTTTCGATTCATTGTTCCAGAAGCATTCGTCGGAACAAACTCACGTGTTCTCCAGTAGAACAAAGCAACAACTTCTGCTGGAAAGTGATAGGGAGGTGATAAGCGAACTTTACGACAAGCTAGTGAATGAGATCGTTAAGAAGCAGGAAGAGTTTCAAGGCAAAGGATCGGGTTGGAGTGTTTGCAACACTACACACATCATCAACATCAACATAAGCAAATACAAGCCTCTTTCGGGATCGACTTACGTGAAGTTCCCGCAGATGATCGAAAACAAGAAAGCCGTTCTTAACATTGAAAACAACGACAACCAGTGTTTCAAATGATGTCTCCTGGCCCATTTGCATCATAAAACAAAAAACTCTGTGCGCGTTGGAAGTTACAGCCAGTACGAGAATGAATTGGATGAATATTTCGAAGACGTTACATTTCCTGTGCAGCTGGCAAAAATCGAAAAATTCGAAAAAACCTATCAACAAAAAAAACGAGATTCTAATCGGTGTAAATGTGTACGGATATACAATCAGCAACAAAAAAGTAGATATTTTTCCGCTTCGGATCAGCAAAATTGTAGGTGATGAGGTGAATGTAGTGCTCATGTTGTTGATAAAAAAAATGTGAAACAGCATCATTATTGCCTCATCCGTGATCTTTCGAAGCTAGTCAGAAGCGGGATAACGAAACATAAACAATAAATCGAAATCTGTTATCGATGTATGGCATTTTTCAGCAATCTAGGTTCAAGAACCGCCAAGGAGAGGCTGCAGGAGCACCTCAGAGAATGCCTTCAGCATCAACCATCCAGGTGCGTGTTCCCTGGTGGTTCTCATTTCTTCAGAAAGTACAAGTCCCAGCTGGAGGTCCCCGTTGTCATCGTTGCGGACTTCGAGGCATTCTTGAAGCCCATGGCGATCTGCGATCCCGATCCGGCGAAATAATCTACTACTGCCTACCACGAGCACATACCTTGCAGTTTCGCATACTACGTGCACTGGATGGCAGGAGCAGACGAAGATAGCAAGGAACCGATTCTTTACCGGGTACCCAAGGCTGGAAAACGCTTCCTGGAATTCCTAGTCAAGGAAGTGGAGGAATGGGGTGATGTTTTGTTCAGGACTAAACCCATGAATGATCTTACTGAAGACGAAGAATTGAGGTTTGTTTGTGCAACACATTGTCCAAATTTCGGGTCCAAATTTGAAGATTGTGTGATAAAAGTGGCACACCACAATCACGTAACGGGCCAGTATATCCGTCCGTTATGCCATAGATGCAATTTGAAGCTTAAAACTGCCAAATTTGTGCCGGTATTTTTACACGGGCTCAGCAATTATGATCTTCACCATTTCGTCAAAGAACTGGGCTATGACAAGAACTCCATCCGTGTGATTGCCGAGACCGACGAGAAATACATTACTATCAGCAAGTGGGTGAATATTCCACCGGGCTTTCATGGTAAGATGAGCAAAATGATCCCCTGTGATGATGGATGCACGTTGTGCGCTGCTGGCAAGAAGACAAAATACAGAAGAATTGAACTTAGATTCATCGATTCTTACCGCTTTCTCCAGGCTAGCCTCGAAAAATGCGTCGCGATGTTGGACGTGCCGGAAGTTACCAGAGATCATTTCCCAGATGTGTTCTTGGACGCTATTCGAAGGAAAGGAGTGTAACCATATGAGTACGTGGACGGGCCCGAAAAGTTCGACGAGACGGATCTAGTGTCGAAAGACGCTTTCAATTCAACCTTGAAGTACTCCGTGTGTTCCGACGAAGACTATGCACACGCCAAACGCATGTGGAACGAGTTTCGATGCTGCTCGCTGGGTGATTTCCATGAACGATACTTGAAGCTGGACGTGCTTCTCCTATTCGACGTGCTCCAAGCATTTCGTCAAACCGCTATTCGTGATTAGAAAGTTGATCCTGCGCACTTCGTGAGTCTTCCGGGTTTCACCTGGAATGCCATGTTGTATTACAGTAGCATCCGATTGCAACTTTTCGCGGAAGATCAATGCGACATGCAGCTTTTCATCGAGAAATGTATCAGGGCGGCATCGTGCAATGTTGTTTAAGACATGCGAAAGCAAACAACGAGTACATGTGCGAAGAGCTACATGACATTCGTTCAAACTTATATGTTTGAACAAAAATGTGTTCAAAGTATTTGGTTTAAACTACGCAGCAACTACTCAACAACTGAGTCCCAACAACCTTGAGACGTGCTAAATGTCATTTGTTCGAATTTATTTGTTTTAAAAATATTTGCCTGATAGCGCCGGTGACGCGTGCAGGTCACTGGGAATGAAATTTCTATACCTTATGATTCCAAATAGAAAATGCTTAATTTACTTACTGAAGCATATATTGTTATTAGTATCAAGGAGTGTATCTCCTTATTGAACTATGATATGTGAATCAACTGTCAATACGTTGATCGTGAAAATTACCATATATGGTCATGTGACCTTCAAGAACTTATCAATACCAAATGCACACCATGCAATAGATATCTGCAAAAATATATACATATGGTATATGTGATCAACGAGAAGTTAACAATATCCAATATACATCAAACCAAACAATTCTGTGACATATAACGTCCAATATTTATCATGGCCAAATTACCACTTTATATATTATCAAATGTCAAACGCGTTTCGCTCAAGATGTTAAGAATTCAAATTTCAGACATCAATGGCGTCCATTTACCTCGCGCTCCTCCACGCGGTGCAAATAATGATTTGTTCGTTATCCAATGAACCACACTGACCACACGCTAGCATGCTTCGAAATACATTAACAGACGGGAAGATCTACCAACAAGCGTCGAAACATGAGCTCATGCAATACTAAAAGTACATATGCAGCTTACCTCTCTTGTGATATCACGAGGCAAAATCCGCTACTCATTCCACCTTGTTTAGTTCCAGCATTCCAAGTCCAGCTCGCCTTCCCAACGATCCGTGCATATTCCAAACATTGGCTAAACCTTTCCAGTCCTAAGGCCAAGTAAAGTTATCGTGCAACTCAGGCGTCCACGTCGAAATTTGCAGATTTTGGTCACCGTTTATTCATTCCGATGCCGTTTGTTCAGCGTCCATTCCGCCAGAATCCACTCCTTTTTTCTTCTTCTTTAGTACTCGTTCCCCCATCCTTTTGTGCAGAGCACGATTGTCTTTACCAAATCAACAATTTACTTGATTAAGAAACCACACGTTAACAAATATGCATATGCGTTAAGAATCCTATTGTAATACTTATTGAGATAAACTTTATGCTGTCAATTATACGATGGCACCTAGACCAATACGCTGTAAATTTTATAATTTTCCGCCATTACTGCGAATTGCCCATGCGTGCAGTGGCCGACACTTCAAAATGTCCCTGTGCATAAGCAAACCGGATATCAAACAAAGGAACTTACAATTTAAATACGTACACCGGCCAGAGCCATCTAGGGACTCTTCGCGTAACTACGAAAGCAACAAAGTTTTTATACTGCATTGACATTCCACCTGTCGTAAATTCGCTACACTAGAAGAGTTCATCGTCTTAGGACGTGAGTTGGGCTACTTTACCCCAGCAAACACACACGAAACTCAAGTTACCAGAATGCCTTATGACAGCTCGTCATAAATGGCGCCCAACATAGGGCTCAACCCTCTCACACTACTTTTGATACAATGTTAATTTTAGACTTACATTAATTAAACATCCATATCCTACATATACACTAACATACATATTTAAAATATACAGACATACTACTTTATTGTTTACAATATGAAACATCCCGGATCACCAACCCTGGTGACTCCATCATTCTCCAGAAAGAAGGAACCCCGCATGTGTCTTGGTGTCTTGCATAACATAGTGGCTTGTATATTCTTGGTCGGAGCATGAAACAAATAAATGCCTAGGCCCACCGCAACATTATACTTACTTGACTATTAGCCCGCAGCAAGCATAACCTAACTTGACCTTTACCACATCATTCCTGCCCTCACCCGCAATTTGAACATCACCCCCATGGATCTACCTAAACAACTTTTACTTTGCTTCTGGATTCACTCTATCTGAGCTAATCACTATTTAAAGGCGAAGTATGAGCCTTGTGTGTTACTACCCTATTGCGCTAAAGTTGGTATTTTCTTAGATCTGACAACAACAACAATGCAGATAGTGGTGTTCCTAATATTAATGAGAAGAATAAGAATGCCCTTGAGAAATCTATCGTTGAAAATGTTTTATCTTATTTTGGAGCAATCAGGAAACTTTCAGGCTCATCTCGCATGCTAGTACGCCGCAGAAATTTCACCTACTTTTTTCACCTAAATTTCACTTTACCCATACGAGAAATTTTAACCTTACACTTCCCCTACCCCACCTTTATCTACACTGTCTTTAACTACAACGTCTGATTCACAGCTAAACCCCATCGTCTGTAACAATTCATCCACACCCTCCAAATTCAAATCTAGTAATCTTTGCACCCACATTTTTACCTTGTCCTCTGAACAATTCCAAACTTTACAATTTTCTATCGACTGGTGATCCATTTTTTCTCCTGGCACACAATCTATTAATGACAGCGTAGAATCTTTACTGTTCTTTACACAAAGGTAAGGGCCGACAAAGAGGTCACAATATTTCCTTATCCCCTTATCTCCGGTGCCACTTAAGAACTGATTTTTAACGAAGACTAGCATACCCTCTCTTACTACAGGTTTCACATCCAACTTAGCATTTTGTTGCTTCAATTTATTTTGCCTTTTACTGAGGCTAGACAGATTCGCCATAACTAACTTGTCCTTCCAAGTGACATTGTTAGCATCGACCCCCAGCGTCGGTATATCGGTCAAACTCCTTGTCATGTTTAATCTCAACTTCATTGGAGAATATCCTGTTTGTGACGAAGTGGAACAATTCAGAAGGCGCAGAGCTTCAGGTACTCTTTCCGGCCATTTGTTATGATTGGAATTACAGAGTATTCTCATAAAACGGTTCAATTCCGAATGATAGCGCTCTACCCAATTTGAGCTCGGATGGTACACCGGAGTGTAAACAAGTTGTACCCCCCATGTTTTCATTGAATTCTGAAAAATTTTCGACTTAAATTGTGGCCCATTATCAGAAACTATCCTCTGAGGAATCCCCAAATGAACGAAGTACACTTTTGACAATTTATTCACAAAGGTATTAGCATTGCTATTAACCACCGGGTATGCCACCAAATACCATGTTGCTGCATCTAGGACCGTAAACAAACATCTTTCTCGCTTAGGCCCCAGCGCAAACGGACCCTGCAGATCAATAAACAAAATCTGCCCTGGCATATCTGTGAAATGAGACCTTGCAACAATTTTAGCCGGATGTTTGTTCGGTTTTGTACGCTGACACAGCTCACAGTTTTTTACATACGACTTAATATCAGACTTCATTCCTTGCCAATAGAAAACCCGATATAAGTGAGATAAAGTTTTGGCAACACCGAAGTCTCCCATGTCATCACTCTGTAAATCAATCAACTCCTCCTTGGTGAAAATCTTCTGATTTAAATGCGTAACTACAGAAACATTTACCAAAAATTGGGAACCAGGTGTATCTGGAAAGTTTCTATTCATTGAAACGTTCATCAAAGACAAGTCCGGTCCCAAAGAATCTACTTCTCTAAGAGGTGTGAACTTCAAAAGTGCTTTACCATTGGGAGTATGATAAAAGAAAGCATCTACGTCAAAGTTTAGTTCACCGTGAACCCCATATATCACATCTAAACCTAGAAAAACGAGTACATTTAATTTTTTCACCACTAGAAACTGTACATAATAATCATGCCCCTCCAAATTGATCATCAACTTCGTGATTCCTTCAACAGATTTAGACCTCGAACCAGTATAATCTACTAATTTAATATTGGATGCTGGTTCCAATCTTGGTCTCGAATTCAAAGACGAAATCGATTTCCAAGTGTTAAATTCGAGGAGAGACACCTCGGCACCACTATCACAGAGAGCATTAAAAACTTTACCTAATATGGCAATTTTAATCATAGCAGACGTATGTCGTTGGTAATCCACATTAACAGGTATTGTTGAATTCATTGCATCAAGAAAATCACTCTCCTCTTCCCACGTATCATTTATATTTACAAACTGTATAGCAGGAAATTTTACCTCACCCTCACCCCCTGCCCGTTGGTAAGAGCTCCTCTCCCGTTTTCCGACCTGAGTGGTTCATTGGAAGTCTCTTCGACAGCATGTATCTCTGCCTCGACTACAAACTGAGAACTAGATTCAGGACTCATAATCTTGCGACGAGCTACATGACATTCGTTCAAAGTAGTGCAATCAGCCCGGTTCTGCGCCCTCAAGTGAGGAGCTGAAGTGAGGAGCAGTGTTGCCAGCTCCTCACTCGAAAAAATCACCAAGGTTTTTGGTCGAAAAAATCACCAAGGTTTTTGGGGTAACCTAACCTAAAGCATGGAGCTGGCAACCTTTTTCTTGCAGTGTTGCCAGCTCCTCACTCGAAAAAATCACCAAGGTTTTTGGTCGAAAAAATCACCAAGGTTTTTGGGGTAACCTAACCTAAAGCAAGAAGCTGGCAACCTTTTTCTCGCAGTGTTGCCAACTCCTCACTCGAAAAAATCACCAAGGTTTTTGGGGTAACCTAACCTAAAGCAAGGAGCTGGCAACTTTTTTCTCGCAGTGTTGCGAACACTACACCCGAAAGTAAAGCTTGGTGGGGCTTGCTTTAATGGTTTGCTCTTGTAAGGCATAACCCCCCCTATTTTCGGACACAGTATTACCAACATCTTACTCGAAAAAAATCACCAAGGTTTTTGGTCTAACGTGACCTAAAGCAAGGAGCTGGCAACCTTGCTTGAGGGTTGTTTTACAGTGCATAAAGCAAGGTTGCCAACCTACTGGTACTTTTGCCATGGCTTTTTACAAAGAAAAGAGAGAGGAGAGAGAGAGAGAGGGAAGAGTTAAACAACCGACAGCCTACCTACAGCTTTTTTTGTCTAACCTAGCCTAAAGCAAGGAGCTGGCAACTTTGCTTGAGGTTTGCTTTACAGTGCATAAAGCAATTTTTGCCAACCTACATATACTAAACAAGGAGAGCCGGCACTGCCGTAAAAGAGAGAGAGATGGATGGGTGGCAACACTGCACGGGTTCAACGTCATCAAATAAAAATCGCCTTAATGGTTTTTTCTTGTAAGGCATGATTTCTATTTTCTCGCAGTGTTACCAACTCCTACCTACTTACTTGGCAAGGGCTAGAGAGAGAGAAAAACTTATAGCTGGAAACAGTAATGAGCGAATGCGCCATATCGTAATTTTCCAACTCCGTATATCGTGACCTTTGTAAACCTACCTCTCTCGGGAACGATGTGCCGCGCACACACATACACACACACACACACATACGCACGCGCGCGCGTATGTATTGTGACGCAAACAAACAAACAAAATAATAATAATAGTAGGTGGATTGCTTCGTTCTAGAACGGTCCCTCCCCTCTTTTTCTCACCTTAATGGATTTCTCTCGTAAGGCATGAGCAGTGTTGCCAACTCCTCACTCGAAAAATCACCAAGGTTTTTGTTTTACGCACTAAACTAACCTATAATGAGAGAAAAATGGACAGAAGAAAAGCTCTGGCATCACTTTTTAAGCTATTTTTTATGCTAACTCGTTTTTTGACCTACATTTGAAATGACTTACGATATTTTCCTATAAGGCTACCTCTCTTTTACTGTAAGCCCCCCCCCTTTCCCCCAGTGTAATCTACTACGACCTGCTAATAGGCTTTTGCTCTCAGCGTAATTTGTTTTACGCACTAAACTAACCTACAATGAGAGAAAAAATGGACAGAAGAAAAGCTCTGGCATCAGTTTTTAAGCTATTTTTTACCTTCTGCAAATCTTGCTTTTAGGCCAACTCGTTTTTTGAGCTATATTTGAAATGACTTACGATATTTTCCTATAAGGCTGCCTCCCTTTTACTGTAAGGCCCCCCCCTCTCTCCCCTTCCCCATCTTTTTTTAGTGTAATCTACTACGACCTGCTAATAGACTTTATGCTCTCAGCGTAATCTGTTTTACGCAGTAAACTAACCTACAATGAGAGAAAATTAGACAGAAGAAGAAAACCTCTGGTATTAGTTTTTTTAAGCTATTTTTTTACCTTCTGCAAATCTTGCTCTTATGCTACCTCGCCTTTTGATCTTCATTTGAAATGACTTACGACATTTTCCTATAAGGCTGCCTCTCTTACTGTAAGGCCCCCCTCAGTGTAATCTACTACAAGCTGCTAATAGGCTTTTGCTCTCAGCGTAATCCGTTTTACGCACTAAACTAACCTACAATGAGAGAAAATTAGGCAGAAGAGAAGCTCTGGCATTACTTTTTAATCTATTTTTTTTTACCTTCTGCAAATTTTGCTAATATTGTTTTTTGACCTATATTTGAAATGACTTACAATATTTTCCTATAAGGCTGTCTCCTCTTACTGTAAGGTCCCTCAGTGTAATGTACCACGACCTTGCACTCTCAGCGTAATCTACCACAATGTTTTGTTATTAAAACTCTCAGGTCTGATCTTCTACAATGTGTGTGTGTGATAATCAAAATTTTTATTTTTTGTTAAGGAAATCCCTGGCCGCCAAAAAAGAAAATATCCCGCCAGGGGTGCGTGGTGCCCAACACAGTTCTAATGGCCACGGCTAACAAAGCCATGCCTTTGTAGAGTTTCATGGGTTTTTTTTTTTAAACCCCCCCATGACTCCCTACAGAGGACCTCCGTGTGTAATGTGTGTGTTTTATGATTGAAGAGAAGAAAAATTTTTTGGTTAAGAATAGAATGTGTAAGAACTAAAAAAGTTTCCGTAGGGGGTGCAGCATCTGAAAGAAATAAAAAAATATCCTCAAAATAGTGTACATAATATGATAGAAAAATATAAAAAAAAAGTGTGAATGCAAAAATTAGTATGAATGATTGTTTTTTTTTAAAAAAATAATAGAAAAATATAAAAAAATGTGAATGCAAAAATAAGTGCGAATAATTGTTTTTTTTTAAAAAAAAAAGTGGTGCAAGAAATAATACGTACTTTTTTGATGAAGAAGTCTAATGGTGCGAGCAGGTTTCTTCCTCGTCATGGCATCCCCATTCTCGGGTGTGGATGTTGCAGTCCAGCAACCTTAATTTGGTGTCGCGGGGATCAAGCGCCACTTTGTTGATGGCGGATGTATGCAACTGGTCGATGGTGCTCGTGATCCGATGTTCGGTCATGCGTTTGATTTTTTTGTCGAACAAGCACGACTTGTAATCTTCTACGGTCAGTTTGTTTGTGCTCGAACGCCCCACCCCCTTTGCCTTTTTTATTTCGGTCTCATCCTGAATTTTGATGGCGTACATTTTCGCTCGAAGACCAGCAAACTCTGTGATGATGCGGCCGTTGACTTCATCCTTCATCTTCCCGATCGTCATTTTTTGACTGTCGTCGAAGAGAGCGTGATCTTTGGGATAATTAGAGAAGTCGAAATGCTGGCTCATGTTTTTCAGATCTTTGTATAGATCATCGGTGTGGATGTTGTACACGAAGCTGTCCGTGTCGGTGTACGCCACCTCGATCGCCTCTCCATAGTGTGGTTTCATGATGTCGTAGTGAAACTTGTACATGGCCAGCTTCGACAACTCGAGGATCGCGACTCCCACGGCGATTGGTTTGTCGAATGTTATGTTTCTGAGAGCACGTTCGATCAATACCAACGTGTCGCTCAGTATCGTGAAGTTCTTGTACGTGGGCTGAGCGACGAGCTTGTTTATTTTCTTCGGGTCGGAGACCAAGTTGATATTTCTTCTTTTCCTCACATCTTCCATGCTCTTGCCGTAGATGCTGTTGTTCATTAATTTGTATAGGTCTTTGTCTGCGGAAGAAGAAGCTGATGCTCGACGTTGAGTGTTGCCGTCGATATAGGGTGCTAGCCACCTGGTCTGTCTAAACTTCAATCCCGAGTGCACGTGCTTCAAAACCAATCCATGCTGGAGGTAGAATTGTAGGAGGCGATAATGCACCACGTAATTCTTTTGTTCTTGAAGGTGAGCATCAGCTTCTTCTCCGGATCCGTTTCCATCACAGGTGCCATCGCAAATCCATGGTGTTCTCGATGAAGCGATGGAGGATATTCCAAATCTACTTTCAGGAAACATCCATTTTCATGATCTTCGCTCCATTCCAAACAATCTTGAAGTTCCTGCTCGCTCATCCACTCGTATTCTCCGATGGGCAGAGTCTCGGACATGGCATAACCATACAGGTTGTTCATGTCCCAGTATGCTAAGAAGTTTGTCGGTTTCCCTGCATCGAAATCGGCAACATATGGATTGTTGGCCTTGACGTATCGAAGGGGAGACTGGACGATTCCACCACGTTTTGCCTCTTCGACAAACAAAAGTTGATTGACGTCCTTGATAAGTTCTATCTCCACCTTCGTGGATTTTAACATCGCCTGCCAAGAATAACCCGGTGTGGTGTAGCTGAAAGCGGGGTCCAAACCATATGCTGCCATTCCTCTCGAGCGATGGAGATGAAAACGGTCGCTCAATAGCGTAACATCCAGTTTCAGATACAGATCGTGATAGTCGGCCATGGTTTGACAAGAGAATGTAGACCACACGAGCTGAGCATGATGGTAGTCCTCTTCGCTGCAACAGGTGTCGCTAAGATGACTGTAGAATGCTTTTCTCGGTGGTAACGATGTTTCTGAGAATTTGGAAGCATCCGTCACGTATTCGTACGGGTAAACACCCTTGCGTCTCAACAGTGCTAAATGTTGGTCGCCGAAACATTTCCTGGTGGCGACCAAATCATCGTCGGTGAGTTGAGACGCGAGTGTCGCCAAACTCGAAGACAGAAAGTTGTAGGAGTCCAAGAAGCGAATTTCTACGCGATTGCCATTTCCAACGTCCACCTTCTTGCTGAATGAAATGAATTTCTCGTTGGTGCGAGCTATGACGCTAATGGGTTGAGCGTCGCATCCCATCTCCTTTATTAAGATTTTGGCGTCGTAGCCCTCCAAATTGTGAATGAATACAGGAATAAAATTCGGTTTCTTGATTTGTATATTACAGTTGTTACACAGGGGGGCCACATATTTTCCCGTGTGATGATTGTGGTGGCGAACTTTGATATTTTCGAGGGTGAAGTTACATTCGCACGCATCACACTGAGAGGCAAGGTCGTATGCTTTCTTCTCTTCCTGGGTAAGAGGCTCCATTGCTTTGTCTTCTCTTAGTACAGGAGCGAATTGTATGGCCATCTGTTTCAAGGTTTGAAGGAATTTTTGTGGAACATCATTGCCACGATATAAAATAACATTGCCTGTGTTGTTGACCATCAATCCAAAAGCGCAGGCTTCGTGATGTAGAATTTCGGTGGTGCTCGATACGCTGGGATTCGGTTCGCATATGGCGAGTGGAAGTTGGAAATTTTCAAAGTCGGCGCATATCACCACGGGATGCCAGAGTAACGCCTTGTAGTTGGAAAATGTCATGTCTCGAGAAGGCATTTTGATAGCCGTAGCCGGATGTTTACTACACATTTCATGATGATCTCGGAGTTCTTCATCGGCATTATTTTTTCCTCGACCGTAGAATATACTCAGGCATCTGTCGCATACTCGAATTTTATGGTGATCTGTGGTAATTTGACTTCTTGTTAATTTTGGAAGATTCTGAATTAGACAGTAATGATAATTATCATCATCTTCGATCAGGAGTAATCTGATGACGCGATTACTTTTAATGTTGTTGTGTCTGAGAACGTAGATGGCGTTGTTTTTGTCTAATCCGAATATGTGTACTGCTATACTTTCGTTTTTATCTGTCTTGTACTGTGCCTCAAATTCACTAATGTCTCGTAGATTTACGGGGTAATTAATACCAGCCATAGGTTTTTCAAATTCTGAGAGATATTCTGGCTTGTTGTAGTGGTATAAACGATGTTCGTTATTATTGGCTGGGTGATGATCGGCAATGATGCACCACAAAAAGCATCTGTTATCTTTATTTTGAATGTTGATGATGGCTTTCTTAGCGGCTATTTCCCGAGGCAAATCGATGTAGCTGGATGCTCCCATCGGGTTGTATCGTGCCACCTTCAAAGTTAAAGTGTGAGGCGAACCGCAAAGTGTCCAACCCGATCCACGTTCTTGGAAAGTCTCGTGCTTGTTCAACAAAGCGTCAAACATCTGGTTGCAAATGGCATCCACCTTATCGACGTCGGCGGCGTGGAGGCTCTTTACACCAGTGTAATGATGGAAAGTTTCTCGCTCTTTTTTTACGTTTTCGTAAATGACGGAAACGATGAGGTGGATTTTCAACGAGCATTGCAACAAAGCTTCGGTGATAGATGAAATTAACTTGCTTTTGACCGAATGAAAAAAGTTGTTTAGATCAGATGTTTCTTCAGATCGGAAAGTCTCCTCGGTTAAAATATTACGAATACTTTCGCCGGCACTTTTCTGCTTCTTTCGTGGCGCTTGATCGTCAACATCGAGCTCTCTCTTACTTGATCCTTCCCCATGCACATCCTTCCGATGTCTTCTCAAGTTAGAAATGGATATATATATCCCACATTGGTCGCACGCACGTTTCGCTTCCTTCTTCTCCATTCTTTTGCTAAGAAAAAAGGATGAAGTTACTAAATTGCACACATTTTTTTGTGGTGTTATTTATATTAGACCTCGAAACCCATAAATAATCTACCATATATGAAGTTACTATTTGTAGTAATTATTTATATTAGACCCCCAAGCATAAATAATCTACCATGGATGAAGTTACTATTTGTGGTGTTATTTATATTAGACCCCAAAACCATAAATAATCTACCATAGATGAAGTTACTATTTGTGGTGTTGTTTATATTAGATATGTTCTCAATTTTTTCTTAAATAACCAGCATGAATCTTTTTGGTTTTCGAAAACAAACCAACATGGAGGCTGTACACCGCACGACGACAGATCTACCTTCCACGTTAACTAAACTCAATGGTCTACTGATTGTTCATCTCAACAGTATTTGTACGAAATTGGATGATGATGTGGGCAAGATGTTTTACGTCTTCAACAACAATTTACATTTTTACGAAATTCCGATCGGTGGGAAACTTCAAATCACCGTGAATCCGGAAAACGTAGGCGAAATCAAAATATCTACCGGCAAGAACATTTTTCGAATCAAGCACGACAAGATGCTTTCTAACATTACGTACGATGTTTCTGCAGGAGATTATCTTTACGTTCAACTCCTAGGAGATTACGATAAACTCATTCCTCTCTTCGTAGAATTACGTATCGTCTATCCTATTATAAATAACCGTTAACCAAAAATGCCTAACGACATTTTCGGCAACACCAAGCGTGTAGACCACGCAGAAGAGATTCTCATGTTGGACGTCCGAATTAAAAAGTTGAGGAGCGATTTGATCGCTTTGCAGGAGACCTTAAACAAAAGTTTAGAGTCGGAAATCGCTACGCTCCAAACGCAATGTCTCGACCCCATTCTGAAAATCGATTCCGAACTGAAAACGCTCATAAAAAATTATGTCGACGTACCTTCTTACGACAGCGTTCAAAATATACAGTTGAGCGTGGATTCGCTTCAAAATGATTTGGCCAAATTACAGCAATTTCAATCGAAAAATGAAGATTTGGAAAAATTGAAACTCGAAATCGAAGAACGAACTTCCGCAATCGAAAAGAATTTCTCCGAACTTCAAACCGTGGTGAAGGATATTGATGTAGAACGCTTGCACGTCGTCGTTTCCAAATTACAAGAAGAATTCGCCAACACGTTGAAAGAAATTAAATCCAAGTTGCAGACTTTGGAAGATACCATGACGAACCTACCATCGTCAGACGAACTGCAGGTCATCGGCAAGAGCGTTGCGAACATAAAAATTCAATTGGAGGCTTATCAAGATTTCGAACACATTCAAACCACCATCGCTACGCTTCAGGCGTCTCTGGAGTTGATCAACGAAGAAATTAAAAATATTCACGCTGAAGCGAGCGCGTTGACGAGCATTCAGGACACGTTAATCACGGTTCAGCAGAAGATCGAATATTTAGAAAATTTGAACGTCGAATCCAATCTTGCTCATTTTCATCACGTACTCGACAACATACAGGGTGATTTGGAATCGTTACGGACGAGCGTACCTTCGAGCGAAGATTTGGAAAAATTGAAAACGGCCGTGACGGCACTATCCGAATCGAGCGACATCAAAAGTTCGTTGAGCGATCTCGAGAGTAAAGTGGCCAATCTCCCCAACTCCAAAGAATTACATGCTTTGAAAAGGAACATATCACGTATGCTGAAACGATTGGAAACGGAAACAGCGAACGTGGAACAGATTCGAGACGAACTTGCTTCGCTGGTGTCGACGCTGCCCACTTCGCAGAGCGTCGCCGATCTTCACACGCAGTTTACCGAGATGCGAAGCATCGTGAACGATCTTACCGAGAAAAGTTCGAAATTGAATCAAGTCGAGAACCTTCAGAGTATTGTCGTCAACATCAGAGATCAAGTTGGAGTGCTGGAATCCACGCAGGAATCGACGCTGGCCTCTTTCGGTGCCAAGTTGCAAGAACTCAACGAAAGCTACAAGCAGTTGAACGTGGAAGTGAAAATCAAACCGTCATTTTCTACCGTAACGGATACCATAGTCGAGCATTTGGTGCCCGTACAAAACACACTGGGTCAGCTTCACAGCAACCTCGTTAGCATCGATACTAAATTCGCTAAACTGCATTCTCTGCAAGCCATCGAAATCAACAGCGTACCCAATCAACAGAGAATCTCCACGTTCGTCGAAGGTAACAAACTGTACATGTTGCATCCTTATCATCCGTACTACAAGTTTCTCCTCGATGGCACGATTCAGATAAACGAATTTTCGTACTGGTCTCACGGTAGAAAAGCTAGCGTTCCCACCATGACTTTGATATCGAATCGTGGTGTCCAGAAAGCAGGAAACATTCCTCTGGCACGTTGGAACGAAACGCGCAACATATATGAAATACACGAAGACGAAGATCTTACCGTTTTCGACGTGAGTGCCGGCGATAAGCTGATCATTCAAAACACGAGCGAAGTGCCACCCTCTTTGAATCCCATCACGCTTGTGCTTCTCTTGAAACGTAATCTCTAAAAAAATGTCTAGGCAAGCCATCGTCGAAGAATTGCATAAACCTGCACGCCGCAACTACGAACGTTTGGCTGTGGTAACCAAGGGCATCGACGACCTCTGGCAAAGTGACCTCGTGGAGATGAGTAGCGGCAATTTGAAAAACGTGCATAAATTGAACAAGGGCAACAAGTACCGTCTCACCGTCATAGACACGTTTTCGAAATTCGCATGGGCTCTACCTTTGAAGGCGAAAACGGGGACATGCGTCACGGAAGCATTCAAATTAATTTTTCGCGAAAGCGGCGGCAGACGACCTCGGTTTCTGCAAACGGACAACGGTAAAGAATTTTACAACGCCGTATTCCAAAATTTTATTCGGAAACACAACGTTCGACATTACTCGACCTTCAGTCACATCAAAGCCAGCATCGTGGAAAGATTCAATCGAACCTTGAAAACACACATGTGGAAACGATTCACGCTTCTGGGAAATTACAAATGGGTCGACATCCTGCCGGAACTCGTCGACACCTATAATGATACGGTACACAGAACGATAGGCATGAAGCCAGCCGACGTTACCAAATCTGACGAGCAGCGTTTAATTTCTACCGTTTACTGTCCAAAGTACACACCCACGACAAAAAAAAGCTAAATACAAAATTGGAGACCAGGTGAGGATCAGCAAATTCAAACGCACCTTCGAGAAGGGGTTCACAAAAAATTGGAGCACGGAACTCTTTACGGTGGTTCGAGTTCTACCCGGAAACCGACACACGTATATAATAAAAGATAGTAGCGGCGAGATTTTGAAAGGAAGATTTTACGAAGAGGAACTCTCTAAAACGAAACACCCCGACACGTACCTCATCGAGAAAGTATTGCGTAGGAAAGGTGACAAACTGTTTGTCAAATGGCTGGGACTTCCAGAAAAGAGTTGGATCGACGCGAACGAAGTGATCTTGTAAGTACGTGGAACGTGGTGAAGCGTCTACCGGATCCGGAAAGTCAAACGAGAAAAAAAAAGAACGGCGAGTTGCTTCCCGACAGCATCCGCTGTCTGATCGTAGGTCCTTCGGGGTGTGGGAAAACGACACTGCTCGTGGACAATTTTCTCCTCGCACCAAATTGGTTAAATTGGAAGAACAGACACCTGTACGTGTTCTCGAAAAGTTTGGAGCAATCCAAATACCAGCAACTGATGAAACTGTACGATGGTCTGGACATTGCAACGTTCGCCTCGGAAATAAAACCACTCGACGATTGTCGTGAAAATTCAGTCTTTGTGTTCGACGACGCCATCCTGGAAAATCAAAATGAAATTCGCAACTTTTTCACGCAAGGTCGTCACAAAGGAATGGATTGCTTCTACCTAGCTCAAACGTTTTCCAAAATTCCAAAACAGTTAGTACGCGACAACGCCAATTTCATATGTTTGTTTCGTCAAGATCACACCAACCTCAAGCATGCGTACGATGACTACGTAGGCGGAGACATGAACTACAATCAATTTTCGGAAGGCTGCTCTACTTGCTGGAACGGTGACGATTTCGGATTCGTGACGATCGACATGACGAGGAAACCCAACAATGGAAAATACAGAAACAAAATCAACGACTTTCTAAACGTTGCAACGTTGTGAGAAACGACGTATATAAATAACGTCATGACGAAACGAAAAATCGAAGACGAAAATCTCAAGCTTCGCGATTACCTCGCGAAACGCTTCAAAGGTTGGAAATCCGAGAATCGCGGATTCTACGAAGAGAAGAAACGTCAGGATCAACCTGTGATCGATGCCATCAGCAGTCTAGGTAAAGAAATTAAAAGTGTCACGGAACAAAATAAAAATTTGATTAATGAACTCGTACCGCTCGCAGCTAAAAGTTACGCCGTACCCACGCCCATTTCGAGCATTCCTTCGACGCCGTTCGAACTGAAGGATGCACCGGCACGACGTCGAGCCATAGGCAGCACGTCTTCGGATAAAATCGAGTTGGGACCTTTGGCACGAGACTACCTGAGCACGGGGAAATTCGACAAGGATGAAGTGTTCGGATTGTATCCCAGCATGGAAACCAGCGAAGGCGGCGGTGTGGTGTGGAAGATTGGGAAATCGAAGGTGACCTTCGAAGGCAACGACATTAAAGTCAATTTAGGCGACAAGGATAGTTGGAACAGGTATCCGGGTACGGTGGGACTGTGGGAACTCGTCGCCAAAAAGCAGCCGAAAGATTACACCGACGAAGATTACCAAAGTTACAAGGAAATTCTGATCATGACGGATGCCTTGTACCAGAACAACGACGCCTCGCAGAATAGGGTGAAATCGAGCAGCGGCGAGAAGTACAGGAATCTCATCAAACCGATTTGGAACCAGGTCAAAACGGGCAGCGGCGTCAAACGCTACAACACGTTACCCAAAGAATTCGTTTGGGTGGACGACGTTAGGAAACTCGTGGACCGATTGTTGGTGATAGCCGGCGAAGAGAATGCAGGCAATCGTAATTTCTACAACGAGAAGGTTGGCATCGTGGACATGATCAGCACGAAACTTTCCAACTTCATCGTGAACGACGACAAGGGCATAGGTTACCTCATCAAAATCATCAACACGCTGCCTCCGAGATTCTGGAACGTGGCCGAAGGAAAGGGACTCGTGAACGACATCATCAACAAGTTATCCTTTTGAGATGCATTTACCTGGCTACCAGTACTGCGGACCGGGTACCAAACTCGAGAAAAGATTGGAGAGAGAAGACAAGGGTGTGAATCCGTTGGACGCGGCATGCAAAGATCACGACATCGCCTACAACACCACGCAGACGGATCTGGATGCACGTCACGAAGCAGACAGAAAGTTAGAGCACGCAGCTTTCGAAAGGTTCGTGAGCAGAGACGCATCGCTGGGTGAACGGGTCGCCGCACTGGGTACCACCATCGCCATGAACACGAAACAAAAATTGGGGTGGGGTATATAAATAACATAGAGTAAAAAGTAATAATAATAACAACATGTCTCGTATAACTGATTTGCCACCCGAGCTACTATCTAAAATATTCAAAAAAGTAGTAAACAGAGATGTAGGGAAACTTGTAATCAAGGCAAAAACAACGCCGGAATTTCGCATCCCTTGTGAAATAGTTCTCAAGGACCATCTTCGGGAGATCAGTGGCCTGAGGTGTGGTGATCTCAACATTCTGCTTTCGGCTGCAGGGGAGAAATTAAACGATAGGTTAGATGAATTGCACGAGGCAAGGCAGGGAAGAAGATGGTATACTGATGATTGGTACAAGTCTATGCAGGAGACGGAAGATATCATTACGCACATCATCGCGTTTTCCGAAGCACGGACTTTCTTCCTCTGTTAAAAAAATAATAATATATATACGTGTCAAAAAAAAACTTGATATATAAATAACACACATCGTGAAAAAAAATAATCTTCGGTATATATAAATAACACACATCGTGGAAAAAAATTAAATTTCTCTAACACACACACTGAAAATTTCTCTTCTTCGATATGACAACTGAAAAAATAAGTGACCTCCAAGCATTAAAACAAATGCTAAATTTGTCAGTCGAGTATGTAAAAATTCAGGAATTGGAAGTCGACAAACCTTACACGATAACTTCCGGTTCAATCGTTTCTACCCAGTATGGTCCCAAGGTACGTCTGTTGCTCAACGCACAATACAGTCTATTTTTACCAGATCGATACGCTAACATGTTATCCGACGAGAAGCTATCTATTTTAATCGAGAACAAAACTCGAATCGTGTACAAGGGGACAAAGGAACTTCTTGGCAAGAAAACGAAGCACGTAATAGAATTTGTGTAACGACTGCGAGGCCTTGAAAATATATAACTAACATACCGTAAAAAAACTACACAAGAAAAAATCTCAGAATATATATATAAATAACATATCGTGAAAATAACACATAGAGCATTAACAAACATGAAGCCCAAGGGTGTCGTGTACCAGATACCATATTCGAATCTAAAAAATCTAGGTGCTCTCGATGGGTTACTCACCAAGAAACAGCGCGAGAAGAAACGTTCTTGCTTGTCGAAAGGACACGGAATGAAATTGCTGCTCAGCACACCTCAATTGAAAAGATTGCAGCGTTCGCGGAAACAGCAAAAGATCGGAGGTTTCATATTCAGCATCCCGGCCATTCTGGCAGCATTGGGGGCTGTTGGAAGTTTGGCCGGCGGAAGTGCCGCCATCGCGAAAACCGTCATCGACTCGAAGAAGAACAAGGCGGAATTGGAAGAACAGAATCGTCACAACCTGGCCATGGAGAAGAAAGGGGGCAAGGGGGTGATGAAAAAGTTAAAAAAAAAGAAACAGAAGCACTTACCAACCGAGACATTGAATCTCTGATCGAACCGTTACAAATCAAACACTTCAAAGGAGTTTTCATGTCCGACTCGTTACCTTCAAGCGTCAAAAGAAGAGAATGCGGAGTAGTCAACTTGGACGGTCAAGAAAATCCAGGCACGCATTGGATATGTTACCACAAAAATGATGATAAAGCATTCGTTTTCGATTCTTTCGGAGGTGTTCCACCTACAAATTTAATTCATTATCTGAAAACGAACAAAACCTCTATATACTACAACGACGAACGCATTCAAAATTTCGGAGACGTGAACTGCGGTCATCTCTGCCTCTCCATGCCCGCGTTTCTCTCTAAAATAAATAACCATACGATCGAGGATTTCCAGAAAGTATTGTGGAACCTCAAACAGCATCACTAGGATGGGCGTGTTCCATCTCACGAGCGAATCTTCGATCTTGAAACTCACGTTGCACGACGACATCGTCTATCCTAAATCCGTGGCTCTGCGTGCATTCTACAGCATGTACCTCATACCTAACGTTACGCAGCACAACAACAAAATTAGCGTAGGAAGCGAACACATCGTCGTCACGCCAGGCCAATACAATCTTTCCACTTTGCAAGCTCAATTACCCAAAGGCACGTACCTTTCTCAAAATTCGGTCACGCACAGAGTGGAAATCCTATCCGCGACGGAGACCGTGGACCTGGGCACCATGGGAGAACTTTTAGGTTTCGAGAATGACACCAAACTCGAAGCCGGCATCAAGCACACGGCAGTCAATATTCCTAAATTTCTAGCCATCGAAACTCTGAACGTACACTGCAACGTGGCGGAAGGCATGATCACGAAATCCTCGGACGGATTACTGGGAAGTCACAAGCAGACGGGAATCATAGCCACTTTCAAACCAAGTTCCGAGTTCATGGAACCGATTATCTACACGCCCTCTTCGCCGATCTATTTTCCAGTATGTCGCAACCGCATAGACGACATAGAGTTGGTGGTGACGAACGAGAAAGGAGAGGTGGTGGATTTCGCAGGTGCCACTACGACGGCCATCGTGGAGATCAACGTATAATAAATAACACACATAGTGAAAAAAAAATGGAGCAAATCGAAAGTTACGAATTGCAATCTTTCCCTCCCAACCGTCGCACGTTCGCCAATCTGAACGAAGCGAACAGGGAGATCGAATACGACGTGGACGTAGGCGACGGGTTCATTCATCCTCACAGAGCGGACCTCTACCTTCAATTCGACGTGGTGAAGAAGGAAAGCGGAGACGCGTTTCCCGCAGCAGTAAACTTGATACTCGTGGACAACTTCGTGCCTCACCTGTTCTCGCAGGTGGAGGTGAGGAAACACAACACCGTCATCGACAGAATAGATTATCCAGGCATCACGTCGACGGCAGTGGGAACGTTGAAATTATCCAAAACGGACGCAGCGTACTACCAGGCCGGGGGATTCGAAGCGGGAACCAAAATATCGACGAGAAGTCACACCGTGCTCTTTCCCATGCGTCTGCTGCCTGGTTTCTTCTCAGACTACAAGGAGATCATGTGGAAGGGAGGACTGAGGGTCACGTTTCGAAGAGCGGCCAACGACAACGACGCACTGATGCGATACACCAACTTAAACGCCGACGGCACGCCGATAGCCAACACTTTACCCGAAGCAGCAAAATGCGTCATCCGGAGCATGGAATTGAGAATGCCGGTGGTGGAATACGAAACGAACTACGCCCTCAAGTACAAAGCAGAGATCTTGAAAAGTCCGCAGGTGCCGATTCACTTTCACGGTTACCAGTGCGTGCAGAAGATGGCGTCGGGAAGTCACATGGAATTCGACGTGACGACGCAGTTCAACAACATACAGTTCGACATGCCAGATTTCGTCGTAGTGCTCTTTCAGACCGGTAGGGACAAGAATCAGGAAAAAGATTCCAGCAAGTTCGACGACTGCAAGATCAAGAACGTTTATCTGAAGAACGGTAGGAACGAAGTGTTCCCGCGCGAAAATTACAACCTGGACATAACCAAAGATGATTACCTCAAACTTTACGAAGCTTACACGGCTTACAAACGCGTGACCGAGGGAAGTGTGGACATGTACTACACCCCCAGCGAATTCAAAATCCGCAGGCCGATGTTCGTCATCAACACCACAAAAAGAAAACAGGTGGTGGTCAACGATCGAACCAACATCAAGGTCGTCTGCGAGTTCCACGACGCGCTGCCTGCCGATACTCTGTGCAGCGTCATCCTGATTGCAGAGAAGTCCTTCGCGTATGACGTGAAAAACGAGAGGGTCACAGAGCAGTTTTAAAAAATATCGCCAACAAGCAAGAATAGCTTTTCTACATTCCCCAATTACAATTTTTTTAAATCTAAAAACACATCCAAAGCACTCCAATAGGATGCAGGGTGTTTTTTAGGATCAAATCGAATTTCTTAAACAAATTGAGGGGGGGCTTGCTTGTAGTTGAGTAGTTATCATCAAAACCTATCCAACAAACCCACAATCATCATCCTAGCTCAATTAGGAGCCGAGAAAATCAATGTCTTAGAAAACGTCTTAAGATAATTGTCTTAAGAAAATTTTCTTGACAGACCGGAAGTAACATCTTGACAGACCGGAAGTCGACTTTCTTAAAGATTAAGATATTTGTCTTAAGACGTTTTCCAAGACGTTGATTTTCTCGGCTCCTATGGGGTCTAGAACCATGTAACTTTGATCTATGTATATACCAGTACTTGCCCAACCCTGTGGCCGAGTGGTTAGCACATCGCGCTGAGATGCCAAGGGTCCCGGGTTCGAATCCCGGTCGAGCATGGTTGTTTGTGAATATCTATTCATCCATTTCATCACTCACCCCCAATCTTCGCAAATTAGCCAAAAGGTGCAAAACGCAAATTAAAATAAACTAAATCAATAAATCAATTAATATACCAGTACTTTTTCTACATGTTCACTCACTCACCTTACAACCCACCCGATCAAAAAATAAAATTTACCCCCTGCGCGCATGCGCACATGTATAAATTTAAATATAAGCTCGATATTGAAACAAAATATTATTCCTGCAATTATTTGCAATCTTGGCCAGAGAGAGAGGAGGAGAAAAATAATATTTTAGACTGTAGGTCTAGGTTACCCGAACCGGACCACGTTTAAGTTGGTATTTTTTTTGAGTCCACTTTATGCACAGTAAGACGAATCGGGACTAGACCTACAGAGTTTTAAAATGTTATCCGAACCACTTGTACCTCCAGCGAGTATCGAACCCTTGAATACAAACCTACCTACCACTGCACCATGGAGGAGGCCCCAGACGACATATTTGCACTACAACAAGCAAAAAATAAATTCATATCTGTGCATATGGGAAGTCCAATACATAGTTGGTAATGTGTGATGTGATCAGCACCAAACATTTAATTTTTATGTATGTCCGTGTTTGCCCCGACCCTGCGGCCGACTGGTTAGCACATCGCACTGCAACGCCAAGAGCCCCGGGTTCAAATCCCGGTCGGGCTTGGTTGTTTGTGAATGTCTATTCATCCATTTCATCACTCATCCCCTATCTTCGCAAATTAGCCAAAAAATACAAAACGCAAAGTAAAATAAACTAAATCAATAAATCAATCATTAAGTTCCGTGTGTTGCAATCATGAAATTAAATTTTAATTATTTTTTTTTCCTATCCATCTCTCTCTCTCTCTCAAATCTATATAGCCTGTTCATATTTGGCATGTCGCCCATTTTGTTTACGTGGTAAAAAAAATCTCAAGCCACTTTTTTGCGAATGCTCGTTCTGTAGCCATAAGTATAATTGGATATAGTTGTCAGATTTTATTTAATTTGAGGTTTAATATCAATAAGCATGCATAAAAACTAAATATTTTAAATAAATAAGATTCGAATAACTATGTACTTTCACTAGACTTTGCGATGGCGCAGCGGTAGCGTCGTTGCCTTGTAATCAAGGCTTCGATACCCCCACAAGTAGTTCTTGAAACTGTAGGTCTAGTCCCGATTCGTCTTACTGTGCATAAAGTGGACTTAAAACATCAAATCAATCAGTACTTCCACTAGCCTCTGCGATGGCGGAGCGATAACGTCGTTGTCTTGTAATCAAGAGTTCGATACCCGGTAGAGGTACAAGTGGTTCTTAAAACTGTAGGTCCAGTTTCAAAAATCAACTCACAAAAGCAAAAGCATACTTATAAATCAAAACCAACTCATGCAAGCTAAGAAACAAAGTTACTTACTTTTGGAAAATACTGCAGAAATGCTCTTCACTATCGTTTAAAATAAAAACAGAACTTTCTACACCACTGCTTTAAGTTTTATACGGTTTTCTAATAAGGTCAAAAGTGAAATGTTAGCCAACGCAACGTGGACCAATAGAAATCCGAGACAATCCGCTCTAGAAGATTCTTCCCCCACATTTCAGCCACGTCATTTTGAATAATGCATCGCATTGCATTACTGGTATCTATGCTGCTAACTGACGTCACTATATATACTTCCGTCATCCCAAGGCCTACCTATTGTTGAATTTGCGTTATTGCGTCAATATTCATAGCACGCGAAATCCCCTTTCGCATTACAGGTATTTCAAAGTAATAAAAAGCTTTAGAATTTCATTAGAGATAAGAGGACTTGCATCACTGGCATCTATGCTGCTAACTGACATTACTATATATACTTCCGTCATCCCAAGGCCCACCTATTGTTGAATTTGCGTTATTGCGTCAATATTCATAGCACGCAAAATCCCCTTTCGCATTACAGGTATTTCAAAGTAATAAAAAGCTTTAGAATTTCATTAGAGATAAAAGGACGGTATTTCGAAACCAACACAATGCAATTTCCTGCTCATTCTCGTAACCTACTCCATATTCGAGTGAACATATTTTTGTTTAATGTCGTAAGTCATTTCAAATATAGGTCAAAAAGCGAGGTAGCATAAGAGCAAAATTTGCAGAAGGTAAAAAAAAAAATAGATTAAAAAGTAATGCCAGAGCTTCTCTTCTGCCTAATTTTCTCTCATTGTAGGTTAGTTTAGTGCGTAAAACGGATTACGCTGAGAGCAAAAGCCTATTAGCAGCTTGTAGTAGATTACACTGAGGGGGGCCTTACAGTAAGAGAGGCAGCCTTATAGGAAAATGTCGTAAGTCATTTCAAATGAAGATCAAAAGGCGAGGTAGCATAAGAGCAAGATTTGCAGAAGGTAAAAAAATAGCTTAAAAAAACTAATACCAGAGGTTTTCTTCTTCTGTCTAATTTTCTCTCATTGTAGGTTAGTTTACTGCGTAAAACAGATTACGCTGAGAGCATAAAGTCTATTAGCAGGTCGTAGTAGATTACACTAAAAAAAGATGGGGAAGGGGAGAGAGGGGGGGCTTACAGTAAAAGGGAGGCAGCCTTATAGGAAAATATCGTAAGTCATTTCAAATATAGCTCAAAAAACGAGTTGGCCTAAAAGCAAGATTTGCAGAAGGTAAAAAATAGCTTAAAAACTGATGCCAGAGCTTTTCTTCTGTCCATTTTTTCTCTCATTGTAGGTTAGTTTAGTGCGTAAAACAAATTACGCTGAGAGCAAAAGCCTATTAGCAGGTCGTAGTAGATTACACTGGGGGAAAGGGGGGGCTTACAGTAAAAGAGAGGTAGCCTTATAGGAAAATATCGTAAGTCATTTCAAATGTAGGTCAAAAAACGAGTTAGCATAAAAAATAGCTTAAAAAGTGATGCCAGAGCTTTTCTTCTGTCCATTTTTCTCTCATTATAGGTTAGTTTAGTGCGTAAAACAAAAACCTTGGTGATTTTTCGAGTGAGGAGTTGGCAACACTGCTCATGCCTTACGAGAGAAATCCATTAAGGTGAGAAAAAGAGGGGAGGGACCGTTCTAGAACGAAGCAATCCACCTACTAATAATTGTTGTTTTTTTAGGATTCCTGGCCCCCATAACCCCGCCAGGAGTGCGTGGTGCCCAACCAAAAAAGTAAAGGTTTTCCCGTACGGGCTTCGAACGTAAAATTGATTGACGTGGGGGCGAATCTCTTCGGGGATGTTTTTCAATTTGTATATTTACCCGTGCATACTATTTATTATTAATTTAGCCGTGTTCTGTTTGGCGTCTATTTCGAGCAGTTTGCCCGGCGGTAAAGTCTTATCGTTTTTTAAATTTTTTGATTTTTTTACGCAAGGCCATGATCTTGCGTATGCACGTGGCGTTTAGCGTGTCCTGTGAGAAATACACGTGAAGATCAGCTTCCGTGCAGCCAATATGGGATTCGTGACGCCGCGATAAATATTAACTTCCGTACCGGGCGGAACGTCCGTTCCGGCGGCGTGGAATTCGCGCCTCTCGACAAGGGGGGAGATTTTTCGATAACGCTCTTACTGTTTCCAACGTACTTAGGTTTTTTGATAGACGACAACGACGGAGTCATCAATGAGTAAACATCTGTGAACTCGGTGAACAAGTCAACTTTTTTTTCAGTACGTCAATATTTGTTTTCTTATTTCTTAGTGACTTGCAACGACGAAGGCCTTCTAGCAACACGTACTTAGCTTTTGCCTCTTCCACCGAACATTCAACACAAGAGGGGTGTGTTAAATATACAGAACAGCAATAACAAGTGTTTTTTTTGGTGTATATTGGCTGCACTGCATCCTGTTTATTACAAAAATAATCCACAGTGGGTTGGATATTACAAACAATACGAGTCCGAGTTTTGAAAGTGTAATGTCTGGCATCGAATACCCGGTGACTATTTCTGATACATCAAAATTCGAAACACGAGCACGAGATGCAGAAGGAAAACGCTTAATCATCAACGTGTATTCCTATACGTTGGATAAACATGTCGTGCATCCCCGTCAGGATAAGCGATGTCGACGATGATGATGCTCGTGTGATTAATCTTCTTCTAATTTCAAACGGCAGTGTTCACCATTACTGTCTCAGGAATGTTATGCTTTTTTTTTCTCTATAAAAAAGAGAGATTTGTGAAAAAGAATTTCCTAATTATTTGTTTTTTTGTCACAAGAAATGTTTGAATTTCAAACATTCCTAAGTGTTTGCTTAAAGATTGATGCATTAACCTGTTAAGAATGTCATATTAATAATACCGGCTCGGAAATGTCATGTCCTCTTCCTCTATAGAAGGTCATATAAATGTGCTAATTGGTTGGTTAGGGGGGGATTTTTTGATTAGTAAATTGAGGTTATAAATACGTACGTATAAAGGTTTTGCTAATATGGAATGCTAAAGCTCAGTACTTGGCTCTCTCAGAGATTCGAATTCTATTAGGTTAAACAGCATAGAAATTTCACAGCAAGAATTCTCATATTTACTGACGATATTCTTAACAACCTGTGTTTTGATTCCACTACAAAAACAGTATACAAAATATGCAGCCCCTAGAATAAAATGGACGAGGCTTATGAACCTCGACCTATACAGTTGTACAATCTGGCAATGAATAGATGTTGTTTTTTTATTAAGCATAGCAGAGTGTTTTCGCTTATTTTAATATCAGGCAACAATGTTAGAAAGTGGCCCCAAGAATAAAATTTAAAATCACTAATGTGATATGAACTTTTTTTTTACTTGTGTGTATTTGAATATGAAAATGAGGTACTTTGAATAATTGAGGGGGACAATCACAAGTAAGCTTGCAACGGTATTGGGAGGTGTCACGAGTTCAAACTTCAGACGATTTCTGTTAATCTGCTAAGGCGATATCAGTACGAAAAAATTTGTAAAAAAGAAGAGGCAATTTTAGCTAATAACAACGATGAGGATGAATAATGATAATTATGATGAAATTGATGTGTGGCACTTAGAAAACAAAAACTTCAAAGTGTATTGCACCAACAGCTACCCCCTCCCCAAATACAAGACAGTTAACAGAGGTGTATTTTTGTTGGTTTACGAGTCTGAGGGCTTAAGTTAGTATATTCACTATAGCTATACATATTAAAAAATGAAATGACCTGAGCAATAAAATATAACAATACCGATTCTAACTTTTTTGTTGGATGACGTAGTGGTAATGTTGTTGCAATCCCACACCCTGATGGTGTATAAACTTAAATGTTTTGCATAACATGAAATATTGTTAATGGGAATGTGTTGTTTCTAATGTTAAATATAGAAAGCAGATAACAAGAAAAAAATAGAAATAATGTTGCAGGTAGATACGAAACCTTAGCCCAAACACATATATGATTAGACAGGATGTCAACGATGCATTCATAACTAACATGTGATTATTCAAAAATTGAAATAGTACAGTGGGAAACAACCAACTAACTAACTCTCTAAGCTTTTTTTTAAAACACGAAGAGAGCAAATACAAGCACAAGCGTAAATAATTAAATAAGTTACAAGGGGTTCGAATCTTTTGATCTAGGTATGGATGCAGACAGGTACTAAGTTTTGTGTGTGATAATGGAAAATCCCCCTTCAATATAATAACATAGTGGTAATGTTTGGTCTTGCCTTGTTCCTATCGATAACGTAGTGGTTACACGAAAGAAAGAAATAAAAAAAAAATTAAAACACTGCGTCCCCCTATTAAGAAATACTTCTCGAAATTTATTCAACTTTTTTTGTTCTCTTCCTATCTTCGTAACTAAAAAAAAATGTTTTGTCAAACGTTTGACTATGAAAATATTAAAACATATGATGTAATAATAAAATGTTGTTGCATTGTAATCAAATGAATTCGTTGAATATGTAGAATATGGTAGGATATATCTTAAAATGTTAGAAGCTATTTGTTATGGTATTTTTTCTCTTTCTCTCTCTCTCTCTACTCTTTCTTAAATTTTCATCATCATAGTTAAAATTAATCCAAGAGAAAATATATATTTTGTGTTGACATGGGAAACATGCAATAAAAAATGCATGATCAGTAGTTAAGGTCAAGAGCTGAATAAACAGTGAGGGTGATACACGCAAGCTTCCAGCTGTGTGATTAGTACAAAATTGAGAGATGGAAGGCTTTTGTTGCTAAATCTTCAAGTTTAAGAAGGCAAAATAATTAGTTGGTTAATACGGAGCTAATTAGGAACTGGCATCCTCGAAACTTCATGCTGCAAGCCTCGCTTTTCAACGTTTCGGTAAACGTTCTTAAACGTTTCAACGTTTCGGTAAACGTTCTTAAACGTTTCAACGTTTCGGTAAACGTTCTTAAACGTTTCAACGTTTATATAAGAACGTATAGAACGTACTGTGATACTCATCTTCACGATTAGTCAAACGTATTATTTATTGGCTGTTCATATATTCCATCCTTAAATTCTAATAATTATGTATTTTACCTAACAACAGATTAAATTAAATACCAAACATTATCGAGAAACAATTCCCAAAACATTATACTAAAATATTAACATTATAATAAGTGTTCTTGCATAGCTATTTCAGTCTTCAAACTGCTTCCAACGGCTTCCGTATGTTGATTCGCGATTAGTCAAACATGTCAAATGTAACTGCTATTAGTAAACGTACGAGGAAAATAAGTTTTGTAGAAATTCTCTTCTCAATAAGAATACTATATTACTACTTTTATTACATTAAATATTAATTAATTAACTGATTCTCTAGCACTCTTGATTCTGAAAATTCGTGGTTACAGTTCAATTTGTACTTATCCTGAGCAAAATTTATATATATATTAGTAGTGGTACTTGTGGTACGGACAGGACCGGAAAGTACGAACCCCTCTCCAGCAGCTTTGTTACACTTAAACCTTGCACAACATGAGCATATGAGTTTTTGCTCAAGTGTGGAGCTCTTATAATTCAAGATTTTTGTAAAAAATGCCCTCGGGAATTTTTCAGAAAGTACGAGCTCTTCAGATTGATTTGTGCATACTTACAAAAGTTGCATTAGCCAGATTTTTGCCAAAAATTGATATATTTTTGGCCACACCAGAAATTAAGCTTATAGTATGTTTTTCTGTCAAAATCCCAGGAATCTTGAAGATATCTATTGGGTTCTGAGACCGAGTGGAGTGTGGTGCATTGCCTTGTAATCAAAAGGTTCGGGTTTGAGTCCTCATAAAATCTGATGGCAAAATGTTAATGTAAAATTGCATCAGTTTGTCTATAAACTTGTATCCATACCTACCTATACATATTTACTTCAGGTTTAAGTTTAATTGGATTTGCTTATCTAATATTAAAACAATGCAATATGCAGAGCCTACCTCTAGAATTGCTTCGTGCTTGCATGTTTCTCCTCTGCGTCGGTGTGAGCAATTCCCGAGACGGTAGTATTGATTTTTTTCCTCAGCGCAAGTATTTACAGAAATTCCCAAATATTGCATCAGCCAGTATTGTGAGACTGACTGAGGGGAACAGACGTGTTGACACAGTGCTTCTCATACTTACAGGTTTAAATTCATATTGAACAATATTTGTTGTAATCCAGTCATATTTAGAGTCAAGCTTATATTTGTCCTAGCCTGTTATACATAACAAGGTTATTGCTATTCAAGATATGCATGTTTGTGCAGGCATTTGTGCTGAGTCAGTGTGAATGATTTTCTACTTGTGGGCTATTGGCTTTACAACCTGTCATAAGATTAATATTAATCTATAGAGATTAGATTTGAATCCCAGGAAATTTTATATAAATACCAAAACCAAAAATATTAAGTGTATACACACATATATACATATACACATACAAATCACAGTGTTGAACCCAACTGATATTTTTTATCCAGTATAAAGTTTTGAATTGAATCCCAGGAAATTGTATATAATAAACAACGGCAAAAATGCCGAATCAAAAATATTGTAATCAGTGCAATAAAAATATATCCAGCTCTAATTGGGCCAAGCATCAAAAAATTTGTAATCCAGACAAATACAAAACTCCCACAAAAATTTGCCCCAATTGCAATAGAAAATACAGCATGCAATACTTCACATATACACATAAAGATACTTGCTCTGCACAACCATCCACATCTGGTCTGAAAAGAAGGCACGAAGCACCTCTTAATGCCAGAGCAGCAAAACAGCCACGCTATGAACCTATCCGTAGCAGTTTTAACGGCCAATTAAGGGATTACCGGTTTGTATCAGAGCCAAGATGTGGCATTGAGAATTTCTTGAACAGTGTAAATTCTGATCTGCAGGCAATTCTAAATGCACAAAATGGCTCTTATAAGCTGTCCCTCAAATTGTTTGTACAATATAAGAAGCCAAATGGCACAAAATTTACACAGCCCCACATAACAGAAACTGTACCGGTATATTCAAATGCAAATTCAGACACAATAATAAGCAGCTTGATAAATCAACTGAATATCAAACACTCTGAATTTGCGGCAAAAGAGTCGGGATGGAGCCTATGCGGTTCATCGCACAAGCTCTATGTTAATATTTCTGAATTCAGCCCATTACAAGGATCTACTTATGTGCTATTGCCTGCTAATATCAAAAACAAAAGAGCCGTGATCAATATAAAAAATGCCGACCAGAAATGCTTTTTGTGGTGTATATTAGCTGCTTTGTATCCAGTTTCAGGCCATCCTGAGAGAATAACTTATTACAAACAGCATGAACATGATTTTGACGATGTAATGGAGGGTTTGGATTATCCAATGTCAGTTCAGAATATTGATAAATTTGAAAAAAAGGCCAGGCACATCAATGGCAAACAATTATCTATTAATGTATTTATTTGTTCTACTGGCAATTGCCCGATAGCACCTCTCAGAATCAGTACAATTGATGATGAATCTGCAATTCCGATTGATCTGCTCTTAATTGAAGGAGATGATACATATCATTACACTCTGATACATAATCTTCAAGCTTTAGTGAGAACACAACTAGACAAAACTCATACAATATTCAAGTTGTGTAGAAGATGTTTAACTGTATTTGATGGTAGAAAAATGGTGAATGGTGTTTGTGAAGAGAGTGCAGAAATTGCTAAAAACAAGTTAATTGAGCATCTGAAATACTGTGGGAACCATAAGCCTGTTCATATGGTGATGCCCAATCCAAGTGAAAATTGCAAATTCAAAAAGTATGAAGCCTTGTTGGAACACCCAGCATATATTGTCTGTGATTTTGAATCGAATCTCAAATCTCTTGCATTCTGTAGCCCAGATCCAGAAGAATCCTCAACTACACCATATCAGTTACATGAACCTTCCAGCTTTTGTTGTGTGGTTATACGGGATGGTGTTGTTATTAAAGAATATTCATACAAGGGACCAAATGCCATCAAAATATTTGCACATATAATAGAAAATGTATGCCGTGACATAGCATCTAACATCTTATTAATATCAAAACCTATGTTGCCTTTAACAGAGAAACAGATTGAAGATTTCAACAATGCAGAAAAATGCCCGGTATGCGATTCTGAATTTTCAGATGCAAATATCAAGGTGAAACACCATTCTCATACAGATGGTAAATTCTTAATGGCCCTGTGTAATAGCTGTAATATTCAGATCAAGAGACCAAGATTTATCCCCATATTTTGCCATGGAGCATCCAATTATGATTTCCATCATTTGATCAGGTACGAGGGGTTTGACAAGCAGAATTTAAATATTTTAGCTGAAAATGATGAAAAATATATATCTATTAGCAAGATAATTAAAGTTGATGGTGTTCCTATTCACATAAGATTTCTTGATTCTTACAGATTTTTACCTGCTAGCCTGGCTACACTGGCCTCTCAATTATCTGATGATGACTTGAAAATCACACGTGCCTCGTTTCCAAATCTGGACCTGAAATTAATTAGGCGGAAGGGTGTATATCCATATGACTATGTCACAGATTTTTCTAAATTTGATGAGTGTTCCCTGCCACCACAAGAAGCATTTTACAGCAAAATCAGAGGATCTGGAATCAGTGACGAAGATTATCACCATGCCAAATTGATGTGGAAGAGTTTAAAATGCAAGACATTTGGTGATTATCACATGGCTTATTTGAAACTTGATGTTACTCTCTCAGCTGATGTATTGCAAGCATTCAGAAAATCTTCCATGCAAAATTATGGACTGGACCCAGTGTATTTTTACAGTGCCCCGGGCCTAGCATGGGCTGCAATGTTTTTCAACACCAAAATGCCATTGGATCTGATCCAAGATCAAGATATGTATCTGTCTATGGAGGAATGCATAAGAGGAGGGATGGTGCAATGTTCTCAGAGATATGCCAGAGCAAATAACAAATATATGCCTGATTATGATCCAGCACGGCCATCAAATTATTTACTGTATGTGGATGCCAACAGCCTCTATGGTTACGCCATGATGCAAAAACTGCCATATGCAGGGCTTCAATTGGTTGAAGATTTCAATATTGAGGATCTTCAGGACTTTGATGACCGTGAACATGGCCTAATCTTAGAGGTTGATCTGACAATTCCAGATCATTTGCACAATAAATTTTCTGATCTGCCCCCAATTCCCGAGGTTCAGTGCTCACCTGGTTCTAAACAGAAGAAGCTCATGATGACTCTGGAGCCAAAACAGGGGTATGTTACATATTACAAAAACCTCCAGTTCCTGATGAAACATGGTGTTCAAGTGACCAAAATTGGCAAAGTTTTGAGGTTCAGGCACTCAGAATGGTTGAAACCATACATTGACACAAACACAGAGCTTCGAACATCTGCAATGAGCGAATTTGATAAGGCCTTGTTTAAATTGATGACGAATTCTGTGTTTGGCAAAACAATTGAAAATGTCAGAAAACATAGCATTGTTAAAATAAATACTGACCCCAGCCTGAGCAAAAAATTGGTTGCAAAGCCTAATTTCAATTACAGAAGAATTTATGATGAGCACATGGCACTTTTCAACATGAAGAAAACAAAGATTAAGTTTGATAAACCTATTTATGTAGGGGCTGTGATATTGGAATTGTCCAAATTACATATGTTAATATTGTATTATGAGGTGCTGAAACCTTTTTATGGTGATCGTGTAAAATTATTGTACATGGACACGGATAGTTTTATTCTTGATATTCAAACAGAAGATGTTTATCAAGATATGTCACAGCCTGAATTGTTTCAATACTTTGATACTAGTGAACATACAAGAATTCAACACCACCACAACAAAAAGGTGCCTGGCAAGTTAAAAGATGAGACACTTGGTGATGTTATTGTGGAATTTGCTGGGTTAAGTGCCAAGATGTACAGTTTTAAAACATGTAGTGCTGTTGTCAAAAAGGCCAAGGGCATTGGCAGAGTAACTGTTGAAAAAGATCTCCAATTTGAAGATTATAAAAATTGCATCAAATCACAGAGTTCAATTAGAACATCAGAAAATAGAATTCAGAGTGAGAATCACTTGCTGACTTCAAATATTGTAACAAAAGTGGCCCTGGACCCACATGATGACAAGAGATGCATTTTGTCATGTAACATACATACTTTACCTTGGGGGCATTGTGATTTGAAAAGTGGCAAACAATGCCCAATTACAGAGCATGATTTGAAATAAATAAACATGCCCATGAACTTATTTGGGTTCAAAAAACAGGCTATTATGGACCTGCCCACACCACAACCCTCTCCTGATATGCTGTCTAAACTGAGTGGCTTGTTAATTATTCATCTGAACAGCATATTTACAGATAATGATGAAGAAACAGGCAAAACATTGTACATATTTAACAATAATTTAAATCATTACCAATTACCTGTAGGTGGGCAATTACAATTTATTACAACCCCTGAGGGTGATGTCAAGATTTCAGTGGGGAGAAATATTTATAGAATTAAGCACTCAAACATGATTTCTGGCACTGTATATACTGTTTCTGCTGGTGACTGCTTATATATTGAGGTTCCTGGATCATATGACAAGCTTATACCCTTTTTTATAGAATTAAGAATCAGATACTCTATAATAAATAACTACTAAATCAAAATGCCTAATGATATATTTGGCCACACAAGGCATGAAGATCACAGTGATGAGATTCTGATGCTTGATGTCAGAGTCAAGAAATTAAGAAGTGATTTACAAGCTTTACAAACCACACTCAATGCCAGTCTTCAATTAGAAATTACAAATTTGCAATCACAATGCATGGACCCTCTTCTCAAAATTGATTCCGAACTCAAATTGTTGCTTCAAAAATATACTGATCTGGCCACATTGGATAATTTTCAAAGTTTAGAAGAAGCTGTAGCAGCTCTTCAAGCCAAATTTAAGACCCAGGCCACCAACTCTGTGCAATTGAAACAACAATTGGAAGAGCAGATAAATAATGTCCAGGCACAGCTCCAAACAATTGTCAAAAGCATAAAATCACAAGAAGATTTTGATCTAGTGATTTCCACTCTAAAGGAACAGATTCAGTCACTCCAGATACCTAACCTGGATCCTCTGCACAATGCCATAGCCGAGGTTAAAGAAAAAATTGAGACACTTGAAAATTTTATGAACAGTTTGCCATCTTCTGATGCTTTGAATGCAATAACTCGGAGTGTTGCCAACATCAAGCTGCAACTCGAAACATATGAAGATTTTGGAAAAATTCAAAGTACCATAACCCATCTTGAAGGTACAATAGCAGCAGTACAAAGTGATTTGGCAAATGTACAAGAAACTCGCCTGCCTGGGATTGTAGACACGCTTGTCAGTGTCCAGCAACAAATCACAAAGCTTGAAAACCTCAACACTGAATCTGAGCTGTCACATTTTCATCACTTGATAGATGATATCCAAACAAAACTTGAAATTTTACAACGATCAACACCCTCTCAGGCAGATATAGCCCTGCTCAAAAATGCTATGCAAAATGTGGCTGATGCTTCTGAATTAAACAATGTAAAATTGGCACTTGAATCTTTGCAAAATACAGTATCAAATCTTCCCACATCACAGGAACTTAAAAATATTAAGAGAGCTGTGAATAGGATATTGAAATCAGAAGATATCAAGAATATCCAGACAGAGATCAAACAACTTACTCAGACAGTGGCCACTCTTCCAACCAATCAACATATTAATGAACTGCATGCCCTGTTTGAGGATATCAGAAGACAGGTCCATGATCTTACTGCTCAAAATTCAAAATTGGCAGTTATTGAAAATTTGCAACAAATTGTAGCTAATATCAAGCAACAGCTAGGAACCATGGAATCCAATCAAGCAAATGCTCTGTCTGTTTTTGCCACCCAGCTTCAAGAGATTGTGCAACAATACAAGAAACTTATTGTGGACATAAAAATTAAGCCAGGCCACGATGATGTTGTTAGGACCATCAATGACCACCTTGAATCTGTAACAAGCAGATTGCTTACAGCAGAAAAGGAAATAACAGGCATAATTGAGAATCCAAAACATACAGTAATTCTTGAATTGTACAGCATCCCCAACAAAGAATATAATTCACCATTTACACCAGGCGGCAAAATATATATGCTGTCCCCTGCACAATTTTATTACCAGTTTTTTGTTGGGGGCACACTGAGACCAATCAAGATCAAATATTGGCATCAGCCACAGGCACACCACTACCCCACCTTATCAATAACAAATGCTGAGAACAAAGTAAAAATCACCAGTGTAGAGTTAGAGGATTTTACAGATCCCAATACATTAGAAACATCTTATGTTGAAGATGATGGCACTTTGGAATTTAAAATACAAATAGGGGACAAATTATATTTAGAAAATCCTGCAGTCTCAGCTGCTGAACACCCTATAGTTGCAATATTCTTGTTTTCATATTATGTCTAGAGAAATTATTGTTGATGAATTACACAGACAGGCCCGACATAATTTTAAGAGACTCCCAGTAGTCACAAAAGGCATAGATGATTTATGGCAGAGCGACTTGATTGAGTTGTCAACTGGGCAGTTGAAAAACTTAGACAAAATCAACAAGGGCTACAAGTATCTACTCACTGTGATAGACACATTTTCAAAATTTGCCTGGGCTGTGCCACTCAAATCCAAGACTGGAACATGTGTTACAGAAGCCTTCAGGACAATCATCAATCAGAGTGGAAGATCCCCGCGCTATTTGCAAACAGATAATGGCAAAGAATTTTATAATTCAATGTTCCAACAATTTATTAAAAGCCAGGCAATAAAACATTACTCGAGTTACAGTGATCTCAAAGCCTCAATTGTAGAGAGATTCAACAGAACCTTAAAAAATCTTATGTATAAACAATTCACACTGCAAGGTAATTATAAATGGCTTAATATTCTTCCAGAACTTCTACATAAATATAACAACTCGGTTCATTCCACAATCAACATGAAACCCTCCGAAGTAACTCCATCTGATGAGCAAAAATTGATCAGGACTGTTTATTATCCTAGATACCAGCCAACAACAAGAAGGGCCAAATACAGGGTGGGTGATCAAGTAAGAATTAGTAAATATAAGCACTTATTCAAAAGAGGCTTTACAAGAAACTGGAGTACTGAATTATTTACAGTGGTTCAAGTTAAACCCGGGACTCTTAACACATATATAATAAAGGATCACCGAGGAGAAATTCTCAAAGGCAGGTTCTATGAACAAGAACTCAGCAAAACTAAACAGCCTGACACATATCTCATAGAAAAAGTCATCCGCAGAAAAGGCAACAAGTTACTTGTCAAATGGCTGGGTCATCCGGAAAACAGCTGGATCGATGCAGACAAAATAATAATATGAGCACCTGGGATGTTATAAAAAGGCTGCCAGAACCTGAACAACAGAATAAGATAAATGGAGTGCTGCTGCCTGATAATATTAGATGTCTTATTGTTGGGCCATCTGCTTGTGGTAAAACTACACTAATGGTTGATAATTTTTTATTGGCACCCAACTGGTTAGACTGGAAAAACAGGCACTTGTATGTTTTTTCTAAGAGCTTGGAACAATTAAAATATCAGCAGCTGATGAAGCTATATGATGGATTGGATATTGCCACTTTTGAACCAGATGTTAAGCCACTCCATGACTGTCTCGATAATTCTGTTGTTGTGTTTGATGATGTTATACTGGATAATCAAAACAAGGTTAGAAATTTTTTTACACAGGGCCGGCACAAAAACATTGATTGCTTCTACCTGGCACAGACTTTTTCAAAAATACCGAAGCAGCTGATCCGAGACAACAGCAATTTTATATGTGTGTTTCATCAAGATCATACCAACCTCAAACACATACATGATGAATATGTAGGTGGGGACTTGAGCTACAATGATTTTTCTAAATTTTGCAGCAGGTGCTGGAACCAGGACAGTTATGGGTTTGTCACTATTGATATGACAAGAACACCCAGTAGTGGCAAATATAGAAATAAAATCAACGATTTTCTAGACGTTGAAACATATATAAATAACCATGAAACGACCAGTCATTGATGATCTTAAGTTAAGAGATTATCTTGTAAAAAGATTTAAGGGATGGAAATCAGAGAACCGGGGAATTTATGAAAAACACAAACAAACGGAACAGCCTGTCATTGATGCTATTAATAATTTAGGTAAGAATATCAAAACTGTTACAGAGCAAAATCAAGATTTGATCACAGAGCTTGTACCTGTAGCTGCAAGGAACATATTAGATTATCCATTCACCCCACTTTCTAGTATTCATACACCTAGTCCTATTGCTCCTAGAAGAATTGAAGCTTCACAGGATCCTATTGAATTGGGTCTTCTTGCTCAAAAATATTTAACCACACCTAAAGACAACAAAGATGAGGTGTTTGGCTTATATGCCGACACAGAGCTTGATGGCAGCATTATTCATAGAATTGGCAATTTCAGAGTAACATTTATGGGAGATGATATAATTGTTTATTCAGAATCTCGTCTCGGAGAAAAAGGTGCTTTTGTTAAGTACACCGGCACACCTGGGTTGTGGGAACTGATAACTAGGAAAAGGCCTGGCAGCTATACAGAGCAAGATTATGAGGATTACAAAGAAATATTAATAAAATCAGATGCTCTATACCAGAACAATGATCCCACACAAAAAAGAGTCAAGTCTAGCAGTGGGGCAAAATACAATAATTTAATCAAGCCCATATGGTCACAGATCAAGACAGGTAGTGGAATCAAACAGTACAACACCCTGCCTAAAGAATTTGTGTGGGTTGATGATGTCAGGAAACTTGTAGATAGGTTGCTGGTGATAGCTGGGGAAGAAAATGCTGGCAACCACAATTTTTACAATGAAAAGGTTGGAATTATGGACATGATAAGCACAAAATTGTCTAATTTTATAGTGAATGACCCTAAGGGGATTGGATATCTCATAAAAATTATTAATACTCTACCACCTAAATTTTGGAATGTCTCTGAGGGCCGGGGCCTGGTTAATGACATTATAAACAAGCTGCCATTTGAACTACATATTCCAGGCTATCAGTATTGTGGCCCAGGCACAAAATTGGATCATAGATTAAACAGAGGTGATCCTGGTGTTAATCCCCTAGATGCTGCTTGTAGAGACCATGACATAGCATACAACACACATACTGATCTTGACAAGAGACATGTTGCAGACAAGAAATTAGAAGAGGCTGCATTTGGTAGATTTGTAAGCAAAGATGCATCTTTGAGTGAGAGAATATCAGCATTGGGGACCACCATAGCTATGAGCACCAAACAAAAACTGGGGTGGGGGCTGTGAACATGTATATAATAAACCTACAATGAAGGCCAAGGGTGTTATGTATCAAATACCTTATGCAGGTCTCAAATCTCTTAAAACTATTGACAGTCTCTTGACCAAAAAGCAGCGCAAGAAAAAATATTCTTGTCTTGCAAAGGGGCATGGTATGAAATTGTTGCTTAGTACCCCCCAATTAAAAAAATTACAGCAATCAAGGAAAAAATCACATACAGGGGGTTTCATATTTACTATCCCTGCCATCTTAGCTGCACTCGGGGCTGTTGGGAGCTTGGCTGGGGGATCAGCCGCCATAGCAAAAACAGTAATAGATGCCAAGAAAAATAGGGCAGAATTAGATGAGCAGAGGCGCCATAACCTGGCCATGGAGAAAAAAGGCAAAGGTGTTAAGAGAGCCATGAATAAGTTTAAAAAAAACAAGAGCCGCTTACAAACCAAGATATTGAAGCTTTAATCAAGCCACTGGGCATCAAACATTTTAGAGGTGTGTACATGTCTGATTCTTTACCAGAACAAGCACTCAACAAAGAGTGTGGCATTGTTAATTTAGATAAGTACAAAAATCAGGGCACTCACTGGATCTGTTATCTTAAACACAATAATGCATTTGTGTTTGATTCATTTGGAGGTGTTCCACCTGAAAATTTAGTAAAATATCTAAATTCAGCTAATCTTTATTACAATAATGCCCGTGTTCAAAATTTCAAAGATGTTAATTGCGGACATTTGTGTTTATCAGTTCTTAGATATATGTCTCAAATAAATAAACCATCAATTGAAAATTTTCAAAAGGCCTTGTGGTATCTGAAACATCATGGGGGTATTCCATCTCACCAGCCAAAATTCAATATTGAAACTCAAATTGCATGATGACATAGTGTATCCCAAAACAATAGCTCTCAGAGCATTTTACGGCATGTACTTGATCCCTAATATTACACACCACAACAACACAATTGCAGTAGGGGATCAAAAAATTGTCATCACTCCAGGGCAATATAATCTATCCACTCTAAATGCTCAGTTACCCAGAGGTGTAGTGCTAAGTCAAAATTCTGTCACTCACAGAGTGGAGATTGTATCTGCTACAGAGACAGTGGATCTGGATACTATAGGAGAGCTGTTAGGCTTTGAGAACAACACAAAACTTGAAGCAGGCATCAAACACACTGCTATGAATATACCCAAATTCTTAGCCATAGAGACTCTGAATATTCACTGTAATGTGGCAGAGGGTATGATCACCAAATCAAATGGCATAGGCACTCACAAACAAACCGGCATCATTGCAACATTCAAACCTAATTCCGAATTCATGGAGCCCATCATCTACAATCCATCCCCAACATTATATTTTCCTGTGTGCCATAATAGAATAGATAACATTGAATTGATGGTCACTAATGAAAAAGAAGAATTAGTTGATTTTGCTGGAGCCACAACAACTGCTATCATAGAGATTAATATTTAAATAAAAATACATACGATGGAAAATATTGAGAGTTATGAGCTACAATCATTCCCCCCAAACAGGAGGACATTTGCAAATTTAAATCAACCCAACACGGAGATCGAGGTTGATCTTGATGTAGGGGACGGCTTTATACACCCCCACAGAGCAGATCTATACATCAAGTTTGATGTTGTAAAGCTCGATGGTACAGATTACCCGGCAAATGCAAATATAAGATTGGTGGACAATTTTGTGCCGCATTTGTTCTCTGAAATTGAGATCAGAAAGCATGGTGTTGTTATAAACAGAATAGATTATCCCGGCATTACCTCCACAGCTTTGGCCACACTAAAATTATCCAAAACCGAAGCTTCTTACTACAAAATAGGGGGATTTGAAGCTGGTGAGAAAATATTATCCAAGAACCACACTGTATTGTTCCCCATGCGCCTGTTGCCAGGATTCTTCTCGGATTACAAAGAAATTATGTGGAAGGGCGGGTTAAGAATTACATTTAGAAGAGCTGCAAACGATAATAATGCTTTGATGAGGTACAGCACATTAAACTCTACAGGGGAAGCTATGCCTAATACCTTACCTGATGCAGGCAAATGCATTATACAGACTATGGAGCTAAGAATTCCAGTTGTTGAATACGAAGCCAGTTACGCTCTTAAATACAAAGCAGATATCCTAAAAAATCCACAGATTCCTCTCCAATTTTACACATATCAAGCTGTACAGAAGCCCGCCACTGGTACCTATTATGAATTTGATGCAACAAATTCATTCTCTAGTATTCAATTTGACATGCCTGATTTTGTGGTAGTACTGTTTCAGACTGGGAGACACAACAATCAGGAAAAAAATTCAAGTAGATTTGATAACTGCAACATCAAAAATATATATCTTAAAAATGGTAGAAATGAGGTATTCCCTAGAGAAAATTACAATTTAGACATGTCCAAGGATGATTTTCTTAAATTATATGAAGCTTTTTCGGCTTTCAAAAGGGTCACTACCGGGAATACAGACATGTACTACACACCAGATGAATTCAAGACACGAAGACCCATGTTCGTAATTAACACTTCAAAAAGAAAACAAGTTGTGGTTAATGATAGAACAAACATTAAAATTATCTGTGAATTCCACGAGGCCTTACCTGAAGACACCATTTGTAGCGTCATTCTCATAGGTGAGAAATCATATGTTTATGACGTAAGAAATGAGCGGGTCACAGAGCAGTTCTAGAAGCACGATTCAGGGCTTCCCCCATGGCACAGTGGTAGCGTCGTCGCCTTGTAATCAAGGGGTCCCGGGTTCGATACCCGGTGGAGGCAGACAGTGGTTCGGATCCCACTTTAAAACTGTAGGGCCAGTTCCGATTAGCCTTACTGTGCATAAAGTGGACTTAAAACAGCAACTCGAACTAGAAACACAATTCAAACACAAAAGCCCTTTGGATATAAAACAATACTTTACCGTCAGAAAATATATTTACCTACCCATTTTATACCATCTCTGCCCGTAGCAGATACCTACCTACCAAAAGCTGAAATACAGAAATATTGCAATAATTATTCTGTAAGTTACAGACTTGTATACAACAAGACCAAGCCTAAATGCAATTCAGTTTGCAATGACAATATCCAGGAATTTCCTCAATATGATGGATGGTCCCTGAAAAGATACATAGTGTAGATAAGAATTTCTCTTTGAGTTCCATGACAAATGACCTGTAATTTCCCCTCGGAAAAGGCACAATAATATCAAGAGATATAATCATTCAGGCATATAGAAAGAAGGCAATTATTCTTTGATGATGAATAACTCTGAAAAAACGCAGTGTAGATTATATCTCTTGGCATACAACTCACGGGCATGCATGATTAATTGTTGGCCGAAATATGGGATTGATCAAAAGATTGGAAAATACATGCAATGTTTACTTGACCTCCATTCTGTTGTATTGATTATGCAGTTTTGCCCCGTATTGTTGTTACCCAGTTAACAAAACTCTGGTGATTCTTAATAGAGAATAATTTTACTCTGTTGATAGCTCCCAGATCTTAAATTTGGTAAAAAATATTATACAACAGAGCAAAATTATTCTCAAAATCTTACATATGGAATGCCACATCTATCAGGACTCGAACCCGGAGCCCCTTGTTTACATTAACATTTTGCCATCAGATTTTATGAGGACTCAAACCCGAACCTTTTGATTACAAGGCAATGCACCACACTCCACTCGGTCTCAGAACCCAATAGATATCTTCAAGATTCCTGGGATTTTCACAGAAAAACATACTATAAGCTTAATTTCTGGTGTAGCCAAAAATATATCAATTTTTGACAAAAATCTGGCTAATGCAACTTTTGTAAGTATGCACAAATCAATCTGAAGAGCTCGTACTTTCTGAAAAATTCCCGAGGGCATTTTTTACAAAAATCTTGAATTATAAGAGCTCCACACTTGAGCAAAAACTCATATGCTCATGTTGTGCAAGGTTTAAGTGTAACAAAGCTGCTGGAGAGGGGTTCGTACTTTCCGGTCCTGTCCGTACCACAAGTACCACTACTTATATTCTATTCTAATTTTTACAGATTTCTTTTAGATCCATCTCCATCTTCGTTTTGGTCTTTTACCATTAGGTTTCCCAACAAGATTCCTGTAAAATCTTTTTTATTCCTTTCTATTTCGTGCCCACCTAAGTATTCGTGATTTAATCATCAATCTAATAATACTTGGAAACTAACATAAAATATGTACTTCTAAATTATGTAACCTTCACCATTCACTTGTTTCTTCACCCCTTTTAGGCTGAAATATTTTCCTAAGGATCTTATTTTCAAATACTCTCAATTTATGTTTTTTTTTTCAATTGTAAGAGACCAAGTTTCACACCCATATAATACTACAGGCAAAATTACTGTTTTGTATATTTTAACTTTTATTTTCTTAGATATTAAACGAGAAGACATGCATTTCCTGAATTAAACCTACTTAAGAGACCTGTAGGAAGACCAAAACAAAGATGGAGAGACAACATTGAGATGGACCTAAAGGAAATCGGTAGGGATAGAAAAAGGTATATAGAACTTGCTCAAGATAGGGACAGATGGAAGGCCTGTGTTGCTGCAGCCATGAACCTTCGGGTTTAAGAAGGCTAGGGAGTTAGTTAGTTAGTTAGTGTGTCTCACTGCTACACGGAAAATCCTACAGGAGTTTCATTTTTTCTTGGAAGTCTGAGATTCACCGAACCCCATATAGTACTAATTATCTTCATCGTTGCGATATAAAAAAAACATAAGTATTTGTGTTGTGAATAGAAGAGCCGGAAAATCGCATGTCACGGCATTTGATGTTATCTGTAACAAAAAAAAAAGCATGAGGATCATGTCGGAAATGCACTTGTAAAAAGCGAGGCTTGCAGCATGAAGCTTCGAGGATGCCAGTTCCTAATTAGCTCCGTATTAACCAACTAATTATTTTGCCTTCTTAAACTTGAAGATTTAGCAACAAAAGCCTTCCATCTCTCAATTTTGTACTAATCACACAGCTGGAAGCTTGCGTGTATCACCCTCACTGTTTATTCAGCTCTTGACCTTAACTACTGATCATGCATTTTTTATTGCATGTTTCCCATGTCAACACAAAATATATATTTTCTCTTGGATTAATTTTAACTATGATGATGAAAATTTAAGAAAGAGTAGAGAGAGAGAGAGAGAAAAAGAAAAAATACCATAACAAATAGCTTCTAACATTTTAAGATATATCCTACCATATTCTACATATTCAACGAATTCATTTGATTACAATGCAACAACATTTTATTATTACATCATATGTTTTAATATTTTCATAGTCATCCAAACGTTTGACAAAACATTTTTTTTAGTTACGAAGATAGGAAGAGAACAAAAAAAGTTGAATAAATTTCGAGAAGTATTTCTTAATAGGGGGACGCAGTGTTTTAATTTTTTTTTATTTCTTTCTTTCGTGTAACCACTATGTTATCGATAGGAACAAGGCAAGACCAAACATTACCACTATGTTATTATATTGAAGGGGGATTTTCCATTATCACACACAAAACTTAGTACCTGTCTGCATCCATACCTAGATCAAAAGATTCGAACCCCTTGTAACTTATTTAATTATTTACGCTTGTGCTTGTATTTGCTCTCTTCGGGTTTAAAAAAAAAGCTTAGAGAGTTAGTTAGTTGGTTGTTTCCCACTGTACTATTTCAATTTTTGAATAATCACATGTTAGTTATGAATGCATCGTTGACATCCTGTCTAATCATATATGTGTTTGGGCTAAGGTTTCGTATCTACCTGCAACATTATTTCTTTTCTTCTTTTTCTTGTTATCTGCTTTCTATATTTAACATTAGAAACAACACATTCCCATTAACAATATTTCATGTTATGCAAAACATTTAAGTTTATACACCATCAGGGTGTGGGATTGCAACAACATTACCACTACGTCATCCAACAAAAAAACCAGAATCGGTATTGTTATATTTTATTGCTCAGGTCATTTCATTTTTTAATATGTATAGCTATAGTGAACATACTAACTTAAGCCCTCAGACTCGTAAACCAACAAAAATACACCTCTGTTAACTGTCTTGTATTTGGGAAGGGGGTAGCTGTTGGTGCAATACACTTTGAAGTTTTTGTTTTCTAAGTGCCACACATCAATTTCATCATAATTATCATTATTCATCCTCATCGTTGTTATTAGCTAAAATTGCCTCTTCTTTTTTACAAATTTTCGTACTGATATCGTCTTAGCAGATTAACAGAAATCGTCTGAAGTTTGAACTCGTGACCCCTCCCAATACCGTTGCAAGCTTATTTGTGATTGTTCTCCTCAATTATTCAAAGTACCTCACTTTCATATTCAAATACACACAAGTAAAAAAAAAGTTCATATCACATTAGTGATTTTAAATTGTATTCTTGGGGGCCACTTTCTAACATTGTTGCCTGATATTAAAATAAGCGAAAACACTCTGCTATGCTTAAAAAAAAAAAAAAAAACATTCAATCATTGTCAGATTGTACAACTGTATAGGTCGAGGTTTATAAGCCTCGTCCATCTCATTCTAGGGACTGCATATTTTGTATACAGTTTATAGTGGAATCACAACACAGGTTGTTAAGAATATCGTCAGTAAATATGAGAATTCTTGCTGTGAAATTTCTATGCTGTTTAACCTAATAGAATTCGAATCCCCGAGAGAGCCAAGTACTGAGCTTTAGCATTCCATATTAGCAAAACCTTTATACGTACGTATTTATAACCTCAATTTACTAATCAGGAAATCCCCCTTAGCCAACCAATTAGCACATTTTATATGACCTTCTATAGAGGAAGAGGACATGACATTTCCGAGCCGGTATTATTGATGTGATATTCTTAACAAGTTAATGCACATATATAGCTGTAAGTGTATCAATCTTTATGCAAACAAAACAAATAATTAGGAAATTCTTTTTAACCAAACAATCAACAAACATTTCTCTTTTTTATAGAGAAAAAAAAAGCATAACATTCCCGAGACAGCATTATTGATGTAACATTCTTAACAAGTCAATGCCTTAATGTTTACACACATACATAAGCGCATCAATCTCTAATCCAAGCTAAGGTCTAAATCACAAACCCCGACACCTTCTGTAAACAAACGGTCTCACCAATTCGATGTATCACTCCGCGTCAGCTGATCCATGACCGCAATCATCTGCTGTTACACTCATAGTTCGCCGCACCTATTCATTTTATATAAGAGCCTCTGAATGTGAGAACCCGCTCTCAAAACATCAGACGAATATGCAGCCGCATACATTGTTACTCTCCCGGTCATTCTCTCTTTCATAACCCTTAAAACTGCAGACACTGACACACCACTGCACTGGGATACCAACTTAGCCACTTCATTTGCTGGTTTCTCAAGATACCACTGACAGAACGTTACATAAATATTGAGTAGAATCTGTTTCTCACCCCTTTTCAAAGGCTGTCCTTGCTGGTGTTTTGAAAACAAGTTCGGAGAACACTGAGACCTTCCCGCACGCACAGAACTCGGCATGTTATTTTTCTAAGGATAAGTCAGGCAATATTACTAAGTTGCACTACTTCCTTGCTGTTCACATGATTATTTTTAGAAAATAACCAATGTTATAAAATATTATTATGTACACGAATCTCTAAGCTCATTGAAAGTTACAATGAATATTACTACAAAATATTCACACTTATCTTGCCTTGCCATGTCACCAAGTTATTTTACGAAGTGCACTCTATTTGGCGAAAAAAAATCGTTATTAGGATGCTTGTCAAAATTTCCAACCGCAATAAATTTACTAACTTTCTTTGTCATCATCATCAATATATTTATTGGACTTACAGCATTGCATATGGCTGTTTATGCCCATTATATATTTTATTTACATAAGATACAATTTACATAAAATCTACAAACAAATTTCAAATACACTCCTATCTATATCATCCTTAGAAATATACATTACCATGTTATATCATTTTGTCTAAAAAGATGCAAGTAAAATATATTCAATTCGCATGCAAAAAAAAAAAGCCAAATTTATGGGAACTAATTACTGGTGCAAAAAGTTAATCATAAAAATGAAGCAATAAGTACAAAAAAAAGCATTGGGTTTAAAGTGAGACGTCATTTGCGGCAGCGTATCCCATACTACAAATTTGCCATTGTTTTACCTTACGTAATAAATCCTGTAACAACGCTGGATTTTCGTGTGGATTATTTTACTTCTATGAGTTTGCAATGCTTTCTGCATGCAGGCGGTTTTGTTTACAGAAGGTGTCAGGGTTTGTGATTTAAACTATAGTATTATTGACGTGACATTCTTAACAGGTTGACGTCACATATACACACACGCACGCACAGTCAGGGAATGTTTGCAGAAGTTGACTTGCTCACCGAGTTCAGACGTTTACTCATTGATGACTCCGTCGTTGTCGTCTATAAAAAAAACCTAAGTATTTTGCAAACAATAAGAGTTATCGAAAAATCTCCTCTTGTCGATTTTTTTTGGTGACGTGGAGTACGCGTAGAGAGGTCGGGTTTAGTGTATCGGTCGAATCTCGGTGTCCTCTGTCCTCCCATACCAAAATAAACATAGGTCGTCATAAAACCAATTTTTTTCGTTAATCGAAAATTTTCCAAGTCCACAGCGTTAAATTGCAAGTATATCTAGAATTTTTGATAAACAGAAGTGTCCCATAGGATTTTTTGAGAAAAAAAAAACACGTGAAACTCTACAGAGGTATATGGTTATCTAACCACGGCCGTTAGAACCTTTACTTTTTTGGTTGGGCACCACGCACTCCTGGCGAGGTTATAAAAGCCAGGTATCCTAAAAAACAACAATTATTATTTGTTTGTTTGCGTCACAATACAGAAATAATAAAAAACACGCGCGCGCGTGTGGCACATCATTCCCCCGAGAGAGGTTTACAAAAATCACGATATATAAACATTTGGTCCCCCGGGGACTTGGAAAATTACGATAAGATGTATTCGCTCACCATTGTTGCCAGCTATAGGTCTCTCTCTCTCTCTTCATCTTACAGCAACATTGGCATCTCTATTTTTTTAGTTGCAGGTGGTTTGCCAACACACTCTAGTTAATAATACTACATATTATACACACACACACACATACTGTGTTGCCATCCACCCATCTCTCTCTTTTACGGCAGTGCGTGTTTGTTGCCGGCTCTCCTTGCCCAGTATGTGTAGGTTGGCAAAAATTGCTTTATGCACTGTAAGGCAAGCCTCAAGCAAGGTTGCCAGCTCCCTGCTTTAGGTTAGGTTAGACCAAGAAAAAAAAGCTGTAGGTAGGCTGTCGGTTGTTTAACTCTTCCCTTTTTCTTTTTCTCCTCTCTCTTTTTTGTAAAAAGCTATGGCAAAAATACCAGTAGGTTGGCAACCTTGCTTTATGCACTGTAAGACAAGCCTCAAGCAAATTTGCCAGCTCCTTGCTTTAGGCTAGGTTAGACCAAGAAAAAAACCTTGGTGATTTTTTCGAGTAAAATATTGGCAACACTGCAAGAAAATAGGGCTTATGCCTTACAAAAACAAACCATTAAGACGAGCCCCACCGAGCCCCACTTTCGGTTTTTTGAACTCTCTATTTGGGTCTACTTCAACCTGGGAGAGAAGATAATGCCCGAGGGCAAAACCGTGCAGACGCTCTACGAGAAAAACAAGATAGACAATCTGTTGCAGTACAACATCCAGGATTCGATGCTTGTGAGAGACGTGTGTTTCTGAAAAACAGACTCGTGCAAACAATCGTCTCAACATACTGCCAGAGCGTGTTGCGCGCGGACCAGGTTCGAGGGCACAAACTCAACTTGTATCTCTCGCATTACTATTTCAGCAAAGCATTGCAGAACAAGCGATGTTTGTGTTTCCCACCCGGCACGGAAGTTGATGTTTATCGCAGCGTCACGAATCCCACCCCGGCTGCACGGAAGCTAATCTTCACGTGTATTTCTCATAGGACACGTTTAATGTCACGTGCATACGTAAAATTATGGCCTTGCGTAAAAAAATCAAAAAATTTAAGAACAATAAAACTTTGCCGCCGGGCAAACTGCTCAAAATAGACACCAAACAGAACACCTCCGAAGAGATTCGCCCCCACGTCAATCAATTTTATGTTCAAAAGCCGTACGGGAAAACTTTTACTTCTTGGTTGGGCACCACGCACCCTGGCGAGGTTATAGGGGCCAGGTATCCTAAAAAACAACAATTATTATTTTGTTTGTTTGTTTGCGTCACAATACATGCGCGCGTGTGTGTGTGTGTGCGTGTATGTGTGTGTGTGTGCGCGGCACATCGTTCCCGAGAGAGGTAGGTTTACAAAAGTCACGATATACAAACATTGGCCCCCGGGAGTTGGAAAATTACGATATGGCGCATTCGCTCATTACTGTTCCCAGCTATAAGTTTTTCTCTCTCTCTAGCCCTTGCCAACTAAAAAAAAGTGTAGGTAGGAGTTGGTAACACTGCGAGAAAATAGAGATCATGCCTTACAAGAAAAAACCATTAAGGCGATTTTTATTTGATGACGTTGAACCCGTGCAGTGTTGCCACCCATCCATCTCTCTCTTTTACGGCAGTGCCGGCTCTCGTTGTTTAGTATATGTAGGTTGGCAAAAATTGCTTTATGCACTGTAAAGCAAACCTCAAGCAAAGTTACCAGCTCCTTGCTTTAGGCTAGGTTAGACAAAAAAAGCTGTAGGTAGGATGTCGGTTGTTTAACTCTTCCCTCTCTCTCTCTCCTCTCTCTTTTCTTTGTAAAAAGCCATGGCAAAAGTACCAGTAGGTTGGCAAACTTGCTTTATGCACTCTAAAACAAGCCTCAAGCAAGGTTGCCAGCTCCTTGCTTTAGGTTACGTTAGACCAAAAACCTTGGTGATTTTTTTCGAGTAAGATGTTGGTAATACTGTGTCCGAAAATAGGGGGGGTTTATGCCTTACAAGAGCAAACCATTAAAGCAAGCCCCACCAAGCTTTACTTTCGGGTGTAGTGTTCGCAACACTGTGAGAAAAAAGTTGCCAGCTCCTTGCTTTAGGTTAGGTTACCCCAAAAACCTTGGTGATTTTTTCGAGTGAGGAGTTGGCAACACTGCGAGAAAAAGGTTGCCAGCTTCTTGCTTTAGGTTAGGTTACCCCAAAAACCTTGGTGATTTTTTCGACCAAAAACCTTGGTGATTTTTTCGAGTGAGGAGCTGGCAACACTGCAAGAAAAAGGTTGCCAGCTCCTTGCTTTAGGTTAGGTTACCCCAAAAACCTTGGTGATCTTTTCGACCAAAAACCTTGGTGATTTTTTCGAGTGAGGAGCTGGCAACACTGCTCCTCACTTCAGCTCCTCACTTGAGGGCGCAGAACCGGGCTGATTGCACTACTGTTCAAACTTATATGTTTGAACAAAAATGTGTTCAAACTATTTGGTTTAAACTATGCAGCAACTACTCAACATCTGAGTCCCAACAATCTTGAGACGTGCTAAAAGTCATTTGTTCGAATTTATTTGTTTTAAGAATATTTGCCTGATAGCGCCGGTGACGCGTGCAGGTCACTGGGAATGAAATTTCTATACCTTATGATTCCAAATAGAAAATGCTTAACTTACAAATAACAACATCTACTTTCCATAATAAGGACACTAACCCAATTTACAAACACATGCGGAATTCCCCCTCTGAAAAGGAAGAATTAAACATTTAAGCATTGTCACAAATAACCAAATACAGATGAAAGAAAATGTTAAAGAACGCAAATATGAGCACAAAGAAACAATGAACTCATTTATTGAGTTGAATAATTACACATGTTTCATGCTTATGAGAGCATTATCAGTCCGCTGATTTGAAAGTACTTGAACAGAACTTTTCAACCTTACTGATGCATATATTGTTTTTAGTATCAAGGAGTGTATCTCCTTATTGAACTATGATATGTGAATCAACTGTCAATACGTTGATCGTGAAAATTACCATATATGGTCATGTGACCTTCAAGAACTTATCAATACCAAATGCACACCATGCAATAGATATCTGCAAAAATATATACATATGGTATATGTGATCAACGAGAAGTTAACAATATCCAATATACATCAAACCAAACAATTCTGTGACATATAACGTCCAATATTTATCATGGCCAAATTACCACTTTATATATTATCAAATGTCAAACGCGTTTCGCTCAAGATGCTAAGAATTCAAATTTCAGACATCAATGGCGTCCATTTACGTCGCGCTCCTCCACGCGGTGCAAATAATGATTTGTTCGTTATCCAAAGAACCACACTGACCACACGCTAGCATGCTTCGAAATACATTAACAGACGGGAAGATCTACCAACAAGCGTCGAAACATGAGCTCATGCAATACTAAAAGTACATATGCAGCTTACCTCTCTTGTGATATCACGAGGCAAAATCCGCTACTCATTCCACCTTGTTTAGTTCCAGCATTCCAAGTCCAGCTCGCCTTCCCAACGATCCGTGCATATTCCAAACATTGGCTTAACTTTTCCAGTCCTAAGGCCAAGTAAAGTTATCGTGCGACTCAGGCGTCCACGCCGAAATGTGCAGATTTTGGTCACCGTTTATTCATTGCGATGCCGTTTGTTCAGCGTCCATTCCGCCAGAATCCACTCCTTTTTTCTTCTTCTTTTAGTCCTCGTTCCCCCATCCTTTTGTGCAGAGCACGATTGTCTTTACCAAATCAACAATTTACTTGATTAAGAAACCACACGTTAACAAATATGCGTATGCGTTAAGAATCCTATTGTAATACTTATTGAGATAAACTTTTTGCTGTCAATTATACGATGGCACCTAGACCAATACGCTGTAAATTTTATAATTTTCCGCCATTACTGCGAATTGCCCATGCGTGCAGTGGCCGACACTTCAAAATGTCCCTGTGTATAAGCAAACCGGATATCAAACAAAGGAACTTACAATTTAAATACGTACACCGGCCAGAGCCATCTAGCGACTCTTCGCGTAACTACGAAAGCAACAAAGTTTTTATACTGCATTGACATTCCACCTGTCTTGAATTATCTACACTAGAAGAGTTCATCGTCTTAGGACGTGAGTTGGGCTACTTTACCCCAGCAAACACACACGAAACTCAAGTTACCAGAATGCCTTATGACAGCTCGTCATAAATGGCGCCCAACATAGGGCTCAACCCTCTCACACTACTTTTGATACAATGTTAATTTTAGACTTACATTAATTAAACATTCATATTCTACATATACACTAACATACATATTTAAAATATACAGACATACTACTTTATTGTTTACAATATGAAACATCCCGGATCACCAACCCTGGTGACTCCATCATTCTCCAGAAAGAAGGAACCCCGCATGTGTCTTGGTGTCTTGCATAACATAGTGGCTTGTATATTCTTGGTCGGAGCATGAAACAAATAAATGCCTAGGCCCACCGCAACATTATACTTACTTGACTATTAGCCCGCAGCAAGCATAACCTAACTTGACCTTTACCACATCATTCCTGCCCTCACCCGCAATTTGAACATCACCCCCATGGATCTACCTAAACAACTTTTACTTTGCTTCTGGATTCATTCTATCTGAGCTAATCACTATTTAAAGGCGTAGTATGAGCCTTGTGTGTTACTACCCTATTGCGCTAAAGTTGGTATTTTCTTAGATCTGACAACAACAACAATGCAGATAGTGGTGTTCCTAATATTAATGAGAAGAATAAGAATGCCCTTGAGAAATCTATCGTTGAAAATGTTTTATCTTATTTTGGAGCAATCAGGAAACTTTCAGGCTCATCTCGCATGCTAGTACGCCGCAGAAATTTCACCTACTTTTTTCACCTAAATTTCACTTTACCCATACGAGAAATTTTAACCTTACACTTCCCCTACCCCACCTTTATCTACACTGTCTTTAACTACAACGTCTGATTCACAGCTAAACCCCATCGTCTGTAACAATTCATCCACACCCTCCAAATTCAAATCTAGTAATCTTTGCACCCACATTTTTACCTTGTCCTCTGAACAATTCCAAACTTTACAATTTTCTATCGACTGGTGATCAATTTTTTCTCCTGGCACACAATCTATTAATGACAGCGTAGAATCTTTACTGTTCTTTACACAAAGGTAAGGGCCGACAAAGAGGTCACAATATTTCCTTATCCCCTTATCTCCGGTGCCACTTAAGAACTGATTTTTAACGAAGACTAGCATACCCTCTCTTACTACAGGTTTCACATCCATCTTAGCATTTTGTTGCTTCAATTTATTTTGCCTTTTACTGAGGCTAGACAGATTCGCCATAACAAACTTGTCCTTCCAAGTGACATTGTTAGCATCGACCCCCAGCGTCGGTATATCGGTCAAACTCCTTGTCATGTTTAATCTCAACTTCATTGGAGAATATCCTGTTTGTGACGAAGTGGAACAATTCAGAAGGCGCAGAGCTTCAGGTACTCTTTCCGGCCATTTGTTATGATTGGAATTACAGAGTATTCTCATAAAACGGTTCAATTCCGAATGATAGCGCTCTACCCAATTTGAGCTCGGATGGTACACCGGAGTGTAAACAAGTTGTACCCCCCATGTTTTCATTGAATTCTGAAAAATTTTCGACTTAAATTGTGGCCCATTATCAGAAACTATCCTCTGAGGAATCCCCAAATGAACGAAGTACACTTTTGACAATTTATTCACAAAGGTATTAGCATTGCTATTAACCACCGGGTATGCCACCAAATACCATGTTGCTGCATCTAGGACCGTAAACAAACATCTTTCTCGCTTAGGCCCCAGCGCAAACGGACCCTGCAGATCAATAAACAAAATCTGCCCTGGCATATCTGTGAAATGAGACCTTGCAACAATTTTAGCCGGATGTTTGTTCGGTTTTGTACGCTGACACAGCTCACAGTTTTTTACATACGACTTAATATCAGACTTCATTCCTTGCCAATAGAAAACCCGATATAAGTGAGATAAAGTTTTGGCAACACCGAAGTCTCCCATGTCATCACTCTGTAAATCAATCAACTCCTCCTTGGTGAAAATCTTCTGATTTAAATGCGTAACTACAGAAACATTTACCAAAAATTGGGAACCAGGTGTATCTGGAAAGTTTCTATTCATTGAAACGTTCATCAAAGACAAGTCCGGTCCCAAAGAATCTACTTCTCTAAGAGGTGTGAACTTCAAAAGTGCTTTACCATTGGGAGTATGATAAAAGAAAGCATCTACGTCAAAGTTTAGTTCACCGTGAACCCCATATATCACATCTAAACCTAGAAAAACGAGTACATTTAATTTTTTCACCACTAGAAACTGTACATAATAATCATGCCCCTCCAAATTGATCATCAACTTCGTGATTCCTTCAACAGATTTAGACCTCGAACCAGTATAATCTACTAATTTAATATTGGATGCTGGTTCCAATCTTGGTCTCGAATTCAAAGACGAAATCGATTTCCAAGTGTTAAATTCGAGGAGAGACACCTCGGCACCACTATCACAGAGAGCATTAAAAACTTTACCTAATATGGCAATTTTAATCATAGCAGACGTATGTCGTTGGTAATCCACATTAACAGGTATTGTTGAATTCATTGCATCAAGAAAATCACTCTCCACTTCCAACGTATCATTTATATTTACAAACTGTATAGCAGGAAATTTTACCTCACCCTCACCCCCTGCCCGTTGGTAAGAGCTCCTCTCCCGTTTTCCGACCTGAGTGGTTCATTGGAAGTCTCTTCGACAGCATGTATCTCTGCCTCGACTACAAACTGAGAACTAGATTCAGGACTCATAATCTTGCGACGAGCTACATGACATTCGTTCAAACTTATATGTTTGAACAAAAATGTGTTCAAACTATTTGGTTTAAACTATGCAGCAACTACTCAACATCTGAGTCCCAACAATCTTGAGACGTGCTAAAAGTCATTTGTTCGAATTTATTTGTTTTAAGAATATTTGCCTGATAGCGCCGGTGACGCGTGCAGGTCACTGGGAATGAAATTTCTATACCTTATGATTCCAAATAGAAAATGCTTAACTTACAAATAACAACATCCACTTTCCATAATAAGGACACTAACCCAATTTACAAACACATGCGGAATTCCCCCTCTGAAAAGGAAGAATTAAACATTTAAGCATTGTCACAAATAACCAAATACAGATGAAAGAAAATGTTAAAGAACGCAAATATGAGCACAAAGAAACAATGAACTCATTTATTGAGTGGAATAATTACATATGTTTCATGCTTATGAGAGCATTATCAGTCCGCTGATTTGAAAGTACTTGAACAGATCTTTTCAACCTTACTGAAGCATATATTGTTTTTAGTATCAAGGAGTGTATCTCCTTATTGAACTATGATATGTGAATCAACTGTCAATACGTTGATCGTGAAAATTACCATATATGGTCATGTGACCTTCAAGAACTTATCAATACCAAATGCACACCATGCAATAGATATCTGCAAAAATATATACATATGGTATATGTGATCAACGAGAAGTTAACAATATCCAATATACATCAAACCAAACAATTCTGTGACATATAACGTCCAATATTTATCATGGCCAAATTACCACTTTATATATTATCAAATGTCAAACGCGTTTCACTCAAGATGCTAAGAATTCAAATTTCAGACATCAATGGCGTCCATTTACGTCGCGCTCCTCCACGCGGTGCAAATAATGATTTGTTCGTTATCCAAAGAACCACACTGACCACACGCTAGCATGCTTCGAAATACATTAACAGACGGGAAGATCTACCAACAAGCGTCGAAACATGAGCTCATGCAATACTAAAAGTACATATGCAGCTTACCTCTCTTGTGATATCACGAGGCAAAATCCGCTACTCATTCCACCTTGTTTAGTTCCAGCATTCCAAGTCCAGCTCGCCTTCCCAACGATCCGTGCATATTCCAAACATTGGCTTAACTTTTCCAGTCCTAAGGCCAAGTAAAGTTATCGTGCGACTCAGGCGTCCACGCCGAAATGTGCAGATTTTGGTCACCGTTTATTCATTGCGATGCCGTTTGTTCAGCGTCCATTCCGCCAGAATCCACTCCTTTTTTCTTCTTCTTTTAGTCCTCGTTCCCCCATCCTTTTGTGCAGAGCACGATTGTCTTTACCAAATCAACAATTTACTTGATTAAGAAACCACACGTTTACAAATATGCGTATGCGTTAAGAATCCTATTGTAATACTTATTGAGATAAACTTTTTGCTGTCAATTATACGATGGCACCTAGACCAATACGCTGTAAATTTTATAATTTTCCGCCATTACTGCGAATTGCCCATGCGTGCAGTGGCCGACACTTCAAAATGTCCCTGTGTATAAGCAAACCGGATATGAAACAAGGAACTTACAATTTAAATACGTACACCGGCCAGAGCCATCTAGCGACTCTTCGCGTAACTACGAAAGCAACAAAGTTTTTATACTGCATTGACATTCCACCTGTCTTGAATTATCTACACTAGAAGAGTTCATCGTCTTAGGACGTGAGTTGGGCTACTTTACCCCAGCAAACACACACGAAACTCAAGTTACCAGAATGCCTTATGACAGCTCGTCATAAATGGCGCCCAAGATAGGGCTCAACCCTCTCACACTACTTTTGATACAATGTTAATTTTAGACTTACATTAATTAAACATTCATATTCTACATATACACTAACATACATATTTAAAATATACAGACATACTACTTTATTGTTTACAATATGAAACATCCCGGATCACCAACCCTGGTGACTCCATCATTCTCCAGAAAGAAGGAACCCCGCATGTGTCTTGGTGTCTTGCATAACATAGTGGCTTGCATATTCTTGGTCGGAGCATGAAACAAATAAATGCCTAGGCCCACCGCAACATTATATTTACTTGACTATTTTCCCGCAGCAAGCATAACCTAACTTGACCTTTACCATTTACATACGTACACCGGCCAGAGCCATCTAGCGACTCTTCGCGTAACTACGAAAGCAACAAAGTTGTTATACTGCATTGACATTCCACCTGTCGTGAATTCTCTACACTAGAAGAGTTCATCGTTTTAGGACATGAGTTCGGCTACTTTACCCCAGCAAACAAACACGAAACTCAAGTTACCAGAATGCCTTATGACAGGTCGTCATACATGGGAGACGAGTACGATCCCAATCAGGAGTGCAGCTACATCATATACTTGGACGCCAGCAACCTGTATGGTTATGCGATGACGCAGAAGCTGCCACAGTCTAATTTCGAGTGGTCGGACATCACCGAAGACGGACTGAAACATCTGCTTGAAGAGGATAATTTTGCAGGATCGACAGGATACTTCGCGGAGGTAGACTTGGAGTATTCTTCAGAATTGCACCAGCTCCATTCGGATTTTCCTCTGGCGCCTGAGCTAAAATGTCCTCCTCGCTCCAATCAACCAAAGCTGCTTCTGACGTTGGAGAGGAAGTATCATTACGTAGTGCACTGCAAACTGCAGGGCCTTGTTTTAACTAAAACTTGTTTAACTAAAGTGCACAGAGTTTTGAAATTCACGCAGGGCAAATGGCTGGAACCCTACATCAACATGAACACCCAGAAGCGGCAGGTGTCGACATCTGACCTGGATAAGGATATGTAAAAACTGATGAACAACGCCATCTACAGAAAAACAATGGAGAATGTAAGGAAATACAAGGACATCAAGATAGTTTCGGACGAAAAAAATGCAGGAAGTGGGTTGCCAACCCACGCTTCAAGAGCAGGAAAATTTTCACCGAGAACCTGACGTTGCTTCATCTTGACAAATCCTGCATTACGTTCAACAAACCGACGTACGTGGGGGCTGCAATTCTCGAACTGTCGAAACTGCAAATGTACGAGTTCCACTACAACATCATGAAGCCACGATACAAAAATCAAATCCAGATCGCTTACATGGATACGGACAGTTTCGTTTATATGATGAAGGAAGATCCGTACAGGGGCATGGTAACCGAATTGAAGGAACATTTCGACACTTCGGGCTATCCACAGCCGAACCCCTACAACATTTTGCCAAGAAACAAGAAAGTTCCCGGATTAATGAAGGACGAAATGAACGGTGAGATCATCAGATAGTTCGTGGGACTCAGGGCTAAATCGTATTGTATCAGAACGACCGTTGCCACCATCAAGAAGTCCAAGGGAGTTGGGAAAATCACTGTTCAGGGGAAGTAAAACGTCGAGGATTACATCGAATGCCTGAAGAAGTAACTTCCCATCCTACGGGAAGAGAGGAGGTTCCAGAGCATAGACCATGATGTGAAGACCGTGAAACTGAACAAATTGGCGTTGGATGCAGAGGATGACAAGAGAAAAGTTTTAACTGTTGTATTCACACCGTTCCATGGGGCTATTCACCAATCGGAGAGAAGTTCAAATCATGCAATAACTGAAATTAGACTAATTCTAATCCTGCATATAACGAATCCACTTCGCACGCACACACACGCTTCTGTAAATACTTTTTCTTTCACTTCATTTCCGACATTCATCTATTTTTTTTTTGCTGAAATAAACGGCAGTCTCTTCCCTATCGTATCACCAAAACCTTTTCTAACCATTTATTGGTCTTTCCTACACTATCCCAATGTTGGTCTTGGGGTTGGCACAGAGAGAAAAGAAGGCAGCAGCTGAATCAGAATGCAGTTCACGGATAGCAGTAAGTCAATAGTAAATAAATAGACATAATAAAATAGGAGTTCTTCGCAATGCGTCAGAAAGGAGTGGCTTAGCAAATCCATTACTCGGAACTCAAAAAGTTTCGGGCATTGATTATATACTCACGAAGAAGCAACGCGAGAAGAAAATTAAATGTTTAAAGAAGGGTCACGGGATGAAGCTAGTAGTGGTATTGGCCCCACAACCAGTGCCGGAAAGGAAGAACTGCTCTTATGCAGATTTGCTATACTTAAAACAAGCTCAACATGAGCATATGAGTTTTTTGCTCTAGTGTGGAACCCTGCCTAATCCAAGATTTTTGTAAAAATGCCCTCTTCAGAAAGGAAGAGCTCCCTCAGATTGATTTGTTTATACTTAAAACTTGCTCAACATGTTCATATGAGTTTTTTGCTCTAGTCTAGCACCTGCCTAACCCAAGAGTTTTGTAAAAATGCTCTTCGGAAAGTATTAACCCTCCTCAAGCAGATTTTTGTCTATAAACTTGTATCCATACCCACCTATACATATTTACTTCAGGTTTAAGTTCAATTGGATACCAGGTTCAATTTTTTTATCTATATGCAGAGCCCCCCTCTAGTCTAGCCATAACCTTGTTATGTATTGATTTTTGCTTCCCGAGTTGTGCGTAAACAATTGCCCGACAATACAATGAGCGAACAAACATGCTTAAAATGTTTTTATAATCTTTTGATCAGTTCCATTAGTAAATGCCTGGGAGTTGTATGTCAACAGATATAATCTATATTGTGTCTTGTCAGAGAGTTATTCATCGTCATTAGTAAATGCCTGGGAGATTATATCTGTTGACATTACCTGTACTGTGCCTTTTCCAAGGGAAATTACATGTCATTTGTCATGGAACTCAAAGAGAAATTCTTATCTGTACTGTGCCCCTTTTCAGGAACCATCCATCATATTGAGGAAATTCCTGGATATTGTCATGCAAACCGAATTGCGGGTTTGGTCTTGTTGCACACAAGTCTTTAACTTACAGAATAATCATTGCAATATTTCTGTATTTCAGCTTTTGGCAGATGTGTTGTGTTTTGGGTAGGTATAAAAGTTTTTCTGCCATGAGCAGAGGTGCTATAAAATGGGTAGGTAATATATTTTCTGACGGTAAAGTATTGTTTTATATCCAAAGGGCCTCTGTGTTTGAATCGGATCTCTAGAATTGCTCTGTGACCCTCTCATTTCTTACATCATAAACATATGATTTTTCCCCTATGAGAATAACACTACAAATGGTGTCATCAGGTAATGCCTCATGGAATTCACAGATAATTTTAATGTTTGTCCTGTCATTCACCACAACTTGTTTTCTTTTTGAGGTGTTGATGACAAACATGGGTCTCTGTGTCTTGAATTCATCTGGTGTGTAATACATGTCAGTACTGCCAGTAGTGACCCTTTTGAAAGCCGAAAATGCCTCATATAATTTAAGAAAATCATCCTTGGACATGTCTAAATTGTAATTTTCTCTAGGAAAAACCTCATTTCTGCCATTTTTAAGATATATGTTCTTCATGTTGCAGTTATCAAATTTACTTGAATTTTTTTCCTGATTGTTGTGTCTCCCAGTCTGAAACAGAAACACCACAAAATCCGGCATGTCGTATTGTATACTGGAGAATGAATTTGTAGCATCAAACTCATAATATGTGCCAGATGCGGGCTTCTGTACAGATTGATATGTGTAAAATTGCAGAGGAATCTGTGGATTTTTTAGGATATCAGCTTTGTATTTAAGAGCATAACTGGCCTCATATTCAACAACAGGGATTCTTAGCTCCATAGTCTGAATAATGCATTTGCCTGCATCTGGTAAGGTATTAGGCAGAGCTTCTCCTGTAGAGTTTAATGTGCTGTACCTCATCAAAGCATTGTTATCATTGGCAGCTCTTCTAAATGTAATTCTTAACCCACCCTTCCACATAATATCTTTGTAATCGGAGAAGAATCCTGGCAACAGGCGCATAGGGAACAGCACTGTATGATTTTTAGATAATATCTTATCACCAGCCTCAAATCCACCGATTTTGTAGTAAGAAGCTTCGGTTTTGGATAATTTTAATGTGGCCAAAGCCGTGGAGGTAATGCCGGGATAATCTATTCTGTTTATAACAACACCATGCTTTCTGATCTCAATTTCAGAGAATAGATGCGGCACAAAATTATCTACCAATCTTATATTTGAATTTGCCGGATAATCTGTACCATCGAGCTTTACAACATCAAATTTGATGTATAGATCTGCTCTGTGAGGGTGTATAAATCCATCCCCTACATCAAGATCAACCTCAATCTCTGTGTTGGGTTGATTTAAATTTGCAAATGTCCTCCTGTTTGGAGGGAATGATTGTAGCTCATAACTCTCAATATTTTCCATTGTATGTATTTTTATTTAAATATTAATCTCTATGATTGCAGTTGTTGTGGCTCCAGCAAAATCAACTAATTCTTCTTTTTCATTAGTGACCATCAATTCAATGTAATCTATTCTATTATGACACACAGGAAAATATAATGTTGGGGATGGATTGTAGATGATGGGCTCCATGAATTCGGAATTAGGTTTGAATGTTGCAATGATGCCAGTTTGTTTGTGAGTGCCTATGCCATTTGATTTGGTGATCATACCCTCGGCCACATTACAGTGAATATTCAGAGTCTCTATGGCTAAGAATTTAGGTATATTCATAGCAGTGTGTTTGATGCCTGCTTCGAGTTTTGTGTTGTTCTCAAAGCCTAACAGCTCTCCTATAGTACCCAGATTTACTGTTTCTGTGGCAGATACAATTTCTACTCTGTGAGTGACAGAATTTTGACTTAACACTACACCTCTGGGTAATTGAGCATTTAGAGTGGATAGATTATATTGCCCTGGAGTGATGACAATTTTTTGATCCCCTACTGCAATTTTGTTGTTGTGGTGTGTAATATTAGGTATCAAGTACATGCCGTAAAATGCTCTGAGAGCTATTGTTTTGGGATACACTATGTCATCATGCAATTTGAGTTTCAATATTGAATTTTGGCTGGTGAGATGGATAAATACCACAAGGCCTTTTGAAAATTTTCAATTGATGGTTTATTTATTTGAGACATATATCTAAGAACAGATAAACACAAATGTCCGCAATTAACATCTTTGAAATTTTGAACACGGGCATTATTGTAATAAAGATTAGCTGATTTTAGATATTTTACTAAATTCTCAGGTGGAACACCTCCAAATGAATCAAACACAAATGCCTCATTTTTTAAATATTTAAGATAACAGATCCAGTGAGTGCCCTGATTTTTGTACTCATCCAAATTAACAATGCCACACTCTTGGTTGAGTGGTTGTTCCGGTAAAGAATCAGACATGTACACACCTCTAAAATGTTTGATGCCCAGTGGCTTGATTAAAGCTTCAATATCTTGGTTTGTAAGCGACTCTTGTTTTTTTAAATTTATTCATGGCTCTCTTAACACCTTTGCCTTTTTTCTCCATGGCCAGGTTATGGCGCCTCTGCTCATCTAATTCTGCCTTATTTTTCTTGGCATCTATTACTGTTTTTGCTATGGCAGCTGATCCCCCGGCCAAGCTCCCAACAGCCCCGAGAGCAGCTAAGATGGCAGGGATAGTAAATATGAAACCACCCACATGTGATTTTTTTCTTGATTGCTGTAATTTTTTTAATTGGGGGGTACTAAGCAACAATTTCATACCATGGCCCTTTGCAAGACAAGAGCTTTTTTTCTTGCGCTACTTTTTGGTCAAAAGACTATCAATAGTTTTAAGAGATTTGAGACCTGCATAAGGTATTTGATACATAACACCCTTGGCCTTCATTCTAGGTTTATTATATACATATTCACAATCCCCTCCCCAGTTTTTGTTTGGTGCTCATAGCTATGGTGGTTCCCAATGCTGCTATTTTTTCACTCAAAGAAGCATCTTTGCTTACAAATCTACCAAATGCAGCCTCTTCTAATTTCCTGTCTGCAACATGTCTCTTGTCAAGATCAGTATGTGTGTTGTATGCTATGTCATGGTCTCTGCAAGCAGCATCTAGGGGATTTACACCAGGATCCCCTCTGTTTAATCTATGGTCCAATTTTGTACCGGGACCACAATACTGATAGCCTGGAATATGTAGTTCAAATGGCAGCTTGTTTATAATGTCATTAACCAACCCCCGACCCTCAGAAATATTCCAAAATTTAGGTGGTAGAGTATTAATAATTTTTATAAGATATCCAATCCCCTTAGTGTCATTCACTATAAAATTAGACAATTTGGTGCTTATCATGTCCATAATTCCAACCTTTTCATTGTAAAAATTGTAGTTCCCAGCATTTTCCTCCCCAGCTATCACGAATAACCTATCTACAAGTTTCCTGACATCATCAACCCACACAAATTCTTTAGGCAGGGTGTTGTATTGTTTGATTCCACTGCCAGTCTTAATTTGTGACCATATGGACTTGATTAAATTATTGTATTTTGCCCCACTGCTAGACTTGACTCTTTTTTGTGTGGGATCATTGTTCTGGTATAGAGCATCTGATTTTATTAATATTTCTTTGTAATATTCATAATCTTGATCTGTATAGCTGCCAGGTCTTTTCCTAGTCATCAGTTCCCACAACCCAGGTGTGCCGGGGTACTTAACAAAAGCACCTTTTTCTCCGAGACGAGATTCTGAATAAACAATCAGATCATCCCCCATAAATGTTACTCTGAAATTGCCAATTCTATGTATGATGCTACCATCAAGCTCTGTGTCAGCATATAAGCCAAACACCTCATCTTTATTGTCTTTAGGTGTGGTTAAATATTTTTGAGCAAGAAGACCCAATTCAATAGGATCCTGAGTAGCTTCAATTCTTCTAGGAGCAATAGGACTAGGTGTATGAATACTGGAAAGTGGGGTGAATGGATAATCTAATATGTTCCTAGCAGCTACAGGCACAAGCTCTGTGATCAAATCTTGATTTTGCTCTGTAACAGTTTTGATATTCTTACCTAAATTATTAATAGCATCAATTACAGGCTGTTCTGTTTGTTTGTGTTTTTCATAGATTCCTCGGTTCTCTGATTTCCATCCCTTAAATCTTTTTACAAGATAATCTCTTAACTTAAGATCATCAATGATTGGCCTTTTCATGTTTATTTATTTATATTTCAATGTCTAGAAAATTGTTGATTTTATTTCTGTATTTGCCACTATTGGGTGTTCTTGTCATATCAATAGTGACAAACCCATAACTGTCCTGGTTCCAGCACCTGCTGCAAAACTTGGAAAAATCATTGTAGCTCAAGTCCCCACCTACATATTCATCATGTATGTGTTTGAGGTTGGTATGATCTTGATGAAACACACATACAAAATTGCTGTTGTCCCGGATCAACTGCTTCGGAATTTTAGAAAAAGTCTGTGCCAGGTAGAAACAATCAATGTTTTTGTGTCGGCCCTGTGTAAAGAAATTTCTAACCTTGTTTTGATTATCCAGTATAATGTCATCAAACACAACAACAGAATTATCGAGACATTCATGAAGTGGCTTAACATCTGGTTCAAAAGTAGCAATATCCAATCCATCATATAGCTTCATCAGCTGCTGATATTTTAATTGTTCCAAGCTCTTAGAGAAAACATACAAGTGCCTGTTTTTCCAGTCTAACCAGTTGGGTGCCAATAAAAAATTATCAACCATTAGTGTAGTTTTACCACAAGCTGATGGCCCAACAATAAGACACCTAATATTTTCAGGCAGCAAGTTGCCATTTCTCTTATTCTGTTGTTCAGGTTCTGGCAGCCTTTTTATAACATCCCAGGTGCTCATATTATTATTTTGTTTGCATCGATCCAGCTGTTTTCCGGATGACCTAGCCATTTGACAAATAACTTGTTGCCTTTTCTGCGGATGATTTTTTCTATGAGATATGTGTCAGGCTGTTTAGTTTTGCTGAGCTCTTCTTCATAGAATCTGCCTTTGAGAATTTCTCCTCGGTGATCCTTTATTATATATGTGTTAAGGGTCCCGGGTTTAACTTGAACCACTGTAAATAATTCAGTACTCCAGTTTCTTGTAAAGCCTCTTTTGAATAAGTACTTATATTTACTGATTCTTACTTGATCACCCACCCTGTATTTGGCCCTTCTTGTTGTTGGCTGGTATCTAGGATAATAAACAGTGCTGATCAATTTTTGCTCATCAGATGAAGTTACTTCAGAGGGTTTCATGTTGATTGTGGAATGGACCGAGTTGTTATATTTATGTAGAAGTTCTGGAAGAATATTAAGCCATTTATAATTACCTTGGAGGGTAAATTGTTTATACATAAGATTTTTTAAGGTTCTGTTGAATCTCTCTACAATTGAGGCTTTGAGGTCACTGTAACTCGAGTAATGTTTTATTGCCTGGCTTTTAATAAATTGTTGAAACACTGAATTATAAAATTCTTTGCCATTATCTGTTTGCAAATATCGCGGTGATCTTCCACTCTGATTGATGATTGTCCTGAAGGCTTCTGTAACACATTTTCCAGTCTTGGATTTGAGTGGCAGAGCCCAGGCAAATTTTGAAAATGTATCTATTACAGTGAGTAGATACTTGTAGCCCTTGTTGATTTTGTCTAAGTTTTTCAACTGTCCACTTGCTATTTCAATCAAGTCGCTCTGCCATAAATCATCTATGCCCTTTGTAACTACTGGGAGTCTCTTAAAATTATGTCGGGCTTGTCTGTGTAATTCATCAACAACTAGACATAATATGTAAACAAGAATATTGCAACTATGGGGTGTTCAGCAGCTGATACTACAGGATTTTCTAAATATAATTTGTCCCCTATTTGTATTTTAAATTCCAAAGTGCCATCATCTTCAGTATAGACTGTTTCTAATGTATTGGGATCTGTAAAATCCTCTAACTCTACACTGGTGATTTTTGGTTTGTTCTCAGCATTTGTTATTGATAAGGTGGGGTAGTGGTGTGCCTGTGGCTGATGCCAATATTTGATCTTGATTGGTCTCAGTGTGCCCCCAACAAAAAACTGGTAATAAAATTGTGCAGGGGACAGCATATATATTTTGCCACCTGGTGTAAATGGAGAATCATATTCTTTGTTGGGGATGCTGTACAATTCAAGAATTACTGTATGTTTTGGATTCTCGATTATGCCTGTTATTTCCTTTTCTGCTGTAAGCAATCTGCTTGTTACAGATTCAAGGTGCTCATTGATGGTCCTAACAACATCATCATGGCCTGGCTTGATCTTTATGTCCACAACAAGTTTCTTGTATTGTTGCACAATCTCTTGTAGCTGGGTGGCAAAAACAGACAGAGCATTTGCTTGATTGGATTCCATGGTTCCTAGCTGTTGCTTGATATTAGCTACAATTTGTTGCAAATTTTCAACAACTGCCAATTTTGAATTTTGAGCAGTAAGATCATGGACCTGTCTTCTGATATCCTCAAACAGGGCATGCAGTTCATTAATATGTTGATTGGTTGGTAGAGTGGCCACTGTCTGAGTGAGATGTTTGATCTCTGTCTGGATATTCTTGATATCTTCTGATTTCAATATCCTATTCACTGCCCTCTTAATATTTTTAAGTTCCTGTGATGTAGGAAGATTTGATACTGTATTTTGCAAAGATTCAAGTGCCAATTTTACATTGTTTAATTCAGAAGCATCAGCCACATTTTGCATAGCATTTTGGAGCAGGGCTATATCTGCCTGAGTGGGTGTGGATTGTTGTAAAATTTCAAGCTTTGTTTGAATATCATCAATCAAATGATGAAAATGAGATAGTTCAGATTCAGTGTTGAGGTTTTCAAGCTTTGTGATTTGGTGCTGGACACTGACAAGGGTGTCTACAATCCCAGGCAATCGGGATTCTAGTACATTTGCCAAATCATTTTGCACTGCTGCTATTGTACCTTCAAGATGGGTTATGGTACTTTGAATTTTTCCAAAATCTTCATATGTTTCAAGTTGCAGCTTAATATTTGCTACACTCCGAGTTATTGCATTCAAAGCATCAGAAGATGGCAAATTGTTCATAAAATTTTCAAGTGTCTCAATTTTTTCTTTAACCTCGGCTATGGCATTGTTCAGAGGGTCCAGATTAGGTATCTGGAGTGACTGAATCTGTTCTTTTAGAGTGGAAATCACTAGATCAAAATCTTCCTGTGATTTTATGCTTTTGACAATTGTTTGGAGCTGTGTCTGGACATTATTTATCTGCTCTTCCAATTGTTGTTTCAATTGCTCAGAGTTGTTAGCCTGGGTCTTAAATTTGGCTTGAAGAGCTGCTACAGCTTCTTCTAAACTTTGAAAATTATCTAATGTTGCCAGATCAGTATATTTCTGAAGCAGCACTTTGAGTTCGGAATCAATTTTAAGAAGAGGGTCCATGCATTGTGATTGTAAATTTGTAATTTCTAATTGAAGACTGGCATTGAGTGTGGTTTGTAAAGCTTGTAAATCACTTCTTAATTTCTTGACTCTGACATCAAGCATCAGAATCTCATCACTGTGATCTTCATGTCTTGTATGGCCAAATATATCATTAGGCATTTTTGTTTTAATGATTATTTATTATTGAATATCTGATTCTTAATTCTATAAAAAAGGGTATAAGCTTGTCATATGATCCAGGGACCTCAATATATAAGCAGTCACCAGCAGAAACAGTATATACAGTGCCAGAAACCATGTTTGAGTGCTTAATTCTATAAATATTTCTCCCTACTGAAATCTTGACATCACCCTCAGGGGTTGTAATAAATTGCAATTGCCCACCTACAGGTAATTGGTAATGATTTAAATTATTGTTAAATATGTACAATATTTTGCCTGTTTCATCATCATTATCTGTAAATATGCTGTTCAGATGAATAATTAACAAGCCACTCAGTTTAGACAGCATATCAGGAGAGGGTTGTGGTGTTGGCAGGTCCATAATAGCCTGTTTCTTGAACCCAAATAAGTTCATAGGCATGTTTATTTATTTCAAATCATGCTCTCTAATTGGGCATTGATTCCCATTTTTCAAATCACAATGACCCCAAGGTAAAGTATGTATGCCACATGATAAAATGCATCTCTTATCATCATGTGGGTCCAGGGCCACTTTTCTTACAATATTGCTAGTCAGCAAGTGATCCTCACTCTGAATTCTGGATTCTGATGTTTTGATTGAATTCTGGGATTTGATGCAATTTTTATAATCTTCAAATTCAAGATCTTTTTCCACAGTTACTCTGCCAACGCCCTTGGCCTTTTTGGCAGCAGCACCACTACATGTTTTAAAAGTATACACCTTGGCACTTAACCCAGCAAATTCCACAATAACATCACCAAGTGTCTCATCTTTTAACTTGCCAGGCACCTTTTTGTTGTGGTGGTGTTGAATCTTTGTATGTTCACTGGTATCAAAATATTGAAACAATTCAGGCTGTGACATATCTTGATAAACATCTTCTGTTTGAATATCAAGAATAAAACTATCCGTGTCCATGTACAATAATTTTACACGATCACCATAAAAAGGTTTCAGCACATCATAATACAATGTTAACATATGTAATTTGGACAAATCCAATATTGCAGCCCCTTCATAAATAGGTTTATCAAACTTGATCTTTGTTTTTTTCATGTTGAAAAGTGCCATGTGCTCATCATAAATTCTTCTGTAATTGAAATTAGGCTTTGCAACCAATTTTTTGCTCAGGCTGGGGTCAGTAATTATTTTAACATCGGTATGTTTCCTGACATTTTCAATAGTTTTGCCATACACTGAATTCACCATCAATTTAAACAAGCCCTTATCAAATTGGCTCTTTGCAGATGTTCGAAGCTCTGTATTTGTATCAATGTATGGTTTCAACCATTCTGAGTGCCTGAACCTCAAAACTTTTCCAACTTTGGTTACTTGAACACCATGACTCATCAGGAACTGGAGGTTTTTGTAATATGTGACATAACCCTGTTTTGGCTCCAGAGTCATCATGAGCTTCTTCTGTTTAGAGCCAGGTGAGTACTGAACCTCGGGAATTGGGGGCAGATCAGAAAATTTGTTGTGCAAATTATCTGGAATTGTCAGCTCAACCTCTAAGATTAGGCCATAGTTACTGTCATCAAAATTCTTAAGATCTTTAATATTGAAATTTTCGACCCACTCAAGCCCTGCATATGGCAGTTTTTTCATCATGGCATCACCATAGAGGCTATTTGCATCTAAATACGTTATATAATTTGATGGCCGTGCTGGATCATAATCAGGCATATATTTGTTATTTGCTCTGGCATATCTCTGGGAACATTGCACCATCCCCCCTCTTATACCTTTCTCCATAAACAGATACATATCTTGATCTTGGATTAGATCCAATTGCTTTTTGGTGTTCAAAAACGTTGCGGCCCATGCTAGACCTGGGGCACTGAAAAAATACACTGGGTCCAGTTTATAATTTTGCATAGAAGATTTTCTGAATGCCTGTATTATATCAGCTAAGAGGGTCACATCAAGTTTCAAATATGCCATGTGATAATCACCAAATGTCTGGCATTTTAAATTGTTCCACATCAATTGGGCATGGTGATAATCCTCATCAGTGATTCCAGATCCTCTGATTTTGCTGTAAAACTCTTCTTGTGGTGGCAGGGAACACTCATCAAATTTAGAAAAATCTGTAACATAGTCATATGGATATACACCCTTCCGCCTAATTAATTTCAGGTCCTGATTTGGAAACGAAGCACGTGTGATTTTCAATTGATCATCAGATAATTGAGTGGTCAGTGTAGCCAGGCTAGCAGATAAAAATCTGTAAGAATCAAGAAATCTTATGTGAATAGGAACACCATCAACTTTAATTATCTTGCTAATAGATATATATTTTTCATCATTTTCAGCTAAAATATTTAAATTCTGCTTGTCAAACCCCTCGTACCTGATCAGATGATGAAAATCATAATTGGATGCTCCATGGCAAAATATGGGGACAAATCTTGGTCTCTTGATCTGAATATTACAGCTATTACACAGGGCCTGTTTATATCGACCATCTGTATGAGAATGGTGATGAACCTTGATATTTGTATCTGAAAATTCAGAATCACATACCGGGCATTTTTCTGCATTGTTGAAATCTTCAATCTGTTCCTCTGTTAAAGGCAACATAGGCTTTGATTTTAATAAGATGTTAGATGCTATGTCACGGCACTTATTTTCTATTCTATGTGCAAATTCTTTGATGGCATTTGGTCCCATGTATAAGTGTGGCTCACTAGCTACACCATCCTGTACAATTACATAACAAAAACTGGAAGGTTCATGTAGCTGGTATGGTGTACTTGAAGATTCTTCAGGATCTGGATTGCAGAATGCAAGAGATTTGAGGTTCGATTCAAAATCATAGACAATATATGCGGGGTGTTCCAACAAGGCTTCAAACTTTTTGAATTTGCAATTTTCACTTGGATTGGGCATCACCATATGAACATTTTTATGGTTCCCACAGTATTTCAGATGCTCAATTAACTTGTTTTTGGCAATTTCTGCATTTTTTTCACGAACCCCTTTTACCATTTTTCTACCATCAAATACAGATAAACATCTTCTGCACAACTTGAATATTGTCTTAGTTTTGTCTAGTTGTTTTCTGACTAAAGCTTCAAGATTATGTATCAGAGTATAATGATATGTACCATCCTTTTCAATTAAGAGCAGATCAATCGGAATTGCAGATTCATCATCAAGTGTACTGATTCTGAGAGGATCTATCAAGCAATTGCCAGTGGAACAAATAAATACATTAATAGATAATTGTTTGCCATTGATATGCTTGGCCCTTTTTTCAAATTTATCAATATTCTGAACAGACATTGGTAATTCCAAACCCTCCATTGCATCGTCAAAAAGATGTTCATGTTGTTTGTAATAAGTTATTCTCTCAGGATTTCTTGAAGCTGGATACAAAGCAGCTAAAATACACCACAAAAAGCATTTCTGGTCATTATTTTTTATATTAACCACGGCTTGTTTGTTTTTGATATTGGCAGGTAATGGCACATATGTAGATCCTTGTAATGGACTGAATTCAGAAATATTAGCATAGAGCTTGTGTGATGAACCGCATAGGCTCCATCCGGACTCTTTTGCCGCAAATTCAGAGTGTTTAATATTCAGTTGATCCATCAAACTGCTTTATTTTGTCTGAATTTGCATTTGAATATACCGGTACAGTTTCTGTTATGTGGGGCTGTGTAAATTTTGTACCATTTGGTTTCTTATATTGTACAAACAATTTGAGGGACAGCTTATAAGAGCCATTTTGTGCATTAAGAATTGCCTGCAAATCAGGATTTATACTGTTCAAAAAATTCTCAATGCCACATCTTGGCTCTGATTCAAACCGGTGATCTCTTAATTGGCTATTAAAACTGCTACGGATAGGTGGTGCATAGCGTGGCTGCTTTGCTGCTCTGGCATTAAGAGGTGCTTCGTGCCTTCTTTTCAGACCAGATGTGGATGGTTGAGGGGGCAATGTTGATGACTGTACAGAGCAAGTATCTTTATGTGTATATGTGAAGTATTGCATGCTGTATTTTTTATGGCATTTGGGGCAAATTTTTGTGGGAGTTCTGTATTTGTCTGGGTTACAAATCTTTTGGTGTCTGGCCCAATTAGAGCTAAATATATTTTTATTGCACTGATTACAATATTTTTGATTCGGCATTTTTGCTGTTGTTTATTATATACAATTTCCTGGGATTCAAATCAAAACTTTATACTGGATAAAAATATCAACTGGGTTCAGCACTGTACTTTGTGTGTGTGTGTATGTGTGTATGTGTGTATACACTTAATATTTTTGGCTTTGGTATTTATATACAATTTCCTGGGTTTCAATTCAAAATTCTATGCTGGATAAAAATATCAGTTGGGTTCAGCACTGTGCTTTGTGTGTGTGTATGTATGTATGTGTGTATACACTTAATATTTTTGGCTTTGGTATTTATATAAAATTTCCTGGGTTTTAAATCTAATCTCTATGCTTATTATGACAGGTTGTAAAGCCAATAGCTTACAAGTGGAAAAAAAGAATAAATATTCATTCACACTGACCCTCCGCAAATACCTGCACAAACATGCAAAACATGGGACAAATATAAGCTTGACTCTAAATATGAGTGGATTACAACAAATATCAGATTTTATATTGTTTTAAACCAAACAGGCCAGTAAGTATGAGAAGCACTGTATCAACACATCTGTTCTCCTCAACCACTCTCACAATACTGGCTGATGCAATACTCGGGAATTTCTGTAAGTACTGGCGCTGAGGAGAAACATGCAAAGCAAAAATCAATACTACCGTCTCGGGAATTGTACACACTGACACAGAGGGGGGGAAACATGCAAACACGGAGCAATTCTAGAGGGGCTCTGCATATTGCATTGTTTTAATATTAGATAAGCAAATTGAATGGTATCCAATTAAACTTAAACCGGAAGTAAATATGTATGTGTATGTATGCTTAATTTCTGGTGTGGCCAAAAATATATCAATTTTTGACAAATTTATGGACAAAAATCTGGCTGATGCAACTTTTGTAAGTATGTGCAAATCAATCTGAGGGAGCTCTTCCTTTCTGAAGAGGGCATTTTTACAAAAATCTTGGATTAGGCAGGGTTCCACACTAGAGCAAAAAACTCATATGCTCATGTTGAGCTTGTTTTAAGTATAGCAAATCTGCATAAGAGCAGCTCTTCCTTTCCGGCACTGGTTGTGGGGCCAATACCACTACTGAAGCTCCTTCTCAGCAGGTCACAGCTAAGCAAGTTGCAAAAGTCTAAGTCAAGAAAGCAGGTAGGTTTCATTTTCAGCATTCCTGCGATCCTCGCTGCTCTCGGAGCCGTGGGAAGTCTCGCAGATGGCAGTGCCGTGATCGCAAAAACCGTGATGGATGCCAAGAAGAACACAAAAGAGCTCGAAGAGCAAAAAAGACACAACCTCGCCGTGGAAAACAAGATGAACGCTACTGGTTCCGGATTGAAGAGAAGAAGAACGAAGAAGCAAACCACCGCAGCAGCGTTGAAGAAATTCAACCTTAAAAAAAGTGCCCCTTTCAAACGAAGATATTGAGTCTCTAACCGAATTGTTCAACGTTATAAACTTCAGAGGTGTGATCATGTCCGATACATTGCCTGCTAACGGACCCCGAAGTGGAGGCGAAAGCGGAGTGGTCAACTTGGATAATTCTCTCAACCCGGGAACCCACTGGGTATGTTATTGGATTGCTGAGGACGGAAGCGCTTTCATTTTTTATTCTTTTGGTGGCGTTCCGCTTCTCGCGCTTGTGAACTACCTGAAATCGACGTCCGAAATATTTTACAACGATGAAAGGATGCAGGGCTTCGACGAAGTGGTCTGTGGTCATCTCTGCGTTGTAATGCTGGTCATTCTTTCGCAACTAACCGGCAGCGGCGACTCGACATCGTTGGAAATGTTTCAGAGAGCAACGGATTTGATAAAACAATAGCGATAAAAGAAAAATGCTAGTCCTGCATTTGTCCAGCGAGACTTCAATCCTCAAACTGAAACTGCATTACGATGTAATCAGGAGCACTCTGCAACAAGAGTCGTTGGGCCTCGTGGCTTTCTACAGCATGTACTTGATTCGCAACGTCACCGAATACAACAACACCCTCCACGTGGGAAGCAAGAAGATCACCGTTTCGCCTGGACAATATAAAATGACTACGCTGCAAGCCCAATTGCCTTCGAACGTCATCCTGTCCGAGAGTTCGGTCACTCATCGCGTGGAGATTACGTCCGCCACAGAAGAAATAAACCTCGGATCCATTGGGGAGCTCTTGGTTTTCCCTAACAACAGCAGGTTGGCCCCGGGAATCAAGCACGTCGGGTCCTCTATTCCCAAATTCCTGTCCATAGAAACTTTGAACGTACATTGCAACCTGGCTCAGGGCATGGTTGTATCGACGGACGAAAATCTGGACCAAACACACAAGGAAACCGGGATAATTGCGACGTTCAAGCCCAATTCGGAATTCCTGGAGCCGATTCTTTACGAACCAGTCAAACCGATCTTTTTTCCCATCCAGCACGACAAGTTCAGTGAAGTAGAACTGACTATAACGAACGAGAAAGGCGAATTGGTGGATTTCGCCGGAGCCATGAGCACGGCCGTACTGGCTATCTTGTAATAAAATAGACGGTTAATCGAAAGCACACGATGGGTCACGTAGAAAGTTACGAACTACAGTCCTTCCCTCCCAATAGAAGGACGTTTGACAACCTCAACGAACCGAACAAGGACATCGAATTTGATGTGGACGTTGGTGACGGGTTTGTGCATCCTCATCGCGCTGACCTCTACATCAGATTCGAAATTGTCACCAGGAAGGAAAAGGCAGCTTACCCCGCAGGAGCCAACATCAGGCTGATAGACAATTTCGTCCCTCACCTCTTCTCCCAGGTGGAAGTGAGAAAGCATGGCACAGTCATCGACAGGATGGATAACCCCGAACTAACTTCGACCATCGTGGCGACCATGACGCTCTCGAAGCCAGAATGTTCGTACTACAAAGCGGCGGGTTTCGAAACCGACAACAAATTACCCGGTAAACGCAGCAGCGTGCTATTCCCTCTGCGACTCCTCTATGGATTCTTCTCCGACTACAAGGAAATCATGTGGAAGGGCGGTCTGAGGATCACCTTCAAGAGAGCGTCCAACGACAACAACTTGTTTCTGCGATAGAAATCCGCGACGACTGAGGGCGCCGTGGACGATGCGAGCCTCCCGTCTGAGGGTAAGTGCGTGATAAAATCCATGGAACTTCGCATGCCGATCATTGAATACGAAGCTAACCACGCCATGAAGATCAAAGCAGAAATCCTGAAGAAGCCGAACATCCCGCTAGAGTTTCAGATGTACCAATTCTTGCAGAGGACAGTGTCCGGGCGATACTTCGAGTTCGACGTGACGACACAGTTCAACAGCATCCGGTACGACATGCCCGACTTCGTGGTGGTTGTGTTTCAAACCGGTCGCGACGGCAGTCAGAATGCGGATTCGAGTATGTTCGACTACTGCAAAGTTAGAAACATTTACCTTAAGAACGGACGTAACGAGATTTTCCCCAGAGAGAACTACAACCTCGCGGAAGATGATTACCTGAAGCTGTACGAAGCTTACACAACGTTCAAGAGGGTCACCATGGAAGGATCTACCAACATGTACTACACGCCAGCGGAGTTTATCCAGAAACGTCCGATGTACGTGATCAACACATCGAAACGCAAGCAGGTGGTGATCAGCGATCGCACGAGCATCAAGGTTGTCGTGGATTTCCAAGAGGTGATCCCAGACAATACAGTATGCAGCGTGATCCTGATTGCAGGGAAAAAGTTTGTTTACGATGTAAAGAACGAGAGAATCATTGAACAGTTTTGATATTTTTTATTGAAATGAAATAAATACAAATTTGTTACAAACCCCAACCGAGTTTTCTTTTCGTGTGCATTGCCATTGTCGTTCCTAGAGCGGCCAGTCTTTCACCTATGCCGGTGTCTCTGCTGACTACCCTCCGGAAAGTCTGGTGTTCCAACTGCATGTCGGCATCGTACCTTGCTGCGAGATCCCTGTTGTCCCGGTACACAATATCGTGGTCTTTGCAGGCAGCGTCCAAGGGATTAACCCCCGGATCACCGCGATCCAGTCGCGCGTCCAATTTGGTGCCGGGACCGCAGTATTGATAGCCCGGAATATGCATCTCGAAAGGCAATTTGTTGATGATGTCGTTGATGAGTCCCTTCCCTTCCGCCAGTTTCCAGAATCGCGGGGGCAAGATGTTGATGATGTTAATCAGATACCCGATGCCTTTCGGTTCGTTGACGATGAAGCGGCTTAGTTTGGAAACGATCATGTCCACGATGCCAACCTTTTCCTTGTGAAAGTTTCGGTTTCCAGCCCTTTCTTCTCCGGCGATGACCAGCAGCCGGTCCACGAGTTTACGAACGTCGTCCAGCCACACGAATTCCACGGGCAAATTGGAGTAGCGCTTGATACCGCTGCCGGTAGGCAGGCGAGTGGTGCCAGGTTGCTGCTTGTTTCGTTCCAAAACGGTTTGATGATGTTCCTGTACTTCTCGCTGCTACTCGACTTGACCCTGAGATGGGTCGTTGTTCTGATACAAAGCATCGGTCATCTTGAGAATTTCCTTGTAATTGTCGTAATCCTCTTCGGAATACACGTTGGCGTCGGGGCGTTTTCTAGTGATCAGTTCCCATAGTCCCGGTGTGCTGGCGTAATTCTTGAAGAAACCTCTACGTCCCGCTCGGCTCTCGTTGTAGATGATGATATCGTCCTTGTCGAACGTGACGTGCCAACTGCCTATCTTCCACACGACGCTCCCAGAAGGATCGGGTGATGGATACAAACCGAAAACTTCGTCTCTGTCATCGCCTTTGGTGCTCAGATATTTGGCTGCGATCGGTCCTAATCGTATTCCTTCGACGTTAGACGAACTGCTGCTGTTGCTGGGCGACGGAAACCTAGTGGGAAGCGACGGCAGTTGGAAGTGTTGGAGAGTTGTGGTGCGTGAAGAAGGAGTGGGAGGATAGTCCGTAATGTTGCGAACTGCCACCGGCACCAACTCTGTGATTAAGTCCTTGTTATATTCGGCAACATCTTTGATTTCTTTGCCCAGGATACCGATCGCATCGATGAGCGGTTGCTCCTGTCGCTTCTTCTGCTCATAATATCCACGATTCTCTTCCTTCCACCCTTTTAATCGTTTAGCAAGGTACTCGGTCAACTTGATGTTTTCTTCGGCTTTCCTTTTGGACATTGCAAAATGAAGTTTTGGGCCTATCTGTTTTCTTATAATTTTGTTATTTTATTTCGACGGAAGAAACAAGACAGAGCTGTCAATGAAATGATATTGTTGATAATCTTATCTTTTTCGTTGTTCATCTCGTTCCATGCATCTGAAAATTTTCTAACACTCTGCTTATGATATCCATCAAGCATGTCGTCCATTTCGTCTGTTATTGCGTGAAGATCTTCGGTATTCACGATCTTTTTCCCCGTGATTTTAAATATGTGATCCTTCATGATCATCTGGCACGGCACGGCGAACGCTGGCGAACTATCTGCGATATCAATTATTCTGTGGATGTTATCTTCTTCTTTACCCGACACAATCTTGAAGATCTGATAGAGCAGCTCCACAGGAAGATTGATTACATTAGCAGATCGTGATGTATTCATTTTTTCTTTTTGTTTGCATCTTACTATTATATTACATTTTCTATCACGATAAACTCGTTGATACTGTTACGATACTTCCCCTGGTTCGGTTTGCGAGTCATGTCTATCGTGGTGAAGCCGTAGTCGTCAGCATTCCAGCAATGCGTGCAGAGGTTGCGAAACGATTCGTACGTCATATCCCCTCCGACGAACTCATCGTACACGTGCTTGAGGTTGGTGGCATCCTGCCGAAACACGCAAAAGAAGTTGGCGTTGTCCCTGATCAGCTGCTTGGGGATCCTCGAGAAGGTCTGAGCCAAGTAAAAGCAGTCCATGCCCTTGTGGCGGCCTCGAGTGAAGTAGTTGCGAACCTCTTCCTGATTCTCGAGGATGACGTCGTCGACGACAACCACCGAATTCTCACGACTATCGTCCAAAGGTACCAACTGCGAGGCAAAGGTGGCTATTTCCAGATCGTCGTAGATTGCAATCAGCTGCCGGTATTTCGATTGCTCGAGGCTCTTGGAAAAGACGTACAGGTGTCTGCTCTCCCTCGAGTCAGTGGGGAGCCAGGATAAAATTGTCTACCATCAATGTGGTTTTGCCACAACCCGAGGGCCCCACGATGAGGCATCTGATACTTTCGGGGAGCAATTCGCCATTTTTCTTTCTTCCTTTACCTTCGCCAACGTCCGGGAGCCTCTTGGTCACCTCCCAGCTCATACGATATCGATGGCATCAATCCAAGAATTCTGCGAAGAGGGAAGACCGAGCCACTTGACGTAAAGTTTGCCCTTGCTGCGTCGGAGCTCTTTCTCCAAAAGGTAAGCGTAAGGGAACATAGTGGCGGACAGTTCCTGCTCGTAGAATCGACCCTCGATGTCCTCACCGTCCGCGGTGCTTTTCAGCTTGTAGGTGGGGATGTAGGGAGGTGATGAAGGCAGGAGAACATCGGTCACGGTGAAAATTTCTGTATACATCAAGCATATACAAAATAGCAATATGCGGGGTGTAAGAGGGGCGACCTTCTGGTAAGGCGCCCAACAGTTAACCTCACTTCCAACCCTGGACTGTAGAGTAACGAGGCTCTGGCGTCTGGCAGACCAGTATAATTTTGCGTGTGTTAGCCTGTTTTTTTTTTGTGCGTTTGATATTTAGTGGAGGTATATAGTGTTTCGAATTTTATTATTATTTAGTTTTATACACAGAAAAGATATTAAACATAAAATTAAATAAAATATATCTAATTATGTTTTTTTTATCACAACAAGCATTCACAAAAAAATAGCAATAATGTGGTTTAAAGTGTTTTAACGTAATTGCTACGTAAACAAAATGGCCGACTTGCAATGAGTGTGTCAAAGTTTTTTAAGCCTAATTGCTACGTAAACAAAATGGCCGACTTGCAATGACCGTGTCAAATATGAATAGATTGAGAGATGGAAAGAGAAGTTAAATATGCTTAAATAAAGTGCTCCTCTGTGCATAGCACCATACCATAAAAGCATATAGGAAAACTGCCATGTTTATGCATGAAACTTAAATATACATATAAAATTAAAATATTTGGTGCTGACCACATCACATATTGCTGATTTTGCATTGTACTTTCCTATATTCACATATGCACAGTAAGGCTAATCGGGACTAGGCCTACAGTTTTTTAAAGTAGGATCCGAACCACTATGTACTTTTATCGGGTTCGAACCTAGGACCTCTTGATTACAAGGCAACAACACAACCACCGCACTTTCGAGCCCTAGTGAATATGTAGGAAAAAACAACGGTATATACATAATCCAAAGTTGCGTGGTTCTAGGCCCCATAGGAACCAAGAAAATCAATGTCTTGGAAAAACATCTTAAGATATTTGTCTTAATCTTTAAGAAAGTCGACTTCCGGTCTGTCAAGATATTACTTCCGGTCTGTCAAGAAAATTTTCTTAAGATATTTGTCTTAAGATGTTTTCCAAGACATTGATTTTCTTGGTTCCTAATTGACCTAGGATGATGATTTTAGGTTTGTTGGATAGGATTTGACGAAAACTATACGACTAGCAAATAAAATCGATTCCACCCCCTCAAGTTTCGAAAATATAGACATTTTTTTTATTTTTTGAGAAACTTGATTTGCTGGCTTAGTTTTTACCCTATTTCGAAAATTTTAATGACATTTGATAAAAAATTGAATGTACTCTACAACCTATTGGAAACATAATGATTAGTGCTTACTGTTTTCGAATTATTTTAAATTTAAATTTCAAGATGTAATTTCTTAGTTGTTTTGTAACTCGTAAACTAGGGGTCGTAGAAAACCCATTTTTGTTTTATCTGCTATTGCCCGACAAATACTATAAACACAAATAATGTTTATTGTTTGATTTAAAAAACAAAGATCGAAAATAACTTTGTTTTCTGAAAATAAAAAATGTGTGTATGGAAAAAAAATACGATTGTGTAATTTTTTATGATGTATGTTTGCTTGTAAAAATAAGTATACCTGAAAGTTTTAGAATTTCAAAATAGCTATATATATATATATATATTTGCTATTATATCAGCCAAAACAATAGAATATATATATATATTTGCTATTATATCAGCCAAAACAATAGAATATATATAAACAAGTATATTTTCATAGTTTCATACCTCTACTAGATTGGTGGAAAAATATACTAATGGGCAATAAAATCTGAAGAAGATTCGTGTCTAGCAAAAAATAAGCTAAATAGAATTACACATGCATACAATATTTATTGTGCTTTTTTCTATCTACAATCATATTTTTCTTATATATTTTTTTAAATTTTTTTTACAGGGTTTATTAAAGCACATATTTGAGGGAAACAACGCCACCCATATATAAATAAACCCCTCAAACTAACACTAATTAGAATTAGCCTACAAAATTTTTCTCGTAAGGCATTTTTTTGTAAACACTCTACCACCAACAGATCACATATAAATAAACATACCCCCCAAAAAAAATGCGCTCCATGAAAAGTTGTCCTGTGTGCAAGATAACCATATCAAGCCAAAATTTTGCAAGACATTGTCGCACCTGCGTGCCAGGCAAGCATTTGGCTGCCACTGAACTGTGTTCCGGATGCAATAAACAGATCACAATTGCGTATGCCAAGAACCATAAGCTTAATTGTCTAAGCAAAAATACCAGCCTTCGACCTCCACCAAGAGGAAGGCAGAAGCAGCCTCCATCAATGCACCATCCGCCAAACGTGTCAAGCCTGTGGTGAAAGCGAACCAGACTGCTTTCGAGCGGTTGTTAGAGGACTTTGTCCTCACTTCGGAGGGCTCATGCGACGTGCGTAGTTTTTTGGAGAACGTGCAAGCCAAAATCATTTCCATCCTCGGCGATGCGCTTGCAACGCACTCCACCAAATTCTACGCATCGCTACGTTGCCAGTACAAGAAGCCGTCTGATGAAATTTACAGCTTCTGCCACAACACCAAGGCGAAGACGCTGCATCTGGCGGATGTCGACAACCTCGAGGTCATCTACAACCAGTTTGCAGAGGAGCTGGTGACCAAACAAGAGGAACATCAAGCTAAGGGGTCGGGGGGTTCGCTGTGCGGTGAACCCCACGAACTGTGCGTCAAACTTTGTAAGTTCGTGCCTCTCTCCGCCTCCAGCTACGTCCCCTTACCACCTACCATTGTGGCAAAGAAGGCCGTCCTGAACATTCAGAACAGTGACGCCAAGTGCTTTCTCTGGTCGGTGCTCGCAGCGTTGCACCCTGTCCACTGGAAAAACCAACCACGCCGAGTTAACCACTACCTACCCTACGAGGCAGAGCTAAAAGTTGCGATGGTTGGGATCGACTATCCCGTAGAGGTCCCGGACATTCGAAAGTTCGAGGCTCGTGCGCGGTTGGCTATCAACGTTTACGGTCTCACTGACAAAAATATGGTGTACCCCATCCAGGTGAGCGACGTAGAGGACGATGGTGCGCAGGAAATTCACCTTCTGCTCATCAAGGACGAGACCCATCACCACTACACCCTTATCCGTTCCCTCTCCCGGTTGGTGTCGAGCCGAAAAAGCAAGCATCATGGTAGCATAGAAGTTTGTCGAAGGTGCTTGTCAACTTTTGATAATCGAGAACAGCAGGATTATCAGCGCATCAGAGGCCCCAACATCGCTGCCGAGAAGCTCGCTCGCCACAAGTTCTACTGTAGTAACAACGAGCCGGGTGTGGCAGTCTTGCCCAAACCTGGCACCGTGGAGCGTTTCCACATGCACGGTGCCATGGTGGAGCATCCCGCTATCATCATCGCAGATTTCGAGGCCTTCCTCAAACCCCTGTCCACTTGCGATCCCGATCCCGAAGTTTCCTCCACCACCCCTTACCAACTCCACGAGGCATCCAGTTTCGCATACGTTGTGGTGCGACGTGACCAGCACATCGCCCCCGAGCCCTCCGTGTACCGTGGCCCCGACGCAGCCAAACACTTCCTCGAGAGGATGGTTGTCGAGGCCAACGAGATAGGGAAGATACTGTTGGCCCCCAAGTCTATGCTCCCACTGTCCCCCGACGATCAACGTAGACACGACGAGGCTATCGCTTGCCCTGTCTGCGTCAAGGAGTACACCACCAACAACCGTAAAGTCCAACACCATGATCACTTTAACGATAGGTATGTTGGTCCATGGTGCAACGGATGCAACCTCATGGCCCGGGACCCGCGCTTCATCCCTGTGTTTTTTCATAATGGCTCGGGATACGACTTCCACCATCTGGTGCCTCACTTTGGGTACGACGACATGCGAATCAACGTCCTGGCGCAGAACGAGGAGCGTTACATTAGCTTGAGCAAGTGGGTGCGAATCTCAGGATCACACTCTACCGTCGAGCTTCGCTTCCTCGACTCCCTGAGGTTCCTCCCGGCCAGCCTCGATGCTCTCGCAGGGAAGCTTAGCGACGAGCAAATGCTCATCACCTCCGGAAACTTTCCGAACTTGGACGCCAGCCTCTTCAAGCGTAAGGGGGTCAATCCCTACGAATACATCACAGACCCTTCCAAGTTCACAGAGACGTCGCTACCTCCTCGAGCAAACTTCTATAGCAAGCTGCGAGGCTCGAACATCACCGACGAGGAATATCACCACGCCCAGTCCATGTGGCGCGAGCTGGGCTGTCGAACTCTCGGGGACTACCACGACGCCTACCTCAGACTTGATGTGACGCTCCTCGCCGACGTGTTCCAGACGTTCCGTGCGACCGCAATGAAGATCTACCAGCTGGACCCTGTCTACTTCTATAGTCTCCCCGGACTGGCGTGGTCAGCCATGTTTCTGGTGACGAAGATCGAGCTGGAGCTTCTTTCGGACGTGGACATGGTGCTGTTTGTGGAACATGCCGTGCGGGGTGGAATAGTCCAGGTGTCGCAGCGACACTCGCGCGCCAACAATCACCACATGGCCACCGGCTACGACCCCTCACAACCGTCCAGCTACATCATGTACACGGACGTTAATAACCTCTACGGACACTCCATGATGCAGCCACTCCCCTTTAGAGACTTCGAGTGGGCTGACCCCTCCAACTTCGACATCGAAAACTTCGACGATTCAGAACATGGGTTCTTCGCCGAGGTTGATCTGCAATTCTCCGAGAAGCTGCAGGATTTGTTCAGCGATCTTCCCCCTCCACCCGAGTTCAAGTGTCCACCCGATTCCAACCAGAAGAAGCTCGTCATGGATTTCGAGCCCAAGAAGAATTACGTCCTACACTACCAGAATCTCCGGTGGTTGATGCAGCGAGGGGTCGCGGTCCACGCAGTTCACCGCATCCTCAAGTTCGAGCATTCTCCGTGGTTGCGTCCATATATTGAAGTCAACACGAAACACCGCACCGCAGCCACGTCCGAGCTTGATAAGGATTTCTTCAAGCTTATGAACAATGCGGTGTTCGGGAAAACCATGGAGAATGTGCGGAATCGTGTAGATGTGAGGCTAATATCAAACAAAGCACAATGTCGCAGGCTCGTAGCAAACCCGTTATTCAAATCGAGGACCATTTATAACGAACAGCTTGCTCTGGTGCATATGAGGAAGTGCGAGGTGAAGCTCAACAAGCCAATTTATGTTGGCGCCTCAGTATTAGACCTGAGCAAGCTGCACATGTTTCAAATATATTATGGGAAACTACGCCAGCATTATAACAACAATATTAGCCTACTCTACACGGACACGGACAGCTTGGTGTACCACGTTCGCACGGACGACGCGTACGGGGATATAGCCACAGTTCCATCTTTGGTTAACCTTTTCGACACCTCGGGCTATGCCCAGCAAAACAAGTACGGTATCCTGGCCCGCAACAAAAAGATGCCTGGCAAACTCAAAGACGAGAAGGACGGTGATGTAATTCTCGAGTTTGCAGGTCTTCGCGCCAAGGCCTATGCCATCAAAGCCGAGGGCAGCGTTACCAAGAAGGCCAAGGGTGTCGGCAGACAGGTGGTTCGGGAGCATCTCACATTCGAGGACTTCGTCGATTGCCTCAAGACCAGGTCGTCGGTTCTAAGAGAAGAACAGCGCATCCAGAGCGTCGACCATGTGTTGACCACAAACAAAGTTAGAAAAATTGCGCTGGACCCCGATGACGATAAGAGGTGCGTCCTCGAGTGTGGTATTCACACATTGCCGTGGGGGCACTATCGCTTAGCAGAAAGCAAAACCTGCAACATATGTCCATCTTCAACAGAAGATTCATAAAAACAAAACAAAACAAAAAAAAACACTTTGACTGTCATTACAAAAAAAAAACTATGACCGTATTCTTAAATAACCAGCATGCCTATGAATTTGTTCGGTTTCAAAAAACAGATCATTATGGAAACCATACCAGATCATGAAGTCTTACCTTCCGTGTTACCTAAACTCAACGGTCTGTTGATCATTCACCTCAACAGCATTTGGACGAAACTGAATGACGATGTGGGCAAGATGTTTTATGTTTTTAATAACAATTTACATTTCTACGAAATTCCGATCGACAGGAAACTTCAAATCACCGTGAATCCGGAAAACGCAGGCGAAATCAAAATTTCTACCGGCAAGAACATTTTTCGAATCAAGCACGACAAGATGCTTTCTAACATTACGTACGATGTGTCTGCAGGAGATTATTTTTACATGGAACTCCTCGGAGATTACGACAAACTTATTCCTCTCTTCGTAGAACTACGAATCGTCTATCCTATTATAAATAACCGTTAACCAAAAATGCCTAACGACATTTTCGGCAACACCAAGCGTGTAGACCACGCAGAAGAGATTCTCATGTTGGACATTCGAGTTAAGAAGTTGAGGACCGATTTGATCGCTTTGCAGGAAACCTTAAACAAAAGTTTAGAGTCGGAAATCGCTACGCTCCAAACGCAATGTCTCGACCCCATTCTGAAAATCGATTCCGAACTGAAGACGCTCATAAAAAATTATGTCGACGTACCTTCTTACGACAGCGTTCAAAATATACAGTTGAGCGTGGATTCGCTTCAAAATGATTTGGCCAAATTACAGCAATTTCAATCGAAAAATGAAGATTTGGAAAAATTGAAACTCGAAATCGAAGAACGAACTTCCGCAATCGAAAAGAATTTCTCTGAACTTCAAACTGTGGTGAAAGATATTGATGTAGAACGCTTGCACGTCGTCGTTTCCAAATTACAAGAAGAATTCACCCGCACGTTGGAAGAAATTAAATCCAAGTTACAGACTTTGGAAGATACCATGACGAACCTACCATCGTCGGACGAACTGCAGGTCATCGGTAAAAGCGTCGCGAACATAAAAATTCAATTGGAGGCCTATCAAGATTTCGAACACATTCAAACCACCATCGCTACGCTTCAGGCGTCCTTGGAATTGATCAACGAAGAAATTAAAAATATTCACGCTGAAGCGAGAGCGTTGACGAGCATTCAAGACACGTTAAGCACGGTTCAGCAGAAGATCGAATATTTAGAAAATTTGAACGTCGAATCCAATCTTGCTCATTTTCATCACGTACTGGACAACATACAGGGTGACTTGGAATCGTTACGGACGAGCGTGCCTTCGAGCGAAGATTTGGAAAAATTGAAAACGGCGGTGACGGCACTATCCGAATCGAGCGACATCAAAAGCTCATTGAGCGATCTCGAGAGTAGGGTGACCAATCTCCCCACCTCCAAAGAATTGCACGCTTTGAAAAGAAACATATCACGTATGTTGAAACGACTGAAAACGGAAACGGCGAACGTGGAAGAGATTCGAGACGAAATTAGTTCGCTGGTGTCGACGCTGCCCACTTCGCAGAGCGTCGCCGACCTTCACACGCAGTTTACAGAGATGCGAAGGATCGTGAACGATCTTACCGAGAAGAGCTCGAAATTGAATCAAGTCGAGAACCTTCAGAACATTGTCGTCAACATCAGAGATCAAGTCGGAGTGCTGGAGTCCACGCAGGAATCGACGCTGGCTTCTTTCGGTGCCAAGTTGCAAGAACTCAACGAAAACTACAAGCAGTTGAACGTGGAAGTGAAAATCAAACCGTCGTTGTCTGCCGTAACGGATACCATAGTCGAGCATTTGCTGCCCATCGAAAATAAACTCGGACACGTTCACAGTAATCTGCTCGGCGTCGACACTAAATTCGCTAAACTGCATTCTCTGCAAGCCATCGAAATCAACAGCGTACCCAATCAACAGAGAATCTCCACGTTCGTCGAAGGTAACAAACTGTACATGTTACATCCTTATCATCCGTACTACAAGTTTCTCCTCGATGGCACGATTCAGATAAACGAATTTTCGTACTGGTCTCACGGTAGAAAAGCTAGCGTTCCCACCATGACTTTGATATCGAATCGTGGTGTCCAGAAAGCAGGAAACATTCCTCTGGCACGTTGGAACGAAACGCGCAACATATATGAAATACACGAAGACGAAGATCTCACCGTTTTCGACGTGAATGCCGGCGATAAGCTGATCATTCAAAACACGAGCGAAGTGCCACCCTCTTTGAATCCCATCACGCTTGTGCTTCTCTTGAAACGTAATCTCTAAAAAAATGTCTAGGCAAGCCATCGTCGAAGAATTGCATAAACCTGCACGCCGTAACTACGAACGTTTGGCTGTGGTAACCAAGGGCATCGACGACCTCTGGCAAAGTGACCTCGTGGAGATGAGTAGCGGCAATTTGAAAAACGTGCATAAATTGAACAAGGGCAACAAGTACCTTCTCACCGTCATAGACACGTTTTCGAAATTCGCATGGGCTCTACCTTTGAAGGCGAAAACGGGAACGTGCGTCACGGAAGCATTCAAGACAATTTTTCGCGAAAGCGGCGGCAGACGACCACGGTTTCTGCAAACGGACAACGGTAAAGAATTTTACAACGCCGTATTCCAAAAGTTTATTCAAAAACACGAGATTCAACATTATTCAACCTTCAGTCACATCAAAGCCAGCATCGTGGAAAGATTTAATCGAACCTTGAAAACACACATGTGGAAACGATTCACGCTTCGGGGAAATTACAAATGGGTCGACATCCTGCCGGAACTCGTCGACACCTATAATGATACGGTACACAGAACGATAGGCATGAAGCCAGCTGACGTTACGAAATCTGACGAGCAGCGTTTAATTTCTACACTTTACTGTCCAAAGTACACTCCCACGACAAAAAAAGCTAAATACAAAATTGGAGACCAGGTGAGGATCAGCAAATTCAAACGCACCTTCGAGAAGGGATTCACAAAAAATTGGAGCACGGAACTTTTTACGGTGGTTCGAGTTCTACCCGGAAACCGACACACGTATATAATAAAAGATAAGTAGTGCAGTTTAGAGAATTCAACGCCCTCTTGTGGTGAGCTGAAGTGGTGAGCTTGCCTTAATGGATTTTTCTCGTAAGGCATGAGCTCTATTTGATGGCGCAGTGTTGCTAGCTTCTTACTTGAAAAAATCACCAAGGTTTTTGGGGTAACCTAACCTAAAACAAGGAGCTGGCAACCTTTTTCTCGCAATGTTACCAGCTTCTCACTCAAAAAAATCACCAAGGTTTTTGGGGTAGCCTTACCTAAAGCAAGGAGCAGGCAATTTTTTTCTCGCAGTGTTGGCAACACTACACCCGAAAGTAAAGCTCGGTGGGGCTTGCTTTAATGGTTTGCTCTTGTAAGGCATAACCCCCCCCCTATTTTTGGACACAGTATTACCAACATCTTACTCGAAAAAAATCACCAAGGTTTTTGGTCTAACGTAACCTAAAGCAAGGTTGCCAACCTACTGGTACTTTTGCCATAGCCTTTTACAAAAAAGAGAGAGAAGAGAGGGAGGGAAGAGTTAAACGGCCGACAGCCTACCTACAGCTTTTTTTGTCTAACCTAACCTCAAGCAAGGGGCTGGCAATTTTGCTTGAGGTTTGTTTTACAGTGCATAAAGCAATGTTGCCAACCTACATATACAGGGCAAGGAGAGCCGGCACTGCCGTAAAAGAGAGAGATGGATGGATGGGAACACTGCACGGGTTCAACGTCATCAAATAAAAATTACCTTAATGGTTTTTTCTTGTAAGGCATGATTTCTATTTTCTCGCAGTGCTGCCAACTCCTACCTATATTTTTTTTTAGTTGGCAAGAGCTAGAGAGAGAGAAAAACTTATAGCTGGGAACGGTAATGAGCGAATGCGCCATATCGTAATTTTCCAACTCCCCGGGGGCCAATGTTTGTATATCGTAACCTTTGTAAACCTCTCTCTCTCGGGGGAACGACTTGCCACACACACACACACACACGCACGCACGCACGCACGCACGCGCGCGCGCGCGCATATGTATTGTAACACAAACAAACAAACAAAATAATAATTGTTGTTTTTAGGATGCCTGGCCCCTATAACCTCGCCAGGGTGCGTGGTGCCCAACCAAAAATGTAAAAGTTTTCTAATGGCTGCGGTTATAGATTACCGCACCTCTGTAGAGTTTCACGTGTTTTTTTTTTCCCCCAAACTTCCATGAAACCCTACAGAGGACCTCCGTAATGCATGCAACGTGTACTAACGACTCTAGTGTTATTTGATGTTGTGATATTTTTGGATATAGAGTTTTATTGTGAGATATAGGTAAAAATAATTATGTTTATTATAATATTTTCTTGATGAAGATGGAGAATATGTGTGTGTTACAAATAAAGTTGCATGCTTTTTTTTCTAGTGTGTGTGTATATGTTTTTGATGTTTCGACAGCATCTGAAACGATAAAAAAAAAATTTATTGTTAATTTTCACGTGTAAAAACAACAACAATTTTTTTTTTGTGCAAATTTTCTGATTATCTCGTGCTATAGTGCAAAAAAGATATTGTAGCTGATAGCTAATGAAATTGACATTTGTAACTGATCTGAACTAGTGAAATTCGTATTGTGCTATTGTAACTGATTGTGCTAGTGCAGAAAATTTCTTATTGTGCAAGAAAAGATGTTAAAAAACTTGTTAAAACTGCTCTGTGACCCTCTCGTTCTTCACGTCGTAGGCGAAGGACTTCTCTGCAATCAGGATGACACTGCATAGGGTATCCTCGGGCAAGGCATCGTGGAACTCGCAGACGACCTTGATGTTGGTTCGATCGTTGACCACAACCTTCTTCCTCTTAGATGTGTTGATGACGGTCATGGGTCTCCGTGCTTTGAACTCGCTGGGCGTGTAGTACATGTCCACGCTTCCCTCGGTCACGCGTTTGTAAGCCGAGAACGCTTCGTAAAGTTTGAGGTAATCGTTTTTGGTCACGTCCAGGTTGTAATTCTCGCGCGGGAACACTTCGTTGCGACCGTTCTTCAGATAAACGTTCTTGATCTTGCAGTCGTCGAACTTGCTGGAATCTTTTTCCTGATTCTTGTCCCTCCCGGTCTGAAAGAGCACTACGACGAAATCTGGCATGTCGAACTGTATGTTGTTGAACTGCGTCGTCACGTCGAATTCCATGTGACTTCCCGACGCCATCTTCTGCACGCACTGGTAACCGTGAAAGTGAATCGGCACCTGCGGACTTTTCAAGATCTCCGCTTTGTACTTGAGGGCGTAGTTCGTTTCGTATTCCACCACCGGCATTCTCAATTCCATGCTTTGGATGACGCACTTGGCTGCTTCGGGTAAAGTGTTGGCTATCGGCGTGGTGCCGTCCGGACCCAAAGTAGCGTATCGCATCAGTGCGTCGTTGTCGTTGGCCGCTCTTCGAAACGTAACGCGCAGTCCTCCCTTCCACATGATCTCCTTGTAGTCCGAGAAGAAACCCGGCAGCAGACGCATGGGAAAGAGCACCGTGTGACTTTTCGTCGATATTTTGGTCCCGGCTTCGAATCCTCCGGCCTGGTAGTATGCTGCGTTCGTTTTGGATAATTTCAACGTTCCTACTGCCGTCGACGTGATGCCTGGATAGTCTATTCTGTCGATGACGGTGTTGTGTTTCCTCACCTCCACCTGCGAGAACAGGTGAGGCACGAAGTTGTCTACGAGTATCAAGTTTGCTGCTGCAGGAAACGCGTCTCCGCTTTCCTTCTTTACAACGTCGAATTGAAGGTAGAGGTCCGCTCTCTGAGGATGAACGAACCCATCGCCTACGTCCACATCGTATTCGATCTCCCTGTTCGCCTCGTTGAGATTGGCGAACGTGCGACGGTTGGGAGGGAAAGATTGCAATTCGTAACTTTCGATTTGCTCCATTTTACATGTATGGTTATTTATTATACGTTGATCTCCACGATGGCCGTCGTAGTGGCACCTGCGAAATCCACCACGTCTCCTTTCTCGTTCGTCACCACCCACTCTATGTCGTCTATGCGGTTGCGACATACTGGAAAATAGATCGGTGAAGAGGGCGTGTAGATGATCGGTTCCATGAACTCGGAACTTGGTTTGAAAGTGGCTATGATTCCCATCTGCTTGTGACTTCCTAACAATCCGTCCGAGGTTTTCGTGATCATACCTTCGGCCACGTTACAGTGTACGTTCAAAGTCTCTATGGCCAAGAATTTAGGAATGTTGGTTGCCACGTGCTTGATACCAGCTTCGAGTTTTGTGTCGTTCTCGAAACCTAAAAGTTCTCCCATGGTGCCCAGGTCCACGGTCTCCGTCGCGGATAGGATTTCCACTCTGTGCGTGACCGAATTTTGAGAAAGGTATGTGCCTTTGGGTAATTGAGCTTGCAAAGTGGAAAGATTGTATTGTCCTGGCGTGACGACGATGTGTTCGCTTCCGACGCTAATTTTGTTGTTGTGCTGCGTAACATTGGGTATGAGGTACATGCTGTAGAATGCACGCAGAGCCACGGATTTAGGATAGACGATGTCGTCGTGCAGCGTGAGTTTCAAGATCGAAGATTCGCTCGTGAGATGGAACACGCTCATCCTAGTGATGCTGTTTGAGGTTCCACAATGCTTTCTGGAAATCCTCGATCGTAGGGTTATTTATTTTAGAGAGAAACGCGAGCACGGAGAGGCAGAGATGACCGCAGTTCACGTCTCCGAAATTTTGAATGCGTTCGTCGTTGTAGTATATAGAGGTTTTGTTCGTTTTCAGATAATGAATTAAATTTGCAGGTGGAACACCTCCGAAAGAATCGAAAACGAATGCTTTATCATTGTCGTTTTTGTGGTAACATATCCAATGCGTGCCTGGATTTTCTTGACCGTCCAAGTTGACTACTCCGCATTCTCTTCTTTTGACGGTTGAAGGTAACGAGTCGGACATGAAAACTCCTCTGAAGTGTTTGATTTGTAACGGTTCGATCAGAGATTCAATGTCTCGGTTGGTGAGTGCTTCTGTTTCTTTTTTTTAAACTTTTTCATCACGCCCTTCCCCTTTTTCTTCTCCATGGCCAGGTTGTGACGTTTCTGTTCTTCCAATTCCGCCTTGTTCTTCTTTGAGTCGATGACGGTTTTCGCGATGGCGGCACTTCCGCCGGCCAAACTTCCAACGGCCCCCAATGCTGCCAGGATGGCCGGGATGCTGAATATGAAACCTCCGATCTTTTGCTGTTTCCGCGAACGCTGCAATCTTTTCAATTGAGGTGTGCTGAGAAGTAATTTCATTCCGTGTCCTTTCGACAAGCAAGAACGTTTCTTCTCGCGTTGTTTCTTGGTGAGTAACCCATCGAGGGCACCTAGATTTTTTAGATTGGAGTATGGTATCTGGTACACGACACCCTTGGGCTTCATGTTGATGCTCTATGTGTTATTTTCACGGTATGTTATTTATATATATATTCTGAGATTTTTTCTTGTGTAGTTTTTTTTACGGTATGTTATTTATATATTTTCAAGGCCTCGCAGTTGTTACACAAATTCTATTACGTGCTTTGTTTTCTTGCCAAGAAGTTCCTTTGTCCCCTTGTACACGATTCGAGTTTTGTTCTCGATTAAAATAGATAGCTTCTCGTCGGATAACATGTTAGCGTATCGATCTGGTAAAAATAGACTGTATTGTGCGTTGAGCAACAGGCGTACCTTGGGACCATACTGGGTAGAAACGATTGAACCGGAAGTTATCGTGTAAGGTTTGTCGACTTCCAATTCCTGAATTTTTACATACTCGACTGACAAATTTAGCATTTGTTTTAATGCTTGGAGATCACTCATTTTTTCGGTCGTCATATCAAAAAAAATTTCAGAGTGTTAGAGAGAAATTTAATTGTTTTTCACGATGTGTGTTATTTATATATACCGAAGATTATTTTTTTCACGATGTGTGTTATTTATATATCAAGTTTTTTTGACACGTATATATATTATTATTTTTTTAACGGAGGAAGAAAGTTCGTGCTTCGGAAAACGCGAGGATGTGCGTAGTGATATCTTCCGTCTCCTGCATAGACTTGTACCAATCATCAGTATACCGTCTTCTTCCCTGCCTTGCCTCGTACAGTTCGTCCGACTTATCGTTCAATTTCTCCCCTGCAGCCGAAAGCAGAATGTTGAGATCACCGCACCTCAGGCCGCTGATCTCCCGAAGAAGGTCCTTGAGAACAATTTCACAAGGGATGCGAAATTCCGGCGTCGTTCTTGCTATGATTACAAGTTTATTAACATCTCCGTTTACTACTTTCTTGAATATTTTAGATAGTAGTTCGTGCGGCAAATCAGTTATGCAAGCCATGTTGTTTTTTTACTGTATGTTATTTATATACCCCACCCCAATTTTTGTTTCGTGTTCATGGCGATGGTGGTGCCTAGTGCGGCGACCCGTTCACCCAGCGATGCGTCTCTGCTCACGAACCTTTCGAAAGCTGCGTGCTCTAACTTTCTGTCTGCTTCGTGACGTGCATTCAGATCCGTCTGCGTGGTGTTGTAGGCGATGTCGTGATCTTTGCATGCGGCGTCCAACGGATTCACACCCTTGTCTCCTCTCTCCAATCTTTTCTCGAGTTTGGTACCCGGTCCGCAGTACTGGTAGCCAGGTAGATGCATCTCGAAAGGTAACTTGTTGATGATGTCGTTCACGAGTCCTTTTCCTTCGGCCACGTTCCAGAATTTCGGAGGCAGCGTGTTGATGATTTTGATCAGGTAACCTATGCCCTTGTCGTCGTTCACGATGAAGTTGGAAAGTTTCGTGCTGATCATGTCCACGATGCCAACCTTCTCGTTGTAGAAATTACGGTTGCCTGCATTCTCTTCGCCGGCTATCACCAACAATCGGTCCACGAGTTTCCTAACGTCGTCCACCCAAACGAATTCTTTGGGTAGCGTGTTGTAGCGTTTGACGCCGCTGCCTGTTTTGACCTGGTTCCAAATCGGTTTGATGAGATTCCTGTACTTCTCGCCGCTGCTCGATTTCACCCTATTCTGCGAGGCGTCGTTGTTTTGGTACAAGGCATCCGTCATGATCAGAATTTCCTTGTAACTCTGGTAATCTTCGTCGGTGTAATCTTTCGGCTGCTTTTTGGCGACGAGTTCCCACAGTCCCACCGTACCCGGATACCTGTTCCAACTATCCTTGTCGCCTAAATTGACTTTAATGTCGTTGCCTTCGAAGGTCACCTTCGATTTCCCAATCTTCCACACCACACCGCCGCCTTCGCTGGTTTCCATGCTGGGATACAATCCGAACACTTCATCCTTGTCGAATTTCCCCGTGCTCAGGTAGTCTCGTGCCAAAGGTCCCAACTCGATTTTATCCGAAGACGTGCTGCCTATGGCTCGACGTCGTGCCGGTGCATCCTTCAGTTCGAACGGCGTCGAAGGAATGCTCGAAATGGGCGTGGGTACGGCGTAACTTTTAGCTGCGAGCGGTACGAGTTCATTAATCAAATTTCTATTTTGTTCCGTGACACTTTTAATTTCTTTACCTAGACTGCTGATGGCATCGATCACAGGTTGATCCTGACGTTTCTTCTCTTCGTAGAATCCGCGATTCTCGGATTTCCAACCTTTGAAGCGTTTCGCGAGGTAATCGCGAAGCTTGAGATTTTCGTCTTCGATTTTTCGTTTCGTCATGACGTTATTTATACACGTCGTTTCTCACAACGTTGCAACGTTTAGAAAGTCGTTGATTTTGTTTCTGTATTTTCCGTCGTTGGGTTTTCTCGTCATGTCGATCGTCGCAAATCCGAAATCGTCACCGTTCCAGCAAGTAGAGCAGCCTTCCGAAAATTGATTGTAGTTCATGTCTCCGCCTACGTAGTCATCGTACGCATGCTTGAGGTTGGTGTGATCTTGACGAAACAAACATATGAAATTAGCGTTGTCGCGCACTAACTGTTTTGGAATTTTGGAAAACGTTTGAGCCAGGTAAAAACAATCCATTCCTTTGTGACGACCTTGCGTGAAAAAGTTGCGAATTTCATTTTGATTTTCCAGGATGGCGTCGTCGAACACAAAGACTGAATTTTCACGACAATCGTCGAGTGGTTTTATTTCCGAGGCGAACGTTGCAATGTCCAGGCCATCGTACAGTTTCATCAGTTGCTGGTATTTGGATTGCTCCAAACTTTTCGAGAACACGTACAGGTGCCTGTTCTTCCAATCTAACCAATTCGGTGCGAGGAGAAAATTGTCCACGAGCAGTGTTGTTTTCCCACACCCCGAAGGACCTACGATCAGACAGCGGATGCTGTCGGGAAGCAACTCGCCGTTCTTTTTTTTTCTCGTTTGACTTTCTGGATCCGGTAGACGCTTCACCACGTTCCACGTACTCACAAGATCACTTCGTTCGCGTCGATCCAACTCTTTTCTGGAAGTCCCAGCCATTTGACAAACAGTTTGTCACCTTTCCTACGCAATACTTTCTCGATGAGGTACGTGTCGGGGTGTTTTGTTTTAGAGAGTTCCTCTTCGTAAAATCTTCCTTTCAAAATCTCGCCGCTACTATCTTTTATTATATACGTGTGTCGGTTTCCGGGTAGAACTCGAACCACCGTAAAAAGTTCCGTGCTCCAATTTTTTGTGAGTCCCTTCTCGAAGGTGCGTTTGAATTTGCTGATCCTCACCTGGTCTCCAATTTTGTATTTAGCTTTTTTTGTCGTGGGTGTGTACTTTGGACAGTAAACGGTAGAAATTAAACGTGCTCGTCGGACTTGGTAACGTCGGCTGGCTTCATCCCTATTGTTCTGTGTACCGTATCATTATAGGTGTCGACGAGTTCCGGCAGGATGTCGACCCATTTGTAATTTCCCCGAAGCGTGAATCGTTTCCACATGTGTGTTTTCAAGGTTCGATTGAATCTTTCCACGATGCTGGCTTTGATGTGACTGAAGGTCGAATAATGTCGAATGCCATGTTTTTGAATAAACTTTTGGAATACGGCGTTGTAAAATTCTTTACCGTTGTCCGTTTGCAGAAACCGTGGTCGTCTGCCGCCGCTTTCGTGAAAAATTAATTTGAATGCTTCCATAACGCACGTTCCCGTTTTGGCTTTCAAAGGTAGAGCCCATGCGAATTTCGAAAACGTGTCTATGACGGTGAGAAGGTACTTGTTGCCCTTGTTCAATTTATGCACGTTTTTCAAATTACCGCTACTCATCTCCACGAGGTCACTTTGCCAGAGGTCGTCGATGCCCTTGGTTACCACAGCCAAACGTTCGTAGTTGCGGCGTGCAGGTTTATGCAATTCTTCGACGATGGCTTGCCTAGACATTTTTTCTTAGAGATTACGTTTCAAGAGAAGCACAAGCGTGATGGGATTCAAAGAGGGTGGCACTTCGCTCGTGTTTTGAATGATCAGCTTATCGCCGGCACTCACGTCGAAAACGGTAAGATCTTCGTCTTCGTGTATTTCATATACGTTGCGCGTTTCGTTCCAACGTGCCAGAGGAATGTTTTCTGCTTTCTGAACACCACGATTCGATATCAAGGTCATGGTGGGAACGCTAGCTTTTCTGCCGTGAGACCAGTACGAAAATTCGTTTACCTGAATCGTGCCATCGAGGAGAAACTTGTAGTACGGATGATAAGGATGCAGCATGTACAGTTTGTTACCTTCGACGAAGGTAGAGATTCTCTGTTGATTGGGAACGCTGTTGATTTCGATGGCTTGCAGAGAATGCAGTTTAGCGAATTTAGTATCGACGCTAACGAGGTTGCTGTGAACTTGTCCGAGTTTATTTTCGATGGGGAGCAAATGCTCGACTATGGTATCCGTTACGGTAGAAAACGACGGTTTGATTTTCACTTCCACGTTCAACTGCTTGTAGTTTTCGTTGAGTTCTTGCAACTTGGCACCGAAAGAGGCCAGCGTCGATTCCTGCGTGGATTCCAGCACTCCAACTTGATCTCTGATGTTGACGACGATGTTCTGAAGGTTCTCGACTTGATTCAATTTCGAGCTCTTCTCGGTAAGATCGTTCACGATGCTTCGCATCTCTGTAAACTGCGTGTGAAGATCGGCGACGCTCTGCGAAGTGGGCAGCGTCGACACCAGCGAACTAATTTCGTCTCGAATCTGTTCCACGTTCGCCGTTTCCGTTTCCAGTCGTTTCAGCATTCGAGATATGTTTCTTTTCAAAGCGTGCAATTCTTTGGAGGTGGGGAGATTGGCCACTTTACTCTCGAGATCGCTCAATGAACTTTTGATGTCGCTCGAATCGGATAGTGCCGTCACCGCCGTTTTCAATTTTTCCAAATCTTCGCTCGAAGGCACGCTCGTCCGTAACGATTCCAAGTCACCCTGTATGTTGTCCAGTACGTGATGAAAATGAGCGAGATTCGTTTCGACGTTCAAATTTTCTAAATATTCGATCTTCTGCTGAACCGTGCTTAACGTGTCTTGAATGCTCGTCAACGCTCTCGCTTCGGCGTGAATATTTTTAATTTCTTCGTTGATCAATTCCAAGGACGCCTGAAGCGTAGCGATGGTGGTTTGAATGTGTTCGAAATCTCGATACGCCTCCAATTGAATTTTTATGTTCGCGACGCTTTTACCGATGACCTGCAGTTCGTCCGACGATGGTAGGTTCGTCATTGTATCTTCCAAAGTCTGCAACTTGGATTTAATTTCTTCCAACGTGCTGGTGAATTCTTCTTGTAATTTGGAAACGACGACATGCAAGCGTTCTACATCAATATCGTTCACCACGGTTTGAAGTTCGGAGAAATTCTTTTCTATTGCGGAAGTTCGTTCTTCGATTTCGAGTTTCAATTTTTCCAAATCTTCATTTTTCGATTGAAATTGCTGTAATTTGGCCAAATCATTTTGAAGCGAATCCACGCTCAACTGTATATTTTGAACGCTGTCGTAAGAAGGTACGTCGACATAATTTTTTATGAGCGTCTTCAGTTCGGAATCGATTTTCAGAATGGGGTCGAGACATTGCGTTTGGAGCGTAGCGATTTCCGACTCTAAACTTTTGTTTAAGGTCTCCTGCAAAGCGATCAAATCGCTCCTCAACTTTTTAATTCGGACGTCCAACATGAGAATCTCTTCTGCGTGGTCTACACGCTTGGTGTTGCCGAAAATGTCGTTAGGCATTTTTGGTTAACGGTTATTTATAATAGGATAGACGATTCGTAATTCTACGAAGAGAGGAATGAGTTTATCGTAATCTCCATGGAGTTCTATGTAAAAATAATCCCCTGCAGACACATCGTACGTAATGTTAGAAAGCATCTTGTCGTGCTTGATTCGAAAAATGTTCTTGCCGGTAGAAATTTTGATTTCGCCTGCGTTTTCCGGATTCACGGTGATTTGAAGTTTCCCGTCGATCGGAATTTCGTAGAAATGTAAATTGTTATTAAAAACATAAAACATCTTGCCCACATCGTCATTCAGTTTCGTCCAAATGCTGTTGAGGTGAATGATCAACAGACCGTTGAGTTTAGGTAACACGGAAGGTAAGACTTCATGATCTGGTATGGTTTCCATAATGATCTGTTTTTTGAAACCGAACAAATTCATAGGCATGCTGGTTATTTAAGAATACGGTCATAGTTTTTTTTTTGTAATGACAGTCAATGTTTTTTTTTTGTTTTGTTTTGTTTTTATGAATCTTCTGTTGAAGATGGACATATGTTGCAGGTTTTGCTTTCTGCTAAGCGATAGTGCCCCCACGGCAATGTGTGAATACCACACTCGAGGACGCACCTCTTATCGTCGTTGGGATCCAGGGCAATTTTTCTAACTTTGTTTGTGGTGATGATATGGTCGACGCTCTGGATGCGCTGTTCTTCTCTTAGAACCGACGACCTGGTCTTGAGGCAATCGACAAAGTCCTCGAATGCGAGATGCTCCCGAACCACCTGTCTGCCGACACCCTTGGCCTTCTTGGTAACGCTGCCCTCGGCTTTGATGGCATAGGCCTTGGCGCGAAGACCTGCAAACTCGAGAATTACATCACCGTCCTTCTCGTCTTTGAGTTTGCCAGGCACTTTTTTGTTTCGGGGCAGGATGCCGTACTGGTTCGGCTGGGGATAGCCCGAGGTGTCGAAGAGGTTAACCAAAGATGGAGCTGTGGCTATATCCCCGTTCGCGTCGTCCGTGCGAACGTGGTACACCAAGCTGTCCGTGTCCGTGTAGAGAAGCGAGATGTTGTGGCTATATTGTGGACGTAATATGTCGTAGTACGTCTCGAACATGTGCAGCTTGCTCAGGTCTAATACTGAGGCACCAACATAAATTGGCTTGTCGAGTTTTACCTCACTCTTCCTCATATGCACCAGAGCAAGCTGCTCATTATAAATGGTCCTCGATTTGAATAACGGGTTCGCTACGAGCCTGCGACATTGTGCTTTCCTCGTTACCAATTTTATGTCCATGCGATTCCGTACATTCTCCATAGTTTTGCCAAACACCGCATTGTTCATAAGCTTGAAGAAATCCTTATCAAGCTCGGACGTGGCTGCAGTGAGGTGTTTGGTGTTGACTTCAATATATGGCTTCAACCATGGAGAATGCTCGAACTTGAGGATGCGGTGAACTGCGCAGACCGTGACCCCTCGCTGCATCAACCACCGGAGATTCTGGTAGTGCAGGACATAACGCTCTTTGGGCTCGAAATCCATGACGAGCTTCTTCTGGTTGGAATCGGGTGGACACTTGAACTCGGGTGCAGGGGGAAGATCGCAGAACAAATCCTGCAGCTTCTCGGAGAACTCAAGATCCACCTCGGCGAAGAACCCATGTTCCGAATCGTCGAAGCTTTCGACGTCGAAGTTGGAAGGGTCAGCCCACTCGAAGCCTCTAAAAGGGAGTGGCTGCATCATGGAGTGTCCGTAGAGGTTATTGACGTCCGTGTACATGATGTAGCTGGACGGTTGTGAGGGGTCGTAGCCGGTGGCCATGTGGTGATTGTTGGCGCGCGAGTGTCGCTGCGACACCTGGACCATTCCACCCCGCACGGCGCGTTCCACAAACAGCATCATGTCCACGTCCGAAAGAAGCTCCAGCTCGATCTTCGTCACCAGAAACATGGCCGACCACGCCAGTCCGGGGAGACTGTAGAAGTATGCAGGGTCCAGCTTGTAGATCTTCATTGCGGTCGCACGGAACGTCTGGAACACGTCGGCGAGGAGCGTCACGTCAAGTCTGAGGTAGGCGTCGTGGTAGTCCCCGAGAGTTCGACAGCCCAGCTCGCGCCACATGGACTGGGCGTGGTGATATTCCTCGTCGGTGATGTTCGAGCTTCGCAGCTGACTGTAGAAGTTTGCTCGAGGAGGTAGCGACGTCTCTGCGAACTTGGTAGGGTCTGTGACGTATTCGTAGGGGTAGACACCCTTACGCCTGAAGAGACCTGCGTCCAAGTTCGGAAAATTTCCGGAGGTAATAAGCATTTGCTCGTCGCTAAGCTTCCCTGCGAGAGCATCGAGGCTGGCCGGGAGGAACCTCAGGGAGTCGAGGAAGCGAAGCTGGACGGTGGAGTGTGATCCTGGGATTCGCACCCACTTGCTCACACTGATGTAACGCTCCTCGTTCTGCGCCAGGACGTTGATTCGCATGTCGTCGTACCCAAGATGCTTGACGAGGTGGTGGAAGTCGTATCCCGAGCCATTGTGAAAAAACACAGGGATAAATCGCGGGTCCCGGGCCATGAGGTTGCATCCGTTGCACCAAGGACCAACATACCTACCGTCAAAGTGATCGTGGTGTTGGACTTTACGGTTGTTGGCGGTGTACTCCTTGACGCAGACAGGGCAAGCGATGGACTCGTCGTGTCTACGCTGATCGTCGGGGGACAGTGGGAGCATAGACTTGGGGGCCAACAGTACCTTCCCTATCTCGCTGGCTTCCACAACCATCCTCTCGAGGAAGTGTTTGGCTGCGTCGGGACCACGGTACACGTAGGGCTCGGGGGCAATGTGCTGGTCACGTCGCACCACAACGTATGCATAACTCGAAGCCTCGTGGAGTTGGTAAGGGGTGGTGGAAGAAACTTCGGGATTTGGATCGCAAGTGGACAGGGGTTTGAGGAAGGCCTCGAAATCCGCGATGATGATAGCAGGATGCTCCACCATGGCACCGTGCATGTGGAAACGCTCCACGGTGCCAGGTTTGGGCAAGACTGCCACACCAGGCTCGTTGTTACTACAGTAGATCTTGTGGCTGGCAAGCTTCTCTGCAGCGATGTTGGGACCTTTGATGTGCTGATAATCCTGCTGTTTTTGATTGTCAAAAGTTGACAAGCACCTGCGACAAACTTCTATGCTACCATGATGCTTGCTTGTTTGGCTCGACACCAACCGGGAGAGGGAACGGATGAGGGTGTAGTGGTGATTGGTCTCGTCTTTGATGAGTTCCAATTAGTTTTACTGTGCATAAAGTGGACTTAAAACATCAAATCAATCAGTACTTCCACTAGCCTCTGCGTTAGCATAGCAGTAGGTTTGTAATCAAGGGTTCGATACCAGGTGGGGACATAAGTGGTTCTTGAAACTATAGGTCCAGTCCTGATTAGCCTTACTGTACATAAAGTAGACTTAAAATATCAAATCAATCAGTACTTTCATTAACCTCTGCGATGACGTAGCGATAACGTCGTTGTCTTGTAATCAAGAGTTCGATACCCGTACAAGTGGTTCTTGAAATTGTAGGTCCAGTCCAGATTAGTCTTATTGTGTATAAAATAGACTTAAACAAAAAAAACGCCAACTCAATTAATCAATTAGTATTTCCACTAGATATCAAAAACAAGTAACTCTCCTCTATTTTTCCTGTCTTCCTCTAACAATTTAACATATTTATTTTTTGAAATATGTTCCGTACACATATTTCCTACCTACCAACAACAGTACACGAAAAAAAAAATATTCCAGTTATCAAGATGTATGTTTCAAATATATAAAAATAGAGAGATATGAAACATTTTTTATATTCTCTCTCTTTTTGCATGTTTTGTGAGTATATTTTCTTCCGCAAAAGCATTGCCATACTTATAAATCAAAACCAACTCATGCGAGCTAAGAAACAAAATTACTTACTTTTAAAAATTCTGCAGAAATACTCTTCACTAACGTTAAAAATAAAACACAACTTTCTACACCAGCGCTTTAAGTTTTATACGGTTTTCTAATAACATCAAAAATAATATGTTAGCCAACGTAACGTGGACCAATAGAAATCCAAGAACCAAATTCTCTAGACCATTCCCCCTTTTTTTTTTTCCTACATTTCTGCCACATCATTTTACGTGTTGTGTTCGAAAATTCACAAGTTAATGCATCGCATCATTGTTACCTATGCTGTTAACTGGCTATGAAATAAATAGCCGGAAAATTCATTGTATTTTTTCTCTGCCACCAAGCATACGGCAGATGGCAATCTGTGACGCACGCAATAACTATCAAGGCTATGAAATAAATAACCGGAAAATTCATTGTATTTTTTCTCTGCCACCAAACATACGTATTTGTTGAATTTGCGTTATTGCGTCAACATTATTATTGTTAGCTTTTAAAAAAACAGGAAGTACATCCGCCACTGTGAATAGCCAGAAATGCTGCCCCTCCCAGTCATCCATCTCTCTTACAATAGCGTGTGTGTTGGCAACTCTTTCTAGTTGACGGGAGATACTTTCCGTATAAAATACAGAGAGGGAAAGAGAACAAAATTGTCGTTTTTTTTTCTAGATATCCACAGGCAAAAGCATAATATTTTTTCAAATACAATATGACAGTCGCTTTTCGATACCGAAAAACTAAATACAATATATATATTTACAATATTAATATTTATTTAACAATATCTACCTACGAATTTGCCTCAAACAAAAACATGTCATAGAAAAACATTTTTCCAGCCGTAAATTCAAAAATTTTGGTCGCGCGCGCGCGTGCGTGCGTGCGTGCGTGCGTGTGTGTGTGTGTGTGTGTGTGGCACGTCGTTCCCCCGAGAGAGAGAGGTTTACAAAGGTTGTGATATACAAACATTGGCCCCCGGGGAGTTGGAAAATTACGATATGGCGCATTCGCTCATTACCGTTCCCAGCTATAAGTTTTTCTCTCTCTCTAGCTCTTGCCAACTAAAAAAAAATATAGGTAGGAGTTGGCAGCACTGCGAGAAAATAGAAATCATGCCTTACAAGAAAAAACCATTAAGGTAATTTTTATTTGATGACGTTGAACCCGTGCAGTGTTCCCATCCATCCATCTCTCTCTTTTACGGCAGTGCCGGCTTCTCTTTGCCCTGTATATGTAGGTTGGCAACATTGCTTTATGCACTGTAAAACAAACCTCAAGCAAAATTGCCAGCCCCTTGCTTGAGGTTAGGTTAGACAAAAAAAGCTGTAGGTAGGCTGTCGGCCGTTTAACTCTTCCCTCCCTCTCTTCTCTCTCTTTTTTGTAAAAGGCTATGGCAAAAGTACCAGTAGGTTGGCAACCTTGCTTTAGGTTACGTTAGACCAAAAACCTTGGTGATTTTTTTCGAGTAAGATGTTGGTAATACTGTGTCCAAAAATAGGGGGGGGGTTATGCCTTACAAGAGCAAACCATTAAAGCAAGCCCCACCGAGCTTTACTTTCGGGTGTAGTGTTGCCAACACAGCGAAAAAAAATTGCCTGCTCCTTGCTTTAGGTTAGGTTACCCCAAAAACCTTGGTGATTTTTTCGAGTGAGAAGCTGGCAACACTGCGAGAAAAAGGTTGCCAGCTCCTTGTTTTAGGTTAGGTTACCCCAAAAACCTTGGTGATTTTTTCAAGTAAGAAGCTAGCAACACTGCGCCATCAAATAGAGCTCATGCCTTACGAGAAAAATCCATTAAGGCAAGCTCACCACTTCAGCTCACCACAAGAGGGCGTTGAATTCTCTAAACTGCACTACTAAGATAGTAGCGGCGAGATTTTCAAAGGAAGATTTTACGAAGAGGAACTCTCTAAAACGAAACACCCCGACACGTACCTCATCGAGAAAGTATTGCGTAGGAAAGGTGACAAACTGTTTGTCAAATGGCTGGGACTTCCGGAAAAGAGTTGGATCGACGCGAACGAAGTGATCTTGTGAGTACGTGGAACGTGGTGAAGCGTCTACCGGATCCGGAAAGTCAAACGAGAAAAAAAAAGAACGGCGAGTTGCTTCCCGACAGCATCCGCTGTCTGATCGTAGGTCCTTCGGGGTGTGGGAAAACGACACTGCTCGTGGACAATTTTCACCTTGCACCGAATTGGTTAGATTGGAAGAACAGGCACCTGTACGTGTTCTCGAAAAGTTTGGAGCAATCCAAATACCAACAACTGATGAAACTGTACGATGGTCTGGACATTGCAACGTTCGCCTCGGAAATAAAACCACTCGACGATTGTCGTGAAAATTCAGTCGCTGTGTTCGACGACGCCATCCTGGAAAATCAAAATGAAATTCGCAACTTTTTCACGCAAGGTCGTCACAAAGGAATGGATTGTTTTTACCTAGCTCAAACGTTTTCCAAAATTCCAAAACAGTTAGTGCGCGACAACGCCAATTTCATATGTTTGTTTCGTCAAGATCACACCAACCTCAAGCATGCGTACGATGACTACGTAGGCGGAGACATGAACTACAATCAATTTTCGGAAGGCTGCTGCTCTACTTGCTGGAACGGTGACGATTTCGGATTCGCGACGATCGACATGACGAGGAAACCCAACGACGGAAAATACAGAAACAAAATCAACGACTTTCTAAACGTTGCAACGTTGTTAGAAACGACGTATATATATAAACGTCATGACGAAACGGAAAATGGAAGAGGAAAATCTCAAGCTTCGCGATTACCTCGCGAAACGCTTCAAAGGTTGGAAATCCGAGAATCGCGGATTCTACGAAGAGAAGAAACGTCAGGATCAACCTGTGATCGATGCCATCAGCGGTCTAGGTAAAGAAATTAAAAATGTCACGGAACAAAATAAAAATTTGATCAACGAACTCGTACCGCTCGCAGCTAAAAGTTACGCCGTACCCACGCCCATTTCGAGCATTCCTTCGACGCCGTTCGAACTGAAGGATGCACCGGCACGACGTCGAGCCATAGGCAGCACGTCTTCGGATAAAATCGAGTTGGGACCTTTGGCACGAGACTACCTGAGTACGGGGAAATTCGACAAGGATGAAGTGTTCGGATTGTATCCCAGCATGGAAACCAGCGAAGGCGGCGGTGTGGTGTGGAAGATTGGGAAATCGAAGGTGACCTTCGAAGGCAACGACATTAAAGTCAATTTAGGCGACAAGGATAGTTGGACCAGGTATCCGGGTACGGTGGGACTGTGGGAACTCGTTGCCAAAAAGCAGCCGAAAGATTACACCGACGAAGATTACCAAAGTTACAAGGAAATTCTGATCATGACGGATGCCTTGTACCAGAACAACGACGCCTCGCAGAATAGGGTGAAATCGAGCAGCGGCGAGAAGTACAGGAATCTCATCAAACCGATTTGGAACCAGGTCAAAACAGGCAGCGGCGTCAAACGCTACAACACGTTACCCAAAGAATTCGTTTGGGTGGACGACGTTAGGAAACTCGTGGACCGATTGTTGGTGATAGCCGGCGAAGAGAATGCAGGCAACCGTAATTTCTACAACGAGAAGGTTGGCATCGTGGACATGATCAGCACGAAACTTTCCAACTACATCGTGAACGACGACAAGGGCATAGGTTACCTGATCAAAATCATCAACACGCTGCCTCCGAAATTTTGGAACGTGGCCGAAGGAAAGGGACTCGTGAACGACATCATCAACAAGTTACCTTTCGAGATGCATCTACCTGGCTACCAGTACTGCGGACCGGGTACCAAACTCGAGAAAAGATTGGAGAGAGGAGACAAGGGTGTGAATTCGTTGGACGCGGCATGCAAAGATCACTACATCGCCTACAACACCACGCAGACGGATCTGGACGCACGTCACGAAGCAGACAAAAAATTGGAACATGCAGCTTTCGAAAGGTTCGTGAGCAGAGACGCATCGCTGGGTGAACGGGTCGCCGCACTGGGTACCACCATCGCCATGAACACGAAACAAAAATTGGGGTGGGGTATATAAATAACATACCGTAAAAAAACTACACAAGAAAAAATCTCAGAATATATATATAAATAACATACCGTGAAAATAACACATAGAGCATCAACATGAAGCCCAAGGGTGTCGTGTACCAGATACCATACTCCAATCTAAAAAATCTAGGTGCCCTCGATGGGTTACTCACCAAGAAACAACGCGAAAAGAAACGTTCTTGCTTGTCGAAAGAACACAGAATGAAATTACTGCTCAGCACACCTCAATTGAAAAGATTGCAGCGTTCGCGGAAACAGCAAAAGATCGGAGGTTTCATATTCAGCATCCCGGCCATCCTGGCAGCATTGGGGGCCGTGGGAAGTTTGGCCGGCGGAAGTGCCGCCATCGCGAAAACCGTCATCGACTCGAAGAAGAACAAGGCGGAATTGGAAGAACAGAAACGTCACAACCTGGCCATGGAGAAGAAAAAAGGAAAGGGCATGATGAAGAAGTTTAAAAAAAGAAACAACAGCGTTCACCAACCGAGACATTGAATCTCTGATCGAACCGTTACAAATCAAACACTTCAGAGGAGTTTTCATGTCCGACTCGTTACCTTCAAGCGTCAAAAGAAGAGAATGCGGAGTAGTCAACTTGGACGGTCAAGAAAATCCAGGCACGCATTGGATATGTTACCACAAAAATGATGATAAAGCATTCGTTTTCGATTCTTTCGGAGGTGTTCCACCTACAAATTTAATTCATTATCTGAAAACGAGCAAAACCTCTATATACTACAACGACGAACGCATTCAAGATTTCGGAGACGTGAACTGCGGTCATCTCTGCCTCTCCGTGCTCGCGTTTCTCTCTAAAATAAATAACCCTACGATCGAGGATTTCCAGAAAGCATTGTGGAACCTCAAACAGCATCACTAGGATGGGCGTGTTCCATCTTACGAGCGAATCTTCGATCTTGAAACTCACGCTGCACGACGACATCGTCTATCCTAAATCCATGGCTCTGCGTGCATTCTACAGCATGTACCTCATACCTAACGTTACGCAGCACAACAACAAAATTAGCGTCGGAAGCGAACACATCGTCGTCACGCCAGGACAATACAATCTTTCCACTTTGCAAGCTCAATTACCCAAAGGCACATACCTTTCTCAAAATTCGGTCACGCACAGAGTGGAAATCCTATCCGCGACGGAGACCGTGGACCTGGGCACCATGGGAGAACTTTTAGGTTTCGAGAACGACACCAAACTCGAAGCTGGCATCAAGCACGTGGCAACCAACATTCCTAAATTCTTGGCCATAGAGACTCTGAACATACACTGTAACGTGGCGGAAGGCATGATCACGAAATCTTCGGACGGATTGTTAGGAAGTCACAAGCAGACGGGAATCATAGCCACGTTCAAACCAAGTTCCGAGTTCATGGAACCGATCATCTACACACCCTCTTCGCCGATCTATTTTCCAGTATGTCGCAACCGCATAGACGACATAGAGTTGGTGGTGACGAACGAGAAAGGAGACGTGGTGGATTTCGCAGGTGCAACTACGACGGCCATCGTGGAGATCAACGTATAATAAATAACCATACATAGTGAAAATGGAGCAAATCGAAAGTTACGAATTGCAATCTTTCCCTCCCAACCGTCGCACGTTCGCCAATCTCAACGAAGCGAACAGGGAGATCGAATACGACGTGGACGTAGGCGACGGGTTCGTTCATCCTCACAGAGCGGACCTCTACCTTCAATTCGACGTGGTGAAGAAAGAAAGCGGAGACGCGTTTCCCGCAGCAGCAAACTTGATACTCGTGGACAACTTCGTGCCTCACCTGTTCTCGCAGGTGGAGGTGAGGAAACACAACACCGTCATCGACAGAATAGATTATCCAGGCATCACGTCGACGGCAGTGGGAACGTTGAAATTATCCAAAACGGACGCAGCGTACTACCAGGCCGGGGGATTCGAAGCCGGAACCAAAATATCGACGAGAAGTCACACGGTGCTTTTTCCCATGCGTCTGCTGCCTGGTTTCTTCTCGGACTACAAGGAGATCATGTGGAAGGGAGGACTGAGGATCACGTTTCGAAGAGCGGCCAACGACAACGACGCACTGATGCGATACGCTACTTTGGGTCCGGACGGCACCACGCCGATAGCCAACACTTTACCCGAAGCAGCCAAGTGCGTCATCCGGAGCATGGAATTGAGAATGCCGGTGGTGGAATACGAAACGAACTACGCCCTCAAGTACAAAGCGGAGATCTTGAAAAGTCCGCAGGTGACGATTCACTTTCACGGTTACCAGTGCGTGCAGAAGATGGCGTTGGGAAGTCACATGGAATTCGACGTGACGACGCAGTTCAACAACATACAGTTCGACATGCCAGATTTCGTCGTAGTGCTCTTTCAGACCGGGCGCGATAAGAATCAGGAAAAAGATTCCAGCAAGTTCGACGACTGCAAGATCAAGAATGTTTATCTGAAGAATGGACGCAACGAAGTGTTCCCGCGCGAGAATTACAACCTCGACATGACCAAAGACGATTACCTCAAACTTTACGAAGCTTACACCTCTTACAAACGCGTGACCGAGGGAAGCGTGGACATGTACTACACGCCCAGCGAATTCAAAATCCGCAGGCCGATGTTCGTCATCAATACATCTAAGAGGAAGAAGGTTGTGGTCAACGATCGAACCAACATCAAGGTCGTCTGCGAGTTCCACGATGCCTTGCCCGAGGACACCGTGTGCAGCGTCATCCTGGTCGCAGAGAAGTCCTTCGTCCACGACGTGAAGAACGAGAGGGTCACAGAGCAGTTTTAACAAGTTTTTTAACATCTTTTCTTGCACAATAAGAAATTTTTTGTACTAGCACAATATGTTACAATAGCACAATCAGTTACAATGGTACAATACAAATTTCACTAGTTCAGATCAGTTACAAATATCAATTTCATTAGTTATTAGTTACAATATCTTTTTTTTCATCACTATAGCACAAGACAATCAGAATTTGCACAAAATTTGTTGTTGTTTTTTACACGTGAAAATTAACAATAAAATTCTTTTTTTTATCGTTTCAGATGCTGTCGAAACATCAAAAACACATACACACACTAGAAAAAAAAAAGCATGCAACTTTTTTTGTAACACACACATATTCTCCATCTTCATCAAAAGAATATTATAATAAACATAATTATTTTTATCTATCTCACAATAAAACTCTATATCCAAAAATATTACAACATCAAAATAACACTAGAGTCGTTAGTACACGTTGCATGCATTACGGAGGTCCTATGTAGGGTTTCATGGAAGTTTGGGGGAAAAAAAAAACACGTGAAACTCTACAGAGGTGTGGTTATCTAGAACCGCAGCCCTTAGAAAACTTTTACTTTTTTTGGTTGGGCACCACGCACCCTGGCGAGGTTATAGGGGCCAGGTATCCTAAAAAACAACAATTATTATTTTGTTTGTTTGTTTGCGTCACAATACATACGCGCGCGCGTGCGTGTGTGTGTGTGTATGTGTGTGTGTGGCACATCGCCCCCGAGAGAGAGAGGTTTACAAAGGTCACGATATACGGAGTTGGAAAATTACGATATGGCGCATTCGCTCGTCACTGTTGCCAGCCATAAATCTCTCTCTCTTTTACGGCAGTATATATTTGTTGCCGGCTCTCCTTGTTTAGTGTGTGTATGTTACGCCAGTATATAAATTGGCTAAGCCTCAAAAAATAGTAGCTTTTGCTAAGTAAAAAAAAAGGCTGTAGGTAGGCTGTCGGTTGTTTAACTCTTCCTCCTCTCCCTCTTTCACCTCTCTTTTTTGTAAAAAGTTATGGTAAAAGTACCAGTAGGTTGGCAAAAATTGCTTTATGCACTGTAACTCAAGCCTCAAGCAAAGTTGCCAGCTCCTTGCTTTAGGTTAGGTTAGACCAAGAAAAAAAGCTGTAGGTAGGCTGTCGGTTGTTTAACTCTTCCCCCTCTCTCTCTCCTCTCTCTTTTTTGTAAAAGGCTATGGCAAAAATGCCAGTAGGTTACCAAAAATTGCTTTATGCACTGTAAAACAAGCCTCAAGCAAAGTTGCCAGCTCCTTGCTTTAGGTTAGGTTAGACCAAGACAAAAACCTTGGTGATTTTTTTCGAGTAAGATGTTGGCAACACTGCGAGTCCCACTTTCGGTTGCAGAACTCTCAAGCAAGATTGCCAGCTCCTTGCTTTAGGTTAGGTTAGACCCAAAAAAAAACCTTGGTGATTTTTTCGAGTAAGCAGCTGGCAACACTGCGAGAAAATAAGGCTCATGCCTTACGAGAGAAATCCATTAAGGCGAGCCTCACCGAGCCTCATTTTCGGTTTCAGAACTCTCAAGCAAGATTGCCAACTCCTTGCTTTAGGTTAGGTTAGACCAAGACAAAAACCTTGGTGATTTTTTCGAGTAAGCAGCTGGCAACACTGCGAGCCTCACCGAGCCTCATTTTCGGTTTGTGAACTCCCCCAGCTGCACTACTTTCGTTTGCAGTACACTTCGGAGAGCAGCCACCTTTCGTTTCGCTTGGTCACTTCCAAGGGTTTCATCCCGATCGTCCTGTGAATTCGGTTGTTGTATTCCTCCACCAGTTCGGGCACCAGATCCACCCACTTGTAGTTCCCGCGGAGGGTGAACCGTTTCCACATGAGCCCCTTGAGGGTCCTGTTGAATCGCTCCACGATGGTTGCTTTCAGCTCGCTATAGGTTGAATAGTGAAGAATACCGTTCTCCTTGAGCATCCTCCCGAAGGCAGAGTTGTAGAATTCCCTGCCTCGATCGGTCTGCAGGAAACAAGGGGATCTCTGTTTGAGAACAGAAGCGAAAGCTTTGCCGACCTCGACCCCGGTCTTGTTTTTAACGGGTATCGCCTAAGCGTACTTGCTGAAAGTGTCGATCACGGTGATTCCCCGTGCTCATCTACACGAGGTCGGCCTGCCAGAGGTCGTCTATCCCTTTGGTGACCACGGGCAGTCGAGGATAATTCCTGCGGGCAGGTTTGTGCAGTTCGTTCACGATAGCTGCTCTCATGACAATGGAGGTTGCTTGATACTTATAGACAACAAAAGCTCCGATGCAAAAATATGGAGCACGATCTATTATCTTCATTGCTTTCTTGCATTTTTTTTCTTTGCTTACTTGCTTGCTTACGATAGACGACTGACACTGTCGACGGGATAGGAGAGCACCAACTCCAAAAAAAGCGGTATCGGATGCTCCATATTCGTCTCGATAGATTCGGCGTACAGACGATCTCCGACGGAGACTTTGTCGTACGAGACTCCGACTTTCATGTTGTCGTGCTTAATCCTGAATAAACTCTCCCCGTGATGCAGACTTATCGCGACAACGCTCGGTGGATGCAAGTTCACAATCCGGAGACTTCCGCCACCTAGCGAGAGTTCGTAGAAGATGATATTGTTGTTGAAGATGAAGAAGATCTTGCCAGTGTTCTCTTCGAACTGCTTCTCAATACCGTTCAAGTGGACGATTGTAGCTGCCAACAGGTCGGTTCGGAAAGCAAGCAAGGCATCGTCAAGCATGTCTCGAGCTTTGACGACCTCTTTGTTGGATATCTTGACGTACTTGGGAAGCGTGGCGCCAGGTTTCCTCCTGTTGTAGCCGAACACGTTGGTTGGCATGTTATAGAGCATTTCTTTCTTTCCCACTGCTCAGACTATTTTATTAATTTTTCCTCTTCTTGCTCCGAGAAAAGGTCTCGCAGATATTTTTACCGGTAAAGATTTTCTTTCGAAGCCAACGCTCTTTTTTCCCTTGCGTAATTAGCCAGAACAGAGCTGCCCGAACGGCGAAAAGAGGCTCATCGGTAGAGGAAATGCTAGAATTTGTATTGTTTCTTTGTTTTCGAAAGCATACTCCCCCCCTGAAGAGCGCTCGTTTTGATTTATTAGCTAAATTTAGCTTGCGGCTCAAACAACAGTAACACCAAGCAAAAAAAGATAGTAAAAGCGTTTTTTTTCTCGGTTAAAGAGCCAAAAGTGACACTTCTCATCACTAGAAACAACATTTAAATTTCATTTTCACTTTTGTGTTGTACAGTCACCATAAAAATATGAGATGTACGGACTCACAAAAGACTTAGAAGCTCACGCGCACAAAATTGATCACAAAAGACGCCATGAAATGTTCGGAGGGGGCACGCTGTCTGAGGTGACCTGACCAATCAGAGCCATTCACCATTGGGAGAGGTTAGGTTAGTTCGTGCATGATAGAATAAATGTTGCCAACTCACTAGGTTAGTTTAACTCGTAAAATATTGTGGTGAAATGTTTATGTCAGAGTTGGCAACGCTGACAGTAAGGTTAACGTACACCGTGAACTCTTATAATATACAGCGTAAACGGCTACGCAGAGTTGGCAACGCTGACAGTTAGCTGCGTTAGGTTTGGAAAAAACCGTGAAAGGGGGTTATTATTTTGGGCTGTTTGGAAAATAACCGTGGAAGTACTGGGTTAACCGTGCCCTATAGGTGCTTTCCGGTGAAGGTACTGTCCGTACTGCCCTATAGGTGCTTTCCGTTTGAAAAAAAATCAGCGTTTTTGGGTTAACAGTGTCCTATAGGTGCTTTCCGGTGAAGGTACTGGGTTAACCGTGAAGATACTGCCGTTTGAAAAAAGTTCAGCTTTTTTTAGGTCAACCGTGAAGGTACAGCCCTATAGGTGCTTTCCCTACCCTATAGGTGCTTTGCGTTTGAAAAAAATTCAGCGTTTTTTTCTTTTGGGCTGTTTGCGTTTGAAAAAAATTCAGCGTTTTTGGCCAGGTACGTTCGCGGTGAAAGCACCTATAGGGTACCCCAATTCTTCCGGATGATTCAGCTTCCCCATTTTCCTACTACTTCATTGAATTCTAATCTTCTTGAAACAGACAACGTGTATATATATATATATATATATATATATATATATATATATATATATAAAAGACACCGGTAAACACGCAAGAAGAGCTCAGGGAGAGGAACTTAACATGCAGGCAACACATCAAGGACACCGTCACATCACGAGTTAAGAGATCAAATGTCCGTAAAAACCTGCGTGCCTGCATTCGTAACGGAGGTGCTCACTTTCAGCAAGACGTGTAATGTTCTTTAATTGTATTGTTCATTGATTTCATTCATATGAAGATGAACAAAGTATTATTTCTTATACACAAATGTGAATGTTGCCAACATTTGTACCTTGTTGGATAGCAGATGTTTGATGCATTAAGTTTGCATCTATAAATGTTGTCATTGACAAAACCAAACAATGAAGAACTTCATATCGTCGAATCATGAATGAAAAAATGTTTAATTGTATATAAATAGTTTCTTCAAATCGATGTATGTATCAGCATTGAATATCAGGACTCACTTCCACTTGACTTTAGTAAGAGTTAATTGGAATATATTGAATGAGATCTGTGTTGAACGATTTGGTGCTTATTTACTGATTTCACTGTATTGCGTAATTGATACTGATGAGAGAACTAATTGTAATTCATGTTCCCTCGTGTCGAAAATTTAAAAAGAAAGTCAGAAATAAAATGTTGAGAAATTCTTAAAAGTGTTCGTAGGTCCACTAATTCTTCTGCGTCCTCCAGGTGTAAATGGTATTGATTTGTTAATTCTTAAAGGTTTTATCTGGTGACTATCTATGAACGTTGACATCTGTGTAAATGCTGAAATGAGGACTTTTAACGTGGTTAAAATGTTCATTTCACCGTTAAAATTTGAATTATCTGTGAGGCAATTCAGGTAGGTCTTGGAAAGGATATTTGCATGATATACCGAACAGGCATTTCCTCCTGATCGTTAGTGTAATGTTGTATGTGAGAAAACCTTATATGAGTCTGTTTGTTGAGACAAGGGCGTTTCTAAGTCATCTTTATTTTTTAAAAAAATAGTACTTTTAAATATTACAGGTATGAAAAATCTTGTAGTTGAGGGTTCTTATATTTTAGGAAGAAGGAATTTGGAAAGGATATCAATTTAGTCAGAACATTTACTCTTACTATAAATTAACCCAATTTCTAATTATTTCCATCCTCGGCACACCAAATATGATTACAATTTTGAGAAGAAAAAATAAAAATAACTACTAATAATTACTAAAATGAAATTGAACTTTAGATATGAATTTAATGTAATATTTTAAATACTCTTGGAGATGTTATGAGTGTAAACTGTATACTACAGCAAAATTTAAATTATTAGACTGAAATGTTAACATTATCACAAAAAGCAAATTTTCATTTGACATCTTTCTTCTTCTGAAATGTCCTTGCATGGTCGCTCAACGAGTATAATTCCGACACGGTCTACGCTCCCGTCATAGCTCATGCTTTTCACAGATAACATCAAAAGCTGTGAATAGCGATTTTTCTAGTTTTTGAAAATGGCCATTCCATTCACAACACGGAAACTCATCTTAGCATATCGTGAATATTGTTCTACTCTTTACTTCGCAACGATGAGGATGAATAATGATGGTCAGTACCATGAGGTTTGGTGAATCTCAAAGCTACAGGAAAATAAACTTTCGGAAGGTTTCCCATATAACAATGAAACACACTAACACTGTAAATTGAGCTGCATGTACGTAATTTAGATTTTATTGAAAAGCAAACAGAAACCATGTTGCAAGCAGTGTGAAAACTAGAGCTGCTATGCAAGAACGATTTATTTTAATGTTAACATTTCAATGTAACGTTTTCGTGAATTGTTTTTCCGAAATATTCGGTACTTGCTTTAATCAATTGTTATATATGACGTTATATGTGACGTCGGGTAAGGTACGGGATCGAGTCACGCCGGGACGTAGCTCAGATAAATACAATAGGTCTTAAGTTTGACTTGGCTAACCACCTCTACCCTTAAGGAGGCTGATGAAGGATTGTTGGGAGCCAGTGTTGTTGAACGCTACTCACCCCTTGCTGTTGGTCTGGCCCTCGGCTTCTGGCGTCTGCGACGGTGACAGGTGTCTGCTGGAGAGATCGAAGATGACGATAAGAGACGGCAGGCAATTCGGCGACTTGTTTTATTCTTGCAGATTCTTCGGTTGGCTTAATCCGGACTGCTTATGGACTTCTCGCTTGTTGCCACCTCGTAGTGTCGCGATCTCTCAGCAGGCCGTCGTCCTCTTCTCGTCGATCAGTTTGGTGGTGATATTGGAGCGAAGTGACAGATCGATTTACTGTCTCCAGCGGTTTTATACATTGGATTTGAGTCATAGGTTGGTGGACTTTGCACCTCCACTGTGCACCTGGGGTATCCCTGGATGCAGATGGAAATTTACAGTGGAGGTGCACTCACCGCTGGCGAGGGCCGTTGCCTTGTTGACTGTGCAGAGCCGAGTGGAAAATTCTTGTTGTTCGGCTCTGCATCCGGTGGAATGTGGGGTGAATGAGCGTTCAACTTGCGAGCTTCTGAGCGATGCTTGAGGCAAATTAATGTTTCGACTTTTATGCTCCCAATTCCTTCATCAATATATATATATATATATATATATATATATATATATATATATATATATATATATATATATATATATATATATATATATATATATATATATATATATATATATATATATATATATATATATATATTACCAGAAATCAATTTATTCAATTTTAAATCGGAATTTATCTTAAAAAGGCCTATTTATTGATGAAATATCAATGTGTATGTGCTTGCGTATCTGAAATAAAAATAACAAATACAGATATAATATGACTCTTGGCGAGCAAGAGAATTTTTATTTCATTTTTTATCTTTGGAAACTGATAATCCGTATTTTTTGTATCCACAAGCACGATGTTTACTTTTTACAATCTTACTTTACTTGTTCGATATCATCTTTACATCCTCTTCTCACGCTGTAGCCATAGCGCTAGAGAAATATAAGGAATCACTTGCTTCCGTCGCTACTAGCTCCTCACCAGGAAGCAAGAGCGAAGATACTTGCACAACCCTTCGCACACGATGAGTGCATAGAGCAAATGCTTCGTGGGGCTGATAGGTCTCGTTTTACTATTTAAATTAGAAGTCTGAAACTTCGTGACGTAAGTTCGAACCCTGGTTGACATAATTTTTTATATATATATATTTTTTTTATTTCATGGTGAAAAGTTACATTTGACAGGTTTCGAAATTAGTCTCCATTTTTTTGCTCAATTTGGCATTTTCGAATATGATCAATGAATAACATAATTGCGAAAACAGCCAAATTTCAATTCAATAGCAAACATTCAGATGTCAAAAAATTGTGCCAGAAGAGAAACCTATATTTTCTCGTTTTTAGGGAAAAATACACAAAAATATCAAAAATTTTATTTTTTTTTAAAAAAAATATTAATAGTTCATAGTGACATGCATCTGGAAAATATATTTCTTTTTTTGCCTGCATAATGTCTCACAAATCTATCGACATATCACACTTCACTGTTGGCACTTGATATTATAAAGTTAGAACCTTCAATACAGATCTAGTCTGACATTTTTTATAGCTGTTCCATCATGAACTTTACTTTTGATTTAAGCCCGCTCATGCAAAGACAGTCTAATCGAGGCTAGGCCTACATTTTCAGGTGAACCCGAGTCACTGCCTACCTTCACCGTGTACCGAAACCCGAACCACCCGAATTCAAGGTGACGACTTTACCACTATGCCATCGGGAAGGTCTTCGATTAAGTTAGGGAAGTATAAAATTGATTCTCTAAATAAATTTACGAAACATAAAAAGCATAGTTCAATAATAAAACAGTGAAATAACCCGTGTTCCTTCATAGAAAGGATTCAAGATGGTATGCAAATTTATATCATGGTTTAATGGTCTGAATTAAATGCTCATAAAATATGGCAAACTTTATGAGTTCAGATAAGCGCCAAACTCAAAATTGCAGTCGCATTTTGAAATTAGCGACATCAAAATTGCGACTGCATTATGAAGACAAAATATTATTTAAGCATTTCCATTATTGTGTAAAAATGTTAGTGTCCTGAATGTATAGTTCAAAGTCTCTTTCCCTTATCTAATTAATCGGAGTCAAGAATTAAAGTTTATGCAATGTTCTTATTTCTGTGCCAGACAACAGCACATACCACCGTATTCTTTAAACTATATACATTAAATGCATACTTTTCAACACGGATATGTTGGTGTAATTCCTTCAGTAGAGGTGAAACCTCCAATTACACCCTTATGCATGGGTACAACATTTTCTATTGTGTGCATTTAGCTATATATATCTGGTAAATTCTGCTTCATCTCATGGATAAAACTTGCTTTCTTGTCTTATCATACTAAAGTAGTAAACAAAATCTCATGAGAAATACAAACCAAGTAACATTGTAAAACTCACGAATCTCTCATATTTAAAATTTAATATCGACTTCTCAAACAAGAAGTCATTTTAACGTGTTCTACAAGCAAGCGCAAAATCACTATCATGTCGATCGATTTAAAATGATTTTTGAATATTTATAGTAATAACACCTTCAACCATACATACAAAAATGCTTTGATTTCACAATTTTTACCAGCATATTTCTCCTCCCATCCAGAAATTACTGATATAAAATCGAGCGTGCAACCAGTCTCTCAGTGTGTGTGTGTGTGTGTGTAAGAGAGCGTTGAAACGAAGGAAGTGGCAATTAATGACGGAAAACATTAATATTCACTTATCGATGTAACCTAAAGTTTTGAACATAAATTCTGTGATTTTTCTTCCACAGAGGAATAACGTTGTACCTTGCGGTGGGATTTGTTATTTGTTTGTTGGTTGTGCAGATATGCAAGGAGTCTCAGTAACAACACAATAAAGAAAACTACTTTCCAAACTCAAAATTATGCTACACGCATAGTCCAGTCAATAATTATTTTCTCCTTGCCACACGAACAACAACAAAGAATAAGGCTGTGACTCCGTGAAATACTTTCGTGCCACCCGTTTGGCAGAAAAGGAAAGAAAATGAATCGAAACTAGGATTTCAGCTTAGGAAGCTTGCGTTTTACCGACTTGGACACATTCCGCGGGGTGATTTCTCCTGACGATTCCACTTTTACCTGTCCGGTTCCACACTTTCAATGTCCCTTCTCTTTAATAACATCAATTTGAAAGCAACACGGTTCATGGGATAGTGTCTACATGCTGTGCATACATTGCTCACAGACTTTAACTTAATATTGTGTGTCTATACTAAGGAAGACGTTCGAAGACTTGCTTTCGTGCAATGTTAGTGTTTCCAACCGCTATTAAACTTCGTTCTCTAGCTTCTGTCAACATAGCAGATTCTGATATGTGGCTACGAATCTTGTAAGTCAATGGCACTTACATAATTATATTTTCAAACTAACTATTTGACGAAGAAGAGTGATTTTTCAGGAAAATATGAAGACATTCATCCAGCCTGTACTGATTTTGGGAGCTCTATTTAACTACTTTCGTGTTCAAATTACAAGCTAGAAAAGCGGTTTGCATACGTAAGAGAAAGTAACGAAAGTGATCCTAAAGTCACATACTTTGGGCCGCGATAAATGTACTTATTGCCTTGAATTGTTTACTTTCTCTCGTCCGCATTCGATTTATTTTTTGGTATCTTCGCTTGTCTTCTACTTTTAGTTAATCGCGACGAAGAAGATAAATGATGATATGGGAAAATTGATGATGGGACATTCGCAAAAACACCCACGCTCAGGTCGGAATTCGAACCCGGGTCCTCTTGGTGAACGTCGATGTTGGTGTTACGTTAAGCTAGGGAAAGTTTGGACACTGTATTGGATTAATAATAAAAATGTAAGGCTTTCTTTTGACCGTTTTTTTCACTCGGCATCAGGTGAAAAACTTTAGTGGTTTAGTGTTTTCCTGAACGATTTCTTCAGCTGTACTGCCACACTCAATCGGCTCCGAAGCTTATATTTAACTCAAACAAGTGTGCCACTTTCTGTGAACAAAAGTGTACCATACTTGAGAAACGATTTAAGAAAACGGATCAAGGTTTCATTCCACTAGATCAATCGTGAAAGCAGCATGTCGTCACTTATAATACCAGAACTAAAATCGATGCTAGACATGAAGCAGACAAAATAATACTAATTTCAGCATTCGGCTATCTTATCAGTAGAAAAGCATCGCTAGGTGAATGTGTTTCAGCTCTGGGCTCAACGATTCCAACGATCCGAAAATTAGGATGGGACTCGTAATAATGAATACCCAAAAGAGGAAGCCGGTGTTTATGGTTTATCAAATGTCGTTGAAAATTTTTAGGTGATTGCACCGACAATTACAATAAATGATTCTTTCAATCCAAAGACATACTGTATCAGACATATTTCAGATGTTAGAAACAATAAAAGTGTAATTATTTTATAAATTAGAGTTTACGACTGATCAAACATTGCGTTTATCTTCTATCTGTGACAAGTAATTAGTACATACTGTGAAATACGAGAAGTTCCTAAAATCACTGTAAATGCATAACTACAAATCACTACAAATATTCACAATTTTCAGTATGAAAAACCAAGCAAAGTAATCATTCAAAGCACAATTTGCCAAATTTCAATGTTCGTTACGAACAAGTGGTACAGACGGATTTCTTTTCATTTACGAATCTTCATTTAAGCAGACCATTACACACTTCTCGTACGTGAGAGTTTCGTTCACGCGTTACATCATGCACATGAAAAAAATGGATTTTATTGTTTTTCAGAACATGGGGTCAAGTTTCTAATAGCAGTGGATATGTAAACTTCATCAGGGATATGAATAGTGATCCATTATTTAACACAAAATATTATGAAATTGACGAGAAATGGAACAAATTGAATTTAAGGAAGGCTTCACGTACGGTAAGGAAATTACTACATATACATAATGTACTGTTACATCTTGTTTATTATCTCCATATGTAAGTAGGATACACAAGTCAAAATTTGCCTACCTTAGTCAAATCATGTACCAAGTTTCCCCCACCCCCTCCTCCCCTTCTGAAAGTTTTTAGTGAACAAATCGTCCATATAAGGAAAAAAGCAAAATTATATTTATGTGTTTAAATTTTTTCTCAAATTTCTACATATTTAAACTTACAGGACAAAAGTAAACTATACAAAATATATGGAATTACCACGCAGGAAATTGTCCAGACGTATTATGGGATTACAATAAATAGAATGAGAATAAAGTTTGGATACAGGGAGATGATAGAAATCTTATACGCGAAATAAAGGACGTGATGTAAACTATAAATGATAAGGCCTCGCTTTACTTACAATGACGAAATTTAACTTAAGACCTCAGTAGTATAAAATACGATATTACTGGAACACAAAAGTATGACCCCCCTCAGACTGCTTTTGGCTACACTTAAAACTATGTCAAGATGCTTATATAAGCTTATTGCCTACAGTGTGCTATTCCGTTGAATCCAAAAATTTAGTAAAATAGCCCTCGGGGATTTCCAGTGAAAAGTATGACCCCCCTCAGATTGATTTGGCTACACGTACAAAAGCTGCATCTGTCAGATTGTTGTCTATAGGATCGTAAAAAATATGGCCCCCTTTGGCATTGTTTTGACTACACTTAAAACTAGGCCAAGATGCTCATATGAGCTTATTGCCTTTAGTGTAATACTCTGTCAAATGTAATCTTATTAGCTACATACACACATACACACACACACACAAGTTTACTTCTGGTCTACTTCTGGTCTACTTCTTTTATTAGGCAATATTATGATGACCTACATCTAATGCGCTGTCTTCTGATTGGTTGCTGATGACGTACATCTAATGTGCTGTCCTCTGATTGGTTGCTTATGACGTAATGCGATGATGTGGTGTCTTCTGTTTGGCTCACTGTTTCAGATGTTTTCAACGCGGTCAGCGCTTAGGATATTTAAAGAGTTTTTGCATTACCGATCAGTTAGTATTGTGAGATTGGTTGAAGAGTATGGACGTGTTGTTGCAGTGCTCCTCATAATTTTTTTGTTAAAAATTAAGTATTAGTAATATAGAATATCCTATAACTAGAACACAAAAATATAACAGACTCGTATAGACTGGACAACAGGTCTGTTCGGTTTGATATACAGAAATTCTTATTATTCATATTAAATGTATTTCTGGTATACTGTACGAAAGGCTTATATTTTGTATAAAATAGTCCGATATTTGACACATCCAGCTTGTTTGTTATAATCCACTCATATTTAGAGTCAGGCAGATACACTAATTTATATGTGTCCCAGTTTGTTATACAAGATCAATACGTCTTCTACTACATGACACGCATTTGCGATCATTGCCCCCCCTTTTATGTACACGACATGCCTGTGCAGACACGCATTTGCAGTAGGTCGTTGCTTCTGTAGATCAACGTAGTAGGTCAATAGCTTTACGACCTGTCTTAGTTTGTCAGACACCTGCGGGTTTTTTAAGTGTATAGTTTTATTAAGTATATAGTTTTTGATTTGAGCTCCAAGAAATTATATATAAATACCAAAAACAAAAAATAGTAACACACTAAGTATACAAAGTACACTGCTGAACCCAACTGATATTTTTTATTAAGCATATAGTTTTGGTTTGAACCCCAAGAAATTATATATAAATACCAAAACAAAAAATGCCAAATCAAAAAAATTGTAATCAATGCAATAAGAATATATCTAGCCCTAATCGGGCTAAGCACCAACGTAATTGTGATCGTGAGAAACGCAATATGCCCACTAAAATATGCCCAAAATGCCATAGAAAATTTAGCATGGCATACTTCAATAACCATATAGACGCTTGTTCTGCACAGGCATCAACAGTGCCCCCACAGCCTGGTAAGCGCTGACATATCTGGTCAAAAAAGATAGCTTTCTACATCCGATAATACTAGACTGGCAAAGCGACCACGCAATAAACCCATTCATAGTAGTTTTGACGGTCAACTAAGGGATTACCGTTTCGTATCAGAGCCAAGATGTGATATCAGGAATTTTTTGAAGAGTAAAAATCCTGATACGCTAGCTATTCTAAATCCACAAAATGGCTCTTATAAGCTATCTCTTAAATTGTATACTGAATACAAGAAACCAAACGGCCCAAAATTTACACACCCCCACATAACAGAAACTCTTCCTGTATACTCAAATACAAACTTAGACGAGATACTAAGCAGGTTGGTAGACCAATTGCTTATCAAACATTCTGAGTTTGCTGCTAAGGAATCAGGTTGGAGTATTCGCGGATCGCCACACAGGCTGTATATTAATATTTCTGAATTCACACCTCTACAAGGTTCTACATATCTTCCTTTACCTGACAATATATAAAAAAAGCCGTGGTTAACGTAGAAAATACCGACCAGAAATGCTTTCTGTGGTGTAATTTAGCTGCTTTGTTTCCATTATTAAATAATAAACAGCGAAAAAGTCATTATAAACAGCACGAACATGATTTTGATGATGCTATGGATGGCTTAGAATATCCAATGTCTATCCAAAGTATCGATAAATTTGAAAAAAAAACAAAGATAACAATGGCTTACCATTATCTATTAATGTGCTTTTGCTCCTCGTGGCGATTGCTTGATGGAACGTCTTAGAATCAGCAAACTTGATGATGACTCTGCTGTCCCGATCGATCTGCTCTTAATTGATAGAGACGGTATATACCATTACACTCTGATACGCAATCTTCAGGCTTTAGTCAGAAAACAACTAGGCAAATCCAACAGAATATACAAATTGTGTCGAAGATGTTTGACTGTGTTTGAAAAAAAATAGTAAATGGTGTTGATGAAGAGAATACCGAAATTGCTAAAAACAAGTTGGTTGAACATTTAAAATACGTGTTTGAACCATAAACCTGTTCATATGGCTATGCCTAAACGAAACGAAAATGCCAAATTCAAAAAATTCGAAGCCTTGTTGCGGCACCGCTTGCATTCTGCAGCCCAGATCCCAAAGAGTCTTAAAGTACAGCGTATCAGCAACACGAACCTTCTAGTTTTTGTTATGTTGTTGTACAGTATGTGTTGTTAGTAAATCATACTTATACAGGGGACCAGATGCTGTTAAAAAATTTGTGCATAAAATAGAAAAGGTGAGACGTAGCATAGCCCTCAATGTTTTGTTAAAATCAAAACCTATGCTACCTTTAACAGAGGATCAAATCGAAGACTTCAACAGTACAGAAAAATGCCCGGTATGCAATTCTGAATTTTCGGATACAAATATCAAGGTGCGTCATCATTGCCATACGGACGGTCGATATAAACAGGCTTTGTGTAGTAGCTGTAATATTAAGATCCAGAGACCAAAATTTGTCCCGATATTTTGCCACGGTGAATCTAATTATGATTTGCATCATCTGATCAGATACGAAGGGTTTGACAAGCAGGATTTAAATATTTTATCAGAAAATAATTAGTGTTAATGGCAGGCCCATATACCTAAGATTTCTAGATTCATATAGATTTCTGTCGGCTAGCCTTGCCACTCTGGCCAGTCAATTATCTGATGCCCAATTCAAAATTACGTCTGATACGTTTCCAAATTTGGACCTGAAATTGATTAGTCGTAAGGGTGTATATCCATACGACTATGTTACCGATTTTTCCAAATTTGACGAGCGTGCTCTTCCACGGTAACAAGAGTTCTACAGCAAGGAATATCAGGAATTAGTGATGATGATTATCGCCATGCCCAGTTGATGTGGACCAACTTAAATTGTCAGAATCTTGGTGATTATCATAAATACTATTTGGCACTCGATGTAACGCTCTTAGCCGATGTTATTGAGGCATTTAGAGCATTCTCAATACAAAATTATTACCTTGAATCGGTCTATTTTTACAGTGCTCCAGGCCTAGCATAGTCTGCGAGGTTTCTGAATACTAAAATAAAATTGGATCTCATCCAGGACCAGGTCATATATCTGTTCATCGAACAATGTATACGAGGGGGCATAGTACAATGTTCTCAAAGATACACCAAAGCCAACAACAAGTGTGTTTCCGATTATGATTCTGTGCGACCATCAAACTATATATTTTATGTGGATGCCAAGAGCCTATATGGTTATGCCATGATGAAACAACTGCCATATGCAGGGCTTGAGTGGGTCGAAGATTTCAACATTGAGGATCTTCAAGACTTCTATGACAGTGACTATGGCCTATTCTTAGAAGTCGATCTGGCAATTCCTGATAATTTGCACAGCCAGTTTTCTGATCTGCCGCCAATTGCTGAGTTCCAGTGTCCGCCTGGCTCTAAACAGAAGAAACTGATGATGACTCTAGAGCCAAAACAGGGTTATGGCATATACTACAAGAACCTCCAGTTCCTGATGCTTCATGGTGTTAAAGTAACCAAGGTTGGCAAAGTCTTAAGGTTCAGGCACTCAAGATGGTTGAAGCCATATATTGATATAAATACCGAGCTTCGAACACGTGCGATAAGACAATTTGATAAGACCTTGTTCAAATTGATGGTCAATTCTGTGTATGGTAAGACCATAGAAAATGTCAGAAAACATACTGATGTCAAATTGGTTACTGGCCCCAGCCAGAGCAAAAAGATGGTCGCAAAGCCCAACTTCAATTACAGAAGAATTTATGACGATAATCTGGCGCTTTTTAACATGAATAAAACAAAGATAAAGTTTGATAAGCTTATTTTTGGAGGGGCTGTAATATTAGAATTGGCTAAATTACGCATGCTGGAGCTATATTACGATGTGCTGAAGCCTTTTTATGGTGATCGTATAACACAGATGTATATGCACACGGATAGCTTTATCCTTGATATTCACACAGAAGATGTCTATCAAGATATAGCACAGCCTGCATTGCTTGAATATTTCGATACTAGCGAATTGCCTGGCGATCTGAATATTCAATTACACAACAAAAAGGTGCCTGGCATTTTAAAAGACGAGACACTTGGCGATGTTATTTTAGCATTTGCTGGGTTAAGGGCCAAGATGTACAGCTTTGAAACATCCAGTGGTGCAGTTACTTAAAAAGCCATGGGCGTTGGTAGAGTAACTGTAGACAAAGAGCTCAGATTTGAAGATTACGACGATTGTCTCAAATCATGTAGCACAATCAGAACATCGGAATGCAGAATCCAGTGTACGGAACACTTGCTGACTACAAATATTGTAAGAAGAGTGGCTCTGGACCCACATGAAGATAAGAGATGTGTTTTATCATGTGGCATACATACTCTACCATAGTGTCATTGCGATCTGATAAATGGCAATCAATGCCCAATCACAGAGCATGCCTTGCAATAAATAAACATGCCAATGAACTTATTTGGGTTCAAAAAACAGGCTATTATGGACCTGCCAACACCAGCACCAGATAAACAGATAGTTAATAAATCAGTATATTGTTGCGTTAGGTATAGGTCTATAGGGTCGGAACGTAAGGCGCGAAGAAAACTAGACCGGTTCTTAAGAGAGTTTTAAGTACAATAATATTTTGTAAAAGGAATAAAAAAATGCGTAAAACTCACAGTAAAGAATTTAAGTTCAAGGTTGCTATTGAGTCAGTACGAAGTGATCTGAGTGTTGCAGTCTATGCTATCTAACCTAAGTTGTTTGTTAATTATTCATCTTAATAGCATACTTACAGATGTTGATGTTAATACAGGTTAAACATTGTACATATTTAAGAATAATTTAAAAAAACTACCAGTTACCTGTAGGTGGTCATTTACAATTTATTACAACCCCCGAGGGCAAGGTTTCAGTCGGCAGAAATATGTACAGAAATAAGCACTCAAACATGGTTTCTGGCATTGTATATACTGTCTCTGCCGGTGACTGCTTATATATTGAGGTCCTGGGACACTACGACAAGCTTATACCTCTTTTTATAGATTTAAGAATCAGATACTCGATAATAAATAATCGCTAAAAAAGCGCAATGCCTAACGATATATTTGGCCATGCAAGGCATGAAGATCACAGCGACGAGATTCTGATGCTTGACGTCAGAGTAAAAAAACTAAGAAGTGATTTACAAGCTCTTCAAACCACACTTAATGCCAGTCTTGTACTTGAGATTACTAATTTACAATCACAATGCATTGACCCTCTTCTTAAAATCGACTCAGAACTTAAAATTCTGCTTCAGAAATACACTTACTTGGCTACACTAGATAATCTACAGAGTCTTGAAGAGGCCGTAGCAGCTCTTCAAACCAAATTTATGACTCAGGCAACAAACTCTGATCAACTAAAACAGCAACTAGAAGAACAGATTGGTAGTGTCCAGACACAGCTGCAAACAATTGTTCAAAGCATGATGTCCCAAGATGATTTTGATCTAGTGATTTCCACTTTAAAAGAACAGGTTCAATCACTACAGATACCTAATCTGGACCCTTTAAACAATGCCATAGCCGAGGTCAAAGAAAAAATCGAGACACTAGAAAATGTTATGAACAACCTACCATCTTCGGATGCTCTGAGTGCTATTACTCGTAGTGTTGCCAACATCAAGCTACAACTAGAGACATACGAGGATTTTGCAAAATTCAGAGTACCATAACCCATCTTGAGGGTACCATAGCAGCAGTACGCAACGATCTGACAAATATACAAGAAACTCTGGAGTCCCGTTTACCTGGTATCGTAGACACCCTTGCCAGTGTTCAGCAACAGATCACCAAACTTGAAAACCTTAATACCGAATCTGAGCTAACACATTTTCATCACTTGATCGATGATATTCAAACAAAGCTTGAAATGTTACACACTACTCAGGCAGACATAGCCCTGCTCCAAGATGCTATGCGTAGTGTGGCTGACGCTAGTGAATTAAATGATGTAAAATTGGCCCTTGAGTCTCTGCAGAATACGGTGGCCAATCTGCCTGCATCACAGGAACTTAAAGATATTAAAAGAGCCGTACATCGCATATTGAAATCAGAAGACATGAAGAATATTCAGACACAGATCAAACAGCTTACTCAGACAGCGGCTACTCTTCCAACCAATCAGCATATTAACGAACTGCATGCCCTGTTTGAGGATATCAGAACCTAAGTCCATGATCTTACAGCCAAAGTTCAGAATTGGCTGTTGTTGAAAATCTGCAGCAAATTGTAGCCAACATCAAGCAACAGCTAGGGACCATGGAATCCAAGCTAGTAAATGCTCTGTCTGTTTTTGCCACGCAGCTTCAAGAGATTGTGCAACAATACAAGAAACTTGCTGTGGACATAAGAATCAAAACAGGCCACAGCGAGATTGTTAGGACTATCAACGAGCATCTTGAATCTGTAATAAGTAGATTGCTTACAGCAGAAAAAGAAATAACTGTCCTAATCGAGAATCTAAAGCACACATTAATCCTTGAATTGTACAGTGTTCCCAACAAAGAATTCGAATCACCGTTTACACCAGGTGGCAAACTGTATATGTTGTCCCCTGCACAATTTTATTACTAGTTCTTCGTAAGGGGCACACTCAAACCGGTCAAGATCAAATACTCGTTACAACCACAGACACACCACTACCCTACCTTATCAATAGCCAATGCTGACAACATACCAAAAATCAGCAGAGTGGAGTTGGAGGATTTTACATACCCCGATACACTAGAAATAGCCTATGCTGAAGATGATGGTTCTTTGGAGTTTGACATACAAATAGGGTATAATCTGTATTTAGAAAATCATGTAGTATCAGCTGCTGAACACCCCATAGTTGCAATATTCTTGTTTATATACTATGTCTAGACAAACCATAGTTGACGAGCTACACAGACCAGCCAGACGTAACTATAAGCGACAGCCAGTGGTCACAAAAGGCATAGACGATTTTTGGCAGGCTGACTTGTTTGAGATGGAAAGTGGATAGCTAAAAAACATACACAAGATCAACAAGGGTACAAGTATCTACTTACTGTCATAGATGTATAAGCAATTTACGCTTCAAGGTAATTATAAATTGGTTGCTATGTTCTAGATCAGTAAAACAACTTGGTCCAATCCACAATTAGTAAGAAGCCATCTGATGTAACAAAACCTGACGATCAGCAATTGAACAACACTGTTTATTATCAGAGATATCAGCCAACAACCGGAAGACCTAAATACAAGGTAGGTGATCAAGTAAGGATTAGTAAATATAAACACATATTCGAAAGAGGCTTTACTAGAAACTGGAGCACTGAATTATTTACAGTGGTTCAAGTTATACCTGGGACCCGTAACACATATATAATAGAATACCATCACAACGGAATCCTCAAGGGCCGATTCTATGAAGAAGAACTTAGCAAAACTAAACAGCCGGACACATATCTCATAAAAAACGTCACCCGCAAAAAAGGCAACAAGCTACTGGTCAAATGGCTAGGTCATCCAGAAAACAGCTGGATCAAAGCAGACAAAGTGATACTATGTACACCTGGGATGTTATAAAGCGACTACCAGAGCCCGAGCAGCAGAATAAGAGAAATGGCAAGCTGCTACCTGATAATATTCGTTGTCTTATTGTTGGGCCGTCGGGTTGCGGTTTGACTACTCTACTGGTTGACAATTTTTTTACTTGCACCTAACTGGTTAGTCTGGAAAATCAGGCACTTGTACGACTTTTCTAAGAGCTTAGAGCAATTAAAATATCAGCAGCTGATGAAGCTATACGATGGACTGGATATAGCCACTTTTGAATCAGATGTTAAGCCACTCGATGACTGTCTCGATAACTCTGTTGTTGTGTTTGATGACATTATACAAGATAATCAAAACGAGATTCGAAATTTCTTTACACAGGGGCGACACAAAGAGATAGATTGCTTCTACCTGGCACTAAAATACCGAAACAGCTGCTACGAGACAACAGCAATTTCATATGTGCGTTTCGTCAAGATCATACTAACCTCAAACACATACATGACATTTATGTAGGTGCAGACTTAATCTACAACGATTTTTCTAAGTTTTGTGGTAGGTGCTGGAACCAGGACAGCTACAGGTTTGTCACAATTGATATGACAAGAAAGCCCAAGAGTGGTAAATATAGAAGTAAAATCAACGATTTTCTAGAGACGTATATAAACAACCATGAAACGACCAATCATTGACGATCTTAAATTAAGAGACTATCTTGTAAAACGATTCAAGGGTTGGAAATCAGAGAACCGAGGTTTTTATGAACAACACAAGCGCACAGAATAGCCTATTATTGATGCTATTAGTGAATCGGGTAAAAATATCAAAACTGTTACAGAGCAGAACCATAATTTGATCACAGAGCTTGTGCCTGTAGCTGCTCGGAACATATTAGATTATCCAAGCACCCACTTTCTTGTATTCATACACCTAGTCCTGTTCGTCCTCGAAGAATCGAAGCTAGTCAGGATCCTATTGAATTGGGCCTTCTTGCTCAGAAATATTTAAGCACAACCTAAAGACAACAAAGAAGAAGTCTTCGGTTTATATGCTGACACAGAGCGTGACGGTAGCATCATACATAAAATTGGCAATTTTAGAGTTACGTTTATGGGCGATGATCTGATTGTATATTCAGAATCTCATCTTGGAGAAAGAGGCGGTTTTGTTAAGTATCCTGGAACATCTTGATTGTGGGAACTGATGACCGTAAACGGTCTGACGACTATACAGATCAAGACTATGAGCACTACAAAGAAATACTAATAAAATCGGACGCCCTGTAACAAAACAACAACCAACACAAAAAAGAGTCAAGTCTAGCAGTGGAGCAAAATACAACAACTTAATCAAGACCATATGGACGCAAATTAAGACAGGTAGCGGAATCAAGCAGTACAGCACTATTCCTAAGGAGTTCGTCTGGGATGACGCTGTAAGAAAACTAATAGATAGGCTGCTCGTCATAGCTGGCCAAGAAAATTCCGGTAACCACAACTTTTACAACAAAAATTCGGAATTATGGATATGGTAGCCACCAAATTGTCTAATTTTATAGTCAACGACACTAAGGGTATTGAATATCTTATAAAAATTATTAGTACTCTACAGCCTAAATTTTGGAATATCTCTGAGGGTCGGTGGCTGGTTAATGACATCATGAACAAGCTGCCGTTTGAGCTTCACATACCAGGCTATCAGTATTGTGGTTCCGGTACCAAACTAGACCATAGACTAAACAAAGGGGACCCTGGTGTTAATCCCCTAGACGCTGCTTGTAGAGACCATGACATAGCATACAACACACATACCCATTAGGTACCACCATAGCTATGAACACCAAACAAAAACTAGGGTGGGGGTTGTAACAGACTAAATAAACTGGCCCAGCAATAAGTGTTACGACTTAAATTTAAACCACTTAATTATTAAGCTATGTAATCCCAGAATATGTATATAATAAACCTACGCTGAAGGCCAAGGGTGGTATGTATCAGACACCTGATGCAGGTCTTAAATCTCTTGGTACTATCGATGGCTTTTTAACCAAAAAACAGCGCAAAAAGAAAAGCTCTTGTCTTGCCAAAGCCCATGGTATGAAGTTGTTACTTAGTACCCCCAATTAAAAAAAATACAGCAAACCAGAAAAAAATCACATGTGGGTGGCTTTATATTTAGTATCCGGCTATCTTTTCAGCACTCGGTGCATTTGGTAGCTTAGCAGGGAAATCGGCTGCCATAGCAGAAACAGTAATAGAAGCCAAGAAGAATAAGGCCGAATTAGCTGAACAAAGGAGCCTTAATCTGTTCATAGAAAAACAAAGCTAAAGTCTTAAAAGAGTCATAAATAAGTTTAAAAACACAAGCGCCGCTTACCAAAAAAGGTATTGAAGCTTTAATCGAACCACTGGGAATCAAAAATTTTAGAGGTGTGTACATGTCTGATTCTTTACCAGAACAACCGCTCAAAAAAGAGTGTGGCATAGTCAATTTGGATAGCTACAAAAAAAAATCAGAGCACACACTGGATCTCCTATCTTAAATATTCAAACAAGCAGGCATTTGTGTTCGATGCGTTTGGCGGAATTCCACCTAACATTGTAGTAAAATATCTAAAATCTCATAATCTGTATTACAATGACGATCGTATTCAAAAATTTGAAGATATTAACTGTGGACATCTGTGTTTATTTGTTTTTAGAAATCTGTTCCAAATAAATAAACCATCAATTGAAGATTTTCAAAAGGCCCTGTGGTATCTAAAACATCATGGGTATATTCCATCTGACCAGCCAGAATTCCATCTTAAAACTCAAACTACATGATGATATTATGTATCCCAAATCAATAGCTCTTAGAGCATTCTACGGCATGTACTTGATCCCTAATATTACACAGCATAACACTACAATCACAGTTGGGATCAAAAAATTGTCATCACTCCAGGGCAGTATAATATATCTACTTTAAATGCTCAGTTACCTAGTGGTGTTGTCTTAACTTAAAATTCTGTCACTCACAGAGTAGAGATTGTGTCTGCCACAGAGACAGTGGATCTGGGTACTATAGCAAAGCTTTTAGGCTTCCGGAACAACACAAAACTTGAACCAGCCATCAAACACACTGCTGTTAATATACCTAAATTCTTGACCATAGAGACTCTGAATATTCATTGTAATGTGGCCGATGGTATGATCACCAAAACAGATGGTATAGGCACTCACAAACAAACTGGCATTATCGCAACATTCAAACCTAACTCTGAATTCATGAAGCCAATTATCTACACTCCATCACCAACATTATTTCCGGTGTGCCATAATAGAATCAACTGCATTGAGTTGGTGGTCGCTAACGAAAAAATAATTAGTTGATTTTGCCGGAGCCACAACAACCGCCATCATAGAGATTAATATATAAATAAAATACATACTAAAAAATGGAGCATATCGAAAGCTACGAGCTACAGTCGTTCCCTGCGAACCGTAGGACCTTTACCAAATTGAATCAGACCAACACAGAGATTGAGGTTGACCTTGACGTAGGGGATGGCTTTATACACCTCCACAGAGCAGACCTATATAATAAGTTTGATGTTGTCAAGCTTGATGGCACAGATTATTCTGTTAACTCAAATATAAGACTAGTAGATAATATTGTACTGCATCTCTTTTCTCAAATCGAGATCCGAAAGCATGGTGTTGTCATAAACAGAGAAGACTATTCTGGTATTGCCTCTACAGCTTTGGCCACACTGAATTTATCCAAGACCGAGGCCTCGTACTACAAAATCGGTGGATTTGAGGTTGGCGATAAAATAATAACTAAGAGCCACGCTGTACTGTTTCCGATGCGCCAGTTACCTGGATTCTTCTCAGATTAAAATAACATTATGTGGAAGGGTGGTTTAAGAATCACATTTCGAAGAGCCGCCAATGATAATAATGCTTTGACGCCGTACAGTACAATAAACTCTACTGGGGCGGCTCTGCATAATACCCTATCTGACGAAGGCAAATGTCTTATTCAGACTATGGAGCTAAGAATCCCCGTTGTTGAATACGAAGCAAGTTATGCTCTTAAATACAAAGCAGATATACTAAAAAATCAACAGGTGCCTTTATAATTTTATTCATATCTATGTGTCCAGAAGCTTGCCACTGGTAGCTATTACGAATTCGATGCTACGAATTTATTTTCTAGTATTTAATATGACATGGCAGATTTTGTGGTGGTGCTGTTTCAGATTGGTCGAGACACAACCAGCAACAAAATTCAAGTAAGTTCGATAACTGCAATATCAAGAACATATATCTTAAAAACGGCAGAAATGAGGTGTTTCCTAGAGAAAACTATAATTTAGACGTGTCCAAGGATGATTTTCTTATTATACGAGGCCTACACAGAATACAAAAGAGTCACTACTGGCAATACCGACATGTATTACTCACCCGATGAATTCAAAGCACAGATGCCGATGTTTGTCATCAACACCTCAAAACACAAGCAGGTTGAAGTTAATGACAGGACAAACATTAAAATAATCTCTGAATTCCATGATACACCACCTGCCGACACCATATGCAGTGTTATTCTTATAGGTCAGAAATCATATGTTTATGATATAAGAAACGAAAGAGTCAGAGAGCAATTCTAGAAAGCCTATGCATAATGCATTGTCTTAGTACTAGATATACAAGTTGAGCCTGGTGCCCAATTAAAATATTCGGGTTAACATATTAATAATCTGAACTGACTGTCAAGTATTTAAGCACACTTGACAGAGTATTACACTAAATTCAAAAAGCTCATATGAGCATCTTGTCCTAGTTTTAAGTGTAGTCAAAACAATGCCAAGAGGGCCATATTTTTTACAATCCTATAGACAACAATCTGACAGATGCAGCTTTTGTACGTGTAGCCAAATCAATATGAGGGGGTCATACTATTCACGGGAAATCCCCGAGGGCTATTTTACTAAATTTTTGGGTTCAACGGAGTAGCACACTGTAGGCAATAAGCTTATATAAGCATCTTGACATAGTTTTAAGTGTAGCCAAAAGCAGTCTGAGGGGGGTCATACTTTTGTGTTCCAGTAATATCGTATATTATACTACTGACCTCCGTGACAAAGTGGATAGAACATCGCCAGAGACGACGCGGTGGGTCGCTATGATGTGCAACAGGCCATAAAAAATGTATGTTCATCCGATTGCAAACTTGAAGAAATGTTTATTACTCATCAGATTTTAGAGGTACCTATCGATTGATTGATTGAATGATTGATTTAGCTTGCTTTTCTTCGCGTTTTGTGCCTCTTGGCTAATTTACGAAGATGGGGATGAGTGATGAAATGATGTAATTGATTAATGGACATTCTCAAACAACCAAGCCCGAGGGGGATTTGAACCCGGGACCTTTGGCGTCGCAGCGCGAAGGTACTTATCGATAACAGATGATTCCTTTATATTTCTTAGATAACATTCCAGTTATTTTAATACTCATGAGATGTAGATATTGAAGCATATAATTCTCGTAATTGAGCGATCAAGGTCAATTTTTACTTTCTTTGTAGCGCCCTTTATGCGCAGAAGGATTAATCTGGACTGGACATATAATTTAAAGTAGGCCTAGAACCCTTATACGTCTTCAAACGAAATCGAATCGGGGATCGCTGATTTACAAGGTGAGGATGAAATGTAAAAAATAGAAAGGGGGGGGGTAAAGTAAGCACACCACCACCTGCATAGGTACATTCGATGGTATGTGCTTACTGTCCTGGTGATTCAAAATAAACCAAGCAAGATCGGTAATTACAATTAATTTTGTTAATGTTAGAATATCATTAATAATAGGTTATTAAATATAGTTTAATTTTGATTTGTATTATACCGGGTGAGTTTTCTAGCTTGACACAACGTAATATCTCGAAAAAGAAGCATCTGATGGAAAAAAAGTTCTGAATCAAATTTGGTCGTCTCGATGGGGCTCATAGAATGATGCCAAACTCCACTCCTACCCCACCTCCTGGGGGTGTGGCTAGGGCAACTGTAAAATCTGAAATAGGAACCCCCTTTTTTATTGCAGATTCGGATTCTCTAGACAAAAATACGTAGGTTTTGTCTGAAACTGTTTTTTTGGATTTGTGATAGCTGGCGCTGTAATCGCAAAAAAGTAACATTTGGCGCAATTCTCGAGAAATACACAGTCCTCTTCGTCGGGCTTCGTGGCAGATTATGCCGTGTCTGTTTGAACATTAAACAAGGTGAAATTGTTTGTAAAATAAAACATGCGGTCCTGAAACATGCTCGGAAATCTGTTAAAAACGAGGATAACCAATTATAAAACCGTAAAACGTTAAAGAAAGGGAATGTAGAGGAAGGATGGGTAAAGATTGTTAAAAATGGAAGAAGATAAAAACAAATAGGCTTTAAAGTAACGAAAAAATGACACGAGCGTTCGTGATGATAGAGGAGTTCCAAGGCGGAGGGATGACGTAATAATGCAGGAGTAGCGGGGAAATGGAGGGGGAGGAAACAAGTGTGCAGCGCCAGTACCAGCCATCGACAGCACATCAGCGGCGCATCAGCAGCACAACATTAGCTGTGAAGACTACTAACTCGACGACGATCCATTCCGCGGAAGTGAGATTGTTTATTTCAACATGTTCAAAGGTTTTTACGGACCTTTGAAATCTTTAACGTTTTAGAGTTTTATAAGTGGTTAACAACGTTTCGAACAGATTGCCGAACATATTTCAAGACCGCATGCTTTCTCGTAAAGAACATTTGACCTTGTTTCCTAGTCACACAGACAAGGCATAATCTGCCACGAAGTCTGAAGAAGAGGACGGAAGTAGTGTTTTTCTTCCTTGACTCCTTTAGTGGTTATAATGCAGGCTATTACGTTGCAAGAGAAAATTAAAATGGTGTACATTTATGGAGAAAGTGGCAGGAATATCAATCATGCTGTGATTCTATATGCTCAACGTTTTCCAGACCGGGTGCAATCGCACGCTTCTTTTCGCAGAGTTGTTTAACAGCTCTCCACTGCGTTATTAGCTGCAGTGGCTCATAAATCCCCAAGTTCGTACTCGACAAATAAGTCGTGAATCGGGAATTTGCAGACTACTGTGTGCCAAATACTGAAGAGTAGAAAATATCATCCGTTTCATGTTTCGTTGCATCAATGAGTTTCTGTCAATGGGCGCTTCAGCAAATACAAGGAGACCCCAATTTCTTTACTCGAGTTCTGTTCTCTGACGAGTCGACTTTTACAAACCACGGTATGATTAATCGACATCCATTTTTGGAGTGTCGAAAACCCGAATTGGTTACGCCCAATGTAATTGTAAATATTTGGTGTTGAATAATTGGCGATAAACGTATTGGTCTATATTTCGTCGATGGGAACTTAAATGGTGATAATTATCGAAGCTTCTTGAAGAACGAACTTCAAGTTTTGCTTGCAGACCTTCCCTTAGACGTGCGAAAAACAATGTGATTTGAAAATGACGGTTGTCCAGCACATTATTCCGTTGTAGCACGGGAAGTATTTGATCGTGTGTACAAGCGTCGGTGGATCGGAAGAGGTGGTCCAGTGTCTTGGCCTGCAAGATCGCCAGATCTTACTTAGTCTGACTTTTGTTTGTGGAGCTACGTGAAGAGTGAATTTTATGTTGAACTGCCAACAACGCGTGAGAACATGATTGAGCGAATCACCAATGCATGTTTAAAGATTACACCGGTCACGTTTCTCAGTTGTGTCCAAGCATTCCAAGTGCGGATAAATCAGTGTATCGAAGTGGGTCATGACATTTTCGAGCACGTATTGTAAAATGATTATTAAAAACAAGCACCCAGATTGTGAGATGCAAGAAGTTGTGAGTTGTAGTGGATGGACGTGCTTGACTAGAGCTCCGCGCTTTCACCCCTCAGCTAGCCTGGCATTCTATTCTCCACCGCTGTACGTTGCCACATCTTCCGCCAAGTCAATAGCTTCACCGTGTGGATCTTCGGGGTTGTTATCATGTCCAAGCCCACACTATCAGTTGTTTCGACCAAAGTGGAAGAAATAGGCAAAACTATGGAAGCATTCCAGCAACGGCTTGATTAGTTGCTACACAACCATGGATCGGTGCAAGAAGATGCTGACCTCCGCAAGTCACTCCTAAACCTCAGAGCGGAGTTTGTGGAAATTAAGAGATCGAAGAGGGACTCCATGAGAGCGCTGCGGCGAGACCTAGACAGCATGGACAAGCAGATACAAAAGAACACTATTGAAATAGAAGAACAAGCGCACACTCTAGGAGGAAATGCATTTTGCTGCATGGGGTCTCCGAAACCACCAACGAAGACGTGGACAGCATCGTGCTCCAGACTTTTCAAAATAAGCTTCAGTTGCAGCACATCAAGCTCGAGCACGTTGACCGGTGCCACAGGCTTGGCCCTCCGAAAAGATCGTCTGTGGAAGTCTTGAGATCGGGAAAACGCCCCATCATAGTGAAATTTGTAAGCTACCGCTCCAGGAACGAGGTGTGGAAGTCAAAGAAGATGCTAAAGAACTCGTCCCTATTAATTACAGAGTCGCTAACTACCTACAGACAGAGGATTTTGCGGGTGGCAAAGGATCGCGTAGGGACACGCAATGCCTGGAGCCAAGACGCGCGCATTATATCTTCCCCCGAGGATCTTGACGTTCTCCCTTGAGATGGGGTGCAACGCGAACTGAGTATGAAGTGTAATGAAGAGCATATATGACTTTTGTCGTTATGATACGTTGTGTATGAATAATTGTGTGTGTGATGTGTTCAAATCATGTGTGTTTAGTGTGAGTTTTTGTCCGGGTTCTTCTTTATGTTATCGTCTTTTAATGTGCGTGTGTGTGTGTTATTCCCTGATGCTTTCCTCCATGCTATTCTGCTTGACAGGGTAAGTAATAATTCTAAATTTAATTTTGGGATGCTTATGTTTCTTCTCCCATCTTGTTTCTATTCGTTAAACCTTAATTCTAAAAATGGCTAATCTGCCAACAACGCATGTCGGAGACAGTGGACGAAATTCTGAAGAGGGTCGTCGCTCTGCTAATTTCCCTGGCACTCCGCCCCCTGCGGTCAACACGGGCGAAATTCTCGGAAACGAGCTGAATACTTGTCCAAACTCACTGTTGGTGTCACACGTGAATGCACAGAGCATAGAAGCGCACCTCGATAGCTTCAAAGCTATTTGCTCCCCCACTGAATCTCCACTGCATTCTTGTAACGGAGACGTGGCTTAATCCACTCACACCCTCCAGCATCACAGATTAGATATAGGTTTTACAGATGGGAATGTTCTTATACCTCCCGTGGAAATCATTTGTCGTCTGCTTGCGTGCTTCTTCCGCCTGTCGCTGCAGCGCTAGTATCGCCGGGAGCGTGATGTCACATGCTTTCGTCATGCCGTTACCATGACAACGCACAGCATTCTCGGAACCACCGTTCGTCTGCTTTGAGTTTCCTTTTTCGTTTCGTTCAAAGAAATACGCCAATATTTTATATTTTGCACAAATGAATTAATTTTTATTAACTAATTAGAATGTCGTGAAATGTAATAAGAATAATGTTTTGTTTTCAAAGAGTTTCTAAAGTAGCTACATTTTAAGACAAAAACAAATAGCTAAATTTCTCCGAAAAATTCTATTCATAATGCATATCAGATTTTCTTTTTCCGCACGAGAAACATTCTAGACGAAAAAAATCCTTCCAAATACACTATGGTAAGAGTTGCCATATTTCCCTTTTTGCCAATACAAGGCACACTGAACAGGTACATCAAAGCCAGTTACACTAACACACAGGTAATATATTTCATACATTCAAATTCACATTACATATTATATTGAAATAATATATCATTTTATTAAATGTTAAGTATCCCCGAAACGTCTAATATTCCTTTATTTTTCTCATTGGTACTTACGTACTCTGCAGTCCTAAGGATTCTTTAAGGTGTCATTTCGTTTGTTTTTTTCATGCAATCTCAATTTTCGACATATCGAGTAATTCTTGTTTGTTTGTTTCCGCTTGCGTTGCACGCAATATGGCGGAGAAATCTTGACTAGCGTTGTCGATGATCAGTGGTTATGCAGTGTTGCAACCGTCATCGAAAAATACCTACTTTCGTGTTACTGAGTTTGTATTTTTCTCGAAGTTCGAAATCCCCACGAACCATGCACGGCAAGGTTAGGTTACGTTAGGCAAACAGTTAAAATTGTAATCTTCAAAATTGTTAAAAACATTCAAAAATAGCCCCACAAACCATGCACGGCAAGGTTAGGCAAACATAGTTAAAATTGTCATCTTTAAAATTATAAACATTCATATATAGCCCCACGAATCATGCACGGATAGCTCCATGAACCATTCACGGCTAGGTTAGGTTAGGTAAACAGTTAAAATTGTCTTCAAAATTGTTAAAAACATACATAAATAGCCCCACGAACCATGCATGGCAATGTTAGGTTAGGTTAGGCAAATATAGTTAAAATTGTCATCTTCAATATTGTTAAAAACATTCATAAATAGCCCCACGAATCATGCACGGCAAGATTAGGTTAGGTTCGGCAAACGTAGTTAAAATTATCATGTTCTTGGAGAACAACGGTGTGGTTGGAAACACTGATCGGGGGTTACATCATCGAACGCACGCAACATTTGATTCACGTAGAGGAAGGACATAGAGGCAACAGCTTTCGTGCATTGGAGAGACATTAATCTTCAAAAATATGATTTACTGGTGAAATAAACTAATCAATGGGAAAAAAAACACTTCCATGAACTTTCAAAAGTGTACGGAAAGTCAGTTCGGTAAGTACTTTCTCCTGTAAAATTGAATTAATATGTTTCGGGGATACTTAAATTTTACCATAATTTTTCACAGGAACAACACGAAATTGCGCAATAAAAAATATTTGGCAACCCTAACCAAGAGTATGCATTTCGTAGTTTTGAGTTTTTTTGTGTATCTTCATAACACATGGTAGAAAAATAAAACCTACAACAAAGTGTACAGACTATAATTGTATGTTTGCAGAACTGTCCTGTAAAATAAAACATTTGAGACTCCATTGCATTATGTTCGTAACAGAATGCAATTTCTCATCATACTAGTTGCAAAAACTAACAGAATCTATCATGAAAAAATTACAGGATTCAACAGGTGGGTTTCATGTGATGCCAGGATATACACAGTTACCATGTTCATGGCCAATTTTGTGCCATGTGCAAGGAAAAATCGTGAACGTCTGTTTGAACATTATATATAATGAATAACAATTACTATAATGGCAGAAGTGCATTGAATGCAGGATTCAATAATGTGAATATTGCACAGTAGTGTAAAAGGCCATATTATAAACTCAAAAATTGTACAAAAGAAGAGGTTATTTGAATAAACAGCCCGATTTGCCTACACTTAAAACCATGCCAAGATGGCCCTATTCCCCAAATCTTCAAGTGTGATATGCTCTTAATTCCAAGAATTCTGAATCCTAGTGTAGAAAAGAAGAATCCTCAACACCCCGATTTGCCTATACTTAAAACAATATCAAGAGGGGGCATATAGCCCAATCGGCCATGTGTGTACATATTTAAATCTAAAGAATTTTGAATTCTAGTGTAGAAAAGAAGAACTCCCCTCAGACAGATTTGCCCATGTGTGTAAAAGCTACATCTCTCAAGTTTGTTGTCCATAAACTTGTCAAAAATATGCCCCCCCCTTGATATTGTTTTGGCTACACTTAAAACTAAAGCAAAAATGCTTCTAAGAGCTTTTGCTTACAGCTCAATACAATACAAGAGCAGGCGTGCAAATTGCTTGCATGTTCTTTCTAATCTTTGATCAATTCCATGTCCCGGCCAGCAATAAATTATGCACGCCTGGGAGATTATATCTGCTGGCATGCAAGAGATATAATCTACACTGTGCCCTTTCAGGGAAAATTGCATGCCATCCATCATGTCATTAACTCCGAGGGAAATTCTTAGTAAAGAGAATATTGGCCTTACGCATGTTGTCATATATACATGAATCCAATTCAGGTTTTGCATTGTTCTGATAATATATACCCGAGAGAGACTGGCAGAATATTCATTGCATATTTCTGGGTTTGAGCTTTCCTGCAAAAAGCAGAAGTGCTGTATTTGAACTTTCCTGCAAAAAGCAGAAGTGCTGTAGACATAGTTCCATGGCTTATATGTTTTATAATCAAGAGGCTTCTGGGTTTGAGCTTTCCTGCAAAAAGCAGAAGTGTTGTATTTGAGCTTTCCTGCAAAAAGCAGAAGTGCTGTAGACATAGTTCCATGGCTTATATGTTTTATAATCAAGAGGCTTCTGGGTTTGAGCTTTCCTGCAAAAAGCAGAAGTGCTGTATTTGAGCTTTCCTGCAAAAAGCAGAAGTGCTGTAGACATAGTTCCATGGCTTATATGTTTTATAATCAAGAGGCTTCGGAGTTTGAACTTTCCTGCAAAAAGCAGAAGTGCTGTATTTGACCTTTCTTGCAAAAAGCAGAAGTGCTGTAGACATAGTTCCATGGCTTATATGTTTTATAAACAAGAGGCCCCCAGGTCTGAAACCTGGTAGAGTGTGTGGGCCTCCCCTGATGGCAAAGTGTTGGTATTATTGCCTTGTAATCATGAGGCTTCTGTGTTTGAGGCCCTGGTAAAATGTGTAAGATTGAAATACATGTGGCAGAATAATATCCCCACATGTGATATTTTGAGAATATTTATTGCTAGCTGATATACAGCTGAGGTTTGAAACCTGGTAAAGTGTGTTGTACAACAGCATAAAAAAAACTACTCTATATTGGGGATCACCAGAGCATAGTTTCTGCTGTTGTCTGGGTATAAAAATATCAGCTCAGCTACTAACTGCTGTTATAATTGTTTTGGCATATTGTCCATAGTTCTGTTTTTTTGGACCAGGAAATTTTATATAAACAAACTACAAAAATGCCAAATCAAAAATATTGCAATCAGTGTAATAAAAATATATCTAGTTCTAATTGGTCTAGGCACCGGAATATTTGCGACCGTAAGAAATGCAGAAAGGCCACAAAAATGTGTCCGAGATGCTATAAAATATTAAGCAAGGCATATTACAAAAGGCATAAGTGTAATTCTTATGTACAGTCATCAACATTGCCCCCACAATCATCTACATCTGGTCTGAAAAGAAAGCATGAAATAGCTGTTAATGCTGGACCGGCAAAGCAGCCACGCTATGAACCACCTATCCATAGCAGTTTTAATGGCCAATTAAGGGATTACCGGTTTGTATCAGAGCCAAGATGTGGCATTAGAATTTTTTGAACAGTATAAATCCTGATGTGCAGGCAATTCTAAATGCACAAAATGGCTCCTATAAGCTGTCTCTCAAATTGTTTACACAATATAAGAAGCCAAATGGCACAAAATTTACACAGCCCCACATAACAGAAACTGTACCTGTATATTCAAATGCAAATTCAGACAAAATAATAAGCAGTTTGATAGATCAATTGAATATTAAACACTCTGAATTTGCTGGAAAAGAGTCTGGATGGAGCCTATGCGGATCTCCACACAAGTTATATGTTAATATTTCTGAATTCAGCCCATTACAAGGATCTACATATCTGCTATTACCTGACAATATTAAAAACAAAAGAGCGGTGGTCAATATTGAAAATAATGATGAGAAATGCTTTTTGTGGTGTATTTTAGCTGCTTTGATTCCAGTTTTAAGGAATCCTGAAAGAATAAGTTATTATAAACAGCATGAACATATTTTTAATGAAGCAATGAAGGGTTTAGAATATCCAATGTCTGTTCAGAATATTGATAAATTTGAAAAAAGGCCAGGGATATCAATGGTAAACAATTATCTATCAATGTATTTATTTGTTCTACTGGCCGTGGCAATTGCTTGATAGAACCTCTCAGAATCAGTACACTTGATGATGAATCTGCTATTCCGATTGATTTGCTCTTAATTGAAGGGGATGGCACATATCATTATACTCTGATACACAGTCTTGAAGCTTTAGTCAGAAAACAACAAGGCAAATCCAATACAAGTTGTGCAGAAGATGTTTGACTGTATTTGATGGTAAAAAAATAATAAATGGGGTTAGTGAAAGAATGCAGAAATTGCTAAAAACAAGTTACTTGAGCATCTGAAATACTGTGGCAACCATAAACCTGTTCATATGGTGATGCCAATGCCAAGTGAAAATGTCAAATTCAAAAAGTTTGAAGGCTTGTTGGAACACCCAGCATATATAGTCTGTGATTTTGAATCAAATCTCAAACCTCTTGCATTCTGTAGCCCAGATCCTTCTAGTTTTTATTATGTTGTTGTACAGGATGGTGTTGTTAGTAAAAAAGATTTATACATGGGACCAGATGCCATCAAAGAATTTGCACATAGAATAGAAAATGAGAGCCATAACATAGCATCTAATGTCTTATTAAAATCAAAACCCATGTTGCCTTTAACAGAGAAACAGATTGAAGATTTCAACAATGCAGAAAAATTCCCGGTATGTGATTCTGAATTTTCAGATACAAATATCAAGGTGAAACACCATTCCCATACAGATGGTAAATTCGTAATGGCCCTGTGTAATAGCTGTAATATTAAGATCCAGAGACCAAAATTTGTCTCTATATTTTGCCATGGCGCATCCAATTATGATTTTCATTATTTGATCAGGTACGAGGGGTTTGACACGCAGAATTTAAATATTTTAGCTGAAAATGATGAGAAATATATAAAAGCTATTAGCAAAATAATTAAAGTTAATGGTGTTCCTATTAACGTAAGATTTCTTGATTCATACAGAATTCTGTCTGCTAGCCTGGCTACACTGGCCACTCAATTATCTGATGATCAATTCAAAATTACAAGTGCTTTGTTTCCAAATCAGGACCTGAAATTAATTAGGCGGAAGGGTGTATATCCATATGATTGTGTTACAGATTTTTCTAAATTTGATGAGTGTTCTCTGCCACCACAACAAGAGTTTTACAGCAAAATCAGAGGATCTGGAATTACTGATGATGATTATCACCATGCCCAGTTGATGTGGAACAATTTAAAATGCCAGACATTTGGTGATTATCACAAGGCTTATTTAAAACTTGATGTGACCCTCTTAGCTGATATACTTCAGGCATTTAGAAAATCTTCCATGCAAAATTATAAGCTGGATCCAATATATTTTTACAGTGCTCCAGGGCTAGCATGGTCTGCAATGTTTTTAAACACTAAAATGCAATTGGATCTGATCCAAGATCAAGATATGTATCTGTTTATGGAGCAATGTATAAGAGGGGGCATGGTACAAATCTCTCAGAGATATGCCAGAGCTAATAATAAATATATTCATAATTATGATTCAGCACTGCCATCAAATTATATACTGTATGTAGATGCCAACAGCCTCTATGGTTATGCTATGATGGATAAATTGCCATATGCAGGGCTTGAGTGGGTTGAAGATTTCAATATTGAAGATCTTAAAGATTTTGATGGCAGTAACTATGGCCTGTTCTTAGAGGTTGATCTGACAATTCCTGATAATTTACACAACACATTTTCTGATCTGCCCCCAATTCCTGATGTTGAGTGCTCACCTGGCTCTAAAAAAAAGAAATTGATGATGACTCTAGAGCCAAAACAGGGTTATGTCATATATTACAAAAACCTCCAGTTCCTGAAGAAACATGGTGTTGAAGTGACCAAAATTGGAAAAGTTTTGAGGTTCAGGCACTCAAGATGGTTGAAGCCATATATTGATACAAACACAGAGCTTCGAACATTTGCAATGAGCCAATTTGATAAGACCTTGTTTAAATTGATGGTGAATTCAGTGTATGGCAAAACAATTGAAAATGTCAGAAAACATATTGATGTTAAAATAATTACTGACCCCAGCCGGAGCAAAAAATTGATTGCAAAGCCTAATTTCAATTACAGAAGAATTTATGATGAAAATATGGCACTTTTCAACATGAAAAAAACAAAGATTAAGTTTGATAAGCCTATTTATGTAGGGGCTGTAATATTGGAATTGGCCAAATTACACATGTTAAAATTGTATTATGACGTGTTCAAGCCTTTTTATAAGGATCGTGTAATACTGATGTACGTGGACACAGATAGTTTTGTTCTCGATATTCAAACAGAAGATGTTTATCAAGATATGTCCCAGCCTGAATTGTTTAAATATTTTGATACCAGTGAACATTCAAAAATTCAACACCACAACAAAAAGGTGCCTGGCAAGTTAAAAGATGAGACACTTGGTGATGTTATTGTGGCATTTGCTGGGTTAAGGGCCAAGATGTACAGTTTTGAAACATGTAGTGGTGCTATTGCCAAAAAAGCCAAGGGCATTGGCAGAGTAATTGTTGACAAAGAGCTTGAATTTGAAGATTACAAAAATTGCCTCAAATCATGTAGCACAATCAGAACAACAGAAAATAGAATTCAGAGTGTGGATCACTTGTTGACTACAAATATTGTAAGAAAAGTGGCTCTGGACCCACATGATGATAAGAGGTGTATTTTATCATGTGGCATACATACTCTACCATGGGGTCATTGTGATTTGAAAAATGGTAATCAATGCCCAATTACAGAGCATGATTTGAAATAAAGAAACATGCCTATGAACTTATTTGGGTTCAAAAAACAGGCTATTATGGACCTGCCAACACCACAAGCCTCTTCTGATATAATATCTAAACTAAGTGCTTTGTTAATTATTCATCTGAACAGCATACTTACAGATGTTGATGATGAAACAGGTAAAACATTGTACATATTTAACAATAATTTAAATCATTACCAATTACCTGTAGGTGGACAATTACAATTTATTACAACCCCTGAGGTAATGTCAAGATTTCAATAGGGAGAAATATTTATAGAATTAAGCACTCAAACATGATTTCTGGCACTGTATATACTGTTTCTGCTGGTGACTGCTTATATATTGAGGTCCCGGGATCCTATGACAAGCTTATACCCTTTTTTATAGAATTAAGAATTAGATATTCAACAATTAATAACCGCTAAAACAAAATGCCTAATGATATACTTGGCCATACAAGACATGAAGATCACAGTGAAGAGATTCTGATGCTTGATGTCAGAGTCAAGAAAGTAACAAGTGATTTACAAGCTTTACAAACCACACTCATTGCCAGTCTTCAACTAGAAATTACAAATTTGCAATCACAATGCATGGACCCTCTTCTTAAAATTGACTCAGAACTCAAATTATTGCTTCAGAAATATACTGACCTGGCCACATTGGATAATTTTCAAAGTTTAGAAGAAGCTGTAGCAGCTCTTCAAGCCAAATTTAAGACCCAGGCCACCAACTCTGAGCAATTGAAACAACAATTGGAAGAGCAAATAAATAATGTCCAGGCACAGCTCCAAACAATTGTCAAAAGCATAAAATCACAAGAAGATTTTGATCTAGTGATTTCCACTCTAAAAGAACAGATTCAATCATTAGAGATACCTAATCTGGACATCTTGAACAATGCCATAGCCGAGGTTAAAGAAAAAATTGAGACACTTGAAAATTTTATGAACAACTTGCCATCTTCTGATGCTTTGAGTGCATTAACTCGGAGTGTTGCCACTATTAAGCTGCAACTTGAAACATATGAAGATTTTGGAACAATTCATAGTACTATAACCCATCTTGAGGGTACAATAGCAGCAGTGCAAAGTGATTTGACAAATGTACAAGAAACTCTAGAATCCCGATTGCCTGGGATTGTAGACACCCTTGTTAGTGTCCAGCAAAAGATCACAAAGCTTGAAAACCTCAACACTGAATCTGAGCTATCTCATTTTCATCACTTGATTGATGATATCCAAACAAAGCTTGAAATTTTACAACAATCAACACCCACTCAGCCAGATATGGCCCTGCTCCAAAAAGCTATGCAAAATGTGGCTGATGCTTCTGAATTAAACAATGTGAAATTGGCACTTGAATCTTTGCAAAATACTGTATCAAATCTGCCTACATCACAGGAACTTAAAAATATTAAGAGGGCAGTGAATCGCATATTGAAATCAGAAGATATCAAGAATATCCAGACAGAGATCAAACAACTCACTCAGACAGTGGCCACTCTACCAACCAATCAACATATTAATGAACTGCATGCCTAGTTTGAGGATATCAGAAGACAGGTCCATGATCTTACTGCTCAAAATTCAAAATTGGCAGTTGTTGAAAATTTACAGCAAATTGTAGCTAATATCAAGAAACAGCTAGGGATCATGGAATCCAATCAAGCAAATGCTTTGTCTGTTTTTGCCACGCAGCTACAAGAAATTGTGCAACAATACAAGAAACTTGTTGTGGACATAAAAATCAAGCCAGGCCATGATGATGTTGTTAGAACCATCAATGAGCGCCTTGAATCTCTAACAACCAGATTGCTTACAGCAGAAAAAGAAATAACAGAGATAATCGAGAATCCTAAACATACAGTATTTCTTGAATTGTACAGCATCCCCAACAAAGAATATGATTCACCATTTACACCAGGAGGCAAAATATATATATGCTGTCCCCTGCACAATTTTATTACCAGTTTTTTGTTGGGGGCACACTGAGACCAATCAAGATCAAATATTGGCTTCAACCACAGGCACACCACTACCCTACCTTATCAATAACAAATGCTGATAACAAAGCAAAAATCACCAGTGTAGAATTGGAGGATTTTACAGATCCCAATACATTAGAAACATCTTATGTTGAAGATGATGGCTCTCTGGAATTTCATATACAAATAGGAGACAAACTGTATTTAGAAAATCCTGTAGTATCAGCTGCTGAACACCCTATAGTTGCAATATTCTTATTTACATATTATGTCTAGACAAATTATTGTTGATGAATTACACAGACAAGCCAGACATAATTATAAGAGACTGCCAGTAGTCACAAAAGGCATAGATAATTTATGGCAGTGCGACTTGATTCAGATGGCAAGTGGACAGCTGAAAAACTTAGACAAAATCAACAAGGGCTACAAGTATCTACTCACTGTAATAGACACATTTTCAAAATTTGCCTGGGCTGTGCCACTCAAATCCAAGACTGGAAAATGTGTTACAGAAGCCATCAGAACAATCATCAATCAGAGTGGAAGATCACCGCGCTATTTGCAAACAGATAATGGCAAAGAATTTTATAATTCTGTGTTCCAACAATTTATTAAAAGCCAGTCAATACAACATTATTCGAGTTACAGTGATCTCAAGGCCTCAATTGTAGAGAGATTCAACAAAACCCTAAAAAATCTTTTGTATAAACAATTTACACTTCAAGGTAATTATAAATGGTTCAGTATTCTTCCAGAACTTCTACATAAATATAACAACTCGGTCCATTCCACAATCAAAATGAAACCCTCTGAAGTAACTTCATCTGATGAGCAAAAATTGATCAGGACTGTTTATTATCCTAAATATCAGCCAACAACAAGAAAAGCCAAATACAAGGTGGGTGATCAAGTAAGAATCAGCAAATATAAGCACTTATTCAAAAGAGGCTTTACAAGAAACTGGAGCACTGAATTATTTACAGTGGTTCAAGTTAAACCTGGGACCCTTAACACATATATAATAAAAGACCACCGAGGAGAAATTCTCAAAGGCCGGTTCTATGAAGAAGAAATCAACAAAACTTAACAGCCTGACACATATCTCATAGAAAAAATCATCCGCAGAAAAGGCAACAAGTTACTTGTCAAATGGCTAGGACTTCCAGAACACAGCTGGATCGATGCAGACAAAGTGATAATATGAGCACCTGGCATGTTATAAAGAGGCTGCCAGAACCTGAACAGCAGATTAAGAGAAATGGCAAGTTGCTGCCTGAAAATATTAGATGTCTTATTGTTGGGCCATCGGCTTGTGGTAAAACTACACTAATGATTGATAATTTTTTATTGGCACCCAACTGGTTAGACTGGAAAAACAGGCACTTGTATGTCTTCTCTAAGAGCTTGGAACAATTAAAATATCAGCAGCTGATGAAGCTTTATGACGGATTAGATATTGCCACTTTTGAATCAGATGTTAAGCCACCCCATGAATGTCTCGATAATTCTGTTGTTGTGTTTGATGACATTATACTGGATAATCAAAACAAGGTTAGAAATTTCTTTACACAGGGCCGACACAAAAACATTGATTGCCTCTACCTTGCACAGACTTTTTCAAAAATACCGAAGCAGCTGATCCGAGACAACAGCAATTTTATATGTGTGTTTCATCAAGATCATACCAACCTCAAACACATACATGATGAATATGTAGGTGGGGACTTGAGCTACAATGATTTTTCCAAGTTTTGCAGTAGGTGCTGGAACCAGGATAGTTATGGGTTTGTCACAATTGATATGACAAGAACACCTAATACTGGTAAATATAGAAATAAAATTAACAATTTTCTAGACATTAAAACATATATAAATAACCATGAAAAGGCCAATCATTGATGATCTTAAATTAAGAGATTATCTTGTAAAAAGATTTAAGGGATGGAAATCAGAGAACCGAGGAATCTATGAAAAACACAAACAAACAGAACAGCCTATTATTGATGCTATTAGTGAATTAGGTAAAAATATCAAAACTGTAACAGAGCAAAATCAAAATTTGATCACAGAGCTTGTACCTGTAGCTGCAAGGAACATATTAGATTATCCATTCACCCCACTTTCTAGTATTCATACACCTAGTCCTGTTGCTCCTCGAAGAATTGAAGCTACTCAGGATCCTATTGAATTGGGTCTTCTTGCTAAAAAATATTTAAGCACACCTAAAGACAACAAAGATGAGGTCTTTGGCTTATATGCTGACACAGAGCGTGATGGTAGCATCATACATAGAATTGACAATTTCAGAGTAACATTTATGGGAGATGATCTAATTGTATATTCAGAATCTCATCTTGGAGAAAAAGGTGGTTTTGTTAAATATCCTGGCACACCTGGATTGTGGGAACTGATGACTAGGAAGAGACCTGGCAGCTATACAGATCAAGATTATGAGCATTACAAAGAAATATTAATAAAATCAGATGCTCTATACCAGAAAAATGATCCCACACAAAAAAGAGTCAAGTCTAGCAGTGGAGCAAAATACAACAATTTAATCAAGCCCATATGGTCACAGATCAAGACTGGCAGTGGAATCAAACATTACAACACCCTGCCCAAAGAATTTGTGTGGGTTGATGATGTCAGGAAACTTGTAGATAGGTTATTGGTGATAGCTGGGGAGGAAAATGCTGGCAACCACAATTTTTACAATGAAAAGGTTGGAATTATGGACATGATAAGCACAAAATTGTCTAATTTTATAGTGAATGACACTAAGGGGATTGGATATCTTATAAAAATTATTAATACTCTACCACCTAAATTTTGGAATATTTCTGAGGGTCGGGGGTTGGTTAATGACATTATAAACAAGCTGCCATTTGAACTACACATTCCAGGCTATCAGTATTGTGGTCCCGGTACAAAACTGGACCATAGATTAAACAGAGGTGATCCTGGTGTTAATCCCCTAGATGCTGCTTGTAGAGACCATGACATAGCATACAACACACATTCTGATCTTGACAAGAGACATGTTGCAGACAAGAAATTAGAAGAGGCTGCATTTGGTAGATTTGTAAGCAAAGATGCTTCTTTAAGTGAAAGAATAGCAGCAATGGGGACCACCATAGCTATGAACACCAAACAAAAAACTGGGGTGGGGGTTGTGAATATATATATATATAATAAACCTAGGATGAAGGCCAAGGGTGTTATGTATCAGGTACCTTATGCAGGTCTTAAATCTCTTAAAACTATTGACAGTCTTTTAACCAAAAAGCAGCGCAAGAAAAACAATTATTGTATTGCCAAGGGCCATGGTATGAAATTGTTACTTAGTACCCCCCAATTAAAAAAATTACAGCAATCTAGAAAAAATCACATGTAGGTGGATTTATATTTACTATCCCGGCCATCTTAGCAGCACTTGGGGCTGTTGCGAGCTTGGCTGGGGGATCAGCTGTCATAGCAAAAACAGTAATAGATGCCAAGAAGAATAGGGCAGAATTAGATGAATTGAAGCGCCATAACCTGGCCATGGAGAAACAAGGCAAAGGTGTTAAGAGAGCCATGAATAAGTTTAAAAAAAACAAGAGCCGCTTGCAAACCAAGATATTGAAGCTTTAATCAAGCCACTGGGCATCAAAAATTTTAGAGGTGTGTACATGTCTGATTCTTTACCAGAACAACCACTCAACAATACAATACAATAATGCCCGTGTTCAAAACTTCAAAGATGTTAATTGCGGACATCTGTGTTTATCTGTTCTTAGATATATGTCTCAAATAAATAAACCATCAATTGAAGATTTTCAAAAAGCCTTGTGGTATTTAAAACATCATGGGGGTATTCCATCTCACCAGCCAAAATTCAATATTGAAACTTAGATTACATGATGATATAGTGTATCCCAAAACAATAGCTCTCAGAGTATTTTATGGCATGTACTTGATCCCTAATATTACACACCACAACAACACAATTGCAGTAGGGGATCAAAAAATTGTCATCACTCCAGGGCAGTATAATCTGTCCACTCTAAATGCTCAATTACCCAGAGGTATAGTATTAACTCAAAATTCTGTCACTGACAGAGTAGAGATTGTATCTGCTACAGAAACAGTGGATCTGGGTACTATAGGAGAGCTGTTAGGATTTGAGAACAACACAAAACTTGAACCAGCCATCAAACACACTGCTATTAATATACCCAAATACTTAGCCATAGAGACTCTGAATATTCACTGTAATGTGGCCGAGGGTATGATCACCAAATCAAATGGCATAGGCAGTCACAAACAAACTGGCATCATTGCAACATTCAATCCTAACTCTGAATTTATGGAGCCGATCATCTACAATCCATCCCCAACATTATATTTTCCTGTGTGCCATAATAAAATAGATTACATTGAGTTGATGGTCACTAATGAAAAAGAAGAATTAGTTGATTTTGCTTTAGCCACAACAACTGCTATCATAGAGATTAATATTTAAATAAAAATACATACAAGAAAAAAATGGAAAATATTGAGAGTTATGAGCTACAATCATTCCCCCCAAACAGGAGAACTTTTGCAAATTTAAATCAACCCAACACAGAGATTGAGGTTGATCTTGATGTGGGGGATGGCATTATACACCCCCACAGAGCAGATTTATACATCAAATTTGATGTTGTAAAGCTCGATGGTACAGATTATCCGGCAAATTCAAATATAAGATTGGTAGACAATTTTGTGCCGCATCTAATCTCTGAAATTGAGATCAGAAAACATGGTGTTGTTATAAACAGAGTGGATTATCCCGGCATTACCTCCACAGCTTTGGCCACACTAAAATTATCCAAAACCGAGGCTTCTTACTACAAAATAGGTGGATTTGAGGCTGGTGATAAGATATTATCCAAGAGTCACACAGTGCTGTTCCCCATGCGCCTGTTGCCAGGATTTTTTTCAGATTATAAAGATATTATGTCGAAGGGTGGTTTAAGAATCACATTTAGAAGAGCTGCCAATGATGATAATGCTTTGATGAGGTACAGTGCAATAAACTCTACCGGGGAAGCTCTGCCTAATATCCTACCTGATGAAGGCAAGTGCCTTATTCAGACTATGGAGCTAAGAATGCCAGTTGTTGAATATGAAGCCAGTTATGCTCTTAAATACAAAGCAGATATTCTAAAAAATCCACAGATTCCTTTACAATTTTATACATATCAATGTGTACAGAAGCCCGCCACTGGTACTTATTATGAGTTTGATGCTACAAATTCATTCTCCAGTATACAATATGACATGCCGGATTTTGTGGTGGTACTGTTTCAGACTGGAAGACACAATAATCAGGAAAAAAATTCAAGTAAATTTGATAACTGCAACATCAAGAACATATATCTTAAAAATGGCAGAAATGAGGTATTTCCTAGAGAAAATTATAATTTAGACATGTCCAAGGATGATTTTCTTAAATTATATGAAGCATTTACAGCATACAAAAGGGTCACTACTGGCAATACTGACATGTATTACACACCAGATGAATTCAAAGCACAGAGACCCATGTTTGTCATCAACACTTCAAAAAGGAAACAAGTTGTGGTTAATGACAGGACAAACATTAAAATTATCTGTGAATTCCACGAAACACTCCCTGATGACACCATATGTAGTGTTATTCTCATAGGTGAAAAATCATATGTTTATGATGTAAGAAATGAGAGAGTCACAGAGCAATTCTAGAAAATCTCTGCATATTACATTGTCTTAGTACTAGATATATGAGTTGAGGCTGGTATCCAATTAAAATATTGAGCATATTCCCGGTAATAAGTATTTAAGCATATATTACATTATATTATTGTGTAAGCAAAAGCTCTTATAAGCATTTTTGCTTTAGTTTTAAGTGTAGCCAAAACAATATCAAGGGGGGGGGGGCATATTTTTGACAAGTTTATGGACAACAAACTTGAGAGATGTAGCTTTTACACACATGGGCAAATCTGTCTGAGGGGAGTTCTTCTTTTCTACACTAGAATTTAAAATTCTTTAGATTTAAATATGTACACACATGGCCGATTGGGCTATATACCCCCTCTTGATATTGTTTTAAGTATAGGCAAATCGGGCTGTTGAGGATTCTTCTTTTCTACACTAGGATTCAGAATTCTTGGAATTAAGAGCATATCACCCTTGAAGAATTGGGGAATAGGGCCATCTTGGCATGGTTTTAAGTGTAGGCAAATCGGGCTGTTTAATCAAATAACCTCTTCTTTTGTACAATTTTTGAGTTTATAATATGGCCTTTTACACTACTTTGCACCAAGTACATCATAAACAAGGTTAAAATCTCCAGCTCACTTGCTTGAATTCCATGTGTTTACAAGACTTGGCCTCCATAATGGCTTCTCATAGTCACAATGCAATAGTTTGTGACGTAGGTGAAACATGCTCATAACAGCAAAGCACTGCATTTGATGAAAGCACTCACAAATAAAACGTAGGGGAAATGAAAATTTTGTAAAGTATTAGGCAAGATAGGTTTCAATCCCTTTTTTTAAAAAACTCTAACCTCTAATTCATTGAGAACTAAGTTACGTCCCTTGTCTACTGATACCTGTAATTACATGAACATCCGACTGCACTTGGAAAAATCAATGCAGTACTTCTGGAAATGTTAAATTTTAATTGCACAAAATGATCAAGGTCACGGCATGAGAAACTGCACTTGCCATCATACTCGGTAGCAGTTTCAAAAGAGAATTCATACAGATATTTCATGTTACTCACCTCTACAGTTTATTCACAGCAAACATTATGGCATGAATTGAATTTATTTGCAAAATATTTTTTTTTATCATAGATGCTGATCACTAAGGTGTTCTCTCAGCTCCTTAAGATTCACTTGATATATGTTGCTCTGAAAAAAGTGCACTGGGCCTTTAATACATGCAAATAAAATACTATTCAAAAATTTCTCTCCCTCATCTGAAAGATGAGAACTTGAATTTCCAAGAAGGAATTGTAAATATTTTCTCACAATTTGGAATGAGGTTTTTGAAAAAAAGAGACATTTTTTAAAACTAATTTGCTGACAGACCTTCAGTAATGAAACAAAGCAAGAATAACAATTCCTACCTAAATAATTCCAAGATACTTCCCCCCATCTGCATGTATTATTTTATATTTGATGCTGAAGGATAGAAAGAGAAAATATGCATACGTAGCTACTTTGCCATTATATTAATCATGTTCCACTCCGTTTCTCAATTATCACATTCTATGCTATACAATTGGTTTGAAATGAATAACAATTTATATTCAGTTGACCAAAACTGCTATCACTACATCAGACTTTTAGAAATTGTGGTTATTTATGGGGTAGTTATATGAAACAAAATTCCATAATTGCCAACTACAATGCCAAAGAACAAAACATAAGAAGCAAAGTGCATTGCACATTTTTCTTTCCATCCTACGATCATATCAACTTAAAATCAACAAATCTCTTATATCACATATATTAACCTCATGCAGAACATATTGCAACATGCAAGACATATTGTCGTTCAAATGCCAAAACCACGAGTGTGCAAATTTTGACTACTTAACCTAGTGCAGTTGCTCATCAATATTTGTTGATACATTTACATGGTGTAATAAACAGTCATAAGAGGATGCATATTTTCCCAATGACAACATTTAATCAAATGCAAAAGTTATTAACAATCTGGGATATTGACTAAAATGCTTTCATCTCAAAAGTAAGATTTAGCACTATCGTGCTTTTGGCATTGGAGTGGCAATATCCGTCCATAAAGAACTTATTTCTTCTGGGGGCAAAAAGAGACATGTTAATGTAACAGTTCAATTTTATTTTTAAAATAAGGAAACGCATAGTTGTTATAATTCACACAAAACATTGCTTAACACAATACCTTATAAGCATCCCTTGTGAAAAATAGACCCTTGATATTACATTACAACTTGTAGAGATGCTTGTACTGCAATTTTTGCTACAAGCTTTGAATTTAAAAAAATCCATTCAATTTGAAATAATTACTGCTAATATGTAACCATTAAGGTAAATATGAAAAACAGGATTTCAGCAATTGAAATAAGAACCAGTGACTAAAGACAAAAGAGGTTCTCTTGGAAACATGCCTGTTGAATAAGCATAGGTAAAAGCACCAGAGAATGGATAATTTCCAATGAACATTGCATGCTAACTTTTTTCATGAGAGAAATCAACTTAAAAACAAACTAGAGAAAATATTTTCATGAAAGATATTTGAAACCAGACCAAACTGCATATATATGCTCATGCACAAAAACACACGACTATTTTCACCAGGTGGTGAGAATAGCATGTAGGGCTATTTTCACCAGGTGCTGAGGAACAGCACATGTGTGTATTTGCACCAGCAAAAGTAATTACTTGAATCATACCATGACATTGTATTTTATTACAATCATTAGCAGTGTTGCTGAACTTACACCTAAGAATTTATTTTAAATTAAAAATGTGTGCGTCACCAGGTAGAGAGAATAGTATAAAGTGCTCAAGACCAAAAATTACATGGTCAGGCGTTGGTAAGTATTTACAGAAGTAATTTTAATGCTAATAGCCATAAACCTGATCTGCCTAACCTATCAATGAAAGCAAATGCACACTGATGTAAGCTTCATACACATCAGCAATTAAAGAATACACACATCAATTTAGCAGGCCAAGCCAGATTATAGATGATGCACATGCATATGTCTACCAGTCAAGAAATTATGCATGTTTTCAAGAATTTTTGCTATTTTTTACACTACAGTGAATTTATATTGTTATGGGTATACCTCGACTGGTGTTTATGATAAAATTGGAAATCTAAAATTGCCTTGAGTTGTGGATAATTTCAATTTGTTTGTTAAGAATTGCATTGTTGCATGCGTAAAGGTTTGTAGAAATATTTTAAAGTAATGTGGCCATTCCCCATCCAGGATGAAGTCTGAAGCATTAATAATTAAAGCAAGTCTAAATCTCTTCTTAAAGTACAGCTTCAGTATTCAGCTTAACCAGCCTTGTGGTAAGGGTTTTTCATGGAATAAAAATATCTATTTTTCTTAATTTCCAACCATGCCTAAGTAGGGGATGATTAAATACATGCTAAGTAAACAGGAAAGAAGGTCACGAATGTTAGATTTGTTATTTTGGTAGACACCCTGACATGCAGCTTAAAATCTGGTGAAAATAGCTCAAAAGCTAGCTTCACCATCTGGTGAAAATAGTCACTCCGTAAACTAAAACAGTCCTTTGAAAAACGAGGCCTACCAACTGGCTTTCAGAGACAAATGCTCAAAATTATTTATTTTAAGTAGAAACAGATTGTTCTCACAATGCTGGGTAAGCATCATACACCATTAGCACATCATTTACACAACCTGGGAAAACTACTTATTTTCACTGGGGACAAAAAAATGACCACTGATCTTTCTGCCTGGAATGTTTTCACATAACTTACCTGTAGGACATATTCCTCCCCCCCCCCCACAACGTTCATATTATTTAGCAGCATTAGACAAAAACTGGTATACGGCATAAAACTAGAAATATAATACACTAGTGTTTTCTCACTGCCACTGTCTCACCATAAACTGATCAAATAACTGAAAAATATTTTTTCCCGAAGCATATTTTCACTAAACGTTAATAATGTTGATACTGACATTTATATTTTTTCTATTCACTTAAATCTTTCATCTTTGTTAAGCAAGTATGTACACAGGGATCTTGCAAGATTCATTTCGGAACAGTTTTACTGCGGTTATATACCGCTGCGCTGGATTGTTCCGATCAGGACATCACACATGTGCATTAGTTTGAGATCTACTTTAAACATTGTCACAGGAATGTCATGGGCAAGTCATTAGTACATAAATCACTTGTCTTGAAATATTTTGGTTGTGGCTCAAACTGAACTGCTGCATCTGAACTGGGAACAGTTGTGAAGTTGCACTTCAGAGTAAAAGCAGGGACGCAGATATTTCACATCTTCCATTTTGATTGTTGCTAACCAGTTGCAAATCTGAAAGTAAGAATAAAAGTTATTGTTTTTTTTTAGTTTAAAAAGTCAAGCACATAACACAAATAATAATTAATTTAATTACAAAGACATAAAACAATTCCCCCAGATTACCATACACATGTTTGCCCACAGACATCTTTCTTCTCCATTTTTGTTGAAAAATGAGGGAGTTGTTCCTCCTTGCATCATAAGCCAACATTGCAAGCTGGGCACAAAAGTAGAGATGTGTGAAGATAATTTGCAGAAAGGATCACACAACGAATTTCATTATCACCATCTCATGCAAGCCTCGACTAAACACAAGTATACATGGTAGAATTTAAAATTAATTTTGAAACTCAAAACTTGTCCGTTCCCTTTTGCTGGGAGGCATAATTTCTTTTCAATTTAAAATTAGCCAATATATGCAACTTTCGATGATAGAGGAAATATACAAGGCAGTTTTTTTGGTTATTTTTAACAACGTGGTGCAATTATTGACAAAACAGACGAAACACTTGGAATTTATTCAAAAATGACATCGTGCCTTGACTGTACACACAGCTTTCTTTTTAGACAATAACGGAAACATAGCCCAGCCTCAATTTTGTTGCAAGTTTTGACTTTTACCAGAAAGAAAGGCTGTTTCGAGCTAGTACACGTCCAAGCACGAGGTGAACATGAAATTAGACAAAATAAATATTTTTTTACTGTACGCTCAATTGTATCAGGCATAGTTGTAAAAATAACTTTCAGAGTTAGATAAATTTCTGAAAACTAGTGCTACATAGAAAAAGAAATATAAACTTTATCATACATACCTCGCCAGATCTTCGGAAATGTTAAACGTTGAGAACTCTCGACTTCTAGCTGCATTACGTAACATGTTTGAAATAAACAAATCCACCAAAGAACAAACAAACTGGAGGAAAATCGGCAAACACTATATAATAAAAACACACTGCAGGATCGTCGATATAAAGACGTTGCCAGTTAAATTCAAAACTCGCTGAGTCGGTAACGTAGGCTCTCCGTGATTCTCATATTCTATTCCCGATATTCACGCAAGTTCAGAGATTCTCGCAAATCCTGGAATTCGAGTTTCGTCCGCCTGCCACGGCAGTTCTGGTGTCTCCCCAGTTACCCGAAAAGCCGTCTGCTTCCCCCGGTTGCTCCAGCATGGTCTCCTTGAGAGGCTACAACGTCTTCCGAAACGACAGGTTGGGGAAACGAGGTGGCGGGGTGATGGCACTGATAAGGGAGGATATTAATGCGGTGGTTGTGGCTAAATCTGACGGAAACTACGCACGAATGACAGAATATCTTTCCCTGGAACTTACCATCAACAAACAGAAGCTACTGCTGGCTGTTGCGTACCGCCCACCTGGAACGTGCTTTGTAAATTGTGAGGAGGAACTGGCTAAACTCATTCCCATGTACTCGCATGTATTATTACTGGGCGATCTGAACTTTCATTTAGAAACTGACAAACCTGAAGTAAATAAATTCCGCGCTGCTATCTCTTCTTACAATCTAAATATTTTGAAGCTCGATCCTACCTTCCACACGGGCAACTCGCATTCTTGGCTAGACCTAATCTTAACAGGAAACTGCTCTCGAATCACCAAACATGGACAAACGAGCGCCTCCGGTCTCTCGTTCCACGATCTTATTTACGTTGCTTACTCCCTCAATGTTCCGAAATCCAAGCCAAACATAATTGAATACCGCGATTTAAAGAAAATTAACCTCGCTTCACTAAACGAAGATGCTACAAGAACCCCATGGAAGTCAATATACAGCTTCACTAATATTAACGATGAGCTTAATGAATTAAATAGTCTAATCTTACACAGTTTCGACAAACATGCTCCACTAAAGAAAAAACGCGTCACGCGGCCTGCTTCCCCCTGGATGACCGACAGCATTCTCGCACTTATGGCGGAGCGCGATCCGGCTCACCGCAGGTTTAAATCTGACAAGCGCCTCAAATCTCCAAGTACTTTAAATAGTTTTAATAACTACCGCGTGTTGAGAAATCAATGTAATCAGGCCGTGAGCAACGCAAAGAGGAGGCTTTCTTACGAATTATGAAATATGCAAGGCAACCCCCGAATGATATGGAATAACTTAAGAAATCTAGTGCTAGGAATGAAACTTTTTTCCTACTCGTTTTTCGTCCCTTGATGAATTAAATACACATTTCTCTATCTCTAATTCAATGAACAACGATGCTAAAAATGTTACTATTAGAGCTGTAGCAAACCACAAATCAGAAATGATAGAGTTTAATTTTAACCCAGTTGCAACCGCAATCGGTTGAATCAAATCTGGTTCTGAAGGAGCCGACAACATCCCATTGCGACTAATAAAGTTGATTTTACCTCATGTATTGCCATACATCACTGACATTTTTAATGTTTCTCTGCGCTCTGGTATTTTGCCAGATAAGTGCAAAATTGGACACGTTCTTCCTCTTGCCAAGACTGACCCCGCCACTTCCATCGACAATTTCCGAGCTATCAGTATTCTTCCCGCGCTATCGAAAGCATTAGAATACATTGCTCACGACCAAATCAGCCGACATACAATGAAGTTCTGGCTCCGTTTCAGTCGAGATTTAGACCTAATCACGGCACTAGCACCGCCATGACTCACATAACCGACGAAGTCAGACAAGCGATGGACTGCAGACAGGCGACAGTTTTAGTTTTAATGGACTACACGAAAGCATTCCAGTCACTCGACCATGATATTCTTATTTCCAAGCTAAAATTATTTTTTAATTTCACTACCTCTGCAACCGACTGGGTCAAATCCTACTTAACTGGACGTAAACAAAGGGTGGTTTATGATGGCAAGTGCTCGGCGCTATCTGAGATCACTTGTGTCGTTCCGCAAGGAAGTGTACTCGGCCCTTTATTATTTTCTTTATACATTAATGATCTGCCAAATAACTTCAAACACTGCAGTTATCACCTGTATGCCAATGACCTCCAGGTGTACTATTCTGTCCCACCAGTAATGTTAAGCGATGGCATTTCCAAGGTTAATGAAGATATAGAGAGGATTGTTAACTGGTAGCTAGACAATGGCATGTATATTAACCCTAATAAAACAAAAGCAATTTTGATTGCTTCCGATAAACTGAAAGGTTACGTAGATCTTAACATTCAGGCTTCCATTCTTGTAGATTCGACTCACATTCCATTTAACCAAACTGTTTAAGATCTGGGAATTGTATTAGACGGAATTTTATCATGGTCACATCACACAAGTTCGGCGTGTTGAAAAGCCTTCGCATCTCTGTATTCTATAAGACGCATGGGCAAGATCCTCCCCACCTCCATCAAGGCCAAACTATGTCAGTCCCTAGTTTTATGCCATTTAGATTATTGTGACGTAGCGTATTCCGGCTTAACAGGTGAGTCAGCTAGACGTCTGCAGAGTGTTCAAAATGCCTGCGTGCGATACATTTTTAATTTAAAATATTGGGACCACCTATCACCTTATTTTCTCAAATTAGGGTGGCTACGTATGAAAGAAAGATGAACGCTGCACACACTGATTTTACTTTACAAATTTCTCAACTTCAAGTCACCTTCCTATCTCCTATCTCGCTTCCAATTTCTTCACGAATTTCACGACCGCGACACCAGATCACGCAGCTTCTCATCTCTCTCTATCCCGGTCCACAGATCAAACTTCTTCTCCAACTCTTTTTCTGTATCGGCTGTAAGACTATGGAATCAGTTTCCAGAAAGCACTAGAACAGTAAGCTCCGTCGCTTCCTTTAGCAGACGTGTTCGCCACTCTCTTCAGAATTCTCGTTAGATCTTTGCCTGTCAAGCAGACCAAAGGGCATATGCAAGTGCATTAATTCTTAAAATACTTTGTAATTACTTCTATACAATTTTAAATTTTGTATTCCAATATCGTATTTTGTGTATTATATATTTTGTATTTTGTGTGTTATATTCAGGGCGTTAAGACTTGTGTGTATGAGTATAATGTGTGTGTGTGGACTTATATGAAACGATTTAATGTACTTTGTGTATAATATAATAATGTATAATTTTATGTGTATGGTTGAGTGGAAGAAAAGGCCTTGTACGGCCTTATCTCCGCCATTTAAAACAAGGCGTTAATAAATAAATAAATAAAATAAATAAACCATGCACCCAGATGGTGAGAGCCGAGGGGACTCACCTAAAACAAGCACCCAGATGCTGAGAGGCGAGGGGACTCACCTACAACAAGCACCCCGATGGTGAGAGGCGAGAAGACTCACCTAAAACAAGTTCCCCGTTGGGAACAAAATAGTACTACGTCCATGTCGTTGTTCCTGGGTTATGCTAAATGCAGTTTCTTATAAAAATTCAACATGCCTCACGTCATTTTGCGATTAAAAGTGCACTTTTTACCGTTTCCGCAATATTTCATTTTTGCGATTACAGCGCCATCTATCACAAATCCACAAACAAGTATAAGACAAAACCTACGTACTTTTGTCTGGAGAATCCGAATCTGCAATACAAAATGGGGGTTCCCATTTTAGATTTTAAAGTTGCCCCTCTCCCTACCCCCAGGAAGTAGGGTGGGGGTGGAGTTTGGCATCATTGGATGAGCCCCTTTGTGACGAACAAATTTCATTCAGAACTTTTTTTTTGATCAGATGCGTACGTTTCGAGATATTTCCTTGTGTCAAGCTAACAATCTCATCCGGTATAATTAATTAGAAGTTAGTAAAAGATGTAAGTGAGAAATTAGAAATAATGAGTTACTTATATGCTTCATTATATTATTTTCATTCCGATTTGTGAATTAGTTATGGGAAAATTTAATATATTGCATATACTTTTACTTTGAAATGTGCGATATATGTTAACCATAATAATAATAACGAGAAAAGTTTTAATGATTTCGTTTCTGTTAATTTTCTATTCTGGTAATCCAGATCAGATTTGGTGTAGTGCATTAACAACAGGTAAAATTTGGTAAAATTTATTAAAGTTAACCATCATCTATTATGTGTTCCTTAAGCCTAGAAAGCCCAAGGTTTTTTGCACCTTAATTAGCCCAAGTTGACTCCAATGGACTCTCGTATGAAACAATACTGTCTTGATGTAATATAAACATTTTAGTGTATTTGTTTGCCTTATCTAGTTGTATTTTTTTGAAATTTTGACGTTACTCATTGGTACAGACATATACAATACATTTGTTTACGTTTATTACTTTTGTTAATTGCATGAAATATGTTTGAAAGAATTACTGCATATGTGTTATAATAAAACTGTAAAGTATTACACCATACACAATCATTTGTATATGATAATAATGTAAAAAAGGTAAAGTGCTCCCTGTGCTTAGCACCACACGCCATGAAGGCGTATAGGGTGTGCGGGGGTAACGTCCCACACTTTCTTGATCCGGTCGTGAGTGAGGGTGATGTGATCAGCATCACGCCTCTGACCGCCTTTGCCCCCCAGGTACCCATGTTATTCGACGCTGGGTGGGCGCCGGGGCCGCTCCGATCGTTAGAAAATTTCCCGGATTTGAACCGCCCGGGGATCGAACCCGGGACCTTTAGCATGGTAGACGCGTTACCGACTGAGCCACAGCGGCTATAAACAATAATAATGGCATTAATAATATTTTATTTGGATGCTGTAAGTTTTAACATCATCATATTTTTTATAAATTTCAGTAGTCAATATTTTTTTTATTTTTGGTATGTAAGGGGATTGCCTTTAATCATCGTATTCTTTCTAATATAAATGAAAATACTTTTTTTCAGTTCAACAACATTTATACACACAGAATTTTAGGAACTGACATTTCTCTTGCATCTGAATAGAACCACAGATACTAATTCTAATCGTAAGTGCAATTTCTTTTTACATTTCCGACATTCTCTTGTACAAACGTAATGCTCAGAACAGACATTTCTCTTGTACTTTGCACACACTTGATTTTGCCTTCTACTTTTCTTGGTATCGCACAAAAACATCTCCTTTTCTAAGGCTGCTCTGCATAGTAGATGTTGACGTTGTTGGATCCTTCATTGAAATGGCTGTTTCTATTGCCTGAACAGTGTCATGTTTGAGTCCTTGTCAGGATCTTCTTGTAATATGTTCCTGGACCAGACTTTCTGCAAGATCAATTACAAAGATCCTTCTTCTTGTGTTCTCCTTGTTTATATGTCCCTGAGGATTAAGTGTTACCCACACTACGTACCCAGCTACCCCACAAACGTCAATCAAGTTCATGAAGAAAGCTGCTGGCCAACGGTTTGTCTTTCTTTTAGAAAAATAAGTATGCACCACTGGATCCAGACTATCTACTCCTCCTTTCGTTTCAATATAATACAATATAATATACGGTTTGTTTTCCCCTTCTATAATTATGTCACTAGTGTGGTGCATACTGCTGAGATGTAGTTCTGCCTTGGACTTTTTGGTAGATACGAGATAAGTGTAAAACCTCTGGTAAAAACAAACTCAGAAGTCAATACTTTTAGATTTGTGTTTGGTTGGAATTCAGGTGGAATGAAGCGTTTGTTCTTCCTAACTGTGACAACTAGTGTAAGTCCATTTCTCAGTAATTGCTGGGCAACTTCCAGATCAGTAAAATAATTGTCACACGTAAGATATCTGTTTATGTGATTGTATGGTTCTGTTAGCTGAATAAGCACCATTGATTCCACATTTTTGGTTCTCGTTGTATTTTCCTTCCCTTTTGGTACATACGAGATAAGTGTAAAATCTCTGGAAAAAACAAACTCAGAAGTCAATACTTTTAGATGGATAGAAAGTTTTTGAATCACATGCCCAAAACATTTTTAAACCATATTTATCTGGCTTAGACCGTATGTATTGGCGAAATGATCAATGTCCGGTAAATGGTATCAGTTGTTCGTCTACTGTTATAATACACCCTGGAAGTTAATGTTTGGTGAGATTATTGGAAACTGTATCCCACACATCACGAATCGGTGCAAGCGTGTCTCTTTTGCGACGTTCACGTCTTGTAATTCTTCGTCAAAGCCAAGGAATACAAGGAGTTCCTTGAATCTATTCTTGCTCATAGTAGCATGAAGAATTGTAGGACCATACATTGAATTCCACAATGCTGAAACTGTAAGATGGTTGCACTTGAAATGACCAGCTGTTATAAGAAGTCCTATGAATGCACTGATTTCAACTTCATCACAAGGGAACCAAGATGTATTTTTCTTTTTCAGATTATACACTCTTTCAGCTTCCTGGTTGGTAAATTTTACTACGTCTCTCATAATGCTGGATGATACAAAAATACTGAAATAATCTTTTGGGCTTTAAAATGTTTATTTGGTAGAAGCACAACTTTAGATGAATCTCCTTTTATTATATTGGAAGCCCTAATCTTGGAAGCGGCAGGCGGATTTTTGTGCCATTCAGAATGGCATTTTCCAACGTAAGACGCATTTCCCAAATCATAGGGCAGTAACACTTCTTCACTTTCACTTATAGTGTCTCTGTAATCACTGTCTATATTTATATGATTATCTTCACTGGTGTCACTGTGTGGGTTACGAGTCACTGTCATCACTTTCTTGATAGATATGTTCGGAACACTATGCTGATAGGAATTCAGCGTCATCATTATTTCTCAGGAGAAAAATGACTGCAGCCGTACGAAGATCAGGTCTCGCTTCAGCAGGTCTCGCATTTAAAGTTCGTCTTACAAGTACGCTGGAAAATAAATAAGATGCAATTCTTGAATCTTTCCTGGCGGCGAATGATGAAGAAGTTCTCTTGGAATATCAGCCAGCTGATCTCTGGATAGGCTTCCGAGCTATCAAGAGCTAACACAATTCTCACCCTCAGGGATTGAAGTATATATTGAAAATATAGAAATTACCTAACTAACTAACTCTCTAGCCTTCCTAAACCCGAAGGTTCATGTCAGCAGCAACACAGGCCCTCCATCTTTCCCTATCTTGAGCAAGTTCTATATACTCTCTTCCATCCCTACCGATTTCCCTCAGGTCCATCTCAACGTTGTCCCTCCATCTTCGTCTTGGCCTTCCTACAGGTCTCTTACCATCAGGTTTCCCAACAAGAATCCTGTATACTCCTCTTTCCTCTCCCATTCGTGCCACATGGCCTGCCCCCCTAAGTCTTCTTGATTTAATTATTCTAATAATATCTGGACATGAATACAAATTATGTAGTTCTAAATTATGTAACCTTCTCCAATCACCTGTCTCCTCATCCCTTTTAGGTCCAAAGATTTTCCTAAGGATCTTATTTTCAAATACTCTCAATTTATGTTCCTCTTTCAATGTAAGGGACCAAGTTTCACATCCATATAATACTACAGGCAAAATTACTGTTTTGTATATTTTAACTTTTAGTTTCTTAGATATTAAACGAGAAGACAAAAGTTTATGAAGAGAGAAGTAACATGCATTTCCTGAATTAAGCCTACTTTTATTTCCTCTTTAATATAATTTTCATTTGTTAATATTACTCCTAAGTGGAATGTGGCCGCGGTGGCTCAGTCGGCAGTTCGCTGCCAGCACTGGCACGCGGTGCATCGTCTCTACGAGCGGTCCGTGTTGAGCATTTACGTGCAAGCGAGTGAAATTCCGGTTAAGCCTACCTTCTGTGTTCTGAACCATGTCTGTACGGCGAGTGAATACTGTGAAATTGGTCTTCACGAATGTGCGACAAAAACCGACATCGATTCAACTGCATCGGTGGATACATCAGAATTTGTCACTAACAGAAGATCAAGTGCTTAGTATTGAAATCGATCAATATCGTAAGTGTGTGTTTATAAAGTTAATATCGCGAGTGTTAGGCGATCAGATAATATTACGATCGGGAGGCACATTAGTATACACTGATGACAATGGGGAGCATGAGGTAAAACTGGAATGGGCGGATCAAAATCGAGTAATTGTGAATGTACATGTAGTTCCTATGGAACTTCCAATGGACGTTCTACAACAGACACTGACAACATATGGTGATGTGAAATATGTTGACGATGAATAGTACACGGATGAACATATATACCCTACGCGTACCGGTACAAAGCGAATTCGCATGACGCTTAAAAAAACAATTCCATCGTACATCACTATCAAAGGTGATCGATATTGGATAACGTACTATGGTCAAAAGATTACGTTCAGGATATGTGAATCTACAGAACATCTCTCAAATTGTTATGATAAGCGTAGAAAACCAGGAAGAAGGACAGCCTCAACATATGCGGAAGCCATCCACCGATCACCAATCAATATTGATGCAGCAGAACAACCACTGCCATACCAGCCTACAAGTTTTCAAGTGCCCAAGATACCCTGGACATAGAAATGAAAAGAATCCCCAAAGAACCCAGATGTAAAAGAACCCGAAGATGCCGCACGGACGCCACTTGATCCTCCGGCTAACAAAGTTTCATCAGAGAGAGCAGCAAAGGAAATTTCCCATTTGTTAACAACAGAAGGTCAAACTTCGTCATGGGTCGCAGAAGTTGAACGCGAGGAACTTTAGAGTAACTACCAGGTCACGCCTGAAGCCTCGATTAGTGATAAGATGGCCCCTCCCCTCCCCGCAAACAGCTGTGTATCGGAAGGTGAAAAGAGCCATGCAGGTGACGAGCTTTCCCTGCCAGGCGCTTCCTCGCCCACAACGACCTTGAAACTAGCAGAAGGAAACGTGAGTGAATAACATGACCAACCTAAAATTGCTCCCCCCTTCCCTCGTCACAATCGCAAGAAATGGTATCAGGAGATGACTCCCAAACCGAAGAGGAATCCACAGATGATAAGCAAGTTATGGACAAAGGTCAACGAAATAGAAAAAAACGCACCAGTTCACGACTGAAAGCGGTAACAGAAGGTAAGAAAAAGAAATGTACAAGGATGTCTCTAAGCCAGCAGTCCGTCATACACAGCAAGAAGACCCAACAAAAGTGAAATGTTAATTAGATGTGGGTTCGGATCGCCTTTCCCTCCCCCTCCATTAGGTAGTTAGTGTAAGGAGAAATGTTTGTTTATGTTTTTAGATGAGAGTGATTTACGGGTGTAGTGCGCGACATAAATTTGTGTACTTTTCTAGTGTATACAGTGTAACGTTATATATTACATGTTAGAGAGTTACAAGATGAATATCGATATAATAACAGGTAGAAAAAATAGTGTAAATTGTGTCATGCACATGAACGATTATCATCATTCTGAAAACACTTAGGACTAATACTTACTTTAGTGTAATTGAGCACCAAAAATGCACATTTACGTGGTATTCTTATATACAGTTTTTTTATAATATCTTATTGTGCATGACTTACAGCACTCGTCTTTGAACCCTTAATATCAATGGGATCTTGAGGCCAGTGAAATGCAAATTGCTTGCGGACTTTGTCCGAATCCACTCGATTGACATTTTATACTTGCAAGAAGTTTGTATTATAGATTTCAACTTCCTGTATGGGTACGAGGCTATTGTAAACTTGGGGACAAGCGGGAGAGGGACGGCAAAACAGATGGAAAAGAGAACAATTTTACCATGCTGAGATAGTATACTTACTTCCAAATAATGATTCGTGTATCATCCTAGGTTGTGATTTTAATCAAGTGCTGCGATCATGTGATTGTATAGGCAAGTTTCAAAATAGTTTAGCATTAACGACCTTAATCAGAGATTTACAGCTGAAGGACATCTGGACGGAAAAACGAAAGGATATAGTGTTTACTTATTTCAATAACAAAGTAGGTTCTAGACTGGACAGATTCTATACACTTGGTCATACTATAAAATATGTGACGACAATAGATGCTTTGCCGGTACCTTTTTCAGATCATATAGCAATCAGAATGAGTATTAATCTACAAGAATCTAAATTAGTTTCCCGTCCGTCCTATTGGAAAATGAACTCTGCCCTACTTCAACAGCCTAATGTTAATGATATGTTTGAAGAAAAATGGAAGTATTGGTGCTGGCAACAAAAACACTATACTGATTACAATACGTGGTGGGTAAAATACGTAAAACCTCGCATTAAATCCTATTTTCAATGGCTAGGGAAAGAGAGTGCACGTGACCGGAACGTAATGTTGAACTTCTATTACAAATATTTACATGAGTTATGTATGCGACCTGATGTCACCGAACATTATCCACAGATACAAAAATACAAAGCACAAATCCTTACGTTACAACGGCATCACTTGGAGGGTATAAAGATAAGAACTACTCATGCGTCATCCTTGAAAGATGAACGAACCTCTTTATTTCACTATGTACACACACAAAAACAAAGGCGAGCTCTTTTGATAAACAATATTGTCGATTCCGGCGGAGATACACATAGAATTCAACAAGGTATATCACAGGCGTTTTACACGTATTATAATAATTTGTATACTGGTAAAGAAGTATATCAATTGGCTGTACAACAACTGCTCACCTCGGTAAATAATTTTTTGACGGACGAAGACAGAACTTTGTTAGACAGTGACGTCACTGTCGATGAGGTGTATGAAGCACTGCGTACTTGTAACGTTAAGCGCACTCCTGGCAACGATGGCATAGGCTACCAATTTTATATACGTTTTTTCGATATTATGAAACATGACTTGGTCAAGATAATACAAGATGCATTTCGAAACGAATGCGTGCTTCAAAATGTACTGATTGCCAAAAAAACGCTTCCGAGTGCAGTGACTGACTTTAGGCCCATTACTTTGTTAAACTGTGACTATAAGATTATGGCCAAAGTTTTGGCTAATAGACTGAAACCTATATTATCTTCCTTACTCAGTTCACGGCAAACATGTGTCAGTAAAACTCAAAATATATTTTCTACGGTGGCGGGTATACGTGATATAATGTATTATTATGAAATGCAACAAACCGCAGCTTGTATACTATCCTTTGATTTCACAAAAGCTTTTGATCTTGTAATTCACCAATATTTGTTTGAAGTACTTCGAGCCTATCGTTTCAGTGAAGCCTTTCTTTATATCTGTTTTGCAAAGTTTCTATAGAAAGGCAACCTCCCGTTTTCTTATCAATGGATTCCTGACTCCTGCAATACACGTGACGAGATCCATTCGCCAGGGGTGCCCCTTGAGTATGCTTCTCTTCGCTTTGACCTTGGACCAACTACTTCGATATATTCAGTGCCGAGCCCCACCGGCAGCGAGTGCTTTCCTTGAAACGCAAGTGTTGACACTCGCAGACGATTTATCAGCTTGCGTAACAACAACGAACCAGCTCCAAAATATACTAAATGCAATGTGTTTGTATTGTTCTGCCAGTGGAGCTGAAGTTAACATGACATAATCAAAGGTTTTACCTGTTGGCAACTGGAAGCAAGACAATCCGGACATAGGGATACAATATGTAAACGAACTCAAAATTTTGGGCATTACTTTTCATACTAACGAATCCAGAATGCTGGATCTAAACTGGACGAAAATTGTAAGCGAAATCAGGTTACAGTGCTATCAAATGAGAGGAATACAACTCAATTTAATTCAGCGTGTTTGGTTCCTACACACTTTTATTTTTAGTAAATTAAATTATGTCGCTCAAGTGTTGCCAATCACACAGCAATATCTCCGACAAATAAAGTCTGCTGTGGGATGGTTCATGTGGTACGGACATTTTTTTCGGGTACCTTTCCCGATCATGTGCCAAACGCAAATGACAGGTGGTTTAGAACTATGGAATATTGAAAATAAATATAAGTCGCTATTTTTAGTTAGAAATTATAAATTGTACTTTATTGAACGGTCGATTACATCAATGTGGTTGCGTATATTTACCGATACGTTTCCACCGCAAAATCCACCCAACTTGTCTCGACTAACAAAGAAACCTATGTATGTACGAATCTTTGTACAAGAATGGAGTTATGTGGAGTTTCCCATGGATTTGAAGAAGAATACTCTGTCAAAATATTTGTATGAACATTTTCAACGACAACTTTTTTTGCAGCAGAGTCGAATAGAGAAAAAAAATTCCTAATATTATTTGGTCAAATGTCTGGCAAAATCTCCACAAGCCTTTCCTTGACACGTACATACGAAGTTTGTGGTGTACCCTGGTGCATGATCTAGTTCCAACAAATGTTCGACTAAATGAAATAAAAAGACTACCAACAAATGAGTGTAGACAATGTGGAGAGGTGGATACAAATGAACATCGCCTCACTACATGTAAAGGAATTTCAGAAATTTGGGCCTTTCTCATTATGTGCCTTGCCAAAATATGTCGTATATCGCCACAATGCTTTCAAGCAAAAATTTGTATATTACCAGACTTCAAATATTTCCCTGTGAAGAAACAAAATGCCATTGTGTGGCTAATAGCACATACAGTATACTATATATATAGCAAAAAGTTTGAACCAAATATCACCCTATATACAATGTATCTTAAAAGATCTAGATGGAAACAATCAAATAAACAAAATGTCCGATTGTTACAATATTTTGGTAAATATCTGGATGTAATGTAATTGTATGTATACATGTAGGAAAAAAAATCCATAGATGTAAACAGAATAGTGAAATAAAACTTTAAAAAAAAAGTCGGTAACGCGTCTGACTACCATGATAAAGGTCCCGGGTTCGATCCCCGGCCGGTTCAAATACGGGAAATTTTCTAACGATGGAAGCGGTCCCGGCGCCCACCCAGCGTCGAATAACTTGGGTACCTGGGGGGTAAAGGCGGTCAGGGGCGTGGTGCTGATCACATCACCCCCACTCACGACCGGATCAAGAAAGTGTGGGGCGTTACCCCCACACCCCCTATACGCCTTCATGGCGTGGTGCTAAGCACAGGGGAACACTTTACTTGTTTACTTTACTTTACTTTTACTCCTAAGTATTTGAATTTGGAAACTGGTTCAAACGAGTTGTTATCAATAATTAGATTTTGATTATTACCTAACACATGGTTTCGGCCTGTAAGCATATATTTAGTTTTTTCTTTGTTAACTTCCAAACCTATCTCTTTAGCAGTTTAAAAAATATTTTAGCATTATTCTTAATTGTATTAAATCATCCCCCAGTAAGTCTACATCATCTTCATATGCTAACAATTAAAATATGATTTCCTGTATTCGATTTTTTAATTTTCTTAGAAAGAAAGAAACATGCCAGGTTAGTATTTAGAATGATCGTATAACTAAAGGTAATATCCTAGGTTAATAGGGTCATATAGTTAGTTACTATATAACGATTCACTATATTACCGTCACCTAAGAAATATACAATAAGAGATTATATACAAGGTAATAATGATTATTTTAATGAAATATAATTAATGTTTGAGTTATAATTATTAATTGTGCGGACATATATGAAATGAAATAAAATTGTAATTAGGTGATAAAATATGGACTTCAATATTGAATTTAAAATTAAGCTACAAAATATAATGTAATTTTTAATGAATTTTACATATACAATTAAAATCACCTGGGAGGTTAATGGTATCCAGTGTTGTGGTGTTTACGTACTTTCTTGCATCTCAAGTTTTGGTTATGTGCCCCACACTGCCAATTTGATTAATTCAAAAGTGAAACTCCGGGAAAAGAAGAATATATATATATATATATATATATATATATATATATATATATATAATTGTTATGTGAGGGTCACATAATTGATTTATTTTTAATTTTTAATTTCAATTTTCGTAATAGTTCTATTTCTCCCAGGGACTTACGTATCTAATCTAGTATTTCTGGCAGTATTTAATTCATTTATTTTTGTTATTTAAGAAAACAATTATTATCTATGTAACGATTCTATTTTCTTCTGGAAATCCTCTTCAGTGTCGGCGTCCCGAGGCTCTTCCTTGTGCTACCTCTTCTTGTTCCTGTTGTGGTCCCCACAGTGGTGGGGGTGGTACCCTGGACAGATTCCGGTCTCTTAATCTATCACTTCTTCTGAGCACTTGTGAGGGTGGGGGAAGGGGAAGAGGTAAACGCCGGCTCTCCGTTTTCATCAGATAGGTCCGCAAGTCACTTTCCGACACTAAATTGGCAAGTTACTTTAATTCCTTTTTACCATCACCTCGTAATAGATCCTTTCTTGATGAGATGATCTCCTCACTTGAGGCAGGGAAAAAAAGTACTCGATGTGCTGGTTTGTCGATCTCTGTCCCGCAAGCATTGCACAGATCACTATCCCTTTTGCCTATTTTCTTCAAGTAACTTCCATAAGGGCCATGCCCCGTAAGAAGGTATATTAAGCCTTTTGAAGGTATATAGTCCTATCACAGCAAATTTTCCTGAGTTCAAGGGACTGATTGATATAATCTCCTTTCCTTTACACTTTCGTCCCACTCTCTCAGAATGATATCTCTTCGACATCGATGAAGTCCAACAATGACTAGGTCGCTGAGCCCCATTTTATCTAAAGCAATCGAAACAAAATTTTAAATTTACAGCCAATGAGAATTCTTCAAATGCGTTTCTTGCAAATATTGTATTAACTAACACCATTGGTACACTTTTAGCGTTTTAGATTTTCTTACATACAGCAAAACAAACAATTATTTTAAAATATACCGCGTGAGGCACCTAAAAGTACAACCTGAAATAGCGAAGAAACCAGAAACAGTAGCGATGTGAGGTTTAGAGAAACAATAATATCAAATGGGGCTCGTAAATCGGAGGTATGGGGTGGGTCGAAAAATATCGACAATATGGTGCATCTGGAGCAAAGTTATATTTTTTTTAATGAAACGATATACAATAGCATGCATAATATAAAAGAGCACACGCAAAGAAACACAACGCCGTTGGTCTCATGCATCTACTGCACATAGGAACGAAGATATGGCCATGTGACAATATGTAAACAAACTAACAAGTGGCCCACCTGACCGTCAGCACCACGGCATTTACAAGTATGAGATGTCGGAAGCCATTGGACAAGATGAAGACAGAACGTGTTAAAGGAAGAAAAAATACAGTAGACATCGTCAGCACCATGTATTTGACAGTGTTACAGCATAATGAAAATGACCATGACAGTATGTCGAAGAACCACTGCGTAAGAAGCGAAAACCTGTCAAAGTGTGTGTTGAAAGTGGTGGCCGTCAGCTGCGATACAGGCAACGAGGCGCCCACGCAAAGATCGTTGCACAGAATGTAGCATCTCGTAGGGAATGTCCCTACAGACCGCAGTAATGCGGTGTTGCATATCCTCTGGAGTTGTTGGCACATCCCGGTAGACAATGTCCTTCAGCTTTCCCCACAGGAAAAAATTTAACGGTGACAAATCTGGGGAACGAGCCGGCCATTTGACAGGCCCTCCACGTCCAATCCAACGAATTGGAAATGTATTTTCCACACATGCAGTAGCGCGTCTTGTACTGTGAGCTGGGCACCTGTCATGTTGGTACCACATGTCCCTCCTTGTCTGAAGTGGTATATCCTCCAATAGTACAGGCAGTTCATGTTGTAAAAACTGTATGTATCGGTCAGCATTCAGTGTCCCTTGTATAAAAAAGGGCCAGTGAGATGTTCACCCACTATACCACACCACACGTTCACACTCCATGGGCGCTGGCGTTCCACTTGGCGAAGCCAATGTGGATTTGTCACCGACCAATAGTGCATGTTCCTTAGGTTGATATTTCCAGGATTGGTAAAAGTTGCCTCGTCAGTGAAGAGGATACGTGACAAATCGGGTATGTCGTGTCGTAACAACCATGTGCAAAACCGAACACGGTCCACAAAATCATTCCCGTGAAGTTCCTGATGGAGGCAGATATGATATGGGTGAAACTTGTGTGTGTGTGCAGAATGCGCAATACACTTCGCTGACTCATCCCAGCATCCCTGGCAATTTCACGGGAGCTAACTTGCGGATTCACAGCAACAGCGGCGAGAACATTTGTTGCACCTGCCTCACCTGTAGTTGGCTTGTTCCGCACACGTGCTAGTGGTGTTACACTTCCGGTGTCTCTTAATTTAATAAATAACTTACCAAACAGGTGTCGAGATGGCTGTCGTCTGTCCGGATATCTCTCTGCGTACACACGGTAGGATTCTGAGGCATTCTTTCGGCATTCTCCATAAATCAGGATAATGTCCGCTTTTTCTATGTTTGTGAACACCATAATCTTCGCTCTTACCACTACGACTGCTTGCTATGAACTAACACGATCTCGTGGACCTGCTATCAAAACTTGCTCTGCGTAAAGGCAGTTCTGTCAGGCACCTGAGAAGTCTTACATGCCGTGGTACTGACGGTCAAGCCACTTGTTAGTTTGTTTCCATATTTTCACATGGCCATATCTTCGTTCCTATGTGCAGTAGATGCATGAGACCAACGGCGTTGTGTTTCTCTGCGTGTGCTCTTTTATATTATGCATGTTATTGTATATCATTCCATTTAAAAAAAATATGACTTTGCTCCAAATGCCCCATTTGTCGATATTTTTCGACCCACCCCATACCTCCGATTTACGAGCCCCATTTGATATTATTGTTTCCCTAAACCTCACATCGCTACTGTTTCTGGTTTCTTCGCTATTTCCGGTGGTACTTTTAGGTGCCTCACGCGGTATATCAAATAAAATACTCTTACAACTATATGGTAAGTATCACTCATATTCCTTCTATTACGAAGTCTTTAGCATTCTCTTCTTCTGATTTTAAAGGCCGTTGAACTGACTCAGAATCATCCATAGTGGAAGGAGCTTTCTTTAGTGCGAGTTTTAATGCTGCAGTCTTGACACACAGATCCATATAAAATATTAAAAACAGCACAAACATGCGGATTTTTTGTTCGTTATTCTCACGGAATCATCTAAAGCCAAGTGTTTTAAATTCCAACAATCGAGCATCAGGGAACAGATTCATCGAAATGCCGCAAGGTGGCAGTTTATAAGTACAGACGCGGTATCATAGTACTTCAAAAACCCTATCGGCCACCTCACAATTTTGACAGGTATACAAAAATTCCTTTCGTTATTATACCACTTAAGTTGTGGCAAGTAATCGAGATACTTGAATCTTTGCACGTATGAAGATATGATGAGGGTTATTTCACGGACACCATTGCTTAGTCCCTATAGCTCTTGTCCAGTCTTACTTCTAGCGCCCTACATGCTGGCATGGGGAGCGGGAAATACACAGCTGACCAAGAGACAACAGTGGCGGCGCTTAGAGATACGACGTCGCGGAAGGAAATGCTGCGCGTGCATCGCTCTGCAGGCTATTGCGTTTCTCATTGTACTGGATTGTCGCTTCCACGCTCCGCACTACCCTTGCCAGCATGTAGGACACTCGCCGTAAGACTGGCCAAGAGCTATAGTCTACATGAAGCACATTTCGTCTCTCCCTGTTTACATCACTCAAGTTAGCTAAAGCCAGATGTAATAATATGTCCTGTCCTCATGGCTCATTAACATACATGGTGTAAAACAGGTGATCCCTAATAAAATTGGCCTCCACCCCTAAACATTAAGAGGTGGGCACTTGATGCGCTGGTGCACATAAACTACATATCAGAGCATACGTTTCCTGCGAATTTCATTTCCCCTGTTTTTCTTTTTCTGCTCAGTTTCTTCAAATATTAGTTACATATGATAATATATGCCTCTTAATATATGCTTTACGTACATATAGATATTGGTATTTTATGTTTTTCAGATTCGGAACTGTAGTACTATATTTGTATCATGCAGTTGGAAACATGAACAATTTGACTGTTGCGAGAAGTTTGTAACATTAGAAACTTATGAAGGTTTGTGTTTCGTCTTCAACACAATCCTCAAACCGGACACGAAAACAAGGTAAAATAGAAAACACATTTCCAAATTTTTATTATTATTCGCTTTGTATTGCATGAAGTTTATTAGTAAATTAAATTAAATTATAAAAAGTACTAAAGTAAATAAGTAAAAGGTAATTGCAAGGTTAATGGATTTAAAATTACAAATTGGAAATTTGAGAACGAAGGACAACGAAGGAAACGTGCATGCCGTTTCAGATAATTACAGACTTAATATCATATTTGAAGGGCTCGGGTGTACAACATGGTAACTGACAAAATGCAGGTTTCGAGATATTGATGTTTCAAGAAAAACTACATTCCAAATTAAAATAAATTTCTAAACGATTTACAGCAAATATGATTCACTCGTATGTTTACTACGTATCATAGATAAATGATATTTCAATCGAATTATTTTACTCGGTGATGCTACTTGTGATTTGGTTGAGGGTTGTTCAAGGAATTATTGTAGTTTCCATGTTTTACATGCAACGATATTATCAAAATGAATAATCAGATACGGTTTTATTCAAGCTGTCTTGTGGTGTCAGTTCAATAATATTTATAATATTTATAGCAACCATAACAATTTGTAACACAAAAATGAAAGCCTTTAATAATATTAATAATTTTATTTAATAAACAATAACCTGTTCGGAATTTGAAATTCGAAAAAAATTCTTAATTCGTTTTTAGAAAAAAATCGTATTTCAAAAAAATATTGTTTTCGGAAAAAAATATTTTTCAAAAGAAATTTCGATTTACGAAAAAAATGATTTTTCGAAAAAAAAATGGTTTTCGTTTTTTTGTTTTTCGATTTTTTTTCGTACTTCTACATTTCATTTCCGAAAAATATGATTTATAAGTTTTCAATTTTTCGAAAAGAAAGAGGTCATCCCCATTTTATTTATAAATTGCTTATTGAATCAAAAAATCTAGTATTGCCATTGTATGAAATTTGGATAGTCAACGTAACACAGCTTTGAGTCAAAAGTAGCTTGTGAATCGCATTCTGTTGGGCATGCCAAGGTAATAAATAGAGCCTCTGTGTGTGTGTGTGTAGTAATTATGTGAAGCTGAAAAACCGCTCATATATGAACATATTTTTTGATGAATATTGATCTCCATATAGATAAAAGGAAGTTATTTTTAATTACAAGCCTTCAGAATTTACATGTATTATTTTTAAATAGTAATGTATTAAAACGATGAAATCTACTTTTCTAAAGTGTTCATTTCAGTCATAGACATAGGAAAGCAAAAACTTGTTACAACAAGTAGGTAAGGTGATTGTTTATTAAATAAAATTATTATTTATAATGGTTTTCATTCTTGTGTTACAAATTGTTATGGTTGCTATAAGTATTATAAATATTATTATTGAACTGACATCACAAGTCAGTTGAATAAAACCGTATCTGATTATACTCATTTTGATAATATCGTTACATGTAAAATATGATAACTACAACAATTCTTTGAACAACCCTCAAACAAAGCGCAAGTAGCATCACCGAAAAAAAAGTAATTCGGATTATTATTCGAGAAACCGAAAAATTTCATTTTCGAAAATCGAAAAACCTTTTTTTTAAGATAACAATACCGGCCCCGTGGAGGAGTAGTTAGGAAATCACGTTACGACGCCAGGTGTCCTGGGGTCGAATCCCGGCCTGGGCGTGGATGTTTTTTGAGTGCTTGTTTATCAATTTCATCATTTCATCACTCATCTTCATCTTCGCAAATAAGCCAAAAGTGACAAAAGACGCGAAGTAAAATGAAGCAAATAAATGAAGACACATTATGACCTTGTAACTTTCTGTTGTATTTTTCTTTAACTTGACATGTTTGTAAATAATGATTTCAAATGTACACAGGGCTTAAGTTTTTAATAATTTTCACTGATATTTAGCTCTTATGGAGATATTAAGATAGTTATAACTTCGAACCATGAAGATGACATATTTGCAATATGAACAATAAAATAAATTGCTTTCATCAAAGTAACACATATCATAAATTCGAAAGTTAATTAAATTACAAATACGTTATTAGGTCCACCATCAAAATATTATAACTTTTAAAATGCGCATTACAGAATTATGAAAGGAATATTTTATAAACAAGCCGTTCCAAATTATTAAAATGATTCAGATCAAATTACGTATTCCATAACTGTAATACATTATTGACGTTGCTTGTAAGGCATGGTATCTTAAAGCAGCTTAAACGCGCATACCCAATTAAAAATCAAAAGAATTTATATGTGACTACAGTTATTTATATCTAGTAGAAGAAAAGTATGTGCTTCTCTACTAGGTCGGAGTTCACATCCAGGTATGAGAGTAAACTTTAATTCCAAACTGCCATTCTGAGCACTGCTGCATGTACACAATGGTATCTACAGTAGATACCACGTTTTACAGGAAATAGAATGTACGTGGCCATGTACAGTTTAATCGCATTTTTGATTGACAACCTCTTCATTCTCCTCATTCTTAGTTGATGGTACATATTCCGGTCATTATGGGAATCATATACTCTTTCTAACTACTTCTCATCTTTGATGTTGCCTCAATACTCGCGAATTTTCTGAGACACGTTGCAATTCAGTAACATCCGTTTCGCAGCCATCTTTTCTACTTATCACACTTTACATGAAACAACTGGTAGATACCATAACTTTCAACACGTCTAGCTCTGTCATCTGTTGACGAAACGAATCACTTCACGTACGATTCCACTCCATTTACGATGGACTACATGATGCACATTGTAACTCTAAATGACCAAAATGCCACTTACCATGTTTTACAACCGGATCACATGTTCAAAACTCGGCCTGAACGATCGCTGCGAATCACAGTGTCACTTGTTCTCCCGCCTTCATTCCCATCTTCGCCAAAACTGACTGAAAAGGTAAGTAGAATTAACCGAATCAATGAATTTGTCATATCTGTCCTCCATCAGTTACGAACGGAAGACAAGGCGCGTCTCAACACGTACAGTCAACTGTTAATCAAATCGTAGGAAATCAAACAGGAAGTAAGTAGTTATTATTAGATACACATATGTTGGTTCACCACTTACGTTGGTGAGAATTATTACTGGTCCTGTACGCTCGCCCAGAACTACCTTCCGCAGTGCTTAAAGAAAGTCGGAAAATACTGCAACTCTTATCCGGCAAAACATTTTGGTGGCTGGAAACACTTCCTGCTGCGACATCCAAAGATCCACCCTTTGCTACATTAGTTATTATAAACAAACAAGAAAGGACAGTTATTATTTATTGTACTTAATTTCTCTCCTATTTGTGTGTAGTCTGGCGAAACCCCCAATGAAATACTCATAATGTTGTAAACCATGTGGGAGTGGCCTTGGATGTGAATATAGATTACAATATGATTGATGTTTGTCAAAGATTGAAAAAAAAACTACCTCATCAAAAATCAGGTGAAATAATTGTAAGATGTGTTAAGCTTACTTATAAGGAAAACTTTTGGTAAACGCAAGGTAAAAATAAACTTGAATTGTACTCAATTATGATACACGAGCAATGACATTATCTATATTAATCAAAGCCTTACACCTTATCGAAAGATTGTGTATGGGAAAGCCAGAAAAATTGAGAATGAAATAAATTATGCCTATTTGTGGGTAGATAGTTCAGGGAATATAAGATTAAGGAAGGAAGAAGACGATAGGGATGTGCATGTACTAAAGACGATTGAAGATGTAAATAACCTATAATACTATATATGGATACTTCAGATGAGATTACAATTTACTATCAAAATCTATGAGGCTTGTGTGCAAATATTCAAGAATTCTAAACAAATGTTATCTCAAATAGATACGACATTATACTCATTACAGAAACATGGTTACGTCAGGGTATACATGATGTTGAACTCTTCAATGGGATATATATAAAGTTTATTGGCATGATAAACCGGGTAATAATAGTTAAGGAGTAGTTGCCATTATTTCTAAGCACATAAAGTTGAATGATAACCTTCATTTATGTTGTTTAAAAATAACCATATTTAACATAATATATATTATTGTTGTTGCGTAGTTTACACCTGGATCTAATGTAGACAAAAATATGCAGAATTTTATAGGATATTTGAAGACCATGAAGAAATCCAAAACTATATAAGCTTATTCTTATTGGTGATTTCAACCTTCCATTAATTATTGATTCAAATTATAAGTTACAAAATGGAGGAATTTGTTATAGAGTATTGGATGACATTGTAAGTCTTCTGAACTTACAATTCATTAATAATATTAAGAATAGTAATAATTGAACACTGCACTTGATCTTAACTAAAACCAAAAATAACATTTCAGTTTGTAGAAAGGGATCATCTCTTGTTAAAGAGAACAAGCATCACCCCGCTTTAATAATAAATGTGAGCATAACGAAACTATCAAATATTTTTAAAAATGATAAAATTTTAGTGTATCATTTTCGAAGAGCAAACATTCTGAAAATCTATGAGTTATTTCTGAACACTGACTGGACTTTCTTGAGTAGTCTCAGAAACGTAGAGGAAGCAGTAAGTCATTTTTATTGTTTAGTAAATACGGTTTTCGAAGAAACAATTCCAAATAAGAAAGTTTATGTAAATAATAAATGCCCTTGCTGGTTTACGAAATAAATTATTAAGATATTGAAGTTAAAAGAGTATCAGAGAAAACGTTTGAAACATGCAGAGGACTGTAAATTATTGTATGAGGAAACTAGGAAAAGGTAAAAACCATTGATAAAGAAAGTTTAATTACACTAAGGAAATCGAGGAGAATATCAAACATGATACCAGCTCTTTTTGGAAATTTGTTCAAATCAAAAATAATAAAAGTAGCCACAGTAATAGTGCTATGGTTTTCAATGGAAAAGTTTTCGATACTAGTCAGGATATTGCAGATACCTTGAACACTACTTTATATTTGTTTATATGGATTCCCATAGTTCATATAGAGTATCAGGAAATGAAGAGTTACAATTTCCACATCCATTATGTATTGCAAGAAATAATGAATGCGAGTTTAATAATGTTATCAAGAAATTGAAACCTAAAAAAGCAGCAGGTCCATATGACATACCGCCTCATTTATTAAAGGGGTGTGCTGAGGTCTTGAAAAAAAAATATATCCGCTGGTATTTAATTTAAAATTTAGAATTACATACCTTTCCAAATATGTGAAAATTAACACGCGTGTGCCCAATTTTGAAATCTGGAGATAGTAGTAACATGGAAAATTATAGACCAGCTGCAATCCCCTATTCTCCAGTCAAAGTAGTAGAATAAATTATATATACTAGAATTTTTAATCATGTAAAAAGTTACATATATAGTTACCAACATGGATTCTTTCCTCATAGATCCATTTTAACAAATTTAGTAAATTTAATTCAAGATGTGTATAATCCAATTCATAATAGGTCAAGTGTTCACACTATTGACAAGGATTTCTCAAAAGCTTTTGATAAATTAAATCGCAATGTATTAATATGTAAACTTGCAAACTTTGGATTTACGAGTGACATGTTATGTCGTATTCCGATTGAACATATAAGCCTGGCTTTATCTGCATCAGCAGTGAACGCCAGACCTGGTTATTAGGTGTTGTTTCTCATCAGTCTGTGTTAGAGTTTCTGTCATGTATGCCTCAAAGTCAAAGCCGTCCTGCGTGATGAGACTTCTTGCTTTTATACCATTATGTAAGTTGTACTAATTATGTTATTGTGTTCGTGAACGATATACTTTTGTTTGTGTTGGAAATTAAGTCGTATTCTTTACTCCATTTCCTGGATCACCGACGAACAGAAATAACCCGAAACTCAACAATGGCGACGAGGATCTAGGGAACTTCATTTGATACTTATATCTCGTAATTCTGGTTATTTCTTTTGATTGTTCTTCAAGCTGTCTGTTGAAGGTAAGAATCTCTGTACACAATGCAAAAGTTGATACAATTTTGTCAATTCTGCAGGGAGCAGGAAAGTATTAAACAATACTTCCATAGATTCGAACATTTCTGCAAAGCTTCAGACATTACCAATGATAAGGCTAAACTTGTTCTATTAGCAGCAATAGGGCACAGAGCGTATCCTGGTTCGTATAATCGTATACAGCCTAAATCAATATCAGAGCTCAGTCTTGCTCAAATTCAACAAACATTGATCCGCCATTATAAGCCCAAGAAGAATCTCGTATTTGAAAGGCATCCTTTTTTTCTTATTAAACAGAAATGTAATCAAAGAATTCCTGATTTCGTTGTGAAAATAAAAGAGAAAGCCTCAAAATGTGATTTTGGTGATCTCATTGATTCAATGTGCCTCGACGTATTTATCCTTTGTATGGGAAGTGTGTGCGGTAGAAATAGACTGTTATCAGATCCTGATTTGACCTTGAAAAATGCAATAGTTTCGGCCATGTACCTTAACGAGCTGGAATTGAATGAGGGAAATGTTAACCAAAGTCACTCAAAGAATGCTGTGGAACATCTGAAACTCTGACTGAATTCACTTGACAAATCCAAAACAGGTACAAACAACGGCAGAGGTAATAGTAGACCTCACGACGAAGTGGGTTAGAAACCCTGCGTGCTTCAGGGCAGCTTTGATAAGGCACCTGAATTGTCTGGAGCTGAACCAGGAAGTGCTTTAATCCTCAAGGCCATTCTGCATAGCGAATGCCGGAAGAGGTTTGTGTGAGGATTTGCTGGGTGATGAGAAGTGTATATGTTATTGTTTTATGTTTTCGTTATTTTACGTTGCTTTGCTACCTCTGGAATTTGAATGACGAAGAGTGATTTGATGAACTGAAAAACCAACCCCGTAGCAAATTGGTTAGCGTAACGTGCTACAAAGTCGAATAGCTGGGTTTAGAAAATGGTCTTCATCCTACCTCCACCTGTCACATCGTTAATTTTTATTATCGAAATTAACGGAGACTGGTAGAACAATGGCGTGAAATAATAAACGTCTGACCTTCGGTGTCGGCTTCTGAGCTTGAACCATCGTTGTTTCGTCAATCAATAGAAACGATAGACCGTGGAGTGATATGAAATAGTAACGAGAGAAGAACGATCCAGTCTGTGGTGATAATGAACTCTATTTAGTGTCCGAAATATGTTTAAAATGAATTTATGTTAATCCATGCAGATGTAACCAATTACGGAGGTCCTCACGATGACGTAGTGATAATGTCAAGCATTGGAATCAAGGGGCCCTGGGTTCCATACCCGGTGGAGACATATAAAGGTTTGGATCCCACTTTATACTGTAGGTCCAGTTCCGAATAGCCTATCTGTGCATAAAATGGACTTGAAACAAAACCCAAACTAATTAAGAACTTATTGTTAAATTCTGCCTATATCAAGAATTGTAACAATGAAAAGTATTTCGAAAAACAACAATACGCAAAGCACTTCATATCCCCACTGGCTTACAACATGATACTATTAGTCACATAATATATATTATTTGAGAGTTCAAACCTGGACATTTGCAAAAATGTGCAGCCTTGAAATTCATTGTTTCTCTCAATTATCAAGTGCTTTCTTTGCTTTGCTATGCTGTGGCTCGCTCATCCGCTATCTTTGTGTGAGCTTAGATTAAATGTGATATGAGCTTATCGTCAATCCTTCACACAACTTCGAATATGCTTGCTACAGGTTTGACATCTTAAAAGAACTTCTATCGAACATCGCTCATGAAATATATCATACCTATCAGCTCTTAATTCACCTTTTAATTTCCAATTATTATTTTTTTTATTTAGCGTCGCTTTTCTGCCACTGTTAGGGCAACTGCGACGATGAAGATTGGTGAACATATGATAAATAGAACGTTCAAAAATAACACCAATGTCCAGGCCGGTATTCGAACCTTGGTCCTCTGAGGTGAAAGCGTCTAATGCCACCACTCAGTCAATTTTCACATAGAAACTTACACTTACACACCTCCATCCTTACATATGTATTTCGTTTTACCTGCTGCACTTCTCTTATGCTGAATTCTAACTCCTCACTTCAGGTTTATCTCATGTTTGTAGCTATTGCTTTGTAGTGAATGATAATCCTATTAAGCCTCGTGAATCTTATTCCGAAGAAAACCCTGTTAGATGATTACTTGTGTAGTATTATTCATAATATATAATAAAGTCTGTTTGGTCAGCATTTTTAGTGTATTTAATGAAAATTGCATGTTCATTTCCGTGTTCATTTTCTTCACCCAGATTTTGCATTTAAAAAATGTAATTTAAGAATATATTAGTCACTGGCAATTCGAGTGAAATAAAACATTTTGCGTTGTTGCGAGAATTATCCATTAGGATAAAATTTGGACATAATGAATGTAACTGTAGAAAATGCAACTTGTATATCAAAATTGCCATGTCCAAATGATCTCCGAAAAAGTGTTTAGCACGTGCCGGCCACCGTAGCAGTGTTTAGCACATCGCGCTACGACGCCAGGAGTCCCGGGTTTGAATCCTGGCCTAAGCATGAATGTTTTTGAGTGTCCATTCATCAATTTTATTATATCATCACTCATTCGTCTTCATGTTAGCAAATTAGCCAAAAGTGGCACATGAAGTGAAGTAAAATAAAGCAATTCAATAATTCAATTGAAGTATCGGTCATGATTGTATCTGGTATATGAACAAGATGTGACCCTCCTCCCAAACAAAACGTTGTTTGTCCCCACCGAATGAAGTGTGGATTAATGTCACTTATAAATTAATTGTCCGAAAGCAGGCATGAACAGAACAAAAAATACTCCTGAGGAATTACAAATGTTATAAGCCAGTTCATGGCCGGGAGTTATTGACGGTCTTCCCCAACCTTTCCGCTCTCGATAACGGGTTCGAGTCCCGGTCTGGTTATTTCTTTTTTAAGTATCAATTCATCATTTAAAGTAGTATAAAAGTATATACAACCAGCACAACAAATGATGAACCCCCCTCGGGCAGAATTGGCCACACTTAAAACAAGCTCAACATGCTCATATGAGTTTTTTGCTCAAGTGTAGCACCCCGTCTAATCCAAGATTTTTGTAAAAATGCCCTCGGGAATTTCCCGAAGCTACAGTGTACAAATGATGAGCCCCCTCAGATTGATTTGCCTACACTTATAAAAGGCACTTCTGTGAGATTGTTGTCCATCAATTTGTTAAAAATATGCCCCTCTTGATATTGTTTTGGATACACTTAAACTAGGCCAAACGTATTAACACACACACACACACACACATACACACACACACACACACACACACACACCCACACACCCCCCCACACACACACACATATTTACTTCCGGTTTAAGTTCAATTGGGCACCAGGCTCAACTTGCATATCTAGTACTAAAACAATGTAATTCTTCTAGAATTGCTCTGTGACTCTCTCATTTCTTACATTATAAACATATGATTTTTCACCTATGAGAATAACACTACATATAGTGTCATCAGGGAGTGTATCGTGGAATTCACAGATAATTTTAATGTTTGTCCTGTCATTAACCACAACGTGTTTCCTTTTTGAAGTGTTGATGACAAACATGGGTCTCTGTGCTTTGAATTCATCTGGTGTGTAATACATGTCAGTATTGCCAGTAGTGACCCTTTTGTATGCTGTAAATGCTTCATATAATTTAAGGAAATCATCCTTGGACATGTCTAAATTATAATTTTCTCTGGAGAACACCTCATTTCTGCCATTTTTAAGATATATGTTCTTGATGTTGCAGTTATCAAATTTACTTTAATTTTTTTCCTGATTATTGTGTCTTCCAGTCTGAAACAGTACCACCACAAAATCCGGCATGTCATATTGTATACTGGAGAATGAATTTGTAGCATCAAACTCATAATAGGTACCAGTGGCAGGTTTCTGTACACATTGATATGTATAAAATTGTAAAGGAATCTGTGGATTTTTTATTATATCTGCTTTGTATTTAAGAGCATAACTGGCCTCATATTCAACAACCGGGATTCTTAGCTCCATAGTCTGAATAATGCATTTGCCCTCATCAGGTAGGGTATTAGGCAGAGCTTCCCCTGTAGAATTTAATGTATTGTACCTCATCAATGCATTATTATCATTGGCAGCTCTTCTAAATGTGATTCTTAAACCACCCTTCCACATAATATCTTTGTAATCTGAGAAGAATCCTGGCAACAGGCACATAGGGAACAGCACTGTGCGGCTCTTAGATATAATTTTATCACCAGCCTCAAATCCACCTATTTTGTAGTAAGAAGCCTCGGTTTTGATAATTTTAGTGTGGCCAAAGCTGTGGAGGTAATGCCGGGATAATCCACTCTGTTTATAACAACACCATGCTTTCTGATCTCAATTTCAGAGAACAGATGCGGCACAAAATTGTCTACCAATCTTATATTTGAATTTGCCGGATAATCTGTTCCGTCGAGCTTTACAACATCAAATTTGATGTATAGATCTGCTCTGTGGGGGTGTATAAAGCCATCCCCTACATCAAGATCAACCTCAATTTCTGTGTTGGGTTGATTTAAATTTGCAAATGTCCTCCTGTTTGGAGAGAATGATTGTAGCTCATAACTCTCAATATTTTCCATTTTTTTGTATGTATTTTTATTTAAATATTAATCTCTATGATAGCAGTTGTTGTGGCTCCAGCAAAATCAACTAATTCTTCTTTTTCATTAGTGACCATCAATTCAATGTTATCTATTCTGTAATGGCACACAGGAAAATATAATGTTGGGGATGGAGTGTAGATGATTGGCTCCATAAATTCAGAATTAGGTTTAAATGTTGCAATGATGCCAGTTTGTTTGTGAGTGCCTATGCCATTTGATTTGGTGATCATACCCTCAGCCACATTACAGTGAATATTCAGAGTCTCTATGGCTAAGAATTTCGGTATATTAATAGCAGTGTGTTTGATGGCTGGTTCAAGTTTTGTGTTGTTCTCAAAGCCTAACAGCTCTCCTATAGTACCCAGATCCACTGTTTCTGTAGCAGATACAATCTCTACTCTGTGAGTGACAGATTTTTGAGTTAATACTATACCTCTAGGTAATTGAGCATTTAGAGTGGACAGATTATATTGCCCTGGAGTGATGACAATTTTTTGATCCCCTACTGCAATTTTGTTGTTGTGGTGTGTAATATTAGGGATCAAGTACATGCCATAAAATGCTCTGAGAGCTATTGTTTTGGGATATACTATATCATCATGTAATTTGAGTTTCAATATTGAATTTTGGCTGGTGAGATGGAATACCCCCATGATGTTTTAAATACCACAGGGCCTTTTGAAAATTTTCAATTGATGGTTTATTTATTTGAGACATATATCTAAGAATAGATAAACACAAATGTCCGCAATTAACATCTTTGAAATTTTGAACACGGGCATTATTGTAATAAAGATTAGCTGATTTTAGATATTTTATTAAATTTTCAGGTGGAACACCTCCAAATGAATCAAACACAAATGCATCATCTTTTAAATATTTAAGATAACAAATCCAGTGAGTGCCCTGATTTTTGTACTTATCCAAATTAACAATGCCACACTCTTTGTTGAGTGGTTGCTCTGGCAAAGAATCAGACATGTACACACCTCTAAAATTTTTGATGCCCTGTGGCTTGATTAAAGCTTTAATATCTTGGTTTGTAAGCGGCTCTTGTTTTTTTAAACTTATTCATGGCTCTCTTAACACCTTTGCCTTGTTTCTCCATAGCTAGATTATGGCGCTTTATTTCATCTAATTCTGCCTTATTCTTCATGGCATCTATTACTGTTTTTGCTATGGCAGCTGATCCCCCAGCCAAGCTCTCAACAGCCCCAAGTGCTGCTAAGATGGCCGGGATAGTAAATATGAAACCCCCCACATGTGATTTTTTTCTAGATTGTTGTATTTTTTTAATTGGGGGGTGCTAAGCAACAATTTCATACCATGGCCCTTTGCAAGACAAGAATTTTTTTTCTTGCGCTGCTTTTGGTTAAAAGACTATCAATAGTTTTAAGAGATTTAAGACCTGCATAAGGTATCTGATACATAACACCCTTGGCCTTCATTGTAGGTTTATTATATACATATTCACAGCCCCCACCCCAGTTTTTGTTTGGTGTTCATAGCTATGGTGGTCCCCAATGCTGCTATTTTTTCACTTAAAGAAGCATCTTTGCTTACAAATCTACCAAATGCAGCCTCTTCTAATTTCTTGTCTGCAACATGTCTCCTGTCAAGATCAGAATGTGTGTTGTATGCTATGTCATGGTCTCTACAAGCAGCATCTAGGGGATTAACACCAGGGTCCCCTCTGTTTAATATATGGTCCAATTTTGTACCGGGACCACAATACTGATAGCCTGGAATGTGTAGTTCAAATGGTAGCTTGTTTATAATGTCATTAACCAACCCCCGACCCTCAGAAATATTCCAAAATTTAGGTGGTAGAGTATTAATAATTTTTATAAGATATCCAATCCCCTTAGTGTCATTCACTATAAAATTAGACAATTTTGTGCTTATCATGTCCATAATTCCAACCTTTCCATTGTAAAAATTGTGGTTGCCAGCATTTTCCTCCCCAGCTATCACGAATAACCTATCTACAAGTTTCCTGACATCATCAACCCAGACAAATTATTTAGGCAGGGTGTTGTATTGTTTGATTCCACTGCCAGTCTTGATCTGTGACCATATGGGCTTGATTAAGTTGTTATATTTTGCTCCACTGCTAGACTTGACTCTTTCTTGTGTGGGATCATTGTTCTGGTATAGAGCATCTGATTTTATTAATATTTCTTTGTAATGCTCATAATCTTGATCTGTATAGCTGCCAGGCCTCTTCCTAGTCATCAGTTCCCACAATCCAGGTGTGCCGGGATATTTAACAAAAGCACCTCTTTCTCCAAGATGAGATTCTGAATATACAATCAGATCATCTCCCATAAATGTTACTCTGAAATTGTCAATTCTATGTATGATGTTACCATCACGCTCTGTGTCAGCATATAAGCCAAAGACCTCATCTTTGTTGTCTTTAGGTGTGCTTAAATATTTTTTAGCAAGAAGATCCAATTCAATAGGATCCTGAGTAGCTTCAATTCTTCGAGGAGCAACAGGACTAGGTGTATGAATACTAGAAAGTGGGGGTGAATGCATAATCTAATATGTTCCTTGCAGCTACAGGTACAAGCTCTGTGATCAAATTTTGATTTTGCTCTGTAACAGTTTTGATATTTTTACCTAATTCACTAATAGCATCAATAATAGGCTGTTCTGTTTGTTTGTGTTGTTCATAATTGGCCTTTTCATGGTTATTTATATATGTTTCAATGTCTAGAAAATTGTTGATTTTATTTCTGTATTTGCCACTATTGGGTTTTCTTGTCATATCAATTGTGACAAACTCATAACTGTCCTGGTTCCAGCACCTACTGCAAAACTTGGAAACATTATTGTAGCTCAAGTCCCCACCTACATATTTATCATGCATGTGTTTGAGGTTGGTATGATCTTGATGAAACACACATATAAAATTGCTGTTGTCTCGGATCAGCTGCTTCGGTATTTTTGAAAAAGTCTGTGCCAGGTAGAAACAATCAATGTTTTTGTGTCGGCCCTGTGTAAAGAAATTTCTAACCTTGTTTTGATTATCCAGTATAATGTCATCAAACACAACAACAGAATTATCGAGACATTCATGGGGTGGCTTAACATCTGATTCAAAAGTGGCAATATCCAGTCCATCATATAGCTTCATCAGCTGCTGATATTTTAATTGTTCCAAGCTCTTAGAGAAAACATACAAGTGCCTGTTTTTCCAGTCTAACCAGTTGGGTTGCCAATAAAAAATTATCAATCATTAGTGTAGTTTTACCACAAGCCGATGGTCCAACAATAAGACATCTAATATTTTCAGGCAGCAACTTGCCATTTCTCTTAATCTGCTGTTCAGGTTCTGGCAAACTTTTTATAACATCCAAGGTGCTCATATTATCACTTTGTCTGCATCGATCCAGCTGTGTTCTGGAAGTCCTAGCCATTTGACAAATAACTTGTTGCCTTTTCTGCGGATGATTTTTTCTATGAGATATGTGTCAGGCTGTTTAGTTTTGCTGAGTTCTTCTTCATAGAACCGGCCTTTGAGAATTTCTCCTCGGTGATCTTTAATTATATATGTGTTATGGGTCCCAGGTTTAACTTGAACCACTGTAAATAATTCAGTGCTCCAGTTTCTTGTAAAGCCTCTTTTGAATAAGTGCTTATATTTGCTGATTCTTACTTGATCACCCACCCTGTATTTGGCCTTTCTTGTTGTTGGCTGGTATCTAGGATAATAAACAGTCCTGATCAATTTTTGCTCATCAGATGAAGTTACTTCAGAGGGTTTCATGTTGATTGTGGAATGGACCGAGTTGTTATATTTATGTAGAAGTTCTGGAAGAATATTAATCCATTTATAATTACCTTGAAGTGTAAATTGTTTATACATAAGATTTTTTAGGGTTTTGTTGAATCTCTCTACAATTGAGGCCTTGAGATCACTGTAACTCGAATAATGTTGTATTGACTGGCTTTTAATAAATTGTTGGAATACAGAATTATAAAATTCTTTGCCATTATCTGTTTGCAAATAGCGCGGTGATCTTCCACTCTGATTGATGATTGTCCTGATGGCTTCTGTAACACATTTTCCAGTCTTGGATTTGAGTGGCACAGCCCAGGCAAATTTTGAAAATGTGTCTATTACAGTGAGAAGATACTTGTAGCCCTTGTTGATTTTGTTGATTTTGTAAGTTTTTCAGCTGTCCACTTGCCATCTCAATCAAGTCGCCCTGCCATAAATCATCTATGCCTTTTGTAACTACTGGCAGTCTCTTATAATTATGTCTGGCTTGTCTGTGTAATTCATCAACAATAATTTGTCTAGACATAATATGAAAACAAGAATATTGCAACTATGGGGTGTTCAGCAGCTGATACTACAGGATTTTCTAAATATAATTTGTCTCCTATTTGTATATGAAATTCCAGAGAGCCATCATCTTCAGCATAAGCTGTTTCTAATGTATTGTGATCTGTAAAATCCTCTAACTCTACACTGGTGATTTTTTGTTTGTTGTCAGCATTTGTTATTGATAAGGTGGGGTAGTGGTGTGCCTGTGGTTGAAGCCAATATTTGATCTTGATTGGTCTCAGTGTGCCCCCAACAAAAAACTGGTAATAAAATTGTGCAGGGGACAGCATATATATTTTGCCACCTGGTGTAAATGGTGAATCATATTTTTTGTTGGGGATGCTGTACAATTCAAGAATTACTGTATGTTTAGGATTCTCGATTATGCCTGTTATTTCTTTTTCTCCTCTAAGCAATCTGCTTGTTACAGATTCAAGGTGCTCATTGATGGTCCTAACAACATCATCATGGCCTGGCTTGATCTTTATGTCCACAACAAGTTTCTTGTATTGTTGCACAATTTCTTGTAGCTGGGTGGCAAAAACAGACAGAGCATTTGCTTAATTGGATTCCATGGTCCCTAACTGTTGCTTGATATTAGCTACAATTTGTTGCAAATTTTCAATAACTGCCAATTTTGAATTTTGAGCAGTAAGATCATGGACCTGTCTTCTGATATCCTCAAACAGGGCATGCAGTTCATTAATATGTTGATTAGTTGGTAGAGTGGCCACTGTCTGAGTAAGTTGTTTGATCTCTGTCTGGATATTCTTTATATCTTCTGTGCCAATTTCACATTATTTAATTCAGAAGCATCAGCCACATTTTGCATAGCATTTTGGAGCAGGGCTATATCTGGCTGAGTGATTTTGATTGCTGTAAAATTTCAAGTTTTGTTTGGATATCATCGATCAAGTGATGAAAATGAGATAGTTCAGATTCAGTGTTGAGGTTTTCAAGCTTTGTGATCTGTTGCTGGACACTTACAAGAGTGTCTACAATACCGGGCAGGCGGGATTCTTGTACATTTGTCAAATCACTTTGCACTGCTGCTATTGTACCCTCATGATGGGTTATGGTACTTTGAATTTTTCCAAAATCTTCATATGTTTCAAGTTGCAGCTTAATGTTGGCAAGACTCCGAGTTATTGCACTCAATGCATCAGAAGATGGAAAGTTGTTCATAAAATTTTCAAGTGTCTCAATTTTTTCTTTAACCTCGGCTATGGCATTCTTCAAGGGGTCTAGATTAGGTATTTGGAGTGATTGAATCTGTTCTTTTAGAGTAGAAATCACTAGATCAAAATCTTCTTGTAATTTTATGCTTTTGACAATTGTTTGGAGCTGTGTCTGGACATTATTTATCTGCTCTTCCAATTGTTGTTTCAATTGCTCAGAGTTGGTGGCCTGGGTCTTAAATTTGGCTTGAAGAGCTGCTACAGCTTCTTCTAAACTTTGAAAATTATCCAATGTTGCCAGATCAGTATATTTCTGAAGCAATAATTTGAGTTCAGAATCAATTTTAAGAAGAGGGTCCATGCATTGTGATTGTAAATTTGTAATTTCTAGTTGAAGACTGGCATTGAGTGTGGTTTGTAAAGCTTGTAAATCACTTCTTAATTTCTTGACTCTGACATCAAGCATCAGAATCTCATCACTGTGATCTTCATGTCTTGTATGGCCAAATATATCATTAGGCATTTTGTTTTAGTGGTTATTTATTATTGAATATCTGATTGTTAATTCTATAAAAAAAGGTATAAGCTTGTCATATGATCCCGGGACCTCAATATATAAGCAGTCACCAGCAGAAACAGTATATACAGTGCCAGAAATCATGTTTGAGTGCTAAATTCTATAAATATTTCTCCCTACTAAAATCTTGACATTACCCTCAGGGGTTGTAATAAATAGCAATTGACCACCTACAGGTAATTGGTAATGATTTAAATTATTGTTAAATATGTACAATATTTTACCTGTTTCATCATCAACATCTGTAAGTATGCTGTTCAGATGAATATTTAACAAAGCACTTAGTTCAGATAACATATCAGAAGAGGGTTGTGGTGTTGGTAGGTCCATAATAGCCTGTTTTTTGAACCCAAATAAGTTCATAGGCATGTTTCTTTATTTCAAATCATGCTCTGTAATTGGGCATTGTTTGCCACTTTTCAAATCACAATGACCCCATGGTAAAGTATGTATGCCACATGTGGATCCAGAGCCACTTTTCTTACAACATTTGTAGTCAACAAGTGATCCACACTCTGAATTCTATTTTCAGATGTTCTGATTGTGCTACATGATTTGAGACAATTTTTGTATTCCTGAAATTCAAGCTCTTTGTCTACAGTCACTCTGCCAATGCCCTTGGCCTTTTTGGCAACAGCGCCACTACATGTTTCAAAACTGTACATCTTGGCCGTTAACCCAGCAAATGCCACAATAACATCACCAAGTGTCTCATCTTTTAACTTGCCAGGCACCTTTTTGTTGTGGTGTTGAATCTCTGTATGTTCACTGGTATCAAAGTATTTAAACAATTCAGGCTGTGTTATATCTTGATAACCATCTTCTGTTTGGATATCAAGAACAAAACTATCTGTGTCCATGTACATCAATTTTACACGATCCTTATAAAAAGGCTTCAACACATCATAATACAATTTTAACATGTGTAATTTGGCCAATTCCAATATCACAGCCCCTACATAAATAGGCTTATCAAACTTAATCTTTGTTTTTTTCATGTTGAAAAGTGCCATATTCTCATCATAAATTCTTCTGTAATTGAAGTTGGGCTTTGCAATCAATTTTTTGCTCCGGCTGGGGTCAGTAATTATTTTAACATCAATATGTTTTCTGACATTTTCAATTGTTTTGCCATACACTGAATTGACCATCAATTTAAACAAGGTCTTATCAAATTGGCTCATTGCAGATGTTCGAAGCTCTGTGTTTGTATCAATATATGGCTTCAACCATCTTGAGTGCCTGAACCTCAAAACTTTTCCAATTTTGGTCACTTGGACACCATGTTTCATCAGGAACGAGAGGATTTTGTAATATATGACATAATCCTGTTTCGGCTCTAGAGTCATCATCAATTTCTTCTGTTTAGAGCCAGGTGAACCTTTAACGTCAGGAATTGGAGGCAGATCAGAAAATGTGTTGTGTAAATCATCAGGAATTGTCAGATCAACCTCTAAGAACAGGCCATAGTTACTGTCATCAAAATCTTTAAGATCTTCAATATTGAAATCTTCAACCCACTCAAGCCCTGCATATGGCAATTTATCCATCATGGCATAACCATAGAGGCTGTTGGCATCTACATACAGTATATAATTTGATGGCAGTGCTGTATCATAATCAGGAATATACTTGTTATTTGCTCTGGCATATCTCTGAGAACATTGCACCATGCCTCCCCTTATACATTGTTCCATAAACAGATACATATCTTGATCCTGGATCAGATCCAATTGCATTTTAGTGTTTAAAAACATTGCAGACCATGCTAGGCCCGGAGCACTGTAAAAATATATTGGATCCAGCTTATAATTTTGCATGGAAGATTTTCTGAATGCCTGCAGTATATCAGCTAAGAGGGTCACATCAAGTTTTAAATAAGCCTTATGATAATCACCAAATGTCTGGCATTTTAAATTGTTCCACATCAACTGGGCATGGTGATAATCTTCATCAGTGATTCCAGATCCTCTGATTTTACTGTAAAACTCTTGTTGTGGTGGCAGAGAACACTCATCAAATTTAGAAAAATCTGTAACATAATCATATGGATATACACCCTTCCACCTAACTAATTTCAGGTCCTGATTTGGAGACAAAGCACATGTGATTTTGAATTGATCATCAGATAATTGAGTGGCCAGTGTAGCCAGGCTAGCCGATAAAATTCTGTATGAATCAAGAAATCTTAAGTGAATAGGAACACCATTAACTTTAATTATTTTGCTAATGGCAATATATTTCTCATTATTTTCAGCTAAAATATTTAAATTCTGCTTGTCAAACCCCTCGTACCTGATCAAATGATGAAAATCATAATTGGATGCTCCATGGCAAAATATAGGGACAAATTTTGGTCTCTGGATCTTAATATTACAGCTATTACACAGGGCCATTAAGAATTTACCATCTGTACGAGAATGGTGATGAACCTTGATATTTGTATCTGAAAATTCACAATCACATACCGGGCATTTTTCTGCATTGTTGAAATCTTCAATCTGTTTCTCTGTTAAAGGCAACATGGGTTTTGATTTTAATAAGACATTAGATGCTATGTTATGGCACTCATTTTCTATTCTATGTGCAAATTCTTTGATGGCATCTGCTCCCATGTATAAATATTCTTTACTAACAACACCATCCTGTACAACCACATAATAAAAACTAGAAGGTTCATGTAACTGGTATGGTGTAATTAAAGATTCATTAGGATCTGGGCTACAGAATGCAAGAGGTTTGAGATTTGATTCAAAATCACAGACTATATATGCTGGGTGTTCCAACAAGGCCTCAAACTTTTTGAATTTGGCATTTTCACTTGGCAATGGCATCACCATATGAACAGATTTATGATTCCCACAGTATTTCAGATGTTCAATTAACTTGTTTTTAGCAATTTCTGCATTCACTTCCCGAACCCCATTTATTATTTTTTTACCATCAAATACAGACAAACATCTTCTGCACAACTTGAATATTTTATGAGTTTTGTCTAATGGTTTTCTGACTAAAGCTTCAAGATTATGTATCAGAGTGTAATGATTTGTGCCATCCCCTTTAATTAAGAGCAGATCAATCGGAACAGCAGAATCATCATCAAATGTACTGATTCTGAGAGGATCTATCAAGCAATTGCCACGGCCAGTAGAACAAGTAAATACATTAATAGATAATTGTTTACCATTGATATTCCTGGCCTTTTTTTTCAAATTTATCTATATTCTGAACAGACATTGGATATTCTAAACCCTCCATTGCTTCATCAAAATCATTTTCATGTTGTTTATAATAACTTATTCTCTGAGGATTCCTCAAAACTGGATACAAAGCAGCTAAAATACACCACAAAAAGCATTTCTGGTCGGTATTTTCTATGTTAACCACGGCTGTTTTGTTTTTAATATTGGCAGGTAATGGCAGATATGTAGATCCTTGTAATGGGCTGAATTCAGAAATATTAACATATAACTTGTGTGAAGATCCGCATAGGCTCCATCCAGACTCTTTTGCTGCAAATTCAGAGTGTTTAATATTCAATTGATCTATTAAACTGCTTATTATTTTGTCTGAATTTGCATTTGAATATACCGGTACAGTTTCTGTTATGTGGGGCTGTGTTTAAATTTTGTGCCATTTGGCTTCTTATATTGTGAAAACAATTTGAGGGACAGCTTATAAGAGCCATTTTGTGCATTTAGAATTGCCTGCACATCTGGATTTATACTGTTCAAAAAATTCTTAATGTCACATCTTGGCTCTGATACAAAACGGTGATCCCTTAATTGGCCGTTAAAACTGCTATGGATGGGTTCATAGCGTGGCTGCTTTGCCGGTCCAGCATTAACAGGTGTTTCATGCTTCCTTTTCAGACCAGATGTAGATGGTTGTGGGGGCAATGTTGATGACTGTGCAGAACATGAACCCACATGTCTATTGAAATATGCCTTGCTAAATATTTTGTGGCATTTAGGACATATTTTAGTGGGAGTTCTATATTTGCCTGTGTCACAATTATTTTGGTGTCTGGCCCAATTGGGGCTGGATATATTCTTATTACACTGATTGAAATATTTTTGATTTGGCATTTTTGTTGTTGGTTTATTATATAAGATTTCCTGGGGTTCAATTCAAAATTTTGTACTTAATATATATATATATATATATATTGTTCAGCTGTGTGCTTTGTTTATTTCTTGTGTATATTTAATATGTTAATATTATTAATTTTTATTCTCAGTTTATTATATAAAATTTTTTGGGTTTTAAACCAAAACTCTATGCTTATTATGACAGGTTGTAAAGCTAATAGAATACAAGTGGAAAAAGAGAATAAATATTGATCTACACTGACCTTCCGCAAATGCCTGCACAGACATGCATGTCCTAGAAAGGCAATGACCTAGCGCTGAGTGTTATGTATTGATTTTTGTATAACAGGCTGGGACAGATATAAGCCTGACTCTAAATAACAGTGGATTACAACAAACAAGCTGGATGCAACAAATATCAGATTTTTTATACAAAATATAAGCCCTTTTTGTTCAATATACCAGAAATATATTTAATATGAATAATAAGAATTAAACCAAACAGGCCTGTAAGTATGAGAAGCACTGTAACAACACATCTGTTCTCCTCAGCCACTCTCACAATACTGGCTGAGGAGTAATGCAAAATCTCTTTATATACCCTAAGCATGGATTAAAACATCTGAAACAATAAAGCAATCAGAATATAACACATCGTCACATTATGTCATAATTAATTAATCAGAAAACAACACATGCATAATATTAGATAATAATTTGTTGCTTAATATTGGATAATAATTTGTTGCACAGCATGATGTAATAGAAATAAACCAGAAGTAAATATGTGTGTGTGTGTGTGTGTGGGTGTGGGTACGCAGATATATTCTTGTTAGGACCGGCGTATCTTTAAACACCTTTCTTAATGGGACCAAAAAAAATGTTGGGACTTTTTGCCGGTCCCAATAAGGAAATATCCATTGCGAGACTCCTGAGACCCCTTTCGACATGTACGCGAAGTATTTCGAAGGTGCCAAAAAGTTCATATTTGTTGGATTAGTGTTTATGTGGCTGTGTTACACTCTGCCACCTGCTGGTGAAAGCTGGTACCTTCAAGGCTGTGTAAAACTGTGGTGTTTAATCGCATCCCTTGGTACCGTGAAGTGTGGGTGTGTAAAATCTTGGATCTATTTCGCATGTATTGGTACCGAACATCGCAGGGGGTTGAGAGGCAAGGAAAGGTTCGTTCGGCGGCCGCCGGGCTTCCCCGCTCGCCTGGCCGTCCTGTTGCTCCCGAGCTGTCAATGTTGCCAACTTAAAACTTTGGAACCAAATCTGTTCTTCTATTATACTTTATTCCTATACTCGAACAATACTCTACAAATGTGACTTTTGTATGTCCCATAACAAATTATCAGTTGGTTTTAATATGACACTAGTAAATGCACTATAAATGCATTTCTAAAGCACATTTTCTTCCATTGCCAAGAAACAAATAGCAGAGTTTTCAGACTTTATTGGTAACATCTCGTTACTTGTTTCGGTCATGCTGAAGAAAAATGAATTGATAATGAAATAATAAAAATATTTTTTTAAAGAAATAAGAATGGAGATTTCTGTTCAAAAGTGACAACCGACGGGGCAATAGGGGTGGGGGGTTATATCGAAGTGACAAGTGACACAGGTACCTTGGTCTATATGCAAGTCTTCTCATATCCGCCAACAACAGACCAAGACGACATGATGCATAACATTCATGGAACTTTCAGACCGAAGTGGAAGGCGACAAGTGACACGTATCGCTTTGAGACAATTGCAACACTAATGAATTCAACATTTCGAAACAAAGCAATGTGACATGTTGCACGCCTCGCTTATTGCTTCCGTGTTGCACAGAATGGGCAGTTTTCTAAATATCGTGAATTATGTCGCATCGGTCTGGTGTTCGGGCTTTTGCATTTTAATGCTTTCTGATAGACTAAAGTGGTCCGTGTGTCTTGTAGCTTGTCACTTCGATGTGAACCTTAATTGTCACTTGCCGCCGTTATGTGATACTTGTTCCCTGTAGCTTCGGTATGAAGTCTCTCCGTAAGAAACCATTCAACGCGTGGGCACGACCCCAGACGGGAGAAACACGGCAACGCTCATTGCGAGAAACACGTAAGCGACACATGATGTTTGTCTTGTGCAATTGGTTCGAAAACGACGTACGGGTCCCGGGTTCGAATCCTGGCCTGGGCATAGATGTTTGTGAGTGTTTATTCATCAATTTCATCATGTCATCAGTCATCCCCATCTTCGCAAATTAACCAAAAGTGGCATAAAAAGCGAAGTAAAATATAGCAAAATGGTAATGGTTCGAATATTTCATTTATATTTTATCGAATATTTCATATATACAGGGAGGTTATTGCAGCATGACACCGCAAGAGCGTCGGCCGCTTGCCGGCCCAGTCATGCAACAGGTGCCTGCAAATTGCGTAACAGATAGCCCGTTACACAATCCGCTTGTTTTGTAATGTTTCCACTTTTCACAATTATAGTTACAATTACAACTTAAATAAGCACGTACCTTGCCGCAAAGATGCTGGAAAAGGTGTCCTCTAAAATACAAATATTTCTGGCACTTTATTTCTGCCCATATCGCTTCTGACAGCAATGACTCATCCAACATAAAGGATTCAATTTTTCATTCTTGTCTTGCCTTCGAATAAACAAAACCGTGACTCTTATTTTGCAGATAACACAAGATTAATCCTTTTGAACACTAGAGATTTTCGAGGGGGGAGGTTACGTATACATTATTATGCAAAACGAAAGCGCAGATAAACGAATTATTTAACAGTGTCACTTAATTTTAACGTGTGAATATTTTTGAAGTAAAGTAGCGATCATACACTGTGTGCGTTTTTCTTTCTGAGAGCGCCATTTGAAATAAGCACTTTTCCCCTTTTGCTACTATGGGATAAACTGAATATAAAAGGCTATAACTGCTCAACAACTGCATCTTTTTAAGAAATTTAAATTCTAAATGTAAGAATGAACAAAAAGCAACATTTTATGTAAATTCCGACAATTGTGAGTCCAGGGGGAAACGGGGGCCAAATCCCAAAGTTCTATTTTCCCCGTAATTACGCAAAATTTCTGAACGTCGTAATTTCCATATTTTTTTTTTCAAAGTTGCGGCAGGAGCATTACATATCCTCATAGAGTAGTCTTTTGTTGTGCTTCCCTCAAAATTTGGTCCATCCAGTGTCTATAGAGCCGACGCTAGAAGCGAAATTCCTCAGATGTCGCAAGAGCGTCAGCGGCTTATCGGAGTAGTGGTAAGCCGCGAGAAGCCTCTCGATACTACGCGAATGCGACAGCTGTCGGCTACCAGTTGTTTAGACGTGTTCACTTCGGTTTGCGTTTATCAGTACTCGTGTTGTTTATACTGTGTTATTGAGTTAGTGTGCTATTCAGTGCTAGTGCTTTATCGTGTGTTATTTGTTATTCATTCATTAGTTATGCCGCCAAACAAATATAGTCTTGAACAAAGAGTTTTTATGTACGATACTTACGTGAAAACGAACTCTTGCAGAAAAGTAGTCAGGCGATTCGCAAGAAAATTTCCTGGCAATCCTGTTCCGGACAGACATACTGTTTACAACCTCGTTAAAAGATTACGAGAGACAGGATCTCTTGAACCTAAGAAACGTGTTTCCAGACGACGTGTTCTTACGGAAGAAAAGCTAGACGAAATTGGTGAACGACTTGAACATACTCCAAAAAAATCCCTCCGTCGGCTTGCTCAGGAAACAGGCATTTCAAAATCCTCAGCACGAAATGCCACTAAATTACTTAGATTAAAACCCTACAAAATTACAGTGGTTCATGAATTGCAACCGCGCGATCACGCGACTAGAGTTCGATTCTGTAACTGGATGCTGGATAATATTGTTGCTGGCAGAGTAAATCCAGAATTAATCATATTTTCAGACGAAGCTTGGTTCGAATTGAATGGCCGAGTTATTTCACAAAACAATCGCTATTGGAGCGCAGAAAAACCTGACCTTGTGCATGAAGTTCCGCTCCATCCTGCAAAAATTGGTGTGTGGTGTGGTTTGAATGCGCACAGAATAATAGGGCCTATTTTTTATGAAGGTACTATCAATGGTGAAAGGTATCGAAGAGACATACTACAACCTTTTTTTGAACAATTAACGGACATTGAATGCCTGCAGTCATTTTTTCAGCAGGACTCTGCTACTGCTCACACTGCTTATGAATCACTTAATTTTATTGCCGAGATTTTTGAGGACAGAATTATCAGTACTGAGTTGTGGCCCTCTCGTAGCCCCGATCTTACTCCTTGTGATTATTATTTATGGGGAACATTAGAAAACAAAGTGTATCAGAATAACCCGCGTACAATAGAGGATTTAAAAGAAAATCTAAGAAGAGAAATTGCCAGAATCACACCTGAGGAGCTTATGGATGTTCAGAGGAATTTCATACGCAGATGCCGGAAATGTATTGGTGTTGAAGGAGGTCATTTTCAACATCATTTATAACACAGAAGGTTAGTGATCATCATTATTATTAGTTTTAAATATAATTTTACACTTTCGGTTTGCTTTATGCGCCGCGATGCTGTCTTCCCTTTCTGTCAACCGAGGATAAAGTAGAGATGTCTAAGAAAGATTAGATGTCTGAAATAAGGTTGTAATTGTAACTGTAATTGTGAAAAGTGGAAACATTACAAAACAAGCGGTTTCTGTTACGGACTATCTGTTACGCAATTTGGCGGCACCTGATGCATGACAAGGCCGGTAAGCGGCCGACGCTCTCGCGGTGTCTAAGAAAGATTACATGTCAAAAATAAAGTGCCAGAAATATTTGTATTTTAGAGGACACCTTTTCCAGCATCCTTACGACAAGGTACGTGCTTATTTAAGTTGTAATTGTAACTATAATTGTGAAAAGTGGAAACATTACAAAACAAGCGGTTTGTGTAACGGGCTATCTGTTACGCAATTTGCCGGCACCTGTTGCATGACTGGGCCGGCAAGCGGCCGACGCTCTTGCGGTGTCATGCTGCAATAACCTCCCTGTATAAACGCTCATATTAAGAATAACAGTGTGTACAAACTAAGGGATTCATACCGAAGTAACAAGCAACACGCACCTCTTAAAAATATAAGCAAGCATTCAGTGCAGCTGCGCTACCAGAAGACGACACCAGATTAGAACGATGCAATGCGACTCGGCATGTGCACCTTGTCATGTCACTTCGAAACGTCACATATACTTTTGAGTGTTTGTTTCCAAGTTATATGCTTCGCTTCTCACTTTGGTCTGGAAGCTCCCTAAGCTCGTACAGGATTCGAACACAGAATCCCTAGTGTAGAGCACGGAGACAAGTGTTCATACGTCTAAAAGCTAACTGCTTGGTCTGAGTCCTTAACTTTAATGTAGTTCTTTTTCTAACTACCGTGTTTGGCAACACTGTTGTTTTATGCGATCCACCTCTGCGGCCACTGCGCCGTGCATGAGTTTTTTTGCTACGTTGCCACACTTTTTGGCATCTTCACTTCCCGCCCGCTCTGCTTAAAGTGCGACTTGAAAAGTTGAGAAGCTGCCCACCTGACAACGTCGCGGGGGAACACAAGCACGCTCCCCTCTTGCAGAAAACTATCACCGCGACTTGCCAAGCTGCCCGTTATCTGTTATCACGTTCATTTATCTCTCCATTGCGTATCAGCTTCACAAAGTAGGAAACCCATCATTTCGTATGTTGAAGTTGATACAATTCCATTTAAGTTACATTCTGTGTCCTGCTCTTGTTGTCGTGTTGTTTATGTGCGTGTATTCAAGAGAAAATATAAATAGATAACATACAAATTCTTACGCAGGGATATTCGAATTATTATAAGCGTATCATCCTTAATGCACATTCTTACTTACATAAAACAACAGAGAGGACACTGAAATAAGGCCATCTTTGCTAATGTTCTACAACAAACAACTTTGGGGAAAGGGGAAAACCTCGAGTAGAAAACGTTGATTTTATTCCTTTATGATAAATAATGCCTGGAAACTACACATGTACTTACCATCTACGATCATAAAGAAAATATTAATTCCATTAATTTTAAAATGACAAGGTAAAAAAAAACTATATAAATACTCTTCCCGTTTCTAAACGTGAATAATATGTAGATGTTTATTTGATTGAGATTAAAATAAATTATGTAATAAAATAAAGGGCCAACAAAAAATTCAGTTTTAGTAAAAGGAAGCGTGTTCATTTCCTTAGTGTGGCTTTATTGAGACAATATTTACGAAGTTACACGAACAAGTGTACTTAGGGGAACAGCGAAGCCCTAGGCAGAGGTTATGCCATTAAAATGTGTGTGGGCGAGTGCTACAAAAGGTAAAGTTCTTTCTTGTGCATCTTACGGTGCTACCTTTCAAGCAGAAGATATGGCTCCACACATTCTCGATCACGGCCGTACTGCGGGTGATATTGTCAACAGCACGCTGCGTTGAAGTGATAGTAAAAAATGAAAGCTATGTAGTTAAACTTATCCTTAAAACGGTATATGCGGTGGAGCCATATAGTGGTTCGGAACCCACTTTAAACTGAGGGTCCAGTCCCGATTAGCCTAACTGTGCATAAAGTGGAATTAAAACACCAAATCAATCGATCAATCAATCAATGCGTATATGTTCTCATTCAGTAAATTCGATTCTATTGTAGCTGCCGGCCCTCATGGAGGAGTGGTTCGCACATCGCGCTACGTCACCAGGGGTACCGGGTTGGAATCCCGGCGTGAGCCATCACACCTGAGCGTGGATGCTTGTGAGTGCAGATTCATCAATTTCATCATATCATCACTCATCCCCATTTTCGCAAATTAGCCAAAAGTGGCACAAAAAGCGAAGTAAAATAAAGCAAATCAATCGGTCAATCTATTGCAGCTGACCTTCGTGGCGGAAAAGTTAGCACAGCGCATTACGACGCTACTTGGGTTTTCCTTTGTGAGCGCTCTTCATCAATTTCATCGTATCATTACTCATCCCATCGTTTGGTCTGGACAAAAGAGAAAGAAAAGCGACGCTAAATAATAATATTCAAACCAAATCAACTGTATTGTATTCATTTTTTTTTTTACCTTCCGGTCTGCATGAAGGAGTAGCTACGAAGCCAGAAGCCCTAATTTAGAATCCTTAGTAAGGCACAGATATACCATTGTGTTCGTTCTTTCATTTATTTCTGCATTCCACCATTAATGCTCATTAACGATTAACCGAAGAAAAGCAATTCAGATTAACGTTAAAGGCTATACGTTGCATTTTTCTGTCGCTTCCTTAATGTTTACCATTTCACTATCCTAGGGTATAATTTTAGTTAAGCAACGTAAGGAATATTTACATTCGAGGCAATCCAAGGCATGGGAATGGATAATAAATTCAAAATACCGTCTTTCGAAGCGTCACATATATTTTATGCAGTTGTGTTTGTACGTTGAGCATTTTATTGTTAGTTGATTTAGTTTATTTAACGTCGCATTTCTACCATTTCTGGCTAATTGCGAGGATGCAAATGAATGTTAGAAATGGATGAAGGGACAAACATATAACGCAAACCCCACAGAGGATTATACTGATTGTGAATCCAAGCGCTAGAACCTCCTTCGTCTGCACAATGCAGTCGAGGTTGTACTACGTGGAAGAGAGGTTGACATTTGGATGTATTGAACATTTTATTGTATTATAATTGTCAGATATACAATGTTACAAAGTAACACACTGTATCTAGGAAACTGTAATATATCAAGAGACAGCCACTCGGGATCAAAGGATCATAAAATATTCTGACAGCACTAAACTTAACTCTCCTAAGCAGCTAGCATGTTTAATTTTTACAATTAGAATTCTAAACAGTGGCGACGATTAGGGGGAGCGCGGGAGGCTGTTGTCACCTTATTTATGCCACTTTTGCCCTCACACTATGCTAAATCTTATGCACCAAAAAAAGTAAACTGTCTTTGCCCCCCACCCCCAGTTTTGGAACCCAATCGCCGCCACTGATTCTAATGACAATTCTACGTTGTTAGGTTAGGAGAGGAGATTTAGGGCTCTTAGCAACCAATTTTCGCTTCGTGTGCACGTCGCATTGCACCACGTTCTCCGCTCTCTTGTCACTGCTGTGTGCCGTATTCTATGACATTCTGATATTGTCCTCGGATTTCTTACAACTTTTCTTTCAATACTCGATTTTTATTGCATACAACAATGTGTACAATATTCGCGATGACAACTTGCCTACTGCTGCATTTGCAAACTGGAAGTAACAAAATGCAACTAATTTTTACTGCTGTAATCTAATTTTGTATTGGTATAATTGTTACTTTCCCTTGCTCATCCCTACTCTTCACGGCCTCTTGTCCGGACTTCGAGGCGCCAAGCATTCCTCTCATGCTTGTTTCCCTCTGAAGTTCAAATGCTATGGAAGAATAAAGCTTTGAATTCAAAGCATTTAGAAGGAAAACGTTTAAGTAAATTTTGTATTTTATTCTAACGATATTAATATAAATAAATAAACTACATAAACATGTGTAAAATAAGTGAATTATTTTAGATAAACAAGTTACTTTTCCTGGATATTCAGGTAAAGAACTAAAGAGTTGTTGCAAGTCACTACCGTCAACATATTATGCGCCGCTCAGTGTTGTGTTTTCTACCCTATGGCTACACCGAACAACCGATTGGGAATTTTAGGTTTAAAATGAAAGCCTTAACCTCCAAAAGTATCATATTAATATGAATGATTAATCTTAGAAAATGAATAAAACTCTTCAACAAAGTTTTAAACTATATAATTGTAGTTCTAAAAACCTACCGATTAAATTCTATTCTTACACAAATATCCATACTTTGCAACATATTTTTATAGAAAGAAATCACGGCTTTTCAACAACACTTTTAATGTCAGTTAAAATATAATGATATTTTCAATCACTTATTGACGCATAGTCGTAACGTAATTTCCTGATAAATATTGTGTGAAAAGATTAATTCCCCCACTTCTAAAGGTTCGACACTGTGGAAGAGTGCGTTGAGTGACCGTACGCTCCGAGTCCGAGTCCCGTCAGCCTGGACGAGACTGTTTTGTGAGTGTCTCTTCATCCATTTAACATAATCGTGATCCATCGTCGTGAATAGTCAAAAGTGGAAGAAAAGCGACGTAAAATAAATATGAAATACAAATGACTTCTAAACAACACTGGCCTGGAAGACGACAAAGCTTCGTATTGTCCATAAACTCCACAAATGAATCTCGCTGTCCATCACCCCTACCCCCACTTCCCTTTTAAACAGGGGATCATTTGGTGGGGTTATAACTGCACAAATATAAGACATAAAATAGAACAAATTTGGTTTCAGCGGTGACCAGTGGCAGAGCAGCAGCTCCCTCAATGCAGGGAAGGGGGAGGCTAGGGACCTGGAAATGTTTTCTATGCCTTCAAATATTGGATAACTTCAGATACATATTTTTTTACGCTAACAAACCGGTCTAAATTGTCCGTTTTTACCCTAAATTGAGTGAAGTAAATTTCCTCGGTCGGTTCACAATGAGAGCTTTCCTTCATATTGAGTATATATGTTCTAAAATTATACTTTCGACAGAAGCAAAAGTTTAATGGTGTGTAAAGGGTGTGTCGAATTGTGTTGTTCTCTTTGGCGTAGAATTCTCAACCTACGGCTCTATGAATGCACAAATTTTAAACAATATTCACTGTACAACTTCCCTAACTGAATGTAATGTATTCGCTATATGTTATACGTCTAATAATAATAATAATAAATGCATGTTAACTGAGTCAAGTCTTTCTCGGTATTAAGTGCCTTCGATCCCCAATAAATCTTAAATATCGATCTTTATGTGTGAGACGAGAACAAAAAATGCAGATTTTTATGTGTTTTTCAAACTATGCTCACTTCGACATTCTGTAATTAAAAAACGTGTGGTCCAATCGTGACGAAATTTAAATACGTAGCTCTATTGGTTAATTTTTAATTGGCGTTCAAACTCGAGTCTCCATAATGTTTAACCCGACTGTAGACAATCATTCGCTCTCAGGCCATATGACCTGAAAGCAGAGAAAACAGGAATGGCATAGTCTCCCTTCTTTCCGTACTTTCAAGCGGCAACCGTTGAATCAGCCAAGAACGGCGTCACCAACCCCCTCCCCTCCCTTGACGTCCCCTCACACTCAAGCAAGAAGCACAGCGTCGGAGATCCAATTGCTTACATGGGCCAATGTTGAGGGTGTCAAACAATTACCAAAATTCTGGTTTGAAAGATTGCATTAATACTTTTCACAATTTTCCGCGAAGTTTAGCTAAATCTAAGGAATAAACGCGATAATATGGAGTCATGGACATCGTGTTTGTACCTTCATAATTTTATCATTCCACTTCATCGTCTCGATTCAAACACGAAATAGACCAAACAAAAAAAATAAAAAATAAACAAAATAGAAATAGCTATGTAGGGAACATTTTAATTGAGTACTTCGCCAATTCTTTCAAAATAATGTGACGTGTAGAAACGTTTATATTACAATCGAAGCAAGCAAGAAATATTTTTTTGCAAAATTGAGGGAAAAACCGGCAATTTTGACCAAATATTTAGTATAAAATTTCTACTAAAGTAAAAAGTTGTTAACCGTAAGTGGCTGCTGGGAGCTCAGAATGTAATCTTGATTTATTTGGGAGATGCAGAAAGTGCTTCGTCTGACCACCCACTTCCTCCAAGCACAAAGTGTGCCTGTATAAAATGAGTTGGCATAATAGTCCTTCCATTAATACTGGCCATGGTTTGATTGCACATATCTCTCAGACATCTGTATTTAAACTGACTTGCAAAAGCGTTTTAGCATGATTTTTCTTTTACATTTGTTGAACAAAGAAAACTGGGAAACATTGTTAACTTTTCGACCATTTCTTACATTAAGCTTTTGATTCCCAAGGCCATTTTCACATGTAACCCTCTTGGTCCCGATCCGATTTTGAGTAAAATGTAGAGTTTCAATTAAATGAGTGTAGATCGGAGGCTAATTGCCCCTAGAGAGATGAGTGATATCCCGTTGTATGTGGAATGAACCAGAGATTCATACTATATGAAATTTATGCAAATTCGGCGTATATGTGGCGATTAACCCGATAGGTAGAAAATGGGTGTAAAATAGAAATACACTGGAACTCTTAGTTTAGTGTTGACATTGGCAATTGTAAGCACAAACATTCGTGTATTAGACGACCAAGATTTGAAATGTATGCTACTTTTCGAAGAATTTAATTGCCACTTTTTGCACAGAAAGGCTATTCGAGACTGAACCTACAGTCTAAAGTGGAATCCGTACCACTGTACACGCGTCCCCACCGGTATCAAACCCACGACCCCTTGACGCTATCGTTTTCGAATACCACAGCAAAACGTCCTTTTTCTATATACAGTCAACGGGAAACATTATAGCAGGCAAAATATCCATAGTTTTCCATTATTTACTTTCCCAGGCAGGGCTTTTTTAAGAAGCTGTATTATTATTATTTTTATATATTATTTGAAGTAGGGTTACACTTAAGCCTACAGTATTTTTATACGGGAAATCACATTGAGGAACACAGAATTAATTAACATAATGATTAGCAATTTGTCTATTTTCACATTTGCCTTCGATTGTGCGCACAACACAGGAATTCTGCATTTATCGCAAGTTACACAGGAAGAGCGAGAGAAACCTGCGAAGTGCTTCTAGAGATAACATCTAAAGTGGTTTCCCCCCATCCCTTGTCTGCGAGGGTGAGGGACTTAGTGGGCATGGTTGCCACTGCCTCAGAAACACATGCAAGTCGTGTGGGAAGAGAGAGAACTAAGAACGCCCCCTCCCGTGTTCTCTCTGCATTGCTTCACGAAACGTATAACATAAATATTCTCAATTTAAACTGTGTAAACCAACTTCATGCTTTAATGTTGAAAAAATAACGTTATTTTAAATCAGCGAAGTTAAGCATAAAAGATGAAGGTCTGGCAACCTTAGATACCGATAGAAGAGAAGCAAGATCGCCTTGTTGTCCTGTCTCTTGGTTGCAACCTCCTACATTGCAAACGCAAGCTGCAGAAAATGCAAGCTCTTCGGGAAAAAGTTTAGAAAACACTTTTTTTTTATAATCAATCGGTCTACAAACCGAAGGCAATAGTAATTGAATAGAATGGTCATATTTCCATACAACAACTTTACTTTTTACTCTACATTTTTTTTTGTCTGAGAGCGTACCTGTGGTGGTGGTGGGCGGGGGTCTGTATACTCCCCTAATACATGAGCAATATTCAAAGAACTTAAATGCAGTATTCATTCATTCATTCAGTATAGGTTATATACGCGTGACTTACAAAGTACGAAATTACCTTGCATATAATTTTGGTGTGGATTTGTCACATTTTACATTGTTATAACAATTTTCTTCTGCGATAAACAAGTGCTTAGCTTTCCTTAAGCTGTCATTGAATATAAGTCAACTAAGTGGAAAACCGAAATCCTCAGCATTGTACCAACTTATGACACTGACGACACCACACAAAATTAGATAAACTTCATAATACAACGACCACGTACTCTACACCAAACCAATGCAATGCTCAGGTTATAATACCAATAATATGGCTACCGTTCCAAGTATCTTTTTTTTGTGAAAGTATTGTGGATTGTGTGGATTAGTACGAGGTGAAGGTAACTAATTTGTACCGTCTGGTTAACCACGACGCGGATATGAGAGGGCGTGCAGAACGGTAGAAACGGGATGTTTCCTGCAAGTTATCTAAGGTTCTGGTCACATGATCGTCTGCAATAAGTGAGAAATAATTCCAAAGGGCGGAATCACAGCCTGATTTCCTGAAATTGCTGTTCTCTGCTTGCTTTCCTATACTCAATAACATGCAACTCGCTATCACTACAATTCACGAATGTTGAAGAAAAGAAGATTTAAATAAGATAATGCATTTTGCCATCCCAAACTCGTGCACCCGAAGTTCCGTACTGAGAAGTTAACTTTAGGTCCAGCGCTGAGTAACTGAACGTAAAACTAAAATTACAGTCAAAATAAATTCATTAAATGAAGGGCTCGGGTGTAAAACATGGTAAGTGACATCTTACCATGTACATCTTACCCGTACCATTTTACCAAAATGATCAAAATGTCACAAACAGTTCAATCTGTTCTTTATACTTGATTTTTTGTGATTTTCTTGCCACCTGAAGTGAAATGAAGGAAGGTTTTTTCACCGTAACACTGGATTGCTCAATATCCCTCGAAACGATCTCCTCTCAGCGGATGATAGTGCATGAGAACTATTGGGAGTGGAGAGGTCCAAGGGCAAGGTGCAACGGGGGTATTTCTCCAACAATCTCTCTTTCAAACGATCATTAACAGATCTGCAGCAATAGCAACGTATTCACAATTAAAGTGAAACAAGAAAGTACAATAAATATAAGAATGAAACGTAATTGATTTATATTAATAGAAAAACTAAACACAATGTTTCACATCCGTGGCGAAGTGGTTAGCATAGCGTGCTACGACACCTTAGGTTCCGGGTTCGAATCCCGGCCTGGGCATGGGTATTTGTGAGTGTCCCTTCATCGGTTTCATTGTATATCAGCCATTTCAATCTTCGCGATTAGCCAAAAGTGGCAGAAAAGCGAAGAAAAATAAACCAATTCAATCAATCAATCTTTCAGCTGTTCCATAATAAAACAATTTCAACAATTTTGAAACTAATTGACATCTTTAACCAATTAGTAAGGAAATCAGTTTGCTACTTGATGCAAATCTGATATTTATAAATGTAAAAAGATAATTGCTTTAAATGTATTTAATAATGTTATTTTTAAATATTTAGTGATTTTGTAATTAGTAATGTTGTATTTAATTACGTATACATATTAGAGCGCACGTGCGTGTAGATTAAGATCTTTCCCCCCTCAAACAGTGATTTCACACCATGTACACGAAGCAAATAGAAGAAGAGTCAGTATTGATTGATTGATTTGGTGTTTTAAGTCCACTTTATGCACAGTAAGCCTAATCGGAACTGGACCTACAGTTTAAAGTGGGATCCAAACCACTATGTGCCTCCAGCGGGCATCGAACCCGGTACCCCTTTATTACAATGCGACGACGAAGAGTCAATATGATGATGTTACACCCATATTCTGCCTACCGTTTCAAAGATACGGGCGTCCCTAATTGTTTCATGCCCAACGCTGTCGCTTTGTAATCAAGGGATTCCGAGATCGAACCCTCATGCCTGCTTGGGGTAGATTGATCAGAGGCTCGAATCCCACTTTAAACTGTAGGTCCTTCCCGATTAGCCTGTCATGCAAAACGTGGACTCAAAACAAAGTTAAACCACAGATGAATGTGGTTTGACCAAAGTTTTGCTTTGACACGTAGGCTATATTAAACGATGAAACAACATTGAACCCCCACCCTTCACTCATCCGTTTTGCTTTGTAGTTCGCATGTATTGACTTCAGTTATATCCTACTTAAGTGGATGATGGACCAAGTTTGATGGACACATATTACCAACGATGGCAAAAACGAAGTACGTAGTGACTAGCAGCTAATGCAAACGCAATTTTGAGTCTGTAGCTTTTCCGACCGGGGGATGAGACTTCCTGGCGCCATTCTTTAACCCGCTGACGCTGCCAACAAGGGAGGCCAGGAAGCAAGTTGCACAGCATTAGCTATCGCCTGTGGCGTTCTGAAAGCCCACTGTGGAAAATAAAGGAACCCACCAAAGAGTGTTTTCTTTTTACTTTGTACAGTCAACGGCAAAGAAATGGTAGGCAAATTGTCCATTGCTATCTTCATTACTTTTTATTCTACATCCTGTGCTGTTTTAAGGAATCACACTATGCTGGTTCGAAGCAGGCATTGCCCTCTTCATATGACGTCATTATTTCAATTCAGTATCATCAATACAGACTGAATGAAAATGGTGGTGGACAATTCTCCTACTGTTTCTTTCGCCGCTGAGTGTACAGCAGAACTGTTAAATACATTTATAAAATGATCAGAAAATATTTTAACTTTAGATCAATCCGTCTTTTCTTCAAAAAAAAATCAGCCTGAGGCTATCCAACTACTCTTCTTTAGCCAATAAATTTAAAGACGTTAAAAGCATGAAGCTTGTACAAAATTATGTAACGAGATTGCTAATTTGAAGCAAGTATATATGATAAAATATTTTGAGACTCTTTTTAATGAACGCAAAGCAATGTCCATTTTCTGCAGCGACCAGTTTATTCGTCCAAGAAACTTATGTAAGTTAATTAGATAACTAACCACTTCTACTCGTTCCTTTGGGCCGGCGCCAGAAGGCAGAGTGGTTAGCACATCGCGCTAGGACGCCAGGGGTCCCGGATTCGAATCTAGGCCTGGGCATGGAAGTTTGTGAGTGTGCATTCATCAATTTCATCATGTTATCACTCATCCTCATCTTCGCAAATTAGCCAAAAGTGGCACAAGAAGCGAAGTAAAGTAATGCAATTTAATTAATCAATCGTTCCTTTGGGGCAGTTAGGAGATTCAGTTGAGACGCGATTGAGTAATGTGGAACGGCTTCACCCCTAAATAAAACCGAGACGCAGTACGATAATATTTTCTTTCGCCCTTCTTTCGCTTAGATGTTCGACTGTGCATTATGGCAATTGCCAGTGAGTCACTGATAAAGTAAGAACATAAATGTGAAGGATAATGGCAGGTTGACGTGTGAATATACAAAATTATTGCTTTGGAGTACCTAAATGTAAAATCGTCGCGATTAAGAAAACAGGAAGAAAAGCCACGTAAAATATACAGTGCATTCAATTTAAAATTGAACCCACAGGAAAAGCATCATGAGAGTAAGTATTAATTTCATTTTTTATTTCCTGGCCTCTTCGTTCCACACCAAGCTACGTGACTATTCAGCCGTCGTGTTACCATTACAAACAAAAAAATGCATTGCGTTAGGTATTCGTAAATGGGGGGACTGCGGTACAATATTAAATTGAACGCGCTGTATCTAAATAACCGAACATAAATTGTTGTTTATTAACTTTGGATTTTCGTTTTGTGTTGCTTGCGATTTAGAAACAGTACCTGAATACTTTTTTCCGAAAGAAGCACTGCACAGGCACACAGCCTCCACATGTGTGCATATGTATAAGTGTGTGATTAGAAAATAAATATGAATGATAAGAAACGTTATACTTTTTAAAGATGGTGGAGTTATTGATTTACCGTTACTTGAAAATACCGGAATCTCAGGTATTGGCAACACCGAAATATCGATATATCGAAACGGTACCTTCGCTATTTTCCGGTACTTTCTGCATCTTCAATGTAACCGGTATTTCGAGATATTGAACCCCGGTATCTAAAACTCACTCCATACTCCTGATATTCTGAGACTGACACTTGCAAGGTATAAGTTTACTCACCAGCACTTGCCCGACCCTGTGGCCGAGTGGTTAGCACATCGCGCTGCGACGCCAAGGGTCCCGGGTTCGAATCCCGGTCGGGCTTGGTAGTTTGTGAATGTCCATTCATCAATTTCATCATTTCATCACTCATCCCCATCTTCGCAAATTAGCCAAGAGGCACAAAACGCGAAGTAAAATAAACTAAATCAAATTTAAAAAAAACTCTCCAGCACTTGAAATGAGAAGGGAAAGGAAAGGGGGGGGGGAGATTTCTCGCACCCATAAGCAAAGATGAAGACATGGGACTGGATCACAATTCTGCCATTGATGGCAACAACTAGGGTGATGTTTTAGCCCCTTTTAGCCCTAATGAGTATCACCTCACCTCACGTCACGAAGCCTCCGGGGTGTCACTTCGCGAGGTTTTCTTTCTCCTGATAGGAGAGGGAGCTCTTAGTTTTACCATGCGATGGGGCAAAAAGAGCCGACATCTGGGCAAAGCATGTCAAGCTGTTGATCACGTGGCCTCGGGTTAGAATCTCGACCGTCCACCAAACTTTACGTTGGAGAGAAAGGAATTTCAAATGGGCGCGGTAGGAAGAGAACCAACGAAACGCGCGCATTCATGTAATAAAAAGATGTTCATCTAAAACGTTGTTAAATGTTTAAAAAACCATACTTGACTGATCGAAATCAAATTATTTCAAGGATGGGGTCGACTTCTCACATGATCACTCTTTTGGATTGCCTCTAATTGTGGTCATCCATTCTTAACATACTCATTTCTTTATTCCATTGATTTTGAAGTGGAGATGAGTGGAGTGTCAGGAAATGTCGTTAGAGGACGCAGTTGTGGGGGCAAAAAGTGCCAAAATATGGGAGGAGGCAACTACCCCCACGCCCCCATAATCGCCGCCACTGTGTATAATCCTATTATATTTAATATTATTATTAATAATATGTTAATGTAATTGACCTTGTTCACCAAGAAGTGATTCCATGGCTGATGGTTACTGTGGCACGATATTAAGGGAGTAGCCTCGGCTGGAATCTACGATGGAGTTATTTTTTATGTAATCCGCTTCGTGACCTAATTACTTCATTTCCTTGAGTTTAACTTGCTGGTATATATAGTGCACCGTAAAGCAGGCAAAATTAAAAAAAAAATCCTGTAATGGTTGCATAATCGGGGTATATTTAGTGCTGCTGAAACTATTGATTAATTTGGTTTATTTTACTTCGCATTTCTGCCTCTTAATTGTAAAGTTGAGGATGAGTGATGATTGATTGATTGATTTGGTGTTTTAAGTCCAGTTTATGCACAGTAAGGCTAATCGGGACTCGACCTACAGTTTACAGTGGGATCAGAACCACTATGTGCCTCCACCGGGTATCGAACCCAGGACTCCTTGATTACAAGGCGAAGACGCTACCACTGCGCCATCGATGAGTGATGATATAGCCTAATGAAATTGATGAAGAGACTCGCACAAACACCCATGCCCTGGCCAGGATTCGAACCAGGGACCCCTGGCGTCGTAGCACGCTATGCTAACCACTACGCCACGGAGGCCGGCTGCTGAAACCCTCGATATACGGGATCAGTTATCTGTACTCGAAAATATGACCTCTAAATATCGATATACTGAGAACCGACATTTTCAGTATCATCGGTAACCAACATAAAGTACTCTCTTTAATGGTGACATTCATTTATATCTTGTAAGGTTGAGTAGTAGAGGCACTAACGTTAGGCCCTACGAGAATATTTGTGCGCGTCTGTACTTATTTTCTCTCATCTACCAACCACTTCGAATCATTGTTATCTTTGCGATAGAGACGGCCGAAACACGCCCGCTCAAGTAAAGACGATTTTATTATTATCACTATTAATATTATTATGGGTTCTATATATTCTTATGTTGTGTATGTTCTTATAGTAGTGATTATTCTAAGCAAAGATCCTCTTAAAGGACGCAAAGTGTTCACTCAAATATTAATACATTTTGTCAAAATGTTAACAATTCGGCATTAACAATGCTTTAAATTGCAATTGATTTTGTAATGTTTAAAAATGTTATAAAAATAAATTTAACTATATCCATGTCTATATGTCCCGTTTTTTTTATTTTAGAAATCTCGCAACCCTACTTACAGGGGAAGAGGGAAACTACGTTCAAAACGTAAATACTCTCATGTAAAATGATAGTAACAACAGAGAAGTAGGGGAGAAATGTTTTCAGCACTCTGAACTCAATATTTCACATGCATGTACTACATGAGAAGCAGCAAATTGAACTTTCCTGAAGGATAAATGGAAAATCTGCTGCTACCAGGGGGCTCTGGGTTCTACTCTAACTCCGCGGTATTAATTCGAGGAGACGATTTGATTTTCTTCACATATTGACACACATGCTAGCCTTTCATGAAAATCCGCGCTTTTAGAAATTAATACATGATTTATCTTCTGCAGAGTGTAAGAATTTTTTCTTCCGATAAAATTAACAACAACGAAATAATAATAAAAAAAAATAACCAGAAATCAACAAAGTGAATAACATCGATTGCTTTTATTTACCTTTTGATATATTACCAAAGCAATTACAGACTTTTTTTTAATACTGCCGATACTGTGCGTAAATGCAATCAGTACCCCTTTCCCCAAAATAATATGTTTACTGTCTCTTTATATATCTCTGGCTCTAATTAATTATTTATTGCCACGTAATACTGATGAAACTGACATAGTAATTCGAACTCAGAATTTATTGTGCTAAGATAATGAGTCAACCGACATTTAACAATCGTTACTTCCTTTAACTTTTCCAGGCAGGCATAGCCGAGATATATAAAACAACGTTTCGATTATAATTCTGTTGGTTAAAGTTGGATAATTTTTCGTAAGTAACGAAAACGCTTTGCTCGTTTCCGAATAGCACTTTTCAGTAAAAAGAAATTATAGATTGATCGAGTTCGTGTTTTAAGTCCACTTTACATACAGTATGGACCGGACTAGACCTACAGTTTAAACTGGAAACCTAACCATGTTATGCCTCAATTGGTTATCGAACCCAGGACCCTTTGATTACAAGGCGGCGACGTTAACACTACGCCAACAAGGAGTCCCGGTTGTATAAACCGTATCCCCCCTATGTTATCGCGAAGTACGCCGTGTTATTTTATATTCTACCGTTGTCCTCGGTCTCCTTAGCGATTTTCTTTCAATCCTCAAATTTTGTATTGCATATGGCATAGTTATAAACATAGTGTGATGGACAACTTGCCTGCTGCTGCAGCTGCAAACTTAAAATAAGAGAATGCAAGTAAAATTACGTATTGCAAGTTTAATTTGTGGAAGCAAACGTTATCTTTTTCCTTCCTTGATTCCTACCCTTCCCCGACCCTTCTCCAGACTTCGACACTGACACAGCTTGCAGAAGCATTCTTCCCAAACTTGTTTCTGTCGGACTCAAGTGCTAGGGGGAATAAGCATTGGATCGTATCGTTTCTCAACCTATGGGGCGCGACCCACTGCTGGGTTACAAGAGGGTGTTTGGTGGGTCGCAAAGTCGGGCTTGAGAATTTACTTACTGTCTTACAAAACTATTACATTTAAAATACTAGTATATATTGTTTCAATATTTTAAATTCAACCAATGTTGTCCGTAGTCTAAGCTTTACATTTCTGTTATGTGCATCCTACCATTGCTTTTCACCGGCATCTCTCAATTTCAGCTTTTAAAATTCTATATGTATGGCACTTTTCTAGAATGAAGTATGTGAAATTTGTTTAAGCAAGCGTAAAAGAGGACTTCGTAAATTACTCGATGTTAGCAAAAACACGTACTATTATAAACTGGGTGCACACCCCTTCAAGTAATTCTGCCGGCACCCATACTTGTGGGTTCCGTGAAGTGTAATATTCTTCAGGGTGGGTCCCGAACTGAAAAAGGTTGAGAACTACCTGATTAGAGGCCCTGATTGATTGAATTTATTTTACTTCGCTTTTCTGCTACTTCTGGCTAATCGCGAAGAAAATAATGAGTGATGAAATTCAAGAAGAGACTCTCACAAAGAACCCCAATTCCCAGTTCGGGAATCGAACTAAGAACTAGTGGCGTGCTACCCACTTCGTCACGCAGGGCGGTGCACTAAAGGAAAACTTGGAATTGGATTCCGCACAGAAATGCGTACAGAGTAAGCGAATGGTGGGTGACGTTTTCTGAATACTGTAGGAAATAATTAAAGAGTTGATTTAAGTCCCGAGAATGAAGAGAATTCGTTCAAACCTAATCGGGTTTGGACGGAATTCAAGCATATATGTGCCTCCACCGGACATGAATTCGAGACCCTTGATAAAAAGGTGACAGCATTACCAGTGCACCATCAATATAAACGGCTTGAAAACATATTGCCCCTTTGCTCGTTTCAAGATGACTGTCAGTTAGAGTCAGCGCCAGGGTGCAGGTGCAGTCCCTGGAGGTCTTTCAGAACAAATTTAGAGAAAACCGAATGACATATAGTACAGACAGATGCCTTTTATCATTTTTCTGAAAATTTATCCAAATGCTGTTTATACGGCCTTACTAAAAAAAACCTTGCGAAAAACACTTCGTTATGTGTTGCCGAACAAAGTTCATACATTGCTGAAGACATTATTAGAGATCACAATCAAAATTATTTGGTTATACCATACAGTGTTGTAACGAGGCTAGAAAAAGCCATTTTACCTATCGTATATTAATTTTAAAATGTGACTTTTTGTCGTAGTTTTCTTAAGTAGTCCAGTTGCTTATGCCAAATCACAGGAATGTAAAAGCTTTAATAACATAAATTGGGGGAGAAATTATCTCACACAAACTAATTTCGAAGCATTAGGTGACTGTAACATCTAGAAACAATAGATTTCGTTAATATAACTTGCCTGATAATTGCAGGACAAACCACATTGTTGGAAATTGATATTGCTGAAATTAATGTCGAATTATAAGGAACGATTGATTGATTTATTTGCTTTATTTTAATCCGCTTCTTGGGCCACTTTTTGCTAATTTGCGAAGATGGGGATGCGTGATGATATGATGAAATTGATGAATGGACACTCACAAACATCCAGGTCAAGGCCGGGATTGAATCCTGGGCCCCTGGTGTCGTAGCGCGATGTGTTAACCACTCCACCACGGGGGCCGACTTATCAAGAACGAAACAAGTTTCAAAATATTAAATTTCGTATGTAAATAAATCACCGAATGCATAGTCCGCGTATGCGTATGTTGTAAAATTCGAAAGTCTTTTGTTTGGTCACGGGCCGGAGGGGGGTTATAATATGGTGGAGCAGTGGTGGCGATTAGGGGGGCGAGGGGGGCACTTGCCCCCTGTTTTTCGTCACTTTTGCCCTTGCACTGTGCTAAACCTTATCTTCAAAGGGGAATATTGTCTTTGCCCCCGCGGTTTTGGAACCCAATCGCCGCCACTGGGGTGCAGCATTTCCTTTCGTCATTCGGAGCTGTGCCGTTATCCTGTAAACACATTGTCTATGTTAACTTGACGCTCACGTGTCGAACAACCACGAAATTGTTTTTTTCGTTTTTTTTATTTTTTATTTTAGTGAATTGTATTGGTCTTCTTGTGCTTATGTGATTTTTTCTCATGATGGACAATACACACATATTGTAATGTCTCCTTTGCCCTCCGTGAGCACGCCTATGAGAAGGATTGTTACTGCTGTGGCTTTCCATCCAAACTATGATTTAGAACGGTCTTCTTATCCTGAACAGGTATGGAACTTTTGAAAGATCCTAGGTGATTACTTTGAAGATCTGCCTCTTAAAGGAGGAGTTCAATGATGCATGGATTCAACAAACACAGAAACGCTCAGGTCGTTAGACCTGACTCAACTTTTATTCATTTTTATTATTTTACTTCACTTTTCGGTCACTTTTGACTAATCGCGAGGATGAGGATTAAGTTGATGAAGTGACACTCACATCCATGCCCAGTCGAGAATTCGGAACATTGGACGCCGGGCGACAAGTAAATCGTGTTCACAACCGTTGACTTCGTAGTAACCATTTATCTACTCGTCATTAAATGAACACTGACGTCATCGAAGCTGCTACCTTCGAGATATAAATAATCATCAAGACTTAAGTTTCGGTTGTGATAAATTGTAGACAGTTGTTGCTTCATTCTGCGTGCAACATTTCATCGTAACCTAACCTCTCGATTTCAATGCACCGTGCTGTTTGACACGCTCTTCTTTTCAACATTTCACTCGTTTCTCTTCACCGTAGAATGATGCCATAATAATCGCAGAAACTCAATGAATCGTCACATTGTTATAAAAATGGCAGCGTTCAACGTTGGCTTCGATTTAGGGGACAGTTGCTCCCCATTTTTTGCCTCCGCACTATGGCATCTTAATGCTCTAACGGAACCTCGAGCAAAACAACCTGCGCAGACCCGCGAATCCCGTGCACCGTACCCCCGCGAGTAGAGGAGGGGGAGAGTGGGCCATGCTTCCTTATGGCCCGATGTGTAGGGAAGAAGGAGAGCTGAGCGGGGATTTTCCGTCCCAAGGTTTTTCCTTGTGGTCGATCTATAGGCCTTGTCTACCAAGAGACAGTAAACTTTCCTTGTCCCCCGCCCCCCCCGTTTGGCACCAAAAGTTGCCAGAAGGCCACCACTAGTCGTAAACATACACTTGTGAGGTTCTATCTATACCCCTTAAAAATATGTTGTTCAGCCCCCCCCCCCCCGAAAGAAATTTCTGGATACGTGCCTGATTGCAAGCTTATTTTGTGTAAGTAAATGTTTTCTTTTCCTTCCCTGATTCCTGCTCTCTCCTGACCCTTCTCCAGACTTCGAGGTGCCATGCACTGAGACAGCCTACAAAAGCATTCTTCCAAAACTTGTTTCTGTTCGACGCTCAAATGCTAGGGGGAATAAGGCATTAGATCGCATCGTTTCTCAACCTATGGGGCGCGACTCACAGCTGGGTTCCGAGGGGATGTTTGGTGGTTCGCGAAGTCGGGCTCGAGAATTGATTTACTGTCTTAAAAATCTATTAAATTACTAAGATATATTGTTTCATCATTTTAAATTCAACCCGTGTTGTACGCAGTCTACATTTCTGTTATGTGCACCCTACCATTGCATCTCTCAATTTCAGCCTTTTAAATTATATATGTACGGAACTTTTCTAGAATGAAGTATGTGAAATTTGTTTAAGCAAGCGTAAAAGAGGGCTTCTTAAAGTACTCGATATTAGCAAAAATACAATTATAAACTGGGTGCATACCCCTACAAGTAAATCTGCCATGCTTGGGCGTCCAGTGAGGTGTAGTATCCTTCAAGGTTGATCCCGGACTGAAAGTGGTTGAGAACTACCTGATTAGAAGTTTCAAGATGGCTGTCAATTAAAGTCAGCGCCAGGGTGCAGATGCAGTCCTGGAGGGTTTAAGAGCAAATTTGGAGAAAACCGAATGACATACATTACAGACAGATGGCTTTATCAATTTTCTGAAAATTTATCCAAATGCTGTTTATACGGCTTTACTAAAAAGCACCTCGTTACGTGTTGCCGAACGACGTTCATACATTGCTAAACACATTATTAGAGTTCAGAATCAAAATTATTTTCTTATGCGATACAGTGTTGTAACGAGGCTACAAAAAGCCTTTTTACCTAGGCCTGATCATCGTATATTAATTTGAGAATGTGACTTCTCGTCGTACTGTCCACTTGCTTATGCCAAATCACAGGAATGTAAAAGCTTTAATAAGATAAATTGGGGGAGAAATTATCTCACCCAAACGAATTTTTGAAGCATTAGGTCACTGTAACATCTAGAAAGAATAAATTTGGTGATTATAACTTGCCTCATAATTGCAAGACAAACTACATCGTTGAAAATTAATATCACTGTCGAATTATCAAGAACGATTGATTGATTGATTTGCTTTATTTTACTTCGCTTTTTGTGCCACTTTTGGCTAATTTGCAAAGATAGCGATGAGTGATGGTATGGTGAAATTGATGAATGGACATCAAACATCCATGTCCAGACTCAGACCGGGATTGAATCCGGGGCCCCTAGTGTCGTAGCGTGATGTGTTAACCACTCCGCCACGGGGGCCGACTTATCAAGAACGAAACAAGTTTTAAAATATTATATTTCGTATGTGGAAATACTGCATTTGCCCCCCCCCCCCGGTTTTGTAACCGAATCGCCGCCACTTAAGCACAAGAAGACCAATTCAATTTTCTCATGATGGACAATACACACATATTGTAGAGTCTCCCTTGTCGTCCGTTCGCACACCTATGAGAGGGATTGTTACTGCTGCGGCTTTCCATACAAAGTGTGATTTAGAACGGTCTTCTTATCCTGAACAGGTATTGAACTTTTGAAAGATCCTAGGTGATTACTTTGTAGTTCTGCCTCTTAAGGGAGGAGTTGAACGATGCATGTATACAATTGATGAATAACCCAACACACAGAAACTCTCAGGTAGTTATACTTGACTCAACCTTTTATTAATTTTTATTATTAACTTCACTTTTCTGCCACTTTTGACTAATCGCGACGATGAGGATGAAGTTGATGAAGTAACACTCACATCCATGCCCAGTCCAGAATTGGGAACATTGGGAGCCGGCGACAAGTAAATCGAGTTCACAACCGTTGACTTCGTAGTATCTTATTCTACAGACAAAGCCGTTGATCCCCGTTTATCTGCTCGTCCCCCCTTCGAGTTTGCGTGATCAAAGGTTTATTTACCGGTGGGAGCTCCAATTTCCGTCGTTTGAAGTTCTGACCACGTGTTAACCAATTAACAAGCATTTGTTATACAGGGACGTTTTGCCACGGAGTTTATTCATCATAACTGTTATGGAGATGATGAATAGATAAGATGGGCGGCAAAATATTAACAAAACAGGCTAATATGCTAACCACTAGATCAGCTTATACTGTGTTTCACGCTAAACAGAGCCGAATTCTGTCACCGGGTGATTCAAGCGTGTTACGATGTGCCAGCTGCAAAGTTATGTAACAGTGGCATATCTACAAGGAGGTTTAGAGCAACTATCCTAAAACAAACGCCAAATTTAGGAAAAGATTGCACGATCTTGGCGTGGTAAGAAATAACTCATGCTCACATCCCTTTACTACATTTATGGGTACGACACCGAAAGCGTGGGATTTCCTTATGTAACGATGACAGGAAACGGGGTGTAAGGGATGACTTTCCTGCAAGCGCTTCTCTTCCACGTATTACACCCTGGGCTCACGGAAGGGTGAGCGGGGGGTTGCCACTAGGCTATCCCAGGCTATAACCTAGGGCCGCACAAAAATGAGACGTACATGGAAGAAGTTTCTAGCACTTAAATAAGTTCTTACATCATGACCCTACTTTCAAAGGTCACGTAATAAAATAATATGTACAATTTTATTGCTCGAATATAAACAGTTGTTCCTCGAAAGAACGAATGTAAACATTTTAAATGCCGACAATTAAAAGTCAAGTGGAGGGATATTGACGGTTGAAATAATTGTTTCTCGGTTCGCGTCTGGTGTGGCTACCGTAATGTAGTGTTGGTTTGGTTTCCTTTAGCGCGTGTGCGGTATTAGTGTTGTATGGCGAAATACATATTGAAAGTGGCAGCTTTAAAGGAAAACGAAGTTTAGTAGTTATGCACCCCCGTTGAAGTCGATAAATCAATTGATTGGAAAAGATCGATCAAAGATCAATTGATGACCAAGCAGTGTGGGCAAGCAAGGGTGGGTGTTTTGAGCGTTTTGATTGGCTGTTGTGAAAAAGTGGGCGGGGCTTAATGATATGGACTTCCTGTTGTGAATGAGGAGCTTGAAAGGGGGGGGAGGGTTTGATAAGTTTGAGATTGCGGGTTTCCTGTTGTTAATGACTGATTGATATGGGTTTTAAGGAAAACATAGCGGCGAGAGTCGGTTTCCTCGTCTGGGTGATGAGTCATTCCGGGGAGGAGGAAAAGTAGGCGGTGACGGTTGGTTTTCTCCGAATTGGAGTATGTGTTTTCGTGAGAGTCACGTGACTGTGACGTCACAAAATGGAAGTCACGTGACCAGATTATATTATTAAGTTATTATTAATTTAAATAGGAGTATTATTATTATGAATTGTTTTAATTTCTGTGACGCCATTTTGTTTTTGTTGTTATTTTGGTGTGTGATGTTATATATAAATTGGAGTACGTGTTTCCGGTGTTTGAGAACAGATGGCGTTGATGAGTCTGAAATTCTCGGATTATTATTATTATTATGAAATGTGTTAATTTCTGTGACGCCATTTTGTTTTTGTTACGCTATTTTGGCGTGTGACGTCATATATAAATTGGAGTACGTGTTTCCGGTGTTTGAAAACAGATGGCGTTGTTGAGTCTGAAATTCTCGGAAATGGGTACGTGTATCCGGTGTTTGAGGAGAGATGGCATTGATGAGTCATTCTGGGAAATTCGACAGTTTTCGTCCTGTAGTCAAAAAGTAAGAATTAAAACGCTGTTCAGGCTCTGAAAAGCATAATGATTCAACATTTTCCTGAAGATCATCTTTGGTTTGCTTTGGGGAGAAAATGAGTTTCAAAAAAAATATTAGCATTGAACGCGATTTGTTGCAACACCGATATTATATAATTACTCACCTGTAGAGTTTCAGTACGTGTAAGAATTTCTGTGTATATATTTTGTAAACTGATGATCGACACCAATAAATGTTGCGATGTGTAAATAGGAACTTATTATTTGACAAAATGAAATTAATATAAGGTACTTACATTGTCCCCGTTCTCCATTCTGATCCTTCGTTAACAATTTCAAAGTGTGAAATGATCGTAGAGAAACATATGCAGCTGCCGCAAACACAGATTCCAGTATCATATCGCCTTTCAAGATAGTAAGTTAATTGCTGAATCTGGCTAATTGGTATATCCGGTAAACTCTGATTGCAGTATCATATCAAATTTGTGTCAACACTTGCGAGATGAACTCACTGCTGGCTAATCGGCATATCCGGGAAATTTGGATCGCAATATCATATCAAGTTGGTGTCAACAGTTGCGAGATATCTAATTGCTGCATGTGGTTGATTGTTTGGCAGACTCTGATAGAAAAATAATAAGGGTCTAATTAAATATACAGCTCTCTGACAGCCCTGTCGAGAAGTGTTGAGATAAACTGTTCTAATATAAAGTTCTTTTTTCTGTTTCCCAATGTAATGTTATGAACCGATCGGTAGGAAAAGTCTACAAATATGGATGTTATTAGTTGAGGCAGGTGTCTCCCATAATAAAGATGTATTTTATAATATTGGTTATATATGTTTTATAATGGGTTTGGTGGTATAAGTCCACTTTATGCACAGTAAAGCTAATCGGGATCGGACCTACAGTTTGAAAGTAGGATCCGAACTTCTATAAGCTTTCACAGGGAATATATATATATAAATATAACATATATATATAATATATGATATATATAATTTTTGAACTTGACCTCGATCTTTGACCTTGACCTTAACCTTTGACCTTGACCTTAACCTTTAACCTTGGCCTTAACCTTTGACCTTGACCTTGGGATTGACCTTGACCTTTGACCTGACCTTGACCTTCAAAATTTCAAATTCGAATATCTCGGCTTCTAATTGAGGTAGAGGGATAATTCAAACGCTATTATACTCAGAAAAACATGCTCTTTCAGATGAACCAGGTTTCATCCTCCGCCAGTTTTCTATTTTCTTTATTTACGGTCGGAGACTTTTGATGTTACAATCAAATGAAAGGTCTTGCCGTGCAGATTCCGAATATGCAATCACTTCCGGTCTAGCTGAATTAGGACCGGCAGGACGACTGTTTAAATTTTATTTCCGGTCGGAGATCTTTGATGTTACATTCAGATGAAAGGGCTTGCGGTGCAGATACCGAATATGTCATAACTTCCGGTCTAGCTCAATTAGGACCGGCAGGACGACTGTTTAAATGTTTTGCATTTATATAAGTAGTTATGCACCCCCGTTGAGTCGAGTAGTTATGCACCCATGTTGAGTACGATATTTTTTATTCTTTTTTGAAAATTTCAAATTTGAATATCTCGGCTCCTAATCGAGATAGAAGGATGATTGATAGCTTGTTGGACTCGGAGTGAAGTCCTCTTTCCGGTGAACCAGGTTTCATTGTTCTAGGACCAGTGGTTTCCTACTTTCTTTATTTTCAATCGTAGACCCCCCCTTCCGACCACTGTAATGAAAGGTCTCGACGTGCAGATTACGAATATATAATCAGATTCGCTCTACGTCGATTAGGGGAGGAGCTAGAGCCTTTTGAATTTTTTTTTTTTTTTTTTTTTTTTTTGGCGAAAACTTAAAATCGCTGTAACTCGGCTCCTAATCGAGATAGAAGTATGATTGATAGCTTGTTGGACTCGGAGTGAAGTCCTCTTTCCGGTGAACCAGGTTTCATTGTTCTAGGACCAGCGGTTTCCTAGTTTCTTTATTTTCAATCGTAGACCCCCTTCCGACCACTCTAATGAAAGGTCTCGACGTGCAGTTTACGAATTTGTCATCACTTCCGGTCTAGTTCAATTAGGAGCCGAGCTATTTCCTTATCTACGTCCTTCTTCCTTTGTCGATAGATAAACCTTATCTACGTCCTTCTTCCTTTGTCGATAGATAAACATTTCGGACGTTCCTTCGTTAAGAATTTATCTACATCCTGTGTTTACAGATAAACATGAAAACCGTTACATAGCGATATCTACGAGGAAAACATGTGGTGAAGACGGTTAACCATTTCCAGGATAATTACATAGGGTCAGTAGAACCGTTAGGATCGGAGATATTGAGTAAAATGTGTAAGTTTTTCTGAATTTGAAACTCTTATTTCGTCGAATAAAATACAGCATAACACGTATGGAACAAACTGTACATGGTGTTTTTAAAATAAAAACAAATATTGGTAGTATGTATTGTAAATTGAGTAAATATGTAAGATCTGTCCAATTAATAAATAGAGCGGTGTTTACATACAAAAGTAATGTTATTATTGCGTTGCACTTGGGTGTGGCTCTTATGCCTCGAACGCGTTCGAGGCAATAAGAGAAAGCGAATTTTTAAGGGGCGTAGGCGGTTGTTTTCAACTTTTAAATGTTTATATTGCGTAAGGAATGTGCTATCAGATTAAAATGTGAAGGTACGTGCCAGCATTCCGATGAACAACGTGCACTTTCGGCGACTTGGGTCATCGCCGAAGTGCGTAAAGCTTGCAGTTTAGGCTACAAAGTGTTGTCGGATGTGTGAAAGTATAAAACATCCATATACGACCCTGTCATAAAACTGGAGGACTTTTTGCTGGTTATGTCAACACCTTCTTGAAAATAAAACAGGAAGCGAACGGCTGGCCTTCATGGTGTCAGAACGACGAGGATAAGAAGAAGTACATACCGAATGCTTTTAATTTTGGAGTTCTTATTTGGCGGAATAAAATGCAGCATAATACTGATGGCGCCCACTGTACATGGTGTTTTTTAAAAATAAAAAATAACTATCGGTAGTATGAATTGTAAATAAAGTAAAGGGTGTAAAATGTTCTGAATTTTGAATCTCTTATTTCACCGAATAAAATACAGCATAATACTTATGGAGCCCACTGTACAAGATGTTCTTAAAATGGAAACAAATATTGGTAGTATGTATCGTAAATTGAGTAAAATGTGTAAGTTTTTCTGAATTTTGAAGCTCTTATTCCGTCGAATAAAAATACATCAAAATACTTATGGAGCCCACTGTACATGGTGTTCTTAAAATGAAAACAAATATTGGTAGTATGTATTGTAAATTGAGTAAAATGTGTAAGTTTTTCTGAATTTTGAAGCTCTTATCCGTCGAATAAAATACATCAACTTATATATTTATAGAACATACTTTTTTCCTCAAATTATATAACCGACATTATAATATGCACTCTTATTAGTGGAGAGCTCAGTGCATAAAACGGATTTTCAACATCAGTTCAATCCGGCACCCGATAGATCGGACACTTTATACCATACCCTCGTATATTTCTGTACAGATCAGTCTCGGTGCACAAAACGGATTTCGAATACCAGTTGAACCCGTCATTCGAGCAATTGATCGGTTTCAAAATCAGTTCAATCAGCCTCCCAATAGATCGGGCACTTTATACCATGCCCTCGTATATTTCTGTGCCGATCAGCCTCGGTGCATAAAATGGTTCAGCCTCGGTGCATAAAACGGATTTCAAACAGACACCGGGCCCTGACAAGACCCGAACATAGCTGACCCTTACAACACCCTCACGACCCGGACCCGGCTGACATGGATACCGATCCTAATGGAACACTGTAGGTCCTATGCTATTGCTATTATCATACAACCTGATTTCTACCGTGGCCTCGTATATTTCTGTCCCGATCAACCTAATTGCATAAAGTAAATTTTGTCCCGCTTAACCTATCCGTTCATAAAGCGGAATCCACTTCGATAGGCATAAGAGACGAATTTTTAAGGCGCGTAGGCGGTTGTTTTCAACTTTTAAATGTTTCTATTGCGTAAGGAATGTGCTATCAGATTAAAATGTGAAGGTACGTGCCAGCATTCCGATGAACAACGGGCACTTTCGGCGACTTGGGTCATCGCCGAAGTGCGTAAAGCTTGCAGTTTAGGCTACAAAGTGTTGTCGGATGTGTGAAAGTATAAAACATCCATATACGACCCTGTCATAAAACTGGAGGACTTTTTGCTGGTTATGTCAACACCTTCTTGAAAATAAAACAGGAAGCGAACGGCTGGCCTTCATGGTGTCAGAACGACGAGGATAAGAAGAAGTACATACCGAATGCTTTTAATTTTGGAGTTCTTATTTGGCGGAATAAAATGCAGCATAATACTGATGGCGCCCACTGTACATGGTGTTTTTTAAAAATAAAAAATAACTATCGGTAGTATGAATTGTAAATAAAGTAAAGGGTGTAAAATGTTCTGAATTTTGAATCTCTTATTTCACCGAATAAAATACAGCATAATACTTATGGAGCCCACTGTACAAGATGTTCTTAAAATGGAAACAAATATTGGTAGTATGTATCGTAAATTGAGTAAAATGTGTAAGTTTTTCTGAATTTTGAAGCTCTTATTCCGTCGAATAAAAATACATCAAAATACTTATGGAGCCCACTGTACATGGTGTTCTTAAAATGAAAACAAATATTGGTAGTATGTATTGTAAATTGAGTAAAATGTGTAAGTTTTTCTGAATTTTGAAGCTCTTATCCGTCGAATAAAATACATCAACTTATATATTTATAGAACATACTTTTTTCCTCAAATTATATAACCGACATTATAATATGCACTCTTATTAGTGGAGAGCTCAGTGCATAAAACGGATTTTCAACATCAGTTCAATCCGGCACCCGATAGATCGGACACTTTATACCATACCCTCGTATATTTCTGTACAGATCAGTCTCGGTGCACAAAACGGATTTCGAATACCAGTTGAACCCGTCATTCGAGCAATTGATCGGTTTCAAAATCAGTTCAATCAGCCTCCCAATAGATCGGGCACTTTATACCATGCCCTCGTATATTTCTGTGCCGATCAGCCTCGGTGCATAAAATGGTTCAGCCTCGGTGCATAAAACGGATTTCAAACAGACACCGGGCCCTGACAGGACCCGAACATAGCTGACCCTTACAACACCCTCACGACCCGGACCCGGCTGACATGGATACCGATCCTAATGGAACACTGTAGGTCCTATGCTATTGCTATAATCATACAACCTGATTTCTACCGTGGCCTCGTATATTTCTGTCCCGATCAACCTAATTGCATAAAGTGAATTCTGTCCCGATTAACCTATCCGTGCATAAAGCGGAATCCACTTCGATATTTTCTGGCCGCGAATAACCTCAGTGTATAAAGTTAATTCTGTCCTGATTAACCTATCTGTGCATAAAGTGGACTTTAAACATCTGTTCAATCCGCATAGATATATTCTGCTCCCGATTAACCATACATCCGATTTCCAATTAGCCTCAGTGCATAAAGTTAATTCACTCTTTTTATTTACCGGTACTATATAAAATACACACATCGAACACTCCATATTTACGGCATGCACTTTCCAGTTCGGTGGAGCGAATTATTTTGTCTATCACATCATCTACTTTTCTATTATGTTCGCGCCATGAATCACTCCACCGGTACATACCTGGGAAGCGATTTTCTTCCAGAAAATCTAACTCGTCGTTAAGCATGGGACTAATATTAGCAAAGTCGGTTATTTTCTTTACTCTACACCCATACGTGGCATGAGTGTAATCACCTACCACTATCTGCACAGCAGATTTCAAAATTGTATTCAATGCTGCTAAGGGTATAATATCGTACAGGGGAACCATGGATAAAATCCGCACCCAGATTTCCACTGGCACCTTCTCCATTTTTCGGCTGCAACTGTTCAATTTTCTGATGCCCGCTGTAGCAGGAAACTCTGAGAGGAAGTATTGCTATCTCAGGCATGCAGACCCAACAAGGAAGTTGCATCCGGACCGTTAATGACTCAACCCTACACGTATCTAATATGTGCATATGTTGCGACTATCACTGCAGAGTTTTTATTCTTCTGTAATGTCTTTATCAGTACAGTGCAAAGATGGAGGGAAAATATTTCCTAAGTATAGTGCAACGGAATAATAATAATAACATTACTTTTGTATGTAAACACCACTCTATTTATTACTTGGCCGCGGCTCACACATTTTACTCTATTGACAATACATACTACCAATATTTGTTTTCATTTTAAGAACACCATGTACAGTGGGCTCCAAAAGTATTTTGATGTATTTTATTCGACGGAATAAGAGCTTCAAAATTCAGAAAAACTTACACATTTTACTCAATTTACGATACATACTACCAATATTCGTTTCCATTTTAAGAACATCTTGTACAGTGGGCTCCACAAGTATTATGCTGTTTTTATTCCACCAAATAAGAACTCCAAAATTAAAAGCGGCTTCTAAATCAGCATTATTTTTACAATATTCATAGACAATTTGAAGAGTAATACTCATGGTTCTCACCGTATGCTGAAAGAACTACATAATTTGTATTCATGTCCAGATATTATCAGAATAATTAAATCAAGAAGACTTAGGTGGGGCAGGCCATGTGGCACGAATGGGAGAGTAAAAAGGAGTTTACAGAATTTTTGTTGGGAAACCTGATGGTAAGAGACCTGTAGGAAGACCAAGATGAAGATGGAGGGACAACGTTGAGATGGACCTAAGGGAAATCGGTAGGGATGGAAAAGAGTATATAGAACTTGCTCAAGAGTACAGAAATATACGAGGGTATGGTATAAAGTGTCCGATCTATTGGGTGCCGGATGTTGAAAATCCGTTTTATGCACTGAGTTCTCCACTAATAAGAGTGCATATTATAATGTCGGTTATATAATTTGAGGAAAAAAGTATGTTCTATAAATATATAAGTTGATGTATTTTATTCGACGGATAAGAGCTTCAAAATTCAGAAAAAAACTTACTCATTTTACTCAATTTACAATACATACTACCAATATTTGGTTCAATTTTAAGAACACCTTGTACAGTGGGCTCCATAAGTATTATGCTGTATTTTATTTGGTGAAATAAGAGATTCAAAATTCAGCACATTTTACACACTTTATTTTATTTACAATTCATACTATCGATAGTTATTTTCATTTTAAAAACATCATGTACAGTGGGGTCCATCAGTATTATGCTGCATTTTATTCGACCAAATAAGAACTCCAAAATTAAAAGCGGCTTCTAAATCAGCATTATTTCTTACAATATTCATAAACAATTTGAAGAGTAATACTCATGGTTCTCACTGTACACTGAAAGGACCACACCCAAGTGCAACGCAATAATAACATTACTTTTGTATGTAAACACCACTCTATTTATTAATTGGACAGATCTTACATATTTACTCAATTTACAATACATACTACCAATATTTGTTTTTATTTTAAAAACACCATGTACAGTTTGTTCCATACGTGTTATGCTGTATTTTATTCGACGAAATAAGAGTTTCAACTTCAGAAAAACTTACACATTTTACTCAATTTACAATACATACTACCAATATTTGGTTCAATTTTAAGAACACCTTGTACAGTGGGCTCCATAAGTATTATGCTGTATTTTATTCGGTGAAATAAGAGATTCAAAATTCAGCACATTTTACACATTTTACTTTATTTACAAATTCATACTACCGATAGTTATTTTCATTTTAAAAACATCATGTACAGTGGGGTCCATCAGTATTATGCTGCATTTTATTCGACCAAATAAGAACTCCAAAATTAAAAGCGGCTTCTAAATCAGCATTATTTCTTACAATATTCATAGACAATTTGAAGAGTAATACTCATGGTTCTCACTGTACACTAAAAGGACCACACCCAAGTGCAACGCAATAATAACATTACTTTTGTATGTAAACACCGCTCTATTTATTAATTGGACAGATCTTACATATTTACTCAATTTACAATACATACTACCAATATTTGTTTTTATTTTAAAAACACCATGTACAGTTTGTTCCATACGTGTTATGCTGTATTTTATTCGACGAAATAAGAGTTTCAAATTCAGAAAAACTTACACATTTTACTCAATATCTCCGATCCTAACGGTTCTACTGACCCTATGTAATTATCCTGGAAATGGTTAACCGTCTTCACCACATGTTTTCCTCGTAGATATCGCTATGTAACGGTTTTCATGTTTATCTGTAAACACAGGATGTAGATAAATTCTTAACGAAGGAACGTCCGAAATGTTTATCTATCGACAAAGGAAGAAGGACGTAGATAAGGTTTATCTATCGACAAAGGAAGAAGGACGTAGATAAGGAAATAGCTCGGCTCCTAATTGAACTAGACCGGAAGTGATGACAAATTCGTAATCTGCACGTCGAGACCTTTCATTAGAGTGGTCGGAAGGGGGGTCTACGATTGAAAATAAAGAAACTAGGAAACCGCTGGTCCTAGAACAATGAAACCTGGTTCACCGGAAAGAGGACTTCACTCCGAGTCCGACAAGCTATCAATCATCCTCCTAGCTCAATTAGGAGCCGAGTTACAGCGATTTTAAGTTTTCGCAAAAAAAAAAAAAAAAAAAAAAAAAAAAAAAAAAAAAAAAACGGAATTTTTCAAAAGGCTGTAGCTCCTCCCCTAATCGACGTAGAACGAATCTGATTATATATTCGTAATCTGCACGTCGAGACCTTTCATTAGAGTGGTCGGAAGGGGGGGTCTACGATTGAAAATAAAGAAACTAGGAAACCGCTGGTCCTAGAACAATGAAACCTGGTTCACCGGAAAGAGGACTTCACTCCGAGTCCAACAAGCTATCAATCATACTTCTATCTCGATTAGGAGCCGAGTTACAGCGATTTTAAGTTTTCGCCAAAAAAAAAAAAAAAAAATTTCAAAAGGCTCTAGCTCCTCCCCTAATCGACGTAGAGCGAATCTGATTATATATTCGTAATCTGCACGTCGAGACCTTTCATTACAGTGGTCGGAAGGGGGGGTCTACGATTGAAAATAAAGAAAGTAGGAAACCACTGGTCCTAGAACAATGAAACCTGGTTCACCGGAAAGAGGACTTCACTCCGAGTCCAACAAGCTATCAATCATCCTTCTATCTCGATTAGGAGCCGAGATATTCAAATTTGAAATTTTCAAAAAAGAATAAAAAATATCGTACTCAACATGGGTGCATAACTACTCGACTCAACGGGGGTGCATAACTACTTATATAAATGCAAAACATTTAAACAGTCGTCCTGCCGGTCCTAATTGAGCTAGACCGGAAGTTATGACATATTCGGTATCTGCACCGCAAGCCCTTTCATCTGAATGTAACATCAAAGATCTCCGACCGGAAATAAAATTTAAACAGTCGTCCTGCCGGTCCTAATTCAGCTAGACCGGAAGTGATTGCATATTCGGAATCTGCACGGCAAGACCTTTCATTTGATTGTAACATCAAAAGTCTCCGACCGTAAATAAAGAAAATAGAAAACTGGCGGAGGATGAAACCTGGTTCATCTGAAAGAGCATGTTTTTCTGAGTATAATAGCGTTTGAATTATCCCTCTACCTCAATTAGAAGCCGAGATATTCGAATTTGAAATTTTGAAGGTCAAGGTCAGGTCAAAGGTCAAGGTCAATCCCAAGGTCAAGGTCAAAGGTTAAGGCCAAGGTTAAAGGTTAAGGTCAAGGTCAAAGGTTAAGGTCAAGGTCAAAGATCGAGGTCAAGTTCAAAAATTATATATATCATATATTATATATATATGTTATATTTATATATATATATTCCCTGTGAAAGCTTATAGAAGTTCGGATCCTACTTTCAAACTGTAGGTCCGATCCCGATTAGCCTTACTGTGCATTTCCCTGTGAAAGCTTATAGAAGTTCCAGTCCCACTTTAAAACTGTAGGTCCGATCCCGATTAGCTTTACTGTGCATAAAGTGGACTTATACCACCAAACCCATTATAAAACATATATAACCAATATTATAAAATACATCTTTATTATGGGAGACACCTGCCTCAACTAATAACATCCATATTTGTAGACTTTTCCTACCGATCGGTTCATAACATTACATTGGGAAACAGAAAAAAGAACTTTATATTAGAACAGTTTATCTCAACACTTCTCGACAGGGCTGTCAGAGAGCTGTATATTTAATTAGACCCTTATTATTTTTCTATCAGAGTCTGCCAAACAATCAACCACATGCAGCAATTAGATATCTCGCAACTGTTGACACCAACTTGATATGATATTGCGATCCAAATTTCCCGGATATGCCGATTAGCCAGCAGTGAGTTCATCTCGCAAGTGTTGACACAAATTTGATATGATACTGCAATCAGAGTTTACCGGATATACCAATTAGCCAGATTCAGCAATTAACTTACTATCTTGAAAGGCGATATGATACTGGAATCTGTGTTTGCGGCAGCTGCATATGTTTCTCTACGATCATTTCACACTTTGAAATTGTTAACGAAGGATCAGAATGGAGAACGGGGACAATGTAAGTACCTTATATTAATTTCATTTTGTCAAATAATAAGTTCCTATTTACACATCGCAACATTTATTGGTGTCGATCATCAGTTTACAAAATATATACACAGAAATTCTTACACGTACTGAAACTCTACAGGTGAGTAATTATATAATATCGGTGTTGCAACAAATCGCGTTCAATGCTAATATTTTTTTTGAAACTCATTTTCTCCCCAAAGCAAACCAAAGATGATCTTCAGGAAAATGTTGAATCATTATGCTTTTCAGAGCCTGAACAGCGTTTTAATTCTTACTTTTTGACTACAGGACGAAAACTGTCGAATTTCCCAGAATGACTCATCAATGCCATCTCTCCTCAAACACCGGATACACGTACCCATTTCCGAGAATTTCAGACTCAACAACGCCATCTGTTTTCAAACACCGGAAACACGTACTCCAATTTATATATGACGTCACACGCCAAAATAGCGTAACAAAAACAAAATGGCGTCACAGAAATTAACACATTTCATAATAATAATAATAATCCGAGAATTTCAGACTCATCAACGCCATCTGTTCTCAAACACCGGAAACACGTACTCCAATTTATATATAACATCACACACCAAAATAACAACAAAAACAAAATGGCGTCACAGAAATTAAAACAATTCATAATAATAATACTCCTATTTAAATTAATAATAATTTAATAATATAATCTGGTCACGTGACTTCCATTTTGTGACGTCACAGTCACGTGACTCTCACGAAAACACATACTCCAATTCGGAGAAAACCAACCGTCACCGCCTACTTTTCCTCCTCCCCGGAATGACTCATCACCCAGACGAGGAAACCGACTCTCGCCGCTATGTTTTCCTTAAAACCCATATCAATCCCTCATTAACAACAGGAAACCCGCAATCTCAAACTTATCAAACCCTCCCCCCCCCTTTCAAGCTCCTCATTCACAACAGGAAGTCCATATCATTAAGCCCCGCCCACTTTTTCACAACAGCCAATCAAAACGCTCAAAACACCCACCCTTGCTTGCCCACACTGCTTGGTCATCAATTGATCTTTGATCGATCTTTTCCAATCAATTGATTTATCGACTTCAACGGGGGTGCATAACTACTAGTTTAATGAATAATTTTTAATCAGATGTATCGATATTTTAAACTATAAAAGTGCTATTAGTACAGAGCATGCAATTAGTGAAAGTCAAGTACCATGATAACAAAATTGTTAATAATAATTATAATAATGTCGACAGTAAACAAAACAATGGATATCCTAAGGGCCCAAATTTTATAAATCCCGCTCTGCCTGCCTGCACTACATTTTGCAGACAAAAGGGGTTTTGGCGTCTAAACTCACAATCAGTCTGTGTGTTGCATACTGCCTACTTTGAAACAGTGTTTGTTAAAAAAAACAAAAAACAACGAAACTTGGTTCACGTCAAAATAGAGGCCTAGCAATCTTTGTCGAATTGTATTTCTCGTCCCCATCTGTCTCCATATCGATGGCGGGGCAATCGTTTCACGGTTAAGCTCTCGCAATTAGTAATATTTTATCATTACTGCAAGAATTGTGCGTTAGCTTTCCTTTCCTTTATGCTTACTTGTGAAATCTCGATTATTTATTTCAATTTCACTGGCTTTTTATAGTTTTTATTCTTATTTTTAACATACGTATATTGTATTTTAACCTGTTCAAAAGATGTAACTTGTTTCTCTAATATGTAGACTTGAAACACGACCAATTTGTACTATTTTTATACCTTACTTAAACCTGTTCTTCCAACAAAAATGAATTGTGTTATTTAAGTCACGACTTTACAATCTTAAGATCTGTAGGAATTGAACAGGAAAGGGTCTCAAATTACATTAGCTTTACCTTTTATCGGCTACATTTGAATTCTACCTATTCTGGCTCAAGAGGAAAAGACAGAAGAGGATAGGTGCCAGTCAAAATGTTGAATGAATGAGAATCTGACCAAAGAACCCTTGCAGAAATATTATACGTATAAGACATGATTGCATGCATGAAACCATTGTTTAACAAAATAACTGCAGTTAAGACTGGAAGAAGTTTTATATTATCCCTAGCTTATCCCTGGCGTACAATAAACGTAGACAGACTACTTACATAAGGGAGGCCTCAGAGGCCCACACATTTTCTTCTTCTTTAACATTAAAATTCAAGAAACAATTTTTTAAATGAATCATTTCTTCCTTTGTTGTTCATATAGCTGCAGTTATACGTATAATATTGCACGAGTGTCACACACAAATTTTATCATTCACTAAACCTGAAAATAACATGTTAATGTTGAATCAATGTTTTTTTTTGTTTACATATGAGCAGTTCTATAGCTGTTATAATAATTACATTAATTACCATAATTACCAACCAATTGTACACTGTTACAAGGTACACAAGTACCTTGGCGGAACATACATCTGTATTAGGGCTGATAGGCCCTCAAATTAAATTTTCCTCGTATGTACGTTACCTTCATCATTTTATGAACGAAGGCCATTGGTAGCGAACATTGTAATTGACTTTAATTTATTTTCAATTTTTTTTATATACAAATATCAACAGTTGAAAATTCGATAAAAAATAGGTGGTGGGTTTGGAGTCTCTCCTTCCGCCCTGCCCATCACGGATAAGCTATTGCTAAGAATAAATCATTTTAATTAAGAGCGCGGGGGAAGGGGCTGTAGTGAAACTAAGTAGGTTATACACAATACAGTAGGGATCCTGGCTCCCACGGCAGTCCCGTGGATGATCTAAGGTCAATTTTTTTCCGGCCTTGTCCATGCATAAAACGGCTCTGGAGCTCACCCAGCCTCAAACAAACGGGTGCCTAGGGTTAAACTTGGTGGGGGGGGGTTAAAGGCGGCAAGAACGTGCTGCTGATCACATCACCTCCAAATTAGCCTAGACTGAAGAGTATGTGAGGCCCTGCACATCTCTTTAGATAGTCTGATGGTCTGGTCATTGCTACGAGACTAAACAAAATGCTGAAGGACTACATTTAGAATATAATCGTTATATTTGCTTTGTACCTTCAATCACTGCCACGAGCACTGTAGGTGCAATGCCTATCAAGTGCTTTTTCCGAAACGTTTTCCGAGATCATGGCGGTGGAAAGTGAACCACTGAGCCTCTAACCGGGGGGGGGGGGAGGGCAACGGCGGATCGCATCATGTTATACCGTTACCACTACGTCATCGGGAACAATTGCAATAGCGGAGAGCAGTCACACTATTTCCCCATCTTTCTTTGCAGTTGACCTTAATTATTTGTGCAGTGAACTTGAAAGAAATAGGGAGTACTTATTTCCCAACTAACTGTCCCATGCACACGCCACTGTTGCTTGGGCTTGTTCACTTAGAAGCGAAACCGAAACTCGAGCTCTCTAGCACACAAGTGGCGATACAACTCCAGACGGATTTGCGCCAGGGACAGAGAACGGTTTAGCAACTGAGGTTCGGTTGGAACCTGCATTTCTACAGTCGTGGCTTTGTTCCACTGCTTTGGTTGCGATGAAGTATTTTGACAGCTGTCTGTATTTCGCTGCAGAGTTGTTGCAAGGGGTAATAAAAGAATGTTAATGCTAGTATTACCTCGTGTGATATAACATGGATTATTATCTCTCTTTGGATAAAATTAACAACGGCAAGATAGCAAAGTATTTAATCAGAAATCAACAAAATGAATACAGCATTTACATGTCTTTACCTTTTGATGTATTACGAAAGGAATTAGCTGTCTTTGTTTTTAAATACTGCCGATACTGTGCGTAAATGCAGTCAGTAACCCTACCGCCAAAATGGTATGTTTACTGTCTCTTCCAACGCTCTCTATTTCTAACTATTTACTTATTGGCTTCCTTAGGCAGATGAAACTGATATGCGAATTCGAACCCAGAATTTTTGGAGCTGTGATTATGAGTCGCAGTCATAGCTGCGATATATAAAAGAAAGTTTAGATTACAATTTTGTTGAAGTAGGAGAATATTTCGTAAGTAACGAAAGCGCTTTGCTCATATCAGAATAGCACCTTTCAGTAAACAAAGGATTCATTGATTGACTTTGTGTTTTAAGTGCACTTTATGCACAGTGTGGGTAGACCTACAGTGTAAAGTGAAATCCGAACCACTATGTGCCTCCACCGGCTATCGAAGCCGGGACCCCTTGATTAAAATGCGACGACGTTACCACTACGCCAACAGGGAGGTCCCAGTAAACAAACAAACGCAATACGAGTACAAAGAAGTGTAACAGTATTCATGTACTTTCTATTGTTCTACCTACTAAACACCCGATATCATCACACATTCAAACTCCATCCCTAGTTTTTGTTATCGTCAATATTTCCTTGCACACATGAAGCAAATGAAAATTGATATGTCAAGGCATGGTGGTGCGTACGGGGGGTGCCAGTGGGGTCTGAGTGCCCTCTCATATGTCCTCAAAAAATAAAATATGTAAAAACAACCATTACAATAATGAAAATAATGTCGCCTGCGTTGCCTCCAAACTTGAATGTTAACAGTTGGGTCGGTCGAGAGTTACAACTGGGGCCTCCCCTCTGTTCGATACCCTGCCCTGTGGAGGCACATAGTGGTTCGGATCCCACTTTAAACTGTAGGTTCAGTCCGAATTAGCTTTACTGTGCAGAAAGTGGACTTAATAAAATACTTACCAAATTCAATCAATCAATCAGTCGAGTTAGAGCCGGTAGGTTGAAGAGACTTGCAGCCAAAGTTGGAAACCTTCCGGAGAGATGACCTTTCGTTCGGGATTCACAAGAGATAAGAGGAAATAATTGAATGCTTGTCGAGTTTCAAACAAATGATGTTGACTAATACAATAAAATACAATGGTAACAATACCCACAATAGTTTCCAAAATGATCTACATAATCTGTACGATGTTTCTAGACGAGAAACATTATACTTGAGAGCAAACAGGTTTCAAAGTAGACTTCGATTGATTTGATTTATTTAACATCGCATTTCCACTACTTTTGGGTAATTGCGAAGATGAGGGTGAATGGTAATACGATCAGATTGATGAAGTAAAAATCACAAACCTACATGGACGACACAACCCAGGCACCAGAGCCTCGTTAGTCTGATAAATACAGTTCAGGGTCACACTCCAAGACACACATTTTGGTGAAGTACAAAATAATTTTAACTATATTCTTCTTATTATTATTCAATTTGTTCGACATAGCATGCAGTTTTTCTTGCATAACAATTGTGTTATTGAATTCTAATTAGATTTTTTATGTGTAAATATTTAGCGTACTACATACTGCACGAGAAATTACTCTACTCGATATAGGGCCTCCTTAATCTGTTTTTCGGGGGGGGGGTGCAAAACTGATATAGCAGTCACCGTTTTGCTGGTGTGTATTAACTCTTTTCGTATAGTAACATTATCGGCCTGTAATGAAGATGTCTCCGATTCGATTTTCAGTGGCGGCACATATAAATAGTGTAAATACCGTCACAACTCACAATAATAGGAAAAGCTGTGCTAAGGTGATAATGCATACCCATAAACAATAAGGTCAAATATTTATCTTCATATACCTAATGGTTTCTGTGAAAGGGGAGAAATGAACGCATGACAATTAAGCTAACACTGTACAGATAGGCAACTGAAACACCCCTTAACACTCCCATGCATGCATATGTGTGTGATGGGTAGGGAGAGGAGAGCGTATAGTTTAGAATTCTATTACTTACGTGTTTAAGTGACATTTCAAAAGCTGAATATCTGTTCCTCAGCATCATGAAACATGACCTTGAGACTCCGTATCTTATCGTTAACTAAATAAGGACGGAGAAAAGGATGGTAATTGGACATTATTGATTGTTTTGGTGTACTTCACTTTTCTTTTCTGCCACTTTTGACTAATCGCGAAGATGAGGATGAGCTCTGAATTTCTCCCTATATTTTAGTCGCAATTAGTAACGCTTCCTCCACAACTACATAAGTTTGAGTAGAAAAAAATAGTTACAAGGAACACAGACATTTGCTAGTAAAAAAAGCGTGATCTCCGCGCTTTACAAAAGTACTAGCAACATTTTTTCTTGGTAATTAACAAATCACCCAACTTTTTAACGGCTACGGCCACTAGGCCTAACTACATATAACAAAGCGTCACAGATTCAACTACAGTTTCTGCCTCGATCGATACTCTCATCACGGGAATTTAAACGTCATTTCTACAGCAATTATTTTCTCAAAAACCACGACAGTGCAGTTATGCAACGTGCGTGTATAAATTCCAGCCACAGAAGATCCTCCATGTGGAGATAAAGAGTGTCTGCCAAATGGCAACCTTTGCGGAGAAAGCGGGACGGGACGGATAAAGCCGCGTTTACACCGAATGTTACCTACAAATGTTATCAACATTTTGTTACCAACACGGTTAAGAACAGACATTGCCAACAAATGTTGGTTGCCATAACACTACTTTCACTTTATTTTTGTTAATAACTTTTGTTAACATTTTGGCTGCAAGAAGCCGACTGTGGAGGAAGTTGATTACTCTCTGTGGCAACATGAGTCATTTTGGCGCAACAGAGAAGACAGAAGATTCTGGATGAGACCTTCACTGCGGGCAGGAACTAATTGTAGAGCAAGTGTCCTTTGATCTTTACCGACTTCTAGTGGATAACAACATTTCTGTTTCCAACACGGGAAATCTGTTGCTAACGTGAGATGCTGATAAGAAATTCATAAGCGTTTTTCGAAATATTACCAAAATTTGCTGGTGACGTGTGTGACCAACCCCGGTGTAAACGCGGCTTTACAGCATGGATAAATACTGGAAAGTTTCGATACAAAGTTTGCTTTCCAATAGTTTTGTTATCCTGAATTGGTATTGAACTACAGCTAGGATCGTAGCAGTTAGTTAACACACTATTCTGTTCATCATTTGAAACTTTTCAGGTACTAAAAAAGGACATTAACAGTCGAAATAGACGATTACGTTACATTTACATGTAAATGTAATGTAATTGTTTGAGAAATGTTAATTTGTTCGAGCAATAAAACGTAAATAAGAATTTTAGAACTAAGAATATGATTTACATTTATTGATTATAAAGTATATTGATTGAGTTGGTGTTTTAAAGTCTGTTTTATGCACAGTAAAGCTAATCATGACTCGAACTACAGTTTAAAGTGGTATCTGAACAACTATGTGCCTCCACCGGGTATGGAACCCGTCGAACATTTACTGCAGCTGCGCTACCAGCAGATGCAACCAGAAAACAACGACGCGACGGGAGACGTGCACGTTGTCATGTTGGTTCGAAAGGTTTGAAAAGTTGCATTTGTTATTGAATGTTTGTTTCCAAGTGACAAGTGTCGCTTCTCGCTTCGCTCGGGAAGCTCCCCAAGACTTGTACGGGATTCGAACACAGGATCCCTAGTCGTAGAACACGGAACCAAGTATTTATACTTCTCAAAGTTAACTGCTTGATCGCAATCCTTAACTACATTCAATTTCAATGTAGTTCTTTTTCAACAGTCGTGTTTGGCAACACTGATAAGTGAAGCGAAGTTTTTATTCTCGCCCTGCAGCCACGGCGAGACCCTGGATGTCTTCTTGCGACTTTGCTACACGTATTGGACGTTTTCTGTAATCGCTCGCTCTCTTTAACGTGCGACTAGAAGAGAGGGCATTTTCCCCTGTGTCTGTTGTCACGGTATCTTACGCTTGATCTCTCCATTGCGTAAGTTTCACAAAGTAGGAACTTGCTGTTTGTGTGTGTGTGTGTGTTCAAAGTTCAAATATAGAGATAACATACAAATACTTACGCAGAGATATTCGAATTATCATATGCGTATAATGCATTTTCATATACATAAAACAACCGAGAGAACAATGAAATGTACATTTGATGATGGTCCCCAACAGAAAACTTTGAGGAAGGAGAAAAACCTCGAGTTGAAAACATCGATTTCATTCCTTTTTGATAAATAATGCCTGTAAACAACATGTACTTGCCTTCTATGATATTAATGAAAATATTAATTCCACTGTAGTAAACACTACTTGCTAGATGGCAAAATAAAATATAAACTATATAAATACTCTTCCCGTTTCTAAACCTGATAATTTATAGCCGTGTATTAGAATGCACTTTATAATTAATAATGCAATGAAGTAAATGGTCGCACAGTATTCAGGTTTAGTGAAAGATAGAGCATTCCTTCCCTCGGTGTGGTCTTTATAAAACAATATTTACAAAGTTATAGAAGCAAATGTACTTGAAAGAACAGCGAAGCGTTAGGTAGATTTTATGCCATCAAAATATATGTGGCGACTGCTACAAAAAAAAGTAAAGTTCCCCCTGTGTATGGCACCGTGCCGTGACACCATTCGATCAAATGATATGGCTCCACACATTCTCGATCTCTGCCGTAGTGAAGAAGACATGAATGATCAACACCACGCGCTGATGTAATCTAGGGATCCCGGGTTCGACACGCGGTGGAGGCACATGGCACAGTGGTTCGGATCCCACTTAACTGTAGGTCCAGTCCCGATTAGCCTTACTGTGCATAAAGTGGACTTGAAATTCCAAAAATTCCAATGAATCAAAAAGCACGCTCTGATGAAGCATTATAAAGGGAAGTCTCCTTGAAACGAACGTATTCAGTAGATTCGACTATATTGCAGCTGACCTTCGTGGAGGAAAGGTTAGCACAGTGCATTACGACGGTACGTGGTTTCGGTTCGAATCCCGGTCTGCTCATGGGTGTTTTTTTGACGGTGCATTTCATCATATTATTACTCGTCTTCGTCGTTTGGATTAGCCAAAAGTGAAAAAAGCGACGCTAAAAATAATCTAATAAAATGTATTCACTATTTACCTTCCGGGCTCCATGAAGAAGTGGCTACGAAGCTAAAGCCCTACTTTTGAATCCCGGGTAAGGAATGAATATGTCATCGTGTTCGTTCTGATTCCACCATTAATGCGCATTAACGATTAACCTACTACGTAGAAATACGCTTAAAATAAACGTAAATATACTTCAAGCGGGGTAGGAGAAAGTCTTTACGGACCTTGCCCTTAATAAAAACCTTGATTAGAAAGTGACATCGTTCTTAGTCCATCATTTATATATGTATAGAAAGATTTCAACACTAGGAAATATACAATATTACAGGATTGTAAAAGACAATTATAAAATCACTGTAAAATTTAAGAACGATAAGGAGTTACGAGGATTTCCGAATAATTCGTTCCGAGTAATGTTCTTGTCCTAAAAACTTAGAAGAATCAGGTAATTAACTTGAGGTTTTATTTTAAATCTACTTTATGTACAAATAGGTTAGTCATAGTGGACACCTACAGTTTAAAGTTGAATCATAACACTATATGCCTCCATCGAACACAGATCCCCTTGCTTACAAAGGGACATGTGAAAAATGCTAACGTTGGGATAACCGTTAAAATAAAATAAATGATATTTGCATGATGGTGGATTAAATGTCTTGCTTTAGCTGACTTTCGCAGTTATAACTATCGAAAATTAAATATTTGTAGTTAGGTTCGCCTAAAATATATTGGTTGTTGGTTGATTTGGTGTTCACTTTATGCACAGTAAGGCTACCTAAAATATATTGGTAAAATGTTTTACATTTTCACACAAATGTCAAGTTAATGTACTTGAAGGTTATATGTAGTGTTAAGTTTGAGACATCACAGAGGGTGGAGGGGTGGTTGTTGAAAGACTGCTGAATTCGCCGCATTATTCCTACAAGGGGAGGGGGAAACTCTGCGTTCAAAACGTAAATATTCTCACCTAAAACGCTAGTGGCAACAAAGAAAGAGGGGAGAATTGTTTTCATCACTCTGTCCTCAATATTTAGCATGCATGGACTAGTACATGAGAAGCAGCAACTTGAACTTTCCTAAAGTATAAATGAAAAATCTGCTGCTGCCAGGGGGCTCTGTATACTGGGTTCTACTCGTAACGGTGTTTTCACATGTTGACTCACATGCTAGTCATTCATGAAAGTCTGTGCTCTTAGTAGGTCATTCCTAATCAGTGACATGAATAGATATTGATATTTTTTAATATTAAAATTCAAGAAACTATTTTCTAATGAATAATTTCTTCCTTTGTAGTTTATATTAGGTGCAGTTATGTAATAATTACAATAATTGCAAAATTATCATCATTGAAAAAAAGAGAACCAATTGCACGAGTTTTACACATATTTTATCATTCTCTAAACCTTAAAATAATATGTAAATATTGAATCAATGCTTTTTCTTGTTCACATCACATTACCATCACCTCCAAATTAGCCGCGATTGAAGGGTGTGTGAAGCCCTACACATCGTTTTATCTAGTCTGATAGATAGTATGGTCATTGTTAAGAGGTAAAAGAAAGGTAAAGTGCTTAGCACTACGCCATGAAGGCGTATAGGGGGTGTGGGGGTAACGCCCCACTGTTACGAGACTAAACAAAATGCATGACTACATTTAGAATATAATCGTTATATTTGCACCTTCAAGTGTGTTTACAACACGCTCCGAAACGTTTGTCGGAATCATTGCAATGGGTGTGATTTCGCTTAAATAATTGTGGGGGACGTTGTTGGCTGAATGTCATACAATGGAAACAGCCGCTGAGGCTCTAATGGTGATCGAACGCCGGACCACATCATTATATGTGATACCGTTACCACTACGTCATTGCGGACAATTGCGATAGCATACAACATTTACACTATTTCGCATCTTTATTTGCAGTTGAAGTTAATTTTACAGCGAACTTGAACCATATTAGGAGTACTGTATTCCCAACTAATTGCCCCATGCACACGCCACTGTTGCTTGTGTATATAAGTGTTCACTCACTTACAAGCGAAACCGAAACTCGAGCTCTCAGCGAGACAACTCCAGTCTCTTTGGCGCCTGAAACAGACGTTCGGTGGAACCTTCATTTCTACAGTCGTGGCCTTTGTCCCACTTCTTTGGTTGCGATGAATTATTTTGACAGGTTTCCGTCGTTCGCTGCAGGATACATGCAAGGCGTAACAGAAGATTGTTCATGATATGCATATGATATAAAATGGTGATTATGATTCGGAAATTAATACATGATTTCTCTTCTGCGGAGTGTAAGAATTTTCTCTTCCGATAAAATTAACAACAACGAAATAGTAGTCAGTAGCTACCCCCTGCCCCCAAAATGATATGTTTATTGTCTCTTATATATATATATATATATATATATATATATATATATATATATGGTTCTAATTAATTACTTATTTGCCACATACGGCAGATGAAATTGAAATAGTAATTCGAAGCCGAATTTATTGTGCTAAGAAAATGAGTCGACCGACGTTTAACAATCATTACGTACTTTAACTTTTGCAGGAAGTCATAACCGAGATATATAAAACAACGTCTCGATTATAATTCTGTTGGTTAAAGTTGGATATTTTTTCGTAAGTAACGAAAACGCTTTGTTCGTTTCCGAATAGAACCTTTCAATAAACAAATTGATAGATTGAGCGAGTTCGTGTTTTAAGTCCACTTTACATACAGTATAGTTAATCGGGACTAGACCTACAGTTTAAACTGGAATCCGAACCGTTTTATGACTCAACTGGTTATGGAACCCCCCGGGAACCCTTGATTACAAGGCGACGACGTTCCCACTAGACCAAAAGGGAGTACCAGTAACCAATATATATATAATATATATATATATTATGAGTACAAAGAAGAGTAACAGTGTAAAATTTATTTTCTTTGCTCTATTAGACACCCGATATTAACACACTTTCAAACATCATCTTGTACATATGAAGCAAATTAAAATTGATATGTGAGGGCATAGGATTGAGCACGGGGGTTGCCAGTGGTGCGTGAACACCTCCAAATGCGTCCACAAAAAATTAAGAATGTAGAATCAACCATTATAATAATAATGAAAACAATGTCTCCCCTGCTGTCTCGAAATTTTAATTTTAATGGTCGGATCTTTCTAAACTTAAAGCCAAGAGAGTGAGACGACTTGCAGCCAAAGCTATCCTCTTCTCTAAATTTAAGCTGCTCTTGCCTATCCTCTTCTCTACTCTGCTTCATAAATAATAAAAGTGTCGTGAGGCTAACGCTCTCTTTATTCTCGTCAGTTAATTTTTGAACACCCTGTGCAATTTTACTTTCCTTTTCTGACAGTGCGCAGCATATTGGAAAAAAAAATCTTCTATGCAACTCAAATTTCGTAAATTCTTCTTCGCTCATTTTCGCTCAAGATTTATGGTACCACTTTTTACAAAAACTACATTCTATTGTCCCCTCATAACAAAGTTCATTGCCGCAACATTCAAGTATTTTATTCCAGCCTATTTCGGCTGTTTCGTCCTGAGAAGGAGAGATCGACGTTCGAACCATGTTTGTACGTACCACTGACCTACTTATCGCTATCTCGCTAATCCCTTAATCCCTTACAGCTGCAACGGAAAAGTCTGCTCCCCCGATCAAACAGTACAGTTTTTCTTTTCACTTTCTTATGTGAAACACAAATATTTTACACACAAATAATCCTATCTCAACTTATTATTAACAAGATTTCTTAAGACCCCTTGATTACAAGGCGACGACGCTACCACTGAACCATCGGGGAGGCCCAGTACATATTGTGCCAGAATATTTTAAATAGAAGGTATTAATTGTATTTTTGACTGTAAACACGAGAATCTAATAAAAATGTTCCTACATTTTCATCACGTTTTAATGAAGTCAAAAATACAATGTTCAAACTTTCTTGTAATACTTTTCTAGATATCCAAGTTACAAGATGTTGTAATTTCTCAATTATAACTTTGTTGCAACATTAATATATTTCTGTCATTGTAGTCATCATTTCTCAGCTAGGGTGTAGTAAACGTTCATGCAACTTCCAACTCTTTAAAATTATGCACTTTTTGCATGAGGTCCGCCATCATAAATTAGGAGGGAGGAAAATAAATTGATGACACGCTCACTCAACGAGAGGCCTTGCATCAGTGGTGCTTTCAAATCTGGACTGAATAACAATTACAAGAGTCAGAACGAGTTTACGCCATAGATTGAGCTGATGCACTCGTATCGGGACTCAAATTTTCTGTGTCTTATACAGATGACTGCAGGCATAGCAGTTTCGTCGACGGTCAGTATTTTCCAAATAATTGCCCTAAATCAAGAAATGTTCCAAAATAGTGGGACATTAAGTGAGATATAATATGTGGCTCCTTACAACTACATCCATACAACGCTGTAATGCACTTTACTTTACCCTTACATGTTTCACATTCATATTATTTATTAGTATTTTTTGTGTTAAGAGCTCTACACCTTTCCAACGACATTCAAATCTAAAGTCTTATAATACCACCATAAAATAGAGATTGTTCATTGTATGCTCGAAGGCTTGTTGCACTACGTCGCTCTGTATTAGTAGCGACATGTTTTGTGCTGCCATTGGTTGAAAAGTTTCCGTGTGTACCTCGATCCAAATTGTATCTTTCAAGGTTAGTTGGTAAAACTACACACAATAATAAAACTAGACCGTATATAATTGAGACAGTTAGCTTCTTGTGCTTTTGTATTTGAGTCTATGTTCTGCCAAGACGACACCGTCTACTTTTTATAAGTAATTAATTGAAAGCATTTCTTGTGACTAAGAAATGTCTCCCTATGTTGCTAATATCGGACTCTTGAGATAACAGTGCAGAATAATGATGTGTTCGTCTCTACCTCACTTTGGTGAAGCCATTTGTTTCATTGCGACATGTTATGAGAGTTGTTTAGTCGACATTCCAAAAAAATGTAACGCAACATCAGTTTACGGTTGTGCTGTCACGGATACTTCTGGGTAGTAATGATTCCGTTGAAAGTCAATAATGTTGCTACAACACAGAAGTGTCCGTGACTCTACGATATGATTATTTACCAATAATATACGTCTCCCAACTCGGCCTCGAGAACGTTGGTTCTTTTCTCTTTCTTAATCGTGGTTGCGTATTGCAAGGGTGACGTGTTTGTGATATGGAGGTAGCAAGGTGATAAAAAGGGTTATTTTTTAACCTGCGTTTGAGACTGGGTAACTACATGAAGACGTACGATATTTAAACTTCTTGACTGTATGCTTGCTTTTGGTGCAAGTGGAACTCGTTTGTTTGAGTTGGTGTTTTAAGTCCGCTATATATACATTAAGGCTAATCGGGACTGGACCTACAGTTTAAAGTGTAATCCAAACCACGAAGTGCCTCCACCAGGTATCGAACCTGGGACCCCTTGATTACAAGGCGACGAAGAAACCACTATGCCATTTTTTTTAAAGAATACCCCTAACCGGAAGTATCCCCCTTTTTTCATTATATTCTCAAGATTTTCATTTCTCGGTTATTCTCAATTTTCAGTTTTTCTCATTTGGACAAACACAAATACCCATGCCTTACCCGGGACTCGAACCCGGAACCCCTGGCGTCGTAGCGCGCTGTGCTAACCACTCCGCCAAGGAGGTCGACTGGGCCATCGGGGAGGCCTTAGGTGTACTCGTACCCCTCCTACTTGACTAAGAGATGAACTACCGAAGTAAGAAAGAACCGGGCGTCCGGTAAAAAAGGCGCGAAAACGAAATGCTTGTGGTCTAGGTGATAGGACGCAAAGATACACCAGCAAACTTCACGGGTGACGTGGAAGTAGAGGTCAGGTGATGAACAGTTACTGTGATTGGGTGGTTGCAAGGAATGAGATTTATAAAACTTTTTATTGTTCGCTCTATTCGCGAAACAAACATTTCTGTACGCTTCACATCAAGTTTATACGTCAATCATTCATTATTACAATTATGCCCTATCTCAGGGGATCCCAAACTTTGTAGTTTTAATTTTTTTCCGCGACGCCCAAGTCAGAATGTAGGCATAGGCCTATCTAAAACTTGCTACGCTAAGTTAGTGTTGTTAGGTTGCTTGCCTTATGTTAAAAAATAAGCACATATTTCATATTCAGGAACAGTGTTTATGTAAAAAGGACTAAATAAGCAAATGTTTGGAACAATCATATCTAAAACCATCAGTACACTAACAAGTAAGTGGCATTTCAGTGAAATTATCGCACCCCGGGGCGCCAAGGAGCACACTTTGGGAACCACTGCCCTATTCAATATTGAATCAGTTTGTGAAGAAATGTTTAATTAAAATGTCCATTAAGACTCACACCATTATATGCTTGGATAGTTTTACCGTACTGGACGTCTGGAAAAAAATAGCACTTAATTCATATTACAAATAAATTAAATAAGTTACTTTTCCTTTGCTCCTCTTGTTCAAATGCACAGTCTACATGGAACAGCCATCTGAAGCACCACCCTCCTCCCCCAATCTAATAACTCCAACAGAAGTAATTTTTTTGTGGACTATAGTCTCCAAATTCTGTTCTCAACCGGAGAGATAAAATCGTAACAATTCTATTGCGAGTGACCCTTCACAACGATGAGGAAAGTGAGATCCTGGTTCCAGCGAATAATTCGTTTGGGCCGCTTCAGTAGATTATAGTGCACGCTGAATGTGCACAAAAAATATAGTTTCAAATGTAATGAGTGGCTTCGCAAATGATCTACGGAGACTGTATTTGATAAGCATTCTCTTCCTTCCTTGAGGAGAATTGAATAAAACAATGGCTTGGTGTAGCTTTCAGAGGCGAGCGGCACGTGACACGCTTAACTTGCAAACCAGCATTTAGAAAGCGACAGGACAAGTTGCATGTGTCGCTCTGATTAGGCAGTTTTCCCAATACCGTGTTAGCTCATGCGCGGTGAATGTTTGAATTTAAACTAACTGTGCTAGAGTCGACGAGCCATATGAAAGCGGCTGACCTTGAACAAGCCTCGATGCGCAGTAGCAAAAGGAGGTGGTGGAGACTGCCGTGCAAAACGCGCGATGTCGTTCTTTTGTTTTACGAGCGGCAAGAATCGGTTTGGTTTTCGTTGTGACTGTTCGTGTTTCTTCAGTGTGATCACAAAAATTTGTCAATATACGTGTGCAAGATGGCTACAGAAACACCTAAGCGTCGTATTCTACACAAACAAGCGCGAGATATGGTGTACAAAGTGTATCAGTTCTTCCAAAGTGAATCTCGCAGTGCAGACAGTGCCTCGTGTTCGTCAGGGAGCAGTGCTGCCAAATGTCAGGAGCGTACAGCGGCTGCATGTGGGATAGGTCTGCGTACAGTTCAGACGATTGCGAAGGAAGCCAGGTCGTCGATCGGCGATACAGGGTCGGTTTCTTTTCGCTCGCCTGGCAAACGTCGTAATCGGCGAAAGAATGTTACGCACTTGGACGATTTTGATAAAGGGGTATTGCGTAATATTATATTTGATATGTACGCAAATGGCGAATTTCCTACTGCAGTGAAACTTAGGGCTAAATTGAAGGAAGCTATCGGGTTTGCAGGCAGTACGTGGTCAGTGTTAAAAATTTTGAAAAACATGGGGTTCAGATATAGGAAAGGCAACGACGGGAGGAAATTTTTTAATGGAGAGGGGTGATGTTGTAGCTGCGAGAGTGATCTTCCTCAGAACCATGCACGAAATCAGGAAAGCTGGTACTGCAAATATATACTATTTAGATGAAACCTGGGTCAACCAGAATCACACGAAGACGAGCTGCTGGAGAATGAGTGATGGTTCTGGTGGGTTAAAGGTGCCATTAGGAAAAGGTGCTCGTCTTATAGTGTGTCATGCTGGTTCATCTGCTACAGGCTTTGTGCCCCAAAGTAAATTGGTTTTCCGCTCCAAAACAAACAGTACTGACTATCATTCAGAAATGACGTCTGCCGTGTTTCGAAAGTGGTTTTGTGAGCAGTTCTTGCCGTTTCTCGCTCCCGAATCCGTGATTGTAATGGACAACGCGAGCATACATTCCTTGCAAGTGGATAAAACGCCTTGTTCGAATACAAGGAAGGCGGATATTATGGCATGGCTCTGTAACAAGAACATTCCCCACACAAGCACGCAAACCCGAGCAGAATTGTTGCAGCTGGTGAAACATCATACACCAACTCACAAAAGTTACGAAATCGATATAATAGCAAGAGAATATGGTCACAGAGTTGTTCGTCTCCCACCTTATCATTGTCAGTACAAGCCGATTGAAATGATTTGGGCCCAGGTGAAGGGGTACGTAGCCGACAAGAACAAGACTTTCAAAATTGCCGACGTACAGAAACTGACTCACGAAGCAATAGACAGAATAGGTGTTTCCGAGTGGGCAGATTGTGTGGCTCACGCAGAAAAAATACAAGAAGATGACTTCCAGCGTGAAATAGTCAGAGATGATGTCATCGAGAAGGTCATTATAAATTTGCAAGACACGGATTCCGAAGAACTTGAATCAAGTGACGAGGTTGACAGCAGTACGGAATGAGCGTTATGTAAGTAAATGGCATTTTATTTTTTATTTTCAGTTCATGTTATGCATGCCAGACAGTTGTTTTGTTATTGCGAGTGGCACAAGACTGGCGCATGATATCTGCGGCAAACGAAGTTGCCTTTGCCGCGCCGCGAAAGAATGAATCAAGTTCTTCTCTCGTTTTCTCAGTAACCAAATAACATATCGCTGTAAATATTATACGAACTTAAAATTTGGAGTTTTCTTTGTAACCTTCTCACTGGAAGTTATTTCAAATCTAATTTAATAAAAATCGGCTCGCAAGAGAACTTTTTCTCTATATAATAATGGTCAATAAAATATTTAATTTCTTTCACTTACTTTCAAGATTCTACACATTTAATTTACAGCACAATACGATTGTCTAAATCTTTCTGGTAATACTCGTGCAGGATTGGTATCGATTGTTGCAATAATAGCCGTGCAGCGGCAATTTACAATTGTTCGAATGTAAGCCATTGTTTTTTTTATTTTGAAAGAATGGCGAGAACCTCGAACGGTGAGTAGGTGGCAACAGCGGAAATGCATCTCCCTCTCTCTCTGCGCGGACTTGTCAAGGTCAGCCGCTTTCATATCGCTCGTCGACTCTAGTGTCGCTTGCCGCTTGTAGCTTCTGTGTGAATTATCCGTGTCGCTTGTCGCCTGTCACTTGTCGTCTGCCGTTTGCAGCTTATTTGCTTTGTAAGGGAGATTTCACACGAAAGCGACAACCAACACGTGTCCTTTGGAAGCGAACCAGCAGTAATGAATTGAACCTTTCGAACAGAAGCGACACGACAGGATGCAGGTGTCGCTTGTAGCTTGCGTGTCGCTCTGATTGGCCAGTTTTGTTAATACCGTGCATCATGTCGCTTCGTACTTTTGTTCGCGCATGCGCGGTGAATGTTTTGCCTTATATTGAATGGTATAATGTCTCTTGTCGCTTGTCGCTTTGGTATAAAATCTCCATGTCGCTAGTCGCCTGCCGTTTATGCCGTTTAAGCAGATTCCAGACCGAAGCGAAAGCGACAAGCGACAAGCCTCGGTAATCAATGCAAGGTTTGGAACTGATACAGCACGGTAAGCTGCAAATATTCCATGTCGCTTGGTTGTGTCACTCAAACTGGCTACTTTATCAATGTTGTGCATCCTGCCGCCTCCACTTGTTGTCGTGCACGGGCTGTGAATATTTTAGTCTACAAGACAAAAGGGACCCGTGTCTCTTGTCGATGTTGAAGCACACTGTCGCTTGTCGCCTCCGTCAGAATTCTACCCCTGACCCCCTTCAAGGAAACTTCAGATGGAAGCGACAAGTGGCAGACGATAATCGACAGGCAACACTGGCATGAACGTCAGCAGGATTTTTTCCAGGGAGGGGCAAGGAAGGTATTTTTTTCCAGGGGGGCAAATAAGCCACAATTTCCCCAATGTTCCCTCAAAAAACATTGCTGAAATTTGAATTTATCATGTTCGTGCATTAATTAACACATTTTATTGTGGCTGAAATGAAATCATATGTGTGAAATATATAATTTTTGGTTGACTTTCATTTTCCAGGGGGGACACGTCTCCCCTTAGCCCCCCTTCCGGACGCCCATGAACACTGGCGACTTCAATCTAAAGCAAGAAATTCACCGCTAATGCGCGACAAACCTAATGCATCGAGCCGAAAGCGACATGTGCAGCTTTCCCTGTCGCATCGATGCGAAAGGTAGAATTGATTACTGAGGGTTCACTTCCAAGCGATACGTATCTCTTGTCGCTTGTTACCTATTGCGTTTCGCTTGGTAGCGTGCCAATAAAGTTCACACCGTTGCGGCATGATAGGCCGCACAAGTCTGCTTTGATTTCTGAAATCTTCAAACAACACAAAAAAGTATGCAAAGTAAAAATTAAGAGTCAGCGATTAAGGTAAATGTGATTATTTTCTCAATTCCACAGTGGGGCATAAACCCCTTAAGTACGCCACTGACTGCGGAGCAGTTAATCCCTTCCTAACTCCGCCGCGAAAGGAACTCTTTCTTTTCCCCCTCCCCCTTCCGAATGCTCTGCACCGAGACAGATACGACGCTGTAAAGTGCGTTTCACAACTTATTGCCCAATTCGGTATGGAACGTAGCTGCTTACACACAGGAGGAAATCATGTGACCTACAAGAATTGTGATTGGTTGGACGGGTTTTGCAATATTGATTGGTACCCACAACGGATGCAATTGTATTAAAAATTACAACACGTAAATTAGACAGGTGATATTGGTACCAGGTTCCAACAAGAATAGTAACCATTTTTTCGTGAGGAAAACTGCATAAATGATAATTTTCAAAAACCACGGTGGTATTTGTAATCGCATGCATGGTCTCGACATTTTAAAATGACCTTCATTATGCTAATTTATCAAATTATAGTTGTTCCAACAACATATGTACACTCATTCGGGCCTTATAAGACCACGTTTACACGTATGTGTGTGTGTGTGTGTGGGTGGGTGTGTGTGTGTGTGTGTGTGTTTGTGTATGTGTGTGCTCGCATTGATGCACGTCCATTTACACAACAATAATTAGAGTTGTTATTATGATGAATGCAATAACAAATAATAACAACAACAAACAAACTTGATGAGTACATGTACTGATCATCATGGTGTTTGACGATGATGATGATAATAATAATTATAATAATAATATAAATAATAATAAATACTACTGTAATTTTAGAATGCTTTAATTATTTTTATCATTGGTAGTAATAGTAGTACTAATAGTAGTAGTTGTAGACTAACACTCTTGCCATTCATTAGAAGTTATGAAAAACTCAATATGCTGACCAAGGCAGTAATTTATTTTATTATAAAACATAAACTAAACGCAACATTTCCACTTTATAGCATAGGCTTCTCCAGACTCTGCACCAAGTGCACATGTAACGAGGTGCAAAGACAGGACGATGTGTATATATATATACACAAACATTACTCCCCTCCAGATTATTAGAAAGTTTTGTTGCCACATTCTAGCTGGTAGGTTTCCCTTGTCAACTGTACTTTCACCTAAAAGGCTAAAAATATTTACATCAATCTAGAATGTGATAGGACTCTTTATCTCACGATCTTTTTCTTTCATTCTTCTTCCTTCTTCTCTCCTCTATCTCTCTTTTCCTTTAAACTCTTTCTAACACCTTCCATTCTTTGTTTAACATCAGTCCCCCATTCCAGTTCATTCTGTCTTCTTCACCTTTCTTCTGTTTTCCTTGGCCTCCTTACAATTTCTCACTAGTAATCTCTTCTTCCTTCCTGTCTGCTTAGCTTCACCCCACTCGATGTTATGTGCTGTTTTTCTCGTGTGTTTAAATATCGCATTTCTCTCTCTCTTAACTCGTTCATTATCCCTATGTTGTTTCAACCTTTCTTTCAGCCTCTTTTTCGTTTCTCCTATGCACACACACTCACATTCTTTACATTTCACTACGTAGAAAATCCCTTCTTCTTCTCAGTCTTCTTTTAATTGTTTGCATTCTTCGCTAATCTTAAGATGCTTCTCCCTCCCTTCCTGTACGTTTTAGTGCCCGCTTTCCTAAACACTTTACATATCTTTTCTGTGGTCTTCCTCATACTCCATATTCCAAACCTCCTCTCTTTTTCTTTATCTTCCTCATTTTCTTTCTCTTCCAATTCTCCTCTGCCACTTTTCTTCCTTTTTCTGTTTATGTCCAGTCTATCCTCCTCCTTAAAGCCATTCTTTTCACGCTGTTTTCATAGGCTATTTATTTTGCTATATTCCGGAGGTAAAATAGTCCCCCGTTCGGATCTCCGGGTGGGGATTACTTTGGGAGGTCCCTGGACTAAGGATAAAATCTACGTTAGGAATAAGGATATTAAATTAGGCACCTGGAATGTTCTGAGCCTTTACCGGCCTGGGGCATTTCAGTGTACAGTTAATGAGATAGTTAAGTATAAATTAGATGTAGTAGCTGTCCAGGAAGTTAGGTGGCCAGGAGAAGGGAATTGTAAAACTAAAAATTATACTTGTTTCTATGGTGGTACTGAAAATCATAATTTTGGAACAGGCTTTTTCATAAATAGTACAATTATCTCGGCTCTTAAAACAGTAGAATTTATTAATGATAGGATATCATATGCAGTTTTACAGGGTAGGTGGTGTAAAATTATTTTAATAAACATACATGCACCAACGGAAGATAAAGATGATAATACTAAAGATGATTTTTATACAGAGTTAGAACAGGTCTTTGATAAATTTTCTCAGTATGATATGAAAATTCTGTTAGGTAACTGTAATGCACAGATTGGCAAATAAGATACATTTAAACCCACGATTGGTAAAGAAAGTCTTCATGAATTAAGTAATGATAACGGTATAAGATTGATTACTTTTGCAACCTCAAAGAATTTAATTGTGAAAAGTACCACTTTTAAAGATAAAGATATCCATAAATATACCTGGTTTTCTCCAGATGGTAAAACTCATAATCAGATAGATCATATTCTCATTGATAAGAGAAGGCATACTAGTATAATTGACGTTCGTACACATAGAGGTGCTGACTGTGCCAGTGACCATTATTTAGTAATTGCTAAATTAAGAGAAAGACTCTCAGTGATAAATCATAAGCAACAAAATCTAAAAGTTCTAAAATTTGATACAGGAAAGTTTACTGATAAAAGAATTAAGAAAGATTACCAAATTAAACTGTCAAATAGATTTGATGTTTTGCAGGATTTAAATGATGATGAAAATATAAATGAAACAGACGTAAATAAGAATTGGGAGCACATACGTAATGCAATAGAATCAGCAGCTAAAGAAAGTATAGGATACCATAAACCGAGAAAAAGTAAGCCATGGTTTGATATTGAATGTCATAATCTAATAGAAATAAGAAATCAGGCTAGACTTAGGTGGTTAAATAACTCTGATGATACAAATCTAAACAATTATAATAGAATAAACGACAAGTTAACCGCATGTTTAGAAGTAAAAAAAGAGATTACTTGAAAAGCAAAATTAACGAAATTGAAACAAGCAGCAAAAATAAAAATATCAGAGATTTATATAAAGGTGTAAACGAGTTTAGAAAGGGGTGGCAACCTAAAGTAAACTTGATAAAAGATAAAGACGGTGATTTTCTAGCTGACCCAAGCGATATTCTAAATAGATGGAAGAACTACTTTAATGACCTTTTAAATGTTCATGTAGGAGATAAATCAGAAGTAAATGAAGTCCACACAGCAGAACCTTTAGTTCCAGAACCTAACTTGACTGAAGTTAAAGATGCTATTAAAAGACTAAAGAATAACAAAGCACCTGGCATTGATTTAATACCAGCTGAGTTAATTAAATATGGTTTAAATTCATTAATATGTCAAATTCATAAATTAATTTGTTTAATATGGAATAAAGAAGAAATCCCTCAACAGTGGAAAGAATCCATAATTGTTCCTGTGTTTAAAAAAGGTGATAAAATGAACTGCAATAATTACCGTGGAATTTCTTTACTCTCAACAACATATAAAATATTATCTAACATTCTTTTAACAAGACTAACCCCATATGCTAATGAAATTATAGGTGATTATCAATGTGGATTTAAACGTAACAGATCAACTACAGATCAAATTTTTCACAACAGACAGACACTTGAAAAAAAGTGGGAATATAATCAAAATGTCTATCAGCTATTCATTGATTTCAAAAAAGCATATGATTCGGTCAAAAGAGATAAATTATATAATATATTAGTAGAGTTTGGAATACCTAAGAAGCTTGTTAATATGATAAAAATATGCACCAGTGAAACAAAAAGTAAAATTCGTGTGGGTATTAATATGTCTGACAAATTTACAATTCATGATGGGTTAAAACAAGGAGATGCATTATCTCCATTGCTCTTTAATTTTGCCTTAGAATATGCTGTAAGGAAGGTAAAAGAAACTAAAAAAGACTAAAATTAAATGGTGTGACTCAGTTGTTAGCATATGCAGATGATGTAGACTTACTGGGGGATGATGTGAATACAATTAAGAATAATGCTAAAATATTTTTCAAAACTGCTAAAGAGATAGGTTTGGAAGTTAACAAAGAGAAAACTAAATATATGCTTACAGGCCGAAACCAAGTGTTAGGTAATAATCAAAATCTAATTATTGATAACAACTCGTTTGAACCAGTTTCCAAATTCAAATACTTAGGAGTAATATTAACAAATGAAAATTATATTAAAGAGGAAATAAAAAGTAGGCTTAATTCAGGAAATGCATGTTACTTCTCTCTTCATAAACTTTCGTCTTCTCGATTAATATCTAAGAAACTAAAAGTTAAAATATACAAAACAGTAATTTTGCCTATAAGATTATATGGATGTGAAACTTGGTCCCTTACATTGAAAGAGGAACATAAATTGAGAGTATTTGAAAATAAGATCCTTAGGAAAATCTTTGGACCTAAAAGGGATGAGGAGACAGGTGAGTGGAGAAGGTTACATAATTTAGAACTACATAATTTGTATGCATGTCCAGATATTATTAGAATAATTAAATCAAGAAGACTTAGGTGGGCAGGCCATGTGGCACGAATGGGAGAGGAAAGAGGAGTTTACAGGATTCTTGTTGGGAAACCTGATTGTAAGATACCTGTAGGGAGGCCAAGACGAAGATGGAGGAACAACGTTGAGATGAACCTAAGGGAAATCGGTAGGGATGGAAAAGAGTATATAGAACTTGCTCAAGATAGGGAAAGTTGGAAGGCCTGTGTTGCTGCAGCCATGAACCTTCGGGTTTAAAAAGGCTAGGGAGTAAGTTAGTTAGTTAGTTATTTTGCTATCTTTTTCACATTCTCTCGTGCATATTTTCTTGATTCTGTTCTCCATATTCTTTATAAAATTCATTTTTGTCAGCTCACTTACATCACCTCTTTTGTGGCAGAATACCACTGCTGCACACTTCTTCTGATGCCAAGCGGTTTCACTTTTTGTCCTCTCTTCCTTTTCATTAATATACCTAGGTAGCTTCACTTGTCTCCTTCTTGTATTTCGAGATCCAATAATATCGCTCTTCCTTCATCTTGTATTTCTTTGGCAATGATGTCGAGCTGCCTCTTCGTTCCCTTCCATATGCCAAAACAATCGTCCACTTATCTGCAAAACAGAATTATTTTGTCACCTAATAGAGAATGATGACTGTGGTGAACATGAACTGGAGACGTGATGGAAGATATGTATGTGTAACTTGATGTCCATTGTCTCACAGAACGAGAAAAGAGGCTAGACAGTAGACAGAATCTGCTCTAACGAGGTAAAAGTCAGTGCTTAAAGTGATTTAAGCCAATAGCCGGAAAACTAACTACTAATTATAACACCATTAAGCTTTGATACCATGATATGAAAAACTCAATATGCTGACCAAGGCAGTAATTTATTTTATTATAAAACATAATCTAAAAGTAATGTTTCAACCTTACAGCAAGGTCTTCTTAAGACTCTCAACCAAGTACAAATGTAACAAGGTACAAAAATAGGACGATATACATACACCAACATTACTCCCCTCCAGACTATTAGAAAGTTGAGTTGTTCTAGAACATTCTAGCTGGTGGTTTCCCTTGTCAACTGTACTTTCAAATAAAAGGCTAAAAATATTTAAATCCATCTGGAATGTGATTGGACTCTATATCTCACGATCTTTTTTCTTCATTCTTCTTCCCTCTTCTGTCCTCTATCTCTCTTGTCATTTCCACTCTTTCTAACATCTTCTTCCATTCTTTGTTTGACTTCAGTCCCCCATTCCAGTTCATTGTGTCTTCTTCACTTTCTTCTGTTTTCCTTGGCCTCCTTCCATTTTCTCACTAGTAATCTCTTCTCCCTTCATATCTGCTTAGCCTCATCCCACTCTATGTCATGTCCTGTTTCTCTCGTGTGTTTAAATATCGAATTTCTCTCTCTCTTAAGTCGTACATCAACCCTATGTTGTTTCAACCTGCCTTTCAGCCTCTTTTTTCGTTTCTCCTATGCACACACACTGACATTCTTTACATTTCACTTCGTAGATGATCCCTTCCTCTTCTCTGTTTTCTTTTTCTTGTCTGCATTCTTCGCTAATCTGAAGATGCTTCTCCCTCCCTTCCTGTAAGTTTTAGTGCCCGCTTTCCTAAGCACTTTGCATACCTTTTGTGTGGTCTTCCCCTTAATCTTTATTCCAAAACCTCCTCTCTTTCTCTTTCCCTTCCTCTTTTTCTTTCTCTTCAAATTCTCCCCTGCCACTTCTCTTCCTTCTTCTGTTTATGTCCAGTCTATTCTTTCTTCTCCTAGCCATTCTTTTCAATTTTTTTTCATAGACTATTTATTTTGCTTTCTTTTTCACATTCTCTCGTGCATATTTTCTTGATTCTGTCCTCCATATTCTTTATAAATTGTATTTTTGTCACCTCTCTTACATGCCCGACCCTGTGGCCGAGTGGTTAGCACATCGCGCTGCGACGCCAAGGGTCCCGTTTTCGAATCCCGGTCGGGTATGGTTGTTTGTGAATGTCCATTTTCATCCATTTCATCATTTCATCACTCATCCCCATCTTCGCAAATTAGCCGAGAGGCACAAAACGCGAAGTAAAATAAACTAAATCAATCAATCAATCAAAACCTCTCTTACATCACTTCTTTTGTGGCAGAATAACCCTGCTGCACACTTCTTCTGATGCCAAGCGCATTCATTTATTTATCCTCTCTTCCTTTTCATCAATATATCTAGGTGGCTTAACTTGTCTTCTTTTATTTCGAATTCCAATAATATCCATCTTTCCTCATCTTGTATTTCTTTTGCAAAAATATCGAGCTTCCTGTTTGTTCCCTTCCATATGCCAAAACAATTGTCCACATAACCAGTAATGGACTGCAGAAACAATATTTTGGAATCTTGGAAAATCAATTATAGAGAGTTATTGAAATATTAGTAACACTTACTATTCACTGGGACGGAAAACTGGTCTAATATATTTGTGGACATGAAACTGTAGATCGTCATCCAATTCTAGTGTCAGGTAAGAGTATAGTTCAGCAACTTGCATAGCCAGAACTTGCTTCTAGGACAGGAGAAGCAGTTGCTCCAGCAGTTTATGAAACATTATTAGCGTGGGGACCTTGCGATCAAATAAAATGCATTACTAGTAGTGTATATTGGGCGTTTCAACGCAGTACTTAGTAGGTATCCTCTTTTTTTACCAATTGAATATCACTTTTTGACATATTTTGACAATTTTTTGTCGATGTTTTAGCGTTTAGCAATGTTTTTAGTACAATTTTCACTATACTCATTTTTCCCCCACTCGTACTTGGTAGGTATATTATGATCTTACGTGATACAACTTAACCTATCCTTTTTTTTACGATTATTTAATTTTTTTTACGATCCTAAGTGATATAACTTAACCTATCATTTTTTTATTTATGCACTGTTTGAACGTCATCATTTGAGGATCATATTTTGTAGGTATTTTTTTTTTATCAATCGAATATAAGTTTTTGACATATTTTGACAATTTTTTGTCGATGTTATAGCGTTTAGCGATGTTTTAGTACAAATTTTCACTGCACTCATTTTTTCCATTTATACTTGGTAGGTATATCACGATCTTACGTGATACAACTTAACCTATCTTTTTTTTTTACGATTTTTTAATTTTTTTTACGATCCTAAGTGATATAACTTAACCTATCATTTTTTTATTTACGCACCGAAGTAACCTACAAGGGACTCTGTTTGTTTTAATATTTTAGTATTATAAGGTTTTCACAAATTTTATATAACCTAAAATGTGTTGGATGTTGATTTTTAGTATGTGGCAATTTTTTATGAATTTTAAAACTGCTCTGTGACCCTCTCGTTCTTCACGTCGTAGGCGAAGGACTTCTCTGCAATTAGGATGACACTGCATAGGGTATCCTCGGGCAAGGCATCGTGGAACTCGCAAACACCCACTCTACAAAAATTCTACTATATGATCTTTCACTGGCTAAGCTAACCTACAAATAGGAATTGGCAGCACTGACTTATAAACCCACTGGGTCTTCTTGGCATGTTTTTTCATGATGTGTTGCCAGGCTATTGGGCATCTTGGCGTATACAATGTATATATTTTGAGAGGGGGGTTATAGCTTTTTATGCTGTACGAATACTAAAAACTTAACAGTGACAACCAACAGAGTAAATAAACCTACATGCAGAAACTAACAACACTAGTTTCTGACAGTGAATTTGAAATAAAATATTAAACAAAATACATGAGTAAGCACTGTGATTACAAATAATACCAGTGTTATGCCCCCCCCCAACTCCAACTGGGCAACTGGGGAAAATAATTGTACAACAATTTGTACCTAATTGTACAATACTTGTACCTAATTGTACAACATATACACAGACATAAAAAAAAGAGCCTTCCCGTAACTTACTTCATGCACAATTTATATGATTTTACAACTGTGAAAAGAAAGCATATGTGTTCTGTATGCACACATTTATTCTTATTTTTCGAAGTTGAATGAAAACACGTGTTTTTACGCTCTCGTAATACTGACCTTGCTCTACTGATTTTAAATTGCTTCCATCCGCTTTTTTTTCTGTGTTATTTCCGCATGCACGCAACATTCGCTTTCAATAGTTTAATGAAATACAGAAGGAGTGTTAGTTTAGCAGGCTTCGAGTTTACAATTTATTAAATTAAACAATAATTTATGTAAGAATATACTTGTACTTACCGAACACAAAATAATAAAAAGCACATGTGAATATTTGCGTGTGTTTATGTTATATGACGACTGAGTAAAAAAATAATGTTGACTCCCCGAAAGATAAAAGTTCCTGGTTCGACATCAGATGCATGCAAATTTTATGTTTTGCTCTCCAAAATCTTGATTTTTATGTTTGTGCTATTTGTCATACAGCAGAGGAGAAGAGGGGAGAGGGGAGGGGAGGGGGTACTATTAGCGCCATCTATTAGCAAACAATAGAAATAAAAAAGTAGGGTCAAACTTTTTCAACACCCAAAAATTTTAAAAGTCCTCGTTTAGTAATACGATCAGCAGAAGATGTTTGATGGAGTACTCTTAGTCGAGAAAGCTAATTGCTAGGGCCCATATATTGCTAAAATGTTCTTTAATTTACATATTTCTCATACCGCCATATGTTGTTCTAGTTGACTTCTTCCAAAAAAATGCTAATTAGCGAGAGTTAATTAAGCAAGGCAAGTAAAAGAAGCAAATAGGACAATATGTGGTGGCGTGGAAATATGTAAAAATTCGATAAAATTCGAATTAAAATTGGGGGATATTTTGCATTTTTTTCCTATAATATACAAAACATTTACCGTACATAATTTTTTCTATTTACAACAGTATAAAATAAGAGGAATGTGTGACAATATCCATATTAATTAGGAAGGTATGTTGTATGCTAGGTTAGCTAATTGCGTCTTCTACAGCTTCACTGTATAGAGGAAAGATGGAAAAAGAGAGCTCTACAAAAACTAACGCTCTTAACAATATTGTACGCCCCGTGAAAATTATATATAAATAAGGCATAAGCGTATTATCTGCTTTCATGTCAGATTTTCCCGACCTGTGAGCTGTAGTGTTTAGGCGACAAGCGACGCGCTCAAATATAATACCGTTGACAATATTGTACGCCCCGTGAAAATTATATATAAATAAGGCATAAGTGTATTATCTGCTTTCATGTCAGATTTTCCCGACCTGTGAGCTGTAGTGTTTAGGCGACAAGCGGCTCGCTCAAATATAATACCGTTGACAATATTGTACGCCCCGTGAAAATTATATATAAATAAGGCATAAGCGTATTATCTGCTTTCATGTCAGATTTTCCCGACCTGTGAGCTGTAGTGTTTAGGCGACAAGCGGCTCGCTCAAATATAATACCGTTGACAATATTGTACGCCCCGTGAAAATTATATATAAATAAGGCATAAGCGTATTATCTGCTTTCATGTCAGATTTTCCCGACCTGTGAGCTGTAGTGTTTAGGTGACAAGCGACGCGCTCAAATATAATACCGTTGACAATATTGTACGCCCCGTGAAAATTATATATAAATAAGGCATAAGCGTATTATCTGCTTTCATGTCAGATTTTCCCGACCTGTGAGCTGTAGTGTTTAGGTGACAAGCGGCTCGCTCAAATATAATACCGTTGACAATATTGTACGCCCCGTGAAAATTATATATAAATAAGGCATAAGCGTATTATCTGCTTTCATGTCAGATTTTCCCGACCTGTGAGCTGTAGTGTTTAGGTGACAAGCGACGCGCTCAAATATAATACCGTTGACAATATTGTACGCCCCGTGAAAATTATATATAAATAAGGCATAAGCGTATTATCTGCTTTCATGTCAGATTTTCCCGACCTGTGAGCTGTAGTGTTTAGGCGACAAGCGACGCGCTCAAATATAATACCGTTGACAATATTGTACGCCCCGTGAAAATTATATATAAATAAGGCATAAGCGTATTATCTGCTTTCATGTCAGATTTTCCCGACCTGTGAGCTGTAGTGTTTAGGTGACAAGCGACGCGCTCAAATATAATACCGTTGACAATATTGTACGCCCCGTGAAAATTATATATAAATAAGGCATAAGCGTATTATCTGCTTTCATGTCAGATTTTCCCGACCTGTGAGCTGTAGTGTTTAGGTGACAAGCGGCCCGCTCAAATATAATACCGTTGACAATATATTGTACGTATATTGTATTGTATAGGAGACTAGAAGCATATAATTTGGCGAAAAAAAAACCCAAAGTAAGGTCATAGAAAATAGTTAAAAAAAAGTGAGCAATTATATTTTGCATTGCACAGCATTTGGTATTAAATAACATACCCCCCAAAAATCTCTGCATTATGCGTTCTGAAAAAAATTGCCCTACGTGCCAAATTACTGTGTCAAGTAAAAATTTTCAAAAGGCACTGTCGTACTTGTGTGCCGGGAAAGCGAATATGTGCGACCAAATTGTGCTCTAAGTATGGAAACAATTTTTCTATTGATTATTTCAAGCGATACCAGCTTATTTACAAGAGCACTGGAACATCACTACCGCAACCTTCCAAGCGAAAGGTAGAAGTAACCTCCCTCGATGCATCGCCACCTACCAAATGCGTCAAGCTGACGAAGAAAGCAGACCGAATTGCGTTTGAGCATTTATTAGAAGACTTTAACATAACATCAGACAGCTTCTGCGATGTGCGTAGTTTTCTGGAGAGCGAGCGAGCTAAGATAATATCCATCCTCAACGATGCATTGGCTACATACTCCACTAAATTCTATGCCGTGCTATGCTGCAAGTATAAGAAACCGTCTGATGAAATACCGGTCTTTTTTCACAATGGCTCGGGATATGATTTCCATCACTTGGTTACACATCTAGGGTACGACAATGCGAGAATCAATGTCCTGGCGCAGAACGAGGAGCGTTATATTAGCATCAGCAAGTGGGTGCCGATCCCCAACTCAAGCAACAGCATCGAGCTTCGGTTCCTCGACTCTCTGAGGTTCCTCCAGGCAAGCCTCGATGCTCTTGCTGGGAAGCTCAGAGACGACCAACTAGCCATTACTACATCAAGTTTCCCAAACTTAGATGTCGCACTCATCAGACGTAAAGGGGTCTGCCCCTACGAATACGTCACAGACCCTTCCAAGTTCGAAGAAGAGTTGCTGCCTCCCCAGGATAAGTTCTACAGCCAGTTGAGAGGTTCAGGTATTACCGACGAGGAGTACAAGCATGCTCAGTCTATGTGGGTCGAGTTGGGTTGCCGAACTTTCGGTGATTACCACGATGCATACCTGAAGCTTGATGTGACGCTTCTAGCATGTGCGACGTTTGTTGTGGTGGGATCATTGGGGGAAATGTGATTCTCCCAATATGTCATCTGACTTACTAGCATATGCGATACGAAGAACAGGTGTGTATGTGACTTACTAGGATTAGGCTCATGGTAATGAGGTCCTAGTAGCTGAAACGTTGTTGGGGTATTTTGCAATTTTTTTTCAAATATGAACACGTTAAACTGGACTGTCTCGGATTTTGAGTTTTGTATTCGCCCCCGAGAAAATTCTATATAAAATAACATACCTGAAAATTATATTCACAGTAGATTCATTTTTTGAGTTTTGTAATTACCCCAAGAAATTCTATATAAAATAACATACCTGAAAATTGTATTTACAGTAGATTGAATTCTTGAGTTTTTGTATTCGCACACAAGAAATTCTATATAAATAACATACCTGAAATTCTATTTACAGTAGATTGAATTTTTGAGTTTTGTAATCACTCCAAGAAATTCTATATAAAATAACATACCTGAAAATTGTGTCGCTATATACTAGACTTTTTGATTTCTGTGATTTTGGAGAAAGCAATGGCATCCACCACCAGTTTCAATCGTAAAAATGATAAAACTGAATGTGTTACTTGTGGGAAGCTAATCTCAAGGAACAATTTATCGGTACACAGGGCAAGATGTAGCGAAACAGGTTCGAGAATTAATCGTTCGTTACCTTCTAAGCCCTGTGCTCGATGCGGAAAGATGATCAGCATTACAAATTTAAGTAAACATCTCAAAATTTGCAAACCATCGACCGAACAAGGAACATCGAAAAGGAAAATCGATAATTCAGAAACGGAAGCTTCCACTTCCAAGCAAATTAAATTATCTAATGAACGCAAACCAATTAGATCTGCATTTAACGATCAACTCCAGGATTTTTCAATTAAGTCAGAACCAGGCCGTGACATCCTTAGTTTCTTGGATGAAACGAAAACATCTGTACTAAATATTTTGAAAGATAAACTTGAAAACAACTCTATAAAAGTATACGTTGTTCTGTTTTCTGAATACGAGAAAGTTGATGGCACAACGAGTATTTTTTATCATCGTACAAAAAACCAGACTCTTTATTTGGCGGACGTCGAAAATTTGGACAACTTCTATTATAAAGTTACCAATGAGCTGGTTAAGAAACATGACGATTTCGAGGCTAAAGGGTCGGGATGGTCTTTGTGTGGAAGTCCTCACACGTTAACCGTTTACGTGAACCGATTCTTGCCTCTTCGCGCTTCTAGCTACGTTCCTCTTCCACCGAACATTCAACACAAGAGGGCTGTGTTAAATATACAGAACAGCGATAACAAGTGTTTTCTCTGGTGTATATTGGCTGAACTTCATCCGATTTATTGGTCAAATCATCCAGAACAGGTTTCTAATTACAAACAATACGAGTCCGAGTTTGAAAGTGTAATGTCTGGCATCGAATACCCGGTGACATTGTCGGATATAACAAAGTTCGAAAATCGTGCCGGAAAACGCATCGCTATTAATGTATATTCCTTCACGTCAGATAAATATCTCGTGCACCCCGTCAGGATAAGCGATATCGACGATGACGATGCTCGTGTGATTAATCTTCTTCTAATTTCAAACGAGGATGTTCATCACTACACGCTAATTCGTTCACTATCACGTTTGGTCAAAAGTCAAACAACCAAGCATGAACATTGCATCGAAGTTTGCCCGAGATGCCTAACCACGTTCGACGATCGAAAACAACTCGATTATCAAAATTACACCGGACGTCAAATTGCTATCGAGAAACTTGCCGAACATAAAATTTATTGCGGTGACAACAGACCGGCTAGAATGTTGATGCCCGAAACGAACGAAGTCGAAGAATTCAAAATGCACAAGGCATTGTTAGAACATCCTGCAATCATCGTTGCAGATTTCGAGGCGTTTCTCAAACCACTCTCCTACTGCGAACCGGATCCTGAAATTTCCTCCACAACGCCGTACCAGCTTCATCAACCTAATAGTTTTGGCTATGTTGTTGTGCGACGTGATAAAATAAATGAAGCATATATATACCGCGGGCCAAATGTAATCGAACACTTCCTGGAAAAAATGGTGGAGGAGGTTGAGGTAATTGGTAGCGTACTGCTTACATCAAAACCGATGGCACCTTTAACTGAAAATGAACTTCAAAATTACAATTCCACTGAGGTGTGTCCGGTATGTGATCAAAGTTTCACTGATGAGAACAAAAAAATATTCCACCACGATCATTTCAGCGGAAACTACATAGGTGGAATTTGCAACACGTGCAATCTTAAAATCCAGAAACCTAAATTCATCCCCATATTCTTTCACAACGGAAGCGGATATGATTTTCACCACCTGGTGAGACATCTTGGCTACGATCCGAAACGTATAGGTGTCTTGGCCGAGAATGAAGAACGCTACATTAGTCTCAGCAAGCAAGTGTCGATTCCGGGAACGAAAAATACAATCGAGATGCGCTTCCTGGATTCGTATAGATTTCTCTCTGCAAGTCTGGATGCTTTAGCGAACAAACTCACCGACGATCAATTTAAAATAACAAGAGCTAGTTTTCCCAACGTAGACATAGAACTCGTTAGACGTAAAGGGGTTTATCCTTACGAATATGTTAGTGATGGTTCTAAATTTAACGACGACGCTCTTCCACTTCCAAGAAAATTTTACAGCAGACTCAGAGAGAAAGGAATCACGGACGAAGAATACCAACACGCGCAACTCATGTGGGAGAAATTAGAATGTAGGACACTCGGAGACTACCACGACGCATACTTAAAATTAGACGTGACGATACTCGCGGATGTTTTTCAAGCATTCAGGAAAACGGCAACGAATATTTACAAATTAGATCCAGCGTATTTCTACAGTCTACCGGGATTAGCATGGTCGGCAATGTTATTCCAGACAAAGGTCAAGCTGGAACTGATATCGAACGTTGACATGTTGCTATTCATCGAAAGAGGGATATGAGGTGGAATGGTGCAATGCGTACAGAGACATGCAAAAGCTAATAACGTACACATGAAAGAAGATTACGATTCAAATCGAGCATCGAATTACATCTTCTACGCCGACGTTAATAATCTCTACGGACATGCCATGGTTCAGAAACTTCCTTACGGGGGATTCGAATGGTTAGATCCCACTTCGATAGACATTATTTATTTCGACGATAGCGAGTGTGCTTTCTTCGCAGAGGTAGATCTCCAATTCTCCGACCACCTGCACGACACGTTTTCGGATTTGCCTCCGACTCCCGAAATCAAATGTCCACCCGACTCAGTTCAAGACAAGCTTTTGTTAACATTGGACCCTAAACAGAGATACGTCGTCCACTACAAGAATCTCCGGTTTTTGATTGGGAAGGGTGTTCAGATAGTAAATGTTAGAAGAATACTAAAGTTTAAACATTCCACGTGGTTAAGACCTTACATAGAAACTAATACACAACATAGAACAGCTGCCACTTCCGATTTAGACAAGGATTTTTTTAAATTAATGAACAATGCGGTGTACGGAAAGACCATGGAGAATGTTAGAAAGCACGTAGACGTGAAATTAATTTCCGATAAGAATAAATGTCGGAAGTGGATAGCCGATCCTAGATTCAAGTCGAGAAAAATTTACAACGAGAATTTAGCACTTTTCAATCTACATATAAAATTGATGAAATTCAGAAAACCAATTTACGTTGGCGCAACGGTTCTCGACTTGTCGAAACTTTACATGTTCGAATTTCATTATGACGTGATGAAACCCTTCTACAATGATAAAATATCACTTTTGTACACAGACACCGACAGCTTCATTTACAGCATACAAACACCTAACCTATACAAAGACATAAAAAATCCTTCCATGCTTGAGTATTTCGATACTTCTGCGTACCCTCAACCCAACAGATTTGGAATTCCATCCCTCAACAAAAAAGTCCTAGGTAAACTGAAAGATGAATGTAACGGTGATATTATTGTCGAGTTCGCGGGTTTGCGTTCGAAGATGTATGCCATGAGAACAGAGAGTAGCGTCACGAAGAAAGCAAAAGGTGTGGGCAAAAATACGGTGGAGAACAAACTCACCTTCCACGATTACATCGATTGCCTTTACTCACAATCGACGATACTAAGCATAGAACAAAGAATCCAAAGTGTAGACCACGTGATTACAACAAACAAAGTTAGGAAAGTAGCATTAGATCCGCATGACGATAAAATATGTATTTTGTCTTGTGGAATCCACACGTTGCCTTGGGGACACTATCGTTTAGAAATTAGTAAAAATTGTAGGCAATGCAAATGAAAAAAAAATGAACTTAAATAACTATAACTAAAATAAAAAAAAATTAACTATCTCACATACACAATAAATAACTAGCAAGGACAATGAATCACTTTGGTTTCCGAAAGCAAACAATGGAGACTGTACACCGCACGGCAGATCATGAATTTCTACCTTCCATGTTATCTAAACTCAACGGTCTGTTGATCAATCAATTTTCGGAACGCTGCTCTTCTTGCTGGAACAGTGACGATTTCGGATTCGCGACGATCGACGTGACGAGGAAACCCAACGACGGAAAATACAGAAACAAAATCAACGACTTTCTAAACGTTGCAACGTTGTGAGAATAAATAACCAGCATGCCTATGAATTTGTTCGGTTTCAAAAAACAGATCATTATGGAAACCATACCAGATCATGAAGTCTTACCTTCCGTGTTACCTAAACTCAACGGTCTGTTGATCATTCACCTCAACAGCATTTGGACGAAACTGAATGACGATGTGGGCAAGATGTTTTATGTTTTTAATAACAATTTACATTTCTACGAAATTCCAATCGACGGGAAACTTCAAATCACCGTGAATCCGGAAAACGCAGGCGAAATCAAAATTTCTACCGGCAAGAATATTTTTCGAATCAAGCACGACAAGATGCTTTCTAACATTACGTACGATGTTTCTGCAGGAGATTACCTTTACATGGAACTTCTCGGAGATTACGACAAACTCATTCCTCTTTTTGTAGAATTACGAATCGTCTATCCTATTATAAATAACCGTTAACCAAAAATGCCTAACGACATTTTCGGCAACACCAAGCGTGTAGACCACGCAGAAGAGATTCTCATGTTGGACATTCGAGTTAAGAAGTTGAGGACCGATTTGATTGCTTTGCAGGAGACCTTAAACAAAAGTTTAGAGTCGGAAATCGCTACCCTCCAAACGCAATGTCTCGACCCCATTCTGAAAATCGATTCCGAACTGAAGACGCTCATAAAAAATTATGTCGACGTACCTTCTTACGACAGCGTTCAAAATATACAGTTGAGCGTGGATTCGCTTCAAAATGATTTGGCCAAATTACAACAATTTCAATCGAAAAATGAAGATTTGGAAAAATTGAAACTCGAAATCGAAGAACGAACTTCCGCAATAGAAAAGAATATCTCTGAACTTCAAACTGTGGTGAACGATATAGATGCAGAACGCTTGCATGTCGTTGTTTCCAAATTACAAGAAGAATTCACCGGCACGTTGGAAGAAATTAAATCCAAGTTGCAGACTTTGGAAGATACAATGACGAACCTACCATCGTCGGACGAACTGCAGGTCATCGGTAAAAGCGTCGCGAACATAAAAATTCAATTGGAGGCTTATCAAGATTTCGAACACATTCAAACCACCATCGCTACGCTTCAGGCGTCCTTGGAATTGATCAACGAAGAAATTAAAAATATTCACGCTGAAGCGAGAGCGTTGACGAGCATTCAAGACACGTTAAGCACGGTTCAGCAGAAGATCGAATATTTAGAAAATTTGAACGTCGAAACGAATCTCGCTCATTTTCATCACGTACTGGACAACATACAGGGTGACTTGGAATCGTTACGGACGAGCGTGCCTTCGAGCGAAGATTTGGAAAAATTGAAAACGGCGGTGACGGCACTATCCGAATCGAGCGACATCAAAAATTCATTGAGCGATCTCGAGAGTAAAGTGGCCAATCTCCCCACCTCCAAAGAATTGCACGCTTTGAAAAGAAACATATCTCGAATGCTGAAACGACTGGAAACGGAAACGGCGAACGTGGAACAGATTCGAGACGAAATTAGTTCGCTGGTGTCGACGCTGCCCACTTCCCAGAGCGTCGCCGACCTTCACACGCAGTTTACAGAGATGCGAAGCATCGTGAACGATCTTACCGAGAAGAGCTCGAAATTGAATCAAGTCGAGAACCTTCAGAACATCGTCGTCAACATCAGAGATCAAGTCGGAGTGCTGGAATCCACGCAGGAATCGACGCTGGCCTCTTTCGGTGCCAAGTTGCAAGAACTCAACGAAAACTACAAGCAGTTGAACGTGGAAGTGAAAATCAAACCGTCGTTTTCTGCCGTAACGGATGCCATAGTCGAGCATTTGCTGCCCATCGAAAATAAACTCGGACAAGTTCACTGTAATCTGCTTGGCGTCGACACTAAATTCGCTAAACTGCATTTTCTGCAAGCCATCGAAATCAACAGCATTCCCAATCAGCAGAGAATCTCCACGTTCGTCGAAGGTAACAAACTGTACATGTTGCATCCTTATCATCCGTACTACAAGTTTCTCCTCGATGGCACGATTCAGATAAACGAATTTTCGTACTGGTCTCACGGTAGAAAAGCTAGCGTTCCCACCATGACTTTGATATCGAATCGTGGTGTCCAGAAAGCAGGAAACATTCCTCTGGCACGTTGGAACGAAACGCGCAACATATATGAAATACACGAAGACGAAGATCTCACCGTTTTCGACGTGAGTGCGGGCGATAAGCTGATCATTCAAAACACGAGCGAAGTACCACCCTCTTTGAATCCCATCACGCTTGTTCTTCTCTTGAAACGTAATCTCTAAAAAAATGTCTAGGCAAGCCATCGTCGAAGAATTGCATAAACCTGCACGCCGCAACTACGAACGTTTGGCTGTGGTAACCAAGGGTATCGACGACCTCTGGCAAAGTGACCTCGTGGAGATGAGCAGCGGCAATTTGAAAAACGTGCATAAATTGAACAAGGGCAACAAGTACCTCCTCACCGTCATAGACACGTTTTCGAAATTCGCATGGGCTCTACCTTTGAAGGCGAAAACGGGAACGTGCGTCACGGAAGCATTCAAATTAATTTTTCCGAAAGCGGCGGCAGACGACCACGGTTTCTGCAAACGGACAACGGTAAAGAATTTTACAACGCCGTATTCCAAAAGTTTATTCAAAAACACAAGATTCGACATTATTCGACCTTCAGTCACATCAAAGCCAGTATCGTGGAAAGATTCAATCGAATCTTGAAAACACACATGTGGAAACGATTCACGCTTCGGGGAAATTACAAATGGGTCGACATCCTGCCGGAACTCGTCGACACCTATAATGAAACGGCACACAGAACAATAGGCATGAAGCCAGCTGACGTTACCAAGTCTGACGAGCAGCGTTTAATTTCTACAGTTTACTGTCCAAAGTACACGCCCACGACAAAAAAAGCTAAATACAAAATTGGAGACCGGGTGAGGATCAGCAAATTCAAACGCACCTTCGAGAAGGGGTTCACAAAAAATTGGAGCACGGAACTCTTTACGGTGGTTCGAGTTCTACCCGGAAACCGACACACGTATATAATAAAAGATAGTAGCGGCGAGATTTTGAAAGGAAGATTTTACGAAGAGGAACTCTCTAAAACGAAACACCCTGACACGTACCTCATCGAGAAAGTATTGCGTAGGAAAGGTGACAAACTGTTTGTCAAATGGCTGGGACTTCCAGAAAAGAGTTGGATCGACGCGAACGAAGTGATCTTGTGAGTACGTGGAACGTGGTGAAGCGTCTACCGGATCTAGAAAGTCAAACGAGAAAAAAAAAGAACGGCGAGTTGCTTCCCGACAGCATCCGCTGTCTGATCGTAGGTCCTTCGGGGTGTGGGAAAACAACACTGCTCGTGGACAATTTTCTCCTCGCACCGAATTGGTTGGATTGGAAGAACAGGCACCTGTACGTGTTCTCGAAAAGTTTGGAGCAATCCAAATACCAGCAACTGATGAAACTGTACGATGGTCTGGACATTGCAACATTCGCCTCGGAAATAAAACCACTCGACGATTGTCGTGAAAATTCAGTCGTTGTGTTCGACGACGCCATCCTGGAAAATCAAAATGAAATTCGCAACTTTTTCACGCAAGGTCGTCACAAAGAAATGGATTGTTTTTACCTAGCTCAAACGTTTTCCAAAATTCCAAAACAGTTAGTGCGCGACAACGCCAATTTCATATGTTTGTTTCGTCAAGATCACACCAACCTCAAGCACGCGTACGATGACTACGTAGGCGGAGACATGAACTACAATCAATTTTCGGAAGGCTGCTCTACTTGCTGGAACGGTGACGATTTCGGATTCGCGACGATCGACATGACGAGAAAACCCAACGACGGAAAATACAGAAACAAAATCAACGATTTTCTAAACGTTGCAACGTTGTGAGAAACGACGTATATAAATAACGTCATGACGAAACGAAAAATCGAAGACGAAAATCTCAAGCTTCGCGATTACCTCGCGAAACGCTTCAAAGGTTGGAAATCCGAGAATCGCGGATTCTACGAAGAGAAGAAACGTCAGGATCAACCCGTGATCGATGCCATCAGCAGTCTAGGTAAAGAAATTAAAAGTGTCACGGAACAAAATAAAAATTTGATTAATGAACTCGTACCGCTCGCAGCTAAAAGTTACGCCGTACCCACACCTATTTCGAGCATTCCTTCGACACCGTTCGAACTGAAGGATGCACCGGCACGACGTCGAGCCATAGGCAGCACGTCTTCGGATAAAATCGAGTTGGGACCTTTGGCACGAGACTACCTGAGCACGGGGAAATTCGACAAGGATGAAGTGTTCGGATTGTATCCCAGCATGGAAACCAGCGAAGGCGGCGGTGTGGTGTGGAAGATTGGGAAATCGAAGGTGACCTTCGAAGGCAACGACATTAAAGTCAATTTAGGCGACAAGGATAGTTGGAACAGGTATCCGGGTACGGTGGGACTGTGGGAACTCGTCGCCAAAAAGCAGCCGAAAGATTACACCGACGAAGATTACCAAAGTTACAAGGAAATTCTGATCATGACGGATGCCTTGTACCAGAACAACGACGCCTCGCAGAATAGGGTGAAATCGAGCAGCGGCGAGAAGTACAGGAATCTCATCAAACCGATTTGGAACCAGGTCAAAACAGGCAGCGGCGTCAAACGCTACAACACGTTACCCAAAGAATTCGTTTGGGTGGACGACGTTAGGAAACTCGTGGACCGATTGTTGGTGATAGCCGGCGAAGAGAATGCAGGCAACCGTAATTTCTACAACGAGAAGGTTGGCATCGTGGACATGATCAGCACGAAACTTTCCAACTTCATCGTGAACGACGACAAGGGTATAGGTTACCTGATCAAAATCATCAACACGCTGCCTCCGAAATTTTGGAACGTGGCCGAAGGAAAGGGACTCGTGAACGACATCATCAACAAGTTACCTTTCGAGATGCATTTACCTGGCTACCAGTACTGCGGGCCGGGTACCAAACTCGAGAAAAGATTGGAGAGAGGAGACAAGGGTGTGAATCCGTTGGACGCGGCATGCAAAGATCACGACATCGCCTACAACACCACGCAGACGGATCTGGATGCACGTCACGAAGCAGACAAAAAATTGGAACATGCAGCTTTCGAAAGGTTCGTGAGCAGAGACGCATCGCTGGGTGAACGGGTCGCCGCACTGGGTACCACCATCGCCATGAACACGAAACAAAAATTGGGGTGGGGTATATAAATAACATACCGTAAAAAAAAAAAAACTTGATATATAAATAACACACATCGTAAAAAAATAATCTTCGGTATATATAAATAACACACATCGTGAAAAAAAAGCAATTAAATTTCTCTCTAACACTCTGACAACTGAAAAAATGAGCGATCTCCAAGCATTAAAACAAATGCTAAATTTGTCAGTCGAGTATGTAAAAATTCAGGAATTGGAAGTCGACAAACCTTACACGATAACTTCCGGTTCAATCGTTTCTACCCAGTATGGTCCCAAGGTACGCCTGTTGCTCAACGCACAATACAGTATATTTTTACCGGATCGATACGCTAACATGTTATCCGACGAGAAGCTATCTATTTTAATCGAGAACAAAACTCAAATCGTGTACAAGGGGACAAAGGAACTTCTTGGCAAGAAAACGAAGCACGTAATAGAATTTGTGTAACGACTGCGAGGCCTTGAAAATATATAAATAACATACCGTAAAAAACTACACAAAAAAAATCTCAGAATATATATATAAATAACATACCGTGAAAATAACACATAGAGCATCAACATGAAGCCCAAGGGTGTCGTGTACCAGATACCATACTCCAATCTTAAAAATCTAGGTGCCCTCGATGGGTTACTCACCAAGAAACAACGCGAGAAGAAACGTTCTTGCTTGTCGAAAGGACATGGAATGAAATTGCTGCTCAGCACACCTCAATTTAAAAGATTGCAGCGTTCGCGGAAACAGCAAAAAATCGGAGGTTTCATATTCAGCATCCCGGCCATCCTGGCAGCATTGGGGGCCGTTGGAAGTTTGGCCGGCGGAAGTGCCGCCATCGCGAAAACCGTCATCGACTCGAAGAAGAACAAGGCGGAATTGGAAGAACAGAAACGTCACAACCTGGCCATGGAGAAGAAAAAGGGGAAGGGCGTGATGAGAAAGTTTAAAAAAAAGAAACAGAAGCACTCACCAACCGAGACATTGAATCTCTGATCGAACCGTTACAAATCAAACACTTTAGAGGAGTTTTCATGTCCGACTCGTTACCTTCAACCGTCAAAAGAAGAGAATGCGGAGTAGTCAACTTGGACGATCAAGAAAATCCAGGCACGCATTGGATATGTTACCACAAAAATGATGATAAAGCATTCGTTTTCGATTCTTTCGGAGGTGTTCCACCTACAAATTTAGTCCATTATCTGAAAACGAACAAAACCTCCATATACTACAACGACGAACGCATTCAAGATTTCGGAGACGTGAACTGCGGTCATCTCTGCCTCTCCGTGCTCGCGTTTCTCTCTAAAATAAATAACCCTACGATCGAGGATTTCCAGAAAGCATTGTGGAACCTCAAACAGCATCACTAGGATGGGCGTGTTCCATCTCACGAGCGAATCTTCAATCTTGAAACTCACGCTGCACGACGACATCGTCTATCCTAAATCCGTGGCTCTGCGTGCATTCTACAGCATGTACCTCATACCTAACGTCACCCAGCACAACAACAAAATTAGCGTCGGAAGCGAACACATCGTCGTCACGCCAGGCCAATACAATCTTTCCACTTTGCAAGCTCAATTACCCAAAGGCACATACCTTTCTCAAAATTCGGTCACGCACAGAGTGGAAATCCTATCCGCGACGGAGACCGTGGACCTGGGCACCATGGGAGAACTTTTAGGTTTCGAGAACAACACCAAACTCGAAGCTGGCATCAAGCACGTAGCAACCAACATTCCTAAATTCTTGGCCATAGAGACTCTGAACGTACACTGTAACGTGGCCGAAGGTATGATCACGAAATCTTCGGACGAATTGTTAGGAAGTCACAAGCAGACGGGAATCATAGCCACTTTCAAACCAAGTTCCGAGTTCATGGAACCAATCATCTACACGCCCTCTTCGCCGATCTATTTTCCGGTATGTCGCAACCGCATAGACGACATAGAGTTGGTGGTGACGAACGAGAAAGGAGACGTGGTGGATTTCGCAGGTGCCACTACGACGGCCATCGTGGAGATCAACGTATAATAAATAACCATACATGTAAAATGGAGCAAATCGAAAGTTACGAATTGCAATCTTTCCCTCCCAACCGTCGCACGTTCGCCAATCTCAACGAGGCAAACAGGGAGATCGAATACGACGTGGACGTAGGCGACGGGTTTATTCATCCTCACAGAGCAGACCTCTACCTTCAATTCGACGTGGTGAAGAAAGAAAGCGGAGACGTGTTTCCTGCAGCAGCAAACTTGATACTCGTGGACAACTTCGTGCCTCACCTGTTCTCGCAGGTGGAGGTGAGGAAACACAACACCGTCATCGACAGAATAGATTATCCAGGCATCACGTCGACGGCAGTGGGAACGCTGAAATTATCCAAAACGGACGCAGCATACTACCAGGCCGGGGGATTCGAAGCCGGAACCAAAATATCAACGAAAAGTCACACGGTGCTCTTTCCCATGCGTCTGCTGCCAGGTTTCTTCTCGGATTACAAGGAGATCATGTGGAAGGGAGGACTGAGGATCACGTTTCGAAGAGCAGCCAACGACAACGACGCACTGATGCGATACGCTACTTTGGGTCCGGACGGCACCACGCCGATAGCCAACACTTTACCCGAAGCAGCGAAATGCGTCATCCGAAGCATGGAATTGAGAATGCCGGTGGTGGAATACGAAACAAACTACGCCCTCAAGTACAAAGCGGAGATCTTGAAAAGTCCGCAGGTGCCGATTCACTTTCACGGTTACCAGTGCGTGCAAAAGATGGCGTCGGGAAGTCACATGGAATTCGACGTGACGACGCAGTTCAACAACATACAGTTCGACATGCCAGATTTCGTCGTGGTGCTTTTTCAGACCGGGAGGGACAAGAATCAGGAAAAAGATTCCAGCAAGTTCGACGACTGCAAGATCAAGAACGTTTATCTGAAGAACGGTAGGAACGAAGTATTCCCGCGCGAGAATTACAACCTCGACGTGACCAAAAACGATTACCTCAAACTTTACGAAGCTTACACGGCTTACAAACGCGTAACCGAGGGAAGCATGGACATGTACTACACGCCCAGCGAATTCAAAGCCCGGAGACCCATGACCGTCATCAACACATCTAAGAGGAAGAAGGTTGTGGTCAACGATCGAACCAACATCAAGGTCGTCTGCGAGTTCCACGATGCCTTGCCCGAGGATACCCTATGCAGTGTCATCCTAATTGCAGAGAAGTCCTTCGCCTACGACGTGAAGAACGAGAGGGTCACAGAGCAGTTTTAAAATTCATAAAAAATTGCCACATACTAAAAATCAACATCCAACACATTTTAGGTTATATAAAATTTGTGAAAACCTTATAATACTAAAATATTAAAACAAACAGAGTCCCTTGTAGGTTACTTCGGTGCATAAATAAAAAAATGATAGGTTAAGTTATATCACTTAGGATCGTAAAAAAAATTAAAAAATCGTAAAAAAAAGATAGGTTAAGTTGTATCACGTAAGATCGTGATATACCTACCAAGTATAAATGGAAAAAATGAGTGCAGTGAAAATTTGTACTAAAACATCGCTAAACGCTATAACATCGACAAAAAATTGTCAAAATATGTCAAAAACTTATATTCGATTGATAAAAAAAAAATACCTACAAAATATGATCCTCAAATGATGACGTTCAAACAGTGCATAAATAAAAAAATGATAGGTTAAGTTATATCACTTAGGATCGTAAAAAAAATTAAATAATCGTAAAAAAAAGGATAGGTTAAGTTGTATCACGTAAGATCATAATATACCTACCAAGTACGAGTGGGGGAAAAATGAGTATAGTGAAAATTGTACTAAAAACATTGCTAAACGCTAAAACATCGACAAAAAATTGTCAAAATATGTCAAAAAGTGATATTCAATTGGTAAAAAAAGAGGATACCTACTAAGTACTGCGTTGAAACGCCCAATATACACTACTATTACTTTTAACACTACTTCAGCCTATACTGGCCCAAGGAATGGAGCGTGTATTTTGTTGGAGCAGAAGGTGGAAAATGACACGTTATGGTTGGCTTGTCGCCACCACATTATGTAAATTATGCTAGAAGCAATAGTTCTTCAGGCGCTTCGCCCATCCACTAATCAAGAAATATTAATTTTGAAAAGAGTTAAGAAATCTTCGAGCACAATAATGAAAACTGACTTTAATACTGTTACCACTGATACTTCTGCCATAAAACAGATCGGAAATATTACCACAGATATGATCTCCTTGGCCAAGAATCAGCTTGAACAGTTCCAGCCGCGAGATGACTACAAGGATCTATTAAGCCCAACGATTATATTCCTAGGAGGTCTACCTAAGGATGGAATATCTTTCAGAGCACCTACGGGACTACACCGTGCGAGATGGATGGCTAAAGCGATCTATTCCTTGATGATTTATTTACAAGAAATGAAGAGCAGGGAGTTCGTGACATTTGGGCATTTACAGTAAAAAGTTACATGAGATACTGATTTCAAACTGCCTCTAGTTGTTGCGCACCTAGAAATGACCTGCACCTTCTAAAGGATTTAAAAGAGAACGAAAAAATAATCAAGCGATGGCCAAAGTTGATCTATAGAAGTTTACAGACCATCTGTTGTACTTTTCAGAAGAGTTGGTCGTGCTTGCTTTTCTCGATGATGAAGTTACTCTCGCAACGATAGGTAAGATGGCGGATGCCTTGCATGGCGAAGGGCTCGATCATCGTCGATAGCGTATAACACTAGATGTCTATTTAATAGATGAGAAGAGTCTCAAAGATTTTGTCTCTGCCAATACGCGCAGATGTTTCATCATCACAGGTATTTCCTCAGAGTTTCTCGAGAATAATGTAGACTTATGGGAGGAAGATGAGAGGAATCAACCAAGTAGAGAACTTGTTCATTCTATGAGAGTTGTCAACGATATTGCAGAGCGGGGAGTGGCGTTGATGGAAGAATACAATAATTTACATACAAGAGATGAAGAACATAAACTGTACTTGTTTTTGCTGGTGAAACAGTACAGACAAAATACCCTGATGCTTCAAATCCACCTTGACATTTGATGTATGTACAGTACATCTACTTCTACATATTATGATTATTATATACATATATTTTAAGTTTATAGTTTTTTAAGTAACAGTTTCAGTAAGTTATGATTAAATTCTGATGTTTTTACTGATTTATCTTACAAATAATCTTTAATATTTTTGTTAAATTGCTTATAATAAAGTTTCGAACAGCCGTATTACGTCTTTTTTAATTCAAGACATCATGATGTGGTAGCAACCCCTAAAACGTTTATAAAAAAATATTACAAAATACCGTACTACCATCGCTTGGCAAGGAACCTAAACACAGGGTGTCCCACTGAAATTTTTTTAAAAAAATTGTCCCGATGAAGACCACCCTAGTAGGAACGTACAAGGAATAATTTCCGAATGGATGATAGTTTGTTTTATGCCACTGCATAAAGTCAACATGTTTCAATGTCCATGAACGAAATATACCTTAAACCGCTTAGGAAATGAAGCTTTTTTTCTCTTAATGAAACACATATGTGTAATACTCTATACTATGTGATGCGATGGTATCGTTCGTAAATGTACGTTGTGCATGTAACGGTTGATATATATATATATATATATATATTTTAAATTAAGTGCTTTTTCAGTTTCTTACGAATACGATTTAATTTCAATTTGGTCCGTCATAAGTCAGCCCACTTTCAGTATGATGCATAACAAATGTTTTGATCTTGTGATTAAATATTAAGACTCACATTATATTAAAGAACATGTTTTATTGCAGAGTATTTATTTACAGCTACGAGCTAAATAACTAAATAGGTTAGAGAGATTATTTTATTTCTGTACTTGGTTAGGTTAGGCAGGTCAGGTTTGGATCGTTGCATTAGCATTTATCGCCAGGTTTCTTCAGCTGTCGCTAGCCGCTCGTGGTTGGACACTCTGTGATCCAAAATATAGAGTGATGAACACTTGTGTCGAACATTCTCTTCACTGCAAAATTATTTTTTTCCATTATGTTAATTGAAGTAGATGGATAATAATTTGACAACTTCCAAAGCATAATACCCTACTACTTTTAAAGTTTGCGGGCTATATTTTGTAATGTCAGAGATTTATTTTACATTAATGAGAGTACAGGACGTGCATTACCTATTTCTAGGTTGGTTGCTTCACTTAAATTTTATCTTGCACGCCTTGTGATATTTTTCACTTAAAAAAACAACATAAAATTGGAATGCTAGTCCTAAGCATGTATAAGTATTAACACAACAAACCACGACTTTCTCCAGTTTCTATGTGATCCACTGGAAAACGGCGTGGACGACGAAACCGAATATTTTGGTGAATAACTTTACCTTATGTAAATATGTGAAAAGATGTTACATTATTTAAAACGTCATGCGATATTTTGTGCTTATGGTTACAGAGCATTGAAAGTAGATGCAGAATATGCATTTAAAAAAATCAAGTTCGTATAATACGTATAACTAAAAGCATATATTTTTGGATCGACAGGCAAAATTATTAAAATTTGTATAATGTGTGATGAATGATGACCACGATGCCATTACTGACAAAACTTTAAAAAGTACATTGATACAATATTTCTCATTTAACTTACACGTGATTTCTAATTTGCATGAAATTTCAGTTAAGTATGAATTTATAATATGAAATACGAAATGGGAAAATTATTTTTGTTGTAGAAAGAAATCGAACTAATGAACGTTTTGTGATGGTATGAAAATAATGTTTTTAAATCGGTTTGGGATAACCTTTCAACACAACAACTGGCACACACAATTCCGACATCTATTTCCGGGAAAACACAACGCACTCTTAAACATTTTAATAAAGCCAAGGAGTGCCTTCAGATTTAACGACGCGTAAGGAGGTCTGTTAGCCTTAACGAAGGTTGGAGAAAAGCCTCGATGTGCTAATGTAGAACTTGATTTAACATTTCCTCAAAATTTAACACGCATTGGTAACACACCGGGCATTGGTATTAATGTACGGGTCATTCCACATCCAATCAAGGCAAAAAAATAAAAATCTTGACACCCACCAACTCCGATTTCAATGCAATTTGGTATACACCTTTCCTTTATGATTTAAAGAAATCCCTTCACTTTATCTCAAACGGTTTTCATTTTACAATACCTTGAAATGTCATCAAATCAGTGTTGTATGTCAATCTTGAGACCATCGACACAAGATACTTTTGCTTACATTTTATTTCTTTTCTCCTTAACCAATCATCAGATCTCTTTGAATTTGTACACAACGTTCAATGAAATAATGAGGATTTCAGACAAAAATATATCTGCACTCAAAAAAGTTTACAAATGCCTATAAACAGACTAACAATGGATTTGTAGCCTAATTTTTGTGGTGAGTAAACTAGGTTACGAAAATCTGAATTTTCATCATGTGCATATTATAGCACAAAAAAAATTGTTGAAAATCATTGCAAAGACATGGACTTCCTCTACAAAAATATATATTTTTGTATTATCTTTAACGAAAATTTTCCTTTTTTTGGAAATTGCCTAAAATTTCAGGGTCAATCCCTACCAAATGGTCAAACACTGTTCGCTCGAGGATTCTTAACTTTTTTAATTTGATTTTCGTTGTAACTCCTGTACAAGGGTAGTTCAAGACAGGCATTAATTTTCTGAAATTAGACTTCGTTTGAAATTGCTGCCATTTTTGTTTCATGATTTGCAACATTTTTGGCCTATGCAGACAGTTGGGTTAATTAAGACTAATCAGCTTAAAAAAAATATAGAAATCTGGTGTAAGAAACATTGTTTTCAGTATGTGTCCGGCTACATTTTATGTTCCGTATCTGTTCTCACTACATCTAATACAAATGGCTCAAATTTAGGGTCAAAACTAACTGATATTCAAATTTGAAGGGAAATCAATGTATAGGATATATCTTTTTAGTATGTATGCAATGAAACATCAGAGCTATATTTTATTAGAGGAAACATGTACATTGTACATACAAAGTTTCAACAGAAAACATTTGAGCTCTGTTACTGGTTTCCGCATTGAGTTAAGAATCTATGAAAATGCACATTTTTCTCAAAATTTGGGCTCCAAATATATGTCTGCTTCCCGATGGCATAGTGATTACGTCGACGTTTTGTTTCTGAAGAGTCTCGGGTTCGGTACCTAGTGAAGGCACATACTGATTCGTATCCCACTTTAATAAACTGTAGGTCCAGTCTCGATTTGCCTGAAGTTGACATGAAACTTAAATCAAACTGACATGTGATTGGGAATCTAAAAAAAATTATATTTACATGTAAAAAATTTCGAGATTGATATTACATGATTACCTAGTTACAACAGAGGAAAATTTGGCAAAAACAGACAAATTTACGTTACTAGTTACAATTATAATTATCATGCAATTACAATTATTGTACGTAATAATTAATTGCAACATACGAATGCCATAGTAAGCCCGTTAGTAGCTATTTTAAAATAAAATTTGTGTACGGCTGTGTGTCAAATATATTCTGCTGAAACTTTGGATGTACGTCTGCTCCTTAAAAATATAGGTCTGACATTTCAATGCTTACCTACTAAAAAAATATAGTCAATTCATTGATTTCCCTTCAAAATTGAATATCAGTCAGATTTGAACGTAAATTTCAGCCATTTGCATTAGATGTGGTGAGAAAAGATACTGAATATAAAATGTAGCCTGATATGTACTTAAATCAATGTTTTTTTACCTCAGATTTCTATAATTTTTCTTAGCTGAGTTATCATAATTATCGCAACTTTCTGCATAGGCCAAAAATGTTGCAAGTCATGAAACAAAAATGGCCGCCATTTTCAAACAAAGTCTAGTTTTAGAAAAATAATGCCTGTTTTGAGCTACCCTTGTACAGGAGTTACAACGAAAACAAATAAAAACATTTTTAAATGGTCGAGCGACCAAAGTTGGACCATATTACACAACCATATTACGAGTTTATCTCGCTTATTCTTGTTTCCAGGACAGGCTAGGCTTACAGTTTGTTCTGGAAAAAAATTTAGAACATACTATATATACTATCGTTTTTATTTACACATAAGTGTATTCACATAGTTTTATAAATTTTGGTTTTTACGTACAAGATACACAACAGTGATAATTATACTACATATTACATGATTAATAATAGTTAACCTGTCGGGCGACCATTTTATCGGACCATATATTTTATGTGTCATTTATTTACACTGTTTGATTTTTAACATTATAATTAATTCTACCACCAAAGCGAGATAAACATGATTAAAATGATTTAGTTTCTGACCGTCCCCAAACTTGCAAAGTTAAACATGGCGTGGAGTGTTCTATTGGACACCAGCAAAGCACGAATGTGGCACACCGGGGATCGCTACTGTAAGTCTCTATTGTGTTGTTCCTTCGCTTCTCGTTGAAAATATTTCTCCGCCGCTTGTCACTCCTGGGATGTGAGGATGGACTGGGTGAAGACTCCCTGAGATTCAACAGGAATGGGGCAGGAAAAGTTTGAGAGAAGGGTGTTTGGGGTGGGTCCTGTATTACTAGTAAAATACAATGAAGTAAAAGTAACTATATTCACGAGACCACAAGGTTACATGCCTCTGTATATATATCCATTACGCCTCTTGATCTTCGCTTCTCAGTAAAAACTTGACTACTTTGACCTTTGCTATCAAGAATATCTTGAGTATCTTAAGGTAAGGCATATTGTCTACTTTTACACTCATCGCCACGATGCTCTGTCTCTAGTCGTTACTCATTGCGTACCTGATATTCTACCACGTCTGGTTTCGTTGCATTAGTCTCTGTGATCTTCTGATTTGTTGATGCTGATTTTCTATCGACCGGCGAGTTACTGGTGGCAGTTGTATGTTTTCTCGATATTCTAGGATTTCATTTCTGGAAACTATATGCACTAAGCCATTTAGTGTTTTCCTGTGTTCAGGACGTATCAGGTTGTAAATTCTGAGATGAGGGAGCCTATTATTTTAGTTACTTGTGTATCCTTCGTTGGACACCACAAAAAATCTTGAGCTGAGGAGTGTCCTCCTCGTCTTGGTAGCGGGTGCAAGTTCATTACTCTCTCTGTCCAATAACTGCTAGGTGTTCCCCATAAGGACCATGCCCAATGAAAAAAATATATCAGTCTTCTTGAAGGTTGGTAATAAGTTATGGTCATTCGTTCCCTTATGCACGGCAGAAATCCATGCAGCCGTCGTCCTTTGGTGAAGGTAATCCATTCTTCTTGCCACTCTTGCGTAACGTGATTGTTAACCTCCGGTATAGTTGCAGCATATCGCCCCACAATTTGCCGCACTTGTTCATTTCTGCCCTTTTTGTGCCGCCCTAAGTATTGTGATCTTGTCAATAGATCATACACCGATTAGAAGCAGTAGAATCTGTGTTGTGGTCGCTCCGATCAATTTTTTTGTTACCATGATCTAGTTGATATGATATGCCTAGAAAGGTGCTCCGTATGCACGGATGGTATTGTATATTGCAAAAAGATAAGATTTTGCATGTGCTAGTGGTAATGTATATGTTGTTGTGCCAATTATCACTAATGTATTTTCATGAAATCCGTCTCCTCTGTTATATCAGCAATCTGCTTTGTGTTTTCCTTTTTTTTTCCTGTAACGTAATTTTCAGATATCTGGAGATTTCACAATTTTCACATTTTGAACCTTTTTGAGCTTCGCTGTATCGCACCATTTCTCCTGGGTGAATATCAGTAATGGAGACTTGATCTGAAGTCACCTTCTTCATTTCCCTTTAATAAACAGCAAAATGTCGTCGCCGTATGCCATCACTCTTTTAACTTCCGACAAGCCAGTAAGTTTCTCTAGGGCCGGTTCAAGATTGATGTTCCAGAGTTCCGGTCCAAGAATTGAACCTTTGTTATATTCTTTGAAATTTTGAGCATTTGATATTTAATGTTAGCTTTCTTATTTACGCAGAAATTCTTCAAAATATGGTGCCGGGACAGACTAGTTGTTTCAGAGACTTGAACAGGTGAGGCCACCAGGATATCGAACACACCCCCTATATCGACTAATATAGTGAGAAACTATTTCTCTTCCGAGCCAACACTCTCATGAGCAAGCGTACGTAAGATTGATTAATTGATTGATTTGCTTTATTGTACTTCTCTTTTTCTGCCACTTTTGGCAACTTTGCGAAGATGTAGGTGAGTGATGACATGATGAAATTGATGAATAGACACTTAAAAATATTCATGCGCATGCCGAGTTTCGAACCTCAGGTCTCTGGCGACGTAGCGCGATGTGCTAACCACTCCCCCAAAAGGGGCGGTAAGCGTACGTAAGGCATAATCCTTTAATTTGCCTGCCGTAAAAGCAAACTTGTCATCTGGTTGTCCTGTTAATTGTCTGTTTTCCTTAATACTCTTAGGCAGAAGTTTTCTTAGGGTTTTGCAAGCACGTTCAACAGGAATATTGTGCCTTACGATTTCACTTGAGTTTCATCCTTACATGGAATCTTTTAGATAACGATTACATCAGTGTCTTTCGATGATGTCATCAAGTGCTTTCTAACCAGCCATTCGTTAAATACATTGATCCGTCAGGCAATGCGAGATCCTTGTTTTGGTTTTTTGAAGAATTTCTGCAGGGATACCTTTTGGATCAAGGGTTGCTTTCTTTCTCATTCGGTTGATTGCCTGCACTACTTCCTCCATCATGAAAGGGAGAACGAACCTGTCATTTGGTTATTTACAATGAATTGTCTACAATTCGTGTCGTCCGGCGTGTCTGTTTCCTCATAGGCATCTGGCAGGAGCTTGTCCAACAGATATTGGTCTGTCTCACTCAAAGTTTCGGTCATTGAATCATCGTCCCGTTCGAGTATTGTCGGTGTCTGAGCAATCTTAACCTCTTGAACTGCAAATTTATAGGTAAGGCCTCATTTGTCTCTTTAAAGCTGTTCTTCTACGTATTGTGACCAATGTTGTTGAATTGTCGTTGTTAGCTCTTTTTCAAAACCTTTCTTCCTTTTCTGCATTTGTTTAAATTGATTGTCCTATCAGCCGGTATTCTAGTGGGTTGATATAATATCATGTCCCTTTTCATTTGTAGAATTCGTAACAATCCCTAAGATTGTATGTTTATTTTATTAAGTCTCTCTGAACGCTTCATGTTGACCAGGGCATTCACTTTTTTTCTCAGCTGTCTCAAGTCTCTTAGGCATGTTTACAATGCATTGTATTGTGCCATGCAAACCTCCTGAGCATTCAGGAAACAGGTAATACTTCTGGTTATGGTGTCAGCGGTTTGCATGGTAGCCATTATATTAAACACACGATTCGGCGATTCGGCATTGAGGAAGAGCTCGATGGCCAGGGGATATAGAGGTGAGACAAGCTGGGAGGTGAGGGACTTTGGAGATTGAGTGGAGAGGGAGAAGGTGGTCAGCAAGGCAGTAGGTGAGGAGTAGAACAACGCTCTGGTCGACAAATAGGAGAGAAGCTTACAGAGGACTTCGCTATTTTCATTCAGCTAAAGACTTCAGATAGACAGGTAATTATCCTACACCCAGCCATGATACAGGTTCAACGGTTCGCAAAACCCAACGAGTGACCATTGTCTTTTCAGTAGTTTAATTCCTTTGTGTAATTTGTACCTTTCCCATGCCAAGCGATAACTCGTCATGTCAATGACGAGTGGTCTCATCAAGAGGATGAATGATGAGTAGTTTACATCACCCCATCAATTAACTGGTTAACCTTCTAGGTGCTCTTAAGATCCCACGAACTTTAAGGTTCGTTACGTGGTGGAGATTAGCGGGCCTTTCCATTTTTTTTATTAGAAATGAAAAGAAATTATTAACCGGTTTAAAATTCAACCCCACCCCAAATTTCGTTACGTGGTGGAGATACGTGGGTCTTTTCATTTCTTACAGGAATGAAAAGAGTTTGTTAACCAGTTTAAATTTAAACCCACCCCAATAGCTCGTTACGTGGTGGAGATTTGGGCTTCTCATCCATTTCCTCGGAAATGCGATGAGAAAATAGAATGTTATCTAGTAGAGGTTTCAACAATCAGTTTTAAATTTAACCCCACCCCAAATTTTGACACGTAGTGGAGTGCTAGTTCATTACCCATCCCAAACATTTTGCTCATTCGTTTAGTTGTTTTTAGTATGTCCTTGCCAAAATTAATTTTGAAAATACATAGGGCTTAACGTTTTTTGCATTAATGGGGGGGGGGAGAAGAATTTATATATGCCATGATAGATGTTTAGTCTAACATGAGGATGAATTCGATTAAATTTATCGACTTCAAGTTAGGGTCGGTAATCAGCGAAATGTAGAATGCGGAGGAACCTGCGCCCTAGCTCCGTCGCGGTTACCCACGTCGGGCTGGCGCTTTGGTATCAGGAGCGTCCGGCATTCCGCGTGGCGGAAGGTTCGATGTCGGATTTTAGGGAGGCCCATTTCATCAAAAATGTGGCCGGCCCAGGGACGTCCGTGGACGATTCCCTATCAATCTGCTCCTGGTAGCTCTGTGGTTCACTCACGAACCCGGTACCATGGCTACGACAAATTCCCACCTGGGAAATTTTACCATCCAGAATTTTAAATAAGGAATAAGGGAAAGGCATTTAGATTTGAAGATTTCTTGCATTGACAGTGATTTTAGAATTTTTTTTTACATGATCTTTTTTGGATACGAAAATTATTACAACGTTGGTTATGAGGATGCAGTAAGCTATAGTGAACAGTAAATGATTTTACCCTTAATATTTTAATTAATTAATAACGTGGATTACAAGTGGATTTTAAAGTTATTTATGAATGAGGAAAATAAATTAGTGCCACCGAGTTAGAGTCAATCAGCACTATGGTGCATTTTAACGAGTTATGGCACAGAGTATGCTTGTTTGAGTCAATATATTGTTATTATTATTATTATTAATTGAAATTTCTTCAAAGTTTAATTTAAATTTGGTTTGAAACCGACCGTAACTTGTAAAGGATTTAGAATGCCTACTGCTAAGACTTTTGCAACGAGGATATTACATTTTTATACATATATAGTTTTGGGAACGAATAAGGCCCCGAGGACCACTCATTTATATTCTTAATGACTGAAGTCTCCTAGCACCTCTTGAAGGGAGCTTGGATTAAGGAGACAGTCAAGTTTATACGAGATAGTCACTTGCCTTACGTTACCTTAACTTACGCATACATTGCCTGAAAATTTTAATTCATGTTAATATGTAAAGAAACGAAACGCTAATTATATTCCTCGACACGCTGTACAATTATGTCCGCTATTACGCCAGGCGTATATAGTTAGAGTGTCGTACCGTGATTTAGGGTATAAACCTCCTGATTCATTAAAAGTTCTAGTTGAGAAGTAATAGATGTATAAATAGGCTGCAGTGACGAGAGATGTCCGTACACAGGTAAGCAGTTGTGACGAGAATGAATCCGTACACAGATATACATATACTTATATGCTTTAAGCAAAGTTATTTTATTATTGCAAGTTTGCTCCAAGTTACGGCATTTATTAAAGTGAAACAGGTCTAATATTTTAAATCCACTCGCATGACATAATAATAATTTATAATAAAATAGCACTAAAAATATTAAAGATTAAAAGCAGACTTATTATTTAATAATGTGCTTTAGGCACAAAAGTTTTTTTTGCAGTATGTGATAATACTAGCTCAGCGAATACATCACTAGAATTTTATAGTTACTCTTCAGAAGAAGGTATATGATTATATTAACAAAGTTTATTTTAAGCACCAGTTATGAGAATATTTATATTTTATGAATATGTAGACGTCGACGTCAAGATTTTTTGCGCTCCAGTTACAAGTATTTTCCTTCGGATATTGGAGAGCTACCGATAATCCTGGAAATCCGTTCTGCCATCGCAGAATGATAATGATTAAGCCACAACGGTTTTAGTTTAAAGCTTTGCCACAATAATATGCTAAGCATATTTTAGAATGAGTAGAGAGAATTAAAGATTCTTCAAGTTTTAGTGATGTTAGTATTTTAATGCATTTAAAGATTGCATAAATAATAATAATTATTTTTATTTCAGGTAGTCACGAGTAAATCAGTCTCAATTTTTTCCTTTACCTTGTACCTCAGTACGGTTCGATTGATTTTAAGTATTTAAACATAAAGTTAACACCTGAAATTAAATAAGATAAGTTTGCAGTAAAATTTAAAAGAAGATAAGTTAAACAGTGCTAATAAATTTAGAGAATAAATAAACTATAATCAATAAATAAATTGCGCAGATAATTTGAGCCTAGAGTCAGAACTAATTAAAAGTTGAGTTAAAATATCTACTAATTAGACTAGGCAGGCTTAAAGTACGTGTTAGCTTTGAAGAACTGTTTGTTTTGATTGCCTAAGCAACATGAAAATCATTGCGATTTTAGCTATTTTAAACGGATTTCTTCCATACGTAAAAGCTGCTAATTTTATTTATCTGTTGATCAAGTCCTTTGACTATCCTTATAATATAATTACAATTTTATTATTAACAACATTTATTATTAGTATTTTTATAATTTTCATAATCTTTTATTTTCAATGTCAACGCAAGAAATCTATTACTTATGACCATGAGTGTACCAACGAATTACCGTTAAGCAAACTTATTAATGATTCACCGTCCATTGATCAGATTTACGACGATGTTGCACCGATTGTTGAAGTGGTACCATTAAAAACGAGTAACCCGCAAATTCCCCTACCCCTGCCTCAGTCCATTATTATTCAACCTAGGGTACAACTAGAAGTTCAAGATGTATCTAGAAATATTTTAGTCACTAAAGACGACAGTATAGATTTGCCGAAGAATATTTATCCGTAAAAGATAGAGTTCAGAAAGTTGCCGTAAGCAAGGGTCCTAATTTTGTTCAAAACAGTCGCAAAATGGAAAGTGTATTGCCTATTTCACACTGTGTTCAGCCAGTTGTAAAAGTTAAAGAGTTACTTGCGAATCAGTCACCAGTAAAAGTCGAGAAAGTTTCAAGTGTTACTTTAAAAGCAGAAAGTAAGCCAAATTCTCAGGTTCTCGAACCTGTTGTATCGTTCACAGACCATATTTTTTACGACTTCACGTGCGCCTAGAATTTTTATATTCATTACGATTCAAATTTTAAGTATAATTCACTTTTTAGGTTTAAGTATACTTTATGCAAGGTTTATTAGTCATTTATTTTGCTAGCAGCTTCCCAAGTTTTGTTATTGTACGAGCACGGAAGTGTTCAAGTAAACACGCTGTCGCAATCTCAATGAAGTTTTCTCTCTTTCCATCCCATCTATGATGTAATTTTAAAAATCCTTGACTTCATTTCGAATTCTCGCAGCTCTTACTAAACCTTGTTCATAGTAATTTAAAGTTTTATAAACATTCACGCGTCACTTAGCGCGTCAGCGAATCATCGCCCTTCATTTTTGCCCTCCACTTCTCCGACGGCATCCCGAACGTACCCGAAGATGTCGCCCGAACACACCGGCAAGCGAGCCTCCGAGTTTTCTTGCAGTCGCTGTAGAGAAATTAGTTCAGTCCTTCCAAGTGACTACGAAAATGCAAACTTTGCACAATTTAGAATGTCTGGTGTTAGCGAATTCCTTTTTCCGAACGGAAGCTCTCCCGAGTATTTTGAACACGCTGGAAGCTCAGAAAACACTTAGCATAGATTTTCTCGAACCAGTGGCGTTCGTTCATTAAAATTTTATGGGAACAGTTTAGCTAAGCATATAGCCATCAGAATTTGATTTTCACGATAGAACTTCATGTCAACAATGTTAGGGATAATTTTTGTTACATAGATAAATCTAGCCGTAAAACGTCGCATTTATGCACTTCAGGTTAATCACGACTATTAATTTTACAAAGGAACAACAAGATGATTTTTTTGCGTTTTTCTTGCAAAATTTTCCCGTTTTTCATAGAGATACTTATAGTAAGTACATTTTTGGGAAATCGACGTACATTTGGTTTAAATCAGGATAAAGTCAAAAAACGAAATTTCGATAAAATCAGGGAAATGTTACAAAAGGGCAATTTTTAGCACTTTATGCACATAGAATAATCAAAATTGTTAGCAACATGCCAAGGATAAGCCTCGGTGATTGGCACAGGCATGTGCAGCAAAAGTCGCAACGGCATCGTTAGCCTTTCCAAATTTAAACAGTGTGGTTTACCACAAATGTTATAATTTGAGAAATTATTATTATTATTATTATTTATTATTAGGAAATTTAGCTCACTTACCCAATTTGCAAATTATTCGACAATGCAGAAATGAAATTCATTACTTCTTACTGATTAACTTCATGTTAATGTTAGTACAGTAGGTAATAACTATTAATTTGTATTTATATTGTAATATATAGCATAACTATTCTCTATCTATTTTGTTTAAACATACCTAAGGGATTGACACACCATTCTTATGTGGGTCAAGTATACTTTTCCGCGGCGGGTCTGTTTACAAGACCAAGTGATTTGAAGTATACGGCCGACTCGAGAAGTTTTGAGTGGATACATTTCATTTGTTTAAAGGAAATTTGGAATTGAGAAAGTTTTTTATTATTTTTATTGTGTTTAAAATTTGAATATCACTCTTTTAATTCCCTGATGCTATATTTTGTTACCACCTGGAGTTTCAACGAAACTCAGAAGTAGCATTTACTGAAATTCTGTCTTACATTGCATATTAATGAACCACGGCAAATTGCACCAGCCTATTGTTTATTAGGAGGCCATTAGAGGCTTGCCAAAGCAACCTTTTAGCACTCTAATAGCTTGCTTTGCGCAACTCACATTTTATATATTTATTTTAAGGGTTCACAACATAATTTATTTTATAATTTTCAACAGAATTTAGAACATGCTTGCAACACTTACCTTTGTTTATTAATTTTACATTTTGTAATTTTGAAGTGAAGTCTATTACTGACAATAAATTATTTCAGTTTATCAGAACACGTAATGGTATTTTAATATCAGGTTCAGGTCAATTTATTGTTATTCAAAATTTAAATAATAATTTGAACACCCACAGCTTAAGGAATGGCAATCTATATTTTTTAATTATCAGGATTTTTCGCAGATTATTGTGGATCAACAAATTTTACATACAAGAATTTTAGCTTTTGAACAGGTAAAAATGAAAGAAATTGAATTATTACTTAATATCCCCAAGAATTTATCTGATTTCACTATTCCTCAATGGACTCCGCTTGAACTTGCTTTAAAGCAACTTAATCAATCGATTAGTAAGGGCATCTCATTTCAGGAATTAGTCCTAAACCCTTTGCTCATGTCTATATTAGTTTTTGTTATTTGGAATGTTTTACTAACCGCAACGCTAGGATATTATTTCTATAAGCATTATCAGCTTTCTAATCAGGTTCACTCAGAGCAGCTCAGTAATAATTAATAGTTTAAGGCAACACATTAATCATGGACATTAATATTTTAATTACGGTTGGATATTTTATTTCAATTTTCCTTATTTATTTTCAAAGAGTTATGGCAATTATTTTATCTATTTATTTAATTTATTTCATTTTGATGAGACAATTTAATTTGATTTTAAAGAAAAGGCAATGGAAATAAGTTGGTATTGTGTACTTGCATGAACATGACTTATACATTTCCTATCCTTCACTATTTCCTTTCTTTGTCATAATTTTCCCTTTATTCAACCTAACCTGTCTATACGGAACGCCATGGACAAGCAATGCCTACACCATCCATGGGCATTTTTCATGACGGACATCCGCAGGCAGTCTACTATTACCAGGCAGAAAGACTTATTACCATTCTACGAGGGAGACATGCAGACATTTTAAGTACTATTTCAAGGAGAGACTCGTCACAACCAATTTGAGGGAGACATGCAGACATTTTTAAGTACTATTTCAAGGAGAGACTCGTCACCACCAATTTGAGGGAGACATGCAGACATTTCTAATTATTACTACACGGAGACTACCTTTTACAGGAAGGATGTAATTGACCAGGAATTTCCAGTATAGCAGACTATACACTATCAACGACACCTAGTGATGGAGCTAGATAAAATTTCCCTCCTCACTGTTTGCAGTTCGAACAACAACTTTTCCCCATTTCCCAAGTTCTACGGGTAATTTACCACATTTTTTACATTGCTCCAATGCAGTCAAGACGACAAGCAATCCAAAAAGAAGAAGAAGCAGAGAAAACATACATGCTACAAGCAGCAGTTTCGGTCACAAACAATAATTACAGAATTGTGGTTCGAATTGTGCTACAGTGTTTTTCCACACATACACATGCGAGCTCCTATCATGTGTATTTATTTGGTCATTTAACATGCATTATGGGAATCAATACTTTTCCATAGCCCTTATACACATCTTCAGTTTCGTGCCATGCATCATAACCAGTTTTATATGCATTCAAGTTTACATTATACTACAAGGAAGCGACAAGCGCCAGTGGTGTCAATTGACCAGTGCTAGCTTTAACTAGTGCATAATTTTTTTTAAGAAGAAGCTTTTACAATGGATATCCAATTGAACATGCAAGCAATAACAAGCATAACTACAGCACTTTCGAACATTTTAGAAAGCATGCTTTAGTGCCAATGTTTTATGAATATGTTTATCCCAAGCAGTAATTTTTTTTCACCAATATGGAATATCAAAAGCGACACATTTGTTCGCAGAACATTTTTTGATATTTATAATTCGACAAAACAGTTTTGGACACTTGCAAGATTTTTTTTGTGTTTTTGTGCAGTTATATATCAATATGTTACAAGGCTATATAAATCCAAGGCTATACTACAGTGTATATATATTTACATAAGTGAGAAAACTGAACGCTATATTTACGTTTTTACCAGCGACAGTTTTCAGTGTAACTAATTATATGCATTGAATATTGTATTATAATACATTGGAATGTGCAACATAGGCGTGCAAGTTCATATATTCAACGACGTTAGGAGTGCAGTGGCTACGTAGTTAGCAAAACGTATTACACAGGCTTTAACACAGACAAAACATTGAGATATATATATTGTGTCAATATTTTACATGCCTATTTAGGACGAATGTGACTATTCACATTTTATAGACTTACGTGTGTACCCTTGTCAGGGTTTGTAGCGTATTTACGGGCTCCAATTTTAAGAAACAGTGGGAGCTATGTTTTGTTTTGCGAAGACGCTCCAGCCATTTGCCTCGCTGGGCGACACAGAGTAGAAACCGCTTGGCTAGACATCACAGACTATTGACTAAGTGATCACGCAACGAGCAATTTTACATAATAAAATTTTACGTACAAACAAATGTGGTATATTGAGAGTTGTATTGCTTAACTACACGAACTCTTGTGATTTCTTGTCTTATAATATTACATATTATTGTTTTTTACATCGTATAAACATACGAATTTGTTAATATTAATGGTATTATTCATTATGATGTTTAGGGAATGGAATTTTTTTAGCGATTAGGACAATTAGTGATAGTTATCTTCGGTGGATTTTATTTTGTATATTTGGTTTTTTAAGAAAATATATGGAATTGGCGCACCTGGGTCATGTCAAGCTTTGCGATTTGACTTTTAAATTTTCAATGGGGAAAATTTTTCTCCGCCGGGGCGAACGTAACAATCCCTAAGCTTGTATGTTTATTTTATTAAGTCTCTCTGAACGCTTCATGTTGACCAGGGCATTCACTTGTTTTTCTCAGCTGTCTCAAGCCTCTTAGGCATGTTTACAATGCATTGTGTTGTGCCATGCAAACCTCCTGAGCATTCAGGAAACAGGTAATACTTCTGGTTATGGTGTCAGCGGTTTGCATGGTAGCCATTATATTAAACACACGATTCGGCGATTCGGCATTGAGGAAGAGCTCGATGGCCAGGGGATATAGAGGTGAGACAAGCTGGGAGGTGAGGGACTTTGGAGATTGAGTGGAGAGGGAGAAGGTGGTCAGCAAGGCAGTAGGTGAGGAGTAGAACAACGCTCTGGTCGACAAATAGGAGAGAAGCTTACAGAGGACTTCGCTATTTTCATTCAACTAAAGACTTCAGATAGACAGGTAATTATCCTACACCCAGCCATGATACAGGTTCAACGGTTCGCAAAACCCAACGAGTGACCATTGTCTTTTCAGTAGTTTAATTCCTTTGTGTAATTTGTACCTTTCCCATGCCAAGCGATAACTCGTCATGTCAATGACGAGTGGTCTCATCAAGAGGATGAATGATGAGTAGTTTACATCACCCCATCAATTAACTGGTTAAACTTCTAGGTGCTCTTAGGATCCCACGAACTTTAAGGTTCGTTACGAATTATGTTAATTAAACCTTATGACAAGAGACTTGTGTTTCTTATTGATAAAACTGTTGGTACTGGCTCCCGTATGGCATTTGTTATGTTTTGTGTCAGTTCGTCAGTCAAAGTTTCTATCGATTTAACTTAACTTAATTCCTGTTGTTCCCTGTGGAACATAGGGCATCAACAAAGCATCTCCACCTGGTCCTTCTGACGGCAATTCTCTTCACTGCATTCCAGCTCTTTCCTTCCTCCAAGGCCTCAGCGTGAACAGATCTTCGCCACGTCTGTCTAGGCCTCCCTCTTTTCCTTCTTCCCTGCGGGTTCCAGTCTAGTGCCTCTCTCTCAACAGCCTCATTTTCCTTCCTCAACGTATGCCCTATCCAATTCCATTTTCGCCGCTTTATTTGTATGGACACCTCGGTTTCTCCAGATTTTCTCCAAAGTTCTTGATTTTGAATCACTTCTGGCCAAAAGATATTCAAAATTTTTCTCAGGCAGCGATTGATGAAGGTCTGTAATTTAGAAGTAATCGTATTTGTTACTTTCCATGTCTCAAACCCATACAACAGTACAGACTTAACATTACTTCGAAAAATACGAAGTTTGGTCTTCATAGATATCTTCTTGTTTTTCCATACTGGATAGAGCCTCACAAAGGTGCCATTTGCTTTTTGGATTCGTTGAGAAACATCCTGTGCCACCCCTCCGTCTTTTGCCACCACACTACCCAGGTACGTAAAGTTATACACATTTTCAATAATCTCTTCACCAATATTAAACGGGTCTGTTTTTGTGGAGTTAATCCTCAGTGCCTTGGTCTTCTTGGAGTTAATCACAAGTCCTGCTTTTTTTGCACTTTCTATCAGATCTGCTAGTTTTGTTTGCATATCACCATGTGCTTCAGATAAGAAGCACAAATCGTCTGCAAAATCAAGGTCTTCTAGTCTGTTATTCAATCCCCATTGGATACCACGTCTTTTCCCTCCTATTACATTTCGCATCACTGCATCGATCACGATCAGGAACATTGTAGGTGATAATATACAACCTTGCCTCACTCCAGACTGCACATCTATTGGTTCAGATACACGGCCTTCATGTATAACTCTACATGTATAATCACGATAAGTTTCTCGCATAAGATCAAGGATTTTTGTGGGCACTCCATATCGTTTCACTTCCTTCCACATTGCATTTCTGTTGACCGAGTCAAATGCTTTCTCGAAGTCAACGAAAACTGTATAGAGACGAGATGACCATTCTATACATTGTTCCAAAATTATCCGCAAGGTGTTAATTTGATCAATACAGGAGCGATTTGGTCGAAACCCTGCCTGTTCTCTTCTGAGTCTCAAGTTAACATGCTCCTTAATTCTGTTTATGATAACTCTAGTGAAGATCTTACTCGGAATGGAGAGAAGTGCTATACCTCTCCAGTTGTCACACTTTGATGTATCCCCTTTTTTCGGTAGCTTCACCAACAGGCCACTCCTCCAGTCCTTAGGCATCACTCCCTCTATCCATATCTTCTCAAATAAGGGCTGCAACATATTTGCTGTGGTGTTTATATCACTTTTCAGCACTTCCGGTGGTATGTTGTCGACACCAGCTGCTTTACAATTACGTACCTCTCTCAGAGCCTGTTTAATCTCTCCTACTGTTGGAACATCCGTCCTAATTCTTACACTGGGGCCAACATCACCATCATTATCATCTTCCTCTTCCCCCTGGTCTATCTGAGCATCCACAGAGCGATTAAGGGTTGTAGAGAAGTGCTCCTTCCAACGTTTCAGTTGGTCCTCAATATTCGTAAGGAGGGTACCATCTTTACTTCTCACTGGTCGATTTCTCTGCATCTGTTTCCTTGACAGAACTTTTGTGATGTTGTATAGTTCTTTAAGATTCCTCTTTTTTGCTGCTTCCTCCGCCTGCTGAGACAGATTGTCTAGCCAATTTCTTTGATCCCTACGAACACTACTCTTTACTTCTCGATCCTTCTCTGTATACTTTGTTTGCAATTCTGCCTTCCTTGCCCTTGTCCTGCTTGAGTTCATTGCCTCCTTAATTACTTTTCGCTCATTAATCCTTTCCCAGGTCTGCTGAGACATCCAATCTTTTTTCCTCCTATCCTTGAAGCCCAGAACCTTTTCACTTACTTCTGCGAAGGCAGATCGATTTTTTGTCCATTCTCTTTCAATTGTTTCATTCTGCTCACTTTCATCGGTCAATACTTGGAACCGATTTCTCAGTTCAATCCTGAAGGTTTCCTAGAGATTCTTAACCTTCAACTTACTAACATCATACCGCTTCCTTGCCTGTTCCATTCTCTTCTTCTGAGCTTGGATTTTCATTTTAAAGTTAGCCACTACCAAATGATGATCACTCCCAATGTCCTCACCTCTCTTGTTTCTTACATCCTGTAGCAAACGTCGCCACCTCCGTCCAATTGCCACGTGGTCTATCTGGTTTTCTGTTCTATGGTCTGGTGATACCCATGTTACCTTATGGCATTTTTTGTGAGGAAATATAGTACCACCAATAACTAATTCATGGCTAGCACAAAAGTCCACAAAAAGTTGTCCATTCTCATTTCGCTCTCCTAAACCATGTTTACCAATGACATGTTCAAGGCCTTCGTTGTCCTGCCCAAGCTTTGCGTTTAAATCTCCTCCAATTATTATGATATTCTTCCTTTTTTTGCTTCTTTATTGTTTCATTGAGCTGCCTATAAAACTCTTGTTTATCTTCAGGCTCTGCTACTTCTGTGGGTGCATAACACTGGATCATAACGATGTTTCTGATATTGGTTTTGAAATGTGCCACAATTATCCTCGCAGACACTGGATACCATTGAATAAGGCTCCTTTTTGCTTCCTTGTCCATCAATATACCCACACCATCACGGCTCACACCTTCACCCTCAGGTCTTCCAGAATATATGAATGTAACTCCTTCATGGGTATTTACCTCTCCAAACTCTGGCCATCTGACTTCACTTGTACCTAGGATGCTCAGACAATAGCTTTACATGCAGGCCACTGCCTGCCGTAGTTTTCCACTCTCCCGCAGGGTTCTTACATTCCATATTGCAATTCTCGTTGTCCTTTTCAGGCCAAATGTCGTCGTCTTAGAATCAGTTCGGCTTCCTCTTGTTGATGTTTCTTTAATAGTGTGATTTAAAGTGTGCGGGTTATTGGCCCACAGCACCCGATCTTGGTGATGGGGCTGCCACCTGAGCCTCCAAGCAGGCTAATTTTCTGTCGGGGTATTTTCCCCTAGTCTCTTAGGATCCCTCCTCCACAAGAAAGTGGCTTTTTCTCATATTTATACTCAATGAGAATGAGTGCCTTTTCCGCCAGCTATGCCGTTCCAATGTTCTCCTTCTCCGCCATAGTTGCCGTTGAGGTCTTCACCGTAACCCTGGCAAGGGACCCTTACAAGGTACTACCAGCCGGTGCCAGCTGGCCCAAGGTTTTTTAAGAAGAGGTGTTACTCCTCCTGATTCCTGGTTCTTCCGCCTCCTTCGCCGTTGAGATGGCCATCCATCTTCTTCCGCCATTGGAGCCGTTGACCAGTAGGTTGCTTCTTAGTCTGACTCTTTACCACTAGCCTGCCCAGCATGGGAGACCCTACCAGTAGCTATGCTACCGCTGATATAGCCTAGTGGATCATCAGAGTACGCAAGCCCCACCACCAACTACAAGGTCATGCAACCACTAGGTGGGGGTCTATCGATTTGGTACGGTCTATTTGTCTTGGCCTTCGTAATGAGTCAATCAACATGCCTATGTCAAGACTCTTCTAGTCGTATGTTCTTCTTCTGCCTGGTGTTGAAGGTATTCATTTGTGCATGATGAACTTTAATAAGTCATGGTCACTTGCAGTGTTTAGATCATGCACCTTCCAGTTATGTATGTCATTGAAGCCCCTTGTGTTCGCCAGGTTAACATCTATATTGCTAGACGCACCCGCTGAACCTCAGTACGTTTCTGGGTTTCCCGGTTGGTATATTATCTGCAGGTTGTGTTCCGATATGAATTCTTCTAGCTGTTCTACTCTGCCATCGTAATCGTTCCCATGCTACCATGGGGAGGAGGAGTTCGAGTCAACGATTTTCTTGTTGGGGTACGCATTGATGATTCTGACAATTTTAACATGGTATGTGTCTATGTCGTGTGTAAACTGAAAATACACGTTCGCCAACTCACAGGAACCACCTTTTCTGAAAATTTGTGTAGAATTAATGTGATTGCAACAGAATTGCACGGTTTTCATTGTGGGTATTGTGCGTTTGAAAACAACCGTGGACGTCATGGTTTACTCATTTTTCTGTATTATTGTGGCTGTTTGAGGCATGTGTAATACTTTTTTCTGCAAGTGCATGGCTCATATATGGTGACGATGTCAAAGTTTTCTTCCGTTTATATGCGTAACGCGTAAGCTATTGTTAATCATGGTTTTCTGAATTGAAGATAGCATTGTGGCCATTATTTCTGAACAAAAATCTCCACCCTCCAATGGGCCCTGACAAACTTAGAGTAAACTTCCTCCAGATTTAGCGACTCACCCCTGCGGTCAAAGGTCTCGGTGAATAGGGTATGTAGATCATACGCGTCCGTTTGGAGATTTATGGTTCTTAGAGCGATCCTGTCGACCGCCTCAGGGATCAAGAAGGACATTGATTTTCCTCTTTCATGTTGCTTCTTACCAGGACCCTGAGTGCAGTGATTAGACAGCCTTGACAGCTTCAGTATAATCTCAACGTTTTTGTATATCTTATCTGGAAAATTGATACTTATCTTTTATATTTGGGATCCTTCGTGCACGTCTCAGCATCCGAACCAAAGTCGAGTGGCATGTACATGTTGCTGACCCATAATATACCATGGTGGGGGGAGGTATTTTTTTCATTGACTGATTTATGTGATTCACTGTGGGATAAAAAACATGTCAACTGACTGAATAAAATGCGGGGTGAACAGGGAGTAGGCACTGTTGAACTCAAATGGGACAGATTTCGGGTTAAGGATTGACTATTCTGTTTTTGTTGTTTCGTATTTCATTCTCCAGTATTCTTCCGCTCTTCTTGCACTCCTCTTCCTCCTAATAGGTGGAATGTGCTTCCTTCTCCATTTGATCCTATTGTCCATAATCGGTTCTCAATACTAGGCGTCCCCGCATTATATTTTGTGTTTGACACTCCCATGTGTCCAATTTTTTTTTCGGAAATGCAAGTTGTTGCTTTGTTTAGATTTGGGCAGTTCTATTTCTCATGTACATCATCACTACAGTCCGAGCAAGGCTGATTTATTTTGCTGTTTTTCAATACTTGCACCTATTCTTGAAATTTTAAGCATCTGAGTAAATCTATATAGCTCTAATGTTTAATGAGAGAAAAGAACCGAACATTGTTTTAACGTTTAGGGCGAAAATTTCATCGTACATTTCAGTGGTCGTTTTATTTGATGGTGCATCATAAATTATTATTCTCTCTGGGCGTTCTCACTTTCATTTTCTGTCTTTTGAGCTCAAGGTTCTTCATGAGTCTCTCTGTCTCTTCCATCGAGGTAGTTTCGACGATCATGGTACTTCTAATTCTTGATTTTATTGTTTTCTGTAATCAGATTTACAGATTTTGTGAAGGCTTCCTAAAATTATTTCACTGTTTTCTTGTTTTCTTTATCTGTGAAGAACAACGTATACATTTTTGAGTCAGCTGTTTCTTGAATCTTAATCTGCTTTGGATTTGGTGTAGTCGAAAGGAATTGCGAGTACGTTGGCTGTTGGTTTTGTGTTGTTGGTGGAGTATAGTCTGCTTTGGTTTTATATAGTATTTTATTTACCGCCGTCAAGGTCTTCTTCTCTTCGTCGACCTTCTAATATAACATCGCAAGCAATTTCAGCAAATTTATGATTTTATTAACTTTCCGAAAAAGGTAAAATTTGACCTGCCACCCATTTTATTTAAAACACCAAATATCTGAAGTATTAATTCAAATAGTAAAGTTTAACCGGAAATTAAGGCTGATAAGATCATAATGTTTTAGGTTTTGTTGAAGAAAATTAGTACTTTCCTGAAATTTTTACAGTTCTCTTTGTTACACCAATCATTAATTTTTGTCAAAAGTGCAGAAAAGCGACAGAAAATAAGAAGAATACAAGCACAAGCAGAGATCAATGTTGTTAGATGAAATTCAGCGTGATGAAGAATTTAAATTAATGATTGTAATATTAATTAAATATATCAATTAGTATTATTACGAATTCGTTAATAATCTATAAATAGTACACAGAGATATATGTTAATATACCATGGTGGTACCTACGTAACGGGAATTTGTTTACCCTAGGAGGCTGGGACTTTAAAGGTGAATATTACATAGCTGCTTTTTAAAGTGGTGCCGTGAAACACTGCAAAATATTTGCAATTTCCAATTATAATCCTTGATTTAATACTTGTTGAAGGTCAAAGATCAGGTGGGTTTATTCACCACTTTACCTTTTCCTAAGTTCTTCACTACTTTCTTCATTCTTTTTTGGATTTCTCAAAACTTCGGGTGAGGCTATAGCATCATGAGCTACTCATTCCTCGTGTACGTCAGTGCTTGGTGGTTCATGATACCTTTTTTAATATAGGTCCAACGTGATTATTTCTTGCCTTAATTTGTCATTTAAGCGGTGTTTCAAATTAAGAAGCTCTTATTTTTTCTTCTCTTGTTAAAAGTAATACTTAGATTCTTGATAATCATTTGTGTATTTTCAAATCTGTTTGCATGTGCTTGTTTGTGTGTAATTTGCAGTGCAGAATGTTTTGAAATGTATCATAACTTTCACCATTACAGCGAACGAGATTCACGTACTAGCAAGAAAAAAGATAAAAGTTATCAGGATGGCTTATACAAAACAATTCCTCTGGACGCACGTGGATCTTTAAGATTTTCAGTGACACGGCAATCCGATGTAAGTAATTAGTCATTCCACGATAGATCGACCAGGGAATCCAGGTCATGTTTTTTGATTTGGATGCAATTAAGCACGAAGGTTCAATCATGTCTGGAAGGCTTGTATTCCAAATATTACTTTCCTCAGATAAATTGTTCTAGAGTTATAGCCTGTGGAAGACGGTGGTGTGCAACAGAAAATGTGACCCAAACCTGAGAAATGAGCCTAAGAGCTAACTTTGGAACTATTCATCATATCCTAGTGATATTTAAGCACCAAACAAACCTCTCACCAAGAAAAACGTGTATATCATCAAAGTACGCTAAACTGGTTTACGTTAGCAAATGAAATATATCAAACATGCTTCATAAATCCTTACTGGTCAAAAAATGCATACTTTGTGATCCTGCTGTTAAAAGTGTAATCCAACCAGGAAGATTTTTGGAGTAACCCTGATGAGAGCTCAGTATTATGTCGTCACACATTTTGTCGTCTCCATATATATCACCCGATACATATTATAGTATGTGGTTGAATATGAAAGAAATTGAAAAAAAAACACCAAAAAATTGTGAATTTTTTTAAATAGTAGAGCACCAAAAAGACAAGAGATATCCGAGCCAAGATGAACACACAACATAATTAGTCTTTCCTCCATATTGTGTCAACTTGTTATTACAAGGCGCTAGTACTCAGTAAGTTAGACCCTTAAATTCTCAGCGCGTTTTCAGTGGGGAGTTTGAAATTGGGCTAGGGTTTAAATGGAGATATATATATATCTCCGTAACTAGGAATCCTAGAGCAAAAAATATTTCTTGTTACTGTTCGTACTGTCTCAGCTACACGCCTATTTTTGAAAAAATCCAATGTACACTACCAAAATAGAAGAATAAGAAGAACATGGCGTAATTTAATAATCTTATTTTTTCTATACAAAATTTGAATTTCGTCGGGATCCCACGTAAGCAACGCCAGGACGTGAGGGTCCAAAACAGTTCCTGCGTTTTGCCTGATATCTATTAAATTCTCGTAGCAAGAATTGTGCAATTACTGATGGTACTCTCGTAGTAGAGAAATATTTTTTTTCATATTAAGTCGTGCTTTGAAACGGGATATTTAAAATTCCAAAAATTGTTATCTCGGAAACTATGAATCCTAGAGTAAAAACACAGATAAAGATATATGAGTAGAAGGAGTTGACTGTTTCTCTAGACATGTCCGTTTGATACAAAAATCTATTTGTGCCAAATTTAAGCTATATTTTCATATCTTCTGGTGGATTTAGCTAATTTCTAGTTGTAACAAATTGTCTAACCATTCTACGATTTCTAAACCCTCGTACAAGGTTGATTAACATTGTTGAAATATTTGGTTTGGATATATTCTACTCCAAGGGTCAAGTGACAATCTGTTCACTGGTTAAGAGTGTATTTAATTTTGCTCCAAACAGGTGACTAGTCTTGTTGGAGAAAAATGTTTTTCTACCTAACATAACAGTTGGGCTGAAAAGTTCGTAGGCTAACATAGTAAAAAATATTTTTTTGACAAAATTCGGTTTTATTATTCAATATAGTTGCCTTCGAGGGCGATACAACGATTATAGCGGTCATACAATTTTTCGATGCCATTTTTATAGGACGATTTCTCTTTAGCCTCAAAATAGGCCTCAGTTTCGGCGATTACCTCTTCATCAGTGCTAAATTTCTTTCCAGCGAGCATTATTTTAAGGTCTGCAAACAGAAAAAAGTCACTGGGGGCCAGATCTGGAGAATATGGTGGATGGGGAAGCAATTCGTAGTCTAATTCATATAATTTTGCCATCGTTTTCATTGATTTGCGACACGGTGCATTGTCTTGATGAAACAGCACTTTTTTCTTCTTCAAATGGGGCCGTTTTTTCGTGATTTCATCCTTTAAACGCTCCAACAACGCTATGTAATAATCGCTGTTGATGGTCTGGCCCTTTTTGAGGTAATCGATGAATATAATACCATGCGCATCCCAGAATACTGATGCCATAACCTTGCCAGCCGACTGTTGCGTCTTTCCACGCTTTGGATTCGGTTCATCACGTGCAGTCCACTCGGCTGACTGTCGATTGGACTCTGGAGTGTAGTTATGGAGCCTTGTTTCATCCATTGTAATATATCGACGGAAAAATTTGTGTTTATTACGGTTGAATATCGCTAAACATTGCTCCGAATCATCAAAACGTTGTTGCTTTTGATCGATTGTGAGCACGCGCGGCACCCATTTTGCACACAGCTTTCGCATGTTCAAATATTCATGCACAATATGTCCAACACGTTCCTTTGATATTTTTAAAGTCTCAGCTATCTCGATCAACTTCACTTTACGATCATTTAAAATTATTTTGTGGACTTTTTTGATGTTTTCGTCGGTAACAGCCTCTTTGGGGCATCCACTGCGTGCATCGTCTTCGATGCTCATTTCGCCTCGTTTAAATTTAGCAAACCACTTCTCAACGGTTGATTTTCCTGGTGCAGAGTCCGAATAATGTTTATCAAGCCAAGCCTTGGCTTCAACAGTATTTTTTTTTCGCCAAAAAGCAATGCTTTATTAACACACGAAATTATTTTTTATCCATTTTTTCACAATAACAAAAGCTGCTTCACTCACAATGCTATATCTCACGAACTAATTATCCGGCAGCTGTGAAATCTATACACGTATCTTTTGAAGGTTAGTACTAAGTAAAAATCACATGGATTTAATTCTAGTAACGCCATCTATGAGTCAGCCTACGAACTTTTCAGCCCAACTGTTAGTTCCTTAGTTATAATAAAAAACTAGTATATTTGCTTCTACTTAATGTTGTTCATTAGATATGAAAAAACTGACAATTTATTTACCAATAAAGAAAATGGACACTACTTGTAACACACCCTGTCTTTTATCCTCATCCGTTGTGAGTTATTATATAAAATAAAATAGACAATACTTTTGCTGAGAGTCAACTTAGGAAAAATGAATATGACTTTTGGGACATACTCTTTGTTCTGACGTATGAATCATCTACATGCACATGTATTAATCTAGTCTGGAATTTTCTTGAAAACAACATACAATGTTTGTCTGGTAGTGTTAAATAACTCATGTACCCATACAATAGGATAATGTCATGTGTTATCTTGTTTGTGACAATTAAGTGGCTTTTATGTTATTTGCTAGTTTTCCCCCTACTTGGCATTAGTAGATTTTAATCCTACCTGCGTGATCTTTAATACAAAGTGGGAATGAAGGCATGAACTTTTTGAGTTCAAGGTGATTATTAATGGTAATAGTTATTTGGTCTGAGATATGAATTACCTGTGCGTGCTTCCTGGTATTTCTAAGAAATGCTTAAGAATGAATAATATAAACAAGAGTATAATTCTTGAATGTTTGGCTTGGGAATATTCTACCCTAAGGTCACTTGACTCTGTTGATTGGTAAGATATATGTATATATATTAGTATGCTCCTTCCCTCCCCTCTCCTTCACACTTGCAGATTTTGAGAATTGGAACTTATACTTGTAAGTGAAATTCGGGAATATAACGAAAACTAAACTAGTTCGGGAATGCACCGTCAGAGTCACATGACCACCTGCTGATTGGTTGAAATCATATATAATTATATATATATATATATATATATAGATATATATGTGTGTGTGTGTGTGTGTGTGTGTGTGTGGTGTGTGTGTGTGTGTTTATATATGTATAGTTATGAGTATGCGTTTGATGTAAATTCTATTAATACCCAAAACATTTTATTATTCTTGATATTATATGCATAAAATTTGTTTTTCTAGCAATATATATATATATATATATATATACAAATAGCTGGTCTAGATACCCTGGCACTGTGGGACTATGGAAACTAATCACCAAGAAATACCCCAAAGATTTAACAGATGAAGATTAGCAGAGTTACTGAGAAATTTTGATACTGTCTGATGCTCTATACCCAAACAATGATGCTAGTCAGGAAAGAGTTAAATCTAGCAAGAATTTGATTTAGTCTATATGGAACCAACTTAAACTGTTAGTGGCATTATACACTACAATGCTCTAACCAAAGAGTTTGCGTGGGTGGATTATGTGGGAAAACTCATAGATAGATTATTGAGTATTATAGGAGAAGAAAATGCTGGCAACAAAAAATTCCATAATGACAAAATAGGCATTACGGATATAATTAGTGCAAATCTAGCCAATTTTATTGTAAATGAGAGTAAAGGCATAGGATACTTAATTAAAATTATTAATACTCTACCTCCTAAATTCTGGAAAGGTCAGGGTTTAGTTAATGACATTATTAACAAACATCTTTTCGAAATGAACTCACGTAGTTACAAATACTATGGGCCAGGGACTAAACTAGAACAAGGACTGGAGAAAGGACACAAGGGAATGTATCCTTCGGATACAGCTTGTAAAGACCATTACATTGCCTACAATACTCATACTAATCTTAGTGCTCGTCATAAGGCAGATCAAAAATTGGAGCAAGCAGAATTTGGAAGACTAATCAGCAAAGATGCTTCAATAGGTGAAAAATAGCAGCATTGGGTACAACCATTTTCATGAATACAAGACAGAAATTAGGGTGGGGTCTATAATGCTAAATATATATATATATATATATATATATATATATATATATATATATATATATATATATATATATATATCATTTCGTTATGAAACCTAGAGGTATTGCATGCCAAGTACCTTTTTAAGATCAAAATCTCTAGGATTCCTAGACAGTCTCCTCACCGAAGTACAAAAACAGAAGAAAAATCTTATTTCAGTGAGGGTCATGGAATGAAATTAACTCTTAGTACACCTCAGTTGAAAATATTGCAGAGTTCCAGTAAAATCAAACACTAGTGGATTCATATTCAGTATTCCAGCTATTTTAGCAGCTCTAGGTGCTATGGGTAGTTTAGCAGGAGGTAGTACTGCTATAGTAAAACAGTTATTGACGCAAGGAAGAATAAAGCTGAACTAGAATAGCAATACTTCAAAATTTGGCAATGGAGAAAAAAGGCAAGGGTATTAATGCTTTGGGAAAATATTTTTTTAAAAATAGAAATACTCTCCAAATTTGATACTGAAAATTTTATTGAATTTCTGGGAATTCAACACTTCAGAGGTGTTTTCATGTCAGATTCTCTACATATCAATAGACCATATAAAAAAGAGTGGTGTAGTCAATTTGTATAGTTTCAAAAATCAAGGCACCCACTGGATCTGTTACTACAAACAAATTTTCGTTTTTGAATCTTTTGGTTGCATACCTCCATTAGGTTTAGTTTGTTATCTCAATACTCCTAATATCTAATATAGTTACTAGTCTATCCAGGGTCTTGAGTATGTAAATTGTAGCCACCTATGTGTTTCAATGCTTGCCTTTTTATACCACATAAATAATTCATTAATTGAAGATTTTCAGAAAGCTCTGTTGCATATAAAGCATCATGGGAGTATCCCATTTCACTAGTGACACTTCAATACTAAAACTCAGCTTACAATTATCTATCCTAAATCTACAGGTCTTCGTGCTTTTTACAGTATGTATCTTATTCCCAATATCACATAACACAATAATATGGTTGCAGTGGGAAATGAAAATAATATTATTACTCCTTGTCAGTATGATCTATCAACATCACATCATCTGCCTAGAGGAGTGTTATTATCACAATAATCTGTTACACATAGAGTGTAATTAGTTTCTGCAACTTAAACAGTTGATCTGGGTACACTTCGAAAAATACTAGGTTTTGAGAATAATACAAAAATTTGAGCATTCCACCAAACACATAGGTGAAAATATTCCTAATTCTTGGCCATAGAGATTTTGAATATTCATTGTAATGTACATGAAGGAATGATTATAATTCTGATGGCAACATAGGTAGTCACAAACAAACTGGAATCATAGCAACTTTCAAACTAAATTCGAGTTCATGGAGCCTATCATCTACACACCCTCCTCACCTATCTATTTTCTAGTATCCCACAATCGTATAGACCACATAGTGTTAGTAGTAACGAACGAAAAAGGTGAAATAGTAGATTTTGCTGGTGCCTCCACAACACCAATCATTGAAATTAATATATAAAATAACAATTAACATGGAGCATATTGATAGTTATGAATTACAATCTTTTCCTCCCAATCGACGTACCTTTGATAATCTCAATGAACCAAATCGTGAAATTGAATTTGATCTGTACCTGGTTGACAGTTTTGTTACATCCTCACAAGGCTGACTTGTATACTAAATATGAAGTAATAAAAAATGAAATAATGAAGCATCTCCCTGGTGCAAAAATAAAACTAGTATATCATTTTAAACCATAAACTCCGAGACGCACATTTACTTTTCTTTCGATTTTGGAGCATGCTGCGACTCAACCAAAGTTAAAAGATACATATATTGGGGGCTACACAAAGAGCTTTAAGCATTCTATTCGTATTTTGTAAAGTTCAATTTGTTTCAGAATATATTTGTTACATTTATATGGAAAATTATATATTTTCTCCGAAAGTAAGAGATGCAAGTCCGCAATTCTTGTAACGAGAATGAATCACATATCCGGCAATATGCAGGTAACGTTTTAAACCATCACGTTCCGGCGTTGCCTACGTGAAGACCTGATGAAATTAATATTTTCTTAAAAATGTAATTTGATTTCACTTTCGTGTTTTTCTTTAACTTAAAAAATGAAAATTAAGGTTGTTTGACATTGGGTGTATTGTCTAGTGTGCACAGAAGAAAGCGAGATATACATTTAAACTCTGGTATTTATAGTTTCTGAGATAACAAATTTTGGATTGTTAAATTTTCCGTTAAAATGCACGGATTTTAATATGAGAAAATATTTCTCTACTACGAGAGTATCATCAGTAAGTGCACAATTCTAACTACGAGAATGAAATACATATCACGCAATACGCAGGAACTGTTTTGAACCCTAACGTCCTGGCGTTGCCTACGTGGGGTCTCGACGAAATAAAAAAAATATAAAGATAAATTAAGATTATTCAATTTCTCATTCTTCTCCTTATTCTTCTATTTGGGTAGTGCACATTGGATTTATATATTAATGTTTTATCAAGTATTTCACATACAGCCTTAACCATTTTACATTGGAATGTATAACAGTAGAAAGGAACAATTAAAATAACAACAAAATAATAACATAAAGAAAAGTTCCATCATATATGGACGTTTACACGTTTTTGTACAATACTGTTTCAAAACGTCCCTGATTATCAAAAATGTATATTTGATATGTCAACATGTTGAATTGGCTGGGTAGTCTGTAGAGCAAGTTACGTTGGATGAGGCTTATCCTTGGCTTCTGAGAAGCGAAAATTTAAGTGCTTCTCGTTTTGCGAAATATCACTCTAGAGTTAATTTCCTGAAGAAGGCGCTCACTTCTGATGGTACCATTAACAATTTTTTGAAGGAATACATGGTGTGCCAATGTATGTCTCTTGTGAGGTGGTTGTATATTTAAAACTTTCAGAAGATAGGCTTTTGTAGGTGTTTAGTGGATGGAATTCGGTAACGAACAATGGTCAGAAAGAAATTTCAAACAGAATTTAGTATATATAAATTTGAAGGGCATGCCATATACCAGACCGGAGAACGGTATTCAATTTTAGGAGAAACGAAGGATTTGTAAAAAATGTTGAGAGCAGACAGGTTGTTCATTTCGGTAAAACAATAGAGACCCAGAATACGCATGGAACCCTTCATGACTGCGGACATGTGTTCAGAAGAGGAAAGTTTCTCATCAAAGATGACACCTAGGTCCTTCTGTGTGGCAACTCTTTGAACACAATTATTATTTATGAAGCATTTTGTGTTGAATGTGTTTTTCTTTAAGAAGAATGTAATTGTAGTACATTTCTGAGTGTTATGTTTCAAGTTCCATATTTCACATAACTTTGTCAGGGAGTCTACATTCATTTGCAGAAGTGCCATATCACTGAAATTTAATATTTTACTGTAAATTTTGCAATCATCGGCAAACAAACGAAGGTTTTTAGAAGAGTCGGAAAGATAATCTGGATGGTCATCAATATATATATATATATTACATCCAGTTAGGAGTTTTCAGATATGGAGTGGATAGCGTCAGATAGTAAAATGCTCAAGTTATTTAAGCAGTAGCTGCCTGGTAAGAAGCCTTGCTGTGCTGTATTTATGTATGGAGAAGTACATTTGTAGAGTCGGTCCTTTATTACTTTTCACAGGCGATAGAAAGTGGTGATAAGAGAGAGAAAGGTCTGTAGGAGGCATTGGCACCCTTGTCTCTGAATTTGTATCACAACAACACATTAGATAATTTCCATGAATCTAGGAATGTACCCTCATTGAAGCACCTGTTTATTAAAATGGAGAATGCGATAGAGAGAGAAGAAGGAGTGTTTTTGAGGAAAGTAGAAATGATATCGTGAGGACCATTAGCGTGCTTTTCAGGCATTAGAGATAGGATATATATATGTATATACATATATACATTTTTACATTGCTAACGTACGATTCTGCATTGCGGAACATTTATTTAGGTGAAATAATGAATTTCTAACGAAAATAATGTCTATTTCTTACATTAACGAGTACTTACTGTTCTTCCTTATTTCCACACAATATGGCGATAGCTTACCCGTTCATCGTGCGTTGTGCCAGTGTTTTGTCGATTTGGAGTGTGCATGCAGTGTTGCAACCCTTTTCACCGAAAAATACCTAAATTTAAAAAAAAAATAATAAAAACACTTCACGAAATTTTTTCACGAAAAATAGTTCAACTTTTGACATAAAGAGTAATTATTAAACCATTGACGTTAGCCCCAAAAAACATTCACGGGTAGCCCCAAAAATTCACGATAGCCCCACGAACCATCACGGGGACGAGGTATGCCTACTAGGTTAGGGTAGGCCTGATAGGTTAGGTTCCATTAGCACTCCTTTCATTCAATTTAGTATATACGGACAACGACACGTCATCTAATAGTGAAAAGACGGCATGGGTTGAAACACTGACTACGGCGTTTACGTCAATAAACACATGGAACATTGTGCTCTCAAGCAGAAAGCAAATGGCGGCAGCAGTAATAGCGCGTCGGAAAGAGATTTTCGTAGAAAACCACACGCATTCGCATTAAAATGGATCAAAACTACATTACCGATAATCACCAACGCTACAGAAAATGATTTGCGTAAGTACTTTCTCCTGTAAATTTGAAGAAACCCGTCTCTGGTATAGTAAAGTGTTACCCTTTATTTTTAGTGAAATATGAGTTGAAAAGATCCGCTCTGTCAGGGCTCTCTGAGTATAATGAGTCGTGTTTAGCTTTGAATGGTATACGAGAATATTGCTTCCTTGAGTTAATGAGTGACAAAATGCGTTCGGGATTTGATTCAATTTCGTTTGTGATATTGCCAATGTATTCACTGTATTTCATTTTCTGCAGTTGTTTAGGGTGGCATCGTAAATCCGTGAAAGTTTCTTGTGTTTTCATGAGGAAATATTTTTCACATATCCGAGGCCTTCTTCCGGATACGAAGGGCAAGTAAAAGTTCAGGGTCAAACCAAGAAGGGATTTTGGCAGATTTATTTTTCTCGAGTGGCACATAGTCTTTTATCACTGCGTGAATCACATCTGTCAAAACGTCAGAAGCTTCGAACACTCTTCCTCTTTCCAGTATCGTCCAGGGAATGGAATCCGCCGCCGATCGGATTTCTCCCAACGCTGCTTTGCACAATCAAGGTATTGCCGTCTGCGGTGGAAGGTCGTTGACTCTTCAGGTGGTCAGGGAACCAGAATTTTTTCAACAATGGGCGTGTAGATGAGATGTTATTAAAATAAACAAGCTGTAATTGTAACTCTAGGATTCGTAATTACGGATGTATATATCATCATATAAAACCTTGCACAATTTTAAACTTCCCACTGAAAATGCGCTGAGAGATTAAGGGTCTGCCTTTACTGTGCACGAGCGTCTTGTAATGTAACGTAGTAGTGGGGTCAAGTTGTGGTTGCACGCGATATTTAACTTGGAAACGGCTGCACGGCAACCACAACCACGAAAACAATGAAATTGGATCTGAGACCCGTACTATACGTTGCAAATTTATATTTGTGTCGTACTACCTGCACGGTGCTGCGGGAGTTTACAGGCGGCACATAGAAGATCGTATTTTACTCAACGTTATTCCCTTTCTCAATTGCCCCTTTAGATTGCCTTAAATTTTAATTTGACTCGCAATGCAACTTTCTCTCACGCGGGTCTTACTGACTAGAATTTGATAGGTAAATGAATTTATGCTACTCCAGAATTCAATTAACAATAACATACGTATATTGTCCCATTCCCATACATTCTTGTAAATACAAATATCCAAAAGGTAGTTGCAACGAATATCAACAAACGTATAACCCAACAACAATCCTTTTTTAGAGCGCAATCGCTCAATTATTTTTTCCGCACGTCCAGCGTGCTATGCCCTTTTTACATTAAACTTTGATTCTGCACCCACAAATTATGCGTAATTACCAACGCGCATGCATGCTTAACAACAGACTAAATCAATAATCATTAACCCACAAAAAAAAAGGAATAATTAAAGTACACACCATTCTCTCTGTCAAGCGTGCACGGAACGTTCAGCAGAGCCCCTTTTTACTTAATCAATGACTCCTTTTTACTTTATTTTATATTAGAGTTAACCACGCTGTTATTTGTTTTGTCCTGATCCCTTTAGCATCGTTAGTGCTACCGTAACAAGAATAGGATTAATAGCAATTTGCGATTTGAACAAACTAGGGAAAAGATAGGGGATTGTAGTTTTCTATGCCGTTTTCTTAAGTTCAAATAATGTCCATTTTAACGCCACTATGCCCAATCTTGAATAAACAAAAACATCAAGTTGCACTGCAAGGTCGAACACACATCTCGTACATCTGCCATATTATGGTACGCCTGTTCATTAAGTAACTGACCGTGCCATATACGTTACTTACAAAAGACTGTTCAAGAGAACGTATTTATGCAAAGGTAATTTTAACTAAGTTCGCTCATGTTTTATGCACGTTTTCCTTCTCTTGCCCCTTTACGACACTCACGCAAAATATACGTATATATTTATTTTTGGCACAATTAAACTGTTCAACACGAGAAAAGAAGGGGGCAAAAATGTTGGGGAGAAGCTATAGGTTTCTCCTCGTTCCTTATTTAAGTCACGTGGAAACAATAACGACGCAAATAATTTTTATAATGAACGGCGACGAAAAAGTTAATGAGTTCCAATATCACAGTCAAGAGTTTTCTTACGTACCTCACCACTAATGTTCAGCCGATGTAAAGACACAAAGCCACTCTTCCATCGGGATTCTTGTGCTCATTGGCCTGGCCTCTTCGCGCTGGTGGTTCGCGTGGCAGGCTTCTCCTCCACAGGCAGCGTGGTTGAGTACGGTCCTTTGCCGACGAGGAATAGATGTAATACGCAAAAAACTGGTGCGTGCCGTTCGTAGCGGGCGATCGAAAGAGACTGTTTGCCCGGTCGGGCGAGATTTACGGCCAGGCGTTTTTACGCCAAACTGCCACTGGAGGCAGCACCAGTAGAGCTATCGAGGGAAGGAAATGCCATCTGATAGCCGAAAGTTGAACATGCAGTTCAATTTTCAATTATGTAATGTTTGCAGGCACGAAAGTAATGAAAACATTACAGTAATAACAAGTTAAAATTTTGATCCAAATTGAAAGAAGGTCTAATTATGTAGTGTGTACAATTTAGCTTCGAAATCTCATGTCCGTTTTGTGCTACATCATTACAAACTTCCACCAGTTTTCGTTGATTTTTCAATTTATTTCATATCCAACCACATATAATATGGATTGGGTGATATACAGGGTGTTTCTAAAGGTCGAATACAAGAAAAAACTGTGAGTTCCATGTTTATGACTGAGGCTTCGTTTCAGAGATAGGAACCTTGCAAAAGGTGACAAAGTGAACGTCACATCTAAATGGGACGAATAGTATCACAGATAGAGAGGCGGTTCCAAGGGAATCATCAAGGAATCGTAAGTGCTCAGTCCAGAAGTCACTATGAAAAGTTCACTGCAAGCATGCGCAATGGAGTCCTCAAAGGAATTGGGTATTTCCAGCAAGAACAATGCATGAAAATGGTATGTAACGCAGCAAGAAGGACCGTGGCAATGAGAAATGCGTTAAAGACAACACATCCTGACCTCAAACATCAAAACATGAGCACGAAAATCAAAATCCGAAAAGTTGGGCACGGTTGCATACCCCAGTTACACGCCAGGAATGAACGAATCATGTCATGTGGCATACGAGAGACAAATTACTCCACCAGGAGGAGGGAAAGAAAAACGCAATATCAGATGATTGCGACAACGTGTACTTTTACATGCGACAACTACGTAATATCCCCCTCCACGCACACAACAAACAACAAATGCTACAATGTCTTACACACAGACAGTGCGTGTCACTGTACAACAAATGAAGATGTCACTTTCACCACACAAAGGGGGTGGGGAGCAATACAAAGAGTGTTCGCACGCGATCACTGTGACGTAAAAAAAACAGTTTTGGAAGCGCTGCGCAGGCAAGTCTGGCTCTCGTAGTCTACGTTTGACCTTCATGACTGCTGTACCCTCGAGAGGAGCTCAAAGGGTTGGTTCTCTGCGGCCGTCGTCCCAGTCATGTTGCAGGTGCTGGGAAATGATCAGCAGTTCGCTCTAGTACTAGTACGTTGTATTGAAATAAGTTGACGTGGTGGAGTGGTCAAGTCAAGTATCGTATAAATTGGTCTGTGGTGTTCGTGCGGTGAAACGGCCAATTTGTGAAGTGTGCCAGTGTAAAACAAAAATGATACTTTGCAGTTCCAGCTCCCTATTACACAGATGGCTGCGCATACGACCCAGCAGCTAGCAGACATGCATCTCCTGTATGGGGAAGCACGTGGTAATAGCCGTGAGGCAAGGCGTCTGTATGGAGAACACTTTCCACATGGACGTTTACCGTATCACGCCTTCTTTCAGGTAGTGGACAGTCGACTGCGTGAAACAGGGTCAGTGTTAGCACGGCGGCAAGAAGTTGGAAGAAACCGAAATGTACGCACACATCAGTTTGCAGAAGATGTTTTAACATCGGTCGCAGAACATCCTGGCACCAGTACGCGCGTGCTCGCTCGGGCACGAAACACGTCTCATGTGAATGTTTCGTGAGTGTTGTCAGAGGAAGGAATGCACCCTTTCAAACTACAGAATGTACAAGAACTATTACCTCGTGACTTTCGACCTCGTATGGAGTTTTGCCAATGGTTATTGCATCAGCTGGACACAAACCCTAACTTCGGGGCAAAGGTATTATGGACAGATTAAGCCATTTTCAGCAGGATGCATTTCTTCGATAGTAGGGACAGTCATGTCTGGGATTTTGACAACCCACTTTTTGTGGCCCATCACAAGCACAGGTTTTCAGTGAATGTGTGGTGCGGGATAGTACATGATCATTTAATTGGACTATACATTCTCCCTGTTCGCCTGAATGGTTCACGTATCATGTATTTTTAGTGAGGTTCTGCCTGAACTGTTGGAGACCGTACCTTTGGCACTGTGGCAAGAAATGTGGTACCAACACGATGGGGCACCAGTTCATTTCGATCGTAATGTACGACATTTCCTGCATGACGTGTTTCGCAATAGGTTCATTGGTAGCGATGAGCCTGTGCCTTGGCCACCGAGGTCGCCAGATCCCAACCCTCTCGAATTTATCTTCTGGGGAGAAATGAAAACCCTCGTATATGACACGCGTCTCACATCAGTTGAATACCTCGTTGCTCGCATCAACGTCGCCGCCCCGACGGTAGCAGATACACCTGGCTTGTTTGCTCGTACTCGAAAATCCTTGATTCGTCGCTTTTATCTCTGCGTAGAAGTGAACGGCAGACATTTTGAAAACTTTCTGTGATTATCGCCCTCGGCAAATCCCAGTGAGAGCACTCTTTGTATTGCTCCCCACCCCCTTTGTGTGGTGAAACTGACATCTTCAGTTGGTGTACAGTGACACGCACTGTCTGTGCGTAAGACATTATAGCATTTGTTGTTTGGTGTGTGTGTTGGGGGATATTACGTAGTTGTCGCCTGTAAAAGTACATGTTGTCGCAATCATCTGATATTGTGTTTTTCTTTCCCTCCTGCTGGTGGAGTAAAGTGTCTCTCGTATGCCACATGATATGATTCGTTCATTTCTTGCGTGTAACTGGGGTATGAGACCGTGCCCAACTTAACGGATTTTGGGTTCCGTGCTCATGTTTTGATGTTTGAGGTCGGGATGTGTTGTCTTTAACGCATGTCTTATTGCCAGGGTCCTTCTTGCTCGTTACATACCCTTTCCAGGCATTGTTCTTGCTGGAAATCCCCAATTCCTTTGAAGACTCCATTGCGCATGCTTGCAGTGAACTTTTCATAGTGACTTCTGGACTGAGCACTTACTATTCCTTGATGATTCTCTTGAAACCGCATCTCTATCTGTGATACTATTCGTCCCATTTAGATGTGACGTTCACTTTGTCACCTTTTGCAAGGTTCCTATCTCTGAAACGAAGCCTCAGTCATAAACATGGAACTCACAGTTTTTTCTTGTATTCGACCTTTAGAAACACCCTGTATATCACCCAATCCACGACTTTGTCTCAGTCGTAAAAATAGAACTAACAGTTTTTGCTTGTTTTCGTGTGAGGAATCACCTCCCAAGCGTTGTAAACGACCTTTAGAAACACCCTGTATATGGATACGAGATTATGTGTTCATACTAAGCTCACATGATGGTTACTAGAAAACTTAATGCCACCTTCCTGGTCGGATTACACATGTAACAGCAGGCACAATAATTAAGATTTTTTTTGACACGTAAGGCTTTTTAAGTCATATTTTCTGGTATTTTATTTTCTAACGTAAACAAGCTGAATGTATTTTGACGGATTACACGTGTGACTTGCTGACAGTTTTGTTTCGTGTTTAAATATAACTAGGTAGTTATTGATTGCAAGGTTATTGAGTCCTTGTTAGATGTGAGGCCAATTTCTCATATTGTAGTTAAATTTTCTGTTGCACACCACCAGTAGTACAGTAAATATGCCTTCTACCGCAACCCTGATTTTTCGACCTCTAAGAAAATCGCACCAAAACCTCAAAAACTCACTTTCTCTCCACGTTCCGCGCATCATTTATTGCGCTGACGATGTTTCACAGCGCAGAAAAGCAGTGATGAGTAAATGCACTTTCTCATCCTTGAAGGATGAATGCACCTTATCGTAATTTTCCAAGTCCGGGACCAATGTTTATATATCGTGACCTTTGTAAACCTCATTTTTTTGGTATGTAGTTATTTATAATACGTCAAGACGGTTATTGTAACGTTGCAACGTTTAGTTCTGTACGTGAGAAAAAGTATGAATAGAACCTATGTTCGGAAATCGAAAATGGCGACAGGAAGTGGGGTTATCTTGGAAACGGTAAGACTTAGGAAAAATCTGTTTGCGGATTCATCACGTACGCCTATACGTGAGAAAAAGTATGAATAGAACCTATGTTCGGAAATCGAAAATAGCGACCGGAAGTGGGGTTATCTTGGAAACAGTAAGACTTAGGAAAAATCTGTTTGCGGATTCATCACGTACGCCTATACTTGAGAAAAAGTATGAATAGAACCTATGCTCGGAAATCGAAAATTGCGACCGGAAGTGGGGTTATCTTGGAAACGGTAAGACTTAGGAAAAATCTGTTTGCGGATTCATCACGTACGCCTATACGTGAGTAAAATATGAATAGAACCTTTGCTCGGAAATCGAAAATGGCGACCGGAAGTAGGGTTATCTTGGAAACGGTAAGACTTGGGAAAAATTTATTTGGGGATTCATCATGTACGCCTATACGTGAGAAAAAGTATGAATAGAACCTATGCTCGGAAATCGAAAATAGCGAACGGAAGTGGGGTTATCTTGGAAACGGTAAGACTTGGGAAAAATCTGTTTGGGGATTCATCATGTACACCTATACGTGAGAAAAAGTATGAATAGAACCTATGCTCGGAAATCGAAAATAGCTACCGGAAGTGGGGTTATCTTGGAAACGGTAAGACTTGGGAAAAATCTGTTTGGGGATTCATCATGTACACCTATACGTGAGAACAAGTATGAATAGAACCTATGCTCGGAAATCGAAAATATCGACCGGAAGTGGGGTTATCTTGGAAACGGTAAGACCTGGGATCGCCGATCTATTTTCCAGTATGTCGCAACCGCATAGACAACATAGAGTTGAGTAGACCCAAATAGAGAATTGACAAACACCAATTGGGGCTCGGTGGGGCTCGCAGTGTTGGCGACTGCTTATTCGATAAAATCACCAAGGTTTTTGTTGGTCTAACCTAACCTAAAGCAAAAAACTGGCAATTTTGCTTGAGAGTTCACAAACCGGAAGTGGGGCTCGGTGGGGCTCGCAGTGTTGCCAACTTTTTACTCGAAAAAATCACCAAGGTTTTTGTTGGTCTAACCTAACCTAAAGCAAGGAGCTGACAATCTTGCTTGAGAGTTCTGCAACCGAAAGTAAAACTCGCAGTGTTGCCAACATCTTACTCGAAAAAAATCACCAAGGTTTTTGTCTTGGTCTAACCTAACCTAAAGCAAAGAGCTGGCAACTTTGCTTGAGGCTTGAGTTACAGTGCATAAAGCAATTTTTGGTAACCTACTGGTACTTTTGCCATGGCTTTTTACAAAAAAGAGAGGAGAGAGGAGAGAGAGAGAGAGAGAGAGAGAGAGAATTAAACAACCGACAGCCTACCTACAGCCTTTTTCTTCTTGGTCTAACCTAGCCTAAAACTACTATTTTTTTTTAGGCTTAGCCAATTTATATACTGGCGTAATATACACACACTAAACAAGGAGAGCCGGCAACAAATATATACTGCCGTAAAAGAGAGAGAGATTTATGGCTGGCAACAGTAATGAGCGAATGCGCCATATCGTAATTTTCCAACTCCGTATATCGCGACCTTTGTAAACCTTTCTCTCTCTCGGGGAAACGATGTGCCACACACACACACACACACACATACACTCACTTTCTCTCTCTGTTCCGCGCCTTCTCTCATCTTCTCATCTTCTCATCTTCTTATTCTCTCATCTTCTTATTTTTTTATCCTCCAAAATGTTTGTAGATCGTGACCTTTGTAAACCTCTCTCTCGAGAACGATGTGCCACACACACACACACACACACACACACACACACACACACACACACACTTATATTATAACACAAACAAACAAACAAAATAATAATAATTGTTGTTTTTTAGGATTTCTGTCCTCCATAACCCCGCCAGGAGTGCGTGGTGCCCAACCAAAAAAGTAAAGGTTTACAAATAGGAATTGGCAACACTGACTAGTTGCTTCACAAATCTTTTGTTTTTTAAAAAAAATTGGCATATGATATTTCAGAGGCGAGGCTAACCTACAAATAGGAGTTGACAGCGTAGCCTTCTAAGATGATAAGTATGCGGTAAAATGAAGAAGAAGAATTAATGACGCTAACCGGCGGTGCAGTGTTAATGCTTTCTCTTCTTTTTTTTTTTTTTTTGTATTTTCTAGCATACTGATCTATTGCATGCTAACCAAACCTCTTGGGAGGTGGGCCACGGGTCCTCTACATGTATGTATGTATGAAATGCGATTTGGGGGAGGCCAAATTTTAAATTTACAGCTTAATTAATCTGCATGCATGCTTAATGTTTGATTTTTTTGTTTCTAGTTCGACATGAGATACACACAATTTTATTTTTTGAAGTACAGTTAATATTACCTAGGTTAATCTGTGACATACAACTAGCGATCGACACGACCACCTGACACACAGACACAGAGAGAGTGAGCAAATTTAAAATGTGATCTATCGTGAATTAAACTAAGCTCCCTCACCTACCCACATATAGCCTTACAGGTGACTCAAAAGCAGAAATTGGTCATAGCGTGACAGGTCGATCTATCGTGAACTAAACTAACCTCCCCCACTCATACATACACACTATGTCTTACAATAAGTAAGGCTGCTATATTACATGTAAGGGCTGACGGTTGCCAACATACACAAGATTTATTGCAAATTTTATTAACCTACGACATAAGCTATGGACATACACACACCAAGCCTTCCAGATAGGCTATAAGCAACTCACCTCTTGCAATTGTATAACGGGGAAAATTAACCTACAGCTAGCAACACTGTTTGAGCTGCTTTCGACGAGTAGTGTTACCAAACTTATTTTTTTGCAAATAGGCTCTACAGCTAGAGGCTTGAAACATATACCCTACCAGAGTATGCCAACTTACCTCATGTAAAAATATTACCTAGTACGGGTTAAGCTGTGACATACAACTAGCGAACGACACGACCACCTGACACACAGACAGAGAGAGTGTGATACAGCTTATACGCAGTTTTTCCTACACACGTACTGGGTTTAAAAGATAACTTGCAACAACCATTTCACTCACCTCCTATCATATAATAAAATTACCACAGGTTTTTGATACTTGCTGCCAGAACATGGTGGTTTTAGACTGGAAATTCAGCCCGATTATTCTATTTGTGCAAGAGAAAAATGATGATGCCTGCATTTGGAATATATAATTCTTCTTACGGTATTTTGCGTGCCCCCAGTAACCTTGCTTTCGATTCACGGAAGCTATGACGTGTATTTCCTGTTTCGCGAACATACGAGAACCTTTCACAATGTCGCATCAGATAATATATTGCAAGAGCGAGTTGGCTGTGTATATAAATCTAGTCTTGGGGAATGGACATGAATATAATGTCAAAATTATTGCATAACTTAAAAAGAACATTTATTGCACTGCGCTTTCTAGCAAAGGTAAATGTGGAATGCCCCGGCCCCTCAGAGATTCGAATACTGTTAGTTAAACAGCAAGTATTGTCATATGAACTGACGATTATTATTTTTTAAAAAAAACAGACCTCGTAGTAAGTTATAACCTGAGCTGTCTTGCAAGTCTCTCGAGTTTGATATCTGGTGAAGGAATATGATGCCACTATAAACTGTATACAAGATATACCCAGTCCCTGGCATGAGATGGACGAGAACCTATACAGTTGTACAATGGTTGTTTTTTTTATTAAAGCATAGCGCTTATTTACATGTCAGCGCAACATGCATGCAAAGAAGGGAGGGAGACCATAACGGATAATTCTTATTTCGATTTCAATATTTTTGCTAGTCACGCTATCTAGACGAACACTGGAAGATGGGCAAAAGCGAGGGAAAGAGAGAAATGTTACTTTTTGCCTCTCTGCCTGTGTGTGATATACTAGTTTTACATGCATACGGCTGTATCGTGAAGCGAGGCCGAAAATAAATTTTGAAAAGCAGTCTCGAGCATCTTCGCGTTCAGCCAACAAGAGAAATAAAACATTACACATGGGTGTGGGGCGCAACAGCCACAGTACGGTAATGTGCATGGATGTTAAAACTTTTGGGTTTTTCTGAATAGACATACATATCAGTTTTGCAGTCTCCAGATGGGACCGGAGCTTATTCTTCATTTGGACAAGGGGGTTCAGATCAACTATAATTTTTGTTCACATCAAAATGAAACAAAGGATTTTACTCCACTGCTTACTTATTCAATATTTTTATTATTGTAAAGAATGGGGCGGTGTGTCTTATTGTATATAGTCTTCCAACAACCACCTCGGGGGCGTAAATTTATGTTTCTGCATGTATGCAAAATGCACTTAACTTCAGTTGTGAAGTTTGTTTTGCTGTTGTGATTAAATACTAAACCAAAATCTTATTACATAACTTTGAAGTATATTTGTTAATACGATCTATATTATATCATCGCTATAGGTGGTCCATATTATGCGCAGGAGAATTTTTAAAAAATGTCTTGTTTCTCGAACCTGTGACCTGCAGATTTGCTTTTGCTGGCAACAGAAACAGAAAATGGCACTATGTTATTCTATACTGATACAGGTGTACTGTAATCATAACAATTTTCTAGTAACAAAACAACAACTATGTCGGAAAGAAATGGTGGGGGACTTGTCTGTGTGGGGTCTTATTAACTACTTCACATCTGTACCCGCACAACTCATCGACTACAAGGCAACAATTTTAGGAAGTGTGTGCATGGTCCCAAAAATACAAAATTTAAAATCACCAATGAGACATGAACTCCCTTCACTGGTGTGTATTTGAATATGCGAAAATGAGGTACTTTGAATAACCACAAAAAAGCTTGCAACGGTATAGAGAAGGGTCACAACTTCAAACTTTAGACTATTTTCGTTAATCTGCAAAGGGCCAGGGCGTACGGTAAATTGATTTTATTGAAAAGTATGCAGAAGCAGTGTTGGAAGCAGTTTGAAGACTGAAACGGCTATGGAAGGACACTTATTATAATGTTAATATTTCAGTATAATGTTTTCAGAATTGCTTTTCGATAATGTTCGCTACTTAATTTAATCAATTGTTAGACAAAACATACATTCGAATTCAAGGACGGAAAATATGAACAGCGAATGAATGCTTTAGAGTAGATGTGATATTTAAAGGAGGTGATTATTTTTTTTACTTTCTCAATTCAAAACAAAAATTCATGAATATTATTATCATTGAATGGTTGGTTAGGTGCTCGGTTTACCTTGTCCCTCCGAACGAAAGATGGAATGTATACAAGCCTGTGCCTCCTAAGTTTATCGCGGCTATGAGGATAAATCGCGAAATGAAACGAACTGGAAATTTTCAATATATATATATATTTTTTATAACATGCTTCACTAAGGAGGTCAAATGACAAGTTGGATTGCTATCCTTTTTATAATTTGTTAAATTTTATTACGAACGAGGAAAGAATGCATGGCACTTAATGCTGTAATGTTATTGATTAGATCATCGTTTATCTTGTCCGCATCGATTAATCTCCTTATGTTCTTCTTTTTTGTCTTTTCGTCGCGCCCATCTCTTCTGTTATCACAATCGAGACTTCCAGATTATTATTTTTTCTCCCTGCAATTTTAGAAATGTAATTTTTCATGATCATCCAGCGAACGCCTGAGACATTTCAGCAAAATGTCGATTATTCAATGGATGTTGTAAGGTTCCATGTTTTTTTTTCACTATCTCTTGTTTGGTCGATTTTGAATTTGGGAGTTATTTTTTTTTATTTTGCCTTTCGCGACATGTTCGACTAATCGTGACAATACGTTTCAACCTTTCTGCATAAACGTTGAAACGTTTCAACGAACGAACGTTGAACCAAAAAAAAGGTTTTCTCAAACGTTTAGACGACTACGAAAACGTTGAAATGTAAAATATTGTTGCATTGTAATAAAAAAAAATTCGTTGAATATGCCTAACCTAAAATAAAATTGAAGAATTAATAGAGTTAAACATTTGCCACTCTGAAATAGCGACGGCTATCATAACATTATTTTCAGCAGAATAATAATGACAATATTATATATATTAAGGATTAGGCCCGAGGGATTCTTATTCACTACACTCGTTTCTAACCTGTCCATACTGGAAACCGAAAACACAAGTACGAGACACTAACTTGGGAGAGGACATGCAAAAACTCTGCGGGGCTCATCTTAAAAACTTCAGTAGATGTTTGTCATAGAACTCCCTCCTTAAATTCGATTCGAAAGGCACAAATATTCCGGTTCTTGAATAAGAAGCGCGTATGCCTTCGGAAAGAGAGAAGAAGAAATAAATAAATCAACTCATGCATATTCTTCATGTACGTACGCTTGGTGACAAGAAACAGTATTTTTTTTTCTCTTCAAGAAATTGTTTTCAACTTTTTGCTAGGTGACCCAACAGGAGTGGACGAAATAGCTTATTCATTCAAACTGGAAGCTTGCTTTTTTTTCAACAATGGAAAAACACATTATTTCCAGTGAAATATCGACTCAACTACCTAGAATGGCTACCACGGGCTTGGTGACTGAATACTAAAAAACTATCGAGCGACTTACTTCACAGCAGTGTCACTTAGTTTCAACAAGAACAGTTCAAGGCTTCCCGGGTGTCCTGCAAGGTTCGGCATTTATTTTTTTTAATAGCAAGCAGATGAACTGGCCTTACAATATGAAGACCCCTCTCACTGTGTCGGTTTTAGTTATTTTCTGGTAATTATGTCTTGGCGATGGTGTTGTTGCTTTGTAATCAAAAAAGTGCTAGGTTTCGATTGATACCTGTTGGAGGCGCATGGTGGTTTGATTTACAGGCCCAATCCCGATTTGCCTTTCCGTGCATAAAGCGAACTTAAAGCTGCAATTCAATCAATGATTCACTGGTAATTATATTCTTGTGTCAAGTACATCCCCTCTCTAGGAACTTTTAACATATATACTGCTTGTTAAATAATATTGTGTTTCTGATTCTTTCATCCTCATAGTCATGAATAATCCAAGAGAAAAATATATTGTGCTGACATTCGAAACATGCAATAAAAATGTATGATCAAAAAGCTAGCGAAAAAAATAAACAGTGAAGGTAATACACACAAGATTCGAGCCGTATGGTTTGAACAGAATTAGATACAAAATTGGATTGATCTTGCTCATTTATAGGGTGAGAGATGGAAGGCTTCTGTTGCTAAACCTTCGGGTTTAAGAAGACAAGAGAATTAGTTGGTTAATACCGAGCTATTAGGAACTGGTATTCTTGAAACTTCATGCTGCAAGCCTCGTCCTCTACACGTTTATTTCCGACATAATCCTCACTCTCGTTATGCTTTTTTTACAGATAACATCAAAAGCCGTGACATGCGATTTTCTGGCTTTTTCACTCACAACATGGACATTCATGTTTCTCATCACATCGCAATGATGAGGATACTCAATACCATATAGGGTTTGGCGAGTCTCAGAGCTCCAGGAAAAAATAAACTCCTGTAGGATTTTCCGTGTAGCAGTGAGACACGCTAGTACCGTAAATTGAACTGCACATAATTTAGATTTTATTGAAAAGCAAGCAGAAGCCGTGTTGGGAGCACTTTGAAGACTGGAACGGCTATGCAAGGACACTTATTATAATATAAACATTTCAGTATAATATTTCGAGAATTGCTCTTCAGTACTTAATTTAATCAATTGTTAGACAAAACACAACATTTTGAAATGAGAATTCCTTTTTTGGTACTTGAGAAACTATTTAACACTCTTCGTAAAGCTGTATATACTATTTCCAACTTTTTGAGCCTGAAATTGTGGTGAAATCTGTTTTCTGTTCCTACAATAGTTAGCCCAGTTTTTTAACAGTACATCTACAAATTCCATGGAAGTGTACCAGTTATCAGTAGTTACATTTCTGTTGGTATCAAAATTAGGTTTACACAGTCTTACTACAGCCTGCCTATGTATAGAAAGCTTTTTCTCGTTTTCACATAACTCTAGCCTATCTGTTCTAATGTGTTCTGATTATTAGTTCTAGTTATATTAGCACCAAGCGAATAGCAAGCTTGAGAATTGACATTAAATTCACTCAAAACTTGCAAAATTGCTTTCAGGGTTGACAAATCTCATAGAACTCGGAAGTACTGCAAATCTAGCTGATGACATGGTTACTCAAAATATGTTCTGTTCCGTCTGTAGCAAAAAAAAATCGAAAATTTTTGTTGTTCTATTTAAAATTATATTGTAAATAAGAAGTCCAAGAAAGCTTTTCAGTTCTGTAAGAGCACAAGTTGTGAGCACAACTCTATCAGAATTAACGTATTTCTTTCTCACATTTTCAATTTATTTTCTTTGTCTATTTTAGCATGTTCTCCTGCATAGTGTCTGTGATAATGTAGCCCCATGCATCAACTGGAACTATTTTGTTTCTTCTTTGTAGTTAGGGGTGAAACAAAAAAAAATATATATATTCCGGGACTCTGGTATGTTTCGTAGTCTCCACTGAAGATCTCTTGAATCTATTTTTTATCATAAAAATATTTGTCACTTACTGTATCAGGTCTACTGTTTTGGTTGTCTTCATCACTGTCAACTGACACATATGAATCGGTATCATGATTGCTTTGAATATATTCTTCGTCCTCTGTATTGGAAAAATTCAATATCTGACACATTACTTGAAATCTCGGCAAGCATATTTGCAAGTTTCTGTTCGAAGTTCGGATCACGAAAAAAGAGGTCGCATTGCCTGATATGTTCTACATTTTTTTATTTAACTCACAGTACACACACAAACACAGTCGTGACGTTCGCTAAAACCGACACAGTGAGAGGGGTCTTCATATTGTAAGGCCAGTTCATCTGCTTGCTATTAAAAAAAATAAATGCCGAACCTTGCAGGACACCCGGGAAGCCTTGAACTGTTCTTGTTGAAACTAAGTGACACTGCTGTGAAGTAAGTCGCTCGATAGTTTTTTAGTATTCAGTCACCAAGCCCGTGGTAGCCATTCTAGGTAGTTGAGTCGATATTTCACTGGAAATAATGTGTTTTTCCATTGTTGAAAAAAAAGCAAGCTTCCAGTTTGAATGAATAAGCTATTTCGTCCACTCCTGTTGGGTCACCTAGCAAAAAGTTGAAAACAATTTCTTGAAGAGAAAAAAAAATACTGTTTCTTGTCACCAAGCGTACGTACATGAAGAATATGCATGAGTTGATTTATTTATTTCTTCTTCTCTCTTTCCGAAGGCATACGCGCTTCTTATTCAAGAACCGGAATATTTGTGCCTTTCGAATCGAATTTAAGGAGGGAGTTCTATGACAAACATCTACTGAAGTTTTTAAGATGAGCCCCGCAGAGTTTTTGCATGTCCTCTCCCAAGTTAGTGTCTCGTACTTGTGTTTTCGGTTTCCAGTATGGACAGGTTAGAAACGAGTGTAGTGAATAAGAATCCCTCGGGCCTAATCCTTAATATATATAATATTGTCATTATTATTCTGCTGAAAATAATGTTATGATAGCCGTCGCTATTTCAGAGTGGCAAATGTTTAACTCTATTAATTCTTCAATTTTATTTTAGGTTAGGCATATTCAACGAATTTTTTTTGATTACAATGCAACAATATTTTACATTTCAACGTTTTCGTAGTCGTCTAAACGTTTGAGAAAACCTTTTTTTTGGTTCAACGTTCGTTCGTTGAAACGTTTCAACGTTTATGCAGAAAGGTTGAAACGTATTGTCACGATTAGTCGAACATGTCGCGAAAGGCAAAATAAAAAAAAATAACTCCCAAATTCAAAATCGACCAAACAAGAGATAGTGAAAAAAAAACATGGAACCTTACAACATCCATTGAATAATCGACATTTTGCTGAAATGTCTCAGGCGTTCGCTGGATGATCATGAAAAATTACATTTCTAAAATTGCAGGGAGAAAAAATAATAATCTGGAAGTCTCGATTGTGATAACAGAAGAGATGGACGCGACGAAAAGACAAAAAAGAAGAACATAAGGAGATTAATCGATGCGGACAAGATAAACGATGATCTAATCAATAACATTACAGCATTAAGTGCCATGCATTCTTTCCTCGTTCGTAATAAAATTTAACAAATTATAAAAAGGATAGCAATCCAACTTGTCATTTGACCTCCTTAGTGAAGCATGTTATAAAAAATATATATATATATTGAAAATTTCCAGTTCGTTTCATTTCGCGATTTATCCTCATAGCCGCGATAAACTTAGGAGGCACAGGCTTGTATACATTCCATCTTTCGTTCGGAGGGACAAGGTAAACCGAGCACCTAACCAACCATTCAATGATAATAATATTCATGAATTTTTGTTTTGAATTGAGAAAGTAAAAAAATAATCACCTCCTTTAAATATCACATCTACTCTAAAGCATTCATTCGCTGTTCATATTTTCCGTCCTTGAATTCGAATGTATGTTTTGTCTAACAATTGATTAAATTAAGTAGCGAACATTATCGAAAAGCAATTCTGAAAACATTATACTGAAATATTAACATTATAATAAGTGTCCTTCCATAGCCGTTTCAGTCTTCAAACTGCTTCCAACACTGCTTCTGCATACTTTTCAATAAAATCAATTTACCGTACGCCCTGGCCCTTTGCAGATTAACGAAAATAGTCTAAAGTTTGAAGTTGTGACCCTTCTCTATACCGTTGCAAGCTTTTTTGTGGTTATTCAAAGTACCTCATTTTCGCATATTCAAATACACACCAGTGAAGGGAGTTCATGTCTCATTGGTGATTTTAAATTTTGTATTTTTGGGACCATGCACACACTTCCTAAAATTGTTGCCTTGTAGTCGATGAGTTGTGCGGGTACAGATGTGAAGTAGTTAATAAGACCCCACACAGACAAGTCCCCCACCATTTCTTTCCGACATAGTTGTTGTTTTGTTACTAGAAAATTGTTATGATTACAGTACACCTGTATCAGTATAGAATAACATAGTGCCATTTTCTGTTTCTGTTGCCAGCAAAAGCAAATCTGCAGGTCACAGGTTCGAGAAACAAGACATTTTTTAAAAATTCTCCTGCGCATAATATGGACCACCTATAGCGATGATATAATATAGATCGTATTAACAAATATACTTCAAAGTTATGTAATAAGATTTTGGTTTAGTATTTAATCACAACAGCAAAACAAACTTCACAACTGAAGTTAAGTGCATTTTGCATACATGCAGAAACATAAATTTACACCCCCGAGGTGGTTGTTGGAAGACTATATACAATAAGACACACCGCCCCATTCTTTACAATAATAAAAATATTGAATAAGTAAGCAGTGGAGTAAAATCCTTTGTTTCATTTTGATGTGAACAAAAATTATAGTTGATCTGAACCCCCTTGTCCAAATGAAGAATAAGCTCCGGTCCCATCTGGAGACTGCAAAACTGATATGTATGTCTATTCAGAAAAACCCAAAAGTTTTAACATCCATGCACATTACCGTACTGTGGCTGTTGCGCCCCACACCCATGTGTAATGTTTTATTTCTCTTGTTGGCTGAACGCGAAGATGCTCGAGACTGCTTTTCAAAATTTATTTTCGGCCTCGCTTCACGATACAGCCGTATGCATGTAAAACTAGTATATCACACACAGGCAGAGAGGCAAAAAGTAACATTTCTCTCTTTCCCTCGCTTTTGCCCATCTTCCAGTGTTCGTCTAGATAGCGTGACTAGCAAAAATATTGAAATCGAAATAAGAATTATCCGTTATGGTCTCCCTCCCTTCTTTGCATGCATGTTGCGCTGACATGTAAATAAGCGCTATGCTTTAATAAAAAAAACAACCATTGTACAACTGTATAGGTTCTCGTCCATCTCATGCCAGGGACTGGGTATATCTTGTATACAGTTTATAGTGGCATCATATTCCTTCACCAGATATCAAACTCGAGAGACTTGCAAGACAGCTCAGGTTATAACTTACTACGAGGTCTGTTTTTTTTAAAAAATAATAATCGTCAGTTCATATGACAATACTTGCTGTTTAACTAACAGTATTCGAATCTCTGAGGGGCCGGGGCATTCCACATTTACCTTTGCTAGAAAGCGCAGTGCAATAAATGTTCTTTTTAAGTTATGCAATAATTTTGACATTATATTCATGTCCATTCCCCAAGACTAGATTTATATACACAGCCAACTCGCTCTTGCAATATATTATCTGATGCGACATTGTGAAAGGTTCTCGTATGTTCGCGAAACAGGAAATACACGTCATAGCTTCCGTGAATCGAAAGCAAGGTTACTGGGGGCACGCAAAATACCGTAAGAAGAATTATATATTCCAAATGCAGGCATCATCATTTTTCTCTTGCACAAATAGAATAATCGGGCTGAATTTCCAGTCTAAAACCACCATGTTCTGGCAGCAAGTATCAAAAACCTGTGGTAATTTTATTATATGATAGGAGGTGAGTGAAATGGTTGTTGCAAGTTATCTTTTAAACCCAGTACGTGTGTAGGAAAAACTGCGTATAAGCTGTATCACACTCTCTCTGTCTGTGTGTCAGGTGGTCGTGTCGTTCGCTAGTTGTATGTCACAGCTTAACCCGTACTAGGTAATATTTTTACATGAGGTAAGTTGGCATACTCTGGTAGGGTATATGTTTCAAGCCTCTAGCTGTAGAGCCTATTTGCAAAAAAATAAGTTTGGTAACACTACTCGTCGAAAGCAGCTCAAACAGTGTTGCTAGCTGTAGGTTAATTTTCCCCGTTATACAATTGCAAGAGGTGAGTTGCTTATAGCCTATCTGGAAGGCTTGGTGTGTGTATGTCCATAGCTTATGTCGTAGGTTAATAAAATTTGCAATAAATCTTGTGTATGTTGGCAACCGTCAGCCCTTACATGTAATATAGCAGCCTTACTTATTGTAAGACATAGTGTGTATGTATGAGTGGGGGAGGTTAGTTTAGTTCACGATAGATCGACCTGTCACGCTATGACCAATTTCTGCTTTTGAGTCACCTGTAAGGCTATATGTGGGTAGGTGAGGGAGCTTAGTTTAATTCACGATAGATCACATTTTAAATTTGCTCACTCTCTCTGTGTCTGTGTGTCAGGTGGTCGTGTCGATCGCTAGTTGTATGTCACAGATTAACCTAGGTAATATTAACTGTACTTCAAAAAATAAAATTGTGTGTATCTCATGTCGAACTAGAAACAAAAAAATCAAACATTAAGCATGCATGCAGATTAATTAAGCTGTAAATTTAAAATTTGGCCTCCCCCAAATCGCATTTCATACATACATACATGTAGAGGACCCGTGGCCCACCTCCCAAGAGGTTTGGTTAGCATGCAATAGATCAGTATGCTAGAAAATACAAAAAAAAAAAGAAAAAGAAGAGAAAGCATTAACACTGCACCGCCGGTTAGCGTCATTAATTCTTCTTCTTCATTTTACCGCATACTTATCATCTTAGAAGGCTACGCTGTCAACTCCTATTTGTAGGTTAGCCTCGCCTCTGAAATATCATATGCCAATTTTTTTTAAAAAACAAAAGATTTGTGAAGCAACTAGTCAGTGTTGCCAATTCCTATTTGTAAACCTTTACTTTTTTGGTTGGGCACCACGCACTCCTGGCGGGGTTATGGAGGACAGAAATCCTAAAAAATAACAATTATTATTATTTTGTTTGTTTGTTTGTGTTATAATATAAGTGTGTGTGTGTGTGTGTGTGTGTGTGTGTGTGTGTGTGTGTGTGTGTGGCACATCGTTCTCGAGAGAGAGGTTTACAAAGGTCACGATCTACAAACATTTTGGAGGATAAAAAAATAAGAAGATGAGAGAATAAGAAGATGAGAAGATGAGAAGATGAGAGAAGGCGCGGAACAGAGAGAGAAAGTGAGTGTATGTGTGTGTGTGTGTGTGTGTGGCACATCGTTTCCCCGAGAGAGAGAAAGGTTTACAAAGGTCGCGATATACGGAGTTGGAAAATTACGATATGGCGCATTCGCTCATTACTGTTGCCAGCCATAAATCTCTCTCTCTTTTACGGCAGTATATATTTGTTGCCGGCTCTCCTTGTTTAGTGTGTGTATATTACGCCAGTATATAAATTGGCTAAGCCTAAAAAAAAATAGTAGTTTTAGGCTAGGTTAGACCAAGAAGAAAAAGGCTGTAGGTAGGCTGTCGGTTGTTTAATTCTCTCTCTCTCTCTCTCTCTCTCTCTCTCCTCTCTCCTCTCTTTTTTGTAAAAAGCCATGGCAAAAGTACCAGTAGGTTACCAAAAATTGCTTTATGCACTGTAACTCAAGCCTCAAGCAAAGTTGCCAGCTCTTTGCTTTAGGTTAGGTTAGACCAAGACAAAAACCTTGGTGATTTTTTTCGAGTAAGATGTTGGCAACACTGCGAGTTTTACTTTCGGTTGCAGAACTCTCAAGCAAGATTGTCAGCTCCTTGCTTTAGGTTAGGTTAGACCAACAAAAACCTTGGTGATTTTTTCGAGTAAAAAGTTGGCAACACTGCGAGCCCCACCGAGCCCCACTTCCGGTTTGTGAACTCTCAAGCAAAATTGCCAGTTTTTTGCTTTAGGTTAGGTTAGACCAACAAAAACCTTGGTGATTTTATCGAATAAGCAGTCGCCAACACTGCGAGCCCCACCGAGCCCCAATTGGTGTTTGTCAATTCTCTATTTGGGTCTACTGAGTTGGTGGTGACGAACGAGAAAGGAGACGTGGTGGATTTCGCAGGTGCCACGACGACTGCCGTCCTGGAGATCAACGTATAATAAATAACACACATAGTGAAAATGGAACAAATCGAAAGTTACGAATTGCAATCTTTCCCTCCCAACCGTCGCACGTTCGCAAATTTGAACGAAGCGAACCGGGAGATCGAATACGACGTGGACGTAGGCGACGGGTTCGTTCATCCTCACAGAGCGGACCTCTACCTTCAATTCGACGTGGTGAAGAAAGAAAGCGGAGACGCGTTTCCCCCAGCAGCAGCAAATTTGATACTTGTGGACAACTTCGTGCCTCACCTGTTCTCGCAGGTGGAGGTGAGGAAACACAACAACGTCATCGACAGAATAGATTATCCAGGCATCACGTCGACGGCAGTGGGAACATTGAAAATATCCAAAACCGACGCAGCATACTATCAAGCGGGGAGGTTCGTAGCGGGGACGAAAATATCGACGAGAAGTCACACGGTGCTCTTTCCCATGCGTCTGCTGCCGGGATTCTTCTCGGACTACAAGAAGATCATGTGGAAGGGAGGACTGAGAGTCACGTTTCGAAGAGCGGCCAACGACAACGACGCACTGATGCGATACAGCAACTTGGGTCCGGACGGCACGCCGCTGCCCAACACTTTATCCGAAGCAGGCAAATGCGTCATCCGGAGCATGGAGTTGAGAATGCCGATCGTGGAATACGAAACGAACTACGCCCTCAAGTACAAAGCAGAGATCTTGAAGAGTCCGCAGGTACCGATTCACTTTCACGGTTACCAGTGCGTGCAGAAGTTAGCGTCGGGAAGTCACATGGAATTCGACGTGACGACGCAGTTCAACAACATACAGTTCGACATGCCAGATTTCGTCATTGTACTTTTTCAGACCGGGAGGGACAAGAATCAGGAAAAAGATTCCAGCAAGTTCGACGACTGCAAGATCAAGAACGTTGATCTCAAGAATGGGAGGAACGAAGTGTTCCCGCGCGAGAATTACAACCTCGACATGACCAAAGACGATTACCTCAAACTTTACGAAGCTTACACGGCTTACAAGCGCGTGACCGAGGGAAGCGTAGACATGTATTACACGCCCAGCGAATTCAAAACCCACAGGCCGATGTCCGTCATCAACACGACTAAGCGGAAGCAGGTCGTGGTCAACGATCGCACCAACATCAAGGTCGTCTGCGAGTTCCAAGACGCGCTGCCTGCCGATACTCTATGCAGCGTCATCCTGGTCGCCGAGAAATCCTTCATTCACGACGTGAAGAACGAGAGGGTCACGGAGCAGTTTTAACAGGTTTAACATCTTTTCTTGCACAATAATTTACAATAAGAATTTTGTACTAGCACAATAAGTTACAATAGCACAATACGAATTTCACTAGTTCAGATCAGTTACAATATCTTTTTTATCCTATCAGTTACAATAAGCATTTTTTTTCATCAGTTTGCACTATAGCACTAGACAATCAGTTACAATCAGAATTTGCACAAAATTTTCTTTTTTTTTACATGAGAAAATTAACAATAAATTTATTTTTTTACTTTATCGTTTCAGATGCTGTCGAACATCAAAACACATATACATACACACTAGGAAAAAAAAAAGCATGCAACTTTATTTGTTTGTAACACACATTCTCCATCTTCATCAAGAAAATATTATTAATAAACATAATTTTTTATCTATCTCACAATAAAACTCTATATATAAAAAATACAACATCAAATAACACTAGAGTCGTTAGTACACGTTGCATGCATTACGGAGGTCCTCTGTAGAGTTTGATGGAAGTTTGAGAAAAAAAAACACGTGAAACTCTACAGAGGTGTGGTTATCTAACCGCAGCCGTTAGAACCTTTCTTTCGGTTGTGCACCACACACCCTGGCGAGGTTATAGGGGCCAGGAATCCTAAAAAAAACAATTATTATTTGTTTGTTTGCTTGCGTCACAATACAGAAATAATGAGAGGCGCGCGCGCGCGTGTGTGTGTGTGTGTGTGCGTGTGTGTGTTTGTGTGGCAGAGAGATCACACCGTTCCCGAGAGGTTTACAAAGGTCACGATATATAATCATTGGTCCCAGACTTGGAAAATTACGATAAGGTGCATTCATCTTTCAAGGATGAGAAAGTGCATTTACTCATCACTGCTTTTCTGCGCTGTGAAACATCGTCAGCGCAATAAATGAGGCGCGGAACGTGGAGAGAAAGTGAGTTTTTGAGGTTTTGGTGCGATTTTCTTAGAGGTCGAAAAATCAGGGTTGCGGTAGAAGGCATATTTACTGTACTACTACCACCTTCTTCCACGGGCTATACCTTTAGAATTATTTATCTGAGGAAAGTAATATTTGGAATACAAGCCTTCCAGACATGATTGAAACTTCGTGGCAAAATGCATCCAAATCAATAAATCTTGACCTCGAATCTTTTCTGAAATTGGTAGATTTTACATGGAATGTCCAAAGTAGTTTTATAAATGTTATCATATCTTTTGAATCTTTGTGTAGTAAGACATATATATATATATATATATATTAGGGATGGGACGATATGAAATTTTGGCCGATACCGATAAAGTGCCGATATAAAATTTACCGATACCGATAACCGATATTCTACCGATCCGATATAAAATTAGAAATGGTCCCGGAAGAACCAGAAAGGTTCATTGACCTTAAAAAAATGTGTGTTTCAAAGTGACTGCAGTGCAAGAGAAATTGCATATTTAGACATTTACTTTTTAAAAAAGTAGGGAATGGAGATCATCCATAAAAATTACAACAAAAATGGCAGAATTTTGCACTAAACTATCAGATATTTATCGATATATCGGATCGGTAAAATAATCGGTAATTTTACCGATAAACCGATACACCGATATGCCTATATCGGCCGATACCGATAGAGTACCGATTAATCGGTCCCATCCATAATATATTTCAATATTAATTCACTGGTAAATCATAGTTATGTTTGCACTACAGTGATTGGGATACTTTCGTTCCATGAAATGTGTAGATGTCTTTCTCATTAATATATATGCCAAAGTTTCACTGTTTTTTAATATTAGATATAATTTAATTTAGTATTCAAACAAAGTAACCAATAAAAATAGCTATTGAAGCATTCCACGGAATAACGCTGTATAGCACATGTCAGTGATTGTGAGAACAACGTATAAAACCCATAGTATGTTACTGTACTACAATAGAAAAAGCATAAAAGCTGATGCAAGCACAGTAGCAATCTTTGAGCATCATCCTACTTTATGACTGTCCAGCTTGTAGCCCGTAACCGCAGGGCCGTAGCAAGATTCCACAGGTAACAGCACATTTGAAAATATGTCATACAGTGTTATTCGGTGGAATGTGTCATGATCGAAAAAATATTGCAACCTAAAGGAACTTAGTAATCTTTTAATTACCTGTCATTGAATTGACACAGCAAATAATTCCAGCACTTTTAAAAAAGTACAGCCATCTCTTGAGCAAGGTGCTCAAAATGCAGAACAAAATACCGGAACTATGAATCCTAGTTCACCTATCGTAAGGGATGTAACGTGTAAGAACATCTGCTTAATGACATTCTGAACACAATCGTTCATACTAACAGACAAGCACACTGCTTGAAATAACGATCAATTAAAGACTTACGAGAGTCTTGTCTGTGAGGTCAATCCAGCGAAATTTGGCCTTTATGGCATATGACGGCCGCAAACAGTTTACTGGAATGACCTTCCTAACAGCACGTCATCGGTAGTAGAGTCTCACTTGTGCTCGCGGACACATTGATTTTTACACTATATGACTGGGAAAACTTAGCTGGTTAGATGAGTCACGATTCCACTACAAGTTAATGGTTGGGTTTGAATGTGTTGTGGACCTCATGAGGTCATGATCCCAAAATTTGAACAAGGCACTGTGCAAGCTTGTGTTTGCTCGATAATAGTGTGGCGCATCTTCACATGGAATGGTTTAAGTCCTCGGGTCATATTGAAATATCCATTGACTTGGAATAGCTATGTTCAGCTGCCTTTTGTTGTTTTCTTTTCTGCTGGTAAGGCTTGCAAGAATACGGTAGTTATTGGAGGAATCTCGCTCAATCATAGACTTCAATGCTCAATGATTTATGTATCTCCGTTGCAGCCTGCCAGGACTATATTTTTCTGACAGAGCTTTACATTCATAATTTCGCTAGCTCTAATATTTCATGTGTTATATCTTATCAGTTACATTTGCCTTATTTGCAAATGGCAATTACGGCACACAAACACTGCGTGATTATATTTGACTATTGATCTTCAGAATCAAAACTCAGTTCAAGCATAAATAATATCATATAGCGGAGAGAGTACGTCTTCACAATGCAACCTACTAATTATTTTGAACTCAACGTGTCTGCCATGAAAATACGCCTGACGCAGATTTACGGTCTAACGTGCTGGAATGCGGAAATGGTTAAATGTTATTTCTCACTTTTTACTTGAACATAAAAGTTCGTTAACGTATCGCTTTCGACATGCAGAGTATAGCTTGGACTACTGGAGGGAGAAGGAATAAATGCAGCCAGGTCTTTGTGCTGCCACCTTTCCTTCAAAAACAGTGGAACACAGGCTTTGGACAGGCGATACCCGTGCTTGTTCTTCTTCACCGTCTGTCTCGTGCCACGCGTTCAATCTAGTATTTCGAGTCACATGCACAAACGGTGTGGGTGCTATGAGAATCCCGTAGATCTTTCTTTGGGTCCTTCGGTGTACATTAAACATTTATAAGTAGCAAAATTCTCAGTAACTCTCTTTACATTTCACGCAGATTTAAGGAAACTTTTAAAGAAGTGTTTGACTGCAGTTTCCCCCTATACACTACCGACAAAAAGTTTAAGACAACCATGAAAAACGGCCAAAAAATCAGTATGGAGTGTTGTATGGAAACAATGTTTCCTGAACAAGAAACATGTAACAATGATGTACATGGAAAATACAATGTAGTCTAGTTTGAACCTCGGAAGATTAGAAACCAATTTTTTTCCGAATGTGTAGCATGTGGTTGGCAAAGTGGAAAGTGACAAAAATGTTGCTGAAGCTGGCAACATTGCAGCTGTGTGCTTGAAACCGGTCAGTACGGTAGCCAGTCTCTTGCGCATCCTTGTCAGTGGCTCCACGTCAGTTGCTGTTCATGCAGGCAACATTGCGAGCACATTATTGTGTGTGAGGTGTGCAAGATAAGTGGAGATGTGTGAAATGGCCCGTCATCGTGGGGAACAGGTGATTTCGGTTGAAAAGCGTGCTGTGATATGTGCACTGAAAAATGAAGATTATTCGGAACGCGAATTAGTAAGAAAACTGAATATTTTCAAAACTGGTGTTCATTGTGCATTAGACAAATACCGTAAAACCAACAGTCATGCTGACCGTGCATGTAGTGGAAGAGCTCGTGCAATGTCTTCATCTGACTATAGATATATTACAGTAACTAGCAAACAGAACAGGCACCTAACGGCACCAGTCATCGCTGCTTCCTTGAATAACAGCAGAGTGACGCCTGTGTCTGTGACAACGGTGAAGAATAGGTTGCTTGAAGAAGGGCTGCATGGCAGAGTAGCTGCTGGAAAGCCATTGTTATGACGTGTGAACAAGATGAAACGATTAGCGTGGGCTAAAACGCACCTAGGTTGGACTGTGGATAACTGGAAGCGGGTACTCTGGACCGACGAATCCAAATATGAATTATTTGGCAGCAATACGCGAACCTTTGTGCGTCGAAAGGTCAGCGAGAGAATGAAAGAAGAGTGTTTTGTTCCCACAGTCAAACATGGGAGTGGAAGTGTAATGGTGTGGAGATGTTTTACCGGAAACAAGATGGGGGACCTTCATAAAATTCAGGGTACATTGGTAAAAGAAGGGTATCATCAGATATTGGTGTATCATGCCATTCCCTCTGGTCGTCGTCTTGTTGGTAATGGGTTTATTCTTCGACAAGATAATGATCCCAAACATACATTCAAATTGTGCATGCGGTATTTGGATCGCAAGGCAACAGAAGGGGCATTAGTTCTCATGACGTAGGCACCGCAGTCAGCTGATATTTCACCAATTGAACTGCTATGAGGCCAAATCGATAGGGACATCAGGAAGAAGTTACCCAGCAACACTCAACAGCTATGGGAATTCATCAACGATGCCTGGCGTAACATTCAACCATCCTATCTGGGAAAACTATTGGAGCGCATGCCACGTGTTTGCGCTGCTGTCATTAAGGCCCATGGCGGACATAATGATGAAAGCAAAATATGAGGTGACATTGGTATGTATAGTGGATGTACCTATGGTTATACATTGCCAAGCAGATTCTTACATCTGTTTCTCGTACATTAATTACAAAATACATTCATTTCTACTGACTTTTGGCACTTTTTCTGGTGGTCTTAAACTTTTTGTCGGTAGTGTACAGAATTGTTACTACTGACGTCGAGTGTCTGTCTGCCTTGTAGATGTTTGCCTGTAACAAAGTCATCCTGCCTTGAGTAGTTGTAACGACGTAGTGCTTGTGTTTGTTTTGATATATCTGGAAAGGAAGCCGAATGACTTGTAGACCTCTCTGGCGTTTGCGAGAAGATTTTTATGCTAACAAATAAAAGTTGTCAATCGGACATGCAGTCAGATGAAGAAAGCACAGACTTGTAACATATTTTTAACTTAATTGTTTAAGCAGCAACATTTTATCTCCACAGTTTATTATTCTAAGTATCAACGCACGTCCAAGAAGCCTAAATACAAGTAAGAATCAGCAAATTCAGACATACTTTCCAAAAGGGCCTCACCAAAAATTAGAGCAGGGACCTTTCATACCACAGCTAAAGTTTTGCCTGGGAGAAGACATGCACATTTAATGAAGAACAACTATAAAGAGGTTTTAAAGGGACACATCTTACGAAGACGAGCTCAGCAAGACACAATACCCTGACACATACCTCATAGAAAATGTGTTGCATGAAACCAAAAATGTTATGTTGGTCAATATATCAACCTCAAATATCCAACCTTCTTCAGGAAGAAAGTTGTATAAACACCGACGAGGTGATTCTATGACAGCGTGTTTTGTTGTGAAGGGACTACCGGATGCACAATGTCAAATTGCAAAATTGGAGAATTCCTACAGAATACATGAGCACTTTACCTTTTGTTACTATTATCGGGAAAGCTGAAACATGGGATAGTCCAATCATAAGTAACAATAATGATGAGAATAACAATGAAATTGGTGAACAGGCAAAGGTTTTAGCTACGGAAGAGTCAGGGAACGTAAGTTACGCACGGGTGGACCCTTGTCAGCTTGATGTGAATCCGATATTAGAACCCCAGCAAAAGGAGCAACTTTTGGATGTTTTAATCAAATATCCACATGTTTTTTCGTGGTCAAAGGATGATATAAGTAGAGCCACGAAATATAAACATTGAATTCAAAGATAAAATGACACAGAATTTCACTTAAAATCCTACCCGATTCCAGTTCACCTTCGTGATGAAATTAAAGATCAGATTGAGACTTTAGTGAAGCAAGGAGTTATTTCTCCTACACAATCACCCTTCGACTCTCCTGTTATCCATGTATAAAAGCAAAGAAGGTTATAGGTTATGCCAAGATTATCGCAGATTGAATGTGTCGTCTGTATTTGACGCTCTGGGTGTGAATAACATCAATTAAATATTATACAATATGGGGGGCAAGAAATACTACTGTACGGCAGACTTGAAGAGCGGATTCTTTAATATCCCTCTCACTGAGAACAGTAAGAAATATACAGCATTTACAATATCAGGAATGTCACAGTATCAAATGAACTTCGTGCCAAAGGTCCACGTCAGTTCACCAAATGCAATGACTCGCTGCGTTCACTTAGCGTGCTCAAACAGGGATTCCAATTACTTTTCCCATTATGTGGATGATTTAATTTGCTTTGGAAACACCTTTGAAGAAATAGTCATAACTCTGGAGAAAATATTACAATGTTTGAGGCTGCGGGTTTAAAACTTGCAACAGAAAAATGTCACTTCGGTTTCACTGAGATTATTGCATTATGACATAAAATTTTAAAGTTTGGCTATCGAATCAATGACAAAATCATTGATTCTATCAAGAAATATAAGACACCGGCAACTGTGTTATCAACTGCACTCCACTGTGCAATCTCCTATTATAATAGAGTGTTAAAAGACCATGAAACTCGACTTTCAACCATCGAGTAAGAATCGTTGGCAATTATATACGCATTTAGTTCATTCAAATTCTTTTTAATGAGCCGACATTTCCAATTATTCGCAAATAACCAAGCTATCACATTCATTCGGTCCTCAACGCAACTTTCAAATACATTATTTGGATGGTACACGTTGATGGCCGATTTCGATTTTACGCCAATTCACTGTAAAACTACAAAAAATATAGCGGATACTATAAGCAGAGAGACAGAACATAATCCACAGGATGAAGGCGAGGAGCTTACAGAGCCACGTAGGTTGTTATTGTTAGATGATGTAATTGATGTTGCTATACACCGACGAGAAGATTCCTTTTATGGAAATATTAATATTTTGGAAGGAAAATAAGACGAGGGGGCAACAACACACCCAACTCCTCCCTGCTGAGGCAAGCTTGCTATTATATTATGGAAAATTGATTTCTTTATAGACAACATAAACTGGGAGCTGCCACTAGAAAATTATTTTTCATACCGACGTCACTTCGCAACACTGTTATTGAGACATTACATAGTTTACCAGCTGCAGGAGCCCATTATGGCTTAAACTAAAACATACAAAAATGCACTGGATAGGATTTATTTCCATTTATGAAGAACCATATTCAGAAAATGCTCAAAGAGTGTGTAATTTGTCAGCAGAATAAGCGCATAAAAGGAGAGCCATATGGAGAACTTTCAACGTTGAGCTCACAGAAACCATTCGATAGAATCGCTTTTGATTCTAGCGGACCGTATTCACCAAGTGGTTTTCTCCGCCGTATATACTAAGTGCAATCGATCATGGTACTCGATTTTTAATTGCTCAATCAGTAGCAGATACTTCAAGTGAGACAGCACCTAACTTCCTTTTTGAAAATGTAATTTTGCGCTACGGTTGTCCTTCTCATATACTTTATTTAAAGAACTATCGGAGAAATGTAGAATCCGTATGAAATTCGCTCCATCAACTAACCACAATTTAATTGGATTGTTGGAACGATGACATGCTATTTTACAGGGACATATGTAAAACTTTGTCAACTCAAAACACACACATTGTATTTCATACATAATATTAATTACTATTATTTTCGTACGTTACTGTGCTTGTTGTTCATAAATATGAAACCTCGATGTCTACATGTTATAACTAATGATTTTAGTGTCGTAATAACTAATACGACGTGTGGTCGTGCGTGTTAATAAACAGGATAATTTAAGGAACGGTACATTTTTTCTTCATGGATTTACGCCTAGATTAGTCTGGGAGAACGGACTACATTTAACAACAGAAATGCAACAGACAAGACGTTTCTTTGTACAGAAACGCCACCGACAAGCAAAAATATACTACGATAAACGACACCAGTCCATTGAATTTACGCCAGGAGAATTGGTTCTAATATTTGATGGCAGTTATCGCGCACACACAGCAAAATGCTACTCTTGCGTATTTAAAGGACCTGGTAAAATTAAAGCAAAAGAAAATCCCTATGTTTACAAAGTGAAATTTATGACAAAACGGGGACAGACAGTCGTGGACTCAATATCGGTCCAGAGATTGGAGAAGTACTACGCTTCGGAACACGGTAGCGGGATGAGAATGTAAATTGTGATGATGAGAATGAAGAACAGGAACAGCAGGAGTCAATGAGTGAGAACATATCTTTTACCCTGTATATAACCTCATTTTCACTACTCTAATGCATTAAATAAATGTTATATCTCGCAAATATTTTCTTAAATTACAGAACACTAAATTTATGTGAAATATTATTGTTAGCACTTATTACTTAGACGGAAGTGTAAAACTAGTTATTACGACACTAAAATCATTAGTTATAACATGTAGACATCGAGGTTTCATATTTATGAACAACAAGTACAGTAACGTACGAAAATAATAGTAATTAATATTATGTATTTGCGAACATTGAGCAGAGGGAATGTTGATGAATGTAAACAGCGCGAAAGATATTCTCCTCAGGTATGTGAATGCATGCGGAGAACTGATGGAAATAATCCTTTGTGAACTACAAAAGATAAATATTGTAAGTAGACTTTAGTATTTTTATGAATAAAATGTGTTAAACACATTCGGTAAGGAACATGAGAATTAAAATTCTCTACGATTAATCGTGGATGTTTAAAATAGGGTTTAAACAAGTACAATATTTCAACAGTTAAATTTACGTAACAATTAAAATTATAATTTTATTAATTAAATAAAAACCAGAAATTGGGATTGTCAGTTTTATAAGGTATAAACAACGTTAGAATAAATACAGCAGTTATAATACCAGCTTAGTATGAGTACAGCCAGTAAATTATTCAATAAAACGAGTTACAGATCAATAATGACTGAAATAAGTATTGCGATAATAAGAATTATAATATAGATAATAATATTAAGGAAGAAAATAGTGAACATATTGAGTTCTTTGATAATTACAAAGCTTAAATAAAATATATCACATGGAAATAATATACATATGAATATTGACTTTATAATTATATGCATTCTACATTAAAATTTAATTATTTTGTATATCTTTCGTACATAACATTATATAAAATCTAGATTTGAAATCTAATATGAAGAATAATTATTCAATTAAGAGCATAGGAGAAATAATAGTATTTTACACATGAAGGTACGATCATGAGTTATCAGCAACCACTTGTCACATTTTATTAACAAAATTACCGACTCAGTCATGAGATGAATTACGACAGTCTTGATGAAGTAAGGTATCTTTCATTAAAATAGCACATTACATTGATCCATATAATTTGGAATATTTCATTACAAATACGACTCAATTAATTTATTGAATGTTATAATTAAGTTACTTATAGTACTTCTTTTTTTGTCCCTTCTGCATGGTAGAAATTTCCCATCTCGTAACATTCCCACTTAAAATTTCCCTCACATGTATTTCACACTTCTCGAAGCGATATACAAAGTCAATTTCGAATGCGTCATACTAAAATGTCTTTTGTCAGTAAAATAATAAAGTTCAACTCGGATGCAACGGAAATTTTCCTTCCTCTATAAGCAATGGGGAAACTTGAGTTACATTCAGAAACACAGAACAACTGAAGAAATATGCAAGTTAAGCATTCTATTCATTTCTTGTAGCAATGATATCTCCCTTCATCGGCAGGGGCAAAATTATTTCTTGACATGAAGAAACCAACACTTTGCAAAATAAAAAGAAGATATCTCACATTCCACATTAGACGGGGAACTGAATAAACTGCGGACAGAGCATTCTTTCAAGGATATTGGCTTCAAGGATATAAAAGAACATGCAACTTTATGTCCGTTCAGAACGATTTCTTCATCTGGCAACATTTGGAATATGAGTTGCAATTAGGTTTTTATTTTTATGTCATTTAATATTAGGTAATTATATATATATATATATAGTTAAACACTACCAATTGTCAATTTTCATTTTATTCTCTCCATTTTTTTTGTATACACAATTGTATATTAGTTTCCTTGAATATTCTTAGGCTGATTGCAATATCATTAGGTGGGAAGAAGTCAATAATGAAAAACGAGATATCGGATTCTTAGAATATTATTTTACGTATTCCAATTGTCATGGACACTATCAGCAAGTTGTGTATTTTACAATCAATCTTTATTAATGACGTTATTTTTAACAATATTATACTAACAAAAGGACGATCGTTCGACACATTATTTTTAGGTAATATTTAAAGTATTTCATTTCATTCAATTGTTATTTTATTGATTTCAGTAAAATTAAGCATTCATATATTTTCACAAACCAATTATGAATTAAAATTTGCAGTAGCATACACTCATAAATTCTTAAGAGTTTTGCAATATTACATTAAATTCATATATACAGTTCAATTTGTTTTCAGTAATTATTAGTAGTTATATTTTTTTTCCTTCTCAAGATTATAATTATATTTGGTGTGTATCGAATGGAATAAATTATAATTTTGGTTATTTGTAGTAAGACTAAATGTTATGACTGAATCGGTAATCCTTTCCAAATTATTTTTTTTTCCTGAAATATAAAAACCTTCATCTAAAAGAATTTCGTACTTGTAATATTTACAAGCACTACTTATCCACTACTTTGTCTCAACAAAACCTATACACATGCATACCTACACAGATAAAGTTCTCTCTCACACACACAACATTACACCAACGATCAGGAGGAAATGCCTGTTCGGTATATGAAGCAAATATCCTTTCCAAAACCTACCTGTACAGCCTCACAGATAGTTAGAATTTTAACGGCGAAATGAACATTTTAACAATATTATAAAGCCATATTAAAAGTCATCAGTTCAGCTTTTTCACAGATGTCAACATCCAGAGATGATCACCAGCTACATCTTGGAGAAATAACTAACAAACGAAGGTTACACATGAAGGACGCAGATAAATTAGTTGAATTACAAGCTCTTTTAAGAATATCTAAGATTTATTTTTTTACTTTTTCAACACGTGGGACATGAATTACAATTAGACCTTTCATCAGTAGTAACTACGAAATCCAGCGAAATCAGTTTATGAGCACCAAATTGTCCAACACGGATCTCATTCAGTATATTCTAATTAACTCCTACTAAAGTCAAGTGGTAGAGAGACCTAATATTCAACGCTGATACATACATACATACATCGATTTGAAGACACAATTATATATAACTAAATACTTTCCATCCATAATTCGACGATATGCAGTTCTCTACCATACGTTTTTCATCATTGATGATATTCAAAGCTGCAAAGTGAATGCATGAAGTGCGAAAAAAATGTTTCACGCATTCAAGGGACTAATACATATATATAAGTTGTCTGCTTCAAGGCGAGTGAAATTCATTGATATAGGAAGAAACTATCATGTACTGTTAACGAGAGTAAATCCATGGGATTGTATTTGCTTTGTGAGAATCAGGATCATTCAAGGATCAATTTATGGACAAATGCTAGTGATATTCATATATAACCAAATAACCAAAATTATAATTTATTCCATTCGATACACACCAAATATAATTATAATCTTGAGAAGGAAAAAAATATAACTACTAATAATTACTGAAAACAAATTGAACTGTATATATGAATTTAATGTAATATTGCAAAACTCTTAAGAATTTATGAGTGTATGCTACTGCAAATTTTAAATCATAATTGGTTTGTGAAAATATATGAATGCTTAATTTTACTGAAATCAATAAAATAACAATTGAATGAAATGAAATACTTTAAATATTACCTAAAAATAATGTGTCGAACGATCGTCCTTTTGTTAGTATAATATTGTTAAAAATAACGTCATTAATAAAGATTGATTGTAAAATACACAACTTGCTGATAGTGTCCATGACAATTGGAATACGTAAAATAATATTCTAAGAATCCGATATCTCGTTTTTCATTATTGACTTCTTCCCACCTAATGATATTGCAATCAGCCTAAGAATATTCAAGGAAACTAATATACAATTGTGTATACAAAAAAAATGGAGAGAATAAAATGAAAATTGACAATTGGTAGTGTTTAACTATATATATATATATATATATAATTACCTAATATTAAATGACATAAAAACAAAAACCTAATTGCAACTCATATTCCAAATGTTGCCAGATGAAGAAATCGTTCTGAACGGACATAAAGTTGCATGTTCTTTTATATCCTTGAAGCCAATATCCTTGAAAGAATGCTCTGTCCGCAGTTTATTCAGTTCCCCGTCTAATGTGGAATGTGAGATATCTTCTTTTTATTTTGCAAAGTGATGGTTTCTTCATGTCAAGAAATAATTTTGCCCCTGCCGATGAAGGGAGATATCATTGCTACAAGAAACGAATAGAATGCTTAACTTGCATCTTTCTTCAGTTGTTCTGTGTTTCTGAATGTAACTCAAGTTTCCCCATTGCTTATAGAGGAAGGAAAATTTCCGTTGCATCCGAGTTGAACTTTATTCTTTTACTGACAAAAGACATTTTAGTATGACGCATTCGAAATTGACTTTGTATATCGCTTCGAGAAGTGTGAAATACATGTGAGGGAAATTTTAAGTGGGAATGTTACGAGATGGGAAATTTCTACCATGCAGAAGGGACAAAAAAAAGAAGTACTATAAGTAACTTAATTATAACATTCAATAAATTAATTGAGTCGTATTTGTAATGAAATATTCCAAATTATATGGATCAATGTAATGTGCTATTTTAATGAAAGACACCTTACTTCATCAAGACTGTCGTAATTCATCTCATGACTGAGTCGGTAATTTTGTTAATAAAATGTGACAAGTGATTGCTGATAACTCATGATCGTACCTTTATGTGTAAAATACTATTATTTCTCCTATGCTCTTAATTGACTAATTATTCTTCATATTAGATTTCAAATCTAGATTTTATATAATGTTATGTACGAAAGATATACAAAATAATTAAATTTTAATGTAGAATGCATATAATTATAAAGTCAATATTCATATGTATATTATTTCCATGTGATATATTTTATTTAAGCTTTGTAATTATCAAAGAACTCAATATGTTCACTATTTTCTTCCTTAATATTATTATCTATATTATAATTCTTATTATCGCAATACTTATTTCAGTCATTATTGATCTGTAACTCGTTTTATTGAATAATTTACTGGCTGTACTCATACTAAGCTGGTATTATAACTGCTGTATTTATTCTAACGTTGTTTATACCTTATAAAACTGACAATCCCAATTTCTGGTTTTTATTTAATTAATAAAATTATAATTTTAATTGTTACGTAAATTTAACTGTTGAAATATTGTACTTGTTTAAACCCTATTTTAAACATCCACGATTAATCGTAGAGAATTTTAATTCTCATGTTCCTTACCGAATGTGTTTAACACATTTTATTCATAAAAATACTGAAGTCTACTTACAATATTTATCTTTTGTAGTTCACAAAGGATTATTTCCATCAGTTCTCCGCATGCATTCACATACCTGAGGAGAATATCTTTCGCGCTGTTTACATTCATCAACATTCCCTCTGCTCAATGTTCGCAAATACATAATATTAATTACTATTATTTTCGTACGTTACTGTACTTGTTGTTCATAAATATGAAACCTCGATGTCTACATGTTATAACTAATGATTTTAGTGTCGTAATAACTAGTTTTACACTTCCGTCTAAGTAATAAGTGCTAACAATAATATTTCACATAAATTTAGTGTTCTGTAATTTAAGAAAATATTTGCGAGATATAACATTTATTTAATGCATTAGAGTAGTGAAAATGAGGTTATATACAGGGTAAAAGATATGTTCTCACTCATTGACTCCTGCTGTTCCTGTTCTTCATTCTCATCATCACAATTTACATTCTCATCCCGCTACCGTGTTCCGAAGCGTAGTACTTCTCCAATCTCTGGACCGATATTGAGTCCACGACTGTCTGTCCCCGTTTTGTCATAAATTTCACTTTGTAAACATAGGGATTTTCTTTTGCTTTAATTTTACCAGGTCCTTTAAATACGCAAGAGTAGCATTTTGCTGTGTGTGCGCGATAACTGCCATCAAATATTAGAACCAATTCTCCTGGCGTAAATTCAATGGACTGGTGTCGTTTATCGTAGTATATTTTTGCTTGTCGGTGGCGTTTCTGTACAAAGAAACGTCTTGTCTGTTGCATTTCTGTTGTTTACATCCACACTGGGCGTTAAATGTAGTCCGTTCTCCCAGACTAATCTAGGCGTAAATCCATGAAGAAAAAGTGTACCGTTCCTTAAATTATCCTGTTTATTAACACGCACGACCACACGGCCGATTGCCTGTATGAAATACAATGTGTGTGTTTTGAGTTGACAAAGTTTTACATATGTCCCTGTAAAATAGCATGTCATCGTTCCAACAATCCAATTAAATTGTGGTTAGTTGATGGAGCGAATTTCATACGGATTCTACATTTCTCCGATAGTTCTTTAAATAAAGTATATGAGAAGGACAACCGTAGCGCAAAATTACATTTTCAAAAAGGAAGTTAGGTGCTGTCTCACTTGAAGTATCTGCTACTGATTGAGCAATTAAAAATCGAGTACCATGATCGATTGCACTTAGTATATACGGCGGAGAAAACCACTTGGTGAATACGGTCCGCTAGAATCAAAAGCGATTCTATCGAATGGTTTCTGTGAGCTCAACGTTGAAAGTTCTCCATATGGCTCTCCTTTTATGCGCTTATTCTGCTGACAAATTACACACTCTTTGAACATTTTCTGAATATGGTTCTTCATAAATGGAAATAAATCCTATCCAGTGCATTTTTGTATGTTTTAGTTTAAGCCATAATGGGCTCCTGCAGCTGGTAAACTATGTAATGTCTCAATAACAGTGTTGCGAAGTGACGTCGGTATGAAAAATAATTTTCTAGTGGCAGCTCCCAGTTTATGTTGTCTATAAAGAAATCAATTTTCCATAATATAATAGCAAGCTTGCCTCAGCAGGGAGGAGTTGGGTGTGTTGTTGCCCCCTCGTCTTATTTTCCTTCCAAAATATTAATATTTCCATAAAAGGAATCTTCTCGTCGGTGTATAGCAACATCAATTACATCATCTAACAATAACAACCTACGTGGCTCTGTAAGCTCCTCGCCTTCATCCTGTGGATTATGTTCTGTCTCTCTGCTTATAGTATCCGCTATATTTTTTGTAGTTTTACAGTGAATTGGCGTAAAATCGAAATCGGCCATCAACGTGTACCATCCAAATAATGTATTTGAAAGTTGCGTTGAGGACCGAATGAATGTGATAGCTTGGTTATTTGCGAATAATTGGAAATGTCGGCTCATTAAAAAGAATTTGAATGAACTAAATGCGTATATAATTGCCAACGATTCTTACTCGATGGTTGAAAGTCGAGTTTCATGGTCTTTTAACACTCTATTATAATAGGAGATTGCACAGTGGAGTGCAGTTGATAACACAGTTGCCGGTGTCTTATATTTCTTGATAGAATCAATGATTTTGTCATTGATTCGATAGCCAAACTTTAAAATTTTATGTCATAATGCAATAATCTCAGTGAAACCGAAGTGACATTTTTCTGTTGCAAGTTTTAAACCCGCAGCCTCAAACATTGTAATATTTTCTCCAGAGTTATGACTATTTCTTCAAAGGTGTTTCCAAAGCAAATTAAATCATCCACATAATGGGAAAAGTAATTGGAATCCCTGTTTGAGCACGCTAAGTGAACGCAGCGAGTCATTGCATTTGGTGAACTGACGTGGACCTTTGGCACGAAGTTCATTTGATACTGTGACATTCCTGATATTGTAAATGCTGTATATTTCTTACTGTTCTCAGTGAGAGGGATATTAAAGAATCCGCTCTTCAAGTCTGCCGTACAGTAGTATTTCTTGCCCCCCATATTGTATAATATTTAATTGATGTTATTCACACCCAGAGCGTCAAATACAGACGACACATTCAATCTGCGATAATCTTGGCATAACCTATAACCTTCTTTGCTTTTATACATGGATAACAGGAGAGTCGAAGGGTGATTGTGTAGGAGAAATAACTCCTTGCTTCACTAAAGTCTCAATCTGATCTTTAATTTCATCACGAAGGTGAACTGGAATCGGGTAGGATTTTAAGTGAAATTCTGTGTCATTTTATCTTTGAATTCAATGTTTATATTTCGTGGCTCTACTTATATCATCCTTTGACCACGAAAAAACATGTGGATATTTGATTAAAACATCCAAAAGTTGCTCCTTTTGCTGGGGTTCTAATATCGGATTCACATCAAGCTGACAAGGGTCCACCCGTGCGTAACTTACGTTCCCTGACTCTTCCGTAGCTAAAACCTTTGCCTGTTCACCAATTTCATTGTTATTCTCATCATTATTGTTACTTATGATTGGACTATCCCATGTTTCAGCTTTCCCGATAATAGTAACAAAAGGTAAAGTGCTCATGTATTCTGTAGGAATTCTCCAATTTTGCAATTTGACATTGTGCATCCGGTAGTCCCTTCACAACAAAACACGCTGTCATAGAATCACCTCGTCGGTGTTTATACAACTTTCTTCCTGAAGAAGGTTGGATATTTGAGGTTGATATATTGACCAACATAATATTTTTGGTTTCATGCAACACATTTTCTATGAGGTATGTGTCAGGGTATTGTGTCTTGCTGAGCTCGTCTTCGTAAGATGTGTCCCTTTAAAACCTCTTTATGGTTGTTCTTCATTAAATGTGCATGTCTTCTCCCAGGCAAAACTTTAGCTGTGGTATGAAAGGTCCCTGCTCTAATTTTTGGTGAGGCCCTTTTGGAAAGTATGTCTGAATTTGCTGATTCTTACTTGTATTTAGGCTTCTTGGACGTGCGTTGATACTTAGAATAATAAACTGTGGAGATAAAATGTTGCTCGTCAATAATTGCTCCTTAATGTTGCTGCTTAAACAATTAAGTTAAAAATATGTTACAAGTCTGTGCTTTCTTCATCTGACTGCATGTCCGATTGACAACTTTTATTTGTTAGCATAAAAATCTTCTCGCAAACGCCAGAGAGGTCTACAAGTCATTTGGCTTCCTTTCCAGATATATCAAAACAAACACAAGCACTACGTCGTTACAACTACTCAAGGCAGGATGACTTTGTTACAGGCAAACATCTACAAGGCAGACACACGCTCGACGTCAGTAGTAACAATTCTGTACACTACCGACAAAAAGTTTAAGACCACCAGAAAAAGTGCCAAAAGTCAGTAGAAATGAATGTATTTTGTAATTAATGTACGAGAAACAGATGTAAGAATCTGCTTGGCAATGTATAACCATAGGTACATCCACTATACATACCAATGTCACCTCATATTTTGCTTTCATCATTATGTCCGCCATGGGCCTTAATGACAGCAGCGCAAACACGTGGCATGCGCTCCAATAGATTTCCCAGATAGGATGGTTGAATGTTACGCCAGGCATCGTTGATGAATTCCCAAAGCTCTTGAGTGTTGCTGGGTAACTTCTTCCTGATGTCCCTATCGATTTGGCCCCATAGCAGTTCAATTGGTGAAATATCAGCTGACTGCGGTGCCTACGTGAGAACTAATGCCCCTTCTGTTGCCTTGCGATCCAAATACCGCATGCACAATTTGAATGTATGTTTGGGATCATTATCTTGTCGAAGAATAAACCCATTACCAACAAGACGACGACCAGAGGGAATGGCATGATGCACCAATATCTGATGATACCCTTCTTTTACCAATGTACCCTGAATTTTATGAAGGTCCCCCATCTGGTTTCCGGTAAAACATCTCCACACCATTACACTTCCACCCCCATGTTTGACTGTGGGAACAAAACACTCTTCTTTCATTCTCTCGCCGACCTTTCGACGCACAAAGGTTCGCGTATTGCTGCCAAATAATTCATTTTTGGATTCGTCGGTCCAGAGTACCCGCTTCCAGTTATCCACAGTCCAACCTAGGTGCGTTTTAGCCCAGGCTAATCGTTTCATCAAAAGCTTTGTTATTCTCATTTTTAATTTGGTTTCTAGGTGGTGTACCGAATCTATGCAAGGTAAGCTTATTTTCCTCAAAATGTAACTTAGCCTTCCGTCCCTTCAATGAATAATTTCCTAATATAGTAACTTAATAAGAATGCTTAATGATTCTAAATTGGTGAACAATTGTTTGGTTATGTATAGAAAATGGAAGTAACACAAGTTCGTTAACCGTCAGTTGACAATTAGTGACACCTCTAATCGCAGTGTTTATATTAAATCGTTTGGCATTGACTGGAATGTTCTTATCTCCCGTTACCAAAATTTGACTTCCACTATCCTGGATGAACTGACGAATATCCCCATCTACTATGACATTGATGTAAATCAGATCTTCAAAAAGAAAAGTAGAGACCGTTAGATTTTTCCCTGATAGCCCTGCACCTAAAGTCCCGTCATATGCAGGTCTTACTAGTTTAAAATTGCTTCTGTTGTTAAGAAAATTTTAGTGATTTGCATTAACAACATGATTAATGTGGTTATTTAAATCTTCGCGCTCCTGTTCTTCCTCAAAAAATGTACGCGGCGATGTATATGAAAAGTGCGAACGCTGAAATCGAGGGTTTACGCCATTGCGTCATCTCCCACCTATGTGATCGTGCGAATGTGTGTCGAGATTATTATTGTGGTTGTTATGCCAAGTATTTCTATTCTGAGCTCTATGATTACTATTTTGGTAATAGGTTCTCCTATTGTTTCTATCTCTATGTTCATTTTTTCTAACTGGATACGCGAATTATGACTCAGTGAATGAATGTTTTTTCCGATGTTCTTCAAGTTTAGTTACTCTAGTCTCAAGATTCTGAAATTTCAATACTAAATCTGACTCATGAGACTGAAGTCCTGTGTTCGACTGTAATTGAGCGAGATCTTGTTGCAGCGCCTTTAATCTTTCCTCGATCTCCCGATTAACCCGAGAATAACTTGTCAACATTACCATCAATTGTGCGTTGTACCGGGATAGCTTGCTGAGTCGACATGTATGCTCATCTCGATTCAGAACATGACAGAGCATTAATCGTGTCAAATTCAGTTTCTAGAATTTTACGTTTTTGGATAAGATATTTGAATTGTTCAACATTTTTCAGATCTCGTAAGATTTCATGCACTGAATCATATTCTGTCATAAAGTTAGGTTGTAAACCCCCGCTTATTTGCTTAATTTGTTCACTAATGTCCATGGCAGGATCTAATTTTAATAACAATAACTGTTTTATTCTCATATATTTTGAAACTGGTTCATTTTCCTGATGGAAGCGTAACCTGATTTGTTCTTCTAATTGAAAAGTCTCCCCGGATCCGTAAATGCTTTCACAATTTTAGTTTTTAAAGTTACAAAATCTCTATCCTGTGCTTCCTGAGTTCGACTCCAACTATTCAGCCACTCCAATGTTGAATCACCCAAAAATGCCGGTAGCATTTGCCTCTTCTATATTTCATCCCAATCATTAAGAATAGCTAAACTTTCAAATTTATCAATGAATTTGGAAACATCCTAGTGAATGTTACCATCAAACTGCATAGTTTCGAGAATGTCGTTGTGGATAAATCTATCTGGTGTTCGAATCAAGTGTTCTGAATGACAAGCTTGTCCAAAGAGGTGCTAGTTAGGGCCTGACTTTTCGCCGGCGATGTTAGTTCGAACGGTGTGGTTTGAATTCTGGATATTTGTGTCGATACGGCATAATTTAGAGCAACGAGCGCAAGGAGCCCGTTGATCAGCTAATTAATTTTTACTAAGTGACATCTTTGATTTATATACCCAGTCCGACGATGGCATCGATGATAGTTTTGTCCTGGCGGTTTTTCTCTTGGTAAATTCCACGATACTAGGATTTCCACTTCCTGGAGAGTTTTGCCATGTGGTCGCGCAGCTTCAGGTTGTCGCATGCGAGTTTGAGTTTAGCGATTGTTTGGAAGTTACGTTATGATATACCACGTCGCTTATATTCAACGTTGCAACGTTCGTGAAGTCGTTGATGTTGAATCTGCATTTTCTGACGTTCGATTTCCTCGTCATGTCGATCGTCAAAAATCCGAAGTGGTCTCGGTTCTAGCTCGACGCACAGCATTTTGAAAATTCGTTGTAGCTCAAATCTCTGCGCTGGTAGTCGTCATGCAAGTACTTGAGGTTGGTGACATCCTGACAAAACAGGCACACGAGGTTCGTGGTGTCCCAGAGTAGCTCCTTGGCAATATTGGAATCAAGTTTGTACCAAGTAATAACATTTTAAATAAAACACTTATGAATCAATTTCTTGTGCAAGGTAGAAGTAGTCCGTCCCCCTGTGGTGACCCTAGTTGAGGAAGTTGCGAATCTCTTTCTGATTTGCACGATCACGTCGTCGAAGACCAACACCGAATTTTCGAAGCAGCGGTTCCGCGGTATCGCTTCAGAATTTATGCTCAGTCCCTCGTACAGCTTAGCGAGCTGACAGTACTTGAGTTCCTCTAAACATTTGGAGAAAGCTTACAGGTAACTGTTCATCCGGACCAGCCAGTCGGGCGCGAGTTGAAAGTTCACCACAATCAAAGTTTTCTTCCCACATCCCGTAGGTCCGACAACGAGGCAGTGGATGTTGTAAGGCAACAAATCGCCATTTGTTCTAGTCGAGCGTTCCGAGGAGGTATCGGACAGTCGCCTTACCACTTCCCACGCACCGATCACACGATCACCTCGTCCGCGTCGATCTAGCTTCTTTCCTCGAGTACCAGCCATTTGACCAGCAGCTTCTTATCTATCCTGCTCAAGACTTTCTCGCTGAGATTCGTGTCCCGATGTTTCGTCTTCAAAAGCTCTTTCTCGTATTATCGCCCTTTCAAGATTTTGTCACGAGCATCCTTTATTAGTTACGTGTTCATCATTCCCGTCATGACTCGAATCACGGTGAAGAAATCCGCGCTCCAGTTTCTAAGGAACCTGTTCTCGAACGTGCACTTGAACTTTCTGATCTTTACTTGGTCTCCTACTTTGTATTTCGGTTTCCTGATCGTATTTCGGTACTTGGGAGAATTACCGGTGAATATGAGACGTGTCTCGTCGGAATCGTCGACGTTTGCAGGTTTCATGTGTATCGTGCGGTTGACCAACTTGTTGTAATCGTTCACGAGATTCCGCAGCACGTCAACCCGCTTGTAGTAACCATGATGCGTGAACCGCTTCCGCAAGCGCTGTTTCAAATCCTGTTGAAGCGTTCCCGGATGTTGGATTTCGGGTCACTGAACGTCGAGTATACAAGATATGGATATATAGAACGATTCTTATTTTTATGTATATGGATAAAAGTAGTCAAACTACTTTCGGAGGTATGTGTTTATGCCCTGGTACCTGAAAGTTAACCTAGGGCGTCAGTTCCGTGAATTTTTTACGGATTCCCCCGCTTTTCTTTGATTCATCGTTGATTTCTATTTTTTTAATTACAATAATTCACTGTGACATTGGCAAGAATGTCCCAGTGTGAAGAACCAAATTTGTTCGGTTTTCCTGAACAAAGTTGGTTTCACATCATTCTACAAGGTAAGAAGATCAAGATAAAGGTTAGAAATAGTAGGAAGTAAATACGTGTTAGTGTTTAACATTAATATTATATATGATCACAGATACGAAATTACATAAGTGTGTAATTGGGTAGGTAATGTTTTCTTAGGATAACTTTTATTGTGTGTCGTGTGCATTAGTGTTGATGGATGAGATAAGGAATAGACATAAACACGATTCTATGAATGTTAAGCAGGGTCTATGTTCTAGTATGTTATGTTTGAGATAGTGAAAGTATTATTGGCTTTGAGATGTACGTATTAATAGTAGGAAGAGATATGAAAGAACGAGTGGTACCTGATGCAAGGAGACTTGCGGGAGACCAGCAAGAGTTGGTCGGACTGGGATGAACATCGGTACGACGGTTGGTACCCGGGACATCATCAGGAAGGAAAGAAGTAGGGAGGGATTTCCTGGGAAGTATCGGGTACATTAGTACGTTCGGTAGTGGAAATATAGAGAATTGTCAAGAATCAGTGAGAGAAGTTTGCAGTGTGTTTATTAACGAGAATATAGAAGGGTGTGTAAGATTACAATTTAAGAAAGAAACGAAAAAGAAAAATCTGGGTTAAATTCGGTTGGTTCCTAGGTCGAGTCCTTGCAGTGTTATCCTTTGCCTTCTCCGGGGAGGCGTGACCTTTTCTTCGTTTTGGCGTATCACTGTCTTGCGTATTAGTGTCTCCTTCTTGATGTTCCTGTGGGAGGTTCTGCTTCATTATCCTATTGGTGATCTTAGTACTAAAAAGAGATGTCCTGTTGTTGAGTTTGTCGAAAGTGGATTCTTTGTGATCTTCTGGGGGGTATATTACATTCCGGAGGTAGGGGTTGAATGGGGCGGTGAGTGATGCCGGATTTGAAGAGGGAATGTTCCTGTTTCGACACCAGGTTTGTTAAGTCGTTTAGTAACGTAAAGTGCTCGAGATTTCTTATTAACTGGTACGTGTTGAAGTTTGGTAGCTTTTGTCTTAAATCTTCGATTTGTTTGTTCGATGAGCGGCAAAAGAAGGCTTTATGTTCCGGTGTGTCCGTCTCGGTTTTACATTTCAGGCATTTATCAGTCTGTCTGAGGTTGTGCTTATTTAGGTGTTGTCCGTAGGGGCCGTGTCCCGTTAGGAAATGTATGAGACCTCTCGTGGGATGGAAATGGTTCATCGAAAGTCGTTCTTTTATGTTTGGAAGGAAGCTGTGAAGTCTCCTTCCTTGCGTAGCTTGTGTCCATTCCTGTTGCCAGACGCTAAACAAGTGGTTGTAAATTTCTGGTACCGTGGCAGGGCGTATTCAAATTAGTTTATAGATTTCGTCCTCTTGTCCATTTCTAAAGTAATATTTTGATGCTCTAGTTTTAATAACAATTTCAATAGGCTGTAGGCCCGCAATCATGAAAAGAGCCAGGGTTGAGGTTGTTCTGAATGCACCCGTGAGGCGAAGTATCACTTTGCGTTGTGAAGATCTCAAACTGTTTTTAATGTACTGTTTACTGGTTTCCATGACCCACAGGGGCGAGCCATAGGAAATAATAGAATTATATATGGTAATGAGATATGTTTATGTGTGATAGTGGAAGGTTGTAATTTGCGGAACTCAATGTGGCTAGACTGTTTATAGTTGTTTCGGCCTGGGCTGTTGCCAGGGCTATGTGTCGGTTAAAAAACATCTTCTCTTGAAGAGTAATACCAAGGTATTTAGCTTCTCTTACTCTTTTTTAAGTTTCTTTCTCTGAGTTTGATTTGAGGGTTTCTTTGTAATTTCCCCTTAAGGATAATATAATGAGTCTTTTCCGAAGCTATTTTGAGTTTAGCATGATCACACCAATTGGATAGCATATTGATTGCAGTAGATGCTTTATCTTCGATTTCCCTTCTTGAGTTACCGGAAGTGAGCATGATAATGTCATCCGCATAAGCTATGATCTGGTCTATGTCTGGATGGTCTTGTAGTTTCATAAGCGCACGCTCCAAGTTAGTATTCCAAAGCTCGGGTCCCAGAATGGAACCCTGAGGACAACCTTTTGACGTGATCTTACTCATTTGTAGGTCCGGATATTTGATGCTAACTTTTCTGTTAGAGAAATAACTTTTCAGAAGTAGGAAGAGTGTACCTGGGCAGTTCATATTTTTAAGTGTTTGAAAAAGGCTGGACCACCACAAGTTGTCAAATGCCCCGGCGATGTCCACCATGATTCCAACCATGTACTTGTTTGGAATGTTTTGTATTGTGGACGATAGCAGGCGTAATGCATCGTCAGTGCATTTACCTTTCGTGAACCCAAATTGAATCCCTGATATAGGTTTTAGCAGGCGAAATTCTTTGATTCTTTTTAGGATAAGTTTCTCGAAGAGTTTTCCCAAAACGTTGAGAAGGCATATTGGTCTGTATGAATTGACCCTGGTTTCATCTTTATTTGGATGTTTCTTGATGATTATTAAGTTTGCTTCCTTCCAGGTTTCTGGGAATATCTTCTGAATAAGGCAATCATTAAATAGTTGAGTAATGTAGTGCGTAAGTACTGGAGTGATTTCTTGTATTATTTCAACAGGAATTCTGTCTGGTCCAGGGGACTTCTTCATTTTCATGCTGCTTTTTTCGTTTTCTACTTCCTGGGTAGTGAAAGGTAATATTGGTGATTCTGGATATGGCTGGTGATAAATTTTTCTTGTATCCTTATTTTCATCGCTGTCGTTTTCAGGTTTGTCGTCTGGTATGAGATTCTTCATTAAGAAGTTGATGGTTTCTTCCAAGTCCTTTGTCATATTCGTGTTGTTCTAGTCATTAATTAAGGTGGAAATGGTTTGCGGTTTTTTTTATTTTGCCGGTAGCGGTTTTATACGGGGTGCCCCATCTATTTATTTCCAGACGTTTTTCGATGAAGATATTCCATTGTTGTGTCTTATAATTTAGTAGCTCGGTTTCGTATTGCTTTTTTTGGCACGGTAAATCTAGAGGTTGGCATTTCTGTATTGTGCGATGATGGATTTTTGATATAGTTTCCTGGCTTTTTGCATTTGTTTCTTAAGGTTGTTTAGTTTCTTTGGCCATGGCTTCCTCTTCATTTTCCTTTGGTTATTTCTGAGTGTTGAATTTTCAATTGCTTGTCTGATGTTTGCAGAGAGTTCCTCTGCGAGCGTGTTGAGTGATTTTTGTTGGTCCAATTGTTCAGGGATAATGAGTTTTTCTAGGAATTTTTGATGATCGATTTTTCTCCAGTTCAATATTTTCTCCTCGTCTGTCTGATCAAGCTGATGTTGCCTGTAGATTAAGTCGAATAGTATTAAGTTGTGATCGCTTGTTGTGGCGAGATCTATAACTTTCCAGTTTCGGACATCGCAAAATGCCCTTGCATTCGTGAGTGTTAGATCAATGTTGCTTGAGGCGCCCGCCCTTCCCCGGTAGGTGGGAGGATTAACTGGCTGATTATCGACTTGTAGGTTGTGCTCAGAAATGAATTCCTCCATGGCTACTCCCTTGGTGTCGGTTTCTTGGCTGTACCACCACGGAGAGGAGGAGTTCGTGTCAGCTGTGATTAGGATTTTGTAGTTTTTGTACGCATTGCAGATCAGATCGATTTTTTCCCGCAGCACGTCAACCCGCTTGTAGTAACCATGATGCGTGAACCGCTTCCGCAAGCGCAGTTTCAAATCCTGTTGAAGCGTTCCCGGATGTTGAATTTCGGGTCGGTGAACGTCGAGTAGTGTCTGAGGTCGTGGTTTTGCATTATTTCGCGATAGGTCGAGCTGTGGAATTCTTTCCCGTTGTCCGTCTGCAGGAATCGCGGCCGTCCGCTGGATCGCCGGAAGATCAAGTCTAGAGCTTTCGTGACTTACGCTTTCTTGGCTTTCAACGGCAGGGCCCATGCATATTTGGGAACGTGTCTATGACGGTCAGGAAGTACTTGTGGCAATTGTTGACTTTGTTCAAATTCTTCAAATTACCACTACCCATTTAGGTGAGGTCCGCCTGCCACAGACCGTCGAAACCCTTTGTGACCACCGGCGAAAGTTCGTAGTTCAGACGTGCAGGTTTGTGCAACTCGTCATCGATCGCGTGCCTACACATTAAGTGAGAAATTTCGTCGGAAGTAAGAGATTGCGGAAAACCGGTTATCCTCCCGGTACAATTGTTTGACTTCGAAGAATAGTCTGCCCTCACTTTCAACGTCAAAAACAGATATTTGTTCATCCTCGTGTATTTTATATTTGTTGGCCGCATCGTCCCAATATGCGATCATTATTTGAAGTGCTTATTGTATGGTGAAGAGCGGCACCTTGGGATGTTTCCAATTTTTCCAATCTAATTTTGAGAAACCGAACCGTGCCGTCGAGGAAAGAATCTTCCTCGGCGCGTGTGTACAGATGCTTGAAATCATGAAGCTTTGTGCCGAAGTCGACCAAGGCCAATTCCTGATTTGCTACTGAAGATTGACGTTCGCGACGATATGCTGCAAGATTTCCACGAGCCTCAACTTTTAGGTTTGGCTCGCGGGTTCTTGGACTTAGGTGCTCATCTCAGCGAACAGCACGTGAAGGTCGGTAACTTTCTATTTGGTTGGCAAAGCGGTGACCGTGTCCCGAAGTTACGCGATTTCGGTTTGGATGATTTTGATAACGCCGGATTTGAATATTCGATTTACGGTCCTCTTCACTGCTTTCAGTTCTTGCAACGTGGGCAAGCTGGCCACCTTACTTTGAAGCGACTCCAGAGCCTTTTTCACAGCATCTAACTCTGTTGCATCCGCCACGATACACATTTCATCTTCAAGTTCAGCCATGTCATCCTGGGTGGGCGTCGATCGCTGCAGCGTTTCAAACTTGTTGTGTATATCGCCTATCGGGTGGTGGAAATGCGAGACTTCGGATTCGGTGTTCCGATTTTCTACCATGGAGATCTTCTTTTGGACGGTAGCCAGAGTTTCGCTCATGCCGGGGAATTTCGATTCGAAAGCTTCTTGGACGTTTGACTGATCGCTTTTCTTGGTTACCAAAGTATCTTCGATGTGAGCTACTGTGCTTTGAATTTTCCCGGATTCCTCGTAACTCTTGAGCTAGAGTTTGATTTTTACTACGCTGCAAGCTATGGCGTTCAGTTCCCAGGACGAAGGCTGGTTGTCTATGAAGCTTTCCATTGTTCGGAGTTTGGCTTGGACCTCTGAAATGGGGGCGTGCAGAGCATCCGTTTGATGTTCCATCTTGATGTTTTCCAGTCAGGGAATTTCCAAAAATTGAAACTGCTCGCTTAAATCAGCAGTGCCTGCGTAATTATCCTGAGTGTTGATACTCTGTAAAATGGATTGCAGTTTGGTCTGGATGCTGCTAGTTTGATCCTATAATTCCCGTTTCATTTGTTCCACGTCGTTGGTCCGCGCCTTGAGTTCGGTTTCTTACTTGCCGACTCTCATCAACAAGTTTACGAAGTTGATGATGGACGCGAGATCGGTTTACTCCTGCAGCAGGGAATTGAGTTCGGCGTCGATTTTGAGTATGGGGTCCATGCATTGAGACTGCAGTCTGGCTATCTCGGTCTCGATGCTGGAGTTGAACATACACTGCAGGCCCTGCAGGTCACTCCGCAAATTCTTGACCTTGACGTTGAGGATGAGAAGCTCATTTCTATAATCGTCGGTTTTCGTGTGACCGAATATGTCGTTAGGCATTGGTACAATGGTTATGTATTATAGTGTAAGTGATACGCCACCCGATGAGGTCCGGGATCAATTTAATAAACGTACGCTAAAAAACAAAAGTCGCGGTTTTTTGAGGCCTTTGACAAGTGTTTAGCACTGTCTCCTCAGTCTCTAATGAGAACCAAGCTTAATGTAGAATATGCCTGAAAATATGGAATACATCTTCGTCGAGATTGTCAGACTTCACAGTGTTCCAAATATTCTGGACATATGTTAAGGTCATTAATATTTACAAATTAAATCCCTACACACAGACTCATGATTTTTGGTAGTTTCTGAAGTTTGGACATTTTGAAATATTGTGTGTTCAGAGCACTTCGAATACCAATAGCATCTTGCACCAATACTAGCAAGAAATCTAAAATACATGAGGATGAACAGTTGTCTGTTTTTGATGTCGAAACTGATGACCAATTGTTATTTGAAGTCAAGCAATTTTATCCCGAGGATAATCCCTATTTTGTAATATTTTCTCACCAGACTCAATGTGTAGACAATATATAGTCAAGGAACTAAACGCCTCTGGTTGAAGTAAGCATAAGAAATTTGAAAAATTTGAATAAGGTAAATAATATTTTTAAGTATTTGTTCACTGTCCTATACACTTTTAGTGAAAATGCTTGGGCTGTTCTTCTGGAATCTTAAACAGGTGTTTGTGTTACCGAGGCCTATAAGTTTAAATTCGAGCAAGGCAGAATCCCCCATCACAGACAGAGGAAAATAATTTTACACTTCTATATTTACCTTAATAATGAACCAGCATAATATTCGGAATTATTCCACTACAGTGATTTGAAAGCCAGCGATTCAACATGACACAAAAAAATTATCTGTGGAAGCAGTTTAGTTTGCAGGTTTATTGGTTTACTGTTCCAAATATCAACACACAATTAAGAAACCCATGTACAAAATAGAAAATCAAGTGTAGAGTCAATAAAATCAAACACCATTTTGAAATGGGCTTCACTAAAAATTGGAGTACAGATTTGTTCACCGTGGTTCGAGTCTTACCAGGGAATAGGCATACACATATAATAAAAGACAATTGCAATCAAATATTGAAAGGGCGATTTTATGAAGAGGGGCTCAGCAAAACTAAATTCCCAGCTACATATCTTATTGAGAAAGTATTGCGTGGAAAAGACAATAATTTGATGAAAAGGCAGGGTCGACCAGAAAGAAAATTGGATCAATGCAGACCAGGTAATTCTATGACAGCAAAATGCAATGTAGTGAGGCGCTTGCATTATTTACCTGAAAGTAGAAAAAAATGGTGAATTGTACCCTGACAATATTCCATGGCTCATTGTAGGTCCACTTGGTTCTGGAAAACTACATTACTTTTAGTTACTTTTCTGGTTGCTCCAAATTAGTTAAATTGAAAGAACCGATCCCTGTATGTTTTCTCAAAAGGTTTGGAGCAACTAAAATACCAGCAGCAAAATAAACTGTGTAAGGGATAGGGCGGTCACAGGGGAATAAACTGTGTTTATCTGACTAACTAACTAACTCCCTAGCGTTCTTAAACCCGAAGGTACATGGCTGCAGCAACACAGGCCTTCCATCTTTCCCTATCTTGAGCAAGTTCTATATACTCTTTTCCATCCCTACCTATTTCCCTTAGATCCATCTCAACGTTGTCCCTCCATGTTCTTCTTGGCCTTCCTACAGGTCTCTTACCATCAGGTTTCCCAACAAGAATCCTGTAAACTCCTCTTTCGTCACCCATTCGTACCACATAGCCTGCCCACCTAAGTCTTCTTGATTTAATTATTCTAATAATATCTGGACATGAATACAAATTATGTAGTTCTAAATTATGAAACCTTCTCCACTCACCTGTCTCCTCATCCCTTTTAGGTCCAAAGATTTTCCTAAGGATCTTATTTTCAAATACTCTCAATTTATGTTCCTCTTTCAATGTAAGGGATCAAGTTTCACATCCATATAATACTACAGGCAAAATTACTGTTTTGCAAATTTTAACTTTTAGTTTCTTAGATATTAAACGAGAAGACAAAAGTTTATGAAGACAGAAGTAACATGCATTTCCTGAATTAAGCCTACTTTTTATTTCCTCTTTAATATCATTTTCATTTGTTAATATTACTCCTAAGTGTTTGAATTTGGAATCTGGTTCAAACGAGTTGTTATCAATAATTAGATTTTGATTATTACCTAACACTTGGTTTCGGCCTGTAAGCATATATTTAGTTTTCTCTTTGTTAACTTCCAAACCTATCTCTTTAGCAGTTTTAAAAAATATTTTAGCATTATTCTTAATTGTATTCACATCATCCCCCAGTAAGTCTACATCATCTGCATATGCTAACAACTGAGTCACTCCATTTAATTTTAGTCCTTCTTTAGTTTCTTTTACCTTCATAACACCATATTCTAAGGCAAAATTAAAGAGCAATGGAGATAATGCATTTCCTTGTTTTAACCCGTCATGAATTGTAAATTTGTCAGATATATTAATACCCACACGAATTTTACTTTCTATTTCACAGGTGCATATTTTTATCATACTAACAAGCTTCTTAGGTATTCCAAAAGAAGTGTCTGTCTGATGTGAAAAATTTGATCTGTAGTTGATCTGTTACGTTTAAATCCACATTGATAATCCCCTATAATTTCATTAGCATAAGGGGTTAGTCTTGTTAAAAGAATGTTAGATAATATTTTATATGTTGTTGAGAGTAGAGATATTCCACGGTAATTATTGCAGTTCATTTTATCACATTTTTTAAACACAGGAACAATTATGGATTCTTTCCACTGTTGAGGGATTTCTTCTTTATTCCATATTAAACAAATTAATTTATGAATTTGACATATCAACAAATTTCCACCATATTTAATTAACCCAGCTGGTATTAAATCAATGCCAGGTGCTTTGTTATTCTTTAGAGTTTTAATAGCATCTTTAACATCAGTCAATTTAGGTTCTGGAAATAAAGGTTCTGCAGTGTGTACTTCATTTACTTCTGATTTATCTTCTACATGAATATTTAAAAGGTCTTTAAAGTAGTTCTTCCATATATTTAGAATATCGTTAAGGTCAGCTAGAACATCACCTTCTATATCTTTTATCAAGTTTACTTTAGGTTGCCACTCCTTTCTAAATTCATTTACACCTTTATATAAATCTCTGATATTTTTGATTTTGCTTTTTGTTTCAATTTCGTTAATTTTGTTTTTCAAGTAATCTCTTTTTTTTACTTCTAAACGTGCGGTTAACTTCTCGTTTTATTCTATTATAATTGCTTAGATTTTAATCATCAGAATTATTTAACCACATAAGTCTAGCCTGATTTCTTATTTCTATTATATTATGAGATTCATTATCAAACCATGGCTTACCTTTTCTCGGTTTATGGTATCCTATTCTTGCTTTAGCTGCTGATTCTATTGCATTACGTATGTGCTCCCAATTCTTATTTATGTCTGTTTCATTTATGTTTTCACCATCATTTAAATCCTGCAAAACATCAAATCTATTTGACAGTTTAATTTGGTAATCTTTCTTAATTCTTTGATCAGTACTCTTTCCAGTATCAAATTTTAGAGCTTTTAGATTTTGTTGCTTATGACTTATCACTGAGAGTCTTTCTCTTAATTTAGCAATTACTAAATAATGATCACTGGCACAGTCAGCACCTCTATGTGCACGAACGTCAATTATACTAGTATGCCTTCTCTTATCAATGAGATTATGATCAATCTGATTATGAGCTTTACCATCTGGAGAAGACCAGGTATATTTATAGATATCATTATCTTTAAAAGTGGTACTTTTCACAATTAAATTCTTTGAGGTTGCAAAAGTAATCAATCTTATACCATTATCATTACTTAATTCATGAAGACTTTCTTTACCAATCGTGGGTTTAAATGTCTCTTCTTTGCCAATCTGTGCATTACAGTCACCTAACAGAATTTTCATATCATACTGAGAAAATTTATCAAAGACCTGTTCTAACTCTGTATAAAAATCATCTTTAGTATTATCATCTTTATCTTCCGTTGGTGCATGTATGTTTATTAAAATAATTTTACACCACCTACCCTGTAAAACTGCATATGATATCCTATCATTAATAAATTCTACTGTTTTAAGAGCCGAGATAATTCTATTATTTATGAAAAAGCCTGTTCCAAAATTATGATTTTCAGTACCACCATAGAAAAGTACAATTTTTAGTTTTACAATTCCTTTCTCCTGGCCACCTAATTTCCAGGACAGCTACTACATCTAATTTATACTTAACTATCTCATTAACTGTACACTAAAATGCCCCAGGCCTTTAAAGGCTCAGAACATTCCAGGTGCCTAATTTAATATCCTATGCCTAACGTAGATCTTATCCTTAGTCCAGAGACCTCCCAATGTAGTCCCCATCCGGAGATCCGAACGGTTGACTATTTTACCTCCGGAATATTTTACCTTGGGAAGATCCATGGCCTTATATTGCTGTTTCTTGACATTTTTTTTACAGTGTAGAATTGTCAGCTCTACGCCTAACCCCCAATATGAATGGAGGAACTACTACACAAGATAAACACAAACACATTAGACAGCACAATTACTACACAAGACAAACAGAAACACATTAGACAGCACACCTACTACACAAGACACACACAAACACATCACAACTATAACACAATATAAACACAAACACACCACAACTACTACACAAGACAAACATAAACAAATTAGACAGCATAACTACTACGCAAGACAAAACAAACATACTAGACAACACAACTACTACACAAATATACTAGACAGCACAATTACAACACGAGACACATACATACACACCACTGATACTACACAAGACGAACAGAAAAACATTAGACAGCATAACTACTACTACATAACTACTACGACATAGAAAACTAATTGTGTGTGTTTCTTGTTCTAACTTTTCTCATGGTCTGCAATAAGAACTTTTCTATTCAGAGTAGATGAGTCACATATCTCTGGAAATGCCTCTCTGGAGACTTTACTAACCCCCCCCCTTTAATGTTTTTTTACTTGGGACTGGGTGTTATATCATTCTTAGCCATTACTTCCCTCATGATTTCTAATTATGCATACACCAAAAATATGTAAACAGTTTCAAATTTAAAAGTATTTGATGTCATCCAATATCAGATTAGCAAGGTTTTCCTGTATTATTGTTTATTGATTTGGTTTATTTTACTTCGCGTTTTGTGCCTCTTGGCTAATTTGCGAAGATGGGGATGAGTGATGAAATGATGAAATTGATGAATGGACATTCACAAACAACCAAGCCCGACCGGGATTCGAACCCGGGACCCTTGGCGTCGCAGCGCGATGTGCTAACCACTCGACCACAGGGTCGGGCAAGGTTTTCCTGTACCCAACTTTATTAGCTTCTATTTCTTTTTTTTTACGTTTAGAGCTACTTTTCATTCTTAACACTATGAAAAGAAAAATACAGATTTAACACTCAAATGCTGAGAAATAAATACTTACAGTGCTTTCCATAGCAGACAAATGCAGCACTTGTGATAAAGCAAAAAGTGCTGATTTCTGAAGCCCTGGAATTTTGAACGAATCACAGAGTATTTCGATCACTTTATTCAGTAAACTGGGATCAGCCTCCATAATAAAATAAATCATTTCACTCAAAATCTGAAAAGATACAATGTAAATGTCATACATCTTCAAAATCTACTTCTCTTCTGTAAACATCTTCAAAGTCTACATCTCTACACAATTACACCTTCTGTCTGAAGAAAACTAACAAAGATTCTTGCTGAAAATTTTAAAAAAGAATTAACCAAAGACAATGCAGGTGATGTGGGTAAAACATAAGATTCTCGTTACAGTTAATATATATGAAACATTGGCTATTCATATCTGTGGACAACATTTTGATCCTGTGTCTTGAAACTCGTTGAAAAACATGCACTCTTTCAGTGCGTAAACCTTATTTTTCTACCTATCAGTCATGTGTCCAAATGTTTTTATCTGTGTTTATCTGGATCAGATTTATTCCAAGATTCCCTAACAGTTACTTTGCGTTAATATAAATCTAGTTTGTCTGTTTAGTCAGGACCACACCAATCTTAAACATGTATTAGATGACTATGTCGGAGGAGATTTAAATTAGAATCAATTTTCAAAATTTTACACTTCATGCTGGAACAGAGATGATTTCGAATTTGCTACAATTGACATGACTCGAAAACAAAATAATGGAAAGTACAGAAACAAAATTAACAATTTTACAAATATAGAGTCGATATGATATAAGATACGCTTTGACATTATAAAGAACCTGTAATCAAAATGACAAAACATAAAATCGAAGACAATCTGATATTGCGTGACTATCTAGTAGAAAGATTTAGGTGCTGAAAATCCGAGAATCGTGGATACTACGGAAAGCACAAACATCAAGACCAACCAATTCTTTATGCCATCAGCAATGCTGGTAGAGAAATTAAGCATGTTACAGAAAAAAAAAACAATCTCATAAATGATCTAGTGCCTCTTGGTGCTAGAAATTTTATAGATTTTCCTTCTACACCACTATCTAGTACTTACACACATCTATTACTCCAACAACCACCTATCAAGGCAATAGGAGAACATTAAAAAAATTAGTTGGGTCCAATGGCAAGAAATTACCTGAGTACTGGGAAATTTGACAAAGATGAAGTGTTTGGATTGTATCCAACCATGGAGCCTAACAAGGGAGTGGTTTGGAAATTTGGAAAATCTAGAGTCACATTTAAAGGGGATGATGTTAAAATTAAATTTGGATGAAAGTACAGCTGGTCCAGATATCCCGGCACTGTTGGACTGTAGGAACTCATCACTAATAAATACCTCAGAGATTTTACAGATGACGATTACCAAAATTACTCAGAAATTTTGATACTGTCTGATGCTTTGTACCAAAACAATAATGCCAGTCAGAACTGATTTAAATCTAGCAGTGGGGACAAATACAAGAATCTGGTCAAACTTGTATGGAGGCAACTCAATCTGGTAGTGTCATCAAACGCTACAATACTCTACCCAAAATATTTGTATGAGTGGATGATGTGAGAAAACTCATAGATACATTGTTGGTTAAAGCAGGAGAGGAAACTGCTGGCAACAATAATTTGTATAATGAAAAATAGGCAGTGTAGATATTATTAGTGCTAAACTAGCCAATTTTATTGTAAATGACAGTAAAGTTATAGGATACTTAATTAAAATATCAATACTCTACCTCCTAAATTCTGGAAGGGTCAGGGTTTATTTAATGACATTATTAACAAACTTCCTCTAGAAATGCACTTACCTGGTTACCAATACTGTGGTCGAGGAACTAAAGTTGAACGAAGACTGGAGAAAGGAGACAAAGGAATTAATCCTTTGGATACAGCTTGTAAAGTCCATGAGATTGCCTCCAATTACTCAGAAATACCTTAGTGTTTGTCATAAGGCTGATCAAAAATTGGAACAAGTAGCATTTGGAAAACTAATCAGCAAAAACGCTTCATTAGGTGAAAAAATAGCATTATTGGGTTCCACCATTGCCATGAATACAAAAACCAAATTGGTGTGGGGACTATATTATCTCCTAAATATATATACCATTGATCATGAAACCTAAATGTATTGTATATCAAGTATCTTATTCGGATCAGAAAACTCTGAGATCCCTATAGTCTCCTCACCAAAGAACAACAGGAAAATAAAAAATCTTGTATAAAATGGGTCACGGAATGAAATTTTCTCTCAGTATACCTCAGTTAAAATGATTTTAGAGTTCCTGAAAACAGAAACACACTGGTGGTTTCATATTCAGTATTCCAGCCATCCAAGCAGCACTGTGTGCCGCGGAGAGTTTAGCGGGGGTAATGCTGGCATAGCAAACAGAGATATTGATGCAAAAAAGAACAAGGCTGAACTAAAAGAGCAGAAGCGTCACAATTTGGCAATGGAAAAAAAGGGCAAAGACATTTATGCTGTAATAAAATATATAAATAAGAACCACTCTCCATATTCGATATTGACAATTTGATCAAGTTACTGAGAATTAAACACTTCAGAGGTGTTTTCATGTCAGATTCCGTGCCCATCAAGGGACCATATACAACAGAGTGTGGTGTAGTCAATTTTGATAGTCTAAATAATGAAGGCACTCTCTGGATCTAATATTACAAACATGCCAACACTGCTTTTGCTTTTGATTCTTTAAGTGGCTTACCACCATTGGGTTTAGTCAGTTATCTTAATACTCCTAATCTCTATTATAGTGACCAGCGCATCCAGGGTTTTGAGGATGTAAAGTGTGGCCACCTATGTGTTTCAATGCTGGCCTTCTTATCTCATATAAACAACCCATCAATCAAGGATTATCAGAAGGCACTGTGGCCTTTAAATCATCATGGGAGTTTTACATCTCACCATCAAGACTTTTGTATTGAATCACAGCTTATACAATGATATTATCTATTCTGAATCCATAGTTCTTCGCGCTTTCTACAGTATGTATCTTATTCCCAATATCACAGAACAGAATAATAGGGTCACAGTAGGCAATGAAAAAAATGTTATTATTCCTGGTCAGTATAATCTATCAACATTACATGTTCATCTGCCCAGAGGAGTGATACTATCACAAAACTCTGTTACACCAAGAGTGGAATTGGTTTCTGCAACTGAAACATTTGATTTGGGTACAGTTGGTAAACTACTGGGTTTCGAATGAATGAATTAAAATGATTGTGTGTGTCGGCTCTTAAGGCCTTTTTGCATTACTGGGTTTCGAGAATAACAAAAAAATTCGAGCCTGATTTCACACACATAGGTAGCAATATTACTAAATTATTGTCATAAAGACTCTGAATATTTATATATTTATATATATTTTATTTATTTAATTATTCGTTTGCTTCCAACAGAGAGAGAACATCGAATTACAAGATAGCTTACATAAATTATATTCAAATAATAAACATATAACAGTAGAATACATATAAACACACACACACACACACACACAAATGCATTTATACACACAGATAATAAGTGAATTACTGCAGGAAAGGAACATATATACACACATATACAAATATATTCATTGTTCAGAACATAGCCTTCACATGATATTGAACGAGAAAAAAAATGTAACATATTTATGACATACGTAGTCACCATAGATACAACAGATGAGTGAGGGAAATAAAAGTTAAAATAAATTCAGAATATTCGTAAATAATGCGAACTAGAAAGGATTCACATATATCGCATACCTAGGTATGTATATCGTTTCAAAAATTGGTTCTAATGTGTTTAAATACAAGGAAAGTGGCAGACTGATGTCCAGGTTTTCATGCGTTGTAGAAATATTATTATATGTAGAACAGAGTATCAATAAAGGTGATGATTTGTAATTTTCTGTTCTCGGGATATCACGGAGTAAAAGGTGTCGCATCCACAGTTTAGATTTTCTGACATTAAATTTAAACTGATGAAGAAAATTACTATTATCCACAATTCCATTAACTGTTTTATAAAGAAACATTTATTGTGCTAATTCCCTCCTATTACTGAGACTTAAATAGCAAAACTCTTCCAATAAATTCTTATAAGATAGTTTCATCTTGTAAACAGATACCTGATTTCTCTAATAATATAGGTACCGTAGAAAACATTTTTGAATTTGCTCTATTCTATTTTTATAAGATGTATACACAGAATACCATAAAACCGAGGCATATTAGTAGTATATATTGATTTTTTAAAAGTAATCCTTTGTAGGTATTCCCTATTTCTATGCATTTAACATCAGTCGTATCATATTATGACCATTTTGGGGGGGAATTTATTGCTTTTGTTGACGTTCCAGTACAATTTTCACCGCAACTCGTTTTTTTCGTACAGTCATGTTAGAAAAATCGGTCGCATGGAATTTTTCTAAGTCCAACGTCTTACGAAATTATGTCAGTAGCTCTGAAACAAGGAAGTGTTGTGAAAAATACCATCCTCCAATCAGAGGGAAGTTCGATTCGGAGGAGCAGGAGGCGTGACTCACAGTCTTGTCCACAGGAAGTTCAACCAATGCATCATTTTCAAACATGACATAATGTTCCCATTGGTTAAATATTGTCTCAATAACGCGAATCAGGAGAAAGATTGTGCAAAAGTTTACTTAGTCGCTTTAATTGCCATTAATCGTTTCAAATTAGTATTAAATTCTCCCAATTATACGATACACGAACTTAATATATATAATAATATATATATTCATATATGTGGTTGACAATCATATATGACTCATTAGAATAACGTTCACTTTGTTTTCACTACTTGAGATGACATTTCATTTACATTTAAGATAAAATAGTGGTTTTGGGTGTAATAACAGTTTCCATTAATTAATTTAGAGATGCATTTTTGTTTGTTCAGTTAATGATTAGGTTACTTCTTTATTTTTCTCGGAAAGAGGGAACCACAGCGGAAAGAATATACACAAATTACATTATTGAGGTCAAGAGTTCGTTTAAACATCACTTTTTGCACACATAGGTTAATCACGACTCGGGATACATTTAAATTGGAATCTGAAACCTTATGTGATCTGACTTGGACTCGGAAAAAGGACACACTGATTACAAGACGTCGATACATTACCACTAAGATCCACTAACGCCAATAATAATGAGTGGTTGTGGTAGTGGGAGAGGGGTGACGGAAAGTAGAAAATAAATAGTATTTTGGGGAGGTATTTAATGTTATATTTATGCACGTACAAACCTAAGAAAATATTTATTTTGATACATGTGTGTGGAGTGTGGGAAAGAGGGAAAAGAGAGAAACAGAAAGATATTGCGAGAGATAGGGCGAAGATTATGTTATAAATACCATATTTCATGAAAATTTGTTTTAGAAATTGGTGCGGGGAGCTGTTTGTTTAAGTTCAGTGCAGCATAACAATTGGAGACACATAGTGGTTCGTATCTCACTTTAAATTGTAGGTTCAGGCCAGATTCGTCTCTCCGTGCATAATGTGGACTTAGAATTCAGTAGGAAAATAACGTCATCGATGTAGTATTTTGGATTTTAGATGAGTTGAGACCACTAAAATTTCCAATTCTTATAAAAAGAAACTTGTCCTCATATTACCATTTTGCAAGGGAGAGTTAATTGTATAATCTTTTGTTGTTAATTTCAAAGAAGACTAATTCACATAGTAACAATGGGAACAAATAAAGCTTACGAAAAGTATTTGCCATCGTAGGGATTAGAACCTTCGACCATTAAAGTGATAACCCAATGCGATAACAACAACCCCACGAGTTCGTTAATTCATACACCATGATTGTAAGTTAAGGCCAATTCGTTCAATGTGCATTAGAAATATAATCCCCACCCGCCTCTTTCCAAACAACACATCCAAACGCTACTTTTGTAGCAAATGAAATAAAGGTGGTATGAATGTCACAAAACATTTAAGCAAAATCTACTATGTTTACGACGCAATCGTTTTACTTGGAAAGGTTACAGCTTCGGAAATTGAGGTTGTGACGTGGCTTCTTTTAGAGGTAGGCTAGATATTGGTATGGCAAGGTTCTAGCGTGCACTGGCCAGTAATTTCCGAGAAAGAATTTTTCTAAGATGGTAAAGTTGATCGGAGATAGGCTATCAGTATCACACGCCGAAGTTTATCGGTCTGACGTCTGTTGGATTACCCCTATTATGATTATATAGAGCAATTAAGTATTGTATTTAATTAATAATATAAAGAAATAAAAATGTTATCTATTTTTCTAAAAATAACACTCCTTTCTAATGATTTTTCAATGTTATTTTCGAAAATAATTTTTCAGAACATGTTTTTGAATTTATCTTCATTTTACAAATATTTCCATTAAAATTTATCCACGGGTTATATTCGACGAAATGTCATGTACAGCGAGAGTTATACATATTTTTATTATGGGGAAAATTATCAAGAAACAAAACAAATAAATACTATTGACATCATTTTGTGAATGGTTTTTATTTTACATTATTTTTTGTTCACCCTGCATTGTTGTATTATTGTAAAAGCATGAAAAACAGTATTTCTCTACATTTCGCAAAGAAAATATTATACGAATTTTTGTAATAAGTAGTCCAATCAACCCGTTTCTGCGCCATCTATTGGTGCTCGCCTTAATGGATTTGTATCGTAAGGCAAGAGCCCCCATTTTCTGGCAGTGTTGCCAACTGCTTACTCGAAAAAATCACCAAGGTTTTTTTTGGGTTTAACCTAGCCTAAAGCAAGGAGCTGGCAATCTTGCTTGAGAGTTCTGCAACCGAAAGTAAAACTCGCAGTGTTGCCAACATCTTACTCGAAAAAAATCACCAAGGTTTTTGTCTTGGTCTAACCTAACCTAAAGCAAGGAGCTGGCAACTTTGCTTGAGGCTTGTTTTACAGTGCATAAAGCAAGGTTGGTAACCTACTGGTATTTTTACCATGGCTTTTTACAAAAGAGAGAGGAGAGAGAGAGAGAGAATTAAGCAACCGACAGCCTACCTACAGCCTTTTTCTTCTTGGTCTAACCTAACCTAAAGCAAGGAGCTGGCAACTTTGCTTGAGGCTTGAGTTACAGTGCATAAAGCAATTTTTGGTAACCTACTGGTACTTTTACCATGGTCTTTTACAAAAGAGAGAGGAGAGAGAGAGAGAGAGAGAATTAAGCAACCGACAACCTACCTACAACTTTTTTTTTAGTTGGCAAGGGACTAGAGAGAGAGAAAAACTTATAGCTGGAAACAGTAATGAGCGAATGCGCCATATCGTAATTTTCCAACTCCGTATATCGCGACCTTTGTAAACCTCTCTCTCTCGGGGAGGGGTGATGTGCCACATACACGCACACACACACACACGCACGCACACACATACACACGCGCACGCGCGCGCATATGTATTGTAACACAAACAAACAAACAAAATAATAATTGTTGTTTTTAGGATACCTGGCCCCTATAACCCTGCCAGGGTGCGTGGTGCCCAACCAAAAAAGTAAAGGTTTTCCCGTACGGTTTTTAAACGTAAAATTGATTGACGTGGGGGGCGAATCTCTTCGGGGGTGTTCTGTTTGGTGTCTATTTTGAGCAGTTTGCCCGGCGGCAAAGTTTTATTGTTCTTAATTTTTTTGATTTTTTTATGCAAGGCCATAATTTTACGTATGCACGTGACATTAAACGTGTCCAATGAGAAATACACGTGAAGATCAGCTTCCGTGCAGCCTAGTGTGGGATTCGTGACACCACGATAAACATCAACTTCCGTGCCGGGTAAAAAACACAAACATCGCTTGTTCTGCAATGCTTTGCTGAAATAATAATGCAAGTTGAATTTGTGCCCTCGAACCTGGTCCGCGCGCAACACGCTCTGGCAGTATGTTGAGACGATTGTTTGCACGAGTCTGTTTTTCAGAAACACACGTCTCTCACAAGCATCGAATCCTGGACGTTGTACTGCAACAGATCGTCTATCTTGTTTTTCTCGTAGAGCGTCTGCACGGTTTCGCCCTCGGGTATTATCTTCGGGTGGATGGCAACACAGTATGTGTGTGCGTGTGTGTTTATAATATGTAGTATTATTAACTAGAGAGTGTTGGCAAACCACCTACAACTAAAAAAAATAGAGATGCCAACGTTACTGTAAGATAAAGAGAGAGAGACCTATAGCTGGCAACAATGGTGAACGAATGCACCTTATCGTAATTTTCCAAGTCCCCGGGGGTCAATATTTATATATCGTGATTTTTGTAAACCTCTCTCGGGGGAATGATGTGCCACACGCGTGCGTGCCTCTTATTATTTTTGTATTGTAACACAAACAAACAAATAATAATTGTTGTTTTTTAGGATACCTGGCTTCTATAACCTTGCCAGGAGTGCGTGGTAAAATGGGTGAAGTCAGATTCAAAGAGAATGCCACGTGATTATTTTGATCATAGCTCCGTCTAGTTCGCTGCATTTTTTGACTGCACTCATGCGTCTAGTTGGTTACACGGTGCAACCTATCTTGTTGATTTTGGGTGTCATGTAGTGTATTTGGTGTCTGCACCACGTCTTGGAGAGGTGTAATATGTGGTGTGGTGTATGACCACGTGGTGAGTGGTTAACTAATCAAATGAACGTTTAAAGCAGCAGACAGGCATTTGTTGAATCTTCTGAACTTGAACACCGCTATTCGTCTACTTGGTTGAATGTTATTTTCTTTCACCAGCCTGACACCGGGATACACCTGCACTGCATCTAATGTCAAAGAAGTGCAGCGTACTAGACGAGGATATTAAATTGCTCTGTTGTAAATGAGATGCATGATGTTCTCTCGCAAGTTGTTAATATGAATTGATGTTACTGTGAATAACTGAAGGCAGAATAATGCCAATGCTATCTGGACTCGCTTAGTTAATTCAAGATAGTCGCGACAAACGTAAACGGGCTGTGCAGGACTTGGAAAATTTTTTCGATTGATGAAAATTTGGTTCTATGATGATGACCTATACTAAATTTTTGGTATGGGAGGACAGAGGATACCGAGACTCGACCAACACACTAAACCCCAGACCTCTCTATGGCTACATGTTCGGAAGTTACGAGTGATTAAAAGTTTTGGGAGGGTGTGTGCAAACATCCCTTACCCTTGAACTCAGGACCACCAAACTTTGGCATACATACGCTACATCCCCAAAATCGACAAGGGGTGGTGTTTGGGGGAGATTTTTCGATTTATTTTCGCGCAATATCTCACCGTTTTCGAGTTATTTGCAATTTTTAATGCTGGACTTGGAAAGTAAATAATTATCTACCTCATCAATAAATTGAAATATAAAGGAATAATCATACTACATCTACGAAATGTCAATATCATGCTGCTGCTTCAACCATGATAACCTATGTTTATTTTGTTAGGAGCCAATGCTAGTGCATGTCTCTACGATGATCCTATCGAAAAGAAATTGACAATTGGCCCACCCTTGACCTCCAAATTTCGTACACGTACTCTACATCACCAAAATCGACAAGGGGGTCGACCCTATCTTCTGCACAAGTCTGACGTGTACGTCCTGTTTCGCGAAGAGTCGACAACCTTCCACAGCTGTTTGTATTATATTACATCAGATATTATATTGCATGAGTGAGTTGGCTGTGTGTATAAAGACTAGTTTCAGACATGGACGCGAATATAATGCCATGATAATTAGCTGCTGTCCAAAGTTATTGCATAACTTAAAATATTTATATATAAAAAAGGATATTTATTGTACTGTGCTTTCTAGCGAAGGTATTATTGTAAACGATATTGTTTGTAAATGTGGAAAGTTAGAAGCTCAATCCCCGGCCTATCAATGATAAAAAATTTCATCACGGACAACAACCAAAAAAAGGGTGTGCACGTCACAAAAGCATTGTCATATGGACTGACGATTATTATTTTTTTAAAAAAAAAAACAGACCTAGTTACGATGGGTTATAACCTGTGCTGTCTTGCAATTGTTTTTGCTTATTTCAATGTCAGCGAGCGTGATATGAAACATGCATGCGAAGAAGGGAGGGAGATCATAACAAAATAATTCACACTTCGATTTCATTACTTTCGCTAGTCATGTTTCACCTCCTATCTAGAAGGATACTGGATGCTATTTTATTTGAAGATGGCTAAAAGCGAGGGAAGGAGAGAAATGTTATTTTTTATTTTTTTGCCTGTGTGTGACGAAAATAGTTTTACATGCATACGGCTGTATCGTGATCTGCTTGAATCATCATCACATCTGTGACATATCAACTAACGGTTATGAATTACGTAGAAATTGGCTTTTGTTAACGGTCCAGTGGCGAAGTTGGAAACAGAGAGCGGTCACATCAGACAGGTGCTCCTGGTATCTAAAGAAATGCCCCCCTCTTACAGAAAAAAAATGGAGTGTTAGAAAGGAAAGATGTTATACCCGAATGAACGGGGAGTCTCGAGCATATTCCAATCCTCATCTTCGCGTTCAGCTAACGAGGAAAAAAGAAATTTTACATATGGGGGACTCAACAGCTGCTGTACGGTATTGTCCATGGATGTTAAAACTTTTGTTTTTTTCTGAATAGACGGACATATCAGTGTTGCAATCTCCAGATGAGACCGAAGCTTATTATTATTATTATTATTATTATTTTGGACAAGGGGGATCAGATCAATGTATGGACTAAAATTTTTTTTTACATCAAAATAAAACAGAGGATTTTTTATTTTACTGCTTACTTATTATTGTAAAGAATGAGGTGCCGCGTCTTATTGTATAGTCTTCCAACAGCACACCTCGGGGCATAAATTTCTGCTTCTTCATGTATGCAAAATGCACTTAACTTCTGTTGTGAAGCGAATGGAGAGTTTGTTTTGCTGCTGTGATTAAATACTAAACCAAAATCTTATTACATAATTTTGAAGTATATTTGTTAATACGATCTATATTATATGTCCTCCTCCGTAGTTGAGCGGGTTAAGGCGTTCACTCGTCTTGAGATCGTTCGCTGCGGGACGGCGTAGGTTCGAATCCGGCTCTGGTTGGAATTTATTCGGCCTACGTATAGGGCCGGTGGCAACCCACCATCGTGAGGAAATTGGGAAGCTCCGAGTGAGTGAGCGTAACCTGGTCAAGAAGACCTACAATAACGGCTGGGGGTTCGTCGGGCTGATCACTCGTCACCCCAACACTGGTCTGAGACCTCCACGCTATAACAGGTGACGGCGGAACAGTGTGGGAGGGAGACCAGCAGTCGGTAGGTAAGCCAAGGCCCGCCATGGTGCTGTAGAGCTGTAGGGTTATGTTATCTATATTATATTATTGCTATAGGTGGTCCATATTATGCGCAGGAGAATTTAAAAAATGTCTTGTTTCTCGAACCTGTGACCTGCAGATTTGCTTTTGCTGGCAACAGAAACAGAAAATGGCACTATGTTATTCTATACTGATACAGGTGTACTGTAATCATAACAATTTTCTAGTAACAAAACAACAACTATGTCGGAAAGAAATGGTGGGGGGCTTGTCTGTGTGGGGTCTTATTAACTACTTCACATCTGTACCCGCACAACTCATCGACTACAAAGCAACAATGTTAGGAAGTGTGTGCATGGTCCCAAAAATACAAAATTTAAAATCACTAATGAGACATGAACTCCCTTCACTGGTGTATATTTGAATATGCGAAAATGAGGTATTTTGAATAACCACAAAAAAGCTTGCAACGGTATAGAGAAGGGTCATAACTTCAAACTTTAGACGATTTTTTGTTAATCTGCAAAGGGCCAGGGCGTACGGTAAATTGATTTTATTGAAAAGTATGCAGAAGCAGTGTTGGAAGCAGTTTGAAGACTGAAACGGCTATGGAAGAACACTTATTATAATGTTAATATTTCAGTATAATGTTTTCAGAATTGCTTTTCGATAATGTTCGTTGAAACGTTTCAACGTTTATGCAGAAAGGTTGAAACGTATTGTCACGATTAGTCGAACATGTCGCGAAAAGCAAAATAAAAAAAATAACTCCCAAATTCAAAATCGACCAAACAAGAGATAGTGAAAAAAACAAAACATGGAACCTTACAACATCCATTGAATAATCGACATTTTGCTGAAATGTCTCAGGCGTTCGCTGGATGATCATGAAAAATTACATTTCTAAAATTGCAGGGAGAAGAAATGATAATCTAGAAGTCTCGATTGTGATAACAGAAGAGATGGACGCGACGAAAAAACAAAAAAGAAAAACATAAGGAGATTAATCGATGCGGACAAGATAAACGATGATCTAATCAATAACATTACAGCATTAAGTGCCATGCATTCTTTCTTCGTTCGTAATAAAATTAACAAGTTATAAAAAAAATAGCAATCCAACTTGTCATTTGACCTCCTTAGTGAAGCATGTTATAAAAAATATATATATATTGAAAGTTTCCATTTCGTTTCATTTCGCGATTCATCCTCATAGCCGCGATAAACTTAGGAGGCATAGGTTTGTATACATTCCATCTATCGTTCGGAGGAACAAGATAAACCGAGCACCTAACCAACCATTCAATGATAATAATATTCATGAATTTTTGTTTTGAATTGAGAAAGTAAAAAAATAATCACCTCCTTTAAATATCACATCTACTCTAAAGCATTCATTCGCTGTTCATATTTTCCGTCCTTGAATTCGAATGTGTGTTTTGTCTAACAATTGATTAAATTAAGTACCGAACATTATCGAAAAGCAATTCTGAAAACATTATACTGAAATATTAACATTATAATAAGTGTCCTTCCATAGCCGTTTCAGTCTTCAAACTGCTTCCAACACTGCTTCTGCATACTTTTCAATAAAATCAATTTACCGTACGCCCTGGCCCTTTGCAGATTAACAAAAAATCGTCTAAAGTTTGAAGTTATGACCCTTCTCTATACCGTTGCAAGCTTTTTTGTGGTTATTCAAAATACCTCATTTTCGCATATTCAAATATACACCAGTGAAGGGAGTTCATGTCTCATTAGTGATTTTAAATTTTGTATTTTTGGGACCATGCACACACTTCCTAACATTGTTGCTTTGTAGTCGATGAGTTGTGCGGGTACAGATGTGAAGTAGTTAATAAGACCCCACACAGACAAGCCCCCCACCATTTCTTTCCGACATAGTTGTTGTTTTGTTACTAGAAAATTGTTATGATTACAGTACACCTGTATCAGTATAGAATAACATAGTGCCATTTTCTGTTTCTGTTGCCAGCAAAAGCAAATCTGCAGGTCACAGGTTCGGGAAACAAGACATTTTTTAATTCTCCTGCGCATAATATGGACCACCTATAGCAATAATATAATATAGATAACATAACCCTACAGCTCTACAGCACCATGGCGGGCCTTGGCTTACCTACCGACTGCTGGTCTCCCTCCCACACTGTTCCGCCGTCACCTGTTATAGCGTGGAGGTCTCAGACCAGTGTTGGGGTGACGAGTGATCAGCCCGACGAACCCCCAGCCGTTATTGTAGGTCTTCTTGACCAGGTTACGCTCACTCACTCGGAGCTTCCCAATTTCCTCACGATGGTGGGTTGCCACCGGCCCTATACGTAGGCCGAATAAATTCCAACCAGAGCCGGATTCGAACCTACGCCGTCCCGCAGCGAACGATCTCAAGACGAGTGAACGCCTTAACCCGCTCAACTACGGAGGAGGACATATAATATAGATCGTATTAACAAATATACTTCAAAATTATGTAATAAGATTTTGGTTTAGTATTTAATCACAGCAGCAAAACAAACTCTCCATTCGCTTCACAACAGAAGTTAAGTGCATTTTGCATACATGAAGAAGCAGAAATTTATGCCCCGAGGTGTGCTGTTGGAAGACTATACAATAAGACGCGGCACCTCATTCTTTACAATAATAAGTAAGCAGTAAAATAAAAAATCCTCTGTTTTATTTTGATGTAAAAAAAAATTTTAGTCCATACATTGATCTGATCCCCCTTGTCCAAAATAATAATAATAATAATAATAATAAGCTTCGGTCTCATCTGGAGATTGCAACACTGATATGTCCGTCTATTCAGAAAAAAACAAAAGTTTTAACATCCATGGACAATACCGTACAGCAGCTGTTGAGTCCCCCATATGTAAAATTTCTTTTTTCCTCGTTAGCTGAACGCGAAGATGAGGATTGGAATATGCTCGAGACTCCCCGTTCATTCGGGTATAACATCTTTCCTTTCTAACACTCCATTTTTTTTCTGTAAGAGGGGGGCATTTCTTTAGATACCAGGAGCACCTGTCTGATGTGACCGCTCTCTGTTTCCAACTTCGCCACTGGACCGTTAACAAAAGCCAATTTCTACGTAATTCATAACCGTTAGTTGATATGTCACAGATGTGATGATGATTCAAGCAGATCACGATACAGCCGTATGCATGTAAAACTATTTTCGTCACACACAGGCAAAAAAATAAAAAATAACATTTCTCTCCTTCCCTCGCTTTTAGCCATCTTCAAATAAAATAGCATCCAGTATCCTTCTAGATAGGAGGTGAAACATGACTAGCGAAAGTAATGAAATCGAAGTGTGAATTATTTTGTTATGATCTCCCTCCCTTCTTCGCATGCATGTTTCATATCACGCTCGCTGACATTGAAATAAGCAAAAACAATTGCAAGACAGCACAGGTTATAACCCATCGTAACTAGGTCTGTTTTTTTTTAAAAAAAATAATAATCGTCAGTCCATATGACAATGCTTTTGTGACGTGCACACCCTTTTTTTGGTTGTTGTCCGTGATGAAATTTTTTATCATTGATAGGCCGGGGATTGAGCTTCTAACTTTCCACATTTACAAACAATATCGTTTACAATAATACCTTCGCTAGAAAGCACAGTACAATAAATATCCTTTTTTATATATAAATATTTTAAGTTATGCAATAACTTTGGACAGCAGCTAATTATCATGGCATTATATTCGCGTCCATGTCTGAAACTAGTCTTTATACACACAGCCAACTCACTCATGCAATATAATATCTGATGTAATATAATACAAACAGCTGTGGAAGGTTGTCGACTCTTCGCGAAACAGGACGTACACGTCAGACTTGTGCAGAAGATAGGGTCGACCCCCTTGTCGATTTTGGTGATGTAGAGTACGTGTACGAAATTTGGAGGTCAAGGGTGGGCCAATTGTCAATTTCTTTTCGATAGGATCATCGTAGAGACATGCACTAGCATTGGCTCCTAACAAAATAAACATAGGTTATCATGGTTGAAGCAGCAGCATGATATTGACATTTCGTAGATGTAGTATGATTATTCCTTTATATTTCAATTTATTGATGAGGTAGATAATTATTTACTTTCCAAGTCCAGCATTAAAAATTGCAAATAACTCGAAAACGGTGAGATATTGCGCGAAAATAAATCGAAAAATCTCCCCCAAACACCACCCCTTGTCGATTTTGGGGATGTAGCGTATGTATGCCAAAGTTTGGTGGTCCTGAGTTCAAGGGTAAGGGATGTTTGCACACACCCTCCCAAAACTTTTAATCACTCGTAACTTCCGAACATGTAGCCATAGAGAGGTCTGGGGTTTAGTGTGTTGGTCGAGTCTCGGTATCCTCTGTCCTCCCATACCAAAAATTTAGTATAGGTCATCATCATAGAACCAAATTTTCATCAATCGAAAAAATTTTCCAAGTCCTGCACAGCCCGTTTACGTTTGTCGCGACTATCTTGAATTAACTAAGCGAGTCCAGATAGCATTGGCATTATTCTGCCTTCAGTTATTCACAGTAACATCAATTCATATTAACAACTTGCGAGAGAACATCATGCATCTCATTTACAACAGAGCAATTTAATATCCTCGTCTAGTACGCTGCACTTCTTTGACATTAGATGCAGTGCAGGTGTATCCCGGTGTCAGGCTGGTGAAAGAAAATAACATTCAACCAAGTAGACGAATAGCGGTGTTCAAGTTCAGAAGATTCAACAAATGCCTGTCTGCTGCTTTAAACGTTCATTTGATTAGTTAACCACTCACCACGTGGTCATACACCACACCACATATTACACCTCTCCAAGACGTGGTGCAGACACCAAATACACTACATGACACCCAAAATCAACAAGATAGGTTGCACCGTGTAACCAACTAGACGCATGAGTGCAGTCAAAAAATGCAGCGAACTAGACGGAGCTATGATCAAAATAATCACGTGGCATTCTCTTTGAATCTGACTTCACCCATTTTACCACGCACTCCTGGCAAGGTTATAGAAGCCAGGTATCCTAAAAAACAACAATTATTATTTGTTTGTTTGTGTTACAATACAAAAATAATAAGAGGCACGCACGCGTGTGGCACATCATTCCCCCGAGAGAGGTTTACAAAAATCACGATATATAAATATTGACCCCCGGGGACTTGGAAAATTACGATAAGGTGCATTCGTTCACCATTGTTGCCAGCTATAGGTCTCTCTCTCTTTATCTTACAGTAACGTTGGCATCTCTATTTTTTTTAGTTGTAGGTGGTTTGCCAACACTCTCTAGTTAATAATACTACATATTATAAACACACACGCACACACATACTGTGTTGCCATCCACCCGAAGATAATACCCGAGGGCGAAACCGTGCAGACGCTCTACGAGAAAAACAAGATAGACGATCTGTTGCAGTACAACGTCCAGGATTCGATGCTTGTGAGAGACGTGTGTTTCTGAAAAACAGACTCGTGCAAACAATCGTCTCAACATACTGCCAGAGCGTGTTGCGCGCGGACCAGGTTCGAGGGCACAAATTCAACTTGCATTATTATTTCAGCAAAGCATTGCAGAACAAGCGATGTTTGTGTTTTTTACCCGGCACGGAAGTTGATGTTTATCGTGGTGTCACGAATCCCACACTAGGCTGCACGGAAGCTGATCTTCACGTGTATTTCTCATTGGACACGTTTAATGTCACGTGCATACGTAAAATTATGGCCTTGCATAAAAAAATCAAAAAAATTAAGAACAATAAAACTTTGCCGCCGGGCAAACTGCTCAAAATAGACACCAAACAGAACACCCCCGAAGAGATTCGCCCCCCACGTCAATCAATTTTACGTTTAAAAACCGTACGGGAAAACCTTTACTTTTTTGGTTGGGCACCACGCACCCTGGCAGGGTTATAGGGGCCAGGTATCCTAAAAACAACAATTATTATTTTGTTTGTTTGTTTGTGTTACAATACATATGCGCGCGCGTGCGCGTGTGTATGTGTGTGCGTGCGTGTGTGTGTGTGTGCGTGTATGTGGCACATCACCCCTCCCCGAGAGAGAGAGGTTTACAAAGGTCGCGATATACGGAGTTGGAAAATTACGATATGGCGCATTCGCTCATTACTGTTTCCAGCTATAAGTTTTTCTCTCTCTCTAGTCCCTTGCCAACTAAAAAAAAAGTTGTAGGTAGGTTGTCGGTTGCTTAATTCTCTCTCTCTCTCTCTCTCCTCTCTCTTTTGTAAAAGACCATGGTAAAAGTACCAGTAGGTTACCAAAAATTGCTTTATGCACTGTAACTCAAGCCTCAAGCAAAGTTGCCAGCTCCTTGCTTTAGGTTAGGTTAGACCAAGAAGAAAAAGGCTGTAGGTAGGCTGTCGGTTGCTTAATTCTCTCTCTCTCTCTCCTCTCTCTTTTGTAAAAAGCCATGGTAAAAATACCAGTAGGTTACCAACCTTGCTTTATGCACTGTAAAACAAGCCTCAAGCAAAGTTGCCAGCTCCTTGCTTTAGGTTAGGTTAGACCAAGACAAAAACCTTGGTGATTTTTTTCGAGTAAGATGTTGGCAACACTGCGAGTTTTACTTTCGGTTGCAGAACTCTCAAGCAAGATTGCCAGCTCCTTGCTTTAGGCTAGGTTAAACCCAAAAAAAACCTTGGTGATTTTTTCGAGTAAGCAGTTGGCAACACTGCCAGAAAATGGGGGCTCTTGCCTTACGATACAAATCCATTAAGGCGAGCACCAATAGATGGCGCAGAAACGGGTTGATTGGACTACTGTAATAAGTAAAATGCATTAATAATTTTTAGGTTTAAGAAAGAATAAAAATGGCAGGGTTAACCGAACGCGGAATCGAACACAGAATTTTACACCCCAAAGGCATTTGACTTGTAGCATTTGCAATGAAGTGATGTAGATTCAAGTAATAAAATTTCATGCAAAATCGCACGTTATAAGACTGTTTAAATATATTAACTCAAATCAATGTGTCCATAATTTATTATACTGTCAGCCATTCGGCACATCTCGTTACAAAATCTCAGCATATAACCATTCACTAATTTTGCGAATTGAATATTGATCCACTTCACAGTTTTGTGCAACAATAGTTTCGACTCATATCACGTGAGACGTAAACTCAATTCAATTCTCTCATTGTATGTAACTTGTATGTTGAGCTCATGTAGAAATATCAATTATGAGCTCTAAGCTAAATTTGTCGCTACAATCGCTTGATCAACTCTTGCGTCTCGCTGCCAGACATTCTACGTTCCTGTTTGCTCCAGGCCGCTTCTGCTTTTCATTATCATTGTTTTGATCTCTGTTTCATTCTCATCGTCGTTATAAGCCTACCTAATTTCTACTGTTTACAGTAGATAGAATCTACTGTTATCAATTGTAGTACTCTACTGTGTCTCTCGGAAATCTACTCAAAATCAATGATTTCCTATTGAAAACTTTCAGTAGGCCTAATGTGTAATTACAGTTGAGGAACTGCAAGTGAAATATTCTCTTCAGTACTACATGTAATGTTGCACGTAGTGTGTTTGAATTTGACATTTTGGATGCGTCAGCACTTAGGCTATTTTCCACCTGAAACTTTATACGGGGTCCAGATCCATACCAGAACTAAAATAACATAACTGTAACGTCGTGTTGTAACTAAAATATTAAAATATTCTGAATTCGGTTAAAAGCTGAAGCTGTAAACAGGCACTCAAAACCCACAAGGACCAAACACAGGACAGCACAGAAAATTATACAGGCCATTAGGCCGGTCGCCAGAGCCTCGTCCGTCTGCAAACTGAAGTCGAGGGTGTACTACGTGGAAGCAACAACTGGGTGTACTTCTTGGTAGGTCATCCCTTACACCCTTGTAGTGTGTTCAGCTCATCATGATAGCTGTAAATATAACATTCTATTCCTCCTGATTAACAATTTGTTTTTATATATATTTAGAATCTAAACCAATTTCACTTCCATGTAGTACACCCTGAACTGCATTTTGGAGAATAACGAGGCTCTGGTGACTGGACCTACTGTTAATATAATCCTCGTAGGACTGTGTGTGTGTTGTCCTGTGTTTTGTCTTTGTTTGTGCTTAGTGTCCCTTTACAGCCTCAGCTTTTAACCCAGGTAAGGATATTTCAGATTTCAGACACGCTCTTATTTTTGTCATGATAAGGGGCTGGGCCCCATATAGCGTGACGGGTGCATAATACCCTAACTTTTGATGCACACAAATTTTAATTCAAATTTAAGAAATCTTAACATAGATGTTTCAAAACACCTATTGATTTACTGAAACCAGTACAGTAGAGAAACTGCAAGTGAAAATAATAATTTATTCAGTATAATGTATAATATGTTAAGCTTAATATTTTGGCTGTGAATATTAATTTCATTTCCCATTATTATTTTTTATATTGATATCTTTTGAAAATATGAACACAGTAGATGTTTCTACTGGAAACAGTAGACAAAAGTTTCAGAGAAGAATGTAGAACAGAGACATGAAATAATACCCAAAGAAATCAACCATTATGAATTTATGTTACATACTTTTTTATTTCACATTCCAAAACCTAGGATCTCGCAATAATACATGGCATGCGATTTACTAGCCAATCTGCTTTTCTGTGATTGAATCGTCGTGCCCAGTCGGGGATTACTTCCGTTCAAGGTAAAAGGGGAAGAAATCCACCACAGTACAATGACGTATGAAGTAACATGTTCACAGGCAACCCATACACTGATAAGGGTTCACCTGACCTTGTAAATGTGGGAAACACGTTTCACGTTGGTTTCCAGAATGCAAATACGTGGTGGCTGAGGATACATCTGGAACGGACGGTGGAATAAGAGATCGTTTGTAACATTTAACAATGACATATCGCATTTACAAAATGTAAAATATGTAGACCTTGATAGTAGTGTGTTTGGTACTATTATTAGCACAAAATCATACAAATGAAAGAGCCTTAAGCCCGATTTGGCTACACTTAAAACTATGCCAAGATGCCCATATGCCCCAATTGTTCAAGTGTGATATGCTCTTAATCCCAAGAATTCTGAGTCCTAGAGTACAAATGAAGAATCACACAGTGTACAAATGAAGAGCTCATATGATTAAACAGATTGATTCGGCTATACTTAAAACAATGTCAAGATGTCTATATGAATCAATCGGCCAATTGTGGACACAGTTGAATCTAAAGAATCTTGAGCCCTAGTGTACAAATGAAGAAGCCTCAACAGACAGATTTGGCCATGTGTGTAAAAGCTGAATCTGCCAGATTGTTGTCCATAAGCTTGTCAAAAATATGCCCCTTTTGATATTGTTTTGGCTACACTTAAAACTAAGCCAAAAATGCTCATATCCTCATGCTCTAACAACTTACAGATCTAATTCAATACAGGATTATCTTGGACAAAGGCAGGCTGCAAAATTGAACTGTTACATGTTTTCTTTCTAATCTTTGATCAGTTCTATTGCCCGGGGCAAGCAATTACTTAGCTCAGAAATGCATCAATTTTCCCGATCGAAACTGTCTGACAGACTAATACATTTCTGAGCTAAGTAATTGCTTGCCCCGGGCAATAAATTATGCATGCCTGGGGGCTTTCATACGCTGGCACGCATGGTATATAATCTACACAGAAAAATAAGCTGAAAGGGGGCATTATTGATATTTCTATGTAATTCACTGAAAGAGCATAAAACTTCAATTAATATTTTTGTGTAATAGAGGGAAATTCTTAGTAAAAAACATTGCCCTCTTGCATGACAGCATGTATGCCTGAGTCCAATTTTAAAAGCTTTGCTCTGATAATATATACACAAGTAAGACATTGAGAATATTCATTGCACAGTTAAAATCCAATTTTGACTGTTTTAGCTGGTAACCAGCTCATAGCTCCTGGGCTCTGATACTCAGTAGAGTGTGGGCATAGTCCCATGGCCTATATGCCTTGTAATCAAAGTCTCCTGGGTTTGAGGCCTCCCCCATGGTGAAGTGCTAGTCTTGCTGCCTTGTAATCAAGGGCTCCGGGTCTGAAACCTGGTAAAATGTGTAGGCCTCCCTGATGGCAAAGTGTTGGTGTTATTGCCTTGTAATCAAAGGCTCCTGGGTTTGAGGCCTCCCCATAGAGAAGTGCTAGTCTTGCTGCCTTGTAATCAAGAGGCTCCAGGTTTGATACCTGGTAAAATGTGTGAGATTGAAATACATGTGGCAGAATAATATCCCCACACGTGAGACTTTGAGAATATTCACTACTAGCTGATATCCAGCTGATAGCTTCCAGGTTTGATACCTGGTAAAGTGTGTTATACAACAGCATAATAGAGCAAAATTATTTTATATTGGGGATCACCAGAGCCTAGTTACTGCTGTTGTCTGGGTATAAAAGCACCAGCTCAGCCACTAACTGCTGTTATAATTGTTTCCATAGTTCTGTTTTTTGGACCAAGAAATTTTATATAAACAAACAATAAAAATGCCAAACTTGAAATATTGCAATCAATGCAATAAAAATATATCTAGTTCTAATTGGGCTAGGCACCGGCATAATTGTGACCCTAAGAAATGCAGAAAGACTACAAAAATATGACCAAGATGCCATAAAATATTAAGCAAAGCATATTACAATAGGCATAAGAGTATGTATGTCATCAATATTGCCCTCACAGCCATCTACATCTGGTCTGAAAAGGAAGCATGAAACACCTATTAATGCTAGAGCAGCAAAGCAGCCACGCTATGCATCACCTATCCATAGCAGTTTTGCTGGCCAACTTAGGGATTACCGGTTTGTATCAGAGCAAAAATGTGATATTAAGATTTTTTGAACAGTGTAAATTCTAATGTGCAGGCAATTCTAAATGCACAAAATGGCTCTTATAAGCTGTCCCTCAAATGGTTTACACAATATAAGAAACCAAATGGCACAAAATTTTCACAGCCCCACATAACAGATACTGTAGCTATATATTCAAATACAAATTTAGACAAAATAATAAGCAGTTTGATAGATCAATTGAATATTAAACATTCTGAATTTGCAGCAAAAGAATCAGGATGGAGCCTATGCGGAACTTCACCCAAGCTCTATGTTAATATTTCTGAATTCAGCCCATTACAAGGTTCTATATATCTGCCATTACCTGCCAATATTAAAAACAAAAGAGCCGTGGTTAACATAGAAAATAATGATGAGAAATGTTTTCTGTGGTGCATTTTAGCTGCTTTGTATCCAGTTTTAAGGAATCCTCAGAGAATAACTTATTATAAACAATATGAACACAATTTCGATGAAGCAATGGAGGACTTAGAATATCCAATGTCAGTTCAGAATATTGATAAATTTGAAAAAAAGGCCAGGGATATCAATGGTAAACAATTATCTATTAATATTTTTTTTGTTCTACTGACCGTGGCAATTTCTTGATAGCACCTCTCAGAATCAGTACACTTGATGATGATTCTGCTATCCCGATTGATCTGCTCTTAATTGAAGGGGATGAAACACACCATTACACTCTGATACACAGTCTTGAAGCTTTAGTCAGAAAACAACAAGGCAAATCCAATACAATATTCAAGTTGTGCAGAAGATGTTTGACTATATTTGATGGTAGAAAAATGGTGAATGGGGTTCGTAAAGTGAATGCAGAAATTGCTAAAAACAAGTTAATTGAACATTTAAAATACTGTGGCAACCATAAAACTGTTCATATGCTTATGCCTAACCCAAATGAAAATGCCAAATTTAAAAAAAATTGAAGCCTTGTTGGAACACCCAGCATATATAGTCTGTGATTTTGAATCAAACCTCAAACCTCTTGCATTCTGCAGCCCAGATCCTGATGAATCTTCAATTACATCATACCAGTTACATGAACCTTCTAGTTTTTATTATGTTGTTGTACAGGATGGTGTTGTTAGTAAAGAATATTTATACATGGGATCAGATGCCATCAAAAAATTTGCAGATAGAATAGAAAATGAGTGCCATGACATAGCATCTAATGTCTTATTAAAATCAAAACCTATGTTGCCTTTAACAAAGGATCAGATTGAAGATTTCAGCAATGCAGAAAAATGCCCGGTATGTGATTCTGAATTTTCAGATACAAATATCAAGATGAAACACCATTCTCATACAGATTATAAATTCTTAATGGCTCTGTGTAATAGTTGTAATATTAAGATCCAGAGACCAAAATTTGTCCCTATATTTTGCCATGTTGCATCCAATTATGATTTTCATCATTTGATCAGGTACGAGGGGTTTGACAAGCAGAATTTAAATATTTTAGCAGAAAATAATGAGAAATATATTGCTATTAGCAAGATAATTAAAGTTAATGGTGTTCCCATTCACTTAAGATTTCTTGATTCCTACAGAATTCTGTCTGCTAGCCTGGCTACACTGGCCAGTCAATTATCTGATGATCAATTCAAAATCACATGTGCTTTGTTTCCAAATCAGGACCTGAAATTAATTAGGTGGAAGGGTGTATACCCATATGATTATGTTACAGGTTTTTCTAAATTTGATGAGTGTTCTCTGCCACCACAACAAGAGTTCTACAGTAAACTCAGGGCATCTGGAATTACTGATGATGATTATCACCATGCCCAGTTGATGTGGAACAATTTAAAATACCAGAAATTTGGTGATTATCACAAGGCATATTTAAAACTTGATGTCACTCTCTTAGCTGATATACTTCAGGCATTTAGAAAATCTTCCATGGAAAATTATAAACTGGATCCAATGTATTTCTACAGTGAACCAGGGCTAGCATGGTCTGTAATGTTTTTAAACACTAAAATGCAGTTAGATCTGATCCAAGATCAAGATATGTATCTGTTTATGGAGCAATGTATAAGAGGAGGCATGGAGAAATGTTCTCAGAGATATGCCAGAGCAAATAACAAATATATTCGTGATTATGAACCAGCACTGCCATCAAATTATATACTGTATGTAGATGCCAACAGCCTGTATAGTTATGCTATGATGGATAAACTGCCATATGCAGGGCTTGAGTGGGTTGAAGATTTCAATATTGAAGATCTTCAGGATTTTGATGACAGTAACTATGGCCTGATCTTAGAAGTTGATCTGACAATTCCTGATGATTTACACAACACATTTTCTGATCTGCCCCCAATTCGTGAGGTTCAGTGCTCACCTGGCTCTAAACAGAAGAAGCTAATGATGACTCTAGAGCCAAAACAGGATTATGTCATATATTACAAAAACCTCCAGTTCCTGATGCATCATGGTGTTCAAATGACAAAAGTTGGCAAAGTTTTGAGGTTCAGGCACTCAAGATGGTTGAAGCCACATATTGATACAAACACAGAGCTTCGAACATCTGCAATGAGCCAATTTGATAAAACTTTGTTTAAATTGATGGTAAATTCAGTGTATGGCAAAACCATAGAAAATGTCAGAAAACATACTGATGTTAAATTAATTACTGACCCAGCCTGAGCAAAAAAATTATTGCAAAGCCTAATTTCAACTACAGAAGAATTTATGATGAGCATATGGCACTCTTCAACATGAAAAAAACAAAGATTAAGTTTGATAAGCCTATTTATGTAGGGGCTGTGATATTGGAATTGGCCAAATTACACATGTTAAAATTGTATTATGATGTGTTGAAACATTTTTATAATGATCGTGTAAAACTGATGTACATGGATACAGATAACTTTATTATTGATATTCAGACAGAAGATGTTTATCAAGATATATCACACCCTGAATTGTTTAAATATTTTGATACCACTGAACATTCAAAAATTCAGCCCCACAACAAAAAGGTGCCTGGCAAGTTAAAAGATGAGACACTTGGTGATGTTATTGTGGCATTTGCTGGGTTAAGGGCCAAGATGTATAGCTTTGAAACATGTAGTGGCGCTGTTGCAAAAAAAGCAAATTGCATTGGCAGAGTAACTGTAGAAAAAGAGCTCCAATTTAAAGATTATGAAGATTGTCTCAAATCCCAGAGTTTAATAAGAACATCAGAATGCAGAATTCAGAGTGAGGATCACTTGTTGACTACAAATGTTGTAAGAAAAGTGGCTCTGGACCCACATGATGATAAGAGATGCATTTTATCATGTGGCATACATACTCTAACATGGGGTCATTGTGGTTTGAAAAGTGGGAATCAATGCCCAATTACAGAGCATGATTTGAAATAAATAAACATGCCTATGAACTTATTTGGGTTCAAAAAACAGGCTATTATGGACCTGCCAACAACAGCAGCCTTTTCTGATATACAATCTAAACTAAGTGGTTTGTTAATTATTCATCTGAATAGCATACTTACAGATGTTGATGATGAAACAGGTAAAACATTGTATATATTTAACAATAATTTAAATCATTACCAATTACCTGAAGGTGGTCAATTACAATTTATTACAACCCCCGAGGGTAATGTCAAGGTTTCAATAGGGAGAAATATTTATAGAATTAAGCACTCAAACATGGTTTCTGGCACTGTATATACTGTTTCTGCTGGTGATTGTTTATATATTGAGGTCCCAGGATCCTGTAATAAGCTTATACCTTTTTAATAGAATTAAGAATTAGATATTCTATAATAAATAAACACTAAAACAAAAATGCCTAATGATATATTTGGCCATACAAGACATGAAGATCACAGTGATGAGATTCTGAAGCTTGATGTCAGAGTTAAAAAATTAAGAAGTGATTTACAAGCTTTACAAACCACACTCAATGCCAGTCTTCAACTAGAAATTACAAATTTACAATCACAATGCATGGACCATCTTCTTAGAATTGACTCAGAACTCAAATAGCTGCTTCAAAAATATACTGACTTGGCTACATTAGATAATTTTCAAAATTTAGAGGAGGCTGTAGCAGCTCTTCAAGCCAAATTTACGACTCAGGCTACCAACTCTGAGCATTTGAAACAACAATTAGAAGAGCAGATTAATAATGTCCAGACACAGCTCCAAACAATTGTCAAAAGCATAAAATCACAAGAAGATTTTGATCTAGTGATTTCCACTCAAAAGGAACAGATTCAATCACTACAGATACCTAATCAGGACCCTCTGAACAATGCCATAGCCGAGGTTAAAGAAAATATTGAGACACCTGAAAATTTTATGAACAACTTGCCATCTTCTGATGCTTTGAGTGCTATAACTCGGAGTGTTGCCAACATCAAGCTGCAACTTGAAACATATGAAGGTTTTGGAAAAATTCAGAGTACCATAACCCATCTTGAGGGTACAATAGCAGCAGTGCAAAGTGATCTGCAAATGTTCAAGAAACTCTAGAATCTCGCCTGCCTGGTATTGTAAACACCCTTGTCAGTGTCCAGCAACAGATCACAAAATTTGAAAACCTCAACACTGAATCTGAGATATCTCATTTTCATCACTTGATCGATGATATCCAAACAAAGCTTGAAATTTTACAACAATCAACACCTACTCAAGCAGACATAGCCTTGCTCCAAGATGCTATGCGTAGTGTGTATGATGCTTCTGAATTAAATAATGTGAAATTGGCACTTGAATCTTTGCAAAATACTGTATCAAATCTGCCTACATCACAGGAACTTTAAAATATTAAGAGAGCTGTGAATCGCATATTGAAATCAGAAGATTTCAAAAATATCCAGACAGAGATCAAACAACTTACTCAGACAGTGGCCACTCTACCAACTAATCAACATATTAATGAACTGCATGCCCTGTTTGAGGATATCAGAAGACAAGTCCATGATCTTACTGCTCAAAATTCAAAATTGGCAGTTGTTGAAAATTTACAGCAAATTGTAGCTAATATCAAGCAACAGCTAGGAAGCATGGAATCCAACCAAGCAAATGCTCTGTCTGTTTTTGCCACCCAGCTTCAAGAAATTGTGCAACAATACAAAAAACTTGTTGTGGACATAAAAATCAAGCCAGGATATGATGATGTTGTTAGGACTATCAATGAGCACCTTGAATCTGTAACAAGTAGATTGCTTACAGCAGAAAAAGAAATAACAGGCATAATCGAGAATACTAAACATACAGTAATTCTTGAATTGTACAGTATCCCCAACAAAGAATATGATTCACCATTTACACCAGGTGGCAAAATATATATGCTGTCCCCTGCACAATTTTATTACCAGTTTTTTGTTGGGGGCACACTTAGACCAATCAAGATCAAATATTGGCTACAACCACAGGCACACCACTACCCTACCTTATCAATAACAAATGCTGATAACAAAGCAAAAATCACCAGTGTAGATTTAGAAGATTTTACAGATCCCAATACATTAGAGACATCTTATGCTGAAGATGATGGCTCTCTGGAATTTAATATACAAATAGGAGACAAACTGTATTTAGAAAATCCTGTAGTATCAGCTGCTGAACACCCTATAGTTGCAATATTCTTGTTTACATACTATGTCTAGACAAATTATTGTTGATGAATTACACAGACAAGCCAGACATAATTATAAGAGACTGCCAGTGGTTACAAAAGGCTTAGATGATTTGTGGCAGTGTGACTTGTTTGAGATGGCAAGTGGACAGCTGAAAAACTTAGACAAGATCAACAAGGGCTACAAGTATCTACTCACTTTCATAGATACATTTTCAAAATTTGCCTGGGCTGTGCAAGTCAAATCCAAGACTGGAAAATGTGTTACAGAAGCCTTCAGGACAATCATCAATCAGAGTGGAAGATCACCGCGCTATTTGCAAACAGATAATGGCAAATAATTATATAATTCTGTGTTCCAACAATTTATTAAAAGCCAGTCAATACAACATTACTCGAGTTACAGTGATCTCAAGGCCTCTATTGTAGAAAGATTCAACAAAACCCTAAAAAATCATATGTATAAACAATTTACCCTCCAAGGTAATTATAAATGGCTCACAATCCTACCAGAACTTCTACATAAATATAACAACTCGGTCCATTCCACAATCAACATGAAACCCTCTGAGGTAACTTCATCTGATGAGCAAAAATTGATCAGCACTGTTTACTATCCTAAATACCAGCCAACAACAATAAAAGCCAAATACAAGGTAGGTGATCAAGTAAGAATCAGCAAATATAAGCACTTATTCAAAAGAGGCTTTACCAGAGACTGGAGCACTGAATTATTTACAGTGGTTCAAGTTAAACCTGGGACCCGATACACATATATAATAAAAGATCACCGAGGAGAAATTCTCAAAGGCAGGTTTTATGAAGAAGAACTCAGCAAAACTAAGCATCCTGACACATATCTCATAGAAAAAATCATCCGCAGAAAAGGCAAAAAGATACTGGTGAAATGGCTAGGTCTCCCAGAACACAGCTGGATCGAAGCAGACAAAGTGATACTATGAACACCTAGGATGTTATAAAGAGACTGCCAGAGCCTGAACAGCAGATTAAGAGAAATGGCAAGCTGCTGCCTGATAATATTAGATGTCTTATTGTTGGGCCATCGGCTTGTGGTAAAACTACACTAATGATTGATAATTTTTTATTGGCACCCAACTGGTTAGACTGGAAAAACAGGCACTTGAATGTCTTCTCTAAGAGCTTGGAACAATTAAAATATCAGCAGCTGATGAAGCTATATGATGGACTGGATATTGCCACTTTTGAATCAGATGTTAAGCCACTCCATGAATGTCTTCATAACTCTGTTGTTGTATTTGATGACATTATACTGGATAATCAAAACAAGGTTAGAATTTTTTTTACACAGGGCCGACACAAAAACATTGATTGCTTCTACCTGGCACAGACTTTTTCAAAAATACCCAAGCAACTGATCCGAGACAACAGCAATTTTATATGTGTGTTTCATCAAGATCATACCAACCTCAAACACATACATGATGAATATGTAGGTGGGGACTTGAGCTACAATGATTTTTCCAAGTTTTTCAGTAGGTGCTGGAACCAGGAAAGCTATGGGTTTGTCACAATTGATATGACAAAAAAACCTAATATTGGCAAATACAGAAATAAAATCAACAATTTTCTAGACATTGAAACATATATAAATAACCATGAAAATGCCAATTATTGATGATCTTAAATTAAGAGATTATCTTGTAAAAAGATTTAAGGGATGGAAATCAGAGAACCGAGGAATCTATGAACAACACAAGCAAACAGAACAACCTATTATTGATGCTATTAGTGAATTAGGTAAAAATATCAAAACTGTTACAGAGCAAAATCAAAATTTGATCACAGAGCTTGTACCTGTAGCTGCTAGGAACATATTAGATTATCCAATCACCCCACTTTCTAGTATTCATACACCTAGTCCTGTTGCTCCTCGAAGAATTGAAGCTGCTCAGGATCCTATTGAATTGGGTCTTCTTGCTCAAAAATATTTAAGCACACCTAAAGACAACAAAGATGAGGTCTTTGGCTTACATGCTGACACAGAGCGTGACGGTAGCATCATACATATAATTGGCAATTTTAGAGTAACATTTATGGGAGTTGATCTGATTGTATTTTCAGAATCTCATCTTGGAGAAAGAGGTGGTTTTGTTAAATATCCTGGCACACCTGGATAGTGGGAACTGATGACTAGGAAAAGGCCTGGCAACTATACAGATCAAGACTATCAGCACTACAAGGAAATATTAATAAAATCAGATGCTCTATACCAGAACAATGATCCCACACAAAAAAGAGTCAAGTCTAGCAGTGGAGCAAAATACAACAACTTAATCACTTAATGAAGCCCATATGGTAACAGATCAAGACAGGTAGTGGAATCAAACAATACAACACCCTGCCTAAAGAATTTGTGTGGGTTGATGATGTCAGGAAACTTGTAGATAGGTAACTGGTGATAGCTGGGGAAGAAAATGCTGGCAACCACAATTTTTACAATGAAAAGGTTGGAATTATGGACATGATCAGCACCAAATTGTCTAATTTTATAGTGAATGACACTAAGGGGATTGGATATCTTATAAAAATTATTAATACTCTACCACCTAAATTTTGGAATATCTCTGAGGGTCGGGGGCTGGTTAATGACATCATAAACAAGCTGCCATTTGAACTACACATTCCAGGCTATCAGTATTGTGGTCCCGGTACAAAATTAAACCATAGATTAAACAGAGGTGACCTTGGTGTTAATCCCCTAGATGCTGCTTGTAGAGACCATGACATAGCATACAACACACATTCTGATCTTGGTAGGAGACATGTTGCAGACAAGAAATTAGAAGAGGCTGCATTTGGTAGATTTGTAAGCAAAGATGCTTCTTTGAGTGAGAGAATAGAAGCATTATGGACAACCATAGCTATGAACACCAAACAAAAACTGGGGTGGGGGTTGTGACAATATATATATAATAAACCTACAAGGAAGGCCAAGGGTGTTATGTATCAGATACCTTATGCAGGTCTTAAATCTCTTAAAACTATTGATAGTCTTTTAACCAAAAAGCAGCGCAAGAAAAAAAGCTCTTGTCTTGCCAAGGGCTATGGTATGAAATTATTACTTAGCACCCCTCAATTAAAAAAATACAGCAATCTTGAAAAAAATTGCATACAGGTGGCTTCATATTTACTATCCCGGCCATCTTAGCAGCTTTGGGGACTGTTGGGATCTTGGCTGGGGGATCAGCTGCTATAGCAAAACCAGTAATAGATGCCAAGAAGAATAAGGCAGAATTAGATGAATTGAAGCGCCATAACCTGGCTATGGAAAAACAAGGCAAAGGTGTTAAGAGAGCCATGATTAAGTTTAAAAAAACAAGAGCCGCTTACAAACCAAGATATTGAAGCTTTAATCAAGCCACTGGGCATCAAAAATTTTAGAGGTGTGTACATGTCTGATTCTTTACCAGAACAACCACTCAACAAAGAGTGTGGCATTGTTAATTTGGATAAGTACAAAAATCAGGGCACTCACTGGATCTGCTATCTTAAATATTTAAACAATGAGGCATTTGTGTTTGATTCATTTGGAGGTGTTCCACCTGAAAATTTAGTAAAATATCTAAAATCAACTAATCTTTATTACAATAATGCCCGTGTTCAAAATTTCAAAGATGTTAATTGTGGACATCTGTGTTTATCTGTTCTTAGATATCTGTCTCAAATAAATAAACCATCAATTGAAGATTTTCAAAAAGCCCTGTGGTATCTGAAGCATCATGGGGGTATTCCATCTCACCAGCCAAAATTAAATATTGAAACATATATTACATCATGATATAGTGTATCCCAAAACAATAGCTCTCAGAGCATTTTATGACATGTACTTGATCCCCAATATTACACACCACAACAACACAATTGCAGTTGGTGAACAAAAAATTGCCATCACTCCAGGGCAGTATTATCTGTCCACTCTAAATGCTCAGTTACCCAGAGGTATAGTGTTAACTCAAAATTCTGTCACTCACAGAGTAGAGATTGTGTCTGCTACAGAAACAGTGGATCTGGGTACTATAGGAGAGCTGTTAGGATTTGAGAACAACACAAAACTTGAACCAGCCATCAAACACACTGCTATTAATATACCTAAATTCTTAGCCATAGAGACTCTGAATATTCACTGTAATGTAGCCGAGGGTATGATCACCAAATCAAATGGCATAGGCACTCACAAACAAACTGGCATCATCGCAACATTCAAACCTAATTCTGAATTTATGGAACCGATCATCTACACTCCATCACCAACATTATATTTTCCTGTGTGCCATAATAGAATAGATTACATTGAGTTGATGGTCACTAATGAAAAAGAAGAATTAGTTGATTTTGCAGGAGCCACAACAACTGCTATCATAGAGATTAATATTTAAATAAAAATACATACAAAAAAATGGAAAATATTGAGAGTTATGAGTTACAATCATTCCCCCCAAACAGGAGGACCTTTGCAAATTTAAATCAACCCAACACAGAGATTGAGGTTGATCTTGATGTAGGAGATGTCTTTATACACCTTCACAGAGCAGATCTATACATCAAATTTGATGTTGTAAAGCTCGATGGTACAGATTATCCGGCAAATTCAAATATAAGATTGGTAGACAATTTTGTGCAACATCTGTTCTCTGAAATTGAGATCAGAAAACATGGTGTTGTTATAAACAGAGTAGATTACGCCGGTATTACATCTACAGCTTTGGCCACAATAAAATTATCCAAAACCGAGGCTTCTTACTACCAAATAGGTGGATTTGAGGCTGGTGATAAGATAATATCTAAAAGCCACACAGTATTGTTTCCTATGCGCCTGTTACCTTGATTCTTCTCGGATTACAAAGATATTATGTGGAAGGGTGGTTTAAGAATTACATTTAGAAGAGCTGCCAATGATAATAATGCTTTGATGAGGTACAGTACATTAAATTCTACTGGTTAAGCTCTGCCTAATACCCTACCTGATGAGGTCCAGTGCATTATTCAGACTATGGAGCTAAGAATCCCAGTAGTTGAATATGAAGCCAGTTATGCCCTTAAATACAAAGCAGATATCCTAAAAAATGCACAGGTGCCTTTACAATTTTATACATATCAATGTGTGCAGAAGCCTGCCACTGGTAGCTATTATGAGTTTGATGCTACAAATTCATTCTCCAGTATACAATATGACATGCCAGATTTTGTGGTGGTACTGTTTCAGACTGGAAGACACAATAATCAAGAAAAAAATTCAAGTAAATTTGATAACTGCAACATCAAGAACATATATCTTAACAATGGCAGAAATGAGGTGTTCCCTAGAGAAAATTATAATTTAAACATGTCCAAGGATGATTTCCTCAAATTATATGAAGCATTTACAGCATACAAAAGGGTCACTACTGGCAGTACTGACATGTATTACACACCAGATGAATTCAAAGCACAGAGACCCATGTATGTCATCAACACTTCAAAAAGGAAACAAGTTGTGGTTAATGACAGGACAAACATTAAAATTATCTGTGAATTCCATGATACACTCCCTGATGACACCATATGTAGTGTTACTCTCATAGGTGAAAAATCATATATTTATGATGTAAGAAATGAGAGAGTCACAGAGCAATTCTAGAAAGTCTCTGCATATTACCGGACCGGAAGTAAATATAAGTGGGTGTGGGTGGGTGAGGGTGCTTTTATGAGCATTTTTGGCTTAGTTTTACGTGTAGCCAAAACAATATCAAGAAGGGCATATTTTTGACAAGCTTATGGACAACAATCTGGCAGATTCAGCTTTTACACACATGGCCAAATCTGTCTGTTGAGGCTTCTTCATTTGTACACTAGGGTTCAAGATTCTTTAGATTTAAATGTGTGCACACTTGGCCGATTGAATCATATAGACATCTTGACATTGTTTTAAGTGTAGCCAAATCGGGCTGTTTAATCATATGAGCTCTTCATTTGTACACTGTGTGATTCTTCATTTGTACTCTAGGACTCAGAATTCTTGGGATTAAGAGCATATCACACTTGAACAATTGGGGCATATGGGCATCTTGGCATAGTTTTAAGTGTAGCCAAATCGGGCATATGGCTCTTTCATTTGTATGATTTTGTGCTAATAATAGTACCAAACACACTACTCTTGATTTATTTATTATAGTAGACGGTAGAAAATTACTTACCACGAAAGTCAAGTTCTAAATTGCAGACATCAAAATTATATCCAGGTTGTATAATACATTTTTGATAGACAGCAGATAGGTTCTAATCTCTTACAAAACCGGCTATTTTCTCAACTAATTTTTGGTGTGTAATATATTTTATGTATTGTCGACCTCCGTAGCGGTGCGGTCTAAGACTCTGTGCTTTGGACTCCAACTGCAGCGTAACGGCATGTATCTGATTCGTCCTGGTTTCTTGGCCTGTTACGTGTATAAAACCGGTGGCAACCCACAATCGTGAGGAAATTGTGGAGCTACCAGTGACTGGTGTAACCTGGTTTCAGATATATTCTATAACGGCTGAGGGTTTGTCCTGCTGACCAACGTCACCTCGTTGCCAGTTGAAGATCTCCACACCTCTAGGTAGGATTGTGGAAGGGAGACTGACAGTCAAGAGATAGCCCAGGGCCCTTGGAAGTTTTAAATTATGAAAACTATTCCCTCCGTAAATGTACTTTCTCGTCATTGTCACGTGATATTTTTTTTCAGTATCACTCCTGAAATACTAATTATTTCCTAAGTGAGATAATGAGATGGACAGAGAGATATTAAAATATGAGTTTACTGTTTAAAAAATAAGCATTAACACATTTCTATATTCACATACATCTTTACAAATTCCTGAGCACGTCACTACAAATGAACCAAACTAGTGCACACAAGAGCATTGGCTTATCAATACCTATAGGGTATCCTACAATTACAGTCAAACCAAAACTTCAATTTTCGAAGCTGTAACCTCTCCATGTAAAACGATTGCGTCGTAAATATAGTAGATTTTGATTAAATGTTTTGTGACATTCATACCAACTTTATTTCATTTGCTACAAAGGACCGTTTAAATGTGTTGTTTATAAAGAGGCGGGTGGGGATTATATTTTTAATTCACATTGAACGAATTGGTCTAACTTATAATCATGCCGTATGAAGGAACGAACTCGTGGGGGTAGTGGTTATCGCATTGGGTTGTCACTCTAATGAACGTAGGTTCAAATCCCCACGGTGGCAAAAAATTTTCGCAAGCTTTATTCGTTCCCATGGTTACTATTTGAATTAGTCTTCTTTGAAACTAACAATGAAATATTATACAATTAACTCTCACCCTTTGAAAATGGTATTATGAGGACAGGTTTCTTATTATAAGAATTGGAAATTTTAGTGTTCTCAACGCATCTAAGATTCAAAAAACTAGGTCGACTCTATTTTCCTACTGAAATCTAAGACCACTTTATGCACGGAGGGTCTATCGGGTCTGGACCTACAGTTTAATGTGAGATACGAACCAATATGTCTCTCCACTTGTTATCCTGTACTGAACTTAAACAAACAGCTCCCCGCCCCAATTTCTAAAACAAATTTACATTAACTATGACATTTATAAGATAATCCTTATTGATTTGATTGTTTTTATTACTGAACGTCAAATAAAACATTTTCTACAATTACCTCCTCGCCCCATCTCTCCCAATATATTTTTGTTCCTCTCTTTTCCCCCTTCCCCACCCCCACACACATGTATCAAAATAAATATTTTCTTTGGTTTGCATGTGCATATATAAAACATTCGTGTAATTCTATAGAATAATGGGATCGGAACCAATCACTTCGCAATTAATTCCTGGGTGATGTAAGCTATTCATCATTCATCCTCCATGATGAGAGCACTCGTCATTAACATGAAACACTTGGCAGTGCGAAAGGTACAAGTAAGATTTAGGAACTTAACAACTAGAAAATACAATGGTCACTCATTGGGTTTTATGAACCTTTGAACCTGAATCATGGCGGGGTTTAGGATAGTTTCCAAGAATAAAAATAAACTAAGTCCTCTGTTGGCTTGTTTATAGGTTGACCAGCGCGTCGTCTCACTATTGCTCCACTCCTTTCCTACTCACTTCTCTTTCCTCGATCCCAATCAAAAGTCCGTCCCCTCTCAGCCTGTCTGACCTCTATATTACCAAGGCCATGGAGCCATTCCTCCATGCCGAATCGTGATTATAACTGCCACTATGCAAACCGCTGACTCCATAGGCAGAAGGAAATACCTATTTCCTGAATACCTCAGGAGGTTTGCATAGCACAACACTGTGCATTACTAACATGCCTCAGAGGTTGAGACAACCAAGATAAACAAGTGAATGCCCTGGTCAAAATGAAGCATTCAGACAGGCTTTCAAAATAAAAATATAATCTTATGGATTGATACGCATTAATTACCCCCAAAAATACTATTTATTTTCTACTTTCCGTCACCACTCACCCACTATCACAACCACTCATTATTATTGGAGTTCGCCAGACCATAGTGGTAATGTATCGACGTCTTGTAATCAGTGTGTCCTTTTTCCGAGTTCCAGTCAAATCGCATAAGGCTTCAGATTCCAATTTAAATGTATCCCGCGTCGTGATTAGCCTATGTGTGCAAAAAGTGGTGTTAAAAGGAACTCTTGACCTCAATAATGCAATTTGTGTATTTTCTTTCAACTGTGGTTCCCTCTTTCCGAGAAAAATAACGATGTAACCTAATCATTAACTCAAGAAACAAAAATGCATCTCTAAATTAATTAATGAAAACTGATATTACACCCAAACCACTATTTTATCGTAACTGTAAATGAAATGTCATTGAAACAGTGTGAAAATTATTCTAATAAGTGATATATGATTGTCAACTATATACATGAATATATATATTAAGTTCGTGTATTATAATTGGGAGAACTTAATACAAATTTGAAACGATTAAAGGCAATTCAAGCGACAAAGTAAACTTTTGCACAATCTTTCTGCTGATTCGCGTTATTGAGACAATATTTAACCAATGGGGACATTATGTCGTGTTTGAAAATGCTGCATTGGTTGAACTTCCTGTGGACAAGACCGTGAGTCATACCTCCTGCTCCTCAGAATCGAAGTTTGCTCTGATTGGAGGATCGTATATTTCACAACACTTCCTTGTTCCATAGCCACCAACATAATTTCGTAAGACGTTGGACTTACAAAAATTCCATGCGACAGATTTTTCTAACACGACTGTACCTCATCCTTTGCAGGTGTGCTACGATCTTACGTGATATAACTTAGCCTATTCACTTTTGTACGGCCTTTTACGGGCTACGTTAACCTGTAAGTGTTGTTTATTTATTACGTATGTCCTTTCTTACGATCTACGCTTACTGTATTTACTGCGTGTCCCTAGTAACCTAACGTGCAATTTCCCTCTCCCCTTATCTTCTGCATAACTCTGATATGTACTTCCTGCTTCAGGAAGAGTCGAGCACCTTCCACAGCAGTTTCTATTATAGTGCATCAGATATTACATTGCAAGAGTGGGTTGGCTGTGTATATAAAGACTAGTCTCGCACATGGACACTAATAAAACGCCACGATCTAATAAGTTTTAACTTAACTTACTATTAATTCAGTTCAGAAAATATATCAACAAATTCTTTAATGTAATTGTTTGTTAATTTTTCTTTCAGAATATTTATTCGTTTCTCTCAAGAAACTAGGAACGTCACAGCCTGGTTCCGACGTAAAAGAGAAATCCTTGATCTGGCCGTTAAATGCTGATCGGTTTACGATCATTGGATAACTTAATTTGTTTTGAAGTAGAAGCTTCAGTTCCTGGATTATCAATTTTCCTATTCGGTAGAGTTCCGGTGGATAGTTTGCAAATTTTCAGATGCCTGTTTAGATTAGGAATGCTAATTTTCTTTCCGCATTGAGGACAGTGCTTCGAAGGTAACAAAGAATTTATTCTCGAAGGCCTTTCGCTACTCCTTGTCCTGTGTGCTGAAAAATTGTTTCTTGGGATTAGCTTCCACAAGTAACGCATTTGCGTTTTATCATTTTTTTCGAGTGAAACAGATGGATGCCATTTTTTAATACGCTTTCACACAAACCAAAAGTTAAGTAAAAGCATAGAATTTTTAGGTATGTTATTTATATGGAATTTCTTGGGGCAACACGTAACGTTCAATCAACTCAAAATTCAATATGGTCAAAATTCAATCAGGCCAAAATCACTATGAAACACCTTTAACACTTGAAATAATTAGTTGAAAAACAAGATAAAAGACTATGGTCCCAAATACGATAGAATTTGCAGGTTTGTTATATATATAGAATATCTCGGGAACAGCAAGTACAAATCTGACCATGTAAATAATTCAACGTGATCGAAAAATTAGGAAACACCTTCGAAAAGACTCTTAAAACTTGATATAATAGTACGAATGTAGCTTTAAAACAAGTTAATGAACTATGTTGGAAAATACAATAGAATTTGCAGGTATGTTAATTATATAAAATTTCTCGGAGAGCAAGTAAAAATCCCATCAAGTTAAAAATTCAAAGTGGTCGAATAAACTAGGAAACACCTTTAAACTTGAAATAATTGTTCAAAATCAAATCAAAGGACTATGTCGCTCATACGATAGAATTCTAAGCCAGAACAATGGGGCTCGTGAGGTTCTCCATACGAGAAAAAACATGTAAGGCAGGAAATGGGGCTCGCAGTGTTGCCAACCCCACGAAAAAATACCATAATTCTTTTCATGGGCTTTCTTGGTCTTACCTAACCTAAATCAAGGATCTGGCAACCCTGTCGTAGCTTCTCACGCTGTACATTTTGAGGGGCTTATAGCCTTTCACGCTGTATGTTAACCTCAACGGCAGTGTTAACAATTCGACGTAGTCTTTCACGCTGTATACTTTGAGAGACTAACAACTTTTCACATTGTATATTAACCTCACCGGCAGTGTAGGTATCTCTTTGTAGTCTTTCATACTGTATATTTTGAGGGACGCACAGCTTTTTACGATGTATGTTAACCTCACTGGGCCCATAGGCATACGGTATTGTCAACTTATGTCGCCGAGTCATGTTACTCATTCACACTCTATTCTAAACTAACATCGTACTCTATTACGACCCTATCTAACCTAAGTAGATGTCATCTCACGACCTGAGCTACGTTACCCTGGCAACTCATGTTACCCTAGTATTCGGTATGTTGCCAACCCAACCAAACGTAAATGGATAGCATGAAATACTAATATACCAATTTTGCTCCTGGAAATGTGGTTCGTGAGGCTTGCCTTACTGTGCTCAGTGATGACGTAGTGTTCCAACTCGCGCGCATAAAAATAACCATGCCTATGAACTTGTTCGTGTTCAAAACGCAGACTGTCATGGAAGCGCCGGGTTAGGCTGCAAAAATTCTATGCTGCGTATTCGAGCTTCTTGCAGTCTCCTACGCAAACTTTCTTGTAATATTCTACGCTGTAGTTTCGCGAGGGGAATCCTGGTAGTGTCGACCATATTACACGTAACAAGCATACTCCCTCCAGAACGTTCTGGATGTCTATTCTTTGAAAAATGCGAAAATAGACAACACGCACGCCTATAGCTGGTACCTCTGCTCGAGCTGCTTTTTCTGTCATCAATTTACTTGTATTACGTGAGTGGCTGTTGCTGCAACAAGTTTCTAGGACCTGCTAGAACTGTTTATCTTCACTTGACTTGCTAGGTGTCCTCACAACACTGATGATAGGCGCTGAAAAAATGGATTAACGCGCACTGAGTGGAATTTGAACCCAAGACCACCAACTTACCCGTAACATGCGACTAAGGCATCTCATCTATGCTGGAACGCAATATATACTGATTTTGGTATTCTATTTTTTTAAATTGTAGTTCTATACAGACCCCATATGTTACCTGTTTTTCTTACTGTCGTGACAAAAACATAATGGTATTTGTAGTGACCATGATCTTCATAAATTTTCCGGTCCCGTAACCTTCAGTTTCCTGTTTATTTTTCTCCCTCATGCAATATTCGCTTTTCAAAATGTTAAGCGAAATGCAGGCATGCTTAATGTTTGACTTATTTATTTCTAGTTCGACATGAGATACACACAATTTTAATTTTTGAAGGATAGTTAATATTTATGATTAATTTTACTGTTACGATGTGAGCAATTTCACTAAAACTAATTCTGTGTGGGAAACCTGTTGCTGATATAACAAATTATGAATGTATTAAATATATGATAATGTTTAAATTATGACATATTTGATACTAGCAAGGGGTGCCAAAGGGACACTGTGCGAAGTGCCATGGCAGGGAGATCATGCCGACAGCGCCATCTAGGAGCAAACAAGATTCGGACAAGACCAACTTTTTTCAATACGGAAAGATTTTTAAACGACTTCTGTTAGCAATACGATTAGCTGAAGACAACTGATAGAGTGCTCTTGAGTTGACAAAGTTAATTGCCAGAATTGCTAAAATATATTTTATTTGCATATTTCTCATACCGCTATTATGTTATTGATTAGTTTCTTTCAAATATCGCCAATTAGCTTACGCCATTTGAGCACAAAAGTTAAAGACTACTTGGTGCATACGTTGACATGGGATTAAGTACACAGTATCTTCGATTCAGATAGATGGATCGATTTGATATTGGGATATTTTGCATTTTTTCGTAATGAATTAATTTTATGTTTAAAAACTTATTGTACACACACCCGGACACAGCTTTCCAGATGCGAAAGTTTACATTTATATAATCCAAGTTTATGCATCTTTGAAATTCTTGCAGAAGGAAATTATAAAAAACAACAAGATAAATTATTATTGGTAATGACCCTGCTAGCTGTAGTGTATACCGAAGTGAGAGTGGCCTACTTGGCGCCTGACGACTTTTGACCCCGTGAACATACATTTATGTAAATAGGGGGCTTCAACGTATTGGCTATTTGAGTAGTAAGAGAAGGGGCACGAGCGGCCACTCCCCAAAATCTAACAATTTCATAGTGAGCTCTCTAATTGTAATTTAACAAAAAATCAAGGTTTTAGTTCATTTCTTAACTATAAAAAACTCTAAATTAATTTTTACGAAAAATCTTAATCCATTTTTATTGTATAAAATTCTAAGTTTCAAATAACTAAAGCGAAATCCATTAATTTTTTTAACTCTAAAAAATAATTGAACGCAAAATTCAATTTTAAATCTTTTTGCAAAATACCCCAGTATTCATTTGGTCCATTTTTATCTGAACCAAAGATACCGTACTTGCATATTCTTATATCCCACAGTGTTAAAATTTAAAACACATTTTCATCAGAGTGAACAGAAAAGAGGTTTGTTAATTACCCAAAAATATATAGTTTTGTATACTAACATATAAAAAAACAAATATTTATTACAGTGTATAGTATATTTTTATATTTTTGTTTTTTAAATAACATACATTTTTATTTTTTAAATTAAATATATGTCATCTTATATATAAAACCTATCTCAAATTTTATATTTTTTTCCAATTAATTTAAGAAACAAAAAATCCATTAAGGTTTATAATTTGATCAAATAAAATGGTTAGCTGAATATATTGTGAAAAATATAAACAATCGAATAAAAAATAACTAACTAACAAACTCTCTAGCCTTCTTAAACCCGAAGTTTCATGGCTGCAGCAACACAGGCCTTCCATCTTTCCCTATCTTGTGCAAGATCTATATACTCTTTTCCATCCCTACCGATTTCCTTTAGGTCTATCTCAACATTGTCCTTCCTACAGGTCTCTTACCATCAGGTTTCCCAACAAGAATCCTGTAGACTCCTCTTTCCTCTCCCATTCGTGCCACATGGCCTGAACACCTAAGTCTTCTTGATTTAATTATTCTAATAATATCTGGACATGCATACAAATTATGTAGTTCTAGATTATGTAACCTTCTCCACTCACCTGTCTCCTCATCCCTTTTAGGTCCAAAGATTTTCCTAAGGATCTTATTTTCAAATACTCTCAATTTATGTTCCTCTTTCAATGTAAGGGACCAAGTTTCACATCCATATAATACTACAGGCAAAATTACTGTTTTGTATATTTTAACTTTTAGTTTCTTAGATATTAAACGAGAAGACAAAAGTTTATGAAGAGAGAAGTAACATGCATTTCCTGAACTGAGCCTACTTTTTATTTCTTGTTTAATATAATTTTCACTTGTTAATATTACTCCAAAGTATTTGAATTTGGAATCTGGTTCAAACGAGTTGTTATCAATAATTAGATTTTGATTATTACGTAACACTTGGTTTCGGCATGTAAGCATATATTTAGTTTTCTTTTTGTTAACATAGAAAACTATTTCTTTAGCAGCTTTGAAAAATATTTTAGCATTATTATTAATTGTGTTTATATCATCCCCCAGTAAGTCTACATCATCTGCATATGCTAACAACTGAGTCACACCATTTAATTTTAGTCCTTTTTAGTTTCTTGTACCTTCCTAACAGCATATTCTAAGGCAAAATTAAAGACCAGTGGAGATAATGCATCTCCTTGTTTTAACCCATCATGAATTTTAAATTTGTCAGACATATTAATACCCACACGAATTTTACTTTCTGTTTCACTGGTGCATACTTTTATCATACTAACAAGCTTCTTAGGTATTCCAAACTCTACTAATATATTATATAATTTATATCTTTGGACCGAATCATATGCTTTTTTGAAATCGATGAATAGCTGATGGACATTTTGATTATATTCCCACTTTTTTTCGAGTGTCTGTCTAATGTGAAAAATTTGATCTGTAGTTGATCTGTTACTTTTAAATCCACATTAATAATACCTATAATTTCATTAGCATATGGGGTTAGTCTTGAAAGAAGAATGTTTGATCATATTTTATATGTTGTTGAGAGTTGATAACTTCCACAGTAGTTATTGCAGTTCATTTTATCACCTTTTTAGACACAGGAACAATTATGGATTCTTTCCACTGTTGAGGGATTTCTTCTTTATCCCACATTAAACAAATTAATTTATGAATTTGACATATTAACGAATTTCCAACATATTTAATTAACTCGGCTGGTATTAAATCAATGCCAGGTGCTTTGTTATTCTTTAGAGTTTTAATAGCATCTTTAACTTCAGTCAAGTTGGGTTCTGGAATTAAAGGTTCAGCTGACTGCACTTCATTTACTTCTGATTTATCTTCTACATGAACATTTAAAAGGTCATTAAAGTAGTTCTTCCATATATTTAGAATATCGTTAAGGTCAGCTAGAACATCACCTTCTATATCTTTTTTCAAGTTTACTTCAGGTTGCCACTCATTTCTAAATTCATTTACACCTTTATATAAATCTCTGATATTTTTGATTTCGCTTTTTGTTTCAATTTCGTTAATTTTGTTTTTCAAGTAATCTCTTTTTTTACTTCTAAACGTGCGGTTAACTTCTCGTTTTATTCTATTATAATTGCTTAGATTTTTATCATCAGAATTATTTAACCACATAAGTCTATCCTGATTTCTTATTAATATTAGATTATGACATTCATTATCAAACCATGGCTTACTTTTTCTTAGTTTATTTTATCCTATACTTTCTTTAGCTGCTGATTCTATTGCATTACGTATGTTTTCCCAATTCTTATTTACGTCTGTTTCATTAATATGTTGTTCATCATTTAAATCCTGCAAAACATCAAATCTATTTGACAGCTTAATTTGGTAATCTTTCTTAATTCTTTCATCAGCAAATTTTTCTGTATTAAATTTTAGAACTTTTAGATTTTGTTGCTTATGATTTATCACTGCGAATCTTTCTCTTAATTTAGCAATTACTAAATAATGTTCACTGGCACAGTCAGCACTTCTATGTGCACGAACGTCAATTATACTAGTATGCCTTCTCTTATCAATGAGAATATGATCTATCTGATTATGAGTTTTACCATCTGGAGAAGACCAGGTATATTTATGGATATCTTTATCTTTAAAAGTGGTACTTTTCACAATTAAATTCTTTGAGGTTGCAAAAGTAATCAGTCTTATACCACTATCATTACTTAATTCATGAAGACTTTCTTTACCAATCGTGGGTTCAAATGTATCTTCTTTGCCAATCTGTGCATTACAGTCACCTAACAGAATTTTAATATCATACTGAGAAAATTTATCAAAGACCTGTTCTAATTCTGCATAAAATCATCTTTAGTATTATTATCTTTATCTTCCGTTGGTGCATGTATGTTTATTAAAATAATTTTACACCATCTACCTTGTAAAACTGCATATGATATCCTATATTTAATAAATTCTACTGTTTGAAGAGCCGAGATAATTCTATTATTTATGAAAAAGCCTGTTCCAAAATTATGATTTTCAGTACCACCATAGAAAAAAGTATAATTTGTAGTTTTACAATTCCCTTCTCCTGGCCACCTAACTTCTTGAGCAGCTAATACTTCTAATTTATACTTAACTATCTCATTAACTGTACACTGAAATGCCCCAGGCCGGTAAAGGGCTCATAACATTCCAGGTGCCTAATTTAATATCCTTATTCCTAATCTAGATCTTATCCTTAGTCCAGGGACCTCCCAAAGTAGTCCCCACCCGGAGATTTGAATGGGGGACTATTTTACCTCCGGAATATTTTACCTTGGGAACATCCATGGCCTCATGTTGCTGTTTCTTGGCATGTCTTTTTACAGTGGAGAGTTGTCAGCTCTACGCCTAACCACCAATATGAATGGAGGACCGCACCTGTCGTTGGTCAGCGGATCCTTCGGATCTATCTAGGAGGATCACATTGTAGTCCACCAACCATACACCCGCCTCTGCCAATTGTGGGACGCTCATAGATCCATGATAGGACAGCTCTGTAAATCCCAACAGAGCAAAATGTTGACCATTTCACTCTATATGAACAATCGAATACAAACAAATGCTAAAGTTTTGAGAGATCTTTATAAATTAATAATTAATGCCATATATCGAAAATTTTTAGACAACAAAAAAAATGGATTGAGGTGTAGTTTGGTGACGAATTGGAAAAAAACTTTTGAAACTAGAGAAATTATTGAAAATATTACTTTTATTGAAGGAAGTAACACCGATGTAGTGTGTGATGTGCCAATACCTGTGGGTGTTACAAGTCTTGAATTATCTAAATTAAAAATATATAAATTTCTGTCGGTAACGCGTCTGACTACCATTCTGAAGGTTCGATCCCTGGCCGGTTCATTTCCGAGAACATTTCTAACGTTGGAAGCGGCCCCGGTGCCCACCCAGCATAAAATAACATAGGTACCTGGGGGAAACTTGGGGTTGTAATGCTGATCACTTCAACCTCACTCACGACAGGATCAAGAAAGTTTGGGGCGTTACACCCACACCCCCTAAACGCCTTCATCGCGTGGAGCTATGCACAGGGGAGCACCTTACCTTTTTCATTTTTTATAGATTTTATTATGATGTGATGCAAGCTAGATACGAAAATAAAATAGAAGTAGCATACATGAATACTGATAGTTTTATATATGAAATTGAAACAGAGGATTTGTACAAAGATTTACCAGATATGAAAGAACATTTTGATTTTAGTAACTATCCAAAAGATTGTCCATTACATAATTTATTATGCAGTGTTGTTAATTAGATGATCACTGGGAAAATGAAAGATGAAGCAGCAGAATCTATAACATCAGAAATTTCTAGACTCGGAGGAAAAATGTATTGTCAAAGTAGATGAAAGAGAAGAAGAAATTAAAAAAGCTAATGGTGCGAAACTACCAAATATAGTAAGACTAACAATGGATGATTTTAAAAATTGTTTATTTGACAATAAAAATGAAAAAAATAATGTCTCCATATTATCTTACCAACAAAAATCATGGTGTTTATGCTACAATAAAAAATAAAATAGCCCTCGATGGTAATGACAACAAATTTGAAATATTAGATTGTAACATCCATACTAGAGGAAATGGACACTATTATATAAGAGACATTGTAGTAAATGTAAATTAAAAAGTTGATAAAAAATATTTATATTTTTTTATGTTATAAATAATTATTCGTATGTTTTTATAGAGCCTAAGGCTCTGAAGTAAATTATAAATAAATAAAATTCTATATTCGATTCTATTCTATTTAAAATTGTTCTATCACTTTCTCATTCTTTACATCTAATACATATGACTTCTCTACTATTAATATAGCACTACATGTAGTTTTTTCTGTTTGATTTTCATGAAATTCACATATAATTTTATATATGTTCGATCATTTATAACTACCAATTTTCTTTTTGATGCATTTATTAAAAACATTGGTCTGTGAACTTTGAACTCATCTGGATTATAATACATATCTATGTTTCCTTCAGTCACCCTTTTAAATGCACTAAATGCTTCATATAACTTCAAATAATCTTGTTCTGCAATGTTTAAATTATAATTTTCACGAGGGAATACCTCATTTCTACCATTCTTTAAATACACATTTCTAATTTTACAATTATCAAACTGGCTTCTATTTTTTTCCCTGATTGTCAACTCTCCCTGTCTGAAACAACACAGCTACAAACTCTGGCATGTCGTATTGTAAAGATTGAAACTGATTAGTAATGCCAAATTCAAAAAAAATTACCGTCTACTGCCTTCTGTATACATTGATATGTATAAAATTGTATCGGAATTTGAGGATTTTTCAAAATGTTGGCTTTGTATTTGAGAGCATAATTCGATTCATATTCAACTATAAGCATTCGTAACTCCATAGACTGGATCACACATTTCGCAGCTTCGCGTAAACTAGCCTCATTAGCTGATCCATCTGCTGTTAAAGATTTGTATCTCATGATGGCATTATAATCATTGGGTGATCTGCAAAATATGACACTCAAACCACCTTTCCACATAATTTATTTATAATCAACGAAAAAGCAATCTCATGGGGAACAGTGCTGTGCGCCTTTTTGCTTGAATTTTTGTTCCAGCTTCTAATCCACCAACTCTATAATATACACTCTCTGATATGGATAGTTTCAATGTCCCCACTGTAGTGGATGTAATTCTAGGGCAATCAATTCTGTCAATCACTGTACCATGCTTCCAAATTTCAATTTGAGAGAATAAAAATGGAAGAAAATTATCTATAAGTTTTATATTAGCAGTAGCTGGATATTCTTCACCATTACTTTGTTTTACAATATTAAATTTTATATACAGATCTGATCTATGTGGATGAATGAACCCTTCCCCACAGTGATGTCATACTGTATCTGTTTGTCGGGCTGATTCAAATTTGCAAATGTCCTCCTGTTTGGAGGGAAGGACTGTAATGAATGACTCTCGATATTTTCCATCTTGGTATTTATTTATATATTTTAAAAATTAATTTCTATTATTGCTGTGCTATTAGCACCAGCAAAATCGATGATTTCATTTTCTAGTTCGTAATTGTTATCTTATGTAATTAACTTTATCAATAGAAATAGGGAAATAGACTGGTGGGTTTGGGGAATAGAAGATGGGTTCCATAAATTCTGAATTTGGTTTAAATGTAGCAATGATACCTGTTTCTTTGTGACTACCAATCGAATATTCTTCTGCTTTGATAATAATACCTTTGGCAATGTTGCGGTGAATATTTAATGTCTCTATAGATACGAATTTTGGTATAAATTTACCTACGTACCTAACACCTGGTTCTAATTTGCTATTGTTCTCGAATCCTAGAAGTTCAGCCGTGGTAGATAAGTCCACTGTTTCATTGGTAGACACAATCTCCACTCTGTGCGTTACAGAATTTTGAGATAGCAATACAGTGTTTGGAAGTTCGGATTGTAAAGTAGATAAGTTATATTGTCCAGGAATAATAATAATATTTTCATTACCTTCTAATATAGTATTGTTGTAGTTTGTTACATTCGGATTTAGATACATACTGTAGAATGCTCTAACAGCTATGGGTTTTGGATAGATAATAACACCGTGAAGATGTAGTTTCAAGACCGAAGTCTCGCTCGAGAGATGAAAAATTCCCATAATACATAATAAATATTTTTGAAATTCTTTTAATTTGATGTTTGGTATTTTATTTAATAGTCTGAGCATCGTAATGCGAACATGGCCACATATAATTTAATCGAAATGTTGAATACGATTGTCCTTGTAATAAACCTTAACATGTTTTAAGTAACGAATTAATTCTGTAGGGAGTACCACTGCGAAAGAATCGAAAATAAAAGCAATGTCATTTTGTTTATATTAGCATATCCAGTGAGTACCTATGTTTTCGGACTTATCAAAATTGACCACGCCACATTCTCGAAAATGGGGACTGTCTTTAGGTAGAGAATCAGACATGAAAACCCCCATAAAATGTCGAATTTTAAATATTTTAACTAAAGATTCATTGTCTTGGTTTGGGAGCGCTTCTTCTTTTTTTTCTGAGTGCTCTGGACTTCACACCACTACCTAATTTTTTTCTCCATGGCAAGATTGTGACGCTTCTGCTCTTTTAGTTCTACCTTATTCTTTTCTGACTCGACAACAGGTTTTGCAATAGCAGCACAACCACCAGCTATGCTTCCTACTGCACCCAAAGCTCCCAGGATATTCCTTTGGCTATACATTGTCTCTTTTTTCCTGTTGTTTTTTAGTTAAAACCGAATATTTTTTTAAAAATTTTTAAGATTGTGATATGGTATTTGGTACACAACTCCTTTAGCTTTCATGTTGTTGTTTTCTCCCATTGTTATTATTTATTATTGTTATTTGTCAGGGTATTTATATTATATATTTATTTGTTACAAACCCCACCCTAATTTTTGTTTTGTATTCAAAGCAAAAGTTGTACCCAATGCTGTTATTATTTCACCCAAAGAAGCATCTCCGCTTGTTAATCTTCCAAATGCTGCATCTTCCGATTTTTGATCAGCCACATGATGATCATCCAGATCTTTGTGAGTGTTGCATACAATGTCATGTTCTTCACAAGCTGCATCGAGACGATTAATACCCCTGTCTCCTCTTTCTAACCTTTTTTTCAAGTTTTGTCCCCGGACCACAGTATTGGTAACCAGGTACGTGTAATTAGAATGGAAGTTTATTGATGATATCCTTCACCAAACCTCGACCCTCTGAGATATTCTAGAATTTAGGAGGTAAAGTATTGATAATTTTAATGAAGTATCCTATACCTTTGGGATCGTTTACAATAAAATTAGCTAGTTTGTCACTGCTCATCTTTCCAATACCCATTTTCTCATTATGAAAGTTGTTGTTCCCAGCATTTTCTTCCCCTGCTATAACCAGCAATCTATCTATGAGTTTTCTAACATCGTTCACACTCACAAATTATTTAAGTAAAGTATTGTATTGATTGATACCACTACCGGTATTGAGATGGTTCCAGAGGGGTTTGATCAGATTTTTGTATTCATCACCACTGCTCGATTTCACTCGCTTTTGACTGGGATCATTATTTTGGTACAGAGCATCAGAGAGTGTCAAACTTTGATAACCATCTTCTGTAATTTTTTTGTTGTTTCTTGGTGATGAACTCCCATAGCCCAACAGTACCAGGATATCTGGACCAGCTTTTTCTCCAACCCAAATTAATTTTTATGTTGTCCCCTTCGAATGTTAATTTAGATTTGCCAATTTTCCAATCTACGCCTTCATTTGGTTTCATAGTTGGATACAATCCAAATACTTCATCTTTTTCGAATTTTCCAGTACTTAGGTAATCCCTTGGCAGAGGATCCAACTCGATTTTCTCTGCTTCTTCTACAGCTGCTTTAGCAGGCGGTTCCTTCAGTATCAGGGGTGTGTGAATGCTGGATAATGGCCTAGGAGGAAAATCTGCATAATTTATAGCCGTAAGAGGTAACAATTCTTTTAAGAGATTTTTATTTTGTTCTGTGACACATTTAGTCTCTTTACCAAGACCACTGATCGCATCGATACCTGGTTGGTCTTGACGTTTGTGTTGTTCGTAAAAGCCTCGATTCTCTCATTTCCAACTTTTGAAACCTTTGGACAAGTACTCTCGTAATTTCGAATTATCTTCAATTTTGTGATCGTCATATATTTTTTTTTAATTAATGGTTATTTTATATCGTTTGAACGTTCAAAATGTCCCTGATTTCATTTCTGAATTTACCATTGTTAGGTTTACGAGTCATGTCGATGGTGACAAATCCCAAATCATCGTTGTTCCAACAAGGTGAACAGTAATTTGAATATTGGTTGTAATTTATGTCTCCTCCCACATAATCATCGCATACATGTTTTAAATTAGTATGATCTTGACGAAACAAACAGATTAAGTTTGTATTATCTCGTAGTAATGGTTTGGGTATAAATAAATTTGAGCTAAATAAAAGCAGTTTCATTCTTTGTGACGACCCTGTGTAAAAAATTATAATTTCATTCTGATTTTCTAGAATAACATCATCAAACACCACAACAGAAGTTTTCAAAAATTCAAGAACGTTTTATTGTTGATCCAAAATGTACCTATGCCCAGTCCCTCATACAGCTTCATGGGTTGTTGGTAGTTTGGTAAACTTTTAGAGAATACAGACAAGTGTCTATTTTTCCAATGTAGCCAAATGGGGGCAAGCAAGAAATTATCAACCAGCAAAGTGGTTTTTCCACAACCGGATGGGAATGCAATGAGGCATCTTATGTTATCAGGTAAAAGCTCTTCATTTTTTTTATTAGCTTCCAATACATCTGATAAACGCTATACCACATTCCATGTTGGTGTCAAAGAATCACCAGGCTTGCTTCTATGGAACTTTTTTCAGACAGACCTAACCATTTCACATACAATTTATTATTTTCTTCTTCAATATTTTCTCGATTAGATATGTATCTCAATATTTTGTTTTACTGAGTTCCTCTTCAAAGAATCTCCCCTTCAATATATTGTTATTATTATCTTTCATGATATACACTACCGACAAAAAGTTTAAGACCACCAGAAAAAGTGCCAAAAATCAGTAGAAATGAATGTATTTTGTAATTAATGTACGAGAAACAGATGTAAGAATCTGCTTGGCAATGTATAAACATAGGTACATCCACTATACATACCAATGTCACCTCATATTTTGCTTTCATCATTATGTCCGCCATGGGCCTTAATGACAGCAGCGCAAACACGTGGCATGCGCTCCAATAGTTTTCCCAGATAGGATGGTTGAATGTTACGCCAGGCATCGTTGATGAATTCCCATACCTGTTGAGTGTTGCTGGGTAACTTCTTCCTGATGTCCCTATCGATTTGGCCCCATAGCAGTTCAATTGGTGAAATATCAGCTGACTGCGGTGCCTACGTCATGAGAACTAATTATGCCCCTTCTGTTGCCTTGCGATCCAAATACCGCATGCACAATTTGAATGTATGTTTGGGATCATTATCTTGTCGAAGAATAAACCCATTACCAACAAGTCGACGACCAGAGGGAATTGCATGATGCACCAATATTTGATGATACGCTTCTTTTAACAATGTACCCTGAATTTTATGAAGGTCCCCAATCTGGTTTCCGGTAAAACATCTCCACACCGTTACACTTCCACCCCCATGTTTCACTGTGGGAACAAAACACTCTTCTTTCATTCTCTCGCGGACCTTTCGACGCACAAAAGTTGGCGTATTCCTGCCAAATAATTCATATTTGGATTAGTCGGTCCAGAGTACCCGCTTCCAGTTATCCACAGTCCAACCTAGGTGCGTTTCAGCCCAGGCTAATCGTTTCATCTTGTTCATACGTCATAACAATGGCTTTCTAGCAGCTACTCTGCCATGCAGCACTTCTTCACGCAACCTATTCTTCACCGTTGACACAGACACAGGCGTCACTCTGCTGTTATTCAAGGAAGCAGCGATGACTGGTGCCGTTAGGTGCCTGTTCTGTTTGCTAGTTACTGTAATATATCTATAGTCAGATGCAGACATTGCACGAGCTCTTCCACTACATGCACGGTCAGCATGACTGTTGGTTTTACGGTATTTGTCTAATGCACAATGAACACCAGTTTTGAAAATATTAAGTTTTCTTGCTAATTCGCGTTCCGAATAATCTTCATTTTTCAGTGCACATATCACAGCACGCTTTTCAACCGAAATCACCTGTTCCCCACGGAGACGGGCCATTTCACACATCTCCACTTATCTTGCACACCTCACACACAATAATGTGCTCGCAATGTTGCCTGCATGAACAGCAACTGACCTGGAGCCACTGATAAGGATGCGCAAGAGACTGGCTACCGTACTGACCGGTTTCAAGCACACAGCTGCAATGTTTGCCAACTTCAGCAACATTTTTGTCACTTTCCACTTTGCCAACCACATGCTACACATTCGGAAAAAAAATGGTTTCTAATCTTGCGAGGTTCAAACTAGACTACATTGTATTTTCCATGTATATCATTGTTACATCTTTCTTGGGCAGGAAACATTGTTTCCATACAACACTCTATACTGATTTTTTGGCCGTTTTCATGGTGGTCTTAAACTTTTTGTCTGTAGTATATGTAATTCAATTTCTTGGTAAATCTTGATCTACAGTAAATAACTCTGTACTCCAATTTTAGGTGAACCCCCTTTCAAATAACTGTTTAAATTTACTGACCCTTACCTGATCTCCTATTTTAAACTTTGGCTTCTTGATAGTGTATGTATATTTTTGACAATAAACAGTAGAAATCAATCGTTGCTCATGAGACTTGGTTACCTCAGCAGGTTTCATGTGAATAGTATTGAATACTGTATTATTGTAATTATGAACTGGGTCGGGTAAAATTTGCACCCACTTATAGTTACCCTGTAGAGTAAATTGCCTCTACATGCGATTTTTTAATGTCCTGTTGAATCGTTCCACTATACTAGCTTTCTGATCACTGTATGTAGAATAATGTTTTATATTATGTTGTTGCATTAAATTAGCAAATGTGGAATTGTAAAAATCTTTCCCTCCTTCCTTTACTAAATATTGACTTAAAAACCTCGGTAACACAAGTATCAGTCTTGGATTTTAGGGGAACAGGCCATGCATATTTGCTAAATGCATCAATAACTGTAAGCATTTATTTTAACCATGATTTATCTTATCCAAATTTGTTAAAGTCCCTGTAGCCATTTCAATCAGATCTACTTGAAAAAATTCATTTACACGTTTCGTTACTACATTTAGTCGATTGTAGTTGCAACGGGCTGGTTTGTGTAATTCATTTACTCTATCTTGTCTTGACATTTAGTTTTAAAGGAAAATATAACATAGAATGGACTATCCTCGGGGTATAATTGTTTCACTTCAAATAATAATTGGTGATTAGCTTGCTCAGGGAAAACAGGTAATTCTTGATCCTCATGTATTTTATATTTGTTTCGAGATTCATCCCAATATGCAACAGATATCTTTAGTGCTCTGTAGACGCCATATTTCCTCTGTATGGTGAAATTTGAAACTTCCACATATTTTCCTTTCTTTACATAGCCAAAATTTAAAAATTTATTTTTGCCATCAAGGAAAAATTCATGAGACTGACTGGAAGGGTACATTTTGTAAACATTTCCTGCATTAACATAAGTCCAATACCCTCGTACATTTGGTACACTCTCAAATCTATCTATCTCAACGGTGAAAAATTTATGTAATTCAAGATCGTCTAATCTGCTTAATACTGTTTCTTGATATTCGTTTTTTATGTATACCATTTCATCGTAGCTGGGTTTGATTTTCACAACGACATACAGTTGTTTAAATTGTTCTTTGAGATCATGAAGTTGCGAGGTCAAACCTGTTAAAACATATCCTTGACTTTTTCGAGGGTACTTATTTGTAGGTTAATGTTATAAATAATCTCCTGTAACTTTTCTACAAGTTTTAATTTGGTGCTCTGACTCGCAAGATCGTCTACCTTACTTCTGATTTCTTCAAACAATGCATAAAGTTCGTTGACTATCTGGTTGGTAGGCAAGTAGCAATGGTGTCTTGAATTACAGCAATTTCCGCTTGAATGTTTTTGATGTTCTCTGACTTGAGTATTCGATTTACTGCTCTTTTTACAAATCTTATCTCCTGGGAAGTGGTAAATTGGCTACGATATTTTGAAGTGTGGTCAAAGCTTGCTTAACAGTATGTAACTCCGTAACACCTGCAACATTGCTCAAAGCATCTTGAAGTTGTTGCATTTCATCTTTTGTAGGTGTAAATTGCTATAATATTTTCAAATGGTTCTGAATATCATCAATCAGATGATGAAAAAGGGATAATTCAGATTCAGTATTAAGGTTTTGTAATTTGGTAATTTGTTCTTGGATAATGTTTAAAGATTCGGTTATGCTTGGCAAGTTAAATTCCGTAGTTTTCTGTACATTTGTCAATTCATTTATCATGGTTGTCAAAGTGTCTTCAATATGAGCTAAAGTACCCTGTATCTTTCCAAAATCTTCGTAAGTTTCTAATTGCAATTTGATGCTGGTAACACTGCGTGCGATGGCATTTATTTCGGAAGATGAAGGTAAATTATTATTAAAATCTTCTAATGTTTCTAGTTTAGTTTGAACTTCTGTTATGGCTGCATGTAATTTACCTGTTTGCAGTTCTGATTTAATATATTCCAGTGAGGGAATTTCAAAAGATAAAAAATGGTCCCGTAATTCAAGAATGCTTGCATTGAGCAGTTCATATTGCTCTTATGTCTTGATAGTTTCAATTATGGAAAGTAGTTCGATACGAATAGTATTTCCTTGGTTATCTAGTTCTTGCTTTAGATGGTCCTAAGTAGTTCTTTGAATTTGACGGAATTACTCAAGATCATTTTTTAATTTACCTAAATTCTCTTCAAATTTTCAACATTATCGATAGATGCTAAGTTTGTATATTTTTGATTGATTGATTGATTTAGTTTATTTTACTTCGCGTTTTGTGCCTCTTGGCTAATTTGCGAAGATGAGGATGAGTGATGAAATGATGAAATTGATGAAGGGACATTCACAAACAACCAAGCCCGACCGGGATTCGAACCCGGGACCCTTGGCGTCGCAGCGCGATGTGCTAACCGCTCGGCCACAGGGTCGGGCCGTATATTTTTGACGTAGAGATTTTAGTTCACCATCAATTTTCACTATGGGATTAATTAATTCAGACTGTAGATTAGTAATCTCAGCGTATAGGCTTGCATTCAAAGAATTTTGTAATATAAAAAAAATCAGATGTAAGTTTCTTAATACGTTCGTCTAATCTGGCAATATTTCTGGAATTATCCGGTATTTCCTGCCTTCTTCGATTTCCAAATATCACCATTTTTGTTTTGTATTATTTATTTATATTTTATTTTTATTTATTTATTTTATTTTTTGTTTCGGTTTTTTATATATTCATGAGAGTATAGATTATTCTTATTTCGATGAAGAGAGGAATTAGTTTATCATAATCGCCAATAATTTCTGCATAGAGGAAAATTTGTTTTTTCTACATCGTATGATGTGTTGGGAAACATATTATTGTGCTTAATTCTATAGAGATTTTTTCCTATATGGACCACAGCAGCATTAGGTGGTGAGATAGTTATCTGGATTTTCACTTTGACAGGGTTTTTGTATGATTGATGGTTGTTATTGAATACATATAGCTCTTTTCCGGTATTCACATCAACTTCGTACGAAATACTATTAAGATTAATAATAATAAACCCTCTCAATATCGGAAATTACTTGCATGCTGCTGTCTGGACTTCTCTCTATTTGGGGAATATGTAGCTTCTTATAACCAAATACATTCATTGACTTTTTATTTCTTTTTGGGATATTTTTATCATTTTAATATATTATATATTTTTAAGATATAAAATATGTTTTTATAAACTATGTCTACTTTGGTCTCATTTTTAAGAGTACGTTGAGACGAAGCGAATGAAATACCCGCACCGTTGTACGTTGTATAGTTCTCGAGATATGAGTGTTCAGTGTTTTAATAATTTGCAAGTGATCACTGGGTCAAGAAAACTATAAGACAAAATCTGTTACTTATTGTCTTTCTGTATTACACGCAAAGAAACAGATAACAATCTTTATTCCAAGTTGAATCTGTTTAGCCTATCATGTCACGAACTGTCATCTATCCCCTGTTCGCACACTACATATGTCAGTGTTACAAGCTAACATTGATTTCTCCACGTTCAATATGCGTGACCTCGCCATTCATTCATTCATTCAGCTTTTGTATCTCTGATTTTTTAGGAGGAGAGAAATGCAGAGGAAGGGGGTAATATTCCCCCCAAGACAGTATTTATTAACATAAGTTTCCCTAACTGACCAATGTCTCCACCTTGCAACAAAAAACATGTAACCTTAAGTAACCTGCACAAACAAAGACATGCTTCCCTCGGGAACCTTTGGCTTTTCCAAACAACACTGTTTCCAAATCAATAATATTACATAACTGAGTGTGCGTTACATCTCAGAGCTACTATTATCGACATAATATTTCTAACAGGGCATTGCCTCGTTGTTCTTACATATACCTGCATATTACAGAGCCTCCGAAGGGAGAGAAGTTATTTCTTATACAGTATTCCCATCTAGCAGCAAATAATTGTACTTGGAGAAACATGAAAGCAGAGAAGCATGTGTGTGTGTGTACGTAAGTGCTAGCCATCTAGTTGCCATGGAGAATACTAATATAGCTTTTATAACTAAGCATGCGTAACTTTCTATGAGTTAGTAACATTTAGCAATGCCTCAATGTTTGTACATACACTTGCATATTACACTTTTCCAAAAGGGGGAGGGGGTTACTAAAAAATAGAAATATGTGTGTGTAAGAACTTGTCACGTAGTTGCAAAAAAAGTACTTATCAGACACAAGTTTCATTACCTAATGCTTTATAACATGTTCAAGCAGTGACTGGATTTAGCTGAAAACCATAATAGAGCGCTCTTAAGTTGACGTAGCTAAGTTTTTGGGGCCCCCAATGTTACCATGATGTTGCTGATTAGTTATAAGCACAAACAGTGTGAAAAAATGTCATAACACTGGCAAATAAGAGAATATGCAAGTACGGTATCTTCGGTTCAGATAAAAATGGATTAAATGTATACTGGGGTATTTTGCAAAAATTTTTAAAATTGAACTTTGCGTTAAAAAAGAAATGGATTTCGCTTTAGTTATTTAAAAAATTTGAAATTTAAAAAAGTAGGGGTATCATAAGGGAAAATTATTTGAAACTTAGAATTTTATACAATAAAAATGGATTAGGATTTTTCGCAAAAATTAATTTTGAGTTTTTTGTAGTTAAGAAATCATATAAAACCTTGATTTTTTGTTAAATTACACTTAGAGAGCTCACTATGAAATTGATAGATTTTGGTCGGGTGGCCGCTCGTGCCCTTTCTCTAACTACTTATTTGTCGCATGAGTTTTTTTTACCGAAATGCAAGCTGTAGTGTATACGGTAGTGCAAGAGGCCTGTTTGATACCTGGCAACTTCTGAAGCAACGTGAACATATATACATATATAAATAATGGGCTTTAGCGTATTAGCTATTTTGAGCATGACATCTTACTGTCCTGCTTTGTGTGTAGACTATATTGAAGTGCAAGAGGCCTATTGTGGCCTGGTGATTTCTGATGACCCGTGAACAAAGTGTGATCTATTGTGAATTAAACTTACCTAAGTCACACACTCGCATACAGCTTACAGAGTAAAGTAGCTGTGACAGAAAAAACGAAAAGTAGTGCACGGCTTTGATTGGTCTAGACAGGTTCATGCACGATCTATCTTGAACTAAACTATCCTCACCCGCTCACCCACACACACACACACTATGCCTTAAAGAGTAAGGCTTTAATTTAACATGAAAGGGCTGAAGGTTGCCAACATACAAGATCTATTGCAAACTAAATTAACCTACGACATAAGCTTCGGACACAAGCGGACACACACCAGATAGAGTATAAGCAACTCACCTCTTGCAATTTTTTAAATATTTTATAACAGAGAAAATTAATCTACAATTGACAACACTCTACGAGCTGCTTTCGACGAGCAGTGTTACCAAACATACCTCCTTGCAAATATTTTTTTTCTATAGGCTAAAGCTAATCGTACGCAGATAGATGCTGGAATCATATACACGCAAAACAACCTAGCAGTGTATGTCAACTTACCTCATGTAAAAACATTACACTGTCCGGTTTTTCATAGGTTAATTAACATGCAACTAGCGATTATCAACATTTTTATGAGCATCTGATCAAAATAAGACGGACAGATAGAGAGAGTTACACAGTTTATATACATTTTCAACACATATACGGGGTTTAAAAAAATGGTAATATGCATTAACTATTTCACTCACTCCCTACAAAACAAAATAAAATAAAAATAACCGACAAACACACTTACTCTCATCCCTCTCCCAACAAAAACGTATTTCTCTCTGTTTTGTTTAGAGATGGGGATTGCCTAACCTATAATAAAATAACTACAGGTTTTTGATTCTAGGTGCCAGAACATAGTGGTTTTAGACTGCAAGTTCGCTTACTGTATTTTGCGTGTCTCTAGTTACCTAACGTGCAATTCCCCTCTCCCCTTATATTCTGCATAACTCTGATATGTACTTCCTATGTCGCGAAGAGTCGAGAACCTTCCACAGCTGTTTGTATTATATTGCATCAGATATTACGTTGCAAGAGTGAGTTGGCTGTGTATATAAAGGCTAGTCTCGCACATGGACAGGAATATAACCCCATGATAATTAGCTGGTGCCTCAAAATTATTGCATAACTTTAAAATATTGATAAAAAGGATATTTACTGCATTGTGCTTTCTTGCGAAGGTATTGTTGTAAACTATATTGCTTGTAAATGAGGAAACCGAAAAGCTCAGTCCCAGGCCGCTCATGGAAAAAAAAATATCAGGGACAGCAAGGAAGAGACATTTTGCGTGTACGTCACAAAGGTATTGTCTTATGGACTAACGATTATTTTTTTTCTTTTTTTTGCAGTCTAGTAATTTAAAAAAAAATATCTCGTGTTGTCGCTTATTTCAATGTCAGCGAGCGTGATATGCCACGTGCATGCGAAGAAGGGAAGGAGACTATAAAGAATAAATCACATTTCGATTTCAATACTTTCGGTAGTCTCAATTCACCTGCTATCTAGAAGGACACTGGACGCTAACTTTTGAGAATAGGTATAAGCGAGGGAAGGAGAGAGATGTTACATTTTTACTTATTTGCCTGTGTGTGATGAAAATAGTTATATATATATATATATATATATATATATATATATATATATATATAGCTCTATCGTGATACGAAAGTAATTTCCCCTGATTCAATCATAATCACGACTGTGAGTTTTCAGTATTGCTGAATATATAAGTTGGCTTGTTAGTATTCCAGTGGCGAAGGTGGAAACAAAGAGGGGACTGCGAGAGCGGTCACATCAGACAGGTGCTCCTGGTATCTAAAAAATCGTCTTACAGAAAAAAATGGTGTGTTAAGAAAAAAATATGTTATACCCGAATAATCGTGGAGTCTCGAGCATCTTCCAATCCTCATCTTCACGTTCAGCCAACAAGAAAAAAAAGTCACAAGGGACTGAAACATGGTTCGAATCTCTCGGTCTAGGTATGGATGCAGGCAGGAACGAAGTTTTGTGTGTAGACACAATTGATAATGGAAAAATGCCCTTCACCACGATAGCATAGTGCTAATGTTGTTCTTGCCTTGTTTCCATCATTGACATAGTGGTTACACCAACAACAAAAAAGCACTGTCTCCCATTAAGAAGTACTTCTCGAAATTAATCAACGACTCTCTCTTTCCAGTGTAGGGGGTAGAGCAAGCTTCCAGTTTGTATGAATAAGTTATTTTGTCCACTCCTGTTGGGCAACCCAGCAAAAATTTGAAAAAAAAACCTTCCTTGAGGAGTAAAAATAAAACGAACTGTTTCTTGGCACATTGCTACCAAGTTTAAACACACGTAATTACATGAAGAATAAGCATGCGCTGATTTATTTACTTCTTCTTCTCTCTTTCTGAAGGCATACGCGCTTCTTATTCAAGAACCGAAATATTTGTGCCTTTCCGTTTTATATTTAAATCGAATTTAAGGAGGGGTAGAGGGACAGAGTACCATGACAAATAGCTACTGAAGATTTAAGATGCGCCTGCCATATTCCTGCAGATTTTTTTATGTCTCCTCTTAAGTTAGTGTCTCGTACTTGTGTTTTCGGTTTCCAATATGGAGAGGTTAGAAACGAGTGTAGTAAATAAATAGTGAAATAAGAATCCCTGTTGGTTTAATCCTTAATATATACGTTGATAATAATATTGTTATTATCATTCTGCTGTAAATGATGTTATGATAGCCTAGGTGTTCTCCATCGCAATTTCAGAGTGGCAAATGTTTAACTTTATTAATAACATTAATTGTTGAATTTTATATTTCAATGTTCAATTAGGTTAAAGATAACTTTTCTGCATATTCAATTAATTCATTTGATTACAATGCAACAATGTCTTATCATTACGTCATACGCTTCAACGTTTTCTTAGTCGTCTAAACGTTTGGCAAAACCTTTTTGGTTACGAAGATACCAGGAGAAGAGAGAGAGAGTGGTTGATTAATTTCGAGAAGCACTCCTTAATAGGGGACAGTCATTTTTCTTGTTGGTGTAATCACTATGTTATTGATGGAAACAAGGCAAGAACAACATTAGTACTATGCTATCGAAGTGAAGGGCATTTTTCCATTATCAATTGTGTCCAAACACAAGACTTCAGGCCTGTCTGCATCCATACCTAGACCGAGGAATTCGAACCATTACTCAGCCCCTCGTGACTTTTTTTTCCTTGTTGGCTGAACGTGAAGATCAGGATTGGAAGATGTTCGAGACTCTCCGTTCATTCGGGTATAACATCTTTCCTTTCCTAAAACTCCATTTTTTTCTGTAAGAGGTTTTTTTTAGATACCAGGAGCACCTGTCTGACGTGACCGCTCTCCTTGCCACCGCTTTGTTTCCTCCTTCGCCACTGGACCGCTAACAAGCCACTTCTATGCAATTCATAACCGTTGGGTGATATGTAAATATATTCAGCAATACTGAAAACTCACAGTCGTGATTATGATTCAAGCAGAGGAAATTACTTTCGCATCACGAATGAAAGATATATATATATATATATATATATATATATATATTTATAAAAATATTTTCATCACACACAGGCAAATAGGTAAAAATGTAACATCTCTCTCCTTCCCTCGCTTATAGCTATTCTCAAAAGTTAGCGTCCAGTATCCTTCTAGATAGCAGGTGAATCGTGTCTAGCGAAAGTATTGAAGTCGAAATGTGATTTATTCTTTATGGTCTACCACCCTTCTTCGCATGCACGTGGCATATCACGCTCGCTGACATTAAAATAAGCCACAACACGAGAGATTTTTTAAAAAATTACTAGACTGCACAGATTATAACTCCTAACTAGGTCTGTTTAATAAAGAAAACAATAATCGTTAGTCCATAAGACAATACCTTTGTAACGTACACGCAAAGTGTCTCTTGCTTGCTGTCCGTGATAATATTTTTTTCCGTGAGTGGCCTGGGACTGAGCTTTTCGGTTTCCACATTTACAAACATTATAGTTTACAACAATACCTTCGCTAGAAAGCACAATGCAGTAAATAACCTTTTTATCAATATTTTAAAGTTATGCAATAATTTTGAGGCACCAGCTAATTATCATGGCGTTATATTCGTGTCCATGTGCGAGACTAGTCTTTATATACACGGCCAACTCACTCTTGCAATGTAATATCTGATGCAATATAATACAAACAGCTGTGGAAGGTTCTCGACTCTTCGCGAAACAGGAAGTACATATCAGAGTTATGCAGAAGATAAGGGGAGAGGGGAATTGCACGTTAGGTAACTAGAGACACGCAAAATACAGTACGCGAACTTGCAGTCTAAAACCACTATATTCTGGCACCTAGAATCAAAAACCTGTAGTTATTTTTTTATAGGTTAGGAGATCCCCATATCTAAACAAAACAGAGAGAAATACGTTTTTGTTTGGAGAGGGATGAGAGTAAGTGTGTTTGTTGGTAATTTTTATTTTATTTTGTTTTGTAGGGAGTGAGTGAAATAGTTAATGCATATTACCATTTTTTAAACCTCGTATATGTGTGGAAAGTGTATATAAACTGTCTAACTCTCTCTATCTGTCCGTCCTATTTTCATCAGATGCTCATAAGAATGTTGCTAGCTGTAAGTTAAATTTCTCCGTTATAAAATATAAAAAAAATGCAAGGGGTGAGTTGCTTATACTCTATCTGGTGTGTGTGTGTGTTTGTGTCCGTAGCTTCTGTCGTAGGTTACTTTAGTTTGCAATAGATCTTGTGTATTGGCAACCGTCAGCCCTTACAAGTTAAATAGCAGCCTTACTCTATAATGCATAGTGTGTGTGAGGTTGAGCGGGTGAGGTTAGTTTAGTTCACGATAGATCGTCCATGGACCTGTCTCGTCCAATTAGAGTCGTGCACCACTTTCTGTTTTCAGTCAGAGCTGATTTACTCTGTAAGGCTGTATGCGAGTGGGTGAGTTAGGTAAGTTTAATTGACAATAGATCACACTTTGTTCACGGGGCTTCAGAAATCTTCAGGCAACAAGCAGGCCTCTTGCTCTTCCATATACACTACACACCTACCAGAACAGTAAGATGTCATGCGCAAAATAGCTAATACGATAAAACCCTTATTTATGTATGTATATATGTTCACGGTGCTTCAGAAGTTGCCAGGTAACATGCAGGCCTCTTGCACTACGGTATACACTACAGCTGGCAGGTCGGTAAAAAAAACTCATTTGACAAAGAGCCAATAAGTTGAAGCACCCTATTTATATATGTATGTTCATGGGGCGTCAAAAATTGTTGTGCCATGGCCAATTGCACTTCGGTATACACTACAGCTATCAGGATCAGTACCACTAATGATTTGTTTTCTTGTTCTTCTTTTATTTCCTTGTGCAAGAATTTCTAATACGCGGAAACGTGTTATATATATATGTAAACTTTCGCATCTGGAAAGCTGTATGTTTGTGTGTATAATACTTACTTTAAACATGAAATTAATTTATTACGAAAAAATGCAAAATATCCCAATATCAATTCGATCCATCTATCTGAATCGAAGATACTGTTTACATAATCCCATATCACCATATGCACCAATTAGTCTCTTACACTGTTGTGCTCAAATAGCTTAAGTTAATTATCGATATTTCATAGAAACTAATCATTTGCTTAAGGACGGTATGCGAAATATGCAAATTCATGATATTTAGCACAATGCTACTTCTAGCAAATAACTACGTCAACTCAAGAGCGCTCTAATATATGTCTTCAGTTAATCGTATTGCTAACGGAAGTTGTCTAAAAATCTTTGAGTATTGAAAGAAGTTGATCTTGTCCGAGTACCCCACACTCTGCGAATAAATTTGTTTGCTCCTAAATGGTGCTGGCGGCATGATCCTGTTGTCATGGCAATTCGCACTGTGTCTCCTTCGCATCTCTTGGTAGTATAAAATTTGTCATAATTTATACATTATAATATATTTAATACATACATAATTTGTTACATAAGCAACAGGTTTCCCACACAAAATTAGATTTAATGAATGGGCTCGTTTTTGGACAGTAAACTTAATCATAAATATTAACTGTACATCAAAAATTAAAATTGTGTTTATCTCATGTCGAACTAGAAATAAATAAATCAAAGATTAAGTATGTAAACATTTCGCTTTAGTAGAAGGATTGGAGGGGTTCAAAATAATACTTGGTACGAGGTCTATTATTTTTATTAATTAAAGAACAATGGGAAACCTATTTTGACATTGTTTTGCTGATTTTATACTATTGCAAATCTGTGATTTTTCATCTCATACTTCGTACGAGTACATACATTTTAGGGGTTCAAAGTAACACTTGGTACGAGCCGTATTATTTTTATTAACTTAAGTACAATGCAAAACCTATTTTGACGATGTTTTTGTAGATTTTATACTTTGTACGAGCACATATATTTTAGGGGTTCAAAGTCACGCTTGGTACGAGGCCTATTGTTTTTATTAATTTAACCACAATGGAAAACCTATTTCGATGATGTTTTTTTTTTATACTATTGCAACTCTGTGTTTTTTCATCTCACACTTGGTACGAGTGTCATAATTTCTTTCGAGTTAAAGTACGTAACACCCACACAAACTCAGACCTACACTTACACCCACACAAATTTACTTCCGGTCTACTTCCGGTTTACTTCCCGTCGACTTGACAGACAACTGTGGGTTGCAATGTTATGCAACAAGTTATTACAAAATATTATGATGACCCGTATCTAACGTGTTGTTTTCTGATTGGTTGGTTATGACGTAATGGGTGTCTTCTGATTGGCTTACTGTTTCGGATGTTTTCTTCCGCGCTTAGATTACTTAAAGGGTTTTCGCATTACAGATCAGTCAGTATCGTGAGAGAGTTTGAAGAGTACGGTCTTGTCGCTGCAGTGCTCCTCATAATTTTTTTGTTAAAATTTAAGTATTTAATTTATTTTAAAGCTACATACTATTTTATTCATTTAAGTTTAAAAAGTGATTTTTTTCATAGTAATTTCGGTCAGATTGATTTTTGATGTGATCAGATGTTACTTGTTGTCTCCGGAAATTTTGTATAAATAACATAGCTGAAAATTTTATCGTAATAGCTACAATTATTTTATTTCGAAGGTTGTTCAAGTTATTTTTCACATAGATTGAAATTGTATGAATTTGTATTTGTATTGAATTTTGTATTTTTTTCCCGAGAAAATTTATATATAAATACCAGAGCTGAAAAATATTATAATTAAAACTACTGTTTTTTAAGTTACATTCTATCAATATTCTTAAGTTTAAAAGTGTTTTCTTTCTAGTAATTGAATCTTATTGAATTTTGAGTTGAATGTGCGTCTTAGTGTTATTTACTTAAAGTATATTAAAAAATGTCATCTACCAATTTCATCGAATGTGTTATTTGTGATAAATTAATCTCCAAAATTAATATTAGCAAGAATAGTACAAGATGTAGCGAAACAGGTTCAAAGATAAATCGTTTGTTACCTACTAAGCCTTGTACTCAATGTTCAAAAATAATTAGCATACCTAATTTAAGTAAACACATGAAAATTTGCAAGGCATCAACCGAATATGGAACAATGAAAAGAAAAATTTATCATCCTCAAACTGAAGCTTCTACTTCCAAACAAATTAAGATGTCTAATTACCAAAAGCCGATTAGATCTACATTCAACAACCAACTCCTAGATTTTCTTTTGACTTCGAAACCAGTTTTTCTACTGGAATTAAAACATCTATCATAAATATTTTGAAAAATAAACTGGAAAACAACTCCATATAAGTATATGTTGATCTAATCTGTAAATATGAGAAAACCGATGGTACAAGAAATATTTTTTTTCTCAAAAGGAAAAACTAAGTTCCTTATTTGGCAGACATTGATAATTTGAATGTTTTTTATTCTAATCTTAGTAGTGAATTGATTAGGAAACAAGATGAATTCGAGGCTAAGGGATCAGGTTGGTTTTTATGTAGAAGTCCTCACAGATTAATCGCTTATGTAAACAAATTTACACCTTTTTCTGCTTCGAGCTATGTTCCACTTCCGGTAGAAATTCAGCATAAGAGAGCCGTGCTAAATATTCATAACACTGACAATAAGTGTTTTATGTGGTGCATTTTAGCGGCACTTGAACCGATTCATTGTTCAAATAATCCATGTCACGTTAGTCATTACACGCAATATGTAGACGAGATTGAATATGGAATACAGACATCAAATACCCTGTTGTTTTTTCTGACATAACAAAGTTTGAAAACAGGGCACGAAGTAGAGAAGAAGAACGATTAGCTATAAATGTATATTCGTATACTTCCGTTAAGCATTTTGTGCATCCCGTTAGGATAACTAATATTGTTGATGAGGAAGCCGTGGAAATCAATCTGCTTCTTATTGCTGACGATGATGTTCATCATTACACGCTAATTCATTAACTCTCTCGCTTGGTCAGAAGCCAAACAACCAATCTTGATGCACACATCGAAGTTTGTCCAAGGTGTTTAACCGTATTCGACGATCGTGACCGACTTAATTACAAACATTTCCAAAATCAAGAAATTGTTTGTAAATTTTTCGCGATTTGAATCTAGGATCTGATACTAATTTTCTAAATTTATTGTTATCTGAAACCAATTTTATGTCTATATGCTTTCTGACGTTCTCCATCGTTTTTTCATTATAGGCAATATTTATTAGTTTATAAAAATCTTAATCTAATTCTGAAATGGCAGCTGTTCTGTGTATCGTGTTGGTCTCAATATAAGATTTTAACCATGGAAAGTGTTTGAACTTGAGAATTCTTCTCACATTTACTACCTGAACACCCTTCCCAATCAAAAAATGCAGATTCTTGTAGTGGACGACATATCTCTCTTTTCTCTCCAGAGTTAACAAAGCTTGCTTCGATTAGAATCAGGTTGACATTTAATTTCGGGAGCCGGAGGTAAATGGAAAAAATAACATGCTAATTATTTGGAAATTCAATGTCCACATCAATAAACAGACCAAATTCACGATCGTCGAAATGATTAATATCAATTGAAATGGGATCTATCCACTCGAATCCTCCGTATGGAAGTTTTTGTATCATTGCGAATCCGTAGAGATTGTTTACGTCAGCGTAAAAAATGTAATTCGACGGTCTATTTGCATCGTATTGATTCTCAGACATGTGAATATTGTTGCATTTGCGTATCTCTGCGAGCATTGCACCATATCCCCACGTATCCCCCTTTTTATAAAAAGTAACATGTCCACATCCGATATCAATTCCAACTTGATCCTGGTCTGGAGCAACATAGCAGACCACGCCAAACCAGGAAGACTGTGGAAGTATGCTGGATCTAATTTATAACTATGTATTGCATTGATTTAATAACAGCTGAGTTAATTAAATATGGTGAATTCATTAATATGTCAATTTCATAAATTAATTTGTTTAATATGGAATAAAGAAGAAATCCGTCAACAGTGGAAAGAATCCATAATTGTTCCAGTGTTTAAAAAAGGTGATAAAATAAACTGCAATAATTACCGTAGAATTTCTCTACTCTCAACAACATATAAAATATTATCTAACATTCTTTTAACAAGACAAACCCCATATGCTAGTGAAATTATTGGTGATTATCAATGTGGATTTAAACGTAACAGATCAACTACAGATCAAATTTTTCACATCAGACAGACACTCGAAAAAATTGGGAATATAATCAAAATGTCCATCAGCTATTCATTGATTTCAAAAAAGCATATGATTCGGTCCAAAGATATAAATTATATAATATATTAGTAGAGTTTGGAATACCTAAGAAGCTTGTTAGTATGATAAAAGTATACACCAGTGAAACAGAAAGTAAAATTCGTGTGGGTGTTAATATGTCTGACCAATTTACAATTCATGATGGGTTAAAACAAGGAGATGCATTATCTCCATTGCTCTTTAATTTTGCCTTAGAATTTGCTGTTAGGAAGGTAAAAGAAACTAAAGAAGGACTAAAATTAAATGGTGTGACTCAGTTGTTAGCATATGCAGATAATGTAGACTTACTGGGGGATGATGTGAATACAATTAAGAATAATGCTAAAATATTTTTCAAAACTGCTAAAGAGATAGGTTTGGAAGTTAACAAAGAGAAAACTAAATATATGCTTACAGGCCGAAACCAAGTGTTAGGTAATAATCAAAATCTAATTATTGATAACAACTTGTTTCAATCAGTTTCCAAATTCAAATACTTAGGAGTAATATTAACAAATGAAAATTATATTAAAGAGGAAATAAAAAGTAAGCTTAATTCAGGAAATGCATGTTACTTCTCTCTTCATAAACTTTTGTCTTCTCGTTTAATATCTAAGAAACTAAAAGCTAAAATATACAAAAGATTAATTTTGCCTGTAGTATTATATGGATGTGAAACTTGGTCCCTTACATTGAAAGAGGAACATAAATTGAGAGTATTTGAAAATAAGATCCTTAGGAAAGTCTTTGGACCTAAAAGGGATGAGGAGACAGGTGAGTGGAGAAGGTTACATAATTTAGAACTACATAATTTGTATTCATGTCCAGATATTATTAGAATAATTAAATCAAGAAGACTTAGGTGTTCAGGCCATGTGGCACGAATGGGAGAGGAAAGAGGAGTTTACAGGATTCTTGTTGGAAAACCTAATGGTAAGAGACCTGTAGGAAGGCCAAGACGAAGATGGAGGGACAACGTTGAGATAGACCTAAGGGAAATCGGTAGGGATGGAAAAGAGTATATAGAACTTGCTCAAGATAGGGAAAGATGGAAGGCCTGTGTTGCTGCAGCCATGAACCTTCCGGTTTAAGAAGGCTAGGGAGTTAGTTAGTTAGTTAGTTGTTTTTCTGAATACCTGAAAAACATCAGCAAGTATTGTTGCATCTAATTTGAGATATGCATCGTGATAATCGAAGAGAGTATTGCATCTCAATTCCTTCTATATTAATTTGGCATGTTCGTATTCTTCATTCATAATTCCGTTTTGTTTCAGTTAACTGAAGAATTCTTTTTGAGTTGGGAGAGTGTCGTCATAAACTAATTATTTATCACTTGCAACATGGAATGTCAGGACTTTGTTAAGATCTGGGAAAATTAATGAAGTGTCAAATGAGATATTAAAATTTAGGTATGATCTGGTTGCACTTCAGGAATTTAGATGGCAGGGGCAAGGAAGAATTGATAAGCCAGGGTACACATTATTTTATAGTGGACCAGAGAGGAGGACCGGACAATTCGGCTTTATAATAACCAAGAAGATGAGAAGTCTTATGGAATTTGATGCAATTAATGAAAGGATGTGTAGAATACGGTTGAGAGGAAGATTTAGAAATATAACAATAATAAATGCACATGCGCCTACAGAAGAGAAAGATGAGAACGAGAAAGAAGAGTTCTATGACAATCTGGAACATGCATGTGGAAAGATCCAAAAGTATGATACGGTAACCGTATTGGGCGACTTTAATGCTCAGATAGGAAAGGACAAGAATCAACAAAGGGTTGCAGGGCGGCATACTCTACATGCAGAAAACAATGAGAATGGGAACCTCCTTTGCCAGTTTGCTGTCAGGAACAACATGATCATAACAAGTACCTGTTTCGAACATAAAACAATTCACTTAGGAACGTGGAAGGCACCTAACGGAACAATAAGCCAGATTGATCATATACTGGTTAATGCACGTCATGCCTCATCAGTTATTGATGTGAGAAGCTGCAGAGGGCCCAATTCTGATAGCGACCACTACCTGGTAAAATTAGTAATGAGGGAAAAATGGATAGCGGTGCAAAGAAACGAGATGGCCAAGAGAAAGAAGTGGAATATGAAAAAAATGAAAGACGAAGAAGTTATTAGTGAATATGTAAGTAAGGTACAGAGTAAACTGAAGGAGAAAGAGAATAACAGACTTCGAGTGGTTGAGGAACAATGGGAAATAATAGAAGGAGTGATAAAGGAGGCAGCACAAGAAACTTTTGGAGAAGAGAAAACTAAAAGGAATGAGTGGTTTGATGAAGAGTGCATACAGGTTATAGATGAAAAGAATAAAGCTAGAGAGATAATGCTACAGAGGGAAACTCGAAGTAATACTGAGAAGTATAAAGAACTAAGAAGGAAAACACATAGGGTATGCAAGGAAAAGAAGAAAATGATGTATAAAAAGAAGATGCAAGAAATAGAAGAATTAAATCAGCAAAGTGAAATAAGAAAATTCTATGGAGCTATAAATAGAATGAAAATAGGATTTGAGCCAAGAATAGAAGTATGTAAGCATACGAATTGGAAAGTAATTGTAGAAGAGAATCAGATACTCTATATACGGGCAGATCACTTTAAAGAGATTTTGAGTAAAGTGGAAAACCGAGAAGAACGAGAGCAGTATAATAGGAATATACAAAATAGGGATGGTCATGAGGTACAAGTACATAGTATTGAAGAAGTTGAATTTGTAATGAAGAAAATGAGTAATAATAGAGTTCCAGGCGAGGATGAAGTGATAATTGAACTTATCGAACTTCGTGGTAACGCATTGTTGGCAGCAATACATAGATTGATTGTAATGATATGGGAAAATGAAACAATGCCACATAAATGGAAATCTGGAATAATATGCCCAATTTATAAGAAAGGTGATAAATTGATATGCGGAAATTACAGGGGCATCACACTTCTTAGTGTGGTCTATAAGATCTTGTCAGGATTGATCAGTGAGAGAACAAAATGTTACACAGAAGATATACTGGGAGAGTACCAATGTGGATTTCGCCCTGGCAGAAGCACTACTGATCAGATTTTTATAATTAGACAGATGAATGAAAAGTTCTATGAACATGATGTGGATTTGCATTTTTTATTTGTTGACTTCAGGCAGGCTTTTGACAGTGTTAATCGAAATGAACTGTTTAAGGTACTTGAAGAGTATAATATTCCCCTCAAAATAATAAGACTAATAAGAATAACTATGAGTGGTACTAACGCACGAGTGAAAGTTTGTAGTAAACTGAGCGAAGAGTTTAAATTCAATACAGGAGAGAAACAAGGGGATGGCCTTTCAGCAGTATTATTTAATCTAGCATTGCACAAGGTACAGAATGTAGTTGATCAAAAGGGAACCATATTTGGAAAATCCAGTCAAATATGTGCATATACAGAAGATGTTACAATCATTTCTAGAACAATAAGAACACTTAAACAAATCTATGAGCAAATGGAAAGAGAAGCAATAAAAATAGGGCTCAATGTAAATCAAAAAGAAGACAAAGTATATGAGAATGTCTAACTCTGAGATCAGAAGAGCACCTCAAGATCTGACAATTGGAGATAATAAGTTTGAGGGAGTTCCTTGTTTTAAATATCTGGGGACAATGGTATATAGTGATAATGATATGAGTAAAGTAATAAAGGAAAGAATACAGGCAGGCAATCGTGCATATTTTGCAAATATGCAGTTGATTAGAAATAGACTGATCGCAAGAAATACAAAGCTTAAAATTTATAAGACACTGGTACGACCAGTTGTCACTTATGGATCAGATAATTGGACTTTGAAACTGTCAGATGAAAATGCCCTCAGAATATTTGAGAGAAGAATATTAAGAAAGATATATGGACCTGTGAAGGAAGATGACGACTGGAGAATAAGATATAAAGCAGAGCTAGATGATTTAATAAAAGGTTAAGATATAGTGAGATTTGTCAAAGCCCAGAGAATAAAGTGGTTGAGGCATGTGGAGAGAATGGTGGAAGACCGGATGCCAAGAAGAATGTTGAAAGGAAAGCTTCACCATGCAAGATGGAAGGGCAGGCTCCGACTTTGATGGATAGATGACGTCGCTGCAAACTTGCGGACAATGAAAATTAAAGGATGGAGGAGAAGAATTGATGATAGATTGGAATGGAGGCTGATTGTGGAGGAGGCCAAGGCCTACCAAGGGCTGTAGAGCCAGAAAGAGAGAGAGAGAGAGTGTGTCATCGTCAAATTTAGATTCATCGGTTACATATTCGTAAGGATAAATGCCTTTAAATTTAATCAGTTCTACGTGTATGTTGGGAAAACTAGCTTTTGTAATTTTAAATTGTTCGTCAGTAAGTTTACTCGCTAAAGCATCGACACTTGCCGATAGGAATCTAAAAGAATCTAGAAACCTCATCTCTATCATTTCATTCGTTCCTGGAATTTTAACTTTCTCACTTGGAAATATAACGTTCTTCGTCTTTAGCAAGAATATCTATTTTTTGCGTATCGTATCCAAGGTTCCTAATTAAAAAATGGAAGTCGTAATTGGATTCATTATGAAAAAATATTGGTACGAATTTAGGCTTCTGGATTTTCATGTTGCAGGTTTTTCAGATTCCAGTAATGTAGTTTCCGGTGAAATGATTATGGTGAAATACTTTCCGATTCTCATCCGTGAACAATTGATCAAACACCGGACACGTTTCAATGTTATTGTAAGATTGAAGTTCATCACTGGATAATGGAAGCGTTGGTTTCGATTGGCATAAGAAGCTGCCAATTTTCTCAACCTCCTCCACCATCATTTAAAAAAGAGTTCAATATCATTCGGTTAGCGATATATATATATATACATATATATATATATATATATATACATATACATATATATATATATATATTCTATCGTGCCAAACAACAACATGTCCAAAACTATTTGGATCATGAAGCTGGTACTGTGTTGTGGACGAAAATTTGGGATCCGGATCGCAATAGGACAATGGTTTGAGAAAAGAATCAAAGTCTGCAATGATAATGGCCGGAAGTTCCAACAAGGCCTTGTACATTTTAAATTCTTCGAATTCATTTGCTTTGGGCATCAACATGAGAGCCGGTCTGTTGACTCCACACTAGAATTTATGTTCATCAAGTTTATGTTTGGCAATTTCTTGATTTTTGAAATGTTGGTAATTACGTCGGTCACGCTCGTCGAATACGGTTAAACACCTTGGACAAACTTCGATATGTGCTTCAAGCTTGGTTGTTTGGCTTCTGATCAAGCGGAAGAGTGAACGAATTAGCGTGTAATTATGAACATCATCGTCAGCAATAAGAAGCAGATTGATTTCCACGGCTTCGTCATCAACAATATAAGTTATCCTAACGGGATGCACAAAATGCTTAACGGAAGTGTACGAATATACATTTATAGCTTATCGTTCTTCTTCTCTATTCCGTGCCCTGTTTTCAAACTTTGTTATGTCAGAAATAGCAACAGGGTATTTGATGTCTGTATTCCATATTCAATCTCGTCTACATATTGCGTGTAATGACTAACGTGACATGGATTATTTGAACAATGAATCGGTTGAAGTGCCGCTAAAATGCACCACATAAAACACTTATTGTCAGTGTTATGAATATTTAGCACCGCTCTCTTATTCTGAATTTCTACCGGAAGTGGAACATAGCTCGAAGCAGATAAAGGTGTAAATTTGTTTACATAAGCGATTAATCTGTGAGGACTTCTACATAAAAACCAACCTGATCCCTTAGCCTCGAATTCATCATGTTTCCTAATCAATTCACTACTAAGATTAGAATAAAAAAACATTCAAATTATCAATGTCTGCCAAATAAAGAACTTAGTTTTTCCTTTTGCGAAAAAAAATATTTCTTTTACCATCGGTTTTCTCATATTTACAGATTAGATCAACATATACTTTTATGGAGTTGTATTCCAGTTTATTTTTCAAAATATTTGTGATAGATGTTTTAATTTCAGTCAAAAAACTAGAAATATCACATCCTGGTTTCGAAGTCAAAAGAAAATCTAGGAATTGGTTGTTGAATGTAGATCTAATCGGCTTTTGGTAATTAGACATTTCAATTTGTTTCGAAGTAGTAGCACAGTTTCAGGATGATAAATTTTTCTTTTCAATGTTCCATATTCGGTTGATGCCTTGCAAATTTTCATGTGTTTACTTAAATTAGCTATGGTAATTATTTTTCAACATTGAGTACAAGGCTTAGTAGGTAACAAACGATTTATTTTTGAACCTGTTTCGCTACATCTTGCCCTATGCTTGCTAATATTAGTTTTGGAGTTTAATTTCCCACTAATAACACATTCGATGAAATTGGTAGATGACATTTTTTTAAAAAGCTTTAGTAAATAACACTAAGGCCCACAATCAACTCAAAATATAATAACATTCTATTTACTAGAAAAAAAACACTTTTAAACTTAAGATAATTGATAGAATGTAACTTAAAAAAACAATAGTTATAATTATAATATTTTTTTCAGCTCTGGTATTTATATATACATTTACAAAATACAAAATTCAATACAAATACAAATTCATACAAATTCAATCTGTGTGAAAAATAACTTCAACCACCTTCAAAATAAAATAATTGTAGCTATTACGATAAAATTTTCACCTATGTTATTTATACAGAATTTCCGGAGACAACAAGTAACATCTGATCACATCAAAACTCAATCTGATCGAAATTACTATGAGAAAAGAATCACTTGATACACTTTTTAAACTTAAAATAATAAAATAGTATGTAGCTTTAAAATAAATTAAATACTTAACTTTTAACAAAAAAATTATGAGGAGCACTGCAACAAAACGTCCGTACTCTTCAAACACACTCATGATACTGACTGATCTGTAATGCGAAAATCCTTTAAATAACCTAAGCGCGGATGAAAACATCCGAAACAGTAAACCAATCAGAAGACACCCATTACGTCATAACCAACCAATCAGAAAACAACACGTTAGATGCGGGTCAACGTAATATTACGTAATAACTTGTTGCATAACATTGCAACCCACAGGTGTCTGTCAAGTAGACCGGAAGTGAACCGGAAGTAAACCGAAAGTATAACGGGAGTAAACAGGATGTAGACCGGAAGGAAACCGGAAATAGACCAGAAGTAAATTAGTGTGGGTGTAACTGTAGGTGTGTAGTACGTGTTACGTACTTTAACTCGAGAGAATTTATGACACTCGTACCAAGTGTGAGATGAAAAAACACAGATTTGCAATAGTATAAAATCAACAAAAACATCATCAAAATAGGTTTTCCATTGTTGGTAAATTAATAAAAACAATAGGCCTCGTACCAAGCGTGACTTTGAACCCACAAAATATATGCTCGTACGAAGTATAAAATCTATAAAAACATCGTCAAAATAGGTTTCACATTGTACTTAAATTAATAAAAATAATATGCCTCGTACCAAGTATTACTTTGAACCCGTAAAATATATGTACTCGTACGAAGTATGAAATGAAAAATCACAGATTTGCCATAGTAAAAAATAAACAAATACATCGTCAAAATAGGTTTTCCATTGTACTTAAATTAATAAAAATAATATTCCTCGTACCAAGTGTTATTTTGAACACCTCCAATCCCTCTGCTCGATTTACACTTTGAAAAACGAATATTGCATGAGGGAGAAAAATAAACAGGAAACTGAAAGTTATGAGACCGGAAAATTGAACAAGATCACGGTCACTACAAATACCATTATGTTTTTTTTGTCACGACATTAATAAAAACAGGTAACATATGGGGTCTGTATAGAACTGCAATTTAAAAATTAGAATTCCGAAATCAGTATATATTGCGTTGGAGCATAAGTGCGTTGCCTTAGTCGCATGTTACGGATTAAGTTGGTGGTCTTGGGTTCAAATTCCACTCAGTGTACGTTAATCTATTTTTCAAGCGACTATCATCAGCGTTCTGAAGACACCTAGCGAGTCACGTGAAGATAAACAGTTCTAGCAGGTCCTAGAAATTTGTAGCAGCAACAGCCACTAACATTTTTCTGGCGTAGAAGCGGCATGGTGGTACTACTCTCGACAGTATTCGGACCCCCTTCTTCTGTCGAAATATTTGTATTGTTATTTCCAAGTCCCTCCACCAGCGTTGAAAAACCTAAAATTGCGAAAACACACACAAACACACGCTGGGAGATTTCGACGATGTGTAGAGTGCCTGTACGAAATGTATATATATATTTTTTTTTCACCAAAACTTTTATGATTGCTCGGAGGTTCGAACGTAACGTAAAAACTAAAAAAAATAGTACATCGTAGAAGATTACTTCGAGGGCCCTCAAGGACGTGAAAACCCAAAAAATACATCGTAGAAGATTACTCCGAGTGCCCTTCTCACTTATGATGAAATTTTTACTTATTCTGACGTAGAACGTCGTAAAAATAAAAAGTGGGTCAAAAGACCTTGCCAGCCTCCCACGCTTCACCTACTACAAAAGTAGGTCAACGTATGCCTCCAGCCCCTGCCTTTTCACTTACTAGACAAGTAGGTCAAAGCCCATACGGGTTCCAACTACTCGAGAAAGATCTTAAATAAATATTATAGGTTAAGTTATATCACGTACGATCGTAAGAAAGTAAATACGTAACCAAAAAAACAACACTTGGAGGTTAACTTGGCCCGTAAAAGGTTTTACAAAATTATATATTAAATTATATCACGTAAGATCGTGGCGTACATACAAAGGATGAGATATTAAAAACCGAGTTGTACTGGAACGTCATCGAACGTTATAAAATCCACAAACAAATCGTCATAATACGATAAAACTAAGACTAAATCCATAGAAAAAAGGGATGGCGTAGAAACGAACTTATTATACTACTTGCGTCTATTTAGAGAACCTCAATTTTTTTATATTTTTTTTTACATCCATGGACAATACCGTACTGTGACTGGTGAAAAGATTCACGCCCATATGCAAAGTGTAAGATGTTTGTTCTTTTAAAATTTACTTTTCTGTCACTTACGGAACGTGATGATGAAGATTGGAAGACATATTCATCATCCATGCTCAAGACTCTCTGTGCATTCGGGGTAGCGTCATGCGTATAACACCTTTGTTTTCCTTATGCCCTGCAAGAGGGCATTTTAGATATGCAGATTCAGTCTACCGAGAGTGCCTGTCTGATGTGACTACCCTTGTCTGTCTCTTTGCCCCCTCATTGCTTCCAACTTCGCCACTGGACAGTTAGGCATATACGTGTGGTTAACAAGCCAACTGCCACAGTCTTCACTTACACGAGACTTATAGTTAAAAATCTTTTGTACACTAATTCTTAGTTGTTGGCTGATATGTAAAAATTATTCTGCAATACTGAAAACATACACTCATGATGATTCAAGGAAGCATTTAAAAACTTCTTGTTAATAACTCGGAAACACACACACTTACCGCAGCGGAAATTGCTTCACCTCGCATCATCACGAGACAGCCGTATGCATGACATCATTTCATCACATAGGCAAAGGGGTAAAATGTAAGATCTTTCTCTCCTTCCCCGGCTTTTAGCAATCTTCAAAAATTATCGTTCAGTGTCCATGTGCCACGGAACTTTCTATAAAGCCGGTGAATCGTGACTAGCAAAGAAAGTATTGAATCTAAATGTGAATTACCCGTTATCATCTCCCTCCCTTCTTTGCATGCACGTCGCATATGACGCTGGCTGACTTTCGAATAAGAGGAAAGGCACCGCCATGCTCACATGTGCCAGATTGTACTCATATATTTTTGGAGGCACGCAGAAAGAAAAATAATGTGTACACCTGTATAGGTCAAGATTCATTATGTGGAAATAAACTTCATTTTTTTCTAAAGTGCATTTTATGCCAGGGACTGCAATTTTTACAGTTTCTATAGTGTCATGTGCCTTCACCAGATATCGAACTCTGGATTTCTTGATTACAAGACAGCACAGGTTATAACTAATAAGTAAACGAAATAGGTCTTTTAAAATAATTATCATCAGTTCATATGACAATACTTTTTGTGACGTACGCGCATAGTACCTTGCTTGCTGTCCGTGCTCAAGATTCCTTTTTTTTGCTATTGGAGCTTACAGAATTTGAATAACTTGAGGGTCCTGGGGGCTGAGGTTTTTGAGCATACCTTGCATTCCACATTTACAAACAATACCGTTTAGAATATTACCTTCAGTAGAAAGCGCAATGCAGTAAACGTCGATTATCGATGCTTCAAGTTACGCAATGAGATTTGGTCGCAAATAATTTTGATGTGGGAGGAGGGCGTCACATTCGTGTCCATGTCCGAGACCAGTCCATCTTTGCTTTCCACCTGTTTGTAAAAAGAGAGGCAGAAATATTTTATACTGTAGGACCCAAATCTGACGAAACAGCAAAACTCAACAGATATTATATTGAACTTTAGAAAAATATGTGTGAAAATCTCGCCCATTGGCAAGGCAGAAGGGAAGAGCACGTAACGAATAATTTCTGTTTTCGCTGCTGCTGAAAAAATCAGAAACAACATTCCCATTTTTGACCTTCAGACCTTGTTCCGTGTTAGAAATGTCAATAACCATTGCTTTAAAAAACTATAGCTTCACTCGCAATTAACGTTAATAAACATAAAATTTGCTTTCTTCCTTAAAACCTTTTACAATTCTTCATGCAGCATATGGAATCTTTTAGTTTCACATTATTACGATGACGATACTTTATGGTAGCATGTTGTACCTTTATAGGAAAAAAAATAAAAAAAACCATTTTCACATCTCCTAGCTTCAAAAGAAAATCCACCCAGTTACTTTTCTTAGTGTATGTGACAGTTAGCGAAAGTGTATGAAGTACGTTATCGAATCATACTCCTGGCGTGATGTGGCACGGAAGTAGATTGTTATCTTCAGGAAATTGTTGTAACAGGAGCACACACACAGGATGAAAAAAGGAGGTTGTGAGTGAAAACTAGTATCCCTGCACAAATGTTTGCATCCTTAAAGTTCATTAATTTATATATTAATTCTGGACATGCAGTTCTTATTGTAGCCTGCACCTTCACCAGATATCGAAGATTCTACATTACAAGAATACACTGCAATCATGTACTATTTGTTTTGGGTTATTATTAACCTCTCACGCGTGGTTGTCTCAGTTGTGTTTGAATATCGAAGAAGAAAATGCAGCGTTGTATATCCGTCGACGTTCACGCAATCTATTGTATTCTATAAGTGTGTTATTCGATCGACAACTGCGAATTAACATGGACGCCCTTTCTAATCAATCTAACATTTTTGAACTCCACATTGTTTGTACTCCAACCGAGGATTTTAAGGGGGATAATGCAAATGGGTGATCCGATAGTAATCAGTTTATCTTCAAGTCTTCGAACCATCCCCGCCCGGGTTAGTTTCTATCGCAAGAGGAAGTGTGAGAAATGTCAAGCATAAGTTCCTAGAAGTGACATAACGGTGAATGATAGATTACACCTAACAGTATCAACATGCACAGTCTATTTTTTAAAACAGGTAAACAGATGGCAAATAGCTTTTAAAAGTAGCATAAAACAGACCACGGCTAACCTGTCATGCACCCGCTATCCCTCTTCTCTTCATACCGACGGTTTCGTACCTATACAGTGTCTATTGAATGAGTTAACTTTTTAGCATGTATATCGTGCTATGGTCCAACTTTCGAACACATCAGGGCTTTTCATCAGGACCTCGTACCGCAAACAGTTCGTATCTATAGGAAGGTGTGTCTGTCGATGAAAGAGAGGAGGAGAGTAAACTCTCAAAAATGGTGTAGTAGGAGATGGGTTAAGAATCATAATGAGAGAGAACGGTCTATTTTTAATTTCGACATGCAGCCTATCGTACGGCCCTCTCTCTCGCCTTGCGTGCCTTATGGAGACGAGCTGAAACTCCATCTTTGAATCTCCGAATTTCGAAAGAGAATCGATCAGCCCGCCGACGTAGAGTAGAAGTAAATAGCAATTAGGTTAAGAACTGCCACTAAAGATAGTGATCGATGATTTTTGGGGTAGTAATCAAGTCCTAAACACGAGACAAGTGATGCCCCAACTTTGGGTGGCCGGGTTTGATGGATTCTCCTAGCGCGATCGACTTGATTAGGACTAGGGCAGATGGAGAATTTCCGCGGGGTGACGTTTCTTGTAATAATCCAGAGGGGTCAAGGTGACCGCTTTTCAGAGGTGGGATTTTCCTCCTGCTATCTAGGTAAAAAAAATAATATATTTTATATCTATACATTTATTTTAGAAGTGCATATAATAGAAGTGACCCAACTTAGCAACCAATCTTAATTGGTAATCAAGATTCAAATATGTGGGAGAAAAATGTGAGTTGGTTTATGATGGTATTAAAATATGTTATAAAATAGAAATTTAAGCTGTTGAATCATTGTATTTTATATCGTAATTCAACTACTGATACAAGATGGCTCATTCCTAGTATAATCTGCCTTCGTCTAGGGAACTGAACACTATGTCAAATGGCTCATAGCGTAGCTAACATCAAACCCCAACTCGAGACTTACGAGGACTTCGGAAATCTGCAAGGTACCATAATCCACAAAGAAGATGCCCTTAAAGTTATCGTGGAAGTATTTGTTGATAAATTATTTTTTCAAGTATTTTAGACATTCTAGATAAAATGCTCATCTTTAATTTCTATGGAGTTTGATTCTTTAGGTATAGGTGTTACTTCACATTTTTTCCACTCTTGAGGGAACCAAACATTGAAAAGGGAAATATTAATAAAGTGCCTATGATCGTCTAAGCAAAAGCGGATACAATATTACAGAACAGTTAGGTATATGCTATTATTACCGCACGCGTTTGATTTCAGCATGTTTATTATTTTACGTATTTTTTTTTGCTACTTGCTGCGGTAAAATGGAACGGGTTATTTTTGGGTTTCTGGAGACAAGTGTTAGCCCTAAACTGCTATCTGAGGGTGCATCTTTGGTTAACAGAAAACTCGTTTACTTCATCAGGCTTAAATTTATCTCAAGACAGCTCATTAATCTTTTTATTTGTTAAAAGTCGCTGGCTTCTAAGGATAGAGCATAAGTTTTTAGTAAGTTTTATATTCATTTTCACCGTTTCGATGTACGCAGTGTTTAAATTGTGTATTTCTAACTGCTATTCTGGCTCTAGTTCTGAAGTATTTGTATGATAAGATAGTGTCTGGGTCTCCTGTATTTATGTACCTCGCATGAAAGTAGTCGCGCAACTTCCAGAATTCCCTTATTCCATTTGAAATCCAGGGGGTGTTAGGTTTGGTTACACGAATTTGTCGCTGAGAGGCGTGCATATCTATTAGCCTGAAAATGTTATCATTCAGAAACCGCCGCTGCATTTATGTTGTCCTTTCTTTCGATTATAAAACATTCAACATTTTCCGCGTCTTTTCGAAACTTGGCCAAGTCGATGGTCTTGAAATTTCTAATTTTAATAATTTTGTGAAATTGTTTCGGTGCGTACAGGTCAAACACGGAGTAGGTTATGTAGTGATCTGTAATTCGTGGTAACTCGCTGTACCCAATTTGCTTTACAATTAAATCCCTTGAACAAACGATTTAATCTATTAATTAGTGGGTCATTTTGATTTATCGTGTCCTCCACAGTTGGTCATGTGTTCTGTGTTTGAATTGCTAGGCAATACCAATGGATATGTGTATACGTATAAAACATAATTTAAAGAAAAAACATGTGCTAGATTTCATAGTGATGTAAGTAGTTATGGTACCGCGTTGGGGTCGATAAATAAATTGATTGGAAAACATCGATCAAAGATCAATTGATGATGTAGTTGTGTGGGCCAGGAAGGGTATTGTTTTGAGCGATGACGTCATAAAATGTGTGGGGATGAATTTGTGTGTAGGATACTGATTAGTGGGATGTTTTAAATAGGGCGGGGCTTAATTTTGAGAGGAGGGTTCTGATTGGTTGTTGGAGGAAAAGTATTTGGGTTTTTCCCGGGTTGGTCGCCCGCGTCTGAAAGCAGATGGCGTTGATAATTCTGAAATTCTTGGAAATTGGGTTGTGGAGGAAGAAAAGTATCGACGATTTTCCGGTGACGGTTGGTTTTCTCGGAATTTCCGGAGTCTGAAAACAAAAGGCGTTGATGATTCTGAAATTCGGGGAATTTTGGAACGTGTTTTTGTTGTTTGAATACAGATGGCGATGATGATTTTGAAATTCTGGGAATTTGGGTACGTGTTTTTGTTGTTTGAAGAGAGATGGCGTTGATGAGTCATTCCGGGGAAGAAGGTTTTTTTCTCGGGCGGCCGTTGATGAGTTAGAAATTCCAGGAATCGGGTGTGGTCTGAAAATAACATGGCTTACATGTTTTAGGTTTAACTTTCCAGGGTGACTCTCTGAAGTATGTTAAATGGAAATCGTGATGTAGAAAAAAGAAGATATAAATAGAAGGGATACAAGATAATAGTATCATATGAGTATGGATGTGTGCGGTACAAGACTGTCTGATAATGGTGTGAATTTCTACGAGGTTAGCTACGAGGAGTTCTGGGAACTTGGTCGATCTTGCGGCGACCAGGACAACGATCGAACGGCCCTGCATCGGGTGCTGAGTTATTTCCCGTTTGTGTATGTAGCGATACCTGAATCTCCCTGGTGTGGATGTTACCTGTTCAGCGGATTAGGAAAAGGAGTCCATCATCACTGCGAGACCTTGAAGGAGATAGAAGAGAGGAAAAGATAAGCGGACGAGAGAACAGGAATTCCAAGTCACGGGTGTATGTGTGAACTACGTCGCAGAAAGGAAGTGGACAAGATCGGTGAAGCTTCGAAGCAGAGAGTGAAAGAGTGGCTTTCATTGCTGGCAGACAGAAATTCCTTGTGGTGTTCTGGCTGTGAACGTCCTTTGTTACGTAAATTAGAAGGACATCCCTGTTTGCCTTTGGTTCCTGCAGAAGTTTTCGGCGTTCGCAGACGTCTGTTCCCCGACGATCTTCAGGCTGTTCCTCTATCGCCGATACCTGGTACGCCGTCACCTACAGTATCCGATTACGTTACCTTTTATGACGTATGAGGGTGTTTACTTACCACGTCTGCTGGCCTCACGCCGAGCCGTATGTTATCAATTACGTATCACTGAATTCGAGATAGAGAACATACAGAAAGTGGCCTATAGGATTACGTCAGACTCCGGAAGAATTAGTGACTCCAGGTTTTACTATTCAGGTTTTAGCGACAGAGTATTATGTTTCCATTCTTCGTAAGGACTTTGCGATTTGACATCCAAAGATTGTCCGATTCTAGGACATTACATGTTGGTATCCCAGTGTCCTTTTATACAGAGTGTTGCGGCGTTACATCGTAACTCCAAGAGCTGCAAGTATTGCGACAGTATAGAAACTCCTGAGAAAACTTCCGATAAACCTAGTGTGGATTCTGTGTGCAAAATATTTTTTGAGAATCCTAGCAGTGTTGAAATTCTCCCGTGTCGACATTTTGTTTCCTGCAAATCCAGTGCTTCCCAATTGGACAAGTGCGCCGTATGCCGGGGTAGCATTGAAGATACGCTGACAGTTTTCACCTGATGAACAAAATGGATGTCTGTTTTTTGGACGTTCAAGGTCTTCGAGGAGCAGGAGGAGAATTTGTGTTGAAAGAAGTCGGATTTTTAAAATTTCCTTTTGACAATGCATTTGACTGTTTAATGAAATCTCCATATGTTTTACGCTTTTTGAGTGAAAAGTATCGCCGAGTAAATTACTGGCTCCGTACCAACAAACACGGTCTCAACTGGGGAGATGGATGGCTACCGGATGAGAAATTAAGAGATTTGTTATGTGTTGTGCTTGTGAATCAAATAGTGTACGTCAAAGGTACGGAGAAAGTGAAATGGTTTGAAAAATTACTTGGGGAAAAAGGTATGGGTAAAATATCCGTATTTAACATCAAAGAACTTGAATGTCTAAAATTGAATAGTGTGAAAAACACTTCAGGAAGATGCAAAGAACATAGCAAATGTGAAAATGTAAAAAAAAACCTGTGCAGTTGAAAATGTCTGGAAGATGTCCAGTTCTGTTGTAATAAGTACAAGAAATAAAAGAGTTTTTTTTAAAATATACAAATGTTTTATTTACAATCAATAATATGCATATAGGTTTACAATATATAGAATAACACAAATGTTGTATTTACAATTGAATATGAAAGGTTTACAATACCTGAAGAGTTATATTACAATACACAAAATAACAACACACAAAAAAACAATGGTTCATTTACATCATCAGATACATGAAAGTAACAGAACTTATTTACAATGTCAATGTCTGTCCAATATTCTTCTCAAGATATATTTCAATCATCAGTTCGTTGTACCAAAGAAAATAAAAATAGTTCAATAAATTGGGCAATTCTTTTTTTCTGAAACCATATTGTTCTTGATACAAAAGCCTTCATTTCTTGTTGCTATTTATTATAATGTTCGTTCTTTAATTTCTGCAGAGGCCAAAAAATGTTACACGAAAATAAGTGTAGTTCAGAGACTGCGAAAATAAAAGCATCACATGAATGATGCTGATACATCGAGATACAAAGTTTCCCGAAAAAATTTACACCACTGACGGTGATATTTCACGTAACCAAATCATTGAATTTAGTCCTGTTTCGACGTAATTCAGTAAGTCAGATTTCAAAGACCACAGTTCTCTAATCTGGTTATAATCGATGCGTACGGGTGATCTCCCCTGTTGCGAAAACTCCCACACCAAATTGAAAGGGGATTGCTTTTCGAATCCTATTGCGACGAACTTGTTTTTATCCTTGTTCAGAAAATATGTGTTAGCAAGATAGAGATCTAAACATGGCTCTACGTTGTGTAGTCCAGGATATTCGATTGTATCTAGGGAAAAGCCGATCTCCCTACGCCGTTTTATGAAATCACAGTATGTAGTCACATGTATTCCCTCGTCCATCGGTTCGTTCTTGATAGGGACAGTTTCGATTTTGAGGGGTTGCACACCTTTGCGAATTTTACGTTTGGAAGCATCATCCTGATGGGCCATGCGTTTCACTAGGTTGTTGTGTTTTTCCATTGTAGAATCCCTAACGTGCTCCATGATGTTTTCACTAGAGCTGTCTCGACGGCACTGAGAGAAAGATACAGCAGCACACATTTATATATCTTTTCTCATAATACGACACCGGACCGCGTGGATAGAGCAACACGATTGACCCCTCTGGGGCACTTGGAATGCGGTAAACATTTGAAGATCTGACGAAAACGGTGTAGGATATATCCATCTTTACTGACATCGGGCGGAAATCCTTGAATGAAATCCTTGGTCGTAACATGGCGTGCTTTGTAATAAGCATACACGCAACAGTAATGTCCGCACGTTGTGGACAATACTCCCTGTAAGGGAATTTTTTTGTAAGTCCAAACCGAGGAATGACGGTTCAGGAAATTTAGAATTCTGGATAGAAAGTATGAAATCCGTATGAATCGAAAAATTCAGCCACATTGTTTTTGCCAAAATAGAAGGCCACCCAGTGTGTACCCTGGAAGTTGGAAGTGTCAGTGTTTGCGATTGTCAAGGCAGGGGTAGGAAACTTCCGAGGTAAAAGATCTCTCGAGTAAACACCGTAGAAAATGTTCTTGGTGGAATTGTTTCGAGATAGAATCTCCCTGATCTGCGACGTGTTCATGCTGCCTATGTTTTCGAAAACGTAAAATGAGAGTACAGTGTTCTGTTATTTCTATTCTTTCAAGATGATATTCTTCTAATATTTGGGGGTACGGTTGCGTGTCAACAAGTTTGGCAGACAGTACTTCCAAAGAATCACTATTATAAATATCATCACAGGTTATCAGTTCGATGAGTTTTCCCATCTCACGTTACATATGTTTTCATATGTTTATAATAACATCTGTGTCTTTGGTCATTTCTATGAGTCTAGGGTAAAATCTGGCGTCTGGCAGTCGTGGAAGCAAACGTATGTCAACAGGTTTGGAAGCTGTCACTTTGGAAGAAACACTATTATGATTAATATCACGGGTTTTCCTTTCGGGTGGTTTTTCCATCACAGGTAGTTTAATGTCTACATCAGAACTGTCTCGATAACACTGCGAGCCAGAAACACAAGCACACATATTTTTAGACAATTTGGTCTCACTGATGGAGGATAACACTTCTGTATTTTGTTATATATACTGCACATTCGAATTCAGCATACAGAAGGCATGATATATTTTCCTACAGCTGGGGAGAATATTGCATCTCGGCTCCGATGTTACCTTGTTCCTGGAGACTGGTGTGCGTGTCGTTTCCTGAAGAGTCAGGAGTTAAGTCGAAAATCAGGAAAAAGGATCCGTTCTCGAACATTTTCCTTGTGATCTGGTGTCCGTAATTGGCGTGGTGAATGCCTGTACCGGAAAATAGAGTTTGATAGGCACGTGTTATCATTCCGCCGTTTCCTCCTGTGGTGACCCGCAAGAGTTCGTAAGGTACGAGTTCTCCATTTTTCACAAGATGGAAAGAAGATAGATTAAAACTTCTAAATTCGAACGGATTTTTCTTACAGTCTCCGAGAAAGCCGGCGGTAGATACCATAGCAAAAAGAACAACATTCGGGTAAGGACCTTCAAACCATCGAAATCTGCTGCGTTCCCGCAACGTAAGAATAAGCTTTGATGACGCTTCTTGTGAACGGATAATCGCAGGAGTGTAAGAGAGTGCCTTCTGTTTTTTAAAAGGACTTTGCTTTTCTACGAAAATGTAAAACAGCAACTGTGGGTACGGAGCCGTTCCTCAAAGGCAGGAGATCTCCTTTTCTTTCGTACATCGCAATTTCTATTGTTTCGAAAGAACTTTTATCCAGAGAAACGTAATGAATCTGATTGAAAGTATGAGGGGCTACGGGTACTGTGCAAGATGAATCTGTTTCCGAATACAGCTTTCGGGTAAGACATAGAAGACGTAGCATTTCTCCTCCGACCAATTGCGGTTTCACTAGATCGGAGTAAATGAATATATAGGTTTTTATTCCACGACGTTGTTGGACACTGCGTGCTTAGAATAAATAGATTTCAATATGTCATTTCGAAATTTAGCATAGTCATCAGTCTCGTCTATGGGTGTAACAGTATTTGTTGGAGCATCGCTAGATTCAGGCTTTGGAACTCCTATCAAGGACAGATGTTTGTACACAGCCGCTTTAAAGAAAAACCTGAGATGAGTAGGAACAGCGACGTTAGCAGGGTTTGTTTTCAGAAAATGAATCAGATCCTCTATTGTGTATGTTGCTGCAGGAAAATAGAATGGTTGTTCGTTAATATAGAGTGTATTATCTGTAGAATCAGAAGATCCCGACGAGTCCCATTGCGGTTCCAACAAAAAATGCCAGAATTTCTCGAGAACGGTTCTCCTTATTTCCACGTCATTGGGAAGGGATTCTTCGATGGAAGAGATCAGGTCCTCAGCACTTGCATACGTCCGAACAGGAAAGGTTACCGTTCCAGAATCTGTTTCCAAAACATTGTCGTATAGATTTGAATAATGCAGTTCTGCTAATCCGACTTCCCACAATTCTGGAGGCAGATCGATCCGCTTTGCAAGTTTTACGTTGAAACGGGTCAGCGTGTTTACCGGAAAATAATTCTCCGATGAAGATGACGGAAAGTAAACATGGAAATTATAGTTCTTTCGCGCCGAACACAAAAATTCACTTGATCGTGGTGACGATATATTTTGATATAAATATGTTTTGGAAATTATTTTTCTGATAACTGTTTTACGGAAGATGCCTTGATCCACGAATCGAAACTAGGTGGATATCCGAGTCAGTGAACCAGGTATTCCAAATTTTTACCTTTTCCCCGGCTGTTCAAAATCTTATCAATTTTATACTCTTCGTCAGGATCCAAATAAACTTTTTGCAGTTCATGTTTGTAAAATGTACCTTTTACAGATTCTTCATTTAAATCGTCTAATAAGTATACAGGTACAAGTGATCGCTGAACAAGGGAGTGGATTTTGAAAAGTTCTCGTGACCACGATTGTTCGTATCCCTTCTCGAAATGTCCTTTGACGACAGAGATTCTTACGAAATCACCAACATTCAGATCTCAAGATGGCTGTGAAATATGTTTGTCAGCTTTGATGAGACGTTTCCACACGATGTAAACGTTAGACTAGTTTACATTTCGAGGCGCCATTCCTATGGAACTGTGAATTGCCGTATTGTAACCTTCGAGAAGATACTGTAAAATATCTACGTAACGTCTTGTCTGTTTCGACGTGAAATATTTCCACATTCGTTCTTTCAATGTTCTGTTGAAAAGTTCCACTACACTCGCTTTCACAGGATAATTTGAAGCGATAGAAAACTTTACATTTTCATTTTTTAAGAACTTCTGGAATGTAGAATTCGTGAATTCCGTTCCTTGGTCGGTCTGTAGTGTGACAGGTTATCGTCTGCTTCCTCCGAGAATAGTTTTGAAAGCTTCGGTTACCGAATTGCTTGTTTTATTTTTTAGCGGTAATGCAAAGGCATATTTTGAGAATACATCGATCACTGTCAGAAGATATCTGTATCCATCGTTATGTTTTTGTATCTAAGTAATGTCGTTGAGATCAGCTTCACAAAGCATGTCTATGTTCCACACATTGTAATGATTTCGGAGGAAACTTTTTCTCACAGGTTTGTGGAGAGTGTACGTTTCCTGGTTCATAAGCCATTTTTTCACCGTATTGCGGGATATATTTTTATCCCGTACCGCGTTCCATAAACGATCTACAGATGAGAATGAAGCACGGTGTCGGGGATCGTAATATATTTTGGTGAGGATTTTATCGTGTTTTAACTTAGGGACTTTCATGACTGATCTCTCTATCTACTGCTTTTTCTCAGATGAACCAGCTTCTATGCTTCAGGTGTTCTCAGAAAAGGTGTAGTTTTTCTGGAAACACGGACGGCCACTTTCTTTTTCTTTTTCTGTTTCTGTCGATGAGACGGTCCAGGCCTTTCCGTTGACGACGATGAGAAGTTCAACGTCTTTGGATCAGGAAGTGTCTTTTCCTGACGTTCGTCTATCAAATGTTGAGCCGTGGATTGGTACTCGTCGATGATATTTTGTAAGTGATGACGTGTATTACAGGGCAACGTCTCTGCCAGGTTCGGAGGAAAATACGTCGATCCTGGCGAAATAGTTGAGGAACTGTCGTTATCTTGAAAAATAGGAATTTGTAATGGTTCTTTGGATTTTCGACTCAGCCATAAATACTCATCCAGTTCATTTCTGTAAAGACGCAATTTTTGATCGTCTGTTATATTTTCATTTTTAGAATATCATTCATTTTTTTATCCAGAACGGATTATTTTTGAGTTACAGACGAGTCGGAAGCACGAATACGTGCTAGCTGTTCCGTTAAAAAGAACGATCATCTTTTTGTTGGAAGATGTCATTTCTCAATGAGGAATGAGAGTACCAAGAAGACCCGATAACAAAGAACCTAGAAGTAAGGGCAGAAATCCACCTTTCTGCACAATAAGTTTTCTTCATTTTTCGATGTTCACTTTTGGTTTCACGAGATTGCGTAAGACCGACTTGTAAGGTGTCAGACGACATCTTCTGGACGGTTTAAGTTTCACGTTTCCTTTTAAAACTTTCAGGCAGCATTCGCTGGTGAAACGAATTGTTATTTTCGGAGCACTTTTCAATAATAATTTACGTATTTTGGTCGGTAAATTTTTCAACACGTGCAAGAAAGGTGGATGTTTCTTGAAAGAAGACGAATGTCTATTCCTGTTAGAACGTGATTTGGTACGTGTCTTCCTCGTTCTCCTCATCTCGATGTTTTAAACATTCCTGAGGAAGATATGCAGTTGAGTAATTCCGGTTAAAAATGTCTGTCTGATAACGTAAAGGATCCGGTGTTGACTGTGAATGATCAATATACAAATAACTGAAAGGTTGATTGGTTGCATCTTTATATACTTTTTCGAGTTCCTTCATGCGGTGAGGATGAAGTTGTCGTGCAAAGACAGTGAATTGGTTCATATCTCGAGGATTCTTAAAAATAACGAAATGCTTTACGTTCAACGAAATGTCTGTCCAATTTTTCCCTTGATGAAAAAGATTCTGTGTTATGAACACCACCGAAATGTTCTTGTGATGACTGCCTTTTGTGCAACCATCATAAGATCATCCAGGATTACGAGAGTAGGGTTTTTTCCGTTCCACGACTGCCAATCGACGATACCTTTATGATATTGCACATCTCGAAGATTTTTCGGAATACTGTTCTCCTGATCGTAACACCATATGATTTTCTTCACGGTTCCTTCGACGAGATGAACAATGGAGTCGACCATATTTGTCACAAAAGTAGTTTTTTTGCTACCTGATGCTCCGCAAACCATCATGGTGAAGGGATGGGAAAGTTTAGGAATCATGCGAAGAAACGTCTTACAGATTCTGAAGAAAAATGAAGATCCTGCAGTCTGCAAACACATTTTATATCCTATCATCCCGAAGACAAATTCAAACTCTGGACCGCTACAGACAAATTTTTAGTCAGCACAGTATCCGAACATCGTCGAAACGTCGTTTCAACAGTACTGGCTGAAACAGCTTTTTTCATATGTACTGATTACTTGGAACTGTTTTGTTCTTCAGATCCTGAAAATATTTTCGACCATAACTTCAGGTTTCTCATTGTTTATCATGTCGCACATGGTATCAAAATTGACCAATTCCAATGTGGAGGTATTCAATGTGATTCCTTTCACTTTACAGATATACTGCGGTTCGGAGAACGGTTTTGTTATTTTCATGCTGTAACTTTTCGGTCCCGCTGAAACAAACTGTTCACAAACTGCACCGGGTCCGAAATCTCTCAATTCATCCGTGAGTTCTCCTAGTGCGTCACCTGTCTGGGGATGATATTCCATTTCAGGAGTATCTACGTAAATTATAGAATCTGTATCACAAAAACATATCCTGTCACCCAATTTTTCGAGGAGTTCGTACAGTTTCAGACGAGCATGGCATGTTGTGAAGGCTCCGAATGGAACATTTACTTTCCTGTTCAGACTGACAACTTCTTCAACATACTTCCAGTTCACTAAAACGGTGTCCTGATTGATGAATACGACTCCTCCAACCATTATATTGGGATCAGTCATTTTATCGAGAAAACCTTTCCATTCTTTGATGATTATTGTCTGGGAAAGGTTTTACCCGTTGACAGAACTTACCCCATAAAGAATTAAGGCAGAGTTTAGCCAGAGTACGTTTACCAGGATTGACTTCGATACTGTTTTCTTCCAATAGAATACCCTCCTTATCGAAATATTCTGTATGTACGTTTTCTTATCCTCGTCGTTCTGACACCATGAAGGCCAGCCGCTCGCTTTGTGACAGGGTTGTACATCGGTGTTTCATACTTGCACACTTCCGACACTGACAATACTCTGTATCCTAAACTGCAAGCTTTACGCACCTCGGCGATGACCCAAGTCCCCGAAAGTGCGCGTTGTTCATCGGAATGGCTGCATGTACCTTCACATTTTAATCTGATAGCACATTCCTTACACAACACGAACATTAGTTTTCCATGCATTTTTGTATGTAAAACAGGATGCAAAAGGGCTCTTGGTAGCAGAATAGTACATTTTATGAGCCCCTCCATGTTCAAAACCTCATTTACCGAAGGAATAGAAGTTCATAGACATATGGTAGGATGTCCGACAGGATAGGCGCAGTATTTGTTCACATAAGGGTACAAACTTGTAAAATCATAGTACTGTAATTTCTCATTTTCCTTGATGTTGTAATAAGTCCTGACTGTTTCAACTCTTCCCCCATATAAGGCGTCTTGTGGATTTAAAGGAATGCAGCAAACGATAGGACGTATCGATAGATATCTATCGAGTTCAGGATCTGCTCGCAATATTTTTTTTGAAATCGCATTCCCACATTGTGACAACATGGTATCCTTAAGAACGTAGAGCCGCAAGTTTACGACACGTTGTCTCTATCTGAAGGCTGCAGTGTTCAACAAGTCACTATGTTTATCACTGTTACTATCCTGATCGGTTTCATCTTCTTCGTCACCTTTCGGATACATACCCCTGTTAATTGATATGCAGCGTTGACAACCATGCCAGTAGCAGCCAAGCGCCTAATACACCGTCTGCGTCTTCTCGTGATAGCCGTCCACTCTGTAACGCGCTCCTATGACATATTTTTCACGAGTACGTCCGCCGTAAAGAAGTATTACATCACTGTGTTCTTCCACGTAGGTTAAACACTTCAATGCAAACTTGGACATCTGATCTGCACGATGGTAACCTCCTTTAGGTATTCTTCCTATAGTGTTAGCCGGCATGAATTTCTGCCTGTAAATTAGTGAACAGGCAGATGCTATTTTTAGACAATCCTTGAAAATGTCGATCTTGCATATGTCTAGGAAATTCTGTCTCAGCTTCAAACATCCTTGTCTCAACAGGCCAACATCCTTGATGCAGTATTGGAGAAGTTGGTTTTTGTTGTTGAAATGTATATTTTTGCTGTATTTGCTGTTTTTGTAGGTGTTCCATAGATGCGAATAATAGCCTTTCTGCACCGGCAAACCGAGAAGTTTTGAAAATCCTGCAAGATTCGTCTGAACGTAGTTGAGACTGTCGACAAAATGACGATTCTGGTATGTCATGCTAATGATTTTTGTACCGTCTAAGATCACACGAGGTTTCATTTCTCTTTCCAACATTCTCCGTAGCAGAAATGTGCAATCGTAGCCTCGTGCAAAGATGGTTATGTTGGAAAACTTGTGCTGCAATTCGAGATAGAACAGAAATGTGTCTACAGGATCATCCCAGAATATGAACTCTCTGGTTCCACAAACAGAACAGCGAACTGTTAAATACTCCTTCTTGTAACACAAGTGACAGGCTGTCTGTACTACAATACGATTCGGAACATGAAGAAAAGTTTTTTTTTCTTTCTCAGAGTAAGGAATGTCTGTATAAGATTCAAAATCGTAGAATATATATAGAAATTTCGAATTCACTTTAGTTTTCGGTACAGCCATGTGACAGAAATGATTTATAGGTTTCATGCAGTTACATACAGTACAGTACTTCATATTACATTTATGCACTTTTTCATATGTATTGTTTGTTATAATAATTTTGAACCATCTGCGACACTGTTGGATTTCACTACAGACTGTACCGTTTCGGAATGGTGTAGAAACGTGATTCGTGAAGCAGTTTTAATTTTTGAAAATTCTGTGACATTTCTGGCATATTCGGCCAACACCCTGTTCAGGCACACAAGGCGGAGTTGAACGACACATAGAACACCATTGTTTACGCAGATGATTATGCGGTCTATGAAATATGAGTTCGTTACACCCGTAACATTCTTGTTTTGCCGCAAATGCTCCAACACGGTTCACTATCACATCATAATGCTGGCGAGTTTTATCATAGAGAAGGTATATATATATTTGGAAGCATTTTCAATCTGTCCTTCAAACAAAACATCTTTCACATCACGAAGATTGTGGTATACAACAATTTTATATTCTGCAAGAACTTGCTGAAATTTGCTCAGTTCAGGATTTCAACTTCCTGCACACGCATTGTCTGTGAGATCTACATCTGCTTTGCACATAAGTTCGAAAACAGATTTGAGAAGATTTCTATTTCTTCGATACTGTGAATAGGACGGATCATTATCAGCCTGAGATCAAAGCTTCAGCTAAACATAGTGGTTTCTTTCCATTCGGCACACCGACGACACTTCTTTTTTGCGTGCTTAGCATGTAATTAGGTAAACAATATGCTTGTTTACCTCCGCCACCTCCGACAGTTATGTCTACATGGTCGGCGCGCAAAATTAAACGGTCTGTTGCCGTGAATGTTTTCGCACTCTGGAATATTTGATACATAATGTTCCACACCATATCACTGTGTAACTGGTCACATCTGTACCACCGGACATAAATATCTTTCACAGTGGGGTCAGATATGTTAGACAGAGTTAAACCTATCTTGTCTTCATCTTTTGTGTTTTTCTTAACATAGATGAGAAGATTTTAAACACCTTCACGGATCCATGTGTGAGGATCAACATTTTCTGGAGGGTGCTAGAAACTGAATTCCACACGACGTCCTTTGGATCGGAATTTGGAATATTCACGTTCTTGAATGTTATGTAATATTATATTCCCTATTTGTTCACGATACACTGTATCACATTTTCTTTTCTTACCTCTTCTATCTGATACAGAAACACTCTGGGATGACGGTTCTGCTGGGGGCATGGGATCCGGTCTGCATGACGGTCATGGTAAAGGTTCCGAGCCTGATCCAGGTGCGACATTCCTTGAAGGTCCTGGTGATGTAACAGGGTCAAATGCGGTTGTCTGCTTTTCCTCGGTATCTCGGGATACAAGATCGGGTGTTGATGAAGGGCCTGATGATTCTTCGGAAATACCTGTCCATCCTTCTCCATAAAGATCGGGTACGGATGTTGTCACTGTCCGTAGTAAGCGGTCATACTCCTCGAGCAAGGAGATTATTTCTCCTGCGATGATTTTTTGCCCAATTTGCACCAACACTTCCCGGAACTGTCTAGGTGTTGTGTAATATCCGTCACGATATAGCAATAACAGATCGTCAGCGGATAGCTGTACGTCCATGATCGTAAGATGTCTGTGTCACGAGGCCTGCCATGTTGAGAGAACACCGTACTTTCTATATAAGCAAGGATACCAAAGCAGTTATTTCTGTTCCTAACGGTTCTGCTGTCTGATCTGTAAACTCTCCGGAAATCTGTAACAGTCCTCTGCTAACCGTCTTCGCCTTTTCTGGCTGATATGAATGCTCATGTAAAATTCTCGGAAAAAGCTAACTGTCTTCTCCAGATGTTTTCCTGGCTGCTATGAAACCATCTAAAAATCTTGGAACTACTTAAAACTCGTTTCCAATAAATCCCCGAACCGTCACTAACTGTTCTACTTTATTCCGAGTCCAAAACAATATCAATCATCCTCCAAACAGTCGGTGATGTTTATTATACAATTAATTGTCCTCTCAGCTCGTCATGACAATGGGGGCCGCCATCTTGTTTTTTGTTAATTTGACCGTAGACCCTCTTCCATATACTCGATGGAAAGGTGTTGAAATACAGATTGTTGTAGGTAAATTGAAAAGCTCGAAAAAATGTCCGGAAAATTTCGAAGGGCCGTCCAGCCGGCTCTCATTGAACTAGAGTGAAGGCAATTGTAGATTCGGAATCTGTACGTTAACATCTTTCCATCGAGTATATGGAAGGGGGTCTACGGTCAAATTAACAAAAACCAAGATGGCGGCCCCCATTGTCATGACGAGCTGAGATGACAATTAATTGTATAATATTACGTAGTAACCGTCGGTGATTTTTACTGGCACCTATCTGTTGTAGGTAAATTGAAACATTCGAAAAACCTGTCAGGACAATTTTGAAGGGCCGTCCAGCCGGCTCTAATTGCACTAGAGTGAAAGCAATTGTAGATTCGGAATCTGTACGTCAAGAGTATATGGAAGGGGTCTATGATCTGAAATACAGAAACCCAACATTGCGGCCAATATGGCGGCCATATTGTCCGGCCCTGTGTGATCTAACATAAAATTGATTTGCCATATCTGTGCATTAGCAAAGGGGCGACTCCGACCCTGTTTGCCCCGGGAAGAAATAATAGAAATAACTTTGCATTTTCAAAGGGGTTCGTGTCCCCCCTGTGTGTCTTAAAAACAAAAAAAAACTGATTGCTTTAATTCTGTATTTTCAACGATTCCACTCAAACCCTGTAAAAACGGATTAGCCATATGTGTAGGTCGACTCTGACTCTGTTTATTTAAGAAACAAACGCAATTACATTAACGCTACATTTTCAACATCATCTATTTCACGATGTTCTTTCTCATCTTTATTATCTGTCTGGATGAAATAAGGAAGTACTATGTATGTAACGTTATCTGAGTCGGCCGGATGCAACAAGGAACTGCTGTGAAACTCATCTCAGAATTGCAGACCTCAGTCCCGCAATTTCCTCCTTGAAAATCTCTCATGATGTAATAAAGAACTCCTGTCACCGAACTTTAATCTCTTCTACAGATTTCCGTGTAACAAGCTTGCTAATGGCTTAAGCGTGTAAGGAAGTCTGCAGAACTTCTGAAACAGATTTTCCTCCACTCTTTCTGTTACCTCGTGTTTTGGAAGCAGAACGTGCAATGGCTGATGCAAATTTGGTAAGTATCTATTTCATATTCATATTAAAAATAACATATTCCCTGTATACACCATATATTTTTATTACAAGAAACTATTTATTATAATATTTTATTATACCTATTAAATGCAATACCTCTCAATGTAAACGTTATATGTACAATCTCGGATTTGATTCCCGATGGAAACCTATGGTTCTGTGCATAACGTAAATTTAAAATCAGATAGATTGTTTAATTATCCCACAACTGAACGAAACTTGTTAGTTTATTTGTAATATTAGTTATGTATATTCGTTCAGTTTTCTCTTTTTTAACATCTCCACCATCCGTTCCTCTAGCTCTTTCCCCGTTCCTCCTGTTATCTTATTTTCTGCTCTTTCATTCCTTACACTTTTAAATAGTTCCATCAACTCGAAACAGATTCTTAACGATAAATGCGAGGGTACATATTGGACTCTCTGTATGTTTTCTACAAAATCACCAAACACTGCCGCGTTTATTTTTTCTCAATAATGAAGCTGAATATTTTCGCCAATGTGTACACCTTCACTTCAAAATCTTTACACGTTTCTTCTAGTCGGCGCAATAAATCTTCGGCCAACAAGTTTTCTTCGCAGAAATTGACGTAGCTGCCTACATGCTTTTCTACTTGTCGTGCGTGAACTTTCCTCCACAAATTTCTTCTCTCTTCTGTTGTAGTCCCCGTCTCCTCTTTTACGTCACCATACAGTAGACTGAACCCTAGTGGAAGTGTAGTCATCTGAAAATCGAAAGAAAATATATTAGTTAGATATATACACATTTTACACAAACTGTAATCACTGTTATGTATTATTTCACACATATTTTTAGGAACGTAACATGCAGCAAGGGGAGACTCTGCGAAATGCTTTTCATGCATATCAGATAGGAGCAGAAGAAGAAGAGCAATTCGCAGAGCTCACCAGGGATGTTAGGAGGTGTCTGGAGGAGCAGGAATCGATCGGCAATACGAACAGACGTTAGCCATATTCGCGGTTCGGCGTAACATCAATCGGCACAGGATGGAAGACACTTTCCGTCAATATCACCAAAGGTAATTATTTTAATTTATTTCTTATAACATTGTATATTTTGACACGGTCCGACAACCTATCGACTATCCTTGTAGCTCAATTAGGGACAGATATATCGATTTGAAGTTTTCTTAAAAATCGAAAAACAAAATGGAAAAATAAAATCGAAAAATTAAAATCGCAAAATTAAATCGAAAAATTAAAATCGAAAAAATAAAATCGAAAATAAAATCGAAAAATCGAAAAAAGTTCAAAATGGTTTAAAAACGTTTAAAACGTTTTTGAACAAAATTGAAATAAAAGACCCTCAGTCACAACCCTGTTTGTCCCAGACCTCACGTTTCAAAGTGCCCTTACTTCCAGACCTGTTTTCGCCAGACTTCAAGTTTCAAGGGGTCCTCAGTATCTGACCCTGTTTCCCGGACCTCGTGTTTCAAAGGGTCCTCAGTTACGGTCCTGTTATCCCTAGAGTATTATATATTCGGTTTCTACACATACCCCACTTTAAGGATGTAGGCCTCCTGCACTCATGTTTCAAAGAATGCCCTGTTGGGGCCCTGTTAGGCCTCAGTAAAACTTACTGCAAATAAGCCCCGGTTAGTTAAATTGGTTTCACATGCATGTTCACCATTTTTCCGATTATATATATCACATATCACTTTTTCTTTTATAGCCAATATCTACATGGAACCGAATATATATTTTTAATTATTATATATTGTTTTTCAGAATGGATCGACGAAATGTTCGTAGGGCCGACAACCTGCTCCTACTGCTACCTCCTGCGGTCCTCAGAGGCTATGTTCGTCCTCCTTCTCCTGCTCTGGAAGAGGAGGAAGATCCGCCCCTCATTAATTTAGTGCAGCGCGAAAAGGAGGAGGAGAAGGAGGGACATCTTACGCCTCCATTACCTCCACCTAGAGGAGAGGACGGGGAACAGCCAACCACCCACCGTAGGCTGTACATTCATTTCCAAAATAAACCTCTGCTGCCATAGGTAATGTTTTTTATTTTCTCACCTTTTAAGTTGCCTGGTTTTCAGCTTCCGACGTGTCAGTCTCCTCTATTATTTCGGGGAACTCACGATGGGGGTCTGTGCCTCTCGAAAACTGCTCTTCAACTTTATGGACACTGGAAATAAAAGCATATTTTGACCTTAGATCGTTTCGCCGTAATGGGTTGCAACAATAGTACCTTTTACTCCTAATGTATCGCTTACCGACTCCTGTAGGGGTACATTACTGTTAAACCACTGAAATATTTCACCCAGTGATAACATAGACTCCTGATATTGTTTTCTAAATATCTGCATCAGGGTTGAAACATCACTATAATCCACTATCATGTATATTTTGTGACACCCTACTCGGTACAGCAGGGGAATCTCCTCATTCAGTAAATGTTCCAAATTTTCGTACCGTGTCAATTCGACAGCGGCACGCCCAAAATTTAAACTCTCATCCGTCATCATGATGTATTTTGTAACCAGACAACGTGGAGGAACATGCAGATCGGATATATCTACATGCTCCGAATTTAGTTCCGATTCTGTCTCCATACAGATGCAATCTTTTGAGGAAATTCCCGATACTACAGTAAAAGGTACTGCATTATCTCCGTGAGATACTATCTCACCGGCTACACGATTGCTCCACACATGGTACGACAAATGACCGTATACAGGTGCTCTCTCGAAAAGGTAATGTGTCTCACATAAACCTGTTCTACGACCCTTGATGTACTGCATGCTGATCGAAAAACCATTACTTTCAATTTCCATAAAATTCTCATTCACTAGATCTCTATTGTAAAATGTTATTAAAAGAGATTCCCTGTACCTTACCGGACTATCAAAAGCCAACACTTTGGGACTTTTGCTATCTAATATTTTTGATTTAATACCATGCAGTCTTTTCGAATCGGAGACGGTTACAGGATATGCAAAACACATTGCCTTCATCGGAGAACGCTCTATGTAACCGTACAAAGGATTATACTGTATAATTTTATCAACATTAATTTTTCTTTCCCTCAACGTTTCACCCCTACCATCACTACTGTTCTTTCTACAGCGTCTCAACTTCTCATATTTGTGTTGTGCAGCATTCCTTGCTTCCCACGATCTACGAAATTGCTGTTCCGTAAAATACTTAGGAACGCTCACGTACGGGCTGTCATCCATAAACATTTCAGGCTGTGCTGACGGCCGTTGTTGACCGTGGAGGAGACGGCAGTAGACGACTACTTCGTGATTTCGTAGTCGCTGGCAACAAATCTGGAGCAGCAGATTTCAGTCCCATTACACTGCCGAGAAATTGCAATATCCAGCTCCCTATACCCATTTTACACTTCTACTCACCTCAAGATAATCCACTATACATATATACCAGGTAGGATTGATCCATTGAAACTGATCACTTTTCTCACTATAGTATCTGAAACCTAACAGGCGATTGTGCCGGCTGAGCTTTGGACAGTTATCCGGCAGACAGTTGTACCTCTTATGATGCATATCTGATTCGTTCATTTTGATATACCTTCCTCCCAACGATCAACACAGTCATATTCGATACGTAATCTCTCGCGCAGAGCATAAAACGACCACGTGCTTCTCCTATCTTCTTAGTGTCCTGGTACACTGTATACACTCAACTCTTCCGAGAATCGTACTTTTTTTACTCTGTATAATTTATCTATATCCGTCCTCTCCGGCACTTTTTTCTCCTTATACTCTATCTCCATCACGCGTTATCCCACATGCTTTGGAGAGAACCCTCCTTACAGCACAGCATTCAACAGACTTCTAAGAATACAACACACCATTCTTCTGCCACACTCATTCCGGAAACTCATATCTCGACATTTCCAGACCACCGCTTTCATCCTGCTCATTTCAACCATTCCGCACATCATTCATCCGGTCAATGCATATCACTCTCAACCGTCCACACACACACATATCGCTCACAAATTCCTAGAACCACTTAACGATAATCTTTCTCGCAACACCAAACCGATTAACACCAGACATCAAACATAACTCATTCCCCGAAGCCCAACTCTCATCCCACACAATTTCTAGAACTCGAACACTCAACACTTCAACGTCATCTGCTCGAACATTCACCAGACCCTGAAATAATCTCCCGACAAAATTCCTTGAAAAACAGCCCTTAAAACACTTGAATGAAAAAGCAATTACCATTCCAACCCCATTACACAAACCACATCCATTAATTCTCACAACATTTCCTCGAACCAACACTCAACAAACCCCATTTTTCAAGAACAGGCACTTAACATTCACCGAACCCTTAAAAGCCTCATCAACGCCATCTGTTTTCAGACGCCGGCGACCAACCCGGGAAAAACCCGAATACTTTTCCTCCAACAACCAATCAGAACCCTCCTAACAAAATTAACCCTCGCCCATTTAAAACATCACACCAATCAGAATCCTACACACAAATTCATCCCCACCCATTTTATGACGTCATCGCTCAAAACAATACCCTTGCTTGCCCACACAACTTCATCATCAATTGATCTTTGATCGATCTTTTCCAATCAATTGATTTATCGACCCCAACGCGATACCGTAACTACTATGTACTACTTACAATCAAAATTTTACAAATCTTATACATAAAAAGTAAAGTAGAAAAGTTACAAGGGAAAAAAATGTAAAAAGGTACAAGAAGAATAAAAAAAGAAGAAAAAATAAAAAGGAATAAAAATGTAAAAGAAAGTCTAAAAATGAGAGTACTAGGCAAGAAAAAAATAAAAGTAACTAAAAATCGGAGATCTAAAAATTGGTGAGCTTGCTTATATGCTGGCGTGAGTTGAAATAGTAGCTGACGGTTGTTTACATTTAACAGTATTTTATGTGACAGGTTCTTGACCTTCTTTCTCCACCGTTGAGGAATGCCGAGAGTCTTGCATGCTATGTGTGGTTCCGCACAGAATGTTCCCCTTCGATTTCCTCCCCTCTAACTTTGACCAGCCACAGACATGTGCCCTTACGTTTTAGATTTGGGGAGCGGTTCCAAAAATAGCCAAAACACCGTTAGGAGGGGGATTAGGCAAAACAGAGCAGCGTTACCTTCTGCTGAACTTTTCAATGTCCTCCGAGTCGTTAATCTTAACCAGTTTCCGTTGTTTTTGGCAAGTACAATTCTATCAGTTATCTATATTCTCACGAATAGACGGTGTTAAAGGCGGAGCTATTGCAGAGCATGCGCACTCGTGTGGTGAACCTCTACCATCCGGTTACGCCTACGATGCTATGGACGTTATATCAAAGGGCAGAGTGGAAATTGTCTTACAACGAAATAGGTTTCAGCTGTGTAGCATATGGTTGCACAGTTCGATCGGGAACAAATTTTTTGAGTCAAGTATCACTTCGTAGGTTTCCGAAGGACGTAGAAGGACGAAACCTGTTGATACAAGCAGATCGAGAAAGGATTGTTACCCGGAAAGGATTTATAAGACTTGCATTTTGTCACATGCATGTTGATTGTTTATCTGCGTATTGTGTTGTGGTGAAAAGGACGCCTCTTAGTGAGGTTTCGAACCGAAGTGACAAACGCCACAGGCCCATTTAGTCTATAAATAAGTATTTACCGCTCATGGAAAATCAAGTCTCAGGTGATACAATAGACGCCATTGGAAATTTGAGCGACACGTGCAGTTTGTCGTGACGTTCGGTTCGAAAAATTTCATTGATTCACTTTATTTTAAGTTCACGGAGATTACACACCGATGCGACAAGCAACAGCCCCTTTACTCTAAAAGAAATAATTCACTTTGCGTACAAGGACAACACGATGTATAGTACTGAGAAAACAACTGTCCAGTCCAAGCGACACGTGCATTTTTTCGTGGTGAATTGGTTCGAAAGGAAGCTTTCAGACTGCAGCGAAACGTATCTCTTGGAAACCAACATTAGAAAATAAACAACACCTTCCGAAAGACGAATTGCAGGTGTCGTTTGTCGTTCGAACTGAGCCGTTTTATCAATACCGTGCATTGTGTTGCCCAAGCCTGTTATTTGCTCAAGCGTGACTGGTGAATGGCTTGCTATAGATCGAATGCTTCTGTGCGAAATCCCGATATCGCTTGTCGCTTCAGTCTAAAAACTCCCTTGTTGCTTGAAGTAAATTCGAGCAAGCGAAAGTGGCATGCTCTATCATAGGTTTTCCCTAAATCCCTCAGGCGGAAAGGCGACGTTGAAAGCACGTATATTTACTAGCATTTGATATGTATGATTACTTCTGCAGATTTGATCGCAAAGATTCACTTAAGCATACATTATAATATAACAATATCACTAGTTTTATTGAATTATCTTTCCCTCATTTAAAATATAATTGAATATATTGTAGAGATATGGAGATTATTAAACCGAGAAAACCTCGTCATGTTAATATTCACACTTGTTTATTTCCTGGGATTGTCCGACCAGCTAGTGATCCCAAGAATGCGCTAACTTGTAACTTCCGTTAAACAAGGAACTGAAAGGCAAACGCTTGGATCAAAACAAGATCTACCGCGTTCGAAAGGTTTAACAACTTTTCGAAGCCTAAGATGATAAAAAGCAAGCTCACTCCCTAATCTCGCGCTCATTTTGAACTCATTTGAACTACGCTTATCATCGACGCTGCCTCTTCTTGGATTTCGACTCTAATCGACGCTCACATGGATAATTAGTCTCTGATTGCTTACAACACCTTAACACTACTGACTACGACGACGGACACGCAGTTACGGCTGCCTAGCATGCTACAAGGCGCAAGGGATTGCTCGGTTTGGTAAGCCAAGGGTCGAAGGATAGAACCTTGGCATCTGTCACGATTCGGTCTGCTAGAAGCATCAGGACAAGAACATCACACACCTACCAGGTATGAACTAGCGTGAATAACCTTTACATCAACTTTCCATATCGCTACCCTCCTAATCGGAGCAGGTTCAGGCAACAGATACAATTAAGCTCTACCTAAATGTATAATTGAAACTTCCCCGTGACCTCAGATCCCAGGTAAAACGGGATTACAACGGTGCTTCAGGCCCTTTTTGCAATTGAGTACCCTTCTGTACGAATTGCTTTACATTAAATTAGTCTCCCCTCCTCCCTCCCACTTTGGGAGCATTTTTGAAAGTAAATTTTTAGTAATTCCAACTCATACTCCCACAGTACGCTTAAGGTGCGTCAGACCCAGTGACAATTTTGCATATTACCCTATGGCATACCACCCCTCTTTTCTCTTTTTATGACGAGTCCCCCCCCACAACAAAATCTAGTTCTTCTGCATAACATTCACTCTGGATGTATTCAAGCATCATTCACACGGGAATGAGAACACTTGCTTATACTTATTTGACAAGCGACATATTAATGACATAAATAACTGCATACCCATAGTTTCATTTGTTCTTTGGTCAGCACGACGAACCTTCGTTTATGAATATGTCACAGATAGCATTGCACGAACACCTAGATTCCTCCCTCGACCAAATCATAGAGTTAGCTACTGCAATCACGGCAAATCCAATAAATTCAAGTCCTTTCTCCCCAATTCCCTCCCCTCCGCTAACACGGTTAAGGTCTGCTAATAGAAATTACCCTCAATTTGTGCTTAGACTGGAAACACCCACCAGAAACCGACCCCAGCCCTTAGCAAGTACCCCAGCTTCCGTTTCAACTCCCTCTAACAATACTAATAGCTCTAATAACGTAACTGTAGAAATTCCCTCCACTAACATGGCCACCCCAATCCCAACTGCGTTGTACCCGGCACCATTTAGCGGAAATGACCCAAAAGACGTTGACTCATTTTTCCTCAAGTTTCAAAATGTAGCACACGCAGCGGGATAGTCGGAAGCTAAGCGTAAAGACATGTTGCCTTTATTTTTGACTGACACCGCTTTAACTTATTTTCATGACATACAGAAACGACCCAATTTTGTAGACCTGACGTACACAAACATCAAAAACGAGCTAAGTACTTTATTTAGGGGCTCGTACCTATCAGCGGATCCCGTACAGATCATTCTCCAAAGAAAACAAATGATTACAGAACCGATCCATACCTATGTTATTGCTAAGAAGGCATTGGTCCAGCAATACTTCCCGAACGCCTCTGAAGAACAACTCTATCTTATATCATCACGGGACTGCGAGCCAAATACATTGGCTGTTTAACTAATAAGCACTTTGCCAAAACACAAGAATTAATTGCCCACCTACAAAATTTCGAACGCCAGCAGTTATTGATTAATTCCCGTATGATGGAGGAAAAGTTTGAAATTGATCAGGCAATAACACAAGCAAGCTTGCAGCAAGAGACATTGACCCAAACGCCACTTCAAAGCTGTTCTCATGCACAGGTTTACTCCCCCTTCCCAGTTAATCCTCACAACCCGAGTCAGCAGTTTGTACCATACAGCCAGTGTCCATCTCCTTTCCTTCCACCATCGGCTCATCAAGTCCAAAGTCTGAAATCAAATCCCACTCTCGTCAATAACTCTCACGCAATGTATCAAGGAATGCATCATGTACCAAGTTCTGAAATTCCCCACTGCGCGGCTCCACCAGCCGTAGCCACAGTGGAACACGCTCAAAGTGTTACCTCTAGTGATGAAATAAATAACCTTTCGTCACAAATGTCGAACTTAGCATTACATTCAACCGAACAAATCAACACAGCTTCTCTTTTTAATTCTTGCTCAAATGTTTTGGAATTTGCGAAAACGGCTATCAAAACGCACATGACAAAGGGAACAGAGCTCACAGCAAGGGGAATAATAACTCCTATTCCTACAGGGGTAATAATTATAGAGTTAATCATAGAGGAAATCTTAGATCAAACTCTCGAGGCCAATTCAGAAGTAATAATAATAATAGGTTTCAACGTCGAGATCAGACTCGCAATTTGGGTAATCGCGACGATGCAAATACATCAGCCTGTAAGTTCTGTGGTCGTTATAATCACGAGAGCGATAACTGCTTTTACAAGCCACAAAGAGACAGTAGTTTAAACTAAAAACATCTTCGACTTGCAGGACCGAAATCGAGGATAATAGTAGATTAGACAAAGTTCATTGAGAGAAATGGCCTATATTTTATCAATAGTAGCATAAAAGGGAAAGAAGTAGATTTACTTATTGACGTGGGTTCCTAAATATCAATTTATCCCTCCCACCTCCTTCCTACTGAAGAAAAACATACAAGGTCAAGTCCACAATCCAAGGTGTGTCCGGATCGAAACTGAGTGTGTCTGAAATTGTAGTTCTTCCTATCATAATTGGAAAGCGTAAATATTCGCACCCGTTTAGAATTGTAGATTCAACAAACGTCCCTCCCCTCTTAGGAAATGACTTTTTGCGAACGCAGAGGTGCGAAATGTCGTTAAAAGACAACACAATCACCCTTCATCATTTAGGACGTACTCCAAATTATAGAATTTTGAGGTCAAAGTACAAGACTCACCAGCTGTCACATGACATATTCACCCAAATTGAAAATGTAAATGTGTATGAGGGAAAAGCTACCCTTTCAAACACAATTCAGTTAAGTCCACGATCAAAAACTTATATCAATTTGAAACTCACCACTACGACACCTAACACCCCAAAGCCTGTACTTTTTACCCCATCTGCTTCCCTTGTGACCCAGCATGCAGTAGTCCTTCCCAATGCTACAGTAAACCCTCAGTCACCTGTCATTCACATACACAACCCTACGGAAACCACAATCACTTTGGAAATTGACACAATATTAGTTAAAATATCGACCTGTGAAATTTTAAGTGACGTTACTTCCGTTTGGGAAAATAAAAGCAAAGATGTCACATTTGCATACTCTTGTAATGAAAATAGCACAATAAAACATCAAATAAGTGAAAGTCAACAGAAATTTGACCCCTCCCTTCTCACAGTTAACCCTGATATTCCCCGAGAAGAAAGAGAAAAAATCCTAAAGCTCGCATACACGTATGCAGATATTTTTCTCTGGCCAGGAGATAAATTAACTAAAACCAATGTTTTGGAATATGATATCAAACTGACAGATGACACCCCAGTGTATGCCAAGACCTACCCTATACCCTTTCATTACAGAGAGTCTATGAAACAAGAAATTCAGAAATTATTAGACCAAGGTGTTATAGAGCGCTGTAAAGGGAGTCCCTATCGACACCCAGTCCTATTAGTTAAGAAACCCAATGGGACTTATCGTTTCATTTCTGACCTCCGCGACTTAAACAGAGAAATAGCTCCGATTTCCTTACAATCCCCAGACATAAAAACCATCATCACAGAGATGGTAAGAAATACTACTCAATTTTAGACATGTCGAGTGCATTCTTTCAGATTCCATTAACAGAGCGTTCTAAGGACATTACCGCCTTTTCTATTAACAATCTTGGCAGTTTTAGATATGCTAAGTTATGCCAGGGATTGAAAGCATCCCCCGGTGTAATGAACCGCGTAAGCGAACTTGCCCATAGTGGAATAGACAGTTCAGAACTTTCTGTTTACACTAATGACATTATAATTTACAGTTCAAATCTCCCACACATGATTAACATACTGGATAGAGTGTTTCAAAAGTTAAGAAAAGCATCCCTTAAATTATCACCCTCTAAGTGTGGGGTAGCTTTTACCGAAGTAAAAGTCCTCGGTAACTTGGTATCTCAAAATGGAGTTAAGATTTCAGAGCATATTCTTAAAGCTATTTTGGAATATCCCACCCCTACCACCAAACGCAAGCTTCGTAGTTTTCTAGGACTTGTAAATTTCATTCGACGGTTTGTGCAAGGATTTGCAGGACCCACAGAATGTTTGTTCAAGCTTCTCAAAAAGAATGTTAAGTTTCAATGGACTGATGAACACCAGAAAAGTTTCGAAACACTGAAAGAAATGATCACTTCCGCCCCTATCCTCCGCCCTTATGACCCTAAGCGCCCCTCATATGTATACATTGCTGCAAGCGGAATTGGGATCGGTGGAGCGTTGATACAGCCTGATGAAGAAGGAAATTTACATCCATGTGCTTATTGTTCACGAGCCTTAACAGACACAGAGAAAAAGCTGACACATTTTCCCTCGAAATTGCAGGAGCATATTATGTTTTGAAAACTTTCAAATTTTACCTTATGAATCAACCTTTTGTTGTCCTCACAGACAATAAAGCCTTATCCTATCTTCGTTCAACTAAACACCATAGTTCTATTCGAGGAAGAAGAGCTCTTTATTTTCAGAATTTTGATTTCGAAATAAGGCATGTCAGCGCCAGTAAAAATGAACTTGCGGATGCAATTTCCCGTGCAAGTTTACCGCTAGAAAAGACTAATCCAGACAAGAAAGATGATGATGATGATGATGATGCACTATTCTTTCATCAAGTATTTCATGCACAAGCAGCAGATTTTGATATTAGTTCAGAACAACGTAAAGACCCCTATTTAAGAGACATTATTGACGTATTAGAAAACAAAGATAAACCTAGTAATTCTAAGCTAGAGAAACTTTCGTATTCTTATGTACTCAAAAATGGAGTCTTATACAGGACTAATAAAATCAAAACTGGTTATAAGGATACACTTTGTATTCCCCATGCATTAAGAAATCCAGTTTTTGATCTTATTCATGCTCACAAAATGAATGGAAGTCACCAAGGTGCACAAAAGACATATAATTTAATGCTTATGCGCTACTTTTTCCTTAATATGAAGAAATTTGTGTACGATAAGGTTCGACATTGCATCCCTTGTCAGATCTCAAAGAAACCACAAGGTTCTAAACCGCATACGCTGCAAACATTTCAACCTGCCCAAATTCCTTTACAACGAATTCATATTGATGTATGTGGTCCTCTAGTCTCTTCTAAAACGCACAAATACAAATATTTTCTATCAGTAGTTGATAGTTGTACAAGATACGTCATTACAGCTCCTTTGGCTAATCATGATGCACAAAACATAGCAACAGCTTTAGTTCAGAAAGTCTTTTTAGTCCATGACATCCCGGAAACGATCTATTTAGATCGTTAAAACACCCAATTCAAGTTTACTCTTACGAGAGTTAGCTAATATTACAGGCGTACAACTAAAATATGTAGATACTTGTGCACATTTCACGAATGGGTTAGTTGAGAGTTAATTTAGTTACTTAAAGAAAGTCATGAGAGTTTTTGTGTTAGAGAAAAAGGCTTCGTGGTGTGACTATTTAGCTAGTGCGACGTTCAGCCACAACATTACAATCCACTCTGGATCCCTCCAGAGCCCGTATTTTACTTTGTTTGGATACAACCCAAGGATTTTAGCAGACGCAGTCCTTCCTTCGAAAACTGACAATATCTCCCAGAAGAACGCACAAAGACTAGAACTCCTGACATCAATACGTAAGACCGCACACGACAACTTACACAAGCATTACGAACAGCAGAAAAAGTACACAGACCGCACTTCTAGGCAAATACAGTTCTCACCAGGACAACATGTGTGGATTCTAGATGCCACCACGAATCCAGGCGTGTCAAAATCCTTTGCGTCCTCTTATAAGTATAAAGAAACTATTCTTCGCAAAGTTAACGAGAATTCCTATGAAGTCACTTTCATCGACGGTAGGAGCAAACAAAATACTGACACGATTACTGTTTCTAGACTCAAAGCCCGCTACGACTAGTGCCATAAAAACCCCACTAACATATACGCTAACATTCATTAACACTCCACTCCGTTATCACTCTCTTTAGCCTCCTCGCTACGTACATTGCACATGCTAACATCCCATGATCCAGCATTTTCTCACGCTCATCGACCCCCCCCCTTTTCCCACTTCCCGTGCTCGCAGTGCACTTCTTCGTTAGAACGAACTCATTTTAACAAGACCAGGATTACAGAATGCTATCTTAATCGTCGGAACATTTATAATACATCTCTTGCCTAATAATTAATTGCTACTGATATTTTAATGTTATTTTATAATTTTGCGATTAAACGCATAGTAATAGTCAGAACATATAACTTAGCTGATTTGACTAATAAGTACTTAGCGCGTTTATGATTCTAACTAGCGACCATTTTTTTCCCATTTGCTGGTACATATACGCTCAAATGAAAAAAAAAGGTACAAAGAAAGAAAGAAAGAACTGAGATAGAACAAGATCAACGTTTTAAAGAACAAATGAACTGCGTAGAACTTGCTGAACTTATTGGCTTTTTGGCCATAGCAATTTTTTATTTACGCTTAGGTGTAACGCGAACTGCTTCTTTGAAGGCTGCAATGCACTAAATATGTTAACAAAGCATATAATAAATATAGGCAAATGTTTCCACTCTTTCCTTTAATTTTATAGTTCAATTATTGATAGCATACAACATGGTATAGCTTATATCCCATTATAACACCATTAAGCCTTGTTTCCATGATTATGAAAAACTAAAATATGCTGACCAAGGCAGTAATTTATATTATAAAAAAACATAAACTAACGTAACGTTTCAACCTTCTAGCAAAGTCTTCTTCAGACTCTGTATCAAGTACAAAAGACTTTTGTACTTGATACAGAGTCTGAAGAAGACCTTGCTAGAAGGTTGAAACGTTACGTTAGTTTGTGTTTTTTTATAATATAAATTACTGCCTTGGTCAGCATATTTTAGTTTTTCTTATATCCCATGAAATTAAAACCTACTCTCTTTTTCCATGAAGTTTCTATAAACATATTACTTACTCTTTTTCACTTCTTTTTTAATTTTTTTTATTAGCAGCGAATCAAAGGCGCTTAATCCTTTGACCACAATACACGTAAAATTCTTGCAATTAGTTTTATAAACGACATTTACACATATTACAGAAGGAAATGTCTCGTAATCACTTAGTTCGTTCTATTATCGCTGAACTCTCCTTTCTTTTCTCATTTCAGACTTCTACAACAAGATGTCTCCCGCTCATTATGCTATTATCACATCCATCGTGATAGCACTTCTCGCCATACTTATTTTATTGGCATTTTTAATTATATCTTGCTGTAGTTCCCCCAAATCACCTGTCACGACACCCCAACAACGATTAAAGAAACCTTCCATCAGTGTTCCGATTGCTTTACAATCAATTTTGCATGCCTCGGAGACACCAGTCATTCCCACACCTCCCCCTCTTCCCCCGACCCCTTTCACCTCTGGTACGACACAAATAAATACTCCAACTCAATGTACCACCATTCTTTCGAAAGGACGCCGACTTCAGGCGAAGCCACCGCCGCCCCCGGCCCCTATCTAGGCTAAGCCGACTATTCCACCTATTCCCCCCATTCCCCCCGGAGAACTTCCCTCATGTAAACCTGTCACTCATAAACTGGTCCCCTTAAAAACTCTACGTCATATAAACAACAACGCCCCTTTGCCTTCACTACGATCAGATATTACCTCCCCTTCCCCCAAAATAATTCCCAAGTTTTATATGAAAGTTCTTTTTCTGTCGACTTTATCACCCGACATCATTTATTATAACTCTGCTCCACTACCTTTTACATTTTTCCTAATTTTTCCCTTTTTGCGCTTGTTTCATTCTCATCGCCGCGAATGCTCCTGGATGGATTCATCATGACGACCTCCTGCCTGTGCTTCCGAGCGAGAGATCTAGGCTCATCGCAGAGAAGGACGACGATCTTGTGGACTTCCAGCACCAAAGGACCCAATCGTGTCTGGACCATTTGGCGGCTTTTCCCATCTTCCAGGCAGCGACCCAGCTGTGAAGCGCTTTACTCAGGACGTCTACCGACCCGAAGCCCCATCGCAAACTTGAATTCCAGACTACGATTCACATGACGTCACGGCGACCTACATCGGCAAGGCCCCTCCCACTCAGGGCATATAGCCCTTGTTTACCTACCATCATGTGATACGCATCGTCCTTTGTCATCGGCGGAAAGTGTGTTCCAGCTCCATCAATTAACGTCAGGCACGCATATTTAGTACACAAATATGTCGTTTAAAGCGCCAAAGTTTGTGACCACGGGTACTGCAAATATTTTAGTGGATTTCAATTCTTACGCCATGTGTGAAATAAAAGTGTTCGTTAAGTATTTTTATTGTCTGCTGCAAAGAACGTCCCACCTATGGCGACATGACGTCTACAGGCGTTGCCATGGTAGCATTACCTCAATGCTCAGCCCAACCTTGTGTGTATTTTTCAGTGTGTACTTTGAACTCCGCGAACAGTAAACAAAACCACGTGCGTGGTGCGGCGTTCTTTTGCTGGGTAATGACATGTGTTTTTCTGTTTTCGTGCTGTCATGTTTACTTCAAAGCTAATTGAATGTCAAACCTCTACGCTTATTTTTATATATGCCTCCAGAATTCGTTATTGGTGCTTGTACTCTTTGAGTATACAAGAGACTTTGACCTACAGTTTTATATTTTTTTCTCTACGTGATACTAATTTTTTTTCTCAACGGTGTTTGGTGCTACGATTTTTTTTTGATGATATGACTATTTTGGTGATCTCATTTTTTTTATGGTGATGTGATTCTTATGGTGAATGGATTGATGTACTGGTTTTCTTCCGCTTTTTGATATGTTAATAAATGATCATTTTTAAATATAACCTCCTCCGGAGAAGGTAGTCGACCATCACAGATTGGTTCGATTAACTCAACAAGGGGAATGTAGAGATATGGAGATTATTAAACCGAGAAAACCTCGTCATGTTAATATTCACACTTGTTTATTTCCTGGAATTGTCCGACCAGCGGGTGATCCCAAGAATGCGCTAACTTGTAACTTCCGTTAAACAAGAAACTGAAAGGCAAACGCGTGGATCAAAACAAGATCTACCGCGTTCGAAAGGTTTAACAATCTTTCGAAGCCTAAGATGATAAAAGCAAGCTCACTCCCTGAGCTCGCGCTCATTTTGAACTCATTTGAACTACGCTTATCATCGACGCTGCCTCTCTTTGGATTTCGACTCTAATCGACGCTCACATGGATAATTAGTCTCTGATTACTTACAACACCTTAACACTACTGACTACGACGACGGACACGCAGTTACGGCTGCCTAGCATGCTACAAGGCGCAAGGGATTGCTCGGTTTGGTGAGCCAAGGGTCGAAGGATAGAACCTTGGCATCTGTCACGATTCGGTCTGCAAGAAGCATCAGGACAAGAACATTACACACCTACCAGGTATGAACAAGCGTGAATAACCTTTACATCAACTTTCCATATCTCTACCCTCCTAATCGGAGCAGGTTCAGCCAACAGATACAATTAAGCTCTACCTAAATGTATAATTGAAACTTCCCTGTGACCTCAGATCCCAGGTAAAACGGGATTACAACAATATCTAAATCTTCGTCGTGCGTGTACATGAGATAAAGTATGTACTTAGTGCACTATACAACTGGCGGCCAAAAGAAACGTCATGTTTTAATAATCTGCTCGGCAGTTTATCATCCGACGGATTGTAGACGTCCACTCCTTCATAGTAGAACTGTAACAAGTACCTTTCTTGACTATCGTTGCACAACTGATGAAAACAAGTGCCCATTTCTTATTTCGTATGCCGGTGAATCTGCACTGTCAACAACGGGGACTGGTCTAAACCGGACGTTTCGGGGGGACCGGGCAATATCTCACCAATGTTTATGTTTACATTTTTAAAACGGTCTATATATTTATTTCGCCCTCACCCTACACGTACTCATCATCACGACTCTACTTTCAACCTCGCCCTCACACAGCTTCAACCTCATGGATTGACTTCGCCCTCACGGCTGGATTTTAGACTTCACACATACTCACTCTCAAGTATTAACTTTGCCCTCACCCTCACACTTCCTCACCTCACGACTCGCCTTTCACCATCACTCTCACACGCCCTCACCCTCATAGGTTTTCGGAGGGTGAGGGTGAGTTATGCCCTCATAAGGGTGACCACCTCTGCATATGACTCACATTTTCTTTGGACATTCACAACATTGGCGTCGGAGGCAGAGTGATGAATAGGTCTATTGTCCCTGCATGGAAATCGGCACCGTTAATTTCAATTTATTTTTGTTATTAATATTACTATTATTAATGGTAGTTAAAAGTATATTTAGTCTGAATTTGAAGGATATCTAAAGTTAAGATTTTGTTAGATATAAAATTTAGCGTAAAATATAGCAAAATAAATTAAATCATTATAAATCCTAAATTCAAAAAGTCCGGTCTAATGTTAGAATATAGGAATATAATTTTAAATCCAAATGTTCTCATGCAAGGTAAGGGAAAATTAACTTAAATAATAATAAGCACGTGTTATATATTCGTGAGGCATAATATTAAAATTTTGCAGTACGATCTCAAACTTGCAGAATTCACTGTAATATGTTAATTTTCACTCCCCTCCTTCCCTATGGTACAAACGTGCCAGCAAAATGGGTGGCTAAGCGCGCTGAGTGGTTCATTCACGTTCTCGCCACTGACAGCTCGAATCCTGGCAGGACAAGTGTGTTACATTTTTATTTTCCTCTCATCAAGTCTCTTTAATGTGAATTCATGCGCATAGTCCCGATTAGCTTACACAGACAGAAAAGGGACGAAAAATGAGAAAAATCATAAATAAATGTAGAGGATATGTCATTACTAATAAAATGTTACAAATAATTCTCAGATGTGTATTTCTTTTAGACTGTTCTCTTATCGATATTGATTGAACTCTAAAAAATAATCATATTCCATAATGATGTTGCTTGTAGCCTCTGTCTTTGTACCTGGAAGTAATCATCTCTTACTTGAAAAGGCTGTGTTGAATTTCCCTAGTATTGGAATTTGTATTTGTGTTATTCATCGCACATTTCTGCTACTTTTGGGTATTCACGACGATAAGTATGATTGATGATTCGAAATTAGTCAATGAACAAAAACAAAGATCAACCATGTCCAGCCACGAACTCAAGAGTGAGTCAACAAGGCCGTTTATCCCTTCAAGATAGAAAACGTTTTAGTGTGAAGCTGTAAAACCTACGAAAGCAACATTAATGATTTTTCAGATTTTGCAAGAAATCCGACATGGTTCTTCCATTAATGAATGCCTTGTTCGCGGAGAGAGACAGGCTTCAAAACCCTGCAGTCTGCAATATTAGTTAAGTTTAGTTTTCTAATCATTGATTAAAGTTTACCAAACATCCCGATTTTGTAGAGAAAGTCCTCTGTTTAAAATCCCTGTCCCGAGTTTCTTCAAACTGAAGTCGCGATGATCAAAATGCCATTTTTCTTGGCTAACCCAAAATCAGACACGATTTTCATTATAAGTATCATTGATAATACATATATTCAGTGCTCGAAAAATATTCTTCAGAGCTAGGCGCTAGCTTAGAAAATCAGGTTCGAGGAAACCACCTACTAGCAATTGTGGACATTATAATATAACGGTCAAATATTGAGTGACAAGTACTTAATCTAATTGCCCGTTAGTAGGAATTAATTGCAATTTGTAATATTAATATCCGTCGCGAATACAGGTGCCTAGCGAACTGTCTTAGCCAGCACTAGATTGCTCAACCACCGTTTTTCGCCCGAATTCGGATTTACATGCATTCTTATGGGAATAACAAGAAAAATGCAACTTCTAAACCAATGGACCGAATTGGATGAGATTTTAACCAGCGGAAGAACGTATCATGAAAGTACTGATTCCAAGATTTGAGCCTAATCAGAACAAAACTACGGGAGTTATGAATTATTAAGGATTCATCGCTGAATTGAAAGGGAGAAGCTACCCTACTGAGATGTCCTTGCTTTTCGTGACTGAATACAATGGAGGAAGAGTTAGCCTAATCTCTGCGCGAGGGGCTGCTACCAAAGGTTAAGGACCGGAGTGAGCATTGACCAGGATAGGAGGACAACGGTCAAAGCACCAGAAACAGTAAACAAGCACCTGATCATAGAGTGTAGCGCGTCACTACGTTCAAATCTGGAATAAAAGGGATGATTTGACACAGTTTTGCACAGTTTTGCCTACAATCGCCACCAGAGTGTGAGCTACGCACGACCGAGCTGCGAGTTGCAAGCGGACTCGAGGTCTGGATTTGTTTTTCCTCGAGTGAGTGTTTCAGAGCCATGGAGTAGAGCAGAATAGAACCAGGGGTTCCTTCTCCCCCTCGCCGTCAACGCATCCGTGCACATACGTGTGGTTATGTGAGAATAACGCCAGACACGTCCACCTGTGTCAATCGTCCGAAACAACGTCCAAAGTAGTGAAAGTTAATAACATTTGATATCCATGTGAAACCGCGAATGGCTCATCGCGTACGTTCGTCTCATCGCCCAAGTCACGTATCTGTACTTACGAGTGACCGCGAAGAACTGACCTATTATTGCGCAAGTTGTCGTATGGAGTCGACAGTGAACGAGTGAAGCCAGGATCCGATGATGCCAGATGGAGCCGCCGACCGACCTACTTTCGCCAACCAGGATAACCGCGAAGTGCAACCCTGGAGTGCAGATGTCTTCCAAAACTGTAGGACCACTTTCACCCAACCCAGGTCAGAGGGAATGCAGCGAAGGTAAGATCCAACCATGTGCGTGTGTGAGAGAGATGACGACAATCTACCGCGAATCTGCGTAAATCAAATCATTATATAACTTAAATCAGTGCTATGGCATCCCTAGGCATCGGTATTCCGACGGAGTAATCAATTTAAAGATGAGAGTTTATGTTAACAGCAAACAATAGTTCATTGAATATATTTATACCTTCAGAAAAGATAGAAGTGGTTCGCACAAGGAACAATTATTCACTTTATGCTTAAAATCCTAAACGATAAATTGTAAAAGGCAATGTAGCCAAGACATAGCAAGAGTATGGTCAAAGTAGTAAGTAATCTAACCTTTGTATTTGTCATATTGTCGCAATATGCCATAGAATGAGAGAATGAATGTGAGATCGAGTGAAAGAGGGCAAGATGTAATGTGTATTTATCTGTGCTTTAATATATGTGTATATTCAGAAACACCGTGGTATTATGTAACGTCATTTCAGGTATTTAAAATCATATCCTCCTAGGTTTATTCTCGGTAACTCCGACTGTTAGGCACTTATCCTGACCGTATTATATTTCATGTAATGTTTAATTCGCCCAGCAGGTGAGGCGAGCGATTCTTCGTTGTTGCGTTGCTAAGCTCAGTTCAGTTGAGTTAATTGAGTTAAGTAGTTAGTTATTAAATTAGCAGCCCGTGACAATAAGAAGCTGAGCCAGCCCCTGTGGCGGAGTGGTTAGCACATCGCGCTACGACGCTAGGGGTCCCGGTTTCGAATCCTGGACTGGGTTTGGATGTTTTTGAGTGTTTGTTCATCAATTTCATCATATCATCATTCATTACCATCTTCGCAAATTAGCCAAAAGTGGCACAAAAAGCGAAGTAAAATAACGTAAATCAATCAATCTATAAGAGGCTGAGCATCATCTTATTCAAAACATCGCTAAATCATGTGAGAAAGCGGGAAGTGGATGGTTGGGGACGAAGAGTAAGAAATTCTTACTGATTCTATGGATTGTTCACTTGCTAGTTTACGCTGTACTGCAATTTGATCTTAGAATCTTCAAAGTTTCGTACATTGAAACTTAAAAAAACGACAATATTGCAGCAAGATATCACAGTCGCCAGGATGAAATTTTTAGTCGCCATGGCGACCTGGTGACCGGGATTTTTCGAGCCCTGCATATAATTTAATTTTAAAATATATTTATTTCCATACATGGGATTATTATGGTTGGTTAGTAATATTGGTAAAGAGTTGCCAAGTAGGGATGAGGCAAGGAGAGTTTACTTTTTCTTGCCAGACAAGACTTACCAATTGAACACACATCCTACTTCATGTAGCCCAAATAAATGGATTATAACGTTTCATCTCTTAACGTCAGATAATAATACCAATTGTAAAGGCGCATGATCTTTTATAAGTCCGTATGTCTCAACACTCCAGAAAATTTTCTGAGGTACAACATTTGGACTATCATAAACATATCAATAACAACTAATGTTTTACTTTTTTTTTCAGACTGGGATATTGTTTTCTGTCACAGTGATATGATGTGCCCTCATCTTGAACATAACAATTTTAACGATTCACGAGTATTCCGTGGATCTTAATTAAACACCGAGGACATTTCACATCGAAACAAATAAGTTTTAAATAGCCTGAAGGATGCGTTTAAAATATAAAGCTATACATAGTGTTTACACCCCTCTTAAAAAGTGGCAAGAAACCTAATCTAATAAAATCAAACGCCTAATTCGACTAATATTAGTCGTTCGACTGATATTCGACGAAAAAGTAGCCGAATATTTTTTCGACTATTAAATGGATATGGCTAATCTGTATCTACAAGTGTTTCATACTCTACCGTTATGGTTGATAGAGGTACATAGTAGTTCGGGTCCCACTTTCAACTGTAGGTCCAGTCCGATTAGATTGTTGTGCATGAAGTGAATTAAAGAAAAGAAAATAGAAAACTAAAAATTGTAACCTTACAGTCATATGAGGGTATCGCCCCCCTCCTTCAATATTTGATGTATGTAAAATCTTAGTGCTAAGGCAAGGAACATTAATCTCCTAATGAAAAGCGCCAAGGTCCCGAGAGAGGTTCGATAAATTTCAAAAACCTGGCTTAGCAATAACGAAAATGACTAGTACACGTGCTGTAAAATGAAATAACAATACCAGAAATATATTTTGTGGTAGGAAATCATCGAATCATTATGTAGTCTTTATTATTTCAATATCTTCTTAGTAACAACATCTTTTCACATGTCTTACAGGAGTATAATTAGTGTTCTGGCAACTAAGTTCTTCTACTAATTTAATATGTTACAGACAGACATGAATGACAACAACTCGACAAGCTGGAAGTATATGACCGTTGCAGTAAAACTTGCAAGAAGATATCGGTGGTGGTAAATTCTCCATCTAACCTAACCAATACTATTTTCTTTCGAATGAAAAAAAATAACCAAATCCAATGGGATGGAAATGACTCTTTCTGGTTTTTGACACGCTATTGGATAGAACGTATACAGTATTTGCATAAAATGCACAGTTAGGAAAATATATGAAAAATAGCAGAAAGCTCTAAAATAGACGTTTCTGCAGGAAAATGTTGACTTGTCTCTTGGAAAATTACACGACTGTTATGGTTATATCTTTACTAACCTCGTATTTGTGAGGGATGAGTAAAGAAGCAGGTATTCTCCAGAATTTAGTATTTACATTCATATACGATACGCCTAATCCGTTTGTTTCCCAACTGATGACGCTGTGATCATAGTCAACACTTATCGATGAGTTTTTTTCGATTAAACAGCCCGTATGACCGCTTCTTTACAAGCAAACGTCTCGGGCAACTGCCTCCCGTGACGTCACGTTCACCAGCTGCTTAAAATATACCAGCGCCATGTGTTGTTTGAGAGTTTAATCCAGAAGAGAAAGCGGGTGCTTCCAAGCGAACGATACGATAAACATCGTGCAGACGTTAACTTAAACCGCGACAGGATTGCTGCCTGAGATCAATGTCTGCCTAATACATTTACCTGTGCTATTGCTTTGTAATAGGGGAAGGGTCTAATGCAACCATCAGCCACTATGTGCTGTTTCCAATAAATATAGCTATTCCCCGAAACGAGAAATTTAAGGATTTTTTTGCTTTTTTTGTTGTTCATTACATGTTTTAAATATTTATTTCAGGATTTTCCCTCTGATTCTCATGTTTAATTCGACATTTTATTTCATTAATATTTACTAAGGATTTTACTTTACCATATTCTTAACCACGACAAATCATAAAATTCCCTGCACGTGGTGATAAACTTTGCCAGTTATCAACACTGAAGGGTGCTTTTTGACAATTTACTGCAACATTCGATCTGCTCCTAAGCTGAATTTTAACTTAAAGGAGTGTGCCAGTTTACATGTACAGAAGTGTGCATGTTCTCCTTTATGTGAATGACTTCACAAATTCTTTCGTTTAAGGAATCTCTCGTCAGCTTCTTTAAAACTGCAACTTACCTAAAACTGTTTGGTTGAGTGTTCCTCTCAAACTAGCTTCTGCATCTCATCCAAGAAATCCATGTGCGTTCAATGTTGTCAATACGAATAAGGCTTTTCGCGATAGAGGTTTGAATCCTCGGCTTCATTTTCGATAGGAAACTATCGTGACAACTCATCCTTCGCCAGTTATAGTTCTCTTGTCTGGGGTTCCCAATGTCATGCATAGTTTAAGTGGCAAATCTTGGGGTGCTGATAGAACGGTACTGTTCGTCTCAGACGAGAGATAGCGGGTTATGTACCACCTACACCCCGTTCATAGTAACCTGCTTGGCTTACTGCACTTACACCTGTTGGGAGACGAAAATAATGTATTAGTAAATGTTGTTTAGCTTGTTGAGAAGAGCGGGCATCTTCTACTGTCTCAGAGGGAGTTTTAGTGCTTTCCTACATTCTAGTGAGTCGTCGTTGATTTTTGCAGATCCCTTTCCAACATTGCATTTTCTACTTTTCCCAAGAGTTCTTATAGCGCTATTGTAACTTTTCAGAAATAATTTTTAGATACGCGGTCATTTCTCCGAGTACATGAACGTACAAATTTGTTATATATACAGAGTACCCATAATTTTCAACTCAATCATAAATCCATTCTTTCACTCAATCACATCTCAATAAAAAGACAAGTTACAACAATTTTAAAGTGTAAATGTATTTTTGAATAACTTTGTACATACGTATTACGTATTGGTGTCCGTTTCTTGACAAATACATATATATTTATCAGATACTGTATAAGGTAAAGATATTGCTGACCCCGCAAACTTAACTTCTTGGAGGCACTTGTAATTAACCGTCCAATATTTCTTTCATTGCGAAGACATATTATCATAACCTTTCTGATCACGAACGTGTGCAGGATGAACAGCAATCTCACTAAATTTAATTTTAAGTTTATCGTTTCGATAAAGTATTATGTCACTGTCACGAACCCTGACTCGAACCATAGACCTCCAAGTCTACTATTAGGATACCCTCAAAGTCCGTGGGACATATGTTTGCCGGGGCTCACCTGGGATCTCACAGCCACTGCGCTCACCTGACACAGAACTAGGTTCTTGGGCTGTACACTCTTTTCTCATCTGCACTCCCGGCAAAAGAGTACAAGATACAAAGAGAAAAGGGCAATTTATGGGGGTTCCACCACTTAACTTGTTCGATATTGTTCTTCTTCACTATTCATTCGCTTTAGGAAACCATCTCCTGGATTAGCTCATCGCTTCTATTCTATAGTAAAGTATAGGAATTTAATAGAAAGAAGATGAGGATTAATGCTAAATTTAATTCAAAGATGTTATTATTCGTACAATCTTTGATTTTCGTTATTGTGCGTTTCCCTCTATTGCCTGCCAAATCGCTTTATTTTTATTACATATAAGATAAATCTAAATTAACTTAATGTAATTGTTTATAATCAGATAAAAATGAATGAAACAAAATTAAATTAGTAACTTAATATCAATCAAACATTAAATTTATTTTTTCATGGCGAAATATCGTAAAATAGAGTCATATTTACAAATATTTATAAACCCAATTAATGTAGACCCGAAATTTTATAATTTCAGATTTACGAATCAAGTTCAATGTTTGCACTTATCCATGTATTACTGAAATTTTTCATTTTGTTTAAAATCTTATATTTTTCTACTTTTAAGATTTGTTTTGGAGATCCATGGGACGAACAATTTAATAGATTCGATAGAATCGAAGGTCATGTCACCTATGAGATTACCTCATATTACGAAGTCTACCTTGCAGAAAGTGTTCTTTCCTTCGATATTAAAACCAGGAACTGTGTACTACCAGAGGACAAAATATTAAACTACACAAGCATTGGAATTTGTACTCGGGATTGTAAGAGAAAACTTGAAATGAAGTTTTGCGGATGCTCACGGCATAGTTACCCTGAATCTGGTATGTGAAAATCATTATTCATGAAAATAAGCCATTTCGTATTGTATTATTCTTGTCATGACAATTAATTTTTCAAAACGCTTTGGTCTTTTAAAGTATTTTGAATCATCAATTTAATTGTTGCAAAGTTTTGAGAAGTAACAGAGGAAAGTTTCTGATTTGGTAGTTTAGTGCATGGCAGTTAACGTCACATAGCTAGGTGGCATTCTAAGATACAATGCATGAGTTTCTTTGGCAATCAAAAATTACATAAACATTAGATAATCTTGATTGTTGGTTTTCAAATTTTGTATATTTTTTTAGACGAAGCATTTGTATACTAGTTCTTAAAATGAAAGTAAAATCTGGAAAATGATCAGCTATCTTCATTCTTTTCTTCTTCATCTTGAGACAGTACAACATCTGTAATGAATATTTTTTTTTTTTACTTCTCAACAATATCTAAAACTTTTTCCTATCCTGGATGTTCTTCGTCCTGTTTTTTACTTTCATGTTTTGAAATCTTGAATTATTTGATCTTCCAATCCTGTCCTTGTTGTGTCTTAGGTTTTTTGACGAGTTTTTTCCATTTATAGATTTATTTTACTAGTCTTTCATCAGACAGTCAATTTACGTGCACAAACTAACTTAGTCTTTGTGATGCATAATTGCTATGAATACAAAACAAACATTAGGGTGGGGTCCGTAATATATATATATATATATATATATGTACCCTGAAAAAATAATAATAATCATACTGAAAAACAACATGAAACCAAATGAAGTTGTATACCAAATTCCATATCATGATTTTAAAAATTTAAAAGTTAATCCAATTTTAACTAACCGACAACAGGAAAAAACAGACAATGTATAGACAAAGGAAATGGAATGAAATGATTACTTAGTACACCACAATTAAAACGTTTCCAAAATACAAGAAAAAAATCACATAGTGGTGGATTCATATTCAGAATTTCAGCTATTCTAGCAGCTTTAGGGGCAGTGGGGAGCTTAGCAGAGGGTAGCGCGGCTATTGCCAAAACTGTAATTAATTAAAAAAAAGAATAAGGCAGAAGTAGAAGAGCAGAAACGTCATAATATTGCCATGGAGAAAACATTAGGCAGTGGTGTGAAGTCCAGAGCACTCAGATTTTTTTTTGAAAAAACGAAGAAGCACTCACAAACCAAGACATTGAATCATTAGTTAAATTATTTAAAATTCGTCATTTTAGGAAGGTTTTCATGTCTGATTCTCACCCAAAATATAGACCCATTCACGAGAATGTGGCGTGGTGAATTTAGATAAGTACGAAAACATTGGTACGCACTGGATAAGCTATTAAAAACAAAATAACAATGCTTTTATTTTCGATTCTTTTGGAGAGGTACAGAATTAATTCAGTATTTAAAACATGTTAAGATTTATTTCAACGACAAAAGTATGCAAGATTTCGATCAAATTATATGTGGTCATGTTTGAATTACGATGCTTAGAATATTAAATAAAATACATAACATCAAATTACAAGATTTTCAAAAATCAGTGTGGAATATTAAATATGTAAATTTTTCATCTCTCCAGCGAGATTTCTGTCTTGAAACTACATCTCCACTATGATATTATGTATCCAAAATCCATAGCTCTGAGAGCCTTCTACAGCATGTATCTCATTCCAAAATTAAGTACCTACTACAATTCTACGGTATATTTGTGGTTAGTAAATAAATTATTATTCCTCCTGGACAATATAACTTATCTACTTTACAATCTTAACTTCCTAACACTGTATTGCTATCTCAAAACTCTGTACCACACAGAGTGGACAATGTATCTACTAAAGAAACAGAGGGTGTATATTATAAAGTTGGTGGATTCGAAGCTGGAACAAAAATTCAAGCAAAAAGTCACACAGTACTGTTCCCCATGAGATTGCTATTTGGCTTTTTCTCTCATTATAACTAAATAATGTGTGAAATTTTGTTTAGGTATCATATTTTGCACATCACTCTATGATCGTAGTTCAATAATGAGATTCCAAACTTTGAATCCAGATGGAACATCCAATGATGCTAGTTTTCCCGAAGCGGCAAAATGTGTGATTCAGTCTATGGAGTTACGCATGTCTATAGATGAATATGAATCGAAATATGCTCTCAAATACAAAGCCAACATTTTGAAAAATCTTCAAATTCCGATACAATTTGATACATATCAATGCACACAGAAGCCAGTGGAGGGTAAATTCTTTGAATTTGATATTACTAATGAGTTTCAATCTTTACAATACGATATGCCAGAGTTTGTAGCTGTATTGTTTCAGACAGGGAGAGATGGCACTCAGGAAAAATATAGCAGCCAGTTTGATATTTGTAAAATTAAAAATGTATATCTGAAGAATGGTAGAAATGAGGTATTCCCACGTTAAAATTACAATTTAAACATTGCAGATCAAGATTATTTAAAATTATTTGAAGCATTTAGTGCAATTACGAGAGTAATGAAGGAAACATCGATATGTATTATAATCCAGACGAGTTTATAATTTACATCATAATAAATGCATCAAAAAGAAAATTTGTAGTTATTAATGATCGAACAAATATTAAGTTAATATGTGAATTTCATGAAACTTTATCTGAAAATACCATATGCAATGCAATTTTAATTGTAGAGAAATCATACATACATATATGATGTAAAGAATGAAAGAGTTATAGAACAATTTTAATTTTTATAATTCAAGGTCCCGGGTTCGATCCCCGGCCGGTTCAAATCCGGGAACTTTTCTAACGTTGGAAGCGGCTCCGGCGCCCACCCAGCGTCGAATGACATGGGTACCTGGGGGAAACCCTGGGGGGTAAAGGCGGTCAGGGGCGTGATGCTGATCACATCACCCCCTCTCACGACCGGATCAAGAAAGTGTGGGGCGTTACCCCCACACCCCCTATACGCCTTCATGGCGTGGTGCCAAGCACAGGGGAGCACTTTACCTTTACCTTTAATATTTAATACTAATATATTTTTATGTATTTATTTTAGAGCAAAATTTGGCCTTAGGGCTAATCTACACCACCTAAGCATGCAATAAATATTACAATAAATAAGAATATTTTTTAAAAAATATTTCATAAACATTTTTCACATTGTTTACTTGTGTTATAGTGTCCATATTCTCTGGTATGGACATTGCAATCTAATATTTGCAATTTATTATCATCCCCATTGAGGGCTATTTTGTTTCTTTTTATTGTATCCACACAATCCAAGTTGCTAGTCAGATGATATGAAGACCTCTTTATTGTTTTGTTTTCAAATAAATATTTTAAAAATAATATATTACAAATTTTCATGAACATGGTCAACTTTCAACCTTACCTTTTTTAAATTCTTCTTTGCCATTTATTTTTAGGCAATACATTTATGGTCTTTGACCAGCAAATTCTGTTATTATAGACCCTTTGTGACTCATCTTTCATTTTCCCAGGGAACACCTGGTTTTCAAGACTATATAATGGATTACTTTTTGGATAATTACTAAAATCAAAATATTCTTTCATAGAAAACTAATCACTGTATAAATCAGGTGTTTCTATCTTATATATAAAACTATCAGTATCCATGTATGATATTTCAATTTTATCTTTGTATCCAGGTTTCATAACATCATGATCAAATTTATACATCTCCAATTTAGCTAATTCAAGAATTGCAACACCCACAGCTGGTGTTGCATCACACATTACATTGGTATTGGATCTATCAATGAGAGTCAGGTTATCAGTAATTCTTGTAAAACCTTTGTATGTGGGATCGGCAATAAATTTTTGAAGTTTTTTCGTTCGGACACCAAATTACACCTTAATCGATTTCTTTTGTTCTCTATACATTTTAAAAATTTGGAGTTACTCCATAATTTATAATATTTTCTTTCTACGTTTAGTAGATTCAACAAACATGAGCTGGTCAATATTATTATTAAAAACCAATTTCAACTTCTGTATTTAAAAGCATACCCTGCAAGGATAAACCGAGGATCTAGTTCATATAATTTAATACAACATTCTCGAAAATTTTCGAACACATCAGCCAACTCGAGAGTATCTAGAATCAAGTAGTTGTCATGATAATCCCCAATTGTTTTGCAATCTAGTGCTTCCAAACTCTTTGTGCATATTGATAATCTAACTCGCTACATTCTTCATCCTGAAGTTTGTTATAAAATTTATCTCTAGATATTAACTGTGTTTCTTTAAATTTTTCAAAATCATCCATGAAATCGTATGGGTAGACCACTTTTATTTTCAGCAATTCTATCTTATCCTCACTAAAATATACTTTTGTGTGAACAAATTCATTGTTAGTTAATTGACTCACCAGAGTAGCTAAACTGCTGCAAAGAAACTGATATGAATCCAGGAATCAAAGAACAACTTTTCTAATTTGATAGTTTTCTCTATGGCAATATATTTATCTTTACTGCGTGGTATAATATTAATATTCTCTGTATCATATCGGTAACGCGTCTGACTACCATGCTAAAGTTCCCGGGTTCGATCCCCGGCCGGTTCAAATCCGGGAACTTTTCTAACGTTGGAAGCGGCCCCGGCGTCCACCCAGTGTCGAACAACATGGGTACCTGGGGGACACCTTGGGGGTGGGGGGTAAAGGCGGTCAGGGGCGTGATGCTGATCCCATCACCGCCACTCACGACCGGATCAAGAAAGTGTGGGGCGTTACCCCCACACCCTCTATACGCCTCCATGGCGTGGTGCTATCCACAGGGGAGCACTTTACTTTACCTTTATCATACCCTAAGTCTTTGATAAATAAATGTGCATCAACATTTTGTAAGTAGTGGATGAATACTGGAATGAAGTTAGGTTTCTGTATTTTCAAGTTACATGAATTTCAAATTGTATGCATATATTCTCCGTAAAAATAGTTGTGGTGCATCCTTTTTTCATTATTAGAAATAAAATATCTATTACAGCATTTACAACTTAAAGCATTATTATGTTCCAATTTTTGTTGTGGTATAAGAAGGTTAATTGGTATTTCTTTATGTAGGTCTTGAAGATATTCTTTTACCGACTCTCGAAGCTTTTAAATAAATTTTCGGCTGTATTTTCACCTCGATGAAATTTTTACTTTTGACATATTTTTGTCATATGTGTTTACTAATATTACTGGAACACCACAGGCTTTATGCTTAGCTGAATTAGATGTACTTCATACATTCGAATCTGGGATACATATTGCCATTGGTTCTTGTATTGTTTCGAAATCTGCATCAATTACAAATGGATGTTGTATTAATGAATTATAATTAGAAAATTTTATACTTTTGGATGGAGATGTGTAAGTTACATGAGGATAAAGATAACATTTTTCAACATGTTCCACTAATTCCTGTTTGCTTGATTTCTCATCTCTTCCATAAAATTTTGACAAGCATCTATCACATATACTAATTTTATGATGATCTGATGACATCTGACTATGTAGCAATCGTGCTTGATACTGTATGAGACAATAGTCCTTCTTCTTTCCCTTTGTAATATATAATACATGTATAATATGTGCACCACATGGTGCATGGTGACGCAGTACACAACGTTCATCTTTCTCATCAACACCATAAACATGCAAATATATCGATTGATTATTATACTGTTTATATTGTTTTTCAAATTGCTCGAAAGCTGAGATGTGTACTGGATATTTTATTCCTGAAAAAACTTTCTTAAATTTTGTTTTAATTTTTTGTATTGGGAGACATGGTATTTATGATTTTTAACTGGATGAAAATGTGCTACGATGCACCAGATAAAACATTTATTATCATTTTTTTTTAAAATTCAATACATCTGGTCAGGCAGTTTATTATAACTAGATACACCCCCAAGGGGGCCATATTTTGCTATTTGCAATTCAAGTTTATGGTTTGTGTCACAAAGTGACCAACCCGAACCTCTCCCTTGAACTCTTGTTGTTTTAACTTAAGTTTGTCACAAATTCAATTATAAATATCATCTAAAAATTGATAAATGTCATCATTGTTTTAAATTAACACACTAGTAGGATGAAAATATCTTTGTTTTCACTACGAGAATTTTTATACATTGATGATAAAATTAAATATATTTTGAGGGAACATTCTGTAAGATTTTTACAGATTTCATTTTTAATTTTGGATTTAAGATTTGTTAGAAAATTTGGATTACCTAATTCTTCATTATTTATATTTGTTGCATCATATACAACATGATGTAACATTTCTTGTTTTTGGTTTAATTTAATATGTTTGTTATTCATTTTTTTTAATTCGGTTTAATGTATATAAAAATAGGTTAATATATTTAATTAAAAATAATTATGAATTTATATTATTAACAATTTAAAGAAAAATATAAAATTTTATAAAAAATATATTATACACTGGAATAAATATTTATTTTTTATATGTTCCTTCTCAAAACTCTATAATTTTACGTAATTAATTATTAACAAACCTCTTCTTACAACCTCTAATTCACAAATAATAAATTAAGATAGCAAACCTCTATTTATAACCTCAATTTACTAATCGGGAAATTCCCCTTAGCCAACAAATCAGCACAAGTCACATGACTTCGCCCCCCTATAGGGGGGAGCAGGGTCATGACATACTCCAAACCAGTATTATTGATATCACATTCTTAACAGGTCAATGTTCTCACACAGCTGTAAGTGCATCAATCTCGACACACACACTCAGGAATGTTTGGAATACAAAGAATTATCGTGACAAAACTGTTCATAGGAAATTCCTCTTAGCCAACCAATCAGCACAAGTCACATGATGATTTTTTTCTTTGTAGAGAGGTAAAGATCATGATATTCCCGAGCCAGTATTATTGATGTGACATTCTTAACATGTCAACGTCACATCACTCTCCACACACACCCACCCACACACTCGGGAATGTTTGGAATGCAGGACAATTGATTTTGTCTGAGTAAAAACTAGGTTACACGAGAATTCTTACAACATTTGTGTCAATATTCAATTTGCTTGAAGCTACTGTTTAAGGAAAAGTTGTTTTTTTAAATTAGAAACATCTGGATTTTGAAATGCAACCCTATTCAAAACAAAAAATTACATTTTTTTAAAAAAAATGTTATTTTTTTACACTTAGAATTTAAAATAAAGTGATTTTTTAAAAAAATAAGGGGAAATTATCTAAATCTTACGATTTTACATTATAAAAATTGAATGCTTAACTTTTTCAAAATCAAATTTACACTTTTTACACTTAGAAAACCAGCTTAAGTTTTTGTATTTGATTAAATTACACTTGAAGAGATCACTATAAAATGGTTAGGTTTTGGGGGGGCCCTAAAACGTAGCGTTTATACTACTAATAGTGTATATTAGTATATTCAACGCCTTCATGAGTAATAATCTCATCATAACTAAGAAGGGCCCTCAGAGTAAACTTGTACGATGTATTTTTCTTATATTCCATGTTATGTTTAAACCTTGAGGGCTCTCGAGTAATCTTCTACGAAGTATTTATTTTTATTTTTCATGTTATGTTTAAACCTCTAAGTAATCTTAAGTAAGAATCTTATCATAAATAAGAAAAGCCCCTCAGAGTAATCTTCTACGATGTATTATTTTTATTTGTCATGTTATGTTTAAATCCTCGAGGGGCCCTGGGCGTAATGTTTCAAGATTTCAGCTAAATTAAACACTATGGCAACATTTTGTTAACAATTCTTGCTATCTTTCACGGGGTAAAATGATAAAGGCAAACTCTATAACGTGTGTTACTTTAATTACGTTTGTTAAGAAAATCCCTGCCCCCCAAAGAAAATTATCCCGTTATGGATGCGTGGTGCCCAACACAGTTCTATTGCCAGTGGCAATATAAGCAACGCCTCTGTAGAGTTTCAGGGTTCTCTACTGTGATTGATTTTTTTTGTTACAGGATGTAAAAATGTGGGGAGAAAATAGAACCAAATTAAAAAAAATAACACATTCTTGGTTAATGGAATGTTCGTTTTTCCTAGTGGGATTGGAGTAAAATTTTTAGTACCTGAAAAAAGAAAGAAAATTAAATATGTTCAAAAGTACTATTAGTGTTTTCATGGTGCTAAAAATGTTACTTGAATCTTAGTCAATTTGTGCAAAAACTTGAGATTGGTGCATGAAAGGGAAAGTTTGTTACTTGTGTTTGTAATTTAAAGCTTCTTCTTCTTCGTCTGTTCCGTGACCCCATTGTTCTTACATCTTGAACGAACGACTTCTCTGCCACCAGGATTACGCTGAAAAAGGTGTCGTCCGCGATTGGATCGTGAAATTCGCACATGATCTTCATGTTTCTTCTATCGTTGAACACCACTTGTTTTCTTTTCGACGTGTTTTAACGATGGTCCGCTATCTGAAGCGAGGTCCCTAGCCCTCATGTCATCCGAAAGCTCAGATCTCAAACCTCAAAAACCAACTTAAGTCCAACTTTTCTTAAAAAAGAACAAATGAAACTGGAATTCGTGCGACCACCATCAGCCAGACAGAGATTCGCCGTTTGAAGTTTCATAATGGAGACGACTTATCCAATCTTGATCATGAAAGCCAAAGATTTATCCGTAATTACTGTATTAAAGAGAATTACAATTAAACAAAATTAACTGCAAATCCTCTATTTTGCATGCACCATATACTGATTATCCATTAAGACATCAATGATTGCAGCTTGGAATTTCAGCAACACATGGAAGGAACCTGCAATCGGTGCAATCACAATTCAAGCCCAAGATTCTGCCAACAATTTTCAGGACACCTTGTATCGCACTAATAGGTAATGCGATATGAGTTTACATTGACAATCACCTATCCTATATATAGAAGATAGATGTGATGTTACTTGCACTATACATAATTTCAACACCCCCTTTCATTTTTCTTCAATTGTCAAACGCAAGGGGTGAGGAGAGGAATTCAAGACTCCTACTGATGCAGAGTAACATATCTCATGATACTTTCCCCAGAGATTACCCAAAGATACCTCACTTCCAAGCATACACTCGGCTAGCCATCTGCTGAAAATAGAGAAGACGATTATGCAAGTCAATGCAGAAGTACTTCGGGTAACAATCGACTTAATTCTTAATATTTTCTCACTTTTACTACCATAGGTATGTACGTGCACATGTGACCCAAATAGATTGATTGTTAATAAGCAGCCTCTTTTGTGAAGTACAAATGAAAAAGTTCTTTACAATACAGCCTCTCCCGGCCTGTATTCAATACGTGAACGATTTGAAATTTCTATATTGATATGTGCCACGATTACTTCATCCGGCCACTTCAGAAGTAGATATTTGACAATTCACTTCATTATATCAAAGTCTGAACACCTGGTATGCTCGATACCACATAATAAGACGTATATTATATTTCGATAAAACTATCTACCATCAAAGAGAATGTCACGACAAACTATTTGCGATGAGACAGACCACCAGGTCGACTGAAATGTACACAAGAGAGAAAGAATCATGTGATCTCCATTTGCATCGTGAAGAGTGCACTTGCACTCAAGATGTATGTTAATTTATGGGACATATTAATTCCACAATGATTATTTAATGTTATGTTACATTCTCTTATGCATATACAGGGTGTTTCTAAAGGTCGTTTACAACGCTTGGGAGGTGATTCCTCACACGAAAACAAGCAAAAAGTCTAAGTTCCATTTTTACGACTGAGGCTTCGTTTCCGAGATAGGAGCCTCGCAAAAGGTGACAAAGTGAACGTCACACCTGACTGGGACGAATACTATAACAGATAGAGAGGCGGTTCCAAGGGAATCATAAAGGAATCGTATGTGCTCAGTCCGGAAGTCACTATGAAAAGTTCACTGCACGCATGCGCAATGGAGTCCTCAAAGGAATTGGGGATTTCCAGCAAGAACAATGCATGGAAAGTGTATGTAACGCAGCAAGAAGGACCGTGACAATGAGGGATGCGTTCAAGACAACACATCCCGACCTCAAACATCAAAACATGAGCACCGAACACAAAATCCGAAAAGTTGAGCACGGTTGCATACCCCAGTTACACGCGAGGAACGAACGAATCATGTCATGTGGCATACGAGAGACACATTACTCCACCAGGAGGAGGGAAAGAAAAACACAATATCAGATGATTGCGACAACGTGTAATTTTACACGCGACAACTGCGTAAATCCCCCCCCCCACACACACACACAACAAACAACAAATGCTACAATGTCTTGCGTGTGCGTTTCACTGTACACCAACTGAAGATGTCACTTTCAACATACAAAGGGGGTGGGGAGCAATACCAAGAGTGTTCTCAATGGGATTTGCCGAGAACGATAATCACAGACGGTTTTCAAAATGTCTGCCGTTCACTTCTACGCAGAGATGACAGCGAAGAATCAAGGATTGTCGAGTACGAGCAAACAAGCTAGGTGTATATGCTACCGTCGCGGCGCCGACGTTGATGCGAGCAACGAGGTCCTCAGCTGATGTGACAGGTGTGTCGCATATGAGGGTTTTCATATCTCCCCAGAAGAACAAATCGAGAGGGTTGAGATCTGGCAACCTCTGTGGCCAAGGCATAGGTTCATCCCTACCATTGAACCTATTACGAAACACGTCATGCAGGAAATGTCGTACATTACGATCGATATGAGCTGTTGTCCCATCGTGTTAGTACCACATTTCTTGCCGCAGTGCCAAAGGTACGGTCTCCAACAGTTCAGGCAGAACCTCACTAAGAAATGCATGCTACGTGCGATCAATCAGGCGAACAGGGAGAATGTATGGTTGGTCCAATTAAATGATCATGTACTATCCCGCACCACACATTCACTGAAAACCTGTGCAGGTGATGGGCCACAAAAAGTGCATGTGGGTTGTCAAAGTCTCAGACATGACTGTTTCTACTATTGAAGATATCCATCCTGGTGAAAATGGCTTCATCTGCCCACAATACCTTTCCCCAGAAGTGATGGTTTGTGTCCACCTGATTCAACAACCATTGGCAAAACTCAATACGAGGTCGAAAGTCACGAGGTAACAGTTCTTGTACTTTTTGCAGTTTCAAAGGGTGCATTCCTTCTTTTGACAACACTCGCCAAACATTCACATGACACGTGTTTCGTGCCCGAGCGAGCACGCGCGTACTGGTGCCAGGATGTTCTGCGACCGCTGTTAACACATCTTCTGCAAACTGATATGTGCGTACACTTCGGGGTCTTCCAACGTCTTGCCGCGGTGGTAAGACTGACCCTGTTTCACGCAGTCGACTGTCCACTACCTGAAAGAAGGTGTGAAACGGTAAACGTTTATGTGGAAAGCGTTCTCCATAAAGACAACTTCCCTCACGGCTATTAGCACGTGCCTCCCCATACATGAGATGCATGTCTGCTAACTGCTGGGTCGTATACGCAGCCATCTATGTAATAGGGAGCTGGAACTGCAAAGTATCGTTTTTGTTTAACACTGGCACACTGCAAAAATTGGCCGTATCACCGTACGAACACCAGAGACCAATTGTTGCGATACTTGACTTGCCCACTCCACCACGTCAACTTCTTTAAATACAACATACTAGTACTCTTCAATGCGTATGACAACCTAGAGCGAACTGCTGATCATATCCCAGCACCTGCAACACGATTGGGACGACTGCCGGAGAGAACCAACCTTTCGAGCTCCTCTCGCGGGTACAGCAGCCATGAAGGTCAAACGTAGACTACGAGAGCCAGACTTGCCTGCGCAGCGCTTCCAAAACTGGTCTCTTTTACGTCACAGTGATCGCTTGCGAACACTCTTGGTATTGCTCCCCACCCCCTTTGTGTGGTGAAAGTGACATCTTCAGTTGGTGTACAGTCACACGCACTGTCCGTGCGTAAGATATTGTAGCATTTGTTGTTTGTTGTGTGTGTGGGGATATTACGTAGTTGTCGCGTTTAAAAATACACGTTGTCGCAATCATCTGATATTGTGTTTTTCTTTCCCTCCTCCTGCTGGAGTGATGTGTCTCTCGTATGCCACATGACACGATTCGTTCATTCCTCGCGTGTAACTGGGGTATGCAACCGTGCTCAACTTTTCGGATTATGTGTTCCGTGCTCATGTTTTGATGTTTGAGGTCGGGATGTGTTGTCTTTAACGCTTTTCTCATTGTCACGGTCCTTCTTGATGCGTTACATACACTTTCCATGTATTGTTCTTGCTGGAAATCCCCAATTCCTTTGAGGACTCCATTGCGCATGCGTGCAGTGAACTTTTCATAGTGACTTCCGGACTGAGCACATACGATTCCTTTATGATTCCCTTGGAACCGCCTCTCTATCTGTTATAGTATTCGTCCCAGTCAGGTGTGACGTTCACTTTGTCACCTTTTGCGAGGCTCCTATCTCGGAAACGAAGCCTCAGTCGTAAAAATGGAACTTAGACTTTTTGCTTGTTTTCGTGTGAGGAATCACCTCCCAAACGTTGTAAACGACCTTTAGAAACACCCTGTATATATATATATATATATCACGTAGCCCTAGCGTAGTGTGTTCTCACATTCACTTGAAACTACTCCATGTAGCTTGTTTTGGTCACAATGGTAAATTTACATCTTACCTTACGCGGCCATACCTACGGCATTTAGTTACGTCGCGATCCACTCTCTTCTTCCTAACAGCTAGTAACTCGCTAGACGTACTATATGGCCCATTCCATTCTGACGGGCGTTAACTATACATCGGCTGACATATCCTTTTCCATATGAGACACACTGCAACAGTTGAAACTTTATTCGATTCTCGCGAAAAAACTTGTTTTTCGTAATTTGAACCTTTTCACTCCCATCGCATCGACTTTCCGAGACAGATGTAGCACATTTTTCTCCGAAATTTGACGTATTGATTATTCAATTAAACTCCAATGTGTGTTAACGATCTGTCGTCACATTAGGTATAACAATAATATGAATAATAACTCAGCACCATAAAAAAGAAAACGGGAAACATTGGATTCAGTTTGGATCAACTTACGCCGAACTCGTTTTCTACATTTATCCCGCGAGTAGCTATGAACCCGCGTTGGCGTAGATAAATCAATTGATTGGAAAATATCGATCAATGATCAATTGATGACGCAGCAGTTTTTTTGATTACGTCAAAAAATGGGTTTATTTTGTGTGGAGGATTCTGATTGGTGTGACGTCATAAAATAGGCGGGTCTTATTTCGTAAGGAGGATTCTGATTGGTCGGAAGAGGGAATTAGGGGTTTTTCCGGTTTGGTCGTTGGGGAGGATGGAAAGTATTTGGGGTTTTCCCGTGACGGTTGGTCGGGAGTTTCCGGTGTCTGAAAACAGACGGAGTTGATGAATCAGAAATTCTGGGAATTTGAGTACGTGTTTCTTTTGTTTGAAGAGAAATGGCGTTGATGAGTTATTCTGGGGAGGAGGTGTTTTTCTCGAGTTTGAAATTCCAGAAATATGGTGTGGTCTGAAACATGTCCGAACATGTTTTAGTTTTAACCTTCCGGAGTGACTGTTTAAAGTATGTTCAACGGAAATCGTGACGTAGGAAAAAAGAAGGTATAAATAGAAGGTATAGAAGATAATAACATCATGCGAGGATGAATGTGTGCGGTACATGACTGTCTGATAATGGCTTGAATTTCTACGAGGATAGCTACGAGGAGTTCTGGGAACTTGTACGATCTTGTGGAGACCTGGACAACGATGGAAGTTTCTTTCTTTTTTCTTAAAATCGCTGTACCTCGGCTCCTTATTGAGCTAGGAGGATGGTTGCTAGCTTGTTGGGCTCGCAGTGAAGTCCTCTTTCCGATGTTCTAGGACCGGTGATTTCCTACGTTCTTTATTTTCAATCGTATACCCCTTCCGACCACTCTACTGAAAGGTCTCGACGTTCAGATTACGAATATATAATCGGATTCGCTCTACGTCAATTAGGGGCGGAGCTAGAGAGAATTAAATATTGCTGTTGAAGACAGTAATAGCAGCCTGAAAAACATCTGCTGAAGACTGTTGAGGATTTCTGAGAATTTTAGATGAGTAGCCATATCTGTCAGGAAAACCTCTGGTAAAGACGGTTAACTAGCCGCAGTAGAACCGTTAGGAACGATAATAACTGCTTTGTCACGCTTGCGTATATAAACAAATGCGTTCTCTCCACAAGAAAGTGTTCGTGAAACAATCGTCGTACGATTATGGATGTACAGTTATCCGCTGACGATCTGTTAGCACGTTATCGTGAAGGTTATTACACAACACCTAGACAGTTGCGGGAAGTGTTGACGATCTTCGCGCAAAAAATCATCGCGGGAGAAAGTATCTCCCTAGTAGAGGAGAATGACCGTTTACTACAGACCGTGACATCATTCGTACCCGATCATACCGGAGAAGGATGGAGAGATATTTTCGAAGAGTTACAAGGCCTGTAATCGACACCCGATCCTGTATCCAGAGTTGCCGAGGAGAAGCAGATAGCTGTCACATCACCAGGAACCTCCAGAAACGTTACATCCGGATCAGACCCGGAACCTTTATCAGGACCGTCATGCAGACCGGATCCCTTGGCCCCAGCAGAACCGTCATCCAAGAGTGTTTCTGTATCAGATAGAAGAGGTAAGAAACTAAAACGTGATTCAATGTCTCGTAAACAGATAAGTAATATAATATTACACAATATTCAAAAACGTGAATATCCTAAATTCCGTTCCAAAGGACGACGTGTGGAATTCAGTTTCTCTCACCCTCCAGAAAATGCCGATCCTCACACTTGGATTCGCGAAGGTGTCGAAAATCTTCTCACCTACGTTAAAAAAGACACCAAGGATGAAGACAAGATAGGTTTAACTCTATCTAACATATCTGACCCTACCGTGACATACATTTACATCGGGTGGCATAGGTGTGACCAGTTAAAAAGTGATATGGTGTGGAACATCATGTACAAAATTTTGCAAAGTGCGAAAAAATTCACTGCTACAGATCACTTAATTTTGGGAGCTGATCATGTCAACATACCTGTCGGAGGTGGCGGAGGTAAAAAAACATATTTTTACCTTATTACATGCTAAGCACGCAAAAAAGAAGTGTCGTCGGTGTGCCGCATAGAAGGAAACCACTCTGTTTAGCTGAAGCTTTGATCATAGGAAAATACCATGCTGACAATGGTCCGTCCTATTCACAGTATCGAAGAAGTATGAATCTTCTCAAATCTGTTTTCGAACATACGCGCAAAGCAGATGTAGATCCCACAGACAATGCGTGTGCAGGAAGTGGTATTCCTGAACTGAGAAAATTTCAGCAAGTTCTTACAGAATTAAATTTATTGTTTACAACAATCTTCGTGATGTTAAAGATGTTTTGTTTGAAGTACAGGTTGAAAATGCTTCCAAATATATATACCTTCTCTATGGTAACACTCGCCAGCATTATGATGTGATAGTGAACCGTGTTGGAGCATTTGCGGCAAAACAAGAAAGTCGCGGGTGTAACGAACTCATATTTCAAAAAGCACATAACCATTTGTGTAAACAGTTGTGTTCTACGTGCCGTTCAACTCCACCGTGTGTGCCTGAACAGGGTGTTCGTAGAATATGTCAGACATGTAACAGAGGTTTCAAAAATTAAAACTGCTTCACAAATCATGTTTCTGCAACATTCCGAAATGGTACAGTCTGTAGTGAAATCCAGCTGTGTCCCCGATATTTCAGAATTATTCTAACACACAATACATATTTAAAAATGCATAAATATAACATGAAATACTGTACTGTATGCAACTGCGAGAAACCTATAAATCATTTCTGCTACATGGCTATAAACAAACCTAAACAGAATTCAAAATTTCTATATATTTTTTACGATTTTGAATGTTACACAGATATTCCTCACTTCGAGAAAAATAAAATTTTCTTCATGTTCGTAATCTTATTGTGGTGCAGACGGCCTGTCACGCATGTTTCAAAAAAGAGGACCTAACGGTTCCATGTTCTGTTTGTGGAACAAGAGAGTTTATATTCTGGGATGACCCTGTAGACACATTTCTGTCCTATCTCGAATTGCAGCACAAGTTTTCCAACATATCCATTTGTGCACACAATGCACGAGGCTACGATTGCACATCTCTGCTAAGGAGAATTTTGGAAAGAGAAATGAAACCTCGTGTGATCTTAGACGGTAACAAAATCATCAGTATGTCGTACCGAAAATCTTCATTTTGTGGACAGTCTCAACTTCGTTCAGACAAATCATGCAGGATTTTCCAAACTTTTCTGTTTGATTGTTCAGAAAGGCTGTTATCCGCATCTGTGGAATATCTACAAGAACAGAAATTACATGGGACCGATGCCTCCTCCTTCTGCATACGGCTATGAATATATATGAAAACAGTTGACGATCAGCACCGGTTTATGTCTTGGTATGACATTGAATGCAGTACAAAAGTACCTTTCAACAACAAAAACCAACTTCTCCAATACTACATCAAGGATGTTACCCTGTTGAGAAAAGGATGTTTGAAGCTGAGACAGAATTTCCTAGACATATGCAAGATAGACATTTTCAAGGATTGCCTCACAATAGCATCTGCCTGTTCACTAATTTACAGGCAGAAATTCATGCCGGCTAACACTATAGGAAAAATACCTAAAGGAGGTTACCATCGTGCAGATCAGATGTCCAAGTTCGCATTGAAACGGGTAACCTACGTGGTTACCTTCATCATGATGGTTTGCGGAGCATCAGGAGCGGAAAGACTACTTTTGTGACAAATATGGTCGACTCCATCGTTCATCTCGTCGAAGGAACCGTGAAGAAAATCATATGTTGTTACAGTATATATTAAACAGTAACAGTATATATTTAAATATATCCCGCAATACGGTGGTTCAGTCGGTATGGTGGCTCAGTGACTACCATGCTAAAGGTCCCGGGTTCGATCCCCGGCCGGTTCAAATCCGGGAACTTTTCTAACGATGGAAGCGGCCCCGGCGCCCACCCAGCGTCGAATAACATGGGTACCTGGGGGAAACCCTGGAGGATAATGGCGGTCAGGGGCGTGATGCTGATCACATCACCCCCACTCACGACCGGATCAAGAAAGTGTGGGGCGTTACCCCCACACCCTCTATACGCCTTCATGGCGTGGTGCTATGCACAGGGGAGCACTTTACCTTTATCACTTTTTAATACGGTGAAAAAATGGCTGATGCACAAGGAAACGTATACTCCCCACAAACCTGTGAGAAATAGGTTCCTCCGAAATCATTACAATGTGTGGAACATAGACATGATTTGGGAAGCTGATCTCAACGATATGACTTCGATACAAAAACATAACGATGGATACAGATATCTTCTGACAGTGATCGATGTATTCTCAAAATATGCCTTTGCATTACCGCTAAAAAATAAAACAAGCAATTCGGTAACCGAAGCTTTCAAAACTATTTTCGGACGAAGCAGGCGAAAACCTGTCACCGACCAAGGAACGGAATTCACGAATTCTACATTCCAGAAGTTCTTAAAAAATGTAAATGTAAATTTTTATCGCTTCAAATTATCCTGTGAAAGCGAGTGTAGTGGAACGTTTCAACAGAATATTGAAACAACGAATGTGGAAATATTTCACGTCGAAACAGACAAGACGTTACGTAGATATTTTACAGTAACTTCTCGAATGTTGCAATACAGCAATCCACAGTTCCAAAGGAATGGCACCTCGAGATGTAAGCGAGTCTAACGTTTACATCGTGTGGAAACGTCTCAACAAAGCTGACAAACATATTTCACAGCCATCTTCAGATCTGAATGTTGGTGATATCGTTCGAATTTCTGTTGTCAAAATACATTTCGAGTAGGTATACGATAAAATTTTGAACAGCCGGGGAAAAGATTAAAATTGGGAATACCTGGTTCGCTGGCTCGGATATCCACCTAGTTTCGATTCGTGGATCAAGGCATCCTGTGTAAAACAGTTATTAGAAAAATTATTTCCAAAACATATTTATATCAAAATATATCGTCACCACGATCCAGTGAATTTTCTTGTGTTCAGCGAGAATGGACGATAATTTCTATGTTTACCTTCCGTCATCCTCATCGGAGAATTATTTTCCGGTAAACACGCTGACCCATTTCAACGTAAAACTTCCAAAGCGGATCGATCTGTCTCCAGAATTGTGGGAAGTCGGATTAGCAGAACTGCATTATTCAACTCTATACGACAATGTTTTGGAAACAGATTCTGGAACGGTAACCTTTCCTGTTCGGACGTATGCAAGTGCTGAGGATCTGATCTCTTCCATCGAAGAATCTCTCCCCAACGACCTGGAAATAAGAATGACCGTTCTCGAGAAATTCTGGCATTTTTTGTTGGAACCGCAATGGGACTCGTCGGGATCTTCTGATTCTACAGATAATACACTCTATATTAACGAGCAACCATTCTATTTTCCTGCAGCAACATATACAATAGAGGATCTGATTCATTTCCTGAAATTAAACCCTGCTAACGTCGCTGTTCCTACTCATCTCAGGTTTTTCTTTAAAGCGGCTGTGTACAAACATCTGTCCTTGATAGGAGTTCCAAAGCCTGAATCTAGCGATGCTCCAACAAATACTGTTACACCCATAGACGAGACTGATGACTATGCTAAATTTCGATATGACATATTGAAATCTATTTATTCTACGCACGCAGTGTCCAACAACGTCGTGGATAAAAACCCCAATGTATTCATTTACTCCGATCTAGTGAAACCGCAATTGGTCGGAGGAGAAATGCTAGATCTTCTATGTATTACCCGAAAGCTGAATTCGGAAACAGATTCATCTTGCACAGTACCCGTAGCCCATCATACTTTCAATCCGATTCATTATGTTTCTCTGGATAAATGTTCTTTCGAAACAATAGAAATTGCGATGTACGATAGAAAAGGAAATCTCCTACCTTTGAGAAATTGCTCCGTACCCACAATTGCTGTTTTACATTTTCGTAGAAAAGCAAAGTCCTTTTAAAAACTGTAGGCCTTTATTTTTTTCAGTCTATGCCGAAAAGCGAATGAATCACCATGAATTCGCAGATATTACAGTAATCAAATTCGTAGGGGAATTGGACCCGTATACCGTTCAACTAGAATTCAGAAAGGGAGGATTGACGTCACTTTTCGCAGGACTCTTTAGAATGGTGAAACCTCTACTCTGGAGCGGTGCAAGAGCAATTGGAAAAGAAGCTTTAAAAACAGTCGTTAACATTATCACCGATATTTCAACAGGCCGACAGACTCCGAGAACTATCGTTCGTCAACGTGTACATGAAGAGGGTCAAAATCTTCAAAGTAAAGCACAACGAAAAATTGACTCTCTGGTAGGTTCCGGTATAAGAACAAAACCAGCAACAAAAATTACTCAGTCGATGTTAAAACGTTTAGCCACCCGTATTAGAACATCTGCGATCCGTATAAAAAGCGCCTCCACAAAGCGGAGAAAAACATCCACAAAATCTAGGACAACACGCAAAAGAAAAATTAAACAGAAGGTGGCAGGAAAAAATATTTTGGATAATGATGGAGAATAACACTTGCATGATCTCGCAGTTCGATCTTTTCAGCAAAAAACCTATTCAGCAAAATGTCGAAAAAACTTACACGGTCGCCTACCAGCCTATCGCTTCCATCGATAATCAGAACATACTTCAGTTTGCCATTCCGCCGGCAGGAACAGATTTTCTAGATCTTTAATCTACCTATCTTCGTCTGCTATCGCAGATGGTCAACAGAGATGGGACTCCCATGAGTGCTTCCGAACCTTCCAACGCCCTCACAAAAAACTGCGGGGTCGTAAATTATCCTCTCCATTCACTTTTTTCTCAAGTTACAGTGGCTCTCAACGGTATCGCTGTAACTGTTGCCGATAACAATTACGCATATAAATCAATCTTCGAAGCAGAAATCAATTACGGCACCGATGCTGCGAACACGCATCTCACAAATGCCTTGTTGTACTTGGACACACCTGGATATCAACATGAAATCGCCGCCGACAACAAAGGTTTTACCACCAGAAAAGACTTTTTCCAGCACGTTTCGATAACCAAAAATCCTACGGAAGTGTCTGCCGTAGTCGAACTTATGGGAAAACTGCACATAGATTTTTTCCACCATCCAAAATACCTAATCAACGGCGTTGAAGTACGTATCGATCTAACCAGATTACGTGATGCTTTGACATCTGGGGAGATCAGACTTCACCAACTACCAGAATAAGAATTTTAAAGGCTGTTCTCGAAATAAATCTCATCGTTCCTACTCCTACCACCAGTTTTGCCACAGACAGAGCACTCTCTTACGCTCTTGCCCATTAACCGTTCACCAGAAGCGTCATCAAAGCTTATTCTTACGTTGCCGGAACGCAGCAGATTTCGATCGATAATGCTTTTCAAGGTCCTTTTTCGAATGTTGTTCTTTTTTGCTATGGTATCCACCGCCAGCTTTCTCGGAGACTGTAAGAAAAATCCGTTCGACTTTAGAAGTTTTAATCTATCTTCTTTCCATCTTGTGAAAAATGGAGAACTCGTACCTTACGAACCCTTGCGGGTCACCACAGGAGGAAACGGTGGATTGATAACACGTGCCTATCAAACTATATTTTCCGGTACAGGCATTCATCACGCCAATTACGGACACCAGATCTCAAGGAAAATGTTCGAGGATCCTTTTTCCTGATTTTCGACATAACGCCTGACTCTTCAGGAAACGACACGCACACCAATCTCCAGGATCAAAGTATCATCGGAGCCGAGATGCAATTTTCTCCCCAGCTGTCGGAAAATATAACATGCCTTCTGTAAGATGAATTTGAATGTGCAGTATATATAACAAAATACAGAAGTGTTATCCTCCATCAGTGAGACCAAATTGTCTATAAATATGAGTGCTTGTGTTTCTGACTCGCAGTGTTATCGAGACAGTTCTGATGTAGACATTATACTACCTGTGATGGAAAAACCACACGAACGGAAAACCCGTGATATTAATCATAATAGTGTTTCTTCGAAATTGACAGCTTCCAAACCTGTTGACACCCGTTTGCTTCCACGACTGCCAGACACCAGATTTTACCCTGGACTCATAGAAATGACCAAAGACAGAGATATTATTATAAACATATGAAAACATATGTAACGTGAGATGGGAAAACTCATCGAACTGATAACCTGTGATGATATTTTTAATAGTGATTCTTTGGAAGTACTGTCTGCCAAACCTGTTGACACGCAACCGTACCCCCAAATATTAGAAGAATATCATCTTGAGAGTATAGAAATAACAGAACACTGTACTCTTATTTTACGTTTTCGAAAACATAGGCAGCATGAACACGTCGCAGAGCAGGGAGATTCTATCTCGAAACTGTTCCACCAAGAATATTTTCTACGGTGTTTACTCGAGAGATCTTTTACCTAGGACGTTTCCTACCCCTGCCTTGATAATCGCAAACACTGACACTTCCAGGGTACACACTGGGTGGCCTTCTATTTTGGCAAAAACAATATGGCTGAATATTTCGATTCATACGGATTTCATCGTTTCTATGCAGAATTCGTAAATTTTCTGAACCGTCATTCCTCGGTTTGGACTTACAACAACATTCCCTTACAGGGGGTATTGGCCACGGCGTGCGGACATTACTATTGCGTGTGTGCTTATTACCAAGCACGCCATTTAACAACCAAGGATTTCATTCAAGGATTTCCGCCCGGTGTCAGTAAAGACGGATATATCCTACACCGTTTTCGTCAGATCTTCAAATGTTTACCGCATTCCAAGTGCTCCAGAGGGGTCAATCGTGTTGCTCTATCCACGCGGTCCGGTGTCGTATTATGAGAAAAGATATGTAAATGTGTGCTCCTTTATCGTTTTCTCAGTGCCGTCGAGACAGCTCTAGTGAAAACATCATGGAGCATGTTAGGGATTCTACAATGGAAAAACGCGACAAACCATTGAAACGCATGACCCATCAGGATGTTGCTTCCAAACGTAAAACTCGCAAAGGTGTGCAACCCCTCAAAATCGAAACTGTCCCTATCAAGAACGAACCGATGGACGAGGGAATACATGCGACTACAGACTGTGATTTCATAAAACGGCGTAGGGAGATCGGCTTTTCCCCAGATACAATCGAATGTCCTGGACTACACAACGTAGAGCCATGTTTAGATTTCTATCTTGCTAACACATATTTTCTGAACAAGGATAAAAACAAGTTCGTAGCAATAGGATTCGAAAAGCAAACCCCTTTCAATTTGGTGTGGGAGATTTCGGAACAGGGGAGATCACCCGTACGCATCGATTCTAAGCAGATTAGAGAACTGTGGGCTTTAAAATCTGACTTACTGAATTACGTCGAAACAGGTCGATGATTCAATTACTTGGTTACGGGAAATATCACCGTCAGTGGTGTAATTTTTTTCGGGAAACGTTGTTTCTCGATGTATCAGCATCATTCATCCAATGCATTTATTTTCACAGCCTCTGAACTACACTTATTTTTGTGTAACCTTTTTTGGCCTCTGCAGAAATTAAAGAACGAACGTTATCACAAATTGCAACCCGAAATGGAGGCTTTTGTATATTGTAAAAAGAAAAATATGGTTTCAGAAAAAAAGAATTGCCCAATTTAGTGAACAATTTTTATATTCTTTGGTACAACGAACTGATGATTGAAATATATCTTGAGAAGAATATTGGACAGACATTGACATTGTAAATAAGTTCTGTTACTTTCATGTATCACATGTTGTAAATAGCTATTGTAAATGAATCATTGTTCTTTTTGTGTATTGTTATTTTATGTATTGCAATATAACCCTTCAGGTAATGTAAACTTTTCATATTCAGTTGTAAATACAGCATTTGTGTTATTCTATGTATTGTAAACCTATATCCATATTATCGAGTGTTAATAAAACATTTGTATATTTTAAGAAACTCTTTTATTTCTTGTACTTATTACAATAGAAACTGTACATCTTAAAACATTTTCAACTGCACAGGTTTTTTTTTACATTTTTACATCTGCTATGTTCTTTACATCTTCCTGAAGTGTTTTTCACACTATTCAATTTTAGACAATCAAGTTCTTCGATGTTACGTACAGATATTTTTCCCATACCTTTTTCTCCAAGTAATTTTTCAAACCATTTCACTTTCTCCGTACCTTTGACGTACACTATTTGATTCACAAGCACAACACATAACAAATCTCCTAATTTCTCATCCGGTAGCCATCCATCTCCACAGTTGAGACCGTGTTTGTTGGTGCGGAGCCAGTAATTCACTCGGCGATACTTTTCACTCAAAAAGCGTAAACCATATGGAGATTTCACTAAATAGTCAAATGCATTGTCAAAAGGAAATTTTAAAATTCCGAATTCTTTCCACACAAATTCTCCTGCTCCTCGAAGACCTTGCACGTCCAAAAACAGACATCCATTTTGTTCATCAGGTGAAAACTTACAACGTATCTTCAATGCTACCCTGGCATACGGCGCACTTGTCCAATTGGGAAACACAGGATCGGCAGGAAACAAAATGTCGAAACGGGAAAATTACAACATGGCTAGGATTCTCAAAACATATTTTGCATACAGAATCCACACTAGGTTTATCGGAACTTTTCTCAGGAGTCTCTATACTGTCGCAATACTTGCAGCTCTTGGAGTTACGATGTAACGCCTCAACAATCTGTATAAAAGGACACTGGGATACCAACATGTAATGTCCTAGAATCGGACAATCTTTGGATGTCCAATCGCAAAGTCCGTACGAACAATGAAAACATAATACTCTGTCTCTAAAGCCTGAATAGTAAAATCTTGCAGTCACTAATTCTTGCGGAGTCTGACGTAATCCTATAGGCCACTTTCTGTATGTTCTCTATCTCGAATTCACTGATAAGTAATTGATAACATACGGCTCGGCGTGAAGCCAGCAGACGTGGTACGTAAACACTCTCATACGTCATAAAAAGTAAAGTAATCGGATTCTGTAGGTGACGGTGTCCCCGGTATCGGCGATACAGTAACAGCCAGAGGATCGTCGGGGGACAGACGTCTGCGGACGCCGAAACCTCCTGCAGGAACCACAGGGAAACAGGGATGTCCTTCTAATTTACGTAACAAAGGACGATCACAGACAGAACAGCACAACGAATGTCTGTCTGCCAGCAATGAAAGCCACTCTTTCACTCTCTGCTTCAAAGCTTCACCGATCTTGTCCTCTTTCTTCCTGCGACGTAGTTCGTGCATACACCCGTGACTTGGAAATCCTGTTCTCTCGTCCGCTCTTCTTTTCCTTTCTTCTATCTCGTTCAACGTCTCGCAGCGATGATGAACTCATTTTCCTAATCCGTTGAACAGGTTACATCCACACCAGGGAGATTCAGGTATCGCTATATACATAAACGGGAAATAACTCAGCACCCGATGCAGGGCCGTTCGATCGCTGTTCAGGTCACCGCAAGATCGACCAAGTTCCCAGAACTCCTCGTAGCTAACCTCGTAGAAATTCACGCCATGATCATACAGTCTTGTACCGCACACATCCATCTTCGCATGATATTATTATCTTCTATCCCTTCTGTTTATACCTTCTTTTTTCCTACGTCACGATGTCCGTTAAACATACTTTAAACAGTCACTCCGGAAGGTTAAAACTAATACATGTTCGGACATGTTTCAGACCACACCCAATTCCTGGAATTTCAAACTCGAGAAAAACACCTCCTCTCCAGAATAACTCATCAACGCCTTCTCTCTTCAAAACAAAAGAAACACGTATTCAAATTCCCAGAATTTCTGATTCATCAACGCCAACTGTTTACAGACACCGAAAACTCCCGACCAACCGTCACGGGAAAACCCAGAATACTTTCCCTCCTCCAACCAATCAGAATCCTCCTCACAAAATAGAAAGTTAAACCTAAAACATGTTCGGACATGTTTCAGACCACGCCCCATTCCTGGAATTTCAAACTCATCAACGTCCAAGAAAAACACCTCCTCCCTAGAATGACTCATCAACGCCATCTCTCTTCAAACAAAAGAAACACGTACTCAAATTCCCAGAATTTCTGACTCATCAATGCCATCTGTTTTCACACACCGGAAACTCCCGACCAACCGTCACGGGAAAACCCCGAATACTTTCCCTCCTCCCCAACGACCAGACCGGGAAAACCCCGAATTCCCTCCTCCAACCAATCAGAATCCTCCTTACGAAATAAGACCCGCCCATTTTATGACGTCACACCAATCAGAATGAACTTCACCGCTACTTGTCCATTAAGCGAAGCATTTACTATTACGCTCACATTCAAGAGCGAGCAATTAAACCAACATTTAAGGGCCTATGACCAATACGTCATAGATGGCGCCTGACTAGGGCTCACAAATCAATTAATTACGCAAACAATTTTGATTACCAAAAGCACACTACAGTTGTTTTGATTTTATGCATTTAAATGATACTCTTTTCATAAACCCCAATAGAATACGTAATACACTTACAAAAATATATACTCACATACAAAATACAAAGACACTTTGCATTATTTTCAACTTACAAACCCTTCTCTTCCTGAATACTTGCTTTCTGTTCAGACAGAGACACTATGTGTATGCTTGGTTGAAGTATAGAGGTTATTTCAAACTGCCAGTTAAGAAGAAGGAGTCGCTGATTTCCTCTCTGGTCCGACGAGTTGCCATCAGCCCGCCGCAGTTGCAGCAACACTTGACCCAACGTAGAAAAAAAAGATCCATCTTCCCCTGAAGCAATAAAATTAAAATCATACTCTTAATCCCTCATTGCACACATAGTTTCCTTAAATCAACATTTACATCTTCCACCCTGATCCAAACTGAACTTATAATTTTCGTAAGACAGAAGACTAGTTTTTCCCGTGAGCATTTCCACTATTTACAATGTTCTATGGATTGGCTATTTAATTTTTTATCAGTATTACAATCTATCAGATTCAAAGATGAATTTTGAGCTTTGCATATACAAAGCAACAGTACTTCCTGATTAATTTGTCCCCTAGGTTACCAGGATTGTGATTCCTCACGAACACAAGATCCTCCTTTTTTATAAGCTGGCCTGTGTCGTTTTTCCCATAAATTCTATCTTTTCTGTTACGTGTTTTCGTAAGGCTGGAAAGATTGGCCATAACTATTTTGGAATTCCAAGATTCATCATCTGACGTTGAAACACTATATTGGGCATGTTCAATCTCAATTCTACCGGGTAATACCCTGTCTGTGACAAGATAGACCCATTAGGAAGGTACAAAACCTCTGTAAATTTCTCAGGCCACTTCGTGTGATTACCTGAGCACAGGACCCTCATCAATCTGTTGAGCTCCGAGTGGTATCGTTCCACCATGTTCGAGCTAGGATGATAAACAGGAACATACATCACCCGTATTTCCCATGCTTTCATTGCCTATTGAAACATTGAACTCTTAAATTGTGAACCATTACCTGAAATGATTTGTTTGGGCACCCCCTGGTGAAAGAAATATGATTGTATGAGTTTATTCAGAATTGTCCTAGCGTTACTATTAACAATTGGATAAGCGACGAGATATCTGGAAGTCGCATCTAAGACTGTGAGGAGAAACCTCTCTCTTTTAGGACCAGAAGCAAATGGGCCTTGTAAGTCTATGAAGAAATCTTTACTAGGTTTGTTCGTCACATGAGACTTCGCCACAAATTTTGAAGGGTGTGCATTGGGTTTCGTCCGAACGCTTGTTTCACAATTCGTTCCGTTCGATTTGATGTCTGACTTCATACCTTTCCAAAAGAAGGTTTGGTAAGTCAGAGACAACGTTTTGGCCACACCAAACTGACCCAAGTCATCGTGACATTAGATCAACACCTTTCCAATCAATGTTATGGGTATGCAGATCCTAAACTTGGATGCTGCGTGGAAATCCCTGATATACAGGATATCGTCATGTAGACAGTACGTTTGATTCCATAGTCTACATCGAGAATTAACACCCCTATCAACACCTTTCACATGGTCTATTATCATATTTCAGCTGAGAGTATCAGCTAAGATAATTTCAGAGCCCTTGCAATACCTAACTTCAAAAGAATATTGTTGTATTTGAATAGACCAACGGGTTAACCGGGCATTCCACGTATGTGCCGCTTCTAACCATGTTAGTGACTTAAGTTATGGTTAGTAACTACAACAAATCTTTTTCTTTGAAGAATGTTGCAAATTTATTTATGGTGTAAAAAATAGCAAGCCCCTTTATCTCAGTGGAGGTATATGTTTTCTCATAAGATGTAAACAAACGGCTGACTAATCCCTAAGGTTTGATGACTCCAACTGGTAACAGAATCCTCCAATGCCAATCAGGGAGGCATCGGTTTGAATTTAGAAAGTCTTTTAAAAATCTGGGTAGTTCAGCGAAACTTCTCCACAACTACTTTGTTTTGTCTTACAAAAGCTTCATTAGCTTCATCCGTCCATTTCCACTTGGATTTCTTGTTTTAATAAACCATAAAGCGGGTGTGCAACTAAAGCGAAGTTCTGAATGTATTTCGACAACCAATTGAAAATTCCTAGAATCCTTTGCAAATGTTTGAGATTTTCAGGTTCACGCAAATTGACTATAATCTCCACATATGCAGGGTCCTTTTTGTAACCTTGGGTGGTTATTATTTGTCCCAAAAACCTCGCTTGCTTTAGTACAAATTTACATTTTTGTAATTTCAAGGTAAAACCAGCTATTTTTAATCGAGCCAGTACCAACCGCACATGTTTTATGTGCGAGTCAAAATCCCTAGACTTGTTGATTATGTCATCTACATATATTTCGACAAAGCCAGAATATGAACCGAGTACACTATTAATAACATCGACGATAAGGCAGTCCAGTAGTAGCTGAAAATATCCCATTCCTTTGGTTTACCGAGAGAGGGTCAAGGAGCAGCTTAATTAAATGCTTTCATCGGATATAATTGAGTTGTCAGATTCGGTATATCATTCACCTCTCCTTGTGGTGCCAAAAAAATTTTGATCACCACCTGGGTCCATGACTTTTTCAATTGGCACAAACCTTTGAAGAACATTTACTATAAGTTGTACATTTAATTTTTTGACCACTACGAACTGTACTTAATATTCAAACCCCCTAGATCGATCATCATCTTAGCTCATCCTTCTACAGACTTCTATTTCTCTCCAGAGTGATCAACTAGTTTGATATTAGAGGATGATTCTAATCTCGGACTCGAGATTACAGATGATAATTCCTTCCACACTTCAAAAGCCATTAAATACACCTCCGCGCCAGTGCCACAAAGCGCCAGGACACTCTTATCAAAAATTAATACCTTTTTTATTGTCGATGCCTTTTTATAAGAATTTAAATTAATGGATATCAAGGAATCCCTTAAATCACCATCCTCATACTCACACAATTCATCATCCATATTTACAAAACAAATGGCAGGATTCTTTATATTCTCTTCACCCCCTGCGCAGAGGTGATAGTTACCAAACTGTTGTCCGAATTGATTCTCATTTAATCATTGTAATGAACTTCAGGTTTCACAGTGAGTTGCGAACTACAATTAACTTCAGGGCAAGCTAAGGTACCAAACAAACCTTTCTGTCTCAGGAAACATAACACTTGCAACATTACTAATCTATTCCAGTGAACTCTGTCTGTCCTTCCTTTGGAAGGAGAACCCAGGAATTCTTCGAAGAATTCTAAGTTCATGGTTCCTTTTCCGTCAAAGAATAAATGGGCTATATCATGAACCTTAATTAACTTTCCGTAGTGAAAAGATAAAATGTACTCATTAATTTGTTCCCATTTTCGCCAAACAGTTGGACCTTTGAGGCCAAAAAATCTTTGGGACCGGTGTGAAAGTTAACCAATGTACTTGTTTTGTCTTAGTGGAGAGGAAATTCAAACTTTCTAAAAGATCCAGTTTAATCTTGACTAACGAGTTAAACTTCAGTATGTCATTGGTTCCAATTAAAACCATAACAGAAAGTGCGAGTTTGAACTTGACCTAAGCTTCTCGTGCAATTGCGCACATGTTAGGCCACTAACAGCCAAGCCTATCCTTCTAGTTACATCATCTTCAAAACTCACGGTATAACCTCCCAATTTTTGAACCAACCTCACTAACATGCTGTCACCTATCAACTGGTGTTTTTCAAGAAGGGGATTTAAAAAATCAGACGCTACTAAATTGTCATTACATTTCGGTTCGGAAGTGGAAATAGATTTCGGACCACAAATGGAAATCACTCTATTTATAGGAGGATTAGTCTGTGAATAACTCACATAACCCCCTCCGACATGAGTTGTGACTCGTTTCCCGACGACATGCCACCAGAACAATCAACCCTATTCTGCGAACGTCTAAAAGTCTTAGGACTAACTCAAGCTTTTCTCCCTTCTCCGTTCGGCGAACCTTTAGTATCAATATTTTCCTTGGAACTAGAAATTCCCTGATCATGTGAGGTAATCATACGCCTGTTGATTCCTCCTTTGTAGTATTTTGACTTAGTAGTAGGTGTAGTTTCTTTTCTGACTACTACCTCCCTAAACGATTCATAGTTTTTCAATCACGTGTATGGCGTCTGCAAAGGTACTAACATCCTGCATTACCAAGTGTTCACTTAACTTATATGGCTGTAGAGCACCTACCTGAGCAATGATATGTGATTCATCAGCGCTGGGCTGAGTCGATCCAAGCAATTTAGAGTTCCTTGAGAAGAATTGTAATACAGATTCGTCATTGTTTTTATAATATTGGGAATTAAGAACTTTTGCTAGACATGTACTCCTCCAGCGGGAGCTTTCATAATGTGCAATGATTTTTTTCTTAAAGCAGGATTAAGTACCTATCACTGACTTGTTCTCATTATACCAAAGTTTGGCACTATCAGTAAGTAATTTCGGTGCATATTTTAAGTAAAGTTGTTTGTCAACTCGATAGAACTCAAGCCTTTCGTCAACCTTCTCGATAAATTCTGACGGGGTAACATCTGTTATCAATCCATTAAACTTTTGGAATTTATGTAGGTCTTGAGGCTTGATGCGGAAGGTCAACTGAACTGAGAATTTTGATGGATTCCCACCCTTTGAGAATTCATGAATCCCATTCTGACTCTTTTGCTGACCAAACCCCACATCTCCCAAATTTAACTTACTTTTTCTATGTCGAGTTTTGAGGAAACTTATCTTATTGTTAGATGAAGCTTTCGACAAATACTCCAAGTCCCCACTCGAAGATTGAAAATTCGAAGTACGACTTTTCTTAGTCCCTAATTTCTTAAAGTCATGCTGATTGACTTCAGAATCTGAATCATCAGGTGACGTAGCTTTGTCTAATCTACTCTCCCTTTCCCAGACTACTTTATTTCGAGAAAGTCTCCTATGCAAACTTCTTTCAGTCTCCTTTGACAGCATGTGATTTCCTCAATTACCTAACTTATCTTCCCACTTGGAAATTACATTAGCCACTTGCCTTACGACTTTTTTTCCAAATTGATGTCAAAATTTCACACTTTTTTTATATTTTACTATTACTTTACATGCAAAATTACATTAACAATGATTTTTGGTACAACAATCAAAAATAATCAAAATATTCTACTCCAAGTAGGCATTTCTTTATTAACCCGAGTATACTCGGATATGATGAATTTGCGTGTGTGTGTGTGTGTGTGTGAGTACGCAGATATATTCTTGTGGGAACAAGCGTATATATTTTAACACCTTTCTTAATGGGACCAAAAAAATTGTTGGGACTTTTTGCCGGTCCCAACAAAGAAAAGACCATTGCGAGACTCCTGAGACCCCTTTCGACATGTACGCGAAGTATTTCGAAGGTACCAAAAAGTCGCTATTTGTTCGATTTGTGTGTTAACGTGTGTGTTAAACTCTGCCAGCTCTGGAAGCTTCACGTCTGTGTAAAAGTGTGGTGTTTAATCGCATCTCTTGGGACCAGGAAGTGTGGGTGTGTAAAATCTTGGATCTATTTCGCATGTATTGGTACCGAACATCCCAGGGGGTTGAGGGGCAAGGAAAGGTACGTGCAAATGCCGTCGGGGTTCCCCTCTCGCCTGGCCGTCTTGTTGCTTCCGAGCTGTCAATGTTGCCAACTTAAAACTTTGGAACCAGATCTGTTTTTCTATTATCTTCTAACCCTCCAAGTAGTGCAAGTGGGCGGTTTCACAAACCGAAAATGGCGCTCGGTGGCGCTCGCCTTAATGGATTTGTCTCTTAAGGCATGAGCGCCATTTTCTGGCAGTGTTGCCAGCTTCTTACTCGAAAAAATCACCAAGGTTTTTTTTGGGTCTAACCTAACCTAAAGCAAGGAGCTGGCAATCTTGCTTGAGAGTTCTGCAACCGAAAGTAAAACTCGCAGTGTTGCCAACATCTTACTCGAAAAAAATCACCAAGGTTTTTGTCTTGGTCTAACCTAACCTAAAGCAAGGAGCTGGCAACTTTGCTTGAGGCTTGTTTTACAGTGCATAAAGCAATTTTTGGTAACCTACTGGCATTTTTGCCATAGCCTTTTACAAAAAAGAGAGAGGAGAGAGAGAGGGGGAAGAGTTAAACAACCGACAGCCTACCTACAGCTTTTTTTTTCTTGGTCTAACCTAACCTAAAGCAAGGAGCTGGCAACTTTGCTTGAGGCTTGAGTTACAGTGCATAAAGCAATTTTTGCCAACCTACTGGTACTTTTACCATAACTTTTTACAAAAAAGAGAGGTGAAAGAGGGAGAGGAGGAAGAGTTAAACAACCGACAGCCTACCTACAGCCTTTTTTTTTACTTAGCAAAAGCTACTATTTTTTGAGGCTTAGCCAATTTATATACTGGCGTAACATACACACACTAAACAAGGAGAGCCGGCAACAAATATATACTGCCGTAAAAGAGAGAGAGATTTATGGCTGGCAACAGTGACGAGCGAATGCGCCATATCGTAATTTTCCAACTCCGTATATCGTGACCTTTGTAAACCTCTCTCTCTCGGGGGGCGATGTGCCACACACACACATACACACACACACACACGCGCGCGCGCGCGCGTATGTATTGTGACGCAAACAAACAAACAAAATAATAATTGTTGTTTTTTAGGATGCCTGTCCCCTATAACCTCGCCAGGGTGCGTGGTGCCCAACCAAAAAAAGTAAAAGTTTTCTAACGGCTGCGGTTCTAGATAACCACACCTCTGTAGAGTTTCACGTGTTTTTTTTTTCCCCAAACTTCCATGAAACCCTACAGAGGACCTCCGTAATGCATGCAACGTGTACTAACGACTCTAGTGTTATTTGATGTTGTGATATTTTTGGATATAGAGTTTTATTGTGAGATATAGATAAAAATAATTATGTTTATTATAATATTTTCTTGATGAAGATGGAGAATATGTGTGTGTTACAAATAAAGTTGCATGCTTTTTTTTCTAGTGTGTGTATGTGTTTTTGATGTTTCGACAGCATCTGAAACGATAAAAAAAGAAATTTTATTGTTAATTTTCACGTGTAAAAACAACAACAAATTTTTTTGTGCAAATTTTCTGATTGTCTCGTGCTATAGTGCAAAAAAAAGATATTGTAACTGATAACTGATGAAATTGACATTTTTAACTGATCTGAACTAGTGAAATTCGTATTGTGCTATTGTAACTGATTGTGCTAGTACAAAAAATTTCTTATTGTGCAAGAAAAGATGTTAAAAAACTTGTTAAAACTGCTCTGTGACCCTCTCGTTCTTCACGTCGTAGGCGAAGGACTTCTCTGCAATCAGGATGACACTGCATAGGGTATCCTCGGGCAAGGCATCGTGGAACTCACAGACGACCTTGATGTTGGTTCGATCGTTGACCACAACCTTCTTTCTCTTAGATGTGTTGATGACGGTCATGGGTCTCCGTGCTTTGAACTCGCTGGGCGTGTAGTACATGTCCACGCTTCCCTCGGTCACGCGTTTGTAAGCCGAGAACGCTTCGTAAAGTTTGAGGTAATCGTTTTTGGTCACGTCGAGGTTGTAATTCTCGCGCGGGAACACTTCGTTGCGTCCATTCTTCAGATAAACGTTCTTGATCTTGCAGTCGTCGAACTTGCTGGAATCTTTTTCCTGATTCTTGTCCCTCCCGGTCTGAAAAAGCACTACGACGAAATCTGGCATGTCGAACTGTATGTTGTTGAACTGCGTCGTCACGTCGAATTCCATGTGACTTCCCGACGCCAATTTCTGCACGCACTGGTAACCGTGAAAGTGAATCGGCACCTGCGGACTTTTCAAGATCTCCGCTTTGTACTTGAGGGCGTAGTTCGTTTCGTATTCCACCACCGGCATTCTCAATTCCATGCTCCGGATGACGCACTTGGCTGCTTCGGGTAAAGTGTTGGCTATCGGTGTGGTGCTGTCCGGACCCAAAGTAGCGTATCGCATTAGTGCGTCGTTGTCGTTGGCCGCTCTTCGAAACGTAACGCGCAGTCCTCCCTTCCACATGATCTCCTTGTAGTCCGAGAAGAAACCAGGCAGCAGACGCATGGGAAAGAGCACCGTGTGACTTTTCGTCGATATTTTGGTCCCGGCTTCGAATCCTCCCGCCTGATAGTACGCTGCATCCGTTTTGGATAATTTCAACGTTCCCACTGCCGTCGACGTGATGCCTGGATAGTCTATTCTGTCGATGACGGTGTTGTGTTTCCTCACCTCCACCTGCGAGAACAGGTGAGGCACGAAGTTGTCCACGAGTATCAAGTTTGCTGCTGCGGGAAACGCTTCTCCGCTTTCTTTCTTCACCACGTCGAATTGAAGGTAGAGGTCCGCTCTGTGAGGATGAACGAACCCATCGCCTACGTCCACGTCGTATTCGATCTCCCTGTTTGCTTCGTTGAGATTGGCGAACGTGCGACGGTTGGGAGGGAAAGATTGCAATTCGTAACTTTCGATTTGCTCCATTTTACATGTATGGTTATTTATTATATGTTGATCTCCACGATGGCCGTCGTAGTGGCACCTGCGAAATCCACCACGTCTCCTTTCTCGTTCGTCACCACCAACTCTATGTCGTCTATGCGGTTGCGACATACCGTAAAATAGATCGGCGAAGAGGGCGTGTAGATGATCGGTTCCATGAACTCGGAACTTGGTTTGAAAGTGGCTATGATTCCCGTCTGCTTGTGACTTCCTAACAATCCGTCCGAAGATTTCGTGATCATACCTTCGGCCACGTTACAGTGTACGTTCAGAGTCTCTATGGCCAAGAATTTAGGAATGTTGGTTGCCACGTGCTTGATGCCAGCTTCGAGTTTGGTGTCGTTCTCGAAACCTAAAAGTTCTCCCATGGTGCCCAGGTCCACGGTCTCCGTCGCGGATAGGATTTCCACTCTGTGCGTGACCGAATTTTGAGAAAGGTATGTGCCTTTGGGTAATTGAGCTTGCAAAGTGGAAAGATTGTATTGTCCTGGCGTGACGACGATGTGTTCGCTTCCGACACTAATTTTGTTGTTGTGCTGTGTAACGTTAGGTATGAGGTACATGCTGTAGAATGCACGCAGAGCCATGGATTTAGGATAGACGATGTCGTCGTGCAGCGTGAGTTTCAAGATCGAAGATTCGCTCGTAAGATGGAACACGCCCATCCTAGTGATGCTGTTTGAGGTTCCACAATGCTTTCTGGAAATCCTCGATCGTAGGGTTATTTATTTTAGAGAGAAACGTGAGCACGGAGAGGCAGAGATGACCGCAGTTCACGTCTCCGAAATTTTGAATGCGTTCGTCGTTGTAGTATATAGAGGTTTTGTTCGTTTTCAGATAATGAATTAAATTTGTAGGTGGAACACCTCCGAAAGAATCGAAAACGAATGCTTTATCATCATTTTTGTGGTAACATATCCAATGCGTGCCTGGATTTTCTTGACCGTCCAAGTTGACTACTCCGCATTCTCTTCTTTTAACGCTTGAAGGTAACGAGTCGGACATGAAAACTCCTCTGAAGTGTTTGATTTGTAACGGTCCGATCAGAGATTCAATGTCTCGGTTGGTGAGTGCTGTTGTTTCTTTTTTTTAAACTTTCTCATCACGCCCTTTCCTTTTTTCTTCTCCATGGCCAGGTTGTGACGTTTCTGTTCTTCCAATTCCGCTTTGTTCTTCTTCGAGTCGATGACGGTTTTCGCGATGGCGGCACTTCCGCCGGCCAAACTTCCCACGGCCCCCAATGCTGCCAGAATGGCCGGGATGCTGAATATGAAACCTCCGATCTTTTGCTGTTTCCGCGAACGCTGCAATCTTTTCAATTGAGGTGTGCTGAGCAGTAATTTCATTCCATGTCCTTTCGACAAGCAAGAACGTTTCTTCTCGCGCTGTTTCTTGGTGAGTAACCCATCGAGGGCACCTAGATTTTTTAGATTCGAGTATGGTATCTGGTACACGACACCCTTGGGCTTCATGTTGATGCTCTATGTGTTATTTTCACGGTATGTTATTTATATATATATTCTGAGATTTTTTCTTGTGTAGTTTTTTTACGGTATGTTATTTATATACCCCACCCCAATTTTTGTTTCGTGTTCATGGCGATGGTGGTACCCAGTGTGGCGACCCGTTCACCCAGCGATGCGTCTCTGCTCACGAATCTTTCGAAAGCTGCGTGCTCTAACTTTCTGTCTGCTTCGTGACGTGCATCCAGATCCGTCTGCGTGGTGTTGTAGGCGATGTCGTGATCTTTGCATGCCGCGTCCAACGGATTCACACCCTTGTCTCCTCTCTCCAATCTTTTCTCGAGTTTGGTACCCGGTCCGCAGTACTGGTAGCCAGGTAGATGCATCTCGAAAGGTAACTTGTTGATGATGTCGTTCACGAGTCCCTTTCCTTCGGCCACGTTCCAAAATTTCGGAGGCAGCGTGTTGATGATTTTGATCAGGTAACCTATGCCCTTGTCGTCGTTCACGATGAAGTTGGAAAGTTTCGTGCTGATCATGTCCACGATGCCAACCTTCTCGTTGTAGAAATTACGGTTGCCTGCATTCTCTTCGCCGGCTATCACCAACAATCGGTCCACGAGTTTCCTAACGTCGTCCACCCAAACAAATTCTTTGGGTAACGTGTTGTAGCGTTTGACGCCGCTGCCTGTTTTGACCTGGTTCCAAATCGGTTTGATGAGATTCCTGTACTTCTCGCCGCTGCTCGATTTCACCCTATTCTGCGAGGCGTCGTTGTTCTGGTACAAGGCATCCGTCATGATCAGAATTTCCTTGTAACTTTGGTAATCTTCGTCGGTGTAATCTTTCGGCTGCTTTTTGGCGACAAGTTCCCACAGTCCCACCGTACCCGGATACCTGTTCCAACTATCCTTGTCGCCTAAATTGACTTTAATGTCGTTGCCTTCGAAGGTCACCTTCGATTTCCCAATCTTCCACACCACACCGCCGCCTTCGCTGGTTTCCATGCTGGGATACAATCCGAACACTTCATCCTTGTCGAATTTCCCCGTACTCAGGTAGTCTCGTGCCAAAGGTCCCAACTCGATTTTATCCGAAGACGACGTGCTGCCTATGGCTCGACGTCGTGCCGGTGCATCCTTCAGTTCGAACGGCGTCGAAGGAATGCTCGAAATGGGTGTGGGTACGGCGTAACTTTTAGCTGCGAGCGGTACGAGTTCGTTGATCAAATTTTTATTTTGTTCCGTGACACTTTTAATTTCTTTACCTAGACTGCTGATGGCATCGATCACGGGTTGATCCTGACGTTTCTTCTCTTCGTAGAATCCGCGATTCTCGGATTTCCAACCTTTGAAGCGTTTCGCGAGGTAATCGCGAAGCTTGAGATTTTCGTCTTCGATTTTTCGTTTCGTCATGATGTTATTTATACACGTCGTTTCTCACAACGTTGCAACGTTTAGAAAGTCGTTGATTTTGTTTCTGTATTTTCCGTCGTTGGGTTTCCTCGTCATGTCGATCGTCGCGAATCCGAAATCGTCACTGTTCCAGCAAGAAGAGCAGCCTTCCGAAAATTGATTGTAGTTCATGTCTCCGCCTACGTAGTCATCGTACGCGTGCTTGAGGTTGGTGTGATCTTGACGAAACAAACATTTGAAATTAGCGTTGTCGCGTACTAACTGTTTTGGAATTTTGGAAAACGTTTGAGCTAGGTAGAAGCAATCCATTCCTTTGTGACGACCTTGCGTGAAAAAGTTGCGAATTTCATTTTGATTTTCCAGGATGGCGTCGTCGAACACGACGACTGAATTTTCACAACAATCGTCGAGTGGTTTTATTTCCGAGGCGAACGTTGCAATGTCCAGACCATCGTACACTTTCATCAGTTGCTGGTATTTGGATTGCTCCAAACTTTTCGAGAACACGTACAGGTGCCTGTTCTTCCAATCTAACCAATTCGGTGCGAGGAGAAAATTGTCCACGAGCAGTGTCGTTTTCCCACACCCCGAAGGACCTACGATCAGACAGCGGATGCTGTCGGGAAGCAACTCGCCGTTCTTTTTTTTTTCTCGTTTGACTTTCCGGATCCGGTAGACGCTTCACCACGTTCCACGTACTCACAAGATCACTTCGTTCGCGTCGATCCAACTCTTTTCCGGAAGTCCCAGCCATTTGACAAACAGTTTGTCACCTTTCCTACGCAATACTTTCTCGATGAGGTACGTGTCGGGGTGTTTCGTTTTAGAGAGTTCCTCTTCGTAAAATCTTCCTTTCAAAATCTCGCCGCTACTATCTTTTATTATATACGTGTGTCGGTTTCCAGGTAAAACTCGAACCACCGTAAAAAGTTCCGTGCTCCAATTTTTTGTGAATCCCTTCTCGAAGGTGCGTTTGAATTTGCTGATCCTCACCTGGTCTCCAATTTTGTATTTAGCTTTTTTTGTCGTGGGTGTGTACTTTGGACAGTAAACGGTAGAAATTAAACGCTGCTCGTCGGACTTGGTAACGTCGGCTGGCTTCATGCCTATTGTTCTGTGTACCGTATCATTATAGGTGTCGACGAGTTCCGGCAGGATGTCGACCCATTTGTAATTTCCCCGAAGCGTGAATCGTTTCCACATGTGTGTTTTCAAGGTTCGATTGAATCTTTCCACGATGCTGGCTTTGATGTGACTGAAGGTCGAATAATGTCGAATCTTGTGTTTTTGAATAAACTTTTGGAATACGGCGTTGTAAAATTCTTTACCGTTGTCTGTTTGCAGAAACCGTGGTCGTCTGCCACCGCTTTCGCGAAAAATTGTCTTGAATGCTTCCGTGACGCACGTTCCCGTTTTCGCCTTCAAAGGTAGAGCCCATGCGAATTTCGAAAACGTGTCTATGACGGTGAGAAGGTACTTGTTGCCCTTGTTCAATTTATGCACGTTTTTCAAATTGCCGCTACTCATCTCCACGAGGTCACTTTGCCAGAGGTCGTCGATGCCCTTGGTTACCACAGCCAAACGTTCGTAGTTACGGCGTGCAGGTTTATGCAATTCTTCGACGATGGCTTGCCTAGACATTTTTTAGAGATTACGTTTCAAGAGAAGCACAAGCGTGATGGGATTCAAAGAGGGTGGCACTTCGCTCGTGTTTTGAATGATCAGCTTATCGCCGGCACTCACGTCGAAAACGGTAAGATCTTCGTCTTCGTGTATTTCATATATGTTGCGCGTTTCGTTCCAACGTGCCAGAGGAATGTTTCCTGCTTTCTGGACACCACGATTCGATATCAAAGTCATGGTAGGAACGCTAGCTTTTCTGCCGTGAGACCAGTACGAAAATTCGTTTATCTGAATCGTGCCATCGAGGAGAAACTTGTAGTACGGATGATAAGGATGCAACATGTACAGTTTGTTACCTTCGACGAACGTGGAGATTCTCTGTTGATTGGGTACGCTGTTGATTTCGATGGCTTGCAGAAAATGCAGTTTAGCGAATTTAGTGTCGACGCCGAGCAGATTACTGTGAACTTGTCCGAGTTTATTTTCGATGGGCAGCAAATGCTCGACTATGGTATCCGTTACGGCAGAAAACGACGGTTTGATTTTCACTTCCACGTTCAACTGCTTGTAGTTTTCGTTGAGTTCTTGCAACTTGGCACCGAAAGAGGCCAGCGTCGATTCCTGCGTGGATTCCAGCACTCCGACTTGATCTCTGATGTTGACGACGATGTTCTGAAGGTTCTCGACTTGATTCAATTTCGAGCTCTTCTCGGTAAGATCGTTCACGATCCTTCGCATCTCTGTAAACTGCGTGTGAAGGTCGGCGACGCTCTGCGAAGTGGGCAGCGTCGACACCAGCGAACTAATTTCGTCCCGAATCTCTTCCACGTTCGCCGTTTAAGTTTCTAGTCGTTTCAGCATTCGAGATATGTTTCTTTTCAAAACGTGCAATTCTTTGGAGGTGGGGAGATTGGCCACCCTACTCTCGAGATCGCTCAATGAACTTTTGATGTCGCTCGATTCGGATAGTGCCGTCACCGCCGTTTTCAATTTTTCCAAATCTTCGCTCGAAGGTACGCTCGTCCGTAACGATTCCAAGTCACCCTGTATGTTGTCCAGTACGTGATGAAAATGAGCAAGATTGGATTCGACGTTCAAATTTTCTAAATATTCGATCTTCTGCTGAACCGTGCTCAACGTGTCTTGAATGCTCGTCAACGCTCTCGCTTCAGCGTGAATATTTTTAATTTCTTCGTTGATCAATTCCAAGGACGCCTGAAGCGTAGCGATGGTGGTTTGAATGTGTTCGAAATCTTGATAGGCCTCCAATTGAATTTTTATGTTCGCGACGCTTTTACCGATGACCTGCAGTTCGTCCGACGATGGTAGGTTCGTCATTGTATCTTCCAAAGTCTGCAACTTGGATTTAATTTCTTCCAACGTGCTGGTGAATTCTTCTTGTAATTTGGAAAAGACGACATGTAAGCGTTCTGCGTCTATATCGTTCACCACGGTTTGAAGTTCTGAGAAATTCTTTTCTATTGCGGAAGTTCGTTCTTCGATTTCGAGTTTCAATTTTTCCAAATCTTCATTTTTCGATTGAATTTGCTGTAATTTGGCCAAATCATTTTGAAGCGAATCCACGCTCAACTGTATATTTTGAACGCTGTCGTAAGAAGGTACGTCGACATAATTTTTTATCAGCGTCTTCAGTTCGGAATCGATTTTCAGAATGGGGTCGAGACATTGCGTTTGGAGCGTAGCGATTTCCGACTCTAAACTTTTGTTTAAGGTTTCCTGCAAAGCGATCAAATCGGTCCTCAACTTCTTAACTCGAATGTCCAACATGAGAATCTCTTCTGCGTGGTCTACACGCTTGGTGTTGCCGAAAATGTCGTTAGGCATTTTTGGTTAACGGTTATTTATAATAGGATAGACGATTCGTAATTCTACGAAGAGAGGAATAAGTTTGTCGTAATCTCCGAGGAGTTCCATGTAAAGATAATCTCCTGCGGACACATCGTACGTAATGTTAGAAAGCATCTTGTCGTGCTTGATTCGAAAAATGTTCTTGCCGGTAGAAATTTTGATTTCGCCTGCGTTTTCCGGATTCACGGTGATTTGAAGTTTCCCGTCGATCGGAATTTTGTAGAAATGTAAATTGTTATTAAAAACATAAAACATCTTGCCCACATCGTCATTCAGTTTCGTCCAAATGCTGTTGAGGTGAATGATCAACAGACCGTTGAGTTTAGGTAACACGGAAGGTAAGACTTCATGATCTGGTATGGTTTCCATAATGATCTGTTTTTTGAAACCGAACAAATTCATAGGCATGCTGGTTATTTAAGAATACGGTCAAAGTTTTTTTGTAATGACAGTCAAAGTGTTTTTTTTTTTGTTTTGTTTTGTTTTTATGAATCTTCTCTTGAAGATGGACATATGTTGCAGGTTTTGCTTTCTGCTAAGCGATAGTGCCCCCACGGCAATGTGTGAATACCACACTCGAGGACGCACCTCTTATCGTCATCGGGATCCAGCGCAATTTTTCTAACTTTGTTTGTGGTCAACACATGGTCGACGCTCTGGATGCGCTGTTCTGCTCTTAGAACCGACGACCTGGTCTTGAGGCAATCGACGAAGTCCTCGAATGTGAGATGCTCCCGAACCACCTGTCTGCCGACACCCTTGGCCTTCTTGGTAACGCTGCCCTCGGCTTTGATGGCATAGGCCTTGGCGCGAAGACCCGTAAACTCGAGAATTACATCACCATCCTTCTCGTCTTTGAGTTTGCCAGGCACTTTTTTGTTTCGGGCCAGGATACCATACTTGTTTTGCTGGGGATAGCCCGAGGTGTCGAAGAGGTTAACCAAAGCTGGTACCGTGACTATATCCCCGTACGCGTCGTCCGTGCGAACGTGGTACACCAAGCTGTCCGTGTCCGTGTAGAGAAGCGAGATGTTGTGGCTATAATATGGACGTAATATGTCGTAGTACGTCTCGAACATGTGCAGCTTGCTCAGGTCTAATACTGAGGCACCAACATAAATTGGCTTGTCGAGCCTCACCTTACTTTTCCTCATATGCACCAGAGCAAGCTGCTCATTATAAATGGTCCTCGATTTGAATAACGGGTTTGCTACGAGCCTGCGACATTGTGCTTTCCTCGTTACCAATTTTATGTCCATGCGATTCCGTACATTCTCCATAGTTTTGCCAAACACCGCATTGTTCATAAGCTTGAAGAAATCCTTATCAAGCTCGGACGTGGCTGCGGTGCGGTGTTTGGTGTTGACTTTAATATATGGACGCAACCACGGAGAATGCTCGAACTTGAGGATGCGGTGAACTGCGTGGACCGCGACCCCTTGCTTCATCAACCACCGGAGGTTTTGGTAGTGCAGGACGTAACGCTTTTTGGGCTCGAAATCCATGACGAGCTTCTTCTGGTTGGAATCGGGTGGACACTTCAACTCGGGTGCAGGGGGAAGATCGCTGAACAAATCCTGCAGCTTCTCGGAGAACTCAAGGTTCACCTCGGCGAAGAACCCATGTTCCGAATCGTCGAAGTTTTCGATGTCGAAGTTGGAGGGGTCAGCCCACTCGAAGTCTCTAAAGGGTAGTCGCTGCATCATGGAGTGTCCGTAGAGGTTATTGACGTCCGTGTACATGATGTAGCTGGACGGTTGTGAGGGGTCGTAGCCGGTGGCCATGTGGTGATTGTTGGCGTGCGAGTGTCGCTGCGACACCTGGACCATTCCACCCCGCACGGCACGTTCCACAAACAGCTCCAGCTCGATCTTCTACACCAGAAACATGGCCGACCATGCCAGTCCAGGAAGACTGTAGAAGTAGGCAGGGTCCAGCTGGTAGATCTTCATGGCGGTCGCACGGAACGTCTGGAACACGTCGGCGAGGAGCGTCACATCAAGTCTAAGGTAGGCGTCGTGGTAGTCCCCGAGAGTTCGACAGCCCAGCTCGCGCCACATGGACTGGGCGTGGTGATATTCTTCGTCGGTGATGTTCGAGCCTCGCAGCTGACTGTAGAAGTTTGCTCGAGGAGGTAGCGTCGTCTCCGCGAACTTGGTAGGGTCTGTGACGTATTCGTAGGGGTAGACACCCTTACGCCTGAAGAGGCCGGCGTCCAAGTTCGGAAAGTTTCCGGAGGTAATAAGCATTTGCTCGTCGCTAAGCTTCCCTGCGAGAGCATCGAGGCTGGCCGGGAGGAACCTCAGGGAGTCGAGGAAGCGAAGCTCGACGGTAGAGTGTGATCCTGAGATTCGCACCCACTTGCTCAAGCTAATGTAACGCTCCTCGTTCTGCGCCAGGACGTTGATTCGCATGTCGTCGTACCCAAGATGCTTGACAAGGTGGTGGAAGTCGTATCCCGAGCCATTATGAAAAAACACAGGGATGAAGCGCGGGTCCCGGGCCATGAGGTTGCATCCGTTGCACCATGGACCAACATACCTACCGTTAAAGTGATCGTGGTGTTGGACTTTACGGTTGTTGGCGGTGTACTCCTTGACGCAGACAGGGCAAGCGATGGACTCGTCGTGTCTACGTTGATCGTCGGGGGACAGTGGGAGCATAGACTTGGGGGCCAACAGTACCTTCCCTATCTCGTTGGCCTCGACAACCATCCTCTCGAGGAAGTGTTTGGCTGCGTCGGGGCCACGGTACACGTAGGGCTCGGGGGCGATGTGCTGGTCTCGTCGCACCACAACGTAGGCATAACTCGAGGCCTCGTGGAGTTGGTAAGGGGTGGTGGAAGAAACTTCGGGGTCGGGATCGCAAGTGGACAGGGGTTTGAGGAAGGCTTCGAAATCCGCGATGATGATAGCGGGATGCTCTACCATGGCACCGTGCATGTGGAAACGCTCCACAGTGCCAGGTTTGGGCAAGACTGCCACACCCGGCTCGTTGGCATTGCAGTAGATCTTGTGGCTGGCAAGCTTCTCTGCAGCGATGTTGGGACCTCTGATGCGCTGGTAGTCCTGCTGTTCTCGATTATCAAACGTTGACAAGCACCTTCGACAAACTTCTATGCTATCACGATGCTTGCTTTTTTGACTCGACACCAACCGAGAGATGGAACGGATGAGGGTGTAGTGGTGATGGGTCTCGTCCTTGATGAGCAGAAGGTGAATTTCCTGCGCACCATCGTCCTCTACGTCGCTCACCCTGATGGGGTACACCGCATTTTCATCAGTGAGACCGTAAACGTTGATGGCCAACCGAGGGTTGTGTGTACGGGCCTCAAACTTTCGAATGTCCGAAAGCGCCACCGGGTAGTCGATCCCAGCCATCGCAACTTCCAGCTCTGGCTCGTAGGGTAGGTAGTGGTTAACCCGACGTGGTTGGTTTTTCCAGTGGACAGGGTGCAACGCTGCAAGCACCGACCATACGAAGCACTTGGCGTCACTGTTTTGAATGTTCAGGACGGCCTTCTTTGCCACAATGGCAGGTGGTAAGGGGACGTAGCTGGAGGCGGAGAGAGGCACGAACTTACAAAGTTTGACGCACAGTTCGTGAGGCTTGCCACACAGCGAACCCCCCGAGCCCTCAGATTCATGTTCTTCTTGTTTCGCCACCAGCTCCTCGGCAAACTGGTTGTAGATGACCTCGAGGTTGTCGACATCCGCCAGATGCAGCGTCTTCGCCTTGGTGTTGTGGCAGAAGCTGTAAATTTCGTCAGACGGCTTCTTGTACTGGCAACGTAGCGATGCGTAGAATTTGGTGGAGTGCGTTGCAAGCGCATCGCCGAGGATGGAAATGATTTCGGCTTGCACGTTCTCCAAAAAGCTACGCACGTCGCATGAGCCCTCCGAAGTGAGGACAAAATCCTCTAACAACCGCTCGAAAGCAGTCTGGTTCGCTTTCGCCACAGGCTTGACACGTTTGGCGGATGGTGCATTGATGGAGGCTGCTTCTGCCTTCCTCTTGGTGGAGGTCGAAGGCTGGGCCCCAGATGTATTTTTGCTTAGACAATTAAGCTTATGCTTCTTGACATACGCAATTGTGAACTGTTTATTGCATCCGGAACACAGTTCAGTGGCAGCCAAATGCTTGCCTGGCACGCAGGTACGACAATGTCTTGCAAAATGTTCGCTTGATATGGTTATCTTGCACACAGGACAACTTTTCATGGAGCGCATTTTTTTTGGGGGGTATGTTTATTTATATGTGATCTGTTGGTGGTAGAGTGTTTACAAAAAAAATGCCTTACGAGAAGAATTTTGTAGGCTAATTCTAATTAGTGTTAGTTTGAGGGGTTTATTTATATATGGGTGGCGTTGTTTTCCTCAAATGTGTGCTTTAATAAACCCTGTAAAAAAATTTAAAAAAAATATATAAGAAAAATATGATTGTAGATAGAAAAAAGCACAATAAATATTGTATGCATGTGTAATTCTATTTAGTTTTATTTTTTGCTAGACACAAATCTTCTTCAGATTTTATTGCCCATTAGTATATTTTTCTACCAATCTAGTAGAGGTATGAAACTATAAAAATGTACTTGTTTATATATATTCTATTGTTTCGGCTGATATAATAGCAAATATATATATATATATAGCTATTTTGAAATTCTAAAACTTTCAGGTATACTTATTTTTACATGCAAACATACATCATAAAAAATTACACAATCGTATTTTTTTTCCATACACACATTTTTTATTTTCAGAAAACAAAGTTATTTTCGATTGATTTTTTTTAAATCAAACAATAATCATTATTTGTGTTTATAGTATTTGTCGGGCAATAGCAGATAAAACAAGAATAGGTTTTCTACGACCCATAGTTTACGAGTTACAAAACAACTTAGAAATTACATCTTGAAATTTAAATTTAAAATAACTCGAAAACAGTAAGCACTAATCATTATGTTTCCAATAGGTTGTAGAGTACATTCAATTTTTTATCAAATGTCATTAAAATTTTCGAAATAGTGTAAAAACTAAGCCAGCAAATCAAGTTTCTCAAAAAATAAAAAAATTGTCTATATTTTCGAAACTTGAGGGGGTGGAATCGATTTTATTTGCTAGTCGTATAGTTTTCGTCAAATCCTATCCAACAAACCTAAAATCATCATCCTAGGTCAATTAGGAACCAAGAAAATCAATGTCTTGGAAAACATCTTAAGACAAATATCTTAAGAAAATTTTCTTGACAGACCGGAAGTAACATCTTGACAGACCGGAAGTCGACTTTCTTAAAGATTAAGACAAATATCTTAAGATGTTTTTCCAAGACATTGATTTTCTTGGTTCCTATGGGGCCTAGAACCACGCAACTTTGGATTATGTATATACCGTTGTTTTTTCCTACATATTCACTAGGGCTCGAAAGTGCGGTGGTTGTGTTGTTGCCTTGTAATCAAGAGGTCCTAGGTTCGAACCCGATAAAAGTACATAGTGGTTCGGATCCTATTTTAAAAAAACTGTAGGCCTAGTCCCGATTAGTTTTACTGTGCATATGTGAATATAGGAAAGTACAATGCAAAGTCAGCAATGTGTGATGTGGTCAGCACCAAATATTTTAATTTTATATGTATATTTAAGTTTCATGCATAATCATGGCAGTTTTCCTATATGCTTTTATGGTATGGTGCTATGCACAAAAGAGCACTTTATTTAAGCATATTTAACTTCTCTTTCCATCTCTCAATCTATTCATATTTGACACGGTCATTGCAAGTCGGCCATTTTGTTTACGTAGCAATTAGGCTTAAAAAAACTTTGACACACTCATTGCAAGTCGGCCATTTTGTTTACGTAGCAATTACGTTAAAACACTTTAAACCACATTATTGCTATTTTTTTGTGAATGCTTGTTGTGATAAAAAAACATAATTAGATATATTTTATTTAATTTTATGTTTAATATCTTTTCTGTGTATAAAACTAAATAATAATAAAATTCGAAACACTATATACCTCCACTAAATATCAAACGCACAAAAAAAAAACAGGCTAACACACGCAAAATTATACTGGTCTGCCAGACGCCAGAGCCTCGTTACTCTACAGTCTAGGGTTGGAAGTGAGGTTAACTGTTGGGCGCCTTACCAGAAGGTCGCCCCTCTTACACCCCGCATATTGCTATTTTGTATATGCTTGATGTATATAGTAATATGTAATAAATATATATATATGAAAAAAGCAAGAAAAAAAGAAGAGAGATACATGCAACACACTTAAAACTTGTATACTTTCTCTCTCTCTTTTTGCGCGCTTTGCGAGTATATATTTCTTCCACAATATGCTTAAGAATTGTTTGGTTTTTGTAGAGAGTTTTACCTTTTATCTACAATTCCTTTACATTTGTTTGGCTATTACAGAATCAACTCACAGAAGCAACACTACCTATTTATATAACACAAAGTTAACTCATGCAAGCTAACAAACAAATTTACTCACGTTAGTTAATTTCAATCACAATCACAATGTTCTTCTTGCAGCTCACAATATTCTCCTTGCAGCTCACAGAGTAGAATGATGCTTTATTAGTCAGAATAGAGGAAGCTCGCTTGTGTGATCTCCCGTTACATGTCCGCCTCCCGCCCCACTTCCCCTAGTTGTTATAAAATGGCGACGGAAGCGTGTACATGTCTCTCTTCTCCCCGTCTTTTTTTTGGTTTATGAATAGAAGCAGGAAACTTGGTTCTGGCGGCATCAGTGATGGGTAATGTGAAAGTCTGTGACGGTCTAATGTTAATGCCCTCGAGCTTCTAGTTTTATTAGTCGAGGAGTAATATGCAGGTTAACAACGTGGACTAGTAGAAATCCGCTCTGTCAGCATGAAATTCCATCATTATTGTTAGCTTTTAAAAAAAACAGGAAGTACATCCGCCACTGTGAATAGCCAGAAATGCTGCCCCCCTCCCAGTCATCCGTCTCTCTTACAATAGTGCGCGTGCGTGTGTGTGTGTGTGTGTATGTGTGTGTGTGGCACATCGCCCCCCGAGAGAGAGAGGTTTACAAAGGTCACGATATACGGAGTTGGAAAATTACGATATGGCGCATTCGCTCGTCACTGTTGCCAGCCATAAATCTCTCTCTCTTTTACGGCAGTATATATTTGTTGCCGGCTCTCCTTGTTTAGTGTGTGTATGTTACGCCAGTATATAAATTGGCTAAGCCTCAAAAAATAGTAGCTTTTGCTAAGTAAAATAAAAGGCTGTAGGTAGGCTGTCGGTTGTTTAACTCTTCCTCCTCTCCCTCTTTCACCTCTCTTTTTTGTAAAAAGTTATGGTAAAAGTACCAGTAGGTTGGCAAAAATTGCTTTATGCACTGTAACTCAAGCCTCAAGCAAAGTTGCCAGCTCCTTGCTTTAGGTTAGGTTAGACCAAGAAAAAAAAGCTGTAGGTAGGCTGTCGGTTGTTTAACTCTTCCCCCTCTCTCTCTCCTCTCTCTTTTTTGTAAAAGGCTATGGCAAAAATGCCAGTAGGTTACCAAAAATTGCTTTATGCACTGTAAAACAAGCCTCAAGCAAAGTTGCCAGCTCCTTGCTTTAGGTTAGGTTAGACCAAGACAAAAACCTTGGTGATTTTTTTCGAGTAAGATGTTGGCAACACTGCGAGTTTTACTTTCGGTTGCAGAACTCGCAAGCAAGATTGCCAGCTCCTTGCTTTAGGTTAGGTTAGACCCAAAAAAAAACCTTGGTGATTTTTTCGAGTAAGAAGCTGGCAACACTGCCAGAAAATGGCGCTCATGCCTTACGAGACAAATCCATTAAGGCGAGCGCCACCGAGCGCCATTTTCGGTTTGTGAAACCGCCCACTTGCACTACTCCTCCAAGTGTAATTTTAATGGTTTGTTTTATTTTACTTCGCTTTTTGTACCACTGTTGGCTAATTTGCGAGGATGGGGATGAGTGATGATATCATGAAATTGATGAATCGACTCCCAAAACATCCATGCCCAGACCGGGATTCGAACTCGGGAACCCTGGTGTCGTAGCGCGATGTGTTAACCACTCCACCACGGGGGTCGGCTTTAATCCTGCAATCAAACAAAATGCTACAATAGAATTTATTACTCCAAATGTGACCCTTCTATATGTGCCTTTAACAAATTATTAGTTGGGTTTTACTATAATACTGGTAAACAGAAATCCATTTGTAAAGCTCATTTTCTTCCATTACCAGGAAACAAAGAGTAGAGTTATCAGATGTTATCAGTAGAAACTCGTTACTTATCTCCTTTCGGCCATGAAGAAGAAAAGAATGGAGATTTCTGACCAAGGCGACAAGCGATCCGGCAAAAGGGAGGGGGTGTTCATATCGAAGTGACAAGTGACACGATACCTCTGTCTACAAGCAAGCATTTTTCTCAAATGCTCTAACAGACCAAGGCGACACGCTGCATGACATCCGTGACTTTCAGAAGCGGAAGCCGAGAAGCGACACGTTTCGAAACGAAGAAGCAAGTCTCGCCTGTTACTTCCGTTTGTCAATATCCTGAATTGGGTCGCCTAGGTCTGGTGTTCGGGCTTTAACAGTGAATGCTTACTTGAAGACTGAAGTGGCTTGTCTTTCTTTTCGCTTGTCACTTCGATATGAACTTCAGTGTCATTTGCAGTCGTCGTTTGCTACTTGTTGCCTGTCGTTTCGGTTTAAAATCTCTCTGCAAGAAAGCATTCAATGCGTAGGCATGACCACCAGACCGAAGCAACACGATAACGTCCCCAGTGCGTGAAACATGCAAGTGGCACGTGTAGTTTGTCATATCACATTTGTTAGAAAGTTTTATTTATTTAAGAATTTTTGTTTCCAAAGCCATTTATCGCTTCGGTACGAAAGTTCCATTGGGACGAAGCGACGAGCAACGAGCAACGAGGAGTTTCTCACTGAAGTAACACTACCCGTGCTGCATAGCATATATTATTGAGTATTTGTTTCCAAGTGGCACGTGTCGCTTCTCGCTTCGGTCTGGAAGCATCCCAAGACTCGTACGGTATTCGAACATAGGATCCCTATTCGTAGAACACGAAGACAAACGTTTATACTTCTCATGTTTACGGCTTGATTGCAATCCATAACTACATTTAATTTCAATGCAGTTCTTTTTTTAACAGTCGTGTTTGGCAACACTGATAAGTGAAACGAAGTTTTCACTCTCGCCTCTGCAGCCGCGCCGAAACCGTGGACAGAGAGCTGTGGATGTCTTTTTGCGACGTTGCATGCTACACGTATTTGACGTCTTCTCCACTCGCTCGCTCTGTTTAACGTGCGACTAGACGAGAGGGAAAAGTCTTCACCCGACAACGTCGCAGGGGCAAAACAATCGCTTCTCTGCTTGTAGTAAGTTCACCGCGCATTTTCCCCCTGTGTCTGTTGTCACGGTATCTTACGCTTGATCTCTCCATTGCGTTATTTTCACAAAGTAGGAACTGTGTCCTGCTCGTCACTTCGGTTTGCGTGTGTTTCTTCATAGTTCAAATGTAAAAACATAACATATATATAGATAACATAGATATTCGCATTATTATATGCGTATAATGCATTTGCTTATACATAATTGATTGATTGATTTGGTGTTTTAAGTCCACTTTATGCACAATAAGGCTAATCCGGACTGGACCTACATTTTAAAGTGGGATCCGAACCACTATGAGCTTCCACCGGTTATTGAACCCGGGATCCCTTGATTACAAGGCAACGACGCTACCACTGCGCCATCTTATGCATAAAACAACCGACAGAACAATGACATGTACATTTGATAATGTTCACCACCAGAAAACTTTGAGGGAAAAAGCTCGAGTTGAAGACATCGATTTAATTTTTTACCAGGTAACCAAGAAAGTTCATGCGGTTTTTACAACTGCCCATAGTTTTCGTGGGGTAGTACGCAGTTCAGCCGCCAGGGGTACATGTATGTATGATTGGCGGAAAGCTCATTCCTTGGCACGTCGGCTAACGTAGATAGCAAGTCGCAGTCGATAGTTCGGGAGCAAATATTCGCAGTGAAACATGGCTGTGTCGAATGCAGTAATCAGGGCGTGTTTACTGTATGAGTACAAGTTGGGCACAAAAGGAGCGGAAGCAGCAAGAAAAATATGTGCAGTGTTTGGAGAAGGTACAATTAGTGAACGGACAGCGCAAAAGGGGTTTCAGACCTTCTCGAGTGGCGATGAGACACTGGCAGACAAACCTCGTTCGGGCAGACCGAAATCTCTGGATGTGGACCAACTGAAGGCATCAATTGAAGAGGATTTAAGTCAAACGTGTCAAGAACTCGCTCAAGGATTTGCGGTAAGTGCTGAAACAATTCGTGTGCACTTGCATGAGCTTGGCAAATCATGGAAACTGAGTAAGTGGGTCCAGCACTAGCTGACTGCTGCGAACCGTCTCCAACGACTGAACATTTGCGCTTCCTTGCTCACTAGGAACAACAACTGTCCAATTTTGGACCGCATTTTGACGTGTGATGAAAAGTGGGTAATGTACGATAACAAGAAACGCTCATACCATTGGCTATCGTCAAATGACACCATACCTTTAACTGCAAAACCTGCTCTTCATCAGCGGAAGGTGCTGCTGTGTGTCTGGTGGACTACGGGTGGGATTGTGCATTATGAGTTCTTGGAAAGTGGTAAAACCATCAAAAAAGAGGTGTACTCCTCGCAATTGCAAAGAGTGGCCAAACAGCTTGCAAAAAAACAACCTGCATTAGTGAATAGAAAGCGTGTTAGTAGTATGATTTGTGGTACAACCAGTGCGAGAAATGATGAACCCCCCTCAGGCAGATTTGGCTACACTTAAAACAAGCTCAACATGCCCATATGAGCTTTTTGCTCAAGTGTGGAACCCTGTCTATTCCAAGATTTTTGTAAAAATGCCCTCGGGAAGTTCCTGTGAAATGATGAGCCCCCTCAGATTGATTTGTCCACACATACAAAAGGCACTTCTGTCAGATTGTTGAGTATAATCCTGTCAAAAATATGCCCCTCTTGATATTTTTTTTGCCCACACCTAAAACTAAGCCACACACACACACACCCACCCACATACACCCACACCCACCCACATCCACACATATTTACTTCCGGTCCACTTCCGGACCACTTCCGGTCCACTTCCGGTCCACTTCCCGTTCATTTCCGGTCCACTTCCGGTCCACTTCCGGTTTGCCTACTTCCGGTCCACTTGTGGCCTATTTCTGGTTTATTTATATTGCATCATGTTTTGCAACAAATTATTAGACATGTGTTGTTTTCTGATTGGTTGCTTATGACATAATGTAATGATGTGTTATATTCTGATTGGCTTATTGTTTCAGATGTTTTCAATGCGGTCTGTGCTTAGGCTATATAATGAGATTTTGCATTGCATATCAGTCAGTATTGTGAGAGTTGTTGAAGAGTAAGTGTGTGTTGTTGCAGCGTTGCTCATATTTTTTTTAAACACAAAAATATTGCAGATTTATATAAATTGAATTACAAATCTATTTGATTTAATAGACAGAATTTTTGACAACCTGTCATAGGTTTATTAAGTATAGAGTTTTGATTTGAACCCCAAGAAATTTTATATAAATACCAAAGCCAAAAATATTAACACACATACACACATACACACACACACTAGGTATACAAAACACACTGCTGAACCCAACTGATATTTTTTATTAAGCATAGAATTTTGATTTGGACCCCAGGAAATCTTATATAATAAACAACAACAAAAAAGCCAAATAAAAAATATTGTAATCAATGCAATAAGAATATAACCAGTCCCAATTGGGCCAGGCATCAAAGGAATTGTAATCCAGACAAATACAGAACTCCCACAAAAATATGCCCTAAATGCCATAGAAAATATAATCTGGAATATTTCACATATAAACATAAAGGTACTTGCTCTGCACAGTCATCAACATTGCCCCCTCAACCATCTACATCTGGTCTGAAAAGGAAGCATGAAGCACCTGTTAATGCTAGAGCAGCAAAGCAGCCACGCTATGAACCCATCCATAGCAGTTTTAACGGCCAATTAAGGAATCACCGTTTTGTATCAGAGCCAAGATGTGACATTAAGAATTTTTTGAACAGTATAAAACCAGATGTGCAGGCAATTCTAAATGCACAAAATGGCTCTTATAAGCTGTCCCTCAAATTGTTTACACAATATAAGAAGCCAAATGGCACAAAATTTACACAGCCCCACATAACAGAAACTGTACCGATATATTCAAATGCAAATTCAGACAAAATAATAAGCAGTTTGATAGATCAATTGAATATTAAACACTCTGAATTTGCTGCAAAAGAGTCTGGATGGAGCCTATGCGGTTCTCCACACAAGCTCTATGTTAATATTTCTGAATTCAGCCCATTACAAGGATCTACATATGTGCCTTTACCTGCTAATATTAAAAACAAACAAGCCGTGGTTAATATAAAAAATAATGATGAGAAATGCTATTTGTGGTGTATTTTAGCTGCTTTGTATCCAGTTTCAAGGAATCCTGAGCGAATAAGTTATTATAAACAACATGAAAATGATTTTGATGAAGCAATGGAGGGTTTAGAATATCCAATGTCTGTTCAGAATATTGATAAATTTGAAAAAAGGCCAGGGATATTAATGATAAACAATTATCTATTAATGTATTAATTTGTTCTACTGGCCGTGGCAATTGCTTGATAGATCCTCTCAGAATCAGTACATTTGATAATGATTCTGCTGTTCCGATTGATCTGCTCTTAATTGGAGGGGATGGCACTTATCATTACACTTTGATACATAATCTTGAAGCTTTAGTCAGAACACAACTAGACAAAACTCATAAAATATTCAAGTTGTGCAGAAGATGTTTGACTGTATTTGATAGTAGAAAAATGGTGAATGAGGTTCGGGAAGAGAATGCAGAAATTGCTAAAAACAAGTTAATTGAGCATCTGAAATACTGTAGCAACCATAAACCTGTTCATATGGTGATGCCCAATCCAAGTGAAAATGCCAAATTCAAAAAATTTGAAGCCTTGTTGGAACACCCAGCATATATAGTCTGTGATTTTGAATCAAACCTCAAACCTCTTGCATTCTGTAGCCCAGATCCTCATGAACCTTCAATTACATCATACCAGTTACATGAACCTTCTAGTTTTTATTATGTGGTTGTACAGGATGGGGTTGTTAGTAAAAAGATATATACATGGGAGCAGATGCCATCAAAGAATTTGCAGATAGAATAGAAAATGAGTGCCGTTGCATAGCATCTAATGTTTTATTAAAATCAAAACCCATGTTGCCTTTAACAGAGAAACAGATTGAAGATTTCAACAATACAGAAAAATGCCCGGTATGTGATTCTGAATTTTCAGATACAAATATCAAGGTTCATCACCATTCTCATACAGATGGTAAATTCTTAATGGCCCTGTGTAATAGCTGTAATATTAAGATCCAGAGACCAAAATTTGTCCCCATATTTTGCCATGGTGCATCCAATTATGATTTTCATCATCTGATCAGGTACGAGGGGTTTGACAAGCAGAATTTAAATATTTTAGCTGAAAATAATGAGAAATATATTGCCATTAGCAAAATAATTAAAGTTAATGGTGTTCCTATTCACTTAAGATTTCTTGATTCATACAGAATTTTATCGGCTAGCCTGACCACACTGGCCACTCAATTATCTGATGATCAATTCAAAATCACATGTGCTTTGTTTCCAAATCAGGACCTGAAATTATTTAGGCGGAAGGGTGTATATCCATATGATTATGTTACAGATTTTTCTAAATTTGATGAGTGTTCTCTGCCACCACAACAAGAGTTTTACAGCAAAATCAGAGGATCTGGAATCACTGATGAAGATTATCACCATGCCCAGTTGATGTGGAACAATTTAAAATGCAAGACATTTGGTGATTATCACAGGGCATATTTAAAACTTGATGTGACCCTCTTAGCTGATATACTGCAGGCATTCAGAAAATCTTCCATGCAAAATTATAAGCTGGATCCAATTTAATTTTTACAGTGCTCCGGGTCTAGCATGGTCTGCAATGTTTTTAAACACTAAAATGCAATTGGATCTGATCCAGGATCAAGATATGTATCTGTTTATGGAACAATGTATAAGAGGAGGCATGGTGCAATGTTCTCAGAGATATGCCAGAGCAAATAACAAATATATTCCTGATTATGATCCAGCACTGCCATCAAATTATATACTGTATGTAGATGCCAACAGCCTCTATGGTTATGCCATGATGGATAAAACTGCCATATGCAGGGCTTGAGTGGGTTGAAGATTTCAATATTGAAGATCTTAAGGATTTTGATGACAGTGACTATGGCCTGTTCTTAGAGGTTGATCTGACAATTCCAGATAATTTACACAACACATTTTCTGATCTGCCACCAATTCCTGAGGTTAAGTGTTCACCTGGCTCTAAAATGAAGAAATTGATGATGACTCTAGAGCCGAAACAGGGTTATGTCATATATTACAAAAACCTCCAGTTCCTGATGAATCATGGTGTTCAAGTGACCAAATTTGGAAAAGTTTTGAGGTTCAGGCACTCAAGATGGTTGAAACCATATATTGATACAAACACAGAGCTTCGAACATCTGCAATGAGCCAATTTGATAAGACCTTGTTTAAATTGATGGTCAATTCAGTGTATGGCAAAACAATTGAAAATGTCAGAAAACATATTGATGTTAAAATAATTACTGAACCCAGCCGGAGCAAAAAATTGATTGCAAAGCCCAACTTCAATTACAGAAGAATTTATGATGAGAATATGGCACTTTTGAACATGAAAAAAACAAAGATTAAGTTTGATAAGCCTATTTATGTAGGGGCTGTGATATTGGAATTGGCCAAATTACACATGTTAAAATTGTATTATGATGTGTTGAAGCCTTTTTATAAGGATCGTGTAAAACTGATGTACATGGACACAGATAGTTTTGTTCTTGATATTCAAACAGAAGATCTTTATCAAGATATAACACAGCCTGAATTGTTTAAATATTTTGATACCAGTGAACATACAGAGATTCAACACCACAACAAAAAGGTGCCTGGCAAGTTAAAAGATGAGAAACTTGGTGATGTTATTGTGGCATTTGCTGGGTTAAGGGCCAAGATGTACAGTTTTTAAACATGTAGTGGTGCTATTGCCAAAAAGGCCAAGGCCATTGGCAGAGTAACTGTTGACAAAGAGCTTGAATTTAAAGATTATGAAAATTGTCTCAAATCATGTAGCACAATCAGAACATCAGAATCCAGAATCCAGAGTGTGGATCACTTGTTGACTAGCAATATTGTAAGAAAAGTGGCTCTGGACCCACATGATGATAAGAGATGCATTTTGTCATGTGGCATACATACTTTACCATGGGGGCATTGTGATTTGAGAAGTAGCAATCAATGCCCAATTACAGAGCATGATTTGAAGTAAATAAACATGCCTATGAACTTATTTGGGTTCAAAAAACAGGCTATTATGGACCTGCCAACACCACAACCCTCTTCTGATATAATATCTAAACTGAGTGCTTTGTTAATTATTCATCTGAACAGCATACTTACAGATGTTGATGATGAAACAGGTAAAATATTGTACATATTTAACAATAATTTAAATCATTACCAATTACCTGTAGGTGGTCAATTGCAATTTATTACAACCCCTGAGTGTAATGTCAAGATTTCAATAGGGAGAAATATTTATAGAATTAAGCACTCAAACATGGTTTCTGGCACTGTTTATACTGTTTCTGCTGGTGACTGTTTATATATTGAGGTCCCTGGATCCTATGACAAGCTTATACCCTTTCTTATAGAATTAAGAATTAGATATTCAATAATAAATAACCACTAAAACAAAATGCCTAATGATATATTTGGCCATACAAGGCATGAAGATCACAGTGATGAGATTCTGATGCTTGATGTCAGAGTCAAGAAATTAAGAAGTGATTTAAAAGCTTTACAAACCACACTGAATGCCAGTCTTCAACTAGAAATTACAAATTTGCAATCACAATGCATGGACCCTCTTCTTAAAATTGATTCTGAACTCAAATTGTTGCTTCAGAAATATACTGATTTGGCCACATTTGATAATTTTCAAAGTTTAGAAGAAGCTGTAGCAGCTCTTCAAGCCAAATTTAAGACCCAGGCTAACAACTCTGAGCAATTGAAACAACAATTAGAAGAACAGATTAATAATGTCCAGGCACAGCTCCAAACAATTGTCAAAAGCATAAAATCACAAGAAGATTTTGATCTAGTGATTTCCACTCTAAAGGAACAGATTCAATCACTCCAGATACCTAATCTGGACCCCTTGAACAATGCCATAGCCGAGGTTAAAGAAAAAATTGAGACACTTGAAAATTTTATGAACAACTTGCCATCTTCTGATGCTTTGAGTGCAATAACTCGGAGTGTTGCCAACATTAAGCTGCAACTTGAAACATATGAAGATTTTGGAAAAATTCGAAGTACCATAACCCATCTTGAGGGTACAATATCAGCAGTGCAAAGTGATTTGACAAATGTACAAGAATCCCGCCTGTTGGTATTGTAGACACACTTGTCAGTGTCCAGCAACAGATCACAAAGCTTGAAAACCTCAACACTGAATCTGAGCTATCTCATTTTCATCACTTGATCGATGATATGCAAACAAAACTTGAAATTTTACAACAATCAACACCCACTCAGGCAGATATAGCCCTGCTCCAAAATGCTATGCAAAATGTGGCTGATGCTTCTGAATTAAATAATGTGAAATTGGCACTTGAATCTTTGCAAAATACTGTAACAAATCGGCCTACATCACAGGAACTTAAAAATATAAAGAGAGCATTGAATCGCATATTGAAATCAGAAGATAACAAAATTATCCAGACAGAGATCAAACAACTTACTCAGACAATGCCCACTCTACCAACCAATCAACATATTAATGAACTGCATGCCCTGTTTGAGGATATCAGAAGACAAGTCCATGATCTTACTGCTCAAAATTCAATATTGGCAGATGTTGAAAATTTACAGCAAATTGTAGCTAATATCAAGCAACAGCTAGGGACCATGGAATCCAATCAAGCAAATGCTCTGTCTGTTTTTGCCACCCAGCTTCAAGAGATTGTGCAACAATACAAGAAACTTGTTGTGGACATAAAAAACAAGCCAGGCCATGATGATGTTGTTAGGACCATCAATGAACATCTTGAATCTGTAACAAGCAGATTGCTTACAGCAGAAAAAGAAATAACCGGCATAATTGAGAATCCAAAACATACAGTAATTCTTGAATTGTACAGCATCCCCAACAAAGAATATGATTCACCATTTACACCAGGTGGCAAAATATATATGCTGTCCCCTGCACAATTTTATTACCAGTTTTTTGTTGGTGGCACACTTAGACCAATCAAGATCAAATATTGGCTTCAACCACAGGCACACCACTACCCTACCTTATCAATAACAAATGCTGACAACAAACCAAAAATCACCAGTGTAGAGTTAGAGGATTTTACAGACCCCAATACATTAGAAACAGACTATGTTGAAGATGATGGCTCTCTGGAATTTAAAATACAAATAGGGAACAAATTATATTTAGAAAATCCTGTAGTATCAGCTGCTGAACATTCTATAGTTGCAATATTCTTGTTTACATATTATGTCTAGACAAATTATTGTTGATTACACAGACAAGCCAGACATAATTATAAGAGACTGCCAGTAGTCACAAAAGGCATAGATGATTTATGGCAGAGTGACTTGATTGAGATGGCAAGTAGACAGCTGAAAAACTTAGACAAAATCAACAAGGGCTACAAGTATCTACTCACTGTCATAGATACATTTTCAAAATTTGCCTGGGCTGTGCCACTCAAATCCAAGACTGGAAAATGTGTTACAGAAGCCATCAGGACAATCATCAATCAGAGTGGAAGATCACCGCGCTATTTGCAAACAGATCATGGCAAAGAATTTTATAATTCTGTGTTCCAACAATTTATTAAAAGCCAGTCAATACAACATTATTCGAGTTACAGTGATCTCAAAGCCTCAATTGTAGAGAGATTCAACAAAACCCTAAAAAATCTTATGTATAAACAATTTACACTTCAAGGTAACTATAAATGGATTAATATTCTTCCAGAACTTCTACATAAATATAACAACTCGGTTCATTCCACAATCAACATGAAACCCTCAGAAGTAACTTCATCTGATGAGCAAAAATTGATCAGGATTGTTTATTATCCTAGATACCAGCCAACAACAAGAAATGCCAAATACAAGGTGGGTGATCAAGAAAGAATCAGCAAATATAAGCACTTATTCAAAAGAGGCTTTACAAGAAACTGGAGCAATGAATTATTTACAGTGGTTCAAATTAAACCTGGGACCCTTAACACATATATAATAAAAGACCACCGAGGAGAAATTCTCAAAGGCCGGTTCTATGAAGAAGAACTCAACAAAACTAAATAGCCTAACACATATCTCATAGAAAAAATCATCCGCAGAAAAGGCAACAAGTTATTTGTCAAATATCTAGGACTTCCAGAACACAGCTGGATCGATGCAGACAAAGTGATAATATGAGCACCTGGGATGTTATAAAAAGGCTGCCAGAACCTGAACAGCAGATTAAGAGAAATGGCAAGTTGCTGCCTGAAAATATTAGATGTCTTATTGTTGGGCCATCGGCTTGTGGTAAAACTACACTAATGATTGATAATTTTTTATTGGCACCCAACTGGTTAGACTGGAAAAACAGGCACTTGTATGTTTTCTCTAACAGCTTGGAACAATTAAAATATCAGCAGCTGATGAAACTATATGATGGATTGGATATTGCCACTTTTGAATCAGATGTTAAGCCACTTCATGAATGTCTCGATAATTCTGTTGTTGTGTTTGATGACATTATACTGGATAATCAAAACAAGGTTAGAAATTTCTTTACACAGGGCCGGCACAAAAACATTGATTGCTTATACCTGGCACAGACTTTTTCTAAAATTCCGAAGCAACTGATCCGAGACAACAGCAATTTTATATGTGTGTTTCATCAAGATCATACCAATCTCAAACACATACATGATGAATATGTAGGTGGGGACTTGAGCTACAATGATTTTTCTAATTTTTGCAGTAGGTGCTGGAACCAGGACAGTTATGGGTTTGTCACAATTGATATGACAAGGAAACCCAATAGTGGCAAATACAGAAATAAAATCAACAATTTTCTAGACATTGAAATATATATAAATAACCATGAAAAGGCCAATCATTGATGATCTTAAATTGAGAGATTATCTTGTAAAAAGATTTAAGGGATGGAAATCAGAGAACCGAGGAATTTATGAACAACACAAACAAACAGAACAGCCTATTATTGATGCTATTAGTGAATTAGGTAAAAATATCAAAACTGTTACAGAGCAAAATCAAAATTTGATCACAGAGCTTGTACCTGTAGCTGCTAGGAACATTTTAGATTATCCAATCACCCCACTTTCTAGTATTCATACACCTAGTCCTGTTGCTCCTCGAAGAATTGAAGCTACTCAGGATCCTATTGATATGACAAGGAAACCCAATAGTGGCAAATACATAAATAAAATCAACAATTTTCTAGACATTGAAACATATATAACTAACCATGAAAAGGCCAATCATTGATGATCTTAAATTAAGATATTATCTTGTAAAAAGATTTAAGGGATGGAAATCAGAGAACCGAGGAATTTATGAACAACACAAACAAACAGAACAGCCTATTATTGATGATATTAGTGAATTAGGTAAAAATATCAAAACTGTTACAGAGCAAAATCAAAATTTGATCACAGAGCTTGTACCTGTAGCTGCAAGGAACATTTTAGATTATCCAATCACCCCACTTTCTAGTATTCATACACCTAGTCCTGTTGCTCCTCGAAGAATTGAAGCTACTCAGGATCCTATTGAATTGGGTCTTCTTGCTCAAAAATATTTAAGCACACCTAAAGACAACAAAGATGAGGTCTTTGGCTTATATGCTGACACAGAGCGTGATGGTAGCATCATACATAGAATTGGCAATTTCAGAGTAACATTTATGGGAGATGATCTCATTGTATATTCAGAATCTCATCTTGGAGAAAAAGGTGGTTTTGTTAAGTATCTCGGAACACCTGGATTGTGGGAACTGATGACTAGGAAGAGGCCTGGCAGGTATACAGATCAAGATTATGAGCACTACAAAGAAGTATTAATAAAATCAGATGCTCTATACCAGAACAATGATCCCACACAAAAAAGAGTCAAGTCTAGCAGTGGAGCAAAATACAACAATTTAATCAAGCCCATATGGTCACAGATCAAGACTGGCAGTGGAATCAAACAATACAACATCCTGCCTAAAGAATTTGTGTGGGTTGATGATGTCAGGAAACTTGTAGATAGGTTATTGGTGATAGCTGGGGAGGAAAATGCTGGCAACCACAATTTTTACAATGAAAAGGTTGGAATTATGGACATGATAAGCACCAAATTGTCTAAGTTTATAGTGAATGACACTAAGGGGATTGGATATCTTATAAAAATTATTAATACTCTACCACCTAAATTTTGGAATATTTCTGAGGGCCGGGGGTTAATGACATTATAAACAAGCTGCCATTTGAACTACACATTCCAGGCTATCAGTATTGTGGTCCAGGCACAAAATTGGACCATAGATTAAACAGAGGTGATCCTGGTGTTAATCCCCTAGATGCTGCTTGTAGAGACCATGACATAGCATATAACACACATTCTGATCTTGACAACAGACATGTTGCAGACAAGAAATTAGAAGAGGCTGCATTTGGTAGATTTGTAAGCAAAGATGCTTCTTTAAGTGAAAGAATAGCAGCATTGGGAACCACCATAGCTATGAACACCAAACAAAAACTGGGGTGGGGGCTGTGAATATGTATATAATAAACCTACAATGAAGGCCAAGGGTGTTATGTATCAAATACCTTATGCAGGTCTTAAAACTCTTAAAACTATTGATAGTCTTTTAACCAAAAGCAGCACAAGAAAAAAAGCTCTTGTATTGCAAAGGGCCATGGTATGAAATTGTTGCTTAGTACCCACCAATTAAAAAAAATACAGCAATCTAGAAAAAAATCACATGTGGGTGGATTTATATTTACTATCCCTGCCATCTTAGCTGCTCTCGGGGCTGTGGGGAGCTTGGCTGGGGGATCAGCTGCCATAGCAAAAACAGTAATAGATGCCAAGAAGAATAGGGCAGAATTAGATGAATTGAAGCGCCATAACCTGGCCATGGAGAAACAAGGCAAAGTTGTTAAGAGAGCCATGAATAAGTTTAAAAAAAACAAGAGCCGCTTACAAACCAAGATATTGAAGCTTTATTCAAGCCACTGGGCATCAAAAATTTTAGAGGTGTGTACATGTCTGATTCTTTACCAGAACAACCACTCAACAAAGAGTGTGGCATTGTTAATTTGGATAAGTACAAAAATCAGGGCACTCACTGGATCTGTTATCTTAAATATTTAAACAATGAGGCATTTGTGTTTGATTCATTTGGATGTGTTCCACCTGAAAATTTAATAAAATATCTAAAATCAGCTAATCTTTATTACAATAATGCCCGTGTTCAAAACTTCAAAGATGTTAATTGTGGACATTTGTGTTTATCTGTTCTCAGATATATGTCTCAAATAAATAAACCATCAATTGAAAATTTTCAAAAGGCCTTGTGGTATCTGAAACATCATGGGGGTATTCCATCTCACCAGCCAAAATTGAATATTGAAATTCAGATTACATGATGATATAGTGTATCCCAAAACAATAGCTCTCAGAGCATTTTATGGCACGTACTTGATCCCTTATATTACACACCACAACAACAAAATTGCAGTTGGTGATCAAAATATTGTCATCACTCCAGGGCAGTATAATCTGTCCACTCTAAATGCTCAATTACCCAGAGGTATAGTATTAACTCAAAATTCTGTCACTCACAGAGTAGAGATTATATCTGCTACAGAAACAGTGGATCTGGGTACTATAGGAGAGCTGTTAGGCTTTGAGAACAACACAAAACTGGAACCAGCCATCAAACACACTGCTATTAATATACCTAAATTCTTAGCCATAGAGACTCTAAATATTCACTGTAATGTGGCCGAGGGTATGATCACCAAATCAAATGGCATAGGCACTCACAAACAAACTGGCATCATTGCAACATTTAAACCTAATTCTGAATTTATGGAGCCAATCATCTACACTCCATCCCCAACATTATATTTTCCTGTGTGCCATAATAGAATAGATAACATTGAATTGATGGTCACTAATGAAAAAGAAGAAATAGTTGATTTTGCTGGAGCCACAACAACTGCAATCATAGAGATTAATATTTAAATAAAAATACATACAAAAAAATGGAAAATATTGAGAGTTATGAGCTACAATCATTCCCCCCAAACAGGAGGACATTTGCAAATTTAAATCAACCCAACACAGAGATTGAGGTTGATCTTGATGTAGGGGATGGATTTATACACCCCCACAGAGCAGATCTATACATCAAATTTGATGTTGTAAAGCTCGATGGAACAGATTATCCGGCAAATTCAAATATAAGATTGGTAGACAATTTTGTGCCGCATCTGTTCCCTGAAATTGAGATCAGAAAGCATGGTGTTGTTATAAACAGAGTGGATTATCCCGGCATTACCTCCACAGTTTTGGCCACACTAAAATTATCCAAAACCGAGGCTTCTTACTACAAAATAGGTGGATTTGAGGCTGATGATAAAATTATATCTAAAAGCCACACAGTGCTGTTCCCTATGCGCCTGTTGCCAGGATTCTTCTCAGATTACAAAGATATTATGTGGAAGGGTGGTTTAAGAATCACATTTAGAAGAGCTGCCAATGATAATAATGCTTTGATGAGGTACAGTACATTAAACTCTACAGGGGAAGCTCTGCCTAATACCCTACCTGATGAAGGCAAGTGCATTATTCAGACTATGGAGCTAAGATTCCCAGTTGTTGAATATGAAGCCAGTTATGCTCTTAAATACAAAGCTGATATAATAAAAAATCCACAGATTCCTTTACAATTTTATACATATCAATGTGTACAGAAACCTGCCACTGGTACTTATTATGAGTTTGATGCTACGAATTCATTCTCCAGTATACAATATGACATGCCGGATTTTGTGGTCGTACTGTTTCAGACTGGAAGACACAATAATCAGGAAAAAAATTCAAGTAGATTTGATAACTGCAACATCAAGAACATATATCTTAAAAATGGCAGAAATGAGGTGTTCCCCAGAGAAAATTATAATTTAGACATGTTCAAGGATGATTTCCTTAAATTATATGAAGCATTTACAGCATACAAAAGGGTCACTACTGGCAATACTGACATGTATTACACACTAGATGAATTCAAAGCACAGAGACCCATGTTTGTCATCAACACTTCAAGAAGGAAACAAGTTGTGGTTAATGACAGGACAAACATTAAAATTATCTGTGAATTCCACGATACATTCAATGATGACACCATATGTAGTGTTATTCTTATAGGTGAAAAATCATATGTTTATGATGTAAGAAATGAGAGAGTCACAGAGCAATTCTAGAGGGCATCTGCATATTGCATTGTCTTAGTATTAGATATATGAGTTGAGCCTGGTGTCCAATTGAACTTAAACCGGAAGTAAATATGTGTGGGTGTGGGTGGGTGTGGGTGTGTGGGTGGGTGTGGGTGTGTGTGGCTTAGTTTTAGGTGTGGGCAAAAAAAATATCAAGAGGGGCATATTTTTGACAGGTTTATGGACAACAATCTGACAGAAGTGCCTTTTGTAAGTGTGGACAAATCAATCTGAGGGGGCTCATCATTTCACAGGAACTTCCCGAGGGCATTTTTACAAAAATCTTGGAATAGACAGGGTTCCACACTTGAGCAAAAAGCTCATATGGGCATGTTGAGCTTGTTTTAAGTGTAGCCAAATCTGCCTGAGGGGGGTTCATCATTTCTCGCACTGGTTGTACCACAAATCATACTACTCGTGTTCTTTTCCACCAAGACAACGCTAAACCGCATACAGCAAAGATTACCCTGGAGGTGATTTCTTCTCTCGGCTGGGAACTTCTGCCACATCCAGCGTATTCCCCCGACATCGCTCCATCAGACTACCATCTTTTTTTGTGTATGGACAACCATATGCGCAATTGACATTTCCAAACTCGGGAGAAGGTTGAAAACGCGGTGGTGCAGTTTTTTGCGGCCCTACACAAATACTTTTTCAAACATGGCATCTACAGCCTTGTACAAAGATGGGAGAAGGTTGTAGAAGCGGATGGTGGATATTTTGCAGAATAAATATAAGGTAAACACATTTGTTTTGGACCTTTTCTTCTTTGTACTAATACCGCATATACTTTCTTGGTTACCTGGTATATAATGCCTGGAAACAACATATTTGCCTTCCATGACCTTAACGAAAATATTAAATCCACTGTAGTAAACATTACTTTCTAGATGGCAAAATAAAATGTAAACGACATAAATACTCTTCCCGTTTCTGAACCTGATAATTTATAGCCGTGTATTTGAATGCATTTTATAATTAATAATGCAATGAAGTAAATGGTCACCCAGTATTCAGGTTTAGTGAAAGATAGCGTATTCCTTCCCTCAGTGTGGTCTTTATATAACAATATTTACAAAGTTACAGAAGCAAATGTACTTGAAGGGACGCAAAGATTTTATGCCATCAAAATATATGTGGCGACTGCTACAAAAGGTAAAGTTCTCCCCTGTGTATGGCAGTCTGCCGTGACACCATTCGAGCAAATGATATGGCTCCACACATTCTCGATATCTACCGTAGTGAAAGATACACACCACGCTCTGATGTATCTAGGGGTCGCGGGTTCGACACGCGGTGGAGGAACATGGCATGGTGTTCCCTTGACGGTGCCCTTAATCAATTTCATCATATTATTACTCATACTCGTCGTTTGGATTAGCCAAAAATGAAAAAAGCGACGCTAAAAATCATCTAATCAAATGTATTCATTACTTACCTTCCAGCCTCCATGAAGAAGTGGCTACGAAGCCAGAAGCTCTACTTTTGAATCCTGGGTGAGGAATGAATATATCATCGTGTTCATTCGGATTCCACCATTAATGCTCATTAACGATTAAGCTACGACGTAGAAAAACGCTAAAAATTAACGTAAACATACGTCGCATTCTTCAGTCGCTTCATTAATGTGGATCATTTCACTATCCTAGACGGAAAACCTTAGTTTAGCAACGTAAAGAATATTCACTTTCAAGGCAATCCAAAGCATTGAGAGGCAGGGGTGTAGCAAGGGGTAGAAGAAGTGCGCGACCGTACGGGACTTCGCGCTTAAAGGAGCTTGATACGAAAAATGTTATAAATAGAAGTGGGGGGGGGACATGGAAAATGCTATTTTTTTGTGGGCAGTAATATTAAAACATTCTGTATTTATCTGGTTTTAAATTCTAGTTAAACGTTATAATTTGAATGAATACGTCCAATCAGAGGCATAACATACAGGCAGGCAGGTCTTAAGTCTAAGGGGCACGAAAGAAGTAAAAAAGGATCGTCGTATTTCTCATGTGAAACAGTTAGGAAAAATTTACGATAACTTGCTTAGACATTTTTACACATTTATTCTTTCATTGAATAGAACGTCCTTTGTCTTGTATTCTCTTCATTCTCTTGACCTTGTACTCCCGATTTTAATAAGTTAACAACAAAAACCTCTAACTTGCACGAAGCAAGCGCGAGACATTTAAATGCATGCGTTGTTTTATTCCTTCCTAGAACAGACCCGTACCCAGAATTTGTTTGAGGATGTTGGAGACAGATCCGAAAATGTGGAACAAAAGAGAACATCCGAAATGCTATTGGATTTTTTGAGTTAGGTTATTTTACGTCGATTTTCTGACACTTTTGGCTGATCGCGATGATGAGGATGAGTGATGATATGGTGAAAATTGATCAAAGAACACTCACAAAGAACGTCCATGCCCAATCCTGGATTCGAACCAGGAACCCACAGAATCGTAGCGCGTTGTGCTAACCACCCGTCCAGGTTGTTGACCCTGGTCGGCGAAATGCTGTTGGGAGTACTGGATGTGACCACCAATGTTTCGGTAGTATTATTGTGCGAGCTAGTGCTAGCTCGTAGATATAGTGCTAAGTGTACACCCAACGGTAAAAGCAATATGTCCATCTCGACCGTATTTTCATTCAGTCTGTTTTCCACAGTGTCATGACAATGGGTTGAAATAGAAACGCAGTCAACATAAGCTTCGCATCAAAAGAATCAATGACCCCTTAGAAGAACACAGGATGTAGAGTAATGAGAGAATTAAAATGGTGGTGAACAATTTGCCTACTATTATATTTCCTAATTGTAGAATTGTAGAGTTGCAATGTTAAGGTCCAAAGTATCAAGAAGAAATCATTATTAATTATTAATTAATTATTATTAATTTAGCAATCATTATTAAAATGAAGAACATGTCTAAAGTTTGGTTAACGTCCTCCAAAATAAAACCTCGACACATTTAGTCAAATTACGACTTGAGTTTGAAAGAATAGACTGTCCCGACTGAATTGGAATGTCTTGTAAACACGCATCAATGATTATAAAACAAAAATTACAAGGACAGTTTACTTTCGCTTGGCAGATAAGGTTTAGCACAGTTCTGGCTCAAAAGTGAAAAAAAGGGGAGCGACTGCTCACCCCCACTTCCCTTTAATTTCCGCCATTGGATGGGGGCCTCGCATTCTAATCTCATCCAGGGCTTCCCTATATGTTGCTACGCCACTGTTGAGAGAGGATTACTAAATTCAAAAATCCATCTTTCGAAGCGTCATGCATGTTTTGTGAAATTATTTTATACTTATTGTTAGTTTATTTAGTTTATTTGACATCGCATTTCTATCACTTCTGGCTAATTGCGAGGATGCAAATGAATGTCAGAAATGAATGAAGGGTCTTAGCAATAGCAACCAATTTTCGCGACGTGTACCTTCTCCCCTCTCTCTTGCCACTCATGTGTGCCGTGTTCTTTGACATTCTGACATTGTCCTCGGTTTTCTTATAGTTTTTCTTTCAATCAAAATATGTGCACAATGACAACGTGACTACTGCTGCATTTGCAAACTGGAAGTAACAAAATGCAAGTCAATGTATACTGCTATAATCTAATTTTGTATTGGTATAATTGTTATTTTCGCTTTTCGATCGCTACTCCTCGCGGACTCCTGCCCAGAATTCGAGTCGCTATGCAATGGAAACAGCCCGCGGCGTTTTTCCCAGGCTTGTTTTTCAGTGAAGTTCAAATGCAATGGAAGAATAAAGCTTTGAATTCAAAGCGTTTTGAAGGAAAACTAAAGTAAATTTTGCATTTAATTCTAACGATTTTAATACAAAAGAATACCGTAAACTATGTAAACATGTGTAGAATTAGCAAATTAGAATTCAGATCGACAAGTTACTGTTCCTGGATATTAAGGTAAAGAGATAATGGGTTGTTGCAAGTCTGATTTGTGAACAGATAGACTAATCGGGACTGAATGGGATCCGAACCAATATATGTCTCTACTGTCTCTACTGGACCCCTTGATTGCAAAGCTTGATTGGAAATTGAGGCGTTCTTAGTCCAACATTAATATATGTATAGAAAAATTTCAACACTGGGAAATATACAATATTGCAGGATTTAAAAAAAAGAAGTATAAAATCACTGTAAAATTTAAGAGCGAAAAGGAGTTACGAATAATATATATCCTATATTTTGTTAATGTTTTGGGCCTAAAAGCTTAGAAGAATCAGTTAAATTTATTTGAGGTTTTATTATAAATCCACTTTATGTACAAATAGGTTAGTCATGGTGGACCTAGAGTTTAATGTTGAATTATAACACTACGTGCCTCCATCGAACACAGGACCCCTTGCTTACAAGGCACCGAGATTGCCACCATCGGGGTGGCCCTACAGACATACTGTCTGGCTACCTTAGCTGAGACCATGGACGAAAGTGCGCATTCGTCAACTGGAAGTGTTCATTGGCAAAATAGAGGCACTTTGTTCATGAAGCGGGTTTCGTGAAAATCGTCAGCTGTTGAAAAAACAACGAAGTTTCAAACGTAGTAACATCGCCTCCAAAATACCTATAGATGTTTACGAATTATGTAAGGGTACAGAATGAAAAAAAAAAATAACCATCCATATACTATATAAGCAAACGGAACATATCAGGAAAGTATTAGTAGATAAACTTGTTTGAGCCCGAACCTGTGGCCGAGTGGTTAGCATATCGCGCTGCAACGCCAAGGGTCCCGGGTTCGAATCCCGGTCGGGCTTGGTTGTTTGTGAATGTCCATTCATCAATTTCGTCATTTCATCTCTCATCCCCATCTTCGCAAATTAGCCAAGAGGCACAAAACGCGAAGTAAAATAAACTAAATCAAATCAAATCAAACTTGTTTGTAAACATGGAACATTATTTTCGGTCATTCAATTTAATTGATATACTTATTAAATCGTATAATTAGCACAAATGTACACAGCAGTAATCAGAATAGTATTCAACAGTATTATTATGCAAACTATTATAAATACAGTAAAGAAAATGTAGTAACTGAATGGTTTGTGGTTTGTATTATATCAAGGGTGTTTTGTAGAGTGTGCAACAGGGACCAATACGTCTTTGTTTTCTTTGTTCCACTTCGAAACGGTTTGTTACGAATTGTAAGAGACATCACAAACACAACACGGAAAGCAGTAATAAACACAGCAAGCGAACCCTACAGAGCGACCACAAGGAAAAAAAACCTTGGACGAAAAGTCCCAGCGAAGCTTTCCCTTCTTCCGTTCAGCTCGTGCCATAAGGAAGCCTGGTCCACTCTCCCCCTTCCCTCCTCGCAGGAGTACGGTGCACAGGCTCTGCGGGTCTGCGCATGTTTTTTTGCCTGTGCTTTACTATAACAGGCAAGAGCCACAGGGTGGTGTTCTACCTGCTTCCCCTCTCGCGTTTGGAATCGTACTTTCCAGCTAGTTTCGTTTCCCTTGGCCGAACTGTACCAGTCAAATTATAATTTAGAACTCCAAGTTACTTGGTGACAAAAAAACTACACTAACCCCCACAAAAAATATCTGACTTCACAGAATATAATACTTTAACACGGAATTATCATTACCCGCAAACTATATGAGTGTTTCCAAAGATCTGCTGCATATACCCTTTCCCTCATAACAAAGATCAACTAAAAATTAAAATAAAGCAAGCGTTTCTCTATTTGCAGTCCGTCTTTGTTTACGTGTAACGCGAAAGGTTAAAGTTTTAGTGTTTGAAACCCAGAAAAGCATGTTTTTGCACTTGTCCTTTCTTGCATCATGATAAGATGTACAAATGCCTCAGCTCGATATAATTCAACTTCAGAGCTCTTCTGCTGCTTGCAGGAGTGGATGTTATCTGCTTCAGTAATCTACACTCCCTTGTTCCACCTGCCAGGCTGCTAGAGTAGTGCTTTCAATTATTTTGACTGGTATGTAATTTTCGCTGCTGGCTGCAAGCAATGTGTAACAAAATTATACCTCATGTGATATAACATGGCGATTATTATTATTATTATTATTATTAAAGATTAATTAGTGAAATAGTTTTCTCTTTCGCTAAAATTAACATAAAGAAGATAGCAAAGACTGAACTATGAATCAACAAAATTAATAACAGCGTTTGATTTTCTTTGACGATTTAGTTAGGAAACAGACCTGTGATCCAATATTTCGTTATTATATATTATATTATTCTTCTTTAAATCTTGCATCTACAAGGAAAATCAAACAAAGAAACATAAGGACGTCTTATTTGAAATTCGTAACCCCGTACCGTGAAACGAAAGGTTGGAGGTACTTCTAAATGCAACAGTTAACTTTAGTACTTGGTTCTTGGAGAGAACGTGCGTAATATAAATTTAGCGAATGGTTTGTCCAATGAATGATTAATAATTGCGACAGACAGGCGGAGCAAGGGGCGAAAATCCCGTGGATAGAACAAAATTACTATTTACATTGGGAAGCATCAATCGTGATATAGTTACCTAACAAGCACTGCATACCCAACCCAAATCTCGACAAATTAAAAGTAAAAGCGAGCAAATGTAGAAATATTATGCAACAGATATTGGTCCATCATTTCCAGCTGAATTGTATCCTTAAACATCTCTCACAAGTGACTTATCGAAAGTTTCATCTGCACATGATTTTGCCAAACACTACATCTCCAATTCTACCTCCCTCTACAGAGGTATACCATGTTAGATAACCGGTGGAGGCACATAGTGGTTCGGATGTCATTTTAAAGCTATAGGTCCTGTCCCATTTAACCGATCTGTGCAAAAAAGTGAACTTAAAACTATACATTAAAAAAACTCCAGAGATATTCCGATCTCCGCACGGACTGCTTAGCACAGAGTTTACGAAGCCAATGGTTACGGTTCGCATCTCCCCTTGGACGTGGGTGTGTTTTGTAAGTGTTTCTGCATCAATTTCCTAATTTCATCCTATCATCATTCATCCTCATTGTCGCGATTAGCCAAAGTGGTATAAAAGCGATGCTAAATAACAAAATCAAATCTTTGCAGACACACGCAAACAACATACATAAATAGAAGAAACTGAACAGGAGGAAATGTTTTGTCATTTCCTTTCACAAGTGTGTTTGTTTTACATTCAAGGGAACTTAAATAATGCTTTGCGATGGGCCAAAAATATGTAGATTCGTCACTGACAGTCATTTGTTTTCTCCTCTCTACTTCGCTTTTAGCCGAGTGCCGCCTTGTTGCCAGTTTCCTTCAGTGCTTCGTTGTCAAAAGCTTCAAAAACGATAAATATTACATCTCTACTTTCGATGTTTGAGTTACATGACAATACAAATGCTTAGCACTGAATAAAGGCGACGACCAACTGTTCAAGAATGCTGAACATTTTGACGACGCAGGGGCAGGATTACATTGTAAAGAGCTGCTTGCGTCACCCACGCTCCGACCGCTCCCTTACTATTGGGCTTATGCACGTTGTGGTTCGGATACCACGTTTAATTATAGGTCAGCACCGATTAGCCCATCTTTGCATAAAGTAGACTCAGAACTCAAGTTAGCGTGATCACAGGTTCCATTACCGAACATTTCGGTTTCTTGAAGGCAATTGGGGAGCTACGTGAAATAGAGGATAAAGATAACAGCGGCAAAGGGATTCGATGTGCTGACCACGTGTCAACTTATAAGAAAGCCACTTAACAGGCCTTTGTTATTCAAGGCCGTTTCGCCACGGAGTTTTTTCATCGTAACTGTTATGGAGATGATTAATTTTATATAAGATTGGCGAGAAAATATTAACAAACATGCTATTATCGTGTTTCACGCTAATCGGAGGTGAATTCTGTTACTGGGTGATAGATGGGTGTTATGATATGTCAGCTGTAAAGTTAAGAACAGTGGCGTATTTAGAAGGAGTTTTAGAGCTAAGTAGTCTTATTTTTGCTCAACTTTCCTTAAAATAAAATAAAAATAAAATTTAGGAAAATATGGCATGATCTAGGAGTGGTAAGGAATATCTGATAACCCCTTATGATTTGATTTGATTTGATTTGTTGTTTGAAGTCCACTTTATGCACAGTAAGGCTAATCGGTACTGGACCTACAGTTTAAAGTGGAATCCGAACCACTTGTGCTTCCACCGGGATTCGAACCCGGGACTCCTTTATAACCCCCTTATGTTCACATCCCTTTACTGCATTTGTGAGTACGCCACTGAAAGCGTGGGGAATACTGTTCGCAAATAAAATGGAGAGGGTTCCTTAGATAACGATAACAGAAGCGGGGTGTAATGCATGGCTTTCCTGCAAGATCCTAAATGTAAACCTCTCTTCCACGTCCTGGACTCAGGGAGGAAGGGGGGTTGCCATTAGGCTATCCTAGGCTATAACCAAGGGCCAGACAAAAATGCGATCCTGAAGGGGCACAAGTGAAAACCATGGCAAATTGAAACATGCCAAAACCTTTTACTTACTTATTTCTAGCAATTAAATAAGTTCTTTCACCATGGCCTATTTTCACCTAGATCATACAAACAGTACGTACATCTCTATTGTTCGAATATAAGTAATTGTTCCTCGAAAAAACAAATGTAAACATTTTGAATGCCAACAAATGAAAGTCAATTGGGGGGATATTTGTGACCAAAATCAACATCATTGTTTACCGGTTTACCGGTTCGCGTGCAGTGTGGCTACCATAATGTAGTGTTGATTCGTTTTCCTTTAGTGCGTGTGCGGTATTTGTGTTGTCTGGCGAAATATATATTGAAAGTGGCTGTTTCAAAGGAAAACGAAGTTTAATGAGTAATTTTTAATCAGATGTATCAATGTTTTGAACTTTACAAGTGTTATTAGTACAAAGCACGATGCAGTTAGTAAAAATGAAGTACCATGAGAACAAATTATTAATAAAAATGTCTACAGTTCCCAAATTAGAGGATAGTCCAAATTCTATATATCCCGCTCTGGATGGGCTACATTTTGCAGACAATCGGTGCTTTCGCGTCTAGACTCAGATTCACTCTGTTTGTTGCGTACTGCCCATACATTCTTGTTATTGCCCTCACATCAATTCCATCGTAATCTTAGCGATTGACCAAAAGAGACAAAAGCGAGAAGTAATATTAGTCGAATTAATCTCTATATAACAGCAGCAAATGGCTGTGTCTTCCTCAAATTGAGGATTCCTCTCGCAGGTATCCCATATAACATGAAGGTTAGGATGACTGATGAAACAGATTGTTGGAACAAAAAGAATTTCATGAACAGGTTTTCCAGGGTGCGAACCTAGGACACCGAGTATTGTTGCACGCTACGCTAACCATTCAGCCACAGAGCCGACCTGAAATACTTTGTGCTTGCGGGAGTAATTCTCGAGACGCACACGATATACGTAAGTGGCAAGATGAATAAGACTTGCATTGGCGCCTTCAGGTCTGCGCCGAGCATTCAATCATATCGGTATCAATACCTCAACTTGATGTGGTTTCAAGGTGAATAGTATGTATGCCCCCTATACTTTCGGTTGTTGTATTTCTGCCACCCAACTTACAGATATGTATGTGTAACACAGTGTTAATGACCAGGGACATATGAAAAATGGGATAACCGTTAAAATAAAATAAATTATAATTGCATGATTGTGGATTAAAGGTGTTGCTTTGTTAACTGACTTATGCAGTTATAACTATCGAAAATTAAATATTTGTGGTTAAACTCGCGTAAATCAATTGGTAAATAGTTTTACATTTTCCTACAAATGTCAAGTTAATGTACTTGAAGCTAATATATATTTTAAGTTTCAGACATCACAGAGGGCGAAGGGGTGGTTGTTGAAAGACTGCTGAATTCGCCGCATTGTTGCTTCAAGGGAAGGGGGGAAACTCGTTCAAAACGTAAATACTCTCATCTAAAACTAGAAATGCTAGTGGCAACAAAGAAAGAGAGGAGAATTGTTTTCAGCACTCTGTCCTCAATATTTCGCATGCATGTACTATATGAGAAGCAGCAACTTGGAACTTTCCTAAAGGATAAATGAAAAATATGTTGCTACCAGGGGCTTTAGTTTCTACACTAACTCCGTGCTATTAATTCGAGGAGACGGTTGTTTTCACATATTGACTCACATGCTAGTCATTTATGAAAATCCGCGCTTTTGGTAGATCATTCCCAATCAGTGACATGAATAGATATTGATACTTTTTAACATTAAAATTCAAGAAGAAATTTTTTAATGAATAATTTCCTCTTTTGTTGCAAATAATTGCAAAATTATCATCATAATAAATAGGGAACGAATTATTTCACGAGTGTTACGCACGTCATATATTATCATTCTCTAAACCTCAAGATAATATGTCAATATTGAATCTATGCTTTTTCTTGTTCACATCACAGCACCTCCAAATTAGCCGCGATTGAAACGTGTGTGAGGCCCTACACATCGTTTTATCTAGTCTAATAGATAGTCTTGTCATTGTTAAAAGACTAAACAAAATGCAGGACTACATTTAGAATATAATCATTATATTTGCACCTTCAATCACTGCCACAATCACTGTAGGTGCAATGTCAATAAAATGTTTGCAACACGCTCCGAAACGTTTGCCGTAATCATTGCAATGGGTGTGATTTCGCAATTGTCGGGGAAGTTGTTGGCTGAATATCATCCAATAGAAACAGCCGCTTAGGTTCTAATGGTGATCAAACGCCGAACCGCACCATTAAATGTGATACCGTTACCACTACGCCATTGGGGACAATTGCGATAGCAGAAAACATTCACACTTTTTCGCCATCTTTATTTGCAGTTGAAGTTAATAATTCAGCGAACTTGAATCATATTGGGACTACTGTATTCCCAACTAATTTCCCCTTGCACACGCCACTGTTGCTTGTGTATATAAGCGTTCACTCACTTACAAGCGAAACCGAAACTCGAGCTCTCAGCGAGACAATTCCAGGCGCCGTGAAACAGATAACGGTTAAGCCACTGACGTTCGTTGGAACATGCATTTCTACCGTCGTGACCTTTGAGCCACTGCTTTGGTTGCGATGAAGTATTTTGGCAGGTGTCCTATTTCGCTGCAGGATACATGCAAGGCTTAACAGAATAATGTTAATGATATGCATATGATATAAAATGGTGACTATTATTCGGAAATTAACACATGATTTCTCTTCTGTAGAATGTAAGAATTTTTTCTTCCGATAAAATTATCAACAATGAAATAAAATAGTAAAAAAACTTATTTAACCAGAAATCAACAAAGTGAATAACAACGTTTGCTTTGCTTTTGATATATTACCAAAGCAATTACCGACCTTTTTTTAATACTGCCGATTCTGTGCGTAAATGCAGTCAGTACCCCTTCCCCCAAAATGATATGTTTACTGTCTCTTTATATATCTATGGCTCTAATTGATTATTTATTTACCACGTAAGACAGATGAAACTGACGTAGGAATTCGAACCAAGAATTTATTGTGCTAATATAATGAGTTGACCGACATTTAACAATCGTGGCGTCCTTTAACTTTTCCAGGCAGTCATAGCCGAGATATATAAAACAACGTTTCGATTATAATTTTGTTGATTAAAGTTCGATAATTTTTCTTAATTAACGAAAACTCCTTGCTCATTTCCGAATAGCACCTTTCAGTAAACAAATTGATAGATTGATCGAGTTCGTGTTTTAAGTCCACTATACGTACAGTATGGTTAATCGGGACTAGACGTACAGTTTAAACTGGGATCCGAACCATTTTATGTCTCAAATGGTTATCGAACACGGGACTCCTTGATTACAAGGCGACGACGTTTACTACTACGCCAACAGGGAGTCCCAGTAACCAATATATATATACTTTTTTTGTCTATAAAACACCGGATATTAACACACTTTCAAACAACATCTTGTACATATGAAGGAAATTAAAATTGATATGTGAGGGCATAGGAGTGCGCACGGTGGTTGCCAGTGGTGCATAAACACCTCAAAATGCGTCCTCAAAAAATTAAGAATGTAGAAAGAACCATTATAATAATGAAAATAATGTCTCCCCTACTGTCTCGAGATTTGAATTTTAATGGTCGGATCTTTCTAAAGTTAAAGCCAGAAGAGTAAACGACTTTCAGCCAAAGCTGGAATCCGCCTAGAAAGATGACCCTTCGTTCGGGATTCACCAGTGATAAGAGGAAATCCTTGATTGCTTAACGAGTATCAAGCAAACTATTTTGCTAACTAATAATACAATGCCAACAATACCCACAATAATTTGCAAAATGATCTACGTAGTAGTTATGTTCCCGGATATGGGTCGATAAATCAATTGATTGGAAAAGATCGATGAAAGATCAATTGATGATAAAGGGCAGTGGACAAGCAAGCATTGTTTGTATTTTGGATGGAGGCCAGAAATGGGCGGGGTTTGAGATATGTGGATGTGTTTTGATTGGGTTTTGGGGTATGGGGAGATGGTGGCGTGGGATGGTGAGTGAGAGTGTTGTTTGATAAAGGTGAAAGGTTACAGATGAGCGGTTGGAATGACGAAATCAGGATGTGAGTGTGGGACTGTTGGGTGATATGGAAGTGGGGTAGAACAAAGGAGGTATTGTGGACGGTGTAAAGGTTGGAGATAAAGTTCGTTGTATGTTTCCGGGAGATGTTTTTGCGTGTTTATCGATAGTGGCGTCATTGTATGTGTGGTCGGTATAGGGTAACGACCGTATAGGGTAACGACCGATGGAGGGAGAAGTGAAAAAGGAAAAAGTTGTGGAGAAACAGGGAGTAAATAAAGTAAATAGAAAAAAAGTACAATTTGCGGAAGGGGTTAGTGTGTATAGTATTCCGGGGTGGGAAGAGGATAGGAGGGGTACGTGGGCGTTGGACGCTTTGCGCGAGAGGATGCGCAGAGAAAATAGGTGCGTGATAAGCAAGGAGGATGAGGTATATAAGGACGATTGATCTGTTTATGTTTACATCACAGTGAGCACCCTGTGTGACCATCGTCTTCTTCCAGAGATCCAGAGACTACCTTTCAGAGTCGATTTCGAAGTGATTTACCAGGTATATAACGGTATCCGGAGGTAAGTATAAAAATGGGTATAGTATCGTGGATGATGAAATTTATTGGAGGAATGATCGGGATGACTTCATCTCCTGATCGATCAGAGAAACCGGTAACTAGACAGAGTTCTCGTCCGTTACCGACTCCTCCACAATCACCACGATCATCGATACGGTCAGGAATGTTGTCGAAAAAAGAGACATATGTGAATGTCCCTAAATATTTTACGGAGAATGAATTTCGAAAGTTGTGGGAAGAAAAGAACGCTGCCCCACACGGGTATGAAAAAATTAGACGTTATAGAAAGAACAGTATCGATGATGCTGGTGAATTGTCGAGGAAGAGAAAACGTGATATGTATAATGTAAAGTGTAATCCTATGTATGGGTATACAGAGTGTTCTCCCGAAAAGACTGTGTATCAGACATATCCTGTAACAGTTAATAGATCAAAGAAATTTAAAAGTTGTAAATCGGAAATATTTGGACATCAGAATACAAAATTGATTATTTTTGACGCCCCTGTAAGGTTCAGAGAATCCTTTTTAATTACCGTCTACAATCAAAATTTAGTGTCTGAAACGTTTTTGGAAGTTGAAAATAACGGTTTTCCGATCAGTATGCGTTTTATTAATAATCGCAGAGCAGGTTTATGTGAGACACACTACCTGTTCGAAAGAGCACCTGTATACGGGCATTTGTCGTACGGTATATGGACGAGTCGTGTAGCTAGTGAAATAGCGACACACGGATACAATGCAGGACCTTTTATTTTAGTATCAGGGCTTTCCTCATTGGATTGTATCTGTATAGAAACAGAATCGGAATTAAATTCGGAGTATTTAGATACATCTGAGTTACATGCTCCTCCACGTTGCCGGGCAACAAAATATATCATGATGGCGAATGAAAGACTGAATTGCGCCCGTACCGATGTCGAATTGACACGGTACGAAAATTTGGAAAATCTGCTGAATAACGAAATTCCTCAATTATATAGGGTTGGCTGCCACGGTAAGTATATGATGGTAGATCATTGTGATGTTGCAACGTTAATGCAGATATTTCGGAGAGAGTACCGAGAATCTGTATTAACACTGGGGGAGATATTCCGGTGGTTTCGATACAGTGTGTCCCCTGAGGACCTGATAGGTGAAATATTAGGAGTAAAAGGCCCTACATTGGATCTGGAAGAATTATCGGATTATTGTTACAATCCATTACGACGAGATGATGTAAGAAATAAATATTTTTTTATTTCTAGCCTTCACAAAGTAGAAGAAAAATTCAACAGAACTTTGACCCCACCTCACCGTGAATTCCCTAACATCATCGAGGAGACCGATACATCAGAAGTGGAAGACGTGTAAAAATAAAAGGTGAGAAAAAATATTACCTATATTTATTGATAGATTATAAGTCGCCGTCCTCTTCATCCGTGATATCTATAATTGAAGGCGTAATAGGAGGAGACGGTGACGCCGCAGCAGGAGAAGGTGGCGTAACAGCAGGGGACGGTGGCGTAGCAACACGAGGGACCGGCACAACGGCGGGAGGAACAGGCACAGCAGGAGGGGGTGGCACAGCAGCAGGAGGAGGAGGTGGTGCAACAGCACCATTCCGGACGAGTTCCAGGAGAGGCTCCGGTACCAACCCGAAGAACTGAACGGCTCGTTCTTCGTGGATACGACGGAGCCTGAAAAAAAGAAGGGAGTTAGAATAATAATATTTCATATTCACACATAAATCGGAAATTGTATAGATAGGGGTGATGATGTAATAGATATAATTGAAAAAATATATTACCTTTCCTGGATCTCGCCGATCTCTGCCTCCAACTCTCTCCTAAACTCTTCCCGCCTGGCTATGAATCCGTTGTTCGCGGTAACGGCACGTTGGAGTGTTTCCACCAAACGGTGTCCGATACCCTCTAATTCAGCGCCTAAACGGTCACCAGTTGTCTGCGCCTCCATATCGACTCCTGCCACTCTATCGGTGTACCGGCGAAATGCCCTCTGCATGTTTTGGAGTTCTTCCTGCACATCGGCGTTAGCCATATACAGAAGGAAGGCCTCTAAAAGAGCCAACCCCCGATTGTTCTAAAACAAAAATGTATAACTGTAATCAAGGTGTACGTGCGATATATATCTAACATATTTTCTTTATATTTTCAGATATGGCATCCCTACCATTTGAATTCAATGTATTGCATGGGAATCTTAAAGATGCAGAACATTCCGGGGAACGAAGGAATCTGTGGAGCAAGGTCCAAGCTCGCCAAGTGGAGAGACAGATCGCATGCTACATAGATTTCTGCGAGGAGAACGGGTTAGCAGAGAACCTGATGAAAAACCTGGAGGAGGTCTGCCGTGATATGGAAGTCCAAATCGACACGCTCACTAAAATGTTTAGTTACATATCAGAAAAAAAGAACACGTCCCCAGTATTTGGGGATTTTTTGGAAAATGTAAAACAGGCACAGTATGTGCCATCTCATTTATCCCTTCGTGTATGTTTCGAAATGATGGAGGTTTTCAAAAATATTAGAAAACAAAAAACTGAGGAGACAAAAAAGAACGATGAAAAGGAGATGGAGAGTAAAATGTCAGAACTTCTAAAGAAAAGAAAATTGGACAAATAAATACTAACACCACTAATACACTAACACTTTTGTCCGATTTTCGTTTGTCTATACCCGAAAAATTAAATGAGAAAGTGTGTAGGTGATTTAGTAAATAAAATGTATATATTTTAAAATATAACTAGATGGATATGAAATGTTTGTAATAAAATATAATCAGAAAATATGTTATTTTTATATTAATATGAAATACCTGTATGTTAATTACGTTTTTCTCATAATACATTGGTGACATAGCTGTTTTATAATCAGAGTTCCGGATCTGCTATTCCATAAAAATGGTTCGAATCCGATTTTACTATGGTGACATGTCTCATAATTAAGGTCCCGGGTTCGACACCTGGTAAAAATACACAGTAATTCGAACTCTTGATTTTGATTGGTTGTTTAAAGTCCACTTTATGCACATTAAGGCTAATCGGAACTAGACCTACTGTTTAAAGTGGAATCCGAAATGTGTTTCCACCGGGAATCGAATCCGGGACCCTTAATTACAAAACAATGATGTTACCACTGTGTCATCAGAGAGGTCTAGCAATTCGAACCCCGGTGTAAACTGGAGGTCTAGTTGTGATTAGTCTCTTTACATAAAATAAGTTAGAAACAGACAAACATGCAAATTACTTACCAAGTTTCCGTTCTCCATTTCTGTTCTGCTACAGACGATAAATGTGAAGAAAGACTGCTATAAATATTCCATATATTGACGGTATAGTTTGATCCAAATTTTGTAACATCCTCCGTGTATCATTTAAAGGTTAGCGGTCAAATTATAATCGGGAATCAAGAAACATATTTTACAAGTTGTTTTGACATTCTAAAGGTTATAGAGGTCACGTAGCAATTAGTGGGAAACATATTTTACAAGCTGCTTTGACGTTCTCTGAAAGTATCTCTATGTATCATTCTAAAGGTTAGAGGTTACGTAGCAATTAACAGTCTCGAGAAGAATTTCACAGTGATTCTCTGTTACATTTGAGAGTATTGAGAAATAATGAAGGAGTCGATAAACTCTCGAGTCTTTTTCATTCCCCAGGTGTTTATAAATTCTGTGTTTCAATATCTCGGTAGACGTAATGTATAAAAGTTAAGGATGAAATTGTAATCAACAGTTTTGAGATGAGGTTAAAGGTTTACAAGAAGAATAAACCCTAAGGAGGTTATTTGCGGTCGATCTTTTACGAAACTACACAGAACAGACACTTTAAAAATATGGAACCGGGTTTTCTGTCAAATAATATTTATTGAAAACCTGGGCCGGCCCGGGGCCCTTAAAAATGATGAACAAGGTCTGGTAAAGTTATCACTGCATGTTAAAACCAGGGCCGGTCCGGACCTTTGGGAAATGGTGAATAGCCATCGTAACGTTATTTTTGTATGTATATCGAAAACCAGGACCGGTCCGGGCCCCCTAGGAAATGATGAATAACGATTGCTGAAAGTTATCACTGCATGTTAAACCAGGGCCGGTCCGGACCCTTGGGAAATGGTGAATAACCATCGTAACGTTATTTTTGTATGTATATCGAAAACCAGGGCCGGCCCGGGCCCCCTAGGAAATGATGAATAACGATTGCTGAAAGTTATCACTGCATGTTAAACCAGGGCCGGTCCGGACCCTTGGTAAATGGTGAATAACCATCGTAACGTTATTTCTGTATGTATATCGAAAACCAGGGCCGGCCCGGGCCCTAGGAAATGATGAATAACGATTGTTGAAGTTATCACTGCATGTTAAAACCAGGGCCGGTCCGGACCTTTGGGAAATGGTGAATAGCCATCGTAACGTTATTTTTGTATGTATATCGAAAACCAGGGCCGGCCCGGGCCCCCTAGGAAATGATGAATAACGATTGCTGAAAGTTATCACTGCATGTTAAACCAGGGCCTGTCCGGACCCTTGGGAAATGGTGAATAACCATCGTAACGTTATTTTTGTATGTATATCGAAAACCAGGGCCGGCCCGGGCCCCCTAGAAAATGATGAATAACGATTGCTGAAAGTTATCACTGCATGTTAAACCAGGGCCGGCCCGGGCCCTTTGGAAAATGGTGAATGACCTTTGACCCCGACCTTCATTTTTTTTTTGAACTTTTTTTTTTTTTTTTTTTTCCTTCCTTGAATTTTTGGCAAATTTCCCAATCGTTATATCTCCGTGCCTAATTGAGATAGAAGGATGATCGATAGGTCGTTGAACTCGGAATGAAATCCTCTTTCTATTGGAAAGGATTTCATCATTCTAGGATCAACAGTTTCCTATTTCCTTTATTACCAATCGAAGACTCCCCTTCCGACCACTCTACTAAAAGGTCTCGATGTGCAGTTTCCGAATCTGTAACGGTTTTCAGGCTAACTCAATCAGCAACACGACTATGTCCCTTTGAAATGTTTAGGTTTTCTGAAATTTTGCAAAGTTTTAGGTTATCAGGCAATTTGACCTCTACAATTGTTGTTCTATTTTATTAGAAATATCTTTTCATTATCGAAGACTTTAACCTTGTTTATAGATAAGAACCAGGAAACCGTTACACATTTCTAGAAAGTTTACAATACAACCAGGAAACCGTTAGATAAATCATTAAAACAAAAGGGGTCGTAGATACCGGAAAGATTGTTACTTATTTCCTGGAAACCTATAAATCAGACAGTAAAACCGTTAGAATCAGTATTGTGATGCTGAGGTATATAACATAGACACCCTCTTTCGTGAGTAGTTTCTGGAATACTATTATCCTCCTATTATGGACTTACAGTTATCTGCTGACGAATTGTTAGTGTTATATCGTAACGGGTATTACAAAACAGCTGACCAGTTACGAAAACTACTGGCGTACATTGCACAAAGGATAATTGAAGGAGAGACTGTCTCTTTAGTTGAAGAGTATGATCAATTACTACGGGCAGTAACAACAACAACAGCAACACCCGAACTTTTCGGAAAGGGAGTATCATCGCCACCGAATATTCACACATCCGATACTGCATCATCTCAAGGAACTTCAAGGAATGCCGTATCCAGACCAGACCCGGAACCTCTACCTGGACCGTCTTGGAGAGAGGACCCCTTACTGACAGTTGAACAGTCACCTCAGAATATTTCTGAATCACATAGAAGAGGTAAGAAAAGAAAACGTGATACAATACCTCGTGAACACATAGGAAATATATTGTTACACAATATTCAGGAACGTGAATACCCTAAATTTCGTTCCAAGGGACAACGTGTGGAATTCAGTTTCTCACATCCTCCAGAAAATGTTGACCCTCACAGTTGGATTCGTCAAGGTGTTGAAAACCTTCTCACCTATGTGAAAAAGAATGCTAAGGACGGAGATAAAATAGGTTTAACTCTATCTAACATATCCGACCCAAATGTAAAAGATATTTATATCGGATGGCATAGAAGTGATCAGTTACATAGTGATATGGTATGGACTGTTATGCATAAAATACTACAAAGTGCAAAAACATTTTCAAGTACAGACCGTCTAATTTTACGGGCTGACCGTGTTGATATACCTGTCGGAGGAGGAGGAGACGGTAAGCGTGCCTATTGTTTACCAAATTATATCCTAAGTACACTGAAGAGAAGTGTTGTCAGTGTACCAAATAGAAAAAAACCTCTTTGTTTAGCTGAAGCTCTGGTTATAGGGAAAGCCCATGTAGATAAAGATCCATCGTATACACAATATAAAAGAAATAGAAATCTTCTTAGACCTGTTTTTGAACTAATGCGAAAGGCAGGTGTAAATCTAACAGACAATACGTGTGTCGGAAGTGGAATTCCTGAACTCAAAAAAATTCAACAAGTTCTTACAGAATATAAAATCACTGTGTACAATAACCTTCGTGATGTTAAAGATATTCTTTTTGAAGGAGAGGTTGAGAATGTCTCCAAATACATATATCTTCTATACGACAGTACTCGGCAGCATTACGATGTTATTGTGAACCGTGTTGGAGCTTTTGCAGCAAAACAGGAATGCCAGGGATGTAACGAACTTATATTTTGTAAACCACATATTCATCAGTGCAAACAAATGTGTTCCATGTGCCGCGCAATCCCTCCATGCGTACCTGAAACAGGAGTTTATAAAACATGTCAAACATGTCACAGAATTTTCAAAAATGAGAAATGTTTTACAAATCATGTTTCTACACTATTTCGAAACGGTACAGTATGTAGTGAAATCCAACAGTGTCCTCGATGTTTTAGAATTGTTCTCACAAATAATTCGTATGAGAAAGTACATAGGTGTAACATGAAATACTGTACTGTCTGTAACTGTGTGAAACCTATAAATCATATGTGTTACATGTCCATTCCAAAAGCTAAACAGAATTCGAAATTTCTATTTGTGTTTTATGATTTCGAATGTTATACTGATATTCCGTACTGCGATAAAGAAAAAACTTTTCTTCATGTTCCGAATCTAATCGTGGTACAAACAGCCTGCCATGCGTGTCATAACGAAGAGGATTTAACAGTTTCGTATTCTGTCTGTGGTACAAGACAGTTTATATTCTGGGATGATCCTGTAGAAACATTTCTCTCCTATCTCGAACTGCAACATAAGTTTTCCAATATAACTATTTGTGCACACAATGCACGAGGTTATGATTGCACGTTTATATTGAGAAAAATGTTGGAAAAAGGGATGAAACCTCGTATAATCTTGGATGGAACCAAAATCATCAGTATGACGTACCAAAATCTCTACTTTATCGACAGTCTTAATTATGTTCAAACGAATCTTGCAGGGTTTTCAAAACTGTTCGGTCTTCCAGTGCAGAAAGGATATTATCCGCATTTGTGGAACACATACAAAAATCGAAATTACATAGGACCTACACCTCCTCCTTCTGCATACGGATATGAATATATGAAAACAATTGAAGATCAGACAAATTTCATGTCTTGGTATGATACTGAATGCAAAAAAAAATATGTCTTTCAACAACAAAACAGAACTACTCCAATATTGTATTAAAGATGTTACTTTGTTAAGACAAGGATGTCTGAAACTGAGACAGAATTTTCTGGATATATGTAAAATAGATATTTTTAGGAATTGTATCACTATAGCATCAGCGTGTTCATTAATTTACAGACAAATTTATGCCCGCTAACACTATAGGAATAATTCCTAAAGGAGGTTACCATCATGCAGATAAAATGTCAAAATTTGCGTTGAAATGGTTGACCTATGTTGAAGAACAAAATCACATAATACTTCTCCACGGCGGACGTACTCGTGAAAAATATGTTTTAGGAGGACGTTATAAAGTAGATGGATATCACGAGGAGACAAATACAGTGTACGAAGCGCTTGGTTGCTTCTGGCACGGCTGCAGACGATGCATATCAACAAACAGGGATATGTATCCTAAAGATATCACGGAAGATGAAAACACCCAGGAAAATGACGGTCAAACCAATAGTGACATGCTAAACACTGCAGCTTTTAGATACGAAACAACATGTCGTAAACTTGCAGCTTTACGTTCTGAAGGTTACCATGTTGTCACAATGTGGGAATGCGATTTTGAAAGAATATTAAAAACTGATCCTGAACTCGATAGACATCTATCTACACACCCTATTGTCTGCTGTATTCCTTTAAATCCGAGAGATGCCTTATATGGCGGAAGAGTTGAAACAGTCAGAACTTATTACAGAATCAAGGAAAATGAGAAATTACAATACAACGATTTTACAAGTTTGTACCCTTATGTGAACAAATATTGTACCTATCCTGTAAGCCATCCTACCATATTTTTAGGAAATTCTATTCCTCCAGTCGATGAAGTTTTAAACATGGAAGGACTTGTTAAATGTACAATTCTACCCCCTACAACCCTTCTCCACCCTGTTTTACCCTCCAAAATAAATGGAAAACTGATGTTTGTATTATGTAAAGAATGTGCTATCACACTAAAATGTGAAGGTATTTGTGAACATTCAGATAAACAGCGTGCACTTTCAGGAACTTGGGTTATCGCAGAAGTACGTAAAGCTTGCAGTTTAGGTTACAGGATATTGGAGATGTCGGAAGTGTGGAAATATGAAACATCTATGTACAATCCTGTTACACAAACTGGAGGACTGTTTGCTGAGTATGTCAACACATTTTTTAAAATAAAACAGGAAGCCAGTGGGTGGCCTACTTGGTGTCAAAACAGAATGGATAAAGAAAAATACCTACAGGACTATTTTGATAAAGAGGGGATTCTATTGGAGGAAGACAATATTGAGATCAATCCTGGAAAACGTACTTTGGCTAAACTTTGTCTTAATTCTTTATGGGGCAAATTTTGTCAACGAGATAACCTTTCCCAAACATCTATTATCAAGGAATCGAAAGATTTCCTCGATAAAATGACCGATCCTAATATAATTATCGGAGGAGTTATATTTATCAATCAGGATACTGTTATAGTAAACTGGAAATATGTTGAAGAGGCAATCACCCTGAACAGAAAAGTAAACGTTCCTATTGCAGCTTTTACGACATGTCATGCTCGTTTGAAACTGTTTGAACTTCTTGAAAAATTGGATGACAGGGTATGTTATTGTGACACAGATTCGGTGATTTACATAGATAGTCCTGAAATGGAATATCATCCCCGAACAGGTGATAAATTAGGGGATCTCACCGATGAATTAAGTGATTTCGGTCCCGATGCAATTTGTGAAGAGTTTGTCTCAACAGGACCAAAAAGTTACAGTATGAAAATTAAAAAACCTCTTTCTGAACCCCAATATATCTGTAAAGTTAAAGGGATCACTTTAAACACTTCCACATCAAAATTGGTCAACTTTGATACTATGTGTGATATGATGAACAATGAAAAATCTGACGTTACAGTAGAAAATATCTTTAGAATTAGAAGAACAAAACAGTTTCAAGTTATTAGTACAAATGAAAATAAATTGTTTCAGCCAGTATTAATGAAACGTTTTTTTGACCACCAACATTTATCATTTCCTTTCGGATACCGTACAGACTAGGTTATAAATATGTCTATAATCCTAATTTGTAATAGATATTGTAATAGGTTTTAACCTATAGGTCCAAAGTTTAAGTTTTTGTTTTAGTGTATTTAACATTGTATATTTGTATTATATAATGTTGTACAAAATAAATATAAAATGTAGTAATAGTCTGGTAAACTGTCATTTTCTTTCAAGTTCCTGGATACAAATCTGTAAAATTTTTGCTTAACATAAAATGTTTCCTAAACTTATCCATCCTTTTACGATGATGGTTTGTGGAGCATCAGGAAGTGGAAAAACCACTTTTGTAACAAAACTTGTTAATTCCATTTTTTCTTTTGTCGAAACACCTGTTAAAAAAATAGTATGGTGTTACGATCAGGAAAATAGTATCCCAAAAAATATCGGTAATGTGGAATATCATAAAGGAATTGTTAATTGGCAATCATGGAACGGAAAAACTTCCACACTTATAGTGCTAGATGATCTTATGATGGTTGCTGAAGGAGAAAAAGTTGCAGACCTTTTTACAAAAGGTAGTCACCACAAAAATATTTCAGTTGTTTTTATAACACAAAATCTTTTTCACCAAGGAAAAAATTGTAGAGATATTTCTTTGAACGTAAAACATTTTGTTATATTTAAAAATCCACGAGATATGAACCAATTTACTGTTTTTGCACGACAGCTTCAACCTCATCGCATGAAGGAACTTGAAAAAGTATATATAGATGCAACAATAGAACCTCACAGTTATTTGTATATTGATCTTTCCCAGTCAACACCGGATCCTTTACGTTATCAAACAGATATTTTTAATACAGATCATTCAACCATATATCTTCCTCAGGAATGCCTGAAACCTCGAGATGAAGAAAACGAGGAAGAGACGTACCAACTTACGTTCTAAACAGAATATTTCTTTTAAAACACATTCACCTTTTTTGCACATATTGAAAAATTCCCCAACAAAAGTTCGTAAAACATTATTGAAAAGTGCTCCAAAAAAAACAATCCGTTTTATCAGTGAATGTTGTCTGAATGTTTTAAAAGGTAATATAAAACTTCGACCGTCTGTAAAACATCGTCTAACACCTTACAAAACTGTTTTACGTAGACTTGTAAAACCTAAAGTAGATATCGAAAAACGAAGAAAAATTCTTGTTCAAAGAGGAGGGTTTCTACCCCTACTTTTAGGATCTCTACTATCTGGTCTTCTCGGAACTCTCATTCCACATTAATAATGACACCTGTTTACAAAAAAATGATTGTTCTTTCACCAGAACAATTGACACGTATTCGCGGTTCCGAACAGTCTATAAATCAAAAATTATCTGTTCTGGATAAAAAAATGAACGAAATTTTTAAAATGAAAAATATACCAGATGACCAAAAATGGCGTCTTTATAGAAAAGAATTGGATGAGTATTTATGGTTGAGTCGAAAATCGAAAGAACCATTAGAGATTCCTATTATCCAGGATAATGGTGATTCTAGTATTTCACCAGGATCAACATATTTTCCTCCAAACCTGGTAGAAACATTACCACGTAATACAAGACAGCAGTTAGAAAATATTATTGATGAGTATCAATCTACAGCCCAACGTCTAATCGAAAAAGATCAGGAAAAAACGCTTCCGGAACCGAGATCTTTAAATTTTTCATCGTCATCATCACCAACGGGGGTTCCTGGTCCGTCTCGTAAACGAAAACCTGCGAAAAAAAAGAAGAAAAATGTTGTCTTACGTGTTTCCAGAAAAACTTCACCATTTTTGAGAACACCTGATGCATACAAACTCGTTCCTTTAAGAAAAAGTCGTAGACAGAGAGACCAATCATGGGAATCCCTAAAGTAAAACATGATAAAATTCTTGCTAGAATATATTACGATCCTCAACACAGAGCCTCATTTTCATCTGTGGATCGTTTATGGAAAGCTGTACGAGATAGGAATATATCTCGTGATACAGTAAAAAATTGGTTAATGCACCAGGAAACATACACTCTCCACAAAAGTGCACGAAAAAGGTTTCCTCGAAACCATTACAATGTATGGAACATAGATATGCTCTGGGAAGCCGATCTTAACGATATGACATCGATACAAAAACATAACGACGGATTTAAATATCTCCTAACAGTGATCGATGTATTTTCAAAATATGCTTATGCATTACCCCTAAAAAATAAAACAAGTAATTCTGTAACCGAAGCTTTCAGAACCATTTTTGAACAAAGCAAAAGAAAACCTGCCACATTACAGACAGTTCAAGGAACAGAATTTACGAATTCTGTGTTCCAGAATTTTCTGAAAAATGAACAAGTAGACTTTTCGATCGCAATTAACCACCCTGTAAAAGCAAGTATAGTGGAACGTTTTAACCGAACGTTAAAAGAACAAATGTGGAAATATTTTACAGCAAAACAGACAAGACGTTACATAGATATTTTACCTCAACTTCTTGAAGGTTACAATACTGCGATCCATCGTTCCATAGGAATGGCACCTCAAGATGTAAACGAAACTAATGTTTACACAGTGTGGAAACATCTTAATAGACACAACAACCGTATCTCACACACAATTTCAGATCTGAAAGTTGGGGACATTGTGCGAATTTCTGTTGTTAAAGGACATTTCGAAAAAGGATACGAACAATCGTGGTCACGAGAACTTTTTAAGATTCATTCCGTCGTTCAACGGCAGCCGGTACCTGTTTACATATTGGACGACTTAAATGGTGAACCTGTAAAAGGAACATTTTACAAACAGGAGGTTCAGAAAGTATATTCGAATCCTGACGAAGAGTATAAAATTGATAAAATTTTAAAAACACGAGGTAAAGGTAAAAATTTAGAATACCTTGTTCGTTGGCTGGGTTATCCCTCCAGTTTTGATTCATGGATCAAGGCATCATCGCTAAAACCGATAGCAAACAACTAAACCTCAATATATATCGAAATATATCACCATTTCGAATCAGTGAGTTCTTCTTGTTCAGTCAGAATGGATGATAATTTCTATATCTACCTCCCATCGTCTTCATCAGAAAAATATTTTTCAAACAACACATTAACTCATTTTACTGTAAAATTGGCAAAACGTATCGATCTGCCTCCAGATTTGTGGGAAGTCGGTTTAGCAGAATTATGTCATTCAACTCTTTATGATAACGTTCTGGAAACAGATTCAGGACAACTAACATTTCCTGTTCGAACATATACAAATGTTGACGACTTGATTTCGTCGATCGTAACTTCCCTTCCCGATAATCGAGAAATACGAAAATCTGTGCTTTACAAATTCTGGCATCTTCTGGCTGACCCGCAATGGAGTTCATTCGAGTCATCTGTTTCTACAGATAACACACTATATATTAACGATCAACCGTTTTATTTTCCTGCAACTACTTATACAATAGATGATCTTATTTTTTTCCTGAAAACCAACCCTGCAAATGTAGCTATTCCTACTCATCTTCGATTCTATTTTAAAGCTGCCGTATATAAACACTTGTCCGAAACAGGAATGCTCGACCCTGAACCCGATGCCTCTGTAGACAATACAATAACACCGATAGATTTAACAGACGACTATGCTAAATTTCGATATGATATATTAAAATCTATCTACTCTTCGCACGTAATATCTAATAACGTTGTCGATAAAAATCCTTACATATTTGTATATTCAGATATTGTAAAACAACAGTTGGTTGGTGAAGAAATGATACGTCTTTTACGTCTTACTCGAAAACAATGTTCAGAAGTAGATACCACATGTACGATACCTGTAGCTCATCACACATTCAATCCGATTCACTATGTTTCTCTGGATAAAAGTTCTTTTGAAACAATAGAAATTACTTTGAACGATCAAAAAGGAAACTTTTTACGTTTAAGAAACGGTTCCGTTCCTACTATCGCTGTTTTACATTTTCGTAAAAAAACAAAATCCTTTTAAAAAACCGACATAACACTATTTTCTCAGTCTATATTGGTAAACGAATGAGTCATCATGAATTCGCAAGCAGAATATTACACAACCCAAATACATGGAGGAATCGGACCCATTTTTCGTTCTAACAGAATTCAGAAAGGAAGAGGATTAGGTTCTCTTTTTGCTGGACTTTTCAGAATGGTGAAACCTCTTCTCTGGAGTGGTGCAAGAGCTATCGGAAAAGAAGCTTTAAAAACTGGTGCTAATATTGTTACAGATATTGCAACAAGTCAGCAAACCCCGAAAACTATTGTTCGTCAGCGAATACGTGAAGCTGGTCAGAATCTTAAAACTAGAGCACAACAAAAAATCGATTCTCTGACAGGTTCGGGTATAAGAAGAAGAATTGCAAGAAAAAATACCCATTCGGTGTTAAAACGTTCAGGTACCCGTGCTAGAACCTCGAGAATCAAGAAAAAACGTACATCCGTAAAACGTCGAAAAACATCATCGAAATCTAGGAAAACACGTAAAAGAAAAATCAGACAAAATATCAAAGTCAGAGATATTTTTACATCATGATACAGAACAGCACCTGGGTAATTTCACAGTTCGACCTTTTTCAGAAAAAACATACTATTCCGTACAAACCTATTGCTTTCTTCGATAACCAGAATGTAACTTCGTTTCTCGAACCTGTCTATCTTCGCTTACAGCTGAAGATGATTAAACAAGATGGAAGTCGTATGAGAACTCTACCGTCCGATAAAAAATCGATTCTCTGACAGGTTCGGGTATAAGAAGAAGAATTACAAGAAAAAATACTCATTCGATGTTAAAACATTCAGGTACCCGTGTTAGAACCTCGAGGATCAGAAAAATCAAACAGACTATCAAAGTCAAAAATATTTTTACACAATGATGCAGGACAACACGTGTATGATTTCACAGTTCGATCTTTTTCGGAAAAAACCTATTCAACAAAATGTCGAAAAAACCTACACTGTTACCTACAAACCTATTGCATCCATCGATAACCAGAACGTGATACCATTTCTCATACCTGCAACAGCAACAGATTTTCTGGATCTTGCATCTGTTTATCTTCGTTTACAGGTGGAGATGGTCAAACAAGATGGGAGTCGTATGAGTGCTTTGCCGACCGATAATGCAACCACAAAAAATTGTGGGGTAGTAAATTATCTCCTCAATACTATATTTTCACAATGTAACGTTGCTATCAACGGTATATCTGTAACAAATGCTGACAACAATTATGCATACAAATCGATTTTTGAGGTACTTCTCAATTACGGTACTGATGCTGCAAATACACATCTTACTAATGCTTTATGGTACCTGGACACGCCTGGAAACCAAGATAAAATCACAACCAATAACGAAGGTTTCACCACCCGAAAAAATTTTTTCCAATACGTTCCGTCATCAGGAAATCCTATGGAAGTAACAGCCGATATGGAACTTATGGGAAAACTCCACATAGATTTTTTCAATCAGCCTAAATATCTACTCAATGGTGTGGAAGTACGTATCGAACTTATCAAGTCACGTGATGCTTTTTATATCTGGGGAGATCAAGATTCACCTAGCGTACAAATAAAAATTTTAAAAGCTGCTCTCGAAATAAATCACGTCATTCCTACTCCTAGCACTAGTTTGGCTATAGACAGAGCACTTTCTTACGCTCCTGCACATTATCCGTTCACAAGAAGTATTATCAAGGCATACTCTTACGTTGCAGGAACGCAGCAGATTTCTATCGACAATGCTTTTCAAGGTCCTTTTGCGAATGTTATTCTTTTTACTATGGTATCCACCGCCAGCTTTCTCGGAGACAGTAAAAAAAATCCGTTCGACTTTAGAAGTTTTAACCTATCTTCTTTCCATCTTGTAAAAAATGGAGAGCTCACACCTTCTGAACCTTTACGAATCAGTACAGGAGGAAATAGCGGTTTAGTAACACGTGCCTACCAAACTCTCTTTTCCGGCACAGGTATCCATCACAATAATTATGGACATCAGATAACAAGGAAGATGTTTGAAAACGGATCATTTTTTCTAATTTACGACATTACACCAGATTTTTCAGGAAACGATACACACATCAGTCTACAGGAACAAGGTACCTTAGGAGTAGAAATGCAGTTTTCTCCACAACTGTCGGAAAATGTTACCTGTCTTCTCTATGCTGAATTCGAAGTGGCCTTGGATGTGACAAAAGACAGAGGTGCTATCCTTCACTAATAAACCTAACAATTTTACTCTATAAATTTGGTGTATTCCTGTTTTCTGCCACAGAAACCTACCTGTATCGTAATAGAAAAAGACTATCGTGTTTGTGTACTTTATTATAAACGTATCCGACATGAACACATCACAGATCAGACATATTTTATCTCACAACTGTTCCACCAAAACAATTTTTTGTGGTGTTTACCCGAGAGATCTTCTGCCTCGAACGTTCTCCACCCCTGCTTTGATAATCGCAAACACGGATACTTCCGATTCCGAAGGAACACACTGGGTTGCTTTCTATTTCGACAAAAACAATAAGGCAGAATATTTTGATTCATACGGTTTCCACCCCTATTACCCAGAATTCATAACATTCTTGAACCGTCATTCCTCTATTTGGACTCACAATAATACCCCCTTACAAGGAATATTTGCTACAACTTGCGGACATTACTGTTGTGTATATGCTTATTATAAAGCACATCACGTCACAACCAGGGATTTCATCCGGATATTCCCACCAGGTGTCAGTAAAGATGAATATATTTTACACCGTTTTCGTCAGATCTTCAAATGTTTACCGCATTCAAAGTGTCCTAAAGGAGCACAAGTGTGTCGTTCCATCAAACCTGTTCGGGAGTGTATAAGGTGATTTCTATATAAAATATGTATGATGATTCTGCTCACTCTCAGTATCATCTTGACACCTTTAGTGAAAACATCATGGAACCGGTCAAAAATTCTACAATGGAAAAACATGATCAGCTTCTAGACCGTATTACTCATAAGGATGGTGTTTCTAGATGTAGAAAACGTAGACGTCTGCCCCCTACCAAAATTGAGATTCCTGTTATAAAAACTGAACCGATCGAGAGTGAACCGGATGTGACAAAGGATTGTGATTTCATGAAAATACGTCAAGAAAACAGTTCTTCCCAAAATAAAACCGAATGTTCGGAACTGCACAACATAGATGTCTGTTTGGATCTTTATCTTGCAAATATATACTTTCTGAACACAGAAAAAACCAAATATGTAGCAGTAGGATTCGAAAAACAGACACCTTTCAATCTGGTATGGGAGTTTTCGCAACAAGGAAGATTACCCGTACGAATTAATTCTTCACAGATTAGAGAATTGTGTGTTTTGAAATCTGATGTACTTAATTACATCGAAACAGGTCGACGATTTAATTATCTCGTCACAGGGAATGTTACTCTCAGTGCTGTAATTTTTTTCGGAAAACGTTGTATTTCCATGTATCAACATTCCTCACCGGATGCTTTTATTTTTACACCCCCGGAACTACATTTATTTTTTTGTGAACTTTTCACACCCTTAAGAAAATTAACGAACGAACGTTATCATAAATTACAGCCACATATACAGACTTTTGTGCATTGTATCGAAAAGAATATGTTTTCAGAAAGAAAAGAAGTACCGGAAAACCTGATAAGCCATTTTCACGTTCTCTGGTACAACGAATTGATGATTGAAATATATCTTCAACACAATGTTGGACATTCATTGATATTATAAATAATTTTATTATCCATTATGTATTTTTACTGTAAATGTATATCTTTATATGTATATTATTAAATTGTAAATAAAACATTTGAAAAAAGGTTAAACATTTTTTTATTTTTCTCTATTACAGTAGAAATGGTACATTTTCCAAACATTTTCAACTGCACAGGTTTTGTTCACATTTTTTGATTCACTATGTTCTCTACATTTCTTTTTCTCTACCGAAAGTTTCACACTCTCCAATTTTGGACACCCAAATTCTTCAATATTATCTACGGTTAACGTACTCATACGTTTTTCTCCGATACATTTTTCCAACCATTTAGTTTTTTCAGTACCTTTAACATACACATTTTCATTTACAAGTACAGAATATAAAAGATCTCCTAACTTCTCATACGGTACCCAACCATTTTCCCAGGAGAGTCCGTGTTTGTTTGCTCGGAGCCAATAATTCACACGACGATATTTTTCACTTAACAAATGTAGACCGTATGGAGGTTTTACTAAATAATCAAATGTACATTCAAAAGGAGACTTCAATATTCCGACTTCTTTCCACACAAATTCACCGTCTTTTCCTCGTAAACCTTGAACGTCCAAAAAACATACATCCATTGTTCAACAGGTAAAAACTGTCAATGTATTTTTAATAGATCCACGACATATAGCACACTTATCGAGTTGTGAGGCACAGGATCGACAACTGACAAAATGTCTGCACGGGAGAAACACTATATCGCAAACATTCAAAAAACAGATTTTACAAATCATTACAGAATCTGCATTTTTTTCAATAACTTTTTTGCAGAGTTTTCTCTATTAGCACAATATTTACATTCGACCTTATAATGTAGTAATGCAACACTTTGTATAAAACTACAATGGGGCACTGCTGCCAGATGTCTTATAACAGGACAATCTTCCGGTGTCCAATCACAAAATCCATAAAAACAATATGAACACAGTACTCTATCACCGTGGCCTGAATAGTAACATCCTGCAGTCACTAACTCTTCAGGTGTCTGTTGTAATCCTACAGGCCACTTTTCGTAAGTTTTGTATCGAGAATCGACTGATAGGTAGTTATTACAATGCCCCGAAAATCGGTAGCAGGGGTAACTGAACACTTTCATAAATCAGCCAAAGAAAAACAATCTGATACAGTAGGTGATGGGGTTCCAGGTATTGGTGATAACGGTACCGGCACAGTATCTTCTACATCACTATCGAACAGGGCTCTGGAAAAACCAAGACGATTCGAAGATACCACTGGAAAACAGGGATGTCCTTCTAATTTACGTAGTAGAGAACGGTTGCAGGTAGTACACCACAAAATAGTTTTGTTCACTAACACGGCAAGCCACTCTTTCACTCTTTGTTTTAAAGCTTCAGCAATCTCATCTTCATCCTTCCTCTGAATGAGTTCACACGAACATTTGTGACTGGGAAATCCTGTTCTCTCATCCGTAAACTTTTTTCTTTCCACTATCTCCTTCAACGTCTCGCAGGAATAATGGACTGCTTCTCCCGATCTATTGAACAGGTAACATCCGCACCATGGAGCTTCACGTAGTGCTACGTACATAAACGGGAACTGTTTCAACACTCGCTGTACAGCCTCACGATCGGTATCGATATCGCCGCAGGATTCTATGACTTCCCAAAACTCTTCGTAACTTATCTCGTAGAAATTCAAAGCTTTCTCCGGAAACGTTATGTAATACTCTGCCATTGTGACACACTCTCGTTCTTTTTATACCGTCTACATATATATACCCTTCTTCCTATTACGTCATTTTCCTTAAACATGTCCAAATAACAACGATCTTTGAATCAAATGAGTCAGCAACATTTTCCCGGCTTCTCAAAGACAGGTTGTTGACCTCTATAATGAATGCGTCATTAAATTCGAAAACCTAAATCAACCTCTGTACCGAAAAACAAACATAATAAAATAAAAAAAACAACAGTAAAACATTCCCCATCCGTTATCTATAATCTTTTAACCTCTATCTCAAACTCCACACATTTCTGGAACCCTGCCAAATAATAACAATGCCTGTTTGTTCACTCGAAAATGAACCCGAGCAAGAAATTTCCGGTCACGTGACTTTCACGTGATTTTGGCGGGAAATTCTCAGAATCGACCCGAATCAACAATTTCCTATCACGTGATTTTCACGTGATTCACACAACATTTTCTAAACCTCAACCTCTTATCTATAACCTTTCACCTTTCTCAGACAACATTTTAATCATCATTCATCCGGGGTCAAAAAACTCTTCAACCAATCAAAACTCAAAACACCTATGACGTCATCATCTCCTCATCCAAACAACCAATCAAATCTCTCACCCATATCTCAAACCCCGCCCATTTCTGGCCTCCATCCAAAATACAAACAATGCTTGCTTGTCCACTGCCCTTTATCATCAATTGATCTTTCATCGATCTTTTCCAATCAATTGATTTATCGACCCATATCCGGGAACATAACTACTTACGTAATCAGTGCGATGTTTGTAGTGGTGCAACACTCTACGTTAGAGAAAACAGGGTTTGAAGTAGAGTTCGATTGGTTTGAATTTTTTAACGTCGCATTTCTTCTACTTTTGGCTAATCACGAAGATGAACTTGAATGATAATAAGATCGGATGGATGAAGCAGTATCCGAATGAAGGGAGTGAACCGGGGATTCCCCCCTCTATTTTCCCCATGCCCTGCTCTACATTTACATTTTCATTCCCAACCATGGGAAGAAAATTTTCCCTTCTCAACGTGTACTTTGAATGGAATGACAGTCATTCACTGCTTGAGTCATAATTTCGAGCTTGCTCTTCAAGATGTTTTTAAGAAAGATAGCCATTGCACCCTAAATATTTTATGGATGCACTTTATTTTATGTTCAGTCAAAACAGAAAAAAATAAAGGATCTGTTCTAGAGTGGTCAAGCAGTAGAAACAACAATGATGGAAATTAACGAAATGTTTGACATTTCTTGGGTGCCATCAAATCAATCAGTTTGGGTAATAATAAATACTTATCTGGTTCTTGTACATTTCTCTTCGAATCGTGAACTCAGTGCAGCTATCAGTTGAAAGGAAATAGAAAGAGCCAAAGAATGCTGAAGAAAGTACCAACTTAGTTATTTGTAGTACAATTTTGACTTTCCCCTGTTTTATTAGATTTCCTCAAACAGTTTCCATTGCCTCTTCAGAGAAGAAGTGCACGTCAGGAACTGGCTTTGGCAATAACTTACTTTAGCGAAGTACAAACTTTTCAACCTCACAACAATTATAGTACTACAAGCAGTGGCGTGCCCAGGAGTTTACAAAAGGAGGGGTTACGTATACTTTGTCTTGGCAGTCTGCCCTCATTTTGTCATATTTTCCTACCTTTGACATTTTTCTTTTAGGAATGCTGGGCCAAACGGGGGGTTATAACCGCCACTAACCCCCCCTTGGGCACGCCACTGACTGCAAGTTTAATTTGTGGAAGCAAACGTTATATTTCTCCTTCCTTGATTCCTACTCTTCGCCGACCCTTCTCCAGACTTCCAGGAGCCATACACTGACACAGCTTTCAGAAGCATTCTTCCCAAACTTGTTTCTGTCCGACTCAAATGCTAAGGGGAACAAGGCATTGGATCGCATCGTTTCTCAACCTATGGGGCCCGACTCACAGCTGGGACCCGAGGGGGTGTTTGGTGGGTTGCGAAGTCGGACTTGAGAATTTATTTACTGTTTTACAAAACTATTACGTTTAAAATACTAATATATATTATTTCAATATTTTAACCCGTGTTGTACGTAGTGTAAGCTATACATTTCTGTTCATCGTAACCTAACCTCTGGAATTCAAGGCGCCTTGCTGTTGGACGCGCTCTTCTTTTCTCAGTTTATTGTTTCCTGCCCTTGCGCACAATTTGATGATGGAAATGGACAATTCCGTCTTTCATACAATACTGGTAAAATACCTTTAACCCAAATAACGTAGTTCAGTACACCATATTATTTGTTTATTTACCTAGTACCTACAGTACTGTGCGCCCATTTTACACCGATTACAAAAACGAAAACAAAGGAAGTTTGGCACAAAATATTTACACGTACATTGTTCTTTTACAAACACAGACGAAGCATAAGGTGAGGTCAGGGCTCGAAATGGACCGTAGCCGACCGGAACGGCTTCCGGTTCGTGATTATCTGGAACCGTTCAGTTCCGTCTCGTCAGTTCAGTTTCTTAGATATTTAGACATGGCTACTCTTTAAGCATTGAAAGCAAGTGATTCACCTTGAAGGACGATAATTTCGGAGTTAAGGATAACCATGTTCCAAAGCATTTTCTTCTTTGGTGAATAATATGAATAGCTGGTTTAAAGACTCAGGTATATTTTCGCATACAGTCCCATAAAACGCAAATACATGGTATTTAGATAATTGTGAAGGTGTGTGAGATGTCAGGCGAAAGGATGTGTGCGTCAGTAGTTAAAAATCTTCGCACCTACAAAGAAACTCCACAACACATTGCCACGTCACTCAAAGTTTATGTGAATTATATCAAAATTGTTCCAATATCTACAACTGCATGTGAACGCTGGTTTAGAGATGATATCTTTTCTTGGATCATAGAATAAGCTACATCGCTGTAAGTCAATTTCGATAATGTCCCCTTTTTTTTATCAGATATGAGCTCCAAATACGATTTTAAACCTTCGTTTTAAAAGTTATTCAAAGACAACAATGGTTATCGGGGATTATTTTAATGGAGGGTTTCCCGACTTTTCTGCTTTCATTTGTTTATTTTATAAAAATATCGGGGTTGTAGCCCATTTATGCCCCCTTCTTGAGGGTACGCCAGTGGCCTGAAGTGACTACACCAAACAACGGAAAAGCTTAGTCAGGCTGCAGCAGATCGGACCTTATCAAACTATCTCTCGAACACGAACTCGTTAAGCCTCTTGCAACGGTTATTCGATTCGGACAAGACGTCGCCACGGAATCACGATGCGTAGCTTACAGTGTTCTCTGTTCCACCCTTCTTTCTCCCTCTTCTATCTGTCCTTATATTTTTCCCCATGTGTTATATTATAGAATTAATAAATAGATGTGTAATTCCCATACATTTACAGCGTAATTGCTCTTACAATTTTGAGAAATCTTTACGTGATTCTGGGATTAGTCTTTCTGATTAGCCAAATTGGTTTCAAATTCACTTTATTCTCAAATGTCGGATTCAAATCACGGTTCAATGTGTCTCTCCAGGAATCGTACCTGGTACTCATTTTTAACAAGGCGTCGCGTCCTTCCCGACTGGAATTAAGTTATACTGTAATAATACATAACAACCTTTTTAACAGACCATCTATTCGTATCTCTGTCTAGTTGAAAGGATTTTGTAACGTAAAGGTAACTTCCCCGTGCATACTGCACCGTGCCTCATTCAGGGGAACTGGGTTAGGGTTCCACACATTCTCGATCTCGGCCATTTTGGAGGTGGTGTGATCAGCACCAGCGCCGCCTTTAACCTGTAGGTTTGCCTCCAGGTAGACACTGATTTGAAGCTGGATAGCCCCAGAGCCGCTTAATTCGGTGACGAGGCCGGAAAATAATCCTACTTTAGATCCCCCACACCGGGAATAAAACTCTTGTATCCCGTGTGGCAGTCAGACGCCAAACCGATTAGAGCCACTAATCGGGGTTAATTGGGACTTGATATAGAGTTGAAAATGGGTCCGAATCACTGTACCATAGACATTCAGGGCTCAGCATAAATCGTTTAACTTGGATACGATTTCAGATAGCATGGACGGAATCATTAGTGACTGGGAAGGATGTCACTTCAGTTTACCTTTCTACGTATTTCTTTAGGCCATGTTTGAGGCAACAGCCAACTGGTTCCATCAGCACTATGAGGTAGAGGTAAGGGACTCGAAAAAGCCTCTGACCAGTGGCGTCGATTAGGGGTGTAGTTGCCCCCACCCACTTTTTCCAACTTTTGTCCCCGCACTATGCTAAATCTTATGTACCAAGGGAAAGTAAATTGTTCTTGCCCGCACCCCTACTTTTTACACCTTGTCCCCTAATTTTGGAACCCAATCGCCGCCAATAGGCAGTCGCTTCGGTTGGTTGAGTGGTCGACTCGCGATTTCGAAATTGTAATTTAAATTGATTGATTGATTGATTGATTTAGTTTATTTTATTCCGCGTTTTGTGCCTCTTGGCTAATTTGCGAAGATGGGGATGAGTGATGAAATGATGAAATTGATGAATAGACATTCACAAACAACCAAGCCCGAATGGGATTCGAACCCGGAACCCTTGGCGTCGTAGCGCGATGTGCTAACCACTCGGCCACAGGGTCGGGCGAAATTGTAGTTTAAAGGTTCGAGTCTTGATCAGGACATGTTGGTTCATTTGTGAATGAACTTCATATAAAAATCATGCATCATTATCGATACATTTTATTTTTAATAGGTAGGAAATAAAAAAAATAGAAAATAATATTAAATATATAACACAACATTAATAGGGTGAAACCGTTAATTGAATTTGATATTCAAAAGTACGTAATAACCTACTCCTGCTGACGTCACACTTCAAATCGCCGAAACAAGTATAATGGACCCACCTGTATATTACTACCTAACGACGCGCTGGATTGAAAACAAAAGAACAGCGAGGGATCCACAACAACACGGCAACCGAAAAGGGAGTCCAAGTACAGATTGTATTTGCGTTTTTCTATTTTGGCGACACGTGAAAGTACGGAGGATTGGACATTCACAAATATCCATACCCAGGCCGGGATTCAAGCCCGGGTCCCCTGCCGTCGTAGCACGATGTTCTAACCACTCCGCCACGGGCGAGGTGGGGCTGCAACAAAATGAATATTACACGAAAGAAGTTTCAAATGTAAGTTGCAACGGCATATTATATAGGAAATATTTTGTAAAGTTTGAAGAATGCACAAAGTATGTTTCTAGTAAGCTAGGAAGAATAAAGGAATATGTGATATATTTTATTGTACACGAGTTACAACTGTCTGTCAGAACAAATACACTCGTATTTTACAATGACATGTTGACGGGAAGAGATTCCAAAGAAAAATGTAACTGAATCAACACAGAGACGCAGAGGACACATTGCTGCAATGTTACTACCTCATAACGTCACTCGAAGTTTCATAATCTTGTATATGAAAGGCTGAGAAGAGGTTGGTCTCAACCTTGCCTGCGCCGGCTCCGTGGCGGAGTGGTTAGCACATCACGCTACAACGCCAGGGTTCCCGGGTTCGAATCCTGGCCTGGGCATAGATATTTGTGAGTGTCCATTCATCAATTTCATCATATCATCACTCATCCCCATCTTCGCAAATTAGTCATAAGTGGCACAGGAAGCGAAGTAAAATAAATCAAATCATTCATTCATTCAACCTTGCCTGCTCCCTGCTGTTGCCTATCGCAAGGATGAAGTGTTTCGAGGCAACAAGGTGGTAAAAAGGGTTCTTTATTGTATCCCGCGTTTGAGACAGGGTATCGACATCCACACACGATATTTAAACGTGACTGTATGCTTGCTTTTGGCGCAGGTGGAACTAGTATTTCTTGTGCTTCACTGCAGGGAGAAATCCCGAAATAAGAAAGGAGCGGAGTCCGGTAAAAAAAAAAAAAAAAAAAAAATATATATATTCGCAAAAACGAAAGGCTAATTGTCTATGAACTTGGACGAAAAGAAGCACCAGCAGATTTCTTGGATGACGTGGTAGTAGAGGTCAGGTGACCAACAGTTATCGTGATTGGGTGGTTACAAAGGATGAGATTTAGAAAACGTTTTCTTCTTCGCTCCGCTCGCGAAACAAACATTTCTGTAAACTTCACATCAAGTTCATACTCTCTACTTCCAATTAAATATTTATTCAATTATGCACTATTCAATTAATATTGAATTTGTTTGAGATGAAAGATTCTATTGAAATTTCCATTAAGAGACACGATTTTATTCTTGTAAATTTACTGTACTGGATCTCTGAGAAATTAACACTATCAAAAGGTAAAGTGCTACCCTGTGCTTAACACCACGCCATGAAGGCGTATAGGGGGTGTGGGGGTAACGCCCCACACTTTCTTGATCCGGTCGTGAGTGGGGGTGATGTGATCAGCATCATGCCTCTGTCCCCTGTCATTCGACGCTGGGTGAACGCCGGGGCCGCTTCCAACGTTTATTTATTTATTTATTTCGTCTTCTTTTGCATGGCGAAGTTAAGGCTGTGGAGCCTTTTCTTCCACTTGACCATGTTTACAAAAAAATTGAATATGAAATAATTAAAATTTTGAAAAAAAAGGAAGAAAAAAAATATATAAAAAATTACAGAGAAATAGAAAATACAAAGAGAAATTACATATAAGAAAGGTAATCTAACCTATAGATACGGACACACACACTCACACACACACATACATATATATCTTTGCCCTTACACATTTACAAGCAAATACATAACACTACACTTACTTAAGCACAGTTCAATATTACACATACTTAAAACACAGTCCAATACGGTATACTTTGATGATAATTCATGTTAACTATTACTCTAATTCATTTTAGTGCCTTACGTCCTTCTATCATTCTCTGCACCCGCCATATTAATAGGGAAATCAAACATTTAATTTTCATTGTATAATATGTGTAACTTTAACAATTGTTTGAACGTCACAATTGAGGAAGAGACATGAATTTCAGGTGGCAACTTGTTCCAAAGGCCTGCTGAGGTAACAGTAAAAGAATTTGCATAAAAGTTGGATTTGTGGAGTGGAATGGACAGCAGAGACCTTTCGCGCGATCTGGTGTTGTGGCTGTGAAAGTCGGAAAGATGTTGAAATCGGTTATAGAGATATTGCGGGTCTTTTATTTGAAGGATTTTGTACAGTAAAATTAACTTATGAAAATTACGTTTATCGCTTAAGTTAAGCCACTCGACCTTCGCAAAGTACGATGTCAAATAGTCAATATTTTAGGTCGAAAACGAAACGAATGCAGGCATTTTGAATTCGCTGCAGTCGTTTAGCTTGCTCGTGATTGACATCCAAGAAAGCAATGTCGCAATAGACAACAATGGGAAATACAAGAGACTGGACCAGTTTAATTTTTATGCGTTCAGGGAGGAAGTTTTTGAGCCGATAGAGTGAATGCAATGCACCGAAAGCTCTTCTAGATACAGAGTTAACTTGCTCTGACCAGGTGAGATGTTGGTTGAGTATCACACCCAGATTCTTAACAGTAGTGGAGAAGGGCAGATGAATGTCATTTATGTTGAGTCTAGGGAGGCTAGATTTATCTATTTTGCTCAAAATTCTTGGGGAACCTACAAGAATACACTGGGTTTTAGTCGGGTTTAGATGTAAGCCATGGTGTGCAGACCAAGTACTTATTTGTTTAAGGTCATTGTTCACAATTTCTATTGCATGCAGTAATTCTTGCGGGGGGAAAGAGAAATATAACTGAAAATCGTCGGCATAGATATGATATATACAGCCGTTAAGCACAGTCGGGAGGTCGTTTATATACAGAGCAAATAAGAGGGGGCCGAGTACAGTGCCTTGAGGGACACCACATGGAATGTTTTTCCACGACGATTTTCCATATAGGTCAACGACACATTGTCGACGTTCTTGTAGATAGGAGCAGAACCAATTAACCGCGGAGTCGGAAAAATTGAAAATCGATGATAATTTAGCGAGTAGAATTTCATGATCAATTGTCTGAAAAGCTTTTCTAAAGTCTAGAAGTACCAGAATCGTAAGTGGTTTTTGTCCATGGCTGGCCTCATGTCATCGGTTACGTTGACAAGAGCCGTGTAAGTGCTGTGGTTACTTCGAAAGCCAGACTGAAGAGGATCTATTAAATTATTCCGCGTTAGAAAGTCCCGGGTTTGATCGCTGACGAGATGCTGTAGGGCTTTAGACAAGGCTGGGAGGATGCTGATTGGTCGGTAATCGTTGACGTTTATTATGTTGTTTGTTTTAGGTATAGGGCGTACCAGGGCGAGTTTCCAAGACGAGGGAAATGCGCCGGTAATTAAAGAAAAATTAAAAATATGAGTGATAGGAGCAAGTACGTGGTAGAGAATTTTTTTAATCATGAGGATAGAAATTTCATCTACTCCTACGGCCGATGACTTTATCTTCTGTAACGATTTTCTGACCTGTTCCGGCGAAAAATAAGAAAAACAAAATTTTGGAGCAGTTGTGGAGCGTGTTTCAATGTTACGAATCGTTTCGTGTTTCACATTATCATCGACGATCGGAAGATCACAAAAGTGATCGTTCAATACTTCCGGTGGAAATTTATTCACGGATTCGTGGATAGTTAGAAAAGTTCCCGGATTTGAACCGGCCGGGGATCGAACCCGCGACCTTGAGCGTGGTAGGCAGACGCGTTACCGACTGTGCCACCGCGGCCTTCTAAAATTAACATTATCGTCATTTTAAAAAGGAATGAAATAAGTGACCTTTTCCTTCGCTCTCTTTGTTGAAATATAGTATATTCGCAAAAGCCACGTGACGCGACCTCCTCCTCCCCCAAGCAAATAATTCCAACAGAGGTAAAATTTTAGTGAAGTGGGAAAGTGGTTTTCACATTGCGCTGCGATGCCAAGGATCCAGGGTTGGAATCCCACTCGGGCTTGGTTGTTTGTGAATGCCCATTCATCAATTTCATCATATCGTCACTCATCTCCATCTTCGCAAATTATCCAAGAGGCACAAAACGCGTAGTAAAATAAACTAAATCAATCAATCAATCAATCACATCGCGCTACGACGCCGGGGGTCCCGGGTTCTAATCCCGGCCTGGGCATTATGTTTGTGAATGTCCATTCATTAATTTCATCATGTCATCACTCATCTCCATCTTCGTAAAGTAGTCAAAAGTGGTACAAAAAACGAAGTAAAATAAAGCAAATCAGTCAATCAATCTATTGTAGTTGATTGAAGGATATCCTAAATCTGATCACGCCCAGGGCGCAAGGATCTTAACAGCTGTATTGTGACTGACATTTCAGAACGTTGAAAAAGGTGAAAACTTAGATTCAGCAATATTTTTTTAGGGTCGCTTCAGTAGATTATAGTGCACACTGAGAGAGTGTGCATGTATGTAGTCAGTGGCTTTGCAAAAGTTCTGCGGATACCGCCTTTGCGTAAGCATTTTCTTCCTTTCCTTAGGTGAAGACAATGCAATAATAGCTTAATGTAGCTTCGAGAGGAAAGAAACACGCGATAAGACAAGCTGCCTGTGTCGCTTGTCGCTCGCGTATTGCTCGAATTGGGCTTTTATAGTCCTGTAGTCTCAGTCCGTTGTTCGCAGTGAATGTTTAGCTTTAGAGAGATTTCACATTTTGTGACAAACGACAGACGACAAGCGACACGAGTCGCTTGGAAGCGAACCCCCAGTAATCAAGTGAACCTTTCCAACAGAAGCGACAGAACAAACTGCACGTGCCGCTTGAAGCTTGTGTGTCGCTCAAACTGGCCCGTTTTCTCAATACCGTCCATGGTGTCGCTTGTTGCTTACAGCTTCTGTGTGAATTCTCCGTATCACTTGTCGCCTGTCGCTTCCAGCTTCTCGCTTTGTAAGGGAAATTTCACACTGAAGCGACAAACGACACGTAACAGGCGACAAGCGATTAACCACTTTTGGTTAATCGCGGCGATGAGTGATGATCACATGAAATTGATGAAAGGGCAGTCACAAAGAATATCCATGCCACGACATTAGATTCTATCCTTTTACAATTTCTAGAAGACATATTTCATTTTTTCAAAAATAAAATATATCTGAGTTTCGGTTTTCTAAACACAAATCACTTCAGGTAGAATATTTCTGCAGTTTTCCCATAGTTTGTGGACAGTGAATTACGTGGGAAATGTTGATTTGAACAGAGTGTCCACACTCATCTTGCCTACGGTCCCATCAAATTTATCATTTCATCATTCATTTTTAATGTTGCGGTTACCATAAAGACGTAGAAAGCGACGTCAAATATCAACAGCTGCATCTTACATATACTAGACATATATAAGTTATTATGAACACGCCATTATAAATAACAAACATCTGTGGAAATTTGAACGTATGAAGGATAATAAGTGTTGATGGCGTAGCGAAATATTTCGTACGTAAAATTGCATTTATTTTCCCACAAGCAACTTTAGATTTCAATGTAGCGTGATTACTTTTTGATATTTGATACTTGATGATAGTCATGATTATTTTTGCTTGATTTGTATAACGCAATTTATTGTTATTACGTGCTGTAAACTTCTTCATATTATTGCCTAGGTCTTATTCCTTGCTTTTTGCCTAATTCCCTACTGTAAATGGTTGATAGAACCAAGATATGTACGATTAAAACTTAATACATTTCCCGTAAGTTTGCCTTGCTACGCGAGACCTGCACGCTTAACATAGCTCTTGGTCACGTCAGAGCTTGTAGCGGCTCCTGGCCAATGGGAGACCGCTGTGTATCGGAATGCTCTTTCTATAATACTCTATAATCCTTGGTCACAGTATTCCAGATCCATCTGGCAAGGCCGCGCCCAAAACTCGTTGTCTTTTGCCGAACTTTCTGTTTAAATGTGTGCATTCAAAGTAAAAATATAAAGAAACAACATACAAATACTTAAGCAGGGATATTAGCATTGATACTCGTATATGCGTATAATACATTTTCCTATATACAAGACAACAGAGAGAACAATGAATGTACCTTTGGTAATGGTCCCCACCAGGAAACTTTGGGGAAGGAAAAAACCTTGAGCTGAAGATAGCGATTTCTTTCCTTCATGACAGTGGCATAGCAGCCGCCCCCGCGATGGTGGTCTCTAAGCTCCTGAAATTTTATACAGTGTCGGTTGTTTTTTTTTTAAAAAAATACGAAATAGACAAAATGCACGTCAACAATGACAAAATTTGAACTCGAAATTCACTGATGTGGGCACTAAATAGACCCGATCAATGTTTCTCTTGTCGGTGAACGCCGCTCGGGATCAAGTGATGATAAAATTTGCTGACTGTACCAAACTTAACACTCCTAAGTAAATAGCAGGTATATATTTTTTACAATTATAATTCTAATACTGCCTACGTTGTTAGGTTAGGAGGGCAGGTTTAAGGCTCTTAGGCCTTAGCAGCCAATTTTCGCGACGTGTGCACGTTGCGTTACATTATCTTCTCCCATCTCTCTTATCACTACTGTGTGCCTGTTATTTGACATTCTGATATTGTGTTCGGTTTTCTTAGAGCTTTTCTTTCAATCCTCGTTTTTTGTTGCATACAACAATGTGCATAATATTCACAATGATGGACAACTTGCCTACTGCTGCATTTGGAAACTGGAAGTAACAAAATTAAAGTAATTGAATAAATCTAATTTTGTGTTGGTATAATTGTTAGTTATTTTCGCTTGTTGATCCCTAATCTTCGCGGAGTCTTGTCCAGCCTTCGAGGTGCCAAGCGTTCTTCTCATGCCTGCTTCCCTCTGAAGCTCAAATGCTATGGAAGAATAAAGCTTTGAATTCAAAGCATTTAGAAGGAAAACTTTTAATGTTAATTTTGCATTTAATTCTAATGATGTTAATACAAATAAATAAACTACATAAACATGTGTAGAATTATTTCAGATCAACAACTTACTGCTCAGGTAAAGAGCTAAATATTTGTTGCAAGTCCGCTTTTTAAACAGATAAACTAATCGGGACTGGATGGGATCCGGACTATGTGCCTCCACCTGACATCCAATACGGGACCACTTGCTTACAAAGCTTGATTATAAAGTGACAGCGTTCTTTGTCCACTATTAATATATGTACAGAAAAATGTCAGCACTGGGAAAAATACTATATTACTGGATTGTAAGAAGAAGTGTAAAATAATTGTAAAATTTAAGAGAAAAAGAAGTTACGAGGATTTACGAATAATACAGCTGTCCTAAATGTTGTTAATGTTTTGTGCTTAATAGGTTAGATGAATCAGGTGAGTTAAATTGATTTGAGCTTTATTTCAAACCCACTTTATATATAAATAGGCTAGTCATTGTGGACCTACAATTTAAAGTTAAATCATAACACTATGTGTCTCCATCGAACACAGGACCCTTGATTACAAAGTAAGGACGTTCCTCCTACACCATCGGTGAGGCCCTACAGATATAACAGCCAAATTATAATTCATAACTCCAAGTTACTTAGGGACAAAAAAATACTACACTAACACGAAAAATTACCTTACTTCACAGAATTTAATACTAGCATGTTCCTTTCTTTAACACGGAATTAGCATTAGTCGCAGCCAAAGATCTGCTGCTTATACGCTCTCCTCATAACAAACTTCAACAAAAAATTAAAACAGGAATGTTTCTCTTCGTCAAATACTGGACAGTCTGAAAAACAAAAATGCTAGATCTAGATTTTACTTCTAGTCCGTCTTTGTTTATGTGTAGAACGCAAGGGTAACGTTTCAGGGTTCGAATCCCAGAAAAGGATGCATTTGTACTTGTCTTTTTTTGCATCATGACAAGTCACTAACAGTTCTGGGTCGTAACGATTTCATTGACTTTCAGTTGGATAATTACAACCCACAAGAGCCAGTGACTGTACAAATGGCCCAGTTCGATATTTCAACGGCAGAGTGCTTCTACTGCTTGCACAAGTGAGTGTTATCTGCTGCAGTAATCGTCAAGTCTTTCCCCTTCTTCCACTCATCCGGCTGCCAGAGTAGTGCGTAAGAATTATTTTGACCGGTATCTAATTTTCGCTCCAGGCTACAAGCAAGGTCTAACAAAATAATTAGTCATGCGATATAACATGACGATTATTATTAGAGATTATTTATGAATTGCTCTTTTGCAAAGTGAAATAGTTTTCCCTTTCGCTAAAGTTAACAACAATGAGATAGCAAAGCAAAGAACTATGAATCAAAACAAAGACAATAGCTAACAGACAGCGTTTGCCTTTCTTTGACGCTTTACTTATGAAACTGGCCTGTGATCGAACATTTCGTTCCTAGTTTTTTTTTAAATTTATTATTATTTTCCAAATATTTTTATAAATGTTGTATTTATAAGGACAAGCAAACAAACAAATGTAAGAATGTCTTATTTGAAATTGTTAACCGCCTGAGCAAAAGGTTGAGGGAGTTTGAAATGCAAAAGTTAACTTTCGTACTTGGTTATTGGAGAGAACGTGCATAGTATTAATATAACGAATGGTTTGTCCAATGAATGTATAATACTTGTAATTGTGACAGACAGGCGGAGCAAAGGACGAAAATCCCGTGGATACAACAAAACCAGAACTGCATACCCAGCCCAAAACTTGACAAATTGAAATTAAAAGTGCGCAAATGTAGAAATATTATGAACCAGTTTTTGGTCCATCATTTCCAGCTGAATTGTATATTTAAACATCTGTCGTAAGTGACTTATGGAAAGTTTCATCTGCACATTATTTTGTAAAACTCCACCTTTACAATTCTACTTTCCTCTCGATAGGTATATACCATGTTCGATATCCGGTAAAGGGACATAGTGGTTCGGATTGTATTTTAAAACTGTAGGTCCAGTCCCGTTTAACCTATCTGTGCATAAAAGTGGACTTAAAAACTATACGTATACAGATATGCCTACCTCCGTACGGAGTGGTTAGGATAGTTTACGACTCCAATGGTAACGACATCTGTTTTCTTTGTGAGTGTTCCTGCATCAATTTCGTAATTTCATCCTATCATCACTCATCTTCATCGTTGCGATTAGCCTAAAGTGATAGCAAAGCGATGCAAAATAACAAAATCAAATCACACACAAACAACATACATACACTGAAGAAACTTAGTAGCAGTAAAAGTTTTGCATTTCAGTTCACAATTACGTGTGTTTTACATTGAAGGCACATTTAGTAATTTTTTGCGATGGATCCAAAATATGTCTGTTACTGACAGTCAATTGTTTTTTTCCTCCCTTCCGTATAGCCTTCACCCGAGTATCGAGACGTCGCCAGTTTCCATCAATGTTTCGTACACAAAGGCTTCAACAACGATAAATATCACATCTCTACTTTCGATGCGTAAGCTTCATGATTATACTGTTTAATACTGAATAAAGGTGACGACCATCTGTTGAAAAATGCTGAACATTTTGGCAACGCAGAGGCAGGATTACATGGTAAAGAGCTCATTGCGTCAAGCAGGCTCTGGCAATTCCCTTACAGTTGACAATTTTGCAACAGCGCCAGTGAATTTCTCATCTTGCTCAAACTCTAACATCAAAATCAAAATCATTATATCTACTTCTTTTAGGTGGAGTTCGACGTCTAATCATACATCGGATAATTCACTTCCTTTGCTGCTGATACGTTTTTGCCTTTCAAATAAATGCAGGATTGATTGATTTGGTGTTTTAAGTACACTTTATGCACAGTAAGGCAAATCGGGACTGGACCTAAAGTTTAAACCCGAAATACTGTGTGTCTCCATCCGATATCGAACTCGGGGCCCCTTGATTACAAGACGACCACTCTACCACTTCCCCATCTTAGAGACCCAAGTATATGCAGGAAAATCAGGCCTTCTGTAAGAAGCTAAGAGGATTAAAAACGTTTCTGTCCCTCGCCCTCCTGCAAGATATCGATAAGAAGTGCTTGCTTCTTTTTTTTCTTTTCGCCGAACTACATTGAGTTAAACATGTCAAATGCAGTACAAGAAGACCTGTGACCGGTGGTTGACTGCGGACGGAGTAGATAGTCAAAATGTTACAAATGGAACATTGGACCTATATTTCTACATTGAACTACATTACTCTTTCAATAAATATACTTTAATTTCTAACTTATCCAATTTATCTTCCAGCTGGACGCTCATTTCTTTCATGGTTCGTTTACTTTCCTCCACATTCTGATAGAACATGTCAAATTTTTTATTCTCCTCTTGCCTATCCTCTTCTCTAAATTTAAGCTGATCTTGCATATCCTCTTTTCTACTCTGCTTCATAAATAACAAAAGTGTCGTGACGCTAACGCTCTCTTTATTTTCGTCAGTTAATTTTTGAACAACCTGACATTTTCCTTTTCTGACAGTGCGCAGCATATCTTGCAAGAAAACATTCTATATGCAACTCAAATTTCGTAAATTCTTCTTCGCTCATTCCCGCGCAAGATTTATGGTACCACATAAAAAAAAACTACATTCTATTGCTCCCTCATAAGAAAGTCCATTACAGCAGCACTCAAGTATTTTATTCCAGCCTATTTCTGCTGCTTCGTACTGAGAAGGAGAGATCGACGTTGGAACCATGTTTGTACCACTGACCTACTTATCGCTAGCTCGCTAATCCCTTAATCCCGTACAGCTGCAACGAAAGAGCCTGCTCACCCGATCAAACTATACAGCTTTTTCTCTTCACTTTCTTACGTCGAACACAAATATTTTACACACAAATAATTCTATCTCAACTTATTATTAACATATATTCATATTTTCAGTAACTGATTGACGCATAATCGTAACGTAATTTCCTGAGAAATATGGTGCGAAAGGATGAATTCCCCCATTTATAAAAATTCGACTCTGTTGTTGAGTGCGTTGGGTGATCGTACACTCCGGGTTCGAGTCCCGTCAGCCTGGACGAAGCTGTTTGGCGAGTGTCGCTTCATCCATTTAACATAATCAAGATTCATCGTCGTGAATTGCCAAAAATGGAAGAAAAGCGACGTAAAATAAATAATAAATATCAAATACAAATGACTTCTAAAAACAGTGGCCTGGCCAACCACAAGGCTTCGTACTGTCCATAACTGCACAAATTAACCTAACAGTCCATAAACCCCCCCCCCCCCCAAGTCCCTTTTGAACAGGGAATCATTTCGTCGGCTTATACGTAACTGAACAAAATATAAGACATAAAAAATAACAAAGTAGGTTTCAGGGATGACCAGTGGCATAGCAGCAGCTCCCTCAATGCAGGGAAGGGGTAAGCTAGGGACCTGTCTATGCAGTAAAGTACAGCTCTTCCCTGTGCATTGCGCCATCACTGAATATCACGGTAGTGTGGACTGTGGAGTTATAGGGCATAATATGATAAGATGACCTGATTACTGCAACAATTCTATGCTGTCTCTCATCGCCCGAAAAATATACGCAGTGTTAGTGGTATACGTGACTTCGCACACACCGCACTGCGGGAGAAGGGGGCCCAAGCCTCAAGACTGCGTTCCGAGATCGGAAAGTGAAAGAAAGAAAATAATTATGATGATAAATTGAATTCAAGTTTCTCCGATTTGAAACACAATTTATTAAATACTTTTTAATTTTGCGTACGTGTTATGTGCCCATATTTCTATTATTCATTTAAATTATTAAACTAATTAATATGTTAATATCTGCTATTTATATATCAAGTTAAAACATCATGACACTTTTCTGAATGAGTTGAAAGGCGCTAAGACTTAGAATGTGCTAAGGTGACAGAGAACAGGCGATTGCTTTACAAGCCGTTAACATGTACTGTTCCCGAACAGCGATATCTCATTATATCTAATCATCACGATCTCTTGCACAAAAACTGCGTCATAAATGAAACAATAAAGAAAGATTCCGCCGAACTACCGTCCAATTAAAAATTATGGCTACTCGAGTTTGCTCTCGAATTAAAAATTAACCAGTTAACTTATTGAATTGTGAGTTAAGCTATAATAACTATTTTTTTAATTATGCCTTCAATTTCTTATCCTCGTGAGAACCAAATAAAATGACGCTTTTTTTTGGTGTTTTTCAAACTACGCTCTCTTTAAGATTCTGTAATTAAAAAACTTGTGGTCCAATCGTGAAGAAATTTAAATACGTAGCTCTACTGGTTAATTTTTTGATTGGAGCTCAAACTCGAGTCTCCATAGTGTTTAATCCGACTGTAGACAATAATTCGCTTTCAGGTCAATTGCCCTCAAGTAGTACCAACACAGAGAAAACAGGAATGGCATAGTCTCCCTCCTTTCCGTACATTCAAGCGACAACCCTGGAATCAGCCAAAAACTGCGTCACCCACTCCCTCCCCTTCTTTGACGTCCCCTAGCCCACAAGCAAGAAAAAACAGTGTCGGAGATCCAATTGCGTACATGGGCCAATGTTGAGGGTCTCAAAGAGTTACCAAAATTCTGGTTTGAAAGATTGCGTTAATACATGTTATACAAAGTTTAGCTAAATCTAAAGAATAGACTCGATAATATGGAGTCATGGACATCGTAATTCTACCTTCAAAATTTTATCATTCCACATCATTGTCTGGATTCATCCACGAAATAGATCGGTGACGTAAAATAAAAGAAAATAGAAATAGCTATATAGGAAACATTTCAATTGAATAGGTCGCAAATTCTTTCAAAATAATGTGACGTGTAGAAATGTTTATATTACAATCGAAGCAAGCAAGAAATATTTTTTTGCAAAATTTAGGGTAAAGCAGGCAATTTTGACCAAATATTTAGTCTAAAATTGCATACTACAGTAAAATGTTGTTAACCGTAAGAGGCTGCTGGTAGATCAGAATGCAATCTTGATTTATTTGGGGGAGGCAAATGGTATATCGCCAAATGCCGTGACGATATATCGCTGACACGATATATGTTCTAAAATATCGTGACTATATATTGCCCAACACTAATAAGAACTAATAACCTGGAAGTAAAATTGAAAGTTTAATTCAAATATCAACGAAAGAAGGCAAGGAGAGGAGATTTAAAATTGTAAACAGATTTAATAAAGGATTCAAAGGTTCGTAGGTAAGCGAAGATATGTGGCCCCCGAGAAAAGTGAGTTTACACTGGATATAAAGCAAAGCAAACAGCCCGACTATTTATTAAAGTTCTTGAAAGAAATGGGCCAGAGGAAAAAGGCCATCCCTTTGACTGGTCGCAAATCCGAGTTAACCAATTTTCAGGACCAAACTTGAAACCAAAGCTGAAGAAAAGAAAACAGACAGTTTCTGGATCAGCGCTTCTTTCAAATATTCATTGCCGGTAATTGCGAAGATGAGGGCGGATGGAAATACGATCAGATTGATGAAGTGACAATCAGAAACCTATATGGACGACACAACCCAGGCACCAGAGACTCGTTAGTCTGATAAATGCAGTTCAGGGTCAGACTCCAAGACACACATTTTGGCAAAGTACAAGATAATTTCGACTATATTCCTCTTATTCAATTTATTCGACATAGCATGCAGTTTTTCTTGCATAACAATTGTATTACTGAATTCTAATTAGATTTATTTATGTGTAAATATTAAGCGTACTACAAACTGCACGAGAAATTACGCTACTGGTTTTATATATAGCCTCATTAATCAGTTCCTCAGCGAGGGGGGGGGGTGCAAAACTGATATAGCAGTCACCGTAATCAAGATGTCTCGGACTCGATTTTCAGTGGCGGCACATATAAATAGTATAAATACCGTCACAATAATAGCAAAACCTGTGCTAAGGTGATTATGCATACCCATAAACCATAAGGTAAAATTTTTTCTGTGAAAGGGGGAAATGAACGTATGACAATTAAGGTAACATTGTCCAGATAGGCTACTGAAACACCCCTTAACACTCCCAAATAAATTAGTCTGCGCTTGCATATGTGTGTGAGGGGAAGGGATAGGAGAGCGTATAATTTTGAATTCTATTACCCACGTGTTTAAGTGACATTTCAGAAGCTGAATATCTTTTCCCCGGCATCATGAAACATGACCTTGACACTGCTTATCGTATCGTTAAATAAATAACGGAGAAAAGGATGGTAATTGGACATTATTGATTGTTCACTTTTCTTTTCTGTCACTCGTGACTAATCGCGAATATGAGGATGAGCTCTGTATTTCTCCCTATATTGAAGTCGCAATTAGTCATCATGCACAGTTTTTTGCTCCACAACTACGTAAGTTTGAATAGAAAAGAATAGTTACAAGGAACACAGACATTTGCTAGTAAAAAAAGCGTGATCTCGGCGCTTTACAAAAGTACGAAAAACATTTTTTCTTTGTAATTAACAAATCACCCAAATTTTTAACCGCTACGGCCACTAGGCCTAACTACAGTACAACAAAGCGTCTCAGGTTCAAATACAGTTTTTGCCTCGATCAATACTCTCATCACGGGAATTTTAATGTCCTTTCTACAACGATTCTTTTCTCAAAAACCACGACAGTGCAGTTATGCAACGTGCGTGTATAAATTTTAGCCACAGAAGATTCTACATGTGTAGGGGTTCGAGGAATAAAGAGTGTCTGCCAAATCGCAACCGTTACGGAGAAAGGGGGACGGGATGGATAAAGGCGCGTTTACACCGAATGTTACCTGCAAACGTTATCAACCTTTTGTTACCAACACGGTTAACAACAGATGTTGTCAAAATGTTGGTAACCATATCACTACTTTCACTTTACTTTTGTTAATAACTTTTGTTAACATTTTGGTTGCAAGATGCCGACCGTGGAGGACGTTGTACTCTCTGTGGCAGCATGTGTCATTTTGTCGAAACAGAGAAGACCGAAGATTCCGGGTGAGACCTTCACTGCGGACAGGAGCTAATTGTAGGGGAAGTGCCCTTTGATCTGTACCGACTTCTAGTGGATAACCACATTTCTGTTTCCAACACGGGAAATCTGTTGAGAACATGAGATGTTGATAAGAAATTCACAATCGTTTTTCGAAATATTAACGACATTTGCTGGTAACATGTGTGAGCAACCCCGGTGTAAACGCGGCTTAAGAGCATGGATAAATCCTGGAAAGTTTCGATACAAAGTTTGTTTTCCAACAGTTTTGTTATCCTGAATTGGTATTGAACTCCAGCTAGGATCGTAGCAGTTAGTTAACAAACTATTCCGTTCATCTTTTGAAACTTTTCAGGTACTACAAATCGACAAAAACACTCGAAATAGTCGATTACGTTACATTTACATGTAAATGTAATGTAATTGTTTGAGCAATATTAATTTGTTCGAGCAATAAAATATAAATAAGAATTAAAGAACTAAGAAGTATTCACAGTATTTATAACCTGACCAAAACAAATAATGGGCAGACTGAAATTCAAGATTACTCATTCTAAAATATCTCCATAATTGATTGATTGATTTTGTTTATTTTAATTCGCTTTTCTGCCACCTTTGGCTAATCGCGAAGATGAGGATGATATGATGAAATAACAAATGACACCAATGTCTAAACCAGGATTTAAACCCGAGACACCTGGCGCCGAAGCGAGCTGTGCTAACCACATCACCAAGGAGTGTTTCTTATATCATGCAATATCAACAATTTCAAGGGACACGTGATATAAGGGAAATCCACGAACGAACAAATGTAAGCATGATGTGTTTGCTGCCTCGTTTCAAACACGTAGACTGTAATGTTATTACAATTTATTTATTAGAAATAAAGTGAAATAGCGCTATTGCAAATCGAGTTCGTTATAAAAAGCAGGCTGAAAAGAAACAAAAATCTCCGGCAGATGGATATTCTTGAACCATTTCGGTTACTGAGTACGTTTAGTGATCAACACATGATCCCTCTCTACCGAATGTTCCGGACACGAGTTTCGACCTGGACAAAAATGTCACTGAAACTTATGTCCTCGTATTTACTATTTGCCCGAAAGTGTAGGAAAGTTACGTACAATGAGAATAATATAAATTCACACGAATTATTCCGGAAATTCATCTAGATGTCAGAATCTCGCTCGTTTGCTACAAAACGTTGTTTCCAGGGTGAACTAAAAGTTGACATTTTGTTGCCTTCCGAAAATATTACTCTTACATTTCAATGTTGATATCAAGTTGCTACAATGAATGATAAATATGTACAATTTATGACGTGTACTCAATGGTTTCCTTTTGTTTATTTTTTTCACGTTCCATGATAAGAATGCTAAGCAAAGACACAAAATGAGAAAACTAATTCGCACACATGAAAAGAGTGTAAATTACGATGATTTCTCCTGATGTACCAATATGAAACGATATCGTGAAGTGCAGAACAAACTAGTACAGGCAGTAAGTATGCACCGAACTCAATGTGATTCCTTTCAGTGAAATATTAATTTCTTCCTACAACTTCTTTAATAGAGCATTCAAGATTAACCAGTTTGAGTGGGGAGAAAGAGAGAGATAGAGAGAGAGAGAGAGAAAGAGAGAGAGAGGAGGGGGAGAGAAAGTTTTTAATTCGCATGTTCCTAGTATTGCAAATAATCCTTGGAATTTTCTTGATACCAATTTTTGAAACACATAATTTTTCTTACATGCATATCAGTTGTCGTTAAAATTTATAGGTTGCCACTGTTTTCTAAAATAAGCTAGGGGTCTTGGGTTCGAATACCGGCTTGGACATGTATGTTTGTGATTGTACATTCATCAATTTAATCATATCATCACTCATCACCATCTTCGTATATTAGCCAAAAGTGGCACAAACAGCTAAGTAAAATAAAGCAAATCAATCAAGCAATGAATCAATCAATCATTAAATGAAAAGAGCCTCGCAATTATTTTCTTATGAGACAAACACGATTAGCAATAACGCTATTACAGATAGGAATAATTTTCAAATAAATTGTAATAACCCGGGTTCGAGTCCTGGTCGAGCCTGCATTTTTCGCTGAAAATTTCTACATTTCAGTCTGCGTGTTCGAAACGAGGCAGCAAACACATCATGCTTACATTTGTTCGTTCGTGGATTTCCCCTATATCACGTGTCCCTTGCAATTGTTGATATTGCATGATGTACGAAACACTCCGTGGTGATGTGGTTAGCACAGCTCGCTACGCCGCCAGGTGTCTCGGGTTTAAATCCTGGTCTAGACATTGGTGTCATTTGTTATTTCATCATACCATCCTCATCTTCGCGATTAGCCAAAGGTGGCAGAAAAGCGAATTAAATAAACCAAATAAATCAATCAATTATGAAGATATTACAGAATGAGGAATCTTGAATTTCAGTCTGCCCATTATTTGTTTTGGTCAGTTTATAAATACTGTGAATCCTTCTTACAACATCGCAAGTATCATTAATGTTTTCGATTTTGCTCAGGCAAGACTCCCAAGTTGTTGTTTTTAAGTCGTCTCTCTTAACGAGGAACGCTAGTGGCAACCCTGCCACGCGCCCCTGCTAGTTATGTCAGAACAAGCGTTTGCTGTGTTGGGTTGCATACGTACAGGATAGACTTTAAGCGCTTATAGCACAGAAACTAAGCGCTTTCGAGGTAAACTTTATAGGGAAAAGTAACTTGTTTTTATGATATCTACCAGCTTCCAAGCGTTGATAAAATAGTTTTCGACACCCTGTATAGTAAACGTTCATGCAACTTCCCACTCTTTAAAATTATGCACTTTTTGCATGAGGTCCGCCATCATAAATTAGGAGGTAGGAAAAGAAACGGATGACACGCTCACTCAACAAGAGGCCTTGCATCAGTGGTGCTTTCAAATCTGGGCCGATTAACAATTACAAAAGTCGGAACGAGTTTACGCCATAGATTGAGCTGATGCACTCGTATCCGGACTGAGATTTTCTGTGTCTTCTACAGATGACTGCAGGCATAGCAGCTTCGTCGACGGACAATATTTTCCAAATAACTGCCCTAAATCAAGAAATGTTCCAAAATAGTGGGACATTAAGTGAGATATAATATGTGGCCCCTTACAACTACATCCATGCAACGCTGTAATGCACTTTACTTTACCCTTGCATGTTTTACATTCATATTATTTATTAGTATTTTTTGTGTTAAGAACTCTACACCTTTCCAACGACATTAAAGTCTAAAGTCTTAAAATACCACCATAAGATAGAGATTGTTCATTTTGTGCTCGTAGGCTTGTTTTGTTGCACTAAGTCGCTGTGTATTAGTAGCGACATGTTTTGTGCTGCCATTGGTTGGAAATGTTCCGTGTATACGTCGATCCAAACTGTTTCTTTCAAGGTTAGTTGGTAAAACTACACACAATAATAAAACTAGACCGTATGATCGCAATAATCGAGACAGTTAGCTTCTTGTGCTTTTGTAGTCAGGTCAGTTCGTTCTGCGAAGACGACACCATATACTTTTTATAAGTAGTGAATTGAAAATATTTCTTGTGACTAAGAAATGTCTCCCTCTGTTGCTAATATCGGACTCTTGAGATAACAGTGCAGAATAATGGCGTGTTCGCCTCTACCTCAGTTTGGTGAAGCCACTTGTTTTATTGCGACATGTTATGAGAGTTTCTTATTCGACATACCAACAAAATGTGACGCAACATCAGTTTAGGGTTGTACAGAAACGCTTCTGGGTAGTAATGATTCCATTGAAAGTCAATAGTGTTGCTACAACACAGAAGTGTCCGTGACTACAATATCATTATTTACCATAATATACTTCTCCCAACTCGGCCTCGAGAACATTGGTTCATTTCTTTTTCTTAATCGTGTTTTTTTTTTATCCTGCGTTTGAGACTGGGTAACGACATGAAGACATACGATATTTAAACTTCTTGACTGTATGCTTGCTTTTGGTGCAAGTGGAACTCGTTTGTTTGAGTTGGTGCTTTAAGTCCGCTTTATGCACAGTAAGGCTAATCGGGACTGGACCTACAGTTTAAAGTGGAATCCAAACCACGAAATGCCTCCACCAGGTATCGAACCCGGGACCCCTTGATTACAAGGCGACGAAGCAACCACTACGTCATTTTTTAAGGAATACCCCTAACCGGAAGTATCCCCCGTTTTTCAGTATATTTTCAAGATTTTCATTTCTTGGTTATTCTCTATTTTCTGTTTTTCTCATTTGGACAAACACAAATACCCGTGCCTTACCCGGGACTCGAACCCGGAACCCCTGGTGTCGTAGCGCGCCTTGCTAACCAGTCCGCCACGGAGGTCGACATGGCCATCGTGGAGGCCTTAGGTGGAACTCGTACCCCTCCTACTTGACTGCGAGAAGAACTACCGAAGTAAGAAAGGACCGGGCGTCCGGTAAAAAAGGCGCGAAAACGAAATGCTTGTGCTAGGACGCAAAGGAACACCTGCAGACTTCATGGGAGACGTGGAAGTAGAGGTCAGGGGATGAACAGTTACTGTGAATGGGTGGTTCCAGGGAATGAGATTTATAAAACGTTTTATTGTTCGCTCCATTCGCGAAACAAACATTTCTGTACGCTTCACATCAAGTTTATACGTCAATCATTCATTACGAGTATTACAATTATGCCCTATCTCAGGGGATCCCAAAGTTTGTAGTTTTCAAATTTTTCCGAGGCGCCCAAGTCAGAATGTAGGCATAGGCCTATCTAAAACTTGCAACGCTAAGTTAGTGTTGTTAGGTTGCTTGCCTTAAGTTAAAAAATAAGCACATATTTCAGAAACATTGTTTATGTAAAAAGCACTAAATAAGCAAATGTTTGGAATAATCATATCTAAAACCATCTGTAGACTAACAAGTAAGTGACATTTCAGTGAAAATATCGCACCCCTGGGCGCTGCGGAGCACACTTTGGGAATCACTGCCCTATTCAATATTGAATCAGTTTGTGAAGAAAGGTTTAATTAAAATGTCGATTAAGACTCACACCATTATATACTTAGATAGTTTTACTGTACTGGACTTCTGGTAAATTAAAACTTAATTCATTTTACAAAGAAATGAAATAAGTGACTTTTTCCTTTGCTCGTTTTGTTCAAATGTACAGTCTACATGGAACAGCCATCTGAAGCACCACCCTCCTCCACAAACTTAATAACTCCAACAGAAGTAATTTTTTTTCGACTATAGTCTCCAAATTCTGTTCTCACGCAGAGAGACAAAATCGTAACAATTCTATTGCGAGTGACCCTTCACAACGATGAAGAAAGTGAGATCCTAGTTCCAGCAAATAAATTGTTAGGGCCGCTTCGGTAGATTATAGTGCACGCTGAGTGTGCACAGAAAATAGAGTTTCATATATAATGAGTGGCTTCGCAAATGATCTGCGGAGACTGTATTTGTATAAGCATTCTCTTCCTTCCCTGAGGAGAATTGAATAAAACAATGGCTTGGTGTAGCTTTCAGAGGCGAGAGGCACGTGACACGCTTAACTTGCAAACCAGCATTCAGAAAGCGACAGGACAAGTTGCATGTGTCACTCTGATTCCGCAATTTTCTCAATACCGTGCTCTTGTTAGCTCATGTTGAATGTTTGAATTTAAACTAACTGTGGGAGTGTCGCTTGCCGCTTGTAGCTTCTGTGTGAATTCTCCGTGTCGCTTGTCGCCTGTCACTTGTCGTCTGTCGTTTGCAGCTTTTTTGCTTTGTAAGGGAGATTTCACACGAAAGCGACAACCAACACCTGTCCCTTGGAAGCGAACCAGCAGTAATGAATTGAACTTTTAGAACAGAAGCGACACGACAAGATGCAGGTGTCGCTTGTAGCTTGCGTGTCGCTCTGATTTGCCAGTTATGTTAATACTGTGCATCATGTCGCTTCGTACTTTTGTTCTCGCATGCACGGTGAATGTTTTGCCTTATATTGAATTTTCTAATGTCGCTTGTTGCTTTGGTATAAAATCTCCATGTCGCCAGTCGCCTGCCGTTTAAGCAGATTCCAGACCGAAGCGTAACGCGACAAGCGACAAGCCTCGGTAATCAATACTACGTTTCGAACTGATACAGCACGGTAAGCTGCAAATATTGCATGTCGCTTGGTTGTGTCACTCAAACTTGCTTTTTTATCAATGTTGTGCATCGTAACGCCTCCGCTTGTTGTCGTGCACGGGCGGTGAATGTTTTAGTCTACAAGACAAAAGGGACCCGTGTCTCTTATCGATGTGGAAGCACACTGTCGCTTGTCGCCTCCGTCAGAATTCTTCCCCTGACCCATTCAAGGAGACTTCAGATCGAAGCGACAAGTGGCAGGCGACAACCGACAGGCAACACTGGCATGGACGTCAGCAGATTTTTTCCAGGGAAGGGCAAGGAAGGTATTTTTTCCTGGGGGGGCAAATAAGCCACATTTTCTCCAATGTTCCCTCAAAAAACATTGCTTACATTTGAATTTATCATGTTCGTGCATTAATAAACACTTATTATTGTGGCTTAAATGAAATTATATGTGTGAAATATATAATTTGTTTGACTTTCATTTTCCAGGGGGGCACGGCCCCCCTTGCCCCTTTCCGGACACCCACGAACACTGGCGACTTCAATCTAAAGCAACAAATTCACCGCTCATGCTCAAAAAACCTAATGCATCGACCCGCAAGCGACATGTGTATCTTGCCCTGTCGCATCAATGCGAAAGGTCGAATTGATTATTGAGGGTTCAATTCCAAGCGATACGTATCTCTTGTCGCTTGTTACCTATTGTGTTTCGCTTGGTAGCGTTCCAATAAAGAGCTTCGTTTCACACCGTTGCCGCATGATAGGCCGCACAAGCCTTCTATGATTTCTGAAATCATCAAACAACACATAAAAGTATGGAAAGTAAAAATTAAGATTCAGCGATTAGGGTAAATGTGATTATTTTCTCAATTCCACAGTGGGGCAAAAACTCCTTAAGTACGGCACTGACTGCGCCGCAGTTAATCCCTTCCTAACTCCGCCGCTAGAGGAACTCTGCTTTCTCCCCTCCCCCTTTCTAATGCACTGCGACGAGACAGATACTTGCAAACTACGCGCTCTCAATTGACGCCGTAAAGCGCGTTTCACAACTATTGCCCAATTCGGTATGGTACGTAGCTGCTTACACACAGGAAGAAATCATGTGACCTACAAGAATTGTGATTGGTTGGACGGGTTTTGCAATATTGAATGGTACCCACAACGGATGCAATTGCATTAAAATTACAACACGTAAATCAGACAGGTGATATTGGTACCAGGTTCCAACAAGAATAGTAACCATTTTTTCGTCAGGAAAACTGAATAAATGATAATTTTCAAAAACCACGGTGGTATTTGTAGTCACATGCATGGTCTCGACATTTTAAAATGAATTTGATTATGCTAATTTATCAAATTATAGTGGTTCCAACAACATATGTACACTCACTCGGGCCTTATAAGCCCACGTTTACACGTATGTGTGTGTGTGTGTGTTTGTTTGTGTTTGTGTTTGTTTATATTTCGTAGTAGTTGTGGTGTGTGTGTTTTTATATTGTGTTATAGTTGTGATGTGTTTGTGTGTCTTGTGTAGTAGTTATGCTGTCTGATGTGTTTGTGTTCGTCTTGTGTAGTAATTGTGCTGTCTAATATGTTTGTGTTTGTCTTGTGTAGTAGTTCCTCCATTTATATAGGGGGTTAGGCGTAGAGTTGACAACTCTGCACTGTAAAATGACATGTCAAGAAACAGAAATATAAGGCCATGGATGTTCGCAAGGTAAAATATTCCGGAGGTAAAATAGTCCCCCGTTCGGATCTCCGGGTGGGGACTACTTTGGGAGGTCCCTGGACTAAGGATAAGATCTTCATTAGAAATAAGGATATTAAATTAGGCACCTGGAATGTTCTGAGCCTTTACCGGCCTGGGGCATTTCAGTGTACAGTTAATGAGATAGTGAAGTATAAATTAGATGTAGTAGCTGTCCAGGAAGTTAGGTGGTCAGGAGAAGGGAATTGTAAAACTAAAAATTATACTTGTTTCTATGGTGGTACTGAAAATCATAATTTTGGAACAGGCTTTTTCATAAATAATAGAATTATCTCGGCTCTTAAAACAGTAGAATTTATTAATGATAGGATATCATATGCTGTTTTACAGGGTAGGTGGTGTAAAATTATTTTAATAAACATACATGCACCAACGGAAGATAAAGATGATAATACTAAAGATGATTTTTATACAGAGTTAGAACAGGTCTTTGATAAATTTTCTCAGTATGATATGAAAATTGCGTTAGGTAACTGTAATGCACAGATTGGCAAAGAAGATACATTTAAACCAACGATTGGTAAAGAAAGTCTTCATGAATTAAGTAATGATAATGGTATAAGATTGATTACTTTTGCAACCTCAAAGAATTTAATTGTGAAAAGTACCACTTTTAAACCTAAAGATATCCATAAATATACCTGGTCTTCACCAGATGGTAAAACTCATAATCAGATAGATCATATTCTCATTGATAAGAGAAGGCATACTAGTATAATTGACGTTCGTACACATAGAGGTGCTGACTGTGCCAGTGACCATTATTTAGTAATTGTTAAATTAAGAGAAAGACTCTCAGCAACAAAATCTGAAAGTTATAAAATTTGATACAGGAAAGTTTGTTGATGAAAGAATTAAGAAAGATTACCAAATTAAACTGTCAAATAGATTTGATGTTTTGCAGGATTTTAATGATGATGAAAATATAAATGAAACAGACGTAAATAAGAATTGGGAGCACATACGTAATGCAATAGAATCAGCAGCTAAAGAAAGTATAGGATACCATAAACCAAGAAAAAGTAAGCCATGGTTTGATAATGAATGTCATAATCTAATAGAAATAAGAAATCAGGCTAGACTTAGGTGCTTAAATAACTCGGATGATACAAATCTAAGCAATTATAATAGAATAAAGCGAGAAGTTAACCGCACGTTTAGAAGTAAAAAAGAGATTACTTGAAAAGCAAAATTAAGGAAATTGAAACAAACAGCAAAAATAAAAATATCAGAGATTTATATAAAGGTGAAAATGAATTTAGAAAGGGGTGGCAACCTAAAGTAAACTTGATAAAAGATAAAGACGGTGATTTTCTAGCTGACCCAAGCGATATTCTAAATAGATGGAAGAACTACTTTAATGACCTTTTAAATGTCCATGTAGGAGATAAATCAGAAGTAAATGAAGTCCACACAGCAGAACCTTTTGTTCCAGAACCTAACTTGACGGAAGTTAAAGATGCTCTTAAAAGGCTAAAGAATAACAAATTACCTGGTATTAATTTAATACCAGCTGAGTTAACTAAATATGGTGGAAATTCATTAATATTTCAAATTCATAAATTAATTTGTTTAATATAGAATAAAGAAGAAATCCCTCAACAGTGGAAAGAATCCATAATTGTTCCTGTGTTTAAAAAAGTGATAAAATGAACTGCAGTAATTACCGTGGAATTTCTCTACTCTCAACAACATATAAAATATTGTCTAACATTCTTTTAACAAGACTAACCCCATATGCTAATGAAATTATAGGTGATTATCAATGTGGATTTAAACGTAACAGATCAACTACAGATCAAATTTTTCACATCAGACAGACACTTGAAAAAAAAGTGGGAATATAATCAAAATGTCCATCAGCTATTTATTGATTTCAAGAAAGCATATGATTCGGTCAAAAGAGATAAATTATATAATATATTAGTAGAGTTTGGAATACCTAAGAAGCTTGTTAGTATGATAAAAATATGCACCAGTGAAACAGAAAGTAAAATTCGTGTGGGTAATAATATGTCTGAGAAATGTACAATTCATGATGGGTTAAAACAAGGAGATGCATTATCTCCACTGGTCTTTAATTTTGCCTTAGAATATGCTGTAAGGAAGGTAAAAGAAACTAAAGAAGGACTAAAATTAAATGGTGTGACTCAGTTGCTAGCATATGCAGATGATGTAGACTTACTGGGGGATAATGTGAATACAATTAAGAATAATGCTAAAATATTTTTCAAAACTACTAAAGAGATAGGTTTGGAAGTTAACAAAGAGAAAACTAAATATATTGTTGTACGCCCGTTTTACCTGGGCTCTGAGAGGTCACAGGGAAGTTTCATTTAAACATTTAGGTAGAGCTTAATAATATCTGATGGCTGAACCTGCTCCGTTAGGAGGGTAGAGATATGGAAAGTTGGTGTAAAGGTTATTCACGCTTGTTCATACCTGGTAGATGTGTGTGATGTCTTGTCGTAATGCTTCTCGCAGACCGAATCGTGACAGTTCCAAGGTTCTATCCAGCGACCCTCAGTTCACCAAGCCAAGCGATTCCTTGCGCCTTGTAGCATGCTAGGCAGCGGTAACTCCGTGTTCCATCGTCGTAGTTAGCAGTGTAACGTGTTGTAAAGTAATCGGACTAGCTATCCATGTAGCGTCGATGAGTGTCAGAATCAAAAGCCAGCTAGCTCCGGGTAGGAGCTTGCTTTTATCATTCTAAACCTTTCAAACGCGGTAGATCCTGCTTAGATCCACGCGTTTGCCTTTCCAGTTCCTTGTTTTACGGAAGTTACAAGTTAGCGCATTCTTGGGATCACTCGCTGGTCGGACAAGTTGAGGAAATAAACAAGTGTGAATATTAACATGACGAGGTTTTCTCGGTTTAATATTCTCCATATCTCTACATTCCCCTTGTTGAAATAATCGAACCACTCTGTGATGGTCGACTACCTCGTCCGGAGTAGGTTATATTTAAAAATTATGATTTATTAACAAATCAAACTCGTAGATACCAATACAGTAAATCACTAGAAGAATCGCATCACCATAAAAAAAAATTGAAATCACCAGAATAGTCATATCATCAAAAATAATGTGGCACCAAACACCGTTGAGAAAAATATAAAAACACGTAGAGAAAAAAAATTAAATTGTAGGTCATAGCCTCATATATACTCAAAAAGTACGAGCACAAATAAGTAAGTCTTGAGGCATGGATAAAATTAATTACATAAGTGTGACACTGAACTAGTTTTGATTAAGTGATGACAGCACAATAATAAGAAAAAAAACACATGTCAGCATAGTGTGAAGAAACGCCGGGAACCGCACGCGGTTGTATTCATTGTTTGCTGAGTTCAAAGTACACTCGGCATAACATACACGATGCTGGGCGGAGCCTTGAAGTATGTTACCTAGGCAACGCTGTAAACTGCATGCCGCCATAGGCTGAACGTTTTGTGCAGCTGACGATAAAAAAAACACAAAAGAAAGAGACGTATCTCTAATCCAGTATGGGTAGCACCCATGGGCACAAACTTTGGCACTGTAATGGACATGCGTGTGCCTTACTTTTAGCCGATGGGAAATAACACATGCATCATATGACGTCAGGAAACAAGAGCAGAATGCAGTCAATGGGAGGAGCCTTGGCGATGTAGATCGCCGTGACGTCATGGGAGGGCAGTCGGGAAGTCAATTTTGCGATGGCGCTTCGGGGCAAGAAACGTCCTGGGTAAAGCGCTCTACATCTGGGTCGCGGCGCGGGAGATGGAAAAATCAGCCATGGGGTCCAGACGGGAACGGGTCCTTGTTGGTGCTGGAACTCCACAAGATCGTCGTCGGTCTCTGCGATGAGCCTAGGTCTGTCGCTCGATGGTACAAGCCGGTGGTCGTCATGGGTCCGGTAACATCCGTGGCGATGAGAAAATGAAACAAGCGCAAAACGGAAAAATTAGGAAAAAGCAAAAGGTAGTGGAGCAGAGTTACAATAAATGATGACGGGTTATAAAATCAATTGAAAAAGGACTTTCAGTTAAAACTGGTGAATTATTTTGGGGGGGAGGGGAGGTAATATCAAATTTGAATGATGGCGAAGGGGCGTTATTACTTATATGATGTAGAGTTTCTAAAGGGGAATAATTCCATGTTGTAAGGAAAGTTCGCCGGGTCGCAACGGGGGGGGGGGGGGGAGTTAGAATATTCGGCTTAGCCGGAATGAAATGAGAAAAGAAAGGAGAATTCAGCGATAATAGAACGAACTAAGTGATTACGAGACATTTCCTTCTGTAATATGTGTAGATGTCGTTTATGAAAACAATTGCAAGAATTTTACGTGTCTTGTGGACAAAGGTTTAAGCGCCTTCGATTCGCTGCTAATAAAAAAAAAATTGAAAAAGAAGTGAGAAAGAGTAAGTAATATATTTGTGTAATAGTTCATTGAAAAATAGAGTAGGTTTTAATTTCATGGGATATGAGCTATACCATGTTGTATGCTATCAATATCTGAACTATAAAATTAAAGGAGAGAGTGGGAACATTTGCCTATATTTATTATATGCTTTATTAACATATTTAGTGCATTGCAGCTTTCAAAGAAGCAGTTCGCGTTACACCTAAGCGTAAATAAAAAAAATTGCTATGGCCAAAAAGCCAATTGTTCAAGCAAGTTCTACGCAGTTCATTTGTTCTTTAAATCATTGATCTTGTTCTAACTTAGTTCATTCGTTCTTTATTTCTTTGTACTTTTTCTTCATTTGAGCGTATATGTACCAGCAAATGGGGAAAAAAAATATTTGCTAGTTAGAATCATAAACACACTAAGTACTTATTAGTCAAATCAGCTAAGTGATATGTTCTGACTATTACTATGCGTTGAATCGCAAATTATAAAATAACATTAAAATATCTGTAAAAAAAAAATAATTATTAGGCAAGAGATGTATTATAAATGTTCCGACGATTGAGATAGCATTCTGTAATCCTGATCTTGTTAAAAATAAAAATGAGTTCGTTCTAACGAAGAAATGCAGTGCGAGCACTGGAAGTGGAAAGAGGGGGGAGGGGAGTCGATGAGCGTGAAAAAATGCTGGATCAGGGGATGCTAGCATGTGCAATGTACGCAACGAGGAGCGAGGAGGCTAAAGCGAGTGACAACGGAGTGGCGTGTTAATGAATGTTAGTGGGGTTATCATGGTACTAGTCGTAGCGGGCTTTGAGTCTAGAAATAGTAATAGTGTCAGTCTTTTGTTTATTCCTGCCGGCGATGTAAGTTACTTCGTAGGAATTCTCATTAACTTTGCGAAGAATAGTTCCTTTATACTTATAAGAGGACGCAAAAGCTTTTGACACGCCTGGAGTTGGAGTGGCATCTAGAATCCATACATGTTGTCCTGGTGAGTACTGTATTTGCCTAGCAGTGCTGTCTGCGTACTTTTTCTGCTGTTCGTAACGCTTATGCAGGTTGTCATGTGCTGTCTTACGTATGGAGGTCAGGAGTTCAAGTCTCTGTGCGTTCGTGTGGGAAACATTGTCGGGGTTCGAAGGAAGGACAGCGTCAGCTAAGATCCTTGGGTTGTAGCCAAATAAAGTAAAATACGGGCTCTGGAAGGATCCAGAATGGATTTTAACGTTGTGGCTGAACGCTGCGCTAGCTAAATAGTCACACCATGAAGCTTTTTTCTCTAATACAAAAACTCTCATAACTTTCTTTAAGTAACTAAATGAACTTTCAACTAATCCATTCGTGAAATGGGCACAAGTATCTACATATTTTAGTTGTACGCCTGTAATATTAGCTAATTCTCGTAAGAGTAAACTTGAATTGGGTGTTGAACGATCTAAATAGATCGTTTCCGGGATGCCATGAACTAAAAAGACTTTCTCAACTAAAGCTGTTGCTATGTTTTGTGCATCGTGATTAGCCAAAGGAGCTGTAATTACATACCTTGTACAACTATCGACTACTGATAGGAAATATTTGTATTTGTGCGTTTTTGAAGAGACTAAAGGACCACATACGTCAATATGAATTCGTTGGAAAGGTATTTGGGCTGGTTGAAATGTTTGCAGCGTATGCGGTTTAGAACCTTGTGGTTTCTTTGAGATCTGACAAGGGATGCAATGTCGAACCTTATCGTACACAAATTTCTTCATATTGGGGAAAAAGTAACGCATAAGCATTAAATTATATGTCTTTTGTGCACCTTGGTGACTTCCATTCATTTTGTGTGCATGAATAAGGTCGAAAACTTGATTTCTTAATGCATGAGGAATACAAAGTCTATCCCTATTACCAGTTTTGATTTTATTAGTCCTGTATAAGACTCCATTTTTGAGTACATAAGAATACGAAAGCTTTTCTAGTTTAGGGTCACTAGCTTTGTCTTTGTTTTCTAATAAGTCAATAATGTATCTGAAATAGGGGTCTTTACGTTGTTCTGAACTAATATCAAAATCTGCTGCTTGTGCATGAAATACTTGATGAAAGAATAAGTCATCATCATCATCATCATCTTTCTTGTCAAGCGGTAAACTTGCACGGGAAAGTGCATCCGCAAGTTCATTTTTACTAGCGCTGACATGCCTTATTTCGAAATCAAAATTCTGAAAATAAAGGGCTCTTCTTCCTAAAATAGAACTATGGTGTTTAGTTGAACGAAGATAGGATAAGGCTTTGTTGTCTGTGAGAACCACAAAATGTTGATTCATAAGAAAAAATTTGAAAGTTTTCAATACATAATATGCACCTGCAATTTCGAGTGAAAATGTGTCAGCTCTTTTCTCTGTTTCTGTTAAGGCTCGTGAACAATAGGCACATGGTTGTAAATTTCCTTCGTCATCAGGCTGTAACAACGATCCTCCAACTCCTTCTCCGCTCGCATCAATGTATACATATGAGGGGCGTTTAGGGTCATAAGGGCGGAGGATAGGGGCGGACGTAATTATTTCTTTCAGTGTTTCGAAGCTCTTCTGGTGTTCATCAGTCCATTGAAACTTAACATTCTTTTTAAGAAGCTTGAATAAACATTCTGTTGGTCCTGCAAAACCTTGCACAAATCGTCGAATGAAATTTACAAGTCCTAGAAAACTACGAAGCTTGCGTTTGGTGGTAGGGGTGGGATATTCCAAAATAGCTTTAAGAATGTGTTCTGAAATCTTAACTCCCTTTTGAGATACCAAGTTACCAAGGACTTTTACTTCGGTAAAAGCTAGCCTACACTTAGAGGGTGATAATTTAAGGGAAACTGTTCGTAACTTTTGAAACACTCTGTCCAGTATGTTAAGCATGTGTGGGAGATTTGAACTGTAAATAATAATATCATCAGTGTAAACAGAAAGTTCTGAACTCTCTATTCCGCTAAGGGCAAGTTCGCTTACTCGGTTCATTACACCGGGGGATGTTTTCAATCCCTGGCATAACCTAGCATATCTAAAACTGCCAAGATTGTTAATAGAAAAGGCGGTAATGTCCTTAGAACGCTCTGTTAATGAAACCTGAAAGAATGCACTGGACATATCTAAAATTGAGTAATATTTCTTTCCAGCCATCTCTGTCATGATGGTTTTTATGTCTGGGGATTGTAAGGAAATCGGAGCTATTATCCTGTTTAGGTCGCGGAGGTCAGAGATAAAACGGTAAGTCCCATTGGGTTTCTTGACTAATAGGACTGGGTGTCGATAGGGACTCCCTTCACAGCGTTCTATAACACCTTGGTCTAGTAATTTCTGAACTTCCTGTTTCATGGGTTCTCGGTAATGAAAAGGAATAGGGTAGGTTTTGGCATACACTGGTGTGTCTTCTGTCAGTTTGATATCATATTCCAAAACATTGGTTTTAGTTAATTTATCCCCTGGCCAGAGAAAAATATCTGCATACGCGTATGCGAGCTTTAGGATTTTTTCTCTTTCTTCTCGGGGAATATCAGGGTTAACTGTGAGGAGGGACGGGTCAAATTTATTTTGACTTTCACTGATTTGTTGCTTTACTGTACTATTTTCATTACAAGAGTATGAAAATGCGACATCTTCGTTTTTATGTTCCCAAACGGAAGTAACGTCAGTTAAAATTTCACATGTCGATATTTCGCCTAATATTGTGTCACTTTCCAAAGTGATTGTGGTTTCCGTAGGGTTGTGTATGTGAATGACAGGTGACTGCGGGTTTACTGCAGCATTGGGAAGAACTACTGGATGCTGGCTCATAAGGGAAGCAGATGGTGTAAAAAGTACAGGCTTATGGGTATTAGGTGTCGTAGTGGTAATGTTCAAATTGATATAAGTCTTGGATCGTGGACTTAACTGAACTGTGTTTGAAAGGGTAGCTTTTCCCTCATACACATTTACATTTTCAATCTGGGTAAATATGTCATGTGACAGCTGGTGAGTCTTGTACTTTGATCTTAAAATACTATAATTTGGAGTACGTCCTAAATGACAAAGAGTTATTGTGTTGTTTTTCAACGACATTTCGCACCTCTGCGTTCGTAAAAAGTCATTTCCTAAAAGGGGAGTGACGTTAGTTGAATCTACTATTCTAAATGGGTGCGAATATTTACGCTTTCCAATTATGATAGGAAGAACTACAATTTCAGACACACTCAGTTTCGATCCGGACACACCTTGGATTGTGGATTGTACCTTGTATGTTTTTCTTTCAGAAGGGAGAAGGTGGGAAGGATAAATTGAGATTTGGGAACCCACGTCAATAAGTAAATCTACCTGTTTCCCTTGTATGCTACTATTAATAAAGTATCGGCCATTTCTCTCAATTATAGGAATTTTATCTAATCTGCTATTATCTTCGATTTCGTTCCTGCAAGTCGAAGACGATTTTAGTTTAAACCACTCTCTCGTTGTGGCTTGTAAAAGCAATTGTCGCTCTCGTGATTATAACGACCGCAAAACCTGCAGGCTGAGGTATTTGCATCGTCGCGATTAGCCTGATCTCGACGTTGAAACCTCTTGTTACTATTACCTCTGAACTGGCCCCGAGAGTTCGATCGAAAGTTACCTCTGTGATTAGCTCTAGAATTACCTCTGTAGGAAGAGTTAGTATTCCCCTTCTTGAAACCTCTGTTATGTGCGTTTTGATTAGCCATTTTCGCAAATTCCAGTACATTTGAGCAAAGATTGAAAAGAGAACTGGCGTTCATCTCTTCGGTTAAATGCAAAGCTAAGGTCGAGATTTGTGACGAAAGTTTGTTTATTTCGTCACCAGAGGCGGCATTTGAGCGTGTTTCTCTGTGGCTCCGGCTGGTGGCGCCGCGCAGCGGACACTATCAGAACTCGGTACATGATACATTCCTTGATACACTGTGTGGGAACTATTTACGGGAGCCGGATTGGACTGTAGACTTTGGACTTGATGAGTCGATGGTGGGAAAAAAGGAGATGGACACTGGTTGTATGGTACAAACTGTTGACTCGGGTTCAATGGATTAATGGGGAGGGGGGAGTAGACCTGTGCATGCGAACAGCTGTGAAGTGGTGACGGGGTGAATGTCTGGGGTAAGCTTGCCTGTGCAATTGCCTGATCTATTTCCAATTTCTCCTCCAACATACGTGAATTAATTAATGACTGCTGGCGTTCGAAATTCTGTAGATGGGCAATTAATTGTTCTGTTCTAGCAAAATGCTTGTTGGTTAAACAGCCAATGTACTTGGCTCGCAGTCTCGTGATGATGTAAGAGAGAGTTTGTTCTTCAGTGGCGTTCGGGAAGTATTGCTGGACTAATGCCTTTTTAGCAATAACATAGGTATGGATGGGTTCGGTTATCATTTGTTTTCTTTGGAGTATTATCTGTACGGGATCTGCTGACAGGTACGATCCCTTAAATAGCGTACTTAGCTCGTCTTTGATATGGGTATATGTCAAGTCTACAAAATTGGGTCGTTTCTGTATGTCATGAAAATAAGTTAAAGCGGTGTCAGTCAAAAATAAAGGTAACATCTCTTTACGCTTAACTTCCGTCCATCCTGCGGCGTGTGCTACATTTTGGAACTTGAGGAAAAATGAGTCAATGTGCTTAGGGTCATTTCCGCTAAATGCTGCCGGGTACAACGCAGTTGGGATTGGGGTGGCCATGTTTGTGGTGGAAATTTGTACAGCTACGTTACCAGAACTATTAACAGTGTTGAGGGAGTAGGAACGTCACCTGGGGTACTTGCTAAGGGCTGGGGTTGGTTTTTGTTGGATGTTTGTAGTCCAAGGATAAATTGAGGGTAATTTATATTAGCAGACCTTAACCGTGTTAGTGGAGGGGAGGGAATTGGGGTTAAAGGTCGTGAATTTATTGGATTTGCCGTGATTGCAGTTGCTAACTCTATGATTTGGTCGAGGAAGGAATCTAGGTGTTCGTGCAACGCTATCTGTGACGTATTCATAACGAAGGTTCGTCGTGCTGACCAAAGAACAAATGAAAGTATGGGTATACAGTTATTTATGTCATTAATATATCGCTGGTCAAATAAGTATAAGCAAGTGTTCTCATTCCTGTGTGAATGATGCGTGAATACATGTCATGCAGAAGAACTAGATTTTTGTTGAAAAAGGGGGGGGGCTCGGCATAAAAGAAAAAGAGGGGTTGTTTTCCATAGGGTAATACACAAAAATGTCACTGGGTCTGACGCATCTTAAGCGTACTGTGGGAGTATGAGTTGGAATTACTAAAAATTTACTTTAAAAATGCTCCCAAAGTGGGAGGGAGGGGGGAGGGAGAATAATTTAATGTAAAGCAATTCGTACAGGAGGGTACTTAATTGCAAAAAGGGCCTGAAGCAACTCCACCATGTTGTACGCCCGTTTTACCTGGGCTCTGAGAGGTCACAGGGAAGTTTCATTTAAACATTTAGGTAGAGCTCAATAATATCTGATGGCTGAACCTGCTCCGTTAGGAGGGTAGAGATATGGAAAGTTGTTGTAAAGGTTATTCACGCTTGTTCATACCTGGTAGATGTGTGTGATGTCTTGTCGTAATGCTTCTCGCAGACCGATTCGTGACAGTTCCAAGGTTCTATCCAGCGACCCTCAGTTCACCAAGCCAAGCGATCCCTTGCGCCTTGTAGCATGCTAGGCAGCGGTAACTCCGTGTTCCATCGTCGTAGTTAGCAGTGTAACGTGTTGTAAAGTAATCGGACTAGCTATCCATGTAGCGTCGATGAGTGTCAGAATCAAAAGCCAGCTAGCTCCGGGTAGGAGCTTGCTTTTATCATTCTAGGCGCCGAAAGGTTGTTAAACCTTTCAAACGCGGTAGATCCTGCTTAGATCCACGCGTTTGCCTTTCCAGTTCCTTGTTTTAAGAAAGTTACAAGTTAGCGCATTCTTGGGATCACTCGCTGGTCGGACAAGTTCAGGAAATAAACAAGTGTGAATATTAACATGACGAGGTTTTCTCGGTTTAATAGTCTCCATATCTCTACAACATGCTTACAGGCCGAAACCAAGTGTTAGGTAATAATCAAAATCTAATTATTGATAACAACTCGTTTGAATCAGTTTCCAAATTCAAATACTTAGGAGTAATATTAACAAATGAAAATTATATTAAAGAGGAAATAAAAAGTAGGCTTAATTCAGGAAATGCATGTTACTTCTCTCTTCATAAACTTTTGTCTTCTCGTTTAATATCTAAGAAATAAAAAGTTAAAATATACAAAACAGTAATTTTGCCTGTAGTATTATATGGGTGTGAAACTTGGTCCCTTACATTGAAAGAGGAACATAAATTGAGAGTATCTGAAAATAAAATCCTTAGAAAAATCTTTGGACCTAAAAGGGATGAGGAGACAGGTGAGTGGAGAAGATTACATAATTTAGAACTACATAATTTGTATTTATGTCCAGATATTATTAGAATAATTAAATCAAGAAGACTTAGATGGGCAGGCCATGTGGCACGAATGGGAGGGGAAAGATGAGTTTCCAGGATTCTTGTTGGGAAACCAGATGGTAAGAGACCTGTAGGAAGGCCAAGACGAAGATGGAGGGACAACGTTGAGATGGACCTAAAGGAAATCGGTAGGGATGGAAAAGAGTATATAGATCTTGCTCAAGATAGGGACAGATGGAAGGCCTGTGTTGCTGCAGCCATGAACCTTTGGGTTTAAGAAGGCTAGAGAGTTAGTTATTTAGTATACTCGGAGCTGTTAAATGTGATATAAATGTGATATTTACTAACAATAATGCAACGAACAAAATGGTATGTTGTTTATGTTATAAATGATATAATGTTGATTTCAAAAGACAAAAGAAGTAATTATTATTTTCACAAACCACTCACATAATTACTAGCCCGAGTAAACTCGGAGCAACAATTTTCTATTTCATTTGAAAATGTTCGTTTTACCAACGTTTAGGTGTTTTGCTACCTGTAGCATTTCACTTCAGACACTAGGTGCTGTGTGGTATACACGGAAACAGGGAACTACACACAAAGCCACATTACAGTCAGGACAGTAGAAGCGGGATTCCCTTCTGATTTTTTTGCCCCGGGCATCACGTACTCTTGAACACATATAACACTGCGTCGTAGGATTTGATTTCTTCGTAGTGGGTGGCAAATACTCGAGGAAATGACGACCTGAAAGTCGTAGTGGACTTGGATGTATGCTTGGTCGTCCAAATCTTGGTGACAGTGATGGTGTGTGGTTCTGCTTGATCAGGTCATTCACAAGTTCCAGACGGAATTACAGGTGTGTTTTTGTTCCACCACATTTTGTGTGCAAAACAAACGAGTTCCATATGGCCAGATCACGAAGGTGTAGGAAAATCTTCTTATAGTATTTTTTGCCACTCTTTCTGGGTGTTGCATAATCAGCAAGATGCTGATCTACCCTATCCAACCCACCCATAGTGTTATTATAGTCAATAACAACCCGAGGTCAATATTTTGCTTCTCCCCGCCTCTCTAATTTCACCATATCAACTGTGTGTACACACGACAATAGACCAACATTTTTTTTGTCGTTCCACTTCATAACTGTTACTTTACCCCTCCTGAAATCTATGATTCCTCCCTTTTCAACTCGTGTATCTTTCAGTTCCTTTGGTATGTCTTTTCTGTTTATATTTAGTGTACCATAGACGTCTGTCTTGTTTGATATAAGAATATCTGCCAGCTGGGGTGAATTGTAATAATTGTCTATTCTTACGCTGAATCACTGGTTTAGAAGAGGATGTAAGAGAAACATAACAACACTGGAAGACACCGGTAAATCTTTGTATTCTTCCATGAAGTGTGTATCTTTCCCAGTGTAAACAATTATATCCCAAACATAGCCACTTTTTGATTCACAAAGCATATACGACTTTATCCCAAACCTCGCTCTTTTTAGTGGTATGTACTAAATCCAACCCAACCTTCCCTTGAACATAAGAAGACTTTCGTCTCTTTCTGGTGTAACAAGTGTTTGAAATTTCTGCAGCAGATGTTCAATAACGGGCCATATTTTATTTAGCTTTGGATTTGGATGGGTTGCTGCATCATAGGTTTGATTGTTTGAAAAATAAAGGTACCTTTTGATCTCAAGGAAACGACGGTAGCTCATTGTTTGTGAAAAAAGGAGTTAGCAACAATGGATTTTTGTCCAATAAAACTGTAGGTCGGGTTTCTTTACAATGCTTTGTAGTATTGTAAGAGTAAGGAAAATTCGCATTTCGTTCACACTTACTTGATTCCAAGTTGCATTCTCTTCTTGCACTGTAAATGTGTTCGTTTCATTCACTATTAGAGTCACAATATCATTATTAATGTACTGTTCGAAAAATTGTATCAAGCCCTTACTTTCGTCTACATCATACTTGGCACTTGGTTGAGCAGAAAACGGAAAGCGTGATGGAGCTGGTGCTGGAGATTCAGGATCAAGTTCTTGCCACACTCGCACAGACGTCAAACTAACATCAGAATGCGAACGTTCGATTGAAATATCATCACAGTAGTTAGCGTTGTTTCACTGCCACTAGCACTTACACTGCACTCTGATGCACTTATGTCTGTGCTTATATCACTCATTTTTCTGCCAAAAGGACGAGAAAGTTCCAACCGAATCAACGCTTCCGAACAATGCGTTCTTGCAAGCAACCGAATGTCACGCAATGCAGAAAAGCTGTTGTCTTTCCTTACTTGTTGGCACCTCAAGGCAGGCACAAAAATTAGTGCACGCTCGAGACATCTGTTGGCCGGACTTGCAACTAACTCCACCTACCCAATTCATCATGAAAGTTCCGCCCGACTTAGCACGGGTCGGTAAAAAAATTACATTCAAACTCCTCAGGTTTCCGAGATAACTCGGAATAATATTTTGCCGGAAGAGTACCACATCCGAGATAATTCGGGTTAGTAAGGCAAGTGGTTAAAAAACCTTGCCATAGATGTCTCGATAGATTGCAAAGTTGACAAAACATTTCTGAAACCCCAAACTAAACTTTCTGGGAAGGAACATCACGTTCCATTGTATACCGCAATGGGCTTTCCAATTTACGGTGTCTAAGCACTACATCATGTCCATCAAGGGGACCATAAGATATTAAAAGCACTTTGGCTATCTTGTCATTACCCTAACTAACTGATTCCCTAAACATTACTTCTAAGTGTTTCTTCAAATCACTAATCTGTTATTTATGATCAATTTTAAACTGCTCTACAACCCTATGTACTCCTATTACTTCATTGTCCAATTTGCCACACAGCATCTCATATTTCCATTATACAGACCCAGCCCTAGACATGCATTCTATAAGGTATTTTTACAGGCACAACCGAAACTCCTGACCCTTTTGTTTGAGAACAGAGATGCTGTCACTTGTACTACTTTTAATTTCCAACAACTCCCCCTTAAGCTCTAGACAGTATTTATCCAGACTAACACTAAGAGCTTGGAGTTCATTTCTAAGCTCATCTGTTTTACACAACTTTTCTCTTTCCTATCCTTAAGTTCATCAAGCCTCCTGTTAGTTTTTTCATTACTTTCCTTAATTTCTATCCTAATTCCTTCCTTAATTTAATCAAGCCTACTGCTACTTTTTTCATTACTTTCCTTAATTTCCTTATCGTTTTTTCATTACTTTCCCTCATGAAGGTTAAAGGGCGTCCAGTGTGATTTGATCCTTTTCTGTACCCATTTTATCGTAACTAAGGGAATATTTGAAAATTATTTTTTTTCCAAATTTTTCAATCATTTTTTTTTAAGTCGTAAGACTATGAAAACTCAAACGTGAGTCTCATAATCTACTTTAACGATGGGCCGCTAAGTGAAGCGAGGTGCCTAACTCTCATGTCACCCAAAAACCCACATCTCAAACCTCAAATCCAACTTAAGTCCAACTTTTCTTAAAAACAAACATTCAAATTGGAAATCGTGTGACAACCATCCGCCAGCGAGAGATGCGCCGTTTGTAGTTTCATAATGCAGACGACTTATCGAATCTTGATCATTAAAGCCAAAGATTTAACCGAATTTACTGTACTCAAGAAAATTACAATTATAAAAATTTAAGGTTCAAACCCTCTATTTTGAATACACCTTGTACGATTTATTCATTAAGACACCAATGATTGCAGCTGAGAATTTCAGCTACACATGGAAGGAACCTGCAATCGGTGGAATCAGAATTCAAGCCCAAGAATCTGCCAACAATTTTCAAGACCCCTTGTATCGCACTAATAGGTAACGCGATATGAGTTTATATTGACAATCACCTATCCTATATATAGATGACAGATGTGATGTTACTTGCACTATACATAATTTCAACACCCCCTTTTATTTTTCGTCACTTGTCAAACCGAAACGCATGGGGTGAGGAGAGGAATTCAAGACTCCTACTGATGCAATGTAACATATCTCATGATACCTTCCCCAGGAATTACAAAAATATACCTCACTTCCAAGCATACACTCGGCTAGCCATCAGCTGAAAAATAGAGAAGACGATTATGCAAGTCAGTACAGAACTACTTTATATACAAATAAGTAGTCAAAGTGAAGAATATAGAGTTTTAATACTTACGGTTTTTATTACAAGTGAAAACAAGAAAATATGACACAACCTTGATAGACGGGTACCAATCGACTTCATTCTTAATCTTTTCTCACTTTTACTAACGTAGGTATGTAATAGTGCACGTATGACACAAATGGATTGATTGCTAATAAACAGCCTTTTTTGTGAATTACAAATGACAAATTCTTTACAATACAGCCTCTCCTGGCCTGTATTCAATATGTTAACGCTTTGAAATTTCTACGAAATAAAATAGCCCTTTGTGAATTACAAATGACAAATTTCTGTACAATACACCCTCTCCTGGCCTGTATTCAATACGTGAACGATTTGAAATTTCTATTTTGGTATGTGTCGCGATTACTTCATCCGGCCACTTCAGAAATAGTTATTTGACAATTCACTTCTTTACATCAAAGTCTGAACACCTGGTATGCTCGATACAACATAACAAGACGTGTATTATATTTAAATGAAACTATCAACCATCAAAGAGAAATTCACGACAAACTACTTGCGATGTGACCACAAGGTCGACTCAAATGTACTCAAGAAAGAATCATGTGATCTCCATTTGCATCGTGTAGAGTGCACTTGAACTCAAGATGAATGTTAAGTTTGCGACATACTAATTCCACACTGATCAATTAATATACGAAAACCTTACATTCTCTTACGAATATATGTGTGTGTGTGTGTGTGTGTGTGTGTATATATATATATATATATATATATATATATATATATATATACATATATATGTATATGTATGTGTGTGTGTATATATATATATATATATATATATATATAGCGTTGTGTGTTCTCAGTTTCACTGGAAACTACTCCACGTAGCTTGTTTCGGTCACAAGGGTAAATTTACATCTTACCTTGCGCGGCCATATCTACTGTATTCTGTTACGTCGCAATCTACTCTCTTCTTCCTAACAGCTAGAAACTCGCTAAACGTAATGTACGGCCCATTCCATTCTGACGGGCGTTAACTACGTTTCGGCTGACATATCCTTTTCCACATACCTTCCGCGACACATGTAGCATCTTTTTCTCAGAACTTGGACGAATTGATTATTCAGTTACACTTCAATCTGTGCTAAGGATCTGTCGTCACATTAGGTATAACAATGACGAGATTAATTACTCAAAACCATAAAAAAGAAATCGGGAAACATGGGATTAAATTTTTATAAACTTACGCCGAACTCATTTTTTCACATTTCTCCCGCATTCCGCAGGCTACGGTGCATGAAATGAAAAAAAACAGAACAGCTTCATATTCGTACAACGAAGAGAGATTTTAGTCCTACTTTTCAGAAATTTTAAATGCGACTTTGAACCAGAACAATTAAATATTCAAGCCTGTGAAAATTTTTGAAAAATAACTTTCATTGTTATTTCGGATCAAGGCTTTCAAATAATACTTTAATTTTTGGCTATTCACAATATTATATTGAACTAATAAATATACTTTGTCCGAATCCTTATACCTTACATGAAAGCACATGACAAACCTTAGGATCATAAAGGGAGTAGTTTTTCACTGTCTATATTGTCCAAACTGATATTATTTTGCAAGAGAAAATATATGTAATAAAAAGAAATCTTCAAGAGCTAGCAGATAGAATAAACATAGGAGAGGAGGGGGCAAGCTTTATTTACAACAAGGCTCCCACTCTCGTCATAGTCCATGCTTTTACAGATAACACAAAAAAACCGTGACAATTATTTTCTTTCAGATTTTCTTTAATTCACAATACGAAAACTAATGTTAGCACTTCATGGAAAAATGTTCTCGTCTTTACATCGCAACGACGAGGATAAATAATGATGGTCAAAACCAATTTTTCTTCATTTTTTTTAGATGCCGAAATCAACTTTTTTTCTCTCCTATCACAATAGATAACTCTTTATTTATCACACATTCCATTCATCCATGTTAATTAAATATGAATATGATGTTTTTCGATAGGTTCCGTTTTTTCCAATACATGTCATGTGAATTCATGGCAGAGACCCATGTTCGTCATCAACACGTCGAAAAGAAAACATGTGGTACTCGACGATAGAAGAAACATGAAGATCATGTGCGAATTTCACGATCCAATCGCGGACGACACTTTTTTCAGCGTAATCCTGGTGGCAGAGAAGTCGTTCGTTCAAGATGCAAGATCAATAGGATCACGGAATAGTTTTGAAAAAAAAGATGAAGAAGAAGAAGCTTCAAATTACAATCTAAAGTAACAAAGTTTCCATTTCATTCACCGATGTCAAGTTTTTGCACAAATTGGATAAGATTCAAGTACCATTTTTGGCACCATGAAAACACTGATACTACTTGTGAATATATATAACTTTCTTTCCTTTTTCAGGTGCTGAAAATTCCACTCCTATCACACTAGGAAAAATAATAATTCCATTCATCCATGTTAACTAACCAAAAATATGTTATTTTTTTATTTGGTTCTATTTTCTCTCCACATTGTCATAACCCGTAACAAAAGAAACAACATCAATCACATTAAAGTCGATAACTACACACATATACGTTGCACACACACGGAGGTCCTATGTAGGGAGTCATGTGTGTTTACGAAAAAAAATAACCCGTGAAACTCTACAGAGGCATGGCTTATATGGCCTCTGCCAATATAATTGTGTTGGGCACGACACATCCCTGGCGGGGTAATAACAAAAAAATAATAATTAACACACGTTATAGAGTTTGCCTTTATCATTTTACCCCGTGGAAGATAGCAAGAGATGTGAAAAAAATGTTGACAGTGTTTTTAGGTTAGCTTAATCCGTGAAATATTACGCCGAAGGTCCCTCGAGGATTTAAATAATAATAAAAAAAAACACATCGTGGAAGATTACTCTGAGGTCCTCTTCTTACTTGTGAGAAGATTTTTACTTATGATTACTTAGAGGTTAAACATAACATGAAAAATAAAAACAAATACATCGTAGATGATTACTCGAAGGCCTTCGACGTACAAACATAACATGAAAAATAAGAAACACATCGTAGAAATTACTCTGAAGGCTCTTCTTACTTATGATGAGATTCTTACTTATGATGGTGTTGAAAATAGTAAGATACACTACTACACTACTTGTTGCCGGAGCCTCTACTGTGCATTTTTTCTCCTTTTAACTTAGCTTAGCCCATAATAGGTTGCAAAATCAAAAGTACGTGAAAGTATGTTGTCAGCTCCTACCGTTTCACATATCATAAAAGTAGGTGAAAGGATGTGTATGATTTCTAACTTGTGAAGATCCTTAAAATAGAAAGCGAATAGGTTAAGTTATATCACATAAGATCGTAAAAAGTCATAAAAAAGTATGCAAAAATAACCCTTGTAGGTTAACTTAGCCCGTAAAATGTCGTAAAAACAAAAGTAGCGATGCATTTCGACCACGAAAATTGAAAACGACCAAAAGGATGGAAAACGCCCAAAAAACAAAATGGGCTGGGAAATACCGATATACACTACTCACAATATACACCAACATTGAGTTGGTAGAATTATTATCACCTTATGCAATTTCTGTTCCAATGCTCTTTATCTATTTTTAATTATTTCTTGAGGGATAATTTCTGATCCTGCAGCTTTATTTTTTTAAAATTTGTTTTATGTGGCTGTTCATTCCACGATGGAAGATGATGTTCTTGTTGATTACTGTCATCCTCTTTTATTGGGGACTGCATACTTGTTCTTACGTTTTTCATATGAATATTTTTGAAGTAAGTTCTACTTTTATTTAGGACTTCAGCTTTCTCTGAGATGGTGTAACCTTCTGTATTTTAACAAATTTTTGGCGATATTGTTTCCTGTTGTTTAAAAGATTTCATTTTTTTGAAAAATTAACTTGTATCATTCCTCTTATAATGTATTTCAATTTGTCTATTTTTATTATTCAACCATTTATTTTTCATATATCTACACATTTTATTAGCTTCTTTCCTTCCTATATTATACGATTTTTGGCTGGCCCTGGTTACTGTTTTAATAGATATATTTCTTGATTTGTTAATATTTTGGAAAACCTTCGGCAATCTTCAACCCAACATTCATTTTTTGGGACATTTCTTTATTCTTGTGTAACTTCTATAGTTACTTCATTTATCGCAGTTTGTATATTACCCCATTCCACTTTACCATCTTTCCTTTCCTGGCGATAATTTAATTTCTCATGTAATGTTGCAAGGTATTTTATCATTTTACTCCGCTTCTGAAGGTTGATTTATCTCATTTGCTATTATGCGAGGATGATATATTATAGATTGCAGGGTTAGCCTCTTTAAGGATTACTCGCACCAATATATGATAAAAGTCAATATTTGGGCCTTCTAAAAACGTTACATCTTTAATCAGATATTTCTGCTGCTGTTAATCAACACATGGACTCTCTGATAAATAGTGATAAACATGATATCCACGTTCCTTTGTGTATTCGTTTATGCTGGAATGAAATACTCATTTCTATCAGGTTATTTGCAGCTGCAAATTCACACAAGATTTCTCTAATCTTACTTGTTTCATCATGTAATGTGTGTCGACCAGATATTTTACTGTATATTTGTTATTTCTCAAACTCAGCATTAGTCACCTAATGTATGTAATCATTACATCACTTCTTGGAACATAATCTACCAGATTTTTTTATATTTTCATAAATGTTTTATTTATTTCTTCATCTTTATCTTGAGTTGGAGCGTATGTGTTGATTAGGGTTATAGTATTATACCTACCCTTAATTCTTAGTTTACGTAATCTTTCATTCTAAGGAAAAAATCTATTTATGTGGTTAAGGATTATTTTTTATGCAATAAAATCTATACCAGCCTCTCCTTTTTATCTTTTGCACCACTACAGAATACTTTGTTTTCGTTTTTATTTAATATACCATTTCCACTACATCTAGGTTCTTGCAAAGCTACTATGCTAAATTGTGTTTTCTTTATTTGCTCACAAAATTCCTGCATCTTTTCTATCTACACGAGTGTCGTTACATTCCCCTATTTACAACATATTCTTATTCCTTTTCACATGCTTTATTCGGCATTCATAAATCTGTCCAGCTTTTCTTTGGTTGAAAACTCATAGTTGGCGATATTTTATTGTGCTAGGGTGCTGGTCTCACAACAAGCCCCTATACATTATTCTTCTATTTTGGTTTAGAATTTAACAAAAACGCAAGAAGTCATTAAAAAGTCAGATATTGTCAAATATTAACGTTTAAAAGAACCCCTTTTCCAATGCAAAAAAATGGTCTAATGTATTGGCTCTCGATGTGTTCTACTAAATTGAAGGTAATTGCCTGGTAAACTCACAAAAAATTGTATCTGTGTAATTTTCAAATGTAATATATTGTACTGGATATACCTACAAATACATAATTGAAATTATATTTCAAAGCTGATTGTCAATTTTCAAATACTACTAAAAGATACTTGACATTCAAATATCTTCAAATAACAACACATTTCACAAACCATATTCTCTTGCCAACTCAAGGCTTCAGCTATTCCCTGCTTGCCCATCTTACCATATTTTATTATATATCAAACATAATATTTTTTTCTTCAATTTAGTTGTTTCAAAAACGTTAGTTCCAAACGTTTGGGATGTAATGCAAATTCATTAATAGGTGCGGAATAACGTATAGCACATGCCATTATGTCACCAAGTAGTTAAAGTCCATTTTTGGTGTACATATATGACTCAAGCTTTCAACACATCATGTTGCTTCTTCAGGGTTAAGACACAGATAGTCAAAGTTTAAAACAAGGGAAAGTATGTTAGCTTAAAAAGGTTAAAATTGAAATTAAAATGCAATGCAAAGTGCCATGTCACAGCCTCGTACTATAATCTCTTGCTGGCAAATGATTCTTATATTAAACTTGGCTGCTTGGCTGAGAGAAAGTAAAGATTGTGGTACTTCTCTTAGAATGTCGGTATTGTAATGAACTACTAACAAAAAATACAGTGATTCTGCAATTCATAAGAAACAAGTTACAAAAATAAACAAATGTCGAAAATACATGCTTTTCTCTTCACAATGGTTTTGATATAAAACTTCAAAACACACCGTTTCCAGTTATTGATAACAAAGCAGTTCTCTTTCACATTTTGGTGCTCTTAAAATATATGTAGCATGTATTTTAGTCCATCAAGCTCCAATATCATTTATCTATTAAGATGAACAATGATTTCTCCTTTCAAGTGGTATACAATAATTTTGTACAAAGCATTTTAAAAATTGTTATTTTTTTGTGAAAGATATGGACTTCATAGCCATGATTTAACACGTCGATTATACATTAAAGTGCCTCTGTGCAAAGGCAGTGCAATATGGTAAAACGTATAAATCATGTGGGATGTTGATATGTGATGCAAAATCATATTCGAACTCTTAGTATTTTAACCGGATCACTTTGGCTTTCTTCTAGCATGTTACATCTAGTTTAATTGCTAGAAATACTTTGCGAAATAAGTTTTTTGCTTTAGCGAGCGATGTCCACTCATTTGCGTATTACAGTTCTAGAGGTAGGTCATTTGGGTGTGCAAATGTGTGTATATTACCAGTCAGTAAACTAAACTACTGCCTGTCAATTCTAAGTACCTTAGAACATTGGTTCAATATACATGGTGTCCATAAAGTCTGTCCATAAAGACTCACCCCAACCTGGGTATTGTGTGAACGGCAGTAAATAGGATGAAATGGCGAAACACGTATTCCATGATGTTCAGGGGGAAACATTTTAAAGCCAACCATTCACTACCTCCCCCCCCCCAAGCGGGTAGGTTGGAGTCGACTCATTTTTTTTAAAACAGCAAGGGCGTGGAAGAATATGTCGTTTGAAAGGTCTCGTAATATTTACAATAATACAGCAAATCAGGGGGCCTCTACGTAGCTCCAATTGACAATGGCGGGAAATTAAATGTGGAACATGACCAGCATTGGACAGGACTCCAACTCCTACAGTAGTAATCCTAGACAACAGTGGGAGCTGAAAAAATGTTCCTACTCTGTAGCATGATTCGCAGATATCCTAGCAGTGTCTACAAATTCTTACGCCTCACAAGAAGTGGAAAGGGTCCGTACACAAAACCGCATATCTTCGCACCCCTGAGATTGGTACCACGAGGACAAGGACTGACATGTAGAATCGCAACTCAAGTCAAATGGTGAAGGAAGCAAGTAGTTACATGGACATTGTCAACTGAAGGCATATGGAGGGGGCTTTAGAAGATGTTACAACACCTACACCTCTAAAAGTCAAATTAAGCTTACCTACTATTTACAGAATATGTTCGAAATTAACCCCATTCACTTCTTGGCAGTAGAACAGACGAGTTTGAAATGCAGTCGCAATTTGCTGAAAGTGTCTGCTGAAATGTCTCCACAGGCTGCTATTATTATTTGTTGCAGATCAGCAATACTACTAGGTTCTTATTTGTACACAACAGATTTAATGTCTCCCAAAAGGAAGAAATCCTTCGGAGTGAAATCAGGCGATCTCGCAGGCCATTCGATGGTACCACGACGGCCTATCAACCTTCTTGGATAATGTTCGTTCAAGTACTCACGTAAATTCCGGCTAGTGTGCAGGACATCCATCTTGCTGAAAAACTATATTGTCCGCATCAAATTCAGGCAGATCGCTGACATGGACTGTGTTTTCTACAAGGTCCGTTGCCAAGGGATCCCCTGCGTCACGTAGAATTTGCAGGTACAGATTATCGTTTAAATTGCCATTAAGAAATAGGGGTCCAATTCTGTGGTTTCCTAATATACCTGGCCACACATTAACTTTCTCAGGTCTTTGCGTATGGTGTTCCCTCACAACATGGGGATTAACATCTGCCCATGCTCGAACATTGTGTTTATTAACACAGCCATTTAGGAAAATAGAACTTTCGTCACTGAAACAGATGTTGTGTAAGAAGTTCTCGTTGTTAGCAATCCTGTCGCACATAATTTCAAAAACTCAGTTTGTCTATCGAAATCATCATCTGCTAGTTCTTGCTTTATCTGCATTGTGTAAGGACGAATTTTGTGTAATTTTAAAACCTTTCTGATAGATACAGTAACGAGGCCTATAACTTCCAACACTGCTGCCTCATCGATGTGAGGTCGTCCTGGAAGTCGTCCGTTATTGACGCTTTGCGTTTCACGGAATTTTTTCACAAGGTCTGAAACATACTTATTGTCAATATTAGGGAGTTCGAAATATTTTTTTTAAATCGTCTAGCAGGGGCACTGCAGTTTCTGCCACATTTAACGAAAAAAATATAATTTCCACTTTGTCTACGCCAGAACGCTCCCATCCGGCCCCATTCATTTTTTATCGTCGTTGCACTTTAACCACCAATACACACACACAAGCAGAACCACAGTAAAGCAAAATACAGGAAACACGTGTGTACGACACTACAACTCTTCTAGGTCCAGTATTTCAAAGTCACTTCGAACTTTTGCGATCCGGTCTGTTTGCTTACGAGAACACAAGCAGAACGGTCCTGTTGAATATTTATCGCGGTAGTAACGCTGATAACTTGGCCTGGCTCGATACTCCGTCTGCATTCTCCTTCAAACACTTGAATGGGCCTCATTTTGAACATATATTCTGTAAATAGTAGTTTAGCTGAATTTGACTTTTAGTGGTGAACGTGTTGTAACATCTTGCAAACACCCCGCCCCATTTGCTTTCAATTGACATTGTACATGTAACTACGTGCCTCCTTCACCATTTGACTTGAGTTGATATTGTGCATGTCGGTAGCAATTTCAGGGTCTGCGATGATATGCGGTTTTGTGTACGGACGCTTGCCATCTCTTGGGAAGGGGGTGAACGTATTTGTAGATACTGCTAGGATATCTCCGAATCATGCTACAGTGTAGGAACATTTTTCCAGCTCCCACTGTTGTCTAGGATTACTACTGTAGGAGTTGGAGTCCTGTCCAATGCTGGTCATGTTCCACATTTGATTTCACTTCATTGTCAATTGGATCAAGGTAGAAACCCCGGATTTGCTGTATTATTGTTGTTATGATGAGACCTTTCAAACGACGTATTTCCACCCCCTTGCTATTTTTTGAAAAATGAGCCGACTCCAGCCCACTCCCTTGTGGTGGCCCGGGTAGGGAGTGGTTGGCCTCAAAACGTTTCCCCCCGAACATCATGAAATACGTGCTTTGCCATTTCTTCCTATTTACAGCACTTCTCACAATACCCAGGGTGGGGTCAAGCTCGTACACCAGAAGAGCTTTCAAACTAGTAACACCGAAGACGTGACCAAATTTATGTTGCTAAATTCGAAACTTAATGTCCATCTAACATGCGTACAAGTTTCTTTTTAAAATCTTAAGGTATACAATAATAACAAAACCATGCAAGAAAAATTTAGTTCCAAGCAGCTTGTTTTGCCTTGGCTCTGTAAGTTGTTCCGTTGCAGAATGGTGTCCTCCTTTCATCCACAAGGTTGCATACAATTCACCACGACATCTTTGATGGCTAGACCATTAATGAATAAGATTGATTTTTCAATTGTGTTGATAACATGGTTCGGAAATGTTATAGCCTACTATATGCATTCAATTACAATTTCTCTGGTAGAGGATAAATTCTTCTCTGTCAGGGATAAGAATAATTTTCTTTTGCAGAGAATAAAATGTTATGTGGGGGAAATTCTCGGCACCCTCCGTTAACTAGCACACTAGCTAGAAATGAAGGTACAATGATTATAAGTATGATGTGATTACTTTAGCATGAGTTACTCCAAGGTATATACGTAGTTTCATGTTATTGTAGGAAATATTGTAGCAATTCAGATGCAATTCAGGCATTTTCGGAGTCTGGAATATATTCTGCGTGCGTCCACTATAAAAATAAAGTTTTAGTTATATATATTTTGCGATTTTTATTAATGGTAAAGGTTCGTCTTAATTTATACAATGACTGTAAATTTCTCACATTAACCCTCGGATGCATGTGTGGGGTCATTTTCACCCCACTGTCTGTTTATTTCCTGGTATTATAATAAAATCTTAATAAAAGATTCTGATTTTCTGTGACATCTTACCATGCTACTTCAGCTGTAGTAACATGTATAAATAAATTCCTTACAATTTATTTTAAATTATATCTTCAAAGTTTTTTTAACAATACCCCTCCTTTCCATGTGTGGGGTCATTTTGACCCCAGCCTGAAAAAAGCAGGAAAACATTCATAAAGGGAAATTGATCCTAATTATGCCAAAATTAACAGCAATCATCTCAAGGTCAACCACCCACCCTGCCATGACTCACTGCAAAGTGCGCATGCGCAGATGTATTTGGAGCGGATCGAGGAGAAACAAGCCACCAGTAATTGTATAACGAGGCGCCGAGTGAGTTGGTCGGTATTTCTACAGTTCGTTGTTTAGATTTCATTGTTGCGTACGAAGAGTTGCCGACAGCGTTTGGTAGTTCGTCGCATTGTGGTTGTGACCAGGTACTTTCTTAGTGCTGTTTTGTACCACTCTAAAAGCGTCTGTGTATTACATTGAAAGTGACACTGACAGTAATGACCACAAGAGGATTAACTCTGAATAAAATTCACGAGCTGCTAGAAGAAGACGATGAAGGTGTTGCCAGTTACACGGACAGCTTTGACGAAGAGTATGGTGTTACAGAAGAGGAAGAATTTCCGAAAGAGTGCAGTGATGTTGAAACAGACATGAGCAGTGAAGACCGTGAAGAGGATGATGCAACAGATGACCAAGAACATTTCGGCATGATCTCAAAGAATAGAATTCAGTGGAAAAGCAAGCCGTCAAGCTCTTATCAGACTGCTTCACACAACATCATACAAGAACCAGCAGGTCTGCCGCGGTCTGTGGTCTTGACGTAATCAAAAAAAGCTTCGACATGTTCATTTCCTCAAACATTTTGGAGGAAATTGTACAGTTCACGAATTTAGAGCGAAGAAGAGTCGCAGTGAAATCTGGTAAAGAGTGGACTGATCTAACATTGGAAGAGCTTCAGGCTTTCATTGTCATCCTCCTTATCGCGGGGACTGAGAGAAGTTGGGATGTTCCTGTTCGTGAGCTTTTTCTCAACAAATTCTCCAACCCGAAGGACAAAGCAACCTTTGGAGTAAATTGTTTCGAAGACATCAGAAGACTGCTCCGATTTGATGACAAACGTACTCGCGCTGCACACCTGGAGACTGATCACATGGCTGCATTTCGATATATCTGGACACTTTTTATAGAAAACTGTCGGATAATCATGGTACTCGGCGCCTTTCTTACGATTGATGAACAGTTAGTGCCTTTCCGTGGGAGATGCAAGTTCGTGCAATACATGCCAAGTAAGCCGGACAAATAAGGCATCAAGATCTTCTGGTTGTGCGATGCTGATAACTTCTACGCCAAAGACGGTCTAATCTACTTGGGACGACAGCCAGGAGAACCAGTTCAAAAGAACCTCGCCAGCAACGTGAAGAAACTGTGCTACACACTGCGGAACTCTGGAAGAAATATCGCAACTCACCAATTTGTTGGGACAGAAAAGAAAAACAAACGTTAAATCCTACCTGCACTTACCAATATCAAGACAAGACAGCCTTACTCATCACAATTCGCCTTCCATGAAAATGAGACCCTGGTAAGCTACGTGCCGAAGAAAATGCCATGCATCATGACATACACATTGATGATGATGATTCTAAGGAAAAGCCAGAAATCATAAAATTTTACAACCAAACAAAGAGTGGAGTGGACGCCATGGACAAACTGGTTCAAACATACACCTGCAGAAGACAGACACGTCGATGGCTAATGGCCCTCTTCTATAATGTAATCAATACTCAATGCATACACATGCTACTTGTCACAGCATTCTGATTACCATTCGGCGTCAGTCACAGACGCCGTATGTTCCTTATAGAGTTGGCGAATGAGTTGATTCTTCCTAACATGTGGGGGAGGTGCCAAAGCTTGAACTTGAAGAAACCAGTAACCGAGGCAATGAAACTTTGAGGCGTAGTAAGGCACGCACAGAGACTGGAGGATAGATCTTCAAAGAAGAGAGTAAGATGCAAGGTCTGCACAAGACATGAGGACAGGGAGACGACGGGACGTGTCAGAAGATGTGGGAAACCTGTGTGCAAGATCCACAGCATTGTGATTGTGGTGTGCTCAAGATGCAGGTGCGGTGTATTTAATTGCCATGAGAGGCACATTTATATTTTTATTTCTTTATTTTTTTATTTCTTTTATTTTATTTGATCTAGAAAAAAGAATATTTTGTGCTGTATTCTGTTATCTCTAAAATACTGTTTCTCGGGTCAACAGAAATTCTGATAATTGCGAGCAAAGTGTAACTGCCATTAACATTTAGAACAGTGAATTGTCACTACATCGTTAATTTGTTTTGGGGGGGAGGGAAATAATAATAATAAAAGGGTAATTGTTTCCTATGGTATATTCAGATAAATTACTGATCAAGAAACCATAATAGCTGAACTATTTATTCCGTCGTACTTATTTCAATGCATAATTGCATTGGGGTCAAATTGATCCCACATATGTAAAGTTGTAAAACAAAGAGTGACATGCATCCGAGGGTTAAAACAAAACCACACAAATTCGATATTTGATAGGCCGTTAAACATTTTTTAATATAATGCAATTTCAAGAAAAGGGATGCAGTAATATTTAAGTATTGTTGTCGATTTTGTACTCCTCGAACCACTTCGGATATTTCCTAGTAGGAAGGAATGCTGTTAAATGTATTGTTATTTCCGATTAAGTATATATTTTTTTATATTCCCACTTGGAAGATTTTATCATGCGATACTCCTTAGTTCTCTTATTTCGTTATCCTATTATTGTGCAAAATATCCACCTAAAGACTCTTCCATATAACATTTTAAGTTCTGAAGAATTTTCATACACTATGATAAATGGTAATTATAGAATACGGATTACATCTCCACTATTGCCTTTATTCAGAATGATTAGAAATGATTCCATTAATATCACAAGATTTTAGTTTCGTTTCATTCATGCTGATTGGACACTTGCTTCATAATTATATATCATTCTGTTTTGTTCTTTCAGATGATTTCCCAGATTGTGATCTCGCGGGTTTAAAATGTTTGGCTGGATATTCAAGTAAGTTGGTCTTTCATAAATAAGACGTACTTTAGTGAAAATATTTGATAAAGAAAGCTTGGTTTGTAATTTTAACATACGTCTGTTGTAGTTCATATGTAGTACATACCACAAAAATATTTTCATGGCTCTTACAGGAAGAAAATATACGTACATGGATTGCCATTTAAGTTAATAAAGCTAAATATCTCACACGCGATAACAAAGAATAGTTTCAAACAAAAGTTAAATAACATTAAATGAGTTAGCGAATTGTATTATTTATTTTTTAGTAGGCGAACATTTTTAACGTCATTTGAAGGACACCTAATTTAAAATATAAAACTATATTATTTTTTTAAAGAACTTTGGAACATATACTATTCTCCTCAGTAAGTAATTGCACTAATATTTTACAAATATAAAATTATAACACAAAGATATAGTTTTTTCAGCATCGATTTTTTTAAAAAAATAGACAATATAGTGAGGTTCTCTCCGATTGTTTTCTCGTAGTTTACTCGGTCGCCTTCTAAGAAAACGTTTCTGGTTTGGTGGCACACTTTGAAGTCGTTCTGGTTCACTTTAAGCTTTAGGTGCAGTCCTCATAAGCTCATAAAGCAAAATATTTACGTAAAAACTGTTTAATTCAAAGAGTTTTACACATTTACTAAACACACATCATTCACGTCCACGTGAACAATAGAACGACAGCTATACTTAGAGAGGGATTGCGCAGGGAGGGGTACCTGTGATTGTATGATGGAGTTAAGTCACCTGGTTGAAACACTATGAATATTTTCTTAAATAATGCACATGATGCAGAGGAAGAACGGTTTGCTGCAACCATCCATCGTCCTTTTTATTTGTAGCCGTCTGTGATTCCAAGTAGTTTAAACTACAAATTTTACACCTCCACCCCCAATATCTCAATTTCAAATTATGATCTTACAACCAAACACCATTGGCCATTGGTCTACAACACCATAACCCCCAAAACAGATCCTTTCCAGCCGTGACAACAAAGCTAACTAGTCATTTTAGAAAACCTTGAGGTTAATTTATATCATTTTCATGTTTTTGACTCTCGATGTTCTAGGCGTGTCCATACAAGTTTTATTTAATTTTACGCATGGCTGAGTGGTGACGGCTCGATGGAACGGACGAAGGAGAAAAATACATGAACGCACGAACACGCACACACACACACACACACACACACACACACACACACACACACACATACATACGTGTAGACTTGGTCTTGTAAGGACCGAGTGAGTGTACATATGCTGTTGGAACCACTATAATTTGATAAATTAGCATATTCACGTTCATCATAAGATGTCGAGAACATGAATATGATTACAAATACCACTGTGGTTTTTGAAAATTTTCATTAATGCAGTTTTCCTCACGAAAAAATAGTTACTATTCTTGTTGGAACCTGGTACTAATATCACCTTACTAATTTACGTGTTGTAATTTTAATATATTTGCATCCTTTGTGGGTACGAATCAGCATTGCACAACTCGTCCAACCAATCACAATTCTTGTAGGTCACATTGTTTCTTCCTGTGTGTAAGCAGCTATGTGCCAAACCGAATTGGGTAAAATGTTGTGAAATGCGCTTGAGGGCGTCAAATGAGAGCGCGTAGCTTGCACGTCTCTGTGCAGCGAATTAGGAGGGGGGAGAGTATTTCTCGCATTGGAGTTAAGGAAGGTATTAACTGCTGTGCAGTCAGGGCGTATTTAAGGGGTTTTACCCCAACTGTGGAATTGAGGGGAAAATACACATTTGCCTTAATTGCTGACTTTTAAATATTACTTTGCATACTTTCTTGTTTTATATGACGATTTCACAAATCAAAACTTGTGCGGTCTATCATGTTGCAACGATGGGAAGCGTAGTTCGCTTCCAAGCGACACGCAATAGGCAATAAGGCGTCAAGCGATACATGTCGTTTGGAAGTAATCAGTAATCAATTCACCCTTTCGAACCGAAGAGACACGACACGCCGCACGTGTCGCTTGTCGGTTACGTGTCGCACGGAATGGTCCATTTTATAAATATCATGCATTGTGCATCTTCGTTATGTTGTTTCCGCATGAGCGGTGAATGTTTACTTTAGATTGAAGGGTCTCGTGTTGCTTGTCGATTGTTGCCTACCGCTTGTCACTTAGATCTGAAATTTTCTTCAAGGGGTTAGAGGGAAATTCTGACGGAATATACAAGCGACACTGGGGTTTCACATCGACATGAGACAACGGTTACTTTAGCTTTTCGCTCTAAAACATTCACTGCATGCACAAACAACAGACGGAGGCGTGATGATGCACAAAATAGCGAATTAGAGTGACACACATGCGACAAGCGATATTCGCAGCTTGTCGTTCCGCATAAATTCGAAACGTTGCCTTGATTACTGAGGCGACAGGCGTTACGCTTATCACGTTGCTTTTCGGTCTACCGAAGCGACAAGCAACAGTAGCTAGTCCAATCTGAAGCAAAACATTCACAGCGCTTTCGCGAAGAAGAGCACAAGGCAAGATGGTGCATGGTTTTGACAAAACTCTAAAGTCGGAGCGACACGCAAGCTACAAGTGACACGTGCAGCTTGTCGTGTCGCTTTTGTTCAAAAGGTTCAATTCATTATTACTGAGGGTTTAATTACAAGTGACATGAATCGCTTGTTGCCTGTTACGTATCGTTTGTGGCTTCAGTGTGAAATTTCCCTTACAAAGCCAGAAGCTGGAAGCGGCAGGCGACAAGCGATGCGGGAAATTCACACAGGAGCTACAAGCTACAAGCGACACGACGCACAGTAATGAGAAAACGGGCAAGTTAGAGCGACACAAAAGGTCCAAGCGACATGTGCAGTTTGATCTGTCACTTCTGTTGGAAAGGTTCACTTGATTACTGGAGGTTCGTTTCCAAGCGACTCGTGTCGTTTGTCGTTTGTCGTTTGTCGTCTGTCGTTTGTCGCAAGGTGTGAAATCTGTCTAAAGTAAAACATTCACTGCGAACAACGGACTGAGACAACATGATGATAAAATCTCAATTCGAGCAATACGCGATCGACAAGCGACACGGGCTGGTTGTCTTGTCGCGTGCCTCTTCCCTCTCGAAGCTACATTAATCCTAGAACACTATTACAGTGTAACTCGCGCTACGTAAATTTTACGTACATGAAGGAATCGATTTTTAACACAACCTCTACATCATGAAAACGAGATGACGATTGTTAATGAATATTATTTTCTTTATTTTCTTTATACTAACTTTACTTAGTCGCGTCCTCTTCTACCTGCCGGTGTCGAGGGGTTACAGAGAGTTCTCCAGACGTTTCTGTCCATCGCCTTTTCCTGTGCCTCTTTCCATCTTATGCTTCGTTTCTCCAAAATCTCTTTGACACTCATATTCCATGTCTTTCTTGGTCTTCCTTTTGGTCTTGTTCCTTGTGGACGTGCTTCCCATATCTGCTTTGGCAGTCTCGTCTCACTCATTCTGCTCAAATGGCCGAACCATCGGAGTTGATTACGTTCAACTGTTTCTTGTAGTGGCTGAGCATTTAAAGATTGCCGGATGGTTTGATTCCTTATCCGATCTTTCCTGGTTTTCTCACTTATTCTTCGAAGGTACCTCATTTCCATTGTTTGTACACTTTGCAGGTGTTTTCCAGTCATTGTCCAATTTTCACTGCTATATGTAAGTGTTGGTATATAAATTGTTTTATATACAGTAAATTTTGTTTGAGTAGATATTTCTTTTTTGCCTATAAATCCTCGGTTTATCATTTGATATAGCTTTCCTGTCTTCATGATTCTATCTCTTATTTCTTCCTCTTCTTTTCCTTGACTCTTTATAATTACTCCAAGATACTTGAAATTTGTTACTTGTTCTAAAGGTTTGTTATTCAGTTTTATATTATGGTTTGTCTTTTCTCAACTAATTATCATTGTTTTAGTTTTCTCCGTATTTATTTCCATATTCTTTTTCTTTAATTCTTCATTAAGAATATTTAGGTTATATTGTAAACTAGCCTGTGTATTAGCTATTAGTATAATATCGTCAGCTTTATGAGCTCTGTTAGTTTAATTGATTTCATATTCTAGTATCCTAAATGAAATTGTTTCATTCTTATATGGCATTCCTTTATTACTTCATCTAATAGGATTATAAATAGATATGGTGATAGTATATCTCTCTGTTTAACTCCTGTTGTTATTTCGAATTCCTCTGACTGGTGGTTTCTCGTCCTCACGTAGCATCTGCATCCTTTGTACCAACTTTGGATTGCTTTTATTAGGTTTTTATCCACTCCTTTCTTCTCTAAAGATTTCCATATCTCATTCCAAGGAACTCTATCAAAAGCCTTTTGTAGATCTATAAAACATACATGTGCCTTTTTATTGTATTCTATTGTCTTGTCTGTTATTTGTTTGAGGGTGAAAATATGGTCTTGTACACTTCTTGCTGGTCTAAAGCCTGCTTGACTTTCTTCCAATTGCTCTTCGACATATTTTCTGTGTCTGTTCTCTAGAATTCTTGAATATATCTTCCCTGGCACACTGAGCAATGAGATTCCCCGATGGTTTCTGCATTATCTATTATCCCCTTTCTTGAAGATTGGGATTATTACTGATATCTCCTATTCCTTCGGTACAGTTTTCTTTTTCCATATAGCATTCAATAGGTTCAAAACAGTTGCTCTCCAGCATTTCCCATGTATTTAAGCATTTCTGGTGTTAAACCATCATGTCCACTAGCCTTACCTAACTTCATTTTCTTTAATGCTGCTTTTAATTCTTCTACTTCGATATCATTTATTTCCTCTTCTTCATCCTCCATTTCTGTATCTTCTGTTCATTCGTTTCCTGTTTGAACCTCCGTCCTGTTAGTTTGTGTTTCATCCTTCAGCAATTCTTCGAAGTATTCCTTCCATATTTGCATGATTTCTTCTGGTTTTGTTCTTAGTTTACCATCTTTTCCTTTTATGTATTTTAATGGGCATTCTTTATCTTTTCTCATAGTCTTTAAAACTTTGTAGAATAGTTTTTGATTTTCTCGGCTGTTCTCTTCCATACTTTCCCCAAATTTTCTCCATGAGTTCCTTTTAGCCTCTAACACTTTCTTTTTGACTATATCCCTTTGCTTCCTATACTCTTCGAAGCTTTCTAAATCATTAATTGATAGGTACTTTTTCCGCAGTATTTTCTTGTGCGTGACTTCTTCTTTCAGCTCATCTGTCCACCATGCCGTTCTTTTCATTTTGTTTCCAATGTATGTTGTCCCGCAGCTTTCCTCTGCAGACTGTATCAAAATCTTATTAAATTCATCCCACAATTTATCTACATCTCTTTCTTCCTTTTAATGTTTCTCTTGTATCTTTGCTTAGTTGCTGATATTTTTCTTTAACTTTTGTATCTTTTAATTTATATGCCGTTATTCTTATTTTATTTTGTTTTTCCTGTCTTCTTTTTTGTTTACTTTTAGCACTCTACTTCTTTGTACTACTCTTTCCATTATTAATAGTTTATGGTCACTCCCAATTTCCGCCCCTCTTTTGACTCTGGCATCTCTTATCTTTCTCATCGTTTTTCCCTCTACTATGAAATAGTCAATTATAGATTTTTCCCTTCTTGTTGGTTCTTCCCTAGTGTATTTATGGATTTCTTTATGTGGGAATTTAGTATTTACCACTACCATGTCATTTGTTACACATAATTCTAAGATTCGTGTACCTTTATCATTTAATGTCTCTTCTCCATGTTGTCCTATTACTTGTCTCCATTCTTCCTTATTGTTTCCTACTCTTCCATTTAGATCTCCTACTATGAATACTTCTTCCTTTCTTTCATCTATGATTTTCTGTAGTGAATCATAGAACATGTTTTTATTATCTACTGTATCATCTTCATTTGGACCATAAACTATTATCATTGCTATATTTTCTTCTTCTTCTTTAATGTTTACAATCATTATTCTCTCACTTATGAACCCCCAATCTATTATATTGTTTTTCTTTTCTTCGTGGATCAGAAGAGCAACCCCTCCTCTAGATCTTTCCATTCTCGGTACTCCACTATATATCAGTACATATCCGTCATCTAACTCAATTTCTCCATTTCCTTTTTTCTTGGTTTCAGTTAGGGCTAAATATTTTACTTTGGTGTTCTTCATTTCTTTTACTATTTCAACTTCTTTTCCATTAAGGCCTCTGATGTTCCAAGTTCCAAAAGTCATATACCTTAGTCCTCGCCAATTATCTTTCCTATTGATCCGTCCGGCCAACTCTCTGTCTTTTCTTTTTATCATCTTTATTTAAGAAGTGTAGGGATTGGCCTGCAGCTTCCTAGCATAGTGAAGGGGCTGCCTTCTTGTTACTGCTATGCCAGCAATGGGGTTTGGATGTTTCTCCCCTTTTTCTTTTGTGGTCTCTATGCTCCAACCTCCACTTCCTAGGAGGACCTGGGATTTTCTGATAGGGGTTTACTCCCCTTAGAAGGATCGGCTTTTCTATGCCTAAGAGTTCCTTCCACCCTTTGGTTTTCTGTTGGGGTGATCTTCCCCTAACCTTTAGAGATCCCTCTCCTCCCTTCAAGCCAGTAGGGGCAGTGCTTACTTAATGGCGGCATTTTCTCGCCATGTCGTAGTGCTGTTATGGGGCTTTTCTGGGATTTTATGAGGATGATCTTGCCATAATCCTTCCTCCCCAGACCTCAAATCCACTACCGCCTCGGTCCGGGACTGCTTATTTGGTATTTCCTTATTCGCAGCTAACCACCATATCTGATGGCCGTTCGCTATCCGCCACCTGCGACCCGCCCTGATGCTCGCCCTGGGTTATTTTCTTTATATTGGAGTTATATTGTTCATTTCAAAATGTATAAACATGGTTTTATTAAACACAGAATATTTTAAGAGAATGTCTTGATTGGAACGCCCCTACGTAGATTATGAATAAATCACCACAGAACACGACATTTCCAGATTTCATAGCTGCCAACACTTAATCCCTGCAACTGTTGAGGATATGAAAGGGAGAAATTTTGTGCGTGTGATCATGCAAACCAAGATGAGTTTATTTCCTTTATCTAAAGAAATATGTAATTTTGCAAGCCCGAATCAGATCACTACGGTGTCTACTGTTCAATATCATATTTACACAGATCATAGCACCTCCGCCACTTATATTTTGTCGATCATTTCTAAACATGATGAAATGTTTGTCGAACGGAAATTCAGTGTCATCTAAAGTGTCATTTAGCCAGATTTCGTTAAACACTAATCAGTCATATTCAGTTAACTCACTTAAATTAATAGCACTATCAGAGAGTTTGTTTTTATGCTCTGTATGTTCTGATAATAAACACAGAAAGCTGTTTCATTCTGTGTCGAAGGGCCAGGGTTCAAGTGTATGTCGCCGCACATGAGCGCGAGGCTGAGCAGATGAAAGTGACGATGGGAGACGGTTTGTTACCTCGTGGTTGGTTCCTTTGGGTCGGTGGCCGCGCCATGGTTGCAGATAGTCCAGGAACAATGCTAGCTGGAGGAAATATATAGCCCCTATCTCCAAGATTTAATCCATCAAGTCGAGCGTCAAAACTCAAAACTGACCCACTAGAATACAGTTCTCCACATATACGGCGTTCATGCACGGAAATATATATTAAAAAAAACAGTAGAACAATAACACCTTTCGCGGAGAGAAAAAAACATGTTTCGGCTACGTCCCGCCATCTTGTCTGACAGAAGAAAGATGAAATATTCAGAAAATTATCAAATTAAGTTTGTTGAATTACGCAAAAAAATAAAAAAGTATGATAAATATAGCATATAAAATATATGTATCAGAAATAGAGAAATATTTAATAAGCAACACCAAATTTCTTTGGAATTTTGTAATAAACAAGAAGAAAACAAAGAGGAAACTTGTTCATATTATGTATAAGGGTTATAGATTCGAAAGGAAAGTAGGGTATCATATACGTAACAGCTATTTCTACAGACTTAATCTCAGTTGAATCATGTTATAACAATTGTTTGTGGATTTTATGGCGTTAGACGACGTTTCAGTACAATTTTCACCGCAACCCGGTTTTTTCCACCTCGTAAATTGCAGATATGCTACGATCTTACGTTGTAAAACTTAACCTATTTACTTTTTTACGACCTCTTACGGGCTAAATTAACCTACAAGGGTTGTTTATTATTATTTTTTCTTGTTATATCATTTTTACCTTACGACCTTTTACGATCTTACGTGATATAACTTAACCTATTCAGTATTTTTACGGCCTTTCACGAGTATATATATATATATCCTTTTTGTTTACAATCCTTTACGGACATATCCAACCTTCATTAGAATCGGCTGACCTATAAGTATGCATGTCTTTTCTAATTCAGAAGAACAGATTTTGACCAAGTGTAACCGTTTTCAAGATACGTTCACTTCCTGACGACATTTTGAATTTCTTTCAGCCAGTGAGGGCAGAGGTCATCGAGACGATCCTAACGCAAAACACACATGTTCATACGATCATCCTCTCGAAAGTTACGAACGATCGAATAAAAAAATCGGCAATTGGCCGACCCCTTGACCACAGGACCACTGGTCATCAATAAACAGGGTTTATAACGTGGGGATTTTTCGAGTTACCGCTTTCGATATACCTTATGAATTTCCGAAATGTTTTCGGAAGGGTCATGGAATTTTGATAGGCAACGACAGAGCAAAACTCGGATGTTGGAATTTTGATAGGCGACGACAGAACAAAAACTCGGATTTTGTAATATTCTGAAGACTTTTTTTCAGTACGTCAACATTTTTTTCTTAAATATTTTAGTATTTTGAATTTTGACAATTTTGAACAATTTTTCATGATTTCCATATTGAATATATTTGTTCTTAATTTTCTAACTTCTTGGCGTTAGAGCTGCTCCGTGACCCTCTCATTTTTGACATCTTTATAGCAAACGGGTATGAATTAGTGTACAAAATATTTTTTTAAGTCTAAGTCTGTTATTAGTGAAGGTGGTGGCTGTCGACTTGTTAATCACTCGTCTATATACTTAAAAATTACGTTTATTCTAATTGTTATAGTCCAGTGACAAAGTTGAAAGCAAAAGTAGGATACAGAGAGTTTCGAGCATGGATGTTATACATACACCTTCCAATCCTCATTTTCACATTCAGCCAATGAAAGAAAGGTAACATAAAAAAAAGAAAAACACTTTACACTACACAGGCGTGACTTTCTTCAAAAGTCGCATTATAGAATTGTCCATAGATGTTAAAATATTTATGAATTAAGTAATGATAATGGTATAAGATTAATTACTTTTCCAACCTCAAATAATTTATTTGTGAAAAGTACCATTTTCTTCTGGCCATCTCCAGATAATCAGATATATCATATTCTCATTGATAAGTGAAGGCATACTAGTTTACTTGACGTTCGCTTACATAGAGGTGCTGACTATGCAAGTGATCATTATTTGGTAATTGCTAAATTAAGAGAAAGACTCATAAACAACAAAATCTAAAGGTTCAAAAATATAATACAGGAAAACTTGTTAATGGAAGAATTAAGAAAAATTACCAAATGAAACTGTCAAATAGATTTGATGCAGGATTTAAATGAAGATGAAAATATAAATGAAACAGACGAAAATAAGAATTGGGAGCACATACGTAATGCAGTAGAATAAGCAGCTACAGAAAGTAGAGGATACTATTAACCAAGTGATAAGAAATCAGGCTAGACTTAGGTGGTTAAATAACTCTGATGATACAAATCTAAGGAATTATAATAGAATAAAACGAGAAGTTAACCGCACATTTAGAAGTAAAAATGAGCAAGATTAACGAAATTGAAACAATCAGCAAAAAACAAAAATATCAGAGAATTTTACAAAAATGTAAATGAATTTAGAAAGTGGTAGCAAACTAATGTAAAGATGATAAAATGTAATAACGGTGATTTGCTGACTGATCCCAGCCATAATTTAAATAGGTGGAAGAACTACTTTAATGACCTCTTAAATGTTCATGTTGGAGATAAATCAGAAGTAAATGAAGTCCACACAACAGAACCTTTATATCCAGAACCTAACTTGACTGAAGTTAAAGATGCTATTAAAAGGCTAAAGAATAACAAAGCACCTGGCATTTATTTAATACTAGCTGAGTTAATTAAATAAGGTGGAAAATCGTTAATATGTTAAATACATAATTTAATTTGTTTAATATGGAATATAGAAGAAATCTCTCTACAGTGGAAAGAATCCTTAATTGTTCCTGTGTTTAAGAAAGGTGATACAATAATTGCCGGGTAATTCCTCTACTCTTCAGCAACATATAAAATATTATCTAACATTATTTTACAAGACTAACCCCATATGCTAATGAAATTGTAGGTGATTATCAGTGTCGATTTAAACGTAACAGATCAACTGCAGATCATTTTTTTCTCATCAGACAGACATTTGAGAAGAAGTGGTAATATAATCAGAGTGTCCATCAGCTATTCATTGATTTCAAAAAGTATATGATTCGGTCAAAATTGATAAATTATATAATATATTAGTCGAGTTTGGAATACCTATAAATATTGTTAATATGATAAAAGTATGAACCAGTGAAACAGAAAGTAAAATTCGTGTAGGTGTTAATATGCCTGACAAAATGTACAATTCATGATTGATTAAAAGAAGGATAAAAGATGCATTATATCCATTGCTTTTTAATTTTGCCTTAGAATATGCTGTAAGGAAGGTAAAAGAAACTAATGAAGTACTAAAATTAAAAGATGTGATTCAGCTGTTAGCATATGCAGATGATGTACGTAGACTTACTAGGGAATGATGTAAATATAATTAAGAATAGTGCTTAAATATTTCCAAAAGCAGCTAAAGAGATAGGTTTGGAAGTTAGCAAAGAGTAAGCTAAAAATAAATGCTTACAGGCCGAAACCAAGTGATAACAACTCGTTTGAACCAGTTTCCAAATTCAAATACATTGGAGTAATAATTACAAATGAAAATGTTATTTAACGTTATATCGTTTACCGGAACTTTGAAACGTTTTGTTTAGAACGATGGAACATACTGTAATCCTCATCTCCACTATTAGTCAAACTTGACACGAAAATCGGTAAAATAAGTGAGAACGAAAAAAAAAATAGAATCATCCGCATCGTGTTCTTTAACCGACCTGTCCCCGGAATGCTACATAAAATTTTCAAAAATTTTATCGGATGAAGATGACAACACTCTTTGAATGATCGACATTGCTGAAATTTCTCCGGCGTTCTGTAGATATTCACGAAAAGTTTCATTTATAAAATTGTAAGGAGATTAATTGATAATCCAGAAATCCCGATTGTGATAACGGGAAAGATGATCGCGATTCTCGACGAATATGATAAGACGAAGAAGAATATTAGGAAATTAATTGATGAAGGTATCATGGGAACAAGATAAATATGATCTGATTTAATAATATTATAGCACTAAGTGCCTTGTATTCTTTTTTCGTTCGTAACAAAGTTAACAAATTAGATAGAGGATAGCAATCCAATTACGGATTTTGTCATTTGACATCCTTAACGAAGCATGTTCTAAAAAATAAAATTATTGGAAATTTCCAGTGCGATATACAATATGTTCGTCTCATTTCGTAAGTCATCTTTATAGCCACGATGAACTTAGGATGCAGAAAGTGTATACTGGTTGTTTCCAGCACATCTTGTTGGTTGTTTTATATTTTCTTGGTCGAAATGCATCGCTACTTTTGTTCTTACGACCTTTTACGGGCTAAGTTAACCTACAAGGGTTATTTTTGCATATGTTTTTCTTCCTATGACTTTTTACGATGCTATGTGATATAATTTAACCTATTTGCTTTTTTTACGATCCTTCACAAGTTAGAAAACATACACATCTTTTGACCTACTTTTGAAGTAGGTGAAACGCTAGGAGCTGGCAACATACATTGACCTACTTTTGATCTTACAACCTTTTTCGGGCTAAGCTCAGCTAAAAGGAGAAAAAAGGGCACGGTAGACTCCGGCAACAAGTAGTGTAGTAGTGTATATTAATATCTTTAACGCCATCATAAGTAAGAATGTCATCATAAATAAGAAGAATCCTCAGAGTAATCTTCTACGATGTATTTTTTTGATTTTTCATGTTATGTTTAAACCTCGAAATAATCATAAATTTGGTGGACCAAACAACCCTCCCCCTTGAACATTGGAACCCCAAATTTCGTACACGTACTCTACATCCTCGAAATCTCGACGTTTTTGCATTTTTTTTAACGCGGGACTGTTAAAAATTTCAGAGGTCTCCGGGATACAGTCGCGTTTTTTGAATTTCGCGGAATTTTTGAAAGGCGATGACAAAGCCATCTATGAGCAACACTTGAATGTTGGAATTTTCTGTCAACTTTCTCAAAACGTGGACTGTTTATTCCTTTCCTTAGTGAACGGGTTAGGTGAATTCCAACGACGACAACATGAACTTAGTGTATTTCACTAAAATATGTCTTTAACTATTGTCATTTAGGAACAGCCATCTCCTTGTGGTAAGTTTCGTACTAGCCAATTTGAAAATTGAGTCAAATATAACAATGGAAGTGGCGACTGAAAGTTCGGAAAAAATAAAAATAGGTACAGGTTTCACCTTTCTGGTTAGAATTGGTTGGTTTAACTTTCCAAGGCGTATTTTGCATGTTTTAAAAAATATATAAACACGTTGAATTATTTTGCATGATCGGATTTTACTGGATGCTCCCGAGAAATTCTATATAAATAATATACCTGAAAATTATATCGCATTTGGCACCATAGCCCTTTAACATGTTTTAAAGCTATATTCAAAAAATTATTTCAATTTTAAAGGAGTCTCCTAATTTTTTCAATCACAATGCATGTTTTTTTAAAAAATATTAACTCTTTGATTTTTTTATTTTATGTCCCCTAGAAATTCTATATAAATAACAAACCTGAAAATTCTATCGTATTTGCGACCATTGTCCTTTAACTTGTTTTCGACAAATTATTTAAAGTTTAAAGGTGTTTCCTAGTGATTTCGACCAGATTGAATTGTGACTTGATCTAGCGTTTCGTGTTGTCCCCAAGAAAATCTATATAAATAACATACCTACAAATTTCACCGTGGTTTACTTGATTTTTATTCTTGTTCATTTTCTGCGAAATATCATGCTAGCACGAAAAAGTTTGACAAGTGTCAAGCTAGTGTCGATAATTCTCGTTGGGCCCGACATCAACGTAAATGCGCACCGGAAAAAAATGTTAATTTCTAAGCCCCGTCTTCAATGCGGAAAGAAAATTAGAATTAACAACCTAAACAGAAACGTTAAGATTTGCAAAACGTCAATTCTCGAAGCAGCAACGACTAGTTCTGAAAAGATAAAGTGACAATCCTGTAACTGAGTCACCCAAAGCAGAACAGAGTAAGAAGTTGCCGTTTGAATTCAAACTATGTCGATCTGCTTTAGGTGCACAGCTCAAAGACTTCAATTTCAGATCAGAGGCATGGTCTGACATCAGTGGCGCCTTGGGTGAAATGAAATCTTCTGTAGTTGACTTTCTGAAAAACGAACTCGGAAATTGTCCGATTAGATTTTATCTCATTCTATCTTCTGTGTATCGGAATTCCGATGTTGAGAGAGACACATTCCATCATTTCTCGAAAACCCAAACTCTGTATTTGTCCGATATTAGTAATTTAAGCGTCATTTACAATCGTCTAATTGACGAAATGGTTACAAAGCACGAAGAGTTCGAGGCTAATGGTTCAGGTTGGACGTTGTGCGGAGTTCATCATGATTTAGAGTTGAAAGTGAGTCATTTCACGCCTCTTTCGAGAACCTCTCACGAATTACAGACGAAACTTAATCAATTTGTTCACAATTCAGCATCTAGTTACATTCTCGTTCCACAGGACATGCAAAAGAGAAACGCCGTGTTGAATATTCAAAACAATGACGATAAATGCTTTCTCTGGTGCGTCTTGGCCTCTTTGCATTCGATTAATTGGACATTACAAGCAATATGCAGATGAGCTTCAATATACCATAGGGGGTATCGAGTATGCAGTTGCTCTTAAAGATATATCAAGATTCGAAACTCGTGCACGAGATGCAGAAAGCAATCTGTTAGATATCAATGTGTATTCATTTACATCACTTATGCATGTCGTACATACCGTCAGTATAAGCAATGTTGATGATGACAATGCTCGCGTAAATAAATCTCCTTCTCTTTTCCGACGAAAATGTCCATCACTACTGCCTCATTCGTGCACGTTCACGATTGGTCAAAAATCAAACAACCAAGCATGCAAGGAAACATCGAAGTTTGTCCAATATACTTAACCACTTTCGACGATCGTGTTCAACTTAACCATCGAAAATACGCCTGACGTCAAATTGCTGCTCAAAAACTTGGCGGACACAAAATCTATTGTGGTAAGAATAAACCTGTGCTAATGTTGATGCCAAAAGCAAAAGAGATCGAAGATTTAAGGATGCACATGGCCTTGCTTGAACATCTGGCTATCATCATCGCAGATTTCGAAGCTTTCCTCAAACCACTCTCCTTTTGCTAACCCGATCCCGACATTTCCTCCACCACACCTTACCAATTACATGAAGCAAATAGTTTCGGTTACGTTGTCGTACGGGAGGATAGAATAGATGAGCCTTACGTATACCGCGGACCAGACGCAATCGAACATTTCCTGCAAAAGATGATCGAAGTGGTTAAACAAATTGGCAGCATCTTGCAAATATCGAAATCGATGCTTGCATTATCTACTAATGAACTTCAAAATTATAATAACACTGATCTTCACAGATGAGAACCGCAAAGTATTTCACCATTCGCATACAGACGGCCGTTTCATCATTGGAATCTGTAACACATGCAACCTTAAAATCCAAAGACCGATGTTTTTCCCAATATTGTTTCATAATGTATCCAATTACGACTTCCATTGTATATTTAGAAATATTGGATATTATACACAAAAAATAGATATTCTTGCTCAAAATGAAGAACGTTACATCTGTATAAGTAAGAAAGTTAAGATTCCATGAAAAAACAAACCATAGAGATGAGGTTTCTAGATTCGTACAGATTTCTCTCTCTCAGCTTGGACGCTCTCGCGGGTAAACTTTCAGACGAATAATTCAAAATAACTAGAGCTAGTTTTCTCAACTTATATATAGAACTTATTAGACGCAAAGGCATTTACCCATACGAATATGTAACCGATGAATCTAAATTTAATGACAACACTCTCCCTCCTCAAAGAAAATTTTACAGTCCACTCAAAGGTTCAGATATTACTGATGAAGAAAACGAGCTCGCGAAAATAATGTGGAATGAATTGAAATGCAATACTCTTGTGGATTATCACGACGCATAGTAGAAATTAGACGTAACTCTACTCGCAGATGTTTTTCAAGTATTCAGGAAAACGTCAGCGAATTTTTATCAATTAGACCCTGCACATTTTTATTGCCCCCCTGGTCTGGCGTGGTCGGCCATGTTACTCCACACCAAGATGAAGCTGGAACTTCTTTCCGACGTGGATATGTTAATCTTCATAGAGAGAGGGATACTTTGTGGAATGGTGCAATGTTACAAGACACAATCCAAACCCAATAACATTCATATGGCTGAGGATCAAGACGATCCAAACCGATCCTAAAGTTACATATATATATTTACGTTGATGTAAACAATCTCTATGGGCATTTCATGATGGAGAAACTACCTTATGGTAGTTTCCAGTGGGCTGATCCTGCCTCGGTAGATGCTGTCGATATCGACGATAGGGAATATGGTTTGTTCGCAGAGGTGGATCTAGAATTCCCCTACCACCTGCACGACTTGTTTTCGGATTTACCTCTGACACCCGAAATAAAATGTCCACCCGAATCAAAAGAAAATAATCTTCTAATGACTCTTGAATCTTAAAAAAGATTCATCGTCCATTACAAGAATTTGAGATTTTTAATTCGAAAAGGGGTTCGTATAGGGCAATTTCGAAGAGTTCTAAAGATTGAACATTCTCCGTGGTTGCGTCCGTATATCAACGTTAACACTAAACATCGCAAGGCCGCCACTTCAGATTTACACAAAGATTTCTTCAAGCTGAAGAATAACGAGGTGTATGGAAAAACAATGGAGAATGTTAGAAAGCATATAGACATAAAATTTATTTCAGTTATAAATTAATATAGAAAGTTGGTGGCCAATCCTAGATTCAAATCACGAAAAATTTACAACGAGAATCTAGAACTTTGTAATCTCTAAATAAAATTAATGAAATTTAGAAAAATATATTTACGTTGGAGCTACGGTTTTAGATTTGTCGAAACTTCACATGTTCGAATTTTATTATGAAGTACTCACAACCAACAAGCTGAGAAAATTGGCCCTGGATCCCCACGACGACAAGAGATGCATCCTCGAGTGTCGGATTCATACATTGCATTAGGGTCACTATCGTTTGAAGATGACAAGAAATGTATCGAACGTCCATAATGAAACAAAAATAGAAATGCTTACAAAAATAAGTAAAAAAACATGCCCTGGAACTTGTTCGGTTTCAGAAAGCAAATCATCAATGAAACTGCATAACTTAGCATCAATAATATCTTACCTTCAATATTATCTAAAGTCGTATCCGATTATAAATACAACCTCGAATACACTGGCTTGATCCCTTCCCAACCTCCGTCAAGTTTGCTGTCAGTTTCTAACGTCTCTCTCCACGTCTCCAGAAGAAGTACAATGCATCCTATCTTCAATGCTTCAAAATCGCGCCAATGGTCTTGATAAAATCCTTTCCATTTTACTAAAAAACGCCGCTTCTTCTCTCGCTATTCCCTTCTTTATTTTATTAAAGAGATGCTTCAATGAGGGTACATTTCTAGATTCATGGAAGAATGCTAACGTGGTAACATTATATAAATCTGGAGACAAGTGTGCTATTTCTTCTTTAAGGCCTATTTACCATCATTCATCACTTTCTATCGCCTGTGAAAAGATAATAATAAAGGACCGAATCTATAAATTTACCTCTACGTATATATATACAGCACAGCACGGCTTCTTGCCAGGCAGCTCCTGCTTAACCAACTTAAGCATTTTATTATCTGACGCTATCAACGCTATATCTGAAAACTATCAACTGGATGTAATATATCTGGATTTTTCGAAAGCTTTTGACTCTATAAACCACAATTTTCTGCTTCATAAATTATCCCACAGTTTTAGTATTCATGGAAATTTTCTCTCTCTGCTCAAGCACTACCTCCAAAACAAACAACAAAAAGTTGTTCTTTCTGGAATGTCATCTTATCAAGATGTATAGTCTGGTGTACCTCAAAGCAGTGTTCTTGGACCTCTTTTCATCCTGTACCTTCATGATCTTATAGAATATCTTTCCGATTCATGCAAAAAACCTTCTCTTGTTCGCTACAATTGCAAAATATGTAGTAAAATCTCCAATTTCAGTGACATGACACTTGTGTAAAAGAATTGAGATTCTCTAATAAAGTGGTGTGAATTATGGAACTTAAAACTCAACCCTCAAAAATGTACCATGATGACCTTCTCCTTAAAGAAAATCAAATTTAATACTAAATGTTAAAAATACTATATCAAAGAGTTACTGCACAAGAGGAACTGGGAGTCATATTTGACGAGAAACGTTCCTTTTCTGAGCACATCTCTACAGTTACAAGGGGTTCAATGTGTATGCTGGGTTTTCTCTATCTTTTCACAGAAATAAACAACTTGACTGCCCTCAGCACCTTTTACAAATATTTTGTGTGACCTAAAATTGAATACTCTTCTCCGATCGGGTCTATGGAATGCCCCTCAAATTTAGATAGACTTAATTCCGTCTTAAATTTCGTCCTGGAAATTGTTCGACACCAAATTCCGTCCACAAAACACTTGCAAAAGTTCATCCTCTTGCAAATGTTATATATCCAAAATCCTCAAGAGAGGCAAAGACTGGCTGACCATATATTTCTACATAAAGTAGTGAACGGCAACATCAGAAGTGCACGCCTTCTTCAGGAAATTCACTTTCGTGTGCCTGCCTGCTCAACAAAAAACATTCAAATTTTTGCTTCTCAGAAGCCGAGACTGCGCTCTCTGTTCCACAGACTACCAGTAAAAATAATAATCTAGGAAGCCAAATATACATTTTTGAAAATCTGGACAGTTGTAGAAGAAGTAAACTAAAAGTATGTATGTCTCTTAACCACATGTAATTTTATCTATATTATTATCTTTGGCTTTATGTTCTATACAATCGTTCCATTGTAAAATGGCTAACGCTGTATTTGGAATCTTCTATTAAATAAATAAATAAATAAATAAATAACCATAATGCCTAACTATATTTTTTGACACGAAATACACAAGGATTAATATCTTACTGTTTTTAATGTGCTTGCTAGAGATAAACTTTTATTCAAAATACCAGCGAAGGGCCACCTTCGAAACATACAATCACGTTAGTCATTCTATTGAAGCGAAATCTTGCACCCAATGTCTAGGAAGGATATAGTAAACGAGTTCCACAAACCAGCGCGTCGCAATTACAAACGTTTTTCGGTGGTGACAAATGCATAGACGATTTGTGGAAATGTGTTCCCGTAGAAATAAGCAACGATAATTTGAAGAATTTACGTAAAATCAACAAGGGAAACAGGCACCTCCTCACCGTCATAGACACATTTTCAAAATTCGCATGGGCTTTACCTCTAACAACCTAAACGGGAACATGTGTAGTTGATGCATTGAAAATAATTTTCGATTGAAGTGGCAGACGACCTCGATTCCTTCAAAGGCACAACGGGAAATAATTCTACAACCCCGATCGTCAAGAAATTTGTTAACGATCAAAACCTTCATCATTATTCGACCTTCAGTCACATAAAAGCCAGCATAGTGGAAAGTTCCAACCGAACCTTCAAAACGCGCTAGTGGAAACGGTTCACGCTTCAGGGAAATTTCAAATGGATCGACATGCAGAAACTCGTAAGCGATTAAAATCACACAGTTCAAAGCACGATACGAATGAAACCCGTCGACGTTATTAAATCTGACGAACGACGTTTAATTGCTACGGTTTATTGTCGAAAGTACCGTACCACGACCAAGAAAGCTAAACACGAAGTAGGAGATCAGCTTAGGATCAGCAAATTCAAATGTCCGTTCGAGAATGGATTCACAAAAAATTGAAGCACAGAACTTTTTTTTACCGTATTTCGAGTGCTACCTGGAAACCGTAACACGTATATAATAAAAGATAGTTGCGATGACATTGTGAAAGGAAGGTTTTACGAAGAGGAACTCTCCAAAATTAAATACTCCGACACGTATCTCATCGAGAAAGTATTGCGCAGAAAAATAACAAACTGTTGATAAAATGGCTGGGACATTCGGAAAAGAGTTGGATCAATGCAAACGAAATGATATTGTGACGACGTGGAACGCAGTGATGCGTCTACCAGATATTAAATGTCAAAGTAAAAAAAAGGAACGGCGAGTTGTTACCCGATAACATTCGTTGTCCAATAGTAGGTCCTTCTCATTGTGGAAAAACCACGTTACTGGTGGACAATTTTCTTCTCGCACCGAATTGGTTAGATTGGAAGAACATACACCTGTACGTCTTCTCCAAAAGTTTGAAAAAACCGAAATATGAGCAACTCATTAATTTGTACTAGAGACTAGACATATCTATCTTCGAATCGGTAATAAAACCACCCGACTGCTGTCACGAAAATTCTGTCGTGGTCTTCGGCGATGTAATTTTAGAAAATAAGAATTAAATTCGCAACATTTTCACTCAAGGTCGTCACAGGAGAATGAATTGATTTTATCTAGCTCAAACGTTTCCCAATATTCCAAACCAGTTAATACGCGACAACGCTAATCTTATTTGTTTGTTTCCCCAAGATCACACTAATGTCAATCATGTCTACGATGACTACGTGGGAGGAGATTTAAACTGCAACGAATTTTCAAAATTCAGCTCTTCTTGTTGGAACAGTCACAATTTCGGATTCGCTACAATCGACATGACTCGAAATTCCAGCGATGGGAAGTAAAGGAACAAAATCAACGAAATTGCGAATGTTGAAACGTCACACGACATTTAAAATAACCCCATATCAAAAGAAAATGACAAAACCAATAATCGAAGACAATCTGAAATTGCGCAATTACCTTTTGAAACGTTTCAATGGTTGGAAATCCGATAATCATGGATTCTACGGAGAGAAGAAACGAAATGGCCAATCTATCATCGACGTCATAAGTGGTCTCGGTAAGGAGATTAAAAATGTCACGAAACAGAAGAAGGATCTCATGACGGAACTCGTACATCTTGCCGCTCGAAATTATGAAGATTTTCCTCCAAAGCCTTTCTCTAGCATTCACACTCCTCTCGAACTCAGGCAACGGCCGAAACGTCAAGCCATAGGAAGCACTTCATTATCTTCGTATGGGATGGTGTTGGGTCCGTAGGCTAGAGATTAAATGAGGACCGCGAAATTGGACAAGGACGGGGTGTTCGGATTGTACCGGAGCATGTAAACTAACGAAGGATTCATTTGGAAAAATGGAAAATAGAAAGTCACATTTGAAGGAGACTACGTAAAAATTAATTTAGGTGAAAAATATAGTTGGTCCAGGTACCCAGGTACGGTTGGACTTTAGGAACTCATCACAAAAAAATTATCCGAAAGATTACACGGACGAAGATTATCAATGTTACACGGACATGCGGACATTTTAATATTGTCGGATGTTATGTATCAAAACATCGACGCCACTGAGAAATCTGGCAAATCCAGCAGAGGAGAAAAATACAGAAATCTCAACAAACCTATTTGGAACGTTATAAAAAGTGGAAGCGGCGTCAAACGCTACAACATCCTACCGACGGAAATTATGTGGATTGACGAAGTTAGGAAACTCGTGGATCGTTTACTTCCCATAGGAGGCGAAAAAATGCAGGTAATCGTAACCTTAACAACGAGTGAATCCGGGAGTGAATCCGTTGGACGCCACATGCAAAGATCACGACATCGGTGTTTGGTGTTGTTTTTTTAAGTCCACTTTATGCGCAATTAGGCTAAGATCACGACATTGCTTACAACACTCAAACAAATCTAGATGCACGTCACGAAGAAGATAGAAAATTGGAACATGCAGCATTCGGGAGATTCAGCAGCAGGGACGGTTCTCTGGGTGAACGGGTTGCAGCTTTAGACACGACCATCGCCATGAACACAAAACGAAAATGGGGATGAAGGCTATAAATAACACCCCTAAAAAATGACACAACTTCCTTCCATACTGTTGTATAACACATTTACATTCTTTTTCGATAAAGTTACAGGAACATCGAATTGTTAAAAATAAAGCACGAATTTCATCAAGAGTACAAAATGGTTCTCATGGACCACCTTCGGAAAATACGCGGCACAAAAAACTCGACGCCTTTTTTCGGGCTGCAGGGAAAACAATTGGACGATAGAATGAACGAGCTTCACAAGGCCAGACAAGGAATGAGACGATACACCGGCGATTGTAATAGGTCCAACATAGAAACAGGTAGCATCTTCGCACACCTCATCGCGTTGTCACAAGCACGAACTTTCCTCTTCGACTCCCACGATATATAAATAACCGATTGTCAAAAATAAAATAAAAATTATCACTTGAAACTAGTGAGACAAATAAAAGTTTTCCCGGAATATATATATATATATATAAATGACCGATTGTCAAAAATAAAATAAAAAATATCACGTGATATGAATGAGACAAAGAAAAAGTTTTCAGAGAGTATATATATATATAAATAACATAGCGTCATCATGAAGCCCAAGGGTGTAGTTTACCTAGTACCGTAATCGAATCTCAAAAATCTGGGTGCCCTTGACGGTTTACTCACCAAGAAACAAAGCCAAAAGAAACGTTCTTGCTTGTCCAAAGGGCACGGAATGAAAATGTTGCTCAGCACTCTTCAATTAAAAAGATTTCAGCGTTCGAGAAAAAAAAAACACACACACACACGGGAGGTTTCAAATTCAGAATTCCAGTAATTCTAGCGGCTTTGGGTGCCATAGGTAGTTTGGCAGGTGGTAGCGCAGCCATAGCAAAAATCGTAATCTGCTGGAAAAAGAACAAGGCGGAATTGGAAGAACAGAAACGTCACAACCTGGAAATGGAGATGAAAGGTAATGGTGTCAAGAAGAAAGTTTTGAACAATTTTAAACAAGAAAATACAAAACCAATAAATTAAATATTTGGTATAACTACTATTTTTACTAGCCCACGTTTGATTCCACTTAACTGAAACCTTCCAAAACATTCGTGACGAGTCCCAGGTGTTCGGGGAAAATTGACCTAATCACACCCCATTGCTTCGGGCGGGTATCGCGTCCAGGAAGGCAGGCTGTTGAACACAAGGTAACTCAATCTAGGTCGCAGCAGGAAGTGTTTCTTCCGACTCGCGGTACAAGGAAATCTGCCCCAAAAACTCACCAGGTGGCAACAGGGTCAATCCCGAGCAAACCTCTGAGAGCAGAGTATTTATTTGCACTGAAATAATAGCAAGGCAATGGGCTTATTTCCTTTCAACATACAGAGTTGAGCAAAGAATGTGGTGAAACGGGATAAATATATAGTTTACAGTCCCATTTTACCACAGTGGTTAGGATGTAGTTGTTGCTCATGCAGAACCTCCAACACGATACTTCGAGAAACACACAATGCACGCGCAATTGTTTGCGTACTTGTTGACGGGTTCAGTTCAATGTGGTGCAGTACAGCCTCTACCAATTCGGGCGTTCGGCGTCTCATTGGAGCACCACAGTCCTTCTTGTCGGCAGTGAATGTACTTCGGTCTCGGACCGTTGCGTATGCTGTCAAAATGGTATGCGATGGGGTGGCACGTTGTGGATAACGCTCTTAATACAGCCGACGAATAACTCTTCAATTCCCTTTCGCTGCATCATACACAAGGATCATGTCCCTGATGATCGTTTACTCAACCATGTTAATCAGAGATTCACAGCCACGTGAATAAGGCTCGAAGCACGATACCGCTGCAGGGTAGACGTCACGTGCCATCAGGTGACTTTCTGACGTTATGTACTGCCTATCAGGATGTATACCAACACAGGAACATCCGACACATTGTCTTGGATATATCACGGAAATGGTACGTTTCCGGACATGGGTTCCTACTTCACATATTGTCTGCTCAGCAACAGAAACTATACGTTTCAGATTAAATCAATAGGCATGGCTTCCACAGGTAGTTGTAAGAGCTCGCCTGATTCCTTCTCCTGAAGCATTGCATTACACCTGGCACCAGGTATTACACTGCGTATAATGCTTACTTTGGAGTGCCGATGGGCGACCAGGACGAATCGTGGGCTCCACAGGTCATCTCGGGTTCCTGTAAATCACCTTTAGAAGGATAGCTGCGCAGATGACGGAAAGCATGCCTCTTGCAGTTCCCAGAATTCGAAGTTAGCCAAACAACCACCATGACAATTGCTACTTTTGCATGGTAGATTTGTCATCGTTGAAGTATCGAAAACATAAAAATAGAATCCAGTATCCAGATATCCCATCGTCAATTGTTCCTATGCCACATGGCCCTGATTTGCATTTTCCGGAACAACCTGCTCTTACACAGAAGACTCTGCATCACTAATGCGGCATGTACCTGTGTCCGACAGTGACACTGACAGTGACTATGATGATTATTCCAAGAAACCTTATTTTCCAACTCTGGAACTCGATGACATGATTCGTGATCTGGACTGACCAAAATCGAAAGCAGAGATCCTTGCATGTCGACTCCAAGAGTGGAATTTAGTGGATAGCAGCTGCAAGATCACAAAATATTGGAAACGGGACGCGACATTCGCATACTGCAATGAGATCAGTAGCCTGTTTGATGAAATTGGAATATCGCACAATTCCGCTAAGTGGCGTCTTCTCATAGATAGCTAAATTAGCAGTATGAAAGCCGTGTTGCTGCATAATGGCAACAAATTTCTCTCTCTTCCTGTTTTCTACTCTGTTCTATTAAAAAAGAACTACGGCAATGTTAAACAGCTGCTGGAAAAGAGCAAGTACGATCGCTATGAGTGGGATATTTGTGGTGATTTCAAGATGCAAGGGTTTTTACTCACAAAGAATCTATCAGGCCTCCCCGATGTCGCAGTGGTAGCGTCTTCGCTTTGTAATGAAGGTGTCCTGGGTTCGATACCCGGTGGAGACACATTGGTTCGGATCCCACTTTAAACCGTAGGTCCAGTCTCGATTAGCCTTACTGCGCATAAAGTGGACTTAAAACACCAACTCCAATCAAACCAAACAAATTATATATGCTTCCTCTGTGTGTTGAACAGTCGCGCAACTGGGCAACACTATATCCAATGACAGTGGCCTTTGCGGAACGAATTTGTTCCAGAACAACAGATGTCCTATATGAATCTCTTGTTGATTGGAAGAGAGATCATACTGCCTCGTCTCCAAATTAAATTGCGAAAAGCTAAACAGTTTGTGAAAGCCTTGGATGAACAATCAAGTGCTTTGCAATATATACGCTCCATGTTTCCACGTTTATTTGACGCAAAGGTATTTGGTGGGGTTCACTGGGCCTCAGATCAGACAGATGTTGCAATACACAGAGTTTGAAAAGAAAATTATATCTGTAGAAAAAAGTGCCTGGCGACCATTTCGTGATGTTGTAATCAATCCTTACCCTCCCTCAACGAGTCACAGTAACTTACCACCGAGGCACAATAGAAGATATCCCTCTACGTACCAGGCTAGAGGTGAGCAAACCCTGTGACAAAAGAGATTTCACCAAAAATAACGGTCAAGTAAGTACCGGCAACTCCAAATGTATTTCAACAGATCTTGACACTTCGTTGTTTCAATTATGTTTCCGAAAGGTTAGGGGTCTCAGAACCAAAACAAGATAAATCAAACGTCAAGAGTGAATTAATAGGTTCGCCGTGTTTACATCCGAATATAGACTGCATTTTGATTAAACTATGGTTAAACGGATTATGGACTGTTAATATTTGCGTTGTTACATATCACCTTGTAGTAACAAAGACACATACATTTTATTATTTAGGTTCATAGAAATGCACTGTCAACCTGGTGACGCTAAACTTCTGATAAATGGGGACTTTAATCTGACTGATATTACTGGTAGCAATTACAATCCAACTAGTTCATCGGCAGCAACTTATTTCGATTTAAACAGCATTATTAATTTATAAATACTGCAAAGCTTGAACGACATTAAAAATTGAGTAGTAGGACAATGGGGAAGCTGGATCATTAGGAAGAATTGGGGTACCCTACAGGTGCTTTCACCGCGAAGGTACCTGATATTTTTAAAAACGAGTCGTAGCCTTTTACGCTGTATATTTTAAGGGTACCTTCACCGGAAAGCACCTATAGTTTATAGTTAATCCACCAGAGGATAAATAAGGTAAAAATCATATTCCTCCTAATAAATAGTATATTATTTTATTATTAAAAAGTGGATAAACTTCGAACAAAAAAGATGTAATATTATATCCAATTCATCCCCCAATAAAATACAAATAACTGCCCCTATTTTCAAATTAAGGGGGATAATAACAACAAAAACAGAAGGAAAAACTAATCATATTAACCCAGAACCACCTACAACAGATAACAATAATAAGCCCAATATGCCCTTAAATATACCCCACCCCCCATCATCAGAAAAGAATTGAAATGATGTACCTCTATAAGATTTACCAGCTAAATAATAATTTAATCGAAAACTATAAGCTATGGTTATACCCGTAGAAATTCATAATAAAACAAATATTACTAAACTAAAAGAAGATATACTTAATATTTCCAAAATTAAATCCTTAGAATAGAATCCAGCCAAAAATGGTATTCCACATAGAGCAAGACTAGAAACTATTATACAAGAAATAGTCATTGGTATTTTATTAATTAATCCCCCCATACAACGGATATCCTGAACATCCCCTATAATATGAATTACTACACCAGCACATAAAAACAATAAAGACTTAAATATAGCGTGTGTCAACAAGTGAAAAAATGATAACTCCTTTAATCCCATAGATAATGTTAATATTATTAACCCAAGTTGTCTTAATGTAGATAAAGCAATAATTTTCCTTAAATCATATTCAAAATTAGCACCAACCCCTGCTATAAATATAGTTAGCCCAGATAATAATAAAAGTACCCTACCAAAAACAGTATATATCAATATATCTCCAAAACGAATTAATAAATAAACCCCAGCAGTAACCAAAGTAGAAGAATGAACTAATGCAGAAACTGGGGTTGGTGCAGCTATAGCCGCCGGCAACCACGCAGAAAACGGAATTTGTGCACTCTTTGTTATTACAGCAATAATAATAAATCTAGTAATTAATATTATATCAAAATCAGAAACTAATCATAAATAACAAATTTAATTTCATCTACCATAGTTTAATATTCAAGCAATAGATAATAAAATAAATACATCACCAATTCGGTTGGACAGAGCAGTTAATATCCCAGCAGAATAGGAACGAACATTCTGATAATAAATTACTAGACAGTAAGAAACTAATCCTAGCCCATCCCATCCTAAAATAATTCTAATAATATTAGGAGAAATAATTAAAAACATTATAGATCCAACAAATAATAAGACTAAAATAATAAATCGATTTATATTATAGTCTCCCTCCATATAAGAACCTCTATAATTAATAACCATAGAAGAGATATATATAACTAAGCCTATAAAAATTAAAGATATTCAATCGAATAATATTGTTATAATAATGCTAGAACTATTCAAATTAACAATATTTCACTCATTAAAAATCGTAATATCCTTAATTAAAAATATTATCCCTAATAACAATAAAATTATTCTACTAATCAATAAAATAATTGATACTATACTTGTAATAAAAAAATTAAAAACCATTGATTTAAGAACTTTTAGTTACCACTAAGGCCACAACTTACTATTCTATTTAAACTACTTAAATACTTTAAATTCAATGAAATATTGGAGAACAAAAAATAAAAATTTAATGGAAATAAATGACAAAATAATAATAAATATTCACGAATATTACTTCTTCAACAAGAAAATACACCTGAATAATATATTCCATGCTGAGTATAAGAATATAAATATAAAGTATAACCAGCACTTAAAAAAGAAAGTAATGCAACACCCACAAAACTAAAATAAGATCACCCAATAATTCTATTTAATAAACTAATTTCACCCAGCAAGTTAATAGAAGGAGGGGCAGCCATATTAGTAATTCTTAATATAAATCATCACAAAGATAATCTAGGAATATAATTAATTATTCCCCTATTAATTAGTATACTACGACTACCTAATCGTTCATAAGTAATATTTACTAGACAAAATATCCCAGAAGAACAAAGGCCATGTGCTACTATTAAAGTAAGACCACCATTTATCCCTCATGCTCCTATAGTTATAATCCCTATTAAAACAAGTCCTATGTGTGCTACAGATGAATACGCAACCAAGGCCCTTAAATCAATTTGACGTATACAAACAAGACTAATTATTCAAATTCCAACAATTCTAATACCAAATCAAAAAATATTATATTTAATAGCTAATCTCTCGATACAAGAAATAATTCGCAAAATCCCATATCCCCCAAGCTTTAATAAAATTCCTGCCAAAATTATAGACCCACTAACTGGAGCCTCAACATGAGCCCTAGGTAATCACAAATGAACCAAAAACATAGGTATTTTTACTAAAAAAGCAAACACCATTCTAACATATCAAACAAAATAATTTATATTAATATTGATATATCTAAATATATATATATATAGACCACCCACCTTATAATTTATCATAAAAATACCAACCAAAAGAGGTAAAGAAGCAAGTAATGTATAAAAAAGTAAGTATACCCCCGCTTGTACTCGCTCTGGTTGATACCCTCACCCTAAAATTAAAAATAAAGTAGGTACTAATGATCCCTCAAAAACAAATAAAATAAAAAAAAAATATTCTTATAAAAGTTAATATTAATAATAATAATAAAATAATTAACAAAAACATAAATCAACAAGGATAAAAATGAATAGATATAATACTATTTCTAGCCACTATTATTAAAAAATAATTCAAATACTAAGCAAAATTAAAGAATAAGACATTACATCTAATCCAATAAAATAACCAGCCCCCCACACTCCAATACCAAATCACACTATTAATAAAAACAAAAAACAACCAAAAACAATAGAAATTTGAACCACCATTCATAAAGAACTATTAAATCTCAAAAGGATTAAAAATATAAAATAAAAAATATATTTTAACATTTTAACAATACAAAAGAATTAAAGTAATAATTACCGTGAGTACGTGTAACTGATACTATAACAGATAAACCAAGAGCCCCCTCACATACACAAAATGAAATAAATAATAAACAAAAATAAGCTTCTTCCTGATTATTAATAAAATAATAAGTTATATATACATATAAGGATAATACAATAAATTCAAGTCTTAATAGAGTTACTAATAAATGCCTACGTTGAGAAATAAAACACAAAAATCTAATAAATAAAATAATTAATATAAATAATATGCTTAACATAAGTTTTTATAGTTTAATAAAAACAATGGTCTTGTAAATCATAAATGAATTAATAAATCTAAAAACATCAAGGAAGATATAATTATATCATCATTAGCTCCCAAAGCCAATATTTTTATTAAACTACTCCTTGATATTAAAATACAATTAATACTAATTACCATTATATTATTATTAGCACTAATAATATTATATATAAAACATCCGCTATCTATAGGGGTTATACTAATTATACAAACTATTACTGCATGCCTAACAATATCAACATTCCTAAAATCCACATGACTTTCCTATGTATTATTTCTAGTATTTTAGGAGGAATATTAGTCCTATTTATTTATACAACAAGACTTACACCAAATGAAATATTCAAAATAAGCATAAAAATATTGGTTTTGGGTATAACCCTAATATTATTATGTTTATTTATATTAATAATGATAGATCCATTATTAGCCCCCTCAATATTACAAAATATGGATACCTATACAACCTGAAGAAATACCACCCCCCTGCCAGGAATAAAATTATATAACGAATCCATTATAATAATAACTACTATAACAGTAGTATATTTATTTATTACATTAATTGCAATTGTAAAAATTACTAGACTTTCACATGGTCCTCTAAAAATAATTAAATAATTACAAATGACAAAGCCAGCACGGATTTATCACCCCCTACTTAAACTAGCAAATAATGCATTAGTGGACTTACCAGCCCCACTAAATATTTCATATTGATGGAATTTTGGCTCACTTATAGGAATGTGTCTCTCAATCCAAATCTTAACAGGTCTTTTTTTAGCAATACATTATATTTCAAGAACAGATTTAGCCTTTTCTAGAGTAATACACATCTGCCGAGATGTAAACTATGGATGAATATTACGAACTATTCATGCTAATGGAGCCTCCATATTCTTTATTTGTATATATATACATGTTGGACGAGGGATATATTATGGATCCTACTTATATTTTCACACATGATCTATTGGAGTTATAATTATATTAGCAACAATAGCAACAGCATTTGTTGGGTATGTACTACCATGAGGTCAAATATCATTTTGAGGTGATACAGTAATTACTAACTTACTCTCGGCAATTCCATATTTAGGAACTATATTAGTTCAATGAATTTGAGGTGGATTTGCAGTAGATAGTGCCACACTGACTCGATTCTTCGCCTTCCATTTTTTATTACCATTTATTTTAATAGCAATATCCATAGTTCATTTACTTTTTTGCATCAAACCGGATCTAATAATCCACTATCTATTAATAGCAACATGGATAAAATTCCATTCCATCCATACTTCTCCATAAAGGACATATTAGGGTTTATACTTATAATTTTAAGATTAATACAACTCTCATTAATATTTCCAACAACCCTAGGAGACCCTGAAAATTTTACCCCTGTAAATCCGCTAGTAACCCCTGTACACATTCAGCCAGAATGATACTTTCTATTTGCATATGCCATTCTACGATCCATTCCAAATAAACTTGGAGGAGCAGTAGCACTAGTATTATCTATTATAATTTTATTTATTATACCAATACATCATAAAAGAAATTTTCGTTGACTACAATTTTACCCTTTAAATCAAGTACTATTTTGATTAATATTTGCAACCTTTATTTTATTAACCTGAATCGGAGCCCGACCTGTAGAAACTCCGTATATTACTACTGGGCAAGTATTAACAATTATATATTTTATATACTTCATTATATCCCGGGCAACCCTACTACTATGAGATAAAATTTTAAAAAAATGACTTCTTGACTGAAATTTTAAGTGTATGTCTTGAAAACATAAAATAGAATGTAAATATTCTAGAAGTCTTCACATTCTAATTATTATGCAACTAAATATAAGTTGATACAATCAAGCCCCTAAAACCAACAAAAAAAAAATAATTCAAAGAAACTGGAAGAAAACTCCTTCAAGCTAAATATATAAGTTTATCATAACGAAATCGTGGTAGTGTACCTCGAACTCAAATATAAATAAATCCTAAAAAATAACCCTTAAATAAAAAAGGTAAGAAAAATGGTACCCCCCAATAATAAAATTCTAAATAAAACACTTATAAATAAAATACTAGCATATTCAGATATAAAAATTAAAGCAAACCTCCCAGCACTATACTCAATATTAAACCCAGAAACAAGTTCAGACTCCCCCTCAGCAAAATCAAAAGGAGTTCGGTTAGTTTCAGCTAAACCAGAACTCAATCAGGCTAACGCCAATGGTATAGCAATAAAGATAAATCATAAATAATCCTGAAAGATACTGAATAAAAGTAAATTATAACTACCAATTAAAAAAATAAAAGATAATAAAATTAATACTAGTCTAACCTCATAAGAAATAGTTTGAGCAACTGCTCGAAGCCCACCAAGTAACGCGTAATTAGAATTAGATGATCACCCAGCAGATATTACTCTATATACTCCTATTCTCATACAACATAAAAAAAGAAAAACACCCCCAAATAAAAATTAAATAATAAGGTATGATACGGAAAAACAACCCAAGCAACCAAAGATAAGAATAAACTAAAATCTGGAGATATATAATATGGGTAATAATTTCTCAAAGTAGGTAATGTTTGCTCCCTAGTAAATAATTTAACTGCATCAGCAAAAGGCTGAAAAATACCACAAATTCCAACCCGATTAGGTCCCCTACGAATTTGAATATAGCCTAATACCCTACGCTCAAATAAAGTAAAAAAAGCAACTCTAATTAAAACACACACAACTAAAATAATAAAAGAAATAACTCCAATAAATAAATCTAGTATCATCTACTATAAAAAAAATTTATCTTCATTATTGAATTCTAAATTCAATGCACTTCTCTGCCATAATAGTAATTATTATTAATCAATATCAAATATATAATACAAGTATTTGGTCATTTCGTACTAAAACACTTTTAATATTAAGAGATAGAAACCAACCTGGCTCACGCCGGTTTGAACTCAGATCATGTAAGAAATTAAAGGTCGAACAGACCATCAAATTTGAAATGCTACACCCAAATGATATCTTAATCCAACATCGAGGTCGCAACCCCTCCTGTCGATAGGATCTCTCAAGAAAGATTACGCTGTTATCCCTAAGGTAACTTATTCTTTAAATCACTAAAAATGGATCCCAAATAACAAAAATTATTGAATATTAAATAAAAAAGAGCTAATTATTATCTTCCCATCACCCCAACGAAATATTATTTAGTAATGTATATAATCATACTGCTAATCAAAACATCATTAAAATAATATAAAGATCTATAGGGTCTTATCGTCCCCTTAAAAAAATAAAGCCTTTTCACTTTAAAGTAAAATTATACATTAATTAACTAAAGAGAGTCTATTCCTCGTCCAACCATTCATTCTAGCCCCCAATTAAAAGACTAATGATTATGCTACCTTCGCACGGTCAAAATACCGCGGCCATTAAACAAGTGTCATTGGGCAGGTTATACTTCATATAAAAATCATGAAAAGATGTTTTTGATAAACAGGCGAGAATAAATTTTGCCTAATTCCTTTAATTAATTAAATAAATATACTAATAGAATCATAATTTCAAAATAAAACCAATTAAAACATATAATTAAGTAAGAAAGTAAAACCAAACTAAATTTTTAATAAAATTTCAAATAAATTATAACAAAATTACAAAAATTAGCAATCTCCAAACCAATAAATATAATAGTTTATTATAAAGTTATAACCAACATATTAACCAGAAGCACATCCCCCTAGTCATAACTAAGCATTAATATTATAGTATATATTAATATAAAAAATATTAAAATGTAAAGCTATATTAAATATAATTCCCTAATAACTAGATATAAGGTAAGTCGAATAACATTTTATTACAAGTAGTAATTTTAACAGAAAAATATAACACTTTTACCTTAAAATCAATTCTACTAGCTCCTCACCCTTCGAGAAAATAGAATATTCAATTAAAATTTAATCCTCCCTGATACAAAAGGTACGATTATTAACATCTCCTATAATAAAAATTAATATTTCATATATTTAATAAATCCCAACACTGTACTAATAATCTATAACAAACTAATTCATATGTACTAAACATATAACCAACCACAATAAAATTCATTTTCATATATAAACAATTTATAAACAAAATTCAAATAGTAATAAAATTTCTATCAAGATATATCGAATTGCACGACTAACTACTCAATGTAAATGAATATTCTAACTAACAGAAATATTTTGATACTATTCAAACTAGGCACACCTTCCGGTACGCCTACTATGTTACGACTTATCTCACCTATATAAATGAGAGCGACGGGCGATGTGTGCATGCCCTAGAGCTAATAAACCAAAATGTTTTTCTAAAACAAAATTACAATTAAATCCAATTTCAAATATAATTACAATACATTATCCAAATCAACATAATGTAACCCATCTCCACCCACTAATAAGCTGCACCTTGACCTGAAATATATTCTAATAGAAAAAAATATATATATATTTAAATATTCAAACTACGGCGGTATACAAACTGATATTTTACAATAATAGGTCAAATAAAACGCGGAACATCGATTACGGGACAGGTTCCTCTAAATAGGATAAAGCACCGCCAAATTCTTTGAGTTTCAAGATCATAACTAATACTACTCAAACCAAATTCACAATGATAATAATAGGGTATCTAATCCTAGTTTAATATATCACCTTTATAGAATTAATAAAAGTAAAGAACAAATTATATTAAAAATTTCACCTAATAAATAAAATATAAACAACCAAAATTCAATTATTACTACAATTAAGCCAACAACCCTCCACTTATGTCCCCACGTCTAACCGCGGCAGCTGGCACGAATTTAGCCGGACAAAATAAATATTAAAACTCAAAATCCTGTAATCTAATTTACATTAAAATTAAACAAACCCAAACACTGCGAACTAAATCAAAACACACCATTTCAACCCATAAAAAATTGACGGAAGTTTTCCCTCTCTTTAACAAATACATATGTAAAATTTAACTAGGGAGATCTAAGCTAGAATAAAACTTTAATTTTAAAATATAAAGAGAGGTTCCTTATTATTACATATTATGTATTATATTAAATTAAATTATAATTAGAAATTATCTCACGAAAACTTCCTCCCTTTTTATTTTTACTCACTTTCCCGTACTATATAGAACACAATTTTTTTCCCTCAAAATTGTGTTCTATATAGATATATTAACTTCTTTTTTCTCTAGACTCAATAAGTGTTAAAATGACATGTTAATTAAGTCAATTACTTTAAGTTAGACTACAAAGACTTAAAAAAAATTAGATAAAATTAAAATCAATTCTGAAGTATTTTATATTATTTAATAAATGGGTTCTACTTATTGATCATAAGAATAAAAATCTAATAAATAATATTATTAGCCCACTATTATAATTTATTTATAAATAAGATGTCTGAAAAAGGATTACCATGATAGGGTAAAGTATACATGAAAATTAACATGTTCTTATTAAATTCATTTTTAATAAAAATTCATTTTTATAACTGAAAGAATTAAACTTTCTCCAATGGTATCAAACCCCATAGTGCATCATACACCAAAATATAATAAAAAGGTAAGCTAATTAAGCTAGAGGGCTCATACCCCACATATGAAGGTCTATAATTAATCCTTCCCTTTTTAATGCTCACAACCCCCAAAAAAATTATATTCCTATTGACCCTCACAATAGGAACCCTTCTTTCTATTTCTTCCACCTCATGGTATGGAGCCTGAATAGGCTTAGAAATAAATTTAATATATTTTATTCCATTAATTTCCACGCCAAATAATCAACGAAATACAGAAGCATCACTTAAATACTTCCTAATTCAAGCATTAGCATCATCAATAATTTTGGCCGCAGCATTAATTATAATTGATGCTGCAAATTTCAATATACAAACCCAACTTCTAATTATAGCTTTATTAATAAAAATAGGAGCTGCTCCATTTCACATTTGAATACCAGAAGTTATAGAAGGAATAACATGAATTAACTGTTTAGTAATAACAACTATTCAAAAAATTGCTCCATCAACATTACTTAGATATGTAATTGACAATTTAAATATAATTCTAATTTTAACAATTAGAACATCAGCAATTATTGGGGCAATTGGAGGATTAAATCAAACCTCATTACGAAAAATTATAGCCTTTTCATGAATTAACCACATATCATGAATTATCCTAAGAATAACATCAGAAGATAACACCTGATTAGCATATTTACTACTATACATCCTTATAACCACCTCTACCATTATACTATTTTCAATAAACAAAACATACTACATCCATCAACTGTTTATATTGAAACTTCCACCCATCAAAAAAATGTCTTTATTCATGTCAATACTATCTCTTGGTGGCCTACCACCACTACTAGGGTTTTTACCAAAATGACTTGTTATTATTCAAACAACCAACCTTAAACAATTAATTATAATTATAATTATAATTAGTATATCACTATTAACCCTATACTATTACTTACGAACCTCACTTACATCAATTTTAATAAATTATAAAACTAATATATGAAACATTATTAACAACAAACCATTAAATTTAAAAGAACAAGTATTATCGGTAGTTACAATTTTTCTCGCAGTGTGTGGACTACCTATAATTCAACCAATTTATATATCTTTATAAGATCTTTATAAGGTCTTAAGTTAATTTTAAACTAATGACCTTCAAAGTCATAAATAAAGGGTATTCTTTTAGGCCTTAATACATATAATGTATCACCCTGAAATTGCAGTTCAAAATTATTATTCTTAACTATAAAGCCAAAATTTAATGAGAGAGTAAAACTCATAAATAAATTTACACTTTATCACCTATATAACTTCAGTCATCTCATTCTTGCAACGATGATTATTTTCTACTAACCATAAAGATATTGGTACAATATATTTAATTTTCGGAGTATGATCAGGAATAGTTGGAACATCATTAAGTATCTTAATCCGCATAGAATTAGGCCAACCAGGAAGTTTAATTGGAGATGATCAAATCTACAATGTAATTGTAACTGCACATGCATTTATTATAATTTTTTCATAGTAATACCTATTATAATTGGGGGATTTGGAAACTGATTAGTACCTTTAATAATTGGAGCCCCAGACATAGCCTTCCCACGATTAAATAATATAAGATTTTTACTACTACCCCCGTCATTAACTCTACTATTATCAGGAAGAATTGTAGAAAGTGGTGCAGGAACTGGTTGAACAGTGTATCCTCCCCTATCTGCAGGAATTGCACATGCTGGAGCTTCTGTTGATTTATCAATTTTTTCATTACATTTAGCAGGAGTATCCTCTATTCTCGGGGCAGTAAACTTTATTACAACAGTAATTAATATACGAACTATAGGAATATCTATAGAACGAGTACCATTATTTGTATGATCAGTAGTAATTACTGCAGTTCTACTATTATTATCACTACCAGTTCTAGCAGGAGCAATTACTATATTATTAACAGATCGAAACTTAAATACCTCATTTTTGATCCATCTGGTGGTGGAGATCCAATCTTATATCAACATCTATTCTGATTTTTTGGACACCCAGAAGTATATATCCTAATTCTACCAGGATTTGGAATAATTTCACATATTGTAACTCAAGAAAGAGGTAAAAAAGAAACATTTGGAGTTCTTGGAATAATTTATGCAATAATAGCAATTGGATTCCTAGGATTTATTGTATGGGCACATCATATATTTACTGTAGGAATAGATGTTGATACACGAGCATATTTTACTGCAGCTACAATAATTATTGCTGTACCAACAGGAATTAAGGTATTTAGATGAATTGCAACATTACATGGGACACAAATTAATTACTCCCCATCAATATTATGAGCATTGGGATTTATTTTTTTATTTACAATAGGAGGATTAACAGGAGTAGTATTAGCAAATTCATCACTAGATATTGTACTACATGATACATACTATGTTGTAGCACATTTTCACTATGTACTGTCTATAGGAGCAGTATATGCTATTATAGCAGGACTAGTACATTGATTTCCGCTATTTACAGGAGTAATAATAAATCCAGATTGATTAAAAATTCAATTCATCTCAATATTTATTGGAGTCAACCTAACATTCTTTCCACAACATTTTCTAGGATTAAGAGGAATACCACGACGATATTCGGATTATCCAGATGCATATATAATATGAAATATTGTTTCAAGATTAGGATCAATCTTATCATTTACAGCAGTAATTATTATAATTTTTATTACCTGAGAAGGTATAACAAGCGCCCGACCAACATTATTTAATCTACAACAAGCATCATCAATTGAATGATATCAAATATCACCTCCTTCTGAACATACATATTCAGAACTTCCAATACTACTTACTAACAACTAATCTTTAAGGTGGCAGAGAAGTGCATTGAACTTAAGCTTCAAATATAAGGGATACCCTTACTTAAAAGTGGCAACCTGAAATCAAATAGGACTACAAGATAGATCCTCCCCATTAATAGAACAAATAATATTTTTCCATGACCACACAATATTAATTTTAATTATAATTACAGTATTAGTAGGATATTTAATAGCATCATTATTTAATAACAAATTAACAAATCGAATACTTTTAGAAGGACAAATATTAGAAACAATATGAACAATTATACCAGCAATTACCCTAATTTTTATTGCCCTACCCTCTTTACGTTTATTATATTTATTAGATGAAATTAATCAACCTTCATTAACGCTTAAAACTATTGGGCATCAATGACACTGAAGTTATGAGTACTCCGATTTTATAAAGGCAGAATTTGATTCATATATGTCCTCAACAAATGAAATATCTTTAAACTCGTTTCGATTATTAGATGTAGACAATCGAACAGTATTACCAATTAATATAGATATTCGAGTATTAACTACATCCGCAGATGTATTGCATTCATGGGCCATGCCATCCATAGGAATTAAAATAGATGCCACTCCAGGGCGACTTAACCAGGCAGGGGTAAATATTAGTCGAATTGGACTATTTTTTGGACAGTGTTCAGAAATTTGTGGGTCTAATCATAGATTTATACCGATTATTGTTGAAACTACAACTCACAAATCTTTTATTAGTTGATTAATAAAAATTATACAAGAATCATTAGATGACTGAAAAGTAAGTAATGGTCTCTTAAACCACAAAATAGTAATATAACAACTACTTCTAATGAAAAGAGTTAGTTAATATATAATAACATAGGAATGTCAAACCTAAATTATCCTTGTAGACACTTTTTTATCCCACAAATATACCCATTAAACTGAATTATTCTATTCACAATATTTATATTAATTTATTTTTTATTTTTAATTATCAACTATTATAACTATAATAAATTATTAAATAATAATAATTTTAAAATAGAAAATAAGCAAAAAATTAAATACTGAAAATGATAACAAGATTATTTTCATCATTCGACCCAACATCATCAGTTATAAGTATATCACTAAATTGACTAAGAACATTCTTGGGATTATTAATAATTCCAGTCCCATTTTGGTTAATACAATCACGAACCTCTATATTATATAATATAATAATAGTAAAATTACATGAAGAATTTAAAACATTTTTAGGAATAATAAGTCACCAAGGAAGAACTCTAATATTTATTAGTATATTTTCAATAATCTTATTTAATAATTCAATAGGATTATTACCCTATGTATTTACTAGATCAAGCCACTTAGTCTTTACCCTAACCCTAGCCCTACCAATATGATTATCATTTATGCTATTCGGGTGAATTAATAATACAAAACATATATTAGTACACCTAGTACCGGAAGGTGTGCCAGCACTATTAATACCAATTATAGTAGGGATTGAAATAATTAGAAACCTAATTCGTCCAATAACTCTTTCAGTACGATTAGCAGCCAACATAATAGTTGGCCATTTAATAATATCAATAATTGGAAATGCAGGGACAATATTAGAAATTATCGGGATTTCAATACTAATTTTAGCACAAGTTATATTAATTATTATAGAAGCAGCCGTAGCATTTATTCAGTCTTATGTATTTGCCTTATTAATTGCTATTTATTCTAGAGAATCAAAATAACTAATGTCAGCAAATCAAAATCACCCATATCACTTAGTAGATCAAAGCCCATGACCAGCAACAGGAGCCCTTAGAGCAATAATATTAACAACAGGGATAATTAGATGATTTCACCAACAAAATATAGTACTATTATTAATAGGGATAACAACAATACTCCTTACAATAATTCAATGATGACGAGATATTTCACGAGAAGGAACATATCAAGGATTACATACAAATCAAGTTATAATAGGCCTACGCTGAGGTATAATTTTATTTATTATTTCAGAAGTACTATTTTTCGTATCATTCTTTTGAGCATTTTTCCATAGAAGCTTGTCTCCAACAATTGAACTAGGAATACTATGACCACCAAAGGGGATTACCCCATTTAATCCAATACAAGTACCTTTATTAAATACAGCAATTCTGCTAGCCTCAGGAGTAACAGTAACATGAGCCCATCATAGACTATTAGAAAAAAACCATTCACATACAATGCAAGCACTTATATTAACACTAATATTAGGAGTATATTTTACTATTCTTCAAGCATATGAATACTATGAATCCCCGTTTACTATTGCTGATGCAGTCTATGGATCAACATTCTTTATAGCAACAGGATTTCACGGACTACATGTTATTATTGGGTCAACATTCCTAGGAGTATGCTTAGCTCGACACATCTCATGCCATTTTTCACCAACACATCACTTCGGGTTTGAGGCAGCAGCATGATATTGACATTTTGTAGATGTAGTATGACTATTCCTTTATATTTCAATTTATTGATGAGGTAGATAATTTACTTAGTATATTTAAAGTACACTTAACTTCCAATTAAAAAGATTATAATAAAATAAAGTAAATAATTAGTATAATCATAAGTACTTCATTATTAATTATAATAATCACATCAATTGTAATAATATTATCCACACTATTATCAAAAAAAATAATTACAGACCGAGAAAAAAGATCACCATTTGAATGTGGATTTGACCCAAAATCCTCAGCACGAATTCCATTCTCTATAAATTTTTTCTAATTGCAGTAATTTTTCTAATTTTTGATGTAGAAATTGTATTACTATTACCAATAACAGTTATTATTACTAATTCAAAGTTAATATATTGTCTATGTGTTAGACTCCTATTCCTATTAATTTTACTTTTAGGTTTGTATCATAAATGAACCCAAGGATCACTAGAATGAGCATGCTAGAGTAATAGTTAATAATAACATTTGAGTTGCATTCAAAAGGTATTGAATTATTCAATTTACTTTACTAAGCAAGAAGCAAAAGCAATCAGCTTCGACCTGAATAAATTGGTATATATTACCCTTGCTTACTTGACTGAAGCCAAAGAAAGGCGGCATATTAATGTTAATAATAAAATTAGGATTACTCCTCAGTTAAGGGGTATCTTATTAAGTGGGGGCTGCTAACTTCCATCTTTAGTGGTGAAATTCCATTAATACTCTTCACATTATTTCTTTAGTATAAAATTACATTATCTTTTCATGATAAAGCTGGACTTTAAATAAGTAAAAGAAATGTTTACAGAATTATTTTATTCCTCCTAATAACTTCAATATTATGCTTTATTATAAGCTATATAAACACCCATAAATTATTAATAAAATTACTATTAAAAATGAAAATATAAAATAAATATTAAAATAGTTAGAATGTATTAGTTGAATATTTAAAGAACCACTCCTTATATATTTATATACTCCCTGCCCCCCCATAAGTTCACTTCATCCATAATCAATAGCCTTAATATATAGCTCCCCAGTAATAAATGAACTACCAATTAATCCACCAGAGGATAAATAAGGTAAAAATCATATTCCTCCTAATAAATAGTATATTATTTTATTATTAAAAAATGGATAAACTTCGAACAAAAAAGATGTAATATTATATCCAATTCATCCCCCAATAAAATACAAATAACTGCCCCTATTTTCAAATTAAGGGGGATAATAACAACAAAAACAGAAGGAAAAACTAATCATATTAACCCAGAACCACCTACAACAGATAACAATAATAAGCCCAATATGCCCTTAAATATACCCCACCCCCCATCATCAGAAAAGAATTGAAATGATGTACCTCTATAAGATTTACCAGCTAAATAATAATTTAATCGAAAACTATAAGCTATGGTTATACCCGTAGAAATTCATAATAAAACAAATATTACTAAACTAAAAGAAGATATACTTAATATTTCCAAAATTAAATCCTTAGAATAGAATCCAGCCAAAAATGGTATTCCACATAGAGCAAGACTAGAAACTATTATACAAGAAATAGTCATTGGTATTTTATTAATTAATCCCCCCATACAACGGATATCCTGAACATCCCCTATAATATGAATTACTACACCAGCACATAAAAACAATAAAGACTTAAATATAGCGTGTGTCAACAAGTGAAAAAATGATAACTCCTTTAATCCCATAGATAATGTTAATATTATTAACCCAAGTTGTCTTAATGTAGATAAAGCAATAATTTTCCTTAAATCATATTCAAAATTAGCACCAACCCCAGCTATAAATATAGTTAGCCCAGATAATAATAAAAGTACCCTACCAAAAACAGTATATATCAATATATCTCCAAAACGAATTAATAAATAAACCCCAGCAGTAACCAAAGTAGAAGAATGAACTAATGCAGAAACTGGGGTTGGTGCAGCTATAGCCGCCGGCAACCACGCAGAAAACGGAATTTGTGCACTCTTTGTTATTACAGCAATAATAATAAATCTAGTAATTAATATTATATCAAAATCAGAAACTAATCATAAATAACAAATATAATTTCATCTACCATAGTTTAATATTCAAGCAAAAGATAATAAAATAAATACATCACCAATTCGGTTGGACAGAGCAGTTAATATCCCAGCAGAATAGGAACGAACATTCTGTTAATAAATTACTAGACAGTAAGAAACTAATCCTAGCCCATCCCATCCTAAAATAATTCTAATAATATTAGGAGAAATAATTAAAAACATTATAGATCCAACAAATAATAAGACTAAAATAATAAATCGATTTATATTATAGTCTCCCTCCATATAAGAACCTCTATAATTAATAACCATAGAAGAGATATATATAACTAAGCCTATAAAAATTAAAGATATTCAATCGAATAATATTGTTATAATAATGCTAGAACTATTCAAATTAACAATATTTCACTCATTAAAAATCGTAATATCCTTAATTAAAAATATTATCCCTAATAACAATAAAATTATTCTACTAATCAATAAAATAATTGATACTATACTTGTAATAAAAAAATTAAAAACCATTGATTTAAGAACTTTTAGTTACCACTAAGTCCACAACTTACTATTCTATTTAAACTACTTAAATACTTTAAATTCAATGAAATATTGGAGAACAAAAAATAAAAATTTAATGGAAATAAATGACAAAATAATAATAAATATTCACGAATATTACTTCTTCAACAAGAAAATACACCAGAATAATATATTCCATGCTGAGTATAAGAATATAAATATAAAGTATAACCAGCACTTAAAAAAGAAAGTAATGCAACACCCACAAAACTAAAATAAGATCACCCAATAATTCTATTTAATAAACTAATTTCACCCAGCAAGTTAATAGAAGGAGGGGCAGCCATATTAGTAATTCTTAATATAAATAATCACAAAGATAATCTAGGAATATAATTAATTATTCCCCTATTAATTAGTATACTACGACTACCTAATCGTTCATAAGTAATATTTACTAGACAAAATATCCCAGAAGAACAAAGGCCATGTGCTACTATTAAAGTAAGACCACCATTTATCCCTCATGCTCCTATAGTTATAATCCCTATTAAAACAAGTCCTATGTGTGCTACAGATGAATACCCAACCAAGGCCCTTAAATCAATTTGACGTATACAAACAAGACTAATTATTCAAATTCCAACAATTCTAATACCAAATCAAAAAAAATATTATATTTAATAGCTAATCTCTCGATACAAGAAATAATTCGCAAAATCCCATATCCCCCAAGCTTTAATAAAATTCCTGCCAAAATTATAGACCCACTAACTGGAGCCTCAACATGAGCCCTAGGTAATCACAAATGAACCAAAAACATAGGTATTTTTACTAAAAAAGCAAACACCATTCTAACATATCAAACAAAATAATTTATATTAATATTGATATATCTAAATATATATATATATATAGACCACCCACCTTATAATTTAACATAAAAATACCAACCAAAAGAGGTAAAGAAGCAAGTAATGTATAAAAAAGTAAGTATACCCCCGCTTGTACTCGCTCTGGTTGATACCCTCACCCTAAAATTAAAAATAAAGTAGGTACTAATGATCCCTCAAAAAACAAATAAAATAAAAAAAAATATTCTTATAAAAGTTAATATTAATAATAATAATAAAATAATTAACAAAAACATAAATCTACAAGGATAAAAATGAATAGATATAATACTATTTCTAGCCACTATTATTAAAAAAATAATTCAAATACTAAGCAAAATTAAAGAATAAGACATTACATCTAATCCAATAAAATAACCAGCCCCCCACACTCCAATACCAAATCACACTATTAATAAAAACAAAAAACAACCAAAAACAATAGAAATTTGAACCACCATTCATAAAGAACTATTAAATCTCAAAAGGATTAAAAATATAAAATAAAAAATATATTTTAACATTTTAACAATACAAAAGAATTAAAGTAATCATTACCGTGAGTACGTGTAACAGATACTATAACAGATAAACCAAGAGCACCCTCACATACACAAAATGAAATAAATAATAAACAAAAATAAGCTTCTTCCTGATTATTAATAAAATAATAAGTTATATATAAATATAAGGATAATACAATAAATTCAAGTCTTAATAGAGTTACTAATAAATGCCTACGTTGAGAAATAAAACATAAAAATCTAATAAATAAAATAATTAATATAAATAATATGCTTAACATAAGTTTTTATAGTTTAATAAAAACAATGGTCTTGTAAATCATAAATGAATTAATAATTCTAAAAACATCAAGGAAGATATAATTATATCATCATTAGCTCCCAAAGCCAATATTTTTATTAAACTACTCCTTGATATTAAAATACAATTAATACTAATTACCATTATATTATTATTAGCACTAATAATATTATATATAAAACATCCGCTATCTATAGGGGTTATACTAATTATACAAACTATTACTGCATGCCTAACAATATCAACATTCCTAAAATCCACATGACTTTCCTATGTATTATTTCTAGTATTTTAGGAGGAATATTAGTCCTATTTATTTATACAACAAGACTTACACCAAATGAAATATTCAAAATAAGCATAAAAATATTGGTTTTGGGTATAACCCTAATATTATTATGTTTATTTATATTAATAATGATAGATCCATTATTAGCCCCCTCAATATTACAAAATATGGATACCTATACAACCTGAAGAAATACCACCCCCCTGCCAGGAATAAAATTATATAACGAATCCATTATAATAATAACTACTATAACAGTAGTATATTTATTTATTACATTAATTGCAATTGTAAAAATTACTAGACTTTCACATGGTCCTCTAAAAATAATTAAATAATTACAAATGACAAAGCCAGCACGGATTTATCACCCCCTACTTAAACTAGCAAATAATGCATTAGTGGACTTACCAGCCCCACTAAATATTTCATATTGATGGAATTTTGGCTCACTTATAGGAATGTGTCTCTCAATCCAAATCTTAACAGGTCTTTTTTTAGCAATACATTATATTTCAAGAACAGATTTAGCCTTTTCTAGAGTAATACACATCTGCCGAGATGTAAACTATGGATGAATATTACGAACTATTCATGCTAATGGAGCCTCCATATTCTTTATTTGTATATATATACATGTTGGACGAGGGATATATTATGGATCCTACTTATATTTTCACACATGATCTATTGGAGTTATAATTATATTAGCAACAATAGCAACAGCATTTGTTGGGTATGTACTACCATGAGGTCAAATATCATTTTGAGGTGCTACAGTAATGACTAACTTACTCTCGGCAATTCCATATTTAGGAACTATATTAGTTCAATGAATTTGAGGTGGATTTGCAGTAGATAGTGCCACACTGACTCGATTCTTCGCCTTCCATTTTTATTACCATTTATTTTAATAGCAATATCCATAGTTCATTTACTTTTTTGCATCAAACCGGATCTAATAATCCACTATCTATTAATAGCAACATGGATAAAATTCCATTCCATCCATACTTCTCCATAAAGGACATATTAGGGTTTATACTTATAATTTTAAGATTAATACAACTCTCATTAATATTTCCAACAACCCTAGAAGACCCTGAAAATTTTACCCCTGCAAATCCGCTAGTAACCCCTGTACACATTCAGCCAGAATGATACTTTCTATTTGCATATGCCATTCTACGATCCATTCCAAATAAACTTGGAGGAGTAGTAGCACTAGTATTATCTATTATAATTTTATTTATTATACCAATACATCATAAAAGAAATTTTCGTTGACTACAATTTTACCCTTTAAATCAAGTACTATTTTGATTAATATTTGCAACCTTTATTTTATTAACCTGAATCGGAGCCTGACCTGTAGAAACTCCGTATATTACTACTGGGCAAGTATTAACAATTATATATTTTATATACTTCATTATATCCCCGGCAACCCTACTACTATGAGATAAAATTTTAAAAAAATGACTTCTTGACTGAAATTTTAAGTGTATGTCTTGAAAACATAAAATAGAATGTAAATATTCTAGAAGTCTTCACATTCTAATTATTATGCAACTAAATATAAGTTGATACAATCAAGCCCCTAAAACCAACAAAAAAAAAATAATTCAAAGAAACTGGAAGAAAACTCCTTCAAGCTAAATATATAAGTTTATCATAACGAAATCGTGGTAGTGTACCTCGAACTCAAATATAAATAAATCCTAAAAAAAATAACCCTTAAATAAAAAAGTAAGAAAAATGGTACCCCCCCAATAATAAAAGTAGTAGTATTTACAATATTATAAACCCCACTTACAAGTGTAGAAAAGAAGAGGTTATTTGATTGAACAACCCGATTTGCTCACACTTAAAACAATGCTAAGAGGGGCTTATACCTCAATTCTTCAAGTGTGATATGCTCTGAATTTTTAAGAATTTTGAATTCTAGTGTAGAAAAGAAGAACCCCCCTCAGACAGATTTGCCTATACTTAAAACAATGCTAAGAGGGGCTTATACCCCAATTCTTCAAGTGTGATATGCTCTGAATTTTAAGAATTCTGAATTCTAGTGTAGAAAAGAAGAATTTTTAACAGCCTGATTTGCCTATACTTAAAACTAAGCTAAGTTCCTATAAGATTTTATTGTTTATAGTGTGTTTTTCTGTCAAAATCCCAGGAATCTTGAATTCTAGTCTAGAAATAATAAGCCCCCACCCCCCTCAGATTGATTCTGCCATGTGTACAAAGGCTGAATCTCTCAGTTTGTTGTCTATAAGCTTGTCAAAAATATGGCCCTCTTGATATTGTATTGGCTATACTTGAGATTAAGCGAAAAATATTTATATTCTCATGCAAGCAAAACTTCCCGATCAATACAATAGGACAAGAGCGGGCATGCATAATTAATTGCTTGCATGTTCTTTCTAATCTTTTGATCAGTCCCATGTCTCGGCCAGCAATAAATCATGCAGGCCTGGGAGATTCATATGCGTGCATGCATGAGATAAAATCTACATTGTGCCCTTTCAGGGAAAATTCCCCCCCCCCGTACATGCCTTCATGTTATTGACTCCAAGGGAAATTCTTATTACTGAGAATATTGGCCTCTTGCGTGTTGTCAGACAAGCCTGAGCACAATTCTAGGCTTGTCTTGTTGTGTTAATATAAACCAGAGCGGGACTTACAGAGAATATTCCTTGCACAATTTCAAAGTCCAACTTTGAATTGTATTTAGCTGATATATAGCTCATAACTCCTGGGTTCTGATATTCAATATGTATTGCATGTGGACATAGTCCCATGGCTTATATGTTTTATAATCAAGGCTTTTGGGTTTAAGACCCCCCCATGGAGAAGTGTTAACATTGTTGCCTTGTAAACAAGAGCCCTGGGTTTGAGTTCTGGTAAAAAGTGAGGCATTACCTGATGGCAAAGTGTTAATATTGTTGCCTTGATTTTGTTTTGGCTACACTTAAAAACTAAGGCAAAAGCTCTTATGAGGATTTTGCTTACACAATAATATAATGTAATATATGCTTAAATACTTGTTGCTGTTATGTTAATATGTTACCTGGAATATGCTCAATATTTTAATTGGACACCAGCCTCAACTCATATATCTAATACTAAGACAATGTACAATGTAATACGCAGAAATTTTTCTAGAATTGCTCAGTGACTCTCTCATTTCTTACATCATAAACATATGATTTTTCACCTATGAGAATAACACTACATATGGTGTCATCAGGTAATGCCTCATGGAATTCACAGATAATTTTTATGTTTGTCCTGTCATTAACCACAACTTGTTTTCTTTTTGAAGTGTTGATGACAAACATGGGTCTCTGTGCTTTGAATTCATCTGGTGTGTAATACATGTCAGTATTGCCAGTAGTAACCCTTTTGTATGATGTAAATGCTTCATATAATTTAAGGAAATCACCCTTGGACATGTCTAAATTATAATTTTCTCTAGGGAATACCTCATTTCTGCCATTTTTAAGATATATGTTCTTGATGTTGCAGTTATCAAATTTACTTGAATTTTTTTCCTGATTATTGTGTCTTCCAGTCTGAAACAGTACCACCACAAAATCAGGCATGTCATATTGTATACTGGAGAATGAATTTGTAGCATCAAACTCATAATAAGTACCAGTTGCGGGCTTATGTACACATTGATATGTATAAAATTGTAGAGGAATCTGTGGATTTTTTATTATATCAGCTTTGTATTTAAGGGCATAACTGGCTTCATATTCAACAACTGGGATTCTTAGCCCCATAGTCTGAATAATACACTTGCCCTCATCAGGTAGGGTATTGGGCAGAGCTTCCCCTGTAGAGTTTATTGCACTGTACCTCATCAAAGCATTATTATCATTGGCAGCTCTTCTAAATGTGATTCTTAAACCACCGTTCCACATAATATCTTTGTAATCTGAGAAGAATCCTGGCAACAGGCGCATAGGGAACAGCACTGTGTGGCTCTTGGATATAATTTTTTCACCAGCCTCAAATCCTCCTATTTTGTAGTAAGAAGCCTCGGTTTTGGATAATTTTAGTGTGGCCAAAGCTGTGGAGGTAATGCCGGGATAATCCACTCTGTTTATAACAACACCATGCTTTCTGATCTCAATTTCAGAGAACAGATGCGGCACAAAATTGTCTACCAATCTTATATTTGAATTTGCCGGATAATCTGTTCCATCGAGCTTTACAACATCAAATTTGATGTATAGATCTGCTCTGTGGGGGTGTATAAAGCCATCCCCTACATCAAGATCAACCTCAATCTCTGTGTTGGGTTGATTTAAATTTGCAAATGTCCTCCTGTTTGGGGGGAATGATTGTAGCTCATAACTCTCAATATTTTCCATTTTTTGTATGTATTTTTATTTAAATATTAATTTCTATGATTGCAGTTGTTGTGGCTCCCGCAAAATCAACTAATTCTTCTTTTTCATTAGTAACCATCAACTCAATGTAATCTATTCTATTATGACACACAGGAAAATATAATGTTGGGGATGGAGTGTAGATGATTGGCTCCATAAATTCAGAATTAGGTTTGAATGTTGCAATGATGCCAGTTTGTTTGTGAGTGCCTATGCCAATCGATTTGGTGATCATACCCTCAGCCACATTACAGTGAATATTCAGAGTCTCTATTGATAAGAATTTAGGTATATTAATAGCAGTGTGTTTGATGGCTGGTTCAAGTTTTGTGTTGTTCTCAAAGCCTAACAGCTCTCCTATAGTACCCAGATCCACTGTTTCTGTAGCAGATACAATCTCTACTCTGTGAGTGACAGAATTTTGAGTTAATACTATACCTCTGGGTAATTGAGCATTTAGAGTGGACAGATTATATTGCCCTGGAGTGATGACAATTTTTTGATCCCCTACTGCAATTTTGTTGTTGTGGTGTGTAATATTAGGGATCAAGTACATGCCATAAAATGCTCTGAGAGCTATTGTTTTGGGATACACTATATCATCATGTAATTTGAGTTTCAATATTGAATTTTGGCTGGTGAGATGGAATACCCCCATGATGTTTTAAATACCACAAGGCTTTTTGAAAATTTTCAATTGATGGTTTATTTATTTGAGACAGATATCTGAGAACAGATAAACACAAATGCCAACAATTAACATCTTTGAAATTTTGAACACGGGCATTATTGTAATAAAGATTAGCTGATTTTAGATATTTTATTAAATTTTCAGGTGGAACACCTCCAAATGAATCAAACACAAATGCTTCATTGTTTAAATATTTAAGATAGCAAATCCAGTGAGTGCCCTGATTATTGTACTTATCCAAATTAACAATGCCACACTCTTTGTTGAGTGGTTGCTCTGGCAAAGAATCAGACATGTACACACCTCTAAAATTTTTGATGCCCAGTGGCTTGATTAAAGCTTCAATATCTTGCTTTGTAAGCGACTCTTGTTTTTTTTAAACTTATTCATGGCTCTCTTAACACCTTTGCCTTGTTTCTCCATGGCCAGGTTATGGCGCTTCAATTCATCTAATTCTGCCCTATTTTTCTTGGCATCTATTACTGTTTTTGTTATGGCAGCTGATCCACCAGCCAAGCTCCCAACAGCCCCAAGTGCTGCTAAGATGGCCGGGATAGTAAATATGAAACCCCCCACATGTGATTTTTTTCTAGATTGTTGTAATTTTTTTAATTGGGGGGTACTAAGCAACAATTTCATACCATGGCCCTTGGCAATACAATAGCTTTTTTTCTTGCGCTGCTTTTTGGTTAAAAGACTATCAATAGTTTTAAGAGATTTAAGACCTGCATAAGGTATTTGATACATAACACCCTTGGCCTTCATTCTAGGTTTATTATATACATATTCACAGCCCCCACCCCAGTTTTTGTTTGGTGTTCATAGCTATGGTGGTTCCCAATGCTGCTATTTTTTCACTTAAAGAAGCATCTTTGCTTACAAATCTACCAAATGCAGCCTCTTCTAATTTCTTGTCTGCAACATGTCTCTTGTCAAGATCAGAATGTGTGTTGTATGCTATGTCATGGTCTCTACAAGCAGCATCTAGGGGATTAACACCAGGATCCCCTCTGTTTAATCTATGGTCCAATTTTGTGCGTGGGCCACAATACTGATAGCCTGGAATGTGTAGTTCAAATGGCAGCTTGTTTATAATGTCATTAACCAACCCCCGGCCCTCAGAAATATTCCAAAATTTAGGTGGTAGAGTATTAATAATTTTTATAAGATATCCAATCCCCTTAGTGTCATTCACTATAAAATTAGACAATTTTGTGCTTATCATGTCCATAATTCCAAACTTTTCATTGTAAAAATTGTGGTTGCCAGCATTTTCGTCCCCAGCTATCACCAATAACCTATCTACAAGTTTCCTGACATCATCAACCCACACAAATTCTTTAGGCAGGGTGTTGTATTGTTTGATTCCACTGCCTGTCTTAATTTGTGACCATATGGGCTTGATTAAATTGTTGTATTTTGCTCCACTGCTACACTTGACTCTTTTTTGTGTGGGATCATTGTTCTGGTATAGAGCATCTGATTTTATTAATATTTCTTTGTAATGTTCATAATCTTGATCTGTATAGCTGCCAGGCCTTTTCCTAGTCATCAGTTCCCACAATCCAGGTGTGCCAAGATACTTAACAAAACCACCTCTTTGTCCAAGATTAGATTCTGAATATACAATTATATCATCTCCCATAAATGTTACTCTGAAATTGCCAATTCTATGTATGATGCTACCATCATGCTCTGTGTCAGCATATAAGCCAAAGACCTCATATTTGTTGACTTTAGTTGTGCTTAAATATTTTTGAGCAAGAAGACCCAATTCAATAGGATCCTGAGTAGCTTCAATTCTTCGAGGAACAATAGGACTAGGTGTATGAATACTGGAAAGTGGGGTGATTGGATAATCTAATATGTTCCTTGCAGCTACAGGTACAAGCTCTGTGATCAAAATTTGATTTTGCTCTGTAACAGTTTTGATATTTTTACCTAATTCACAAATAGCATCATTAATAGGCTGTTCTGTTTGTTTGTGTTGTTCATAAATTCCTCGGTTCTGTGATTTCCATCCCTTAAATCTTTTTACAAGATAATCTCTTAATTTAAGATCATCAATGATTGGCCTTTTCATGGTTATTTATATATGTTTCAATGTCTAGAAAATTGTTGATTTCATTTCTGTATTTGCCACTATTGGGTTTTATTGTCATATCAATTGTGACAAACCCATAACTGTCCTGGTTCCAGCACCAACTGCAAAACTTGGAAAAATCATTGTAGCTCAAGTCCCCACCTACATATTCATCATGTATGTGTTTGAGGTTGGTATGATCTTGATGAAACACACATATAAAATTGCTGTTGTCTCGGATCAGCTGCTTCGGAATTTTAGAAAAAGTCTGTGCCAGGTAGAAGCAATCAATATTTTTGTGTCGGCCCTGTGTAAAGAAATTTCTAACCTTGTTTTGATTATCCAGTATAATGTCATCAAACACAACAACAGAATTATCGAGACATTCATGAAGTGGCTTAACATCTGATTCAAAAGTGGCTATATCCAATCCATCATATAGCTTCATCAGCTGCTGATATTTTAATTGTTCCAAGCTCTTAGAAAAAACATACAAGTGCCTGTTTTTCCAGTCTAACCAGTTGGGTGCCAATAAAAAATTATCAATCATTAGTGTAGTTTTACCACAAGCCGATGGCCCAACAATAAGACATCTAATATTTTCAGGCAGCAACTTGCCATTTCTCTTAATATGCTGTTCAGGTTCTGGCAGCCTTTTTATAACATCCCAGGTGCTCATATTATTATTTTGTTTGCATCGATCCAGCTGTGTTCTGGAAGTCCTAGCCATTTGACAAATAACTTGTTGCCTTTTCTGCGGATGATTTTTTCTATGAGATATGTGTCAGGCTGTTTAGTTTTGGTGAGTTCTTCTTCATAGAACCTGCCTTTGAGAATTTCTCCTCGGTGGTCTTTTATTATATATGTGTTAAGGGTCCCAGGTTTAATTTGAACCACTGTAAATAATTCAGTGCTCCAGTTTCTTGTAAAGCCTCTTTTGAATAAGTGCCTATAGTTGCTGATTCTTACTTGATCACCCACCCTGTATTTGGCCTTTCTTGTTGTTGGCTGGTATCTAGGATAATAAACAGTCCTGATCAATTTTTGCTCATCAGATGAAGTTACTTCAGAGGGTTTCATGTTGATTGTGGAATGGACCGAGTTGTTATATTTATGTAGAAGTTCTGGAAGAATATTAATCCATTTATAATTACCTTGGAGTGTAAATTGTTTATACATAAGATTTTTTAGGGTTTTGTTGAATCTCTCTACAATTGAGGCCTTGAGATCACTGTAACTCGAATAATGTTTTAATGACTGGCTTTTAATAAATTGTTGGAACACAGAATTATAAAATTCTTTGCCATTATCTGTTTGCAAATAGCGCGGTGATCTTCCACTCTGATTGATGATTGTCCTGATGGCTTCTGTAACACATTTTCCAGTCTTGGATTTGAGTGGCACAGCCCAGGCAAATTTTGAAAATGTGTCTATTAAAGTGAGTAGATACTTGTAGCCCTTGTTGATTTTGTCTAAGTTTTTCAGCTGCCCACTTGCCATTTCAATCAAGTCGCTCTGCCATAAATCATCTATGCCTTTTGTGACTACTGGCAGTCTCTTATAATTATGTCTGGCTTGTCTGTGTAATTCATCAACAATAATTTCTCTAGACATAATATGAAAACAAGAATATTGCAACTATGGGGTGTTCAGCAGCTGATACTACAGGATTTTCTAAATATAATTTGTCTCCATATTTGTATATTAAATTCCAGAGATCCATCATCTTCAGCATACGATGTTTCTAATGTATTGGGATCTGTAAAATCCTCTAACTCTACACTGGTGATTTTTGGTTTGTTGTCAGCATTTGTTATTGATAAGGTGGGGTAGTGGTGTGCCTGTGGTTGTAGCCAACATTTGATCTTGATTGGTCTCAATGTGCCACCAACAAAAAACTGGTAATAAAATTGTGCAGGGGACAGCATATATATTTTGCCACCTGGTGTAAATGGAGAATCATATTCTTTGTTGGGGATGCTGTACAATTCAAGAATTACTGTATGTTTTGGATTCTCGATTATGCCTGTTATTTCCTTTTCTGCTGTAAGCAATCTGCTTGTTACAGATTCAATGTGCTCATTGATGGTCCTAACAACATCATCATGGCCTGGCTTGATCTTTATGTCCACAACAAGTTTTTTGTATTGTTGCACAATCTCTTGAAGCTGGGTGGCAAAAACAGACAGAGCATTTGCTTGATTGGATTCCATGGTTCCTAGCTGTTGCTTGATATTAGCTACAATTTGTTGCAAATTTTCAACAACTGCCAATTTTGAATTTTGAGCAGTAAGATCATGGACCTGTCTTCTGATATCCTCAAACAGGGCATGCAGATCATTAATATGTTGATTGGTTGGTAGAGTGGCCACTGTCTGAGTGAGTTGTTTGATCTCTGTCTAGATATTCTTGATATCTTCTGATTTCAATATGCGATTCACTGCCCTCTTAATATTTTTAAGTTCCTGTGATGTAGGCAGATTTGATACAGTATTCCGCAAAGATTCAAGTGCCAATTTCACATTATTTAATTCAGAAGCATAAGCCACATTTTGCATAGCATTTTGGAGCAGGGCTATATCTGCCTGAGTGGGTGTTGATTGTTGTAAAATTTCAAGTTTTGTTTGGATATCATCAATCAAGTGATGAAAATGAGATAGTTCAGATTCAGTGTTGAGGTTTTCAAGCTTTGTGATTTGTTGCTGGACACTGGCAAGGGTGTCTACAATACCAGGCAAGCGGGAATCCAGAGATTCTTGTACATTTGTCAAATCACTTTGCACTGATGCTATTGTACCCTCAAGATGGGTTATGGTACTTTGAATTTTTCCAAAATCTTCATATGTTTCAAGTTGCAGCTTAATATTTGCAACACTCCGTGTTATTGCACTCAAAGCATCAGAAGATGGCAAGTTGTTCATAAAATTTTCAAGTGTCTCAATTTTTTCTTTAACCTCGGCTATGGCATTGTTCAAGGGGTCCAGATTAGGTATCTGGAGTGACTGAATCTGTTCCTTTAGAGTGGAAATCACTAGATCAAAATCTTCTTGTGATGTGATCAATCAGTACGTTACCTACAGTGGATGAGCAAGTCTTATTGTTAAATACTTTTATCCTCCAATTGTACAATAAACATGCTCCAGTCAGGAAGAAGCGTGTTTCGCGTCCCCCTGCTCCCTGGCTGACGGACGAGTTGCACCAGCTTATGGCGATGCGTGACAAAGCTTACACCAAATATAGGAAGGCGATCAAGGTCGGTGATTATAACACATCCATCTTTGAAAATTACAGAATTCTGGGGAACCGTTGCACCCAGGAAGTACGAAAATCAAAGCGTCGATTCGCGTCTGAACTACTAACATACGAAAGCAAACCTGACGTCCTCTGGAAAAAATTGAAAATACTGGGAGTTGGGAAACGGAGAAACCACGAATCCATTAATAAATTTCCACCGGAAGTATTGAACGATCACTTTTGTGATCTTTCGATCGTCGATGATAATGTGAAACACGAAACGATTCGTAACATTGAAACACGCTCCACAACTGCTCCAAAATTTTGTTTTTCTTATTTTTCGCCGGAACAGGTCAGAAAATCGTTACAGAAGATAAAGTCATCGGCCGTAGGAGTAGATGAAATTTCTATCCTCATGATTAAAAAAATTCTCTACCACGTACTTGCTCCTATCACTCATATTTTTAATTTTTCTTTAATTACCGGCGCATTTCCCTCGTCTTGGAAACTCGCCCTGGTACGCCCTATACCTAAAACAAACAACATAATAAACGTCAACGATTACCGACCAATCAGCATCCTCCCAGCCTTGTCTAAAGCCCTAGAGCATCTCGTCAGCGATCAAACCCGGGACTTTCTAACGCGAAATAATTTAATAGATGCTCTTCAGTCTGACTTTCGAAGTAACCACAGCACTTGCACGGCTCTTGTCAACGTAACCGATGACATGAGGCTAGCCATGGACAATAAACAACTTACGATTCTGGTACTTCTAGACTTTACAAAAGCTTTTCAGACAATTGATCATGAAATTCTACTCGCTAAATTATCATCGATTTTCAATTTTTCCGACTCCGCGGTTAATTGGTTCTGCTCCTATCTACAAGAACGTCGACAATGTGTCGTTGACCTATATGGAAAATCGTCGTGGAAAAACATTCCATGTGGTGTCCCTCAAGGCACTGTACTCGGCCCCCTCTTATTTGCTCTGTATATAAACGACCTCCTGACGGTGCTTAACTGCTGTAAATACCATATCTATGCCGACGATTTTCAGTTATATTTCTCTTTCCCCCCGCAAGAAATACTGCATGCAATAGAAATTGTGAACAATGACCTTAAACAAATAAGTACTTGGTCTGCACACCATGGCTTACATCTAAACCCGACTAAAACCCAGTGTATTCTTGTAGGTTCCCCTAGAATTTTGAGCAAAATAGATAAATCTAGCCTCCCTAGACTCAACGTAAATGACATTCATCTGCCCTTCTCCACTACTGTTAAGAATCTGGGTGTGATACTCAACCAACATCTCACCTGGGCAGAGCAAGTTAACTCTGTATCTAGAAGAGCTTTCGGTGCATTGCATTCACTCTATCGGCTCAAAAACTTCCTCCCTGAACGCATAAAAATTAAACTGGTCCATTCTCTTGTATTTCCCATTGTTGACTAATGCGACATTGCTTTCTTCGATGTCAATCACGAGCAAGCTAAACGTTAATTTTACTGTACAAAATCCATCAAATAAAAGACCCGCAATATCTCTATAACCGATTTCAACATCTTTCCGACTTTCACAGCCACAACACCAGATCGCGCGAAAGGTCTCTGCTGTCCATTCCACTCCACAAATCCAACTTTTATGCAAATTCTTTTACTGTTACCTCAGCAGGCCTTTGGAACAAGTTGCCACCTGAAATTCATGTCTCTTCCTCAATTGTGACGTTCAAACAATTGTTAAAGTTACACATATTATACAATGAAAATTAAATGTTTGATTTCCCTATTAATATGGCGGGTGCAGAGAATGATAGAAGGACGTAAGGCACTAAAATGAATTAGAGTAATAGTTAAGATGAATTATCGTCAAAGTATACCGTATTGGACTGTGTTTTAAGTATGTGTAATATTGGACTGTGCTTAAGTAAGTGTAGTGTTATGTATTTGTACTTGTGTAAGGCAAAGATATATATGTATGTGTGTGTGTGAGTGTGTGTGTCCGTATCTATAGGTTAGATTGCCTTTCTTATATGTAATTTCTCTTTGTATTTTTTATTTCTCTGTAATTTTTTATATATTTTTTTTCTTCCATTTTTTTCAAAATTTTAATTATTTCATATTCAATTTTTTTGTAAACATGGTCAAGTGGAAGAAAAGGCTCCACAGCCTTAACTTCGCCATGTAAAAGAAGACGAAATAAATAAATAAATAAATAAATAAATTATGCTTTTCACAATTGTTTGGAGCTTTGTCTGGACATTATTTATCTGCTCTTCCAATTGCTGTTTCAATTGCTCCGAGTTGGTGGCCTGGGTCTTAAATTTGGCTTGAAGAGCTGCTACAGCCTCTTCTAAACTTTGAAAATTATCTAATGTGGCCAAATCAGTATATTTCTTAAGCAGCACTTTGAGTTCAGAATCAATTTTAATAAGAGGGTATATGCATTGTGATTGCAAATTTGTAATTTCTAATTGAAGACTGGCATTAAGTGTGGTTTGTAAAGCTTGTAAATCACTTCTTAATTTCTTGACTCTGACATCAAGCATCAGAATCTCATCACTGTGATCTTCATGTCTTGTATGGCCAAATATATCATTAGGCATTTTTGTTTTAGTGGTTATTTATTATTGAATATCTGATTCTTAATTCTATAAAAAAAGGTATAAGCTTGTCATATGATCCAGGGACCTCAATATATAAGCAGTCACCAGCAGAAACAGTATATACAGTGCCAGAAATCATGTTTGAGTGCTTAATTCTATAAATATTTCTCCCCACTGAAATCTTGACATCACCCTCAGGGGTTGTAATAAATTGCAATTGCCCACCTACAGGTAATTGGTAATGATTTAAATTATTGTTAAATATGTACAATATTTTACTTGTTTCATCATCAACATCTGTAAGTATGCTGTTCAGATGAATAATTATCAAGCCACTTAGTTTAGATATTATATCAGAAGAGGGTTGTGGTGTTGGCAGGTCCATAATAGCCTGTTTTTTGAACCCAAATAAGTTCATAGGCATGTTTATTTATTTCAAATCATGCTCTGTAATTGGGCATTGATTGCCATTTTTCAAATCACAATGCCCCCATGGTAGAGTATGTATGCCACATGATAAAATGCATCTCTTATCATCATGTGGGTCCAGAGCCACTTTTCTTACAATATTTGTAGTCAATAAGTGATCCACACTCTGAATTCTATTTTCTGATGTTCTGATTGTGCTACATGATTTGAGACAATTTTTGTAATCCTCAAATTCAAGCTCTTTGTCAACAGTTACTCTACCAATGCCCTTGGCCTTTTTGGCAACAGCACGACTACATGTTTCAAAACTGTACATCTTGGCCCTTAACCCAGCAAATGCCACAATAACATCACCAAGTGTCTCATCTTTTAACTTGCCAGGCACCTTTTTGTTGTGGGGTTGAATCTTTGTATGTTCACTGGTATCAAAATATTTAAACAATTCAGGCTGTGTTATATCTTGATAAACATCGTCTGTTTGAATATCAAGAACAAAACTATCTGTGTCCATGTACATCAATTTTACACAATTACCATAAAAATATTTCAACACATCATAATACAATTTTAACATATGTAATTTGGCCAATTCCAATATCACAGCCCCTACATAAATAGGCTTATCAAATTTAATATTTGTTTTTTTCATGTTGAAAAGTGCCATATTTTCATCATAAATTCTTCTATAATTGAAATTAGGCTTTGCAATCAATTTTTTGCTCCGGCTGGGGTCAGTAATTATTTTAACATCAATATGTTTTCTGACATTTTCAATTGTTTTGCCATACACTGAATTGACCATCAATTTAAACAAAGTTTTATCAAATTGGCTCATTGCAGAAGTTCGAAGCTCTGTGTTTGTATCAATATATGGCTTCAACCATCTTGAGTGCCTGAACCTCAAAACTTTTCCAACTTTGCTCACTTGAACACCATGTTGCATCAGGAACTGGAGGTTTTTGTAATATATGACATAATTCTGTTTCGGCTCTAGAGTCATCATCAATTTCTTCTGTTTAGAGCCAGGTGAACACTTAACCTCTTGAATTGGGGGCAGATCAGAAAATGTGTTGTGTAAATTATCTGGAATTGTCAGATCAACCTCTAAGAAGAGGCCATAGTCACTGTCATCAAAATCCTTAAGATCTTCAATATTGAAATCTTCAACCCATTCAAGCCCAGAATATGGCAATTTATCCATCATGGCATAACCATACAGGCTGTTTGCATCTACATACAGTATATAATTTGATGGCAGTGCTGGATCATAATCAGGAATATATTTGTTATTTGCTCTGGCATATCTCTGAGAACATTGCACCATGCCTCCTCTTATACATTGTTCCATAAACAGATACATATCTTGATCCTGGATCAGATCCAATTGCATTTTAGTGTTTAAAAACATTGCAGACCATGCTAGGCCCGGAGCACTGTAAAAATACATTGGATCCAGCTTATAATTTTGCATGGAAGATTTTCTGAATGCCTGCAGTATATCAGCTAAGAGGGTCACATCAAGTTTTAAATATGCCCTGTGATAATCACCAAATGTCTTGCATTTTAAATTGTTCCACATCAACTGGGCATGGTGATAATCTTCATCAGTGATTCCAGATCCTCTGATTTTGCTGTAAAACTCTTGTTGTGGTGGCAGAGAACACTCATCAAATTTAGAAAAATCTGTAACATAATCATATGGATATACACCCTTCCGCCTAAATAATTTCAGGTCCTGATTTGGAAACAAAGCACATGTGATTTTGAATTGATCATCAGATAATTGAGTGGCCAGTGTAGCCAGGCTAGCCGATAAAATCCTGTATGAATCAAGAAATCTTAAGTGAATAGAAACACCATTAACTTTAATTATTTTGCTAATAGCTATATATTTCTCATCATTTTCTGCTAAAATATTTAAATTCTGCTTGTTAAACCCCTCGTACCTGAACAAATGATGAAAATCATAATTGGATGCACCATGGCAAAATATGGGGACAAATTTTGGTCTCTGGATCTGGATATTGCAGCTATTACACAGGGCCATTAAAAATTTATCATCTGTATGGGAATGGTGATGTACCTTGATATTTGTATCTGAAAATTCAGAATCACATACCGGGCATTTTTCTGCATTGTTGAAATCTTCATTCTGTTTCTCTGTTAAAGGCAACATGGGTTTTGATTTTAATAAGACATTAGATGCTATGTCATGGCACTCATTTTCTATTCTATGTGCAAATTCTTTGATGGCATCTGCTCCCATGCATAAATATTCTTTACTAACAAACCCATCTGTACAACCACATAATAAAAGCTGGAAGGTTCATGTAATTGATATGATGTAATTGAAGATTCCTCAGGGTCTGGGCTGCAGAATGCAAGGGGTTTGAGGTTTGATTCAAAATCACAGACTATATATGCTGGGTGTTCCAACAAGGCTTCAAACTTTTTGAATTTGGCATTTTCACTTGGCTTAGGCATAAGCATATGAACAGGTTTATGATTCCCACAGTATTTCAGATGCTCAATTAACTTGTTTTTAGCAATTTCTGCATTCACTTCCCGAACCCCATTCACCATTTTTTGACCATCAAATACAGTTAAACATCATCTGCACAACTTGAATATTGTATTGGATTTGTCTAGTTGTTTTCTGACTAAAGCTTCAAGATTATGAATCAGAGTGTAATGATATGTATCATCCCCTTTAATTAAGAGCAGATCAATCGGAACAGTAGAATCATCATCAAATGTACTGATTGTGAGAGGTGCTGTCAAGCAATTGCCACGGCCAGTAGAACAAATAAATACATTAATAGATAATTGTTTTCCATTGATATTCCTGGCCTTTTTTTCAAATTTATCAATATTCTGAACAGACATTGGATATTCTAAACCCTCCATTGCTTCATCAAAATCATGCTCATATTGTTTATAATAAGTTATTCTTTCAGGATGCCTTAAAACTGGATACAAAGCAGCTAAAATACACCACAAAAAGCATTTCTCATCATTATTTTCTATATTAACCACTGCTCTTTTGTTTTTAATATTGGCAGGTTATGGCAAATATGTAGATCCTTGTAATGGGTTGAATTCAGAAATATTAACATATAACTTGTGTGGAGATCCGCATAGGCTCCATCCAGACTCTTTTGCTGCAAATTCAGAGTGTTTAATATTCAATTGATCTATCAAACTGCTTATTATTTTGTCTGAATTTGCATTTGTATATACCGGTACAGTTTCTGCTGTGTGGGGCTGCGTAAATTTTGTGCCATTTGGTTTCTTATATTGTGCAAACAATTTGAGGGACAGCTTATAAGAGCCATTTTGTGCATTTAGAATTGCCTGCACATCAGGATTTACACTGTTCAAAAAATTATTAATACCACATCTTGGCTCTGATACAAACCGATAATCTCTTAATTGGCCATTAAAACTGCTATGGATGGGTGGTGCATAGCGTGGCTGCTTTGCTGCTCTAGCATTAACAGGTGCTTCATGCTTCCTCTTCAGACCAGATGTAGATGGTTGTGGTTGCAATGTTGATGACTGTACATAAGAATTACACTTGTGCCATTTGTAATATGCCTTGCTTAATATTTTATGGCATCTTGGACACATTTTTGTGGTTTTTCTGCATTTCTTATAGTCACAAATATGCCGGTGCCTAGACCAATTAGAACTAGATATATTTTTATTACACTGATTGCAATATTTTTGTTTTGGTATTTTTGTTGTTTATTTATATAAAATTTCTTGGTCCAAAAAAAAACAGAACTATGCCAAAACAATAACTAGGCTCTGGTGATCCCCAATATAAAATAATTTTGCTTTTTTATGCTGTTGTATAACACTTTTTACCAGGTTTCAGATCTGGGAGCTATCAATTATATATCAACTAACAATAATTATTCTCTAAATCTCACGTATGGAGATATTATTTTGCCACATGTATTTCAATCTTACACATTTTGTCAGGACTCAAACCCGAGCCTCTTGTTTACAAAGAAACCATATTAACACTTTGCCATCAGGGGAGGCTTCACATTTTATCAGGATTCAAACCCTAGCCTCTTGCTTACAAGACAATAAAAACAATGGGTCTATGCACCATACTCTACTGGGTCTCAGAACCCAGGAGCTATGAGCTTTATATCAATATACACATGGCAGAATCAATCTGAGGGGGGCTTATTATTTCTAGACTAGAATTCAAGATTCCTGGGATTTTGACAGAAAAACACACTATAAACAATAAAATCTTATAGGAACTTAACTTAGTTTTAAGTATAGGCAAATCAGGCTGTTAAAAATTCTTCTTTTCTACACTAGAATTCAGAATTCTTAAAATTCAGAGCATATCACACTTGAAGAATTGGGGTATAAGCCCCTCTTAGCATTGTTTTAAGTATAGGCAAATCTGTCTGAGGGGGGTTCTTCTTTTCTACACTAGAATTCAAAATTCTTAAAAATTCAGAGCATATCACACTTGAAGAATTGAGGTATAAGCCCCTCTTAGCATTGTTTTAAGTGTGAGCAAATCGGGTTGTTCAATCAAATAACCTCTTCTTTTCTACACTTGTAAGTGGGGTTTATAATATTGTAAATACTACTACTGGTAGTAGCGAACCGTAGCCTTTTACGCTGTATATTTTAAGGTACCTTCACGGAAAAACGCCTATAGAGCAGTACCTTCACGGATAACCCAGTACCTTCACGGAAAAGCACCTATACGGTAGTAGCGAACCGTAGCCTTTTACGCTGTATATTTTAAGGTACCTTCACGGGAAAGCACCTATAGAGCAGTACCTTCAAGGTTTACTAAGTACCTTCACGGGAAAGCACCTATAGAGCAGTACCATCACGGATAACCCAGTACCTTCACGGGAAAGCACCTATAGAGCAGTACCTTCACGGTTAACCCAGTACCTTCACGGGAAAGCACCTATAGAGCATTACATTCACGCTTAACCCAGTAGCTTCACGGGAAAGCACCTATAGAGCAGTACCTTCACGGTTAACCCAGTACCTTCACGGGAAAGCACCTATAGAGCAGTACCTTCACGGTTAACCCAGTACCTTCACGGGAAAGGACGTATAGAGCAGTACCTTCACTGTTAACCCAGTACCTTCACGGGAAAGAAACTATAGGGCAGTACCTTCACGGTTAACCCAGTACCTTCACGGGAAAGCACCTATTGAGCAGTACCTTCACGGTTAACCCAGTACCTTCATGGGAAAGCACCTATAGAGCAGTACCTTCACGGTTAACCCAGTACCTTCACGGGAAAGCACCTATAGAGCAGTACTTTCACGGTTAACCCAGTACCTTCACGGGAAAGCACCTTTGGAGCAGTACCTTCACGGTTAACCCAGTACCTTCACGGGAAAGCACCTATAGAGCAGTACCTTCACGGTTAACCCAGTACCTTCACGGGAAAGCACCTATAGAGCAGTACCTTCACGTTTAACCCAGTACCTTCACGGGAAAGCATCTATAGAGCAGTACCTTCCCGGTTAACCCAGTATCTTCACGGGAAAGCACCTATAGAACAGTACCTTCACGTTATTTTCCAAACAGCCCAAAATAATAACCCCCTTTCACGTTTTTTTCCAAACCTAACGCAGGTAACTGTCAGCGTTGCCAACTCTGTGTAGCCGTTTACGCTGTATATTATAAAAGTTCACTGTGTACGTTAACCTTACTGTCAGCGTTGCCAACTCTGCCATAAAAATTTCACCACAATATTTTATGAGTTAAACTAACCTAGTGAGTTGACAACATTTATTCTATCATGCACGAACTAACCTAAACTCTCCCAATGGTGAATGGCTCTGATCGGTCAAGTCACCCCCTCCGAACATTTCATGGCGTCTTTTGTGATCAGTTTTGTGCGCGTGAGCCTCGAAGTCTTTTGTGAGTCCGTATATTTCATATTTTTATGCTGTACGACACAAAAGTGAAAATAAAATTTCAATATTGTTTCTAGCGATGATAAGCGGCACTTTTGACTCTTTAACCGAGAAAAAAAAACGCTTTTTTGCTTGGTGTTACTGTTGTTTGAATCGCAAGCTAAATTTAACTAACAAATCAAAACAAGCGCTCTTCAGGGGGAGGAAGTATGCTTTCGAAAACAAAGAAACAATACAAATTCCAGCATTTCCTCTACCGATGATCATCTTTTCGCCGTTCGGGCGGCTCTGTTCTGGTTAATTACGCAAGGGAAAAAAGGGAGTTGGCTTCGAAAGAAAATCTTTACCAGTAAAAACATCTGCGACACCTTTTCTCGATGCAAGAAGAGGAAAAATTAATAAAATTGTCTGAGCAGTGGGAAAGAAAGAAATGCTCTATAACATGCCAACCAACGTGTTCGGCTACAACAGGAGGAAACCTGGCGCCACACTTCCCAAGTACGTCAAGATATCCAGCGAAGAGGTCGTCAAAGCTCGAGACATGCTTGACGATGCCTTGCTTGCTTTCCGAACCGATCTGTTGGCAGTTACAATCGTCCACTTGAACGGTATTGTGAAGCAGTTCGAAGAGAACACTGGCAAGTTCTTCTTCATCTTCAACAACAATATAATCTTCTACGAACTCTCGCTAGGTGGCGGAAGTCTCCGGATTCTGAACTTTCATCCCCTGAGCGGTGTCGCGATAAGTCTGCATCAGGGGAGAGTTTTTTCAGGATCAAGCACAACAACATGAAATTCGGAGTCTCGTACGACAACGTTTCCGTCGGAGATCGTCTGTAGGCCGAATCTATCGAGACGAATATGGAGCATCCGATACCTCTTCTTTTGGAGTTGGTGCTCTCCTATCCCGTAGCCAGTGTCAGTCGTCTATCGTAAGCAAGCAAGTAAGCAAAGAAAAAAAATGCAAGAAAGCAATGAAGATAATAGATCGTGCTCCATATTTTTGCATCGGAGCCTCTGTTGTCTATAAGCCTCCATTGTCATGAGAGCAGCTATCGTGAACGAACTGCACAATCCTGCCCGCAGGAATTATCCTCGACTGCCCGTGATCGCCAAAGGGATAGACGACCTCTGGCAGGCCGACCTCGTGGAGATGAGCACGGGCAATCTCAAGGGGCTTCACAAGATCAACAAGGGGTTCAGATACCTCCTCACCGTGATCGACACTTTAAGCAAGTACGCTTGGGCGATACCCGTTAAAGACAAGACCGGGGTCGAGGTCTGCAAAGCTTTCGCTTCTGTTCTCAAACAGAGATCCCCTTGTTTCCTGCAGACCGATCGAGGCAGGGAATTCTACAACTCTGCCTTCGGGAGGATGCTCAAGGAAAACGATATTCTTCACTATTCAACCTACAGCGAGCTGAAAGCAAGCATCGTGGAGCGATTCAACAGCACCCTCAAGGGGCTCATGTGGAAACGGTTCACCCTCCGCGGGAACTACAAGTGGGTGGATCTGGTGCCCGAACTGGTGGAGGAATACAACAACCGAATTCACAGGACGATCGCTATGAAACCCTTGGAAGTGACCAAGCGAAACGAAAGGTGCCTGCTCTCCGAAGTGTACTGTAAACGAAACACTGGCGAAAAAATCAAGAACCCAAAGTATAAAATAGGAGACAAGGTGAGAGTGAGCAAGTTCAAGCGCCCCGGAGTGTTCGACAAAGGTTTCACTCGAAACTGGTCTACAGAAATTTTCACCGCGACCGATGTTCTCCTGCCTTCATCACCTCCCTACATCCCCACCTACAAGCTGAAGAGCACCGCGGACTGTGAGAACATCGAGGGTCGATTCTACGAGCAGGAACTCTCCGCCACTAGGTTCCCGGACGCTTACCTTGTGGAGAACGTGCTCCCACGCAGCAAGGGCAAACTTTACGTCAAGTGGTTCGGTCTTCCCTCTTCGCAGAATTCTTGGACTGATGCCATCGATATCGTATGAGCTGGGCCAAGATGCTCCCGGACGTTGGCGAAGGTAAAGGAAGAAAGAAAAGTGGCGAATTGCTCCCCGAAAGTATCAGATGCCTCATCGTGGGGCCCTCGGGTTGTGGCAAAACCACATTGATGGTAGACAATTTCATCCTGGCTCCTCACTGGCTCGGTTGGGAGAGCAGACACCTGTACGTCTTTTCCAAGAGCCTCGAGCAATCGAAATACCTGCAGCTGATTGCAATCTACGACGATCTGGAAATAGCCACCTTTGCCTCGCAGACGGTGGTTGTCTTCGAAGACGTCATCCTCGAGAATCTGGAAGAGGTTCGCAACTACTTCACTCGAGGCCGCCACAAGGGCATGGAGTGCTTTTACTTGGCTCAGACCTTCTCGAAGATCCCCATGAAGCTGATCAGGGACAACGCCAACTTCATTTGCGTGTTTCGGCAGGATGCCACCAACCTCAAGCACGTGTACGATGAGTTCGTCGGAGGGGATATGACGTAAGAATCGTTTCGCCACCTCTGCGCGCATTGCTGGAATGCTGACGACTACGGCTTTCCCAGGATAGACATGATTCGCAAACCGAACCAGGGGAAGTATCGTAACAAGATCAACGAGTTTATCGTGATAAAGAATGTAATATAATAGTACGATGCGAACAAAAGGAAAAAATGAATACATCACGATCTGCTAATGTAATCAATCTTCCTGTGGAGCTGCTCTATCAGATCTTCAAGATTGTGTCGGGTAAAGAAGAAGATAACATCCACAGAATAATTGATATCGCAGATAGTTCGCCAGCGTTCGCCGTGCCGTGCCAGATGATAATGAAGGATCACATATTTAAAATCACGTTGAAAAAGATCGTGAATACCGAAGATCCGCACGCAATAACAGACGAAATGGAAGACATGCTTGATGGATATCATAAGCAGAGTGTTAGAAAATTTTCAGATGCATGGTACGAGATGAACAACGAAAAAGATAAGATTATCAACAATATCATTTCATTGACATCTCTGTCTTGTTTCTTCCGTCGAAATAAAATAACAAAATTGTAAGAAAACAGATAGGCCCAAAACTTCATTTTGCAATGTCCAAAAGGAAAGCCGAAGAAAACATCAAGTTGACCGAGTACCTTGCTAAACGATTCAAAGGGTGGAAGGAAGAGAACCGTAGATATTATGAACAGAAGAAGCGACAGGAGCAACCGCTCAGCGATGCGATCGGTGACCTGGGCAAAGAAATCAAAGATGTTGCCGAACATAACAAGGACTTGATCACAGAGTTTGTGCCGGTGGCAGTTCGCAACATTACGGACTATCCTCCCACTCCTCCTTCTCCCACCACAACTCTCCAACACTTCCAACTGCCGTCGCTTCCCGCTAGGTTTCCGTCGCCCAGCAGCAGCAGCAGTTCGTCTTCCGTCGAAGGAATACGATTAGGACCGACCGCAGCCAAATATCTGAGCACCAAAGGCGATGACAGAGACGAAGTTTTCGGTTTGTATCCATCACCCAACCCTTCTGGGAGCGTCGTGTGGAAGATAGGCAGTTGGCACGTGACGTTCGACAAGGACGATATCATCATCTACAACGAGAGCCGAGCGGGACATAGAGGTTTCTTCAAGAAGTACGCAGGCACGCCGGAACTATGGGTACTGATCACTAGAAAACGCCCCGACGCCAACGTGTATTCCCAAGAGGATTAAGATAATTACAAGGAAATTCTCAAGATGACCGATGCTTTGTATCAGAACAACGACCCATCTCAGAACAGGGTCAAGTCGAGTAGCAGCGAGAAGTACAGGAACATCATCAAACCGTTTTGGAACGAAATCAAGCAGCAACCTGGCACCACTCGCCTACCTACGGGCAGCGGTATCAAGCGCTACTCCAATTTGTCCGTGGAATTTGTGTGGCTGGACGACGTTCGTAAACTCGTGGACCGGCTGCTGGTCATCGCCGGAGAAGAAAGGGCCGGAAACCGAAACTTTCATAACGAAAAGTTTGGCATCTTGGACATGATCGTTTCCAAACTAAGCCGCTTCATCGTCAACGAACCGAAAGGCATCGGGTATCTGATCAACATCATCAACATCTTGCCCCCGCGATTCTGGAAGCTGGCGGAAGGGAAGGGACTCATCAACGACATCATCAACAAATTGCCTTTCGAGATGCATATTCCCGGCTACCAATACTGCGGTCCCGGCACTAAATTGGACGCGCGACTGGATCGCGGTGATCCGGGGGTTAATCCCTTGGACGCTGCCTGCAAAGACCATGATATTGTGTACCGGGACAACAGGGATCTCGCAGCAAGGCACGATGCCGACATGCAGTTGGAACACCAGGCTTTCCGGAGGGTAGCCAGCAGAGACGCCGGCATAGGTGAAAGACTGGCCGCTCTAGGAACGACAATGGCAATGCACACGAAAAGAAAACTCGGTTGGGGTTTGTAACAAATTTGTATTTATTTCATTTCAATAAAAAATATCAAAACTGTTCAATGATTCTCTCGTTCTTTACATCGTAAACAAACTTTTTCCCTGTAATCAGGATCACGCTGCATACTGTATTGTCTAGGATCGCCTCTTGGATATCCACGACAACCTTGATGCTCGTGCGATCGCTGATCACCACCTGTTTGCGTTTCGATGTGTTGATCACGTACATCGGACGTTTCTGGATAAACTCCGCTGGCGTGTAGTACATTACGGTTCAAGCAATCATCTTCCGCGAGGTTGTAGTTCTCTCTGGGGAAAATCTCGTTACGTCCGTTCTTAAGGTAAATGTTTCTAACTTTGCAGTAGTCGAACATACTCGAATCCGCATTCTGACTGCCGTCGCGACCGGTTTGAAACACAACCACCACGAAGTCGGCATGTCGTACTGGATGCTGTTGAACTGTGTCGTCACGTCGAACTCGAAGTATCGCCCGGACACTGTCCTCTGCAAGAATTGGTACATCTGAAACTCGAGCGGGATGTTCGGGTTCTTCAGGATTTCTCCTTTGATCTTCGTGGCGTGGTTAGCTTCGTATTTAATGATCGGCATGCGAAGTTCCATGGATTTTATCACGCACTTAATCTCGGACGGGAGGCTCGCATCGTCCACGACGCCCCCAGCCGTCGCGGATTTCCATCGCGGAAACAAGTTGTTGTCGTTGGACGCTCTCTTGAAAGTGATCCTCAGACCGCCCTTCCACATGATTTCCTTGTAGTCGGAGAAGAATCCATAGAGGAGTCGCAGAGGGAATAGCACGCTGCTGAGTTTACAGGGTAATTTGTTGTCGGTTTCGAAACCCGCCGCTCTGTAGTACGAACTCTCTGGCTTCGAGAGCGTCATGGTCGCCACGATGGTCGAAGTTAGTCCGGGGTTATCCATCCTGTCGATGACTGTGCCATGCTTTCTCACTTCCACCTGGGAGAAGAGGTGAGGGACGAAATTGTCTATCAGCCTGATGTTGGCTCCTGCGGGGTAAGCTGCATTTTCGTTCCTGGCGACAATTTCGAATCTGATGTAGGGTCAGCGCGATGAGGATGCACAAACCCGTCAAAAATGTCCACATCAAATTCGATGTTCTTGTTCGGTTCGTTGAGGTTTCCAAACGTCCTTCTATTGGGAGGGAAGGACTGCAGTTCGTAACTTTCTACGTGATCCATCGTGTGCTTTCGATTAACCGTCTATTTTATTACAGGATAGCCAGTACGGCGGTGCTCATGCTCATCCTCCAATTCGCTTTTCTCGTTCGTTATAGTCAGTTCTACTTCACTGAACTTGTCGAGCTGGATGGGAAAAAAGATCGGTTTGACTGGTTCGTAAAGAATCGGCTCCAGGAATTCCGAATTGGGCTTGAACGTCGCAATTATACCGGTTTCCTTGTGTGTTTGGTCCAGATTTGCGTCCGTCGATACAACCATGCCCTGAGCCAGGTTGCAATGTACGTTCAAAGTTTCTATGGACAGGAATTTGGGAATAGAGGACCCGACGTGCTTGATTCCCGGCGACAACCTGCTGTTGTTAGGGAAACCCAAGAGCTCCCCGATGGATCCGAGGTTTATTTCTTCTGTGGCGGACGTGATCTCCACGCGATGAGTGACCGAACTCTCGGACAGGATGACGTTCGAAGGCAATTGGGCTTGCAGGGTAGTCAGGTTATATTGTCCAAGCGAAACGGTGATCTTCTTGCTTCCCACGCGGAGGGTGTTGTTGTATTCGGTGACGTTGCGAATCAAGTACATGTTGTAGAAAGCCACGAACCCCAACGACTCTTGTTGCAGAGTGCTCCTGATTACATCGTAATGGAGTTTCAGTTTGAGGATTGAAGTCTCGCTGGACAAATGAAAGACTAGCATTTTTCTTTTATCGCTATTGTTTTATCAACTCCGTTGCTCTCTGAAACATTTCCAACGATGTCGAGTCGCCGCTGCCGGTTAGTTGCGAAAGAATGACCAGCATTACAACGCAGATATGACCACAGACCACTTCGTCGAAGCCCTGCATCCTTTCATCGTTCTAAAATATTTCGGACGTCGATTTCAGGTAGTTCACAAGCGCGAGAAGCGGAACGCCACCGAAAGAATCAAAAACGAAAGCGCTTCCATCCTCAGCAATCCAATAACATACACAGTGGGTTTCCGGGTTGAGAGAATTATCCAAGTTGACCACTCCGCTTTCGCCGCCACTTCGGGGTCCGTTAGCAAGCAATGTATCGGACATGAACACACCTCTGAAGTTTATAACGTTGAACAATTCGGCTAGAGACTCAATATCTTCGTTTGAAAGGGGCACTTTTTTTTAAGGTTGAATTTCTTCAACGCTGCTGCGGTGGTTTGCTTCTTCGTTCTTCTTCTCTTCAATCCGGAACCAGTAGCGTTCATCTTGTTTTCCACGGCGAGGTTGTGTCTTTTTTGCTCTTCGAGCTCTTTTGTTTTCTTCTTGGTATCGATCACGGTTTTCGCGATCGCGGCACTGCCACCTGCGAGACTTCCCACGGCTCCGAGAGCAGCGAAGATCGCGGGAATGCTGAAAATGAAACCTCCCTGCTTTCTTGACCTAGACTTTTGCAACTTGCTTAGCTCTGGCCTGCTGAGAAGGAGCTTCATCCCATGCCCCTTCTATAAACATTTGTTTTTCTTCTCGCGTTGCCTCTTCGTGAGTATATAATCAATGCCCGAAACCTTTTTGAGTTCCGAGCAAGGAATTTGATAAGCCACTCCTTTCGGACGCATTGCGAAGAACTCCTATTTTATTATGTCTCATTATTTACTATTGACTTACTGCTATCCGTGAACTGCATTCTGATTCAGCTGCTGCCTTCTTTTCTCTCTGTGCCAACCCCAAGACCAACATTGGGATAGTGTAGGAAAGACCAATAAATGGATATAAAAGGTTTTGGTGATACGAAAGGGAAGACACTGCCGTTTATTCCAGCAAAAAAAATAGATGAATGTCGGAAATGAAGTGAATGAAAAAGTATTTTGTGTTTGTATGTGCGAAGTGGATTCGTTATATACAGTATTAGAATTAGTCTAATTAGAGTTATTGCATGATTTGTACTTCTCTCCGATTGGTGAATAGCCCCATGGATCGGTGTGAATACCACAGTTCAAAATTTTTCTCTTGTCGTCCTCTGCATCCAACGCCACTTTGTTCAGATTCACGGTCTTCCCATCATGGTCTATGCTCTGGAACCTCCTCTCTTCCCGCAGGATGGGGAGTTTCTTCTTCAGGCATTCGATGTAATCCTCGACGTTTAACTTCCCCTGAACAGTGCTTTTCCCAACTCCCTTGGACTTCTGGATGGTGGCGACGGTCGTTCTGATACAATACGATTTAGCCCTGAGTCCCACGAACTCTCTGATGATCTCACCGTTCATTTCGTCCTTCATCAATCCGGGAACTTTCTTGTTTCTTGGCAAAATGTTGTAGGGGTTCGGCTGTGGATAGCCCGAAGTGTCTAAATGGTCCTTCAATTAGGATACCATGCCCCTGTACGGATCTTCCTTCATCACATAAACGAAACTGTCAGTATCCATGTAAGCGATCTGGATTTGATTTTTGTATCGTGGCTTCATGATGTTGTTGTGGAACTCGTACATTTGCAGTTTCGACAGTTCAAGAATTGCAGCCCCCACGTACGTCGGTTTGTTGAACGTAATGCAGGATTTGTCAAGATGAAGCAACGTCAGGTTCTCGGTGAAAATTTTCCTGCTCTTGAAGCGTGGGTTGGCAACCCACTTCATGCATTTTTTTCGTCCGAAACTATCTTGACGTGCTTGTATTTCCTTAGATTCTCCATTGTTTTTCCGTAGATGGCGTTGTTCATAAGTTTATACATATCCTTATCCAGGTGAGATGTCGCCACCTGCCGTTTCTGGGTGTTCATGTTGATGTATGGTTCCAGCCATTTGCCCTGCGTGAATTTCAAAACTCTGTGCATTTTAGTTAAAACAAGGCCCTACTGGAGATAGAGTTTCAGCAGTTTGCAGTGCACTACGTAATGATCCTTCCTCTCCAATGTCAGAAGCAGTTTTGTTTGGTTGGACCGAGGAGGACATTTAAGCTCAGGCGCCAGAGGAAAATCCGAATGGAGCTAGTGCAATTCTGAAGGATACTCCAAGTCTACCTCCGCGAAGTATCCTGTCGATCCTTCAAAATTATCCTCTTGAAGCAGATGTTTCAGTCCTTCTTCGGTGATGTGCGACCACTCGAAATTAGACTGTGGCAGCTTCTGCGTCATCGCATAACCATACAGGATGTTGGCGTCCAAGTATATTATGTAGCTGGACGCCTGATTGGGATCGTACTCGACTCCCATGTACTTGTTGTTTGCTTTCGCATGTCTTAAACAACATTGCACGATGCCGCCCCTGATACATTTCTCGATGAAAAGCTGCATGTCGCATTGATCTTCCGCGAAAAGTTGCAATCGGATGCTACTGTAATACAGCATGGCATTCCAGGTGAATCCCGGAAGACTCACGAAGTGCGCAGGGTCGACTTTGTAATCACGAATAGCGGTTTGACGAAACGCTTGGAGCACGTCGAATAGGAGAAGTACGTCCAGCTTCAAGTATCGATCGTGGAAATCACCCAGCGAGCAGCATCGAAACTCGTTCCACATGCGTTTGGCGTGCGCGTAGTCTTCGTCGGAACACACGGAGTCCCTCAAGGTTGAATTGAAAGCGTCTTTCGACGGAAGATCCGTCTCGTTGAACTTTTCGGGCCTGTCGACGTACTCATATGGGTACACTCCTTTCCTTCAAATAGCGTCCAAGGACACATCTGGGAAATTATCTCTGGTAACTTCCGGCACGTCCAACATGGCGACGCATTTTTCAAGGCTAGCCTGGAGAAAGCGGTAAGAATCGATGAATCTAAGTTCAATTCTTCTGTATTTTGGCTTCTTGCCAGCAGCGCACAACGTGCACTCATCGTCGCAGGGGATCATTTTGCTCATCTTAGAATCATAGCCCGGTGGAATATTCACCCACTTGCTGATAGTAATTTATTTCTCATCGTTCTCGGCAATCACACGGATGGATTTTTTGTCATAGCCCAGCTCTTTGACGAAATGGTGAAGATCATAATTGCTGAGCCCGTGTAAAAATACCGGCACAAACTTGGCAGTTTGAAGCTTGAAATTGCATATATGACATAACGGACGGATGTACTGGCCCGTTACGTGATTGTGGTGTGCCACTTTTATCACACAATCATCAAATTTGGACCCGCAATTTGCACAATGTGTTGCACAAACAAACCTGAATTCTTCGTCTTCGGTAAGATCATTCATGTGTTTAGTCCTGAACAAAACATCACCCCATTCCTCCACTTCCTTGACTAGGAATTCCAGGAAGCGTTTTCCAGCGTCGGGTCCCCAGTAAAGAATCGGTTCCTTGCTATCTTCGTCCGCTCCTGCCATCCAGTGCACGTAGTATGCGAAACTGCAAGGTATGTGCTCGTGGTAGGCAGTAGTTGATGATTTCGGCGGATCGGGGTCGCAGATCGCCATGGGCTTCAAGAATGCCTCGAAGTCCGCAACGATGACAACGGGAACCTCCAGCTGGGACTTGTACTTTCTGAAGAAATTAAAACCACCAGGGAACACGCACCTGGATGGTTGATGCTGAAGGCATTCTCTAAGGTGCTCCTGCAGCCTCTCCTTGGCGGTTCTTAAACCTAGATTGCTGAAAAATCGATAACAGATTTCGATTTGCTGTTTATGTTTCGTTATCCCGCTTCTGACTAGCTTCGAAAGATCACGGATAAGACAATAATGATGGTGTTTCACATTTTTTATCAACAACATGAGCACTACATTCACCTCATCACCTACAATTTTGCTGTTTCGAAGCGGAAAAATATCTACTTTTTTGTTGCTGATTGTATATCCGTACACATTTACACCGATTGGAATCTCGTTTTTTGGTTGATAGGCTTTTTCGAATTTTTCGATTTTTGCCAGCTGCACAGGAAATGTAACGTCTTCGAAATATTCATCCAATTCATTCTCGTACTGGCTGTAACTTCCAACGCGCACAGAGTTTTTTGTTTTATGATGAAAATAGGCCACAAGACACCATTTGAAACACTGGTTGTCGTTGTTTTCAATGTTAAGAACGGCTTTCTTGTTTTCGATCATCTGCGGGAGCTTCACGTAAGTCGATCCCGAAAGAGGCTTGTATTTGCTTATGTTGATGTTGATTATGTGTGTCGTGTTGCAAACACTCAAACCCTATCCTTTGCCTTGAAACTCTTCCTGCTTCCGGACGATCTCATTCACTAGCTTGTCGTAAAGTTCGCTTATCACCTCCCTATCACTTTCCAGCAGAAGTTGTTGCTTTGTTCTACTGGAGAACACGTGAGTTTGTTCCGACGAATGCTTCTGGAACAATGAATCCAAAACCATGTCGAATTTGAAGGGGCCCTTGTCGAGAGTGGAAACCAAAATCTTAACCACTTCTGCGTTCTTCTCCTCCAGGAAAATTTCGGCACTACAGGGCAAACCCCTATTCTCACTGCTGAGGCTGTAATTTGCCAACATATTCCTAAAGGCCGTTCTCTTCGGCTTAATGCATTCTGGGTCGCGTGCTTCAGCCGATTCTATGATCTTCGTTCTCTTTCCATGGCTCAACTGGTCATCGTTTGAAGACTGCTTTCGCTTTACCCTACTCTTCTGATTGACGGCCAAATTTTCTGTAGTTATCACTTTCCTGGATGTTGGGGAAGGTTTGGTGATACTGGCGGGTTCTTTCGACGAACCAGGCCGTTGAATACATCTTTGCTTATACCGACTTAGGTTGGACTTGGTTTGCGGGATATTACAGAAGGGGCAGGGAACTTGGGGTTGTTTCGTCTTCGGAACTGACTACGCAGTGGATGTGTCTTGTGGCTGCGACATTTTTCTGCAACAGAGAAAGCAAACTTTTCAGGGATAAGCAATAGACTATTATATACACATTGAGGTCATTGATTTGATTCAAATCTGTAAGTAAACAGTAAGACGCATCAAGATGCCGAACAATATCTTCGGTCACTCCAGAGGCGACACGGATACCGAGCCACCCGACAACACTGAAATTCTAAAACTCGACCAACGAGTGAAGAAACTTCGCAGCGATCTGCTGACTCTCCAGAACACACTGTCCTCGAGCCTACAAGATGAGATCGCAAGTCTGCAGAAAACATTAGTGGATCCGATCCTGAAGATCGAAGCGGAATTCAAATCACTGTTCGCCAATTATGCTGATTTAGCATCTTTGAAAAATTTGAGCGGTATTCAGGAAACAGTGAACAACCTGCGAGAGGAATTATCTAACGTACAAAAATCCAGAGACATTATTCAACTAAAAACTAAGTTTCAAGAACAGGAAACAACCATCCAAGCTAGCTTGAGCGAACTTCAAAATGTTATTTCTAACATTAAGATCCAACTTGAAACCAACCCGGCACTCGAAGACATACTTCTGATCAATCGAGCAGTGGCCGATCTACGAAACGAACTCGGTAGTTTTCGGGATGAGATCCCGTCTCTGATATCCTTCGCAGAACTTGTAAACTCGGTGAAAAACATCAGGGAGAAACTTCAAACCGTCGAAGAAGCCATTGCCAACTTTCCTTCGTCCGAGGAACTGAAAATTATAGCAAAGTCTGTGGCCAACATCAAACTGCAACTAGAGACGTACGAGGATTTCGGTAAAATCCAAGGCACCGTAAGCCACATCGAGGACACTTTGTCGACCATGAGAACTGATCTATCGACCGTGCAGGAAGCTTTGGAATCGAAATTGCCAAGCATAACGGAAACCCTGACCACCGTTGAACAGCAAATTGCCAAGCTGGAAAGCCTTAACACTGAAACCGAACTTTCACACTTCCATCACCTGATCGACGACATACAAAGCAAGTTGTAAACACTGCAGCAATGAACCCCTACACAGGACGACATGACCCGACTCCGGGATGCGCTGGGTACGGTAGCCAACGCGAGTGAGCTGGACACCGTGAGAAAAGCTTTGACCGCGCTGCAGAATACAGTAGCCAACTTACCAACATCACAGGAAATGAAAGCCGTGAAGAGGGCAGTGAATCGTTTGCTCAAATCCGAGGACGTGAAAAACATTCAGATTGAAATCGTGCAAATTCGAGACACCATCGCCACGATGCCCACCAACCAGAACTTCAACGAGCTGCACACTCTGTTCGCAGAAATCAGAAATCAGGTTCAAGACCTCGCGACACAAAACTCCAAACTGAGGCTCGTCGAAAGCTTGCAACAGATCATCGCAAACGTGAAACTTCGAATCGACGACGTGGAGACCGGTCAAGAGTCTGCTTTGGCTGATTTTGCCGACAAGCTTCGCGAACTGAACGAACACTTCAAGCAACTTCGCGTGGAAATCAAGATCAAACCTTCTTACGACAGCATCGTCAACCTCTTCAGCGAACACCTGGAGCCCGTACAGAACAAACTGGACGACGTGCAGGAGGAACTGCGAGCCAACGTCGGCAGTCTGAACGTTAGCCTCGAAAACTTAAAATCGACAGTCGTCCTAGAGATATTCAGCATCCCAAATCGAGAATTTCCGTCCCCTTTCAATCCACGAAGCAAACTCTACATGCTCACTCCTGTCAAAGCATACCATCGATTTTACCTCAGGGGAAAACTTCAGTTTGTCAAGGTAACTTACTGGTCGCTACTGCGAGCCCTTCACTATCCGACTATGACTGTGACGAATATAGGGGACGAAGCTAAAGTCCGTAATGATGATCTGGTTGATTTCACACATCCCGAAAGTGGAGAGACTGCACATGCAGAGGATGCTTCGCAAATCATAGACATTCAAGTCGGTGATAAACTGTATGTAGAGAACCCCACGGTCTCACCAGCACAAAATCCCATCGTCATCGTGTTCCTTTTCTCACACGACGTTCAGTAGAAGCAACTAAAATTTTGTTATGTAAACTTATTAAAGATTAAACGAGACTTTCCTGATTAGCACAAAAATACACTGATATTGTGTGATCACGAGACAATTCGAGTTAATAATATGCAATGTAAAAGTAAATTCCAAGTTAACTCGGGTTAATAAAGCAAGTAAAAACATAATTGCTGTACTTACCTCTGTTGAAGTAAAGCTGTTCTTTCTCCTTCTTGCGAAAGTTTTCATGCAATTCAACACACCGTGCACCACAAGCACATATAGATCTCAGTCACTAGAGTTAATACAGCAAAAATGTCACTAAAAATTCACGGCAGGAATGCTGTTAATATAGTCACTCGGTCATCTTCTCGCTAAGCACTGCGAAAAGTCGAGGCGATGTATGGCGTGGTAGGAAACAATATCGATCCGTCTAGGAGTTGACCTACATACATCGTAAGTAATGTAAATAGCATTAGCGACGACTCCTATACAGATATTTTTACTGGTAAAGATTTTCTCTCGAAGCCAACGCCCTTTTTTCCCTTCCGTAATTAACCAGAACAGAGCCGCCCGAACGACGAAAGGAGGCTTATCGGTAGAGGAAATGCTAGAATTTGTATTGTTTCTTTGTTTTCGTAAGCATACTTCCTCCCCCTGAAGAGCGCTCCTTTTGATTTGTTAGTTAAATTTAGCTTGCGGCTCAAACAACAGTAACACGAAGCAAAAAAAGCGTTTCTTTTCTCGGTTAAAGAGCCAAAAGTGCCACTTATCATCGCTAGAAACAATATTGAAATTTTATTTTCACTTTTGTGTTGTACAGCATAAAAATATGAAATATACGGACTCACAAAAGACTTCGAGGCTTACGCGCACAAAATTGATCACAAAAGACGCCATGAAATGTTCGGAGGAGGCACGCTGTCTGAGGTGACCTGACCAATCAGAGCCATTCACCATTGGGAGAGGTTAGGTTAGTTCGTGCATGATAGAATAAATGTTGCCAACTCACTAGGTTAGTTTAACTCGTAAAATATTGTGGTGAAATGTTGATGGCAGAGTTGCCAACGCTGACAGTGAGGTTAACGTACATCGTGAACGACCTTAAAATATACAGCGTAAACAACATGTTGTCAACTCACTAGGTTAGTTTAACTCGTAAAATATTGTGATGAAATTTTCATGGCAGAGTTGGCAACGCTGACAGTAAGGTTAACGTACACCGTGAACTCTTGTAATATACAGCGTAAAAGGCTACGCAGAGTTGGCAACGCTGACAGTTACCTGCGTTAGGTTTGGAAAAAACGGTGAAAGGTGTTATTATTTGGGTTTTTTGGAAAATAACCGTAAAGGTACTGCTCTATAGGTGCTTTCCCGTGAAGGTACTGGGTTAACAGTGAAGGTACTGCTCTATAGATGCTTTCCCGTGAAGGTACTGGGTTAACCGTGAAGGTACTGCTCTATAGGTGCTTTCCCGTGAAGGTACTGGGTTAGCCGTGAAGGTACTGCTCTATAGGTGTTTTCCCGTGAAGGTACTGGGTTATCCGTGAAGGTACTGTCATATAGGTGCTTTCCCGTGAAGGTACCTTAAAATATACAACGTAAAAGGCTACGGTTCGCTACTGCAATATCGGTGCTTTCCCGTAAAGGTACTGGGTTAACCGTGAAGGTACTGCACTCAAGGCGCTTTCCCGTGAAAATACTGGGTTAACCGTGAAGGTACTGCTCTATAGATGCTTTCCCGTGAAGGTACTGGGTTAACCGTGAAGGTACTGCGCTAAAGGTGCTTTCCCGTGAAAGTACTGGGTTAACCGTGAAGGTACTGTCATATAGGTGCTTTCCCGTGAAGGTACCTTAAAATATACAACGTAAAAGGCTACGGTTCGCTACTACTTTATAGGTGCTTTCCAGTAAAGGTACTGGGTTAACCGTGAAGGTACTGTTCTATAGGCGCTTTCCCGTGAAGGTACTGGGTTAACCGTGAAGGTACTGCTCTATAGGTGCTTTCCCGTGAAGGTACTGGGTTAACCGTGAAGGTACTGCTCTATAGGTGCTTTCACGTGAAGGTACCTTAAAATATACAACGTAAAAGGCTACGGTTCGCTACTACCCTATAGGTGCTTTCCCGTAAAGGTACTGGGTTAACCGTGAAGGTACTGCTCTATAGGCGCTTTCCCGTGAAGGTACTGGGTTAACCGAGAAGGTACTGCTCTATAGGTGCTTTCCCGTGAAGGTACTGGGTTAACCGTGAAGGTACTGTCATATAGGTGCTTTCCCGTGAAGGTACTTTAAAATATACAACGTAAAAGGCTACGGTTCGCTACTACCCTATAGGTGCTTTCCCGTAAAAGTACTGGGTTAACCGTGAAGGTACTGCTCTATAGGCGCTTTCCCGTGAAGGTACTGGGTTAACCGAGAAGGTACTGCTCTATAGGTGCTTTCCCGTGAAGGTACTGGGTTAACCGTGAAGGTATTGCTCTATAGGTGCTTTCCCGTGAAGGTACCTTAAAATATACAACGTAAAAGGCTACGGTTCGCTACTACCTTATAGGTGCTTTCCAGTAAAGGTACTGGGTTAACCGTGAAGGTACTGCTCTATAGGCGCTTTCCCGTGAAGGTACTGGGTTAACCGTGAAGGTACTGCTCTATAGGTGCTTTCCCGTGAAGGTACTGGGTTAACAGTGAAGGTACTGCTCTATAGCTGCTTTCCCGTGAAGGTACCTTAAAATATACAACGTAAAAGGCTACGGTTCGCTACTACTTTATAGGTGCTTTCCAGTAAAGGTACTGGGTTAACCGTGAAGGTACTGTTCTATAGGCGCTTTCCCGTGAAGGTACTGGGTTAACCGTGAAGGTACTGCTCTATAGGTGCTTTCCCGTGAAGGTACTGGGTTAAACGTGAAGGTACTGCTCTATAGGTGCTTTCACGTGAAGGTACCTTAAAATATACAACGTAAAAGGCTACGGTTCGCTACTACCCTATAGGTGCTTTCCCGTAAAGGTACTGGGTTAACCGTGAAGGTACTGCTCTATAGGCGCTTTCCCGTGAAGGTACTGGGTTAACCGAGAAGGTACTGCTCTATAGGTGCTTTCCCGTGAAGGTACTGGGTTAACCGTGAAGGTACTGTCATATAGGTGCTTTCCCGTGAAGGTACTTTAAAATATACAACGTAAAAGGAGTCGTCTAGGAGTTGACCTACATACATCGTAAGTAATGTAAATAGCATTAGCGACGACTCCTATACAGATATTTTTACTGGTAAAGATTTTCTCTCGAAGCCAACGCCCTTTTTTCCCTTCCGTAATTAACCAGAACAGAGCCGCCCGAACGACGAAAGGAGGCTTATCGGTAGAGGAAATGCTAGAATTTGTATTGTTTCTTTGTTTTCGTAAGCATACTTCCTCCCCCTGAAGAGCGCTCCTTTTGATTTGTTAGTTAAATTTAGCTTGCGGCTCAAACAACAGTAACACGAAGCAAAAAAAGCGTTTCTTTTCTCGGTTAAAGAGCCAAAAGTGCCACTTATCATCGCTAGAAACAATATTGAAATTTTATTTTCACTTTTGTGTTGTACAGCATAAAAATATGAAATATACGGACTCACAAAAGACTTCGAGGCTTACGCGCACAAAATTGATCACAAAAGACGCCATGAAATGTTCGGAGGAGGCACGCTGTCTGAGGTGACCTGACCAATCAGAGCCATTCACCATTGGGAGAGGTTAGGTTAGTTCGTGCATGATAGAATAAATGTTGCCAACTCACTAGGTTAGTTTAACTCGTAAAATATTGTGGTGAAATGTTGATGGCAGAGTTGCCAACGCTGACAGTGAGGTTAACGTACATCGTGAACGACCTTAAAATATACAGCGTAAACAACATGTTGTCAACTCACTAGGTTAGTTTAACTCGTAAAATATTGTGATGAAATTTTCATGGCAGAGTTGGCAACGCTGACAGTAAGGTTAACGTACACCGTGAACTCTTGTAATATACAGCGTAAAAGGCTACGCAGAGTTGGCAACGCTGACAGTTACCTGCGTTAGGTTTGGAAAAAACGGTGAAAGGTGTTATTATTTGGGTTTTTTGGAAAATAACCGTAAAGGTACTGCTCTATAGGTGCTTTCCCGTGAAGGTACTGGGTTAACAGTGAAGGTACTGCTCTATAGATGCTTTCCCGTGAAGGTACTGGGTTAACCGTGAAGGTACTGCTCTATAGGTGCTTTCCCGTGAAGGTACTGGGTTAGCCGTGAAGGTACTGCTCTATAGGTGTTTTCCCGTGAAGGTACTGGGTTATCCGTGAAGGTACTGTCATATAGGTGCTTTCCCGTGAAGGTACCTTAAAATATACAACGTAAAAGGCTACGGTTCGCTACTGCAATATCGGTGCTTTCCCGTAAAGGTACTGGGTTAACCGTGAAGGTACTGCACTCAAGGCGCTTTCCCGTGAAAATACTGGGTTAACCGTGAAGGTACTGCTCTATAGATGCTTTCCCGTGAAGGTACTGGGTTAACCGTGAAGGTACTGCGCTAAAGGTGCTTTCCCGTGAAAGTACTGGGTTAACCGTGAAGGTACTGTCATATAGGTGCTTTCCCGTGAAGGTACCTTAAAATATACAACGTAAAAGGCTACGGTTCGCTACTACTTTATAGGTGCTTTCCAGTAAAGGTACTGGGTTAACCGTGAAGGTACTGTTCTATAGGCGCTTTCCCGTGAAGGTACTGGGTTAACCGTGAAGGTACTGCTCTATAGGTGCTTTCCCGTGAAGGTACTGGGTTAACCGTGAAGGTACTGCTCTATAGGTGCTTTCACGTGAAGGTACCTTAAAATATACAACGTAAAAGGCTACGGTTCGCTACTACCCTATAGGTGCTTTCCCGTAAAGGTACTGGGTTAACCGTGAAGGTACTGCTCTATAGGCGCTTTCCCGTGAAGGTACTGGGTTAACCGAGAAGGTACTGCTCTATAGGTGCTTTCCCGTGAAGGTACTGGGTTAACCGTGAAGGTACTGTCATATAGGTGCTTTCCCGTGAAGGTACTTTAAAATATACAACGTAAAAGGCTACGGTTCGCTACTACCCTATAGGTGCTTTCCCGTAAAAGTACTGGGTTAACCGTGAAGGTACTGCTCTATAGGCGCTTTCCCGTGAAGGTACTGGGTTAACCGAGAAGGTACTGCTCTATAGGTGCTTTCCCGTGAAGGTACTGGGTTAACCGTGAAGGTATTGCTCTATAGGTGCTTTCCCGTGAAGGTACCTTAAAATATACAACGTAAAAGGCTACGGTTCGCTACTACCTTATAGGTGCTTTCCAGTAAAGGTACTGGGTTAACCGTGAAGGTACTGCTCTATAGGCGCTTTCCCGTGAAGGTACTGGGTTAACCGTGAAGGTACTGCTCTATAGGTGCTTTCCCGTGAAGGTACTGGGTTAACAGTGAAGGTACTGCTCTATAGCTGCTTTCCCGTGAAGGTACCTTAAAATATACAACGTAAAAGGCTACGGTTCGCTACTACTTTATAGGTGCTTTCCAGTAAAGGTACTGGGTTAACCGTGAAGGTACTGTTCTATAGGCGCTTTCCCGTGAAGGTACTGGGTTAACCGTGAAGGTACTGCTCTATAGGTGCTTTCCCGTGAAGGTACTGGGTTAAACGTGAAGGTACTGCTCTATAGGTGCTTTCACGTGAAGGTACCTTAAAATATACAACGTAAAAGGCTACGGTTCGCTACTACCCTATAGGTGCTTTCCCGTAAAGGTACTGGGTTAACCGTGAAGGTACTGCTCTATAGGCGCTTTCCCGTGAAGGTACTGGGTTAACCGAGAAGGTACTGCTCTATAGGTGCTTTCCCGTGAAGGTACTGGGTTAACCGTGAAGGTACTGTCATATAGGTGCTTTCCCGTGAAGGTACTTTAAAATATACAACGTAAAAGGAGTCGTCTAGGAGTTGACCTACATACATCGTAAGTAATGTAAATAGCATTAGCGACGACTCCTATACAGATATTTTTACTGGTAAAGATTTTCTCTCGAAGCCAACGCCCTTTTTTCCCTTCCGTAATTAACCAGAACAGAGCCGCCCGAACGACGAAAGGAGGCTTATCGGTAGAGGAAATGCTAGAATTTGTATTGTTTCTTTGTTTTCGTAAGCATACTTCCTCCCCCTGAAGAGCGCTCCTTTTGATTTGTTAGTTAAATTTAGCTTGCGGCTCAAACAACAGTAACACGAAGCAAAAAAAGCGTTTCTTTTCTCGGTTAAAGAGCCAAAAGTGCCACTTATCATCGCTAGAAACAATATTGAAATTTTATTTTCACTTTTGTGTTGTACAGCATAAAAATATGAAATATACGGACTCACAAAAGACTTCGAGGCTTACGCGCACAAAATTGATCACAAAAGACGCCATGAAATGTTCGGAGGAGGCACGCTGTCTGAGGTGACCTGACCAATCAGAGCCATTCACCATTGGGAGAGGTTAGGTTAGTTCGTGCATGATAGAATAAATGTTGCCAACTCACTAGGTTAGTTTAACTCGTAAAATATTGTGGTGAAATGTTGATGGCAGAGTTGCCAACGCTGACAGTGAGGTTAACGTACATCGTGAACGACCTTAAAATATACAGCGTAAACAACATGTTTTCAACTCACTAGGTTAGTTTAACTCGTAAAATATTGTGATGAAATTTTCATGGCAGAGTTGGCAACGCTGACAGTAAGGTTAACGTACACCGTGAACTCTTGTAATATACAGCGTAAAAGGCTACGCAGAGTTGGCAACGCTGACAGTTACCTGCGTTAGGTTTGGAAAAAACGGTGAAAGGTGTTATTATTTGGGTTTTTTGGAAAATAACCGTAAAGGTACTGCTCTATAGGTGCTTTCCCGTGAAGGTACTGGGTTAACAGTGAAGGTACTGCTCTATAGATGCTTTCCCGTGAAGGTACTGGGTTAACCGTGAAGGTACTGCTCTATAGGTGCTTTCCCGTGAAGGTACTGGGTTAGCCGTGAAGGTACTGCTCTATAGGTGTTTTCCCGTGAAGGTACTGGGTTATCCGTGAAGGTACTGTCATATAGGTGCTTTCCCGTGAAGGTACCTTAAAATATACAACGTAAAAGGCTACGGTTCGCTACTGCAATATCGGTGCTTTCCCGTAAAGGTACTGGGTTAACCGTGAAGGTACTGCACTCAAGGCGCTTTCCCGTGAAAATACTGGGTTAACCGTGAAGGTACTGCTCTATAGATGCTTTCCCGTGAAGGTACTGGGTTAACCGTGAAGGTACTGCGCTAAAGGTGCTTTCCCGTGAAAGTACTGGGTTAACCGTGAAGGTACTGTCATATAGGTGCTTTCCCGTGAAGGTACCTTAAAATATACAACGTAAAAGGCTACGGTTCGCTACTACTTTATAGGTGCTTTCCAGTAAAGGTACTGGGTTAACCGTGAAGGTACTGTTCTATAGGCGCTTTCCCGTGAAGGTACTGGGTTAACCGTGAAGGTACTGCTCTATAGGTGCTTTCCCGTGAAGGTACTGGGTTAACCGTGAAGGTACTGCTCTATAGGTGCTTTCACGTGAAGGTACCTTAAAATATACAACGTAAAAGGCTACGGTTCGCTACTACCCTATAGGTGCTTTCCCGTAAAGGTACTGGGTTAACCGTGAAGGTACTGCTCTATAGGCGCTTTCCCGTGAAGGTACTGGGTTAACCGAGAAGGTACTGCTCTATAGGTGCTTTCCCGTGAAGGTACTGGGTTAACCGTGAAGGTACTGTCATATAGGTGCTTTCCCGTGAAGGTACTTTAAAATATACAACGTAAAAGGCTACGGTTCGCTACTACCCTATAGGAGCTTTCCCGTAAAAGTACTGGGTTAACCGTGAAGGTACTGCTCTATAGGCGCTTTCCCGTGAAGGTACTGGGTTAACCGAGAAGGTACTGCTCTATAGGTGCTTTCCCGTGAAGGTACTGGGTTAACCGTGAAGGTATTGCTCTATAGGTGCTTTCCCGTGAAGGTACCTTAAAATATACAACGTAAAAGGCTACGGTTCGCTACTACCTTATAGGTGCTTTCCAGTAAAGGTACTGGGTTAACCGTGAAGGTACTGCTCTATAGGCGCTTTCCCGTGAAGGTACTGGGTTAACCGTGAAGGTACTGCTCTATAGGTGCTTTCCCGTGAAGGTACTGGGTTAACAGTGAAGGTACTGCTCTATAGCTGCTTTCCCGTGAAGGTACCTTAAAATATACAACGTAAAAGGCTACGGTTCGCTACTACTTTATAGGTGCTTTCCAGTAAAGGTACTGGGTTAACCGTGAAGGTACTGTTCTATAGGCGCTTTCCCGTGAAGGTACTGGGTTAACCGTGAAGGTACTGCTCTATAGGTGCTTTCCCGTGAAGGTACTGGGTTAACCGTGAAGGTACTGCTCTATAGGTGCTTTCACGTGAAGGTACCTTAAAATATACAACGTAAAAGGCTACGGTTCGCTACTACCCTATAGGTGCTTTCCCGTAAAGGTACTGGGTTAACCGTGAAGGTACTGCTCTATAGGCGCTTTCCCGTGAAGGTACTGGGTTAACCGAGAAGGTACTGCTCTATAGGTGCTTTCCCGTGAAGGTACTGGGTTAACCGTGAAGGTACTGTCATATAGGTGCTTTCCCGTGAAGGTACTTTAAAATATACAACGTAAAAGGCTACGGTTCGCTACTACCCTATAGGTGCTTTCCCGTAAAAGTACTGGGTTAACCGTGAAGGTACTGCTCTATAGGCGCTTTCCCGTGAAGGTACTGGGTTAACCGAGAAGGTACTGCTCTATAGGTGCTTTCCCGTGAAGGTACTGGGTTAACCGTGAAGGTATTGCTCTATAGGTGCTTTCCCGTGAAGGTACCTTAAAATATACAACGTAAAAGGCTACGGTTCGCTACTACCTTATAGGTGCTTTCCAGTAAAGGTACTGGGTTAACCGTGAAGGTACTGCTCTATAGGCGCTTTCCCGTGAAGGTACTGGGTTAACCGTGAAGGTACTGCTCTATAGGTGCTTTCCCGTGAAGGTACTGGGTTAACCGTGAAGGTACTGCTCTATAGCTGCTTTCCCGTGAAGGTACCTTAAAATATACAACGTAAAAGGCTACGGTTCGCTACTACCCTATAGGTGCTTTTCCGTAAAGGTACTGGGTTAACCGTCAAGGTACTGCTCTATAGGCGCTTTCCCGTGAAGGTACTGGGTTAACCTTAAAAGTACTGCTCTATAGGTGCTGTCCCGTGAAGGTACTGGGTTAACCGTGAAGGTACTGTCATATAGGTGCTTTCCCGTGAAGGTACTTTAAAATATACAACGTAAAAGGCTACGGTTCGCTACTACCCTATAGGTGCTTTCCCGTAAAAGTACTGGGTTAACCGTGAAGGTACTGCTCTATAGGCGCTTTCCCGTGAAGGTACTGGGTTAACCGAGAAGGTACTGCTCTATAGGTGCTTTCCCGTGAAGGTACTGGGTTAACCGTGAAGGTATTGCTCTATAGGTGCTTTCCCGTGAAGGTACCTTAAAATATACAACGTAAAAGGCTACGGTTCGCTACTACCCTATAGGTGCTTTCCCGTAAAGGTACTGGGTTAACCGTTAAGGTACTGCGCTATAGGCGCTTTCCCGTGAAGGTACTGGGTTAACCGTGAAGGTACTGCTCTGTAGGTGCTTTCCCGTGAAGGTACTGGGTTAACCTTGAAGCTACTGCTCTTTAGGTGCTTTCCCGTGAAGGTACCTTAAAATATACAAAGTAAAAGGCTACGGTTCGCTACTACCCTATAGGTGCTTTCCCGTAAAGGTACTGGGTTAACCGTGAAGGTACTGCTCTATAGGCACTTTCCCGTGAAGGTGCTGGGTTAACCGTGAAGGTACTGCTCTATAGGTGCTTTCCCGTGAAGGTACTGCTCTATAGGTGCTATCCCTTGAAGGTACTGGGTTAGCCGTGAAGGTACTGCTCTATAGGTCCTTTCCCGTCAAGGTACCTTCAAATATACAGCGTAAAAGGCTACGGTACGCTACTACCCTATAGGTGCTTTCCCGTGAAGGTACTGGGTTAACCGAGAAGGTACTGCTCTATAGGTGCTTTCCCGTGAAGGTACTGGGTTAACCGTGAAGGTACTGCTCTATAGGCGCTTTCCCGTGAAGGTACCTTAAAATATACAGCGTAAAAGCTACGGTTCGCTACTACCCTATAGGTGCTTTCCCGTGAAGGTACTGGGTTAACCGTGAAGGTACTGCTCTATAGGTGCTTTCCCGTGAAGGTACTGGGTTAACCGTAAGGTACTGCTCTATAGGCGCTTTCCCGTGAAGGTACCTTAAAATATACAGCGTAAAAGGCTACGGTTCGCTACTACCCCATAGGTGCTTTCCGGTGAATGTACCCTTAAAATATACAGCGTAAAAGGCTACGACTCGTTTAAAAAAATGTCAAGTACTTTCGCGGTGAAAGCACCTAGAGGGTACACCAATTCTTCCGGATGATCCAGCTTCCCCATTTTCCTACTACTAAATTGAAATGGAAAAACTAGATTTGATTTTGATAAATAGGCAGGGAATAACAGTAACATGAAACACACAGTCACTAGTTCCTGAAGACACACCCCATCCCTCGCTGCTAGTAGATGTTAATCATGTCAAAGAAACCCGCGATAAAACTTGCCATATGCTACATTACAACTTTAGTAAGGCCGACTTTCCATCCATCTATCACAAGTATGCTTAACACGAATTGGGATATATTGAATACAAAGAATGACTTTGATCAAGCTACAAACGTGTGTTATGAAATTTATTACAGTTTAAGAATTTAAAGAGTCCTATCGAGATTTCTTAGATTTTATATTACAAATTTGAGGAAGTTTACCCTTCTTTTGAACACTACGACGAACTAATATATGAATGTCGGTATACAAAGCTGTGCCACAGAAGAACGTTACATGAAATAGTATTCTTGTGGAAATTTTCTAAGTCACGAAATACATGCAGAACATCTACTCTGCCAGATTAATTTTCGAATCCTGTCGTCGAAAACTACACTAAAAATGAAGTTTGTCTTATAAAGAAGGCTAGATCTGATATTAAAACGAAATCTCCATTGTTCAGAATGTTCATCAGTTACTATAACTTGCTAATCAAGAATAACACCATTCACATCTTTTCTATGAACCTAAATTACTTCAGTAAAGCCACTTTGTACACAATGGTTTAAGCATAAACACATAAGTTCGTATTGAAATTGTGTGATACAGTCTATATATATATATATATATATATATATATATATATATTGTAGAGATATGGAGATTACGAATACGAGAACACCTCGTCAAGAGAATATTCACGCTTGTTTATTTCCTGGAATTGTCCGACCAGCGGGCGATCCCAAGAATGCGCTAACTTTGTAACTTCCGTTAAAACAATGACTGAAAGGTAAACGTGTGGATCTAAACAAGATCTAGCGTGTTCGAAAGGTTTAACAACCTTTCGAAGCCTAAGATTATAAAAGGGAGCTCACTCCCGGAGCTCGCTCTCATATGGATTATAACGCTCATTTGGATTACTTTTATCATCGAACGCTCATTTGACGCTCGACTTTGACTCTCATTCGACGCTCATTCTGGAACATGAGTCTCTGATTACACTTTACTCTACAACACATTACAAAACGACGACGACAGAACACGAAGTTACGGCTGGCTAGCATGCAGCGAGTCGCGCGGGAACGCTCGGATTTGTGAGCCAAGGGTCGCAGGATAGAACCTTGGCATCAGTCACCATTCGGTCTGCAAGAAGCATCTGGACAAGAACATCACTCACCTACCAGGTATGAACAAGCGTAAATAACCTTTAAATTCAACCTTCCATATCTCTTCCCTCTTAATCGGAGCAGGTTCAGCTAACAGGTATAATTAAGCTCTACCTAAAATGTATAATTGAAACATCCCTGTGACCTCAGATCCCAGGTAAGACGGGATTACAACAATATATATATATATATATATATACACACACATATTTTTAATATATTTATATATGTATAATTTCTATCCCTATATTACAGAAATATATGTAATTGTGTTGACAATGAATCCTTCATATGGGCTTTGTAATAAGATAGCCTACGTACCTTTTGAGTTCAATAAATAAGTAAATATCTTCGTAAGGAACAACAAAAGCCCCATTTACAGTGAACTGATCCAGAATTTGCTGGATACGATTCATACCTCAAGTTGCAGAATTACCTGCAGGCAACTTTGAATTTTTATTATACCAAATTTGGACAATGTGAATGAAGAACTAGGAGAACGATTCCATCAAGATATGCAGATCATGGAATCGCCGTTTCGAGGCAGATGGGACACAGCCATGATGGGGAACTATATGTGGGGCTTGATGAGGGATAGTCCCCAGCAACACAAAAGGAAAATACAATCACATCTGCATTTCTAACATATTATTCTAAGATACTTGATTGCCAAGTCAGTGTTGTGGTAACTAACTGTATATTATATTCTATCAGACAATATCCAGATTACATGGATTGATCATTGTTATTATCTTATTGGACACTTTCTTTGCGATATTACATATGTTATATATGCAAATTACTCAAACGTACTTGGTTAATTTTCCATGCCATATGACGGAAATTGATTTTTTTTTAAATCAGTGGGTGTGAATTATAAAAGAAACATAAGAAGACTTGGAGAACAAGAAGTTCCCGAAAATTTGTTGCCCAGTGTAATCATACCCAAACTATGCACGACCGAGTATTGATATTTCGTGACATTCTTTCTATTGTGCTTCTCTGTAACATAGTTAAAAAAAATATTGATTTTTTAAAGAATTTTTGTACCTTGCGAGAAAAGAAAAGCTTTGAATCCCAACCGGGTCCATTGGTACCGTGTATATATTTCGTGCAGAATATGCAATGCCATAAACTCTAGTTCAATTTATGCTTGCGCAGAGCACTTGTAGATATTTTACTAAAATTACAATTTGACTATTAGTAATTTTGGAGTGATTTATATACATTTTATACGTAAACGTCACGGGATACTTTGTGCTATTCATTCCAAAGGCACATGCCAGATAACTAATAAGTAGGGACGTGAAGATTTTGTTCTAACGACAACACCTAAAAGTTGAGAAAAGCAAAATAAAGCGTTTAAAATGTATTTGGATAGGTTAAGGAAGCAAGTTTTTGATGTTTCGGAATCGCGAAATAACGCGAAATACGCAATTTTTCAGAATAACACCGAATTTGCGCTTTAACGCAAAAAATCGCGGCGAAATATGAACTAAACACTGGGTTTAAAATTTCTTCTATTAAAAAACCCTACCAGAACCGCTATGAGAATTGTCTATTTCTAGTCTAGCTAGTGAATGTTTGATTCAAAAGAGTTTATCATGCTTAATGTATGTACACAAAACGGTATTTTCAGTTCTGAAAGAGATTTTTTGGCATTGTTAGGGAAATTTCAGTCAGTCAGAATAACTGAAGGTGCATGGTTTGTGTAGTGTCTTTTCCATTTTTCCCTTCTGTGATGTAATTCGCAGCATCCAAAAGCCAGCAGTGAATGACTTTATGCTTCAGATAACTTACTAACTCCCTAGCCTTCTTAAACCCGAAGGTTCATGGCTGCAGCAAAACAGGCCATCCATTTTTCCCTATCTTGAGCAAGATCTATATACTCTTTTCCATCCCTACCGATTTCCCTTAGGTCCATCTCAACGTTGTCCCTCCATCTTCGTCTTGGCCTTCCGACAGGTCTCTTACCATTAGGTTTTCCAACAAGAATCCTGTAAACTCCTCTTTCCTCTCCCATTCGTGCCACATGGCCTGCCCACCTAAGTCTTCTTGATTTAATTATTCTAATAATATCTGGACATGAATACAAATTATGTAGTTCTAAATTATGTAACTTTCTCCACTCACCAGTCTCCTCATCCCTTTTAGGTCCAAATATTTTCCTAAGGATCTTATTTTCAAATACTCTCAATTTATGTTCCTCTTTCAATGTAAGGGACCAAGTTTCACATCCATATAATACTATTGGCAAAATTACTGTTTTGTATATTTTAACTTTTAGTTTCTTAGATATTAAACGAAAAGACAAAAGTTTATGAAGAGAGAAGTAACATGCATTTCCTGAATTAAGCCTACTTTTTATTTCCTCTTTAATATAATTTTCATTTGTTAATATTACTCCTAAATATTTGAATTTGGAAACTGGTTCAAACGAGTTGTTATCAATAATTAGATTTTGATTATTACCTAACACTTGGTTTCGGCCTGTAAGCATATATTTAGTTTTCTCTTTGTTAACTTCCAAACCTATGTCTTTAGCAGTTTTGAAAAATATTTTAGCATTATTCTTAATTGTATTCACATCATCCCCCAGTAAGTCTACATCATCTGCATATGCTAACAACTGAGTCACACCATTTAATTTTAGTCCTTCTTTAGTTTCTTTTACCTTCCTAACAGCATATTCTAAGGCAAAATTAAAGACCAGTGGAGATAATGCATCTCCTTGTTTTAACCCATCATGAATTGTAAATTTGTCAGACATATTAATACCCACACGAATTTTACTTTCTGTTTCACTGGTGCATATTTTTATCATACTATCAAGCTTTTTAGGTATTCCAAACTCTACTAATATATTATATAATTTATCTCTTTTGACCGAATCATATGCTTTTTTGAAATCAATGAATAGCTGATGGACATTTTGATTATAATCCCACTTTTTTTCAAGTGTCTGTCTGATGTGAAAAATTTGATCTGTAGTTGATCTGTTACGTTTAAATCCACATTGATAATCACCTATAATTTCATTAGCATATGGGGTTAGTCTTGTTAAAAGAATGTTAGATAATATTTTATATGTTGTTGAGAGTAGAGAAATTCCACGGTAATTATTGCAGTTCATTTTATCACCTTTTTTAAACACAGGAGCAATTATGGATTCTTTCCACTGTTGAGGGATTACTTCTTTATTCCATATTAAACAAATTAATTTATGAATTTGACATATTAACGAATTTCCACCATATTTAATTAACTCAGCTGGTATTAAATCAATGCCAGGTGCTTTGTTATTCTTTAGCCTTTTAATAGCATCTTTAACTTCAGTTAAGTTAGGTTCTGGTACTAAAGGTTCTGCTGTGTGTACTTCATTTACTTCTGATTTATCTCCTACATGGACATTTAAAAGGTCATTAAAGTAGTTCTTCCATCTATTTAGAATATCGCTTGGGTCAGCTAGAAAATCACCGTCTTTATCTTTTATCAAGTTTACTTTAGGTTGCCACCCCTTGCTTGAGATAGAAAAAACATTATTTTGTAATCGCAGAATTTCAAAGAAACATGGGAGCGGAAGAATTCATTGATTAAGAGCAATGGAAGTGAGACGCTGTTTCAAGTCCACTTTATGAAAATAAAGGCTAATCGGGACTTGCTCCACAGTTTGTTGAATTCGAACCACTGTGGTGCCTCTTCCTGGTATTGATCCCTGGACAGTTTATTAGAAGGCGGCAACACAACCACTACGCCGTCGGGGAGGCCCCAGAACAAAAGTAATGTGAATGTAACAAACCGGCAACTTTCTGTCGTGGAAGGATTTGAGAAGCTTAAAAGAATGAAAGGAGACAAGGTGTACATCACACTTCGAACTGTGGAAGCTTTTGTTAAAGCGTTAATTTCATTAGAGTGAATGAAAATAAACTTATCTTTCTTTTTAGTTTTTTTATATATAGGAAGTGTGGCGAGTGAATACTGTGAACATTTACTAAACACCATCTGTTCGTGAAATATCATCAACGTTATTGTAAATTGAAAAGTGAATTTAAGAAAACAATTTGTGAAAATTTTATTCTGTGAAAGTGAAAGCTTTGAAATATGATTGTGTTCATAGATTTGTGTGATATCCTTAAATAAACATTTCATATTGATTAGCCGATGAGATGAAATATTTTTCCAAATGCAAGAAATTTCGTAATATTTCCAAAGGTAAGCCATCGATGTATTTATGTTTGACATTAAAACTAAAATTTGCCGTAATTTTCCAAAACTTAAGAAATATGATAATCTTATGCATAGAAGAAACCGTAAAATCGGATGTAAAAATAACACCGATTTCCAATAAATAAAACCGAATTTATCTTTAAATCGCGAAAAATAACATCGAATTGCAGTAAAAGATAATAACGAAATTTAGGGAAAAATAAAACGAAAACTTCAATAAATACGAATAAAATGTCGGACCTCCCATCGCTAACAGTTGGGCTGATATGTTCGTAGGTTAACATAGTAAAAAAAAATTTTTTGACAAAATTCGATTTTACTATTCAATATAGTTGCCTTTGAGGGCGATACAACGATTATAGCGGTCATACAATTTTTCGATGCCATTTTAATAGTACGATTTCTCTTTAGCCTCAAAATAGGCCTCAGTTTCGGCGATTACCTCTTCATCAGTGCTAAATTTCTTTCCAGCGAGCATTCTTTTAAGGTCTGCAAACAGGAAAAAGTCACTGGGGGCCAGATCTGGAGAATATGGTGGATGGGGAAGCAATTTGTAGTCTAATTCATATAATTTTGCCATCGTTTTAATTGATTTGTGACACGGTGCATTGTCTTGATGAAACAGCACTTTTTTCTTCTTCAAATGGGGCCGTTTTTTTGTGATTTCATCCTTTAAACGCTCCAACAACGCTATGTAATAATCTCAGCTATCTCGATCAACTTCACTTTACGATCATTTAAAATTATTTTGTGGACTTTTTTGATGTTTTCGTCGGTAACAACCTCTTTGGGGCGTCCACTGCGTGCATCGTCTTCCATGCTCATTTCGCCTCGTTTAAATTTAGCAAACCACTTCTCAACGGTTGATTTTCCTGGTGCAGAGTCCGAATAATGTTTATCAAGCCAAGCCTTGGCTTCAACAGTATTTTTTTTCGCCAAAAAGCAATGCTTTATTAACACACGAAATTCTTTTTTATCCATTTTTTCACAATAACAAAAGCTGCTTCACTCACAATGCTATATCTCACGAACTAATTATCCGGCAGCTGTGAAATTTATACACGTATCTTTTGAAGGTTAGTACTAAGTAAAAATCACATGGATGTAATTCTAGTAACGCCATCTATGAGTCAGCCTACGAACTTTGCTCTTCTGGACAGACTTCCCACTAAGTTCTGGTACACCTCTGCTGCTGGATTTCCCATTTGTGCTGCAGACTCGTGAAAATTTCATGGGTCTGTCACGCAACGAGCTATCCAATTCATCCCAAAATATTTTCTATGGGGTTCAAGTCGAGGTTTTGAGCGGACGTCCAATGCACATTCACCTGATCGTCCTCTAACCACCATGCAATTGACCCTCCTTTGTACCTGACCGGTACTATAAGGCAGGGAGTCGTAACGTACCCAATTTGCGTTATACGGTACGTTCCATTTTGTAGGAGGAAGAGTATGGTTCAACTGCTGGTACCCATGTAACGTAACGAAATGCAATATCTTATAGAGTGACGTTACAAGGAACGTAACAAAATGTATTATGGTAGATATTAACGTTATAAAGGAACGGAACGAAATGAGCACATTGGAACATAACGTAATATGCAATATGGTATATACTACCGTTACAAGGATACAAGGAACGTAGTAACGAAATGCATTGTGGTATATACTAGCGTTACAAAAAAACGTAACGAAATGCAACATGGTAGTAAATAACGGTACATAGGAACGTAATGAATGCAATCCTCCGTAACGGAACGAAGTGAAAGGCAATATGGTTAATTAACGTTACATAGGAATGTAACAAAATGTAAACCACTGTAGCGGAACGGAACAAAATGCAGTTGGGTACATACCATCTGCATAAGGAACGTAAATAAATTCAGTATGGTAGATGTTAACGTTACAAGGAAAGAACAATTCACAAATGTTTGCTAGTAACGTTATAGGTGCGTGACAAATATAATCTATTAAACATCAAGGAAGAAAAAGGAATAGCCCAAATCTCTTGCCATTCATTGGAACATTGCGAAAAATAACTCAGTATATTGTGTGGGATTAATGTTTCGTTAAAAATATGGTTGTTTGTAAATTAATGAATTTCCACCAGGGTTGTTAAAGGATCAGGAATTTTAAATCAATTCAATTCAGGTTCAGCAGGGAATATTAGCAAGCATAAATGGATCTGGACCGTAAAGAGCCTTTTTATGTTTAAGGTATTTAAATAAGTTCCAGGAACCTTTTTTCTGGATCAATTGAAATACGGCACAGGGTCCTTCGTTCCGGATCAATTTAAAGACGGTCTAAGTTCCATATTTGAAATGAAACAATACGCAACTTGGACCGAATTTACACTGTGATAGAACAGGTTCCGGTCTTGTTGCGGAACCCAATAGAACCCATTAGAATTTATGGGTTCGTGGACGTTTAACAATCCTGATTTGAAAATTACATTTTTGGCTCGAAATTGAATAAAGCTTCCAACTAGTGTAGAAATGAGTAGTCATAGACTACTCTTGAGGAATCTTATCGCCGGATTAAACGATATTATGCTCTTGAAGAAAATGAAGTATTACGAAGCCGATGAAAGTTCACAAAGCAACAACGGCGGAAGAAGGTGCAGTGGCGCAACCACAGGGGGCAGGGGAGATTAGCCCTCAAACTTGTACGGAAATCAATTCTAGGAGGTAAGGAAGGCAAACATTGGACTATAGAAAGAAAGGTTGCAGAATCTAAGAGTAGCAAGACAAAGGGATACTGAAGATGGATTTAGTTTTCACGTCTGTCGTGCACTATTTCTTCCAGACGGTCAAGAGCACCTGCAAGGAGGCACAGAGGGGCAATTGCCCCCTCTTGATTTCTATCTTTATACAAATATAAATAAAGTTATATAAACTTGGACAGTTGCTGCTGCTTACGGTGTACGTTTTGCCCGTGTAAGGTAATAAATAGATGTATTATTAATTTTTGAAACCCCACCGTTCATTTATAAACACACTGTATATGAGTCATTGTGAATTCGAGTCAATTAAAACATTTTGCGTTGTTGGGAGATTATATATTAGGATAAAATTTGGACATAATGAATCTAAGTAGAGAAAATGCAACTTGTATATCAAAATTGCCATGTCCAACTAATCTCCGAAAGTAGTGTTTAGCACGTCACATTTCAAGTATATTGTAATAATCTTCAATTAGGCCAAACGTTAACGAACAAAACAACATTTATTTAACTTATAACTTCATGTTATATAAACTACATGAAATACATTTAACAAAGACAAAAGACAAAATACAATCTCTCTCCAATTCGACTTGTTCACAGTATCTCTTCTAAAATTTTTATCTTTTTCTTAACTTCCATCATATATGATTGATTGATTTGAGTCCACTTTATGCACAGTTAGGCTAATCAGGACTGGACCTACAGTTTAAAGTGAAATCCCAATCACTTGTGCCTCCACCGGGTATCGAACCCGGGACCCCTTCATTACAAGGCGATGACGCTACCTTGCGCCATCGGGGAGGCCATTTCAAGTATAGTCCATGATTGTATCTAGTAGTATATGAACGAGATGTGTCCCTCCATTCAAACAATACGTGGCTTGTCCCTATAAGTGTGTCACTTATAAATTAAGTTTCCGAAAGCAGGTATTATGCATGGACAGAACAAAATATACTCGTGAGAAATTACAAAAATTATAAGTAAGTTCGTGGCGGGAGTCATTGACGGTTTTCCCCACAACCTATCCGCTTTAGGTTCCGGGTTCGAGTCCTGGTCTGTAAATATCTTTTTTAGGTGTCTCTTCATTAATTTAATCTAATTATCATCCATCTTCATAGTTTCGATTAATTATAAAAGTCACATAAAAGCGAAGCAAAATAAGAACAAATAAAAATAATTGCAAAATGATTACAATGTCAGAAGTACGTTTGAAAAATAAAATGCGGACAGAAGATTCATTTTCAAACAGGTATTTGGGTAGAATTGTGTAGACAGACAGCATGCTCCCGAAAGTTGCCAATCCACGTGTGGCATGACCTTCGATACTGGGGTTGTGCTTTTTCAGGAAAGTTTGCTCGACGCTCCTCAAGCGTCTTATCAAGAATGCCTCGGTGTTTGCAGCATTACCAACTTATTTTCCGTCGGGAAAATCTTTTTTCTCCTATTTAATCTGCGGTTGACTCTACAATACAGCATATTAATCAAGATACAACAACTGAATTAAGGCGAAGTAGGTTAGAAACCCTGCGTGCTCAAGAGCAGCTTCGATAAGGCACCTGAATTGTTTCGAGCTGAACCAGGAAATGGGCGATGTTTATTCCCCAAGGCCATTCTGTAAAACTAATGCCACAAGAAGTTTTCTGTGTGGATTTGTGAGCATGAAATTGTAGGTTAATGATAGTACTACAAGACGTCAAGTGGATTTATTTTTCTGTTTCGTTATTTTATATAGCTTTCCTACCTATATAGTTTGAATAACTAATTAATCATTTCATAAGCAGACAAACACGAAGAAGCCGATCCCGTGGCAAATTGGTTAGCGTAATAAACTGCGAAGTCTAATGTCGGATTAGATTGATTGATTTAGTTTATTTTACTTCGCGTTTTGTGCCTCTAGGCTAATTTGCGAAGATGGGGATGAGTGATGAAATGATGAAATTGATGAATGGACATTCACAAACAACCAAGCCCGACCGGGATTCGAACCCGGGAGATGTCGGATTAGAGCCTGGACTAGAAAATATGGATGGGTTGGGTCATTGTCTTTATACCACTTTCATCACCTATCACATCCTTTATCATCGCGATTAACCGAAAGTGGTAGACGCGAAATAAAAATAGAACCTTTGCATGGAAGTCCGAAAGAGAGGCAAGGGGGGGGGGGTGCACGACCCACCTGGAAAATGAAAGTCAACCAAAAATTATATATATATCTCACACAATTCCATTTCAGCTGCAATAATATATGTTAATTATTGCATGAACATAACTAGCTAACTAACTAACTCTCTAGCCTTCTTAAACCCGAAGGTTCATGGCTGCAGAACACAGGCCTTCCATCTGTCCCTATCCTGAGCAAGATCTATATACTCTTTTCCATCCCTACCGATTTCCTTTAGGTCTATCTCAACGTTGTCCCTCCATCTTCGTCTTAACCTTCCTAAAGGTCTCTTACCATCAGGTTTCCCAACAAGAATCCTATAAACTCCTCTTTCCTCTCCCATTCGTGCCACATGGCCTACCCACCTAAGTCTTCTTGATTTAATTATTCTAATTATCTCCTCATCCCTTTTAGGTCCAAATATTTTCCTAAGGATCTTATTTTCAAATAAGATGAATATGATAACTTCAAATTAAAGCAATGTTTTTTGAGGAGACAACACTGTTATGCACCTTGTTTGCCTCCCTCCCCCCGGAAAAACTACCTTGCTTGCGCCTCTTTGGAAAAAATCCTGCAGACGTTCATGAACCTTTAGTATCGACTTCGGAGTATAAAGCATTGATTCTTCAATGTATAGAGCGGCAATATACCGCGACAGCCTCTTACAGAGTATTTGCCAGGAAATATCAACACGAGAACAGGGATAGGAATTCCTCTTATTTTAGATTTTCTCAAACTAATTTCAAGTATCTGGTGAAAATTCTTTCTATTTAGTATGCAAATAAAGGTTTTAAATTTGAATGGGCGTATTAATTTTCTGGGTTTTTCCTAGAGACGATATGAAGCACTGCGGATACGAAGGGCGAACTCAACAAAGTGCATTGTGAGGGAAATGCGTTTCAAGTTGTCAGGCACAATTCGAGCTCCACAAAAACTTGGTAACTGTAGATCGGAATGTTTCATGCGTGATTTTCAAAGATTTTATGGAGTTTGCACTGTGCCTGGCAACTTGAAACGCATTTCCATCACAATGCACTTTGTTGAGTTCGCCCTTCGTATCCGCAATGCCTCATATTTTCAATTACTTTGAAGCATTTTGGACCATTTTTTATTTTTATAAGCAACTGCATTAATTGATAGAATGATCTTAAACATGAAACTAATTGTTTTTTCCAATGATTGACTGTTTTCTTTGCCTTTCATTACGATAGGTCACTCAGCCGCTATCTTTGTTGTGAGCCTAGATTAAGTGTGATTGGAGCTTATCCTATATGCTCTCTTCATACAACATGGCTGTCGGCTACATGTTTGACATCTTAACACAACTTCTTTGAAACATCGCTCATGAAATGTATTTCACCTATCGTCCTACGGGAATCAGAGGAACGTAACTACAAAAATTCTGTCTTCAGTTTTGTTAAAAAAAAAATCCTCTGAAGAGTATTTGGAGAAAATCGACATTTTCCACTTCTAATTCTTATCTGTAAGGCGGAGTCACGTTTAAGAGTCATATTCCTAAGAATACATTATTTCCTCTCCTATTAATTTGATAAATTAGAGTTAAGTCGCTCTGGTTCTCACACACGCTATCAGCCCCTATTTTCCAAAATTTGGCACGTTAGGTATTACGCCAGATGTGTCATTGGGTATGATGCATTTTTGTTATATGCCTGTGGAGATTCGAACAGTGTTCTCGGCTTGCGAGCCAGGTTATATCGGCGTCAGCGTCCAACGTTTGGAGCGCATACATTGCTCTAAGCAGGATGCTCTCTACCTTATGATGGGACACTTTTTTACCCATGAAAGTTATTGTCCGTGGCCTGCAAGCAAAGTTCTTGCAACAAACTGCCTCGAGAGAATTATGCGTAGGCTATGTGTGACTTTTCTGTTTCTCAGACCACGTGTGACTACCTACAAATTATGTGAAACAATAACATAAACAACTTCCCATGTGAGTATGAGAAAACACTTGCATTCTAGCCGGGTTCGATTCCTGGTGGAGGCACAGTGATTCGAATTCCACTTTAAACTGTAGGCCCACTCCCAATTAGCCTATCTGTGCATACAAGTGAACTTAAAACAAGACAAACTTTCATTCTAACCTCAGTCACTTATGGGAGCTGCTTAGAAGTAGTAGTGTTGACTGCCATGACTAAAATTTCTGGATCCAAGTTCACTTCCTCTCAACGATTTTATTTGTTGTTTTAAGTCCCCTTTATGCACAGTAAGGCTAATCGGGACTGGACCTACAATTTAAAGTGGGATCCGAACCACTTGTGCCTCCACCGGGTATCGAACCCGGGACCCCTCTCTCGACGATTTGACTGAGTCTGCACTCCTGCGCTACACTCCGCTGTCTATGCAATGTAGTTTTAAAAGTTGTTAACTGAGGTATCCTAGTCACTAATTCCACCGTGCCACCGGTTAGTCAAGGTATGACTCATCATCAGCCAGGCTCGGGCGAAATGCAACTCATTAAACCGTCGCGGACGAACTGTGGCATTTTTCTAGGAATTTCGCTTTCGGACCAAACGCTACTGAACGTACAGCAGTCCCAGTGCCTGCTCCAAGTTGCACAGCTGCTTTCGGAGCCCTTGGTTTTGGAAGGGGATGGGGGTGAGGAAAGGGTCTTTATTTTTCATACTGAAGCTCGTTCATTTCGTTCTCCTATTTCTCTTGGTTGAATTTTCTGAGATACGGAATCTACCTCATTTTCCTTTTCATTTTGTTTTATTGCGTCACCCACGGTACTCTTACATGTACTTAACATTTTTAATTTCCCTGTACCTGCACCCTTTGGTTAGGTAAAAATAAATAGCTGCAGTTCGTCAAATGTTGTATTTTTGTTTTTGTTACCCATTTTTCTCGTACTTCAGTCAGGGGCAATGGAGCTACTGGTAACAGACGTAGTTAGGAAATAGCATGAATTGTTTCTTCCCCGCACTGTAGTTGACCGATAAAAGAACTATGTAAAGTCTCGTTTCTATTACCACAAATTTTACCGCGCAACATGACACGCGGCATGAGACGCTGCATGTGCCAAGCATTTGTTGAAATGGAAACTGTCTGCAACATGCCGCGGCGCAAGTGCCGGGGACAAAATTGCCCCAAACGATTAAGACGCACAACGTGCGCGGCGGACAATGGAAACAGCCTGCAGCAAGTTCCTGGGGCATACGAACTAGAGTAGGAACAGACGACGCGACTACAATCTGTGGTCCAACAAAATTTAATAACAATGCAAAATCACTTGCAGTCATTCTTACAAAGTTTTCGTATCCACTTTGAAGACGTAAGTCTCTCATCAACGAGTTAATTTTTTGCTAGAAAACTTCTAATCCACCATCTAGGTTGTTTTCGCCTCTTTTTTTAGAAATTCATGATACGCGCCTGCCATAACCACAAAACCCGCCATAGCTTTATTGTTCATCTTTACCCAAGTTAAATCACCACCAAATTATTACAATACAAGAGAAGGAACACTGACTACTCTAAAGCACTGCACAACGCTACACTGCGATCCTGCACTCCAGTGTTGTTGCGGACGTATTTTGAAGAAGTAGTTTTGAATTGGAAGCAGTACGAGTACACTAAATGACGCGCAACATGCGCCGGCACATGTTGCACGTCATGAGTCTGGAACTTGTCTGAATGGAAACGTAGCTTAACAGAAACAGAAGGCTTTCACGATTTGTCTGAATATTAAAGTGATCTCTTCTTTCACACCAAAACATAAATAACTATTCTCAGATTTGAAAACGTAACAGGGGTGTAAGGGGTGACCTTCCACGTATTACACCCAATCGTCAACTTCATTCCACGTAGTACACCCTGGACTGCTCTTTGCAGACTAACGAGACTCTGGCGACTGACCCTATGGCCAGTATAATTCTGTGTGTTCTGTTTTTTGTCATGTGTGCTGAGTGCCCCTTTAGAGCCTCAGCTTTTTACCTAAGTCAGAATATTTTAATATTTCAGTTATTCGATATTACAGTTACGTTATTTGTTATGGTAAGGGGCTGGACCCCGTATAACGTGGCGGTTGCAAAATAGCCTAAGTGCTGACGCACCCAAAATTAAAAAAGAAAAAAATGTAACAGGGAATATAGCTTTAATAAATGCCTATAAATATTTCACTATCGTTTATATTTATGTACATGTTGTTAATTTCGAAATATTGTGAAGAAATGCAGCAAAATGCTACATATTCGATTACTAATTTGAGCCACTATACATGTTATGTTTTTATTTCATGAACAATGCGACACCACAGGTCCCGAGTTCAGATCCCAGCCTGTGTATTGTTTTCATTATTTTCTTCGTGATGTCCTTTCATCAATTTTGTCATTGCATCACCCATCCTCGTCTTCGCGATTAGCCAAAAGTGGCAGAAAACCAAAGTTAAATATAACAAATCAAATCAAACATTACTTGCAAGACAAGAATGGATAGGTTATTTTGAAGCTTCTGTTATTAAAAGCAAATTGTGTGTAGCTTTCCTAGACAGAAGTTTCAAACACAGAAAGTGATTGATTGGATAAGGGCTGTGGATTCCTACTCGAGCAGAAAATATATATGTTTCAATTTATTACTTACAACAATAGCAAACTGGTTTCCCGCTAAATCAAAGAAAACTTGCATTCACAGTTACAAATTGACGTGTTGAATGACCTTAACTACAGATTTCTCTCACTCCAATTCTGATTAATCGAACAGCACACCACAACGTGGGTCATTAAATATTTCCAACTTACTCTCGAGTTCCTCAACTAAAAATAAATTGACTGCGAGACAAAAACTCCTCTCCGATAACACATTATATGCAGAGTATACGTAAGTTGAAATTCCATCATAATAATTTGAATTCTTCAAGTAGTAGCTACAAATATAATTTTTCATGCATATTTTCTTAGCAGAATATGAAGTTTCTCACTTCAGATGGATAACATATACACAGTATTTCACAAGCGTTTTTAGTTCGAGCTAGTCGTAGGCCTAATATGAATATAAACGTGACTTCATTACTTAGTTTAAAAAAGTGCCAGGCAATCAAAATTCGAGGGTATGCCTGAAATTATTTGTAGTATCTCATGTGTCAAGGGGGCTTTATAAGTAGTAGTAGTAGAAACTTAATTATACTGCATGTTGCAACTGAAACCGTAGCCTCGAAGACCGAAGTCGTTGAGTGGTCCACTCATACACTCGGTACCAAACATTCCAAGTTCGAGTAGACACCTGGGCATGGCTGTTTTTTTTTTGTAAGCATCCCTTCATAGATTTAATATGATCATCATTCATCTTCATCGTCGCGATTATCTACAAGTGGCAGAAAAGCGATATAAAACAAGAATAATACAAAAGTATAACAAACAAAAGAGGATAAAAGGATGAACTGAGTTAATGATAGGAAGTTTTATGAAATTACTGTTTCTTGAAGAATCCTGTCCTTTGTTACGATTGTATTTCTCAGTCACACGTTGCTCAATGTTCACGTCGACTGTCGTCCTTACGTACTTGAAAATTACTTTCATGTCTGCCTATGCTCTTCTTTCAAACGTAGTAGGTGGGCGCTCTGTCTGTTTCTACACCAAAAAAGTTTAATGAACCTCCTGTCCAAGAAGACAAGAATTACTGAAAGTAATTTTCAAAATTGTAAGCGGATGAGGGCCCTTGTAAATGATAAAATATACTGTCCTTTTATTCGCTTAGTTTTGAGAATCACTTCCCATACAATTCTTGCCTTCTTGAGAGTCCAATGGCCCTGTCTAGCCACAAACCAGTTGCACAAACGCGGTTTCGTTTGTTTCGTACAACAATTCCATCTAACGTTTCGTTTCTACGTAGTTTCTACTTGCTAAAAGTGCCTTTCATATCGCCCCAGGGCGTTGTCTACTCGGCTGCTTCGTGACCGAAGGTCACGTGTACAAAGTTTGAGGATTCACATTTTCCGATTTTGCGTGGTGCTGCTGCTGCTACGAGCGAACACAAGTGAAAAAACCTTGGACGAAAAGTCCGCGCACAGCTCTTCTACTCTTCAGCTCGGCCCATAAGGAAGAACGGTCAACTCTCCCCCTCCCCTCCACGTGGTAGTACAGTGCACAGGAGTTGCGGGTCTGCACAGGTTTCTTTCCTTGTGGTTCAGTTCGTCTTATCAAGGTCGTGCAGCAAATAATTATTTTTCGTCTTCCGATAGGAAAAAGCTTGCCTCTCGCTTACGTGGATGAACGCGTAGCACAGATGATTCCTTGGTTGGTCCTTTATGTTTCGTCCTTCAGCAATTTAATCTAAGCATGAATCATTCTCATCGCCAAACATACTGTATTTTTTAATTGATGTAACACATGTAAACTGAAAGAGAGAGACAGAGAGAGAGAGAGAGAGAGAGAGAGAGAAAGATATACATAAACGTTTTCTTACAACAAACGTTTGTTTTCTATCGTATAAAGTGAACGCACATGTTAAAATTCATCTTGCATACATAATCAAATTAGAACAAATCCACGTAAAGTGATTTAGTATGCAGAAAATAAATATATTTGTGATAAATACATAGTTAATCAGTAAATTCCAATAACCAGAACTTCTGTCACGCTGAATCTTGTTTACGGATGTTTTCAAACGTTTTGTTTTACAATTTCATTTTTTCACTGACATCCAAAACGAAAATACGTATTATAACTTAATGACTTTCAAAATGTCAAATGCTGTAATGTTAGTATGCTGCCGATCATAATTGTGAGGCTTCTTCGAAAACGCCTTCGATAACGGTATTTACTATTCGTAACGGATATGTGTATCACTTTTTTGAAACAGACTTTTGTGAAGGGAAAGAACTGTAACGTTACAAAAGTAACGAGCACAATTATACGAGAGACCTATGTTATTCTCTCCGGAACACGGCATCGGACACGTTATTGCACATCGGAACGTCTGTATGATACCAGCTATAAATAACGTTGTTGCTTTGAAGCAAAGAGTGTAACGTTTTTACAGTCGTGACCTCAATTAAGTTACTGGTTAATTGTAACGTTACTATCACTTTCCACACACACTAAAGTTACTAGTCAATCGTGACGAACTTGTTTCTTACCCTGTAACGTTACTGGTTGCCGGCAATGGATGGAACGTTAAAGCGTCACCTAACGACCTACTGATTTACAGATCAGTTATGGTTCGGTACCGTTATGCACACCTGTAACGTAATGTTCATATACCTGAGGTAACGTTTCTGTTCACGAAAAAAGTTATTCAGTTTCTGGTTGTAACGTAACGGAAACCGTAATTGAAAATACCGTTCCATTTCGTTACGTTACGACTCCCTGCTATAAGGTATAAAGTGTTCCCTGGAGTTCCAGGGTTAAACAGACTCATCCCCTCCAATTTCGAAATAAATTTAGATCAATATGGTATTTATAACATATTCATTATTTATTCTTCTTATTACTGAAAGTCGAGCATAATATTTTACGCAAATTAAAAGAATCATTCTTCTACCTATCTCTGCCAATATCTTTCTGTTCCTCTCTTTCTTTCCTCCCCCCTTACCCCCCGCAAACATGCATTAAAATAAATATCTTGTTTGGCTTGTATGAGTTGAAATATAAAATTCAATACTAAAAAAATACGATTATGTTTCTACTTTCCGTCACCACTCTACTTCTCCACACATACAAGAAGAAAAATTGAAATGTAAGCAGCAAAATGAGACAACATTGCTGAATTTTTGTATTGCCTCTGAAACAGTCCTTTAACGCCCAAATTTTTTTCTCAGATTTTTCTGTTAGAAAAGTTTGCATTTCGTCACCTAAGCAGGAATGTTATTATGAGAGAACGTTTTCCGTTCATGTCATAGTTTGTTCGTAAAAGCATTTTTTTGGCTAATCCCCATTTCGGGATCATGGGCAATAGCATGTAAATTAGTAACACATTTCTATTTCCATTTACACAACTAATTCCAGATCTCTTCTTGCGTTTATCATAGATGTATATCAATGTTCAGTGGAAGCGATTGGTGGGCGAGGTGGCACTTGCCCCTACAACTTTTTGTCACTTCCCCCCCCCCACTATGCTAAACATTATTTACCAAGGGAAAGTAAACTGTCCTTGCCCCTCCCAGTTTTTGAACCAAATTGTCGCCACTGACAATAATAAACAAGGCACATGTATAATTATGACCACGTAGTAATGTTATTGTATTTACAGACAGTGGCGATATTAGGGAGTACCTGGGGCCCCCAAATTGTCGCCTCTTTTGGCCCACACTATGCTAAACTTTATCTACAAACGGAAATATACTCTCTTTGCGCCCCAGTTTTGCAATTTGACCACAGTTTTGCATTTTTTTAAACCTAATCGCCGCCACTGTAATTACAGAAGTGTTTATTTGTTCCACACGTTAAACCAGTCAACATGCTAAGTTTTCGACTGAAATATTTATTTGTGGCACACTTTGAAATAGCCGACTTGCAAACCTACATTGCATTTCTTGCACTCTTCGCCAACGTTTTTCTTGCAAACTCCACATTATTTTCCTTTCCCTCTTCAGTCCTTTGTAAGAAGTGTCCCAATTGATCTTTTCGAATATTCTGCAGAACACATTTTGTTCCTTTAAGATAATATGGATTACCTGGGATTTTGATGTCAGTTAAAGAGGTCGGCTGATGATATTCTCAAGTAATCATCCAACAGAAGGTGATAAGTGGCATTTTGTCTAAATATCTATTGACCACAGGTATGTCAATTTCATTTGTTATCGAAGTAGATTACCACTTTTCCCCTCAAACTCTTGTACGATATTTCTGAATAGACCAATCAAGCATGTCGACTCCACCCATATTGTTGTTATATATAAAAATTGCTATTGGTTGGGAAATACCCAGATACATCTTTTCAGGCTTTGACCATTTTTTTCATTTGCGGGAATGAAAGCAGTGTCTGATAATTTCACATCACTCTCACTATGTTGTTGCCTTTCCATGTGACAGAGAGGACATCATTGCTAAGGTAAGATTTAAAGTCATGTGTACAACAAAGTTCTTCCTTCATTTTTTTGTTGTTTTTTTTAATTGGCAACTTTATTTATTTATTTTATTTATTGCGTCTTGTTTATCATGGCGAAGTTAAGGCTTTGTAGCCTTTTCTACCACTTAACCATGTTTACAACAACATTTAAACCATTACATAGAAAGGTAAATTTTAAAATATAAAAAGAGAAATATAAAATTACAAAGAAAAAATTACAGAAAAAAATGATAAGAAAAAAAATACATACGGGAATAAAAACCTAACCTATACTCACGAGCATACAACAAAACACACACATACACACACACACACACAATCAGATATTCATGACAGTAGTCAGGGATTTGAAATATTAAGGTGAATAAGGATTTTCAGTGTTGTTCTGCGCTTAACTGTATGCAATTTATCACTAAAATATAATGTGCTAACTATTTGTGCCCAATAAAAATGTTTTAATTGCGTCTTAAAGACATATACTGAAGATGAGTTTCGGATTTCGAGGGACAGTGAGTTCCAAAGACGAGAAGTAGAAACGGTGAAAGATTTTGAATAAAAATTTGAGTTATGAAGGGGGATGAGTAGTTGAGTTTTCCCTCGCGATCTGGTGTCAAGGCTGTGTGATTCGGAAAGCATTTAGAATCTGCTCGAGAGATAAGCCGGTTCCTTTGAACTGATTGCCCTATAGAGAAGGGTGAGGTTGTGTACCTTTCGCCGATCAATTAATTTGAGCCAATTTAGCTTTGTAAAGAAAACGGATAAATGGTCCCCATATTTCAGATCGAAAATAAAGCGGACGCGGGTGTTTTGTACTCGTTGAAGACGTTGAGCGAGATCATCTGGTAATTCGGAATAGACAGAATCGCAGTAATCGAAATGTGGAAAAACAAGTGCTTGCACCAGTTTGATTTTGATGCTAACGGGTAGAAAATGTTTAAGCCGAAAAAGAGCGTGTAATGCAGCGAAGGCTCTTTTACTAGTGAAATTTACGTGATCTGACCATGAGAGATGCTGATTAAACATTACGCCCAGATTTTTGGCTGTTTTACTTAATTTAATAGCTTTCCCTAAGACCATTATGGGCGGGAGGGAAGAAATTTCAAATGCAGAAAGCACTTTTTGTGAACCTATAATATTCCATACCATACTCCTTTGATTCATGTGAACAGTTGCTGTAGCACATATTCCCATTTGTTTCAGTTGAAATAATGTTCTCATCTTCCAGAGAAATTTGCGCAATATCTATTATGCCACTATGTTCTTTATCTGAATCACTGCCAATAAGACAAAAGTCGGGGTCAAATGATCTAAAATTTGATACAAGATCAGACACGTGGATCAGATCATTGTAGCGTCTATCACGACCCAGCCGAGAAACACCATTTTATTGCATTTGTTGCGAATTTCTAATGATATCTCTGTAGCAAGCGAAAGGGAAAAAGTCTCTGCTTAAGTAGTGACGAAAGACGGCTTCATCAATGAATATATGAGAGGGATTGGGGTTGCATGGAGGAGAGGAAAGCACTTGCAGTAACTAGCCTTCGCAGCAGCGTGTACTGCCTTGTCCTGCCCACTAAGATTCTTTCCTCTTCTCGGCCTCGTTACAGAAATATGCGGGACAGAGTATAGCTGATTTTATGAAAGACTCCATTATGCTTACTGTAGGGAGGAATGTTTATGTTGCTAGGTAGTTTTTCTTGATTGAAATAAAATACCAAGCTGGAAATTTAAGTCCACAGAAAAGTTATTATTTTTACATTACAATGCCCATGATCCCCATGATCTGGGGATCATGACAAAACATGCTGTAAAACAAAATGAAATCTCATATATATGAAGATCTTGATGAAAGTGATGTATAGAAAATATAAGCATGCTATGTTAAAAAACATCAAACTCAAAAACTTTATACAACTATATTTAAAAATCACTTTTAAATGGGAAAAAAATGTTTGTTGAAAATGTTGCATTTTTGAACACAATTGTGTCAAAAAATATATTTAAAATTTCTGTTAACTGTTTTTTTGTTTTGTCATGCAAGAATAACCTTCAATAATATGTTTGTGTATGCAGAAGGAAACAAATGTCAATATGTTATTCTCAGTGAAGCAATATATGTCTGATCCCCAAATGGGGATCATGGACGTTAATGGGCATTTTGACATTGTTGACCTGATTGCATGTAATTTTACTTTTTTAAAGATATACATTTACAGTTAACATGATGATTATGGTGAACCCAAAATTTTAGAATGTTACGATGGTAAAAAAATGCTACAACACATCCTTATTATAGGCAGGCGTTCCTCAGAGCATAATGGTATAGTATCGACGTCTTGTGAACTATAATTGCGACAATTTATTACCAATTTGAATCAATTTGGAGCAATTAAAGCAACAATACAAATTTTTGCACATTCTAAATGCATATTTGCGTTACTGAAACAATATTTAACAAATGGGAATGTTATCTGGTGTTTGAAAATCCTGCATTGGTTTAACTTTCTGTGACCAAGACAGTGAGTCACGCCTCCTGCTACTCCGAAGTGAACTTCACTCTGATTGGAGGATCGTATAATCGTATATTTCAAAACACTTCCTTGTCCCAGAGTTGCAAACATAATTTGAAATAACATTGGACTTAGACAAATTCCATTCAACATTATTTTCTAACAGAACTGTATATTGGTACCAGCTTACAGCAATTTTTTTCTCCAAATGTCACAAGACCTTTTTAAATTAAGAATACCCGGTACGTATTTGTCAGAATATATTTTGTTTTTTTCAAAGTTAGTTTACGCTTTGTAAACTGGGGTTGACATTCTGAACTTTAGTGTTCATATTTGTTAATTACGTTCACATAATGGAAAAGCTTTTTTTCCTTTCAGGTGACGGGATTTCTCTTGCATGTTGAGCGTTCAATAGTTTAGATTTAATATACGTGGTTATTTCATAATGCTTGCAAAAAGTACCCAATTCCCCAGGAAAGATATTCATAAAGGCACCTGGAGAGCTCCCGGCGGAACATACGCAAACCAGATAGATCATGATCTGGTGAACAGCAGATATGCCTCATCTGTTATAGATGTTTAAACACGCAGAGGGGCCAATTGTGACAGTGATCACTTCCTAGTCAAATCTATATTGCGGCAACGATTGTCTAATATAGGCAAAATCAAGGGAAAAAGGAAAACTGGTTGGGATATAGAAAAGTTAAAGAAAGACAGCGATAAGAGAGCTTTTCAGGAACAAATACACCAACAATTAAGTGATGAGAATGAAAATAATAGCATTGAGGAAATTTGGAATGATGTGAAGAAAACTCTGACTGAAACATCAGAAGAGATATTAGGGCAAAGGAAGAGATCTAACTGAAAAGATTGGTATGATGAAGAGTGTAGAGTACTAGTAGGGAAGAAAAATGAGCTACGGAAAAAGATGATTCAAAGAGCATCGATGAATGCATATAAAGATGCTAGGAAGGAAGCGACTAAAATCTGTAGGAAGAAAAAGACATATTGGATGGAGGAGCGAGTAAGGAAAATAGAGGAACATCAGACAGAGGGTAATATAAGACAAATGTACAAAGCTGTTAGAAATCTTAGTACTGTATATCCACCAAGGTTAAACGTATGTAAAGACAAAAATGGGAAGCTTATTACGGATCAAGCCAAAGGTCTGGAAAGATGGTCAGAATATTTTCAGGAGCTCTATAAATCTAAATTTAATATAACAGATAATGCAGATGAAGACCAAACCCAAGTTACAGAATGTGAGGTACAAAGACCATCGTATGAAGAAGTAAAGTGTGCAATATCAAAATTAAATAATAATAAAGCACCTGGAGAAGAATTGCTCCCTGCGGAGATATTTAAAAAGGGTGGAGAAACACTTTGGAAGAGAGTTCATGAGCTAGTTTGCATGACATGGGATCAAGAGAAAATACCATGTAGTTGGAAATATGGAGTTATCTTCCCCATCCATAAAAAGGGTGATAAAAGTAATTGTGGCAACTACAGGGGAATAACAATATTAAATATTGGATACAAAATATTTTCCAATATCCTATATATGAGAGCATCTAAACAGGCAGAAGAAATCCTAGGGGAATTTCAAGGTGGATTCCGTCCAAATAGATCTACCATAGATCACATCTTTACTATATCTCAAGTTATGGAAAAATTCTATGAGCAAAATATAGATATACACTTTTTATTTATAGACTATCAACGAGCATTTGATATCTTACACGGAGCTGGGATCATGAAAGTATTCAAGAAAGTAGGATTTCCAGATAAATTAATAAGATTGATAAAGGTAACCTTGGAAAATACAACAGCGGGAGTCATGGTGCAGGGAGAAGTCTCACAAACCATTAACATAGAAACAGGAGTGAGACAAGGGGATGCTCTGTCCACCCTAATTTTCATTATTGTACTACATGATATTATCAGTCCACTGCAAAAAAGGTGGAGTATATTCTACAAAACAACACAGATACTTGCTTATGCTGACGATATTGTGATAATATCAAGGACAGGACACTTGCAGATCTTAAAAGCACTGTTTTAAAGATAGATAGTAAATCCAGAGAAATAGGACTATTCATTAATGAAACTAAAACAAGATATATATATGAGAATGTCCAGATCGCCAGCCAGACGAAACTCTCTGGCTTTGAATGTAGGTACATATCACTTTGAAGGAGTGCCCACTTTTACTTACCTTGGAGCTCTTCTACATAACAACATAGAAGAAGAAGAGATTGTTAACCAAAGGATACAGGCTGGAAATAGACAGTATTATGCACATATGGAATTATTTAAGTCAAAAGACCTCTCTAGGAACACAAAATTAAGACTATATAGGACACTTAATATACCAGTTATAGCATACGGTGCAGAATCTTGGAAACTTACATCTAAAGCAGGAAGCAAGGTAATGTGTTTTGAAAGGAAGATATTACGTAAGATCTTTGTCCCCGTTAGGAATGAAGATGGATCCTATAGAATTGGGAATAATATGGAGTTAGAAGGATTGATTCAATATGAACATGTGGTGAGATATATAATATCTCAACGCTTAAGATGGGCGGGACATCTGATGAGAATGGAAGAGGATAGGCTACCACGCCTGGTATTCAATCAGAAATTGTGGGGAACAAAGCCAAAAGGAAGACCGAGGGGAAGATGGATCGATGCGGTTGAGGAAGATTTGAGAAGGATGAACATACGCAATTGGAAAAATGTAGCTCAAGATAGAACGAGGTGGAGGAAGATTGTTTGGGATGCCAGAGCCCACCAAGGGCTGTAGAGCAAAAGAAAAGGAAGAAGAAGGTTATTTCATAATATAAGTTTATGTTAACTGTTGATGGCATTATTGAGTTAGGAGTTGGATGTGATATGTAATAGTGTTGGAGTAAAAGTCAATTCTAAATTACCAGTAGCAACCTGCATTGAAGCAATCTTTTGAAAATTTGCATTTGTGCATAAATATAAATATGCTGTTTTTACGTGTGGTCAGCAACTTGTTTTGGACCATTCTGTTATAGTAGTAATAATAATAATAAAAAAATAATAAATTTGCATTTGTGCATGAAAATAAATATGCTGTTTTTAGGGGTGGTCAGCAACTTGTTTTGGACCATTCTGTTATAGTAATAATAACAATAATAATTATAATAATAATAATTATTATTATTATCATCATCATTACTATTATTATGAAGACATTCGTTAATTATGTTCACATCATGGAAAAGCTTTTTTTTCCTTTCAGATGACGGGATTTCTATTGTGCATGTTGAGCGTTCAATAGTTCAGATTTAATATACGTCGTTATTTCATAATATAATTTTATGTTAACTGTTGATGGCATTATTGACTTAGTAGTTGGATGTGATATCTAGTAGTGTTGGAGTAAACGTCAATTCTAAATTACCAGTAGCAACCTGCATTGAATCAATCTTTTGAAAATTTGCATTTGTGCATGAAAATGAATATGCTGTTTTTAGGGGTGGTCATAAACTTGTTTTGGGCCATTGTGTTATAGTAATAATCATAATAATAATTATTATTATTGTTATTATCATCATCATCATCATTACTATTTATTAAGAAATTTGTTATTGTGGCACTTCACGTCCACCAATTGTATGCATACTCACTATTAATAACACTTGTTAAACTTTAAAATATAGATACATATAATTAAAAATTATTTATTAAACTTTGATAACCAATACACGTAGATTTAACAAAAGAGAAGACTAACTGAAAACTCTTTTATGGCAGCAATGTGATGAATGTGAGACCAAAAGTCATTTTTTTTCAAGATGTCATCATTCTCTGTGAAGGATACCAAAGTAGAAAGTCTGTTATCCGACGCTGAATTTCGGAAGACAGTTTTAATTATTTTCACAACACCGAACTACCTCTCTCAATTGGCAAATTTGATGGTAAAATACTCACAAATATTATAGGTGCGATGCAAAAATTTGTGAAAAGCACTTTTATATGTTTGATGTAAGAATATATTTTAACGTATAGTACAAAATGCCATTATTTCATCATTTCAGATATCCTGAAACAACAAAATTATCTTTTCAACGAAACTGTTCCAGGATTCGAGTGCTTTTGCTACCCTAACTGCCACCTATTGAATTTCCACTTTAAATATAGTAAGCAGTAAGTAAGCAAACATATATTAGTACTATACAGTCGTTAGGACTATGACAACCAAGCTATAATTGTGATTGTGGTTACTGAAATATTTCAATAAGTGAGCAAGTTGCATGTCTGTTCTAAACACCATCTTGTTTCATTAGGGCATGAGATGATGTTTCTTGAAGTTTCAAGATCAATACACGAAACACTGGAATTTTTTTCATTTTTCTCCATGACAATACAATCTGTGGAAATTATCAATTTATTTGCTTACTATTTAGTATAATTTCAAAAATACGTGTATCATTGTGTTAGCTTCAAGTTTAAATGACAAGAACGTGGATTATCATTTCCACTTTAAGTGTTATCTTCAAGCATTTATATAAAACGTATTGAAACATGTTTACTGACTGGGAGATTAAGGCGGCCAAGGAAGTGGTGCTGATCAAATCACACCCACCATCGTCCTAGTCCAAGAAAGTGTGCGGCCCTAACTAAACATCGCCTATATTCCTTCACAGCGTAATGTAAAGCACAGGGGAGGACTTTACTTATTGACTTTATCTATCCTCGAGATGATCAATGAATCTTGAAAATGTTAAAGACAATTATAATTTCTAATTTATTAAAAGTTATGCAATTCTTAGATTAGCTAAATCTGTGTTGAATCATTCCTTAGGGCGATTCTCGTTGTGAAGCACCCAACATTCGTATAAGGTTAAATGTTTCGGGTGTTTTGGTTAATTGATATTGCACTGATCTTTCATATTCAGTATTTTAATATTTGATAGTTGCTTTTCATATGCCAGGACAGGAAATCCTATCGCATATTAACAAAGTAAAATTATTTTTTTTTAAAAAAAAACACCTTGTGATGCACGTGACTCAGAAATACACGTGAGAAACACATAGTTATTTTTAATTGATATTTTTTGTGATTTGAAGAAGTTTCAGTGTACGATATTTAGACACAGTTTCCTATAGACTACTCGTACAATATGCAATGAATAAAATTTTTATATTGAAGAAAAACATATGTAATATTTTTTTCTCGAGTCATGCAAAAGATTAGGTATTTTACTACTATCTGTTATTTAATTCTGCATAATGCAATTTCAGAAAACAGTGTAGGACGAAATTCCTGTATCCTGTACTCTGAAGCAGATACAGTTATGACCTCCTCACGTATTTTACCTCTATACGAGGCACCTTACGTGCGAACGTCTTACCACGCAATGGATAGTTAGTTATATTAGGCCCCAATATTCCTTGAGCTATAAAACTACGTACTTAGTAATAAGAGCAATAGACCTTATCAAATAATTATAAATTATAAGAAAAGCTATCTTTTCATTCTTTAGCTTTATTACAATCAACGTATTAACAGTAAATGGAAGACATAATAACAACAATTCTAATATCAGTAACGTATATATACATATCCAGAACCTTCATTAATTAGCACCTAGATTTAGTGTTTCCCCCCACGTGTGTTAAGATTGAACAATATTACTTCTTGAATTAATACCCGTACTGATATCGGGCATACAAATCTATGAAAGTTTAGTGTTAAAAAAATAATCATAAACTCCCTATTTCAATTATGTTATTATTAGCCCTAATGGCCGATAATCTGATTAAAGCGGATTACGTTATTCATCAATTCATGGTTTATTAGAAATACTTAACTGCAGTGGAACTTTCCCCCAGTGTATGTGTGTAGCTTCGCTATTCGAGACCAAGTGGGCGAGCGATTCTCATGGTTCGGACACGAGGCCTCGAGATTACGTAGCGTGACGTCATAGCATGTGATGTAGCGTTGCCCAATCGTACAGCTATGAAATGGAGGTGGTGATAAAGTGTAACATTATTCACAGCTGCTTCAACATTACCGGGGATGTTAGATATATCTTTCATGCTTAAATACAAAATTCAGGTGGGGAATACTGTTGCTTGCTTTGTTGGTGCTCTGTATGAAGCAGTTGATCCAAAATAAGAGACCGTTTGCAATATTGATGAAATTTATTGTCGAATGGGCAACTTCAAAATTCGAAAGCAGATATATGGTTTGTTTTTGCAAGAACTTTGTTCTAATACAGAAAAAAATCTGGAAATTTTTTGCAACTTCACATGAAAAAGGAGTAGTGGAATGAATTATCGGACATGCAAAATCACTTGTCCGTACTTATGTAATGCACAAATATAAATCTGAGCCAAATGTACACATTGCTTCAGATTTTTCATTAGTAGTTAAAAATCTCTAGCGAAAAACTAAATGAAGTAACAATTTCACGAGAGAGAAGTTGGGATGATGCTCAGACAATTACATAATCAAATTAGTAAAACCTTAGTGACAATGAAGTTCGACCAGTCACAAATATAGGAGTGCGTTGTGAAAGAAGGAGAACACATGCATATGCTGAACATATTTTATTCAGCAGGCTACATGGAACAAAGGAAAACATAAATTTCCGCTGCAACGCAGCAATGTATGGTGTCCACACAAAATAAAACATTTTCGTCCATCTACACGTGACATTGAAGTTCGACCACTGTTAGAGGGGATCCTGTTTACCATGGTGTGACGCCGCCCCGTCGGCGAATAACTGTAGCAATGCGTCGGGGCATGCTGCGGACGAGTCGTTCAAGGTATTCCACATCGATGCGGTGCCATTCCTCCTGCAGGCAGGCGATAAGAGCAGCCACTGTCGTGGGTCCCCTCTGTTGCACACGTCGCTTAAGAACACGCCACACATTCTCAATGGGCGAGAGGTCGGGACTCGATGGTGGCCATGGCAGAGTTCTCACGTGATGGCGAGTCAACCATTCTCTTGTCAGCCGCGCTGTATGAGGCCTGGCATTGTCGTGTTGAAAGATGAGACGCCGCCTGTGGAACAGGTGCCTTCGCACTGTGTGAAGATGCCGCTCCAGTATGCGTGTATAGGCGTGTGCATTTACAATGCCCTCACAGACGTGTAGTGGGCCAACCCCAGATGCCGTCATGCATCCCCATACCATCACTGACGCAGGTTTATGTACCCGACGTGCATAACATTTTGTTTGATTCTGTTCCTCCTTCCGACAAATGACTGTTTTCCATATTTTCCCGTACACAACATTGGAAATGGATTCGTCCGTCCACAAAACCCTGTTCCACTGCCGAAATGTCCATCCCCCACTGATATTCTTTACAATTTACTTCGTAAATAATCCCTTCGTCTTCCTCTTATCTGTTTTCCTTTTTATTGTCTGCATTGTTCGCTATTCTTAAGATGCTACTCCTTAAGAGCAACTGGACGATTTAGTAGCAGAACATCAAATAGAAGTATTAAACGAACCTAACAATCTGCCATCCTATGTTGGTATGGCAGGAGCGAAGTATATTATAAATGTCAAGATGGTTAATGCAAAGGCATACGGAAAGGTCGAAAACTAGAAGGTACGAGACGGGCAGATATCAAGCGACAATAATGTAATAACATTTGAGTTAAATAACTCTCGACGACGGTTAGAGAATAACAACTGTAATCCATCTAAGGCAGCAGAGTACTGTGGTCTTGCAAACCTTAATTGGTTCACATTGATAAGGGAATTTCGAATTCAGACTACAGTCGTTAGAAAGGACTCTGTGGATGTGAAAGCTCAAGATCTAACAGCTCTACAACAAGCAATTAATAGGTCTTCGCCCAATAGAAAGGTGCCTGCAAGAAATTCATACAGACCCTTGTCAAATGCTCTCACGAGACTTAGGACCCAAACTAGAAAAGCGAGAAAGAAATATAAGAAAGCTAGAATTGAAGCATTAAGAGAGATTTACTTGATTATATACAGAAGGTTGAAAGCACAATACTATTAACAACTGAATAAGACAAGTAAATCATGGGACATCTTTGTGAGCAAACAACTAGTAGCAAAGACGTATGGGGACTTTGTTATAAACTAGCAGCACATAAAATCAATAATCCTCTAACCGTAACCACCCTAATAAAAGACGACGGTAACCTAACCAATACGTGGTCCGATACAGCAGCTTTGCTACTAGAAAAAATGCTGTCCGATGATGATCCACAGCAGGATACAGAAAGTAACAAAGATTTAAGACAAAATGACATAGTAGAAGAAGCCAGGAGAATACCGGTAGTTCCTTTTGCGGAAGAAGTAATTGGAGCCATAAATGAACTTAAAAACAAAAAAGTACCAGGACCAGATGGAAACAGAGCAGAAGTTATTCAACAAATTTGCAATGGAATTGTGGAATTTTTAACTTATTTATTTAATGAATGCCTTATACAAGGCAGAGTCCCTAGGTGCTAGAAAGAGGGCAATATAGTCATAAAGCAAGAGGACAAAGACAGAAACCCAAACTTACCGAACTCATACAGACCAATTTGTTTATTAAATATACGGGAAACTACAAGATAAATTACTGCTGAACAGACTGAAAGATGTAAGAGTGATGCATAGAATTAGCGATGAATAATATGGATTCTTAAGAGGGAGGGGAATGGAGGATGAGAAGAATAGACTGTCGAAGGTTGTCAGGGACTCGGTGTCTAAGTATGTGGTTTGGCTTCCTGGTAGACATAGACGGGGCCTCTGATAATCTCTGGTCGCCATATTTTTTCAAAATTATAAGATAAATGGGTTGTCCTAGGTACTTATATCAGTCAGTTGGAGATTACTTTGTAGACAAATGGGTTAGACTGTAATGCCCGGGTAATGAAATAAGGAAGAAAATTACTAAGGGACCAGAATTCTGGAGTATTTGCATCGAGCTCTGTCTAATAACATTAGTAAATCTCCCTGAACTGAGAGAGACAATTGCGTATGCAGATGACCTAATCTTGGTAATAGACGCTAACAGTAAACAAGTACCGGAATCACGATACAATGAAGTGTTAAAACATGTGTAAATTTGGTGTAATTTTTCCAAGATGATTATTGCTCTGAATAAAAGTCAATATCTACTAATGAAAGGTTTTCTAAGTACAGTGCCAACAATCAAACTTGATAAGAAAATAATGAGACGAGTGGAACATTCCAGATATCTAGGAGTGACCATATCAAGAAATATGAAGTACAACCAACACATTGAGTTAATCTGCAATAAAGCAGAAAAAGTCATGAATAAAATTATATCATGGGAGCAAACAATTATCCAAATACGAACATATCATAAGAGTATCCTAAATGCATTAATAACCTACGGAGCTAATCACAGCTACGAATGTGTGGCACAAGTAAAAGTTACTCAAAAACTTCGATCATCACAAAGAAAGATACTTCTAAGAATGACAGGTTCATTTGGAACAACTCCGACCTTGGCTCTCCTGCTAAAGTTGGTGTATGGCAAATGGATTTACAGATCCTGTTGCGTGCTGCAATATATTGGTAAAAGAAAGGAGAAATTGAGACGGTGGAGGGGATTGTAAAATCAGAAGTGCAATATCCACATGATATTTATGAAGCACTTCTCAATAGGTGGCAAGGGGAGAGGGACCGGGCTCAACAAGGAAGAAGGGTGTATGAATTACTTCCTAACATAAGAGAAAGATTTGGAATGACGTATCTAAACCCACCAAGAGAAATGATCCACTTTCTGTCGGGAGATGGGCCGTACGGTCAGTTTCGACAGTTTCGTATCGACATATTCTTCTAGTACATGACTAATATTTAATAAATTGAAATACACTTGTAATATAAATAACAAATAATTAAATTTAGCTGAGATGTAAGGTAATAGCTATTTTAGAAGGTTATGTTTTTATTCGGTGTATGTAAGAAGGTAATAGTGTGGAATGCATACAGGACACCATCAACAATATATCTGATTGTATTGCCTGCATTGTTCTTGCAAGTTCTGTGTATTTATATTTAAAATTATATTTATGTGTGTGCATGTTATGTATATTATATAAAGTTAACCGACAAGCGTAATAGCTGTTGGGTATGTAACCAGCAATTCCCTTATCAGAATGTATTCATTAAAATCAAATAAAACGAAACAATCCATTAGGACAATAATAAACAAATTGAGGAATGACGGCCTGGCATATAGTTAAAAAAGCAAGAAGCCATACGTGGCACCATTTTGTGCAGGTCGAAGACGGACATAAATAAAAGAAATGTCAAAGTGAAATTAGCTATTTTAACCATTCACTTCAGTTAATCCATTTACATGTTTAACATTCACCTGAAAATCCTGTAGTACCTCGTGAAATGAGGATAACGAGGCTAAGAGTGAGGTCATTCATAACAGAGAAAAATTTTCAAAAGTGTTAAAAACCTGGCCCATGAGGGGGTTGTTTGTCGGCTTAACGACGCCTATATGGGTTGCGGATAAGGGAATGCGTTCCAGATATGGAAGGTACGAGAGATATCTGGAGCGGACCAAAACTAGCACAATTTCAAAGGCTAAGGAACAAAACCCTGACAGAGCCTGGGAGCTGTGAGAGGCAATCCTTTACCAGATTGGGCGTTGAATACGTATCAAACCGTAGGCGTGACTTGAACTCAGGACCGCCGCCGTCATAAATTGATAGACAAATCTCTTCGCCAAGGGGTTCGGCGGAAGCGTTAGAAGTAGCTTCCTAAAAGCATAATACACAAGCGACCTTCAGTGGATCTGAAAACTCCGCTAACACAGAAATCCTAAGAAAATCGTCCAAATAACGCAACGTCAGCTTTATGGAAGACAACACATTTAACAACAAAACGGTACCCAACGGCTTTAATGATAGGAAATTTGAATCTCCCTTAAATAGATCGAGAGACGATTTCTCTTTCCAGTTGTATTCAGAAAGTTATCGTGTGAACAGTAGCCTCCCCGTGGAGCAGTGGTAACGTCTTCGCCTTGTAATCAAGGGGTCCTGGGTTCGAAACCCGGTGGAGGCTCAAAGTGGTTCGGATCCCACGTTAAACTGTATTTCCAGTCCCGATTAACCTTACTGTGCATAAAGTGGACTTAAAAAGCAAACCAAGAAATCAACATTACCTGTGAACAGTTTCTATCTCGAAATAATAATCTTATTATCGATAGATACTTAAGGGAGTTACCACGGGAGTTGCACATCCGAAGGAAGTTTATATTTACGAGCGAGACTTGTCTACTCAATCAACGAGACGATCATGTCTAGAAGACACCAGAGGTAAACGAACATTCCATTATTTCTTTTCTAGTGTTCACATGACCCCGCCAGACCAGTCAACCGAAGTGTTAAATCGAATGTTTGTGGTATCCTTATTTCACAAAGGCCTTTGCATTTTTAAGTGGTACCTTTGTTTCTCAAGGGTGTTACCCCAAGCCATAACCTTACATCTCCCGCAAGCAAGTAGCTTTAGGCTGGCATAGCCTAGGTTCGATCCCAAAACCCTAGGGGATTATACGAAATAATAGAAGGAGAGAATATACTAACATGAAACGAATAATGGAGCAATATAAGATCGAAAATATTGCACTGCAGGGAAGAGGGAGACATTAAAATATTATATAGTAGACAAGGTAAAAATACCTTTGGAACTGGTTTTTTAGTGACATAAAGGAAAAAGAAACTGATTGTTATAGATTTTTAACCAATCAGTAAACGTATATGCAAATTATCACTAAAAGCAAAACTTTAAAATATCACACTTATTAGAGCCCAACACATATATTTCTGCCGTGCTATGCGCGACACAACTCCAGAAGCAGTGTTGCTAATGGAGCAGATATAAAAATTGCTGCAGTGCGCCGATACACAGCTTTTACGTACAACAAGAAAATTTGTAAATTCAAGTCTATCTAACGTTGAGTTTTAAACGTCATGCATTATTCCAGGACTAGGGTTAATATGTACTAACAAGTGGCTTTGTATGTAGCTACATACATATGGAAGATAAATCGCAAAACATAAACTAACACATACGTTAAATTACCAAAAATGCTGCAAAGAAGACTTCTTCATAGTGATTCCTTATTTGAGTGATTTCAAACAAAATAAACACTTTAATATTTTCATTGCATCAATGCACTGGTGGCGTTCTAACTGTTCACTCCCAAAATCCGTCTACACTGGTACGGAACTGCAACGACGAATAATACACTACCAACACTACCACTGCTTCCAGAACTAACAACATACGAACGTGTAAAACCGTGACAAATGGACCAGAACACTGCCGGCTTCCACAACAATAACAAGTACATATACTGCCACCAGACGATAAGCTGCACTGCTTTTTTTTCTATTTTTTCTATGAACTTGTTACCCATCATAGCATGGCAATTGTAACACAGAAAACAATATGCATCGCATTAAGAAGCAAAAATGACAGCCTCCTCTATGCAATTTCTACAAGAACAAGTGCCGGAGCCAAGAATTGAAATTCTCATGGAGCCACATCATTTATTTATCTTGAACAGTTCCAAAATTATGAAATATGAACAATTTGTAAATTTCCCGAGCTTGGCTATGCAAGGTTTCTGATTTCCACTTTGACAGAACTGGAGGCATTATGGAATTTGACGTTCATTAACAAACACACACTTTTACATACACACACGCTATACACGCACACAACGTCAAACCGGTCAAATACTTAGTATAAAATAAAAATATGGTGCTTCAAATCCAACAAAACTCACCGTAACTTTAACTGCCTTTCTCCTTCTGTGACAGAAATAGTGTTTCATTACTACAGTTGGCAATACTAGTTACTAGCTAGCCAATAAACATGGTCTGCATAAAAGAAGGAACCAGTTCGTCATGCTATATTGCCACGTAACCGTCCCTGCCGAACTGTGTGAACCGCGAGCTGGAGCACTCTTCAATTGTTTTCAATGATGTTTTCGCGAGTGTGTCCAGGAATGGAATTACAATATCGCAACAATGGCGAAGGTTGGCGAGCAGCGTAGAAGACATGATGCTAAGAGAGAGGGAGGCGAAACGAAAATTGGTATGTGCACAACGGCTAAGATAAGTGTGTTGCACTCTACTGTACATACACCAACTGAGGAAGCAGAAGAAAAGAACAAATACTACATTGATGAGCAGTTGGAAAGTATAAACATATATAAACTGCCAAAACATGATGTTATAATAATTTTAGATTTCAACACCAAGATATGAAGAAATGGTGTATATAAACAAGTTATTGGGAAGCATAGATTACACGTAAACTGTAATGAAAATGAATGGAGAAAAACTAGTAAATTTTGCTACAAAAATTTATGATTGTGAGTAGCATAACATTCCCATATAAGGACATACATAACGCAGTATGTCAGTCTCCAGATTTTATGACAGACAATCAGATAGAACATATATTAATATACAGAAGACATTGGACTGACATATTAGACGTACAGAGCTATAGAGGTGCAGATGTAGGCTCTGGTCATTACCTAGTAAGTATCAAATATATACAACTGATATCAAACAGAAAGACAGAACAAGGGATTAGACAAACTGAATATAATGTGAAACTTGATAAAAAATCTAGAGTGAGAAAGGGAATATCAAACCAGATTTGATCAAAGTTTTAAAAATATTTAAAATTCCATAACAACAGAAGGATAATGGAAAAGAATAAAGGAAAACATTCATAAAACAACAGAAAAGACAATAAGATTGGAAAATTAAAATAAAAGAAAGGAATGGTTTGACATGAGTTTCCAGAAAGTATTAGATTAAAGAATCTTGGCTAGAAATAAAGTTCTCCAAAGGAAGACCAGAGCAAGTGTAGAGAATTAATAGTGAAAGGAGGGGAAGCCAAAACAGAATGAAGAAGGAAAACACGGCAGTGGCAGAAAGAAATCCTAGTAGAACTAAAGGAACTACATAATAACAAAGAAATAAGAAATATGTTTCAAAGATTAGCCAACTATAAGAATGGATTTCACCCACGAACAAATTTCTGCAAAAATCGAAAAGGAAATCTTATTGGAGATATAAAAAAAAAATAAGTAAATTGTAAGAATATTTTATAGATGTATTAGGTTTCGATGAAAATGGGATACCAAAACTACGAAAATCTCAACAATGGAATGAAGGACAAGACTTGCCTGAGCTCAGAGATAATACAAGAACCATACAAAGCTTTAGTAATAACAATTCACCTGGAGAAAATCTTATTGCTGCTGTAATACTCAAATATGAAGTACCAGAACGAAGGAAACAAATTTTTGAGCTTTCTAAATAGATCTGGAAAGAATCTGAAATACCAAACAGTAGCAATAATATGTGCGACACACAAAAAGAATGACAAGACATAAGAATTGTAGGTGAGCATCTCTCCTTAATGTCACATACAAAATATATGCAAAAAATCTGGCAAGAAAACTAGAACCATAGGTATAAGCACTAGCAGGGGACTACCAGTACGGATCTGGAAATAACAGATGAACAAGACCAAACCTTTGGATTAAGAATAATACTAGAGAAAAGATTTGAACACAATATTAACATGCATGAATTTTATGTTGACTTTCAACATTCATTTGACTGTATACAAAGAGACGAACTCTATAGGATAATGAGAGAGATAGATATCCCAGTAAAAACAGCATAATTCACGAAAATGACCTTAAGAAATTCGAAATGCAAAATTTAAAAACGAAACCAACTATCTCCTTAATTTAATTGATTAATTGGTGTTTTAAATCAACTTTATGAACAGTATAGCTAATTGGGATTTTACCTACAGTTTAAAGTGGGATCCGTACCACAATGTTCCTCCACCGGTTATCGAACCCGGGACCCCTTGATTGCAAGGCGATAACGCTACGAAACTATCTGAAGAAATTCAAATTTGCAAATGGACAACTACAAAGGGGTAGCCTCTTCACATTGCTGTTTACCATAAGTTTGGAACATGTGATTTGAAAGATTTAATAAAATCTGGAGGAACCATCTTAGATAGGACAATAGGATACCTTGTATTTGCGGACAAGGTTTACTTACTAAGCAGAACACGAAGATCACTAATAGCTGCCCTGAAACAATTACAGCAAGGTAGACACGAGATTGGACTGGAAATAAACCAGGATAAGACAAAGTTAATGATTACAATAAAAAATATCAAGTAATGATTTCGAAACATACAGTGAAAAGTTTGAGAGAGTTGAAAATTTCAAATATCTTGGTTCTACAATAACAGAAAATAATATCATTGGCGGAGAGGTAAAAGCAGAAAAAAAAACCATCAGGCAACAGATGCTATCATGCATTTGGAAATATTTTAAAATACTCACAAGTGAATCAAAAGCTAAAACTACGACTGTATATAACTATAATGAGACCAATAGTGGTGAATGGGTCCGAAACCTGGTATCTGACAAGAAAGTAAAAATAAAGGCTAGATATATATGGAAGAGGAAGGTTTTACGTAAAATATGTGCACGGAGAATTAGGACAACCTAAGAACTTGCAACAATTACCAGAATAGAAGAACAACATATGGGGAAGAAGAGCCAAAAGCGTTAGCTTTCAGGTGCACCTAGAAAGAATGCAACCAGACAGAGCAGTATAATATAAAATCTACCAAGGGAAAGAAGAAGGCAAGACGGGTGTTGGCAGACCCAGGTAGAGATGGCTTGACCAGGCAGAAGAAGACATCAAATGAATTGGCGTAAGAAGATGGAGAACTAGAGCAAAGTACTGAGATGAGTGGGCAGCTATTAACCTGGAGGCCAAGCCCCTGATTGAGATGTAGAGCCGTGGAATTTGTGAGTACGTTCAAACCCTGGAACGCTAGGAAAATTAAAAGACCTCTCTTTGTAAGAATTTATAGCCGAATATACTTTCGTTTCTTTCCTCTTTTGGGGGTAATGTAAAAGTAGAAACAGTAATTTCTTTGAAGAATTTTAATGAACTAGATTTATTTGATTGACTTGCAAAGTTGAAGTATAATATTTATTGGTCTGCAAGTTAAATCATAATACATAATCCAGTAATGTGCAGATGTTTCAAAATACTTACAAAGTTAAAAAAATTGAGTTTGCACAATGTGTGTGAACACTCATCTATCACCGAACACACACGTTAGATATTGCATGCTTTTTATTTGTTTGCCTTTTTAGAAAATAAATCTTGAAGACTTAAGAGGGCAGGCCATGTGGCTGGATTTGGAAATGAAGCAAGAATATACAGCACTGAAACATGCATTTTTGAACAAAATAGTAACATGAAATTTATACGTCAGTATGGCATTTCATCTTTTGTTTAGCTGCTATAAAGCCAGGAAGTACTACTTCCGCTCTCCAAAGTCTACCTGTTGTTAATTTTGTCATGCAACTGAATGCTCGCCAGCAAACAGAGAGCAGAATCACAGTTTCGAGATGTAAAGAAAAATTATTTTATTTACTCCAGAAAGCTAATTTTTAGATTTTCTTTCACTCGATAAGAGGAACAGCACAGTCGATTTTCATACAAAAATTAATCTCTACAACACAATATGTATATCCACAATAAATAGCAAAATATTTAATAATTATTTATTTAATATCAAAATTTGCATGGTACAGAAATATGTTGATAGAAGCATTGCTAGCTGTAGGGTTAGTTGGCCTCCTTCCCTTTCACAAATTAAAAGTTACATTTTTATCATGTACAGCTCTCTGTGTGTGTGTGGCGTTACCCCCACACCCCCTATACGCCTTCATGGCGTGGTGCTAAGCACAGGGGAGAACTTTACCTTTTTTACCTTTTTTTCTCTGTGTGTGAGGAAGAATATTCCCAGAATACCCAATATGACTTAAGGTTTGGTTAACATGCAATAGATCGTGGTCAATATTGGTAATCGCTATTGAAATATTATATTAGGCAACAGCATGCCAGCCGCACATTGCACAGGAGTCCTAGAGAAGAGAAAAAGGTAGGGGCATCTACACTGCACCACTGTTGTCAGTTTTGTTTGATACATATGTATTAGATCATAGTCAGTGTTGCTAACTCCTAATTGTAGGTTAGCTTTGCCTTTGAAATATCATATAGTAGAATTTTAGTGAGGTGAGTTAGCAACACTGACGAGCACCAATTGATTACGCCTTACATGCATCTTATCGTAAGGCAGGAGCCCCACGAGCCCTAAATGATGTTGCACAATCGGCCTTTTTGGAATACTATCAGCGAATCACGAATCAATTATTGCTTTATAATTATTTAATAACCTATCGAATAATGTGAGCGATTCGAAACTTATACGTTGAATTTTCGTATGGACCAGATAAAAAAAAATATGTAGTTAGACATTGACGTTGATCTGAGTAGTATACCTTGATTGTTTCTCCGGCATCTTTTGGGTCGTTTTCAATCATTTTGGTCTTTTTGCATCGATGCTTTTGTTTTTACTACCTTTTACGGGCTAAGTTAACCTACAAGGGTTGTTTTTGTCTACGTATTTTTATGACCTTTTATGATCTTATGTGATATAAATTAACCTATTCGCTTTATTTCACAAAGTTTGAAAACATACACATACTTTGACCTACCTTTGTAGTAGGTGAAACGGTAGGAGTTGGAAAAACTCTTGTACCTACTTTTGATTTTACGACCTTTCAAGGGCTAAACTAACCTAAAAGGAGAAAAAATGCACGGACAATTCTTTTTAAGCTATTTTTTGACTTTATGCAAATTGTCACCATGTTTCTTCGTACTCTTAACACGCCTTTTCACCTACTTTTGTTTTTAACCACCTTTTACCGTGACATGCTAACCTCTAACATCACACCACACCTCCACGGTGAAAAATGATAAAGGCAAACTCTATAAGGAGTCTTAAAGAATTCATTTAGTAGAGGTAAATAGCCGGTTCTGTGCCCTCTTTTTGGGCACCTTGGGCTCGCAGTTTTGCTAACCCACCCCACGAATATTTCATCATATAATATTTTACAGCAGACGCTAATTTATAAATAGGAGTTGGCAACACTGACTAGTACCAAGAAATTTGTATCACAATTTTTTTTTTAAAATTTTGCTATATGATATTTCACAGGCGAGGCTAACCTACAAATAGGAGTTGACAGCGCTGACTACGGTTTATGCTGTAATATTTTGTAGCCTTCTAAGATGATAAGTATGCAGTAAGATGGAGAGTTGGTGACAAATGACTACGATCTAACACATGCTAACTGGCAATAGTGGTGGTGCAGTGTGTTGATTCTCTTGTTAACCGCCCCTTTTCTGTCTTTTCAAGCATACTGATCTATTGATGCTAACCAACTTGTAACGCCACGGACGGAAACATGCATACCTCTGTCCCCCACATGTATATAATGCGATTTGGAGGAAGAGGGGGGTCAATTTTAACCTTACAGCTTAATTAATCTGCATGCATGCTTAATGTTTGACTTCCTTTTTTTCTAGTTCGACATGAGATACACACAATTTTACTTTTTGAAGTACAGTTAATATTTGTGATTAAAAGTGAGCAAATTGAAAGTGTGATGTATCGTGAATTAAACTAACATCACTCACCCACCCACATGTAGCCTTACAGAGTAAAGCAGATGTGACTCAAAGGCAGAAAATGGTGCATAGCTCTGATTGGTTGTGACAGGTCCATGCAAGTATATATCGTGAACTAAACTAACTTCTCCCACTCACTCACACACACACACCATGCCTTACAGAGTAAGGCAGCTATATAACTTGTAGGGGCTGACGGTTGCCAACACACAAGATCTATTGCAAACTAAATTAACCTACGACATAAGTCATTGACACACACACACACCAAGTCTTCCAGATAGGCTATAAGCAATTGTTTTTATATTTTATGACGGGAAAAAATTAACCTACAGCTAGCAACACTGTTTGAGCTGTTTTCGACGAGCAGTGTTACCAAACTTACACTTTGGAAATATTTGTTTCTATAGGCTAAACTAATGCTCTACAGCTAGAAGCTTGAAACATATACACAAAACACCCTAGCAGAGTATGTAAAAATATTACCTAGTACGGTTTTCCACGGGTTAAGCTGTGGCATAGAACTAGCGATCGACACGATCACCTGACGAAAATATGATACACAGACAGAGAGAGTGAGACAGCTTATATGTAGTTTTTTCTACACATGTACTGGGTTTAAAAGGTAACTTGCAACAACTGTTTCACTCACCTCACCTCCTATCAATATCGCCTAATATACAATAAAATAACCACAGGTTTTTGATACTTTGGTGCCAGAACATGGTGGTTTTAGACTGTAAATTCAGCCCGATTATTCTATTTGTGAAAAAAAGAAAAATGATGCCTGCATTTGGAATATTTAATTCTTCTTTCTTGGCTTACGGTATTCCGCCTGCCCCAGTAACCTTGCGTTCAATTCACGAAGCTATGACGTGTATTTCCTGTTTCGCAAATATACGAGAACCTTTCACAAGTGTTTTAATGTTTTATCAGATAATTTATTGCAAGAGTGAGTTGATGTATATAAATCTAGTCTTGGAAACGGACATGAATATAATGTCAAAATTACTGCATAACTTAAAACATTGATAAAATTGACATTTATTGCACTGCGCTTTCTAGCAAATGTTTTATTGTTTGTAAATGTGGAATGCAAAAAAAAAAGCTCAGTCCCCTGCCCCTCAGAGATTTGAGCGGATAATTTTTATTTCGATTTCAATACTTTTGCTAGTCACAATTCACCTGCTATGTAGAAGGACACTTTAGGATGGCTAAAAGCGAGGGAAGGAGAGAAATGTTACCTTTGACCCCTTTGCCTGTGTTCGATGAAATAGTTTTACATGCAGCGAGGCTGAAAACAATTTCGAAAGCAGTCTCAAGCATATTCGCGTTCAGCCAACAAGGAAAAAAAAACAAAAAAAAAACATTACACATGGAGGCCGCAACAGCCATAGTACGGTGTTATCCATGGATGTTAAAATTTTGGGTTTTTCTGAATAGACATACATATCAGTTTTGCAGTCTCCAGATGGGGACCGGAGCTTTCGTTTTTTTTTTTTGACAAGAGCGTTCAGATCAATGCATGGACTAAAACTTTTGTTCACATCAAAATAAAAGAAAGAATTTTACTCCACTGCTCACTTGTTCAATTTTTTTTGTATTGAAAAGAATGAGGCGCCGTGTCTCATTGTATAGTCTTCCAACAGCAACACTTCGCGAGGCGTAAATTTCTACTTCTGCATGTATGCAAAATATAGTTAACTTCTGTTGTCAAGCGAATGGAGATAAAAAAAGAAGAAGCATGGATGAAAGGAAAAGAGTTTCCATGCGTTTTGCAGTGCCGGCCGTTTGGCGCGAACCTACAAACCACACTACAAATTGCTACTTCTGCTAAGTAAAGAATTAAACAAAAAGAAGAAGAGCATCATCATACAGTATTCCAATATACCAAGTGCGATGCGACCAGTTCCTCGTGGAGTTTGTCTTCCAGTGCCAGAACCTCCAATAGCCACAACAATAAACTTTTCTAGTGACAGTGGAGATGAAGACCAGTCAGATACATGCCATCCTTCCACATCTAACGAATAACCTTTACACCAACATCATCTATTAAAATGCACAAAATGACGTTTAGTGAACTCGGTGATCTTCTTACAGACTTGGACCTTCCAAAACATAAAGCCGATGTATTAGCTTCTCATTTAATGGAGTGGAATCTTCTGGAAGATAAAGCTCGGGTATGTACTTTTCGCCAACGTCAAAAGCTACTCGAAAGGTTTTTCAACACAACAAACAAAATGACATACTGTACGGATGTTGAAGGTTTGATGCAAGAACTCAATATCTTATACAAAGAGGACGATTGGAGACTTTTCATAGATGTTCGAAAACTAGTTTGCAAGCCGTGCTATTACATAATGGCAATGTGCTTCCTTCAATCCCAGTGGCATATGCAGACCTAGCAAAGGAAAGTTACATGATAATGAGAAGTATTTTAAACAGCAAGGACTATGATAGGTGGCCGCGGTGGCTCAGTCGGTAACGCGTCTGACTATAAAGGTAAAGGTCCCGGTTTCGATCCCCGGCCGGTTCAAATCCGGGAACTTTTCTAACGATGGAAGCGACCCCGGCGCCCACCCAGCGTCGAATAACATGGGTACCTGGGGGAAACCCTGGGGGATAAAGGCGGTCAGGGGCGTGATGCTGATCACATCACCCCACTCACGACCGGATCAAGAAAGTGTGGGGCGTTACCCCCACACCCCCTATACGCCTTCATGGCGTGGTACTATGCACAGGGAATCACTTTACCTCTTTTACCTTTTTTAGGACTATGATAAGCATCAATGGCTCATATGTACTGATTTAAAAGTCATCGGTATGCTTATGGGCCTACAAGGTGGGTACACTAAGTACCGTTGCTATATTTTGAGTGGGACAGTCGCGCTAAGGATTTACTTTACAAACAGAAGGACTGGCCACGACGAAAAGCTTTATTGCCTGGCAAGAAAAAAAATGTCTCATGGGAGCCACTTGTAATTCCCAGTAAAGTCCTGGTACCACCACTACATGTGAATCTAGGATTGATGAAGTCATTTGTAAAAAGCAGTGAATAAGAGCAACGAACGAGCATTTGGATACTTGCGTGTAAAATTCCCTGGATTGAGTGCTGAGAAGATCAAGCAGGGAGTATTCATTGGTCCACAAATACGTAAGGTCCTTGGAGACCAGCAATTCGAGTGTATTCTCAGTCCTGATGAGCTAAACGGGTGGCAATGCTTTCGAAAATGCAAAAAGATGTGATATATGAAATTAGCAAGCTTGTCATTCAAAAATTTTGGATAGAATATGAAAAATATATGTATCAGTATTTCAGTAGCAATATAATCTTCAACACCCTGTATCTTAAAAAATAGAGCCATTCGAGAAAAACGAACTCCATATTTGTGATCAGTGCATCGAATTAACCTAAAAACCACTGTCAATTGTTTTATAATTAAATGTGTGTTAGGCAGTGCTACGCTTGTTAGACTATGGCCCATTATAATATGTGAAGAACATAAAAGTTTCAATAACTTCCAAACCTGAGCTAATCTAGATTTTTAATTGTCATTTTCGTGGCTCAGTCGGTAACGCGTCTGACTACCATGCTAAAGGTCCCGGGTTCGATCCCCGGCCGGTTCAAATCCGGGAACTTTTCTAACGATAGAAGCGGCCCCGGCGCCCACCCAGCGTCGAATAACATGGGTACCTGGGGGAAACCCTGGGGGGTAAAGGCGGTCAGGGGAGTGATGCTGATGACATCACCCCCACTCACGACCGGATCAAGAAAGTGTGGGGCGTTACCCCCACACCCCCTATACGCCTTCATGGCGTGGTGCTATGCACAGGGGAGCACTTTACCTTTTTTTACCTTTAGCACACTCAATTCCATATAAATCAGATATTTTGGCCTCTGTAAAAAAAAGTTAAAGTAATAAGAAAAGAAGAAAATAAATGTTGCGGCAGATATGGAGCCTCAACTCAAACACAAAAATGATCAGACAGGATGTCAACAATGCGTTCATAACTAACATGTGAGTATTCAAAATTCAAATAGTGCTGAGAGAAACAACCAAGTAACTAACTCTCTAAGCTTTTTAAACCCGAAGAGGACAAATACAAGCCCATCCCGATCTGAGAAAGATTATCTATATTCCATCCTAACCGATTTTGCTTTTAGGTCCACACAACCCCTCATGGTATACTAACCTTTTTTTTTTCGAGCTCCCACTGCCCATCCTCCTGATGGTGGAGGAAGCGAATCTATTTATCCTTGCCAAGTTGGACATAAAAGAGCATGATGTGTGGGAGACTATAATTTATACATGTGGTTGCTTGGCTCACTTTCTTGATGCTTACAGAGGATGACAATATACCCAAGGATGCCATAGCTCGTGCGATTGAGGCATTTTCTTATGCACATATTTTGATGAGTGTAAAGAGTTAAGTAAATCACAAGGGACTGAGGCATGGTTCGAATCTCTCGGTCTATCGGTCAAGGCATGGATACAGACCGGCACGATGTTTTGTGTGTGGACATAATTGATAATGTAAAAATGCCCTTCACTTCGATAGCATAGTGGTAATGTTGTTCTTGCCTTGTTTCCATCGATAACATAGTGGTTACACAAAAAAAAAACACTGTCCCATATTAAGAAGTTCTTCTCGAAATTATTCAACCACTCTCTCTCTCCCTTCTCCTCCTATCTTCGTAACCAGAAAAGGGTTTCTCAAACGTTTAGACGACTACAAAGACGTTGAAATCTATGAAGTAATGATGAAACATTGTTGCATTGTAATCAAATGAATTCGTTGAATATGCAGAACAGTTCTCTCTAACGTAATTGAACATTGAAAAATAACGCGAAGATGTTCGAGACTGGTTTCGAAATTTTTTTCAGCCTCGCTGCATGTAAAACTATTTCATCACACAGGCAAAGGGTAAAAGGTAACGTTCCTCTCCTTCCCTCGCTTTTAGCCATCCTACAGTGTCTTTCTAGATAGCAGGTGAATCGTGACTAGCAAAAGTATTGAAATCGAAATAAAAATTATCCCTTATGGTCTTCCTTCCTCCTTTGCTTGCACGCTCGCTGATATAGAAATAAGCGAAAACACACCACCATGCTTAAGAAAAAAGAAACATCCATTCATTGCCAGATTGTGCAACTGTATAGGTCGAGGTACATAATCCTTGTCCATCTCATGCCAAGGACTGCATATTTTGTGTACAGTTTATAGTGGCATCATATTCCTTCACCAGATATCAAACTTGAGTGACTTGCAAGACAGCACAAGTTATAACTCATTACTAGGTCTCTTTTTTTAAATAATAATCGTCTGTCCATATGACAATACTTGCTGCCAATGGTGAAATTTGTATGCTGTTTAACTTAACAGTATTCGAATCTCTGAGGGGCCGGGGACTGAGCTTTTTTGCATTCCACATTTACAAACAATAATACCTTTGCTAGAAATCGCAGTGCAATAAATGTCCTTTTTATCAATGTTTTAAGTTATGCAATAATTTTGACATTATATTCATGCCCGTTTCCAAGACTAGATTTATATACATCAACTCACTCTTGCAATAAATTATCTGATGCAACATTAAAACACTTGTGAAAGGTTCTCATAAGTTCGCGAAACAAGGAATACACGTCATAGCTTCCGTGAATTGAACGCAAGGTTACTGGCGCACGCGAAATACCGTAAGCCAAGAAAGAAGAATTAAATATTCCAAATGGAGGCATCATTTTTCTTTTTTTTTTTCACAAATAGAATAATCGGGCTGAATTTACAGTTTAAAACCACCATGTTCTGGAACCAAAGTATCAAAAACCTGTGGATATTTTATTATATGTTAGGCGATATTGATAGGAGGTGAGGTGAGTGAAACAGTTGTTGCAAGTTACCTTTTAAACCCAGAACATGTGCAGGAAAAACTACATATAAGCTGTCTCACTCTCTCTGTCTGTGTATCTTATTTTCGTCAGGTGGTCGTGTCGATCGCTAGTTGTATGCCACAGCTTAACCCGTGAAAAACCGTACTAAGTAATATTTTTACATGAGGGAAGTTAGCGTACTCTGCTATTGAGTCTTGTGTGTATATGTTTCAAGCTTCTAGCTGTAGAGCATTAGTTTAGCCTATAGAAACAAATATTTCCAAAGTGTAAGTTTGGTAACACTGCTCGTGGAAATCAGCTCAAACAGTGTTCCTAGCTGTAGGTTAATTTTTTCCCGTCATAAAATATAAAAACAATTGCTTATAGCCTATGTCGAAGGCTTGGTGTGTGTGTGTGTCCATGGCTTACGTCGTAGGTTAATTTAGTTTGCAATAGATCTTGTGTGTTGGCAACCGTCAGCCCCTACAAGTTATATAGCTGCCTTACTCTGTAAGGCATGGTGTGTGTGTGTGGGTGAGTGGGAGAAGTTAGTTTAGTTCACGATATATACTTGCATGGACCTGTCACAACCAATCAGAGCTATGCACCATTTTCTGCCTTTGAGTCACATCTGCTTTACTCTGTAAGGCTACATGTGGGTGGGTGAGTGATGTTAGTTTAATTCACGATACATCACACTTTCAATTTGCTCACTTTTAATCACAAATATTAACTGTACTTCAAAAAGTAAAATTGTGTGTATCTCATGTCGAACTAGAAAAAAAAGGAAGTCAAACATTAAGCATGCATGCAGATTAATTAAGCTGTAAGGTTAAAATTGACCTCCCTCTTCCTCCAAATCGCATTATATACATGTGGGGGACAGAGGTATGCATGTTTCCGTCCGTGGCATTACAAGAGAAGAGCCTGCTTGAAGTTTTTTTTGGTTAGCATGCAATAGATCAGTATGCTTGAAAAGACAGAAAAGGGGGGGGGTTAACAAGAGAATCAACACTGCACCCCCAAAATTGCCAGTTAGAATGTGTTAGATCGTAGTCATTTGTCACCAACTCTCCATCTTACTGCATACTTATCATCTTAGAAGGCTACAAAATATTACAGCATAGATCGTATTCAGCGCTGTCAAGTCCTATTTGTAGGTTAGCTTCGCGTGTGAAATATCATATGATGAAATTTTCCTGGGGTGGGTTAGCAACACTGTGAGCCCAAGTTGCCCAAAAAGAGGGCGCAGAACCGGCTATTTACCTCTTCTTCTTTATTTGTTAAGAAAATCCCTGGCCCCCAATTTTTTAATTATTTTTTACGATCTTTTATGAGATTAGCTAACCTACATGTTAATGAAAAAAAGAGAAAAAAGAAAAATTTTGACCAAACTGTTACCGTCCGAGATGCTGTGGAAATTATGAAGGGACGCAAGAAGGGATAATTCTTTCAAAAACTACCACTAAAACCCCTTTACCTTTTTTTACCACCTCGAATTTAAAGTACAAGTCCGATCTGTGAGAATGAACGAATCCGTCCCCTACGTCCACGTCTAACTCGATCTTCCGGTTCGGTTTTTTGATATTGACAAACGTGCGACGGTTGGGAGGGGAAAATTTTAATTCGTAACTTTCGATTTGCTCCATGGTGGTTACTTATTATATGTTGATCTCGACGATGGCCGTTGAAGTTGCTCCGGCAAAATTCACAATTTCTCCTTTCTCGTTGGTCACCACCAATTCAATCTGGTCGATTCGATTGCGACATACCGGAAAGTATATCGGCGAAGAAGGCGTGAACGTAATCGGTTCCATGAATTCCAAATTTAGTTTGAAAGTCGCTACGATTCCCATTTTCTTGTGACTGGCAAAATTGTCTGCTTTGTGATCATTCCTTCCGCCACATTGCAGTGCACGTTCAGAGTCTCGATGGCCAGGAATTTTGGAACGTTTGCGCCGAAATGCTTGGTTCGAGGTTCGAGTTCTCCTTTTGTACCCAGGTCCACGGTTTCCGTTGCGGACACAAACTCGACTCTGTTTGTCACGGAATTTCGAGAGAGAAGCACTCCTCTCGGTAATTCGGCTCGCAATATGGACAAATTGTATGCTGATTTTTTTTCTTTTCCGACCTTGATGGTGATGTGTTCGTTTACGTTTGGAATTAGGTACATGATGTAGAATGCACGAAGAGCTATGGGTTTAGGATAGACGATATCATCGTGCAACGTGAGTTTCAAGACCGAAGTTTCAATAGTCAGATGGAAGACTCCCATGATGATGATGATTCAGGTTCCACAATTGTTTTTGGAAATCTCGAATCGATTGGTTATTTATTAGAGACAGAAAGGCTAGCATGGAAACACAGAAATGACCGCAGTTTACTTCCTGGAAACCTTGGATTATCTCGTCTTAGTAGTATAGTTTTGAAGCTTTGAGATATTTCACTAAACCCGACGGTGGAATACCTCCGAAAGAATCGAAAACGAAAGCGTTGTTGTATTTTGAATTTTTGAGATATCATTTCAATTGCGTGCCTGGATTTTCGTAATTGTCCAATTTGACTACTCCATACTGTTTTTCTTACTGCCGAGGGTAAAGAATCTGACATGAAAACTCCTCTGAAGTATTTGATTCCCAACGGTTCGATCAGAGATTCAATGTCGCTGTTGCTGAGCGGTTCATCTCTATATTAAACATGCTCAAGACGCCTTTACCTTTTTTCTCCATCTCCAGGTTGTGACGTCTCTGTTCTTCGAATTCCAATTTGCTATTTTTCGAGTCGATTACGTTTTTTTCTATGGTCGCGCTACCACCTGCCAAACTTTCCACGGCTCCCAAAGTTGCTAAAAGTGATGGAATGCTGAATATGAAACCTTCCGTCTGTGCCTTTTTTCCTTGAAGGCTGCAATCTTTTCAAATGAGGAGTGCTAAGCAACAAGTTCATTCGGTGAGCCTTGGACACGCAATAACGTTTCTTTCTCGGTCTTTCTTCGTGAGTAACCCGTCAAAGGCACTCAGCGCGCTATGTCTGTGAATTATTCACGTCATGTGTTTTCTTTGGTAATCGGTTATTTATATATGTATTCTGGGAATTTTTCTTGTCTCACTCAGTGCGATGATGTAATATTGCTAGGTCTGTGAATAATTCATTTCATAGGTTTTTTTTTTTTAATTTTTGACAATCGGTTACAATTGGTTACATATCAAATGCGTGCCTGGATTTTCGTAATTGTCCAATTTGACTACTCCATACTGCTTTTCTTACTGCCGAGGGTAAAGAATCTGACATGAAAACTTATCTGAAGTATTTGATTCCCAACGGTTCGATCAGAGATTCAATGTCGCGGTTACTGAGCGGTTCATCTCTATATTAAACATGCTCAAGACGCCTTTACCTTTTTTCTCCATCTCCAGGTTGTGACGTCTCTGTTCTTCGAATTCCAATTTGTTATTTTTTGAGTCGATTACGGTTTTTTCTATGGTCGCGCTACCACCTGCCAAACTTTCCACGGCTCCCAAAGTTGCTAAAAGTGCTGGAATGCTGAATATGAAACCTTCCGTCTGTGCCTTTTTTCCTTGAACGCTGCAATCTTTTCAAATGAGGAGTGCTGAGCAACAAGTTCATTCGGTGAGCCTTGGACAAGCAATAACGTTTCTTTTCTCGTTCTTTCTTCGTGAGTAACCCGTCAAAGGCAATCAGCGCTCTATGTCTGTGAATTATTCACGTCATGTGTTTTCTTTGGTAATCGGTTATTTATATATGTATTCTGGGAATTTTTCTTGTCTCACTCAGTGCAATGATGTAATATTGCTAGGTCTGTGAATAATTCATTTGATAGTTTTTTTTTTTTTGACAATCGGTTACTTATATATATTTTCTGGAAAAACTTTTTTGTCTCATTCTTTTCACGTGATATTTTTTTTTTGACAATCGGTTATTTATATATCGTGGGTGTCGAAGAAGATAGTTCGCGCTTCGCAAAATGAAACAATGTGACTGTTGATGCTGTCTGTTTCCGCCTTTTACTCGTACCAATCGTCTGTGTATCGTCTCATTCTGACACGGTGGTGCCAGATTCAACTATAGCATATTAATATCCATAAGAATAGATTTATCTCAATACCAATTGAGAATGAGTAACATGAGACTGTATATCGGTATACACGTGATACCTCCCAGGGCACGGGAAAACATTAAGATTTGCAGTAAATTAACAAACTCAGGACTTACGTGTTAACATCTAGGTTCAGAATATATTTATCTTGATTATGCAATTAAGAACAACATTTTACATCATAACGAAATGCACTAAAAATCATAGTAACAGCAGCACAAAAATTATCACATGAACTTCCATTAATCTCGTAACTTCTATTCCCCCGCAACAAGATTCATGTCTATCAGGCGGGATGGTATACTTCAGCAGTCTGTTCATACGTCCAGGAAGGACATGTCAATCGCCCCCTCCATTGAGAAACAAAATCGACGACGACTCGTGGAAGCACTCACAGTCTAGGAGATTTTGGATTCAACCTTCTAAAAGTAATTTTCTCATGTCTGGAGAAAAATTAAAAATCTTCAGATTGTCGAAATTTACCTTGCACACTTCCTTACGAGTTTTTGTGTCCAATAACACTGCCGTGTTGAATTTCACTTGGGTAGCTATGAACGGTCCTGTCCACAAATGAAACAACTTGGAAATGGTTCGGTTAACAGCTGAACTTGGACGATGACTTCTTAGCAGCACCAGGTCATTATCCTTCAACTGCAAAGCATGGCACTTCTGTTTCAGTTTCCGCCTCTGCACAGAATATCGTTCCCTTAACTGCACTTGAACAACCTTACTCTGCCAGTCTTTCTCACCTTCTTCGGATTCGGGCTGGAAATTTAGTACAATCTTGGATAGAACTGCACGTACAAAACAATTTGTAATTGTTATCAACCAATGAGGCAATGTTGAAGAGCCTTTTGAACAATATCAGGTATACACATTGGCAATACACGTGAAGAAAACGTAAGAATTTCTGCAACTCAACAGGATAAAGTCCTCGACTCACTGGAATGTCACTGGACAGATGAATGTTACAAACTAAGTTCTTGTCAGTGCCAGGCCTCTCTGAAAACACCTTACTATGTGCAATAAATATCTCGAACAATTCGGCTCTTTGTTCCTTACCCAATAATTCACTGGAGTCAATCTTCTCCCTCATATCCTCTAGCGGTGTAGCCCATTTATCGTAGCTAGCTTCAATCCTCCGGACGCTCATTTGCTTATCAACGGAATCATCATCATCATATAGCTTTTGCTCAATTGGTTCTCCATCCACCATTAGATACAACTTATTATGCTTGAGATTGATCTCGGCTTCATATTTCTGCAGGAACGAATAACCCAATAATAAGTCTGAAGGAAAATCCTTCACAACAAAAATTTCTAAAGGTATGGTGCTCTCAGCAATTTCCAGCACGATTCTGCGCTTTCCCACAACTCGAGTTCGACTTTTTCCAGCGAAATCAATAAGTCGTACCTCTGGAGTAGCTTGTAACATGGCCCCTGGCAAATTTTGCTTTATTTTCTTCCAAATCTCGAGAATCAGAACAGATATTTCAGCTGCAGTGTCTATACAAGTGATATCAACATTTGCTACACGTGCCTTGAACTCAGGCGCTCTTCCAAAGTTTTTAGGCTGACTAGCCTGACACAAATTGTAAAGAAACTCAATCTCTTCATGATTAATAACAAACACCAGCTTCAGATCATTACTTACAGACTGGGAATTATTTTCTGCAGGCCCCAGTTCTATCCGAGACCGCCCGACATCAAAAGGGGACGTTTCTATTCCAGGCGTGGGGTAAAATCCCGCACCTGGTCGAGATTTGCTCCATTCTCCCAGCAAAAATTTCTGGTCAGCTCAACGCTCTGTTGCTGCTCGTTACTAGGGTACGACACTGCAGCATCTGTTTATAAGCCACTGCTCGCCGCTTGGAATCGTGGAGAGCTACGACCTTCCCTCAAAGGTTCACTGTGCTCCGGTGAAGATACACGGTTCTCATTTCGTGGTCTCTCACAAGGTTGGTATCTGGGAGCAGCATACTCACGTCTCTGCCTATTTTGGCTTTGTTGACGATAACGATTGCCGTTTCTATATGGACCTGCAGGGCGATTTTCACGGTAATTATTCTGCCTCTGGACCATACGAACCCTCGAGTTTCTGTTTGCCGAGTTGCCTGGAATATCTCTGTTGTTCTGGTGAGTAGGATTCTCCTTCCTCCACGCAGTTCGCCAAGCATCCTGCTCTTCCGCTTGCTCGTATCTCTTAACAAAATCTGCAAGCAAATCAACAGTTACGGGAGCGTGGGCCATACACAATTGCTTCACTCTAAAAGGCAATTGGCCGATTATGAGGTTTACCACCTCCTGCTCTGTGTAGTGGCTACTCAGGTTTCTGTAAGCAGAGTATACAGACAAAACATATTCTTCCAAACTATTGTTATTGTTTTTATTGTACCGTTTGGCCCTAACAGATGCCAACTCCCTTTCGTTTGCCTCTGAAGACGCAAAACGCCTCTTAAAAGCCCTACGGAAATCTGAATATGTGTGGAAATCATTCTTATGAGAGTAGAACAAATGATAAGCGATGCCCGTTAGCAAACGAGGAATAATCTCCAGCCTGTATCTATGCGGGATCTGAAGGATCTCAAGGTTGGTATCTAATTCTTTGAGATAAATCTCAGCCGAAGTGGCTATACTATTTCCGTCGAATTTCCGCATGGAATTCAGGTCAGCCATCCGGGGAGTCATCCCACCATGCGTAGCATTGGTTCGAGATTTTCTTTCTTTTCTCTTTTCCGATAAAGTCGACTCGCTGCCTGAAGAACTGGAAACGATCTCTCTGTGGCGTCTTTTTTTTAAATGTGTACGGTTTCGTTGCCCCGAAGAGACCTCAGAACGACTAGGAGACAGTAACCTTCGAAAAGGCGCGCCCAGCTGGTCCACCCGCGGTAACTCTGGTTCACCGGTGAGTGGCAACTTGGTTAAAGTGGTTGAAATTTGAGTCACTTCGTCACAAAGAATACGCATGTCTGAAGAAAGCTTCCCTTGTTTGGATTCCATATCATTTTTCCACTCTTCAGCATTCTCTCTACGACCCTCTGTGCCTTTAAGTTTTTCCGCCACAGTCTCTTCAACTCGCAAATTCAGGTTTTCTCTCAGCTGATATGCCATATTGGTCACCTGGTTGTCCAACTCTCTGGACATTTCTTCTCTGAAACCGCTCTGCGTTTCACTGATTTCCTTTCGGAACTCCTCCTTGGTCTGCTCAGCTTCTTCCCTCAACAGAACAACTGTTTCATCGAGTTTAGATTCCAGCTGCTGAGAATTTGACTGACATGCCTGACGTAAGCTCATCATCTCAATTTCAAGGCTTTCCTTCAATTTTCTGCTGTCCCTCAGACATTTGCAGAGTCAGTTGTTCGATCCTCCGTCCCATCTCTGAATTGGACACAGCGAGTTGTGAACAACTATGGGCCAGTTTCTCCTCCATCCTTGCTTCTAGCCGGCACTCAAGAGTTCTACTACTTTCTTCTAGTCTTAGTTGTAAACTGTGCTCCAAGATATTCATATTTTCCTGAAGTTTATCCTCTAACCACCTAGAGTTCTCATGTAACTTAGCCTCCAAGCTATCAGAATGTTCCCGCATTCTAGATTCTAGATTATTAGCATTTTCCGTAATCCTTTCCTGGATTCTAAGTTCTAGATTACTAGAATTTTCAGTAATTCTTTCCTGGATTCTAAGTTCTAGATTACTAGAATTTTCAGTAATTCTTTCCTGTATTCCAAGTTCTAGATTACTAGTATTTTCAGTAATCCTTTCCTGGATTCTAAGTTCTAGATTACTAGCATTTTCTTCCATTTTAGCTTCCAGATTGCTGGAATTTGCTCCAGCATTCGCTGCAATGACGCGAGCAAATCAGTAGTAACAGGAACAACAGGAACTGCAAGTTTTTCTTTGCATGCGAGACATGTTAATTCACAAGGAGAATTACTTTCCTTTGGTGACTTTAGCTTTGCACAATTCAAATGAAAAGTATTGTGACACTCAGTGCAAACAAACGTATCATCAAGCCTTGATGTAGTCTCACAGCAAAACACATGAACTGTGCTTTCGTCAACATTTAACGCTTTGCTTCCACTTCTTAATATTTTCTTTTCCATTGTTGCGCATCAAAAGTTCTGAGTCAACTGCAAATCTAAAACACGTTACCACAGATTAACGTAACTAATGCACAATGTGTTCGTGGCCCCACGTTCTGTGCGCCAAATTATGGACACGGTCGTGCCAGATTCAACTATAGCATATTAATATCCATAAGAATAGATTTATCTCAATACCAATTGAGAATGAGTAACATGAGACTGTATATCGGTATACACGTGATACCTCCCAGGGAACGGGAAAACATTAAGATTTGCAGTAAATTTACAAACTCAGGACTTACGTGTTAACATCTAGGTTCAGAATATATTTATCTTCATTATGCAATTAAGAACAACAAACAACAAACGAAATGCACTAAAAATCATAGTAACAGCAGCACAAAAATTATCACATGAACTTCCATTAATCTCGTAACTTCTATTCCCCGCAACAAGATTCATATCTATCAGGCGGGATGGTATACTTCAGCAGTCTGTTCATACGTCCAGGAAGGACATGTCAATTCTTTGCCTTGCCTCGTAAAGCTCGTCCAATCTGTTGTCCAACTTTTCCTCTGCTGTCTGAAATTGATGTCGAGATCTTGCAAGCTTTTCATGTCGCATATTTTCCGAAGGTGGTCATCGAAAACAATCTTTCACGGTTATCGAAATTCCGACGTTATTTTCGCCAAGTTGACAATTTTTGAGTCATCTTCGTCACCTCCGTCGAACGCGATTGTAAATATTTGATGCAACAGTTGGAGGAATTTGTGTTATTTGAGGCTGCGTCTTTTTTTATGTGGAGTTATTTATAGACACCATCCCAATTTTCGTTTCGTGTTCATGGCGAAAATCGTTCCCAAAGCTACAACCCGTTCTTCCAGAGAAACGTCCCTGCTTATGAATCTCCCGAATGCTGCATGTTCCATTTTCTATCTGCTGCTTCGTGACGTGCATCTATATTTTTTTCTGTGTTTTAAGCGATGTCGTGATCTTTGCATGCGGCGTCCAACGGATTTAATCCCCTGTCTCCTTTTTCCAATCTTTGCTCGAGTTTGGTACCCGGTCCGCAGTACTGGTAACCTGGGATGTGCATTTTGTAATTTGTTTATGATGTCGTTCACGAGACATTTGCCTTCTGACACGTTCCAAAATTTCGGTGGAAGTGTGTTGATTATTTTGATCAGGTATCCTTTTCCTACACTATCGTTCACGGTGAAGTTGGAGAGTTTGGTGATGATCATGTCCACAATTCCTATCCTCTCGTTGTGAAATTTACGTTTCCTTGCCTTCTATGACAAGTTAACGATCCACGAGTTTCCTAACGTCGTCAAATCATACGAATTCCTTCGGTAAATTGTTGTAGTGTTTGATTCCGTTTCCACTTTTTATATCGTTCCAAATAGGCTTGATGACATACTTGTAATTTTCTCCGCTGCTGGATTCGACTCGTTTCTGAGTGGCGTCGTTGTTTTGGTACAGAGCATCCGACAATATTAAAATGTCCGTGTAACTTTGAAAATCTTCGTCCGTGTAATCTTTCGGATATTTTTGGTGATTAGTCCCAAAATCCAATCGTACCTAGGTACCTGCACAACTATCTTTTTCGCCTAATTAATTTTTTCGTCGTCTCCTTCGAACGTGATTTTGATTTTCCAATTTTCCAAATCACTCCTTTGTTACTTTCCATGCTCTGGAACAATCCGAACACCTCGTCTTTGTCGAATTTCACGGTACTCATAAAATCTCACGCCAACGGACCCAACTCAATGTTATCTGAAGAAGATGAAGTGCTTCCTATGGCTTGACGTTTCGGCGGTTGCCTGAGTTCGATAGCAGTGTGAATGCTAGAGAGACGTGTCGGAGGATAATCTTCGTAATCTCGGGGGGCAAGAAGTACGAGTTGCGTTATGACACCTTTGTTCTGTTCCGTGATATTTTTAATATCACCACCGATTCCGCTTATGGCGTCGGTGATGGGTTGACCTTCGCGCTTGTTCTCTTCGTAGAATTAACGATTCTCGGATTTCCAAACTTTGAATAGTCTTGCAAGGTAATCGCGCAATTTAAAGTTGTCTTCGATTTTTCGTTCTGTCTTTTTTATATGGTGTTATTTTCTGTATTTTCCGTCTCCGGGTTTTCGAGTCATGTCTACCGTCGCGAATCCGAAATTGTCACCTTTCCAACAAGAAGGGCAGAACTTCGCAAATTCGTTGTAGTTTAAATCTCCTCCTATGTAGTCATCGTAGACATGTTTGAGATTGGTGTGATCTTCAGGAAATAAAAAAATGAAATTAACGTTGTCGAGTAGTAACTGCTTTGGAATTTTAAAAAAATTGAGCTTACGAATTTCATTTTGATTTTCAAAAATTACGTCGTCGAAGACCAGGACAGATTTTTCGTGATAGCTGTCGAGTGGTTTTATTTTCGATTCGAAGATTTCTATTTTCAGTCCCTCGTAAAAATTAATCAGTTGCTGGTATTACGGTTGTTCCAAACTTTTGGAGAACACGTACAGATGAATGTTTTTCCAATCTAACCAATTCAGTGCGAGGAGAAAATTGTCCACCAGTAACGTGGTTTTTCCACAATCGGAAAGACCTACGATTAGACAACGAATGTTATCGGGTAGCAGCTCGCAGTTCTTTTTTTAGTTTGACATTTAAAATCTTACTGACCCTTCGCCACGTTCCACTTTGTCACAAGATCACTTCGATTGCATTGATCCAACTCTTCTCCGGAAGTCCCAGCCATCTTACAAACCTTTTGTTATCTTTCCTGGGTAATAATTTATCGATGAGACACGTGTCGATGTTTTTAATTTTTAGAGAGTTCCTCTTCGTAAAACCTTCCTTTCAGAATTTCATCCGCGTCTATCCTTTATTATATACGTGTTACAGTTTCAGGGTAGAACTTGAGCTACGGTGAAAAGATCTGTGCTCCATTTTTTTGTGAATTCCTTCTCGAACGTTCGTTTGAATTTGCTGATCCTCTACTAGTCTCCTACTTCGTATTTAGCTTTCTTGGTCGTGGGACGGTATTTTGGACAGTAACAAGTAGAAATTTAATGCCGCTCGTCATATTTTAACGTCGTCGGATTTCATGTGTATCGTGCTGTGAACCGTGTTAATGTAATCGTCAACGAGTTTCTGTAGGATGTCGACTCATTTGTAATTTCCCTAAAGCGTGAACCGTTTGCACATGCGCGTTTTCAAGGTTCGGTTGAAACGTTCAATTGAAGGTCCAATAATGAAGAATGTTTTGATGTTTAACGAATTGCATATTGCCACAAATCTTCTATGCCTTTTGTCACCACCGATAAACGATTTTAGTTGCGTAGCGATGGTTTGTGCAAGTCGTTCACTATATCCTTCCTATCCATTGAGAGCGAGATTTTGCTTGAAGAGAATGACTAACGTGATTGGATGTTTTGAAGATGGCATTTCGCTGGTATTTTGAATAAAAAGTTTATCTTCAGCGACCACATCAAAAACAGTAAGATATTCATCCTTGTATATTTCATATACACAATGAGTTTCATCCTAGTACGCTAAACTGATATTTCCTGCCTTCTGGACTCCGAGCTTGCTTATTAATGTCATCGAAGGAACGGCGATCTGTCTTCTATGAGCCCAGTATGAAATTTCGTTTATTTTTATGGTACCATTGCATTGGTTTCCAGAACACCAACGTGTTCTCTGACTCTGATTACAATTTTCTGAAGATTTTCCAACAAATGCAATTTGGAACTTTTCGCGGTAAAATCGATTATTATGTTTCTCATCTCGGTCAACTGAGTATGCAGATCGATCACACTCTGCGATGTCGGTAACGTGAACACCATGTCGCGAAGCGAGGAAATCTCGTCCCGAAATGTTCCGTATTCGTCACTTCCGTTTCTATCTGTGTGCAATATTTCTTTTAAGGGCGTGAAGTTCTTGCGAGTTAGGAAGACCACTTACCGTGATTTCGAGTGCTTTTATACTTTCAACGTCACTAGATTCGGAAAATGTCGACACCGCCGTTTTCAACTTCTGCAAATCTTCTTTCTAGGGGGAACACTCGTCTGTAAAGTTTCGAGATCATGCTGTATGTTGTCCAAGACATGATGAAAATGATTGAGATTAGATTGGACGTTCAAATTTTTCAAGTAATCAATCTTCTGCTTTATAGTAGAAAACGTGTCTTGAATGCTGATCGTCTTATTTTGGAAGCTCTCTATGAGAGCGTGGATATTTTTAATTTTTTTGTTAATAAACTCCAAAGACGCCTGGAGCGTACTGATCGTAGTTTGAATGTGTTCAAAATATTGGTACGCCTCTATCTGAATCTTGATGTTCGCCAAGCTAATTACGATATCTTGCTATTCGTCGGAGGAAAGTATATTTGTAATGGTGTCTTCCAAAATCTGCAATTTACTCTCTATTTCTTCGAGTGTGCTACGATTTTTTTCCGTTTCAAGATTCTCTTTGATGGAATCACTTTCGATAGTGGAAAATTCATCACGTAAGTTGGAGATGGGGTTATGTAACTGTTCGACGTCGAAATCATCTTTGATGTCGCCTATTAAGTTTTGAAGTTGGGAAAAATGTCTTTCTACATCCGAAGTTCGCTCTTCAGGTTCAAGTTTCAATTTTGTTTGATGCTGCAGCAAATTGACCAAGTCGTTCTGAAGCGAACTGACGCTCACCTGTATATCTTGCACGTTGCCGACCGACGGTACGTGAACATATTTTTTTAACAAAGAATTCAGTTCAGAATCTATTTTGAGAAAGGGGCTCAAGCAATGAGACTGAAGACTTTGTTATTTCCAACTGTAGACTGGTGTTGAGTGTAATTGCAAAGCTACAAGATCGCTCCTTAACTTTTAACCCTGACATCCAGCATAATAATTTCGCTGACATGATCAACGTTCTTCGTGTGTCAAAAATATCGTTAGGCATTATGGTTATTTATTTATTTATTATCGGATACGTGATTCTTAATTCCACAAAGAGAAGAATGAGTATGTCGTATTCTCCCAGAAGATGGACATACAGGGTAACGTCAGTGGAAATGTCGTAAGTTGTGACAACATCCATCTTATCGTGCTTGATTCGGTAAATGTTCCTACCGGAGGAAACCCTGATTTCACCCACATTCTCCGGATTCACGAATATCCGAAATTTCCCGCCGACCGGAATCTTGTAGAAATATAAGTTGTTGTTGAAGACGTAAAATGTTGTATCACTTCCCCGTCGTTTTTCCTCCAAATGCTCTTCAGGTGAATGATCAACAGACCGTTGAGTTTAGATAACATTGAAGGCAAGAGATTATTGAAGCTAGGTGATGCAGTTTCAATGATGATTTGCTTTCTGAAACCGATCAAGTTCATAGGCATGGATATTTATTTATCTTTGTTTGTAAAAATTGGTTTATTGACATTCGATACATTTCTTATCATCTCTCAATCGATAATGATCATAATTCAATGTATGAATCCCACACTCGAGAATGTACTCTTGTCGTCGTGAGGATCTAGGCCACTTTTCGCCCCTTGTTGGTTGTGAGTACGTGATCCAGGCTTTGGATCCTTTTCTCGGCTCTCAGTATCGGCAACAATGCGTTAAAACACTCGACGTAATCCTGGAAAATGAGTTTGTTTTATACCGTGTTTTTACTGACACCTTTGACCTTCTTGGTGACGGCACCTTCTGTTCGAATCGCGTACCTCTGGGATCGCAAACCGGCAAACTCGAGAATTATATCACCATTTTCCTCATCTTCGTTTTCCAAGTACTTTTTTTATTACGAGATATAATGTTGTACCTGTTTAGTTGAGAATATGCAGATGTATCGAAATTATATAACATGTCAGGATGTTTCAGGTCATCGTATAAGTTCGATGATTGCATGGAATATTTAAAACTGTCCGTGTCTGTGTACAAAAGTGATATTTTATCATTGAAGAATGATTTAATTACGTCATAATAAAATTCGAACATATGAAGTTTCGAAAATCTAAAACCGTAGCTCCAACGTAGATCGGTTTTCTGAATTTAGTTAATTTTATTTCGAGATTAAAAAGTACCAGATTCTAGTTGTAAGTTTTTTGCGACTTGAATCTAGGACCGGCCACCCACTTTCTACATTGATTTTTTATCCGATATCAATTTTACGTCTATATGCTTTCTAACATTGTCCATCGTTTTTCCATACACATCGTTGTTCAATAATTTAATTTTTTTTTGTCTAAATCTGAAGTGTTTTGTGTTGGTCTCGATGTACGTTCCAATCACTCGGAGTGTTTAAACTGGAGTATTCTTCTCACATTTACTACCAAAACTCCCTTTCCAATCAAAAACCACAGACTATTTTAATACCCGATGTATCTCTCTTTAGATTCAAGAGACATCAGAAACTTCTTTTCATTTCATTCGGGTGGACATTTGATTTCGAGTGGTTGTGGAAAATCCGAAAACATGTCAGTAGAGATATTGGATCCGTTCTAAGCCGTACTTGCTACGAGACCTATTATTTTTATTAATTTAAGCACAATGGAAAACCTATTTTGATGAGGTTTTTGTCGATTTTATACTATTGCAACTCTGTGATTTTTCATCTCGTAGTTCGTACGAATGTCATACTTTCTTACGAGTTAAAATACACTTACACCCATCTACACCCACACACACCCACGCCCACCTACACCTATTTACTTTCTGTCCACTTCCGGTCAACTTCTATTATATCATATTGCGCAATAAGTTATTAGGCTACATTGCGATGGCTCGTAAGGGTAAATTATTGCATCATGTTTCGCAACAAGTTATTACGCAATATTATGATGACCCCGTATTTGACGTGTTGTTTTCTGATTGGTTGGATTATGACGTAATTCGTTGATGTGGTGTCTTCTGATTGGCGCACTGTTTCGGATATTTTTAACGCGGTCCGCGCTTAGGTTACTTAAAGGGTTTTGTATTACAGATCAGTAAGTATCGTGAGAGTGTTTGAAGAGTGCGGACGTGATGTTGTAGTGCTCCTCTATACATTTTTTCATGTGCTAAGCACAGGGTGATATTTTCTTATTATATGTGCTTATTAATTTTTATACTTAGTACAAATATATATTTTATATATAAAAAAATAGCTAATAGAAAATAAAACGTCATAATATTTATGGGTTTAAAAAGGAACAACATAATCAGCCTGTAGAGAGAATTCCAGTAAACATGGATGTCTTGAGAGAAATTTATCATGAATTGAAAGGGTTACTTCTGGTTCACTTGAATAGTATTTGGTCTCATGTTGACGAGGATACTGGAAAGCACTTATTTGTATTTAATAATAACTTATCATCATATAAGTTATCTGTTAGTGGGAAAATTAGTAGTGTAAAATACAATAATATAAACTCGATAAAGTATGAGCCCCCCTCAGGCAGATTTGGCTACACTTAAAACTAGCTCAACATGCTCATATGAGCTTTTTGCTCAAGTGTGGCACCCTGTCTAATCCAAGATTTTTGTAAAAATGAATTCGGGAATTTCCTGTGAAAGTATGACCCCCCTCAGATTGATTTGGCTACACTTAAAAAAGCTGCATCTGCCAGATTGTTGTCCATAAGCTTGTCAAAAATATGCCCCTCTTGATATTGTTTTGGCTACACCTAAAACTAAGCCAAAAAGCCACCCACACCCACCCATATTTACTTCCGGTCCACTTCCGGTTTAAGTTCAATTGGATACCAGGTTCAATTTGTTTATCAAATATTAAAACAATGTAATATGCAGAGGCTTTCTAGAATTGCTCTGTGACTCTCTCATTTTTTACATCATAAATATATGATTTTTCACCTATAAGAATAACACTACATATGGTGTCATCAGGAAGTGTATCATGGAATTCACAGATAATTTTAATGTTTGTCCTGTCATTAACCACAACTTGTTTCCTTTTTGAAGTGTTGATGACAAACATGGGTCTCTGTGCTTTGAATTCATCTGGTGTGTAATACATGTCAGTATTGCCAGTAGTGACCCTTTTGTATGCTGTAAATGCTTCATATAATTTAAGAAAATCATCCTTGGACATGTCTAAATTATAATTTTCTCTGGGGAACACCTCATTTCTGCCATTTTTAAGATATATGTTCTTGATGTTGCAGTTATCAAATTTACTTGAATTTTTTTCCTGGTTATTGTGTCTTCAAGTCTGAAACAGTACCACCACAAAATCTCGCATGTCATATTTTATACTGGAGAATGAGTTTGTAGCATCAAATTCATAATAGGTACCAGTGGCAGGCTTCTGCACACATTGATATGTATAAAATTGTAAAGGCACCTGTGGATTTTTTAGTATATCTGCTTTGTATTTAAGAGCATAACTGGCTTCATATTCAACAACCGGGATTCTTAGCTCCATAGTCTGAATAAGGCATTTGCCCTCATCAGGTAGGGTATTAGGTAGAGCTTCCCCTGTAGAGTTTAATGTACTGTACCTCATCAAAGCATCATTATCATTAGCAGCTCTTCTAAATGTGATTCTCAAACCACCCTTCCACATAATGTCTTTGTAATCTGAGAAAAATCCAGGTAACAGGCGCATAGGGAACAACACTGTGTGGTTCTTAGATAATATCTTATCACCAGCCTCAAATCCACCTATTTTGTAGTAAGAAGCCTCGGTTTTGGGTAATTTTAGTGTGGCCAAAGCTGTAGAGGTAATGCCAGGGTAATCTACTCTGTTTATAAAAAACACCATGTTTTCTGATCTCAATTTCAGAGAACAGATGTGGCACAAAATTGTATACCAATCTTATATTTGAATTTGCCGGATAATCTGTACCATCGAGCTTTACAACATCAAACTTGATATATAGATCTGCTCAGTGAGGGTGTATAAAGCCATCCCCTACATCGAGATCAACCTCAATCTCTGTGTTGGGTTGATTTAAATTTGCAAAGGTCCTCCTGTTTGGGGGGAATGATTGTAGCTCATAACTCTCAATATTTTCCATTTTTTTGTATGTATTTTTATTTAAATATTAATCTCTATGATTGCAGTTGTTGTGGCTCCAGCAAAATCAACTAATTCTTCTTTTTCATTAGTGAACATCAACTCAATGTAATCTATTCTATTATGGCACACAGGAAAATATAATGTTGGTGATGGAGTGTAAATGATGGGCTCCATAAATTCAGAGTTAGGTTTGAATGTTGCAATGATGCCAGTTTGTTTGTGAGTGCCTATGCCATTTGATTTGGTGATCATACCCTCGGCCACATTACAGTGAATATTTAGAGTCTCTATGGCTAAGAATTTAGGTATATTAATAGTAGTGTGTTTGATGGCTGGTTCAAGTTTTGTGTTGTTCTCAAAGCCTAACAGCTCTCCTATAGTACCCAGATCCACTGTTTCTGATGCAGATGCAATCTCTACTCTGTGAGTGACAGAATTTTGAGTTAACACTACACCTCTGGGTAACTGAGGATTTAGAGTAGACAGATTATACTGCCCTGGAGTGATGACAATTTTTTGATCCCCAACTGCAATCTTGTTGTTGTGGTGTGTAATATTAGAGATCAAGTACATGCCATAAAATGCTCTGAGAGCTATTGTTTTGGGATACACTATATCATCATGTAATCTAAGTTTCAATATTGAATTTTGGCTGGTGAGATGGAATACCCCCATGATGTTTCAGATACCACATGGCTTTTTGAAAATCTTCAATTGATGGTTTATTTATTTGAGACATATATCTAAGAACAGATAAAAACAAATGTCCACAATTAACATCTTTGAAATTTTGAACACGGGCATTATTGTAATAAAGATTAGTTGATTTTAGATATTTTACTAAATTTTCAGGTGGAATACCTCCAAATGAATCAAACACAAATGCCTCATCTTTTAAATATTTAAGATAACAGATCCAGTGAGTGCCCTGATTTTTGTACTTATCCAAATTAATTATGCCACACTCTTTGTTGAGTGGTTGTTCTGGTAAAGAATCAGACATGTACACACCTCTAAAATGTTTGATGCCCAGTGGCTTGATTAAAGCTTCAATATCTTGGTTTGTAAGCGGCTCTTGTTTTTTTAAACTTATTCATGGCTCTCTTAACACCTTTGCCTTGTTTCTCCATGGCCAGATTATGGCGCTTCAATTCATCTAATTCTGCCTTATTCTTCTTGGCATCTATTACTGTTTTTGCTATGGCAGCTGATCCCCCAGCCAAGCTCCCAACAGCCCAGAGTGTTGCTAAGATGGCCGGGATAGTAAATATGAAGCCACCCACATGTGATTTTTTTTCTAGATTGCTGTAATTTTTTTAATTGGGGGGTACTAAGCAACAATTTCATACCATGGCCCTTGGCAAGACAATAATTTTTTTTCTTGCGCTGCTTTTTGGTTAAAAGACTATCAATAGTTTTAAGAGATTTAAGACCTGCATAAGGTATCTGATACATAACACCCTTGGCCTTCATCCTAGGTTTATTACATATATATTCACAGCCCCCACCCCAGTTTTTGTTTGGTGTTCATAGCTATGGTGGTGGGCAATGCTGCTATTTTTTCACTTAAAGAAGCATCTTTGCTTACAAATCTACCAAATGCAGCCTCTTCTAATTTCTTGTCTGCAACATGTCTCTTGTCAAGATCAGAATGTGTGTTGTATGCTATGTCATGGTCTCTACAAGCAGCCTCTAGAGGATTAACACCAGGATCCCCTCTGTTTAGTCTATGGTCCAATTTTGTACCGGGACCACAATATTGATAGCCTGGATGTGTAGTTCAAATGGCATCTTGTTTATGATGTCATTAACCAGCCCCCGACCCTCAGAGATATTCCAAAATTTAGGTGGTAGAGTATTAATAATTTTTATAAGATATCCAATCCCCTTAGTGTCATTCACTATACAAATTGACGATTTGGTGCTTATCATGTCCATAATTCCAACCTTTTCATTGTAAAAATTGTGGTTGCCATTTTCCTCCCCAGCTATCACCAGCAACCTATCTACAAGCTTCCTGACATCATCAACCCACACAAATTCTTTAGGCAGGGTGTTGTATTGTTTGATTCCACTACCTGTCTTGCTCTGTGACCATATGGGCTTGATTAAGTTGTTGTATTTTGCTCCACTGCTAGACTTGACTCCTTTTTGTGTGGGATCATTGTTCTGGTATAGAGCATCTGATTTTATTAATATTTCTTTGTAATGCTCATAATCTTGATCTGTATAGCTGCCAGGTCTCTTCCTAGTCATCAGTTCCCACAATCCAGGTGTGCCAGGATATTTAACAAAACCACCTTTTTCTCCAAGATGAGATTCTGAATATACAATCCGATCATCTCCCATAAATGTTATTCTGAAATTGGCAATTCTATGTATGATGCTACCATCACGCTCTGTGTCAGCATATAAGCCAAAGACCTCATCTTTGTTGTCTTTAGGTGTGCTTAAATATTTTTGAGCAAGAAGACCCAATTCAATAGGATCCAGAGTAGCTTCAATTCTTCGAGGACCAACAGGACTAGGTGTATGAATACTAGAAAGTGGGGTGATTGGATAATCTAATATGTTCCTAGCAGCTACAGGTACAAGTTCTGTGATCAAATTTTGATTTTGCTCTGTAACAGTTTTGATATTTTTACCTAATTCACTAATAGCATCAATAATAGGCTGTTCTGTTTGCTTGTGTTGTTCATAGATTCCTCGGTTCTGTGATTTCCATCCCTTAAATCTTTTTACAAGATAATCTCTTAATTTAAGATCATCAATGATTGCCCTTTTCATGGTTATTTATATATGTTTCAATGTCTAGAAAATTGTTGATTTTATTTCTGTATTTGCCACTATTGGGTTTCCTTGTCATATCAATTGTGACAAACCCATAACTGTCCTGGTTCCAGCACCTACTGCAAAATTTGGAAAAATCATTGTAGCTCAAGTCCCTACCTACATGTTCATCATGTATGTGTTTGAGGTTGGTATGATCTTGATGGAACACACATATAAAATTGCTGTTTTCTCGGTTCAGCTGCTTTGGAATTTTAGAAAAAGTCTGTGCCAGGTAGAAGCAATAAATGTTTTTGTGTCGGCTCTGTGTAAAGAAATTTCTAACCTTGTTTTGATTATCCAGTATAATGTCATCAAACACAACAACAGAGTTATCAAGACATTCATGTAGTGGCTTAACATCTGATTCAAAAGTGGCAATATCCAGTCCATCATATAGCTCCATCAGCTGCTGATATTTTAATTGTTCCAAGCTCTTAGAGAAAACATACAAGTGCCTGTTTTTCCAGTTTAACCAGTTGGGTGCCAATAAAAAATTATCAATCATTAGTGTAGTTTTACCACAAGCCGATGGCCCAACAATAAGACATCTAATATTATCAGCAGCATTCCATTTCTCTTATTCTGCTGTTCAGGCTCTGGCAGCCCCTTTATAACATCCCAGGTGTTCATAGTATCACCTTGTCTGCCTCGATCCAGCTGTGTTCTGGAAGTCCTAGCCATTTGACAAGTATCTTGTTGCCTTTTCTACGGATGATTTTTTCTGAGATATGTGTCAGGCTGCTTAGTTTTGCTGAGTTCTTCTTCATAGAATCTGCCTTTGAGAATTTCTCCTCGGTGATCTTTTATTATATATGTGTTAAGGGTCCCAGGTTTAACTTGAACCACTGTAAATAATTCAGTGCTCCAGTTTCTTGTAAAGCCTCTTTTGAATAAGTGCTTATATTTGCTGATTCTTACTTGATCACCCACCTTGTATTTGGCTTTTCTTTTTGTTGGCTGGTATCTAGGATAATAAACAGTCCTGATCAATTTTTGCTCATCAGATGAAGTTACTTCAGAATGTTTCATGTTGATTGTGGAATGGACCGAGTTGTTATATTTATGTAGAAGTTCTGGAAGAATATTAAGCCATTTATAATTACCTTGGAGTGTAAATTGTTTATACATATGATTTTTTAGGGTTTTGTTGAATCTCTCTACAATTGAGGCCTTAAGATCACTGTAACTCGAGTAATGTTGTATTGACTGGCTTTTAATAAATTGTTGGAACACAGAATTATAGAATTCTTTGCCATTATCTGTTTGCAAATAGCGCGGTGATCTTCCACTCTGATTGATGATTGTCCTGAAGGCTTCTGTAACACATTTTCCAGTCTTGGATTTGAGTGGCACAGCCCAGGCAAATTTTGAAAATGTATCTATGACAGTGAGTAGATACTTGTAGCCCTTGTTGATTTTGTCTAAGTTTTTCAGCTGTCCACTTGCCATTTCAACCAAGTCACACTGCCATAAACCATATATGCCTTTTGTAACCACTGGCAGTCTCTTATAATTATGTCTGGCTTGTCTGTGTAATTCATCAACAATAATTTGTCTAGACAAAGTATGTAAACAAGAATATTGCAACTTTGGGGGTTCAGCAGCTGATACTACAGAATTTTCTAAATACAGTTTGTCTCCTATTTGTATATTAAATTCCAGAGAGCCATCATCTTCAGCATAAAATGTTTCTAATGTATTGGGGTCTGTAAAATCCTCTAACTCTACACTGGTGATTTTTGGTTTGTTATCAGCATTTGTTATTGATAAGGTGGGGTAGTGATGTGCCTGTGGTTGTAGCCAATATTTGATCTTGATTGGTCTAAGTGTGCCCCCAACAAAAAATTGGTAATAAAATTGTGCAGGGGAATGCATATATATTTTGCCACCTGGTGTAAATGGTGAATCATATTCTTTGTTGGGGATACTGTACAATTCAAGAATTACTGTATGTTTAGGATTCTCAATTATGCCAGTTATTTATTTTTCTGCTGTAAGCAATCTACTTGTTACAGATTCAAGGTGCTCATTGATAGTCCTAACAACATCATCATGGCCTGGTTTGGTCTTTATGTCCACAACAAGTGTTTTGTATTGTTGCACAATTTCTTGAAGCTGGGTTCATGGTTTGGGTTCCATGGTCCCTAGCTGTTGCTTGATATTAGCTACAATTTGCTGTAAATTTTCATCAACTGCCAATTTTGAATTTTGAGCAGTAAGATCATGGACTTGTCTTCTGATATCCTCAAACAGGGCATGCAGTTCATTAATATGTTGATTAGTTGGTAGAGTGGCCACTGTCTGAGTAAGTTGTTTGATCTCTGTTTGGATATTCTTGATATCTTCTGATTTCAATATGCGATTCACAGCTCTCTTAATATTTTTAAGTTCCTGTGATTTAGGCAGATTTGATACAGTATTCTGCAAAGATTCAAGTGCCAATTTCACATCATTTAATTCAGAAGCATCAACCACACCACGCATAGCATCTTGGAGCAGGGCTATATCTGCCTGAGTAGGTGTTATTGTTGTAAAATTTCAAGTTTTGTTTGGATATCATCGATCAAGTGATGAAAATGAGATAGCTCAGATTCAGTGTTGAGGTTTTCAAGTTTTGTGATCTGTTGCTGGACACTGACAAGGGTATCTACAATACCAGGCAGGCGGGATTCTAGAGATTCTTGTACATTTGTCAAATCACTTTGCACTGGTATCAAAATATTCAAGCAATGCAGGCTGTGACATATCTTGATAAACATCTTCTGTCTGAATATCAAGAATAAAACTATCTGTGTCCATGTACATCAGTTTAACACAATCCTTATAAAAAGGCTTCAACACATCATAATACAATTTTAACATATGTAATTTGGCCAATTCCAATATCACAGCCCCTACATAAATAGGCTTATCAAACTTAATCTTTGTTTTTTTCATGTTGAAGAGTGCCATATTTTCATCATAAATTCTTCTATAATTGAAATTAGGCTTTGCTATAAATTTTTTGCTCAGGCTGGGGTCAGTAATTATTTTAACATCAGTATGTTTTCTGACATTTTCTATGGTTTTGCCATACACTGAATTGACCATCAATTTAAACAAGGTCTTATCAAATTGGCTCATTGCAGATGTTCGAAGCTCTGTGTTTGTATCAATATATGGCTTCAACCATCTTGAGTGCCTGAACCTTAAGACTTTGCCAACTTTGGTCACTTGAACACCATGATTCATTAGGAACTGGAGGTTTTTGTAATATATGACATAACCCTGTTTTGGCTTCTTCTGTTTAGAGCCAGGTGAACACTTAACCTCAGGAATTGGAGGCAGATCAGAAAATGTGTTGTGTAAATCATCAGGAATTGTCAGATCAACTTCTAAGAACAGGCCGTAGTTACTGTCATCAAAATCCTTAAGATCTTCAATATTGAAATCTTCAACCCACTCAAGCCCTGCATATGGCAGTTTATCCATCATAGCATAACCATACAGGCTGTTGGCATCTACATACAGTATATAATGTAATGGCAGTGCTGGATCATAATCAGGAATATATTTATTAGCTCTGGCATATCTCTGAGAACATTGCACCATGCCCCCTCTTATACATTGCTCCATAAAAAGATACATATCTTGATCTTGGATCAGATCCAATTGCATTTTCGTGTTTAAAAACATTGCAGACCATGCTAGGCCTGGTGCACTGTAAAAATACATTGGATCCAACTTATAATTTTCCATGGAAGATTTTCTGAATGCCTGAAGTATATCAGCTAAGAGAGTGACATCAAGTTTTAAATATGCCTTGTGATAATCACCAAATGTCTGGCATTTTAAATTGTTCCACATCAACTGGGCATGGTGATAATCATCATCAGTGATTCCAGATCCTCTGAGTTTGCTGTAGAACTGTTGTTTTGGTGGCAGAGAACACTCATCAAATTTAGAAAAACCTGTAACATAATCATATGGATATACACCCTTCCGCCTAATTAATTTCATGTCCTGATTTGGAAACAAAGCACATGTGATTTTGAATTGATCATCAGATAATTGACTGGCCAGTGTAGCCAGGCTAGCAGACAGAATTCTGTAGGAATCAAGAAATCTTAAGTGAATGGGAACACCATTAACTTTAATTATCTTGCTAATGGCAATATATTTCTCATTATTTTCTGCTAAAATATTTAAATTCTGCTTGTCAAACCCCTCGTACCTGATCAGATGATGAAAATCATAATTAGATGCACCATGGCAAAATATGGGGACAAATTTTGGTCTCTGGATCTTAATATTACAGCTATTACACAGGGCCATTTTGAATTTACCATCTGTATGAGAATGGTGTTTCACCTTGATATTTGTATCTGAAAATTCAGAATCACATACCGGGCATTTTTCTGCATTGTTGAAATCTTCAATCTGTTTCTCTGTTAAAGGCAACATGGGTTTTGATTTTAATAAGATATTAGATGCTATGTCATGGCACTAATTTTATATTCTATGTGCAAATTCTTTGATGGCATCTGTTCCCATGTATAAATATTCTTTACTAACCACACCATCCTGTACAACAACATAATAAAAACTAGAAGGTTCATGTAACTGGTAACATGTAATTGAAGATTCATCAGGATCTGGGCTGCAGAATGCAAGGGGTTTGAGGTTTGATTCAAAATCACAGACTATATATGCTGGGTGTTCCAACAAGGCTTCAATTTTTTTTTAAATTTGGCATTTTCACTTGGATTAGGCATTACAATATGAACAGGTTTATGGTTGCCACAGTACTTCAGATGCTCAATTAACTTGTTTTTAGCAATTTCTGTATTCACTTCACGAACCCCATTTATTATTTTTTGACCATCAAATACAGTTAAACATCTTCTACACAACTTGAATTTTGTCTTAGATTTGTCTAGTTGTGTTCTAACTAAAGCTTCAAGATTATGTATCAGAGTATAATGGTGTGTGCCATCCTCTTCAATTAAGAGCAGATCAATCGGAACAGTAGAATCATCATCAAGTGTACTGATTCTGAGAGGTGCTATCAAGCAATTGCCACGGCCAGTAGAACAAATAAAAACATTAATACATAATTGTTTACCATTGATATCCCTGGCCTTTTTTTCAAATTTATATATATTCTGAACAGACATTGGATATTCTAAGCCCTCCATTGCATCATCAAAATCATTTTCATGTTGTTTACAATAAGTTATTCTCTGAGGATTCCTTAAAACTGGATACAAAGCAGCTAAAATACACCACAGAAAGTATTTCTCATCATTATTTTCTATGTTAACCACGGCTCTTTTGTTTTTAATATTGGCAGGTAATGGCAGATATGTAGATCCTTGTAATGGGCTGAATTCAGAAATATTAACATAGAGCTTGTGTGGAGATCCGCATAGGCTCCATCCTGACTCTTTTGCTGCAAATTCAGAGTGTTTAATATTCAATTGATCTATCAAACTGCTTATTATTTTGTCTAAATTTGCATTTGAATATACAGCTACAGTTTCTGTTATGTGGGGCTGTGTAAATTTTGTGCCATTTGGCTTCTTATATTGTGTAAACAATTTGAGGGACAGCTTATAAGAGCCATTTTGTGCATTTAGAATTGCCTGCAGATCAGGATTTATACTGTTCAAAAAATTCTTAATGTCACATCTTGGCTCTGATACAAAACGGTGATCCCTAAGTTGGCCATTAAAACTGCTATGGATGGGTTCATAGCGTGGCTGCTTTGCCGGTCTAGCATTAACAGGTATTTCAAGCTCCCTTTTCAGACCAGATGTAGATGATTGTGGGTGTAATATTGATGACTGTGCAGAAAAAGTAACCTGATGTTTATATGTGAAATATTCCATGCTATATTTTCTATGGCATTTTTGGGCATATTTTTGTGGGAGTTCTGCATTTGTCTGGATTAGAAATCTTTTGATGCTTAGCCCAATTGGGGCTGGATATATTCTTATTGCATTGATTATAATATTTTTGATTTGGCATTTTTCTTGTTGGTTTACTATATAAAATTTCTTGGGGTTCAAATCAAAATTCTATGCTTAATAAAAAATATCAGTTGGGTTCAGCAGTGTGCTTTGTATATTTAGTGTATATACTTAGTGTCTTAATATTTTTGGCTTTGATATTTTTGTTTTTCGTTTATTATATAAAATTTCTTGGGATTCAAATTAAAATTATATGCTTAATAAAAAATATCAGTTGGGTTCAGTGCAGACAAAAAAACTGCATAGCTCTATGTCAATTAGTTCTTGAGATATTAATTATTTTGTATTTAGGAACCACTTTGGCCCATCTTTGGCCCCCCTGCCAAAAATTGGCTCTTACTGTACCAGTGTATACTGTCCCTATGATCTTACTTGGGTTATTCTACCAGACTGTATGCTTCAAGTCTCCTACAATCTGATAGAGCCTGTTCAGTTTCTGCCCCCCACTTGTGGGTTCCACTGCCGATCCAGCAATGGTAACAAACAGCACTGTTCTCTGGCTTATATATATTTATAGAGCCAATAGAAATCTTGCTTACTTAAACCAATCAGAAAACACCACATCATCACATTATGTCATAACCAACTAATCAGAAAACAACACATGCCTAATATTTTATTGCATAATATTGCACAACATGATGCAATAGAAGTGGACCGGAAGTAAATATGTATGGATGTGGGTGGGTGTGGGTGGGTGTGGGTGGGTGAGCATCATGGCTTAGTTTTAAGTGCTGTGTTCAAAATAAAAATATAGTGGCTGGTAGCTGTATACAAGCCAGCAGAATGCCCTTCTTGTTGTATCCAAGCCCTATTATAATTTTTGTTTCTACATTCTGTCACTAGTTTTCATCCTAGGACAGTTATATTTATGGGGGTGACTCTGCATGGCCCCCAGAGCAACATACTGAAATTTTAAAAAAATCAATAATGTTATTTCTGAATTATTCACTAGTTTTGATCCTAAACCAGTTATATTTCTGGGGGTGACTCTGCATGCCCTCCAGAGCAACATACACAAATTTTGAAAAAATCGATAATTTTTTGAATTTTGATTATCTCTGGAACCATGAATGCTAGAGACATGGGGCTTGGTGATTTCTCATGGGCATTTCAAGATGCAACTTTCTGATCTCTATAAATTTTTCAAAATATCTTGTTGTTCTCTAGATCTTGAATAACTTGCCTATTTTTTAAGATAGAAGCATGGGGGTTGCATATTTGAAATCTGGAGGCTGTTTAGAAGTTTTGTTAAAAAATCGATATTTTTTTGAATTTGTAATTTTTCAAAAACTATCAGTGCTGGAGACTTAAAATTTTGCAGGCATATTTTAGGCATGATTCTCTACATTTTTTGTCTCTATAATGTTCCTGATATATGCAATATTTAAGCTGTAAATCTCTGATTTGTTTCTGTTCTATAAATAGAATTTTCTGAAAAGTGCAATATTTACAAAATTGTTAATATTTTGAAATCTATGCATGCTCAGACACTCTAGCAGTCAGGTATAGGCTTGTTAGGTCCCACTGAGCAACATACTGAAATTTTGGAAAAAAACAATAATTTTGATTATCTCTGGAACCATGAATGCTAGAGACATGGGGCTTGTTGCTTTAACATGGGCATGCCGAGATGCAACTTTTTGATCTCTATAATTTTTCAAAAATCTCTTGCCTTTCTCTAGATCTTGAATAACTTGCCTATTTTTCAAGATAGGAGCATGGGGGTTGCATATTTGAAATCTGGGGGCTGTTTAGAAGTTTTGTTAAAAAATTGATATTTTTTTGAATTTGTGATTTTTTCAAAAACGATCAGTGCTGGAGACTTAACGTTTTGTAGGCATATTCTAGGCATGATTCTCTACATTTTTTTCTCTATAATTTTCCTGATATATGCAATATTTAAGCTGTAAATGCATAATTTTTAAAAATAGAATTTTTTGAAAAGTGCAATATTAACAGAATTGTTAATATTTTGAAATCTATACATGCTAGGGCACTATAGCAGTCACTATACTTAAGATATCATAAGATATCATACAATATCAAGAGGGGCATATTTTTGACAAGCTTATGGACAACAATCTGGCAGATGCAGCTTTTGTAAGTGTAGCCAAATCAATCTCAGGGGGGTCATACTTTCACGGGAAATTCCCGAAGGCATTTTTACAAAAATCTTGGATTAGACAGGGTGCCACACTTGAGCAAAAAGCTCATATGGACATGTTGAGCTAGTTTTAAGTGTAGCCAAATCTGCCTGAGGGGGGCTCATACTTTATCGAGTTTATATTATTGTATTTTACACTACTAAAATTCAAAAAAATATTTCTCCACCGAATGCGGCAGTTTTGCACATAGGTCGAAATTTGTATAGAATTAAACATAGTACATTACTTCATGATACGTCTTATGATGTGGTAGCTGGTAAATGTTTGTATGCTGAGATAATTGGAGAGTATGATCAATTGATTCCTCTGATTATCGAAATAAGAATAATCTATCCTCTTATTAATATATAAAATACCTAAAAACAAAAAAAACATGGATATATTTGGTAATAGAAGGCGACAGGAGATTCCAGATAATTCCAGCGAGATTGCTAGTTTATATATATATTTTCTACGTCTATAGAAACTGAAATCAAATTGAATCATATTACAGAATTCGCTAAAGCTAAATATTCAAGCAGAGATTACAAATCTTCAAACTCAAGTGATTGATCCTATAGTAAATATTGATGGAGAACTCAAAACTTTGCTTGAGAAATATACTAATTTAGCTTCAATAGATAATCTTCATAACTTAGAAGAGAATATTGCCAACTTGAAAAAAGAACTTTATAAATTTAGACAAATCCAGAGAACGAATACCGAACAGCTGAAACAGCAATTAAATGACCAGGCAAGTAGTATTCGTACCTAACTGCAAACCATCATCCAGAATATCAAAACTCAAGAAGAATATGAGCAGGTAAATGCTAGTATTGCTAAATTGAAAGAACAGTTTCAATGTTTCGAAGTTAGTACATTGCAAAGTATGAAATCTGAATTACAGACAGATTACATACAGCTATAACAGAAGTTCAATCGAAACTACAGACATCGGAAGATTTTATCAATAATTTACCATCATCTCCTAAATTAAATGCTATTGCTCGTAGCGTTGCCGGCATCAAACTACAGTTGGAGACTTATGAAGATTTTGTGAAGATACAAGGTACCATAGCTCATATAGAAGATACTATGGCAACTATGAGAAATGAGCTAACAAGTGTACAGGAAACTCTGGAATCGAAACAACCCGGCATTACTGATAATCTAGGTATAGTTCAACAGCAAGTTACTAAGCTTGAAAGCTTGAATACTGAATCAGAATTATCGCATTTCCATCATCTTATTGAAGACATTCAGAGTAAATTAGAGACACTGCAACAGTCTGCACCTACGCAGGATGACATAATACAGCTGCAAGAAATTTTGAAAAATGCAGCTGATGCAACAGATCTCGATGCTATAAAATTAGCTCTTACCACACTTCAGAATACTGTAGCTGTTTTGCCTACTTCTCAGGAAATCAGAGCTATGAGGAGAGCACTACATAGAATTTTAAAATCTGGGGATATCAAAGACATTCAAGCAGAAATTGCGCAAATCAGATAAACTGTTGTTAGTCTCCCCAACAATCAAATAATTAACGAACTACATGCATTATTTCCAGAAATCAGAAGTCAAGTACACGACCTGGCTAACCAGAGTTCTAAATTGAAACATGTAGAAAATTTACAGGAGATTATTTCTAATATTACGTTTCAAATTACTACTCTCGAAGCAAGTCAAGGATCTGCTTTATCAGGTTTTGCTACTCAACTTCACGATCTCAAAGAGGAATATAAACAACTGTATGTTGATGTAAAAATCAAACCTAGCTACGATGAGTTGGTTCGTACTATCAACGAACACTTGCAACCGGTATTAAGCAGACTAGATGACGTAGATACTCGTCAATTTTATTCCATGGAAATTGTTAGGTTACAAAGTGTTCCAAATGCTCGAGAGTACTGGACGTACGCCAATGCTGGCAACGTTTACAAATTATATCCGTACACTTAGGTACATGAATCTTTTGTTGATGGTAGTTTACGATTTCTTAAGTTTACTTTTCTAAAACATGGAAAACATATTGAAGTTACTCAGTTTACTATACTGTGAAAAGATGGTATACACAATTCAGTTCAAATACATATTGCATACTGGGATGAGTCTAACAATAAATGTAAAGTACATGACGACGAACAATTATCAGTTTTTGATATTGAAATTGGTGACAAGGTAGTATTTGACATAAAGCGGTTATACCCTGAAGACAACCTATTTTATGCAATATTCTCACTTCGAACACGATGTCAAGACAAGATATAGTTCATGAATTACACAAACCAGCCCGTCGCAATTAAAAGCGATTAAGTGTAGTAACGAAATGTATAAATGATTTGTTTCAGGCTGATCTGGTCGAGATGGCCCCTCCAAGGGGGACTTTAAAAAATTTGGATAAGATAAATCATGGTTACAAATATATGCTGACAGTTATTGATACTTTTAGCAAATATACATGGGCTGTTCCCCTAAAATCCAAGGCTGGTACTTGTGTTACCGAGGCTTTTAAGTCGATATTTAGTGAGGGAAGGATACCAAAATATTTAAAGACAGAGAGAGGGAAAGAATTTTACAATTCTACAATTGCTAAATTAATGCAACAACATAATATTACACATTATTCTACATACTGAGATCTGAAAGCTAGTATAGTGGAACGATTCAACAGGACATTAAATAATCGCATGTGGAGACAATTCACTCTAAAAGGCAATTATAAGTGGGTGCAAATTTTACCCGAGCTAGTTCATGATTACAACAATACAGTTCACAGTACTATTCTCATGAAACCTGCTGGGATAACTAAATCTGATGAGCAATGTTTGATTTCCACTGTTTATTGTAAAATGTGTAAATACACTACCAAGACGCCAAAGTTTAAAATAGGGGATCAGGTAAGGGTCAGGAAATATAAATAGTTATTCGAGAAGGGTTTTACTAAAAATTAGAGTACGGAGTTATTCTCAGTCTTTCAAGTTTTACCAGGGAATAGAAATACATATACAATAAAAAATAATCATTACAAAATATTGAAAGCGAGATTCTATGAAGAGGAACTTAGTAAAACAAGATATCGAGATACATATCTAATCAAGAAAATATTGAAGAAGGAAAATAATAAATTGTATGTGAAATGGTTAGGTCTGACAGACAAAAGTTGGATAAAAGCAAACCAGGTGATTCTTTGACACCAACATGGAATGTGGTACAGCGTTTACCAGATGTATTGGAAACTAATAAAAAATGGATAGTTGTTACCTGATAACATAAGATGCCTCATTGCAGGCCCATCAGGTTGTGGAAAAACCACTTTGCTGTTTGATAATTTCTTTCTTGCCCCCAATTGGCTAGATTAGAAAAATATACACTTGTATATGTTTTCTAAAAGTTTAGGGCAACCGAAATACCAACAACTCATGAAGCTGTACGAGGGACTGGGCATAGCTACATTTGCGTCAACAATAAAACCTCTTGACCAATGTTTGAAAAATTATTTTGTGGTATCCGATGATGTTATTGTGGAAAATCAGAATTAAATTAGAAATTCTTTTACACAGGGTCGTCACAAAGAAATAGACTGTTTTTTTTAGCTCAAACTTATTATAAAATTCTAAAACAATTACTACGAGATAATACAAACTTCATCTGTTTGTTTCGTCAAGATCATACTAATTTAAAACATGTATACGATCATTATGTGGGAGGAGACTTAAATTACACCCAATTTTCAAAATTCTGTTCATCTTGTTGGAACAGCGACGATTTTGGATTTGTTACTATCGTCATGACTCGGAAACCTAACAATGGTAAGTTTAGAAATAAAATCAATGATTTTTTTAAACGTTGAAACGATATAAAATAACCATTAATAAAAAATAAAAAATACGTATGACGAAACATAAAATAGATGATAATTCGAAATTATGAGAGTACTTGTCCAAACGTTTCAAAGGCTGGAAATCAGAGAATCGAGATTTTTACGATCAACACAAGCGTGAAGACCAACCTATTATCGATGCAATCAGAGGTCTTGGTAAAGAGATTAAGAGTGTTACAGAACAAAATAAAAACCTCATCAATGAATTGGTACGTCTTACTGCTAAAAATTATGCATATTTCCCTCCTACGACATTATCTAGTATCCACACACCCCTGGTACTTAAGGAACAACCTGCTAAAGCAGCTATAGAAGAATCAGAAAAAATCGAGTTGGGTCCCCTGGCAAGCGATTATTTGAGTACTGGAAAATTCGAAAAAGATGAAGTATTTCGTTTGTATCCAAATATGGAGGGTAATGAAGGTGTAGTATGGAAAATTGGCAAGTCTAAAGTTACATTCGAAGGGGACAAAATAAAAATTAATTTGGATGGGAGAAACAGCTGGATGGGAGAAACAGATATCCTGGTACCGTAGGGCTATGGGAGCTCATTACCAAAAAAAAATAAAAAATTACAAAAGATGATTATCAAAGTTACTCTGAACTTTTGACACTCTCTGATGCTTTGTACCAAAATAACGATGCCAGTCAAAAGCGTGTGAAATCGAGCAGCGGGGATAAATACAAGAATCTGATTAAACCTATCTGGAATCAACTAAAAACCGGTAGTGGTATAAAACAATACAATACTCTACCTAAGGAATTTGTGTGGGTAAACGATGTAAGAAAACTTATAGATAGCTTGCTGATTATAGCAGGAGAGAAAAATGCTGAGAACAATAATTTCCATAATCAGAAAATGGGTATTGTAAACATGATTAGTGACAAATTAGCTAATTTTATTTAAACGATCCTAAAGGTATAGGATACTTAAATAAAATTTTCAATACTTTACCTCCTAAATTCTGGAATATATCAGAGGATCGAGGTTTAGTAAATGATATTAATAATAATCTTCCTTTCGAGTTACACGTACCTGGTTACCAATATTGTGGTCCTGGTAGAAAACTTGAGAAACGAAGAGAAAGAGGGGACAGGGGTATTAATCCTCTGGATGCAGCTTGTAAAGAGCATGATATTGCATACAACACACACAAAGATCTGAATGATCGTCATGTGGCTGATCAAAAACTGGAAGAGGCAGCTTTTGGAAGATAAACAAGCAGAGATGCATAATTAGGTAAAAAAAATAAAAGCGTTGGGTACAACTATTGCTATGAATACAAAACAAAATTAAGGTTGGGTTTGTAATATAAATACCCTGAATAATAATAATAATAATAATAATAATAATAATAATAATAAAACAACTTGAAACCAAAAGGAGTTGTATACCAAATACCATATCACGATCTTAAACATTTAAAACTTAATTCGATTTTAACTAAAAAACAACAAGTGGAGGGTAAATTGTTTGAATCTGACCTTACAATTCGGTTCCAATCTTTGCAATATGACATGTCAGAGTTTGTAGCTGTGCTGTTTCAAACAGGGAGAGATGACAATCAGTAAAAATATAGCAGCCAGTTTGATAATTGTAAAGTTAAAAATGTGTATCTAAAGAATGGCAGAAATGAAGTATTTCCTCGTCAAAATTACAATTAAATATTACAGAACACGATTATTTAAAATTAAATGAAGCTTATAGTGCATTTAAAAAAGCAACTGAAAGTAACATAGATATGTATTATAATTCAAATGAGTTCATATTTCACAGACCAATGCTTTTAATCAATGCATCGAAAGAAAATTGGTAGTTATAAATGATCGAACTAATAGAATTGATATGTGAATTTCATGTAACTCTACCGGAAAATACTACATGTAGTGTTATTTTAATTGTGGAGAAATCCTATATTTATGATGTAAAAAATGAAAGAGTGATAGAAAAATTTTAATACCAGAGAATACTATATTAAAAATTAGAGTACGTGTAGGATTTTTTTTTGTCATTTTCAAAATTTTGGTTTGATATTAGGTTTATTATTTTTCACATGTGTTGAGTGCAATTATTATTAACTTCTAAACTAAAGTGCCCCCAAGGCAAAGTATGGATTCCACACTCGAGAATACATCTCTTGGCGTCGTGTGGATCCAGGGCTACTTATTTTATTTTATTCGTTGTAATCTCATGGTTTGAGTTTATATTCTATTATCCTCTCGAAGTATCCTCGACTGTGAAGAAAGGCAATAAATATAATCCTGGAATGTTAGTTTGTTTTCCACGGTATCTTTGCTCGTTTCTTTTGCTTTCTTTGGGACGCTGCTTTCTGTTCTGAATGTATACATCTTCGAACGGAAACCAGCAAACTCAACAATAATATCACCGTTACATTCATCTTTGAACTTACCGAGAACCTTTTTGTTGTGGGAAGGAATTCCAAATCTGTTGGGTTGAGGATAAGAAGAAGTGTCGAAATACCCAAGCATGGAAGGATGTTTAAGATCTTCGTAGAGGTTAGGTGTTTGTATGTTATAAATAAAACTATTGGTGTCTATGTACAAAATTGACAGCTTATCATTATAGAAGGTTTTCATAATATTATAATGAAATTCGAACATGTACAGTTTTGACAAGTCGAGAACTGTTGCACCAACGTAAATAGGTTTTCTGAATTTTATCAATTTTATATCTAGATTAAAAAGTGTTAAATTCTCGTTGTAACTTTTTCGCGATTTGAATCTAGGATCACATACTAATTTTCTACATTTATTGTTATCAGAAACCAATTTTATGTCTACATGCTTTCTGACGTTCTCCATCGTTTTTCCATAAACGGCATTATTCATTAATTTATAAAGATCTTTATCTAATTCTGAAATGGCAGCTGTTCTGTGTCTCGTGTTGGTCTCAATATAAGATTTTAACCATGGAGAGTGTTTGAACTTGAGATTTCTACTCACATTTACTACCTGAACACCCTTCCCAATCAAAAACTGGAGATTCTTGTAGTGGACGACATATCTCTCTTTTCTCTCCAGAGTTAACATAAGCTTGTTTTGATTAGAATCAGGTGGACATTTAATTTTGGGAGCTGGAGGTAAATTGGAAAAAATATCATGCAAATTATTTGGAAATTCAATGTCCACCTCAATGAAAAGACCAAATTCACGATCGTCGAAATGATTAATATCAATTGAAATAGCATCTATCCACTCGAATCCTCCGTATGGAAGTTTTTGTATCATTGCGAATCCGTAGAGATTGTTTACGTCAGCGTAAAATCTGTAATTTTATGGTGGATTTGCATCGTATTGATTCCCAGACATGTGAATATGTCTTTGCATGTCTCTGCGAGCATTGCACCATCCCCCCACGTATCCCTCTTTCTATAAAAAGTAAAATGTCCACATCCGATATCAATTCCAACTTGATCCTAGTCTGGAGCAACATAGCAGACCACACCAAACCAGGAAGACTGTAGAAGTATGCTGGATCTAATTTATATATATTTATTGATGTTTTTCTAAACACTTGGAAAACATCAGCAAGTATTGTTACGACTAATTTGAGATATGCATCGTGATAATCACCGAGAGTATTGCATCTCAATTCCTTCCATATTTATTTCGCATGTTCGTGTTCTTCATTCGTAATTCCGGTTTTGTTCAGTTGACTGAAAAATTATTTTTGAGGTGGGAGAGTGTCATCGTCAAATTTAGATTAATCGGTTACATATTCGTAAGGATATATGCCATTACGTTTAACCAGTTCTACGTGTATGTTGGGAAAACTAGATTTTGTAAGTTTAAATTGTTCTTCAGTAAGTTTACTCGCTAAAGCATCGAGACTTGCCGATAGGAATCTAAAAGAATCTAGAAACCTCATCTCTATGATCTCATTCGTTCCTGGAATCTTAACTTTCTTACTTATAGAAATATAACGTTCTTCGTTTTGAGCAAGAATATCTATTTTTTGCATATCGTATCCAAGATTTCTAATTAGAAAATGTAAGTCGTAATTGGATCCATTGTGAAAAAATATTGGTACGAATTTAGGCTTCTGGATCTTGAGGTTGCAGGTGTTAGAGATTCCACAAATGTACTTTCCGGTGACATGGTTTGTGTGAAATACTTTCCGTTTCTCATCCGTGAAATGTTGATCACACACTGGACACGTTTAAATGTTATGGTAAGATTGAAGTTCATCGCTAGATAATGGAAGCATTGATTTCGATTGACATAAGAAGCTGCCAATTTTCTCAACCTCCTCCACCATCTTTTTAAAAAAGAGTTCAATGACATTTGGTCCGCGATATATATATATATATATATATGGTTTATCTATCCTATCCTGTCAAACAGCAACATAACCAAAACTATTTGGATCATAAAACTGGTACGGTGTTGTGGAAGAAAATTCGGGATCTGAATGGCAATAGGACAATGGTTTGACAAAAGCCTCAAAGTCTGCAATGATGATGGCCGGATGTTTTAACAAGGCCTTGTGCATTTTAAATTCTTCGAATTCATTTGCTTTATGCATCAAGATGCGAGCCGGTCTGTTGACTCCACAGTAGAGTTTATGTTCAGCAAGATTTGTTTGGTAATTTCTTGATTTTTGAAATGTTGGTAATTACGTCAATCACGATCGTCGAATACGGTTAAACACCTTGGGCAAACTTCGAAAGTGCTTCACGCTTGGTTGTTTGGCTTCTGACCAAGCGGAGGAGTCAACGAATTAGCGTGTAATGATGAACATCATCGTCAGCAATAAGAAGCAGATTGATTTCCATGGCTTCGTCATCAACAATATTGGTTATCCTAACAGGATGGACAAAATGCTTAACTGAAGCATACGAATATACATTTGTAGCTAATCGTTTTCCGTCTTCATTTCGTGCAATGTTTTCAAATTTTGTTATATCAGAAATAACAACAGGGTATTAGATGCCTGTCATAGCATATTCAATCTCATCGATATATTTATTATAGTGACTAACCCGATATGGATGATCTATCCAATGAACCGGGTGAAGCGCTGCTAAAATGCACCACATAAAACACTTATTGTCGATGTTATGAATGTTCAGCACGGCTTTTTTATGCTGAATTTCTACCGGAAGTGGAAAGTAGCTCGAAGCAGAAAATGTGTAAATTTGTTTACATAAGCGATTAATCTGTGAGGACTTCCGCATAGAGACCAACCTGATCCCTTAGCCACGAATTCATCATGTTTCCTAATCAATTCACTAGTAAGATTAGAATAAAAAACATTCAAACTATCAATGTTTGCCAAATAAAGAACTTGTTTCTTTTCTGAAAAAAAAAAAAACATTTCTTGTATCATCACTTTTCTCATATTTACAGATTAGATCAACATATACTTTTATAGAGTTGTTTCCCAGTTTATTTTTCAAAATATTTATGATAGATATTTTAATTTCACTCAAAAAACTAGAAATATCACTGCCTGGTTTCGAAGTAAAAAGAAAATCCTGGAGTTGGTTGTTGAATGCAGATCTAATCGGCTTTTGGTCATTAGACATCCTAATTTGTTTGGAAGTAGAAGATTCAGCTTCAAGATGATCAATTTTTCTTTTCAAAGTTCCATGTCCGGTTGATGCTTTGCCAATTTTCATGTGTTTACTTAAATTAGCAATGCTAATTATTTTTCCACATTGAGTACAAGGCTTAGTAGGTAACGAACGATTTACTGTGGAACCTGTTTCGCTACATCTTGCTCTATGTTTGCTAATATTAGTTTTGGAGATGAATTTCCCACAAATAACACATTCGGTGAAATTACTAGATGATATTTTTTTTAATATGCTTCAAGTAAATAACAATAAGACGCACAATCAAGTCAAAATTCAATAAGATTCTTTTAAACTTACGATAATTGATAGAATGTAACTTAAAAACGGCAATAGTTATAATTATAATAATATTTTTTCAGTTCTGGTATTTATATATAAATTTTCTCCGGAAAAAATACAAAATTCAATACATATTCAAATTCATACAAATTCAATCTGTGTGAAAAACAACTTCAACCACCTTCAAAATAAAATAATTGTAGCTATTACGATAAAATTTTCGGCTATGTTATTTATACAGAATTTCCGGAGACAACAAGTAACATCTGATCACACCAAAACTCAATCTGATTGAAATTACTATGAAAAAAAATCATTTGATACACTTTTTAAACTTAAAATAATAAATAATATGTAGCTTTAAAATAAATTAAATACTTAACTTTTAACAAAACAATTATTAGGAGCACTGCAACAACACGTCCGCACACTTCAAACACTCTCACGATACTGACTGATCTGTAATATAAAATCCTTTATGTAACCTAAGCGCGGACCGCGTTGAAAACATCCGAAACAGTGAGCCAATCAGAAAACACCACATCATCGCATTACGTCATAACCCAACCAATCAGAAAACAACACGTCAAATACGGGATCATCATAATATTGCGTAATAACTTGTTGCGAAACATGATGCAATAATTTACCCTTACGAGCCTTCGCAATGTAACGTAATAACTTGTTGCGCAACATGATTTAATAGAAGTAGACCGGAAGTAAATAGGTGTAGGTGGGTGTGGGTGTGGATGAGTGTAGGTGGGTGTAGGTGTACTTTAACTCGTAAGAAATTATGACATTCGTACGAAGTACGAGATGAAAAATCACAGAGTTGCAATAGTATAAAATCGACAAAAACATCATCAAAATAGGTTTCATATTGTGCTTAAATTAATAAAAATAATTGGCCTCGTACCAAGTATGGCTTAGAACCGATCCAGTACCTCTACTCATGTCGTGAAATTGTCTGGAAACATGAGGTCCACCTCTGCGCAGAAACCACATCCCCTATCGTCGAGATCATAAATTTCAATTGAAGTGGGATCAACCCACTCGAATCCTCCGTAGTGAAGTTTCTGTATCAAAGCAAATCCATACAGATTGTTTACATCCAGATAAATAATATCACTTGATGGTTTATTCGAGTTATATTGATTATTGGCAATATGAATGTTTTTTAATTTTGCATGTCTTTGCGAACATTCAACCATTCCACCACGTATCACCCTCTCGATAAAAAGTAAGATGTCCACGTCGGAAATAAGTTCCAGCTTGATTTTTTTGGAACAACGTTGCCGAGCACGCCAAACCAGGAAGGCTGTAAAAATGTGCAGGGTATAATTTATAAATATTCGCTGACGTTTTCCTGAATGACTGAAAAAACATCTGCGAGTATTGTTACGTCTAATTTAAAGTATGCATCGTGATAATCCCCGAGAGTATTGCATTTCAATTTATCCCACATTAATTTTGCATTCTCGTATTCTTCGTCCGTAATATCTGAACTTTTGAGTCGACTGTAAAACTTTGACTTTGGCGGGAGTGTGTTGTCATTAAATTTAGATTCATCGGTTACATATTGGTATGAATAAATGCCTTTACATCTAATAAGTTTCAATACCTACGTTGGGAAAAGTAGCTATAGTTATTGTGAATTGTTCGTCTGAGAATTTACTCGCTGGAGCGTCCAAGCCGGCAAAGAGAAATCCGTATGAATCTAGAAACCTCATTTCTATTGTTTTGTTTTGTTCCTGGAATCTTAACTTCCTTACTTATAGAGATGTAACGTTTTTCATTTTGAGCTGGAATACCTAATTGTGTGTATCATATCCAAGATTTCCTAATTAAAGAATGGAAGTAGTAATTGGATCCATTATGAAACAATATTGGGACAAACATCGGTCTTTGGATTTCAAGGTTGCATGTGTTACAGATTCCACTGATGAACCGACTATCTGAATGCGAATGGTGAAATACTATTCGGTTCTCATCTGTGAAGTTTTGATCACACACTGGACACACATCAGTGTTATTAGTAGATAACGGAAGCATCGATTTCGATATTTGCAAGAAACTGCCAATTTTCCCAACCTCTTCGACCATCTTTTCCAGGAAACCTTTTTCAGCATCTACTCCGCGGTATTCATAAGGCTCATCTATTCTATCCTGCAATACGACAATGCAACCGAAACTATTTACTTCATGTAATTGGTAAGGTGTGGTGGAGAAAATTTCGTAATCCGGATCGCAATGGGAGAGTTCTTTGAGGAAAGCTTCGAAATCGGTGATGATGATGGCCTGATGTTCAAGCAAGGCCCTGTTCATCGTGAATACTTCTACCTCTTTCGGTTTTGGCATCAACATTCGAACGGGTTTATTCTCACCGCAACATATTTTTCGGCAAGTTTTTCAATAGCATTTTGACGTCCGGTGTATTTTCGGTAGTTGAGTTGTTTTCGATCGTCGAACGTGGTTAAGCACCTTCGACAAACTTCTATGTGGTTTGCATACTTGGTTGTTTGACTTCTGATCAACCGGGGAAGTGAACGAATGAGGCAGTGATGACAATGCCAGTTGGAAACGAGAAGAAAGTTTATTAAGCGAACATTGTCATCATCAACATTGCTTATCCTGACGGGATGTACGACATTCTTAATTCATGTGTAAGAATACACATTAATGACTAACCGATTTACTTCAACGTCTCGCTGTCGGTTTTCGAACTCCGATATATCAGAAATAACAACCGGGTATTTGATACTAGACATTACACTTTCAAACTGATCTACATATTTCTTGTAACGCCTCTGGATTATTTAACAGATGAATCGAATGCAGACTCGCCAAAACGCACTAGAGAAAGCATTTATCGTTATTGTTTTGGATATTCAACACGGATTTCTTATTTTGAATGTCCGGTTGAAGGAGAATATATCTACGTGCCGAGAGGTGATCGAATTGATTCAATTTCGTACGTAATTCTTGAGGGGTTCTAGAAAGATGCGTGAATATGTTTAAATGAGCGATTAATGTGTAGGACTACCGCACAATGTCCACCCTGACCCTCTACCATCGAAATCGTCATATTTCTTAACCAGTCCGTTGGAAAGATTAGTATAAAAGTCGTCCGAATTATCGATGTCCGCCACATGAAGAACTTGTTTTCTTCGTTTTGTTATAAAAAATATTCGTTGTGCCATCGGGTTTCTCGTATTCAGAAAATATATCAACAAATACTTTAATGGATTTTTTGTTAATTTATCTTTCAGAATGTTTACTATACGTAGATGTTTTCGTTTCGCTCACGAAACTTAAAATGCCAGAGCCTGCTTCCGACGTGAAAGAGAAATCCTTGAGCTGGCCGTTAAATGCAGACCTAATTGGTTTATGTTCGTTTGTTAACATTACTTGCTTTGACTTGGGCGCATCAGTATAAGGATTGTCACTTTTTCTTTCAAAACTAGTTGACTAGTTGTCGCTGATTCGGGAATTGAAGATTTGCAAATCTTTACCTGTCTTTTAAGTGGTTAAGGCTAATTTTCTTTCCGCATTGAGGACAAGCTTTGGTGGGCAACAATTCTTTTCCGGTGCGCAATTACGTTGAGGTCTGTCCCAACGAGAACTGTCGACAATAGCTTAACACAAATGTTTCGCGCCGGTATGATATTTCGCAGAAAATCAACGAGATTAAAAATCAAGTAAACAACGGTGGATTTTTTGCAGGTATGTTATTTTATAGAGATTTTCCTGGGCACAACAAGTAAAACCCGATCTTGTATAATATTCAAAAACTATGAAACATCTTCTAAAAATACTCTTTAAACCAGAAATAATTTGTTGAAAATAGTTAAAGGACTATGGTCGCAATTACGATAGAATTTTCATGTATGTTATTTATAAGAGACTTTCCTGCGGACAACAAGTAAAATCCGATCATGTAAAAATTCAACGTGTTTATATTTTTTAAAAAATGCAAATTACGCCTTCGAAAATTTCAACCAACCAATTCTATTTAGATTGGAGAAACCTGGACCTATTGTCATTTTTCCGAATATTAGTTAAAGACATGTTTTAGTGAAATACGCTAAGTTTGTGTTGTCGTCGTAGAAAGTCACCTAACCCATTACACTATGAAAAGAGAAAGAAAAAGTCGACGTCCTGAAAAAGTTGACAGAAAATTCCAACATTAGAGTTTTGTTCATAGATTGCCCTCTAGCCGTCTATCAAAAAATCCTCAAAATTTAAAAAAGACGACCGGATCTCGGAAATCCCCCTTCCTCGTCGAATTTTTTGGTGGTACCTCTGATTTTTTTCTAAGCCCCCACCACGTTGAAAAAAAAACTAAAATTGCGAAACACGGCGAGAGACAGGACGAAAAATCTACCCGTTGTCGATTTCGATGATGTAGAGTACGTTTACAAAATTTTGTGGGGGACCTGAGATCAATAGGGAATTGTTCGTAATTTTCGAAGGTATGATCTTTTTCTTTTTTGAATTAGTATGTAGGTTAGTTTATCCCATTAAATATAGTAAAAAAATGAAAAAAAAATCTTTGGGGTGCAGGGATTTTCATAACAAGTATAGAATTCTTTAACACGCATTATAGAGTTTGTATTCATCATTTCACACCGTGGAGGTATGATGTGATATTAGAGGTTACCATAGCACGTAAAAAGGTCGTAAGAAAAAAAAGTAGGTCAAAAGGCGCGTTAAGAGTACGAAGAAACATGGTGAAAATTTGCAAGGGGTCAGAAAACATCTTAGAAAGTGTTTCCCGTGCATTTTTCTCCATTTAAGTTATTTTGGACCGTAAAAGGTCGTAAAATCAAAAGTAGGTCAAAGGGTGTTTCCAGCTCCTACCGTTTCACATACTACAAAACTAGGTCTAAGTATGTGTATGTTTTCTAACTCGTGAACGAAAGCGAGTGGATTAAGTTATGTCCCATAAGATTGTAAAAAGTCAAAAAAAATACGTAGACAAAACAATCCTTGCAACAATGCATTTCGACGAAGAAAATGGAAAACGACCAAAAAGATGCCACAGAAACACTCAATATACACTACTGATCTGTTTGTCCCTGAAATCATGGATAAAACGGATCACTAACGGTGCAATATTGATCAGTGTAATAATTAAATATAACAACGTAAAAGGACTCCATAACATAATTGTAAAGCAAGTGTTGGATTAAAGTGGTAGAACCTAACATTTGCCACAAACAAATTGTTCTCTCTCACCAGGATTTACACAGCGCAAGTGATACAATTTTCCGCAGGACTGACACTGAATCCAGTTACAATCTGTGTGTTAAAACTTCTTGGGTCATCATATGAAATGTGACAAAATCTGCAAAAATTGCTAGCAAGATATGCACTATATATTAGATTTATTCTTGTCTTGCCTTCGGAATTTCCTGCTTTCTTCTTAGCTTTGGATGTAGATGTCATTATGCGTTTTGTTTTGTAGCTATATATTACTGCAATGTGAATGTGTTGTGGCGAAGTGACGTGCAATGGTGGTGGGCTTGCTGCCCCTCTCCACGCTTTGTTGATAATCCTTGAACAAAAACTTAGTAATTGTACTAGTATGATGTTGGTGTATCCACTTCGTCGCATACTGGTGATAATATGATATCGGTTGTTTTAAAGAAACGACATCAAGATGTTGCAATGTGCGGTTGGTTTGAGAATGAAGGAATAACATTTCAATGTTATTCTCTTCGCATACATCTGCAAATTTGAAAGCGTCGCGTTAGAAAAGATATTGTAAAATAACACTACCTTAAACGCTCTAAAAGAGGAAGATGCGTTTGGACCCGTTTTGTGTGATCCGTAATGCTCCAATTTGCTTATTTTCAAATATTCAAATGAAATAAGAACAATTTGAATTAGCCATATCAAATAATAATACAATACAATGACACATCCTACCTTTCTACATGTGAAATAATGGAATACTTGCAACACTACATTCTAAAATGAAATGTTACAAAATGTCACAGAACTTTTACAATTTCTACTTTTTCGAAATACTTGAACAACATGCTTAGCAACAATCCCTTCTCACAAACGTGCGCAAACTCCCAGAGTGAACAAAGGTAGTTCGCGTGTAAGAATAAAGATGGCAGTGTGATCTGCTGTTTTTTTGCACGTTCTTAACTGCAACAGTATTAGAGTTATGTTCCAATAACCTTAGAATCATCCGAAATGCTCTGGTCTACTGTACTTTTAAACGTTGTTAACATTTTGTATGCCATCTCTTGCTTTACCTGACAAACGCTTAAGATGGCATGTTATTTCAATTTTGAATTGACAGTTATGGTTATGTTGCATTTGATTTTGGTTTCTTGGAGTGCAAAAAGCTATGAAATACATGGTAGATCTTGAAGATCCTCGCAGTCCATCCAAATGATCCAGTACTGGATGATTGAATAAAAAATATCTAGAGCTCTGAAGAAAAGAGAAAGGCAATAACAGAGTTCAAATATTTTGTGCTACAATTTCTTACTTTCAAAAATCTATAGCTCTGATATAACGGTTCTTCTCTTCTAAAATATCCTTTTCTTAATGGCAAATTTGATTTTATACTAAATTTCAGCTATTTGCATTTGAAATAGTAAAACGAAACATGCAAGATGTAACACGGAGCTTGCAATATACTACAAACACTTCTCTACCCTATATTTCTATGTTTTTAGCTGTGTCATTCAATTAATTGAAACTTTCTGCAAAGGCCAAATATTTCCTGAAGTCATAGAACTACGAGGCGCGTTTCAAAAGAATGGGCAAATTATTTGTAAAGTATGACTGACAAAAGTTATCGAGTCTAACTCCATAACATTAACTGCATTATTGGCGACCCATAAATATCATTTTTCGGTAATCAAATTTTGGTTTTCTTGTGTGTTAGGGCTTATTTAAATGGCTGTATAATTGCACAATCCCGCCAGTTGAGAAGAATAGTCTGCTATTCGATGTATTAATGCCAAAAGTCATAATGCCTCCAGAATTCACCAATGATTTTCAGAAGAAGTAGTCTGAATGTGGTGTTCGCACCCACGAAAGAAGAAAATGTTCAAGCAAACATTATTTGAACGAACTAGGATGTGGTGGATTTCATGGTCATGGGGGAAAACAATAACTTTGCATAACCCTTGTAGGGATTACAATTTTTTTAATGCTTGTCAGACAACAATTCAATATTATCATTATTATTGTTACTATTATTATTATTATTCTTAATTTGACACTTTGATATGGAGTATCCGAACTGCCTTTTCTTTCGAATTGGACAGGAGAAACTAAGTGGCTCCTCTTTTCGTGGCTGATAAGCTTCCCAGCAAGAGCTCCAGTCTGTTTACAATGTTGCTCTTATTTATCAAATAATAAATATGATGGCACATTCAAACATTTCCGTTTCGAGTTTATACTTTTATTCCTATTGCACAATTGTTGTTCCTTTACATTTCAGGGTGGAAACCGAAGGCAACCGGGACGTACATGTAGAACTTGTGCACATTAAGCAGACTTCATACAGATCGGAATCACTGGTCGAATTCAAGGACATGTTCGGTATGTAGCCTTACTTCTTTTCTTCCCGTTAGTAGCAATTATTGAACATATTAACAATTTACATTTAATATGTTGAACGAAGGAGTGGCTTGAACAGGTAGATAATATACATTTTTTTTAATACGATGCTATTAAGAAACTGTATTTTCAAATAGCAAACAACACGTTGATATTCTGGTTATGAAGCAATAAAGGCAAACTTGCATGTGAAAATTCTAAAGTTGTGGTACACTATCAGTTAAGTTACATACAGAAAACGTGACAAAGCGGTAGTGTCCATAAGTAATAAGAAATTCTAGTATTACCATCTTAGCATCTATATGTATATTTCGTGTGCTTAATAACTATTTTGCAAATAATGGAACAGTAAATATTTTTCTTAGAGGAAAAAGTTTGGGTAATTTTAAGATTCGCATAATTCCTTCTATGTAAGTTAAATAAAATAAATTCGTTTGTCTAGCGCTACATACATACATACATACAATGTTACAAATTTGTATGTGGATTTATGTACTTTCTCTCTCTCTCTCTCTCTCTCTCTCTCTCTCTCTCTCTTTCTCTCTCTTTCTCTCTCTCTCTCTCTTTCTTTCTTTCTCTCTTTCTACATTTTTGCCACTGATTCAGTACTTCAAGTGTATAAATGTATGAAATCCATATTAATATTAGTAATTGTAATGCAATCAATGTATGCAATAATGTATTATACCAAGATAGAATTAAGTTGCTCATAAATCTACATAGTCTGAGCTATCAAAAGTAGGCATAATACATACTTTAACCAATGCAAATTGCTTTTAATAGCTGTCAGAATTCAAGAAGAATTTGGTATAGCAAATGACTCTGATCCTTCCACGTGGCATCGGTATGTTTCCAACTATCGAAATAACTATCCCAAAATGTTTCCTTGTTCTCTTTGTCGAAGATACCTAAATTTCAAATTCAAGTTCTGAAATGGGTATATTCCTAAAACAATTCGTCGTGCATTGTGCAAATTTAAATATACGTATGTCTGAATAGAAACATATACATACGAGGTGTGGCTAGAAAGAAACCGGATTGATGTTGCTGTCGACAAACGGCAAGCACGTCAAGGTCAAACGGTGCATGAGTGTATAACGTGATATCTTGCCTATTAACTGTGTGATATCCCAGGGTGCGCGGCGCTCAGTTCCGCTGTAGCTTGTGGACGAAGTGAACCGTACATCTGTGCTCCGTCGGAAAAAAAGTAAAGTGTGAAAGTGGAACAGCGTATCAATGTGAAGTTCTATATGAAACTCGGAAAATCCACCACAGAGACTTACGGTTTGTTGAAGGAAGTGTACGGACATGAATGTTTATCCCGCACACAAGTGTTTCAGTGGTTTCAAAGGTGTAAAGGTGGACGAGAAGTGATCGCGGGCGGCTCGCGTTATAGACGGCCTTGCACGTAAAAAACTGAATCCAACATTGCAAATGTCGGTGAATTGATTCGAATTGGATACCCAAAGGTCGAACTGTCAACCAATATTATTTCATTACGGTGCTGACGAGCCTTCGTTGTGGAAAAGGAAGTCATGGAATCTTCATGAGGACAATACTCCTGTCCACACGGCATTGTCAGTCAAAGCATTTTTGGCCAAGTGTGGAATCCCAGTGTTAGAACATCCATCCTATTCGCCGGATCTTGCTCCGTGCGACTTTTTTATTTTTTTTATTCGCAAAGGTCAAATCAGCACTGAAAGGAACCAGATTTACGACCGTAGAATCTGTGAAAACAAAAGCGACGGAGGTCATGAACATGGTTTCAGAAACTGATTTCCAGCACTGCTTACAGCAATGGAAGATTCGTATGGAGCGGTGTATCGATAGTGCAGGGGAGTACTTTGAAGGGGATAATGTTCGTATTGTACAAAATAACCAATAAAGGATTTTGTAGCAACGGTCCGGTTTTTTTTATAGCCGCACCTCGTAGATAGTAGAAATAATTTGTTTTTTTTTAATTTGCAACTTTTATTCGCCTTAGCCAGGTTTCAACGAGGGGGTGAATAACACTAAATTTTGGGGTTGCATAATTTGCATAAGGATTCCTATAAATACATATTTTTTTCTGATTGTCAGATAGTAGAAGACTTTGACACCTCCATTTGATAAATCGTTAGTATGATATAAGTGTGATTTCGATATACCAATCTCCATGCTTGTACACAATTACCCTTTCCATTAATATTTAATGTTTTGCATTTCCTTTACAACCCTTTCCCTCACAAATAAAAGTGAAAAAGTTCAAAGACATATATAATTTTTTTTAAAGTACCTTTATGAATATCTAACATTTTGTGAATTTAAGGTGAATGTAGTACCAGAATTTCAAGTCATATTCTCGAATAATTTCTTTCAAATTAGGTGAATACACAATATTTGGAGCAGATTATCTGATTGGATTATGTCTATTAAAGGGTTGGTATAATAGGGGAAGGTATTGGTGTAAGTAATATTTGAAATATCGGAAGCATAAAGTTAAATCAAGCCCAAAATATGTCAGGAGTTATGAAGCAACTAAGAAACAATCCAACTTGCTTTCTTTTACTGAATTTCTTAGTTGTAAATTCTCAACCTGTTTACATTGTTTATGACAGAAAAATCTTACATTTTTAGATGTTTGTTTAGAGCAGTGTCTTCCCTGAAATTCTTTTATTGCCCATTTTAGTTTGAAATGTTACATGAAAATGACAACGTTGAGATGGACCTAAGGGAAATCGGTAGGGATATAGGGAAAGATGGAAGGCCTGTGTTGCTGCAGCGATGAACCTTCGGGTTTAAGAAGGCTAGGGAGTTAGTTAGTAGTTATATGAAAATACACGAACGTGATGGCTTAAATTTAATAATAAAGTGTGTTTAGTTTTCTGATAGCTATGATTGAATTATTTCAGAATGTAACCAGACTCAGACGAATATATATTTCTGCCTTCATGGGAAATGATAGTCGAATATACTACAGTAAAAATGTGCTACGATTTCCAGTTAAAGGTTTATATTTTGAGTTGTAGCCACGCAAAGGTACAGAATAAAACGATATGCGGTCATACGGCTTTCAAGGATTGTGCACTATATAATGAATTTTCAAAATATGTGGGAACTACAATTAATAATTATGAAAATATTAATGTCTTTAAAATGTTTCATTTGATATGCAGCTCTCTGTCTTTATTTTTCTCTCTCTCGCTCTCTCTCTCTCTCCCCCTCTCTCTCATTCACTTCCGGAGCAATGTTGTACTAATTATTATACTAATAAATATACATGCTTCTCACTCTAGAAATCACACCAGAGTTGCTCCACACTTATCCCTCTCTCGAGCAGATCGTCACGTTTTAATGAAATCTTCCTCAATTCTCAATCATTGTAAGTTTATATACTTGTGCAAGATTGCAGTACCAATTGAACGGATACGAATATGCAACAAATGCCAGCCTATTTATAGAGGAACTTTGTGCAATTTTTAAATTATTACAATATATGTCAAATAACTGCAAATAGTGATTGTGAGAAGATTTTGTATAGGAAGGATTAAAAATAAGTGTTTCGATGATTTAAATTTCAGTTGACGACTGAAAGCACAAGAGGATAATAATATACAATCTGAAAATTAACATTATTCATATTTTACTCACTGTGTGTGACGTTACGATCTGCTCCTTAATAGGCCTATGTTCATTATATCCGAATATTGTATATATCTTAGTAAAGTAAATATCTAAAGATTTATCTTGAATATGTTGAAGAAAAGTATGCAAAATTATTAAATACGGTCCTGAACTCTAAGATACCATTGCAGTTATAATGTAACATATATGTACACACACACACACACTCAAACACACACACATACGTGTAAACGTGGTCTTATAATGCCCGAGTGAGTGTACATATGTTGTTCGAACCACTATAATTGGATAAATTAGCATTATCAAATTCATTTTAAAATGTCGAGACCATGCATGTGATTACAAATACCACCGTGGTTTTTGAAATTTTCATTTATGCAGTTTTCCTCACGAAAAAATGATTATTATTCTTGTTGGAACCTGGTGTCAATATCACCTGTCTAATTTACGTGTTGTAATTTTAATACAATTGCGTCCGTTGTGGGTACCAATCAATATTGCACAAACCGTCCAACCAATCACAATTCTTGTAGGTCCCATGATTTCTTCCTGTGTGTAAGCTGCTACGTGCCATACCGAATTGGGCAAATAGTTGTGAAATGCGCTTTACGGCGTCAATTGAATTTGAATTTGAATTTGAATTTAAAATTTTGGGAGCGTCAGCACTTAGGCTATTTTGCTCCTGTGCACATTATACGGGGACCAGCCCCTTACCATTACAAATAACAACTCTAACGTTGCGTAACTAAAAAATTTAAAATGTTCTGACTTCTCTTAAAAGCTGAGGCTGTAAAGGGGCACTCAGCACACATAAGAACAAAAGAACAGGACAATACAAACAAAATTATACTGGCCATGGGGCCAGTCGCCAGAGCCTCGTTAGTCTTAAGTCCAGGGTGCACTAACGTGGAAGTGAGGTTGACATTTGGGTGTACTACGTGGAAGATCACCCCTTACACCCCTCGGCGTCAATTGAGAGCGCGTAGCTTGCACGTACCTGTCTCGGCGCAGAGCATTCGGAAGGGGGGGGGGAGGAAAAGAAGAGTTCCTCTAGCGGCGGAGTTGAAGAATGGATTAATTAACTGCTGCGCATTCAGTGGCGTACTTAAGGAGTTTTGCCCCACTGTGGAATTGAGAAAATAATCACATTTACCCTAATCGCTGACTCTTAATTTTTAATTTGCATACTTGTTTGTGTTGTTTGAAGATTTCAGAAATCAATGGAGGCTTGTGCGGCCTATCATGCCGCAACTGTGTGAAACAAAGCTCTTTATTGGCAAGCTACCAAGCGAAATGCAATAGGTAACAAGCGACAAGAGATACGTATCGCTTGGAAGTGAACCCTCATTAATCAATTCGACCTTTCGCATCGATGCGACAGGGCAAGCTGCACATGACTCTTGCGGGTCGATGCATTAGGTTTTTCGCTCATGAGCGGTGAATTTCTTACTTTAGATTGAAGTCGCCAGTGTTCATCGGCGTCTGAAGGGGGTGCAAGGGGGACGTGCCCCCTGCAAAATGAAAGTCAACTAAAAATTATATATTTCACACATATGATTTCATTTCAGCCACAATAAAATGTGTTAATTAATGCACGAACATGATAAATTCAAATTTAAGCAATGTTTATTGAGGTAACATTGGGGAAATTGTGGCTTATTTGCCCCCCTGGAAAAAAATACCTTCCTTGCTCCTCCCTGGTAAAAATCCTGAAGACGTCCATGCCAGTGTTGCCTGTCGATTGTCGCCTGCCACTTGTCGCTTCGATCTGAAGTCTCCTTGAAAGGGTCAGGGGAAGAATTTTGACGGAGCCGACAGTGTGCTTCCACATCGACTAGAGACACGGGTTCGTTGTGTCTTGTAGACCAAAACATTCATCGCTGCCCGTGCACGACAACAAGCGGAGGCGTTACGATGCACAACATTGATAAAATAGCCAGTTTGAGTGACGCAACCAAGCGACATGCAATATTTGCAGCTTACCGTGCTGTATCAGTTCGAAACGTTGCATTGATTACCGAGGCTTGTTGCTTGTCGCATTACGCTTTGGTCTGGAAGCTGCTTAAACGGCATAAACGGCAGGCGACTGGCGACATGGAGATTTTATACCAAAGCGACAAGCGACATTAGACCATTCAAAATAAGGCAAAACATTCACCGCGCATGCGCGAACAAAAGTACGAAGCGGCATGATGCACGGTATTAACAAAACTGGCAATCGGAGACACACAAACTTCAAGCGACACCTGCATCTTGTCGTGTCGCTTTTGTTCCAAAGGTTCAATTCATTACTGCGGGTTCGCGTCCAAGGGACACGTGGTGGTTGTCGCTTTCGTGTGAAATCTCCCTTACAAAGTCAAAAATCTGCAAACGACAGACGACAAGTGACAGACGACAAGCGAAACAGAGAATTCACACAGAAGCTGCAAGCTGCAAGCGACACTAGCACAGTTAGTTTAAATTCAAACATTCACAGCGCATGAGCTAACAAGAGTACGAGGTGACAGGATGCACGGTATTGAGAAAACTGCCCAGTCAGAGCGACACGTGCAGCTTGTCCTGTCTCTTTGATACGAAAGGTTGCATTTATTTCTGAATACTGGTTTCCAAGTTAAGCGTGTCGAGTGCCGGTTGTTTTATTGAATTCTTCTTAGGAAAGGAAGAGGATGCTTTTACATATAGAGTTTCCCACAGATCATTTGCGAAGCCACTCATTATATTTGAAACTCTATTTTCTGTGCACACTTAGCGTGCACTATAATCTACTAAAGCGGCCATAACAAATTATTCGCTGTAACTAGGATCTCACTTTTTTCAACGTTGTGAAGGGTCACTCGTAATAGAATTGTTACGATTTTATCAATGGGTGAGAACAGAATTTGGAGACTATACTCAACAAAAAATTTACTTCTGGTGGAGTTATTAGATTTGAAAAAAACGAGCAAAGGAAAAATTCGCTTACTTAATTTCTTTGTCATATGAATTAAGTGTTAATTTACCAGAAGTCCAGTACAGTAAAACTATCCAAGTATATAATGGTGTGCGTCTTAATAGACATTGTATTTAAACCTTTCTTCACAAACTGATTCAATATTAATTGAATAGTGCAGTGCTTCCCGAAATGTGCGCCGTGACACCCTGGGGCGCTACAAAATGTTCTGATATTTTCACTGAAATGCCACTTACTTGTTAGTCTACAGATGGTTTTAGATATGATTGTTCCAAACATGTGCTTATTTAGTACATTTTACATAAACAATGTTTCTGAATTTGAAATAGACATGTGCTTATTTTTTAACTTAAGGCAAGCAACATAACAACACTAACTTAGCGTTGCCAGTTTTAGATAGGCCTATGCCTACATTTGATTTGGACTCCGCGGAAAACTTTTGAAACTACAAGTTTGGGATCCCCTGAAATAGGGCGTAATTCTAATAATGAATGATTGACGTATAAACTTGATGTGAAGCGTGTTTGTTTCGCGAATGGAGCGAAAAATAAAACGTTTTATAAATCTCATTCCTTGCAACCACCCAATCACAGTAACTGTTCATCCCCTGACCTCTACTTCCACGTCTCCCATGAAGTCTGCTGGTGTTTCTTTGCACCTGGACCACAAGCATTTCGTTCCATTGCCTTTTTTACCGTATACCCGGTTCTTTCATACTTCGGTAGTTCTTCTCGCAGTCAAGTAGGAGGGGTACGAGTTCCACCTAAGGCCTCCCCGATGGAGCTGTCGACTTCCGTGGCGGAGTTAGCACAGCGCGCTACTACGCCACAGGTTCAGGGTTCGAGTCCCGGTTAAGGCATGGGTATTTGTGTTTGTCCAAATGAGAAAAACTGAAAATTGAGATTAACCGAGAAATGAAAATCTTGAGAACAAAGTGAAAAACTTTCGCTTAGGGGTATTCCTTTAAACAAAATGGCGTAGTAGTAGCTTCGTCGCCTTGTAATCAAGGGATCCGATACCCGGTTGAGGTACTTAGTGGTTAGGATTCCACTTTACACTGTAGGTCCAGTCCCGATTAGCCTTACTGTGCATAAAGCGGATTTAAAACATCAACTCAAACAAACGAGTTCCACCTGCACCAAGAGCAAGCATACAGTCAAGAAGTTTAAATATCGTTTGTCTTCATGTCGATAAAAATAACCATTTTTACCACCTTGCTACCTCGATATCACCAACACTTCACCCCTGCAATACGCAACCACGATTAAGAAAGAGAAATGAACCAACGTTCTCGAGGCAGAGTTGGGAGATGTATATTATTGGTAAATAAGCATATCGTATAGTCACGGACACTTCTGTGTTTTATTAACATTATTGACGTTCAATGGGATCATTACTACCACGACTGTACAACCGTAAATTGATGTTGCGTTATATTTTCTTGCAATGTCGGCTGAAATAACTCTCATAACATGTCGCAATAAAACAAGTGGCTACACCAAAGTGAGGTAGAGGCGCACACACCATTATTCTGCACTGTCATCTCAAGAATCCGATATTAGGAACAGAGGGAGACATTTCTTAATCACAAGAAATGCTTTTAATTCACTACTTATAAAAAGTATATGGTGTCGTCTTGGCAGAACGAACTGACCTGACTACAAAAGCACAAGAAGCTAACTGTCTCGATTATTGCGATCATACGGTCTAGTTTTATTATTGTGTGTAGTTTAATCAACTAACCTTGAAATAAACAGTTAGCATCGACGTACACACGAAACATTTCCAACCATTCACAGCACAAAACATGTCGCTACTAATACACAGAGCATAAAATGAACAATCTCTATTTTATTGTGGTATTTTAAGACTTTAGATTTCAATGTCGTTGGAGGGAAAATGGATTGTGTTCCTAAGCATTTGCCGTGTTTCAGGATATCTTTTACGCGAAATGAAGCATTACAGCCGTAATCCATCGTTAACAAAAAATACATTGCATCAGATTTCCTCACTTTGTCCTACATTGCGCAAATCTTTGTAACATTTAATTACATCGATGAAACTTTTATTTCTGTTATTTATTTTTCTAAATAAGCATTCAAACCAGAGACCTAAACGAATACGTACTAGTGGGCATGTTAGAGATTTATCCTATAAAAAATATTCTTCGTAATAATGGAGTTAGTTAGTTAACACGAACATTTTTCTTGCGCTTTGTCTGATACGGTGCACAGTTCACTTTTCCCTTCAACGGTTTCTCGTGAGCAGACCTGTCATAAAAAAACTGCAAATGGCTAAATATTGATTCATAGTATTCAATTAATTAATAATAAAATCCTAGGTAGGTCACCCCGTGATACTCAGACATCATACCACGTTCATTATTGCACTTCAGAAATTGCATTATAATATTAATTGTCAGAAAGGTGTAGAATATTTATTGATGATATGAATGTCAATCATGTAAAGGTAAAATAAAATTTATTAAATCGTTGCACGAATGTAGCTGTTAGAGCCCACACTTCCTATCTCACTTAATACCCACTATTTTGGACAATTACTTGATTTAGGAATATTTGAAAAATAATGGCCAACGACGAAGCTGCTATGCCTGCAGTCGTTTGTAGAAACCACAGAAAATCTCAGTCCGGATACGAGTGCATCTGCTTAATCTATGGCGTAAACTTGATCTGACTTTTGTAATTGTTATTCGGCCCAGATTTGAATGCACCACTAATGCAAGGCCTCTTGTTGAGTGAGCGTGTCATCCGTTTCTGTTCCTCAAATCCTAACTTATGTTGTCCGGATCTCACCTCACGTAAAAGTGTATCATTTTAAAGAGTGGGAAGTTGCATGAACGTTTACTATACCGTAGCTAAGAAATGCTGATTACAATGACAGAAATATATTAATGGTTGTAACAAAGATATCATTGATAAATTACATCATCTTGTAACTTGTATATCTAGAAAAGTATTACAAGAAAGTTTGAACATTGTAATTTTTGACTTCATTGAAACGTGATGAACAATGTTGGAAGATTTTTATTAGATTCTTGTGTGTACAGTCCAAAATACAATTAACACCTGTTATTGCAAAATATTCTGGCTGCGAATATGAGAGTTATTGAAAGGTTCCAAATATAGCTATTTCGTTCTTTGATTTATTGGGCTGCTTTAAATAGAATTCGTGAAGGCAACGAGAGCAAGTGAAATATTCATTCGAGAATTAGACTGCAACAATCACTAGCAGAGTTGTATGTTTCCATTCGAATCGTGCCCGCGACAAAAGCCAGTTCCGAGCGACCCAGCTGTCCGCTGGCGCCAAAGTGTTGGGAATCGTCTCAAGCAGACCTTCAGTGAGCACAAGGCAATGAATTCGGTTTCTAACTGACACGTATACATACAAGACCAGGGACGTGACCGGGGATGGAGGATTGGGACAAAATATACTTTGTTCAATTTGGACCAAATTGTCTGTTTTTTACCATGTATTTAGTAACAATTGATTTGCTCGCTCACACTCTAAACATTTCTTTCTATGACCCGAAACTCAAGATTATGATTATTACTTCAAAATTGGCACTCAGTTTTCCAAGAAATATATTTACTAAACATTTGTTGCTCACCCCGACACGCACTGCGAACCGTTCTTAATAGTAACATCCATCTCATTCTTATTTAGAGAATAAAGGCGACTTAAATGAATTTTGTCAGTTTTTAATTCTTTCCCAATGCGCAACACCTCTCCCATTTAGAATTTTGTTTCGCTTTGCTCGAAATACAATTGCTTTATGACGCTCATGCACACTTTGCCCTCTTAAAAAAAATATTTATTGTGTATGAATGAAAATCTCCTAAGATGAGATACAAAGGACGTCAAATTCTATTCTCGAACCGGCCATATAAAACTGTCAAATTATGATTCATTTTTCATTTCTGTGTAAATATTTAAACAAAAGGTATAGTAATTTAAACGTCAAACAACAAAATTGTTATGTACTACTTATACTACTAATAATGGTGCACTTTAATTGAGAAATGTTTTTTTCTTGTAGCATATTTCTTCCTTTCCCTAGAAAGGCACAGAATGTCTGAAAGTGACTTTGTCCCAACTTGGATACATTTCTGAGGACGGCCTTGAACTTGTTTTCATGTTAGTGTTGTTATGATTTAGGTTTCAGTATTCCAATCAATATTCTACACCTTCCCTACTTCTCAGTTCTTTCGCATACTGTGTGCAAACGGGCACTCGAATTTCAAGCAAATTCTAATAAGTATGAGCAAGATAAAGCTTGTGTGGAATCACGTAACAACGGATTAGGAAAGGCAGAACTGGTCTTCGATTGGCACCGGGTATAGAGGCTATTACAAAATTGTTAATTTGACTTCACGTAATGGAAGTTTTTAGTTTTTCAATGCAACGCAGGTGCTCTGCATAGCCATGGAAGCCAACAGCCTTTTGAGGACCAAAGTCTATCAATGGGTTCTTCGTTGAGCGCATTGAGTCCCATCGCCGCTGTTATAAGACTTTCTCAATAGGAGCCAGATCGTCCTTATTAAGTTTTCCGAATTATATGCATTCTGTTGCGTCATCACCCAAATTTTGGAGCTCTGACCTGAGTTCGAACCCGGGACCGTGGATAATACGCGCGAGACCTTTCGTGGTAAGAGCATGATAATGACAATGGAATGAGAACCCCGAAGCTAGATATTTTGGCACCCTAGTAGGAAGACGACCATAATATTTGGCCAAAAACGGGACATCCAAAGGAGATCAGTTTATCTCCTCCCCTCCTGAAAAATCAGTTAGGCCTAATTATAAAATGATAGTTATAATTAAAGTATCGTTATTATTATTTTATTATTTAAAATATGATCTCTCGTTCTTATAATCTCGGTGTGACTTTGCCTACACGGTATTTCTGGTTCCTTCTAATCAACTTTTCATGTTAGCCCTACGCTAAAGTTGAGGAGTGCAAGAAGTATTTATCAGAACAATCAATCTTCTTGAGAGCAGCTTTATTTTTCAACAACCGTTTATAAATCTCCTTGAAAACCTTACCCCACACATCTGACGCGAGATTTGCCATTTGAGTTTCTGGTTTGTGTCTTGTCCAAAGTCCCTATTGAAACTGGATGTACGCTTCTTGGGCATGCTTATGCACTGCTCTACAAATAACGGAACACACGCAAAACAATTCAACTTTTCTGGCATGAAATGTCTCAACTTTATACTTGGTTTTCAAGCTAACACCTAGACTTTTATAAAACGGGACAAATAGTGTTTTTAAATAATATCGAAGGGACGACCGGGACACGCCTCTCAAACGGAACGTAAGGTTACCCTATATAAATGACAACATCACTAAGGAACTAATGAGTGAACTGTTGAAAAGAAGAGCGTGTCAAACAGCACGCTGCATTAAAATCGAGAGGTTAGGTTACGATGAAATGTTGCACGCAGAATGAAGCAACAACTGTCTACAATTTATCACCACCGAAACTTAAGTCTTGATGGTTATTTATATCTTGAGGGTAACAGCTTCAATGACGTCAGCGTACATTTAATGACGACTTACTACGAAGTCAACGGATGTGAACTCGATTTACTTGTCGCCCGGCGTCCAAAGTTCCGAATTCTGGACTGGGCATGGATGAGAGTGTCACTTCATCAACTTCATCCTCATTGTCGCGATTAGTCAAAAGTTGCCGAAAAGTGAAGTAAAATAATAAAAATGAATAAAAGTTGAGTCAGGTCTAACGACCTGAGCGTTTCAGTGTGTCTTGAATCCATGCATCATTGAACAATTCCATTAAGAGGCAGATCTTTAAAGTAATCACCTAGGATCTTTCAGAAGTCCAATACCTGTTCAGGATAAGAAGACCGTTCTAAATCATACTTTGAATGGAAAGCCACAACAGTAACAATCCTTCTCATATGCGTCCTCACGGAGGGCAAGGGAGACATTACAATATGTGTGTATTGTCCATCATGAGAAAAAATCAAATAAGCACAAGAAGAACAATACAATTCACTAAAACCCCAAAAAAAATGAAAAATGGAAAAAAAAAAACAATTTCGTTGTTGGTCGACACGTGAGAGTCAAGTTAACATAGACAATGTGTTTACAGGATAACGGCACACCTCCTAATGACGAAAGGAAATGCTCCACCCCAGAGGCGGCGATTGGGTTCCAAAACCGTGGGGGCAAAGAGAGTATTTCATTTTGAAGATATGGTTTAGCACAGTGCTAGGGCAAAAGTGACGAAAAACAGGGAACTCGCCCCCCAAATGCCACCAATGCTCCACCATATTCTAACCCCCCTCCGGCCCGTGACAAAACGAAAGACTTTCGAATTTTACAACAGATATATAAGCACATAAGTTTCAATGTTAGAGCAAGTAGACCGACGCCGGGTTAACAAACAGGAAGCAATTGTTAATGTTTTTGGTGGCTCCGTCACTCGGCCCTTGCATACGCGGACTATGCATTCGGTGATTTATTTACATACCGTAACAATCCCTAAGATTGTATGTTTATTTTATTAAGTGTCCCTGAACGCTTCATGTTGACCAGGGCATTCACTTGTTTTTCTCAGCTTTCTCAAGCCTCTTAGGCATGTTTACTATGCATTGTGTTGTGCCATGCAAACCTCCTGAGCATTCAGGAAACAGGTAATACTTCTGGTTATGGTGTCAGCGGTTTGCATGGTAGCAATTATTATAATCACACGATTCGGCGATTCGGCATCGAGGAAGATCTCGATGGCCAGGGAATATAGAGGTGAGACAAGCTGGGAAGTGACTGGACTTTTGGAATTGAGTTGGTAGAGAGAGGTGGTCAGCAAGGCAGGAGGTCGATAGTGGAAGCACGCTTTGGTCAGCATAAGAGAGAAGCTTACAGAGGACTTCGCTATTTTCATTCAGCTAAAGACTTCAGATAGACAGGTAATTATCCTACACCCAGCCATGATACAGGTTCAACGGTTCGCAAAACCCAGCGAGTGACCATTGTCTTTTCAGTAGTTTAATTCCTTTGTGTAATTTGTACCTTTCGCTTGCCAGGCGATAACTCGTCATGCTAATGACGAGTGGTCTCATCAAGAGGATGAATGATGAGTAGTTTACATCACCCCATCAATTAACTGGTTAACCTTCTAGGTGCTCAGTAGTGCAGGTGCACCGGTTCTGCATCATCTTGTGAGGAGCTGAAGTGAGGAGCATGCCTTAATGGATTTCTCTCGTAAGGCATGAGCTCTATTTGATGGCGCAGTGTTGCTAGCTCCTCACTCGAAAAAATCACCAAGGTTTTTGGGGTAACCTAACCTAAAACAAGGAGCTGGCAACCTTTTTCTCGCAGTGTTGCCAGCTTCTCACTTGAAAAAATCACCAAGGTTTTTTGGGTAACCTAACCTAAAGCAAGGAGCAGGCAACTTTTTTCTCGCAGTGTTGGCAACACTACACCCGAAAGTAAAGCTCGGTGGGGCTTGCTTTGATGGTTTGCTCTTGTAAGGCATAAACCCCCCCCCTATTTTCGGACACAGTATTACCAACATCTTACTCGAAAAAATCACCAAGGTTTTTGGTCTAACCTAGCCTCAAGCAAGAAGCTGGCAACTTTGCTTGAGGCTTGTTTTACAGTGCATAAAGCAAGGTTGCCAACCTACTGGTACTTTTGCCATAGCTTTTTACAAAAAAGAGAGAGAGGGGAGAGAGGGAGGGAAGAGTTAAACAGCCGACAACCCACCTACAGTTTTTTTTGTCTAACCTAGCCTAAAGCAAGGGGCTGGCAACTTTGCTTGAGGTTTGCTTTACAGTGCATAAAGCAATTTTTGCCAACCTACATATACTAAACAAAGAGAGCCGGCCGTAAAAGAGAAAGATGGATGGGTGGGAACACTGCACGGGTTCAACGTCATCAAATAAAAATCGCCTTAATGGTTTTTTCTTGTAAGGCATGATTTCTATTTTCTCGCAGTGTTCCCAACTCCTACCTATATTTTTTTTACTTGGCAAGGGCTAGAGAGAGAGAAAAACCTATAGCTGGGAACAGTAATGAGCGAAGGCGCCATATCGTAATTTTCCAACTCCCGGGGGCCAATGTTTGTATATCGCGACCTTTGTAAACCTCTCTCTCTCTCGGGGGGACGATGTGCCGCGCACACACACACACATACATGCACACACACGCGCGCGCGCGGGGGCCAAAATTTTTGAATTTACGGTTGGAAAAATGTTTTTCTATGACATGTTTTCGTTCGAGGCAAATTCGTAGGTAGATATTGTTAAATAAATATTAATATTGTAAATATATATATATACTTATTGTATTTAGTTTTTCGGTATCGAAAAGCGACTGTCATATTGTATTTGAAAAAATATTACGCTTTTGCCTGTGGATATCTAGAAAAACGACAATTTTGTTCCCTCTCTCTGCATATACTATGAACGTTGGCACAATGACACAAATTCAACAAATGCGTAGTCAACCGTACATCTCTTTTTTTTCCTGACAATTTCGCTATCTGACTAGGGCGGAAATGGGTTTTCCGGTGACAGAAAATATGTTGCTCCGTTTCTATACAAATAACCAGAAATCACCACATGCATTTCGCAACTATGCTTGGCGGCAGAGAAAAAATACAATTCCATGTACACAACCAACTCGCTCTTGCAATATATTATCTGATGCGACATTGTGAAAGGTTCTCGTATGTTCGCGAAACAGGAAATACACGTCCGGTTTAAATCCAATTTCAATGAGCATCTATTGAAGATAGATTCAAAACAGTATTCAACCGGTGAAATGAAAACACGAAGTAGCGTCTGCTCTCGTGGGTGCAGAGGCGAGGTCAAGAGCTACGAAATAAATAACCGGAACTGTATTTTTTCTCTGCCGCCAAGCATAGTTGCGAAATAATGTGGCTGAAATGTAGAGAAGAGAAGAGAAAGGGGGAGAATGTTCTAGAGAATTTGGTTCTTGGATTTCTATTGGTCCACGTTGCGTTGGCTAACATATCATTTTTGACGTTATTAGAAAACCGTATAAAACTTAAAGCGCTGGTGTAGAAAGTTGTGTTTTATTTTCAGCGTTAGTGAAGAGCATTTCTGCAGAATTTCTAAAAGTAAGTAACTTTGTTTCTTAGCTTGCATAAGTTGGTTTTGATTTATAAGTATGGCAATGCTTTTGTGGAAGAAAATATACTCACAAAACATGCAAAAAGAGAGAGAATATAGAAGGTATTTCATGTCTTTCTCTGCTTTTATATATTTGAAGCATGCATCTTGGTAGCTAGAATATCTTTTTTCTTCCGTGTGCCGCTGTTGGTAGGTAGGAAATATGTGTGCGGGGCATATTTCAAAAAAATAAATGTGTTAAATTGTTAGAAAAAGACAGAAAAAATAGAAAAGAGTTGCGTGTTTTTGATATCTAGTGGAAGTACTGATTAATTAATTGAGTTGGAGTTTTTTTTAAGCCCACTTTATGCACAGTAAGGCTAATCGGGACTGGACCTATAGTTTCAAGAACCACTTGTACGGGTATCGAACCCTTGAATACAAGCCTACCGCTGCGCCATCGCAAAGGCTAGTGGAAGTACATAGTTATTCGAATCTTATTTATTTAAAATATTTAGTTTTTTTTTTATGCACGCTTATTGATTTTAAACCTAAAATTAAATAAAATCCGGCAATTATATCCAATTATACTTATGGCTACAACGAGCATTGAGATTTTTTTTGCTACGTAAACAAAATGGCTGACATGCCAAATATGAATAGGCTATATAGATTTGAGAGAGAGATGGATAAAAAAAAGTTAATTAAAATTTAATTTCATGATTGCAACACGGAACTTAATGATTGATTTAGTTTATTTTATTTTACGTTTTGTACCTCTTGGCTAATTTGCGAAGATTGGGGATGAGTGATGAAATGGACATTCACAAACAACCAAGCCCGACCAGGATTCGAACCTGGGACCCTTGGCGTCGCAGCGCGATGTGCTAACCACTCGGCCACAGGGTCGGGCAAGTGTTGGTATATACATAGACCAAAGTTACATGGTTCTAGGCCCCATAGGAGCCGAAAAAATCAATGTCTTGGAAAATGTCTTAAGACAAATATCTCAATCTTTAAGAAAGTCGACTTCCGGTATCTCAAGATGTTACTTCCGGTCTGTCAAGAAAATTTTCTTAAGACAAAAATCTTAAGACGTTTTCCAAGACATTGATTTTCTCGGCTCCTAATTGAGCTAGGATGATGATTTTAGGTTTGTTGGATAGGATTCGACGAGAACTATTCGACTAGCAAATAAAATCGTTTCTACCCCCTCAAGTTTCGGAAATACAGACAATTTTTTATTTTTTTTGAGAAACTTGATTTGCCGGCTTAGTTTTTGCCCTAATTCGAAAATTTTAATAGCATTCGATACAAAATTAGAAGTACTCTACAACTTATTGGAGGGATGATGACTACTGCCTGCTGTTTTCGAGTTATTTTGGATTAAAATTTCAAGATGTAATTTCTAAGATGTTTTGTAATTCATCAACTATGGGTTGTAGGAAAACGATTCTTGCTCTATCTGCTATCGCTCGGCGAATACTATAAACATAAATAATGCTTATGGTTTGATTTTTAAAAATGGCGAGCGGAAAATAACCATGTTTTCTGAAATTATGATTTATACTTCATACGCCAAGAGGGCTGAGGGTTAGAAAAAAAAGATTGTTTGGTAGAATTATGCACACATAATATTTTTGTGTTTTCTATACACAAGCTTAATTATTTTTTTTCAATTATTTACAGGATTCATTAAGAAGCAAGAAGTAGCATAAATAACACACTCCCATCAAACCCAACACCATTGTGAATTATTGCACAGTATTTATTTTGTGGCACTCCACTATATATATATATAATAACATACCCACAAATATTTTCAACAAGATGCAATCTGAGAAAAGTTGCCCTGTGTGCAAGATAACCATATCAAGCCAAAATTTTGCAAGACATTGTCGTACCTGCGCACCTGGTAAGCGTGTAACCGCTAAAAAATCATGTCCCAGGTGCGGTATACCTATTACCATTAATAATTTGAAGAGGCATATAACATTATGCAAAGTTGTCGTCGGAGCACCTGTTCCCCAACCGTCGACCAGTTCGACCAAGAGGAAAGCGGAAGCCGACTCGCCACCATCCGCCAAACGCGTCAAGCCTGTGGCGAAAGCAAACCAGACTGCTTTCGAGCGGTTGTTAGAGGACTTTGTCCTCACTTCGGAGGGCTCATGCGATGTGCGTAGCTTTTTGGAGAACGTGCAAGCCAAAATTATTTCCATCCTCGGCGATGCACTGGCTACGTACTCCACCAAATTCTACGCATCGCTACGTTGCCAGTACAAGAAGCCGTCCGATGAAATTTACAGCTTCTGCCACAACACCAAGGCGAAGACGCTGCATCTGGCGGATGTCGACAACCTCGAGGTCATCTACAACCAGTTTACCGATGAGCTGGTGGCAAAACAAGAAGAACATCAAGCTAAAGGCTCGGGGGGTTCGCTGTGTGGCGAGCCTCACGAACTGTGCGTCAAACTTTGTAAGTTCGTGCCTCTCTCCGCCTCCAGCTACGTCCCCTTACCACCTACTATTGCGGCAAAGAAGGCCGTCCTGAACATCCAAAATGAAGATAACAAGTGCTTCGTATGGTCGGTGCTTGCAGCATTACACCCTGTCGACCGGAAAAACAATCCACACCGAGTTAACAACTACCGACCCTACGAGGCAGAGCTGGAAGTTGCGATGGCTGGGATCGACTATCCCGTAGAGGTCCCGGACATTCGAAAGTTTGAGGCTCGTACGCGGTTGGCCATCAACGTTTACGGTCTCACTGACGAAAATGCGGTGTACCCCATCCGGGTGAGCGACGTAAAGGATGATGGTGCGCAGGAAATTCACCTTCTGCTCATCAAGGACGAGACCCATCACCACTACACCCTTATCCGTTCCCTCTCTAGACTTGTTTCGAGCCAACGGAGCAGTGATAGTCACCACGTCGAGGTGTGTCGCAGGTGCTTGTCTACTTTTGACAATCAAAAACAGCAGGATTATCAGCGCATCAGAGGTCCCAACATCGCTGCAGAGAAGCTCGCTCGCCACAAGATCTACTGCAATGCCAACGAGCCGGGTGTGGCAGTCTTGCCCAAACCTGGCACTGTGGAGCGTTTCCACATGCACGGTGCCATGGTAGAACATCCCGCTATCATCATCGCGGATTTCGAGGCCTTCCTCAAACCCCTGTCCACTTGCGATCCCGATCCCGAAGTTTCCTCCACCACCCCTTACCAACTCCACGAGGCCTCGAGTTATGCCTACGTTGTGGTGCGACGAGACCAGCACATCGCCCCCGAGCCCTACGTGTATCGCGGTCCCGACGCAGCCAAACACTTCCTCGAGAGGATGGTTGTCGAGGCCAACGAGATAGGGAAGATACTGTTGGCTCCCAAGTCTATGCTCCCACTGTCCCCCGACGATCAACGTAGACACGACGAGGCCATCGCTTGCCCTGTCTGCGACAAGGAGTACACTGCCAACAACCGTAAAGTCCAACACCACGATCACTTTAACGGTAGGTATGTTGGTCCATGGTGCAACGGATGCAACCTCATGGCCCGGGACCCGCGCTTCATCCCTGTGTTTTTTCATAATGGCTCGGGATACGACTTCCACCACCTCGTCAAGCATCTTGGGTACGACGACATGCGAATCAACGTCCTGGCGCAGAACGAGGAGCGTTACATTAGCTTGAGCAAGTGGGTGCGAATCTCAGGATAACACTCTACCGTCGAGCTTCGCTTCCTCGACTCCCTGAGGTTCCTCCCGGCCAGCCTCGATGCTCTCGCAGGGAAGCTTAGCGACGGGCAAATGCTCATCACCTCCGGAAATTTTCCGAACTTGGACGCAGGTCTCTTCAGGCGTAAGGGTGTCTACCCCTACGAATACGTCACAGACCCTACCAAGTTCGCAGAGACGTCGCTACCTCCTCGAGCAAACTTCTATAGCAAGCTGCGAGGCTCGAACATCACCGACGAGGAATATCACCACGCCCAGTCCATGTGGCGCGAGCTGGGCTGTCGAACTCTCGGGGACTACCACGACGCCTACCTCAGACTTGATGTGACACTCCTCGCCGACGTGTTCCAGACGTTCCGTGCGACTGCGAAGACCATCTACCAGCTGGACCCTGCATACTTCTACAGTCTCCCCGGACTGGCATGGTCGGCCATGTTTCTGGTGACGAAGATCGAGCTGGAGCTTCTTTCGGACGTGGACATGATGCTGTTTGTAGAACGCGCCGTGCGGGGTGGAATGGTCCAGGTGTCGCAGCGACACTCGCGCGCCAACAATCACCACATGTCCACCGGTTACGACCCCTCACAACCGTCCAGCTACATCATGTACACGGACGTCAATAACCTCTACGGACACTCCATGATGCAGTCACTCCCCTTTAGAGGCTTCGAGTGGGCTGACCCTTCCAACTTCGACATCGAAAACTTCGACGATTCGGAACATGGGTTCTTCGCCGAGGTGGACCTTGAGTTCTCCGAGAAGCTGCAGGATTTGTTCTGTGATCTTCCCCCTGCACCCGAGTTCAAGTGTCCACCCGATTCCAACCAGAAGAAGCTCGTCATGGACTTCGAGTCCAAAGAGCGTTATGTCCTACACTACCAGAATCTCCGGTGGTTGATGCAGCGAGGGGTCGCGGTCCACGCAGTTCACCACATCCTCAAGTTCGAGCATTCTCCATGGTTGAAGCCATACATCGAGCTCAACACCGAACATCGCACAGTCGCCACTTCTGATTTCGATCGCGATTTCTTCAAGTTAATGAATAATGCGGTGTTTGGCAAAACTATGGAGAATGTACGGAATCGCATGGACATAAAATTGGTAACGAGCAAAGCACAATGTCGCAGGCTCGTAGCAAACCCATTATTTAAATCGAGGACCATTTATAACGAGCAGCTTGCTCTGGTGCATATGAGGAAGAGTGAGGTGAGGCTCGACAAGCCAATTTATGTTGGTGCCTCAGTATTAGACCTGAGCAAGCTGCACATGTTCGAGACGTACTACGACATATTACGTCCACATTATAGCCACAACATCTCGCTTCTCTACACGGACACGGACAGCTTGGTGTACCACGTCCACTCAGCCGATGCATACAGGGATATAGTCACGGCACCAGCTTTGGTTAACCTCTTCGACACCTCGGGCTATCCCCAGCCGAACCAGTACGGCATCCTGCCCCGAAACAAAAAAGTACCTGGCAAACTCAAAGACGAGAAGGACGGTGATGTAATTCTCGAGTTTGCAGGTCTTCGCGCCAAGGCCTATGCCATCAAAGCCGAGGGCAGCGTTACCAAGAAGGCCAAGGGTGTCGGCAGACAGGTGGTTCGGGAGCATCTCACATTCGAGGACTTTGTCGATTGCCTCAAGACCAGGTCGTCGGTTCTAAGAGAAGAACAGCGCATCCAGAGCGTCGACCATGTGTTGACCACAAACAAAGTTAGAAAAATTGCCCTGGATCCCAACGACGACAAGAGGTGCGTTCTCGAGTGTGGTATTCACACATTGCCGTGGGGGCACTATCGCTTAGCAGAAAGCAAAACCTGCAACATATGTCCATCTTCAACAGAAGATTCATAAAAAACAAAACAAAACAAAAAAAAAATCATGTTGTTAGTTATTACAAAAAAAAACATTGACTGTCATTACAAGAAACTTTGACCGTATTCTTAAATAACCAGCATGCCTATGAATTTGTTCGGTTTCAAAAAACAGATCATTATGGAAACCATACCAGATCATGAAGTCTTACCTTCCGTGTTACCTAAACTCAACGGTCTGTTGATCATTCACCTCAACAGCATTTGGACGAAATTGAATGACGATGTGGGCAAGATGTTTTATGTTTTTAATAACAATTTACATTTCTACGAAATTCCGATCGACGGGAAACTTCAAATCACCGTGAATCCGGAAAACGCAGGCGAAATAAAAATTTCTACCGGCAAGAACATTTTTCGAATCAAGCACGACAAGATGCTTTCTAACATTACGTACGATGTGTCTGCAGGAGATTATCTTTACATGGAACTCCTCGGAGATTACGACAAACTCATTCCTCTCTTCGTAGAATTACGAATCGTCTATCCTATTATAAATAACCGTTAACCAAAATGCCTAACGACATTTTCGGCAACACCAAGCGTGTGGACCACGCAGAAGAGATTCTCATGTTGGACATTCGAGTTAAGAAGTTGAGGACCGATTTGATCGCTTTGCAGGAAACCTTAAACAAAAGTTTAGAGTCGGAAATCGCTACGCTCCAAACGCAATGTCTCGACCCCATTCTGAAAATCGATTCCGAACTGAAAACGCTGATAAAAAATTATGTCGACGTGCCTTCTTACGACAACGTTCAAAATATACAGTTGAGCGTGGATTCGCTTCAAAATGATTTGGCCAAATTACAGCAATTTCAATCGAAAAATGAAGATTTGGAAAAACTGAAACTCGAAATCGAAGAACGAACTTCCGCAATAGAAAAGAATTTCTCCGAACTTCAAACCGTGGTGAACGATATAGACGCAGAACGCTTGCACGTCGTCGTTTCCAAATTACAAGAAGAATTCACCGGCACGTTGGAAGAAATTAAATCCAAGTTGCAGACTTTAGAAGATACAATGACGAACCTACCATCGTCGGACGAACTGCAGGTCATCGGTAAAAGCGTCGCGAACATAAAAATTCAATTGGAGGCCTATCAAGATTTCGAACACATTCAAACCACCATCGCTACGCTTCAGGCGTCCTTGGAATTGATCAACGAAGAAATTAAAAATATTCACGCCGAAGCGAGAGCGTTGACGAGCATTCAAGACACGTTGAGCACGGTTCAGCATAAAATCGAATATTTAGAAAATTTAAACGTCGAAACGAATCTTGCTCATTTTCATCACGTACTGGACAACATACAGGGTGACTTGGAATCGTTACGGACGAGCGTACCTTCGAGCGAAGATTTGGAAAAATTGAAAACGGCGGTGACGGCACTATCCGAATCGAGCGACATCAAAAGTTCGTTGAGCGATCTCGAGAGTAAAGTGGCCAATCTCCCCACCTCCAAAGAATTACATGCTTTGAAAAGAAACATATCTCGAATGCTGAAACGACTAGAAACGGAAACGGCGAACGTGGAAGAGATTCGAGACGAAATTAGTTCGCTGGTGTCGACGCTGCCCACTTCGCAGAGCGTCGCCGATCTTCACACGCAGTTTACAGAGATGCGAAGCATCGTGAACGATCTTACCGAGAAGAGCTCGAAATTGAATCAAGTCGAGAACCTTCAGAACATCGTCGTCAACATTAGAGATCAAGTCGGAGTGCTGGAATCCACACAGGAATCGACGCTGGCTTCTTTCGGCGCCAAGTTGCAAGAACTCAACGAAAACTACAAGCAGTTGAACGTGGAAGTGAAAATCAAACCGTCGTTTTCTGCCGTAACGGATACCATAGTCGAGCATTTGCTGCCCATCGAAAATAAACTCGGACAAGTTCACAGTAATCTGCTCGGCGTCGACACTAAATTCACTAAACTGCATTTTCTGCAAGCCATCGAAATCAACAGCGTACCCAATTAACAGAGAATCTCCACGTTCGTCGAAGGTAACAAACTGTACATGTTGCATCCTTATCATCCGTACTACAAGTTTCTCCTCGATGGCACGATTCAGATAAACGAATTTTCGTACTGGTATCACGGTAGAAAAGCTAGCGTTCCTACCATGACTTTAATATCGAATCGTGGTGTCCAGAAAGCAGGAAACATTCCTCTGGCACGTTGGAACGAAACGCGCAACATATATGAAATACACGAAGACGAAGATCTCACCGTTTTCGACGTGAGTGCCGGCGATAAGCTGATCATTCAAAACACGAGCGAAGTGCCACCCTCTTTGAATCCCATCACGCTTGTGCTTCTCTTGAAACGTAATCTCTAAAAAAATGTCTAGGCAAGCCATCGTCGAAGAATTGCATAAACCTGCACGCCGTAACTACGAACGTTTGGCTGTGGTAACCAAGGGCATCGACGACCTCTGGCAAAGTGACCTCGTGGAGATGAGTAGCGGCAATTTGAAAAACGTGCAAAAATTGAACAAGGGCAACAAGTACCTTCTCACCGTCATAGACACGTTTTCGAAATTCGCATGGGCTCTACCTTTGAAGGCGAAAACGGGAACGTGCGTCACGGAAGCATTCAAGACAATTTTTCGCGAAAGCGGTGGCAGACGACCACGGTTTCTGCAAACGGACAACGGTAAAGAATTTTACAACGCCGTATTCCAAAAGTTTATTCAAAAACACAAGATTCGACATTATTCGAGCTTCAGTCACATCAAAGCCAGCATCGTGGAAAGATTCAATCGAACCTTGAAAACACACATGTGGAAACGATTCACGCTTCGGGGAAATTACAAATGGGTCGACATCCTGCCGGAACTCGTCGACACCTATAATCACACGGTACACAGAACGATAGGCATGAAGCCAGCCGACGTTACCAAGTCCGACGAGCAGCGTTTAATTTCTACAGTTTACTGTCCAAAGTACACACCCACGACAAAAAAAGCTAAATACAAAATTGGAGACCAGGTGAGGATCAGCAAATTCAAACGCACCTTCGAGAAGGGGTTCACAAAAAATTGGAGCACGGAACTCTTTACGGTGGTTCGAGTTTTACCTGGAAACCGACACACGTATATAATAAAAGATAGTAGCGGCGAGATTTTGAAAGGAAGATTTTACGAAGAGGAACTCTCTAAAACGAAACACCCCGACACGTACCTCATCGAGAAAGTATTGCGTAGGAAAGGTGACAAACTGTTTGTCAAATGGCTGGGACTTCCAGAAAAGAGTTGGATCGACGCGAACGAAGTGATCTTGTGAGTACGTGGAACGTGGTGAAGCGTCTACCGGATCCGGAAAGTCAAACGAGAAAAAAAAAGAACGGCGAGTTGCTTCCCGACAGCATCCGCTGTCTGATCGTAGGTCCTTCGGGGTGTGGGAAAACGACACTGCTCGGGGACAATTTTCTCCTCGCACCGAATTGGTTAGATTGGAAGAACAGGCACCTGTACGTGTTCTCGAAAAGTTTGGAGCAATCCAAATACCAGCAACTGATGAAACTGTACGATGGTCTGGACATTGCAACGTTCGCCTCGGAAATAAAACCACTCGACGATTGTCGTGAAAATTCAGTTGTTGTGTTCGACGACGCCATCCTGGAAAATCAAAATGAAATTCGCAACTTTTTCACGCAAGGTCGTCACAAAGGAATGGATTGTTTTTACCTAGCTCAAACGTTTTCCAAAATTCCAAAACAGTTAGTGCGCGACAACGCCAATTTCATATGTTTGTTTCGTCAAGATCACACCAACCTCAAGCACGCGTACGATGACTACGTAGGCGGAGACATTAACTACAATCAATTTTCGGAAGGCTGCTGCTCTACTTGCTGGAACGGTGACGATTTCGGATTTGTGACGATCGACATGACGAGAAAACCCAACGACGGAAAATACAGAAACAAAATCAACGACTTTCTAAACGTTGCAACGTTGTGAGAAACGACGTGTATAAATAACGTCATGACGAAACGAAAAATCGAAGACGAAAATCTCAAGCTTCGCGATTACCTCGCGAAACGCTTCAAAGGTTGGAAATCCGAGAATCGCGGATTCTACGAAGAGAAGAAACGTCAGGATCAACCCGTGATCGATGCCATCAGCAGTCTAGGTAAAGAAATTAAAAGTGTCACGGAACAAAATAAAAATTTGATTAATGAACTCGTACCGCTCGCAGCTAAAAGTTACGCCGTACCCACGCCCATTTCGAGCATTCCTTCGACGCCGTTCGAACTGAAGGATGCACCGGCAAGACGTCGAGCCATAGGTAGCACGTCGTCGTCTTCGGATAAAATCGAGTTGGGACCTTTGGCACGAGACTACCTGAGCACGGGGAAATTCGACAAGGATGAAGTGTTCGGATTGTATCCCAGCATGGAAACCAGCGAAGGCGGCGGTGTGGTGTGGAAGATTGGGAAATCGAAGGTGACCTTCGAAGGCAACGACATTAAAGTCAATTTAGGCGACAAGGATAGTTGGAACAGGTATCCGGGTACGGTGGGACTGTGGGAACTCGTCGCCAAAAAGCAGCCGAAAGATTACACCGACGAAGATTACCAAAGTTACAAGGAAATTCTGATCATGACGGATGCCTTGTACCAGAACAACGACGCCTCGCAGAATAGGGTGAAATCGAGCAGCGGCGAGAAGTACAGGAATCCCATCAAACCGATTTGGAACCAGGTCAAAACGGGCAGCGGCGTCAAACGCTACAACACGTTACCCAAAGAATTCGTTTGGGTGGACGACGTGAGGAAGCTCGTGGACCGATTGTTGGTGATAGCCGGCGAAGAGAATGCAGGCAACCGTAATTTCTACAACGAGAAGGTTGGCATCGTGGACATGATCAGCACGAAACTTTCCAACTTCATCGTGAACGACGACAAGGGCATAGGTTACCTGATCAAAATCATCAACACGCTGCCTCCGAAATTTTGGAACGTGGCCGAAGGAAAGGGACTCGTGAACGACATTATCAACAAGTTACCTTTCGAGATGCATCTACCTGGCTACCAGTACTGCGGACCGGGTACCAAACTCGAGAAAAGATTGGAGAGAGGAGACAAGGGTGTGAATCCGTTGGACGCAGCATGCAAAGATCACGACATCGCCTACAACACCACGCAGACGGATCTGGATGCACGTCACGAAGCAGACAGAAAGTTAGAGCACGCAGCTTTCGAAAGGTTCGTGAGCAGAGACGCATCGCTGGGTGAACGGGTCGCCGCACTGGGTACCACCATCGCCATGAACACGAAACAAAAATTGGGGTGGGGTATATAAATAACATAGAGTAAAAAATAATAATAATAACAACATGTCTCGTATAACTGATTTGCCACCCGAGCTACTATCTAAAATATTCAAAAAAGTAGTAAACAGAGATGTAGGGAAACTTGTAATCATGGCAAAAACAACGCCGGAATTTCGCATCCCTTGTGAAATAGTTCTCAAGGACCATCTTCGGGAGATCAGTGGCCTGAGGTGTGGTGATCTCAACATTCTGCTTTCGGCTGCAGGGGAGAAATTAAACGATAGGTTAGATGAATTGCACGAGGCAAGGCAGGGAAGAAGATGGTATACTGATGATTGGTACAAGTCTATGCAGGAGACGGAAGATATCATTACGCACATCATCGCGTTTTCCGAAGCACGGACTTTCTTCCTCTGTTAAAAAAATAATAATATATATACGTGTCAAAAAAAACTTGATATATAAATAACACACATCGTGAAAAAAAATAATCTTCGGTATATATAAATAACACACATCGTGAAAAAAAATTAAATTTCTCTAACACACACACTGAAAATTTCTCTTCTTCGATATGACAACTGAAAAAATAAGTGACCTCCAAGCATTAAAACAAATGCTAAATTTGTCAGTCGAGTATGTAAAAATTCAGGAATTGGAAGTCGACAAACCTTACACGATAACTTCCGGTTCAATCGTTTCTACCCAGTATGGTCCCAAGGTACGTCTGTTGCTCAACGCACAATACAGTCTATTTTTACCAGATCGATACGCTAACATGTTATCCGACGAGAAGCTATCTATTTTAATCGAGAACAAAACTCGAATCGTGTACAAGGGGACAAAGGAACTTCTTGGCAAGAAAACGAAGCACGTAATAGAATTTGTGTAACGACTGCGAGGCCTTGAAAATATATAAATAACATACCGTAAAAAAACTACACAAGAAAAAATCTCAGAATATATATATAAATAACATATCGTGAAAATAACGCATAGAGCATCAACATGAAGCCCAAGGGTGTCGTGTACCAGATACCATATTCGAATCTAAAAAATCTAGGTGCTCTCGATGGGTTACTCACCAAGAAACAGCGCGAGAAGAAACGTTCTTGCTTGTCGAAAGGACACGGAATGAAATTGCTGCTCAGCACACCTCAATTGAAAAGATTGCAGCGTTCGCGGAAACAGCAAAAGATCGGAGGTTTCATATTCAGCATCCCGGCCATTCTGGCAGCATTGGGGGCCGTTGGAAGTTTGGCCGGCGGAAGTGCCGCCATCGCGAAAACCGTCATCGACTCGAAGAAGAACAAGGCGGAATTGGAAGAACAGAAACGTCACAACCTGGCCATGGAGAAGAAACGGGGCAAGGGGGTGATGAAAAAGTTTAAAAAAAAGAAACAGAAGCACTCACCAACCGAGACATTGAATCTCTGATCGAACCGTTACGAATCAAACACTTCAGAGGAGTTTTCATGTCCGACTCGTTACCTTCAAGCGTCAAAAGAAGAGAATGCGGAGTAGTCAACTTGGACGGTCAAGAAAATCCAGGCACGCATTGGATATGTTACCACAAAAACGATGATAAAGCATTCGTTTTCGATTCTTTCGGAGGTGTTCCACCTACAAATTTAGTTCATTATCTGAAAACGAACAAAACCTCCATATACTACAACGACGAACGCATTCAAGATTTCGGAGACGTGAACTGCGGTCATCTCTGCCTCTCCGTGCTCGCGTTTCTCTCTAAAATAAATAACCCCACGGTGGAAGATTTGCAGAAAGCATTGTGGAACCTCAAACAGCATCACTAGGATGGGCGTGTTCCATCTCACGAGCGAATCTTCGATCTTGAAACTCACGTTGCACGACGACATCGTCTATCCTAAATCCGTGGCTCTGCGTGCATTCTACAGCATGTACCTCATACCCAATGTTACGCAGCACAACAACAAAATTAGCGTAGGAAGCGAACACATCGTCGTCACGCCAGGCCAATACAATCTTTCCACTTTGCAAGCTCAATTACCCAAAGGCACGTACCTTTCTCAAAATTCGGTCACGCACAGAGTGGAAATCCTATCCGCGACGGAGACCGTGGACCTGGGCACCATGGGAGAACTTTTAGGTTTCGAGAATGACACCAAACTCGAAGCCGGCATCAAGCACACGGCAGTCAACATTCCTAAATTTCTAGCCATCGAAACTCTGAACGTACACTGCAACGTGGCGGAAGGCATGATCACGAAATCCTCGGACGGATTACTGGGAAGTCACAAGCAGACGGGAATCATAGCCACTTTCAAACCAAGTTCCGAGTTCATGGAACCGATCATCTACACGCCCTCTTCGCCAATCTATTTTCCAGTATGTCGCAACCGCATAGACGACATAGAGTTGGTGGTGACGAACGAGAAAGGAGAGGTGGTGGATTTCGCAGGTGCCACTACGACGGCCATCGTGGAGATCAACGTACAATAAATAACACACATAGTGAAAAAAAAATGGAGCAAATCGAAAGTTACGAATTGCAATCTTTCCCTCCCAACCGTCGCACGTTCGCCAATCTGAACGAAGCGAACAGGGAGATCGAATACAACGTGGACGTAGGCGACGGGTTCATTCATCCTCACAGAGCGGACCTCTACCTTCAATTCGACGTGGTGAAGAAGGAAAGCGGAGACGCGTTTCCCGCAGCAGCAAAGTTGATACTCGTGGACAACTTCGTGCCTCACCTGTTCTCGCAGGTGGAGGTGAGGAAACACAACACCGTCATCGACAGAATAGATTATCCAGGCATCACGTCGACGGCAGTGGGAACTTTGAAATTATCCAAAACGGACGCAGCGTACTACCAGGCCGGGGGATTCGAAGCAGGAACCAAAATATCGACGAAAAGTCACACGGTGCTCTTTCCCATGCGTCTGCTGCCTGGTTTCTTCTCGGACTACAAGGAGATCATGTGGAAGGGAGGACTGAGGGTCACGTTTCGAAGAGCTGCCAACGACAACGACGCACTGATGCGATACGCTATTTTGGGTCCGGACGGCACCACGCCGATAGCCAACACTCTACCCGAAGCAGCCAAGTGCGTCATCCAAAGCATGGAATTGAGAATGCCGGTGGTGGAATACGAAACGAACTACGCCCTCAAGTACAAAGCGGAGATCTTGAAAAGTCCGCAGGTGCCGATTCACTTTCACGGTTACCAGTGCGTGCAGAAGATGGCGTCGGGAAGTCACATGGAATTCGACGTGACGACGCAGTTCAACAACATACAGTTCGACATGCCAGATTTCGTCGTAGTGCTCTTTCAGACCGGGAGGGACAAGAATCAGGAAAAAGATTCCAGCAAGTGCGACGACTGCAAGATCAAGAACGTTTATCTGAAGAATGGACGCAACGAAGTGTTCCCGCGCGAGAATTACAACCTCGACGTGACCAAAAACGATTACCTCAAACTTTACGAAGCGTTCTCGGCTTACAAACGCGTGACCGAGGGAAGCGTGGACATGTACTACACGCCCAGCGAGTTCAAAGCACGGAGACCCATGACCGTCATCAACACATCTAAGAGGAAGAAGGTTGTGGTCAACGATCGAACCAACATCAAGATCGTCTGCGAGTTCCACGATGCCTTGCCCGAGGATACCCTATGCAGTGTCATCCTGATTGCAGAGAAGTCCTTCGCCTACGACGTGAAGAACGAGAGGGTCACAGAGCAGTTTTAACAAGTTTTTTTTAACATCTTTTCTTGCACAATAAGAAATTTTCTGCACTAGCACAATCAGTTACAATGGCACAATACGAATTTCACTAGTTCAGATCAGTTACAAATGTCAATTTTATTAGTTATCAGTTACAATATCTTTTTTGCACTATAGCACGAGACAATCAGAAAATTTGCACAAAAAAATTTGTTGTTGTTTTTACACGTGAAAATTAACAATAAAATTTCTTTCCTATCGTTTCAGATGCTGTCGAAACATCAAAAACATATACACACACACTAAAAAAAAAGCAAGCAACTTTATTTGTAACACACACATATTCTCCATCTTCATCAAGAAAATATTATAATAAACATAATTATTTTTATCTATCTCACAATAAAACTCTATATCCAAAAATATCACAACATCAAATAACACTAGAGTCGTTAGTACACGTTGCATGCATTACGGAGGTCCTCTGTAGGGTTTCATGGAAGTTTGGGGGAAAAAAAAAACACGTGAAACTCTACAGAGGTGCGGTAATCTATAACCGCAGCCATTAGAAAACTTTTACATTTTTGGTTGGGCACCACGCACCCTGGCGAGGTTATAGGGGCCAGGCATCCTAAAAACAACAATTATAATTTTGTTTGTTTGTTTGTGTTACAATACATATGCGCGCGCGCGTGTGTGTGCATGTATGTGTGTGTGTGTGCGCGGCACATCGTCCCCCCGAGAGAGAGAGAGGTTTACAAAGGTCGCGATATACAAACATTGGCCCCCGGGAGTTGGAAAATTACGATATGGCGCCTTCGCTCATTACTGTTCCCAGCTATAGGCTTTTCTCTCTCTCTAGCCCTTGCCAAGTAAAAAAAATATAGGTAGGAGTTGGGAACACTGCGAGAAAATAGAAATCATGCCTTACAAGAAAAAACCATTAAGGCGATTTTTATTTGATGACGTTGAACCCGTGCAGTGTTCCCACCCATCCATTTTTCTCTTTTACGGCAGTGCCGGCTCTCTTTGTTTAGTATATGTAGGTTGGCAAAAATTGCTTTATGCACTGTAAAGCAAACCTCAAGCAAAGTTGCCAGCCCCTTGCTTTAGGCTAGGTTAGACAAAAAAAACTGTAGGTGGGCTGTCGGCTGTTTAACTCTTCCCTCCCTCTCTCCCCTCTCTCTCTTTTTTGTAAAAAGCTATGGCAAAAGTACCAGTAGGTTGGCAACCTTGCTTTATGCACTGTAAAACAAGCCTCAAGCAAAGTTGCCAGCTTCTTGCTTGAGGCTAGGTTAGACCAAAAACCTTGGTGATTTTTTCGAGTAAGATGTTGGTAATACTGTGTCCGAAAATAGGGGGGGGGGTTTATGCCTTACAAGAGCAAACCATCAAAGCAAGCCCCACCGAGCTTTACTTTCGGGTGTAGTGTTGCCAACACTGCGAGAAAAAAGTTGCCTGCTCCTTGCTTTAGGTTAGGTTACCCCAAAAACCTTGGTGATTTTTTCAAGTGAGAAGCTGGCAACACTGCGAGAAAAAGGTTGCCAGCTCCTTGTTTTAGGTTAGGTTACCCCAAAAACCTTGGTGATTTTTTCGAGTGAGGAGCTAGCAACACTGCGCCATCAAATAGAGCTCATGCCTTACGAGAGAAATCAATTAAGGCATGCTCCTCACTTCAATTCCTCACAAGATGATGCAGAACCGGTGCACCTGCACTACTGTGCTCTTAAGATCCCACGAACTTTAAGGTTCGTTACGTGGTGGATTTGCTGGGGCTTCTCATGCATTTTTTCGGAAATGCGATGAGAAAAGAGTTTGCTAGCCAGTTTAAATTCAAACCCACCCCAAATTTCGTTACGTGGTGGAGATACGTGGGTCTTTTCATTTCGTACAGGAATGAAAAGAGTTTGTTAGCCAGTTTCAATTTAAACCCACCCCAATAGCTCTTTACGTGGCTTCTCATCCATTTCCTCGGAAATGCGATGAGAAAATAGAATGTTATCTAGTAGAGGTTTCAACAATCAGTTTTAAATTCAACCCCACCCCAAAATGTTGTTCACTTATGTAGTTTTTTGGCATGTCCTTGCCAAAATTAATTTTGAAAATACATAGGGCTTAAAGGTTTTAAAATTAATGGGGGGAGAAAAATTTACTTGTGCCATGATAGATGTCGAGCTTTCACCTTGCTGATGAACTCGACGAAACATTAGATCAATTATTAGATATAGCACGAGGGACTACAAGTTTTAATTTAGATGTCAGCGGTCCAGCTGCAAGTTCCACTCCCAAGTTTAAACGTAGCCCAATCTTAACTAGACGCCTTCAGCGACAATTATTGGAAAAACAGAAATGTGAACCACAATTAGAGCAACAAGATCAGGATATTAGAGATTTAGACCAAACACAATTCGCAACGATGGCTCAGTCGCAGTTTGTTCCCCCAACTATTTTAGAGGGTATCCCATTTCAGGGGATAGCCGGGGAGGATGTATCAAAATTCTTAGATAAAGTGGATAGCCTTGCCATACTAAATGGATGGAACAGTACCCGTAAGCAGGATTTATTCCCAGCCCTTCTGGCCGGACCAGCGTTACGATGGTACCAGACTTGGAAAGATGGTACAGAAAATCAAGAAGTTTCTTACGAGGAGATACGGAAAAAAATTAAGGATGAATTTACAGGGTCCTTGGATCAATTCCAGATCGAGGAACAAATTCGATATAGATTACACAAGGAAACTGAGCCAGTTACGAATTATGTTCGGGACAAACAATTACTTCTACTCAAGGCAGACCCCAAAATGAGTGTTCAACAACAGATCAAACAGATCATATTAGGATTGCAGGTGGATTACATGAAAGATATCCACCATAAAGAGTATGAGTCCGTGCATGGGTTACTTTAGGATTTAAAATCCTTTGAAAAACTTCAGTTCTTGATGAGGCAGCGCAAGCTGAAAGAACTGAGGTACGAAGATCAAAGGGATAGTTTATTCTCTCCTTTGCATAATACACCAACTTTTCCGCAACAGCAGCAGATTTTACTGCAGAGTAACAATCTGGCTGCTGCTGAGTCTGCGCAATCGCGACCCACTTCAGACATTGAGGCAAAATTCAAAGCCTTGCAAAAGGAGGTTGAGCAATTAAAATTATCTAATAATCCTCAAAATACCAAAGTTCAAGTCCAGGCTCAGGAAACTGGTCTGGAAGCGAGATTAGCCAGTCTCACTTTGAGATTGGATAGCATGGAGGATCAAAAACAGAACCCTGGCACCGACTCATCTACTCCAAAACAATTTAGATAATCTTATTATAGGGATAGCTATCAGTCAGGTAATAATTATAGAGGCTCCTATCGGGGTAACAATAATAGACGACAGTACAATAGGGGGTACAGGAATGGACGCAATAATAATGGTAGCAACTCAGATCGCAATAGGCGATATGGCAATACCCAACAATGGCGAGGACGTGGAAACTTCCGTGGACAGAACTCGCGGGGTTCCTCGTCTTCAGCAGGGCGAGGCCAGGAAAACAGGGAAGAGCAACGGGGGAGACCACGCTGCTCTATTTGTAATTACCCTAATCACACAGCAGCCACTTGTTTTCAGAACACGGAGGCTTTAAACGAACAGTGACTGCCCATAGAAGAGACGTATGCGCAGATTTCGTTGGCAAACAAATATCAGTCTCTACTTTCCCCTATGAGGAATTAATTTAACGCAGTGTTAGGGGGACAACGTCAGAGGTTTCTTGTGGATTCCGGAAGCCAAGTATCAGTTACCAGTGATCGAGGCATTCCTTCAACCGCCAAACGTTTTAAAATTCATACGACCATAAGGGGAGTAGCAAAAGAACAAATTGAAATTAAAGAGATTGTCTTGTTAACATTTGCAATAAACGGCCGCAATTTTACCCATCCTTTTCGGATGATTCCAAATTTTGAACATGGGACAATCCTAGGAAATGATTTTTAAAGAGCTCATAAGGCAAATTTGGATTTTGATCAAAATCGACTCACATTGAGGAGATTTGGTACTCCTCCGCGGAACCAGTTAAGGACTGAACACAGAAAAACCTTTGACGTTTCCATAAAAGTTGCTAGTCTGATCAGGGATTTATATGTGCCGGAATTTGTAACTTCCAGACAACTTAGAATCAAACCTAGATCTCATTTGTGTATTCCTGTCAAATTGACAAATTCTAATAATCAAAATTTAACTTATTTGGAACCAGATTTTAACTTTCAAATGGACACAGGCTTAATGGTGCCTCGAGCCATTGTAAATCCGGAGTCATTTTTAATTTGGATTACTAATCCAAATTCTTACCAAATTAAAATTAGGAAAGGGGCACGCTTAGGTACCGCAGAGGCATGGCAAAATCCAGTACCAGCTTCGCGTCATACTGCAGATGACGGAGGACCTAATGTTATAGTGACCAAGGAGACTGGCACCGTGACAAAACCAGTGCACGACATTAGTAAATTTGACATAAATCCAGCATTAGAACCCGATCAGAAGTTGCAACTTAGACAATTATTAGAGAAGTATGTAGATGTATTTTCTTGGTCTGAGAAAGACATTGGTTGTGCCACTAATTATACGCATCGTATAAAGTTAAAGGACGATTCGGAATTTCACGTCCCAGATTACCCTATACCAGTTCACCTGCGTAAGGAAATTAATCAGCAAATTGACAACTTGCTAGAAGCAGGGGTCATCAGTCCTACAACATCACCGTACAATTCACCAGTTTTTCTTGTTAAGAAGAAATCAGGAGCTTATAGCATGGTGCAAGATTTTCGATTGCTGAATGCCAGGTCCGTTTTCGGCGCAGTTTCAATTGGAAACATTTCAGAGATATTGCACAATATGGCCGGTAAGAGCTACTACTGTAGTGCTGATTTGAAACAAGGATTTTTTCAAATTCCATTAGCGGAAGAATCGAAAAAGTACACTGCTTTTACTATACCAGCCAGGGGACAATTTGCGATGAATTTTACACCTATGGGACATGTGACTTCTTCTGCGGCAATGACCCGATGTGTTCAGCTCGCTACAGCAGGGATGAATGATAATAACTTTGCCTTTTATATCGATGACATGTTTGTTTTTGCCAATACATTTAAGGATATGTTGGTGAATTTAGAGAAAAGGTTTCAATGTTTACTATCTGCCGGATTGAAACTGGCTGTACCTAAATGTTCATTTGGATACTACGAGACAATTGCCTTGGGCCACAATGTGGGCAAATATGGCTATCGTATAAGCGATAGAATACTGTCATCCATTAAGAATTATAAAGTTCCCACCACCACGAAGAAGGTTAAAATGTTTTTAGGTCTTTGCAGCTACGTGAGGAAATATGTCAAGAATTTTTCTGGCATTGCATCACCATTACAAGGTTTAATTCGTAAGGGCAAACAATTTACATGGGGTCCTGAACAACAATCAGTGTTTGAGAAATTAAAGGAAGCACTAATTACTGCACCTGTTTTGTTACCGTACGATCCAGCGAAGAACACCAAGGTTTTCACCGATGCTTCATCTCATGCGGTCAGTGGCGTATTAATACAGCCCAATGCAGAAGGAGAGTACTTGCCATGTGCGTACTGCAGTAGAACATTGACGGACACTGAAAAAAGATTGAGAGTTATTGAGCAAGAGTTAACAGCAATTTTATATGCTTTCAAATCATTTAGATTTTTTCTTGTTGGGCGCCATTTTGATTTATATACGGACAATAAATCTATTACGTACATTAGGACATCCCGTAATTTGAGCTCAAAGCTTCTTTGATGGAGCAACCTTTTGGAGAATTTTTCATTTACTCCGATCCATGTTAAAACTACGGAGAACATCGCCGATCCCCTCAGCAGGGAATGTGGAGAAAACATAGAGGATGGCAACACTGAAGAGGACATTCCCGAACCCAGGACACTTACTTTATTTGATGCAACCACAGATGTTGCGGAACATCAGAGACAGGATTCATTTTTTGGCCCAATTATTAAAGTTTTGGAGGACTCAGACAGGGATGATGGAACATTACCTTTATACATCCAGAGGCAGGTCTATCATCATGTGTTGGAAGATGGATTATTATATAGACAGCAGAAATTAGGAGCTACTACCAACAAATTATTATGCATTCCAATGACGTTACGCGATTCTGTCATTGAGACACTCCACGCTTCACCCATAGGAGGTTCTCATCTTGGATTTACCAAATGTTACAACGTTGCATTACCACGAATTTATTTTCCAAATATGAAGTTATTTAAGCAGAGGAAAATTAGGGAATGTATTACATGCCAGCAGAATAAACGCCGTCCAGGTCTACCAGCAGGGGAACTGTGCACTTTTCCCTCACAGAAGCCATTTCAGCGGATTTGCCTGGACTTTTCAGGTCCATATCCTCCCTCATCCAATCTTCGTCATCGATACATAATCGCTGCAACAGATTTTGGGACACGCTATTTAATAGCCAAACCAGTTGCAGATTGTACGGCCAGTACAGCAGCTGAATTTGTGTATGAGGAAATAGTGTTACGCTACGGAACTCCACAGGATATTTACACCGATCGCGGATCTGCATTCAAATCTAAGCTTTTCCAGGAACTTGGCAATAAACTGGGAATAACAATCATGTTTTCGCCAGTCGGCTTACATAACTTAATAAGTCTTTCTGAACGGAACCACGGCGTATTACAGAGTATAATGAAGTGTTACGTTAATTCAAAACATACTGATTGGGTCCAATATTTACAGCCAAGTGTATTCAGTTATAACACTGCGAGGAATCAGAATTTGCGGTATAGCCCATTCTTTTTAGTACATGTATTCCAACCTACTTTGCCCTGGGAGCTGGCATTACACACACCAAGCTGTGAAAATGTGGAGAATGATGTACGGTTCCGAGTATTGGAAAAAGCAAGAACCAATGCTACGGATAATTTAGCGAAGCGACATGTTGAAGTAAAGAAGTATTATGATCGAAAGAGGAAGCAGATCAAATTTCAACCAGGTGATAAAGTATTAATTTTTGACAGCACCCAGAAAATTGGAACCGCACGGTGCTTTTCAGGTATTTATAAAGGCCCAGCCACATTATTCGAGAAGAGAATCCTAATAAATACCTGGTGGAATTTCAAAACAAGCGCGGAAAGACATTAGTGGACTCTATTGCCGTCCAGAGACTCAAAAAATACAATGCGCCAGATGACGGTGAAGGCGAAGAGAACTTGGCAGGTCAAGATGTAGATGACGATCATCAAGAGGACAACGCGGACTCACGCAGGGATAATGGTCACTAAAAATGAAAATTTATATAAGTAACAGGGTTAACATTTTTAATTTCACTTGCGTGACATAATAATAAGTTATAATAAAATAGCACTAATAATATTAAAGATTAAAAGCAGACTTATTATTTAATAATGTGCTTTAGGCACAAAAGTTTTTTTTTGCAGTATGTAATAATACTCGCTCAGCGAATACATCACTAGAATTTTATAGTTACTCTTCAGAAGAAGGTATATTATTATATTAGCAAAGTTTATTTTTAAGCGCCAGTTATGAGAATATTTATATTATATGAATATGTAGACGTCGACGTCAAGATTTTTTTGCGCTCCAATAACAAGTATTTTCCTTCGGATATTGGATAGCTACCGATAATCCTGGAAATCCATTCTGCCATCGCAGAATGATAATGAGTAAACCACAACGGTTTTAGTTCCTAACTTTGCCACAATAATATGCTAAGCATATTTTAGAATGAGTTGAGAGAATTAAAGATTCTTCAAGTTTTAGTGATGTTAGTATTTTAATGCATTTAAAGATCGCATAAGTAATAATTATTATTTTATTTCAAGTAGTCAGGAGTAAATCAGACTCAATTTTTTCCTTACCTTGTACCTCAGTACGGTTCGATTGATTTTAAGTATTTAAATATAAAGTTAACACCTGAAATTAAATAAGATAAGCCAGTAAAATTTAAAATAAGTTAAACAGTGCTAATAAATTTAAAGGATAAATAAATTATATCAAATAAATAAAATACGCAGATAAATTGAGCCTAGAGACAGAAATAATTAAAAGCTGAGTTAAAATATCTACTAATTTAGACTAGGCAGGCTTAAAGTACGTGTTAGCTTTGAAGAACTGTTTGTTTTGATTGCCTAAGCAACATGAAAATCATTGCGATTTTAGCTATTTTAAACGGATTTCTTCCATACGTAAAAGCTTCTAATTTTATTTATGTGTTGAACAAGTCCTTTGACTATCCTTATAATATAATTACAATTTTATTATTAACAGCATTTATTGTTAGTATTTTTATAATTTTCATTATCTGTTATTTTCAATGTCAACGCAAGAAATCTATTACTTATGACCATGAGTGTACCAACGAATTACCGTTAAGCAAACTTAATAATGATCCACCGTCCATTGATCAGATTTACGATGATGTTGCACCGATTGTTGAAGTGGTACCATTGAAAACAATAAATCCGCCACTGCCGCCTCCACTGCCTCAATCCATTATTATTCAACCTAGGGTACAACAAGAAGTTCAAGATGTATCCAGAAATATTTCAGTCACTAAAGACGACAGTATAGATTTGCCGAAGAATATTGTATCCGTTAAAGATAGAGTTCAGAAATTTGCCATAAGCAAGGGTCCTAATTTTGTTCAAAAAAGTCGCAAAATGGAAAGTGAATTGCCTATTTCACACTGTGTTCAGCCAGTTGTAAAAGTTAAAGAGTTATTTGCGAATCAGTCACCAGTAAAAGTCGAGAAAGTTTCAAGTTTTACTTTAAATGCAGAAAGTAAGCCAAATTCTCAGGTTCCCGAACCTGTTGTATCGTTTACAGACTATAATTTTACGACTTCACGTTCGTCTAGAATTTTTATATTCATTACGATTCAAATTTTAAGTATAATTCATTTTTTAGGTTTAAGTATACTTTATGCAAGGTTTATTAGTCATTTGTTTTGCTAACAGCTTCCCAAGTCTTGTTTTTGTACGAGCAGGGAAGTGTTCCAGTAAACACGCTGTCGCAAGCGCAACGAAGTTCTCTCTCTTTCCATCCCATTTATGACGTAATTTAAGTCCTTGACGTAATTTCAGATTTTCGCAGCGCTTACTAGACCTTGTTTGTAGTAATTTAAAGTTTTGTACACATTAACGCGTCATGTTGGTAGTCAGCGAATCATGGCGTTGCATTTTCTTCCTCCGTTCCTTTGCTCGCTGCCCGAAGCAGCGATTTTCCCCCTCTACCTCTCCGACCGCACCCCGAACGTACCCGAAGATGTCGCCCGAACACGCCGGCAAGCGAGCCTACGATTTTCTTCGCTGTAGAGAAATTAAGTTCAGTCCTTCCAAGTGACTACGAAAATGCAAACTTTGCACAACTTAGAATTTTTGAGGTCAGCAAATTCCTTTTCCGCACTGAAGCTCTCTCCCGAGTACTTTGAACACGCTGGAAGATTAGAAAACACTTAGCATGGAAATTATTACAACCAGTGGCGTTCGTTCATTAAAATTTTATGGGATCAGTTTAGTTCCGCATATAGCCATTAGAATTTGATTTTCACGATAGAACTTCATGTCAACAATGTTAGGGATATTTTGTTCTATATAGATAAATTTAACCATAAAACGTCGCATTTATGTACTTCAGACTAATCACGACCAATAATTTTACAAAGGAACAACAAGACGAATTTTTTGGGTTTTTCTCGCAAAATTTTCCCGTTTTTCATAGAGATATTTATAGTAAGTAAATTTTTTTGGGAAATCGACGTACATTTGGCAATTTTAGCACTTTATGCACATAGAGTAATCAAAATCTGTCAGCAACATGCCCAGGCTAAGCCTCGGTGATTGGCACAGGCATGTGCGGCAAAAGTCGCCACGGCATCGTTAGCCTTTCCAAATTTAAACAGTGTGGTTTACCACAAATGTTATAATTTGAGAAATTATTATTATTATTAATATTTATTATTAGGAAATTTAGCTCATTTACCCAATTTGCACCTTATTTGACACTGCAGCAATAAATTCATTACTTCTTACTGATTAACTTCACGTTAATTTTAGTACAGTAGGTAATATTAGTAATTTGTATTTATATTCTAATATATTGCATAACTATTCTCGATCTATTTTTTTTGGACAAACCTAAGGGATTGACACACCATTCTTATGTGAGTCAAGTATAATTTTCCGCGGTGGGTCTGTTTACACGACCAAGTGATTTCAGGTATACGGCGGACTCAAGAAGTTTTGAGTGCTTAAATTTCTTTTGTTTAAAGAAAACTTGAAATTGAGAAAGTTTTTCATTATTTTTATTGTGTTTAAAATTTGAATATCACCTTTTTAATTCCCTAATGCCATATTTGTTACCACCTGGAGTTTCAACGAAACTCAGAAGTAGCATTTACTGAAAATTTTGTTTTATATTGCATTATATTGAACCACGGCAAATTGCACCGGCCTATCATTTCTTAGGAGGCCTTTAGACCCTTGTCAAAGCAACCTTTTAGCACTCTAATAGCTTGCCTTGCGCAACTCAAATTTTATATATTTATTTTAAGTGTTCACAACATAATAATTTTTTACATTTAAACAGAATTTAGAACATGCTTGCAACACTTACTTTTGTTTATTAATTTTACATTTTGTAATTTTGAAGTGAAGTCTATTACTGACAATAAATTATTTCAGTTTATTAGAACACGTAATGGTATTTTAATATCAGGTTCAGGTCAATTTATTGTTATTCAGAATTTGAATAATAATTTGAACACGCACAGATCAATTCAGCTTAACGAAGGGCAATCTATATTTTTTAATTATCAGGATTTTTCGCAGATTATTGTAGATCAACAAATTTTACATACAAGAATTTTAGCTTTCGAACAAGTAAAAATGAAAGAAATTGAATTACTACCTAATATTCCCAAGAATTTATCTGATTTCACTATTCCCCAATGGACTCCGCTTGAACTTGCCTTAAAGCAACTTAATCAATTAGTAAGGGCATCTCATTTCAGGAATTAGTTTTAAACCCTTTGCCCATGTCTATATTAGTTTTTGTTATTTGGAATGTTTTATTAACCGCAACCCTAGGATATTATTTGTATAAATATTATCAGTTTTCTAAACAGGTTCACTCGGAGCATCACGGTAATAATTAATAGTTTAAGGCAACACATTAATCATGGACATTAATATTTTAATTACGGTTGGATATTTTATTTCAATTTTCCTTATTTATTTTCAAAGAGTTATGGCAATTATTTTATCTATTTATTTAATTTATTTTATTTTGATGGGACAATTTAATTTCATTTTAAAGAAAAGGCAATGGAAATAAGTTGGTATTGTATACTTGCATGAACATGAATTATACATTTCCTATCCTTCACTATTTCCTTTCTTTGTCATAATTTTCCCTCTATTCAACCTAACCTGTCTATACGGAACGCCATGGACAAGCAATGCCTACACCATCCATGGGCATTTTTCATGACGGACATCCGCAGGCAGTCTACTATTACCAGGCAGAAAGACTTATTACCATACTACAAGGAGACATGCAGACATTTCTAATTATTACTACAAGGAGACTACCTTTTACAGGAAGGATGTAATCAACCATACATTTCCCAGTATAGCGGACTATACATTATCAACGACACCTAGTGATGGAGCTAGATAAAATTTCCCTCCACACTGTTTGCAGTTCAAACAACAACTTTTCCCCATCTCCCAAGTTCTACGGGTAATTTACCACATTTTTTACATTGCCCCAATGCAGTCAAGACGACAAGCAATCCAGAAAGAAGAAGAAGCATAGAAAACATACATTCTACAAACAGCAGTTCCAGTCACAAACAATAATTACAGAATTGTGCTACAGTGTTTCTACACATACACCTGCGAGCTCCTATCATGTGTATCTATTTGGTCATCTAACATGCATTATGGGAAACAATACTTTTCCATAGCCCTTATACACATTTTCGGGTTTTGTGCCATGCATGAGAACCAGTTTTATATGCATTCAAGTTTACATTATACTACAAGGAAGCGACAAGCGCCAGTGGTGTCAATTGACCAGTGCTAGCATCAATTAGTGCATAATTTTTTTAAGATGAAATTTTGCACTTTGAATAAATAAACAGACATGCAAGCAATAAAAGCACTTTCGAACATCTTAGAAAGCATGCTTTAGTGCCAATATTTTATGCATATGTTTGTCGCATGCAGTTATTATTGTTTTTTTTGTTTTCTTTTCTTCTCACCAACATGGAATATCAAAAGCGACACATTTGTTCGCAGAATATTTTTTGATATTTATAACTCGAGAACATAGTTTTTGACACTTGCAAGATTATTAATTTTTGTGTGCAGTCATACAAAGGTATTCACCAAGCCATATATATGTATGCAGTGTACAGATTAACGTAGAAAAGAAAATTGAACGCTATATTTATGTTTTTACCAGCGACAGTTTTCAGTGTAACTAATTATATGCAGCGAATATTGTATAATAATACACTGGAATGTGCAACGTAGCCGTGCAAGTTCATATATTTAACGACATCAGGAGTGAAGTGGCTACGCAGTTCGTAAAACATACTACACTTTGATATGATCAAGCTTTCACACAGACAAAACAGAGAGATGTATGTATTGTGACAGTGTTCTACATGCCTACTTACGTTTTTACTCACTTGTGCACCTTTTTAAGGTGTTGTAATTTATTTGAAGAGTCTTTATCGAGTGGCAATATAAACAAACATTGTGAATTACGTTTCTCCCTTGCGAAGACGCTCCAGCCATTTGCTTCGCTTGGCGACACAGTGTATAAACCGCTTGCTTAGGCATCACAGACTATTGACTAAGTGATCACGCAACGAGCAATTCTACATAATAAACATTACGTACGCACAAATGTGGTACATTAAGAGTTTTATCGCTTAACGACACGAACTTTTGTGATTTCTAGTCTTATAATAGTACATAATACTGTTTTTTACATCGTATAAACATACGAATTTGTTATTATTAGGGGTATTTTTCATTATAATGTTTAGGGAATGAAACTTTTTCTTTCGGGATGCGGCAAACAAGAGACAGTTATGTTTGTTGGTTTCTTATTTTGTATATTTGGTTTTTTTAAGAAAATACATGGAATTGGCGAACCTGGGTCATGTCAAGCTTTGCGATTTGACTTTTAAAGTTTCAAAGGAGAAAATTTTTCTCCCCGCGGCAGAACGTAACAATCCCTAACATTGTATGTTTATTTTATTAAGTCTCTGAACGCTTCATGTTGACTAGAGCATTCACTTGTTTTTCTCAGCTGTCTCAAGCCTCTTAGGCATGTTTACTATGCATTGTTTTGTGCCATGCAAACCTCCTGAGCATTCAGGAAACAGGTAATACTTCTGGTTATGGTGTCAGCGGTTTGCATGGTAGCAATTATTATAATCACACGATTCGGCGATTCGGCATCGAGGAAGATCTCGATGGCCAGGGAATATAGAGGTGAGACAAGCTGGGAAGTGACTGGACTTTTGGAATTGAGTTGGTAGAGAGAGGTGGTCAGCAAGGCAGGAGGTCGTTAGTGGAAGCACGCTTTGGTCAGCATAAGAGAGAAGCTTACAGAGGACTTCGCTATTTTCATTCAGCTAAAGACTTCAGATAGACAGGTAATTATCCTACACCCAGCCATGATACAGGTTCAACGGTTCGCAAAACCCAGCGAGTGACCATTGTCTTTTCAGTAGTTTAATTCCTTTGTGTAATTTGTACCTTTCGCTTGCCAAGCGATAACTCGTCATGCTAATGACGAGTGGTCTCATCAAGAGGATGAATGATGAGTAGTTTACATCACCCAATCAATTAACTGGTTAACCTTCTAGGTGCTCTTAAGATCCCACGAACTTTAAGGTTCGTTACGATACGAAATTTAATATTTTCAAACTTGTTTTAGTCGGCCCCCGTACTGGAGTGGTTAGCACATCGGGCTACGACACCAGGGGCCCTGGGTTCAATCCCGGCCTTGGCCTGGATGTTTGTGAGTGTCCATTAATCAATTTTATCATATCATCACTCATCCCCATCTTGGCAAATTAGCAAAAAGTGGTGCAAGAAACGAATTAAAATAAAGGAAATAAATAAATCTATCGTTCCTTATAATTCGACATTGATTTCAGCAATATCAATTTCCAACGATGTAGTTTGTCCTGCAATTATCAGGCAAGTTATATTTAGGAAATCTATTGTTTCTAGATGTTACTGTCACATAATGCTTCCAAATTAGTTTGAGCTTTTACATTCCTGTGATTTGGCATAAGCAAGTGGACAAAATTTTAAAAAAAACTACGACAAAAAGTCACATTTAAAAATTAATATACGATAGGTGAAATGACTTTTCTTAGCCTCGTTACAACACTGTATTTCATAACCAAATAATTTTGATTGTGAACTCTAATAATGTATTCAGCAATGTATGAACTTTGTTCGGCAACACACAACGAAGTGTTTTTTGCAAGGTTTTTTAGTAAGGCCGTATAAACAGCATTTCGATAAATTTTCAGAAAAATTCTATCTACTATATGTCATTCGGTTTTCTCTAAATTTGCTCTGAAAGACCTCCAGGACTGCACCTGCACCCTGGCTCTGAGTAACTGACAGTCATCTTGAAACGAGCAAAGGGGCAATGTGTTTTCAAGCCGTTTCTATTGATGGTGCACTGGTAATGCTGCCACCTTTTTCTCAAGGGTCCCGAATTCATGTCCGGTGAAGGCACATATTTGCTTGGATTCTGTCCAAACCCGATTAGGTTTAAACGAATTCTCTTCATTCTTGGGACTTAAATCAATGCTTTAATTATTTCCATCAGTATTCAGAAAACGTCACCCACCATTCAGTTACTCTGTACGCATTACTGTGCGGAATTTACTTCCAATTCCCAGTTTTCCTTTAGTGCACCGCCATGCGTAACAAAGTGGGTAGCACGCCACAAGTTCTTAGTTCGATTCCCGACATGGGAATTGGGGTTCTTTGTGAGAGTCTCATCTTCAATTTCATCACTCATTCTTTTCTTCGCGATTAGCCAGAAGTAGCAGAAAAGCAAAGTAAAATAAACCCAATTAATCAGTGAATCAAACTTTTCAAGGGCCTTTAATCAGATAGTTTCTTAACCTTTTTCAGTTCGGGACCCAACCTGAAGGATATTACACTTCACGGAACCCACAAGTATGGGTGACGGCAGAATTACTTGAAGGGGTGTGCACCCAGTTTATAATAGTAGGTGTTTTTGCTCACATCGAGTTATTTACGAAGCCCTCTTTTACGCATGCTTAAACAAATTTCACATACTTCATTCTAGAAAAGTGCCATACATATATCATTTTAAAGGCTGGAAATGAGAGATGCCGGTGAAGAGCAATGGTAGGGTGCGCATAACTGAAATGTAGAGCTTAGACTACGGACAACACGGGTTGAACTTAAAATATTGAAACAATATATACTAGTATTTTAAATGTAATAGTTTTGTAAGACAGTAATTAAATTCTCAAGCCCGACTTCGCTACCCACCAAACACCCTCTCGGGACCCAGCTGTGGGTCGCGCCTCATAGGTTGAGAAACGATGCGATACAATGCTTTATTCCCCCTAGCACTTGTGGCGGACAGAAACAAGTTTGGGAAGAATGCTTCTGCAAGCTGTGTCAGTGCATGGCGCCTCGAAGTCTGGAGAAGGGTCGTCGAAGGGTAGGAAGCAAGGAAGGAAAAAGAAAACGCTTGCTTCTACAAATTAAACTTGAAATAGCGTAATTTTACTTGAATTCTCTTAGTTTAAGTTTGCAGCTGCAGCAGTAGGCAAGTTGTCTATCACTATGTTTATAATTATGCCATATGCAATACAAAATTTGAGAATTGAAAGAAAATCGCTAAGGAGACCGAGGACAACCGTAGAATATAAAATAACACCGCGTACTTCACGACAACATAAAGGGGATAAGGTGTATACAACCTCTCACCTCTCAGAAAGCAAGTTCAAGAGAAGTACAATCAATAAACGATTTTTCAAACCCATATATTTTATCTTTGTATGCTTTTTATGGGTATGCCCAATGATATTTTGTCCCGAAAATACACACACTTTTGTCTCACTATTTTTCCTGTTGTATTTTCTGTTACAATGGAAATATTACGGGACGGTTTCCTTAACTTCATAACATTCACTAAAGTTCCATCCGATCACGATCATACCATTACAAAGCTTCCCTTGCAACCTCCCACGAATAAGTGGTGAGATTAACAGCCTACAGAGCAAGAGGTAAGCGGGTTCAACGCTGGTTAGGCATAGACGATTCATTGTGTTTGTGCGATTTTCATGATATTACTTCATCATTCTACGGTGAAGAGAAACGTAAAATATCTAAAATGGGACACAGAAATAGAAGAAACTCTCCCCATTAAGCGTAAAATAACCTATGAAATTTAAATTTATTCATGGGCGGATTAACTGGGAAATGAGATACTTTCGCCCAAAGTGCCTCAAAATGTTGTTATATATTGGGTGGCCGAGTGACATGAAGAAAGTATCAGCCCTTGTACCCCCATCGGAGTAGAGGCCGGTGATCCTCTACGACTAGGGAACAACATTCTTCTTTATAGTTCACTTTGTTCACAGATAGGTTGATCGAGACTGGATTCAAATTTAAATTCAAATTTTCTTTATTAAAGGGCGAGGTTCAGCCTGTGGTTCTTCTCCCACCTAACCCCGTTTGACATTTACCTAGTGTACATAAACAAAATCATAAAAAAGAGAAGAAAATACAATAAAAAAATAAAAAAATAAAATGGTTACAAGGAAAGAAAAAGTCGAGATTTTTAAAAAAATCAAGACAACACGTAAAAAAGAAAGAGAAAAAAATACATTCACGCACACACACACACACACACACATTAAAACACATATACTAAACATTTCTGAGCAGGACATTCACGCACGGATGTTGAGATTGATGTACATGATTATGGTAGTTTTGTGAGGTACGATAGAACAACGCATACATAAATATTACAATATAGTTGTAGATTTGTCAAGGATTGGATTGGATTGGCGAGGCTCGTATTTAATCTAAACTGTATTGTGTAGTGTTACTCGTGGGAGCTTGAACAGAGATATTGCTCATCTAACAAAAAATTCTTTAGTTTATTCTTAAATTTGTTAGGACTGGGGAGGGAGGTAATGGAGGGCGGAAGTTCATTCCATGTTTTTGCCGCTGAAAGTGTAAAAGAGAGTGTTTGAAGAGTTCAAGTTTCGCTGTTCCTCTTGTTTTGTAGTTGTGTATTTCCCTTCTGGTTTTTAGTTTCTCGAATAAATTTTCGGGGATTTTTTTATGCAAGAGATTCTGTATAAAGCAACAGAAATGAAGTGTGCGACGTCTGTTCGTGTTTAGCATTTTGTTCTCGTTCAAGGTTGGAAGAATATGATCGAATTTTTAATGTTATAAAGCGTAAACACGAATTTTGAACTTTTTGAATTTTTACTTTATTTCGAACAGACAAGTTTGCACCGTATACTATATCACAGTAGTCTAGAAGAGGGAGAATCAGTGTTTGCACAAGTTTCATTTTAATATTTGTATTTAAGTATTCATTAAATTTATAGAAGGATCTTAGTGCTGCGTAGGCTTTCTTAGTTTGCTCTTGAACATGAAGGTCCCAGTTCAAGTGTTCGTCTAACATAACTCCTAAATTCTTTATACTTTTGAATGTGGAATTTCGGATGTCTCTATTTTGACGCGTGGATTATTCGGGTTTGTCATTGCGAGGCTATTCTTGGAACCCATGACGGTGAACACCGACTTTTGCGGATTTATTTTCAGACCATTTGCATTACACCAGGTATTGATGGCTGCCAAATCTTTGTTAAGTAATGCTATTGCATAATCTGGTGATTTTGGTGGAAATGGGATTTGAATTTGGGTGTCATCTGCATAAAAGTGTACGGTACTATGCTCTATGTTGGTTTCTAAATGTGCTGTGAAGATTGTATATAGGAGAGGAGCTAGAATTGATCCTTGCGGAACGACAGTTTCTAGCTGAAGCGTGTTCGAGAGAGAGGGTGTGGCAGTTTTTAGGAACACGTTCTGTTGCCTGTTTGTCAAGTACGATCTGAACCATTTGAGTGCGGGGTGTGAAAAATTATAATATTTCAACTTTCTTAAGAGTACGTCGTGATAAACCTTGTGAAAAGCCTTTGTCAGTTCCAGTGAAACCAGAGCAACTGTCATATCCTTGTCCATTGAACGAAATATATCATCCGTGACTTTTGGGAACGCCGTCGCAGTGCTGTGAGCAGGGCGGAAGCCCGATTGGCATTTCGGAAGGAGATTGAGGCTGTTCACATGATTTCTAACTTGATTGTAAACAATTTTTTCGGTGATCTTGGAAAGGGTGGGTAGTAGACTTACAGGACGAAGATCGTTTAAGGATGATGTTACTTTTTTCTTAGGTAGAGGGATCACGCACGCTGTTTTCCAGCTGATTGGATATTGTCCAGTCCGAAAGGAGAAATTTATTATGTTTCAGGTCACTTAAGATAAACGGAAGTGATAGTATGAGCATTTTTATTGTTATTCCATCATTGTCAGAGGCATTGGATCGTATATTATTTACTGCTTTAATTGTGTCATATTCACTGATTTCTTTAAGATGAAATTGTTGTGCACTTTCATTAAATATTTTGGAGTTAAAAAAATTACTGGTTTTATTTAAGACTGATTTCGAACAGTCGGCCTCACGACAGATGTTTGAAAAATGTTCGTTTTTTTTATCTACGTCTCGTATATCAGAAGGTATTTCATTATTAGTAGTTTCACTATATACTCCCCACGCTTTGTGTTTGCTCCACAGGTCTTTGTTGTTTTTATTAGATCGTAGGTGATGGTTAAAGAATGCTTTCTTCTCTTGTCGTTGCACCGTAGTTGTAAAGTTTCTTAGTTCCTTGTAGTGTTCCCAGTTGTAGTTTGTCTTTTCGCGTTTATATTTTAATAAAGCTCTGTCGCGGAGTTTCATGAGTAATTTCGTGTTTTCGGATATCCACGGAACACTTTTATGCTTAACCGGTTTAGTGTGGAGAGGTGCATGTTTGTCAAAAAGGTGGATAATATTGGTAGAGGTATACTGTACCGTATCTTCGATGTTGTCGTAGCTGTTAATTTGTGCCCAATCAATTTTTGCAGCATCATCATCAAATTTATCTACGTCTCGTATATCAGAAGGTATTTCATTATTAGTAGTTTCACTATATACTCCCCACGCTTTGAGTTTGCTCCACAGGTCTTTGTTGTTTTTATTAGATCGTAGTTGATGGTTAAAGAATGCTTTCTTCTCTTGTCGTTGCACCGTAGTTGTAAAGTTTCTTAGTTCCTTGTAGTGTTCCCAGTTGTAGTTTGTCTTTTCGCGTTTATATTTTAATAAAGCTCTGTCGCGGAGTTTCATGAGTAATTTCGTGTTTTCGGATATCCACGGAACACTTATATGCTTAACCGGTTTAGTGTGGAGAGGTGCATGTTTGTCAAAAAGGTGGATAATATTGTAGAGGTATACTGTACCGTATCTTCGATGTTGTCGTAGCTGTTAATTTGTGCCCAATCAATTTTTGCAGCATCATCATCAAATTTTTCCTTATTGAAATTTGAGAAATTACGGTATGTGACATAATGTTTTCCTCTTTTCGGTTTTCCAATGGCAATGGTGACACTTACCATGCAGTGATCTGAGTTTCCGATAGGTACGGTTACATTTGATGAACGTACAATGGCAGGGTCATCTGTTATTACGACATCCAGGAGTGATTCGCTATTTTCCGTTATTCTAGTTGGTTTATTGATAATTTGCGTAAGGCCGACAGAATTAAGAATTGATTGAAAGTATTTTGTCTCCGGTTTGTGTGGCGAAAGAAAGTCTATGTTTTCTCCTAAAATAATCAATTTGTCAATACGCGGGAAAACTTCAGAGATTACGATAATTTTTTGTTCGATATATTGGGTGCTTTGTAATTCCCGATTATTCCCAGGGTTGTGTTTCGAATCTTTATCGCTATGTTCATAATTTCAAATTTATCGTTAGTTTCATAATTGGTGGATGTTGAAAGGACTTTGGCATTTAAGTCTTCGCGATGATATAAGATAAAACCACCTCCACCCTTCGTAGTCCTGTCTTTTTTGATGCCGTGTAACCAGGGATAGCGAAAGAGGACGTGGGCGCTTCGTCACACGACCAGCTCTCGGTGATTAGGAGGAAGTCGGGAGGGCACTCGCGCGTGATTGTTATTAGTTCCTCTAATTTTGTCCGCGACAGAGACCTGACGTTAGCCTGTGCGAGGGTGAGGAGGGGTGGTTGGTCTTTCCCTGAAAGGCGATGACCAGGGGGGAGGGAACCGTTTCTTGCGGTTGCGTCACGTGATGTCGTTGACATAGAAGGCATATTTGCAGAGAGGATCGGACAGGGGTACCATTTGTTGAGATTGGGACCAGGAGGGGTAACTGTTTTTATCAAGGCAGTCGGTTGTCTTTCTTCTTAAAAACGACCTAAAAACATTGAATACTATTTGGTGTTTTAAAAATAGATCAGGCTGGAGGGATGAAAAGAAGAGAGTGTACGAGTACTTACATGCTGCCTCCTTGTAAAAACTAGCCTCGCCAAACCTCACACAGTTTAGCAGTTAACATCTTCACATTTTTAAGCACCTTTTTACATGTAACTTCACTAAACACAAACACAAACACACACACACACACACAAAACACACTAAAGTACACAATAATCAAATACCAAATGAGATAATATGAATTTTTCCAGTAACTGGGAGTGATAAATCGTGAGTTAATTTATGGATGGAGTTCATGAGGTACACACACACGCACAAGTGTTCACACGTTCGTTTCTTGTTTTCCAGTTCCACGCATCATTCCCGCCTGCATTTGAGAGCGTTTAGGTCCCACTCGGTATCAATGAATTTCCTTCCTTCCTCGGTCACCACGACGACTTTCATTGTGTAGCAATTGAAGTTACCGTGTTTTGCCTTGGCTTCCTGGATCAGTTTCTGGCGTTTCGGTGTAAGCGATTCTGTGATCAGATATTGGCTTCCCTTGAGATTCCTCTTGGATCGCCACACAGCGTCCCGGTGCATGTAGGACACGAACTTGATGATTAAAGGCCTGTGCCCCTGTGAAGAGACGTGTCTCCTCTGACTGAAAGCGCAAAGTTAGAGTACAGTCCCGTGGTATCAAAGATTTATTGGCGGTAGGAGGAGAGGGGGTTGCAATAAATGTTTAATATATCTCATAGGAAACTTCAAGTCCGTGCTTCTTATGTATATGGATACAATACGATATCCCCACCCTTTCCCTTGCAGGAATAATGCGGCGAATTCAGCAGTACTTCAAAAACCGCCCCTTCGCCCTCGGTGATGTCTCAAACTGAAAATACTAATATCTAGGTATATTACTTTTAAATAAGTGGTTCTCAACCTTTTTCAAACACCTTGAAGGATATTAAACTTCACGGGACACACAGTTACTTGAAGGGGTATGCACCCAGTTTATAAACATATTTTTACTAACATCGAGTACTTTAAGAAGCCCTCTTTAACATATCCGTAATAAAATTACGTATACCTCCTTCAAGAAAAGTAAATATGTGATTTAAAAGACTAATTTACTCTAGTCTAACTAAACACGCATGATGAAATTGAGAGATGCCGGCAAAAGCGATGGGAGAGGGCAAATAATAGACATGAAGAGCTTAGACTTCGTACAACAATAGTTGAATTTAAATTGTTAAACAATGTATCTTAGTAATTAAAATGTAATAAATGTTGGAGACACAAAAAATCAATTTTCTAGCCCGACTTCGCGACACACCAAACGCCTTCTCGGGACCCAGCTGTGGGTCGCGCTCCATACGTTGAGAAACGACGCGTTTAAATACATTATTAGCCATTGGTATGAAGATATAAAACATTTTACCAAGAGTTTCACTTAGCTACAAAGATTTAAATTTCCATACTTGTAATAGCGACAGTCAGTTAACAAACAACACCCTTAATCCACCATAATGCAATTATCATTTCTATTATTTTAACGGTTATCCCAACATTAGAATTTTTCACATGTCCCTGAGCATTAACACTATGCTAAACACGCATATCTCTAAGTTGGATGAAAGAAACAGATTGACGGGAAGTATGGGCTTACTTACTATTCACTCTGAAACCACAAAATCAAGTTGAGGTATTGAAACTGATATGATTGAATGCTCTGGCCAGAATTGAAGGCGCCAATGCAACAGTCTCTTTTTATCTTCCCAGTTGTATCGTTTACGTATCGGGAATCACTCGCCCAATTACAAAGTATTTCAGTTCGGCTCTGTGGCTGAATGGTTAGCGTGACGTACAAATTATCTCGGTGTCCTAGATTCGCATCCTGGATAGAACCTGGACATGAAATTGTGTTTGTCCCAACAAACTGTTTCATTACTCATCCTAACCTTCATATTATATGCGAGACTTGCCATATGAATCCTCAATTTGGGAAAGGGAAAGCAATTTTCTGGTCTTTTCTTCTGATTGATTTGATTTATTATATTTCTCCTTTCTGTCCCTTTTGGTCAATCGCGAAGATTAGGAAAAATGAATGCAAGGGCAATGACAAATACGCATGGGCACTGGGGAACACACAGACTGACTGTGAGTCTAGAAGCCAAAGCCCCGGTTGTCGTCCAGGAAGAGCGGGAGTGATAACATTTGGTCTCGTTGACTATTCCTTGTTTTGGGCAGTATCGACATTATTATTATTATTATTATTATTATTATTATTATTATTATTATTATTATTATTATTATTATTATTATTAAGAGTTTTCTTATCATGATACTTCACTTCCACTAATTGCATGACCTGTATTAATAGCACTTGTAATCTTTAAGATATAGACATCTGATTAAAATTTATTCTGTAAATTTAGTTTCTTTTAAAAAACTGCCTATTGCAAAATGCATTTCACCATCCCACACAAATACTGCACACGCACTAAAGGAAAATAAATCAAAACTACTGGTAAAATTCTAGCCCATTTTGATATGTCGCACGACCTCCTTCCCATTTAAATTTCTGAAGTTGAATTCAAGATGGCGGACATCAATATGGCTGCCGACAATGCGGGTGACGTCAATGTGGTTCCTCCTTGGCCAATCAAGGATTAGTAATCGCCATTTTCACGTTCCATGCCTCAGTGGCCTTGTACTGGGGGTGTTACGTGACATATTGAGCCATAACTTTGCGGTATTGTTACCTCTGCAACAATTATAGTTAGGTGAAAACAAATGTCACAGTTGTTTTCCTGGTGAAATTCTAGCCCATTTTGAAATGTCGCACGACCCTCTTCCCATTTTAATTTCTGAACTTGAATTCAAGATGGCGGACATCAAGATGGCTGCCGACCATGCGGGTGACGTCAATGTTGTTGTTACCCTTGGCCAGGCAACGAATGGTCACTGCCATTTTCACGTTCCATGCCGCAGCGGCCTTGTACTGGGGGTGTTAAGTGATATTGAGCCGCCCTGTATGTGTGTATATATATATATATATATATATATATATATATATATATATATATATATACATACATACACACATATAAATTTAAATATAAAAATCCACGGTCGGTTTTATATAATTTTTTGCTTTTGACGTCAGTCCACAACAAGACTTCAACTTAGGTTCCATTTTGTATAACCTTATATGGTGCCTTGTACCCAGGAAATCCTTCTTGTTACTTTTTGAGATAATACATTAAACTTAAGAAATCGTATTAATTATAAGTTGAGATGGGATTATTTATGTGTAAAATATTTGTGCCCTACGTAAGAAAGTGAAAAAGAACTGTACTGTTTGATCGGGTGATCAGGCTTTTTCGTTGCAGCTGTAAGGGATTAAGGGATTAGCGAGCTAGCGATAAGTAGGTCAGTAGTACAAACATGGTTCGAACGTCGATCTCTCGGTCTCAGGACGAAGCAGCCGAAATAGGCTGGAATAAAATACTTGAATGCTGCGTCAAAGAACTTTGTTATGAGAGGCAATAGAATGTAGTGTTTGTAAAAAGTGGTACCATAAATCTTGCGCGGGCATGAGCGAAGAAGAATTTGCAAAATTTGAGTTGCATTTAGATGAATTTGTTTCTTGAAGATATGCTGCGCAGTGTCAGAAAAGGAAAATATCAAGGAAGGAAAAGTAAAAGTGCAAAAGGTGTTCAAAAATTAAATGACGAAAATGAAAAGAGCATTAACCTCACGACACTTTCCTTATTTACGAATCAGAGTAGAGAAGAGGATAGGGAAGAGCAGCTTAAATTTAGGGAAGAGCATATGTTTAGCTACAAGTCGTTTCACTCTTCTAGCTTTAACTTTAGAAATGTCCGACCATTAAAATTCAAATTTCAAGACAGCAGGGGATACATTATTTTTATTATTGTAATGGTTTTTTCTACATTCTTAATTTTTTGAGGACGCATTTGGAGGTGTTCATGCACCACTGGCAACCCCCGTGCGCACTACTATGGCCTCACATATCAATTTTAATTTGCTTCATATGTACAAAATGTTTTTGGAAGGTGTGTTAATATCGGTTGTTTTATAGACCAAAAGAAAGTAAATTTTACACTGTTACTCTTCTGTGTACTTATATAGGCTATATATACACTTTCTTTCTATTATTAGAGTTTATCCGCCCTTGTGGCACTCTTTCTCATCCTATAACTGTGTTATATATATATATATATATATATATATATATATATATATATATATATATATATATTGGTTACTGGGACTCCTTGTTGGCGTAGTTGTAACGTCGCCGCCTTGTAAAAAAGGGTCCTGGGTTCGAAAACCAGTTGAGGCATAACATGGTTAGGTTTCCAGTTTAAACTGTAGGTCTAGTCCGGTCCATACTGTTTGTAAAGTGGACTTAAAATACGAACTCGATCAATCTATAATTTCTTTTTACTGAAAGGTGCTATTCGGAAACGAGCAAAGCGTTTTCGTTACTTACGAAAAATTATCCAACTTTAACCAACAGAATTATAATCGAATCGTAGTTTTATATATCTCGGCTATGACTGCCTGGAAAAGTTAAAGGAAGTCAAAATTGTTAAATGTCGGTCGACTCATTATCTTAGCACAATAAATTCTGGGTTCGAATTCCTATGTCAGTTTCATCAGTATTACTTGGCAATAAATAATTAATTAGAACCAGAGATATATATATAAAGAGATAGTAAACATATCATTTTGTGGCAAGGGGTACTGACTGTATTTACGCACAGTATCGGCAGTATTAAGAAAAGTCGGTAATTGCTTTGGTAATATATCAAAATGTAAATAAAAGCAATCGCTGTTATTCACTTTGTTGATTTCTGGTTAAATATTTTTTTTATTATTTCGTTGTAGTTAATTTTATCGGAAGAAAAAATTCTTACACTCTGCAGAAGATAAATCATGTATTATTTTCCGAATAATAATTAATCACAATTTTATATCATATGCATATCATTAACATTCTTCTGTTAAGCCTTGCATGTATCCTGCAGCGAAAGACGGAAACCTGTCAAAATACTTCATCGCAACCAAAGCAGTGGGGCAAAGGCTACGACTGTAGAAATGAAGGTTCCAACGAACGTCTGTTTCAGGTGCCAAAGCGTCTGAATTTGTGTCGCTGAGAGCTCGAGTTTCGGTTTCGGTTGTAAGTGAGTGAACAGTTAGGCTATATACACAAGCAACAGTGGCGTGTGCCTGGGGGCAATTGGTTGAGAATACAGTACTCCCAATATGGTTCAAGCTCGCTGTACAATTAACTTCAACTGCAAATAAAGATGGCGAAATGGTGTAAATGTTGTCTGCTAACGCAATTGTCCCCAATGCCGTAGTAGTAACGGTATCACATGATGCGGTCCGGCGTTCGATCACCATTAGAGCGTCAGCGGCTGTTTCCATTGGATGATATTCCGTCAACAACTTCCCCCACAATTGTTTGCTCGAAATCACACCCATTGAAACGATTACGGCAAACGTTTCGGAGCGTGATGTAAACACATTTTATACGCATTGCACCTACAGTGCTTGTGGCAGTGGTTAAAGGTGCAAATATAACAATTATATTCTAAATGTACTCCTGCGTTTTGTTTAGTCTCTTTACAATGACCAGACTATATAAATATATAATATATAAAACGATGTGTAGGGCCTCACACAACCTTCAATAGTTGCTAATTTGGAGGTGATTTGATGTGAACAAGAAAAAGCATTGATTCAATATTAACATATTACTTTGAGGTTTAGAAAATGATGAAATATGTGTGTAACACTTGTGCAATAATTGGTTCCCTTTTAATTAATGATTATAATTTTGCAATTATTATAATTATTATATAACTGCACTAATATAAACAACAAAGGAAGAAATGATTCATTAGAAAATAGTTTCTTGAATGTTAATGTTAAATAATATCAATATCTATTCATGTCACTGCTTGGGAATGATATACTAAAAGCGCGGATTTTCATGAATGACTAGCATGTGAGTCAATATGTGAAGAAAATCGTCTCCTCGAATTAATACCGCGGAGTTAGAGTAGAACCCAGAGCCCTCTGGTAGCAGAATATTTTTCATTTATCCTTTAGGAAAGTTCAATTTGCTGCTTCTCATGTAGTACATGCATGTGAAATATTGAGAACACAGTTCCCTTCTCCTTCTTTGATGCTACTAGCGTTTTAGATAAGAGTATTTACGTTTTGAACGTAGTTTCCCCCTTCCTCTGTAAGTAGGGTTGCGAGATTTTTAAAATAAAAAAAAGGGACATATAGACATGGATATAGTTAAATTTATTTTTATAACATTTTTAAACATTACACAATCAATTTCAGTTTAAAACATTGTTAATGCCGAATTGTTAACATTTTGGCAAAATATATTATTATTTGAGTGAACACTCGGCGTCCTTTAAGAGGATCTTTGTTTAGAATAATCACTTCTTTAAGAACACTTTCTGTTTGTCATGACGAAATAAAAGAAAACTTTTTACATCACCTAAGCCCTGACGATCTTTTATACTTCTAAACTGTGAATCTGCCGTCATTTTAATGTTTTACTAATATATTAGTTTAAGCGTACCCTTCTCTCACTGACATTCGCCAGAATGCACAGTCAAACAGATTAACAATAGGAAGGGGGACAGGGGCGTGTCTTTTCGTGATGAGTCAATTTTCCATTTCGGCTATTATAATACACATAACACGTAATGTCGTTAACTTATAATAAAGGGGCGTCGGGTTCGATACTCGGTCGAGGCGTAACCAGCTCCCACTTTAAACTGTGGCCCATTCCAAATTAGTATTTCTGTGGTACTTAAAAAGTGGAATTATAACAAATTCAACAAGAACCATCACATAATATTGCTTTTTACTGAGACACTTTTAACTGATTATTGAAACTTTTCCCGTTTTTCTTACTTGATTTGCTTATGCATAGTTCAGGGCACGGTCTCTCATACTCCAACTTTTCTGTAGAAGTTCTTCAACTGAATGAAAAAATCTTTAATCGAGTCCTTACCTGCACCACTGCAAATCGGTTGCTCGTCCAGTTTGTCATCCACGGCGGTCATTTTCAATATAGACCCTACTTTCACTCAAGATAGCAGAAGCACCACACAAAAGAACAGAATGACACAGGACGATGGCCACAGTAAAGAAAACAGGTGTCCGCAGCTCCCACGCTACGCTTCCAAATAACACTCTCTTCCTCACCCTATTTACAGTGTTACACACGCTCTATATTTCATAGTTACTGATCACATGCCGGATATACCCAAGTATTGGTTGGTGATTTTACTTGTAATAATATACGATACGACATTGATCATTGACTAACTTTATAAGGTAATTTGTTGATAACTGAAAACATGGACGTCCGCAGGATTTTTTTCCAGGGAGGGGCAAGGAAGGTATTTTTTCCAGGGGGCAAACAAGTCTCATTTTCCCCAAAAAGAGTGTTGTTCCCTAAAAAAACATTGCTTAAATTTGAATTTATGGTGTTCATGCAATAATTAACACATATTATTGTGGCTAAAATGAAATTTTATGTGTGAAATACATAATTTTTGATTGACACTCATTTTCCAGGGGGGACGCCCCCGCCATTGCCCCCGCCCTTCCGGACGCCCATGAGTGAAACGTTTCACACGTGAATAATCGTACCGAGTTAGGTGGTTCTACGGATGCATGTAAAATTCTGGAATTTAGAACACTTTGGGCAGCGTAGACGAGTTCTTTCCAACACCCTTGCCAAGGACAAACGCAGGCCTGGAATAGCTTGTTTTCGACTATTTAATTTAGCGTGAAGTGGGACGGACAGTGACCATTTTACAGTTCTGCTCTACACTCAGCGGCGAAAGAAATACTAGGCGAATTGTCCACCACCATTTTCATTCAGTCTGTATTACACAATGTGATGTAACTGAATTGAAATTGTGACGTCAATATGAAAAGGGCAATGCCTGCTTCGAACCAACAGTGTCATTCCTTAAAGCAGCACAGGATATAGAATAAAAAGTAATGAAAATAGCAATGGACAATTTGCCTAACATTTATTTGCCGTTGACTGTACAAAGTAAAAATAAAACACTCTTTGGTGATTTCCTTTGTTTAAGTAGGATATAATTGAAGTAAATACATGCGAACTACAAAGCAAAACGGATGAGTGAAGGGTGGGGGGTCAATGTTGTTTCATCGTTTAATATACGTGTCAAAGCAAAACTTTGGTGAAACCACATTTATGAGGTTTAACTTTGTTTTGAGTCCACGTTTTGCATGATAGACTAATCGGGAAGGACCTACAGTTTAAAGTGGGATTCGAGCCTCTGATCAATCTGCCCCAAACAGGCATGAAAGTTCTATCTTGGAATCCCTTCATTACAAAGCGACATCATTGGGTATGAAACAATAAGGGAGGCCCTTATCTTTGAAACGGTAGGCAGAATATGGCTGTAATATCATCATATTGACTTTTGGTCCTTGACTTGTAATCAAGGGGTACCGGGTTCGATGTCCGGTGGAGGCACATAGTAGTTCGGATCCCACTTTAAACTGTAGGTCCAGTTCCGATTAGCCTTACTGTGCATAAAGTGGACTTAAAACACCAAATCAATCAATCAATACTGACTCTTCTTCTTTTTGCTTCGTGTACATGGTGTGAAATCACTGGTTGAGGGGTACAAAGATCTTAATCTACACGTACGTGCGCGCTAATATATATACGTATTTTAAATACAACATTACTAATTACTAAGTCACTAAATATTTAAAAATAACATTATTAAATACATATAAAGGATTTTTTTTTACTTTTATAAATATCAGATTTGCATCAAGTAACAAACTGATATCTTTACTAATGTGTTTAAAGATGTCAATTAATTCCAAAATTGTTGAAATTGTTTTATTATGGAAAAGCTGAAAGATTGATTAATTGAATTAGTTTATTTTACTTCGCTTTTCTGCCACTTTTGGCTAATCGCGAAGATGGAAATGGCTGATGTACAATGAAACCGATGAAGGGACACTCACAAATACCCATGGCAGGCCGTGATTGGAACCCGGAACCTCAGGTGTCGTAGCACGCTATGCTAACCACTTCGCCACGGATGTCGGCGTAACATATGAAACATTGTGTTTAGTTTTTCTATTAATATAAATGAATTAGGTTTCATTCTTATATTTATTGTCCTTTCTTGTTTCACTTTAATTGTGAATACGTTGCTATTGCTGTAGATCTGTTAATGATATTTTGAAAGACAGATTGTTGGGGAAATACCCCCGTTGCACCTTGCCCTTGGACCTCTCCACTCCCAATAGTTCTCATGCACTATCATCCGCTGAGAGGAGATCGTTTCGAGGGATATTGAGCAATCCAGTGTTACGGTGAAAAACCTTCCTTCGTTTCACTTCAGGTGACAAGAAAATCACAAAAAATCAAGTATAAAGAACAGATTGAACTGTTTGTGACATTTTGGTCATTTTTGTAAGATGGTACGTGTAAGATGTACATGCTAAGATGTCACTTACCATGTTTTACACCAGAGCCCTTCATTTAATGCATTTATTTTGACTGTAATGTTAGTTTTACGTTCAGTTACTCAGCGCTGGACCTAAAGTTAACTTCTCAGCCCGGACCTTGGGGTGCACGAGTTTGGGGTGGCAAAATGCCTTATCTTATTTAAATCTTCTTTTCTTCAACATTCGTGAATTGTAGTGATATTGAGTTGTATGTTATTGAGTATAGGAAAGCAAGCAGAGAACAGCAACTCAGGAAATCAGACTGTGATTCCGCCCTTTGGAAAATTATTTCTCACGCAGTGTAGACGATTATTTTGATAACTTGCAGGAAATATCCCGTTTCTACCGTTCTGCACGCCCTCCGTGTCGTGGTTAACGAGACGGTACAAATTAGTTACCTTCACCTGGTACTAATCCACACAATTCACAATACTTTCACAAAATAAAATACTTGGAACGGTAGCCATATTATTGGTATTTTAACCTGAGCATTGCATTGGTTTGGTTTAGAGTACGAGGTCGTTGTATTGTGAAGTTTATCTAATTTTGTGTTGTGTCGCCAGTGTCACATGTTGGTGCAAAGCTGAGGATTTCGGTTTTCCCCTTAGTTGACTTATATTCAATGACAGCTTAAGGAAAGCTAAGCACTTGTTTATCGCAGAAGAAAATTATTATAATATATGAAATGTGAAAAATTCACAACAAAATTATGTGCAAGGTAATTTCGCACTTTGTAAGTCACGCGTATATAACCTATACTGAATGAATGAATACTGCATTTAATTGCTTTGAAAATTTCTCATGTATTAGAGGAGTCTACAGACCCCCCACCCCCGGTACGCTCTCAGACAAAAAAATGTAGAGTAAAAAGTAAAGTTGTTGCGTAGAAATATGGCCATTCTATTCAATTGCTATTGCCTTCGGTTTGTAGACCGATTGATTATAATAAAAACTGTTTTCTAAACTTTTTTTCGAATAGCTTGTATTTTCTACAGATTGCGTTTGCAATGTATGACGTTGCAACCAGGAGACAGGACAACCTTACTGTCAAGCAGGCGATCTTTTTTCTCTGCCATCGGTATCTAAGCTTGCCGGACCTTCATCTTTTATGCTTAACTTCGCTGATTTTAAATAACGTTATTTTTTCAACATTAAAACATAAAGTTGGTTTACACATTTTAAATTGAGAATATTTCTGTTATACTTTTCGTGAAGCAATGCTCAGAGAACACGGGAGTGAGCGTTCTTAGTTCTCTCTCTCCCCACACGACCTGCATGTGTATCTGAGGCAGTGGCGACCATTCCCACTAAGTCCCTCGCCCTCGCAGACAAGGGATGGGGGAAAACCACTGGGTGTTGTTTTTAGATTTTATCTGTAGAAGCACTTCCCAGGTTTCTCTCGCTCTTCTTGTGTAATTTGCGAAAAGTTCAGAATTCCTATGTTGTGCGTACAATCGAAGGCAAATGTAATAATAGACGAATTGCTCATCATTGTTAATTAAATCTGTGTTTCTCAATGTGATTTTCAAGGATCGGAATCCTCATAAAGCTTCTTAAAAAAGCCCTGTCTGGGAAAGTGAATAATGGAAAAAAAAACTATGGATATCGTGCCTGTTATAATGTTTGCCGTTGACTGTATACAGGAAAAGGACGTTTTGCTATGGTCTTCGGAAACGAAAGCGTCAAGGGGTCGTGGTACAGTGGTTCGGATTCCACTTTAGACCGTAGGTTCAGTCTCGAATAACCTTTCTGTGCATAAAGTGGAAATTGAATTCGTAGAGAAGGAGCACAAATTTCAAATCTTGATCGTCTAATACACGAATGTTTGTGCTTACAGTTGCCATTCATCGCCAATGTCAACACTAAACTAAAGGTTCCAGTGTATTTCTATTTTACGCCCATTTTCTACTTTCGTGTTAATCGCGACGTTGAGGATAAATATCGAACAGATGAAATGGTGATGGATCACACAATGATACATCCACGCCTGACCAGATACGTTGGATCCTGAGGTTTCACGGCGTGTTACGCCGTTTACTCCTCAACGGAAACCGACTAAAGGTTTCAGATGTCAAACGACAGAATGTAGATATCCACATCAACGGTTCAAGGTTGAACCCCCTGAGTTTATTTCTACTTTCTTTCTTTATTTTTTAAGTTTTTAATTTTAAGGCCACTTTATTCACATAAAGCATACACCCCTTGTTTGGGAATGAATGTTTTGTTTTTGTATAGTGTATCGTGCAGTGGGTAACACTGTTGCCTTGTAAACAAGGGGTTCCAGGTTCTATTCCCTGCGGAGGCACATTGTGGAGTGCCTCTTTAAACTCTAAGTCCGATCTTAGTAAGAGGTTGACTTAAAACAAATTTTTAATTATTTTTTGTCATTTTTTGTCTTCATCATTCGTTGTCATCGTCGCAATCAATCAAAAGTGTCAGAAAGGAGACGTAAAATGAGGAAAGTTCTAATACGACAAAGACGCTTTTCTGATGTCTTGGCTGATATTTAACAATTTATTAGAAGAATAATTCAATCTAGCGTTTGGTATCCTATGCAATTTTCGCTAACCAAAGCACTTAACGAAAAGTTCTTTCAGTAGCGGGAAAAGGAAAGACAGAATGTATGAAGTTGATGTAATCTTAGACGTTATTGTTTCAGAATGTATACAACAAGTATACAGTACTTACAAAAATGTGTACATTTTCACTATTTTATCGCTTGTCGTCACTGTGTTGCATGTTGCGCGGAAATCTCAAATCATTATTATTATGTTTTCTGGAAGTCGCACATATTTTTCGCTCATAAGTAATATTGACCGAGATAAATAATTTGTAAACACGTGCAATAAGTTATTGTGAGAAATTGCTTTTTTTTGCATTTCTAAATAAAAATTCTTTAATCTTGAATTCTGAGAATTCTTGAGATGCTCAAAGTTAATAACTTCTGCATTTGTTTTCTCATATCCCTACAAAACAGCTACTTAACTTGACCGGACAAGGTTTTCAGTCAACTCAGTCGTGAAACAAACTGGACGCAGGGGTGTCCGGGGTTGTAACACGATGCTTGATGGGAATTATTTGAGGGGAAAACAATATTTGAGCTTTGATAATGTAATACCAAAACGTTTAAACGTATGTTTATACTATTTGTACCACTTCTATCTAACTTCACACAAAAATGTGTATATATGCATGTGTGGTTGATTTGAATTGTTAATAAAGTGCACTTTTCGCACAGATAGGTTAATCGGAACGGGACCTACAGTTTATAGTGGGATCCGAACCACTGCACTGTGTGTCAGGACCTCTTGGCAAATCGACAACGTTGCCACTACACCATCGGAGAGGCCCGAGGTACGCGTGTGGTGTGTTGGAGCAGAGGATTACTTGCGAAAGTCAAACTAACAAATAACCAAGAGTACCGTTCGATACGCTAAAAAAGTGCAAAGTTTGTTTTGTTTATTTTTATGTTTCAAAACATGAAGTGTTCTTACATTCCCTTCGACAATCTTTTAATTTCAACTTCGGCAATGGAGATTTGAAAGATGCGCGGATCCAGAAACTGCCAGTTTTATTTTCTTCAGCTTTGGTTTCAAGTTTGGTCCTGAAAAATGGTTAACGAATTTGCGACCGCCCAAAGGGATGGCCTGTTTCCTCCGGCCCATTTCTTTCAAGAACTTTTAAGAAATAGTCGGGCTGTTTGCTTTGGTTTATATCCAGTGTAAACTCACTTTTCTCGGAGGCCACATATCTCCGCTTACCTACGAACATTTGAATCCTCTACTAAATCTGTTTGTAATTTTAAATCTCCTCTCCTTGCCTTCTTTCGTTTATTTTCGAATTAAACTTCCAATTTAACTTCCAGGTTGTTAGTTCTTACTAGTGTTGCACAATATATCGTCAATAAATTTTAAAACATCTATCGTGTCAGCGATATACCGTCACGACATTTGGCGACATATATAGTGAAGACGATACATCGCCGCGGCAGGCCCCCTGTAAGGACTGGTTAGCACATCGCGCTACGACACTAGGGGTACCAGTTTTGAATGCAGCCTAGGCATGGATGTTTCTGTGTTCATTTATCAATATAAGGACTAAAAGTGGTGAACGTTGTAAGTGTCAAAAGCGAAAGATTTTGTGAAATCGCATCGTTCCGCACATCAGCCGTAAGAACGTGCACACTAGTGACCTCTTTACACGCCCTTTGAACTACTTAGAGAGCTACCAGCCACATTTCACGTTTACCACATTATAAAGCATGGCACATTTCACAGTTTAACGTGGAAAACGGTCTTTGAAGTATTATGGCACATAATGCGTTTATCAATTTTAGTCTTCAATTTTATCTCAATTTTCGAAAATAAAGTAAATCGATATATCACCGTTATCATTAAACGTAAAAATATCGTATCGTCTGTGATGATGTTTTCTTGATAATACGTATTTCGCGATATCAAATTTCCGATATCGTCCATTCCTACCTCTCTTTAACTCTGAAGTGGATTTCATGAAGTAAAATTTTATTTTATAACGAGGGTACTGCTTCTGCATTTGTGGCTGTTTTCACATTGAAATATCTTCGGTTGTTGCCACCTCGCCTATACTTCATGTTGGCTACATGCAGAGGATGCAAGATTGCTGGCGCCTTTAGCCGCGTTGGAGGGGAGAGGGATGCGTCACGACACAAGGTAGGGAGAATGCAATACGTATATGTATGTTATTGAGTTTCCTTGTATTATACCCCGCCCGAAACAAAGTTAAAGTACCTACACGTGTGATTGCAAGTACGTTTAGTTCCTCGCTTACGCGCATTTGCGTATTATTAATGTAAGAAATGGGCGAACAGTTAACAGTGTTTACCAGTTTTCGGTGTTTAACAAATGTAAAAGAATAATCATGCTTAAACGCTTTTCGAAATCATTTTAAATACAGATGTCTGAAAGATATGTGCAATCAAACCATGGCCAGTATTAATGGAAGGACTATTATGCCAACTCACTTTATACAGGCACACTTTGTACTTGGGGGAAGTGGGTGGTCAGACGAGGCACTTTCTGTCTCTCCCAAATAAATCAACATTACATTCTGACCTCCCAGCAGCCATGTACGGTTAACAACTTTTTACTTTAGTATGAAATTTTAGACTAAATATTTGATCAAAATTGCCGGGTTTTCCCTCAATTTTGCAAAAAAATATTTCTTGCTTGCTTCGATTGTAATATAAACGTTTCTACAGGTCACATTATTTTGAAAGAATTGACGACCTATTCAATTAAAATGTTCCCTACACAGCTATTTCTATTTTGTTTATTTTACGTCGCTGGTCTATTTCGTGGATGAATCGAGACAATGAGGTGGAATGATAAAATGATGAAGGTACAAACACGATAACCATGACTCCATATTATCGCGTTTATTCTTTAGATTTAGTTACACCACGGAAAATTGTGAAAAAGTATTAACGCAATCTTTCAAAGCAGAAATTTGGTAATTGTGTGAGACCCTCAAGATTGGCCCATGTGCACATTGACCTCCAACACTGTGCTTCTTGCTTGAGTGCGAGGGTACGTCAAGGGAGGGGAGGGGGTGGGTGACGCCGTTCGTGGCTTATTCCAGGGTTGTCGCTTGAAAGTACGGAAAGGAGGGAGACTATGCCATTCCTGTTTTATCTGTGTTGGTAATATTTCAGAGCATATGACCTGAAAGCGAATGATTGTCTCCAGTCGGATTAAACGTTATGGAGACTCGAGTTTGAACTCCAATTAAAAAAAATAACCAGTAGAGCTACGTATTTAAATTTCGTCACGATTGGACCACAAGTTTTTTAATTACAGAATCTCAAAGAGAGCGTAATTTGAAAAACACCAAAAAAGCGGCATTTTTTTGTTCTCACGACGATAACAAAAGCATACTTGAAAGAAAATTAGTTATTACAGCTTAACTCAGAATTCAATAAGTTAACTGGTTAAATTTTAATTCTAGTGCAAACTCGAGTACCCATAATTTTTAATTCGACAGTATTTCGGCGGAATCTTTCTTTATTCTTTCATTCATGACGCAGTGTTTGTGCGAGGGATCTTGATGATTAGATATAAAGAGATATCGCTGTTCGTTAACAGTACATGTTAGCGGCTTGTGAACCAATCGCCTGTTCTCTGTCACCTTAGCACATTTTAAGTCTAAGCACCTTTCAACTCATTCAGCAAAGTGTCATGATGTTTTAACTTGATATATAAATAGCAGGTATTAACATACTAATTATTTTCATAATTTAAATGAATAATAGAAATATTGGCACACATAACACGTAGGCAAAATTCAAAACTATTTACTAAATTGTGTTTCAAATCGGAGAAACTTGAAGAATTCAATTTATCATCATAATTATTTTCTATCCTTCAATTTCCGGTCTCGGAATGGAGTCTTGAGGCTTGGACCCCTTCCTCTCGCAGTGCGGTGAGTGCGAAGTCACCTATACCAAACATTGCGTATATTTTTCGTATGAAGAGAGACAGCACAGAATATTTGCAGTAATCAGGTCATCTAATCATATTATGCCCTATAACTTCACAGTCCACACTCCCGGGATATTCAGTCATGGCGCAATGCCACTGGTCATCGCTGAAGCCTACTTTGTTCTTTTTTATGTCTTATATTTTGTTCAGTTATAAGCCCACGAAATGATTCCCTGTTCAAAAGGGACGTGGGGGGGGGGGAGATGGACTGTTAGGTTTCTTTGTGCAGTTATGGACAGTACGAAGATGAATCCCGATTATGTTAAATGGATGAAGAGACACTTACAAAACAGCCTCGTCAAGGCTGACGGGACTCGAACCCGGAGTGTACGATCACTCAACGCACTCATCAACAGAGTCGAACTTTTAGAAGTGGGGGAATTCATCTTTTCACACCATTTCTCAGGAAATTACGTTACGACTATGCGTCAATCAGTGATTGAAAATATGAATATATTTTAACTGACATTAAAAGTGTTGTTGAAAAGCCGTAATTTCTTTCTATAAAAATATCTGTTTCAAAATGTGCATATAGGTGTAAGAATAGAATTTAATCGGTAGGTTTTTATAACTACAATTATATATCATAAAATTTTGTTGAAGAGTTTGTTTCATGTTCTAAGATTAATCTTTCATATTAATATGATACTTTTGGAGGTTAAGGCTTTCATATTAAACCTAAAATTCCAAATCGGTTGTTCGGCGTAGATATGGGCTAAAAAACAGAACACTGAGCGGCGCATAATATGTTGACGTATTACGCTAACTTTTCGCCATTTGGGACGCACTACTGTGCTTTCTGACGTCACTTGTGCTGTTTGGGTCCGTGACATCGATACAAAGAGATAACGTCCAAAGAAATTCAAGTCGATAGAAAAAAAAACACCAAGAAGAGTTTGAAATGAAATGCATGCACATAAATCAGCACTTAAAAATTCGGAAGGAAAAATTTAAATACTTTATTTTTGTTTTCAGCCACTGCCAACTGCCATACATAATCATACAACCATCGAAAAACCCTGTTTTCTGAAAATTGTTACTTTTAGAGCTGTCAGCGTATTTTTATGATCATGTGATCCTGAGCGGCTGTCTCTTGATATGTATTACAGTTCCCGAGGAACGGTTTGTTACTTTGTAACATTGGATATCTGACAATTATAATACATTAATATGTTGAATACATAATATTTCAGTCTCTCTTCCACGTAGATCAGCCTCGATACATTTTGAAGAAGAGCGAGGTACTTGCGCATGCATTCACAGTCAGTATAATCCTCTGTGGGGTTTGCGTTATATGTCTGTGATTGTCCCTTCTCCATTTCTAACATTCATTCGCATCCTCGCAATCAGCCAGAAATGGTAGAAATGCGACGTTAAATAAACTAAATGAACTAACAATAAAATGCTCTTAGTGTAGCATAAATGCATCAAATATATGTGACGCTTCGAAAGATGGTATTTTGAATTTAGTAATCCCCCTCCCATGCCTTTCATTGCCTCGAATGCAAATATTCCTTACGTTGCTCAACTAACATTTTCCCCTAGGATAGTGAAATGATCCCCATTAATGAAGCGACAGAAAAATTCAACGTATAGCCTATTAACGTTAATGTGAGTCGCTTTTCTTCAGTTAATCGTTAATGAGCGTTAATGATGGAATGCAGAAATAAATGGTAAAACGAACACAATGGCATATCCATGCCTTACTCGGGATTCAAAATTAGGGCTTCTGGCTTCGTAGAAACTCCTTCCTGGAGGCCGCAAGGTATAAATAATGAATACAATACAGTTGATTTGATTAGATTATTATTATGTAGCGTCGGTTTTCTTCCCCTTTTGGCTAGTCGGAACTATGGGGATGAGTAATGATACGATGAAATTGATGAAGAGCATCCACAAAGGAACACCGAAGTAGCGTCGTAATGCGCTGTGCTAACCTTTCCGCCACGAAGGTCAGCTGCAATAGATTGACGGATTGATTTACTATATCTTACTCCCTTTGTGTGTCACCTTTGGATAATTTTCAACAACGGGGATGATGATGATATGATGAAATTGGTGAATGGGCACTCACAAACATCCATGCTCAGGCGGGATTCGAACCCGGGCCCCTGGTGACGTAGCACGATGTGCTAAGCACTCCGCCATAGAGGCCGGTAGCTGCAATAGAGTCGAATTTACTGAATGATTGATTGATTTAGTTATTTTACTTCATGTTTTTTGGCTCTCGGCTAATTTGCAAAGATGGGAATGAGTGATGAGATGATGAAATTGATGAATGGACATTCATAAACAACCAAGCCCGCGCGGGATTCGAACCCGGGACCCTTGTCATCGCAGCTCGATGTAATAACCACTCGGCCACAGGGTCCGACTACTTTACTGAATGAGTACATATCCGCATTGATTGATTAATTTTGTGTTTTAAGTCCACTTGATGCACAGTTAGGCTAATCGGAACTGGACCTTCAGATTAAAGTGCGTTCCGAACAACTACGTGCCTCCACCGTTCATTTGCATTCGTTTTAAGGGAACGTGGAACTACTTACTTAGCTTTCCTTTTTTACTACCCTTCACCAGAGCGTGCTGTTGATAATATCACCCACAGTATGTCCGAGATCGAGAATGTATGGAGCCATATCTTCTGCTTGAAAGATAGCACTGTAAAAAGCACAAGGAAGAACATTACGTTTTGTAGCACTCGCCCACTCACATTATAATGACATAACCTCTGCCTAGGGCTTCGCTGTTCCTCTAAGTACATTTGCTTGTGTAACTTTGTAAATGTCGTCTTAATAAAGCCACATGAAATGAACACGCTTCCTTTTACTAAACCTAAATTTTATTTAGGCCCTTTACTTTATTACATAATTTGTTTTAATTTCAATAAAATATACAGCTACATATTATTCACGTTTAGAAACGGGAAGAGTATATATATTGTTTACATTTTACGTTGTCATTTCAAAACTAAAGGTATTAATATTTTCTTTATGATCTTAGATGGTAAGTACATGTAGTTTCCAGGCATTATTTATCATAAAGGAATAAAATCAATGTTTTCTATTCGAGGTTTTTGTCCCTTCCCCAAAGTTTTCTGTTGGGGAACATTAGCAAAGATACCCTGATTTCATTGTCCTTTGTTTTACATAAGTAGGAAAATGCATTAAGGATGATACGCATATAATAATTCGAATATCCCTGCGTAAGAATTTGTATGTTAACCACTTACATTTTCTCTTGAATACGCGCACATAAACAACACGACAACAAGAGCAGGACACAGAATGTAACTTAAATGGAATTGTTTGAAGTTCAACATAGGAAATGATGTGTTTCCTGCTTTGTGAAGCTGATACGCAATGAAGAGATATAAGAACTTGATAACAGGCAGCTTATCAAGTCGCGGTGATCGTTTTCTGCAAGAGGGGGGCGTGCTTGTGTTTCCCTACGACGTTGTCAGGTGTGGAGCTTCTCAACTTTTCAAGTCGCACTTTAAGCAGAGAGGGCGGGAAGTGAAGACGCCAAAAAGTGTGGCAACGTAGCGATGTTGCGCAGTGGTCGCAGTGGTGGATCGCATAAAACAACAGTGTTGCCAAACACGGTCGTTAGAAAAAGAATTACATTGAAGTTAAGGACTCAGATCAAGCAGTTAGCTTTTAGAAGTATGAACACTTGTCTCCGTGCTCTACGACTGGGGATTCTGTGTTCGAATCCTGTACGAGTTTAGGGAGATTCCAGACCAAAGCGAGAAGCGAAGCTTGTAACTTGGAAACAAACACTCAAAATTATATGTGACGTTTCGAAGTGACATGACAAGGTGCACATGTCGCGTCGCATCGCGTCCTTCTAGTCTGGTGGCGTCTTCTGGTAGCGCAGCTGCACTGAATGCTTACTTATATTCTTAAGCGGTGTGTGTTGCATGTTACTTCGGTATGAACCCCTTACTTTGTACACACTGTTAATCTTAGTATAAGACTTTATATATATGAAATATTCGATAAAATATATATGAAATATTCGATAAAATATAAATGAAACATTCGAAGCAATGCTATTTTGCTATATTTTACTCGCTTTCTGTGCCACTTTTGGCTAATTTGCGAAGATGAGGATGACTGATGACATGATGAAATTGATGAATGAACACTCACAAACATCTATACCCAGGCCAGGATTCGAACCCGGTGACCCTGGCGTCGTTTTCGAACCAATGCGACACGACAAACAACACGTGTCGCTTACGTGTGTCTCGCAATGAGCGTTATCGTGTTTCTCCCGTCTGGGGTCGTGGCCACGCGTTGAATGGTTTCGTACGGAGAGACTTCAAACCGAAGTTACAGGCAACAAGTAGCACACAACGGCGGCAAGTGACAATTAAGGTTCACAACGAAGTGACAAATGACGAGACACACGGGTCACTTTAGTCTATAAGAAAGCATTAAAATGCGAAAGCCCGAACACCAAACCGATGCGACATAATTCACGATATTTAGAAAACTGACCATTCTGTACAACACGGGAGCAATAAGCAAGACGTGCAACTTGTCACATTGCTTCGTTTCGAAATGTTGACTTCATTAGTGTTGCAATTGTCTCAAAGCGATATGTCACTTGTCGCCTTCCACTTCGGTCTGAAAGTTCTATGAATGTTATGCAGCATATCGTCTTGGTCTGTTGTTTGCGAATGTGAGAAGACTTGCATATAGACCAAGGTACCTATGTCACTTGTCACTTCGATATAACCCCCCACCCCTATTGACCCGTCGGTTGTCACATTTGAACAGAAATGTCCATTCTTATTTCTTTTTAAAAAAATATTATTATTATTTCGTTATCAATCCATTTTTCTTCAGCATGACCGAAACAAGTAACGAGATGTTACCAATAAAGTCTGAAAACTCTGCTATTTGTTTCTTGGCAAGTCACATTTGAAGGAAGAAATTATCTTGTAGAGTATTGTTTGAGTATAGGAATAAAGTATTATAGAAGAACAGATTTGGTTCCAAACTTTTAAGTTGGTAACATTGACAGCTCGGGAGCAACAGGACGGCCAGGAGAACGGGGAACCCCGTCGGCCGCCGAACGAACCTTTCCTTGCCCCTCAACCCCCTGGGATGTTCGGTACCAATACATGCTAGAAAGATCAAAGATTTTACACACCCACACTTCACGGTACCAAGAGATGCGATTAAACACCACAGTTTTACACAGTCTTGAAGGTACCAGCTTTCACCAGCAGGTGGCCGAGTGTAACACAGCCATATAAACACTAATCTAACAAATATGAACTTTTTGGTACAATCGAAATACTTCGCGTACAGGTCGCAAGAGGTCTCAGGAGTCTCGAAATGGCCCTTTCCTTGTTGGGACCGGCAAAAAGTCCCAACAATCTTTTAGATCCCATTAAGAAAGGTGTTTAAAGATGCGCCGGTCCTAACAAGAATATATCTGCGTACCCATACACCCACAACCCCTCACACCCACACACACATATTTATATATATATATATACACATATACATATACATACACACACACACACACACACACACACACACACATACGTGTAAACGTGGTATTATAAGAACCTGGAGTTAGTGAGTGTACATATGTTGTTGGAACCACTATAATTTGATAAATTAGCATAATCAAGTTCATTTTAAAAAGTCAAGACCATGTACAATATTACAAATACCACCGTGGTTTTTGAAAACTATTATTTATGCAGTTCTCCTCACGAAAAAAATGTTATTATTCTTGTTGGAACCTGGTACCAATATCACTTGCCTAATTTAAATGTTGTAATTTTAATACAATTGCATCCGTTGTGGGTACCAATCAATGTTGCACAACTCGTCCAACCAATCACAATTCTTGTAGGTCACATGATTTCTTCCTGTGTAAGCAGCTACGTGATATACCGAATTGGGCTCAAAGTTGTGAAACTCGCTTGTTGGCGTCAATTGAGAGGGCGTAGCTTACACGTATCTGTCTCGATGCAGATAATTAGAAGGGGGGAGAAGGGTTTTCCTCGCGACGGAGTCGAGGAAGGGATTAACTGAAGCGTGGTCAGTGGCGTATTTAAGGGGTTTAGCCCAGCTGTGGAATTTAGGGGAAAATACACATTTTCCCTAATTGCTGACATTTTAAATTTTACTTTGCATACTTTCTTGTGTAATTTGATGATTTTACAAATCAAACCAGGCTTGTGCGGCATTTCGTGTCGCAACGGTGTGAAACGTAGTTCTTGATTGGCTGGCTTTTAAGCGTTACGCAATAGGCAATAAAGCGTCAAGCGATACGTGTCGTTTGGAAGTGGACCTCCAGTAACGAATTCAACCTTTCGAACCGAAGCAACACGACAAGCTGCTTGTCGGTTACGTGTCGCTGGGAATGGACCTTTTAATCAATATCATGCATTGTGTATCTTCGTTATGTTGTTTGCGTATGAGCGGTGAAAGTTTTATTTAGATTGAAGGGTTCCGTGTTGTTTGTCGATTATTGCCTACCGCTTGTCACTTCGATCTGAAATGTTCTTCAAGGGGTTACAGGAACATTTTGACAAAACCTACAAGCGACACTGGGGTGTCAAATCGACAAGAGAAACGGGTCACTTTAGCTTACACACTAAAGCATTCGCTGCATGCACAAACAACAGACGGAGGCGTGACGATGCACAATATAGTATAATCCTGTACGTCTTTTATTTCCCCGTTATAAATAATAAAGAAGTGAGACGTGGATTATATTATCGGCGCAGTGGAAGTTAATTATCTTTCAGTAGGTATTTAAACTATTTATTGTAAACTTAATATTCATTCAACCATAATATTTATTAACAAATTATATCAGTAAATATACTTTCCAAATTTATATATGTATCACATGGTTCATTCATAACCCATCAAAGCACCAAAGAACAACATTTTAGTTTACTCAACAAAAATAACGATGTTTAATCTCCCCATTAAATTGTAACAGTATGTCCAATTAAATTGTGAAAAGTCAGTATAACGGCTATATGCGTCAACTGCAACCCCGCCAAAAAAACCCACAGCCAACAAGAAACGGAGCAATCTACCCTTAAGGAAACAAATTCCTTCCTTATCACTTTTAAGAAGTCGAAAAAACTACATTAACTTTAGGTAAATTACGCCAGTCCATGCAGGTCCAAAAAGGGTAATAAACGGAAATACAGTATATTCAGTCTGTGTCCAGTTAGTCCTAAGTCTTCCCCAGTCGGCAAGGATCTGCCACTCCAAATTCCTCGCTCACCCAGCGCAGTAGCCTAGCCAATGGCATACCCTAACTTACAAGGGAGGTTATCTAAGTGGCCCCCTCCGATTTCCATGAAACTTACCAGGTATATATAGGGGACAAAAGGAAGAAATACGTGTTTTTTTGTTTCTGCTAAAAAACGGTTTTAGGGGGCAAAACCCTCCCTCAAATGTCCAGATGAGGACAAATTTAACTGGGGATCTGACCTCGAATCCACGTAAATATGGCATAGGAAGAACACGCAAATATAATTGGAACACACACAGCACAGAGCTGTGTTTGCCAGTGATATGCACTTCATATCTCAAGTGTCCCACTTGTTTATCTGCCAGTACTATTAGTACAGAACTTCAACCGACATCGTCCTTCAAGATAGCAGTTGCGTTTGGTACTGACAATCCTACAGTTCTGTGCTGTGTGTGTTCCAATTATATGTGCGTGTTCTTCCTATGCCATATTTACGTGGTTTTGGGGTCAGACCCTCACTTCAATTTCTACTCATCTTGACATTTGAAGGGAGGTTTTCCCCCCTAAAACAGTTTCTTAGCTGAAACACAAAAACACGTATTTCTTCCTTTGTACCCTCTATACACCTGCCAAGTTTCATGGAAATCGAAGGGGGACACAGGGGTCAGATCCCCCACTTCAATTTATCCTCATCTTGACATTTGAGAGGGGGTTTTGCCCACAAAAACAGTTTTTTAGCCGAAACAAAAAAACACGTATTTCTTCCTTTGTACCCTCTATACACCTGCTTAGTTTCATGGAAATCGAAGGGGGACACTTAGATAACCCCCCTTGTTTGTCACATGTATTTTGCGTCTTCAATACGTCACCAATGAGTTATTGTACACTATGGGCTTACAAAACAACCCCTCCCCCAAAAATACAATTTTCCAGCACATAGTGTACTCCTAGTTACACATATCTTCTCAGAATTCATATTTCAAACATACTCTTCATACACAACAAAGATTCAAGCTTTAGAGCAAGGTTTCGTAATAGTTATAGGCGTTCCCGAATGTCATCCCTCCAACTCCATCGCCTGTAAATATTCAAAAAGAAAAAGAAAACAAAATGGTACAGTACAAGTTTACAAACATGAACCATTCATTCTCACTATAATACAGACAACATACACCAAATTCTACATTAATTTACATTCATAAAATGGGAGAATTCTTAATTAACCTTACATAAATTCTGAGATCTTGCCGATCCAGGTAGTAAAATTACATAGTATTGCCTCTCCTGGGCGCCAAATATCTTTTCAATTTATTCACATGTACATTCACATGTACTTTCTTAACCAGAACTGAATTCTCTGTTAGAACTTTACTTATGAAATATGGGCCGTCATACGTATTAGAAAGACTTTTAGTTATCTTGTCCTCCAAGGAAGACTTAATCAGAGTCCTAACCAATACCTTGTCATTGACTTCAAATGTTGTGGGACCATATCTCTATCTTATACAATTGTTTTCTCTTTTCCCATTCCCATTGCATATTTCTGATAATACTTTTCCATTTATCTTGCAAATTACCACCTGATACATTAAAATCCAAATCAGATAATTGCCATTTGACGTTCAATGGATCCCACAATTGTCTTCCCAAAAACAATTCCTATGGAGTATACTTCAATGGATGATGGTATGAAAAATTTAAATTATACTGTATCTTTCTCTAACCTTCATGCCATTTAGTTTGATCTGCTGAATAATAACATCTTAAGGCAGTTTTCAAGGTACGTATGTATCTTTCACATAATTGGCCTGAGGATTGGCAACAGATAATCAAATATGCTGAATTCCATTGTTACATAAATAACTGGTAAATGCATCTGATACAAAATATGAAGCATTGTCTGATACAATCTCATAAAAAATAAACATAAGTCGTAAAAATATGATCTAATTTATCAATCAAGACCTTTGAACTAAATTTCCTAATTGACTCTAATACACAAAATTTAGATGCACCATTTACCAGAACAAAAATATATTTATAACCATTTGATACAGGTAATGGCCCACAAATATATATGTACAATCTTTTCATGGGAATTGTTACAATTTCAGACGTTAAAATATTTTCAGGGGTTGTGTTTATACACTTTTTTTTCTATCAACCTCGCATATTTGGAATATTTTCTGGATTGTTTAACAATATAGCTCAGGCTCATATTATCTAATTGAATTATGAAAGGCTGAATTTTCAAACAGTATTCAAAACGTGATATGGCTTGCATTAAACGTATAAGTTCAATCTCATAAATTGTTCGTTTTCTATCAACTTCCCTTAATCTTTTAGAAAAGAACGCCACTGGTCGCACAGTATCATTTTCATCCGCTTGCAAAAGACAAGAGCTGAATCCTCTTAAGGACCCATCACATTGAATAACAAACTGTTTATTTAAATCAGGCAATTTAAAAATAACATGTTCTCTAAATATTTTTTTTTTCTAGTGCTTCTTGTTGACTAAAACCACAATGAAACTTCATTTTTGGTGTTCGTATTTCATTTAAGGGTGCTACTACAGTAGAATACTCTGGAATAAATTTAGAATAAAAATTTGAGGTACCCAACAATCTTAATAATCCTTTTAAATTTCTTGGAGAAGGGAGATTTTGAATAGCTTCGATTCTGTCTGGATCCATTTCACAATTTCCTTGCCCTACAACAAAACCCAAGAATGCCATTCTCCTTTTCAAAAAACAACATGTATTGGGGGAAATCGTTAAGCCATATTCTCGTAATCTCTGCAGTACTAACTGTAAATGCTCCAGATGTTCTTTCTCATTAGCACTATGAACAGTTATGTCATCACAAAATAAATGTAAAAATCTTCCCTTATAATCATGAAAAACTTTGTTCGTGTCTCGTGACATGCAACTTGGCCCAATACTAATGCCAAATGGAATTACCTTGTATCTATACTAATTATTAGGAGTTACAAAGGCTGTTACATTTCTACTAGATTCATCCAAATTTACTTGGTTGAACGCTCGTTTTAAGTCAATAACAGAAAGTACTCGGCCCTGACTCAATTGAGCCATAGTTTCTTCCATATTAACCACTGGGTGCGCATCATACATTATTTTCTTATTCAATGCAGAATAATCACAAGTAAGTATTTTAGTCCCCCTGAAGAAGGAATTACAACGCAAGGTGATGCGTACGTTGACAAAGAAGCTTCAATAATGTCTTGTTCTAATAATTCCGTAATCACCCCATCTAGTTTCTGTTGTTTAGATGTCGGAACAAAATATGGACTCCGATGTACAAGAACATTATCATATAATTTGATTTTATACAAAATGTTCTTTAAACGTCCTAGCTTAGAACTAATAACATCAGAAAATTCACTTTTCAACTTACATATTTGTTGTTCAGTATCCTCTAATGCAAACTGTCCAAAAGAAGCGCCAGAAACATCAGAAGATCTGGATTCGATTCCACGCCTTCTAACTTGTGGCCTCCACGAAGTCATAGACTGGCTACGAAAGGAGTTCTCACCAGTGTTTACATTCTTGACAAAGTTTTCCTGGTTCGCACCTGCTTCCTGCTGGATAGCTGCATGATGACCTTGGTCAGTTCTGGTGCTCTGATAAGACCAAGCTCTGGATCCTTGGCACGTTCTGACGGAACCATGGGCAGGAGAACGTACAGGAAATGAAGGACGATCTTGTCTTTGACCTATATTCTCTAAAACACGAAAATTTTTGCATAAGCTTTCAGATATCCACTCGATAGGAATTTTCTCATCACTTCCGGGAAAACCAACAATTTGTTCTGAATAGTTAATCACCATGTGGCACTGTTTTTAAAACCTCACACAAAGCACCAAGTCTACAGGAATGTTTTTGCAAACATGAAAAGTTGTGTTCCAAGATAAATTACCAAGAATAACATGTAACATAACTCCTTTTTTAATATTCATGAGTTTATTGTTACCAACTAACACTCTCATATCAAGATGCCATTCTCGAACAGTTAACCTAGTCTTTATTCGTTTCAATAGACTTTCACTAATTAAACTATACGTTGATGCAGAGTCTAAACATGCCAGTAAATTCAGATTATTGATTTTACAGTCAACAAACACAGCAGTCACACTAGTTTCAACACTTTGTCTGAGTCCTATGTCACTATGCGATCCCTGCAAAGCGAATTGAACAACTCTCACCTGCACCGGGCACCATCACTCAAAATGATCACTTGCTGAACATTTACGACAGTATTTGGGAGTATAATCTTTGAATGAATTACCTTTGGCTTTGAATTGTCTTTCCGTATTACGCAATCCCAAAAAATCCTTCTAACAAATACGAAAGTTTTTCTAAAACTTTCAACTCGTTCTGCAATTCATTTAAACTATTAGGTATCCCCTTTAGATACAATTTTTCGTAATACTGAAGTTTAAGTCTATCCACAAGATAACTTACAAATGTACTTTCATCTATGTCGTACTGCAAAATCTTATCAGCTCGAGCTCTACTCGAGAGTTTCATTCTCTCTTTGATTACCCATTAAATACTTGTTACATAAATACTGCCTCCCAATAGAAGTTGCATACGTATTTAAGATCATTTGAACTACATCATTCCAAGGATATTTTCAATTATACATTTCATCCATAATTTACCCATATCAGCATTTAATTTGGGTAAAAATGCGAGCGTAATCTCGTGAGAAGAATCCATTTTTCTGTATTTAATACCTTGCAATACATACAGAAATCGATACAGGCTTTCAGCATTAAACTTCCTTACCTTATTTAATGTGCCTGACGACGTTCTGGCTGTACATTACATGGGTAATGCTAACCAACAAGAAACAATTAAACAAATAAACAAAAGGCAATCATTAATAACATATTTACCTTTTGTGCCAGGGTAAGTGCCATCAGTTGGAGCCCAAGAGATTGCAAAGGGTAGAACCAATTACACACCACAGGGTTAGTTCTATATATGATGTAATTGCTATATAAGAGCACATGCATAAAACACTTACATTAATGCCCCTTTCATTCTTACATACATTCTCTTTCTCACACATACAGCGGCATTCCAAAAGACATGATTAATTAATACAAATGTAGCTTGGCGTGACGTTTAAAGATAGTAACATTGATTAATTCTTTTCTTAATTTTACATTTACTTTTCCGTTTCCGGGAAAACTATGTTCCGGTAGGAGCTTAAACCTGGACGAAAAACACTACTCCTTTATGCTGTTATAATTTAATGTTTATCTTTATATTGTTACTTTTGAGGTTAACTTGGATCACTGTTATATAATTATATTGACAATTTATAGCGTCGTACAATCTGAATGTTAAGTACTTTGGATAAATGAATAACTGAAAGATGTACGGTTTTACATGATAGAATTATCGTTTGTACGATTTAATCACCGTAATAAGCAATGTCAGTTGGTAATTTTTACGTAATTAAGCGAGTTCAGTGGCGAACGAAGCTTATCCATTTTCACGTTCCATTCACGGCTTACCTTTGTCGGCTCTGATTGAAGTAATCGTGCTGGAGATGTAAATACTTAAATACTTGGCGACGTGATGAATAGATAGCTTCTGGGCGGTATGGTTGGATCTCAGCATCTTCAAGGGTGGTATGTCGGTGGGACGCCCCCCAGCGGGGCCTTTCGCTGTCTCTACTCCATCGTGTTAGTAAACAATCCCGGGCGAACTATATACAACACTGATTGGTCAAACACACGAGGCGGTTACTTTTACGCGGGTGGTTCCCGAGAGGTTGTCCACGATAAACTGTCAAAGAAAGACTGTGTCTTCCGCTTGTCTATTTATCTGTTATTCAAAATGTTCGTTAAGATACCCTCTCTCTCTAAGCCTTGTTAACTCGTCCTCAAATCGTGGAATCTTATTCTTCTATCTTCGTCCGTGTAATTTGAGTTCCTTGACCCTTCTCCAGCGGCTCCTCGAAGGGAGGCTACCCTTCCACCGGACCTATTGTATCCTGCACGGTTGCTCCGAGGAGAGCGCCAGGGAGTTTGTAGCAATTGTTATCCACTCACGTTGTTTAACCTTTAATATCTCCCTTTATTCACCTCCTATCATATTGTGCTTTTGGGATTTTGCCGATTAGAATCTAATACTGGGCTGTCTTAAATTTCAATCGAATCCGATCCTAGTGTTCCAAAGTTGTAATTTTAGTTCATTTTACCCGAGGATCGGCCTCTTCGCTCGGGAAACCGGCTTGTCCTCCATACTCCACAGTCCAACTCTGAGTGAACAGCCACAATCCAATGCTTGTTATTGCTTATTACTGCGATTAATCTATTTAACTGGCAGTTAGCAAGATTTGATCGTTATAATAAATACTGCCTCCCAATAGAAGTTGCATACTTATTTAAGATCATTTGAACTACATCATTCCAAGGATATTTTCAATTATACATTTCATCCATAATTTACCCATATCAGCATTTAATTTGGGTAAAACTGCGAGCATAATCTCATGAGAAGATTCCATTTTTCTGTCTTTAATGCCCTTCAATACATACAGAAATCTATACAGGCTTTCAGCATTAATTTCCTTAACTATAGGTACAGTAGCTATTAATTGAGTCAATTTTTCGTTAGTCATTTCCACGTTTAACTTTCTCAAATCGGACCTATTATATAATACTCGTTCGTCTTCATCAGACGACGAAGAACTTTCCAAAGGCGTTACTTACTTCGGGGTTTATTCACCCACACGGGTTTACAAGGTACCTTTACGTACGTTTCTACATCTTCCCCCTCCCTTTGTCGTCCATGGGTATTTTCTGGTGTGTGTTGAAAGGGTCCAACAAATTCTTTTGTGAAGCAGAATGTTCTCTACAAGTTGAGGAAAACGGGGGGAAAAGGTGGAACAAAATTCCTCCCATCCACTGTTCACGTAATATCTACTGTATAATAATTCCTAGAGGTAGCCATATTACTGCACAATTTTACAATCTAATCAAACTACAATTATGGATAGCCAATTGTACACAAGTACCAGATGGAATGACACGCAAGCGACAAGCGATATTCGCAGCTTGTCGTGCTGCATCAATTCAAAACGTTGCCTTGATTACTGAGCAGACACGCGTTACGCTTGTCACTTTGCGCTTCGGTCTGGAAGCCCCTTGAAAGGCAAGCGACTAGCGACACACGGGGATTTCATACCGAAGCAACTAGCGACGCTGGTCCATTCAATCTGAAGAAACATTCACAGCGCATTCGCAAAGAAGAGCTAACGAGTAGATGGTGCACGGTATTGACAAAACTGGCCAGTCGGAGCGACACGCAACCTACAAGTGACACGTGCAGCTTGTCTTGTCGCTTTTGTTAAAAATTTTGAATTCATTATTACTGAGGGTTTGATTCCAAGCGACATCCATTGCTTGTCGCCTCTTACGTGTCGTTTGTCGCCTCAGTATGAAATTTTACACAGGAGCTGCAAGCGACAAGCGACACGACACATTGTATTGAGAAAACGTGCCAGTTAGAGCGACACACAAGCTACATGAGGCACGTGCCGTTTGTTCTGTCGCTTCTGTTGGAAAGGTGCATTTCATTACTGGGGGTTCGTTTCCAAGCGACTCGTGTTGCCTGTCGTCTGTCGTTTGTGTCAAGGTGTGAAATCTCTCAAAAGCAAGACATTCATTACGAACAACAAATTGAGACAACAGGATGATTAAAGCCCATTTCGAGCAATACGCGAGCGACAAACGACAAGGGCAGCTTGTCTTATCGCGTGTCTCTCTCCTCTCGAAGCTACATTAAGCTTTTATTTTATTGTCTTCACCTAAGGAAAGGAAGAAAATACTTACGCAAAGACAGTATTCGCAGAACTTTTGCAAAGCCACTCACTACATCTGAAACTACGTACATATTTTCTGTGCACACTCAGCGTGCACTATAATCTACTGAAGCGGCCCTAAAAAAATATTACTGAAACTAAGTTTTCACCTTTTTGAACGTTCTGGAATGTCACTCACAATACAGCTGTTAAGATCCTTGTGCCCTGGATGTGAATAGAATTTGGATACCCTACAGTCAACTAAAATGGATTGATTGATTGAATGACTTATTTTATTTTACTTCGCGTTTTGTGCCTCTTGGCTAATTTGCGAAGATGGGGATGAGTGAAGAAATTATGAAATAGATGAATGGACATTCACAAACAACCATATCCAGCGGGACTCGAACCCGGGACCCCGGGCGTCGCAGCGCGATGTGCTAACCACTCAGCCACAGGGACCGGCGATTGATTGATTGATTTGCTTTATTTTACTTCGTTTTTTGTACAAATTTTGGCTATTTTGCAAAAATGGGGCTGAGTGATGACATGATGAAATTGATGAATGGACATTCACAAACATCATACCCAGACCGGGACTCTAACCCGGGACCCCTGGTGTCGTAGCGCAATGTGCTAACCACTCCGCCACATAACTAAAATTTTACTTCTGTTGGAATTGTTTGCTTGTTGGAGGAAGAGGTCGCTTCACGTGGCATTTGCGTAAATACTATATTTGAACAAAGAGAGCGAAGGAAATGTCACTTATTGCATTCCTTTTCAAAATGACGATAGTGTTAATTTCTCAGAGATCCAGTACAGTGAACTTACAAGAATAAAATTCTGTGTCTTAATGAAAATGTCAATAGAATCTTTCATCTCAAACAAATTCAATATTAATTGAATAGGGCATAATTGAATAACTATTTAATTGAAAGTAGAGAGTATGAACTTGATGTGAAGTTTACAGAAATGTTTATTTCACTAGTGGAGCGAAGAAGAAAATGTTTTCTAAATCTCATTCTTTGCAACCTCACAATCACAATAACTGTTGGTCACCTGACTTCTACTTCAACGTCATCCAAGAAATCTGCTGGTGCTTCTTTGCGTCCAAGCTCATAGACAATTGGCCTTTCGTTTTTGAACCTTTTATTTTTACCGTACGTCCGTTCCTTTCTTACTTCGGTATTTCTCCCTGCAGTGAAGCACGATAAATACGAGTTCCTCCTGCGCCAAAACCAAGCATACAGTCAAGTTTAAATATCGTGTATGGATGTAGATCTCTAGTCTCAAACGCGGGATAAAATAAATAACCATTTTTGCCACCTTCTTGCCTCGAAACACTTCATCCTTGCGATAGGTAACCGCAGGGAGCAGGCAAGGTTGAGACCAACCTCTTCTCAGCCTTTCATATACAAGATTATGAAACTTCGAGTGACGTTATGACGTAGGAACATTGCAGCAATGTTCGTAGATTTGTTTCTCTGTGACCTCTGCGTCTCTGTAATGATTCAGTGATATTTTTCTTTCGAATCTCTGTCCGTCAGCATGTCATTGTAAAATACTAGTGTATTTATTCTAACAGACAGTTATAACTCATGTACAGTAAATATATCACATATTCTTTATAGCCTCCTAAAAAATACATTGTACATTTTCCAAACTTTACAAATTATTTCCCCTTTAATATGCTGTTGCAAATTACATTTCAAACATCTTTCGTGTAATTTTCATTTTGCTGCATTTTTGAATTTTTCAGGCCTTGTCACCGAATAAAGCGGCTCTGGGGTTAACCCAGCTTCAAATCAATGTGCACCTATGGGCAAACCTGCGGGTTAAATGCGGCGCTGGTGATGATCACAACACCTTCAAAATGGCCGAGATCGAGAATGTGTGGAACCCTAACCCAGTTCCCCTGAATTTGACACGACGTAGTATTCAAGGGGAAGTTACTTTTACGTTACCAAATCCTTTCAACTAGACAGCGATACGAATAGAGGGTCTGTTAAAAAGGTTGTGACGTATTATTACAATATTACTTAATTCCAGTCAGGAGGGACGCGGACGCCATGTAAAAAAATGAGTAGTAGGCACGATTCCTGGCGAGAAACGGTGAACCGTGATTTGAATCCGATCCGGTTAAGACAATTGAGAATAAAGTGATTTTGAGAAAACTTGGCCAATCAGAAAGACTAATCCGAGAATCACGTAAAGATTTTTAAAAATTGTAAGGGCAATTACTCTGTAAATGTATGGGAATTACAAATCTATTTATTAATTCTATAATATAAAACATGGCGAAACAAAATACGAGGACAAATAGAAGAGGGAGAAGGGTGGAACAGAGAACAATAAGCTACGCATTGTGATTCCCTGGCGCCTTCTTGTCCGAATCGAATAACCGTTGCAAAAGACTAAACGAGATCTTGAGAGCCTGACTAAGATTTTCTGTTGTTTGGTGTAGTCACTTCAGGCCACTGGCGTACGCAGAAGGGGGGGGGAGCTAAATGGGCTAAAGCCCCTGATATGTTTATAAAATAAACAAATGATGACAGAAAAGTCGGGAAACCCTCCATTAAAGTAATCCCCGATACCCATTGTTGTCTTTGAATAACTTTTAAAACGAAGGTTTTAAATCGTTTTTGGAGCTCATATCTGATAAAAGAAAACAACAGGACATTATTGAAATTGACTTACTGCGATGTAGCCTATTCTATGATCCAAGAAACGATATAATCTCTGAACCAGCGTTCACATTCCGCTTTAGATATTATAACAATTTTGATATAATATCACAAGGCCAAACACCGACTGACTTTTCTGTACCTTAAGTATTTTTGTTGTGTGTGTGTTCATGCTGTACGTTCATTGTTTACGTTTCCTACAGCATATATGTGTATATTTGTGTTTTGTCTTTCTTTTTGTGTTTTCTCTTCTTTCTTTTTTGTGTGTTTTTCTCTTTTTGTGTTTTTTTCCTTTGGTATTTTGATGTTTTATATTTCGCAAACTGTTATATATTTTAACTAAATTTGTAAAATGCGAAGTAGAGATGGTTAAGTCTAAGAAAAGGCTTGTGCCTTAACATCGCCATCCAAAAGAAGAAGTAAAAAAATGAATAATGTTTGAGTGACGTGGAAATGTGTTTTGGAGTTTCTTTGTAGGTGCGAATATTTTTAACTACTGAGGCACACATCCTTTCGCTTACAATAAAGTTTGCCTGACATCTCACATACCTTCACAATTATCTAAATACCATTTATTGGCATTTTATGCTACTGTATGCCATACGAAACCTGAGTCTTCAAACCGGGTATTCAAATTATTCATCAAACAAGAGAATACTTTGGAACATGGTTTTCCTCTAACTCCGAAACTATCATCCTTCAAGGTGAAACAATTGTTTTCAGTGCTTAAAGAGTAGCCATGGCAGTAATCTAAGAAACTGAACTGACGAGACGGAACTGAAATTTTCTAGATAATCACGAACCGGAATATTTCGTGTGAAACTTGCTTTGTTTTCGTTTTTGTAATCAGTGTGAAATGGGGGCACAGTAATGTAGGTACGCACTAGGTAAATAAACAAATAATGTTGTGCCCTGAACTACATTATTTGGGTTAAAGGTATTTTACCAGTATTGTATGAAAACGGAATTGTCCATTTATATCAGCAATCTGTGCGCAAGGGCGGGAAACAATCACCTGAGAAAAAGAAGAGCACGTCCAACAGCATGGCGCCTTGAAACCCTGAGGTTAGGCTAAGATGAAACGTTCCACACAGAATGAATCAACAACTGTCTACAATTTATCACCTCCAAAACTTAAACCATGATGATTATTTATTTATATCTCGAATGTAACAGCTTCAGTGACGTGAGTGTTTATTTAATGACGAGTAGATTAACGGGGATCTATGGCTTTGTCTGTAGAATGAAATACTACGAAGTCAACGGTTGTGAACTCGATTTACTTTTCGCCCGGCGTCCACGGTTCGAATTCTGGACTGGACTTGGATATGAGTATCACTTCATCTACTTCATCCTCATCGGCGCGATTAGTCAAGAGTGGCAGAAGAGTGAAATTAAATAACAAAAATCAATAAAAGGTCGAGTCAAGTCTTACGACCTGATCGTTTCTGTGTGTTGGGTTATTCATCAATTGAATATATATTATTCAACTTCTCTCTTAAGAAGCAGAACTACAAAGTAATTATCTAGGATCTTTGAAAAGTTCAATACACTTTTTAGGATAAAAAAAACGTTCTAAGTCATGCTTTGTATGGAAAGCCGCAGCAGTAACAATCCATCTCATAAGCGTGAGCACGGGGGGGGGGGGGGCAGTCTCCCTTCCTAATACTCTCACTTAGAAAATTAGGGTAAAATATTATTACCTTTATTAAACAATATTATTCTCTCTGAAAAATAAACTAATTTCAAGACGACGAAAGTTCTAAGGAACCACGACGAGTTTATTTCCTACGTAATTAAACTAGCTCACTTCGTTCTCCAGCAAATTACATGTTATTAAGACTCACGCATTTAATTCGTTAGCCTAGTTGTTTTACACCTACATGTAGTCGCAGAATAAATTGGTCACACATTGGAAATGAATAAATTATGTATAGTTCTGTTCAATCTGGTTTACGAATTCATGTTTATATGTAAATTAGTGTGAACCTCAGATATGGAAAATATAAAGAGATGGAAACGGAAGGCGGAATTATTCTAATAGAGTGATTTTCGTTGGGTCCGGACACACACTCTATACGTTACCAATCGATACAATAAAACAGAGAGATGGAATGAACTTTTCCAATTTTCGATTGAAGTTTCATAAATGGTTTTGCTTCTTTAATAAGGAGATCTGTGCACGCCCATGATCCTTCTGAGAAGGGGAAAGAGAAAAAAAATATTTTGTAGGTTAGTAACAATGCATTTCACGTGTAACGTTTAGAGGTATACTATACAACTACTATATCAGCTCGTGTCTCGTCTTGTCTCGTCTCGTCTCGTTAAAGTAATGCAGGATATAATGCCAACAAAAGTTAAACGTGAGAGACATCACAAAATATTATTCCCGGAACTGGGTAAAACCTTGAAATCTTTTGTTCCCTGTGCAGTGAAAATAAATAAGTTTCGTTAGTCATAAGGACGTTAAAATTTAAAATACATTTTGTTTATTACCGATAGGTTGGTAGTTCACCAAATCTGCCTCGTGATTTTTCTGGCTTCCATCAGAAGTGACAAGCGGCACGGGACTCGTTAACAACGCAGAAGCAAGCATTCACCGCTCATGCACGAACAACAGTACCAGGCAACACTATGCACTATACTCAGGTAACAGACCAGTCCGAGCGATACGAAAAGACAAGCAACCACGCAACACATGCAACTTGCCATTTCGCTTAGATTCGAAAGATTACACGCAACAGGGATCTTTCAGACCGAAGAAGGAAGCGACAGATTAACAAATACCCCTGGGTTTATGCTACAAATCTGTTCTTTATTGTTTCTATTGAGTTGGTGTTTTAAGTCCACTTTATGCACAGTAAGGCTAATCGGGACTGGACCTACAGTTTAAAGTGGGATCCGAACCACTTGTGCCTCCACCGGGTATCGAACCCGGGACCCCTTGATTACAAGGCACTGACGCAAATCTGTTCTTTACTTTCAATGATTACATCCATTCAGAGGATTCAGGCACAGGTTATTGGAGTTAATATTTCACGACAACACCATACACATTAAAACGACAAATAAATAAAATAAGCTGTCCCATATGATGAGAACTATGAAATCTGATTAATTTGAATATAACAGTTTGACATATATGAAGTATGGAGCAAAAGAGGCCTAATTAAGTTAAAACGTCTGACCATACTTGTTCACACACTTTAGCCTTCTTGCTTTTGTGGTGAGTTTGTGAAATTCAAAACTCGTACGTTTCATTATTTCCTCTTTCTACTCCCGAACGAGACCTTTCTCAGTGGGTAATACGGCCAAATTACCCATCCGCTTGCGTTCATCTTTAAAAGTATGAATTCTCTTGAGAGCAGAAAACTCTGAACTGGTGCAGTTTTATCTGGTATTTGAGCAAAATAATTTAGCTGAAAGGTAAACTTCCTTAAAAGCGTTGTCTAAATTTTATTTTATTATAATTAATTCCAATTTACAGGGCGATTTATCCTAGTCTGTTGCAGTTCCAAAAAATAGAGTCAGTTAATTTCTAAGGGTTTGTGAATCAAAAATATATTTTGATAAACTGTACTTGCATGTCGGCAATCAGATTTTCAGAATAATTGTTTCTTTCTGAATATGATTATCATTTTGTTAAATTTTAAAATTCATAGAACGTTTGGCAACGATGAAAACCACCTAGCTGCATGACAGCCTTAGTGACGGATTAAGGTGAGTGCTATTGATGCTGCAGCATTAGGCCCATTCCTCAAATATGCCCAGATGAAAGCAGACGAGAATTTTCCGAAAGCTGAACAGTTTTATTTTGCTACATTAACCTGAAAATAAATTTTACAATGAAATTTTTAACCCCAATTTCGGACGCCTAGACACAGTGTTACTTATTATAACGTTACTATTATTCCTTGCGCTGTGACGTAACTATAACGTCGTTGTGTTTTTTGTTCACAAAATATTTCAAGATAATGCTATCAATTTTACGTTAAACAGTTTACTGAGTAATTTAGCTGCGTTATTTTTCAATTCTTGGCGATTGTTGATACTTTATTATTGTTCGGTAAGTGCGACGTAGTAAAATTTCACGTTGAAAGTTAGTTGCAAAAAAAATCGACTGTATTTTATTGTTAGCTTTTGACGTAGAGCATCAGACCCACTTTCATCTTAATACGGCCCTGCTGACTGGTTGTCATTAACAAAAAATAAATAAAAGAAAAGCCTTCTGTATCTTTGATCAGGCGCGCGTTAAAAGAAATTCCTAGCTCCGCGTGCAATGACTAGAGCTAGGAATTTTAGGTGCAAAAATTTGCCAATAAAGGTGCAAAAAAGGTGCCAATTTTTGTACAAAAAAGGTGCTAAAATAGGTGCTAATTTCCAGATGTAAAATGTACTGTGAGCAGTGCATACATATATGATTCAACTTATCTGGATAAACACATAGAGAATTCTCTGGTTTTAAATCGTTTAATATAACTAAGCAAAGAAAATTATCTGATACATTAGAAAGCTACATAAAGGAAAACATGCTTCTTCTTACTTGCTGAGAATTAGTCATCTAGAAAAATGTTAAAATAGATTATATTCACAATTTCTATGTTCTTCTATGTTCTTAGAAACATGTTCTTAGAAATTTTGAATGTAATCTATTTTAAAAGTTTTCTAGATGACTAATTCTCAGCAAGTAAGAAGAAACATGTTTTCCTTTATGTCGCTTTATAATGTATCTTCTGAGTGAGGCTACATCTGCAGTCACTAAGCAGATATTTGTAAGTTGAAAAAGGACGTTCAACGTCAAGAGACACAAGTGGTGCGTATTTTGTTTTCAACCGGTAATCCACATCCTTGTTGGATGCAACTTCTTGAACAGCAGGGTTTTTGGCTAAACTTTGTTCTTCTCTTTCCCGACCACTTGCAGCTCTCGTTGCACATCCATCAAAACAGCCCACTGTGCTTCCTTTATAGAGTTCATCTTGCAATTCCTGTTTAAGTGCAAGTTGTTTGGCTTTTTCTACAGCTGAGGAATCACTAGGCAAAGCATCTAAAAATTTCGATATTGTATGGAAATGATTGCAAATAAACACTGCAGCTTTTAAGAATGTACCCCATAAAGTGAGGATGGGAGAGGGTGGTTATGGAAGTTTCGTAATTTCTATGTATTTCTGTATTCTAGAAGGAGCCTTTTTCAGTATTTTCTTAATGCTAGAAACAAATTCGTTTACATATATATATTCATCTTTAAGATCTTCACAAACTCGATGCAAAGCATGAACAATGCAGGTCACATGTTTTAAGTTAGGCTACATATTCTTCAGATTAGAAAATGCAGCTAACATGTAAGATGCTTGGTCTGTAAGAACTAACCACACTATCATATTTTACACACTCCGGCCACAATACAAAACATGCACCATTGAAACTTTGCATTACACTTGCATTGTCGGATTTGCTGAGAAAATAAGTTTTTAAAACCATGGGTTTCACTTGATGTCCATTGAGAGGTGCTACTAAAATGTTCAAAATGCACCTGTTTTGCCTATCTGTGGTTTAATCTAGTATGAAATAGACTGAATGGTCAGCTACTACTTGCCTGATCTGCGAGATTTTAGCTTCATAAAGAGGTTGAAGGTAAGATTTCCTTAAGGTGGTCTCATCTGGAACTGACTTCCCAGTATATTTTTGCAAATATGATTTCATGAAAGGATTGTTAAGTTTCGAAAGAGATATTCCACTCACTATAAATGTCCTTGCTGTCTCACTGAAAAAATCATTTTTATTTCTGGAACTCGAAGATGCAAGCGCCTCACCAATGAATTGCTGTCGCTTCCCATCTTTACCATCTCATAGTTCTTTATTCCTGACGTGCTTCCCACTTTGTAGATGCTGCACAACCCGAGTGCTTTGGTTTGTGTCATCAACATCAATAGAAATATCACACACATTACACCTCAGAACAGATCCATAAATCTGAATGCCGTCACCGCTAAACTGTTTAACAATGTCCTGCAGTTTCCCAACATTACTTTATGTTTTGGCAAGGTGAACAAGCAAATCCGATGCATCGATCAGTCGATCACAGACTGCAGTTACCCTGCTCGCTGATACGGGAGAAGGAAACGAAATCAAAACAGCTTCCCTACAACAATTCGTAAACAACACAGCATAGGACAAAAAGAAACAACTACTAGCAATTGTAACGCGTCATTGTTGGCACTGTTTAAAGTCTGCCTGCTTACTACATTAACGTCCAAGAACTGAAGAAAGCCGATTCATTGTTGTGCGGTAAACAAGAATCGCATGCCAAGAAGCCGTGCCTCGAATGTGGGTGGGAGTTGTATTTAAAAAAAATGATAAAGATGCAAAAAGGGCGAAAACGTGCAAAAGGTTCCGAGATTGTGAAAAAGGTGGAAAAGGTTCCGAGATTGTGAAAAAGGTGCAAAAAAAGGTGCAACCGAAACACCATGAGTAAAGTTCAGTAAGTGCTTATTTTGGGGACGAGTCACTTTTTTACCCAATTTCACACAAAAAAATTTAAGGTGCAGCACCTAAAATTCCTAGCTCTGGCAATGACTTAAGATATCAGTCGAACCATGACGAACACTACCGGGATGTCATGGACATGCGAGTCCCAGCGCATCGGGTTTGACCTTGGCCACCGGAATGGTTGTTGTAGGTAACAGCATTGCACTCAATAATGTTGTGTCCCACACATTCGGGATCGATTAGTTCGTATAAATTTCCAGCCTGATCATTACCAGTGCTTAGTTAGAGATCGGATAGTTCATATCTCTCTTGTGGAATCAGGAAAAGGTTCATTATCCATTTGCTTTGACTTATCTAACCCAACAGGTTTCTAGGTGCAGGTGCTGGCCCCGAGTTGATAGCTTCCTGGAGATGAGGCCTGCTCGAAAAGGTTTATTATCCGAAGCGTAAAGGGCCTGGGCTCTCCTTTCGATGCGCGAAACTTTGCGAATCTTTTGTCTATTTCTAGCCGTTTTATGCTGCCATTAACAAATATGGGAATACTCTTAATCCTTTTTGGTATCTTCTCTAAAATATTTAATATGGAGTATTTATATTTATTTTCTTTCTCATCACCGCATCTCCTGATGATCGGACGCGTCGACTTTGATATACCTTTTATATTAATGGTGCACCGGTAATGCTGTCATCTTGTTATCAAAGGTTCCGAATTCATGTCCTTTGGAGGCACATATTTGTTCGGATTCCGTCCAAACACGATTACTTTTGGACGGTATCTCTTCATTAACGGGACTTAGAACAACTCTTTAATTATTTACATCAATATTCAGAAAACGTCACCCACCATTCACTAACTCTGTACGTATTTCTGTGCGGAATTTACTTCCAATTCCAAGTTTCCCTTTAGTGCGCCGCATTGCGTAAGGAAGTGGATAGCACAGCGCGTTAGGGCGCCACGAGTACTTAGATAGATTCCCGACCTGGGAATTAGAGTTGTTTGTGAGAGTCCCTTCTTGAATTCCAGAAGTAGAAGAAAAGCGAAATTTAATAAACGCAATCAATCAGTGAATATTTTTTTCAATGGCCTGTAATCTAACCACGAAGTTCTCAAACTTTTTTATTCCGGGACCCACCTTGAAGAATATTAAACTTCAACGGGCCCACAAGTATATACGCCGGCAGAATTACTTGAAGGGGTGTGCACCCAGTTTATAATCGTATTTTTCCTAACATCTAGTACTATAAGATGGCATTTTTTCCGATTGCTTAAACAAATTTCACATAATTCATTCTAGACATATACCATAAATATATAATTTAAAAGGCTGAAATTGAGAGATGCCGGTAAAAAACAATGGTAGCGTGCGAATGACAGAAATGTATGTCTTACACTACGTACAACACGGGATGAATTTAAAATTTTGAAACAATACATATTAGTATTTTAAATGTAATAGATTTGTAAGACAGTAAATAAATATTCAAGCCCGACTTCGCGACCCACCAAACACCCCCTCGGGACCCAGCTGTGGGTCGCGCCCCTTAGGTAGAGAAACGATGCGATGCAATGCCTTATTTACCTAAGCATTTGAGCCGAACAGAAACAAGTTTGGGACGAATGCTTCTGCAAGCTGTCTCAGTGCATAGCGCCTCGAAGTCTGGAGAAGAGTCGGCTAATAGTGGGAATCAAGGAAATAAAAACATAAAGTTTGCTTTCACAAATTAAACTTGCAATAGCGTACTTTTACTTGCATTATCTTATTTTAAGTTTGCAGCTGAAGCAGTAGGCAAGTTGTCCATCACTATGTTTATTAATATGTCATATGCAATACAAAATTTAGGGATTGAAAGAAAATAATATAACACGGCGTGCTTCGCGACAACATAAAGGAGATAAGGTCTATACAACCCCTCACCTCCCAGGAAGCAAGTTCAAAAGAAGTATAATCAATAAACGATCTTTCAAACCCATATATCCTATCTTCGTGTGGTTTTTATGTGTATGTCCAATGATATTTTGTCCTTAAAATACACACCCTTCTGTTTACCTCTTCTTCCTAGTGTATTTTATGGTATAATAGAAATATACGTGGACGGTTTCCTTAACTTCATATTTACCACTAACCCTGCAGTACGTGCTCAAGACACTCGATCCAAATAATATTTGCGATTAACTGAAAGAAAGCGAATTAAATATATCTAATCAAAACCCATCATTATAAGAAACTAGCAAACGTAGATAAGTTCCAATCAGCCACGTTTTTACCATTACAAATCCTCACATGTCACCTCCCACGGTTAAGTGGTGAGGTTAACAGCCTGCAGAACCACAGGTATGCGGGTTCAACCCTGGTTAGGCAGAGGTGATTCAGGGTGTTTGTACGATTATTATGCCATTACTTCATCATTCTACGATGAACAGCAAAGTATAATAACCAAAATGTCACACAGAGATAGAAAAACTGTCTCCATTAAGCGTAAAATAGCCTATGCAATGTAAATTTAGTCATGGGCGGATTAACTGGGAAATGGGATACATTCGCCCGACACGTCTCAAAATGTTATTATATATTGGGTGGCCGAGTGACATTAAAAAGTATCAGCCTTGCACCTCCATCGGAGTAGACGTCGATGATCCTCTATGATTATGGAACAACATTCTTCTTTATAGTTCACTTTGTTCACAGATCGAGACTACATCCCGAGGACGGTGGGTGCTGCCAGGCCTACAATCTCTTGGTATAAAATTTTTAACTGTAAATATTTGCATAAAAATTGAAAATAAATTACACTGCTCACTAGGGATGTTTCCAACCAATCTTTCAAAATTTATTATGTTTATAAAATGATTTAATGTAACGCGCATGGAAAGAAAATTCACGTACTAGGCCTAGCAGTAACGCACATTTCTTGCAGTAATAAACAAATATTATTAATTGCCAGAGCTTATCCGTGATCGATTGCGTCGGCATCGATGTGGAGACAGATGAGGACGCGTTATGCAATTCGACAAGACGTGAATTTTGACGTGAACCAAGTTCCAGTACCTTTCAACTTGAAAGCTTCATGGGTTACTTTCAATGAACACTGTTTGAAAGTACGCAGGCTATATTTAAGCATTTCTATTGATAATATCACAGATTGGGAATGACAATCTAAGAACGTAAAGAAATGCGTCTCTTCTAAAAGCGCGAAGATAAAGTAGAGACACGTGGTAGCAGCTTGCCAAAGATTTATTGGCGGTAAGGAGGGGAGGGTTGCACGTAATTTTCCATTTATCCCATAGGAAACTTCAAGTCCGTGCTTCTTACGTATGGATAGAATACAATATCCCCCGCCCTCTGTGATGTCTTAAACTGAAAATACAAATATATTGGTCTAATACCTTCAATTAAGTGGCTCTCAACCTGTTTCAGTTCGGGACCCACCTTGAAGCATATTACACTTCACGGGACCCAAAAGCATGCCCGCCTGCAGAAATACTTGAAGGGTGTGCACCCAGTTTATAATCATATTTTTCTAACATCGAGTACTTTAAGAAACCCTCTTTTAGTTTGCGTATTCGAATTACGTATACTTCCTTCTAGAAAAGTGAATATGTAATTTAAAATAGTAATTTACTCTAGTCTAACTAAACACACATGCTGAAATTGAGAGTTGCCTGCAAAATGCAATGGTAGAGCGCAAATAATACACAGAGCTAATAAATCAAAATACTTTTCAAAAATAAAATTACAATTAAAGGCAATTTCAAAAATATTTTCAATGTACCATCCAAATCAACACAATGTAACCCATCTCCACCTATTAAAAGCTGCGTAGAGTTTAGACTATGCTCAAAACTAGTTGAATTTAAATTGTTAAACAATGTAACCTTTTAATTAAAATCTTATAAGTGTTTGAGACACAATAAATACATTTTTGAGCCAGACTTCGTGACACACCAAACGCCCTCTCGGGACCCATCAGTGGTTCGCGCTCCATACGTTGAGAAACGACGCGTTTAAATACATTATTAGCCATTGGTATGAACATATAACACATTTTTTCAAGAGTTTTTAGTTGAGCTTATCTACAAAAATTTAAATTCCTATACATGTAATTGCGACAGTCAGTTAACAAACAACACACTGAATCCACCATAATGCAACTAACGTTTCTTTTATTTTAACGGTCATCCCAACATTAGCATTTTTCACATGTCTCTGCGCATTAACACTATGCTAAACACGCATATCTCTAAGTTGGACCACAGAAACAGAATGACTGGAAGTTTGGGCTTACTTACTATTCACCCTGAAACCACAAAATCAAGTTGAGGTATTGAAACTGATATGGATGGTTGAATGCTCTGAGCAGACTTGAATGCACCAATGCAACACTCCCTTTTTATCTTCCCAGCTGTATTGTTTAGGTGTTGGGAATCATTCCCCCAATTATATAGTATTTCAGTTCGGCTCTGTGACTGAGAGGTTATCGTGACGTGCTACAAAACTCGGTGACCTAGGTTCGCATCCTGGACCGAACCTGGACATGAACTTGTGTTTGTTCCAACAAACTGTTTCATTATTCACCCTACCCTTCATATTATATGCGAGACTAGCCATATGAATCCTCAATTTGGGAAAGGGACAGCTATTTGCTGCTCTTTTCTTCTGATTGATTTATTTTCTCCCTTCTGTCCCTTTTTGCCAATCGCGAAGATTAGGATGAAATTGATGCGAGGGCAATGACAAATACGCATGGGCAGTGCGGAACACACAGACTGACTGTGAGTCTAGAAGCCACAGCCCCGTTTGTCGTTCACGTTTAGCGGGATTGATAACATTCGGGCTCGTTGACTATCCCTTGCTTTGGTCAGTATCGACATCATTATTATTATTATTATTAACAGTTTTGTTATCATGATACTTCACTTCCACTAATTGCATGATCTGTATTAACAACACTTGTAAACTTTAAGGTATAGACATCTGATTAAAATTATTCTCTAAATTTCGTTCTTTTTTTAAAGAACAAACTGCCACTTGCAAAATGCATTTCACCATACCACACAAATACCGCACACGCACTAAAGGAAAATACATCAAACTACATTTAGATAGCCACACTGGACGCGAACCAAGAAAAAAATATGTTGTTGATTTCAACTGTCATTATCCCTCTACTTGACATTTAATTGTTGGCATTCAAAATGTTTACATTTGTTTTTAAGAGGACCACTCCTTTATATTTGAGCAAAAAGATCGTACATATTGTTTCTATTACGTGAACTTTGAAAATAGGGTCATGATGAAAACACGTATAAACGCTAGAAACTCCTTCCTTCTACCTTTGTTCATTAAATAAGCAAGTTAAAGGATCTAAAATGTTCTAATTTGCTATTATCAGGACATCAAGAAAATATAATAGTCGATGGTCTTTTTCACTTCTGCCCCTTCAGGGTCTCACTTTTCTGCGGCTTTAGGATATACCCTAAGATAGCTTAGTGGCAACACCCTTCCCTGCGTCCAAGGTGTAATACGTGGAAGAGGGGTTGGCATTTCCTATATTTGGCGTGTTTTGAAAGAAAAGTTGATATAAAAAATAGATTACGCAGCACTAAAACTCCTTCTAGATACGCCACTGTAACATAACTTCTCTGCTGGCACATCATAATCACCCAGTAACAGAAATCCTCCCTGAATTTGTGTACGGTACAAAGAGTTCTTGAAAAAAAATGTTACAGTATCTCAAGAAATCCATAGCGGAAGCTGGTCACTCAAACGAATTCCTGAAAACGTTTATAAACCGTTGATGCCAGGTACCTGGGCCTTGATTATTTACTAATACTGTTTTTATTGTATAAATATTGTATGTTAAAACCTCACCTATAAAACACAGTTCTCTAAGTTATATATATAAAAATTTAAATATAAACATCCACTGTCAGTTTTTTTTTTCTTTTGACGTCAGTCCACAACGAAACTTCAACTTCGAATCCATTTTCTATAACCTTACATGGTGCCTTGTACCCAGGAGATCCTTCTGGTTATTTGTTGAGATAATACATTAAACTTAAGAAATCTTGTTAATAATAAGTTGAGATAGGATTATTTGTGTGTAAAATATTTGTGTTCTACCTAAGAAAGTAAAAAAAAGCTGTACCGTTTGATAAGGTGAGCAGGCGTTTTCGTTGCAGCTGTACGGGATTAAGGGAGTAGCGAGCTAGCGATAAGGAGGTCAGTGGTACGGACATGGTTCGAACGTCTATATCTTCCTCTCAGGACGAAACAGCCGAAATAGGCTGGAATAAAGAAAATACTTGAATGCTGCGGCAAAGAACTTTGTTATGAGGGAGCAATAGAATGTAAAGTGTGCTCCCCTGTGCTTTACACCACGCCATGAAGGCGTATAGGGGGTGTGGGGTTAGGGCCCCACACTTTCTTGATCTCGGCCGAGCTGGGGGTGATGTGATCAGCACCATGCCCCTGGTTACCTTTAACCCCCAGAGTTTCCTCCAGGAACCCACTTTATATGAATGTAATTTTTGTAAATGGTGGTACCATAAATCTTACGCGAGATTGAACGAAGAAGAATTTACGAAATTTGAGTTGCATTTAGAAGATTTTTTCTTCAAGATATGATGTGCACTGTCAGAAAAGCGAAATATCAATGAAGGAAAAGTAACTTTACACAGGGTGTTCAAAAATTAACTGACGAAAATAAAGAGAGCGTTTGCCTCACTACATTTTGGTTATTTATGAAGCAGAGTAGAGAAGAGGATATGCAAGAGCAGGTTAAATTGAGAGAAGAGGATAAGTTTAGCTGCAAGTCGTTTCACTCTCCTGGCTTTAACTTTAGAAAGATACGACCATTAAAATTCACACTGTAAATTGTTCGCGACAACCATTCAAAATGGGCAGCTCTTCGTGGATGTATCCGATTAAAATAGTGTGCAATGGTAAGCGAACTTCTCGCTCTAGACATCACTTTGATCTCGATGCATTACCGATACGCTTAACAAATTTGAAGGCATTTTTGTAACACCTCGAAAAGGAGCAAATTGTTACAAGAATTCAGTCATAACTTTTTACTGGTTAAAGGTACATAAAAAAACGTTCGCCATTGAATTTCGCTTGAAATTCTAGCCTGATTTGATGTATCAGATCACCCTATTCCTATTTAAAATTCTGAAGTTGAATTTAAGATGGCGGTCATCACGATGGCCGCCGACCGTGCAGGTGGCGTCATTGTGGTTCCTCCTTGGCCTGACAACGATTGGTCATCACCATTTCCACGTTGCGCGCAGCAGTGGTTGTGTACCGAGGATGTTAAGTGACATTTTGTGCCACCCTGTACTTTACCCAAAATCTTTTTAAGTATGACCCTGTGTGTTTTAATTTTGGAGATGATTTCATACAAGTTAAACTAACAATCCCATGTATCAATGCTCAAAAAAATAATTTTGCATCTGATATGAACACATACATTTTGTAATATGGTCTTCCTCAGTATTGTTTTCTTCATCATCCAAAGCAAAGTATTGAAATGCATGAATGATTTGTACATGTAGTAACTTTAATATATGTATTGTGCATTTTTCTTTTAGTACATTCATAAACATCTTTGCAAAATAATGTATGAAAATAGTATAATTCTTTTCATACATCCATACAAAATAAAATAATATTTTCTTGACGTTTGAAAATGACAATAAACAAAATTTCATTGATAAACCAGTATGAATTTTTAGGAAATCGTAACAACAAACTATACAAAATTATTCTTCAATTTTCTTGCAGTTATCGTTGGTGGAATATTTGGATTCTTTCTTGGGGCCAGTGTACTGAGTGTCGTGGAGGTATTTTATCTTCTGTGTTTTAGAAGGAATTAAGAATTGTAAATCAAGATCACACAGGAAATGTGGAAATGAACTCATTGTACAAGGTTCATATTTTATAAACAAATGATTCCAAATTTATTAGTCAACAGTTCTGATCTATGTGACATGAAATAAATATATATTCTAAATTTAAATTTCATCAATTGCATTTTTTATATTTATTCAAATTTAGCCAAAGTTTAGAATACCTTTTATTTTTTAACTATTACATTCACCATATTGTTAAATATATATTGCATTAGTTGGTAAAGGAGGTGTACCAAAGAATTGCATGTCCACAAGACTGTTGATTAAATAACATTATTAACAACATTTGTGTATAACGCGATTTCGTGTGACAATGATTTTCTCAAATAACTATACTCGCGTCATTTATTACATATGTTTGCACACAGTTGAGGAAATTACCTTATCTATTTATATAGTATATTTACACGTTTATACTGCTGTGAACAGCATGACTACCTTAATAATAGTTACAATTTTCTTGTGAAACATAATTGTACAAACCGTAAGTCTTATCCTTTTCTTCAATGACAATATATTTTGAGTTCTTCCTAAAATTATGGTTACGCATATGTAGAGGAATAATTATTGCATCGTTTTTAACACTCGTGTGAAGATATGTCAAAGTGTCACTATTTCCACCTTACAGTAAGAATAATTTTGATCCATTATTAAATGGAAATATGATTATTTTGATTACTACTATGTAACTATGTATGTTGTATGTATTGTATATATATATATATATATATATATATATATATATATATATATATATATATTGCATTTGCTTAATAATTGTGAGGGATAAACACATGAGGAATACAACTGCAAATTTGACAAATTTGTTACGGCAGTGCTGTTACTGAAACGTGAGGAAGTCATACATCTGAAAACGTAAAGTGTGTTCAAAATGTGAGTTCATATAATACCCTGATGTATTCCAAAGGGAAATAATGTGTGCTGCCATAATAATTAAAAAAAATACATGTATTACATCTGTTGTCTAGTGCTCTCTGTAATATGACATTTAATGACTTGTTTCATACACTTACGGGTAACAAACACGTTCACGCATGCACATACACAAGATCACAAATATATGTATATATACACGATGATGTATACTGTATATATTCTAAATTTCATTCTTTAAATTTTTGTGAATATTTAGCACAATTTTGAAAGATCTGTAATATTTTTAACTTTTACATACGTCTATCTATTTATATCTATTATATTAGTTTGGTGGATTATGTACCAGAATATTACATTTCTATAAGATTATTGTTTAATATAAATTATTTGTGTATAACACGTGTACAAGCGACAATGTTTCGCTTGAGTAACCATAATCGTGTAATTTGTAACATAAATTTGCACTCAATGGAGGTAACTATGTCGTTTATAACAGGCATTTGAAGAATATTTCCATGTTCCAGTAAGAATAATGTTAAATCATAATTCAATTGAAGTATATACCTTTCTTGTGATCACAGCTAAATATATTATCAATGCATTTTGCATTTGCTCAATAATTCTGAAGGATATAGGGCATAAGGAATACAACAGAAATTAAAAAAATACAGCGGTGCTGTGACTGAAATGTAAGGAAACCTCTTGTTTGAAAATACCTATATGAAGTGAGTTCAAAATATGTCTTAATGCCAGACGTTGAAGTATTCTAGGAGGGGGTTAATGTGTGTTGCCTTAGACCTTTTGAAGATAAAATACGTCTGTTGTTTTCTCATGGAGTTATATTAGGCCTAACAAATACATAAAAATGCATAAATTTTAAATCTATACTTAACTTATCTGTCAGTTTTAGGATTGAACTAAAAAAGATGTTGAATGTTTTGTGTTAAAACCTGAAAGACAAAGGAAACCAAAAATATGCATTTGTGTGAAACAAAATAAAATTATGTTTGAAGTTAAATACTTTTTTATTTTCCCTCGTTATAAGTTGCTGACAAATTACTATATGTACAGCATCATTTTCATACATTGATGGTATTTAAGTAAAACTTTGATTTGAATAACATTTTCTTGAGTATTAATTGTGAAAGCCAAACACATATATTTCTTCAAAATTATAGCTTTTATAAATCTCAGCATTGATCTATATTTAGGGTAACTAGATGCAATTTTTTTTGGCTTAGCAATAGCGTAAGAGCCACAAATTCAGGTTGTGGTTCACAAAGAAATGGGGTGCTGAAGGGCCAGAAGTGACAAAGGCCATAGAGTATTCAAATTCCATTTAATTGTGACAATAACAATATAAAACACCATATCAAGTCACTTAATTTACTTAATTCATGAAGAAAGGTAGATGGAAGCAGTTTTTGCCTTCAAATAACTTGTTGCGATGTAGTTCAGTACTGGATTATAACCAAAGTGCAAGGCTTTATCGCAGATATGGGTGTATACCCTTATCTGTGCCTTTTAGTTCGGTGTGACGCCCAAAGTGCAGGTGCAGATCCCAGCCTGGTCATGGGTGTTCCTTGGGAGAATCACTTCTACTACATCATATTATCACTTACACTCATCTTCGTTATTAGCCGAAACTGCAAGAAATGCCAAGTAAAAAGAAAAACAAATAAATTAATAAAACTAGCGAAACAAATGTTTTTAAAACTACATTTAGAACAACGTGTTGGTTAATCAGTATCGTCCTGGTTTAAATTTGCAGTATCAACATGTTGATTAAAACTAAGTAACAAAACAATATTTTGCCAACACACTCGAAGTAATCTATAGATATAAATATAGACCATAGGGAATATAATTACAGTCGAACTAAAAGCAGGTATGGTGTGATTGGTCTTGAACGTTTATTGTCCAGTACTGGAAAACTCTTCGTTCTCAGCTACTGTACGATCGTCACATGATAACAACTCAACTATTTTATATTTTGTGTAGATGATATGGTGAATCTTTAACTGATATTAAGAACAAGGGCCCTACATACACACTTAACTTTCATTCGCTCGCGCGGTTTGCCTTCTCACGTGGGCTCGCGCTACGGCTATCTGCCGTTCCTAACTAATTTTTTTATTATTTTCATGGGTTTTTCGCACTTAGGAATGTTTTATGGTGACTTTGGTGACTTTGAAAGTAATTATCAAAGGACATTTTTTTAAAAAAAACTTTATTAAATAAACTCCAAAGCATTTTAATGTATACGAAGTATACAAATTCACTTTGGCACAAGGAAAACTAGAAAAATCTTTGAAAGATGACTAGGAGAAATCACTTCACTTCACACTAAGAAAACAAATGAATTTGGAAGATAAAGTACTCGTACTTGAGATAATTTAGATCATAATTAAGATCTATTCCGTATCTGTACATCTTCGTAGGATAGGAACACTCCGTGCATGTGTTCTACGTAGTAGAACAGTTGTATTTGCAAAAAAATATTTTTCCAAACTCCTTGCATGCCACTTGTGTTCCTTGGTTCTTTTCCGATCTGCAGATGTGGCCAATGGCTCTCTGGGTAGGATGAGCTCTTCAAGGTGGCTGAACAATTAAACCACTGCTAGATGCTGATTTTTCTCTGTAGGATTTTTGAAAAAATATTCAAGTCTTTGAGGAGACTGTTCTCTCAAATTGTCCTCCATCCGCTCCAAGGACAATGCGTAGAGTTATGTTCTCCTTATACAAATTTTTGGGGAGATGTTCATTTGGAAGATGCTAAGTGAATTTATTCTTGCAATGTCAAGTATGCGGTAAAATTATAATCAAGGCACATCTTTGTGTTCTTCTTGAAGTTGTTATACTGGAACACATCAAGTCAACTGTATCAACCCCACTCTTAGTAGAGGCACATCTATTCCACTTTATTCGTCAACTGTGTCTTCATCGTGCGTAGTTGACAAATCCAAATAAATTTTATTTTTCTTGCTGACAAGATAAACCAACATTTTGTGGTCAGTAGTATAAAAGTATATAGGATGAGCGCACTTATAGCGTACAAATGATGAGCCCCCCTCAAGCAGATTTGGCTACACTTAAACCTCGCTCAACATGCCCATATGAGTTTCTTGCTCAAGTGTAGCACACCGTCTAATCCAAGATTTTTGTAAAAATGCCCGAAGCTACAGTGTACAAATGATGAGCCCCCTCAGATTGATTTGCCTACACTTATAAAAGGCACTTCTATGAGATTGTTGTCCATAAATTTGTTAAAAATATGCCCCTCTTGATATTTTTTTTGCCCACACCTAAAACTAGGCCAAGATACACCCACACCCACCCACACCCACCCACCCACATACACCCCCCCCCACACACACACACACACACATATTTACTTCCGGTTTAAGTTCAATTGGGCACCAGGCTCAACTTGTATATCTAGTATTAAGATAATGTAATTCTTCTAGAATTGCTCTGTGACTCTCTCATTTCTTACATCATAAACATATGATTTTTCACCTATGAGAATAACACTACATATAGTGTCATCAGGGAGTGTATTGTGGAATTCACAGAAAATTTTAATAAAAACTCTCGGGAAATTCCCGTGAAAAATTATGACCCCTCGGGAATTTCCCGTTTTTTTCTTCTCGGACCGGCTTAGGGTATATAAAGAGATTTTGCATTACTCCTCAGCCAGTATTGTGAGAGTGGCTGAGGAGAACAGATGTGTTGTTAGAGTGCTTCTCATACTTACAGGCCTGTTTGGTTTAATATATAATTCATATTAAATATATTTCTGGTATATTGAACAAAAAGGGCTTATATTTTTATAAAAAATCTGATATTTGTTGCATCCAGCTTGTTTGTTGTAATCCACTCTTATTTAGAGTCAGGCTTATATCTGTCCCAGCCTGTTATACAAAAATCAATACATAACACTCAGCGCTAGGTCATTGCCTTTCTAGGACATGCATGTCTGTGCAGGCATTTGCGGAAGGTCAGTGTAGATCAATATTTATTCTCTTTTTCCACTTGTAGGCTATTAGCTTTACAACCTGTCATAATAAGCATAGAGTTTTGGTTTGAAACCCAAAAAAAATTATATAATAAACTGAGAATAAAAATTAATAATATTAACATATTAAATACACACAAGAAATAAACAAAGCACACAGCTGAACAAAATATATATATATTAAGTACAAAATTTTGAATTGAACCCCAGGAAATCTTATATAATAAACCAACAACAAAAATGCCAAATCAAAAATATTGCAATCAGTGTAATAAGAATATATCCAGCCCCAATTAGGCCAGACACAAAAAGAATTGTAACCCAGCAAATGCAGAACTCCCACTAAAATATGTCCTAAATACCACAAAATATTTAGCAAGGCATATTTCAATAGACATGTGGGTTCTTGTTCTGTACAGTCATCAACATTGCCCCCACAACCATCTACATCTGGTCTGAAAAGGAAGCATGAAACACCTGTTAATGCTGGACCGGCAAAGCAGCCACGCTATGAACCCATCCATAGCAGTTTTAATGGCCAATTAAGGGATCACCGTTTTGTATCAGAGCCAAGATGTGACATTAAGAATTTTTTGAATAGTATAAATCCAGATGTGCAGGCAATTCTAAATGCACACAATGGCTCTTATAAGCTGTCTCTCAAATTGTTTTCACAATATAAGAAGCCAAATGGCACAAAATTTACACAGCCCCACATAACAGAAACTGTACCGGTATATTCAAATGCAAATTCAGACAAAATAATAAGCAGTTTGATAGATCAATTGAATATTAAACACTCTGAATTTGCAGCAAAAGAGTCTGGATGGAGCCTATGCGGTTCTCCACACAAGTTATATGTTAATATTTCTGAATTCAGCCCATTACAAGGATCCACTTATGTGCCTTTACCTGCCAATATCAAAAACAAAACAGCCGTGGGTAATATAAAAAATAATGACCAGAAATGCTTTTTGTGGTGTATTTTAGCTGCTTTGCATCCAGTTTCAAAGGATCCTCAGCGAATAACTTTTTATAAACAACATGAAAATGATTTTGATGAAGCAATGGAGGGTTTAGAATATCCAATGCCTGTTCAGAATATTGATAAATTTGAAAAAAAAAGGCCAGGCATATCAATGGCAAACAATTATCTATTAATGTATTTACTTGTTCTACTGACCGTGGCAATTGCTTTATAGAACCTCTCAGAATCAGTACACTTGATGATGAATCTGCTATTCCGATTGATTTGCTCTTAAGTAAAGGGGATGGCACATATCATTACACTTTGATACATAATCTTCAAGCTTTTGTCAGAAAACAACTAGACAAATCCAATACAATATTCAAGTTGTGCAGAAGATGTTTGACTGTATTTGATGGTAAAAAAATAATAAAAGGAGTTTGTAAAGTGAATACAGAAATTGCTAAAAACAAGTTAATTGAGCATCTGAAATACTGTGGCAACCATAAACCTGTTCATATGGTGATGCCAATGCCAAGTGAAAATGCAAAATTCAAAAAGTTTGAAGCCTTGTTGGAACACCCAGCACATATAGTCTGTGATTTTGAATCAAACCTCAAACCCCTTGCATTCTGCAGCCCAGATCCTGATGAATCTTCAATTACACCATACCAGTTACATGAACCTTCTAGTTTTTATTATGTGGTTGTACAGGATGGGGTTGTTTGTAAAGAATATTTATACATGGGAGCAGATGCCATCAAATAATTTGCACATAGAATAGAAAATGAGTGCCATGACATAGCATCTAATATCTTATTAAAATCAAAACCCATGTTGCCTTTAACAGAGGATCAGATTGAAGATTTCAACAATGCAGAAAAATGCCCGGTATGTGATTCTGAATTTTCAGATACAAATATCAAGGTGAAACACCATTCTCATACAGATGGTAAATTCTTAATGGCCCTGTGTAATAGCTGTAATATTAAGATCCAGAGACCAAAATTTGTCCCTATATTTTGCCATGGTGCATCCAATTATGATTTTCATCATTTGATCAGGTACGAGGGGTTTGACAAGCAGAATTTAAATATTTTAGCTGAAAATAATGAGAAATATATTGCCATTAGCAAAATAATTAAAGTTAATGGTGTTCCTATTCACTTAAGATTTCTTGATTCATACAGAATTTTATCGGCTAGCCTGGCTACACTGGCCACTCAATTATCTGATGATCAATTCAAAATTACATGTGCTTTGTTTCCAAATCAGGACCTGAAATTAATTAGGCGGAAGGGTGTATATCCATATGATTATGTTACAGATTTTTCTAAATTTGATGAGTGTTCTCTGCCACCACAACAAGAGTTTTACAGCAAAATCAGAGCATCTGGAATCACTGATGATGATTATCACCATGCCCAGTTGATGTGGAACAATTTAAAATGCCAGACATTTGGTGATTATCACAAGGCATATTTAAAACTTGATGTGACCCTCTTAGCTGATATATTGCAGGCATTCAGAAAACTTTCCATGCAAAATTATAAACTGGATCCAATGTATTTTTACAGTGCTCCGGGCCTAGCATGGTCTGCAATGTTTTTAAACACTAAAATGCAATTGGATCTGATCCAGGATCAAGATATGTATCTGTTTATGGAACAATGTATAAGAGGAGGCATGGTGCAATGTTCTCAGAGATATGCCAGAGCAAATAACAAATATATTCCTGATTATGATCCAACACTGCCATCAAATTATATATTGTATGTAGATGCAAACAGACTCTATGGTTATGCTATGATGGACAAACTGCCATATGCAGGGCTTGAGTGGGTTGAAGATTTTAATATTGAAGATCTTCAGGATTTTGATGACAGTAACTATGGCCTGTTCTTAGAGGTTGAATTGACAATTCCTGATGATTTACACAACACATTTTCTGATCTGCCCCCAATTCCTGAGATTAAGTGTTCACCTGGCTCTAAACAGAAGAAATTGATGATGACTCTAGAGCCGAAACAGGATTATGTCTTATATTACAAAAACCTCCAGTTCCTGATGAATCATGGGGTTCAAGTGACCAAAGTTGGAAAGGTTTTGAGGTTCAGGCACTCAAGATGGTTGAAACCATATATTGATACAAACACAGAGCTTCGAACATCTGCATTGAGCCAATTTGATAAAACTTTGTTTAAATTGATGGTCAATTCAGTGTATGGAAAAACAATTGAAAATGTCAGAAAACATATTGATGTTAAAATAATTACTGACCCCAGCCGGATCAAAAAATTGATTGCAAAGCCTAATTTTAATTATAGAAGAATTTATGATGAAAATATGGCACTTTTTAACATGAAAAAAACAAAGATTAAGTTTGATAAGCCTATTTATGTAGGGGCTGTGATATTGGAATTGGCCAAATTACACATGTTAAAATTGTTTTATAATGTGTTGAAGCCTTTTTATAAGGATCGTGTAAAACTGATGTACATGGACACAGATAGTTTTGTTCTTGATATTCAAACAGAAGATGTTTATTAAGATATAACACAGCCTGAATTGTTTAAATATTTTGATACCAGTGAACATTCAAAAATTCAACACCACAACAAAAAGGTGCCTGGCAAGTTAAAAGATGAGACACTTGGTGATGTAATTGTGGCATTTGCTGGGTTAAGGGCCAAGATGTACAGTTTTGAAACACGTAGTGGCGCTGTTGCCAAAAAGGCCAAGGGCATTGGCAGAGTGACTGTAGACAAAGAGCTTGAATTTGAAGATTACAAAAATTGCCTCAAATCATGTAGCACAATCAGAACATCAGAATCGAGAATTCAGAGTGTGGATCACTTGTTGACTACAAATATTGTAAGAAAAGTGGCTCTGGACCCACATGATGATAAGAGATGCATTTCGTCATGTGGCATACATACTTTACCATGGGGTCATTGTGATTTGAAAAGTGGTAATCAATGCCCAATTACAGAGCATGATTTGAAATAAATAAACATGCCTATGAACTTATTTGGGTTCAAAAAACAGGCTATTATGGACCTGCCAACACCACAACCCTCTTCTGATATAATATCTAAACTAAGTGCTTTGTTAATTATTCATCTGAACAGCATACTTACAGATGTTGATGAAGAAACAGGTAAAACATTGTACATATTTAACAATAATTTAAATCATTACCAATTACCTGTAGGTGGTCAATTGCAATTTATTACAACCCCTGAGGGTAATGTCAAGATTTCAGTAGGGAGAAATATTTATAGAATTAAGCACTTAAACATGATTTCTGGCACTGTATATATTGTTTCTGCTGGTGACTGCTTATATATTGGGGTCCCTGGATCCTATGACAAGCTTATACCTTTTTTTATAGAATTAAGAATTATATATTAAATAATAAATAACCACTAAAACAAAAATGCCTAATGATATATTTGGCCATACAAGGCATGAAGATCACAGTGATGAGATTCTTATGCTTGATGCTATGCAAAATGTGGCTGATGCTTCTGAATTAAATGATGTGAAATTGGCACTTGAATCTTTGCAAAATACTGTAACAAATCTCCCTACATCACAGGAACTTAAAAATATTAAGAGAGCAGTGAATCGCATATTGAAATCAGAAGATATCAAGAATATCCAGACAGAGATCAAACAACTTACTCAAACAGTGGCCACTCTACCAACTAATCAACATATTAATGAACTGCGTGCCCTGTTTGAGGATATCAGAAGACAGGTCCATGATTTTACTGCTCAAAATTCAAAATTGGCAGTTATTGAAAATTTGCAACAAATTGTAGCTAATATCAAGCAACAGCTAGGAACCATGGAATCCAATCAAGCAAATGCCCTGTCTGTTTTTGCCACCCAGCTACAAGAAATTGTGCAACAATACAAAAAACTTGTTGTGGACATAAAGATCAAGCCAGGCCATGATGATGTTGTTAGGACCATCAATGAGCACCTTGAATCTGTAACAAGCAGATTGCTTACAGCAGAAAAGGAAATAACAGGCATAATTGAGAAATCAAAACATACAGTAATTCTTGAATTGTACAGTATCCCCAACAAAGAATATGATTCACCATTTACACCAGGCGGCAAAATATATATGCTGTCCCCTGCACAATTTTATTACCAGTTTTTTGTTGGGGGCACACTTAGACCAATCAAGATCAAATATTGGCTTCAACCACAGGCACACCACTACCCCACCTTATCAATAACAAATGCTGACAACAAAGCAAAAATCACCAGTGTAGATTTAGAGGATTTTACAGACCCCAATACATTAGAAACAGCCTATGCTGAAGATGATGGCTCTCTGGAATTTAAAATACAAATAGGAGACAAATTATATTTAGAAAATCCTGTAGTATCAGCTGCTGAACACCCCATAGTTGCAATATTCTTGTTTTCATATTATGTCTAGAGAAATTATTGTTGATGAATTACACAGACAAGCCAGACATAATTATAAGAGACTGCCAGTAGTCACAAAAGGCATAGATGATTTATGGCAGAGCGACTTGATTGAAATGGCCAGTGGACAGCTGAAAAACTTAGACAAAATCAACAAGGGCTACAAGTATCTACTTACTGTAATAGACACATTTTCAAAATTTGCCTGGGCTGTGCCACTCAAATCCAAGACTGGAAAATGTGTTACAGAAGCCATCAGGACAATCATCAATCAGAGTGGAAGATCACCGCGCTATTTGCAAACAGATAATGGCAAAGAATTTTATAATTCTGTGTTCCAACAATTTATTAAAAGCCAGTCAATACAACATTATTCGAGTTAGAGTGATCTCAAGGCCTCAATTGTAGAGAGATTCAACAAAACCCTAAAAAATCTTATGTATAAACAATTTACACTTCAAGGTAATTATAAATGGCTTAATATTCTTCCAGAACTTCTACATAAATATAACAACTCGGTCCATTCCACAATCAACATGAAACCCTCTGAAGTAACTTCATCTGATGAGCAAAAATTGATCAGGACTGTTTATTATCCTAGATACCAGCCAACAACAAGAAAGGCCAAATACAAGGTGGGTGATCAAGTAAGAATCAGCAAATATAAGCACTTATTCAAAAGAGGCTTTACAAGAAACTGGAGCACTGAATTATTTACAGTGGTTCAAGTTAAACCTGGGACCCTTAACACATATATAATAAAAGACCACCGAGGAGAAATTCTCAAAGGCCGGTTCTATGAAGAAGAACTCAACAAAACTAAACAGCCTGACACATATCTCATAGAAAAAATCATCCGCAGAAAAGGCAAGAAGTTATTTGTCAAATGGCTAGGACTTCCAGAACACAGCTGGATCGATGCAGACAAAGTGATAATATGAGCACCTGGGATGTTAAAAAGGCTGCCAGAACCTGAACAGCAGATTAAGAGAAATGGCAAGTTGCTGCCTGATAATATTAGATGTCTTATTGTTGGGCCATCAGCTTGTGGTAAAACTACACTAATGATTGATAATTTTTTATTGGCACCCAACTGGTTAGACTGGAAAAACAGGCACTTGTATGTCTTCTCTAAGAGCTTGGAACAATTAAAATATCAGCAGCTGATGAAGCTATATGATGGATTGGATATTGCCACTTTTGAATCAGATGTTAAGCCACTTCATGAATGTCTCGATAATTCTGTTGTTGTGTTTGATGACATTATACTGGATAATCAAAACAAGGTTAGAAATTTCTTTACACAGGGCCGACACAAAAACATTGATTGTTTCTACCTGGCACAGACTTTTTCTAAAATTCCGAAGCAGCTGATCCGAGACAACAGCAATTTTATATGTGTGTTTCATCAAGATCATACCAACCTCAAACACATACATGATGAATATGTAGGTGGGGACTTGAGCTACAATAATTTTTCCAAGTTTTGCAGTAGGTGCTTGAATCAAGACAGTTATGGGTTTGTCACAATTGATATGACAAGAAAACCCAATAGTGGTAAATATAGAAATAAAATTAGCAATTTTCTAGACATTGAAACATATATAAATACCCATGAAAAGGCCAATCATTTATGATCTTAAATTAAGAGATTATCTTGTAAAAAGATTTAAGGGATGGAAATCACAGAACCGAGGAATTTATGAACAAGACAAACAAACAGAACAGCCTATTATTGATGCTATTTGTGAATTAGGTAAAAATATCAAAACTGTTACAGAGCAAAATCAAAATTTGATCACAGAGCTTGTACCTGTAGCTGCAAGGAACATATTAGATTATCCAATCACCCCACTTTCCAGTTTTCATACACCTAGTCCTATTGCTCCTCGAAGAATTGAAGCTACTCAGGATCCTATTGAATTGGGTCTTCTTGCTCAAAAATATTTAAGCACACCTAAAGACAACAAAGATGAGGTCTTTGGCTTATATGCTGACACAGAGCGTGATGGTAGCATCATACATAGAATTGGCAATTTCAGAGTAACATTTATGGGAGATGATATAATTGTATATCAGAATCTCATCTTGGAGAAAGAGGTGCTTTTGTTATGTATCTTGGCACACCTGGATTGTGGGAACTGATGACTAGGAAAAGGCCTGGCAGCTATACAGATCAAGATTATGAGCATTACAAAGAAATATTAATAGAATCAGATGCTCTATACCAGAACAATGATCCCACACAAAAAAGAGTCAAGTCTAGCAGTGGAGCAAAATATAACAATTTAATCAAGCCCATATGGTCACAGATCAAGACTGGCAGTGGAATCAAACAATACAACACCCTGCCTAAAGAATTGGTGTGGGTTGATGATGTCAGGAAACTTGTAGATAGGTTATTGGTGATAGCAAGGGAGGAAAATTCCTCACAACCACAATTTTTACAATGAAAAGGTTGGAATTATGGACATGATAAGCACCAAATTGTCTAATTTTATAGTGAATGACACTAAGGGCATTGGATATCTTTTAAAAATTATTAATACTCTACCACCTAAATTTTGGAATATCTCTGACGGTCGGGGGTTGGTTAATGACATTATAAACAAGCTGTCATTTGAACTACACATTCCAGGCTATCAGTATTGTGGTCAAGGCACAAAATTGGACCATAGATTAAACAGAGGTGATCCTGGTGTTAATCCCCTAGATGCTGCTTGTAGAGACCATGACATAGCATACAACACACATTCTGATCTTGACAAGAGACATGTTGCAGACAAGAAATTAGAAGAGGCTGCATTTGGTAGATTTGTAAGCAAAGATGCTTCCTTAAGTGAAAAAATAGCAGCATTGGGGACCACCATAACTATGAACACCAAACAAAAACTGGGGTGGGGGCTGTGAATATGTATATAATAAACCTACAATGAAGGCCAAGGGTGTTATGTATCAAATACCTTATGCAGGTCTTAAATCTCTTAAAACTATTGATAGTCTTTTAACCAAAAAGCAGCGCAAGAAAAAAAGCTCTTGTCTTGCAAAGGGCCATGGTATGAAATTGTTGCTTAGTACCCCCCAATTAAAAAAAAAATTACAACAATCTAGAAAAAAATCACATGTGGGGGGTTTCATATTTACTATCCCGGCCATCTTAGCAGCACTTGGGGCTGTTGGGAGCTTGGCTGGGGGATCAGCTGCCATAGCAAAAACAGTAATAGATGCCAAGAAAAATAGGGCAGAATTAGATGAATTGAACCTGGCCATGGAGAAACAAGGCAAAGGTGTTAAGAGAGCCATGAATAAGTTTAAAAAAAACAAGAGCCGCATACAAACCAAGATAATGAAGCTTTAATCAAGCCACTGGGCATCAAAAATTTTAGAGGTCTGTACATGTCTGATTCTTTACCAGAACAACCACTCAACAAAGAGTGTGGCATTGTTAATTTGGATAAGTACAAAAATCAGGGCACTCACTGGATTTGTTATCTTAAATATTTAAACAATGAGGCATTTGTGTTTGATTCATTTGGAGGTGTTCCACCTGAAAATTTAATAAAATATCTAAAATCAGCTAATTTTTATTACAATAATGCCCGTGTTCAAAACTTCAAAGATGTTAATTGTGGACATTTGTGTTTATCTGTTCTCAGATATATGTCTCAAATAAATAAACCATCAATTGAAAATTTTCAAAAGGCCTTGTGGTATTTAAAACATCATGGGGGTATTCCATCTCACCAGCCAAAATTCAATATTGAAACTCAAATTACATGATGACATAGTGTATCCCAAAACTATAGCTCTCAGAGCATTTTATGGCATGTACTTGATCCCTAATATTACACACCACAACAACAAAATTGCAGTAGGGGATCAAAAAATTGTCATCACTCCAGGGCAATATAATCTGTCCACTCTAAATGCTCAATTACCCAGAGGTATAGTATTAACTCAAAATTCTGTCACTCACAGAGAAGAGATTGTATCTGCTACAGAAACAGTGGATCTGGGTACTATAGGAGAGCTGTTAGGCTTTGAGAACAACACAAAACTTGAACCGGCCATCAAACACACTGCTATTAATATACCTAAATTCTTAGCCATAGAGAGACTGAAAATTCACTGTAATGTGGCCGAGGGTATGATCACCAAATCAAATGGGATAGGCACTCACAAACAAACTGGAATCATTGCAACATTCAAACCTAACTCTGAATTTATGGAGCCAATCATCGACACTCCATCCCCAACATTATATTTTCCTGTGCGCCATAATAGAATAGATAACATTGAATTGATGGTCACTAATGAAAAAGAAGAATTAGTTGATTTTGCTGGAGCCACAACAACTGCAATCATAGAGATTAATATTTAAATAAAAATACATACAAAAAAAATGGAAAATATTGAGAGTTATGAGCTACAATCATTCCCCCCAAACAGGAGGACATTTGCAAATTTAAATCAACCCAACACAGAGATTGAGGTTGATCTTGATGTAGGGGATGGCTTTATACACCCCCACAGAGCAGATCTATACATCAAATTTGATGTTGTAAAGCTCGATGGAACAGATTATCCGGCAAATTCAAATATAAGATTGGTAGACAATTTTGTGGCGCATCTGTTCTCTGAAATTGAGATCAGAAAGCATGGTGTTGTTATAAAAAGAGTGGATTATCCCGGCATTATCTCCACAGCTTTGGCCACACTAAAATTATCCAAAACCGAGGCTTCTTACTACAAAATAGGTGGATTTGAGGCTGGTGATAAAATATTATCCAAAAGCCACACAGTGCTGTTCCCTATGCGCCTGTTGCCAGGATTCTTCTCAGATTACGAAGATATTATGTCAATGATAATAATGCTTTGATGAGGTACAGTACATTAAACTCTACAGGGGAAGCTATGCCTAATACCCTACCTGATGAGGGTAAGTGCATTATTCAGACTATGGAGCTAAGAATCCCGGTTGTTGAATATGAAGCCAGTTATGCTCTTAAATACAAAGCAGATATAATAAAAAATCCACAGATTCCTTTACAATTTTATACATATCAATGTGTACAGAAGCCTGCCGCTGGTACTTATTATGAGTTTGATGCTACAAATTCATTCTCCAGTATACAATATGACATGCCGGATTTTGTGGTGGTACTGTTTCAGACTGGAAGACACAATAATCAGGAAAAAAATTCAAGTAAATTTGATAACTGCAACATCAAGAACATATATCTTAAAAATGGCAGAAATGAGGTATTTCCTAGAGAAAATTATAATTTAGACATGTCAAAAGAATGATTTCCTTAAATTATATGAAGCATTTACAGCATACAAAAGGGTCACTACTGGCAATACTGACATGTATTACACACCAGATGACTTCAAAGCACAGAGACCCATGTTTGTCATCAACACTTCAAAAGGAAACAAGTTGTGGTTAATGACAGGACAAACATTAAAATTATCTGTGAATTCCACAATACACTCAATGATGACACTATATGTAGTGTTATTCTCATAGGTGAAAAATCATATGTTTATGATGTAAGAAATGAGAGAGTCACAGAGCAATTCTAGAAGAATTACATTATCTTAATACTAGATATACAAGTTGAGCCTGGTGCCCAATTGAACTTAAACCGGAAGTAAATATGTGTGTGTGTGTGTGTGTGTGTGTGTGAGTACGCAGATATATTCTTGTGGGAACCAGCGTATGTTTAAACACCTTTCTTAATGGAACCAAAAAAATTGTTGGGACTTTTTGCCGGTCCCAACAAAGAAAAGACCATTGCGAGACTCCTGAGACCCCTTTCGACATGTACGCGAAGTATTTCGAAGGTACCAAAAAGTCGCTATTTGTTCGATTTGTGTGTTAACGTGTGTGTTAAACTCTGCCAGCTCTGGAAGCTTCACGTCTGTGTAAAAGTGTGGTGTTTAATCGCATCTCTTGGGACCAGGAAGTGTGGGTGTGTAAAATCTTGGATCTTTTTCGCATGTATTGGTACCGAACATCCCAGGGGGTTGAGAGGCGAGGAAAGGTACGTGCAAATGCCGACGGGGTTCCCCTCTCGCCTGGCCGTCTTGTTGCTTCCGAGCTGTCAATGTTGCCAACTTAAAACTTTGGAACCAGATCTGTTTTTCTATTATCTTCTAACCCTCCAAGTGTAATTGTAATTGATTTGTTTTGTTTTACTTCGCTTTTTGTACCACTGTTGGCTAATTTGCGAAGATGGGGATGAGTGATGATATCATGAAATTGATGAATCGACTCCCACAACATCCATGCCCAGACCGGGATTCGAACTCGGGAACCCTGGTGTCGTAGCGTGATGTGTTAACCACTCCACCACGGGGGTCGGCTTTAATCCTGCAATCAAACAAAATGCTACAATAGAATTTATTCCTCCAAATGTGACCCTTCTATATGTGCCTATAACAAATTATTAGTTGGGTTTTACTATAATACTGGTAAACAGAAATCCATTTGTAAAGCTCATTTTCTTCCATTACCAGGAAACAAAGAGTAGAGTTATCAGATGTTATCAGTAGAAACTCGTTACATGTCTCCTTTCGACCATGATGAGGATAAGAATGGAGATTTCTGACCAAGGCGACAAGCGATCCAGCAAAAGGGAGGGGGTGTTCATATCGAAGTGACAAGTGACACGATACCTCTGTCTACAAGCAAGCGTTTTTCTCAAATGCTCTAACAGACCAAGGCGACACGCTGCATGACATCCATGACTTTCAGAAGCGGAATCCGAGAAGCGACACGTTTCGAAACGAAGAAGCAAGTCTCGCCTGTTACTTCCGTGTGTCAATATCCTGAATTGGGTCGCCTAGGTCTGGTGTTCGGGCTTTAACAGTGAATGCTTACTTGAAGACTGAAGTGGCTTGTCTTTCTTTTCGCTTGTCACTTCGGTATGAACTTCAGTGTCATTTGCAGCCGTCGTTTGCTACTTGTTGCCTGTCGTTTCGGTTTAAAATCTCTCGGCAAGAAAGCATTCAATGCGTAGGCATGACCACCAGACCGAAGCAACACGATAACGTCCCCAGTGCGTGAAACATGCAAGTGGCACGTGTAGTTTGTCATATCACATTTGTTAGAAAGTTTTATTTATTTAAGAATTTTTGTTTCCAAAGCCATTTATCGCTTCGGTACGAAAGTTCCATTGGGACGAAGCGACGAGCAACGAGGGGTTTCTCACTGAAGTAACACTACCCGTGCAGCATAGCATATATTATTGAGTGTTTGCTTCCAAGTGACACGTGTCGCTTCTCGCTTCGGTCTGAAAGCATCCCAAGACTCGTACGGTATTCGAACATAGGATCCCTATTCGTAGAACACGAAGACAAACGTTTATACTTCTCAAAGTTAACGGCTTGATTGCAATCCTTAACTACATTTAATTTCAATGCAGTTCTTTTTTTAACAGTCGTGTTTGGCAACACTGATAAGTGAAGCGAAGTTTTCACTCTCGCCTCTGCATCAGCGCCGAAACCGTGGACAGAGAGCTGTGATGTCTTTTTGCGACGTTGCATGCTACACGTATTTGACGTCTTCTGTACTCGCTCGCTCTGTTTAACGTGCGACTAAACGAGAGGGGAAAGTCTTCACCCCACAACCTCGCAGGGGCAAAACAATCGCTTCCCTGCTTGTAGTAAGTTCACCGCGCATTTTCCCCCTGTGTCTGTTGTCACGGTATCTTACGCTTGATCTCTCCATTGCGTTATTTTCACAAAGTAGGAACTGTGTCCTGCTCGTCACTTCGGTTTGCGTGTGTTTCTTCATAGTTCAAATGTAAAAGATAACATACAAATGCTTACGCAGAGATATTCGCATTATTATATGCGTATAATGCATTTGCTTATACATAATTGATTGATTGATTTGGTGTTTTAAGTCCACTTTATGCACAATAAGGCTAATCGGGACTGGACCTACAGTTTAAAGTGGGATCCGAACCACTAAGCGCTTCCACCGGTTATCGAACCCGGGATCTCTTGATTACAAGGCAACGACGCTACCACTGCGCCATCTTATGCATAAAACAACCGAGAGAACAATGACATGTACATTTGATAATGGTCCCCACCAGAAAACTTTGAGGTAGGGAAAAACCTCGAGTTGAAGACATCGATTTCATTCCTTTTTGATAAATAGTGCCTGCAAACAACATGTTTGCCTTCTATGACCTTAACGAAAATATTAAATCCACTGCAGTAAACATTACTTTCAAGATGGCAAAATAGAATGTAAACGACATAAATACTCTTCCCGTTTCTAAACCTGACAATTTATAGCCGTGTATTTGATTGCACTTTATAATTAATAATGAAATTAAGTAAATGGTCACAAAGTATTCAGGTTTAGTGAAAGATAGCGTATTCCTCCCCTCAGTGTGGTCTTTATATAAAAATATTTACAAAGTTACAGAAGCAAATGTACTTGAAGGGACAGCAAAGATTTTATGCCATCAAAATATATGTGGCGACTGCTACAAAAGGTAAAGTTCTCCCCTGTGTATGGCAGCGTGCCGTGACACCATTCGAGCAAATGATATGGCTCCACACATTCTCGATCTCTGCCGTAGTGAAAGAGACATGAATGATCAACACCACGCTCTGATGTAATCTAGGGGTGGCGGGTTCGACACGCGGTGGAGGCACATGGCACAGTGGTTCGGATCCCACTTTAAACTGTTGGCCCAGTCCCGATTAGCCTTACTGTGCATAAAGTGGACTTAAAATTCCAATCGATCAATCGATCAAAAACCACGCTCTGATGAAGCATTATAAAGGGAAGTCTCCTTAAAACGAACATATTCAGTAGATTCGACTCTATTGCAGCTCACCTGCGTGAAGGAAAGGTTAACACAGTGCGTTACGACGATACGTGGTTTCAGGTTCGAATCCCGGCCTGCTCATGGGTGTTCCTTTGACGGTGCCCTTCATCAATTTCATCATATTCTTACTCATCCTCGTCGTTTGGATTAGCCAAAAATGAAAAAAAAAAACGACGCTAAAAATAATCTAATCCAATGTATTCATTTGTTACCTTCTGGCCTCTAATGAAGAAGTAGCTACGAAGCCAGAAGCCCTACTTTTGAATCCTGGGTGAGGAATGGATATATCATCGTGTTCGTTCTAATTCCACCATTAATTCTTATTAACGATTAACCTAAGACGTAGAAAAACGCTTAAAATTAACGTAAATATACGTCGCATTCTTCTGTCGCTTCATTAATGTGGATCATTTCTCTATCGTAGGGGAAAAATGTTAGTTTAGCAACGTGAAGAATATTCGCTTTCGAGGCAACCCAAGGCATTAAAAGGCAGTGGTGTAGCAAGGGGTGAGGGAAGTGCCCGACCGCATGGCTCCTCGAGCGTAAAGGTGCCTCGCGTCGAATGAGCTTGAAACGAAAAATGTTATAAACAGAAGTGGGGGGGGGGACATGGAAAATGCTATTTTTGTGGGAAATAATATTAAAACATTTATTTATTATTTATCTGGTTTTAAATTCTAATTAAACGTTATAATTTGAATGAATACGTCAAATCAGAAGCATAACATACAGGCAGGCAGGTCTTAAGCCTAAGGGGCACGAAAGAAGTAAAAAATGATCGTCGTATTTCTCACGTGAAACAGTTAGCAAAAATTCACGATAACTTGCTTAGACATTTATACCCATTTATTCTTTCATTGAATAAAAAGCCCGTTGTCTTGTATTCTCTTTTTTCTCTTTACCTTTCACTCCCGAATTTAATAAGTCAACAACAAACACCTCCAACTGCCACGAAGCAAGCGTGAGGCATTTAAATGCTCGCGTTTTTTCATTCCTTCCTAGAACAGGCCTGTACCCAGGATATTTTTGAAGTGGTTGGAGATAAATCCGAAAATGTGGAACAAAAGAGAACATCCGAAATGCTGTTGAATTTGTTGAATTAGGCTATTTTACGTCGATTTTCTGACACTTTTGGCTGATCGCGATGATGAGGATGAGTAACGATATGATGAAATTGATCAAGGAACACTCGCAAAGAACATCCATGCTCAAACCTGGATTCGAACCCGGAACCCACGGCTTCGTAGTGCGCTGTGCTAACCACTCCGTCCAGTTGGTCGACCCTGGTCGGCGAAATGCTGTTGGGAGTATAGGATGTGACCACCAATGTTATGGTAGTATTATTGTACGAGCTAGTGCTAGCTCGTAGATACAATGCTAAGTGTACACCCAACGGTTAAAGCAATATGTCCATCTCCTTTGAATTGTCATTCAGTCTGTTTTCCACAGTGTCATGATAATGGGTTGAAATAGAAACGCAGATGTCAACATAAACTTCGCATGAAAAGAATGAATGACCCCGTAGAACAACGCAAGTTGTAGAGTAAAGAGAGAATGAAAATGGTGGTGAACAAATTGCCTACTATTATCTTTCCTAGTTGTAGAATTTTAGAGTTGCAATGTTACGGTCCAAAGTATTGGGAAAAAATCAACTCACTGATAACCCCCTCCCCCCTATCCGACAATCAGCATTCAGCAACGCAATCGCTTACAGACTAAAGTTGTCACAAGGCGAACAGCTTGGTGCTTATTGTTTACGTTCAATTCTCAGAAGTATTCGAATATTTCTGTCTTCCGCAAACTAACAATATTTAATTTTTTTTGAAATGTTCTTGTTCCAGCACCATTGACCAGCCGTAAAAATTCTATGGTTAGAAAATAATACATTTGTAAATGAAATGATATATACATTAGCAATCATTATTAAAATGAAGACCATGTCTAAATGTGGGTTAACCCCCCACCCCCACAAATAAAACTCGAAACATTTTGGTAAATACGACTTAAGTTTGAAATAAATTGGGACAGGGATTTGGAAGAATGGACTGTCTCGACTAAATTAAATGTCTTGTAAACACGCATCAATGATTATAAAACAAAAATTACAAGGACAGTTTACTTTCCCTTGGTAGATAAGGTTTAGCATAGTGCTGGCGCAAAGGTGGAAAAAAAGAGGGGAGAGACTACTCGCCCCCATTTCCCCTTAATTTCCGCCACTGGATGCGGGCCTCGCATTCTAATCTCTTCCAGGGCGTCGCCATATGTTGCTACGCCACTGTTGAGAGAGGATTACTAAATTCAAAATTCCATCTTTCGAAGCGTCATACATGTTTTGTGCACTAGTTTTTATACAAGTACTTATTGTTAGTTGATTTAATTTATTTGACGTCGCATTTCTACCACTTCTGGCTAATTGCGAGGATGCAAACGAATGTCAGAAATTAATGAAGGGACAATCACAGATTAAAGGTTCTTATCAATAGCAACCAATTTTCGCGACGTGTGCAAGTCGCAACTGGACGTGTTCATTGGCAAAATAGGGGTGACGGAACTATGTTCAGGAAGTGAGTTTCGTGAAAATTGTCTGCTGTGGAAACAACAATGAAATTTCAAACGTAGTAACATCACCACCAAAATACGTAGAGATGTTTACGAATTATGTAAGGGTACAGAATGAAAAAAAAAAAATAACCATCCATATACTACTATATACGCAAACGGAACATATCAGGAAAGTATTCATTACGTCACATTAGTAGATAAACTTGTTTGTAAACCAGGAACTTTATTTTGGATCATTCACTTAAATTGGTCTCCTTAGTAAATCGTATAATCAGCACAAATGCACACAGCAGTAATCAGGATAATATTCACTAGTAATAGTGTTCACAATAAAGAAAATGTAGTAACTGAATGTTTTTTGGCATTCTGTATTGTATCGAGGGCGTTTGTAGAATGTGCAACAGGGACCAAAGCGTCACAGTTTTCTTTGTTCCACTTCGAAACGGTTTGTTACGAATTGTAAGAGACATCACAAACACAACACAGAAAGCAGTAATAAACACAGCAAGCGAACCCTAGCAAGCTAAAGCCACAGGGTGGTTTGGTGAGTGTTCTACCTGCTTCCCCTCTCGCGTTTGGAATCGTAATTTCCAGCTAGTTTCGTTTCCCTTGAACGGACTTTACCAGTCAAATAATTTAGAACTCCAAGTTACTTGGTGACAAATAAAAAAAATACTACACTAATCCGAAAAACAAATTACCTTACTTCACAGAATATAATACTAATATGACCCTTTCTTTAACATGGAAATATCATTACCCGCAGACTATATGAGTGTTTCCAAAGATCTGCTGCATATACCCTTTCCCTCATAACAAACATCAACTAAAAAGTAAAACACGAGCGTTTCTTTATTTGCAGTCCGTCATTGTTTACGTGTAGCACGCAAGGTTAAAGTTTCAGGGTTTGAATCCCAGAAAAGCATGTTTTTGCATTTGTCCTTTCTTGCATCATGATAAGATGTACAAATGTCTCAGCTCGACAGAATTCGACGGCAGAACTGTTCTGCTGCTTGCAGGAGTGTATGTTATCTGCTTCAGTAATCTACACTCCCTTGTTCCACCTGCAAGGCTGCGAGATTAGTGCTTTCAATTATTTTGACTGGTATGTAATTTTCGCTGCTGGCTACAAGCAAGGTGTAACAAAATCATACCTCATGTGATATTGAATTTGAATTTAAAAATTTTGTGTGCGTCAGCACTAAGGCTATTTTGCACCCGTCACAATATACGGGGTCCAGCTCCTTACCATAACTAAAATAGCATTATTGCACTGTCTTGTTACTAAATTACAAAAATTTTCTGGCTTTCTTTAAAAGCTGAGGCTGCAAAGTGGAACTCAGCACACACAAGGACAAAAAACAGGACAAGACACACAAAATTATACTAGCCATAGTGCCAGTCGCCAGAGCCTCGTTCGTCTGCAAAATGTAGTGTAGGGTGTACTACTTGACAATTGGGTGTACTACGTTGAAGGCCACCCCTTACACCCCACCTCAAGTGGGGATTATTACAGATTAATTATTCGTTAAAATTAACATCAACAAGATAGCAAACAATGACTATGAATCAACGAAATTAATAACAGCGTTTGCTTTTCTTTGACGGTTTACTCAGGAAACTGACCAGTGATCCAATATTTTGTTCCCAGTTATTTAAATTCATTATTTTATTATTATTATTATTATTATTATTATTATTATTATTATTATTTAAATCTTGTATCTACAAAAAAATTTAAAAAAGAAACATAAGGACGTCTTATTTGAAATTCTTAACCCGTAGCGTGAAACAAAGGGTGGGAGGCACTTCGAAATGCAACAGTTAACTTTCGTACTTGGTTCTTGGAGAGAACGTGCGTAATATTAATTTAACGAATGGTTTGTCCAATGAATGATTAATAATTGTGACAGACAGGCAGAGCAAGGGGCGAAAATCCCGTGGATAGAACGAAATTACTATTTACATTGGGAACCATCAAACGTGATGTAGTTACCTAACAACCACTGCATAGCCAACCCAAATCTCGAAAAATTAAAAGTAAAAGCGAGCAAATGTAGAAATATTATGCAATAGATACTGGTCCATCATTCCCAGCTGAATTGTATCCCCAGACATCTCTCACAAGTGACTTATGAAAAGTTTCATCTCCATATGATTTTGCAAAACTCTACCTCTCCAATTCTACTTCCCTCTCCAGAGGTATACCATGTTCGATTCCCGGTGGAGGCACATAGTGGTTCGGATCTCACTTTAAAACTATAGGTCGTGTCCCATTTAACCGATCTGTGCATAAAAGTGAACTTAAAACTATACATTAAAAAAAAAAACTCGAGAGATATTCCGATCTCCGCACGGAGTGCTTAGCAGAGAGTTTACGAAGCCAATGGTTACGGTTCGCATCTCCCCCTGGACGTGGGTGTTCTTTGTAAGTGTTCCTGCATCAACTTCCTAATTTCTTCCTATCATCACTCATCCTCATCGTCGCGATTAGCCAGAGTGATAGAAAAGCGACGCTAAATAACAAAATCGAATCGTTCCAGACACACACACACAAACAACATACATACACTGAAGAGACTGAATAGTAGGAAATGTTTAGACATTTCTTATCACAAGTATGTGTGTTTTACATTGAAGGTAACTTCAATAATGCTTTGAGATGGGCCCAAGATATGTAGATCCGTCAATGACAGTCATTTGTTTTCTCCTCTCTCTTCCTCCGAATTGCTTTTACCCGAGAACCGCCGTGTTGCCAGTTTCCTTCAGTGCTTCGTTGTCAAAAGCTTCAAAAACGATAAATATTACATCTCTACTTTCGATGTCTAAGGTTCATGATGATACAAATGCTTAGCACTGAATAAAGGCGACGACCATCTGTTCAAGAATGCTGAACATTTTGACGACGCAGGGGCAGGATTACATTGTAAAGAGCTGCTTGCGTCACCCACGCTCCGACCGCAACCTTACTGTTGGACTTATGCACGTTGTGGTTCGGATACCACTTTTAATTATAGGTCAGCACCGATTAGCCCATCTTTGCATAAAGTAGACTTAGAACTCAAGTTAGCGTGATCACAGGTTCCATTACCGAATATTTCGGTTTCTTGAAGGCAATTGGGGAGCTACGTGAAATAGAGGATAAAGATAACAGCGGCAAAGGGATTCGATGTGCTGACCACGTGTCAACTTATAAGAAAGCCACTTAACAGGCCTTTGTTATTCAAGGCTGTTTCGCCACGGAGTTTTTTCATCGTAACTGTTATGGAGATGATTAATTTTATATAAGATTGGCGAGAAAATATTAACAAAACATGCTATTATTGTGTTTCACGCTAATCGGAGGTGAATTCTGTTACTGGGTGATAGATGGGTGTTATGATATGTCAGCTGTAAAGTTAAGAACAGTGGCGTATTTAGAAGGAGTTTTAGAGCTAGGTAGTCTTATTTTTGCTCAACTTTCCTAAAAAAAACGTCAAATTTAGGAAAAGATGGCATGATCTAGGAGTGGTAAGAAGTAACTCATAATCCCTTTACTGCATTTGTGAGTACGCCACTGAAAGCGTGGGGAATACTGCTGCAAATGGAGAGGGTTCCTTACATAACGATAACAGGAGCGAGGTGTAATGAATGGCTTTCCTGAAAGAGCCTAAATGTCAACCTCTCTTCCACGTCCTGGACTCAGGGGGGGGAGGTTGCCATTAGGTTATCCTTAGCTATAACCTAGAGCCACACAAAAATGAGACACTGAAGGGACAGAAGTGAAGACCATGGACTATTAACATTTCTTAATGTTGTGATAATGGCAAATTAAAACATGCCAAATCCTATTACTTGCTTATTTCGTGAACGAAGGACTATCTAGCGCTTAAATAAGTTCTTACACCATGACCTATTTTCAAACGTCACCTAGATCATACAAACAATATGTACCGATATTGTATCAATGTTTTGAACTTTTCAAGTGTTATAAGTACAGAGCATGCAGTTAGTGAAAATGAAGTACCATGATATCAAAATTATTAATAAAAATGTCTACAGTGCCCGAAAGAAAAGATAGCCTAGGGGCCCAAATTCTATATACTATCCCGCTCTGCATGGGCTGCATTTTGCAGACAATTTGGGCATTGACGTCTAGACTCACATTCAGTCTGTTTGTTGCGTACTATCCAAACATTTTTGTCATTGCCCTCACATCAATTCCATCCTAATCTTAGCGATTGACCAAATGAATCAGAAGCGAGAAGTGAAATTAGTTAAAGCAATCTGTAGATAACAGCAAAAAATGGCTGTGCCTTCCTCAAATTGAAGATTCCTATCGCAAATATATAATATAACATGAAGGATAGTATGAATGATGAAACAGATTGTTGGAACAAACACAATTTCATGTCAAGGTTTTCCAGAATGCGAACCTAGGACCCCGAGTTTTGTAACACAGTACGCCAACCATTCAGCCACAGAGCCGACCTGAAATACTTTTTTTATTATTATCTAAACCACAAAATAATATGTTAATATTGAATCAATGCTTTTTCTTGTTCACATCACATCACCTACAAATTATCAGTGATTGAAGGGTGTGTGAGGCCCTACACATCGTTTTATATATTCTGTTAGATAGTCTGGTCATTGTTAAGAGACTAAACAAAATGTAGGACTACATTTAGAATATAATCGTTATATTTGCACCTTCAATCACTGCCACAATCACTGTAGGTGTAATGCCTATAAAGTGTGTTTACAACACGCTCCGAAACGTTTGCCGGAATCATTGCAATGGGTGTGATTTCGCGCAAACAATTGTGGGGGAAGTTGTTGGCTGAATATCATCCAATGGTAACAGCCGCTGAGGCTCTAATGGTGTACAGCAAACTTGAACCATATTGAGAGTACTGCATTCCCAACTAGTTGGCCCCATGCAGACGCCACTGTTGCTTGTGTATCTAAGTGTTCACTCACTTACAAGCGAAACCGAAACTCGAGCTCTCAGCGAGACAACTCCAGGCGCTGTGAAACAGATAACGGTTGAGCCACTGACGTTCGTTGGAACATGCATTTCTACAGTCGTGGCGTCCCACTGCTTTGGTTGCGTTGAAGTATTTTGACAGGTGTCCGTATTTCGTTGCAGACACATGCAAGACTTAACAGAAGAATGTTAATGATATGCATATGATATAAAATGGTGATTAATTATTATTCGGAAATTAATAGACGATTTCTCTTCTGCAGAGTGTAAGAATGTTTTCTTCCGATAAAATTAACGACGAAATAGTAAAAAAAATATTTAACCAGAAATCAACAAAGTGAATAACAGCCCTTGCTTTTATTTACCTTTTGATATATTACCAAAGCAATTACCGACCTTTTTTTTAATACTGCCGATACTGTGCGTAAATGCAGTCAGTACCCCTGCCCCCAAAATGATATGTTTACTGTCTCCTTATATATATATCTCTGCCTCTAATTAATTATATATTTGCCACGTAAGACAGATGAAACTGACATAGGAATTCGAACCTAGAATTTATTGTGTTCAGATAATGAGTCGACCGACATTTAACAATCGTGACGTCCTTTAACTTCTCCAGGCACAAATAGCCTAGATATATAAATTTACTTTCTTTTGGTCTATAAAACACCCGATATTAACACAATTTCAAAAAACATCTTTTACATATGAAGCAAATTAAAACTGATTTGTGAGGGCATAGGAGTGCGCACGTGGGTTGCCAGTGGTGCATGAACACCTCCAAATGCGTCCTCAAAAAATTAAGAATGTAGAGACAACCATTATAATAATGAAAATAATGTCTCCCCTGCTGTCTCGAGATTTGAATTTAATGGTCGGACCTTTCTAAAGTTAAAGCCAGAAGAGTGAAACGACTTGCAGCCAAAGATATCCTCTTCTCTAAATTTAAGCTGCTCTTGCCTATCTTCTCTACTCTGCTTCATAAATAACAAACGTGTCGTGAGGCTAACGCTCTCTTCATTTCCGTCAGTTAATTTTTGAACAGCCTGTGTAATTTTACTTTTCCTCCTTCATATTTTGCTTTTCTGACAGTGCGCAGCATATCTCCAAGGAAAAATTCTTCTAAATGCAACTCAAATTTCGTAAATTCTTCCTCGCTCATTCCCGTGCAAGATTAATGGTACCATTTTTTACAAAAACTACATTCTATTGCCCCCTCATAACAAAGTTCCTTGACGCAGCATTCAAGTATTTTATTCCAGCCTATTTCGGCTGCTTCGTCCTGAGACTGAGAGATCGACGTTCGAACCATGTTTGCACCACTGACCTACTTATCGCTAGCTCGCTAATCCCTTAATCCTGTACAGCTGCAACGAAAGAGCCTGCTCACCCGATCAAACTGTACAGCTTTTTTTCACTTTCTTACGTAGGACTCAAATATCTTGCACACAAATAATCCTATCTAAACTTATTATTAACAAGATTTCTTAAGTTAAATGTATTATCTAAAAAAATAATCAGAAGGAACTCCCGGTACAAGGCACCATGTAGCGTTATACAAAATTGATTCGAAGATGAATTTTTTTGTGGACTGACGTCAAAAGCAAAACAGTAAATAAAACCGACAGTGGATTTATATATATATATATATATATATATATATATATATATATATATATACATATATATATATATATATATATATATATATATATATATATATATATATATACATATATATATATATATATATATATATATATATAAATAATTAATAGAACTGTGCTTTATAAGTGAGGTTTCAACATACAATATTTATACATCCAGGCCCAGGTATCTGACATCAACGGTTTATAAACGTTTTCCGGAATACGTTGAGGGCCAGCTTCCAGAATAGATTTGTTGAGATACAATAAGATTTTTTTCAATAACTCTTTGTACCTTACAGAAATTTCTTGTTGTAACCAATGTTGCCTACTACAAATGGCAAGAAACTACCTACCCTGTCGTTATTTATTTATTATTTTATTGTTACTATATATTTTTAATTTCATCACTCCAGGCGTTAACTTCCTCAGCGCGCTTAGTAAATATACTCAACACTAAACACACTAATCAATGAACGCACTGAAGCACTAAACACATGGAGGGAGTTGGGGGTAATATAAATCTGGATGGTGACTAAAATCCAGTTGTATGTCTTCTATCTTCCTTAGTTCCGCTGTCTAGGGGTCCCGGGTTCGAATCCCGCTCGGGCTTGGTTGTTTGTAAATGCCCATTCATCAATTTCATCATTTCATCCCTCATCCCCATCTTCGCAAATTAGCCAAGAGGCACAATACGCGAAGTAAAATAAACTAAATCAATCAATCAATCATTCAGTAAATTCGACTCTATTGCTAACGGCCCCCATGGCTGAGTGGTTAGCACCTCGTGCTACGTCGGCAGGGGTTCAGGATTCGAATCTCGGCCTGAGCATAGATGTTTGTGAGTGTCCAGTCATCAATTTCATCATATCATCGTCATTCCCATTGTCGAAAATTAGCCAAAAGTGACACACAAAGCGAAGTAAAATAAAGTAAATCAATCGGTCAATCTATTGCAGCTAACCTTCGTGGCGGTTAGCCCCTTGATTACAAGGCAACTGTGTTACCCACTGCACGATACACTACACAAAAATAAAACAGTCATTCCCAAACAAGGGGTGTATGCTTTATGTGAATAAAGTGGCCTTAAAATTAAAACAAAAACTAAAAAAAGAAAGATAGAAAGCAGAAATAAACTCAAGGTGTTCAACCTTGAACCGTTGGTGATGATATCTACATTCTGTCATTTGACATCTGAAACCTTTAGTCGATTTCCGTTGCGGAGTAAACGGCGTAACACGCTGTGAAGCCTCAGGTTCCTACGTACCTGGTCAGGCGTGGATGTATCATTGTGTGATCCATCACCATTTCATCGGTTCGTCATTTATCCTCTTCGTCGCGATTAACCAGATAGGTAGAAAATGGGCGTAAAATAGAAATACACTGAAACCCTTAGTTTAGTGTTGTATTGGCGATGCATGGCAACTGTAACCACAAACATTCGTTCGTGTATTAGACGACCAAGATTTGAAATGTGTGCTCCTTTTCGAAGAATTCAATTGCTACTTTTTGCACAGAAAGGCTATTCGAGACTGAACCTACAGTCTAAAGTGGAATCCAAAACACTGTACCACGTGTCCCCACCGGTATCAAACCCGTGACGCGACCCCTTGATTACAAGGCGACGCTATCGTTTTCCAAGACCACAGCTTAAACGTCCTTTTGCTGTATACAGTCAACGGCAAAAATTATAGCAGGCAAGATATCAATAGTTTTCCTCCATTATTTACTTTCCCAGACAGGGCTTTTTTTAAGAAGCTGTATGACGATTCCGATCCCTGAAAATCACATTGAGGAATACAGACTTAATTAACATAATGATGAGCAATTTGTATATTATTACATTTGCCTTCGATTGTGCGCACAACACAGGAATTCTGCATTTATCGCAAGTTACACAGGAAGAGCGAGAGAAACCTGGGAAGTGCTTCTACATATAACATCTAAATGCAATACAGAGTTGTTCCCCCCCCCCCATCCCTTGTCTCGGAGGGGCTTAGTGGGCATGGTTGCCACTGCTTCAGAAACACATTCAGGCCGTGTGGGAAGAGAGAGAACTAAGAACGCTCACTCCCGTGTTCTCTCAGCATTGCTTCACGAAACGTATAACAGAAATATTTTCAATTTACACTGTGTATACCAACTTTATGCTTTAATGTTGAAAAAATAACGTTATTTAAAAGCAGCGAAGTTAATCATAAAAGATGAGTGTCTGGCAACCTTAGATACCGATAGAAGAGAAACAAGATCGCCTGCTTGACAGTAAGGTTGTCCTGTCTCCTGGTTGCAACGTCATACATTGCAAACGCAAGCTGCAGAAAATGCAAGCTCTTCGAAAAAAAGTTTAGAAAACACCTTTTTTTATAATCAATCGGTCTACAAACCGAAGGCAATAGCAATTGAATAGAATGGCCATATTTTCACGCAACAACTTTACTTTTTACTCTACTTTTTTTTGTCTGAGAGCGTACCGGGGGTGGGGTCTGTAGACTCCCCTAATACATGAGCAATATTCAAAGAAATTTAAATGCAGTATTTATTCATTCATTCAGAATAGGTTATATACGCGTGACTTACAAAGTACGAAATTACCTTACATATAATTTTGTTGTGGATTTGTCACATTTTACATTGTTATAACAATTTTCTTCTGCGATAAACAAGTGCTTAGCTTTCCTTAATTTGTCATTGAATATAAGTCAACTAAGGGGAAAACAGAAATCCTCAGCATTGTACGTACCAACATGTGACACTGGCGACACCACACAAAATTAGATAAACTTCATAAAACAACGACCTCGTACTCTAAACCAAACCAATGCAATGCTCAGGTTATAATACCAATAATATGGCTACCGTTCCAAGTATTTTTTTTTTTTGTGAAAGTATTGTGGATTGTGTGGATTAGTACGAGGTGAAGGTAACTAATTTGTACCGTCTGGTTAACCACGACGCGGATATGAGAGGACGTGCAGAACGGAAGAAACGGAATGTTTCCCGCAAGTTATCTAAGGTTCTGGTCAAATAATCGTCTGCAATAAGTGAGAAATAATTCCAAAGGGCGGAATCACAGCCTGATTAACTGAAATTGCTGTTCTCTGCTTGCTTTCCTACTCAATAACATGCAACTCGCTATCACTACAATTCACGAATGTTGACGAAAAGAAGATTTAAATAAGATAAGGCATTTTGCCACCCCAAACTCGTGCACCCCAAGGTCCGGGCTGAGACGTTAAGGCAAAATAAATTCATTAAATGAAGGGCTCGGGTAAAACATGGTAAATGACATCTTACCATGTACATCTTACACGTACCATCTTACAAAAATGATCAAAATGTCACAAACAGTTCAATCTGTTCTTTATACTTAATTTTTTGCGATTTTCTTGTCACCTGAAGTGAATCGAAGGAAGGTTTTTCACCGTAACACTGGATTGCTCAATATCCCTCGAAACGATCTCCTCTCAGCGGATGATAGTGCATGAGAACTATTGGGAGCAAAGAGGTCCAAGGGCAAGGTGCAACGGTGGCATTTCCACAACAATCTCTCTTTCAAAAGATCATTAACAGATCTACAGCAATAGCAACGTATTCACAATTAAAGTGAAACAAGAAAGGACAATAAATATAAGAATGAAACGTAATTGATTTATATTAATAGAAAAACTAAAAACAATGTTTCAAGTGTTACGCCGACATCCGTGGAGGAGTGGTTAGCATAGCGTGCTACGACGCCTGAGCTCCCGGGTTCGAATCCCGGCCTGGGCATGGTTATTTGTGAGTGTCCCTTCATCGGTTTCATTGTACATCAGCCATTTCCATCTTCGCGATTAGCCAAAAGTGGCAGAAAAGCGAAGTAAAATAAACCAATTCAATCAATCAATCTTTCAGCTGTACCATAATAAAACAATTTCATTAATTTTGAAATTAATTGACATCTTTAACCACTTAGTAAAGAAATCAGTTTGCTACTTTATGCAAATCTGATATTTATGAAAGTAAAAAATAATTCTTTAAATGTATTTAATAATGTTATTTCTAAATATTTAGTGATTTAGTAATTAGTAATGTTGTATTTAATTACGTATACATATTAGTGCGCACGTACGTGTAGATTAAGATCTTTGTAAACCTCAACCAGTGATTTCACACCATGCACACGAAGCAAAAAGAAGAAGAGTGAGTATTGATTTATTTAGTTTGTGTTTTAAGTCCACTTTATGCACAGTAAGGCTAATCAGAACTGGACCTACAGTCTAAGGTGGGATACGAACCACTATGTGTCTCCACCGGGCATCGAACCCGGGACCCCTTGATTACAAGGCAACGACGAAGAGTCAATATGATGATGTTACACCCATATTCTGCCTTCCGTTCCAAAGATATGGGCCTTCCTGATTGTTTCATGCCCAACGCTGTCGCTTTGTAATGAAGGGATTCCGAGATCGAACTTTCATGCCTGCTTGGGGAAGATTGATCAGAGGCTCGAATCCCACTTCAAACTGTAGGTCTTCCCGATTAGCCTATCATGCAAAACGTGGACTCAAAACAAAGTTAAACCACAGATGAATGTGGTTTGACCAAAGTTTTGCTTTGACACGTTCGCTATATTAAACGATGAAACAACATTGACAACCCACCCTTCACTCATCCGTTTTGCTTTGTAGTTCGCATGTATTGACTTCAATTATATCCTACTTAAGTGGATGATGGACCAAGTTTGATGTACAGATATTACCAACGATGGCAAAAACGAAGTACGTAGTGACTAGCAGCTAATGCAAACGCAATTTTGAGTCTGTAGCTTTTCCGAACGCCGGATGAGACTTCCTGGCGCCATTCTTTACTCCGCAGACGCTGCCAGCAAGGGAGGCCACGAAGCAAGTTGCACAGAATTAGTTATTGCTTGTGGCGTTCTGAAAGACCACTGTGGAAAATAAAGGAACCCACCACAGAGTGTTTTCTTTTTACTTTGTACAGTCAACAGCAAAGAAATGGTAGGCAAATTGTCCATTGCTATCTTCATTACTTTTTATTCTATATCCTGTGCTGTTTTAAGGAATGACACTATGTTGGTTCGAAGCAGGCATTGCCCTCTTCATATTGACGTCATTATTTCAATTCAGTACCATCACATTGTGTAATACAGACTGAATGAAAATGGTGGTGGACAATTCGCCTACTGTTTCTTTCGCCGCTGAGTGTACAGCAGAACTATTAAATACATTTATAAAATGATCAGAAAATACTATAACTTTAGATCAATTCGTATTTTCTTTAAAAAAATTTCAGCCTGAGGCTATCCAACTACTCTTCTTTAGCCAACATATTTAAAGACGCTAAAAGCATGAAGCTTGTACAAAATTATGTAACGAGATTGCTAATTTAAAGCAAGTATATATGATAAAATATTTTGAGACTCATTTTAATCAACGCAAAGTAATGTTCATTTTCTGCAGCGACCAATTTATTCGTCCAACAAACTTATGTAAGTTATTTAGATAACTAACCACTTCTACTCGTTCCTCTGGACCGGCACCAGAAGGCAGAGTGGTTAGCACATCGCGGTACGACGCCAGGGGTCCCGGGTTCGAATCCTGACCTGGGCACGGAAGTTTGTGAGTGTGCATTCATCAATGTCATCATATGATCACTCATCCTCATCTTCGAAAATTAGCCAAAAGTGGCACAAAAGGAAGTAAAGTAAAGCAAATTAATCTATCAATCGTTCCTTTGGGGCAGGTAGGAGATTCAGTTCAGACGCGATTGAGTAATGTGCAACGGTTTCACCCCTAAATAGAACCGAGACGTAGTGCGATAAGATTTTATTTCGCCCATCTTTTTGTTAGATGTTTGACTATGCATTATGGCAATTGCCAGTGAGTCACTGATAAAGTAAAAACATTTAAATGTGAAGGATAATAGCAGGTTGATGTGTGAATATACAAAATTATTAATTTGGAGTTCCTAAATGTAAAATCGTCGCGATTAACAAAACAGGAAGAAAAGCAACGTAAAATATACAGTGCGTTCAATTTAAAATTGAACCCACCGGAAAAGCATCATGAGAGTAAGTATTAATTTCCTTTTCAATTTCCTTGCCTCTAAGTTCCACACCAATCTACGTGACTATGCAGCCGTAGTGTTACCATTACAAACATATAAATGCATTGCGTTAGGTATTCGTAAATGGGCGGACTGCGGTACAATTTTATATTAAACGCGCTGTAAATAACCGAGTATAAATAGTTATTTATTAACTTCGGATTTTCCTTTTGTGTTGCTTACGAATTTAGAAACAGTACCTGAATACTTTCTTCCGAAAGAAGCACTGCACAGGCACACAACCTCCACATGTGTACATAAGTATAAGTGTGTGATTAGAAATTAAATATGAATGATAAGAAACGTTATACCTTTTAAAGATGGTGGAGTTATTGATTTACCGTTACTTGAAAATTCCGGAATCTCAGGTATTGGCAACAACGAAATATCGATATATCGAAACGGTACCTTCGTTATTTTCCGGTACTTTCTGCATCTTTGTTGTAACCGGTAGTTCGAGATATTGAACCTGGGTATCTAAAACTCACTCTATGCTCGTAATATTCTGAGACTGACTCTTGCAAGGTATAACTCTCCGGCACTTGAAATGAGAAGAGAAAGGAAGGGGGGGGGATTTCTCGCGCCCATAAGCAAAGATGAAGACATGGGACTGGATCGCAATTCTGCCATTGATGGCAACAACTAGGGTGATGTTCTAGCCCCTTTTAGCCCTAGTAATGAGCATCACCTCACGTCACGAAGTCTCCGGGGTGTCACTTCGCGAGGTTTTCTTTCTCCTGATAGGAGAGGGAGCTACTTTTTTAGTTTTACCGTCGGGGCAAAACGAGCCGACATCTGGACAAAGCCTCGGGTTCGAATCTCGAACGTCCCCCAACCTTTACGTTGCAGAGAAAGCAATGGCAAATGGGCGCGGTAGGAAGAGAACCAACGAAACGCACGCATTCATGTAATATAAGATTTTCATATAAAACGTTGTTAAATGTTTAAAAACTCATACTTGACTGATCGGAATCAAATTATTTCAAGGATGGGGTCGACTTCTCAACTGATCACTCTTTTGGTTTGCCTCTAATTATGGTCATCCATTCTTAACTTACTTATTTCTTTTTTCCAATGCTTTTGAAGTGGAGATGAGTGGAGTGTCAGGAAATTTCGTTAGAGGACACAGTTGAGGGGACAAGAAGTGCCAAAATTTGAGGGGAGGTAACTACCCCCACGCCCCCATAATCGCCGCCACTGCGTATAAGCCTATTCTAGTTAATGTTATTAATAATAATATGTTAATGTAATTGCCCTTGTTCACCAAGAAGTGATTCCATGGCTGATGGTTACGGTGGCACGATATTTAGGGAGTGGCCTCGGCTGGAATCTACGATGGAGTTATTTTTTATGTAATCCGCTTCGAGCTAATTACTTCATTTCCTTGTTTTTAACTTGCTGGTGTATATAGTGCACCGTAAAGCAGGCAAAATTAAAAAAAATATCCTGAAATGGTCACATAAAGGGGGTATATTTTGTGCTGTTAAAACTATTGATTGATTTGGTTTATTTTACTTCGCTTTCTGCCACCTACGGTTAATTGAGTTGAGGACGAGTGATCATATAACCTAATGAAATTGATGAAGAGACTCGCACAAACAGCCAATTTCTGGCCAGGGTTCGAACCAGGGACCCCTGGCTTCGTAGCGCGCTGTGCTAGCCACTCCGCCACGGAGGCCGGTTGCTGAAACCATCGATATCCGTTATCGGTACTCGAAAATATGACCTCTAAATATCGATATACTGAGAACCGACATTTTCGGTATCCTCGGTAACCAACATAAAGTACTCTCTTTAATGGTGACATTCATTTATATCTTGTAAGATTGAAGAGTAGAGGCACTAACGTTAGGCCCTACGATAATATTTGTGCGCGTCTGAATTTATTTGCTCTCATCTACCAACCACTTCGACTCATTGTTATATTTATGATAGAAACGGATGATTTGATTTGATTTGATTTGAGTTGATTTAGTTTATTTTACTTCGCGTTTTGTGCCTCTTGGCTAATTTGCGAAGATGGGGATGAGTGATGAAATTATGAAATTGATGAATGGACATTTACAAACAACCAAACCCGACCAGGATTCGAACCCGTTACCCTTGGCGTCGCAGCGCGATGTGCTAACCACTCGGCCACAGGGTCGGGTAACAAGGTGTAACAAAATTATGCCTAATGCCACATATAACATGACGATTATTATTAGAGATTAATTATGATTGCCCTTTTGCGGAGTGAAATACTTTTCTCTTTCGCAATAACTAACAACAACGGGATAGCAAAGTTATGAACTATGAATTAACGTAATGAATAACAGCGTTGGTTTTTCTGTGACAGTTTACTTAGGAAACTCACCTGTCGTCGAACGTTTCATTCCCAGTTTTTCTAAATGTAATATTATTATTTTATTATTTTTCTAAATCTTGTATTTACAACGACAATCAAAGAAAAGTAAGAATACCTTATTTAAAATTGTTAATCCCCCGAGACAAAGGGAGACTGAGTTCGGAATGCAAAAGTTAACCTTCGTACTTGGTTCTTGGAGAGAACCTTCATAGTATTAACATTACGAATGGTTTGTCCAATGAATGAGTAATAATTGCAACAGACAGGCGGAGCAAGGGACGAAAATCCCGTGGATAGAACGAAATTACTATTTACATTGGGAACTATCAAACATGATTTGCTTACCTAAACACTACTGCATACCCAGCCCAAAGCTTGACAAATTAAAAGTAATAACGAGCAAATGTAAAATGAAATGTATTAAGAAACAGTTATTGGTCCATCATTCCCAGCTGAGTTTTATCTTTAGACATCTCTCATAAGTGACTTATCAAAAGTTTCATCTGTCCATGATTTTGCAAAACTCTACCTTTCCAATTCCACCTTCCTCTTCAGTGGTATACCTTGTTCGATACCCGGTGGAGGCACATAGTGATTCGGATCTCATTTTAATACGTTAGGTCCAGTCTCATTTAGCCTACCTGTGCATAAAAATGGACTTAAAACTATCCGTAAAAAATCCAGAGATATACCGACCTCCGTGCGAAGTGGTTAGCACAGAGTTTACGACGCCAGTGGTAACGGGTTCGCATCTCTGCTGGGCATGGCTGTTCTTTGCGAGTGTTGCTGCATCCACTCCGTAATTTCATCCTATCATCACTCATCCTCATCGTCGCGATTAGACACACTCTGTAGGCGACGCAAAATAACAAAATCAAATTTTTCCATGGGCCCGCACGCACGAACAATATATACATACATTGAAGAAACGGAATAGCAGAAAGGTTATGACATTTCCTTTCACATACTTCTGTATTTTACATTGAAGGGGCCTTAAGTGATGCTTGCCATGGGCCCAAAATATGTAGATCCGTCTGGCAGTCATTTGTTTTCTCCTCTCTCTTCCGCATTTACCCGAGTACCGCCGTGTTGCCAGTTTCCTTCACTCCTTCGTCATCAAAAGCTTCAACAACGATAAATATTACATCTTGACTTTCGGTGTGTGACGTTCATAATGATAATGCTTAGCACTGAATAAAGGTGACGACCATCTGTTGAAGAATGCTGAACATTTTGGCAACGCAGGGGCAGGATCACATGGTAAAGAGCTCATTGCGTCACCACTCTCCGACCGCTCCCTTACTGTTAAAAATTAAATAACAGGGCCAGTGGATTTTTCTCATCTTGGTCGAGCTTAAACATCAAATTCATTCTCTCTATTTTTCTTAGGTTAAGTTCGACTTTCAATCATTCTTCGGCTAATTCCGTCCTTTGATGCTGATACGTTTTCACCTTTCAAGTAAATGCAGGATTGATTGATTTGGTGTTTGAATAGCACTTTCTGCTAATCGGGACTGTACCTACAGTTTAAAGTGGGATCCAAACCACTGTGTGCCTCCACCGGACCTCTCATTACAAGGCGACGACGCTACAACTGCGCCATCGGGGAGACCCAAGTAAATGCAGGAAAAATCATGCCTTGTGCAAGAAATAAGAAGCTAAGAGGATGAAAAACGTTTCTGCTCTGTCACTTTGCCTTCCTGCGAGAAAGCGACAAGAACTGCGTGCTTTTTTTTTTCCTTTCGCCAAACTACATTGTACATGCAGTACAAGAAGACCTGTGTCCGGTGGTGCGGACGGAATAGATAGTCAAAATGCTACAAAAGGAACGTTTGACCCATCTTACTGTAACTGTGTTTGCTTTATCAATATGATTTCCGTACTCAACCCACGATTTTCAAAGTGCTTTGAAGCAGTCGAACGGTTATTGCCTAACATATACGGCCAGCCCTATGTAGTTGTGGTAATTTCTTCGGCCTGTAATCAAGGAGATCCGGGTTCGATACCCGGGGGAGACAAACAGTGGTTCGGATACAACTTTAAACTGTAGGTCCAGTCTTGATTAGCCCATCTTAGCATAAAGTAAACTAAGAAATCAAGTTAGCGTGATAACAGATTTATTTACCGGTGGGAGCTCGAACATTTCTGGCTCTTGAAGCCAGTTGGGAAGCTACGTGAATTAGTGGGATCCGATCGAGTAAACCAGATAACAGCGGCAATGCGATTCGATGTTCTGATCACGTGTCAACCAATCAACAGGCGTTTGTTATTCAAGGGCAGTTTCGCCACGGAGTTTATTCATCGTGACTGTTATTTAGATGATTAATTGATAAGATGAGCGGGAAAATATTGAAGAATCAGTCTGTTATCCTAACTACTACGTCAGCTTGTATTGTGTTTCACGCTAAACAGAGCCGAATTCTGTCACTTGGTTATGATATGCCAGCTGGAAAGTTATGGAACAGCTGCCTATCTACTCGTACAAGGGGTTTTAGAGCAACTTTCCTTTTAAGAAAACGTCAAATTTAGGAAAAAATTGCATGATCCAGGAGTGGTAAGAAATAACTCATAATCTCCTTATGCTCACATCCCTTTACTACATTTATAGGCACGCCACTGAAAGGGTGGAAATATTACCCACAAACAGGAGCGGGGTGTAAGGGATGACTTTCCTTCAAGCGCCTAAATGACAACGTCTCTTTTAGGTATGATACGATGGACTCAAGGAAGGGGGGCGGGGGGTTCGTACTAGGATACCTAGGGCCCACAAAAATGAGAAGCTGAAGGAGCAGAAGTGAAGAAGACCATGGACTATTAAAATTTCTTAACGTTGTTATAATAGCAGAATAGAACATGTCAAATCCTATTTCTTGCTAATTTCATGAACGAAGGAGTATCTAGCGCTTAAATAAGTTCTTACTTCATGACCATATTTTCAAAGGTCACGTGATACAAATAATATGTACAATTTTATTGCTCGAATATAAACAATTGTTCCTCGAAATAAGAATGTAAACATTTTGAATGCCAACAATTAAAAGTCAAGTGGAGAGATATTGAAGGCTGAAATCAACATCCTTGTTTCTTGGTTCGCGTCCAGTATGGCTATTGTTTTCCTTTAGTGCGTTTGCGGTATTTGTGTTATATGGCGAAATATATATTGAAAGTGGCAGTTTTAAAGGACAACGAAGTTTAATGAATATTTTTAATCAGATGTATCGATATTTTAAACTATACAAGTGCTATTAGTACAGAGTGTGCATTTTGAAGACAAACGGGGCTTTGGCGTCTAGACTCACACTCAGTCTGTGTGTTGCTAACCGCCCATGCGTGTTCGTCATTGCCTGGCTTCAATTTCACCCTAATCTTCGCGTGACCAAAAGAGACAGAAGCGAGATGTAAACTAATCAAATCAATAAGTAGATAACAGCAGCAAATGTTGTGTCTTCATGCAAATGTCGCATATAATGTGAAGGCTAGGATGAATGATGAAACAGGCTGTTGGAACAAACACAACTTCATGTCCAGGTTTTTTAACCGGGATGCGAACCTAGGACACCGTGTGTTTTGTGGCACGCTACGCTAACAATTCAGCCACAGAGCCGGCTTGCGGGAGTGATTCTCGAGACGTAAACGATATAACTGGGAAGATGAAAAGAGACTGTTGCATTGGCGTCTTCAAGTCTGCACGGAGCGTTCACCACATCAGTTGCAAAACCTTAACTTGATTTTGCTGTTTCATGGGTGATATTATTTATTCCCATATTTTCGGTCATTGTGTTTCTGTATAATCAAGGGGTCTCGGGTTCGATACCCGGTGGAGGCACTAGTGGTTCGGATCCCAATTTAAACTGTAGGTCCAGTCCCGATTAACCTGACTGTGAATAAAGTGGACTTAAAACACCAAGTCAATTAATTGTGTTTCTGTAGTCGAACTTTGAGATATGCATGCGAAAAGAAATGTTAATTCCACGATGGTGGATTAAGGGTGTATGCTTTGTTAACTGACTAGCAATTACAATTATGGAAAATTAAATCTTTGTAGGTAGGCTCACCTAAAGACTACTAGTAAAATGTTTTACTTTTATGTAGGACTGCTGAATTCACCGCATTATTCCTACAAGGGAAGGGAAACTATGCCTTCAAAATGTAAATACTTTTATCCAAAACCCGATTAGCCTTCCTGTGCATAAAGTGGACTTGAAACAAAAAAATAATCAATCAATCTTATCCAAAACGCTAGTAAAAAAAGTAAAAAAAGAGGGTGGGAAAAGTTGTTTTCAGCACTCTGTCGCTGTCCTCAATATTTCGGCATCCATGTCTTACTTGAGAAGCACGGACTTGAACTTTCCTACAGTATAAACGAAATATTACGTGCAACCCTCCCCCACTCCATCCGCCAAAAAATCTGCTGCTACCAGGGGGCTCTGGGTTCTACTCTAACTCCTCGCTTTTAATCCGAGGAGACGGGGTTCTTCACACATTGACTCACATACTAGCCTTTCATGAAAATTCGCGCTTTTAGTAGGTCATTCCCAGTGAATAGAACTGCGGAGGTGTAGCTCGCGCACATTCAAACAATGTTTGTTAAAAATAACTTACGAAGCTTGGTTCACGTCAAAATAGAGGCTAGCAGTCTTTGTCGAATTGTATGACTCGTTCCCGTGTGTCTCCATATCGATGGCGGGGCAATCGTTTCACGGTTAAGCTCTCGCAATTAGTAATATTTTATCATTACATAACGTGCTGTTGCTCGTTGGGATCTTACCAGAATCCTAATCATTATGCTTGGGTGATGTAGCTGCGTCATTCATTCATCCTAACTGGTGAGCACTCGCCCTTAGGCAGATAACTTGATGGTAATAGGCGAGAGGTTACTTTTCACACTTGAAATGGCACAACACCAAGAACTTGGATTTTATGTCTTCCAGTTTAGACCAACATGGTTAGAGAAGGATATTATCTGTCTATTCGATGCTGAAGAAATCCTCGGAGAAAACTCCTAGAAATACTCTATCCAGACTCGCTCTAGCTCCCCGATCTTTCTCCTTCCTCGTACCAAAGTAAAAGACCCTAAGTCGCCCGTTACACTCTAACTTATTCTTTCTTCCACCACCTGGTTATTGCTCTCCGATACCCGTTGATCAGCAACTTCCTTTCAATCAACCAGGAAGATAGATGTAATACTGACTTAGCATTCTTTGAATGCTTGAGAGAGTAACGGCCGACGAAGGAGGTTATTGCTTTTGGCTTGCTACTTTTCTCTAATCAGGGGAACCTGTTACGATTACTGCAAGAATTGTTTGTTACTTTTCCTTTCCTTTATGCTTACTTGAGAAATGTAGATTTATTTCAATTTCACTGGTTTTTATAGTTTTCACTTTATTCTACAATACGTATATCCTATCGACATACGTATTTTGTATTTTTACCTGCTCAAATGATATAACTTGGTTCTCTAATATCTAGAGTTGAACAACGGCCAATTTGTAGCCATTTTTATACCTTACTTAAAACTGTTATTCCGACGAAAATTATTTGTGTTATTGAAGTCGTGACTTTACAATTTTATGATCTGTAGGAATCGAAGATGAAAGAGGTACAAATTACATCACCTAGCCTATACCTTTTTTCGACTACATTTGAATTGTATTCTAGCTCAGGAGTAAAAGACAGAAGAGGAAAGGTGGGAGCCAAATTGTTGAATGAATGGGAATCTGACCAAAGCGAAGAACCCTTGCAGCAATACCATATAACACACGATTACAAGCATAAAACCATTGTTTTACAAAAGAACTACAGTTAAGATTGGAATAAGTTTGGTTTTTCTTATCCCTAGCTTCCCCTGGCGTACAAGAAATTAACATACCTGAGGGGGCCTCAGAGGCCCAGACATTTTTTTCCTTTTTAACATTAAAATTAAAATTCATGGAACAATTTTTTAATGAATCATTTCTTCTTTTGTTGTTCATATATCTTATATAACAATATAATAATTGCAAAATGACCATCATGTGAACCAATTATTACACGAGTCTCACAAACATTTTATCATTCACTAGACCTCAAAATTACATGTTAATGTTGAATCAATGGTATTTCTTGTTTTCGTATGTGCTGTTCTCAAGTAATTATAATAGCTACATTAATTACCATAAATATCAACCAATTGTACACTGTTACAGGCACAAGTTTCATGGCGGAACATACTGATAGGCCCACAGCGTGAATTTTCCTCCTATGTACGTTACCTTCATCATTGTATGAGCAAAAGTAATTCAGAAATATTGGTAGGGACCATTGCAACGTATTTTAATTTATTTTCATTTTTTAAATACAAATGTCCACAGTTGAGAATTTGGTTGGCCTGGAATCCCCCCCCCCGGGTAAGCTAGTGCTAACAATATATCATTTTAATTAAGGGCGCGGGGGAGGGGCTGATTCCAAATAAATAATGGTTATGCACAATATAATGTAATCTAGTCAGTAGGGCGCCTGTCTGCCACACGGGAGTCCCTTGGATGATCTAAGGTCGAAATGTTTCCGTCGTTGTCCCCGCGTAAAGCGACTGGAGCTCATCCAGCCTCAAATAAATGGTGGGTAACTAGAGGTAAAACTCTGGGGTGTAAAGGCGACAGGAACGTAGTGCTGATCACATCACCTCCAAATTGACCGTGATCGAAGAGTGTGCAAGGCCTTACACATCTTTTTAGATAGTCTGATAGATAGTCTGTTAATCTTTACGAGACTAAAACAAAATGAAGAAGAACTGCATTTAGAATGTAATCGTTATATGCGTACCTTCAGTCACTGCCACAAATACTGTAGGCGCAATGCTTATCAAGTGTGTTAAAAAAAAAAAAAAACGAAACGTTTGCCGAAATCGTGGCCATGACGGTGGGTGTGATTTTGCGCAATGAATATCATCCAGTGGAAACTGAAGCACCGAGGCTCGAACGCCGGACCGCCGCATCGTTACATGTGATACCGTTACCACTACGTGACTTGCGATAGTGGACAGCAGTCATACTATTTCCCCATCTTTCTTTGCAGTTCACGTTAATTGTGCAGCGAACTTGAATCAATTGGGGGTATTGCGTTCCCAACTATAACTATCCCCCTGCACACGCCACTGATGCTTGGGTGTATACATTACTCTCGTTCACTTGGAAGTGAACCCGAAACTCGAGCTCTCACGGTAGATCCAGCACACATGTCTGGGCGAAACAACTCCAGAGTTGTGACGGTCCTGTGAATCCGCACAATATAATTGTATGTTTATTGAAATTATTAATTTCATATTATACAAATCACTTTATATTAACTGTTCAAAAAAAATGTATAATAATTACTTTGTACTACGTTAATTATGTTTTATGTTATTTATTGCGCTATACGCTGTATAAACGAGATATTTGGAATTCTAACGTTGCTATAGCAACGAGAATCAATAGTCATTGTGTGGTAGTGTGTCTGAAAAAAAATGGAAATATAGGTAATAGTGAACTGCATATTTCTCAGTTATTTCACTAATATATAGACCCATAGAAGTTGTACCTTCACCTTCGCGTTTTAGTTTCAAATATTTATGAACGAAATGTAATCGTGCAAATGATTGACTAGTGAACGTCACAGTATAATTGGTGGTCCAGTATTGTGGAACGTTATCAGCACGATCTTAAGTGATGTGTTTTGCGTATGTGTTAACTTACACCATTGTTTTCGTGAATCTAGTTTGTACATAAATTTCTATTATGTACGCATCAAGTAATCCTTATAATCTGAGATCCAAAACAAGTCTTACAGCTAGATCTATCAATTGTGGTGATGAACCTGATGAATCACAAAATAGGAATGGTGCCATGAATATGGTGAAGTGCTGCAAAGATCCCGACAAGGAAAGGTTGGTAGCTTGTGAAAATTGTGGCCATTGGTATCATTTACAATGTTTGGGTTTGTCCGATAAGCATTGGGAATTATACCAGTTAAATGAAAATTATTTCTGTAGAGATTGTGATCCATCTTATGATCCGTTCAGTATTGAAGCTTTCGTGCAATGGAAAAGAAGTCAAGAAAATGTTCAAGAAATTGACATTCGTCCTTCTGTGTTGGCAGAGACATCAACGGGTCAAAGTAATGTTCCTTTTCAAATGTTTGATCTGCTGGCAGAGTTAAGAAAAATCAGCGAGTCACAACAGATGGAATTTACAAAAATTAGGGAAACTCAAAAGCTCGAGTTTACAAACATTAGGGAAACTCAAGATTCTATGAGGCAAACTCAAGAGTCTCAACAGCTTGAGTTTACAAAAATGAGGCAAACTCAAGAGTCTCAACAGCTTGAGTTTACAAAAATCAGGGAATCTCAACAGGAAATTCAAAATTCACAGCAACTACTCAAGCTTGACTTCCACGAATTGAGTACATCGTTACGAAAGGAATTAGCTGAAGTTGCAGAGTTCTGCAAATTAGCAACACGTTCATTACATCAGGAAATGGAAAGAGAAGTGCAAGGACTAACAGAGAAAATCGAGGAAGTAAACATTACTTGAACAGAGAATTCTGATAAACTTGCTGGCTTGAATGATCAGATTACAGAATGCCAGAACAATGTTTCAGGGTTGTCTCGGCAAGTTCAAAGACTTGAAGCCGTTGTGAGCAAGGACGAAATAACTAAGCGCGTGGAAGCATGTGAGGAAAATATTACTAAGTTAACATCTAATATTTCGACTAATGTTGAATCAAGTAATCCTGTACAAGTTTACAGTTCTCATGTGAATAGTAACTGTCAATCTGGTATTCCTGCACGGAACCTAACCTCTCCTAAATCATCTAATTCTTCAGCGTGTGATGTTTCTGATGACGAACACAATCGCATTGCTTCACAAAGACACAAACGTTCTAGAAATAATCGCATGAGAGCTAGTAATATTAACAAGTTATGTCAATCAACCCGTTCTTTATATTCTGATGGTTCTGGGCAGGAAAGAAAAAGGCAAGTTAACCAAAAGTCATTAAACCCGCAGAATCATCGATGTGATTATCCTGACAATTGTGTGCGTTCGTTTACTCAAGAACCTCGACGGTTGGTAAGATTGAATGAACTTACTGTTCTTCCTAAATATTCTGGAGATCCTGAAAAATCAAGCCCACGTAAGTTTATTAAAACTTTATCGTCCTACTTAGACTTACTGCAAGTTCCTGACATGCAAAGGCTTGAATGTATTACTAATTGTTTTCAAGGACCTGCAGAAGGTTGGTATAATACTCATGTCGATTCGTTTACATCATACAAAGAGTTTGTTGACGAATTTCTGAATCACTACACGTCTTATTCGTTAACTCAGGCTCAATTATCTGAACTTAGAAGTTGTAAATATGATCCTAAATCGACGAGTAGTATGGAAGTTTTTGCTATTCGTACGCATTCAGCATATTATAATTTAGTTGATCGTCCGAATGATGCAGAAGTTATTGATATTTTAATCAATCAGTTGCCCACATCTATTGCACAAACAATATTAGCTGCTAGATTAGTTAAAATGGATGATGTAATTGCGTTACTAAAGAGGTTGGATTTAGTGAATTCAAGATCGAACAAGAGTTTTAATGTTCATGATAATGTACGAGAAAAAAATTTCCGACATGATGGGAATAATTCTAAAAATTTTACCGACAATAATAGTGCAAGGGCAAAACTGAGAGTTCAAAGTGTTGCTAAAAGTTCATCGTTTGTGAACGATGATGAACCTAATGGAAATCAAGGTTCAAGACGTAACGTAAGACCTAATGATAGTGTTCATTTTGTTTCTTCTGGCGATGAAAATAAAAGAATTAAGATTCCACGTACAGATGTTCCATTTGTTGCTGAAAATCAACAATCAAACTCCAGCCAGAAGACGATGATATTTAATAGAAATAATAATTTTGGGAAACCTAACCTAACTAACAGACCATATAATCGTTACAGACGTAATGGTGCAGGAACTCAAAATTTCCGGCAAAATAGAAGTCCACAAAGCTCTCGATACTTCAACAACAATGGTAGATTTATGAGCAACAGTTTCAATGCCAGAAACGAGCAAGAACAACAGCAATTTACACTGCATCCTAACTCTCAGTTCTCTAACAATAATTTCCACTCATTCCAACCATGCAGTGTATGTGCCAATTGCGGATATTCGTCTTCTCAGTTGTCAACGGGAAACAGTTGTAATGCAACTGCAGTGGCGAATACTCCATTGAATGAAAATGCTCCATCTTTCGATCCAAGAGAAACTTCTTGTAAACAGTTCATTTCTTCTACCCCTGAAGCAACATTAAACGAACGTCGCGGGTGAACGTGGACCAGTTTGCTCGCACTAACATAATGGAGGGTCCGTCTAAATCATATCGTAGTGATAATATAAGCACAACTTGTCAGTATGCTGTTTTAAGTAATTCCGTTTTATCTGAAATTGATCATTGTTATCCACTTTCAATATTTTTCCAGTTAGATTGGTACGAAGATGAACCTACTTGGACTTTAAATGATACTGGCATACCTACTCCTATTACTGATCAACCTCTGATCACAGGAACAGTTTGCGGTATAACAATACAGTGTGTCATCGACAGTGGAAGCCAGTGTAATTTAGTCAGTTATGAATTATGGTGCAGTATAAAATCAATTATTCCGAGTGCCAAACTGGATACAGTGGATCAACTTAAGTTATTGCCGTTTGCAGGACATCAGAAGTTTCGTGTTGCTGGTCGGAAGATTATAAGTATTTCAATTAACTCGGAAGTTTTTTTCTTTGGAGATGTTTGTATTGAAGCAACTGCATGCTGAATTAATTCTCGGAATACCATTTTTAAGGCAATACAAAGCTGTACTCGATTTTAGAAGAAACGAAATTAGTTTGATGGCGTCTACTGGTTCCGAACTAGTTCAGCCATTTAACTCTAGCAAAAGCACAACTGATAGGGATCGCTGCCAGATGCAGGAAGTTACTATAGTCGAAGAAGCAGAAAATTTACTTATCGTTTCTCTAGATCAGATCACAACGAAGGTACGGTCGTGTGAATCACTCAGCACGGAGCAGCAGTCTCAGCTTGAGAATCTAATAATAGAATATCATAGGTTGTTTTCTGATCGACCCCGATCTGCATTCGTAGAACCTTATCAAATTGAACTAGACACAAAGGAACCAATTAAGGCACCTATATATCCAGTACCGTTCGCCAAAAGAGCGTCGTTAGAAAAGGAACTAGAAAAATGGAAAGCCTGGGGAATAATTAAAGAGATGTCTTCGCCTTATTTGAACCCAGTACATATCGTCCCAAAATCTAATGGTGAGTGGCGTCCAGTGGTGGATTTTCGTCGCCTAAACCAACATGTAATTTCACCACTTACCCATGTTGAACCGATAAACGAGCTACTTCAACATTTTAAGGGTGCAAGATATTTTTCTTCGATTGATCTCTCCTGTGGATATTTTCAAATTCCAACTTACGCCCGACTCATATAAGTACACAGCTTTTTCGTATCGAGGACGACAGCACGTGTTTTGTTACTTGCCATTTGGTATAAAATCAGCTGTTTCTGTTTTTGTTGAAAGAATGAATAAGGTGTTTGGACCAGAGACTCATTCATTTCTGATGATATATGTGGATGACATTTTAATATTTAGCCCAACAATAGAGAAACATTTTGAACATCTTGATTATGTTCTACAGACATTGCAGAAGACGAACATGTCCATAAAATTTGCCAAATGCAAATTTTTCCAAACGGAAATTAAGTTTTTGGGTCATGTGGTGTCTGGTTCCGAGATTAAGGTCGATCATGATAAAGACTCAGCTATTCTACAGTTTCCTGTTCCTCAAAACAAAAAGTCACTTCGCAAATTTTTAGGACTGGCAAATTGGAGGAATCGTTTTATACAGGGATTTTCAGATATCGCTAGTTCATTATATCATCTTTTACGCAAGAATGTGCCATTTTATTGGACACCTCAGTGTCAAGAAGCTTTCTTGTTACTAAAGAATGCTCTAATTTCAGCACCAGCATTGAGTCAACCCGACTTTGAGTTGAGGTTTTGTGTTTCTGTTGATGCAAGCCAGAAAGGATTGGGTTGTGTACTTTGGCAAGTTGATAATGGTGAAATTCGTGTAATACAATACGGCAGTCGTGCTTTTAGAGGAGCAGAGATTACATATAGTACACACGAATTGGAATGTTTAGCTATATTATTTGCTCTGGAGAAATTTGCTATATATCTTAAAGGAACTGATTTCAACTTATATTCGGATCATAAGTCGTTGTCTTGGCTTAAAACTGCACAATCACTTAATTCTCGTCTTACGAGATGGGCTCTCAAACTGCAGTGTTTTGATTTCACGTTATATCATGTCCCAGGAGTTTCGAATAATATTGCTGATACGTTGAGCAGATTTCCGCCTTGTACTACTTATTGTGCACTTGATGATAAATTATATATCAATCAAGTAATTGTGGAAGATTCACAAGATGGTACTTCTTCTATTTGGCTAAAAGCTCAACGAGGAGATGAAAAATGTAATAATATAATTTCTCACCTGGAAAATAGTACAACTGATAAAGACTTTTCAAAGTATCTTCTTCACGACAAAATTCTTTTTTATAAACCCAATTCAGAAGAAATTTGTAAACTTGTAGTGCCACGTGAGCTTATACCTTTGGTATTGCACAAAATGCATGATTTAAATGGACATTTTGGTTATCAGAAGGTTTTATCAGCTTGTAGAAGGGCATATTTTTGGCCGTACATGAGGAAATCTATTAGAAATTACCTGAAAGATTGCTTAGAATGTGCACGAACCAAGATTGTAGGTCGGCCATTGCGGAGAGATGAATATCACGTCGTTTCTCAACAACCGCACGATTTCCTCTCTATTGACTTAATCGGAAAATTACCAAGATCACATACATATGAATATCTTCTCACAATTGTAGACGTTATGTCAAAGTTTGTTATGATTTATCCGTTAAGAAAAGCGACTGCCAGAGAAATTATCAATCGTTTTGAAGAACAATATTTTAAACATTACCCTGTATGTAATATATTATTATCAGATTGTGGGAGCCAATTTACATCAAATGAGTGGAAAACCTACATGGATTCAAGGAAAATTAAGCATATTACTACCACTACATACAATCCGAAATCTAATCCTATTGAGAGGTACAATAAGGAGATTATTAGATTACTGCGATTATTCTGCAATGATAATCACACCAGTTGGTATACAAAAATAAATTCTATTATTCAGTTACTAAATCATTCTTGCTCTTCAGTTACCGGATTATCTCCTAGTGAACTTTTCTTACATGAAGATATGAAGGACTCAATATTTGAAGAAATCGGCTGGCCGGAGCAAATTAAATCTTTGCCATGGAAACGCAAATTGTTTTTAGCGGAAATCAGGACTAGACAATCTAGAAGAAGTAGAAAGATTAAGAATGCATTGAACTCGATTAAACTTCAAACAGGAGATTTGGTTATGATAAGAAATAGGCAAGTTAGTTCTAAAATTAACAGCCAGATTCATAAATTGTTCAACTTGCCATTCCTTGTCAAGGAAATTAAGAACAATAATGCAATTCTTTACACAATAAACCAGCAATATTATGACAAGGTGAACTTTTCAAATCTTCGAGTGTTTAACTGTTCGGAAGAAAAGAGGAATCAACTCTTGTCTGAGAATTAAATTTATGAGTGTAGATACTGGAAAAGGGAAACCATTCTGTTTATCATATTGTACAATTGAATGTTGTATTATGTTCTGATTTGTTATTACCTGTTAGGCACAAATCTGTTTATGTGCATGTTGTTGTCGAATGTCAGATAATATTGTCCATTTGTAACTTTGTTTTAGTTATGTTGATAAACAACGGACTGATTTGTAAATGAAAACTCCTCCTCGCTGTTTGGTAGTTTTCATTTTCCCGGAGGAGGGGAATGTTGTGACGGTCCTGTGAATCCGCACAATATAATTGTATGTTTATTGAAATTATTAATTTCATATTATACAAATCACTTTATATTAACTGTTCAAAAAAAATGTATAATAATTACTTTGTACTACGTTAATTATGTTTTATGTTATTTATTGCGCTATACGCTGTATAAACGAGATATTTGGAATTCTAACGTTGCTATAGCAACGAGAATCAATAGTCATTGTGTGGTAGTGTGTCTGAAAAAAATGGAAATATAGGTAATAGTGAACTGCATATTTCTCAGTTATTTCACTAATATATAGACCCATAGAAGTTGTACCTTCACCTTCGCGTTTTAGTTTCAAATATTTATGAACGAAATGTAATCGTGCAAATGATTGACTAGTGAACGTCACAGAGTCCAGACTCTTAGGCGCCAGTAAAAGATAGCGGTGGAGTCGTGCGAGTTTCGTTGAAAGGAACGTTCATTTCTACACACGTGGCCAAAGTCCTTTGTTACACTGGTTTTGAGGCGTTTTTACTGTTGTCAATATTTAGCTGCAGGATACATGCAAGGCGTGACAAAATTACGATTTATCTTTTGCAGAGTAAAAAAAAAAATCTCTTACGATAAAGTAAAATACTTAACCAGACATCAACAAAGTGAATAACAGCATTTGCTTTCCTTCGCCTTTTGATGTATTACCAACGCAAATAGATGCCATTGTTTTTTTAAAACTGCCGATACTGTGCGTAGATGCAGTGAGGACTTCTGCCACCAAATTGGCACGTTTGCTGTCTCTTCCAATTCTCTCTATACTCTGTCCCGGGTATCTATTGAGCAAGGCTGCGCAAGAAAGGGGAAGAGGGAGTAAGCGGAGCGCTGCTGGAAAGGGTGGTCGTTGTTCACCTTTACCACAATCCCGTTCCCTCGCACGCGTTCATTAGTCAGTCATCCATATTGACTGATTGCGCAGAGACTTGCTTTCGTTCGGCCGCTGCAGAGAAACCTGGGGCAGAGCATATTTCCAAATTATTTCCTATTTGCCTCATTAGAGAGACGAAACTGACTTAGGAATTCCAACCCAGAATTTTTGGTGCTAAGATAATGAGTCCACCGAGATTTTACGATCCTAACGTCCTTTAACTTTTCCAAGCAATCATAGCTGAAAGATATAAAAAGGTTCGATTATAATTCTGTTAAAGTAGAAGCATTTTTCGTAAGTAACGAAAGCGCTTTGCTCATATTCGAATAGCACCGTTCAGTAAACAAACGATTCATTGATTGACTTTGTGTTTTAAGTACACTTTACGCACGGTGTGGCTAATCGGGACTAGACCTACAGTTGAAGTTGGAACCCGAAACACTATATTCCTATGCCTTCATCCGCTATCGAACCTGGGACCCCTTGATTACAAGGCGACGACGTTACCACTACACCAACGGGGAGGTCCCAGTTAACAAACGAAACACAAAACGAGTGCAAGGAAGAGTAACAGTGTAAATAATGCTTTCTTTTCTTCTGCAACACACCCGATATTAACACACTTTCAAACAACATCGCTAATTTTGGTTACCGTCAATAATTTCTTCTACAGATGAAGCAAATGAAAATTGATATGTGAGGGCATAGTCTTGCGCACGGGGGGTGCCAATGGTGCCTGACCACCCTGGAATGTGTCCTCAAAAAATAAAATATGTAGAAACAACCACTACAATAATGAAAGTTATATTTCCCGTAATGCCTCCAAATTGGAATTTTAACAGTTTGGTTTTTCTCGAGTTCTAGCCAGATGGGAGAAGCGATTTGCAGCCAAAGCTGGAAACATCTGGAAACATCTCCCTTTCTCTCATTCTCATTCTACCTTTACTAACCAGATATTGTTGAGAAGCATCGACAAGGAGAAAAAGTATACAAAATTGATTTATGTACGAGAGGTGGTCAGAATTGCTACAGCGTAGAGCTAGAATTTATGTTTGCATTCATTAATATTTACATCGCTTTTCAGCCACTATTGGCGACGACGAAGATGAATTATGAGTTACACTTACAAAGGTAGACTCATGCAGGCCGGAACTTAAAAATACTTGATTGATTTATTTAAATTATGGACACGTCAGCACATTTAACACTCACTCTGGTCCCCAATTTCCCAGTTCTTCACTGCCTTCATTTGAAAATGTTGGTTTTCTTAAAATTTCGGAGTGGACCGTAGCCCCATCAACCATCCCCCCTCGGCCTACGCCAGTGATTTCGTACAGTCGAGGCAAATACTAGAACTGCCGTCGTCTGAAGACTCAAGTCTGTACACCCTAGTTAAAAACAGATGTTGCGAAGGGCAACTTAGCATGCAGGGCGCCAACACGCAACCGCAGAGAATTATACTGTCCGTGCATCTGGGCTCCAGATCCTCATTATTCTGCAGAATGCGGTCCAGGGTTTTACTGCGTGGAATTCGTACTCTTCACAAACGTCACGCCTTACACCTCACACAGGGAATCGAACCCGGATCCATTGGCACCTAGGTCGCCAGTATACCACTGAACACGCTCGACCACCGAGCTATCTACGTATGACCCATACAATGCAATGAAAAATTCTGCACGCCAGGCTGATAAAAATCAGGACTGATAATAGCCTAATTGTCAAAGAATACTTTTTACTCCAAGGTGTGACTTTAACGACTAACTAAAGTAAACCATCCTCTAGAGAAATATTTTAGTGCTAAATTTTGGACTTTAGAAGATGTTGACTTTCTTAAATGTTCCCTCCTAATATTCTAAAGCTCATGAAATATTGTTGTTTTGCAAACACCAATTCACTTCTTCCCTGCCTACAGAGGAACGTGACCCGCCTCTGCAACTCATATGACGTCATGCTTCAGAAGGGAGAGTTTCCAGGACCGCGTTGCATTCACCTTGTGGTCTTTCAACGGTGGGAGAGCTCCAACTTTGACCCCTGTGTACCTTCACAGCATGATTCAATGCACGTAGATTATATTTACCTTTTACCTTTAGAATAAGTATCACTGAAGATTTCAACGACGAATTAAAAATTCCTTTTTCTCCCATTTTCCCTGTTCCCTCTCACGCGTTAATTGGTCGAGCACTCTCGAGTCACTCTCGGGACAGAGTATACAAACAGATCTACAATGTGCCTAGCTCGTAACTTCACTCAAAGTTTCAGAAAATTGTACATGAAAGGCCGAGTTATCCAATATATATAAAGCCCCAATCCCACCACTGACTGACTCACTGACACAAATGTTCTCCATGAAGGAAGCCCCGGAGGCGAGAAATGCCCGATTACGACACCCCATGAAATCGTCCCAAAAGGCCGAGAAAATTCAAAAATAGCTCAAATAGCCCTTCTTTTTTCACGTCCTTAGCAACCGTTGCCACGGACATTTTTTGCAGCACACACTGTTTCCTTCAATTCTTAATTGCCGAGATACATTATATTTCTCACAGATCTACAACCACAGCTGAATCAACTCCTGGCTTTGAAAAGGTGGATCAAACGAGAGTGACATCTACATAATAAGGAGTTTCAACTCAGATACAATTACGTATATATATATTGGTATACTCAATGCGAAAATATTATCTACATCGTGGTTGCTTTAACTTAATGTTTAGAGGTATAATAACAAACAATTATTTAGAGAGTTTGCCGTGCTTGTTGTTCACCATGGAAACGGACGTTTCTAGGGAACTTAAAGAAAGTTTATTTTCACCCCAAAAACTATTGTAAGCGAATTATACTAGACATTTCGTATTTCAAAATACGAGCGTCAGAATTTATTACAGACGCAAGGTAGGAATTTGGGGGGGATGACGGAAAACAGTTATTATCCAATTCCGTTCAAAAATGTGAAAATGACAAAAGACGTAAATATTGCATTTTCAATTTAGTGTCGCTATTGAATTCGTTGATGCAAAAACATCCAACTAATTATCTTGAAACAGTTATTACTTACTCAGTTTATTATTAAGAAATTAGACAATACTCTTTTGAATATTTGTACCTTATTAGAGCCCATACACATATAAAGTAACTTTTGAAACTTTTTAAAATAGCGAACTTATACACTTGTTCCCCTTCATCCAATACAACATGCAGACATTTTACCCCATCTATAATATGATTTCGCCCACAACGTGGCCGAAGGTCACGCATGCGAGAGAGGCCACGACGAAATTACGCGAGTCCAATATATACTATATAGACCCAATCCCACCACTCACTGACATAAATGTTCTCCATGAAGGAAGGCCCGGAGGCAAAAAATGCCCGATTGCGACCCCCCATGAAATTGTCCCAAAAAGCCGAGAAAATTAAAAAATTGGCCCTTTCTTAAGAGTGATTGCCCTTTTTCACGTCCTTAGCAACCGTTTCCGTGGCTTTCTCTTTTTGCTCACATTGTTTCCTTTAATTCTTAACATTATATTTCTCACAGATCACACACAGATGAATGAACTCCTGGTTTTGAAAAGATGCCTCAAACAAGGATGACATCTACATAAGAAGAAGATTCAGTCCAGATACAATTACGTATATGTATATTGGTATACTCAATGCGAGAATATCTACATCGTACTCGTTTCAACTAAATGTTTAGAGGTATAATGACAAGCAATTCTTTAGAGCTTGCCGTGCTTGTTGTTGACCATGGAAACGGACGTTGCTAGGGAACTTAATGAAAGTTTATTTTAACCTCGAAATCTAGTGTAAGTGAATAATGCTAGACTTTTCCAATTTCAAAATATGAGCGTCAGAATGTATTACTGAGGAGAGGTAGAAATTCGCTTACGTTTAAAAATGCGAAAATGACAAGAGACGTAAAATATTGCTATTCCGATTTAGTGTCTCTATTGAATTCGTTTATACAAAGCATCCAACTAACTATCTTGTTTGATTCAAGTCTTTATTGTGAAGCTACATTATTTCTCACAGATCACACACACTCTTGGTTTTGAGAAGGAGCTTCAAACAAGGTTGACATCTACATAAGAAGATGTTTCAGTCCAGATACAATTAGATATTGGTATACTCAATGCGATAATATCTACATCGTGCTTGTTTTAACTAAATGTTTGGAGGTATAATGACAAATAATTCTTAAGATAAGATAAGATAAGATTTATTTCCATCCACTTGATCATATGAGTACAAATAGCACTATGATATGAGATAGGTCAATTACATGTGTAATTTTGAGTAGAAAGGAATTAACACATACTTATGCATATCAAAAGTATAAAAGAGTATGGAATAACTTAAAAAATAGAAGAAAAATCAAAGGTTATGGGTATTAGTGAACATAAAAATGGAAGAAAATCAAAGGTTATGTCTATTAATGAAAAATATGATCTAAGTACTCCTCTGTGCTATAAAACAAATACTTCATAAGCAAGCTTTTTACTGTTATTTTAAATTTGGTTGGATTATGATTCTTGAATTCCTCTGGCAGCTTGTTATAGAGTTTTACACCTTGAAATCCTAGACCACTATGTGTTTTGGATGTGCGGACAGTAGAAAGGTGGAGGGAGTTATGCATACGAGTGCTGTACTTGTGTATGTCCAGATTTTTTGAGAAGATTTTAGAATTTGTATGAATAAAGTACAACGTTTCTAATATGTACAAACATGGAAGAGGTAATATTTTGAAAATTTGTTTTGTTGGGTTTGAGAGGGATAATGTTTAATATGCGTTTTGCGTTTTTGCCAAATAAAAATTTTCTGCATTTTGGGTGAGCTGCCCCAGAAAGAGATACCATATGTAAGTACAGTTTGAATCTGTCCAAAAATATACTGTTATTAAAACATTCAAAGTTAAAACATTTCTCAAAATTCTCATCATGTAGCAGAGCCTGCTTAACTTTTGAGTTAAATTAGTAATTTGCATGTCCCAAGACAGGTTTGTGTCTGTCAATACTCCTAAGAATTTTATTGCATTGCATTCTTTGACGACTTCTTAAGTTTTTTATTTGTTTTGCTGGATTAAAATTTATTAGAACTGTTTTATTAACATTCAGGGAAAGCTTGTTATTGTTTAGCCAGGTGTTTAGTTGTGTTGTTGTTGGAATGGAATTCTTTTGAAGTTGCTCATATTCCAAGCTTTTTACTATGATATCAGAGCTTAACTTGCTTGTTGTTGACCATGGCAACAGACGTTGCTAGGGAACTTCATTTTCACCCCAGACACTACTAAGTGAATTATGCTAGACTGTTCGAATTTCAAAATATGAGCCTCAAATTTATTACAGAGGAATTCGAGGGGAATGACGGAAAACAATTATTTTTCAATTACGTTTTAAATTGTGAAAATCACAAAATACGTAAATATTGCTTTTCCAATTTAGTGTCCCTATTGAATCCGTTTACAGAAAACATCCAACTAACTATCTTGAAACTGTTTTTACTTACCCAGCTTATTATTAAGAAAGTAAACAAGAGGCCGAACACACATAACGTTATGTTCAAAACTTTTCAAATAAGGGAGCAACGTCGGCGAGCGCACGAGACATGTCGCTATTTAATTCGTTTATATGAAATATCTAAATATTTTGAAACGGACCATATGTACCCAGTTTATTATAATGAAACTAGACAATAATATGTGTTAAATATTTATAAAATATTAGAGCATATACACACGCAAGCGAACTTATACACTTGTTTCCCTTCATCCAATACAACATGCACGCATCTTCAAAATCATTAAGATCACTGAGGAGCCCCAGCTATAACATGATTGGGCCCACAACGTGGCCGAAGGTCAAGCATGCGAGCGTACAAGTCGTGGCCAATGGCCACGCCAAAAGTGCGCGAGTCTTTCCACATAGAAACGCTGCAGCACAGTCGGAATATTGGCCACCCTTCTTCTTCACGCCACTGTTCGATCATATCAAATTACATGCGCATGTTGATGGTTTGAAATCTCTGGAATTCAGAAGGAGCGAGCGAGTGATTTAGGGAGCCAAGGAACACCCCCTCCCCCTTCTGTTCCAGCCGTAAATACGATAACGTGATGATTCAGTTACAGAGGAAGAAAATAATAGCTACTATAGTTTTATTTAATTTTTCGCGGAAGACGTCAGTTCAGGCGTGTCTAAAGGCAAGAGTAAAAACTGGCTGTGGAGGAACGTCGGTACTTAATGGACAAATTGCAGAATAACTAACAACCTAGCAGAATATGTACTAACTATGGACTTAGCATCAATGTCCTTCAAGAACGTAGCTTCTGAGGCGTATTACATGGAAGTGGAAACGTTGATATTAGAGTGCCTTCTAACAGTTCACTCATTAGGTCCTTAGTTATGTTGTCATTTATATAGGGTGACCGCACGTCCCGTTTTGAACGAGACAGTCCTGTTTGAGAGGCGTGTCCCGGTCGTCCCTTCGATATTATTTAAAAACACTATTTGTACCGTTTTAGAAAAGCCTAGGGGTTAGCTTGAAAACCAAGTATAAAGTTGAGACATTTCATGCCAGAAAAGTTGAATTGTTTTGCGTGTGTTCCGTTATTTGTAGAGCAGTGCATAAGCATGCCCAAGAAGCGTATATGCAGTTTCAATATGAACTTGGGACAAACCACAAACTGAAGTGGGAAATCTCGCGTCAGATGTGTGGGGTAAGGTTTTTGAGGAGATTTACAAACGGTTGGTGAAAAATAAAGCCGCTCTCAAGAAGATTGATTGTTCTGATACATACTTCTGGCACTCCCCAACTTCTGCGTAGGGCTAACATCAAAGGTTGATCAGATGGAACCAGAAATACTGTGTAAGTCACACCGAGATTATAATAAATAATAGCTTTTGACAACGAGAGATCATATTTCAAATAATAAAATAATAATAATACTTTAATTATAACAATAAATTTATAATTAGGCCTAACTGATTTTTCAGGAGGGGAGGAGGTACACTGATCTCCTTGGGATGTCCCGTTTTGGGGTCAAAATATTATGGGCACTCTACTACTAGGGTGCCAAATATCTAGCTCCTGGGTTCTCATTCCATTGTAATTATCATAATCTTACCATGAAAAGGTCTCCTGCGTATTATCTGCGGTCCCGGGTTCGAACTTAGATGAGAGCTCCAAAATTTGGATGATGACGCAACACAATTAATATAATTCAAAGACTTAATAAGGTTCTCCAGGCGGGGGAGAACCGGAAAATTTTCCACCCGTTCAGGCAGCTCCGGCGTCCACCCATCGTCGTATAAAGTGGGTACCTGGAGGAAACTCTGTGGGTGAAGGCGGCAAGGGACGTGGTGCTGATCACGTCACCCCCACCTTCGGCCGTAATCAAGAAAGTGTGAAGCCCTAACCCCACGCTCCCTATACGCCTTCATGGCGTGGTGCATTGCACAGGGGAGCACTTTCCCTTCACTTTTTTTTTTTTTTTGAATAAGGACGATCTGGCTCCTTTTGAGAAAGTCTGATAACAGCGTCGATGGGACTGAATGCGATCAACAAAGAACCCATTTGATAAGCTCTGGTCTTCAAAAGGCTGTTGGACTATAGAGTTACTAAATACATGGTAAAAACAGATAACTTGGTCCAAATTTAACAAAGTATATCTTGTCCCAACCCTCCATCCCCGGTCACGTTCCTGGTCTTGTATATATATATAAGTGTCACTTCACCAGAAACCGAATTCATTGCCTGTGTGCTCACTGCAGGTCGGTCTGCTTGAGACGATTCCAGACACTTTGGCGCCAGCGGCCAGCTGGGTCGCTCGGAACTTGCTTTTGGCGCGCCACGATTCGGATGGAAACAGACAACTCTGCTAGTGATTCTTGCAGTCTAATTCTCGAATGAATATTTCACTTGCTCTCGTTGCCTTCACTAATTCTATTTAAACCAGCCCAATAATCAGAGAACAAAATAGCTATATTGGGAACCTTTCAACAACTCCCACATTCGCAAAATAGTACATATTGTGCTTGGTTAAGTCCGCTTTATGCACAGTAAGGCTTATTGGGAATGGATCTACAGTTTAAAGTGGAATCCAAACCACAAAGTGCCTCCACCGGTATCGAACACGGGACCCTTTGATTACAAGGCGACGAAGCAACCAATACGCCATTTTTTTTAAGGAATACCCCTAACCGGAAGTATCCCCCGTTTTTCACTATATTATCAAGATTTTCATTTCTCGGTTATTCTCAATTTTCAGTTTTTCTCATTTGGACAAACAAATACCCGTGCCTTACCCGGGACTCGCACCCGGAACCCCTGACGTCGTAGCGCTCTGTGATAACCACACCGTCAAGGAGGTCGACAGGGCCATCGGGGAGGCTTTAAGTGGAACTCGTACCCCTCCTACTTGACTGCGAGAAGAACTACCGAAATAAGAAAGGACCGGGCGTCCGGTAAAAAAGGCGCGAAAACGAAATGCTTGTGATCCAGGTGCTAGCACGCAAAGAAGCACCAGCAGGCTTCATGGATGACGTGGAAGTAGAGGTCAGGTGATCAACAGTTACTGTGGTTGGGTGGTTGCAAGGAATGAGATATATAAAACATTTTCTTGTTCGCTCCATTCGCGAAACAAACATTTCTCTAAGATTCACATCAAGTTTATACGTCAATAAATCATTATTACAATTATGCCCTATTTCAGGGGATCCCAAACTATGTAGTTTGAAAATTTTTCCGCGGTGCCCAAGTCAGAATATAGGCATAGGCCTATCTAAAACTTGCAACGCTAAGTTAGTGTTGTTAGGTTGCTTGCCTTATGTTAAAAAATAAGCACATATTTCAATTTCAGAAACATTGTTTATGTAAAAAGTACTAAATAAGCACATGTTTGGAACAATCATATCTAAAACCTTTTGTAGACTAACAAGTAAGTGGCATTTCAGTTAAAATTCCGCACCCTTATGGAACCACTACCCTATTCAATATTGAATCAGTTTGTTAAGAAAGGTTTAATTAAAATGTCCATTAAGACTCACACCATTATAAACTTGGATAGTTTTGATGTACTGGACTTCTGGTAAATTAACACTTAATTCATTTTACAAAGAAATTAAATAAGTTACTTTTCCTTTGCTCCTTTTGTTCAAATGTACAGTCTACATGGAACAGCCATCTGAAGCACCACCCTCCTCCCCCAATCTAATAACTCCAAGAGAAATAACTTTTTTGTCGACTATAGTCTCCAAATTCTGATCTCAACCAGAGAGATAAAATGGTAACAATTCTATTGCGAGTGACCCTTCACAACGATGAGGAAAGTGAGATCCTAGTTCCAGCGAATAATTTGTTAGGGCCGCTTCAGTAATTATAGTAGTAGAGTTTCAAATATAATGAGTGGCCTCGCAAATGATCTACGGAGACTGTATTTGTATAAGCATTCTCTTCCTTTCCTGAGGAGAATTCAATAAAACAATGGCTTGGTGTAGCTTTCAGAGGGGAGCGGCACGTGACACGCTTAACTTGCAAACCAGCATTCAGAAATAAATGCAACCTTTCGTATCAAGACAGGTCAAGCTGCACGTGTAGCTCTGATTAGGCCGTTTTCTCAATACCGTGCATCCTGTCACCTCGTGCTCTTGTTAGCTCATGCGCGGTGAATGTTTGGATTTAGACTAACTGTGCTAGTGTCGCTTTCCGCTTGCAGCTTCTGTGTGAATTCTCCGTGTCGCTTGTCGCCTGCAGCTTTCTTGCCTTTTAAGGGAGATTGCACACGAAAGCGCCAACCAACACATGTCCCTTGGAAGCGAACCAGCAGTAATGAATTGAACGTTTCGAACAGAAGCGACACGACAAGATGCAGGTGTCGCTTGAAGCTTGCGTGGCCAGTTTTGTTAATACCGTGCACCATGTCGCTTCGTACTTTTGTTCGCGCATGCGCGGTGAATGCTTTGCCTTATATTGAATGGTCTAATGTCGCTTGTCGCTTTGGTATAAAATCTCCATGTCGCTAGTCGCCTGCCGTTTATGCCGTTTAAGCAGATTCCAGACCGAAGCGAAAGCGACAAGCAACAAGCCTCGGTAATCAATGCAACGTTTCGAATGATGCAGCACGGTAAGCTGCAAATATTGCATGTCGCTTGGTTGTGTCACTCAAACTGGCTACTTTATCAATGTTGTGCATCGTGATGCCTCCACTTGTTGTGCACGGGCGGTGAATGTTTTAGTCTACAAGACAAAAGGGACCCGTGTCTCTTGTCGATGTGGAAGCACACTGTCGCTTGTCGCCTCCGTCAGAATTCTTCCCCTGACCCCTTCAAGGAGACTTCCGATCGAAGCGACAAGTGGCAGGCGACAATCGACAGACAACACTGGCATGGACGTCAGCAGGGTTTTTTTCCAGGGAAGGGCAAGGAAGGTATTTTTTTTCCAGGGGGAGCAAGTAAGCCACATTTTACCCAATGTTCCTTCAAAAAAACATTGCTTACATTTGAATTTATCATGTTCGTGCATTAATTAACACATATTATTGTGGCTGAAATGGAATTATATGTGTGAAATATATAATTTTTGGTTGACTTTCATTTTCCAAAGGGAGCACGGGTCCCCCTTGCCCCCCCTTACGAACTCCCATGCACACTGGCGACTTCGATCTAAAGCAAGAAATTCACCGCTCATGCGCAAAAAACCTAATGCACCGAGCCGAAAGCGACATGTGCAGCTTGCCCTGTCGCATCAATGCGAAAGGTCGAATTGATTACTGAGGGTTCAATTCCAAGCGATACGTATCTCTTGTCGCTTGTTACCTATTGCGTTTCGCTTGGTAGCGTTCCAATAAAGAGCATCGTTTCACACAGTTGCGGCGTGATAGGCCACACAAGCCTGCTTTGATTTCTGAAATCTTCAAACAACACATAAAAGTATGCAAAGTAAAAATTAAGAGTCAGCGATTAGGGTAAATGTGATTATTTTCTCAATTCCACAGTGGGGCATAAACTCCTTAAGTACGCCACTGACTGCGCCGCAGTTAATCCCTTCCTAACTCCGCCGCGAGAGGAACTCTTCTTTTTTTTCCCCTCCCCTTCCGAATGCTCTGCGCCGAGACAGACAAGCTACGCGCTCTCAATTGACGCCGTAAAGCGCGTTTCACAACTTTTTGCCAAATTCGGTATGGTACGTAGCTGCTTACACACAGGAAGAAATCATGTGACCTACAAGAATTGTGATTGGTTGGACGGGTTTTGCAATATTGATTGGTACCCACAACGGATGCAATTGTATTAAAATTACAACACGTAAACTAGACAGGTGACATTGGTACCAGGTTCCAACAAGAATAGTAACAATTTTTTCGTCAGGAAAACTGCGTAAATGATAATTTTCAAAAACCACGGTGGTATTTGTAATCACATGCATGGTCTCGACATTTTAAAATGAATTTGATTTTGCTAATTTATCAAATTATAGTGGTTCCAACAACATATGTACACTCACTCGGGCCTTATAAGACCACGTTTACACGTATGTGTGTGTTTGTGTGTGTGTGTGTGTGTGTGTGTGTGTGAGTGTGTGTGTGTGAGCGTGTGTGTGTGTGTGTGTGTGTGTGTGTGTGTGTGTGTGTGTGGGTTTGTAGGTGTGTGTGTGTGGCATTTTGCTTTAGTTTTAAGTGTAGCCAAAAAAAATATCAAGAGGGGCATATTTTTGACAAGTTTATGGACAACAATCTGGCAGATGTAGCTTTTACACACATGGGCAAATCTGTCTGAGGGGAGTTCTTCATTTCTACATTAGAATTCAAGATTCTTGGGATTTTGACAGAATAACACACTATAAACAATAAAATCATGTGGGTACTTGATATAATTTTAAGTGTGGGCAAATCGGGGCATATGAACTCTTCTTTTCTACACTAGGATTCAAAATTCTTGGGGATTAAGAGCATATCACACTTGAAGAATTGGGGAATAAGAGCATCTTGCCATAATTTTAAGTGTAGGCAAATCGGGCTGTTTTATCATATGAGCTCTTCTTTTCTACGCTATAAGTGCACTGGTTGTATCATTAATTATACTACTTGTGTGGGTGTGTGTGTGTGGGTGGGTGTGTGTGTGTGTGGGTGGGTGTGGGTGGGTGAGTACGCAGATATATTCTTGTGGGAACCAGCGTATGTTTAAACACCTTTCTTAATGGGACCAAAAAAATTGTTGGGACTTTTTGCCGGTCCCAACAGCGAGAAGGCCATTGCGAGACTCCTGAGACCCCTTTCGACATGTACGCGAAGTATTTCGAAGGTACCAAAAAGTCGCTATTTGTTCGATTTGTGTGTTAACGTGTGTGTTAAACTCTGCCAGCTCTGGAAGCTTCACGTCTGTGCAAAAGTGTGGGGTTTAATCGCATCTCTTGGGACCAGGAAGTGTGGGTGTGTAAAATCTGGGATCTATTTCGCATGTATTGGTACCGAACATCCCAGGGGGTTGAGAGGCGAGGAAAGGTACGTGCAAATGCCGACGGGGTTCCCCTCTCGCCTGGCCGTCTTGTTGCTTCCGAGCTGTCAATGTTGCCAACTTAAAACTTTGGAACCAGATCTGTTTTTTCTATTATCTTCTAACCCTCCAAGTGTAATTGTAATTGATTTGTTTTGTTTTACTTCGCTTTTTGTACCACTGATGGCTAATTTGCGAAGATGGGGATGACTGATGATATCATGAAATTGATGAATCGACTCCCACAACATCCATGCCCAGACCGGGATTCGAACTCGGGAACCCTGGTGTCGTAGCGCGATGTGTTAACCACTCCACCACGGGGGTCGGCTTTAATCCTGCAATCAAACAAAATGCTACAATAAAATTTATTCCTCCAAATGTGACCCTTCTATATGGGCCTATAACAAATTATTAGTTGGGTTTTACTATAATACTGGTAACAGAAATCCATTTGTAAAGCTCATTTTCTTCCATTACCAGGAAACGATGCTATCAGTAGAAACTCGTTACTTGTCTCCTTTCGGCCATGATGAGGATAAGCATGGAGATTTCTGACCAAGGCGACAAGCGATCCGGCAAAAGGGAGGGGGTGTTCATATCGAAGTGACAAGTGACACGATACCTCTGTCTACAAGCAAGCGTTTTTCTCAAATGCCCTAACAGACCAAGGCGACACGCTGCATGACATCCATGACTTTCAGAAGCGGAAGCCGAGAAGCGACACGTTTCGAAACGAAGAAGCAACTCTCGCCTGTTACTTCCGTTTGTCAATATCCTGAATTGGGTCGCCTAGGTCTGGTGTTCGGGCTTTAACAGTGAATGCTTACTTGAAGACTGAAGTGGCTTGTCTTTCTTTTCGCTTGTCACTTCGGTATGAACTTCAGTGTCATTTGCAGCCGTGGTTTGCTACTTGTTGCCTGTCGTTTCGGTTTAAAATCTCTCTGCAAGAAAGCATTCAATGCGTAGGAATGACCACCAGACCGAAGTAACACCATAACGTCCCCAGTGCGTGAAACATGCAAGTGGCACGTGTAGTTTGTCATATCACATTTGTTAGAAAGTTTTATTTATTTAAGAATTTTTGTTTCCAAAGCCATTTGTCGCTTCGGTACGAAAGTTCCATTGGGACGAAGCGACGAGCAACGAGGGGTTTCTCACTGAAGTAACACTACCCGTGCAGCATAGCATATATTATTGAGTGTTTGTTTCCAAGTGACACGCGTCGCTTCTCGCTTCGGTCTGAAAGCATCCCAAGACTCGTACGGTATTCGAACATAGGATCCCTATTCGTAGAACACGAAGACAAACGTTTATACTTCTCAAAGTTAACGGCTTGATTGCAATCCTTAACTACATTTAATTTCAATGCAGTTCTTTTTTTAACAGTCGTGTTTGGCAACACTGATAAGTGAAGCGAAGTTTTCACTCTCGCCTCTGCAGCCGCGCCGAAACCGTGGACAGAGAGCTGCGATGTCTTTTTGCGACGTTGCATGCTACACGTATTTGACGTCTTCTGTACTCGCTCACTCTGTTTAACGTGCGACTAAACGAGAGGGGAAAGTCTTTACCCAAAACGTCGCAGGGGCAAAACATTCGCTTCCCTGCTTGTAGTAAGTTCACCGCGCATTTTCCCCCTGTGTCTGTTGTCACGGTATCTTACGATTGATCTCTCCATTGCGTTATTTTCACAAAGTAGGAACTGTGTCCTGCTCGTCACTTCGGTTTGCGTGTGTGTCTTCATAGTTCAAATGTAAAAATATAACATACAAATGCTTACGCAGATTATACAAATGCTTACGCAGAGATATTCGCTTATACATAATTGATTGATTGATTTGGTGTTTTAAGTCCACTTTATGCACAATAAGGCTAATCGGGACTGGACCCACAGTTTAAAGTGGGATCCGAACCACTATGAGCTTCCACCGGTTATCGAACCCGGGATCCCTTGATTACAAGGCAACGACGCTACCACTGCGCCATCTTATGCATAAAACAACCGAGAGAACAATGACATGTACATTTGATAATGTTCCCCACCAGAAAACTTTGAGGGAAAAAGCTCGAGTTGAAGACATCGATTTAATTTTTTATATAATGCCTGGAAACAACATATTTGCCTTCCATGACCTTAACGAAAATATTAAATCCACTGTAGTAAACATTACTTTCTAGATGGCAAAATAAAATGTAAACGACATAAATACTCTTCCCGTTTCTAAACCTGATAATTTATAGCCGTGTATTTGATTGAATTTTATAATTAATAATGCAATGAAGTAAATGGTCACACAGTATTCAGGTTTAGTGAAAGATAGCGTATTCCTTCCCTCAGTGTGGTCTTTATATAACAATATTTACAAAGTTACAGAAGCAAATCTACTTGAAGGGACAGCGAAGATTTTATGCCATCAAAATATATGTGGTGACTGCTACAAAAGGTAAAGTTCTCCCCTGTGTATGGCAGTCTGCCGTGACACCATTCGAGCAAATGATATGGCTCCACACATTCTCGATCTCTGCCGTAGTGAAGGATACATGAATGATACACACAACGCTCTGATGTATCTAGGGGTCGCGGGTTCGACACGCGGTGGAGGAACATGGCATGGTGTTCCCTTGACGGTGCCCTTCATCAATTTCATCATATTATTACTCATCCTCGTCGTTTGGATTAGCCAAAAATGAAAAAAGCGACGCTAAAAATCATCTAATCAAATGTATTCTTTACTTACCTTCCAGCCTCCATGAAGAAGTGGCTACGAAGCCAGAAGCCCTACTTTTGAATCCTGGGTGAGGAATGAATATATCATCGTGTTCATTCGGATTCCACCATTAATGCTCATTAACGATTAACCTACGACGTAGAAAAACGCTTAAAATTAACGTAAACATACGTCGCATTCTTCAGTCGCTTCATTAATGTGGATCATTTCACTATCCTAGGGGGGAAATGTTAGTTTAGCAACGTAAAGAATATTCACTTTCGAGACAATCCAAGGCATTGAGAGGCAGGGGTGTAGCAAGGGGTGGAAGAAGTGCGCGACCGCACGGGACTTCGCGCTTAAAGGAGCTTGATATGAAAAATGTTATAAATAGAAGTGGGGGGGGGGGTCATGGAAAATGCTATTTTTTTGTGGGCAGCAATATTAAAACATTCTGTATTTATCTGGTTTTAAATTCTAGTTAAACGTTATAATTTGAATGAATACGTCCAATCAGAGACATAACATACAGGCAGGCAGGTCTTAAGTCTAAGGGGCACGAAAGAAGTAAAAAATGATCGTCGTATTTCTCATGTGAAACAGTTAGGAAAAATTTACGAAAACTTGCTTAGACATTTTTACACATTTATTCTTTCATTGAATAGAACTTCCTTTGTCTTGTATTCTCTTCAATCTCTTGACCTTGCACTCCCGATTTTAATAAGTTAACAACAAACACCTCTGACTGGCACGAAGCAAGCGCGAGACATTTAAACGCTTGCGTTGTTTCCTTCCTTCCTAGAACAGGCTCGTACCCAGAATTTTTTTGAGGAGGTTGGAGACAGATCCGAAAATGTGGAACAAAAGAGAACATCCGAAATGCTATTGGATTTGTTGAGTTAGGTTATTTTACGTCGATTTTCTGACACTTTTGGCTGATCGCGATGATGAGGATGAGTGATGATATGATGAAAATTGATCACGGAACACTCACAAAGAACGTCCATGCCCAACCCTGGATTCGAACCCGGAACCCACAGCGTCGTAGCACGTTGTGCTAACCAGGTGGTCGACCCTGGTCGGTGAAATGCTGTTGGGAGTACTGGATGTGACCACCAATGTTTCGGTAGTATTATTGTACGAGCTAGTGCTAGCTCGTAGCTCGTATAGTGCTAAGTGTACACCCAACGGTAAAAGCAATATGTCCATCTCCACTGTATTTTCATTCAGTCTGTTTTCCACAGTGTCATGATAATGGGTTGAAATAGAAACGCAGTCAACATAAGCTTCGCATCAAAAGAATGAATGACCCCTTAGAAGAACACAGGATGTAGAGTAGTGTTGCCCACGAGACGAGACTTTGGCCTGTCTCGTCTCGTGGAGTCTCGTGGAAATGCTGTCTCGTCTCGAAAATATTCGTTTGTTTTATGACACATGGTCAAGCTCGTCTCGTCTCGAATTTTTAAAAGCCTGTCCCGTCTCGTCCCATGGGCAACACTAAAGAGTAATGAGAGAATTAAAATGGTGGTGAACAATTTGCCTACTATTATCTTTCCTAATTGTAGAATTGTAGACTTGCAATGTTAAGGTCCAAAGTATCGGGAAGAAATAATTATTAATTAATTATTATTAATAATTAGGAATCATTATTAAAATGAAGAACATGTTTATATGGGGGTTAACGCCTCCAAAATAAAACCTCGAAACATTTAGTCAAATTACGAGTTGAGTTTGAAAGAAATTGGGACAGGGATTTGAAAGAATAGACTGTTCCGACTAAATTGGAATGTCTTGTAAACACGCATCAATGATTAGAAAACAAAAATTACAAGGTGAGTTTAGTTTCCCTTGGCAGATAAGGTTTAGCACAGTTCTGAAAAAAAGAGGGGAGCGACTGCTTACCCACACTTCCATTTAATTTCCACCATTGGATGGGGGCCTCGCATTCTAATCTCATCCAGGGCTTCGCTATATGTTGCTACGCCACTGTTGAGAGAGGATTACTAAATTCAAAAATCCATATTTCGAAGCGTCATGCATGTTTTTTGCAATTGTTTTATACTTATTGTTAGTTTACTTAGTTTATTTGACGTCGCATTTCTACCACTTCTGGCTAATTGCGAGGTTGCAAGTGAATGTCAGAAATGAATGGAGGGTCTTAGCAATAGCAACCAATTTTCGCGACGTGTACCTTCACCCCTCTCTCTTGCCACTACTGTGTGCCGTGTTCTTTGACATTCTGACATTGTCCTCGGTTTTCTTATAGCTTTTCTTTCAATCAAAATATGTGCACAATGACAACGTGACTACTGCTGCATTTGCAAACTGGAAGTAACAAAATGCAAGTCAATGTATACTGCTATAATCTAATTTTGTATTGGTATAATTGTTATTTTCGCTTGTCGATCGCTACTCCTCGCAGACTCGTGTTGGTAAACATGTGAAGAATTAGCAAATTAGAATTCAGATCGAAAAGTTATTGTTCCTGGATATTAAGGTAAAGAGATAATGGATTGTTGCAAGTCTGATTTGTGAACAGATAGACTAATCGGGACTGAATGGGATCCGAACCAATATGTGTGTCTACTAGACATCGAATCCGGGACCCCTTGATTACAAAGCTTGATTGGAAATTGAGGCGTTCTTAGTCAAGCATTAATATATGTATAGAAAAATTGCAATAGTGGGAAATATACAATATTGCAGGATTTAAAAAAAAGAAGTATAAAATCACTGTAAAATTTAAGAGCGAAAAGGAGTTACGAATAATATATATCCTATATTTTGTTAATGTTTTGGGCCTAAAAGCTTAGAAGAATCAGTTAAATTGATTTAAGGTTTTATTATAAATCCACTTTATGTACAAATAGGTTAGTCATGGTGGACCTATAGTTTAATGTTGAATTATAACACTACGTGTCTCCATCGAACACAGGACCCCTTGCTTACAAGGCACCGAGATTGCCACCATCGGGGTGGCCCTACAGACATACTGTCTGGCTACCTTAGCTGAGACCATGGACGAAAGTGCGCATTGGCAAAATAGGGGCACTTTGTTCAGGAAGCCGGTTTCGTGAAAATCGTCAGCTGTTGAAAAAACAATGAAGTTTCAAACGTAGTAACATCGCCGCCAAAATACGTATAGATGTTTACGAATTATGTAAGGGTACAGAATGAAAGAAATAACCATCCACATACTATATAAGCAAACGGAACATATCAGGAAAGTATTCATTACGTCACATTAGTAGATAAACTTGTTTGTAAACATGGAACTTCATTTTCGGTCATTCAATTAAATTGGTATCCTTATTAAATCGTATAATTAGCACAAATGTACACAGCAGTAATCAGAATAGTATCAACAGTATTATTATGCAAACTATTATAAATACAGTAAAGAACATGTAGTAACTGATTGGTTTGTGGCATTGTGTATTATATCAAGGGTGTTTTGTAGAATGTGCAACAGGGACCAATACGTCTTTGTTTTCTTTGTTCCACTTCGAAACGGTTTGTTACGAATTGTAAGAGACATCACAAACACAACACAGAAAGCAGTAATAAACACAGCAAGCGGACCATACAGAGCGACCACAAGGAAAAAAACCATGGACGAAATGTCCCAGCGTTCAGCTCGTGCCATAAGGAAGCCTGGTCCACTCTCCCCCTCCTCTCCTCGCAGGAGTACGGTGCACAGGCTTTGCTGGTCTGAGCAGGTTTTTTTGCTTGTGGTTTTACTATAGCAAGCAAGAGCCACAGGGTGGTGTTCTACCTGCTTCCCTTCTCGCGTTTGGAATCGTACTTTCCAGCTAGTTTCGTTTCCCTTGGCCGGACTGTACCAGTCAAATTATAATTTAGAACTTCAAGTTACTTGGTGACAAAAAAAATACTACACTGATCCCCCAAAAAATACCTTACTTCACAGAATATACTACTTTAACACGGAATTATCATTACCTGCAAACTATATGAGTGTTTCCAAAGATCTGCTGCATATACCCTTTCCCTCATAACAAAGATCAACTAAATTTTTTTTTTTTTAAAAAAACGAGCGTTTCTCTATTTGCAGTCCGTCTTTGTTTACGTGTAGCGCGAAAGGTTAAAGTTTTAGTGTTTGAAACCCAGAAAAGCATGTTTTTGCACTTGTCCTTTCTTGCATCATGATAAGATGTACAAATGCCTCAGCTCGATATAATTCAACTTCAGAGCTCTTCTGCTGCTTGCAGGAGTGGATGTTATCTGCTTCAGTAATCTACACTCCCGTGTTCCACCTGCCAGGCTGCGAGAGTAGTAGTGCTTTCAATTATTTTGACAGGTATGTAATTTTCGCTGCTGGCTGCAAGCAATGTGTAACAAAATTATACCTCATGTGTTATAACATGGCGATTATTATTATTATTATTATTATTATTATTATTAAAAATTAATTAGTGAAATAGTTTTCTCTTTCGCTAAAATTAACATAAAGAAGATAGCAAAGAATGAACTATGAATCAACGAAATTAATAACAGCGTTTGCTTTTCTTTGACGATTTAGTTAGGAAACAGACCTGTGATCCAATATTTCGTTATTATATATTATATTATTCTTCTTTAAATCTTGTATCTACAAGGAAAATCAAACAAAGAAACATAAGGACGTCTTATTTGAAATTCTTAACGACGTAGCGTGAAACGAAAGGCGGGAGGGACTTCGAAATGCAACAGTTAACTTTAGTACTTGGTTCTTGGAGAGAACGTGCTTAATATTAAGTTAACGAATGGTTTGTTCAATGAATGATTAATAATTGCGACAGGGACGAAAATCCCGTGGATAGAACGAAAGTACTATTTACATTGGGAACCATCAAACGTGATTTAGTTACCTAACATCCGCTGCATACCCAACCCAAATCTCGACAAATTAAAAGTAACAGCGAGCAAATGTAGAAATATTATGCAATAGATATTGGTCCATCATTCCCAGCTGAATTGTATCCTTAAACATCTGTCACAAGTGACTTATCGAAAGTTTCATCTGCACATGATTTTGCCAAACAGTACCTCTCCAATTCTACCTCCCTCTACAGAGGTATACCATGTTAGATATCATTTTAAAACTATAGGTCCTGTCCCATTTAACCGATCTGTGCAAAAAAGTGAACTTAAAACTATACATTTAAAAAACTCCGATCTCCGCACGGACTGCTTAGCACAGTGCTTATGAAGCCAATGGTTACGGTTCGCATCTCCCCCTGGACGTGGGTGTACTTTGTAAGTGTTTCTGCATCAATTTCCTAATTTCATCCTATCATCACTCATCCTCATCGTCGCGATTAGCCAAAGTGGTATAAAAGCGATGCTAAATAACAAAATCAAATCTTTGCAGACACACGCAAACAACATACATAAATAGAAGAAACTGAACAGGAGGAAATGTTTTATCATTTCCTTTCACAAGTGTGTTTGTTTTACATTCAAGGCAACTTAAATAATGCTTTGCGATGGACCAAAAATATGTAGATTCGTCACTGACAGTCATTTGTTTTCTCCTCTCCACATCGCTTTTAGCCGAGTGCCGCCTTGTTGCCAGTTTCCTTCATTGCTACGTTGTCAAAAGCTTCAAAAAAAAAAAAATATTACATCTCTTCTTTCGATGTCTAAGGTTCATGATGATACAAATGCTTAACACTGAATAAAGGCGACGACCATCTGTTCAAGAATGCTTAACATTTTGACAACGCAGGGGTAGCATGACATTGTAAAGAACTGCTTGCGTCACCCACGCTCCGACCGCTCCCTTACTGTTGGACTTATGCACGTTGTGGTTCGCATACCACTTTTAATTATAGGTCAGCACTGATTAGCCCATCTTTGCATAAAGTAGACTTAGAACTCAATTCCATTACCGAACATTTCGGTTTCTTGAAGGTAATTTGGAAGCTACGTTAAATAGAGGATAAAGATAACAGAGGCAAAGGGATTCGATGTGCTGACCACGTTTCAACTTATAAGGAAACCACTTAAGAGGCCTTTGTTATTCATGGCCGTTTCGCCACGGAGTTTTTTCATCGTAGCTGTTATGGAGATGATTAATTTTATATAAGATTGGCGAGAAAATATTAACAAAACATGATATTATTGTGTTTCACGCTAATCGGAGGTGAATTCTGTTACTGGGTGATAGATGGGTGTTATGATATGTCAGCTGTAAAGTTAAGAACAGTGGCGTATTTAGAAGGAGTTTTAGAACTAGGTAGTCTTATTTTTGCTCAACTTTCCTTAAAATAAAATAAAAATAAAATTTAGGAAAATATGGCATGATCTAGGAATGGTAAGAAATATCTGATAACCCCTTATGATTTGATTTGATTTGATTTGTTGTTTGAAGTCCACTTTATGCACAGTAAGGCTAATCGGGACTGGACCTACAGTTTAAAGTGGAATCCGAACCACATGTGCTTCCACCGGGATTCGAACCCGGGACTCCTTTATAACCACCTTATGTTCACATCCCTTTACTGCATTTGTGAGTACGTCACTGAAAGCGTGGGGAATACTGCCCGCAAATAAAATGGAGAGGGTTCCTTAAATAACGATAACAGAAGCGGGGTGTAATGCATGGCTTTCCTGCAAGAGCCTAAAGGTCAATCTCTCTTCCACGTCCTGGACTCAGGGAGGAAGGGGGTTGCCATTAGGCTATCCTAGGCTATAACCTAGGGCCAGACAAAAATGAGATGCTGAAGGGGCAGAAGTGAAAACCATGGCAAATTGAAACATGCCAAATCCTTTTACTTGCTTATTTCGTTAACGAAGGACTATCTAGCAATTAAATAAGTTATTTCACCATGGCCTATTTTCAAACGTCACCTAGATCATACAAAGAGTATGTACAACTCTATTGTTCGAATATAAGTAATTGTTCCTCGAAAAAAACTAATGTAAACATTTTGAATGCCAACAAATAAAAGTCAATTGGGGGATATTGGCGACCAAAATCAACATCATTGTTTACCGATTTACCGGTTCGCGTGCAGTGTGGCTACCATAAGGTAGTGTTGATTCGTTTCCTTTAGTGCGTGTGCGGTATTAGTGTTGTCTGGCGAAATATATATTGAAAGTGGCTGTTTCAAAGGAAAACGAAGTTTAATGAGTAATTTTTAATCAGATGTATCAATGTTTTGAACTTTACAAGTGTTATTAGTACAGAGCATGATGCAGTTAGTGAAAATTAAGTACCATGAGAACAAATTATTAATAAAAATGTCTACAGTGCCCAAAATAAAGGATAGTCCAAATTCTATATATCCCGCTCTGGATGGGCTACATTTTGCAGACAATCGGTGCTTTCGCGTCTAGACTCAGATTCAGTCTGTTTGTTGCGTACTGCCCATACATTCTTGTTATTGCCCTCGCATCAATTCCATCCTAATCTTAGCGATTGACCAAAAGAGACAAAAGCGAGAAGTAATATTAGTCGAATTAATCTCTATATAACACCAGCAAATGGCTGTGTCTTCCTCAAATTGAGGATTCCTCTCGCAGATATCCCATATAACATGAAGGTTAGGATGAATGATGAAACAGATTGTTGGAACAAAAATAATTTCATGTCCAGGTTTTCCAGGATGCGAACCTAGGACACCGAGTTTTGTTGCACGCTACGCTAACCATTCAGCCACAGAGCCGACCTGAAATACTTTGTGCTTGCAGGAATGATTCTCGAGACGCACACGATAAAAGTGGCAAGATGAATAAGACTTGCATTGGCGCCTTCAGGTCTCCGCCGAGCATTCAACCATATCGGTATCAATACCTCAACTTGATGTGGTTTCAAGGTGAATAGTGTGTATGCCCCCATACTTCAAGTTGTTGTATTTCTGCCGTCCAACTTACAGATATGTATGTGTAACACAGTGTTAATGACCAGGGACATATGAAAAATGGGATAACCGTTAAAATAAAATAAATTATAATTGCATGATTGTGGATTTAAGGTGTTGCTTTGTTAAATGACTTTCGCAGTTATAACTATCGAAAATTAAATATTTGTGGTTAAACTCGCCTAAAATCAATTGGTAAATTGTTTTACATTTTCACACAAATGTCATGTCAAGTTAATGTACTTGAAGCTAATATATATTTTAAGTTGGGGACATCACAGAGGGCGAAGGGGTGGTTGTTGAAAGACTGCTGAATTCGCCGCATTGTTGCTTCAAGGGAAGGGGGGAAACTCGTTCAAAACGTAAATACTCTCATCTAAAACTAGAAATGCTAGTAGCAACAAAGAAAGAGGGTAGAATTGTTTTCAGCACTCTGTCCTCAATATTTCGCATGCATGTACTATATGAGAAGCAGCAACTTGAACTTTAATAAAGGATAAATGAAAAATCTGCTGCTACCAGGGGCTCTAGTTTCTACACTAACTCCGTGCTATTAATTCGAGGAGACGGTTGTTTTCTCATATTGACTCACATGCTAGTCATTTATGAAAATCCGCGCTTTTGGTAGATAATTCCCAATCAGTAACATGAATAGATATTGATACTTTTTAACATTAAAATTCAAGAAGCAATTTTTTAATGAATAATTTCTTCTTTTGTTGCAAATAATTGCAAAATTATCATCATTAATAAATAGGGAACGAATTATTTCACGAGTGTTACACACGTCATATTTTATCATTCTCTAAACCTCAAAATAAATTGTTAATATTGAATCAATGCTTTTTCTTGTTCACATCACAGCACCTCCAAATTAGCCGCGATTGAGGAATGTGGGAGGCCCTACACATCGTTTTATCTAGTCTAATAGATAGTCTTGTCATTGTTGAGAGACTAAACAAAATGCAGGACTACATTTAGAATATAATCGTTATATTTGCACTTTCAATCACTGCCACAATCACTGAAGGTGCAATGCCTATAAAGTGTTTGCAACACGCTCCGAAACGTTTGCCGTAATCATTGCAATGGGTGCGATTTCGCGCAAACAATTTTCGGGGAAGTTGTTGGCTGAATATCATCCAATGGAAACAGCCGCTGAGGTTCTAATGGTGATCAAACGCCTAACCGCACCATTAAATGTGATACCGTTACCACTACGCCATTGGGGACAATTGCGATAGCAGAAAACATTCACACTTTTTCGCCATCTTTATTTGCAGTTGAAGTTAATAATACAGCGAACTTGAATCATATTGGGAGTACTGTATTCCCAACTAATTGCCCCCATGCACACGCCACTGTTGCTTGTGTATATAAGTGTTCACTCACTTACAAGCGAAACCGAAACTCGAGCTCTCAGCGAGACAACTCCAGGCGCCGTGAAACAGATAACGGTTAAGCCACTGACGTTCGTTGGAACATGCATTTCTACTTTCTTGGCCTTTGAGTCACTGCTTTGGTTGCGATGAAGTATTTTGGCAGGTGTCCTATTTCGCTGCAGGATACATGCAAGCCTTAACAGAATAATGTTAATGATATGCATATGATATAAAATGGTTACTATTATTCGGAAATTAATACATGATTTCTCTTCTGTAGAGTGTAAGAATTTTTTCTTCCGATAATGAAATAGTAAAAAAAATATTTAACCAGAAATCAACAAAGTGAATAACAACGTTTGTTTTTATTTACCTTTTGATATATTATCAAAGCAATTACCGACCTTGTTTTTAATACTGCCGATGCTGTGCGTAAATGCAGTCAGTACCCCTCCCCCCAAAATTAAATGTTTACTGTCTCTTTATATACGTATATCTCTGGTTCTAATTGATTATTTATTTGCCACATAGACAGATGAAACTGACATAGGAATTCGAACCCAGAATTTAGTGTGCTAATATATTGAGTTGACGGACATTTAACAATCGTGGCGTCCTTTAACTTTTCCAGGCAGTCATAGCCGAGATATATAAAGCAACGTTTCGATTACAATTTTGTTGGTTAATGTTGGATATTTTTTTTAAGTAACGAAAACGCTTTGTTCATTTCCGAATAGCACCTTTCAGTAAACAAATTGATAGATTGATCGAGTTCGTGTTTTAAGTCCATTTTACATACAGTATGGTTAATCGGGACTAGACGTACAGTTTAAACTGGGATATAAACCATTTTATGTCTCAACTGGTTATCGAACACGGGACTCCTTGATTACAAGGCGACGACGTTTACTACTACGCCAACAGGGAGTCCCAGTAACAAATATATATATATATATATATATATATATATATATATATATATATATATATATATATATATATATATATATATATATATATACTTTTTCGTCTATGAAACACCCGATATTAACACACTTTCAAACAACGTCTTGTACATATGAAGCAAATTAAAATTGATATGTGAGGGCATAGGAGTGCGCACGGTGGTTGCCAGTGGTGCATGAACACCTCAAAATGCGTCCTCAAAAAACTAAGAATGTAGAAAGTACCATTATAACAATGAAAATATTATCTCCTCTGCTGTCTCGAGATTTGAATTTTAATGGTCGGATCTTTCTAAAGTTAAAGACAGAAGAGTGAAACGACTTGCAGCCAAAGCTGGAATCCGCCTAGAAAGATGACCCTTCGTTCGGGATTCACCAGTGATAAGAGGAAATCATTGATTGCTTAACGAGTGTCAAGCAAACTATTTTGACAAAACAATAATAATACAATGCTAACAATACCCACAATAGTTTGCAAAATGATCTACGTAATCAGTGCGATGTTTGTAGTGGTGCAACAGTCTACGTTAGAGAAAACAGGGTTTGAAGTAGAGTCCGATTGATTTGATTTTTTTGACGTCGCATTTCTTCTACTTTTGGCTAAGCACGAAGATGAAGGTGAATGATAATAGGATCGGATGGATGAAGCAGTATTCGAATGAAGGGGTGAACCGGGGAATTTCCCCCCTCTATTTTTTCCATGCTCTGTTCTACATTTATATTTTCATTCCCAACCATGGGAAGAAAATGTCCCCCTCTGAACGTGTACTTTGAATGGAATGACACTATTTGAGTAATAATTTCGAGCTTGCTCTTCAAGATGTTTTTAAGAAAGATAGTCATTGTACCCTAAATATTTTATGGATGCACTTTATTTTATTTTCAGAAAAAAAATAATAGGATCTGTTCTAGAGTGGTCAAGCAGTAGAAACAACAATGATGGAAATTAGCGAAATGTTTGACATTTGTTGGGTGCCATCAAATCAATCTGTGTGGGTAATAATAAATAATTATCTGGTTCTTGTACATTTCTCTTCGAATAGTGAACTCAGTGCAGCTATCGGTTGAAAAGAAATAGAAAGTGCCAAGGAATGCTGAAGAAAGTACCAACTTAGTTATTTGTAGAATTTTGACTTTCCCCTGTTTTATTAGATTTCCTCAAACAGTTTCCATTGCCTCCACAGAGAAGAAGTGCGCGTCAGGAATTGGCTGTGGCAATAAAATCTCTAACGTCCCGTGTTTTAGCGAAGTACAAACTTTTCAACCTCACAACATTTATAGTATTCATCACAAAGTAGGTAAAATAGATCAATATTCTCATTATTATTATTCCATTTACTAGCCATGGCATACAGTTTTTCTTGCATGTCAGTTGAGTTACTGAATTCTAATTAGATTTATTTATGTGTAAATAACGTAAATATCTTCACAAAAATAAGAAAACGTGTGCTCATGTGAAAACGCATACTCATAAACCATAAGTTAAAATTTCATCTTCACACACCTTATGGTTTCTGTGAAAGGGGAGAATTAACTTGTGACAAATAGGCTAACATTGTCCAGATAGTCAACTGAAACACCCCTTTAGGCACTCCCATATGAATTAGTCTGCACGTGCGCATGTGTAGGGGAGGAGAGAGAAAGGAGAGCGTATATTTGAAAAATTCATTAACCAAATGTATAAGTGACATTTCCAGAAGCTGTATATGTATTCCCCGGCATCATGATGCATGAATGAGACTGCGTATCGTATCGTTATCTAAATAACGACGGAGAAAAGGATGCTCGACCGGTAATGACACACTACTAATTGATTAATTGATTTGATTTTACTTAACTTTTCTTCCACTTTTGGCAAATCGCGAAGATGAAGTTGAACTCTAGTTTTATCCCGATATTTTAGTCGAATTAGTCATCACGCACTGTTATTTAAAGGAAACCCTTCTTCCACAACTACATGAGTTTAAATAGAAAATAAAAGCGATAAGAAATGCAGATATCTGCTAGTAAAAGAGCGCGATGTGTGCGCTTTAAAAATGTACGAGAAACTTTTTTTTCCTCCGTGATTAACACAACTCCCAACTTTTTAGTCGCTTGCCGCCATTAGGCTTAGCTTACAAAATGTCACAGGCTCAACTACAGTGATACCCATAAAAACATATGAAGATAAAATATATGGGTTTGAAAGATCGTTTATTGCTTTAAGTGAGGTGAGAGGTTGTATAGAACTTATCCCCTTTATGTTATCGCCGAAGTACGCCGTGCAATTTTATATTCTGCCGTTGTCCTAGGTCTCCTTAGCGATTTTCTTTCAATCCTTAAATTTTGTATTGCATATGGCATAGTTATAAACATAGTGAAGGACAACTTGCCTGCAAACTTAAAATAAGAGAATGCAAATAAAAGTATGCTACTACAAGCAGTGGCGTGCCCAGGAGTTTACAAAATGAGGGGTTACGTATACTTTGTCTTGGCAGTCTGCCCTCATTTTGTCATATTTTCCTACCTTTGACATTTTTCTTTTAGGAATGCTGGGCCAAACGGGGGGTTATAACCGCCACTAATCCCCCACCCCCTTGGGCACGCCACTGACTGCAAGTTTAATTTGTGGAAGCAAACGTTATCTTTCTCCTTCCTTGATTCCTACTCTTCGCCGACCCTTCTCCAGACTTCCAGGAGCCATGCACTGACACAGCTTGCAGAAGCATTCTTCCCAAACTTGTTTCTGTCCGACTCAAATGCTAAGGGGAATAAGGCATTGGATCGCATCGTTTCTCAACCTATGGGGCGCGACTCACAGCTGGGACCCGAGGGGGTGTTTGGTGGGTGGCGAAGTCGGACTTGAGAATTTATTTACTGTCTTACAAAACTATCGTTTAAAATACTAATATATATTATTTCAATATTTTAATCCGTGTTGTACGTAGTGTAAGCTATACATTTCGGTTCATCGTAACCTAACCTCTGGAATTCAAGGCGCCTTGCTGTTGGACGCGCTCTTCTTTTCTCAGTTTATTGTTTCCTGCCCTTGCGCACAGTTTCATGATGGAAATGGACAATTCCGTCTTTCATACAATACTGGTAAAATACCTTTAACCCAAATAACGTAGTTCAGAACACCACATTATTTGTTTATTTACCTAGTACCTACAGTACTGTGCGCCCATTTTACACCGATTACAAAAACGAAAACAAAGGAAGTTTGGCACAAAATATTTACACGTAGTTTGTTATTTTACAAACACAGACGAAGCATAAGGTGAGGTCAGGGCTCGAAATGGACCGTAGCCGACCGGAACGGCTTCCGGTTCGTGATTATCTGGAAGCGTTCAGTTCCGTCTCGTCAGTTCAGTTTCTTAGATATTTAGACATGGCTACACTTTAAGCATCGAAAACAATTGATTCACTTTGAAGGACGATAGTTTCGGAGTTAAGGATAACCATGTTCCAAAGCATTTTCTTCTTTGGTGAATAATATGAATAGCCGGTTTGAAGACTCAGGTATATTTTCGCATACAGTCTCATAAAATGCACATACGTGGTATTTAAATAATTGTGAAGGTGTGTGAGATGTCAGGCGAAAGGATGTGTGCGTCAGTAGTTAAAAATCTTCGCACCTACAAAGAAACTCCACAACACATTGCCACGTCACTCAAAGTTTATGTGAATTATATCAAAATTGTTCCAATGTCTACAGCTGAATGTGAACGCTGGTTCAGAGATGATATCTTTTCTTGGATCATAGAATAAGCTACATCGCTGTAAGTCAATTTCGATAATGTCCCCTTTTTTTATCATATATGAGCTCCAAATACGATTTAAAACCTTCGTTTTAAAAGTTATTCAAAGACAACAATGGTTATCGGGGATTATTTTAATGGAGGGTTTCCCGACTTTTCTGCTTTCATTTGTTTATTTTATAAAAATATCGGGGCTGTAGCCCATTTAGCCCCCCTCCTTGCGCGTACGCCAGTGGCCTGAAGTGACTACACCAAACAACGGAAAAGCTTAGTCCGGCTGCAGCAGATCGGACCTTATCAAACTATCTCTCAAACACGAACTCGTTAAGCCTCTTGCAACGGTTATTCGATTCGGACAAGACGGCGCCACGGAATCACGATGCGTAGCTTACAGTGTTCTCTGTTCCACCCTTCTCTCTCCCTCTTCTATCTGTCCTTATATTTTTTCCCCATGTGTTATATTATAGGATTAATAAATAGATGTGTAATTCCCATACATTTACAGCGTAATTGCCCTTACAATTTTGAGAAATCTTTACGTGATTCTGGGATTAGTCTTTCTGATTAGCCAAATTGGTTTCAAATTCCCTTTATTTTCAAATGTCGGATTCAAATCACGGTTCAATGTGTCTCGCCAGGAATCGTACCTGGTACTCATTTTTTACAAGGCGTCGCGTCCTTCCCGACTGGAATTAAGTTATACTGTAATAATACATAACAACCTTTTTAACAGACCCTCTATTCGTATCTCTGTCTAGTTGAAAGGATTTTGTAACGTAAAGGTAACTTCCCCGTGCATACTGCATCTCAGCCATTTTGGAGGTGTTGTGATCAGCACCAGCGCCGCCTTTAACCTGTAGGTTTGCCTCCAGGTAGACACTGATTTGAAGCTGGATAGCCCCCAGAGCCGCTTAATTCGGTGACGAGGCCGGAAAATAATCCTACTTTAGATCCCCCACACCGGGAATAAAACTCTTGTATCCCGTGTGGCAGTCAGACGCCAAACGGATTAGAGCCACTAATCGGGGTTAACTGGGACTTGATATAGAGTTGAAAATGGGTCCGAATCACTGTACCATAGACATTCAGGGCTCAGCATAAATCGTTTAACTTGGATACGATTTCAGATATCATGGACGGAATCATTAGTGACTGGGATGGATGTCACTTCAGTTTACCTTTCTACGTATTTCTTTAGGCCATGTTTGAGGCAACAGCCAACTGGTTCCATCAGCACTATGAGGTAGAGGTAAGGGACTCGAAAAAGCCTCTGACCAGTGGCGTCGATTAGGGGTGTAGTTGCCCCCACCCACTTTTTCCAACTTTTGTCCCCGCACTATGCTAAATCTTATGTACCAAGGGAAAGTAAATTGTACTTGCCCCCACCCCCACTTTTTACACCTTGTCCCCTAATTTTGGAACCCAATCGCCGCCACTGCCTCTGGCAGTCGCTTCGGTTGGTTGAGTGGTCGACTCGCGATTTCGAAATTGTAATTTAAATTGATTGATTGATTGATTGATTGATTTAGTTTATTTTACTTCGCGTTTTGTGCCTCTTGGCTAATTTGCGAAGATGGGGATGAGTGATGAAATGATGAAATTGATTAATGGACATTCCCAAACAACCAAACCCGAATGAGATTCGAACCCGGGACCCTTGGCGTCACAGCGCGATGTGCTAACCACTCGTCCACAGGGTCGGGCGAAATTGTAGTTTAAAGGTTCGAGTCTTGATCAGGACATGTTGGTTCATTTGTGAGTGAACTTCATATAAAAATCATGCATCATTATCGATACAATTTCTTTTTAATAGGTAGAAAATAAAAAAAAATAATTAGAAAATAATATTAAATATATAACACAACATTAATAGGGTGAAACCGTTAATTGAATTTGATATTCAAAAGTACGTAATAACCTACTCCTGCTGACGTCACACTTCAAATCGCCGAAACAAGTATAATGGACCCACCTGTATATTACTACCTAACGACGCGCTGGATTGAAAACAAAAGAACAGCGAGGGATCCACAACAACACGGCAACCGAAAAGGGAGTCCAAGTATAGATTGTATTTGCGTTTTTCTATTTTGGCGACACGTGAAAGTACGGAGGATTGAACGGACATTCACAAATATCCATACCCAGGCCGGGATTCAAGCCCGGGTCCCCTGCCGTCGTAGCGCGATGTTCTAACCACTCCGCCACGGGGGAGGTGGGGCTGCAACAAAATGAATATTACACGAAAGAAGTTTCAAATGTAAGTTGCAACGGCATATTATATAGGAAATATTTTGTAAAGTTTGAAGAATGTACAAAGTATGTTTCTAGTAAGCTAGGAAGAATAAAGGAATATGTGATATATTTTATTGTACACGAGTTACAACTGTCTGTCAGAACAAATACACTCGTATTTTACAATGACATTCTGACGGGCAGAGATTCCAAAGAAAAATGTCACTGGATCAACACAGAGACGCAGAGGACACATTGCTGCAATGTTACTAACTCATAACGTCACTCGAAGTTTCATAATCTTGTATATGAAAGGCTGAGAAGAGGTTGGTCTCAACCTTGCCTGCGCCGGCCCCGTGGCGGAGTGGTTAGCACATCGCGCTACAACGCCATGGTTCCCGGGTTCGAATCCTGGCCTGGGCATAGATATTTGTGAGTGTCCATTCATCAATTTCATCATATCATCACTCATCCCCATCTTCGCAAATTAGTCATAAGTGGCACCAGAAGCGAAGTAAAATAAACCAAATCATTCATTCATTCAACCTTGCCTGCTCCCTGCGGTTGCCTATCGCAAGGATGAAGTGTTTCGAGGCAACAAGGTGGTAAAAAGGGTTCTTTTTTGTATCCCGCGTTTGAGACAGGGGATCGACATCCACACACGATATTTAAACGTGACTGTATGCTTGCTTTTGGCGCAGGTGGAACTCGTATTTCTCGTGCTTCACTGCAGGGACAAATCCCGAAATAAGAAAGGAGCGGAGTCCGGTAAAAAAAAAGGCGCAAAAACGAAAGGCTAATTGTCTATGAACTTGGACGCAAAGAAGCACCAGCAGATTTCTTGGATGACGTGGAAGTAGAGGTCAGGTGACCAACAGTTATCGTGATTGGGTGGTTACAAAGGATGAGATTTAGAAAACGTTTTCTTCTTCGCTCCACTCGCGAAACAAACATTTCTGTAAACTTCACATCAAGTTCATACTCTCTACTTTCAATTAAATATTTATTCAATTATGCACTATTCAATTAATATTGAATTTGTTTGAGATGAAAGATTCTATTGAAATTTCCATTAAGAGACACGATTTTATTCTTGTAAATTTACTGTACTGGATCTATTAGAAATTAACACTATCAAAAGGTAAAGTGCTCCCCTGTGCTTAGCACCACGCCATGAAGGCGTTTAGGGGGTGTGGGGGTAACGCCCCACACTTTCTTGATCCGGTCGTGAGTGCGAGTGATGTGATCAGCATCATGCCCCTGTCCCCTGTCATTCGACGCTGGGTGGGCGCCGGGGCCGCTTCCAACGTTAGAAAAGTTCCCGGATTTGAACCGGCCGGAGATCGAACCGGGTCCTTGAGCGTGGTAGTCAGACGCATTACCGACTTTTTTTCTTTTTATTACTATTATTACAAATTACATTTTATATGAACATGGTTAAAAATAAGATACCTTCTTTTTATTCATATACAACCTTTAGGAAATTTGCATAATTCTTTCTATTATAAACAATAGTGTTTTGCATTAATTCTTGTTGTAAGAAATCTTTAAAATTACATTCGTACTTAATATTTGTGCAGTTTAAAATATAGTAAATAGAATTGCTAATAAGCCATTGTACTACATTCCATTTGGTTTTAGGATAATACTTAAAATCTGTTATTATTACAGTCTGTGTCGTATAATTAGCTGTTGATGTACGATATATTCTACTTAACATGTTTCGTAATTGTTGCCACATGGTACTTGCGTGACTACATTTAGATATTCTGTGTTCTATTGTATCTTCCTCATTGCACACATTACATAATGACGTGTCACTGAATTGAAGTCGATGTCTTTTACTTTTGGTATCATATTTATCATGTACTAATATGTACCATAAGGATTGAACCTTAATAGTTAAATGTTTCGCCCAAACATTCGTCCACACTAGGTTCCATTCCTTGTTGGGAGTTTGTTGCTCTACTTTCGTTGACTGCGTATTTAGGTCAAGTTCCTGGCGATACAAGTCATTGACTTGTAGGTTCGCTATCGTACTTCCTGCTCCCAGTCTGTACACACATTCTGCAATAGAAGGTAACAGATAAGCAAAGTTTTTCGGGATAGCTGCTGTGTGCATTGGCAAGGTCAAGGGGATTTTATCGAGGATCGATCGTAGCACTATCGCTGTGTAGCTATCTGGTTGTTGTATAAGCATCTGTAGATTACGCGTGTTGAACAATGCCGCTGCTTTCCATTCCACGTGCATTAGTCCCAATCCACCTGCCGTTCGCTGTTGCACTGCAGTGTTATAAGACACTCTGAAAACCTGACCTTGCCACAAGAAATACGTAGCTAGCGATAGTAAACGTGTTGCAAAAATTCTTGACAAAGGGAAGAGTGCTGCAACAAACCAAACTTTTGCGAATATGTATCTGTTTAAATAATGCACTCATGATATAAGCGATAAATTTCTTAACACATTGGTTTTAATCAAACCTTGTATGTTATTTATTATTGTTTCAAAATTTATATTGATCGTCGATTGTAATTTATTCTGAAAAACTATCCCCAATATTCTTACTTTATCTTTAGTTACAATTTCACGTCCATATGTTAAGTTTGTTTGCTTTCCCAGTGGCAACAAATACGTTTTTTTTATAATTAATTTTTGCACCTGATATTTGCATGTATTCATTTAGACAGACTATAACTTCCTCATAATCAGTCTTCGAGTTAATGAAGGCTGTTACATCGTCCATATACCCACATACATGTAAATTATTTTCGCAATATCTCAGAGATGACAATTTTGTTTGAATTATGTTCAGAAAAGGTGATAACGATAACATGAATAGATATGAACTTAACGGGGATCCTTGTAAGACTCCTCTTTTCACCTGTATTGTCGATGTTAGGAACCCATTAACAAGTACCTTAATATATATATTTCTAGTTAATAGTTGTACCCAACTAATAAATTTGTCACCAAATCCAAGTTTTTGTAAAACTAATTTTAAGTATTTATGGCTAACACAATCATATGCAGATGCAAAGTCAAGCGCGAAAATCGCTGCTTCAGTGTCATTCTTCTCTTCATATGTTGCTATTATATCTCTAGTTATCATTAATGCTTGGTGTATAGTGCCAACACTTGGCATTCCATATTGTGTGTTACCTACTAACAATGACATATATGGTTCTAACCTATTTGATATTATTTTTGTTAAGATTTTATACTCAACATTCATTAGATTAATTGGTCTGTATTCATTAAATGTTATCGGTCTCTTTACCTTAGATATTAAAACAGTCACTCCAGTACTACAATTTCTTCCTATCTTAATTTTGTGAAATACCTCTTGAACCCACTTGGTTACTGTGGGTCCTATAGTAGGCCATATCTTTTTGTAACCTTCACTTGTAATACCATGGATACCTGGTGATACATTTCCACGTAAACTGAAAACCGCTTTAGTTATTTCATCCTGAGTAAACTCTTTTTCTAATATATTTCTATCTTCATCCTGAAGTATTGTGGGTATATTATTTATTATTATGTTTCCCTCTATTATGTCGATCGTTTCTGTTTCAAATTTTTGTTGAAAATGTTCCTTTATTACTTGTTGTATTTCAGATTGCATTATAATTTCTTTCCCATGTTTGTTTTTAATTTTGTTTATAATTTTTCTCTGACCTCTATTTCGTTCTTGTTTTATATGATATAATGTGGTTGTTTCTCCGTGATCAAAGGGCTGTACCTTACTTCTTACTTGAATACATTTTATTTTATTTCTATGGAATCCTAATAATATCGCCTGAACATGCTTAATTTTATCTTGTACCTTTCAATACTTGATATTTTAATTCATGCAAAACACTATAGTAAAAATTGTACATACTATTTCTGTCTTGATATTTTGTTTTCCATAGTTTTTACAAAGTTTTTGGAATTCTACTTTAAAGCAACTCTCCCACCACTCCACAAGATTTGTCTTATAAGTAGTTTTTGTTGACCACGTCTTCCATTTTTCTTGAAAAAATACTATGAATTCCTTGTCTTGAATCAATGCATTATTTAAATGCCAGAAACCTGGTCCTCTACAAATATTATCTGAATCTATTTTGATCCTAACTATATATGCAAAATGGTCTGTAAAGCAAATTGGGAAAGTTTGCACATTAGAAACATGGTGCTTAATATTATTAGATACATAAATTCTATCAATACGCGAGGCATGATTTGGTTTGATGTACGTATAACCTTCTTCATTTCCTTTAAGATATTCCCATGTATCAACTAATTGTAATCCATCTATTAATGCCTTTAAAGTTGGGGAGTAGTTGTAACCTGGTTTTTGATCAGTGGTTCTTAGAACTGAATTAAAATCACCTCCTAAGATGATAGATTTAATATTACCACTTAATTCCGCCGCCACGTCTTCTAGAAAGAAGCGGTTCCGCTGTGTTCTGTTTTGTGAACCAGAAGGTGCGTAAAGATTACAAAGTTTTATTCCATTTAATATTGCTGTTATTATTCTTCCTGAATAGTAACATTGTACCTGTTGTATCGGTATTTCTTTACGAATATAGAGAGCTGTACCATGATTTTGTGGAGTAAAATTATTATACACATCATATATGTTACCGTCTTCTAAATATGGAGTTCCAATTTCTTGCAAAAAGGCTATATCCACATATGCTTTTTTAAGGAAGTCTAGTAAAGCTTCTTGCTTAATTTTACTACACGACTTATTATAATTAATAGTAGCTACTGTATAGGTCAACATAATATGAATGTATAATGAAAAACTAAGGATTACATGTATATATATATAAATATATATAGAGTTATAAGAAAATACTCTTTTCCAGTTAATTTTAACTTAATCTTATTCTGGCTATATATGCAATATTTCACACCAATTATCAAGGCCAAACTATCTGTTAAATTATTGTTTTGATTTACTTAAATCACCTACCCTGCGCCTAGATCTTCTTTTCGCTAAGTTCATGTCGCTCACTTTCGCCGCACTTTTAGTCCGTTTTTTTGTACCAGTTACATTTTCCACTACCATTTTCATATTTACACTACTACTCTCACTATCTTCATCAGTAATCAACTCACTATCCACATCGTCTCCCATTGCGTTTTGTTGTTCTTCCTGTCTTTCTGCTGTCGTCTGATCCTTAATGTCATTGGTGCGTACCACGCCATCCTCTACGACTACTTCTCTCACTGATTCCGGGTTGGAGTTTTCTTCCTTAGTTACCAAGCATGGTGTACCATCTTCCTCTGAGATCTTCGAAGCCGCCACTGCCACTTCTGCTTCTTTCGTGGTGTCTTCTACGGGGTTGGTAGGTGTTCCGTCCTTCTGGGGGTTAGGGTGTCTTTCTGTGTGTATTTCAGTTGATTCCAGCCGATTCTCAAGGCTAGTAGAAGGTGTTTCACTGGATGGAACTTCTTGGTATGGTCCTTCTCGTTGTTGCACCACTTGACTGTAGTTTCGTCCTTGCCTGAGCGGAACTCTCAGGACAGTGGGTTGACGAAGGTCGCACATCCTACGTTCGTGACCAGGCTGGTGACAAATCTGGCACGTCCGTTGCTGTCCATCATAGATAACGTGACACTGAAACGAGCGTATTACTAGAAACGAAGGGATTGGTTTTGTGACTTACATTTTAGCCACTCGCACTCCATTATACACTGGGTATCGAAAGTTGCCCGACCATTGTTCTTTGTCTACACTATCGACAGTTCCAAATTCTCGCAGTTTTTCTTTCACGCTATCATCGTCCATTTCCAATGGGAGATTAAAGACACGCACAAATTTCACTTCCCTTCCCGCATTTTCTAATGACACTTTCACACTATTGCCATCAGCGTAACGAAACTCCATGTCAGGCCCATGTTGTTCTAATAGTATTCTCATTGTCGCTTCTCTCACAAATTTAATATACACACAACGCAAAATTGTCGGGAGTTGTATTCCCATCAATCCGTCAACATGCAGACGGAATTGTCCGTGAATAAATTCATGTATATCCGTTGCCCTCGGTTTAGGAGCATTCACAGGAAAGCTTATCTTTATCGTATTGAACCTATTCATTTCGTTATTCTTATTTGCCACTATTGTACTTACAAGTTTATCGATTTGTCTTCTATTTTACAAGTCCAATTTTTCAGACGTAGTTAACTCACTAGCTGCACTCGGGGAAACGCACTACCAGAGAACGATATCAGCACGTCCAACACCCACGGCGTCTACCGAGGAACTACCAACTGAGCCACCGCGGCCTTCTAAAATTAACACTATCGTCATTTTAAAAAGGAATGAAATAAGTGACTTTTTCCTTCGCTCTCTTTGTTGAAATATAGTATATTCGCAAAAGCCACGTGATGCGACCTCCTCCTCCCCCAAGCAAATAATTCCAACAAAGGTAAAATTTTAGTTAAGTGGGGAAGTGATTATCACATTGCGCTACGATGCCAAGGGTCCAGGGTTGGAATCCCACTCGGGCTTGGTTGTTTGTGAATGTCCATTCATCAATTTCATCATATCGTCACTCATCTCCATCTTCGCAAATTATCCAAGAGGCACAAAACGCGCAGTAAAATAAACTAAATCAATCAATCAATCAATCACATCGCGCTACGACGCCGGGGGTCTCGGGTTCTAATCCCGGCATGGGCATGATGTTTGTGAATGTCCATTCATTAATTTCATCATGTCATCTAACTTCTCCAACTTCGTAAAGTAGCCAAAAGTGGTACAAAAAGCGAAGTAAAATAAAGCAAATCAATCAATCTATTGTAGTTGACTGAAACGTATCCTAAATCTGATCACGCCCAGGGCGCAAGGATCTTAACAGGTGTATTGTGACTAACATTTCAGAACGCTGAAAAAGGTGAAAACTTAGTTTCAGCAATATTTTTTTAGGGTCGCTTCAGTAGATTATGGTGCACACTGAGAGAGTGTGCATGTATGTAGTGAGTGGCTTTGCAAAAGTTCTGCGGATACCGCCTTTGCGTAAGCATTTTCTTCCTTTCCTTAGGTGAAGACAATACAATAATAGCTTAATGTAGCTTCGAGAGGAAAGAAACACGCGATAAGAGAAGCTGCCTGTGTCGCTTGTCGCTCGCGTATTGCTCGAATTGGGCTTTTATAATCCTGTTGTCTCAGTCCGTTGTTCGCAGTGAATGTTTAGCTTTAGAGAGATTTCACACCTTGTGACAAACGACAGACGACAAGCGACACGAGTCGCTTGGAAACGAACCCCCAGTAATCAAGTGAACCTTTCCAACAGAAGCGACATAACAAACCGCACGTGCCACTTGAAGCTTGTGTGTCGCCCAAACTGGCCCGTTTTCTCAATACCGTCCATGCTGTCGCTTGTCGCTTACAGCTTCTGTGTGAATTCTCCGTATCGCTTGTCGCCTGTCGCTTCCAGCTTCTCGCTTTGTAAGGGAAATTTCACACTGAAGCGACAAACGACACGTAACAGGCGACAAGCGATTAACCACTTTTGGTTAATCGCGGCGATGAGTGATGATCACATGAAATTGATGAAAGGGCAGTCACAAAGAATATCCATGCCCACGAGTGACTCGAAGTCGGGGACTTTAATGCCGGGATCCAAAATCAAACACTGAACGCACTTGACCACATTGGCCATCGAGCTGGCACGAGTTTCATTGTAATTCATCCACAAAGGGAGGAGGAAGTTTATCTTTTATTGATGGATTACGTTTTCCCACGACATTAGATTCTATCCTTTTACAATGTCTAGAAAACATATTTCATTTTTTCAAAAATAAAATATATCTGAGTTACGTTTTTCTAAACACAAATCACTTCAGGTAGAATATTTCTGCAGTTTTCCCATAGTTTTGGACAGTGAATTACGTGGGAAATGTTGATTTGAACAGAGTGTCCACACTCATCTTGCCTACGGTCCCATCAAATTTATCATTTCATCATTCATTTTTAATGTTGCGGTTACCATAAAGACGTAGAAAGCGACGTCAAATATCAACAGCTGCATCCTACATATACTACACATATATAAATTATTATGAACACGCCATTATAAATAACAAACATCTGTGGAAATTTGAAGGTATGAAGGATAATAAGTGTTGGTGGCGTAGCGAAATATTTCATACGTAAAATTGCATTTATTTTCCCACAAGCAACTTTAGATTTCAATGTAGCGTGATTACTTTTTGATATTTGATACTTGATGATAGTCATGATTATTTTTGCTTGATTTGTATAACGCAATTTATTGTTATTACGTGCTGTAAACTTCTTCATATTATTGCCTAAGTCTTATTCCTTGCTTTTTGCCTAATACCCTACTGTAAATGGTTGATAGAACCAAGATATGTACGATTAAAACTTAATACATTTCCCGTAAGTTTGCCTTGCTACGCGAGACCTGCTACCTCTTGGTCACGTCAGAGCTTGTAGCGGCTCCTGGCCAATGGGAGACGGCTGTGTATCGGAATGCTCTTTGTATAATACTCTATAATCCTTGGTCACAGTATTCCAGCTCCATCTGGCAAGGCTGCGCCCAAAACTCGTTGTCTTTTGCCGAACTTTCTGTTTAAATGTGTGCATTCAAAGTAAAAATATAAAGAAACAACATACAAATACTTACGCAGGGATATTAGCATTGATACTCGTATATGCGTATAATACATTTTCCTATATACAAGACAACAGAGTGAACAATGAATGTACCTTTGGTAATGGTCCCCACCAGGAAACTTTGGGGAAGGAAAAAACCTTGAGTTGAAGATATCGATTTCTTTCCTTTATGACAGTGGCGTAGCAGCCGCCCCCGCGATGCAGGGTGGCCCCCGTGGCATTGGTCTCTCTAAGCTCCTGAAATTTTATACAGTGTTGGTTATTTTTTTTTAAAAAAAACAATACGAAACAGACAAAGTGCACGTCAACAATGACAAAATTTGAACTCGAAATTCACTGATGTGGGCACTAAATAGACCCGATCTATGTTTTTCTTGTCGGTGAACGCCGCTCGGGATCAAGTGATGATAAAATTTGCTGATTGCTCCAAACTTAACACTCCTAAATAACTAGCAGGTATATATTTTTTACAATTATAATTCTAATACTACCTACGTTGTTAGGTTAGGAGGGCAGGTTTAAGGCTCGTAGGCCTTAGAAGCCAATTTTCGGGACGTGTGCACGTTGCGTTACATTATATTCTCCCATCTCTCTTATCACTACTGTGTGCCTGTTATTTCACATTCTGATATTGTGTTCGGTTTTCTTAGAGCTTTTCTTTCAATCCTCGTTTTTTATTACATATAACAATGTGCATAATATTCACAATGATGGACAACTTGCCTACTGCTGCATTTGGAAACTGGAAGTAACAAAATTAAAGTAATTGAATAAATCTAATTTTGTGTTGGTATAATTGTTAGTTATTTTCGCTTGTTCATCTCTATTCTTCGCGGAGTCTTGTCCAGACTTCGAAGTACCAAGCGTTCTTCACATGCCTGCTTCCCTCTGAAGCTCAAATGCTATGGAAGAATAAAGCTTTGAATTCAACGCATTTAGAAGGAAAACATTTAATGTTAATTTTGCATTTAATTCTAATGTTGTTAATACAAATAAATAAACTACATAAACATGTGTAGAATTATTTTAGATCAACAACTTACTGCTCAGGAAAAGAGCAAAAGATTTGTTGCAAGTCCGCTTTTTAAACAGATAAACTAATCGGGACTGGATGGGATCCGGACTATGTGCCTCCACCTGACATCCAATTAGGGACCACTTACTTACAAAGCTTGATTATAAAGTAACAGCGTTCTTTGTCCACTATTAATATATGTACAGAAAAATGTCAGCACTGGAAAAAATACTATATTACTGGATTGTAAGAAGAAGTGTAAAATAATTGTAAAATTTAAGAGAAAAAGAAGTTACGAGGATTTACGAATAATACAGCTGTCCTAAATGTTGTTAATGTTTTGTGCTTAATAGGTTAGATGAATCAGGTGAGTTAAATTGATTTGAGCTTTATTTCAAACCCACTTTATATATAAATAGGCTAGTCATTGTGGACCTACAATTTAAAGTTAAATCATAACACTATGTGTCTCCATCGAACACAGGACCCTTGATTACAAGGTAAGGACGTTCCTCCTACACCATCGGGGAGGCCCTACAGATATAACAGCCAAATTATAATTCATAACTCCAAGTTACTTAGGGACAAAAAAATACTACACTAACACGAAAAATTACCTTACTTCACAGAATTTAATACTAGCATGTTCCTTTCTTTAACACGGAATTAGCATTAGTCGCAGCCAAAGATCTGTTGCTTATACGCTCTCCTCATAACAAACTTCAATAAAAAATTAAAAGAGGAATGTTTCTCTTCGCCAAATACTGGACAGTCTGAAAAACAAAAATGCTAGATCTAGATTTTACTTCTAGTCCGTCTTTGTTTACGAGTAGAACGCAAGGGTAACGTTTCAGGGTTCGAATCCCAGAAAATCATGCCTTTGTACTTGTCTTTTGTTGCATCATGACAAGTCACTAACAGTTCTGGGTTGTAACGATTTCATTGACTTTCAGTTGGATAATTACAACCCAGAAGTGCCAGTGACTGTACAAATGGCCCAGTTCGATATTTCAATGGCAGAGTTATTCTACTGCTTGCACAAGTGAGTGTTATCTGCTGCAGTAATCGTCAAGTCGTTCCCCTTCTTCCACTCATCGGGCTGCCAGAGTAGTGCGTAAGAATTATTTTGACCGGTATCTAATTTTCGCTCCAGGCTACAAGCAAGGTCTAACAAAATAATTAGTCATGCGATATAACATGACGATTATTATTAGAGATTATTTATGAATTGCTCTTTTGCAAAGTGAAATACTTTTCCCTTTCGCTAAAGTTAACAACAATGAGATAGCAAAGTAAAGAACTATGAATCAAAACAAAGACAATAGCTAACAGACAGCGTTTGCCTTTCTTTGACGCTTTACTTATGAAACTGGCCTGTGATCGAACATTTTGATCCCAGTTTGTTTTAAAATTTATTATTATTTTACAAATATTTTTTTTTAAATCTTGTATTTACAAGGACAAGCAAACAAACAAAAGTAAGAATGTCTTATTTGAAATTGTTAACCGCCCTGAGCCAAAGGTTGAGGGAGTTTGAAATGCAAAAGTTAACTTTCGTACTTGGTTATTGGAGAGAACGTGCATAGTAATAATATAACGAATGGTTTGTCCAATGAATGTATAATACTTGTAATTGTGACAGACAGGCGGAGCAAAGGACGAAAATCCTGTGGATACAACAAAACCAGAACTGCATACCCAGCCCAAAACTTGACAAATTGAAATTAAAAGTGCGCAAATGTAGAAATATTATGAAATAGTTATTGGTCCATCATTTCCAGCTGAATTGTATATTTAAACATCTGTCGTAAGTGACTTATGGAAAGTTTCATCTGCACATTATTTTGCAAAACTCTACCTTTACAATTCTACTTTCGTCTCTATAGGTATATACCATGTTCGATATGCGGTAAAGGGACATAGTGGTTCGGATTTTATTTTAAAACTGTAGGTCCAGTCCCGTTTAACCTATCTGTGCATAAAAGTGGACTTAAAAACGTACGTAAAAAAGATCCACAGATATGCCGACCTCCGTACGGAGTGGTTAGGAGAGTTTACGACGCCAATGGTAACGACATCTGTTTTCTTTGAGAGTGTTCCTGCATCAATTTCGTAATTTCATCCTATCATCACTCATCTTCATCGTTGCGATTAGCCAAAAGTGATAGCAAAGCGATGCAAAATAACAAAATCAAATCACACACAAACAACATACATACACTGAAGAAACTTAGTAGCAGTAAAAGTTTTGCATTTCAGTTCACAATTACGTGTGTTTTACATTGAAGGCACATTAAGTAATGTTTTGCGATGGATCCAAAATATGTCTCTTACTGACAGTCAATTGTTTTTTTCCTCCCTTCCGTATAGCCTTCACCCGAGTATCGAGACGTCGCCAGTTTCCATCAATGTTTCGTCGACAAAGGCTTCAACAACGATAAATATCACATCTCTACTTTCGATGCGTAAGCTTCATGATTATACTGTTTAATACTGAATAAAGGTGACGACCATCTGTTGAAAAATGCTGAACATTTTGGCAACGCAGAGGCAGGATTACATGGTAAAGAGCTCATTCCGTCAAGCAGGCTCTGGCAACTCCCTTACAGTTGACAATTTTGCAACAGCGCCAGTGAATTTCTCATCTTGCTCAAGCTCTAACATCAAAATCAAAATCATTATATCTACTTCTTTTATGTGGAGTTCGACGTCTAATCATACATCGGATAATTCACTTCCTTTGCTGCTGATACGTTTTTGCCTTTCAAGTAAATGCAGGATTGATTGATTTGGTGTTTTAAGTCCACTTTATGCACAGTAAGGCAAATCTGGACTGGACCTAAAGTTTAAACCGGAAATAATGCGTGTCTCCATCCGGTATCGAACTCGGTGCCCCTTGATTACAAGACGACCACTCTACCACTGCGCCATCGGAGAGGCCCAAGTAAATGCAGGAAAATCAGGCCTTCTGTAAGAAGCTAAGAAGATTAAAAACGTTTCTGTCCCTCGTCCTCCTGCAAGATAGCGATAAGAAGTGCTTGCTTCTTTTTTTTCTTTTCGCCGAACTACATTGAGTTAAACATGTCAAATGCAGTACAAGAAGACTTGTGACCGGTGGTTGATTGCGGACGGAGTAGATAGTCAAAATGTTACAAATGGAACATTGGACCTATCTTTCTACATTAAACTACATTACTCTTTCAATAAATATACTTTAATTTCTAACTTATTAAATTTATCTTCCAGCCGGACGCTCATTTCTTTCATGGTTCGTTTACTTTTCTCCACATTCTGATACAACATGTCAAATTTTTTATTCTACTCTTGCCTATCCTCTTCTCTAAATTTGAGCTGATCTTGCATATCCTCTTTTCTACTCTGCTTCATAAATAACAAAAGTGTCGTGACGCTAACGCTCTCTTTATTTTCGTCAGTTAATTTTTGAACACCCTGACATTTTCCTTTTCTGACAGTGCGCAGCATATCTTGCAAGAAAACATGTCTTCTATATGCAACTCAAATTTCGTAAATTCTTCTTCGCTCATTCCCGCGCAAGATTTATGGTACCACATAAAACAAAACTACATTCTATTGCTCCCTCATAAGAAAGTCCATTGCCGCAGCACTCAAGTATTTTATTCCAGCCTATTTCGGCTGCTTCGTACTGAGAAGGAGAGATCGACGTTCGACGCTAGCTCGCTAATCCCTTAATCCCGTACAGCTGCAACGAAAGAGCCTGTTCACCCAATCAAACTGTACAGCATTTTCTCTTCACTTTCTTACGTCGAACACAAATATTTTACACACAAATAATCCTATCTCAACTTATTATTAACATATATTCATATTTTCAGTCACTGATTGACGCATAGTCGTAACGTAATTTCCTGAGAAATATGGTGCGAAAAGATGAATTCCCCCGTTTATAAAAATTCGACTCTGTTGTTGAGTGCGTTGGGTGATCGTACACTCCGGGTTCGAGTCCCGTCAGCCTGGACGAAGCTGTTTTGCAGGTGTCTCTTCATCCATTTAACATAATCAGGATTCATCGTCGTGAATTGCCAAAAATGGAAGAAAAGCGACGTAAAATAAATAATAAATATCAAATACAAATGACTTCTAAAAACAGTGGCCTGGCCAACGACAAAGCTTCGTACTGTCCATAACTGCACAAATTAACCTAACAGTCCATAACCCCCCCCCCTCCCCCCACGTCCCTTTTGAACAGGGAATCATTTCGTGGGTTTCAACTGAACAAAATATAAGACATAAAAAAGAACAAAGTAGGTTTCAGGGATGACTAGTGGCTTAGCAGCAGCTCCCTCAATGCAGGGAAGGGGGAAGCTAGGGACCTGTCTATGCAGTAAAGTACAGCTGTTCCCTGTGCATTGCGCCATGACTGAATATCACGGTAGTGTGGACTGTGGAGTTATAGGGCATAATATGATAAGATGACCTGATTACTGCAACAATTCTATGCTGTCTCTCTTCGCCCGAAAAATATACGCAGTGTTAGTGGTATACGTCACTTCGCACACACCGCACTGCGGGAGAAGGGGGCCCAAGTCTCAAGACTACATTCCGAGATCGGGAAGTGAAAGAAAGAAAATAATTATGATGATAAATTGAATTCAAGTTTCTCCGATTTGAAACACAATTTATTAAATAGTTTTTAATTTTGCGTACGTGTTATGTGCCCATATTTCTATTATTGATTTAAATCATTAAAGTAATTAATATGTTAATATCTGCTATTTATATATCAAGTTAAAACATCAATACACTTTTCTGAATGTGTTGAAAGGCGCTAAGACTTAAAATGTGCTAAGGTGACAGAGAACAGGCGATTGCTTTACAAGCCGTTAACATGTGCTGTTCCCGAACAGCGATATCTCATTATATCTAATCATCACGATCTCTTGCACAAACACTGCGTCATAAATGAAACAATAAAGAAAGATTCCGCCCAACTACCGTCCAATTAAAAATTATGGCTACTCGAGTTTGCTCTCGAATTAAAAATTAACCAGTTAACTTATTGAATTGTGAGTTAAGCTATAATAACTATTTTTTTCAATTATGCCTTCAATTTCTTATCCTCGTGAGAACAAAATAAAATGCCGCTTTTTTGGTGTTTTTCAAACTACGCTCTCTTTGAGATTCTGTAATTAAAAAACTTGTGGTCCAATCGTGACGAAATTCAAATACGTAGCTCTACTGGTTAATTTTTTGATTGGAGCTCAAACTCGAGTCTCCATAACGTTTAATCCGACTGTAGACAATCATTCGCTTTCAGGTCAATTGCCCTCAAATAGTACCAACACAGAGACAACAGGAATGGCATAGTCTCCCTCCTTTCCGTACTTTCAAGCGACAACTCTGGAATCAGCCAAAAACGGCGTCACCCACTCCCTCCCCTTCCTTGACGTCCCCTAGCCCACAAGCAAGAAAAACAGCGTCGGAGATCCAATTGCGTGCATGGGCCAATGTTGAGGGTCTCAAACAGTTACCAAAATTCTGGTTTGAAAGATTGCGTTAATACATGTTATACAAAGTATAGCTAAATCTAAAGAATAGACTCGATAATATGGAGTCATGGACATCGTATATCTCCCTTCAACATTTTATCATTCCACATCATTGTCTGGATTCATCCACGAAATAGATCGGTGACGTAAAATAAAAAAAATAGAAATAGCTATATGGAAACATTTTAATTGAATAGGTCGCAAATTCTTTCAAAATAATGTGACGTGTAGAAATGTTTATATTACAATCGAAGCAAGCAAGAAATATTTTTTTGCAAAATTGAGGGTAAAGCAGGCAATTTTGACCAAATATTTAGTCTAAAGTTGCATACTACAATACTACAGGAAAATGTTGTTAACCGTAAGAGGCTGCTGGTAGATCAGAATGTAATCTTGATTTATTTGGGGGAGGCAAATGGTATTTCGCCAAATGCCGTGACGATATATCGCTGACACGATATATGTTCTAAAATATCGTGACTATATATTGCCCAACACTAATAAGAACTAATAACCTGGACGTAAAATTGAAAGTTTAATTCAAATATAAACGAAAGAAGGCAAAGAGAGGAGATTTAAAATTGTAAACAGATTTAATAAAGGATTCAAAGGTTCGTAGGTAAGCGAAGATATGTGGCCCCCGAGAAAAGTGAGTTTACACTGGATATAAAGCAAAGCAAACAGCCCGACTATTTATTAAAGTTCTTGAAAGAAATGGACCAGAGGAAAAAGGCCATCCCTTTGGCTGGTCGCAAATCCGAGTTAACCAATTTTCAGGACATAACTTGAAACCAAAGCTGAAGAAATGAAAACAGACAGTTTCTGGATCAGCGCTTCTTTCAAATATTCATTGCCGGTAATTGCGAAGATGAGGGTGAATGGTAATACGATCAGATTGATGAAGTGACAATCAGAAACCTATATGGACGACACAACCCAGGCACCAGAGACTCGTTAGTCTGATAAATGCAGTTAAGGGTCAGACTCCAAGACACACATTTTGGCGAAGTACATGATAATTTCGACTATATTCCTCTTATTCAATTTATTCGACATAGCATGCAGTTTTTCTTGCATAACAATTGTATTACTGAATTCTAATTAGATTTCTTTATGTGTAAATATTTAGCGTACTACAAACTGCACGAGAAATTACGCTACTGGTTTTATATATAGTCTCATTAATCAGTTCCTCAGCAAGGGGGGAGGGGGGTTGCAAAACTGATATAGCAGTCACCGTAATCAAGATGACTCGGACTCGATTTTCAGTGGCGGCACATATAAATAGTATAAATACCGTCACAATAATAGCAAAACCTGTGCTAAGGTGATTATGCATACCTATAAACCATAAGGTAAAATGGTTTCTGTGAAAGGGGGAAATGAACGTATGACAATTAAGGTAACATTGTCCAGATAGGCTACTGAAACACCCCTTAACACTCCCAAATAAATTAGTCTGCGGTTGCATATGTGTGTGAGGGGAAGGGATAGGAGAGCGTATAGTTTGGAATTCCATTACCCACGTGTTTAAGTGACATTTCAGAAGCTGAATATCTTTTCCCCGGCATCCTGAAACATGACCTTGAGACTGCTTATCGTATCGTTAACTAAATAACGGAGAAAAGGATGGTAATTGGACATTATTGATTGTTTTGATGTAGTTCACTTTTCTTTTCTGTCACTCTTGACTAATCGCGAATATGAGGATGAGCTGTGCATTTCTCCCTATATTTAAGTCGCAATTAGTCATCATGCACAGTTTTTTGCTCCACAACTACGTAAGTTTGAATAGAGAAGAATAGTTACAAGGAACACAGACATTTGCTAGTAAAAAAAGCGTGATCTCGGCGCTTTACAAAAGTACGAAAAACATTTTTTCTTTGTAATTAACAAATCACCCAAATTTTTAACCGCTACGGCCACTAGACCTAACTACAGTATAACAAAGCGTCTCAGGTTCAACTACAGTTTCTGCCTCGATCAATACTCTCATCACGGGAATTTTAACGTCCTTTCTACAACAATTCTTTTCTCAAAAACCACGACAGTGCAGTTATGCAACGTGCGTGTATAAATTTTAGCCACAGAAGATTCTACATGTGTAGGGGTTCGAGGAATAAAGAGTGTCTGCCAAATGGCAACCGTTACGGATAAAGGGGGACGGGATGGATAAAGGCGCGTTTACACCGAATGTTACCTGCAAACGTTATCAACCTTTTGTTACCAACACGGTTAACAACAGATGTTGTCAAAATGTTGGTAACCATAACACTACTTTCACTTTACTATTGTTAATAACTTTTGTTAACATTTTGGTTGCAAGATGCCGACCGTGGAGGACGTTGTACTCTCTGTGGCAGCATGTGTCATTTTGTCGAAACAGAGAAGACCGAAGATTCTGGGTGAGAACTTCACTGCGGACAGGAGCTAATTGTAGAGGAAGTGCCCTTTGATCTGTACCGACTTCTAGTGGATAACAACATTTCTGTTTCCAACACGGGAAATCTGTTGAAAACATGAGATGTTGATAAGAAATTCACAAGCGTTTTTCGAAATATTAACTTCATTTGCTGGTAACATGTGTGAGCAACCCCGGTGTAAACGCGGCTTAAGAGCATGGATAAATCCTGGAAAGTTTCGATACAAAGTTTGTTTTCCAACAGTTTTGTTATCCTGAATTGGTATTGAACTCCAGCTAGGATCGTAGCAGTTAGTTAACACACTATTCTGTTCATCTTTTGAAACTTTTCAGGTACTACAAATCGACAAAAACACTCGAAATAGACGATTACGTTACATTTACATGTAAATGTAATGTAATTGTTTGAGCAATGTTAATTTGTTCGAGCAACAAAATATAAATAAGAATTTAAGAACTAAGAAGGGTTCCCAGTATTTATAACCTGACCAAAACAAATAATGGGCATACTGAAATTCAAGATTACTCATTCTAAAATATCTCCATAATTGATTGATTGATTTGGTTTATTTTAATTCGCTTTTCTGCAACCTTTGGCTAATCGCGAAGATGAGGATGATATGATGAAATAACAAATGACACCAATGTCTAGACCAGGATTTAAACCCGAGACACCTGGCGCCGTAGCGAGCTGTGCTAACCACATCACCACGGAGTGTTTCGTATATCATGCAATATCAACAATTGGAAGGGACACGTGATATAGGGGAAATCCACGAACGAACAAATGTAAGCATGATGTGTTTGCTGCCTCGTTTCAAACACACAGACTGTAATGTTATTACAATTTATTTATTAGAAATAAAGTGAACTAGCGCTATTGCAAATCGAGTTCGTTATAAAAAGCAGGCTGAAAAGAAACAAAAATCTCCGGCAGATGAATATTCTTGAACCATTTCGGTGACTGAGTACGTTTAGTGATCAACACATGATCCCTCTCTACCGAATGTTCCGGACACGAGTTTCGACCTGGACAAAAATGTCACTGAATCTTATGTTCTCGTATTTACTATTTCCCCGAAAGTGTAGGAAAATTACGTACAATGAGAATAATATAAATTCACCCGAATTATTCCGGAAATTCATCTAGATGTCAGAATCTCGCTCGTTTGCTACAAAACGTTGTTTCCAGTGTGAACTAAAAGTTGACATTTTGGTGCCTTCCGAAAATATTACTCTTACATTTCAATGTTGATATCAAGTTGCTACAATGAATGATAAATATGTACAATTTATGACGTGTACTCAATGGTTTCCTTTTGTTTATTTTTTTTTTTCACGTTCCATGATAAGAATGCTAAGCAAATACACAAAATGAGAAAACTAATTCGCACACATGAAAAGAGTGTAAATTACGAGGATTTCTCTTGATGTACCAATATCAAACGATATCGTGAAGTGCAGAACAAACTAGTACAGGCAGTAAGTATGCACCGAACTCAATGTGATTCCTTTCAGTGAAATATTAATTTCTTCCTACAACTTCTTTAACAGAGCATTCAAGATTAACCAGTTTGAGTGGGGAGAAAGAGAGAGATAGAGAGAGAGAGAGAGAAAGAGAGAGAGAGAGAGAGGGGGGAGATAAAGTTTTTAATTCGCATGTTCCTAGTATTGCAAATAATCCTTGGAATTTTCTTGATACCAATTTTTGAAACACATAATTTTTCTTACATGCATATCAGTTGTCGGTAAAATTTATATTTTGCCACTGTTTTCTAAAATAAGCTAGGGGTCTTGGGTTCGAATCCCGGCTTGGGCATGTATGTTTGTGAGTGTACATTCATCAATTTAATCATATCATCACTCATCACCATCTTCGTATATTGGCCAAAAGTGGCACAAACAGCTAAGTAAAATAAAGCAAATCAATCAAACAATGAATCTATCAATCATTAAATGAAAAGAGCCTCGCAATTATTTTCTTATGAGACAAACACGATTAGCAATAACGCTATTACAGATAGGAATAATTTTCAAATAAATTGTAATAACCCGGGTTCGAGTCCTGGTCGAGCCTGCATTTTTCGCTGAAAATTTCTACATTTCAGTCTGCGTGTTCGAAACGAGGCAGCAAACACATCATGTTTACATTTGTTCGTTCGTGGATTTCCCCTATATCACGTGTCCCTTGCAATTGTTGATATTGCATGATGTACGAAACACTCCGTGGTGATGTGGTTAGCACAGCTCGCTACGGCGCCAGGTGTCTCGGGTTTAAATCCTGGTCTAGACATTGGTGTCATTTGTTATTTCATCATATCATCCTCATCTTCGCGATTAGCCAAAGGTGGCAGAAAAGCGAATTAAAATAAACCAAATCAATCATACAATTATGAAGATATTTTAGAATGAGTAATCTTGAATTTCAGTATGCCCATTATTTGTTTTGGTCAGTTTATAAATACTGTGAATCCTTCTTACAACATCGCAAGTATCATTAATGTTTTCGATTTTGCTCAGGCAAGACTCCCAAGTTGTTGTTTTTAAGTCGTCTCTCTTAACGAGGAACGCTAGTGGCAACCCTGCCACGCGCCCCTGCTAGTTATGTCAGAGCAAGCGTTTGCTGTGTTGGGTTGCATACGTACAGGATAGACTTTAAGCGCTTACAGCACAGAAACTAAGCGCTTTCGAGGTAAACTTTATAGGGAAAAGTTACTTGTTTTTATGATATCTACCAGCTCCCAAGCGTTGTTGAAAGAGTTTTGAGACACCCCGTATAGTAAACGTTCATGCAACTTCCCACTCTTTAAAATTATGCACTTTTTGCGTGAGGTCCGCCATCATAAATTAGGAGGTAGGAAAAGAAACGGATGACACGCTCACTCAACAAGAGGCCTTGCATCAGTGGTGCTTTCAAATATGGGCTGATTAACAATTACAAAAGTCGGAACGAGTTTACGCCATAGATTGAGCTGATGCACTCGAATCCGGACTGAGATTTTCTGTGTCTTCTACAGATGACTGCAGGCATAGCAGCTTCGTCGACGGACAATATTTTCCAAATAACTGCCCTAAATCAAGAAATGTTCCAAAATAGTGGGACATTAAGTGAGATATAATATGTGACCTCTTACAACTACATCCATGCAACGCTGTAATGCACTTTACTTTACCCTTGCATGTTTCACATTCATATTATTTATTTATTTTTTGTGTTAAGAACTCTACACCTTTCCAACGACATTAAAGTCTAAAGTCTTAAAATACCACCATAAAATAGAGATTGTTCATTTTGTGCTCGTAGGCTTGTTTTGTTGCACTAAGTCGCTGTGTATTAGTAGCGACATGTTTTTTGCTACTCATTGGTTGGAAATATTCCGTGTATACGTCGATCCAAACTGTTTCTTTCAAGGTTAGTTGGTAAAACTACACACAATAATAAAACTAGACCGTATGATCGCAATAATCGAGACAGTTAGCTTCTTGTGCTTTTGTAGTCAGGTCAGTTCGTTCTGCCAAGACGACACCATATACTTTTTATAAGTAGTGAATTGAAAACATTTCTTGTGACTAAGAAATGTCTTCCTCTGTTGCTAATATCGGACTCTTGAGATAACAGTGCAGAATAATGGTGTGTTCGCCTCTACCTCATTTTGGTGAAGCCACTTGTTTTATTGCGACATGTTATGAGAGTTTCTTAGTCGACATACCAACAAAATGTGACGCAACATCAGTTTAGGGTTGTACAGAAACGCTTCTGGGTAGTAATGATTCCATTGAAAGTCAATAGTGTTGCTACAACACAGAAGTGTCCGTGACTACAATATGATCATTTAACATAATATACTTCTCCCAACTCGGCCTCGAGAACATTGGTTCATTTCTTTTTCTTAATCGTGTTTTTTTTTTTTTATCCTGCGTTTGAGACTGGGTAACGACATGAAGACATACGATATTTAAACTTCTTGACTGTATGCTTGCTTTTGGTGCAAGTGGAACTCGTTTGTTTGAGTTGGTGTTTTAAGTCCGCTTTATACACAGTAAGGCTAATCGGGACTGGACCTACAGTTTAAAGTGGAATCCAAACCACGAAATGCCTCCACCGAGTATCGAACCCGGGACCCCTTGATTACAAGGCGACGAAGCAACCACTACGTCATTTTTTTAAGGATTACCCGTAACCGGAAGTATCTCCCATTTTTCAGAATATTCTCAAAATTTTCATTTCTCGGTTATTCTCAATTTTCAGTTTTTCTCATTTGGACAAACACAAATACCCGTGCCTTACCCGGGACTCGAACCCGGAACCCCTGGTGTCGTAGCGCGCAGTGCTAACCAGTCCGCCACGGAGGTCGACATGGCCATCGTGGAGGCCTTAGGTGGAACTCGTACCCCTCCTACTTGACTGCGAGAAGAACTACCGAAGTAAGAAAGGACCGGGCGTCCGGTAAAAAAGGCGCGAAAACTAAATGCTTGTGCTAGGACGCAAAGAAACACCTGCAGACTTGATGGGTGACGTGTAAGTAGAGGTCAGTTGATGAACAGTTACTGTGAATGGGTGGTTGTAAGGAATGAGATTTATAAAACGTTTTATTGTTCGCTCCATTCGCGAAACAAACATTTCTTTACGCTTCACATCAAGTTTATACGTCAATCATTCATTACGAGTATTACAATTATGCCCTATCTCAGGGGATCCCAAACTTTGTAGTTTTCAAATTTTTCCGAGGCGCCCAAGTCAGAATGTAGGCATAGGCCTATCTAAAACTTGCAACGCTAAGTTAGTGTATTTAGGTTGCTTGCCTTAAGTTAAAAAATAAGCACATATTTCAAATTCAGAAACATTGTTTATGTAAAAAGGACTAAATAAGCAAATGTTTGGAACAATCACATCTAAAACCATCTGTAGACTAACAAGTAAGTGACATTTCAGTGAAAATATCGCACCCGTGGGCGCCGCGGAGCACACTTTGGGAATCACTGCCCTATTCAATTTTGAATCAGTTTGTGAAGAAAGGTTTAATTAAAATGTCGATTAAGACTCACACCATTATATACTTGGATAGCTTTACTGTACTGGACTTCTGGTAAATTAACACTTAATTCATTATACGAAGAAATGAAATAAGTGACTTTTTCCTTTGCTCGTTTTGTTCAAATGTACAGTCTACATGGAACAGCCATCTGAAGCACCACCCTCCTCCACAAACTTAATAACTCCAACAGAAGTAATTTTTTTTCGACTATAGTCTCCAAATTCTGTTCTCACGCAGAGAGACAAAATCGTAACAATTCTATTGCGAGTGACCCTTCACAACGATGAAGAAAGTAAATAATTTGTTAGGGCCGCTTCGGTAGATTATAGTGCACGCTGATTGTGCACAGAAAATAGAGTTTCAAATATAATGAGTGGCTTCGCAAATGATCTGCGGAGACTGTATTTGTATAAGCATTCTCTTCCATCCCTGAGGAGAATTTAATAAAACAATGGCTTGGTGTAGCTTTCAGAGGCGAGCGGCACGTGACACGCTTAACTTGCAAACCAGCATTCAGAAAGCGACAGGACAAGTTGCATGTGTCACTCTGATTAGGCAATTTTCTCAATACCGTGTTAGCTCATGCGCGGTGAATGTTTGAATTTAAACTAACTGTGCTAGTGTCGCTTGCCGCTTGTAGCTTCTGTGTGAATTCTCCGTGTCGCTTGTCGCCTGTCATTTGTCGTCTGTCGTTTGCAGCTTTTTTGCATTGTAAGGGAGATTTCACACGAAAGCGACAACCAACACCTGTCCCTTGGAAGCGAACCAGCAGTAATGAATTGAACTTTTCGAACAGAAGCGACACGACAAGATGCAGGTGTCGCTTGTAGCTTGCGTGTCGCTCTGATTTGCCAGTTATGTTAATACTGTGCATCATGTCGCTTGGTACTTTTGTTCTCGCATGCGCGGTGAATGTTTTGAATTATATTGAATTTTCTAATGTCGCTTGTTGCTTTGGTATAAAATCTCCATGTCGCCAGTCGCCTGCCGTTTAAGCAGATTCCAGACCGAAGCTTAACGCGACAAGCGACAAGCCTCGGTAATCAATACTACGTTTCGAACTGATACAGCACGGTAAGCTGCAAATATTGCATGTCGCTTGGTTGTGTCACTCAAACTTGCTTTTTTATCAATGTTGTGCATCGTAACGCCTCCACTTGTTGTCGTGCACGGGCGGTGAATGTTTTAGTCTACAAGACAAAAGGGACCCGGGTCTCTTGTCGATGTGGAAACGCACTGTCGCTTGTCGCCTCCGTCAGAATTCTTCCCGTGACCCCTTCAAGGAGACTTCAGATCGAAGCGACAACTGGCACGCGACAACCGACAGGCAACACTGGCATGGACGTCAGCAGTTTTTTTTTCCAGGGAAGAGCAAGGAAGGTATTTTTTCCTGGGGGGCAAATAAGCCACATTTTCTCCAATGTTCCCTCAAAAAACATTGCTTACATTTGAATTTATCATGTTCGTGCATTAATAAACACTTATTATTGTGCCTGAAATGAAATTATATGTGTGAAATATATAATTTGTTTGACTTTCATTTTCTAAAGGGGGCAGGGCGAAAGGTCGAATTGATTACTGAGGGTTCAATTCCAAGCGATACGTATCACTTGTCGCTTGTTACCTATTGTGTTTCGCTTGGTAGCGTTCCAATAAAGAGCTTCGTTTCACACCGTTGCCGCATGATAGGCCGCACAAGCCTTCTTTGATTTCTGAAATCATCAAACAACCCATAAAAGTATGCAAAGTAAAAATTAAGATTCAGCGATTAGGGTAAATGTAATTATTTTCTCAATTCCACAGTGGGGAAAAAACTCCTTAAGTACGGCACTGACTGCGCCGCAGTTAATCCCTTCCTTACTCCGCCGCGAGAGGAACTCTTCCTTTCCCCCTCACCTTCCGAATGCTCTGCGCCGAGACAGATACATGCAAGCTACGCGCTCTCAATTGACGCCGTAAAGCGCGTTTCACAACTATTGCCCAATTCGGTATGGCATGTAGCTGCTTACACACGGGAAGAAATCATGTGACCTACAAGAATTGTGATTGGTTGGACGGGTTTTCAAATATTGATTGGTACCCACAACAGATGCAATTGTATTAAAATTACAACACGTAAATTAGACAGGTGATATTGGTACCAGGTTCCAACAAGAATAGTAACCATTTTTTCGTCAGGAAAACTGCATAAATGATAATTTTCAAAAAACCACGGTGGTATTTGTAATCACATGCATGGTCTCAACATTTTAAAATGAATTTGATTATGCTAATTTATCAAATTATAGTGGTTCCAACAACATATGTACACTCACTCGGGCCTTATAAGACCACGTTTACACGTATGTGTGTGTGTGTGTGTGTGTGTGTGTGTGTGTGTAGGATATGCGCGTGCATCCATTGTGTAAGATGCAAAAACATGAAGGAATCTGATCTTGAGATTGAGCTTTAACCCGAATGCTTAACGGCGAAGGTTATTGATCTGTAAACAAGAGGTGTCGAGGGTTCAATTCCTGGTAGAGTCAATTTTGATTGATTGATTGAGTAAGTGTTTTAAGTCTTCTTTATGCACAGTAAGAAAAATCGGGACTGGTTATAGAGTTTAAGGTGTTGATCCAAACCACTATGTGCCTCCACAGGGTATCGAACTCGGGATCCCTTGGTTACAAGGCGGCGACGGCATTCGATTCAGTACGTAGTCAAATGGAGTGAATGTCATTGGCTCCCATTATATATCCCGATTAGCCTATATGTCCAAGAATAGTATTTGTATAAAAACAATATGACGGGTTTGTTTCGCGTGCGGCGCGGAGAGTGTTTTCCACCCACGATAAAGATAATAGTTTAAATATAAAATGGTTAAAGATTATGTTCTAATCAAGTGGTTCCGGGTTCGATTCCCAATTTTGGCAAAATTCGATATTCAAATCTACTTGTTTAAAAGTCCTGATTAGCGTTTGTGCACAAAGAGCAAATAAACTAAAATGGAAATAGGGTGTAAAAATTAATGCTGTAATCAAAACGCCCCGAGTTCAATTTCTATTGTTGTTAAATTGCCTAATATTTTTTTTATATAAAAGTGTGTGTAATCACTTCAGATTAGCATTTGTGCACGAACAGATATTAAAAAATCAAACAAGATATCTGCCACTTTTGTTTTGTATTCAAGAGGTTCGAGGTTCGAGCACCAATATTTTTTTAAAAAATGATAAAATGTGTGTTACCAGCCCCGATTAGCATTTAAGCACAAAGAGATATGTTTATGTAATGAAGGGGTCGAGGGTTCGATTCCAACTGGATCCATGGTTGGCGTTTAAAACACAGTTCCTATTAACCGAAATGAATAAAGTTTCATTAGTTGTTTTAAAGTCCGCTTTACATACGGATAGGCTAATCGGGACTGGTCCTACAGTTCATAGCGAGATCCGAACAACTATATGCCTTCACCAGGTATCGAACCTGAAACCCCTCTCATTACAATGCAAAGACTTTACCACTACGCCACAAATAATGAAGATAAATAATGTGGAAGAGAAGAAAATATGCCAAATTATATTTTTGTGTAGAACTATCGCACATCTTAACTGAACTAGAAAGCTTCAAATAATTTATTTACTTTTATCTTAATTAGCGTGAAGTTAGTTTACTACACAAATAACAGAAAATATTTAAAAATATATGCAATTTACGTCCTAAAGTCACTAGATCAAATTTATAGCTCATGATTTACTCTGGAAAATAATTTTTGGGGGGCTCGTAGAGTAAGAGGCCGAAGAGATATGTGAACAGAGTCATGTATTTCCCTATATTGGAAGCGTTTCATTTCTTGCGATATTGGTGAGAACGTAATGTATTATGTTTCTGCAGGGTTTTCGTTGACTTGCGTTTCGTGCATAAGATTTTTGTTGTTCTAAAATATATACAGGGTGTCTCATAAGTATTAGCGCGAACTGACGCAGGTGAAAGTACACGCTAATAGAAGCAAAAAAGCATAAGTAAACATGGGTCCGCAAACGAGTCGTTTTCGAGAAAACCGCAAATGTGTGATTACAAGCCGCCACTGACTTCATTGTTTGTAAACGTCGTTCTAGTTAGTAAAATGCTAATAATGTGTGCGAATGTAAGGTTATTAGCCGTCACTGATTGCATTTTGTAAAAACCGTGTACTTTACTCCTTACGCGTTCCGAGGTTTGCTAGAATTGGTCACAAGCATGTATAATTTCTCTATGCTCATTGTATACATTCTGTTTCATTACAACGCCACCTCTCGGAAATGTTCTGTTTTGTAAACAAAGAGCCATCCTCGGAACGCGCAAGGAGTAATGCACTCGGTGTTTACAAAATGCAATCAGTGACGGCTTCTAAGCACACATTCGCACACAATATTAGAATTTTTCCAACTAAGACGAAGTTTACAAACAATGAAGTCAGTGGCGGCCTGTAATCAGACATTCGCGATTATCTCGAAAACGGCTCTTTTGCAGACCCATGTTTACTGAGACTTTTTTGCTTCTATTGTCGTGTACTTTCACCTGCGCCAGTTTGCGCTATTACTTTTGAGACACCCTGTATATGGACACAGTTGCAGTTTTGTTATATCAAATCTGGGTAGGAGTGTGAAGGAAATATAGTTGACTTTCTCTTGATGTCGAAGGTTCAACATTTAAATGAAATAGTGTTGGGAGAAAAAATTGGGAGGAACTGTTCCCCTATGACACTTCCCCCCCATAATCACCGCCATTGTCAATATATTTGACTAATATGATACGGTAAAATACAGATCTAAAACAAGATTAGATGACTCACGACTGCAAGTCGATGACTTCGCCTAATAAATAGTCTAGTACAGAATATTTCCTAGTTGCCTGGTGAAAACATCTTCAATTTCACCATTTCCAGATTCCAGTACATACAGATGTGCACTTGCAGCACAGGCGTTGCCCCTAATGCAGCAAAGATAGATCATATGTTTAACTGATTGAAGATGTAAACTCCACTTCCAGATATGCTCGGCTTTAATGAAATTCCGAACATCCTAATTTATAAACTCAAAAAATCACAGCAACTTGAACATATTTAAGAAACCCATTTTGTCAACTATTAATTAGTGGTCATTACTTTTCACATTGCAAGTTATTGTATATTATGTAAATGATAGGGGTAGATTCAAGAGAAAATAATTTCATTCGAGACTCACTTATCTTTTGTTACAGATTGAACCACTAGGTACTTTCCCATGTTTTAAGCTGTCATAGACTCCCGACGAGCCGATAAAATGTTCTTGTAAGCTGAATAGGATCGAAATATATGACCAGAAATAAGTAACATATTTCTATAAATAACAGTTCCCGTATCTTTGTCTTCAGCCGGTCTTTCGACTTGGCAGCCAACATTAGGTGACCGTAAGCACTATGCGTCTCACCGATTAGAAGATATGATATCACATAAGATACACATTTTCTTCATCATATTTCGGAGATCAATAATATATGAGAAGGGATCAAGAGAAAAATTAATACCCAAATATGTTGTTTCGTGTAAAGTAAATCAGCAAATATGTAACATGTGTAATGTCCTGGCAGATATGTAAAAATATGTAACATGAAAGTATGCAAAATCATGTCAGTTATATATTTCGTTGACATTTTCCTGTTCAAGTTATGTATCTAGAAAGGAATAGAATATGCAATTACATACAAATCCGGGCTAGAGTCATTATATATATATATACACACACACAATATGATTTTGGCTGCAAGTAAAACTCGTAGGATTAGGAATAAGGAATGAATACTTGGCACTCAACTGATGATTTATTAGTTGTTCCTTCAAATAACAGAGATACTATGCAAAATGAAGTAACAGTCCTTTCTCATGGTCTCAATATTAAACTACTACATTGTAAGGCGATAAACTTAGCGATATCCATTTCACTATTAGCTTTGAATAAACTACATCTTGGGGCAATACGTGGGTTGTAAGGTTTGTCTTCGCTATCAAATTAAATCCAACTTGTACCATTAAGAGCCATCGCAAAACAAGAATGTTTCTTCTTGTTTTCAAAAGTCAAATTTCGCAGAAACGAACTGAATCATTTGCAGACCGTTTGACGCAAATATATCCCAAAATGTGAATAAGTGGAATCTACTTTTATGAGAAGTGTGACAATGAACGAGATCAGATGACTAGATATCCACAAGAATATTTCATAAGCAATGGCAGTTTGTGAACATCTAGTGCAATGTAATTAGCTCAGAGTAAATGTGTTCTGCCAAAACACATTTAGCCCCCCCCTTATTTTTATACATCTACACCGTACGATTTATATACAGTTTTGAAATAAATTTGACTTGACTCAATATCTTCCCAATGTGATTTGAACAAGAATAATAGATATAAAGAATTACATATTTTTAACCTCATAATTTCTCAAAATTACGATAATTTGAAATTTACTTTCTGCTATATCAATATATATATATATTTCTAATATATTATTTCTTTGAAAAGGAAATGTATTAAGTATGAATTGTGCCTGAAACATTTATGATTGTGCCTAATATTACGTCACAATTAACGTTTATATATACAAGTATATATGACATCCAAGTAAAAGAAATGATCTCTGATATTTCTTGCTTTGATAAAGCTTTCTGCGTGTGTTAAAACCTTTTCTCATAATGATGCATATTCTTTCATCTCCAAAGTCATTAGTTATTTCTCTGGAGACAAATTCTTTATTTGCACGCCATTAACATAATTAGCAGAAACAATTACATCTGATAGTTATGGCCTGAGCAAAACAATCCTCATGCTTCAATTACCTTCAGGTTACCTGTTTCCCGGGGGGAAATCATAATTATGACTTGAGTTGTAAGAGTGGGTAAACTGTATCCACTTTGTAGCCTTAGCAGTGAGTTCATTTCAGTAACAGCCAGTCGAGTAGTTGTTATCTCCTTAATGGTTCCATCTACTTATTGTTAAATGATGTTATACTGTGCCTTCACATGATTAGAATTATGCACATTGTCCATGTGTGTACGTACTGTGCGTGTATGTGTATATGTAAACACACACTCACAGTAACTCACACACACATACACCCCGCACATAATGATTGATTGATTTGCTATATTTTTACTTCGCTTTTGTGCCATTTTGTGGCTAATTTACGAAGATGGGGATGAGTGATGATGTGATCAATTTCATGAATCGAAACTCACAAACATTCATTTAGGGGCGGGAATTCGAACTAGGGATATCTGGCGTGGTAGGACGTTATGCTAAACACTCCGCCAAGGGGAGTGACCTCACACACACATTTTATATATGTGTGCTATGTGTGTGTGTGTGTGTGTGTGTGTGTGTGTGTGTGGGTGTGTGTGGGTGTGTGTGTGTAGGATATGCGCGTGCATCCATTGTGTAAGATGCAAAAACATGAAGGAATCTGATCTTGAGATTGAGCTTTAACCCGAATGCTTAACGGCGAAGGTTATTGATCTGTAAACAAGAGGTGTCGAGGGTTCAATTCCTGGTAGAGTCAATTTTGATTGATTGATTGAGTAAGTGTTTTAAGTCTTCTTTATGCACAGTAAGAAAAATCGGGACTGGTTATAGAGTTTAAGGTGTTGATCCAAACCACTATGTGCCTCCACAGGGTATCGAACTCGGGATCCCTTGGTTACAAGGCGGCGACGGCATTCGATTCAGTACGTAGTCAAATGGAGTGAATGTCATTGGCTCCCATTATATATCCCGATTAGCCTATATGTCCAAGAATAGTATTTGTATAAAAACAATATGACGGGTTTGTTTCGCGTGCGGCGCGGAGAGTGTTTTCCACCCACGATAAAGATAATAGTTTAAATATAAAATGGTTAAAGATTATGTTCTAATCAAGTGGTTCCGGGTTCGATTCCCAATTTTGGCAAAATTCGATATTCAAATCTACTTGTTTAAAAGTCCTGATTAGCGTTTGTGCACAAAGAGCAAATAAACTAAAATGGAAATAGGGTGTAAAAATTAATGCTGTAATCAAAACGCCCCGAGTTCAATTTCTATTGTTGTTAAATTGCCTAATATTTTTTTTATATAAAAGTGTGTGTAATCACTTCAGATTAGCATTTGTGCACGAACAGATATTAAAAAATCAAACAAGATATCTGCCACTTTTGTTTTGTATTCAAGAGGTTCGAGGTTCGAGCACCAATATTTTTTTAAAAAATGATAAAATGTGTGTTACCAGCCCCGATTAGCATTTAAGCACAAAGAGATATGTTTATGTAATGAAGGGGTCGAGGGTTCGATTCCAACTGGATCCATGGTTGGCGTTTAAAACACAGTTCCTATTAACCGAAATGAATAAAGTTTCATTAGTTGTTTTAAAGTCCGCTTTACATACGGATAGGCTAATCGGGACTGGTCCTACAGTTCATAGCGAGATCCGAACAACTATATGCCTTCACCAGGTATCGAACCTGAAACCCCTCTCATTACAATGCAAAGACTTTACCACTACGCCACAAATAATGAAGATAAATAATGTGGAAGAGAAGAAAATATGCCAAATTATATTTTTGTGTAGAACTATCGCACATCTTAACTGAACTAGAAAGCTTCAAATAATTTATTTACTTTTATCTTAATTAGCGTGAAGTTAGTTTACTACACAAATAACAGAAAATATTTAAAAATATATGCAATTTACGTCCTAAAGTCACTAGATCAAATTTATAGCTCATGATTTACTCTGGAAAATAATTTTTGGGGGGCTCGTAGAGTAAGAGGCCGAAGAGATATGTGAACAGAGTCATGTATTTCCCTATATTGGAAGCGTTTCATTTCTTGCGATATTGGTGAGAACGTAATGTATTATGTTTCTGCAGGGTTTTCGTTGACTTGCGTTTCGTGCATAAGATTTTTGTTGTTCTAAAATATATACAGGGTGTCTCATAAGTATTAGCGCGAACTGACGCAGGTGAAAGTACACGCTAATAGAAGCAAAAAAGCATAAGTAAACATGGGTCCGCAAACGAGTCGTTTTCGAGAAAACCGCAAATGTGTGATTACAAGCCGCCACTGACTTCATTGTTTGTAAACGTCGTTCTAGTTAGTAAAATGCTAATAATGTGTGCGAATGTAAGGTTATTAGCCGTCACTGATTGCATTTTGTAAAAACCGTGTACTTTACTCCTTACGCGTTCCGAGGTTTGCTAGAATTGGTCACAAGCATGTATAATTTCTCTATGCTCATTGTATACATTCTGTTTCATTACAACGCCACCTCTCGGAAATGTTCTGTTTTGTAAACAAAGAGCCATCCTCGGAACGCGCAAGGAGTAATGCACTCGGTGTTTACAAAATGCAATCAGTGACGGCTTCTAAGCACACATTCGCACACAATATTAGAATTTTTCCAACTAAGACGACGTTTACAAACAATGAAGTCAGTGGCGGCCTGTAATCAGACATTCGCGATTATCTCGAAAACGGCTCTTTTGCAGACCCATGTTTACTGAGACTTTTACTCAAATATAAATAAATCCTAAAAAAATAACCCTATTTTTAATCCTTTTGAGATTTAATAGTTCTTTTGCTTCTATTGTCGTGTACTTTCACCTGCGCCAGTTTGCGCTATTACTTTTGAGACACCCTGTATATGGACACAGTTGCAGTTTTGTTATATCAAATCTGGGTAGGAGTGTGAAGGAAATATAGTTGACTTTCTCTTGATGTCGAAGGTTCAACATTTAAATGAAATAGTGTTGGGAGAAAAAATTGGGAGGAACTGTTCCCCTATGACACTTCCCCCCCATAATCACCGCCATTGTCAATATATTTGACTAATATGATACGGTAAAATACAGATCTAAAACAAGATTAGATGACTCACGACTGCAAGTCGATGACTTCGCCTAATAAATAGTCTAGTACAGAATATTTCCTAGTTGCCTGGTGAAAACATCTTCAATTTCACCATTTCCAGATTCCAGTACATACAGATGTGCACTTGCAGCACAGGCGTTGCCCCTAATGCAGCAAAGATAGATCATATGTTTAACTGATTGAAGATGTAAACTCCACTTCCAGATATGCTCGGCTTTAATGAAATTCCGAACATCCTAATTTATAAACTCAAAAAATCACAGCAACTTGAACATATTTAAGAAACCCATTTTGTCAACTATTAATTAGTGGTCATTACTTTTCACATTGCAAGTTATTGTATATTATGTAAATGATAGGGGTAGATTCAAGAGAAAATAATTTCATTCGAGACTCACTTATCTTTTGTTACAGATTGAACCACTAGGTACTTTCCCATGTTTTAAGCTGTCATAGACTCCCGACGAGCCGATAAAATGTTCTTGTAAGCTGAATAGGATCGAAATATATGACCAGAAATAAGTAACATATTTCTATAAATAACAGTTCCCGTATCTTTGTCTTCAGCCGGTCTTTCGACTTGGCAGCCAACATTAGGTGACCGTAAGCACTATGCGTCTCACCGATTAGAAGATATGATATCACATAAGATACACATTTTCTTCATCATATTTCGGAGATCAATAATATATGAGAAGGGATCAAGAGAAAAATTAATACCCAAATATGTTGTTTCGTGTAAAGTAAATCAGCAAATATGTAACATGTGTAATGTCCTGGCAGATATGTAAAAATATGTAACATGAAAGTATGCAAAATCATGTCAGTTATATATTTCGTTGACATTTTCCTGTTCAAGTTATGTATCTAGAAAGGAATAGAATATGCAATTACATACAAATCCGGGCTAGAGTCATTATATATATATATACACACACACAATATGATTTTGGCTGCAAGTAAAACTCGTAGGATTAGGAATAAGGAATGAATACTTGGCACTCAACTGATGATTTATTAGTTGTTCCTTCAAATAACAGAGATACTATGCAAAATGAAGTAACAGTCCTTTCTCATGGTCTCAATATTAAACTACTACATTGTAAGGCGATAAACTTAGCGATATCCATTTCACTATTAGCTTTGAATAAACTACATCTTGGGGCAATACGTGGGTTGTAAGGTTTGTCTTCGCTATCAAATTAAATCCAACTTGTACCATTAAGAGCCATCGCAAAACAAGAATGTTTCTTCTTGTTTTCAAAAGTCAAATTTCGCAGAAACGAACTGAATCATTTGCAGACCGTTTGACGCAAATATATCCCAAAATGTGAATAAGTGGAATCTACTTTTATGAGAAGTGTGACAATGAACGAGATCAGATGACTAGATATCCACAAGAATATTTCATAAGCAATGGCAGTTTGTGAACATCTAGTGCAATGTAATTAGCTCAGAGTAAATGTGTTCTGCCAAAACACATTTAGCCCCCCCCTTATTTTTATACATCTACACCGTACGATTTATATACAGTTTTGAAATAAATTTGACTTGACTCAATATCTTCCCAATGTGATTTGAACAAGAATAATAGATATAAAGAATTACATATTTTTAACCTCATAATTTCTCAAAATTACGATAATTTGAAATTTACTTTCTGCTATATCAATATATATATATATTTCTAATATATTATTTCTTTGAAAAGGAAATGTATTAAGTATGAATTGTGCCTGAAACATTTATGATTGTGCCTAATATTACGTCACAATTAACGTTTATATATACAAGTATATATGACATCCAAGTAAAAGAAATGATCTCTGATATTTCTTGCTTTGATAAAGCTTTCTGCGTGTGTTAAAACCTTTTCTCATAATGATGCATATTCTTTCATCTCCAAAGTCATTAGTTATTTCTCTGGAGACAAATTCTTTATTTGCACGCCATTAACATAATTAGCAGAAACAATTACATCTGATAGTTATGGCCTGAGCAAAACAATCCTCATGCTTCAATTACCTTCAGGTTACCTGTTTCCCGGGGGGAAATCATAATTATGACTTGAGTTGTAAGAGTGGGTAAACTGTATCCACTTTGTAGCCTTAGCAGTGAGTTCATTTCAGTAACAGCCAGTCGAGTAGTTGTTATCTCCTTAATGGTTCCATCTACTTATTGTTAAATGATGTTATACTGTGCCTTCACATGATTAGAATTATGCACATTGTCCATGTGTGTACGTACTGTGCGTGTATGTGTATATGTAAACACACACTCACAGTAACTCACACACACATACACCCCGCACATAATGATTGATTGATTTGCTATATTTTTACTTCGCTTTTGTGCCATTTTGTGGCTAATTTACGAAGATGGGGATGAGTGATGATGTGATCAATTTCATGAATCGAAACTCACAAACATTCATTTAGGGGCGGGAATTCGAACTAGGGATATCTGGCGTGGTAGGACGTTATGCTAAACACTCCGCCAAGGGGAGTGACCTCACACACACATTTTATATATGTGTGCTATGTGTGTGTGTGTGTGTGTGTGTGTGTGTGTGTGTGGGTGTGTGTGGGTGTGTGTGTGTAGGATATGCGCGTGCATCCATTGTGTAAGATGCAAAAACATGAAGGAATCTGATCTTGAGATTGAGCTTTAACCCGAATGCTTAACGGCGAAGGTTATTGATCTGTAAACAAGAGGTGTCGAGGGTTCAATTCCTGGTAGAGTCAATTTTGATTGATTGATTGAGTAAGTGTTTTAAGTCTTCTTTATGCACAGTAAGAAAAATCGGGACTGGTTATAGAGTTTAAGGTGTTGATCCAAACCACTATGTGCCTCCACAGGGTATCGAACTCGGGATCCCTTGGTTACAAGGCGGCGACGGCATTCGATTCAGTACGTAGTCAAATGGAGTGAATGTCATTGGCTCCCATTATATATCCCGATTAGCCTATATGTCCAAGAATAGTATTTGTATAAAAACAATATGACGGGTTTGTTTCGCGTGCGGCGCGGAGAGTGTTTTCCACCCACGATAAAGATAATAGTTTACATATAAAATGGTTAAAGATTATGTTCTAATCAAGTGGTTCCGGGTTCGATTCCCAATTTTGGCAAAATTCGATATTCAAATCTACTTGTTTAAAGTCCTGATTAGCGTTTGTGCACAAAGAGCAAATAAACTAAAATGGAAATAGGGTGTAAAAATTAATGCTGTAATCAAAACGCCCCGAGTTCAATTTCTATTGTTGTTAAATTGCCTAATATTTTTTTTATATAAAAATCACTTCAGATTAGCATTTGTGCACGAACAGATATTAAAAAATCAAACAAGATATCTGCTACTTTTGTTTTGTATTCAAGAGGTTCGAGGTTCGAGCACCAATGTTGGCAAATTAACTAATCATATTTTTTAAAAGAGATAAAATGTGTGTTACCAGCCCCGATTAGCATTTAAGCACAAAGAGATATGTTGATGTAATGAAGGGGTCGAGGGTTCGATTCCAACTGGATCCATGGTTGGCGTTTATAACACAGTTCCTATTAACCGAAATGAATAAAGTTTCATTAGTTGTTTCAAAGTCCGCTTTACATACGGATAGGCTAATCGGGACTGGTCCTACAGTTCATAGCGAGATCCGAACAACTATATGCTTTCACCGGGTATCGAACCCGAAACCCCTTTCATTACAAAGCAAAGACTTTACCACTACGCCATAACATAAAGCGAGAAATAGAATCGAAACCATTTTTACCTTCACTATTTAAGTTTACTTATTTCGATGCGCATATCCTCTAACGTTTCTCTCTGAGTACTCTACTGGACACATTAGCCGTCATTCTGATTTATTCCAATATATTCTACTTTCAGATAGGCTATTTGGAACAGAACCTACAGTTTAAACTGTGATCGGAATCATTGTGCAATTTGCCAAAAAGGAATTGAACCAGGGATCCTTTAATTACAAATCACCAATGTGGAGGCCAAGAAATTCAAAAAGAGAAAGTGAATTGAACAGAGATGGAGACCGACTTCTGAGTGAAAATGATAAAATACGGAAAATAACAAATCGTTAAAACAGAAATTTAACCCGGGATCTTATTATTAGCAATCATCAGTGTTAACCAACTTGCTAAAGCCAAGCTATGTATTAACTTGCAGTGACAACAGGAATAGGATCCATTTTTATTTTTTACTTTTGACTTCCCCAAATTGCTAAATGTGTAACCATTAAATTTTCTCTTTAGTCAGCCACTGGATATGCCGATCGCGATATTGATTCTTTCAATTTTATTTATTCTAATAGTGAGAAGTTATGACTGAATGTACAGTTAAAATTTGAGCCAGTTTTTTTTTTGTGTGCAGTTTGCCTCAACAAGGATTCACACATGGTATGTCATTATTAGGCAACAACATTAAATATTTTCTTTGCATATACCCAAATCTATTATTTCGTGAGAAATAGAATATAAGTGGGGAATCGAACTCGGGTCCACATATTGCAAGGCATTAATCTTAACAATAAGTCTGTTGAGGAAACTATAGGTCAACAGGCACGGTTTTTTTTGACCTGGTACCTCAAATAAGTTCTTGTCGCTTGGTACAGGTAGCTCTTTGTAGAAAGCCCCACAAGGGCATCAACCTGGCTACCATCTGTGGGGGCCTATTATGTTTTAAGTTGAGAAGGGCAAGAGGTCTCTTGTACAGTGCATCCTTGCACGGAAAAACCAACATGTAAACTATTCGCTCACTACATTTTTAAATTGCATAAGATAATACGATATTAGAACTAACAATAAAGAAAGATATACAAAGGCTTCATTATTATATGTCCAAGCTTCATTCACAACAACTGAAGCAAATTAATGATTTTTAGTTTTGTTTTTACACTGACAGGTTTGACGATAAAAATAGTTTTACATTTGCATATAATATATAAGATAAAGTATGCTGAATTTCTTTAAGTATCCAGATTTTATCTTGACCAAATCAGAGATATATTATTACTGAGAATAGTATTAACTTAATTCATTAATTTTATTCCAATGCATTAAGAAAAAGCAAAGCACACGGTTATAATCTATCACCGACCATAACAATGGCTAATTATACCTTTGATAGAGTGGATGCCTTTATCTACCTGGGTTCTGTCGTGACATATGAAAATGATTCACAGGAGGAAGTAAAGGCACGACTTATAGCAGCGAATAGGGCCTATTATGGATTACAGAGACATTTTAAGAGCACCATATTGTCCAGAACAACTAAGTTAACACTTTACAAGACACTGATAAGACCTGTATTGACCTATGCTGCGGAAACTTGGACCAGTTCATGGAAAGATGAACAGCTGGTAGAGACCTTTGAAGGAAATATATTACGAAGAATATTGGGACCAGTATGTGAGAATGGAAAAGGGAGAAAGCGATTTAATAAGGAGCTCTACGACTTATATCAAGAACCAACAGTTATTGGTGTAATAAAGGCGGCTAGATTAAGATGGGCAGGTCATGTGTTGCGCATGAGTGATAGTGAACCTGCAAAGAGAGTGATGTTTTATAGCCCAGGTGGACAAAGTAAGCGAGGAAGGCCTAAATTCAGATGGGTGGATGGAGTGGATGAGGATGTTCAGAAGCTCCAGTATAGAAATTGGAAAGTTGTGGCAATAGGTAGAGATAGATGGACAGAGGAGGCCAAGGTTCAGCAGTGGACTGTAGCGCCATAAGAAGAACAAGAATTGAAAGAATAACCTTTTCTGTTTTCTTTTTTTTTTGAATCCATATGGTAAAGTTCCGAGACTTGATACACATCTTTTTCTTTTGGTATATACCACCTGAAAAACTCTTGTTTCCGATTTGCTAACAACGGAATGTTATTTTGTGCGGATAATTTTGTTCGAGGTGAGTAAAATTAATGGTGAGGTGTTGCTTAGAATAGCATCAGTCAGTCATTCGAAATTGATTGTACTGCTGTTTTTATTATTTAGACATAAGTAGTATAAACCTATTGGTTCTACGCCACCCTTGAAGGTATGCCTAGTATTTAACCTCAGTTGTGACATATTTTGATGATTTTGATGATTTTTACGGAGTTTATTGCGTTCGACGATGTTAAAGCCCTATTTTGTGCTCAATCTTATTTTTGGAGCCTCGCCTTTGTAGGTATGCCTGAACTTACGTGATATAACTTAACCTATTCACTTTTTTACAGCATTTTACGGGTTAAAAAACCTACAAAGTGTAAAATCGTTGTTTCTATGTTAACCTTGTACGTGGACCATCAGCGTAAACGGCTACGATGAATTTTTTGTTGATTTTATAGCATTTGACGATGTTCTAGCCCTATTTTTTGCTCAATCTTATTTTGAGACCTTATTTTTGTAGGTGGAGCCCTCAACGTAAACGCCTACGATGCATTTGGGGGCCTTATTTTTTTTGTAGGTGGAGGCCCTCAGCGAAAACGGCTACGATGTATTTTTTATGATGTGCGAGCCCCCCCTTTCACGATGTATGTCGTGGCCTTTTGCAATGGGTTCAATGCCCCCATTACATTTGGAGGGGGTCACAGTGGCGGCTCGCAGTGTTGAAAACGTACTCCACAAAATTGTTTTCCTTCAGCAAGAATTGTTTTCCTTCAGCCCATAGTTTATGAATTACAAAACATCTTAGAAATTACATCTTGAAATTTTAAACTAAAATAACTCGGAACTTCTAATTTTTTATCGAATGCTATTAAAATTTTCGAATTTGTGTCAAAACTAAGCCAGCAAATCAAGTTTCTTAAAAAAATAAAAAATATATATATTTCCGATACTTGAGGGGATGGAATTAATTTTGTTTGCTAGTCGAGAAGTTTTTTGTCAAACTCTATCCAACAAACCTATAATTATCATCCTAGCTCAATTAGGAGCCAAGAAAATCAATGTCTTACAAAACGTCTTAAGATATTTGTCTTAAGAAAATGTTCTCGATAGACCGGAAGTAACATCTTGACAGACCTGAAGTCGACTTTGTTAAAGATTAAGATATTTGTCTTAAGACATTTTATAAGACGTTGAGTATCTCGACTCCTATGGGACCATGTAACTTTGGTGCTTTTCGAACATGTTCACCCACCTTAGAACCTTCACAGATAAAAAAGTAAAGTTTCCCCTGTGCACATGTATAAATTTAAACTTCAACCCACCAACATCCCCTTTATCATACTGATTTCTTTACCTTCCCAATTTTTTTTTAAACCCTCCATTTACACCTCCACTGTAGTCCTCATGGTAAGTGAATTGGGCAATAAAATTCAGTCAGTTATTTCATTTGCACATAGCTGCTTTTTTTCCGTTTTTAGAGATATTTGATATTTCAAGTGACCAAAAAAAACAGAGCCATCTATGTGCAAATGTTGGAACTCGATGGATTCTTGAGGGGGACAAATCATTTTTTTCAGTACGTCAACATTTTTAACTCTTTTTGCCAGTGAATGGGTTAGGTGACTTTCATTCCGAGACGAGGCGAGGTAGAGAGCAGACGTGTCTAGCGAGCGCTCCCCGAACATTCGTCAAGTAGAGTAGAATCAACACGCGGAATTTACTTTCTACAGACAGGTGAATATATTAAAGCAGAGCGAGAATCTCTTTTGCAGTGAAGTTAAGTGAACGTATGTAATTTCTCAGACATGCCGGTCAAAAGGTTAAACACCTTGCATTTTTCCTTTGCAAGAGTGCAGCAAAGACCGACCACGCTCGCCATTCACGAATGGCTGAGAGATGTAGTGAAATTGCGCGTTGCCGATGTTTTGAGTATTGAAGTAGACTTCGTAAAACACCAAGTGTTTGTTAAGGTAAGCACCGAACAATTTTGCAAGAAAATAATAGCACGTAGTACGGGAACTTTCGTATTCTCAGATGACACGGGAGGATATGATATTCCAGTACACAGAGCAGACAAACCTGTTACAATCGTTCGTATTCATCTAGTTGCCATGGAATTACCAGAAAGTGCCATAACAACTGAATTGTCTAAATAGGGAATATTACAAACTGTACGTGATGAAGTGTATTCCACCTCCCTCCCCTATCCAGTCAGAAAGGGCAGGAAGATAGTTCGTATCTATCTACAAAAACCGGTGCCATCTTATATTATGTTAAATGAAGAACGTTATTGGACTACGTATGAAGGGCAACCCAAACTCTGTTTTAGATGTAATGCACAGGACCATTTATATCATGAGTGCCAGCATAGGATGGCAAGGTCGACACGTACTACAGGACACGCTGCAGCGGTGGTTAATATACTCCCCGGTTCTTCACACCCTCATACGGAATCAACTGCTCAAGACCAGAATACCAGAACCATTTTACCAGTTCCGGCATACCGAGAGGCTACACCAGAGGACCACAAGGAACAACACGAGGATATGGAAGTCACTGAATACAACGAGCCCAAGGCAAGTACTACGATTCCAAAATCACCACAGTTAAATCAGCAAGAAGATAATGCAAGTGATGGTAACAAGGAAAGTGTGCACGAAAGTGCAAGTGAAAGTGTAAGTGGAAACGAATCCATAGTGCCTATTACTCTATTCGAATTCCCGAATCAAGACCCCCAAATCCCTACAAGTTCAATGTTCGCAGACGCAGAATTTCCAGAACCTACCCCCCCCCAAAACCCCGCTCACGATCCGCCAGGAAAGCGAAGAAAAATGCTACAAACCATATGACCTTACGTCCGAAGAAACAAATAAAGGATGAAGTGGTAAGTACAGAAGTAGAAGTTCAGCTTAAGTCCAGTTGTGAAAACCCTATTCAACCGACCCCTTTTTTAGGAAAAGAAGAAAAAAGTTTAGAACTAATAGGGGAAGGGCCCATAAACCAAGTGACACAGTAATGCGTACAGTTCTTGTCTCAGGTAGTGACGAAGAGATATGAGTGAGTCTGCCCAGCGTCAAAAGTGGAGAAATTGCGAAGCGTAAAGTACTAACAATTATTAATGCAGTGCATAAATCACATCCTTACATCCATAATGTATATATTCACATTCGCAATAAATAACCTTAACAAATTACGAAGTCAGAATAAACTAATGGCGTTAAAATATTTTTTGGCACAGTCGGATATTGATATAGCCTTCCTACAAGAGGTAGGGATTGACAATTTTTCATTCTTGGCAAGGTACAATGTTCATAATAATTTTACTGCCACATATCAAGGCACAGCAATAGCGGTGCATCAAAGAATTGATTTACATAATGTTACCCTCCACCCATCAGGAAGACTAATAAGTGCGGAATTAGGTCCTTTGTTTTTATGCAATGTATACACGCCTTCAGGAAGTCATAATAAGCATGAACGAGAACACTTTTTTTCTACCATCCTAAGTCCAGAACTAACATCGCATACATTAAATGCGTTAGTGGCAGGTGACTTTAATTCCGTCCTAGATAGGCAAGACCAGCAACCTGGTTATAATATTTCCCGGGCACTCTATGAATTAACAAAAGGTTTGCAGTTACAAGATGCATGGAGTTGTAAACATAGAGACCAACCAGGATTTAAACATTTTACAACTCAAATTTCTGCCCTCAGACTTTTATCAAACCTTTTGGAATCTAATTGCGGACGTTTTCACGCAATGGGTTAATGATGTATAACAGAGTGGGAAAATAGGGTCCTCAAGTCGAACAGGAATAGTGGTTTCAAAAAACCGAAACCTAAACTGGTTACTGACTACCGCCCGATTGCAATTATAAGTAGCGATATTAAGATTATCAGCAGATGCATAAACATCCGCATAATTCCTCACATGCATAAACTAATAGGGGACACACAATATGCATGTAATCCTCAAAGAACAATTCATCATTTATTACAAACTATACGTGATGTAATTATTACAACACAAAACCAGCAAGTCAACAAAGCAATTTTATCAGTGGATTTCTCACAGGCTTATGATAGAGTTAGTCATAAATATATGTACAGTGTTTTAAGGTCTTTTGGTTTCGGAGATACCTTTATAAAATGGATACAAATTTTGTACGGAGACACTAAGTTAAAATCTAAAACTTAATGGGAGTCTTACGAAAACATTTCAAATGAAACGAGGTGTTTTACAAGGAAGTTTACTCAGTAGTGCATTATATGTATTAACACTGGTTCCCTTACTTAAAAGATTACAAGAAATAAATGAAGGCATTTCTGTCATCTCAAAAACGATTAAAGTTAGTAGTTATATGGATGACATTACGTTATTGTTAAATATCGAAAGGGATTTGGAGAATTCACAAAAGTACTTAAAATATTTCGAAAATGTCTCATGTACAAAGCTAAATTCAAACAAAACGTTTTTGTTACCTTTGGGAGTCAACAATTTGTTTCGTAATAACACTAGTGTACGTGTAGCACAGAAAGTGAAAATACTAGGTATACATTTTTATACAAATATCCGAGATACCATCGAAGATAATAGTCGGTTAGTGACCGGAAAAGTGATATATACTTTACGTGCAAATCTACTCAGGTTTCTTTATTTGAAATCGCGAGTGAGATACGTAAACATCTACGCTTTATCGAAGCTTTGGTACCTATCCAAGACATTGACCTTGTCAGCGAAGCTAACAGCTACGGTAAAGCAACAGGTTGGCAAATTTCTTTGGCATGACTCGGTGTTCCGCGTGGCCATGAGCGAGCTATATCTCCCGGAAAAGGGGGGAGGTATGAACTTAAAGAGTGTGGCGATACAATCAAGAGCTCTATTTATTCAAAGCGGTCTTTCAGCGATATATTCTCCAATTGACTCCACTACGCAACAAATAATATATACAGTGTTAAAAGATGTACCATTAACAGCACCAATGGATATAAAAATTATTCCCAGAGAATTAATGTTTTATACAGAGATCGCTATTCATACATTTTATAGAACTGTGCAACATGCTTATGACAGTCCTTCTGTCAGACAGATTTACAGAGAGCAACTTAACGCAAATATAATAACGTTCGAATCGAAAGAGAAAATACCAAATGCAATTGGAAACAAATATGGAACAATATAACGGCGAAACATCTAACGAACAAGGCATTATGTATATGTTACAAAGTGATTCAACAAGTAATTGTAACGGCAGATAGATGTCATAAGTATGATTTCAGTAATTCTCCAAATTGTTATAATTGTCATGTTACAGATTCGATTATCCATAAGATAACAGAATGTAAGAAAGCAGCCACAGCTTGGTCAAAATTAAGAGCAATGCTCAGTAGAATTTGTCCCACTTCACCAAACCAAGTATCAGCAAAAGACATTATCTTACCAGAGTTTCATTTGTTCCAAACTACAAAGCAAAAATCAGTTCAGTGGTTAATAGCACAATACCTATTGTTTTTATTTCCTCTGGGAAAGAATTATAATTACATGGATTTTTGACTAACTATAATACAAGAATATGAACAAATGTCTTTAGATTATAGAAAATTACATTATGCCAACTTTTTAAATGTAATAATTGACTCAGATACCTGTAAGAATTGTAAAGATTTACTGTAATTGTTTGATTTAAAATGGAATTAAAAAAAACTTACACCGACGAAGGCCTTCGAGCAATTCGAACTTAGGTTATGCCGGCGTAATTCGCTAAAATATCTTTAAATTTGCATATTTCTTATACCGCCGTATCTTGTTCTATTAGACCTCTTCAAGAAAATAGCCAATTATTGAAAATTAATTGAGCAAAAACAGCAAAAGAGGTGCTAATAGGGGCAAGCATACAGTGATATGAGAATATACGAATTGTCGGTTTCTTCGATTCAGACAGATGGATCGAATTGAAACTGGGATATTTTGCATTGTTTGCAGCTTCTTGCAAAAAACCAAACCGATGAACTTTTTGACATCAGAGGAACAAAAAATATTTGATGAAACTGTCGAGTGTCCAGTGTGCAATAAATACTTCACAAACGAGAATCGTAAAGTGAAACCATTCGCACACAGACGGTCGTTTCATCAGCGAAATCTGTAATGATTGCAACCTCAAGACTCAAAAGCCAAAATTTGTCCCCATCTCTTTTCATAATGGATCGAATTACGATTTCCCTCTCTTAATTCAGAAACCTGGATATGACACACACAAAAATGATATTCTTGCTCAAAATGAAGAACGATACATTTCTATAAGTAAGAAAGTTAAGATTTCGGGTACAAATGAAACCATGGAGATGAGGTTTCTTGACTCGTTCAGATTTCTCTCTGCAAGTTAAAACGCTCTAGCAAGTAAACTCTGTGAAGATAATTTCAAAATTACGAAAGCTAGTTTTCCCAACATAGATATAAAACTGATTAGAAGTAAAGGGATTTATCCGTATGAATATGCAGACAATGAATCTAAATTTAATGACGACACTCTCCCTCCTCAAAAAGAATTCTTCAGTAAACTGAGAAAAACAGGAATTACGGACATATAATACGAACATGCACAACTGATGTTGGATAAACTAGAATGTAAAACATTCGGAGATTATCACAACGCATACTTGAAATTATACGTAACAATATTTGCGGATGTTTTTCAAGCATTCAGGAAAACGTCAATATCTTTTTACAAGTTGGACCCTGCGCATTTCTTCAGCCTCCCGGGATTAGCGTGGTCTGCATTATTGTTGCAAAATAAAATTAAAGTAGTGTATATTGGCCGGTTCTACGCAATACTTAGTAGGTATGCCTTTTTTTTATCAATCGAATATAAGTTTTTGACATATTTTGACAATTTTTTGTCGATGTTTTAGCGTTTAGCGATGTTTTAGTACAAATTTTCACTATACTCATTACTCATACTTGGTAGGTATATTATGATCTTGACCAAACGACCACAAAAAGTTGAAAAACTTATTTTCTCTCCCTGTTTCGTGCCTCATTTATTACGCTGACGACGTTTCACGGGCGCAAAAAGGCAGTGATGAGTGAAAGATGAGCTCTCATCCTCTCATCCTCTCATCCTCTCATCTTCTCATCTTCTCATCCTCTCATCTTCTCATCTTCTCATCCTCCAAAATGTTTGTAGATCGTGACCTTTGTAAACCTCTCTCTCGAGAACGATGTGCCACACACACACATACACACATACATACATACACACATACACACATACACACATACACTTATTTTCTCTCTACGTTCCGTGCCTTATTTATTACGCTGGCGATGTTTCAGGGCGCAGTAAAGCAGTGATGAGTGAAAGATGAGCTCTCATCTTGTCATCTTCTTATTCTCTTAATTTTGAAGGACCAAATGTTTGTAGATCGTGACCTTTGTAAACCTCTCTCTCGGGGAACGATGTGGCACACACATACACACGCGCGCGCGTGTATCATTTTCTCTCCCTGTTCCGCGCCTCATTTATTGCGCTGACGATGTTTCACGGGCGCAGAAAAGCAGTGATGAGCTCTCATCCTCTCATCCTCTCATCCTCTCATCTTCTCATCCTCTCATCCTCTCATCTTCTTATTCTCTCCACCTTCAGAACATTGTCGTCAACATTAGAGATGAAGTTGGAGTGCTGGAATCAACGGGAACAAATGTTTGTAGATCGTGACCTTCGTAAACCTCTCTCTTGGGGGAAGGATGTGGCATATACACACGCGCGCGCGTGCGCGTATGCCTTTTATTATTTCCGTATTGTAACACAAAACAAACAAACAAAATAATAATTGTTGTTTTTTAGGATACCTGGCCCCTATAACCTCGCCAGGGTGCGTGGTGCCCAACCAAAAAGTAAAAAAGGTTCTAATGGCTGCGGTTATAGATTACCGCACCTCTGTAGAGTTTCACGTGTTTTTTTTTTCCCCAAACTTCCATGAAACCCTACAGAGGACCTCCGTAATGCATGCAACGTGTACTAACGACTCTAGTGTTATTTGATGTTGTGATATTTTTGGATATAGAGTTTTATTGTGAGATATAGATAAAAATAATTATGTTTATTATAATATTTTCTTGATGAAGATGGAGAATATATGTGTGTGTTACAAATAAAGTTGCATGTTTTTTTCTAGTGTGTGTGTATGTGTTTTTGATGTTCGACAGCATCTGAAACGATAAAAAAAAGAGAGAGACCTATAGCTGGCAACAATGGTGAGCGAATGCATCTTATCGTAATTTTCCAAGTCCCCGGGGGACCAAATGTTTATATATTGGGATCTTTGTAAACCTCTCTCGGGGGAATGATGTGCCACACGCGTGCGTGCCTCTTATTATTTCTGTATTGTGATGCAAACAAACAAATAATAATTGTTGTTTTTTAGGATACCTGGCCTCTATAACCTTGCCAGGAGTGCGTGGTAAAATGGGTGAAGTCAGATTCAAAGAGAATGCCACGTGATCATTTTGATTCAATAGCTCCGTCTAGTTCGCTGCATTTTTTAACTACACTCATGCGTCTAGTTGGTTACACGGTGCAACCTACCTTGTTGATTTTGGGTGTCATGTAGTGTATTTGGTGTCTGCACCACGTCTTGGAGAGGTGTAATATGTGGTGTGGTGTATGACCACGTGGTGAGTGGTTAACTAATCAAATGAACGTTTAAAGCAGCAGACAGGCATTTGTTGAATCTTCTGAACTTGAACACCGCTATTCGTCTACTTGGTTGAATGTTATTTTCTTTCACCAGCCTGACACCGGGATACACCTGCACTGCATCTAATGTCAAAGAAGTGCAGCGTACTAGACGAGGATATTAAATTGCTCTGTTGTAAATGAGATGCATGATGTTCTCTCGTAAGTTGTTAATATGAATTGATGTTACTGTGAAGAAACTGAAGGCAGAATAATGCCAATGCTATCTGGACTCGCTTAGTTAATTCAAGATAGTCGCGACAAACGTAAACGGGCTGTGCAGGACTTGGAAAATTTTTTCGATTGATGAAAATTTGGTTCTATGATGATGACCTATACTAAATTTTTGGTATGGGAGGACAAAGGATACCGAGACTCGACCAACACACTAAACCCCAGACCTCTCTATGGCTACATGTTCGGAAGTTACGAGTGATTAAAAGTTTTGGGAGGGTGTGTGCAAACATCCCTTACCCTTGAACTCAGGACCACCAAACTTTGGCATACATACGCTACATCCCCAAAATCGACAAGGGGTGGTGTTTGGGGGAGATTTTTCGATTTATTTTCGCGCAATATCTCACCGTTTTCGAGTTATTTGCAATTTTTAATTTATCTACCTCATCAATAAATTGAAATATAAAGGAATAATCATACTACATCTACGAAATGTCAATATCATGCTGCTGCTTCAACCATGATAACCTATGTTTATTTTGTTAGGAGCCAATGCTAGTGCATGTCTCTACGATGATCCTATCGAAAAGAAATTGACAATTGGCCCACCCTTGACCTCCAAATTTCGTACACGTACTCTACATCACCAAAATCGACAAGGGGGTCGACCCTATCTTCTGCACAAGTCTGACGTGTACGTCCTGTTTCGCGAAGAGTCGACAACCTTCCACAGCTGTTTGTATTATATTACATCAGATATTATATTGCATGAGTGAGTTGGCTGTGTGCATAAAGACTAGTTTCAGACATGGACGCGAATATAATGCCATGATAATTAGCTGCTGTCCAAAGTTATTGCATAACTTAAAATATTTATATATAAAAAAAGGATATTTATTGTACTGTGCTTTCTAGCGAAGGTATTATTGTAAACGATATTGTTTGTAAATGTGGAAAGTTAGAAGCTCAATCCCCGGCCTATCAATGATAAAAAATTTCATCACGGACAACAACCAAAAAAAGGGTGTGCACGTCACAAAAGCATTGTCATATGGACTGACGATTATTATTTTTTTTAAAAAAAAACAACCTAGTTACGATGGGTTATAACCTGTGCTGTCTTGCAATTGTTTTTGCTTATTTCAATGTCAGCGAGCGTGATATGAAACATGCATGCGAAGAAGGGAGGGAGATCATAACAAAATAATTCACACTTCGATTTCATTACTTTCGCTAGTCATGTTTCACCTCCTATCTAGAAGGATACTGGATGCTATTTTATTTGAAGATGGCTAAAAGCGAAGGAAGGAGAGAAATGTTACTTTTTACCTTTTTGCCTGTGTGTGACGAAAATAGTTTTACATGCATACGGCTGTATCGTGATCTGCTTGAATCATCATCACATCTGTGAGTTTTCAGTATTGCTGAATATATTTACATATCAACTAACGGTTATGAATTACGTAGAAATTGGCTTTTGTTAACGGTCCAGTGGCGAAGTTGGAAACAGAGAGCGGTCACATCAGACAGGTGCTCCTGGTATCTAAAGAAATGCCCCCCTCTTACAGAAAAAAAATGGAGTGTTAGAAAAAAAAATGTTATACCCGAATGAACGGGGAGTCTCGAGCATATTCCAATCCTCATCTTCGCGTTCAGCTAACGAGGAAAAAAGAAACTTTACGTATGGGGGACTCAACAGCTGCTGTACGGTATTGTCCATGGATGTTAAAACTTTTGTTTTTTTCTGAATAGACGGACATATCAGTGTTGCAATCTCCAGATGAGACCAAAACTTATTATTATTATTATTATTATTATTATTATTATTTTGGACAAGGGGGATCAGATCAATGTATGGACTAAAACTTTTCTTTACATCAAAATAAAACAGAGGATTTTTTACTCCACTGCTTACTTATTATTGTAAAGAATGAGGTGCTGCGTCTTATTGTATAGTCTTCCAACAGCACACCTCGGGGCGTAAATTTCTGCTTCTTCATGTATGCAAAATGTACTTAACTTCTGTTGTGAAGCGAATGGAGAGTTTGTTTTGCTGCTGTGATTAAATACTAAACCAAAATCTTATTACATAACTTTGAAGTATATTTGTTAATACGATCTATATTATATCATCGCTATAGGTGGTCCATATTATGCACAGGAGAATTTAAAAAATGTCTTGTTTCTCGAACCTGTGACCTGCAGATTTGCTTTTGCTGGCAACGGAAACAGAAAATGGCACCATGTTATTCTATACTGATACAGGTATACTGTAATCATAACAATTTTCTAGTAACAAAACAACAACTATGTCGGAAAGAAATGGTGGGGGGTTTGTCTGTGTGGGGTCTTATTAACTACTTCACATCTGTACCCGCACAACTCATCGACTACAAAGCAACAATGTTAGGAAGTATGTGCATGGCCCCAAAAATACAAATTTAAAATCACTAATGAGACATGAACTTTTTTTTACTTGTGTGTATTTGAATATGAAAGTGAGGTACTTTGAATAATTGAGGAGAACAATCACAAATAAGCTTGCAACGGTATTGGGAGGGGTCACGAGTTCAAACTTCAGACGATTTATGTTAATCTGCTAAGACGATATCAGTACGAAAATTTGTAAAAAAGAAGAGACAATTTTAGCTAATAACAACGATGAGGATGAATAATGATAATTATGATGAAATTGATGTGTGGCACTTAGAAAACAAAAACTTCAAAGTGTATTGCACCAACAGCTACCTCCTCCCCCAAATACAAGGCAGTTAACAGAGGTGTATATTTGTTGGTTTACGAGTCTGAGGGCTTAAGTTAGTATATTCACTATAGCTATACATATTAAAAAATGAAATGACCTGAGCAATAAAATATAACAATACCGATTCTAACTTTTTTGTCGGATGACGTAGTGGTAATGTTGTTGCAATCACACCTCTGATGGTGTATAAACTTAAATGTTTTGCATAACATGAAATATTGTTAATGGGAATGTGTTGTTTCTAATGTTAAATATAGAAAGCAGATAACAAGAAAAAAAAAAGAAATAATGTTGCAGGTAGATACGGAGCCTCAGCCCAAACACATATATGATCGGACAGGATGTCAACGATGCATTCATAACTAACATGTGATTATTCAAAAATTGAAATAGTACAGTGGGAAACAACCAACTAACTAACTCTCTAAGCTTTTTTTTAAAACCCGAAGAGAGCAAATACAAGCACAAGCGTAAATAATTAAATAAGTTACAAGGGGTTCGAATCTTTTGATCTAGGTATGGATGCAGACAGGTACTAAGTTTTGTGTGTGATAATGGAAAATCCCCCTTCAATATAATAACATAGTAGTAATGTTTGGTCTTGCCTTGTTCCTATCGATAACATAGTGGTTACACGAAAGAAAAAAATAAAAAAAAATTAAAACACTGCGTCCCCCTATTAAGAAATACTTCTCGAAATTTATTCAATTTTTTTTGTTCTCTTCCTATCTTCGTAACTAAAAAAATGTTTTGTCAAACGTTTGGATGACTATGAAAATATTAAAACATATGATGTAATAATAAAATGTTGTTGCATTGTAATCAAATGAATTCGTTGAATATGTAGAATATGGTAGGATATATCTTAAAATGTTAGAAGCTATTTGTTATGGTATTTTTTCTTTTTCTCTCTCTCTCTCTACTCTTTCTTAAATTTTCATCATCATAGTTAAAATTAATCCAAGAGAAAATATATATTTTGTGTTGACATGGGAAACATGCAATAAAAAATGCATGATCAGTAGTTAAGGTCAAGAGCTGAATAAACAGTGAGGGTGATACACGCAAGCTTCCAGCTGTGTGATTAGTACAAAATTGAGAGATGGAAGGCTTTTGTTGCTAAATCTTCAAGTTTAAGAAGGCAAAATAATTAGTTGGTTAATACGGAGCTAATTAGGAACTGGCATCCTCGAAGCTTCATGCTGCAAGCCTCGCTTTTCAACGTTTCGGTAAACGTTCTTAAACGTTTCAACGTTTCGGTAAACGTTCTTAAACGTTTCAACGTTTCGGTAAACGTTCTTAAACGTTTCAACGTTTATATAAGAACATATAGAACGTACTGTGATACTCATCTACACGATTAGTCAAACGTATCATTCATTGGCTGTTCATATATTCCATCCTTAAATTCTAATAATTATGTATTTTATCTAACAACAGATTAAATTAAATACCAAACATTATCGAGAAACAATTCCCAAAACATTATACTAAAATATTAACATTATAATAAGCGTCCTTCCATAGCCATTTCAGTCCTCAAACTGCTTCCAACGGCTTCCGTACGTTGATTCGCGATTAGTCAAACATGTCAAATGTAACTGCTATTAGTAAACGTACGAGGAAAAATAAGTTTTTTAGAAATTCTCTTCTCAATAAGAATACTATATTACTACCTTCATTATATTAAATATTAATTAATTAATTAATTCTCTAGCACTCTTGATTCTGAAAATTCGTGGTTACAGTTCAATTTGTACTTATCCTGAGCAAAATTTATATATATATTCTATTCCAATCTTTACAGATTTTTTTTAGATCCATCTCCATCTTCGTTTTGGTCCTTTACCATCAGGTTTCCCAACAAGATTCCTGTAAAATCTCCTTTATTCCTTTCTATTTCGTACCCACCTAAGTATTCGTGATTTAATCATCAATCTAATAATACTTGGAAACTAACATAAAATATGTACTTCTAAATTATGTAACCTTCACCATTCACTTGTTTCTTCACCCCTTTTAGGCTGAAATATTTTCCTAAGGATCTTATTTTCAAATACTCTCAATTTATGTTTTTTTTTCAATTGTAAGAGACCAAGTTTCACACCCATATAATACTACAGGCAAAATTACTGTTTTGTATATTTTAACTTTTATTTTCTTAGATATTAAACGAGAAGACATGCACTTCCTGAATTAAACCTACTTAAGAGACCTGTAGGAAGACCAAAACAAAAATGGAGAGACAACGTTGAGATGGACCTAAAGGAAATCGGTAGGGATAGAAAAGAGTATATAGAACTTGCTCAAGATAGGGACAGATGGAAGGCCTGTGTTGCTGCAGCCATAAACCTTCGGGTTTAAGAAGGCTAGGGAGTTAGTTAGTTAGTTAATGTGTCTCACTGCTACACGGAAAATCCTACAGGAGTTTCATTTTTTCTTGGAAGTCTGAGATTCACCGAACCCCATATAGTACTAATTATCTTCATCGTTGCGATATAAAAAAAACATAAGTATTTGTGTTGTGAATAGAAGAGCCGGAAAATCGCATGTCACGGCATTTGATGTTATCTCTAACAAAAAAAAAGCATGAGGATCATGTCGGAAATGCACTTGTAAAAAGCGAGGCTTGCAGCATGAAGCTTCGAGGATGCCAGTTCCTAATTAGCTCCGTATTAACCAACTAATTATTTTGCCTTCTTAAACTTGAAGATTTAGCAACAAAAGCCTTCCATCTCTCAATTTTGTACTAATCACACAGCTGGAAGCTTGCGTGTATCACCCTCACTGTTTATTCAGCTCTTGACCTTAACTACTGATCATGCATTTTTTATTGCATGTTTCCCATGTCAACACAAAATATATATTTTCTCTTGGATTAATTTTAACTATGATGATGAAAATTTAAGAAAGAGTAGAGAGAGAGAGAGAAAAAGAAAAAATACCATAACAAATAGCTTCTAACATTTTAAGATATATCCTACCATATTCTACATATTCAACGAATTCATTTGATTACAATGCAACAACATTTTATTATTACATCATATGTTTTAATATTTTCATAGTCATCCAAACGTTTGACAAAACATTTTTTTAGTTACGAAGATAGGAAGAGAACAAAAAAAATTGAATAAATTTCGAGAAGTATTTCTTAATAGGGGGACGCAGTGTTTTAATTTTTTTTAATTTTTTTCTTTCGTGTAACCACTATGTTATCGATAGGAACAAGGCAAGACCAAACATTACCACTATGTTATTATATTGAAGGGGGATTTTCCATTATCACACACAAAACTTAGTACCTGTCTGCATCCATACCTAGATCAAAAGATTCGAACCCCTTGTAACTTATTTAATTATTTACGCTTGTGCTTGTATTTGCTCTCTTCGGGTTTTAAAAAAAAGCTTAGAGAGTTAGTTAGTTGGTTGTTTCCCACTGTACTATTTCAATTTTTGAATAATCACATGTTAGTTATGAATGCATCGTTGACATCCTGTCCGATCATATATGTGTTTGGGCTGAGGCTCCGTATCTACCTGCAACATTATTTCTTTTTTTTTCTTGTTATCTGCTTTCTATATTTAACATTAGAAACAACACATTCCCATTAACAATATTTCATGTTATGCAAAACATTTAAGTTTATACACCATCAGAGGTGTGATTGCAACAACATTACCACTACGTCATCCGACAAAAAAGTTAGAATCGGTATTGTTATATTTTATTGCTCAGGTCATTTCATTTTTTAATATGTATAGCTATAGTGAATATACTAACTTAAGCCCTCAGACTCGTAAACCAACAAATATACACCTCTGTTAACTGCCTTGTATTTGGGGGAGGAGGTAGCTGTTGGTGCAATACACTTTGAAGTTTTTGTTTTCTAAGTGCCACACATCAATTTCATCATAATTATCATTATTCATCCTCATCGTTGTTATTAGCTAAAATTGTCTCTTCTTTTTTACAAATTTTCGTACTGATATCGTCTTAGCAGATTAACATAAATCGTCTGAAGTTTGAACTCGTGACCCCTCCCAATACCGTTGCAAGCTTATTTGTGATTGTTCTCCTCAATTATTCAAAGTACCTCACTTTCATATTCAAATACACACAAGTAAAAAAAAGTTCATGTCTCATTAGTGATTTTAAATTTGTATTTTTGGGGCCATGCACATACTTCCTAACATTGTTGCTTTGTAGTCGATGAGTTGTGCGGGTACAGATGTGAAGTAGTTAATAAGACCCCACACAGACAAACCCCCCACCATTTCTTTCCGACATAGTTGTTGTTTTGTTACTAGAAAATTGTTATGATTACAGTATACCTGTATCAGTATAGAATAACATGGTGCCATTTTCTGTTTCCGTTGCCAGCAAAAGCAAATCTGCAGGTCACAGGTTCGAGAAACAAGACATTTTTTAAATTCTCCTGTGCATAATATGGACCACCTATAGCGATGATATAATATAGATCGTATTAACAAATATACTTCAAAGTTATGTAATAAGATTTTGGTTTAGTATTTAATCACAGCAGCAAAACAAACTCTCCATTCGCTTCACAACAGAAGTTAAGTACATTTTGCATACATGAAGAAGCAGAAATTTACGCCCCGAGGTGTGCTGTTGGAAGACTATACAATAAGACGCAGCACCTCATTCTTTACAATAATAAGTAAGCAGTGGAGTAAAAAATCCTCTGTTTTATTTTGATGTAAAGAAAAGTTTTAGTCCATACATTGATCTGATCCCCCTTGTCCAAAATAATAATAATAATAATAATAATAAGTTTTGGTCTCATCTGGAGATTGCAACACTGATATGTCCGTCTATTCAGAAAAAAACAAAAGTTTTAACATCCATGGACAATACCGTACAGCAGCTGTTGAGTCCCCCATACGTAAAGTTTCTTTTTTCCTCGTTAGCTGAACGCGAAGATGAGGATTGGAATATGCTCGAGACTCCCCGTTCATTCGGGTATAACATTTTTTTTTCTAACACTCCATTTTTTTTCTGTAAGAGGGGGGCATTTCTTTAGATACCAGGAGCACCTGTCTGATGTGACCGCTCTCTGTTTCCAACTTCGCCACTGGACCGTTAACAAAAGCCAATTTCTACGTAATTCATAACCGTTAGTTGATATGTAAATATATTCAGCAATACTGAAAACTCACAGATGTGATGATGATTCAAGCAGATCACGATACAGCCGTATGCATGTAAAACTATTTTCGTCACACACAGGCAAAAAGGTAAAAAGTAACATTTCTCTCCTTCCTTCGCTTTTAGCCATCTTCAAATAAAATAGCATCCAGTATCCTTCTAGATAGGAGGTGAAACATGACTAGCGAAAGTAATGAAATCGAAGTGTGAATTATTTTGTTATGATCTCCCTCCCTTCTTCGCATGCATGTTTCATATCACGCTCGCTGACATTGAAATAAGCAAAAACAATTGCAAGACAGCACAGGTTATAACCCATCGTAACTAGGTTGTTTTTTTTTAAAAAAAATAATAATCGTCAGTCCATATGACAATGCTTTTGTGACGTGCACACCCTTTTTTTGGTTGTTGTCCGTGATGAAATTTTTTATCATTGATAGGCCGGGGATTGAGCTTCTAACTTTCCACATTTACAAACAATATCGTTTACAATAATACCTTCGCTAGAAAGCACAGTACAATAAATATCCTTTTTTTATATATAAATATTTTAAGTTATGCAATAACTTTGGACAGCAGCTAATTATCATGGCATTATATTCGCGTCCATGTCTGAAACTAGTCTTTATACACACAGCCAACTCACTCAAGCAATATAATATCTGATGTAATATAATACAAACAGCTGTGGAAGGTTGTCGACTCTTCGCGAAACAGGACGTACACGTCAGACTTGTGCAGAAGATAGGGTCGACCCCCTTGTCGATTTTGGTGATGTAGAGTACGTGTACGAAATTTGGAGGTCAAGGGTGGGCCAATTGTCAATTTCTTTTCGATAGGATCATCGTAGAGACATGCACTAGCATTGGCTCCTAACAAAATAAACATAGGTTATCATGGTTGAAGCAGCAGCATGATATTGACATTTCGTAGATGTAGTATGATTATTCCTTTATATTTCAATTTATTGATGAGGTAGATAAATTAAAAATTGCAAATAACTCGAAAACGGTGAGATATTGCGCGAAAATAAATCGAAAAATCTCCCCCAAACACCACCCCTTGTCGATTTTGGGGATGTAGCGTATGTATGCCAAAGTTTGGTGGTCCTGAGTTCAAGGGTAAGGGATGTTTGCACACACCCTCCCAAAACTTTTAATCACTCGTAACTTCCGAACATGTAGCCATAGAGAGGTCTGGGGTTTAGTGTGTTGGTCGAGTCTCGGTATCCTTTGTCCTCCCATACCAAAAATTTAGTATAGGTCATCATCATAGAACCAAATTTTCATCAATCGAAAAAATTTTCCAAGTCCTGCACAGCCCGTTTACGTTTGTCGCGACTAACTTGAATTAACTAAGCGAGTCCAGATAGCATTGGCATTATTCTGCCTTCAGTTTCTTCACAGTAACATCAATTCATATTAACAACTTACGAGAGAACATCATGCATCTCATTTACAACAGAGCAATTTAATATCCTCGTCTAGTACGCTGCACTTCTTTGACATTAGATGCAGTGCAGGTGTATCCCGGTGTCAGGCTGGTGAAAGAAAATAACATTCAACCAAGTAGACGAATAGCGGTGTTCAAGTTCAGAAGATTCAACAAATGCCTGTCTGCTGCTTTAAACGTTCATTTGATTAGTTAACCACTCACCACGTGGTCATACACCACACCACATATTACACCTCTCCAAGACGTGGTGCAGACACCAAATACACTACATGACACCCAAAATCAACAAGATAGGTTGCACCGTGTAACCAACTAGACGCATGAGTGTAGTTAAAAAATGCAGCGAACTAGACGGAGCTATTGAATCAAAATGATCACGTGGCATTCTCTTTGAATCTGACTTCACCCATTTTACCACGCACTCCTGGCAAGGTTATAGAGGCCAGGTATCCTAAAAAACAACAATTATTATTTGTTTGTTTGCATCACAATACAGAAATAATAAGAGGCACGCACGCGTGTGGCACATCATTCCCCCGAGAGAGGTTTACAAAGATCACAATATATAAACATTTGGTCCCCCGGGGACTTGGAAAATTACGATAAGATGCATTCGCTCACCATTGTTGCCAGCTATAGGTCTCTCTCTTTTTTTTATCGTTTCAGATGCTGTCGAACATCAAAAACACATACACACACACTAGAAAAAAACATGCAACTTTATTTGTAACACACACATATATTCTCCATCTTCATCAAGAAAATATTATAATAAACATAATTATTTTTATCTATATCTCACAATAAAACTCTATATCCAAAAATATCACAACATCAAATAACACTAGAGTCGTTAGTACACGTTGCATGCATTACGGAGGTCCTCTGTAGGGTTTCATGGAAGTTTGGGGGAAAAAAAAACACGTGAAACTCTACAGAGGTGCGGTAATCTATAACCGCAGCCATTAGAACCTTTTTTACTTTTTGGTTGGGCACCACGCACCCTGGCGAGGTTATAGGGGCCAGGTATCCTAAAAAACAACAATTATTATTTTGTTTGTTTGTTTTGTGTTACAATACGGAAATAATAAAAGGCATACGCGCACGCGCGCGCGTGTGTATATGCCACATCCTTCCCCCAAGAGAGAGGTTTACGAAGGTCACGATCTACAAACATTTGTTCCCGTTGATTCCAGCACTCCAACTTCATCTCTAATGTTGACGACAATGTTCTGAAGGTGGAGAGAATAAGAAGATGAGAGGATGAGAGGATGAGAAGATGAGAGGATGAGAGGATGAGAGGATGAGAGCTCATCACTGCTTTTCTGCGCCCGTGAAACATCGTCAGCGCAATAAATGAGGCGCGGAACAGGGAGAGAAAATGATACACGCGCGCGCGTGTGTATGTGTGTGCCACATCGTTCCCCGAGAGAGAGGTTTACAAAGGTCACGATCTACAAACATTTGGTCCTTCAAAAATAAGAGAATAAGAAGATGACAAGATGAGAGCTCATCTTTCACTCATCACTGCTTTTCTGCGCCCTGAAACATCGCCAGCGTAATAAATAAGGCACGGAACGTAGAGAGAAAATAAGTGTATGTGTGTATGTGTGTATGTGTGTATGTGTGTATGTATGTATGTGTGTATGTGTGTGTGTGGCACATCGTTCTCGAGAGAGAGGTTTACAAAGATCACGATCTACAAACATTTTGGAGGATGAGAAGATGAGAAGATGGGAGGATGAGAAGATGAGAAGATGAGAGGATGAGAAGATGAGAGGATGAGATCTCATCTTTCACTCATCACTGCCTTTTTGCGCCCGTGAAACGTCGTCAGCGTAATAAATAAGGCACGAAACAGGGAGAGAAAATAAGTTTTTCAACTTTTTGTGGTCGTTTGGTCAAGATCATAATATACCTACCAAGTATGGGTAATGAGTATAGTGAAAATTTGTACTAAAACATCGCTAAACGCTAAAACATCGACAAAAAATTGTCAAAATATGTCAAAAACTTATATTCGATTGATAAAAAAAAGGCATACCTACTAAGTATTGCGTAGAACCGGCCAATATACACTACTTACGTACGTATAAAGGTTTTGCTAATATGGAATGCTAAAGCTTAGTACTTGGCTCTCTCAGAGATTCGAATTCTATTAGGTTAAACAGCATAGAAATTTCACAGCAAGAATTCTCATATTTACTGACGATATTCTTAACAACCTGTGTTTTGATTCCACTACAAAAATTGTATACAAAATATGCAGCACCTAGAATAAAATGGATGAGGCTTATGAACCTCGACCTATACAGTTGTACAATCTGGCAATGAATAGATGTTGTTTTTTTATTAAGCATTGCAGAGTGTTTTCACTTATTTTAATATCAGGCAACAATGTTAGAAAGTGGCCCCAAGAATAAAATTTAAAATCACTAATGTGATATGAACTTTTTTACTTGTGTGTATTTGAATATGAAAATGAGGTACTTTGAATAATTGAGGGGGACAATCACAAGTAAGCTTGCAATGGTATTGGGAGGTGTCACGAGTTCAAATTTTAGACGATTTCTGTTAATCTGCTAAGGCGATATCAGTACGAAAAAATTTGTAAAAAAGAAGAGGCTAATGGCAACGATGAGGATGAATAATGATAATTATGATGAAATTGATGTGTAACACTTAGAAAACAAAAACTTCAAAGTGTATTGCACCAACAGCTACAATTGTCCCCCTCTCCCCAAAATACAAGGCAGTTAACAGAGGTGTGTATATTTGTTGGTTTACGAGTCTGAGGGCTTAAGTTAGTATATTCACTATAGCTATACATATTAAAAAAATGAAATGACCTGAGCAATAAAATATAACAATACCGATTCTAACTTTTTTGTCGGATGACGTAGTGGTAACGTTTGTTGCAATCACACCTCTGATGGTGTATAAAACTTAAATGTTTTTGCATAACATGAAATATTGTTAATGGGAATGTGTTGTTTCTAATGTTAAATATAGAAAGCAGATAACAAGAAAAAGAAAAGAAATAATGTTGCAGGTAGATACGGAGCCTCAGCCCAAACACATATATGATCAGACAGGATGTCAACGATGCATTCATAACTAACATGTGATTATTCAAAAATTGAAATAGTACAGTGGGAAACAACTAACTAACTAACTCTCTATGTTTTTTTTAAACCGGCGCGAATGAGAAAGGAATAAAGGAGATTTTTACAGGAATCTTGTTGGGAAACCTGATGGTAAAGGACCAAAACGAACATGGAGATGAATCTAAAAGAAATCTGTAAAGATTGGAATAGAATATATATAAATTTTGCTCAGGATAAGTACAAATTGAACTGTAACTACGAATTTTCAGAATCAAGAGTGCTAGAGAATTAATTAATTAATTAATATTTAATATAATGAAGGTAGTAATATAGTATTCTTATTGAGAAGAGAATTTCTAAAAAACTTATTTTTCCTCGTACGTTTACTAATAGCAGTTACATTTGACATGTTTGACTAATCGCGAATCAACGTGCGGAAGCCGTTGGAAGCAGTTTGAAGACTGAAATGGCTATGGAAGGACACTTATTATAATGTTAATATCTTAGTATAATGTTTTGAGAATTGCTTCTCGATAATGTTTGGTATATAATTGAATCTGTTGTTAGATAAAATACATAATTATCAGAATTTAAGGATGGAAAATATGAAGAGCGAATGAATGATACGTTTGACTAATCGTGAAGATAAGTATCACAGTACGTTTTATCGTTTCTTATATAAACGTTGAAACGTTTAAGAACGTATAAGAACGTTTACTGAAACGTTTTAACAATTGTTGAAACATTTATGAACATTTTGCCACATTGTGTTTGTGTGTAGCGACTAAGGACTGAACTTTCATTTAGTGAAGCAAATTTCGCCCTGGTTACTATATTTTCAAGTATTTACACTGTTGGAAGTCATTGTAAAAATTTACAATACTCTATCGTTAAAATTTAAGTCTTCCTGTTAATTTACACAAACACTATGAATTAAAATTGATGTCAGCGCCGTGGCAAGAATGAGAAGTAAAGATGGCGTTGGTAATACTAAAGACAGACACACGCACCCGTACACGTGCGCGCGCGCACACACACACATACGCACATGTAAATTGTCGATTGCTAATTTCGAACTTGTTTTTTATTTTTTCTGTGATTCTATGGAATGAAATCATACTTCTCCTGGAGAAGATATTGTTATCTGCTTAAGTTTCTGTTTCAATTCTTGAACACTACGTTTGCGGGAAACAAAATGAACATGCTGATGTACAATTTTCCGCTGGCTGAACAATATTGAGATATACGAAAATCTTTCAAATTTAAATATGAATATTTTATTTTGCACAAATATCTATAAACATTATCAATTACAATTGTGTGCACCATAAATATATTTCTGTAAACCGAAACGGTAAAATTACATTAAGCTTCCCCGATGGCGTAGTGGTAACGTCATCGGCTTGTAATCAAGGGTCCCGATTCGATAACACGGTGGAGGTAAATAAAGGTTCGGATCCCACTTTAAACTGTACGCAAGTGGATTTAAAATACACTTTATTTAAATTACATCAATTATAGTTAAGTTTGTTAATAGTCGATACTACTTTTAAAAAGTTATTGTTAATTTTTTACGGTAAATGGATATCAGCCGAAATTGACGACTTGTAGCCACCTTGGTGGCCTAGGGAGTACAGAGGTTTATTCATAATTTCGTTACTGAACGTTTCCGGTTCGAGTCCTGGTTTTGGCATAGGAGTTGCTGTGTGCGAGTCCCTTGGTCACATTAATCTAATCAGTATTCATCCTTATCTTTGTTATTGACTTAAGAGTCAGAAAAGCAATATATATATTTTTTTTCTATTCAAGTTTAAGGTAGTTTCTCATCGTGGCCGTGCGGTTTAAGACGTCATGCCTTGGTCACCGGCTACGGGACGCGCGCAGATTCCAGTCTCCTTGGGGAAGCGTTATAACCTGAGGCTTGGGCTTTTTTATTGGACCGGTGGCCACCCACCATCGTGAGGAAGTTGTGAGCTACGAATGAGTAGCATAACACGGTCATGGAAACCTACAATAACGACTGGGGGGTTCGTCGTGCTGACCGCACGTCAGTCCATAACTGGTTGGATCTACATCTACAAGTGGGAGTCAGACTGGCGGACGGCTCTCGAAGGGCTGTGGCGCCACGGTATGATTTGGTGATCGTCTGGAGAACTATGAGAGAAAGCCACAAAGGAGACCTCAGCCCAAAACAGTGCAAGGAACTTGATCGCTCGAAGCCCCCCCGATGTTGACGTCCGAGTTTGCATCTCAATTAGGTTATTACTTCTACTTTAGATCAGTCGCAACGCTGGGGTATAATTGATTGATTTGGTTTGTTTTATTTCGCTTTTCGGCCACTTTTGGCTAATCGTAAATATGAAGATGAGTGATGGTATGATTAAATTAAAATTGATGCATGGACACTCACAAAGAACGGCCATGTCGGGATTCGAACCCGGAACCTTCGGCAATGCGCAAGATGGAGATGAATGGTGATGAAATGGCTGAAGTGGCACTGACAAATATATATTAAGGGAATAAAACAACCTCCAAAGACGGTTGGCCGTGGGGCTAGGCGTCAGAGCCTATCTAGCCTGCAAGAATGCTGCGCAGAACGTACTACGAGTTGAGCTGGGATGAGTTTTGGTTTTAAGTCCACTTTATGCACATAAAGGTCAATCGGGACTGGACCTACAGTTTATAGTAGGATCTGCATCAATTGTGCCTCCATCGGGTATCGAACCCGGGATGACTTGATTACAAGGCGACGATATTACCACTACGCTATTGAACGTCCTACGAAGAAGAGAAGTTGGCATTTGAGTGCGTTCATCTTTAACGTCACCCCCCTTTCACACCCTCCGGTTCCCGGTTAATTTTCTCATATTCTAATTATCAAGCGAGAAAGAGCTTTTACCTCACTACATAATTTTCCCAGGTCTATTACAACAAGTGGAGTTGCTTTTGATTGAGCAAACGCACGAACAATGCACGACACTAGCCGAGAATCGATTCTGGATTCTGATGCGATATTCAAGGCACCCCGTCACAACACGATAGCCACACAAGTTGTACGTATACAGGGTAACCGGTAATTACATGTATTCCCTGAAAGGGGTTAAAGTAGAGGTAATTTGCAATAAATTTGACCATATGATACCCCGTCCGAAAATTAGTAGTTTTCGAGATAATCGAATTTCTAATTTTTTAATGACAATTTTCCACATACGAATTGAGAACAGCTCATTGTATGGCACATACTTCAGCGTTTTCTGGTAGCTAACAAATACAGTGGGTCCAAAAAAATGTACTCACTGTTTGATAGTCCATATCTTCTGACAAAATTGACTTGTGGGTACAATTTTTGGCACTGAGAGAGAGTTATGTTAGATGTTCAAAATAACCACCAGCAACTTGTAAACAACTCCTATGGCGCCAAACTGCAGACCGTACTACGGCCGTCAGTATATCTGGCATAATGGCAACACATGATGCTATTTTTTTTCACGTAGCTTGTTGAGTGTAGTTGGTTTTGTCGATACACATCATTCTTGACGGTCCCCCACAGGTAGAAGTTCACTGGTGTCAAATCAGGGGACCGAGGTGGGTACTCAATAGCACCGCGTCGACCTATCCACCGTTCGGGGGGGGGGGGTGTCATCCAGGTACGACCTGACATCGCGATGGTAGTGAGGCGGGGCTCCATCTTGCTGCAGGTAAAACATTTCATCGCCAAATAGGGTTCGGATGGCAGGCAGAATCCTTGACTGAATCATTTCGAGATACACCTCACCGGTTACGGTACCCTCGAAGAAGAAGGGACCAATCAAACCACGCGATGACAGACCACACCACACGTTAAGCCCCGGTAGATTCACCGCCTTCTCCATATAAACGTGAGGATTGACGGGCGACCAGTAGACACAATTGTGGAGGTTCACAGTACTGTTAAGTTTGAATTGCGCCTCGTCAGACCACACAACTGTCCCTGCAAATTCTCTATCCTCGCGAACCATGTGCTCAAACCATTCACTGTATTCGACCCTACTATCCGGTTCGTCCTCGTTGATCGCGTGTAGCAGTATTGGAATGTACACTTTCCACTGTGCACCCTTCAGAATACGTCTTACGCTAGACAGGGTATTAACTGGTTCCGCTGCTATTGGTGGGTACTCATTCCTTGCTAACATCCAAGACTTGGTAAGTGGTAGTACACCATGTTTCAGTTGAAGTGTTCGGTCTGGGAGCTGCTCTTCTTTCTCCAGAGGAAGTTCGGTGGTTGATGCTGGGGGCATAGCATATGGATTGCGCACCCAATCATAATTGTCGACAGTGATGGAGGGAAAATATTGTGCCATGTTATTCTAACGTCAGTCACCACTCGCACTGTGACCAACTCGTACGTTAGTATGCCGCGGGATCTACTACAAAGTACTATAGTGCGCCGTGAGAAGGAGGGCGTTGGGAACCACTGGACTACACAGTGCTAGGAACTGTCCCAGGGTAAGGGCCCTCCTCGAGAACATAGTGGTAATGTCGTCGCCTTATAATCAACGGGTCCCGGGGTTGATACCCGTTGGAGGCATATCGTAACAAACTCCGAGGTTCGTGAGATCGAACCAAGAACCTTGAACTATTGAGGTGGGTGATGCAACTCGAGGTATTATTTATTCTCTTGATTTGAGCACTCGCTCTTCATGGTAAGTCTAATAGTAACGAGCAAGAGGTACTAACTACACACTTGGAAATAGCAAAACACGAACATTTGGATTTATACCTACAAGTCTAGATCAACATGGTTGGAATGGACTATACCTGTCTGTCTTTGATGATAAAGTTCCGCTGAAAGCTGATCGAATCGAATTGTGATCCACCGCCCAATCTCCTCAGTTGCTACTTGTTCGACGACTCCAGGCAAAAGACCCCACACCGCCCGTTGCTCTCAGTTTTGTTCTCTTGCCTGTTACCCTGACCAGCGAAATAAAACAAACCAAATCAATCAATTATACCCCAGCGTTGCGACTGATCTAAAGTAGAAGTAATAACCTAATTGAAATGCAAACTCGGACGTCAACATCGGGGCTTCGAGCGATCAAGTTCCTTGCACTGTTTTGGGTTGAGGTCTTTTTTGTGGTTTTTTCTCATAGTTCTCCAGACGATCACCAAATCATACCGTGGTGCCACAGCCCTTCGAGAGCCGTCCGCCAGTCTGACTCCCACTTGTAGATGTAGATCCAACCAGTTATGGACTGACGTGCGGTCAGCACGACGAACCCCCCAGTCGTTATTGTGGGTTTCCATGACCGTGTTATGCTACTCATTCGTAGCTCACAACTTCCTCACGATGGTGGGTGGCCACCGGTCCAATAAAAAAGCCCAAGCCTCAGGTTATAACGCTTCCCCAAGGAGACTGGAATCTGCGCGCGTCCCGTAGCCGGTGACCAAGGCATGACGTCTTAAACCGCACGGCCACGGTGAGAAACTACCTTGAACTTGAATAGAAAAAAATATATATATTGCTTTTCTGACTCTTAAGTCAATAACGAAGATAAGGATGAATGCTGATTAGATTAATGCGACCAAGGGACTCGCACACAGCAACTCCTATGCCAAAACCAGGACTCGAACCGGAAACGTTCAGTAACCAAATTATGAATAAACCTCTGTACTCCCTAGGCCACCAAGGTGGCTACAAGTCGTCAATTTCGGCTGATATCCATTTACCGTAAAAATTAACAATAACTTTTTAAAAGTAGTATCGACTATTAACAAACTTAACTATAATTGATGTAATTTAAATAAAGTGTATTTTAAATCCACTTGCGTACAGTTTAAAGTGGGATCCGAACCTTTATTTACCTCCACCGTGTTATCGAATCGGGACCCTTGATTACAAGCCGATGACGTTACCACTACGCCATCGGGGAAGCTTAATGTAATTTTACTGTTTCGGTTTACAGAAATATATTTATGGTGCACACAATTGTAATTGATAATGTTTATAGATATTTGTGCAAAATAAAATATTCATATTTAAATTTGAAAGATTTTCGTATATCTCAATATTGTTCAGCCAGCGGAAAATTGTACATCAGCATGTTCATTTTGTTTCCCGCAAACGTAGTGTTCAAGAATTGAAACAGAAACTTAAGCAGATAACAATATCTTCTCCAGGAGAAGTATGATTTCATTCCATAGAATCACAGAAAAAATAAAAAACAAGTTCGAAATTAGCAATCGACAATTTACATGTGCGTATGTGTGTGTGTGCGCGCGCGCACGTGTACGGGTGCGTGTGTCTGTCTTTAGTATTACCAACGCCATCTTTACTTCTCATTCTTGCCACGGCGCTGACATCAATTTTAATTCATAGTGTTTGTGTAAATTAACAGGAAGACTTAAATTTTAACGATAGAGTATTGTAAATTTTTACAATGACTTCCAACAGTGTAAATACTTGAAAATATAGTAACCAGGGCGAAATTTGCTTCACTAAATGAAAGTTCAGTCCTTAGTCGCTACACACAAACACAATGTGGCAAAATGTTCATAAATGTTTCAACAATTGTTAAAACGTTTCAGTAAACGTTCTTATACGTTCTTAAACGTTTCAACGTTTATATAAGAAACGATAAAACGTACTGTGATACTTATCTTCACGATTAGTCAAACGTATCATTCATTCGCTCTTCATATTTTCCATCCTTAAATTCTGATAATTATGTATTTTATCTAACAACAGATTCAATTATATACCAAACATTATCGAGAAGCAATTCTCAAAACATTATACTAAGATATTAACATTATAATAAGTGTCCTTCCATAGCCATTTCAGTCTTCAAACTGCTTCCAACGGCTTCCGCACGTTGATTCGCGATTAGTCAAACATGTCAAATGTAACTGCTATTAGTAAACGTACGAGGAAAAATAAGTTTTTTAGAAATTCTCTTCTCAATAAGAATACTATATTACTACCTTCATTATATTAAATATTAATTAATTAATTAATTCTCTAGCACTCTTGATTCTGAAAATTCGTAGTTACAGTTCAATTTGTACTTATCCTGAGCAAAATTTATATATATTCTATTCCAATCTTTACAGATTTCTTTTAGATTCATCTCCATGTTCGTTTTGGTCCTTTACCATCAGGTTTCCCAACAAGATTCCTGTAAAAATCTCCTTTATTCCTTTCTCATTCGCGCCGGTTTAAAAAAAACATAGAGAGTTAGTTAGTTGTTTCCCACTGTACTATTTCAATTTTTGAATAATCACATGTTAGTTATGAATGCATCGTTGACATCCTGTCTGATCATATATGTGTTTGGGCTGAGGCTCCGTATCTACCTGCAACATTATTTCTTTTTTTTTTTCTTGTTATCTGCTTTCTATATTTAACATTAGAAACAACACATTCCCATTAACAATATTTCATGTTATGCAAAAACATTTAAGTTTTATACACCATCAGAGGTGTGATTGCAACAAACGTTACCACTACGTCATCCGACAAAAAAGTTAGAATCGGTATTGTTATATTTTATTGCTCAGGTCATTTCATTTTTTTAATATGTATAGCTATAGTGAATATACTAACTTAAGCCCTCAGACTCGTAAACCAACAATTATACACACCTCTGTTAACTGCCTTGTATTTTGGGGAGAGGGGGACAATTGTAGCTGTTGGTGCAATACACTTTGAAGTTTTTGTTTTCTAAGTGCCACACATCAATTTCATCATAATTATCATTATTCATCCTCATCGTTGCCATTAGCCTCTTCTTTTTTACAATTTTTTTCGTACTGATATCGCCTTAGCAGATTAACAGAAATCGTCTAAAATTTGAACTCGTGACACCTCCCAATACCATTGCAAGCTTACTTGTGATTGTCCCCCTCAATTATTCAAAGTACCTCATTTTCATATTCAAATACACACAAGTAAAAAAGTTCATATCACATTAGTGATTTTAAATTTTATTCTTGGGGCCACTTTCTAACATTGTTGCCTGATATTAAAATAAGCGAAAACACTCTGCTATGCTTAATAAAAAAACAACATCTATTCATTGCCAGATTGTACAACTGTATAGGTCGAGGTTCATAAGCCTCATCCATTTTATTCTAGGGGCTGCATATTTTGTATACAGTTTTTGTAGTGGAATCAAAACACAGGTTGTTAAGAATATCGTCAGTAAATATGAGAATTCTTGCTGTGAAATTTCTATGCTGTTTAACCTAATATAATTCGAATCTCTGAGAGAGCCAAGTACTAAGCTTTAGCATTCCATATTAGCAAAACCTTTATACGTACGTATTTATAACCTCAATTTACTAATCAAAAATTCCCCCTAACCAACCAATTAGCACATTTATATGACCTTCTATAGAGGAAGAGGACATGACATTTCCGAGCCGGTATTATTAATATGACATTCTTAACAGGTTAATGCATCAATCTTTAAGCAAACACTTAGGAATGTTTGAAATTCAAACAATTCTTGTGACAAAAAAACAAATAATTAGGAAATTCTTTTTAACCAAACAATCAACACAAATCTCTCTTTTTTATAGAGAAAAAAAAAGCATAACATTCCTGAGACAGTAATAGTGAACACTGTCGTTTGAAATTAGAAGAAGATTAATCACACGAGCATCATCATCGTCGACATCGCTTATCCTGACGGGGATGCACGACATGTTTATCCAACGTATAGGAATACACGTTGATGATTAAGCGTTTTTCCTTCTGCATCTCGTGCTCGTGTTTCGAATTTTGATGTATCAGAAATAGTCACCGGGTATTCGATGCCAGACATTACACTTTCAAAACTCGGACTCGTATTGTTTGTAATATCCAACCCACTGTGGATTATTTTTGCAATAAACAGGATGCAGTGCAGCCAATATACACCAAAAAAAAACACTTGTTATTGCTGTTCTGTATATTTAACACAGCCCTCTTGTGTTGAATGTTCGGTGGAAGAGGCATAAGCTAAGTACGTGTTGCTAGAAGGCCTTCGTCGTTGCAAGTAATCCATAACCCATTCACTAAGAAATAAGAAAAAAAATATTGACGTACTGAAAAAAAAAGTTGACTTGTTCACCGAGTTCACAGATGTTTACTCATTGATGACTCCGTCGTTGTCGTCTATCAAAAAACCTAAGTACGTTGGAAACAGTAAGAGCGTTATCGAAAAATCTCCCCCCTTGTCGAGAGGCGCGAATTCCACGCCGCCGGAACGGACGTTCCGCCCGGTACGGAAGTTAATGTTTATCGTGGCGTCACGAATCCCACACCAACTGCACAGAAGCTGATCTTCACGTGTATTTCTCACAGGACACGCTAAACGCCACGTGCATAAGCAAGATCATGGCCTTGCGTAAAAAAATCAAAAAAATTAAAAACGATAAGACTTTACCGCCGGGCAAACTGCTCGAAATAGACGCCAAACAGAACGCGGCTAAATTAATGATGAATAGTATGCACGGGTAAATGTACAAATTGAAAAACATCCCCGAAGAGATTCGCCCCCCACGTCAATCAATTTTACGTTCGAAGACCGTACAGGAAAACCTTTTACTTTTTTTGGTTGGGCACCACGCACCCTGGCGAGGTTATAGGGGCCAGGTATCCTAAAAAACAACAATTATTATTTTGTTTGTTTGTTTGCGTCACAATACATACGCGCGCGCGTGCGTGTGTGTGTGTGTGTATGTGTGTGTGTGGCACATCGCCCCCGAGAGAGAGAGGTTTACAAAGGTCACGATATACGGAGTTGGAAAATTACGATATGGCGCATTCGCTCGTCACTGTTGCCAGCCATAAATCTCTCTCTCTTTTATGGCAGTATATATTTGTTGCCGGCTCTCCTTGTTTAGTGTGTGTATGTTACGCCAGTATATAAATTGGCTAAGCCTCAAAAAATAGTAGCTATTGCTAAGTAAAAAAAAAAGGCTGTAGGTAGGCTGTCGGTTGTTTAACTCTTCCTCCTCTCCCTTTTTCACCTCTCTTTTTTTGTAAAAAGTTATGGTAAAAGTACCAGTAGGTTGGCAAAAATTGCTTTATGCACTGTAACTCAAGCCTCAAGCAAAGTTGCCAGCTCCTTGCTTTAGGTTAGGTTAGACCAAAAAAAAAGCTGTAGGTAGGCTGTCGGTTGTTTAACTCTTCCCCCTCTCTCTCTCCTCTCTCTTTTTTGTAAAAGGCTATGGCAAAAATGCCAGTAGGTTACCAAAAATTGCTTTATGCACTGTAAAACAAGCCTCAAGCAAAGTTGCCAGCTCCTTGCTTTAGGTTAGGTTAGACCAAGACAAAAACCTTGGTGATTTTTTTCGAGTAAGATGTTGGCAACACTGCGAGATTTACTTTCGGTTGCAGAACTCTCAAGCAAGATTGCCAGCTCCTTGCTTTAGGCTAGGTTAGACCCAAAAAAAACCTTGGTGATTTTTCGAGTAAGCAGCTGGCAACACTGCCAGAAAATGAGGCTCATGCCTTACGAGAGAAATCCATTAAGGCGAGCCTCACCGAGCTTCATTTTCGGTTTGTGAACCGGGCTTATTGCACTACTTCCGTCACCCTCTCGTTCTTCACGTCGTGGACGAAGGACTTCTCTGCGACCAGGATGACGCTGCACAGAGTATCGGCAGGCAGCGCGTCGTGGAACTCGCAAACGATCTTGATGTTGGTTCGATCGTTGACCACGACCTGCTTCCGTTTCGTGGTGTTGATGACGAACATCGGCCTGCGTGCTTTGAATTCGCTGGGCGTGTAATACACGTCGACGTTTCCCTCGGTCACGCGCTTGTAAGCCGAGAACGCTTCGTAAAGTTTGAGGTAATCATCTTTGGTCATGTCGAGGTTGTAATTCTCGCGCGGGAACACTTCGTTCCTACCATTCTTGAGATAAACGTTTTTGATCTTGCAGTCGTCGAACTTGCTGGAATCTTTTTCCTGATTGTTGTCCCTCCCGGTCTGAAAAAGTACAATGACGAAATCTGGCATGTCGAACTGTATGTTGTTGAACTGCGTCGTCACGTCGAATTCCATGTGACTTCCCGACGCCATCTTCTGCACGCACTGGTAACCGTGAAAGTGAATCGGCACCTGCGGACTTTTCAAGATCTCCGCTTTGTACTTGAGGGCGTAGTTCGTTTCGTATTCCACGATCGGCATTCTCAACTCCATGCTCCGGATGACGCACTTGGCTGCTTCGGGTAAAGTGTTGGCTATCGGCGTGCCGTCGGCGTTCAAGTTGGTGTATCGCATCAGTGCGTCGTTGTCGTTGGCCGCTCTTCGAAACGTGATCCTCAGTCCTCCCTTCCACATGATCTCCTTGTAGTCCGAGAAGAATCCCGGCAGCAGACGCATGGGAAAGAGCACCGTGTGACTTCTCGTCGATATTTTGGTCCCCGCTTCGAACCCCCCGGCCTGATAGTACGCTGCGTCCGTTTTGGATAATTTCAATGTTCCCACTGCCGTCGACGTGATGCCTGGATAATCGATTCAGTCGATGACGGTGTTGTGTTTCCTCACCTCCACCTGCGAGAACAGGTGAGGCACGAAGTTTTCCACGAGTATCAAGTTTGCTGCTGCGGGGAACGCGTCTCCGCTTTCCTTCTTCACCACGTCGAATTGAAGGTAGAGGTCCGCTCTGTGAGGATGAACGAACCCGTCGCCTACGTCCACGTCGTATTCGATCTCCCGGTTCGCTTCGTTCAAATTGGCGAACGTGCGACGGTTGGGAGGAAAAGATTGCAATTCGTAACTTTCGATTTGTTCCATTTTACACTATGTGTGTTATTTATTATACGTTGATCTCTACGATGGCAGTGGTCGTTGCACCTGCGAAATCCACCACCTCTCCTTTCTCGTTCGTCACCACCAACTCTATGTCGTCTATGCGGTTGCGACATACTGGAAAATAGATCGGCGAAGAGGGCGTGTAGATGATCGGTTCCATGAACTCGGAACTTGGTTTGAAAGTGGCTATGATTCCCGTCTGCTTGTGACTTCCTAGCAACCCCCCGTCCGAGGATTTCGTGATCATGCCTTCCGCCACGTTACAGTGTACGTTCAGAGTCTCTATGGCCAAGAATTTAGGAATGTTGGTTGCTACGTGCTTGATGCCAGCTTCGAGTTTCGTGTCGCTCTCGAAACCTAAAAGTTCTCCCATGGTGCCCAGGTCCACGGTCTCCGTCGCGGACACGATTTCCACTCTGTGCGTGACCGAATTTTGAGAAAGGTACGTGCCTTTGAGTAATTGAGCTTGCAAAGTGGAAAGGTTGTATTGGCCTGGCGTGAGGACGATATGTTCGCTTCCGACGCTATTTTTGTTGTTGTGATGCGTGACGTTAGGTATGAGGTACATGCTGTAGAATGCACGCAGAGCTACGGATTTAGGATAGACGATGTCGTCGTGCAGCGTGAGTTTCAAGATCGAAGATTCGCTCGTGAGATGGAACACGCCCATCGTCGTGATGCTGTTTGAGGTTCCACAGTGCTTTCTGGAAATCTTCGATCGTAGGGTTATTTATTTTAGAGAGAAACGCGAGCATAGAGAGGCAGAGATGACCGCAGTTCTCGTCTCCGAAATCTTGAATGCGTTCGTCGTTGTAGTATATAGAGGTTTTGTTCGTTTTCAGATAATTGACTAAATTTGTAGGTGGAACACCTCCGAAAGAATCGAAAACGAATGCTTTGTTATTGTCGTTTTTGTGGTAACATATCCAATGCGTGCCTGGATTTTCTTGACCGTCCAAGTTGACTACGCCACATTCTCTTTTTTTAACGGTTGAAGGTAGCGAGTCGGACATGAAAACTCCTCTGAAGTGTTTGATTCGTAACGGTTCGATCAGAGATTCAATGTCTCGGTTGGTGAGTGCTGCTGTTTCTTTTTTTTTTAACTTTTTCATCACGCCCTTCCCCCCTTTCTTCTCCATGGCCAGGTTGTGACGTTTCTGTTCTTCCAACTCGGCCTTGTTCTTCTTCGAGTCGATGACGGTTTTCGCGATGGCGGCGCTTCCGCCGGCCAAACTTCCCACGGCCCCCAATGCTGCCAGGATGGCCGGGATGCTGAATATGAAACCTCCGATCTTTTGCTGTTTCCGCGAACGCTGCAAGCGTCTCAATTGAGGTGTGCTGAGCAGCAATTTCATTCCGTGTCCTTTCGACAAGCAAGAACGTTTCTTCTCGCGTTGTTTCTTGGTGAGTAACCCATCGAGGGCACCTAGATTTTTGAGATTCGAATATGGTATCTGGTACACGACACCCTTGGGCTTCATTTTTTTTGATGCTATATGTTATCTGAGAAAGAGAACAACTTTTTTTTTCCCGTTAGGTTTACGATGTGTGTTATTTATATCGTCTCACTCAAAACAAACTGTGGCGATGTGTTATTTATATATATGTATTCTGGGAAAGAAAAAAAGTTTTTGCTTCGCCTAATGCTATCATGTGGTTTACAAGATCGTCAGTTTCAATGTTCGACGCGTACCATTCTTTGGTAAATCTTCTTCTCCCCTGCCTACACTCGTGCAGCTCGTCTAATTTATCGTCAATTTTTTTGTTTGCGGCTCGAAAGAGAGTCTCTGGGGATCGGAACATTTTTTTCATTCCGCTTATTTCTCGGAGGTGATCCATTAAAATCATTTTGCACGGTGAACGAAATTCTGGCGTTACTTTACACAAGTCTATGAGTTTAGTTACATCCCCGTCGAACGTGAACGTAAATATTTTGTGCAATACTTCGGGAGGAAGTTGAGTTATAGAAGTTGACATTTTTTTATGGTATGTTATTTATATATTCCGGGGGGGTTGGTGTGTCTGTGATTAAACAAATTCTATTACGTGCTTCGTTTTCTTACCAAGAAGTTCCTTTGTCCCATTGTACACGATTCGAGTTTTGTTCTCGATTAAAATAGCTAGCTTCTCGTCGGATAACATGATAGCGTATCGATCTGGTAAAAATAGACTGTATTGTCCGTTGAGCAACAGACGAACCTTGGGACCATACTGCGTAGAAACGATTGAACCGGAAGTTATCGTGTAAGGTTTGTCGACTTCCAATTCCTGAATTTTTACATACTCGACTGACAAATTTAGCATTTGTTTTAATGCTTGGAGATCACTCATTTTTTCAGTCGTCATATCGAAGAGAAATTTCAGGGTGTTAGAGAATTTTAATTTTTCACAATGTGTGTTATTTATATATACCGAAGATTTTTTTTTGAGATCTCGTAGATTTTTTTTCACGATGTGTGTTATTTATATATCAAGTTTTCATTTTACTTGTACATTTTTTTTGACAACTTTTTTTTTCCTGACGGTAATAATTTTTCCACGTCAACTTTTTTGACGACAATTTTTTTTTGACGATAAAAAATTTTTACGATAAGGCAACTTTTTTCTGACGGTAATAATTTTTCCACGTCAACTTTTTTGACGAGACACATTTTTTTAACGATAAAAAATTTTTACGATAAGGCAACTTTTTTCTGACGGTAATAATTTTTCCAAGTCAACTTTTTTTGACGAGACATTTTTTTTGACGATAAAAAATTTTTACGATAAGGCAACTTTTTTCTGACGGTAATAATTTTTCCACGTCAACTTTTTTGACGAGACATTTTTTTGACGATAAAATTTTTTTATGATAAGGCAACTTTTTTTCTGACGGTAATAATTTTTCCACGTCAACTTTTTTGACGAGACATTTTTTTGACGATAACAAATTTTTACGATAAGGCAACTTTTTTTTTCTGACGATGTCCACGTCAACTTTTTTTTTGACGAGACAAATTTTTTTTTGACGAAAAAAATTTTTTTCGATGGCAATTTTTTTTTTGGACATGTACATTTTTTTGACGTATATTTTTTTTGTCATATTTTTTTTGACACGTACATTTTTTTGACGTGTATATTATTATTTTTTTCACAGTGTGTGTAAGAGGAAGAAAGCTTGTGCTTCGGAAAACGAGATGATGTGCGTTACAATATCTGCCGCCTTCTGTTCAGACTTACACCAATCGTCCGTGTCCATCCTTTCGTTTAATTTTTTGCCTGCGGCCGAAAGCAGAATGTTGAGATCACCGAACCTCAGGCCGCTGATCTCCCGAAGATGGTCCTTGAGAACCATTTCACAAGGGATGCGAAATTCCGGTGTCGTTCTTGCTATGATTACAAGTTTATGTACATCCTCACAATCTTTGTTTACTGCGTGTTTGAATATTTTAGATAGTAGCTCGGGCGGCAAATCAGTTATACGAGACATGTTGTTATTATTATTATTTTTTACTGTATGTTATTTATATACCCCACCCCAATTTTTGTTTCGTGTTCATGGCGATGGTGGTACCCAGTGCGGCGACCCGTTCACCCAACGATGCGTCCCTTCTCACGAACCTTTCGAAAGCTGCACGTTCCAATTTTTTGTCTGCTTCGTGACGTGCGTCCAGATCCGTCCGCCTGGTGTTGTAGGCGATGTCGTGATCTTTGCATGCCGCGTCCAACGGATTCACACCCTTGTCTCCTCTCTCCAATCTTTTCTCGAGTTTGGTACCCGGTCCGCAGTACTGGTAGCCAGGTAAATGCATCTCGAAAGATAACTTGTTGATGATGTCGTTCACGAGTCCCTTTCCTTTGGCCACGTTCCAGAAAGTCGGAGGCAGCGTGTTGATGATTTTGATGAGGTAACCTATGCCCTTGTCGTCGTTCACGATGAAGTTGGAAAGTTTCGTGCTGATCATGTCCACGATGCCAACCTTCTCGTTGTAGAAATTACGATTGCCTGCATTCTCTTCGCCGGCTATCACCAACAATCGGTCCACGAGCTTCCTCACGTCGTCCACCCAAACGAATTCTTTGGGTAACGTGTTGTAGCGTTTGACGCCGCTGCCTGTTTTGACCTGGTTCCAAATCGGTTTGATGAGATTCCTGTACTTCTCGCCGCTGCTCGATTTCACCCTATTCTGCGAGGCGTCGTTGTTTTGGTACAATGCATCCGTCATGATCAGAATTTCCTTGTAACTTTGGTAATCTTCGTCGGTGTAATCTTTCGGCTGCTTTTTGGCGACGAGTTCCCACAGTCCCACCGTACCCGGATACCTGGTCCAACTATCCTTCTCGCCTAAATTAACTTTAATGTCGTTGCCTTCGAAGGTCACCTTCGATTTCCCAATCTTCCACACCACACCGCCGCCTTCGTTGCTTTCCATGCTCGGATACAATCCGAACACTTCATCCTTGTCGAATTTCCCCGTGCTTAGGTAGTCTCGTGCCAACGGTCCCAACTCGATTTTTTCCGAAGAGGTACTGCTTATGGCTCGACGTCGTGCCGGTACGTCCTTCAGTTCGAACGGTGTCGAAGGAATGCTCGAAATGGGCGTGGGTACGGCGTAACTTTTAGCTGCGAGCGGTACGAGTTCGTTGATCAAATTTTTATTTTGTTCCGTGACACTTTTAATTTCTTTACCTAGACCGCTGATGGCATCGATCACAGGTTGATCCTGACGTTTCTTCTCTTCGTAGAATCCGCGATTCTCGGATTTCCAACCTTTGAAGCGTTTCGCGAGGTAATCGCGAAGCTTGAGATTTTCGTCTTCGATTTTTCGTTTCGTCATAACGTTATTTATACACGTCGTTTCTCAACAACTTTGCAACGTTTAGAAAGTCGTTGATTTTGTTTCTGTATTTTCCGTCGTTGGGTTTCCTCGTCATGTCGATCGTCGCGAATCCAAAATCGTCACTGTTCCAGCAAGTAGAGCAGCAGCGTTCCGAAAATTGATTGTAGTTCATGTCTCCGCCTACGTAGTCATCGTACGCGTGCTTGAGGTTGGTGTGATCTTGACGAAACAAACATATGAAATTAGCGTTGTCGCGTAGTAACTGTTTTGGAATTTTGGAAAACGTTTGAGCTAGGTAAAAGCAATCCATTTCTTTGTGACGACCTTGCGTGAAAAAGTTGCGAATTTCATTTTGATTTTCCAGGATCATGTCGTCGAACACAACGACTGAATTTTCACGACAATCGTCCAGTGGAATGATTTCAGTTGCGAACTTTGCAATGTCCAGACCATCGTACAGTTTCATCAGTTGCTGGTATTTGGATTGCTCCAAACTTTTCGAGAACACGTACAGGTGCCTGTTCTTCCAATCTAACCAATTCCGTGCGAGGAGAAAATTGTCCACGAGCAGTGTCGTTTTCCCACACCCCGAACGACCTACGATCAGACAGCGGATGCTGTCGGGAAGCAACTCGCCGTTCTTTTTTTTCTCGTTTGACTTTCCGGATCCGGTAGACGCTTCACCACGTTCCACGTACTCACAAGATCACTTCGTTCGCGTCGATCCAACTCTTTTCCGGAAGTCCCAGCCATTTGACAAACAGTTTGTCACCTTTCCTACGCAATACTTTCTCGATGAGGTACGTGTCGGGGTGTTTTGTTTTAGAGAGTTCCTCTTCGTAAAATCTTCCTTTCAAAATCTCGCCGCTACTATCTTTTATTATATACGTGTGTCGGTTTCCGGGTAAAACTCGAACCACCGTAAAGAGTTCCGTGCTCCAATTTTTTGTGAATCCCTTCTCGAAGGTGCGTTTGAATTTGCTGATCCTCACCTGGTCTCCAATTTTGTATTTAGCTTTTTTTGTCGTGGGAGTGTACTTTGGACAGTAAACGGTAGAAATTAAACGCTGCTCGTCAGATTTCGTAACGTCAGCTGGCTTCATGCCTATCGTTCTGTGCACCGTATCATTATAGGTATCGACGAGTTCCGGCAGAATGTCGACCCATTTGTAATTTCCCCGAAGCGTGAATCGTTTCCACATGTGTGTCTTCAAGGTTCGATTAAATCTTTCCACGATACTGGCTTTGATGTGACTAAAGGTCGAATAATGTCGAACGTCGTGTTTCCGAATAAACTTTTGGAATACGGCGTTGTAAAATTCTTTGCCGTTGTCCGTGTGCAAAAACCGTGGTCGTCTGCCGCCGCTTTCGCGAAAAATTAATTTCTATGCTTCCGTGACGCACGTTCCCGTTTTCGCCTTCAAAGGTAGAGCCCACGCGAATTTCGAAAATGTGTCTATGACGGTGAGGAGGTACTTGTTGCCCTTGTTCAATTTATGTACGTTTTTTAACTTGCCGCTACTCATCTCGACGAGGTCACTTTCCCAGAGATCGTCGATGCCCTTGGTTACCACAGCCAAACGTTCGTAGTTGCGGCGTGCAGGTTTATGCAATTCTTCGACGATGGCTTGCCTAGACATTTTTTTTTTTAGAGATTACGTTTGAAGAGAAGCACGAGCGTGATGGGATTCAAATCGCTCCTCAACTTTTTGACTCGGACATCCAACATGAGAATCTCTTCTGCGTGGTCTACACGCTTGGTGTGGCCGAAAATGTCGTTAGGCATTTTGTTAACGGTTATTTATAATAGGATAGGTGATTCGTAATTCTACGAAGAGAGGAACGAGTTTGTCGTAATCTCCTAGGAGTTCCACGTAAAGATAATCTCCTGCAGACACATCGTACGCCATGTTAGAAAGCATCTTGTCGTGCTTGATTCGAAAAATGTTCTTCCCGTTAGATATTTTGATTTCGCCTGCGTTCTCCAGATTCACGGTGATCCGAAGTTTCCCTTCGATCGGAATTTCGTAGAAATGTAAATTGTTATTGAAGACGTAAAAAATCTTGCCTACATAATCATCCAATTTTGTCCAAATACTGTTGAGTTGAATGATCAACAGACCATTGAGTTTAGTTAACATGGAAGGTAGAAATTCATGATCTGTCGTCGTGCGGTGTACAGTCTCCATTGTTTGCTTTCGGAAACCAAAGAGATTCATTGTCCTTGATAGTTATTTATCGTGTATGTGAGACAGTTTACGTTTATTTTTTTTTTCAATTGCATTGCCTACAATTTTTACTAATTTCTAAACGATAGTGTCCCCAAGGCAACGTGTGGATTCCGCAAGACAAAATACATATTTTATCGTCATGCGGATCTAATGCTACTTTCCTAACTTTGATTGTTGTAATCACGTGGTCTACGCTTTGGATTCTTTGTTCTATACTTAGTATCGTCGATTGTGAGTAAAGGCAATCGATGTAATCGTGGAAGGTGAGTTTGTTCTCCACCGTATTCTTGCCCACACCTTTTGCTTTCTTCGTGACGCTACTCTCTGTTCTCATGGCATACATCTTCGAACGCAAACCCGCGAACTCGACAATAATATCACCGTTACATTCATCTTTCAGTTTACCTAGGACTTCTTTGTTGAGGGAAGGAATTCCAAATCTGTTGGGTTGAGGATACGCAGAAGTATCGAAATACTCGAGCATGGAAGGATTTTTTATGTCTTCGTATAGGTTAGGTGTTTGTATGCTGTAAAGGAAGCTGTCGGTGTCCGTGTACAAAAGTAACATTTTATCATTGTAGAAGGATTTCATCACGTCATAATGAAATTCGAACATGTAAAGTTTCGACAAGTCGAGAACCGTTGCGCCAACGTAAATTGGTTTTCTGAATTTCATCAATTTTATATCTAGATTGAAAAGTGCTAAATTCTCATTGTAAATTTTTCTCGCCTTGAATCTAGGATCGGCCACCCACTTCATGCATTTATTTTTATCTGAAACCAATTTCACGTCTACGTGATTCCGCACGTTTTCCATCGTCTTGCCATACACCGCGTTATTCATCAATTTAAAAAAATATTTGTCTAAATCGGAAGTGGCAACCGTCCTATGTTGCGTGTTTGTTTCAATGTACGGTTTGAGCCACTCGGAATGTTTAAACCTGAGGACTCTTCTAATATTCGCTACCTTAGCACCCTTCCCGATCAAGAATCGGAGATTCGAGTAATGAACAACGTATCTCTTTTTGCCCTCTAGAGTCAACAAAAGCTTGCATTGATTAGAGTGAGGCGAAGATTTGAACTCGGATGCCGGTGGTAAATCGCTGAACAGATCGTGTAAATGCTCGGGGAATTCGATATCCACCTCTGCGAAGAAGCCATACTCACTATCGTCGAAATTTTCTATGTCTATTGATGCCCATTCGAATCCCTCGTAAGGAAGTTTCTGTACCATGGCATGTCCGTAGAGGTTATTAACGTCGGCGTAGAAGATGGAATTCGATGCTCGATTTGAATCATAATCTTCTTTCATGTGCACGTTGTTGGCTTTTGCATATCTCTGCACACATTGTACCATCCCGCCCCGAATCCCCCTCTCGATGAAAAGTAACATGTCCACGTCCGATATCAGTTCCAGCTTGACCTTTGTCTGGAATAACATTGCCGACCACGCTAATCCCGGTAGGCTGTAGAAATACGCTGGATCTAATTTATAAATATTCGTTGCCGTTTTCCTGAACGCTTGAAAAACATCCGCGAGTATCGTTACGTCTAATTTTAAGTAGGCATCGTGGTAGTCTCCGAGTGTCCTACATTCTAATTTCTCCCACATGAGTTGCGCGTGTTGGTATTCTTCGTCCGTGATTCCTTTCTCTCTGAGACTGCTGTAAAATTCTCTTAGAAGTGGAAGAGCGTCGTCGTTAAATTTAGAATTATCACTAACATATTCGTAAGGATAAATCCCTTTACGTCTAACGAGTTCTATGTCTACGTTGGGAAAACTAGCTTTTGTAATTTTGAATTGTTCGTCTAAAAGTTTGCGGCAAAAGCGTCCAGGCTGGCAGAGAGAAATCTGTATGAATCCAGAAACCTCATCTCGATGGTATTTTTAGTCTCGGGAATCATAACTTTCTTACTTATAGAGATGTATCGTTCTTCGTTTTGAGCAAGAATGTCTACTTTTTGAGTGTCGTATCCGAGTTTCCTAATTAAGGGATGAAAGTCGTAATTAGAACCATTGTGAAAGAATACGGGGACGAATTTTGGTTTTTGGATTTTGAGGTTGCATGCATTGCAGATTCCGCTTATGAAGCGACCGTCCGTATGCGAATGGTGAAACACTTTACGATTGTCGTCCGTGAAGTGGTTATCGCACAAAGGACACTTGACAGTGTCATAGTAATTTTGAAATTCGATAGCAGATAACGGAAGCATCGGTTTCAATGTTTGCAGCATGCATCCAATTTTCCCAACCTCCTCGATCATCTTTTCGAAGAAGCGTTCGATTGCATCGGGTCCTCGGTATACGTACGGTTCATCTATTTTATCCTGTCGCACGACAACGTAACCGAAACTGTTTGGTTCTTGAAGTTGGTAAGGTGTGGTGGAAGAAAGTTCGGGATCCGGATCGCAGTACGAGAGTGGTTTGAGGAACGCCTCGAAATCAGCAACGATGATGGCCGGATGTTCCAACAACGCCTTGTGCATTTTGAATTCTTCCACTTCGTTCATCAACATTCGAACCGGTCTGTTGTTGCCGCAATATATTTTATGTTCGGCAAGTTTATCGGTAGCAATCTGACGTCCGGTGTATTTTCGATAATCGGATTGTTTTCGATCGTCGAACGTGGTTAGGCATCTCGGGCAAACTTCGATGTTGTTTGCATACTTGGTTGACTGACTTCTGACTAAGCGTGATAGTGAACGAATGAGACAGTAATGGTGAACACTGTCGTTTGAAATTAGAAGAAGATTAATCACACGAGCATCATCGTCATCGTCGACATCGCTTATCCTGACGGGATGCACGACATGTTTATCCAACGTATAGGAATACACGTTGATAATTAAGCGTTTTCCTTCTGCATCTCGTGCTCGTGTTTCGAATTTTGATATATCAGAAATGGTCACCGGGTATTCGATGCCAGCCATTGCATTTTCCAGCTCGGGTTCATGCTGCTTGTAATGATAAACCTGTTCTGGATGATTTGACCAATAAATCGGGTGAAGTTCCGCCAACACACACCAAAGAAAACACTTGTTATCGCTGTTCAGTATATTTAACACAGCCCTCTTGTGTTGAATGTTCGGTGGAAGAGGAACGTAGCTGGAAGCGCGAAGAGGCGAGAATCGGTTCACGTAAACGGTTAACGTGTGAGGACTTCCACACAGAGACCATCCCGACCCTTTAGCCTCAAAATCGTCATGTTTCTTAACCAGCTCGTTGGAAAGATCAGAATAAAATTCGTCCAAATTATCGACGTCCGCCAAATGAAGAGCCTGGTTTTTTGTTCGATGATAAAAAATACTTGTTGTACCATCGACTTTTTCGTATTCGGAAAATAGATCAACGTATACTTTTATGGAATTATTTTCCAATTTATTTTTTAGAATATTTATCACGGATGTTTTCGTTTCACGCAAGAAACTAAGAATGTCCCGGCCTGGTTCCGAAGTAAAAAAGAAATCCTGAATATGACGGTTGAATGCAGATCTAATCGGTTTGCGTTCATCAGATAATTTAACTTGTTTGGAAGTGGAAGCTTCCGTTTCTGGATTATCGATTTTTCTTTTCAATGTTCCTCGTTCGGTCGATGGTTTGCAAATTTTAAGATGTTTACTTAAATGTGCAATGCTGATCATCTTTCCGCATCGAGCACAAGACTTAGAAGGTAACGAACGATTAATTCTCGAACCTGTTTCGCTACATCTTGCCCTGTGTACCGATAAATTGTTCCTTGAGATTAGCTTCCCACAAGAAACACATTCAGTTTTATCATTTTTACGATTGAAACTGGTGGTGGATGCCATTATGCTTTCTCCAAAATCACAGAAATCAAAAAGTGTCTAGTATATATAGCGATACAATTTTCAGGTATGTTATTTTATACGTAATTCCCCTGAAGCATGAATTGTTTCCACATGCGCGTTTTGAGAGTTTGATTGAAACGTTCATTACGCTGGCTTTGATGTGACTAAAGGTGGAGTAATGGTAAATATTTCGTTTTTGAAAAAATTGCTGAAAGACAGAATTGTAGAATTATTTTCCGTTATCCGTTTGAAGAAATCGAGGTCGCCTGCCACTTTCATCGAAAATAGTTTTGAATGCTTCCACTACACAGGTTCCTGTTTTTGCCTTGACGGGTAAAGCCTAAGCAAATTTTGAAAATGTGTCTATAGCTGTGAGAAGATACTTGTGTCCTTGTTGATTTTTTTTAAAAGTTCCCACTGCTCATTTCCACAAGGGCAGCTTGCCACAGATCGTCTATGCTTTTGGTTACTACCGCCAATCGTTTATAATTACGTCGTGCAGTTTTGTGCAGCTCGTTCACAATAGCCTGCCTAGACATTGCGCGAAAATAAAAATATAGCTTGGATGGGATTTCTGGCCGCAGACAATGCCGGGTTTTCTAAGTACAGCTTAACCCTATTTCCATGTCAATAATTTGAGTGGCATCTTCGGCATAGGCAGTATCGCGAGTTTCCGGGTTGTTGAAATCGACCAACTCCACTCCTCTTATTTTATGCTCGTCAACGATGTTCGTCACGGTCATGGTTGGGTAGTGGGATGCGTGAGGCAAAGACCAGTAGGAAATCTTGACGAACTGAAGCGTGCCAGTGAGGAAAAATTGGTGATAGGCTTTTGCAGGAATCCACATGTAGAGTTTGGAAACTTGATTGAAGGGCGAGGAAAACTCTCTCTTTGGAATGCTGTACGTTTCGATGATAATTGTTAACTTGAGATTTCCGATGCTGGCGTTCAGGGTGTTTACATTGGTTCGAACCACTCTCTACGTCCTCCAATTTACCGTTCACCAATTCCAAGTGTTCCTCGATAGCATGAACAACAGTGTCATAGTCAGTCTTGATCTTCACATTGACAATTAGTCTCATGAATTTTTCGTTTAAGTCATGTAGTTGGGTGCTGAAATTGGCTATGGCCGATTCCTGGGTTCTAATTTCCGCAAACAGTTCATGTAGCTCGCTGATGTTCTGGTTGGTGGGTAAGGTTGAAACAGACACCTGAATCGATTCAATTTCGGTTTGGATGTTTTTGATGTCGTCGGATTTGAGTATTCAGTTGAGAGCCCTTTTCACGCTTTTCAATTCCTGCGAGGTAGGCAGGGTGGCCAACGTGTTTTGGAGCGACTCCAAACCTTTTTCATCCCGCCCAACTATGAGGCAGCAGCAGCAGTGCGTATGCCTTCTTGTAATTGTGTTATGTCGTCCTGGGTTGCGGTGGATTGTTGCAAAGTTTCCAACTTAGTCTGTATGTCGCCGATCAAGTGACGAAAATGCGAGAAATCTGATTCTGTGTTTAGATTTTACATCTTGGTGATCTGCTATTGGACGCTGGTCACAGTATCCCTGATGCCAGGCAGTTTGGATTCCAGTGCTTCGTGTACCTTTGCCAGATCATTTCTAATAACAGCAAGAGCATCCTCAATATGGGCTATGGTGCCTTGCAGCTTCCGAAATCTTCGTAGGTCTCAAGTTGGAGTTTGATGTTGGCCACGCTACGGGCAAAAGCATTCAGCTCGCTGGACGAAGGTAGATTGTCGATGAAGTCCTGTAGCGTTTGGAGTTTAGTTATAACTTCTTTGATGGCTGCATGCAAAGCGTCCGTTTGAAGCTCAGCCTTGATGCTTTCTAATGTAGGAATTTCGAACGATTGAAACTCTTCGCGTAATTTGGCAATACTTGTATTCACGCGATCGTAGTCATCTTCAGTTTTTATACTCTGCATATTGTTTTGCAGTTCAGTCTGGATGGTGCTAGTTTGGTCCTGCAAGTGTCGCTTCAGCTGTTCCACGTCAGAAGTTTGCGCTTGCTGCAGCTTCACAAGTTCGTTTTGGAGCTTGCCTACACTCAATGCCAGGTTCTTGAGGTTGTCTATTGACGCGAGGTTGGTTTACTTTTGCAGCAGCGATTTAAGCTCGGGGTCAATTTTTAGTACGGGGTCCAGGCACTGATACTGTAGGCTAGCTATCTCGGTCTGTAGGCTAGAGTTGAGTGTGGACTGCAGAGCTTGCAGGTCGCTTCGCAGCTTCTTCACCCTGACGTCAATCATGAGCAGCTCGTCACCATGATCATCGCGATTGGTGTGACCAAAGATGTCATTAGGCATTGTTGCAATGGTTATTTATTATAGGGTAGGTAATTTTCATTTCTATGAAAATAGGGATGAGTTTATCGTAGTCGTCCAAGAGCTCCACGCCAGCAGATACATCGTACGTTGTAGTCGCATTCATCCTATCATGCTTGATGCGATAGCTGTTCTTGCCAGATTAAATCTTGACCTCCCCTTTGTTCTCAGGGTTCATGTTGAACTGCAGTTTGCCGGAGATGAGGAACCGGTAATAATTCAAGTTGTTGTTGAATACATAGAAAGTTTTTCCCACATCCTCGTCGTACTTGGTCAGGATGCTATTCAAGTGTATAATTAACAGACCGTTAAGTTTAGATAGCATGGAAGGCAGGAGTTCGTTGAAGCTCGACGACGACGTAGGTTGGACGGTCACTTCCATAGCTTGCCATAGCTTGCTTCCTGAAGGCAAACTGGTTCATAGGCATGGTTATTTTATATGCTTGTGTTGATAGAAATATTTGCCAGCCGTAAGGTTAGTTGCATGTAAAAAAATAAAGTTTTTTTCTATCATATAATAATTGATTTTCTTTTGTATATGTACGATTTTTTTTCTTTTTTTAAGTGCATTGTATGCATTTCTTACTACTATCAAAACGATAGTGCCTCCAAGGCAACGTGTGGATTCCACAAGACAAAATACATCTTTTATTATCATGCGGATCTAATGCTACTTTCATAACTTTGTTTGTTCTAATCACATGGTCTACACTTTGGATTCTTTTTTCCAATCGTAGCAGCCGCTTTAATTCCACCAGATAATCAATATGGTATTGAAATGAAAGTTTGTTTTGTACAGTATTTTTACCAACATCGTTAGATTTCTTCTTGATGCTGCTCTTAGTTCTAAATGTATACATTTTGGAACGCAAACCAGCGAACTCGAGAATGATGTCACCGTTACATTCGTCTTTTAATTTACTTAGGACATTTTCTTTACTAGATGGTATTTCAAATCTGTTCGGTTGAGGGTAGGAAGAAGTATCATAATAATCAAGCAAGGGCGGATTTTTAACATCTTCATATAGATTGGATGTTTTAATGCTATAAATAAAACTGTCGGTGCCCATGTAAAGTAATGGAATGCTATCGTTGTAGAAAGGTTGCATAACATTTTAGTGAAATTGAAACATGTGAAGTTTCGATAAATATAAAACTGTTGCTCCAACATAAATTGGTTTTCGGATTTTTATCACTTTTATATCTAGATTGAAAAGTGACAGATTCTCGTTGTAAAGTTTTCGTGATTTAAGTCTAGGATCAGCCACCCATTTACTGTATTTATTTTCATCCGAAACCAATCTCACGTCCACGTGATTTCTCACGTTCTCCATTGTCTTGCCATATACAGCATTGTTAATCAGTTTGAAAAAATCTTTGTCTAAATCGGAAGTGGTGACTGTTCTATGTTGTGTGTTTGTTTCGATGTATGGTTTGAGCCACTCGGAATGCTTAAACCTGAGGACTCATCTAATATCCAATACCTTAACACCCATCGCAATCAAAAACTGTAGACTTTTATAATGGATAACGTATCTTTTTTTTCAAAATTAATAAAAGCTTGCGTTGATTAGAATTAGATAGACATTTAAGTTCGGGTGCCGGTATTAAATCGGAAAATGATATTATGCAAATTGTCTGGAAATTCAATATCCACTCCTGCAAAAAAACAAATTCACAATCGTCAAAACCAATAATATTTATCGAAGTTGGTTCTATCCATTCGAAACCTCGATAAGGAAGTTTCTGTACCATAGCATAGCCATAAGGATTATTAACGTCGATGTAAAAAATGTAATTCGATGGTTTATTTGCATCATATTTTTCTTCCATGTGCATGTTGTTTTCTTCTGCATGTCTCTGTGCACATTGTACCATCCCACCTCGAATCCCTCTCTCGATGAATAGTAACATGTCTACATCTGTTAATAATTCTAACTTAATTTTAGTTTGCAACAATATTGCAGACCATGCTAATCCCGGGAGGCTGAAGAAATGCGCAGGGTCCAACTTGTAAAAAGACATTGACGTTTTCCTGAATGCTTGAAAAACATCCGCAAGTATTGTTACGTATAATTTCAAGTATGCGTTGTGATAATCTCCGAATATTTTACATTCTAGTTTACCTCACATCTGTTGTGCATGTTCGTATTCTATGTAAGTAATTCCTGTTTTTCGCAGTTTACTGAAGAATTCATTTTGAGGAGGGAGAGTGTAGTCATTAAATTTAGATTCATTGTCTACATATTCATACGGATAAATCCCTTTACTTCTAATCAGTTTTATATCTATGTTGGGAAAACTAGCTTTCGTAATTTTGAATTGTTCTTCACAGAGTTTACTTGCTAGAGTGTCCAAACTTGCAGATAGAAACCTGAACGAGTCACGAAACCTCATCTCTATGGTTTCATTTCTCACCGAAATCTTAACTTTCTTACTTATAGAAATGTATCGTTCTTCATTTTGAGCAAGAATATCTTTTTTGTGTGTGTCATATCCAAGTTTCTGAATTAAGAGAGGAAAATCGTAATTCGATCCATTATGAAAAAAGATGGGGACAAATTTTGGCTTTTGAATTTTGAGGTTGCAATCATTACAGATTTCGCTGATGAAACGACCGTCTGTGTGCGAATGGTTTCACTTTACGATTCTCGTTTGTGAAGTATTGATTGCACACTGGACACTCGACAGTTTCATCAAATATTTTTTTGTTCCTCTGATGTCAAAAAATTCATCGGTTTGGTTTTTTGCAAGAAGCTGCAAACAATGCAAAATGTCCCAGTTTCAATTCGATCCATGTGTCTGAATCGAAGAAAACGACAATTCGTATATTCTCATATCACTGTATGCTTGCCCCCTATTAGCACCTCTTTTGCCGTTGTTGCTCAATTAATTTTCAATAATTGGCTATTTTCTTGAAGAGGTCTAATAGAACAAGATACGGCGGTATAAGAAATATGCAAATTTAAAGATATTTTAGCGAATTAGGCCGGCATAAGCTAAGTTCGAATTGCTAGAAGGCCTTCGTCGGTGCAAGTTTTTTTTATATCCATTTTAAATCAAACAATTACAGTAAATCTTTACAATTCTTACAGGTATGTGAGTCAATTATTACATTTAAAAAGTTGGTATAATGTAATTTTCTATAATCTAAAGACATTTGTTCATATTCTTGTATTAGAGTTAGTCAAAAATCCATGTAATTATAATTCTTTCCCAGAGGAAATAAAAACAATAGGTATTGTGCTATTAACCACTGAACTGATTTTTGCTTTGTAGTTTGGAACAAATGAAACTCTGGTAAGATAATGTCTTTTGCTGATACTTGGTTTGGTGAAGTGGGACAAATTCTACTGAGCATTGCTCTTAATTTTGACCAAGCTGTGGCTGCTTTCTTACATTCTGTTATCTTATGGATAATCGAATCTGTAACATGACAATTATAACAATTTGGAGAATTACTGAAACCATACTTATGACATCTATCTGCCGTTAGAATTACTTGTTGAATCACTTTGTAACATATAAATAATGCCTTGTTCGTTAGATGTTTCGCCGTTATATTGTTCCATATTTGTTTCCAATTGCATTTGGTATTTTCTCTTTCGATTCGAACGTTATTATATTTGCGTTAAGTTGCTCTCTGTAAATCTGTCTGACAGAAGGACTGTCATAAGCATGTTGCACAGTTCTATAAAATGTATGAATAGCGATCTCTGTATAAAACATTAATTCTCTGGGAATAATTTTTATATCCATTGGTGCTGTTAATGGTACATCTTTTAACACTGTATATATTATTTGTTGCGTAGTGGAGTCAATTGGAGAATATATCGCTGAAAGACCGCTTTGAATAAATAGAGCTCTTGATTGTATCGCCACACTCTTTAAGTTCATACCTCCCCCCTTTTCCGGGAGATATAGCTCGCTCATGGCCACGCGGAACACCGAGTCATGCCAAAGAAATTTGCCAACCTGTTGCTTTACCGTAGCTGTTAGCTTCGCTGACAAGGTCAATGTCTTGGATAGGTACCAAAGCTTCGATAAAGCGTAGATGTTTACGTATCTCACTCGCGATTTCAAATAAAGAAACCTGAGTAGATTTGCACGTAAAGTATATATCACTTTTCCGGTCACTAACCGACTATTATCTTCGATGGTATCTCGGATATTTGTATAAAAATGTATACCTAGTATTTTCACTTTCTGTGCTACACGTACACTAGTGTTATTACGAAACAAATTGTTGACTCCCAAAGGTAACAAAAACGTTTTGTTTGAATTTAGCTTTGTACATGAGACATTTTCGAAATATTTTAAGTACTTTTGTGAATTCTCCAAATCCCTTTCGATATTTAACAATAACGTAATGTCATCCATATAACTACTAACTTTAATCGTTTTTGAGATGACAGAAATGCCTTCATTTATTTCTTGTAATCTTTTAAGTAAGGGAACCAGTGTTAATACATATAATGCACTACTGAGTAAACTTCCTTGTAAAACACCTCGTTTCATTTGAAATGTTTTCGTAAGACTCCCATTAAGTTTTAGATTTTAACTTAGTGTCTCCGTACAAAATTTGTATCCATTTTATAAAGGTATCTCCGAAACCAAAAGACCTTAAAACACTGTACATATATTTATGACTAACTCTATCATAAGCCTGTGAGAAATCCACTGATAAAATTGCTTTGTTGACTTGCTGGTTTTGTGTTGTAATAATTACATCACGTATAGTTTGTAATAAATGATGAATTGTTCTTTGAGGATTACATGCATATTGTGTGTCCCCTATTAGTTTATGCATGTGAGGAATTATGCGGATGTTTATGCATCTGCTGATAATCTTAATATCGCTACTTATAATTGCAATCGGGCGGTAGTCAGTAACCAGTTTAGGTTTCGGTTTTTTGAAACCACTATTCCTGTTCGACTTGAGGACCCTATTTTCCCACTCTGTTATACATCATTAACCCATTGCGTGAAAACGTCCGCAATTAGATTCCAAAAGGTTTGATAAAAGTCTGAGGGCAGAAATTTGAGTTGTAAAATGTTTAAATCCTGGTTGGTCTCTATGTTTACAACTCCATGCATCTTGTAACTGCAAACCTTTTGTTAATTCATAGAGTGCCCGGGAAATATTATAACCAGGTTGCTGGTCTTGCCTATCTAGGACGGAATTAAAGTCACCTGCCACTAACGCATTTAATGTATGCGATGTTAGTTCTGGACTTAGGATGGTAGAAAAAAAGTGTTCTCGTTCATGCTTATTATGACTTCCTGAAGGCGTGTATACATTGCATAAAAACAAAGGACCTAATTCCGCACTTATTAGTCTTCCTGATGGGTGGAGGGTAACATTATGTAAATCAATTCTTTGATGCACCGCTATTGCTGTGCCTTGATATGTGGCAGTAAAATTATTATGAACATTGTACCTTGCCAAGAATGAAAAATTGTCAATCCCTACCTCTTGTAGGAAGGCTATATCAATATCCGACTGTGCCAAAAAATATTTTAACGCCATTAGTTTATTCTGACTTCGTAATTTGTTAAGGTTAATTATTGCGAATGTGAATATATACATTACGGACGTAAGGATGTGATTTATGCACTGCATTAATAATTATTAGTACTTTACGCTTCGCAATTTCTCCACTTTTGACGCTGGACAGACTCACTCATATCTCTTCGTCACTACCTGAGACAAGAACTGTACGCATTACTGTGTCACTTGGTTTATGTGCACCTGCCCCTATTAGTTCTAAACCATTTTTTCTTCTTTTCCTAAAAAAGGGGTCGGTTGAATAGGGTTTTCACAATTGGACTTAAGCTGAACTTCTACTTCTGTACTTACCACATCATCATTTATTTGTTTCTTCGGACGTAAGGTCATATGGTTTGTAGCATTTTTCTTCGCTTTCCTGGCGGATCGTGAGCGGGGTTTTGGGGGGGTTAGGTTCTGGAAATTCTGCGTCTGCGAACATTGAACTTGTAGGGATTTGGGGGTCTTGATTCGGGAATTCGAATAGAGTAATAGGGACTATGGATTCGTTTCCACTTACACTTTCACTTGCATTTTCGTGCACACTTTCCTTGTTACCATCACTTGCATTATCTTCCAGTTACCAGTACTTGCCTTGGGCTCGTTGTCTTCAGTGACTTCCATATCCTCGTGTTGTTCCTTGTGGTCCTCTGGTGTAGCCTGTCGGTATGCCGGTACTGGTAAAATGGTTCTGGTATTCTGGTCTTGAGCAGTTGATTCCGTATGAGGGTGTGAAGAACTGGGGAGTGTATTAGCCACAGCTGCAGAGTATCCTGTAGTACGTGTCGACCTTGCCACACTATGCTATCACTCATGATGTAAGTGGTCATGTGCATTACATCTAAAACAGAGTTTGGGTTGCCCTTCATACGCAGTCCAATAACGTTCTTCATTTAACATAATATAAGATGGCACCGGTTTTTGTAGATAGATACGAACTATCTTCCTGCCGGTTCTGACTGGATAGGCGAGGGAGGTGGAATACACTTCATCTCGTACAGTTTTTTACTATTCCGTATTTAGACATTTCAGTTGTTATTGCACTTTCTGGTAATTCCATGGGAACTAGATGAATACGAACGATTGTAACAGGTTTGTCTGCTCTGTGTACTGGAATATCATATTCTCCCGTGTTATCTGAGAATACGAAAGTTCCCGTACTACGTGCTATTATTTCCTTGCAAAATTGTTAGGTGCTTACTTTAACAAACACTTGGTGTTTTACGAAGTCTACTTCAATACTCAAAACATCGGCAACGCGCAATTTCACTACATCTCTCAGCCATTCGTAAATGGAGAGCGTGGTCGGTCTTTGCTGCACTCTTGGAAAGGAAAATTGCAAGGTGTTTAACTTTTTGACCGGCATGTCTGAGACGTTACATGGTTCTAGCTCCCATAGGAGTCGAGATACTCAACGTCTTATAAAATGTCTTAAGACAAATAGCTTAATCTTTAACAAAGTCGACTTCAGGTCTGTCAAGATGTTACTTCCGGTCTGTCAAGAACATTTTCTTAAGACAAATATCTTAAGACGTTTTGTAAGACATTGATTTTCTTGGCTCCTAATTGAGCTAGTTTGATAATTATAGGTTTGTTGGATAGAGTTTGACAAAAAACTTCTCGACTAGCAAACAAAATTAATTCCATCCCCTCAAGTTTCGGAAATATATTATTTTTTTTATTTTTTAAGAAACTTGATTTGCTGCCTTAGTTTTGGCCCTAATTCGAAAATTTTAATAGCATTCGATTAAAAATTAGAAGTACCCTACAACCTATTAGACACATGATGATTAGTTCTTGCTGGTTCCGAGTTATTTTAGTTTAAAATTTCAAGATGTAATTTCTAAGATGTTTTGTAATTCAAAAACTATGGGCTGTAGAAATACAATTCTTGCTTTATCTGCTTTATCATATGGTGAAATTTTTGTGGAGTACGTTTTCAACACTGCGAGCCCAAACCGTGACCCCCTCCAAATGTAATGGGGGCATTGAACCCATTGTAAAAAGGCCACGACATACATCCTGAAAGGGTGGGGGGGGTGCTCGCACATCATAAAAAATACATCGTAGCCGTTTTCGCTGAGGGCCCCAACCTACAAAAAAGATAAGGCCCCCAAATACATCGTAGGCGTTTACGTTGATTGCTCCACCTACAAAAATAAGGTCTCAAAATAAGATTGAGCAAAAAATAGGGTTAGAACATCGTCAAATGCTATAAAATCAACAAAAAATACATCTTTGCCGTTTACGCTGAGGGTCCACGTACAAGGTTAACATAGAAACAACCATTTTACACTTTGTAGGTTTTTTTAACCCGTAAAAGGATGTTAAAAAGTGAATAGGTTATATCACGCAAGATCATGGCATACCTACAAAGGTGAAGCTCCAAAAATAGGATTGAGAAAAAAATAGGGCTTGAACATCGTCGAACGCAATAAACTCCATAAAAAAATCATCAAAATCATCCAAATATGTCACGACTGAGATTAAATACTAGGCATACCTTCAAGGGTGGCGCAGAACCAATAGGTTTATACTACTTATGTCTAAACCATAAAAAACAGCAGTACAATCAATTTCGAATGACTGACTGATGCTATTCTAAACAACACCTCACCATTAATTTTACTCACCTCGAACAAAATTATCCGCACAAAATAACATTCCGTTGTTAGCAAATCGGAAACAAGAGTTTTTCAGGTGGTATATACCAAAAGAAAAAGATGTGTATCAAGTCTCGGAACTTTACCATATGGGTTCAAAGAAAAGAAAACAGAAAAGGTTATTTTTTCAATTCTTGTTCTTCTTATGGCGCTACAGTCCACTGATGAACCTTGGCCTCCTCTGTCCATTTATCTCTACCTATTGCCACAACTTTCCAATTTCTATACTGGAGCTTCTGAACATCTTCATCCACTCCATTCACCCATCTTAATTTAGGCCTTCCTCGCTTACTTTGTCCAAATGGGCTATAAAACATCACTCTCTTTGCAGGTTCACTATCACTCATGCGCAACACATGACCTGCCCATCTTAATCTAGCCGCCTTTATTACACCAATAACTGTTGGTTCTTGATATAAGTCGTAGAGCTTCTTATTAAATCGCTTTCTCCCTTTTCCATTCTCACATACTGGTCCCAATATTCTTCGTAATATATTTCTTTCAAAGGTCTCTACCAGCTGTTCATCTTTCCTTGAACTGGTCCAAGTTTCCGCAGCATAGGTCAATACAGGTCTTATCAGTGTCTTGTAAAGTGTTAACTTAGTTGTTCTGGACAATATGGTGCTCTTAAAATGTCTCTGTAATCCATAATAGGCCCTATTAGCTGCTATAAGTCGTGCCTTTACTTCCTCCTGTGAATCATTTTCATATGTCACGACAGAACCCAGGTAGATAAAGGCATCCACTCTATCAAAGGTATAATTAGCCATTGTTATGGTCGGTGATAGATTATAACCGTGTGCTTTGCTTTTTCTTAATGCATTGGAATAAAATTAATGAATTAAGTTAATACTATTCTCAGTAATAGTATATCTCTGATTTGGTCAAAATAAAATCTGGATACTTAAAGAAATTCAGCATACTTTATCTTATATATTATATTATATTTATTATTATATATTATATACTATTTGTATCGTCAAATATGTTAGTGTAAAAACAAAACTAAAAATCATTAATTTGCTTCAGTTGTTGTGAATGAAGCTTGGACATATAATAATGAAGCCTTTGTATATCTTTCTTTATTGTTAGTTCTAATATCGTATTATCTTATGCAATTTAAAAATGTAGTGAGCGAATAGTTTACATGTTGGTTTTTCCGTGCAAGGATGCACTGTACAAGAGACCTCTTGCCCTTCTCAACTTAAAACATAATAGGCCCCCACAGATGGTAGCCAGGTTGATGCCCTTGTGGGGCTTTCTACAAAGAGCTACCTGTACCAAGCGACAAGAACTTATTTGAGGTACCAGGTCAAAAAAACCCGTGCCTGTTGACCTATAGTTTCCTCAACAGACTTATTGTTAAGATTAATGCCTTGCAATATGTGGACCCGAGTTCGATTCCCCACTTATATTCTATTTCTCACGAAATAATAGATTTGGGTATATGCAAAGAAAATATTTAATGTTGTTGCCTAATAATGACATACCATGTGTGAATCCTTGTTGAGGCAAACTGCACACAAAAAAAAACTGGCTCAAATTTTAACTGTATATTCAGTCATAACGTCTCACTATTAGAATAAATAAAATTGAAAGAATCAATATCGCGATCGGCATATCCAGTGGCTGACTAAAGAGAAAATTTAATGGTTACACATTTAGTAATTTGGGGAAGTCAAAAGTAAAAAAAAAAAGGATCCTATTCCTGTAATCACTGCAAGTTAATACATAGCTTGGCTTTAGCAAGTTGGTTAACACTGATGATTGCTAATTATAAGATCCCGGGTTAAATTTCTGTTTTAACGATTTGTTATTTTCCGTATTTTATCATTTTCACTCAGAAGTCGGTCTCCATCTCTGTTCAATTCACTTTCTCTTTTTGAATTTCTTGGCCTCCACATTGGTGATTTGTAATTAAAGGATCCCTGGTTCAATTCCTTTTTGGCAAATTGCACAATGATTCCGATCACAGTTTAAACTGTAGGTTCTGTTCCAAATAGCCTATCTGAAAGTAGAATATATTGGAATAAATCAGAATGACGGCTAATGTGTCCAGTAGAGTACTCAGAGAGAAACGTTAGAGGATATGCGCATCGAAATAAGTAAACTTAAATAGTGAAGGTAAAAATGGTTTCGATTCTATTTCTCGCTTTAAGTTATGGCGTAGTGGTAAAGTATTTGCTTTGTAATGAAAGGGGTTTCGGGTTCGATACCCGGTGAAGGCATATAGTTGTTCGGATCTCGCTATGAACTGTAGGACCAGTCCCGATTAGCCTATCCGTATGTAAAGCGGACTTTGAAACAACTAATGAAACTTTATTCATTTCGGTTAATAGGAACTGTGTTAAAAACGCCAACCATGGATCCAGTTGGAATCGAACCCTCGACCCCTTCATTACATCAACATATCTCTTTGTGCTTAAATGCTAATCGGGGCTGGTAACACACATTTTATCTCTTTTAAAAAATATGATTAGTTAATTTGCCAACATTGGTGCTCGAACCTCGAACCTCTTGAATACAAAACAAAAGTGGCAGATATCTTGTTTGATTTTTTAATATCTGTTCGTGCAGAAATGCTAATCTGAAGTGATTACACACATTTTTATATAAAAAAAATATTAGGCAATTTAACAACAATAGAAATTGAACTCGGGGCGTTTTGATTACAGCATTAATTTTTACACCCTATTTCCATTTTAGTTTATTTGCTCTTTGTGCACAAACGCTAATCAGGACTTTAAACAAGTAGATTTGAATATCGAATTTTGCCAAAATTGGGAATCGAACCCGGAACCACTTGATTAGAACATAATCTTTAACCATTTTATATTTAAACTATTATCTTTATCGTGGGTGGAAAACACTCTCCGCGCCGCACGCGAAACAAAGCCGTCATATTCTTTTTACACAAATACTATTCTTGGACATATAGGCTAATCGGGATTTATAATGGGAGCCAATGACTGAATCGAATGCCGTCACCGCCTTGTAACCAAGGGATCCCGAGTTCGATACCCTGTGGAGGCACATAGTGGTTTGGATCAACACCTTAAACTCTAGAACCAGTCCCGATTTTTCTTGCTGTGCATAAAGTAGACTTAAAACACTTACTCAATCAATCAATCAAAATTGATTCTACCAGGAATTGAACCCTCGACACCTCTTGTTTACAGATCAATAACCTTCGCCGTTAACCATTCGGGTTAAAGCTCAATCTCAAGATCAGATTCCTTCATGTTTTTTCATCTTACACAATGGATGCACGCGCAAATCCTCCACACACACACACACACACACACACACACACACACACATACATACGTGCATATGCTACCTTGTGAGGACTCTGTTAGTGCACATACACTGTGGGGACCGGGGGAAATTACAGTCATAGTCTGATGTGTTTGTTGAAAATATGTGACAAATAACACAGAAAGACTATAAACTCCTGAAAATTAAAAGTAACCTACGTTGTGAGCAAATTATACAAGAAAAATGTTTCCTATCCTTGTGGGGACACCAGTACCCAAAAGGCCTGTGAAATTAGGTGGCCTCAGGTCCCCACAAGATCCAATAGATTCATGAAAATTTAGACATACACTCCATACACACGATTGATTTTGTTCAGACGCTGTGGGAACCGATGTGTAAATAAGTTTGAAAGTGCTACCCTGTTGGTACTTGACAATAAAAGAGAGGAAATACTTTCAGTCTGTGTCGAGTTTTTCAGTTTTTGTCGTTTATGATATTTGTCATAAACAAAATCGTAAATACTTGTTTTGCAGAGAATAAATCACTGGAAAAGAGAAACAGATGTTACATGAAATAGGAGAGATCTGGCGGACACAAAAGCATTGGTAAAATTATTTTGGATGTAATTAAATGGCTGACAAATAAAGTTAGCAAAATAATTATACTAACGAGTGTTGTGCTATTTTGGGTAGAAATGCAAACTTCTGTGTTTTAACATGAAGACAAAAAGTAAAAAGCTACATAGCATTACAAATAATAATAATAATAATGATAATAATAATAATAATAATAATAATAATAATAATAATACAATGCGATTTGATGTGGAAATCATGCAGAGGGATATAGGACTTGAAATCGATTCAATAAAGTTCTAAGTTCGATTATTTTCTTCCAGTGTCCCTTCATCAATTTTATCTAATCGTCACGATTAGGAAAGAATGACAGAAAGAAACGATGGAAAATGTGATATATGTGCAAAGTATTATCTTTCATTGTTCTCACAAACTATTTGTGTTTAATTTATATACATTTCGAATCATGCTTTGCTTTAAGTTAAATGTTAATTTGTATCTAAATTCAATTAAACATTACAATGCTGACCAAGGCACGAAAAAAGGCTCAACAGTGTTACTAAATTAAATTAGTCAGTAATGTAAAAAGTATTTTTACAAGGTATATTTCTTCTGATTGAAAAGTGTGTAGTGTCCCTACAACGTTGTTATCTTCCATTGAAGAAATATATAGTGCTCCCAAGGGCATACTAGCGCTTAGAAATTTTCCAAGGAGATGCGGGAGGGGTGTATCATGAGCAAAGTCAATATACTTTTCAACGAAGCTAAAATTAAACTTTACACGTCATGGAATTACTAACAGTAACTGTTATTATTATTATTATTATTATTATTATTATTGATTTATACATATTTCTAATTTATGAAAATATATTATTCTTTAATGTATTATTTACGTCTCACAAATTCAATCAATTTACTTTATGTGCTCGCATGCTTTGAAATAAGGAAGTCATGGCTTCAATTCGGGATAGAAATTCAATATACTTTTAAGAAACTCCACAAGCTTACATTTTTGTTGTTGAAGTGTATTATGTGCTCACAAGGTATATTACTGCCGATACAAACTGAGTAGTGTCCCCACAAGGATGATATATTCTGTTGAAAAAGTGTTTGATGTCCTCACAAGGTTTATTTCTTTTGATGCAAAGTGAGTTCTGTCCCCACAATTTTACTTTCTTCTGTTGAAGAAGTGTATGATGTCCTCACAAGGTTTATTACTTCTGATGCAAAGTGAGTAGTGTCCCCACAAGGTTAATATCTTCTGTTGAAGAAGTGTATGGTGTCCTCACAAGGTTTATTACTTCTAATGCAAAGTGAGTAGTGTCTCCACATTGTTATTCCCTTATGTTGAAGAAGGGTATGATGTCCCCACAAGGTTTATTACTTCTGATGCAAAGTGAGTAGTGTCCCCACAATTTTACTTTCTTCTGTTGAAGAAGTGTATGATGTCCTCAAAAGGTTTATTACTTCCGATGCAAAGTGAGTAGTGTCCCCACAAGGTTATTAACTTCTGTTGAAGATGTGTATAATGTCCTCACAAGGTTTATTACTTCAGATGCAAAGTGAGTAGTGTCCCCACAAGGTTATTACCTTATGTTGAAGAAGTGTATGATGTCCACACAAGGTTTATTACTTCTGATGCAAAGTGAGTAGTGTCCCCACAAGGTTACTATCTTCTGTTGAAAAAGTGTATTGTGTCCTCACAAGGTTTATTACTTTCTATGCAAAGTGAGTTCTGTCCCCAAAATTTTACTTTTTTCTGTTGAGGAAGTGTATGATGTCCTCACAAGGTTTCTTACTTCTGATGCAAAGTGAGTAGTGTCCCCACAAGGTTATTAACTTCTGTTGAAGAAGTGTATGATGTCCTCACAAGGTTTATTACTTCAGATGCAAAGTGAGTAGTGTCCCCACAAGATTATTACCTTATGTTGAAGAAGTGCTTGATGTCCTCACAAGGTTTATTACTTTTGATGCAAAGTGAGAACTGTCCCCACAATTTTACTTTCTTCTGTTGAAGAAGTGTATGATGTCCTCACAAGGTTTATTACTTCTGATGCAAAGTGAGTAGTGTCCCCACAAGGTTAATATCTTCTGTTGAAAAAGTGTATTGTGTCCTCACAAGGTTTATTACTTTCGATTCAAAGTGAGTTCTGTCCCCAAAATTTTACTTTTTTCTGTTGAGGAAGTGTATGATGTCCTCACAAGGTTTCTTACTTCTGATGGAAAGTGAGTAGTGTCCCCACAAGGTTATTAACTTCTGTTGAAGAAGTGTATGATGTCCTCACAAGGTTTATTACTTCTGATGCAAAGTGAGTAGTGTCCCCACAATGTTACTTTCTTCTGTTGAAGAAGCGTATGATGTCCTCACAAGGTTTATTACTTCTGATGCAAAGTGAGTAGTGTCCCCACAAGGTTACTATCTTCTGTTGAAAAAGTGTATTGTGTCCTCACAAGGTTTATTACTTCTGATGCAAAGTGAAAAGTGCCCGCACAAGGTTATTACCTTAAGTCGAAGAAGTGTAAGAAGTCCCCACAAGGTTTATTACTTCTGATGCAAAGTGATTAGTGTCCCCACAAGGTTATTTACTTCTACTGAAGAAGTATATGATGTCCTCACAAGGTTTATCACTTTCGATGCAAAGTGAGTACTGTCCCCACAATTTTACATTCTTCTGTTGAAGAAGTGTATGATGTCCTCACAAGGTTTATTACTTTTGATGCAAAGTGAGTACTGTCCCCACAATTTTACTTTCTTCTGTTGAAGAAGTGTATGATATCCTCACAAGGTTTATTACTTTTGATGAAAAGTGAGTTCTGTCCCCACAATTTTACTTTCTTCTGTTGAAGAAGTGTATGATGTCCCCACAAGGTTTATTACTTTTTATGCAAAGCGAGTACTGTCCCCACAATGTTACTTTCTTCTGTTGATGAAGTGTGTGATGTCCTCAGATGGGTTGTTACTTCTGATGCAAAGTGAGTAGTGTCCCCACAAGGTTATTAACTTCTGTTGAAGAAGTGTATGATGTCCTCACAAGGTTTATTACTTCAGATGCAAAGTGAGTAGTGTCCCCACAAGGTTATTATCTTATGTTGAAGAAGTGCTTGATGTCCTCACAAGGTTTATTACTTTTGATGCAAAGTGAGAACTGTCCCCACAATTTTACTTTCTTCTGTTGAAGAAATGCATGATGTCCTCACAAGGTTTATTACTTCTGTTGCAAAGTGAGTAGTGTCCCCACAAGGTTACTATCTTCTGTTGAAGAAGTGTATTGTGTCCTCACAAAGTTTATTACTTCTGATGCAAATTGAGTAGTGTCCCCACAAGGTTATTACCTTATGTTGAAGAAGTGTATGATGTCCTCACAAGGTTTATTTCTTTTGATGCAAAGTGAGTACTGTCCCCACAATGTTACTTTCTTCTGTTGAAGAAGTGTATGATGTCCCTCACAAGGTTTATTACTTCAGATGCAAAGTGAGTAGTGTCCCCACAAGGTTATTACCTTATGTTGAAAAAGTGCTTGATGTCCTCACAAGGTTTATTACTTTTGATGCAAAGTGAGAACTGTCCACACAATTTTACTTTCTTCTGTTGAAGAAATGCATGATATCCTCACAAGGTTTATTACTTCTGTTGCAAAGTGAGTAGTGTCCCCACAAGGTTACTATCTTCTGTTGAAGAAGTGTATTGTGTCCTCACAAAGTTTATTACTTCTGATGCAAATTGAGTAGTGTCCCCACAAGGTTATTACCTTATGTTGAAGAAGTGTATGATGTCCTCACAAGGTTTATTTCTTTTGATGCAAAGTGAGTACTGTCCCCACAATGTTACTTTCTTCTGTTGAAGAAGTGTATGATGTCCCTCACAAGGTTTATTACTTCAGATGCAAAGTGAGTAGTGTCCCCACAAGGTTATTACCTTATGTTGAAGAAGTTTATGATGTCCTCCCAAGGTTTATTACTTCAGATGCAAATTGAGTACTATCCCCACAATGTTACTAACTTCTGTTGAAGAAGTGCATGGTGTCCTCACAAGGCTTATTACTTCTGTTGCACAAGTGAGTAGCGTCCTCACAATGTTGTTATCTTATGTTGAGGAAGTGTATGATGACCTCAAAAAGTATAGGAGGTTACAAATTTTCCAAGGAAGGAGGGGCGACATAAAGCATGGGTAAAATCAATATTTTAGTCAAGGAAACTAAATTGGAACATTACTTATCAAAATAATAGTAATTGTAACATTTAGTGCATATAACTTATTTATGATTAAATTATTGATTTAGTTTATTTTACTTCGCTTTCCTGCCAGTTTCGGCTAATTGCGATGATGGAGATGAGTAATGATATGATATTATATTAATGTTGCATGCATTATTTTCTTTTCACAAATTTAATCAATTTACAGCAAGCAAACGAAAACAAGTCTTTTCGCAAGTGGTGACGCTAGACGGTCACCAATGAATAGGTGAGAGGAAATGGCATTGCGTGAAGAGGGAACACCGATTGCAGTAACCAGTCTTCACAGCAGCGTGTACTGCTTCGTTCTGCCCACTCGATTTCCCCCTTTCTGGCGCTAGGTGCAGTTTTGCTCCACTTCCATCATGTGATGTACTTTGGGGCTTCTCTTACGATAATCAAAAATTATTTTAACGAATTACATCAAATGTGAATTTGATTCTTAATAAAATAATAAATAAAATACACTTGATGCGTTCTGGTGCATCAATAGATATGATGCCTTTAGTTTCCTGTGTGCAGCCCTTTTCACAATTGCCTCCCCCAAGGCGCAGTGGTAGCGTCGTTGCTTTCTAATCAACGGGTCCCAGGTTTGATACCCGGTGGAGAGGCACATAGTGGTTTGGATCCCACTTTAAACTGTAGATCCAATCCAAATTTGCTTTACTGTGCATAATGTGCACTTAAAACACCAACTCAATCAATCAATTTTTCACATATATACTGGCTTCAAGATTCCACCATGTCAGTGTTATATCTAAGGAGGAGTCCACTGTGAATTTATTATAGCGGGGAAACAAATATGTTTTTCTTTTTTATCTCTTTGAAACATTCCTTCCACTGCAAGTGCTTACTCATGATATCCGATTAAGTGTAAACATGTTGAACGGAAAGAACGGCGCCACGTATCATGGAAGAAGAAGAAGGAAGTGCAGGCAGAGTGAATGATCCAGTGGGTAAAGCAGGCAGGTCATAATGATATTTTTTATTGCGAGTGTAATTTTTGTCTGCGGTGCGTCCTTTCGGCGGTACGAACGTTCAAAAGAGTCCGTTTTTATGGCATTGCTCTCTGGGTAAAACCACGCGTGCTAGGGGTGCAACGAACACATATTCAGACCAAAGTAACGTCATCAAAACACCAAGCCTTCGGTTGGCAGAACCAACATTTCAATTGTGTCAAGTACTGTCTGGCGATGTATCGTCCAGACGATATATCTCGATATTGAGAAACTATCGTCCAGGCGATATTAACTAAACGATATATCGTCACTATATTTTTATCACCCATATCACGATACGGAAATAATATCGTATCGTATCGTCTGCGACGATATTTTCTTGACGATATATCGCGATATCAAATTTCCGCGGTATCAAATTTGTACATCCCTATATTCAACTCCAATTTATGCACAGATGTTAATCAGCCCGCCTCTGCGTCGGATACGATGTTTGTTTATTAAAGTTTATGTAATCTTGTTATTTCACGTCATTCGAAATTGCGGTTTAGTTATAATGATGAGGATGACTGACGAACTCAGGAACATGGTGACTGAACAAACACAATGACGAGGGTTCGAACCTGGGACCTCTGACACACTATCAGTCGCATAATGACGCTTGAAGTCAGAGTCAAAAAATTAAGAAGTGATTAACAAGCTCTACAAACCACACTGAATGCCAGTCTTGAACTCGAGATTACCAATTTACAATCACAATGCATGGACCCTCTTCTTAAAATCTACTCAAAACTTAAATTGCTGCTTCAGAAATACAATGACTTGGCTACACTAGACAATTTTCAGAGTTTAGAGGAGGGCATAGCAGCTCTTCAAGCCAAATTTAAGACTCAGGCTACCAACTCTGAGCAACTAAAACAGCAACTAGAAGAGCAGATTGGTCCAGACACAGCTCAAAACAATTGTCAAAAGCATAAAGTCCCAAGATGATTTTGATCTAGTGATTTCTACTTTAAAAGAACAGATTCAATCACTACAGATACCTAATCTGGACCCCTTAAACAATGCCATAGCCGAGGTCAAAGAAAAAATTGAGACATTAGAAAATTTTATGAACAAACTACCATCTTCGGATGCTCTAAGTGCTATTACTCGTAGTGTTGCCAACATTGGCCGCGGTGGCTCAGTCGGTAACGCGTCTGACTACCATGCTCAAGGTCCCGGGTTCGATCCCCGGCCGGTTCAAATCCGGGAACTTTTCTAACGGTGAAAGCGGCCCCGGCGCCCACCCAGCGTCGAATAACATGGGTACCTGGGGGAAACCCTGGGGGGTAAAGGCGGTCAGGGGCGTGATGCTGATCACATCACCCCCACTCACGACCGGATCAAGAAAGTGTGGGGCGTTACCCCCACACCCCCTATACGCCTTCATGGCGTGGTGCTATGCACAGGGGAACACTTTACCTTTTTACCTTTGTTGCCAACATCAAGCTACAACTAGAGACATACGAGGATTTTGGCAAAATTCAGAGTACCATAAGCCATCTTGAGGGTACCATAGCAGCAGTACACAACGATCTGACAAATGTACAAGAAACTTTGGAGTCCCGTTTACCTGGTATCGTAGACACCCTTGCCAGTGTTCAGCAACAGATCACCAATCTTGAAAATCTTGAAAAACTTAATACCGAATCTGAGCTATCACATTTTCGTCACTTGATCGATGATATTCAAAGAAAGTTTGAAATTTTACAACAATCGACACCTACTCATGCAGACATAGCCCTTCTCCAAGATGCTATGCGTAGTGTGGCTGACGCTAATGAATTAAATTATGTAAAATTTTCCCTTGAGTCTGTGCATCGAATATTTAAATCTGAAGACATCAAGAATATTAAGACAGAGATCAAACAGCTTACTCAGACAGTGGCTACTCTTCCAACCAATCAGCATATTAACGAACTGCACGCCCTGTTTGAAGATATCAGAACCTAAGTCCATCATCTTACAGCCCAAAGTTCAAAATTGGCTGTTGTTGAAAATCTACAGCAAATTGTAGCCAACATCAAGCAACAGCTAGGGAGCATGGAATCCAACCAAGCAAATGCTCTCTCTTTTTGCCACGCAGCTTCAAGAGGTTGTGCAACAACACAAGGAACTTGCTGTGGACATAAGAATCAAACCAGGCCACGACGAGATTAATAGGACTATCAACGAGCATCTTGAATCTGTAATAAGTAGATTGCTAACAGCAGAAAAATAAATAACTGGCCTAATCGAGAATCCTAAGCACGCAGTAATCCTTGAATTGTACAGTGTCCCCAAAAAAGAATACGAATCACCGTTTACACCAGGTGGCAAACTGTATATGTTGTCCCCTGCACAATTTTATTACCAGTTCTTCGTAAGGGGCACACTTAAACCGGTCAAGATCAAATACTGGTTACAACCACAGGCACACCACTATCCTTCCTTATCAATAGCCAATGCTGACAACATACCAAAATCACCAGTGTGGAGTTAGAGGATTTTACAGACCCCGATACACTAGAAACAGCCTATGCTGAAGATGATGGTTCTTTGGAATTTGACATACAAATAGGGGATAAGCTGTATTTAGAAAAACCCGTAGTATCAGCTGCTGAACACCCCATAGTTGCAATATTCTTGTTTACGTACTATGTCTAGACAAACCATAGTTGACGAGCTACACAGACCAGCCAGACGTAACTATAAGCGACTGCTAGTGGTTACAAAAGGCATAGATGATTTGTGGCAGGCTGACTTGGTTGAGATGGCAAGTGGACAGCTTTAAAACATAGACAAGATCAACAAGGGCTACAAATATCTACTTACTGTCATAGATACATTTTCGAAATATGCCTGGGCTGTGCCACTCATATCCAAGACTGGAGCATGTGTTACAGAAGCTCTTAGGACAATCATCAATCAGAGTGGCAGATCACCGCGCTATCTACAAACAGATAACGCTAAAGAATTCTATAATTTGGTGTTTCAACAATTTCTTAAGAGCCAGTCAATACGACTTTACTCAAGTTACAGCGATCTCAAAGCTTTTATTGTAGAAAGATTCAACAGGACTCCAAAAAGTCATATGTATAACCAATTTACGCTTCAAAGTAATTATAAATGGGTTGCTATGATACCAGAACTTCTAGATCAGTATAATAACTCGGTCCACACCACAATTAATAAAAATCCATCTGACGTAAACAAAACTGACGAACAGCGATTGATCAACACTGTTTACTATCCAAGATATCAGCCAACAACCAGAAGACCTAAATACAAGGTAGGTGATCAAGTGAGAATTAGTAAATATAAAATCATATTCAAAAGAGGCTTTACTAGAAACTCGAGTACTGAATTATTTACAGTGGTTCAAGTTAAACCTGGGACACGTAACATTTATATAATAAAATACCATCACAACAAAATCCTCAAAGGCCGATTCTATGAAGAAAAAATTAGCGAAACTAAACAGCCTGACACATATTTCATAGAAAAGTCATCCGCAAAAAAGGCAAGAACTACTGGTCAAACAGCTGGATCAAAGCAGACAAAGTGATACTATGGACACCTGGGATTAAGAAAAATGGCAATCTGCTACCTGATAATATTCGTTGTCTTATTGTTGGCCATCTGGTTGCGGCAAGACTACGCTATTGGTTGATATTTTTTTACTGGCACCTAACGGGTTAGACTGGAAAAACAGGCACTTGTAGGTCTTTTCTAAGAGCTTAGAACATTTAAAATATCAGCAGCTGATAAAGCTATACAATGGACTGGATATAGCCACTTTTGAATCAGATGTTATGCCACTCGATGACTGTCTCGAAAACTCTGTTGTTGGGTTTCTTGACATTATACTAGATAATCAAAAAAAGGTTCGGATTTTTTTTTACACAGGGGTGGCACCGAGAGATAGATGTTTCTATCTGGCACAGTCCTTTTCCAAAATACCGAAACAGCTGCTACGAGACAACAGCAATTTCATATCTGCGTTTCGTCAAGATCATACTAACCTCAAACACATACATGACGAGTATGTAGGTGCAGACATAAGCTACATCGATTTTTTTTAATTTTTGTGGTAGGTGCTGGATAAAGGACAGCTACGGGTTTGTCTCAATCGATATGACAAGGAAGCCCAATAGTGGTAAATATAGGAGTAAAGTCAATGATTTTCTAGACGTTGAGACGTATATAAACAACCATGAAACGACCAATCATTGACTATCTTAAATTAATCTTGTAAAACGATTCAAGAGATGGAAATCGGAGAACCGAGGTTTCTATGAACAACACAAGCGCACAGAACAGCCTATTATTGATGCTATTAGTGAACTGGGTAAAAATATCAAAACTGTTACAGAGCAGAACCAAAATTTGATCACAGAATTTGTGCCTGTAGCTGATCGGAACGTTTTAGATTATCCAATCACCCCATTTTCTAGTATTCATACAACTAGTCCTGTTAGTCCTCAAAGAATCGAAGCTAGTCAGGATCCTATTGAATTGGGCCTTCTTGGCCAAAAATATTTAAGCACACCTAAAGACAACAAAGACGAGGTCTTCGGTTTATATGCTGACACAGAGCGTGACGGTAGCATCATACATAAAATTGGCAATTTTAGAGTTACGTTTATGGGTGATGATTTGATTTTATATTCAGAATCTAATCTTGGAGAAAGTAAGTATCCTGGAATACATGGATTGTGGGAACTGATGACTCGTAAACGGCCTGACAACTATACAGATCAAGATTATGAGTACTACAAAGAAATACTAATAAAATCAGATGCCCTGTACCAAAACAACGACCCTACGCAAAAAAGAGTCAAATCTAGCAGTGGAACAAAATACAACAACTTAATCAAGCCCATATGGACACAAATTAAGGCTGGTAGCGGAATCAAACAGTACAGCACCCTGCCTAAAAATTTGTCTGGGTTGACGATGTAAGAAAACTAATAGATAAGCTGCTCGACATAGCTGGCGAAGAAAATGCCGGTAACCATAATTTTTACAAAAAGAAAGTCGGAAATATGAATATCATAGACACCAAATTGTCTAACTTTATAGTCAACGACAATTAGGGCCATGGATATCTTATAAAAATTATTAATACTCTTCCGCCTAAATTTTGGAATAACTCTGAGGGTCGGAGGTTGGTTAATGACATCTTAAACAAGCTGCCATTTGAGCTACACATACCAGGCTATCAGTATTGTGGTACCGGTTCCAAACTAGACCATAGACTAAACAGAGGCGACCCTGGTGTCCCCTCAATTGTTATACTTATCTAGAAGTTTTGGTATCATAGCAACCCATTTATAATTACTTTGAAGCGTAAATTGGTTATACATATGACTTTTTAGAGTCCTGTTGAATCTTTCTACAATAAAAGCTTTGAGATCGCTGTAACTTGAGTAAAGTCGTATTGACTGGCTCTTAAGAAATTGTTGAAACACCAAATTATAGAATTCTTTAGCGTTATCTGTTTGTAGATAGCGCTGTAATCTGCCACTCTGAATAATGATTGTCCTAAGAGCTTCTGTAACACATGCTCCAGTTTTGGATATGAGTGGCACAGCCCAGGCATATTTCGAAAATGTATCTATGACAGTAAGTAGATATTTGTAGCCCTTGTTGATCTTGTCTATGTTTTAAAGCTGTCCACTTGCCATCTCAACCAAGTCAGCCTGCCACAAATCATCTATGCCTTTTGTAACCACTAGCAGTCGCTTATAGTTACGTCTGGCTGGTCTGTGTAGCTCGTCAACTATGGTTTGTCTAGACATAGTACGTAAACAAGAATATTGCAACTATGGGGTGTTCAGCAGCTGATACTACAGGTTTTTCTAAATACAGCTTATCCCCTATTTGTATGTCAAATTCCAAAGAACCATCATCTTCAGCATAGGCTGTTTCTAGTGTATCGGGGTCTGTAAAATCCTCTAACTCCACACTGGTGATTTTGGTATGTTGTCAGCATTGGCTATTGATATGGAAGGATAGTGGTGTGCCTTTGGTTGTAACCAGTATTTGATCTTGACCGGTTTAAGTGTGCCCCTTACGAAGAACTGGTAATAAAATTGTGCAGGGGACAACATATACAGTTTGCCACCTGGTGTAAACGGTGATTCGTATTCTTTTTTGGGGACACTGTACAATTCAAGGATTACTGCGTGCTTAGGATTCTCGATTAGGCCAGTTATTTATTTTTCTGCTGTTAGCAATCTACTTATTACAGATTCAAGATGCTCGTTGATAGTCCTAACAATCTCGTCGTGGCCTGGTTTGATTCTTATGTCCACAGCAAGTTCCCTGTGTTGTTGCACAACCTCTTGAAGCTGCGTGGCAAAAAGACAGAGCATTTGCTTGGTTGGATTCCATGCTCCCTAGCTGTTGCTTGATGTTGGCTACAATTTGCTGTAGATTTTCAACAACAGCCAATTTTGAACTTTGGGCTGTAAGATGATGGACTTAGGTTCTGATATCTTCAAACAGGGCGTGCAGTTCGTTAATATGCTGATTGGTTGGAAGAGTAGCCACTGTCTGAGTAAGCTGTTTGATCTCTGTCTGAATATTCTTGATGTCTTCAGATTTCAATATGCGATGTACGGCTATTTTAATATTTTTAAGTTCCTGTGATGTAGGCAGATTAGCCACCGTATTCTGCAGAGACTCAAGGGCCAATTTTACATAATTTAATTCATTAGCGTCAGCCACACTACGCATATCATCTTGGAGAAGGGCTATGTCTGCCTGAGTAGGTGTCGATTGTTGTAAAATTTCAAACTTTCTTCGAATATCATCGATCAAGTGACGAAAATGTGATAGCTCAGATTCGGTATTAAGATTTTCAAGATTTTCAAGATTGGTGATCTGTTGCTGAACACTGGCAAGGGTGTCTACGATACCAGGTAAACGGGACTGCAAAGTTTCTTCTACATTTGTCAGATCGTTGTGTACTGCTGCTATGAGTAGTTGTATTGATACTATTATAAACCCGAGAAAGTATGAGCCCCCCTCAGGCAGATTTGGCTACACTTAAAACAAGCTCAAAATGTGCATATGAGCTTATTGCTCAAGTGTGGTACTCTGTCTAATCCAAGTTTTTTGTAAAAATGCCCTCGGGAATTTTCTGTGAAAGTATGACCCCTCTCAGATTGATTTACCTACACTTACAAAAGGCACTTCTGTGAGATTGTTGTCCATAAGCTTGTTAAAAATATGCCTCTCTTGATATTTTTTTGGCTACACCTAAAACTAAGCCAAGATGCTCATAAAAGCCACACCCACCCACACCCCTCCCCCACACACACACACTAAATATACAAAGCACACTGCTGAACCCAACTGATATTTTTTATTAAGCATAGAATTTTGATTTGAACCCCAAGAAATTTTATATAAACACCAAAGCCAAAAATATTAACACACACACACACACACACACACACACTAAATATACAAAGCACACTGCTGAACCCAACTGATATTTTGTATTAAGCATAAAGTTTTGATTTGAACCCGAAGAAATATATATAATAAACCAATAACAAAAATGCCAATTCAAAAATATTGTAATCAATGCAATAAGAATATATCCAGCCCCAATTGTGTTAAGCACCAAAAGAATTGTAATCCAGATAAATGCAGAATTCTCACAAAAATATGCCCTAAATGCCATAGAAAATATAGCATGGAATATTTCACATATACTTGTTCTGCACAGTCATCAACATTTCCAAACAAAATTGATTGGAAATATTTGTGTGATTGCCCTGTATAACTTAGATTGCAAGGCCATGTTTTGTAATTTTCTAGACCAGGAGCTAGACCCTGTTCACCAGAAACAGGCTATAAAGTGCCTCTCCACAAATTATGTAAGCATTATGGAGCACACAATACACTTTACAATTTTGAGAATCTCAATTTAAATTCAGGAACAAGAGATTTGGATTTGATGTATCTGGAAATATCCTTTTTTCAAAAAATGTTTGCATCTTGAATCAACCTGCAAACAACATTACATGTTAGGCTGGGCTATCTCAACAGCAGAGGCATGCAGCTTGGTTTGTTTCCAGCACTCACACTCTGTAAATACATTCCATGATTTTATTATCCTATTAAAGCACCCAATGCTGCAATTTTTAAATTTTTGCTGTGTATGCATCAAAAGATTGCAGGTGATGATTGAAATCTGCACCACTATACAACATCCCACTGTGTGTTGTAACAAATTCTGACCTATGGAACCTGTCCAGATATAGCTGCAAAGATCTGAAATGCTTCCAGTTTGAGCTCTGATTAGGAAGGATCTCAAAATCATAGAATCCCCTTAGCTTTGTATAATTTGTGAACCAGTGCCCATAATAGGAAAAATTGCTGTAATAATAGAAAACAACAATTCTTCTATAGGTATTATACACATTACACTCAAACCCCCTAATCATTCTTAGGTTAAGACATTGTGTGCTGTCAAGTGCCCACTGAAACTCTGTTTCATTGTTGATGGCAAACACTTCATGCTCTGACAGTGTTGAGAATCTAATTCTGAAACCCTCAATAAGAGATTCAGATCTAATACATCTTGCAATGCCTCTTCTCTCAAAGAATGACATGGTGCATGCATAATATATTTAACATCTATATGCACAGTTGCAATCTTTACACACAACAGTTTTCATAGAATAATCAGCACTACAATTTTTAGATTTTTGATACAACAGATACATCATAATCTTATTCAAATCAATAATACCTCTATTGTGGAAATTTCCTGTGCGGACAAAATCTGACCCTCTATACACCATTCCTGTGTTTGTAGTTATAAAATCAAATGCTTCAAAATAGCTTAGGTACATGTTATAATTAAAATGTTTCCAGTTTGCAGTATGATCAAAAGACATATGTGGTGTAGATTCAGGCCAGGTTGCAGCTTCATATAAGTATTGTACAGTTGTAGGTGTGATTTTCCAAGCTCTGTTATATTCTGAAATATTACTACCATCTGCATGTTTTGGGCAATCCATATGCACTTTAACTAATTCATGCACTTGGCCTAATGTGATTCATCAGGTTGAAAGTATTCACTTGGCCTAATGGGATTGCACTGGGATTCTTGCATGCCGTATAAAATCAATTTATTGATGTTTCTGAGCAGTTTCACAGGGATTGTACCTATTCTATGAGCTTATAATTTTATACATGGGAAAATATTTATACACTTGTAAGCAGTTGAACTCTGGAGTATAACCTGCCTGCTGTATAATTTAGGTCTATATGTTTACACCACTGTACAGTTGTTGAAAATTTCTAATAATCAAATATACAACAGCCAGAAAATCTGAGTACACACAAAACATAGAGAATTGTACATGTATAACATCTGCATGTTCAAAAACATGTACAACAGCCAGGTTAGTTCAAATCTCAACCCCCTGTGCCTGTCACATGCATTATTTTTGAGTTATTCAAGTTTGTAGGTATAATTATAGGTTTTTTGAAAAAATTATAGAGACACAAAACACAGAGAATTGTACATGTATAACATCTGAAAAGATTCCAGGTCTCCACACCTATTGTTTCTGAGATAATCAAATTTGAAAAAATTATCGATTTTTTGAAATTTTTAGTTTGTTGTTCAGTGGTGCCTAACAAACATATATTTGCTTGTTAGAGCCCCCTTACATGCATAGTTCTCAAAATATTAACAACTTTGATAATATTGGACTTTCTGAAAAATTCTATTTATATATAACAGATATAAATTGGACATTTGCAGCTTAAATATTGCATATATCAGGAAAATTATAGACAAAAAATGTAGAGAATCATGCCTACAAAATTTTAAGTCTCCAGCACGGATAGTTTTTGAAAAAATCACAAATTCAAAAAAATATCGATTTTTTAACAAAACTTCTAAACAGCCTTTAGATTTCAAATATGCAACCCCCATGCTCCTATCTTGAAAAATAGGCAAGTTATTCAAGATCTAGAGAACAGCAAGAGATTTTTGAAAAATTATAGAGATCAAAAAGTTGCATCTCGGCATACCCATGTTAAAGCAACAAGCCCCATGTGTCTAGCATTCATGGTTCCAGAGATAATCAAAGTTATTGTTTTTTTTCCAAAATTTCAGTATGTTGCTCAGTGGGACCTAACAAGCCTATACCTGACTGCTAGAGTGTCTGAGCATGTATAGATTTCAAAATATTAACAATTTTGTTAATATTGCACTTTTCAGAAAATTCTATTTATAGAACAGACATAAATCAGAGATTTACAGCTTAAATATTGTATATATCAGGGAAATTATAGAGACAAAAAATGTAGAGAATCATGCCTAGAATATGCCTACAAAATTTTAAGTCTCCAGCACAGATTGTTTTTGAAAAAATCACAAATTCAAAAAATTATCGATTTTTTAACAAAACTTCTAAACAGCATCTAGAGTTGAAATAAACAACTCCCATGCTCCTATCTTGAAAAATAGGCAAGTTATTCAAGATCTAGAGAACAACAAGATATTTTGAAAAAATTGTGGAGACCGAAAAGTTGCATCTTGAGATGCACATGAGAAATCACCAAGACCCATGTCTCTAGCATCAATAGTTTCAGAGATATCAGAGAAACAAAATTATTGATTTTTTTCAAAATTTGAGTATGTTTTTCTGTGAGCCATGCCGGGTCATCACATCGGCCCAGAATGAAATTATTTGTATATGGGCACCTGTGTTAATTCTGAAATTAAAACTGTAGGCCCTAACCGAGTCTCTGGATTGAACATGTGTCAAATTACACAGCAGGCAGGTTATAATATTTTAAGACAGAACTGAGAGTAGAGTATCATGTTTCTGGATTGAACATGCCTCAACATTATTACACAGCAGGCAGGTTATAATATTTTAAGACAGAACTGAGAGTATCATGTCTCTGGATTGAACATTTCTCAACATTATTACACAGCAGGCAGGTTATAATATTTTAAGACAGAACTGAGAGTATCATGTCTCTGGATTGAACATGTCTCAACATTATTACACAGCAGGCAGGTTATAATATTAGAGAGTATCATGTCTCTGGATTGAACATAGATAAACATTATTACGCAGCAGGCAGGTTATAATATTAAAACTATAGGCCCGGACCGAGAGTATCATGTCTCTGGATTGAACATGGATAAACATTATTACACAGCAGGCAAGTTATAATATTAAAATTATACACCCGGACCGAGAGTATCATGTCTCTGGATTGAACATGGATAAACATTTTTACACAGCAGGCAGGTTATAATATTTTAGAACAAAACTGTTTCTGGATTGAACATGTCTCAACATTATTACACAGCAGGCAGGTTATAATATTAAAACTATAGGCCCTAACCGAGAGTATCATGTTTCTGGATTGAACATGTCTCAATATTATTACTCAGCAGGCAGGTTATAATATTTTAAGACACAACTGTTTCTGGATTGAACATGCATCAACATTATTACTCAGCAGGCAGGTTATAATATTTTAAGACAGAACTGTTTCTGGATTGAACATGCATCAACATTATTACTCAGCAGGCAGGTTATAATATTTTAAAACAAAGCTGAGAGTATCATGTCTCTGGATTGAACATGTCTCTGGACTGAACATGCATCAATATTATTACTCAGCAGGCAGGTTATAATATTTTAAGACAGAGCTGAGAGTATCATGTCTCTGGATTGAACAGGGGTAAACATTATTACACATCAGGCAGGTTATGATATTTTAAACAGAGCTGAGAGTATCATGTTTCTGGATTGAACATGCATCAACATTATTACACAGCAGGGAGGTTATAATATTTTAAGACATTGAACATGCATCAATATTATTACTCAGCAGGCAGGTTATAAAAACAAAGCTGAGAGTATCACGTCTCTGGATTGACATTATTACTCAGCAGGCAGGTTATAAAAACAAAGCTGAGAGTATCATGTCTCTGGATTGAACATGTCTCAACATTATTACTCAGCAGGCAGGTTATAATATTTTAAGACAGAGCTGAGAGTATCATGTCTCTGGATTGAACATGGGTAAACATTATTACACAGCAGGCAGGTTATAATATTTTAAGACAGAGCTGAGACATGTCTCTGGATTGAACATGTCTCAACATTATTACTCAGCAGGCAGGTTATAATATTTTAAGACAGAGCTGAGAGTATCATGTCTCTGGATTAAACATGTCTCAGTATTATTACTCAGCAGGCATGTTGTTATAATATTTTAAGACAGAGCTGAGAGTATAATGTCTCTGGATTGAACATGGGTAAACATTATTACACAGCAGGCAGGTTATAATATTTTAAGACAGAGCTGAGAGTATCATGTCTCTGGATTGAACATGTCTCAACATTATTACTCAGCAGGCAGGTTATAATATTTTAAGACAGAGCTGAGAGTATCATGTCTCTGGATTAAACATGTCTCAGCATTATTACTCAGCAGGCATGTTGTTATAATATTTTAAGGCAGAGCTGAGAGTATCATGTCTCTGGATTGAACATGAGTAAACATTATTACACAGCAGGCAGGTTATAATATTTTAGGCCCGAGTATTAGGGATTTACACAGCAGGCAGGCTATAATATTTTAGAACAGAACTCAGAATATTATGTTAGGATTTAACAGGTATAAATATTGTTACACAGCAGGCAGGTTATAATATTTTCGAGTATTAGGGATTTACACATCAGGCAGGTTATAATATTTTAGAATAGAACTGAGAATATCACGTTGGGGTATTGAACATGTTACACAGCAGGTAGGTTATAGTACAACAGGCAGGTTAAGAACTGTAGGGCAGCATTGTTTTAGGATGGCCATGCAACACTGCCCAACACTGCAACTATAGGGAAGATAGGGTGGAGGAGCAGATGGAACTAACTCTTCCTTGTATTCCATGCTTGGGTGTATATAGAATATTTACCTGCTCTAGGAAGGCACAACCACTCGGTAGGTAAAATTGTGATGAAGTGAATTCAAACAGAGCCACGGCCTTATATTAAAGTACCCTGCAAAGCTCTGAAAATCAACTTATGTTGCATGTTCTGAATAGAAAAGGCATTTCAGTGGACACTCTTATCAGCCACATCTTGAGGCTTGAAAAAATACCTTCCGTGTTGGTGCCTCCATGATTCATACATTTCTGTGGACACTCTTATCAGCCACATCTTGATGTGAATCAATACCTTCCGTGTTGGTGCCTCCAAGATTCAAAAATTTCTGTGGACACTCTTATGGGCATTTCTGTGCGTGTATGAATCATATGTATTGAAAACTTCAAGATGTAACTGATAAAAATTTCTACAGAACAATTGTATTCAGGCACCAGCACAGCTCAAGATGTGGCTGATAAGAGTGACCACAGAAATGTGTGAATCATGGAAGCACCAACACGGAAGGTATTGTTTCACATGAAGATGTGGCTGATAAGAGTGTCCACAGAAATGTATGAATCATGGAGGCACCAACACGGAAGGTATTGTTTCAAGCCTCAAGATGTGGCTGATAAGAGTGTCCACAGAAATGCCTTTTCTATTCAGAACATGCAACATAAGTTGATTTTCAGAGCTTTGCAGGGTACTTTAATATAAGGCGTGGCTCTGTTTGAATTCACTTCATCACAATTTTACCTACCGAGTGGTTGTGTCTTCCTAGAGCAGGTAAATATTCTATATACACCCAAGCATGGAATACAAGGAAGAGTTAGTTCCATCTGCTCCTCCACCCTATCTTCCCTATAGTTGCAGTGTTGGGCAGTGTTGCATGGCCATCCTAAAACAATGCTGCCCTACAGTTCTTAACCTGCCTGTTGTACTATAACCTACCTGCTGTGTAACATGTTCAATCCCCCAACGTGATATTCTCAGTTCTGTTCTAAAATATTATAACCTGCCTGATGTTTAATAATATTTATACCTGTTAAATCCTAACATAATATTCTGAGTTCTGTTCTAAAATATTATAACCTGCCTGCTGTGTAAATCCCTAATACTCGGGCCTAAAATATTATAACCTGCCTGCTGTGTAATAATGTTTACCCATGTTCAATCCAGAGACATGATACTCTCAGCTCTGTCTTAAAATATTATAACAACATGCCTGCTGAGTAATAATACTGAGACATGTTTAATCCAGAGACATGATACTCTCAGCTCTGTCTTAAAATATTATAACCTGCCTGCTGAGTAATAATGTTGAGACATGTTCAATCCAGAGACATGTCTCAGCTCTGTCTTAAAATATTATAACCTGCCTGCTGTGTAATAATGTTTACCCATGTTCAATCCAGAGACATGATACTCTCAGCTTTGTTTTTATAACCTGCCTGCTGAGTAATAATGTCAATCCAGAGACGTGATACTCTCAGCTTTGTTTTTATAACCTGCCTGCTGAGTAATAATATTGATGCATGTTCAATGTCTTAAAATATTATAACCTCCCTGCTGTGTAATAATGTTGATGCATGTTCAATCCAGAAACATGATACTCTCAGCTTTGTTTAAAATATCATAACCTGCCTGATGTGTAATAATGTTTACCCCTGTTCAATCCAGAGACATGATACTCTCAGCTCTGTCTTAAAATATTATAACCTGCCTGCTGAGTAATAATATTGATGCATGTTCAGTCCAGAGACATGTTCAATCCAGAGACATGATACTCTCAGCTTTGTTTTAAAATATTATAACCTGCCTGCTGAGTAATAATGTTGATGCATGTTCAATCCAGAAACAGTTCTGTCTTAAAATATTATAACCTGCCTGCTGAGTAATAATGTTGATGCATGTTCAATCCAGAAACAGTTGTGTCTTAAATATTATAACCTGCCTGCTGTGTAATAATATTGAGACATGTTCAATCCAGAAACATGATACTCTCGGTTAGGGCCTATAGTTTTAATATTATAACCTGCCTGCTGTGTAATAATGTTGAGACATGTTCAATCCAGAAACAGTTTTGTTCTAAAATATTATAACCTGCCTGCTGTGTAATAATGTTTATCCATGTTCAATCCAGAGACATGATAGTCTCGGTCCGGGCGTATAATTTTAATATTATAACCTGCCTGCTGTGTAATAATGTTTATCCATGTTCAATCAAGAGACATGATACTCTCGGTCCGGGCCTATAATTTTAATATTATAACCTGCCTGCTGTGTAATAATGTTTATCTATGTTCAATCCAGAGACATGATACTCTCTAATATTATAACCTGCCTGCTGTGTAATAATGTTGAGACATGTTCAATCCAGAGACATGATACTCTCAGTTCTGTCTTAAAATATTATAACCTGCCTGCTGTGTAATAATGTTGAGACATGTTCAATCCAGAGACATGATACTCTCAGTTCTGTCTTAAATTATTATAACCTGCCTGCTTTGTAATAATGTTGAGACATGTTCAATCCAGAAACATGATACTCTACTCTCAGTTCTGTCTTAAAATATTATAACCTGCCTGCTGTGTAATTTGACACATGTTCAATCCAGAGACTCAGTTAGGGCCTACAGTTTTAATTTCAGAATTAACACAGGTGCCCATATACAAATAATTTCATTCTGGGCCGATGGGATGACCCGGCATGGCTCACAGAACAACATACTCAAATTTTGAAAAAAATCAATAATTTTGTTTCTCTGATATCTCTGAAACTATTGATGCTAGAGACATGGGACTTGGTGATTTCTCATGTGCATCTCAAGATGCAACTTTTCGGTCTCGACAATTTTTTTCAAAATATCTTGTTGTTCTCTAGATCTTGAATAACTTGCCTATTTTTCAAGATAGGAGCATGGAAGTTGTTTATTTCAACTCTAGATGCTGTTTAGAAGTTTTGTTAAAAAATCGATAATTTTTTGAATTTGTGATTTTTTCAAAAACTATCAGTGCTGGAGACTTAAAATTTTGTAGGCATATTCTAGGTATGATTCTCTACATATTTTGTCTCTATAATTTTCCTGATATATGCAATATTTAAGCTGTAAATCTCTGATTTATGTCTGTTCTATAAATAGAATTTTGTGAAAAGTGCAATATTAACAAAATTGTTAATATTTTGAAATCTATGCATGCTTAGACACTCTAGCAGTCAGGTATAGGCTTGTTAGGTCCCACTGAGCAACATACTGAAATTTTGGAAAAAAACAATAATTTTGATTATCTCTGGAACCATGAATGCTAGAAACATGGGGCTTGTTGCTTTAACATGGGCATGCCGAGATGCAACTTTTTGATCTCTATAATTTTTCAAAAATCTCTTGCTGTTCTCTAGATCTTGAATAACTTGCCTATTTTTCAAGATAGGAGCATGGGGGTTGCATATTTGAAATCTAGAGGCTGTTTAGAAGTTTTGTTAAAAAATCGTAATTTTTTTGAATTTGTGATTTTTTCAAAAACTATCCGTGCTGGAGACAAAATTTTGTAGGCATATTCTAGGCATGATTCTCTACATTTTTTGTCTCTATAATTTTCCTGATATATGCAATATTTAAGCTGCAAATGTCCAATTTATGTCTATTCTATAAATAGAATTTTATGGAAAGTGCAGTATTAAGAGTATTTTGAGAATTATGTATTTTGTGCCACTCCAGCAGGGAGATATAAACTTGTGGTACCCTATTGAACAACATACTCAAAATTTGTTGAATTCTGATTATCTCAGAAACTATAAGTGATGTGGACCTGTAATATTTTCATATGCCATGTGGTGCATGCAATTGCTATGTGCTTGAATAACTCAAAAATGATGCATGTAACAAGCACAGGGGTTTGAGATTTGAACTCTCCTGGCTGTTATACATGTTTTTGAAAAAAATCGATAATTTTTCGACTTTGATTATCTCAGAAACTATAAGTGAGGGAGACCTGGAATCTTTTCAGATGTCATGCATATACAATTCTCTATGTTTTGTGCCTCTATATTTTTTTCAAAAAACTTGTAATTCTACCTATGTGCTTGAATATCTCAAAAATGATGCATGTGACAAGCACGGGGGTTTGAGATTTGAACTCTCCTGCCTGTTATACATGTTTTTGAAAAAATCAGACAATTTTGTGCCACATCTGTTCTCTGAAATTAAGATCAGAAAACATGGTGTTGTTATAAACAGAGTAGATTACCCCGGCATTACCTCTACAGCTTTGGCCACACTAAAATTATCCAAAACCGAGGCATCATACTACAAAATAGGTGGATTTGAGGCTGGTGATAAAATTATATCTAAAAGCCACACAGTGCTGTTCCCTATGCGCCTGTTGCCAGGATTCTTCTCAGATTACAAAGATATTATGTGGAAGGGTGGTTTAAGAATTACATTTAGAAGAGCTGCCAATGATAATAATGCTTTGATGAGGTACAGTACATTAAACTCTACAGGGGAAGCTCTGCCCAATACCCTACCTGTTGAGGGCAAGTGCCTTATTCAGACTATGGAGCTAAGAATGCCAGTTGTTGAATATGAGGCCAGTTATGCTCTTAAATACAAAGCTGATATCCTAAAAAATCCACAGATTCCTTTACAATTTTATACATATCAATGTGTACAGAAGCCTGCCACTGGTGCCTATTATGAATTTGATGCTACAAACTCATTCTCCAGTATACAATATGACATGCCAGATTTTGTGGTGGTACTGTTTCAGACTGGAAGACACAATAATCAGGAAAAAAATTCAAGTAAATTTGATAGCTGCAACATCAAGAACATATATCTTAAAAATGGCAGAAATGAGGTGTTCCCCAGAGAAAATTATAATTTAGACATGTCCAAGGATGATTTTCTTAAATTATATGAAGCATTTACATCATACAAAAGGGTCACTACAGGCAATACTGACATGTATTACACACAAGATGAATTCAAAACACAGAGACCCATGTTTTTCATCAACACTTCAAAAAGGAAACATGTTGTGGTTAATGACAGAACAAACATTAAAATTATCTGTGAATTCCACGATACACTCCCTGATGACACCATATGTAGTGTTATTCTTATAGGTGAAAAATCATATGTTTATGATGTAAGAAATGAGAGAGTCACAGAGCAATTCTAGAAGGCCTCTGCATATTACATTGTCTTAGTACTAGATATGCAAGTTGAGGCTGGTGTTCAATTGAACTTAAACCAGAAGTAAATATGTGTGGGTGTGGGTGGGTGTGGGTGGCTCATATGAGCATCTTGGCTTAGTTTTAAGTGTAGCAAAAACAATATCAAGAGGGGCATATTTTTAACATGCTTATGGACAACAATCTCACAGATGTGGCTTTTGTAAGTGTAGGCAAATCAATCTGAGGGGGTCATACTTTCACGGGAAATTCCCGAGGGCATTTTTACAAAAATCTTGGATTAGACAGAGTACCACACTTGAGCAATAAGCTCATATGCACATCTTGAGCTAGGTTTAAGTGTAGCCAAATCTGCCTGAGGTGGGCTCGTACTTTCTCGGGTTTATAATAGTATCAATACAACTACTGCTATGGTACCCTCAAGATGGCTTATGGTACTCTGAATTTTGCCAAAATCCTCGTATGTGTCTAGTTGTAGCTTGATGTTGGCAACACTACGAGTAATAGCACTTAGAGCATCCGAAGATGGTAGTTTGTTCATAAAATGTTCTAATGTCTCAATTTTTTCTTTGACCTCGGCTATGGCATTGTTTAAGGGGTCCAGATTAGGTATCTGTAGTGATTGAATCTGTTCTTTTAAAGTGGAAATCACTAGATCAAAATCATCTTGGGACTTTATGCTTTTGACAATTGTTTTGAGCTGTGTCTGGACCAATCTGCTCTTCTAGTTGCTGTTTTAGTTGCTCAGAGTTGGTAGCCTGAGTCTTAAATTTGGCTTGAAGAGCTGCTATGGCTTCCTCTAAACTCTGAAAATTGTCTAGTGTAGCCAAGTCATTGTATTTCCGAAGCAGCAATTTAAGTTCTGAGTCTATTTTAAGAAGAGGGTCCATGCATTGTGATTGTAAATTGGTAATCTCGAGTTCAAGACTGGCATTCAGTGTGGTTTGTAGAGCTTGTAAATCACTTCTTAATTTTTTGACTCTGACGTCAAGCATCAGAATCTCGTCGCTGTGATCTTCGCACCTTGTATGGTCAAATTTGTCGTTAGGCATTTTGTTTTTTAGCGGTTATTTATTATAGAGTATCTGATTCTTAATTCTATAAAAAGAGGTATAAACTTGTCGTGGTGTCCCAGGACCTAAATATATAAACAGTCACCGGCAGAGACGGTATATACAGTGCCAGAAACCATGTTTGAGTGCTTAATTCTGTAAACATTTTTGCCTACTGAAACCTTGACATTGCCATCGGGGGTTATAATAAATTGTAATTGACCACCTACAGGTAACTGGTAGTGGTTTAAGTTATTGTTAAATAAGTACAATGTTTTACCTGTATTAACATCAACATCTGTAAGTATGCTATTCAGATGAATAATTAACAAACCAGTTAGTTTAAATAGCATAGACTGTATATCAGGAGAGGGTGCTGGTGTTGGCAGGTCCATAATAACCAAATAAGTTCATTGGCATGTTTATTTAATGCAAACCATGCTCTGTGATTGGGCATTGATTGCCACTTGTCAAATCGCAATGACCCCATGGTATAGTATGTATGCCACGTGATAAAACACATTTCTAATCGTCCTGTGGGTCTAGAGAAACCTTTCTTACAATATTTTTGGTCAACAAGTGATCCATACCCTGGATTCTGCATTCTGATGTTCTGATTGTGCTACATGATTTGAGAAAATCTTCGTAATCTTCAAAATCTCAGCTCTTTGTCTGCAGTTACTCTACCAACGCCCTTGGCTTTTTTAGTAACAGCACCACTGGATGTTTCAAAGCTGTACATCTTGGCCCTTAACCCAGCAAATGCTACAATAATCGTCATAAATTCTTCTGTAATTGAAGTTGGTCTTTGCTACCAATTTTTTTCTCTGGCTGGGGCCAGTAATTAACTTGACATCTGTATGTTTTCTGACATTTTCTATGGTCTTACCACACACCGAATTGACCATCAATTTGAACAAGCTCTTATCAAATTGGGTTACCGCACGTGTTCGAAGCTCGGTATTTGTATTAATATATGGTTTCATCCATCTTGAGTGCCTGCACCTTAAGATTTTGACAACCTTGGTCACTTTAACACCATGACGCATCAGGAACTGGAGGTTCTTGTAGTATATGCCATAACCCTGTTTTGGCTCTAAAGTGAACTACAGCTTCTTCTGTTTAGAGTCAGGTGGACACTTGACCTCAGCAATTGGCGGCAGATCAGAAAACTGGCTGTGCAATTTATCAGGAATTGCCAGATCGACTTCTAAGAACAGGCCGTAGTCTCTGTCATCAAAGTCTTGATGATCCTGAATGTTGAAATCTTCGACCCACTCAAGCCCTGCATATGGCAGTTTTTCAATCATGGCATAACCATATAGGCTGTTGGCATCCACATAAAATATATAGTTTGATGGTTGTGCAGGATCATAATCAGGAACATACTTGTTGTTGGCTTTGGTATATCTTTGAGAACATTGTACCATGTTCCCTCGTATACATTGTTCGATGAACAGATACATGTCCTGGTCCTGGATCAGATCCAATTTTATTTTAGTGTTCAGAAAATCGCAGACCTTGCTAGGCCTGGAGCACTGTAAAAATAGAACTGGTCAAGGTAATAATTTTGTATTGATGACGTTCTAAATGCCTCAAGTACATCAGCCAAGAGCGTCACATCGAGTTCTCAAATAGTATTTATGATAATTTCGAAGATTCTGAGAATTTAAGTTGGTCCACATCAACTATGCATGGCAATAATCATCATCACTAATTCCTGATGCTCTGAGCTTGCTGTAGAACGCTTCTTGCGGTGGCTGAGCACACTCGTCAAATTTAGAAGAATCAGTGACATAATCGTATGGATAGACACCCTTACGCCTAAGCAATTTCAGGTCCAAATTTTGAAACTTGTCAGACATAATTTTGAGTTCAGAAATATTAACATAGATACTGTGTGGGGATCCGCAAAGACTCCAACCCGATTCCTTAGCATAAACTCAGAATGTTTAATAAGCAATTGGTCTATCAACCTGCTTAGTATTTCGTCTAAGTTTGTATTTGAGTATACAGCTACAGTTTCAATTATGTGGAGTGTGTAAATTTTGTACGCTTTGGTTTCTTATATTCAGTATACAATTTAAGAGATAGGTTATAAAAACCATTTTGTGCATTTAGAATAGCTAGCGTATCAGGATATTTACTGTTCAAAAAATTATTAATATCACATCTTGGCTCCGATAAGAAACGGTAATCCCTTAGTTGACCGTCAAACCTACTATCAATGGGTGCATTGCGTGTTCGCTTTGCCGATCTAGTATTATCGGATGTAGCAAACTTTCTTTTTAGACCAGATGTAGAAGGCCGTGGGGGCAATGTTGATGCCTGCACAGAACAAGAGCCTATATGTCAATCGAAGTATGCCTTAGAAAATTTTCTATGGCATTTTGGGCATATTTTAGTGGGCATTTTGCATTTTTCTGGATCTCAATTTCTTCGATGCTTAGCCCAATTAGAGCTAGATATATTTTTATCGCATTTATTACAATATTTCTGATTTGGTATTTTTGGTTTTGGTATTTATATATAATTTCTTGGGGCTCAAATCAAATACTATATATTTAATAAAAATATTAGTTGGGTTCAGCAGTGTGCTTTGTATACTTAGTGTGTATACTGTGTATATATATTTAGTGTGTTACTATTTTTGGTTTTGGTATTTATATATAATTTCTTGGAGCTCAAATCAAAAACTATATACTTAATAAAAAATGCAGGTATCTGACAAATTATGACGGGTCGTAAAATTAATAATTTATTACGTTGATCTACAGAAGCAATGATTTATCGCAAATGCATGTCTGCACAGGCTTGTCGTGTAGCATTAATCTCCTATGTACACGACAAGCTGGATGTGTCGACACGGCACCATGTTAATAACCCTGTGGCTTTTCACATCTCAAATGAACTGAACAACTATCGACACGCAACCTGCAGTATTGACCCTACCGCACGACTTGAGTTTCTCAAGTGCCAGGCGCGTTTCAGACTTACCCAGTCTTGAAATTACCTACTGTGCATGCTACGCTTGATACTAGACTTCTTACAATGAATAATGCCAGCACATATTATCCCTCTATGACAAACTGGGATACTATAAGTTAACATACATGCTTTGGATTGTAACAAATAAGCTGGATTGGTCAAATATCCCTCTATGACAAACTGGGATACTATAAGTTAACATACATGCTTTGGATTGTAACAAATAAGCTGGATTGGTCAAATATCAGATTGATCTATACAAAAAAGATCATACACTTTATACAATGCTCTATGGAGGAATTGTATAAGAATTTAAAAATACGTGTTGATTATGCACTGGTCGTATATGCTGAAATGGAGCAAAGAGTCACAGAGCAATTCTAGAAAGCCTCTGCATAATGCATTGTCTTAGTACCAGATATACAAGTTGAACCTGGTGCCCAAATAAAGTATTCGGGTTAACATATTAATACTCTGAACTGACTGTCAAATATTTAAGCACACTTGACAGAGTATTATACTAAAGGCAATAAGCTCATATGAGCATCGTGGCTTAGTTTTAAGTGTAGCCAAAACAATGCCAAAAGGGCCATATTTTTTACGATCCTATGGACAACAATCAGACACATGCAGTTTTTGTACGTGTAGCCAAATCAATCTGAGGGGGGTCGTACTTTTTACGGACAATCCCTGAGGGCTTTTTCCTAGAGTCTTGGATTAGACAGAGTAGCACAGTCTAAGCAATAGGCTCTTATGTGCATCTTGGCTTAGTTTTAAGTATGGCCAAACTAATCTAATTGAGTAATAGGACCAATCATACTAATAAATGCAGAAGCAATGTAAGCAACACGCCCTGGGTGATTTTATTTTGCGATCATCTATTGATCTTTCATTTGTTCAAGAAGTGTCGGTTCTCCAATTTGACTTACCATTTTCCTCCGTGTACATAATAATGAAACTTACCAGGCTCAAAGAACAGCCATAATAGTAAAGCACAATATCCCGTTAACGGACGTTACCATGCATCCCAGTGGACTGATCATAAGTGTCAAGATAATTAATATTTGGATCTGTAATGTATATGATCCATCAGGAAATCAACAGCGCCCAAACCGTAACAGTTTCTTTATGAATGATCTTGCACCTGAAATTCCAAGCTGTACTGAACACATTATCCTTGCTGGTGATTTGAACTGTGTACTGTTGCCAATAGATCAGAGACCTCAGCAATTGCATTACAAAATATTGATAGTTGGGTTTAACTTTTCTCATGTGTGGTCTACCATTCACCCAGCTGTAACTGGTTTTATATACCGGATGGTCCAAAAGTCCCGAAACGGTCACATGTCGTGAGAAATACACATATAATCGGAAAACAATACGTGCTTTATAAGTGAAAGAAAGCTATCCAATGATATCGCAGTTGATTCCCAACCCCGCCCTCTGGGGATGGGGCGGCGGGCAACTGTGAAATTTGAAATGGAAACCCCCATTTTGTATTCTTGATCGCAAAGAGGACTTCATTCCGAGTCCAACGAGCTATCAACTATCCTTCTAGCTCAATTAGAAGGGATATATGACGATTTTAAATTTTCGCAGATTCCGAATTTGCAACCGCTTTCACTCTATCTCAATTAGGGGCAGACCGTCCCTTTGAAATATTGTGGGGTTTTATGAAATTTTCACGTGATTTTTTTTTCTTTTTTTTGAAATTTAATGGGCCAGATACTTTGACAGATGATGAGCGTCAGATATCAGAATCAAATTTCACTAATGATGCGGTTCATGAAGCTGTAGAACAAGGTTCAAAAATTTCATCTCCAGGCTTTAATGGGCTACCTACCTCTTTCTATCAACTATTTTGACCCATTGTTGGGAATTTGTTCACAAAATGGGTAAATGAGTTTTTTTCGAAATCATCGTCTTGGTAATACTTGTAATAAAGGTGTTTTAGTATTGGTCCCCAAAATACCGATACCCACGAAAGTGGAACGTTATAGTCCGATTTCTCTGTTATGTGCAAATTACAAAATATATTCACGATGTTTAATGAGACATTTACTTCCATATACAGAGTCTATTGTGTGGTCCTACTCAGTATTGTTATGGGGAAAATAAAAATATTGTACAGGTGCTGCAAAGTGTACGAGAAGTGACATACTGTAGAATGCATTAAGTGCACCTTGCATGCAAGTAAAAAATTGAGTGAACAATATGGAAGTGTTATTGATCTGTAGGCCTTCTTTTTCTGCATATGTTAAGCGCATTATCTTTCAGTTGAGTCAAAATGATCGGTTCTGGAGTTACTCAAATCACAAAATCTACAAAAGAAGAGAGTTTCAAATGTGTTCATTTTGCTCAGAAGCATCTGCAAGAGTTCTTTGAGACAACATCCTTTGACCAGTTGAGATACGTAAGCAGCAGTGGGCTTCATATTTGCGAGAGGTACGTTTAGTATAATGTCCTTTGGATTAAAAATTAGCATGGCCACTTCTCTTGGAGTAAATCATTACCGTATTATCTCGAGAAGATTTAGTCATATGGTCATCAACTTCTTTCTTTCTTCGTCATAAAAAGTAAAAGTAAAGTGCTCCCCTGTGCATAGCACCACGCCATGAAGGCGTATAGGGGGTGTGGGGGTAACGCCCCACATTTTCTTGATCCGGTCGTGAGTGGGGGTGATGTCATGTTGAACATACGTTGAAACGTTTATATAGGAACAATGGTGGAAAATATCAGAATCAAATTATCTGGATTCTCTGAGTATGACCTGTTTGCAGTTTGCAATGAAACAGAGATGCAATGGGTGCTTAACAGTTAATTGCCTTTTCACTACCTATGCCTTAAATATATAAGCAAGTTTGAAAAAATTGTGTACAATAATTATGGCAGAATTGCTGGATATTTTGTGAATTTTTACACAGATGATTACGGGTATTATTTCATGCTCAAAGTGTTTAGGAATCACTGGTGGGGAAATTGCTACAATTTGTCTTCAGAGCATAGGATGAGGATTGATTCATATCCAAGCTTGAATTGGATGCATTACAAATTTAGAATATCTACAATTTATAATGATATTGAATTTGTCACAACAGATGATGGCCATTTGTATAGTGGGGATGATTTTGATCCTGATTGTGTGTGGTACTCAAAACATATATACCTGAATGAGATTATAATGTATTTTATAAGACAAAAATTCAAAGATTGTGATTCTGATTGTATTGCAAAAATTCTAGGTGGGAATAATCTTAGCAGAAGATGCAATTGTGGGAAACAATTATTTAAATTAAAAATATTTTCAGACACAGCAGAAACAACAGACACAGCAGGGACAGCAGGGAGTGCAGAAATAGAGCAGAAACAGGATTGAAGGTATAGAATGAATTTTTTGTTCCCAACATATTGACTGTACAGAATAGTGAAAGCCTAGATATAAATATAACCCATAGATATTCTGTTGCCCCCCCTTGCAAGATGTCTGAAGATTATATTGTAAAATATATAAACAATCAGTATCCTGTCTACAGTATATATGAAACAAATGCAAGAGATTTTTCAGATAATTTTAATCACAGAACTGTTTGTTTTGAAGAGAACCCATATGTCCCCACACAAATTATGCAAGTGAGCATCATAGATGCATTGAATACAAATCAACAACTTGTCAGCATCCTGGGGAATTATGTCACAGAGATAAGCCTTGTAGATTTCAAAATTGTTGTTAAAATTTCAAATAAAGGCACAAAATGTTATGTCAACAAGATTTTCAGACCTGAGCTAAGCACATCCCTGAGCAGTGATGGGATCCTCAGGTTCTGTGACAACATTGTGAGCCCCCCTGAAAATAAGATCAATCTGTTCAAGCTCAATACCCACAAATACAATCAGTTGCTCAGGTATGTATACTCTGAGGTTGGGTACTATGATGATTTTTATGTTATGACCCTTGTAGGAACAACAAAAATATATTTTGTAGAATTTCAGGACAAAGCACCTGATAATATCGTCACATATGAATACATAGAGAATATAGGATATGCATTCATCAAAAATTCCAAGACCTCAGCAGAAAAATCTAATTATATGAGCTCTATCAACTATGTTGATTGTTTCTCTACAAAAATTATATACAATTCAGAATCTGTAAATGCCATTGTTTCATGCTACCTCCTTTTCAGAACAGCAAAAAATAACACCGAGAGGGTTCTTGCAGTTGAGTGCTTCATGCAACTTGACAGATTGGAATATATTAAATTGAAAAAATTACCCCATCTCATATACAATATTTTTTTGGATGAAACAAGTGACACTGTAATTGTTCACTGTGTAATATCTTTGATGGGCCTTGAATCACATAAAAACAGTTTCATCTCAAAATTTGCAACAATCATAAACAATGATGCTGTATCGGAATGCATTGAGTAATGGGTTTTCATGATTCTGTTCCTTGCATATTCATGCCAGTGTGTAATTATTAAATATGCAGAATTTTTTTGACAGAAGAGCAATTTCAAAATACATCAAATCACAATCACTTATTGGGGATTTCAGGCTTAGGTTCTTGAATCTGTCCGAGCATGACCTGTTCTCTGTTGGGAATGAAACTGAAATGCAATAGGTGCTTTCAAGTGATTTTGCCTTTCACTACCTGTCCCTGAAATCCCTAATAAGATTTGAAATATCCATGTTCAATACATGCAAAAGAATTGTTGGATTTTTTGTGCATTATTCTGTAGAGTATTATTATTGGCATTGTGGATTTGCAATATATGATGATTACTGGTACAACAATTGCAATGAGAATTGTTTTGTGTACAGAATGGACATAATTATGCCACAGAGTCTAAACTGGATCCACTATAATATCACCAACAGAATTTCTGTACATCTACCCCTGAATCATATTGAATATGTCACCACAGATGAGGGCAATTTGTATCGACTTGAAGATTTTAAGCCAGGCATGAACAAATTTTCAAAATATACAAATTTCAGTGAGATTCTAATGTATATGTTTAGGCAAAAATTTAAAAATTGTGAGCATGAATGCATATTCCTGTCACTTGAAGCGCACAACATACAAAATACATGCCAATATGACAGGGAATTGTTCACATTGCCACTAAGCTTGTCATAATGCAGAATTTTTTTGACAGAAGGGGAATTTCAAAATACATAAAATCCGAATCACTTGTTCAAGATTTTAGGCTTAGGTTCCTGAACCTGTCCGAGTATAATTTGTTTGCAGTTCAGAATGAGACTGAAATGCACTGGGTTCTTAACAGTGACAAGAATTTTCAATACTTGTCACTGAAGAATGTGAGCAAGTTTGAAAAATTTATGTACAACAAGTTTAAGAGAATTTGTGGATTGTTTGTGCATCACCTCACTGGGAGCTATTATTATTTCTGCAGGTTGAAATTGTTTGATGAATGTTGGTACAGCAATTGTTGTGATGGGTATGAAGATTATGATTTAGAGCTCATGGCTGATCAGAGCTTAAATTGGGTGCATTTTAAATTTTTGAACAGAATAATTTCCAATCCCAATCTGTTTAATAGGAATATTGAATTTGTGACCACAGATGATGGGCACTTGTTCAGTGCAGATGATTTCCACCCGGATCTTGTTGGGTATTTAAAGCACAAATGCCTGAATGAGCTTGTTCTGTATTTTCTGAGGCAAAAATTCAGAAATTACAGCAGTAAGTGCCTTGCACTGTGCCTAGACAAAACCTCTTGGAATGAAACATGCAGGTGTGGGAAACAATTACCTAAGCTCCCAATAATACATACATAGTTGCTACAGTTCCAATTTTGCAATATTGTTCAGCAAACATGTATCCCGGGCAGTGTGATTTGGAAATAAATTGGGATTATCAGCAACAAAGGAACAATATTATTAAGCATAGTGTTGGGCATGCTCTTAAAAAATTACAGCATTGCATTTTTGAATGTGTCATTGTTTTAGAAGGATAACACACAGCACTTGTTGCAATGTTTTTTGAGAGAAGGAATTTGTCACAATATATACAATCGGAATCACTGTTGGAAAGGTTCAAGCTTGCATTTTCCGATTTATGTGAATATGATGTGTTTGCAGTTAGAAATGAGACAGAATTTAGGTGGGTGCTTGACAGTAACCATGAATTTGGATGCATAATCTGGGATTGTTGGGCAAGAAGGAAAAATACATATATATGTTGTACAGGAGAATTGTTGGGCTGTTTGTAGGTTTTTATGATTGTTACAGAAAAAATTATTGGTTCACAAAAAAATATTTTGAATCAATGTATTGTTTTCATATCCCATTTGGCATATCTGAGAACTGGAAACATTTAAATTATGATACTTATTTGAAATCCTATGATGATTTTGAATTTGTAACCACAGATACAGGCTTGGTGTTTTCTGGTGCGGATTTTGTTAGAAGGGAAAAATATATCTCAGGGGTCATAAATGCAAATGAGATTATTCTGTATTTGCTGACTTTGAAGATAAAATTTCATGATTTGAGATATTTTGAACCTTTAAACTGCAACTTTTTTGCAATCTTCAAATCTCAACCTCAAATTCTGATTGGGAGGTACACAGAGCCATGTACAATTTCTGTTTATATCTACATGATTGCTCTCCACAATTGTGTAGGTGCACAATAGGATCAATGCTCATGTCATTTTTTGACAGAAGAGATGTTGCAAAATATATTAGATCTGAATCTCTTCTTCCTGATTTCAAAATTAGATTCTCAACACTCTCAGAGTATGATTTATTTTCAATCAATAATGAAACAGAGTTCCGCTGGGCCCTGAACAGCACACAAAAATTCAATTATCTAAACTTGAAATACATCACTGATTTTGAGTGCCACAAATATAATTCTTGCAGGAGAATTGTGGGACAGTTTGTTGTTTTTTATTATTATATTGATTTTTCCTATTATGGAGGATGGTTTTCAAATCATGCAAGTGTGGGGAGATTCTATGATTTTGAGATTCTTCCCAATCAGAGCTCAAACTGGAAACATTTTAGATTTTTGATGATGCATCTGGATAGGTTCCAAAAGGCAGAATTTGTTACAACAGATAGTGGAATGTTGTATAGTGGTGCAGATTTCAATCATCACCTGCAATATTTTGATGCATACAATTCTCAGATGTTGAACATGACTGAGATAATCATGTATCTTCTTCAGCAAAAATTTAAAAATTGCAGCATTGGGTGCTTTAATAGGATAATAAAATCATGGAATGTATTTACAGAGTGTGAGTGCGGGAAACCACTAAGCTGCATGCCTCTGCTGTTGAGATAGCCCAGCCTAACATGTAATATTGTTTGCAGGTTGATTCAAGATGCAAACATTTTTTGAAAAAAGAGATATTTCCAGATACATCAAATCCAAATCTCTTGTTCCTGAATTTAAATTGAGATTCTCAAAATTGTAAAGTGTATTGTGTGCTCCATGATGCTCACAAAATTTGTGGAGAGGCATTTTATGGCCTGTTTCTGGTGCAGAGGGTCTAGCTCCTGGTCTAGAAAATTACAAAATATGGCCTTGCAATCTAAATTATAGAGGGCAATCACACAAATATTTCCATTCAATTTTGTTTGGAAATGTTGATGACTGTGCAGAACAAGCATAAGTGAAATATTTCATGTTATATTTTCTATAGCATTTTGGGCATATTTTTGTGGGAGTTCTGCATTTGTCTGGATTACAAATCTTTTGATGCTTAGCCCAATTGGGGCTGGATATATTCTTATTGCATTGATTACAATATTTTTGATTTGGCATTTTTGTTGTTGTTTATTATATAAAATTTCTTGGGGTTCAAATCAAAATTCTATGCTTAATAAAAAATATCAGTTGGGTTCAGCAGTGTGTTTTGTATATTTAGTGTGTGTGTGTGTATGTGTGTGAATATTTTTGGCTTTGGTATTTATATAAAATTTCTTGGGGTTCAAATCAAAACTCTATACTTAATAAAAAATATCAGTTGGGTTCAACAATGTGCTTTGTGTGTGTGTGGTTGTGTAGGTGTGTATCTTGGCTTAGTTTTAAGTGTAGCCAAAAAAAATATCAAGAGGGGCATATTTTTAACAAATTTATGGACAACAATCTCACAGAAGTGCCTTTTATAAGTGTAGGCAAATCAATCTGAGGGGGGTCATACTTTCTCAGGAAATTCCCGAGGGCATTTTTACAAAAATCTTGGATTAGACGGGGTTCCACACTTGAGCAAAAAGCTCATATGGGCATGTTGAGCAAGTTTTAAGTGAAGCAAATCTGCCTGAGGGGGGTTCATACTTTCTCGTGCTGGTTGTATCATCAATTACACTACTCCTATCTGAGCATAACATCGAGTTACAGGAGAGAAGATGGCGGCCGGAATGATCAGTGGTGTATTTGGGAGAGGGAATAATTGTTATTGTTCTAATTTTAGGTGTAGTTATAGTCCCGATGAATCCATATTTATATAAATTGTATTTCAATAAACAACGATAGCTTAGTGGTTAATGCTGATGATTGGTAATTAAGAGATACCGGGTTTGATTCCTGTTTTTGACAAATTGCACAGTCTTTCTGATCGCAATTTAACTGTAGATCTAGTAATGGTTAGCACATAAAATGGAGGTGAAACATACAAGATGGCTGCCATAAGGTATAGTGGCGTACTCTGGAGGGGGAAATAAGGGTGCAAATGGGCTTCGAAGTGACTAGACTAAAAAAAATACTAACGAAACAGCTTTCTACTACATTTCTTACGGGAGAGATCAATTTGGTTGCGCGAAAAGTTAACTGGTTAATGTAGTTGTTTTGATATAAAGAGGTCGTAAGTTCGATTCCCAGGTGGAGGCAAACTGCAGATTAGGCTTAGTCTGAATTTTAAATGTAGATTTTGTTATGAGTAGACAATATGAACATAAAGTGAAGTTAGAACAAGCAAATAGGCGACCAGTATGTTCAGCAGCGTTCTCTGAGGTGGAGTTCCGGGGACATGTAATTCGAAATTTGTAAAGTCATTCGAAATATATTTCTTCTAAATTATCCTTAGGAAACGCCACTATACATGCTGCTCGCCATATTGATTGCCTCAATTTCAATTTTTGTTGATATTTGCCAAACATGACTAAATCTACAATTAAAATTGGCACTCAGTATATTCTGCAATTTTCCTTCCTCGGAAATCGAACATCGGACTACTTTAATACACGAAAACATCATTATAATTTAGTTTCCCTAAAACCAACGCTGTTTTTGGTGCGAGAAATAGAATAGAACACATTACCGTGGCTTAATATACCTCTTTCAATATCCATTAGACCATTAATTTTCTTTTGAGGTACGCCACTGGACATTCTGGTCGCCATCGTGTTTGTTTCAACTAAATTTATGCTGAGATTGGCTAATCTTGATTGGACCGAAAGTTTAAATTGCCACCAAAAGCATTGTGCACTTTGTCAAAAGCGTATCATTCTAAAGAATGATGTGATCAAATCCAGTCACTTTGCAATTAATTGCTGGGTGATGTAAGTTATTCATCATTCATCCTCTGATGATAGCACTCGTCATTGGCATGACGAGTTAACGCTTGGCAATCCGAAAGGTACAAATAAGTTTTAGGAACTAAACTGCTAGAAAAGACATTCTTCACTCGTTGGGTTTTCTGAACCTTTGAACCTGAATCCTGGCTGGGGTTTATGAAAGTTACCTGTCTATCTGACGTATGAAGATAATTACGAAGAATAAAAATAAACTAAGTCCTCTGTTGGCTTCTCTCTCGGTTGACCAGAGCGTCGTCTCACTTCTGCTCCACGGCTCTCCTAACCTCTACTCCCTTCTCAATTCCAATCCAAGTCAGTCCCCTCTCAGCTTGTCTCACCTCTATATCCCTAGGCCATGGAGCTCTTCCTCCATGCCGAATCGTGTTTTTAATTGCCACTATGCAAACCGCTGAGTCCATAGGCAGAAGAAACTACCTGTTTCCTGAATAGCTCAGGAGGTTTGCATCGCACAACACTGTGCATTGTTAGATGCCTCAGAGGCTGAGACAACTGAGAAAAACAAGTGAATGCCCTGGTCAACGTGAAGCATTCAGAGAGGCTTTTATAAAATAAACATATATTCTTAGGGATTGATACGTTCTACCGCCGCCGTGAAAATTTTCCATGTTGAAAATTTAAAAAATTCAATTCACAAAGCTTGACATGACCCAAGTTCGCCAATTCCATATATTTTCTTAAAAAAATAAACAAACAAAAATAAAAAAACAACGAAATAAAATTAATTAAATAACATAGCTTTCTCTTGTTTTCTTAACACAAAAAAATATTCCGTTACCCAAAACCTTACAATCCATAATTATAAGTACGCATTTCGATATGATATAAAAAAAATAATATGTATCATTACATGACTGGTATTTACAAAAGTTCATGTCATTATATGATATAACTGTCGACGTAACAAAATTTTGCGTACGTAAGCCTTTTGATGTAGGATAGCTCATTCCTACTGGGTCGGGAGCGCTTCGTCGATTGTCTTCTGTCGATCACCAGCGCCATGCCAAAGCTTGACTTCCAGTGAATGTAAACAAAGCCTACCTGCAAATGGCCGACGTGTTTTCGCAAGGAAATCCATAGTTCACAATGTTTATATTGGATTGAGCCTTATGTGGACCCTTCAAATGAGTATCGTGAACAGAAGGCTTATAAGTAAGTACACCAAAGCATGGATTCTCAGATATGTAACTAAAATCGTAAATAAGCATGTAGAGCATATATAAAAAATAGACGTAATATGTTGCGTTGAACCTTGGTAGAAAAGTGTTCGCTGTAAAATTATCACAAATACACATATCACTGTTTCTGCATGTAGAAAAGCCTGGGTACACCAAAATGTAGTACGTTTTGCTTAATTTATAGCCACTTGGCTTATTACCAAACGAAAGGAAAATTTTGTTATGCACTGTTTTATCGTGGTGCCAGTTTCTTTGGTCAACATAACGTTAGGTCGTTCGTCGTGCCCTGCTGAGGATGAGGAACCCCGCGAGTTCTGTCCGCGGAAGTTTCCACGTCCTCGCCATTGCTGGGCATTGCCATATCGCCTATTGCTATCTGAATTGTTATTATTAATAGAGCGTGCATTTCTATACTCCCTAATATACTGTGGTCGTCTATTATTATTACCCCGGTAGGAACCTCTATAATTATTTCCTGACTGATAATTGTCTCTATAATATGGTTCTCTAAATTGTCTCTGTCCAGATGAGTCGGTGCCAGGGTGCTGTTTTTGATTGTCCATGCTGTCTAGCCTAAAAGTAAGACTAGCTAATCTAGCATCCAAACCAGTTTCCTGAACCAGGACTTGAACCTTGTTACTTTGAGGATTGTTCGCTAATTTTAATTGTTCGACCTCCTTCTACAAGACATTGAATCTTGCATCAACCTCTGAAGTAGGTCGCAATTGTGCAGACTCAGCAGTAGCCAGATTGTTATTCTGCAATAAAATCTGCTGCTGTTGCGAAAGTGTTGGTGCGCTGTTCAAAGGAAGGAATAAACTGTTCCTTTGATCTTCGCACCTTAGCACTTTCAACTTGCGCTGTCACATCAAGAACTGAAGCTTTACAAATGATTTTAAATCCTTAAGCAACCCATTCACTGACTCGTATTCTTTATGATGGATATCTTTCATGTAATCCACCTGCAATCCTAAAATAAATTTGTTTGATCTGTTGTTGAACGCCCATTTCGGGATCTAATTGCTTTTCATATTCCTGGTTTTCTAATAATTGTCGCTGAAGGAGTATAGTTAATATTGGGCTACGTTTAAATTTGGGGGTTGAACTTGCAGTTGGACCGCTGACATCTAAGTTAACCCTCGGATGCATGTGTGGGGTCATTTTGACCCCACTGTCTGTTTATTTCCTGGTATTATAATAAAATCTAAATAAATAATTCTGATTTTCTGTGACATCTTACCATGCTACTTCAGCTATAGGAACATGTATAAATAAATTTCTTACAATTTATTCTAAATTATACTTTTAACGTTTTTGTAACAATACCCCTCCTTTCCATGTGTGGGGTCATTTTGACCCCAGCCTGAAAACAGCAGGAAAACATTCATAAAGGGAAATTGATCCTACATATTATGTTCAATTGTGCCCAAACTAAACGCAATCATCTCAAGGTCAACCACCCACCCTGCCATGACTCACTGCAAAGTGCGCATGGGCAGATGTATTTGGCGCGGATCGAGGCCAACTGAGAGCTCCTGTTCGTGAGATTTTTCTCAACAAATTCTCCAACCCGAAGTACAAAGCAACCTTTGGAGTAAATCGTTTCGAAGACATCAGAAGATTGCTCTGATCTGATGACAAACATACTGGCGCTGCACGTCTGGAGACTGATCACATGGCTGCATTTCGATATATCTGGACACTTTTTTATCAAAAACTGTCGCAGAATCATGGTACCAGGCGCCTTTCTTACGATTGATGAACAGTTAGTGCCTTTCCGTGGGAGATGCAAGTTGGTGCAATACATGCCGAGTAAGCCGGCCAAATACGGCATCAAGATCTTCTGGTTGTGCGATGCTGATAACTTTGACGCCAAAGACGGTCTAATCTACTTAGGACGACAGCCAGGAGATCCAGTTCAAAAGAACTTCGCCAGCAACGTCGTGAAGAAAATGTGCTACACACTGCGGAACTTTGGAAGAAATATCACAACAGACCAATTTTTCACAAGTCATGACTTGGCTATCGATCTCCTGTTACAAAATGTAACCAGTGTTGGAACAGTATAGAAAAACAAACGTGAAATTCCACCTGCAGTTACCAATATCAAGACAAAACAGCGTTGCACATCACAATTCGCCTTCCCTGAAAATGAGAACCTGGTAAGCTAAGTGCCGAAGAAAAACAAGAATGTAATTCTACTCAGCACCATGCACCATGACATACACATTGATGATTATGATTCTAAGAAGAAGCCAGAAATCATAAAGTTTTACAACCAAACAAAGAGTGGAGTGGACGCCATGGACATACTGGTTCAAACATACACCTGCAGAAGACAGAAACGTCGATGGCCAATGGCCCTCTTCTATAACGTAATCAACGTAGTCGTTATCAATGCATACACATGCTACTTGTCACAGCATTCTAATTACCATTCGGGCGTCAGTCACAGACGCCGTATGTTCCTTATCGAGTTGGTGAATGTGTTGATTCTTCCTCACATGCGGGGGAGGTGTCAAAGCTTGTGTGCAGTGTGATTGTGGTGTGCTCAGAATGCGAGTGAGGTGTATTTAATTACCATGAGAGGCCGGCACATTCTTCTATTTATTTCTTTGTTATTATTGTTTTATTTTTTTAAAATGTATTTGTTATAGATAAAATAATAAATAGTGCTGTATTGTGTTATCTCTAAAATACTGTTTCTCAGGTCAACTGAAGTTCTGATAATTGCTAGCGAAGTGTAACTACCATTAATATATAGAACAGTGAATTGTCAATACATTATTTTTTTTTGGGGGGGGGTTAAGTAATAATAATAATAAAAGGGTAATTGTTTCCTATGTTATATTCAGATAAATTATTGATCAATAAACCATATTAGCTGAACTATTTACTCTGTCGTACTTATTTCAATGCATACTTGTAGTCCCTCGTGCTATATCTAATAACTGGTCCAATGTTTCATCGAGTTCATCAGCAAGGTGAAAGCTCGACATCTATCATGGCATATATAATAAAAAAAAATCCCATCCGGTTAAAATAACCTTTAAGCTCTATGTATTTTCAAAATCAAATATGGCAAGGACATACTAAAAACAAATTGGCAAAACAAATTATGGGGTGAGGTTAAATTTAAAACTGGTTAACAATTTTCCATCTCATTTCCGAAAAAATGGATGAAAGCCCTAAGAATCTCCATCACGTATCAAAACGGAGATAGAGGGAAATTTCAAAGCTAACAATTAAACAATTAACTGCCACTATTTTCATTTCTGAAAAAAATGAAAAGACCCGAAGCAACTCCACGACGTATCATTCTAAAGAATGATGGGATCAGAACCAGTCTCTTTGCAATTAATTGCTGGGTGATGTAAGTTATTCATCATTCATCCTCTGTTGAGAGCACTCGTCATTAACGCCAGGCAATACGAAAGGTACAAATAAGTTTTAGGAACTAAACTGCTAGAAAAGACAATGGTTACTCGTTGGGTTTTCTGAACCTTTAAACCTGAATCATGGCTCGGTCTTAGAACAGTTACCTGTCTATCTGACGTGTGGAGATAATTGCGATGAATAGAAGTATAATAAGTCCTCTGTTGGCTTCCCTCTATATTTTCTCCACACTCTCTGCTGAGAGGATCGGCGATGTTCTCCGTAGTTTTGACATGTGTAGGAGTGAATGAAAAATCCTCCAAAAGATTACTCCATCGAAGAAGCTTTGAGCTTAAATTACGGGATGTCCTAATATCCGTAATTGCTTTTTTGTCCGTGTGCAAAATCAAAATGGCGTCCCTCAAGAAAAAATCTAAATGATATTAGAGCATATAAAATTGCTGTTAATTCTTGTTCAATTACACTCAATCTTTTTTCAGTGTACGTCAAAGTTCTACTGCAATATGCACACGGCAAGTACTCTCCTTCTGCATTGGGCTGTATCAACACGCCACTCACAGGATGAGATGAAGCATCGGTAAAATCCTTGGTGTTCTTCGCTGGATCGTAAGGTAACAAGACAGGTGCAGTAATTAGTGCTTCTTTTAATTTTTCAAATGCTGATTGTTGTTCAGGACCCCATGTAAATTTCTTTTTTACGGATTAAACCTTGTAATGGTGATGCAATGTCAGAAAAATTTTTGACGTACTCCCTCACGTAGCTGCAAAGACCTAAAAACATTTTAACCTCTTTTGTGGTGGTAGGAATTTTATAATTCTTAATGGTTCATAGTATCCTGTCGCTGATGCGATACCCATATCTGCCCACATTATGTCCTAAAGCAATTGTCTCGTAGTATCCAAATGAATATTTAGGCACAGCTAATTTTAATCCGGCAGATCGTAAACATTGGAACATTTTTCTAAATTCATTAACATATCCTTAAATGTGTTAGCAAATACAAACATGTCATCAATATAAAAGGCAAAATTATTATCATTCATACCCGCTGTAGCGAGCTGGACACACCGGGTCATCGCCGCGGGAGATGTCACATGTCCCATGGGTCTAAAATTCATAGCAAATTGTCCCTTGGCTGGTATAATAAAGGCAGTGTATTTTTTTATTCTTCTGCTAAAGGAATCTGTAGCTCTTACCGGCCATATTATGTAATATTTCTGAAATGTTTCCTATCGAAACTGCATCGAAAACAGACCTGGCATTAAGTAATCGAAAATCCTGCACCATGCTATAAGCTCCTGATTTCTTCTTAACAAGAAAAACTGGGGAATTGTAGGGAAATGTTGTAGGACTGATGACCCTTGCTTCTAGCAAGTTGTCAATATGCTGATTAATTTCCGAACGCAGGTGTACGGGTATAGGGTAGGCTGGGACGAGAAATTCAGCATCGTCTTTTAACTTTATACGACGCGTATAATTTGTGGAACAACCAATGTCCTGCTCAGACCGTGAAAACACATCTACATACCTCTCTAATAATTGTGTTAGTTGCAACTTCTGACCGGGTTCTAATGCTGGATTAATATCAAATTTTGTAATGTTGTGCACTGATACGAAAGCAGAAAACAAACCAGGTTCATCTTCATTACCAATCACCAGCGTTAGCCACAAAGCTATCGCCAGGTCACAGATTAACATGCATTGGCAACTAGAATTGGATCCACAATTATTATTTTTTATTGTTTTGGACTTTAGCAATTTCGAAATATATGTACCCCGAAATCCACCTCAGGGTACGCTACTGAACATTCTGGTCGTCATATTGTTTGTTTTAACTTCATTTTATGTTCATATTCGCTACTCACAACAAAATCTATTTAAAATTGGTACACAGACTAATGTGCAGTTTGCATCCACGTGGGAATCGAAAACCCGACCTCTTTATTTCAAAACAGCTACATTAACCAGTTACCTTTTCGCGCAACCAAATTGATCTTTCCGTAAGAAATAGAGTTGAAGGCTGTTTCGTTAGTACTTTTCTAGTCTAGTCACTTCGAAGCCCATTTACAACTTTATCTTTCCCCTCCAGAGTACACCATTGGACCTTATGGCAGCCATATTGTATGTTTCAACTCCATTTTATGTGCTAATTGTTATTAGATCTACAGTTCAAATTGCGATCAGAAGCATAGTGCAATTTGTCAAAAACAGGAATTGAACCCGGTACCTCGTAATAGCCAATCACTAGCACTAACCACTAAGCTATCGTTGTTTAAGGAAATACATTTTATACAAATATAGACTCATCGGGACTCGAACTACACCTACAATTGGAAAAATAACAATAATCACCTCTCCCAAATACGCCACTGATCACTCTGGCCGCCATCTTCTCTCTTTTAATTCGATGTTATACTCAGATAGGCTAATCGGGGTTGGATGTCCAGTTTACTCTGTGAGCGGAAGGATTTTACAATTTTTCAAAAACAAGAATCGAACACGAGACCACCTAAATTCCAATCACTAGTGTTAACCACTAAGCTATAGCTGCTCATTACTTTAAAAATTATGCAAAAATGGGACTCATAGGGACTCGAACAACACCTACAATTGGAACAATAACAACGAACCCGAGACCTCTTCATTACAAAGCAGCAACTTGAACCACTAACCTGATATGACCAACCAGTTATTCGCTCACAGCCATTTCGTTTGGTTTACATGCACTTTTTTGCTCACACAGTCTAATCTTAATGTTGTTTACACTTTATACTCCAAGGAATGGAACACTCAACAACCTTGCTTACATAGCAACAACCTTAGCCACTAGGGTTTCGGGTTCAGCACTTTCGACACCTTAAAATCAGATTTCTTCAAGTCCTTGCATATTTCACGTTGGATGCGCACGCGTATCTTCCACACACACACTCACATGTTAGGTAAGCAATAAACCAAGAAACAACATCAATCGTCTAATGCCTTGCCCCTTCCTCATCGTCACAGGGCTCATCTCCGGATGTCTTCAAGCTCAAGGCACATCGAATTTTTGCTAAGCCAGCAATACACCGCTCATCAACGGATGTCGCCAAGGTCAGCAGATATAACAAAACACCGGATGTGTCGCATTTTTGCTGAGTCATTTAAATATAGTTCCGTCATCCTACTACTGACGATGCTACCACTGGGCCATCGGCATGCTATACATGCAGAAGAATATGCGTCTCATGCTCTGAACAACTGTGGCAAGCTATCACCTCTGTTTTCCTGTCACCTATCATTGCCTTGTCTGTGACACCATCGCGCCGCACTCTTTCTCGCAAGTCGAGACCGACCATTGCCATGTCCGCCAATCCTTTTACTATTTGAATCTCGTCTCGTTTTATTGTAACAGCAAGAAATGTATATGTCTGTGACATTGTTGTAGCTTGGTTACGTTCAAAACAACTGTATTTTATGAAAATTATTACACATATCACCGAACTACTTTAAATGAATTATGTACAAGTATGGTTTAATTAACGTTTTGTTTTAATTACATTCTACCGAGTCCTATATTTATTTACGTATGAAAGAGAATTAAGCACGACTGAGTTACGTACTATTAAGGAAGCTATCTCAATTGTTTCTGAAGAAAGTACAATATCAAACTTATTTGAGGACAGCAACAACCCCAGAGACACGTACACAGGCTGCAAGTCCAGGCAGTAATTATTTTTTGAAGAAGCAAGGTGTAGAACGTTGGAGACAGGTTGATACCTGAATGCCTAACGTCCTTATATCTAGATGATATTTGTAGAATCCTTCCTATTCCTCCTCGTTCAGCATGGCCTTTTGGAGTCGATATAATATGCTGCAGTTTGTTTAAGATAAATACACAATACACATCTAATTTTAATTTACTGCTTTTAACATTACTTTAACATCAAAGATAGGTAAATCTCGTCTTACATATTTTAAACATGTAAAATTCCTAGAGCATTTGCACGGTTTGGTGTACTTGAATTAGTGCGTATTCTGGTACGATTTGTTCTACGATGATTCTATATTAATTGTATTCAAATATTCTTAGTTCCTCGGCGATTGATAACACTGGGGAACAAAAAAAAGATTTTATTTTGTGGCATAAAGTTTAATAACAGTTTCAGCACACAAAACAGCTGTGATTGCCAATTGTATGATTACTTCAGTTGAGTTGACTCCAGTTATAAAAATAAACACACCATGGAAAATGTAGGAGGTAAAATTACTCCACGCTTTTCTCGGTAATATCAACATAATGAGATGCAATTCCCATTAAGAAACTTATTTATTTATTTGTAAATTGTTGCTAGGCAAATTATGAATCATTACTAGGCAATATATCTCTTGATGTTGAATTTTGTAGTATAACTAAGCGAAATGCGTTTAATGTGAATACATTGGAAATATGAGTTCCTCACATAGTAAGTGTTTCAATAACCCAATTTTTTTTTGCTATATATGTGGAATATAATGTCTACCATCACAGAGAAGAAATATTACGGATATAGTGAGATATTTGTATCAGGCTGATTTTGCCAAAAAATCTGGGACAACAAAATATAAAATGGCTCCCACATATAGTTTGCAAAACTTGTTTGGAATCACTTCGTTATTGAGGCCAAGGCGGACGAAAGGGACTCAAATTATGGAATGCCCATGACATGGAGTGAACCAAAAAATCATGTTAATGATTGCTATCTTTGTGCTGTGAATGTTAAAGGCATGAATAGATTCAAAAAGCGTAATTGGGTGTACGCTAATGTAGAGTCAGCAGAGCCGCCAATACAGCACAGTGAAAATTTACCTTTACCAGTATGTACCTTTTCGCAAAATATCGACGATGACGTTGAGATATCAGAGGAAAGTGCTAGTGACAAAAAAACCAAAGTGATAAAAGTGGGCGATAAAAGTTTGGCCCCCAAGGGAAAATATTACAGTGGGAAAAGCTAATATCATTCATGAACCGCTGATGGATAGGGACAAAATCATCCTTCCGCCACTGCATATTAAACTTGGGTTGATAAAACAGTTTGTCAAGGCCTTAGATACAAGTGGTGATTGTTTAAAATATATATGCCACACTTTTCCAGGACTAAAATTGAAGGCAGGAATCTTTGACGGACCACATATTCGTACACTTATAAATGATGCCAATTTTACAAATTACATGTCTTACATCGAATCTGAGGCCTGGCTGAGCTTTGTGTCCGTCATCAAAAACTTTTTGGGGAATCACAGAGGAGAAAATTACCGCGCTATATTTGGTAATATGTTGAAAAATTTTGAGAAATTGGTAGGTAATGTGAGTGTGATGATACATTTTCTACATTGCCACATTGACAGATTCCCTGAGAACCTTGGTGATTTTAGTGAAGACAGAAAGAAAGGTTCCATTAGAGAATAAGGATAATGGAAGAAAGGTACCAGGGATGGTGGCCGACTACTGTTGGAGCTTACAGAGGGATTGTCCTAAAAAAGCAATACAGCAGGAAATCGTAAATATGAAGTAGAGGAAGGAGAATCGTAACAGAGTTGACTAGTGAGGGATGTACAACATTTTGATTGTCCAGGTGTTTGTGATTCACAATTTCTTTCTTGTTGCAATGATTATTCCTACCTCTGGTGTCCCATTCGCACAAGAAACAGCAAACTTTAGTATAGTCGAGCTGCAAACCCTTTAACAAAGCAATTACTTTTAATCAAAGCATATGATCCAACAGTCCTCCTCCGTAGCCGAGCGGGTTAAGGCGTTCACTCGTCTTGAGATCGTTCGCTGCGGGATGGCGTAGGTTCGAATCCGGCTCTGGTCGGAATTTATTCAGCCTACGTATAGGGCCGGTGGCAACCCACCATCGTGAGGAAATTGGAGAGCTCCGAATGAGTGAGCGGTAACCCGGTCGAGAAGACCTACAACGGCTGGGGGTTCGACGGGCTGACCACCCGTCACCCCAATACTGGTCTAAAATCTCCACGCTACAACAGGTGATGGAGGAACAGTGTGGGAGGGAGACCAGCAGTCGGTAGGTAAGCCAAGGCTCTCAAGGGCTGTCGCGCTGTGGGTTATTATTATTATATATGATCCAACAATTTTCAGCATACTTTTTTCATAGTATAATACTCAGTTCTAATTCTGGAGTTTTCTTTTTTTGCATGATTTACTAATGATGCTGATCACATCAACCCCACCTTCAGCAATGATCTACAAAGTGTGGGGCCCTTTATTAACTAATTGTAGTTCACACTGCAACTCCCAGACACTCACTCATACAACGTTCATTATTCTATAAGTTCAACATCATTTTAAACCAAGTAGATATATTGAGTTCATATTCATATTTGTTTGTCTTGTGTAGTAGTTGTGATGTGTAGTTTGTTTATGTTTATATTGTGTAGTAGTTGGGGTGTGTTTGTGTTTATATTGTGTTATAGTTGTGATGTGTTTGTGTGTGTCTTGTGTAGTAGTTGTGCTGTCTAATGTGTTTGTGTTCGTCTTGAGTAGTAATTGTGCTGTCGAATGTGTTTGTGTTTGTCTTGTGTAGTAGTTCCTCCATTCATATTGGGGGTTAGGCGTAGAGCTGACAACTCTGCACTGTAAAAAAAAATGTCAAGAAACAGCAATATAAGGCCGTGGATGTTCCCAAGGTAAAATATTCCGGAGGTAAAATAGTCCCCCGTTCGGATCTCCGGGTGGGGACTACTTTGGGAGGTCCCTGGACTAAGGATAAGATCTACGTTAGGAATAAGGATATTAAATTAGGCACCTGGAATGTTCTGAGCCTTTACCGGCCTGGGGCATTTCAGTGTACAGTTAATGAGATAGTTAAGTATAAATTAGATGTAGTAGCTGTCCAGGAAGTTAGGTGGCCAGGAGAAGGGAATTGTAAAACTAAAAATTATACTTTTTTCTATGGTGGTACTGAAAATCATAATTTTGGAACAGGCTTTTTCATAAATAATAGAATAATCTCGGCTCTTAAAACAGTAGAATTTATTAATGATAGGATATCATATGCAGTTTTACAGGATAGGTGGTGTAAAATTATTTTAATAAACATACATGCACCAACGGAAGATAAAGATGATAATACTAAAGATGATTTTTATACAGAGTTAGAACAGGTCTTTGATAAATTTTCTCAGTATGATATGAAAATTCTGTTAGGTGACTGTAATGCACAGATTGGCAAAGAAGAGACATTTAAACCCACGATTGGTAAAGAAAGTCTTCATGAATTAAGTAATGATAATGGTATAAGATTGATTACTTTTGCAACCTCAAAGAATTTAATTGTGAAAAGTACCACTTTTAAACATAAAGATATCCATAAATATACCTGGTCTTCTCCAGATGGTAAAACTCATAATCAGATAGATCATATTCTCATTGATAGGAGAAGGCATACTAGTATAATTGACGTTCGTACACATAGAGGTGCTGACTGTGCCAGTGACCATTATTTAGTAATTGCTAAATTAAGAGAAAGATTCTCAGTGATAAATCATAAGCAACAAAATCTAAAAGTTCTAAAATTTGATACAGGAAAGTTTACTGATGAAAAAATTAAGAAAGATTACCAAATTAAACTGTCAAATAGATTTGATGTTTTGCAGGATTTAAATGATGATGAAAATATAAATGAAACAGAAGTAAATAAGAATTGGGAGCACATACGTAATGCAATAGAATCAGCAGCTAAAGAAAGTATAGGATACCATAAACCGAGAAAAAGTAAGCCATGGTTTGATAATGAATGTCATAATCTAATAGAAATAAGAAATCAGGCTAGACTTAGGTGGTTAAATAACTCTGATGATACAAATCTAAACAATTATAATAGAATAAAGCGAGAAGTTCACCGCACGTTTAGATGTAAAAAAAGAGATTACTTGAAAAGCAAAATTAACGAAATTGAAAAAACAGCAAAAATAAAAATATCAGAGATTTATATAAAGGTGTAAATGAGTTTAGAAAGGGGTGGCAACCTAAAGTAAACTTGATAAAAGATAAAGACGGTGATTTTCTAGCTGACCCAAGCGATATTCTAAATAGATGGAAGAACTACTTTAATGACCTTTTAAATGTCCATGTAGGAGATAAATCAAAAGTAAATGAAGTCCACACAGCAGAACCTTTAGTTCCAGAACCTAACTTGACTGAAGTTAAAAATGCTATTAAAAGGCTAAAGAATAACAAAGCACCTGGCATTGATTTAATACCAGCTGAGTTAATTAAATATGGTGGAAATTCATTAATATGACAAATTCATAAATTAATTTGTTTAATATGGAAAAAAAAAGAAATCCCTCAACAGTGGAAAGAATCCATAATTGTTCTTGTGTTTAAAAAAGGTGATAAAATGAACTGCAAAAATGACCGTGGAATTTCTCTACTCTCAACAACATATAAAATATTATCTAACATTCTTTTAACAAGACTAACCCCATATGCTAATGAAATTATAGGTGATGTAGACTTACTGGGGGATGAAGTGAATACAATTAAGAATAATGCTAAAATATTTTTCAAAACTGCTAAAGAGATAGGTTTGGAAGTTAACAAAGAGAAAACTAAATATATGCTTACAGGTCGAAACCAAGTGTTAGGTAATAATCAAAATCTAATTATTGATAACAACTCGTTTGGACCAGTTTCCAAATTCAAATACTTAGGAGTAATATTAACAAATGAAAATTATATTAAAGAGGAAATAAAAAGCATTCTTAATTCAGGAAATGCATGTTACTTCTATCTTCATAAACTTTTGTCTTCTCGTTTAATATCTAAGAAACTAAAAGTTAAAATATACAAAACAGTAATTTTGCGTGTAGTATTATATGGGTGTGAAACTTGGTCCCTTACATTGAAAGAGGATCATAAATTGAGAGTATTTGAAAATAAGATCCTTAGGAAAGTATTTGGACCTAAAAGGGATGAGGAGACAGGTGAGTGGAGAAGGTTACATAATTTAGAACTACATAATTTGTATTCATGTCCAGATATTATTAGAATAATTAAATCAAGAAGACTTAGGTGGGCAGGCCATGTAGCACGAATGGGAGAGGAAAGAGGAGTTTTCAGGATTCTTGTTGGGAAACCTGATGGTAAGAGACCTGTAGGAAGAACAAGACGAAGATGGAGGGACAACGTTGAGATGGACCTAAGGGAAATCGGTAGGGATGCAAAAGGGTATATAGAACTTGCTCGAGATAGGGAAAGATGGAAGGCCTGTGTTGCTGCAGCCATGAACCTTCGGGTTTAAGAAGGCTAAGGAGTTAGTTAGTTAGTTAGCAGGAAATCGTATAAAAAAAGTTTCACATAGTTTGTTACTTCATTGTGTACATATTTTCGTAATTATTACGATCATAGGCCTATATAAATTTATTTTTATAATAATGATTGTAATCACAAAAATAAATATTAAATTGTTGTTTGAAGTTCATTTATATGTATGTCTTATGTTTCCGCCATTTTGGTTTAGTTGCATTTATTTCATAAATTAGAGCCAATTGAGGAAATATATTATTATATCATTATTCAGCAGCATGAAATCGCCCTAAATTAGCTCTCAAACACTGTGTCTCAATTTCACTGTTCCCCAGTGTAATTTTAGAGAGTAGAGAGAAAGTATCCTTTGGCGCTGATCGAGTCTGTCTGTACGTGTTAGAAGTCTAATTTTCAACCTAGTATTGCATTAAAAATAAAATTTCATGGGCTACTAAAATACAAAATAAGAGCTAAATGTAATAAAATCCAAATTAATCGGTCCGTTCGTCTGGAGGTGAGAGGCAACAATTTATCAAAACTCTTTTTGCGATGTCTAGAAAAAGTGAATAAATACAATTTTCTAGAATTACGAACCTGCAAAAGGATTGTTTTCTGGAACAAAATATTTTGATACTGAATTCCATCTGTGTGACAGTCAAATTATTGAAAGTGAACTATAGAAATATATTGATCTAAGATCTTCAAAAATACTCCAATTATTAATACTAATTTTGAAGGGGAGAACTGTAATTTTCTACATGACATCCTGTCGATTAGTACGTTACAATGAAAGTTGAATCCAGCCAATATCTATCAATGTCTGCTTAAGAATCAGAGCGATTTCTCGGTAACACCTTTCAGCCGATTGTTTAAGTACTTCCAGTAACATTCACACATCTTTCTTCCAAAAAAGATTTTGAAGGGCACGATACCTTGTGAATTTCGATTTGGTGCGCGCCAATGGATTACCAATCCCCGTGTTCGGCAGAGTATGGTAATCTCCTCTACCTCATTGCTACACTGAACATTCTCAGAACGTGCAGTTAGAAACATTCACAGCAGGAGCGTCTTGATGTAAGATCTTGTTTTGGTGTAATAACATAGATTGCTTGTTTGGTGATTATTTGTGAATGGAGTAGATTTTTTTTTAATTTTGGGAATTAATATTTGAATTTGTTTCAAGATTAAAACCCTTTGTTCATTTCACGTATGATATGTGAAGGAGAAAAGCGAAATATAAAAGCTTGAGATTTCCTATCATGGCTCAGGATGTGAAGATTGATAATGAAAATGTAATGCAAGCAATCCAGAGTTAAATGAATGTGATTGTACTAGTACATTTAGCGGAAATGGAAGTTAGTGATAAGACTTTTTTTCAAAAGAAGTCGATCTAATGAAGAATACATGGAATCTGAAGTGGAGAAAAACCCAGAGAATCCTAAAGTAAGTGCAAGTACAAAGGTTGGTGTTGTTAAATATAGCAGTTAAGCATACTACATGTCTTTACATATTATGAGGGACATTAAGGCCCATGTATAGTGTTTGTAGACAGTACATTACCTGGACCACAGAGCATGAATACGGTAAAATTTTGTTTCAATTGCGTAAGGATTAGGTTGATGTTGAATTCGTTAAACATAGTGGTTTGAAGCAGGTAAAATTGATATTTGGCACAGCATATGATGCAAATACATTTGCTAAAATTGAATTCATCAAGGAAAAGTACCAGTCAGAAGCCACAATCGCTAACGGTCTATTAGTTAGAGAAGGATTAATCTATTGTGTATCTAATGACATTCCAGTAGATGAGATAATTGAAGACATCAGAGCTTAAGTTCCAATGATAGATGTACCAACTATGAAGAAAACGTTTATCAATGAAGAGGGGGAAGTACGTCACGAACCTACTAAACTGATTAAAATAACATTTCAAGTTATACAGTTACCAAAAGAAATGGAGTTGTGAGGCCAAATATTCTAATGAAGCCAAAAGTAAGATCTGTGATGTTATGCAAGAAATGCTTCCGTTTCTCACACACACAAACACAGTGTAAATCCTCTCCTGTGTGTTATAGATGCGGTGAAGCGGCACATGGAATCTGCAATGCGAGTCCTAAATATATAAATTGCATTTTTCTGAACTCTCAGGCAAATAGGTAGTGTATATTGATTCCTTTTAAGTCATGCAAGTATTTAACCTTTATTTCTATGGATTTAGCCTCACTTGCATCGTATTATGACGTTTTTGTTGTGGATTTTATAGAGTTCGACGACTTTCCAGTACAATTTTACGCCAACTAGTTTTTTCCACCTCATCCGTTGTAGGTATATAACTCAACCTATTCACTTTTTACGACCTTTTACGTGATATAACTTAACTTATATTTTTTTACGAGTTACATAACAGTTTCTTTCACTCCTGCCACGAGGACCTTTTTTAACGGACTAAACTACAGTAGAGAGGAAACGCCGGTTCCCGGCCAACTGCAAATTTTCCCTCACCGAAAACTCTCGACCAGCGAGTTAAATTCCGATTCCCCGACCCGAGGTAAGTGTGCCGCGTGAGATAATTCGATGGAATTCGGTCAATGAAAGTTGGGTCTTGACTCATACCGACTCATACCGGCCACGGATATGAAAGTTGTGTTAGTTCGAAAAATGATAGCTTGTTCCCATTCAGGCTATTTTTAAACCTACGTAAGCGTTTCTTTAAAAATATTCTAAACTTTTTTCTTGCAACTGTCTGAAAGTTGGCCCTCAACTCGTAACGGCAAGAGTTCCTTTCGAGTCCCCTTTCAGGCTATTTCTAAAACTACAAGCGTTTTCGTATCACTTCTAAACCTATTTTTTCTGTTTCCCTTGATGCGAGTGGGATTGTGAAAATGGGCCGTTCCCATTTAAAAACCTACCCGTGCGTGTTTAAACATTTGTTTTATTCTCATCGTTAGTAAAGAGAAGAAAATAATGTGTGCAAACATAACTGTCTCTTTGTGTGTGTGTGTCTTCCTTTTCTTAAAAAAATATGCGCTTACCTTTTTGGAACTGTTCCGTGACCCTCTCGTTCTTGACATCTTGGACGAACGACTTCATTGAAACCAGGATTACGCTGCAAACTGTGTCTTCGGGGTTTGGATTGTGAAATTTGCACACGATCTTATCTTCTCTCTATCGTTGACCACCACTTGTTTCCTCTTCGACGTGTTCATTACGAACATGGGTCTCTGTGTCTTGAATACGCTGGACATGTATGGGAAGAAATAGAACATATCGAAAAACAGCATATTCTTAGTTAATAAACATGGATGAATGGAATGTGTGATAACTAACGTTTATTCTAGTGTGATAGGAGGGAAAAAAGTTGATTTCGGCATCTGAGAAAAGAAAAAGAAAGTTAGTGTGATCGCTCAACCACGTTGGAATTCACCATAATTATTTATCCTCGTCCTTGCGATGTAAAGAGGAGAACATTTTTCCATGAAATGCCAACATGAGTTTTTGTATTGTGAATTATAGAAGCATGTTGAAAATTAGAAAAGAAATACTTGCCAAGGTTTTTTTATGTTATCTGTAAAAAGCATGGACTATGACGAGAGTTGAAGCCATGTCGGAAATAAAGCTTGCTACCTCTTCTCCTCTGTACATTCTATCTGCTACCTTTTGAAGATATTCTTTTTATTACATATTTTTCTCTTGCAAGACAATCTCAGTTTGGACAAGCTAGACAGTGAAAAACTCCTCCCTTTTTGATCCTACGGTTTGCCATGTGCATTCATGTCAGGTAAAAGGGTTCGGACAATGTGTATCTATTAGTTGGGTATATTATTGTCCCATCATTTAGATCTGTTAGGAGACACAACTGTTTTTGATCTGTCTTCCAACTTCTTAGGATTTTATGTATTTATAATATAGGAATTTTAGTTTCTGCGATATTATACATATATTCTCTTATTCATTCTTTCCTTTTACATTAACTTACTATCTCTCTCCTGGATGATTATCAAAGGGAGTATCTTCGCTGCATTCCATATGGTAGAATATCATTATAAATTGTTTTTGTGTTCGGGTGCTGAAGATTTTTTTACATAACATTCGTGGCTACTGCAGAAAGATTTTCTGCATATTTTGCAATAAACCTCCCACCAACATGCTCAGATTTACGTTCAAGAATAGCAATAACTTTAAGGTAAGCAGTCCTTGAGGATTTTTTTCATATATATGCGTTTACCACCTTTAGGCTTTATTTTATGTTCTTAAAGACATTCGACATTTCGTGAGATTGTAAACAACTTCCGCACCTGTTTGGACAGTCTCTGTGTTTTCTTACTGACGAGAATCTTTTCTTGAAATGTTCCCAATAATAAGAACAACTGAAGGCTGAAGTCAAGCACGGTTATAACATTGTAATTATGATCAGTGTGTAACAAATATAAAGGTCTTCTTATCATCTCTTTACTGTCTTCAAACATGATGTTGCTACCGCTAGGATCACCATGTACAACAATTCTCTACCTTGGCAGAACATTTTGAAATTTTTCAGGTTCTAAAATACTTCACCCTTTTCTAGTAATTTGCACACTATCGTCTTTACACAATTGTTCTTCCTCTGTTTTTACAATTGGACGTCCCATCCTATATTTTCTTCTTTCATTGTGTTCTTTCAAAATTATATAAGCTCTGGCCACAACAAATGCGCGTGGAAAACACAGATAATCCCTATTTTTAATTGTTATAATACCAAGGCGCCTTTTACATACTTCATCCATATCTTATAAGCCAATTTTGAATCTCCCAGTTGGACCTGTCCCACTTGGTACTCTGAATCGATTTAAATGAAAAATTAATTCTTCCGATGCAAAAAAGCTGGAGTTTCTTTGCATAAGGTTTTCTAGACTCTCCCAAATAATCTCAGTATTCAACTCGCTGGCTAGGCGAAAGAAAACACAAAATGGCTCTCTTGAAGAATGTATATTTCTAATGATTAAACCAACATGGTCTCGAGCATCAGAATATTCTGTAAGGGTGTCGAAAATCTGGTCTAATCCTGTATGAATCCAGTTAAGGAGATTAACGTTATCTGAAACATTCTGAAGGCGTACATTCATTTTACGACCTTCCGAATTAAATTTCCTTTACTTTCGGGTAAAATCTCCCAACACAATGAATTGTTTATCATTATCACTCCAGGAGATATTTCCAGATGCTTCCCCCTTTCAACCACAAGCATGTTGCACTATTACAGGTTGCATTGACTCTAACATTTACAGGTTATTTTTTTAGCAAAATCACTTCCTTATTAAGAGGGTTCTAAGTGTACAACAAACATTTTTGCATACCTACCTCTATATTTCATCTTGTAACATCCGAAATTATATCTAAAATCATTTCATCCACAACTTCGTCCAAAATTACATCCTCATTTTCTTCAACAATATCAGATTTCTCTATGCCATTGTTAATATCTGATATCATGTGCACTTCATCCCCCAGAGACTTGCTTAAATTTTTATTATTTTTTGTTTTTCCGAGATTTGAATTTGAGAAAACAAATTTCGATTGGAATCTGGAGATCCGATATATACATCGATCTCGTGAAGAAAATTTTGGGTAGATAGAACTGTACCTATCTCCTCTTCTGATGTATTAACTATTTTAGGTTCGTGCACAAAACTATCAGTTTGACAACTACTACCAGATAACAATATGGGATTCAATGTTTCTCTTTCTGAACCATTAAGAAAATTATCTATATCTGCAACCACTCGCTGTTTCGGAAAATTCTTCAATCTCTTGGATTAAATTCTGTGTTGAATGCACGACACCTCTGGCATCTGGAAACAAAAATTATACCACTTCTATTGTTTGCCTGTAAACTACTAAAACGAATATTTACGTAAAGTGATACTACTTCTACAAACTTATAGCAGTTAATTGTGTTCTTCTCTATCTTTATATAGCTAGTTCACCACTTATTCTCATCGACACGATTGTACGGTATTTGATAGCCGGTGAAGGCTATTCGTGGTTCGGACCACACCTTAAACTGTAGGTCCAGTCCAGATTAACTTTCCTGTACATAAAGTGGACTTGAAACACCAACGCAAACAAACAAAAAAATAACCTCATTGTCACAATTAACAGTAGGAAACAGAAACCAAGTAAAACAAGTCTGAATTTATACTCCACTTTACGTATATAAGTTAATCTGGCTTGGAATTACAGTTTAGAGCGGGATCCAAATCACTATATACCTCCACAAGGTATCAAACCAGGACCCCTTGATTACAAGACGATAACGTTACCAACATATTTGAGGCTACCAACTCTTCATCAGTGATCCCCTGTTTCAATTTATCCTTGTCAAGTGGTAAATATTTTTATTTGAATTTTATTATTTAGAGCCGCTTTTTTAACTTTTAGCTATAGGCGATGATGAGGATAAGTGATATCATGATGCAATTAATGATAGAACACTCATAAAATAATACTCATGCGCAGTGCGGGATTCGAACCCATACCCGCCGCATCGTAGCGCTCTAAGCGGTCAACATCAAAGATTACAGTGACAGATGTTCTAGGTCCTTATCCTCATTAGACGATAATGTAGCAAGTAGTGTGATTGACTGTATTATAAACCCGAGAAAGGAAGAGCCCCCCTCATGCAGATTTGGCTACACTTAAAACAAGCTCAACATGCCTATATGAGCTTTTTGCTCAAGTGTGGAACCCTGCCTAATCCAAGATTTTTGTAAAAATGCCCTCAAATATTTTCTGAGAAAGGAAGAGCTCCCCTCATGCAGATTTTCCTACACTTAAAACTTGCTCAACATGCCCATAAGAGTTTTTTTGCTCAAGTGTGGAACCCTGTCTAATCCAAGATTTTTGTAAAAATGCTCTTCGGAAAGTATGAACCCCCCCTCAAGCAGATTTGCCCATACTTACAAAAATTGCATCAGCCGGATTTTTGTCCATAAACTTGTCAAAAATTGATTTTTTTTGGCTATACCTGAAATTAAGCTAAAACCCATACCCACATATACATATTTACTTCAGGTTTAAGTTCAATTGGATGCCAGGTTCAATTTTTTTATCTATATGCAGAGCCCCTCTAGAATGGCAATGACCTGGCACTGTGTTATGTATTGATTTTTGCTTCCCGAGTAATGAAGCTTTGCGTGCAAACAATTGCATCAGACACTATTGTGAGAGTGGTTGAGGAGAACAGATGTGTTGTTACAGTGCTTCTCATACTTACAGGCCTGTTTGTTTTAATATCATATTTCTGGTATTTTGAACAATATTTTGCCTGATATTTGTTACATCCAGCTTGTTTGTTGTAATCCACTCTTATTTAGGGTCAGGCTTATATCTGTCCCAGCCTGTTATACAAAAATCAATACATAACAAGGTTATTGGCTTTCTAGACATGCATGTCCGTGCAGGCATTTGTGCTAGGTCAGTGTGAATGAATATTTATTCTTTTTTCCACTTGTAGGTTATTGGCTTTACAACTTGTTATAAGATAAGCATAGAGTTTTGATTTAAAACCCAAAAAAATCATATAATAAACCGAGGATAAAAATTAATAATAATATTAATAATATTAATATTAAGTATATACACTAAATATACAAAGCACAGTGCTGAACCCAGCTGATATTTTTTATCCAGCATAGAGTTTTGATTTGAATCCCAGGAAATTGTATATAATAAACAACAACAAAAATGCCAAAACAAAAATATTGTGACCAATGCTATAAAAATATATTTAGCTCTAATTGGGCCAGACACCAAAAGATTTGTAACCCAGACAAAAGCAGAACTCCCACAAAAATTTGCCCTAAATGCCATAGAAAATATAACATGGAATATTTCACATATAAACATAAAGGTACTTGCTCTGCACAGTCATCAACACAACCATCTACATCTGGTCTGAAAAGGAAGCATGAAACACCTGTTAATGCTTCACCAGCAAAGCAGCCACGCTATGAACCACTTATCCATAGCAGTTTTAATGCCCAACTTAGTGATTATTGTTTTGAATCAGAGCCAAGATGTGGTATTAAGAATTTTTTGAACAGTGTAAATCCTGATGTGCAGGCAATTCTAAATGCACAAAATGGCTCTTATAAGCTCTCCCTCAAATTGTTTGCACAATATAAGAAGCCAAATGGCACAAAATTTACACAGCCCCACATAACAGAAACTGTACCGGTATATTCAAATACAAATTCAGACAAAATAATAGGCAATTTGATAGATCAATTGAATATTAAACACTCTGAATTTGCAGCAAAAGAGTCAGGATGGAGCCTATGCGGTTCTCCACACAAGTTATATGTTAATATTTCTGAATTCAGCCCATTACAAGGTTCCACTTATGTGCCATTACCTGCTAATATCAAAAACAAAAGAGCCGTGGTCAATATTGAAAATACCGACCAGAAATGCTTTTTGTGGTGTATTTTAGCTGCTTTGTATCCAGTTTCAAGGCATCCTGAGAGAATAACTTATTATAAACAACATGAAAATGATTTTGATGAGGCAATGGAGGGTTTAGAATATCCAATGTCTGTTCAGAATATTGATAAATTTGAAAAAAAAGGCCAGGAATATCAATGGCAAACAATTATCTATTAATGTATTTATTTGTTCCACTGGCCGTGGCAATTGCTTGATAGCACCTCTCAGAATCAGTACAATTGATGATGAATCTGCTGTTCCGATTGATCTGCTCTTAATTGAAGGGGATGATACATATCATTACACTCTGATACATAATCTTGAAGCTTTAGTGAGAACACAACTAGACAAATCCAATACAATATTCAAGATGTGCAGAAGATGCTTAACTGTATTTTATGGTCAAAAAATGATAAAAGGGGTTCGTGAAGAGAGTGCAGAAATTGCTAAAAACAAGTTAATTGAGCATCTGAAATACTGTGGCAATTATAAACCTGTTCATATGCTGATGCCTAATCCAAGTGAAAAAGCAAAATTCAAAAAGTTTGAAGCCTTGTTGGAACACCCAGCATATATTGTCTGTGATTTTGAATCAAACCTCAAACCTCTTGCATTCTGCAATCCAGATCCTGAAGAATCTTCAATTACACCATACCAGCTACATGAACCTTCCAGCTTTTGTTATGTGATTGTTAAGGATGGTGTTGTTAGTAAAGAAAATTTATACATGGGACCAGATGCCATCAAAATATTTGCACATAGAATAGAAAATGAGTGCCATGACATAGCATCTAATATTTTATTAAAATCAAAACCCATGTTGCCTTTAACAGAGAAACAGATTGAAGATTTCAACAATGCAGAAAAATGCCCGGTATGTGATTCTGAATTTTCAGATACAAATATCAAGGTGAAACACCATTCTCATACAGATGGTAAATTCTTAATGGCCCTGTGTAATAGCTGCAATATTCAGATCCAGAGACCAAAATTTGTCCCCATATTTTGCCATGGAGCATCCAATTATGATTTTCATCATTTGATCAGGTACGAGGGTTTTGACAAGCAGAATTTAAATATTTTAGTTGAAAATGATGAGAAATATATTGCTATTAGCAAAATAATTAAAGTTAATGGTGTTCCTATTCACATAAGATTTCTTGATTCTTGCAGAATTTTATCTGCTAGCCTGGCTACACTGGCCACTCAATTATCTGATGATCAATTCAAAATCACATGTGCCTTGTTTCCAAATCAGGACCTGAAATTAATTAGGCGGAAGGGTGTATATCCATATGATTATGTTACAGATTTTTCTAAATTTGATGAGTGTTCTCTGCCACCAAAACAAAAGTTTTACAGCAGAATCAGAGAATCTGGAATCACTGATGAAGATTATCACCATGCCCAATTGATGTGGAACAATTTAAAATGCAAGACATTTGGTGATTATCACATGGCATATTTGAAACTTGATGTGACCCTCTTAGCTGATATACTGCAGGCATTCAGAAAATCTTCCATGCAAAATTATAAGCTGGATCCAATATATTTTTACAGTGCCCCGGGCCTAGCATGGTCTGCAATGTTTTTAAATACTAAAATGCAATTGGATCTGATCCAAGATCAAGATATGTATCTGTTTATGGAGCAATGTATAAGAGGAGGCATGGTGCAATGTTCTCAGAGATATGCCAGAGCAAATAACAAATATATTCCTGATTATGATCCAGCACTGCCATCAAATTATATACTGTATGTAGATGCAAACAGCCTGTATGGTTATGCCATGATGCAAAAACTGCCATATTCAGGGCTTGAGTGGGTTGAAAATTTCAATATTGAAGATCTTAAGGATTTTGATGACAGTAACTATGGCCTCTTCTTAGAGGTTGATCTGACAATTCCAGATAATTTACACAACAAATTTTCTGATCTGCCCCCAATTCCCGAGGTTCAGTGCTCACCTGGCTCTAAACAGAAGAAATTGATGATGACACTGGAGCCAAAACAGGGATATGTCATATATTACAAAAACCTCCAGTTCCTGATGCATCATAGTGTTCAAGTGACCAAAATTGGCAAAGTTTTGAGGTTCAGGCACTTAAAATGGTTGAATCCATATATTGATACAAATACAGAGCTTCGAACATCTGCAAAGAGCCAATTTGATAAGGCCTTGTTTAAATTGATGGTCAATTCTGTATATGGCAAAACTATTGAAAATGTCAGGAAACATACCGATCTTAAAATAATTACTGACCCCAGGCTGAGCAAAAAATTGGTTGCAAAGCCTAATTTCAATTATAGAAGAATTTATGATGAAAATATGGCACTCTTCAACATGAAAAAAACAAATATTAAATTTGATAAGCCTATTTATGTAGGGGCTGTGATATTGGAATTGGCCAAATTACATATGTTAAAATTGTATTATGATGTGTTGAAACCTTTTTATGGTGATTGTGTAAAATTGATGTACATGGACACTGATAGTTTTGTTCTTGATATTAAAACAGAAGATGTTTATAAAGATATGGCACAGCCTGCATTGCTTGAATACTTTGATACCAGTGAACATACAGAGATTCAACACCACAACAAAAAGGTGCCTGGCAAGTTAAAAGATGAGACACTTGGTGATGCTATTGTGGCATTTGCTGGGTTAAGGGCCAAGATGTACAGTTTTGAAACATGTAGTGGTGTTGCTGCCAAAAAAAGCCAAGGGCATTGGCAGAGTAACTGTTGAAAAAGAGCTCCAATTTGAAGTTTATAAAAATTGTCTCAAATCATGTAGCACAATCAAAACTACAGAATCAAGAATTCAGAGTGTGGATCACTTATTGACTAGCAATATTGTAACAAAAGTGGCTCTGGACCCACATGATGATAAGAGATGCATTTTATCATGTGGCATACATACTCTACCATGGGGGCATTGTGATTTGAAAAATGGCAATCAATGCCCAATTACAGAGCATGATTTGAAATAAATAAACATGCCTATGAACTTATTTGGGTTCAAAAAACAGGCTATTATGGACCTGCCAACACCACAACCCTCTTCTGATATAATATCTAAACTAAGTGGCTTGATAATTATTCATCTGAACAGCATACTTACAGATGTTGATGAAGAAACAGGCAAAATATTGTACAAATTTAACAATAATTTAAATCATTACCAATTACCTGTAGGTGGGCAATTACAATTTATTACAACCCCTGAGGGTGATGTCAAGATTTCAGTAGGGAGAAATATTTATAGAATTAAGCACTCAAACATGATTTCTGGCACTGTATATACTGTTTCTGCTGGTGACTGCTTATATATTGAGGTCCCTGGATCATATGACAAGCTTATACCCTTTTTTATAGAATTAAGAATCAGATACTCTATAATAAATAACCACTAAAACAAAAATGCCTAATGATATATTTGGCCATACAAGGCATGAAGATCACAGTGATGAGATTCTGATGCTTGATGTCAGAGTCAAGAAATTAAGAAGTGATTTACAAGCTTTACAAACCACACTCAATGCCAGTCTTCAATTAGAAATTACAAATTTACAATCACAATGCATGGACCCTCTTCTTAAAATTGATTCTGAACTCAAATTGTTGCTTCAAAAATATACTGATCTGGCAACATTAGATAATTTTCAAAGTTTAGAAGAAGCTGTAGCAGCTCTTCAAGCCAAATTTAAGACCCAGGCCACCAATTCTGAGCAATTGAAACAACAATTGGAAGAGCAAATAAATAATGTCCAGGCACAGCTCCAAACAATTGTCAAAAGCATAAAATCACAAGAAGATTTTGATCTAGTGATTTCCACTCTAAAAGAACAGATTCAATCACTCGAAATACCTAATCTGGATCCTCTGCACAATGCCATAGCCGAGGTTAAAGAAAAAATTGAGACACTTGAAAATTTTATGAACAATTTGCCATCTTCTGATGCTTTGAGTGCAATAACTCGGAGTGTTGCAAATATTAAGCTGCAACTTGAAACATATGAAGATTTTGGAAAAATTCAAAGTACCATAACCCATCTTGAGGGTACAATAGCAGCAGTGCAAAGTGATTTGGCAAATGTACAAGAATCTCTAGAATCCCGCCTGCCCGGTATTGTAGACACACTTGTTAGTGTCCAGCACCAAATCACAAAGCTTGAAAACCTCAACACTGAATCTGAACTATCTCATTTTCATCTGCATATGGCAGTTTTTGCATCATGGCATAACCATACAGGCTGTTTGCATCTACATACAGTATATAATTTGATGGCAGTGCTGGATCATAATCAGGAATATATTTGTTATTTGCTCTGGCATATCTCTGAGAACATTGCACCATGCCTCCTCTTATACATTGCTCCATAAACAGATACATATCTTGATCTTGGATCAGATCCAATTGCATTTTAGTATTTAAAAACATTGCAGACCATGCTAGGCCCGGGGCACTGTAAAAATATATTGGATCCAGCTTATAATTTTGCATGGAAGATTTTCTGAATGCCTGCAATATATCAGCTAAGAGGGTCACATCAAGTTTTAAATATGCCATGTGATAATCACCAAATGTCTTGCATTTTAAATTGTTCCACATCAATTGGGCATGGTGATAATCTTCATCAGTGATTCCAGATTCTCTGATTCTGCTGTAAAACTTTTGTTTTGGTGGCAGAGAACACTCATCAAATTTAGAAAAATCTGTAGCATAATCATATGGATATACACCCTTCCGCCTAATTAATTTCAGGTCCTGATTTGGAAACAAGGCACATGTGATTTTGAATTGATCATCAGATAATTGAGTGGCCAGTGTAGCCAGGCTAGCAGATAAAATTCTGTAAGAATCAAGAAATCTTATGTGAATAGGAACACCATTAACTTTAATTATTTTGCTAATAGCAATATATTTCTCATCATTTGCAGCTAAAATATTTAAATTCTGCTTGTCAAACCCCTCATATCTGATCAGATGATGAAAATCATAATTGGATGCTCCATGGCAAAATATGGGGACAAATTTTGGTCTCTGGATCTTAATATTGCAGCTATTACACAGGGCCATTAAGAATTTACCATCTGTATGAGAATGGTGTTTCACCTTGATATTTGTATCTGAAAATTCAGAATCACATACCGGGCATTTTTCTGCATTGTTGAAATCTTCAATCTGTTTCTCTGTTAAAGGCAACATGGGTTTTGATTTTAATAGAACATTAGATGCTATGTCATGGCACTCATTTTCTATTCTATGTGCAAATATTTTGATGGCATCTGGTCCCATGTATAAATTTTCTTTACTAACAACACCATCCTGTACAACCACATAACAAAAGCTGGAAGGTTCATGTAGCTGGTATGGTGTAATTGAAGATTCTTCAGGATCTGGATTGCAGAATGCAAGAGGTTTGAGGTTTGATTCAAAATCACAGACAATATATGCTGGGTGTTCCAACAAGGCTTCAAACTTTTTGAATTTTGCTTTTTCACTTGGATTAGGCATCACCATATGAACAGGTTTATGATTTTTACAGTATTTTAAATGCTCAATTAACTTATTTTTTGCAATTTCTGCACTCTCTTCACGAACCCCCTTCACCATTTTTTGACCATAAAATACAGTTAAGCATCTTCTGCACAACTTGAATATTGTATTGGATTTGTCTAGTTGTGTTCTCACTAAAGCTTCAAGATTATGTATCAGAGTGTAATGATATGTGCCATCCCCTTCAATTAAGAGCAAATCAATCGGAACAGCAGATTCATCATCAATTGTACTGATTCTGAGAGGTGCTATCAAGCAATTGCCACGGCCAGTGGAACAAATAAATACATTAATAGATAATTGTTTTCCATTAATATTCCTGGCCTTTTTTTCAAATTTATCAATATTCTGAACAGACATTGGATATTCTAAACCCTCCATTGCCTCATCAAAATCATTTTCATGTTATTTATAATAAGTTATTCTCTGAGGATTCCATAAAACTGGATACAAAGCAGCTAAAATACACCACAAAAAGCATTTCTGGTCGGTATTTTCAATATTGACCACGGCTCTTTTGTTTTTAATATTGGCAGGTAATGGCAAATATGTAGATCCTTGTAATGGGCTGAATTCAGAAATATTAACATATAACTTGTGTGGAGAACCGCATAGGCTCCATCCTGACTCTTTTGCTGCAAATTCAGAGTGTTTAATATTCAATTGATCTATCAAATTGCCTATTATATTGTCTGAATTTGTATTTGAATATACCGGTACAGTTTCTGTTATGTGGGGCTGTGTAAATTTTGTGCCATTTGGCTTCTTATATTGTGCAAACAATTTGAGGGAGAGCTTATAAGAGCCATTTTGTGCATTTAGAATTGCCTGCACATCAGGATTTACACTGTTCAAAAAATTCTTAATACCACATCTTGGCTCTGATTCAAAACAATAATCACTAAGTTGGGCATTAAAACTGCTATGGATAAGTGGTTCATAGCGTGGCTGCTTTGCTGGTGAAGCATTAACAGGTGTTTCATGCTTCCTTTTCAGACCAGATGTGGATGGTTGTGTTGATGACTGTGCAGAGCAAGTACCTTTATGTTTATATGTGAAATATTCCATGTTATATTTTCTATGGCATTTAGGGCAAATTTTTGTGGGAGTTCTGCTTTTGTCTGGGTTACAAATCTTTTGGTGTCTGGCCCAATTAGAGCTAAATATATTTTTATAGCATTGGTCACAATATTTTTGTTTTGGCATTTTTGTTGTTGTTTATTATATACAATTTCCTGGGATTCAAATCAAAACTCTATGCTGGATAAAAAATATCAGCTGGGTTCAGCACTGTGCTTTGTATATTTAGTGTATATACTTATTATTAATATTATTAATATTATTATTAATTTTTATCCTCGGTTTATTATATGATTTTTTTGGGTTTTAAATCAAAACTCTATGCTTATCTTATAACAAGTTGTAAAGCCAATAACCTACAAGTGGAAAAAAGAATAAATATTCATTCACACTGACCAAGCACAAATGCCTGCACGGACATGCATGTCTAGAATGGCAATAACCTTGTTATGTATTGATTTTTGTATAACAGGCTGGGACAGATATAAGCCTGACCCTAAATAAGAGTGGATTACAACAAACAAGCTGGATGTAACAAATATCAGGCAAAATATTGTTCAAAATACCAGAAATATGATATTAAAACAAACAGGCCTGTAAGTATGAGAAGCACTGTAACAACCCATCTGTTCTCCTCAACCACTCTCACAATAGTGGCTGATGCAATTGTTTGCACGCAAAGCTTCATTACTCGGGAAGCAAAAATCAATACATAACACAGTGCCAGGTCATTGCCATTCTAGAGGGGCTCTGCATATAGATAAAAAAATTGAACCTGGCATCCAATTGAACTTAAACCTGAAGTAAATATGTATATGTGGGTATGGGTTTTAGCTTAATTTCAGGTATAGCCAAAAAATATCAATTTTTGACAAGTTTATAGACAAAAATCCGGCTGATGCAATTTTTGTAAGTATGGGCAAATCTGCTTGAGGGGGGGGGTTCATACTTTCCGAAGAGCATTTTTACAAAAATCTTGGATTAGACAGGGTTCCACACTTGAGCAAAAAACTCTTATGGGCATGTTGAGCAAGTTTTAAGTGTAGGAAAATCTGCATGAGGGGAGCTCTTCCTTTCTCAGAAAATATTTGAGGGCATTTTTACAAAAATCTTGGATTAGGCAGGGTTCCACACTTGAGCAAAAAGCTCATATAGGCATGTTGAGCTTGTTTTAAGTGTAGCCAAATCTGCATGAGGGGGGCTCTTCCTTTCTCGGGTTTATAATACAGTCAATCACACTACTGTAGCAGTGTCTGATCAAATCACTATTGAATCAATTCATTATTGATCTTCATCGTCGCGGTTAGCTCGAGAGATAGAGAGAGACTTAAAATAACCCAAAAAGTAAAAAAAGTATTTTTAAAGCGTCAATATACGTATCTACCAACAGTTCATCTTACATCCCCAGCGTTGCGATTAATGCATAAAGTAGAAAAGCAATATCTGGATACAATATTTTTCCTAAATCGCATTACTCAGTGGTGCTGTTAGTCTTCTACATATTTAGAAATACATACATTAATAGCAATTCAATATGGAAAGTTACTTACCCGTCGTTGACTCCAAAAAGAGAGGGATGCAGCTCACAGATATATCTAACTTCCAAATGTATTGTAGATAATCACTTTAAAACACAGAACAAGAGTTTCCAATACAAACACACACTCAAACCACCATGAAAATCGTTTTCAAAACGTACAGAACAGCTATAAAGCAAAAGTACTCTCGAATGTCTCATATCCGAATAATTCTGAAATAAAAACAGGTCATACCTTGACTGGATACCTTGAGACTTTGACTGGTGACTCATTTTCAGATAACAGGTCGCAAGAACCTATTTCTCAGGAAATCAATTACGTGTATAGAATTTAGATGTTTAAAAACTTTTAGAAAAAAAGGTTAAAATAATATTTTTTTTCATCTACCCATTACCAAATATTAGTAAATAAATTAAACTGCTCACGCAAATACTAAGTGGGCCGCTCCTTGTAATTTCTAGCGAAACTCTCGCATACAGATGCCATTGTCAATATGCTAAAGCCACTGTAAAAAATACCGCCTCCACTATATATATGAGCCATCAACAAAAAATTAAAATCAAATCAACAAGAGAAAACACAAAATCTTTCAGAATTACAATTTATTTACTTCAAAATCAGTTATTACACAAAATATCACTGTCTCTTCTTGCTTGAAGATTAAAAAGAAATCTGATGTCTCAATTGTTCTAGCACTTGATAGTCACATGGGAGCCAACATCTCGATGGTCATCTGCTTGTAAAAACATTCCACCTATAGTAAGAGTCGATCGCAGTCTATTCCAACACAATCTTCCCCGACAGTTTCCAAACATCGCCCTTTATGTTCTTCGATTAAATCAGGTTCAAGGCATCTATGAACATAGGAATAGTTGCAGCAAGCATCACATTTCTAACTAACATTTTGAGAACATTTTGATAGGTATCTGCCGTACCACTCCGATACAGATCTCTCATTTCTCTGTAGTTGAATTAATGCATACTCAGCACAACTACTTAGGTTAATCAAACCTTTCCAACCCTTTCTGACAAGACATACGCATAAATTGTAGTCAACATTACAAACAGGTTCTAAACTCACCCATTTGGTGCCATGGAAACGCCAGAAACAAACGTTCAAATTGAATCCAAGTTTTATAGCTGGTTGAGCACGTTTTACACTGTCGTTCTCAAAATAATCATCTATAACCACCTGCAAGTTCATCAAAGTTTTCCATTCATCGACAGAAAATATTGTGCCTTGTTGACCAGCTTTGAATACACGTACACATGTAGCAAAATGTTTCAAAGGATCAATGCCGACAATAATCTGCTTCGATGCACTCTGGATCAAATTATAGAACACTTCCAACAAACCTTGGCGAATGGGCCCACGTAGAGTCTTCACATTCAACTCCTCTCTTCCCTCTGTATCCTCTTCTGTTTTTGCTTCTTTGTCCTCCGCTGTCTGCATTCGTCGCATCTTCTTCTTCACTTGCTTTGCGCGCTTGTCGATTCTTGCGGACGCTTCACTCCAGCTTTCCTTGGAAAAGTTTTCACCGATGCAGAATTCATTGCTAAACTAGCAAATGAAGCACAACGTACAAGAGAACAACTGACTGCAGCTTGTAAAGAACTAAAGCTATTCCTTATCTATGGTGACCTCTCAGATGCCAATATCACCATCTACGACACAGAACTTGCTTTGACTTGTCATCTTTTTATGGCGACCTCTCAGATGTCAACGTTACCATCTACGTCACAGAACTTGCTGGGACGTGCATCAAAAGTCGCAGATATATTGACGCCTCAGGTTTGTTCATACAGTAGCAGACTGCAGCACCATGACATCACGTAACTTCAACCAATCACAGTCTGTTCCCAAAACACAAGCACAAAGAAAATGGCGGTGCGGAATGGTCAGATTGAACTACGTTAAAACTTTCCATCACGATGTGACGTCGCAACGTTTCAGCAAGCTGGAGCATGTCAGCTACAATGCCAGACAGCTTAACGCCGTACATCAAAACAAAAATCGAGCTCCCCCTAGCACTCTTATCAGCAATGTGACGTCAAAAACAAAATGGCGACTTAGGTTAACTCATGCCTTAGCCTGCTGCTATGCACTGTGACAGACACAGTCATCGTATTTTTGCGTAACATTTCGAACGCTACTCTTATCACTAGTGACTTCACAAGATTAGCTTCTTCCCAACTGCATTCCTGAGGTGGTTAGGTCTATTCATGCTATACCCCGCTATCATCCGTAGCCAACGAAAAAGACTGGCCCCGAAACACAACCGTGACGTCAGCAAGTGAGTCTGCTAATAGGAAATATGGCGCGTATATATTCAAATGGCAGGATTTCAATACCTCATTAATTAATTTCTTCAGTAATAATAAGGTAAGTTATATGTATTTGGATATTTTTTACGTGTTATAACCCTTCGATCACATCATCTTATTTTTTGATTTATGTAAGTGTGCGATTATGAAGAATAAGTTTGGCAACAGTGAATGTACGCCATTAGTGACGTCATTGAAGGGTGCTGATTATTGGAAGAGTGGAGCAGTACGTGCAGGAAGATGACGGGTCTTGTCTATCGGCAGCCATGGGAGAGAGAGAGTCGCCTTGTCTTCAATCCTCAGTCTAGTTTTCAGTTAATTATTATTGGTTTGATCTTTATTTATTTCTGCTGCATAACAGTGTATAAATTGCTAATTGATTATGTGATCATTCCAAAAGAAGTTTAATTTAATTTAATTTTCATATTACCATTTTGAAGAAAGAAACTATTGTCTCTCTATCATGCACGCTCCCACTGAATCTGTGACTAAGTGAAATAGTATATTCAGTAACTAAACCAACAATATGTAACCAAGCCACTGATTGATTTGAATAAATGTGTAGTTATTATGAATTGTGTGTTACTCAAATTTTGACTACTGCAAATCGAGTTACTGTTCGACCGAGTATTGGGGACCTCTTATGGGCCCAGTTCTGGTAGAAGTTCAGCCCCGAAATTCGGTTCTAGTTTTCTTAAGGCATCATAGAGCGTTAACATTTATGTAATTGTAGAAAATTCAAACATGTTGAAATTATATATTTGTAGAAAAGGCCAACACTTTGGCTTCAACGTTATTTCACGTTTGGCCCTAGACTTCTGTTGTTAATATTTAAAGAAATATTTTCTCTACCTAGTTGGCAAACATTCCAAAATGACAATTACGAGTGTTAACTATAATTCCCCCATTTATGGATATTTTTTGTAGTCCTAACAAATGCATATAGGCTACACACTGTATGACAGAGATAGATCGTGGTTTGTGTAAAAAATTAGTAGGCCTACATAACACAAAAAATGCTCTATACTATGAATTTTATGCAATTACACTAGGTGAGTTCATTTATATTAGTGAAAGTTTTGAGTAAGTTTGTGTTTAATATATTAATTAATATATTAAATTTAATATATTAATATATTATTGGTGTGTGTGAAAATATGCATTACATCGCTAGGCGTAAAATGATCACATCTAGTTTGTTGCATAATGGTCCACCCCAGAAAATTACATATTTGATAATTATTTAATGTTGTTGTTCAGCAATCATCTACAACTGTCCATGGATATATAAACATTTGTTACAATTTGTCATTAATCAAGACTAGAATTAACATGTGATTGATTCCATGTCAAATCACGCAGGCCATGACACCCACTGATTCAGACTTGTATCTGTTAATACTATCAAGGTATTAACACATGCAAACATTTTCTTCACAGACCTCATAGTTACTGAGTCACAGGAGGCTAAAGATTCAGAATTTTGCACATATCAGCCATTGTCGAGGTCATGGCAGAAACATGCAGTGCTTAATGTGAGAAGTCATATCCTAGTGAAATCGACATTTTTTTTCTGAAGTCCATAGATATGTGTGTATGTATTTCATAAAAACAAATCCTCAAGATTCCTTTGCTGCGAATCTCAATATATATTGTATAGCGTATAATGTTTACTTTTTTTCGGGGTGACTTTCTTCACCAGGTGGTGAAGCTAGCTTTTGAGATATTTTCACCAGATTTTAAATTGCGCATGTGCATGATCTACAACCTGTCCTGCATGCTACAAGCATGTGTTTACTTGTTGTATGTGTAAATAGCTTACATCGGTGTGCATTTGTTTTCATGCAGGAGACTGGTACTTTTTCCTCATGCCATGGAGTTGGAAAAATACAACAAGGCAAACGGGGTCCCGCTCCTGATAATTCCGGAAATAGTTAATGAAATTCGAATGGTGAAATTGTGACGATATTTTACAACACAATATGTTGTTTTCTATGACTTAAAGGCCACAAGTTACAGCAATTATTATTATTATTATTATTTTTTGTAGCAGGAGTACATTTAAGCTTACAGTTAATTTCACATGGATTTAACTATAAAAACAACTTTTTTGACCTGCAAGAATTAATGTTAGGTGTACTGTTTTGCAAAGTATATGTAGATATACAGAATATGAACATTTCAAAGGTATGTAAGTAGTAGTAGTTGTAATAACTACAAAAGAAAAAGCAGTAATAATAAAAGTTTCGGTAACAGTTTCATACATCGGAGACACATTTCTTCATTTTTTCAGAAGAAACAACTTACTGAAATGAGTTTGTCTAAGGTTTCCAACGTTAGTCGAGGTATTTTCTTTCATCGTGGTAAGTAGTTGTATTGACTGTATAACCAGGACCGGAAAGGAAGAGCCCCTCTCATGCAGATTTGCTATACTTAAAACTTGCTCAACATGCCCATATGAGTTTTTTGCTCTAGTGTGGAACCCCGTCTAATCCAAGATTTTTGTAAAAATGCCCTCGGGAATTTTTCAGAAAAGAAGAGCTCCTCTGAGAAAGGAAGAGCTCCTCTGAGAAAGGAAGAGCTCCCCTGTATTATAAACCCAAGAAAGGAAGAGCTCCCCTCATGCAGATTTGCTATACTTAAAACTTGCTCAACATGTTCATATGAGCTTTTTGCTCTAGTGTGGAACCCTGTCTAATCCAAGATTTTGTAAAAATGCTCAGATTGATTTGCATATACTTACAAAAAGCACTTCTGAGAGATTGTTGTCCATAATCCTGTCAAAAATGATGGCCATACTTAAAACTAGGCCAAGATACACATACACATATTCAGACACACACCCATACACACACACACACACACACATACACATATTTATTTCTGGTTTAAGTTCAATTGGGCACCAGGCTCAATTTGCATATCTAGTATTAAGATAATATAATTCTTCTAGAATTGCTCCGTGACTCTCTCATTTCTTACATCATAAACATATGATTTTTCACCTATGAGAATAACACTACATATAGTGTCATCAGGGAGTGTATTGTGGAATTCACAGATAATTTTAATATTTGTCCTGTCATTCACCACAACCTGTTTTCTTTTTGAGGTGTTGATGACAAACATGGGTCTCCGTGCTTTGAATTCATCTGGTGTGTAATACATGTCAGTATTGCCAGTGGTGACTCTTTTGAATGCCGTAAATGCCACATATAATTTGAGGAAATCATCCTTGGACATGTCTAAATTGTAATTTTCTCTAGGAAAGACCTCATTTCTGCCATTTTTAAGATATATGTTCTTGATGTTGCAGTTATCAAATCTACTTGAATTTTTTTCCTGATTGTTGTGTCTTCCAGTCTGAAACAGTACCACCACAAAATCAGGCATGTCGTATTGAATACTGGAGAATGAATTTGTAGCATCAAACTCATAATAAGTACCAGCGGCAGGCTTCTGTACACATTGATATGTATAAAATTGTAGAGGAATTTGTGGATTTTTTATTATATCAGCTTTGTATTTAAGAGCATAACTGGCCTCATATTCAACAACCGGGATTCTTAACTCCATAGTCTGAATAATGCACTTGCCTGCATCAGGTAGGGTATTGGGCAGAGCTTCTCCTGTAGGGTTTAATGTGCTGTACCTCATCAAAGCATTATTATCATTGGCAGCTCTTCTAAATGTAATTCTTAACCCACCCTTCCTCATAATATCTTTGTAATCCGAGAAGAATCCTGGCAACAGGCGCATGGGGAACAGCACTGTGTGATTTTTAGATAATATCTTATCACCAGCCTCAAATCCACCGATTCTGTAGTAAGAAGCCTCGGTTTTGGATAATTTTAGAGTGGCCAAAGCTGTGGAGGTAATACCGGGATAATCCACTCTGTTTATATCAACACCATGCTTTCTGATCTCAATTTCAGAGAACAGATGCGGCACAAAATTGTCTACCAATCTTATATTTGAATTTGCCGGATAATCTGTTCCATCGAGCTTTACAACATCAAATTTGATGTATAGATCTGCTCTGTGGGGGTGTATAAAGCCATCCCCTACATCAAGATCAACCTCAATTTCTGTGTTGGGTTGATTTAAATTTGCAAATGTCCTCCTGTTTGGGGGGAATGATTGTAGCTCATAACTCTCAATATTTTCCATTGTATGTATTTTTATTTAAATGTTAATCTCTATGATTGCAGTTGTTGTGGCTCCAGCAAAATCATTAGTGACCATCAACTCAATGTAATCTATTCTATTATGGCACACAGGAAAATATAATGTTGGGGATGGATTGTAGATGATTGGCTCCATGAATTCGGAATTAGGTTTGAATGTTGCAATGATGCCAGTTTGTTTGTGAGTGCCTATGCCATTTGATTTGGTGATCATACCCTCGGCTACATTACAGTGAATATTCAGAGTCTCTATGGCCAAGAATTTAGGTATATTCATAGCAGTGTGTTTGATGGCCGCTTCAAGTTTTGTGTTGTTCTCAAAGCCTAACAGCTCTCCTATAGTACCCAGATCCACTGTTTCTGTAGCAGATACAATCTCTACTCTGTGAGTGACAGAATTTTGACTTAACACTACACCTCTGGGTAATTGAGCATTTAGAGTGGATAGATTATATTGCCCTGGAGTGATGACAATTTTTTGATCCCCTACTGCAATTTTGTTGTTGTGGTGTGTAATATTAGGGATCAGGTACATGCCGTAAAATGCTCTGAGAGCTATTGTTTTGGGATACACTATATCATCATGCAATTTGAGTTTCAATATTGAATTTTGGCTGGTGAGATGGAATACCCCCATGATGTTTTAAATACCACAAGGCTTTTTGAAAATTTTCAATTGATGGTTTATTTATTTGAGACATATATCTAGGAACAGATAAACACAAATGTCCACAATTAACATCTTTGAAGTTTTGAACACGGGCATTATTGTAATAAAGATTAGCTGATTTTAGATATTTTATTAAATTTTCAGGTGGAACACCTCCAAATGAATCAAACACAAATGCCTTATTGTTTAAATATTTAAGATAACAAATCCAGTGAGTGCCCTGATTTTTGTACTTATCCAAATTAACAATGCCACACTCTTTGTTGAGTGTTTGTTCTGGTAAAGAATCAGACATGTACACACCTCTAAAATTTTTGATGCCCAGTGGCTTGATTAAAGCTTCAATATCTTGGTTTGTAAGCGGCTCTTGTTTTTTTTAAACTTATTCATGGCTCTCTTAACACCTTTGCCTTGTTTCTCCATGGCCAGGTTATGGCGCCTCTGCTCATCTAATTCTGCCTTATTCTTCTTGGTATCTATTACTGTTTTTGCTATGGCAGCTGATCCCCCAGCCAAGCTCCCAACAGCCCCGAGAGCAGCTAAGATGGCCGGGATAGTAAATATGAAACCCCCCACATGTGATTTTTTTCTTGATTGCTGTATTTTTTTTAATTGGGGGGTACTAAGCAACAATTTCATACCATGTCCCTTGGCAATACAAGATTTTTTTTTTCTTGCGCTGATTTTTGGTCAAAAGGCTATCAATAGTTTTAAGAGATTTAAGACCTGCATAAGGTATTTGATACATAACACCCTTGGCCTTCATTGTAGGTTTATTATATACATGTTCACAACCCCCACCCCAGTTTTTTGTTTGGTGCTCATAGCTATGGTGGTTCCCAATGCTGCTATTTTTTCACTCAAAGAAGCATCTTTGCTTACAAATCTGCCAAATGCAGCCTCTTCTAATTTCTTGTCTGCAACATGTCTCTTGTCAAGATCAGTATGTGTGTTGTATGCTATGTCATTGTCTCTACAAGCAGCATCTAGGGGATTAACACCAGGATCCCCTTTGTTTAATCTATGATCCAATTTTGTGCCTGGACCACAATACTGATAGCCTGGAATGTGTAGTTCAAATGGCAGCTTGTTTATAATGTCATTAACCAAACCCCGACCCTCAGAAATATTCCAAAATTTAGGTGGTAGAGTATTAATAATTTTTATGAGATATCCAATCCCCTTAGTGTCATTCACTATAAAATTAGACAATTTTGTGCTTATCATGTCCATAATTCCAACCTTTTCATTGTAAAAATTGTGGTTCCCAGCATTTTCCTCCCCAGCTATCACCAATAACCTATCTACAAGTTTCCTGACATCATCAACCCACACAAATTCTTTAGGCAGGGTGTTGTATTGTTTGATTCCACTGCCAGTCTTGATCTGTGACCATATGGGCTTGATTAAATTGTTGTATTTTGCCCCACTGCTAGACTTGACTCTTTTTTGTGTGGGATCATTGTTCTGGTATAGAGCATCTGATTTTATTAATATTTCTTTGTAATATTCATAATCTTGATCTGTATAGCTGCCAGGCCTTTTCCTAGTCATCAGTTCCCACAACCCAGGTGTGCCGGGATATTTAACAAAAGCACCTTTTTCTCCGAGACGAGATACTGAATAAACAATCAGATCATCCCCCATAAATGTTACTCTGAAATTGCCAATTCTATGTATGATGCTACCATCAAGCTCTGTGTCAGCATATAAGCCAAACACCTCATCTTTATTGTCTTTAGGTGTGGTTAAATATTTTTGAGCAAGAAGACCCAATTCAATAGGATCCTGAGTAGCTTCAATTCTTCTAGGAGCAACAGGACTAGGTGTATGAATACTGGAAAGTGGGGTGAATGGATAATCTAATATGTTCCTTGCAGCTACAGGTACAAGCTCTGTGATCAAATTTTGATTTTGCTCTGTAACAGTTTTGATATTCTTACCTAATTCACCAATAGCATCAATTATGGGCTGTTCTGTTTGTTTGTGTTTTTCATAAATTCCTCGGTTCTCTGATTTCCATCCCTTAAATCTTTTTACAAGATAATCTCTTAACTTAAGATCATCAATGATTGGCCTTTTCATGTTTATTTATATACGTCTCTACGTCTAGAAAATTGTTGATTTTATTTCTGTATTTGCCAGCATTAGGTTTTCTTGTCATATCAATTGTGACAAACCCATAACTGTCCTGGTTCCAGCACCTGCTGCAAAACTTGGAAAAATCATTGTAGCTCAAGTCCACACCTACATATTCATCATGTATGTGTTTGAGGTTGGTATGATCTTGATGAAACACACATATAAAATTGCTGTTGTCTCGGATCAGTTGCTTCGGTATTTTAGAAAAAGTCTGTGCCAGGTAGAAGCAATCAATGTTTTTGTGCCGGCCCTGTGTAAAGAAATTTCTAACCTTGTTTTGATTATCCAGTATAATGTCATCAAACACAACAACAGAATTATCGAGACATTCGTGAAGTGGCTTAACATCTGGTACAAAAGTGGCTATATCTAATCCATAATATAGCTCATCAGCTGCTGATATTTTAATTGTTCCAAGCTCTTAGAGAAGATATACAAGTGCCTGTTTTTGCAGTCTAACCAGTTGGGTGCCAATAAAAAATTATCAACCATTAGTGTAGTTTTACCACAAGCAGATGGCCCAACAATAAGACACCTAATATTATCAGGCAGCAAGTTGCCATTTCTCTTATTCTGTTGTTCAGGTTCTGGCAGCCTTTTTATAACATCCCAGGTGCTCATATTATTATTTTGTCTGCATCGATCCAGCTGTTTTCCGGATGACCCAGCCATTTGACAAATAACTTGTTGCCTTTTCTGCGGATAATTTTTTCTATGAGATATGTGTCAGGCTGTTTAGTTTTGCTGAGCTCTTCTTCATAGAATCTGCCTTTGAGAATTTCTCCTCGGTGATCTTTTATTATATATGTGTTAAGGGTCCCGGGTTTAACTTGAACCACTGTAAATAATTCAGAGCTCCAGTTTCTTGTAAAGCCTCTTTTGAATAAGTGCTTATATTTGCTGATTCTTACTTGATCACCCACTCTGTATTTGACCTTTCTTGTTGTTGGCTGGGATCTAGGATAATAAACAGTCCTGATCAATTTTTGCTCATCAGATGAAGTTACGTCAGAGGGTTTCATGTTGATTGTGGAATGGACCGAGTTGTTATATTTATGTAGAAGTTCTGGAAGAATATTAATCCATTTATAATTACCTTGTAGTGTAAATTGTTTATACATAAGATTTTTTAAGGTTCTGTTGAATCTCTCTACAATTGAGGCTTTGAGATCACTGTAACTCGAGTAATGTTTTATTGCCTGGCTTTTAATAAATTGTTGAAACACTGAATTATAAAATTCTTTGCCATTATCTGTTTGCAAATAGCGCGGGGATCTTCCACTCTGATTGATGATTGTCCTGATGGCTTCTGTAACACATTTTCCAGTCTTGGATTTGAGTGGCACAGCCCATGCAAATTTTGAAAATGTGTCTATGACAGTGAGTAGATACTTGTAGCCCTTGTTGATTTTGTCTACGTCTTTCAACTGTCCACTTGCTATTTCAATCAAGTCGCTCTGCCATAAATCATCTATGCCCTTTGTGACTACCGGGAGTCTCTTAAAATTATGTCGGGCTTGTCTGTGTAATTCATCAACAATAATTTCTCTAGACATAATATGAAAACAAGAATATTGCAACTATGGGGTGTTCAGCAGCTGATACTACAGGATTTTCTAAATATAATTTGTCCCCTATTTGTATTTTAAATTCCAAAGTGCCATCATCTTCAGTATAGGCTGTTTCTAATGTATTGGGATCTGTAAAATCCTCTAATTCTACACTGGTGATTTTTACTTTGTTGTCAGCATTTGTTATTGAAAAGGTGGGGTAGTGGTGTGCCTGTGGTTGAAGCCAATATTTGATCTTGATTGGTCTCAATGTGCCCCCAACAAAAAATTGATAATAAAATTGTGCAGGTGACAACATATATATTTTGCCACCTGGTGTAAATGGAGAATCATATTCTTTGTTGGGGATGCTGTACAATTCAAGAATTACTGTATGTTTTGGATTCTCGATTATGCCTGTTATTTCTTTTTCTGCTGTGAGCAATCTGCTTGTTACAGATTCAAGGTGCTCATTGATGGTCCTAACAACATCATCATAGCCTGGCTTAATTTTTATGTCCACAATAAGTTTCTTGTATTGTTGCACAATCTCTTGAAGCTGGGTGGCAAAAACAGACAGAGCATTTGCTTGATTGGATTCCATGGTCCCTAGCTGTTGCTTGATATTAGCTACAATTTGTTGCAAATTTTCAACAACTGCCAATTTTGAATTTTGAGCAGTAAGATCATGGACCTGTCTTCTGATATCCTCAAACAGGGCATGCAATTCATTAATATGTTGATTGGTGGGTAGAGTGGCCACTGTCTGAGTGAGTTGTTTGATCTCTGTCTGGATATTCTTGATATCTTCTGATTTCAATATCCTATTCACAGCTCTCTTAATATTTTTAAGTTCCTGTGATGTAGGAAGATTTGATACTGTATTTTGCAAAGATTCAAGTGCCAATTTTACATTGTTTAATTCAGAAGCATCAGCCACATTTTGCATAGCATTTTGGAGCAGGGCTATATCTGCCTGAGTGGGTGTTGATTGTTGTAAAATTTCAAGTTTTGTTTGGATATCATCGATCAAGTGATGAAAATGAGATAGCTCAGATTCAGTGTTGAGGTTTTCAAGCTTTGTGATTTGGTGCTGGACACTGACAAGTGTATCTACAATCCCGGGCAATCGGGATTCTAGTACATTTGCCAAATCATTTTGCACTGCTGCTATTGTACCTTCAAGATGGGTTATGGAACTTTGAATTTTTCCAAAATCTTCATATGTTTCAAGTTGCAGCTTAATATTTGCTACACTCCGAGTTATTGCATTCAAAGCATCAGAAGATGGCAAATTGTTCATAAAATTTTCAAGTGTCTCAATTTTTTCTTTAACCTCGGCTATGGCACTGTTCAGAGGGTCCAGATTAGGTATTTGGAGTGACAGAATTTGTTCTTTTAGAGTGGAAATCACTAGATCAAAATCTTCTTGTGATTTTATGCTTTTGACAATTGTTTGGAGCTGTGCCTGGACATTATTTATCTGCTCCTCCAATTGTTGTTTCAATTGCTCAGAGTTGTTAGCCTGGGTCTTAAATTTGGCTTGAAGAGCTGCTACAGCTTCTTCTAAACTTTGAAAATTATCCAATGTGGCCAAGTCAGTATATTTCTGAAGCAGCACTTTGAGTTCAGAATCAATTTTAAGAAGAGGGTCCATGCATTGTGATTGCAAATTTGTAATTTCTAATTGAAGACTGGCATTGAGTGTGGTTTGCAAAGCTTGTAAATCACTTCTTAATTTCTTGACTCTGACATCAAGCATCAGAATCTCATCACTGTGATCTTCATGTCTTGTATGGCCAAATATATCATTAGGCATTTTTGTTTTAGTGGTTATTTATTATAGAGTATCTGATTCTTAATTCTATAAAAAAGGGTATAAGCTTGTCATATGATCCAGGGACCTCAATATATAAGCAGTCACCAGCAGAAACAGTATATACAGTGCCAGAAATCATGTTTGGGTGCTTAATTCTATAAATATTTCTCCCCACTGAAATCTTGACATCGCCCTCAGGGGTTGTAATAAATTGCAATTGCCCACCTACAGGTAATTGGTAATGATTTAAATTATTGTTAAATATGTACAATATTTTGCCTGTTTCATCATCATTATCTGTAAATATGCTGTTCAGATGAATAATTAACAAGCCACTCAGTTTAGACAGCATATCAGGAGAGGGATGTGGTGTTGGCAGCTCCATAATAGCCTGTTTTTTGAACCCAAATAAGTTCATAGGCATGTTTATTTATTTCAAATCATGCTCTGTAATTGGGCATTGATTCCCATTTTTCAAATCACAATGCCCCCATGGTAAAGTATGTATGCCACATGATAAAATGCATCTCTTATCATCATGTGGGCCCAGGGCCACTTTTCTTACAATATTTGAAGTCAATAAGTGATCCACACTCTGAATTCTGGATTCTGATGTTTTGATTGAATTCTGGGATTTGAGGCAATTTTCATAATCTTCAAATTCAAGCTCTTTGTCAACAGTAACTCTGCCAATACCCTTGGCTTTTTTGGCAACAGCGCCACTACATGTTTCAAAAGTGTACATCTTGGCACTTAACCCAGCAAATTTCACAATAACATCACCAAGTGTCTCATCTTTTAACTTGCCATACACCTTTTTGTTGTGGGGTTGAATCTTTGTATGTTCACTGGTATCAAAGTATTGAAACAATTCAGGCTGTGACATATCTTGATAAACATCTTCTGTTTGAATATCAAGAATAAAACTATCCGTGTCCATGTACAATAATTTTACACGATCACCATAAAAAGGTTTCAGCACACCATAATACAATATTAACATATGTAATTTGGCCAATTCCAATATCACAGCCCCTACATAAATAGGTTTATCAAACTTGATCTTTGTTTTTTTCATGTTGAAAAGTGCCATGTGCTCATCATAAATTCTTCTGTAATTGAAATTAGGCTTTGCAACCAATTTTTTGCTCAGGCTGGGGTCAGTAATTATTTTAACATCGGTATGTTTCCTGACATTTTCAATAGTTTTGCCATACACTGAATTCACCATCAATTTAAACAAGCCCTTATCAAATTGGCTCTTTGCAGATGTTCGAAGCTCTGTATTTGTATCAATGTATGGCTTCAACCATTCTGAGTGCCTGAACCTCAAAACTTTTCCAACTTTGGTCACTTGAACACCATGTTTCATTAGGAACTGGAGGTTTTTGTAATATGTGACATATCCTTGTTTCGGCTCCAGAGTCATCATGAGCTTCTTCTGTTTAGAGCCAGGTGAGCACTTAACCTCGGGAATTGGGGGCAGATCAGAAAATGTATTCTGCAAATTATCTGGAATTGTCAGATCAACCTCTAAGATGAGGCCATAGTCACTGTCATCAAAATTCTTAAGATTTTTAATATTGAAATCTTCAACCCACTCAAGCCCTGCATATGGCAGTTTATCCATCATGGCATGACCATAGAGGCTGTTTGCATCTAAATACGTTATATAATTTGATGGCCGTGCTGGATCATAATCAGGAATATATTTGTTATTTGCTCTGGCATATCTCTGAGAACATTGCACCATCCCCCCTCTTATACATTCCTCCATAAACAGTTACTTATCTTGATCGTGGATCAGATCCAATGGCTTTTTGGTATTGAAAAACATTGCGGCCCATGCTAGACCTGGGGCACTGAAAAAATATATTGGATCCAGTTTATAATTTTGCATAGAAGATTTTCTGAATGCCTGTATTATATCAGCTAAGAGGGTGACATCAAGTTTCAAATATGCCTTGTGATAATCACCAAATGTCTTGCATTTTAAATTGTTCCACGTCGATTGAGCATGGTGATAATCTTCATCAGTGATTCCAGATCCTCTGATTTTGCTGTAAAACTTTTCTTGTGGTGGCAGGGAACACTCATCAAATTTAGAAAAATCTGTAACATAGTCATATGGATATACACCCTTCCGCCTAATTAATTTCAGGTCCTGATTTGGAAACGAAGCACGTGTGATTTTCAATTGATCATCAGATAATTGACTGGTTAGTGTAGCCAGGCTAGCAGATAAAATTCTGTAAGAATCAAGAAATCTTATGTGAATAGGAACACCATTAACTTTAATTATTTTGGTAATAGCAATATATTTTTCATCATTTTCAGCTAAAATATTTAAATTCTGCTTGTCAAACCCCTCGTACCTGATCAGATGATGGAAATCATAATTGGATGCTCCATGGCAAAATATGGGGACAAATCTTGGTCTCTTGATCTTAATATTACAGCTATTACACAGGGCCATTAAGAATTTACCATCTGTATGAGAATGGTGATGTACCTTGATATTTGTATCTGAAAATTCACAATCACATACCGGGCATTTTTCTGCATTGTTGAAATCTTCAATCTGTTCCTCTGTTAAAGGCAACATGGGCTTTGATTTTAATAAGATGTTAGATGCTATGTCACGGCACTCATTTTCTATTCTATGTGCAAATATTTTGATGGCATTTGGTCCCATATATGGCCATATATGGCACATATATAGATCCTTGCAATGGGCTGAATTCAGAAATATTAACATATAACTTGTGTGATGAACCGCATAGGCTCCATCCTGACTCTTTTGCTGCAAATTCAGAGTGTTTGATATTCAGTTGATCCATCAAACTGCTTATTATTTTGTCCGAATTTGCATTTGAATATACCAGTACAGTTTCTGTGATGTGGGGCTGTGTAAATTTTGTGCCATTTGGCTTCTTATATTGTACAAACAATTTGAGGGAGAGCTTATAAGAGCCATTTTGTGCATTTAGAATTGCCTGCAGATCAGGATTTATATTGTTCAAAAAATTCTTAATGCCACATCTTGGCTCTGATACAAACCGGTAATCCCTAAGTTGGGCATTAAAACTGCTATGGATAGGTTCATAGCGTGGCTGCTTTGCTGCTCTGGCATTAAGAGGTGCTTCGTGCCTTCTTTTCAGACCAGATGTAGATGGTTGTGTTGATGACTGTGCAGAGCAAGTATCTTTGTGTGTATATGTGAAGTATTGCATGCTGTATTTTCTATTGCATTTGGGGCAAATTTTTGTGGGAGTTCTGTATTTGTCTGGGTTACAAATCTTTTGGTGTCTGGCCCAATTAGAGCTAAATATATTTTTATTGCACTGATTACAATATTTTTGATTCGGCATTTTTGCTGTTGTTTATTATATACAATTTCCTGGGTTTCAATTCAAAACTTTATACTGAATAAAAAATATCAGTTGGGTTCAGCTGTGTGCTTTGTGTGTGTGTATATGTGTGTAGGTGTGTATGTGTGTATGTGTGTTAATATTTTTGGCTTTGGTATTTATATAAAATTTCCTGGGTTTTAAATCAAAACTCTATGCCTATCTTATGACAGGTTGTAAGGCCAATAGCTTACAAGTGGAAAAAAAGAATAAATATTCATTCACACTGACCCTCCGCAAATACCTGCACGAACATGCAGGACATGGGACAAATATAAGCTTGACTCTAAATATGAGTGGATTACAACAAATATCAGATTTTATATTGTTCAATATGAATATTTAAACCAAACAGGCCTGTAAGTATGAGAAGCACTGTATCAACACATCTGTTCTCCCCTGCCACTCTCACAATACTGGCTGATGCAATACTCGGGAATTTCTGTAAGTACTGGCGCTGAGGAGAAACATGCAAAGCAAAAATCAATACTACCGTCTCGGGAATTGTACACACTGACACAGAGGAGAAACATGCAAACATATAATATAAGAAATGAGAGAGTCACGGAGCAATTCTAGAGGAGCTCTGCATATTAATATTAGATAAGCAAATTGAACCTGGTATCCAATTAAACTTAAACCAGAAGTAAATATGTATGTATATGTATGGGTTTTTGCTTAATTTCTGGTGTAGCCAAAAATATATCAATTTTTGACAAATTTATGGACAAAAATCTGGCTGATGCAACTTTTGTAAGTATGCGCAAATCAATCTGAGGGAGCTCTTCCTTTCTGAAAAATTCCCGAGGGCATTTTTACAAAAATCTTGGATTAGACAGGGTTCCACACTAGAGCAAAAAGCTCATATGGGCATGTTGAGAAAGTTTTAAGTATAGCAAATCTGCATGAGGGGAGCTCTTCCTTTCCGGTCCTGGTTATACAGTCAATACAACTACTGTGGTATCTATTTGACCAGTAAATCATGCCAGTGATTCCAACACTTTTTTTACTATGCTTGCCTAACCTAACCTAAAATTATCGGAATAGTTCGTGGGGCTATCCGTCAGCTACTCGTGCATAATGTACAATTTGAACACGTGACGAACAGGATAGTAGGTATTTTGCTGTGAAGTAGTTTCGAAACACTGATATTCGAAAACAAAAGTAGCTATATCATTCGCAAAGTAAGCGATATCGCATCATTACGTGCTATCGGTAGCACTTAGAAAAATGCGTTATTTTAGTAGAAAAAGTGCTTGTTTTCGTGTAAAAAGCATAGTGGCACCTTGATTTATATTCCGCAATACACATTTTGTAATTACGAACCATGCAAACACAAAATATCCAATTTTAATGTGTCTCCGATCTATGGAACTGGTACCAAAGTTTCTATGAGTGCCCCCACCCCCAGAGAAAAAAAATCCTGCGGGTGCCCTTGCCAGAAAGTGTACTGATATGGGCTGCTAATATGTCACATGACACAAGTATGAAGGGATATTGTGTTCGTAACTGCTTTTGTTGTTAGGTTAGGTTGGGCAGGACAAGTTTATGGCTATTAGCATTAAAATCACTTCTGAAAATACTTCCCAACACCTGATCATGTAGTCTCTGTTCTTCAACACTTTCTGCTATTCTCATCACCTGGTGACAGTAGTAGTAGCACCCACTTTTCATGTAAAACATCTTCTTAGCAGTAATTTAAGCAACACTGCCAATTAATATAATAAAGTACAATGTTATGATACGATTAGGGTAATTATTTCTGCTGTTGAAAATAGCCACATATGCTGTTCTCAACACCGGTGAAAATAGTTGCGCGGCCTTTTTTGTCTGTATCACGTTACAAAATTTGCATTAACAACATAAGGCACATCAGTTACCATGCCAGTGCTGTTTTTAACTGATGCTTAAAGCATGTTCTGAAAGTCATGAAATAAAAGTAGTACGGTTTGCATTGCTTCTCTTAGTAAATATTTTTAATACATTTTATGTACACGCATATGCGATTCACGTGATGAGAATCTGCGAAAAAAAGTAACCTACATGACAAAACACACTTTTGTAATGAAACATTATTTCGAAAGCAGGTGTATGTTAATTAAAAATATACAGCATAGAAAATACCATACATATGCTATATATCAATGAAATAAGATGAGGCCATGTGGAGATAGTTCTGTTTCTCTGTTGTTGTTCTTTTAATTTACAAATGAGTCAAGCTTGTTGTGCTTCAGCAACACAATAGAATTGTCCATAACTGTTCATTTTCAGACTGAATGAAGTTGAAACGACACTTGTAAAATTAATTCGTGATTTGCGTGCATGGAAAAACAGTTTTTTTTAAAAATTATATATATATATATATATATATATATATATATATATATATATATTGTAGCGTGACGTCGGGTAAGGTACGGGATCGAGTCACGCCGGGACGTAGCTCAGATAAATGCAATAGGTCTTAAGTTTGACTTGGCTAACCACCTCTACCCTTAAGGAGGCTGATGAAGGATTGTTGGGAGCCTGTGTTGTTGAACGCTACTCACCCCTTGCTGTTGGTCTGGCCCTCCGCTTCTGGCGTCGGCGACGGTGACAGGTGTCCGCTGGAGAGATCGAAGATGACGATAAGAGACGGCAGGCAATTCGGCGACTTGTTTTATTCTTGCAGATTCTTCGGTTGGCTTAATCCGGACTGCTTGTGGACTTCTCGCTTGTTGCCGCCTCGTAGTGTCGCGATCTCTCAGCAGGCTGTCGTCCTCTTCTCGTCGATCAGTTTGGTGGTGATATTGGAGCGAAGTGAGAGAGCGATTTACTGTCTCCAGCGGTTTTATACATTGGATTTGAGTCATAGGTTGGTGGACTTTGCACCTCCACTGTGCACCTGGGGTATCCCTGGATGCAGATGGAAATTTACAGTGGAGGTGCACTCACCGCTGGCGAGGGCCGTTGCCTTGCTGAGTGTGCAGAGCCGAGTGGAAAATTCTTGTTGCTCGGCTCTGCATCCGGTGGAATGTGGGGTGAATGAGCGTTCAACTTGCGAGCTTCAGAGCGATGGTTGAGACAAATTAATGTTTCGACTTTTATGCTCCCAATTCCTTCATCATTCCCCTGGCCAAGATGTATCCACTGTGAGTGGTTACGAAGCAGAGTAGAGATGGTTATGGAGAGTATATTTTGAAATAATAATTGAAAGTACATTGAGTAAAGAAAAATAAAAACCCTGTATATAATAATGTGGAAAAATAAAATTAAAAAAAAGTTGGAGCTGTCGGCATAGCTGTACTGCACGGGTCTGGCTGCATGTTCAGCTGGAATGCTGACTACTGGTGGTATGCTGAGCTGCAGGCTGCCTGTGGTCTGCTGGCTACATGTTTATGTGCTTGCTGCAGGATGGCGGCATGGTGTCTGGCTGGCTGCATGATGTCTGCATCGTGTGCTGCAATAAGATATCTGCTGGCTGGCCGGCTGCATAATGTCTGCTGCAATAGGAAGGCTCCTGGCTGGCTGGCTGCATGATGTCTGCATCGTGTGCTGCAATAAGATATCTGCTGGCTGGCCGGCTGCATGATGTCTGCTGCAATAGGAAGGCTCCTGGCTGGCTGGCTGCATGATGTCTGCATCATGATGTCTGCTGCAATAGGAGGTCTCCTGGCTGGCTGGCTACATGATGTCTGCAGTAGAATATGTGCTGGCTGGCTGGCTGTATGATGTCTGCAATAGAATATGAGCAGGGTGCCTGGCTGTATGATGTCTGCTGCAATGGGAAGGCTCCTGGCTGGCTGGCTGCATGATGTCTGCATGGTGTCTGGCTGGCTGCAATAGGATGCCTGCTGGCTGGCTGGCGGCATGATGTCTGCATGATGAGCCGCATGAGGACTGCATGATGTCTGCAATAAGATGTCAGCTGGTTGGCTGGCTGCATGGTGTCTGCATGATGTCCACTGGCCGACTGGCGGGCTGCTTGATGAGCTGAAATAAGATATCTGCTGGCTGGCTGGCTGGCTGCATGATGTCTGCAATAGATGGCTGCTGGCTGGCTGCTTGTACAACTGCTCCAGGATGACTGCTGCGCCATGATGATTCCTCGCGGACCGACTGCTGGGTGACTGGCTGCATGATGTCTGCCGAAGAGAAGCTTGAGAACGCCGTGAGAGTAGTATGGCCAGATGGTGACGTTGTGCAAGGGGGAGCCGACAAGCGTAGGGAAGGGGAAGTTATAATAAAAGGTGTTCGCCTAAGTGCGGAAGAGTAAAGGTTGGAGTCGAAGGTGACATAAGTGAAATGACAGGGGTGGGTAGACAGTAGCCATCATCGAAGGTGATACGTGTGGGAAGAGGAGGAGCTAAGCGAGTGGGAGTTGTAAGTTGACGAAGAGTGGGAGGGGGTGGTGGGGAATGTGCGGGACGTTGAGATATAGCAGCTACGGAAATAGGAGGACTAATAATAGGGACGGAACATGTCTTAGGAGGAGATGGGGTTCGCCGGTGACAACATGAACAGCAAGAAGTGTGACGTTTTAGACGTAAGTACATGTAGGTAATGCAAATACAGAGAAGCAGCAGAGCTATGAAAATTAAGAAGAGATAGGTGGTTGTATGTGCAGGAGATTTTACAAGGTCGTGAGGGGTAAGTGCACGAGCCTTAGAAGTAAAACATAAGAAAAGGGGAATGTGGAGAAGTTTAAATTGGTATATGACACCTAGAGTGAGACATGTGAGCCAGACAAAAATTATAATGATTGGAAAATCCGCATGTCTGTAAAGTGGAGTTATAGGAGGGATGTCAAGAACTTTATATTGGGAGAGGTTAAGGTGAGGGATATGAAATGTCCATTGTTTATGATAAAGAGCCGTTGCATTCACAAGGGGGGAAATCTTATAATGGGTGTCGAGTAGAAAATTGGGATTGTTGGTCCAGGCAGCAGGAAGGATATGAATTGTTCGGTGGATTGTTGAATGATCGAAACCACAAGGAAAAATAGCATGAATTTTGATATCGGGGGTGATAAGTACATCTGTACGGCAAGCCACGTGTAACAATACTGCACCGGGTTCGTGAAAAGTGGTAAGATTATAATGTAAAGTGGAGCCATTAGCATAAAAAAAGGTGATGGTAGGAGGAGGATTAATTATTGCATAAACATTCAAATCTAATTTGACCACATCAGTGAGGTGGGATTCGTGACATGTGTAGGTACACCCATTCATCGTATCAGCCACGGTTGTTGCTTGAATCAATTTGGAAAAACAGAAATTGAGCCCATCGTGTCTTCCTGTGTGAGAAGGCAGAAGGCACAATTTCTGTGTATGGACCTGACAATTTTCAAGGTCTGTACCGCTAATAGTGACAACATTATGAGAATCATCAATGGCGATATACGATGGATTATGCGACACTACGCATGTTAAATTTTGATATGAAAAGGGGACAGGGATTGCTAAATAAAGTTTATATTTCTTCTGAGTGGAAGTGATAGGCACCTTCAACTCAATATTGACAGCATCAGCAGAAATTCTGCATTGGGACAGTGGTATCTGATAATACATGTCAATAAGGGTGAGAGGAATCGCTATATCAAATCCAGTAGGAAGAATATTTTTTTGAATCTTTTTCAAGTCTCGGTGCAGTGTTGTTTTAGATACTACATGTTCAGAGAGAAAATGATGTTTACAATTGTTAATGGTATTCTCATATTCAAAAAGGGTGAAAATTTGGCTAAGCTGTAAGGTTAGGGTCATAAATTCGATGAGATATGCCTGTGCTTGATGCGCATCTTTGATTGTTAAATTTTTGAGTTTATTAATTAATGCTTCCTGATTTCTAGCCAAACTATCAGAGTGATTGGCATATTCAGTAAAAACATCCTCAATCTGATGTTGGAAAGAGTGAATTTCACCAGTTAAATTTTGATAGAAAATATGATTAGCTTGCAGTTGTAGTTTAATGTTAGATATCGTTTGTTTTACTTCATGAGCATTTTGGAATAAGGGTTCTAGTTGCTTAGTAGTGGCAAAATCACAGCAATAGTTAGCAATGCTACTTATAAAGCCAAGGAGGGCACGTTTTTGTCTAACTACGGAAGTGTTGGGAGTGGGTCGTGTGAAGAGGGAAAGGTGTGAAAAAAGGTGTGAATGAAAATTTTGGAGTTGGACCGCAAGTTTACATTGGTTGGAATCTTCGTCGCCTTTGTTGCACATGGCATTATGTAGTGTTGATGGGAAGTGCTGGGGTTTAGGCATTTCTAATTTCACATTATAGTAGATGGGGATGGTATAATGATAAGGGATGGTTCCTGGTAGTTCTTTCAGATAAATTCCCGAGATGATTTTCACATGTTCAGTCGCCGTGGTAACCGAAAAAATTAGGGAAAAAAGGGAAAGTAGTAACATTACTGCCATTGTCGGTAGTGAACCCTGAAAGGGACAAAGATACAAATTTAAAACTGAGTTTGCATAAAAAAAAAATATCATGTATTAAGCATGAGATTTGTGATGAAAAAAAAATGTTTTCCGATTTAGCTACTGAAATAAAAAGGTAAAAGAGCACTACTGATAAATTTGAAAAGAGAAGGAATAACAAGCTGTAATGCAAGAGATTCTCGAGACTGAATAGTTTATAATATAAACTTCTGCATTTTTATTTGTTTGTATTTTATTACCATTTGTTTACGTTTTGCGCTCCGCGATGTATTTGCTGGAGCCGAGGCGATTGCTACATCGTCAGCTGTGCGAGATTCGTCTACGGGTAGGTCGCGCATGCGCAGATACTTGTGCGAGTTTTTTTTTTTTTTTACCATCTGCTTGCTGCAGACAGAAAAAAAAAATCGCGTTGTCTCAAGCGAGTGAAAATTCACGTACTCAACCAGTAGTCAGTTGAGAGACTACGTTCCTGATTGGCCGTTTTTACTTTCTACTTCTTTATTATTATTTTGTGGAATATTAAAAGTTTATTTTAGTCTTCGAACTTGCTTTTAAAGTTAATTCCCGACTCTTTTATGTGTACAGTATTTGAGGAGGAGGGAACAGGAAGAAGAGGGTACTATGTGAATCAAAATGTCGGAACTTCCGTTTTTACATGTGCTCGTTCTTGTGTGCGGCTTGGTGAAAGAATCACGTTGCGAAGAAAAAAAAATGCGAAATTACAAGTATTATATTGACATGTGGGTGCGAAAAGGATATTTATAAAGTGTGAATGGACTGTGCAACGGTGAAAAATTGAATATTTAAGTGACAGACTCGTCCGAGTCAAGGTGCCTTGTTTTCAAACGGTGAATCGTGATAGCATCAGTTTTCAGTTTGCCACGACCATCGGTGTATTCTACCAAATAGGAATTGGCGTCGTTTTGTGAAATTATTTTCCCTCGAAATTTGTAGGAGGAGGAAAATGCCTTGGGTACGTGGGGATGAGGGGTAGTGTCCAAAATATACACTAATTGTCCAGGGGAGTAGGTTGTTTGTTGTGTCTTTTTGTCGGCACATTGTTTTTGCTGCTCAAATCGCTTTGCTAGATGTTTGTGTGCTAGTTCTCGAGCGGCTTGGAGTTGTTCTATTCTCTGTTCATTAGAGTGGATAGTGGTGTTGGGATTAGTAGGGAGAACAGCATCTGCAATTAACCTAGGGTGTTGTCCAAATAGCAAAAAATAGGGGGAATTGTTCATGCCAAGATGTGTACTTACATTGTGGGCATGGGTCGCGCTAGCCAAAAGTTCATGCCATTTACCTTGTTTTTGTACCACATAAGTTTTCATGATGGATTTCAAGTAGTGAAAAGATGATTCGACGACACCATTTCTGAAGTGGGCAGCGGTATCAACAAATTTTAATGTGACACCAGTAATTTTGGATAATTCCTGTATTAATTTGCTACAGTTCGGGGAGCTCCTGTCAAGCATAATCGTCTCTGGAAGACCAAAAATGAGAAAAACATGCGAGACAAGGGCGTTAGCTATTGAGTTGGCATCATGGTTGGGGAGGGTTGTAGTTATGGCAAATCTGGTACAATTGTCAACAACGGATAGAAAATATTTGTGTCCTGTGTCAGAGGTTGAAGTCAGTGGTCCACACACGTCAATATGTATTTGGCTAAAGGGATGACTAGCGGGTGGGCTCGTTTGCAGTGTATGTTGTATGGCTCCGTGAGCTCTTTTTGCTACTTGACATTCAGTGCATTTGCGTACTGCAGCGTACACATATTTCTTTAGATTAGGCCAATAGTAGCGTAAAGAGAGATGGGAGTATGTTTTAGCAGCACCTTGATGTGCGGCCATCATTTTGTTACAGTGAATTAATTGAAACACTTCTTTTCTTAGTTTTTGGGGAATACATAACTGTCTTCTATAGCCTGGTGAAAATTTAGTGTTCCTATAAAGGATTCCATTGTCAAGAACAAATGAGTAGGCTGTTTTCTCTAATTTGTGATCAGCATCTGGGTGGTTTTCATGAATTTTGATTAATGCTTGTAAGTATGGGTCCTCTCTTTGTGCCGTACCTATGTCAAAGTCATCAGATTGTAACATGAAGACTTGATTTAGTATGTCCTCCTCGTCTGTGTCAAGGGAAGTGTCTTGTGCTGTGTCGTTGGGCAAGGAAGGGGCTGGGTCTACAGGATTCCTCGATAATGCATCAGCAATACCATTCTGTGATGATGGGATATGGTGGATTTGGAAGTCGAACTCTTGGAAGAAGAGTGATCTTCGAGCAAGGACCCCGGACAACTGTTTTGTTGTTCTAAGGTAAGACAATGCATGGTTATCTGTGAAAACTATAAAGGGTGTGTTGATTAAGAAGAATTTGAATGATTTTAGGACATAAAAGCCAGCTGCAATTTCAAGAGAAAAGACATCTGCTTTTTTCTCAGTGTCTGTAAGGTGTCTGCTGCAGAAGGCTATCGGATGTAGTACTCCATCATCATCCTTCTGCATAAGACAACCGCCCATACCCTGGTAGGACGCGTCGATGTATACACATGAAGTTTGCTTTGGGTCATAAGGTCTAAGAATGGGTGCGGAAATAATTTTGTCTTTTAATGCCTCAAAGCTTTTCTGATGCTCTTCATGCCAATGAAAGTTTACTTTCTTTTTGAGTAATTTGAACAAACATTCTGCGGGTTCCGCAAAGCCTTGTACATAGCGTCTGATGAAATTGCATATGCCTAGGAAAGATTTCAAATTCTTCTTAGATTTAGGTGGAGGGAATTCTTTGATTGCACGCAGGATGTGATCAGAAATTTGGAATCCCTTTTGCGACACAAGATGGCCTAAGACTGGAATTTCTTCAAAGCAAAATTTACATTTATTTGGCCCTAGTTTCAAATTGGCTGCACGTAATTTAGCAAAGACTTTATGTAAAACTTGTAGCATTGCGTCAACTGAGTTTGTGTAGCAAATTATGTCATCCGTATATGCAGATATCTCGGAACTATCTATGCCAGATAGAGCCATAGACATTACATTGTTCATGACCTGACTACTTGTCTTCAATCCCATTGGCAGTACTTCATACTCGTAATTTCCACAATTACTAATTGCAAATGAGGTCATCTTCTTTGACCTTTCTGTTAATTTTACCTGAAAAAATGCCGATTTAAGGTCAAGGGTTGTGTAATATTTCTTGCCTGCCATGTCTGCTAAAATGTTATCAATGTTAGGTGTTGGGAGAGAAGAGGGCTGAATAATTTTATTCAGCGCCCGAAGGTCAGACACCACGCGGAAAGAATTGTCTCGCTTGCGCACTAAGAGAACTGGGTGTCGGAATGGACTACCTTCTGACCTGCGAATGATTCCATCTTGTAAGAGCTTGTTAAGCTCAATTTTCATTTGTTCTCTAAGATTCAAAGGGATGGGGTATTGTCTCATATAGGGAGGTTGATTGTCGCCAATGTCAATGTCGTACTCATAAATTGGGGTTGTGGTGAGTTTATCGCCTTTCCAAGCTAAAACATCAGCATAATCAAATACTAACTTTATGATTTTTTGTTTGTCTGCCTCTGATAAGTCAGGGTTAATACTAATGCAAGATGGGTCAATTTTTTTCTGACTTTCCTTCAGTCTTGTGTTTTCTGTATTGTCTTCTGTGCATGCGTATGTAGTGGTAGTCGTATCAGTGTTGGATGCGTCTGTCATGTCTACTAGAATGTCACATGGGGTTGCTTGGCCAAGTGGGGTGTTGGATTTGAGTGTGACTGCTTTCTCTGAGGGGTTATGAATTAGTAACAGAGGGGAAGAAGTGTTAAGGAGAGCATGGGGTATGAGGATATTGTATGTAAGGAGTGTTTCCTGAGAGGGTGTGAGTAGGATATTGTGGGGGAGGGGGGGAGTGATGGAAACTGAAACATATGTTCGGGTTCTGGGTTTTAGGGTTACATTTTCTGGGATTGTTACTAAACTGTGTTGGTTGCTAGTAGGGTGTAGTTTAGAAAAAATTACATCAGGGATGGTGTAGGTGTGTGATTTTGTGGGAAGGTTATAGTTTGGAATATGGCCTAAGCGTCTAAGAGTTAACAGGTTAGTACTAAGTGAAATGTCACAATTTTGTGTCTTCAAGAAGTCATTGCCAAGGAGAGGAGGTAATTCTTTGGATTGCACAACTCTAAAAGGGTGGGAGTACCTATATCTTCCTATGTGAAGGGGGAGTATTACAATTTCAGAGATAGGAAGTCTGTTACCAGTGACGCCTTTAATAATGCTGTGCATTTGAATTTTCTTTGCATTGGGTGGAATTAAATGCTGAGGACAAATACTAATCTGGCTTGCGTTGTCAATCATAATTTCTAGTGGGTTATTATTTACATGAGCTTGAATGAAGAATAGGTTGTTTTTTTCAAGGATAGGAACTGTGTCAAATTTTGTCTTGCGTGTGGATCCGTCCCATCGATTCACACGGTTTTTCAGTTTAAATCGTCCTTGTTTTCATTGTTTGGGTTATAAAAACAGTCCCTGGTAGAGTGATTTGAACGGAAACAGATCTGGCATTGCGAAAACTGTGAATTTTGTCGCCCCCCGCCTGAATTATTATTTCCACCTCGAGATCTGAAATTACGTCTCATGCCGCGAGTAGAACCTCTGCGATTGCCATTCCCCTGGCCGTAAAAAGTAGGCCGGGTCTGAAATTGATTACTGTTATTTGATTGTATTTGATCTGCCAGGTTCTGGACAGTGTGACACAACGCTTCAACTTTATTTTCTAATGTTAAGGTTTGCAATTGGTTCGTGACTGAATCTAGTTGGTTCGCTGTTGAACCGCCAGATGGCAAAATTGCGTTGCAAGACTGGGAAACGGCCGCGCTGGTAGAACTAGCGGACTGCGTGTGTGGAGCTTGACTGGAGGGGAGGGAAGGAGGGGCTGTGGGCGTGGTTTGGACTTGCCATGAGTTGGTCGGGAGAGCTGGTGTAGCTTGATAAGATTGCTGCGGAAGAAAGTTGTATGGAGCTTGAGAGATCTGCGGGAGGGGGGTAGGGGGGGAATGCGTCACAAATGACGAAGCAGGCTGAGGTGTGGGGAAAGGATGCGTGTTGCTGACCTGTGGTTGCGTACAGCTGGGAAACTGAGGGGAGGCTGTTGCGTAAATGGAGTGCATGTACTTAGCGGCATCTATCAGTTTCATCGCTTCACTTTGTTCCTCATTGCGTCTAGCTTGAATCAGCATGTCTTGCCTTTCTTGATTCTGCAGATGTGCAATAAGAGAACTTGTGTCGGTGAACTCTTTGTCTCCTATCGCAGCGATGTGTTTAGATCGAAGTCCCGACACAACATAGGAAAGGATTTGAGGGTTCGTCGCTTGCGGGAAGAATTGAAGGACGAGATTTTTCTTACGAATAACATAATCATGAATGGGCTGGTTAATTTCCTGCTTTGTCTCTAATAAAATTTGGATGGGCATGCTGACTAAGTGACTGCCTTTAAATAATGAAATTAATTCTTTTTTGATTTGCGGAAAGGTGAGGGTGTTGAAGTTTGGCTGCTTCTTGAGATCGTTCAAAAATGTGAGCGCTATGTCTGCGAGGAACAATGGCAACATTTCGCGTTTTTTATTTTCCTCCCACGCCAAAGCGCCCGCAATGCTATCGAACTTTTCAAAAAACTGCTCAACTTCTTGAGGGTTTTTTCCTGTGAAGGGGGCGGGGTATAAACCATGTGGTATATTTACGGACATTATTGACGGGGATGGATTGATGGTGGTAGGGGTAGGATTGATGGTGGTAGGGGTGTTAGCTTTAGGTGTACTGGTTTGGGGTTCTGGGTGTTTCTTTTTTCGTTTGAGTGTTTCTAGACCACCTAAAAACTGGGGATAATCGGGATGTTGAGCCTTGGATCTGGTTATTCTGGGGGAACGAGCGGGGGAATTAATAGCGGAGGCTAAGGAGAGAATCTGGTCAAGAGAACGGTCTAGCTCTTCGTGAAGAATAATTTGGGATTCGTTCATGCGAATTTAGGGAGGGGGACTTTTTATGCCCTTATTCACAAGAAATGAAGGATAGTGAGCGGAAGAGAAATTTTACGAGTGGGGAGTTTATAATACGAAGTGTATTATCGAAAAAGAAGAATTTCTAGGGTTGCTGCTGTGTGCGGCGGGGATTTTAAATTATGGGGTTTTGAGTGACGTAAAAAAAATTAAAATTTTCTGCAATTCCACGGAGTGGAGCCGGCTATCTCCACCATGTAGCGTGACGTCGGGTAAGGTACGGGATCGAGTCACGCCGGGACGTAGCTCAGATAAATGCAATAGGTCTTAAGTTTGACTTGGCTAACCACCTCTACCCTTAAGGAGGCTGATGAAGGATTGTTGGGAGCCTGTGTTGTTGAACGCTACTCACCCCTTGCTGTTGGTCTGGCCCTCCGCTTCTGGCGTCGGCGACGGTGACAGGTGTCCGCTGGAGAGATCGAAGATGACGATAAGAGACGGCAGGCAATTCGGCGACTTGTTTTATTCTTGCAGATTCTTCGGTTGGCTTAATCCGGACTGCTTGTGGACTTCTCGCTTGTTGCCGCCTCGTAGTGTCGCGATCTCTCAGCAGGCTGTCGTCCTCTTCTCGTCGATCAGTTTGGTGGTGATATTGGAGCGAAGTGAGAGAGCGATTTACTGTCTCCAGCGGTTTTATACATTGGATTTGAGTCATAGGTTGGTGGACTTTGCACCTCCACTGTGCACCTGGGGTATCCCTGGATGCAGATGGAAATTTACAGTGGAGGTGCACTCACCGCTGGCGAGGGCCGTTGCCTTGCTGAGTGTGCAGAGCCGAGTGGAAAATTCTTGTTGCTCGGCTCTGCATCCGGTGGAATGTGGGGTGAATGAGCGTTCAACTTGCGAGCTTCAGAGCGATGGTTGAGCCAAATTAATGTTTCGACTTTTATGCTCCCAATTCCTTCATCAATATATATTTAACATCCCAATATCACTTTCATTTTGCTAAAATAATCCTTAAATACAAAGTCCTTTTGGAAAGTAATATCCTCTTCTCGTGCCTTTGATAAATTTGGGTGGATCCAATAAATAATGGCTGATCCTGGATGTCACACATCTTCATTTTCTTCAGGAGGCCAGTGAAAGGATCGTATTTATCCAAAGGAGTGCATAAATTTGACTTGAACATCATTTTCTGCTGTAACTTTGCAGAATGCTAATCCAATATACTGACTGTGATCATGCACACACTTAACATAAGAGTTCGTGGGGATGAAAAAATTTGGATCAGCACAATTTGCTTTGTTTCAATTGCAATTTGACTCTGGGGAATGTAGTGAGAAAAACCTTTTGTTTCATAGATTGTGTTTGAAACAGAAATTCTGTTGTGTAGTTGTTTTGTGTGTATGTTAGGGTTTCCTTTTTGCCAGCCAGAGTTGTATGTTTTCAGTTCTACATTTACAGAAATTGAAACATCTTTCTGCTGTATTAAATACATCACCATGCAACCTTGGAATTCTTTCTTTGGTTTTAAATGCTTATTTACCCCTACAATGACATCTCTTATTGGGGAAAAAAAGGAAAAATGATGTAGATGAACTTGAAGAAGAATTCTCACCGCGAAAGCATATTTTTTTTGCAAATATTGTACTGTCCAGAACATTGAACACTGAAATAACATAGTTTTTGCCATTTGGAAAATGGCCTCGGTGCAAAATTCTAAAATTTTAGCCTCCTCTTTCTCAGTAACTACAAGGTCTGCAGAAGAAAATTATTGCAAGTGTCCATACCTTGGTAGTGTTAACAAATACACAAAATTTCATTTAAATCTGAATCAGTGCATCATTCTTCAGATTTTGCTAAATTATTTGATTAGGAATGTGCCTGCCATATGAATTTGTGAATGAATCTGAATCTGCACACCATTCTGAACATAGCCTAAGTTAATTACATTGAATGTTACTCTAATTTCAATTCCTGTGCTATGATAATATGACCATTAAGATGGTGTCCAAATGTTATTTTTTTAAAACAAATATTATGAGTTCTTTGAAAGAGAGTCTTTTCATGAGCTGTAGGTGAATAGTTTGATGATTCTGAACATGGAATATTAGCCCCGTCTAGTTGGCTGTACTTTTTGGCAATGTTTGCACCGAAGCATCTACTTGGTTCCACGATGCAACACCGAGTCGACTAGTTCATTGATTTGGAGTCAAGTAGTGTATTTGGTGTCTGCACTACCATAAAGACCGGTGTATGTTTGGTGTATGGTCACGTGGTGCGTGATAACTAATCAAATGACAGTTTAAAGCAGCAGACAGGGATTTGGTGAATATTCTGAACTTACACACAGCATTCCGTCTAGTTGGTTGAACGTCATATCCTTGCACCACCATTACACCAACCTGACACTGGATACACCTGCACTGCACCGAGTGTCAAACAGTGCAGCCAACTAGACGGGGCTATTGTACGATTCATGTGCCACGTAACATTTGTTGCTCCTAAAACTACATAATGTATATTTCGAAGCTACATATGAGCATTTATTTTTGCTCTTGTCCTGACCTCTTTGTTAGGTTAGGCATGAAAGTTTGAATTCTGTTTTAGATTTGTTTTGTAGTGTACTCCGGTTTCATAGTGTTAGCATTTGTTTGTCGCAAGTGTTTGCATATAATGAGATATTCATGAGTAAAGAAACAGTGGAACTACTACAGGTTACATGGGGGGTATTTAGGTGACCACATTTCAGGACCAAATGTCTTATTTGCGATTTTATGCACCTTGTACACAAAGCATTAAGATTTGACAATTAAAAGGGAAAAGATAAGAAATGTTAAGTTGTATACTCGGTCACAGTCTCCACTGGAAATGAGTTCCTTGAATTGTAGCAAGATATGTTTACATTAAAGACAGTTAGCTACTTCATATCATAGCATTCACCTTTAGGTTTACACATGCGAATGTCCATGAATACATGATTAAATGCAGTGGATCATTTTTACCTCATGCACCTTTATTGGGTGTACTGTCCGGCGTCACAGGGTACACAACATGATACCCCACGAGGGGACAAGAATTCACAACTCACAAGGCACCAGTGGTGCAGCAAAGATTGTGTGCATATTACTCTTTATTTGTTTCGTGATACTCCTCCTTATGTGTACCTCAAAATTTTATTGTTTTGAGCACTGTGTGAATTAAGAGGGGATACCGGCGATTTCCCACCACAAATAATTTTATAAATGACTAAAAACAACAACTTATTTTTATCCCTGCCAGGGATGTTTATGTCCCCCTTAGTTTATTTTACTGGCTTGTAATGTATACAAATTTGCATACCACCTCCCCAAATCTACCCTCTAAAGTGAACTTGCAAATATGTCACTGAGTAGCAGGCATATTGATACTGACATCAAAATTCATACTGCATTGCGTCCCCCCCCAAAAAGATACCCCCTTCCCAAATCTACCCTCTCAAGTGAAATTACAAATATGTTACAGAGTGGCAGGCATATTGATATTGAAATCAAAATTCAAACTGAGTTGCATCCCCCATAAAGATACCCCTCCCCAAATCTACCCTCTAAAGTGACTTTATAAATATGTCACAGAGCAGCAGGCATATTGATACTTACATTAAAATTCATACTGAGTTGCATCCTCCCCAAAGATTATAGCTTCATTGGCAAAGTGGTTTCTAGTATATATGAAGTTCATCTATTTCTATCAGATTTAGCCATACAAAAGGTTTCACCTGCACTTAAAATGAACCCTCTCTAACTCTTAAAACTCGATTTAATTTTATAATTTGACCACCTGTAGTGGGTTTGTTGCTCATATATGTGGAGATGTGGCTTTATAAGCACTTTTGAAATTTCTACACAGAATTGAATGCCCATGAATGGTAATTTTGTAGTGGTGGGGTATTTCAGGCAGAAATCATGGTGTACTTATTGGTATCTTTCAAGCATGATAATATTTAATAGCTGTACTTATAGTTTTTAAGCATTATCATTCAATATCGCACATCCAATAGTAATTTTATATTCTGCATTATACACCAAGAAATTTTGCTTCTCTTTTTCTTGGTCTGCCACACCGACACCTTTTGCGTGGTAGAGAATCACTATTCAAAATTAAGCGTCATCAAAAATTTGTACACGTTCAGATGTTATTAATTATATTTAATGCGTGCCATTTTCAATATTGTGCAAATTAATTAAAATGTTCACACAGTCTGCCATATGAGGCCACAAATCTTGGAATAAATCCTAGAAGGAATTGTTTTCACATTTCTACAACATGGTCATTTTATTTTGTGTACAGTTATAATACCATTTCTTGGAAATGTTAATATTCATTCCATTTGAACAATTTTATATTTTGCTAGATTGTTTCTGATTAATATGAATGTTTCAACTTAATGCCTGCTATCTTCTCCAGGTTTGCATCAATTATGCCTAGACGTTGTAGTGTGGCTGGGTGCAGATCAAAATATGATGGTGAAGGAGAACATGTAACAACATTTGTTGTCCCGAAGACTGAACCACTTTGCAGCCAATGGCAACGGAAAATTCCTACAGACTTAAACAAATTAAAGTATCCAGTGGTGTGCTCAAAATATTTCCACTAATCCTGTATTGTGAGGGTAGATATATTTTTAGTCAACGGCGAAATTAAAGAATTTGAAAGGAAAATACCATAACTGATAGATGGAGCATTACCTACAATCTTTCCCATTCTACCTTCATGTCTCACATCCAACCCATGTTGTAGTCACCGGCTTGTTGATGCAGAAGAAGAAAACTTTGAACGAGCATTTCGAGAGAATTTGGTTGATTACAGGGTACATATGGAGCAAACAACATTTCATACCTTATCAGACATAGTTTCATATCTTGTTTCACAAGAAAACAAGCAGCAACAGAAATGGCTCAATGTCACACAAAATTCCAAACTGTGTGTGTGTTTGTACAAAATTTGTGATACTAATCCAAATATTGTTGGTTGTATAGTTATTGAAAGAGACCTTACATTTGACTTGTATATCAATTAGGTAAAACTCAAGAGACATAATTTGCCGAAACACTGTGAAAAGATCTGCAGTGTGTCAACACTTGAAGCTGTTATGTGATATGTGGAAGAACATTGTTACAATTAAATGTTGAAAAACTAAAATTTTACATGCAGGATAAATATCAAAGTCGCTATTCTAACCAGACACTAATTCTTGCTGCAGCAGTATATGGTCATTCTAATACAGCATATAATGCATTGTTAAAATCTCTGTGTTTATTTATAACACACATTCGCACACTGCAGTCAATGGTTAGCCAGTACTCTTTAAATGGAAATAAAATTTCAGGGAGTATCAAGTATTTAAATACAAAAATGAAACATATGAAAGATCACGAGTTACTTACAAATTTATTGATTGATGAAATATACAATGAGCCTCAACTCAGTTTCAAAGCTGGCTCTTTACATGGCTACAGTAACTCCAACCCTGAAAAAATGGCAAAAACTGTTCAAGTTTTTATGATTTCATATTTAGTCTCATCATACAGTGACGTTGTTTGCATTGTGCCAGTGTACAATTTCACAGCAGATTTTCTAAAACCGGTATTTCTCTCAGTCATAATAGAAATTGAAGTCATTGGTTTCATAATTATATATGTGATATCAGACAACAATGTAGTCAACAGAGAAAGTTTTGAACTGTTTGTTGCCAACAAAACGTTACAGCCATATATTAAGCATCCTTTACATGAAAGTAGGCTACTTTTCTTCATATTCGATAGTGTGCACATAATTAAATGTGTTAGGAATAATTGGATAAATAAAAAGGAGGAGAAGACCTTTTAATTTCTTGACATGGAAGATGAACAAACTCTCCGCAGGACACAATTCTAGCACCTTGAAGTGTTGTATGACATGGAGAAGAATTTCGTATTAAAATATGGCTATCTGCTGTCAAACAAGGTTTTGTACCCTTCAAGCATACAGAAGCAAAATGTGAAACTTGCCTTAAGCATTTTTCATGAAAACAAACATTGCTGCTTTGAAGTGTGTGGCGAACGATCATCCAGCAAGATTTCCAGACTTTGAAGACACTTGTATATTGCTACAAATATTTGTGACATGGTGGAAAATTGTCAATGTTAAATGTGCATTTGAAGGAAAACGCTTCAATGATGTCTACCGCGAACCCGTCAGGCAAGGTAATGATATGCCTATTTTTTTTTTTTAAGAAAATGTCATTGTGGCTCAAGAAGTGGAGACTATCTGTGCCAATTGAAAATGCCATAACCTCCCAGACATTCCAGTCTCAAATAACCGTAAATAATGCTTTTGTTGCCATGATGTCATACATGTTTCAGCGATACGGACTGGATTATTTGCTGTTAGGCAAGTTTCAAAATGATGATTTGGAGTGTCGCTTCGGGATGTATCGCCAAATGTCAGTATCAAATTACTACATCCAGTATGTATTGGAGAATGAACGGAAACTTCGAGTTAGAAGCAATGTTCTACTTTCCAGCAAAGAAGGAAATGTGTCTCTCAGATCTTTGGCATCAGGTGAAGAAACGTAGATGTGATGTAGTAGATGTTGATATTTTCTTGGATGTTTTGTATGAAGATTTGTCACTTGAAGTTGTCCCAGATGATCTGATGCCTGTTATTACATACATTGCTGGCTATACTGTGAAGAAGGAAACCATGGGGAAGAAATGTGCTACTTGTACATATTGGCTACAAATGGATAGAAATGTTGAAGTTCCTGAGGCCCCATTTTCTCTTCTACATGCAATGGACCGTGAGAAATTAAGGCTTCCAACAGAAAATGTGCTCTTGCTGTGTCTATTGTGTGGTTTTTACTTCAGCAAATAATGTTGAATCATCATGATGATTTTCGGAGGTGTGAAAGACAGATGTCTGTTTTACATAAACTACTGTATCCTGTATTCAGATAACTTGCTCCAACTTGCCTGTGCATGACACATGGGACTGCAAATTGTCATTAGGTGTACGTCTTGAGAATGTTTGTTTAGTAACATGTAAAAAAAGTTTAAGCAATTATGTAAAGAAGGAAAATAATAAGAGTTGTAAGAAATGTCAGTGTGGGAGAAAGATACAGAAATTGTGTCCAGTATGAATTTTGATAAAAATTCGTTATTATGTAATTCATGAATAGTTAGTAAAAATTTGTATGTATTTAAGTCTTGTAACCTACAAGAATTGTCATTATTTTATTGTATTATACTTTGTTAGTTACTTGTAGTTTTATTAAGGGACTGTTTGCTTTTTTTCTGTTTGTACTTAATTTCTCCCAACATTGAAAGTCGGAATGCTCACATGTATTAGATACAAATTTAGGTTATAAATCCAATAATATGTTCTATTTTATGTACAGTAAACCTAGAAAGTGCAATATTCATAATTTAAATACAATATTAAATCACAGTATTGAACTACGTGCCCAACAACTTTATAAGAGACTGAGAGAAATTACTTTTAGGATTCTCACATAATGTGAGTAATAACTCTCATCAACTTGTGCATACCTCAGTTTAGTTTATTTACATGTTTAATTTTGAACTGAATGTAAAAGTATTGTTTTCTTGAAAGTGTACTGAGTTAACTGCAGCACACCTTTTTTATTGATGCATGTATTCTGTTTGTCTCTTTCCATCATAATGTATAGTATTTATTTTGATTTTGGTAGTATCGTTTGAGATGTTTCAGGTATGAATGTTTAGAAAATTCCTGTGTAGCCAAATGGTAACTAGTAACAATCTCAGTGGATGCTCAGAAACTTTCGGTGTACACCTAAGTACGTATATAGCATCACGAGAAACTTCGGGAGTTACATGAAATAATCAATAGTGGACTCCGGTCCAGGACTTTGATGTCAATGAAACGTTGATTGGCAAGTCTTGGTCCTCAGAGGGCAGGGGCAACGCAGGCTCGAGTTTCTAGGTGCATTTAGAATTGGCGTACAACATAAACATATAGAAAGTCAGTAAATGTTTTGTTGCTGAAACATATTGCAAAAATCTTCAAAATTTGATGTTTGTACTGAATAAGTATTTAAAAGAGTTCATGTTGAATTGTTCTGAACAGTGCACCTTGCTTATCACTAGTTTGCTTTACTTGCTACCTTTCTCTTTACTTCGTCTTTTTTAATAATTTTAATATTGAGGATATAATTGTCAGTGGTAATATTATGCAATTCATTTAACATATTTTGTTATTCTCTTTCTCTGGATTTTGGGCAACTTTAAATTTCAGAACAAAGTTTCGAGATGTCACGAATGGCATTCAGTTTGAATTTGATTTCCTATATTTAAATGAGAGTTTTTCTCTTCCATTCTGAGATCAATATATGTAATATATATATATATATAGTAATTAAGACGAATATAAAACAATATAATTTTGCCTGTTTTCTTTAATATATTGATACACTCTACTACATTCTGTCCAACATTTGAAATCAAGGAAACTCTTGATAATCAATCATTCATGTCAAGTACATCAGCACCATGTGGAAATAAAGATGTTATTCGCGGGAAGTACATGCTTTCATTAATATTAATAGTTTTTATTTTAGTGTGTATGTATGTTCAAACCTCAATAAGTTTGTCATTTATCATTTTATGTATCTCCTCCCTCAAAAGGCCATACATCTTTAGGGGTAAAAATTAAACATTTGCATAATATATTGCCTAGTATTCACTAACATCTAGGTGTAACAGTATTTCTGTTTCAGGTTCTTATAAATTTCAGCCCCTATCAGATTGAAAATATTTTAAGTGAAAATTGACATGTAGCTGCTAGTCTATGAATAATGTTAATATGAAGCCAGAGATGTTTCTATAATCTATACCAACTATCTCTGGAGCAAGGCTGCACATAGCAGCAGAGAAGGGAGTGAACAGCGCGAAGCAGTACATGCTGCTGGGAAGCCTCGTGACATCAGCTTCTTTCGCCCCTGCATACAATTACCTTCCTGCCACATGTTCATTGGTGGAGCCAATGTTACTACTTGCGCATAAATTTGTTTTTCGTTTGCCAGGCCAGAGATAGCTGGGACAGAGTGTAGGTTCAAACATTAACATGGGTATTCTTTAACTGTCCCATCATCAAACTCCACATATCACATCGCCATTGACACGATTAGCCAAAAGTTACAGGAAAGTTATTCAAAAAATCAATTGTATGGTTTGAATAGTATTTATTTAAAGTGTAATTTGAAATATTAATCATTCATACTTAAATTAAATCTCATGCCATAAAACATAACTTTCAAGTAGAATCTCAAATTTAATAGCCTCTTTACAGTTAGAACTTTGACATGACTACCTTGCAATGTCCATAATTTCAGCACTTTACTTGAAAATTCTGATTTGTGAGTAGAAAATGCTCATTTTTTTCTCAAAGTAGGTAAGTAATTTCGAATTTTACAGATTATATGGAACACTTCCATGACATATTTGCACTTTGATATTTTTATATATCTTTTACAAGCATATAACTGGTTCGTTCAAAACTACATTTTATTAATGTTAGTTTTCTTCATCATTTGTGAACATGATTATTTCTCCACATGAGTTCCAACTTGCCTGTGTGTACGCCCAACGGCGAAAGAAACAGTACGCGAATTGTCCACCACAATTTTCATTCGGTCTGAATTACACAATGTGATGACAATGAATTGAAGTAAAGACGTCAATATGCAGAGAACAATGCCTGATTCAAACCAACATAGTTTCATTCCTTAAAACAACACAGGATGTTGAATAAAAAAGTAGAGAAAATAGCGGTGGAAAATTTGCCTACCATTATCTTTGCCGTTGACTGTACCAAAGTGCATAGACTCAAGTTGCAAGATGCAATTTGTATGTATTTATTTTTACAAGGGACAGCTAGTGCAAGAAATTAGTGTGTATTCCATAGCATGCCGCAGAATCGAATGTAGCTAACAAGCAGGGCTGGTGATGAAAGGGTAAATTGGAACCAAAATTTGGGGGGGATGGGTTTAACTCCTGGGTGATTCCATGTCCAATCAACCAATGGTCTGAACCTTGACTTCTCAGAAATTTATACTTTTGGTGCAGTGCATGGGCGTCCGGAAGGGGGGGCCACGGCCTCCCCCTGGAAAATGAATGTGTACCTAAACATTATATATTTCACACATTAATTTCATTTCAATCACAGTAATTTATGTTAATTATTATAAATTCGTTGAAACATGATTATTTCAGACTGAAATAGGGTTTTTGGAAGAAAATATGTGTCCTTTGCACCCCGCCTCTAGAAAAAATTACTTTGCTTGTCCCTCCCTGGAAAAAATCCTGCGGACGTCCATGGTGCAGTGGAAAAGTTGAAAAAAACTTTAAAGTTTCAAATTGTTTGGGCTATTAACTTTCAAATACTCATCAATCGCAAAAATTTGACATTTTGGAATTTTTAAACAGCTGTAGAAAAAAACTATTTCACCTGGACAGCTCAAATTTATGCCATTCTCTTTTGCTATAATGAGCTTTGCTTTGAAATGCAACATGAATGGTATTTGAATGTTGTAGTTTTTCAAAATCTCAAGAATCTCATTTCAAATTTTTTGAAAAGATCAAATGTATTAATTGTCTGTGTGCGAAATTTTATAATGCGACGGCAATGGGTTTGTATGGAAATTAATTTTATATTGTGCATGAAATTTCCTAAATTTGTTGATTTCCAGGTTAAAACTGTTACTTTAAACCGAGTCGTTGATGGAAAAGTCTTAATAATAATAAATTTAACAGTTTTTTGACTACAAATAACATGACAATATCTAATATTTATCAATTTTAATGCCTGGTAAGCAAATTGAAATGCATATGTGTGTTGATATATTAGAATAGGTTCTCGAAGTTTTGCAATTGTTGAGATTTTGATAATCAATACCTCATTACTAAGAGCACCGGCAATGTAGAAGTTTGTATTTTTTATCGTGTTGATATGTGTAATGTATAAAGAAAAAAAATCTTTAAAAATCCGAATACTAAAGTGATAGAAGTTAAGAAAAAGATAAAAAATTGTAGAAGACATTCTGTGAACAAGTCGAGTTAGAGAGAGATTGTCTTTTGTCTTTGTTGAATATCTTTCAGTCTTTCATGTAGTTTATATAACATGAAGTTATAATTTAAAATAAATGTTGTTTTGTTCGTTAACGTTTTGCCTAATTGAAGATCATTACAATTGCTGTCTTATTCTTGATTAAAGGTTGAAAACCATTACTAGATATCCTGTAACCTAAATAATCTACCTCTTTTTTGAAGAACTGACATTTATCGAGATTAACTTTTATATTGTAATATGTGAATCTATCCAAAACTAGTTTTGTGTTCTTGAAATATTCTTCTTCTCCACGGCCTGTTATAATTAAATCATCCAGGTAGCATTTGGCAAATGTATAATCTAACAGTACTTGATCCATTGTTCTTTGGAAAATCTGTGCACTGCAGCTTAAACCCATTGGTAACCTATTATACGTGAACAATCCCAATTTAGTATTGAGAACCAATAACTTTTTAGCACTCTCATCGAGTAATAGTTGAAGATATGCTTTGGTCAGGTCCAACACTACATATGTGTCTGCATTCACTAAAGAATTAAGTAAATCATCCACTCGTGGCAAAGGATAAGTTACTTTTTCTACCACTTTATTGACGGTTACCTTAAAATCAGAATACAGCCGTAGATCACCATTATTTTTCTTTACTACCACTAAAGGTGTACCCCAATCAGAATATTCAATAGGTGACAAAACTCCCAATTGAACAAAATTATCCAATTCAGCCTTTACTTTCGGTTGTAAACCGTATGGAACTTCGTATGCTTTCTTGAATATTGGAACTGCTCCCTCCTTGATTGGTATTGTAGCTTTAAATTGCTTAATAGGCTCACAAATATTACCAGAAAAAAATTCTTTGTACTTATTTATTAAGTATTCAACTTTCAAATTAGTCAAACTTGGTTGCTTAAATACTGTTAACAAACAACTGTCCCTAGAAATCGTTAACTGAAACCAAGATTTCCATTCTGGCCATAATTTATCCAACCAGGTCCTTCCTAAAATAGGTGTTTTCAACTTATTTCGGGAAATGTACAAGGGCATTTTTAATCCTCCATTTTCTAACTGCACATCCAGCATAACTCTCCCTACTATTGGTAGTGGTCTCCAATCTGCATTCCGTAAAGTGAGAACACTCTTTATAACTGGAATGTTCCTAAAATTCGTTGTATGGAATTCCTCATCCCAAACAGATACTGCTGCACCCGTATCCACTTCGAATTGGACCTGTTTGCCATTGCACATAAACCTAACTAAACAATTATCAGCTTCACTTCCAGAGCTACTCATTTCAACATCCGATTTTTGTACATATAATTGATTCTTATGTACATTATTCTCATGTGAAGGTTCAGTTGAATTCTCATTAAGACTCCTTAAGTCTTACCTAAATGTTGTTTTGTTCGTTAACGTTTTGCCTAATTTAAAGATAATTACAATTGGCGACGAGGATAAAAATAGAACGAAGGTAACAAGAATAATGTGTACAAGATGATTAGTCTTATTATGAATATGAAGCTATGAATAATGGAGGTTAGTAATCATGTACAGTTTTTTTGAACAGTTCGATGTGGAACGTGGCAATATTCAAACATACATTGAAAGGTTTGACCAATTCTGTTTGGCAAATAATATTGCAGCAGATAAAAGAGTTTGTACATTAATTTCTGTAGCTGGCGGAAGAGTGTACGATATACTAAGCGATTTAGTGGCACCAGCTAAAGTTTCACAAAAATCATATGAAGATTTATGTTCTTTATTGCTAACCCATTTCAGGCCTAAAAGAAATGTCATAGCTGAAAGGTATAAGTTTCATTTGTTGAGACAAGAGGAAGGGCAGACGTTATCTGAATTTGTAATATGTTTGAAGCATCAAGCAGCTAATTGTTCATTTGGTACGATTCTTAATGAAATGATGGGAGACCAATTAGTTTTTGGCATACGTAGCGAAGTAACAAGAAAAAAATTATTAGCTGAACCAGAGCTTGATTTTATGAAAGCAGTATCCTTAGCATCAACCATGGAAATGGTAGAGCAGGATGTGAGATTGTTTTATCAAAATGATAAGACGGTATTCAGTAATGTACATCATCTACAAAAAGACAGAACAGTTAGTCAGCAAAGTAAGAAAGGTGCTTTTAAATGTTCAAGGTGTAATAATGTACACGAAAAGTACAAATGTCCGGCTTGGAATATACATTGTTTTAAATGTGGATTAAAGGGTCATTTTCAGCAGTGCTGTAAGAAAAAAAATAGCAATGTTATTAGGAACGAAGCTTCAACTAAGGTGAGACATGATGTTGATACATCTATGAAGCCTTTGTTGTTAAACGGCGTACATGTAGAAATTAAACAACCTGTGTACGATAATAAGAAAAGTAGGTTAGACTTAATGAGTCTTAATGAGAATTCAAGTGAACCTTCACATGAGAATAATGTACATAAGAGTCAATTATATGTACAAAAATCGGATGTTGAAATGAGTAGCTCTGGAAGTGAAGCTGATAATTGTTTAGTTAGGTTTATGTGCAATGGCAAACAGGTCCAATTCGAAGTGGATACGGGTGCAGCAGTAACTGTCTGGGATGAGGAATTCCATACAACGAATTTTAGGAACATTCCAGTTATAAAGAGTGTTCTCACTTTACGGATGGAAATTTTTTTATCCAAATTATTTCACCTGATTTAGACATCCAAGTTTCAACCTCATATTTATTATTATCAATATTTTCATCTATTTGGCAATTTGGTAAGTTGAATATACTTCTTGGCTGATAACTCATAACTCTTTCTGGTGGAAACATTCCTAATCGTTGCCACTTTGAAAATCTTAGGTAGTATAGAATACTATCTATAATTTTTGTCCAGTCAATTCTTCGTCCCTCATTTCTACTTTGAAAATATTTCTTTCTTAATAAGCCTTTAACAGTTTGCACCCACCTTTCCGCTAAACCATTACTTTCCGGATTCCAAGGCGGTGAATGTAGCAATCTTATTCCATGCTTTTCACAAAATTTCTCAAATTGATTACTCCTGAAAGGCGGTCCATTATCTGACACAATAACAGAAGGATAACCAAATATCTGGAAATTTCTGTTTAAACATTCTATAGCTTCTTCTCCATTTGTCGATCGCACCTGCCATATTTCTGTCCATCTAGAGCAACTATCAATGAATAGCAAAAATTTCCTTCCTCCGTATTCAAAAAAATCAACATGTATTCTTTCAAAAGGAATATCTGTTTGTTTCCATCCGTCATATTTGTTTTTGGATGTACTAATTTGAAAACTATTGCATTCTACACATTGGTTTCCCAACCTTTCAAGATCCTCGTCTATTAAAGGCCACCAGTAGAATTCTCTAGCCATCATCTACATTTTAGGTGAACCTACATGTTCTGCATGTAACAGCTTCAACACTGTTTCCCTGCATTCTTTAGGAATTATTATACGTCTTCCCCACATAAGGCATCCTTTGTTCATGGTTATTTCATTCTTCCTTCTGTAATAATGTAAGATCACAGTATTTTGAAACTCTTTAGGAAGTGAATTAGGCCACCCAACATCAACCCATTGTTCAACTTTTTGTAAAATGTCATCTTCTTTCGTCTTCTTTACTATGTTATCTAACAATAGAGGTTCAATTTCGAAGGTGTCAATATAATTTAAAGATTCCTCAGCATCCCCTGTGTCTTCCTCTATTGGCAATCTAGATAAAAAATCTGCTACATCTACACGTTTTGTGTAAACAATTGTGTAAGAGTATTGTGATAATAACAAGGCCCATCTCTGTAAACGTGAACATGCTAACGATGGAATTGCTGCTGCCTCGCCAAAAATATATTTTACAGGTAAAGAATCACTATAGACTATGAAATGCTTTCCATAAAGATATTTATGAAATTTCTTAATGCCCGTCACTAAAGCTAACGCTTCCCTTTCAAATTGGCTGTAATTTCTCTCTGAAGGCGCTAGTATCGCCGAAGTGCAAGCAATTGTTTTCAATTCACCCCCAATCTTATTACACAACTGAGCCCCAACTCCTACACCACTTCCATCTACAATCAATACAATATCTTGACCTGACAAAAGCATATGGTATCTTCAACTATTACTCGATGAGAGTGCTAAAAAGTTATTGGTGCTCAATACTAAATGGGGATTGTTCACTTATAACAGGTTACCAATGGGTTTAAGCTGCAGTGCACAGATTTTCCAAAGAACAATGGATCAAGTACTGTTAGATTATACATTTGCCAAATGCTACCTGGATGATTTAATTATAACAGGCCGTGGAGAAGAAGAATGTTTCAAGAACACAAAACTAGTTTTGGATAGATTGACATATTACAATATAAAAGTTAATCTCGATAAATGTCAGTTCTTCAAAAAAGAGGTAGACTATTTAAGTTACAGGATATCTAGTAATGGGTTTCAACCTTTAATCAAGAATAAGACAGCAATATTGAATTGTCCAGAGCCAACAAACGTTAAAGAATTGAAGTCATATTTAGGAATGATTTCATTTTATCATAGGACCATGCCAAAGTTCGCTATGAAGATAACACATCTTTATGAATTGCTAAAGAAAGGAGCAGCGTGGTCGTGGACAGATCGACATAAAGCGGAATTTCTTGAATCCAAAGAAGCATTGCGAAAAGCTGAGATATTAAGAAAATGATAAAAGATTTTAGAAGAGATGCTGTGAACTAGTCGTGTTGAAAAGAGATTGTCTTTTGTCTTTGTTGAATGTCTTTCATGTAGTTTTTATAACATGAAGTTACAAGTTAAATAAATGTTGTTTTGTTCGTTAACGTTTTGCCTAATTTAAAGATCATTACAATTGGCGACGAGGATAAAAATGGAACGAAGGTAACAAGAATAATGTGTACAAGAAGATTAGTCTTATTATGAATAAGAAGCTATGAATAATGGAGGTTAGTAATCATGTACAGTTTTTTGAACAGTTCGATGTGGAACGTGGCAATATTCAAACATACATTGAAAGGTTTGACCAATTCTGTTTGGCAAATAATATTGCAGCAGATAAAAGAGTTTGTACATTAATTTCTGTAGCTGGCGGAAGAGTGTACGATATACTAAGCGATTTAGTGGCACCAGCAAAAGTTTCACAAAAATCATATGAAGATGTATGTTCTTTATTGCTAACCCATTTCAGGCCTAAAAGAAATGTCATAGCTGAAAGGTATAAGTTTCATTTGTTGAGACAAGAGGACGGGCAGACGTTATCTGAATTTGTAATATGTTTGAAGCATCAAGCAGCTAATTGTTCATTTGGTACGTTTCATAATGAAATGATGAGAGACCAATTAGTTTTTGGCATATGTAGCGAAGTAACAAGAAAGAAATTATTAGCTGAACCAGAGCTTGATTTTATGAAAGCAGTATCCTTATCATCAAGCATGGAAATGGTAGAGCAAGATGTGAGATTGTTTTATCAAAAAGATAAGACGGTATTCAGTAATGTACATCATCTACAAAAAGATAGAACAGTTAGTCAGCAAAGTAAGAAAGGTGCTTTTAAATGTTCAAGGTGTAATAATGTACACGAAAAGTACAAATGTCCAGCTTGGAATGTACATTGTTTTAAATGTGGATTAAAGGGTCATTTTCAGCAGTGCTGTAAGAATAAAAATAGCAATGTTATTAGGAACGAAGCTTCAACTAAGGTGAGAAATGATGTTGATACATCTATGAAGCCATTGTTGAAAAACGGCGTACATGTGGAAGTTAAACAACCTGTGTACGGTAATAAGAAAAGTAGGTTAGACTTAATGAGTCTTAATGATAATTCTAGTGACCCTTCACATGAGAATACTGTACATAAGAATCAATTATATGTACAAAAATCGGATGTTGAAATGAGTAGCTCTGGAAGTGAAGCTGATAATTGTTTAGTTAGGTTGATGTGCAATGGCAAACAGGTCCAATTCGAAGTGGATACGGGTGCAGCAGTATCTGTTTGGGATGAGGAATTCCATACAACGTATTTTAGGAAAATTCCAGTTATAAAGAGTGTTCTCACTTTACGGAATGCAGATGGGAGACCACTTCCAATTGTAGGGAGAGTTATGCTGGATGTGCAGTTAGAAAATGGAGGATTAAAAGTGCCCTTGTACATTTCCCGAAATAAATTGAAAACACCTATTTTAGGAAGGACCTGGTTGGATAAATTATGGCCAGAATGGAAATCTTGGTTTCAGTTAACGATTTCTAGGGACAGTTGTTTGCTAACAGTATCTAAGCAACTAAGTTTTACTAATCAGAAAGTTGAATACTTAATAAATAAGTACAAAGAAGTTTTTTCTGGTAATATTTGTGAGCCTATTAAGCAATTTAAAGCTACAATACCAATGAAGGAGGGAGCAGTTCCAATATTCAAGAAAGCAAACGAAGTTCCATACAGTTTACAACCGAAAGTAAAGGCTGAATTGGATAATTTTGTTCAATTGGGAGTTTTGTCACCTATTCAGTATTCTGATTGGGGTACACCTTTAGTGGTAGTAAAGAAAAATAATGGTGATCTACGGCTGTGTTCTGATTTTAAGGTAACTGTCAATACAGTAGTAGAAAAAGTAACTTATCCTTTGCCACGAGTGGATGATTTACTTAATTCTTTAGTGAATGCAGACACATATGTAGTGTTGGACCTGACCAAAGCATATCTTCAACTATTACTCGATGAGAGTGCTAAAAATTTATTGGTGCTCAATACTAATTGGGGATTGTTCACTTATAACAGGTTACCAATGGGTTTAATCTGCAGTGCACGGATTTTCCAAAGAACAATGGAACAAGTACTGTTAGATTATACATTTGCCAAATGCTACCTGGATGATTTAATTATAACAGGCCGTGGAGAAGAAGAATGTTTCAAGAACACAAAACTAGTTTTGGATAGATTGACATATTACAATATAAAAGTTAATCTCGATAAATGTCAGTTCTTCAAAAAAGAGGTAGACTATTTAGGTTACATGATATCTAGTAATGGTTTTCAACCTTTAATCAAGAATAAGACAGCAATATTGAATTGTCCAGAGCCAACAAACGTTAAAGAATTGAAGTCATATTTAGGAATGATTTCATTTTATCATAGGACCATGCCAAAGTTCGCTATGAAGATAACACATCTTTATGAATTGCTAAAGAAAGGAGCAGCGTGGTCGTGGACAGATTGACATAAAGCGGAATTTCTAGAATCCAAAGAAGCATTGCGAAAAGCCGAGATATTAACTCCATACAATCCAGATCAAGATATTGTATTGATTGTAGATGGAAGTGGTGTAGGAGTTGGGGCTCAGTTGTGTAATAAGATTGGGGGTGAATTGAAAACAATTGCTTGCACTTCGGCGACACTAGCGCCTTCAGAGAGAAATTACAGCCAATTTGAAAGGGAAGCGTTAGCTTTAGTGACGGGCATTAAGAAATTTCATAAATATCTTTATGGAAAGCATTTCATAGTCTATAGTGATTCTTTACCTGTAAAATATATTTTTGGCGAGGCAGCAGCAATTCCATCGTTAGCATGTTCACGTTTACAGAGATGGGCCTTGTTATTATCACAATAATCTTACAAAATTGTTTACACAAAACGTGTAGATGTAGCAGATTTTTTATCTAGATTGCCAATAGAGGAAGACACAGGGGATGCTGAGGAATCTTTAAATTATATTGACACCTTCGAAATTGAACCTCTATTGTTAGATAACATAGTAAAGAAGACGAAAGAAGATGACATTTTACAAAAAGTTGAACAATGGGTTGATGTTGGGTGGCCTAATTCACTTCCTAAAGAGTTTCAAAATACTGTGATCTTACATTATTACAGAAGGAAGAATGAAATAACCATGAACAAAGGATGCCTTATATGGGGAAGACGTATAATAATTCCTAAAGAATGCAGGGAAACAGTGTTGAAGCTCTTACATGCAGAACATGTAGGTACACCTAAAATGAAGATGATGGCTAGAGATTTCTACTGGTGGCCTTTAATGGACGAGGATCTTGAAAGGTTGGGAAATCAATGTGTAGAATGCAATAGTTTTCAAAGAAGTACATCCAAAAACGAATATGTCGGATGGAAACAAACAGATATTCCTTTTGAAAGAATACATGTTGATTTGGCAAATAATATTGCAGCAGATAAAAGATTTTGTACATTAATTTCTGTAGCTGGCGGAAGAGTGTACGATATACTAAGCAATTTAGTGGCACCAGCAAAAGTTTCACAAAAATCATATGAAGATTTATGTTCTTTATTGCTAACCCATTTCAGGCCTAAAAGAAATGTCATAGCTGAAAGGTATAAGTTTCATTTGTTGAGACAAGAGGAAGGGCAGACGTTATCTGAATTTGTAATATTTTTGAAGCATCAAGCAGCTAATTGTTCATTTGGTACGTTTCTTAATGAAATGATGAGAGACCAATTAGTTTTTGGCATACGTAGCGAAGTAACAAGAAATAAATTATTAGCTGAACCAGAGCTTGATTTTATGAAAGCAGTATCCTTATCATCAAGCATGGAAATGGTAGAGCAAGATGTGAGATTGTTTTATCAAAAAGATAAGACGGTATTCAGTAATGTACATCATGTACAAAAAGACAGAACAGTTAGTCAGCAAAGTAAGAAAGGTGCTTTTAAATGTTCAAGGTGTAATAATGTACACGAAAAGTACAAATGTCCGGCTTGGAATGTACATTGTTTTAAATGTGGATTAAAAGGTCATTTTCAGCAGTGCTGTAAGAATAAAAATAGCAATGTTATTAGGAACGAAGCTTCAACTAAGGTGAGACATGATGTTGATACATCTATGAAGCCTTTGTTGTTAAACGGCGTACATGTGGAAATTAAACAACCTGTGTACGGTAATAAGAAAAGTAGGTTAGACTTAATGAGTCTTAATGAGAATTCAAGTGACCCTTCACATGAGAATAATGTACATAAGAATCAATTATATGTACAAAAATCGGATGTTGAAATGAGTAGCTCTGGAAGTGAAGCTGATAATTGTTTAGTTAGGTTGATGTGCAATGGCAAACAGGTCCAATTCGAAGTGGATACGGGTGCAGCAGTATCTGTTTGGGATGAGGAATTCCATACAACGAATTTTAGGAACATTCCAGTTATAAAGAGTGTTCTCAGTTTACGGAATGCAGATGGGAGACCACTACCAATAGTTGGGAGAGTTATGCTGGATGTGCAGTTAGAAAATGGAGGATTAAAAATGCCCTTGTACATTTCCCGAAATAATTGAAAACACCTATTTTAGGAAGGACCTGGTTGGATAAATTATGGCCCGAATGGAAATCTTGGTTTCAGTTATCGATTTCTAGGGACAGTTGTTTGTTAACAGTATTTAAGCAACCAAGTGTGACTAATCAGAAAGTTGAATACTTAATAAATAAGTACAAAGAAGTTTTTTCTGGTAATATTTGTTAGCCTATTAAGCAATTTAAAGCTACAATACCAATCAAGGAGGGAGCAGTTCCAATATTCAAGAAAGCATAGGAAGTTCCATACGGTTTACAACCGAAAGTAAAGGCTGAATTGGATAATTTTGTTCAATTGGGAGTTTTGTCACCTATTGAATATTCTGATTGGGGTACACCTTTAGTGGTAGTAAAGAAAAATAATGGTGATCTACGGCTGTGTTCTGATTTTAAGGTAACCGTCAATAAAGTGGTAGAAAAAGTAACTTATCCTTTGCCACGAGTGGATGATTTACTTAATTCTTTAGTGAATGCAGACACATATGTAGTGTTGGACCTGACCAAAGCATATCTTCAACTATTACTCGATGAGAGTGCTAAAAAGTTATTGGTTCTCAATACTAAATGGGAGATTGTAATGATCTTCAATTAGGCAAAACGTTAACGAACAAAACAACATTTATTTTAAATTATAACTTCATGTTATATAAACTACATGAAATACTGAAAGACATTCAACAAAGACAAAAGACAATCTCTCTCCAACTCGACTTGTTCACAGTATGTCTTCTACAATCTTTTATATTTTCCTTAACTTCTATCATAAAGGTTCAAAAATATTTTTGTATAGGTTGCTTTGACATGGAATGACCCTGCTGACTTCTCATTCTTATATTCACACTACCGTCTCGATTCTCGTGTGTTTTGCAATGCAATTGGAATGAAAAACTATATATCGAGTTCTTAAATTTTCTCCAGTCCGAGTAAATGTATATTTTGACTTTTTCCATGCCCGTTAATCAAGGGTGCACAAAGAAAATAATGTAACCGTAACGTGATTTAAAACTATGAAAAGTAAATTAATTTTTGAGCATCACATTAGACAGTTAGCAAGGTCAACAAAGTTCATGTTTCTACTTTTTAAGAGCACTATTAGTTAGGTACGTTATCATTGGCGTGTTTTATCGCCAAAAACTATTAGAACGTATTTATTTTAACTGACAAAGAATGAAATAATCCTCTCTTTATGAATTCATTTGTAATTTCCTACTCCGTTTGCCACTGTGTCAGTCCCTAAATGAAGAATTCATGTAGAATTTAATAGCACAAGAAGCAACCTCCCGTCGTCTTACTTGTGACTCAATTATGACGTCAGCATCACTGGATGACGTAGGCTTCGGGGCCGATCTTTTACGTCGGCTACGCTATCATCACAGCGACGTCACCGTTGTTAGATTTGTACACGCTCTTCCCCGATTTAATATAGTGACGTTAGAAATTTCGATCAATCAGATCACGGTCCCTGCTGACGTAACCATGGTTAGGTTTGTACATGCTCTTCCCCGCTATAACTAGAGTGACGTCAGAAATTTCTACCAATCAGATCACGTTCCAAGCTTACGTCACCATGGTTAGGTTTACTCATGCTCTACCCCGCTATGACGACAGCGACGCCAGAAATTTCGACGAATCAGATCACGTTCGCAGCTGACGTCACCATGGTTAGGTTTACTCATGCTCTACCCCACTATGACCTCAGTGACAAAAATCGACCAATCAGATCCATGTTCCCAACTGCCTCCCTTCTACTACCCAGTTTATTATTATGAAAATAGACAATAATATGTTGAATATTTGTAAAATATTAGGGCTCATACACGCACAAGCGAACTTATACACTTGTTTCCCTTCATCCAATACAACATGCACGCATCTTTGAGGAACCACATCTATAACATGATTGCGGCCACAATGTGGCCGAAGGTCAAGCATACATGCATACGAGCGTACAATACGTGGACAAAGTCCACGTCGAAATTGCGCGATTATATGTTTGTGTGTGTGTGTATCTTTAAACACCTTTCTTAATGGGACCAAAAAAAATGTTGGGACTTTTTGCCGGTCCCAATAAGGAAAAGGCCATTGCGAGACTCCTGAGACCCCTTTCGACATGTACGCGAAGTATTTCGAAGGTACCAAAAAGTTCATATTTGTTGCATTAGTGTTTTTACGGGTGTGTTACACACTGCCACCTGCTGGTGAAAGCTGGTACCTTCAAGGCTGTGTAAAACTGTGGTGTTTAATCGCATCCCTTGGTACCGTGAAGTGTGGGTGTGTAAAATCTTGGATCTATTTCGCATGTATTGGTACCGAACATCGCAGGGGGTTGAGAGGCAAGGAAAGGTTCGTTCGGCGGCCGCCGGGCTTCCCCGCTCGCCTGGCCGTCCTGTTGCTCCCGAGCTGTCAATGTTGCCAACTTAAAACTTTGGAACCAAATCTTTTCTTCTATTATACTTTATTCCTATACTCGAACAATACTCTACAAATGTGACTTTTGTATGTCCCATAACAAATTATCAGTTGGTTTTAATATAACACTAGTAAATGCACTATAAATGCATTTCTAAAGCACATTTTCTTCCATTGCCAAGAAACAAATAGCAGAGTTTACAGACTTTATTGGTAACATCTCGTTACTTGTTTCGGTCATGCTGAAGAAAAATGAATTGATGACGAAATAATAATAATAATATTTTTTTAAAGAAATAAGATTGGAGATTTCTGTTCAAAAGTGACAACCGACGGGGCAATAGGGGTGGGGGGTTATATCGAAGTGACAAGTGACACAGGTACCTTGGTCTATATGCAAGTCTTCTCATATCCGCCAACAACACACCAAGACGACATGATGCATAACATTCATGGAACTTTCAGACCGAAGTGGAAGGCGACAAGTGACACGTATCGCTTTGAGACAATTGCAACACTAATGAATTCAACATTTCGAAACAAAGCAATGTGACAAGTTGCACGTCTCGCTTATTGCTTCCGTGTTGCACAGAATGGGCAGTTTTCTAAATATCGTGAATTATGTCGCATCGGTCTGGTGTTCGGGCTTTCGCATTTTAATGATTTGTGATAGACTAAAGTGATCCGTGTGTCTTGTAACTTGTCACTTCGATGTGAACCTTAATTGTCACTTGCCGCCGTTATGTGATACTTGTTCCCTGTAGCTTCGGTTTGAAGTCTCTCCGTAAGAAACCATTCAACGCGTGGGCACGACCCCAGACGGGAGAAACACGGCAACGCTCATTGCGAGAAACACGTAAGCGACACATAATGTTTGTCTTGTGCAATTGGTTCGAAAACGACGTACGGGTCCCGGGTTCGAATCCTGGCCTGGGCATAGATGTTTGTGAGTGTTTATTCATCAATTTCATCATGTCATCAGTCATCCCCATCTTCGCAAATTAACCAAAAGTGGCATAAAAAGCGAAGTAAAATATAGCAAAATGGTAATGGTTCGAATATTTCATTTATATTTTATCGAATATTTCATATATATAAACGCTCATATTAAGAATAACAGTGTGTACAAACTAAGGGGTTCATACCGAAGTAACAAGCAACACGCACCTCTTAAGAATATAAGCAAGCATTCAGTGCAGCTGCGCTACCAGAAGATGCCACCAGATTAGAACGACGCAATGTGACTCGACATGTGCACCTTGTCATGTCACTTCGAAACGTCACATATACTTTTGAGTGTTTGTTTCCAAGTTATATGCTTCGCTTCTCACTTTGGTCTGGAAGCTCCCTAAACTCGTACAGGATTCGAACACAGAATCCCTAGTGTAGAGCACGGAGACAAGTGTTCATACGTCTAAAAGCTAACTGCTTGCTCTGAGTCCTTAACTTTAATGTAGTTCTTTTTCTAACTACCGTGTTTGGCAACACTGTTGTTTTATGCGATCCACCTCTGCGGCCACTGCGCCGTGCATGAGTTTTTTTGCTACGTTGCCACACTTTTTGGCGTCTTCACTTCCCGCCCTCTCTGCTTAAAGTGCGACTTGAAAAGTTGAGAAGCTGCCCACCTGACAACGACGCGGGGGAACACAAGTACGCTCCCCTCTTGCAGAAAACTATCACCGCGACTTGCCAAGCTGCCTGTGTTCTGTTATCACGTTCATTTATCTCTCCATTGCGTATCAGCTTCACAAAGTAGGAAACCCATCATTTCGTATGTTGAAGTTGATACAATTCCATTTAAGTTACATTCTGTGTCCTGCTCTTGTTGTCGTGTTGTTTATGTGCGTGTATTCAAGAGAAAATATAAATAGATAACATACAAATTCTTACGCACGGATATTCGAATTATTATATGCGTATCATCCTTAATGCACATTCTTACTTACATAAAACAACAGAGAGGACAATGAAATAAGGGTATATTTGCTAATGTTCTACAACAGACAACTTTGGGGAAAGGGGAAAACCTCGAGTAGAAAACATTGATTTTATTCCTTTATGATAAATAATGCCTGGAAACTACACATGTACTTACCATCTACGATCATAAAGAAAATATTAATTCCATTAATTTTAAAATGACAAGGTAAAAAAAAACTATATAAATACTCTTCCCGTTTCTAAACGTGAATAATATGTAGATGTTTATTTGATTGAGATTAAAATAAATTATGTAATAAAATAAAGGGCCAACAAAAAATTCAGTTTTAGTAAAAGGAAGCGTGTTCATTTCCTTAGTGTGGCTTTATTGAGACAATATTTACGAAGTTACACGAACAAGTGTACTTAGGGGAACAGCGAAGCCCTAGGCAGAGGTTATGCCATTAAAATGTGTGTGGGCGAGTGCTACAAAAGGTAAAGTTCTTTCTTGTGCATCTTACGGTGCTACCTTTCAAGCAGAAGATATGGCTCCACACATTCTCGATCACGGCCGTACTGCGGGTGATATTGTCAACAGCACGCTGCGTTGAAGTGATAGTAAAAAATGAAAGCTATGTAGTTAAACTTCCCCTTAAAACGGTATATGCGGTGGAGCCATATAGTGGTTCGGAACCCACTTTAAACTGTGGGTCCAGTCCCGATTAGCCTAACTGTGCATAAAGTGGAATTAAAACACCAAATCAATCGATCAATCAATCAATGCGTATATGTTTTCATTTAGTAAATTCGACTCTATTGTAGCTGCCGGCCCTCATGGCGGAGTGGTTCGCACATCGCGCTACGTCACCAGGGGTACCGGGTTGGAATCCCGGCGTGAGCCATCACACCTGAGCGTGGATGCTTGTGAGTGCAGATTCATCAATTTCATCATATCATCACTCATCCCCATTTTCGCAAATTAGCCAAAAGTGGCACAAAAAGCGAAGTAAAATAAAGCAAATCAATCGGTCAATCTATTGCAGCTGACCTTCGTGGCGGAAAGGTTAGCACAGCGCATTACGACGCTACTTGGGTGTTCCTTTGTGGGCGCTCTTCATCAATTTCATCGTATCATTACTCATCCCATCGTTTCGTCTGGACAAAAGAGAAAGAAAAGCGACGCTAAATAATAATATTCAAATCAAATCAACTGTATTGTATTCATTTTTTTTTTTTTACCTTCCGGTCTGCATGAAGGAGTAGCTACGAAGCCAGAAGCCCTAATTTAGAATCCTTAGTAAGGCACAGATATACCATTGTGTTCGTTCTTTCATTTATTTCTGCATTCCACCATTAATGCTCATTAACGATTAACCGAAGAAAAGCATTTCAGATTAACGTTAAAGGCTATACGTTGCATTTTTCTGTCGCTTCCTTAATGTTTACCATTTCACTATCCTAGGGTATAATTTTAGTTAAGCAACGTAAGGAATATTTACATTCGAGGCAATCCAAGGCATGGGAATGGATAATAAATTCAAAATACCGTCTTTCGAAGCGTCACATATATTTTATGCAGTTGTGTTTGTACGTTGAGCATTTTATTGTTAGTTGATTTAGTTTATTTAACGTCGCATTTCCACCATTTCTGGCTAATTGCGAGGATGCAAATGAATGTTAGAAATGGATGAAGGGACAAACATATAACGCAAACCCCACAGAGGATTATACTGATTGTGAATCCAAGCGCTAGAACCTCCTTCGTCTGCACAATGCAGTCGAGGTTGTACTACGTGGAAGAGAGGTTGACATTTGGATGTATTGAACATTTTATTGTATTATAATTGTCAGATATACAATGTTACAAAGTAACACACTGTATCTAGGAAACTGTAATATATCAAGAGACAGCCACTCGGGATCAAAGGATCATAAAATATTCTGACAGCACTAAACTTAACTCTCCTAAGCAATTAGCATGTTTAATTTTTACAATTAGAATTCTAAACAGTGGCGACGATTAGGGGGAGCGAGGGAGGCTGTTGTCCCCTTATTTATGCCACTTTTGCCCTCACACTATGCTAAATCTTATGCACCAAAGTAAACTGTCTTTGCCCCCCCGCCCAGTTTTGGAACCCAATCGCCGCCACTGATTCTAATGACAATTCTACGTTGTTAGGTTAGGAGAGGAGATTTAGGGCTCTTAACAACCAATTTTCGCTTCGTGTGCACGTCGCATTGCACCACGTTCTCCGCTCTCTTGTCACTGCTGTGTGCCGTATTCTATGACATTCTGATATTGTCCTCGGATTTCTTACAACTTTTCTTTCAATCCTCGATTTTTATTGCATACAACAATGTGTACAATATTCGCGATGACAACTTGCCTACTGCTGCATTTGCAAACTGGAAGTAACAAAATGCAACTAATTTTTACTGCTGTAATCTAATTTTGTATTGGTATAATTGTTACTTTCCCTTGCTCATCCCTACTCTTCGCGGCCTCTTGTCCGGACTTCGAGGCGCCAATCATTCCTCTCATGCTTGTTTCCCTCTGAAGTTCAAATGCTATGGAAGAATAAAGCTTTGAATTCAAAGCATTTAGAAGGAAAACGTTTAAGTAAATTTTGTATTTTATTCTAACGATATTAATATAAATAAATAAACTACATAAACATGTGTAGAATAAGTGAATTATTTTAGATAAACAAGTTACTTTTCCTGGATATTCAGGTAAAGAACTAAAGAGTTGTTGCAAGTCACTACCGTCAACATATTATGCGCCGCTCATTGTTGTGTTTTCTACCCTATGGCTACACCGAACAACCGATTGGGAATTTTAGGTTTAAAATGAAAGCCTTAACCTCCAAAAGTATCATATTAATATGAATGATTAATCTTAGAAAATGAATAAAACTCTTCAACAAAGTTTTAAACTATATAATTGTAGTTCTAAAAACCTACCGATTAAATTCTATTCTTACACAAATATCCATACTTTGCAACATATTTTTATAGAAAGAAATCACGGCTTTTCAACAACACTTTTAAGTCAGTTAAAACATAATGATATTTTCAATCACTTATTGACGCATAGTCGTAACGTAATTTCCTAAGAAATATTGTGTGAAAAGATTAATTCCCCCACTTCTAAAGGTTCGACACTGTGGAAGAGTGCGTTGAGTGACCGTACACTCCGAGTTCGAGTCCCGTCAGCCTGGACGAGACTGTTTTTTGTGAGTGTCTCTTCATCCATTTAACATAATCGTGATCCATCGTCGTGAATAGTCAAAAGTGGAAGAAAAGCGACGTAAAATAAATATGAAATACAAATGACTTCTAAACAACACTGGCCTGGAAGACGACAAAGCTTCGTATTGTCCATAAACTCCACAAATTAATCTCGCTGTCCATCACCTCTCCCCCCACTTCCCTTTTAAACAGGGGATCATTTGGTGAGGTTATAACTGTACAAATATAAGACATAAAATAGAACAAAGTTAGTTTCAGCGGTGACCAGTGGCAGAGCAGCAGCTCCCTCAATGCAGGGAAGGGGGAGGCTAGGGACCTGGAAATGTTTTCTATCCCTTCAAATATTGGATAACTTCAGATACATATTTTTTTACGCTAACAAACCGGTCTAAATTGTCCGTTTTAACCCTAAATTGAGTGAAGTAAATTTCCTCGGTCGGTTCACAATGAGAGCTTTCCTTCATATTGAGTATATATGTTCTAAAATTTTACTTTCGACAGAAGCAAAAGTTTAATGGTGTGTAAAGGGTGTGTCGAATTGTGTTGTTCTCTTTGGCGTAGAATTCTCAACCTACGGCTCTATGAATGCACAAATTTTAAACAATATTCACTGTACAACTTCCATAACTGAATGTAATGTATTCGCTATATGTTATACGTCTAATAATAATAATAATAAATGCATGTCAACTGAATCAAGTCTTTCTCGGTATTAAGTGCCTTCGATCCCCAATAAATCTTAAATATCGATCTTTATGTGTGAGACGAGAACAAAAAATGCAGCTTTTTATGTGTTTTTCAAACTATGCTCACTTCGACATTCTGTAATTAAAAAACGTGTGGTCCAATCGTGACGAAATTTAAATACGTAGCTCTATTGGTTAATTTTTAATTGGAGTTCAAACTCGAGTCTCCATAATGTTTAACCCGACTGTAGAAAATCATTCGCTCTCAGGCCATATGACCTGAAAGCAGAGAAAACAGGAATGGCATAGTCTCCCTTCTTTCCGTACTTTCAAGCGGCAACCCTTGAATCAGCCAAGAACGGCGTCACCAACCCCCTCCCCTCCCTTGACGTCCTCTCGCACTCAAGCAAGAAGCACAGCGTCGGAGATCCAATTGCTTACATGGGCCAATGTTGAGGGTGTCAAACAATTACCAAAATTCTCGTTTGAAAGATTGCATTAATACTTTTTCACAATTTTCCGCGAAGTTTAGCTAAATCTAAGGAATAAAAACGATAATATGGAGTCATGGACATCGTGTTTGTACCTTCATAATTTTATCATTCCACCTCATTGTCTCGATTCAATCACGAAATAGACCAAACAAAGAAAATAAAATAAATAAAATAGAAATAGCTATGTAGGGAACATTTTAATTGAGTAGGTCGCCAATTCGTTCAAAATAATGTGACGTGTAGAAACGTTTATATTACAATCGAAGCAAGCAAGAAATATTTTTTTTCAAAATTGAGGGAAAAACCGGCAATTTTGACCAAATATTTAGTCTAAAATTTCTACTAAAGTAAAAAGTTGTTAACCGTAAGTGGCTGCTGGGAGCTCAGAATGTAATCTTGATTTATTTGGGAGATGCAGAAAGTGCCTCGTCTGACCACCCACTTCCTCCAAGCACAAAGTGTACCTGTATAAAATGAGTTGGCATAATAGTCCTTCCATTAATACTGGCCATGGTTTGATTGCACATATCTCTCAGACATCTGTATTTAAACTGACTTGCAAAAGCGTTTTAGCATGATTTTTCTTTTACATTTGTTGAACAAAGAAAACTGGGAAACATTGTTAACTTTTCGACCATTTCTTACATTAAGCTTTTGATTCCCAAGGCCATTTTCACATGTAACCCCCTTGGTCCCGATCCGATTTTGAGTAAAATGTAGAGTTTCAATTAAATGAGTGTAGATCGGAGGCTAATTGCCCCTAGAGAGATGAGTGATATCTCGTTGTATGTGGAATGAACCAGAGATTCAGACTATATGAAATTTATGCAAATTCGGCGTATATGTGGCGATTAACCCGATAGGTGGAAAATGGGTTTGTAAAATAGAAATACACTGGAACTCTTAGTTTAGTGTTGACATTGGAAATTGTAAGCACAAACATTCGTGTATTAGACGACCAAGATTTGAAATGTATGCTACTTTTCGAAGAATTCAATTGCCACTTTTTGCACAGAAAGGCTATTCGAGACTGAACCTACAGTCTTAAGTGGAATCCGCACCACTGTACACGTGTCCCCACCGGTATCAAACCCACGACCCCTTGACGCAATCGTTTTCGAATACCACAGCAAAACGTCCTTTTTCTATATACAGTCAACGGGAAACATTATAGCAGGCAAAATATCCATAGTTTTTCCATTATTTACTTTCCCAGGCAGGGCTTTTTTAAGAAGCTGTATTATTATTATTTTTATATATTATTTGAAGTAGGGTTACACTTAAGCCTACAGTATTTTTATACGGGAAATCACATTGAGGAACACAGAATTAATTAACATAATGATTAGCAATTTGTCAATTTTCACATTTGCCTTCGATTGTGCGCGCAACACAGGAATTCTGCTTTTATCGCAAGTTACACAGGAAGAGCGAGAGAAACCTGCGAAGTGGTTCTACAGATAACATCTAAAATCAACAGCCAGTGGTTTCCCCCCATCCCTTGTCTGCGAGGGCGAGGGACTTAGTGGGCATGGTTGCCACTGCCTCAGATACACATGCAGGTCGTGTGGGAAGAGAGAGAACTAAGAACGCCCCCTCCCGTGTTCTCTCTGCATTGCTTCACGAAACGTATAACAGAAATATTCTCAATTTAAACTGTGTAAACCAACTTTATGCTTTAATGTTGAAAAAATAACGTTATTTAAAATCAGCGAAGTTAAGCATAAAAGATGAAGGTCTGGCAACCTTAGATACCGATAGAAGAGAAGCAAGATCGCCTGGTTGTCCTGTCTCTTGGTTGCAACCTCCTACATTGCAAACGCAAGCTGCAGAAAATGCAAGCTCTTCGGGAAAAAGTTTAGAAAACACTTTTTTTTTTATAATCAATCAGTCTACAAACCGAAGGCAATAGTAATTGAATAGAATGGTCATATTTCCATACAACAACTTTACTTTTTACTCTACATTTTTTTTTGTCTGAGAGCGTACCTGTGGTGGTGGTGGGGGTGTCTGTATACTCCCCTAATACATGAGCAATATTCAAAAAACTTAAATACAGTATTCATTCATTCATTCATTCATTCATTCAGTATAGGTTATATACGCGTGACTTACAAAGTACAAAATTACCTCGCATATAATTTTGAAAAAATATAAATATGCTGACCAAGGCAGTAATTTATTTTATTAAAAGCATAAACTAAACGTAACGTTTCAACCTTCTAGCAAGGTCTTCATCAGACTCTGTATCAAGTACAAAAGTAACAAGATACCAAAAACAGGGCATTATATACAAAGTGTATATAATTTTGTGTATATAATGCCCTGTTTTTGGTATCTTGTTACTTTTGTACTTCATACAGAGTCTGATGAAGACCTTGCTAGAAGGTTGAAACGTTACGTTTAGTTTATGCTTTTAATAAAATAAATTACTGCCTTGGTCAGCATATTTATATTTTTTCATAATAATGGAAACAAGGCTTAATGGTGTTATAATATAATTTTGGTGTGGATTTGTCACATTTTACATTGTTATAACAATTTTCTTCTGCGATAAACAAGTGCTTAGCTTTCCTTAAGCTGTCATTGAATATAAGTCAACTAAGGGGAAAACCGAAATCCTCAGCATTGTACCAACTTATGACACTGGCGACACCACACAAAATTAGATAAACTTCATAATAAAACGACCACGTACTCTAAACCAAACCAATGCAATGCTCAGGTTATAATACCAATAATATGGCTACCGTTCCAAGTTTTTTTTTTTGTGAAAGTATTGTGGATTGTGTGGATTAGTACGAGGTGAAGGTAACTAATTTGTACCGTCTGGTTAACCACGACGCGGATATGAGAGGGCGTGCAGAACGGTAGAAACGGGATGTTTCCTGCAAGTTATCTAAGGTTCTGGTCACATGATCGTCTGCAATAAGTGAGAAATAATTCCAAAGGGCGGAATCACAGCCTGATTTCCTGAAATTGCTGTTCTCTGCTTGCTTTCCTATACTCAATAACATGCAACTCACTATCACTAGAATTCACGAATGTTGAAGAAAAGAAGATTTAAATAAGATAATGCATTTTGCCATCCCAAACTCGTGCACCCGAAGTTCCGTACTGAGAAGTTAACTTTAGGTCCAGCGCTGAGTATCTGAACGTAAAACTAAAATTACAGTCAAAATAAATTCATTAAATGAAGGGCTCGGGTGTAAAACATGGTAAGTGACATCTTACCATGTACATCTTACACGTACAATCTTACAAAAATGATCAAAATGTCACAAACAGTTCAATCTGTTCTTTATACTTGATTTTTTGTGATTTTCTTGCCACCTGAAGTGAAATGAAGGAAGGTTTTTTTACCGTAACACTGGATTGCTCAATATCCCTCGAAACGATCTCCTCTCAGCGGATGATAGTGCATGAGAACTATTGGGAGTGGAGAGGTCCAAGGGCAAGGTGCAACGGGGGTATTTCCCCAACAATCTCTCTTTCAAAAGATCATTAACAGATCTGCAGCAATAGCAACGTATTCACAATTAAAGTGAAACAAGAAAGTACAATAAATATAAGAATGAAACGTAATTGATTTATATTAATAGAAAAACTAAACACAATGTTTCACATCCGTGGCGAAGTGGTTAGCATAGCGTGCTACGATACCTTAGGTTCCGGGTTCGAATCCCGGCCTGGGCATGGGTATTTGTGAGTGTCCCTTCATCGGTTTCATTGTTTATCAGCCATTTCAATCTTCGCGATTAGCCAAAAGTGGCAGAAAAGCGAAGAAAAATAAACCAATTCAATCAATCAATCTTTCAGCTGTTCCATAATAAAACAATTTCAACAATTTTGAAACTAATTGACATCTTTAACCAATTAGTAAGGAAATCAGTTTGCAACTTGATGCAAATCTGATATTTATAAATGTAAAAAGATAATTGCTTTAAATGTATTTAATAATGTTATTTTTAAATATTTAGTGATTTTGTAATTAGTAATGTTGTATTTAATTACGTATACATATTAGAGCGCACGTGCGTGTAGATTAAGATCTTTCCCCCCTCAAACAGTGATTTCACACCATGTACACGAAGCAAATAGAAGAAGAGTCAGTATTGATTGATTGATTTGGTGTTTTAAGTCCACTTTATGCACAGTAAGCCTAATCGGAACTGGACCTACAGTTTAAAGTGGGATCCAAACCACTATGTGCCTCCAGCGGGCATCGAACCCGGTACCCCTTTATTACAATGCGACGACGAAGAGTCAATATGATGATGTTACACCCATATTCTGCCTACCGTTTCAAAGATACGGGCGTCCCTAATTGTTTCATGCCCAACTCTGTCGCTTTGTAATCAAGGGATTCCGAGATCGAACCCTCATGCCTGCTTGGGGTAGATTGATCAGAGGCTCGAATCCCACTTTAAACTGTAGGTCCTTCCCGATTAGCCTGTCATGCAAAACGTGGACTCAAAACAAAGTTAAACCACAGATGAATGTGGTTTGACCAAAGTTTTGCTTTGACACGTAGGCTATATTAAACGATGATTAAACCCCCACCCTTCACTCATCCGTTTTGCTTTGTAGTTCGCATGTATTGACTTCAATTATATCCTACTTAAGTGGATGATGGACCAAGTTTGATGGACAGATGTTACCAACGATGGTAAAAACGAAGTACGTAGTGACTTGCAGCTAATGCAAACGCAATTTTGCGTCTGTAGGTTTTCCGACCGGGGGATGAGACTTCCTGGCGCCATTCTTTACCCCGCTGACGCTGCCAACAAGGGAGGCCAGGAAGCAAGTTGCACAGCATTAGCTATCGCCTGTGGCGTTCTGAAAGCCCACTGTGGAAAATAAAGGAACCCACCAAAGAGTGTTTTCTTTTTACTTTGTACAGTCAACAGCAAATAAATGGTAGGCAAATTGTCCATTGCTATCTTCATTACTTTTTATTCTATATCCTGTGCTGTTTTAAGGAATCACACCATGTTGGTTCGAAGCAGGCATTGCCCTCTTCATATGACGTCATTATTTCATTTCAGTATCATCACATTGTGTAATACAGATTGAATGAAAATGGTGGTGGACAATTCGCCTACTGTTTCTTTCGCCGCTGAGTGTACAGCAGAACTGTTAAATACATTTATAAAATGATCAGAAAATATTTTAACTTTAGATCAATTCGTCTTTTCTTAAAAAAAAATCAGCCTGAGGCTATCCAACTACTCTTCTTTAGCCAACAAATTTAAAGACGTTAAAAGCATGAAGCTTGTACAAAATTATGTAACGAGATTGCTAATTTAAAGCAAGTATATATGATAAAATATTTTGAGACTCTTTTTAATGAACACAAAGCAATGTCCATTTTCTGCAGCGACCAGTTTATTCGTCCAAGAAACTTATGTAAGTTAATTAGATAACTAACCACTTCTACTCGTTCCTTTGGGCCGGCGCCAGAAGGCAGAGTGGTTAGCACATCGCGCTAGGACGCCAGGGGTCCCGGATTCGAATCTAGACCTGGGCATGGAAGTTTGTGAGTGTGCATTCATCAATTTCATCATGTTATCACTCATCCTCATCTTCGCAAATTAGCCAAAAGTGGCACAAGAAGCGAAGTAAAGTAATGCAATTTAATTAATCAATCGTTCCTTTGGGACAGTTAGGAGATTCAGTTGAGACGCGATTGAGTAATGTGGAACGGCTTCACCCCTAAATAAAACCGAGACGCAGTACGATAATATTTTCTTTCGCCCTTCTTTCGCTTAGATGTTCGACTGTGCATTATGGCAATTGCCAGTGAGTCACTGATAAAGTAAGAACATAAATGTGAAGGATAATGGCAGGTTGACGTTTGAATATACAAAATTATTGCTTTGGAGTACCTAAATGTAAAATCGTCGCGATTAAGAAAACAGGAAGAAAAGCCACGTAAAATATACAGTGCGTTCAATTTAAAATTGAACCCACCGGAAAAGCATCATGAGAGTAAGTATTAATTTCCTTGCCTCTTCGTTCCACACCAAGCTACGTGACTATTCAGCCGTCGTGTTACCATTACAAACAAAAAACATGCATTGCGTTAGGTATTCGTAAATTGGCGGACTGCGGTAGAATTTTAAATTGAACGAGCTGTAAATAACAGAGTATAAATAGTTGTTTATTAACTTTGGATATTCCTTTTATGTTGCTTACGAATTTAGAAACGGTACCTGAATACTTTCTTCCGAAAGAAGCACTGCACAGGCACACAGCCTCCACATGTGTGCATATGTATAAATGTGTGATTAGAAAATAAATATGAATGATAAGAAACGTGATACTTTTTAAAGATGGTGGAGTTATTGATTTACCGTTACTTGAAAATACCAGAATCTCAGGTATTGACAACACCGAAATATCGATATATCGAAACGGTACCTTCGCTATTTTCCGGTACTTTCTGCATCTTCGATGTAACCGGTATTTCGAGATATTGAACCCCGGTATCTAAAACTCACTCTATACTCGTAATATTCTGAGACTGACACTTGCAAGGTATAAGTTTACTCTCCAGCACTTGAAATGAGAAGGGAAAGGAAAGGGGGGGGGGGATTTCTCGCATTAATAAGCAAAGATGAAGACATGGGACTGGATCGCAACTCTGCCATTGATTGCAACAACTAGGGTGATGTTTTAGCCCTAAATGAGTATCACCTCACCTCACGTCACGAAGTCTACGGTGTGTCACTTCGCGAGGTTTTCTTTCTCCTGATAGGAGAGGGAGCTCCTTTTTTAGTTTTACCGTGCGACGGGGAAAACGAGCCAACATCTGGGCAAAGCATATCAAGCTGTTGATCACGTGGCCTCGGGTTAGAATCTCGACCGTCCCCCAAACTTTACGTTGCAGAGAAACGAATGGCAAACGCGGTAGCAAGAGAACCAACAAAACGCACGCATTCATGTAATAAAAATATTTTCATCTAAAACGTTGTTAAATGTTTAAAAACTCATACTTGACTGATCGAAATCAAATTATTTCAAGTATGGGGTCGACTTCTCACATGATCACTCTTTTGGTTTGCCTCTAATTGTGGTCATCCATTCTTAACTTACTTATTTCATTATTCCATTGATTTTGAAGTGGAGATGAGTGGAGTGTCAGGAAATTTCGTTAGAGAAAGCAGTTGCGGGGACAAGGACTCAAACCAGCGACCCTTGGCGTCGTAGCGCGCTGTGCTAGCCACTCCGCCACGGAGGCCGGTTGCTGAAACCATCGATAGACGGGATCCGTTATCTGTACTCGAAAATATGGCCTCTAAATATCGATATACTGAGAAACGACATTTTCGGTATCTTCGGTAACCAACATAAAGTACTCTCTTTAATGGTGACATTCATTTATAACGTTATTCCCTACGAGAATATTTGTGCGCGTCTGTATTTATTTGCTCTCATCTACCAACCACTTCGACTCATTGTTATCTTTGCGATAGAGACGGCCGAAACACGCCCGCTCTAAATTGCAATTGATTTTGTAATGTTCAAAATGTTATAAAAATAAATTTAACTATATCCATGTCTATAAGTAGTAGTCAATATGTGCCTTTGACGCCAACCCTGATTTTTCGATCCCTCAGAAAATCGCATGGAAACCTCAAAATCTCACTTTCTCTCCACGTTCCGCGCCTCATTTATTGCGCTGACTATGTTTCACGGCGCAGAAAAGCCGGTACGAGTAAATTCACTTTCTCATCCTTGAAGTACGAATGCACCTAATTTTTTTCCAACTCCCGAGGACCAAAAGGTTTATATATATCGTGACCTTTGTAAACATCTCTCTCTCGGGAAAAACGATGTGCCACACACGCGCGTATGCCTCTCATTATTTTTTCCGTATTGAGACGCAAGCAAACAAACAAAAAAATAATAATTTTTTTTTTTTTTTAAGGATCCCCTGGCCCCTATATATAACCTCGCCAGGGGTGCGTGGTGCCCAACCAAAAAAAAGTAAAAGGTTCTCTAACGGCTGCGGTTATAGATTACCACACCTCTATAGAGTTTCACGTGTTTTTTTTTCTCAAAGGTCCTATGGAACACCTCTGTTTGTCAAAAATTCGAGATATTTGCAATTTAAGATTTTTTTTAAACGCTGTGGACTTAGAAAATTTTTGATTGATGAAAAAATTGGTTCCATGATGACATATGTTTATTTTGGTATGGGTGGACAGAGGACACCGAGACTCGACCAACGCACTAAACCCGATCTTTCTACGACTATTTGTTCAAAAGTTACGAGTGATCAAAATTTTGGAGGGTGGGCTGACTTCTTACCTCTTGACCTCAGGACCACCAAAACTTGGTACACGTATTCTCCACCTCCAAAATCGACAGGGGGGGTAGCTTAGCTACCGGAATGGGGGTGTTTTTCGATATATTTTTTCGATAACTCTTACCATTTTCGAGATATTTGCAATTTAAGATTTTTTTTTAACGCTGTGGACTTAGAAAATTTTCGATTGATGAAAAAATTGATTCCATGACAACCTACGCAAATTTTGTTATGAGAGGATAGAGGACACCGAGACGATGCTAACGCAAGAAATCCCAGCTCTCTATGATTATTTTTTTCGAAAGTTACGAGTGATCAAAAACATTTTTTGGCAATTGGCCCACCCTTGACCTCCAAGAACCTCCGAAAACTTGGTACACGTACTCTGCATCACCAAACTCGACAAGAGGGTCAACGGGAAGGATATTCGCGTTATCTCTTACTGTTTTCGAGACATTTTTGCAATTTAACGCTGGACTTGGAAAATTTTCGAAAGATGGAGGTCAAATTTGGTTCCATGACGACTTATGTTTATTTTGGTATGGGAGGACAGAGGACACCGAGACTCGACCGACGCACTAAACCCGTCCTCTCTACGACTATTCGTTCAAAAGTTACGAGTGATCAAAGTTTTGTGAGGTGGGCTAACTTCTTACCCCTTGACCCCAGGACCACCAAAACTTGGTACACGTATTCTATACCTCCAAAATCGACATGGGAGGTAGCTTCGCTACCGGGATGGGGGTGTTTTTCGATATATTTTTTCGATAACTCTTACCATTTTCGAGATATTTGCAATTTAAGATTTTTTTAACGCTGTGGACTTAGAAAATTTTCGATACATTTTTTCTTGTTCCATGACGACCTATGTTTATTTTGGTATGGGAGGACAGAGGTCACCTAGACGATGCTAACACAAGAAATCCCAGCTCTCTCTATGATCATCCTTTCGAAAGTTACGAAAAATATTTTGGCAATTGGCCCACCCTTGACCCAGGACCTCTAAAAATTTTGTACACGTACTTTGCATCACCAATATCGACAAAAGGGTCAACGGAGAGGATTTTTACACTATCTCTCTCTCTCTCACTGTTTTTTTTCGAGATATTAGCAATTTAACGCAGTGGACTTCGAAAATTTTTCGACAGAGGGGTCAAATTTGGTTCCATGACGACATATGTTTATTTTGTTATAAGATCCAAAAGGACACCGAGACTCGACCAACGCACTAAACCCGACCTCTCTACGACTATTCGTTCAAAAGTTACGAGTGATCAAAAAGTTTTTGGGAGGGGGTGGGCTAACTTCTTACCCCTTGACCCCAGGACTACCAAAACTTGGTATACGTATTCTATACCTCCAAAATCGACAGGGGGCATCTAACGATGCCGTATGGGGGGGTGTTTTTCGATATATTTTTTAGATAACTCTTACCATTTTTTCGAGATATTTGCAAATTTAAGATTTTTTTAACACTGTGGACTTGGAAAATTTTCGATTGATGAAAAAAAATTGGTTCCATGACGACCTATGTTCATTTTGGTATGGGAGGACAGAGGACACCGAGACTCGACCGACACACACTAAACCCGACCTCTCTACGCGTACTCTACGTCACCAGTGCCTCCCAGATGGCGCAGTAGTAGCGTCGTTGCCTTGTAAACAAGGGGTCTCGGATTCGATACCCGGTGGAGGAACATAGAGGTTCGGATCCCACTTTAAACTGTAGGTCCAGTCCTAATTAGCCTTACTGTGCATAAAGTGGACTTAAAACACCAAATCAATCCAATCTACGTCACCAAAAAAAAAAATCGACAAGGGGAGATTTTTCGATAACTCTCACTGTTTCCAAGGTACTTTTAGGTTTTTTGATAGACGACAACGACGGAGTCATCAATGAGTAAACATCTGAACTCGGTGAACAAGTCAACTTTTTTTTTTCAGTACGTCAATATTTTTTTTTCTTATTTCTTAGTGAATGGGTTATAGGTGACTTGCAACGACGAAGGTCTTCTAGCAACACGTACTTAGCTTCTGCCGGCGTAATTCGCTAAAAATATGTCTTTAACTATTGTCATTTAGGAACCGCCTCAGTCCTGTTGTTAATTTAGAAAAGGTAATTGATCCAAAAATAACAATTGGGGGGGGGGAAATTAAAGGTTCCAAATGACAATAGTTAGAGTTTCTCCATGTCATGTCCTCTTCTTCTATAGAAGGTCATATAAATGTGCTAATTGGTTGGCTAAGGGGGATTTCCTGATTAGTAAATTGAGGTTATAAATACGTATGTATAAAGGTTTTGCTAATATGGAATGCTAAAACTCAGTACTTGGCTCTCTCAGGGATTCGAATTCTATTAGGTTAAACTGCATAGAAATTTCACAGCAAGAATTCTCATATTTACTGACGATATTCTTAACAACCTGTGTTGTGATTCCACTATAAACTGTATACAAAATATGCAGTCCCTAGAATGAGATGGATGAGGCTTATGAACCTCGACCTATACAGTTGTACAATCTGGCAATGAATGGATGTTTTCTTTTTATTAAGCATGGCAGAGTGTTTTCGCTTATTTTAATATCAGGCAACAATGTTAGAAAGTGTCCCCAAGAATACAATTTAAAATAACTAATGTGATATGAATTTTTTTACTTGTGTGTATTTGAATATGAAAGTGAGGTACTTTAAATAATTGAGGAGAACAATCACAAATAAGCTTGCAACGGTATTGGGAGAGGTCACGAGTTCAAACTTCAGACGATTTCTGTTAATCTGCTAAGGCGATATCAGTACGAAAAAATTTGTAAAAAAGAAGAGGCAATTTTGGCTAATGGCAACGATGAGGATGAATAATGATAATTATGATGAAATTGATGTGTGACACTTAGAAAACAAAAACTTCAAAGTGTATTGCACCAACAGCTACCCCCTCCCCAAATACAAGGCAGTTAACAGAGGTGTATATATTTGTTGGTTTACGAGTCTGAGGGCTTAAGTTAGTATGTTCACTATAGCTATACATATTAAAAAAAAATGAAATGACCTGAGCAATAAAATATAACAATACCGATTCTGGCTTTTTGTCGGATGACGTAGTGGTAACGTTGTTGCAATCCCACACCCTGATGGCGTATAGACTTAAATGTTTTGCATAATATGAAATATTGTTAATGGGAATGTGTTGTTTCTAATGTTCAATATATAAAGCAGATAACAAGAAAAAAAGCAGAAAAGAAATGTTGCAGGTAGATACGGAGCCTCAACCCGAACACATATATGATCAGACATGATGTCAACAATGCATTCATAACTAACATGTGATTATTAAAAAATTGAAATAGTGCAGTGGGAAACAATCAACTAACTAACTCTCTAGGCTTTTTAAACCCGAAGAGAGCAAAATACAAGCACAAGCGTAAATAATTAAATAAGTTCGAATTTTTTGATCTAGGTATGGATGCAGACAGGTACTAAGTTTTGTGTGTGATAATGGAAAATAAACATATGTCGTCATGGAACCAAATTTGACCCCTCTGTCGAAACATTTTCCAAGTCCACAGCGTTAAATTGCTAATATCTCGAAAAAAAAACAGTGAGAGAGAGAGAGATAGTGTAAAAATCCTCTCCGTTGACCCTTTTGTCGATATTGGTGATGCAAAGTACGTGTACAAAATTTTTAGAGCTCCTGGGTCAAGGGTGGGCCAATTGCCAAAATATTTTTCGTAACTTTCGAAAGGATGATCATAGAGAGAGCTGGGATTTCTTGCGTTAGCATCGTCTAGGTGACCTCTGTCCTCCCATACCAAAATAAACATAGGTCGTCATGGAACAAGAAAAAATGTATCGAAAATTTTCTAAGTCCACAGCGTTAAAAAAATCTTAAATTGCAAATATCTCGAAAATGGTAAGAGTTATCGAAAAAATATATCGAAAAACACCCCCATCCCGGTAGCGAAGCTACCCCCCCGGTCGATTTTGGAGGTGGAGAATACGTATACCAAGTTTTGGTGGTCCTGAGGTCAAGAGGTAAGAAATTAGCCCACCCTCCAAAATTTTGATCACTCGTAAGTTTTGAACAAATAGTCGTAGAGAGGTCGGGTTTAGTGCGTCGGTCGAGTCTCGGTGTCCTCTGTCCACCCATACCAAAATAGACATATGTCATCATGAAACCAATTTTTTCATCAATCAAAAATTTTCAAAGTCCACAGCGTTTAAAAAAATCTTAAATTGCAAATATCTCGAATTTTTGACAAACAGAGGTGTCCCATAGGACCTTTGAGAAAATAAAACACGTGAAACTCTACAGAGGTGTGGTAATCTATAACCGCAGCCGTTAGAGAACCTTTTACTTTTTTTGGTTGGGCACCACGCACCCCTGGCGAGGTTATATAGGGGCCAGGGGATCCTTAAAAAAAAAAACAATTATTATTATTATTATTTGTTTGTTTGCTTGCTTCACAATACGGAAAAAATAATGAGAGGCGCGCGTGTGCGTGTGTGGCACATCGTTTTTCCCCGAGAGAGAGAGGTTTACAAAGGTCACGATATATATAAACATTTTGGTCCCCGGGACTTGGAAAAAAATTACGATAAGGTGCATTCGTACTTCAAGGATGAGAAAGTGAATTTACTCGTACCGGCTTTTCTGCGCCGTGAAACATCGTCAGCGCAATAAATGAGGGGCGGAACGTGGAGAGAAAGTGAGATTTTGAGGTTTCCATGCGATTTTCTGAGGGGTCGAAAAATCAGGGTTGCGGTCAAAGGCACATATTGACTACTACTTCTATATGTCCCGTTTTTTTTTATTTTAGAAATCTCGCAACCCTACTCACAGCGAAAGGGAGAAACTACGTTCAAAACGTAAATACTCTCATCTAAAATTCTAGTAACAACAGAGAAGTAGGGGAGAAACGTTTTCAGCACTCTGAACTCAATATTTCACATGCATGTACTACATGAGAAGCAGCAAATTGAACTTTCCTAAAGGATAAATGGAAAATCTGCTGCTACCAGGGTTCTCTGGGTTCTACTCTAACTCCGCGCTATTAACTCGAGGAGACGATTTTCTTCACATATTGACTCACATGCTAGTCTTTCATGAAAATCCGCGCTTTTAGTATATCATTCCCAAGCAGTGACATGAATAGATATTGATATTATTTAACATTAACATTCAAGAAACTATTTTCTAATGAATCATTTCTTCCTTTGTTGTTTATATTAGTGCAGTTATATAATAATTATAATAATTGCAAAATTATAATCATTAATTAAAAGGGAACCAATTATTGCACCAGTGTTACACACATATTTTATCATTTTCTAAACCTCAAAGTAATATGTTAATATTGAATCTATGCTTTTTCTTGTTCACATCAAATCACCTCCAAATTAGCGGCGATTGAAGGTTGTGTGAGGCCCTACACATCGTCTTATATATTCTGATAGATAGTCTGGTCATTGTTAAGAGACTGAACAAAATGCAGGACTACATTTAGAATATAATCGTTATATTTGCACCTTTAATCACTGCCACAGGCACTGTAGGAGCAATGCGTATAAAGTGTGTTTACAACACGCTCCGAAACGTTTGCCGGAATCATTTCAATGGGTGTCATTTCGCGCTAACAATTGTGGGGGAAGTTGTTGGCTGAATATCATCCAATGGAAACATCCGCTGAGGCTCTAATGGTGATCGAACGCCGGACCGCATCATTACATGTGATACCGTTACCACTACGCCATTGGGGACAATTGCGATAGCAGACAACGTTCACACCATTTCGCCATCTTTATTTGCAGTTGAAGTTAATTGTACAGCGAGCTTGAACCATATGGGGAGTACTGTATTCTCAACCAATTGCCCCCATGCACACGCCACTGTTGCTTGTGTATATAAGTGTTCACTCACTTACAAGCGAAACCGAAACTCGAGCTCTCAGCGACACAAATCCAGACGCTTTGGCGCCTGAAACAGACGTTCGTTGGATCCTGCATTTCTACAGTCGTGGCCTTTGTCCCACTGCTTTGGTTGCGATGAAATATTTTGACAGGTTTCCGTCGTTCGCTTCAGGATACATGCAAGGCTTAACAGAAGAATGTTAATGATATGCATATGATATATAATGGTGATTAATTATTATTCGGAAATTAATACATGAATTTCTTCTTCCGATAAAATTAACAACAACGAAATAATAAAAAAATATTTAACCAGAAATCAACCTTTTGATATATTACCAAAGCAATTACCGACTTTTTTTTTAATACTGTCCGATACTGTACGTAAATGCAGTCAGTACCCCTTCCCCCAAAATGATATGTTTACTGTCTCTTTATATATCTCTGGCTCTAATGAATTATTTATTGCCACGTAATACTGATGAAACTGACATAGGAATTCGAAACCAGAATTTATTGTGCTAAGATAATGAGTCAACCGACATTTAACAATCGTTACTTCCTTTAACTTTTCCAGGCAGTCATAGCCGAGATATATAAAACAACGTTTCGATTATAATTCTGTGGGTTAAATTTGGATAATTTTTCGTAAGTAACGAAAACGCTTTGCTCGTTTCCGAATAGCACCTTTCAGTAAAAAGAAATTATAGATTGATCGAGTTCGTGTTTTAAGTCCACTTTACATACAGTATGGACCGGACTAGACCTACAGTTTAAACTGGAAACCTAACCATGTTATGCCTCAACTGGTTATTCGAACCCAGGACCCTTTGATTACAAGGCGGCGACGTTACCACTACGCCAACAAGGAGTCCCAGTAACCAATATATATATATATATATATATATATATATATATATATATATATATATATATAAACACAGTAATAGGATGAGAAAGAGTGCCACCAGGGCGGATAAACTCTAATAATGGAGAGAGAGTGTATATAGCCTATATAAGTACACAGAAGAGTAACAGTGTACAATTTACTTTCTTTTGGTCTATAAAACAACCGATATTAACACACCTTCAAAAAAAGAGCTTGTACATATGAAGCAAATTAAAATTGATATGTGAGGGCATAGTAGTGCGCACGGGGGTTGCCAGTGGTGCATGAACACCTCCAAATGCGTCCTCAAAAAATTAAGAATGTAGAAACAACCATTACAATAATGAAAATAATGTATCCCCTGCTGTCTTGAAATTTGAATTTTAATGGTCGGACCTTTCTAAAGTTAAAGCTAGAAGAGTGAAACGACTTACAGCCAAAGATATCCTCTTCCCTATATTTAAGCTGCTCTTCCCTATCCTCTTCTCTACTCTGCTTCGTAAATAAGGAAACTGTCGTGAGGCTAATGCTCTTTTCATTTTCGTCAGTTAATTTTTGAGCACCCTGTGCACTTTCACTTTTCCATCCTTGATATTTTCCTTTCTGACACTGCGCAGCATATCGTGCAAGAAAATATCTTCTAAATGCAACTCAAATTTCGCAAATTCTTCTTCGCTCATTCTCGCGCAAGATTTATGGTACCACTTTTTGCAAAACTACATTCTATTGCCCCAGCATTCAAGTGTTTTATTCCAGCCTATTTCGGCTGCTTCGTTCTGAGACGGAGAGATCGACGTTCGAACCATGTTTTTACCACTGACCTACTTGTCGCTAGCTCGCTAGTCCCTTAATCCCGTACAGCTGCAACGAAAAAGTCTGCTCACCCGATCAAACAGTAGTTCTTTGTCACTTTCTTATGTAGAGCACAAATATTTTACACACAAATAATCCTATCTCAACTTATTATTAATACGATTTCTTAAGTTGAATGTATTATCTTAACAAATAACAAGAAGGATATCCTGTGTACAAGGCACCAAGTAAGTTTATACAAAATAGAATCTAAGTTGAAGTTTTATTGTGGACTGACGTCAAAAGCAAAAAAATAAATAAAACCGACCGTGGATTTTTATATTTAAATTTATATGTATAAATATACATACAGGGTGGCTCAATAAGTCACTTAACACCCCCGGTATAAGACCACTGAGACATGGAACGTGAAAATGGCGGTGACCAATCGTTGCCTGGCCAAGGGGGAACCACATTGACGTCTCACGCATGGTCGGCAGCCATATTGATGTCCGCCATCTTGAATTCAACTTCAGAAATTAAAATTGGAAGAGGGTCGTGCGACATATCAAAATTGGCTAGAATTTTACCAGTAGTTTTCATTTATTTCCCTTTAGTGCGTGTGCGGTATTTGTGTAGTATGGTGAAATGCATTTTGCAAGTCGCAGTTTTTTTTAAAAGAAACTAAATTTACAGAATAATTTTTAATCAGATGTCTATATCTTAAAGATTACAAGTGCTATTAATACAGATCATGCAATTAGTGGAAGTGAAGTTTCATGATAAGAAAACTCTTAATAATAATAATAATAATAATAAATAATAATGTCGATAATGCCCAAAACAAGGAATAGTCAACGAGACCAAATGTTATCAATCCCGCTCTGCCTGGACGACAAACGGGGCTTTGGCTTCTAGACTCACAGTCAGTCTGTCTGTTCCCCACTGCCCATGCGTATTTGTCATTCCCTTGCATTAATTTCATCCTAATCTTCGCGATTGGCCAAAAGAGACAGAAGGAATAAATAAAATAAATCAAATCAATCAGAAGAAAAGAGCAGCAAATGGATGTGCCTTTCCCAAATTGAGGATTCATATGGCAAGTCTCGCATATAATATGAAGGTTAGGATGAATAATGAAACAGTTTGTTGGAACACACACAATTTCATGTCCAGGTTCTATCCAGGATGCGAAACTAGGACACCAAGTTTTTTTGCACGTTACGCTAACCATTCAGTCACACAGCCGAACTGAAATACTTTGTATTTGGCGAGTGATTCCCGACACGTAAACGATACAACTGGGAAGATAAAAAGAGACTGTTGCATTGGCGCCTTCAAGTCTGGGCAGAGCATTCAACCATATCAGTATCAATCACTCAACTTGATTTTGTGGTTTCAGGGTTAATAATAAGCAAGCCCATACTTCCGGTCATTCTGTCCTCCAACTTAGAGATATGCGTGTGTAACATAGTGTTAATGCGCAGGGACATGTGAAAAATGCTAACGTTGGGATAACCGTTAAAATAATAGAAATGATAATTGCATTATGGTGGATTAAGGGTGTTGTTTGTTAACTGACTGTCACAATTACAAGTATGGAAATTTAAATCTTTGTAGTTAAGTAAAACTCTTGGTAAAATATCTTCATACCAATGGCTAATAATGTATTTAAACGCGTCGTTTCTCAACGTATGGAGCGCGACCCACTGCAGGGTCCCGAGAAGGCGTTTGGTGTGTCGCGTAGTCGGGCTCGAAAATTTATTTTTTTGTGTCTCAAACACTTATTACATTTTAATTACTAAGATGCATTGTTTAACAATTTAAATTCAACTCTTGTTGTACGAAGTCTAAGCTCTTCATGTCTATTATTTGCGCTCTACCATCGCTTTTTGCCGGCATCTCTCAATTTCAAAATGCGTGTTTAGTTAGACTAGAGTAAATTAGTTTTTAAATCACATATTTACTTTTCTTGAAGTAAGTATACGTAATTTCATTACGGAAATGTAAAAGAGGGCTTCTTAAAGTACTCGATGTTAGCAAAAGTATGATTTTAAACTGGGTGCACACCCCTTCAAGTAATTTTGCCGGCGCCCATACTTGTGTGTCCCGTGAAGTGTAATATCCTTCAAGGTGGTTCCCGAACTGAAAAAGGTTGAGAACCATTTATTTAAAGGTAATATACCTAGATATTAGTATTTTCAGTTTCAGACATCACAGAGTGCGAAGGGGCGGCTTTTGAAGGACTGCTGAATTCGCCGCATTATTCCTGCAAGCGAAAGGGTGGGGATATCGAATTGTATCCATGTACATAAGAAGCACGGACTTGAAGTTTCCTATGGGATATATTAAAAATTACGTGCAACCCCCTCTCCTCTACCGCCAATAAATCTTTGGCACGCTGCTACCACGGGTCTGTACTCTAACTTTGCGCTTTTAGTCAGAGGAGACGCTTTTCTTCACACACTCACTCACCTAATAATTCATGAAAATCCACGTTCTTAGAATGTCATTCCCAATCAGTGACATTACGAATAGAAATGCGGAAATATAGCTCGTGTACTTTGAAACAGCGTTCATTGAAAATAACCCATAAAGCTTTCACGTTGAACGGTGCTGAAACTTGGTTCGCGTCAAAATTCACTTCTTGTCGAATTGTATTACTCGTCCCCATCTGTTGCCACATCGATGGTGACGCAATCGATCACGGTTAAGCTCTGGCAATTAGTAATATTTTATTATTACTGCAAGAACTGTGCCTTACTACTAGGCCTACTAAGTGAATTTCCCTTCCATACAAGTTACATTAAATTATTTTATGAACAAAAGAAATTTAGAAACATTGGTAGGGAACATCCCTAGAGGACAGTGTAATTTATTTTTATTTTTCATTAAAATATTTACAGTTAAAAATTTGATAACAAGATATTGTAGGAGTGGCAGCATTCCCCTCTCCTCGTGATCCAGTCTCGATCAACCTATCTGTGAACAAAGTGAACTATATAGAATAATGCTGTTCCCTAGTCATAGAGGATCACCGACCTCTACTCCGATGGAGGTACAAGGGCTGATACTTTCTTAATGTCACTCGGCCATCCAATTTATAATAATATTTTGAGACGTTTCGGGCGAGAGTATCTCATTTCCCAGTTAATCCGCCCATGACTAAATTTAAATTGCATAGGCTATTTTACGCTTAATAGGGAGAGTTTCTTCTATTTTTGTGTCCGATTTTGGATATTTTACGTTGCTTTTCACCGTAGAAAGATGAAGTAATGGCATTAAAATCGCAAAAACAAAATGAATCGTCTATGCCTAACCAGCGTTGAACCCGCTTACCTCTGGCTCTGGAGGCTGTTAATCTCACCACTTAACCGTGGTTGGTTGGAACTTTAGTGAATGTACGTATGCCAATAAAATTGTTTATAGTTTGATTAGATATATTTCATTCGCTTACTTTCAGTTAATCGCAAAGATTATTTGGATCGAGTGTCTTGAGCACGTACTGCAGGGTCCATGGTAAATATGAAGTTAAGGAAACCGTCCCGTAATATTTCCATTGTACCAGAAATAGTGTTGCCCACGAGACGAGACTTTGGCCTGTCTCGTCTCGTGGAAATGCTGTCTCGTATCGTGGAAATGCTGTCTCGTCTCGAAAATATTCGTTTGTCTTATGACACATGGTCAATCTCGTCTTGTCTCGAATTTTTGAAAGCCTGTCCTGTCTCGTCCCGTGGGCAACACTAACCTGAAAATACAACAGGAAAAATAGGGAGACAGAAGGGTGTGTATTTTAGGGACAAAATATCATTGGACATACCCATAAAATCATAGGAAGATAAAATATATGGGTTTGAAAAATCGTTTATTGATTGTACTTCTCTTGAACTTGCTTTCTGTGAGGCGAGAGGTTGTATACACCTTATCCCCTTGATGTTGTCGCGAAGTACGTCGTCTTATTTTATAGTTTACCATTGTCCTCGGTCTCCTTAGCGATTTTCTTTCAATCCTCAAATTTTGTATTGCATGTAGCATAGTTATAAACATAGTGATGGACAACTTGCCTGCTGCTTCAGCTGCAAACTTAAAATAAGAGAATCCAAGTAAAATTATGCTATTGCAGGTTTAATTTGTGGAAGCAAACGTTATCTTTTTCCATCCTTCATTTCTACCCTGCACCGACCCTTCTCCAGACTTCGAGGCGTCATACACTGACACAGCTTGCAGAAGCATTCTTCCCAAACTTGTTTCTGTCTGACTCAAGTGCTAGGGGGGAATAAAGCATTGGATCGTATCGTTTCTCAACCTATGGGGCGCGACCCGCAGCTGGGTCCCAAGAGGGTGTTTGGTGGGTAGCGAAGTCGAGCTTGAGAATTTACTTACTGTCTTGCAAAACTATTACATTTAAAATACTAGTATATATTGTTTCAATATTTTAAATTCAACCCGTATTGTCCGTAGTCTAAGCTTTACATTTCTGTTATGCGCACCCTACCATTGCTTTTCACCGGCATCTCTCAAATTCAGCTTTTAAAATTATATATGTATGGCACTTTTCTAGACTGAAGTATGTGAAATTTGTTTAAGCAAGCGTAAAAGAGGGCTTCGTAAATTACTCGATGTTAGCAAAAACACGTACTATTATAAACTGGGTGCACACCCCTTCAAGTAATTCTGCCGGCACCCATACTTGTGGGTCCCGTGAAGTGTAATATTCTTCAGGGTGGGTCCCGTACTGAAAAAGGTTGAGAACTACCTTATTAGAGGCCCTTGAAAAGTTTGATTCGATTCACTGATTGATTGAGTTTATTTTACTTCGCTTTTCTGCTACTTCTGGCTAATCGCGAAGAAAAGAATGAGAAATGAAATTGAAGAAGATACTCTCTCAAACAACCCCAATTCCCAGGTCGGGAATCGAACTAAGAACTCGTGGCGTCCTACCCACTTCGTTATGCAGGGCGGTGCCCTAAAGGAAAACTTCGAATTGGAAGTAAATTCCGCACAGAAATGCGTACAGAGTAAGTGAATGGTGGGTGACGTTTTCTGAATACTAATGATAATAATTAAAGAGTTGATTTAAGTCCCGAGAATGAAGAGAATTCGTTCAAACCTAATCGGGTTTGAACGGAATCCAAGCAAATATGTGCCTCCACCGGACATGAATTCGGGACCCTTCATAAAAAGTTGACAGCATTATCAGTGCACCATCAATGTAAACGGCTTGAAAACATTTGCCCCTTTGCTCGTTTCAAGATGACTGTCAGTTAGAGTCAGCGCCAGGGTGCAGGTGCAGTCCCTGGAGGTCTTTCAGAGCAAATATAGAGAAAACCGAATGACATATAGTACAGACAGATGCCTTTTATCATTCTTCTGAAAATTTATCCAAATGCTGTTTATACGGCCTTACTAAAAATCCTTGCGAAAAACACTTCGTTATGTGTTGCCGAACAAAGTTCATACATTGCTGAAGACATTATTATAGTTCACAATCAAAATTCTTTGGTTATACCATACAGTGTTGTAACGAGGCTAGAAAAAGCCATTTTACCTATCGTATATTAATTTTAAAATGTGACTTTTTGTCGTAGTTTTTTTTAAGTTTGTCCAGTTGCTTATACCAAATCACAGGAATGTAAATGCTTTAATAACAGAAATTGGGGGAGAAATTATCTCACACAAACTAATTTGGAAGCATTAGGTGACTGTAACATCTAGAAAAAATAGATTTCGTGAATATAACTTGCCTGATAATTGCAGGACAAACCACATCGTTGGAAATTGATATTGCTGAAATTAATGTCGAATTATAGGGAACGATTGATTGATTTATTTGCTTTATTTTAATTCGCTTCTTGTGCCACTTTTTGCTAATTTGCGAAGATGGAGATGAGTGATGTTATCATGAAATTGATGAATGGACACTCACAAACATCCAGGCCAAGTCCGGGATTGAACCCGGGGCCCTTGGTGTCGTAGCGCGATGTGCTAACCACTCCACCACGGGGGCCGACTTATCAAGAACGAAACAAGTTTCAAAATATTAAATTTCGTATGTAAATAAATCACCGAATGCATAGTCCGCGTATGCAAGGGCCAAGTGACGGAGCAAACAAAACATTAAAAATTGCTTCATGTTGGTCAACCCGACGTTGGTCTACTTGTTAGCGTTGCTCTAACATTGAAATTTATGTGCTTGTATATCTGTTGTAAAATTCGAAAGTCTTTTGTTTTGTCACGGGCCGGAGGGGGGTCATAATATGGTGGAGCAGTGGTGGCGATTAGGGGGGCGAGGGGGTTCTTGCCCGCTGTTCTTCGTCACTTTTGTCCTTGCACTGTGCTAAACCTTATCTTCAAAGGGAAATATTGTCTTTGCCCCGCGGTTTTGGAACCCAATCGCCGCCACTGGGGTGGAGCATTTCCTATCGTCATTCGGAGCTGTATCGTTATCTTGTAAACACATTGTCTATGTTAACTTGACGCTCACGTGTCGACCAACCACGAAATTTTTTTTTTTTTTTTTTTAGTGAATTGTATTGGTCTTCTTGTGCTTATGTGATTTTTTCTCATGATGGACCCCATACAGCACAACATGGTTTCAGATATGTTACGGATACGTAACTCGTGAAACATTGTAACATTGCAGCAACATTGCGAAACATTACTGTGATGTTTCAGGTATGTTTCAGCAATGTAAAAATGTCCGCGAATCTAACATAACATTCGTAATGTTACAGAAACATATCAGTGCAACATTACAGAAACGTGTCAATGTAACATTGCAGAAACATGTCAGTGTAACATTACAAATACATTTCCGTAAGGTTTTGTGATATTTCAGCTACATTACAGTGATATAATTTTACATTACTGTTATATTGAATTGAATCAGTACTGTATTCACGAGTGAAATATTTAAGGGGGCCTATTGGGGTTAAGCCCCTTTATTTCAATATTTATTTGTAAATCATTTCCTGAAAATAAAATTCACAATGTTTGATACCTAATTAGGAATGATATTTAATTATATTTATTTTACCTCTCCTCAAATGACCACGTATCTCAATTGCTACATTTATTCTCGAGGGGGGGAAAAGTGCATAAAATTACGAAATACACATTCATTCAAACCAGACAACAGTTACAACTAAAAAAAAGAAAAATACTCGTATTCGCCACCAAATCCTAAACTACCTTCAAATGTGTGTAAAGTTTTACATGTAATAATAAGCTCTCCGTGGTTTGTTGCACCCTGTCACAAAGAAGGTGGGGCCTCTCCCATGGCGCAGTGGTAGCGTCATTGCCTTGTAATCAAGGGGTCCCAAGTTCGATACCCGGTGGAGGCACAAGTGGTTCGGATCCCACTTTAAACTGTAGGTCCAGTCCCGATTAGCCTTACTGTGCATAAACTGGACTTAAAAGCACCAACCAACAAAGAAGGTGGGATTTGAGTGCTGTGATCAGCATAATGCTCCCGTCCCCTCTACTAATAGATGAGAAGCTGGAAGCATTTTAGTGTTGTATGAAATCCATTCATGATTCTATGAGTCACGGTCATCTGAAAATTCTACTCTAATGTGTCTGTATGAATAAAAACATTTTTCCTGGACAGAATACATGTTCCACATGTATGGTTTTCAACCTATATGGTGTTCGAACTTTCAGAATTACACAGCAATATTCCAAATTAATTTCAAACATCACAAATTGAGCACATGTCTTCAAATATAACTTTCGGATACTAAACTTTACTATGTGACATTCTCACCTTTTACGTATCTCAAATAAAAATTCAAAATGAATGTAATAATATCCTATATACTTACATAATTGGATAAATGTAGATACACTTTGACCACAAAATAAATTCAGTAAATGAACCAGTAACCACAACCGGGAAATAAATATCAATTCACACGTGTAAAATGGAGACAAGCTAAACTGTAGCAATTTTTAGGCAGTAACAATACGAATAACATAATTGAATAATAACTAAAAATTTATAAATCAATGAAAAGTTTTGACATTCTCTATAATATTAAATGTGCAGTGTGTATCAGAGGTTGTGGTTACTAGTTAGAAAAAATAATTCTCTTAATGTTACATGTGAGCAATTTCCATTGAATTATTACTTCAAAGATATAATTATATGTTCTTATTTCTATTATTTTTTAATCATTTATATTTCACCCATGTTTGACTTTCAACGTTGTTATAGTGGTTAGGATGGGTTGGTCAGTTTCAGAATACACTGAGAAATTGAATTAAGCTCCTTGTAATGAAGGGATTTCTGGTTCGAAACTCTGGTAGAGGCACATTGCAGTGATACGGATCCCATTTTGAATTGTAGGTCCAGTCCCGATTACCCTATTTATGCATAAAGTGGACTTAAAACATCAATTCAAAGAACCAAATAAATATAAATAAGCATACTTTGATACATTTATTTTACACCAGCGAGTGATCAGACACTATCCATGTCACCATTGAACTCTAAAAATTGGACATGCATCACATCAAAGAAAACTTATTATACGTACAAATAATATTTTTTCATAAAATATATTCTTTATTTGTCTAAATTTGGCAAAATACAATTGCTTCTGTTCTGTTAAGAAGTATTTCATTGCAGGTTCTCCGCTATAACCTCTTGTTGGAGTGCAGTAACATTCATTTTTTCCTGAAAGGAAATAATGTCATAATGTCAATTCTGATCAGAATTTTCATTTCAAAAAACAATATTTTGCACAAGTAAAATACACATCTTAGCATTGAAGAAAACTGCAAAGCAACATCAAGAATTTACATTCTTCATGTCAGTACCAATCAGTTTTTTTTATAAATGTAACCTCGGAGAATGCCGTAAAACAGATTGAATTTTGGCAAGAAAAATTGCTTTTACTTCATATTATTTGCTCAGAATTAGCATAAAGATTTTTGTGAATGCTCAATATGTTATGTAACATCCAAGTCGTTAATATTAGTGAAAATCAGTGTTTCCATCTACTTTTTTAGAAAAGTCCTCGGCATTCCGCAGAAAAAATTTCATGCTTCATCTTTCTTTTAACATGCCTAGTTAAATACAACATCTGCAACTTGTGCAATCGTGCAGTATCATAATTTGATTTTAACCTTTTATTTTATTTCTGTCAATAATCCATAATTCTACCTACCTAATTACAAAGAAATTATGATTGAATGGATTTTTAGCATAAAAACAACTAAATATTACCAATTTTTTACCTCTTCAAACTTAATAATAACAATTGAACCACAAATGACCCAAATCTAGTATATTAAACTTGTATTGTTTCATAGTTTTGAATTACTGTAACTTGAAATCCAAATTTTGTCAAAAAATGATCATTCTTGCGAAAGAAACTAATCTTAAATCAGCCATAAAATACTCAATTACTGCTAAATCTGCATAAAAACTAACTGTGGGAGTCATAAACATCATAGCCTTGAAGAAAATTGCAAAGCAACATCAAGAATTTACATTCTTCATGTCAGCACCAATCGGTTTTTTTATAAATGTAACCTCGGAGAATGCTGCAAAACAGATTGAATTTTGGGAAGAAAAATTGCTTGTACTTCATATTATTTGATCAGAACTAGCATAAAGGTTTTTAGTGAATGCTCAATATGTCATGTAACATCCAAATCGTTAATATTAGTGAAAATCAGTGTTTCAATCTACTTTTTTAAAAATTCCTCGGCATTCCGCAGAAAAAAAATTCATGTTTCATCTTTCTTTTAGCATGTCAAGTTAAATACAACATCTGCAACTTGTGCAATCGTGCAGTTTCATAATTTGATTTTAACCTTTTATTTTATTTCTGTCAATAATCCATAATTCTACCTACCTAATTACAAAGAAATGATGATTGAATGGATTTTAAGCCTAAAAACAACTAAATATTACCAATTTTTCACCTCTTCAAACTTAATAATAACAATTGAACCATAAATGACCCAAATCTAGTATATTAAACTTGTATTGTTTCATAGTTTTGTATTACTGTAACTTGAAATCCAAATTTTGTCAAAAAATGATCATTCTTGCGAAAGAATCTAATCTTAAATCAGCCATAAAATACTCAATTACTGCTAAATCTGCATAAAAACTAACTGTGGGAGTCATAAGCATCATAGCCTTGAAGAAAATTGCAAAGCAACATCAAGAATTTACATTCTTCATGTCAGCACCAATCAGTTTTTTTATAAATGTAACCTCGGAGAATGCCGTAAAACAGATTGAATTTTGGGAAGAAAAATTGCTTTTACTTCATATTATTTGTTCATAACTAGCATAAAGGTTTTTAGTGAATGCTCAATATGTCATGTAAAATCCAAGTCGTTAATATTAGTGAAAATCAGTGTTTTTAGCATAAAAACAACTAAATATTACCAATATTTTACCTCTTCAAACTTAATAATAACAATTGAACCACAAATGACCCAAATCTAGTATATTAAACTTGTATTGTTTCATAGTTTTGAATTGCTGTAACTTGAAATCCAAATTTTGTCAAAAAATGATCATTCTTGCGAAAGAAACTAATCTTAAATCAGCCATAAAATACTCAATTACTGCTAAATCTGCATAAAAACTAACTGTGGGAGTCATAAACATCATAGCCGTGAAGAAAATTGCAAAGCAACATCAAGAATTTACATTCTTCATGTCAGCACCAATCAGTTTTTCATAAATGTAACCTCGGAAAATGCCGTAAAACAGATTGAATTTTGGCAAGAAAAAATGCTTTTACTTCATATTATTTGCTCAGAACTAGCATAAAGGTTTTTAGTGAATGCTCAATATGTCATGTAACATCCAAATCGTTAATATTAGTGAAAATCAGTGTTTCCATCTACTTTTTTAAAAATTCCTCGGCATTCCGCAGAAAAAAAATCATGTTTCATCTTTCTTTTAGCATGTCAAGTTAAATACAACATCTGCAACTTGTGCAATATCATAATTTGATTTTAACCTTTTATTTTATTTCTGTCAATAATCCATAATTCTACCTACCTAATTACGAAAAAATTATGAATATAGTATATGGAGGGCATCACAAGCCTCATGAGAAACAAAACTATACAAGACTACATGAGATTATTAACATAAGTGAGTAACCTAACAAGTGATTAAGAGAGAAATATAATTAGGAATTTAGTTTTGTCACACAAAAAATTATCCATGTGGTGATTGATGGCTGGAAATATAGGAAAAGCTAGCTTTGCATATTATCTACCTAACCTGTTAAGCAGCATGAAAAGATGAAAGTATACAACAAAATCTCTTCTGATTTTACATGTATTTCATCACAAGAATTTCTCACATTATAGTGGATAATGAGATAGGTCAAAATACTTATATAAACACTAGCTTGATAGCCTGGCATAGCTAGTCATTTTTTTATAATATACACTGTCTAGTCATGGCACTGTGACACTACTAGTAGTCATGGCATACTGTCACTTTCAGAGGGCTGTGTTTTTTTAAAGCCAGCATCATGTTTGTTTTGTTTATAATTGCACTTCATTGTAGACAGAATTTTGATTATGACTGCTATGTTCATTTGAGCTATTATTAAATGTTTTTTTCATAGGATAATTTTATTCTTGATAGCTTCTGCAACCAATCGAGAGCTGATCTAACAAGTATGACCGTGGCTGTGGTACTGCCGTAGACTTACATTACGTAACGATGTCACAGAACAAATCAGTTGATTCGTAATTTGTATTAGATAGAGGCTCTGAACGTAACAACTTACGTGGTATTCTACGCCTCTTCACTACGCACAGGGAAGTGAGAAACAACATTTTTTAAAAAGAAGAGGACAAACTTTGTGCAAAATTTACGGGGGGTGGGTTCATATACCGTAAACGAGAACTATATAGCTAATTTTAACAGTAAAAACATGCAGGGAAATACTTTGCGTCTCGACCATTCACTTTTTCACTACACACAACGCAGACATCTTATTTCTCGCGATTATAGTTTCATGAAGTGGAGAAGTTCAGTGCTTCTTTACGTCCACATATTTTAATTAAACAAACAAAACAAAATACTTCTTTAAACACTGGCTTGAACTGCCTTGTTTCCACTCACTTTTTCACACACGTTAAACAACACGGATTAAATATATAGCGTGCATAAGTATAACACAATTAAACACACTTTGGCATTAATAATATTCAACTTACCACGCAATAAACAACATTATTCTTTATAAGATGTGCACGACTCCCGGTCAGCGTTGAAGGTAACAACATGGCCGCCGCAGAAAATGTCCCGGATGGCCGCCACGCATGCATGATGACCGAATCCAACGTTGCGGAAATGTCTCTGAAACATTTCTCAGAGATGTAAGAAAAATCAGACGTTGCAGAAACTAGACAATGAAACTATAACATTGCAATGTTTCAGAAACAAAACTGGGACTTCATGTGATGCTTTCTGTAATGTCAATGCGAAACCAGAATGTTAGAAACATTAATGAAAGATTGTAATATTTCTGAAATATGTCTGAAACTTTGTGTGCTGTATGGGACAATACACACATATTGTAATGTCTCCCTTGCCCTCCGTGCGCACGCCTATGAGAAGGATTGTTACTGCTGTGACTTTCCATCCAAAGTATGATTTAGAACGGTCTTCTTTTCCTGAACAGGTATTGAACTTTTGAAAGATCCTAGGTGATTACTTTGAAGATCTGCCTCTTAAAGGAGGAGTTCAATAATACATGGATTCAACACACACAAAAACGCTCAGGTCGTCATACCTGACTCAACTTTTATTCATTTTTATTATTTTACTTCACTTTTCGGACACTTTTGACTAATCGCGACGATGAGGATGAAGTTGATGAAGTGACACTCGCATCCATGCCCAGTCCAGAATTCGGAACATTGGACGCCGGGCGACAAGTAAATCGAGTTCACAACCGTTGACTTCGTAGTAACCATTTATCTACTCGTCATTATATGAACACTGACGTCATCAAAGCTGCTACCCTCGAGATATAAATAACCATCAAGACTTAAGTTTCGGTGGTGATAAAAGGTAGACAGTTGTTGCTTCATTCTGCGTGCAACATTTCAACGTAACCTAACCTCTCGATTTCAATACACCGTGCTGTTTGAAACGCTCTTCTTTTCAACAGTTCACTCATTAGGTCCTTATTGATGTTGTCATTTATATAGGGTGACCGTACGTCCCGTTTTGACCGGGTCAGTTCCGTTTGAGAGACGTGTCCCGGTCGTCCCTTCGATATTATTTAAAAACACTATTTGTCCCGTTTTATAAAAGTCTAGGTGTTAGCTTGAAAACCAAGTATAAAGTTGAGACATTTCATGCTAAACAAATTTGTATTGTCTTGCGTGTGTTCCGTTATTTGTAGAGCAGTGCATAAGCATGTCCAAGAAGCGTACATGCAGTTTCAATAGGGACTTGGTACAAGACACAAACCAAAAACTCAAATGGCAAATCTCGCGTCAGATGTGTGGGGTAAGGTTTTCAAGGAGATTTATAAACGGTTGATGAAAAAATATAAATGCTCTCAAGAAGATTGATTGTTCTGATAAATACTTCTTGCACTCCTCAACTTTAGCGTAGGGCTAACATAAAAGGTTGATCAGAAGGAACCAGAAATACCGTGTAAGTCACACCGAGATTATAAAAACGACAGTTCATATTTCAAATAATAATAACGATAGTATAATTATAAAAATAATTTTATAATTAGGCCTAACTTATTTTTCAGGAGGGGAGGAGGTAAACTGATCTCCTTGGGATGTCCCGTTTTTGGGCCAAAATATTATGGTCACCCTACTACTAGGGCGCCAAAATATCTAGCTCCTGGGTTCTCATTCCATTGTAATTATCATGCTCTTACCATGAAAAGGTCTCCCACGTATTATCCGCGGTCCCGGGTTCGAACTCTGGTCAGAGCTCCAAAATTTGGGTGATGACTCAAAAGAATAAATATAGTTCGGCAAACTTATTAAGGACGATCTGGCTCCTATTGAGAAAGTCTGATAACAGCGGCGATGGGACTCAATGCGCTCAACGTAGAACCCGTTGATAGGCTTTTGTCTTTAAAAAGGCTGTTGGGCTCCATGGCTATGCAGAGCACCTGCGTTATATTGAAAACTAAAAATCCATTACGTGAAGTCAAATTAACAATTTTGTAATAGCAATTTGGAAGTAATAAGCATAATCTTGAGTTTCGGGTCATAGAAACAAATGTTTAGAGTGTGAGCGAGCAAATCAATTGTTACTAAATACATGGTAAAAACAGACAATTTGGTCCAAATTGAACAAAGTATATTTTGTCCCAATCCTCCATCCCCGGTCACGTCCCTTGTCTTGTATGTATACGTGTCAGTTAGAAACCGAATTCATTGCCTGTGTGCTCACTGAGGGTCTGCTTGAGACGATTCCCAACACTTTGGCGCCAGCTGACAGCTGGGTCGCTCGGAACTTGCTTTTGCCGCGGGCACGATTCGAATGGAAACAGACAACTCTGCTAGTGATTGTTGCAGTCTAATTCTCGAATGAATATTTCACTTGCTCTCGTTGCCTTCACGAATTCTATTTAAAGCAGCCCAATAAATCAAAGAACGAAATAGATATATTGGGAAACTTTCAACAACTCTCATATTCGCAGCCAGAATATTTTACAATAACAGGTGTTAGTTGTATTTTTGACTGTAAACACGAGAATCTAATACAAATCTTCCCACATTTTTCATCACGTTTCAATGAAGTCAAAAATTACAATGTTCAAACTTTCTTTTAATACTTTTCTAGTTATCCAAGTTACAAGACGTGATTTCTCAACGATAACTTTGTTGCAACATTAATATATTTCTGTCATTGTAATCAGCATTTCTTAGCTGCGGTATAGTAAACGTTCATGCAACTTCCCACTCTTTAAAATGATACACTTTTACGTGAGGTGAGATCCCGCCAACATAAGTTAGGATTTGAGGAACAGAAACGGATGACAAGCTCACTTAAGAAGAGGCCTTGCATCAGTGGTGTTTTCAAATCTGGGCCGAATAACAATTACAAAAGTCAGATCAAGTTTACGCCATAGATTAAGCTGATGCACTCGTATCCGGACTGAGATTTTCTGTGATTCTACAAACGACTGCAGGCATAGCAGCTTCGTCGTTGGCCAGTATTTTTCAAATATTCCTAAATCAAGTAATTGTCCAAAATAGTGGACATTAAGTGAGATAGGAAGTGTGTGCTCTAACAGCTACATTCGTGCAACGATTTAATAAATTTTATTTTACCTTTACATGATTCACATTCATATCATCAATAAATATTCCACAACTTTCTGACAATTAATATTATAATGCAATTTCTGAAGTGCAATAATGAACGTGGTATGGTGTCTGACTATCACGGGGTGACCTACCTAGGATTTTATTATTAATTAATTCAATACTTCGAATCAATATTTAGCTATTTGCAGTTTTTTATGACAGGTCTGCTCATGAGAAACCGTTGAAGGGAAATGTGAACTGTGCACCGTATCCGACGAAGAGAAAGAAAACTGTTCGTGTTAACTAACTAACTCCTTTATTACGAAGAATATTTTTTTATAGGATAAATCTCTAACATGCCCACATGTACGTATTCGTTTAGGTCTCTGGTTTGAATGCTTATTTAGAAAAATAAATAAAAGAAATAAAAGTTTCATCGATGTAATTAAATGTTGCAAAGATTACAAATGTTACAAATTTCATCCTGTCATCACTCATCCTCGCCGTCGCGATTAGCCAAAAGTGGTAGGAAAGTGACGCTAAATAACAAAATCAAATCTTTCCAAGGCCGCCAACACACTACCAACATCCATACATAGAAGAAACTGAATAGCAGCAAAAGTTTTAACATTTCCTTTCACGCGTGTGTATCTTTATTTTTTCCCTTTCAGCCGAGTACTGCAGTGTTGCCAGTTTCCTTCAGTGCTTCATTGTCAAAAGGTTTAACAACGATAAATATTACATCTCTACTTTCGACGTGTGAGGTTCGTGATGATACAAATGCTCAGCACTGAATAAAAATGATGACCGTGCTGAACATTTTGGCAACGCAGGAGCAGTATTGCATGGTAAACTGTTGATTGCTCCCTTACTGTTGAAAATTATGCAACAGCGCCAGTGGATTGTTCTTATCTTGATGAAGCCACTTTTCTTGGGTGGATTTCGAAATCGAATCAAACTTGGGCGAATATACGAGTTATTCACTTAATTCGCTGCTGATACGTTTTCGCCTTTCAAGTAAATGCAGGAAAAGCACGCCTTGTGTGAGAAGCTAAGAGCATTAAAAACGTGTCCTTTCGTCCCTCCCCCTCTCTGTAAGAAAGCAATAAGAATTGCGCCCTTTGTTCTCTTCACCCAACTCCATTCAGTTAATCATGTCAAACACATTACAAGACCTGGGCTTGGTGGTTTACTGAGGACGGAATAGGCAGTAAAATGTTACAAAATGAATGTTTGGCCCATCTTTCAGAGCTCAAAGACGAGGTTACGAAGTATCTTTGCGAAACTTTTCTTTGGCTTGTTCAAAGTATTTACTGGTGATTCTTTACTGCAAGGATTACTGTGGCTGTGTTTGCTTTATCATTTTTATTTCCGTCATGTCATGATCGGAGCTTCGAAACAGTCGAATGGTAAGGACCTTACATATAGGGCATCCCCGATTTAGTAGTAGTTAAGTCGCCGGCCTGTAATCAAGGAGATCCGGGTTCGATACACGGGAGAGTGGTTCGGATACCATTTTTAACTGTAGGTCAATCCTGATTAGCCTATCTTTGCATAAAGTATATTTAGAACTCAAGTTAGCGCAATCACATAACATTTCGGTTTCTTGAAGGTAATTGGGGAGCTACGTGGACTAGCAGGTTCCGATCGAGAAAACCAAATAACAGCGGCAATGCGATTCGATGTGATGACCACGTGTCAACCAATGAGGAAGTCTATTAACGGACCGTTGTTATTGAAGGAACCTTTTGCCACGGAGTTAGTGCATCGTAACTGTTACGGAGATAATTAATATATAAATTGAGCGGGTAAATACTAACAAAACAGGCTGTTATACTAACCACTACATCGGCTTGTATTGTGTTCACGCTAAACGGGGTTACATTCTGTTACTGGGTGATAGACCAGTATTATGATGTGCAAGCTGCGAAGTTATGTAACAGTGGCGTATCTAGAAGTAGTTTTAGAGGGACATAGTCTTATTTTTGATCAACTTTCCTTTCAAAACACGTAAAATATAGGAAAAGATGGCAGGACTAGGAGTGGTAAAAATAACTCCCTTATGCTCACATTCCTTTACTACATTTATGTGCACGCCACTGAAAGTTGGTGAATACAGACCACAAGTGGAGAGGGTTCCTTATTAGCGATAACAGAAGCGGGGTGTAAGGATGATTTTCCTGTAAGCACCAAAATGCCAACCCCTCTCCACGTATTACACCCTGTACTCAGGAAAGGGGGGGGGAGGGTTGCCACTAAGCTATCTTATGCTATAACCTAGGGTCGCACATAAATGAGGCCCTGAAGGGGCAGAAGTGAAAAAGACCATCGACTATTTTCTTAATGTTGTGATAACAGCAGATTAGAACATGTCAGATCACTTTTACCTGCTTATTTTATGAATGAACGTAGAAGGAAGGAGTTTCTAGCGGTTAAATAAGTTCTTACATGATGATCCTATTTTCAAAGGTCACGTCATATAAACAATATGTACAATTGTTCCTCGTAAAAACGAATGTAAACATTTTAAATACCAAAAATTAAAAGTCAAGTGAAGTGGAGAGATACTAACGGTCCAAATCAACATCCTTGTTTCTTGGTTAATTCGCGTCCAGTGTGGCTACCGTAATGTAATGTTGGTTTCTGTTCCTTTAGTGCGTGTGCAGTATTAGTGTGGTATGGGGAAATGCATATTGAAAGTGGCAATTTTAAAAGAAACTGAAATTTACTGAATAATTTATAATCAGACGTCTATATTTTAAAGTTTACAAGTGTTATTAATACAGAGCACGCAATTAGTGGAAGTGAAGTACCATGAAAACAAAACGGTTAATAATAATAATAATCATAATAACAATGATAATATCGACAGTGCCTAAAACAAGGGATAGTCCAGGAGCCCAAATTTTATAAATCCCACTCTGCCTGGACTACAGTCAGTCTGTATTGCGCAGTGTCCCTACGTATTTGTTATTGCCCGCGCATCAATTACAACCTAATTTTCGCGATTGGGTAAAAGAGACAGAAGGGAGAAGTAAAATAAATCAAATCAATCAGTAGGGAAAAAAAGTAAAATCCTCCCCTGTGCTTTGTACCACGCCACGAGGGCATATACGGGGTGTGGAGTTGGGCCCCACACTTTCTTGGTCACAGCCGAAGCCCTGGCCGCCCCCAGAGTTTCCTCCAGGTACCCACTTTGTACGACGCTGGGTGGGCGCCAAGGCCGCTTGAACAGGTGGAAAAAATCCAGGTTCTCCCTCGCCTGGTAGTCAGACGCCCTAACGACCGAGTTACCGCGGCAGTATAAAACGGCAGCAAATGGCTGTACCTTTCTCACATTGAGGATTCCTGTGGCAAGTCTCGCATATAATATGAAGGTTAGAATGAAAGATGAAAAAGACTTTTGGAACAAACACAACTTCTATCCAGGATGCGAACCTAGGAGACAGAGTTTTGTAGCGCGTCATGCTAACATTTCAGCCACAGAGCCGAACTGAAATACTTTGTAATTGGGAGAGTGATTCCCGACACTTACACGATACAACTGGGAAGATAAAAAAGGACTGTTGCATTGGCGCCTTGAAGTCTGCGCAGAGCATTCAACCATATCAGTTACACTACCTCAACTTGATTTCATGGTTTCAAGGTGAATAGTATGTTGTGTTTCTGCCGTACAACTTATAGATTTGCATCAATAACATACTGTTAATGCGCAAGGATATGTGAAAAATGCCAACGTTGGGATATCCGATAAAACAAAAGAAATGATAATTCAAGGATCGTGGATTAAGGGTGTTGCTTTGGTAACTGACTGCCGCAATTATAACTATAGAAAATTAAACGTTTGTAATTAAACTCGCCTAAATATTCTTGGTAAATTGTTTTGCATCTCCATACAAATTATTTATACCCATCGTTTCTCAACCTATGGGGCGCGACCCACTGCTGGGTCCCGAGAGGGCGTTTGATGTGTCGCGAAGTCGGGCTCGAAAATTAATTTATTGTGTCTCATAAAACTCTTATATTTAAATTACTATGATATATTGCTTTAACAATTCAAATTTAACCCGTGCTAAACTCTGCATGTCTATTATTTACGCTCTACCATTGTTTTTTACCGGCATCTCTCAATTTCAGCATGTGTTATTAGTTAGACTATAGTAAATTAGTGTTTTAAATTACATATTTACTTTTCTAGAATGAAGTATGCGTAATTTCTTAACGCAAGTGTAAAGGAGGGTTTCTTAAAGAACTCGATGTTAGGTGCACACCCCTTCAAGTAATTCTGCCAGCGCCCATTTTTATGGGTTCCGTGAAGCGTAATATCCTTCAAGATGGATCCCGGGCTGAAAAAGGTCGAGAACCACTTATTTAAAGATAATATATATTTTGAGTTTGAGACACCACAGAGGGTGAAGTGGCGGTTTTTGAAGGACTGATGAATTTGCCGCATTATTCCTACAAGCGAATGGGTGGGGATATGTGCACAAAATGTAAATACTCGTATTTAAAACGCCAGTAACAATAAAGAAATAGAGAGGAAATTGTTTTCAGCACTCTGTCCTCAATATTTTGTATGCATATACATAAGAAGCACGGACTTGAAGTTTCTTATGTAATAAATGAACAATAATGTGCAACCCTCCCCTCCTACCACCAGAAAATCTTTGGCACTCTGCTACCAAGGGACTCTACCATAACTTTGCGCTTTTAGTCAGAAGAGACGTTTCTTCACACATTCACTGACATACTAGTCATTCACGAAAATCTACGCTCTTGAAGGTCATTCCCAATCAGTGACATTATGAATAGAAATGCGGAAATATAGCTCGCAGACTTTGAAACAGTGTTCATTAAGAATAACCCAGGAAGCTTTCACGTCGAACTGTGCTGAAACTTAGTTCACGTTAAAATTCACGTCTTGTCGAATTGTATTACTTGTCCCCATCTGTCTCTACATTGCGTGAATTTTACCGTGAACGAATCGATCACGGTTAAGCTCTGGTAATTAGTAATATTTTATTATTACTGCAAGAATTGTCCATTACTGATATTCCTAATACGTGAATTTCATTCCATGCCCGTTACCTTTATCATTTTATGAACAAAAGTAATTCAGAAACATTGGTAGGGATCATCCACAAGGAACAATGTAATTAATTTTATTTGTAAGCAAATATTCACAGTTGAAAATTTGATAAACAAGAAATGGTGGGCCTGTCCCTCTGGGAATCCAGTCTCAGTCAACTTTTCTATGAGCAAGTGAACTATGAAGAAGAACGCTGTTCCCTCGTCATAGTACAGGATCACCGACCTGTGCTCGGAACGAGGCACCGGGGCTGATACTTTCTCAATTTCACTAGGCCACCCAATATATGTTTTTAAAAATTGAGACGTTTCGGCACAGGCGAAAGTATTAGATTCCCCAGTTAATCCGCCCATGATAAATGTACATTACATAGGCTATTTTACGCTTAATGGAGAGAGTTTCTTCTATCTCTGTGTCTCATTTTGGTTATTTGACGTTTCTCTTCACCGTAGAATGATGAAGTAATGCCATAATAATCGCACAAACACAATGAATCGTCACATTGTTATAAAAATGGCAGCGTTCAACGTTGGCTTCGATTTAGGGGACAGTTGCTCCCCATTTTTTGCCTCCGCACTATGGCCTCTTAATGCTATAACGGAACCTCGACCAAAACAACCTGCGCAGACCCGCGAATCCTGTGCACGGTACCCCCGCGAGTAGAGGAGGGGGAGAGTGAGCCATGCTTCCTTATGGCCCGATGTGGAGGGAAGAAGGAGAGCTGAGCGGGGACTTTTCGTCCCAAGGTTTTGTCCTTGTGGTCGATCTATAGGCCTTGTCTACCAAGAGAGAGTAAACTTTCCTTGTCCCCCCCCCCGTTTGGCACCAAAAGTTGCCAAAAGGCCACCACTAGTCGTAAACATACACTTGTGAGGTTCTATCTATACCCCTTAAAAATATGTTGTTCAGCCCCCCCCCCCCGAAAGAAATTTCTGGATACGTGCCTGATTGCAAGCTTATTTTGTGTCAGTAAATGTTTTATTTTCCTTCCCTGATTCCTGCTCTTTGCTGACCCTTCTCCAGACTTCGAGGTGCCATGCACTGAGACAGCCTACAAAAACATTCTTCCAAAACTTGTTTCTGTTCGACGCTCAAATGCTAGTTGGAATAAGGCATTAGATCGCATCGTTTCTCAACCTATGGGGCGCGACTCACAGCTGGGTTTCGAGGGGATGTTTGGTGAGTCGCGAAGTCGGGCTCGAGAATTGATTTACTGTCTTAAAAATCTATTAAATTACTAAGATATATTGTTTCATCATTTTAAATTCAACCCGTGTTGTACGCAGTCTACATTTCTGTTATGTGCACCCTACCATTGCATCTCTCAATTTCAGCCTTTTAAATTATATATGTACGGAACTTTTCTAGAATGAAGTATGTGAAATTTGTTTAAGCAAGCGTAAAAGAGGGCTTCTTAAAGTACTCGATATTAGCAAAAATACAATTATAAACTGGGTGCACACCCCTACAAGTAAATCTGCCATGCTTGTGCGTCCAGTGAGGTGTAGTATCCTTCAAGGTGGATCCCGCACTGAAAGTGGTTGAGAACTACCTGATTAGAAGTTTCAAGATGGCTGTCAATTAAAGTCAGCGCCAGGGTGCAGATGCAGTCCTGGAGGGCTTTAAGAGCAAATTTGGAGAAAACCGAATGACATACAGTACAGACAGATGGCTTTATCAATTTTCTGAAAATTTATCCAAATGCTGTTTATACGGCTTTACTAAAAAACACCTCGTTACGTGTTGCCGAACGACGTTCATACATTGCTAAACACATTATTAGAGTTCAGAATCAAAATTATTTTCTTATGCGATACAGTGTTGTAACGAGGCTACAAAAAGCGATTTTACCTAGGCCTGATCATCGTATATTAATTTGAGAATGTGACTTCTCGTCGTACTGTCCACTTGCTTATGCCAAATCACAGGAATGTAAAAGCTTTAATAAGAGAAATTGGGGGAGAAATTATATCACCCAAACGAATTTTTGAAGCATTAGGTCACTGTAACATCTAGAAAGGATAGATTTGGTGATTATAACTTGCCTCATAATTGCAAGACAAACTACATCGTTGAAAATTAATATCACTGTCGAATTATCAAGATCGATTGATTTATTGATTTGCTTTATTTTACTTCGCTTTTTGTGCCACTTTTGGCTAATTTGCAAAGATAGCGATGAGTGATGGTATGGTGAAATTGATGAATGGACATCAAACATCCATGTCCAGGCCGGGATTGAATCCGGGGCCCCTAGTGTCGTAGCGTGATGTGTTAACCACTCCGCCACGGGGGCCGACTTATCAAGAACGAAACATGTTTTAAAATATTATATTTCGTATGTGGAAATACTGCATTTGCCCCCCCCCCCCCGGTTTTGTAACCGAATCGCCGCCACTTAAGCACAAGAAGACCAATTCAATTTTCTCATGATGGACAATACACACATATTGTAATGTCTCCCTTGTCGTCCGTTCGCACACCTATGAGAAGGATTGTTACTGCTGCGGCTTTCCATACAAAGTGTGATTTAGAACGGTCTTCTTATCCTGAACAGGTATTGAACTTTTGAAAGATCCTAGGTGATTACTTTGTAGTTCTGCCTCTTAAGGGAGGAGTTGAATGATGCATGTATACAATTGATGAATAACCCAACACACAGAAACTCTCAGGTCGTTATACTTGACTCAACTTTTTATTAATTTTTATTATTAACTTCACTTTTCTGCCACTTTTGACTAATCGCGACGATGAGGATGAAGTTGATGAAGTAACACTCACATCCATGACCAGTCCAGAATTGGGAACAATGGGATCCGGCGACAAGTAAATCGAGTTCACAACCGTTGACTGCGTAGTATCTTATTCTACAGACAAAGCCGTTGATCCCCGTTTATCTGCTCGTCCCCCCTTCGAGTTTGCGTGATCAAAGGTTTATTTACCGGTGGGAGCTCGAACATTTCCGTCGTTTGAAGTTCTGACCACGTGTTAACCAATTAACAGGCATTTGTTATACAGGGACGTCTTGCCACGGAGTTTATTCATCATAACTGTTATGGAGATGATTAATAGATAAGATGGGCGGCAAAATATTAACAAAACAGGCTAATATCCTAACCACTAGATCAGCTTGTACTGTGTTTCACGCTAAACAGAGCCGAATTCTGTCACCGGGTGATTCAAGCGTGTTACGATGTGCCAGCTGAAAAGTTATGTAACAGTGGCATATCTACAAGGAGTTTTAGAGCAACTATCCTAAAAAGAAACGCCAAATTTAGGAAAAGATTGCACGATCTTGGCGTGGTAAGAAATAACTCATGCTCACATCCCTTTACTATATTTATGGGTACGCCACCGAAAGCGTGGGATTTCCTTATGTAATGATAACAGGAAACGGGGTGTAAGGGATGACTTTCCTGCAAGCGCTTCTCTTCCACGTATTACACCCTGGACTCACGGAAGGGTGAGCGGGGGGTTGCCACTAGGCTATCCCAGGCAATAACCTAGGGCCGCACAAAAATGAGACGTACATGGAAGAAGTTTCTAGCACTTAAATAAGTTCTTACATCATGACCCTACTTTCAAAGGTCACGTAATAAAATAATATGTACAATTTTATTGCTCGAATATAAACAGTTGTTCCTCGAAAGAACGAATGTAAACATTTTAAATTCCGACAATTAAAAGTCAAGTGGAGGGATATTGACGGTTGAAATCCTAGTTTCTCGGTTCGCGTCTGGTGTGGCTACCGTAATGTAGTGTTGGTTTGGTTTCCTTTAGCGCGTGTGCGGTATTAGTGTTGTATGGCGAAATACATATTGAAAGTGGCAAGGAAAACGAAGTTTAATGAATCATTTTTAATCAGATGTATCGATATTTTAAACTATAAAAGTGCTATTAGTACAGAGCATGCAATTAGTGGAAGTCAAGTACCATGATAACAAAATTGTTAATAATAATTATAATAATGTCGACAGTGAACAAAACAAGGGATATCCTAAGGGCCCAAATTTTATAAATCCCGCTCTGCCCGCCTGCTCTACATTTTGCAGACAAACGGGGTTTTGGCGTCTAAACTCACAATCAGTCTGTGTGTTGCATACTGCCTACTTTGAAACAGTGTTTGTTAAAAAAAACAAAAAACAACGAAACTTGGTTCACGTCAAAATAGAGGCCTAGCAATCTTTGTCGAATTGTATTTCTCGTCCCCATCTGTCTCCATATCGATGGCGGGCCAATCGTTTCACGGTTAAGCTCTCGCAATTAGTAATATTTTATCATTACTGCAAGAATTGTGCGTTAGCTTTCCTTTCCTTTATGCTTACTTGTGAAATCTCGATTATTTATTTCAATTTCACTGGCTTTTATAGTTTTTATTCTTATTTTTAACATACGTATATTGTATTTTAACCTGTTCAAAAGATGTAACTTGTTTCTCTAATATGTAGACTTGAAACACGACCAATGTGTACTATTTTTATACCTTACTTAAACCTGTTCTTCCAACAAAAATGAATTGTGTTATTTAAGTCACGACTTTACAATCTTAAGATCTGTAGGAATTGAACAGGAAAGGGTCTCAAATTACATTAGCTTTACCTTGTATCGGCTACATTTGAATTGTACTTATTCTGGCTCAAGAGGAAAAGACAGAAGAGGATAGGTGCCAGTCAAAATGTTGAATGAATGAGAATCTGACCAAATAACCCTTGCAGAAATATTATACGTATAAGACATGATTGCATGCATGAAACCATTGTTTAACAAAATAACTGCAGTTAAGACTGGAAAAAGTTTTATATTATCCCTAGCTTATCCCTGGCGTACAATAAACGTAGACAGACTACTTACATAAGGGAGGCCTCAGAGGCCCACACATTTTCTTCTTCTTTAACATTAAAATTCAAGAAACAATTTTTTAAATGAATCATTTCTTCCTTTGTTGTTCATATAGCTGCAGTTATACATATAATATTGCACGAGTGTCACACACAAATTTTATCATTCACTAAACCTGAAAATAACATGTTAATGTTGAATCAATGATTTTTTTTGTTTACATATGAGCAGTTCTATAGCTGTTATAATATTTACATTAATTACCATAATTACCAACCAATTGTACACTGTTACAAGGTACACAAGTACCTTGGCGGAACATACATCTGTATTAGGGCTGATAGGCCCTCAAATTAAATTTTCCTCGTATGTACGTTACCTTCATCATTTTATGAACGAAGGCCATTGGTAGCGAACATTGTAATTGACTTTAATTTATTTTCAATTTTTTTTATATACAAATATCAACAGTTGAAAATTCGATAAAAAATAGGTGGTGGGTTTGGAGTCTCTCGTTCCCCCCTGCTAAGAATAAATCATTTTAATTAAGAGCGCGGGGGAAGGGGCTGTAGTGAAACTAAGTAGGTTATACACAATACAGTAGGGATCCTGGCTCCCAAGGCAGTCCCGTGGATGATCTAAGGTCAATTTTTTTCCGGCCTTGTCCATGCATAAAACGGCTCTGAAGCTCACCCAGCCTCAAACAAACGGGTGCCTAGGGTTAAACTTGGGGGGGGGGGGTTAAAGGCGGCAAGAACGTGCTGCTGATCACATCACCTCCAAATTGGCCTAGACTGAAGAGTATGTGAGGCCCTGCACATCTCTTTAGATAGTCTGATGGTCTGGTCATTGCTACGAGACTAAACAAAATGCTGATGGACTACATTTAGAATATAATCGTTATATTTGCTTTGTACCTTCAATCACTGCCACGAGCACTGTAGGTGCAATGCCTATCAAGTGCTTTTTCCGAAACGTTTTCCGAGATCATGGCGGTGGAAAGTGAACCACTGAGCCTCTAACCGGGGGGGGGGGGGCAACGGCTGATCGCATCATGTGATACCGTTACCACTACGTCATCGGGAACAATTGCAATAGCGGAGAGCAGTCACACTATTTCCCCATCTTTCTTTGCAGTTGACCTTAATTATTTGTGCAGTGAACTTGAAAGAAATAAGGAGTACTTATTTCCCAACTAACTGTCACATGCACACGCCACTGTTGCTTGGGCTTGTTCACTTAGAAGCGAAACCGAAACTCGAGCTCTCTAGCACACAAGTGGCGATACAACTCCAGACGGATTTGCGCCAGGGACAGAGAACGGTTTAGCAACTGAGGTTCGGTTGGAACCTGCATTTCTACAGTCGTGGCTTTCTTCCACTGCTTTGGTTGCGATGAAGTATTTTGACAGCTGTCTGTATTTCGCTGCAGAGTTGTTGCAAGGGGTAATAAAAGAATGTTAATGCTAGTATTACCTCGTGTGATATAACATGGATTATTATCTCTCTTTGGATAAAATTAACAACGGCAAGATAGCAAAGTATTTAATCAAAAATCAACAAAATGAATACAGCATTTACTTGTCTTTACCTTTTGATGTATTACCAAAGGAATTAGCTGTCTTTGTTTTTAAATACTGCCGATACTGTGCGTAAATGCAGTCAGTAACCCTGCCCCCAAAATGGTATGTTTACTGTATTTTCCAACGCTCTCTATTTCTAACTATTTACTTATTAGCTTCTTTAGGCAGATATGCGAATTCGAACCCAGAATTTTTGGAGCTGTGATTATGAGTCGCAGTCATAGCTGCGATATATAAAAGAAAGTATAGATTACAATTCTGTTGAAGTAGGAGAATATTTCGTAAGTAACGAAAGCGCTTTGCTCATATCAGAATAGCACCTTTCAGTAAACAAAGGATTCATTGATTGACTTTGTGTTTTAAGTGCACTTTATGCACAGTGTGGGTAGACCTACAATGTAAAGTGAAATCCGAACCACTATGTGCCTCCACCGGCTATCGAAGCCGGGACCCCTTGATTAAAATGCGACGACGTTACCACTACGCCAACAGGGAGGTCCCAGTAAACAAACAAACGCAATACGAGTACAAAGAAGTGTAACAGTATTGATGTACTTTCTATTGTTCTACCTACTAAACACCCGATATCATCACACATTCAAACACCATCCCTAGTTTTGGTTATCGTCAATATTTCCTTGCACACATGAAGCAAATGAAAATTGATATGTCAAGGCATGGTGGTGCGTACGGGGGGTGCCAGTGGGGTCTGAGTGCCCTCTCATATGTCCTCAAAAAATAAAATATGTAAAAACAACCATTACAATAATGAAAATAATGTCCCCTGCGTTGCCTCCAAATTTGAATGTTAACAGTTGGGTCGGTCGAGAGTTACAACTGGGGCCTCCCCTCTGTTCGATACCCTGCCCTGTGGAGGCACATAGTGGTTCGGATCCCACTTTAAACTGTAGGTTCAGTCCCAATTAGCTTTACTGTGCAGAAAGTGGACTTAATAAAATACTTACCAAATTCAATCAATCAATCAGTCGAGTTAGAGACGGTAGGGTGAAGAGACTTGCAGCCAAAGCTGGAAACCATCTGGAGAGATGACCTTTCGTTCGGGATTCACAAGAGATGAGAGGAAATAATTGAATGCTTGTCGAGTTTCAAACAAATGATGTTGACTAATACAATAAAATAGAATGGTAACAATACCCACAATAGTTTCCAAAATGATCTACGTAATCTGTACGATGTTTCTAGACGAGAAACATTCTACTTGAGAGCAAACAGGTTTCAAATTAGACTTCGATTGATTTGATTTATTTAACATCGCATTTCCACTACTTTTGGGTAATTGCGAAGATGAGGGTGAATGGTAATACGATCAGATTGATGAAGTAACAATCACAAACCTACATGGACGACACAACCCAGGCACCAGAGCCTCGTTAGTCTGATAAATACAGTTCAGGGTCAGACTCCAAGACACACATTTTGGCGAAGTACAAAATAATTTTAACTATATTCTTCTTCTTATTATTCAATTTGTTCGGCATAGCATGCAGTTTTTCTTGCATAACAATCGTGTTACTGAATTCTAATTAGATTTTTTATGTGTAAATATTTAGCGTACTACATACTGCACGAGAAATTACTCTACTCGATTTATATAGGGCCTCCTTAATCTGTTTTTCGGGGGGGGGGGTGCAAAACTGATATAGAAGTCACCGTTTTGCTGGTGTGTATTAACGCTTTTCGTATAGTAACATTATCGGCCTGTAATGAAGATGTCTCCGATTCGATTTTCAGTGGCGGCACATATAAATAGTGTAAATACCGTCACAACTCACAATAATAGGAAAAGCTGTGCTAAGGTGATAATGCATACCCATAAACAATAAGGTCAAATATTTATCTTCATATACCTAATGGTTTCTGTGAAAGGGGAGAAATGAACGCATGACAATTAAGCTAACACTGTCCAGATAGGCAACTGAAACACCCCTTTACACTCCCATGCATGCATATGTGTGTGATAGGTAGGGAGAGGAGAGCGTATAGTTTAGAATTCTATTACTTACGTGTTTAAGTGACATTTCAAAAGCTGAATATCTGTTCCTCAGCATCATGAAACATGACCTTGAGACTCCGTATCGTATCGTTAACTAAATAAGGACGGAGAAAAGGATGGTAATTGGACATTATTGATTGTTTTGGTGTACTTCACTTTTCTTTTCTGCCACTTTTGACTAATCGCGAAGATGAGGATGAGCTCTGGATTTCTCCCTATATTTTAGTCGCAATTAGTAACCGTGCACAGTTTTTTAAAGTAAACGCTTCCTGCACAACTACATAAGTTTGAGTAGAAAAAAATAGTTACAAGGAACACAGACATTTGCTAGTAAAAAAAGCGTGATCTGCGCGCTTAACAAAAGTACTAGCAACATTTTTTCTTGGTAATTAACAAATCACCCAACTTTTTAACGGCTACGGCCACTAGGCCTAACTACATATAACAAAGCGTCACAGATTCAACTACAGTTTCTGCCTCGATCGATACTCTCATCACGGGAATTTAAACGTCGTTACTACAGCAATAATTTTCTCAAAAACCACGACAGTGCAGTTATGCAACGTGCGTGTATCAATTCCAGCCACAGAAGATCCTCCATGTGGAGATAAAGAGTGTCTGCCAAATGGCAACGTTTGCGGAGAAAGCGGGACGGGACGGATAAAGCCGCGTTTACACCGAATGTTACCTACAAATGTTATCAACATTTTGTTACCAACACGGTTAAGAACAGACATTGCCAACAAATGTTGGTTGCCATAACACTACTTTCACTTTATTTTTGTTAATAACTTTTGTTAACATTTTGGCTGCAAGAAGCCGACTTTGGAGGAAGTTGATTACTTACTCTCTGTGGCAACATGAGTCATTTTGGCGCAACAGAGAAGACAGAAGATTCTGAATGAGACCTTCACTGCGGGCAGGAACTAATTGTAGCGGAAGTGTCCTTTGATCTTTACCGACTTCTAGTGGATAACAACATTTCTGTTTCCAACACGGGAAATCTGTTGCTAACGTGAGATGTTGATAAGAAATTCATAAGCGTTTTTCGAAATATTACCAAAATTTGCTGGTGACGTGTGTGACCAACCCCGGTGTAAACGCGGCTTTACAGCATGGATAAATACTGGAAAGTTTCGATACAAAGTTTGCTTTCCAATAGTTTTGTTATCCTGAATTTGTATTGAACTACAGCTAGGATCGTAGCAGTTAGTTAACACACTATTCTGTTCATCATTTGAAACTTTTCAGGTACTAAAAAAGGACATTAACAGTCGAAATAGACGATTACGTTACATTACATGTAAATGTAATGTAATTGTTTGAGAAATGTTAATTTGTTCGAGCAATAAAACGTAAATAAGAATTTTAGAACTAAGAATATGATTTACATTTATTGATTATAAAGTACATTGATTGAGTTGGTGTTTTAAAGTCTGTTTTATGCACAATAAAGCTAATCATGACTCGAACTACAGTTTAAAGTGGTATCTGAACAACTATGTGCCTCCACCGGGTATGGAACCCGTCGAACATTTACTGCAGCTGCGCTACCAGCAGATGCAACCAGAAAACAACGACGCGACGGGAGACGTGCACGTTGTCATGTTGGTTCGAAAGGTTTGAAAAGTTGCATTTGTTATTGAATGTTTGTTTCCAAGTGACAAGTGTCGCTTCTCGCTTCGCTCGGGAAGCTCCCCAAGACTCGTACGGGATTCGAACACAGGATCCCTAGTCGTAGAACACGGAACCAAGTATTTATACTTCTCAAAGTTAACTGCTTGATCGCAATCCTTAACTACATTCAATTTCAATGTAGTTCTTTTTCTAACAGTCGTGTTTGGCAACACTGATAAGTGAAGCGAAGTTTTTATTCTCGCCCTGCAGCCACGGCGAGACCCTGGATGTCTTCTTGCGACTTTGCTACACGTATTGGACGTTTTCTGTAATCGCTCGCTCTCTTTAACGTGCGACTAGAAGAGACGGCATTTTCCCCTGTGTCTGTTGTCACGGTATCTTACGCTTGATCTCTCCATTGCGTAAGTTTCACAAAGTAGGAACTTGCTGTTTGTGTGTGTGTGTGTTCAAAGTTCAAAGATAGAGATAACATACAAATACTTACGCAGAGATATTCGAATTATCATATGCGTATAATGCATTTTCATATACATAAAACAACCGAGAGAACAATGAAATGTACATTTGATGATGGTCCCCAACAGAAACTTTGAGGAAGGAGAAAAACCTCGAGTTGAAGACATCGATTTCATTCCTTTTTGATAAATAATGCCTGTAAACAACATGTACTTGCCTTCTATGATATTAATGAAAATATTAATTCCACTGTAGTAAACACTAATTGCTAGATGGCAAAATAAAATATAAACTATATAAATACTCTTCCCGTTTCTAAACTTGATAATTTATAGCCGTGTATTTGATTGCACTTTATAATTAATAATGCAATGAAGTAAATGGTCACACAGTATTCAGGTTTAGTGAAAGATAGAGCATTCCTTCCCTCGGTGTGGTCTTTATAAAACAATATTTACAAAGTTATAGAAGCAAATGTACTTGAAAGGACAGCTAAGCGTTAGGTAGATTTTATGCCATCAAAATATATGTGGCGACTGCTACAAGAAAAAGTAAAGTTCCCCCTGTGTATGGCACAGTGCCGTGACACCATTCGATCAAATGATATGGCTCCACACATTCTCGATCTCTGCCGTAGTGAAGAAGACATGAATGATCAACACCACGCGCTGATGTAATCTAGGGATCCCGGGTTCGACACGCGGTGGAGGCACATGGCACAGTGGTTCGGATCCCACTTAACTGTAGGTCCAGTCCCGATTAGCCTTACTGTGCATAAAGTGGACTTGAAATTCCAAAAATTCCAATGAATCAAAAACCACGCTCTGATGAAGCATTATAAAGGGAAGTCTCCTTGAAACGAACGTATTCAGTAGATTCGACTATATTGCAGCTGACCTTCGTGGAGGAAAAGTTAGCACAGTGCATTACGACGGTACGTGGTTTCGGTTCGAATCCCGGTCTGCTCATGGGTGTTTTTTTGACGGTGCATTTCATCATATTATTACTCGTCTTCGTCGTTTGGATTAGCCAAAAGTGAAAAAAGCGACGCTAAAAATAATCTAATAAAATGTATTCACTATTTACCTTCCGGGCTCCATGAAGAAGTGGCTACGAAGCTAAAGCCCTACTTTTGAATCCCGGGTAAGGAATGAATATGTCATCGTGTTCGTTCTGATTCCACCATTAATGCGCATTAACGATTAACCTACTACGTAGAAATACGCTTAAAATAAACGTAAATATACTTCAAGCGGGGTAGGAGAAAGTTTTTACGGACCTTGCCCTTAATAAAAACCTTGATTAGAAAGTGACATCGTTCTTAGTCCATCATTTATATATGTATAGAAAGATTTCAACACTAGGAAATATACAATATTACAGGATTGTAAATGACAATTATAAAATCACTGTAAAATTTAAGAACGATAAGGAGTTACGAGGATTTCCGGTTAATTCGTTCCGAGTAAGGTTCTTGTTCTAAAAACTTAGAAGAATCAGGTAATTAACTTGAGGTTTTATTTTAAATCTACTTTATGTACAAATAGGTTAGTCATAGTGGACACCTACAGTTTAAAGTTGAATCATAACTCTATATGCCTCCATCGAACACCGATTCCCTTGCTTACAAAGGGACATGTGAAAAATGCTAACGTTGGGATAACCGTTAAAATAAAATAAATGATATTTGCATGATGGTGGATTAAATGTCTTGCTTTAGCTGACTTTCGCAGTTATAACTATCGAAAATTAAATATTTGTAGTTAGGTTCGCCTAAAATATATTGGTTGTTGGTTGATTTGGTGTTCACTTTATGCACAGTAAGGCTACCTAAAATATATTGGTAAAATGTTTTACATTTTCACACAAATGTCAAGTTAATGTACTTGAAGGTTATATGTAGTGTTAAGTTTGAGACATCACAGAGGGTGGAGGGGTGGTTGTTGAAAGACTGCTGAATTCGCCGCATTATTCCTACAAGGGGAGGGGGAAACACTGCGTTCAAAACGTAAATATTCTCACCTAAAACGCTAGTGGCAACAAAGAAAGAGGGGAGAATTGTTTTCATCACTCTGTCCTCAATATTTAGCATGCATGGACTAGTACATGAGAAGCAGCAACTTGAACTTTCCTAAAGTATAAATGAAAAATCTGCTGCTACCAGGGGGCTCTGTATACTGGGTTCTACTCGTAACGGTGTTTTCACATGTTGACTCACATGCTAGTCATTCATGAAAGTCTGTGCTCTTAGTAGGTCATTCCTAATCAGTGACATGAATAGATATTGATATTTTTTAACATTAAAATTCAAGAAACTATTTTCTAATGAATAATTTCTTCCTTTGTAGTTTATATTAGGTGCAGTTATGTAATAATTACAATAATTGCAAAATTATCATCATTGAAAAAAAGAGAACCAATTGCACGAGTTTTACACATATTTTATCATTCTCTAAACCTTAAAATAATATGTAAATATTGAATCAATGCTTTTTCTTGTTCACATCACATTACCATCACCTCCAAATTAGCCGCGATTGAAGGGTGTGTGAAGCCCTACACATCGTTTTATCTAGTCTGATAGATAGTATGGTCATTGTTAAGAGGTAAAAGAAAGGTAAAGTGCTTCCCAGTGCTTAGCACTACGCCATGAAGGCGTATAGGGGGTGTGGGGGTAACGCCCCACCGTTAAGAGACTAAACAAAATGCATGACTACATTTAGAATATAATCGTTATATTTGCACCTTCAAGTGTGTTTACAACACGCTCCGAAACGTTTGTCGGAATCATTGCAATGGGAGTGGGGGATAAATTGTGGGGATGTTATTGGCTGAATGTCATACAATGGAAACAGCCGCTGAGGCTGTAATGGTGATCGAACGCCGGACCACATCATTATATGTGATACCGTTACCACTACGTCATTGGGGACAATTGCGATAGCATACAACATTTACACTATTTCGCCATCTTTATTTGCAGTTGAAGTTAATTTTACAGCGAACTTTAACCATATTAGGAGTACTGTATTCCCAACTAATTGCCCCATGCACACGCCACTGTTGCTTGTGTATATAAGTGTTCACTCACTTACAAGCGAAACCGAAACTCGAGCTCTCAGCGAGACAACTCCAGTCTCTTTGGCGCCTGAAACAGACGTTCGGTGGAACCTTCATTTCTACAGTCGTGGCCTTTGTCCCACTTCTTTGGTTGCGATGAAGTATTTTGACGGGTTTCCGTCGTTCGCTGCAGGATACATGCAAGGCGTAACAGAAGAATGTTAATGATATGCATATGATATAAAATGGTGATTATGATTCGGAAATTAATACATGATTTCTCTTCTGCGGAGTGTAAGAATTTTCTCTTCCGATAAAATTAACAACAACGAAATAGTAGTCAGTACCTACCCCCTGTCCCCAAAATGATATGTTTATTGTCTCTATATATATATATATATATATATATATATATATATATATATATATATCGTTCTAATTAATTACTTATTTGCCACAAACGACAGATGAAATTGACATAGGAATTCGAAGCCGAATTTATTGTGCTAAGAAAATGAGTCGACCGACGTTTAACAATCATTACGTACTTTAACTTTTGCAGGAAGTCATAACCGAGATATATAAAACAACGTCTCGATTATAATTCTGTTGGTTAAAGTTGGATAATTTTTCGTAAGTAACGAAAACGCTTTGTTCGTTTCCGAATAGAACCTTTCAATAAACAAATTGATAGATTGAGCGAGTTCGTGTTTTAAGTCCACTTTACATACAGTATAGTTAATCGGGACTAGACCTACAGTTTAAACTGGAATCCGAACCGTTTTATGACTCAACTGGTTATGGAACCCCCCGGGAACCCTTGATTACAAGGCGACGACGTTCCCACTAGGCCAAAAGGGAGTACCAGTAACGAATATATATATATATATATATATATATATATATATATATATATATATATATATATATTATGAGTACAAAGAAGAGTAACAGTGTAAAATTTATTTTCTTTCCTCTATTAGAAACCCGCTATTAACACACTTTCAAACATCATCTTGTACATATGAAGCAAATTAAAATTGATATGTGAGGGCATAGGAGTGAGCACGGGGGTTGCCAGTGGTGCATGAACACCTCCAAATGCGTCCACAAAAAATTAAGAATGTAGAATCAACCATTATAATAATAATGAAAACAATGTCTCCCCTGCTGTCTCGAAATTTTAATTTTAATGGTCGGATCTTTCTAAACTTAAAGCCAAGAGAGTGAGACGACTTGCAGCCAAAGCTATCCTCTTCTCTAAATTTAAGCTGCTCTTGCCTATCCTCTTCTCTACTCTGCTTCATAAATAATAAAAGTGTCGTGAGGCTAACGCTCTCTTTATTCTCGTCAGTTAATTTTTGAACAACCTGTGCAATTTTACTTTCCTTTTCTGACAGTGCGCAGCATATTGGAAAAAAAATCTTCTATGCAACTCAAATTTCGTAAATTCTTCTTCGCTCATTTTCGCGCAAGATTTATGGTACCACTTTTTACAAAAACTACATTATATTGTCCCCTCATAACAAAGTTCATTGCCGCAACATTCAAGTATTTTATTCCAGCCTATTTCGGCTGTTTCGTCCTGAGAAGGAGAGATCGACGTTCGAACCATGTTTGTACCACTGACCTACTTATCGCTATCTCGCTAATCCCTTAATCCCTTACAGCTGCAACGGAAAAGTCTGCTCCCCCGATCAAACAGTACAGTTTTTTTTTTTCACTTTCTTATGTGAAACACAAATATTTTACACACAAATAATCCTATCTCAACTTATTCTTAACAAGATTTCTTAAGACCCCTTGATTACAAGGCGACGACGCTACCACTGAACCATCGGGGAGGCCCAGTACATATTGTGCCAGAATATTTTAAATAGAAGGTATTAATTGTATTTTTGACTGTAAACACGAGAATCTAACAAAGATGTTCCTACATTTTCATCACGTTTTAATGAAGACAAAAATACAATGTTCAAACTTTCTTGTAATACTTTTCTAGATATCCAAGTTACAAGATGTTGTAATTTCTCAATTATAACTTTGTTGCAACATTAATATATTTCTGTCATTGTAGTCATCATTTCTCAGCTAGGGTGTAGTAAACGTTCATGCAACTTCCAACTCTTTAAAATTATGCACTTTTTGCATGAGGCCCGCCATCATAAATTAGGAGGGAGGAAAATAAATTGATGACACGCTCACTCAACAAGAGGCCTTGCATCAGTGGTGCTTTCAAATCTGGACTGAATAACAATTACAAAAGTCAGAACGAGTTTACGCCATAGATTGAGCTGATGCACTCGTATCCGGACTGAAATTTTCTGTGTCTTATACAGATGACTGCAGGCATAGCAGTTTCGTCGACGGTCAATATTTTCCAAATAATTGCCCTAAATCAAGAAATGTTCCAAAATAGTGGGACATTAAGTGAGATATAATATGTGGCTCCTTACAACTACATCCACACAACGCTGTAATGCACTTTACTTTAACCTTACATGTTTCACATTCATATTATTTATTAGTATTTTTTGTATTAAGAGCTCTACACCTTTCCAACGACATTCAAATCTAAAGTCTTAAAATACCACCATAAAATAGAGATTGTTCATTGTATGCTCGAAGGCTTGTTGCACTACGTCGCTATGTATTAGTAGCGACATGTTTTGTGCTGCCATTGGTTGAAAATGTTCCGTGTGTACGTCGATCCAAATTGTCTCTTTCAAGGTTAGTTGGTAAAACTACACACAATAATAAAACTAGACCGTATATAATTGAGACAGTTAGCTTCTTGTGCTTTTGTATTTGAGTCTATGTTCTGCCAAGACGACACCGTCTACTTTTTATAAGTAATTAATTGAAAGCATTTCTTGTGACTAAGAAATGTCTCCCTATGTTGCTAATATCGGACTCTTGAGATAACAGTGCAGAATAATGGTGTGTTCGTCTCTACCTCACTTTGGTGAAGCCACTTGTTTTATTGCGACATGTTATGAGAGTTTTTTAGTCGACATTCCAAAAAAATGTAACGCAACATCAGTTTACGGTTGTGCTGTCACGGACACTTCTGGGTAGTAATGATTCCGTTGAAAGTCAATAATGTTGCTACAACACAGAAGTGTCCGTGACTCTACGATATGATTATTTACCAATAATATACTTCTCCCAACTCGGCCTCGAGAACGTTGGTTCTTTTCTCTTTCTTAATCGTGGTTGCGTATTGCAAGGGTGACGTGTTTGTGATATGGAGGTAGCAAGGTGATAAAAAGGGTTATTTTTTATCCTGAAGACGTACGATATTTAAACTTATTGACTGTATGCTTGCTTTTGGTGCAGGTGGAACTCGTTTGTTTGAGTTGGTGTTTTAAGTCCGCTATATGTACATTAAGGCTAATCGGGACTGGACCTACAGTTTAAAGTGGAATCCAAACCACGAAGTGCCTCCACCAGGTATCGAACCTGGGACCCCTTGATTACAAGGCGACGAAGCAACCACTATGCCATTTTTTTTAAGGAATACCCCTAACCGGAAGTATCCCCCTTTTTTCATTATATTCTCAAGATTTTCATTTCTCGGTTATTGTCAATTTTCAGTTTTTCTCATTTGGACAAACACAAATACCCATGCCTTACCCGGGACTCGAACCCGGAACCCCTGGCGTCGTAGCGCGCTGTGCTAACCACTCCGCCAAAGAGGTCGACTAGGCCATCGGGGAGGCCTTAGGTGTACTCGTACCCCTCCTACTTGACTAAGAGATGAACTACCGAAGTATGAAAGAACCGGGCGTCCGGTAAAAAAGGCGCGAAAACGAAATGCTTGTGGTCTAGGTGATAGGACGCCAAGATACACCAGCAAACTTCACGGGTGACGTGGAAGTAGAGGTCAGGTGATGAACAGTTACTGTGATTGGGTGGTTGCAAGGAATGAGATTTATAAAACTTTTTATTGTTCGCTCTATTCGCGAAACAAACATTTCTGTACGCTTCACATCAAGTTTATACGTCAATCATTCATTATTACAATTATGCCCTATCTCAGGGGATCCCAAACTTTGTAGTTTTAATTTTTTTCCGCGACGCCCAAGTCAGAATGTAGGCATAGGCCTATCTAAAACTTGCAACGCTAAGTTAGTTGTTAGGTTGCTTGCCTTATGTTAAAAAATAAGCACATATTTCATATTCAGAAACAGTGTTTATGTAAAAAGGACTAAATAAGCAAATGTTTGGAACAATCATATCTAAAACCATCAGTACACTAACAAGTAAGTGGCATTTCAGTGAAATTATCGCACCCCGGGGCGCCAAGGAGCACACTTTGGGAACCACTGCCCTATTCAATATTGAATCAGTTTGTGAAGAAATGTTTAATCAAAATGTCCATTAAGACTCACACCATTATATGCTTGGATAGTTTTACCGTACTGGACTTCTGGAAAAAATTAACACTTAATTCATATTACAAATAAATTAAATAAGTTACTTTTCCTTTGCTCCTTTTGTTCAAATGTACAGTCTACATGGAACAGCCATCTGAAGCACCACCCTCCTCCCCCAATCTAATAACTCCAACAGAAGTAAATTTTTTGTGGACTATAGTCTCCAAATTCTGTTCTCAACCGGAGAGATAAAATCGTAACAATTCTATTGCGAGTGACCCTTCACAACGATGAGGAAAGTGAGATCCTAGTTCCAGCGAATAATTCGTTTGGGCCGCTTCAGTAGATTATAGTGCACGCCGAATGTGCACAAAAAATATAGTTTCAAATGTAATGAGTGGCTTCGCAAATGATCTGCGGAGACTGTATTTGATAAGCATTCTCTTCCTTCCTTGAGGAGAATTGAATAAAAAAATGGTTTGGTGTAGCTTTCAGAGGGGAGCGGCACGTGACACGCTTAACTTGCAAACCAGCATTTAGAAAGCGACAGGACAAGTTGCATGTGTCGCTCTGATTAGGCAGTTTTCTCAATACCGTGTTAGCTCATGCGCGGTGAATGTTTGAATTTAAACTAACTGTCCTAGTGTCGCTTGCCGCTTGTAGCGTCTGTGTGAATTCTCCGTGTCGCTTGTCGCCTGTCACTTGTCGTCTGCCGTTTGCAGCTTTTTTGCTTTGTAAGGGAGATTTCACACGAAAGCGACAACCAACACGTGTCCTTTGGAAGCGAACCAGCAGTAATGAATTGAACCTTTCGAACAGAAGCGACACGACAGGATGCAGGTGTCGCTTGTAGCTTGCGTGTCGCTCTGATTGGCCAGTTTTGTTAATACCGTGCATCATGTCGCTTCGTACTTTTGTTCGCGCATGCGCGGTGAATGTTTTGCCTTATATTGAATGGTCTAATGTCTCTTGTCGCTTGTCGCTTTGGTATAAAATCTCCATGTCGCTAGTCGCCTGCCGTTTAAGCAGATTCCAGACCGAAGCGAAGCGACAAGCGACAAGCCTCGGTAATCAATGCAACGTTTGGAACTTATACAGCACGGTAAGCTGCAAATATTCCTTGTCGCTTGGTTGTGTCACTCAAACTGGCTACTTTATCAATGTTGTGCATCGTGACGCCTCCACTTGTTGTCGTGCACGGGCGGTGAATATTTTAGTCTACAAGACAAAAGGGACCCGTGTCTCTTGTCGATGTTGAAGCACACTGTCGCTTGTCGCCTCCGTCAGAATTCTTCCCCTGACCCCCTTCAAGGAGACTTCAGATCGAAGCGACAAGTGGCAGACGATAATCGACAGGCAACACTGGCATGAACGTCAGCTGGATTTTTTCCAGGGAGGGGCAAGGAAGGTATTTTTTCCAGGGGGGCAAATAAGCCACAATTTCCCCAATGTTCCCTCAAAAAACATTGCTGAAAATTGAATTTATCATGTTCGTGCATTAATTAACACATTTTATTGTGGCTGAAATGAAATCATATGTGTGAAATATATAATTTTTGGTTGACTTTCATTTTCCAGGGGGACACGTTCCCCCTTGGCTCCCCCTTCCGGGCGCCCATGAACACTGGCGACTTCAATCTAAAGCAAGAAATTCACCGCTAATGCGCGAGAAACCTAATGCATCGAGCCGAAAGCGACATGTGCAGCTTTCCCTGTCGCATCGATGCGAAAGGTAGAATTGATTACTGAGGGTTCACTTCCAAGCGATACGTATCTCTTGTCGCTTGTTACCTATTGCTTTTCGCTTGGTAGCGTGCCAATAAAGTTCACATCGTTGCGGCATGATAGGCCGCACAAGTCTGCTTTGATTTCTGAAATCTTCAAACAACACAAAAAAGTATGCAAAGTAAAAATTAAGAGTCAGCGATTAAGGTAAATGTGATTATTTTCTCAATTCCACAGTGGGGCAAAACCCCCTTAAGTACGCTACTGACTGCGGAGCAGTTAATCCCTTCCTAACTCCGCCGCGAAAGGAACTCTTTCTTTTCCCCCTCCCCCTTCCGAATGCTCTGCACCGAGACAGATACGACGCTGTAAAGCGCGTTTCACAACTTATTGCCCAATTCGGTATGGCACGTAGCTGCTTACACACAGGAGGAAATCATGTGACCTACAAGAATTGTGATTGGTTGGACGGGTTTTGCAATATTGATTGGTACCCACAACGGATGTAATTGTATTAAAAATTACAACACGTAAATTAGACAGGTGATATTGGTACCAGGTTCCAACAAGAATAATAACAATTTTTTCGTGAGGAAAACTGCATAAATGATAATTTTCAAAAACCACGGTGGTATTTGTAATCACATGCATGGTCTCGACATTTTAAAATGACCTTCATTATGCTAATTTTCAAATTATAGTGGTTCCAACAACATATGTACACTCACTCGGGCCTTATAAGACCACGTTTACACGCATGAGTGTGTGTGTGTGTGTGTGTGTGTGTGTGTGTGTGTATAAAGCTGGTGTAACCTTTCATTATCCCAATAAGCCCTGAGATACTTGAGTCTATGTTCAACGACTGGCAAAAATTTAGCAATTATGGATAGATTTTGCCGTCCTCCTGATTGAAGTATTTAGAGTGTGGTATCTGTCTAAACGTCCACCAAATTAAAACCAGTCACAAGTGTTTGTAGTGAATTTCATGTTGCAAAACTTGTGGGAGCAGGACGCAATTAAAGTCCCCGCCACGTATGATATGTTCCTTTACACTCTGCAATTCGGCCGTCACGTCTGTCGCATTTTCCCCCCTCTGTTGTCTCTGATGAGTACCGGATGGGTCATATATATTGCAAATCCAAGCATTTGTTTCTTTCGCACATATAATTCGCCCGTTTGAGTGGCACGCTACTTTACTTATCGACACAGTGTTTTTCGCGAAAGGAGCAGTTGCCGTTGCCGTTGCCTCTCAATTCCCATTCTTATACGCTACTATGGATTGGGTCAAGTCAAAGTTTGTCACTTGGACATCCTGGAGGAATGCTATATCGAAAGACGACTGAATGAAAAGGTCACCCAGAGCCTCTTGTTTATTCCTGTTTTGCAGTATATTAATGTTAATCGTGGCTAATCGGAGTGTTGTAAACATAGTTAATTTTGTATTATTACAGCTTATCAGGGACGCTTTAGCACCCATACTGGCAAGGCGCTCGTTGTATACATTATACCCGACGTTAACACAAAAAAGCAATAACACTAATGCATTAATAATGTACCACACAGTGAATAGTACTTTCCGATCTTCTCTCATACGTTGCAAATCAAAAAATACACAAATAGCACATGAAATACCAAATGAAATTTAACTTTTTAAGGATTTCTTTTTCTTTCCATTTCCCTATTCATAACTCGTACCTCTCTCGTTGATCGCCTCTTCGCGTCTGTTTCCCCCTTTTCCTTTCGAATTATTCTTCGTCCATTTTTTTACTCCCATCTGCTGAGATTTTGTCCACTTTGACACTGAGGTGCCACTTTCGGCATTATCTTCTTCTGTGTTGAATTCATTTTGTAGCTCTCAGCCTTTCGATGCTCCCTTGTCCTTCATATGTGGGACGTTGTCCTTTGCCGCTTGGATAGGCGGAAGTTCACCTGAGTTTCCTTCGTCCTGCATCTGATAATCCTGCATTTCTTCAATTCCTATTCCTTCTTCTTTGTCTAGGTGGAAAGTTCCCGGTTCTTTTGTGTCCATGGGTAGAATTTGCTGGTTGTGCTCTTCCTTTGTAGTTTCCGTAGTGGGAACATTTCCACAGGGCGAGTGTCAAGTGCACATTCTTTATCCCCTTACTTTCTTTGTTCGTTTATCACCTTTTGTACACTTTCCGACTTATCTCCATTTTTATCTGGTTGGAACTGATTGTTCAGGTTAGAGGAGACCCCTTTTCTACTATTGTATCACTATAATTTCTCTCTAAGTTTTTGTTCACATGAAGCGTTGTTATCTGTCGACTATCGCATTGCCAGCTATCGTGGCCTTTATTTCCACACGCCTTGCACGTTCTCGGCTGTACTTCTTAGATCACGTGGCAGTGATGAGATTATCCTGTAATGAAAGACGGAATCGTTTTTTTTTGTTTCCATTTTCACTATTCTCAACCCGTTTTAAAATTGATATTTGAAGTTTTCAGACCACCTTTCTTTGTGTATACATTCCATCTTCCTAACTTCCGTCATTTTTTTCTTTAAGACAGTCATCATCTAATTTTAGTGGTAATTTGAACATTCTTACCGCTTTTGTCTTTCTCCCCGCTTCACTCAAAAACACTTTTACACATTGACCATTATCATAGCAAAAGTTTGTTTCCGGACCACATTTCTATAATAATCGCGTCATTATTGCTTCTCTGATACATTTTAAGAAAACACATCGAAAAGCATAGATATTTGTATTTGCAAGATCTCATCTATGTGGAGTTGAAATTGTCGATGAATAAAGTCATGCATTTCTCGAACCGACGGGATCTCTGCCCCGAACGGAAAACGTATCTGAATGTTATTTTGTCTAATTATATTAATTTTTTTACTATTCTAAAGTACTTCTCCAAATCTACTTACTCTCCAGACCACTGCACCAACCGCCACAAGTAACACGCACACGCGCTCTAGCTTCTCGTGTTCTGAAGGCAACTTTTCACTGACCTTCACGGAGCAACTTGTTTTGGCGTCCGCACTCTCTGAAGGCTTCCACGGAACTATCACCCACACATTCTATTGGTAAGTAATTATTTACTTATTATGTAAGTTTTGGAAATATTTCACTACTCGTGACGCGAATATCTTCTCGCTTATTTTCTTTACATGTAGTTGTTTTTCAAGACCAATACATTTTTGTTACCTTTTGCCACCCACGGAAGTCCTTATTGAATACATTATTAAAACGTAACTCCCAGAAAAGAGAGTTTGTTAGTTTAAAAAAATTTGAAGTGGGAATGGTGTGTTCAGTCATGCATTTGTCCTTAATATTTTTCATATTTTAAGTTTTGCTTTCAACGCCACCATCAACGTAGCACTTTATATCCGGACAGATAGTACGAGTGCTATTTGTGTGCATCAATGTACAACATAAGTTTGGTCACACAAGCATGTGTTCAGTGTCGTGGGAAAAGGGAGATGTTCGATATAAACAGTAGACAAAATTTTATACTTAACCTTCATTCGTTCACACACCCGGCAGATTGCCTTTTTTTAAAAAAAAAACAAAGAAATGCACAACTTGTTCCCCACGATTGGGTGGGGCCGCGGTTGTGAATGTATTCTCTAGTTATGCATTGTTCCGGCACGTTGTCGAGCAAATTGCATTTTTCCGATACGCCGTACGGGTTCTGTACAGTCCCAAACAGCACACAAATGTCCAAAAGATATCTTCTAGATATTTGTGTCGGAAATTCTGAATATCCAATAGCTATCTAGGAATATCCAAAATACATCCATTGGATATCTCCTGGAAATCCATTTGTCCTCATACGTTTATATGCCGGGGATATCCAGAAATGGATATGTTTTGGACATTTTTGGATCACTTAGGACATGTTTTGAACATCAAGTTGGACGTAATCTGGACACTATTTGATTTAGAATTTTTTGTACGTACTTCGGATATTATATGGACACGAAAAGTACAATTTTTGGATTACATTTGAATCTCATCTGTATATTATGTCGATATGAAAAGAGGTAGTGTAGAAGAGGATAAATGGGACAGAAGCAAAACAAGAAGAGGGAACAGTGGTTTGATGAAGAATGCTCAATACTAATACAGGAGAGAAACTATTCCATAAAGAGGATGCTTCAACGGAGAACAAGACAAGTAGTGGAAGAATATATAGAGAAAAGAGGAGAGAACAGAAAAGACATGTAGAGCCAAGAAAAGACAAATTGAGAGAATTAAAGAGTTAGATGAAATGAAAGATGGAAATGAGATACGAAAGTTTTATGAGAACAAGAGATCTGAAGAAAGGATACCAACCCAGAGCAATTTTTTACAAGGATAAAAAAGGAAATCTCTTTGGAGAAAAAAAAAAGATGATGGAAAGATGGCAGGAGTATTTTTGTTAATTACTTAACGGAACCAATGAGGAGGATAAAGAAGAGGGGGAAAATTATGAAGAAGAGGAAGATATAAGTGAGGAAGAGGAGGAAGAGATAATACAAACTTTAGAAGATGTAAAAGATGCAATAAAGTATCTAACGAATAATAAAGTGCCAGGAGAAGATGGCATAGAATCGGAGCTGTTCAAATATGGTGGAGAGGGAGTGAAGAAGGCCATATATGATGTGATAGAAGAAGTTTGGATAAAAGAAGAAATTCCCAGAGACTGGACAGTAGGAATAATATACCCGATACATAAGAAAGGGGATAAAGCTAAGTGTGAAAACTACCGCGGGATAACATTACTGGATGAAACTTATAAAGTATTTGGTAAACTCTTAGCAATACGATTGGAAGATTGGATGGAAAGAAGCATGGGAGATTAGCAAGCAGGATTTAGAAAAAATCGCTCCACGATAGATTAGATTTTTTGACTGCGCCAAGTGCTGGAGAAGTACTATGAGTATAACAAAGAACTTCACCAACTATATGTCGATTTTAAACAAGCATACGATAGCATGGAAAAAATAAGATCTACAGTATAATGGAAGATTTTCGAATCCCAAGGAAGTTGATAAGACTTACAAAAATTACAATGAAAACAACCGAATGTAATGTCAGAGTTTAACAGGAAATGACAAACATGTTTAAAGTAGAGAAAGAACTGAGACAGGGAGATTTACTTTCTACAATACTATTTAATTTAGCATTGGAAAAAGTAATCCGACAAATACCAATCAACCCTGGAGGAACAATATTAAATAGACTAACACAAACAGTTGCATATGCAGATAATGTAGCTTTAATAGGAAGGAAAATACCATAAACCGAGAAAAAGTAAGACATGGTTTGATAATGAATGTCATAATCTAATAGAAATAAGAAATGAGGCTAGACTTAGGTGGTTAAATAACTCTGATGATACAAATCTAAACAATTATAATAGAATAAAGCGAGAAGTTAACCGAACGTTTAGAAGTAAAAAAAGAGATTACTTGAAAAGCAAAATTAACGAAATTGAAACAAACAGCAAAAATAAAAATATCAGAGATTTATATAAAGGTGTAAATGAGTTTAGAAAGGGGTGGCAACCTAAAGTAAACTTGATAAAAGATAAAGACGGTGATTTTCCTGCTGACCCAAGCGATATTCTAAATACATGGAAGAACTACTTTAATGACCTTTTAAATGTCCATGTAGGAGATAAATCAGTAGTGAATGAAGTACACACAGCAGAACCTTTATTTCCAGAACCTAACTTGACTGAAGTTAAAGATGCTATTAAAAGGCTAAAGAATAACAAAGCACCTGGCATTGATTTAATACCAGCTGAGTTAATTAAATATGGTGGAAATTCATTAATATGTCAAATTCATAAATTAGTTTGTTTAATATGGAATAAAGAAGAAATCCCTCAACAGTGGAAAGAATCCATAATTGTCCCTGTGTTTAAGAAAGGTGATAAAATGAACTGCAATAATTACCGTGGAATTTCTCTACTCTCAACAACATATAAAATATTATCTAACATTCTTCTAACAAGACTAACCCCATATGCTAATGAAATTATAGGTGATTATCAATGTGGATTTAAATGTAACAGATCAACTACAGATCAAATTTTTCACATCAGACAGACACTTGAAAAAAAGTGGGAATATAATCAAAATGTCCATCAACTATTCATTGATTTCAAAAAAGCATATGATTCGGTCAAAAGAGATAAATTATATAATATATTAGTAGAGTTTGGAATACCTAAGAAGCTTGTTGGTATGATAAAAATATGCACCAGTGAAACAGAAAGTAAAATTCGTGTGGGTATTAATATGTCTGACAAATTTACAATTCATGATGGGTTAAAACAAGGAGATGCATTATCTCCATTGCTCTTTAATTTTGCCTTAGAATATGCTGTTAGGAAGGTAAAAGAAACTAAAGAAGGACTAAAATTAAATGGTGTGACTCAGTTGTTAGCATATGCAGATGATGTAGACTTACTGGGGGATGATGTGAATACAATTAAGAATAATGCTAAAATATTTTTCAAAACTGCTAAAGAGATAGGTTTGGAAGTTAACAAAGAGAAAACTAAATATATGCTTACAGGCCGAAACCAAGTGTTAGGTAATAATCAAAATCTAATTATTGATAACAACTCGTTTCAACCAGTTTCCAAATTCAGATACTTAGGAGTAATATTAACAAATGAAAATTATATTAAAGAGGAAATAAAAAGTAGGCTTAATTCAGGAAATGCATGTTACTTCTCTCTTCATAAACTTTTCTCTTCTCGTTTAATATCTAAGAAACTAAAAGTTAAAATATACAAAACAGTAATTTTGCCTGTAGTATTATATGGATGTGAAACTTGGTCCCTTACATTGAAAGAGGAACATAAATTGAGAGTATTTGAGAATAAAATATTTAGGAAAATCTTTGGACCTAAAAGGGATGAGGAGACAGGTGAGTGGAGAAGGTTACATAATTTAGAACTACATAATTTGTATTCATGTCCAGATATTATTAGAATAATTAAATCAAGAAGACTTAGGTGGGCAGGCCATGTGGCACGAATGGGAGAGGAAAGAGGAGTATACAGGATTCTTGTTGGGAAACCTGATGGTAAGAGACCTGTAGGAAGGCCAAGACGAAGATGGAGGGACAACGTTGAGATGGACCTAAGGGAAATCGGTAGGGATGGAAAAGAGTATATAGATCTTGCTCGAGATAGGGAAAGATGGAAGGCCTGTGTTGCTGCAGCCATGAACCTTCGGGTTTAAGAAGGCTAGAGAGTTAGTTAGTTAGTTAGTTAATAGGAAGGAAAAAGCAAGGTACGGAAGAGAGTTAGCAAGTATTAGAAGAGAAACTCAAGAACTATTACTGGAAGTGATCACAAATAAAACCAAATATATGAAGATGGGAAATCCAGAAAGAGCCAGAAGAGAACCTTTTATAAGAATAAATGGAAAAGAATATGAAAGAGTGGAAGCCTTTTATTATTTAGGATCAATAGTAACAACAGATAACAAGACAGTTAGAGATATACAGGAAAGGATAACAAGTTGAAATCGATGCTATTTTTCTTTGCAAAATATGTTTAAATCTAAGAACGTTAGTAGGAAAACAAAAATTAAAATATATACAACAATATTAAGACCCATAGTAATGTATGGTTCAGAAAGTTGGGTGATGTCGGTAAGAGAGGAAGATTGGTTGTTAAGGTGGAAAGGAAAATACTGAGAAGGATATTTGGAGCGGTTAGAGATAAAGGTTAATGGAGAATGAGAACAAATATGGAAGTACAGGAATTGTTTAATCAGCCAGATATTGTAGTGAAGATTAAACAGGGTAGAATACGATGGGTTGGGCATGTTCAGAGAATGGAAGATACTCGGGTTGTGAAGAAAATATTCATTGGAAAACCGGAAGGGGAAGGAGAAGAGATAGGCCCAGGAAAAGATGGATAGAGGACGTGGAAGAGGACCTAAGAAGATTAGGAGTTACAGGATGTAGAAGAAAAGCAGGGGATCGAAATGAATGGAGAGAGGTAGTCAGGAAGGCCAAACACCTACATGGACTGTAGCGCCGACCAGTAAGTAAGTAAGTAAGTATGAAAAGATGAATGCAACAGACAACAACCATTATTTGTTGTTAATTTTCTTGCTCCCCCTTAAAAAAAGGCACTAGTCAAGTTGGATAATTAAAAGACGAAGAAACCGATCTGTAACTTGTAATGAGGAAGCTGGAAATTTCATGTGAACTAACCGATCTGAGTAAGTGTGTCAGTTTTTTCTCACCACTTGTTTTGTCCTAGATTTCCATTTAGAAGGGTACACCTTCTCTGTGGTAGGTGAATTGTTTTCATAATGTTTTTCTTGTGCAAGGTAATGTTCTAAGTGTCTTCAGTATTTGGAGTTGTCCTTATTTACATATTCTGAGGGTATTTTATTCAGATTGTATTTATTCAGTGACGGTAGTGGGAAATTTACTTCAGTGAGTAAAGTAAAAATTTGCTGTGGATTATTTATACGGCATGGGTTGGACATATCACATGCCATAGTTCCGGAGGATGATGGATATTATACAGCTGATAGTCAGGATCCTGTGGATCAATCAGTAAGGCACTGTATAAATCGTTATGAGATTCTGTAATGGTGGGCAGTAATACGTAAGAAGGCATTCGTAAAGAGCATCTTCGTACATTGTACTGAGAAGTTGTGGATGGTGCGAGTTCATTCGACCAGTTTTATATTTGTGACGGAGGGCTTTGGTGTGGCTTGTGATTTCGGGAATGGTTATTCGTTCGTATAATAGTAGTGGAGGAGTTGCTAGACTACTCTGAAGGCAAGACGAAGAATATGCCTCTTCAGAATTTTTAGTATGAACTAGAATTAATCTGGGGCTGATATCCATGCAGTTGCTGGTTGAGGGAAAGCCTTGTAGGTATGTAGTACTACCTGATAGTTGAGTCCCCAGGAAGTTGCAATTAGTCGTTTGAGCAACCTCAGCCGATTTGTAGCTTTCTGGAGAATGTTGAGCAAGTGAGGTTTCCAGGTAAGCTTGGAGTCAAATTAGACTCCCAGGTATTTTCAGTGGTGTTAGGCAGAATAGGAGTTCCCCGTAATGGAATTTCCTCCAGTGCAGTGATGACAACTGCCCCCCTCTGAATGCCTAGGAACGTGCTGTGCTCCCTGTGCGTATGCTACACAGTTCGTCACGTTGCACGTCGAATCGGCAAATCAAGGTTAGAGATTCTGTGAAGAGGTGCGAGATGTTCCTCAGCATTTTTTTTTCCTTGCGAGTGTTAACCCGTTGAGAGGGTTATGCCCTCACTTCGGTAAGTAATTTCATTGTACGTGATGTGTCTTTCATCATTTTGGAGGGTCTAAGTGCGTTTTTATATTGCAAGGTCCTTTTCTTATTAAGATTGGTGATTCGTATGTGTTAACTTACTTTTGGGCGTGGTTGAGAATAATGTAAATATGGATTTCGATATTTGGAGTTGGAGTATTGTTGGTACTGCTTAGGCTTTAGTGGTGGGATAAATATGTCGTGATAACTGCGATGGATGATATATATCGTACTCGTGTTTTTGTGGGTCTAGATCATCTAGATAACATGAACACATGGTGAGCAGGTGTCGGAATGACGTATACATGTGTGTAGGTACTGCATCATGTCGAATATCAAGATGAATGGTATTCCAGAATACCGGGTTCTCTCATATCATGGCTTTGTTTATGTATCGTTGGCGAAGGCTCTCGATGTGATACAAAATAGTCGGGAAAGAAATTCTGACATACAGTAATACTGAGGGATAAGGTAATTTAATCCGGAAAACCAATCTAACCGTTCAAAGATTTCTAGTTGGTTATAGAAGGAGGCAGAAGCGTCCATCCAAGCAATATGCCCGTGAGTGATGGCTGGGCGCAAGAACACTTTGTAGGTGTTTAGGACTGTTGTCGGGTGTAATCCCCAAGATGTACCCACCCGTTTCCATAATAGATTTAGGCGGTTCTTGACCTTATTCTTTAAACTTTCTAAGTGTGGACGCCAGGTCAGTTTTTCATCTATAGTAACGCCAAGGTATGTTACGTGATTTGAAGTTAAAATGCGTCCCCCCTCTATTTTAATCTCCAAGAGTTTGGGGTTTTGGTGTACTTTGGAGCAACAGCGGGGATGTAGGAAAACTACTGCCTGAGTTTTTGCACAGTTTTTTGATAATTACCATTGATTGCACCAGCGAATGAAGGAGTCTACGGCCTTTTGGAGTGGTTTATTAATTAATTGAACTGTTTTTCCAATAGTTAGGAAAGCAGTGTTATCTGCAAATTGGAATAGGTGTGTTTTTATCCTTGGTCGGCATGTCTGTTACATACATTAAATATAACAGCGGCGACAAAACAGACCCCTGCGGTACTCCTGTGTGCAAGAACATTGGATAGGATGTTGCCGAGTTCAGAGAGATGTATGCCATGCGGCCTGCCAGGAACGAATGGATAAGTCGAATGTAGCATTGTGGACGTTGGAATTTGTGTAGTTTATATATTAATCCCGAATGCCATAGTTCGTCAAACGCCTTTTCCAGATCGAATAAAAGAATACACGATAGCAAGAAATTGTTATAATGGTTTGTTATAGTTGTTATCAATCTCAGAAGTTGATCGTTGAGGCTGATGGATGGTCGGAAGCCTGCTTGATGTGCAGGAAGGTGCTTCTCGGATCAAAGGTGTTGGTGCAATCTGTGTACAAGTACTTTTTCAAAGATTTTGCTGAGGGTCGATGTGAACTGTATTGGTGTGTAAGAGGATACCTCGTGAACAAGTTTCCCGGGTTTGGCGAAGAGCTGCATTTTGGAAACTTTCCATTCTGTCGGGAAGGAGCCTGTTCGTAGTATATAAGTATATATGATGTCTAGGATTAGTAGAATGGTTCTTGGAGCCTCTTTGACGAGTCGGTAGGTTACCGAGTCGAAGCCTGGACCAGTGTTCCTTTTCCGAGATATGGCGCATGCGATATCTTCTGGTGTTATAGGGGAAGTTAGAGGTTCGTTTTCATCCATAATATCGTCATTCTTAGGTTTGAGAGCTCGGTTATGTGGGTTTGAGACACGTTTTACTGTACGTGATTGGGTTGTGTTGTGTAATGGTTCAGTTTGTGATGTGAATTTATCTTGGAAGTGGTATGCAAAGGGGTTGGCTTTCTCTTGGTCGTCGTCTAGGGATTTCCCATCGACTATAATGGGATATGTAGTTCTTGACCTTTTCCCTGTGAGTTTGTTAAATTGCTGCCAGTATTTGGATGGATGGGATGTTTCAGCCAATGTATTGCACGTTTTTTATCCAATTCCTTGTTTTAAATGCAATGATATAGTTTTGCACCGTGCGGAGAAGTTGTCTATGATGCAGTAACACTTCTGGATTTCTTGTTACAACATACTCCCGGAAGGCACGCCTGGAAGCTGAAATGAGTTTCATATAGTTCAACGGTAATTTTGGTTTATATAGATTGATGATTTGAAGTGGGATGGTTCCTTTCGCAGCATCAGTTAAGGCAGAAGTGAGTAATGGGACTACATCATCCAGATCCCCATCGTTTGTTAGCGTATCTGCGTTTTGTACAGCTTTTCGTTTGCATTACGATATTTTTCCCAGTCTGCTTGATCGTAGGAGTACCTTGTTATGAGAAAGGGTTTGTGGAGAGTTGGTGCAGGTGAGTCAACAGTAAAGATTATAGGTGCGTGATGGCTACCAATAGGTTCAAGTACATCCACGTTGCTATTTGTAAAGAGGGAAGTCGATGTAAGTACAACATCTGGAGATGTACTGCTGATTGGTCTACATGGTTTCGGAAGTTGGTGGAAATGGCAATTTTGGCAGCGGACTATAGTTTGGTGAAATTGTCGCTTTTCGTCTTGTGGTCGACTATGGAGATTTAATTCGGCCATGATTATGTAATGCTTGTAGCTGTTTTCAATGTAATTGATAAAGTTGTATGGTATAGGATGTCCAGGCAGAACATAGATGCTTGCTAGGGTAATGCTTCTGTGCCTCAGATATATTGTTGCTATGCTGTATTCCGGCAGGTTAAAATACGGTGGTAATGTGTGTTCTCTATGAGGATATGATTTTCAAAAGCCAATTGCAGTCCCTCCATTTGCACGTTGAGCTTCCGTTGGCCCGTCATGTCGAATCATACTATATCCGCTGATCTTGGGTTTGAGTTTTGGCGTTAAGAATGTTTCGTTGAGGGCGAAAGCTGATATATTCTTTTCCTGCAAAACAGATTCAAATAAACTTTTGTGTTTAGTTATTGAGCGAATATTTAAAAAGAGAAAAGAATAACCCATGATTGTTATGAAGAGTCTGAAAACTGTTTTAGGATGTACTTGTGTTTTCAATAGGGTTGATATTGAAATGGACATGTGGTCCCGTATACGTAGCATGTAACTGTAGTTTGAAAAGTGTTTTTGCAGCAAGTATGGCTTGGTCCATAATATGTGTGTGCAGAAATGGCTGGATGTTTTGAGTTGCAATAGTAAAGAATCGTAGCAGATCCTCCACAGTGATTGGGTCCATTAGTGAATTTTCCGTTTTGGTTGAGCTATCTATAGTTCGGATAGGAACAACAAGCTCAGGGTGATTTGGTTCTGGGTTTGGTCTGGCATGGCATTTATAGCTGTAAGTAGGATGTCCTTCAGAGCATGTGTTGCATTTAGGCGGGTTCTGGATGTTTGTACAAGTGTTGGTAGAATGTGGCCCAGAACAGTATACACAAATGGCTGAATACGGACAGTTGGTTGTAGTGTGATGATTGTATGTTTGACAACGTTCACAACGCACTGGCAGTGATGTTGACGTCCTGGAAGGTTCGACTCTGTGCTTTAGACAATATATATAGGCTCCATTGTGCAATAATTCGTCCACGGTATCTTTATCTACTGTCAGTATGCGAACCATGGTCCGTTGTCATTTCTAATTCTCATGCAATTGTGGATGGTGTGTTCTTCAGCCTAAATTTCCTCAGCGATTTCTGCGTCGGTGTATTCAGGGGGCACACGCCGAATCGCCACTGATAGCATTGGTGCTCGTTTAGGCGGAGAAGGTTGCTTTGGACGTGTAGAGGTTAGTGGTTTCATATTGGCATATGTTCCAAAAACTTGGTAGGAGGCCTTGTCTCTGATAATGGTAGAGAAGTGTGGGTAAGTAGATTTAAAAAATATTCCGTTTCTGGTGAAGACTATTTCATTAACTGAAGCTCTTGGCACATATTTTAGGATTTGATTTAGGATATGTTTTGGCGTCAAAGTTGGTGAGCAGGAAGTTATAACAGCTGGTGTCCTGCTATTTGAATTTTAGTTGGTTTGCATGTGCTGTGTTTGCTGCATCGCGTTTTATTGGTGATTGAGATCGTTGTCGTTGAGGTAATCCTTAGTAGGAATTGCGACGTCGGTGTTTGGTGGAATAGCTGGACGTTTGCATTGGATCATTGTTACTTCGTAAATCGAGCATCGTCTTTGACTTTGGACCGTCGAAAAAAGGCACAAACTCAAACCAACTGACAACTCAATCCAATGAAGCAATTCCAAACTAATTGTAGAGCCAAGACAACCAAGAAAAGAAAGAATGAAGGTAAAAAGGGAAAACAGTTTTAAATAAAATAGTGTAAGTCGAATGTCTGCTCTACTCAAAGTGTTCAACCAAAATGTTCCTCGCAATCACCTAACCACTGTATAGGCACAATTGGTACCGTTTGTCCGTTCCAGACTTACGGTTTCCACCTGGAGTAATTGCCCCACGATGCGTGACACAAGAGAGTCCGACTTACGAATACCTATACCTTGATGTTCCTCAGCACACATATCTCCTGATTATATAGTCATGAATCAGAAATGTTAGTCATGGTAGATTCACATTTATTCACTGCATTATATTTTCTTCTTACCCTTGTAGCTTAATGTTCACACATCTTTCGAAGATTGTTAAAACACAATTTTTCATTATATTTATAATCAAACATACCATTATTTGTGTTACGAAAACTTTATTTTATTTTATACATTTTCCAAGTGCCATCTGGCATTGCAGGTAATATCAACGTCATAATGTATTAACATTTCACTTCATAACACTGTATTTCTCAATAGGAAAAGGATTGTTTAACCTAATTCTTGTAAGGATGCTGTAACTATGAATATATAAACAACTATGGAGTTACTTTAGTAAAATGTAAACTAAAAATTTGTATAAAAGGGTGAAAGCTTTGTAAGCCCGCGGGATATTCTCCTGGTTGCTGAAAGGCTAATGGTTCAGGTGACGTTGGGGAAATATCTTGCTCGTTCTTCGGATCGGCAGGGATACTTGTATTCCACGGCGGATATTACACTAACCATCTCTGAATAAGGTGTTCTCCTGCATCAACAAAAAGACCAGGGTTATAATCTGCGGTACATCTAAAAGGTTTAGTCCTACGATTTGTATCGGGTGAATTGTCTGTTTAAAAGTGTTTGTATATCATCAAAAGTCTTAATAAATCTCCCAGCAAGAGAGCCTATTGAATTTCATTCCCAACCAAGATGTGTAACATAAAAATAAATCCTAAACCACAGACCAAGCAGGGGCTTGGTCCTACTAACCCTTGCATACCTTTGAGATGTCCGATACAAGATATATAACAAAACTAACACAAAAGCCCTAAAGGCAGACGTTGGGTGTCAAAATGTATACACCCACGCTAAGTACCACATAATTACATCACGTTTGCGTCCAGCTTGCCATATCAAGCTTGCTATCGTAAGCTTTCTGCAAGCTTGTGTGTTATCTTCTAATAATAATTGGAGATGTGTGATGCTATACGCGATCATTGGCCAGATTCTCGTATTCAGTGTATTGCAGTGTTTCTGATTCTAAGTTTTTAAAAAGTTTCAATTGCTAATAGTAGCAAATGACAAGACGATCACCAACAAGGAAAACAATCACAAGCTTCTGATTCACTCAGGCCTCACGCGTAAAACATTAGAACTGAAAATGATGTGCATAGCTGCTGTATATGCAAAATATATGTAAGGAACAGGTTTTCCCGGTTGAGCTAAGTATGAATTATTTGATTTTATTCTTGATTGTATTGTAGCGTTTACTAAGACCAAATCGACATTTTCTGATTCTAAGAAGGAAAATATTAAATCACTTAACATAAGAAGTAAATTAATTTAGAAACGCTAATGCTTCAATGCAATTATTGTTTCAATTCAAAGATAAAGTATAAGAAAGTATACACAGCGGGAATACTATGACCATTTTCTAATATTCGAGACATATTATATTTCTGGATAACAAGTTCTGTGTGAGTTATAGACATGTATTAGTTATCCAGATTTGTATGTATTTTGGATACACAGTTTCGGACAAGAACTGAATAGGTTTTGAATATCCAGAATAGCATGTGTTTGGATATCCAGTTTTGGAAGACATCTGGAGACGTATGGATATTGGAAATTGGACATTGTTTCTTACAACCAGTTCTACAGATGTGCTGTGTGGGGTGCTAAAATTTGATCTGTCGTGTTCTAACGGCAGATAGAAGTAGGCGAGCGAAATTGTGAACTTTTCTTCGATCACTTGATAAGAAATGTAAGTAAATATTTTAGCTTTTAGAATATATTTTTCACATATTTTATTTAATCTCTCTCTCTCTCTCTCTCTGCCACTCTCTCTCTCTCTCTCTCTCTCTCGTGCTCCCTCTCTCCATCTTCCCTTCGCCCTTCACTCTCTCACTCTTTTTTAACTATTTTTGTGGTAATAGTATGATGTTGTCATTCCATTATAGCTTTCCCCCGTTTCGCCTTATTCTGTTGCGCCTTACACACAAAATAATTCCCAACTGGGGATATTATCGACTTGAAGGGTATTTCATAATAGGAGCGCAGAGACTGTGATGTTGCCTACCTTGGCTCCTATTGTCCCGTCGGTTAGGTTAGGTTAGGTTAATAATACATTAATAATAGTGACCCTTCAGGTCGATAATATTCCCTGGTGGGATTTTATTTGTGTGTAAGGCGCAATGGAATGTTCCGATTGGCCTTAGAAAGATAATGTCAAATATATCACGTGAAATTGTTATGGGGGAGGTGAAAACGCAATAAGACGAAACGGGCCGTAATCCTGATACCTACCTATTTCGTATAAATATTTGATCTTTATGACAAATTGCTTTCTATCACAATCACAACGGACTTTGTTCAGGGTCAGATTCAGCAGAGGTCATGATATCTTTCGAATCCTTGAATAGTTGGAATGGGAGGAAGAATAAAATGCGGAAGCCTTCGAGGATATTGATAATCCCATCGATATTGATTTTTGAACCTGAGCACACGGAGGTGGACGATTACGACAGCAAATCGGAGGACGACCTTCACCCTACTGAAGAAAAAGACCAAGGTAATATGGAAGTGCATTTGGAGGATTTTGAGGTTCTACATTGGCAAAATACATTGTGGGCAAATAAAATTAAATCTGCTGTTTCAAAAACTAAAGCTAAAATCGTTGTAAGACCTATCCCTGGCCCGAGGGGACAAGCTCGCAACTGTAAAACATATCATCAATGTTTTTCACAAATATTTAGTTCCGAGATGGTTGATAATATTGTCAGGTATACAAATACATTTATAGATAAAAAAAAATTAGAACGACAAGACTTTTTAGAAGAGAATTAAGGTCTAAAAGTGGTAAACGCTGTAAGGGCCAAAAGCGAAAGTTTTGGGAAATTGCATCATTCCGCACATCAGCCTGTATTAACGTGCTCACTAGTGACCTCTTTACGCGCCCTTTGAACTACTTAGAGGGCTACCAGCCACATTTTACGTTTACCACATTATACAGTAAGGCACATTTCACAGTTTATCGTGGAAAACGGTGTGTGAATTATTGTGGCACTTACAGCGTTTACCAATTTTATTTTTCAATTTTCGAGCGAGAGACTATAGACCAACAAATAGATCAGAAATTTTAGTCTTATTGTTTGCATTGTTCTTGATAGCCATAAAAAGGGGAATCCGAGCAGATATTTCAATAAGAATGGAACAGGGTTGTTAATTGTGCCAGCTACCTTCAGCGAATATGGTTTCCGATTATTGTTGAAATCCCTCTAATTGGTTGACGTGACTAGCAGAGAACGTTGTTCTGCAATGGACAAATTGGCTCCCACTTGGGAATTTCTCACTCACTTTGTTACCAACTGCCAGAAATCGTACAGCCTTGGAGAGTACAATACCGTTGATGAAATGTTGGTTGCGTTTCGTGGTCGCTGCTTCTTCATCCAGTACATGGCCAAGAAACCTGCCAAATATGGCTTGATAATCTATACAATATGTGATGCACAAATATTTTCTACTTACAATTTGGAGATTTTCTGTGGGACTCAGAAACCTGGAGTTTACTTGTGTTCAAAACCCTTTGACGTTGTGAGTAAACTGATTCAGCTAATAACAAACTCCAAAATAAACTTCACCACTGACAACTATGTCAGTAGCTATCAGTTAGCATAATACCTATTGATCGTTCGACTAAGTTTTTGGGTTCTTTAAGGGGAAACAAAACTGAAATACCTCCCGAATTATTGACTGAAAATAAAAATGCTGTTCCTGAAAATGTCTTGTTTGAATGCCAGGACGACAAAATGTTGGTTTATCTTGTCAGCAAGAAAAATAAAATTTATTTGGTTTTGTCAACTATGCACGATGAAGATACAGTTGACGAATAAAGTGGAATAGATGTGCCTCTACTAAGAGTGGGGTTGATACAGTTGACTTGATGTGTTCCGGAATAACAACTTCAAGAAGAACAGAAAGATGTGCCGTGATTATAATTTTACCGCATACTTGACATTGCAAGAATAAATTCACTTAGTATCTTCCAAATGAACATAATCCCCCAAAATTGTATAAGAAGAACATAACTCTACGCATTGTCCTTGGAGCGGATGGAGGACAATTTGAGAGAACAGTCTCCTCAAAGACTAGAATGTTTTTTTCAAAAATCCTACAGTGAAAAATCAGCATCTAGCAGTGACTTAATTGTTCAGCCACCTGGAAGAGCTCATCCTACCCAGAGAACCATTGGCCACATCTGCAGATCGGAAAAGAACCAAGGAACTCAAGTGGCATGCAAGGAGTTTGGAAAAAAAACGTTTTTGCAAATACATCTGTTCTACTACGTAGAACACATGCACGGAGTGTTCCTATCCTACGAAGATGTACAGATACTTAATAGATCTCAATTATGATCTAAATTATCTCAAGTACGAGTACTTTATCTTCCAAATTCATTTGTTTTCTTAGTGCGAAGTGAAGTGATTTTTCCTAGTCATCTTTCGAAGATTTTTCTAGTTTTCCTTGTGCCAAAGTGAATTTGTATACTTCGTATACATTGAACTGCTTTGGAGTTTATATAATAAAGTTTTTTTTAAAAAAATATCCTTTGAAAATTACTTTCAAAGTCACCAAAGTCACCATAAAACATTCCTAGGTGCGAAAAACCCATAAAAATAATATAGAAATGAGTTAGGAACGGCAGATAGCCGTAGCGCGAGCCCACGTGAGAAGGCAAACCGCCCGAGCGAATGAAAGTTAAGTGTGTATGTACGCCCCTTGTTCTTAATATCTGATAAAGATTCACCATATCATCTACACAAAATATAAAATAGGTGAGGTGTTATCATGTGACGATCGTACAGTAGCTGAGAACGAAGAGTTTTCCAGTACTGGACAATAAACGTTCAAGACCAATCACACCATACCTGCTTTTAGTTCGACTGTAATTATATTCCTTATGGTCTATATTTATATCTATAGATTACTTCGAGTCCATTGGTAAAATATTGTTTTGTTACTTAGTTTTAATCAACATATTGATACAGCAAATTTAAACCAGGACGATACTGATTAAACAACACGTTGTTCTAAATGCAGTTTTGAAAACATTTGTTTCGCTAGTTTTATTAATTTATTTCTTTTTCCTTTTACTTGGCACTTCTTGCAGTTTCGGCTAATCGCGAAGATGAAGGTAAGTGATAATATGATATAGTTGAAGTGATTCTTCCAAGGAACACCCATGGCCAGGCTGGGATCTGCACCTGCACTTTGAGCTTCACAGCAAACTAAAGGCACAGATAAGGGTAAACACCCATATCTGCGATAAAGCCTTGCACTTTGGTTATAATCCAGTACTGAACTACATCGCAACAAGTTATTTGAAGGCAAAAACTGCTTCCATCTACCTTTCTTCATGAATTAAGTAAATTAAGTGACTTGATATGGTGTTTTATATTGTTATTGTCACAATAAAATGGAATTTTAATACTCTATGGCCTTTGTCACTTCTGGCCCTTCAGCACCTCATTTTTTTGTGAACCACAACCTGAATTTGTGGCACTTACGCTATTGCTAAGCCAAAAAATTTTGCATCTAGTTACCCTAAATATAGATCAATGCTGAGATTTATAAAAGCTATAATTTGGAAGAAAAATATGTGTTTGGCTTTCACAATTAAAACTCAAGAAAATGTTATTCAAATCAATGTTTTACTTAAATACCATCAATGTATGAAAACGATGCTGTACATATAGTCATTTGTCAGCAACTTATAACGAGGGAAAATAAAAAATATTTAACTTCTAACATAATTTTATTTTGTTTCACACAAATGCATATTTTTGGTTTCCTTTGTCTTTCAGGTTTTAGCACAAAACATTCAACATTTTTTTAGTTCAATCCTAAAACTGACAGATAAGTTAAGTATAGATTTAAAATGTATGCATTTTTATGTATTTGTTAGGCAAAATGTTACTTCATAAGAAAACAACAGATGTATTTTATCTTCAAAAGGTCTAAGGCAACACACATTAACCCCCTCCTAGAATACATCGGCATTAAGACATATTTTGAACTCACTTCACATAGGTATTTTCAGACAAGTGGTTTCCTTACATTTCAGTCACAGCACCGCTGTATTTTTTTTAATTTCTGTTGTATTCCTTATGCCCTATATCCCTCAGAATTATTGAGCAAATGCAAAATGCATTGATAATATATATAGATGCAATCACAAGAGAGGTATACATTTCAATTGAATTATGATTTAACATTATTCTTACTGGAACATGGAAATATTCTTCAAATGTCTGTTATAAACGACATAATATGGTGAATGTCTGTTATAAACGACATAATTACCTCCATTGAGTGCAAATTTATGTTACAAATTACACGATTATGGTTACTTAAGCGAAACATTGTCACATGTACACGTGTTATACACAAATAATTTATATTAAACAATAATCTTATGGAAATGTAATATTCTGGTACATAATCCACCAAACTAATATAATAGATATAAATAGATAGATGTATGTAAAAGTTAAAAATATTACAGATCTTTCAAAATTGTGCTAAATATTCACAAAAATTTATAGAATGAAATTTAAAATATATACAGTATGCATCAACGTCTATATATATATATATATTTGTGATCTTGTGTATTTGCATGCGTGAACGTGTTTGTTACCCGTAAGTGTATGAAACAATTCATTAAATGTCATATTACAGAGAGCACTGGACAACAGATGAAATACATGTATTGTTTTTTAAATTATTATGGCAGCACACATTATTTCCCTTTGGAATACATCAGGGTATTATATGAACTCACATTTTGAACACACTTTACGTTTTAAGATGTATGACTTCCTCACGTTTCAGTAACAGCACTGCCGTAACAAATTTGTCAAATTTGCAGTTGTATTCCACATGTGTTTATCCCTCACAATTATTAAGCAAATGTAATATATATATATATATATATATATATATATATATATATATATATATATATACAATACATACAACATACATAGTTACATAGTAGTAATCAAAATAATCATATTTCCATTTAATAATGGATCAAAATTATTCTTACTGTAAGGTGGAAATAGTGACACTTTGACATATCTTCACACGAGTGTTAAAAACGATGCAATAATTATTCCTCTACATATGCGTAACCATAATTTTAGGAAGAACTCAAAATATATTGTCATTGAAGAAAAGGATAAGACTTACGGTTTGTACAATTATGTTTCACAAGAAAATTGTAACTATTCTTAAGGTAGTCATGCTGTTCACAGCAGTATAAACGTGTAAATATACTATATAAATAGATAAGGTCATTTCCTCAACTGTGTCCAAACATATGTAATAAATGACGTGAGTATAGTTATTTGAGAAAATCATTGTCACATGAAATCGCGTTATACACAAATATTGTTAATAATGTTAATTAATCAACAGTCTTGTGGACATGCAATTCTTTGGTACACCTCCTTTACCAACTAATGCAATATATATTTAACAATATGGTGAATGTAATAGTTAAAAAATAAAAGGTATTCTAAACTTTGGCTAAATTTGAATAAAAATACAAAATGCAATTGATGAAATTTAAATTTAGAATATATATTTTTAAACATTCAAATCGTCCGAATATGTTATTTGTGTATGTGTGTGTGTGTGTGTGTGTGTGTGTGTTTGTGGTGTGTCAAACAATTTATTTCGTGTCACATACAAGAGAACTGTTGACTAATAAATTTGGAATCATTTGTTTATAAAATATGAACCTTGTACAATGAGTTCATTTCTACATTTCCTGTGTGATCTTGATTTACAATTCTTAATTCCTTCTAAAACACAGAAGATAAAATACCTCCACGACACTCAGTACACTGGCCCCAAGAAAGAATCCAAATATTCCACCAACGATAACTGCAAAAAATTGAAGAATAATTTTGTATAGTTTGTTGTTACGATTTCCTAAAAATGCATACTGTTTTATCAATGAAATTTTGTTTATTGTAATTTTCAAACGTCAAGAAAACATTACTTTATTTTGTATGGATGTATGAAAACAATTATACTATTTTCATACATTATTTTGCAAAGATGTTTATGAATGTACTAAAAGAAAAATGCACAATACATATATTAAAGTTACTACATGTACAAATCATTCATGCATTTCAATACGTTGCTTTGGATAATGAAGAAAACAATAATGAGGAAGACAATATTTCAAAATGTATGTGTTCATATTAGATGCAAAATTATTTTTTTGAGCATTGATACATGGGATTGTTAGTCTAACTTGTAGGAAATCATCTCCTAAATTAAATCACACAGGGTCATACTTAAAAAGATTTTGGGTAAAGTACAGGGTGGCAGAAAATATCACTTAACACCCTCGGTACACAACCACTGCTGCGCGCAACGTAGAAATATTGATGACCAATCGTTGTCAGGCCAAGGGGGAATCACTTTGACGCCACCTGCACGGTCGGCGGCCATCGTTATGTCCGCCATCTTAAATTCAACTTCAGAATTTTAAATGGGAATAGGGTGATCTGATACATCACATCCGGCTAGAATTTCAAGCGAAATTCAATGGCGAAGGTTTTTATTATGTAACTTTAACCAGTCAAAAGTTTTCGAGGTGTTACAAAAATGCCTTCAAATCTGTTTAGCGTATCGGTAATGCATCGAGATCAAAGTGATGTCTAGAGATTGAAGTTCGAATGCCATTGCAAAAAAAAAAAAAAGGTAAAGTGCTCCCCTGTGCATAGCACCACGCCATGAAGGCGTATAGGGGGTGTGGGGGTAACGCCATTGCACACGATTTTAATTGGATACATCCACGAAGAGCTGCGCATTATGAATGGTTGTCGCGAACAATTTACAGTGTGAATTTTAATGGTCGTATCTTTCTAAAGTTAAAGCCAGGAGAGTGAAACGACTTGCAGCTAAACCTATCCTCTTCTCTCAATTTAACCTGCTCTTGCATATCCTCTTCTCTACTCTGCTTCCCAAATAACCAAAGTGTAGTGAGGCTAACACCTTCTTCATTTTCGTCAGTTAATTTTTGAACACCCTGTGTAATGTTACTTTTCCTTCATTGATATTTCGCTTTTCTGACAGTGCGCATCATATCTTCAAGAAAAAGTCTTCTAAATGCAACTCAAATTTCGTAAATTCTTCTTCGTTCATTCTCGCGTAAGATTTATGGTATCACCATTTACAAAAACTACATTCAAACATTCCTGGAGGAAACTCTGGGGGGTCAAGGTAACCTGGGGCATGGTGCTGATCACATCACCCCCAGCTCGGCCGAGATCAAGAAAGTGTGGGGCCCTAACCCCACACCCCCTATACGCCTTCATGGCGTTGTGCAAAGCACAGGGGAGCACACTTTACATTCTATTCCTCCCTCATAACAAAGTTTTTTGTCGCAGCATTCAAGTATTTTCTTTTTTCCAGCCTATTTCGGCTGTTTCGTCCTGAGAGGAAGATATAGACCTTCGAACCATGTCCGTACCACTGACCTACTTATTGCTAGCTCGCTACTCTCTTAATCCCGTACAGCTGCAACGAAAAAGCCTACTCACCTGATCAAACGGTACAGCTTTTTTTCACTTTCTTACGTAGAACACAAATATTTTACACACAAATAATCCTATCTCAACTTATAATTAACAAGATTTCTTAAGTTTAATGTATTATCTCAACAAATAACCAGAAGGATCTCCTGGGTACAGGGCACCATAGAAAATGGATTCGTAGTTAAAGTTTCGTTGTGGACTGACGTTAAAAGCAAAAAAATTAAATAAAACTGACTGTGGATGTTTATATTTAAATTTTTATATATATAACTTATAGAACAGTGTTTTATGGGTGAGGTTTTAACATACAATATTTATACAATAAAAAACAGTATTAGTAAATAATCAAGGCCCAGGTACCTGGCATCAACGGTTTATAAACCTTTTCAGGAATACGTTTGAGTTACCAGCTTCCGCTATGGATTTCTTGAGATACTGCAACATTTTTTTTCAAGAACTCTTTGTACCGTACACAAATTCAGGGTCGATTTCTGTTCCTGGCTGATTATGATGTGCCAGCAGCGAAGTTATATTACAGTGGCGTATCTAGAAGGAGTTTTAGAGCGGCGTAATCTATTTTTTATATCAACTTTCCTTTCAAAACACGCCAAATATAGGAAAAGGTGACAGGTTTTAGGAGTTGCAAAAATAACTCATAACTCCCTTACGCTCATATCCCTTAACTACATTTATGCGAACGCCACTGAAGGGATGGTGAAATCAGCCCACAAGTGGGGAGGGTTCCTTATTTGACCATAACAGGAGCCGAGTGTAAGTGATGACGAAATGCCAACCCCTCTTCAACGTATTACACCTTGGACGCAGGGAAGGGTGTTGCCACTAAGCTATCTTAGTGTATATCCTAAAGCCGCAGAAAAGTTATACCCTGAAGGGGCAGAAGTGAAAAAGACCATCGACTATTATATTTTCTTGATGTCCTGATAATAGCAAATTAGAACGTGTTACATCCTTTCACTTGCTTATTTAATGAAAGAAGGTAGAAGGAAGGAGTTTCTAACGTTTATATACGTGTTTTCATCATGACTCTATTTTCAAAGTTCACGTAATAGAAACAATATGTACGATCTTATTGCTCGAATATAAAGGAGTAGTCCTCTTAAAAAGAAAGGTAAACATTTTGAATGCCAACAATTAACAGTCAAGTAGAGGGATATTGAGAGTTGAAATCAACAACATATTTTTTTCTTGGTTCGCGTCCAGTGTGGCTATCTAAATGTAGTTTGATGCATTTTCCTTTAGTGCGTGTGCGGTATTTGTGTGGTATGGTGAAATGCATTTTGCAAGTGGCAGTTTGTTCTTAAAAAAAAGAACGAAATTTAGAGAATAATTTTTAATCAGATGTCTATACCTTAAAGTTTACAAGTGTTGTTAATACAGATCATGCAATTAGTGGAAGTGAAGTATCATGATAACAAAACTGCCCAAAACAAGGGATAGTCAACGAGCCCAAATGTTATCAATCCCGCTCTGAGTGGACGACAAACGGGGCTTTGGTTTCTAGACTCACAGTCAGTCTGTGTGTTCCGCACTGCCCATGCGTATTTGTCATTGCCCTCGCATCAATTTCATCCTAATCTTCGCGATTGGCAAAAAGGGACAGAAGAGAGAAAATAAATCATTCAGAAGAAAAGAGCAGCAAATGGCTATGCCATTCTCAAATTGATGATTCCTATGGCAAATCTCGCATATAATATGAAATTTTAGGGTGAATAATGAAACAGTTTGTTGGAACAAACACAACTTCATGTCCAGGTTCGATCCAGGATGCGAACCTAGGTCACCGAGTTTTGTAGCACGTCACGTTAACCTCTCAGTCACAGAGCCGAACTGAAATACTATATAATTGAGCGAATTATTCCCAACACCTAAACAATACAGCTGGGAAGATAAAAAGAGAGTGTTGCATTGACGCATTTAAGTCTGCTCAGAGCATTCAACCATCCATATCAGTTTCATTACCTCAACTTGATTTTGTGGTTTCAGGGTGAATAGTAAGTAAGCCTACACTTCCAGTCATTCTGTTTCTGTCGTCCAACTTAGAGATATGAGTGTTTAGCATAGTGTTAATGCGCAGAGACATGTGAAAAATGCTAATGTTGGGATGACCGCTAAAATGAAAGAAACGTTAGTTGCATTATGGTGGATTCAGTGTGTTGTTTGTTAACTGACTGTCGCAATTACAAGTATAGGAATTTAAATTTTTGTAGATAAGCTCAACTAAAAACTCTTGGTAAAATGTGTTATATGTTCATACCAATGGCTAATAATGTATTTAAAGGCGTCGTTTCTCAACGTATGTAGCGCGAACCACTGGTGGCTTCCGAGATTGCGTTTGGTACGTCACGAAGTCTGGCTCAAAAATGTATTTATTGTGTCTCAAACACTTATAAGATTTTAATTACCAAGATATATTCTTTAACATTTTAAATTCAACTCTTGTTGTGCATAGTCTAAACTCTACGCAGCTTATTAATAGCTGGAGATGGGTTACGTTGTGTTGATTTGGATGGTATATTGAAAATATATTTGAAATTGCCTTTATTTGTAATTTTATTTTAGAATAGTATTTTGATTTATTAGCTCTGTGTATTATTTGCGCTCTACCATTGCATTTTGCAGGCAACTCTCAATTTCAGCATGCGTGTTTAGTTAGACTACAGTAAATTACTCTTTTAAATTACATATTTAATTTTCTAGAAGGAAGTATACGAAATTTGAATACGCAAACGTAAAAGAGGTCTTCTTAATGTACTCGATGTTAGAAAAATATGATTATAAACTGGGTGCACGCCCTTCAAGTAATTCTCCCGGAGCACATGCTTTTGGGTCCCGTGAAGTGTAATATTCTTCAAGGTGGGTCCCGAACTGAAAAAGGTTGAGAACCACTTAATTCAAGGTATTATAACTATATGTTAGTATTTTCAGTTTAAGACATCACAGAGGGCGGGGGATATTGTATTCTATCCATACGTAAGAAGCACGGACTTGAAGTTTCCTATGGGATAAATGGAAAATTGCGTGCAACCCTCCCCTCCTTACCGCCAATAAATCTTTGGCACGCTGCTACCACGTGTCTCTACTCTATCTTCGCGCTTTTAGAAGAGACGCGTTTCTTTACGTTCTTAGAATGTCATTCCCAATCTGTGACATTATCAATAGAAATGCGAAAATATAGCCTGCGTACTTCCAAACAGTGTTCATTGAAAATAACCCATGAAGCTTTCAAGTTGAACGGTGCTGAAACTTGGTTCACGTCAAAATTCACGTCTTGTCGAATTCCATAACGCGTCCCCATCTGTCTCCACATCGATGGCGACGCAATCGATCACGGATAAGCTCCGGAAATTAATAATATTTTATTATTACTGCAAGAAATGTGCGTTACTGCTAGGCCTACTACGTGAATTTTCTTTCCATTCTCGTTACAATAAAACTATCTATGAACAGAATAAATTTTGAAAGATTGGTTGAAAACATCCCTAGAGAGCAGTGTAATTTATTTTCATTTGTATGCAAATATTTACAGTTAAAAATTTGATAACAAGAGATTGTAGGCCTGGCAGCACCCCCCGTCGTCGGGATGTAGTCTCGATTGACCTATCTGTGAACAAAGTGAACTATAAAGAAGAATGTTGTACCATAATCATAAAGGATCATCGACGTCTACTCCGATGTAGGTGCAAGGCTGATACTTTTTAATGTCACTCGGCCACCCAATATATAATAACATTTTGAGACGTTTCGGGCGAAAGTATCCCATTTCCTAGTTAATCCGCCCTTGACCAAATTTACATTGCATAGGCTATTTTACGCTTAATGGAGAGATTTTTTTCTATCTCTGTGTCACATTTTGGTTATTATATTTCGCTGTTCATTGTAGAATGATGAAGTAATGGCATAATAATCGCACAAACACCCTGAATCATTTCTGCCTAACCATGGTTGAACCCGCATACCTGTGGCTCTGCAAGCTGTTAACCTCACCACTTAACCGTGGGAGGTTGCAAGTGAAGTTTTGTAATGGTATCAACGTGGCTGGTTGGAACTTAACTACGTATGCCAATTTCTTATAATGATGGGTTTTGATTAGATATATTTAATTCGCTTACTTTCAGTTAATAGCAAATATTATTTGGATCGAGTGTCTAGAGCACGTACTGCAGGGTTAGTGGTAAATATGAAGTTAAGGAAACCGTCCACGTATATTTCCATTATACCATAAAATACACTAGGAATAAAAGGTAAACTGGAGGGTGTGTATTTTAAGGACAAAATATCATTGGACATACACATAAAAACCACACGAAGATACGATATATGGGTTTGAAAGATCGTTTATTGATTACACTTCTGTTGAACTTGCTTTCTGGGAGGTGAGGTGTTGTATAGACCTTATCCCATTTATGTTGTCGCGAAGTACGCCGTGTTATTTTATAATCTACCGTTGTCCTCCGTCTCCTTAGCTATTTTCTTTCAATCCTCAAATTGTGTATTGCATATGACATAGTAATAAACATAGTGATGGACAACTTGCCTGCTGCTTCAGCTGCAAACTTAAAATAAGATAATGCAAGTAAAATTACGCTATTGCAAGTTTAATTTGTGAAAGCAAACGTTATGTTTTTCCTTCCTTGATTCCCACTATTAGCCAACTCTTCTCCAGACTTCGAGGCGCTATGCACTGAGACAGCTTGCAGAAGCATTCGTCCCAAACTTGTTTCTGTTCGGCTCAAATGCTTAGGTAAATAAGGAATTGCATCGCATCGTTTCTCAACCTAAGGGGCGCGACCCACAGCTGGGTCCCGAGGGGGTGTTTGGTGGGTCGCGATGTCGGGCTTGAATATTTATTTACTGTCTTACAAAACTATTACATTTAAAATATTAATATATATTGTTTCAATATTTTAAATTCATCCCGTGTTGTACGTAGTGTAAGCCATACATTTCTGTCATTCGCATCCTACCATTGCTTTTTACCGGCATCTCTCAATTTCAGCCTTTTAAATTATATATTTATGGTACTTGTTTAGAATGAAGTATGTGAAATTTGTTTAAGCAATCGGAAAAAAGGGCATCTTATAGTACTAGATGTTAGCAAAAATATGATTATAAACTGGGTGCACAACCCTTCAAGTAATTCTGCCGGCGTACATACTTGTGGTCCCCTTGAAGTTTAATATTCTTCAAGGTGGGTCCCGGAGTAAAAAAGTTTGAGAACTACCTGATTAGATTACAGGCCATTGAAAAAAAAAATTTCACTGATTGATTGCGTTTATTATACTTCGCTTTTCTGCTACTTCTGGCTAATCGCGAAGACAAGAATGAGTGATGGAATTCAAGAAGGGACTCTCACAAACAACTCTAATTTCCAGGTCGGCAATCTATCTGAGTACTCGTGGCGTCCTAATGCGCTGTGCTACCCACTTCAAAGGGGCGCACTAAAGGAAAACTTGGAATTGGAAGTAAATTCCGCACATAAATACGTACATAGTAAGTGAATGGTGGGTGACGTTTTCTGAATACTGATGTAAATAATTAAAGAGTTGTTCTAAGTCCCGTTAATGAAGAGATACCGTCCAAAACTAATCGAGTTTGGACGGAATCCGAACAAAATATGTGCCTCCAAAGGACATGAATTCGGAACCTTTGATAACAAGGTGACAGCGATACCGGTGCACCATTAATATAAAAGGTATATCAAAGTCGAGGCCGTCCAATCATCGGGAGATGCGGTGATCAGAAAGAAAATAAATATAAATACTCCATATTAAATATTTTAGAGAATATCCCAAAAAGAATTAAGAGTATTTCCATATTTGTTAATGGCAGCATAAAACGGCTAGAAATAGATAAGGGATTCGCAAAGTTTCGCACATCGAAAGGAGAGCCCAGGCCCTTTACGCTTCGGATAATAAACCTTTTCGAGCAGGCCTCATCCCCAGGAAGTTATTAACTCGGGGCAAGCACCGGCACCTAGAAACCTGTTGGGTGGTAATGTCAAGGCAAATGGATAATGCACCTTTTCCTGCTCCCACTAAGAGATATGAACTATCCGATCTCTAACTAAGCACTGGTAATGATCAGGCTGGAAATTTCATACGAACTATTCCATCCCGAATGTGTGGGACAACACATTATTGAGTGCAATGCTGTTACCTACCGCAAACATTCCGGTGGCCAAGGTGAAACCCGATGCGCTGGGACTCGCGTATCCATGACAACCCGGTAGTGTTCGTCATGGTTCGACTGATATCTTAAGTCATTGCACGCAGAGCTACGAATGGCTTTTAACGCGTGCCTGATCAAAGATACAGAAGGCTTTTCTTTTTTTTTTTTTGATAATGACAACCTGTCAGCAGGGCCGGATTAAGATGAAAGTGGCCCTGATGCTGCACGTCAAAATCTAACAATAAAATACCGTCGATTTTTTTTCTACAACTAACTTTCAAGGTGAAATTTTACTACGTCGCACTTACCGAACAATAATAAAGTATCAACAATCGCCAAGAATTGCAAAATAACGCAGCTAAATTACTCAGTAAACTGTTTGACGAAAAATTGATATCATTATCTTGAAATATTCGGTGAACAAGAAACACAACGACGTTATAGTTACGTCATAGCGCAAGGAATAATAGTAACTGTATAATAAGTAACACTGTGTCTAGGAGTCCGAAATTGGGGTTACAAATTTCATTCTAAAATTTATTTTCAGGTTATAGCAAAATAAAACTGTTCACCTCCGGAAAATTCTCGTCTGTTTTCATCTGGGCCTATTTCAGGAATGGGTCTAATGCCGCAGCAAAAATAGCACCCACCTTAATCCGTCACTAAGGCTATCATGCAGCTAGGCGGTTTCCATCACTGCCAAACTTGTTCTATTCGAACTTAAAAAATTAACAAAATGCTAATCATATTCAGAAAGAAACAATTATTCTGAAAATCTGATTTCTGACATGCAAGTACAGTTTATCATCTTTTTTTATTCACAAGCCCTTAGAAGTTCACTGACTGTATTTGATAGAACTGCAACAGACTAGGATAAATCGCCCTGTAAATTGGAATGAATTATAATAAAATAAAATTTAGACAACGCTTTTAAGGAAGTTTACCTTTCAGCTAAATTATTTTGCTCAAATACCAGATAAAACTGCACCAGTTCAGAGTTTTCTGCTCTCAAGAGAATTCATACTTTTAAAGATGAACGCAAGCGGATGGGTAGTTTGGCCTTATTACCCACTGAGAAAGGTGTCGTTCGGAGTAGAAAGAGTAAATAATGATATGTACGAGTTTTGAATTTCACAAATTCACCACAAAAGCAAGAAGGCTAAAGTTTCTGTACAAGTAAGGTCAGACGTTTTAACTTAATTAGGCCTCTTTTGCTCCATACTTCATATATGTCAAACTGTTATATTCAAATTAATCAGATTTCATAGTTCTCATCATATGGGACAGCTTATTTTATTTATTTGTCGTTTTAATGTGTATGGTGTTGTCGTGAAATATTATCTCCAATAACCTGTGCCTGAATCCTCTGAATGGATGTAATCATTGAAAGTAAAGAACTGATTTGTAGCATAAACTCAGGGGTATTTGTTAATCTGTCGCTTCCTGCTTCGGTCTGAAAAATCCCTTTTGCGTGTAATCTTTCGAATCTAAGCGAAATGGTAAACTGCATGTGTTGCTTGGTTGCTTGTCTTTTCGTATCGCTCGGACTGGTCTGTTACCTGAATATAGTGCATAGTGTTGCCTGGTACTGTTGTTCGTGCATGAGCGGTGAATGCTTGCTTCTGCGTTGTTAACGAGTCCCGTGCCGCTTGTCACTTCTGATGGAAGCCAGAAAAATCGCAAGGCAGATTTGGTAAACTACCAAGCTATCGGTAATAAACAAAGCATATTTTAAATATTAATGTCCTTATGACTAACGAAACTTATTTATTCTCACTGTACAGGGAACAAAAGGTTTCAAGTTTAACCCAGTTTCGGGAATAATATTTTGTGATGTCTCTCACGTTTAACTTTTGTTGGTATGATATCCTGCATTACTTTTACGAGACAAGACAAGACGAGACAAAAGCCGGTATAGTAATTGTATAGTATACCTCTAAACGTTACATGTAAAATGCATTGTTACTAACCTACAAAATAATTTTCTTATCTTTCCACTTCTCAGAAGGATCATGGGCGTGCACAGATCCCCTTATTAAAGAAGCAAAATTATTTATGAAACTTCAATCGAAAATTGGAAAAGTTCATTCCATCTCTCTGTTTTATTGTATCGATTGGTAACGTATAGAGTGTGTGTCCGGACCCAACGAAAATCACTCTATTAGATCACATGTAGGTGTAAAACAACTAGGCTAACGAATTAAATGCGTGAGGCTTAATAACAAGTAATTTGCTGGAGAACGAAGTGAGCTAGTTTAATTACGTAGGAAATAAACTCGTCGTGGTTCCTTAGAACTTTCGTGCTGAAATTAGTTTATCTTTTAGAGAGAATAATATTGTTTAATAACGGTAATAATATTTTACCCTAATTTTCTAAGTGAGAGTATTAGGAAGGGAGACTGCCCCCCCCCTTGCCCTTGTGCGCACGCTTATGAGATGGATTGTTACTGCTGCGGCTTTCCATACAAAGCATGATTTAGAACGTTTTTCTTATCCTAAAAAGGGTATTGAACTTTTGAAAGATCCTAGATGATTACTTTGTAGTTCTGCTTCTTAAGAAAGGAGTTGAATAATATATATTCAATTGATGAATAACTAAACACACAGAAACGATCAGGTCTGAAGACCTGACTCGACCTTTTATTGATTTTCGTTATTTAATTTCACTATTCTGCAAGTCTTGACTAATCGCGACGATGAGGATGAAGTAGATGAAGTGACACTCATATCCTAGTCCAGTCCAGAATTCGAACAGTGGACGCCGAGCGAAAAGTAAATCGAGTTCACAACCTTTGACTTCGTAGTATTTCATTTTACAGAAAAAAACATTGATCCCCGTTTATCTACTCGTCCTTAAATAAACACTCACGTTATTGAAGCTGTTTCCCTCGAGATATAAATAAATAATCATCATGGTTTAAGATTCGGTGGTGATAAATTGTAGGCAGTTGTTGATTGATTCTGTGTGGAACGTTTCATCGTAACCTAACCTAGAGTTTCAAGGCTCCATGCTGTTGGGCGTGCTCTTCTTTTTCTCAGGTGATTGTTTCCCGCCCTTGCGCAAAGATTGCTGATGTACAACCTTGGTGACAATGAAGTTCGACCAGAAAGGAATACGATTAAATGCACAGAGGCATAGGCGGTGGAATGGGTGACCCGCAGAAGTGACGCATGTGTGTAAGAGGAGGCGTGTGAGCAGGCAAGAATCTTGATCCCAGCATGTTGCACCCAAGGTCACGTAAAGAACGAAAACGGGGAACTATACGCGTGACATTGAACGTCGACCAGGTACCAGACCCATACGGAAATTCCAGATAGTGGCGCATTCGACGGAAGCATGACGTCACGGACACGATAAGGGAGTCCGCCGTATATAAGCGCGTGCTGTGCACCGAGGAACCGCAGTGCATCATCACCATGGCCAGGGGCAAACCTATTGACAACACCGTGAGGAGAAGAGTGGTGGAGTTGCAACGGGATGGACTCAGTGAACGGGAAATAGGACGCCAACTGAACTTACCCAAGTCAACCGTCCACTGCATCATCAAACACCACCAAAATACGGGTACTACAGAACCAGGTAAGGCCCCAGGTCGAAAACGCCTGCTGAGCGTGCGTGACCTAAGGATATTTAGGCGCTATATCCAGACCAACAATCATGTTTCTGTGGCCGAATTACGACTGTGGACTCGAGAACGCTTTCACATTGAAGTGTCAAGCAGAACCATTCGCCGTTACCTGCAGCGATGCGGTAACCGAGTGTACAAGGCGAAACGTAAACCCTTCCTTTCCATGTTGAACAAAGGCAATCGATTACGGTGGGCACGAATGTACCGGGGATGGACATTTCGGCAGTGGAACAGGGTTTTGTGGACGGACGAATCCATTTTCAATGTTGTGTAAGGGAAAATACGGAAAACAGTCATTTGTCGGAAGGAGGAACAGAATGAAGCAAAATGTTATGCACGTCGGGTACGGAAACCTGCGTCAGTGATGGTATGGGGATGCATGACGGCATCTGGGGTTGGCCCACTACACGTCTGTGAGGGCATTGTGAATGCACGCGCCTATACACGCATACTGGAGCGGCATCTTCCCACAGTGAGAAGGCACCTGTTCCACAGGCGGCGTCTCATCTTTCAACACGACAATGCCAGGCATCATACAGCGCGGCTGACAAGAGAATGGTTGACTCGCCATCACGTGCGAACTCTGCCATGGCCACCATCAAGTCCCGACCTCTCGCCCATTGAGAATGTGTGGCGTGTTCTTAAGCGACGTGTGCAACAGAGGGGACCCACTACAGTGGCTGCTCTTATCGCCTGCCTGCAGGAGGAATGGCACCGCATCGATGTGGAATACCTTGAACGACTCGTCCGCAGCATGCCCCGACGCATTGCCACAGTTATTCGCCGACGGGGCGGCGTCACACCATGGTAAACAGGATCCGCTCTAACAGTGGTCGAACTTCAATGTCACGTGTAGATGGTCGAAAATGTTTTATTTTGTGTGGACACCATACATTGCTGCGTTGCAGCGGAAATTTATGTTTTCCTTTGTTCCATGTAACCTGCTGAATAAAATATGTTCACCATATGCATGTGTTCTCCTTCTTTCACAACGTACTCCTATATTTGTGACTGGTCGAACTTCATTGTCACTAAGGTTGTAAATGGACATTTCCGTTTTCATACAATACTGGTAAAATACCTTTAACCCAAATAATGTAGTTCAGGACAACACATTATTTGTTTATTTACCTAGTGCGTACCTACACTAGTGTGCCCCCATTTTACACTGATTACAAAAACGAAAACAAAGCAAGTTTGACACAAAATATTCCGGTCCGTTATTATGTTGAACATTTCAGTTCCGTCTTGTCAGTTCAGTTTCTTAGATATCAGCCATGGCTACTCCTTAAGCACTGAAAACAATTGACTCACCTTGAAGGACGATAGTTTCGGAGTTAGAGGGAAACCATGATCCAAAGTATTTTCTTGTTTGATGAATAATATGAATAGCCGGTTTGAAGATTCAGGTTTCTTATGGCATACAGTCCCATAAAATGCCAACACATGGTATTTAGATAATTGTGAAGGTATGTGAGATGTCAGGCAAACTTTGTAAGCGAAAGGATGTGTGCGTCAGTAGTTAAAAATATTCGTACCTACAAAGAAACTCCACAACATATTTCCACGTCACTCAAAGATTATGTGATTTACATCAAAATTGTTATAATATCTAAAGCGGAATGTGAACGCTGGTTCAGAGATTATATTTTTTCTTGGATCATAGAATAGGCTACATGGCAGTAAGTCAATTTCAATAATGTCCTGTTGTTTTTTTATGAGATATGAGCTCCAGAAACGATTTTAAACCTTCGTTTTAAAAGTTATTCAAAGACAACAATGGTTATCGGGGATTACTTTAATGAGGGTTTCCCGACTTTTCTGCTTTCATTTGTTTATTTTATAAAAATATCGATGGGTTTAGCCCATTTAGCTTCCCCCCCCTTCTGCGTACGCCAGTGGCTACAGCAAACAACAGAAAAGCTTAGTCAGGCTCTCACGAACTCTTTTAGTTTTGAAGCGGTTATTCGATTCGGACAAGAAGGCGCCAGGGAATCACGATGCGTAGCTTATTGTTCTCTGTTACACCCTTCTCCCTCTTCTATCTGTCCTCGTATTTTGTTTCGCCATGTGTTATATTATAGAATTAATAAATACATTTGTAATTCCCAAACATTTACAGAGTAATTGCCCTTACAATTTTTAGAAATCTTTACGTGATTCTCGGATTAGTCTTTCTGATTGACCAAGTTGATCTCAAAATCACATTATTCTCAAATGTCTTAACCGGATCGGATTCAAATCATAGTCCAATGTGTCTCGCCAGGAATCGTACCTGGTACTAATTTTTTTACAAGGCGTCCGCGTCCCTCCTGACCGGAATTAAGTAATATTGTAATAATACATCACAACCTTTTTAACAGACCCTCTATTCGTATCGCTGTCTAGTTGAAAGGATTTGGTAACGTCAAAGTAACTTCCCTTGAATACTACGCCGTGTCAAATTCAGGGGAACTGGGTTAGGGTTCCGCACATTCTCGATCTCGGCGATTTTGGAACTGTTGTGATCACCACCAGCGCCGCATTTACCCCACAGGTTTGCCCCCAGGTTCACATAGATTTGAAGCTGGGTTAGCCACAGAGCCGCATTATTCGGTGAAAAGGCCTGAAAAATTCCTACTTTAGATAACCCAACCAGCGAATTGAACTCTTGTATCCCGTATGGCAGTCAGACGCCAAAAACCGATTAGACCACCGCGGCTCTGGAAAATGATTTGATCTAATTCGAAATGAATATTTGGTTCGGATGTAAGCTAACTTTATGAAAAACTAGTCGGGGTTAATTGGGACTGGACATAGAGTTGAAAATGGGGTCCGAACTATTGTACCATACACATTCAATGTTCAGCATAGATCGTATAACTTGGATAAGATTTTAGATATCATGGAAGGAATCATTAGTGACTGGGGTGGATATCACTTCAGTTTATCTTCTTATTCTTTAGGCCATGTTTGAGGCAACAGCCAACTGGTTCCATCACTACTATGAGGTAGTGGTAAGGGATTCGCAAAAACCTCTGACCAGTGGCGTCGAGGAAGTCGAGGGGTGTAGTTGCCCTCACCCACTTTTTGCAACTTTTGTCCCTGCACTATGCTAAATCTTATGTACCAAGGGAAAGTAAAATGTCCTTGCCCCTTCCCCCTCACTTTTTGCACCTAATTTTGGAACCCAATCGCCGCCACTGCCTCTGACAGTCACTTCAGTTGGTTGAGTGGTCGACTCGCAATTTCACAATTATAGTTTAAAGGTTAGAGTCTTAATCAGGGCATGTTGTGAATGAACTTCATATAATAATCATGCATGATTATCAATACAATATGTTCTAAATATGTAGAAAATAAGAAAGATAATAAAAAATAATATTAAATATATAACAGACAACGTTAATAAGGTAAAGCCGTTAATTGAATTTGGTGAACATGAATATTCAAAGTACGTCAGAAACCTACTCCTGCTGACGTCAAACTTCAAATCGCCGGATCAAGTATAATGGACCCACCTGAATGTTACTACCTAACGACGCGCTGGATTGAAAACAAAAGAACAGCGGTGGATTCAGATGAACATGGCAACTGAAAAGGGACTCCAAGTATAGATTGTATTAGCGTTTTACTATTTGGGCGATACGTGAAAGTACGGAGGATTGAACGGACATTCACAAATATCCATACTTAGGCCGGGATTCTAGCCCGGGTCCCCTGCCGTCGTAGCGCGATGTGCTAAGCACTCCGCCACGGTAGGGGGGGGGGCTGCAGCAAAATGAAAATTACACCAAAGAAGTTTGAAATGTAATTTGCAACAGCATATTAAAGGGGAAATAGTTTGTAAAGTTTGGCAAATGTACAATGTATGTTTCTAGGAGGCTATAAAGAATATAGGATATGTGATATATTTACTGTACATGAGTCATAACTGTCAGTTAGAACAAATACACAAGTATTTTACAATGACATGCTGACGGACAGAGATTCCAAAGAAAAATGTCACGGAATCAACACAGAGACGCAGAGGGCACAGAGATACAAATCTACGAACATTGCTGCAATGTTCCTACCTCATAACGTCACTCGCAGTTTCATAATCTTTTATATGAAAGGCTGAGAAGAGGTTGGTCTCAACCTTGCCTGCACCCTGCGGTTGCCTTCGCAAGGATGAAGTGTTTGGAGGCAACAAGGTGGTAAAAAGGGTTATTTATTTTATCCCGCGTTTGAGACGGAGGATCGACATCCACACACGATATTTAAACTTGACTGTATTCTTGCTTTTGGCGCAGGTGGAACTCGTATTTCTCGTGCTTTACTGCAGGGAGAAATCCCGAAGTAAGAAAGGAGCGGAAGTACGGTACAAAAAAAAGGTTCAAAAACGAAAGGCCAATTGTCAATGAGCTTCGACGCAAAGAAGCACAAGCACATTTCTTGGATGACGTGGAAGTAGAGGTCAGGTGACCAACAGTTATTGTGATTGTGTGGTTGCAAAGAATGAGATTTAGAAAACATTTTCTTCTTCGCTCCACTAGTGAAATAAACATTTCTGTAAACTTCACATCAAGTTCATACTCTCTACTTTCAATTAAATAGTTATTCAATTATGCCCTATTCAATTAATATTGAATTTGTTTGAAATGAAAGATTCTATTGACATTTTCATTAACACACAATTTTATTCTTGTAAGTTCACTGTACTGGATCTCTGAGAAATTAACACTATCGTCATTTTGAATACGAATGGAATATGTGACTTTTCCTTTGCTCTCTTTGTTTAAATATACACTGGTCAAAACAATTAGGGGAGAAAGCAAAAAATCCCAAAACCAAAGTTGGAAAGTCAAAAGTAGCAATGTATGTTGATGAAGTGAGTGTGTCCTCAACCAGTACAATTCATCTGTGATGAATCATCAGCATGTGACACCATAAAGAACGTGGCAGAATTTGTGATATGAGGAGCAATCACGAGGTCACTTGGGAACACCGGTTGTGTGGTGCTGGCAGACCGTAAGTGCAGGTGGGATTCAGTTGAGTAGTGTTGAATAGGAACGATGGCAGAACAACACGATTTAGGGGAATCTAGCGCATGGAGAGCCATTGGGAGGATGGAAGGAGGGCAAACACAACGTGAGGTGGCTGCAGCCCTTGGTGTGTCACGCAGTGTCATTTCCAGGTTGTGGACACGATATCAACAGACAGGTACAGTACGAAGGAGGCCTGGGCAAGGTCTCATCTGGAGGGAACGTGGGACTCGCAATTATCACGCACATGTGCGCGAAGTGTCTCAGTATGGTGGCGGTGGCTTAATGGTATGGGCAGGGATCAGTGTTGGTCGACGTACCCCCCTGCACATTATCCGTAACGGTACTTTGACAACCTTACGGTACCGGGATGAGATCCTCAGGCCTCATGTTGTCCCAATGGCTGCAGATATCGGTGATCGTTTCATTTTTGTGGACGATAACGCCCGACCTCACCGAGCACGTCTGGTTGACGCCATGCTACGGGATGAGGGTATCGAACAAATGGTATGGCCAGCGTCCTCCCCAGGCTTGAATCCCATTGAACATGTGTGGGACACACTCGGAAGACGCATTGCTGCTCGGCCAGCGCCGCCTACAACTCTGCAACAGTTGGAAATGGCCCTTCTGGAGGAATGGGTGAATATCCCGCAGGCTGTCGTTGATAACCTTATTGGTTCCATGTAAAACAGATGTGCAGCTGTCATAGCAGTTCATGGCGACCACACGCCTTATTAGAGGTATGGATCTGTTGCGTATCTGTCCATATCTCTTGTCTTATCACTGTGCTGTTCTCCTGATTTTGTGCAGTACATTGCAGAAATCACCCCATGAAGTCTGTTGTGCTAATGACTCAATATACATATATTGTACTGGTTGAGGACACACACACATAATCAAAATACATTGCTACTTTTGACTTACCAACTTTGTTTTTGGGATTTCTTGCTTGATCCCCTAATTTTTTTGACCAGTGTAGTATTTACGCAAATGCCACTAGAAGCGACCTCCTCCTTCTCCAAGCAAACAATTCCAACAGAAGTAAAATTTTAGTTATGTGGCGGAGTGGTTACGACGCCAGGGGTCCCAGGTTCGAGTCCCGGTCTGGGCATGTTGTTTGTGAATGTCCATTCATCAATTTCATCATGTTATTACTCAGCCCCATTTTCGCAAAATAGCCAAAATTTGTACAAAAAACGAAGTAAAATAAAGCAAATCAATCAATCAATCGCCGGACCCTGTGGCTGAGGGGTTAGCACATCGCGCTGCGACGCCCGGGGTCCCGGGTTTGAGTCCCGCTTGGGCATGGTTGTTTGTAAATGTCCATTAATCTATTTCATAATTTCTTCACTCATCCCCATCTTCGCAAATTAGCAAAGAGGCACAAAACGCGAAGTAAAATAAAATAAGTCAATCAATCAATCAATCCATTTTAGTTGACTGTAGGGTATGCAATTTCTATTCACGCCTAGGGCTCAAGGATCTTAACAGCTGTATTTTGAGTGACATTCCAGAACGTTCAAAAAGGTGAAAACTTAGTTTCAGTAATATTTTTTTAGGGCCGCTTCAGTAGATTATAATGCACGCTGAGTGTGCACAGAAAATATGTACGTAGTTTCAGATGTAGTGAGTGGCTTTGCAAAAGTTCTGCGTATATTGCCTTTGCGTAAATATTTTCTTCCTTTCCTTAGGTGAAGACAAAAAAATAAAAGCTTAATGTAGCTTTGGGAGGGAAGAGACACGCGATAAGACAAGCTGCCCTTGTCGCTTGTCGCTCGCGTATTGCTCGAAATGAGCTCTTATCATCCTGTTGTCTCAATCCGTTGTTCGTAGTGAATGTTTTGCTTTAGAGAGATTTCACACCTTGCCACAAACGACAGACGACAAGGAACACGAGTCGCTGGGAAACGAACCCCAAGTAATAAAGTGCACCTTTCCAACAGAAGCGACAGAACAAACTGCACGTGCCTCATGTAGCTTGTGTGTCGCTTTAACTGGCACGTTTTCTCAATACTATGCGTCGTTTTGCTTGTTGCGTGCAGCTCCTGTGTGAAATTTCATACCGAGGTGACAAGCGATGCATGTCGCTTGGAATCAAACCCTCAGTAATAATGATTTCAACATATTTAACAAAAGCGACACGACAATCTGCACGTGTCACTTGTAGGTTGCCAGTTTTGTCAATACCGTGCAAAATCTCGTCGTTAGCTCTTCTTTGCGAATGCGCTGTGAATGTTTCTTCAGATTGAATGGACTAGCGTCGCTAGTTGCTTCGGTATGAAATCCCCGTGTGTCGCTAGTCGCTTGCCTTTCAAGGAGCTTCCAGACCGAAGCGCAAAGTGACAAGCGTAACGTGTGTCGGCTCAGTAATTAAGGCATCGTTTTGAATTGATGCAGCACGACAAGCTGCGAACATCGCTTGTCGCTTCCGTGTCATTCCAACTGGTACTTGCGTACAATTGGCTATCCATAATTCTAGTTTGATTAAATTGTAAAATTTTGCAGTAATATGGCTACTTCTCGGAATTATTATACAGTATATATTACGGGAACAGTGGATGGGAGGAATTTAGTTCCCCCTTTTCCCCCCGCTTTCCTCAACTTGTAGAGAACATTCTGCTTCACAAATGAATTTGTTGGACAATTTCAACACACACCAGAAAATACCCAATGTACGACAAAGGGACGGGAAGATGTAGAAACGTACGTAAAGGTACCTTGTAAACCCGTGTGGGTGAATAAACCCCGAAGTAAGCCTTTGGAAAGTTCTTCGTCGTCTGATGAAGACGAACAAGTATTATATAATAGGTCCGATTTCAGAAAGTTAAACATGGACATGGCTAAAGAAAATTTGACTCAGTTAATAGCTACTGTACCTATAGTTAAGGAATTTAATGCTGAAAGCCTGTATCGATTTCTGTATGTATTGCAGGGTATTAAAGACAGAAAACTTTTTGCTTCTCACGAGATTATGCTCGCAGTTTTACGCAAATTAAATGCTGATATTGGTAAATTATGGATGAAATGTATAATTGAAAATATCCTTGGAATGATGTAGTTCAAATGATCTTAAATAAGTATGCAACTTCTATTGGGAGGCAGTATTTATGTAACAAGTATTAAATGGGTAATCAAAGGGAGAATGAAACTCCCTTAGAGTATTTGGGAAGTAGAGCTCGAGCTGATAAGATTTTGCAGTACGACATAGATGAAAGTGCATTTGTAAGTTATCTTGTGGATAGACTTAAACCTCAGTACTCCGAAAAATTGTATCTAAAGGGGATACCTAATAGTTTAAATGAATTGCAGAACGAGTTGAAAGTTTTAGTAAAAACTTTCTTATTTGTTCAATAATTTTTTGGGATTGCGTAATACGGAAAGACAATTCAAAGGCAAAGGTCATGCATTCAAAGACTATACTCCCAAATATTGTCGTAAATGTTAAGCGAGTGATCATTTTGAGCGATGGTGCCCGGTGCAGGTGAGAGGTGTTCAATTTGCATTGTAGGGATCGCATAGTGACATAGGACTCAGACAAAGTGTTGACATTAATGTGACTGCAGTGTTTGTTGACTTTAAAATCAATAATCTGAATTTACTAGCATGCATGAGAATGGGATCTTGATATGCGAGTGATAGTTAGTAACAATAACCTCATGAATATTAAAAAAGGAGTTATGTTAGATGTTATTCTTGGTAATTTATCTTGGAACACAACTTTTCATGTTTGCAAAAACATTCCTGTAGACTTTGTGCTTGGTGTGAGGTTTCAAAAACAGTGCCACATGGTGATTAACTATTCAGAACATATTGTTGTTTTTTCCGGAAGTGATGAGAAAATTCCTATCGAGTGGATATCTGAAAGCTTATGCAAAAATTTTCGTGTTTTACAGAATATAGGTCAAAGACAAGATCGTCCTTCATTTCCTGTACGTTCTCCTGCCCATGGTTCCGTCAGAACGGGCCGAGGATCCAGAGCTTGGTCTTATCAGAGCACCAGAACTGACCAAAGTCAACATGCAGCTTTCCAGCAGGCAGCAGGTGCGAACCAGGAAAACTTTGTCAAGAATGTAAACACTGGTGAGAACTCCTTTCGTAGCCAGTCTATGACTTCGTGGAGGCCACAAGTGAGAAGGCGTGGAATCGAATCAAGATCTTCTGATGTTTCTGGCGCATCTTTTGGACAGTTTGCATTAGAGGATACTGAACAACAAATATGTAAGTTGAAAAGTGAATTTTCTGATGTTATTAGTTCTAAGCTAGGACGTTTAAAGAACATTTCGTATAAAATCAAATTATATGATAATGTTCTTGTACATCGGAGTTCATATTTTGTTCCACCATCTAAACAACAGGAACTAGATGGAGTGATTACGGAATTATTAGAACAAAACATTATTGAAGCTTCTTCGTCACCGTACGCAGCACCTTGCTTTGTAATTCCTTCTTCAGGGGGACTAAAATACTTATTTGTGATTATACTGCATTGAATAAGAAAATAATCTATGATGAGCACCCAGTGGTTAATATGGAAGAAACTATGGCTCAATTGAGTCAGTGCCGAGTATTTTCTGTTATTGACTTAAAACGAGCGTTCAACCAAGTAAATTTGGATGAATCTAGTAGAAATGTAACATCCATTGTAACTCCTAATAATCAGTATAGATATAAGGTCATTCCATTTGGCATTAGTATTGGGCCAAGTTGCATGTCACGAGTCATGGACAAAGTTTTTCATGATTATAATGGAAAGTTTTTACATTTATTTTGTGATGACATAATTGTTCATAGTGCTAATGAGAAAGAACATATGGAACATTTACAGTTAGTACTGCAGAGATTACGAGAATATGGGTTAACGATTTCCCCCAATAAATGTTGTTTTTTTGAAAAGGAGAATTACATTCTTGGGTTTTATTGTAGGGCAAGGAAATTGTGAAATGGATCCATACAGAATCGAAGCTATTCAAAATCTCCCTTGTCCAAGACATTTCAAAGGATTATTAAGATCCTTGGGTACCTCAAATTTTTATTCTAAATTTATTCCAGAGTATTCTACTGTAGTAGCACCCTTAAATGAAATCCGAACACCAAAAATAAAGTTTCATTGGTGTTCTAGTCAACAAGAAGCACTAGGAAAAATTAGAATCTTATTTAGAGAACATGTAATTTTTAAATTGCCTGATTTAAATAAAGAGTTTGTTATCCAATGTAATGGGTCCTTAAGAGGATTCGGCTCTTGTCTTTTGCAACCGGATGAAAATAATACTCTGAGACCAGTGGCGTTCTTTTCTAAAAGATTAAGGGAAGTTGATAGAAAACGAACAATATATGAGATTGAACTTATACGTTTAATGCAAGCCATATGACGTTTTGAATACTGTTTGAAAATTCAGCCTTTCATAATTCAATTAGATAATATGAGCCTGAGCTATATTGTTAAACAATCCACGAAAAATTCCAAATATGCGAGGTTGATGGAGAAACTCTCTTGTTATAAGTTTGAAGTTGTGCACATACCCTCTAAGCAAAATGTGACTTCTGATTTATTATCTCGTATGTATGATTGGAGAGAATATCAGGCAGAATAATTAGATTCTGATTATGTTAGTAATGTTAATTTGGCCATGTTGGTGAACCCATTTCATTCTGATACCTTGAAGAAAAAAATGTTGAACGATCCAGAATTGGCTAATATCGTACGACAAATGGAGCAAGGTATAAATTTACCAGATTATAGATTGCATCGGTTTCTTGTACAAAAGAACTAAAGCCAAGAATTTTCCTTATAGGATATGTGTACCAGATGTTTGAAACACCCATTAATATTATATTATCACACTAATATGCTAACAGGATATCATGGAAATTGGTTGAAAACACTTAAGCGTCTGCAAAGACACTTAACTTGGGAGCATATGTCTCAGGATGTTAAGGATTTAGTTCATTCTTGTGATGTATGTCAACAAGCTAAGTGTAAAAACAAAACCCCTGAAAATATTTTAACGTCTGAAATTGTAACAATTCCCATGAAAAGATTGCACATATATATTTGTGGGCCATTACCTGTATCAAATGGTTATAAATATATTTTTGTTCTGGTAGATGGTGCATCTAAATTTTGTGTATTAGAGTCAATTAGGAAATTGAGTTCAAAGGTCTTGATTGATAAATTAGATCATAGTTTTACGACTTATGGTTATTTTTTATGAGATTGTAACAGACAATGCTTCATATTTTGTATCAGATGCATTTACCAGTTATTTATGTAACAATGGAATTCAGCATATTTGATTATCTGTTGGCAATCCTCAGGCCAATTATGTGAAAGATACATACGTACCTTGAAAACTGCCTTAAGATGTTATTATTCAGCAGATCAAACTAAATGGCATGTAAGTTTGAGAAAGATACAGTATAGTTTAAATTGTTCATACCATCATCCATTGAAGTATACTCCATAGGAATTGTTTTTGGGAAGACAATTGTGGGATCCATTGAACGTCAAATGGCAATTATCTGATTTGGATTTTAATGTATCAGATGGTAATTTGCAAGATAAATGGAAAAGCGTTATCAGAAATATGCAATGGGAATGGGAAAAGAGAAAACAATTGTATAAGAAGAGATATGGTCCCACAACATTTGAAGTCAATGACAAGGTATTGGTTAGGACTCAGATTAAGTCTTCTTTGGAAGACAAGATAACTAAAAGTATTTTGCAACGTCCCCCGGTTGTACACCAGTCATCACAAATTTAGTCCGCTACTCCTTTAGTCGGGAACATGAGAATCTGCAAATCATCAGGCCTTGCTGGGTAGAAAAGAAAACACAACACTGTTTTCAAAGTTAAAACGCAGTTTTATAAACGCGTATATTTCATAATCACTTACCAGTACAACACTAGAACATTCACTACTAACGTTGGTATATTCCCTCACATAAAGCGAAAGTCAAAGAACATAATTAATTGTTTACTTTCAACTTATCGGCAAGAAGAAAACTCGAAAAACCAAAATCTATACTTCAATTCTCTCCGTTTTCAAGTTCTTATTATTCCTCACCTTCAATTGTTTTTCATACTCAGTCTGTCGTCAGGTGAGAAACATTCAGGTTAGTTCACTTCCTCGGCTGAGATTAGAAAGTGACGTCAACACGAACAGATTTTGACGTATTTATAAACATATATAAAAGTTCCAACTACAACTGTATCAGTCTAACTATAATTATCTGTGACCACTTGCACATTATTTGAAATAACAAACATTTTAAAAATCTTAACTTCTTATAAATATAAAATCTTAAACTCTCAGGTTCGTTACAATTGCCCCTCGTCTGGGGAAAATTTTTGAAGAAATTGTAATTTACAAGTTCTGAAAAAATTTTGAAACTTTAAATATAGAAATTATCTTGACACTAAGTCAACTTCACCAAACAATGCTTGTCTGTGTTCTTGAGAACAATTAAAGATCCTAAGATTGTCAAAATTTACTCGATCGATCGGGTTCTTGGACTTGGGATGTAACAGTAGGGTAGTATTGCTTCGAATATCTGTTGCAATGTAGGGACCAATATATACCTCAAACAACTTAGCGATGGTTTTATTTTTCCTAGAACTTAGTTTGTGATTTCTTACTAGCACCAAATCTCCTTCTTTTAGCTGAAGAGCATTGCACTTGACTTTGAATTTTCTCGTATCACTTTTCGAGCGTTCCCTTTTCCTTGCCATAAACATCTTTCTATCCCAGTTAGTTAAATGAGGATCATCGTCGTTATCAGGCCAATAAAAGTGGTCCAATATTTCATTGGGCACAGGGCGATTGAAAAATAGTTCTGAAGGAGCATACCCAGTAGTGTCCGAAACAGAATTGTTCAGTAACCAGGCAATTTCTGATAAATATTTCGACCAACTTTGATGTTCGTGATGACAAAATAACCTGAGCAGTCGAACAATCTCCTGATTCATACGTTCTATAGTATTACTACTAGGGTGATAGGCCGTAGTGAATAAATACTTAACACCCTTTTTGTCCAAATATTCTTTCCACAGCGCAGAAGTGAATTGTGTACCTCGATCCGATAAGATTGCCTTGACTTTAGGAAAATGGGTGAAGTACCCTTTCTCCATCACATTGATTATTTCTCTGGCGGTGCCACGCCTCAGTGGGTAAACGGAGACGAACTTTGTTCCTAAATCTACCAAGGATAGAATGTATTGGAATCCTTGGGACATGGGCAATTTACCGATCAGGTCTATTGATAGTAGTTCGTGAGGACTCTTTTGATCAATATGTAACTTATCTTTGATGATTCCTAACTTGTCCATTTTAGACTTGGCACATACGAGGCAATCCCTAGTGTGCTTAACAACATCCTGTTTCATCTTTGGCCAAAAAGTATCTACTTTTTATTCTCTTTAGGGTTTTTGCTACCCCGAAATGTCCTAGTTCGTCGTGATTTTCCCGAAGCACTTTTTCTTTGAACTTTATAGGGACACACAATTTCCAAGTAAATTCTTCACCGGAGGTTTTTCGGAATAAGAGACTTCCATAAACCTGATACACGTTTTTCACCTTAGTTTCAGTCGGAGAGTCTTCAGTTTCTGGCTGATTCAAAAGCTTTATTATGCTCTGGCAAAAAACATCATCTTCTTGTGCTTCAGCCCAATTTGTTATGTCCTCCATTTCTCCTCTTTCTTGCCATATATAATTTACATGAAAATAGTTAGCTTCTTCATTCCCTTTGCTTTCATCGATGGGATAGCGACTGAGAATATCTGGTACCACGTTATCCTTTCCTTGGATGTATTTAATTTCAAAAGAGTAAGACTGCAATTTTAGAGACCATCTTGTAAGCCTGCAATTCCAATTTTTAGAATTTTGAAGCCACATTAATCCACGATGATCTGTGTATATTTTAAAATGCCTTCCTCTCAAATATATTTCAAATTTGTTGATACCAAAAAGAATAGCCAAACATTCTAATTCGTGAATCGAATAGTGTCTCTCATTTTCTTTTAATTTTCTGCTAGCGTACTGCACGACAGTTTTCTCATCGCCTTGTTCTTGAAACAAGATACAACCTAGACCTTTGGTAGAGGCGTCACATTGAATACAAAATTCTCTGTTTAGATCAGGCTGAGCTAGGGCTGGAGTATTAGTTAACTCAATTTTCAGCTGGTCAAAAACAGTTTCTTGATCCTGGCCCCAGTTCCATTTAGCAGATTTTGAGAGCAATCTTAATAAAGGCTCCGTTTTGATGGAAAAGTCTTTTATAAACTTCCGCCTCCAATTTGCTAAACCTAAAAATTTTCGAACATCCTTCTTACACTTAGGTTGTGGGAATTTTAAAATTGCTTCATTCTTTTTTTGGATCAACTCTAACATGGTCTCCAGAAATCAAGTGTCCTAGATACACTAGTTCTCCCTTAACAAAATTACACTTCCTAAGTTTCACTTTAAGACCTACGTCTTTCAGTCTTTGAAGTACTTCTTGTATGTGCTGAATGTGAGTGTTAAAATCCGCATCGAAAATCAACAGGTCGTCGATATAAACTGTTAAGAAATGCTCTGTTTCTGGCCCAAACACTCGATGCATTACGTATACAAAAGTGGACACAGCATTTGACAAACCAAAAGGCATTTTCAAAAATTCGTACTGTCTGCCTTTATATGAGAACGCTGTGTATTTGCGGCAGTCTGGTTTTAAAGGAATCTGTAAATAACCAGAGGCAAGATCCAGACTTGTAAAGTACCGCGATCCTTTAAACTTCTGAAGAGACTCGTCAATTGGCGGAACCGAACTTTTAGGTATTAACATGATGGAGTTTAGCATTCTGAAATCTATGCATGGTCTGACACTCCCATCTGGCTTGTCTACAACCAATAGAGGATTTAAGTAAGGAGATACTGACGGTTGAATGATATTCCAGGCCTTCCATAAGTCTAATTCCTTTTCCAGAGCAGCCCTTTTTGAAAGTGGCACGGGGTATGGTGGGCGATGGACTGGTTCGGTGCTTGTTAAGAGTATTTCACACTCAGCGCTCTCCATTGTTCCGGGCTTCTCAGAGAATACCTTCAAATAACGAGTCAGCACGTTTATTAGCTCCTGCTTCTGGGAATCATTTAAAATATTAATAGTTTCAACCTTCTCTCTGAGGTCCGCGGTTTTATACATCCACTTCTCATCCTCATCCTGGACCTTTTGGATGTACCGCACTATTTCTATATCTACAGGATTCCCTTCTTCTTGATCAGGAGTTCTACCGAACAACAAAGTAACTGAATTCTTCCTGAAACTTATTTCTGCTTCGTGCTGTCTTAGAAAAGGCATACCTAGAAGAAGATCCGTACGAAAACCTTTTAAGATGAATACTTCTGTGCTAAAATTCATGCCACCAATTTCCAGTTCTACCCGTCTACTTCCGAACACTCTCTTCTTATGACTTCCGGAAAAATCTACCAGTCTTATGTCAGAAACTTTTTGCATTTGAATGCCTGGTATCAGATTAATTAACTGGGTCCAGATCTCGTAACTTAATATTGAACATTCACTTCCAGTATCAATAATGCAAGTCACCGGGATGTCCATTAATTTTGCAGGAACTGCAGGAGATTTGTACTTAGTTTTTGATGTTCGAGCTGATTTTAATTGGCTTTGTAAATTAATTTCTTCCATTTCTGTTAACTGAAAATTTACATGTAATTCTTGTATGGGACGCTCCTCAGAGGCTCCTTGCCTAAACGGAAGCGAAACACCTAGACAAGGTCCTAGTTTGTTTGACATGATTGGGATCGCTGGTTTTGCAGAAACTCTCTAGTAGTCTCCACTGCTTCTTCCTGCTCTGAGGCAACGTCATGTCTTGGTGAGAAGGAACTACAATTGTCACCTCTACGTGATGGAGAGTACCGTCTGGGCGAAGTAGGACTACGTTGTTCTTGGTAACGCCATCCGTCTGGAGAATTAAGCTCTTGTTCTGGACGAGGTCTGTAGAAATTTCTCTGTCTTTGGTTTTGATCTCGGTTGAAATCTCTCCTGCCTAATCCTCTGTTGAATCTTCGAGGTCGTGAGAAATTTCCTCCTCGACTCTCTGAATCCATCTGGATATTCCGGATCTTAAAACTTTTATTCCCTGCAGCATCTTTATTCTTAGAGTCTTCTTTATTCTTCCAGGCATCAGGGTCATCATAAATATCGAAGTCCTTCAAGAAATGTGTCAATTCATCCACACTTCGTGGAGCGTGCGCCAGACAAAGATTCCGAATGCGATACGGCAACTGTCCAATGATCAAATTAAGAACTTCGCTCTCATTAAAATTGTCAGCTAGGTTTCTGTACGCTGCGTAGACACTCCAGGCAAAACTTTCTAAGTTGTCGTGGACCAGGCGAGAATACCTTCGGTTCCTCACAGCCGCTAGTTGTCTTTGTTTTGCCTTTTCTGATGCAAATTCATCCTTAAAGCGTGCGCAGAAATCAGCATAATTCACAAAGTTGTCCATATTACCAGCTAACCAATGCTCAGCCTTGCCGGTGAAAACCCGAGGTAATAATTCCAATCTATAGTGCTCTGGCACTTGCATTAAGTCGAAACTGACATTTAATTCACGCAGATATCTTTCGGCAGATTGAGCTTCGATATCGCTTTTAAACTTCGGAATGTTCGCGATATCAACCATTCTGGGCATCTTAAACTCTGTTCTTCGTCGAGGAGAAAAACTGTCATTACTATCCTTTTCTCTAGGCCTCTTGCATCTATCAGAAGTTGTGGTATTACCGGGGAAAAATGGGTTTGGAAGTACAACAGGAGGTTCATAGGCAGTAGCTTCTGGGTTCGGTCCTCGGATTGGATCAGGCACTATATCGGAAGAGGTTTCTGGTCGAATCTGTAAATTATGGATCTTTTCCTGCAGTTCACTGACCCTACTTATAATTGTAACTGTCTGTTCCTGAATTTCTTGGCGAAGAGATACTTCCATCTTTTTAGCCTTCTCATGGAGAAAATTAACCTTTTCTCCAGCTTCCTTTATTTCAACTTTCTGTCCGTGCACTATATTTTCTATGAGTTCTGTTCGTTCACCAAAGGTTTTTAGTGCTACATTAAAAGACTCTACAGAACTCTTTAATTCTTGAACTCTCTGTGGAGGGTCACATTCAGATTCTCTTCCAGACTGGACAATTTCAAGGCAGGTTTCCATATTCTTCTTCAATTGATCCTGTTCCTTCTCTATCCGTCCTTGCCGAACTGTTAAGAACTCTAGCTGCTCTTCCACAATTTCCTTTACCCTTTCGTCCACCTTTTCAGTGACTTTACTACTAAGCTTTTCTATCTCTCCTCTGATGCTCTGTACCTGTTCAAGTTTATGTTGAGAGAATAGAGCCTGTAACTCTGACCTTAGTTTTATATCTTCCTGTATCCTCCTTTCTTCCTGGTTTTCAATCAATGAACGGAAAATATCTAAGTCTTCTTTTCTCTTTCTCTCTTCCTCCTCTTTCTCTTTCCTTCTCTTTTCTTCTTCCTCTTCTTTTTCCTTCTTTCTCCTTTCCTCTTCCTCCTCTTTCTCTTTCCTTCTCTTTTCCTCTTCATCTTCTTTTTCCTTCTTTCTCCTTTCCTCTTCCTCTTCTTTCTCTTTCCTTCTCTTTTCTTCTTCCTCTTCTTTTTCCTTCTTTCTCCTTTCCTATTCCTCCTCTTTCTCTTTCCTTCTCTTTTCTTCTTCATCCTGTTTCTCTTTCCTTCTCTTTTCTTCTTCCTCTTCTTCTTTACTTCTTTCTCCTTTCCTCTTCCTCTTCTGTCTCTTTCCTTCTCTTTTCTTCTATAGACTCAACCATGAGTTTAAAATCCATCATCTCCTTCTTTCGAACTTTCTCTATCTGAGCCATCTCTTTCTTACGCTGTTTCTCCTCCTCTATTCTTTCCTTCTGTCTACGCTCCTCATCCTTCTGTCTACGCTCCTCATCCTTCTGTCTACGCTCTTCATCCTTCTGTCTACGGTCTTCATCCTCCTTTTCTTTCTGTTTTCGCTCTGCTTTATCTTTCATCAACCAATCAAGTAGCCAGTGATCTGATGAGGGTTTGGTAGGAACGCTCAGTTCTGGTTCTGGTGCTGACAAGCATGATGTGCATCGCATCTCTTTATTTGATGCCAACGTTACTTCCTGCCCATCACAACTACTATGAAACCTCTGCAAACATTGGCAACACTGAAAGAATTCCCTGTCATTGGTGAGATCATCACAGCATCCAAACTTGGTTTCTGCATCCATTGTCGTTCTTCCTCTGCTTCGCAGATTCATTCCTGTCGCGTCTTTCTCCATTCCACAACACCGTCTATGACTCTTACCAGTTAATACCTTCACTTCACTATCACACTTTTACCTTCGTGAATTCCAAGGACTTTCACTATCACCTTCGTGAATTCTATGCACGAGCACTTTCAGTATTCACTAAATCGGGTATTACGTTTTAATTGCTAAAATAACTTTGCACTCAAGCCCCACGTTGGGCGCCAAAATAACTATGCAACGTCCCCCGGTTGTACACCAGTCATCACAAAGTTAGTCCGCTACTCCTTTAGTCGGGAACATGAGAATCTGCAAATCATCAGGCCTTGCTGGGTAGAAAAGAAAACACAACACTGTTTTCAAAGTTAAAACGCAGTTTTATAAACGCGTATATTTCATAATCACTTACCAGTACAACACTAGAACATTCACTACTAACGTTGGTATATTCCCTCACATAAAGCGAAAGTCAAAGAACATAATTAATTGTTTACTTTCAACTTATCGGCAAGAAGAAAACTCGAAAAACCAAAATCTATACTTCAATTCTCTCCGTTTTCAAGTTCTTATTATTCCTCACCTTCAATTGCTTTTCATACTCAGTCTGTCGTCAGGTGAGAAACATTCAGGTTAGTTCACTTCCTCGGCTGAGATTAGAAAGTGACGTCAACACGAACAGATTTTGACGTATTTATAAACATATATAAAAGTTCCAACTACAACTGTATCAGTCTAACTATCTGTGACCACTTGCACATTATTTGAAATAACAAACATTTTAAAAATCTTAACTTCTTATAAATATAAAATCTTAAACTCTCAGGTTCGTTACAATTTCTAATACTATGACGGCCCATATTTCATAAGTAAAGTTCTAACAGAAAATTCAGTACCTGTGAATAAATTGAAAAGATATTTGGAGCCCAGGAGATGCAATAATATGTAATTGTACTACCTGGATCGGCAAGATATCAAAATTTATGTAAGGTTAATTAAAAATTCTCCCATTTTATGAATGTAAATTAATGTAGAATTTGGTGTATGTTGTCTGTAGTATAGTGAGAATGAATGGTTCATGTTTGTAAACTTGTACTGTACCAGTTTGTTTTCCTTTTCTTTTTGAATATTTACAGGCCATGGAGTTGGAGGGATAACATTCGCGAACGCCTATAACTATTACGAAACCTTGCTCTAAAGCTTGAATCTTTGTTGTGTATGAAGAGTATGTTTGAAATGTGAATTCTGAGAAGATATGTGTAACTAGGAGTACACTATGTGCTGGAAAATTGTATTTTGGGGGGAGGGGTTGTTTTGTAAGCCCATAGTGTACAATAACTCATTGGTGACGTATTGAAGACGCAATATACATGTGACCAACAAGGGAGGTTATCTAAGTGTCCCCCTTCGATTTCCATGAAACTAAGCAGGTGTATAGAGGGTACAAAAGGAAGAAATACGTGTTTTTTTGTTTCGGCTAAAAAACTGTTTTTGTGGGCAAAACCCCGTCTCAAATGTCAAGATGAGGACAAATTGAAGTGGGGGATCTGACCCCTGTGTCCCCCTCCGATTTCCATGAAACTTGGCAGGTGTATAGAGAGGGCCAATGGAAGAAATACGTGTTTTTGTGTTTCAGCTAAAAAACTGTTTTAGGGGGGAAAACCTCCCTTCAAATGTCAATATGAGTAGAAATTGAAGTGAGGGTCTGATCCCAAAACCACGTAAATATGGCATAGGAATAACACGCACATATAATTGGAACACGCACAGCACAGAACTGTAGGATTGTCAGTACCAAACGCAACTGCTATCGTGAAGGACGATGTCGGTTGAAGTTCTGTACTAATAGTACTAGCAGATAAACAAGTGGGACACTTGAGATATGAAGTGCATATCACTGGCAAACACAGCTCTCTGCTGTTTGTGTTCCAATTATATTTGCGTGTTCTTCCTATGCCATATTTACGTGGATTCGGGGTAGGTTTGCACCCTAAAACTGTTTTTTAGCTGAAACGCAAAACACGTATTTCTTCCTTTGGCCCTCTCTGTACACCTGCCAAGTTTCATGGAAATCGGAGGGGGACACTGGGGTCAGATCCCCATTTCAATATTTCCACATCTTGACATTTGAGTTGAATTTTTCCCACTAAAACTTTTTTTTATCCGAAACAAAGAAACACGTATTTCTTCTTAAGGCTCCTCTTTACAATTGCCAAGTTTCATGGAAATCGGAGGGGGACACAGGGGTCAGATCCCTACTTCAATTTGTCCTCATCTTGACATTTGAGAGAGGTGTTTTGCCCCCTAAAACAGTTTTTTAGCAGAAACAAAAAAAAAAACAAGTATTTCTTCCTTTTGTCCCCTATATATACTTGGTAAGTTTCATGGAAATCGGAGGGGGCACTTAGATAACCTCCCTTGTAAGTTAGGGTATACCATTGGCTAGGCTACTGCGCTGGGTGAGCGAGGAGTTTGGCGTGGCAGATCCCTGCCGACTGGGGGAGACTTACGACTAACTGGACACAGACTGAATATACTGTATTTCCGTTTATTACCCTTTTTGGACCTGCATGGCCTGGTGTAATTTACCTAAAGTTAATGTAGTTTTTTCTACTTCTTAAAAGTGCTAAAGAAGGAATTTGTTTCCTTAAGGGTATATTGCTCCGTTTCTTGTTGGTTGTGGGGGATTTTGGGCGGGGTTAAAGTTGACTCATATAGACGTTTACTGACTTTTCACAATTTAATTGGACGTACTGTTACAATTTAATGTGGAGAGTAAACATCGTTATTTTTGTTGAGTAAACTAAAATGTTGTTCTTAGGTGCTTTGATGGGTTATGAATGAACCATGTGATACATATATAAATTTGGAAAGTATATTTACTGATATAATTTGTTAATAAATATTATGGTTGAATGAATATTAGGTTTACAATAAATAGTTTAAATACCTACTGAAAGATAATTAACTTCCACTGCGCCGATAATATAATCCACGTCTCATTTCTTTATTATTTATAACGGGGAAATAAAAGACGTACAGGATTATACTATATTGTGCATCGTCACGCCTCCGTCTGTTGTTTGTGCATGCAGCGAATGCTTTAGTGTGTAAGCTAAAGTGACCCGTTTCTCTTGTCGATTTGACACCCCAGTGTCGCTTGTAGGTTTTGTCAAAATGTTCCTGTAACCCCTTGAAGAACATTTCAGATCGAAGTGACAAGCGGTAGGCAATAATCGACACACAACACGGAACCCTACAATCTAAATAAAACTTTCACCGCTCATACGCAAACAACATAACGAAGATACACAATGCATGATATTGATTAAAAGGTCCATTCCGAGCGACACGTAACCGACAAGCAGCTTGTCGTGTTGCTTCAGTTCGAAAGGTTGAATTCGTTACTGGAGGTCCACTTCCAAACGACACGTATCGCTTGACGCTTTATTGCCTATTGCGTAACGCTTAAAAGCCAGCCAATCAAGAACTACGTTTCACACCGTTGCGACACGAAATGCCGCACAAGCCTGGTTTGATTTGTAAAATCATCAAATTACACAAGAAAGTATGCAAAGTAAAATTTAAAAGTCAGCAATTAGGGAAAATGTATATTTTCCCCTCAATTCCACAGCTGGGCTAAAACCCCTTAAATACGCCACTGACCACGCTTCAGTTAATCCCTTCCTCGACTCCGTCGCGAGGAAAACCCTTCTCCCCCCTTCTAATTATGTGCATCGAGACAGATACGTGTAAGCTACGCCCTCTCAATTGACGCCAACAAGCGCGTTTCACAACTTTGAGCCCAATTCGGTATGGCACGTAGCTGCTTACACAGGAAGAAATCATGTGACCTACAAGAATTGTGATTGGTTGGACAAGTTTTGCAACATTGATTGGTACCCACAACGGATGCAATTGTATTAAAATTACAACATTTAAATTAGGCAAGTGATATTGGTACCAAGTTTCAACAAGAATAATAACATTTTTTCGTGAGGAGAACTGCATAAATAATAGTTTTCAAAAACCACGGTGGTATTTGTAATATTGTACATGGTCTCGACATTTTAAAATGAACTTGATTATGCTAATTTATCAAATTATAGTGGTTCCAACAACATATGTACACTTACTAACTAACTAGGTTCTTATAATACCACGTTTACACGTATGTGTGTGTGTGTGTGTGTGTGTGTGTATGTATGTATATGTGTGTGTATATATATATATATATATATATATATATATATATATATATATATATGTGTGTGTGTGTGTGTGTGTGTGTGTGTGTGTGTGTGTGTGTGTGGGTGAGTACGCAGATATATTCTTGTGGGAACCAGCGTATGTTTAAACACCTTTCTTAATGGGACTAAAAAAATTGTTGGGACTTTTTGCCGGTCCCAAGAAAGAAAAGATCATTGCGAGACTCCTGAGACCCCTTTCGACATGTACGCGAAGTATTTCGAAGGTACCAAAAAGTCGCTATTTGTTCGATTTGTGTGTTAACATGTGTGTTAAACTCTGCCAGCTCTGGAAGCTTCACGTCTGTGTAAAAGTGTGGTGTTTAATCGCATCTCTTGGGACCAGGAAGTGTGGGTGTGTAAAATCTTGGATCTATTTCGCATGTATTGGTACCGAACATCCCATGGGGTTGAGAGGCGAGGAAAGGTACGTGCAAATGCCGACGGGGTTCCCCTCTCGCCTGGCCGTCTTGTTGCTTCCGAGCTGTCAATGTTGCCAACTTAAAACTTTGGAACCAGATCTGTTTTTCTATTATCTTCTAACCCTCCTAGTGTAATTGTAATTGATTTGTTTTGTTTTACTTCGCTTTTTGTACCACTGTTGGCTAATTTGCGAAGATGGGGATGAGTGATGATATCATGAAATTGATGAATCGACTCCCACAACATCCATGCCCAGACCGGGATTCGAACTCGGGAACCCTGGTGTCGTAGCGCGATGTGTTAACCACTCCACCACGGGGGTCGGCTTTAATCCTGCAATCAAACAAAATGCTACAATAGAATTTATTCCTCCAAATGTGACCCTTCTATATGTGCCTATAACAAATTATTAGTTGGGTTTTACTATAATACTGGTAAACAGAAATCCATTTGTAAAGCTCATTTTCTTCCATTACCAGGAAACAAAGAGTAGAGTTATCAGATGTTATCAGTAGAAACTCGTTACTTGTCTCCTTTCGGCCATGATGAGGATAAGAATGGAGATTTCTGACCAAGGCGACAAGCGATCCGGCAAAAGGGAGGTGACAAGTGACACGATACCTCTGTCTACAAGCAAGCGTTTTTCTCAAATGCTCTAACAGACCAAGGCGACACGCTGCATGACATCCATGAGTTTCAGAAGCGGAAGCCGAGAAGCGACACGTTTCGAAACGAAGTAGCAAGTCTCGCCTGTTACTTCCGTTTGTCAATATCCTGAATTGGGTCGGCTAGGTCTGGTGTTCGGGCTTTAACAGTGAATGCTTACTTGAAGACTGAAGTGGCTTGTCTTTCTTTTCGCTTGTCACTTCGGTATGAACTTCAGTGTCATTTGCAGCCGTCGTTTGCTACTTGTTGCCTGTCGTTTCGGTTTAAAATCTCTCGGCAAGAAAGCATTCAATGCGTAGGCATGACCACCAGGCCGAAGCAACACGATAACGTCCCCAGTGCGTGAAACATGCAAGTGGCACGTGTAGTTTGTCATATCACATTTGTTAGAAAATTTTATTTATTTAAGAATTTTTGTTTCCAAAGCCATTTGTCGCTTCGGTACGAAAGTTCCATTGGGACGAAGCGACGAGCAACGAGGGGTTTCTCACTGAAGTAACACTACCCGTGCAGCATAGCATATATTATTGAGTGTTTGTTTCCAAGTGACACGTGTCGCTTCTCGCTTCGGTCTGAAAGCATCCCAAGACTCGTACGGTATTCGAACATAGAATAACCTATTCGTAGAACACGAAGACAAACGTTTATACTTCTCAAAGTTAACGGCTTGATTGCAATCCTTAACTACATTTAATTTCAATGCAGTTCTTTTTTTAACAGTCGTGTTTGGCAACACTGATAAGTGAAGCGAAGTTTTCACTCTCGCCTCTGCAGCCGCGCCGAAACCGTGGACAGAGAGCTGCGAGGTCTTTTTGCGACGTTGCATGCTACACGTATTTGACGTCTTCCGTACTCGCTCGCTCTGTTTAACGTGCGACTAAACGAGAGGGGAAAGTCTTCACCCGACAACGTCGCAGGAGCAAAACAATCGTTTCCCTGCTTGTAGTAAGTTCACCGCGCATTTTCCCCCTGTATCTGTTGTCACGGTATCTTACGCTTGATCTCTCCATTGCGTTATTTTCACAAAGTAGGAACTGTGTCCTGCTCGTCACTTCGGTTTGCGTGTGTTTCTTCATAGTTCAAATGTAAAAAGATAACATACAAATGCTTACGCAGAGATATTCGCATTATTATATGCGTATAATGCATTTGCTTATACATAATTGATTGATTGATTTGGTGTTTTAAGTCCACTTTATGCACAATAAGGCTAATCGGGACTGGACCTACAGTTTAAAGTGGGATCCGAACCACTATGAGCTTCCACCGGTTATCGAACCCGGGATCCCTTGATTACAAGGCAACGACGCTACCACTGCGCCATCTTATGCACAAAACAACCGAGAGAACAATGACATGTACATTTGATAATGTTCCCCACCAGAAAACTTTGAGGGAAAATGCTCGAGTTGAAGACATCGATTTAATTTTTTATATAATGCCTGGAAACAACATATTTGCCTTCCATGACCTTAACGAAAATATTAAATCCACTGTAGTAAACATTACTTTCTAGATGGCAAAATAAAATGTAAACGACATAAATACTCTTCCCGTTTCTAAACCTGATAATTTAGCCGTGTATTTGATTGCATTTTATAATTAATAATGCAATGAAGTAAATGGTCACACAGTATTCAGGTTTAGTGAAATATAGCGTATTCCTTCGCTCAGTGTGGTCTTTATATAACAATATTTACAAAGTTACAGAAGCAAATGTACTTGAAGGGACAGCGAAGATTTTATGCCATCAAAATATATGTGGCGACTGCTACAAAAGGTAAAGTTCTCCCCTGTGTATGGCAGTCTGCCGTGACACCATTCGAGCAAATGCTATGGCTCCACACATTCTCGATCTCTGCCGTAGTGAAGGATACATGAATGATACACACAACGCTCTGATGTATCTAGGGGTCGCGGGTTCGACACGCGGTGGAGGAACATGGCATGGTGTTCCCTTGACGATGCCCTTCATCAATTTCATCATATTATTACTCATCCTCGTCGTTTGGATTAGCCAAAACTGAAAAAAGCGACGCTAAAAATCATCTAATCAAATGTATTCATTACTTACCTTCCAGCCTCCATGAAGAAGTGGCTACGAAGCCAGAAGCCCTACTTTTGAATCCTGGGTGAGGAATGAATATATCATCGTGTTCATTCGGATTCCACCATTAATGCTCATTAACGATTAACTTACGACGTAGAAAAACGCTTAAAATTAACGTAAACATACCTCGCATTCTTCAGTAGCTTCATTAATGTGGATCATTTCACTATCCTAGGGGGAAATGTTAGTTTAGCAACGTAAAGAATATTCACTTTCGAGGCAATCCAAGGCATTGAGAGGCAGGGGTGTAGCAAGGGGTGGAAGAAGTGCGCGACCGCACGGGACTTCGTGCTTAAAGGAGCTTTATACGAAAAATGTTATAAATAGAAGTGGGGGAGGGGGGCATGGAAAATGCTATTTTTTTGTGGGCAGTATTAAAACATTCTGTATTTATCTGGTTTTAAATTCTAGTTAAACGTTATAATTTGAAAGAATACGTCCAATCAGAGGCATAACATACAGGCAGGCAGGTCTTAAGTCTAAGGGGCACGAAAGAAGTAAAAAATGATCGTCGTATTTCTCATGTGAAACAGTTAGGAAAAATTTACGAAAACTTGCTTAGACATTTTTACACATTTATTCTTTCATTGAATAGAACGTATTTTGTCTTGTATTCTCTTCAATCTCTTGACCTTGCACTCCCGATTTTAATAAGTTAACAACAAACACCTCTAACTGGCACGAAGCAAGCGCGAGACATTTAAACGCTTGCGTTGTTTCCTTCCTTCCTAGAACAGGCCCGTACCCAGAATTTTTTTGAGGAGGTTGGAGACAGATCCGAAAATGTGGAACAAAAGAGAAGATCCGAAATTCTATTGGATTTCTTGAGTTAGGTTATTTTACATCGATTTTCTGACACTTTTGGCTGATCGCGATGATGAGGATGAGTGATGATATGATGAAAATTGATCACGGAACACTCACAAAGAACGTCCATGCCCAACCCTGGATTCGAACCCGGAACCCACAGCGTCGTAGCGCGTTGTGCTAACCAGGTGGTCGAACCTGGTCGGCGAAATGCTGTTGGGAGTACTGGATGTGACCACCAATGTTTCGGTAGTATTATTGTACGAGCTAGTGCTAGCTCGTAGCTCGTATAGTGATAAGTGTACACCCAACGGTAAAAGCAATATGTCCATCTCCACTGTATTTTCATTCAGTCTGTTTTCCACAGTGTCATGATAATGGGTTGAAATAGAAACGCAGTCAACATATGCTTCGCATCAAAAGAATCAATGACCCCCTAGAAGAACACAGCAGTAATCAGAATAGTATCAACAGTATTATTATGCAAACTATTATAAATACAGTAAAGAACATGTAGTAATTGTATTGGTTTGTGGCATTGTGTATTATATCAAGGGTGTTTTGTAGAATGTGCAACAGTGACCAATACGTCTTTGTTTTCTTTGTTCCACTTCGAAACGGTTTGTTACGAATTGTAAGAGACATCACAAACACAACACAGAAAGCAGTAATAAACACAGCAAGCGAACCCTACAGAGCGACCACAAGGAAAAAAAACCATGGACGAAATGTCCCAGCGCAGGTTTCCCTTCTTCCGTTCAGCTCGTGCCATAAGGAAGCCTGGTCCACTCTCCCCCTCCTCTCCTCGCAGGAGTACGGTGCACAGGCTTTGCTGGTCTGAGCAGGTTTTTTTGCTTGTGGTTTTACTATAGCAAGCAAGAGCCACAGGGTGGTGTTCTACCTGCTTCCCTTCTCGCGTTTGGAATCGTACTTTCCAGCTAGTTTCGTTTCCCTTGGCCGGACTGTACCAGTCAAATTATAATTTAGAACTCCAAGTTACTTGGTGACAAAAAAAATACTACACTGACCCCCAAAAAATACCTTACTTCACAGAATATAATACTTTAACACGGAATTATCATTACCTGCAAACTATATGAGTGTTTCCAAAGATCTGCTGCATATACCCTTTCCCTCATAACAAAGATCAACTAATTTTTTTTTAAAAAAAACGAGCGTTTCTCTATTTGCAGTCCGTCTTTGTTTACGTGTAGCGCGAAAGGTTAAAGTTTTAGTGTTTGAAACCCAGAAAAGCATGTTTTTGCACTTGTCCTTTCTTGCATCATGATAAGATGTACAAATGCCTCAGCTCGATATAATTCAACTTCAGAGCTCTTCTGCTGCTTGCAGGAGTGGATGTTATCTGCTTCAGTAATCTACACTCCCGTGTTCCACCTGCCAGGCTGCGAGAGTAGTAGTGCTTTCAATTATTTTGACTGGTATTTAATTTTCGCTGCTGGCTGCAAGCAATGTGTAACAAAATTATACCTCATGTGTTATAACATGGCGATTATTATTATTATTAAAGATTAATTAGTGAAATAGTTTTCTCTTTCGCTAAAATTAACATAAAGAAGATAGCAAAGAATGAACTATGAATCAACGAAATTAATAACAGCGTTTGCTTTTCTTTGACGATTTAGTTAGGAAACAGACCTGTGATCCAATATTTCGTTATTATATATTATATTCTTCTTCTTTAAATCTTGTATCTACAAGGAAAATCAAACAAAGAAACATAAGGACGTCTTATTTGAAATTCTTAACCCCGTAGCGTGAAACGAAAGGTGGGAGGGACTTCGAAATGCAACAGTTAACTTTAGTACTTGGTTCTGGGAGAGAACGTGCGTAATATTAAGTTAACGAATGGTTTGTCCAATGAATGATTAATAATTGCGACAGGGACGAAAATCCCGTGGATAGAACGAAAGTACTATTTAAATTGGGAACCATAAAACGTGATTTAGTTACCTACCAACCGCTGCATACCCAACCCAAATCTCGACAAATTAAAAGTAAAAGCGAGCAAATGTAGAAATATTATGCAATAGATATTGGTCCATCATTCCCAGCTGAATTGTATCCTTAAACATCTGTCACAAGTGACTTATCGAAAGTTTCATATACACATGATTTTGCCAAACACTACCTCTCCAATTCTACCTCCCTCTACAGAGGTATACCATGTTAGATATCCGGTGGAGGCACATAGTGGTTCGGATGTCATTTTAAAACTATAGGCCCTGTCCCATTTAACCGATCTGTGCAAAAAAAAGTGAACTTAAAACTATACATTAAAAAGCTCCGATCTCCGCACGGACTGCTTAGCACAGAGTTTACGAAGCCAATGGTTACGTTTCGCATCTCCCCCTGGACGTGGGTGTACTTTGTAAGTGTTTCTGCATCAATTTCCTAATTTCATCCTATCATCACTCATCCTCATCGTCGCGATTAGCCAAAGTGGTAAAAAAGCGATGCTAAATCAAATCTTTGCAGACACACGCAAACAACATACATAAATAGAAGAAACTGAACAGGAGGAAATGTTTTGTCATTTCTTTTCACAAGTATGTTCGTTTTACATTCAAGGGAACTTAAATAATGCTTTGCGATGGGCCAAAAATATGTAGATTCGTCACTGACAGTCATTTGTTTTCTCCTCTCCACATCGCTTTTAGCCGAGTACCGCCTTGTTGCCAGTTTCCTTCATTGCTACGTTGTCAAAAGCTTCAAAAAAGAAAAATATTACATCTCTTCTTTCGATGTCTAAGGTTCATGATGATACAAATGCTTAGCACTGAATAAAGGCGACGACCATCTGTTCAAGAATGCTTAACATTTTGGCAACGCAGGGGTAGCATGACATTGTAAAGAGCTGCTTGCGTCACCCACGCTCCGACCGCTCCCTTACTGTTGGACTTATGCACGTTGTGGTTCGCATACCACATTTAATTATAGGTCAGCACCGATTAGCCCATCTTTGCATAAAGTAGACTTAGAACTCAATTCCATTACCGAACATTTCGGTTTCTTGAAGGCAATTTGGGAGCTACGTGAAATAGAGGATAAAGATAACAGCGGGATGTGCTGACCACGTGTCAACTTATAAGGAAACCACTTAAGAGGCCTTTGTTATTCATGGCCGTTTCGCCACGGAGTTTTTTCATCGTAGCTGTTATGGAGATGATTAATTTTATATAAGATTGGCGAGAAAATATTAACAAAACATGCTATTATTGTGTTTCACGCTAATCGGAGGTAAATTCTGTTACTGGGTGATAGATGGGTGTTATGATATGTCAGCTGTAAAGTTAAGAACAGTGGCGTATTTAGAAGGAGTTTTAGAGCTAGGTAGTCTTATTTTTGCTCAACTTTCCTTAAAATAAAATAAAAATAAAATTTAGGAAAATATGGCATGATCTAGGAGTGGTAAGAAATATCTGATAACTCCTTATGATTTGATTTGATTTGTTGTTTGAAGTCCACTTTATGCACAGTAAGGCTAATCTGGACTGGACCTACAGTTTAAAGTGGAATCCGAACCACATGTGCTTCCACCGGGATTCGAACCCGGGACTCCTTTATAAACACCTTTTGTTCACATCCCTTTACTGCATTTTTGAGTACGGCACTGAAAGCGTGGGGAATACTGCCCGCAAATAAAATGGAGAGGGTTCCTTAAATAACGATAACAGAAGCGGGGTGTAATGCATGGCTTTCCTGCAAGAGCCTAAATGTCAATCTCTATTCCACGTCCTGGACTCAGGGAGGAAGGGGGGTTGCCATTAGGCTATCCTAGGCTATAACCTAGGGCCAGACAAAAATGAGATGCTGAAGGGGCAGAAGAGAAAACCATGGCAAATTGAAACATGCCAAATCCTTTTACTTGCTTATTTCGTTAACGAAGGACTATCTAGCAATTAAATAAGTTCTTTCACCATGGCCTGTTTTCAAACGTCACCTAGATCATACAAACAGTATGTACAACTCTATTGTTCGAATATAAGTAATTGTTCCTCGAAAAAAACTAATGTAAACATTTTGAATGCCAACAAATAAAAGTCAATTGGGGGGATATTGGCGACCAAAATCAACATCATTGTTTACCGATTTATCGGTTCGCGTGCAGTGTGGCTACCATAAGGTAGTGTTGATTCGTTTTCCTTTAGTGCGTGTGCGGTATTAGTGTTGTCTGGCGAAATATATATTGAAAGTGGCTGTTTCAAAGGAAAACGAAGTTTAATGAGTAATTTTTAATCAGATGTATCAATGTTTTGAACTTTACAAGTGTTATTAGTACAGAGCATGATGCAGTTAGTGAAAATTAAGTACCATGAGAACAAATTATTAATAAAAATGTCTACAGTGCCCAAAATAAAGGATAGTCCAAATTCTATATATCCCGCTCTGGATGGGCTACATTTTGCAGACAATCGGTGCTTTCGAGTCTAGACTCAGATTCAGTCTGTTTGTTGCGTACTGCCCATACATTCTTGTTATTGCCCTCGCATCAATTCCATCCTAATCTTAGCGATTGACCAAAAGAGACAAAAGCGAGAAGTAATATTAGTCAAATTGATCTCTATATAACAGCAGCAAATGGCTGTGTCTTCCTCCAATTGAGGATTCCTCTCGCAGATATCCCATATAACATGAAGGTTAGGATAAATGATGAAACAGATTGTTGGAACAAAAATAATTTCATGTCCAGGTTTTCCAGGATGCGAACCTAGGACACCGAGTTTTGTTGCACGCTACGCTAACCATTCAGCCACAGAGCCGACCTGAAATACTTTGTGCTTGCAGGAGTGATTCTCGAGACGCACACGATATAAGTGGCAAGATGAATAAGACTTGCATTGGCGCCTTCAGGTCTCCGCCGAGCATTCAACCATATCGGTATCAATACCTCAACTTGATGTGGTTTCAAGGTAAATAGTATGTATGCCCCATACTTCAAGTTGTTGTATTTCTGCCGTCCAACTTACAGATATGTATGTGTAACACAGTTGTTAATGACCAGGGACATATGAAAAATGGGATAACCGTTAAAATAAAATAAATTATAATTGCATGATTGCGGATTAAAGGTGTTGCTTTGTTAACTGACTTTCGCAGTTATAACTATCGAAAATTAAATATTTGTGGTTAAACTCGCCTAAAATCAATTGGTAAATTGTTTTACATTTTCACACAAATGTCATGTCAAGTTAATGTACTTGAAGCTAATATATATATTTTAAGTTGGGGACATCACAGAGCGCGAAGGGGTGGTTGTTGAAAGCCTGCTGAATTCGCCGCATTGTTGCTTCAAGGGAAGGGGGAAACTCGTTCAAAACGTAAATACTCTCATCTAAAACTAGAAATGCTAGTAGCAACAAAGAAAGAGGGGAGAATTGTTTTCAGCACTCTGTCCTCAATATTTCGCATGCATGTACTATATGAGAAGCAGCAACTTGAACTTTCCTAAAGGATAAATGAAAAATCTGCTGGTACCAGGGGCTCTAGTTTATACACTAACTCCCTGCTATTAATTCGAGGAGACGGTTGTTTTCCCATATTGACTCACATGCTAGTCATTTATGAAAATCCGTGCTTTTGGTAGATCATTCCCAATCAGTGACATGAATAGATATTGATACTTTTTAACATTAAAATTCAAGAAGCAATTTTTTAATGAATAATTTCCTCTTTTGTTGCAAATAATTGCAAAATAATCATCATTAATAAATAGGGAACGAATTATTTCACGAGTGTTACACACGTCATATTTTATCATTCTCTAAACCTCAAAATAATGTGTTAATATTGAATAAATGCTTTTTCTTGTTCACATCACAGCACCTCCAAATTAGCCGCGATTGAGGAATGTGGGAGGCCCTACACATCGTTTTATCTAGTCTAATATATAGTCTTGTCATTGTTGAGAGACTAAACAAAATGCAGGACTACATTTAGAATATAATCGTTATATTTGCACTTTCAATCACTGCCACAATCACTGAAGGTGCAATGCCTATAAAGTGTTTGCAACATGCTCCGAAACGTTTGCCGTAATCATTGCAATGGGTGTGATTTCGCGCAAACAATTTTCGGGGAAGTTGTTGGCTGAATATCATCCAATGGAAACAGCCGCTGAGGTTCTAATGGTGATCAAACGCCGAACCGCAACATTAAATGTGATACAGTTACCACTACGCCATTGGGGACAATTGCGATAGCAGAAAACATTCACACTTTTTCGCCATCTTTATTTGCAGTTGAAGTTAATAATACAGCGAACTTGAATCATATTCGGAGTACTGTATTCCCAACTAATTGCCCCCATGCACACGCCACTGTTGCTTGTGTATATAAGTGTTCACTCACTTACAAGCGAAACCGAAACTCGAGCTCTCAGCGAGACAACTCCAGGCGACGTGAAACAGATAACGGTTAAGCCACTGATGTTCGTTGGAACTTGCATTTCTACTGTCGTGGCCTTTGAGCCACTGCTTTGGCTGCGATGAAGTATTTTGGCAGGTGTCCTATTTCGCTGCAGGATACAGGCAAGGCTTAACAGAATAATGTTAATGATATGCATATGATATAAAATGGTTACTATTATTCGGAAATTAATACATGATTTCTCTTCTGTAGAGTTTAAGATTTTTTTCTTCCGATAATGAAATAGTAAAAAAAATATTTAACCAGAAATCAACAAAGTGAATAACAACGTTTGCTTTTATTTACCTTTTGATATATTACCAAAGAAATTACCGACCTTGTTTTTAATACTGCCGATTCTGTGCGTAAATGCAGTCAGTACCCCTTCCCCCAAAATGATATGTTTACTGTTTCTTTATATATCTCTGGCTCTAATTGATTATTTATTTGCCACGTAAGACAGATGAAACTGACGTAGGAATTCGAACCCAGAATTATTGTGCTAATATAATGAGTTTACCGACATTTAACAATCGTGGCGTCCTTTAACTTTTCCAGGCAGTCATAGCCGAGATATATAAAACAACGTTTCGATTATAATTTGTTGGTTAAAGTTGGATAATTTTTCTTAAGTAACGAAAACGCTTTGCTCATTTCCGAATAGCACCTTTCAGTAAACAAAATGATAGATTGATCAGGTTCGTGTTTTAAGTCCACTATACATACAGTATGGTTAATCGGGACTAGACGTACAGTTTAAACTGGGATCCGAACCATTTTATGTCTCAACTGGTTATCGAACACGGGACTCCTTTATTACAAGGCGACGACGTTTACTACTACGCAAACAGGGAGTCCCAGTAACCAATATTATATATATACTTATACTTTTTGTCTATAAAACACCCGATATTAACACACTTTCAAACAACGTCTTGTACATATGAAGCAAATTAAAATTGATATGTGAGGGCATAGGAGTGCGCACGGTGGTTGCCAGTGGTGCATGAACACCTCAAAATGCGTCCTCAAAAAATTAAGAATGTAGAAAGTACCATTATAACAATGAAAATAATGTCTCCTCTGCTGTCTCGAGATTTGAATTTTAATGGTCGGATCTTTCTAAAGTTAAAGACAGAAGAGTGAAACGACTTGCAGCCAAAGCTGGAATCCGCCTAGAAAGATGACCCTTCGTTCGGGATTCACCAGTGATAAGAGGAAATCCTTGATTGCTTAACGAGTGTCAAGCAAACTATTTTGACAAAACAATAATAATACAATGCTAACAATACCCACAATAGTTTGGAAAATGATCTACGTAATCAGTGCGATGTTTGTAGTCGTGCAACAGTCTACGTTAGAGAAAACAGGGTTTGAAGTAGAGTCCGATTGATTTGATTTTTTTGACGTCGCATTTCTTCTACTTTTGGCTAATCACGAAGATGAAGGTGAATGATAATAGGTTCGGATGGATGAAGCAGTATTCGAATGAAGGGGTGAACCGGGGAATTTCCCCCCCTCTATTTTTCCCTTGCCCTCCTCTACATTAACATTTTCATTCCCAACCATGGGAAGAAATGTCCCCCTCTGAACGTGTACTTTGAATGGAATGACACTGTTTGAGTCATAATTTCGAGCTTGCTCTTCAAGATGTTTTTAAGAAAGATAGTCATTGTACCCTAAATATTTTATGGATGCACTTTATTTTATTTTCAGTCAAAACAGAAAAAAATAATAGGATCTGTTCTAGAGTGGTCAAGCAGTAGAAACAGCAATGATGGAAATTAGCGAAATGTTTGACATTTGTTGGGTGCCATCAAATCAATCTGTGTGGGTAATAATAAATAATTATCTGTTTTTTGTAAATTTCTCTTCGAATAGTGAACTCGGTGCAGCTATCGGTTGAAAAGAAATAGAAAGTGCCAAGGAATGCTGAAGAAAGTACCAACTTAGTTATTTGTAGAATTTTGACTTTCCCCTGTTTTTTTAGATTTCCTCAAACAGTTTCCATTGCCTCCACAGAGAAGAAGTGCGCGTCAGGAATTGGCTGTGGCAATAAAATCTCTATCGTCCCGTGTTTTAGCGAAGTACAAACTTTTCAACCTCACAACATTTATAGTATTCATCACAAAGTAGGTAAAATAGATCAATATTCTCTTTATTATTATTCCATTTACTAGACATGGCATACAGTTTTTCTTGCATATCAGTTGCGTTACTGAATTCTAATTAGATTTATTTATGTGGCCGCGGTGGCTCAGTCGGTAACGCGTCTGACTACCATGCTCAAGGTCCCGGGTTCGATCCCCGGCCGGTTCAAATCCGGGAACTTTTCTAAGGTTGGAAGCGGCCCCGCCGCCCACCCAGCGTCGAATAACATGGGTACCTGGGGGAAACCCTGGGGGGTAAAGGCGGTCAGGGGCGTGATGCTGATCACATCACCCCCACTCACGACCGGATCAAGAAAGTGTGGGGCGTTACCCCCACACCCCCTATACGCCTTCATGGCGTGGTGCTATGCACAGGGGAGCACTTTACCTTTTTTTATTTATGTGTAAATAACGTAAATATCTTCACAAAAATAAGAAAACGTGTGCTCATGTGAAAACGCATACTCATAAACCATAAGTTAAAATTTCATCTTCACACATCTTATGGTTTCTGTGAAAGGGGAAAATTAACTTGTGACAAATAGGCTAACATTGTCCAGATAGTCAACTGAAACACCCCTTTAGGCACTCCCATATGAATTAGTCTGCACGTGCGCATGTGTAGGGAGAGGAGAGAGAAAGGAGAGCGTATATTTGAAAAATTCATTAATCAAATGTATAAGTGATATTTCCAGAAGCTGAATATGTATTCCCCGGCATCATGATGCATGACAGACTGCGTATCGTATCGTTATCTAAATAACGACGGAGAAAATGATGCTCGACCGGTAATGATACACTACTAATTGATTAATTGATTTGATTTTACTTCACTTTTCTTCCACTTTTGGCAAATCGCGAAGATGAAGATGAACTCTAGTTTATCCCGATATTTTAGTCGAATTAGTCATCACGCACTGTTATTTAAAGGAAACCCTTCTTCCACAAGTACATGAGTTTGAATAGAAAATAAAAGCGATAAGAAACGCAGATATCTGCTAGTAAAAGAGCGCGATGTGTGCGCTTTAAAAATGTACGAGAAACGTTTTTTTCCTCCGTGATTAACACAACTCCCAACTTTTTAGTCGCTAACCGCCATTAGGCTTAGCTTACAAAATGTCACAGGCTCAACTACAGTGATACCCATAAAAACATATGAAGATAAAATATATGGGTTTGAAAGATCGTTTATTGCTTTCAGTGAGGTGAGAGGTTGTATAGAACTTATCCCCTTTATGTTGTCGCCGAAGTACGCCGTGCAATTTTATATTCTGCCGTTGTCCTAGGTCTCCTTAGCGATTTTCTTTCAATCCTTAAATTTTGTATTGCATGTGGCATAGTTATAAACATAGTGAAGGACAACTTGCCTGCTGGTGCAACTGCAAACTTAAAATAAGAGAATGCAAATGAAAGTATGCTACTACAAGCAGTGGCGTGCCCAGGACTTTACAAAAGGAGGGGTTACGTATACTTTGTCTTGGCAGTCTGCCCTCATTTTGTCATATTTTCCTACCTTTGACATTTTTCTTTTAGGAATGCTGGGCCAAACGGGGGGTTATAACCGCCACTAATCCCCCCCCTTGGGCACGCCACAGTAGAATGACAGCATTTTGTTCCTACGCGTCAGCAAAAATTCGATGCGACAGGTGTTATGTTACATCCGGTGTAGCGGGGTACGAGCGATTTTATTGTTGAGTCAGCAGAACGTGTCTGATCACGTTGAAGGCATCGGAAGCGGTGGGGGAGGGGGGTCAATGGATTTGTCACGTTGTTTCTTGATGTATGCTAACCTAACACGTGCGTATGTTTGTGTGTGTGTGGAGGAAATGCGCGCGCAACCATTGCGTATGATTCAAAGACATGAAGAAATGATTTAAAGATGGCGCCGAAGGTGCTTTACCCCAAAAGCTTAGCGGCTAAGGTTATTGCTCTGTAAAACAAGAGGCATCGAGGGTTCGATTCCCGGTAGAGTCAATATTGATTGATTGATAGATTGAGTTAGTTTTTTTAAGTCCGTTTTATGCACGGCAAAACTAATCAGGATTGGAGCTACAGTTGAAAAGTGGTGATTCGGACCACTATGTGCCTCCACCGAGTATCGAATCTGGGACCCCTTGATTACAAGTCGACGATGTCAATATTGAATGGTCTCGATTAGCCTGGGTGTAAATAAAGGCAACAAAATGGTTGAGTTCGAAAATCGAGTTGGGTTAGTGGTTAATGTTGTCACCTGGCAATGAAGAGGTCGCGGGTTCGATTCTCTAGGTAGTTAAATTAGGCCAATTGTTTAGTCCCGCCATTATAGGTCCCCGATTAGTTCATCTGTGCATAAATAGTGTTTGAATAAAATCAATATGGCGGCCTTTTGTTAGTGGTTATTGTTGTCGCCTGGTAATGAAGAGGTCGCGGGTTCGATTCTCTAGGTAGTTAAATGAGGCCAATTGTTTTGTCCCGCCATTATAGGTCCCGATTAGTCCATCTGTGCATAAATAGTATTTGAATAAAATCAATATGGCGGCCGCGTTTTGTGTTTAGCGGCGGCGACCGGGGCGCGGCGCGGGGCGGGGCGGAGCGGAGCGGGGCGGCGCGGCGCGGGGGTGTTTTTTATTCCGCGAGATGTTTCAACCAAGTGGTTGAGGGTTCGATTCCCAATGTTGGTGAAAATTGGATATTCAATTGTATTTGTTTAAAAGTTCCGATTAGCTTTTTTGTGCACAAAGAGAAAATGAACTAATTGGAAATAGGATGTTTATGCTGTAATGAAAAGGTCCCGGGTTCGATTCACAATGTCAAATTGGCTGATAATGACGTTGTTTTTTTTTTTAAAAAAAAAGAAGTGTGTTGAGTCCCCATTAGTATTTAGGCAGGAACAGATATTAAAAATCAAAACAAAATGCCTTTTGATTACAACGCAAAGACTTTACCGCTAATGTATAAAGATAAATTAGAATCTGTTGTTTTGCCGTGTGGGGCCCCAGTACCGATTAGCTTAAATGCATAAAGAGTAGGTAAAATAAGCAAGATGGCCGTCACTATTGTTTTGTGATCAAAGAGGAGTCACAGGTTCGATTCAATCAAAGGAGGCAAGATTCTATGTTTCAATTCCATGTAAAAGTCTAAAGTTATGTTTCGATTAACCTCAATGCATAAAGAGGAATTAAACAAAAACAAGCAAAATGGCGACAGATGTGATAAAAGAAAAATTGAATTAGTTTTTTATAGTGACAAGAAAAAATAGCGAATCATTGTTAGAAATAGAATGAAAATAAAGATACTTGCCTTTGCGTGTCCAGCGCTGTGCAGAAAAGCTCTCATGCTTTATCTCCGACAAGTCCACAATACACATTTTTCTTATTGTATAGTTAATTATTAATGTTGTTATTAACACAGATTCTTACCAGTGTGAAGAAAAGCTCTCATGCTTTATCTCCGACAAATTCACAATACACACTTTTTCATTATATAGTTAATTATTAATGTTGTTATTAACACCGAGTTTTACCAGTGTGAAGAAAAGCTCTCATGCTTTATCTTCGACAAGTCCACAATACACACTTTTTTCGTTATATAGTTAATTATTAATGTTGTTATTAACGATTGTTACCAGTAAAAATATAAACCATGAGGATTTTTAAAAGGGTGATAAGTGAAAAAAGCCAAGACATATATTTTATCCCTGTTTATTACCAATATTTACAAAATTCAAAAGAGCCGCACACACACACTCACACATACATATGTAAAATGTTTATATTGTGTCACCAGTTTATCAGCATGTTATTTAACAAGTTTTTATTCTTCAAGTTTGTTCACTCACCCACATAAGGAATTGTGTCACTATCATATCCATTTTCTGCTGCAACCACTGAATTAAAATGTTTCACTATTTTTTCCACAAGCATGTTCTCGCAAAAAAGAAACACTTCTTTGGAAAGTCTTTTTCCGTCGATGTTTTGTATAGACAAAGGCTCAGGTTTTGTACATCCATGTAGATGGGAAAGCACAAACTTCTCCTTATTACATGCATGGACAGGGGAAATATCTGTGCAACCGAAACATTGTTCGCGAAGGTCGAGAATGCAAGATTCCACACAGTTTCCAAAATATGATTTCAGATACGGCGACACTGTTTCACACATAACTTTCGCATGCTCGATGCACACAAATATCTTCATAAAGTTCCGCCACGAACTTTCTGCGATGAACACTATCTCCAGGGAACCGTAAGCTGGTTTCTTCCTTATAATGATCTGACGGCGATTGTACAGTGTGGTTATCAGCAATTCATGTTGCTCACTTAGTGGGTAGGAAACACGAGGCTGCTCACCTGGAATAGCGATGTAATTGTCGATTACTGGAAACAATTCCTGAAGAGCGTGCCACTCCTGCAACTGTAGTTCAACACCGGCCGCCCCGCTTCTGTGTAGCCTGACCACAGGTTGGAAATCCAGATGAGAGGAAAGTCCGATTGAGATAACTTTTGTTTTCGAAGCATTCAAATAGTAGACGTGATCGAATAATATCGACTGGCGTATAAGACTAGTTACTTGTTTTTGTTCTTCAGGTAAATGCTGATCGCTCTCTTTCTGAAGAACCCCTTTGAAATTAGTGTACGGTTGAAATCTTTTTTTTTAGCGGCATCGAAATAGAGGATTCCATGACTAAGAACTGCGAGATACTGCATGTCGCAGCGTGCAGATATACATTTGAAGAAATGCGTGGGTGTGTTTTTGAGACGCATGCGCGCGTAGCAAACCAAGCATGTGCTGGACAAAAAAGGTGGAGGGGGCGGGGCATTACAAAGATCAATGGTGAGAGAAAAATCAGCAGAATATCATAAACGTCATATTGAGGAAATATTGGATAACAAATATTAATTATTTTAATTAAAGCATCAACCGCATTGTCGATTTGAAATTAGGTTTATAGACAGGGGGCAAAATGGAAAATATCGACGATGTTCTAGTATTGGATTGTTTCTGTATTTCCATCGGTATAATCCTCCACCACATTTGAAGCATACTGTTTTATCCTCTTTTTGAATGAAAAATAATCCTGCTTCAGACAGAGCTTCTACAAACGGGAATTCTTTTGATTGCCAGTTTCTGAAAGAGGACAATCTAGCATTGAAAGATCCCATCTCTGGATATTGCGTCATTGTTCTGTAAAGACACAAAACAAGATAAAGATTATAAGTAAGCTGTTGTAAACTGTAACGCTACAAAATTATTAATATACTATTAGGACTATATGTAACTTGTATAAAATTTCAAACAGTATTTACTGTCAATATTTTCTAGTATACGTACCGAGTATTATAAATTTAATTTACGAGTCAGCAAATAAGTTGTTATAATATTGTCGTTTTTTATCGGTACTGGGAATAAAATTTGAAATTTATGCATGGGTTTACCAGAGGCTCTATGGAATAAATACAGAAAACAGTAATGCCCACAGTACACAGACCCGTAACTTTGTATCTGATGAGTGTTGTACGTATAGAATTTAGAGTTATTTTCCAAAAATCGCAAATGGTTATGCACATGTGGAGGTTTTCCGTAACTATCAAAAAATTCCCTCCGGGAGTTACTGTGTATGTAAATTGCTACCCAGTGCTTCCCGGGGCTATCTTTGGGATCTGTATTTACAATCAACGCTGCTGGTAGTTCCACATGTACAGGTAATTAATTAGCTGCGAAAACCCCAACATGATGATTGTCAAAGGCTCTATTTGATATTAACCCGTGAAGCAAATTTAAAGTCGACAGCATTGCTGGACACTAAATAGTAATATTGTGCAACTCACCTTGTTATACAATTAATCCAGATGAATATCTCTTTGATTATTAATTTCCATGAGAGCGTCAAATTCAGAGTAGATAACACAAGTCACAGTAGATTCCAAAGCCGATTTGAAGTGGACTTCCAAGCTAACAGCCCCTTGCCGTTGAAGACTGCAGTGGGATATGGCACTTGCAGCTGCGTCTGGTGTTATATCGAAAACAAGTAATGCGTATCCCTGGGGGTATTCCTCACGCGATATATTGTTTCCTTCATCCATATAGTGTATCCCTGTTCCAGAGAATAATGTGTGATATGCTGTTATGTACTTGTTGTTTTCAAAGTCTGGTTGAAGTGGTTTGCCGGGAATTTGGACTCCATCAACATATAAAGTAAAGAAGTTGTAATTGAAATGTTGAAAATTGAATGGGTTTGTAGACAGTGTGCCGTTGAATGCATCGTTGGTAACAAACCCCACAACTAATCGTTTCGGAAGACGTCCAAGTATCACATTGTCAATTGTTTTTGAAAGAATATCTTTTGGAATAGTTACAGCTTTAAGTTGTACTCTTGTTAGAGGGTATTTTGCTGTATGTTTTTGCAATATGCGATTGTGACTAAGTTTGATGGATGAACTGACCGATACTTTTCTCACATATAGTGTAGCATCCAGAATTTCCACTTTGCCTTCACTGTCATCTAATCCCATCAAACAGAAAGTGTTTTTCGAAGGAATCAGTTTTATTCGCATTTCCACTCCATTGATCAAAAATTTCTCTTGATTGAAAATATCAGAATGCAAGTAACCAAACATATCAAATGTTTTACTCTGTTTTGTTAGTTGGTTACGTTTTGTAAAGCCTTTGTTGTCTTCCGAAACGTTATCAAAAGCGCCTGCTGTATCCTTGTACCACAATGCACTTTGGAGATGAGATGATTTTGCAGATATGTCATAGTTCAGTGCTTTTTCAAAATAAGACCTGTATGGGTGCATGTGAGATGGAAACGAGATGAGTTTGTTATTTAAGTAGATTTGTACTTCGCTGAACATTGCATTGAGAAAATCATTGACAGGTCCAATTATTTTATCTGTGGGTAGCAATAACTGACCATTCGCTTTTACAATTCTGGCATCTATATTCAACATTGTGTGTGCTAAATCCATATAATCATCACCATGTCCAGGTATTACAAACTCGGTGGGGGCATTATCTGCCAGAGAACTAACAGGTTTGTATCCGATGGTGTGGTGTTCTAAGATGCTTGTCTGAGTAGGCTTTACCGAGAAAATATCCAATTCACTTTTAAAACACTCACATGATTTCTCCCTTATTAGCGCCATATCTAATCAAAAATATCTGATGTTATTTGAATTTTCTTACGATTGCGTTTGGTTGTTTTCTTGGTGTTTGTATTGGCACTGGATCTCTTCTTTCTCTGAGCGATCCTTCCAGTTCGCTGTCCCGAAGCAGAGTGATTCCTTTTGAAATGTTTATGCCCCTGATAACCTGAACCAATCATTTCCTTGAGCTTTGTTTCAGCTTTTCTTTTAAGATTTGATCTGGCATCCGAAATTCTGGATTGTAGTGACTGTTTTAGGGGTGTTTTGTCTACAACATCACCTAACACATTTACCCCTGTTTTTAACATTTCTTTCCCTACAGCTTTCGCTCCTTTTTTGATAAGAGGCAAAGCTGACCGAAAAAGTCCTCCAAGAAAACTTCCAATGCCATGTCCTTTTTGATAGGCAGCACCGTAATATATGTTACCTACACCAGATCCAGCTTGTTGATGGTAGTATTGAAAATATGGGTCATTCATAATCAGAGCTTTTCACCACAACGTCTAAAATGAAGTTTCAAACACACTAGTCCGAAGGAGAATGGGATGTGTGCACCAGTGCTATCCCTTAAGTCAATTTCTATTTGTTCGAAATTATGTTTCTGCACTGGGATGTAATGTGGTGAATCGAAAATTTGCACACCATCACTTCCAAAAGTATGTTCCATAGGATTAATGTTTATAATACGTAATAGTGGGGCGACAGCATCTCCCACCATATGTGATTCCGCAATATCTGTGTAAATATACATCTGGGAAGGAATTTCTCTCACAACATTTGGAGGCGAGCGTCCAATTTTTACTTCTGATAGATCATCAAACCTAATATCCGTGCCAGTTGAGGTGACAATCGTACATTTATGTTTCTCTGCTTGGTAGATATATCAACAGTCACATGTTTGTACGCAGGATGATTTCGGAGACTAAAATTTAATGTTTCAGAATATTTATTGATTTCTGCAACAATGCTGTTTATAGATGCGTAATAGCCGTCGGATATTCGAAGTTCGTTCCATTTGACATCATCCATAGATTTATATTGAATATAGTTGTTAAATCTTGCAATGTTTAGTATTGAATAAGGATAATGCACTTCTACCAATGCCATCTTCCATTCGTTGGTGTCCTACTCTACACGGTTCTGAAGCTTTGTGGTGTAATTAGTTAGAGTATTACTTGGGAAATATTTCATGGAACTGTTACTAGGCAAAGTAAGGTAGAAAGCGTTTGCTTTTCTCATGATGTGTTATGAAGGTTATTTGTACCACTGATGAGAATACCTACAAAAATTTATGCCTGTCTCTCTCTTTTTTTGACTCCAAAAACGATGCGCTAATCCAACTGTCAAATAATCTGGAGTAACCTTTCCAATGAACTATCAACTTTTTACTGGCTCCTTTACCTTTGGTCGCAAGGATTTTATCAATTTCATGCATATCCGGTAAGCGGACCAATTGCAACTCTTCCGTATAAAATGTTCCATCGATTTTATGTCCTTGTAGATCTTTTAATTCATACACTTGAGGATTTCTTTTCAAAATACGTTCCACCACAAATATTTCTCTTGTCCAATTTTCCATGTAACCTTTGTCAAAGCGTTTTTTGGTTTTTGTTATTCTCACTGTATTTCCTATTTTGAATGGCATCTTCAATGACAATAGTGGAGATGAATCAGATTTGAGTTTTTTGTCATACATATTGTGCCATACTTTCAAAACCTTCTCAGGAGTAACATCTGCTGGTGCCATTTTAATACTCGAGTGAATTTTATGATTATAAGCTTTCAAAAGCTTTGGGAGTACATTAACATAACAGCTGGTTCTTTGCTTAGTAAAATACTTCCACATGCGTTCCTTTAAAGTTCTGTTGAATCTTTCAACAATACTAGCTTTAATATCAGGATTCTTTGTTGTAAAATAAATTACATTTGGTTTTTTGAGATATTCCTGCACAATACTGTTGGTAAACTCACGGCCTTTGTCAGTTTGTAATTTCAAAGGTTTTCTTTTGCTTTGTTTGAAAATTTGCTGGAAAGCCTTTTTTATACATACACCAGTTTTATTTTTTACAGGGACAGCCCAAGCATGCCTGCTAAAAATATCGATAACTGTGAGTATATATCTGTACCCTTTGTTGTGATTCCGCAAACTCTGCATGTCATTCAAGTCAGCCTGCCATTGGTCATCGATATTATGCACAAAATAAAAGTTTCTCGGAAATCGACGCTTTACAGGTCTATGCAAAGTGTATGCAGTTTGCTTTGTCAACCAATGTTTGATTGTTGACAATGGTATGGATTTTTTTACAGCTTTCCATAGTGTTGAAGCTGTAGAATAGGATGCTGGATGAGATGGATTGTACCAGATATTCTCTAATATTTTTTCGCTCATGGTTTGTTTCTTGACCAAATTGGAACAGTACGTTTACGTTTGTGCCCTGGAAATGATGATACAAAAGAAATTGGTTCCTTTTCTTCTTCTTCTTCTTCTGCTTCTGTTAATTCTTGTGCCTCTTCTTGGTTAGCTCCGGACAGCGGAACATGGCGTCCGGGGTTGCCAAAAACAATCTGTTGAATAAACTCCTGTCTCCGGGGGTTGCCTATATATTCTTGAGGAATATTAGATAACGCCAGAGCTCTATTGAATAGTTGCCACCCAACAGGATTGCTTGTTTTTCGTGGTCGAATTATATCCGATACTAGATCGACAATATTTGAGCCTTCAATTTTATTATTGTTAATAAAAACTGCCCCATATTTATCCCAATCAATATTACTATTATGTAAAAGACGTTCATACAACAGTTCGGCTTTTCTACGATACATGCTAGGTGTAGCAGCTAGAATTTCTTCTTTCATATCAGTCAACTTCTCAGTAGATTCTGTAATCGGTAGCGACACAGGTTCTCTTTGTTTTCGAGTAATAGACAGAAATTTTTGGAGCACAATACTGTAACGATTCCATTTTTCATCATCCGAAAGACCTTTGAGATTCAAAATTACTTGCATATCCTGATCCAATTGCGATAAGGATATAGACGGTGCAGACATAACAGGATGTCTCATGTTATCCATAAATTCTTGAGGTATTATAACCATTTTTTTGGCATGCTCCATGTTCAGATTTTTTTTTCACTTAAATAAACTTGATAACACACCTCCTATTAAAGGGGCTAATAACGCAGGTAAAAATCCTCCGTGTTGCACTAGTATCTGTTTCTTCTGCTTTGTAGAGTGTCCTTTGGCAGAGAGATTACGTATCACCTTCTTGTACCGGCTCAATCTTGTTTTCTGAGGTGTTGAAAGAGGAACATTCCCTTTTAGAACATTGTAACAACACTCACAGATTGAATTAACTAAGGAAGAGTCAGCAGCTTGTAATATCGCTGTGCGAAGAGCTGGTTTAGCATCCGACAAATCTTGGAGCACTTTAGCGTGTTTCACTCTTGGAGCCATGATGACAGAATAAACGACTAGTGATTATGCTTGCTTTTTTTGTAGGAATATATACATAATTGATATCATCGTCGGGAAATATCCGCGACCGAAAACGTACTTCTTCCGGAGTGTTCTGCTTCAGATCAAACAGCAAATATCCATGGGGTTCAGCGGTGGCATTGTAATATGCATCTTTTATAAAATTTGGATTCTCCGGGTATACTTGTCTAGATAAATAATTAATTTGGGCTCTGTCTCTTGGATTTTTGAAGCATACAATATAATAACTATTTAAAGATATATCCCTATTCCCTTTTCCCTGATGGAATAGATTTTGAGTGATAAAGAAAAGACTAATATCACGATGATGACACCCTTTTGTAAATAAATCTGTGACTCTTTGATCGCATTCCCTCATCTGATCATCGATAATAATAAGATGAGGTCCAGAATTTGGCACAAATTGGTCAATATTAGGCATTCCTTCCCGAAATTGTACAAAACCAGGGAAATCATTGTATGCAGATTGCCATTCCCCGTAGCACATCAAAATATTGTTGAATTTTACATTTACCATTTGGGGTAAACACTGGAGAAAATGCTTCACAAAATATGTCTTTCCACATCCTGATGGACCAGCCAATATTGCAGAGAACGGGTGTTTCCACAAGCACTCCATTTCTCAAACTGTGAAGAATGTTTTAAATTACATATAATATAAAAGTCGAATGTTATGAATATTTTTCTAGTTGTTAGATTTTACTGATATGTTGTATCTTCAAATTACATATATATATATTATATTGTATTGTATTATATATATATATACACTTCATCAATAAATAAATATGCGTGTGTGTCTGTATATATATATATATATATATATATATACACACACACATACAGACAATTTTCTTATAGTACAAAATTCATTTTACAACAGCACAACAAATGCCAGATAGCATTGTACGCATGCGCGTTTGTAAACCCCGCCTACATATTCCGAGCATCAGCGTTGTGTTAGATAGCTCTCCATTGTTTCAACAACGATAAACAGCTTGGTGGCCCAGATCAAATTGGTTCTGGAATCTACTGTGACGTGTACCGTCTACTTTGAAGTATAAAAAGGTGAGTTGCACAATATTACTATTTAGTGTCCAGCAATGCTGTCGACTTTAAATTTGCTTCACGGGTTAATATCAAATAGAGCCTTTGACAATCATCATGTTGGGGTTTTCGCAGCTAATGAATTACCTGTACATGTGGAACTACCAGCAGCGTTGATTGTAAATACAGATCCCAAAGATAGCCCCGGGAAGCACTGGGTAGCAATTTACATAGACAGTAACTCCCGGGGGGAATTTTTTGATAGTTACGGAAAACCTCCACATGTGCATAACCATTTGCGATTTTTTGAAAAAAACTCTAAATTCTATACGTACAACACTCATCAGATACAAAGTTACGGGTCTGTGTACTGTGGGCATTACTGTTTTCTGTATTTATTCCATAGAGCCTCTGGTAAACCCATGCATAAATTTCAAATTTTATTCCCAGTACCGATAAAAAACGACAATATTATAACAACTTATTTGCTGACTCGTAAATTAAATTTATAATACTCGGTACGTATACTAGAAAATATTGACAGTAAATACTGTTTGAAATTTTATACAAGTTACATATAGTCCTAATAGTATATTAATAATTTTGTAGCGTTACAGTTTACAACAGCTTACTTATAATATTTATCTTGTTTTGTGTCTTTACAGAACAATGACGCAATATCCAGAGATGGGATCTTTCAATGCTAGATTGTCCTCTTTCAGAAACTGGCAATCAAAAGAATTCCCGTTTGTAGAAGCTCTGTCCGAAGCAGGATTATTTTACATTCAAAAAGAGGATAAAACAGTATGCTTCAAATGTGGTGGAGGATTATACCGATGGAAATACAGAAACAATCCAATACTAGAACATCGTCGATATTTTCCATTTTGCCCCCTGTCTATAAACCTAATTTCAGATCGACAATGCGGTTGATGCTTTAATTAAATTAATTAATATTGTTATCCAATATTTCCTCAATATGACGTTTATGATATTCTGCTGATTTTTCTCTCACCATTGATCTTTGTAACGCCCCGCCCCCTCCACCTTTTTTGTCCAGCACATGCTTGGTTTGCTACGCGCGCATGCGTCTCAAAAACACGCCCACGCATTTCTTCAAATGTATATCTGCACGCTGCGACATGCAGTATCTCGCAGTTCTTAGTCATGGAATCCTCTATTTCGATGCCGCTGAAAAAAAGATTTCAACCGTACACTAATTTCAAAGGGGTTCTTCAGAAAGAGAGCGATCAGAATTTACCTGAAGAACAAAAACAAGTAACTAGTCTTATACGCCAGTCGATATTATTCGATCACGTCTACTATTTGAATGCTTCGAAAGCAAAAGTTATCTCAATCGGATTTTCCTCTCATCTGGATTTCCAACCTGTGGTCAGGCTACACAGAAGCGGGGCGGCCGGTGTTGAATCACAGTTGCAGGAGAGGCACGCTCTTCAGGAATTGTTTCCAGTAATCGACAATTACATCGCTATTCCAGGTGAGCAGCCTCGTGTTTCCTACCCACTAAGTGAGCAACATGAATTGCTGATAACCACACTGTACAATCGCCGTCAGATCATTATAAGGAAGAAACCAGCTTACGGTTCCCTGGAGATAGTGTTCATCGCAGAAAGTTCGTGGCGGAACTTTATGAAGATATTTGTGTGCATCGAGCATGCGAAAGTTATGTGTGAAACAGTGTCGCCGTATCTGAAATCATATTTTGGAAACTGTGTGGAATCTTGCATTCTCGACCTTCGCGAACAATGTTTCGGTTGCACAGATATTTCCCCTGTCCATGCATGTAATAAGGAGAAGTTTGTGCTTTCCCATCTACATGGATGTACAAAACCTGAGCCTTTGTCTATACAAAACATCGACGGAAAAAGATTTTCCAAAGAAGTGTTTCTTTTTTGCGAGAACATGCTTGTGGAAAAAATAGTGAAACATTTTAATTCAGTGGTTGCAGCAGAAAATGGATATGATAGTGACACAATTCCTTATGTGGGTGAGTGAACAAACTTGAAGAATAAAAACTTGTTAAATAACATGCTGATAAACTGGTGACACAATATAAACATTTTACATATGTATGTGTGTGTGTGTGTGTGTGTGCGGCTCTTTTGAATTTTGTAAATATTGGTAATAAACAGGGATAAAATACATGTCTTGGCTTTTTTCACTTATCACCCTTTTAAAAATCCTCATGGTTTATATTTTTACTGGTAACAATCGTTAATAACAATATTAATAATTAACTATATAACGAAAAAAGTGTGTATTGTGGACTTGTCGAAGATAAAGCATTAGAGCTTTTCTTCACACTGGTAAAACTCGGTGTTAATAACAACATTAATAATTAACTATATAATGAAAAAGTGTGTATTGTGAATTTGTCGGAGATAAAGCATGAGAGCTTTTCTTCACACTGGTAAGAATCTGTGTTAATAACAACATTAATAATTAACTATACAATAAAAAAAAATGTGTATTGTGGACTTGTCGGAGATAAAGCATGAGAGCTTTTCTGCACAGCGCTGGACACGCAAAGGCAAGTATCTTTATTTTCATTCTATTTCTAACAATGATTCGCTATTTTTTCTTGTCACTATAAAAAACTAATTCAATTTTTCTTTTATCACATCTGTCGCCATTTTGCTTGTTTTTGTTTAATTCCTCTTTATGCATTGAGGTTAATCGAAACATAACTTTAGACTTTTACATGGAATTGAAACATAGAATCTTGCCTCCTTTGATTGAATCGAACCTGTGACTCCTCTTTGATCACAAAACAATAGTGACGGCCATCTTGCTTATTTTACCTACTCTTTATGCATTTAAGCTAATCGGTACTGGGGCCCCACACGGCAAAACAACAGATTCTAATTTATCTTTATACATTAGCGGTAAAGTCTTTGCGTTGTAATCAAAAGGCATTTTGTTTTGATTTTTAATAACTGTTCCTGCCTAAATACTAATGGGGACTCAACACACTTCTTTTTTTTTTTTTTTTAAAAAAAAAACAACATCATTATAAGCCAATTTGACATTGTGAATCGAACCCGGGACCTTTTCATTACAGCATAAACATCCTATTTCCAATTAGTTCATTTTCTCTTTGTGCACAAAAAAGCTAATCGGTAGCTAATCCGCTCCGCCCCGCCCCGCGCCGCGCCCCGGTCGCCGCCGCCGCCGCCGCTAAAAACAAAACGCGGCCGCCATATTGATTTTATTCAAATACTATTTATGCACAGATGGACTAATCGGGACCTATAATGGCGGGACAAAACAATTGGCCTCATTTAACTACCTAGAGAATCGAACCCTCGACCTCTTCATTACCAGGCGACAACAATAACCACTAACAAAAGGCCGCCATATTGATTTTATTCAAACACTATTTATGCACAGATGAACTAATCGGGGACCTATAATGACGGGACTAAACAATTGGCCTAATTTAACTACCTAGAGAATCGAACCCGCGACCTCTTCATTGCCAGGTGACAACATTAACCACTAACCCAACTCGATTTTCGAACTCAACCATTTTGTTGCCTTTATTTACACCCAGGCTAATCGAGACCATTCAATATTGACATCGTCGACTTGTAATCAAGGGGTCCCAGATTCGATACTCGGTGGAGGCACATAGTGGTCCGAATCACCACTTTTCAACTGTAGCTCCAATCCTGATTAGTTTTGCCGTGCATAAAACGGACTTAAAAAAACTAACTCAATCTATCAATCAATCAATATTGACTCTACCAGGAATCGAACCAACGATGCCTCTTGTTTTACAGAGCAATAACCTTAGCCGCTAAGCTTTCGGGGTAAAGCACCTTCGGCGCCATCTTTAAATCATTTCTTCATGTCTTTGAATCATACGCAATGGTTGCGCGCGCATTTCCTCCACACACACACAAACATACGCACGTGTTAGGTTAGCATACATCAAGAAACAACGTGACAAATCCATTGACCCCCCTCCCCCACCGCTTCCGATGCCTTCAACGTGATCAGACACGTTCTGCTGACTCAACAATAAAATCGCTCGTACCCCGCTACACCGGATGTAACATAACACCTGTCGCATCGAATTTTTGCTGACGCGTAGGAACAAAATGCTGTCATTCTACTGCCACTGACTGCAAGTTTAATTTGTGGAAGCAAACGTTATCTTTCTCCTTCCTTGATTCCTACTCTTCGCCGACCCTTCTCCAGACTTCCAGGAGCCATACACTGACACAGCTTGCAGAAGCATTCTTCCCAAACTTGTTTCTGTCCGACTCAAATGCTAAGGGGAATAAGGCATTGTATCGCATCGTTTCTCAACCTATGGGGCGCGACTCACAGCTGGGACCCGAGGGGGTGTTTGGTGGGTGGCGAAGTCGGACTTGAGAATTTATTTAATGTCTTTCAAAACTATCGTTTAAAATACTAATATATATTATTTCAATATTTTAACCCGTGTTGTACGTAGTGTAAGCTATACATTTCTGTTCATCGTAACCTAACCTCTGGAATTCAAAGGCGCCTTGCTGTTGGACGCGCTCTTCTTTTCTCAGTTTATTGTTTCCTGCCCTTGCGCACAGTTTGATGATGGAAATGGACAATTCCGTCTTTCATACAATACTGGTAAGATACCTCTAACCCAAATAACGTAGTTCAGGACACCACATTATTTGTTTATTTACCTAGTACCTACAGTACTGTGCGCCCATTTTACACCGATTACAAAAACAAAAACAAAGGAAGTTTTGCACAAAATATTTACACGTACATTGTTATTTTACAAACACAGACGATGCATAAGGTAAGGTCAGGGCTCGAAATGAACCGTAGCCGACCGGAACGGCTTCCGGTTCGTGATTATCTGGAACAGTTCAGTTCCGTCTCGTCAGTTCAGTTTCTTAGATATTTAGACATGGCTACTCTTTACGCATTGAAAACAATTGATTCACCTTGAAGGACGATAATTTCGGAGTTAAGGATAACCATGTTCCAAAGCATTTTCTTCTTTCGTGAATAATATGAATAGCCGGTTTGAAGACTCAGGTATATTTTCGCATACAGTCCCATAAAATGCACATACATGGTATTTAGATAATTGTGAAGGTTTGTGAGATGTCAGGCAAACTTTGTAAGCGAAAGGATGTGTGCGTCAGTAGTTAAAAATCTTCGCACCTACAAAGAAACTCCACAACACATTGCCACGTCGCTCAAAGTTTATGTGAATTATATCAAAATTGTTCCAATATCTACAGCTGAATATGAACGCTGGTTCAGAGATTATATCTTTTCTTGGATCATAGAATAAGCTACATCGCTGTAAGTCAATTTCGATAATGTCCCCTTTTTTATCAGATATGAGCTCCAAATACGATTTTATTCCTTCGTTTTAAAAGTTATTCACAGACAACAATGGTTATCGGGGATTATTTTAATGGAGGGTTCCCGACTTTTCTGCTTTCATTTGTTTATTTTATAAAAATATCGGGGGCTGTAGCCCATTTAGCCCCCCTCCTTGTGCGTACGCCAGTGGCCTGAAGTGACTTCACCAAACAACAGAAAAGCTTAGTCAGGCTGCAGCAGATGGGACCTTATCAAACTATCTCTCAAATACGAACTCGTTAAGCCTCTTACAACGGTTATTCGATTCGGACAAGACGTCGCCACGGAATCACGATTCGTAGCTTACAGTGTTCTCTGTTCCACCCTTCTTTCTCCCTCTTCTATCTGTCCTCATATTTTTCCCCATGTGTTATATTATAGAATTAATAAATAGATTTGTAATTCCCATACATTTACAGCGTAATTGCCCTTACAATTTTGAGAAATCTTTACGTGATTCTGGGATTAGTCTTTCTGATTAGCCAAATTGGTTTCAAATTCACTTTATTCTCAAATGTCGGATTCAAATCACGGTTCAATGTGTTTCGCCAGGAATCGTACCTGGTACTCATTTTTTACAAGGCGTCCGCGTCCTTCCCGACTGGAATTAAGTTATATTGTAATAATACATAACAACCTTTTTAACAGACCCTCTGTTCGTATCTCTGTCTAGTTGAAAGGATTTGGTAACGTAAAGGTAACTTCCCGTGCATACTGCACCGTGCCACATTCAGGGGAACTGGGTTAGGGTTCCACACATTCTCGATCTCGGCCATTTTGGAGGTGTTGTGATCAGCACCAGCGCCGCCTTTAACCTGTAGGTTTGCCTCCAGGTACACACTGATTTGAAGCTGGATAGCCCCCAGAGCCGCTTAATTCGGTGACAAGGCCGGAAAAAAAAATCCTAATTTAGATCACCCACACCGGGAATAGAACTCTTGTATCCCGTGTGGCAGTGAGACGCCAAACCGATTAGAGCCACTAATCGGGGTTAATTGGGACTGGATATAGAGTTGAAAATGGGGTCCGAATCACTGTACCATAGACATTCAGGGCTCAGCATAAATCTTTTAACTTGGATACGATTTCAGATATCATGGACGGAATCATTAGTGACTGGGATGGATGTCACTTCAGTTTACCTTTCTACGTATTCCTTTAGGCCATGTTTCAGGCAACAGCCGACTGGTTCCATCAGCGCTATGAGGTAGAGGTAAGGGACTCGAAAAAGCCTCTGACCAGTGGCGTCGATTAGGGAGTCGAGGGGTGTAGTTGCCCCCACCCACGTTTTCCAACTTTTGTCCCCGCACTATGCTAAATCTTATGTACCAAGGGAAAGTAAATTGTCCTTGCCCCCACCCCCACTTTTTACACCTTGTCCCCTAATTTAGGAACCCAATCGCCGCCACTGCCTCTGGCAGTCGCTTCGGTTGGTTGAGTGGTCGACTCGCGATTTCGAAATTGTAATTTAAACTGATTGATTGATTTAGTTTATTTTACTTCGCGTTTTGTGCCTCTTGGCTAATTTGCGAAGATGGGGATGAGTGATGAAATGATGAAATTGATGATGGACATTCACAAACAACCAAGCCCGACCGGGATTCGAACCCGGGACCCTTGGCGTCGCAGCGCGATGTGCTAACCACTCGGCCACAGGGTCGGCCAAAATTGTAGTTTAAAGGTTCGAGTCTTGATCAGGACATGTTGGTTCATTTGTGAGTGAACTTCATATAAAAAACATGCATCATTATCGATACAATTTCTTTTTAATAGGTAGAAAATAAAAAAATAATTAGAAAATAATATTAAATATATAACACAACATTAATAAGGTGAAACCGTTAATTGAATTTGATATTCAAAAGTACGTAATAACCTACTCCTGCTAACGTCACACATCAAATCGCCGAAACAAGTATAATGGACCCACCTGTATATTACTACCTAACGACGCGCTGGATTTAAAACAAAAGAACAGCGAGGGATCCACAAGAACACGGCAACCGAAAAGGGAGTCCAAGTATAGATTGTATTTGCGTTTTTCTATTTTGGCGACACGTGAAAGTACGGAGGATTGAACGGACATTCACAAATATCCATACCCAGGCCGGGATTCAAGCCCGGGTCCCCTGACGTCGTAGCGCGATGTTCTAACCACTCCGCCACGGGGGAGGTCAGGCTGCAACAAAATGAAAATTACACGAAAGAAGTTTCAAATGTAAGTTGCAACAGCATATTAAAGAGGAAATATTTTGTAAAGTTTGAAAAATGTCCAAAGTATGTTTCTAGTAAGCTAGGAAGAATAAAGGAATATGTGATATATTTTATTGTACACGAGTTACAACTGTCTGTCAGAACAAATACACTCGTATTTTACAATGACATTCTGACGGGAAGAGATTCCAAAGAAAAATGTCACTGAATCAACACAGAGACGCAGAGGACACATTGCTGCAATGTTACTACCTCATAACGTCACTCGAAGTTTCATAATCTTGTATATGAAAGGCTGAGAAGAGGTTGGTCTCAGCCTTGCCTGCGCCGGCCCCGTGGCGGAGTGGTTAGCACATCGCGCTACAACGCCAGGGTTCCCGGGTTCGAATCCTGGCCTGGGCAAGGATATTTGTGAGTGTTCATTCATCAATTTCATCATATCATCACTCATCCCCATCTCCGCAAATTAGTCATAAGTGGCACAAGAAGCGAAGTAAAATAAATCAAATCATTCATTCATTCAACCTTGCCTGCTCCCTGCGGTTGCCTATCGCAAGGATGAAGTGTTTCGAGGCAACAAGGTGGTTAAAAGGGTTCTTTTTTGTATCCCGCGTTTGAGACAGGGGATCGACATCCACACACGATATTTAAACGTGACTGTATGCTTGCTTTTGGCGCAGGTGGAACTCGTATTTCTCGTGCTTCACTGCAGGGACAAATCCCGAAATAAGAAAGGAGCGGAGTCCGGTAAAAAAAAAAGGCGCAAAAACGAAAGGCTAATTGTCTATGAACTTGGACGCAAAGAAGCACCAGCAGATTTCTTGGATGACGTGGAAGTAGAGGTCAGGTGACCAACAGTTATCGTGATTGGGTGGTTACAAAGGATGAGATTTAGAAAACGTTTTCTTCTTCGCTCCACTCGCGAAACAAACATTTCTGTAAACTTCACATCAAGTTCATACTCTCTACTTTCAATTAAATATTTATTCAATTATGCACTATTCAATTAATATTGAATTTGTTTGAGATGAAAGATTCTATTGAAATTTCCATTAAGAGACACGATTTTATTCTTGTAAATTTACTGTACTGGATCTCTGAGAAATTAACACTATCAAAAGGTAAAGTGCTCCCCTGTGCGTAGCACCACGCCATGAAGGCGTATAGGGGGTGTGGGGGTAACGCCCCACACTTTCTTGACCCGGTCGTGAGTGCGGGTGATGTGATCAGCATCATGCCCCTGTCCCCTGTCATTCGACGCTGGGTGGGCGCCGGGCCCGCTTCCAACGTTAGAAAAGTTCCAGGATTTGAACCGGCCGGGGATCGAACCCGGGATCTTGAGCATGGTAGTCAGACGCGTTACCGACTGAGCCACCGCGGCCTTCTAAAATTAACACTATCGTCATTTTAAAAAGGAGTGAAATAAGTGACTTTTTCCTTCGCTCTCTTTGTTGAAATATAGTATATTCGCAAAAGCCACGTGATGCGACCTCCTCCTCCCCCAAGCAAATAATTCCAACAGAGGTAAAATTTTAGTTAAGTGGGGAAGTGGTTATCACATCGCGCTGCGATGCCAAGGGTCCAGGGTTGGAATCCCACTCGGGCTTGGTTGTTTGTGAATGTCCATTCATCAATTTCATCATATCGTCACTCATCTCCATCTTCGCAAATTAGACAAGAGGCACAAAACGCGTAGTAAAATAAACTAAATCAATCAATCAATCACATTGCGCTACGACGCCGGGGGTCCCGGGTTCTAATCCCGGCCTGGGCATGATGTTTGTGAATGTCCATTCATTAGTTTCATCATGTCATCACTCATCTCCGTCTTCGCAAAGTAGCCAAAAGTGGTACAAAAAGCGAAGTAAAATAAAGCAAATCCATCAATCAATCTATTGTAGTTGACTGAAGGGTATCCTAAATCTGATCACGCCCAGGGCGCAAGGATCTTAACAGCTGTATTGTGACTGACATTTCAGAACGTTGAAAAAGGTGAAAACTTAGTTTCAGCAATATTTTTTTAGGGTCGCTTCAGTAGATTATGGTGCACACTGAGAGAGTGTGCATGTATGTAGTGAGTGGCTTTGCAAAAGTTCTGCGGATACCGCCTTTGCGCAAGCATTTTCTTCCTTTCCTTAGGTGAAGACAATACAATAATAGCTTAATGTAGCTTCGAGAGGAAAGAAACACGCGATAAGAGAAGCTGCCTGTGTCGCTTGTCGCTCGCGTATTGCTCGAATTGGGCTTTTATAATCCTGTTGTCTCATTCCGTTGTTCGCAGTGAATGTTTAGTTTTAGAGAGATTTCACACCTTGTGACAAACGACAGACGACAAGCGACACGAGTCGCTTGGAAACGAACCCCCAGTAATCAAGTGAACCTTTCCAACAGAAGCGACAGAACAAACCGCAATTGCCACTTGAAGCTTGTGTGTCGCTCAAACTGGCCCGTTTTCTCAATACCGTCCATGGAGTCGCTTGTCGCTTACAGCTTCTGTGTGAATTCTCCATATCGCTTGTCGCCTGTCGCTTCCAGCTTCTCGCTTTGTAAGGGAAATTTCACACTGAAGCGACAAACGACACGTAACAGGCGACAAGCGATTAACCAGTTTTGGTTAATCGCGGCGGTGAGTGATGATCACATGAAATTGATGAAAGGGCAGTCACAAAGAATATCCATGCCCACGAGTGACTCGAACTCGGAAACTTTTAATGACGGGATCCAAAATCAAACACTTAACGCACTTGACCACATTGGCCATCGAGCTGGCACGAGTTTCTTTGTAATTCATCCACAAAGGGAGGAGGAAGTTAATATTTTATTGATGGATTACGTTTTCCCACGACATTAGATTCTATCCTTTTACAATGTCTAGAAGACATATTTCAATTTTTCAAAAATAAAATATATCGGAGTTACGGTTTTCTAAACACAAATCACTTTAGGTAGAACATTTCTGCAGTTTTCCCATAGCTTGTGGACAGTGAATTACGTGGGAAATGTTGATTTGAACAGAGTGTCCACACTCATCTTGCCTACGGTCTCATCAAATTTATCATTTCATCATTCATTTTTAATGTTGCGGTTACCATAAAGACGTAGAAAGCGACGTCAAATATCAACAGCTGCATCCTACATATACTAGACATATATAAATTATTATGAACACGCCATTATATATAACAAACATCTGTGGAAATTTGAAGGTATGAAGGATAATAAGTGTTGGTGGCGTAGCGAAATATTTCATACGTAAAATTGCATTTATTTTCCCACAAGCAACTTTAGATTTCAATGTAGCGTGATTACTTTTTGATATTTTATACTTGATGATAGTCATGATTATTTTTGCTTGATTTGTATAACGCAATGTATTGTTATTACGTGCTGTAAACTTCTTCATATTATTGCCTAGGTCTTATTCCTTGCTTTCTGCCCAATTCTCTACTGTAAATGGTTGATAGAACCAAGATATGTACGATTAAAACTTAATACATTTCCCGTAAGTTTGCCTTGCTACGCGAGACTCGCACGCTTGACATACCTCTTGGTCACGTCAGAGCTTGTAGCGGCTCCTGGCCAATGGGAGACCGCTGTGTATCGGAATGCTCTTTCTATAATACTCTATAATCCTTGGTCACAGTACTCCAGCTCCATCTGGCAAGGCCGCGCCCAAAACTCGTTGTCTTTTGCCGAACTTTCTGTTTAAATGTGTGCATTCAACGTAAAAATATAAAGAAACAACATACAAATATTTACGCATGGATATTAGCATTGATACTCGTCTATGCGTATTATACATTTTCCTATATACAAGACAACAGAGAGAACAATGAATGTACCTTTGGTAATGGTCCCCACCAGGAAACTTTGGGGAAGGAAAAAACCTTGAGTTGAAGATAGCGATTTCTTTCCTTTATGACAGTGGCATAGCAGCCACCCCCGCGATGGTGGTCTCTAAGCTCCTGAGATTTTATACAGTGTCGGTTGTTTTTTCTTAAAATAAATATACGAAATAGACAAAATGCACGACAACAATGACAAAATTTGAACTCGAAATTCACTGATGTGGGCACTAAATAGACCCGGTCTATGTTTTTCTTGTCGGTGAACGCCGCTCGGGATCAAGTGATGATAAAATTTGCTTACTGCACCAAACTTAACACTCCTAAGTAACTAGCAGGTATATATTTTTTACAATTATAATTCTAATACTGCCTAAGTTGTTAGGTTAGGAGGGCAGGTTTAAGGCTCTTAGGCCTTAGCAGCCAATTTTCGCGACGTGTGCACGTTGCGTTACATTATCTTCTCCCATCTCTCTTATCACTACTGTGTGCCTGTTATTTGACATTCTGATATTGTGTTCGGTTTTCTTAGAGCTTTTCTTTCAATCCTCGTTTTTTGTTGCATACAATAATGTGCATAATAGTCACAATGATGGACAACTTGCCTACTGCTGCATTTGGAAACTGGAAGTAACAAAATTAAAGTAATTGAATAAATCTAATTTTGTGTTGGTATAATTGTTAGTTATTTTCGCTTGTTCATCCCTAATCTTCGCGGAGTCTTGTCCAGACTTCGAGGTGCCAAGCGTTCTTCTCATGCCTGCTTCCCTCTGAAGCTCAAATGCTATGGAAGAATAAAGCTTTGAATTCAAAGCATTTAGAAGGAAAACTTTTAATGTTAATTTTGCATTTAATTCTAATGATGTTAATACAAATAAATAAACTACATAAACATGTGTAGAATTATTTCAGATCAACAACTTACTGCTCAGGTAAAGGGCTAAAGATTTGTTGCAATTCCGCTTTTTAAACAGATACACTAATCGGGACTGGATGGGATCCGGACTATGTGCCTCCACCTGACATCCAATCCGGGACCACTTGTTTACAAAGCTTGATTATAAAGTGACAGCGTTCTTTGTCCACTATTAATATATGTACAGAAAAATGTCAGTACTGGGAGAAATACTATATTCCTGGATTGTAAGAAGAAGTGTAAAATAATTGTAAAATTTAAGAGAAGAAGAAGTTACGAGGATTTACGAATAATACAGCTGTCCTAAATGTTGTTAATGTTTTGTGCTTAATAGGTTAGATGAATCAAATGAGTTAAATTGACTTGAGCTTTATTTCAAACCCACTTTATATATAAATAGACTAGTCATTGTGGACCTACAATTTAAAGTTAAATCATAACACTATGTGTCTCCATCAAACACAGGACCCTTGATTACAAGGCAAGGACGTTCCTCCTACACCATCGGGGAGGCCCTACAGATATAACACCCAAATTATAATTCATAACTCCAAGTTACTTAGGGACAAAAAAAATACTACATTAACACGAAAAAATACCTAACTTCACAGAATTTAATACTAGCATGTTCCTTTCTTTGACACGGAATTATCATTAGTCGCAGCCAAAGATCTGCTGCTTATACGCTCTCCTCATAACAAACTTCAATAAAAAATTAAAACAGGAATGTTTCTCTTCGTCAAATACTGGACAGTCTGAAAAACAAAAATGCTAGATCTAGATTTTACTTCTAGTCCGTCTTTGTTTACGTGTAGAACGCAAGGGTAACGTTTCAGGGTTCGAATCCTAGAAAATCATGCCTTTGTACTTGTCTTTTGTTGCATCATGACAAGTCACTAACAGTTGTGGGTTGTAACGATTTCATTGACTTTCAGTTGGATAATTACAACCCAGAAGTGCCAGTGACTGTACAAATGGCCCAGTTCGATATTTCAACGGCAGAGTTCTTCTACTGCTTGCACAAATGGGTGAGTGTTATCTGCTGCAGTAATCGTCAAGTCGTTCCCCTTCTTCCACTCATCGAGCTGCCAGAGTAGTGCGTAAGAATTATTTTGACCGGTATCTAATTTTCGCTCCAGGCTACAAGCAAGGTCTAACAAAATAATTAGTCATGCGATATAACATGACGATTATTATTAGAGATTATTTATGAATTACTCTTTTGCAAAGTGAAATAGTTTTCCCTTTCGCTAAAGTTAACAACAATGAGATAGCAAAGTAAAGAACTATGAATCAAAACAAAGACAATAGCTACCAGACAGCGTTTGCCTTTCTTTGACGCTTTACTTATGAAACTGGCCTGTGATCGAACATTTCGTTCCCAGTTTTTTTAAATTTATTATTATTTTACAAATATTTTTTTTAAATCTTGTATTTACAAGGACAAGCAAACAAACAAAAGTAAGAATGTCTTATTTCAAATTCTTAACCGCCCTGAGCCAAAGGTTGAGGGGGTTTGAAATGCAAAAGTTAACTTTCGTACTTGGTTATTGGAGAGAACGTGCATAGTATTAATATAACGAATGGTTTGTCCAATGAATGTATAATACTTGTAATTGTGACAGACAGGCGGAGCAAAGGACGAAAATCCCGTGGATACAACAAAACAAAACCAGAACTGCATACCCAGCCCAAAACTTGACAAATTGAAATTAAAAGTGCTCAAATGTAGAAATATTATGAACCAGTTATTGGTCCATCATTTCCAGATGAATTGTATATTTAAACATCTGTCGTAAGTGACTTATGGAAAGTTTCATCTGCACATTATTTTGCAAAACTCTACCTTTACAATTCTACTTTCCTCTCTATAGGTATATACATACCATGTTCGATATCCGGTAAAGGGACATAGTGGTTCGGATTTTATTTTCAAATTGTAGGTCCAGTCCCGTTTAAGCTATCTGTGCATAAAAGTGGAATTGAAACTATACGTAAAAAAGATCCACAGATATGCCGACCTCCGTACGGAGTGGTTAGGAGAGTTTACGACGCCAATGGTACCGACATCTGTTTTCTTTGTGAGTGTTCCTGCATCAATTTCGTAATTTCATCGTATCATCACTCATCTTCATCGTTGCGATTAGCCAAAAGTGATAGCAAAGCGATGCAAAATAACAAAATCAAATCACACACAAACAACATACATACACTGAAGAAACTTAGTAGCAGTAAAAGTTTTGCATTTCAGTTCACAATTACGTGTGTTTTACATTGAAGGCACATTAAGTAATGTTTTGCGATGGATCCAAAATATGTCTGTTACTGACAGTCAATTGTTTTTTTCCTCCCTTCCGTATAGCCTTCACCCGAGTATCGAGACGTCTCCAGTTTCCATCAATGTTTCGTCGACAAAGGCTTCAACAACGATAAATATCACATCTCTACTTTCGATGCGTAAGCTTCATGATTATACTGTTTAGTACTGAATAAAGGTGACGACCATCTGTTGAAAAATGCTGAACATTTTGGCAACGCAGAGGCAGGATTACATGGTAAAGAGCTCATCGCGTCAAGCAGGCTCTGGCAACTCCCTTACAGTTGACAATTTTGCAACAGCGCTAGTGAATTTCTCATCTTGCTCAAGCTCTAACATCAAAATCAAATCATTATATCTACTTCTTTTAGGTAGAGTTCGACGTCTAATCATACATCGGATAATTCACTTCCTTTGCTGCTGATACGTTTTTGCCTTTCAAGTAAATGCAGGATTGATTGATTTGGTGTTTTAAGTCCACTTGATGCACAGTAAGGCAAATCGGGACTGGACCTAAAGTTTAAACCCGAAATACTGTGTGTCTCCATCCGGTATCGAACTCGGGGCCCCTTGATTACAAGGCGACCACGCTACCACTGCGCCATCGGAGAGGCCCAAGTAAATGCAGGAAAATCAGGCCTTCTGTAAGAAGCTAAGAGGATTAAAAACGTTTCTGTCCCTCGCCCTCCTGCAAGATAGCGATAAGAAGTGCTTGCTTCTTTTTTTCTTTTCGCCGAACTACATTGAGTTAAACATGTCAAATGCAGTACAAGAAGACCTGTGACCAGTGGTTGACTGCGGACGGAGTAGATAGTAAAAATGCTATAAATGGAACATTGGACCTATCTTTCTACATTAAACTACATTACTCTTTCAATTAATATACTTTAATTTCTAACTTATCCAATTTATCTTCCAGCCGGACGCTCATTTCTTTCATGGTTCGTTTACTTTCCTCCACATTATGATACAACATGTCAATTTTTTTATTCTACTCTTGCCTATAAGCTACCACATAAAAAAAGAACTACATTCTATTGCTCCTCATAAGAAAGTTCATTGCCGCATCACTCAAGTATTTTATTCCAGCCTATTTCGGCTGCTTCGTACTGAGAAGGAGAGATCGACGTTCGAACCATGTTTGTACCACTGACCTACTTATTGGTAGCTCGCTAATCCCTTAATCCCATACAGCTGCAACGAAAGAGCCTGTTCACCCGATCAAACTATACAGCTTTTTCTCTTCACTTTCTTACGTCAACACAAATATTTTACACACAAATAATCATATCTCAACTTATTATTAACATATATTCATATTTTCACTCACTGATTGAAGCATAGTCGTAACGTAATTTCCTGAGAAATATGGTGCGAAAAGATGAATTCCCCCATTTATAAAAGTTCGACTCTGTTGTTGAGTGCGTTGGGTGATCGTACACTCCGGGTTCGAGTCCCGTCAGCCTGGACGAGGCTGTTTTGCGAGTGTCTCTTCATCCATTTAACATAATCAAGATTCATCGTCGTGAATTGCCAAAAATGGAAGAAAAGAGACGTAAATAAAATATCAAATACAAATGACTTCTAAAAAACAGTGGCCTGGCCAACGACAAAGCTTCGTACTGTCCATAACTGCACAAATTAACCTAACAGTCCATAACTCCCCCCCAACGTCCCTTTTGATCAGGGAATTATTTCGTGGACTTATAACTGAACAAAATATAAACTAACTAACTCTCTAGCCTTCTTAAACCCGAAGGTTCATGGCTGCAGCAACACAGGCCTTCCATCTGTCCCTATCTTGAGCAAGATCTATATACTCTTTTCCATCCCTACCGATTTCCTTTAGGTCCATCTCAACGTTGTCCCTCTATCTTCGTCTTGGCCTTCCTACAGGTCTCTTACCATCAGGTTTCCCAACAAGAACCTTGTAAACTCCTCTTTCCTCTCCCATTGGTGCCACATGGCCTGCCCACCTAAGTCTTCTTGATTTAATTATTCTAATAATATCTGGACATGAATACAAATTATGTAGTTCTAAATTATGTAACCTTCTCCACTCACCTGTCTCCTCATCCCTTTTAGGTCCAAAGATTTTCCTAAAGATTTTATTCTCAAATACTCTCAATTTATGTTCCTCTTTCAATGTAAGGGACCAAGTTTCACATCCATATAATACTACAGGCAAAATTACTGTTTTGTATATTTTAACTTTTAGTTTCTTAGATATTAAACGAGAAGACAAAAGTTTATGAAGAGAGAAGTAACATGCATTTCCTGAATTAAGCCTACTTTTTATTTCCTCTTTAATATAATTTTCATTTGTTAATATTACTCCTAAGTATTTGAATTTGGAAACTGGTTCAAACGAGTTGTTATCAATAATTAGATTTTGATTATTACCTAACACTTGGTTTCGGCCTGTAAGCATATATTTAGTTTTCTCTTTGTTAACTTCCAAACCTATCTCTTTAGCAGTTTTGAAAAATATTTTAGCATTATTCTTAATTGTATACACATCATCCCCCAGTAAGTCTACATCATCTGCATATGCTAACAACTGAGTCACACCATTTAATTTTAGTCCTTCTTTAGTTTCTTTTACCTTCCTTACAGCATATTCTAAGGCAAAATTAAAGAGCAATGGAGATATAATGGAGATATGACTGAAGTTAAAGATGCTATTAAAAGGCTTAAGAATAACAAAGCACCTGGCATTGATTTAATACCAGCTGAGTTAATTAAATATGGTGGAAATTCATTAATATGTCAAATTCATAAATTAATTTGTTTAATATGGAATAAAGAAGAAATCCCTCAACAGTGGAAAGAATCCATAATTGTTCCTGTGTTTAAAAAAGGTGATAAAATGAACTGCAATAATTACCGTGGAATTTCTCTACTCTCAACAACATACAAAATATTGTCTAACATTCTTTTAACAAGACTAACCCCATATGCTAATGAAATTATAGGTGATTATCAATGTGGATTTAAACGTAACAGATCAACTACAGATCAAATTTTTCACATCAGACAGACACTTGAAAAAAGTGGGAATATAATCAAAATGTCCATCAGCTATTCATTGATTTCAAAAAACATATGATTCGGTCAAAATATAAGACATAAAAATAACAAAGTAGGTTTCAGGGGTGACCAGTGGCATAGCAGCAGACAGAGAACAGGCGAACAGCGATATCTCATTATATCTAATCATCACGATCTCTTGCACAAACACTGCGTCATAAATGAAACAATAAAGAAAGATTCCGCCGAACTACCGTCCAATTCAAAATTATGGCTATTCGAGTTTGCTCTCGAATTAAAAATTAGCCAGTTAAGTTATTTATTGAATAGTGAGTTAAGCTATAATAACTATTTTTTTTTCAATTATGCCTTCAATTTCTTATCCTCGTGAGAACCAAATAAAATGCCGCTTTTTTGGTGTTTTCCAAACTACACTCTCTTTGAGATTCTGTAATTAAAAAAACTTGTGGTCCAATCGTGACGAAATTTAAATACGTAGCTCTACTGGTTAATTTTTTGATTGGAGCTCAAACTCGAGTCTCCATAATGTTTAATCCGACTGTAGACAATCATTCGCTTTCAGGTCAATTGCCCTCAAATAGTACCAACACAGAGAAAACAGGAATGGCATAGTCTCCCCCCTTGCCGTACTTTCAAGCGACCACCCTGGTATCAGCCAAAAACGGCGTCACCCACTCCCTCCCCTTCCTTGACGTCCTCTAGCCCACAAGCAAGAAAAAAACAGCGTCGGAGATCCAATTGCGTACATGGGCCAATGTTGAGGGTCCAAAACAATTACCAAAATTCTGGTTTGAAAGATTGCATTAATACTTGTTATACAAAGTATAGCTAAATCTAAAGAATAGACTCGATAATATGGAGTCATGGACATCGTAATTCGACCTTCAACCTTCATTCCACATCATTGTCTGGATTCATCCACGAAATAGATCGGTGACGTAAAATAACCAAAATAGAAATAGCTATATAGTAAACATTTTAATTGAATAGGTCGCAAATTCTTTCAAAATAATGTGACGTGTAGAAATGTTTATATTACAATCGAAGCAAGCAAGAAATATTTTTTTGCAAAATTGAGGGTAAAACAGGCAATTTTGACCAAATATTTAGTCTAAAATTGCATACTACAGTAAAATGTTGTTAACCGTAAGAGGCTGCTGGTAGATCAGAATGTAATCTTGATTTATTGGGGGGAGGCAAATGGTATATCGCCAAATGCCGTGACGATATATCGCTGACACGATATATGTTCTAAAATATCGTGACTATATATTGCCCAACACCTGTAAGAACTAATAACCTGGAAGTAAAATTTGAAAGTTTAATTCAAATATAAACGAAAGAAGGCAAGGAGAGGAGATTTAAAATTGTAAACAGATTTAATAAAGGATTCAAAGTTTCCTAGGTAAGCCAAGATATGTGGCCCCCTAGAAAAGTGAGTTTACACTGGATATAAAGCTTACACTGGATATAAAGCAAAGCAAACAGCCCGACTATTTATTAAAGTTCTTGAAAGAAATGGGCCAGAGGAAAAAGGCCATCCCTTTTGCTGGTCGCAAATCCGAGTTAACCAATTTTCAGGACCAAACTTGAAGCCAAAGCTGAAGAAATTAAAACAGACAGTTTCTGGATCAGCGCTTCTTTCAAATATTCATTGCCGATAATTGCAAAGATGAGGGTGGATGGTAATACGATCAGATTGATGAAGTGACAATCACAAACCTATATGGACGACACAACCCAGGCACCAGAGACTCGTTAGTCTCATAAATACAGTTCAGGGTCAGACTCCAAGACACACATTTTGGCGAAGTACAAGATAATTTCGACTATATATTCTTCTTATTCAATTTATTCGACATAGCATGCAGTTGTTCTTGCATAACAATTGTGTTACTGAATTCTAATTAGATTTCTTTATGTGTAAATATTTAGGGTACTAGAAACTGCACGAGAAATTGCGCTACTGGTTTTATATATAGCCTCATTAATCAGTTCCTCAGCGAGGGGGGGGGGGGGTGGGTTGCAAAACTGATATAGCAGTCACCGTAATCAAGATGTCTCGGACTCGATTTTCAGTGGCGGCACATATAAATAGTATAAATACCGTCACAATAATAGCAAAACCTGTGCTAAGGTGATAATGCATACCCATAAACCATAAGGTAAAATGGTTTCTCTGAAAGGGGGAAATGAACGTATGACAATTAAGGTAACATTGTCCAGATAGGCTACTGAAACACCCCTTAACACTCCCAAATAAATTAGTCTGCGCTTGCATATGTGTGTGAGGGGAAGGGATAGGGGAGCGTATAGTTTTGAATTCTATTACCCACGTGTTTAAGTGACATTTCAGAAGCTGAATATCTTTTCTCCGGCATCATGAAACATGACCTTGAGACTGCGTATCGTATCATTAACTAAATAACGGAGAAAAGGATGGTAATTGCACATTATTGATTGTTTTGGTGTAGTTCACTTTTCATTTCTGTCACTTTTGACTAATCGCGAAAATGAGTATGAGCTCTGCATTTCTCCCTATATTTAAGTCGCAATTAGTCATCATGCACAGTTTTTTGCTCCACAACTACGTAAGTTTGAATAGAAAAGAATAGTTACAAGGAACACAGACATTTTCTAGTAAAAAAGCATGATCTCGGCGCTTTACAAAAGTAGGAAAAACATTTTTTCTTTGTAATTAACAAATCACCCAACTTTTTAACCGCTACGGCCACTAGGCCTAACCATAACAAAGCGTATCAGGTTCAACTACAGTTTCTGCCTCGATCAATACTCTCATCACGGGAATTTTAACGTCCTTTCTACAACAATCCTTTCTCAAAAACCACGATAGTGCAGTTATGCAACGTGCGTGTATAAATTTTAGCCACAGAAGATCCTACATGTGTAGGGGTTCGAGGAATAAAGAGTGTCTGCCAAATGGCAACCGTTACGGAGAAAGGGGGACGGGATGGATAAACCCGCGTTTACACCGAATGTTACCTGCAAACGTTATGAACTTTTTGTTACCAACACGGTTAACAACAGATGTTGTCAAAATGTTCGTAGCCATAACACTACTTTCACTTTACTTTTGTTAATAACTTTTGTTAACATTTTGGCTGCAAGATGCCGACCGTGGAGGACGATGTACTCTCTGTGGCAGCATGTGTCATTTTGTCGAAACAGATAAAACCGAAGAATCTGGGCGAGACCTTCACTGCGGACAGGAGCTAATTGTAGGGGAAGTGCCCTTTGATCTGTAGCGACTTCTAGTGGATAACAACATTTCTGTTTCCAACACGGAAAATCTGTTGAAAACATGAGATGTTGATAAGAAATTCACAAGCGTTTTTCGAAATATTAACGACATTTGCTGGTAACATGTGTGAGCAACCCCGGTGTAAACGCGGCTTAAGAGCATGGATAAATCCTGGAAAGTTTCGATACAAAGTTTGTTTTCCAACAGTTTTGTTATCATGAATTGGTATTGAACTACAGCTAGGATCGTAGCAGTTAGTTAACACACTATTCTGTTCATCTTTTGAAACTTTTCAGGTAATACAAATCGACAATAACACTCGAAATAGACGATTACGTTACATTTACATGTAAATGTAATGTGATTGTTTGAGCAATGTTAATTTGTTGGAGCAATAAAATATAAATAAGAATTTAAGAACTAAGAATATGATTTACATTTATTGATTTTACAGTATATTGATTGATTTGGTGTTTTAAAGTCTGTTTTATGCACAGTAAAGCCAATCGAGACTCGACCTACAGTTTAAAGTGGTATCCCAACAACTATGTGCCTCCACCTGGTATCGAACCCGTCGAACCTGGGACCCCTAATTTACAAGGCAACGACGCACAATATATTTCTTTCTGTACTGAAAACTTCCGTTTCACTTTACGGAAAGAATATAGAAACTTAGGAAAATATACTGGCTCTAAATTAAGAATCATAACATTGTGTAAGATGACATGAACTTTCGCTTGCTATGCATAAGTAAATATTGAACAGTATTTATTGATTTCATTAAACAAGGGAACAAATGAAAAAGTGTAAGCAAAATAATTAGTTGCAAGTCTAGATACAATGGTGACAGTTGTTGCTTGATATGTTGAAAATCTCGCCGTAACTGCCGACCTGAAGGCACCATGCAGTGCATATCAGCTCCCTCTCTCACTCTGTGTGGGAGTATGTAAATAGGAGTCCTAAACCAGCCTCAAATATGGTGTTAGAGATTTCAGAAACTGGAAAAATTCGATTGAAAATTTAAAGTTCATGGAAAACTTAAACTAATTTTACCTCGGAAAATAACAGTTGTCTCAATAATCAAATCGACTGAGGAGAATGTATTTTAAACTTTTTGGATGTTATTGTTAGTTCATTCAAAATATCTTGCTCATGATAACCTGTACTCAGAAGAAAATTGAAACTACGAAGGAAAATTTCATAGAACGTTTAAAAGACAGAAGATAAAATTTTCCAAAATATTGAATTCAATGATTGTCTCTTCATTCCGTTTCCAGTCTCATAACTCTTATTTTGATCAAATACTGCTTATTTGATATATTAAAAATGTTTATGTGCAGATCTACCTGCTAATTTTATAGATCAGCGTTTAAAATGTTTTACATTATTAATGACTAGCCTATATATCTTGCAATTTCTTACGCAACTCACACTGTTTGACATGCAAAATTATTTTTCACTTTCAACCTCTCTAGTGTATTCCAATTTAATAATTTGATTCCACACCCAAATAATTTGAAGCTACAGAAAGCAGTTATAATTCTTAATATTTTTTGCCTTACGAATTTGAAAAAAGTGGTTCAGCAGCATGCCTGTGGTTTCATTTGAGGTGGGGGGCTAAACCTAGAGCCTATTGAACGTAGAGGCAACTTTAGTAAATAAGGCACAAACGGGTTTTCCTCCCTCCTTATGTATGTGTTTGTATGTGTTACCCCAGAAAACCAGAGTAGACGTAGAGTGAGGTACCGACAGATTTTTTCTTAGTGTTTAGAACTAAGTTACAATATTTAGAATTAAATTATAATATTTAGAACTAAATCAACCTTTTTATTTGCGTATTTTATTCATTATTCATAAATTTGACACGTCCTTTCCCATTGCACAAATATTTATTGTTATTAATTATCTTTTCTCTTGTGCAAATGTTTATTGTTTTTGTAATATTAATTACTGTAATTTACCTATCACTGATAATGTCAGGATAGTAACTAACCTGTATATAATTATCTTGTTAAGAGCTGTTGCCATGGGAATTACGAGTGTCTTTTGTCTTGACTTAGGAGTTCGGACTGGGATTTTGGAATATAGTGATCAAGTTGAATTGTAAGAAGATTTATTTGTTTGAATGACATGGATTATATGTTAGGAATATAACTATTTAGTTTGCAAAGAAGTAAAAGAGACTTCCTTTCTCTTAGTGCAAACTTAACTTTGATTTTTATTTAGTTTGAACAACGAAGAGATATATTACCCCATACCCTGAGAGGCATCACGTGTATGCTTTCGAGTCTTTCATGTGAACTTATTATTTGTTCTTTAGTTAAATCATGTTCTTTTGACTAAAGAACGTTTCAATATTTTGGCGCAACAACGCGGGCCCGAAATCTGTTGTTTCGTTAGTGGTGTTCATTTTTGTGTGTTCGTGAAGAGTAATTGATTTGTGATTGTGATTGAAAATCTGTGCTAGAAGAATATGGATAAGAAGATGTTGAGAAGTGCAAGTAAATCGTCGGCTGAGGAAAATGAATCTCCAGTGCAGTAAGTTCCAGTTACAGCAGACCTGCTTTCTTCAATACGGATTATGTTGGAGGAAAGTACAAGGGCTATGGAAACTAAAATTCAGGGAAACATTAGAGAAAGTTCCAGCAATCTGGAAGCAAAGATCCAAGAAAAAGCCATTGCTTTGGATTCTCTGGAATCAAAAATTAAGGAAAACATTAGAGAAAGTTCCAGCAATCTGGAAGCTAAGTTTCAGGAGAATGTAGCCATGTTGGAATGCAGTTTGAACTTAAAGTTAGAGGAAAGTGGTAGAAATCTGGTGGAATCAGAAAGGCGCTTAGAAGAGAAGTTTTCACAGGGTTATTCGAAACTCACAGAATCTGCTTTGGAGATGGGACGGAGACTGGACAATTTGACTGTAAAAATGGAAGAAAATCAACAGAAGATAAAAGAAAGCATTCAAATAGAGATCGTTAACTTACGTCAGACATGTGAAGCAAACTCTCTACAAGTGGAATCAAATGTGCAACAAGAAATTGCCCTGTTGAGAGAAGAGGTTGAACAATCTCAGGGTAACTTTCGTAAGGAAATCGCTGAAGAACAGAGCAGTTTCAGAAAGGAAGTGTTTGAAAATGTGAATCACCAGGTAACTGTTATCACAGACAAGTTAGAAGATACCATTAATCACAAAGTGGCAGAGAAACTTGCTGAGAATGTAAATGAAACCGAGGGATACCGAAAAGCTGACGAAGAATGGAGGAAAACAGTTGAAACTAAACAAGACAAATTTTCCTCAGATGTTGGTCATATCTGTAGTGAAATTGTTCATATTTCTGATCAGCTGAATAGGTTACAGATCCAGACGAACACTGATCATCCTAAAATCCACCGTGTTGATGAAGGTTCTGGAAGATCGACATTTTATCCCATCTGTTCAGATGAAGCTTCAAACCTACAAGGAAAAACCTCACGGAAAAAGAGGTACAAGAAGATGAACGAATCCAGCTCCTCAGACAGTGAATCAACTGCTCGCAGCAGAAGAAATAGAAGAGAGCCTGCTTCACGCATGGTACACACTTGGGTAACTCCTAGAATGGCAGACATCAATTCTATGAGAAAGTTCGACGGCAATATTATCGCTACTTCAGCTGAAATATATTTAAAGGAATTGAATACAAACCTTGAAATTCTACAGATTCCTCAACATTATAGGCTTGAAATCATTTCACGTTTGTTAACTGGAAAGGCCTATCACTGGCTTTATTCGCATAAGAATGATTTCCGCACTTACTCTGATTTTTGCAGAGAATTCAAGAAGCGGTTTGCTTCAACAGAAGCGAAAGAGAGAGAATTGGCATCTGTGAGGACTAGGCAGTACAATAAGCAGAATGATAACAATGTGGAGGAATATGTTTGGTCTGTGTACTCTGCCTATAGGAATCTGAGTAATCATTACACCGAGCAGGAAGTAGTTAACCTAATCATCGGACAGCTACCTTTTAGAGTAAAGCAATTGTGCTTGGCTCATGCTCCGAACACCGTGGATCTCTTAGCGAATTTTGTTAAAAGATATGAGCAAGCAGAGGAACAAGATGCTTGGCGGTCTACATGGAGACGAGAAACTGGCTCTCAACAAAACAGCAGAGATGTTCAAAGAACGTCTAGAATTCGCTTAGTTCAGCAACAAAATAGGAGTAACCCAGCTGAGAGTCCATACCCTAGAAATGGAAATAATTACCGTCAACAGCGTCAGTTTAGATCACGACGAGAATATCCAGCTTCCAGAGGTAATCCTTACGATAGACCGTATCCTAACAGCGGGTTTTCTTGGCCAAGTCAACAACGTTTATCTCCACCGAGAGATAGCAATAATGCTCCCGGAACTCAAATGACGAGCAGTGGCGTGCAGACAGACATTGTTGAACCATATACCAGCGTTGAGCAACAGCGAAGTGTGGCAGTAACGAGGAACTTCTGTTGGGACACCGGATCTAATCTGGACCAGGTGCAGGATTTCACCCCTCGCTTGACATAGAAACGTTCCTTATGTTAGGCAGTCTTGGAGGGAACTGGTGGCAAGAAGAGAGATTTTACAGTCTGGTGACAAAGATATTATGCTGATATTCGTAACAAATCAGAATTTATGTGTAAATTAAGGCAGATCGTTAAGTATAAAAATTCAGTGAGCTAGAACTAGAATTCAGAACTTGAATTTGTAGGCAAGCGTAACTCAGTGTTCGAAACTACTGAAAGCACCATTCTCATGGAAATCTTAATTATAAAAGATTTACAATAAGATCTGCTGTTGGTTAATTGTTTCTGCGAAAGTATAAAACTGAAATCAGTCTTATACATAGAATATTATATTTAATGGTGGACAGAGTGTCAATTTAAAAGGAGCTAGAAGAGAATAATTCCGTAGACAAGTAAATAAGGGTCCGGAAATTTAAAGCTAGCCATTAGAAATTGATTCCTTCACCAAGAGATATGAAAAAGAAGATTGATTCCAGTAAAATTACTGAAAATGGAACGAAGTACCGATTTAAGTTGAAATCTTCACGATCAATAGGAAGGTGTCTTTGGAAAGGCCTGGCACTGGAAACGTTTTCTATGAGTTTGTGGTTACGACATGTTGTAGAACAAGAGCATATTTGAATAGGCTGCTGAATGTTTATTTGAACTGGTCTTCTTAGTTGTATGAAGTGTGATAGTTTATTTATGATGTATCAGAAGTCCCATGCTGTACTAAAAAAATGAATTTTTCTTCAAACGTCCAGTTTTATGTCAGAACTTGTGAACTAAATACATGAAGAATTGTAAACTGTTTTCCAGAGATTGAAACCAAAACCTCCTAGACTGTTGAGTTTTCCAGTTCGTCGTCGATTTTGATTTTTCTTTGGAGGGAGCAATTGACACGTCCTTTCCCATTGCACAAATATTTATTGTTATTAATTATCTTTTCTCTTGTGCAAATGTTTATTGTTTTTGTAATATTAATTACTGTAATTTACCTATCACTGATAATGTCAGGATAGTAACTAACCTGTATATAATTATCTTGTTAAGAGCTGTTGCCATGGGAATTACGAGTGTCTTTTGTCTTGACTTAGGAGTTCGGACTGGGATTTTGGAATAGAGTGATCAAGTTGAATTGTAAGAAGATTTATTTGTTTGAGTGACATGGATTATATGTTAGGAATATAAGTATTTAGTTTGCAAAGAAGTAAAATAGACTTTCTTTCTCTTAGTGCAAACTTAACTTTGATTTTTATTTAGTTTGAACAACGAAGAGATATATTACCCCATACCCTGAGAGGCATCACGTGTATGCTTTCGAGTCTTTCATGTGAACTTATTATTTGTTCTTTTAGTTAAATCATGTTCTTTTGACTAAAGAACGTTTCAAATTAATATTCATATATTTATAAGACACAAATTATTCATAAACCAAAAGAGTTGATATAGTTTCAAGTATTACAAATTAGTTCTAAATATTATAATTTAGTTCTGAATTTTGTAACTTTCTTCTAAACACTAAAAATGAAACTGCCGGTATTTCATTCTCATTCTACCTCTACTAACCAGGTAGTACATAACAGCGGTGTTGAGAAGCACTGGCCTGGAGAAAAGATTAAAAAATTGCTTCAATGTAAGAGAGGTGGTCAGAATTGCAACAGCGTGTTTGTGTTTACATTCTTTAATTTACATATGTTTTCAGCCACTATTGGCGACGACAAAGGTGAATTATGAGTTACAGTTACAAAGGTACACTCATGCCCAGGCCAGAACTTGAACATACTTGATTGATTTATTTAAATTATGGACACGTCAGCACATTGGCCATTGCATTTAGCACTCACTTGGGTTTCCAACCGAGTTCTCACTGCTTTATTTGAAAATGTTGATTTTTCTCAAAATTTCGGAGTGGTTCTAGTCCCATCAAGCCTCCCCCTCTTCTGCCTACGCCAGTGATTACAATCGAGACAAATACTAGAACTGCTGTGGTCCGCAGGGCAAACATGTCAACACAAAGCAGAGGATTATGCTGCCTGTGTGTCTGGGCTCCAGAGCCTCGTAATTCTGCAGAATGCGGCCCAGGCCTTTGGCACGTGGAATTTCTACCCTTCACGAAAGTCACACCTTACACCAGGCACAGGGAATCGAACCCGGATCCCTCGCTACGTAGGTTACCAGTATACCACTCAACAAACTCGACCACCGAGATATCTACCTGTACATATGACCCAATAAAAAGCACAGAAGAACGCTGCACGCTAGGTTGATGGAAATCAGATAGCCTAATTATTAAAGAATACTTTTCACTGCAAGGTGGAAGTTTAACGACTAACTGATAGAAATCATACTATACAAAAAATATTTTAGTTTGTTTATTTTTTACTTCAGAAGATGTATACTTTCTTAAATATTCCCTCAAAATATTCTAAAGTTCATGAAATACTGTTGTTTTGTTAAACAAACTTTACTTCTTTCCCACCTGTGTATCTCAGATGACGTCATACGCCAGAAGGGCGAGTTTTCAGGACCGAGTTGCATTCACCTTGCGGTCTTTCCACCATGGGAGAGCGCCAGCTCTAACCCCTATACATTTGTTCGTTCGTGGATTTCCCCTATAACACGTGTCCCTTGCAATTGTTGATATTGCATGATGTACGAAACACTCCGTGGTGATGTGGTTAGCACAGCTCGCTACGGCGCCAGGTGTCTCGGGTTTACCTAGACATTGGTGTCATTTGTTATTTCATATCATCCTCATCTTCGCGATTAGCCAAAGGTGGCAGAAAAGGGAATTAAAATAAACCAAATCAATCAATCAATTATGGAGATATTTTAGAATGAGTAATCTTGAATTTCAGTCTGCCCATTATTTGTTTTGGTCAGTTTATAAATACTGTGAATCCTTCTTACAACATCGCAAGTATCATAAATGTTTTGGATTTTGCTCAAGCAAGACTCCCAAGTTGTTGTTTTTAAGTCGTCTCTCTTAACGAGGAACGCTAGTGGCAACCCTGCCACGCGCCCCTGCTAGTTATGTCAGAGCAAGCGTTTGCTGTGTTGGGTTGCAAACGTACAGGATAAGCGCTTTCGAGGTAAACTTTATAGGGAAACGTTACTTGTTTTTATGATATCTACCAGCTCCCAAGCGTTGTTGAAAGAGTTTTGCGACACCCTGTATAATAAACGTTCATGCAACTTCCCACTCTTTAAAATTATGCACTTTTTGCTGATGGCCCGCCATCATAAATTAGTAGGTAGGAAAAGAAACGGATGACACGATCACTCAACAAGAGGCCTTGCATCAGTGGTGCTTTCAAATCTGGGCCGATTAACAATTACAAAAGTCGGAACGAGTTTACGCCATAGATTGAGCTGATGCACTCGTATCCGGACTGAGATTTTCTGTCTTCTACAGATGACTGCAGGCATAGCAGCTTCGTCGACGGACAATATTTTCCAAATAACTGCCTTAAATCAAGAAATGTTCCAAAATAGTGGGACATTAAGTGAGATATAATATGTGGCCCCTTACAACTACATCCATGCAACGCTGTAATGCACTTTACTTTACCCTTGCATGTTTCACATTCATATTATTTATTAGTATTTTTTGTGTTAAGAACTCTACACCTTTCCAACGACATTAAAGTCTAAAGTCTTAAAATACCACCATAAAATAGAGATTGTTAATTTTGTGCTCGTAGGCTTCTTTTGTTGCACTAAGTCGCTGTGTATTAGTAGCGACATGTTTTGTGCTGCCATTGGTTGGAAATGTTCCGTGTATAAGTCGAACCAAACTGTTTCTTTCAAGGTTAGTTGATAAAACTACACACAATAATAAAACTAGACCGTATGATCGCAATAATCGAGACAGTTAGCTTCTTGTGCTTTTGTAGTCAGGTCAGTTCGTTCTGCCAAGACGACACCATATACTTTTTATAAGTAGTGAATTGAAAACATTTCTTGTGACTAAGAAATGTCTCCCTCTGTTGCTAATATCGGACTCTTGAGATAACAGTTCAGAATAATGGTGTGTTCGCCTCTACCTCAGTTTGGTGAAGCCACTTGTTTTATTGCGACATGTTATGAGAGTTTCTTAGTCGACATACCAACAAAATGTGACGCAACATCAGTTTAGGGTTGTACAGTCACGGACACTTCTGGGTAGTAATGATTCCATTGAAAGTCAATAGTGTTGCTACAACACAGAAGTGTCCGTGACTACAATATGATTATTTACCATAATATACTTCTCCAAACTCGGCCTCGAGAACATTGGTTCATTTCTTTTTCTTAATCGTGTTTTTTTTTTATCCTGCGTTTGAGACTGGGTAACGACATGAAGACATACGATATTTAAACTTCTTGACTGTATGCTTGCTTTTGGTGCAAGTGGAACTCGTTTGTTTGAGTTGGTGTTTTAAGTCCGCTTTATGCACAGTAAGGCTAATCGGGACTGGACCTACAGTTTAAAGTGGAATCCAAACCACGAAATGCCTCCACCGAGTATCGAACCCGGGACCCCTTGATTACAAGGCGACGAAGCAACCACTGCGCCATTTTTTAAGGAATACCCCTAACCGGAAGTATCCCCCGTTTTTCAGTATATTCTCAAGATTTTCATTTCTCGGTTATTCTCAATTTTCAGTTTTTCTCATTTGGACAAACACAAATACCCGTGCCTTACCCGGGACTCGAACCCGGAACCCCTGCCGTCGTAGCGCGCCGTGCTAACCAGTCCGCCACGGAGGTCGACGTGGCCATCGTGGAGGCCTTAGGTGGAACTCGTACCCCTCCTACTTGACTGTGAGAAGAACTACCGAAGTAAGAAAGGACCGGGCGTCCGGTAAAAAAGGCGCGAAAACGAAATGCTTGTGCTAGGACGCAAAGGAACACCTGCAGACTTGATGGGTGACGTAAAAGTAGAGGTCAGTTGATGAACAGTTACTGTGAATGGGTGGTTGCAACGAATGAGATTTATAAAACGTTTTATTGTTCGCTCCATTCGCGAAACAAATATTTCTGTACGCTTCACATCAAGTTTATACGTCAATCATTCATTACGAGTATTACAATTATGCCCTATCTCAGGGGATCCCAAACTTCGTAGTTTTAAAATTTTTCCGCGGCGCCCAAGTCAGAATGTAGGCATAGGCCTATCTAAAACTTGCAACGCTAAGTTAGTGTTGTTAGGTTGCTTGCCTTAAGTTAAAAAATAAGCACATATTTCAAATTCAGAAACATTGTTTATGTAAAAAGGACCAAATAAGCAAATGTTTGAAACAATCATATCTAAAACCATCTGTAGACTAACAAGTAAGTGGCATTTCAGTGAAAATATCGCACCCCGGGGCGCCGCGGATCACACTTTGGGAACCACTGCCCTATTCAATTTTGAATCAGTTTGTGAAGAAAGGTTTAATTAAAATGTCGATTAAGACTCACACCATTATAAACTTGGATAGTTTTACTGTACTGGACTTCTGGTAAATTAACACTTAATTCATTTTACAAAGAAATGAAATAAGTGACTTTTTCCTTTGCTCGTTTTGTTCAAATGTACAGTCTACATGGAACAGCCATCTGAAGCACCACCCTCCTCCACAAACTTAATAACTCCAACAGAAGTAATTTTTTGTCGACTAGAGTCTCCAAATTCTGTTCTCACGCAGAGAGACAAAATCGTAACAATTCTATTGCGAGTGACCCTTCACAACGATGAAGAAAGTGAGATCCTAGTTCCAGCAAATAAATTGTTAGGGCCGCTTCGGTAGATTATAGTGCACGCTGAGTGTGCACAGAAAATAGAGTTTCATATATAATGAGTGGCTTCGCAAATGATCTGCGGAGACTGTATTTGTATAAGCATTCTCTTCCTTCCCTGAGGAGAATTGAATAAAACAATGGCTTGGTGTAGCTTTCAGAGGCGAGAGGCACGTGACACGCTTAACTTGCAAACCAGCATTCAGAAAGCGACAGGACAAGTTGCATGTGTCACTCTGATTAGGCAATTTTCTCAATAACGTGCTCTTGTTAGCTCATGCGCGGTGAATGTTTGAATTTAAACTAACTGTGCTAGTATCGCTTGCCGCTTGTAGCTTCTGTGTGAATTCTCTGTGTCGCTTGTCGCCTGTCACTTGTCGTCTGTCGTTTGCAGATTTTTTGCTTTGTAAGGGAGATTTCACACGAAAGCGACAACCAACACCTGTCCCTTGGAAGCGAACCAGCAGTAATGAATTGAACCTTTCGAACAGAAGCGACACGACAAGATGCAGGTGTCGCTTGTAGCTTGCGTGTCGCTCTGATTTGCCAGTTTTGTTAATACTGTGCATCATGTCGCTTCGTACTTTTGTTCTCGCATGCGCGGTGAATGTTTTGCCTTATATTGAATTTTCTAATGTGGCTTGTTGCTTTGGTATAAAATTTCCATGTCGCCAGTCGCCTGCCGTTTAAGCAGATTCCAGACCGAAGCGTAACGCGACAAGCGACAAGCCTCGGTAATCAATGCTACGTTTCGAACTGATACAGCACGGTAAGCTGCAAATATTGCATGTCGCTTCGTTGTGTCACTCAAACTTGCTATTTTATCAATGTTGTGCATCGTGACGCCTCCACTTGTTGTCGTGCACGAGCGGTGAATGTTTTAGTCTACAAGACAAGAGGGACCCGTGTCTCTTATCGATGTGGAAGCACACTGTCGCTTGTCGCCTCCGTCAGAATTCTTCCCCTGACCCCTTCAAGGAGACTTCAGATCTAAGCGACAAGTGACGGGCGACAACCGACAGGCAACACTGGCATGGACGTCAGCAGGTTTTTTTTTCCAGGGAGGGGCAAGGAAGGTATTTTTCCAGGGGCGCAAATAAGCCACATTTTTCCCAATGTTCCCTCAAAAAACATAGCTTACATTTGAATTTATCATGTTCGTGCATTAATAAATACTTATTATTGTGGCTGAAATGAAATTATATGTGTGAAATATAATGCGAAAGGTCGATTTGATTACCGAGGGTTCAATTCCAAGCGATACGTATCTCTTGTCGCTTGTTACATATTGCGTTTCGCTTGGTAGCGTTCCAATAAAGAGCTTCGTTTCACACAGTTGCGGCATGATAGGCAGCACAAGCCTGCTTTGATTTCTAAAATCTTCAAACAACACAAAAAAAGTATGCAAAGTAAAAATTAGATTCAGCGATTAGGGTAAATGTAATTATTTTCTCAATTCCACAGTGGGGCAAAAACTTCTTAAGTACGCCACTGACTGCGCCGCAGTTAATCCCTTCCTAACTCCGCCGCGAGAGGAACACTTCCTTTCCCCCTCCCCTTCCGAATGCTCTGCGCCGAGACAGATACATACAAGCTACGCACTCTCAATTGACGACGTAAAGCGCGTTTCACAACTATTGCCCAATTCGGTATGGCACGTAGCTGCTTACACACAGGAAAAAATCATGTGACCTACAAGAATTGTGATTGGTTGGACGGGTTTTGCAATATTGAATGGTACCCACAACGGATGCAATTGTATTAAAATTACAACACGTAAATCAGACAGGTGATATTGGTACCAGGTTCCAACAAGAATAGTAACCATTTTTTCGTCAGGAAAACTGCATAAATGATAATTTTCAAAAACCACGGTGGTATTTTTAATCACATGCATGGTCTCGACATTTTAAAATGAATTTGATTATGATAATTTATCAAATTATAGTGGTTCCAACAACATATGTACACTCACTCGGGCCTTATAAGACCACGTTTACACGTATGTGTGTGTGTGTGTGTGTGTGTGTGTGTGTGTGTGTGTGAGGGGGTGTGGGTGTATGGGTACGCAGATATATTCTTGTTAGGACCGGCGTATCTTTAAACACCTTTCTTAATGGCATCAAAAAAATTGTTAGGACTTTTTGCCGGTCCCAACAAGGGAAAGGCCATTTCGAGACTCCTGAGACCTCTTGCGACCTGTACGCGAAGTATTTCGAAGGTATAAAAAAGTTCATATTTCTTGGATTAGTGTTTATATGGCTGTGTTACACTCTGCCGCCTGCTGGTGAAAGCTGGCTGTGTAAAACTGCGGTGTTTTATCGCATCTCTTGGGACCAGGAAGTGTGGGTGTGTAAAATCTTGGATCTATTTCGCATGTATTGGTACCGAACATCCCAGGGGGTTAAGGGGCAAGGAAAGGTTAGTTCGGGGGCCGACGGGGTTCCCCGCACGCCTGGCCGTCCTGTTGCTCCGAGCTATCAATGTTACCAACTTTAAACTTTGGAACCAAATCTGTTGTTCTATAGTACTTTATTCCTATACTCAAACAATACTCTACAAGATAATTTCTTCTTTCAAATGTGACTTTTTTATGTACCCATAATAAATTATCAATTGGTTTTAATATAACACTAGTAAATGCACTATAAATGCATTTCTAAACACATTTTCTTCCATTGCCAAGAAACAAATAGCATAGTTTTCAGACTTTATTGGTAACATCTCGTTACTTGTTTCGGTCATGCTGAAGAAGAATGAATTGATAACGAAAAAATAATATATATATATATATATATATATATATATATATATATATATATATACATATATGTATTAAGAAATAAGAATGTAGATTTATGTTCAAAAGTGACAACCGACGGGGCAATAGGGGTGGGGGGTTATATCGAAGTGACAAGTGACACAGGTACCTTGTTCTATATGCAAGTCTTCTCACATCCGCAAACAACAGACCAAGGCGACATGATGCATAACATTCATGGAACTTTCAGACCGAAGTGGAAGGCGACAAGTGACACGTATCGCTTCGAGACAATTGCAACACTAATGAATTCAACATTTCGAAACGAAGCAATGTGACGAGTTGCACGCATGGGCGTCCGAAAGGGGGGGCAAGGGGGGGGCCACGGCCCCCCCTGGAAAATGAATGTGTACCTTTATATTATACTATAATTCACACATAATTTAATTTCAATCACAGTAATTTATGTTAATTATTATGAATTCGTTGAAGAAACATGATAATTTCATACTGAAACAGTGTTTTTTGAGGGAAATATGTCCCCTTTGCCCCCCTGAAAAAAAATTGCCTTGCTTGCCCCTCCCTGGAAAAAATCTTGCGGACGTCCATGGTTGCACGTCTCGCTTATTGCTCCCGTGTTGGACAGAATGGGCAGTTTTCTAAATATCGTGAATTATGTCGCATCGGTTTGGTGTTCGGGCTTTCGCATTTTAATGATTTCTTATAGACTGAAGTGACCCCTGTGTCTTGTCACTTGTCACTTCCTTGTGAACCTTAATTGTCACTTGATGCCTTTGTGTGATACTTGTTCCCTGTAGCTTCGGTTTGAAGTCTCTCCGTAAGAAACCATTAAAGCGTGGGCACGACCCCAGACTGGAGAAACACGGCAACGCTCATTTCGAGAAACACGTAAGCGAAACGTGTTGTTTGCCGTGTCGAATTGGTTCGATAACGACGCCAGGGGTCAGGGTTCGAATCCTGGCCTGGGTATAGATATTTGTGAGTGTTCATTCATCAATTTGATCATGTCATCAGTCATCCTCATCTTCAAAAATTGGCCAAAAGTGGCATAAAAGCGAAGTAAAATATAGCAAAATAGCATTGGTTCGAATGTTTCATTTATATTTTATCGAATATTTCATATATATAAACTCTTATACTAAGATTAACAGTGTGTACAAAGTAAGGGGTTCATACCGAAGTAACAAGCAACACGCACCGCTTAAGAATATAAGCAAGCATTCAGTGCAGCTGCGCTTCCATGACACGGTCGTGCCAGGTTCAACTATAGGATATTAATAACCATAAGAATAGATTTATCTCAATACAAATTGAGAATGAGTAACATGAGACTGTATATCGGTATACACGTGATACCTCCCAGGGCACGGGAAAACATTAAGATTTGCAGCAAATAGACAGAAAAACACAGAACTTACGTTTTAACATATGAATTCAGAATCCATTTATCTTGATTATGCAATTTAAAAGGAACCAAAGTTGTACATCATAACGAACTCACAAATAAAAATCACAGTAACAGTACAATCTTTCTGTCATGCACTTCCATTAATCTCGTAACTTCTATTCCAAGATTCATATCTATCAGGCGGGATGATGTACTTCAGCAGACTGTTCATACGTCCGGGAAGGACATGTCAATAGCCCCCTCCATTGAGAAACAAAATCGACGACGACTCGTGGAAGCACTCACAGTCTAGGAGATTTTGGATTCAACCTTCTAAAAGTATTTTCCTCATGTCTGGAGAACAATTAAAAATCTTCAGATTGTCGAAATTTACCTTGCACACTTCATTACGAGTTTTTGTGTCCAATAACACTGCCGTGTTGAATTTCACTTGGGTAGCTATGAACGGTCCTGTCCACAAATAAAACAACTTGGAAATAGTTCGGTTAACAGCTGAACTTGGACGATGACTCCTTAGCAGCACCAGGTCATCCTCCTTCAACTGCAAACATGGCACTTCTGCTTCAGTTTCCGGCTCTTCACAGCATATCGTTCCCTTAACTGCACTTGAACAACATTATTCTGCCAGTCTTTCTCCCCATCTTCGGATTCGGGCTGGAAATTTAGTACATTCTTGGATCGAACTGCACGTACAAAAACAATTTGTAATTGTTATCAACCAATGAGGCAATGTTGAAGAGCATTTTGAACAATATCATTTAGACACACTGGCAATACACGTGAAGAAAACGTAAGAATTTCTGCAACTCAACTGGATAAAATCTTTGAATCACTGGAACGTCACTGGACAGACGAATGTCACAAACTAAGCCATTTTCCGTGCCAGATCTCTCTGAAAACACCTTACTATGTGCAATAAATATCTCGAACAATTCGGCTTTTTGTTCCTTATCCAATAATTCACTGGAGTCAATCTTCTCCCTTATATCCTCTAGCGGTGTAGCCCATTTATCGTAGCTAGCTTCAATCCTCCGGACGCTCATTTGCTTATCAACGGAATCATCATCATCTAGCTTTTGCTCAATTGGCTCTCCATCCACCATTAGATACAACTTCTTATGCTTGAGATTGATCTCTGCTTCATATTTCTGCAGGAACGAATAACCCAATAATAAGTCTGAAGGCAAATCCTTCACAACAAAAATTTCAAAAGGTATGGTGCTCTCAGCAATTTCCAGCACGATTCTGCGCTTTCCCACAACTCGAGTTCGACTTTTTCCAGCGAAATCAATAAGTCGCACCTCGGGAGTAGCTTGTAACATGACCCCTGGCAAATTTTGCTTTATTTTCTTCCAAATCTCGAGACTCAGAACAGATATTTCAGCTGCAGTGTCCACTATACAAGTTATATCAACATTTGCTACACGTGCCTTGAACTCAGGCGCTCTTCCAAAGTTTTTAGACTGACTAGCCTGACACAAATTGTAAAGAAACTCACTCTCTTCATGATTAATAACAAACACCAGCTTCAGATCATTACTTACAGACTGGGAATTATTTTCTGCAGGCCCCAGTTCTATCCGAGACCGCCCGACATCAGAAGGGGACGTTTCTATGCCAGGCGTGGGGTAAAATCCCGCACCTGGTCGAGATTTGCTCCATTCTCCCAGCAAAAATTTCTGGTCAGCTCAACGCTCTGTTGCTGCTCGTTACTAGGGTACGACACTGCAGCATCTGTTTGTAAGCCACTGCTCGCCGCTTGGAATCGTGGAGAGCTACGATCTTCCCTCAAAGGTTCACTGTGTTCCGGTGAAGATACACGGTTCTCATTTCGTGGTCTCTCACAAGGTTCGTATCTGGGAGCAGCATACTCACGTCTCTGCCTATTTTGGCTTTGTTGACGATAACGATTGCCGTTTCTATATGGACCTGCAGGGCGATTTTCACGGTAATTATTCTGCCTCTGGACCATGCGAACCCTCGGGTTTCTGTTTGCCGAGTTGCCTGGAATATATCTGTTGTTCTGGTGAGTAGGATTCTCCTTCCTCCACTCAGTTCGCCAAGCATCCTGCTCTTCCGCTTGCTCGTATCTCTTAACAAAATCTGCAAGCAAATCAACAGTTACGGGAGCGTGGGCCATACACAATTGCTTCACTCTATAAGGCAATTGGCCGATTATGAGGTTTACCACATCCTGCTCTGTGTAGTGGCTACTCAGGTTTCTGTAAGCAGAGTATACAGACCAAACATATTCTTCCAAACTATTGTCATTGTTTTTATTGTACCGTTTGGCCCTAACAGATGCCAACTCCCTTTCTTTTGCCTCTGAAGACGCAAAACGCCTCTTAAACGCCCTACGGAAATCTGAATATGTGTGGAAATCATTCTTATGAGAGTAGAACCAATGATAAGCCATGCCCGTTAGCAAACGAGGAATAATCTCCAGCCTGTATCTATGCGGGATCTGAAGGATCTCAAGGTTGGTATCTAATTCTTTGAGATAAATCTCAGCCAAAGTGGCTATAATATTTCCGTCGAATTTCCGCATGGAATTCAGGTCAGCCATCCGGGGAGTCATCCCACCACGCGTAGCATTGGTTCGAGATTTTCTTTCTTTTCTCTTTTCCGATAAAGTCGACTCGCTGCCTGAAGAACTGGAAACGATCTCTCTGTGGCGTCTTTTTTTTAAATGTGTACGGTTTCGTTGCCCCGAAGAGACCTCAGAACGACTAGGAGACAGTAACCTTCGAAAAGGCGCGCCCAGCTGGTCCACCCGCGGTAACTCTAGTTCACCGGAGAGTGGCAACTTGCTTAAAGTGGTAGAAATTTGAGCCACTTCGTCACAAAGATTACGCATGTCTGAAGAAAGCTTCCCTTGTTTGGATTCCATATCATTTTTCCACTCTTCAGCATTCTCTCTAGGACCCTCTGTGCCTTTAAGTTTTTCCGCCACAGTCTCTTCAACTCGCAAATTCAGGTTTTCTCTAAGCTGATATGCCATATTGGTCACCTGGTTGTCCAACTCTCTGGACATTTCTTCTCTGAAACCGCTCTGCGTTTCACTGATTTCCTTTCGGAACTCCTCCTTGGTCTGCTAAGCTTCTTCCCTCAACAGAACAACTGTTTCATCGAGTTTAGATTCCAGCTGCTGAGAATTTGACTGACATGCTTGACGTGAGCTCATCATCTCAATTTCAAGGCTTTCCTTCAATTTCTGCTGTCCCTCAGACATTTGCAGAGTCAGTTGTTCAATCCTCCGTCCCATCTCAGAATTGGACGCAGCGACTTGTGAACAACTATGGGCCAGTTTCTCCTCCATCCTTGCTTCTAGCCGGCACTCAAAGAGTTCTACTACTTTCTTCTAGTCTTAGTTGTAAACTGTGCTCCAAAATATTCATATTTTCCTGAAGTTCATCCTCTAACCTCCTCGAGTTCTCATGTAACTTAGCCTCCAAGCTATCAGAATGTTCCCGCATTCTAGATTCTAGATTATTAGCATTTTCCGTAATCTTTTCCTGGATTCTAAGTTCTAGATTACTAGAATTTTCAGTAATTCTTTCCTGTATTCTAAGTTCTAGATTACTAGTATTTTCAGTAATCCTTTCCTGGATTCTAAGTTCTAGATTACTAGTATTTTCAGTGATCCTTTCCTGGATTCTAAGTTCTAGATTACTAGAATTTTCTGCCATTTTAGCTTCCAGATTGCTGGAATTTGCCTCCAGCATTCGCTGCAATGACGCGAGCAAATCAGTAGTAACAGGAACAACAGGAACTGCAAGTTTTTCTTTGCATGCGAGACATGTTAATTCACAAGGAGAATTACTTTCCTTTTGTGACTTTAGCTTTGCACAATTTAAATGAAAAGTATTGTGACACTCAGTGCAAACAAACGTATCATCAAGCCTTGATGTAGTCTCACAGCAAAACACATGAACTGTGCTTTCGTCAACATTTAACGCTTTGCTTCCACTTCTTAACATTTTCTTTTCCATTGTTGCGCATCAAAAGTTCTGAGTCAACTGCAAATCTGAAACACGTTTCCAAAGATTAACGTAGCTAATACACAATGTGTTCGTGGCCCCACGTTCTGTGCGCCAAATTATTGACCCGGTCGTGCCAGGTTCAACTATAGGATATTAATAACAATAACAATAGATTTATTTCAATACAAATTGAGAATGAGTAACATGAGACTGTATATCGGTATACACGTGATACCTCCCAGGGCACGGGAAAACATTAAGATTTGCAGCAAATAGACAGAAAAACACAGAACTTACGTTTTAACATATGAATTCAGAATCCATTTATCTTGATTATGCAATTTAAAAGGAACCAAAGTTGTACATCATAACGAACTCACAAATAAAAATCACAGTAACAGTACAATCTTTCTGTCATGCACTTCCATTAATCTCGTAACTTCTATTCCAAGATTCATATCTATCAGGCGGGATGATGTACTTCAGCAGACTGTTCATACGTCCGGGAAGGACATGTCAATAGCCCCCTCCATTGAGAAACAAAATCGACGACGACTCGTGGAAGCACTCACAGTCTAGGAGATTTTGGATTCAACCTTCTAAAAGTATTTTCCTCATGTCTGGAGAACAATTAAAAATCTTCAGATTGTCGAAATTTACCTTGCACACTTCATTACGAGTTTTTGTGTCCAATAACACTGCCGTGTTGAATTTCACTTGGGTAGCTATGAACGGTCCTGTCCACAAATAAAACAACTTGGAAATAGTTCGGTTAACAGCTGAACTTGGACGATGACTCCTTAGCAGCACCAGGTCATCCTCCTTCAACTGCAAACATGGCACTTCTGCTTCAGTTTCCGGCTCTTCACAGCATATCGTTCCCTTAACTGCACTTGAACAACATTATTCTGCCAGTCTTTCTCCCCATCTTCGGATTCGGGCTGGAAATTTAGTACATTCTTGGATCGAACTGCACGTACAAAAACAATTTGTAATTGTTATCAACCAATGAGGCAATGTTGAAGAGCATTTTGAACAATATCATTTAGACACACTGGCAATACACGTGAAGAAAACGTAAGAATTTCTGCAACTCAACTGGATAAAATCTTTGAATCACTGGAACGTCACTGGACAGACGAATGTCACAAACTAAGCCATTTTCCGTGCCAGATCTCTCTGAAAACACCTTACTATGTGCAATAAATATCTCGAACAATTCGGCTTTTTGTTCCTTATCCAATAATTCACTGGAGTCAATCTTCTCCCTTATATCCTCTAGCGGTGTAGCCCATTTATCGTAGCTAGCTTCAATCCTCCGGACGCTCATTTGCTTATCAACGGAATCATCATCATCTAGCTTTTGCTCAATTGGCTCTCCATCCACCATTAGATACAACTTCTTATGCTTGAGATTGATCTCTGCTTCATATTTCTGCAGGAACGAATAACCCAATAATAAGTCTGAAGGCAAATCCTTCACAACAAAAATTTCAAAAGGTATGGTGCTCTCAGCAATTTCCAGCACGATTCTGCGCTTTCCCACAACTCGAGTTCGACTTTTTCCAGCGAAATCAATAAGTCGCACCTCGGGAGTAGCTTGTAACATGACCCCTGGCAAATTTTGCTTTATTTTCTTCCAAATCTCGAGACTCAGAACAGATATTTCAGCTGCAGTGTCCACTATACAAGTTATATCAACATTTGCTACACGTGCCTTGAACTCAGGCGCTCTTCCAAAGTTTTTAGACTGACTAGCCTGACACAAATTGTAAAGAAACTCACTCTCTTCATGATTAATAACAAACACCAGCTTCAGATCATTACTTACAGACTGGGAATTATTTTCTGCAGCCCCCAGTTCTATCCGAGACCGCCCGACATCAGAAGGGGACGTTTCTATGCCAGGCGTGGGGTAAAATCCCGCACCTGGTCGAGATTTGCTCCATTCTCCCAGCAAAAATTTCTGGTCAGCTCAACGCTCTGTTGCTGCTCGTTACTAGGGTACGACACTGCAGCATCTGTTTGTAAGCCACTGCTCGCCGCTTGGAATCGTGGAGAGCTACGACCTTCCCTCAAAGGTTCACTGTGTTCCGGTGAAGATACACGGTTCTCATTTCGTGGTCTCTCACAAGGTTCGTATCTGGGAGCAGCATACTCACGTCTCTGCCTATTTTGGCTTTGTTGACGATAACGATTGCCGTTTCTATATGGACCTGCAGGGCGATTTTCACGGTAATTATTCTGCCTCTGGACCATGCGAACCCTCGGGTTTCTGTTTGCCGAGTTGCCTGGAATATATCTGTTGTTCTGGTGAGTAGGATTCTCCTTCCTCCACTCAGTTCGCCAAGCATCCTGCTCTTCCGCTTGCTCGTATCTCTTAACAAAATCTGCAAGCAAATCAACAGTTACGGGAGCGTGGGCCATACACAATTGCTTCACTCTATAAGGCAATTGGCCGATTATGAGGTTTACCACCTCCTGCTCTGTGTAGTGGCTACTCAGGTTTCTGTAAGCAGAGTATACAGACCAAACATATTCTTCCAAACTATTGTCATTGTTTTTATTGTACCGTTTGGCCCTAACAGATGCCAACTCCCTTTCTTTTGCCTCTGAAGACGCAAAACGCCTCTTAAACGCCCTACGGAAATCTGAATATGTGTGGAAATCATTCTTATGAGAGTAGAACCAATGATAAGCCATGCCCGTTAGCAAACGAGGAATAATCTCCAGCCTGTATCTATGCGGGATCTGAAGGATCTCAAGGTTGGTATCTAATTCTTTGAGATAAATCTCAGCCAAAGTGGCTATAATATTTCCGTCGAATTTCCGCATGGAATTCAGGTCAGCCATCCGGGGAGTCATCCCACCACGCGTAGCATTGGTTCGAGATTTTCTTTCTTTTCTCTTTTCCGATAAAGTCGACTCGCTGCCTGAAGAACTGGAAACGATCTCTCTGTGGCGTCTTTTTTTTAAATGTGTACGGTTTCGTTGCCCCGAAGAGACCTCAGAACGACTAGGAGACAGTAACCTTCGAAAAGGCGCGCCCAGCTGGTCCACCCGCGGTAACTCTAGTTCACCGGAGAGTGGCAACTTGCTTAAAGTGGTAGAAATTTGAGCCACTTCGTCACAAAGATTACGCATGTCTGAAGAAAGCTTCCCTTGTTTGGATTCCATATCATTTTTCCACTCTTCAGCATTCTCTCTAGGACCCTCTGTGCCTTTAAGTTTTTCCGCCACAGTCTCTTCAACTCGCAAATTCAGGTTTTCTCTAAGCTGATATGCCATATTGGTCACCTGGTTGTCCAACTCTCTGGACATTTCTTCTCTGAAACCGCTCTGCGTTTCACTGATTTCCTTTCGGAACTCCTCCTTGGTCTGCTAAGCTTCTTCCCTCAACAGAACAACTGTTTCATCGAGTTTAGATTCCAGCTGCTGAGAATTTGACTGACATGCTCGACGTGAGCTCATCATCTCAATTTCAAGGCTTTCCTTCAATTTCTGCTGTCCCTCAGACATTTGCAGAGTCAGTTGTTCAATCCTCCGTCCCATCTCAGAATTGGACGCAGCGACTTGTGAACAACTATGGGCCAGTTTCTCCTCCATCCTTGCTTCTAGCCGGCACTCAAGAGTTCTACTACTTTCTTCTAGTCTTAGTTGTAAACTGTGCTCCAAAATATTCATATTTTCCTGAAGTTCATCCTCTAACCTCCTCGAGTTCTCATGTAACTTAGCCTCCAAGCTATCAGAATGTTCCCGCATTCTAGATTCTAGATTATTAGCATTTTCCGTAATCTTTTCCTGGATTCTAAGTTCTAGATTACTAGAATTTTCAGTAATTCTTTCCTGTATTCTAAGTTCTAGATTACTAGTATTTTCAGTAATCCTTTCCTGGATTCTAAGTTCTAGATTACTAGTATTTTCAGTGATCCTTTCCTGGATTCTAAGTTCTAGATTACTAGAATTTTCTGCCATTTTAGCTTCCAGATTGCTGGAATTTGCCTCCAGCATTCGCTGCAATGACGCGAGCAAATCAGTAGTAACAGGAACAACAGGAACTGCAAGTTTTTCTTTGCATGCGAGACATGTTAATTCACAAGGAGAATTACTTTCCTTTTGTGACTTTAGCTTTGCACAATTTAAATGAAAAGTATTGTGACACTCAGTGCAAACAAACGTATCATCAAGCCTTGATGTAGTCTCACAGCAAAACACATGAACTGTGCTTTCGTCAACATTTAACGCTTTGCTTCCACTTCTTAACATTTTCTTTTCCATTGTTGCGCATCAAAAGTTCTGAGTCAACTGCAAATCTGAAACACGTTTCCAAAGATTAACGTAGCTAATACACAATGTGTTCGTGGCCCCACGTTCTGTGCGCCAAATTATTGACCCGGTCGTGCCAGGTTCAACTATAGGATATTAATAACAATAACAATAGATTTATTTCAATACAAATTGAGAATGAGTAACATGAGACTGTATATCGGTATACACGTGATACCTCCCAGGGCACGGGAAAACATTAAGATTTGCAGCAAATAGACAGAAAAACACAGAACTTACGTTTTAACATATGAATTCAGAATCCATTTATCTTGATTATGCAATTTAAAAGGAACCAAAGTTGTACATCATAACGAACTCACAAATAAAAATCACAGTAACAGTACAATCTTTCTGTCATGCACTTCCATTAATCTCGTAACTTCTATTCCAAGATTCATATCTATCAGGCGGGATGATGTACTTCAGCAGACTGTTCATACGTCCGGGAAGGACATGTCAATAGCCCCCTCCATTGAGAAACAAAATCGACGACGACTCGTGGAAGCACTCACAGTCTAGGAGATTTTGGATTCAACCTTCTAAAAGTATTTTCCTCATGTCTGGAGAACAATTAAAAATCTTCAGATTGTCGAAATTTACCTTGCACACTTCATTACGAGTTTTTGTGTCCAATAACACTGCCGTGTTGAATTTCACTTGGGTAGCTATGAACGGTCCTGTCCACAAATAAAACAACTTGGAAATAGTTCGGTTAACAGCTGAACTTGGACGATGACTCCTTAGCAGCACCAGGTCATCCTCCTTCAACTGCAAACATGGCACTTCTGCTTCAGTTTCCGGCTCTTCACAGCATATCGTTCCCTTAACTGCACTTGAACAACATTATTCTGCCAGTCTTTCTCCCCATCTTCGGATTCGGGCTGGAAATTTAGTACATTCTTGGATCGAACTGCACGTACAAAAACAATTTGTAATTGTTATCAACCAATGAGGCAATGTTGAAGAGCATTTTGAACAATATCATTTAGACACACTGGCAATACACGTGAAGAAAACGTAAGAATTTCTGCAACTCAACTGGATAAAATCTTTGAATCACTGGAACGTCACTGGACAGACGAATGTCACAAACTAAGCCATTTTCCGTGCCAGATCTCTCTGAAAACACCTTACTATGTGCAATAAATATCTCGAACAATTCGGCTTTTTGTTCCTTATCCAATAATTCACTGGAGTCAATCTTCTCCCTTATATCCTCTAGCGGTGTAGCCCATTTATCGTAGCTAGCTTCAATCCTCCGGACGCTCATTTGCTTATCAACGGAATCATCATCATCTAGCTTTTGCTCAATTGGCTCTCCATCCACCATTAGATACAACTTCTTATGCTTGAGATTGATCTCTGCTTCATATTTCTGCAGGAACGAATAACCCAATAATAAGTCTGAAGGCAAATCCTTCACAACAAAAATTTCAAAAGGTATGGTGCTCTCAGCAATTTCCAGCACGATTCTGCGCTTTCCCACAACTCGAGTTCGACTTTTTCCAGCGAAATCAATAAGTCGCACCTCGGGAGTAGCTTGTAACATGACCCCTGGCAAATTTTGCTTTATTTTCTTCCAAATCTCGAGACTCAGAACAGATATTTCAGCTGCAGTGTCCACTATACAAGTTATATCAACATTTGCTACACGTGCCTTGAACTCAGGCGCTCTTCCAAAGTTTTTAGACTGACTAGCCTGACACAAATTGTAAAGAAACTCACTCTCTTCATGATTAATAACAAACACCAGCTTCAGATCATTACTTACAGACTGGGAATTATTTTCTGCAGCCCCCAGTTCTATCCGAGACCGCCCGACATCAGAAGGGGACGTTTCTATGCCAGGCGTGGGGTAAAATCCCGCACCTGGTCGAGATTTGCTCCATTCTCCCAGCAAAAATTTCTGGTCAGCTCAACGCTCTGTTGCTGCTCGTTACTAGGGTACGACACTGCAGCATCTGTTTGTAAGCCACTGCTCGCCGCTTGGAATCGTGGAGAGCTACGACCTTCCCTCAAAGGTTCACTGTGTTCCGGTGAAGATACACGGTTCTCATTTCGTGGTCTCTCACAAGGTTCGTATCTGGGAGCAGCATACTCACGTCTCTGCCTATTTTGGCTTTGTTGACGATAACGATTGCCGTTTCTATATGGACCTGCAGGGCGATTTTCACGGTAATTATTCTGCCTCTGGACCATGCGAACCCTCGGGTTTCTGTTTGCCGAGTTGCCTGGAATATATCTGTTGTTCTGGTGAGTAGGATTCTCCTTCCTCCACTCAGTTCGCCAAGCATCCTGCTCTTCCGCTTGCTCGTATCTCTTAACAAAATCTGCAAGCAAATCAACAGTTACGGGAGCGTGGGCCATACACAATTGCTTCACTCTATAAGGCAATTGGCCGATTATGAGGTTTACCACCTCCTGCTCTGTGTAGTGGCTACTCAGGTTTCTGTAAGCAGAGTATACAGACCAAACATATTCTTCCAAACTATTGTCATTGTTTTTATTGTACCGTTTGGCCCTAACAGATGCCAACTCCCTTTCTTTTGCCTCTGAAGACGCAAAACGCCTCTTAAACGCCCTACGGAAATCTGAATATGTGTGGAAATCATTCTTATGAGAGTAGAACCAATGATAAGCCATGCCCGTTAGCAAACGAGGAATAATCTCCAGCCTGTATCTATGCGGGATCTGAAGGATCTCAAGGTTGGTATCTAATTCTTTGAGATAAATCTCAGCCGAAGTGGCTATAATATTTCCGTCGAATTTCCGCATGGAATTCAGGTCAGCCATCCGGGGAGTCATCCCACCACGCGTAGCATTGGTTCGAGATTTTCTTTCTTTTCTCTTTTCCGATAAAGTCGACTCGCTGCCTGAAGAACTGGAAACGATCTCTCTGTGGCGTCTTTTTTTAAATGTGTACGGTTTCGTTGTCCCGAAGAGACCTCAGAACGACTAGGAGACAGTAACCTTCGAAAAGGCGCGCCCAGCTGGTCCACCCGCGGTAACTCTAGTTCACCGGAGAGTGGCAACTTGCTTAAAGTGGTTGAAATTTGAGCCACTTCGTCACAAAGATTACGCATGTCTGAAGAAAGCTTCCCTTGTTTGGATTCCATATCATTTTTCCACTCTTCAGCATTCTCTCTAGGACCCTCTGTGCCTTTAAGTTTTTCCGCCACAGTCTCTTCAACTCGCAAATTCAGGTTTTCTCTAAGCTGATATGCCATATTGGTCACCTGGTTGTCCAACTCTCTGGACATTTCTTCTCTGAAACCGCTCTGCGTTTCACTGATTTCCTTTCGGAACTCCTCCTTGGTCTGCTCAGCTTCTTCCCTCAACAGAACAACTGTTTCATCGAGTTTAGATTCCAGCTGCTGAGAATTTGACTGACATGCTTGACGTAAGCTCATCATCTCAATTTCAAGGCTTTCCTTCAATTTCTGCTGTCCCTCAGACATTTGCAGAGTCAGTTGTTCGATCCTCCGTCCCATCTCTGAATTGGACGCAGCGACTTGTGAACAACTATGGGCCAGTTTCTCCTCCATCCTTGCTTCTAGCCGGCACTCAAGAGTTCTACTACTTTCTTCTAGTCTTAGTTGTAAACTGTGCTCCAAAATATTCATATTTTCCTGAAGTTCATCCTCTAACCTCCTCGAGTTCTCATGTAACTTAGCCTCCAAGCTATCAGAATGTTCCCGCATTCTAGATTCTAGATTATTAGCATTTTCCGTAATCTTTTCCTGGATTCTAAGTTCTAGATTACTAGAATTTTCAGTAATTCTTTCCTGTATTCTAAGTTCTAGATTACTAGTATTTTCAGTAATCCTTTCCTGGATTCTAAGTTCTAGATTACTAGTATTTTCAGTGATCCTTTCCTGGATTCTAAGTTCTAGATTACTAGAATTTTCTGCCATTTTAGCTTCCAGATTGCTGGAATTTGCCTCCAGCATTCGCTGCAATGACGCGAGCAAATCAGTAGTAACAGGAACAACAGGAACTGCAAGTTTTTCTTTGCATGCGAGACATGTTAATTCACAAGGAGAATTACTTTCCTTTTGTGACTTTAGCTTTGCACAATTTAAATGAAAAGTATTGTGACACTCAGTGCAAACAAACGTATCATCAAGCCTTGATGTAGTCTCACAGCAAAACACATGAACTGTGCTTTCGTCAACATTTAACGCTTTGCTTCCACTTCTTAACATTTTCTTTTCCATTGTTGCGCATCAAAAGTTCTGAGTCAACTGCAAATCTGAAACACGTTTCCAAAGATTAACGTAGCTAATACACAATGTGTTCGTGGCCCCACGTTCTGTGCGCCAAATTATTGACCCGGTCGTGCCAGGTTCAACTATAGGATATTAATAACCATAAGAATAGATTTATCTCAATACAAATTGAGAATGAGTAACATGAGACTGTATATCGGTATACACGTGATACCTCCCAGGGCACGGGAAAACATTAAGATTTGCAGCAAATAGACAGAAAAACACAGAACTTACGTTTTAACATATGAATTCAAAATCCATATATCTTGATTATGCAATTTAAAAGGAACCAAAGTTGTACATCATAACGAACTCGCAAATAAAAATCACAGTAACAGTACAATCTTTCTGTCATGCACTTCCATTAATCTCGTAACTTCTATTCCAAAATTCATATCTATCAGGCGGAATGATGTACTTCAGCAGACTGTTCATACGTCCGGGAAGAAAATGTCATCCAGAAGACTCCACCAGACTAGAAGGACACGATGCGACGCGACATGTGCACCTTGTCATGTCACTTCGAAACGTCACATATACTTTTGAGTGTTTGTTTCCAAGTTACAAGCTTCGCTTCTCGCTTTGATCTGGAAGCTCCCTAAACTCGTACAGGATTCGAACACAGAATCTCCAGTCGTAGAGCACGGAGACAAGTGTTCATACTTCTAAAAGCTAACTGCTTGATCTGAGTCCTTAACTTCAATGTAGTTCTTTTTCTAACGACCGTGTTTGGGTTTGCGATCCACCTCTGCGACCACTGCGCCGTGCATGTTTTTTTTCGCTACGTTGCCACACTTTTTGACGTCTTCACTTCCCGTCCTCTATGCTTAAAGTGTTAATTGAAAAGTTGAGAAGCTCCACACCTGACAACGTCGTGGGGAAACACAAGCACGCTCCTCTCTTGCAGAAAACGGTCACGGCGACTTGATAAGCTACCTGCTATCACGTTCATCTATCTCTTCATTGCGTATCAGCTTCACAAAGCAGGAAACACATCATTTCCTATGTTGAACTTGAAACAATTCCATTTAACCCTCGGATGCACGTCACTTTTTTTTTACAACTTTACATATGTGGGGTCAATTTGACCCCAATGCAATTATGCATTGAAATAAGTACGACAGAGTAAATAGTTCAGCTAATATGGTTTATTGATCAATTATTTATCTGAATATAACATAGGTAACACTTAGCCTTTTATTATTATTATTATTATTATTTAAGCCCCCCCCCAAAAATAACAATGTATTGACAATTCACTGTTCTACATATTAATGGTAGTTACATTTCGCTCACAATTATCAGAACTTCAGTTGACCTGAGAAACAGTATTTTAGAGATAACACAGTACTAAATATTATTTTATCTAGAACAAATAAATTAAAAAAAATAAAAAAAATAATAATAAAAAAGAATGCGCCGGCCTCTCATGGCAATTAAATACACCTCACTCGCATTCTGAGCACACCACAGTCACACTGCTGTGGACCTGCACACAGGTTTCCTACATCTTCGGCAACGTTCCGTCGTCTTCCTGTCTTCTTTTCTTGTGCAGACCTGGCATCTTACTCTTATCTTTGAAGATCTATCCTCCAGTCTCTGTGCCTGCCTTACTACGCCGTAAAGTTTCATTGCCTCGGGTACTGGTTTCTTCAGGTACAAGCTTTGGCACCTCACCCGCATGTGAGGAAAAATCAACTCATTCGCAAACTCGATAAGGAACATACGGCGTCTGTGACTGACGCCTGATTGGTAATCAGAATGCTGTGACAAGTAGCATGTGTATGCATTGAGAACGTCTACATTTATTACATTATAGAACCGGGCCATTGGCCATCGAAGAGTCTTGTTCTGCAGGTGTACGTTTCCACCAGTTTGTCCATGGCGCACACTCCACTCTTTGTTTGGTTGTAAAACTTTATGATTTCTGGCTTCTTCTTAGAATCATCATCATCATCAATGTGTATGTCATGATGCATGGTGCTGAGTAGAATGACATTCTTGTTTTTCTTCGGCACGTAGCTTACCAGGATCTCATTTTCATGGAAGCCGAATTGTGATGTGCAAGGCTGTCTTGTCTTGATATTGGTAAGTGCAGGTGGGATTTCACGCTTGTTTTTCTTTACTGTTCCGACAATGGTTACATTTTGTAACAGGAGATCGTTAGCCAAGTCATGACTAGTGAAGAATTGGTCAGTTGTGATATTTCTTCCAGAGTTCCGCAGTGTGTAGCACAGTTTCTTCACGACGTTGCTGACGAGGTTCTTTGAACTGGCTCTCCTGGCTGTCGTCCCAAGTAGATTAGACCGTCTTTGGCGTAAAATTTATGAGCATCGCACAACCAGAAGATCTTGATGCCGTATGTGGCCGGTTTACTTGGTATGTATTGCACGAACTTGCATCTCCCACGGAAAGGCACTAACTGTCAATCAGTCGTAAGAAAGGTACCATGATTCTGCGACAGTTTTTGATAAAAAGTGTCCAGATATATCGAAATGCAGCCATGTGATCAGTCTCCAGACGTGCAGCGCCAGTATGTGTCATCAGATCAGAGCAGTCTTCTGATGTCATCGAAACGATTTACTCCAAAGGTTGCTTTGTACTTCGGGTTGGGGAATTAATTGAGAAAAAGCTCACGAACAGGAACATCCCAACTTTTGTCAGTTGGCCTCGATACGCGCCAAATACATCTGCGCATGCGCACTTTGCAGTGAGTCATGGCAAGGTGGGTGGTTGAACTTGAGATGATTTAGTTAGTTTTGGCCATAATTGATCATAATATGCAGGATCAATTTCCCTTTATGAATGTGTTCCTGCTGTTTTCAGGCTGGGGTCAAAATGACCCCACACATGGAAAGGAGGGGTATTGTTAAGAAAACGTTAAAAACATAATTTAAAATAAATTGTAAGAAATGTATTTATATATGTTCCTATTGCTGAAGTAGCATGGTAAGATGTCACAGAAAATCAGAATTATTTATTTAGATTTTATTATAATACCAGGAAATAAACAGACAGTGGGGTCAAAATGACCCCACACATGCATCCGAGAGTTAAGTTACATTCTGTGTCCTGCTCTTGTTGCCGTGTTGTTTATGTGCGCGTATTCAAGAGAAAATGTAAATAGATAACAAATTCTTACACAGGGATATTCGAATTATTATATGCGTATCATCCTTAATGCATTTTCCTACTTATGTAAAACAAAGGACAATGAAATCAGGGTATCTTTGCTAATGTTCCCCAACAGAAAACTTTGGGGAAGGGGGAAAACGTCGAGTAGAAAACATTGATTTTATTCCTTTATGATAAATAATGCCTGGAAACGACATATACAAACCATCTACGATCATAAAGAAAATATTAATTCCATTAATTTTGAAATGACAAGGTAAAATATAAACAATATATATACTCTTCCCGTTTCTAAACGTGAATAATATGTAGCTGTATATTTTATTGAAATTAAAACAAATTATGTAATAAAGTAAAGGGTCAAAATAAAATTTAGGTTTAGTAAAAGGAAGCGTGTTCATTTCATGTGGCTTTATTAAGACGACATTTACAAAGTTACACAAGCAAATGTACTTAGAGGAACACCGAAACCCTAAGCAGAGATTATGCCATTATAATCTGAGTGGGCAAGTGCTACAAAAGGTAATGTTCTTCCTTGTGCTTTTACGGTGCTATCTTTCAAGCAGAAGATATGGCTCCACACAATCTCGATCTCGGACATACTGTGGGTGATATTATCAACAGCACGCTCTGGTGAAGGGTAGTAAAAAAGGAAAGCTAAGTAAGTAGTTCCACTTTCCCTTAAAACGAATGCAAATGAACGGTGGAGGCACGTAGTTGTTCGAAACGCACTTTAATCTGAAGGTCCAGTTCCGATTAGCCTAAGTGTGCATCAAGTGGACTTAAAACACAAAATTAATCAATCAATGCGTATATGTACTCATTCAGTAAAGTAGTCGGACCCTGAGGCCGAGTGGTTATTACATCGAGCTGCGATGACAAGGGTCCCGGGTTCGAATCCCGCGCGGACTTGGTTGTTTATGAATGTCCATTCATCAATTTCATCATCTCATCACTCATTCCCATCTTTGCAAATTAGCCGAGAGCCAAAAAACATGAAGTAAAATAACTAAATCAATCAATCATTCAGTAAATTCGACTCTATTGCAGCTACCGGCCTCTATGGCGGAGTGCTTAGCACATCGTGCTACGTCACCAGGGGCCCGGGTTCGAATCCCGCCTGAGCATGGATGTTTGTGAGTGCCCATTCACCAATTTCATCATATCATCATCATCCCCGTTGTTGAAAATTATCCAAAGGTGACACACAAAGGGAGTAAGATAAAGTAAATCAATCCGTCAATCTATTGCAGCTGACCTTCGTGGCGGAAAGGTTAGCACAGCGCATTACGACGCTACTTCGGTGTTCCTTTGTGGATGCTCTTCATCAATTTCATCGTATCATTACTCATCCCCATAGTTCCGACTAGCCAAAAGGGGAATAAAACCGACGCTACATAATAATAATCTAATCAAATCAACTGTATTGTATTCATTATTTATACCTTGCGGCCTCCAGGAAGGAGTTTCTACGAAGCCAGAAGCCCTAATTTAGAATCCCGAGTAAGGCATGGATATGCCATTGTGTTCGTTTTACCATTTATTTCTGCATTCCATCATTAACGCTCATTAACGATTAACTGAAGAAAAGCGACTCACATTAACGTTAATAGGCTATACGTTGAATTTTTCTGTCGCTTCATTAATGGGGATCATTTCACTATCCTAGGGGAAAATGTTAGTTGAGCAACGTAAGGAATATTTGCATTCGAGGCAATGAAAGGCATGGGAAGGGGGATTACTAAATTCAAAATACCATCTTTCGAAGCGTCACATATATTTGATGCATTTATGCTACACTAAGAGCATTTTATTGTTAGTTCATTTAGTTTATTTAACGTCGCATTTCTACCATTTCTGGCTGATTGCGAGGATGCAAATCAATGTTAGAAATGGAGAAGTGACAATCACAAACATATAACGCAAACCCCACAGAGGATTATACTGACTGTGAATGCATGCGGAAGTACCTCGCTCTTCTGCAAAATGTAGTCGAGGCTGATCTAAGTGGAAGAGAGATTGGCATTGTGATGTATTCGGAAAGGGTTGCTTCTTACACCCCTTCAACATATTACTGGATTATAATTGTCAGATATACAATGTTACAAAGTAACAAACCGTTTCTCGGGAACTGTAATACATATCAAGAGACCGCCGCTAAGGATCGCATGATCATAAAAATACGCTGACAGCACTAAAAGTAACAATTTTCAGAAAAGAAGTTTTTTCGATGGTTGTATGAATATGTATGGCTGTTGGCAGTGGCTGAAAACAAAAATAAATTATTTAAATTTTTCCTTCCGAATTTTTATGCGCTGTTTTATGTGCATGCATTACATTTCAAGCTCTTCTTGGTGATTTTTTCTATCGCCTTGAATTTCTTTGGCCGTTATATCTTTGTATCGATGTCACGGACCCAAACAGAACAGGTGACGTCACAGAAAGCACAGTAGTGCGTCCCAAATGGCGCAACTTTAGCGTAATACGTCATCATATTATGCCCCGCTCAGTGTTCTGTTTTCTAGCCTATAGCTACGCCGAACAACCGATTGGGAATTTTAGGTTGAAAATTAAAACCTTAACCTCCAAAAGTATCATATTAATATGAAAGATTGATCTTAGAACATGAAACAAACTCTTCAACAAAGTTTTAAGATATATAATAGTAGTTATAAAAACCTACCGAATAAATTATATTCTTACACCTACATGCATATTTTGAAACACATATTTTTAAAGAAAGAAATTACGGCTTTTCAACAACACTTTTAATGTCAGTTAAAATATATTCATATTTTCAATCACTGATTGACGCATAGTCGTAACGTATTTTCCTGAGAAATATGGTGTGAAAAGATGAATTCCCCCACTTCTAAAAGTTCGACTCTGTTGTTGAGTGCGTTGGGTGATCGTACACTCCGGGTTCGAGTCCCGTCGGGCTGGATGAGGCTCTTTTGTGAGTGTCTCTTCATCCATTTAAAATAATCAGGATTCATCGTCGTGAATTGCCAACAGTGGAAGAAAAGCGACGTAAAATAAATAATAAATATCAAATACAAATAACTTCTAAAAGACACTGGCCTGGCACACGACAAAGCTTCGTACTGTCCATAACTGCACAAAGTAACCTAACAGTCCATCTCCCCCCCCCCCCACGTCCCTTTTCAACAGGGAATCATTTCGTGGGCTTATAACTGAACAAAATATAAGACATAAAAAAGAACAAAGTAGGTTTCAGCGTGACCAGTGGCATAGCAGCAGCTCCCTCAATGCAGGGAAGGGGGAAGCTAGGGACCTATCTATGCAGTAAAGGTACAGCTGTTCCCTGAGCATTGCGCCATGACTGAATTTCATGGGAGTGTGGACTGTGGAGTTATAGGGCATAATATGACCTGATTACTGCAACAATTCTATGCTGTGTCTCTTCACCCGAAAAATATACGCAATGTTTGGTATAGGTGACTTTGCACTCACCGCACTGCGAGAGGAGGGGGTCCAAGCCTCAAGACTCCATTCCAAGACCCGAAAGTGAAGGATAGAAAATAATTGTGATGATAAATTGAATTCTTCAAGTTTCTCCGATTTGAAACACAATTTAGTAAATAGTTTTGAATTTTGCGTACGTGTTATGTGTGCCCATATTTCTATTATTCATTTAAATTATTAAACTAATTAGTATGTTAATATCTGCTATTTATATATCAAGTTAAAACATCATGACACTTTGCTGAATGAATTGAAAGGTGCTTAGACTTAAAATGTGCTAAGGTGACAGAGAACAGGCGATTGGTTCAAAAGCCGTTAACATGTGCTGTTAACGAACAGCGATATCTCTTTATATCTAATCATCACGATCCCTCGCACAAACACTGCGTCATAAATGAAACAATAAAGAAAGATTCTGCCGAACTACTGTCGTATTAGAAATTATGGCTACTCGAGTTTGCACTAGAATTAAAAGCTAACCAGTTAACTTATTGAATTCTGAGTTAAGCTGTAATAACTAATTTTCTTTCAAGTATGCTCTCAATTTTTTATCGTCGTGAGAAAAAAAAATCCGCTTTTTTGGTGTTTTTCAAATTACGCTCTCTTTGAGATTCTGTAATTAAAAAACTTGTGGTCCAATCGTGACGAAATTTAAATAGGTAGCTCTACTGGTTAATTTTTTAATTGGAGTTCAAACTCGAGTCTCCATAATGTTTAATCCGACTGGAGACAATCATTCGCTTTCAGGTCATATGCTCTGAAATATTACCAACACAGATAAAACAGGAATGGCATAGTCTCCCTCCTTTCCGTACTTTCAAGCGGCAACCCTGGAATCAGCCACGAACGGCGTCACCAACCCCCTCCCCTCCCTTGACGTCCCCTCGCACTCAAGCAAGAAGCACAGCGTCGGAGATCCAATTGCTTACATGGGCCAGTCTTGAGGGTCTCAAACAATTACCAAAATTCTGCTTTGAAAGATTGCGTTAATACTTTTTCACAATTTTCCGTGGTGTAACTAAATCTAAAGAATAAACGCGATAATATGGAGTCATGGTTATCGTGTTTGTACCTTCATCATTTTATCATTCCACCTCATTGTCTCGATTCATCCACGAAATAGACCAGCGACGTAAAATAAACAAAATAGAAATAGCTATGTAGGGAACATTTTAATTGAATAGGTCGCCAATTCTTTCAAAATAATGTGACGTGTAGAAACGTTTATATTACAATCGAAGCAAGCAAGAAATATTTTTTGCAAAATTGAGGGAAAACCCGACAATTTTGACCAAATATTTAGTCTAAAATTTCATACTAAAGTAAAGAGTTGTTAACCGTAAATGGCTGCTGGGATGTCAGAATGTAATGTTGATTTATTTGGTAGAGGCAGAAAGTGCCTCGTCTGACCACCCACTTCCCCCAGGTACAAAGTGTTCCTGTATAAAATCAGTAGGTCTAATAGTCCTTGCATTAATACTGGCCATGGTTTGATTGCACATATTTTCAGACATCTGTATTTAAAATGATTTCGAATAGCGTTTAAGCATGATTATTCTTTTACATTTGTTAAACAAAGAAAACTGGTAAACATTGCTAACTGTTCGACCATTTCTTACATTAATAATACGCAAATCCGCGTAAGCGAGGAACTAAACGTACTTGCAATCACACGTGTAGGTACTTTAACTTTGTTTCGGGCGGGGTATAATACAAGGAAACTCAATAACATACATATACGTATTGCATTCTCCCTACCTTGTGTAGTGACGCATCCCTCTCCCCTCCGCCACGGCTAAAGGCGCCAGCAATCTTGCATCCTCTGCATTAAACACTTGTCGTAGCCAACATGAAGGATAGGCGAGGTGGCAACAACCGAAGATATTTGAATGTGAAAACAAGCACAAATGCAGAAGCAGTGCCCTCGTTATCAAAATAAAATTTTACTTCATGAAATCCACTTCAGAGTTATAGAGAGGTAGGAATGGACGATATCGGAAATTTGATATCGCGATATATTATCAAGAAAACATCATCACAGACGATACGATACTTTTACGTATAATGATAACGGATATATATCGATTTACTTTATTTTCGAAAATTGAGATAAAATTGATAACTAAAATTGATAAACGCTGTATGTGCCACAATACTTCAAACACAGTTTTCCACGTTAAACTGTGAAATGTGCCATGCTTTATATTGTGCTAAACGTGAAATGTGGCTGGTAGTTCTCTAAGTAGTTCAAAGGGCGTGTAAAGAGGTCACTAGTTTGCACGTTCTTACGGCTGATGTGCGGAACGATGCGATTTCACAACACTTTTCGCTTTTGACACTTACAACGTTCACCACTTTTAGTCCTTATATTGATAAATGAACACAGAAACATCCATGCCAAGGCTGCATTCGAAACTGGTACACCTAGTGTCGTAGCGCGATGTGCTAACCAGTCCTCCACGGGGGCCTGCCACGGCGATATATCGTTTTCACGATATATATTGCCAAATGTCGTGACGATATATCGCTGACACCATATATGTCGCCAAATATCGTGACGATATATCGCTGACACGATAGATGTTTTAAAATATATTGACGATATATTATGCAACACTAGTAAGAACTAACAACCTGGAAGTTAAATTGGAAGTTTAATTCGAAAATAAAAAAAAAAGGCAAGGAGAGGAGATTTAAAATTACAAACAGATTTCGTAGAGGATTCAAATGTTCGTGGGTAAGCGGAGATATGTGGCCCCCGGGAAAAGTGAGTTTACACTGGATATAAATCAAAATTTCTTAAAAATTCCTGAAAGAAATGGGCCGGAGGAAACAGGCCATCCCTTTGGGCGGTCGCAAATCCGTTAACCATTTTTCAAGACCAAACTTGAAACCAAAGCTGAAGAAAATAAAACTGTCAGTTTCTGGATCTTTCAAATCTCCATTGCCGAAGTTGAAATTAAAAGATTGTCGAAGGGAATGTGTTATAAGAACACTTCATGTTTTGAAACATAAAAATAAACAAAACAAATTTTGCACTTTCTTTTAGCGTATCGAACCTTACTCTTGGTTATTTGTTAGTTTGACTTTCGCAAGTAATCCTCTGCTCCAACACAACACACACGTACCTGGGGCCTCTCCGATGGTGTAGTGGCAACGTTGTCGATTTGCCAAGAGGTCCTGGCACATAGTGCATTGGTTCGGATCCCACTATAAACTGTAGGTCCCGTTCCGATTAGCCTATCTGTGCGTAAAGTGCACTTTATTAACAATTCAAATCAACCACACATGCATATATACACATTTTTGTGTGAAGTTAGGTAGAAGTGGTAGAAATAGTATAAACATACGTTTAAACGTTTTGGTATTATATTATCAAAGCTCAAATATTGTCATCCCCTCCAATAATTCCCATCAAGCATCGTGTTACAACCCTGGACACCCCTGCGTCCAGTTTGTTTCACGATTGAGTTAACTGAAAACCTTGTCCGGTCAACTTAAGTAGCTGTTTTGTAGGGATATGAGAAAACAAATGCAGAAGTTATTAACTTTGAGCATCTCAAGAATTCTCAGAATTCAAGATTAAAGAATTTTTACTTAGAAATGCAGAAAGTGATAGAAAACAATTTCTCACAATAACTTATTACATGTGTTTACAAATTATGTATCTCGGTCAATGGGACTTATGAGCGAAAAATATGTGCAACTTCCAGAAAAGATAATAATGATTTCAGATTTCCGCGCAACATGCAACACAGTGGCGACAAGCGATAAAATAGTGAAAATATACACATTTTTGTAGTAGTGTAAACTTGTTGTTTCAAAATAATACTTTGTAGGTATCGTCTTTTATCCTCTTTTCTTATCAATTAAATATCAGTTTTTGACATATTTTGACAATCTTTTGTCGATGTTTTAGCGTTTAGCGATGTTTTAGTACAATTTTCAATTTTCCTCTTCTTTTCCCACCTCGTACTTGTAGGTATATCACGATCTTACGTGATACAACTTAACCTATTCATTTTTTTTATTACGTGCTAAACTACAAGAGAGCCTCTACGTGCTTTGAGCTACTTTAGAGTAGACCTAAAAAGAGAGTTCACCAACCGAAAGTGGGGTTCGGTGGGGCTCGCCTTAATGGTTTGCTCTTGTAAGGCATAAGCCCCATTTTCTCGCAGTGTTGCCAACACCTTACTAAAATAAACCCTTGGTGTAAACTTATTGTTTTCAAAATAATACTTTGTAGGAATCCTTTTTTTATCAATTGAATATCAGTTTTTGACATATTTTTTGACAATTTTTTGTAGATGTTTTAGCGTTTAGCGATGTTTTAGTACAATTTTCAATGCACCTCTTTTATTTCCCACCTCGTACTTGTAGGTATATCACGATATTACGTGACCTATCCTTTTTTTCTTACGATTTTTTTACGATCTTCAGTGATATAACTTAACCGATCATTTTTTTTGTTTGCGCACCGAACTAACTTACATTATATTTTATATAACCTAAAATGTGTTGATTTTTTTTTAGTATGTGGCAATTTTTTTAGGAATTTTAAAACTGTTCCGTGACCCTCTCGTTCTTCACGTCATGGACCAGGATGACGCTGCATAGAGTATCGGCAGGCAAGGCATCGTGGAACTCGCAGACGACCTTGATGTTGGTGCGATCGTTGACCACGACCTGTTTCCGTTTCGTCGTGTTGATGACGAACATCGGCCTGTGGGTTTTGAATTCGCTGGGCGTGTAGTACATGTCCACGTTTCCCTCGGTCACGCGCTTGTAAGCAGAGTGCGCTTCGTAAAGTTTGAGGTAATCATTTTTGGTCATGTCGAGTTTGTAATTTTCGCGCGGGAACACTTCGTTCCTACCATTCTTGAGATAAACGTTCTTGATCTTGCAGTCGTCGAACTTGCTGGAATCTTTTTCCTGATTCTTGTCCCTCCCGGTCTGAAAGAGCACTACCACGAAATCTGGCATGTCGAACTGTATGGTGTTGAACTGCGTCGTCACGTCTAATTCCAGATGACTTCCTGACGCTAATTTTTGCACGCACTGGTAACCGTGAAAGTGAATGGGCACCTGTGGACTTTTCAAGATCTCCGCTTTGTACTTGAGGGCGTAGTTCGTCTCGTATTCCACCACCGGCATTCTCAACTCCATGCTCCGGATGACGCATTTCGCTGCTTCGGGTAAAGTGTTGGGCAGCGGCGTGATGCCGTCCGCGTTCAAGTTGCTGTATCGCATCAGTGCGTCGTTGTCGTTGGCCGCTCTTCGAAATGTGATTCTCAGTCCTCCCTTCCACATGATCTCCTTGTAGTCCGAGAAGAATCCCGGAAGTTGAGGCATGGGAAAGAGGACCGTGTGACTTCTCGTCGATATTTTCGTCCCCGCTTCGAATCCTCCCGCCTGATAGTATGCTGCGTCCGTTTTGGATAATTTAAATGTTCCCACTGCCGTCGACGTGATGCCTGGATAATCGATTCTGTCGATGACGGTGTTGTGTTTCCTCACCTCCACCTGCGAGAACAGGTGAGGCACGAAGTTGTCCACGAGTTTCAAATTTGCTGCTGCGGGGAACGCGTCTCCGCTTTCTTTCTTCACCACGTCGAATTGAAGGTAAAGGTCCGCTCTGTGAGGATAAACGAACCCATCGCCTACGTCCACGTCGTATTCGATCTCCCGGTTTCCTTCGTTCAAATTTGCGAACGTGCGACGGTTCCGAGGGAAAGATTGCAATTCGTAACTTTCGATTTGCTCCATTTTTTTTCACTATGTTTTATGTATTATACGTTGATCTCCAGGACGGCCGTGGTCGTGGCACCTGCAAAATCCACCAGGTCGCCTTTTTCGTTCGTCACCACCAACTCTATGTTGTCTATGTGGTTGCGACATACTGGAAAATAGATCGGCGAAGAAGGTGTGTAGATGATCGGTTCCATGAATTCGGAACTGGGTTTGAAAGTGGCGATGATTCCCGTCTGCTTGTGACTTCCTAACAATCCGTCGGATTTCGTGATCATGCCTTCCGCTATGTTGCAGTGATCGTTCAGAGTTTCGATGGCTAGAAATTTAGGAATGTTTGCTCCCGTGTGCTTGATGCCAGCTTCGAGTTTTGGGTGTTTGTTCTCGAAACCTAAAAGTTCTCCTATGGCGCCCAGGTCCACGGTCTCCGTCGCGGACACGATTTCCACTGTGTGCGTGACCGAATTTTGAGAAAGGTACGTGCCTTTGGGTAATTGAGCTTGCAAAGTAGAAAGATTGTATTGGCCTGGCGTGAGGACGATATGTTCACTTCCGACGCTAATTTTGTTGTTGTGCTGCGTGACGTTAGGTATGAGGTACATGCTGTAGAATGCACGCAGAGCTATGGATTTAGGATAGACGATGTCGTCGTGCAGCGTGAGTTTCAAGATCGAAGATTCGCTCGTGAGATGGAACACGCCCATCGTGATGCTTTAGGTTCCACAATGCTTTCTGGAAATCTTCCACCGATGGCTTATTTATTTTAGAGAGAAACGCGAGCATGGAGAGGCAGAGATGACCGCAGTTTACGTCTCCGAAATTTTGAATGCGTTCGTCGTTGTAGTAAATAGGTTTGTAAGTTTTCAGATAATGAACTAAATTTGTAGGTGGAACACCTCCGAAAGAATCGAAAACGAATGCTTTATCATCTTTGTGGTGACATATCCCATGCGTGCCTGGATTTTCTTGACTGTCCAAGTTGACTACGCCACATTCTCTTCTTTTCTCTTCTTTTAACGGTTGAAGGTAACGAATCGGACATGAAAACGCCTCTGAAGTGTTTGATTTGTAATGGTTTGATTAAAGATTCAATGTCTCGGTTGGTGAGTGCTGTTTCTTTTTTTAAAACTTCCTCGCGACCCCCTTCCCTTTCTTCTCCATGGCCAAATTGTGACGTTTCTGTTCTTCCAATTCCGCCTTGTTCTTTTTCGAGTCGATGACGGTTTTCGCGATGGCGGCGCTACCCCCAGCCAAACTTCCAACGGCACCCAAAGCCGCCAGGATGGCCGGGATGCTGAATATGAAATCTCCGATCTTTTGCTGTTTTCGCGAACGCTGCAACCTTCTCAATTGAGGTGTGCTGAGAAGTAATTTCATTCCGTGTCCTTTGGACAAGCAAGAACGTTTCTTCTCGCGTTGTTTCTTGGTGAGTAAGCCATCCAGGGCACCTAGATTTTTTAGATTGGAGTATGGTATTTGGTACACTACGCCCTTGGGTTTCATTTTTTTTTGATGCTATGTTCTCTGGGAAAGAGAACAATTTTTTTCCGTTAGGTTTACCGGTATGTGTTATTTATATCGTCTCACTCTTCACAACTGAGAATAGGTGGCGGTGTGTTATTTATATATATGTATTCTGGGAAAGATAAAAGTTTTTGCTTCGCCTAATGCTATCATGTGTTTTACAAGATCGTCAGTTTCAGTGTTCGACGCGTACCAGTCTTCGGTAAATCTTCTTCTCACATGCCTCCACTCCTGCAGCTCGTCTAACCTATCGTCATTTTTTTTGTCTGCAATTCGAAAGAGAGTCTCGGGATCGCAACATTTTTTCATTTCGCTTATTTCTCGGAAGTGATCCATTAAAATCATTTTGCACGGTGAACGAAATTCTGGCGTTACTTTACACAAGTCTATGGTTTAGTTACATCCCCGTCGAACGTAAACGTAAATATTTTGTGCAACACTTCGGGAGGAAGTTGAGTTATACAAGTTGTCATTTTTTCATGGTATGTTATTTTATATATATATTCCGGGGGTGGGTGTCTGTGATTAAACAAATTCTATTACGTGCTTTGTTTTCTTACCAATAAGTTCCTTTGTCCCCTTGTACACGATTCGAGTTTTGTTCTCGATTAAAATAGGTAGCTTCTCGTCGGATAACATGTTAGCGTATCGATCTGGTAAAAAAAGACTGTATTGTCCGTTGAGCAACAGACGCACCTTGGGACCATACTGGGTAGAAACAATTGAACCGGAAGTTATCGTGTAAGGTTTTTCCACTTCCAATTCCTGAATTTTTACATATTCGACTGACAAATTTAGCATTTGTTTTAATGCTTGGAGGTCAGTCATATCGAAGAGAAAATTTCAGGATGTGCGTGTTATAGAAATTAAATTTTTTTCACAATGTGTGTTATTTATATATACTGAAGATTTTTTTTCACGATGTGTGTTATTTATATATCAAGTTTTTTTGAGACGTATATATTATTATTTTTTATTTTCACAGAGGAAGAAAGTTCGGGCTTCGGAAAACGCGATGATGTGAGCGATAATTTCTTCGGTCCCTGTTTAGACTTGCGCCAATCATCCGTGTATCGTCTTCTCCCCTGCCTCGCCTCGTGAAGTTCGTCCATCCTATCGTTTAATTTTTCCCCTGCAGCTGAAAGAAGAGTGTCGAGATCACCGCACCTCATGCCACTGATCTCCCGAAAATAATCCTTGACAACCATTTCACAAGGGATACGAAATTCCGGCGTTGTTCTTGCTATGTTTAAAAGTTTCCCTACATCTCCCTTTAAAGCGTGTTTGAATATGATGCATAGCAGATCGGGCGCTAAGTTGGTTATACAAGACATGTTGTTATTATTTTTTTTACTGTATGTTATTTATTTATATACCCCACCCAAATTTTTGTTTCGTGTTCATGGCGATGGTGGTGCCCAATGCTGCAACTTTTTCTCCCAAAGAAGCGTCTCTGCTGACGAATCTTTCGAAAGCGGCATGTTCCAATTTCTTGTCTGCTTCGTGACGTGCATCCAGATCGGTGCGAGTGTTGTAAGCGATGTCGTGATCTTTGCATGTAGCGTCCAACGGATTCACACCCTTGTCTCCTCTCTCCAATTTTTTCTTGAGTTTGGTACCCGGTCCGCAGTACTGGCAGCCAGGTAAATGCATCTCGAAAGGTAACTTGTTGATGATGTCGTTCACGAGTCCCTTTCCTTCGGCCACGTTCCAGAATCTCGGAGGCAGCGTGTTGATAATTTTGATCAGGTAACCTATGCCCTTGTCGTCGTTCACGATGAAGTTGGAAAGTTTCGTGCTGATCATGTCCACGATGCCAACCTTCTCGTTGTAGAAATTACGATTGCCTACATTCTCTTCACCGGCTATCACTAACAATCGGTCGATGAGTTTCCTCACGTCGTCCACCCAAACGAATTATTTGGGTAACGTGTTGTAGCGTTTGACGCCGCTTCCACTTTTCACCTCGTTCCATATCGGTTTGATCAGATTCCTGTACTTCTCGCCGCTGCTCGATTTCACCCTATTCTGCGAGGCGTCGTTGTTCTGGTACAAGGCATCCGTCATGATTAGAATTTCCCTGTAACTCTGGTAATCTTCGTCGGTGTAATCTTTCGGCTGCTTTTTGGCAACGAGTTCCCACAGTCCCACCGTACCCGGATACCTGGTCCAACTATCCTTCTCGCCTAAATTAACTTTAATGTCGTTGCCTTCGAAGGTGACTTTCGATTTTCCAATCTTCCAAATCACACCCTCGTTGGTTTCCATGCTGGGATACAATCCGAACAGTTCATCCTTGTCGAACTTCCCCGTGCTCAGGTAGTCTAGTGCCAAAGGTCCCAACTCGATCTTATCCGATGACGACGTGCTACCTATGGCTTGACGTCGTGCCGGTACTTCCTTCAGTTCGAACGGCGTCGAAGGAATGCTCGAAATGGGCGTGGGTACAGTGTAACTTTTAGCTGCAAGTGGTACGAGTTCGTTGATCAAATTTTTATTTTGTTCTGTAAAAAAGGTAAAGTGTACCCTGTGCATAGCACCACGCCATGAAGGCGTATAGAGGGTGTGGGGGTAACGCCCCACAGTTTCTTGATCCGGTCGTGAGTGGGGGTGATGTGATCAGCATCACGCCCCTGACCGCCTTTACCCCCCAGGGTTTCCCCCAGGTACCCTTGTTATTCGACGCTGGGTAGGCGCCGGGGCCGCTTCCACCGTTAGAAAAGTTCCCGGATTTGAACCGGCCGGGGATCGAACCCGGGACCTTTAGCATGGTAGTCAGACGCGTTATTTTGTTTGTTTGTTTTGTTCCGTGACACTTTTAATTTCTTTACCTAGACCGCTGATGGCATCGATCACAGGTTGATCCTGACGCTTCTTCTCTTCGTAGAATCCGCGATTCTCGGATTTCCAACCTTTGAAGCGTTTCGCGAGGTAATCGCGAAGCTTGAGATTGTCCTCTTCTTGAAATTGACGTTTTGACATTTTTCTATATACGTCGAAACGTTTCTGAAACGTCGAATTCTCAGCCTATACGTTCGATTCTCGTAGTTTTCTTGCCGTCACCCGCTTGAGACTATCCACTTTTCTAACACTCACTCTTTTGTTATAATGGTTATTTTATATATGCTTGAGACGTTTGAAAAAAAGGACGTTTTTTTTTTCAAATTTTATTTTTTAGATACTCGACCGTTGATTTTTTTTTCTTCTCGTTGCAAATCTGAAATTTTCTTCTTGTTAGCCTCAGGGTGATTAATATACTCTGAGACGTCTAGATAAACGTTTATTTTATTCCTATACTTTCCATAGTTTGCTTTTCGACTCATGTCAATGGTCACGAATCCGAAATCACCTTGGTTCCAATAGTGGGAGCAGAATTTAGAAAATAGATTGTAATTCATGTCAGCCCCTACGTAATCATCATGTGCATGTTTTAAATTGGTTTGGTCTTGTCGAAACAAGCAAATAAAATTAGCATTATCGAGTAGCAATTGTTTCGGAACCTTGGAAAAAGTTTGTGCCAGGTAGAAACAATCTAATCCTTTGTGACGACCTTGAGTGAAAAAATTACGAATTTCGTTTTGATTTTCCAGGATCATGTCGTCGAACACCACAACGGAATTCTCGAGACAATCGTCTAGTGGAATGATTTCAGATGCGAAAGTTGCAATGCCCAGTCCCTCGTACAGTTTCATAAGTTGCTGGTATTTCGGTTGTTCGAGACTTTTCGAAAATACGTAGAGGTGTCTGTTTTCACAGTCTAACCAATTGGGTGCGAGGATAAAATTATCAATGAGCAGTGTCGTCTTTCCGCACCCTGAAGGTCCTACAATCAGACATCGTATGCTATCGGGGAGCAATTCGCCGTTCCTTTTTTTCGTTTGACTTTCCGAATCAGGTAAACGTTTCACAACATTCCACGTACTCATAGAATCACCTCGTTCGAATCGATCCAACTTGTTCCCGGAAGTCCCAGCCATTTCACCAAAAGTTTGTCACCTCTCATACGCAAAACTTTTTCGATAAGGTCGGGGTATTTAGTTTTAGAGAGTTCCTCCTCGTTGAAGCGCCCCAATAAAATTTCGTTGCGACTGTCCTTTATTATATACGTGTGACGGTTCCCGGGTAAAACTCGAACTACGGTAAAAAGTTCCGTGCTCCAGTTTCGTGTGAAACCCTTGTCGAACGTTCGCTTCAATTTACTGATCCTCACCTGGTCTCCAATTTTGTATTTAGGTCTTTTTGTCGTGGGTGTGTACTTTGGACAGTAAACGGTAGAAATTAAACGCTGCTCGTCGGACTTCGTAACGTCAGCTGGCTTCATGCCTATCGTTCTGTGCACCGTGCGATTATAGTCGTTAACGAGTTCCGGAAGAATGGTGACCCACTTGTAGCTTCCCTGAAGCGTAAAGCGTGACCACATGCGCGATTTCAGAGTCCGATTAAATCTTTCCACGATGCTTGCTTTGACGTCACTGAAGGTCGAGTAATGTTGAAAGTTGTGTTTCCGAATAAACTGCCTGAACGTGGCATTGTAGAATTCCTTCCCCTTGTCCGTGTGCAGAAATCGAGGTCATCTGCCGCTTTCGCGAAAAATTAATTTAAATGCTTCCGTGACGCATGTTCCCGTTTTGGCTTTCAAAGATACTGCCCATGCGAATTTCGAAAATGTGTCTATGACGGCGAGGAGGTACTTGTTGCTGTTGTTCAATTTATGTACATTTTTCAAATTGCCGCTACACATTTACACGAGGTCACTTTCCCAGAGGTCATCGATGCCCTTGGTTACCACCGCTAAACGTTCGTAGTTGCGGCGTGCAGGTTTATGCAATTCTTCGACGATGGCTTGCCTAGACATTTTTTTTAGAGATTGCGTTTGAAGAGAAGCACGAGCGTGATGGGATTCAAAAAGGGTGGCACCTCGCTTGTGTTTTGAATGATCAGCTTATCACCGGCACTCACGTCGAAAACGGAAAGATCTTCGTCTTCGTGTATTTCATATATGTTGTGCGTTTCGTTCCAACGTGCCAGAGGAATGTTTCCTGCTTTCTGGACACCACGATTCGATATCAACGTCATGGTGGGAACGCTAGCTTTTCTGCCGTGAGACCAGTACGAAAATTCGTTTATCTGAATCGTGCCATCGAGGAGAAACTTGTAATACGGATGATAAGGATGTAACATGTACAGTTTGTTACCTTCGACGAACGTGGAGATTCTCTGTTGATTGGGTACGCTGTTGATTTCGATGGCTTGAAAGGTGAACAATTTGGCGATTTTAGTATCGACGCTGAGCAGAATACTGTGAACGTGTGCAAGATTTTATTTTCAATGGGCAACAAATGCTCGACTATGGTATCCGTTATGGCAGAAAATGACGGTTTGATTTTCACTTCCACGTTCAACTGCTTGTAGTTTTCGTTCAGTTCTTGCAACTTGGCACCGAGAGAGGCCAGCGTCGATTCCTGCGTGGATTCCGACACTCCAACTTGATCTCTGATGTTGACGACAATGTTCTGAAGGTTCTCAACTTGATTCAATTTCGAGCTTTTCTCGGTAAGATCGTTCACGATGCTTCGCATCTCGGTAAACTGCTTGTGGAGATCCGTGACGCTCTGCGAAGTGGGCAAGGTCGACACCAGCGAATTAATTTCATCTCGAATCTGTTCCACGTTTGCTGTTTCCGTTTCTAGTCGTTTCAGCATTCGAGATATGTTACTTTCAAAGCGTGTAATTCTTTGGAAGTGGGGAGATTGGCCACCGTACTTTCGAGATCGCTCAATGAACTTTTGATGTCACTCGAATCGGATAATGCCGTCACCGCCGTTTTCAATTTTTCCAAATCTTCCTTCGAAGGCACGCTCGTGTGTAACGATTCCAAGTCACACTGTATGTTGTCGAGTACGTGATGAAAATGAGCAAGGTTCGATTCGACGTTCAAATTTTCTAAATATTCGATCTTCTGCTGAACCGTGCTTAACGCGTCTTGAATACTCGTCAACGCGCTTGCTTGAACGTGAATATTTTTAATTTCTTCGTTGATCAACTCCAAAGACGCCTGAAGCGTAGCGATGGTGGTTTGAATGTGTTCGAAATCTTGATAAGCCTCCAATTGAATTTTTATGTTCGCAACGCTTTTACTGATGACCTGCAGTTCGTCTGACGATGGTAGGTTTGTCATGGTATCTTCCAAAGTTTGTAACTTAGATTTAATTTCTTCCAACGTGCTGGTAAATTCTTCTTGTAATTTAGAAACGACGACATGCAAGAGTTCTACATCGATATCATTCACGACGGTTTGAAGTTCAGAGAAATTCTTTTCAATTGCGGAAGTTCGTTCTTCGATTTCGAGTTTCATTTTTTCCAAATCTTTTGATTGAAATTGCTGAAATTTGGTCAAATCATTTTGAAGCGAATCCACGCTCAACTGTATATTTTGAACGTTGTCGTAAGAAGGTACATCAACATAATTTTTTATGAGCGTTTTCAGTTCGGAATCGATTTTCAGAATAGGATCGAGACATTGCGTTTGGAGCGTAGCAATCTCCGACTCTTAACTTTTGTTTAAGGTCTCCTGCAAAGCGATCAAATACCTCCTCAACTTTTTAACTCGAACGTCCAGCATGAGAATCTCTTCTGCGTGGTCTACACGCTTGGTGTGGCCGAAAATGTCGTTAGGCATTATGGTTATTTATAAAAGGATAGGTGATTCGTAATTCTACGAAGAGAGGAATGAGTTTGTGGTAATCTCCGGGGAGTTGAACGTAAAGATAATCGCCTGCAGAAACATCGTATGCCATGTTAGAAAGTACCTTGTCGTGTTTCATTCGAAAAATGTTCTTGCCGGTAGAAATTTTGATTTCGCCTGCGTTCTCCGGGTTCACGGTGATCCGAAGTTTCCCGTCGATCGGAATTTCGTAGAAATTTAAATTGTTATTGAACACGTAAAAGGTTTTACCAACGTCCTCGTCCAATTTCGTCCAAATGCTGTTGAGGTGAATGATCAACAGGCCGTTGAGTTTGGATAACATGGAAGGTAGAAATTCATGATCTGTCGTCGTGCGGTGTACAGTCTCCATTGTTTGCTTTCGGAAACCAAAGAGATTCATTGTCCTTGCTATTTATTTATTGTGTATGTGAGACAGTTAAAGTTTTTTTTATTTTAGTTATAGTTATTTAAGTTGATTTTTTTTTCATTTGCATTGCGTACAATTTTTACTAATTTCTAAACGATAGTGTCCCCAAGGCAACGTGTGGATTCCACAAGACAAAATACATCTTTTATCGTCATGCGGATCTAATGTTACTTTCCTAACTTTGTTTGTTGTAATCACATGGTCTACACTTTGGATTCTTTGTTCTATACTTAGTATCGTCGATTGTGAGTAAAGGCAATCGATGTAATCGTGGAAGGTGAGTTTGTTCTCCACCGTATTCTTGCACACACCTTTTGCTTTCTTCGTGACGCTACTTTCTGTTCTCATGGCATACATTTTCGAACGCAAACCCGCGAACTCGACAATAATATCACCGTTACATTCATCTTTCAGTTTACCTAGGACTTTTTTGTTGAGGGAAGGAATCCCAAATCTGTTGGGTTGAGGATATGCAGAAGTATCGAAATACTCAAGCATGGAAGGATTTTTTATGTCTTCATAGAGGTTAGGTGTTTGTATGCTGTAAATGAAGCTGTCGGTGTCCGTGTACAAAAGTGATATCTTATCATTGAAGAAGGGTTTCATCACGTCATAATGAAATTCGAACATGTAAAGTTTCGACAAGTCGAGAACCGTTGCGCCAACGTAAATTGGTTTTCTGAATTTCATCAATTTTATATCTAGATTGAAAAGTGACAAATTCTCATTGTAAATTTTTCTCGACTTGAATCTAGGATCGGCCACCCACTTCATGCATTTATTTTTATCTGAAACCAATTTCACGTCTACATGATTCCGCACGTTTTCCATCGTCTTGCCATACACCGCGTTATTCATCAATTTAAAAAAATCTTTGTCTAAATCGGAAGTGGCAACTGTCCTATGTTGCGTGTTTGTTTCAATGTACGGTTTGAGCCACTCGGAATGTTTAAACCTGAGGACTCTTCTAATATTCGCTACCTTAGCACCCTTCCCGATCAAGAATCGGAGATTCGAGTAATGAACAACGTATCTCTTTTTCCCCTCTAGAGTCAATAAAAGCTTGCATTGATTAGAATGAGGCGAAGATTTGAACTCGGATGCCGGTGGTAAATCGCTGAACAGATCGTGTAAATGGTCGGGGAATTCGATATCCACCTCTGCGAAGAAGCCATACTCACTATCATCGAAATTTTCTATATCTATTGATGCCCATTCGAATCCCCCGTAAGGAAGTTTCTGTACCATGGCATGTCAGTAGAGATTATTAACGTCGGCGTAGAAGATGTAATTCGATGCTCGATTTGAATCATAATCTTCTTTCATGTGCACGTTGTTGACTTTTGCATATCTCTGTACACATTCTGCCATCCCGCCTCGAATCCCCCTCTCGATGAAAAGTAACATGTCCACGTCCGATATCAGTTCCAGCTTGACCTTTGTCTGGAATAACATTGCCGACCACGCTAATCCCGGTAGGCTGTAGAAATACGCTGGATCTAATTTATAAATATTCGTTGCCGTTTTCCTGAACGCTTGAAAAACATCCGCGAGTATCGTTACGTCTAATTTTAAGTAGGCATCGTGGTAGTCTCCGAGTGTCCTACATTCTAATTTCTCCCACATGAGTTGCGCGTGTTGGTATTCTTCGTCCGTAATTCCTTTCTCTCTGAGTCTGCTGTAAAATTCTCTTGGAAGTGGGAGAGCGTCGTCATTAAATTTAGAATTATCACTAACATACTCGTAAGGATAAATCCCTTTACGTCTAACGAGTTCTATGTCTACGTTGGGAAAACTAGCTTTTCTAATTTTGAATTGTTCGTATAAAAGTTTGCTGGGAAGAACGTCCAGGCTGGCAGAGAGAATTCTTTATGAATCCAGAAACCTCATCTCGATGGTATTTTTAGTCTCAGGAATCATAACTTTCTTACTTATAGAGATGTATCGTTCTTCGTTTTGAGCAAGAATATCTATTTTTTGAGTGTCGTATCCGAGTTTCCTAATTAAGGGATGAAAGTCGTAATTAGAACCATTGTGAAAGAATATGGGGACGAATTTTGGTTTTTGGATTTTGAGGTTGCATGCATTACAGATTCCGCTTATGAAGCGACCGTCCGTATGCGAATGGTGAAACACTTTACGATTGTCGTCTGTGAAGTGGTTATCACACACAGGACACTTGACAGTGTCATAGTAATTTTGAAGTTCGATAGCAGATAACGGAAGCATCGGTTTCGATGTTTGCAGCATGCATCCAATTCTCCCAACCTCGTCGATCATCTTTTCGAAGAAGCGTTCGATTGCATCGGGTCCTCGGTATACGTACGGTTGATCTATTTTATCCTGTCGCACGACAACGTAACTGTAAACTGTTTGGTTCGTGAAGCTGGTAAGGTGTGGTGGAAGAAACTTCGGGATCGGGATCGCAGTATGAGAGTGGTTTGAGGAACGCCTCGAAATCAGAAACGATGATGGCCGGATGTTCCAACAATGCCTTGTGCATTTTGAATTCTTCCACTTCGTTCTTTTCGGGAAACAACATATGAACCGGTCTGTTGTTGCCGCAATATATTTTATGTTGAACAAGTTTATCGATAGCAATCTGACGTCCGGTGTATTTTCGATAATCGACTTGTTTTATATCGTTGAATGTGGTTAGGCATCTCGGTCAAACTTCGATGTTGTTTGCATGGTTGGTTGATTGACTTCTGACCAAACGTGATAGTGAACGAATTAGCGTATAGTGATGAACATCCTCGTTGGAAATATGAAGAAGATTAATCACACGAGCATCGTCATCGTCGTCATCGCTTATCCTGACGGGATGCACGACATGTTTATCCAACGTATAGGAATACACGTTGATGATTAAGTGTTTTCCTTTTGCATCTCGTGCTCGTGTTTCGAATTTTGATATATCAGAAATGGTCACCGGGTATTCGATGCCAGCCATTGCATTTTCCAGTTCAGGTTCATGCTGCTTGTAATGAAAGAACCTGTTCTGGATGATTTGACAAATGAATCGGGTGAAGTTCCGCCAACACACACCAAAGAAAACATTTATCATCTATATTTTGAATGTTCAGCAGGGCTTTTTTATTTTTAATATCCATTGGAAGAGGAACTTAGCTGGATGCGCGAAGAGGCGAGAATCGGTTCACGTAAACAGTTAACGTGTGAGGACTACCACACAGAGAACATCCCGACCCTTTAGCCTCGAAATCGTCGTGTTTCTTAACCAGCTCATTTGAAAGATCAGAATAAAATTCGTCCAAATTATCGACGTCCGCCAAATGAAGAGCCTGGTTTTTTGTTCGATGATAAAAGACTCTTGTTGTACCATCGACTTTTTCGTATTCGGAAAATAGATCAACGTATACTTTTATGGAATTATTTTCCAATTTATTTTTTAGAATACTTATCAGGGATGTTTTCGTTTCACGCAAGAAACTAAGAATGTCGCAGCCTGGTTCCGAAGTAAAAGAGAAATCCTGAATATGACGGTTAAATGCAGATCTAATTGGTTTTCGTTCATCGGATAATTTAACTTGTTTGGAAGTGGAAGCTTCGGTTCCTGGATCATCGATTTTTCTTTTCAATGTTCCTTGTTCGGTCGTTGGTTTGCAAATTTTCAGGTGTTTACTTAAATTTGCAATGCTGATCATCTTTCCGCATCGAGCACAAGACTTAGAAGGTAACGAACGATTTAAACTCGAAGCTGTTTCGTTACATCTTGCCCTGTGTACCGATAAATTGTTCCTTGAGATTAGCTTCCCACAAGTAACACATTCAGTTTTATCATTTTTACGATTGAAACTGGTGGTGGATGCCATTGCTTTCTCCAAAATCACAGAAATCAAAAAGTCTAGTATATAGCGATACAATTTTCAGGTATGTTATTTATATAGAATTTCTTGGGTGTGAATACAAAACTCAAGAATTCAATCTACTGTGAATAGAATTTAGGTATGTTATTTATATAGAATTTCTTGGGCGCGAATACAAAACTCAAGAATTCAATCTACTGTGAATACAATTTTCAGGCATGTTATTTTAAATAGAATTTCTTGGGGTGATTACAAAACTCAAAAAATTCAATCTACTGTGAATAGAATTTCAGGTATGTTATTTATATAGAATTTCTGGGGGAATACAAAAATCAAAATTCAATCTACTGTGAATATAATTTCCAGGTATGTTATTTTATATAGAATTTTCTCGGGGTTCACGTCCCTCTACCCGAGTGTCATGGTGGCAGCGGGGCTCTCGCCCTTCAACGTGAACTTGGAGTGACGTGAATTCCACACCGAAACGTCCGTTCCAGGTACGGAAGTGGACGTTTATCGCGGCGGCACGAATCCCACCGGCTGCACGGAAGCGGATCTGCACGTGTATTTTTCGCCCGACACGCTCAACGCCCTGTGCATCCGCAAGATCATGACCTTGCGTAAAAAATTCAAGGAAGCCAAGAACTGCAAGGCCCTGCCGCCGGGCAAATTGCTCGAAATGGACGCGAAACAGAATACGGTGTAGTTGATGATGAACAGCATGTACGGTCAGATGTACGAACTGGAAGACATTCCCGAAGAAACTCGCGCTCACGTGAACCAACCTTACATTTTCAGGCCGTACGGAAAAACGTGGGGCTCGTTCGTTTCGAAGAACCCCGCTTGTGCTTCCCTCGTCACTTTTCTGTCGCGAACCATCCTACTGAAATCGCGCGACGTGGTCGAAAAATTTCCTTCGAACCCGCGACCGCGCATGATGTACATGGACACGGATTCGCTTTTCATACTCACGGATAAACGCGCTACTCTGAGCTTGATCGATCACCTGCACGAGCGGTTGGTTCCCGAACTGCGGGTGAAGGTCGAATTCGTGCTGAAAAACTTTTTCGCGCTGACCAAGAAAAAGTACGTCGTGCAGCTGACCGACAGCAACGAGGTGCAATTTAAAGGGCTGAGGACTGCTATAGACGTGCGAGAAAGAAATTTTCTGATCATGATCCTGAAGAAAGCGTGGGGTGAATACTTCGACACGGGATATCGCACGACGGACTCGGTCGATCAGATCGTCACGAGCATCGTGTGGCCTACGGCGAAAGCCTACCTGGAGATCGTGGAAAGACACGCGACTCAATTCGATTTAGGCCGGAAAGGAAATCGAATACGACGTGGACGTAGGCGACGGGTTCGTTCATCCTCACAGAGCGGACCTTTACCTTCAATTCGACGTGGTGAAGAAAGAAAGCGGAGACGCGTTCCCCGCAGCAGCAAATTTGAAACTCGTGGACAACTTCGTGCCTCACCTGTTCTCGCAGGTGGAGGTGAGGAAACACAACACCGTCATCGACAGAATCGATTATCCAGGCATCACGTCGACGGCAGTGGGAACATTTAAATTATCCAAAACGGACGCAGCATACTATCAGGCGGGAGGATTCGAAGCGGGGACGAAAATATCGACGAGAAGTCACACGGTCCTCTTTCCCATGCCTCAACTTCCGGGATTCTTCTCGGACTACAAGGAGATCATGTGGAAGGGAGGACTGAGAATCACATTTCGAAGAGCGGCCAACGACAACGACGCACTGATGCGATACAGCAACTTGAACGCGGACGGTATCACACCACTCCCCAACACTTTACCCGAAGCAGCCAAGTGCGTCATCCGGAGCATGGAGTTGAGAATGCCGATCTTGGAATACGAAACGAACTACGCCCTCAAGTACAAAGCGGAGATCTTGAAAATTCCACAGGTGCCCATTCACTTTCACGGTTACCAGTGAGTGCAAAAATTATCGTCAGGAAGTCACATGGAATTCGACGTGACGACTCAGTTCAACAACATACAGTTCGACATGCCAGATTTCGTCGTAGTGCTCTTTCAGACCGGGCGCGATAACAATCAGGAGAAAGATTCCAGCAAATTCTGCGACTCCAAGATCAAGAACATTTATCTCAAGAATGGACGCAACGAAGTGTTCCCGCGCGAAAATTACAACCTCGACATGACCAAAGATGATTACCTCAAACTTTACGAAGCTTACTCTGCTTACAAGCGCATGACGGAGGGAAACGTCGACATGTACTACACGCCCAGCGAATTCAAAATCCACAGGCCGATGTTCGTCATCAACACGACGAAGAGGAAGCAGGTGGTGGTCAACGATCGAACCAAATCAAGATCGTTTGCGTGTGCAACAGTCCATTGCCTGCCGATACTCTATGAAGCGTCATCCTGGTCGCCGAGAAGTCCTTCATCCATGACGTGAAGAACGAGAAGGTCACGGAACAGTTTTAAAAAATTCGTAAGAAAAATAAAGGATAGGTTAAGTTGTATCACGTAAGATCGTGGCATTCGTACCAAGTATGAGTGGAAAAAAAATTAGATGCGGTGAAAATTGCATTGAAAAGTCGTCAAACGCTATAAAATCAACAAAAAAATCGTCAAAATATGCTACCACTGAGGTTAAATCCATAAAAAAAGGCTCGCCAGCTCCTTGCTTTAGGTTATGTTAGTCCAAGAAAAAACCTTGGTGATTTTTTTCGAGTAAGGTGTTGGCAACACTGCGAGAAAATGGGGCTATTGCCTTACAAGAGCAAACCATTAAGGCGAGCCCCACCGAGCCCCACTTTCGGTTGGTGAACTCTCTTTTTAGGTCTACTCTAAAGTAGGTCAAAGCACGTAGAGACTCTCGTGTAGTTTAGCACGTAATAAAAAAAATGAATAGGTTAAGTTATATCACGTAAGATCGTGATATACCTACAAGTACGAGGTGGGAAAGAAAGAGGAAAATTGAAAATTGTACTAAAACATCGCTAAACGCTAAAACATCGACAAAAAATTGTCAAAATATGTCAAAAACTGATATTCAATTGATAAAAAAAGAGGATAAAAGACGATACCTACAAAGTATTGCGTAGAAACAACAAGTTTACACTACTTTTTGTAAGTACTGTATACTGGTTGTTTACATTCTGAAACAATAACGACTAAGATTACATCAACTTCATACGTTCTCTCTTTTCTTTTCCCGCTACTGAAAGTACTTTTCGTTAAGTGCTTTGCTTAGCGAAATTTGCATTGGATACCAAACTCTAGATTGAATTCTTCTTCTAATAAATTGTTAAATATCAGCCAAGACATCAGAAAAGTGTCTTTGTCGTATTAGAACTTTGCTAATTTTACGTCTCCTTTCTGGCACTTTTGATTGACTGTGACGATGGGAACGAGTGATGAAGAAAAAATGAAAAAAATATTTAAAAATTTGTTTTATGTCAACCTCTTGCAAAGATCGGACTTACAGTTTAAAAAGGCACTCCACAATGTGCCTCCGCAGGGAATAGAACCTGGAACCCCTTGATTACAGTGTTACCCACTGCACGATACACTACACAAAAATAAAACATTCATTCCCAAAAAAAGGGGTGTATGCTTTACGTGAATAAAGTGGCCTTAAAATCAAAAACTAAAACAAGAAAGAAATAAAGCAGAAATAAACTCAAGGGGTTAAACCTTGAACCGTTGATGTGGATATCTATATTCTGTCATTTGACATCTGAAGCCTTTAGTCGGTTTCCGTTGAGGAGTAAACAGCGTAACACGCCGTGAAGCCTCAGGTTCCTACGTACCTGGTCAGGCGTGGATGTATCATTGTGTGATCCATCACCATTTAATCGGTTCGTCATTTATCCTCAACGTCGCGATTAACACGAAAGGTAGAAAATGGGCGTAAAATAGAAATACAATGGAACCTTTAATTTAGTGTTGACATTGGCGATGAATGGCAACTGTAAGCACAAACAATCGTGTATTAGACGACCAAGATTTGAAATTTGTGCTCCATCTCTACGAATTCAATTGCCACTTTATGCACAGAAAGGTTATTCGAGACTGAACCTACAGTCTAAAGTGGAATCCGAACCACTGTACCACGAACCCTTGACGCTATCGTTTCCGAAGACCATAGCAAGACGTCCTTTTCCTGTATACAGTCAACTGCAAACATTATAGCAGGCACGATATCCATAGTTAATTCCATTATTTACTTTCCCAGACAGGGCTTTTATTTAAGAAGCTGTATGAGGATTCCGATCCTTGAAAATCACATTGAGAAATACAAATTTAATTAACAATGATGAGCAATTCGTCTATTATTACATTTGCCTTCGATTGTATGCACAACATAGGAATTCTGCACTTTTCGCAAATTACACACGAATAGCGAGAGAAACCTCGGAAGTGCTTCTACAGATAACATCTAAAAACAACGCCTAATGGCTTTCTCCCCATCCCTTGTATGCGAGGGCGAGGGACTTAGTTGGCATGGTTCCCACTGGCTCAGATACACATGCAGGTCGTGTGGGAAGAGAGAGAACTAAGAACGCTCACTCCCGTGTTCTCTCAGCATTGCTTCACGAAACGTATAACAGAAATATTCTCAATTTAAAATGTGTAAACCAACTTTATGTTTTAATGTTGAAAAAATAACGTTATTTAAAGGCAGCGAAGTTAAGCATAAAAGATGAGTGTCTGGCAACCTTAGATACCGATAGCAGAGAAACAAGATAGCCTGCTTGACAGTAAGGTTGTCCTGTCTCCTGGTTGCAACGTCATACATTGCAAACGCAAGCTGCACAAAATACAAGCTATTCGAAAAAAAGTTTAGAAAACACTTTTTATTAAAATCAATCGGTCTACAAACCGAAGGCAATAGCAATTGAATAGGATGGCCATATTTCCACGCAACAACTTTACTTTTTAATCTACATTTCATTTGTCTGAGAGCGTACCGGGGGTGGGGTTGTCTGTAGACTCCCCTAATACATGAGCAATATTCAAAGAACTTTAAATACAGTATTCGTTCATTCATTCAGTATAGGTTATATACACGTAACTTACAAAGTACGAAATTACCTTGCATATAATTTTGTTGTGGATTTGTCACATTTTACATTGTTATAACAATTTTTGTTCTGCGATAAACAAGTGCTTAGCTTTCCTTAAGTTGTCATTGAATATAAGTCAACTAAGTGGAAAACCGAAATCCTCAGCATTGTACCAACATGTGACACTGGCGACACCACACAAAATTAGATAAACTTCATAATACAACGACCTCGTACTCTAAACCAAAGCAATGCAATGCTCAGGTTATAATACCATTAATATGGCTACCGTTCCAAGTAATTTTTTTTGTGAAGGTATTGTGGATTGTGCGGATTAGTAAGAGGTGAAGGTAACTAATTTGTACCGTCTGGTTAACCACGACGCGGATATGAGATGGCGTGCACAACGGTAGAAACGGGATGTTTCCTTCAAGTTATCAAAGGTTCTGTTCAAATAATCGTCTGCAATAAGTGAGAAATAATTCCAAAGGGCGGAATCACAGCCTGATTTACTGAAATTAATGTTCTCTGCTTACTTTCCTACTCAAAAAACATGCAACTCGCTATCACTACAATTCACGAATGTTGACGAAAAGAAGATTTAAATAAGATAATGCATTTTGCCACCCCAAATTCGTGCACCCCAATGTCCGGGCTGAGAAGTTGACTTTAGGTCCAGCGCTGAGTAACTGAACGTAAAACTAAAATTACAGTCAAAATAAATTCATTAAATGAAGGGCTCGGGTGTAAAACATGGTAAGTGACATCTTACCATGTACATCTTACACGTACCATCTTACCAAAATGATCAAAATGTCACAAACAGTTCAATCTGTTCTTTATACTTAATTTTTTGCGATTTTTCTTGTCACCTGAAGTGAAACGAAGGAAGGTTCTTCACCGGAACACTATATTGCTCAATATCCCTGGAAACGATCTCCTCTCAGCGGATGATAGTGCATGAGAACTATTGGGAGCGGAGAGGTCCAAGAGCAAGGTGCAACGGGGATATTTCCCCAATAATCTCTCTTTCAAAAGATCATTAACAGATCTACAGCAATAGCAACGTATTCACAATTAAAGTGAAACAAGAAAGGACAATAAATAGTAGTCCAATCAACCCGGTTCAACGTCAGAAAATGGGGCTCGGTGGGGCTCGCCTTAATGGATTTCTCGTAAGGCATGAGCCCCATTTTCTGGCAGTGTTGCCAGCTGCTTACTCGAAAAAATCACCAAGGTTTTTTTTTGGGTCTAACCTAGCCTAAAGCAAGGAGCTGGCAATCTTGCTTGAGGCTCGCCTTAATGGTTTGCTCTTGTAAGGCATAAGCCCTATTTTCTTGCAGTGTTGCCAATATTTTACTCGAAAAAATCACCAAGGTTTTTTTTTTTGGGTCTAACCTAGCCTAAAGCAAGGAGCTGGCAACCTTGCTTGAGGCTTGCCTTACAGTGCATAAAGCAAGAAGCTGGCAATCTTGCTTGAGGCTTGCCTTACAGTGCATAAAGCAAAGTTGCCAACCTACTGGTACTTTTGCCATAGCCTTTTACAAAAAAGAGAGAGGAGAGAGAGAGGGAAGAGTTAAACAACCGACAGCTGCCAACACCCACCTACAGCCTTTTTTTTTCTTGGTCTAACCTAACCTAAAGCAAGGAGCTGGCAACCTTACTTAAGACTTGCCTTACAGTGCATAAAGCAAGGTTGCCAATCTACTGGTATTTTTGCCATAGCCTTTTACAAAAAGAGAGAGGAGAGAGAGAGGGAAGAGTTAAACAACCGACAGCTGCCAACACCCACCTACAGTTTTTTTTTTCTTGGTCTAACCTAGCCTAAAGCAAGGAGCTGGCAACTTTGCTTGAGGCTTGCCTTACAGTGCATAAAGCAATTTTTGCCAACCTACACACACTAAACAAGGAGAGCCGGCAACAAACACGCACTGCCGTAAAAGAGAGAGAGATGGGTGGATGGTAATATAGTATGTGTGTGCGTGTGTGCGTATAATATGTAGCATTATTAACTAGAGTGTGTTGGCAACCCACTTACAACTAAAAAAAAATAGAGATGCCAACTTTGCTGTAAGATGAAGAGAGAGAGAGATTTATGGCTGGCAACAGTGGTGAGCGAATGCATCTTATTGTAAATTTTTTCCAAGTCCCAAAAAAAAAAAAAGAGAGAGGCCAATGTTTATATATCGTGACTTTTGTAAACCTCTCTCGGGGGAACGATGTGCTACACACGCGCGCGCGCGTATGTATTGTGACGCAAACAAACAAACAAAATAATAATTGTTGTTTTTTAGGATACCTGGCCCCTATAACCTCGCCAGGGTGCGTGGTGCCCAGCCAAAAAAGTAAAGGTTTTCTAACGGCTGCGGTTATCTAGAACCGCACCTCTGTAGAGTTCCACGTGTTTTTTTTTTCTCAAACTTCCATGAAACTCTACAGAGGACCTCCGTAATGCATGCAACGTGTACTAACGACTCTAGTGTTATTTGATGTTGTGATATTTTTGGATATAGAGTTTTATTGTGAGATATAGATAAAAATAATTATGTTTATTATAATATTTTCTTGATGAAGATGGAGAATATGTGTGTGTTACAAATAAAGTTGCATGCTTTTTTTTTCTAGTGTGTGTATGTGTTTTTGATGTTTCGACAGCATCTGAAACGATAAAAAAAAGAAATTTTATTGTTAATTTTCACGTGTAAAAACAACAACAAATTTTGTGCAAATTCTGATTGTCTCGTGCTATAGTGCAAAAAAAGATATTGTAACTGATAACTAATAAAATTGACATTTGTAACTGATCTGAACTAGTGAAATTCGTATTGTGCTATTGTAACTGATTGTGCTAGTACAAAAAATTTCTTATTGTGCAAGTAAAGATGATAAAAAACTTGTTAAAACTGCTCTGTGACCCTCTCGTTTTTCACGTCGTAGGCGAAGGACTTCTCTGCAATCAGGATGACACTGCATAGGGTATCCTCGGGCAAGACATCGTGGAACTCACAGACGACCTTGATGTTGGTTCGATCGTTGACCACAACCTTCTTTCTCTTAGATGTGTTGATGACGGTCATGGGTCTCCGTGCTTTGAACTCGCTGGGCGTGTAGTACATGTCCACGCTTCCCTCGGTCACGCGTTTGTAAGCCGAGAACGCTTCGTAAAGTTTGAGGTAATCGTTTTTGGTCACGTCGAGGTTGTAATTCTCGCGCGGGAACACTTCGTTGCGTCCATTCTTGAGATAAACGTTCTTGATCTTGCAGTCGTCGAACTTGCTGGAATCTTTTTCCTGATTCTTGTCCCTCCCGGTCTGAAAAAGCACTACGACGAAATCTGGCATGTCGAACTGTATGTTGTTGAACTGCGTCGTCACGTCGAATTCCATGTGACTTCCCGACGCCATCTTCTGCACGCACTGGTAACCGTGAAAGTGAATCGGCACCTGCGGACTTTTCAAGATCTCCGCTTTGTACTTGAGGGCGTAGTTCGTTTCGTATTCCACCACCGGCATTCTCAATTCCATGCTTCGGATGACGCATTTCGCCGCTTCGGGTAAAGTGTTGGCTATCGGCGTGGTGCCGTCCGGACCCAAAGTAGCGTATCGCATCAGTGCGTCGTTGTCGTTGGCCGCTCTTCGAAACGTGATCCTCAGTCCTCCCTTCCACATGATCTCCTTGTAGTCCGAGAAGAAACCAGGCAGCAGACGCATGGGAAAGAGCACCGTGTGACTTCTCGTCGATATTTTGGTCCCGGCTTCGAATCCCCCGGCCTGGTAGTACGCTGCGTCTGTTTTGGATAATTTCAACGTTCCCACTGCCGTCGACGTGATGCCTGGATAATCTATTCTGTCGATGACGGTGTTGTGTTTCCTCACCTCCACCTGCGAGAACAGGTGAGGCACGAAGTTGTCCACGAGTATCAAGTTTGCTGCTGCGGGAAACGCGTCTCCGTTTTCCTTCTTCACCACGTCGAATTGAAGGTAGAGGTCCGCTCTGTGAGGATGAATAAACCCGTCGCCTACGTCCACGTCGTATTCGATCTCCCTGTTCGCTTCGTTCAGATTGGCGAACGTGCGACGGTTGGGAGGGAAAGATTGCAATTCGTAACTTTCGATTTGCTCCATTTTCACTATGTATGGTTATTTATTATATGTTGATCTCCACGATGGCCGTCGTAGTGGCACCTGCGAAATCCACCACGTCTCCTTTCTCGTTCGTCACCACCAACTCTATGTCGTCTATGCGGTTGCGACATACTGGAAAATAGATCGGCGAAGAGGGTGTGTAGATGATCGGTTCTATGTGTTCTATCGGTTCTACAGTGTATGTTCAGAGTCTCTATGGCCAAGAATTTAGGAATGTTGGTTGCCACGTGCTTGATACCAGCTTCGAGTTTGGTGTCGTTCTCGAAACCTAAAAGTTCTCCCATGGTGCCCAGGTCCACGGTCTCCGTCGCGGATAGGATTTCCACTCTGTGCGTGACCGAATTTTGAGAAAGGTATGTGCCTTTGGGTAATTGAGCTTGCAAAGTGGAAAGATTGTATTGTCCTGGCGTGACGACGATGTGTTCGCTTCCGACGCTAATTTTGTTGTTGTGCTGCGTAACGTTAGGTATGAGGTACATGCTGTAGAATGCACGCAGAGCCACGGATTTAGGATAGACGATGTCGTCGTGCAGCGTGAGTTTCAAGATCGAAGATTCGCTCGTAAGATGGAACACGCCCATCCTAGTGATGCTGTTTGAGGTTCCACAATGCTTTCTGGAAATCCTCGATCGTAGGGTTATTTATTTTAGAGAGAAACGCGAGCACGGAGAGGCAGAGATGACCGCAGTTCACGTCTCCGAAATTTTGAATGCGTTCGTCGTTGTAGTATATAGAGGTTTTGCTCGTTTTCAGATAATGAATTAAATTTGTAGGTGGAACACCTCCGAAAGAATCGAAAACGAATGCTTTATCATCATTTTTGTGGTAACATATCCAATGCGTGCCTGGATTTTCTTGACCGTCCAAGTTGACTACTCCGCATTCTCTTCTTTTGACGCTTGAAGGTAACGAGTCGGACATGAAAACTCCTCTGAAGTGTTTGATTTGTAACGGTTCGATCAGAGATTCAATGTCTCGGTTGGTGAGTGCTGTTGTTTCTTTTTTTTAACTTCTTCATCATGCCCTTTCCTTTTTTCTTCTCCATGGCCAGGTTGTGACGTTTCTGTTCTTCCAATTCCGCTTTGTTCTTCTTCGAGTCGATGACGGTTTTCGCGATGGCGGCACTTCCGCCGGCCAAACTTCCCACGGCCCCCAATGCTGCCAGGATGGCGGGGATGCTGAATATGAAACCTCCGATCTTTTGCTGTTTCCGCGAACGCTGCAAGCGTCTCAATTGAGGTGTGCTGAGCAGCAATTTCATTCCGTGTCCTTTCGACAAGCAAGAACGTTTCTTCTCGCGTTGTTTCTTGGTGAGTAACCCATCGAGGGCACCTAGATTTTTTAGATTCGAATATGGTATCTGGTACACGACACCCTTGGGCTTCATGTTGATGCTCTATGTGTTATTTTCACGGTATGTTATTTATATATATATTCTGAGATTTTTTCTTGTGTAGTTTTTTTACGGTATGTTATTTATATACCCCACCCCAATTTTTGTTTTGTGTTCATGGCGATGGTGGTAACTGTGCGGCGACCCGTTCACCCAGCGATGCGTCTCTGCTCACGAACCTTTCGAAAGCTGCATGTTCCAATTTTTTGTCTGCTTCGTGACGTGCGTCCAGATCCGTCTGCGTGGTGTTGTAGGCGATGTCGTGATTTTTGCATGCCGCGTCCAACGGATTCACACCCTTGTCTCCTCTCTCCAATCTTTTCTCGAGTTTGGTACCCGGTCCGCAGTACTGGTAGCCAGGTAGATACATCTCGAAAGGTAACTTGTTGATGATGTCGTTCACGAGTCCCTTTCCTTCGGCCACGTTCCAAAATTTCGGAGGCAGCGTGTTGATGATTTTGATCAGGTAACCTATGCCCTTGTCATCGTTCACGATGAAGTTGGAAAGTTTCGTGCTGATCATGTCCACGATGCCAACCTTCTCGTTGTAGAAATTACGGTTGCCTGCATTCCCTTCGTCGGCTATCAACAACAATCGGTCCACGAGTTTCCTAACGTCGTCCACCCAAACGAATTCTTTGGGTAACGTGTTGTAGCGTTTGACGCCGCTGCCTGTTTTGACCTGGTTCCAAATCGGTTTGATGAGATTCCTGTACTTCTCGCCGCTGCTCGATTTTACCCTATTCTGCGAGGCGTCGTTGTTCTGGTACAAGGCATCCGTCATGATCAGAATTTCCTTGTAACTTTGGTAATCTTCGTCGGTGTAATCTTTCGGCTGCTTTTTGGCGACGAGTTCCCACAGTCCCACCGTACCCGGATACCTGTTCCAACTATCCTTGTCGCCTAAATTGACTTTAATGTCGTTGCCTTCGAAGGTCACCTTCGATTTCCCAATCTTCCACACCACACCGCCGCCTTCGCTGGTTTCCATGCTGGGATACAATCCGAACACTTCATCCTTGTCGAATTTCCCCGTACTCAGGTAGTCTCGTGCCAAAGGTCCCAACTCGATTTTATCCGAAGACGTGCTGCCTATGGCTCGACGTCGTGCCGGTGCATCCTTCAGTTCGAACGGCGTCGAAGGAATGCTCGAAATGGGTGTGGGTACGGCGTAACTTTTAGCTGCGAGCGGTACGAGTTCGTTGATCAAATTTTTATTTTGTTCCGTGACACTTTTAATTTCTTTACCTAGACCGCTGATGGCATCGATCACGGGTTGATCCTGACGTTTCTTCTCTTCGTAGAATCCGCGATAATCGGATTTCCAACCTTTGAAGCGTTTCGCGAGGTAATCGCGAAGCTTGAGATTTTCGTCTTCGATTTTTCGTTTCGTCATGACGTTATTTATACACGTCGTTTCTCACAACGTTGCAACGTTTAGAAAGTCGTTGATTTTGTTTCTGTATTTTCCGTCGTTGGGTTTCCTCGTCATGTCGATCGTAGCGAATCCGAAATCCTCACCGTTCCAGCAAGAAGAGCAGCCTTCCGAAAATTGATTGTAGTTCATGTCTCCGCCTACGTAGTCATCGTACGCGTGCTTGAGGTTGGTGTGATCTTGACGAAACAAACATATGAAATTAGCGTTGTCGCGTACTAACTGTTTTGGAATTTTGGAAAACGTTTGAGCTAGGTAAAAGCAATCCATTTCTTTGTGACGACCTTGCGTGAAAAAGTTGCGAATTTCATTTTGATTTTCCACGATGGCGTCGTCGAACACGACGACTGAATTTTCACGACAATCGTCGAGTGGTTTTATTTCCGAGGCGAACGTTGCAATGTCCAGACCATCGTACAGTTTCATCAGTTGCTGGTATTTGGATTGCTCCAAACTTTTCGAGAACACGTACAGGTGCCTGTTCTTCCAATCTAACCAATTCGGTGCGAGGAGAAAATTGTCCACGAGCAGTGTCGTTTTCCCACACCCCGAAGGACCTACGATCAGACAGCGGATGCTGTCGGGAAGCAACTCGCCGTTCTTTTTTTTCTTGTTTGACTTTCCGGATCCGGTAGACGCTTCACCACGTTCCACGTACTCACAAGATCACTTCGTTCGCGTCGATCCAACTCTTTTCCGGAAGTCCCAGCCATTTGACAAACAGTTTGTCACCTTTCCTACGCAATACTTTCTCGATGAGGTACGTGTCGGGGTGTTTCGTTTTAGAGAGTTCCTCTTCGTAAAATCTTCCTTTCAAAATCTCGCCGCTACTCTCTTTTATTATATACGTGTGTCGGTTTCCAGGTAGAACTCGAACCACCGTAAAAAGTTCCGTGCTCCAATTTTTTGTGAATCCCTTCTCGAAGGTGCGTTTGAATTTGCTGATCCTCACCTGGTCTCCAATTTTGTATTTAGCTTTTTTTGTCGTGGGTGTGTACTTTGGACAGTAAACGGTAGAAATTAAACGCTGCTCGTCAGATTTCGTAACGTCAGCTGGCTTCATGCCTATCGTTCTGTGTGCCGTATCATTATAGGTGTCGACGAGTTCCGGCAGGATGTCGACCCATTTGTAATTTCCCCGAAGCGTGAATCGTTTCCACATGTGAGTTTTCAAGGTTCGATTGAATCTTTCCACGATGCTGGCTTTGATGTGACTGAAGGTCGAATAATGTTGAATCTTGTGTTTTTGAATAAACTTTTGGAATACGGCGTTGTAAAATTCTTTACCGTTGTCCGTTTGCAGAAACCGTGGTCGTCTGCCACCGCTTTCGCGAAAAATTGTCTTGAATGCTTCCGTGACGCACGTTCCCGTTTTCGCCTTCAAAGGTAGAGCCCATGCGAATTTCGAAAACGTGTCTATGACGGTGAGAAGGTACTTGTTGCCCTTGTTCAATTTATGCACGTTTTTCAAATTGCCGCTACTCATCTCCACGAGGTCACTTTGCCAGAGGTCGTCGATGCCCTTGGTTACCACAGCCAAACGTTCGTAGTTACGGCGTGCAGGTTTATGCAATTCTTCGACGATGGCTTGCCTAGACATTTTTTAGAGATTACGAGTAGGTGAAACAGGCGACTCTAGAACGGTCCCTCCCCCCTTTTTCTCGCGCGCAGTGTTGCTAGCTCCTCACTCGAAAAAATCACCAAGGTTTTTGTTTTTGGGTATAACCTAACCTAAAGCAAGGAGGTGGCAACCTTGCTTGAGGTATTTTCTCGCAGTGTTGCCAACTCCTCACTCGAAAAAATCACCAAGGTTTTTTTTCTTGGTCTAACGTAACCTAAAGCAAGGAGCTGGCAACCTTGCTTGAGGCTTGCCTTACAGTGCATAAAGCAAGGTTGCCAACCCACTGGTACTTTTGCCATAGCCTTTTACAAGAAAAAAAAGAGAGAGGGAAGAGTTAAACAACCGACAGCTTACCCACAGCCTTTTTTGGTCTAACCTAACCTAAAGCAAGGAGCTGGCAATTTTGCTTGTGCAATCAACCCGGTTGACCGCCCTCAAGTAAAAATCAGCTTTGCCAACTCCTCACTCGAAAAAAATCACCAAGGTTTTTTTTGGTCTAACCTAACCCAAAGCAAGGAGCTGGCAACTTTGCTTGTGCAATCAACCCGGTTGACCGCCCTCAAGTAAAAATCAGCATTGCCAACTCCTCACTCGAAAAAAAAAATCACCAAGGTTTTTTTGGTCTAACCTAACCTAAAGCAAGGAGGTGGCAACTTTGCTTGAGGCTTGCCTTACAGCGCATAAAGCAATTTTTGTCAACCTGCACACACTAAACAAGGAGAGGCGGCACTGCTGTAAAAGAGAGAGAGATGGGTGGATGGTAATATAGTATGTGTGTGCGTATAATATGTAGCATTATTAACTAGAGTGTGTTGGCAATTTACTTACAACTAAAAAAATAGAGATGCCAACGTTGGTGTAAGATGAAGAGAGAGAGAGAGAGAGATTTATGGCTGGCAACAGTAACGAGCGAATGCGCCATATCGTAATTTTCCAACTCCGTATATCGTGACCTTTGTAAACCTCTCTCGGGGGAAAGATGTGCCACACACACGCGCGCGCGCGCCTGTATTGTGACGCAAGCAAACAAATAATAATTGTTGTTTTTTTTAGGATACCTGGCCCCTATAACCTCGCGAGGGTGCGTGGTGCCCAACGCAGTTCTAATGGCCACGGCTAACAAAGCCATGCCTTTGTAGAGTTTCACGTGTTTTTTTTTTCTCAAACTTCCATGAAACTCTACAGAGGACCTCCGTAATGCATGCAACGTGTACTAACGACTCTAGTGTTATTTTGACGTTGTAATATTTTTGGATATAGAGTTTTATTGTGAGATATAGATAAAAATAATTATGTTTATTATTAATATTTTCTTGATGAAGATGGAGAATGTATGTGCGTGTGTTACAAATAAAGTTGCATGCTTTTTTCTAGTGTGTGTGTATGTGTTTTTGATGTTTCGACACCATCTGAAACGATAAAAAAAGAAAGAATTTTATTGTTAATTTTCTCGTGTAAAAACAACAACAAATTTTTTTGTGCAAATTTTCTGATTGTCTCGTGCTATAGTGCAAAAAGATATTGTAGCTGATAGCTAATGAAATTGACATTTGTAACTGATCTGAACTAGTGAAATTCGTATTGTGCCATTGTAACTGATTGTGCTAGTGCAGAAAATTTCTTATTGTGCAAGAAAATAGATGTTAAAAAAACTTGTTAAAACTGCTCTGTGACCCTCTCGTTCTTCACGTCGTAGGCGAAGGACTTCTCTGCAATCAGGATGACACTGCATAGGGTATCCTCGGGCAAGGCATCGTGGAACTCGCAGACGACCTTGATGTTGGTTCGATCGTTGACCACAACCTTCTTTTTCTTAGATGTATTGATGACGAACATCGGCCTCCGTGCTTTGAATTCGCTGGGCGCGTAGTACATGTCCACGCTTCCCTCGGTCACGCGTTTGTAAGCTGTGTAAGCTTCGTAAAGTTTGAGGTAATCGTTTTTGGTCACGTCGAGGTTGTAATTCTCGCGCGGGAACACTTCGTTGCGTCCATTCTTCAGATAAACGTTCTTGATCTTGCAGTCGTCGAACTTGCTGGAATCTTTTTCCTGATTCTTGTCCCTCCCGGTCTGAAAAAGCACTACGACGAAATCTGGCATGTCGAACTGTATGTTGTTGAACTGCGTCGTCACGTCGAATTCCATGTGACTTCCCGACGCCATCTTCTGCACGCACTGGTAACCGTGAAAGTGAATCGGCACCTGCGGACTTTTCAAGATCTCCACTTTGTACTTGAGGGCGTAGTTCGTTTCGTATTCCACCACCGGCATTCTCAATTCCATGCTCCGGATGACGCATTTCGCTGCTTCGGGTAATGTGTTGGCTATCGGCGTGGTGCCGTCCGGACCCAAAGTAGCGTATCGCATCAGTGCGTCGTTGTCGTTGGCCGCTCTTCGAAACGTGACTCTCAGTCCTCCCTTCCACATGATCTCCTTGTAATCGGAGAAGAATCCTGGAAGCAGACGCATGGGAAAGAGCACCGTGTGACTTCTCGTCGATATTTTGGTCCCGGCTTCGAATCCTCCCGCTTGATAGTACGCTGCGTCCGTTTTGGATAATTTCAACGTTCCCACTGCCGTCGACGTGATGCCTGGATAATCTATTCTGTCGATGACGGTGTTGTGTTTCCTCACCTCCACCTGCGAGAACAGGTGAGGCACGAAGTTGTCCACGAGTATCAAGTTTGCTGCTGCGGGAAACGCGTCTCCGCTTTCTTTCTTCACCACGTCGAATTGAAGGTAGAGGTCTGCTCTGTGAGGATGAATGAACCCATCGCCTACGTCCACGTCGTATTCGATCTCCCTGTTCGCTTCGTTCAGATTGGCGAACGTGCGACGGTTGGGAGGGAAAGACTGCAATTCGTAACTTTCGATTTGCTCCATTTTACATGTATGGTTATTTATTATACGTTGATCTCCACGATGGCCGTTGTCGTGGCACCTGCGAAATCCACCACGTCTCCTTTCTCGTTCGTCACCACCAACTCTATGTCGTCTATGCGGTTGCGACATACTGGAAAATAGATCGGCGAAGAGGGCGTGTAGATGATCGGTTCCATGAACTCGGAACTTGGTTTGAATGTGGCTATGATTCCCGTCTGCTTGTGAATTCCTAACAATCCATCCGAAGATTTCGTGATCATTCCTTCCGCCACGTTACAGTGTACGTTTAGAGTCTCTATGGCCAAGAATTTAGGAATATTGACTGCCGTGTGCTTGATGCCAGCTTCGAGTTTTGTGTTGTTCTCGAAACCTAAAAGTTCTCCTATGGTGCCCAGGTCCACGGTCTCCGTCGCGGATAGGATTTCCACTCTGTGCGTGACCGAATTTTGAGAAAGATATGTGCCTTTGGGTAATTGAGCTTGCAAAGTGGAAAGATTGTATTGTCCTGGCGTGACGACGATGTGTTCGCTTCCGACGCTAATTTTGTTGTTGTGCTGCGTAACATTGGGTATGAGGTACATGCTGTAGAATGCACGCAGAGCCACGGATTTAGGATAGACGATGTCGTCGTGCAGCGTGAGTTTCAAGATTGAAGATTCGCTCGTGAGATGGAACACACCCATCCTAGTGATGCTGTTTGAGGTTCCACAATGCTTTCTGGAAATCCTCGATCGTAGGGTTATTTATTTTAGAGAGAAACGCGAGCACGGAGAGGCAGAGATGACCGCAGTTCACGTCTCCGAAATCTTGAATGCGTTCGTCGTTGTAGTATATGGAGGTTTTGCTCGTTTTCAGATAATGAACTAAATTTGTAGGTGGAACACCTCCGAAAGAATCGAAAACGAATGCTTTATCATTATCGTTTTTGAGGTAACATATCCAATGCGTGCCTGGATTTTCTTGGCCGTCCAAGTTGACTACTCCGCATTCTCTTCTTTTGACGCTTGAAGGTAACGAGTCGGACATGAAAACTCCTCTGAAGTGTTTGATTCGTAACGGTTCAATCAGAGATTCAATGTCTCGGTTGGTGAGTGCTTCTGTTTCTTTTTTTTATATTTCTTCAAAGCATCGAGGTTGCTTTTTTGTTTTTTGGTTATACCTTTCCCCTTCTTCTCCATGGCCAGGTTGTGACGTTTCTGTTCTTCCAATTCCGCCTTGTTCTTCTTCGAGTCGATGACGGTTTTCGCAATGGCGGCACTTCCGCCGGCCAAACTTCCAACGGCCCCCAATGCTGCCAGGATGGCCGGGATGCTGAATATGAAACCTCCGATCTTTTGCTGTTTCCGCGAACGCTGCAACCTTTTCAATTGAGGTGTGCTGAGCAGCAATTTCATTCCATGTCCTTTCGACAAGCAAGAACGTTTCTTCTCGCGTTGTTTCTTGGTGAGTAACCCATCGATGGTACCTAGATTTTTTAGATTCGAATATGGTATCTGGTACACGACACCCTTGGGCTTCATGTTGATGCTCTATGTGTTATTTTCACGATATGTTATTTATATATATTCTGAGATTTTTTCTTATGTAGTTTCTTACGGTATGTTATTTATATATAAATATTCTGAGATTTTTTTTCACGGCCCCGCAGTCGCTACACAAATTCTATTACGTGCTTTGTTTTCTTGCCAAGAAGTTCCTTTGTCCCCTTGTACACGATTCGAGTTTTGTTCTCGATTAAAATAGATAGCTTCTCATCCGATAACATGTTAGCGTATCGATCTGGTAAAAATAGACTGTATTGTGCGTTGAGCAACAGGCGTACCTTGGGACCATACTGGGTAGAAACGATTGAACCGGAAGTTATCGTGTAAGATTTGTCGACTTCCAATTCCCGAATTTTTACATACTCAAATGACAAATTTAGCATTTGTTTTAATGCTTGGAGCTCACTTATTTTTTCAGTTGTCATATCAAAAAATTTCAGAGTGTTAGAGAGAAATTTAATTGTTTTTTTCACGATGTGTGTTATTTATATATACCGAAGATTATTTTTTTTCACGATGTGTGTTATTTATATATCAAGTTTTTTTGACACGTATATATATATTATTATTTTTTAACAGAGGAAGAAAGTCCGTGCTTCGGAAAATGCGATGATGTGCGTAATGATATCTTCCGTCTCCTGCATAGACTTGTACCAATCTACTGTGTACCATCTTCTTCCCTGCCTTGCCTCGTCCAGTTCGTCCAACCTCTCGTTCAATTTTTCCCCTGCAGCCGAAAGCAGAATGTTGAGATCACCACACCTCAGGCCGCTGATCTCCCGAAGATGGTCCTTGAGAACCATTTCACAAGGGATGCGAAATTCTGGCGTTGTTCTTGCTACGATTACAAGTTTATTAACATCTCTATTTACTACTTTTTTGAATATTTTAGATAGTAGCTCGGGTTGCAAATCAGTTATACGAGACATGTTGTTTTTTTACTGTATGTTATTTATATACCCCACCCCAATTTTTGTTTTGTGTTCATGGCGATGGTGGTACCCAGTGCGGCGACCCGTTCACCCAACGAAGCGTCTCTGCTCACGAACCTTTCGAAAGCTGCGTGCTCTAACTTTCTGTCTGCTTCGTGACGTGCATCCAGATCCGTCTGCGTGGTGTTGTAGGCGATGTCGTGATCTTTGCATGCCGCGTCCAACGGATTCACACCCTTGTCTCCTCTCTCCAATCTTTTCTCGAGTTTGGTACCCGGTCCGCAGTACTGGTAGCCAGGTAGATGCATCTCGAAAGGTAACTTGTTGATGATGTCGTTCACGAGTCCCTTTCCTTCGGCCACGTTCCAAAATTTCGGAGGCAGCGTGTTGATGATTTTGATCAGGTAACCTATGCCCTTATCGTCGTTCACGATGAAGTTGGAAAGTTTCGTGCTGATCATGTCCACGATGCCAACCTTCTCGTTGTAGAAATTACGATTGCCTGCATTCTCTTCGCCGGCTATCACCAACAATCGGTCCACGAGTTTCCTAACGTCGTCCACCCAAACGAATTCTTTGGGTAACGTGTTGTAGCGTTTGACGCCGCTGCCTGTTTTGACCTGGTTCCAAATCGGTTTGATGAGATTCCTGTACTTCTCGCCGCTGCTCGATTTCACCCTATTCTGCGAGGCGTCGTTGTTCTGGTACAAGGCATCCGTCATGATCAGAATTTCCTTGTAACTTTGGTAATCTTCGTCGGTGTAATCTTTCGGCTGCTTTTTGGCGACGAGTTCCCACAGTCCCACCGTACCCGGATACCTGTTCCAACTATCCTTGTCGCCTAAATTGACTTTAATGTCGTTGCCTTCGAAGGTCACCTTCGATTTCCCAATCTTCCACACCACACCACAGCCTTCGTTGGTTTCCATGCTGGGATACAATCCGAACACTTCATCCTTGTCGAACTTCCCCGTACTCAGGTAGTCTCGTGCCAAAGGTCCCAACTCGATTTTATCCGAAGACGACGTGCTGCCTATGGCTCGGCGTCGTGTCGGTACGTCCTTCAGTTCGAACGGCGTCGAAGGAATGCTCGAAATGGGCGTGGGTACGGCGTAACTTTTAGCTGCGAGCGGTACGAGTTCATTAATCAAATTTTTATTTTGTTCCGTGACACTTTTAATTTCTTTACCCAGACCGCTGATGGCATCGATCACGGGTTGATCCTGACGTTTCTTCTCTTCGTAGAATCCGCGATTCTCGGATTTCCAACCTTTGAAGCGTTTCGCGAGGTAATTGCGAAGCTTGAGATTTTCGTCTTCAATTTTTCGTTTCGTCATGATGTTATTTATATACGTCGTTTCTCACAACGTTGCAACGTTTAGAAAGTCGTTGATTTTGTTTCTGTATTTTCCGTCGTTGGGTTTTCTCGTCATGTCGATCGTCACGAATCCGAAATCGTCACTGTTCCAGCAAGAAGAGAAGCCTTCCGAAAATTGATTGTAGTTCATGTCTCCGCCTACGTAGTCATCGTACGCGTGCTTGAGGTTGGTGTGATCTTGACGAAACAAACATATGAAATTAGCGTTGTCGCGTACTAACTGTTTTGGAATTTTGGAAAACGTTTGAGCTAGGTAAAAGCAATCCATTTCTTTGTGACGACCTTGCGTGAAAAAGTTGCGAATTTCATTTTGATTTTCCAGGATGGCGTCGTCGAACACGACGACTGAATTTTCACGACAATCGTCGAGTGGTTTTATTTCCGAAGCGAACGTTGCAATGTCCAGACCATCGTACAGTTTCATCAGTTGCTGGTATTTGGATTGCTCCAAACTTTTCGAGAACACGTACAGGTGCCTGTTCTTCCAATCTAACCAATTCGGTGCGAGGAGAAAATTGTCCACGAGCAGTGTCGTTTTCCCACACCCCGAAGGACCTACGATCAGACAGCGGATGTTGTCGGGAAGCAACTTGCCGTTCTTTTTTTTTCTTGTTTGACTTTCCGGATCCGGTAGACGCCTCACCACGTTCCACGTACTCACAAGATCACTTCGTCCGCGTCGATCCAACTCTTTTCCGGAAGTCCCAGCCATTTGACAAACAGTTTGTCACCTTTCCTACGCAATATTTTCCCTATGAGGTACGTGTCGGGGTGTTTCGTTTTAGAGAGTTCCTCTTCGTAAAATCTTCCTTTCAAAATCTCGCCGCTACTATCTTTTATTATATACGTGTGTCGGTTTGCGGGTAGAACTCGAACCACCGTAAAGAGTTCCGTGCTCCAATTTTTTGTGAATCCCTTCTCGAAGGTGCGTTTGAATTTGCTGATCCTCACCCGGTCTCCAATTTTGTATTTAGCTTTTTTTGTCGTGGGCGTGTACTTTGGACAGTAAACTGTAGAAATTAAACGCTGCTCGTCAGATTTCGTAACGTCGGCTGGCTTCATGCCTATCGTTCTGTGTACCGTGTGATTATAGGTGTCGACGAGTTCCGGCAGGATGTCGACCCATTTGTAATTTCCCCGAAGCGTGAATCGTTTCCACATGTGTGTTTTCAAGGTTCGATTGAATCTTTCCACGATGCTGGCTTTGATGTGACTGAAGCTCGAATAATGTCGAATGCCATGTTTTTGAATAAACTTTTGGAATACGGCGTTGTAAAATTCTTTACCGTTGTCTGTTTGCAGAAACCGTGGTCGTCTGCCGCCGCTTTCGCGAAAAATTGTCTTGAATGCTTCCATAACACACGTTCCCGTTTTCGCCTTCAAAGGTAGAGCCCATGCGAATTTCGAAAACGTGTCTATGACGGTGAGAAGGTACTTGTTGCCCTTGTTCAATTTATGTACGTTTTTCAAATTGCCGCTGCTCATCTCCACGAGGTCACTTTGCCAGAGGTCGTCGATTCCCTTGGTTACCACAGCCAAACGTTCGTAGTTACGGCGTGCAGGTTTATGCAATTCTTCGACGATGGCTTGCCTAGACATTTTTTAGAGATTACGTTTCAAGAGAAGCACAAGCGTGATGGGATTCAAAGAGGGTGGCACCTCGCTCGTGTTTTGAATGATCAGCTTATCGCCGGCACTCACGTCGAAAACGGTGAGATCTTCGTCTTCGTGTATTTCATATATGTTGCGCGCTTCGTTCCAACGTGCCAGAGGAATGTTTCCTGCTTTCTGGACACCACGATTCGATATCAAAGTCATGGTAGGAACGCTAGCTTTTCTACCGTGAGACCAGTACGAAAATTCGTTTATCTGAATCGTGCCATCGAGGAGAAACTTGTAGTACGGATGATAAGGATGCAACATGTACAGTTTGTTACCTTCGACGAACGTGGAGATTCTCTGTTGATTGGGTACGCTGTTGATTTCGATGGCTTGCAAGGTGAACAATTTGGCGAATTTAGTGTCGACGCCGAGCAGATTACTGTGAACTTGTCCGAGTTTATTTTCGATGGGCAGCAAATGCTCGACTATAGTATCCGTTACGGTAGAAAACGACGGTTTGATTTTCACTTCCACGTTCAACTGCTTGTAGTTTTCGTTGAGTTCTTGCAACTTGGCGCCGAAAGAAGCCAGCGTCGATTCCTGCGTGGATTCCAGCACTCCAACTTGATCTCTGATGTTGACGACGATGTTCTGAAGGTTCTCGACTTGATTCAATTTCGAGCTCTTCTCGGTAAGATCGTTCACGATGCTTCGCATCTCTGTAAACTGCGTGTGAAGATCGGCGACGCTCTGCGAAGTGGGCAGCGTCGACACCAGCGAACTAATTTCGTCTCGAATCTCTTCCACGTTCGCCGTTTCCGTTTCCAATCGTTTCAGCATTCGAGATATGTTTCTTTTCAAAGCGTGCAATTCTTTGGAGGTGGGGAGATTGGCCACTTTACTCTCGAGATCGCTCAATGAACTTTTGATGTCGCTCGAATCAGATAGTGCCGTCACCGCCGTTTTCAATTTTTCCAAATCTTCGCTCGAAGGTACGCTCGTCCGTAACGATTCCAAGTCACCCTGTATGTTGTCCAGTACGTGATGAAAATGAGCGAGATTCGTTTCGACGTTCAAATTTTCTAAATATTCGATTTTATGCTGAACCGTGCTCAACGTGTCTTGAATGCTCGTCAACGCTCTCGCTTCAGCGTGAATATTTTTAATTTCTTCGTTGATCAATTCCAAGGACGCCTGAAGCGTAGCGATGGTGGTTTGAATGTGTTCGAAATCTTGATAAGCCTCCAATTGAATTTTTATGTTCGCAACGCTCTTGCCGATGACCTGCAGTTCGTCCGACGATGGTAGGTTCGTCATGGTATCTTCCAAAGTCTGCAACTTGGATTTAATTTCTTCCAACGTGCTGGCGAATTCTTCTTGTAATTTGGAAACGACAACGTGCAAGCGTTCTGCGTCTATATCGCTCACCACGGTTTGAAGTTCGGAGAAATTCTTTTCTATTGCGGAAGTTCGTTCTTCGATTTCGAGTTTCAATTTTTCCAAATCTTCATTTTTCGATTGAAATTGCTGTAATTTGGCCAAATCATTTTGAAGCGAATCCACACTCAACTGTATATTTTGAACGCTGTCGTAAGAAGGTACGTCGACATAATTTTTTATAAGCGTTTTCAGTTCGGAATCGATTTTCAGAATGGGGTCGAGACATTGCGTTTGGAGCGTAGCGATTTCCGACTCTAAACTTTTGTTTAAGGTCTCCTGCAAAGCGATCAAATCGGTCCTCAACTTTTTAATTCGGACGTCCAACATGAGAATCTCTTCTGCGTGGTCTACACGCTTGGTGTTGCCGAAAATGTCGTTAGGCATTTTTGGTTAACGGTTATTTATAATAGGATAGACAATACGTAATTCTACGAAGAGAGGAATAAGTTTATCGTAATCTCCGAGGAGTTCCACGTACAGGTAATCTCCTGCAGACACATCGTACGTAATGTTAGAAAGCATCTTGTCGTGCTTGATTCGAAAAATGTTCTTGCCGCTAGATATTTTGATTTCGCCAGCGTTCTCCGGATTCACGGTGATTTGAAGTTTCCCACCGATCGGAATTTCGTAGAAATGTAAATTGTTATTAAAAACATAAAATATCTTGCCCACGTCCTCATCCAATTTCGTCCAAATGCTGTTGAGGTGAATGATCAACAGACCGTTGAGTTTAGTTAATACGGAAGGTAGAAATTCATGATCTGTCGTCGTGCGGTGTACAGCCTCCATTGTTTGCTTTCGGAAACCAAAGAGATTCATGTTGGTTATTTAAGAAAAAATTGAGAACGTATCTAATATAAATAACACCACAAAAAAAAATGTGCAATTTTTAGTAACCATCTTTTTTTCTTAGCAAAAGAATGGAGAAGAAGGAAGCGAAACGTGCATGCGACCAATGTGGGAAATATATATCCATTTCTAACTTGAGAAGACATCGGAAGAATGTGCATGGTAAAGGATCGAGTAAGAGAGAGCTCGATGTTGACGATCAAGCGCCACGAAAAAAACAGAAGAGTGCCGGCGAAAATATTAGAAATATTTTAACCGAGGAGACTTTCCGATCTGAAGAAACATCTGATCTAAACAACTTTTTTCGCTCGGTCAAAAGCAAGTTAATTTCGTCTATCACCGAAGCTTTGTTGCAATGCTCGTTGAAAATCCACCTCATCGTTTCCATCATGTATGAAAACGTAAAAAAAGAGCGAGAAACTTTCCATCATTACACTGGTGTAAAGAGCCTCCACGCCGCCGACGTCGATAAGCTGGATGCCATTTGCAGCCAGATGTTTGACGCTTTGTTGAACAAGCACGAGACTTTCGAACAACGTGGATCGGGTTGGACACTTTGCGGTTCGCCTCACACTTTAACTTTGAAGGTGGCACGATACAACCCGATGGGAGCATCCAGCTACATCGATTTGCCTCGGGAAATAGCCAGTAAAAAAGCCATCATCAACATTCAAAATGAGGATAACAGATGCTTTTTGTGGTGCATCATTGCCGATCATCACCCAGTCAATGATGACAAACATCGTTTATACCACTACAACAAGCCAGAATATCTCTCAGAATTTGAAAAACCTATGGCTGGCATTAATTACCCCGTAAATCTACGAGACATTAGTAAATTTGAGGCACAGTACAAGACAGATAAAAACGAAAGTATAGCAGTACACATCTTCGGATTAGACAAAAACAACACCATCTACGTTCTCAGACACAGCAACATTAAAAGTAATCGTGTCATCAGATTACTCCTGATCGAAGATGATGATAATTATCATTACTGTCTAATTCAGAATCTTCCAAAATTAACAAGAAGTCAAATTACCACACATCAACATAAAATTCAAGTATGCGACAGATGCCTGAGTATATTCTACGGTCAAGGAAAAAAGAATGCTGATGAAGAACTCCGAGATCATCATGAAATGTGTAGTAAACATTCGGCTACGACTATCAAAATGCCTTCTCGAGACATGACATTTTCCAACTACACCGCATTACTCTGGCATCCCGTGGTGATATGCGCCGACTTTGAAAGTTTCCAACTTCCACTCGCCACATGCGAACCGAATCCCAGCGTATCGAGCACCACCGAAATTCTACATCACGAAGCCTGCGCTTTTTTATTGATTGTCAACAACACAGGCGATGTTATTTTACATCGTGGCAATGATGCTCCACAAAAATTCCTTCAAACCTTGAAGCAGATGGCTATACAATTCGCTCCTCCACTAAAAGAAGACAAAGCAATGGAGCCTCTTACCCAGGAAGAGAAGGAAGCATACGACCTTGCCTCTCAGTGTGGTGAGTGCGAAAGTAACTTCACCCTCGAAAATGTCAAAGTTCGCCACCACAATCAACACACGGGAAAATATGTGGCCCCCCTGTGTAACAACTGTAATCTACAAATCAAAAAACCGAAATTTATTCCTGTATTCATTCACAATTTGGAGGGCTACGACGCCAAAATCTTCATAAAGGAGATGGGATGCGACGCTCAACCCATTAGCGTCATAGCTCGCACCAACGAGAAATTCATTTCATTCAGCAAGAAGGTGGACGTTGGAAATGGCAATCGCGTAGAAATTCGCTTCTTGGACTCCTACAACTTTCTGTCTTCGAGTTTGGCGACACTCGCGTCTCAACTCACCGACGATGATTTGGTCGCCACCAGGAAATGTTTCGGCGACCAACATTTAGCACTGTTGAGACGCAAGGGTGTTTATCCGTACGAATACATGACGGATGCTTCCAAATTCTCAGAAACATCGTTACCACCGAGAGAAGCATTCTACAGTCGTCTTAGCGACACCTGTTGCAGCGAAGAGGACTACCATCATGCTCAGCTCGTGTGGTCTACATTCTCTTGTCAAACCATGGCCGACTATCACGATCTGTATCTGAAGCTGGATGTTACGCTATTGAGCGACCGTTTTCATCTCCATCGCTCGAGAGGAATGGCAGCATATGGTTTGGACCCCGCTTTCAGCTACACCACACCGGGTTATTCTTGGCAGGCGATGTTAAAATCCACGAAGGTGAAGATAGAACTCATCAAGGACGTCAATCAACTTTTGTTTGTCGAAGAGGCAAAACGTGGTGGAATCGTCCAGTGTCCCCTTCGATACGTCAAGGCCAACAATCCATATGTTGCCGATTTCGATGCAGGGAAACCGACAAACTTCTTGGCATACTGGGACATGAACAATCTGTATGGTTATGCCATGTCCGAGACTCTGCCCATCGGAGAATACGAATGGATGAGCGAGCAGGAACTTCAAGATTGTTTGGAATGGGGCGAAGATCATGAAAATGGATGTTTCCTGAAAGTAGATTTGGAATATCCTGCATCGCTTCATCGAGAACACCATGGATTTGCGATGGCACCTGTGATGGAATCGACTCCGGAGAAGAAGCTGATGCTCACCTTCAAGAGCAAAGAGAATTACGTGGTGCATTATCGCCTCCTACAATTCTACCTCCAGCATGGATTGGTTTTGAAGCGCGTGCACTCGGGATTGAAGTTTAAACAGACCAGGTGGCTAGCACCCTATATCGACGGCAACACTCAACGTCGAGCATCAGCTTCTTCTTCCGCAGACAAAGACCTATACAAGTTGATGAATAACAGCATCTACGGCAAGAGCATGGAAGATGCGAGGAAAAGAAGAAATATCAACTTGGTCTCCGACCCGAAGAAAATAAACAAGCTCGTCGCTCAGCCCACGTACAAGAACTTCACGATACTGAGCGACACGTTGGTATTGATCGAACGTGCTCTCCGCCACATAACATTCGACAAACCAATCGCCGTGGGAGTCGCGATCCTCGAGTTGTCGAAGCTGGCCATGTACAAGTTTCACTACGACATCATGAAACCACGCTATGGAGAGGCGATCGAGGTGGCGTACACCGACACGGACAGCTTCGTATACAACATCCGCACCGACGATCTATACGAAGATCTGAAAAACATGAGCCAGTATTTCGACTTCTCGAACTATCCAAAAAATCACGCGCTCTTCGACGACAGCCGGAAAATGACGATCGGGAAGATGAAGGATGAAGTCAACGGCCGCATCATCACAGAGTTTGCTGGTCTTCGAGCGAAAATGTACGCCATCAAAGTTCAGGATGAGACCGAAATAAAAAAGGCAAAGGGGGTGGGGCGTTCGAGCACAAACAAACTAACCGTAGAAGATTACAAGTCGTGCTTGTTCGACAAAAAAATCAAACGCATGACCGAACATCGGATCACGAGCACCATCGACCAGTTGCATACATCCACGATCAACAAAGTGGCGCTTGATCCCCACGACACCAAATTGAGGCTACTCGACTGCAACATCCACACCCGAGAATGGGGATGCCATGACGAGGAAGAAACCTGCTCGCACCATTAGACTTCTCAATCAAAAAAATATGTATTATTTCTTGCACCACTTTTTTTTTTAAAAAAAAAACAATCATTCACACTAATTTTTGCATTCACACTTTTTTTTATATTTTTCTATCATTTTTTTAAAGAAAAACAATCATTCACACTAATTTTTGCATTCACATTTTTTTTTTATATTTTTCTATCATATTATGTACACTATTTTGAGGATATTTTTTTAATTCTTTCAGATGCTGCACCCCCTACGGAAACTTTTTTAGTTCTTACACTTTCTATTCTTAACCAAAAATATTACAACATCAAAATAACACTAGAGTCGTTAGTACACGTTGCATGCATTACGGAGGTCCTCTGTAGAGTTTCATGGAAGTTTGAGAAAAAAAAAACACGTGAAACTCTACAAAGGCATGGCTTTGTTAGCCGTGGCCATTAGAACTGCGTTGGGCACCACGCACCCTCGCGAGGTTATAGGGGCCAGGTATCCTAAAAAAAACAACAATTATTATTTGTTTGCTTGCGTCACAATACAGGCGCGCGCGCGCGTGTGTGTGGCACATCTTTCCCCCGAGAGAGGTTTACAAAGGTCACGATATACGGAGTTGGAAAATTACGATATGGCGCATTCGCTCGTTACTGTTGCCAGCCATAAATCTCTCTCTCTCTCTCTCTTCATCTTACACCAACGTTGGCATCTCTATTTTTTTAGTTGTAAGTAAATTGCCAACACACTCTAGTTAATAATGCTACATATTATACGCACACACATACTATATTACCATCCACCCATCTCTCTCTCTTTTACAGCAGTGCCGCCTCTCCTTGTTTAGTGTGTGCAGGTTGACAAAAATTGCTTTATGCGCTGTAAGGCAAGCCTCAAGCAAAGTTGCCACCTCCTTGCTTTAGGTTAGGTTAGACCAAAAAAACCTTGGTGATTTTTTTTTTCGAGTGAGGAGTTGGCAATGCTGATTTTTACTTGAGGGCGGTCAACCGGGTTGATTGCACAAGCAAAGTTGCCAGCTCCTTGCTTTGGGTTAGGTTAGACCAAAAAAAACCTTGGTGATTTTTTTCGAGTGAGGAGTTGGCAAAGCTGATTTTTACTTGAGGGCGGTCAACCGGGTTGATTGCACAAGCAAAATTGCCAGCTCCTTGCTTTAGGTTAGGTTAGAGCAAAAAAGGCTGTGGGTAAGCTGTCGGTTGTTTAACTCTTCCCTCTCTCTTTTTTTCTTGTAAAAAGCTATGGCAAAAATACCAGTGGGTTGGCAACCTTGCTTTATGCACTGTAAGGCAAGCCTCAAGCAAAATTGCCACCTCCTTGCTTTAGGTTACGTTAGACCAAGAAAAAAAACCTTGGTGATTTTTTCGAGTGAGGAGTTGGCAACACTGCGAGAAAATACCTCAAGCAAGGTTGCCGCCTCCTTGCTTTAGGTTAGCTTATACCCAAAAACAAAAACCTTGGTGATTTTTTCGAGTGAGGAGCTGGCAACACTGCGCGCGAAAAGTAGGTCAAAAGGTAGTTCTAGGATCGGCGGTTCCACCTACTATTACGTTTCAAGAGAAGCACAAGCGTGATGGGATTCGAAGAGGGTGGCACTTCGCTCGTGTTTGAATGATCAGCTTATCGCCGGCACTCACGTCGAAAACGGTAAGATCTTCGTCTTCGTGTATTTCATATATGTTGCGCGTTTCGTTCCAACGTGCCAGAGGAATGTTTCCTGCTTTCTGGACACCACGATTCGATATCAAAGTCATGGTAGGAACGCTAGCTTTTCTACCGTGAGACCAGTACGAAAATTCGTTTATCTGAATCGTGCCATCGAGGAGAAACTTGTAGTACGGATGATAAGGATGCAACATGTACAGTTTGTTACCTTCGACGAACGTGGAGATTCTCTGTTGATTGGGTACGCTGTTGATTTCGATGGCTTGCAGAAAATGCAGTTTAGCGAATTTAGTGTCGACGCCGAGCAGATTACTGTGAACTTGTCCGAGTTTATTTTCGATGGGCAGCAAATGCTCGACTATGGTATCCGTTACGGCAGAAAACGACGGTTTGATTTTCACTTCCACGTTCAACTGCTTGTAGTTTTCGTTGTGTTCTTGCAACTTGGCACCGAAAGAAGCCAGCGTCGATTCCTGCGTGGATTCCAGCACTCCGACTTGATCTCTGATGTTGACGACGATGTTCTGAAGGTTCTCGACTTGATTCAATTTCGAGCTCTTCTCGGTAAGATCGTTCACGATCCTTCGCATCTCTGTAAACTGCGTGTGAAGATCGGCGACGCTCTGCGAAGTGGGCAGCGTCGACACCAGCGAACTAATTTCGTCCCGAATCTCTTCCACGTTCGCCGTTTCCGTTTCTAGTCGTTTCAGCATTCGAGATATGTTTCTTTTCAAAACGTGCAATTCTTTGGAGGTGGGGAGATTGGCCACCCTACTCTCGAGATCGCTCAATGAACTTTTGATGTCGCTCGATTCGGATAGTGCCGTCACCGCCGTTTTCAATTTTTCCAAATCTTCGCTCGAAGGTACGCTTGTCCGTAACGATTCCAAGTCACCCTGTATGTTGTCCAGTACGTGATGAAAATGAGCAAGATTGGATTCGACGTTCAAATTTTCTAAATATTCGATCTTCTGCTGAACCGTGCTCAACGTGTCTTGAATGCTCGTCAACGCTCTCGCTTCAGCGTGAATATTTTTAATTTCTTCGTTGATCAATTCCAAGGACGCCTGAAGCGTAGCGATGGTGGTTTGAATGTGTTCGAAATTTCGATACGCCTCCAATTGAATTTTTATGTTCGCGACGCTTTTACCGATGACCTGCAGTTCGTCCGACGATGGTAGGTTCGTCATGGTATCTTCCAAAGTCTGTAACTTGGATTTGATTTCTTCCAACGTGCCGGTGAATTCTTCTTGTAATTTGGAAACGACGACATGTAAGCGTTCTGCATCTATATCGTTCACGACGGTTTGAAGTTCAGAGAAATTTTTTTCTATTGCGGAAGTTCGTTCTTCGATTTCGAGTTTCAGTTTTTCCAAATCTTCATTTTTCGATTGAAATTGCTGTAATTTGGCCAAATCATTTTGAAGCGAATCCACGCTCAACTGTATATTTTGAACGTTGTCGTAAGAAGGTACGTTGACATAATTTTTTATCAGCGTCTTCAGTTCGGAATCGATTTTCAGAATGGGGTCGAGACATTGCGTTTGGAGCGTAGCGATTTCCGACTCTAAACTTTTGTTTAAGGTTTCCTGCAAAGCGATCAAATCGGTCCTCAACTTCTTAACTCGAATGTCCAACATGAGAATCTCTTCTGCGTGGTCTACACGCTTGGTGTTGCCGAAAATGTCGTTAGGCATTTTTGGTTAACGGTTATTTATAATAGGATAGACGATTCGTAATTCTACGAAGAGAGGAATAAGTTTGTCGTAATCTCCGAGGAGTTCCATGTAAAAATAATCTCCTGCAGACACATCGTACGTAATGTTAGAAAGCTTCTTGTCGTGCTTGATTCGAAAAATGTTCTTGCCGGTAGAAATTTTGATTTCGCCTGCGTTTTCCGGATTCACGGTGATTTGAAGTTTCCCGTCGATCGGAATTTCGTAGAAATGTAAATTGTTATTAAAAACATAAAACATCTTGCCCACATCGTCATTCAGTTTCGTCCAAATGCTGTTGAGGTGAATGATCAACAGACCGTTGAGTTTAGGTAACACGGAAGGTAAGACTTCATGATCTGGTATGGTTTCCATAATGATCTGTTTTTTGAAACCGAACAAATTCATAGGCATGCTGGTTATTTAAGAATACGGTCAAAGTTTTTTTTTGTAATGACAGTCAAAGTGTTTTTTTTTTGTTTTGTTTTGTTTTTATGAATCTTCTGTTGAAGATGGACATATGTTGCAGGTTTTGCTTTCTGCTAAGCGATAGTGCCCCCACGGCAATGTGTGAATACCACACTCGAGGACGCACCTCTTATCGTCATCGGGATCCAGCGCAATTTTTCTAACTTTGTTTGTGGTGATGATATGGTCGACGCTCTGGATGCGCTGTTCTTCTCTTAGAACCGACGACCTGGTCTTGAGGCAATCGACAAAGTCCTCGAATGTGAGATGCTCCCGAACCACCTGTCTGCCGAAACCCTTGGCCTTCTTGGTAACGCTGCCCTCGGCTTTGATGGCATAGGCCTTGGCGCGAGGACCTGCAAACTCGAGAATTACATCACCGTCCTTCTCGTCTTTGAGTTTGCCAGGCACCTTCTTGTTGCGGGCCAGGATACCGTACTTGTTTTGCTGGGCATAGCCCGAGGTGTCGAAGAGGTTAACCAAAGATGGAACTGTGGCTATATCCCCGTACGCGTCGTCCGTGCGAACGTGGTACACCAAGCTGTCCGTGTCCGTGTAGAGTAGGCTAATATTGTCGTTATAGTGCTGGCGTAGTTTCCCATAATATATTTGAAACATGTGCAGCTTGCTCAGGTCTAATACTGAGGCGCCAACATAAATTGGCTTGTTGAGCTTCACCTCGCTCTTCCTCACATGCACCAGAGCAAGCTGTTCATTATAAATAGTCCTCGATTTGAATAACGGGTTTGCTACGAGCCTGCGACATTGTGCTTTGTTTGATATTAGCCTCACATCTACACGATTCCGTACATTCTCCATGGTTTTCCCGAACACCGCATTGTTCATAAGCTTGAAGAAATCCTTATCAAGCTCGGACGTGGCTGCGGTGCGGTGTTTGGTGTTGACTTCAATATATGGACGCAACCACGGAGAATGCTCGAACTTGAGGATGCGGTGAACTGCGTGGACCGCGACCCCTCGCTGCATCAACCACCGGAGATTCTGGTAGTGCAGGACGTAATTCTTCTTGGGCTCGAAATCCATGACGAGCTTCTTCTGGTTGGAATCGGGTGGACACTTGAACTCGGGTGCAGGGGGAAGATCGCTGAACAAATCCTGCAGCTTCTCGGAGAATTGCAGATTAACCTCGGCGAAGAACCCATGTTCTGAATCGTCGAAGCTTTCGATGTCGAAGTTGGAGGGGTCAGCCCACTCGAAGCCTCTAAAGGGGAGTGGCAGCATCATGGAGTGTCCGTAGAGGTTATTGACGTCCGTGTACATGATGTAGCTGGACGGTTGTGAGGGGTCGTAGCCGGTGGCCATGTGGTGATTGTTGGCGCGCGAGTGTCGCTGCGACACCTGGACCATTCCACCCCGCAAGGCACGTTCCACAAACAGCACCATGTCCACGTCCGAAAGAAGCTCCAGCTCGATCTTCGTCACCAGAAACATGGCTGACCACGCCAGTCCGGGGAGACTGTAGAAGTAGGCAGGGTCCAGCTGGTAGATCTTTATTGCGGTCGCACTGAACGTCTGGAACACGTCGGCGAGGAGCGTCACATCAAGTCTGAGCTAGGCGTCGTGGTAGTCCCCGAGAGTTCGACAGCCCAGCTCGCGCCACATGGACTGGGCATGGTGATATTCTTCGTCGGTGATGTTCGAGCCGCGTAGCTGACTGTAGAACTTCGCCTGGGGAGGTAGCGACGTCTCTGCGAACTTGGAAGGGTCTGTGATGTATTCGTAGGGATATACCCCCTTACGCTTGAAGAGGCCGGCGTCCAAGTTCGGAAAGTTTCCGGAGGTAATAAGCATTTGCTCGTCGCTAAGCTTCCCTGCGAGAGCATCGAGGCTGGCCGGGAGGAACCTCAGGGAGTCGAGGAAGCGAAGCTCGACGGTAGAGTGTGATCCTGGGATTCGCACCCACTTGCTCAAGCTAATGTAACGCTCCTCGTTCTGCGCCAGGACGTTGATTCGCATGTCGTCGTACCCAAAATGAGGCACCAGATGGTGGAAGTCGTATCCCGAGCCATTGTGAAAAAACACAGGGATAAATCGCGGGTCCCGGGCCATGAGGTTGCATCCGTTGCACCAAGGACCAACGTACCTACCGTTAAAATGATCGTGGTGTTGGACTTTACGGTTGTTGGTGCTAAACTCACAGGTGCACACAGGACAGGTAGTAGCTTCCTCGTGCTTGATTTTGTCGTCAGAAGACAGCGATTCCATAGGCTTGGAGGCCAACAGTACCTTCCCTATCTCAATAGCCTCGACAACCATCCTCTCGAGGAAGTGTTTGGCTGCGTCGGGACCACGGTACCCGTAGGGCTTGGGGGCGATGTGCCGGTCACGTCGCACCACAACGTATGCGAAACTGGATGCCTCGTGGAGTTGGTAAGGGGTGGTAGAGGAAACTTCGGGATCGGGATCGCAAGTGGACAGGGGTTTGAGGAAGGCCTCGAAATCCGCGATGATGATAGCGGGGTGCTGCACCATGGCACCGTGCATGCGGAAACGCTCCACGACGCCAGATTCGGGTAAGACTGCCACCCCAGGCTCGTTGGTATTGCAGTAGCGCTTGTGGTGAGCGAGCTTCTCTGCAGCGATGTTGGAGCCTCGAACATGTTGGTAATTGTGTTGATCCTGTCCGTCGAACATTGACAAGCACCTGCGACACACCTCGACGTGGTGACTATCACTGCTCCGTTGGCTCGAAACAAGCCGAGAGAGCGAGCGAATGAGGGTGTAGTGGTGATGGGTCTCGTTCTTGATAAGTAGGAGATGGATTTCTCGAGCATCATTGTTGTCTACGTCGCTCACGCGAATAGGGTACACCGCATTTTTGTCAGTGAGACCGTAAACGTTGATAGCCAACCGTGCATGAGCCTCGAACTTTCGAATGTCCGGGACCTCTACGGGATATTCGATCCCAACCATCGCAACTTCCAGCTCTGCCTCGTAGGGTAGGTAGTGGGTAACACGTTTTGGATTATTTTTTGGCTCAACTGGGTGCAACGCTGCCAGAACACACCATACGAAGCACTTGGCGTCACTGTTCTGAATGTTCAGGACAGCCTTCTTACCCCCAATAGTAGGTGGTAAGGGGACGTAGCTGGAGGCGGAGAGAGGCACGAACTTACAAAGTTTGACGCACAGTTCGTGAGGCTCGCCACACAGCGAACCCCCCGAGCCTTTAGCTTGATGTTCTTCTTGTTTTGCCACCAGCTCATCGGCAAACTGGTTGTAGATGACCTCGAGGTTGTCGATATCCGCCAGATGCAGCGTCTTCGCCTTGGTGTTGTAGCAGAAGCTGTAAATTTCATCAGACGGCTTCTTGTACTGGCAACGTAGCGATGCGTAGAATTTGGTGGAGTGCGTTGCAAGCGCATCACCGAGGATGGAAATAATTTTGGCTTGCATGTTCTCCAAAAAGCTACGCACGTCGCATGAGCCCTCCGAAGTGAGGACAAAGTCCTCTAACAACCGCTCGAAAGCAGTCTGGTTCGCTTTCGCCACAGGCTTGACACGTTTGGCGGATGGTGCATTGATGGAGGCTGCTTCTGCCTTCCTCTTGGTGGAGGTCGAAGGCTGGGCCCCAGATGTATTTTTGCTTAGACAATTAAGCTTATGCTTCTTGGCATACGCAATTATGATCTGTTTATTGCATCCGGAACATAGTTCAGTGGCAGCCAAATGCTTGCCTGGCACGCAGGTACGACAATGTCTTGCAAAACGTTTGCTTGATATGGTTCTCTTGCACACAGGACAACTTTTCATGGAGCGCATTTTTTTGGGGGGTATGTTTATTTATATGTGATCTGTTGGTGGTAGAGTGTTTACAAAAAAATGCCTTACGAGAAAAATTTTGTAGGCTAATTCTAATTAGTGTTAGTTTGAGGGGTTTATTTATATATGGGTGGCGTTGTTTTCCTCAAATATGTGCTTTAATAAACCCTGTAAAAAAAATTAAAAAAAATATATAAGAAAAATATGATTGTAGATAGAAAAAAGCACAATAAATATTGTATGCATGTGTAATTCTATTTAGTTTATTTTTTGCTAGACACGAATCTTCTTCAGATTTTATTGCCCATTAGTATATTTTTCTACCAATCTAGTAGAGGTATGAAACTATGAAAATGTATTTGTTTATATATATTCTATTGTTTCGGCTGATATAATAGCAAATATATATATATATAGCTATTTTGAAATTCTAAAACTTTCAGGTATACTTATTTTTACATGCAAACATACATCATAAAAAATTACACAATCGTATTTTCTTTCCATACACACATTTTTTATTTTCAGAAAACAAAGTTATTTTCGATTTTTTTTAAATCAAACAATAAACATTATTTGTGTTTATAGTATTTGTCGGGCAATAGCAGATAAAACAAGAATGGGTTTTCTACGACCCCTAGTTTACGAGTTACAAAACAACTTAGAAATTACATCTTGAAATTTAAATTTAAAATAACTCGAAAACAGTAAGCACTAATCATTATGTTTCCAATAGGTTGTAGAGTACATTCAATTTTTTATCAATTGTCATTAAAATTTTCGAAATAGGGTAAAAACTAAGCCAGCAAATCAAGTTTCTCAAAAAATAAAAAAATTGTCTATATTTTCGAAACTTGAGGGGGTGGAATCGATTTTATTTGCTAGTCGTATAGTTTTCGTCAAATCCTATCCAACAAACCTAAAATCATCATCCTAGGTCAATTAGGAACCAAGAAAATCAATGTCTTGGAAAACATCTTAAGACAAATATCTTAAGAAAATTTTCTTGACAGACCGGAAGTAACATCTTGACAGACCGGAAGTCGACTTTCTTAAAGATTAAGACAAATATCTTAAGATGTTTTTCCAAGACATTGATTTTCTTGGTTCCTATGGGGCCTAGAACCACGCAACTTTGGATTATGTATATACCGTTGTTTTTTCCTACATATTCACTAGGGCTCGAAAGTGCGGTGGTTGTGTTGTTGCCTTGTAATCAAGAGGTCCTAGGTTCGAACCCGATAAAAGTACATAGCGGTTCGGATCCTACTTTAAAAAACTGTAGGCCTAGTCCCGATTAGCCTTACTGTGCATATGTGAATATAGGAAAGTACAATGCAAAATCAGCAATGTGTGATGTGGTCAGCACCAAATATTTTAATTTTATATGTATATTTAAGTTTCATGCATAAACATGGCAGTTTTCCTATATGTTTTTATGGTATGGTGCTATGCACAGAGGAGCACTTTATTTAAGCATATTTAACTTCTCTTTCCATCTCTCAATCTATTCATATTTGACACAGTCATTGCAAGTCGGCCATTTTGTTTACGTAGCAATTAGGCTTAAAAAAACTTTGACACACTTATTGCAAGTCGGCTATTTTGTTTACGTAGCAATTACGTTAAAAAACTTTAAACCATATTATTGCTATTTTTTGTGAATGCTTGTTGTGATAAAAAAAAACATAATTAGATATATTTTATTTAATTTTATGTTTAATATCTTTTCTGTGTATAAAACTAAATAATAATAAAATTCGAAACACTATATACCTCCACTAAATATCAAACGCACAAGAAAAAAACAGGCTAACACACGCAAAATTATACTGGTCTGCCAGACGCCAGAGCCTCGTTACTCTACAGTCCAGGGTGTACTACGTGGAAGTGAGGTTAACTGTTGGGCACCTTACCAGAAGATCGTCCTCTTACACCCCGCATATTGCTATTTTGAATATGCCTGATGTATATAGTAATATGTAATAAATATATATATATGAAAAAAAAGCAAGAAAAAAAGGAGAGAGATACATGCAACACACTCAAAACTTGTATACTTTCTCTCTCTCTTTTTGCGTGCTTTGCGAGTATATATTCCTTCCACAATATGCTTAAGGATTGTTTGGTTTTTGTAGAGAGTTTTACCTTTTATCTACAATTTCTTTACATCTGTTTGGCTATTACAGAATCAACTCACAGAAGCAACACTACCTATTTATATAACACAAAGCCAACTCATGCAAGCTAACAAACAATTTTACTCACGCTAGTTAATTTCAATCACAATCACAATGTTCTCCTTGCAGCTCACAATAAAGATAGGACCTGATGCCCTCGAGCTTCTAGTTTTATTAGTCGAGGAGTAATATGTAGGTTAAAAACGTGGACTAGTAGAAATCCGCTCTAGAAAATAGTTCTTCACTTCAATTTTTAGCAATATCATTTTCCTACTTTCGTAAATTCATCACGTCACCCCCACCAATGCTGTTACCTGACGTCATTATTTCTCAACAGTTGGCTCAGCTGATGTGAAAATTACATAGCATCCTCTGTGGTGAATATGAATTTTTGAACGAAATAAATGCGTCAGCATGAAATTCCATCATTATTGTTAGCTTTTGAAAAAAACAGGAAGTACATCCGCCATTGTGAATAGCCAGAAATGCTGCCCCTCCCCCCAGTCATCCATCTCTCTTACAACAGCGTGTGTGTGCTGGCAACTCTCTCTAGTTGCAGGTTTTTTAGTTAACTCGTAATCCTCGTCAAAAACTACAGTAACATCATAATGTCATATTGCACAGAAAAGAGAGGACATCGCTCACCACTGTTGCCAGGCATAAATCTCTCTCTCTCTTCATCTTACAGCAAAGTTGGCATCTCTATTTTTTTTTAGTTGTAGGTGGGTTGCCAACACACTAGTTAATAATGCTACATATTATACGCACACACGCACACACATACTATATTACCATCCACCCATCTCTCTCTCTTTTACGGCAGTGCGTGTTTGTTGCCGGCTCTCCTTGTTTAGTGTGTGTAGGTTGGCAAAAATTGCTTTATGCACTGTAAGGCAAGCCTCAAGCAAAGTTGCCAGCTCCTTGCTTGAGGCTAGGTTAGACCAAGAAAAAAAAAGCTGTAGGTGGGTGTTGGCAGCTGTCGGTTGTTTAACTCTTCCCTCTCTCTCTCCTCTCTCTTTTTTGTAAAAGGCTATGGCAAAAATACCAGTAGGTTGGCAACCTTGCTTTATGCACTGTAAGGCAAGTCTTAAGTAAGGTTGCCAGCTCCTTGCTTTAGGTTAGGTTAGACCAAGAAAAAAAAAGGCTGTAGGTGGGTGTTGGCAGCTGTCGGTTGTTTAACTCTTCCCTCTCTCTCTCCTCTCTCTTTTTTGTAAAAGGCTATGGCAAAAGTACCAGTAGGTTGGCAACTTTGCTTTATGCACTGTAAGGCAAGCCTCAAGCAAGATTGCCAGCTTCTTGCTTTATGCACTGTAAGGCAAGCCTCAAGCAAGGTTGCCAGCTCCTTGCTTTAGGCTAGGTTAGACCCAAAAAAAAAACCTTGGTGATTTTTTCGAGTAAAATATTGGCAACACTGCAAGAAAATAGGGCTTATGCCTTACAAGAGCAAACCATTAAGGCGAGCCTCAAGCAAGATTGCCAGCTCCTTGCTTTAGGCTAGGTTAGACCCAAAAAAAAACCTTGGTGATTTTTTCGAGTAAGCAGCTGGCAACACTGCCAGAAAATGGGGCTCATGCCTTACGAGAGAAATCCATTAAGGCGAGCCCCACCGAGCCCCATTTTCTGACGTTGAACCGGGTTGATTGGACTACTATAAATATAAGAATGAAACCTAATTCATTTATATTAATAGAAAAACTAACCACAATGTTTCAAGTGTTACGCCGACATTCGTGCCGGGTGGTTAGTATAGCGTGCTATGACGACTGAGGTCCCGGGTTCGAATCCCGGCCTGGGTATTTGTGAGTGTCCCTTCATCGGTTTCATTGTACATCAGCCATTTCAATCTTCGCGATTAGCCAAAAGTGGCAGAAAAGCGAAGAAAAATAAACCAATTCAATCAATCAATCTTTCAGCTGTTCCATAATAAAACAATTTCAACAATTTTGAAATTAATTGACATCTCTAACCACTTAGTAAAGAAATCAGTTTGCTACTTTATGCAAATCTGATATTTATAAAAGTAAAAATATAATTGCTTTAAATGTATTTAATAATGTTATATTTAAATATTTAGTGATTTTGTGATTAGTAATGTTGTATTTAATTACGTATACATATTAGCGCGCACGTGCGTGTAGATTAAGATATTTGTCCCCCTCAACCAGTGTTTTCACACCATGTACACGAAGCAAAAAGAAGAAGAGTCAGTATTGATTGATTGATTTGGTGTTTTAAGTCCACTTTATGCACAGTAAGGCTAATCGAAACTGGACCTACAGTTTAAAGTGGGATCCGAACTACTATGTGCCTCCACCGGACATCGAACCCGGTACCCCTTGATTACAAGTCAAGGACCAAAAGTCAATATGATGATATTACACCCATATTCTGCCTACCGTTTCAAAGATAAGGGCCTCCCTTATTGTTTCATACCCAATGATGTCGCTTTGTAATGAAGGGATTCCAAGATAGAACTTTCATGCCTGTTTGGGGCAAATTGATCAAAGGCTCGAATCCCACTTTAAACTGTAGGTTCTTCCCTATTAGCCTACCATTCAAAACGTGGACTCAAAACAAAGTTAAACCACACATACATGTAGTTTCACCAAAGTTTTGCTTTGACACGTATATTAAACGATGAAACAACATTGACCCCCCACCCTTCACTCATCCGTTTTGCTTTGTAGTTCGCATGTATTTACTTCAATTATATCCTACTTAAATAAAGGAACCCACCAAAGAGTGTTTTATTTTTACTTTGTACAGTCAACGGCAAATAAATATTAGGCAAATTGTCTATTGCTATTTTCATTAATTTTTATTCTATATCCTGTGCTGTTTTAAGGAATGACACTGTTCGTTCGAAGCAGGCATTGACCTCTTCATATTGACGTGATAATTTCAATTCAGTTACATCACATTGTGTAATACAGACTGAATGAAAATGGCGGTGGACAATTCGCCTACTGTTTCTTTCGCCGCTGAGTGTAGAGTAGAACTGTAAAATGGTCACTGTCCGTCCCCCTTCACGCTAAATAAATAGTCGAAATCAAGCTATTCCAGGCCTGCGTTTGTCCTTGGCAAGGCTGTTGGAAAGAACTCGTCTACGATGCCCAAAGTGTTCTAAATTCCAGAATTTTACATGCATACGTAGAACCACCTAACTCGGTACGATTATTCACGTGTGAAACTTTTCAGTCATGGGCGTCCGGAAGGGGGGGCAAGGGGGGCCGTGCCCCCCCTGGAAAATGAAAGTCAATCAAAAATTATGTATTTCACACATAAAATTTCATTTTAGCCACAATAATATGTGTTAATTATTGCATGAACACCATAAATTCAAATTTAAGTATGGTTTTTAGGGAACAACACTCTTTTTGGAGGAAATGAGACTTGATGTAAGTAAAATCACCAACCAATACTTGGGCATATCCGGCATGTGATCAGTAACTCCGATATATAGAGCATATGTAACACTGTAAATAGGGTGAGGAAGAGTGTGCTATTTGGAAGCGTAGCGTGGGAGCTGCGGACACGTGTTTTCGTTACTGTGGCCATCGTCCTGTGTTATTCTGTTCTTTTGTGAGGTGCTTCTGCTATCTTGAGTCAAAGTAGGGTCTATATTGAAAATGACCGCCATGGATGACAAACCAGACTAGCAACCGATTTGCAGTGGTGCAGGTAAGGACTCGATTAAGGATCTTTTTCATTCAGTTGAAGAACTTCTACCGAAAAGTTGGAGGTGGTGCATTATGAGAGACCGTGCCCTGAACTATGCATCACCAAATCAAGTAAGAAAAACGGGAAAATTTTCAATAATAAGTTAAAAGTGTCTCAGTAAAAAACAATATTATGTGGTGGTTCTTGTTGAATTTGTTTTAATTCCACTTTTTAAGTACCACAGAAATACTAATTTGGATTGGGCCACAGCTTTAAAGTGGGAGCTGGCTACGCCTCGACCTAGTATCGAACCCGAGGCCCCTTCATTAAAATTTAACGACGTTACGTGTGATGTGTGTTATAATAGCCGAAATGGAAAATTGACTCATCACGAAAAGACACGCCCCTGTCCCCCTTCTTATTGTTTAGATGTTTGACTGTGCATTCTGGCGAATGTCAGTGAAAGAAGGGTACGCTTAAACTAATATATTAGTAAAACATTAAAAAGACGGCAGATTCAGAGTTTAGAAGTATATAAGATCGTCAGGGCTTAGGTGATGTAAAACGTTTTCATTTATTCGTCATGCCAAAAAGGAAGTGTTCTTATAGTAGTGATTATTCTAAACAAAGATCCTCTTAAAGGAAGCCAAGTGTTCACTCAAATATTAATAAATTTTGGCAAAATGTTAACAATTCGGCATTAACAATGCTTTAAAATGCAATTGATTTTGTAATGCTTAAAAATGTTATACAAATAAATTTAGCTATATCCATGTCTATACTGGGTGATTTTTTAACCTGAATAATTTGAATATCTTGAAAAGAAATCATCCTACAAAAAAATGTTTCAAATAAAAAGTATAGTTTGGAGGGGGAAGTTTAGTGGTGCAACAAAAGAACACCCCCTCCCCCTCTTGTAGGTGGGGTGGGGGGCAACTTTGAAATTTCAAATAAAAACCCCTATTTTTTATTACAGATTCGGATTTTACGAAAATAAAATACATAAGTAAAATACATAATGTATATATACACACATACTGGGTGGCTCTATAAGTCACTTAACACCCCCAGTACAAGGCCACTGCGGCATGGAACCTGGAAATGGCGATGATCAATCGTTGCCTCGCCAAGGGGAAAAACATTGACGTCACCCGCATGGTCGGCAGCCATCTTGATGTCCGCCATCTTGAATTCAAGTTCAGAAATTAAAATGGGAAGAGGGTCGTACGACACATCAAAATGGGCTAGAATTTCACCCGGAAAACTACTGTGACATTTGTTTTCACCTAACTTTAATTGTTGCAGAGTTAACAATACCACAAAGTTTTGGCTCAATATGTCACTTAACAACCCCAGTACAAGGCCACTGCGGCATGGAACGTAAAAATGGCGATAACCAATCGTTGACTGGCCAATGAGGAACCACATTGACGTCACCCGCATGGTCGGCAGCCATCCTGATGTCAGCCATCTTGAATTCAACTTCAGAAATTTAAATGGGAAGGAGGTTGTGCGACATATCAAAATGGGCTAGAATTTTACGAGTAGTTTTGATTTATTTCCCTTTTTGTGTATTTGTGTGGTATGGTCAAATGCATTTTGCAATTGGCAGTTTTTTTAAAATAAACTAAATTTACAGAATAATTTTTAATCACATGTCTATATCTTAAAGATATTAATACAGATCATGCAATTAGTGGAAGTGAAGTATCATAAGAAAACTCTTAATAATAATAATAATAATAATAATAATAATAATAATAATATTGATAATGTCGATACTGCCCAAAACAAGAAACAGTCAACGAGACCAAATGTTATCAATCCGCTCTGCCTGGACGACAACCGGGGCTTTGGCTTTGCCTCACAGTCAGTCTGTCTGTTCCGCACTGCCCGTGCGTATTTGTCATTGCCCTTGCATTAATTTCATCCTAATCTTTGCGATTGACCAAAAGGGACAGAAAGGAGAATTAAAATAAATCAAATCAATCATAAGAAAAGAGCAGCAAATTGCTGTGCCTTTCCCAAATTGAGGATTCATAAGGCAAGTCTCGCATATAATATGAAGGTTAGGATGAATAATGAAACAGTTTGTTGGGACAAACACAATTTCATGTCCAGGTTCTATCCAGGATACGAACCTAGGACACCGAGATTTCTTGCACGTCACGCTAACCATTGAGCCACAGAGCCGACATGAAATACTTTGTAATTGGGTGAGTGATTCCCGACACGTAAACGATACAACTGGGAAGATAAAAAGAGACTGTTGCATTGGCGACTTCAAGTCTGGGCAGAGCATTCAATCATATCAATTTCAATACCTCAACTTGATTTTGTGGTTTCAGAGTGAATAGTAAGTAAGCTCATACTTCCCGTCATTCTGTTTCTGTCATCCAACTTAGAGATATGCGTGTTTAGCATAGTGTTAATGCGCAGGGACATGTGAAAAATGCTAACGTTGGGATAACCGTTAAATAATATAAATTATAATTGCATTATGTTGGATTAAGGTTGTTGTTTGTTAACTGACTGTCGCAATTACAAGTATGGAAATTTATATCTTTGTAGTTAAGTAAAACTCTTGGTAAAATGTTTTATATCTTCATACCAATGACTAATAATGTATTTAAACGCGTCGTTTCTCAACGTATGGAGCAGGACCCACTGCTGGGTCTCGAGAGGTCGTTTGGTGTGTCGAAATGTCGGGCTCGAAAATTTATTTTTTGTGCCTAAAACACTTATTACATTTTAATTTCTAAGATACATTGTTTAACAATTTAAATTCAACTCTTGTTGTATGAAGTCTAAGCTCTTCATGTCTATTATTTGCGCTCTACCATCGCTTTTTGCCGGCATCTCTCAATTGCATCATGCGAGTTTAGTTAGGATAGAGTAAATTAGTCTTTTAAATCACATGTTTACTTTTCTTGAAAGAAGTATACGTAATTTCATTACGGAAATGTAAAAGAGGGCTTCTTAAAGTACTAGATGTTAGCAAAAATATGATTTTAAACTGGGTGCACACCCCTTCAAGTAATTTTGCGGCGCCCATACTTGTGTGTCCCGTGAAGGTGTAATATCCTTCAAGGTGGTTGAAAAAGGTTGAGAACCACTTATTTAAAGGTAATATACCTAGATATTAGTATTTTCAGTTTGAGACATCACAGAGGGCTAAGGTGTGGTTTTTCAAGGACTGCTGAATTCGCCGCATTATTCCTGCAAGGGGCAGGGTGAGGATATCGTATTGTATCCATGTACATAAGAAGCACGGACTTGAAGTTTCCTATGGGATATATTAAAAATTACGTGCAACCCCCTCTCCTCCTCCGGCCAATAAATCTTTGGCACGCTGCTACCACGGGTCTGTACTCTAACTTTGCGCTTTTAGTCAGAGGAGACACGTTTCTTCACACATTCACTGACCTAATAATTCATGAAAATCCACGTTCTTAGAATGTCATTCCTAATCAGTGACATTACGAATAGAAATGCGGAAATATAGCTCGCGTACTTTGAAACAGCTTTCATTGAAAATAACCCATAAAGCTTTCACGTTGAACGGTGCTGAAACTTGGTTCACGTCAAAATTCACGTCTTGTCGAATTTTATTACTCGTCCCCATCTGTTGCCACATCGATGGCGACGCAATCGATCACGGTTAAGCTCTGGCAATTAGTAATATTTTATTATTACTGCAAGAACTGTACGTTACTGCTAGGCCTACTACGTGAATTTTCCTTCCATACACGTTACATTAAATCATTCTATGAACAAAAGAATTTAGAAAAATTGGTAGGGAACATCCCTAGAGATCACTGTAATTTATTTTCATTTTTCATTACAATATTTACAGTTAAAAATTTGATAACAAGAGATTGTACACATGTCAGCACCCCCCCTCCTCGTGATCCAGTCTCGATCAACCTATCTGTGAACAATGTGAACTATATAGAAGAATGTTGTTCCCTAGTCATAGAGGATCACCGATCTCTATTCCGATGGAGGTACAAGGGCGGATACTTTCTTAATGTCACTCGGCCACCCAATTTATGATAATATTTTGAGACGTTTCGGGCGAAAGTATCTCATTTCCCAGTTAATCCGCCCATGACTAAATCTAAATTGCATAGGCTATTTTACGCTTAATGGGGAGTTTCTTCTATTTCTGTGTCCCATTTTGGGTATTTTACGTTGTTTTCCACCTTAGAATGATGAAGTAATGTCATGAAAATCGCACAAACACAATGACTCGTCTATGCCTAAACAGCGTTGAACCCGCTTACCTCTGGCTCTGCAGGCTGTTGCAAGGGAAGATTTGTAATGGTATGAACGTGGTCGGATGGAATTTAGTGAATGTACGTATGCCAATAATATTGCTTATAATGATAGGTTTGATTAGATATTTGTAATTCGCTTACTTTCAGTTAATCGCAAAAATTATTTGGATCGAGTGTCTTGAGCATGTACTGCAGGGTCCATGGTAAATATGAAGTTAAGGAAACCTTCCCGTAATATTTCCATTATACCAGAAAATACAACAGAAAAAATAGTGAGACAGAAGAGTGTGTATTTTAGGGACAAAATATCGTTGGACATACGCATAAAAACCATACGAAGATAAAATATATGGGTTTGAAAAATCGTTTATTGATTGTACTTCTCTTGAAGTTGCTTTCTGAGAGGCGAGAGGTTGTATACACCTTATACCATTTATGTTGTCGCGAATTACGCCGTGTTATTTTATATTCTACCGTTGTCCTCGGTCTCCTTAACGATTTTCTTTCAATCCTCAAATTTTGTATTGCATATGGCATAATTATAAACATAGTGATAGACAACTTGCCTGCTGCTGCAGGTGCAAACTTAAACTAAGAGAATTCAAGTAAAATTATGCTATTGCAAGTTTAATTTGTTGAAGCAAACGTTATATTTCTCCTTCCTTGGTTCCTAGTCTTCGCCGACCCTTCTCCAGGCTTCGAGGCGCAATACACTGACACAGCTTGCAGAAGCATTCTTTCCAAACTTGTTTCTGTCCGTCTCAAGTGCTAGGGGGAATAAGGCATTGGATCGTATCGTTTCTCAACCTATGGGGCGCGACCCACAGCTAGGTTCCGAGAGGGTGTTTGGTGGGTCACGAAGTCGGGCTTGAGAATTTAATTACAAAACTATTACATTTAAAATACTAGTATATATTGTTTAAATATTTTAAGTTCAACGCGTGTTGTCCGTAGTCTAAGCTCCACATTTCTGTTATGCGCACCCTACCATTGCTCTTCACCGGCATCTCTCAATTTCAGCTTTTAAAATTATATACGTATGGCACTTTTCTAGAATGAAGTATGTGAAATTTGATTAAGCATGTGTAAAAGAGGGCTTCGTAAATTACTCGATGTGAACAAAAACACGTACTATTATAAACTGGGTGCACACCCCTTCCTGTAATTCTGCCGGCACGCATACGTGTGGGTCCCGTGAAGTGTAATATTCTTCAGGGTGGGTCCCGAACTGAAAAAGGTTAAGAACTACCTGATTAGAGACCCTTGAAAAGTTTGATTCACTGATTAATCGGGTTTATTTTACTTCGCTTTTCTGCTACTTATGGCTAATAGCGAAGAAAAGAATGAGTGATGAAATTGAAGAAGAGACTCTCACAAAGAACCCCAATTACCAGGTCGGGAATCGAACTAAGAACTCGTGGCGTGCTACCCACTTCGTTACGCATGGCGGTGCAACAAAAGGAAAACCTGGAATAGGAAGTAAATCCCGCACAGAAATGCGTACAGAGTAACTGAATGGTGGGTGACGTTTTCTGAATACTGATGGAAATAATTAAAGAGTTGATTTAAGTTCCGAGAATGAAGAGAATTCGTTCAAACGTAATCGGGTTTGGAATCCAAGCAAATATGTGCCTCCACCGGACATGAATTCTGGACCCTTGATAAAAAGGTGACAGCATTACCAGGGCACCATCAATATAAACGGCTTGAAAACACATTTCCCCTATTCTCGTTTCAAGATGACTGTCAGTTAGAGTCAGCGCCAGGGTGCAGGTGCTGTCCTGGAGGTCTTTCAGAGCAAATTTAGAGAAAACCGAATGACATATAGTACATATAATTTTTTCTGAAAATTTATCCAAATGCTGTTTATACGGACTTACTAAAAAAACGTTGCGAAAAACACTTCGTTATGTGTTGCCGAACAAAGTTCAAACATTGCTAAAGACATTATTATAGTTGACAATCAAAATTATTTGGTTATACCATACAGTGTTGTAACGAGGCTAGAAAAAGCCATTTTACCTACCGTATATTAATTTTAAAATGTGACTTTTTGTCGTAATTTTTTTTAAGTTTGTCCACTTGCTTATGCCAAATCACAGGAATGTAATAGCTCAAACTAATTTGGAAGCATTAGGTGACTGTAACATCTAGAAACAATAGATTTCCTAAAAATAACTTGCCTGATAATTGCAGGACAAACTACATCGTTGGAAATTGATATTGCTGAAATCAATGTCGAATTATAAGGAACGATTTATTGATTTATTTGCTTTATTTTAATTCGTTTCTTGCGCCACTTTTTACTAATTTGCGAAGATGGGGATGAGTGATGATATGATGAAATTGATTAATGGACACTCACAAACATCGAGGCCAATACCGGGATTGAACCCGGGGCCCATGGTGTCGTAGCTCGATGTGCTAACAACTCCACCAAGGGGGCCGACTTATCAAAAACGAAAAAAGTTTGAAAATATTTAATTTCGTACGTAAATAAATCGTCGTATGCATAGTCCGCGTATGCAAGGGCCGAGTGACGGAGCCACCAAAACATTAACAATTGCTTCATGTTAGTTAACCCGGCGTTGGTCTACTTGTTAGCGTTGCTTTAACATTGAAATTTATGTGCTTATATATCTGTTGTAAAATTCGAAAGTATTTTTTTTGTCACTGGCCGGAGGGGGGTTATAATATGGTGGAGCAGTGGTGGCGATTTGGGGGGCGAGGAGGGCACTTGCCCCCTGTTTTTCGTCACTTTTGCTCTTGCACTGTGCTAAACATTATCTTCAAAAGGAAATACTCTCTTTGTCCCCACGGTTTTGGAACCCAATCGCCGCCTCTGGGGTGGAGCATTTCCTTTCGTCATTAGGAACTGTGCCGTTATCCTGTAAACACATTGTCTATGTTAACTTGACACTGACGTGTCGAACAACCACGAAATTGTTTTTTTCATTTTTTTTTTTTTGGTTTTAGTGAATTGTATTGGTCTTCTTGTGCTTATGTGATTTTTTCTAATGTTGGACAATACACACATATTGTAATGTCTCCCTTGCCCTCCGTGAGCGCGCCTATGAGAAGGATTTTTACTGTTGTGGGTTTCCATCCAAAGTATGATTTAGAACGGTCTTCTTATCCTGAACAGGTATTGGACTTTTGAAAGATCCTAGGTGATTACTTTAAAGATCTGCCTCTGAAAGGAGGAGTTCAATGATTCATGGATTCAACACACACAGAAACGCTCAGGTCGTTAGACCTGACTCAACTTTTATTCATTTTTATTATTTTACTTCACTTCTCGGCCACTTTTGACTAATCGTGACGATGAGGATGAAGTTGATGAAGTGACACTCACATCCATGCCCAGTCCAGAATTCGGAACATTGGACGCCGGGCGACAAGTAAATCGAGTTCACATCCGTTGACTTCGTAGTAACTCGTCATTAAATGTACACTGACGTGATCGAACCTGTTACCCTCAAGATATAAATAACCATCAAGACTTACGTTTCGGTGGTGATAAATTGTAGACAGTTGCTGCTTCATTCTGCGTGCAACATTTCATCGTAATGTAACCTCTCGATTTTAATGCACCGTGCTGTTTGACACGCTCTTCTTTTCAACAGTTCACTCATTAGTTCCTTAGTGATGTTGTCATTTATTTATGGTAACCGTACGTCCCGTTTGAGAGGGGTGTCCCTGTCGTCCCTTCGATATTATTTAAAAACACTATTTGTCGCGTTTAAAACCAAGTATAAAGTGGAGACATTTCATGGTAAAAAAAAAGTTGAATTGTTTTGCGTGTGTTCCGTTATTTGTAGAGCAGTGCATAAGCATGCCCAAGAAGCGTAAATGCAGTTTCAATAGGGACTTGGTACAAGACACAAACCAGAAACTCAAATGGCAAATCTAGCTCCAGATATGTGTGGGGTTAAAGTTTTCAAGGAGATTTATAAACAGTTGATGAAAAATAAAGCTGTTCTCAAGAAGACTGATTGTTTTGATAAATACTTCTTGCACTCCTCAACTTTAGCGTAGGGCTAACATAAAAGGTTGATCAGAAGGAACCAGAAATACCGTGTAGGCTAAGTCACACAGAGATTATAAGAACGAGAGATCATATTTTAAATAATAAAATAATAATAACGATACATTAATTATAACTATCATTTTATAATTAGGCCTAACTGATTTTTTAGGAATGGAGGAGGTAAACTGATCTCCTTGGGATGTCCCGTTTTTGGCCAAAATATTATGGTCACCCTACTACTAGGGCGCCAAAATATCTAGCTCCTGGGGTCTCATTTCATTGTAATTATCATACTCTTACCATGAAAGGTCTCCCGCGTATTATCTGCGGTCTCGTGTTCGAACTCAGGTCAGACCTCCAAAATTTGGGTGATGACGCAACAGAATGAATATAATTCGGAAAACTTAATAAGATCGATCTGGCTCCTATTGAGAAAGTCTTATAACAGCTGCGATGGGACTCAATGAAGACCCCATTAATAGGCTTTGGTCTTCAAAAGGCTGTTGGCTTTCCTAATCCGTTGTTACTTGATTCCACACAAGCTTTATCTTGTTCATACTTATTAGAATTTGTTTGAAATTTGAGTTTCCGTTAGCACACAGTATGCGAAAGATCTGAGAAGAAGGGAAGGTGTAGAATATTGATTGGAATACTGAAACCTAAATCATTACAACACTAACTTGAAAACAAGTTCAAGGCCGTCCTCCGAAATGTATCCACGTTGGGCCAAAGTCACTTTCAGACATTATGTGCCTATTTGTTTGAATTTCTAGGGAAAGGAAGACATATGCTATAAGAAATAAACATTTCTCAATTAAAGTGCACCATTATTAGTAGTATAAGTATTACATAACAATTTCGTTGTTTTACGTTTAAATTACTATACCTTTTGTTTAAATATTTACACAGAAATGAAACATGAATGATAATTTGACAGTTTTATATTGCCGGGTCGAGAATAGAATTTGACGTCCTTTGTATCTCATCTTAGGAGATTTTCATTCATACACAAGAAATATTTTTTTAAGAGGTCAAAGTGTGCATGAGCGTCATAAAGCAATTGTATTTCGAGCAAAGCGAAACAAACTTCTCAACGGGACAGGTGTAGCGCATTGGGAAAGAATGTGAAACTGACAAAATTCATTTAAGTCGCATGTTTTTTTTCTAAATAAGAATGAGATGGATGTTACTATTAAGAACGGTTCGCAGTGCGTGTCGGAGTGAGCAAGAAATGTTTAGTAAATATATTTCTTGGAAAACTGAGTACCAATTTTAAAGTAATAAGCATAACCTTGAGTTGCGGTTCACTGAAACAAATGTTTAGAGTGCCGAGCGAGCAAATCAATTGTTACTAAATACATGGTAAAAAACAGACAATTTGGTCCAAATTTATCAAAGTATATTTTGTCCCAATCCTCCATCCCCGGTCACGTCCCTGGTCTTGTTTGTATAATAGTCAGTTCATTAGAAACCGAATTCATTGCCTGTGTTCTCACCGAGGATATGCTTGAGACCATTCCCGACACTATGGCGCCAGCGGTCAGCTGGGTCGCTCGGAACTTGCTTTTGTCGCGGGCACGATTCGAATGGAAACAGACAAATCTGCTAGTGATTGTTGCAGTCTAATTAGTAGTATAAAATACAATATTACTGGGACGAGAAAGTATGAGCCCCCATCAGGCAGATTTGGCAACACTTAAACCTAGCTCAAGATGAGCATATGAGCTTATTGCTCAAGTGTAGTACTCTGTCTAATCCAAGATTTTTGTAAAAATGCCCTCGGGAATTTCCCGTGAAAGTATGAGCCCCCTCAGATTGATTTGCCTACACTTATAAAAGGCACTTCTGTCAGATTGTTGTCCATAAGCTTGTCAAAAATATGCCTCTCTTGATATTTTTTTGGCTACACCTAAAACTAGGCCAAGATACATACACCCACACCCACCCACACCCACCCACATACTCCCACACCCACCCACATACACCCACACCCACCCACACCCACCCACATACACCCACACCCACCCACATACACCCACATACACCCACACCCACCAACACCCACCCACATACACCCACATATACCCACCCACACCCACCCACATACACCCACATACAACAACCCACACCCACCCACACCCACCCACATACACCCACATACACAAAGTATACAAAGCACACTGCTGAACCCAACTGATATATTTTATTAAGCATAGATTTTTGATTTGAATCCCAAGAAATTTTATATAATAAACCAATAACAAAAATGCCAAAGCCAAACATATTTACACACACACACATACACACACACACACACTAAATATACAAAGCACACTGCTGAACCCAACTAATATTTTTTATTAAGCATAGAGTTTTGATTTGAACCCCAAGAAATTTTATTTAAATACCAAAGCCAAAAATATTAACACACATATATACACACACACACACTAAATATACAAAGCACACTGCTGAACCCAACTGATATTTTTTATTAAGCATAGAATTTTGATTTGAACCCCAAGAAATTTTATATAAATACCAAAGCCAAAAATATTAACACACATACACACACACACACACTCACACTAAATATACAAAGCACACTGCTGAACCCAACTGATATTTTTTATTAAGCATAGAATTTTGATTTGAACCCCAAGAAATTTTATATAAATACCAAAGCCAAAAATATTAACACACATACACACGCACACACACACACTAAATATACAAAGCACACTGCTGAACCCAACTGATATTTTTTATTAAGCATAGAATTTTGATTTGAACCCCAAGAAATTTTATATAATAAACCAATAATAAAAATGCCAAATCAAAAACATTGTAATCAATGCAAAAATAATATATCCATCCCCAATTGGGATAAGCATCAAAAGAATTGTAATCCAGACAAATGCAGAACACCCACAAAAATATGCCCTAAATGTCATAGAAAATATAGCATGGAATATTTCACATATAAATATATAGATACTTGTTCTGCACAGTCATCAACATTGCCCCCACAACCATCTATATCTGGTCTGAAAAGGAAGTTTGAAACACCTGTTAATGCTAGACCGGCAAAGCAGCCACGCTATGAACCCATCCATAGCAGTTTTGCTGGCCAACTTAGGGATTACCGGTTTGTATCAGAGCAAAAATGTGATATTAAGAATTTTTTGAACAGTATAAATCCTGATGTGCAGGCAATTCTAAATGCACAAAATGCCTCTTATAAGCTGTCCCTCAAATTGTTTACACAATATAAGAAACCAAATGGCACAAAATTTACACAGCCCCACATAACAGAAACTGTAGCTATATATTCAAATACAAATTCAGACAAAATAATAAGCAGTTTGATAGATCAATTGAATATTAAACACTCCGAATTTGCAGCAAAAGAGTCAGGATGGAGCCTATGCGGATCTCCACACAAGCTCTATGTTAATATTTCTGAATTCAACCCATTACAAGGATCTACATATGTGTCTTTACCTGATAATTTTAAAAACAAAAAAGCCGTGGTTACCATAAAAAATAATGATGAGAAATGCTTTCTGTGGTGCATTTTAGCTGCTTTGTTTCCAGTTTTAGATCATCCTGAGAGAATAAGTTATTATAAACAATATGAACACAATTTTGATGAAGCAATGGAGGGCTTAGAATATCCAATGTCTGTTCAGAATATTGATAAATTTGAAAAAAAGGCCAGGGATATCAATGGTAAACAATTATCTATTAATGTATTTATTTGTTCCACTGGTCGTGGCAATTGCTTGATAGCACCTCTCAGAATCAGTACACTTGATGATGATTCTGCTGTTCCGATTGATCTGCTCTTAATTGAAGGGGATGACACATATCATTACACTCTGATACACAGTCTTGAAGCTTTAGTCAGAAAACAACAAGGCAAATCCAATACAATATTCAAGTTGTGCAGAAGCTGTTTGACTGTATTTGATGGTCAAAAAATAATAAATGGGGTTCGGGAAGTGAATGTAGAAATTGCTAAAAACAAGTTAATTGAGCATCTGAAATACTGTGACAACCATAAACCTGTTCATATGGTGATGCCTAATCCAAATGAAAATGCCAAATTCAAAAAATTTGAAGCCTTGTTGGAACACCCAGCATATATAGTCTGTGATTTTGAATCAAATCTCAAACCCCTTGCATTATGCAGCCCAGATCCTGATGAATCTTCAATTACATCGTACCAGTTACATGAACCTTCTAGTTTTTATTATGTGATTGTACAGGATGGTGTTGTTAGTAAAGAATATTTATACATGGGAGCAGATGCCATCAAAGAATTTGCACATAGAATAGAAAATGAGTGCCATGACATAGCATCTAATGTCTTATTAAAATCAAAACCCATGTTGCCTTTAACAAAGGATCAGATTGAAGATTTCAACAATGCAGGAAAATGCCCGGTATGTGATTGTGAATTTTCAGATACAAATATCAAGGTGAAACACCATTCTCATAGAGATGGTAAATTCAAAATGGCCCTGTGTAATAGCTGTAATATTAAGATCCAGAGACCAAAATTTGTCCCTGTATTTTGCCATGGTGCATCCAATTATGATTTTCATCATCTGATCAGGTACAAGGGGTTTGACAAGCAGAATTTAAATATTTTAGCAGAAAATGATGAGAAGTATATTGCTATTAGCAAGATAATTAAAGTTAATAGTGTTCCTATTCACTTAAGATTTCTTGATTCCTACATAATTCTGTCTGCTAGCCTGGCTACACTGGCCAATCAATTATCTGATGATCAATTCAAAATCACATGTGCTTTGTTTCCAAATCAGGACCTGAAATTAATTAGGCGGAAGGGTGTATATCCATATGATCATGTTACAGATTTTTCTAAATTTGATGAGTGTTCTCTGCCACCACAACAAGAGTTTTACAGCAAAATCAGAGGATCTGGAATCACTTATGATGATTATCAACATGCCCAGTTGATGTGGAACAATTTAAAATGCCAGACATTTGGTGATTATCACAAGGCATATTTAAAACTTGATGTCACTCTCTTAGCTGATATACTTCAGGCATTTAGAAAATCTTCCATGGAAAATTTTAAGCTGGATCCAATGTATTTTTACAGTGCACCAGGCCTAGCATGGTCTGCAATGTTTTTAAACACTAAAATGCAGTTGGATCTGATCCAGGATCAGGACATGTATCTGTTTATGAAACAATGTATAAGAGGAGGCATGGTGCAATGTTCTCAGAGATATGCCACAGCTAATAACAAATATATTCTCAATTATGATCCAGCACTGCCATCAAATTATATACTGTATGTAGATGCCAATAGCCTCTATGGTTATGCTATGATGGATAAACTGCCATATGCAGGGCTTGAGTGGGTTGAAAATTTCAATATTGAAGATCTTAAGGATTTTGATGACAGTAACTATGGCCTATTCTTAGAGGTTGATCTGACAATTCCAGATAATTTACACAACACATTTTCTGATCTGCCCCCAATTCCTGAGGTTGAGTGCTCACCTGGCTCTAAACAGAAGAAATTGATGATGACTCTAGAGCCAAAACAGGATTATGTCATATATTACAAAAACCTCCAGTTCCTGATGCATCATGGTGTTCAAGTGAGCAAAGTTGGCAAAGTTTTGAGGTTCAGGCACTCAAGATGGTTGAAGCCATATATTGATACAAACACAGAGCTTCGAACATCTGCAATGAGCCAATTTGATAAATCTTTGTTTAAGTTGATGGTAAATTCAGTGTATGGCAAAACCATAGAAAATGTCAGAAAACATAGTGATGTTAAAATAATTACTGACCCCAGCCGGAGCAAAAAATTGATTGCAAAGCCTAATTTCGAATATAGAAGAATTTATGATGAAAATATGGCACTCTTCAACATGAAAAAAACAAAGATTAAGTTTGATAAGCCTATTTATGTAGGGGCTGTGATATTGGAATTGGCCAAATTACACATGTTAAATCTCTATTATGATGTGCTCAAACCTTTTTATGGTGATTGTGTAAAACTGATGTACATGGACACAGATAGTTTTATTCTTGATATTCAAACAGAAGATGTTTATCAAGATATAACACAGCTTTAACATTGCTTTAATATTTTGATACCAGTGAACATAGAAATATTCAACCCCACAACAAAAAGGTGCCTGGCAAGTTAAAAGATGAGACACTTGGTGATGTTATTGTGGCATTTGCTGGGTTAAGGGCCAAGATGTACAGTTTTGAAACATGTAGTGGCGTTGTTGCCAAAAAGGCCAAGGGCATTGGCAGAGTGACTGTAGACAAAGAGCTTGAATTTGAAGATTACAAAAATTGCCTCAAATTATGTAGCACAATCAGAACATCAGAATCCAGAATTCAGAGTGTGGATCACTTGTTGACTACAAATATTGTAAGAAAAGTGGCTCTGGACCCACATGATGATAAGAGATGCATTTTATCATGTGGCATACATACTCTACCATGGGGTCATTTTGATTTGAAAAGTGGCAATCAATGCCCAATTACAGAGCATGATTTGAAATAAATAAACATGCCTATGAACTTATTTGGGTTCAAAAAACAGGCTATTATGGACCTGCCAACACCACAACCCTCTTCTGATATGATATCTAAACTAAGTGCTTTGTTAATTATTCATCTGAACAGCATACTTACAGATGTTGATGATGAAACAGGTAAAACATTGTACATATTTAACAATAACTTAAATCATTACCAATTACCTGTAGGTGGTCAATTGCAATTTATTACAACCCCTGAGGGTAATGTCAAGATTTCAGTAGGGAGAAATATTTATAGAATTAAGAACTCAAACATGATTTCTGGCACTGTATATACTGTTTCTGCTGGTGACTGCTTATATATTGAGGTCCCTGGATCCTATGACAAGCTTATACCTTTTTTTTATAGAATTAAGAATTAGATATTCAATAATAAATAACCACTAAATCAAAATGTCTAATGATATATTTAGCCATACAAGGCATGAAGATCACAGTGATGAGATTCTGATGCTTGATGTCAGAGTCAAAAAATTAAGAAGTGATTTACAAGCTTTACATACCACACTCAATGCCAGTCTTCAACTAGAAATTACAAATTTAGAATCACAATGCATGGACCCTCTTCTTAAAATTGATTCTGAACTCAAATTGCTGCTTCAAAAATATACTGACTTGGCCACATTGGATAATTTTCAAAGTTTAGAAGAAGCTGTAGCAGCTCTTCAAGCCAAATTTAAGACCCAGGCCACCAACTCTGAGCAATTGAAACAACAATTGGAAGAGCAGATAAATAATGTCCAGACACAGCTCCAAACAATTGTCAAAAGCATAAAATCACAAGAAGATTTTGATCTAGTGATTTCCACTCTAAAGGAACAGATTCAATCACTACAGATACCTAATCTGGACCCTCTGAACAATGCTATAGCCGAGGTTCAAGAAAAAATTGAGACACTTGAAAATTTTATGAACAACTTGCCATCTTCTGATGCTTTGAGTGCAATAACTCGGAGTGTTGCCAACATTAAGCTGCAACTTGAAACATATGAAGATTTTGGAAAATCTTTGGTACCATAACCCACCTTGAGGGTACAATAGCAGCAGTGCAAAGTGATTTGACAAATGTACAAGAATCCCGCCTGCCTGGTATTGTAGACACCCTTATCAGTGTCCAGCAACAGATCACAAAACTTGAAAACATCAACTCTCATTTTCATCACTTGATCGATGATATCCAAACAAAGCTTAAAATTTTACAACAATCCACACCTACTCAGGCAGATATAGCCCTGCTCCAAGATGCTATGCAAAATGTGGCTGATGCTTCTGAATTAAACAATGTAAAATTGGCACTTGAATCTTTGCAGAATACTGTATCAAATCTGCCTACATCACAGGAACTTAAAAATATTAAGAGAGCTGTGAATCGCATATTGAAATCAGAAGATATCAAGAATATCCAGACAGAGATCAAACAACTTACTCAGACAGTGGCCACTCTACCAACTAATCAACATATTAATGAACTGCATGCCCTGTTTGAGGATATCAGAAGACAAGTCCATGATCTTACTGCTCAAAATTCAAAAATTGGCAGTTGTTGAAAATTTACAGCAAATTGTAGCTAATATCAAGCAACAGCTAGGGACCATGGAATCCAATCAAGCAAATGCTCTGTCTGTTTTTGCCACCCAGCTACAAGAGATTGTGCAACAATACAAGAAACTTGCTGTGGACATAAGAATCAAACCAGGCCATTATGAGATTGTTAGGACTATCAATGAGCACCTTGAATCTGTAACAAGTAGATTGCTCACAGCAGAAAAAGAAATAACTGGCATAATCGAGAATCCTAAACATAAAGTAATTCTTGAATTGTACAGTATCCCCAACAAAGAATATGATTCACCATTTACACCAGGTGGCAAAATATATATGCTGTCCCCTGCACAATTTTATTACCAGTTTTTTGTTGGGGGCACACTTAGACCAATCAAGATCAAATATTGGCTACAACCACAGGCACACCACTACCCCACCTTATCAATAACAAATGCTGACAACAAACCAAAAATCACCAGTGTAGAGTTAGAGGATTTTACAGATCCCAATACATTAGAAACATCTTATGCTGAAGATGATGGCTCTCTGGAATTTAATATACAAATAGGAGACAAATTATATTTAGAAAATCCTGTAGTATCAGCTGCTGAACATCCCATAGTTGCAATATTCTTGTTTACATACTATGTCTAGACAAATTATTGTTGATGAATTACACAGACAAGCCAGACATAATTATAAGAGACTGCCAGTAGTTACACAAGGCATAGATGATTTATGGCAGAGCGACTTGATTGAGATGGCAAGTGGACAGCTGAAAAACTTAGACAAAATCAACAAGGGCTACAAGTATCTACTCACTGTAATAGACACATTTTCAAAATTTGCCTGGGCTGTGCCACTCAAATCCAAGACTGGAAAATGTGTTACAGAAGCCTTCAGGACAATCATCAATCAGAGTGGAAGATCACCGCGCTATTTGCAAACAGATAATGGCAAAGAATTTTATAATTCTGTGTTCCAACAATTTATTAAAAGCCAGTCAATACAACATTATTCGAGTTACAGTGATCTCAAGGCCTCAATTGTATAGAGATTCAACAAAACCCTAAAAAATCTTATGTATAAACAATTTACACTTCAAGGTAATTATAAATGGATTAATATTCTTCCAGAACTTCTACATAAATATAGCAACTCGGTCCATTCCACAATCAACATGAAACCCTCTGAGGTAACTTCATCTGATGAGCAAAAATTGATCAGAACTGTTTATTATCATAGATACCAGCCAACAACAAGAAAAGCCAAATACAAGGTGGGTGATCAAGTAAGAATCAGCAAATATAAGCACTTATTCAAAAGAGGCTTTACAAGAAACTGGAGCACTGAATTATTTACAGTGGTTCAAGTTAAACCTGGGACCCTTAACACATACATAATAAAAGACCACCGAGGAGAAATTCTCAAAGGCAGGTTCTATGAAGAAGAACTCAGCAAAACTAAACAGCCTGACACATATCTCATAGAAAAAATCATCCGCAGAAAAGGCAACAGGATACTTGTCAAATGGCTAGGACTCCCAGAACACAGCTGGATCGATGCAGACAAAGTGATAATATGAGCACCTGGGATGTTATAAAGAGGCTGCCAGAGCCTGAACAGCAGAATAAGAGAAATGGAATGCTGCTGCCTGATAATATTAGATGTCTTATTGTTGGGCCATCGGCTTGTGGTAAAACTACACTAATGATTGATAATTTTTTATTGGCACCTAACTGGTTAGACTGGAAAAACAGGCACTTGTATGTCTTCTCTAAGAGCTTGGAACAATTAAAATATCAACAGCTGATGAAGCTATATGATGGACTGGATATAGCCACTTTTGAATCAGATGTTAAGCCACTCCATGAATGTCTCGATAATTCTGTTGTTGTATTTGATGACATTATACTGGATAATCAAATCAAGGTTAGAAATTTCTTTACACAGGGCCGACACAAAAACATAGATTGCTTCTACCTGGCACAGACTTTTTCTAAAATACCGAAGCAGCTGATCCGAGACAACAGCAATTTTATATGTGTGTTTCATCAAAATCATACCAACCTCAAACACATACATGATGAATATGTAGGTGGGGACTTGAGCTACAATGATTTTTCCAAGTTTTGCAGTAGGTGCTGGAACCAGGACAGCTATGGGTTTGTCACAATTGATATGACAAGAAAACCCAATAATGGTAAACACAGAAATAAAATCAAAAATTTTCTAGACATTGAAAAATATAAAAATAACCATGAAAAGGCCAATTATTGATGATCTTAAATTAAGAGATTATCTTGTAAAAAGACTTAAGGGATGGAAATCAGAGAACCGAGGAATCTATGAACAACACAAGCAAACAGAACAGCCTATTATTGATGCTATTAGTGAATTAGGTAAAAATATCAAAACTGTTACAAAGCAAAATCAAAATTTGATCACAGAGCTTGTACCTGTAGCTGCTAGGAACATATTAGATTATCCAATCACCCCACTTTCTAGTATTCATACACCGCGTCCTGTTGCTCCTCGAAGAATTGAAGCTACTCAGGATCCTATTGAATTGGGTCTTCTTGCTCAAAAATATTTAAGCACACCTAAAGACAACAAAGATGAGGTATTTGGCTTATATGCTGACACAGAGCGTGATGGTAGCATCATACATAGAATTGGCAATTTTAGAGTAACATTTATGGGAGATGATATAATTGTATATTCAGAATCTCATCTTGGAGAAAGAGGTGCTTTTGTTAAGTATCTTGGCACACCTGGATTGTGGGAACTGATGACTAGGAAAAGGCCTGGCAGCTATACAGATCAAGATTATGAGCATTACAAAGAAATATTAATAAAATCAGATGCTCTATACCAGAACAATGATCCCGCACAAAAAAGAGTCAAGTCTAGCAGTGGAGCAAAATACAACAACTTAATCAAGCCCATATGGACACAGATCAAGACAGGTAGTGGAATCAAACAATACAACACCCTGCCTAAAGAATTTGTGTGTGTTGATGATGTCAGGAAACTTGTAGATAGGTTGCTGGTGATAGCTGGGGAAGAAAATGCTGGCAACCACAATTTTTACAATGAAAAGGTTGGAATTATGGACATGATAAGCACCAAATTGTCTAATTTTATAGTGAATGACACTAAGGGGAATGGATATCTCATAAAAATTATTAATACTCTACCCCCCAAATTTTGGAATACCTCTGAGGGCCGGGGGCTGGTTAATGACATCATAAACAAGCTGCCATTTGAACTACACATTCCAGGCTATCAGTATTGTGGTCCCGGTACAAAATTGGACCATAGATTAAACAGAGGTGATCCTGGTGTTAATCCCCTAGATGCTGCTTGTAGAGACCATGACATAGCATACAACACACATACTGATCTTGACAAGAGACATGTTGCAGACAAGAAATTAGAAGAGGCTGCATTTGGTAGATTTGTAAGCAAAGATGCTTCTTTAAGTGAAAAAATAGCAGCATTGAGGACCACCATAGCTATGAACACCAAACAAAAACTGGGGTGGGGGTTGTGAATATGTATATAATAAACCTAGGATGAAGGCCAAGGGTGTTATGTATCAGATACCTTATGCAGGTCTTAAATCTCTTAAAACTATTGATAGTCTTTTAACCAAAAAGCAGCGCAAGAAAAAAATTATTGTCTTGCCAAGGGCCATGGTATGAAATTATTGCTTAGTACCCCCAAATTAAAAAAAATACAGCAATCTAGAAAAAAATCACATGTGGGTGGATTTATATTTACTATCCCGGCCATCTTAGCAGCACTTGGGGCTGTTGGGAGCTTGGCTGGGGGATCAGCTGCCATAGCAAAAACAGTAATAGATGCCAAGAAGAATAAGGCAGAATTAGATGAAATGAAGCGCCACAACCTGGCCATAGAGAAACAAGGCAAAAATGTTAAGAGAGCCATGAATAAGTTTAAAAAAAACAAGAGCCGCTTACAAACCAAGATATTGAACCTTTAATCAAGCCACTGGGCATCAAAAATTTTAGAGGTGTGTACATGTCTGATTCTTTGCCAGAGCAACCACTCAACAAAGAGTGTGGCATTGTTAATTTGGATAAGTACAAAAATCAGGGCACTCACTGGATTTGTTATCTTAAATATTTAAAAGATGAGGCATTTGTGTTTGATTCATTTGGAGGTGTTCCACCTGCAAATTTAGTAAAATATCTAAAATCAACTAATCTTTATTACAATAATGCCCGTGTTCAAAACTTCAAAGATGTTAATTGTGGACATTTGTGTTTATCTGTTCTTAGATATCTGTCTCAAATAAATAAACCATCAATTGAACATTTTCAAAAAGCCTTGTGGTATTTAAAACATCATGGGGGTATTCCATCTCACCAGCCAAAATTCAATATTGAAACTCAAATTGCATGATGATATAGTGTATCCCAAAACAATAGCTCTCAGAGCATTTTATGGCATGTACTTGATCCCTAATATTACACACCACAACAACAAAATTGCAGTAGGGGATCAAAAAATTGTCATCACTCCAGGGCAATATAATCTGTCCACTCTAAATGCTCAATTACCCAGAGGTATAGTATTAACTCAAACTTCTGTCACTCACAGAGTAGAGATTGTATCTGCTACAGAAACAGTGGATCTGGGTACTATAGGAGAGCTGTTAGGCTTTGAGAACAACACAAAACTTGAACCAGCCATCAAACACACTGCTATTAATACACCTAAATTCTTAGCCATAGAGACTCTGAATATTCACGGTAATGTGGCCGAGGGTATGATCACCAAATCAAATGGCATAGGCACTCACAAACAAACTGGCATCATTGCCACATTTAAACCTAATTCTGAATTTATGGAGCCAATCATCTACACTCCATCCCCAACATTATATTTTCCTGTGTGCCATAATAGAATAGATAACATTGAGTTGATGGTCACTAATGAAAAATAAGAATTAGTTGATTTTGCTGGAGCCACAACAACTGCTATCATAAAGATTAATATTTAAATAAAAATACATACAAGAAAAAAATGGACAATATTGAGAGTTATGAGCTACAATCATTCCCCCCAAACAGGAGGACATTTGCAAATTTAAATCAACCCAACACAGAGATTGAGGTTGATCTTGATGTAGGGGATGGCTTTATACACCCCCCACAGAGCAGATCTATACATCAAATATGATGTTGTAAAGCTCGATGGTACAGTTTATCCGGCAAATTCAAATATAAGATTTGTAGACAATTTTGTGCCACATCTGTTCTCTGAAATTAAGATCAGAAAAGATGGTGTTGTTATAAACAGACTAGATTACCCTGGAATTACCTCTACAGCTTTGGCCACACTAAAATTATCCAAAACCGAGGCATCATACTACAAAATAGGTGGATTTGAGGCTGGTGATAAAATTATATCTAAAAGCCACACAGTGCTGTTCCCCTTGCGCCTGTTGCCAGGATTCTTCTCAGATTACAAAGATATTATGTGGAAGAGTGGTTTAAGAATCACATTTAGAAGAGCTGCCAATGATAATAATGCTTTGATGAGTTACAGTGCAATAAACTCTACCGGGGAAGCTTTGCCTAATACCCTACCTGATGAGGGCAAATGCATTATTCAGACTATGGAGCTAAGAATCCCGGTTGTTGAATATGAAGCCAGTTATGCTCTTAAATACAAAGCAGATATAATAAAAAATTCACAGATTCCTTTACAATTTTATACATATCAATGTGTACAGAAGCCTGCCACTGGTACTTATTATGAGTTTGATGCTACAAATTCATTCTCCAGTATACAATATGACATGCCGGATTTTGTGGTGGTACTGTTTCAGACTGGAAGAAACAATAATCAAGAAAAATATTCAAGTGAATTTGATAACTGCAACATCAAGAACATATATCTTAAAATGGCAGAAATGAGGTGTTTCCTAGAGAAAATTATAATTTAGACATGTCCAAGGATGATTTCCTTAAATTATATGAAGCATTTACAGCATACAAAAGGGTCACTACTGGCAATACTGACATGTATTACTCACCAGATGAATTCAAAGCACAGAGACCCATGTTTGTCATCAACACTTCAAAAAGGAAACAAGTTGTGGTTAATGACAGGACAAACATTAAAATTATCTGTGAATTCCACGATACACTCCCTGATGACACTATATGTAGTGTTATTCTTATAGGGGAAAAATCATATATTTATGATGTAATAAATGCAATTGAGAGCAATTCTAGAGGGCCTCTGCATATTACACAAGTTGAGCCTGGTGTATAATTAAACTTAAACCGGAAGTAAATATGGGTGTGTGTGTGTGTGTGTGTGTGAGGTGTGTGTGTGGGGGGGTGTGTGTGTGTGTGTGAGGGGTGTGTGTGGGTGTGTATGTGGGTGGGTGTGGGTGGCTTAGTTTTAGGTGTGGCCAAAAAAAATATCAAGAGGGGCATCTTTTTGACAGGATTATGGACAACAATCTGACAGAAGTGCCTTTTGTAAGTGAGGACAAATCAATCTGAGGGGGCTCATCATTTCACAGGAACTTCCCGAGGGCATTTTTACAAAAATCTTGGATTAGACGGAGTACCACACTTGAGCAAAAAGCTCATATGGGCATGTTGAACAAGTTTTAGGTGTAGCCAAATCTGCCTGAGGGGAGTTCATCATTTATCGCGCCAATAGTAGCATCAATTACACTACTCTAATTCTCGAATGAATATTTCACTTGCTCTCGTTACCTTCACGAATTCTATTTAAAGCAGCCCAATAAATCAAAGAACGAAATAGCTATATTGGGAACCTTTCAACAACTCTCATATTCGCAGACAGAATATTTTACAATAACAGGTGTTAATTGTATTTTTGACTGTAAACACAAGAATCTAATAAAAATCTTCCAACATTGTTCATCACGTTTCAATGAAGTCAAAAATTACAATGTTCAAACTTTCTTGTAATACTTTTCTAGATATACAAGTTACAAGATGATGTAATTTCTCAATGATATATTCGTTACAACATTAATATATTACTCTCATTGTATTCAGCATTTCTTAGCTACGGTATAGTAAACGTTCTTGCAACTTCCCACTCTTTAAAATGACTACACCACTTTTTGCGTGAGGTGAGATCCTGCCAACATAAGTTATGATTTGAGGAACAGAAACGGATGACACGCTCACTCAACAAGAGGCCTTGTATCAGTGGTGCTTTCAAATCTGGGCCGAATAACAATTACAAAAGTCAGATCAAGTTTACGCCATAGATTAAGCTGATGCACTCGTATCCGGACTGAGATTTTCTGTGGTTTCTACAAATGACTGCAGGCATAGCAGCTTCGTCGTTGGCCAGTATTTTTCAAATATTCCTAAATCAAGTAATTGTCCAAAATAGGGGACATTAAGTGAGATAGGACGTGTGGGCTCTAACAGCTACATTCGTGCAACGATTTAATACATTTTATTTTACCTTTATATGATTCACATTCATATCATCAATAAATATTCCACACCTTTCTGACAATTAATATTATAATGCAATTTCTGAAGTGCAATAATGAACGTGGTATGATGTCAGACTATCACGGGGTGACCTACCTAGGATTTTATTATTAATTAATTCAATACTTCGAATCAATATTTAGCTATTTGCAGTTTTTATGACAGGTCTGCTCATGAGAAACCGTTGAAGGGAAAAGTGAACTGTGCACCGTATGTTCGTGTTAACTAACTAACTTCTTTATTACGAAGAATATTTTTTATAGGATAAATCTCTAAAATGCCCACATGTACGTATTCGTTTAGGTCTCTGGTTTGAATGCTTATTTAGAAGAAATAAATAACAAAAATAAAAGTTTCATCGATGTAATTAAATGTTACAAAGATTTGCGCAATGTAGGACAAAGTGAGGAAACCTGATGCAATTTATTTTTTTGTTAACGATGGATTACGGCTGTAATGCTTCATTTCGCGTAAAATATATCCTGAAACACGGCAAATGCTTAGGTACACAATCCATTTTCCCTCCAACGACATTGAAATCTAAAGTCTTAAAATACCACCATAAAATAGAGATTGTTTATTTTATGCTCGTTGGCTTGTTGCACTACGTCTCTGTGTATTAGAGGCGACATGTTTTGTGCTGTCAATGGTTGGAAATGTTTCGTGTGTACGTCGATGCAAACTGTTTCTTTCAAGGTTAGTTGATAAAACTACACACAATAATAAAACTAGACCGTATGATCGCAATAATCGAGAAAGTTAGCTTATTGTGATTTTGTAGACGAGTCAGTTTGTTCTGCCAAGACGACATCATCTACTTTTTATAAGTAGTGAATTAAAAGCATTTCTTGTGACTAAGAAATGTCTCCCTCTGTTGCTAATATCGGATTCTTAAGATGACAGTGCAGAATAATGGTGTGTGCGCCTCTGCCTCACTTTGGTGTAGCCACTTGTTTTATTGCGACATCTTATGAGAGTTATTACAACCGACATTGCAGGAAAATATAACGCAACATCAGTTTGTGAGTTGGTGTTTTTAGTCCACTTTATGCACAGTAAACTAATGGGAACTGGACCTACAGTTTGAAGTGGAATCCTAACCACTAAGAACCTCCACCGGGTATCGGACCGGGATCCCTTGATTACAAGGTGACGAAGCAACTAATACGCCATTTTGTTTAAAGGAATACCCCTAAGCGGAAGTTTTTCACTTTATTCTAAATATTTTCATTTCTCGGTTAATCTCAATTTTCAGTTTTTCTCATTTGGACAAACACAAATACCCATGCCTTACCCGGGACTCGAACCCTGAAACTGTGGCGTAGTAGCGCGCTGTGCTAACCACTCATCCACGGAAGTCGACAGCTCCATCGGGGAGGCCTTAGGTGGAACTCGTACCCCTCCTACTTGACTGCGAGAAGAACTACCGAAGTATGAAAGAACCGGGTGTACGGTAAAAAAAGGCAATGGAACAAAATGCTTGTGGTCCAGGTGCAAAGAAACACCAGCAGACTTCATGGGTGACGTGGAAGTAGAGGTCAGGGGATGAACAGTTACTGTGATTGGGTGGTTGCAAGGAATGATATTTATGAAATGTTTTATTGTTCGCTCCATTCGCGAAACAAACACGCTTCACATCAAGTTTATACGTCAATCATTCATTATTACAATTACGCTCTATTTCAGGAGATCCCATACTTCGTAGTTTCAAAAGTTTTCCGCGGAGTCCAAGTCAGAATGTAGGCATAGGCCTATCTAAAACTTGCAACTCTAAGTTAGTGTTGTTAGGTTGCTTGTCTAAAGTTAAAAAATAAGCACATATCTATTTCAAATTCAGAAATATTGTTTATGTAAAATGTACTAAATAAGCACATGTTTGGAACAATCATCTAAAACCGTGTGTATACTAACAAGTAAGTGGCATTTCAGTGAAACTATAGAACATTTTGCGCCGCCCCAGGATGCCACGGCGCACATTTTGGGAAGCACTGCACTATTCAATTAATATTGAATCAGTTTGTGAAGAAATTTTTAAGCAAAATGTCTATTTAGAAGCACACCATTATATACTTGGATAGTTTTACTGTACTGGACCTCTGTTAAATTAACACTTAAATCATATTACAAGGAAATTAAGTAAGCGAATTTTTCCTTTGCTCGTTTTGTTCAAATGTACAGTCTACGTGGAACAGTCATATGAAGCACAACCCTCCTCCCCCAATTTAATAACTCCAACAGAAGTAAATTTTTTGTTGAGTATAGCCTCCAAATTATGTTCTCAACCAGAGAGATAAAATCGTAACAATTCTATTGCGAGTGACCCTTCACAACGTTGAAATAAGTGAGATCCTAGTTCCAGCGAATAATTTGTTATGGTGTGTGAATTCTCCGTGTCGTTTGTCACCTGTCACTTGTCGTCTGTCGTTTGCAGATTTTTGGCTTTGTAAGGGAGATTTCATACGAAAGCGACAACAACCACGTGTCCCTTGGAAGCAGACCCGCAGTAATGAATTGAACCTTTTCGAACAGAAGCGACACGACAAGATGCAGCTGTCGCTTGAAGCTTGTGTGTCTCTGATTGCCAGATTTGTAAATACCGTGCATCATGCCGCTTCGTACTTTTGTTCGCGCATGCACGGTGAATGTTTTGCCTTATATCGAATGGCCTAATGTTGCTCGTCGCTTTTGTATAAAATCTCCATGTCACCAGTCGCCTGCGTTTATGCCGTTTAAGCAGCTTCCAGACCAAAGCGTAACGCGACAAGCAACAAGCCTCGGTAATCAATGCAACGTTTCGAACTGATACAGCACGGTAAGCTGCAAATATTACATGTCGCTTGGTTGTGTCACTCAAACGGGCTATTCTATCAATGTTGTGCATCGTGACGCCTCCACTTGTTGTCGTGCACGGGCGGCGATGAATGTTTTGGTCTACAAGACACAAGGAACCCGTGTCTCTAGTCGATGTGGAAGCACACTGTCGCCTCCGTCAGAATTCTTCCCCTGACCCTTTCAAGGAGACTTCAGATCGAAGCGACAAGTGGCAGGCGACAATCGACAGGCAACACTGGCATGGACGTCAGCAGGATTTTTACCAGGGAGGAGCAAGGAAGGTATTTTTTTCCAGGGGGGCAAATAAGCCACAATTTCCCCAATGTTACCTCAATAAACATTGCTTAAATTTGAATTTATCATGTTCGTGCATTAATTAACACATTTTATTGTGGCTGAAATGAAATCATATGTGTGAAATATATAATTTTTAGTTGACGTTCATTTTCCAGGGGGCACGTCCCGCTTGCCCCCCCCTCCCTTCAGATGCCAATGAACACTGGCGACTTCAATCTAAAGCAAGAAATTCACCGCTAATGCGCGAAAAACCTAATGCATCGACCCGCAAGGGACATGTGCAGCTTGTCCTGTCGCATCGATGCGAAAGGTCGAATTGATTACTGAGGGTTCACTTCCAAGCGATACGTATCTCTTGTCGCTTGTTACCTATTGCATTTCGCTTGGTAGCGTGCCAATAAAGAGCTTCGTTTCACACAGTTGCGGCATGATGGGCCGCACAAGCCTACATTGATTTCTGAAATCTTCAAACAACACAAACAAGTATGCAAATTAAAAATTAAGAGTCAGCGATTAGGGTAAATGTAATTATTTTCTCAATTCCACAGTGAGGCAAAAACTCCTTAAGTACGCCACTGACTGCGCAGCAGTTAATTAAACCATTCTTCAACTCCGCCGCGAGAGGAACTCTTCTTTCCTCCCCCTCCCCTTTCCTAATGCTCTGCGCCGAGACAGATACGTACAAGCTACGCGCTCTCAATTGACGCCGTAATGCGCATTTCACAACTATTTGCCCAATTCGGTATGGCACGTAGCTGCTTACAAACAGGAAGAAATCATGTGACCAACAAGAATTGTGATTGGTTGGACGGGTTGTGCAATATTGATTGGTACCCACATCGGATGCAATTGTATTAAAATTACAACACGTAAATTAAACCGGTGATATTGGCACCAGGTTCCAAAAAGAATAGTAACCATTTTTGTGTGAGGAAACCTGCATAATGAAAATTTTCAAAAATCACGGTGGTGTTTGTAATCACATGCATGGTCTCGACATTTTAAAATGAATTTGATAATGCTAATTTATCAAATTATAGTGGTTCCAACAACATATGTACACTCACTCGGGCCTTATAAGACCACGTTTATATGTATTTGTGTGCATATGAATGTGTGTGTGTGTGTCTACAGTCACGGACACTTCTGGGTTGTAAGGACCCTATTGAAGAAGCACTGAAGTAAGCCATCCATGTCTGACCACCAAGCGCCTTGTGACTAGACAACCCAACCAGCATTGCAATTCTGCAGCTTGTATACCAGTCACGGGTATACATCTCTGTAAATTGAGTAGTGATGCCAAAGAGAAATACGAGATGAAGATTGTCGATCGTAATGTCTCGTGTTATCGACATGGAATAATACTCGGTCCACGTTACGTTCCATTATTTAACGTTGTTTGGGAACGAACCTGACGGACTGGGTTTATATTTTCACTCCTTGCATTACAGTAAATTCCATATTTTACAATTATATTAATGCTTTGAACGAAAATAATGCCCAGAAAAAACATCGAACACACGTTCACACCATTCTTCTCACACACATGCACGTGAAAACAAACATACAAAGCTAAGTTTTAACTTCCAAGTGAATGTCCAAATAACAGTAAATGGAGAAGCACGATGTGCGAAACATGGGATTTTTCACAGAAAGAATGCGTCTATTTGTGACATACGTGGTTTCTATTAATAGACAATGAATCAATTATGAGAGAAATTAACATGCATTTTCGTGCTGAGGAAGGAAACGGACTAACTGGAAAAAAGAAAACATGGTGCTATTGATAGATTGTTCGTTAGCGTACAGAGCTTTCATCAGTGAGGTCTAGGTTCGATCCCCACCAAGGACATTTTTTTATTCTCTTCTATTAGTGAAGAAGTATGTAATATTGTTTTCTAGGCATTTTGACGAAAGGATACGCTTCAAATTTGTTCGTTTAATCTGTATTTTCATTCTTCTAATAAGTTCTCTAACGCCATGGGATATAGAGATTCTCTATCTAGGCGATGGATATCTTCTCAATCGTTACGTAGCTACGATTCTCCAGTCCCTTCCACAAACTTGCCTAATTTATTTACTTCATTTCATATCTAACGAAAACACACAGATATAGTTAGAACAAGAAACACACCTCGCGTCGAAGGTTCCATACTCGAGTTCTGGCTTTTTATTTGCGAGGGTGATTATTCTTGTGTGTCTGTTTATCATCTTTGTCAAAAAAATATTCCTCATTATTGCCGTGATTAACCTAGGGAGAGACCAAAGCGACTGAAATAACAAAAGTACAGAATATGCAAGACACATCTGCCTAGGCATGTTATACCTGAAAATTAACTTGCGTTTCAGTCGACTACTTGCGAAAGAGTTTCGTGTTGTCTCGTTTGGAGTGTTGTTTATCGTGTCGGACTAGCATGCAGGCAACCCGAGTTCGAGGCCCGCAGAAGGAAAGTTTTTTTTTATCTAATTTCATCCAACCTTATTTTTAAAACTGAGGTTTCTGCAAAAACCTTTTGAATTGCATGCCACTTCGTATGTTGGTAAACTGAAAGCAGCAAAGATGAAAATTTGATGTTCCGAAGCGACGATGTATTTGTGTATGTGTTGAAAAAGTCGAGTCTGGAACCTTCGACGCGAGGTGTGTTTCTTGTTCTAACTATATCTGTGTGTTTTCGTTAGATATGAAATGAAGTAAATAAATAAGGCAAGTTTGTGGAAGGGACTGGAGAATCGTAGCTACGTAACGATTGAGAAGATATCCATCGCCTAGATAGAGAATCTCTATATCCCATGGCGATAGAGAACTTATTAGAAGAATGAAAATACAGATTAAACGAACAAATTTGAAGCGTATCCTTTCGTCAAAATGCCTAGAAAACAATATTACATACTTCTTCACTAATAGAAAAGAATAAAAAAAATGTCCTTGGTGGGAATCGAACCTAGACCTCACTGATGAAAGCTCTGTACGCTAACGAACACTCTATCAATAGCACCATGTTTTCTTTTTTCCAGTTAGTCTGTTTCCTTCCTCAGCACGAAAATGCATGTTAATTTCTCTCATAATTGTTTCATTGTCTATTAATAGAAACCACGTATGTCACAAATAAACGCATTCTTTCTGTGAAAAATCCCATGTTTCGCACATCGTGCTTCTCCATTTACTGTTATTTGGACATTCACTTGGAAGTTAAAACTTAGCTTTGTGTGTTTGTTTTCACGAGCATGTGTGTGAGAAGAATGGTGTGAACGTGTGTTCGATGTTTTTTCTGGGCATTATTTTCGTTCAAAGCATTAATATAATTGTAAGATATGGAATTTACTGTAATGCAAGGAGTGAAAATATAAACCCAGTCCGTCAGGTTCGTTCCCAAACAACATTAAATAATGAAATGTAACGTGGACCGAGTATTATTCCATGTCGATAACACGAGACATTACGATCGACAATCTTCATCTCGTATTTCTCTTTGGCATCACTACTCAATTAACAGAGATGTATACCCGTGACTGGTATAAGCCGCAGAATTGCAATGTTGGTTGGGTTGTCTAGTCACAAGGCGCTTGGTGGTCAGACATGGATAGCTTGCTTCAGTGCTTCTTAAATAGGGTCCTTACAACCCAGAATTGTCCGTGACTGTACATATATTTTACAATATAACTGCAATGGTATCTTAGAGTTCAGAACCGTATTTAATACTTTTGCATACTTTTCTTCAACATATTCAAGATAATTCTTTAGATATTTACTTTACTAAGATATATACAATATTCGGATTTAATGAACATAGGCCTATTAAGGAGCAGATCGTAACGTCACAGACAGTGAGTAAAATATGAATAATGTTAATTTTCAGATTGTATATTATTATCCTCTTGTTTTTCAGTCGTCAACTGAAATTTAAATCATCGAAACACTTCTTTTTAATCCTTCCTATACAAAATCTTCTCACAATCATTATTTGCAGTTATTTGACCTATATTGTAATAATTTAAAAATTGCACAAAGTTCCTCTATAAATAGGCTGGCATTTGTTACATATTCGCATCCCTTCAATTGCTACTGCAATCTTGTACAAGTATATAAACTTACAAGGCTTGAGAATTTGGTGAAGATTGCATTAAAAATTGACGCTCTGCTCGAGAGAGGGATAAGTGTGGAGCAACTCTGGTGTGATTTCTAGAGTGAGAAGCATGTATATTTATTAGTATAATAATTAATACAACATTGCTCCGGAGGTGAATGAGAGAGAGGGGGGGGGGAGAGAGAGAGAGAGAGAGAGAGAGAGAGAGAGAGAGAGAGAAAGACAGAGAGCTGCATATCAAATGAAACATTTTAAAGACATTAATAATATTTTCATAATTATTAATTGTAGTTCCCACATATTTTGAAAATTCATTATATAGTGCACAATCCTTGAAAGCCGAATGACCGCATATCGTTTTATTCTGTACCTTTGCGTGGCTAAAACTCAAAATAGAAACCTTTAACTCGAAATCGTAGCACATTTTTACTGTAGTATATTCGACTATCATTTCCCAGAAGGCAGAAATATATTTCGTCTGAGTCTGTTTACATTTTGAAATAATTCAATCATAGCTATCAGAAAACTAAACACACTTTATTATTAAATTTAAGCCATCACGTTCGTGTATTTTCATATAACATTTCAAACTAAAATGGACAGTAACAGAAATTCAGGGAAGACACTGCTCTAAACAAACATCTAAAAATGTAAGATTTTTCTATGTCACATACAATGTAAAGAGGTTGAGAATTTACAACTAAGAAATTCAGTAAAAGAAAGCACGTTGGATTGTTTCTTAGTTGCTTCATAACTCCTGACATATTTTGTGCTTGATTTAACTATATGCTTCCGATATTTCAAATATTATATTATACCAACCCTTTAATAGACATAATCCAATCAGATAACTGCTCCAAATATTGTGTATTCACCTAATTTGAAAGAAATTATTCAAGAATGTGACTTGAAATTCTGGTACTACATTCACCTTAAATTCACAAAATGTTAGATATTCATAAAGGTACTTTAAAAAAAATTATATACGTCTTCGAACTTTTTCACTTTTATTTATGAGGAAAAGGGTTGTAAAGGAAATACAAAACATTTAATATTAATGGAAAAGTAATTGTGTACAAGCATGGAGATTTTTACATCGAAATCACACTTATATCATACTAACGATTTATCAAATGGAGGTGTCAAAGTCTTTTACTATTTGACAATCAGAAAAATTTATGTATTTATAGGAATCCTTATGCAAATTATGCAACCCCAAAATATAGTGTTATTCAACCCCTCGTTGAAACCTTGCTAAGGCGACTAAAAGTTGCAAATTGAAAAAAAACTTATTTCTACTATCTATGTATATGTTTCTATTCAGACATACGTATATTTAAATTTGCACAATGCACGAAGAATTGTTTTAGGAATATACCCATTTCAGAACTTGAATTTGAAATTTAGGTATCTTCGACAAAGAGAACAAGGAAAAATTTTGGGACAGTTATTTCGATAGTTGGAAACATACCGATGCCACGTGGAAGGATCAGAATCATTTGCTATACCTAATTCTTCTTGATTTCTGACAGCTATTGAAAGCAATTTGCATTGGTTAAAGTATGTATTAGGCCTACTTTTGATAGCTCAGACTATGTAGATTTATGAGCCACTTAATTCTATCTTGGTATAATACATTATTGCATGCATTGATTGCATTACAATTACTAATATTAATATGGATTTCATACATTTATACACTTGAAATACTGAATCAGTGGCAAAAATATAGAAAGAGAGAAAGAAAGAAAGAGAGAGAGAGAGAAAGAGAGAGAGAGGGAGAGAGAGAGAGAGAGAGAGAAAGTACATAAATCCACACACAAATTTGTAGCATTGTATGTATGTATGTATGTAGCGCTAGACAAACGAATTTATTTTATTTAACTTACATAGAAGAAATTCTGCGAATCTTAAAATTACCCGAACTTTTTCCTCTAAGTAAAATATTTATTGTTCCATTATTTGCAAAATAGTTATTAAGCACTCGAAATATACATATAAATGCTAAGATGGTAATACTAGAATTTCTTATTACTTATGGACACTACCGCTTTGTCACATTTTCTGTATGTAACTTAACTGATAGTGTACCACAACTTTAGAACTTTCACATGCAAGTTTGCCTTTACTGCTTCATAACCAGAATATCAACGTGTTGTTTGCTATTTGAAAATACAGTTTCTTAATAGCATCGTATTAAAAAAAATATATATTATCTACTGTTCAAACCATTCCTTCGTTCAACATATTATATCTAATTTGTTAATATATTCAATAATTGCTACCAACGTGAACAAAAGAAGTAAGGCTACATACCAAACATGTCCTTGAATTCGACCAGTGATTCCGATCTGTATGAAGTCTGCTTAATGTGTACAAGTTCAACATGTACGTCCCGGTTGCCTTCGGTTTCCACCCTGAAATGTAACAGATCAACAATTGTGCAATACGAATAAAAGTATAAACTGGAAACGGAAATGTTTGAATGTTCCATCATATTTATTATTTGATAAATTAGAGCAACATTGTAAATAGACTGGAGCTCTTGCTGGGAAACTTATCAGCCATGAAAAGTGGAGCCACTTATTTTCTCCTGTCCAATTCGAAAGAAAAAGCAGTTCGGACACTCCATATCAAAGTGACAAATTAATAATAATAATAATAATAATAGTAACAATAATAATGATAATATTGAATTGTTGTCTGACAATTATTAAAAAAAATTGTAATCTCTACAAGGGTTATGCAATGTTCTTGTTTTCCCCCACGACCATGAAATCTACCACATCCCAGTTCGTGCAAATAATGTTTGCTTGAACATTTTCGTCTTTCGTGGGTGCGAACACCACATTTAGACCACTTCTTCTGAAAATCATTGGTGATTTCTGGAGGCATTATGACTTTTGGTATTAAGACATCGAATAGCAGACTATTCTTCTCAACTGGCGGGAATGTGCAATTGTACAGCCATTCAAATAAGCCCTAACACACAAAAAGCCAAAACTTGATTACCGAAAAATGATATTGATGGGTCGTCAATAATGCTGTTAATGTTATCAAGTTAGACTCGATAACTTTTGTCAGTCATATTTTACAAATAATTTGCCAATTCTTTTGAAACGCGCCTCGTAGTTCTATGACTCCAGGAAATATTTGGCCTTTGCAGAAAATTTCAATTAATTGAATAACACAGCTAAAAAAACATAGAAATATAGGGTAGAAAAGTGTTTGTAGTATATTGCAAGCTCCGTGTTACATCTTGCATGTTTCGATTTACTATTTTAACCCTCGGATGCATGTGTGGGGTCATTTTGACCCCACTGTCTGTTTATTTCCTGGTATTATAATAAAACCTAAATAAATAATTCTGATTTTTTGTGACATCTTACCATGCTGCTTCAGCTATAGGAACATGTATAAATACATTTCTTACAATTTATTTTAAATTATATTTTTAACGTTTTTTTAACAATACCCCTCCTTTCCATGTGTGGGGTCATTTTGACCCCAGCCTGAAACAGCAGCAAAACATTCATAAAGGGAAATTGATCCTACATATTATGATCAATTATGGCCAAAACTAACTAAATCATCTCAAGGTCAACCACCCACCCTGCCATGACTCACTGCAAAGTGCGCATGCGCAGATTTATTTGGCACGGATCGGGGCCAACTGAGAGAAGTTGGGATGTTCCTGTTCGTGAGCTTTTTCTCAAACAAATTCTCCAACCAGCAGTACAAAGCAACCTTTTGAGTAAATCGTTTCGATGACATCAGAAGACTGCTCTGATCTGATGACACATACTGGCGCTGCACATCTGGAGACTGATCACATGGCTGCATTTCAGAATCATGGTACCCGGCGCCTTTCTTACGATTAATGAACAGTTAGTGCCTTTCCGTGGGAGATGCAAGTTCGTGCAATACATACCAAGTAAACCGGCCACATACGGCATCAAGATCTTCTGGTTGTGCGATGCTCATAAATTTTACGCCAAAGACGGTCTAATCTACTTGGGACGACAGCCAGGAGAGCCAGTTCAAAGAACCTCGTCAGCAACGTCGTGAAGAAACTGTGCTACACACTGCGGAACTCTGGAAGAAATATCACAACTGACCAATTCTTCACATGTCATGACTTGGCTAACGATCTCCTGTTACAAAATGTAACCATTGTCGGAACAGTAAAGAAAAACAAGCTTGAAATCCCACCTGCAGTATCCAATATAAAGACAAGACAGCCTTGCACATCGCAATTCGGCTTCCATGAAAATGAGATCCTGGTAAGCTACGTGCCGAAGAAAAACATGAATGTCATTCTACTCAGCACCATGCATCATGACATACACATTGATGATGATGATTCTAAGAAGAAGCCAGAAATCATAAAGTTTTACATCCAAACGAAGAGTGGAGTGGGCGCCATGGACAAACTGGTTCAAACGTACACCTGCAGAACACAAGACACTTCGATGGCCAATGGCCCGCGTCTATAATGTAATCAACGTAGGCGTTCTCAATGCATACACAGGCTACTTGTCACAGCATTCTGATTACCAATCAGGCGTCAGTCACAGACGCCGTATGTTGCTTATCGAGTTGGCGAATAAATTGATTTTTCCTCACATGCGGGTGAGGTGCCAAAGCTTGTACCTGCAGAAACCAGTAACCGAGGCAATAAAACTTTGCTGCGTAGTAAGACAGGCACAGAGACTGGAGGAAAGATCTTCAAAGAAAAGAGTAAGATGTCAGGTCTGCATAAGAAAAGAGGACAGGAAGACGACGGAACGTTGCAGAAGATGTGGGAAACCTGTGTGCAGGTCCACAGCAGTGTGACTGTGGTGTGCTCAGAATGCGAGTGAGGTGTATTTAATTGCCATGAGAGGCCGGCGCATTCTTTTTTATTTTTTTTTAAATTTATTTGTTCAAGATAAAATAATATTTAGTACTGTATTGTGTTATCTCTAAAATATTGTTTCTCAGGTCAACTGAAGTTCTGATAATTGCGAGCGAAGTGTAACTACCATTAATATGTAGAATAGTGAATTGTCAATACATTATTTTTTTTTGGTTGGGCTTAAATAATAATAATAATAATAATAAAAGGGTAAGTGTTTCCTATGTTATATTCAGATAAATTATTGATAAATAAACCATATTAGCAGAACTATTTACTCTGTCGTACTTATTTCAATGCATAATTGCATTGGGGTCAAATTGACCCCACATATGTAAAGTTGTAAAAAAAAAGTGACATGCATCCGAGGGTTAAATGCAATAGCTGAAATTAAGTCTAAAATCAAATTTGCCATTAAAGAAAAGATATTTTAGAAGAGAAGAACCGTTATATCAGAGCTATAGATTTTTGAAAGTAAGAAATTGTAGCACAAAATATTTGAACTCGGTTATTGCCTTTCTCTTTTCTTTAGAGCTCTAGATATTTTTTTATTCAATCATCCGGTACTGGATCATTTGGATGGACTGCCCGGATCTTCAAGATCTACCATGTATTTCATAGCTTTTTGCACTCCAAGAAACCAAAATCAAATGCAACATAACCATAACTGTCAATTCAAAATTGAAATAAGATGCCATCTTAAGCGTATGTCAGCTAAAGCAAGAGATGGCATACAAAATGTTATCAACTTTTAAAAGTACAGTAGACCAGAGAATTTCGGATGATTCTAAGGTTATTGGAACGTAACTCGAATACCGTTGCAGTTAAAAACGTGCAAAAAAACAGCAGATCATATTGCCATCTTTCTTCTTACACGCGAACTACTTTTGTTTACTCTGGGAATTTGCGCACGTTTGCTAAGCATGTTGTTGAAGTATTTCGAAAAAAGTAGAAATTGTAAAAGTTCTGCGACATTTTGTAACATTTCATTTTAGAATGTAGTGGTGCAAGTATTCCATTATTTCACATGTAGAAAGGTAGGATGTGTCCTTGTATTGTGTTATTATTTGATATGGCTAATTCAAATTGTTCTTATTTCATTTGAATATTTGAAAAGTAAGCAAATTGGAGAATTACGGATCACCCAAAACGGGTCAAAACGCATCTTCCTCTTTTAGAGCGTCTAAGTTAGTGTTATTTTACAATATATTTTCTAACGCGAGCCCTTCAAATTTGCAGATATATGCGAGGAGAATAACATTGAATTGTTATTACTTCATTCTCAAACAAACCGCACATTGCAACATCTTGATGTCGTTTCTTTAAAACAACCGATATCATATTATCACCAGTATGCGACGAAGTGGATACACCAACATCATACTAGTACAATTACTAAGTTTTTGTTCGAGGATTTTCAACAAAGCGTGGAGAGAGGCAGCAAGCCCACCACCATTGCACGTCACTTCGCCACAACACATTCACATTGCAGTAATATATAGCTACAAAACAAAACCCAACAATGACATCTACATCCAAAGCTAAGAAGAAAGCAGGAAATTCCGAAGGCAAGACAAGAATAAATCTAATATATAGTGCAGATCTTGCTAGCAATTTTTGCAGATTTTGTCACATTTCATATGATGACCCAAGAAGTTTTAACACACAGATTGGTAACTGGATTCAGTGTCAGTCCTGCGGAAAATTGTATCAGTTGCGCTGTGTAAATCCTGTTGAGAGAGAACAATTTGTGTGTGACATATGTAAGCTTCTACCACTTAAATCCAGCACTTGCTTTATTATTATGTTATTGAGTCCTTTTACGTTATTATATTTATTATTACACTGATCAATATTGCACCGTTAGTGATCCGTTTTATCCATGCTTTCAGGGACAAACAGATCAGTAGTATATATTGAGTGTTTCTGTGGCATCTTTTTGGTCGTTTTCAATTTTCTTCGTCGAAATGCATTGTTGCAAGGATTGTTTTTGTCTACGTATTTTTTATGACCTTTTACGATCTTATGGGATATAACTTAATCCATTCGCTTTATTTCACGGGTTAGAAAACATACACATACTTAGACGTACTTTTGTAGTAGGTGAAACGGTAGGAGCTGGAAACACCTTTTGACCTAGTTTCGATTTTACGACCTTTTACAGTCTAAAATAACCTAAATGGAGAAAAATGCACAGGCAACACTTTCTAAGATATTTTCTGACCCCTTGCAAATTTTCACCATGTTTCTTCGTACTCTTAACGCGCCTTTTGACCTACTTTTGTTTTCTTACGACCTTTTTACGTGCTATGGTAATCTCTAATATCACATCACACCTCCACGGTGTAAAATGATTAAGGCAAACTTTATAATGCGTGTTAAAGAATTCTATACTTGTTATGAAAATCCCTGCACCCCAAAGATTTTTTTAATTTTTTTACTATCTTTAATGGGATAAACTTACCTACATAATAATTCAAAAAAGAAACAGATCACACCTTCGAAAATTACGACCAAAAGCCCCCCCCCCATCCCTCTTGATCTCAGGTACCCCAAAATTTTGTAAACGTACTCTACATCATCGAAATCGACAACGGGTAGATTTTTCGTCCTGTCTCTCGCCGTGTTTCGCAATTTTAGTTTTTTTTTCAACGCGGTGGGACTTAGAAAAAAATCAGAGGGACCACAAAAAAATTCGACGAGGAAGGGGGATTTCCGAGATCCGGTTGGATTTTTTTATTTCGCGGATTTTTTTATAGACGACGAGAGGGCAATCTATGAACAAAACTGTAATGTTGGAATTTTCTGTCAACTTTTTCAGGACGTCAACTTTTTCTTTCTCTTTTCATAGTGTAATGGGTTAGGTGACTTCAACGACGACAACATAACCTTAGCGTATTTCACTAAAACATGTATTTAACTAATATTCGGAGAAATGACAATAGGTCCAGGTTTCTCCAATCTAAATACAATTTGTTCATTGAAATTTTCGAAGGCGTAATTTGCATTTTTTAAAAAAATATAAACACGTTGAATTTTTACATGATCGGATTTTACTTGTTGTCCGCAGGAAAGTTTCTTATAAATAACATACATGAAAATTCTATCGTATTTGCGACCATAGTCCTTTAACTATTTTCAACAAATTATTTCTGGTTTAAAGAGTCTTTTTAGAAGGTGTTTCATAGTTTTTGAATATTTTACAAGATCGGATTTTACTTGTTGTGCCCAGGAAAATCTCTATAAAATAACATACCTGCAAACAATCCACCGTTGTTTACGTGATTTTTAATCTCTTTGATTTTCTGCGAAATATCATGCCGGCACGAAACATTTGTGTCAAGCTATTGTCAACAGTTCTCGTTGGGACCGACCTCAACGTAATTGCGCACCGGAAGAGAGTTGTTGCACACCAAAGCTTGTTCTCAATGCGGAAACAAAATTAGACTTAACAACTTAAAAGACAGGTAAAGATTTGCAAATCTTCAATTCCCGAATCAGCGACAACTAGTCAACTAGTTCTGAAAGAAAAAGTGACAATCCTTATACTGATGCGCCCAAGTCAAAGCAAGTAATGTTAACAAACGAACATAAACCAATTAGGTCTGCATTTAACGGCCAGCTCAAGGATTTCTCTTTCACGTCGGAACCAGGCTCTGGCATTCCAAGTTTCTTGAGCGAAACGAAAACATCTATAGTAAATATTCGGAACGATAAATTAACAAAAATCCATTAAAGTATTTGTTGATATATTTTCTGAATACGAGAAACCCGTTGGCACAACGAGTATTTTTTATAACAAAACGAAAAAAATAGGTTCTTCATGTGGCGAACATCAATAATTTGGACGACTTCTATACTAATTTCTCCAACGGACTGGTTAATAAATATGACGATTTCAATGGTAAGGGGTCAGGGTGGACATTGTGCGGTAGTCCTACACATTAATCGTTCATTTAAACATATTCACGCATCTTTCTAGAACCCCTCAAGAATTACGTACGAAATTGAATCAATTCGATAACCTCTCGGCACGTAGATAAATTCCCCTTCAACCGGACATTCAAAATAAGAAATCCGTGTTGAATATCCAAAACAATGACGATAAATGCTTTCTCTAGTGCGTTTTGGCGAATCTGCATTCGATTCATCTGTTAAATAATCCAGAGGCGTTGGACATTACAAGTAATATGTAGATCAGTTTGAAAGTGTAATGTCTAGTATCAAATACCCGGTTGTTATTTCTGATATATCGAAGTTCAAAAACCGACAGCGAGACGTTGAAGTAAATCGGTTAGTCATTAATGTGAATTCTTACACATCAATTAAGCATGTCGTAAATCCCGTCAGGGTAAGCAATGTTGATGATGACAATGTTTGCTTAATAAATTTTCTTCTCGTTTCCAACGGGTATTGTCATCACTGCCTCATTCGTTCACTTTCCCGGTTGGTCAGAAGTCAAACAACCAAGTATGCAAAACACATAGAAGTTTGTCCAAGGTGCTTAACCACGTTCGACGATCGAAAACAACTCAAATACCGGAAATACATCGGACGTCAAAATACTGTTGAAAAACTTGCCGAAAAAAATGTTGTGGTGAGAATAAACCCGTTCGAATGTTGATGCCAAAACCGAAAGAGGTAGAAGGATTCACGATGAACAGGGCCTTGCTTGAACATCAGGCCATCAACATCGCCGATTTCGAAGCTCTCCTCAAAGAACTCTTCCATTGCGAACCGGATTACGAAATTTTTTTCTCCACCACACCTTACCAATTACATGAAGTAAATAGTTTCCGTTGCATTGCCGTATTGCAGGATAAAATAGATGAGCCTGATGAATGCCGCGGAGTAGATGCAGAAAAACGTTTCCTGGAAAAGATGGTCGAAGGGGTTGGGAAAATTGGCAGCTTCTTGCAAATATTGAAATCGATGATTCCGTTATCTACTGATAACACTGATGTGTGTCCAGTGTGTGATCAAAACTTCACAGATGAGAACCGAATAGTATTTCACCATTCTCATTCAGATGGTCGTTTCATCAGTGGAATTTGTAACACATGCAACCTTAAAATCCAAAGACCGATGTTTGTCTCAATATTGTTTCATAATGGATCCAATTACCACTTCCATTCTTTAATTAGGAATCTTGGATATGATACACAAAATTAGATATTCTAGCTCAAAATGAAAAACGTTACATCTCTATAAGTAAGGAAGTTAAGATTCCAGGAACAAAACAAAACAATAGAGATGAGGTTTCTAGATTTATACAGATTTCTCTTTGCCAGCTTGGACGCTCCAGCGAGTAAATTCTCTGACGAACAATTCAAAATAACTATAGCTACTTTTCCCAACGTAGATATTGAAACTTATTAGATGTAAAGGCATTTATTCATACGAATATGTAACCGATGAATCTAAATTTAATGACAACACTCTCCAGCCACGGTCAAAGTTTTACAGTCGACTCAAAAGTTCAGATATTACGGACGAAGAATACGAGCATGCAAAATTATTGTGGGATAAATTGAAATGCAATACTCTCGGGGATTATCACGATGCATACTTTAAATTAGACGTAACAATACTCGCAGATGTTTTTTCAGTCATTCAGGAAAACGTCAGCGAATATTTATAAATTATACCCTGCACATTTTACAGCCTTCCTGGTTTGCCGTGCTCGGCAATGTCGTTCCAAAAAAATCAAGCTGGAACTTATTTCCGACGTAGACATCTTACTTTTTATCGAGAGGGCGATACGTAGTGGCATGGTTGAATGTTCGCAGAGACATGCAAAAGTAAAAAAACATTCATATTGCCAATAATCAACATAACACGAATAAACCATCAACTTATATTATTTATCTGGATGTGAACAATCTGTATGGATTTGCTTTGAGGAGGATTCGAGTGGGTTGATCCCACTTCAATTGAAATTTATGATCTCGACGATAGGGAATGTGGTTTCTGCGCAGAGGTGGACCTCATGTTTCCAGACAATTTCACGACATGAGTAGAGGTATTGGATCGGTTCTAAGCCATACTTGGTACGAGGACTAATATTTTTATTAACTTAAGCAGAATAGAAAACCTATTTTGATGATGTTTTTGTCGATTTTATACTATTGCAACTCTGTGATTTTTCATCTTGTACTTCGTACGAATGTCATAATTTCTTACGAGTTAAAGTACACCTACACCCACCTACACCCATCCACACCCACACCCACCTACACCTATTTACTTTGGTCTACTTCCGGTCTACTTCCGGTCCACGTTCGGTCCACTTTCGGTCTACTACCGGTCTATTTCTCTTCCACTTCCGGTCCACTTCCGGTCTCCTTCCGGTTCACTTGACAGACACTTGTGAGTTTTTCCAGTTTTTTTAAGTATACACCCATTCACACCCACGCCCACCCACACCTATTTACTTCCGGTCCACTTCCGGTCTACTTCTATTGCATCATGTTGCGCAACAAGTTATTACGCAATATTATGATGATAACGTATTTGACGTGTTGTTTTCTGATTGGTTGGGTTATGACGTAATGCGATGATGAGGTGTTTTCTGATTGGCTAACTGTTTCGGATGTTTTCAACGCGGTCCGCGCTTAGGTTACTTAAAGGGTTTTGTATTACAGATCAGTCAGTATCGTGAGAGTGTTTGAAGAGTCCGGACGTGTTGTTGCAGTGCTCCTCATAATTGTTTTGTTAAAAGTATTTAATTTACTTTAAAGATACATATTATTTATTATTTTAAGTTTAAAAGTGTATCAAGTGATTTTTTTCATAGTAATTTCAATCAGATTGAGTTTGGTGTGATCAGATGTTACTTGTTGTCTCCGGAAATTATGTATAAATAACATAGCCGAAAATTTTATCGTAATAGCTACAATTATTTTATTTTGAAGGTGGTTCAAGTTGTTTTTCACACAGATTGAATTTGTATGAATTTGAATTTGTATTGAATTTGGTATTTTTTTCCCGAGAAAATTTATATATAAATACCAGAGCTGAAAAAAAATATTATAATTATAACTATTGTCTTTTTTAAGTTACATTCTATCAATTATCGTAAGTTTAAAAGAATCTTATTGGATTTTGACTTGATGGTGCATCTTATTGTTATTTACTTAAAGCATATTAAAAAAATGTCATCTACTAATTTCACCGAATGTGCTATTTGTGGGAAATTCATCTCCAAAACTAATATTAGCAAACATAGAGCAAGATGTAGCGAAACATGTTCCACAGTAAATCGTTCGTTACCTACTAAGCCTTGTACTCAATGTGGAAAAAAAATTAGCAATGCTAATTTAAGTAAACACATGAAAATTTGCAAAACATCAACCGGATATGGAACATTGAAAAGAAAAATTGATCATCCTGAAGCTGAAGCTTCTACTTCCAAACAAATTAAGATGTCTAATTACCAAAAGCCGATTAGATCTGCATTCAACAACCAACTTCAGGATTTTCTTTTTACTTCGAAACCAGGCAGTCATATTTCTAGTTTTTTGAGTGAAATTAAAACATCTATCATAAATATTTTGAAAAATAAACTGGGAAACAACTCTTTAAATGTATATGTTGATCTAATCTGTAAATATGAGAAAAGTGATGATACAAGAAATGTTTTTTTTTTCAGAAAAAAAACAACAAGTTCTTTATTTGGCAAACATTGATAATTTGAATGTTTTTTATTCTAATATTACTATTGAATTGATTATGAAACATGATGAATTCGTGGCTAAGTGATCAGGTTGGTCTCTATGCGGAAGTCCACATAGATTAATCGCTTATGTAAACAAATTTACACCTTTTTCTGCTTTGAGCTACGTTCCACTTCCGGTAGAAATTCAGCATAAAAGAGCTGTGCTGAACATTCATAACATCGACAATAAGTGTTGTATGTGGTGCATATTTAGCAGCGCTTCACCCGGTTCATTGGATAGATCATCCATATCGGGTTAGTCACTATAAGAAATATATTGATGAGATTGAATATGCTATGACAGGCATCGAATACCCTGTTGCTATTTCTGATATAACAAAATTTGAAAACAGGGCACGAAATGGAGAAAGAAAACGATTAGCTATAAATGTATATTCGTTTGCTTCAGTTAAGCATTTTGTTCATCCTGTTAGGATAACTAATATTTTTGATGACGAAGCTATGGAAATCAATCTGCTTCTTATTGCTGACGATGATGTTCATCATTACACGCTAATTCGTTGACTCTTCCGCTTGGTCAGAAGCCAAACAACCAAGCTTGAAGCACATATCGAAGTTTGTCCAAGGTGTTTAACCGTATTCGACGATCGTGATCGACGTAAATACCAACATTTCAAAAATCAAGAAATTGCCAAACAAAAACTTGCTGAACATAAAGTCTACTGTGGAGTCAACAGACCGGCTCGCATGTTGATGCCCAAAGCAAATGAATTCGAAGAATTTAAAATGCACAAGGCCTTGTTTGAACATCCGGCCATCATCATTGCAGACTGTGAGGCTTTTCTCAAACCATTGTCCTATTGCGATCCAGATCCCGAATTTTCTTTCACAACACCGTACCAGTTTCATGATCCAAATAGTTTTGTATGTTGTTGTTTGGCGGGATAGGATAGATAAACCACATATATATATCGCGGACCGAATGTCATTGAACTCTTTTTTAAAAAGATGGTGGAGGAGGTTGAGAAAATTGATAGCTTCTTATGTCAATCGAAATCAATGCTTCCATTATCTAGCGATGAACTTCAATCTTACAATAACATTGAAACGTGTTCAGTGTGTGACCAACATTTCACGGATGAGAATGGGAAAGTATTTCACCATAATCATGTCACCGGAAACTACATTAGTGGAATCTGTAATACCTGCAACCTCAAGATCCAGAACCTAAATTCGTACCAATATTTTTTCACAATGGAATTAATTACGACTTCCATTTTCTAATTAGAAATCTTGGATACGATACGCAAAAAAATTGATATTCTTGCTTAAATCGAAGAACGGTATATTTCTATAAGTAAGAAAGTCAAGATTCCAGGAACGAATGAGGTCATAGAGATGAGGTTTCTAGATTATTTTAGATTCCTATCGGCAAGTCTCGATGCTTTAGCGAGTAAACTTACTGACGAACAATTTAAAATTACAAAAGCTAGTTTTCCCAACATACACGTAGAACTGGTTAAACGTAAAGGCATATATCCTTACGAATATGTAACCGATTAATCTAAATTTGACGATGACACTCTCCCACCTCAAAAAGAATTTTTCAGTCAACTGAACAAAACCGGAATTACGAATGAAGAACACGAACATGCGTAATAAATATGGAAGGAATAGAGATGCAATACTGTCGGCGATTATCACGACGCATATCTCAAATTAGTCGTAACAATACTTGCTGGTGTTTTCCAAGTGTTTAGAAAGACAGCAATAAATATTTATAAATTAGATCCAGCATACTTCTACAGTCTTCCTGTTTTGGCGTGGTCTGCTATGTTGCTCCAGACTAGGATCAAGTTGGAATTGATATCGGATGTGGACATTTTACTTTTTATAGAAAGAGGGATACGTGGGGGGATGGTGCAATGCTCGCAGAGACCTGCAAAGACAAACAATATTCACATGTCTGGGAATCAATACGATGCAAATCGACCATCGAATTACATATTTTACGCTGACCTAAACAATCTCTACGGATTCGCAATGATACAAAAACTTCCATACGGAGGATTCGAGTGGATAGATGCTATATCAATTTATATTAATCATTTCGACGATCGTTAATTTGGTCTGTTCATTGAGGTGGACAACGAATTTACAAATAATTTGCATGATATTTTTTTCCGATTTACCTCCGGCTCCCAAAATTAAATGTCCACCTGATTCTAATCAAAGCAAGCTTATGTTAACTCTGGAGAGAAAAGAGAGATATGTCGTCCACTACAAGAATCTCCAGTTTTTGTTTGGGAAGGGTGTTCAGGTAGTGAATGTGAGTAGAATTCTCAAGATCAAACACTCTCCATGGTTAAAATCTTATATTTAGACCAACACGAGACACAGATCAGCTGCCATTTCAGAATTAGATAAAGATTTTTATAAATTAATGAATAATAATGCCGTTTATGGAAAAACGATGGAGAACGTCAGAAAGCATGTAGACATAAAATTGGTTTCTGATAAGAATAAATGTAGAAAATTAGTATGTGATCCTAGATTCAAATCGCGAAAAATTTACAACGAGAATTTAACACTTTTTAATCTAGATATAAAATTGATAAAATTCAGAAAACCTATTTACGTTGGTGCAACAGTTCTCGACTTGTCAAAACTGTACATGTTCGAATTTCATTATAATATTATGAAACCCTTCTATAATGATAAGCTGTCAATTTTGTACATAAACACCAATAGCTTTATTTATGACATACAAACACTTAACCTCTACGAAGATCTTAAACATCCTTCCATGCTTGGGTATTTCGACAATTCTTCCTATCCTCAACCCAACAGATTTGGAATTCCTTCCCACAACAAAAAGGTTCTCGGTAAGTTCAAAGATGAATGTAACGGTGATATTATTGTTGAGTTTGCTGGTTTGCGTTCGAAGATGTATACATTCAGAACAGAAAGCAGCGTCACAAAGAAAGCAAAAGAAACGAGCAAAGATACCGTGGAAAACAAACTAACATTCCAGGATTATATTTATTGCCTTTCTTTACAGTCGAGGATACTTCGAGAAGATAATAGAATACAAACTCAAACCATGAGATTACAACGAATAAAATAGAAAAAGTAGCCCTGGATCCACACGACGACAAGAGGTGTATTCTCGAGTGTGGAATCCATACTTTGCCTTGGGGGCACTTTAGTTTAGAAGTTAATAATAATTGCACTCAACACATGTGAAAAAAAATAAACCTAACATCATACCAAAATTTTGAAAATAACAAAAAAAATCCTACACGTATTCTAATTTTTTATATATTATTCTCTCCTATTAAAATTTTTCTATCACTCTTTCATTTTTACATCATAAATATAGGATTTCTCCACAATTAAAATAGCACTACATGTAGTATTTTCCGGTATAGTTTCATGAAATTCACATATCCATTATATTAGTTTGATCATTTATAACTACCAATTTTCTTTCGATGCATTGATTAAAAACATTGGTCTGTGAATTATGAACTCATTTGGATTATAATACATATCTATGTTACCCTCAGTTACTCTTTTAAATGCACTATAAGCTTCATTTAATTTTAAATAATCGTGTTCTGTAATATTTAAATTGTAATTTTGACGAGGAAATAATTCATTTCTGCCATTCTTTAGATACACATTTTTAACTTTACAATTATCAAGCTGGCTGCTATATTTTTACTGATTGTCATCTCTCCCTATTTGAAACCGCACAGCTACAAACTCTGGCATGTCATATTGCAAAGATTGGAACCGATTAGTAAGGTCAAATTCAAACAATTTACCCTCCACTGACCTCTGAATGCATTGATAAGTATCAAATTGAATCCGAATTTGTGGATTTTTCAAAATGTTGGCTTGTATTTGAGAGGATAATTCGATTCATATTCAACTATAGGCATTCGTAACTCCATAGACTGGATCACACATTCCGCAGCTTCGGGTAAACTATCCTCATTAGCTGTTCCATCTGCATTTAAAGTTTTGTATCTCATGATAGCATTATGATCATGGGGTGCTCTGCGAAATATGACACTCAAACCACCTTTCCACATAATTTCTTTATAATCAGAGAAAAATCCAAATAGCAATCTCATGGGGAACAGTACTGTGTGACTTGTTGCTTCCATTTTTGTTCCAGCTTCGAACCCACCAACTTTATAATATGCACTCTCTGATTTGGACAGTTTCAATGTGCCCACTGTAGTGGATGTAATTTCAGGGCAATCAATCCTGTCAATCACTGTACCATGTTTTCTAACTTCAATTTGAGAGAATCAGAATGGAAAAAAAATATCTATAAGTTTTATATTAGCCCAAGAGAGGGGATATTCTTCACTATTACTTTGTTTTACAATATCAAATTTTATATACAGATCAGATCTATGTGGATGAATGAATCCGTCCCCCACCGTGTCATACTGTATCTCTTTATTGGGCTGATTGAAATTTGCAAATGTCCTCCAGTTTGGAGGGAAGGATTGTAATTAGTAACTCTCAATATTTTCCATCTTGGTATTTATTTATATATTTTAAATATTAATTTCTATTATCGCAGTGCTATTAGCACATGCAAAATCGATGATTTCATTTTTCTCATTCGTGGAATTTTGGAATGGATGATAGGTTCAATAAATTCCGAATTTGGTTTAAATATAGCAATGATACTTGCCTCCTTGTGACTGCCAATCGAATTTTCTTCTGCTTTGGTAATCATACCTTTAACAATGTTACAGTGAATATTCAATGTATCAATAGCTAAGAATTTTGGTATAAATTTACCTATGTGTCTAACACCTGGTTCTAATTTGTTATTGTTCTCGAATCCTAAAAGTTCTCCCATGGTAGATAAGTCCACTGTTTCATTGGTAGTTACAATCTCTACTCTGTGTGTTATAGAATTTTGAGAAAGCAAGACAGTAGTTGGAAGTTCAAGTTGTAAAGTAGATAAGTTATACTGTCCAGGAGGAATAATTATTTTTTCATTACCTACTTATATAGTATTGTTGTAGGTAGTTACATTCAGAAACAGATACATGCTGTAGAATGCTCTCAGAGCTATGTATTTTGGATTGATAATATCATCGTGAAGATGTAGTTTCAAAACCGAAGTCTCGCTGGAGAGATGAAAAATTCACATATTTAATATATAATACAGCTTTTTGAAAATCTTTTAATTTGATGTTTGGTATTTTATTTAAAATTCTGAACATCGTAATACAAACATGACCACATATAATTTGATGGAAATCTTGAATACGATCGTCGTTGTAATAAATTTTAACATGTTTCAAGTAACGAATTAATTCTCTAGGGTGTACCCCTCCGAAAGTATCGAAAATAAAAGCAATGTCATTTTGTTTATAATAGCATATCCAGTGAGTACCAACGTTTTCGGACTTGTCCAAATTCACCACGCCACATTCTCGAGAGTGAGAACTACCTTTAGGGAGAGAATCAGACATGAGAACCCCCCCCCCCGAGGTGTTTAGTTTTAAATATTTTAATTAAAGATTCAATGTCTTGGTTGGTAAGAGCTTCTTTTTTTTAATTTTCTGAGTGCTCACACCTTTGCCTATTTTTTTCTCCATGGCAAGATTATGACGCTTTTGCTCTTCTAGTTCAGCCTTATCTTTTTTCGAATGAATTAAAGTTTTGGCTATAGCAGCACTGCTCCCGGCTAAGCTCCCAACTGCCCCCAATGCACCCAGGATGTGTTTTCTTTCTTTGCATTTTGCAATCGTTTTAATTGTGGCGTACTGAGTAATAATTTCATTCCATTTCCTTTGGCTATACATTGCCTCTTCTTTTCTTGTTGTTTTTAGTTAAAATCGAATTAAGTTTTAAATGTTTAAAATCGTGATATGGTATTTGGTATACAACTCCTTTTGGTTTCATGTTGTTTTATTATTATTATTATTTTTCAGGGTATTTATATTACAAATACCACCCTAATTTTTGTTTTGTATTCATAGGAATAGTTGTTCCCAACGCTGTTATTTTTTTACCAAATGATGCATCTCTGCTTGTTTATCTTCCAAAATCTGCCTCTTCCAGTTTTTGATCAACCCCATGACGATCATTCAGATCTTTGTGTGTGTTGTATGCAATATCATGCTCTTTACAAGCTGCATCCAGAGGATTAATGCATCTTTCCCCTCTTTCTATTCGTTTCTCAAGTTTTGTACCAGGACCACAATATTGGTAACCAGGTACGTGTAACTCAAACGGAAATTTATTAATAATATAATTTACTAAACCTCGACCCTCTGATATATTACAGAATTTAGGAAGTAAAGTATTGATAATTTTAGTTAAAATCGAATTAAGTTTTAAATGTTTAAAATCGTGATATGGTATTTGGTATACAACTCCTTTTGGTTTCATGTTGTTTTATTATTATTATTATTTTTCAGGGTATTTATATTACAAATACCACCCTAATTTTTGTTTTGTATTCATAGGAATAGTTGTACCCAACGCTGTTATTTTTTTACCAAATGATGCATCTCTGCTTGTTTATCTTCTAAAAGCTGCCTCTTCCAGTTTTTGATCAACCCCATGACGATCATTCAGATCTTTGTGTGTGTTGTATGCAATATCATGCTCTTTACAAGCTGCATCCAGAGGATTAATACCCCTGTCCCCTCTTTCTATTCGTTTCTCAAGTTTTGTACCAGGACCACAATATTGGTAACCAGGTACGTGTAACTGAAACGGAAGTTTATTAATAATATAATTTACTAAACCTCGACCCTCTGATTACAGAATTTAGGAGGTAAAGTATTGATAATTTTAATTAAGCATCCTATGCCTTTAGGATCGTTTACAATAAAATTAGCTGATTTGTCACTAATCATGTTTACAATACCCATTTTCTCATTATGGAAATTATTATTCCCAGGATTTTCCTCTCCTGCTATTACCAGCAAGCTATCTATAAGTTTTCTTACATCGTTTACCCACACAAATTCCTTAGGTAGAGTATTGTATTGTTTTATACCACTACCGGTTTTTAGTTAATTCCAGATAGGTTTAATCAGATTCTTGTATTTATCCACGCTGCTCGATTTCACACGCTTTTGACTGGCATCGTTATTTTGGTACAAAGCATCAGAGAGTGTCAAAAGTTCAGAGTAACTTTGATAATCATCTTTTGTAAATTTTTTTGGTTGTTTTTGGTAATGAGCTCTCATAGCCCTACGGTACCAGGATATCTGTTTCTCACATCCAGCTGTATCTTTCATCCAAATTAATTTTTATGTTGTACCCTTCGAAAGTAACTTTAGACTTGCCAATTTTCCATACTACACCTTCATTACCCACCATAGTTGGATACAAACCAAATACTTCATCTTTTTCGAATTTTTCAGTACTCAAATAATCACTTGCCAGGGGACCCAACTCGATTTTTTCAGTTTCTTCTATAGCTGCTTTAGCGGGTGGTTCCTTAAGTACCAGGGGTGTGTGGATACTAGATAATGGCGTAGGAGAGAAATTGCATAATTTTTAGCATTAAGACGTACCAATTCATTGATGAGGTATTTATTTTGTTCTGTAAAACTCTTAATCTCTTTACCAAGACCACTGATTGCATCGATAATAGGTTGGTCTTGACGATTGTGTTGATCGTAAAAACCTCGATTCTCTGATTTCCAACCTTTGAAACGTTTTTACTAGTACTCTCGTAATTTCGAATTATCTTCTATTTTATGTTTCGTCATATTTTTTTATTTTTTTATTAATGATTATTTTATATCAACGCTTAAAAAGTCGTTGATTTTATTTCTAAGCTTATCATTGTTAGGTTTCCAAGTCCTGTCGATAGTAACAAATCCAAGATCGTCGCTGTTCCAACAAGATGAACAGAATTTTGAAAATTGGTTGTAAATTTAGTCTCCTCCCACATAATCATCGTATACATGTTTCGAATTAGTATGATCTAAATAGATTAAGTTTGTGTTATCTCGTAGTAATTGTTTGGGTATATTGGAATAAGTATGAGCTAAAAAAACCCAGTCTATTTCTTTGTGTAAAAGAATTTCAAATTTCATTCTGATTTTTCAGAATAACATCATCGAATACCACAACAGAATTTTTCAAACACTCGTCAAGAGGTTTTATTGTTGACGCAAATGTAGCTATGCCCAGTCCCTCGTACAGCATCATGAGTTCTTGGTATTTCGGTGGTCCTAAACTTTTAGAAAACACATACAAGTGTATATTTTTCCAATCTTGCCAATTGGGGGCAAGCAAGAAATTATCAACCAACAAAGTGGTTTTCCACAACCTGATGGGCCTGCAATGAGGCATCTTATGTTATCAGGTAACAACTCTCCATTTTTTTATTACTTTCCACTACATCTGGTAAACGTTGTACCACATTCCATGTTGGTGCCAAAGAAACACCTGGTTTGCTTTTATCCAACTTTTGTCTGGCATACCTAACCATTTCACATACAATTTATTATTTTTCTTCTTCAATATTTTCTCGATTAGATATGTATCTCGATATTTTGTTTTACTAAGTTCCTCTTCATAGAATCTCCCTTTGAATATTTTGTAATGATTATCTTTTATTGTATATGTATTTCTATTCCCTGGTAAAACTTGAAACACTGAGAATAACTCCGTACTCCAATTTTTAGTATAACCCTTCAATTTTAACTGTTTATATTTACTGACCCTTACCTGATCCCCTATTTTAAACTTTGGCGTCTTGGTAGTGTATTTATACTTTTTACAATAAACAGTAGAAATCCATCGTTGCTCATCAGATTTAGTTACCTCAGCAGGTTTCATGTGAATCGTGAACTAGTTCGGGTAAAATTTGCACCAATTATAATTGCCTTGTAGAGTGAATTGTCTCCACATGCGAATTTTTAATGTCCTTTTGAATCGTTCCACTATACTAATTTTCAGATCACTGCATGTAGAATAATGTTTAGTATTATGTTGTTGCATTTACTTAGCAAATGTAGAATTGTAAAATGCTTTCCCTCTATCTGTCAGTAAATATTTTGGCATCCTTCCCTCACTAAATATCGACTTAAAGCCTCGGTAACACAAGCACCAGTCTTGGATTTTAGGGGAACAGCCCATGTATATTTGCTTAAAGTATCAATTACTGTCACCATATATTTGTAACCATGATTTATCAAATCCAATTTTTTTAAAGTCCCCCTTGGAGGAGCCATCTTGATCGGATCAGCCTGAAACAAATCATTTATACCTTTCGTTACTACACTTAATCGCTTGTAATTGCGACGGGCTGGTTTGTGTAATTCATGAACTATATCTTGTCTTGACATCGAGTTCGAAGTGAGAATATTGCATAAAATGGATTGTCCTCAGGGTATAACCGCTTTATGTCAAACACTAGCTTGTCACCAATTTCAATATCAAAAACCGATAATTGCTCGTCGTCATGTACTTTCTATTTATTAGTAAACTCATCCCAGTATGCAATAGTTATTTGAACTGCCTTGTGTATACCATCTTTTCGCACTATATTAAACTGAGGAACTTCAATATGTTTTCCATGTTTTAGAAAACTAAACTTCAGAAATCGTAAACTACCATCAACAAAGATTCATGTACCTGAGTGTAAGGATATAATTTGTAAACATTACATTGGCGTACGTCCAGTACCCTCGAGCATTTGGAACACTTTATAACCTAACAATTTCCATAGAATAAAATTGACGAGTATCTACGTCATCTAGTCTGCTTAATACCGGTTCCAAGTGTTCGTTGATAGTACGAAACAACTCATAGTAGCTAGGTTTGATTTTTACATCAACATACAGTTTTTTATATTCCTCTTTGAGATCGTGAAGTTCAGTAGCAAAACCTGATATAGCAGATTCTTGACTTGCTTCAAGAGCAGTAATTTGTAACGTAATATTAGAAATAATCTCCTGTACATGTTCACATGTTTCAATTTAGAACTCTGGTTAGCAAGATCGTGTACTTGACTTCTGATTTCTGTAAATAATGGATGTAGTTCGTTAATTGTATGATTGTTGGGGAGACTAGCAACAGTTTATCTGATTTGCGCAATTTCTGCTTGAATGTTTTTGATATCCTCAGATTTTAAAATTCGATGTACTGCTCTCCTCATAGCTCTGATTTTCTGAGAAGTAGGCAAAACAGCTACAGTATTCTGAAGTGTGGTAAGAGTTAATTTTATAGCATCGAGATCTGTTGCATCAGTTGCATTTTTCAAAATTTCTTGCAGTTGCGTTATGTCATCATGTCTAGGTGTAGACTGTTGCAGTATCTCTAATTTAGTCTGGATGTCGTCAATAAGATGATGGAAATGCGATAATTCTGATTCAGTATTCAAGCTTTCAAGCTTAGTAACTGTTGAACTATAGCTAAAATATCAGTAATGCCAGGCAGTTTCGATTCCAGAGTTTCCTGTACACTTGTTAGCTCATTTCTCATAGTTGCCATAGTATCTTGTATGTGACTATGGTAACTTGTATCTTCCCAAAATCTTCATAAGTCTCCAACTGTAGTTTAATGCCGGCAACGCTCCGAGCAATAGCATTTAATTCAGAAGATGATGTTAAATTATTGATTAAATCTTCCGATGTCTGTAGTTTCGATTGAACTTCTGTTATAGCTGTATGTAATCTGTCTGTAATTCAGATTTGATACTTTGCAATGTAGGAACTTCGAAAGATTGAAACTGTTCTTGCAATTTAGCAATACTAGCATTTACCTGCTCATATTCTTCTTGAATTTTGATATTCTGGATGATGGCTTGCAGTTCGGTACGAATAATATTTGCCTGGTCATTTAATTGCTGTTTCAGCTGTTCGGTATTCGTTCTCTGGATTTGTCTAAACTTATCAAGTACTTTTTTCAAGTTTGCAATATTCTCTTCTAAGTTCTGAAGATTATCTATTGAAGGTAAATTAGTTAATTTCTCAAGCTAAGCTTTGAGTTCTCCATCAATATTTACTATAGGATCAATGAGTTGAGTTTGAAGATTTGTAATCTCTGATTGAATATTTACATTTAGTGAAATTCTGTAATATGAGTAAATTTGATTTCAGTTTCTTTAGACGTGCATCTAAACTAGCAACTTCGCTGGTATTATCTGGAATCTTCTGTCGTCTTCTATTACCAAATATATCCATGTTTTTTTAGGTATTTTTTATATAAATAGAAGCATAGGTTATTTTTATTTCGATAAACAGAGGAATCAATTTATCATACTCTCCAATTATCTCAGCATACAAAATTTCACCGGCTTTCACATCATAAGACTTATCAGGAAGTAATGTACTATGTTTAATTCTATACAAATTTCGACCTATGTGCAAAACTGCCGCACTCGGTGGAGAAATATTCATTTGAATTTTCCCACTAACAGGTAACTTATATGATGATAAGTTATTATTAAATACAAATAAGTGCTTTCCAGTATCCTCGTCAACATGAGACCAAATACTATTCAAGTGAACAAGAAGTAACCCTTTCAATTGATGATAAATTTCTCTCAAGACATCCATGTTTACTGGAATTCTCACTACAGGCTGATTATGTTGTTGCTTTTTAAACCCAAAAATATTCATGACGTTTTATTTTATATAAGCCATTTTTTTATTATATATAAAATAAGTATAAAAAATTGATACGCAGATATAGTAAAGAAAATATCAGGTGTCAGTAAAATACGGTGGAGAACAAACTCACTTTCCAGGATTATGTCGAGTGTCTTAACGCATTGTTGCCGTGACTGAGAGCCGAGAAAAGGATCCAAAGCGTGGATCACGTACTCACAAGCAACAAGGGGAGAAAAGTGGCCTAAATCCTCACGACGACAAGAGATCCATTCTCGAGTGTGGGATTCATACATTGAATTATAGTCATTATCGATTGAGAGATGACAAGAAATGTATCGAATGTCAATAAACCAATTTTTACGAACAAAAATAAATAAATATCTATGCCTATGAACTTGATCGATTTCGGAAAGCAAATCATCATTGAAATTGCTTCACCAAGCTTCAATAATCTCTTGCCTTCAATGTTATCTAAACTCAACGGTCTTTTGATCATTCACCTGAAGAGCATTTGGACGAAATACGACGGGGAAGTGATACAACTTTTTACGTCTTCAACAACAACTTACGTTTCTACAAGATTCCGATCGGCGGGAAAATTCGGATATTCGTGAATCCGGAGAATGTGGGTGAAATCAAGGTTTCCTCCGGTAGGAACATTTACCGAATCAAGCACGATAAGGTGGATGCTGTCACCACTTACGACGTTTCCACTGACGTTTGCCTGTACGTTGATCTTCTGGGAGAATACGACAAACTCATTCCTCTCTTCGCGGAAATAAGAATCACGTATCCGATAATAAATAAATAAATAACCGTAATGCCTAACGATATTTTTGACACACGAAGAACGTGGATCATGCCAGCGAAATTATTATGCTGGATGTCAGGGTTAAAAGTTAAGGAGCGATCTTCTAGCTTTGCAATTACACTCAACACCAGTCTACAGTTGGAAATAGCAAAGTCTTCAGTCTCATTGCTTGAGCAACTTTCTCAAAATAGATTCTGAACTGAATTCTTTGTTAAAAATTACGTTCACGTACCGTCGGTCGGCAACGTGAAAGATATACAGTTGAGCGTTGGTTCGCTTCAGAACGACTTGGTCAAATTGCTGCAGCTTCAAACAAATTTGAAACTTGAACTTGAAGAGCGAACTTCGGATGTAGAAATAAATTTTTCCGAACTTCAAAACTTAATAGGCTACATCAAAGATGATTTCGACGTCGAACAGTTACATAACCCCATCTCCAACTTACGTGATGAATTTTGCACTATCGAAAGTGATTCCATCAAAGAGAAATGAAACGGAAAAATTCGTAGCACACTCGAAGAAATGGAGAGTAAATTGCAGATTTTGGAAGACACAATTACAAATGTACCTTCCTGCGACGAATAGCAAGTTATCGGAAATAGCTTGGCGAACATCAAGATTCAGATAGAGGCGTACCAATATTTTGAACACATTCAAACTACGATCGCTTCGCTCCAGGCGTCTTTGGAGTTGATTAACGAAAAAATTAAAAATATCCACGCTCTCATAGAGAGCTTCCAAAATAAGACGATCAGCATTCAAGACACGTTATCTACGGTTCAGCAGAAGATTGATTACTTGAAAAATTTGAACGTCGAATCTAATCTCAATCATTTTCATCATGTCTTGGACAACATACAGCATGATCTCGAAACTTTACAGACCAATGCTCCCCCTAGAACGAATATTTGCAGAAGATGAAAACGGCGGTGTCGACATTTTCCGAATCTAGTGACGTTGAAAGTATAAACACACTCGAAATCACGGTAAGTGGTCTTCCTAACTCGCAAGAACTTCACGCCCTTAAAAGAAATATTGCACGCATACTGAAACAGATAGAAACGGAAGTGACGAATACGGAACAGATTCGGGGCGAGATTTTTTCCCTTCGCGACATGGTGTTCACGTTACCGACATCGCAGAGTGTGATCGATCTGCATACTCAGTTGACCGAGATGAGAAACAAAATAAACGATTTTACCGCGAAAAGTTCCAAATTGCATTTGTTGGAAAATGTTCAGCAAATTGTAATCAGAGTCAGAGAACACGTTGGTGTTCTTGAAACCAATGCAATGGTACCTTAAAAATAAACGAAATTTCATACTGGGCTCATGGAAGACAGATCGCTGTTCCTTCGATGACATTAATAATCAAGCTCGGAGACCAGAAGGCAGGAAATATCAGTTTAGCATACTAGAATGAAACTCATTGTGTATATGAAATATACAAGGATGAAGATCTTACTGTTTTTGATGTGGTCGCTGAAGATAAACTTTTTATTCAAAATACCAGCGAAATGCCATCTTCAAAACATCCAATCACGTTAGTCATTCTCTTCAAGCGAAATCTCGCGCTCAATGGCTAGGAAGGATATAGTGAACGAGTTGCACAAACCATCGCGGAGCAACTACAATCGTTTATCGCTTTTGACAAAACTCATAGACAATTTGGGGCAATATGCAATTCGTTAAACATCAAAACATTCTTCATTATTGGACCTTCAATTGAACGTTTCAACCGAACCTTGAAAACGCGCATGTGCAAACGGTTCACGCTTCAGGGAAATTACAAATGGGTCGACATCCTACAGAAACTCATTGACGATTACAATAACACGGTTCACAGCACGATACACATGAAACCCGTCGACGTTAAAATATGACGAGCAGCGTTAAATTTCTACGTGTTACTGTCCAAAATACCGTCCCACGACCAAGAAGTAGGAGACTAGTAGAGGATCAGCAAATTCAAACGAACGTTCGAGAAGGAATTCACAAAAAATTGGAGCACGTATATACTGTAACACGTATATAATAAAGGATAGACGCGAATGAAATTTTGAAAATAAGGTTTTACGAAGAGGAACTCTCTAAAAATTAAAAACATCGACACGTATATCATCGATAAATTATTACGCAGGAACGATAACAAAAGGTTTGTAAGATGGTTGGGACTTCCGGAGAAGAGTTGGATCAATGCAATCGAAGTGATCTTGTGACAAAGTGGAACGTGGCGAAGGGTCAATAAGATTTTAAATGTCAAACTAAAAAAAGAAGTGCGAGCTGCTACCCGATAACATTCGTTGTCTAATCGTAGGTCCTTCCGATTGTGGAAGAACCACGTTACTGATGGACAATTTTCTTCTCGCACCGAATTGGTTAGATTGGAAAAACACACATCTGTACGTGTTCTCCAAAAGTTTGGAACAACCGAAATACCTGCAACTGATTAATTTTTTACGAGGGACTGAAAATAGAAATCTTCGAATCGGAAATAAAACCACTCGACAGCTATCACGAAAATTCTGTCCTTTTCTTCGACAACGTAATTTTTGAAAATCAAAATGAAATTCGTAAGCTCACATTTTTCCAAAATTCCAAAGCAGTTACTACTCGACAAAGTTAATTTCATTTTTTTTATTTCCTCGAGATCACGCCAATCTCAAACATGTCTACGATGACTACATGGGAGGAGATTTAAACTACAACGAATTTTCGAAATTCTGCCCTTCTTGTTGGCAAGGTGATAATTTCGGATTCGCGACGGACGACATGACTCGAAAACCCGGAGACGGAAAATACAGAAAGAAAATCAACGACTTTTGCGCATGTTACAACGTCACACGACGTTTAAAATAACCCCATATAAAAAAGACAGAACGAAAAATCGAAGACAACTTTCAATTGCGCGATTACCTTGCAAGACGATTCAAAGTTTGGAAATCCGAGAATCGTGGATTCTACGAAGAGAACAAGCGCGAAGTTCCACACATCACCGACGCCATAAGCGGAATCGGTGTAGATATTAAAAATGTCACGGAACAGAACAAAGGTGTCATAACGCAACTCGTACTTCTTGCCCCCCGAGATTACGAAGATTATTCTCCGACACGTCTCTCTAGCATTCACACTCCTATCGAACTCAGGCAACCGCCGAAAAGTCAAGCCATAAGAAGCACTTCATCTTCTTCGGATAAGATCGAGTTGGGTCCGTTGGCGAGAGATTACCTGAGTACCGTGAAATTCGACAAAGACGAGGTGTTCGGATTGTTTCAGAGCATGGAAAGTAACGAAGGAGTGATTTGGAAAATTGGAAAATCAAAATCACGTTCGAAGGAGACGATGTAAAAATTAATTTAGGCGAAAAAGATAGTTGTGCAGGTACCTAGATACGATTGGATTTTGGGCCTAATTACCAAAAATATCCGAAAGATTACACAGACGAAGATTATCAAAGTTACACGGACATTTTAATATTGTCGGATGCTCTGTACCAAAACAACGATGCCACTCAGAAAACGAGTCGAATCCAGCAGCGGAGAAAATTACAAGTATCTCATCAAGCCTATTTGGAACGATATAAAAAGTGGAAGCGGAATCAAACGCGACGACACTTTACCGAAGGAATTCGTATGGTTTGACGACGTTAGGAAACACGTGGATCGTTAACTTGTCATAGAAGGCGAAGAAACAGCAGGTAAACGTTACTGTTACAACGAGAGGATAGGAATTGTCGATATGATCATCACCAAACTCTCCAACTTTACTGTGAACGATAGTATAGGAATAGGATAGGATACCTGATCAAAATAATCAACACACTTCCACCGAAATTTTGGAACATGTCAGAAGGCAAGGGTCTCTTGAACGACATCATAAACAAATTACAAAATGCACATCCCAGGTTACCAGTACTGTGTACCAGGTACCAAACTCGAGCAAAGATTGGAAGAAGGAGACAGGGGACTAAATCCGTTGGACGCCGCAAGCAAAGATCACGACATCGCTTAAAACACAGAAAAATAAATATAGATGCACGTCACGAAGCAGCAGATAGAAGTGGAACATGCAGCATTCGGGAGATTCATAAGCAGGGACGTTTCTCTGGAAGAACGGGTTGCAGCTTTGTAACGACTTTCGCCATGAACACGAAACGAAAATTGGGATGGTGTCTATAAATAACTTTACATAAAAAAAGACGCAGCCTCAAATAACACAAATTGCATCAAATATTTACAATCGCGTTCGACGGAGGTGACGAGGATGACTCAAAAATTGTCAACTTGGCGAAAATAACGTCGGAATTTCGATAACCGTGAAAGATTGTTTTCGTTGACCACCTTCGGAAAATATGTGACATGAAAATCTTGTAAGATCTCGACAACAATTTCAGACAGCAGAGGAAAAGTTGGACAACAGATTGGACGAGCTTTACGAGGTAAGGCAAAGAATGAGACGATACACAGATGATTGGTACGAGTAAAACGCGGAAACAGACAGCATCATCAGTCACATTATTTCATTTTGCGAAGCGCGAACTATTTTCTTCGACACCCACGATATATAAATAACCGATTGTCAAAAAAAAATATCACGTGAAACGAGTGAGACAAAAAAGGTTTCCCAGAATATATATATAAATAACCGATTGTCAGAAATTAAAAAAAAACCTATCAAATGAATTATTCACAGACCTATCAATACTACATCATCGCACTGAGTGAGACAAGAAAAATTCGCAGAATATATATATAAATAACCGATTACCAAAAAAAAAAACACATCACGTGAATAATTCGTGAGTGCCTTTGACTCTTTACTCACGAAGAAAGAACGATAAAAGAAACGTTATTGCGTGTCCAAGGGTCACCGAATGAACTTGTTGCTCAGCACTCCTCATTTGAAAAGATTGCAGCGTTCGAGGAAAAAAAGGCACAGACGGAAGGTTTCATATTCAGCATTCCAGCACTTTTAGCAACTTTGGGAGCCGTGGTAAGTTTGGCAGGTGGTAGCGCGACCATAGAAAAAACCGTAATCGACTCGAAAAATAACAAATTGGAATTCGAAGAACAGAGATATCACAACCTGGAGATGGAGAAAAAAGGTAAAGGCGTCTTGAATATGTTTAATATAGAGATGATCCTCTCAGTAACCGCGACATTGGATCTCTGATCGAACCGTTGGGAATCAAACACTTCAGAGGAGTTTTCATGTCAGATTCTTTACCCGCGGCAGTAAGAAAAACAGTATGGAGTAGTCAAATTGGACAATTACGAAAATCCAGGCACGCATTTGATATGTTATCTCAAAAATTCAAAATACGACAACGCTTTCGTTTTCGATTCTTTCGGAGGTATTCCACCGTCGGGTTTAGTAAAATATCTCAAAGTTTCCAAACTATACTACTACGACGAGATAATCGAAGGTTTCCAGGAAGTAAACTGCGGTCATTTCTGCGTTTCCATGCTCGCTTTCTGTCTCGAATAAATAACCAATCGATTCGAGATTTCCAAAAAGCATCGTGGAACCTGAAACATCATCATCATGGGAGTGTTCCATCTGGCTATCGAAACTTCGGTCTTGAAACTCACGTTGCACGATGATATCGTCTATCCTAAACCCATAGCTCTTCGTGCATTCTACATCATGTACCTAATTCCTAACGTAAACGAACACAACAACACCATCAAGGTCGGAAGAGAAAAAAATCAGCATACAATTTATCCATATAGCGAGCCGAATTACCGAGAGGAGTGCTTCTCTCTCAAAATTCCATGACCCACAGAGTCGAGTTCGTGTCCGCAACGGAAACCGTGGACCTGGGTACAATCGGAGAACTTTTGGGTTTCGAGAACAACACAAAACTCGAACCTCGAACCAAGCATTTCGGGGCAAACATTCAAAAATTCCTGGCCATCGAGACTCTGAACGTGCACTGCAATGTGGCGGAAGGAATGATAACAAAGCAGACCATTTTGCCAGTCACAAGAAAATGGGAATCGTAGCGACTTTCAAACTAAATTCGGAATTCATGGAACCGATCACCTTCACGCCTTCTTCGCCGATATACTTTCCGGTATGTTGCAATCGAGTCGACCAGATTGAATTGGTGGTTACAAACGAAAAAGGAGAAATTGTGAATTTTGTCGGAACAACGTCAACGGCCATCGTCGAGATCAACATATAATAAATAACCACCATGGAGCAAATCGAAAGTTACGAATTAAAATTTCCCCCCCCCCCAACCGTCGCACGTTCGTCAATCTCAAAAACCGAACCGGAAGATCGAGTTAGACGTGGACGTAGGGTACGGATTCGTTCATTCTCACATATCGGACTTGTACGTTAAATTCGAGGTGGTAAAAAAAATGTAAAAGCTTTATCGCCCAAAAAAATTTGAAACTCGTGACAACTTCGTACCCTACCTGTACTCTCAGGTCGAAATGAGAAAACACGGAACGGTCATCAATCGAATCAATTATTCAGGAATCACTTCCACGGTAGTTGGAACGTTGAAAAGCGGGAGGATTCGAAGCGCCAACGAAAATATAAACGAAAATTCAGACCGTACTGTTTCCCATACGTCTACTTCCGGATTTTTTTGTCGGACTACAAGGAAATCCTGAGGAAAGGAGGTTCGAGAATCACTTTCGCAAATCTTCGAACTACAACAACGTTTTGATAGGATACAGTAACTTGGGTGCGGGCGGGATCACTCGTCTTCCAAAAACTTTGCCCGAAGCACAAAATGCGCCATTCTAAACAAGGACCTGAGAATTCCAGTGGTGGGATACAAAACCAACCACGCCCTCAAGTACAAAGAGGAAATCTTGAAAAATCTGCAGGTACCCGTTCAGTTTTACAGTTACAAGTGCGAGCAGGAACTCGCTTCGGGCAACCATTACTAATTCGACGAATCACGACGCAGTTCAACACCATAAAGTTCGACATGCCAGATATCGTAGTCTTGTTTTTTTCAAACCGGGAGAATCAACGACCAGCAAATATTATTCCAGCAAATTCGACAGCTGCAAGATGAACAGCGCATACCTCAAGAACGGCGGGAACGAAGTTTCATCCTCGACATATCACAAGATGATTTTCTCAAGTTATAGGACGGGTACTCCGCATACAAAAAGAGTGACCGAGGGAAACGTGGACGTGTTCTACAAACCAAACGAATTCAAGCCGCACAGACCCATGTTAGTCATCAACTCGTCGAAAAGAAAACAAGTGGTGGAAACGATCGCAATAACATCAAGATCTTGTGCGAATTTCACGATACAATCCCCGACGACATAGTCTGCAGCGTAATTTTGGTAACAGAGAAGTCGTTCGTACAAGACGTCAAGAACGAGAGAGTCACGGAACAGTTTCAAAATTAAGAACAAATATCACAATCTTTAGTAAAAATTGTCAAAAATTCGTAATTACAAAAAATTATATAATCTTGAAAGCAGCGAGAGACAGGACGAAAAATCTCCCCGTTGTCGAATTCGTTGATTTAGAGTAAGTGTACGAAATTTTGGGGGTTCTAAGTCGAAGGGGAAAGGGGTTTTAGTTTTAATTTTTGAAAGAATGATCGCTTCTTACGTCCCTTCATAATTTCCACAGCATCTCGGACGGTAGCACTTTGGTCAAAAATATTTTTTTTCTGTTTTTCATTAGCATGTAGGTTAGCTAATATCAGGAAAGATCGTAAAAAAATAATTACAAAAATTGGGGGCCAGGGATTTTTTAACAAATAAAGAAGAAGAGGTAAATAGCCGGTTCTGCGCCCTCTTTTTGGGCAACTTGGGCTCGCGGTGTTGCTAACCCACCCCACGACAATTTCACCATATGTTATTTTACAGGTAACGCTAATTTATAAGTAGGAGTTGGCAACACTGACTAGTACCAAGCAATTTGCCTCACAAACTTTTTTTTTAAAAATTTTGCTATATGATATTTCACAGGCGAGGCTAACCTACAAATAGGAGTTGACAGCGCTGACTGCGGTCTATGCTGTAATATTTTGTAGCCTTCTAAGATGATAAGTATGCAGTAAGATGGAGATTTGGTGACAAATGACTACGATCTAACACATTCTAACTGGCAATATTGGTGGTGCAGTGTTGATTCTCTTGTTAACACTCCCCTTTTCTGTCTTTTCTAGCATGCTGATCTATTACAAGTAGTGTATATTGATTGTTTCTACGCAATGCTTGGTACGAGCCCTTTTTTAGCCTCTTTTTTATCAATTGAATATCAGTTTTTGACATATTTTGACAATTTTTGTCGATGTTTTAGCGTTTAGCGATGTTTTAGTAAAATTTCCCTTTTTTCCCACTCATACTTGGTACGAATGCCACGATCTTACTTGATATAACTTAACCTATTCATTTTTTTCGTGCTAAACTACACGAGAGCCTCTACGTGATTTGACCTACTTTAGAGTATTGGGAGAAGGAGAGTTCAACGCCCGAAAGTGAGCCTCTACGTGCTTTGACCTACTTTAGAGTAGGACCATAAAGACAGTTCTACGCCCGAAAGTGAGGCTCGAAGTGAGGCTCGGTGAGGCTCGCCTTAATGGTTTTCTCTTGTAAGGCATAAGCCTCATTTTCTCGCAGTGTTGCCAACACCTTACTCGAAATAAAATCACCAAGGTTTTTTCCTTGGTCTAACCTAACCTAAAGGAAAGGAGCTGGCGAGCTTTTCTTTATGGATTTAACCTCAGTGGTAGCATATTTTGACGATTTTTTTTGTTGATTTTATAGCGTTTGACGACTTTTTTCACCGCATCTAATTTTTTTCCACTCATACTAGGTACGAATGCCACGATCTTACGTGATATAACTTAACCTATCCTTTATTTTTCTTACGATTTTTTTTTAAAACTGCTCCGTGACCCTCTCGTTCTTCACGTCGTACGCGAAGGACTTCTCTGCGACCAGGATGACGCTGCACACGGTATCCTCGGGCAATGGACTGTTGAACTCGCAGACGACCTTGATGTTGGTGCGATCGTTGACCACGACTTGCTTCCGCTTCATCGTGTTGATGACGGATATCGGCCTGTGGGTTTTGAATTCGCTGGGCGTGTAGTACATGTCGACGCTTCCCTCGGTCACGTGCTTGTAAGCGGTGTACGCTTCGTAAAGTTTGAGGTAATCATCTTTGGTCATGTCGAGGTTGTAATTCTCGCGCGGGAACACTTCGTTCCTACCATTCTTGAGATAAACGTTCTTGATCTTGCAGTCGTCGAACTTGCTGGAATCTTTTTCCTGGTTGTTATCGCACCCGGTCTGAAAGAGCACTACGACGAAATCTGGCATGTCGAACTGTATGTTGTTGAACTGCGTCGTCACGTCGAATTCCATGTGACTTCCCGACGCTATCTTCTGCACGCACTGGTAACCGTGAAAGTTAATCGGCACCTGCGTACTCTTCAAGATCTCCGCTTTGTACTTGAGGGCGTAGTTCGTTTCGAATTCCACCACCGGCATTCTCAACTCCATGCTCCGGATGACGCACTTGGCTGCTTTGGGTAAAGTGTTGGGCAGCGGCGTGGTGCCGTCCGGACCCAAAGTAGCGTATCGCATCGGTGCGTCGTTGTCGTTGGCCGCTCTTCGAAACGTGATTCTCAGTCCTCCCTTCCACACGATCTCCTTGTAGTCCGAGAAGAATCCCGGAAGCAGACGCACTTGAAACTGGCCAGCTGGGGGAGGACAGATCGAGCTTCCTCCCCAGATCGAATTGAGTCGCGTGCCTTTCCACGAACTCCAGGTGGGCCTTCGCCGTGGGCCACACGATGCTCGTGACGATCTGATCGACCGAGTCTGTCGTGCGATATCCCGTGTCGAAGTATTCACCCCACGCTTTCTTCAGGATTGTGATCAGAAAATTTCTCTCTCGCACGTCTATGGCCGTCCTCAGCCCTTTAAATTGCACCTCGTCGCTGTTGGCCAGCTGCACGACGTACTTCTTCTTGGTCAATGCAAAAAAAAAAATTGGTACGAATTCGACCTTCACCCGCAAATTCGGGAACCAACCGCTCGTGCAGGTGATCGATCAAGCTATCCTGAGTGCGTTTGTCCGTGAGTATGAAAAGCGAATCCGTGTCCATGTACATCATGCGCGGTCGCGGGTTCGAGGGGAAATTTTCGACCACGTCGCGCGATTTCAGTAGGGTGGTTCGCGACAGAAAAGTGACGATGGGGACGAGCAAGCGGGGTGATCTTCGAAACGAACGAGCCCCCAACGTTTTGCCGTACGGACTGCGAATGTAAGGTTGGTTCATGTGAGCGCGAATTTCTTCGGGAAAGTTTTTCAGCTCGTACATCTGACCGTACATGCTGTTCATCATCAACTTCGCAGTGTTCTGTTTCGCGTCCATTTCGAGCAATTTGCCAGGCGGCAGAGGGTCTTGCAATTCCTGATTTTTTTACGCAAGGTCATGATCTTCCGATTGCACATGGCGTTGAGCGTGTGGGGCGAAAAATACACGTGAAATCCGCTTCCGTGCAGCCGGTGTGGGATTCGTGCTGCCGCGATAAACGTCCACTTCCGGGCCTGGTGGTTCCGGTGTGGAATTTACGCCCTTCAACGTGAACTTGGAGTGGCGAGAGCCCCTCTGCGAGACTCGGGTAGAGGGACGTATGAACCCCGAGAAAATTCTATATAAAATAACATACCTGAAAATTATATTCACAGTATAGATTGAATTTTGATTTTTTGTATTCCCCAGAGAAATTCTATATAAACAACATACCTGAAATTCTATTCACAGTATAGATTGAATTTTTTTGAGTTTTGTAATCACCCCCAAGAAATTCTGTACAAAATAACATACCTGGAAATTATCTTCACAGTATAGATTGAATTTTGATTTTTTGTATTCGCACCCAAGAAATTCTATATAAAATAACATACCTGAAATTCTATTCACAGTATAGATTGAATTTTTGAGTTTTGGAATTACCCCAAGAAATTCTATATAAAATAACATACCTGAAAATTTGTATCGCTATATACTAGACTTTTTGATTTCTGTGATTTTGGAGAAAGCATAATGAAATCCACCAGTTTAGTCGAATGTGTTACTTGCGAAAAATTAATATCTAAAACTAATATTAGAAAGCAGAGGCAAGATGTAGCGAAACAGGTTCGAGAATTAATCGTTCGTTACCTTCTAAGTCTTGTGCTCGATGCGGAAAGATGATCAGCATTGCAAATTTAAGTAAACACCTGAGAATTTGCAAACCATCGATCGAACACGGAACATTGAAAAGAAAAATCGATGATCCAGGAAACGAAGCTTCCACTTCCAAACAAGTTAAATTATGCGATGAACGAAAACCAATTAGATCTGCATTTAACCGTCATATTCATGATTTCTCTTTTACTTCGGAACCAGACTGCGACATTCTTAGTTTCTTGCGTGAAACGAAAACATCCCTGATAAATATTCTAAAAAATAAATTGGAAAATAATTCCATAAAAATATACGTTGATCTATACGAAAAAGTCGATGGTACAACAAGAGTCTTTTATCATCGAACAAAAAACCAGGCTCTTCATTTGGCGGACGTCGAAAATTTGGACGAATTTTATTCTGATCTTTCAAATGAGGTGGTTAAGAAACACGACGATTTCGAGGCTAAAGGGTCGGGATGTTCTCTGTGTGGAAGTCCTCACACGTTAACTGTTTACGTGAACCGATTCTCGCCTCTTCGCGCATCCAGCTAAGTTCCTCTTCCAGTGGATGTTAAAAATAAAAAATCCGTGCTGAACATTCAAAATATAGATGATAAATGTTTTCTTTCGTGTGTGTTGGATGAACTTCACCCGATTCATTGGTCAAATCATCCAGAACAGGTTTTTTTCATTACAAGCAGCATGAACCTGAACTGGAAAATGCAATGGCTGGCATAGAATACCCGGTGACCATTTCTGATATATCAAAATTCGAAACACGAGCACGAGATGCAGAAGGAAAACGCTTAATCATCAACGTGTATTCCTATACGTTGGATAAACATGTCGTGCATCCCATCAGGATAAGCGATGTCGACGATGACGATGCTCGTGTGATTCATCTTCTTCTAATTTAAAACGACAGTGTTCATCACTACACGCTAATTCGTTCTCTATCACGTTTGGTCAGAAGTCAAACTACCAAGTATGCAAACAACATCGAAGTTTGTCCGAGATGCCTAACCACGTTCGACGATCGAAAACAAGTCGATTATTAAAATTACACCGGACGTCAAATTGCTATCGAGAAACTTGCCGAACATAAAATTTATTGCGGTGACAACAGACCGACTTTCATGTTGATACCGAAATCAAAAGAGATCGAAGAATTTAGGATGCATAAGGCATTGTTGGAGCATCCCGCAATCATCATTGCTGATTTTGAGTCTTTTCTCAAACCGTTGTCGTACTGCGAACCAGACCCCGAACTTTCTTCCACAACACCGTATCAGTTGCACGAAGCCTCGAGTTTCGGATATGTTGTTGTGCGACAGGATAGGATAGATTAAATGTATGTTTACCGAGGACCAGACGTAATCAAACATTTTTTTGAAAAGATGGTTGAAGAGGTTGAGACCATTGGCAGCCTCTTACGCGAATCGAAACCAATGCTTCCATTATCCAGCGATGAACTTCAATCTCACAATAACATTGAAACGTGTCCGGTGTGCGATCAACGTTTCACCGACGAGAACCGGAAAGTATTTCACCATAATCCCTTCACCGTAAACTACATCTGTAACACGTGTAATCTAAAGATCCAAAAACCTACGTTTGTCCCCATATACCTTCATAATGGCAGCGGTTTCGACTTCCATCTCTTAATTCGGAATCTTGGATATGATAGACAAAAAATAAATATTCTAGCAGAGAATGAAGAAAGGTACATCAGTGTCAGCAAGCGAGTATTGATTCCGGGAACAAACGAAACTGTGGAGATGAGATTTTTAGATTCTTACAGATTTTTATCTGCAGCCTTGGACGCTCTTGCAAGCAAACATTCGCCTGAACAATTTAGAATAACGAGAGCTAATTTTCCCACCGTAGACATAGAAATGATTAGACGTAAAGGTATTTATCCTAATGAATATGTTAGTGATAATTCTAAATTTAACGACGACACTCTTGCATATCAAAAATAATTTTACAGTCGACTCAGAGAGAAAGGAATCACGGACGATGAATACGAACACGCGCAACGGATGTGGGACAAATTAGGATGTAGGACACTCGGCGATTATCACGATGCCTACTTAAAACTGGACGTGACGATACTCGCGGATGTTTTTCAAGCATTCAGGAAAACGTCGGCGAATATTTACAAATTAGATCCTGTATATTTTTACGGTCTCTCGGGCTTAGCGTGGTCTGCCATGTTATTACAGACAAAAATAAAACTCAAATTGATACCGGACGTGGACATGTTATATTTTATCGAGAGGGGGATACGAGTTGGAATGGTGCAATGCGTACAGAGACATGCAAAAGCAAATAACGTTCACATGACAGAAGAATACGATCCTAATGAACAATCGAAATACATATTTTATGTGGATGCAAATAATTTATGCGGACATGCTATGATACAAAAACTTCCTTACGGCGGGTTCGAATGGGTGGATACCACTTCCATTAACATTAATAATTTCAACGACTGTGAATTTGGCTTGTTTATAGAGGTGGACCTCGAATTCCCCGACCACGATTACTTCAAAGATCTACCTCCTGCACCCGAACTAAAATGTTCGCCTGATTCAAATCAACGTAAGCTTCTGTTAACATTGGATAGGAAAGAGAGATACGTTCTCCATTACAAAAATCTTCAATTCTTAATTGAGAAGGGAGTTCAAGTAATAAATGTGAGAAGAATAATGAAATTCAAACATTCCGAGTGGTTAAAACCTTACATTGAAAAAAATACGTATCATAGAACACGCGCCACGTCAGATTTAGATAAAGATTTTTTCAAACTCATGAATAATGCTGTTTACGGAAAAACAATGGAGAATGTCAGGAAGCACGTGGACGTGAGATTAGTTCCCGATTCAAATAAATGTAGAAAATTGATAGCATCGCCGACATTCAAATCACGAAATATATATGATGAAAACCTGGCCCTGTTTGTGATGGATAAAAAAATAATCAAGTTCAACAAACCAATCTACGTGGGGGCGACGGTTTTGGATTTTTCTAAACTGCATATGTTTGAATTTCATTATAATGTCATGAAACCCTTCTATAATGAAAATATAACACTTTTGTACACGGACACGGGCAGTTTTATTTATTCCGTACAGACATCTGACCTCTACAACAATTTGAAACAACCGAAAATGATTGATCATTTCGACACATCTTCCTTCCCTCAATCAAACAGATTTGATCTCCCTTTTCGCAATAAAAAAGTGCTTGGTAAAATGAAGGATGAATGCAACGGAGAAATCATTTTGTAGTTCGCCGGCTTACGTTCCAAAATGTATGTGGTGAAAACAGAAACCAGCATCACCAAAAAAGCCAATGGTGTTGGTAAAAATACCATGAAAAACAAGCTTGTGTTCGAGGATTACATCAATTGCCTCTATTCACAGTCGAGGATTCTACGTTTGGAGACAAGGATACAAAGCGTAGACCACGTGCTTACCACAAACAAAGTTAAGAAAATTGCGCTGGATCCGCATGACGATAAAAGATGTATTTTGTCTTGTGGAATCCACAAGTTGCCTTGGGGACACTATCGTTTAGAAATTAGTAAAAATTGTAGGCAATGCAAATGAAAAAAAATAAACTTAAATAACTATAACTAAAATAAAAAAATACTGTCTCATATACACAATAAATAAATAGCAAGGACAATGAATCTTTTTGGTTTCCAAAAACAGATCATCATGGAAACTGTACACCGCACGACGACAGATTTACCTTCCGTGTTATCTAAACTCAACGGCCTACTGATCGTTCACCTCAAAAGCATTTGGACGAAATTGGACCAGGATGTGGGCAACACTTTTTATGTCTTCAACAACAATTTACATTTTTACGAAATTTCGATGGACGGGAAACTTCGGATCACCGTGAATCCGGAGAACCGAAAAGGGCGAAAAATCAAAATTTCTGCCGGCAAGAATATTTTTCGAATGAAGCACGACAAGGTACTTTCTAACATGGCGTACGATGTGTCTGCAGGCGATTATCTTTACGTTCAACCCCTCGGAGATTACGACAAACTCATTCCTCTCTTCATAGAATTACGAATCGTCTATCCTATTATAAATAACCGTTAACAAAATGCCTAACGTCATTTTCGGCCACACCAAGCGTGTAGACCACGCAGAAGAGATTCTCATGCTGGACGTTCGAGTTAAAAAGTTGAGGAGCGATTTGATCTCTTTGCAGGAGACCTTAAACAAAAGTTTAGAGTCGGAGATCGCTACGCTCCAAACGCAATGAATCGATCCTATTCTGAAAATCGATTCCGAACTGAAAACGCTCATAAAAAATTACGTTGACGTACCTTCTTACGACAACGTTCAAAATATACAGTTGAGCGTGGATTCGCTTCAAAATGATTTGACCAAATTTCAGCAATATTCAATCGAAAGATTTGGAAAAATTGAAACTCGAAATCGAAGAACGAACTTCCGCAATCGAAAAGAATTTTTCTGAACTTCAAACCGTCGTGAACGATATCGATGTAGAACGCTTGCATGTCGTCGTTTCCAAATTACAAGAAGAATTCACCAGCACGTTGGAAGAAATTAAATACAAGTTACAGACTTTGGAAGATACCATGACGAACCTACCTTCGTCAGACGAACTGCAGGTCATCGGTAAAAGCGTTGCGAACAAAAAAATTCAATTGGAGGCTTATCAAGATTTCGAACACATTCAAACCACCATCGCTACGCTTCAGGCGTCTTTGGAATTGATCAACGAAGAAATTAAAAATATTCACGTTCTAGCAAGCGCGTTGGCGAGCATTCAAGACACGTTAAGCACGGTTCAGCAGAAGATCGAATATTTAGAAAATTTGAACGTCGAATCGAACCTTGCTTATTTTCATCACGTACTGGACAACATACAGGCTGACTTGGAGTCGTTACAGACGAGCGTGCCTTCGAAGGAAGATTTGGAAAACTTGAAAACGGCGGTGACGGCATTATCCAATTCGAGTGACATCAAAAGTTTATTGAGCGATCTGGAAAGTACGGTGGCCAATCTCCCCACCTCCAAAGAATTACACGCTTTGAAAAGGAACATATCTCGAATGCTGAAACGACTAGAAACGGAAACGGCAAACGTGGAAAAGATTTGAGATGAAATTACTTCGCTGGTGTCGACGCTGCCCACTTCGCAGAGCGTCGCGGATCTTCACACGCAGTTTACAGAGATGCGAAGCATCGTGAACGATCTTACCGAGAAAAGTTCGAAATTGAATCAAGTTGAGAACCTTCAGAACATTGTCGTCAACATCAGAGATCAAGTTGGAGTGCTGGAATCCACGCAGGAATCGACGCTGGCCTCTTTCGGTGCCAAGTTGGAAGAACTGAACGAAAACTACAAGCAGTTGAACGTGGAAGTGAAAATCAAACCGTCATTTTCTGCCGTAACGGATACCATAGTCGAGCATTTGTTGCCCATTGAAAATAAACTTGGACACGTTCACAGTAATCTACTCAGCGTCGACACTAAAATCGCCAAATTGTTCACCTTGCAAGCCATCGAAATCAACAGCGTACACAATCAACAGAGAATCTCCATGTTCGTCGAAGGTAACAAACTGTACATGTTGCATCCTTATCATCCGTACTACAAGTTTCTCCTCGATGGCACGATTCAGATAAACGAATTTTCGTACTGGTCTCGCGGTAGAAAACTAGCGTTCCCACCATGACCTTAATATCGAATCGTGGTGTCCAGAAAGCAGGAAACATTCCTCTGGCACGTTGGAACGAAACGCGCAACATATATGAAATACACGAAGACGAAGATCTTACCGTTTTCGACGTGAGTGCCGGCGATAAGCTGATCATTCAAAACACGAGCGAGGTGCCACCCTCTTTGAATCCCATCACGCTGGTGCTTCTCTTCAAACGTAATCTCTAAAAATGTCTAGGCAAGCCATCGTCGAAGAATTGCATAAACCTGCACGCCGCAACTACGAACGTTTAGCGGTGGTAACCAAGGCCATCGATGACCTCTGGGAAAGTGACCTCGTGGAGATGAGTAGCGGCAATCTAAAAATTGTACATAAATTGAACAAGGGCAACAAGTACCTCCCCACTGTCATAGACACATTTTCGAAATTCGCATGGGCTTTGCCGTTGAAAGCCAAAACGGGAACATGCGTCACGGAAGCATTCAAATTAATTTTTCGCGAAAGCGGCAGACGACCTCGGTTTCTGCACACGGACAAGGGGAAGGAATTCTACAATGCCACGTTCAGGCAGTTTATTCGGAAACACGACGTTCAACATTACTCGACCTTCAGTGACGTCAAACCCAGCATCGTGGAAAGATTCACTCGGACTCTGAAGTCGCGAATGTGGTCACGCTTTACGCTTCAGGGAAGCTACAAGTGGGTCACCATTCTTCCGGAACTCGTTAACGACTAAAATCACACGGTGCACAGAACGATAGGCATGAAGCCAGCAGACGTTACCAAGTCCGACGAGCAGCGTTTAATTTCTACCGTTTACTGTCCAAAGTACACACCCACGACAAAAAGAGCTAAATACAAAATTGGAGACCAGGTGAGGATCAGTAAATTGAAGCGAACGTTCGACAAGGGTTTCACACGAAACTGGAGCACTGAACTTTTTACCGTAGTTCGAGCTTTACCCGGGAACCGTCACACGTATATAATAAAGGACAGTCGCAACGAAATTTTATTGGGGCGCTTCTACGAGGAGGAACTCTCTAAAACTAAATACCCCGACCTTATCGAAAAAGTTTTGCGTAAGAGAGGTGACAAACTTTTGGTGAAATGGCTGAGACTTCCGGAAACAAGTTGGATCGATTCGAACGAAGTGATTCTATGAGTACGTGGAATGTTGTGAAACGTTTACCTGATTCGGAAAGTCAAACGAAAAAAAGGAACGGCGAATTGCTCCCCGATAGCATACGATGTCTGATCGTAGGACCTTCAGGGTGCGGAAAGACGACACTGCTCATTGATAATTTTATCCTCGCACCCAATTGGTTAGATTGGGAAAACAGACACCTCTACGTATTTTCGAAAAGTCTCGAACAACCGACTTTCCAGCAACTTATGAAACTATACGAGGGACTGGGCATTGCAACTTTCGCATCTGAAATCATTCCACTGGACGATTGTCTCGAGAATTCCGTTGTGGTGTTCGACGACATGATCTTGTAAAATCAAAACGAGATTCGTAATTTTTTCACTCGAGGTCGTCACAAAGGATTAGATTGTTTCTACCTGGCACAAACTTTTTCCAAGGTTCCGAAACAACTGCTACGCGATAATGCTAATGTTATTTGCTTGTTTCGACAAGACCATACCAATTTAAAACACGCACATGATGATTACGTAGGGGCTGACATGAATTACAATCTATTTTCACGATTTCGGATTCGTGACCATTGACATGACTTGAAAAGCAAACCATGGAAAGTATAGGAATAAACGTTTATCTAGACGTCTCAGAGGTCGTGAGAATCTAAAAATTTGATTTTTTTTTTCAAACGTCTGACAAGCATATATAAAATAACCATTACAAACAAAAAGTGAGTGTTAGAAAAGTGGATAGTCTCAAGCGGGTGACGGCAAGGAAAACTACGAGGACCGAACGTATAGGCTGAGAATTCCACGTTTCAGAAACGTTCCGACGTATATAGAAAAATGTCAAAACGTCAATTTCAAGAAGACGAAAATCTCAAGTTGCGGGATTACCTCGTGAAACGCTTCAAAGGTTGGAAATCCGAGAATCGCGGATTCTACCATTAGAAGAAACGTCAAGATCAACCTGTGATCGACGCCATCAGCGATCTAGGTAATGAAATTAAAAGTGTCACGGAACAAAATAAAAATTTGATCAACGAACTCGTACCACTTGCAGCTAAAAGTTACACCGTACCCACGCCAGTAGTATAAAAGTATATAGGATGAGGACCACTTACAAGTGTAGAAAAGGAGAGGCTATTTGATTGAACAATCCGATTTGCTTACACTTAAAACAATGCCAAGAGGGGCCTATACCCCAATTCTTCCAGTGTGATATGCTCTTAATTTTAAGAATTTTGAATTCTAGTGTAGAAAGGGTGAAGCCCCTCAGACAGATTTGCTTATACTTAAAACTATGCCAAGTTCCCATATGATCTTATTGCTTATAGTGTGTTTTTCTGTCAAAATCCCAGGAATTGAATTCTAGTGTAGAAATGGTGATCCCCCCCCCCCCCTCAGATTGATTCTGCCATGTATATTAATATAAAGCTTATAGCCACTGGGTTCTGAGGCCCAGTGGAGTGTGGTGCATAGCCCCATGGTTTTTATTGCCTTGTAATCGGGAGGCTCGGGTTTGAATCCTGATAAAATGTGAAGCCTCCCCTGATGGCAAAATGTTAATATTGTTGCCTTGTAATCGGGAGGCTCGGGTTTGAATCCTGGTAAAATATGAGATTGAAATACATGTTGCAAAATAATATCTCCATATGTGAGATTTTGAGAATAATTATTGCTAGTTGATAGCTCCCAGATCTGAAACCTGGTAAAAGTGTTATACAACAGCATAAAAAAGCAAAATTATTTTATATTTCGGGATCACCCGAGCCTAGGTTTTGCTGTTGTTTGGGTATAAAAGCACCAGCTCAGCCATTAACTGCTGTTATAATTGTTTTGACATATTGTCCATAGTTCTGTTTTTTCGGACCAGGAAATTTTATATAAATAAACAACAAAAATGCCAAATCAAAAATATTGCAATCAGTGTAATAAAAATATATCTAGTTCTCATTGGGCTAGGCACCGGCATATTTGCAACCGTAAGAAAAGCAGAAAGGCCACAAAAATGTGCCCAAGATGCCATAAAATATTAAGCAAGGCATATTACAAATGGCATAGGTGTAATTCTTATGTACAGTCATCAGCATTGCCCCCGCAACCATCTACATCTGGTCTGAAAAGAAAGCACGAAGCACCTGTTAATGCTGGACCTGCAAAGCAGCCACGCTATGCACCACCTATCCATAGCAGTTTTAATGGCCAATTAAGAGATTACCGGTTTGTATCAGAGCCAAGATGTGGCATTAAGAATTTTTTGAACAGTATAAATTCTGATCTGCAGGCAATTCTAAATGCACAAAATGGGTCTTATAAGCTCTCCCTCAAATTGTTTACACAATATAAGAAACCAAACGGCACAAAATTTACACAGCCCCACATAACAGAAACTGCACCGGTATATTCAAATGCAAATTTAGACAAAATAATAGGCAATTTGATAGATCAATTGAATATTAAACACTCTGAATTTGCTGCAAAAGAGTCAGGATAGAGCCTATGTGGTTCTCCACACAAGTTATATGTTAATCTTTCTGAATTCAGCCCATTGCAAGGATCTACATATTTGCCATTACCTGCCAATATTAAAAACAAACAAGCCGTGGTTAATATAAAAAATAATGATGAGAAATGCTTTTTGTGGTGTATTTTAGCTGCTTTGTATCCAGTTTCAAGGCATCCTGAGAGAATAAATTATTACAAACAACATGAACATGATTTTGATGAGGCAATGGAGGGTTTAGAATATCCAATGTCTGTTCAGAATATTGATAAATTTGAAAAAAGGGCCAAGCATATCAATGACAAACAATTATCTATTAATGTATTTATTTGTTCCACTGGCCGTGGCAATTGTTTGATAGAACCTCTCAGAATTAGTATAATTGATGATGATCCTGCTGTTCCGATTGATCTGCTCTTAATTGAAGGGGATGGCACATATCATTACACTCTGATACACAGTCTTGAAGCTTTAGTGAGAACACAACTAGACAAATCCAATACAATATTCAAGTTGTGCAGAAGATGTTTATGTGTATTTGATGGTAAAAAAATAATAAAAGGGGTTTGTAAAGTGAATGCAGAAATTGCCAAAAACAAGTTAATTGAGCATCTGAAATACTGTGGCAACCATAAACCTGTTCATATGGTGATGCCCAATCCAAGTGAAAATTGCAAATTCAAAAAGTTTGAAGCCTTGTCGGAACACCCAGCATATATTGTCTGTGATTTTGAATCAAATCTCAAACCTCTTGCATTCTGCAATCCAGATCCTGAAGAATCTTCTATTACACCATACCAGCTACATGAACCTTCCAGTTTTTGTTATATAGTTATACGGGATGGTGTAGCTAGTGAGCCACACTTATACATGGGACCAGATGCCATCAAAATATTTGCACATAGAATAGAAAATGAGTGCCGTGACATAGCATCTAATATCTTATTAAAATCAAAACCCATGTTGCCTTTAACAGAGGAACAGATTGAAGATTTCAACAATGCAGAAAAATGCCCGGTATGTGATTCTGAATTTTCAGATATAAATATCAAGGTTCATCACCATTCTCATACAGATGGTAAATTCTTAATGGCCCTGTGTAATAGCTGTAATATTAAGATCAAGAGACCAAGATTTGTCCCCATATTTTGCCATGGTGCATCCAATTATGATTTCCATCATCTGGTCAGATATGAGGGGTTTGACAAGCAGAATTTAAATATTTTAGCTGAAAATGATGAGAAATATATATCTATTAGCAAGATAATTAAAGTTGATGGTGTTCCTATTCACATAAGATTTCTTGATTCTTACAGAATTTTATCTGCTAGCCTGGCTACACTGGCAAATCAATTATCTAATGATCAATTCAAAATCACACGTGCCTTGTTTCCAAATCAGGACCTGAAATTAATTAGGCGGAAGGGTGTATATCCATATGACTATGTTACAGATTTTTCTAAATTTGATGAGTGTTCTCTGCCACCACAAGAAGAGTTTTACAGCAAAATCAGAGGATCTGGAATCACTGATGAAGATTATCACCATGCCCAATTGATGTGGAACAATTTAAAATGCCAGACATTTGGTGATTATCACATGGCATATTTAAAACTTGATGTCACCCTCTTAGCTGATATATTGCAGGCATTCAGAAAATCTTCTAGGCAAAATTATAAACTAGATCCAATATATTTTTTCAGTGCCCCGGGCCTAGCATGGGCCGCAATGTTTTTCAACACCAAAAAGCCATTGGATCTGATCCAAGATCAAGATACGTATCTGTTTATGGAGAAATGTATAAGAGGAGGGATGGTGCAATGTTCCCAGAGATATGCCAGAGCAAATAACAAGCATATTCCCAATTATGATCCAGCACGGCCATCAAATTATATAGTGTATGTAGATGCAAACAGCCTCTATGGTCATGCCATGATGCAAAAACTGCCATATGCAGGGCTTGAATGGGTTGAAGATTTCAATATTGAGGATCTTCAGGACTTTGATGACAGTGACTATGGCCTCTTCTTAGAGGTTGATCTGACAATTCCTGATGATTTGCACAATAAATTTTCTGATCTGCCCCCAATTCCCGAGGTTCAGTGCTCACCTGGCTCTAAACAGAAGAAGCTCATGATGACTCTGGAGCCGAAACAGGGTTATGTCATATATTACAAAAACCTCCAGTTCCTGATGAAACATGGTGTTCAAGTGACCAAAATTGGAAAAGTTTTGAGGTTCAGGCACTCAGAATGGTTGAAACCATACATTGATACAAATACAGAGCTTCGAACATCTGCAAAGAGCCAATTTGATAAGGGCTTGTTTAAATTGATGGTTAATTCTGTGTATGGCAAAACTATTGAAAATGTCGGAAAACATACCGATGTTAAAATAATTACTGACCCCAGCCTGAGCAAAAAATTGGTTGCAAAGCCTAATTTCAATTACAGAAGAATTTATGATGAAAATATGGCACTTTTCAACATGAAAAAAACAAAGATTAAGTTTGATAAACCTATTTATGTAGGGGCTGTGATATTGGAATTGGCCAAATTACACATGTTAACATTGTATTATGATGTGTTGAAACCTTTTTATGGTGATAATATAAAATTGATGTACATGGACACGGATAGTTTTATTCTTGATATTAAAACAGAAGATGTTTATCAAGATATGTCACAGCCTGAATTGTTTAAATATTTTGATACTAGTGAACATACAAAGATTCAACCCCACAACAAAAAGGTGCCTGGCAAGTTAAAAGATGAGACACTTGGTGATGTTATTGTGGAATTTGCTGGGTTAAGTGCCAAGATGTATAGTTTTAAAACATGTAGTGGTGTTGCTGCCAAAAAGGCCAAGGGTACTGGCAAAGTAACTGTTGAAAAAGAGCTTGTATTTGAAGATTATAAAAATTGCCTCAAATCCCAGAATCTAATCAAAACATCAGAATCCAGAATTCAGAGTGTGGATCACTTATTGACTTCAAATATTGTAAGAAAAGTGGCCCTGGACCCACATGATGATAAGAGATGCATTTTATCATGTGGCATACATACTTTACCTTGGGGGCATTGTGATTTGAAAATTGGAAATCAATGCCCAATTACAGAGCATGATTTGAAATAAATAAACATGCCTATGAACTTATTTGGGTTCAAAAAACAGGCTATGATGGAGCTGCCAACACCACAACCCTCTTCTGATATGCTGTCTAAACTGAGTGGCTTGTTAATTATTCATCTGAACAGCATACTTACAGATGTTGATGATGAAACAGGCAAAATATTGTACATATTTAACAATAATTTAAATCATTACCAATTACCTGTAGGTGGGCAATTGCAATTTATTACAACCCCTGAGGGTGATGTCAAGATTTCAGTAGGGAGAAATATTTATAGAATTAAGCACTCAAACATGATTTCTGGCACTGTTTATACTGTTTCTGCTGGTGACTGCTTATATATTGAGGTCCCGGGATCATATGACAAGCTTATACCCTTTTTTATAGAATTAAGAATCAGATATTCAATAATAAATAACCACTAAAACAAAAATGCCTAATGATATATTTGGCCATACAAGGCATGAAGATCACAGTGATGAGATTCTTATGCTTGATGTCAGAGTCAAGAAATTAAGAAGTGATTTACAAGCTTTACAAACCACACTGAATGCCAGTCTTCAATTAGAAATTACAAATTTGCAATCACAATGCATGGACCCTCTTCTTAAAATTGACTCAGAACTCAAAGTGCTGCTTCAGAAATATACTGATCTGGCAACATTAGATAATTTTCAAAGTTTAGAAGAAGCTGTAGCAGCTCTTCAAACCAAATTTAAGACCCAGGCCACCAATTCTGAGTAATTGAAACAACAATTGGAAGAGCAAATAAATAATGTCCAGGCACAGCTCCAAACAATTGTCAAAAGCATAAAATCACAGGAAGATTTTGATCTATTGATTTCCACTCTAAGAGAACAGATTCAATCACTCCAAATACCTAATCTGGACCCTCTGAACAATGCCATAGCCGAGGTTAAAGAAAAAATTGAGACACTTGAAAATTTTATGAACAATTTGCCATCTTCTGATGCTTTGAATGCAATAACTCGGAGTGTAGCAAATATTAAGCTGCAACTTGAAACATATGAAGATTTTGGAAAAATTCAAAGTTCCATAACCCATCTTGAAGGTACAATAGCAGCAGTGCAAAGTGATTTGGCAAATGTACTAGAATCCCGATTGCCTGGGATTGTAGATACACTTGTCAGTGTCCAGCACCAAATCACAAAGCTTGAAAACCTCAACACTGAATCTGAACTATCTCATTTTCATCACTTGATAGATGATATCCAAACAAAACTTGAAATTTTACAACAATCCACACCCACTCAGGCAGATATAGCCCTGCTCCAAAATGCTATGCAATATGTGGCTGATGCTTCTGAATTAAACAATGTGAAATTAGCACTTGAATTTTTGCAAAATACAGTATCAAATCTTCCCACATCACAGGAACTTAAAAATATTAAGAGGGCAGTGAATAGGATATTGAAATCAGAAGATATCAATAATATCCAAGCAGAGATCAAACATCTCACTCAGACAGTGGCCACTCTACCAACCAATCAACATATTAATGAACTGCATGCCCTGTTTGAGGATATCAGAAGACAGGTCCATGATCTTACTGCTCAAAATTCAAAATTGGCAGTTATTGAAAATTTGCAACAAATTGTAGCTAATATCAAGCAACAGCTAGGGACCATGGAATCCAATCAAGCAAATGCTCTGTCTGTTTTTGCCACCCAGCTTCAAGAAATTGTGCAACAATACAATAAACTTGTTGTGGACATAAAGATCAAGCCAGGCCATGATGATGTTGTTAGGACCATCAATGAGCACCTTGAATCTGTAACAAGCAGATTGCTTACAGCAGAAAAGGAAATAACAGGTATAATCGAGAATCCAAAACATACAGTAATTCTTGAATTGTACAGCATCCCCAACAAAGAATATGATTCTCCATTTACACCAGGTGGCAAAATATATATGCTGTCCCCTGCACAATTTTATTACCAGTTTTTTGTTGGGGGCACATTGAGACCAATCAAAATCAAATATTGGCATCAACCACAGGCACACCACTACCCTACCTTATCAATAACAAATGCTGACAACAAACCAAAAATCACCAGTGTAGAGTTAGAGGATTTTACAGATCCCAATACATTAGAAACAGCCTATGCTGAAGATGATGGCTCTCTGGAATTTAAAATACAAATAGGGGACAAATTATATTTAGAAAATCCTGTAGTATCAGCTGCTGAACACCCTATAGTTGCAATATTCTTGTTTTCATATTATGTCTAGAGAAATTATTGTTGATGAATTACACAGACAAGCCAGACATAATTTTAAGAGACTCCCAGTAGTTACAAAGGGCATAGATGATTTATGGCAGAGCGACTTGATTGAAATGGCAACTGGACAGCTGAAAAACTTAGACAAAATCAACAAGGGCTACAAGTATCTACTCACTGTAATAGACACATTTTCAAAATTTGCCTGGGCTGTGCCACTCAAATCCAAGACTGGAAAATGTGTTACAGAAGCCATCAGGACAATCATCAATCAGAGTGGAAGATCACCGCGCTATTTGCAAACAGATAATGGCAAAGAATTTTATAATTCTGTGTTCCAACAATTTATTAAAAGCCAGTCAATAAAACATTATTCGAGTTACAGTGATCTCAAAGCCTCAATTGTAGAGAGATTCAACAGAACCTTAAAAAATCTTATGTATAAACAATTTACCCTCCAAGGTAATTATAAATGGATTAATATTCTTCCAGAACTTCTACATAAATATAACAACTCGGTCCATTCCACAATCAACATGAAACCCTCTGAAGTAACTTCATGTGATGAGCAAAAATTGATCAGGACTGTTTATTATCCTAGATACCAGCCAACAACAAGAAAGGCCAAATACAAGGTGGGTGATCAAGTAAGAATCAGCAAATATAAGCACTTATTCAAAAGAGGCTTTACAAGAAACTGGAGCACTGAATTATTTACAGTGGTTCAAGTTAAACCCGGGACCCTTAACACATATATAATAAAAGATCACCGAGGAGAAATTCTCAAAGGCAGATTCTATGAAGAAGAGCTCAGCAAAACTAAACAGCCTGACACATATCTCATAGAAAAAATCATCCGCAGAAAAGGCAACAAGTTATTTGTTAAATGGCTAGGACTTCCAGAACACAGCTGGATCGATGCAAACAAAATAATAATATGAACACCTGGGATGTTATAAAAAGGCTGCCAGAACCTGAACAGCAGATTAAGAGAAATGGCAACTTGCTGCCTGAAAATATTAGGTGTCTTATTGTTGGGCCATCTGCTTGTGGTAAAACTACACTAATGGTTGATAATTTTTTATTGGCACCCAACTGGTTAGACTGGAAAAACAGGCACTTGTATATCTTCTCTAAGAGCTTGGAACAATTAAAATATCAGCAGCTGATGAAGCTATATGATGGATTGGATATTGCCACTTTTGAACCAGATGTTAAGCCACTTCATGAATGTCTCGATAATTCTGTTGTTGTGTTTGATGACATTATACTGGATAATCAAAACAAGGTTAGAAATTTCTTTACACAGGGCCGGCACAAAAATATTGATTGCTTCTACCTGGCACAGACTTTTTCAAAAATACCGAAGCAGCTGATCCGAGACAACAGCAATTTTATATGTGTGTTTCATCAAGATCATACCAACCTCAAACACATACATGATGAATATGTAGGTGGGGACTTGAGCTACAATGATTTTTCCAAGTTTTGCAGTTGGTGCTGGAACCAGGACAGTTATGGGTTTGTCACAATTGATATGACAAGAATACCCAATAGTGGCAAATACAGAAATAAAATCAACAATTTTCTAGACATTGAAATATAAATAAATAACCATGAAAAGGCCAATTATTGATGATCTTAAATTAAGAGATTATCTTGTAAAAAGATTTAAGGGATGGAAATCAGAGAACCGGGGAATTTATGAAAAACACAAACAAACAGAACAGCCTATAATTGATGCTATTAGTGAATTAGGTAAAAATATCAAAACTGTTACAGAGCAAAATCAAAATTTGATCACAGAGCTTGTGCCTGTAGCTGCTAGGAACATTTTAGATTATCCATTCACCCCACTTTCCAGTATTCATACACCTAGTCCTATTGCTCCTAGAAGAATTGAAGCTACTCAGGATCCTATTGAATTGGGTCTTCTTGCTCAAAAATATTTAACCACACCTAAAGACAACAAAGATGAGGTCTTTGGCTTATATGCTGACACAGAGCTTGATGGTAGCATCATACATAGAATTGGCAATTTCAGAGTAACATTTATGGGAGATGATCTGATTGTTTATTCAGAATCTCGTCTCGGAGAAAAAGGTGCTTTTGTTAAGTACCCCTGAACACCTGGGTTGTGGGAACTGATGACTAGGAAAAGGCCTGGCAGCTATACAGATCAAGATTATGAATATTACAAAGAAATATTAATAAAATCAGATGCTCTATACCAGAACAATGATCCCACACAAAAAAGAGTCAAGTCTAGCAGTGGAGCAAAATACAACAATTTAATCAAACCCATATGGTCACAGATCAAGACTGGCAGTGGAATCAAACAATACAACACCCTGCCTAAAGAATTTGTGTGGGTTGATGATGTCAGGAAACTTGTAGATAGGTTATTGGTAATAGCTGGGGAGGAAAATGCTGGCAACCACAATTTTTACAATGAAAAGGTTGGAATTATGGACATGATAAGCACAAAATTGTCTAATTTTATAGTGAATGACACTAAGGGGATTGGATATCTTATAAAAATTATTAATACTCTACCCCCCAAATTTTGGAATATTTCTGAGGGTCGGGGTTTGGTTAATGACATTATAAACAAGCTGCCATTTGAACTACACATTCCAGGCTATCAGTATTGTGGTCCAGGCACAAAATTGGACCATAGATTAAACAGAGGGGATCCTGGTGTAAATCCCCTAGATGCTGCTTGTAGAGACCATGACATAGCATACAACACACATTCTGATCTTGACAAGAGACATGTTGCAAACAAGAAATTAGAAGAGGCTGCATTTGGTAGATTTGTAAGCAAAGATGCTTCTTTGAGTGAAAAAATAGCAGCATTGGGAACCACCATAGCTATGAGCACCAAACAAAAACTGGGGTGGGGGTTGTGAATATGTATATAATAAACCTACAATGAAGGCCAAGGGTGTTATGTATCAAATACCTTATGCAGGTCTTCAATCTCTTGGGCCTATTGATAGCCTTTTGACCAAAAAGCAGCGCAAGAAAAAAAATCTTGTATTGCAAAGGGCCATGGTATGAAATTGTTGCTTAGTACCCCCCAATTAAAAAAATTACAGCAATCAAGAAAAAATCACATGTGGGGGGATTTATATTTACCATCCCTGCCATCTTAGCTGCTCTCGGGGCTGTTGGGAGCTTGGCCGGGGGATCAGCTGCCATAGCAAAAACAGTAATAGATGCCAAGAAAAATAGGGCAGAATTAGATGAGCAGAGGCGCCATAACCTGGCCATGGAGAAACAAGGCAAAGGTGTTAAGAGAGCCATGAATAAGTTTAAAAAAAACAAGAGCCGCTTACAAACCAAGATATTGAAGCTTTAATCAAGCCACTGGGCATCAAAAATTTTAGAGGTGTGTACATGTCTGATTCTTTACCAGAAAAAACACTCAACAAAGAGTGTGGCATTGTTAATTTGGATAAGTACAAAAATCAGGGCACTCACTGGATTTGTTATCTTAAATATTTAAAAAATTGAGGCATTTGTGTTTGATTCATTTGGAGGTGTTCCTCCTGAAAATTTAATAAAATATCTAAAATCAGCTAATCTTTATTACAATAATGCCCGTGTTCAAAATTTCAAAGATGTTAATTGCGGACATTTGTGTTTATCTGTTCTTAGATATATGTCTCAAATAAATAAACCATCAATTGAAAATTTTCAAAAAGCCTTGTGGTATTTAAAACATCATGGGGGTATTCCATCTCACCAGCCAAAATTCAATATTGAAACTCAAATTGCATGATGATATAGTGTATCCCAAAACAATAGCTCTCAGAGCATTTTACGGCATGTACTTGATCCCTAATATTACACACCACAACAACAAAATTGCAGTAGGGGATCAAAAAATTGTCATCACTCCAGGACAATATAATCTGTCCACTCCAAATGCTCAATTACCCAGAGGTGTAGTGTTAAGTCAAAATTCTGTCACTCACAGAGTAGAGATTGTATCTGCTACAGAAACAGTGGATCTGGGTACTATAGGAGAGCTGTTGGGATTTGAGAACAACACAAAACTTGAACCAGCCATCAAACACACTGCTATTAATATACCTAAATTCTTAGCCATAGAGACTCTGAATATTCACTGTAATGTGGCTGAGGGTATGATCACCAAATCAAATGGCATAGGCACTCACAAACAAACTGGCATTATTGCAACATTCAAACCTAATTCTGAATTTATGGAGCCCATCATCTAAAATCCATCCCCAACATTATATTTTCCTGTGTGCCATAATAGAATAGATTATATTGAATTGATGGTCACCAATGAAAAAGAAGAATTAGTTGATTTTGCTGGAGCCACAACAACTGCTATCATAGAGATTAACATTTAAATAAAAATACATACAATGGAAAATATTGAGAGTTATGAGCTACAATCATTCCCCACAAACAGGAGGACATTTGCAAATTTAAATCAACCCAACACAGAAATTGAGGTTGATCTTGATGTAGGGGATGGATTTATACACCCCCACAGAGCAGATCTATACATCAAATTTGATGTTGTAAAGCTCGATGGAACAGATTATCCGGCAAATTCAAATATAAGATTGGTGGATAATTTTGTGCCGCATCTGTTCTCTGAAATTGAGATCAGAAAGCATGGCGTTGTTATAAACAGAATAGATGATCCCGGCATTACCTCCACAGCTTTGGCCACATTAAAATTATCCAAAACCGAGGCTTCTTACTACAAAATAGGTGGATTTGAGGCTGGTGATAAAATTATATCTAAGAGCCACACAGTGCTGTTCCCGATGCGCCTGTTGCCAGGATTCTTCTCAGATTACAAAGATATTATGTGGAAGGGTGGTTTAAGAATCACATTTAGAAGAGCTGCCAATGATAATAATGCTTTGATGAGGTACAGTACATTAAACTCTACAGGGGAAGCTCTGCCCAATACCCTACCTGATGAAGGCAAGTGCATTATTCAGACTATGGAGTTAAGAATCCCGGTTGTTGAATATGAGGCCAGTTATGCTCTTAAATACAAAGCAGATATAATAAAAAATCCACAAATTCCTCTACAATTTTATACATATCAATGTGTACAGTCATGGAAAATAGTTCTTGGGCCACGATACCTACGATATCGTAACATCTTAAAGCCTGTTGTCTATGCAACCCAAATAACAAAATTGTCGCTTGGGTTTGCCTGGCGGACCTGGATTCTCGGGAATGATTGAGTATTGACAGCAGCGTGAGTCATACCCCCAGGCCCAGCCATAACAAACAACAGCTGCGTGCCGTGAGACCACCGGAAAAAGTTTCAGGAATTGGTTGCTTAACAACAGCTGTTCGTAAGAAAATGTTCTCTTTACTGATATTAGAGTCATTGTCAAGAAAGATCACTGAAATGGTGGTTTTCGTCGAATCATCATCGCGGAATACACATGCTGTCAACCCAGAAGTCCTTGAAAAAGATTGGAGTTAGAAACAACTACTTGACAAATGATAAGACGAATCGATATTCATTAGTCCCCAAGGGTCCCGGGTTCGAATCCCGGTCGGGCTTGGTTGTTTGTGAATGTCCATTCATCAATTTCATCATTTCATCTTCGCAAATTAGCCAAGAGGCACAAAACGCGAAGTAAAATAAACTAAATCAAATTAAAAAAATCAAAATCATTAGTCCCAACTTAAAATTTTGTGTAAGACATGGATCATCATGTCCTATCATCCATTTCATAACTTCATTAATCATCCTCATCGCCTTTGTTGACGCCAAGTGCTAGAAAAGCAATATAAAATAAGCAAAATTAAGAAATTAATAAATTACATTTTGAGCGATTTCACGCAGCGACTCAGTTGCATGTAGACAAAGTTTCATTAATCGGGAACCAAGGGCCCCCTCGTTGTGCTTCATTGTCATTTTCCCTCCACTTTGCCTGCCGCGATTAATCTGATGTTGATTAATGCACAATCCACAAAGTGCACCAAAGCGGCGCATATTATGAATAGGTAAACTATGTGATATTATGCGAATTTAGAATTTAGTAATAAAAAGTGAATTTTGGGGGGTTCAGTTAAGTGGCTGCACATCCATTACGTAATCGCGATATCATCAAATTGTACGAAGCGTGTCTACACCTACGTAAAGTGTCAGTCCCCGTCATAGGCGTGCGCAGACCCTCTGATTAGGGGGGATAGCCTTGATGATAGTTCAGGCCGGAAAAGAATAACGTAATTTCAACTCACTTGTTTAAATTTTATTGCATTGATGGGTGTGTTTATATATACACCCCTCCCCCCGCCCCACACACACATATAAATACATACATACATATATATATATATACACAACACACAGACACACACACACACAACATATACTTATATACCAACAGTAAAAATCATATAAATTGTCTCTCAAATCTGCGCGTTCCATTTCCTCCCAGCAGTTAGTTGTTCATGCACTTAAGAGAAAAACTTTTAGCAGCAGTACTTCTCTCCTCGGTAATATAAAATGCATTACAGAAAACAAATTACGACCAAGACGACCAATAAATTTTCAGATCCAAATTTTTGCAAAATGAAAACAATGTCGATTTAATATGGGGAAAAAATTCATGGAGCGCCATATTATTCTCTTTTACAATTTTTTTCATTTAGATCGTTTGGCGTCCAGGGTTAACTCCCGCCGACCGCTAGCTACGGCTCTGAACTTGACTAGACTGCAAGAAAAGCAGACATTGCGAGCGAAGCGAGCAAGAACATTTCACAAAAGGTATTTATATTTGTATAAAATTTGAAATCAAGGGGGCAATTGCAGCTCTGTCCCCCCCCCCCCGCAGGTGCTCTTGGCAGTCAGGAAGAAATAATGCAAGAAAGACGTGAAAACAAAATCCATCTTGAGTATCCTTTTGTCCTGCTACTCTTAGATTCTGCTACTCTTGCTTTCCTTTACTTCCATGTTTGCCCCCTAAAATTGATTTCCGTTCAAGGTTATGGAGGGCTGTGGTTTCGCCACTGCACCCCCTTCCCCCGTAGTTGCCTTTAGTGTAGCCCACGAGACGAGACTTTGGCCTGTCTCGTCTCGTGGAAATGCTGTGAAATGCTGTCTCGTCTCGAAAATATTTGTTTGTCTCGGGACACATGATCAATCTCGTCTCGTCTCGAATTTTTAAAAGCCTGTCCCGTCTCGTACCGTGGGCAACACTAGTTGCCTTGAACTTTCATCGGCTTGAAAATACTTAATTTTCTTTAAGAGTATAATATAGTTTAATAACGGCGATAGGATTCATCTATCCTAAATTTCTAGGTGAAAATAGAATAATATAGGGGCATAGATGTCTAAAAGGGAGGCAAGGATTGCCACATCTTCCCCTTAGAAAACGAATGTCAAAAAGAGTACGTTTTCACATGTATAATTTGATTTCAGTCATAATAATTTACATTAATTATTATAATGAGGATGAAGGAATGCGATAATGCAACACTATTATCGAGGTAATATGCCCCATGGAAAAATACCTTGCATGTCTCTTCGTGGAAAAAATCTGCAGACGTCCATGATTTGCATTTGCCCTCCCCCTGGCCCCATGGGCGCACGCTTATGATCCCCGTGATGGAATATGTAGCGCAAAGCCAGGGCTTTAAGATCAAATTTGTTTTGTTATTGTTTTTATTAGTAATTACCTCAGTTTTCTTCCTCTGAAGTTAAATTATTCATGACGACGATTTATGATTACATTAAATATATGAATGAACATACACAATGAATCCATTTTGGTCGGAACTCGAACTCGGAACCTTGTTCGGCAAGAAATAAAAATATCCATAAGGCATGAGTGTTTCATTGGAGATGTTCCTCTACTTCCGTCATTTTATCACTAATATATTTCTTTAATATACAATAATAAATCACAACTACCTAAAAATAAATATTATTTTGCATTTTCACATGCATATGTTTTTTTACGGTTAGAGTGTGAACTGGCACCTGTTTATTTAGATTGTTCATTATGTTTCGTGTGTAGTTAAAGATAGGAAATATGCTTGAGGAACGATTAGGGCTATAAGAATTCCGTCCGTGACGGAGTGGTTGGCACAGTGCGCTACGATGTCTGATGTCCTGGGTTCGAATCCCGTCGTGCGTATGAGTGTTCTTTGTGAGAGCCGCTTCATCAATTTCATCATATCACTCATCCTCGTCGTCGCGATTAGAAAGAGGTGAAAGAAAAACGACGCTAAATAAGAAAATAAAAGGACTTATAAGAATCAATCTTATTTCCGGACGTGTCCTACATTTTATAGTTGTGTCTGACCTCCGGAAGGAATTTGAAAGAAATCTCAAATGTCTTATACGTATTTTGGTCATCACGTAACTTCAAATTAGATGGAGAAACAGAAAAACTGAGGGGAGTCTAAGATAACGTGGTTCATTGGAGAAGTGTGCTTAAGAGTGTGCATTGTTGCTACTGGATGTTCGGAAAAGCTCAGAAATTACTTCACGATTTTCTAGATCCGGAAAAATCCTGATATATGTATAAAAATGCTTACTTTGTGAAGTTCTATCGATATAAGTGTCGGTAATTTGTTCGAAGTAACAAGTAATTATTCTACTTATTGGAGAAATAAGGCACACAATTCTGCTTTTTCCCAGTGTATAGTAGTTTTTTACATAATAATAAACAAGAACTTCCAGACTTTGTTTACGAAATTGTGAATTTTTTTCCTTCCGGAATTCATGGATTGTTTTCTCTTCCTGGCCCCACATCGACGAACAACGTTCTGTCTTACATACACAAGTTGAAATCACATACAGCCGTGCTATTAATTAGCAGTTGAGGAATTTTGAACTCAACCGTTCACTTCAACATTAATTTTTCAGCTGAAGATGTGCCATATTCTCGTTATATGCTAAGATGTCCTAGTAACCTATTATAGTTACTGCAAATACGATCGTGTTCAACATTTTGAGACAATTTGTCCTACTTTCCGCTGACGAGTGATCTTATGAGAACTGTTTTTACTCAATTTCTGATATAATTTATTCCAGAATTTCCTTCAACTTCTATTACCTTGTTATTACCTCCAATGCTTACACAACTTTTCCTTCGTGCTCGACCTTTGGGTTCAGAAATGTTTACAACACCCCCATCTCCCGCGTGTAAATAGCAGGCAACAACACTCTGGAAGACCATAATATATACAACTTGTTTACTACATATTTTACGAAAATATTAGAATGTTAGCTTGATATAACTGTGGACTGGAACGAACGAAATAAAATACCTGTTTTATACGCACACTGGAACGAGCACAGACCTGCTGCGAGTCACTCTGGCAGTGAAGGTCACTGATCGAAGTAGTTGGTGCTTGCTTACTACAAGCAGGCGCCTTATCTTTCCTCAAGGAAACACAGAAATCTTAGTTACTTTCTTTCGCCAGACTAATGGTGAACATTTACAGGAACGTAAGTAGTAGTATCGTATTCTATTGGAATTAGATTTCGTGGTGTTTAAAAGATATCATAACAATATGTAAATCTCTTTTGTGACCTACACCGAACGTATTTTAAGTTTCATTGACATGTGAAAGCGGAAATTTAGAGATCCTTCTTCCTTACGATTTCTAAACAACCGAAGAGTGTGGTGAACGTGAAATTACTTGTTGTTCGCATCAACGATATGCATTATACAAATGGTCCTTAATCAAAAACCCTATTACATCACAGGAAGTGATATTTAAAACAATTCTACCACGTATCCAACATAACCAATATTCAGATTGATTCCAAGCTTCTGTTTGGGTTATTTTGTGTCGCATTTTTACCTCTTGCGATAATCGCGACGACGAAGATGATGGGTAATGATACGAATGCAATGCTACATCTAAGCCTCAAGAAGTTTCAAAAATGGATCCTCTGGCTTTGTAGAGAGTTACGGTGATTTTGATTTGGTATTTTAAGTCCACTTTATGCAAACAAAGGCTAATCGAGACTGCATCTACAGTTTAAAGTGGGATCCTAACCACTGTGTCTCCACCGGGTATCGAACAGGGGACTCCTTGATTACAATGCGACTCCTCTACTACAGCGCCATCGGGAAGGATGAGAGAGAGAGAGAGAGAGAGTTACGGTGACTACGATAATGAAGAATTGAAAGTAGCAGAACGACTAGGCTATTCTTTTGTCAATATTGGAATCGTTAATGAATGTTATGAATGTCAGTTCAAATTGAAAAAAATAAACTACTTGTAAAAGATTTCCAGAGTGCCGTTACAAATCGTTAATTTTTCTCTTTCCACACATTACTTTGCTACTATGTAGATATTTGCATGCTAAGATGTAGAAAGTGCTGCATTTTCAGTGTTTGGAATTGAGATTTATTTCTGAGAATGGAGTGAGTAGTGGGAAAAGGATCACCTCACATGTTTGGATCATACCTCCGCGCAAAAAAAAAAGACACAAAATATATATCGGCTGTTGTTCTTATAAGGAAATATAACATGTATGAATTGTCTCAAGAAATATTGGAGCCTATTCACATCCCTACGGAACTTGGAAGAAAGCCAACGTAGAGATTAGGAAGTTCTGTTCCGACAAAATCGGGATGTATAGTAAATTAAAATGCAAAGTGCTACCTTGGGCTTTGCACCAAGCCATGAAGGCGTATAGGGGGTGTGGAGTTAGTCGAGTTAGGGCCACACGCTTTCTTCATCAGGCGGAAGGTGGGAATGATGTGATCAGCACCACTCCCCTGGCCGCCATACCCCCCCCTTCCCCAGAGTTTCCTCCAGGTACCCACTTTATACGACGGTGGGTGGGCACCGAAGCAGCTTGAACAGGTGGACAAAATCCCGATTATCCCCCGTCGAGGATCGAACCCAGATCTCTCGCATGGTAATAAAACGCCTTAACGACTGTGCTACTGCGGCACATACAGTAATTAAGGCAAGAATTGTTTTAGCGTTTCGTTCAACGTTTTTAGGGTAATCATTTTCGGAGATATAACGGGTAGCTCTTGTCGGTTCTGCGACCTGGGTTGAGAAAAGGCGATTTTCTGACGAACAACATTCCACCTGACAAGTCACGTGACTTTCCTACATTTCCTATGCCTGTTAGCTTTTGCATGAAAGACGAGTTGCTCTTGAGACAGACAGAATCACCCGATCACCTAATGGTGCAATGTGTGTTGCATACCCTTCCGGCATTATTTACTGCCATTAAAGTCTTATGGGGAAGAACTTTTTTCCACCACTGTACAGAAGCCCGCAAATGGTACATATTATGAATTTGATGCTACAAATTCATTCTCCAGTATTCAATATGACATGCCTGATTTTGTAGTGGTACTGTTTCAGAATGGAAGACACAATAATCAGGAAAAAAATTCAAGTGGATTTGATAACTGCAACATCAAAAACATATATCTTAAAAATGGCAGAAATGAGGTATTTCCTAGAGAAAATTATAATTTAGACATGTCCAAGAATGATTTCCTCAAATTATATGAAGCATTTTCGGCATTCAAAAGGGTCACTACTGGCAATACTGACATGTATTACACACCAGATGAATTCAAGGCACAGAGACCCATGTTTGTCATCAATGCTTCAAAAAGGAAACAAGTTGTGGTGAATGACAGGATAAACATTAAAATTATCTCTGAATTCCATGAGGCATTACCTGATGACACCATATGTAGTGTTATTCTCATAGGTGAAAAATCATATGTTTATGATGCAAGAAATGAGAGAGTCACGGAGCAATTCTAGAAGATATTTGCTCTATTATCCTGTTGTACAACACACAAACCTCAACTGTATATCAGCTAGCAGTGAATATCTTATGTGTGGGCAGTTGTATGTATTTCAATCTTATATCAGGACTCGAACCCAAAGCCCCTGATTACAATGCAACAATATTAACATTTCTCAATATGGAATATGCCCACATTTTACTGGGTTCTGAGACCTTAATACAGACAAAATTGGATTTTGAACTGCCATAATATTTTCTAAGTCTTTGCCTAGGCTCATATTATCAGAATAGAATTGGTTTCACCATGCAAGGCAGTTCATTGCTACTATGTCAGAAAATGTGTATCTTTATCTCAATGATCTTTGTTACACTTTTACATGTTGCACAGAAAATGTGTATCTTTATCTCAATGATCTTTGTTACACTTTTACATGTCGCACAGAAAGATTAATGGCCCCTTCAGTGAATCAACAGAAATATTATTAATGGCCCCTTCTAGCTGTGTAGATTATCTCTCTTGCGTGCCGGCAAGATATGCAAGCAATTAATTATGCTTACCCGCTCTTCTCCTATTGTATTGAGCGAGTGGTTATAAAACATGAGAAAATAAGGAAACTGAGAAATTCAGTTTTTGTACAATATATTGTTGTAAAACACTTTTACCAGGTTTAAGATCTGGGGGCTATCAACTAGCAATAATTATTCTCAAAATCTCACATATGGAGATATTATTTTGCAACATGTATTTCAATCTTACACATTTTATCAGGATTCAAACCCGAGCCTCCCGATTACAAGGCAACAATATTAACATTTTGCCATCAGGGGAGGCTTCACATTTTATCAGGATTCAAACCCGAGCCTCCCGATTACAAGGCAATAAAAACCATGGGGCTATGCACCACACTCCACTGGGCCTCAGAACCCAGTGGCTATAAGCTTTATATTAATATACATGGCAGAATCAATCTGAGGGGGGGGGATCACCATTTCTACACTAGAATTCAATTCCTGGGATTTTGACAGAAAAACACACTATAAGCAATAAGATCATATGGGAACTTGGCATAGTTTTAAGTATAAGCAAATCTGTCTGAGGGGCTTCACCCTTTCTACACTAGAATTCAAAATTCTTAAAATTAAGAGCATATCACACTGGAAGAATTGGGGTATAGGCCCCTCTTGGCATTGTTTTAAGTGTAAGCAAATCGGATTGTTCAATCAAATAGCCTCTCCTTTTCTACACTTGTAAGTGGTCCTCATCCTATATACTTTTATACTACTCACGCCCATTTCGAGTATTCCTTCGACGCCGTTCGAACTGAAGGAAGTACCGGCACGACGTCAAGCCATAGGTAGCACGTCGTCTTCGGATAAGATCGAGTTGCGACCTTTGGCACGAGACTACCTGAGCACGGGGAAATTCGACAAGGATGAAGTGTTCGGATTGTATCCGAGCATGGAAACCTACGAGGGTGTCATGTGGAAGATTGGAAAATCGAAGGTTACCTTCGAAGGCAACGACATTAAAGTTAATTTAGGCGAGAAGAATAGTTGGACCAGGTATCCGGGTACGGTGGGACTGTGGGGACTCGTTGCCAAAAAGCAGCCGAAAGATTACACCGACGAAGATTACCAGAGTTACAGGGACATTCTAATCATGACGGATACCATGTACCAGAACAACGATGCCTCGCAGAATAGGGTGAATACGAGCAGCGGTGAGAAGTACAGTCCCCTGCGCTTCAGAGATTCGAATACTGTTAGGTTAAACCGCATAAAAATGTCATCACTGTCAGCAGGTATTGTCATATGGACTGACAATTATATTTAAAAACATACAGACCTAGTAATGAGTTATAACTTGTGCTGTCTTGCAAGTAACTCATTAGATATCTGGTGAAGGAATATGATGCCACTATAAACTGTACACAAAATATGCAGTCCTTGGCATGAGATGGACGAGGATTGTTTACCTCGACCTATACATTTGCACAATCTGACAATGAATGGATGTTTCTTTTTTCTTAAGCATGGCGGTGTGTTTTGCTTATTTCAATATCAGCGAGCGTGCATGCAAAGGAGGAAGGGAGACCATAACGGATAATTTTTATTTCGATTTCAATACTTTGCTAGTCACGTTTCACCTGCTATCTAGAAGGACACTGTAGGATGTCTGAAAGCGAGGGAAGGAGAGAAATGTTACCTTTTACTCTTTGCCTGTGTGATGAAATAGTTTTACATGCGGCGAAGCTGAAAACAATTTCGAAACCAGTCTCGAGCATCTTCGCGTTATTTTTCAATGTTCAATTAGGTTAGAGAGGACTGTTTTGCATATTCAACGAATTCATTTGATTACAATGCAACAATGTTTCATCATTACTTCATACATTTCAACGTCTTTGTAGTCGTCTAAACGTTTGGGAAACCATTTTCTGGTTATGAAGATAGGAGGAGAAGAGAGAGAGAGAGTGGTTGAATAATTTCGAGAAGAACTTCTTAATAGGGGACAGTGTTTTTTTTTGTGTAACCACTATGTTATCGATGGGAACAAGGCAAGAACAACATTACCACTATGCTATCGAAGTGAAGGGCATTTTTACATTATCAATTATGTCCACACACAAAACATCGTGCCGGTCTGTGTCCATGCCTGGACCGAGAGATTCGAACCATGCCTCAGTCCCTTGTGACTTACATAATTCTTTACACACATCAAAATATGTGCATCAGGAGGATGGGCGGTGGGAGCTCGTAAAAAAAAAGGGTCAGTATACCATGAGACCTAAAAGCAAAATCGGTTAGGATGGAAAATAGATAATCTTTCTCAGATCGGGATGGGCTTTTATTTGTCCTCTTCGGGTTTAAAAAGCTTAGAGAGTTAGTTACTTGGTTGTTTCTCTCAGCACTATTTGAATTTTGAATACTCACATGTTAGTTATGAACGCATTGTTGACATCCTGTCTGATCATTTATGTATTTGAGTTGAGGCTCCATATCTGCCCGCAACATTTATTTTCTTCTTTTTCTTATTACTTTAACCTTTTTTTTTTACAGATGCCAAAATAGCTGATTTATATGGATTTGAGTGTGCTGAAGTTGAAAATAACAATTAAAAATCTAGTTTAGCTCAGGTTTGGAAGTTATTGAAACTTTTATGCTCTTCACATATTACAATGGGCCATAGTCTAATAAGCGTAGCACTGCCTAACACACATTTACTTATGAAACAATTGACAGTGGTTTTGGGGTTAATTCGATGCACTGATCAGAAATATGGTGTTCGGTTTTCTAGAATGGCTCTAGTTTTTAAGATACAGGGTGTTGAAGATTATATTGCTACTGAAATACTGATACATATATTTTTCATATTCTATCCAAAATTTTTGAATGACAAGCTTGCTAATTTCATATATTACATTTTTTTGTCAGACTAGTTTTTACAATGCAAACTAGTAAAATGTAAGCTATTTACAAATCATGTGAAAAAATAAATCAAAGTTCTATAGACTAAGAAATGCTAGTCAATTTAGTTCAATTAAAGATACACTATTAACAGCTACCTTGTTTACAACACGCGTTTTCTCTTCGCCTGCCGCTTATGGGGAAGATGAGAGACTTTCTGCAAAGTCCAGCTGAAATCTGCCAACATTGAAGAACTGAATCTTCCTTGGTATCGATGTTCCATTACAGAGATTTCTTGGTGAAACCTCTGTTCATCACTAAACGCCCCACAATCTTCAGATAACACGTCGATATGTGAGTGAATGAAGTGCATTTTGAGTGACATGTTGCATTTCAGTTTCTCATAGGCACATACCGTGCGTCCATTTCGATCTGCAGCCGAGAGATCGGGAGAAGCGTGGCGGGCTGCGCTGGCGGAGATGCCGACATTTGCGGCCTGAAATGCCCGCTTATTTTTATGGACATATGCAGACATTTATATAAATATTGCAAAACGAGCACTAACCTGTGTTATAAGAGTATGGTTTTAATTTTAGTAGCTTAGTAGCTGTATGTGCTGATGATTTTGACACTCCCATCTCCTGTGAAACACGGCGTAGAGGTTTGTTTGGATAACTTTCTAACGCTGCCCCAATTTCATCGAGTTCATCGAGGAATCTCACGAAAACCATTGACTTTTAATGGTTTCGTCGGCAGCGTAATCTTGATACAGTGTTGCACATTCGAAACCTCCAAACGATCCCCATCGACACAAAACTCTTTCAAGGATATAAACTTAAGCAGGACGTTGCTGGTCAAAACTATGATTAAAATGTTTTATTATCTGTGACTCTTATCGTCACTTCTCAAGCGTATTTTTTTGTGCATATAATTGCAGAACTTGGATGAATTACAGATGATGAATCATAACCCAGGTTAGTGCTCGTTTTGCAATATTTATATAAATGTCTGGATATGTCCGTAAAAATAAGCGAGCATTACAGGCCGCAAATGTCGGCATCTCCGCCAGTGCCGCCCGCCACGCTTCTCACGATCTCTCGGCTGCAGATCGAAATGGACGCACGGTATAAGGTCATTCACAACGTCAATATAATTTTCAGCCCTCCTATTGCCCAAGAACAATGATGTAACTTTCCGAAAGCATTGCCACGCGTTTAGCTCATCAGGACTGAGAATACACTCGAATTGCTGGTCTCCAAGGACCTTACGTATTTGTGGACCAATGAATACTCCCTCCTTGTTCTTCTCAGCACTCAGTCCAGGGAATTTTACACGCAAGTATTCAAATGCTCGTTCGTTGCTCTTATTCACTGCTTTTTACAAATGACTTCATCAATCCTAGCTTCACATGTAGTGGTGGTAACAGGACTTTACTGGGGTTTACAAGTGGCTCCCATGAGACATTTCTTTTCTTGCCAGGCAATAAAGCTTTTCGTCGTGGCCAGTCCTTCTGTTTGTAATGTAAATCCTTAGCGCGACTGTCCCACTCACAAATATAGCAGCAGTACTTAGTGTACCCACCTTGTAGGCCCAAAAGCATACCGATGACTTTTAAATCATCACATATGAGCCATTGATGCTTATCATAGTCCTTGCTGTTTAAAATACTTCTCATCATCATGTAACTTTCCTTTGCTAGGGCTGCATATGCCACTGGGATTGAAGGAAGCACATTGCCATTATGTAATAGCACGGCTTGCAAACTAGATTTCGAACATCTATGAAAAGTCTCCAATCGTCCTGTTTGTATAAGATATTGAGTTCTTGCATCAAACCTTCAACATCCGTACAATATGTCATTTTGTTTGTTGTGTTGAAAAAACTTTCGAGTGACTTTTGACGTTGGCGAAAAGTACATACTCGAGCTTTATCTTCCATAAGATTCCACTCCATTACATGAGAAGCTAATACTTCGGCTTTATGTTTTGGAAGGTCCAAGTCTCTAACAAGATCACTGAGTTCACTTTACATGATTTTGTGCATTTCAATACATGATGTTGGTGTTAAGGTTATTCGTTAGATGTGGAAGGATGGCATGTATCTGACTGGTCTACATCTTCTCTGTCACTAGAAAAGTTTATTGTTGTGGCTATTGGAGGATCTGGCACTGGAAGACAAACTCCATGAGGCACTGGTCGCATCGCACTTGGTATATTGGGATACTGTATGATGATGCTCTTCTTTTTCCTGTTCAATCCTTTACTTAGCAGAAGTAGCAATTTGTTGTGTGGTTTGTAGGTTCGCGCCAAACGGCTGGCACTGCAAAACGCATGGAAATTCTTTTCCTTTCATCCATGCTTCCTCTTTTTTTATTTCCATTCGCTTGACAACAGAAGTTAACTATATTTTGCATACATGCAGAAGTAGAAATTTACGCCTCGCGAGGTGTTGCTGTTGGAAGACTATACAATGAGACACGGCGCCTCATTCTTTTCAATACAAAAAAAATGAACAAGTGAGCAGTGGAGTAAAATTCTTTCTTTTATTTTGATGTGAACAAAGGTTTTAGTCAATGCATTGATTGACAAGGGAATTGCTGGTTACATACACAACATCTATTACGCTTGTCGGTTAACTTTATATAATATACATAAAATACACACACATAAATATAATTTTAAATATAAATACACAGAACTTGCAAGAACAATGTAGGCAATACAATCAGATATACTGTTGATGGTGCCCTGTATGCATTCCACACTATTACCTTCTTACATACACCGAATAAAAACATAACCTTGTAAAATAGCTATTACCTTACATCTCAGCTAAATTTAATTATTTGTTATTTATATTACAAGTTTCTTTCAATTTATTAAATATTAGTAATGAACTAGAAGAATGTGTCAATACGAAACTGTCGAAACTGACCGTACAGCCCATCTCCCGACAGAAAATGGATCATTCCTCTTGATGGGTTTAGATACGTCATTCCAAATCTTTCTCTTATGTTAGGAAGTAATTCATACACCCTTCTTCCCTGTTGAGCCCGGCCCCTCTCTCCTTGCCACATATTGAGAAGTGCTTCATAAATATCATGTGGATATTGTACTTCTGATTTTACAATCCTCTCCACAGTCTCAATTTCTCCTTTCTTTTACCAATATATTGCAGCACGCGACAGGATCTGTAAATCCATTTGCCATACACCAACTTTACCAGGAGAGTCAAGGTCGGGGTTGTTCCAAATGAACCTGTCATTCTTAGAAGTAACTTTGAGTAAGTTTGAGTAACTTTTACTTGTGCCACACATTCGTAGCAGTGATTAGCTCCGTAGGTTACTAATGCATTTAGGATACTCTTATCATATGTTCGTATTTGGATCATTGTTAGCCTGAAGTTGTTTGCTCCCAATGATATAATTTTATTCATGACTTTTTCTGCTTTATTGCAAATTAACTCAATACGTTGGTTGTACTTCATACCTCTTGATATGGTCACTCCTAGATATCTGGAATGTTCCACTCGTCTCATATTTTTCTTATCAAGTTTGATTGTTGGCACTGTACTTAGAAAACCTTTCAATAGTAGATATTGACTTTTATTCAGAGCAATATTCATCTTGGCAATATTACACCAAATTTACACATGTTTTAACACTTCATTGTATCGTGATTCCAGTACTTGTTTACTGTTAGCGTCTATTACAAAGATTAGGTCATCTGCATACGCAATTGTCTCTCTCAGTTCAAGGAGATTTCTTAATGTTATTAGACAGAGCTCCATGCAAATACTCCAGAATTTTGGTCCCTTAGTAATTTCTTCCTTATTTCATTACCCGGGCATTATAGTCTAACCCATTTGTCTACAAAGTAATCTCTAACTGACTGATATAAATACCTAGGACAACCCATTTATCTTATAATTTTGAAAAAAATATGGCGACCAGAGATTATCTCTATGTCTACCAGGACGCCAAACCACATACTTAGACACCGAGTCCCTGACAACCTTCGACAGTCTATTCTTCTCATCCTCCCTCCCCCTCCTTCTTAAGAATCCATATTATTAATCGCTAATTCTATGCACCACTCTATCTTTCAGTCTGTTCAGCAGTAATTTATCTTGTAGTTTCCCGTATATTTAATAAACAAATTGGTCTGTATGACTTCGGTAAGGCTGGGTTTCTGTCTTTGTCCTCTTGCTTTATGACTATATTGCCCTCTTTCTAGCACCTAGGGACTCTGCCTTGTATAAGGCATTCATTAAATAAATAAGTTAAATATTCCACCATTCCATTGCAAATTTGTTGAATAACTTCTGCTTTTATTCCATCTTGTCTTGGTACTATTTTGTTTTTAAGTTCATTTATGGCTCCAATTACTTCTTCCGCAAAAGGAACTACCCATATTCTCCTGGCTTCTTCTGCTATGTCATTTTGTCTTAAATCTTTGTTACTTTCTGTATCTTGCTGTGGATCATCATCGGACAGCATTTTTTCTAGTAGCAAAGTTGCTGTATCGGACGACGTATGGGTTAGGTTACCGTCATATTTTATTAAGGTGGTTACGGTTAGAGGATTATTGATTTTATGTGCTGCTAATTTATAACAAAGTCCCCATACGTCTTTGACTAGTTGTTTGCTCACAAAGATGTCCCATGATTTACTTGTCGTATTCAGTTGTTATTAGTATTGTGCTTTTAACCTTCTGTATATAATCAAGTAAATCTCTCTTAATGCTTCAATTCTAGCTTTCTTATATTTCTTTCTCGCTTTTTAGTTTGGGTCCTAAGTCTCGTGAGAGCATTAGACAAGGGTCTGTATGAGTCTCTTCCAGGCACCTTTCTATTGGGCGAAGACCTATTAATTGATTGTTGTAGAGCTGTTAGATCTTGAGCTTTCACATTCACAGAGTCCTTTCTAATGACTGTAGTCTGAATTCGAAATTCCCTTATCAATGTGAACCAATTAAGGTTTGCAAGACCACAGTACTCTGCTACCTTAGATGGATTACAGTTGTTATTCGCTAACCTTCGTCGAGAGTTATTTAACTCAACTGTTATTATATTATGGTCGCTTGATGTCTGCCCGTCTCGTACCTTCCAGTTTTCGACCTTTCCGTATGCCCTTGCATTAACCATCTTGACATTTATAATAGACTTCGCTCCTGCCCTACCAACATAGGATGGCAGATTGTTAGGTTCGTTTAATACTTCTATTTGATGTTCTGCTACTAAATCGTCCAGTTGCTCTTCCCTTCTATCCTTATGCGAGCTTTTCCACCATGGGGATTTTGAGTTTTCCGTCTAGCATTATTATTATATTCTTATGTTGTACACGTTACACAGGTTTCCTAAATGTGTTAAATATTCTTCGATTTGATCAGATAATAGAAAATATCCATGAATTAGTATCCAAGATTCAATTTTTTGTATTAATTTCTAAACAATTCCAATTTGTGTTACTTATTGAGTTATTTTAGTAACATGAATATTTTTTTACACTATTATCGCCGCCGTTGTATCATGGAATGATTTTATGATTTTTGCCGTCTTGGGCATGAAAGGCACTGTTCCACCAAAGCAATAAGGTTCTTGTGTCACCAATATATCAACATTTAATTTATCTGCTATTCTTCGAATTTCGTTTGTAGCTAATTTACTTCTGCAACGCGTATTCGCATGTCTTTCCTTCCATAGTTCTCCACTGCTTACAAACTACGGATGTACGAAGTACATGTACATGTACGAAGCAGTAAGGCCACTAATTAGACGCCATACACACAAGCCTCCCATGGGCTTTAACATGATCTCTGAAAACACTTTCCAGATCAAAGGTTTCTTCTGTTCCATAGAATGTCTGTTCAACTAGCTTCAGCAGATGATCAACATCCGTGGAAAGATTTACAGATTTTAATATTAACCTGTCCACCGCCTCTAGTATGGGCAGGGTAAACAATGTTCCCTTTTCATGTTTTATTCTAACCAGTAATCTTAAGGCTGTCATCAGATGTCCTAGTTCATCCTGTCTACTTAGTTTTAGTTTAAACTCGAAACTTTTGTATACTAGGGTAATTTAATTTGTTCATGTAAATTCCTGTCGTGATGTCAGGTTCAATTTTCCTTTGTAATTTATATGGTCTCCTGAATCTGAAAACCTTTTAGGATCGATATTTACTTTGGAGTTCGAGTCCGTCTTAACATCTTCAAATATCATCCTTGATATTTTTGTTTATTTTCGATTTTCATCTTCGATAATGGCTTCGGGAAGGCTGCGTAGTCCAAAAGATACATTTAGTTTGCTTTTGAAGGTTGTCCAGAGCTTGTTTTTGTTTTAGGGATATTATGTTCTCTATGTTTATAACACCATTAACCCTTGTTTCCATAATATAAAAACTAAATAAGATGACCAAGGCAGTAATTTATTTCATAATAATAACAAACTGCAATAACGTTTCAACATTCTAACAAAGGTCTTTTTCATACTCTGCACAAAGTACAAATGTAACAAGGTACAAAAACAGGACGATATATATACACACAAACATTACTCTCCTACAAACTATTAGAAAGTTGTTCTGGACCATTCTAAGAGGTGGCTTTCCCTTGTCAACAGTACTTTCACCTATATGACTCAACATCTTTACTTCCATCTATAATGTAGTTGGACTCTTTACCTCATGCTCTGTTTCCTTCATTCTTCTTCCTTCTTTCCTCCAATTTCTATCTTGTCCTTTCCAGTCTTTCTTACACATCCTTCCTTTCTTTGTTTAACTTCAGTCCCCCATTACTGTTAATTGTGTCTTCATCACATATCTTCTCTACTTCTTTGGCCTCCTCCATTTTCTCACTAGTATTATCTTCTCCCTTCCTATCTGCCAAGCCTCATCCCACTCTATGTTATGTCCTGTTTCTCTCGTGTGTTTAAATATAGCATTTCTCTCTCTCTCTCCTAAGTCGTACATAATACCTATCTTGTTTAACCTGTCTTTCATCCTCTTTTTCGTTTCTCCTATGTACACACTCTGACATTCTTTACATTTCACTTCGTATATAATCCCTTCCTCTTCCTCTTCTCTGTTCTCCTCTTTCTTGTTTACATTCTTCGCTATTCTTAAGATGCTTCTCCCTCCCTTCCTGAATATCTTAATGACCGCAATTTGCATATCTTCTCTGTGTCTTCCCCATACTCCTCATTCCAAACTTCTTCTCTTTTTCTTTTCCTTCCTCTTTTTCTATTTCTTCCGATTCATGGAACTGGACATAAACAGAAGAAGAAAGAAAAGTGACAGGGGAGAATTGTAAGAGAAAGAAAAAGAAGAAGAAAAAGAACAAGAGAAGAGGTTTTGCATAAGGAGTATGGGGAAGACCCCAGAAAATATATGCAAAGTGCTTAGGAAAGCGGGCATTAAAACTTACAGGAAGGGAGGGAGTAGCATCTTAAGAATAGCAAAGAATGCAGACAAGAAAAAGGAAAACAGACAAGAGGAAGACAAAGGGATTATTTACGAAGTAAATTGTAAAGAATATCAGTGTGTGTACATAGGAGAAACGAAAAAGAGGCTGAAAGATAGGTTGAAACAACATAGGTAATATGTACGAATCAAGAGAGAGACAAATGCGATATTAAAACACACGAGAGAAACAGGACATTACATAGAGTGGGATGAGGCTAAGCAGATAGGAAGGGAGACGAGAATACTAATGAGAAAATAGAAGGAGGCAAAGGAAATAGAGAGATCAGTGAAGAAGACACAATGAACTGGATTGGGGGACTGCAGTTAAACAAAGAATGGAAGAAGATGTTAGAAAGCGTTGAAAGGACAAAGAGGAGGAAAGAAGGAAGAAGAATGAAGGAAAAAGAGCGTGTGATAAAGATTCCAACTACGTTATAGATGCAAGTAAATGTGTTTAGCCTTTTAGGTGAAAGTTCTGTTGACAATGGAAAGCCACCTGCTAGAATGTTCCAGAACAAATTTCTAATAGTCTGGAAAAGATTAATGTTTGTGTATAAATATCGTCCAGTGTTTGTACCTTGTTACATTTGTATTTGGTGCAGAGTCTGAAGAAGACCTTGCTACAGAGTGTCCGAAAAGTCACGCAACCCGGTGTTTACGACCGTATAACGGAATAGCGAAACGGAATGAGAAAAAACGCTTTCTGCCAAGAGAATGCCCTGTATATTGGGAAAATTTAGAGAGACAAACATATGTAAGAACATGCATGTTTTAATAACAAATAAGCAAAGTGTTGCCAAAGGCGGAAAAAAATATTTGGAAATCGTGTGTATTGATGCACAGAACTCACTGAGGTAAATTATTGCAACATTTCACAATACCAACGAACAATTTGGATGGCCATCTATTGAATTTGACAGAAAAATAACTTTGACGAAGTTTCAAAAACATTGCAGAAGGGAATAAATGGGCTGTTCCAAAAATTGATGTTTTCACAATATTACGAGGGACACTGACAACACTGTTGCTGTCACGTGTCACTAACAGATGTGTTTCACCTCAGGCTATCACACTAAGGCACTTTTAACGACAAAGGAGAAAGTTGGTTATTCTCGAACATATGCAATAAATTACGTACACCTTGCAACCCTGAAATGTGGGTACAGAAGAACGTGTATCAATTGCTATGTTTTCTGTGCCTTAGGTAGTTGCTGTTTGCCGCGAACGGCATTCTAGATTGTGTCTATTTATGCTGACGTCGTGTGTGTGTTTTTAAAATGCCATATTCTACACAGGAAAGACTGTTTATTGTTGAAGAATATATCCGAACATCGTCATATTCTTGTGTAAGAGAAGCATTTAGGGATACCCACATTTCAGGGTTGCAAGGTGTAGGTAATTTATTGCATATGTTCGAGAATAACCGTTATAACCGTTGTCGTTAAAAGTGCCTTAGTGTGATAGCGTGAGGTGAAACACGTCTGTTAGTGACACGTGACAGCCACAGTGTTGCCAGTGTCCCTCGTAATATTGTGAAAACATCGATTTTTGGAACAGCCCATTTATTCCCTTCTGCAATGTTTTTGAAACTTCGTCAAAGTTCTTTTTCTGTCAAATTCATTAGATGGCCATCCAAATTGTTCGTTGGTATTGTGAAATGTTGCAATAATTTACCTCAATGAGTTCTGTGCATCAATACACACGATTTGCAAATATTTTTCTTCCGCCTTTGGCAACACTTTGCTTATTTGTTATTAAAACATGCATATTCTTACATATGTTTGTCTCTCTAAATTTTCCCAATATACAGGGCATTCTCTTGGCAGAAAGAGTTTCTTCTCAATCCGTTTCGCTATTCCGTTATACGGTCGTAAACACCGGGTTGCGTGACTTTTCGGACACTCTGTAGAAGGTTGAAACTTTACGTTTAGTTTATTTTTATTATAATAAAATAAATTACTGCCTTGGTCAGCTTAATTTGTTTTTCTATGTGTATGTTATTGGTAAAATTCGTATTCCTAAGCATTCCTAGTCTTGCGCTATATCTTGCAGCTCTTGCTGCATCTCCGCCAAGTCTACTAAGGGATTTCCTCTTTTTCTTTGGTGTATTGAGTTTATTGTCCATAATCAGTTTTGCGTACTAGTCTTCCCACAGTAACTTGTATTTAGGGCAAAAGCCAGGATGACATATTTTCTTCCTGTTGTAGCAGGGTACACATAAGGGCATGTCTTTTTTTGACAATACATCTTTACATGTCCTCTCATCGCACAATTAGATCAAATATTTTCTACTTTTTTTACAATATTTCGATACATGACGAGTTGTTGTTGAGTTGGTGTTTTAATTTCACTTTATGCACATTAAGGCTAATCGGGACTGGACCTACAGTTTTAAGTGGGATCCGAAGCACTTGTGCCTCCACCGGGTATCGAACCCGGGACCCCTTGATTACAAGGCGAAGACGCTACCATTGCGCCATGGGGGAGGCCCTGATACATGACGAGATCTTTACATTTCAAGCATCTGTGCACTACTATATAATCCTGTAATCCTAAAGCAAGGAATGCGATATACATCCTGTTTCCCTGTATAAACATTTTTCATATATATGACGTGACTTCTATAAAAAATGTACTGTCTGTCTGTTCCTAAGTCCTGTCTTAAATCGGAACCTGAGGTTTCGATTAAATTATTTTATATTCATCTTGTTCTCTATGCTTAGTGAGTACATTTCCTCTTTTATTTCTTCTTCAGTGTTCTTTTATTGGAATGTCATGAAGGATCACGAGATGATTCCTTTTTTGGGAAATTTACTCCTTAATCTTTTTTCTATTTTTTAGCTCGGGGTGAGTTCTAAGTTACTCTGCGTCCTGTGCTGTTTCGGTATCTACGATTAAGACGTTTGTAATTGACCTAATATTCCAAACTCGTATTTTATCGGTTGAGGGTTTAATTTTTTTGGAATAGTTTCGGAGTCCTTTGCTTTCGCTGTTATAAACAGTGTGTTTCTCTGGTGCTGCGCTTTCTTTTTAATCGTTCTTGTTCTTGGCTTAGTTTGCTGTCCACGTTTTGCACAGCATCATCATATGTTTCGGTGTTACAGTTGTAGTGTGTCTCTGGTTCTTTCCGATTATTGAAGAGCTGCATCTTCTCTTCGTTTTGAACACGGTTAACTCATCTAAGGGTCTTAATTTATGTAGCGAAATCTTCACATACCGCCTGAATCAAGGAAATCGACTCAATCATTTGTGCAACCCGCTGTGCTGAAAAATTCCCATTAGCTATGAATGTGTTTAATTCTAACGTGAGGTTTCTAAAGAAGAGATTTTGGCATCTACATCCCATTTGGTGATTTGAGTTATTTTATTTTTTTGTGTATGTGCGCTGTCAGCTATTTTCGCTCCGACCCTATTAGGGGTTAGTGTATCATTGGGTAGGTTGTAATGGGGTGGAATCTTGGTATTCATCTACTTTCTAATTTGTTCCTCTTGTCTGTTTATCGGAGAGTCATGTTTCTGTTTTTCTCTGGCGGTTGGTGCTCCTCCTCTTTTAAAGGGTAAGTCCTCATTTTGGGAGAGTTGGGGTGTGGGTTAGTGACAGGAGAGGACCACAGACTCAGATTTGGTTCATCACGGCCGATAACACAAAACGCGCCAGCAGAAAAGTGCAAAAGGAGATACATCACTGGAAAGCCATCACTATTCCACCTAAACTACCTAGTAGAATGAGGTGTAATAAATTGCGACGAACATCACAACATGTTACAGTTTGCAATCACCATTTATCACTCTTTGCAATCACCATTCATCACTGTTTGTCATTTTTCATCCCTGTTTATCAATCACCAGTTCCACTCAAAGTCTGGCAAGACCGTTCGATTCTTACGCGTTTCTTCCCTGTGGCGAATATCTCACGCGTAGCGTTACGTGGCGGCCATTACCTAGCAATGTGACTATTTTTTTTAATAATTAGCAAGTTACTTGCCCGAGGTACGTCGAAAGTTTGTAGTTTTCTTTCTCAGCACTTCATGTAAGTAGTGTATATTGGCCGGTTTTAAGTCACACTTTGTAGGTATGCATTTGTAGCCTCTTTTTTTATCAATTGAATATCAGTTTTTGACATATTTTGACAAATTTTTATCGATGTTTTAGCGTTTAGCGATGTTTCAGTGAAATTTCCCTTTTTTCCCACAAACACTTGGTAGGTATGCATTTGTAGCCTCTTTTTTTTATCAATTGAATATCAGTTATTGACATATTTTGACAATTTTTTGTCGATGTTTTAGCGTTTAGCGATGTTTTAGTAAAATTTCCCTTTTTTTCCCACCTCACACTTGTAGGTATATCACGCAAGATAGTGTAAATTGATTGTTTCCAAGTCGCACTTTGTAGGTATCGTTTTTTAGCCTCTTTTTTATCAATTGAATATCACTTTTTGACATATTTTGACAATTTTTTGTCGATGTTTTAGCGTTTAGCGATGTTTTAGTAAAATTTCCCTTTTTTCCCACCTCGTACTTGGTACGAATGCCACGATCTTACGTGATATAACTTAACCTATTCTTTTTTTTTATTACGTGCTAAACTACACGAGAGCCTCTAGTAGTGGTAGTGCCCGGGTTGATGAACATCAATTGAGGATCAAAAATACCTCAAAATCTCACTTTCTCTCCACGTTCTGCGACTCATTTATTGCGCTGACGATGTTTCGCAGCGAAGAAAAGAGCACCAAAAGATCAAAAACTCACTTTACTCATTTGAGGATCACCAAAACCTCAAAAAACTCACTTTCTCTCATTTATTGCGCTGACGATGTTTCACAGCGAAGAAAACCGCACCAAAAAACCTAAAAAAAACTCACTTTCTCTCCACGTTTCGCCTCGAAGTGAGGCTCGGTGAGGCTCGCCTTAATGGTTTTACGTGATATAACTTAACCTATCTTACGATTTTTTTACGATCTTCAGTGATATAACTTAACCTATTGTTTTTTTTATTTGCACACCGAACTAACTTACATTGTATTTTATATAACCTTTTTGATTTTTTTTTAGTATATGGCAATTTTTTTACGAATTATTTTTTAAAACTGCTCCGTGACCCTCTCGTTCTTCACGTCGTGGACGAAGGACTTCTCTGCGACCAGGATGACGCTCATAGAGTATCGGCAGGCAGCGCGTCGTGGAAATCGCAGACGATCTTGATGTTGGTGCGATCGTTGACCACCACCTGCTTCCTTTTCGTGGTATTGATGACGGACATCGGCCTGTGGGTTTTGAATTCGCTGAGCGTGTAGTACATGTGCACGTTTCCCTCGGTCACGCGCTTGTAAGCCGTGTAAGCTTCGTAAAGTTTGAGGTAATCGTCTTTGGTCATGTCGAGGTTGTAATTCTCGCGCGGGAACACTTCGTTCCTGCCATTCTTCAGATAAACGTTCTTGATCTTGCAGTCGTCGAATTCGCAAACAGATTTTTCCTAAGTCTTACCGTTTCCAAGATAACCCCACTTCCGGTCGCCATTTTGGATTTCCGAGCATAGGTTCTATTCATATTTTACTTACATATAGGCGTACGTGATGAATCAGCAAACAGATTTTTCCTAAGTCTTACCGTTTCCAAGATAATCCCACGTCCGGTCGCCATTTTGGATTTCCGAACTTAGGTTCTATTCATACTTCTTCTCACGTATAGCTGTACGTGATGAATCAGCAAACAGATTTTTCCTAAGTCATGAATTGGAGGGTTCTATGGCAACCTATATTAATTCTCGTAAGAGAACAGAAAACACACACACACAAAAAAACAATACTGTGGTCACTACAACAAATAGTCTTCTTCAACCCCTATCCAACAAACCAAAAAAATCATCATCCTAACTAGAACCATGTAACTAACATTGTGATGACTCATATTAAGCACCCCTTAATTGTATTACTTATAAGGGTATACTGTTGCACAACGTTTTTGCAACAAGATATTACGTAACATTGTGATGACTCATATCTAATGCCCTTCGTTGTATTAACTATAAGGGAGTAAACTATTACACAACATGTTGCAACAAGTTATGACGTAATGTGATGAGTCATATCTAACGTGGCGTCATCTGATTGGTTAATTATTACAGGTGTTTTCAATACGGTCCGCGCTTTTATTATATAAGACGGCATACACTGCAGATCAGTCAGTCACTCCTCTCCGAGATGTCGAGGTGGAAGCACTTCGAACTTACTTTATCGCCTTGGTAGGAAGGGCATTGTTCGTCGTTGTACACCCCAGCGATGCTTCAGGGGAGACAGCAGAAACGCGCCCGAGAAGAGAGACCTGACTCAGACGAAGCAGATGCAGAGGATACAGCTACCGAAAGCGAGTCTGACAATGACGCTACTCCAGCGTCGCAGCAACACGTCACTCCTGAGAAGACATGCAGGCCTCCCTGCATTACTATTTATAATACGACCAGCCAGCAGATAGCAATAACCATTAAAAAGTTACTCGGCACGAGGTGTAACTTCTGTTACACTCGAGGGAACTGCCGAGTGACTACTTATAGTGAGACAGATTTTACAATTGTTTGTAAATATCTTAAGAAAAACAAAATTGGATTTGCATACGGCTCATCAGCTGCAGCAAAACTTAAGGTTGTAATCCGCAACCTTCCGATGGATGTCACTCCAGAAGTTATACAAGCATTTTTGACATCCACCTATGGACTCACTATCCATAGTGTTAGCCGTTTGAATGTATTAGACCGCAGCCGGAAGAGCAGTAACTTGGAGGACCAGAGTTCCCGCCCGCCCAGACGCCTATTGCCCCTCGTGATGGTCGTCCTACCCAATAATCAGATATCTCGTAAGATTCTCACCTTTAAGCAGATGGGTATATTCGATGTAACAGTCGAAAAATACCACTCCAAATTGATACTACAATGCCATGCTTGCCAACGGGTAGGGCATGGTCAACGCCACTGCTACGCGACGCCTCGTTGCGTGAAATGCCCGGGGCCACATAAGTTTGCAGACTGCCCAAATAAGGCTCCTGAGATACCTCCAAGATGCGCAAATTGCGGCCTTGCACATTATGCTAGTTATAGGGGTTGCTCCCTATTTAAGAAAATCAAAAACGAACGACGGGCCCCATCGGACCCCAAACGCCAGATTACACCCCGGCCAATTCGACAGGACGTCCCGGCGACGACACCAGCTCGGGACTATCGTCCTAGAACAGCCACCAGCTCGACCAACCAGCGGCCAGCACAGCGTTCAACACCGCAGCGAAGAGCCAATCGCACACCAGCGCCTCGACCGACACCAAGCCAAGCTGCCCCTCAGACTGTTGATCAAGCGTCTTTGCTGAATCTACTAAATCAACTAGCACAGTCCGACGTCCTTTCAGGCCTAATTCAGCTTGTGAAGGGTCTTCAACAAATCCGAGAAGCATCGGACACTTCGACCCGCCGACGAGTTATTGCCCAACTCGCCGACGAAATGGTGCCATAAGGCGCAATGTGCTGTCCCGTTTGTCCATTTATGTGTTAATGTTTTATTTTTCTCTTTGGGTATGGGAACAGTTGAAAATGTAACCTCTCGCGACAGATGCAGAGGAATGGTCATTGTTGATTGTAAAATTTTAATTGTTGTAATTCAAATAAATAAACGACACCTGCAAATGAGTCAATGAACAAGAAGCAGGTTCCCCTCAAATGATGATGCCCTGACCACTCTTGGTAAAAAAAAAAAAAAAAAGATCAGTCAGTCTCGTGAGAGCAGCCGAAGAGTACGGACGTCCTGTTGCAGCGCTCCTCGTTTTTGTAAAGAAAATAGGTATTTAACTTTCTTTGAAGCTACATACCATCTATTATTTCAAGTTCAAAGGTGTTTCACGTGGTTTTTCATAGTAATTTCGACCAGATTGAATTTTGACGTGATCGCGCATTTTCTATTTCACCTCAAGAAATTCTATATAAATAACATACCTGAAAATTGTATCGCTATATACTAGACTTTTTGATTTCTGTGATTTTCGAAAAAGCAATGGCATCCACCACCAGTTTCAATCGTAAAAATGATAAAACTGAATGTGTTACTTGTGGGAAGCTAATCTCAAGGAACAATTTATCGGTAAACAGGGCAAGATGTAGCGAAACAGGTTCGAGAATTAATCGTTCGTTACCTTCTAAGCCTTGTGCTCGATGCGGAAAGATGATCAGCATTGCACATTTAAGTAAACACCTCAAAATTTGCAAACCATCGACCGGACAAGCATCGAAAAGGAAAATCGATGATTCAGAAACGGAAGCTTCCACTTCCAAGCAAATTAAATTATCTAATGAACGCAAACCAATTAGATCTGCATTCAACGACCAACTCCAGGATTTTTCAATTAAGTCAGAACCAGGCCGTGACATCCTTAGTTTCTTGGATGAAACGAAAACATCTGTACTAAATATTTTAAAAGATAAACTTGAAAACAACTCTATAAAAGTATACGTTGTTCTGTTTTCTGAATACGAGAAAGTTGATGGGACAGCGAGTATTTTTTATCATCGTACAAAAAACCAGACACTTTATTTTGCTGACGTCGAAAATTTGGACAACTTCTATTATAAAGTTTCCAACGAGCTGGTTAAGAAACATGACGATTTCGAGGCTAAAGGGTCGGGATGGTCTCTATGTGGAAGTCCTCACACGTTAACTGTTTACGTGAACCAATTCTCGCCTCTTCGTGCATCCAGCTACGTTCCTCTTCCACCGAACATTCAACACAAGAGGGCTGTGTTAAATATACAGAACAGCGATAAAAAGTGTTTCCTTTGGTGTATATTGGCTGCACTGCATCCTGTTCATTGGTCAAATAATCCAGAACGGGTTTCTAATTACAAACAATACGAGACCGACTTTCAAAGTGTAATGTCTGACATTGAATACCCGGTGACATTGTCGGATATAACAAAGTTCGAAAATCGTGCAGGAAAACGCATCGCTATTAATGTATAGTCCTTCACGTCAGATAAATATCTCGTGCATCCCGTCAGGATAAGCGATATCGACGATGACGATGCTTGTGTAATAAATCTCCTTCTCATTTCCAACGAGGATGTCTATCATTACACGCTAATTCGTTCAATGTCTCGATTACTAGGAAGCCAAACAACCAAGCATGAACATTGCATCGAAGTTTGCCCGAGATGCCTAACCATGTTCAACGATCGAAAACAACTCGATTATCAAAATTACACCGGACGTCAAATTGCTATCGAGAAACTTGCCGAACATAAAATTTATTGCGGTGACAACAGACCGGCTAGAATGTTGATGCCCGAAACGAACGAAGTCGAAGAATTCAAAATGCACAAGGCATTGTTGGAACATCCCGCAATCATCGTCGCAGATTTCGAGGCGTTCCTCAAACCACTCTCCTACTGCGAACCGGATCCTGAAATTTCCTCCACAACGCCGTACCAGCTTCATCAACCAATCAGTTTCGGCTATGTTGTTGTGCGACGTGATACAATAAATGAAACATATATATACCGCGGGCCAAATGTAATCGAACACTTCCTGGAAAAAATGGTGGAGGAGGTTGAGGTAATTGGTAGCGTACTGCTTACATCAAAACCGATGGCACCTTTAACTGAAAATGAACTTCAAAATTACAATTCCACTGAGGTGTGTCCGGTATGTGATCAAAGTTTCACTGATGAGAACAAAAAAATATTCCACCACGATCATTTCAGCGGAAACTACATAGGTGGAATTTGCAACACGTGCAATCTTAAAATCCAGAAACCTAAATTCATCCCCATATTCTTTCACAACGGAAGCGGATATGATTTTCACCACCTGGTGAGACATCTTGGCTACGATCCGAAACGTATAGGTGTCTTGGCCGAGAATGAAGAACGCTACATTAGTCTCAGCAAGCAAGTGTCGATTCCGGGAACGAAAAATACAATCGAGATGCGCTTCCTGGATTCGTATAGATTTCTCTCTGCAAGTCTGGATGCTTTAGCGAACAAACTCACCGACGATCAATTTAAAATAACTAGAGCTAGTTTTCCCAACGTAGACATAGAACTCGTTAGACGTAAAGGGGTTTATCCTTACGAATATGTTAGTGATGGTTCTAAATTTAACGACGACGCTCTTCCACTTCCAAGAGAATTTTACAGCAGACTCAGAGAGAAAGGAATCATGGACGAAGAATACCAACACGCGCAACTCATGTGGGAGAAATTAGAATGTAGGACACTCGGAGACTACCACGACACATACTTAAAATTAGACGTGACGATACTCGCGGATGTTTTTCAAGCGTTCAGGAAAACGGCAACGAATATTTATAAATTAGATCCAGCGTATTTCTACAGTCTACCGGGATTAGCGTGGTCGGCAATGTTATTCCAGACAAAGGTCAAGCTGGAACTGATATCGGACGTTGACATGTTGCTTTTTATCGAAAGAGGGATACGAGGTGGAATGGTGCAATGCGTACAGAGACATGCAAAAGCTAATAACGTACACATGAAAGAAGATTACGATTCAAATCGAGCATCGAATTACATCTTCTACGCCGACGTTAATAATCTCTACGGACATGCCATGTTTCAGAAACTACCTTACGGGGGATTCGAATGGTTAGATCCCACTTCGATAGACATTATTCATTTCGACGATAGCGAGTGTGGTTTCTTCGCAGAGGTAGATCTCCAATTCTCCGACCACCTGCACGACACGTTTTCGGATTTGCCTCCGACTCCCGAAATCAAATGTCCACCCGACTCGGTTCAAGACAAGCTTTTGTTAACATTGGACCCTAAACAGAGATACGTCGTCCACTACAAGAATCTCCGGTTTTTGATTGGGAAGGGTGTTCAGATAGTAAATGTTAGAAGAATACTAAAGTTTAAACATTCCACGTGGTTAAGACCTTACATAGAAACTAACACACAACATAGAACAGCTGCCACTTCCGATTTAGACAAGGACTTCTTTAAATTAATGAACAATGCGGTGTACGGAAAGACCATGGAGAATGTTAGAAAGCACGTAGACGTGAAATTAATTTCCGATAAGAATAAATGTCGGAAGTGGATAGCCGATCCTAGATTCAAGTCGAGAAAAATTTACAACGAGAATTTGGCACTTTTCAATCTAGATATAAAATTGATGAAATTCAGAAAACCAATTTACGTTGGCGCAACGGTTCTCGACTTGTCGAAACTTTACATGTTCGAATTTCATTATGACGTGATGAAACCCTTCTACAATGATAAAATATCACTTTTGTACACGGACACCGACAGCTTTATTTACTTCATACAAACACCTAACCTATACGAAGACATAAAAAATCCTTCCATGTTTGAGTATTTCGATACTTCTGCGTATCCTCAACCCAACAGATTTGGAATTCCATCTCGTAACAAAAAAGTCCTAGGTAAACTGAAAGATGAATGTAACGGTGATATTATTGTCGAGTTCGCGGGTTTGCGTTCGAAGATGTATGCCATGAGAACAGAGAGTAGCGTCACGAAGAAAGCAAAAGGTGTGGGCAAAAATTCGGTGGAGAACAAACTCACCTTCCACGATTACATCGATTGCCTTTACTCACAATCGACGATACTAAGTATAGAACAAAGAATCCAAAGCGTAGACCACGTGATTACAACAAACAAAGTTAGGAAAGTAGCATTAGATCCGCATGACGATAAAAGATGCATTTTGTCTTGTGGAATCCACACGTTGCCTTGGGGACACTATCGTTTAGAAATTAGTAAAAATTGTAGGCAATGCAAATGAAAAAAATAAACTTAAATAACTATAACTAAAATAAAAAAAAACTTTAACTGTCTCAAATTATCACATACACAATAAATAACTAGCAAGGACAATGAATCTCTTTGGTTTCCGAAAGCAAACAATGGAGACTGTACACCGCACGACAGATCATGAATTTCTACCTTCCATGTTATTTAAACTCAAAGGCCTGTTGATCAATCAGTTTTCGGAACGCTTCTCTTCTTGCTGGAACAGTGACGATTTCGGATTCGCGACGATCGACATGACGAGGAAACCCAACGACGGAAAATACAGAAACAAAATCATCGACTTTCTAAACGTTGCAACGTTGTGAACGAATTAGCGTGTAGTGATGAACATCCTCGTTTGAAATTAGAAGAAGATTAATCACACGAGCATCGTCATCGTCGATATCGCTTATCCTGACGGGATGCACGAGATATTTATCTGAGGTGAAGGAATATACATTAATAGCGATGTGTTTTCCGGCACGATTTTCGAACTTTGTTATATCCGACAATGTCACCGGGTATTCAATGTCAGACATTACACTTTCAAACTCGGACTCGTATTGCTTGTAATTAGAAACCTGTTCTGGATGATTTGACCAATGAACAGGATGCAGTGCAGCCAATATACACCAGAGAAAACACTTGTTATCGATGTTCTGTATATTTAACACAGCCCTCTTGTGTTGAATGTTCGGTGGAAGAGGAACGTAGCTGGAAGCGCGAAGAGGCGAGAATCGGTTCACGTAAACGGTTAACGTGTGAGGACTTCCACACAGAGACCATCCCGACCCTTTATCCTCGAAACCGTCATGTTTCTTAACCAGCTCGTTGGAAACTTTATAATAGAAGTTGTCTAAATTTTCGACGTCAGCGAAATAAAGAGTCTGGTTTTTTGTACGATGATAAAAAATACTCGTTGTGCCATCAACTTTCTCGTATTCAGAAAACAGAACAACGTATACTTTTATAGAGTTGTTTTCAAGTTTATCTTTCAAAATATTTAGTACAGATGTTTTTGTTTCGTCCAAGAAACTTAGTATGTCACGGCCTGGTTCTGACTTAAATGAGAAATCCTGGAGTTGGTCGTTGAATGCAGATCTAATTGGTTTGCGTTCATTAGATAATTTAATTTGCTTGGAAGTGGAAGCTTCCGTTTCTGAATCATCAATTTTCCTTTTCGATGCTTGTCCGGTCGATGGTTTGCAAATTTTGAGGTGTTTACTTAAATGTGCAATGCTGATCATCTTTCCACATCGAGCACAAGGCTTAGAAGGTAACGAACGATTAATTCTCGAACCTCTTTCGCTACATCTTGCCCTGTGTACCGATAAATTGTTCCTTGAGATTAGCTTCCCACAAGTAACACATTCAGTTTTATCAGTTAAACTGGTGGTGGATGCCATTGCTTTTTCGAAAATCACAGAAATCAAAAAGTCTAGTATATAGCGATACAATTTCCAGGTATGTTATTTATATAGAATTTCTTGAGGTGAAATAGAAAATGCACGATCACGTCAAAATTCAATCTGGTGGAAATTACTATGAAAAACCACGTGAAACACCTTTGAACTTGAAATAATAGATGGTATGTAGCTGCAAAAAAAAGTTAAATACCTCTTTTTTTGCAAAAAACGAGGAGCGCTGCGACAGGACGTCCGTACTCTTCGGCTGCTCTCACGAGACTGACTGATCTGCAGTGTATGCCGTCTTATATAATAAAAGCGCGGACCGTATTGAAAACACCTGTAATAATTAACCAATCAGAAGACGCCACGTTAGATATGACTCATCACTTTACGTCATAACTTGTTGCAATATGTTGTGTAATAGTTTACTCCCTTATAGTTAATACAACGAAGGGCATTAGATATGAGTCATCACAATGTTACGTAATAACTTGTTGCAAAAACGTTGTGCAATAGTATACCCTTATAAGTAATACAATTAAGGGGTGCTTAATATGAGTCATCACAATGTTAGTTACATGGTTCTAGTTAGGATGATGATTTTTTTGGTTTGTTGGATAGGGGTTGAAGAAGACTATTTGTTGTAGTGACCACAGTATTGTTTTTTTTTGTGTGTGTGTGTGTTTTCTGTTCTCTTACGAGAATTAATATAGGTTGCCATAGAACCCTCCAATTCATGACTTAGGAAAAATCTGTTTGCTGATTCATCACGTACAGCTATACGTGAGAAGAAGTATGAATAGAACCTAAGTTCGGAAATCCAAAATGGCGACCGGAAGTGGGATTATCTTGGAAACGGTAAGACTTAGGAAAAATCTGTTTGCTGATTCATCACGTACGCCTATATGTAAGTAAAATATGAATAGAACCTATGTTCGGAAATTCAAAATGGCGACCGGAAGTGGTGTTATCTTGGAAACGGTAAGACTTAGGAAAAATCTGTTTTGTGATTCATCATGTACACCTATATGTGAGAAAAAGTATGAATAGAACCTATGCTCGGAAATCCAAAATGGCGACCGGAAGTGGGGTTATCTTGGAAACGGTAAGACTTAGGAAAAATCTGTTTGCGGATTCATCATGTACACCTATACGTGAGAAAAAGTGTGAATAGAACTTATGCTCGGAAATCCAAAATGGCGACCGGAAGTGGGGTTATCTTGGAAACGGTAAGACTTAGGAAAAATCTGTTTGCGGATTCATCACGTACGCCTATATGTAAGTAAAATATGAATAGAACCTATGCTCGGAAATCCAAAATGGCGACCGGAAGTGGGGTTATCTTGGAAACGGTAAGACTTAGGAAAAATCTGTTTGCGGATTCATCACGTACGCCTATACTTAAGTAAAATATGAATAGAACCTATGCTCGGAAATCCAAAATGGCGACCGGAAGTGGGGTTATCTTGGAAACGGTAAGACTTAGGAAAAATCTGTTTGCGAATTCGACGACTGCAAGATCAAGAACGTTTATCTCAAGAATGGTAGGAACGAAGTGTTCCCGCGCGAGAATTACAACCTCGACATGACCAAAGACGATTACCTCAAACTTTACGAAGCTTACACGGCTTACAAGCGCGTGACCGAGGGAAACGTGCACATGTACTACACGCCCAGCGAATTCAAAACCCACAGGCCGATGTCCGTCATCAATACCACGAAAAGGAAGCAGGTGGTGGTCAACGATCGCACCAACATCAAGATCGTCTGCGAGTTCCACGACGCGCTGCCTGCCGATACTCTATGAGCGTCATCCTGGTCGCAGAGAAGTCTTTCGTCCACGACGTGAAGAACGAGAGGGTCACGGAACAGTTTTAAAAAATAATTCGTGAAAAAAAAATAATTGCCACATACTAAAAAAATCAACAAGGTTATATAAAATACAATATAAGTTAGTTCGATGCGCAAATAAAAAAAATAATAATAACTCGTGAAACTCTACAGAGGCATGGCTTCGATAGCCATGACCATTTAGAACTGGTGTTGGGCACCACGCACCCCTCTCTGTGGCGGGATATTTTTTATTCTTTTTTGAGGGTCTTAACAAAAATAATTTTGATTATCACACACACACACACACACACACACACACACACACACCGCAGAAGATCACACATGAGTTTAAAAAAAAAAACAAAAAAAAACATCGTAGCAGATTACGCTGAGAGCACAAGGTCGTAGTAGATTACACTGAGGGACCTTACAGTAAGAGCAGACAGCAGACTTATAGGAAAATGTCGTAAGTCATTTCAAAAGTGTAGGTCAAAGGACGAGAGCAAAAATTTGCAGGAGGAGCTTAAAAAAGTGATGCCAGAGCTTTTTTTTCTGTCCACTTTTCTCTCATTGTAGGTTAGATTAACCCGTAAAACATCGTAAAATAATAAAAAAAAGTAGATCAAAAGGATGGTTCCAGAACGTACCATACCAACCTTCGTCAGGCACGGAACGTGGAGAGAAAGTGAGTTTTTGAGGTTTTGATGAAATTTTCGTAGATTTTGCAACACTGTGGCCCACTTCAGTGAATTGAAGTGAGTTTTTGATGTTTTGGTGCTGTTTTCTTCGCTGCGAAACATCGTCAGCGCAATAAACGAGGCGCGGAACGTGGAGAGAAAGTGAGTTTTTGAGGTTTTTTTGATCCCCACTTAATGTTTGTCAACCGGTCCATCACCACTACTAGTAGAGGCTCTCGTGTAGTTTAGCACGTAATAAAAAAGGATACGTTAAGTTATATCACGTAAGATCGTGGCATTCGTACCAAGTGTGAGGTGGGAAAAATGGGAAATTTTGCTAAAACATCGTTAAGCGCTAAAACATCGACAAAAAATTGTCAAAATATGTCAAAAACTGATATTCGGTTGATAAAAAAAGAGGCTACAAATGCATACCTACCAAGTGTGAGTGGGAAAAAAAGGGAAAAAGTGAGAAATTTTACAAAAACATCGCTAAACGCTAAAACGTCGACAAAAATTGTCAAAATATGTCAAAAAGTGATATTCAATTGATAAAAAAACAGGCTACAAATGCATACCTACAAAGTGTGACTTAGAACCGGCCAATATACACTACTCATGTAGTTGGTTCGACACATGTAACAACACTCCACTCACTTCTCTCACTTTACCACATTTTTTTAAGAGAACTTGTTTACCCATTGGGCAGACGGTACTTCACTTTCACAGTGTTCCTGCCGACATAATTGTGTTTAAATGAGGAATATTTCTCTCATGATCTAATTCGACTGTAAAAATAAATGTCAGTAGAAGAAAGATGTTATTAATTGAGGTGCATACTTACAGGTGTTCCCCCCTCCCCACAGGAAACGGAAAGACTGAAATGAACACATTTTCTGGTTTGATACATCTTCAAATAAGATGCAAAATTTTTGAGTTCGGGTTTGAGAACAACTTGATGCATTACATATGGCTTGCTTAACATAAATCTAACAGGTGTAAACATGTTGTTAAATTCAAATGTATCCGTAAACTCATGATAATGGGATATTGGATTTTGAATATAGTAGCAAAACCTTTGCGGTATTTCTAGGACATTTCATTTGACAGGGTGTCCATTAAGTCTCACATCACTTTGGGTATTTTAAGAACGGCTGTGAATAGGAAGAAATTGCGAAAAATATATTCCATGATGTTCATGGAGAACATGTTGAGGCCAACCATTCCCTACCCGGGCCCCCCATAAGCAAGTAGGCTGGGGTCGACTAAATTTTTACAAATAACAAGGGGGTCAAAGAATATGTCATTTGAGAGGTTTTATCATAACAAAATTAATAATACTGGAAATACGGGGTCTCTACATAGCTCCAATTAAAAATAGCGTGAAATCGAGCTATTAACATGAAAAGCTTTGATCAATACTCCATCTCCTACAGTAGAAATACTAGACAACAGTGGGAGCTGGAAAAATGTTCCTACACTGTAGCACGATTCGAAGATATCCCAGCAGTGTCGTAGTTACATGTACAATGTGAACTAAAGGAAAATGGGGGTTTCAAGATGTTGCAACACGTACACCACCAAAGTCAAATTGAGCATACCTACTATTTACAGAAAATATTCGAAATGAGCCCCATTCACTTATTGGCAGTAGAACAGACGAGTATGAAATGCACGTCGCACTTTGCTGAACGTGTCTGCTGTAATGTCTCGACAGGCTGCTGTTATTCTTTGTTGCAGATCAGCAAGACTACTAGGTTCTGTTTTGTAAGAAGAAGTGGCTGGCCGGTTGACAAACTTCAAGTGGGGTTCAGTGTTGCCAACCCACCCCAAGAAAATTTAACCATGTGATATTTTACAGGCGAAGCTAACCTACCAATAGGAGTTGGCAACACTGACTAGTTGCTTCACAAACCTCTTGTTTTTTTTAACATATGATATTTCACAGGCGAGGCTAACCTACAAGTTACAAGTTGACGGTTTAACCTCTTATAAGATGATAAGTATGCAGTAAGATGAAGAAGACGCTAAATGGCAATAGTGGTGTTAATGCTTCCTCCTCTCTACCCACCCCCTTACTGGCCTCCTCCCTTATGGCGCAGTGGTAGCCTTGTATTCAAGGGTTCGATACCCGGCGATGGCACAAGTGCTTCTTGAAACTGTAGGTCCAGCCCCGAGTAGCCTTACTGTGCATAAAATGGACTTAAAACACTAAATCAACAACTGGTCCCCATCTTCTCCTCTGTTTTTTTCTAGAATACTGATCTATTGCATGCTAACCAAACCTCTTGGGGGGGGGGGGAAGCAGGGCCTCTTGTAACGCCACGGGGCAAAAACGTGCATACTTCTGTTTTTCCACATGTATGTATGTATGTAATGCGATTTGTGTGGGGGGAAGAGTGGCCAAAATTTTGAACTTACGGCTGGAAAAATGTTTTCTATAACATGTTTTTGTTCGAGGCAAATTCATAGGTAGATATTGTTAAATAAATATTAATATTGTAAATATATACTTATTGTATTTAGTTTTTCGGTACCGAAAGGCGACTGTCATATCGTATTTGAAAATTACGCTATGCTTGCGAACATCTAGAAACGACAATTTCGTTCCCTCTCTCTGCGTATGCTAACAATGTTGACAGAATGACAGAAATTCAACAATAGGTAGGCCTTGGACGGCGGAAGATATACTTCCTGGCTTTTCAGCAGCTGAATTCCTTGCTGGCAATGTTGACAGAATGACAGAAATTCAACAATAGGTAGGCCTTGGACGGCGGAAGTTATACTTCCTGGCTTTTCAGCATCTGTATTCCCCACTGACGTATACAATTTGTTTTGTTCATATTTCAATACACATGATGCTTAGGTTACAGCAGTATTTCAGATCAGGTCTGACAACTGTTGAGAAATAGTGACGTCAGTTAACAGCATTGGTAGGAGTGATGTGATGCATTAGCTTGTGAATTTTCGAAAATCGCAAATTGATGTGGCTGAAATGTAGGGGACTAATTTCTAGAGCGGATTGCTTTGGATTTCTATTTGTCCACGTTGCGTTGGCTAACATATCACTCCTCGACCTCACCAAAAAGTATAAAAGGAAATGCTCTAGTGTGGAAAAGTTCTGTTTCATTTTGAACGTCGGTGTAGAGCATTTCAGCAGGATTTCCAAAAAGTGAGTAACTTTGTTTCTTAGCTTGCATGGGGATGGCTTTGATTTATAAATATGGCGTTGCTTTTGTGAGTCAATTTCTGAAAAGCCTAACAGACGTAAGGGATTGTGGAAGGAAGGTAACTTCCTGAAAAGCCAAACAGCCCTTATGTATTGTGGAAGAAAATATTCTCACAAAACATGCCAAAAAAGAGAGAATATAGAAGATGTTTCATGTCTCTCTCTGCTTTATATGTATAAGGAGCATGCATCTTGGTAGCTGCAATATCTTTTTTTCTGTGTGCCGTTGTTGTTGGTAGGAAATATGTGTGCGGGGGCATATTTGAAAAAAATAAATGTGTTAAATTGTTAGAGGAAGGCAAGAAAATGGAGGAGAGTTGTGTGTGTTTGATACCTAGTGGAAGTACTGATTGATTGATTGATTTGATGTTTGAAGTCCACTTTATGCACAGTAAGGCTAATCGGGACTGGACCTACAGTTTTTAAAATAGGATCCGAACTACTTGTGCCTCCACCGGGTATCGAACCATAGATCTCTTGATTACAAGGCAACGACGCTACCGCTGTGCCATCGCAGAGGCTAGTTCAAGTACATAGTTATTCGAATCTTATTATTTAAAATATACACTAATAACTATTGGTAATCTAAAAAGGCATATAACAGCATGCAAAGTCGTCGAAGTACCGTCGACCAGCTCGACCAAGAGAAAAGCGAAAGCCGATTTGTCGCCATCCGCCAAACGTGTCAAGCCTGTGGTGAAAGCGAACCAGTCTGCTTTCGAGCGTTTGTTAGAGGACTTTGTCCTCACTTCGGAGGGCTCATGTGACGTGCGTAGCTTTTTGGATAACGTGCAAGCCAAAATTATTTCCATCCTCAGCGATGCGCTTGCAACGTGCTCCACTAAATTCTACGCATCTCTACGCTGTCAGTACAAGAAGCCGTCTGATAAAACGAGGACGCTGCATTTGGCGGATGTCGACAACCTAAAGGCCATCTACAACGAGTTTGTCGAGGAGCTGGTGGCCAAGCAGGAAGAGCATCAAGCTGTGGGCTCAGGAGGTTTTCTGTGTGGCGAGTCTCACCAACTGTGTATTAAACTTAGCAAGTTTGTGCCTCTCTCTGCGTCCAGCTACGTCCCCTTACCACCTACCATTGTGGCAAAAAAATCTGTTTTGAACATTCAGAACAGTGACGCTAAGTGCTTTATCTGGTCGGTGCTTGCAGCGTTGCACCCTGTCGACTGGAAAAAACAACCGCGCCGAGTTAACCACTACCTACCCTACGAGCCAGAGCTGGAAGATGCGATTGTTGGGATCGACTACCCGGTGGAGGACTCGGATATTCGCAAGTTTGAGGCTCGCACACACAACCCGCAGTTGGCTATCAATGTTTATGGCCTCACTCACAAAAATGTTGTGTATCCTATTCGAGTAAGCGACGTAGACAACAATGATGCTCGAGAAATCCATCTTTTACTCATCAAGGATGAAACTCGCCATCATTACACTCTCATTCGCTCTCTCTCTTGGCTTGTTTCTATCCAATCAAGCAAACACGAACGCCACATAGAAGTTTGTTGCAGGTGCTTATCCACTTTTGATAATCGGAATCAATTGGATTATCAGAGCATCAGAGGTCCCAACATTGCTGCCGAGAAGCTTGCTAGCCACAAGCTCTATTGCAATGCCAACGAGCCGGGATTGGCAATCTTGCCTAAATCCGGCACTGTAGAAAAATTTCACATGCACAGTGCCATGGTAGAGCACCCTGCAATCATCATTGCCGATTTCGAGGCCTTCCTCAAACCTATGTCCACATGCGATCCCAATCCCAAAGTTTCCTCTACTACCCCTCACCAACTCCACGAGGCCTCGAGTTATGCTTATGTTGTGGGGTGGCGAGACCGACTTGTTGACCCCGAGCCCTATGTGTATCGCGGTCCCGATGCAGTCAAACATCTTCTAGACAGGATGGTTCTGGAAGCCACCGAGATAGGGGAGTTCCTGTTTACTCCCAAGCCTGTGGAATCGCTGTCTCCTGACGACGAAATCGAGCACGAGGAGGCTACTACCTGTCCTGTGTGCACCTGTGAGTTTAGCACCAACAATCGTAAAGTTCAACACCATGATCACTTTAACGGTAGATACATTGGTCCTTGGTGCAACCGGTGTAATTTGTTGACTCGGGACCCGCGCTTCATCCCTGTGTTTTTCCACAATGGCTCGGGATACGACTTCCACCATCTGGTGCTACATCGTGGGTACGACGACATGCGAATTAACGTCCTGGCGCAGAACGAGGAGCGTTACATTAGCTTGAGCAAGTGGGTGCGAATCCCAGAATCAGGCCCTTCCATCGAACTTCGTTTCCTCGACTCCCTGAGGTTCCTCCCGGCCAGCCTCGATGCTCTGGCGAAAAAGCTCAGCGACGAGCAAATGCTTATTACCTCTACCAATTTTCCAAACTTGGACGCCGATCTCTTCAGGCGTAAGGGGGTCTACCCCTACGAATACATCACAGACTCTACCAAGTTTGCGGAGAAGTCGCTGCCTCCTCGAGCAAACTTCTATAGTAAGCTGCGAGGCTCGGGCATCTCTGAGGACGACTACAACAATGCTCAGTCCATGTGGCGTGAGCTGGATTGCCAAAATCTTGGAAACTACCACGATGCCTACCTAAAACTCGATGTGACGCTCCTCGCTGATGTGATCCAGGCGTTTCGTGCAACTGCGAAGACCATCTACAAGCTGGACCCTGCATACTTCTACAGTCTTCCCGGACTGGCATGGTCGGCCATGCTCCTTGTTACGAAAGTCAGGCTTGAGCTTCTTTCGGACGTGTACATGATGCTGTTTGTAGAACGTGCCGTCCGGAGTGGAATGGTCCAGGTGTCGCAGCGACACTCGCACGCCAACAATCACCACATGGCCACCGGTTACGACCCCTCCCAACCGCCCAGTTACATCATGTACACAGACGTCAACAACCTGTACGGACACTCCATGATGCTGCTACTCCCCTTTAGAGGGTTCGAGTGGGCTGACCCCTCCAAATTTGACGTTGAAGGTTTCGACGATTTCAATTTCGAATTTTTTGCCAAGATGGACCTTGAGTTCTCCGAGAAGCTACAGGATTTGTTCTGCGATCTTCCGCCAGCCCCGGAATTCAAATGCCCGCCTGGCTCGAACCAAGCAAAGCTCGTCATGGACTTCAAGCCCAAAGAGCGTTATGTCCTCCACTACCAAAACCTCCAGTGGTTGATGAAGCACGGGGTTACCGTTCGCACAGTACATCAAATTCTTATGTTCGAGCATTCTCCATGGTTGAAACCATACATCGAGCTCAACACCAAAACACCGCACAGTCGCCACTTCTGATTTCGATCGCGATTTCTTCAAGTTAATGAACAATGCAGTGTTTGGGAAAACCATGGAGAATGTGCGAAATCGTGTAGAGGTAAGGCTAATATCAAACAAAGCACAATGTCGCAAGCTTGTAGCAAGCCCGTTATTCAAATCACGCACTATTTACAATGAGCAGCTTGCTCTGGTGCATATGAGGAAGAGCGAGGTGATGCTCAACAAACCAATCTATGTTGGTTCTAGGAGTGGAGCAGCGCATCCAGAGTGTCGACCATGTGTTGACAACCAACCAGGTGAGAAAGGTTGCCCTGGACGCACGCGACGACAAGAGGTGTGTTTTGAAATGTGGGATTCACACACTCCCGTGGGGCCACCATCGTCTAGAAACTAGTAAGATATGCCTCAAATGTAGTAAATAGTATGTATGTATGAAAAAGAAAACAAAAAAAACAATTCATGTAACAGAAGTTCTAATTTCATATAGCCAAGATACTAGAACAATAAGCGGGACTAACTCCCTGCCGCGCCCTACGGGGTGAATATGGGGCACACGCAGGGCCAAAGTTGAAGTTCCTTTGTGCGCTCACGTGTGATTATTTCTAAAATGCATCAAAATTAAATTTTTATTATTTTTTATTCCAGATTATTCTCACAAATGTAAGAAGATGTCCTATGAAGTACATACTGGACACTGCGTTGCAGGTTAACAAAAAAATCTAATATTTGAACCTATCGTCAGTATAATTTTTATAGAATTATGCAATTTTTTCTTCTTTTTTTAAATTTGTTCGGTCACTCGCTTGTTCCTGACATCATACACAAAAGTTTTCTCTGCAATAAAAATGACGCCGCATAGAGTATCGTTAGGCAAGGCGTCGTGGAACTCACAGACAATTTTGATATTGCTGCGATCGTTAACAACCACCTGCCTTCTCTTCGATGTGTTAATGACGAACATGGGTCTGCGAGCTATAAACTCATTGGGGTTGTAGTAGACGTCCAGGTTGCTGGAGGTCACCCTCTTGTAAGCTGTGAATGCCTTGTACAGTTTAAGGTAGTCGTTGTTTGCAATATTCAGGTTGTAGTTCTCACGCGGGAATATCTCGTTCCTGCCATTTTTGAGGTAGATGTTTTTGATCTTGCAATTGTAGAACTGGCTCGAATCTTTTTCTTGGTTGTTGTCCTCCCCCGTCTGGAAGAGAACGACCACACACTCTGGCATATCGTACCGGATGCTGTTAAACTGTGTGGTCATGTCAAATTCAAAATGGTTGCCGGAAGCAGGTTTCTGCACGCACTGGTAACCGTAAAATTGGATGGGTACTTGGGGTTTCTTCAAAATGTCTGCTTTGTACTTGAGAGCGTAGTTAGTTTCGTATTCTACTACGGGCATGCGCAGCTCCATGGACTGGATGATGCACTTGGCAGGATTAGGTAGTGTGTTGGGAATTGCTGAACCGTCTGCACTCAAGGTGCTGTAACGCATCAGCGCATTGTTGTCGTTGGCGCTTCTGCGAAAAGTGACGCGCAAACCACCCTTCCACATAATCTCTGTGTAGTCGGAGAAGAAGCCAGGAAGCAGGCGCATGGGATACAGTACTGTGTGACTTTGAGTTTTGATTTTTGTACCTGCTTCGAATCCCCCTGCCTGGTAGTATGCTGCATCGGCCTTGGAGAATTTCAGTGTTCCAACAGCTGTAGAAGTAATCCCGGAGTAGTCAACCCTATTGATGACGGTGCAATGCTTTCTAACTTCCACCTGCGAGAATAAGTACGGCACAAAATTATCTACGAGTCTTAGGTTTGCGTTGGTGGGGAATGCTTCGCCGTTGTCTCTCTTCACAATATCAAACTTGATATACAAATCGGCTCTGTGAGGGTGAATGAATCCATCCCCGACGTCCACGTCGTATTCTATCTCTCGATTCGCTTCGTTGAGGTTGGCAAACGTGCGACGATTGGGAGGGAAGGACTGTAACTCGTAACTTTCGATTTGCTCCATGATGGTTATTTATTATATGTTAATCTCCACGACGGCAGTGGTCGTGGCTCCTGCAAAATCAACAACCTCTTCCTTTTCGTTGGTAATTGCCAATTCTATGTTGGCAATGCGATTACGAGATACGGGAAAGTATATCGGTGGGGAGGGTGTGTAGATAATTGGCTTCATGAAGTCAGAGTTTGGTTTGAACGTAGCGATAATACCTGTTTGCTTGTGACTCCCTGCGATGCCGTCCGAGGATTTAGTAATCATACCTTCTGCCACATTGCAATGTATATTCAGAGTCTCGATGACTAGAAATTTAGGGATGTTAGCACCGATGTGCTTGATGCCAGGTTCGAGCTTTGTGTTGTTCTCGAATCCCAAAAGCTCTCCGATGGTACCCAGGTCTACGGTTTCCGTGGCAGACACCAGTTCCACCCTGTGAGTTACAGAATTTTGCGACAGCAATACACTTCTTGATAATTGAGCCTGCAAGGTAGACAGGTGATGCTGATTTTTTCGCTGCCAATTTTGATGGTATTGTTGTGTACCGTCACATTAGGTATCAGGTACATGCTGTAGAATGCAAGAAGAGCAATAGATTTAGGATAGATGATATGGTATGCCCACCCAGCGTCGAATAACATGGGTACCTGGGGGAAACCCTGGGGGGTAAAGGCGGTCAGGGGCGTGATGCTGATCACATCACCCCCACTCACGACCAGATCAAGAAAGTGTGGGGCGTTACCCCCACACCCCCTATACGCCTTCATGGCGTGGTGCTATGCACAGGGGAACACTTTACTTTTTACTTTTTTACTTTATAGATGATATGGTCATGCAATGTGAGTTTCAGAAGCGAAGTCTCGCTTGTGAGATGGAATACTCCCATAGTGCTTTAGGTGCCACAATGCTTTCTGTAAATCCTCGATTGTTGAGTTATTTAATTGCGAGAGGAAGACAAGCATGGAAACGCAGAGATGGCAACAGTTCACATCGCTGAAACCTTGAATCCGTTCGTCATTGTAATAGAGGTTGGCAACACTGAGATACTTTACCAACCCAGCAGGTGGCGTGCCTCCGAATGAGTCGAAAACAAATGCTTTGTTGTTGTTGTTGGCTTTGAGGTAGCATATCCAATGTGTACCGGTATTTTCGTAACTGTCCAGGTTAACCACGCCACATTCTTTTTTCTTCACAACAGAAGGTAGAGAATCAGACATGAAAACACCCCTGAAGTGCTTGACCGCCAACGATTCGATCAAAGATTCAATATCGAAGTTATTTTTTTTAAACTTTTTCAAAGCTTCGAGGTTGTTTTTTCGCTATTTCTTTACACCTTTCCCCTTTTTCTCCATAGCCAGGTTGTGGCGTTTCTGCTCTTCCAACTCGGCCTTGTTCTTCTTAGCGTCGATGATGGTCTTGGCAATGGCGGCGCTGCCCCCTGCCAATCTGCCTACAGCGCCCAATGCTGCCAAGTTAGTCGGGATGCTGAATATGAAACCTCTAGTCTTCTGCTGCTGCTTTCGCGAACCTTGTAACCTCCTCAACTGAGGAATTCTAAGCAGCAATTTCATTCCATGACCTTTTGCCAAGCAGGAATGTTTCTTCTCGCGCTGCTTTTTGGTAAGCAATCCATCAAGAGCTCCGAGAGACTTGAGGTTTGCGTAAGGTAATTGGTACACGACACTTTTGGATTTCATGGTGATAGTATATTATTTATATATATCGTGAAAAGGTAAGGCTTTGCCCCTCTAGTAGGTTGGTTATACAAGTTGCTTTTTTTCACAGGGTGTTATTTATTTACAGCCCCCACCCCAATTTTCGTTTTGTGTTCATGGCGATAGTCGTACCCAATGCGGCAACCCGTTCACGTAGCGAGGCATCTCTGCTGACGAGTCTCCCGAAAGCTGCATGCTCCAACTTCCTGTCGGCATCATGACGTGCGTCGAGATCTGTGTGAGTATTGTAAGCAATGTCGTGGTCCTTGCATGCAGCGTCCAGTGGGTTCACACCCTTGTCAACTCTTTCCAATAGCTGTTCGAGTTTCGTACCCGGACCGCAGTACTGGTAACCCTGCAGGTGCATCTCAAAGGGTAGCTTGTTGATAATATCGTTCACCAAACTTCGACCCTTGGCTACATTCCATAATTTGGTAGGCAGGGTGTTGATGATTTTGATGAGGTAACCTATACCTTTGCTGTCGTTGACAATAAAGTTGCTAAGCTTGGTGCTAATCATGTCCATGGTGAACACCTTCTCGTTGTGGAAGTTGAGATTGCCTGCATTTTCTTCGCCTGCGATGACCAGCAAACGGTCCACAAGCTTCCTCACGTCGTCTACCGAAACAAACTCTTTAGGTATGGTATTGTAGAGTTTGACACCGCTGCCAGTCTTGAGCTGGGTCCATATGGGCTTGATGAGGTTCCTGTACTTTTCTCCACTGCTAGATTTCACGCGATTTTTTGTTGCGTCGTTGTTTTGGTACAGGGCGTCCGTCATGATCAAAATTTCTGTGTAACTTTGGTAATCCTCGTCTGTATAATCTTTAGGTTGCTTTTTGGTGATAAGCTCCCACAGTCACACCGTGCCAGGGTACCTAGTCCAGCTGTTTTTCTCCCCCAAATTGATGTTTACGTCGTCACCCTCGAACGTGACTTTTGACTTTCCAATTTTCCAAATCACACCCTCGTTATGTTCCATGGTCGGGTACAATCCGAACACCTCGTCTTTTTCGAATTTCCCGTTGCTTAGTTAATCCCTCGCCAACGGACCCAGCTCGGCTAGCTTGTCCGAAGAGGTAATGCCTAGGGCCTGACGTCTCGGAGCCGGAGCAACTTAGAACGGAGTAGTGTGAATGCTGGATATCGGTGTGGGTATGGTATAATTTCGAGAAGTAAGTGGCACAAGCTCGTTGATTAACTCTTTGTTTTGCTCGGTGACATCTTTGATTTCTTTACCAAGTCCACTGATGGCATCGATGATAGGTTGGTCCTGACGCTTTTTCTCTTCGTAAATTCCCTGATTCTCGGATTTCCAACCCTTAAACCGTTTTGTCAGGTAGCTACGCAGCTTCAGGTTGCCGTCTGCAAGTTTGGGTTTCATTTTTTTTGTATGTAGTAATTTATAATAGGTTAAGACGTTTCTTGTAACGTTGCAACGTTTAGAAAATTATTAATTTTGTTTCTGTATTTTCCGTTATTGGGTTTCCTCGTCATGTCTATTGTGACAAATCCGAAATCATCTTGGTTCCAGCATGAAGAGCAAAATTTAAAAAAACTGATTGTAGTTTATCTCCCCACCTACATAATCATCGTAAGCGTGTTTTAAATTAGGGGTAGTCTTGACGAAACAAACAAATAAAATTAGCATTGTCTCGGAGTAGCTGCTTGGGGATTTTGGAAAAAGTCTGAGAAAGGTAGAAGCAGTCCATGCGTCTGTGCCGACCCTGTGTAAAAAAATTGCGAATTTCGTTCTGGTTCTCCAGGATCACATCGTCAAAAACCACCACCGAATTTTCCAGACAGCAGTCTAGTGGTATCACTTCAGAAGCAAATATAGCTATGCCTAGTCCCTCGTAAAGTTTCGACAGCTGGCGATACTACGATTGCTCCAAACTTTTGGAGAAAACGTACAGGTGCCTGTTCTTCCAGTTTAACCAGTTGGGTGCAAGAAGAAAATTATCAATAAGCAACGTTGTTTTTCCACGTCCAGAAGGTCCAACAATAAGGCAGCGAATGTTGTAGGGTAGAAGCTCGCCATTTTTCCTATCCTGACGTTCCGATGGAAAATCTGGCAGTCACCGTGCCACATCCCAAGCACCCGTTACACAATCACCTCGTTTGCGTCTATCCAACATTTTCCTCGAGTCCCAGCCATTTCACCAACAGTTTGTCACCTTTTCTACGTAATACTTTTTCAATAAGATACGTGTCGGGGTATTTTGTTTTAGAAAGTTCGTCTTTGTAAAATCTTCCTTTCAGAATTTCGTCCGGATTATCTTTTATTATATACGTGTGACGGTTTCCGGGTAAGACTCCAACTACGGTAAAAAGTTTCGTACTCCAATTTTTTGTGAAGCTCTTTTCGAACGCGCGCTTAACTTTACTGATTCTCACCTGATCTCCAATTTAGTATTTTGGTTTCTTGCTTGTAAATTTGTATTTTCGACAATAGACCGTAGAAATTAAATGTCGCTCGTCAGATTTGTTGACGTCAGCCGGTTTCATGTTTATCGTGCGATGCAAACTGTGATTATAGCTATAAACGAGTTCCGGAAGCATGTCGAGCCACTTGTAATTCCCCTGAAGCGTGAACTGTTTCCACATCCGTGTTTTGAGAGTTCGGTTGAAACGTTCCACTATGCTGGCTTTAATGTGACTAAAGGTGGAGTAATGTTGAATATTTCATTTTTGAATAAATTGCCGAAAGACAGAGTTGTAGAATTTTTTCCGTTATCCGTGTGAAGAAATCGAGGTCGCCTGCCACTTTCATCGAAAATAGTTTTGAATGCTTCCACTACAGTGGTTCCTGTTTTTGCCTTGAGGGGTAAAGCCCACGCAAATTTTGAAAATGTGTCTATAACGGTGAGAAGATAATTGTACCCCTTGTTGATTTTATGTAAATTTTTTAAGTTACCACTCCTCATTTCCACAAGGTCAGTTTACCACAAGTCGCCTATGCCTTTGGTCACTACCGCCAGTCGTTTGTAGTTTCGCCTTGCAGGTTTGTGCAGCTCGTTCACAATAGCTTGCCTAGACATTGCGCGAATTTAAGAATATAGCTTGGATGGGATTTCTGGCTGCAGACAATGCCGGGTTTTCTATGTACAGCTTATCACCTATTTCTATGTCGATAATTTGAGTGGCATCTTCAGCATAGGCAGTCTCGCGAGTTTCGGGTTGTGTGAAATCGACCAACTCCACTCCTCTAATTTTAGGCTCGTCACTGATGTTCGTCACGGTCATGGTTGGGTAGTGGGTTGCGTGAGGCAAAGACCAGTATAAAACCTTGACGAACTGAAGTGTGCCAGCGATGAAAAACTGGTGATAGGCTTTGGCAGGAGTCAGCATGTAGAGTTTGGCACCCGGATGGAAGAGCGATGAAAATTCCCTGTTTGGAATTCTGTACAGTTCGATGACAACAGTGGACTTGAGATTGTCGATGCTGGCGTTCAGGGTGTTTACATTGGTTCGAACCTCGCTCTCCACATCCTCCAATCTACCGTTCACCGATTCCAGGTGTTCCTCGATAGCACGGACAACAGTGTCGTAATCGGGCTTGATCTTCACATCGACAATTAGCCTCTTAAATTTTTCGTTTAACTCATGTAGTTGGGTACTGAAATTGGTTATGGCCGATTCCTGGCCTGCTTCTATGCTACAAATTTGCTCTTTTACGTTGGCGTTAATTTGCTGCAGGCTCTCCACAAGTGTCAACTTGGAGTTTTGAGCTGCAAGGTCGTGGACCTGGGGCTTAATTTCTGCAAACAATTCATGTAGCTCGCCGACGTTCTGGTTTGTAGGCAAGGTGGCAACAGCATCTCGAAGCGTTGCAAATTCGGTTTGGATGTTTTTAATGTCGTCCGATTTGAGTATTCGGTTCAGGCTCCTCTTCATGCTTTTCAGTTCCTGCGAAGTAGGAAGGGTGGCCACCGTGTTCTGAAGCAATTGCAGAGCTTTCTTCACAGCATCCAACTCCGATGCATTCGCAGCCGCGCTTATACCTTCCTGCAGTTGTGTTATGTCGTCCTGGGTGGGAGTGGATTTTTTAAGTGTTTCAAGCTTAGTCTGTATGTCGTCGATCAAGTGATGACAATGCGACAACTCTGATTCGGTGTTTAGATTTTCCAGCTTGGTAATTTGTTGTTGAACGCTGGCCAAAGTGTCCCTGATACCTGGCAGTTTGGGTTCAAGTGCCTCGAACATTCGCTACATCATTTTTGATGACGGCAAGTGCATCCTCGATGTGAGCTATGGTACCTTGCAGTTTCCCAAAGTCCTCGTAGGTCTCGAGCTGGAGCATGATGTTGGCAATGCTACGTGCAATAGCATTCAGCTCACTGGACGAAGGTAGATTGTCGATGAAGTTCTGTAGTGTTTGGAGTTTAGTTTTGACTTCGTTGATGGGTGCATGCAAAGCGTCACTTTGAAGCTCAGCCTTGATGCTTTCCAACGTAGGAATTTCGAACGATTGAAAATCTTCGTGCAACTTAGTAATACTGGCATTCACGCGATCGTAGTCATCTTGAGTTTTTATACTCTGGATAATGTTTTGCAGTTCAGTCTGGATGGTGCTCGTTTGGCCCTGCAAGTGTCGCTTCAGCTGTTCCACGTCAGAAGTTTGCGCTTGCTGCAGCTTCAAAAATTCGTTATCCAGCTTGCCTATGCTCAGCGCCAAGCTGTCGAAGTTGTCTATTGACGCGAGGTCGGTGTAATTTTGCAGCAGCGATTTGAGCACGGAGTCAATTTTGAGTACGGTGTCCTGGCACTGAGACTACAGGCTAGCTATCTCCGACTGGAGGCTGAAGTTGAGCGTGGACTGCAGGGCCTGCAGATAGCTTCGCAGCTTCTTGGCCCTGACATCGAGCATGAGAAGCTCGTCGCCGTGATTGTCGCGCTTGGTGTGACCGAAAATATCGTTAGGCATTGTTGCGTGTTTATTTATTATAGGGTAGATGATTTTCATTTCTACGAAAAGAGGGATGAGTTTGTCGTAGTCGTCCAAGAGCTCCACGTACAGGCGATCGCCAGCAGAAACATCGTGCTTTGTAGTCGCATCCATCCTATCGTGCTTGATGCGATAGAGGTTCTTTCCTGAGGAAACCATGGCCTCCCCTTTGTTCTCGGGGTTCATGTCGAACTTAAGTTTGCGAGAGATGGGGAACTGGTAATAATTTAAGTTGTTGTTGAATACATAGAAAGTTTTGCCCACATCCTCGTCGTACTGGGTCAGGATGCTATTCAAGTGTATAATTAACAGACCGCTAAGTTTAGATAGAATGGAAGGCAGGAGTTCGTTGAAGTTCGACGACGACGTGGGCTGGACGGGCACTTCCATAGTTTGCTTCCTGAAGCCAAACAGGTTCATAAGCATGGTTATTTCATAGAAACATTTACAAGCCGTAAGGTTAAAATTAGCCAGCGAGGAATTCAGCTACTGAAAAGCCAGGAAGTATAACTTCCGCCGTCCAAGGCCTACCTATTGTTGAATTTCTGTCATTCTGTCAACATTCTTAGCACACGCAGAGAGAGGGAACGAAATTGTCGTTTCTAGATGTTCGCAAGCATAGCGTAATTTTCAAATACGATATGACAGTTGCTTTTCGGTACCGAAAAACTAAATACAATAAGTATATATTTACATTATTAATATTTATTTAACAATATCTACCTATGAATTTGCCTCGAACAAAAACATGTTATAGAAAACATTCTTCCAGCCGTAAGTTCAAAATTTTGGCCACTCTTCCCCCCACACAAATCGCATTACATACATACATACATGTGGAAAAACAGAAGTATGCATGTTTTCGCCCCGTGGCGTTACAAGAGTCCCTGCTTCCCCCCTCAAGAGGTTTGGTTAGCATGCAGTAGATCAGTATTCTAGACAGGGACGTAGCTAGGTTGATCAGTTCGGGGGGGCCAAATCTGAAATTTGTTCCTATGTAAATATTTCCAGACAGTAAAGGTAAATAACTCTGTGTGTGTAATGTACACACACACACACATACACACACAGATATATACGTATATATATATATATATATATATATATATATATATAATATTACATTATAATATTGCTACATATATAGTGCATTGGTATATTGAACTACTCAGAAGTGTATATAATATACGTATATGTGAATACTGGAGGTCAAATAAAAATTAGAGTTCAACAATTTTCAGGAAGCAAATCAATTTATGTAATTACTATTAAACTATTACTTTACAGTTTTCCTTAATGTATTTTACTTTCTGCTTGTCTCAATGACAACCTCTTCTTTTTTATCGAAACTATATCCTCTGTGGAAGTGCTAAACTGATAAATTATTCTCTGTAGGATCTTTCCTATTCATTCTGGAGGATACCGGGATTTTTTTTTCACCTGTTCGAGCGGCTCCGGTGCCCACCCAGCGTCGTACGTATAAAGTGGGTACATGGAGGAAACTCTGGCAGGTAAACGAGGCCAGGAGGTGGTGCTGATTTATCACATCTCTTCCACCTTCGGCCGTGATCAAGAAAGTGTGGAGCCCTAACTACACACCCCTATACGCTTTCATGGCATAGCGAAAAGCACAGGGGAGCACATTACTTTACTTTTTTCATTATTTGGTATCCAGTATGTCATCATTAACAAATCATATTACATACACGCACACGCACACATATACAGTTTTTTGGGGTAACAATTATAACTTGTTACTTATGAGAAACGCTTATATTGAAAGCGAAGCGAACAAGAAAAATATTACTAATTTCATACCTTTCATTCTTTCAAACAGGCAATAACAAATAATTTCACGAGTCATCATGTAAGTAAACTGCTACATTTTCTTCGTCCTCTTGCATCTGCCCCTCCTCCCTCCCCAAGCCCTCCTACCTCCTCACTAAAGTTATTGCTTGCTCGAAGGCAGCGAGGTCATTGGACTCTTCTGGTACTTGGCACCCTGGATAGAAGCAAAATCTAGCAGAATGAATCGAAAACAAAGGTTTACTGGGGAAGGGAAAATTTAACCGTATTTGCGTATTGCCTTACAGAAACGGTGCACTGAAACAGCAGGGGTACAATAACTCAACCCAGGGATAAGTCTTCCCTGCCATTTGAATGCCATTTCCTTCCCTTAATCCCTTAAATCAAGAATGACCGCTCCCTGCAATTTGTCAGGTTCGACACAAAGGGGTCTAGTCATACAGTGACGACCACAGATTAGAAATAGGTCTCGCAGGAACATTTTATGACGGGCAGTTCAGAGAGTATTTGGGACGCAGTGCCGCCTTTGGTTGTCCGCAACCATCTCGCCAACATTTGTTGAACAAGCTTGTTGTATTGTCTCCATTCAAGCTTTGTGCTGGTCTTAGGGCCGCCTGTCAAGATGTTGCTTTCCTGAAGAAAGAAGATCGCGTTTTATTCTAATTTCAGGGCCTTCCCGATGGCGCAGTGGTACCGTCGTTCCCTTGTAATTAAGGGGTCCCGGGTTCGATACCCGGTGGAGGCACATAGTGGTTCGGATCCCACTTGAAACTGTAGGTCCAGTCCCGATTAACCTTACTGTGCACAAAGTGGTCTTAAAACAACTCAATCAATTAATCTTATTTCTGGCTGTGAATTTAGGCAGGGACATAATTATAACAATAATAGGACGTTATAAAAACATTAATAATAATAATAATAATAATAATAATAATGACGCTTTTAACATTGAAATTATTGTCAAATTTAAATTCTAGCATATTTAGTAGTATTCCAGCGCAAACAGCACTTTAAATTATGCAATTGATTTGTAACTATCCTCTAGACACTAACGTGTGCAGGTTTTTTTTCAGAGGGGAGGGGGAGAGACAGTATAACATATTTCATAATTAACCACTTTTAAGCTTCCTTTTGAAATTTGTTCAAAGACAGAAATTTCGGGAGAGTTATAGCCGCACCAGTGCCTCGAGATGTAGTAGGAAAAATAGATGCGTGCCACTTTTTTGCGGCAATTTCGAAAATTGTGCACCTCTTAACTTGCACCCTGCATTCTCGCAAAACGACGTTGATGGTTTGTGCAAGTATCATGCACAAAGACACTAAAGTAGGTGTTTCCACACTTTGTTTATTTCTGTCTTGAGTTCGTGTTATCAGTAGGGAGCGGGTTTATAATAGTCACAAAGCATGCTAAATAGACAGGTAAATTGGCACTAAAAATGACAAAATTTGACAACTTCAAAAAGCACAAAAAATAGGTAGTAAATATCAACTAGTTATTACATTTCTTTTTCATTTTCACACCTATTTTTTTTATTCTACGTATATTATATATTTTTTAAATGTTGTGCCGATTTTCTGTTACTTTTAGTTAATCGCAATGTTGACGATCATGAATGGCAATTAATGAAGGAAAACTCACAAATCGCCATCACAATTATGATATGTAATATGCAGAATATTATTGGCGACTCAAATGTTCTGTTTCTTGTTGTTGTTGTTTTTTAACATTCTCAAGAATAAATTCATGTTTTTGCTTTATATTGCATATTTATTATAACGTCACGTTTAGCACGGCGGACCTCCTCGGTGTGGTTTACCACGTTGCCTTGTAACCAAAGAGTGCCAGGTTCAAGTCCCGATGGAGACACATTGCACAATGGGTCGCAGTCAAATTTAAATTATAAATCCAGTTCCAATTAATCTATTTGAGCATAAAATGGACTTTAAACTATTTTTGATTACGACGACAATGGGATCAGTTATTGTAATAGTGAAAGAAAAAAAAATCTCCTTCAGGATTCAAACCTCGGACTCAGTTTTACAGAAATTGTAATCTCTAGACCAGTGGTTCCCAAAGTGTGCGTCGCGGCGCCCTGGGGCGCCCTGGTAGACGTACGGGCCGCCGCGAGATGTTCCAATATTTTCACTAAAATTCAGTCATTGATATGATTGTTCCAAATACATGTTCTTATTTAGAACATTTTACATAAAAAATGTTTCTGAATTTGAAATATATGTTTATTTTTTAACTTAAGGAAAGCAACCTATACACACTAACAGAGCGTTACAAGTGTTAGATAGGGCCTCCCCGGTGGCGTAGTGTTAGAGTTGCCACCCTGTAATAAAGGGGTCACGGGTTCGTTACCCGGTGCAGGCACATAGTGGTTCGGATCCCACTTTAAACTGTAGGTCCAGTTCCGATTAGCCTTATTGTGCATGAAATGGACTTAAAACATCAATTCAATCAATCAATCAATCAAAGCAAGTATTTGATATGCCTACATTCTGATTTGGACGCCGTGGAAAAATCTTGAAACAGTAATGGCGCGGCGAAACGAAATAGTTTGGAAATTCCTGCTCTAGACCATAGAGATTAGCTTTGTTCCTTCGTTCGTCACTGCTATATATATTTTTTAAAACAATGCAAATATAGGTAAATATTATTTCTCCGTTGTGTGAGGTATCGGTAGACCGTTAACATCTGCTGGCAATGCCAACAATGCATTAGTGTACATTGTTATTAGATAGTCTTCCACTCCCCCCGACATCCATTCTAAACAATGGCATTACTTATTTCATTTATTCCAGTGTTCGTGGCTGAGTGGTAAGCGTAAAGGGCTACGGAATCAGAGATCCCATGTTCAAACCTCCACCAGCCATTGGTGACTCATTCTGTTTGTCTATGCTCCCATCACCTTTCCATCCGTCCATCATTCATCCATCCACATCGACTTGTAAAAATTAACCTACGAGGTAGGAAAAAAGGTAAAATAGCCAAAATGAAAACCTATTGAATTCTAGCCGCCTCAGTGGCTGAGCACGTTAGCTACCGAATTACGATTTTGTCCCAAATTGATCTAAGTTCGAGTCCGTGAGTTTTTGTATTAAGTCCTCTTCATGCACAGATAGGCCAATCGGGACTGGACGTACAGTTTAAAGTTGGATTCAAACCACTATGTGCGTCCACTAGATATCGAACCCAGGCCAGGACCTCTTAATTATATGGTGACGACATTACCGCTACGCGATGTCCTCGCATGGAGAGGCAGGCGCTTTTTTTGTTACTGCCCATGCAATAATTTCTTGTATCACCCTTGCATATCTTTGACATTAGCCAGAAGTGTCAGTAAAGTAATGTAAAATCAGGAAACGAAAATCAAAGTACATCCAGTGTTTAAATTGAAATTTTTAATTTAACTCCTGACCAGGTAAAGAATTTTCCTCTTAAATATTCTCGATCATATTTTGCTATTGCTAAGAATTTGACGTAATCATTTCTTTCAACTTCAAGTAAATATTACATTAATATCAGCATATAAATTGTCAGTTTCTGTACTGAATTTTACATTAAAATTAATACTGTTGTTGGTTTGCAAATTACAATATGTATTTGATGAGAAAATATTTCCTGATTAATTTGCTTTCCTCTAAGAAAAATAATTCTGATATGAATTAAAAGTCCACTGAGACGAGATCAGTGATTACTGAACTCTTGTACATTAATTGGAAAATTTGTGTTATTTACTTTGAACCATCAGTCCGTATGTTTTAGGTACAAATCTCAAAATTTGAAAATGGAAGCTGATATGACTTTTCTCCTCAGCATTTTTTCAATTTGAACACTCGATATACAGACATATACATATTTCATTATTTAAGTTAAACTACGAACACACACACACACACACACATAAAATTGTTTTACAAAACTGATTGGTACTCACTTTGTAATTCGCCCACAGTTCCATGCATTTTAGATGAAAGGACGTTCCTCCGTTTTCCTTAATTTTTTCACATGGTTTCTTCCAGTTGCGAATCCCTATTTTCCTGAAACTTGATTCTGCATATCCTGAATCTGTGCCAAATTTACGGCATGGAAAACAAAAGCATGCGTCAAGTTCCACACTATATTCTAGCCACGGCGCAGATGCAAACCAGTATTTTTGAAATAATCGCTTTCGCTTTCCGAACGTAGTATTTGGATAGATTTGCAAAAGTGGTTGCCTAGGATTATCTACCCCGAGATCAGTAATTATTTTCACATTAGTACATTCACTTGTTTTGCCTAACTTTGGAACGTCAGAATTGGATCAACATCATCTTCATTGTCGTCATGTTCCACATGTTTTGAGATAGTTTTAAAATATCCAGTTTTGATAAATTTATCCATTCAAATTGGAAATGCACAACAACGCTAGAACTCTTCCCACACACGAATAAAAACACAGTGACCGTAGCAACCCGATAGCAGACCTTGCTCGCAAGCAAGAACACAAAGCTAATCTGTGGCTCTGAAGCTGAAGCAAGGAGCAATTTTAAATCTCAGAACAATGTCAGTACTGGAGAACTCTCTCCATATGTCGCTCGACCCCCTACTGTTGACCGCTCGGCCTCGGCGGAGTCTTTGATTCCATCTGCAACGGAAGGGTCATTTGCAACAAAAGGCAAAAGGTTTTCACAAACTTAGGGTAGGGCAAGGGTAATAACCTCAAAGCATTTTATGCCTTTGGTTATAAACTGGTAAGGTGGAAAGGGTGGAATTTTGCTGTCCTACATTTGCTTCCGAAGATTTTCTTCGGAACAGTGTTTCCAACTCTGCTACAAATTTACCAGAAAATAATATGTAGCATTAATTTAGGATAATTTTTAATCGATCAAAATTTTGTTTGCGGGGGCCAGAGTTACAACTGCCGGGGCCAAAGCCCCCCCAGGCCTTCTCCTAATGACGTGCCTGATTCTAGAAAAAACAGAGGAGAAGAAGAGGGGGTATAGTTGTTGATTTAGTGTTTTAAGTCCATTTTATGCACAGTAGGGCTAATCGGGGCTGGACCTAGTTTCAAGAACCACTTGTGCCTTCGCCGGGTATCAAACCCTTGAATACAAGGCTACCACTGCGCCATAAGGGAGGAGGCCCAGTAAGAGGGGGGTAGAGAGGAGGAAGCATTAACACCGCTATTGCCAGTTAGCGTCTTCTTCATCTTACTGCATACTTATCATATTATAGAAGGTTACGTCGTCAACTTGTAACTTGTAGGTTAGCCTCGCCTGTGTAATATCATATGTTTAAAAAAACAAGAGGTTTGTGAAGCAACTAGTCAGTGTTGCCAACTCCTATTGGTAGGTTAGCTTCGCCTGTAAAATATCACATGGTTAAATTTTCTTCGGGTGGGTTGGCAACACTGAACCCCACTTGAAGTTTTTCAACCGGCCAGCCCCCTCTACTTTTGTATGCACACGTATTAAGGTGTCCCCGTTGGGAAAAATTTTGGAGACAAACCAGGCTATCTTACAGGCTATTCGATGGTACACAACGACCTATTCACCTATTTGGATAATTTTAGTTCACGTACACACGTACGTCCCGGCTGTAGTGTGCAGTACATCTATCTTGCTGAAAAACAATATTGTCCGCATCAAATTCAGGCACACCGATGACATCGACTGAGTTTTCTACAAGGACTGTTACCAAGGGATCCACTGTGTCACGTAGAATTTGCAGGTGCAGTTTATAGTTTAAATTGCCATTAAAACTAAGTATCCAATTATGTGGTTTCCTAAAATACCTACCCACACATTAACCTTCTCAGGTCATTGCGTATGGCCTTCCTTCCAATCATGGGGATTAACATCTGCCCATTCTCGAACATTTTGTTTATTAACACAGGCATTTAGGAGAATAAGAACTTTCGTCAATGAAACAGATGTTGTGTAAGAAGTTCTCGTTGTTAGTAATCTTGTTGCACTTAATTTCGAAAAACTCAATTTGTCTATAAAAATCATCATCTCCCAGTTCTTGCTTTATCTGCATTTTGTAAGGATGAAATTTGTGTAATTTTAACACCTTAATAATAGAACACCGTGGAATGTTCCTTGCTTCTTCTATTTGTGTGAATGACGTTTCTAGGTTTAGAGCCACAAGTCCTATAACTTCCAACACTGTTGCTTCATCGTTGTGATGTGGTTCTGGACGTCGTCTGTCATTGACGCCATTCGTTTCACAGATTTTTTTCACAAGGTCTGATACATACTTACGGTCAATACTACGGCCTTGGGGATACAATTATTTAAATCGTCTACAAGTGGCACGAAAGATTCTGTCACAATCAACGAAAATAATGATAATTTCCATTTTGTCTGCGCCAGAACGCTCCCTCATCTACGTCCAGTATGTCAAAGTCACTTCGAACGTTTACCCTCCGGTCTTTTTGCTTACGAGAACACAAGCAGAATTGTCCTGTTGAATATTCATCCCGGTACTAACACTGATTACTTGGTCTGGTTTGATACTCCGTCTGCATTCTCCATTAAAACAAGTTAATGAGGCTCATTTCGAATATCTTCTGTAAAAAGAATGTAAGCTCAATTTCATTTTTAGTGGTGTACGTGTTCTAACATCTTGTAAACCGCCCCCCCACCCATTTGCCTTCAGTTGACATTGTACATGTAACTACGTACCTTTGAGTTGCGATTGTCTGTCCTTGTCCTCCTCGTAGCAATCTCAAGGGGCGCGATGATATGCGCTTTTGTTTACGGACGCTTGCCATCTCTTGGTGGGGCAGGGTGTATGTATTTGTACAGTGTCTCTCAAAAGTTTTAGGACAACGACATTTTAAACTAGGCAACCCAATTTACACAAGGCGTTGGTGGGTTGCGAGTAGAGTTAGGCTCAATTTCAGGGTTGCCACATGCACAATAGATATTTATAAAATACGCGAAAAAATAAAAACAAGTATTATTGTATAAAATTATTAAAAATATCACTATTATATCGCAATTGACAAAATTTATTCTCAAATAAAAAAAATAGGTTTTTCATCGCTGATGAGTCTACAGAAAGGAAAAGAGGTGAGATAAAACGAGAGGTGACAAAGGAGAGCAGAAAGAGAAAGCAAAAAGAGAAGAGGAAAAGTAGAGGAGAGAAGAAAGAGAGGAGAGAATAGGAGATTGGAAGAAGATTCTAGGAGAGATTAGGAAAATGGAGCAAAGAAGAGAAAAGAGGAGGAAAACGAGATGAGAGAAGAGGATACGAGAAGAGGGGAGTGGAGAGTAGAGTAATGGAGAGAAAAAGAGAAGAATGAAAAGAAGAGGAGAAGAGCGAAGTGGAGTCGGAAATCTAAGACAGGAAAGGAGATACGAGGAGTGGGGATGAGTGGGACGGAGATAAGATGCAAGACAAGTAGGGAAGACGATATGAGATAAAAGCAGAGCAGAAGGAGAGGAGAGAAGAAGGAGAAGAGAAGAACAGAAGGAACTGAAGAGAAGAGGTAGTTTCAGAAAATATCGTCTCAGCGTCAAGAATTGATGCGTTGGTTAAATTATCGACATGAAACATTCAATAACATTTTGAAATGTATTGGAGAATGTATTTGATCGGTTCGAAATGCCTTTTGGGTTCTTTCAGAGGAAGATAAAATCTTCCATGTAAGATCTTTGATTTTACCTGCGATTATACCACTAAAAACATGAATGTAATTTTAATATTTATAAGAATTCTCCCATTTTTGTCCACTTCTCCGTTGAAATGGAGATTTTGTAATTTAATATATCCCCTTCCCATATCGTTAATTCAAACTGAATCATTCCGTTTCACACGGACAATGAACACAATGGGATAGGTCTAAAACTTACGAAAATTTTCTGCCACTGAAAGGGTTTGAACCTACGACCATTAGATTGACAGTCCTGAACGGTAAACACTACCCCACAAGCCTACGCTCCTGAAAGTAAGTAGAAGGAGCTGACCAATGTGAAATGTAGATGCAACTCTCCTCCTACATGCAATGTGCAAACAATACTTGTTTGTAACAAAGAAAACGAAGGTAGTACGACTCGACGAAAACATTTAATGGAGAATTGCACATGATGAGAACTTTTCATTCGATATTTGCGGAGGTATCCTTCCATTGAACTCGAGTGGAAAAGGGGTAAATTTAGTATGTAATGAATTGCCACAAATATAAATACTTATTTCATTAATATTTGTCAATGTCTTTGAAGCAGTACACAATTATAGTTAGAGTATCATAATTCACGATCTTATACATGAAAATATCCCTTTGAACGTGTGTCAATTCATTTATTTGTTTATTTTTTTATAAATTCCATATGCAGAACAATATAGCCACTATACACTACTATTACAAATAATGTTACCATGCTCTTGTTTGATAGAAGGGGATTTAAAAAAAAGAAAGAAAAGAATACCTTCTAAGGAGGATCGAACCTGGGACCGCAATCAATGCCTTCAAGAACTCTAACCAATACACTACGCCCTTTGTTTCCTTTGGAGCAACAGTTCTTAATTATTCTGTTGCGTCAATATTGTAAACGTTATCCTGCAAAAAGATGTTTAACACTCTGATATAGCTCTGTACTTCTAGAATTACTCTATACACATGCATTTGAAATTTAACTCTGAATTTATTTCTTCGTTGATAGTATATCTAAGCTTGTGAATATATTTTATTTGTATTTTTATAACGGTTACATGAACATCTACGAAATAGTTCCTTATAATAACCTCCGGTTGACTAAGTTGCCAATATAAACACATGGAATACAGATTGTCTTCGAGCTTACATTGTTAAAAAGGAGCGGATACTCATATTACTATCCCGATACTTATTCAATAAGGTTTCTTGTTTGTCAGACATTATCACTTAAACTATTTCATGTTGAGCTAGTGCCCAACTTGAAATCTATCATTCTTCAGATTCTCTTTAAAATTCGACTCTGGTCACTTGTAACTTGCTGGGTGCAGACACTGCATCGACAGTGGTTTGCGATAAGAAGCGGCCTTGAATAGCGTGAGTCACTTTGAACGCGAGCAAGCTACGATACCAAGCTTGTCTGCCTTTGAAAACCAAGTCATTTTTTTCACCGTTTCCGAACGCGATTGCTATTGTAGAAGTATATATTCTCTCAAAAGAGCAAGAAGGGAAATTCGACCAATGTTCTCCCGTCGTTTAAAACCAAATATTATCTATTAAACGAAAAGTTCACGATTGTCACTAAACCTATCTGAGCATAAGGTGGATGTAAACAATAAATTTAATAGAAAGATTCTCCAAAATTTCTCTCGCACTGTCTACGTCAGGCCAGTACCCAGGGGGGGGGGTGCATGGGGTCCATGCCCCCTCGAACCCTGAAATTAAATGTGAACCTATCAGTAACTACGAAAATAACATCGTCGATTTTAGAAATGTGTAAAAATTTCAATTTTGTTCTTACATAAATGAATCTGTTTCTTGCGCAAAAGCCTTCAGGGTGCAATATTGGATTGTTTTAGTTTTTTAATGCAAGGCTAGGAAACGTCCGATTTACCGATTTAGTCAGGACAGTGTGTTACTTTCAATCCCTGTCCCGACTTTTTCGAACTGCAATCGTGATGCGAGATGTCTCTTTATTATTGTTTTTCTTAACTCACAATTATACATGTTCTTTATTGTAATAATAATTCCTAGTACGCAACATTTAATTTATAAATATATTATTTTCTAAACATAGAATTATCATGACTTTTCAATGGCGCTTGCACTATTTGAACTATTTTGTAATATCTGTCTCTCTCTCTCTCTCTCTCTCTCTTATATATATATATATAAATTTGGGTCTGGCCCCTTCCTCAAAGAAATCCTGCGTATGGGCCTGGTCTACGCCAATGACAGAAATGCAAGCAATATTTTTATTTATTTTTAACCCAATTAAAGGAATGTGGTAGAATTTAAAAGAAATAAGAAAAGGCGGAACGACTGTTGCTCTACTTTAAAAATTGTTGTTGTTCCAGGAAGAAAAATAAGAAGGATTTCCTCCAGCACCTTAACACAGTGTCCCACGAGTCTCTCTTGATGAATACTGTCAAATGTGAAGTGATTTTATGAATAAAATTTTCCGCCTGTTTACGTCTAACGTTGCGCAGATTTGGTAGTTCGCAAACGGTGTAATTATTTCGTGTTACCTTACGCAAAGATCAAATACATTTCATAAGACTGTTCTGAACACGAGACTTGCGTCAGTAAACAAGCATTTCGTCTGTTGTAGTATCACAGGAAAAAGAATATCGTCCTGCAATGTTCAAGCTTCTAGATATTTTCCATTAATAATATCTAATCACAATATTAAGTTAGAAGAAATAACTCACATTCGCAACTACCAATATTTTCGTTTTTCTTCATCACTTCGAAAATTATTTCTCGAAGATATCTGTTATACTACAAGAAAGCAATTCAAAATTAAAGTAAAAGTTCAACTACATGTATACCCAACGACATTTACAATATTGGAGGGACAGAATACTTAAAAATTGTTGCTTTAATAGAAGGTAAGGGCGTGGTGTAGTGGTTTTGTCGACCTCCGTGGCGAAGTGGTTCCGCGTTCGAGTCCCGGGTAAGGCATGGGTATTTGTGATTGTCTGTCCTGAAAAAGTCCTGAAATAGAAATGTGAATGAAATGATATGAGTGAATGTGATGGGGGAAGCTTCCGCTTAGGGGGCTTTCCTTTAAAAAAAAAAAAAAAAAAAAAGTGGTTAGCAGAGCGCGCTACAACGCCAGGGGTTCTGGCTTCCAGTCCCGGGTAAGGCATGGGTATTTGTGTTCGTCCAGTTGATAAGAAACAAAGAAATATGTAAGAATTGAAAAGTGTGAAAGTGAGAAAAAGAGTGAATGGTGGAGGATACCTCCGTGTAGGGGGTATTTCCTTTTTATAAAAAAAAAATAGTGGTTAGAGTTCTCGGTTGGACTGCTAGAGATCCCAGGTTCGATCCTCCTTAGAAGGTTTTCTTTTTTTTTAATTCTCCTTTTATTATAAACAAAAGCATGGTAACATTATTTGTAATAGCAGTGTATAGTGGCTATATTGTTCTGCATATGGAATTTATAAAAAAATAAACAAATAAATGAATTGACACACGTTCAAAGGGATATTTTCATGTATAAGATCGTGAATTATGATACTCTAACGATAATTGTGTACTGCTTCAAAGACATTGACAAATATTAATGAAATAAGTATTTATATTTGTGGCAATTCATTACATACTAAATTTACCCCTTTTCCACTCGAGTTCAATGGAAGGATACCTCCGCAAATATCGAATGAAAAGTTCTCATCATGTGCAATTCTCCATTAAATGTTTTCGTCGAGTCGTACTACCTTCGTTTTCTTTGTTACAAACAAGTATTGTTTGCACATTGCATGAGTTGCATCTACATTTCACATTGGTCAGCTCCTTCTACTTACTTTCAGGAGCGTAGGATTGTGGGGTAGTGTTTACCGTTCAGGACTGTCAATCTAATGGTCGTAGGTTCAAACCCTTTCAGTGGCAGAAAATTTTCGTAAGTTTTAGACTTATCCCATTGTGTTCATTGTCCGTGTGAAACGGAATGATTCAGTTTGGAATTAACGATGGGGGAAGGGGATATATTAAATTACAAAATCTCCATTTCAACGGAGAAGTGGACAAAAATGGGAGAATTCTTATAAATATTAAAATTACATTCATGTTTTTAGTGGTATAATCGCAGGTAAAATCAAAGATCTTACATGGAAGATTTTATCTTCCTCTGAAAGAACCCAAAAGGCATTTCGAACCGATCTAATACATTCTCCAATACATTTCAAAATGTTATTGAATGTTTCATGTCGATAATTTAAGCAACGCATCAATTCTTGACGCTGAGACGATATTTTCTGAAACTACCTCTTCTCTTCAGTTCCTTCTGTTCTTCTCTTCTCCTTCTCCTCTCCCATCCTTCTGCTCTGCTTTTATCTCATATCGTCTTCCCTACTTTTCTTGCATCTTATCTCCATCCCACTCATCCCCACTCCTCGTATCTCCTTTCCTGTCTTAGATTTCCGACTCCACTTCACTCTTCTCCTCTTCTTTTCATTCTTCTCTTTTTCTCTCCATTACTCTACTCTCCACTCCCCTCTTCTCGTATCCTCTTCTCTCATCTCGTTTTCCTCCTCTTTTCTCTTCTTTGCTCCATTTTCCTCATCTCTCCTAGAATCTTCTTCCAATCTCCTCTTCTCTCCTCTCTTTCTTCTCTCCTCTACTTTTCCTCTTCTCTTTTCGCTTTCTCTTTCTGCTCTCCTTTGTCACCTCTCGTTTTCTCTCACCTCTTTTCCTTTCTGTAGACTCATCAGCGATGAAATACCAGAAAACCTATTTTTTTCTTTGAGAATAAATTTTGTCAATTGCGATATAATAGTGATATTTTTAATAAGTTTATACAATAATACTTGTTTTTATTTTTTCGCGTATTTTATAAATCTCTATTGTGTATGTGGCAACCCTGAAATTGAGCCTAACTCTACACGCAACCAACCAACGCCTTGTGTAAATTGGGTTGCCTAGTTTAAAATGTCGTTGTCCTAAAACTTTTGAGAGACACTGTACACACTGCTTGGATATCTCCGACTCATGGTATAGTGTAGGAACATTTTTCGAGCTCCCACTGTTGTCTAGGATTACTACTGTTTGAATTGGAGTCCTGTCCAATGCTCTTCACATTCAACATTTGATTTCACGCCATTGTTTATTGGAGCTAAGTAATCCTTGTAGGTATGCCTAGTATTTAACCTCAGTTGTGACATAGTTTGATGATTTGTTTATGGATTTTATGGATTTTATTGCGTTCGACGATGTTCTATCCCTATTTCTTGCTCAATCTTATTTTTGGAGCCTCATCTTTGTAGGTATGAAATGATCTTACGTGATATAACTTAACCTATTCACTTTTTTACAGCCTTTTAAACGTTAAAATAACCTACAAAGTGTAAAATGGTTGTTTCTATGTTATCCTTGTAGGTGGGTTCTCAGCGTAAATGGCTACGATGTATTTTTTATGATGCGTGAGCCCCTTTTCACGATTTATGTCGTGGCTTTTTACAATGGGTTCAATGCCCCACTACTTTTGGGGGACCACAGTTGGGGCTCGCAGTGTTGCCAACTTACTCAACAAAAATTTCACCATATGAAATTTCACACGCGAAGCTAACCTACAAATAGAAGTTGGCACTGCTAAGTATTGCCATAAATTTATAGAGTATAGTGATTTTTTTATGTGTGAAGAATGTTTGGATCTAAGGTCAGTGTAATTTTTATAGAATTCTCCATTTTTTTGTGTCTAAGACTGTTCAGTCACTCTTTCATTCTTGACATCATACACAAAAGTTTTCTCTGCAATTGAATGACGCTGCATAGAGTATTTGCAGGCAAGGCGTCATGGAACTCGCACACAATTTTGATGTTGGTACAATCGTTAACAACCACCTGCTTTCTCTTCCATGTGTTAATGACGAACATTTGTCTGCGAGATATAAACTCATTGGGGTTGTAGTACACGTCCACATTGCCTGGGTTTTAATTTCCGCAAAGAAGCCATGTAGCTCGCTGATGTTCTGGTTGGTATGCAAGGTTGCAACAGACTCCCGAAGCAATTCAATTTCGGTTTGGATGTTTCAGATGTCGTCGGATTTGAGTATTCTGTTGAGAGCCCTCTTCACGCTTTTCAATTCCTGCGAGGTAGGCAGGGTGGCCACCGTGTTTTGGAGCGACTCCAAAGCTTTTATTTATCGCGTCCAACTCTGAGGCAGCAGCAGCAGCGCGTATGCTTTCTTGTAATTGTGTTATGTCGTCGATCAAGTGATGAAAATGCGACAACTCTGATTCGGTGTTTAGATTTTCCAACTTGGTGATCTGCTGTGGACGCTGGCCAGAGTATCCCTGATGCCAGGCAGTTTGGATTCCAGTGCTTCGTGTACGTTTGCCATCATTTTTGATGACGGCGAGAGCATCCTCAATGTGCGTTATGGTTCCTTGCAGCTTCCCGAAATCCTCGTAGGTCTCAAGTTGGAGTTTTATGTTGGCAACACTACGGGCAATGGCGTTCAGCTCGCTTGACGAAGGTAGATTGTCGATGAAGTCCTGTAGCGTTTGGATTTTAGTTTTGACTTCGGTGATGGCTGCATGCAAAGCGTTCGTTTGAAGCTCAGCCTTGATGCTTTCCAACGTAGGAATCGAACGATTGAAACTGTTCACGCAATTTGACAATACTGTCGTTCACGCGATCGTAGTCATCTTCAGTCTTGATGCTCTGGATGATGGTTTGCAGATCAGTCTGGATGGTGCTCGCTTGGTCCTGCAAGTATCGTTTCAGCTGTTCCACACCGGAGGTCTGCGTTTGCTGCAGCTTCAAAAATTCGTTCTGCAGCTTGCCTATGCTCAACGCTAAGTTGTCGAAGTTGTCTATTGACTCGAGGTCGGTGTACTTTTGCCTCTTGGATGTCTTAGGCAAAGTTTTTGAGAGGCTGATTACAAAGAGACTAAACGAAAGACTAACACTAATAAGGAATTCCAGCAAACAGTATGGGTTTATTAAAGGACGCTCTACTGAGGATGCGGTCAATCGTGTGATAACATCTATAAACCAAACTCATTATAAGTATGTTACGGGAATTACAATTGACATTAGCGGAGCGTTCAATAATGTATGGTGGCCATACTTACTACGAGAACTAAGGAGGTTGCAGATTCCTAAGCCTCTATACAGCTTAATCTGTGATTACCTGAAAGACAGGAGAATACAGTTCGTTTGGGGACATGAGACGATCTGCAGGAGTGTCAACAAAGGCTGTCCTCAGGGCTCTGTCCTGGGGCCAGTCCTTTGGAATATAACCTTGGAACCACTACTGCTGGCTCTCAGCAGGATGGATGAGATCATAGATAGTGTTGCTTATGCAGATGATCTATTAATCATAACCGGATCGAATAATCGCAAAGGTTTGGAGTTCAATGCTAACAAGATCTTGAATCAAGTGGCCATTTGGTCTGAGGAATCTAAGTTGACCATAGCTAAGGAGAAGACATATCAAATCCTCCTTAAGGGAAAACTGGCTCGAGCGCCTATATTCAAGTTTCAGAACTCTTCAATTAAAAATGTTCAAGTCATCAAATACCTTGGAATTCACATGGAAGCTCAAATGAGCCTAAGAGCTCATGTGAACAGTGTTACAGCTAAGGCCAAGTCAGCTTTACACAATATCTTAAACATGGGTAATACTGCATTTAAGATACCATTCAAGATCGCAATGCTGTATTATAAAGCGATATTTCTTACAACTATATGTTATGCAGCGTCTACTTGCGCTTTCCTTTCTAGGAAGAAAGTTGTCCGGGACCGTCTGAGATCGGCACAGCGCAACGTCTTGTTGAGAATTCTTGGGGCCTTTCGCACAACGTCAACTATGTCAACTATAGTGCTAGCTGGTGTCTTGCCTCTTGATTTTGAGGTTCAAAGACACGCTTCTAGATATTGGTTTCGGAAGGGAGACCAAGCTAAGATATTCATGCTGTTGGGAATTAATGTGAATACCATGCAGGACATTGACCAGGTTCTACAAAGCAAATGGCAACAAGAGTGGAGACAATACTCGGGATCAGTACACACGAAGCTATATATGCCTGACGTTAAATTCTGGACAATGAACTCACTCTTTAAACCAACTAAAGGGTTGATACACCTCATTACAGGGCATGGCCCTTATAAGGCATATTTGAAACGCTTTGGCCTCAGTCTAGATGACCAGTGCCAAGTATGTAAGACTACTGATACTCCAGAACACGCTGTGTTTTATTGCAATAAATTTCAAGACCCCAAAATAAGGGAACTTAGAGCTAAGCTAGAACCAGACCTTGTAAGACAACAACTTACTTGTCAACGAACCTTTCCTACAATTAATGCTTTGGCTGAGCTGATATCTACGCTTGAGGAAATGGAATTCAAACACCATCATGAGTCACGAGCCCGACAAGTGGTTCCAATGTCATCATTTATTGAAAACATGGAACCCACTGGAACTAAGACTAGATCGAGCATGAGACTTGCTGCCCAATTAATGGGAGAAAGCAGCTGTGCACAAAATAATTGCTTAAATGAAATAAGATAGTATGAAGAAGGACCGGCTTCCCTGAATAGAAGAAAACACTACATTTCATCCCTCAGAAGAGAACCCGACATACCAGAAGTGGATGACTGAAACCAATATATACATTTCCAGTATCCAGATGCTGTCTACCAGTTGAGGACTGCGAGTAGAAGATTGAAGACAGAAGAGGAGGCTTGAGAACTCCCTATTCTTCAGGGATGTCTCTTCAATATAACTCTTATGAATATCTACTTGTCTTCTGATCTAAGGATTCCTCATCAAGTGCCATTATTATTCTCTTATTTATGGGATCTAAGAATATCTCGAATATCTTATTCTATATTCTCATTCTTATATTGTATTCTTATATATTCATTATTTTATTTCTATGTTATATGTATCTTTATATTTCATATCTTGCTTATTGTTTGGAGCTACTCAATTTCACAATATTAATTTTTCAAAAACGTCTTGGTTTAAATCTTAGGTACCAAGACTCAGAGCACTTGCCTCTTCTCTCTTACGTACCTTCTGACCTCTCCACTTACCAAGTTAATCCTTATATCCTATTCCGGGATACGGATACCACACTCAGATAAGATCAAGAAAGAAGATCTGAGTGAGAGGGTACCAAAAGTGAGAGTGGCGAGTGGAGGCGGAGGATCGCCGCTCCGTATCCCATCCTGTACTTTTGCAGCACCGATTTGAGCTCGGCGTCGATCTTGAGTACGGGGTCCAGGCACTGAGACTGCAGGCCGGCTATCTCTGACTGGAGGCTGGAGTTGAGCGTGGACTGCAGGACCTGCAGCTCGCTTCGCAACTTCTTGACCCTGACGTCGAGCATGAGAAGCTCGTCGCCGTGGTCGTTGCTTTTCGTGTGGTGAAAAATATATTTAGGCATCTTTACCACTGGGGTTATTTAGTGTATGGTAGGTGATTCGCATCTCCACAAGAAAGGGATGAGTTTGTCGTAGTCGTCCAAGAGCTCTACGTAATGGCGATCGCCAGCAGACACATCGTACGTTGTAGTTGCATCCATCCTATCATGCTTGATGCGATAGATGTTCTTGCCAGAGGAAACCTTGACCTCCTCTTTGTTCTCAGTGTTCATGTTGAACTGCAGTTTGCCGGAGATGAGGAACCGCTAATAATTCAAGTTGTTCTTGTATACATATAAAGTCTTGCCGACATCCTCGTCGTACTGGGTCAGAATGCTATTCAAGTGTATAATTAACAGATCGTTAAGTTTAGATAGCATGGAATGCAGGAGTTCGTTGAAACTCGACGACGACGTAGGCTGGACGGGCACTTCCATAGCTTACTTCCTGAAGCCAAACAGATGCATAGGCATTGTAATTTTATAGAAATATTGCCAGCTGTAAGGTTAAAATTGGCCCCCCTCTCCCCCCAAATCTTATTACATACATACATTTCGTCCGTGGCGTTACGAGAGAAGAGTCCTGCTTAAAGGTTTTTTGGTTAGCATGCAATAAATCAGTATGCTAGAAAAGACAGAAAAAAGGGAGGGGTTTAGCAAGAGCATCAACCCTGCACCCACTATTGCCAGTTAGCATGTGTTAGATCGTAGTCATTTGTCACCAACTCTCCATCTTACTGCATACTTATCATCTTAGAAGGCTACAAAATATTACAGCATAGATCGTAGTCAGCGCTGTCAACTCATATTTGTAAGTTAGCCTCGCCTGTGAAATATCATATGGCAAAATCAATACAAAACTTTTGTGAGGCAACTGTCTGGTACTAGTCAGTGTTGCCAAATCCTATTTGTAGATTAGCGTCGCCTGTAAAATATCATATGGTGAAATTTTAGTAGGGTAGTTTGGCAACACTGTAAGTCCACTGCGCCCAAAAAGAGGGCGTAGAACCGGTACTTTACTTCTAGTGAGCTACGTAAAAATCCCGTATTTTCTTTATTAATGTTGTTATGATAAAATATTTCAAACGACATATTCTTCGAACCCCTTTCCATTTGAAAACAAATGAATCGACCCTAGCCTAACCCATCGTGGGGGGCCCGGGTAGGGAAAGGTTTGCATGAAAACGTTTCCTCCTGAACATTATGTAATACGTGTTTCGCCATTTCTAATTATTTACAACAGTCCTCACAATACCCAGGGTAGATTGAGACTTTATGGACACCCTGTAGATAAGAGAAAATATACCAAATTGCACAGGATTTCAAATAAATGGACGTAGCTGCAAGATTAGCGAACGTAATTCATCTCCGAAAGTTATATTTTCCATTTTATCATTTTTTTTTTGGAAAGTTTTTAGTCCAATTAGAAGCCTCGGAAATATATTAAATTCCAACCCTTAAAAGTCTTGCAATTTACACACCTGGTTTCCCAAATCTCGCCGCTTTAAATTCAGGGTGATTTTAAACTCGACCTATTCCTGCAAAGGGGTAATACTAGTGGTCATTTGTAACAATTTTGAGCCTATGCACCGAGGGTTGGAATTCAATGGGTTTCGATTCATTTCAGTTTTGTATATTTTCGTGAAATATTCTGACTTTCGACTAGAAACTACTAATTGTGGAAAACTAACACACCCTGGGAACTGAATTGACACCGTGCCAACAGCTGACGATTGTGTGACTAGTGGGGAAAAAAATCCTACCCAAAGTTACCATACCCACAGAAAGAACAGTCATTAGATCAGACGTCATGAACAAATTTGGAAACCATCGTTTAAATCGGAGAGGATTACTCAAAAAAATGGTAACACATTGAGCGTAAAAATTACGGAAAATACTTTCTTCTTTCATAAGCTCTCCAAAAAAATACAAATGCTGTAAACTGTCAAACGGGTTGGGAAATGAAATCTGAAGAAGCGGAGAAAACGCGTTGTAGTGGTCTTTCTAAAGTGAAATAAAATTGTCGGTTTCTAGACATAAATCTACCAAAATGAGTTAAGAATTAATGTTATTAACCATTTTCATGATTCCAGGGTGCCAGAATTAACTATTACAAGAAATACAAATCCTGTTCAATTTGCGTCGACGGGTTACGGATGCAAGCGCGCAACTCGCGTTGCCACTCTGTTTCTAATGTATTCGGCGGCTTAGACAATTCTCTCTCTCAACTCTTCTTGGGACTCAACTGGTGTACTGTAGACTAACTCTTTCATGTGACTCTAAATGCAAAACTCGCATGGCGTCAAATCCGGACTCCTCACCGTCCATGGATCGGGCCGCCTCAACAAATCCATCGCATGGTATTATTACATGATTGTGGATGATTCACATCCACAAATTTAGTGAGAATTCTCTCTGGATATGCCGTTTCTTTCGATTTTCTTGGGTTATGACTCTTAAGGGCCCAAAAATGCGCTTTATGAAAATTTGTAATACCATCGCGGTCGAATTTGGATTCGTCCGTTAACACAATTCTTGTCAGATGATGGGTCTTGAGTGTCGATATTTATTAAAAATGGACAACATATAATCCTTCTGACAGGATCTCCCACCTCAATATCATGCACTAGCGTGTACTGGTATGGATACAGTCATGCACAGTTCACCAGACTTTTCATTGAGTCATGCCCAATCGCCTAGCCACAGGTCTTGATGAGGTACTACCGTCTGCTCGAAAATACTGCAAGATTTTCTCCTGTTCAACAGGATCATGAACTCGGGGTCTGCCTTGGTGTCTTTGAACCGTTCACGTTTCTCGAATGCTCCGCTATTTCGTTCCAAACACCTCACGTTAGGTACACGGCAGTTAGGGAAACGCATGTTGTTGTATCTTCGTTCCGCAGTGGCGTCACCATCACAAAAACCTGTAACAATCCTCGATATCCGTGTATTCTGTATATTCCAAAGCAGCCATTTTACACGGAAGTTGTTGTGAGCGTTTAGTTAACAACGCGACCTCAGAACTCCCAATTGTTGAGAGTAACTGATTACAGAAATGAGCCAGAGAGTGAGCCTGGGTTGTATCCCCGAATATTCCGTAGTTTCCCGAATACTCACGTAAATGAAAATAAACTAAAATCCGCTACTTTTTATTCAGGTTCTTTTTTTCAAACAACCAGTGTGACAGTTGACAGAATTGGTATCTTTTTGGAGAGCTTATGAACCAGGGAAGCTTTTCCCGTAATTTTATGCTCAGTTTGGTACTATTTTGAATCAACCTCTTTGAATTAAACGATAGTTCCCAAATTCGTTCATTCCGTGTGATCTAATGACTGTTTCTTTGTACGTATGGTAATTTTGGGCAGGAATCTGTTCCCCAGTATTCACTCATTCGTCAACTGTTGGCAACGTGTCAACTGTTGGCAACGTGTCAACTAAGTGCCCAGAGTGGAGTAGTTTATTCACAATTAGTAGCTTTTGGTCGGAAGTCGGAATATGTCACGAAAATCCAGAAATTGCAAAAAACTCGAAACACATTGATTTCGGACCCCGGTGCATAGGATCAAATTGGTTGCAAATATGCTCTAATATTAACCATTTCCAGGAATAGGTCGAATTACAAATCACCCTGTATACAGAGAAAGAAGATGTTTCAAAAGCTCAAAAATACTGTGACAAGTGTTTATTTAAATTATGGAATTTAAAACCACAATCATCCAAACACATATGACATATCTGATCTTTAACATAAGATATCAAAAATGGAAAATGATAAACAAGCAAACGTATTATTGACATTTTGAAGCTTCAAGAAGTATCATTGGAATATAGTTTATTTGCAAACATCACAAATGCAGAAATGTCTTGACATTGTCTTTTGAAAGCTGCGAACACTAATCGTGTATCGATTTCTTGCACTCAATGAATTATGCCATGTTTCCTCTTACAGTTTCTCCACATAGGAAGCAATAACATTGCGCTTCTGTTTCAGCTTCGGTTTACCTTTTTCGCAATATTTGAATTTCTCATATCTAATTGTAGGCCTCACGCTTTTCTCTCTTCTGGAAGTTTACTTTTGTTTTATCCTTTGGTAGACTTGAGATCTTGAAATGTAGGCGGATATGCAGGTTGTTGTTCGAATCCCTTCACCTGTTTCGTTTCTGTTTTTCTTCGCAGGCGATGACGTTGAAGGATCCTCTCTCTATAGAAGAGAAACGCGGCTTAAATTTGGGCAGGTATAGCTTGGTGCGTTTTAGAATACCTCGCAAGTTTTAAATAAAAATGTTCCTGCTTTACAGATTAAACATATCACAATGCAAATGTGATAAAAATCAGCCGGCCCACGATATGGGGTCATAAGCACAACACGCTAAGGCTTCAGGGGTTCCAATCCATTCCTGGGCATGGATATGTGTCCACTCATCATCAATATCAATATATCATCGCTACCCATCTTCTCAAAATAGCCAGAAAGTGGCAAGAATAGCGAACATTAATAAGGCAAAGGAATAATAACACAAAATGAATCAAACAGAATTGTCTCCTATATTCCTTGTGAAGAGATTAACAAAATAGTATGATGGCCATGTATTTTCTGGAAATGCGTAAAGGACGCCTAACACTTCACCGAAAGGTGATACTGAACATACGTGAGTTTGGAAATACAACCGCTTTATTGTACCAATATACAGAACACTGTTTTTTTTTAGACAGATGTTACGATTTGAAAACCGGTGCGATTATTGCGACATCAGTAGTGCCATAAAACCGATTGAGCTCCCGAAAAGAATGATTTTTGATGAGAAGTATGAATGCCCATGGGCATTTGGCGCAGCGTTTCACGATATGTTTTGCAATTTTTCACGGCGTGTATAAACCACATGGTGGGGGGGAGGTTCTCGAAGTGTTCCAAAAGCAAAAGGGGCGTAGCGTTTCACGATGTGTTTGAAACTTATGGGCTTTTCTCATAGCTTTTCAAGATGTGTTTTTAAATGGCGCTCGGCGTAGACGTTCACGGGTTAAACTTACCTACAGGGGCAAAACACTGCCGTTTCCCGTGGTACAAACAGATTTCTGTTTCCAGCGAATTTACATTAAAACTGTTTCTTCACTCACTCTTTCTACACGTCTTATGCGAGTAGTATATAATAATTGTTTCAAAGTAATCCTTTGTAGGCATCCCCTATTTATATGCATTTAACCTTAGTCGTACCATATTAGTAGTGTATATTGATTGTTTCAAAGTAGTACTTAGTAGGTATCCCCTTTTTTTACCAATTGAATATCACTTTTTGACATATTTTGACAATTTTTTGTCGATGTTATAGCGTTTAGCGATGTTTTTAGTACAATTTTCACTATACTCATTTTTCCCCCACTCGTACTTGGTAGGTATCCTCTTTTTTTATCAATTGAATATCACTTTTTGACATATTTTGACAATTTTTTGTCGATGTTTTAGCGTTTAGCAATGTTTTTAGTACAATTTTCACTATACTCATTTTTCCCCCACTCGTACTTGGTAGGTATATTATGATCTTACGTGATACAACTTAACCTATCCTTTTTTTACGATTATTTAATTTTTTTACGATCCTAAGTGATATAACTTAACCTATCATTTTTTTATTTATGCACTGTTTGAACGTCATCATTTGAGGATCATATTTTGTAGGTATTTTTTTTTTATCAATCGAATATAAGTTTTTGACATATTTTGACAATTTTTTGTCGATGTTATAGCGTTTAGCGATGTTTTAGTACAAATTTTCACTGCACTCATTTTTTCTATTTATACTTCGTAGGTATATCACGATCTTACGTGATACAACTTAACCTATCCTTTTTTTACGATTTTTTAATTTTTTTTACGATCCTAAGTGATATAACTTAACCTATCATTTTTTTATTTACGCACCGAACTAACCTACAAGGGACTCTGTTTGTTTTAATATTTCAGTATTATAAGGTTTTCACAAATTTTATATAACCTAAAATGTGTTGGATGTTGATTTTTAGTATGTGGCAAATTTTTATGAATTTTAAAACTGCTCTGTGACCCTCTCGTTCTTCACGTCGTAGGCGAAGGACTTCTCTGCAATCAGGATGACACTGCATAGGGTATCCTCGGGCAAGGCATCGTGGAACTCGCAGACGACCTTGATGTTGGTTCGATCGTTGACCACAACCTTCTTCCTCTTAGATGTGTTGATGACGGTCATGGGTCTCCGGGCTTTGAATTCGCTGGGCGTGTAGTACATGTCCACGCTTCCCTCGGTCACGCGTTTGTAAGCCGAAAACGCTTCGTAAAGTTTGAGGTAATCGTCTTTGGTCACGTCGAGGTTGTAATTCTCGCGCGGGAATACTTCGTTCCTACCGTTCTTCAGATAAACGTTCTTGATTTTGCAGTCGTCGAACTTGCTGGAATCTTTCTCCTGATTGTTATCGCGCCCGGTCTGAAAAAGCACTACGACGAAATCTGGCATGTCGCACTGTATGTTGTTGAACTGCGTCGTCACGTCGAATTCCATGTGACTTCCCGACGCCATCTTCTGCACGCACTGGTAACCGTGAAAGTGAATCAACACCTGCGGACTTTTCAAGATCTCCGCTTTGTACTTGAGGGCGTAGTTCGTTTCGTATTCCACTACCGGCATTCTCAATTCCATGCTCCGGATGACGCATTTCGCCGCTTCGGGTAAAGTGTTGGCTATCGGCGTGGTGCCGTCCGGACCCAAAGTAGCGTATCGCATCAGTGCGTCGTTGTCGTTGGCTGCTCTTCGAAACGTGACCCTCAGTCCTCCCTTCCACATGATCTCCTTGTAGTCCGAGAAGAAACCTGGCAGCAGACGCATGGGAAAGAGCACCGTGTGACTTTTCGTCGATATTTTGGTCCCGGCTTCGAATCCCCCGGCCTGGTAGTACGCTGCGTCCGTTTTGGATAATTTCAACGTTCCCACCGCCGTCGACGTGATGCCTGGATAATCTATTCTGTCGATGACGGTGTTGTGTTTTCTCACCTCCACCTGCGAGAACAGGTGAGGCACGAAGTTGTCCACGAGTATCAAGTTTGCTGCTGCGGGAAACGCGTCTCCGCTTTCCTTCTTCACCACGTCGAATTGAAGGTAGAGGTCCGCTCTGTGAGGATGAACGAACCCATCGCCTACGTCCACGTCGTATTCGATCTCCCTGTTCGCCTCGTTGAGATTGGCGAACGTGCGACGGTTGGGAGGGAAAGATTGCAATTCGTAACTTTCGATTTGCTCCATTTTACATGTATGGTTATTTATTATACGTTGATCTCCACGATGGCCGTCGTAGTGGCACCTGCGAAATCCACCACGTCTCCTTTCTCGTTCGTCACTACCAACTCTATGTCGTCTATGCGGTTGCGACATACTGGAAAATAGATCGGCGAAGAGGGCGTGTAGATGATCGGTTCCATGAACTCGGAACTTGGTTTGAAAGTGGCTATGATTCCCGTCTGCTTGTGACTTCCTAACAATCCGTCCGAGGATTTCGTGATCATACCTTCCGCCACGTTGCAGTGTACGTTCAGAGTCTCTATGGCCAAAAATTTAGGAATGTTGGTTGCTACGTGCTTGATGCCAGCTTCGAGTTTTGTGTTGTTCTCGAAACCTAAAAGTTCTCCCATGGTGCCCAGGTCCACGGTCTCCGTCGCGGATAGGATTTCCACTCTGTGCGTGACCGAATTTTGAGAAAGATATGTGCCTTTGGGTAATTGAGCTTGCAAAGTGGAAAGATTGTATTGACCTGGCGTGACGACGATGTGTTCGCTTCCGACGCTAATTTTGTTGTTGTGCTGGGTGACGTTAGGTATGAGGTACATGCTGTAGAATGCACGCAGAGCCACGGATTTAGGATAGACAATGTCGTCGTGCAGCGTGAGTTTCAAGATTGAAGATTCGCTCGTGAGATGGAACACGCCCATCCTAGTGATGCTGTTTGAGGTTCCACAATGCTTTCTGGAAATCCTCGATCGTAGGGTTATTTATTTTAGAGAGAAACGCGAGCACGGAGAGGCAGAGATGACCGCAGTTCACGTCTCCGAAATCTTGAATGCGTTCGTCGTTGTAGTATATGGAGGTTTTGTTCGTTTTCAGATAATGAACTAAATTTGTAGGTGGAACACCTCCGAAAGAATCGAAAACGAATGCTTTATCATCATTTTTGTGGTAACATATCCAATGCGTGCCTGGATTTTCTTGATCGTCCAAGTTGACTACGCCGCATTCTCTTTTTTTGACGGTTGGAGGTAACGAGTCGGACATGAAAACTCCTCTAAAGTGTTTGATTTGTAACGGTTCGATCAGAGATTCAATGTCTCGGTTGGTGAGTGCTTCTGTTTCTTTTTTTTATATTTCTTCAAAGCATCGAGGTTGCTTTTTTGTTTTTTGGTTATACCTTTCCCCTTCTTCTCCATGGCCAGGTTGTGACGTTTCTGTTCTTCCAATTCCGCCTTGTTCTTCTTCGAGTCGATGACGGTTTTCGCAATGGCGGCACTTCCGCCGGCCAAACTTCCAACGGCCCCCAATGCTGCCAGGATGGCCGGGATGCTGAATATGAAACCTCCGATCTTTTGCTGTTTCCGCGAACGCTGCAATCTTTTCAATTGAGGTGTGCTGAGAAGTAATTTCATTCCGTGTCCTTTGGACAAGCAAGAACGTTTCTTCTCGCGTTGTTTCTTGGTGAGTAACCCATCGAGGGCACCTAGATTTTTTAGATTGGTATCTGGTATACGACACCCTTGGGCTTCATGTTGATGCTCTATGTGTTATTTTCACGGTATGTTATTTATATATATATTCTGAGATTTTTTCTTGTGTAGTTTTTTACGGTATGTTATTTATATATTTTCAAGGCCTCGCAGTCGTTACACAAATTCTATTACGTGCTTTGTTTTCTTGCCAAGAAGTTCCTTTGTCCCCTTGTACACGATTCGAGTTTTGTTCTCGATTAAAATAGATAGCTTCTCGTCGGATAACATGTTAGCGTATCGATCTGGTAAAAATAGACTGTATTGTGCGTTGAGCAACAGGCGTACCTTGGGACCATACTGGGTAGAAACGATTGAACCGGAAGTTATCGTGTAAGGTTTGTCGACTTCCAATTCCTGAATTTTTACATACTCGACTGACAAATTTAGCATTTGTTTTAATGCTTGGAGATCACTCATTTTTTCGGTCGTCATATCAAAGAAAAATTTCAAAGTGTTAAAAAGAAATTTAATTGTTTTTCACGATGTGTGTTATTTATATATACCGAAGATTATTTTTTTTACGATGTGTGTTATTTATATATCAAGTTTTTTTTGACACGTATATATATTATTATTTTTTTAACAGAGGAAGAAAGTCCGTGCTTCCGAAAACGCGGTGATGTGCGTAATAATATTTTTCCTCTCCTGCATAGACTTGTACCAATCATCAGTATACCGTCTTCTTCCCTGCATCGCCTCGTACAGTTCGTCCGACCTCTCCTCCAATTTTTCCCCTGCAGCCGAAAGCAGAATGTTGAGATCACCGCACCTCAGGCCGCTGATCTCCCGAAGATGGTCCTTGAGAACCATTTCACAAGGGATGCGAAATTCCGGCGTCGTTTTTGCTATGATTAGAAGTTTATTAACATCCTCACAATCTCCGTTTACTACTTTCTTGAATATTTTAGATAGTAGCTCGGGTGGCAAATCAGTTATGCAAGCCATGTTTTTTTTTTACTGTATGTTATTTATATACCCCACCCCAATTTTTGTTTCGTGTTCATGGCGATGGTGGTGCCTAGTGCGGCGACCCGTTCACCCAGCGATGCGTCTCTGCTCACGAACCTTTCGAAAGCTGCGTGCTCTAACTTTCTGTCTGCTTCGTGACGTGCATTCAGATCCGTCTGCGTGGTGTTGTAGGCGATGTCGTGATCTTTGCATGCGGCGTCCAACGGATTCACACCCTTGTCTCCTCTCTCCAATCTTTTCTCGAGTTTGGTACCCGGTCCGCAGTACTGGTAGCCAGGTAAATGCATCTCGAAAGGTAACTTGTTGATGATGTCGTTCACGAGTCCCTTTCCTTCGGCCACGTTCCAAAATTTCGGAGGCAGCGTGTTGATGATTTTGATCAGGTAACCTATGCCCTTGTCGTCGTTCACGATGAAGTTGGAAAGTTTCGTGCTGATCATGTCCACGATGCCAACCTTCTCGTTGTAGAAATTACGGTTGCCTGCATTCTCTTCGCCGGCTATCACCAACAATCGGTCCACGAGTTTCCTGACGTCGTCCACCCAAACGAATTCTTTGGGTAACGTGTTGTAGCGTTTGACGCCGCTGCCTGTTTTGACCTGGTTCCAAATCGGTTTGATGAGATTCCTGTACTTCTCGCCGCTGCTCGATTTCACCCTATTCTGCGAGGCGTCGTTGTTCTGGTACAAGGCATCCGTCATGATCAGAATTTCCTTGTAACTTTGGTAATCTTCGTCGGTGTAATCTTTCGGTTGTTTTTTGGCGACGAGTTCCCACAGTCCCACCGTACCCGGATACCTGTTCCAACTATCCTTGTCGCCTAAATTGACTTTAATGTCGTTGCCTTCGAAGGTCACCTTCGATTTCCCAATCTTCCACACCACACCGCCGCCTTCGCTGGTTTCCATGCTGGGATACAATCCGAACACTTCATCCTTGTCGAATTTCCCCGTGCTCAGGTAGTCTCGTGCCAAAGGTCCCAACTCGATTTTATCCGAAGACGACGACGTGCTGCCTATGGCTCGACGTCGTGCCGGTGCATCCTTCAGTTCGAACGGCGTCGAAGGAATGCTCGAAATGGGTGTGGGTACGGCGTAACTTTTAGCTGCGAGCGGTACGAGTTCATTAATCAAATTTTTATTTTGTTCCGTGACACTTTTAATTTCTTTACCTAGACTGCTGATGGCATCGATCACGGGTTGATCCTGACGTTTCTTCTCTTCGTAGAATCCGCGATTCTCGGATTTCCAACCTTTGAAGCGTTTCGCGAGGTAATCGCGAAGCTTGAGATTTTCGTCTTCGATTTTTCGTTTCGTCATGACGTTATTTATATACGTCGTTTCTCACAACGTTGCAACGTTTAGAAAATCGTTGATTTTGTTTCTGTATTTTCCGTCGTTGGGTTTTCTCGTCATGTCGATCGTCGCGAATCCGAAATCGTCACCGTTCCAGCAAGTAGAGCAGCCTTCCGAAAATTGATTGTAGTTCATGTCTCCGCCTACGTAGTCATCGTACGCGTGCTTGAGGTTGGTGTGATCTTGACGAAACAAACATATGAAATTGGCGTTGTCGCGCACTAACTGTTTTGGAATTTTGGAAAACGTTTGAGCCAGGTAAAAACAATCCATTCCTTTGTGACGACCTTGCGTGAAAAAGTTGCGAATTTCATTTTGATTTTCCAGGATGGCGTCGTCGAACACAACGACTGAATTTTCACGACAATCGTCGAGTGGTTTTATTTCCGAGGCGAACGTTGCAATGTCCAGACCATCGTACAGTTTCATCAGTTGCTGGTATTTGGATTGCTCCAAACTTTTCGAGAACACGTACAGATGCCTGTTCTTCCAATTTAACCAATTCGGTGCGAGGAGAAAATTGTCCACGAGCAGTGTCGTTTTCCCACACCCCGAAGGACCTACGATCAGACAGCGGATGCTGTCGGGAAGCAACTCGCCGTTCTTTTTCTTCGTTTGACTTTCCGGATCCGGTAGACGCTTCACCACGTTCCACGTACTCACAAGATCACTTCGTCCGCGTCGATCCAACTCTTTTCCGGAAGTCCCAGCCATTTGACAAACAGTTTGTCACCTTTCCTACGCAATACTTTCTCGATGAGGTACGTGTCGGGGTGTTTCGTTTTAGAGAGTTCCTCTTCGTTAAATCTTCCTTTCAAAATCTCGCCGCTACTATCTTTTATTATATACGTGTGTCGGTTTCCGGGTAGAACTCGAACCACCGTAAAAAGTTCCGTGCTCCAATTTTTTGTGAACCCCTTCTCGAAGGTGCGTTTGAATTTGCTGATCCTCACCTGGTCTCCAATTTTGTATTTAGCTTTTTTTGTCGTGGGTGTGTACTTTGGACAGTAAACTGTAGAAATTAAACGCTGCTCGTCGGACTTGGTAACGTCGGCTGGCTTCATGCCTATCGTTCTGTGTACCGTATTATTATAGGTGTCGACGAGTTCCGGCAGGATGTCGACCCATTTGTAATTTCCCCGAAGCGTGAATCGTTTCCACATGTGTGTTTTCAAGGTTCGATTGAATCTTTCCACGATGCTGGCTTTGATGTGACTGAAGCTCGAATAATGTCGAATCTTGTGTTTTTGAATAAATTTTTGGAATACGGCGTTGTAAAATTCTTTACCGTTGTCCGTTTGCAGAAACCGTGGTTGTCTCCCGCCGCTTTCGCGAAAAATTAATTTGAATGCTTCCGTGACGCATGTTCCCGTTTTCGCCTTCAAAGGTAGAGCCCATGCGAATTTCGAAAACGTGTCTATGACGGTGAGGAGGTACTTGTTGCCCTTGTTCAATTTATGTATGTTTTTCAAATTGCCGCTACTCATCTCCACGAGGTCACTTTGCCAGAGGTCGTCGATGTCCTTGGTTACCACAGCCAAACGTTCGTAGTTACGCCGTGCAGGTTTATGCAATTCTTCGACGATGGCTTGCCTAGACATTTTTTTTAGAGATTACGTTTCAAGAGAAGCACAAGCGTGATGGGATTCAAAGAGGGTGGCACTTCGCTCGTGTTTTGAATGATCAGCTTATCGCCGGCACTCACGTCGAAAACGGTGAGATCTTCGTCTTCGTGTATTTCATATATGTTGCGCGTTTCGTTCCAACGTGCCAGAGGAATGTTTCCTGCTTTCTGGACACCACGATTCGATATCAAAGTCATGGTGGGAACGCTAGCTTTTCTACCGTGAGACCAGTACGAAAATTCGTTTATCTGAATCGTGCCATCGAGGAGAAACTTGTAGTACGGATGATAAGGATGCAACATGTACAGTTTGTTACCTTCGACGAACGTGGAGATTCTCTGTTGATTGGGTACGCTGTTGATTTCGATGGCTTGCAGAGAATGCAGTTTAGCGAATTTAGTGTCGACGCTAACGAGGTTGCTGTGAAGCTGACCCAGTGTGTTTTGTACGGGCAACAAATGTTCGACTATGGTATCCGTTACGGTAGAACATGACGGTTTGATTTTCACTTCCTCGTTCAACTGCTTGTAGTTTTCGTTGAGTTCTTGCAACTTGGCACCGAAAGAGGCCAGCGTCGATTCCTGCGCGGATTCCAGCACTCCAACTTGATCTCTGATGTTGACGACAATGTTCTGAAGGTTCTCGACTTGATTCAATTTTGAGCTCTTCTCGGTAAGATCGTTCACGATGCTTCGCATCTCTGTAAACTGCGTGTGAAGGTCGGCGACGCTCTGCGAAGTGGGCAGCGTCGACACCAGCGAACTAATTTCGTCTCGAATCTGTTCCACGTTCGCCGTTTCCGTTTCTAGTCGTTTCAGCATTCGAGATATGTTTCTTTTCAAAGCGTGCAATTCTTTGGAGGTGGGGAGATTGGCCACTTTACTCTCGAGATCGCTCAATGAACTTTTGATGTCGCTCGAATCGGATAGTGCCGTCACCGCCGTTTTTAATTTTTCCAAATCTTCGCTCGAAGGCACGCTCGTCCGTAACGATTCCAAGTCACCCTGTATGTTGTCGAGTACGTGATGAAAATGAGCGAGATTCGTTTCGACGTTCAAATTTTCTAAATATTCGATCTTCTGCTGAACCGTGCTCAACGTGTCTTGAATGCTCGTCAACGCTCTCGCTTCAGCGTGAATATTTTTAATTTCTTCGTTGATCAATTCCAAGGACGCCTGAAGCGTAGCGATGGTGGTTTGAATGTGTTCGAAATCTCGATAGGCCTCCAATTGAATTTTTATGTTCGCGACGCTTTTACCGATGACCTGCAGTTCGTCCGACGATGGTAGGTTCGTCATTGTATCTTCCAAAGTCTGCAACTTGGATTTAATTTCTTCCAACGTGCTGGTGAATTCTTCTTGTAATTTGGAAACAACGACATGCAAGCGTTCTACATCAATATCGTTCACGACGGTTTGAAGTTCTGAGAAATTCTTTTCTATTGCGGAAGTTCGTTCTTCGATTTCGAGTTTCAATTTTTCCAAATCTTCATTTTTCGATTGAAATTGCTGTAATTTGGCCAAATCATTTTGAAGCGAATCCACGCTCAACTGTATATTTTGAACGCTGTCGTAAGAAGGTACGTCGACATAATTTTTTATGAGCGTTTTCAGTTCGGAATCGATTTTCAGAATGGGGTCGAGACATTGCGTTTGGAGCGTAGCGATTTCCGACTCTAAACTTTTGTTTAAGGTTTCCTGCAAAGCGATCAAATCGGTCCTCAACTTCTTAACTCGAATGTCCAACATGAGAATCTCTTCTGCGTGGTCTACACGCTTGGTGTTGCCGAAAATGTCGTTAGGCATTTTGTTAACGGTTATTTATAATAGGATAGACGATTCGTAATTCTACAAAAAGAGGAATAAGTTTGTCGTAATCTCCGAGGAGTTCTATGTAAAAATAATCTCCTGCAGACACATCGTACGTAATGTTAGAAAGCATCTTGTCGTGCTTGATTCGAAAAATGTTCTTGCCGGTAGAAATTTTGATTTCGCCTGCGTTTTCCGGATTCACGGTGATTTGAAGTTTCCCGTCGATCGGAATTTCGTAGAAATGTAAATTGTTATTAAAAACATAAAACATCTTGCCCACATCGTCATTCAGTTTCGTCCAAATGCTGTTGAGGTGAATGATCAACAGACCGTTGAGTTTAGGTAACACGGAAGGTAAGACTTCATGATCTGGTATGGTTTCCATAATGATCTGTTTTTTGAAACCGAACAAATTCATAGGCATGCTGGTTATTTATTCTCACAACGTTGCAACGTTTAGAAAGTCGTTGATTTTGTTTCTGTATTTTCCGTCGTTGGGTTTTCTCGTCACGTCGATCGTCGCGAATCCGAAATCGTCAGCGTTCCGAAAATTGATTGATCAACAGACCGTTGAGTTTAGTTAACATGGAAGGTAGAAATTCATGATCTGCCGTGCGGTGTACAGTCTCCATTGTTTGCTTTCGGAAACCAAAATGATTCATTGTCCTTGCTAGTTATTTATTGTGTATGTGAGATAGTTAATTTTTTTTATTTTAGTTATAGTTATTTAAGTTCATTTTTTTTTCATTTGCATTGCCTACAATTTTTACTAATTTCTAAACGATAGTGTCCCCAAGGCAACGTGTGGATTCCACAAGACAAAATACATCTTTTATCGTCATGCGGATCTAATGCTACTTTCCTAACTTTGTTTGTTGTAATCACGTGGTCTACACTTTGGATTCTTTGTTCTATGCTTAGTATCGTCGATTGTGAGTAAAGGCAATCGATGTAATCGTGGAAGGTGAGTTTGTTCTCCACCGTATTTTTGCCCACACCTTTTGCTTTCTTCGTGACGCTACTCTCTGTTCTCATGGCATACATCTTCGAACGCAAACCCGCGAACTCGACAATAATATCACCGTTACATTCATCTTTCAGTTTACCTAGGACTTTTTTGTTGAGGGATGGAATTCCAAATCTGTTGGGTTGAGGGTACGCAGAAGTATCGAAATACTCAAGCATGGAAGGATTTTTTATGTCTTCGTATAGGTTAGGTGTTTGTATGAAGTAAATAAAGCTGTCGGTGTCCGTGTACAAAAGTGATATTTTATCATTGTAGAAGGGTTTCATCACGTCATAATGAAATTCGAACATGTAAAGTTTCGACAAGTCGAGAACCGTTGCGCCAACGTAAATTGGTTTTCTGAATTTCATCAATTTTATATCTAGATTGAAAAGTGCCAAATTCTCGTTGTAAATTTTTCTCGACTTGAATCTAGGATCGGCTATCCACTTCCGACATTTATTCTTATCGGAAATTAATTTCACGTCTACGTGCTTTCTAACATTCTCCATAGTCTTTCCGTACACCGCATTGTTCATTAATTTAAAAAAATCCTTGTCTAAATCGGAAGTGGCAGCTGTTCTATATTGTGTGTTAGTTTCTATGTAAGGTCTTAACCACGTGGAATGTTTAAACTTTAGTATTCTTCTAACATTTACTATCTGAACACCCTTCCCAATCAAAAACCGGAGATTCTTGTAGTGGACGACGTATCTCTGTTTAGGGTCCAATGTTAACAAAAGCTTGTCTTGAACGGAGTCGGGTGGACATGTGATTTCGGGAGTCGGAGGCAAATCCGAAAACGTGTCGTGCTGGTGGTCGGAGAATTGGAGATCTACCTCTGCGAAGAAACCACACTCGCTATCGTCGAAATGAATAATGTCTATCGAAGTGGGATCTAACCATTCGAATCCCCCGTAAGGAAGTTTCTGAACCATGGCATGTCCGTAGAGATTATTAACGTCGGCATAGAAGATGTAATTCGATGCTCGATTTGAATCGTAATCTTCTTTCATGTGTACGTTATTAGCTTTTGCATGTCTCTGTACGCATTGCACCATTCCACCTCGTATCCCTTTTTCGATGAATAGCAACATGTCAACGTCCGATATCAGTTCCAGCTTGACCTTTGTCTGGAATAACATTGCCGACCACGCTAATCCCGGTAGACTGTAGAAATACGCTGGATCTAATTTGTAAATATTCGTTGCCGTTTTCCTGAACGCTTGAAAAACATCCGCGAGTATCGTCACGTCTAATTTTAAGTATGCGTCGTGGTAGTCTCCGAGTGTCCTACATTCTAATTTCTCCCACATGAGTTGCGCGTGTTGGTATTCTTCGTCCGTGATTCCTTTCTCTCTGAGTCTGCTGTAAAATTCTCTTGGAAGTGGAAGAGCGTCGTCGTTAAATTTAGAACCATCACTAACATATTCGTAAGGATAAACCCCTTTACGTCTAACGAGTTCTACGTCTACGTTGGGAAAACTAGCTCCAGTTATTTTAAATTGATCGTCGGTGAGTTTGTTCGCTAAAGCATCCAGACTTGCAGAGAGAAATCTATACGAATCCAGGAAGCGCATCTCGATTGTATTTTTCGTTCCCGGAATCGACACTTGCTTGCTGAGACTAATGTAGCGTTCTTCATTCTCGGCCAAGACACCTATACGTTTCGGATCGTAGCCAAGATGTCTCACCAGGTGGTGAAAATCATATCCGCTTCCGTTGTGAAAGAATATGGGGATGAATTTAGGTTTCTGGATTTTAAGATTGCACGTGTTGCAAATTCCACCTATGTAGTTTCCGCTGAAATGATCGTGGTGGAATATTTTTTTGTTCTCATCAGTGAAACTTTGATCACATACCGGACACACCTCAGTGGAATTGTAATTTTGAAGTTCATTTTCAGTTAAAGGTGCCATCGGTTTTGATGTAAGCAGTACGCTACCAATTACCTCAACCTCCTCCACCATTTTTTCCAGGAAGTGTTCGATTACATTTGGCCCGCGGTATATATATGCTTCATTTATTTTATCACGTCGCACAACAACATAGCCGAAACTATTAGGTTGATGAAGCTGGTACGGCGTTGTGGAGGAAATTTCAGGATCCGGTTCGCAGTAGGAGAGTGGTTTGAGAAACGCCTCGAAATCTGCGACGATGATTGCAGGATGTTCCAACAATGCCTTGTGCATTTTGAATTCTTCGACTTCGTTCGTTTCGGGCATCAACATTCTAGCCGGTCTGTTGTCGCCGCAATAATTTTTATGTTCGGCAAGTTTCTCGATAGCAATTTGACGTCCGGTGTAATTTTGATAATCGAGTTGTTTTCGATCGTCGAACGAGGTTAGGCATCTCGGGCAAACTTCGATGTTGTTTGCATACTTGGTAGTTTGACTTCTGACCAAACGTGATAGAGAACGAATTAGCGTGTAGTGATGAACATCCTCGTTTGAAATGAGAAGGAGATTAATCACACGAGCATCGTCATCGTCGATATCGCTTATCCTGACGGGATGCACGAGATATTTATCTGACGTGAAGGAATATACATTAATAGCGATACGTTTTCCTGCACGATTTTCGAACTTTGTTATATCCGACAATGTCACCGGGTATTCGATACCAGACATTACACTTTCAAAGTCGGTCTCATATTGCTTGTAATTAGAAACCTGTTCTGGATTATTTGACCAATGAATCCGGTGCAGTGCAGCCAACACACACCAGAGGAAACACTTGTTATCGCTGTTCTGTATATTTAACACAGCCCTCTTGTGTTGAATGTTCGGTGGAAGAGGAACGTAGCTGGAAGCGCGAAGAGGTGAGAATCGGTTCACGTAAACGGTTAACGTGTGAGGACTTCCACACAGAGACCATCCCGACCCTTTAGCCTCGAAATCGTCATGTTTCTTAACCAGCTCGTTGGTAACTTTATAATAGAAGTTGTCCAAATTTTCGACGTCAGCAAAATAAAGAGTCTGGTTTTTTGTACGATGATAAAAAATACTCGTTGTGCCATCAACTTTCTCGTATTCAGAAAACAGAACAACGTATACTTTTATAGAGTTGTTTTCAAGTTTATCTTTTAAAATATTTAGTACAGATGTTTTCGTTTCATCCAAGAAACTAAGGATGTCACGACCTGGTTCTGACTTAATTGAAAAATCCTGGAGTTGGTCGTTAAATGCAGATCTAATTGGTTTGCATTTATTAGATAATTTAATTTGCTTGGAAGTGGAAGCTTCCGTTTCTGAATTATCGATTTTCCTTTTCGATGTTCCTTGTTCGGTCGATGGTTTGCAAATTTTGAGATGTTTACTTAAATTTGTAATGCTGATCATCTTTCCGCATCGAGCACAGGGCTTAGAAGGTAACGAACGATTAATTCTCGAACCTGTTTTGCTACATCTTGCCCTGTGTGCCGATAAATTGTTCCTTAAGATTGGCTTCCCACAAGTAACACATTCAATTTTATCATTTTTACGATTGAAACTGGTGGTGGATGCCATTGCTTTCTCCAAAATCACAGAAATCAAAAAGTCTAGTATATAGCGACACAATTTTCATGTATGTTATTTTATATAAAATTTCTTGGAGTGATTACAAAACTCAAAAATTCAATCTACTGTAAATAGAATTTCAGGTATGTTATTTATATAGAATTTCTTGTGTGCGAATACAAAAACTCAAGAATTCAATCTATTGTAAATACAATTTTCAGGTATGTTATTTTATATAGAATTTCTTGGGGTAATTACAAAACTCAAAAAATGAATCTACTGTGAATATAATTTTCAGGTATGTTATTTTATATAGAATTTTCTCGGGGGCGAATACAAAACTCAACGTTTCAGCTACTAGGACCTCATTACCATGAGCCTAATCCTAGTAAGTCACATACACACCTGTTCTTCGTATCGCATAAGCTAGTAAGTCAGATGACATATTGGGAGAATCACATTTCCCCCAATGATCCCACCACAACAAACGTCGCACATGCTAGAAGCGTCACATTAAGCTTCAGGTGTGCATTGTGGTAATCACCGAAAGTTCGGCAACCCAACTCGACCCACATAGACTGAGCATGCTTGTACTCCTCGTCGGTAATACCTGAACCTCTCAACTGGCTGTAAAACTTATCCTGGGGAGGCAGCAACTCTTCTTCGAACTTGGAAGGGTCTGTGACGTATTCGTAGGGGTAGACCCCTTTACGTCTGATGAGTGCGACATCTAAGTTTGGGAAACTTGATGTAGTAATAGCTAGTTGGGCGTCTCTGAGCTTCCCAGCAAGAGCCTCGATGCTTGCCTGGAGGAACCTCAGAGAGTCGAGGAACCGAAGCTCGATGCTGTTGCTTGAGTTGGGGATCGGCACCCACTTGCTGATGCTAATATAACGCTCCTCGTTCTGCGCCAGGACATTGATTCTCGCATTGTCGTACCCTAGATGTATAACCAAGTGATGGAAATCATATCCCGAGCCATTGTGAAAAAAGACCGGTATTTCATCAGACGGTTTCTTATACTTGCAGCATAGCACAGCATAGAATTTAGTGGAGTATGTAGCCAATGCATCGTTGAGGATGGATATTATCTTAGCTCGCTCGCTCTCCAGAAAACTACGCACATCGCAGAAGCTGTCTGATGTTATGTTAAAGTCTTCTAATAAATGCTCAAACGCAATTCGGTCTGCTTTCTTCGTCAGCTTGACGCATTTGGTAGGTGGCGATGCATCGAGGGAGGTTACTTCTACCTTTCGCTTGGAAGGTTGCGGTAGTGATGTTCCAGTGCTCTTGCAAGTAAGCTGGTGTCGCTTGAAGTAGTCAATAGAAAAATTGTTTCCAGACTTAGAGCACAGTTTGGTCGCACATATTCGCTTTCCCGGCACACAAGTACGACAGTGCCTTTTGAAAATTTTTACTTGACACAGTAATTTGGCACGTAGGGCAATTTTTTTCAGAACGCATAATGCAGAGATTTTTTGGGGGTATGTTATTTAATACCAAATGCTGTGCAATGCAAAATATAATTGCTCACTTTTTTTTAACTATTTTCTATGACCTTACTTTGGGTTTTTTTTTTTTCGCCAAATTATATGCTTCTAGTCTCCTATACAATACAATATACGTACAATATATTGTCAACGGTATTATATTTGAGCGGGCCGCTTGTCGCCTAAACACTACAGCTCACAGGTCGGGAAAATCTGACATGAAAGCAGATAATACGTTTATGGCTTATTTATATATAATTTTCACGGGGCGTACAATATTGTCAACGGTATTATATTTGAGCACGTCGCTTGTCACCTAAACACTACAGCTCACAGGTCGGGAAAATCTGACATGAAAGCAGATAATACGCTTATGGTTTATTTATATATAATTTTCACGGGGCGTACAATATTGTCAACGGTATTATATTTGAGCGCGTCGCTTGTCGCCTAAACACTACAGCTCACAGGTCGGGAAAATCTGACATGAAAGCAGATAATACGCTTATGGCTTATTTATATATAATTTTCACGGGGCGTACAATATTGTCAACGGTATTATATTTGAGCACGTCGCTTGTCGCCTAAACACTACAGCTCACAGGTCGGGAAAATCTGACATGAAAGCAGATAATACGCTTATGGTTTATTTATATATAATTTTCACGGGGCGTACAATATTGTCAACGGTATTATATTTGAGCGCGTCGCTTGTCGCCTAAACATTATAGCTCACAGGTCGGGAAAATCTGACATGAAAGCAGATAATACGCTTATGGCTTATTTATATATAATTTTCACGGGGCGTACAATATTGTCAACGGTATTATATTTGAGTGCGTCGCTTGTCGCCTAAACACTACAGCTCACAGGTCGGGAAAATCTGACATGAAAGCAGATAATACGCTTATGGCTTATTTATATATAATTTTCACGGGGCGTACAATATTGTCAACGGTATTATATTTGTGTGCGTCGCTTGTCGCCTAAACACTACAGCTCACAGGTCGGGAAAATCTGACATGAAAGCAGATAATACGCTTATGGCTTATTTATATATAATTTTCACGGGGCGTACAATATTGTCAACGGTATTATATTTGAGTGCGTCGCTTGTCGCCTAAACACTACAGCTCACAGGTCGGGAAAATCTGACATGAAAGCAGATAATACGCTTATGGCTTATTTATATATAATTTTCACGGGGCGTACAATATTGTCAACGGTATTATATTTGTGTGCGTCGCTTGTCGCCTAAACACTACAGCTCACAGGTCGGGAAAATCTGACATGAAAGCAGATAATACGCTTATGGCTTATTTATATATAATTTTCACGGGGCGTACAATATTGTTAAGAGCATTAGTTTTTGTAGAGCTCTCTTTTCCATCTTTCCTCTATACAGTAAAGCTGTAGAAAACGCAATTAGCTAACCTAGCATACAACATACCTTCCTAATTAATATGGATATTGTCACACATTCCTCTTATTTTATACTGTTGTAAATAGAAAAAATTATGTACGGTAAATGTTTTGTACATTATAGGAAAAAATGCAAAATATCCTCCAATTTTAATTCGAATCGAGTCGAATTTTTACATATTTCCACGCCACCACATGTTGCCCTATTTGCTTCTTTTACTTGCCTTGCTTAATTAACTCTCGCTAATTAGCATTTTTTTGGAAGAAGTCAACTAGAACAACATATGGCGGTATGAGAAATATGCAAATTAAAGAACATTTTAGCAATATATGGGCCCTAGCAACTAGCTTCGGCGACTAAGAGTACTCATTTAAACATCTTCAGCTAATCGTATTACTAAGCAAGGACGTTTAAAATTTTTGGGTGTTGAAAAAGTTTGACCCTACTTTTTTATTTCTATTGTTTGCTAATAGATGGCGCTAATAGTACCCCCTCCCCTCCCCTCTCCCCTCTTCTCCTCTGCTGTATGACAAATAGCACAAACATAAAAATCAAGATTTTGGAGAGCAAAACATAAAATTTGCATGCATCTGATGTCGAACCAGGAACTTTTATCTTTCGGGGAGTCAACATTATTTTTTTACTCAGTCGTCATATAACATAAACACACGCAAATATTCACATGTGCTTTTTATTATTTTGTGTTCGGTAAGTACAAGTATATTCTTACATAAATTATTGTTTAATTTAATAAATTGTAAACTCGAAGCCTGCTAAACTAACACTCCTTCTGTTTATTGAAAGCGAATGTTGCGTGCATGCGGAAATAACACAGAAAAAAAAGCGGATGGAAGCAATTTAAAATCACTGGGGCAAGGTCAGTATTACGAGAGCGTAAAAACATGTGCTTCATTCAACTTCGAAAAATAAGAATGAATGTGTGCATACAGAACACATATGCTTTCTTTTCACAGTTGTAAAATCATATAAAATTGTACATGAAGTAAGTTACGGGAAGGCTCTCTCTTTTATGTCTGTGTATATGTTGTACAATTAGGTACAAGTATTGTACAATTAGGTACAAATTGTTGTACAATTATTTTCCCCAGTTGTCCAGTTGGAGTTGGGGGGGGGGCATAACACTGGTATTATTTGTAATCACAGTGCTTACTCATGTATTTTGTTTAATATTTTATTTCAAATTCACTGTCAGAAACTAGTGTTGTTAGTTTCTGCATGTAGGTTTATTTACTCTGTTGGTTGTCACTGTCAAGTTTTTAGTATTCGTACAGCATAAAAAGCTATAACCCCCCTCTCAAAATATATACATTGTATACGCCAAGATGCCCAATAGCCTGGCAACACATCATGAAAAAACATGCCAAGAAGACCCAGTGGGTTTATAAGTCAGTGCTGCCAATTCCTATTTGTAGGTTAGCTTAGCTAGTGAAAGATCATATAGTAGAATTTTTGTAGAGTGGGTGTTTGCGAGTTCCACGATGCCTTGCCCGAGGATACCCTATGCAGTGTCATCCTGATTGCAGAGAAGTCCTTCGCCTACGACGTGAAGAACGAGAGGGTCACAGAGCAGTTTTAAAATTCATAAAAAATTGCCACATACTAAAAATCAACATCCAACACATTTTAGGTTATATAAAATTTGTGAAAACCTTATAATACTGAAATATTAAAACAAACAGTGTCCCTTGTAGGTTAGTTCGGTGCGTAAATAAAAAAATGATAGGTTAAGTTATATCACTTAGGATCGTAAAAAAAATTAAAAAATCGTAAAAAAAAAATAGGTTAAGTTGTATCACGTAAGATCGTGATATACCTACCAAGTATAAATAGAAAAAATGAGTGCAGTGAAAATTTGTACTAAAACATCGCTAAACGCTATAACATCGACAAAAAATTGTCAAAATATGTCAAAAACTTATATTCGATTGATAAAAAAAAAATACCTACAAAATATGATCCTCAAATGATGACGTTCAAACAGTGCATAAATAAAAAAATGATAGGTTAAGTTATATCACTTAGGATCGTAAAAAAATTAAATAATCGTAAAAAAAGGATAGGTTAAGTTGTATCACGTAAGATCATAATATACCTACCAAGTACGAGTGGGGGAAAAATGAGTATAGTGAAAATTGTACTAAAAACATTGCTAAACGCTAAAACATCGACAAAAAATTGTCAAAATATGTCAAAAAGTGATATTCAATTGATAAAAAAAGAGGATACCTACCAAGTACGAGTGGGGGAAAAATGAGTATAGTGAAAATTGTACTAAAAACATCGCTAAACGCTATAACATCGACAAAAAATTGTCAAAATATGTCAAAAAGTGATATTCAATTGGTAAAAAAAGGGGATACCTACTAAGTACTACTTTGAAACAATCAATATACACTACTCATATTATGACATTTTTAGTGGATTTTATAGCGTTCGATGACGTTCCAGTACAAATTTCACCGTAACTCGGTTTTTCCTACCTCAACCTTTGTAGATATGCTACGATCTTACATGATATAACTTTACTTATTCACTTTTTACGACCCTTTAAGGGCTAAGTTAACCTACAAGGGTTGTTTTTGTCTACGTATTTTTTTTTCTTATGAACTTTTACGATCTTAAGTGATATAACTTAACCTTATCGCTTTCATTCACGAGTTAGAAAACATTACATACTTGGACCTAATTTTGTAGTAGGTGAAACGGTAGGAGCTGGAAACACCCTTTGACCAACTTCTGATTTTACGACTTTTACGGGCTGGGCCTCCCCCATGGCGCAGTGGTAGCGTCATTGCCTTGTAATCGAGGAGTCCCGGGTTCGATACCCGGTGGAGGCACAAGTGGTTCGGATCCCACTTTAAATTGTAGGTCCAGTCCCGATTAGCCTTACTGTGCATAAAGTGGACTTAAAACAGCAACTCGACTTTTACGGGCTAAACCAACCTAAACGGAGGAAAAAAATGCACGGGCAATACTTTTGAAGATATTTTTTGACCTTTTGCAAATTGTCACCATGTTTCTTCTTACTCTTAACGCGCCTTTTGACCTACTTTATTTACGAATTTTACGTTCTAAGCTAACCTCTAACATCACATCACACATCCTCAGTGTAAAATGATCAAAGGCCAAAAACTCTTAAAATGCGTGTTAAAGACTTGTTTATTTGTTTAGACAATTACTGGCCACCAAATATTTTTTTTTATTTCTGTTGTACTATCATTTATGCGATAAATTAACCTAGATGCTAATTTTTGACTAAAAGTTTTAGCGTCCGAGATCAGGTCGAAATTATGAAGGGACGCAAAAGCGAATATCCTTTCGAAAATTGCGACCAAAACACCCCTTCTCCATTGAAATTAGGTCCCACAAAATTGTTGTCCTATCTCCCAAATTTTCGAAATTTTATTATTTTTTATAATTTCAAATTTTTGACAAATGTTATTGTAATTTTTTATGATTTCTAAAAAAATGGTGATACTTATTCTTAATTTTGACCTTAAAACTGTTCCGGGACTCTCTCGTAATTGACGTCTTGGACGAACGACTTCTCCGCAACAAGGACCACGCTGCACACGGTGTCGTCCGGCATTGGTGGTGTCGTCCACCACGTGTTTTATTTTCGACGTGTTGATGACGAACGTGGGTCTGTGCGCTTAGAATTCGCTTGGGGTGTAGTACACGTCCACGTTTACCTAGGTCACTCTTTTGTAAGCGGAGTAAACTTCGTATAACTTGGGAAAATCATCTTGTGCTGTGTCGAGGTTGTATTTTTCGCGAGGGGAAACTTTGTTCCTGCCGTTCTTGAGGTATGTGTTCTTGATCTTACAATTGCAGAATTTGCTGCAATCTTTTTGCTGTCGTTGTCTCTCCCGGTCTGAAAAAGCACGAGGACGAAATCTGGCATGTCGAACTTTATGTTGTTGAACTGCTTCGTGTTTCGTCGAATTAGTAATGGTTGCCCGAAGAGAGTTCCTGATCGCACTGGTTACTGTAAATATGAACGGGTTCCTGCGGATTTTTCAAGATTTCCGGTTTGTACTTGAGGGCGTGGTTGGTTTCGTTTTCCACCACTGGAATTCTCAGCTCCATGTTTCGGATGATGCATTTTGCTGCTTCGGGCAGTGTTTGGAAGCAGTGTGATCCCGTCCGGACCCAAGTTACTGTCAAAATGTTGCAGTCGTTCGAAGATCTGCGAAAAGTTATTCTTAACCTCCTTTAAACATGAGTTTCTTGTAGTCCGAAAGAAACTCGGAAGTAGAGGCAAGGGAAACAGTACCGTGTTACATTTCGTGGATATTTTCGTTCCCGCTACGAAACCTCCCGGTAGTAAGCGACATCCGTTTTCGAAAGTTCCAACTTTCCCACTTCTGTGGAAATGATTCCTGGATAATCGATTCGATCGATGATAGTTCCGTGTCTTCTGATTTCGATCTGCGAGAACAGGTAGGGTACGAAGATGTCCACGAGTTTCGAATTTCCGTTGGTCTGGAATGCATCTCCGCTTTCCTCCTTCGCCAAGTCGAATTGAACGTACACGACTGATACGTGAGGATGAAGGAATCCGTCCCCTACGTCCACGTCGAACTCGATTTCCCGGTTCGGATCGTTGAGATTGACTAACGTGCGACGGTTGGGAGGGAAATATTGCAAATTCGTAACTTTCGATTTGTTCCATGATGGTTATTTATTATATGTTGATTTCAACGATGGACGTTGACGTTGCTCCTGCGAAATCCACAACTTCTCATTTGTTGTTTTTTACCACCAATTCAATCTGGTCGATTCGATTGCGACATACCGGAAAATAGATCGTCGACAAGGGCGTGAAGATAATCGTTTCGATGAATTCCGAATTCGGTTTGAAGGTTGCTATGATTCGCGTTTGCTTGTAACTGCCAATTTTGTCTGCTTTTCTGATAATTCCTTTCGACAAGTTGCAGTGAATGTTTAGTCTCGATGGCCTGCAATTTTGGAATTCTTGCACCAAAATGCTTGCTTCCACGTTCGAGTTTTGTGTTGTTCTCGATACCCAAACTTCTCCGATCGTACGCAGGTTCACGGTTTCCATTGCGGACACCAACTCGACTCTGTGGGTCACGTAATTTTGAGAGAGGAGCACTCCTATCGGTAATTATAACTTGCAAGGTGGACAAATTAAACTGTCCCGGCATGATGCTGATTTTTTCGTTTCCGACCTTGATGCTGGTGTTGTGTTCGGTCCCGTTTGGAATCAGGTACATGTTGTAGAATGCACGAAGGAATATGGATGTAGGATAGATTATATCATCGTGCAACGTAAGTTTCAAGACTGAAGTTTCGCTTGTGAGATGGAACACCCCCACGATGATGTTTCAGGTTCCACGGTGCTTTCTGGAAATCTCGAATCGATGGGTTATTTTTCCGAGACGTGAATGAGAGCATGGAAACGCAAAGGTGACCGCAGTTCACCTTAGGAAACCTTGGATTCTCTCGTCGTTGTAGTAGATGTTGGAAGCTTTGAGATATTTTACTAAACCCGGCGGTGGAACACCTCGATGAATCGAAAACGAAAGAGTTGTTGTTAGAAGTTTAGAGATAACATTTCTAATGCGTGCCCGGATTTTCGTAAAAGTCCAAGTTGACGACTCCACACTCTTTTTTTCTTACGGCGGAGGGTTAAGAAACTGACATGAAAACTCTGCTGAAGTGTTTGAATCCCAACGGTTCGATCAGAGATTCAATGTCGAGGTTACAGAGCGGTTCTCCTTTTCTTAAAACTTGCTCAAGACACCTTTACCTTTATTCTCCATTTCCATGGTGCCACGTTTCTGTTCTTCCAATCCCGCCTTGTTCTTTTTCGAGTCGATTACGGATTTTGCTATGGCTGCACTAACATCTGCAAAACTTCCAACAGCACCCAAAGCCGCTAAAATTGCTGGAATGCTGAATTTGAAACCTCTCGTTTGTGCCGTTTTCCACGAACGCTGCAATCTTTTCAATTGTGGGGTGCTGAATACAAATTTCATTCCGTGACGTTTGGAAGAGCAAGAACGTTTCTTTTCTCGTTGTTTCTTGGTGAGTAATCCGTCGAGGGCACCCAGATTTTTGAGATTCGAGTACGGTACTTGATAAATGACACCCCTGGACTTCATGATGATGCTGTTATTAGTATATATTCTGTTTTTCTCTCACTCGTTTCACGTTATAATGTTTTTTCATTTATTTTTTTGACAATCGGTTACTTATATATATATATATATATATATATATATATATATATATATATATATATAACTCTCTTACCTTCTTAAACTCGAAGTTTCATGGCTGAAGCAACACAGGCCTTTCATTTGTTCCTATCCGGGGCAAGATCTATATATTCTTTTCCATCCCTACCGAGTTCCCTTACGTCTATCTCAAAGTTGTCACTCCATCTTCGTCTTGGCCTTCCTACAGGTCTCTAACCATCAGGTTTCCCAACAAAGATCCTGTAAACTCCTCTTTCATCTCCCATTCGTGCCACATGGCATGCCCACCTACGTCTTCTTGATCTAATTATTCTAATAATATTGGGGCATGAATACAAATTACGTAGTTCTAAATTATGTAACCTTCTCCACTCACCTGTCTCCTCATCCATTTTAGGTCCAAAGATTTTCCTAAGGATCTTATTTTTAAATACTCTCAATTTATGTTCCTCTTTCAATGTAAGGGACCAAGTTTCACACCCATATAATACTACATGCAAAATTACTGTTTTGTATATTATAACTTTAAGTTTCTTAGATATTAAACCAAATGACAAACGTTTATGAAGAGAGACGAAACATGCTTTCCTGAACTTTTTATTTCTTCTTTAATATAATTTTCACTTGTTAATATTTCTCTCTACTAGCTCTCTAGCCTTCTTAAACTCGAAGGTTGATGGCTGCAGCAACACAGGCTTTCCATCTGTCCCTATCTTGAGCAAGATCTATGTACTCCTTTAGATCAATACCGATTTCCTTTAGGTCCATCTATTTTTTCTTGGGAACATCAATGACCTCTTATTGCTGTTTCTTGACATGTCTTTTTACAGTGCAGAGTTGTCAGCTCTACGCCTAACTGTCAATATGGATGGAGGACCGCACCTGTCGTTTGTCAGCGGATCCCTCGGATCTATCTGGGAGGATCACATTGTAGTCCACCAACCTAGTATTTGAATTTGCAAACTGGTTCGAACAAGTTGTAATCAATAATTAGATCTTGATTATTACCCAACACTTGGTTTCGGTCTGTAAGCATATATTTAGTTTTCTCTTTGTTAACTTCCAAATCTATCTCCTTAGCAATTTTGAAAAATATTTTAGCATTATTCTTTATTGTATTTATATCATCCCCTAATAAGTCTTCATCATCTGCATATGCTAACAACTGAGTCACACCATTTAATTTTAGTCCTTCGTTAGTTTCTCTTACATTCCATCAGCATATTCTAAGGCAAAATTAAAGATCAATGGAGATAATGCATATCCTTGTTTTAACCCATCATGAATTGTAAATTTGTCAGACAAATGAATACCCACACGAATTTTATTTCTGTTTCACTGGTGAATACCTTTATCATACTAAAAAGCTTCTTAGGAATTTCAAACCCTACTAATATATTATATAATTTTTCTCTCTTGACTGAAACGTAAGCTTTTTTGAAATCAATGAATAGCTGATGGACATTTTGATTATACTATCACTTTTTTAAATGTCTGTCTAATGTGAAAATATTTGATCTGTAGTTGATCTGTAACCTTTAAATCCACATTGATATTCACCTATAACTTCATTAGCATATGGGGTTAGTCATGTTAAAAGAATGTTAGATAATATTTTATACGTTGTTGAAAGTAGAGAAATTCCATGGTAATTATTGTAGTTCCTTTCATTACTTTTTTAAAAACAGGGACAATTATGGATTCTTTCCACTTTGGGGAATTTCTTTTTATTCCATGTTAAACAAATTAATTTATGAATTTGACATATTAACGCATTCCCACCATATTTAATTAACTCCTGCAGCTTGAAACATGACGTCGATATCTTGAAACTTTTCGTGCCGCATATTTTCCGAAGGTTGTCCACGAGAACCATCTTCCACGGTGCACGAAATTCAGACTTTATTTTCATCAAGCCGATGTTCCCGTCACCTCCATCGAACTTAATCGTAAATATGTTATGCAGAAATTCTATAGGAAATTAATTTCTGTGAAGCTGCGTCATTTTTTTACGGGTGTTATTTATAGACACCATCCCAATTTTCGTTTCGTGTTCATGGCGATGGTCGTGCCCAAAGCTGCAACCCGATCTCCCAGAGAAGCGTCCCTGCTCATGAATCTCCCAAAGCCTGCTAGATTTCTTTGTGTGTTGTAGCGATGTCCTGATCTTTGCATGCGGCGTCCAACGGATTCACTCCCTGTCTCCTTTTTCCAACCTTTGCTCGAGTTTGGTACCCGGTCCGCAGTACTGGTAACCAGGGATCTGCATTTCGAACGGTAATTTGTTTATTATGTTCACAAGTCCCTTTCCTTCTGACACGTTTCAAAATTTTGGTGGATTTGTGTTGATTATTTTGATCAGGTATCCTATTCCCTTACTGTCGTTCACAATGAAGTTGGAGAGTTTGGTGCTGATCATGTCCACGATTCCTAGTTTCTCCTTGTAAAAATTAAGGTTACCTGCATTTTCTTTGCTTGCTATCACAAATAAACGATCCACGAGTTTCCTAACGTCGTCAACCCATACGAATCCCTTCGGTAACGTGTTTTAGCGTTTGATGCCGCTTCCAAATCTTATATCGTTTCAAATAAGTTTCATGAGATTCCTGTATTTTTCTCCGCTGCTGGATTTCACACGATTCTGAATGGCGTCGTTGTCTTGGTACAGAGCATCCGACAATATTAAAATGTCCGTGTAACTTTGATAATCTTCGTCTGTCAAATATTTCGGATAATTTCTTCGTGATGAATTCCCAAAGTCCAACGGTACCTAGGTACCTGGAACAACTTCTTTTTAGAATAAGTCAATTTTTACGTTGTCTCCTTCGAACGTGACTTTCGATTTTCCAATTTTCCAAATCACTCTTTCGTTAGTTTCCATGTTCGGGTACAATCCGAAAACCTCGTCCTTGTCGACTTTGCCGAAACTCAGGTAAGCTCTTTCCAATGGACCCAAGTCGATCTTATCCGAAGAAGATGAAGTGCTTCCTATGGTTTGACGTTTCGACGGTTTCCTGACTTCGAGCAGAGTGTGAATGCTAGAGAGAGGCGTTGGAGGATAATCTTGAAATACCGATCTGCAAGAGGTACGAGTTCCGTGGTGAGATCCTTTTTCTGTTCCGTGACATTTCTAATCTCCTTACCGAGACCGCTTATTGCGTCGATGATCTGTTCCAAAAAGAAGAGAAGAATTTCGAAAATTCGTTGTAGTATTAATCTCTTGGTACGTAGTCATCGTAGACATGTTTGTGATTAGTGTGATCTTGGCGAAACAAACTAATGAAATTAGCTTTTTTGCGTAGTAACTGCATTGTAATTTTGGAAAGAGTTTGAGCTAGTTAAAGCAATCTATTCTCCTGTGACGACCTTGAGTGAAAAAGTTGCGAATTTCATTTTTGTTTTCTAAAATTACGTCGTCAAAAAACACAACAGACTTTTCGTGACAGCTGTCGAGTGGTTTTATTTCCGATTCGAAGATAGGCATGTCCAGTCTCTCGTACAAATTCATCAGTTGCCGGTATTTCGGTTGTTCCAAACTTTTGGAGAACACGTACTGGTGTCTGTTCTTCCAGTCTAACCAAAAAGGTGCGAGAAGAAAATTGTCCACCAGTAACGTGGGTTTTCCACAATCGGAAGGACCTACGATTAAACAACGGATGTTATTTAGCAACTCGCCGTTCCTTTTCTTAGTTTGATATTTAAAATCTGGTAGACGCTTCACCACGTTCCACGTTGTCACAAAATCACTTTCACTTCGTTTGCATTGATCCAACTCTTTTCTGGAAGTCCCAGCAATTTTATCAACAGCTTGTTATCTTTCCTGCGTAATACTTTCTCGATGAGGTACGTGTCTGGGTATTTAGTTTTAGAGTTCCTCTTCGTAAAACCTTCCTTCCAAAATGTCATCGCGACTATCCTTTATTATATTTGTGTTACAGTTTCCGGGCAGAATTCGTACTACGGTGAAACGTTCCGTGCTCCAATTTTTTGCGAATTCCTTCTCGAACGTACGTTTGAATTTGCAGATCCTCACCTAATCTGCTACTTCGTATTTGACTTTCTTGGTTGTGGGACCGTACTTTAGACAATAAACCGTAGAAATTAAACACCGCTCCTCAGATTTTTTAACGTCGTCGGATTTCGTGCGTATCGTGCTGTGAACTGTGTGATTGTAATCATCAGCGATTTCCTGCAGCATGTCGACCCATTTGTGACTTCATTGAAGCGTGAACCGTTTTCACATGCGCGTTTTCAAGGATCGATATAAACGTTCTACTATGCTGGCTTTTATGTTACTGATGGTCGTATAATGATGAATGCTTTGATCTTTAACAAATTTCCGGAAGACGGAGTTGTTGAATTGTTTTCCGTTGTCCAATGAAGGAATCGGTGTCGCCTGCTACTTTCATGGAAAAGTGTTTCGAATACTTCGACTACGCATGTTCCCGTTTTGGTTCTTAAAGGTAAAGCCTATGCAAATTTTGAAAATGTATCTATGACAGTGAGGAGGTAACTGTTGCCCTTGTTGATATTATGTAAATTCTTCAAATTACCGCTGCTTATTTCGACGAGGTCACATTGCCACAAATGGTCGAAGCCTTTTGTCACCAACGATACACGTTTGTAGTTGTGATGCGCTGGTTTGTGCAACACGTTCACTCTATCCTTCCTATACTTTGAGCGAGAGATTTCGATTGAAGAGAATGATTAACGTGATTGGATGTGTTCGAAGGTGACAGTTCGCTGGTATTTTGAATAAAAAATTATCTCCAGCACGCACATCAAAACCGTAAGATCTCCATCCTTGTGTATTTCATATACAGAATCAGTTTCGTCCCAGTACGCTAAAGGGATATTTCCTGCTTTCTGAACTCCGCGCTTGCTTATTAATGTTATTGTAGGAACCGCGATTTGTTTCCCATTAGCCCATTATGAAAATTCGTGTATTTGTATGGTACCGTCGATTAAACATCTATGATATGGCTTATGCGGACTTAATACATACAACTTGATGTCCTTAACGAAAGTGGAAGTTCTTTGCTGGTTCGGTATGCTATTGATATCAACAGCTTTCAAGGAAACAATTTGGCAATTTTAGTATCAAAATTAACGAGAATATTGTGAACATGTCCGAGTATATTTACTAAGGGTAACAATTTATCGTCGATATAATCCGTAATGGATGAAAATGAGGGTTCAATTTTTATTTCAACATTCAACGGATTATAGTTTTTTTCCGTTCTTGCAACGTAGATCTGAAAGCGGATAGCGTCGATTTCTGAGAGGCAGCATTGTTTTCCAGTACACCATCCTGCTCTCTGACGCTGACGACAATTTGCTGAAGTTTTTCCAACAGATGTAATTTGGAACTTTTCGAGGTAAGATCGTTATTATGTTTCTGAGTATGGAGATCGATCACACTCTGCGAAGTTGGTAACGTTTACACCATATTGCGAAGCGAGGAAATTTTGTCCCGAATCGGTTCCGTATTAGTCACTTCCGTTTCTATCTGTTCTATTATGCGTGCAATTTTTCTTTTAAGGGCGTGAAGTTCTTGTTCGGTGGGAAGACCACTTACCGTGATTTCGAGTGATTTGATACTTTCAACGTCTCTAGATTTTGACAATGACGACACCCCTGTATTCAACTTCTGCAAATCTTTGTTCGACGGAACGCTCGTCTAAAAAGTTTCGAGATCATGCTGTATGTTGTCCAAGACATGAAGAAAATGGTTGAGATTAGATTCGACGTTCAAATTTTCCATGTAATCAAACTTTTGCTGAACCGTTGATAACGTGTCTTGGATACTCATAGTCTGATCTTGAAAGCTTTCTATGAGAGCGTGGATATTTTGGATTTCTTTGTTAGCCAACTCCAAAGGCGCCTGGAGCGTAGCGATCGTAGTTTGAATGTGTTCAATATCTTAGTACGCCTCTGAATCTTGATGGTCGCTACGCTCTTACCAATAACTTGCAATTCGTCGGAGGAAGGTAAATTTGTAATTGTGTCTTACAAAATCTGCAATTTATTCTTTATTTCTTCAAGAGTGCTACGAATTTCTTCCGTTTCAAGCTTATCTATGATGGAATCAAGTATCGATGGTGGAAAATTCATCACGTAAGTTGGAGATGGCGTTATGTAACTCTTCGATGTCGAAATGATCTTTAATGTCGCCTATCAACTTTTTAAGTTTTGACATTTTTTATCTAGGTCGGAAGGTCGCTCTTCAAGTTCAAGTTTTAATTTTCATTTGAAGCTGCTGAAATTTGACCAAGTCGTTCTGAAGGGAACCGACGCTCAACTGTATATCTTGCACGTTGTTGAACAACGGAACGTCGACATAAATGTTAGCAAAGATTTCAGTTCAGAATCTATTTTGAGAATGGGGTCCAAGCATTGAGATTGAAGACTTTCTATTTGCGACAGTAGACTGGTGTTGATTGTCTTTTGCAAAGCTACCCGATCGCTTCTTAACTTTTTAAGCCTGTGTCCAAAAATATCGTTAGGCATTATGGTTATTTTTTTTTATAATTGGATACGTGATTCTCAATTCCACGAAGAGAGGAATGAGTTTGTCGTATTCTCCCAGAATCTCGACTTCCGCGCAATCGTCTGTGGAAAGAAGATTATAATGAATGCGTGTGCGGTTACAATTACATTGTAGATTTGATCATCTTCCTGTCTGACCTAATTCTAAACGGATTAGAATACTTAATGGTGTTCCAACTATTGCTGATCGTACTCCGAAAATTAAATATATTGTACCAATACGAAACGTCGTACGTGGTGCAGCATGCATCTTATCGTGCTTGATTCGGTATATGTTCTTGCCGCTAGAAACCTTGATTGGTTTCCCGCCAATCGGAATCTTGTAAAAATTTAAGTTGTTGTTGAAGACTTAAAACGTTTTGCCAACTTCATCGTCGTATTTCGTCCAAATGCTGTTCAGGTGAATGATCAATAGACTGTTGAGTTTAGATAATATTAAAGGTAAGATATTGTTGAAACTAGTTGATGCAGTTTCCATGACGATTTGCTTACTGAAACCGAACAAGTTCATAGGCATGGTTATTTATTTCTTTTTTATGAATTTTTGTTTGATTATGGACATTCGATACATTTCTTGTCATCTTTCCAACGATAATGATCCCAAGGCAATGTATGAATCCGACACTCGAAGATGCATCTCTTGTCGTCGTGAGGATCCAGGGCTACATTCTAACTTTTTGTGCTGAAGACGTGAACCACTGTTTTAATTCTTTCTTCGGCCTCCATTATCGGTGACCATGCGTTAAGGCACTCAACACAGTCTTGAAAAGTGAGTTTGTTCTCCACCGTGTTCCTTCCAATACTCTTAGCCTTCTTGGAGACGCCACCTTCTGCTCGAATCGCGTACAGTTTTTAACGCAACCCGGGAAACTCAACATTAATATCAAAATTGCATTCATTTTTCAATTTGGCGAGAACCTTCTTGTTGTGGGCAGGAATTCCAAATCTGTTCGGTTGAGGATATGGAGATGTATCGAAATAATCGAACATGTCAGGATGTTTCAAGTCTTCGTATAAGTTCGGTGTTTGCATGTATTAAATGATGCTATTCGTGTCTGTGTACAAAAGTGAAATATTATCATTGTGAAATGGTTTCATTACATCATAATAATATTCAAACATGTGAAGTTTCGTCAAATCTAAAACAGTAGCTCCAACGTAATTAGGTTTTCTGAATTTCATTAATTTTTTTTCAAGATTTAAAAGTGCCAGATTCTTGTTGCAAATTTTTCGCGACTTTAATCTAGGATCGGCTACCTACTTTCTACATTGATATTTATCCGAAATTAATTTTATGTCTATATGCTTTCCAACATTCTCCATCACTTTTCCATAAAACGTCGTGTTCAATAATTTTAAAAAAATCTTTGTCTAAATCTGAAGTGTTTAGTGTTGGTATCGATGTATGGTCCCAACCACTCGGAGTGTTTAAAATTGAGTATTCGTTTCACATTTACTACCAGTACTCCCTTCCCAATCAAAAACCGTAGAGTTTTGTAGTGCACGACGTATCTCTCTTTAGATTCGAGAGACATCAGAAGCTTATTTTCTTTTGAATCGAGCGGACATTTGATTTCGGGTGCTGGTGGAAAATTCGAAAACATGTCGTGAAATTGTCTGGAAATTCGATGTCCACTTTGGGAAGAAACCACATTCCCTATCTTCGAAATTATGTGTATCAATTGAAGTGGGATCAACCCATTGATATCCTCCTTAGGGAAGTTCCTGTATCATAGAAAAAACATACAGATTATTTACGTCAAGATAAATAATACTGGGTGTCCCACTTAAAAGTGGTACGCCTAATATTCATTCTGGCGTTCACAAATAAATGGGTGGAATCAGATTAATGCAGTTGCCTACACTGAAATATCGCATTACTTGAAGTCACACGTAATTGTTGAGTTGCGTTCGACAGTTTAAAAGTGATTGTTTGCGGAGATTTTTGTGCAAATATTTTGCGGATAAATGGTGCAGTTTGTAATTGAACACCAGGATAGATATTGTTGAATTTTACATAAAGACAGGGTCCATTAAAGAGACTAAATAAATGTTTGTGGCGAAATACGTCGGTATGAAGCCTCCCACAACCAATGCAAAAAGATGTATAACAAATGGAGGACTACAGGATCCGTTAGTAATGTTTTGAAGAAGAAGCGTCCCACAGTGAAGACCCCGGTGGTAATGGACAGAATTCGCAGTAACATATTGAGAAGCCCCAATAAATCGATACGAAGATTATCTCAACAAGTTGGTGTATCCCGCACAACATGCCATCCTGTACTATAAGAGCTCCATTTCCGACCATTTCGTGTGACCGTAGTGCATGAAATGAAAGAACCAGACAAAGCTAAACGAGTTACTTATTGCAACTGGATGTTATCTTCGATTGCTGATGGTTACTTGTTACTTGGATCCTATGCTCTTCTTCATGGCAGATGAAGCTTGGTTTCATCTTTCTGGTTACATCAACTCACAGAATTGTAGATTTTGGTCACAGGATAACCCACACGTCGTGCATGAGGAACCTCTTCACCCAGAGAAGATAGGCGTTTGGTGTGCAGTGTCGGGAACACGCATTATCGGACCAATTTTCTTTGAAGAGACTATCAACAGCGAAAGATATATGCAGATATTTGAGTCGTTCTATGCACAGTTAACAGAAAATGAAAAAAGACACAGCGTCTTTCAACAAGATGGTGCCACTCCCCACACCTCCAACCAGAGTGACCCGTATAAGTGAAGTGTTTCCCGAAAACAAGCTTGTCAGAAAAACATTTGGCCTCCGCGATCGCCGGACTTAACATCTTGTTATTTTTTTTTCTGGGGAGCTCGAAAAAGGAAACGTGTACGCTAATAACCCTCCTACGATAGACCAACTGAAAGAGAACATCACAAACGAGATAAATAACATCTCCCCTGAAGAATTACGACGTGTTTCTTAGAACATTGTACTCCGAGCGCAGCGATGCCTGGATGCTGGTGGATGGCACTTTCAGCATTTGTTATAAACCAGACAGTTTTACAGTTTTACACAGTAAGTGTACCTAACCTAACATAAGATGTAAAAATGTAATTATATGATGACACATGTCTTGAAAGTCTGCAGTATTTACATATGAAAAACAATTCAACTAGTATGAAAAGCAGTCAGTGAGTCTTACTACTTTTAAGTGGGACACCCGATATAACTTGATGGTTTATTCGTTTAATATTGATTATTGGCAATGTGCATGTTATTGGCTTTTGCATGTCTCTGCGAACATTGAAAAATGCCACGACGTATCACACCTCTGGATAAAAAGCAGAATGTCTACGTCGGAAATAAGTTCCAACTTGATTTTTGTTTGGAACAACTTGACGGACCACGCCAAACCGGGAAAGCTGTAAAAATATGCATGATCCAACTTGTTAATATTTGCTGACGTTTCCCTGAATACCTGAAAAATATCTGCGGGTGTTGTTAAGTCTAATTTCAAGCATGCGTTGTGATAATCTCCGAGACTATTGTATTTCAATTCATTCCACATTAATTTTGCATGCTCGTATTCTTCGTTCGTAATATCTGAACACTTGAGTCGACTGTAAAAATTTGACCTTGGTGGGATAGTGTTGTCATTAAATTTAGATTCATCGGTTACATATTCGTATGAATAAATGCCTTTACGTCTAAAAATCTCTATATCAACGTTCGGAAAACTAGCTCTAGTTATTTTGAATTGTTCGTCTGAAAGTTTACTCGCTAGAGCGTCCAAGATGGCAGAAAGAAATCTGTACGAATCTAGAAACCTCATCTCTATGGTTAGTCTTGTTCCTTGAATCTTAACTTTCTTCTTACTTATAGAGATGTAGCGTTCTTAATTTTAAGCAAGAATAACTATTTTTTTGTATCATACCCAAGATTCCTAATTAAAAAACGGAAGTCGTAATTGGATCCATTACGAAACAATATTGGGACAAACATTGGTCTTTTAATTTTAAGGTTGCATGTGTTACAGAAGCCACTGATGAAACGACGGTCTGCATACGAATGTTGAAATACTTTTCGGTTCTCATCTGCAAATTTTGATCACACACTGGACATACATCAGTGTTATTATAATTTTGAAGTTCATTAGTAGATAACGGAAGCTTCGATTTCGATACATCAAGAAGCTCCCAATTTTAACAAAACCCTTCGATCATGTTTTCCAAGAAACGTTCGAGAGCATCTACTCCGCGGTATACGTAAGGCTCATCTATTCTATTCTTCATACGACAACTTCACCGAAAATATTTGCTTCATGTAATTGGTAAGTGTGGTGGAGGAAATTTCGGGATTCGGTTTGCTATAGGAGACCGGTTTCAGGAAAGCTTCGAAATCCGCGATGATGATAGCCGGATGCTCAAGCAAGGTCCTGTGCATTTTAAATTCTTCGACCTCTTTAGATTTTTTGGCATCAACATTCGCACATTCCACAATATATTTTGTGTGCCTCAAGTTTTTCAATAGAAATTTGACGTCCGGTGTATTTTCGGTAGTTGAGTTGTTTTGATCGTCCAACATGGTTAAGCATCTTGGACACACTTCGATGTGGTTTGCATGCTTGGTTGTTTGACTTCTGACCAATCTGGAAAATGAATGAATGAGGCAGTAGTGCTCGTTGGAAACGAGAAGAAGATTTATTTTGCGAGCATTGTCATCACCAATATTGCTTATCCTGACGGGATGTACGACATGCTTAATTGATGTGTAAAAACACACATTATTTACTAACCCATTGCCTTCACCGTCTCGCGCCCGAGTTTCGAATTTTGGCATATCTGATATTGTCACCGGGTATTCGATGCCAGGTATGGCATATTCAATCTCATCTACATATTGCGTGTAATGAGAAACATGTTCCGGATTATTTCATTCATCAACCGGGTACAGAGCCACTAAGATTCACCAAGAAAAGCACTTTGTATCATTATTTTGGATATTTAACAAAGCACTATAATTTTGAATGTTCGGTGGAAGAGGCACGTAGCTGGAAGCACGAAGAGGCGTCAATTTGTTTAAATGCCGATTAATGTCCAACCTAATCCTCTAAACTCGAACTCTTCGTGTTTCTTATCCAGTTCGTTAGGAAGATTAGAATAGAAATCGTCCAAATTATCAATGTCCGCCACATGAAGAACCAGGTTTTTCTTTCAATGAAAAAAAATATTCGTTGTTTGTTGGTTGGTTGATTTGGTGTTCAAAGTCCACTTTGTGCACATTAAGGCTAATCGGAACTGGACCTAGAGTTTATAGTGGGATCAGAACCACTTCGTGACTCCACCGGGAATCGAACCCGGGACTCCTTGATTACAAGGCGTTGTGCCATCGTGTTTCTCGTATTCAGAAAATATATCAACAAATACTTTAATGGAATTTTTTGTTAATTTTTTTTTTCACAATATTTATTATAGATGTTTTCGCTTCACTCAAGAAACTAGGAATGTCATAGCCTGGTTCAGACGTAAAAGAGAAATCCTTGAACTGGCCGTTAAATGCATACTAAATTGGTTTGCGTTTATGGGATAACTTAATTTGTTATGAAGTAAAAGCTTCAGTCGAAGGCTTATCAATTTTCCTTTTCGGTAGAGATCCAGTCGATAATTTGCAAGTTTTCAGATGCCTATATAGATTATGAATACTAATATTTTTCTGCATTGGGGACAGGGTTTCGAAGGAAAAAAACGATTTATTCTCGAACCCGTTTCGCTACCCTTTGCCCTATGTACTAATAAATTGTATCTTGACATAAGCTTCCCACAAGTAACGCATTCTGTTTTATCATTTTTACGAGCGAAAGCGGTGGATGACTTTTTTTAAAATACGATTTCACACAAACCAACAGTTAAGTAAAAAAAAAAACTATACGATTTTCAGGTATGTTATTTATGGGGACAACATGTAACGCCCAATCAAGTAAAAATTCAAGCTGGTCAAAATTCAATCTGGTCGAAATCACTAGAAAACACATTTAAACTTGAAATGCTTCGTTGAAAAACAAGTTAAAGGACTATGGTCGCAAATACGATAGAATCTACAGATATATTATTTACATATAATTTCCTGGGGACAACAAGTAAAATCTGAACATGTAAAAATTCAATGTGAACGAAAAAACTAGGAAACACCTTCGAAAAGACTCTTTAAATTTAAATAATTTTTCGAATGTAGCTTTGAAACAAGTTAAAAGTCTATGGTCGCAAATACAATAGAATTTATATAGAATTTCTCGAGGACAGCAAGTAAAATTCCGATTAAGTCAAAATTCAACGTGGTCGAAATAAACTAAGAAACACATCTAAACTTGAAATAATTCTTCGAATGTAGCCTTAAAGCAAGTTAAAAGACCACGGTCGAACGTACGATATAATTTTCAGGTATATTATTTATATATAATTTCTCGGAGACAGCAAGTAAAATTCCTATCACTCAAAAAATTGAATGTGTTTATACTTTGATTTTTAAAAATGCAAAATTCGCCTTGAAAATTTCAATCCAACCCTTCCCCACAATGGAAAAACCTATTGTCATTTTTTCCGAACTTTCAATCGCCACAACCATTGTTATCTTGACTCAATTTTCAAATTGCGCATTCTAACATTTACCCAAGGAGATGGCGATTCCTAAATGAAATGTTTTGTTAAAAAAAATGTCGACGTAGTGAAAAAATTTTACAGAAAATTCCAACATTCAAGTTTTGCTGATAGAAGGCTCTGTCGTTGCCTATAAAACATTTCGCAAAATTCAAAAAATTGCGAACGGATCTCGGAAACCCAACCCCTGTCAATTTCTTTTTCTCGAGGTGAAATAGTTTTTCCAAGTCCCCCTTTATCGTTGAGAAAATAAAGTTTCATAAAACTGCAAGAGAAAGGACGAAAAATCTCTCCGTTGGCGATTTCGATGATGTACAGAGCACGTGTACGAAATTTTGGGACACCTTAGTTCATGGGGTAAGGGGGTATTTGGTCGTAATTTTCGAAAGAATGTTTGCTTTTGCGTCCCTTCATAATTTAGACCAGATCTCGGACGGTAACACTTTTGGCCAAGAATTTGTTTTTTCTTTTTTTTAATTAGCATGTAGGTTAGTTTATCGCATAAAATATCGTAGATAGAAATAAAAAAAATCTTTGAAGGCCAAGGATTTTCTTAGCAAATAAAGAATTCTTTAACACGCATTTATAGAGTATTTGCCTTCTTCATTTTACACTAAGGAGGTGTGATGTGATTTTAAAGGTTAGCTTAGCACGGAAAAGGTTGTAAAAAACAAAAGGGAGGTCAAAAGGCGCGTTAAGAGTAATACGAAATATGGTAAAAATTTGCAAAAGTCAAACAATAACATAAAAAGTGTTGCCCGTGCATTTCCTCTCCATTTATTTTAGTTTAGCCCGTAAAAGGTCGTAAAATTGAAAGTACGTCAAAGGGTGCTTCCAGCTCCTACCGTTTCACCTACTACAAAAAAGGTCAATGTATGTGCATGTCTCCTATCTAGTGAAAGAAAGCGAATAGGTTAATTTATATCACGTAAAATAGTAAAAGTTAATAAAAAAAATACGTAACTAAGAACAACCCTTGTAGTTAACTTAGCTCGTAAAAGGTCGCAAAAGAGTGAGTAGGTTAAGTTATATCACGTAAGATAGTAGCATACCTACGAAGGATGAGGTAGGAGAAACCGAGTTGCGGTGAAATTGTACTGGAACGTCATCGAACGCTTTAAAATCCACAAACAAAACGTCATAATATGATACGACTGAGGTTAAATGCATATAAATAGGGGATGCCTACAAAGGATTACTTTGCAACAACTAATATATACAACTTTTGCGAATGTCTTCTCGGCGAGGAGGATGACGTTGCAAACGGAGTCATCGGGCATTGCGTCTATGATGTCCCAAACTATCTTGATGTTGGTCCGACGTTGATTACAACCTGCCTGCTCTTCGAAGTGTTGATGAATGACATGATTCTGCGAGCAATGAACTCGTTCGGCTTGTAGCACGCGTCCAATTTATCGGTGGTCACCCTCTTGTACGCCTCATACATTTTTAATTAGTAGTCGTATGCGATGTTCAGGTTGTAGTTCTCGCGTGGAAAGATCTTGTTCCTGCCGTTTTCAAGGTAGGTGTTCATGATTTTGTAATTTGTCGAACAGGCTGGAAACTTTCTCCTGCTTTTCGTCCCTCCAGGTCTGGAACAGCACCGCCGCGAGCTTGGGCATGTCGTATTGGAAGCTGTTGAACTTCGTGGTCACGTGGAATTAGAAATGATTGCCGGATGCAGGTTTCTGCACGCACTGATAACGTAAAACTTAATGGGCACACGGGGGTACTTCAGGATGTCCGACAGTAACTGTACATTGCCTATTCAGCAACCGAAAATGACGCAACAGGCAGAAAGTGATGCACATGTAGTGATGCCAACTTACCCCATGAAAATTTCAACCATACGATTTTCTACGAGCTAACCTAGTAATTTGGCAAAATTGATTCAAAGTTTAGATATAAAAACCAAGTACACGCGTATTAGAAATTCTTGCACAAAAAAATTGCATTTGTGGTAGGGACCCTGCTAGGTGTAGAGCAAGTGGCCTGCTTGGCACCTGACGTATTTCTGACGCTTTGTGAACATACATGTAAAAATAGAAGTGTTTAGGGTAGTAGCAATTTGTTGCTTGACATCTCTACTGTCCAGCTTGGTGTGTAATGTATGGGGAGGAAAAGTGGCCTCCTTGGTGCCTGGTGACTTCTGATACCCCGTTAACATACATAAATAAATAGGGGACTTCTACGTATTTGCAATTTGTCGCATGAGGTTTTACCGGCCTGCCAGCTGTAGTGTATACCGAAGTGCAAATGACCTGCTTGGTGCCTGACATATTTCTAACGCCTCGTGAACATACTTGTATAAATAGTGGGCTTTAACATATTACCAATTTGTGGCATGGGTTTTTCCGACCTGCCAGCTATATTGTATACCAGAGTGCAAGCGACCTGCTTGGTACCTGGCGACTTCTGACGCTTTGTGAGCATACATATATAAATAAGGGCTTGAACGTATTAGCAATTAGCAATTTGTCGCATTACATCTTACAGACCTTCCAGCTGTAGTGTATGCCGAAGTGCAAGTGACCTGCTTGACACCTGACGACTTCAGATATCCAGTGAACATACATATATAAATAGGGTGCTTCAGTATATTAGCAACTAGACGCTTCAAAACTTACCATCCGTGCTACCTGTGCCTGAAAATCTCTGATGCCCGTGAACATACATATATAAATAACAAGGCTTCAGCGTATTTCCAATTTTTAGCGTGACATATTATGGTCCAGTTTTCTCAATCGCGATTACGAATAAGACAATCCAAAAGCTATCTGTATATATATATAAAAATTCCCACCTCCGAAATTTTTTGTATATATATAAAGACCCTCTAAACCTATGCACCATGCGTCTTATGAAGACTTAGTAATCGTGCGAGAAAAGCGTTTCTAGCGCTAATTATATGAGGCATTATCGTAACTGCGTGCCTGGCAAGAAATTGTCGGCTACAGAACTGTCTCCCGCGTGTGGCAATCGATAAACAATCTCGTACCTTATCAAGCATCGACTCACTTGCAAGGGTACCAGAAACTCTGTGCCACAATTGTCCACCTCCACCAAGAGGCAGGCAGAAGCAACATTCCTCGATGCACCGCCATTCGCCAAACACATCAAACCAGCAGTGAAAGCAGACAAATCTGCTTTGGAGCGTTTGCTGGAGGATTTTGTCCTAATATCGGATGGCTCCGGCGAAATGTGTAACTTTCTAGAAGACAACCGTGCCATCATTATTTCCATCCTCAACGATGCACTGGCTACGCCCTCCATGAAAGTTTACGCATCTTTAGGTTGCCAGTATAAATAAACGTCCGATGAAACATACAGTTTTTGCCATAACTCGAAGGCAAAGACGAATTCATCTGGCGAATTGTGACAACCTCCCGAATATCTGCAAAAAGTTTGTTGAGGTGCTGGTAACCAAGTAGGAGGAGAGTAGTGCTAACTTAGCGTTTCAAAGTCATACTTGGTACGAGTGCTTTTTTAGCCTCTTTTTTTATCAATTGAATATCACTTTTGACATATTTTGACAATCTTTTGTCGATGTTTTAGCGCTTAGAAATGTTTTAGCAAAATTTCCCATTTTTTCCCTTTTTTTCCCACTCATATTTGGTACGAGTGCCTCTTTTTTATCAATTGAATACCACTTTTTGACATATATTGACAATTTTTGTCGATGTTTTAGCGCTTAGCGATGTTTTAGCAAAATATCCCATTTTTTCCCTTTTTTCCCACTCACACTTGGTACGAATGCCACGATCTTATGTGATATAACTTAACCTATTCTTTCTTTGTGCTAAACTACACGAGAGCCTCTACGTGCTAGTAGTGCAGGTGTCCGGGTTCACAAACCTCATTTGGGGATCAAAAAAACCTCAAAAACTCACTTTCTCTCCACGTTCCGCGCCTCATTTATTGCGCTGACGATGTTTTGCAGCGAAGAAAAGAGCACCAAAACATCAAAAACTCACTTTACTCATTTGGGGATCACCAAAAAACCTCAAAAAAAAAACTCACCTTTTCTCCACGTTCCGCGCCTTATTTATTGCGCTGATGATGTTCCACAGCGTGTTTATATATCGTGACCTTTGTAAACCTCTCTCGGGAACGATGTGTATTGGACTTTAGAGAGTTCTGCGCCCTTAAGTGAGGTTCGGTGTTGCCAACCCCCAAAGAAAAAAAATGAACAGAAAAAAAAAGCTCTGGCATCATTTTTTCTCAAGCTCCTCCTGCTCTTATGCTACCTCGTCCTTTGACGTACACACTTTTGAAATGACTTACCTATAAGTCTGCTGTCTCCTCTTACTGTAAAAGGTCCCTCAGTGTAATCTACTACGACCTTGTGCGCTCTCGGCGTAACCTGCTACGATGTTGTTTTTTTTTTAAAAAAAAACAACCCTCATGTGTGTGATCTTCTGCGGTGTGTGTGTGTGTGTGATAATCAAAATTATTATTTTTGTTAAGACCCTAACAAAATAGAATAAAAAATAATATCCCCAGCCATAGAGAGAGAGAGAGGGGGGGGGTGCGTGGTGCCCACAACACAAAGTTCTAAATGGTCATGGCTATCGAAGCCATTTGCCTCTGTAGAGAGAGTTTCACGAGTTATTATTATTTTTTTTTATTTGCGCACCGAACTAACTTACATTGAATCCCGATCGTAGTGTGTAGCGTTAATTTGATCGGAGGCGCCTTATCGACAGGATCGTCGTTCTGCAGTACCGTCGAGAGAAAATCCAAATTGTACAAACGCTTGCCGAAATGTTTTCGTATACGTGGAAGGGTGTGCTCGGACCAGTGTGGAAATTTATTTTTCGCACCGACACCGAGGTTTGAGAGCGTCTTCGTGCTCGAATTATTAGAGGGACTCGTGGTCGAAGATGCGGTGTCCGTCGTGCTGGCGATGCTCGTCATCTGAACTTCGTCGTTGGTCTCGGGACGTTAAGGCTTCTATCAAGAAAGGATTCAAAACAATTTTGTCGGGCTGGTGCAAATCCAAAACTAATCCACTAGGATGATGAATTAATTGCAAATTTGCAGCATCGACGTCGGACGACGATCTAAACCAGGCGCGGCATTTTTGGCATACTCTGTAATTGTTTGTGGTGGGTTGCAGCGAGGAAGATTCTGTGCCTACGAGTATAACTTTCAAATCCGAAGAAATGAGCGTTGTGGGGTTGTGTTGCTCAGTGTCTGCAAGAAACACATCGTATGGCAAAATACGCAGCATGAGTCCGGTACGTCGCAGCAGGAGAATTCTATGCGAATGTTGTTGCCTGGGACGAAATGGAGCAAGCGGCATGCTTCGTTCTCCTGGAGGTCTATCTGGTCGAGGATCAAGCTAAATCCTAACTTTGGGGAAACGACCGCTTTAACGGTATTGTTGCTGTTTGCCTCGAATCGCCTGGCTCCAAAACTACGATCATCTTTCATATGAAAATACGAAAAGAGCGTTCGCACGACGTCGACCCACGGCGAGGGGATCTTTACCCAGTTCACGCGCTCGATGCGCTCCCGAACGAACGCGGAATTCTTTTTGGGGGAAGTAGCATTCTTTGCTCGCGTCCAGGTTGAGAGAATCGATGTACGTGGCCCAAGACCACACTTGGTGGTGCTGCTGCTCGCTGCTGCTGCTGCCACAACCCTCAACAATCTGGTGGAAACGAAAATTATCCGGCAGGATCGTCCGTTCGAAGGTTTTGTACTGATTCGATATTCTTTTTTCCGTCCTCAGGAGGCGCAGAAATTGAGTTTTGAACGCGTCAGTTTCGGTCACGTCCTGGTACAAATCTTTCAGGACGTTTAACTTGTTTTCCAAAACAGTATAATGCAACACCAGGTAATTGATGTTGCAGTGTATGATGAAGAACGTCGGGATGATGCAGCAGAATCGATAGATCAGACCCCAGCCGAGAAAGTAATGCGTGTGGAAACGATGCTGGGTCGTCCACGTGAATTCGTTGAGAACGTGGCCGTCGCAGACGGTGTTCGGAAAAATCGTTCGCAGGTACCTGGCCGGATCCTTTCCGAAAACCTTCTCGAAAACGTGTGACGCCAAGCCAGAGCGTTGATGCAGTCGCTCTTGAAACTAGCCAACGGGGCGGACAGATCGAGCTTCCTCCCAAGATCGAATTGCGTCGCGTGCCTTTCTACGAACGCCAGGTAAGCCTTCGCCGTGGGCCACACGATGCTCGTGACGATCTGTTCCCCCGAGAAATTCTATATAAAATAACATACCTGAAATTCTATTCACAGTAAAGATTGAATTTTTTTTTTTGAGTTTTGTAATCACCCCAAGAAATTCTATATAAAATAACATACTTGAAAATTGTATTCACAGTATAGATTGAATTTTTTTTGAGTTTTGTAATCACCCCAAGAAATTCTATATAAAATAACATACTTGAAAATTGTATTCACAGTATAGATTGAATTTTTTTTGAGATTTGTAATCACCCCGAGAAATTCCATATAAAATAACATACCTGGAAATTATATTTTTTTGGTTTGTGTGATCTGAGAAAGCATAATGGAATCCACCAGTATGATCGAATGTGTTACTTGCGAAAAATTAATATCTAAAACTAATATTAGCAAGCACAGGGCAAGTTGTAGCGAAACAGGTTCGAGAATTAATCGTTCGTTACCTTCTAAGTCTTGTGCTCGTTGCGGAAAGATGATTAGCATTGCAAATTTAAGTAAACACCTCAAAATTTGCAAACCATCGACCGGACAAGCATCGAAAAGGAAAATCGATAATACAGATACGGAAGCTTCCACTTCCAAGCAAATTAAATTATCTAATGAACGCAAACCAATTAGATCTGCATTCAACGACCAACTCCAGGATTTCTCATTTAAGTCAGAACCAGGCCGTGACATCCTTAGTTTCTTGGACGAAACGAAAACATCTGAACTAAATATTTTGAAAGATAAACTTGAAAACAACTTTATAAAAGTATACGTTGTTCTGTTTTCTGAATACGAGAAAGTTGATGGCACAACGAGTATTTTTTATCATCGTACAAAAAACCAGACTCTTTATTTTGCTGACGTCGAAAATTTGGACAACTTCTATTATAAAGTTTCCCACGAGCTGGTTAAGAAACATGACGCGGGATGGTCTCTGTGTGGAAGTCCTCACACGTTAACCGTTTACGTGAACCGATTCTCGCCTCTTCGCGCTTCCAGCTACGTTCCTCTTCCACCGAACATTCAACACAAGAGGGCTGTGTTAAATATACAGAATAGCGATAACAAGTGTTTCCTTTGATGTGTGTTGGCTGCACTGCATCCTGTTCATTGGTCAAATAATCCAGAACGGGTTTCTAATTACAAGCAATACGAGTCCGAGTTTGAAAGTGTAATGTCTGACATTGAATACCCGGTGACATTGTCGGATATAACAAAGATTGAAAATCGTGCAGGAAAACGCATCGCTATTAATGTATATTCCTTCACGTCAGATAAACATGTCGTGCATCCCGTCAGGATAAGCGATGTCGACGATGACGATGCTCGTGTGATTAATCTTCTTCTAATTTCAAACGAGGATGTTCATCACTACACGCTAATTCGTTCACTATCACGTTTGGTCAAAAGTCAAACAACCAAGTATGAACATTGTATCGAAGTTTGCCCGAGATGCCTAACCACGTTCAACGATATAAAACAAGTCGATTATCGAAAATACACCGGACGGCAGATTGCTATCGAGAAACTTGTCGAACATAAAATATATTGCGGTGACAACAGACCGACTCGCATGTTGATGCAGAAATCAAAAGAGGTCGAAGAATTTAGGATGCATAAGGCATTGTTTGAACATCCCGCAATCATCATTGTTGATTTATGAGTCTTTTCTCAAACCGTTGTCGTACTGCGAACCAGACCCCGAACTTTCTTCCACAACACCGTATCAGTTGCACGAAGCCTCGAGTTTCGGATATGTTGTTGTGCGACAGGATAGGATAGATGAACCGTATGTTTACCGAGGACCAGACGTAATCAAACATTTTTTTGAAAAGATGGTTGAAGAGGTTGAGACCATTGGCAGCTTCTTACGCGAATCGAAACCAATGCTTCCATTATCCAGCGATGAACTTCAATCTCACAATAACATTGAAACGTGTCCGGTGTGCGATCAACGTTTCACCGACGAGAACCGGAAAGTATTTCACGATAATCACTTCACCGGAAACTACATCTGTGGAATCTGTAACACGTGTAATCTAAAGATCCAAAAACCTACGTTTGTCCCCATATACCTTCATAATGGCAGCGGTTACGACTTTCATCTCTTAATTCGGAATCTTGGATATGATAGACAAAAAATAAATATTCTAGCAGAGAATGAAGAAAGGTACATCAGTGTTAGCAAGCGAGTATTGATTCCGGGAACAAACGAAACTGTGGAGATGAGATTTTTAGATTCTTACAGATTTTTATCTGCCAGCCTGGACGCTCTTGCAAGCAAACTTTCGGCTGAACAATTTAGAATAACGAGAGCTAATTTTCCCAACGTAGACATAGAAATGATTAGACGTAAAGGTATTTATCCTTACGAATATGTTAGTGATAATTCTAAATTTAACGACGACACTCTTCCACCTCAAAAAGAATTTTACAGTCGACTCAGAGAGAAAGGAATCACGGACGATGAATACCAACACGCGCAACTCATGTGGGACAAATTAGGATGTAGGACACTCGGCGATTATCACGATGCCTACTTAAAACTGGACGTGACGATACTCGCGGATGTTTTTCAAGCATTCAGGAAAACGTCGGCGAATATTTACAAATTAGATCCTGCATATTTTTACGGTCTCTCGGGCTTAGCGTGGTCTGCCATGTTATTACAGACAAAAATAAAACTCGAATTGATACCGGACGTGGACATGTTATATTTTATCGAGAGGGGGATACGAGGTGGAATGGTGCAATGCGTACAGAGACATGCAAAAGCAAATAACGTTCACATGACAGAAGAATACGATGCTAACGAACAATCGAAATACATATTTTATGTGGATGCAAATAATTTATACGGACATGCTATGATACAAAAACTTCCTTACGGCGGGTTCGAATGGGTGGATACCACTTCCATTAACATTCATAATTTCAACGACTGTGAATTTGGCTTGTTTATAGAGGTGGACCTCGAATTCCCCGACCATCTACACGATTACTTCAAAGATCTACCTCCTGCACCCGAACTAAAATGTTCGCCTGATTCAAATCAACGTAAGCTTCTGTTAAGATTGGATAGGAAAGAGAGATACGTTCTCCATTACAAAAATCTTCAATTCTTAATTGAGAAGGGAGTTCAAGTATAAATGTGAGAAGAATAATGAAATTCAAACATTCCGAGTGGTTAAAACCTTACATTGAAAAAAATACGTATCATAGAACACGCGCCACGTCAGATTTAGATAAAGATTTTTTTAAACTCATGAATAATGCTGTTTACGGAAAAACAATGGAGAATGTCAGGAAGCACGTGGACGTGAGATTAGTTCCCGATTCAAATAAATGTAGAAAATTGATAGCATCGCCGACATTCAAATCACGAAATATATATGATGAAAACCTGGCCCTGTTTGTGATGGATAAAAAAATAATCAAGTTCAACAAACCAATCTACGTGGGGGCGACGGTTTTGGATTTATCTAAACTGCATATGTTTGAATTTCATTATAATGTCATGAAACCTTTCTATAATGAAAATATAACACTTTTGTACACGGACACGGACAGTTTTATTTATTCCGTACAGACATCTGACCTCTACAACAATTTGAAACAACCGAAAATGATTGATCATTTCGACACATCTTCCTTCCCTCAACCAAACAGATTTGATCTCCCTTCTCGCAATAAAAAAGTGCTTGGTAAAATGAAGGATGAATGCAACGGAGAAATCATTCTGGAGTTCGCCGGCTTACGTTCCAAAATGTATGTGGTGAAAACAGAAACCAGCATCACCAAAAAAGCCAAAGGTGTTGGTAAAAATACCGTGAAAAACAAGCTCGTGTTCGAGGATTACATCAATTGCCTCTATTCACAGTCGAGGATTCTACGTTTGGAGACAAGGATACAAAGCGTAGACCACGTGCTTACCACAAACAAAGTTAAGAAAGAAGCATTAGATTCGCATGACGATAAAAGATGTATTTTGTCTTGTGGAATCCACACGTTGCCTTGGGGGCACTATCGTTTAGAAATTAGTAAAAATTGTAGGCAATGCAAATGAAAAAAAAAAACTTTAACTGTCTCACATACACGATAAATAACTAGCAAAGGACAATGAATCTCTTTGGTTTCCGAAAGCAAACAATGGAGACCGTACACCGCACGACGACAGATCATAAATTTCTACCTTCCGTGTTAACTAAACTCAACGGTCTGTTGAACATTCACCTCAACAGCATTTGGACGAAATTGGACGAGGACGTTGGTAAAATGTTTTACGTCTTCAACAACAATTTACATTTCTACGAAATTCCGATCGACGGGAAACTTCGGATCACCGTGAATCCGGAGAACGCAGGCGAAATCAAAATTTCTACCGGCAAGAATATTTTTCGAATCAAGCACGACAAGATGCTTTCTAACATGGCGTACGATGTTTCAGCAGGAGATTATCTTTACGTTCAACTCCTTGGAGATTACGACAAACTCATTCCTCTCTTCGTAGAATTACGAATCGTCTATCCTATTATAAATAACCGTTAACCAAAAAATGCCTAACGACATTTTCGGCAACACCAAGCGTGTGGACCACGCAGAAGAGATTCTCATGTTGGATGTCCGAGTTAAAAAGTTGAGGAGCGATTTGATTGCTTTGCAGGAGACCTTAAACAAAAGTTTAGAGTCGGAGATCGCTACGCTCCAAACGCAATGTCTCGACCCCATTCTGAAAATCGATTCCGAGCTGAAGACGCTCATAAAAAATTATGTCGACGTACCTTCTTACGACAACGTTCAAAATATACAGTTGAGCGTGGATTCGCTTCAAAATGATTTGGCCAAATTACAGCAATTTCAATCGAAAAATGAAGATTTGGAAAAATTGAAACTCGAAATCGAAGAACGAACTTCCGCAATCGAAAATAATTTCTCTGAACTTCAAACCGTCGTGAACGATATAGATGCAGAACGCTTGCACGTCGTCGTTTCCAAATTACAAGAAGAATTCACCGGCACGTTGGAAGAAATTAAATCCAAGTTACAGACTTTGGAAGATACCATGACGAACCTACCTTCGTCAGACGAACTGCAGGTCATCGGTAAAAGCGTCGCGAACATAAAAATTCAATTGGAGGCGTATCAAGATTTCGAACACATTCAAACCACCATCGCTACGCTTCAGGCGTCTCTGGAGTTGATCAACGAAGAAATTAAAAATATTCACGCTGAAGCGAGAGCGTTGACGAGCATACAAGACACGTTAAGCACGGTTCAGCAGAAGATCGAATATTTAGAAAATTTGAACGTCGAATCCAATCTTGCTCATTTTCATCACGTACTGGACAACATACAGGGTGACTTGGAATCGTTACGGACGAGCGTGCCTTCGAGCGAAGATTTGGAAAAATTGAAAACGGCGGTGACGGCACTATCCGATTCGAGCGACATCAAAAGTTCGTTGAGCGATCTCGAGAGTAGGGTGGCCAATCTCCCCACCTCCAAAGAATTGCACGCTTTGAAAAGGAACATATATCGAATGCTGAAACGACTGGAAACGGAAACGGCGAACGTGGAACAGATTCGAGACGAACTTGCTTCGCTGGTGTCGACGCTGCCCACTTCGCAGAGCGTCGCCGACCTTCACACGCAGTTTACCGAGATGCGAAGCATCGTGAACGATCTTACCGAGAAGAGCTCGAAATTGAATCAAGTCGAGAACCTTCAGAACATTGTCGTCAACATCAGAGATCAAGTTGGAGTGATGGAATCCACGCAGGAATCGACGCTGGCCTCTTTCGGTGCCAAGTTGCAAGAACTAAACGAAAACTACAAGCAGTTGAACGTGGAAGTGAAAATCAAACCATCGTTTTCTACCGTAACGGATACCATAGTCGAGCATTTGCTGCCCATCGAGAATAAACTCGGACACGTTCACAGTAATCTGCTCGGCGACGACACTAAATTCGCCAAATTGTTCACCTTGCAAGCCATCGAAATCAACAGCGTACCCAATCAGCAGAGAATCTCCACGTTCGTCGAAGGTAACAAACTGTACATGTTACATCCTTATCATCCGTACTACAAGTTTCTCCTCGATGGCACGATTCAGGTGAACGAATTTTCGTACTGGTCTCACGGCAAAAAAGCTAGCGTTCCCACCATGACCTTGATATCGAATCGTGGTGTCCAGAAAGCAGGAAACATTCCTCTGGCACGTTGGAACGAAACGCCCAACATATATGAAATACACGAAGACGAAGACCTTACCGTTTTCGACGTGAGTGCCGGCGATAAGCTGATCGTTCAAAACACGAGCGACGTGCCACCCTCTTTGAATCCCATCACGCTGGTGCTTCTCTTCAAACGTAATCTCTAAAAATGTCTAGGCAAGCCATCGTCGAAGAATTGCATAAACCTGCACGCCGCAACTACGAACGTTTGGCGGTGGTAACCAAGGGCATCGACGACCTCTAGGAAAGTGACCTCGTGGAGATGAGTAGCGGCAATTTGAAAAACGTACATAAATCGAACAAGGGCAACAAGTACCTCCTCACCGTCATAGACACATTTTCGAAATTCGCATGGGCTCTACCTTTGAAAGCCAAAACGGGAACGTGCGTCACGGAAGCATTCAAGACAATTTTTCGCGAAAGCGGCGGCAGACGACCACGGTTTTTGCACACGGACAACGGTAAAGATTTTTACAACGCCGTATTCCAAAAGTTTATTCAGAAACATGACATTCGACATTATTCGACCTTCAGTCACATCAAAGCCAGCATCGTGGAAAGATTTAATCGAACCTTGAAAACACACTTGTGGAAACGATTCACGCTTCGGGGAAATTACAAATGGGTCGACATCCTGCCGGAACTCGTCGACACCTATAATGATACGGTACACAGAACGATAGGCCTGAAGCCAGCTGACGTTACGAAATCTGACGAGCGGCGTTTAATTTCTACAGTTTACTGTCCAAAGTACACTCCCACGACTACCAAGAAATCAAAATTCAAAATTGGAGACCAGGTGAGGATCAGTAAATTCAAACGCACCTTCGAGAAGGGATTCACAAAAAATTGGAGCACGGAACTTTTTACGGTGGTTCGAGTTTTACCCGGAAACCGACACACGTATATAATAAAAGATAGTAGCGGCGAGATTTTGAAAGGAAGATTTTACGAAGAGGAACTCTCTAAAACGAAACACCCCGACACGTACCTCATCGAGAAAGTATTGCGTAGGAAAGGTGGCAAACTGTTTGTCAAATGGCTGGGACTTCCGGAAAAGAGTTGGATCGACGCGAACGAGGTGATCTTGTGAGTACGTGGAGCGTGGTGAAGCGTCTACCGGATTCGGAAAGTCAAACGAGAAAAAAAAGAAGGGCGAGTTGCTTCCCGACAGCATCCGCTGTCTAATCGTAGGTCCTTCAGGGTGTGGGAAAACGACACTGCTCGTGGACAATTTTCTTCTCGCACCGAATTGGTTAGATTGGAAGAACAGGCACCTGTACGTGTTCTCGAAAAGTTTGGAGCAATCCAAATACCAGCAACTGATGAAACTGTACGATGGTCTCGACATTGCAACGTTCGCTTCGGAAATAAAACCACTCGACGTTTGTCGTGAAAATTCAGTCGTTGTGTTCGACGATGTCATCCTGGAAAATCAAAATGAAATTCGCAACTTTTTCACGCAAGGTCGTCACAAAGGAATGGATTGCTTCTACCTAGCTCAAACGTTTTCCAAAATTCCAAAACAGTTACTACGCGACAACGCTAATTTCATATGTTTGTTTCGTCAAGATCACACCAACCTCAAGCACGCGTACGATGACTACGTAGGCGGAGACATGAACTACAATCAATTTTCGGAACGCTGCTGCTCTTCTTGCTGGAACAGTGACGATTTCGGATTCGCGACGATCGACATGACGAGGAAACCCAACGACGGAAAATACAGAAACAAAATCAACGTCTTTCTAAACGTTGCAACGTTGTGAGAAACGACGTGTATAAAATAACGTCATGACGAAACGAAAAATCGAAGACGAAAATCTTAAGCTTCGCGATTACCTCAAGAAACGCTTCAAAGGTTGGAAATCCGAGAATCGCGGATTCTACGAAGAGAAGAAACGTCAGGATCAACCTGTGATCGATGCCATCAGCGGTCTAGGTAAAGAAATTAAAAGTGTCACGGAACAAAATAAAAATTTGATCAACGAACTCGTGCCGCTCGCAGCTAAAAATTACGCTGTACCCACACCCATTTCGAGCATTCCTTCGACACCGTTCGAACTGAAGGATGTACCGGCACGACGTCGAGCCATAGGCAGCACGTCGTCTTCGGATAAAATCGAGTTGGGACCTTTGGCACGAGATTACCTGAGCACGGGGAAATTCGACAAGGATGAAGTGTTCGGATTGTATCCGAGCATGGAAACCAACGAAGGCGGCGGTGTGGTGTGGAAGATTGGGAAATCGAAGGTGACCTTCGAAGGCAACGACATTAAAGTTAATTTAGGCGATAAGGATAGTTGGACCAGGTATCCGGGTACGGTGGGACTGTGGGAACTCGTCGCCAAAAAGCAGCCGAAGGATTACACCGACGAAGATTACCAGAGTTACAAGGAAATTTTGATCATGACGGATGCCTTGTACCAGAACAACGACGCCTCGCAGAATATGGTGAAATCGAGCAGCGGCGAGAAGTACAGGAATCTCATCAAACCGATTTGGAACCAGGTCAAAACAGGCAGCGGCGTCAAACGCTACAACACGTTACCCAAATAATTCGTTTGGGTGGACGACGTGAGGAAACTCGTGGACCGATTGTTGTTGATAGCCGGCGAAGAAAATGCAGGCAATCGTAATTTCTACAACGAGAAGGTTGGCATCGTGGACATGATCAGCACCAAACTTTCCAACTTCATCGTGAACGACGACAAGGGCATAGGTTACCTGATCAAAATCATCAACACGCTGCCTCCGAGATTCTGGAACGTGGCCGAAGGAAAAGGACTCGTGAACGACATCATCAACAAGTTACCTTTCGAGATGCATTTACCTGGCTACCAGTACTGCGGACCGGGTACCAAACTCGAAAAAAGATTGGAGAGAGGAGACAAGGGCCTGAATCCGTTGGACGCCGCATGCAAAGATCACGACATCGCCTACAACACCACTCGCACTGATCTGGACGCACGTCACGAAGCAGACAGAAAGTTAGAGCACGCAGCTTTCGAAAGATTCGTCAGCAGAGACGCATCGCTGGGTGAACGGGTCGCCGCACTGGGCACCACCATCGCCATGAACACGAAACAAAAACTTGTTTGGGGTATATAAATAACATAGAGTAAAAAAAAATAAATAATAACAACATGTCTCGTATAACCGATTTGCCGCCCGAGCTACTATGTAAAATATTTAAACTCGCAGTAAACGGAGATTGTGAGGATGTACATAAACTTGCCATCATAGCAAGAACGACGCCGGAATTTCGCATTCCTTGTGAAATGGTTCTCAAGGACCATCTTCGGGAGATCAGCGGCCTGAGGTGCGGTGATCTCAACATTCTGCTTTCGGCCGCAGGCAAAAAATTAAACGAAAGGATGGACACGGACGATTGGTGTAAGTCTGAACAGAAGGCGGCAGATATTGTAACGCACCTCATCTCGTTTTCCGAAGCACAAGCTTTCTTCCTCTTACACGCACTATGAAAAAAAAATAATATACACATCAAAAAAATGTACGTGTCAAAAAAAATATGACAAAAAAAATATACGTCAAAAAAAATGTACATGTCCAAAAAAAAAAAATTGCCAAGGAAAAAATTTTTATCGTCAAAAAAAATTTGTCTCGTCAAAAAAAAAGTTGACGTCAGAAAAAAAAAGTTGCCTTATCGTAAAAAATTTTTATCGTCAAAAAAATTGTCTCGTCAAAAAAAAAGTTGACGTGGAAAAATTATCATCGTGAGAAAAAAGTTGCCTTGCCTTATCGTAAAAAATTTTTATCGTCAAAAAAAAATTTGTTGTCAAAAAAAAAGTTGACGTGGAAAAATTATCATCGTCAGAAAAAAAAAAGTTGCCTTAACGTACGTGTCAAAAAAATATACGAGACAAAAAAAAATGTACGTGTCAAAAAAATATACAAGACAAAAAAAAATGTACGTGCCAAAATATGTACAAGTCAAAAAAAAACGTGAAAAAAAATCTACGAGATCAAAAAAAAATTCTTCGGTATATATAAATAACACATATTGTGAAAAATTAAAATTCTGTAACACACACACCCTGAAATTTCTCTTCGATATGACGACTGAAAAAATGAGTGATCTCCAAGCATTAAAACAAATGCTAAATTTGTCAGTCGAGTATGTAAAAATTCAGGAATAGGAAGTCGGCAAACCTTACACGATAACTTCCGGTTCAATCGTTTCTACGCAGTATGGTCCCAAGGTACGTCTGTTGCTCAACGCACAATACAGTCTATTTTTACCAGATCGATACGCTAACATGTTATCCGACGAGAAGCTATCTATTTTAATCGAGAACAAAACTCGAATCGTGTACAAGGGGACAAAGGAACTTCTTGGTAAGAAAACGAAGCACGTAATAGAATTTGTTTAATCACAGACACCCCCGGAATATATATATATAAATAACATACCATAAAAAAAATGTCAACTTGTCTAAGTCAACTTCCTCCTGAAGTGTTGCACAAAATATTTACGTTCACGTTCGACGGGGATGTAACTAAACTCATAGACTTGTGAAAAGTAACGCCAGAATTTCGTTCACCGTGCAAAATGATTTTCATGGATCACCTCCGAGAAATAAGCGGAATGAAAAAAATGTTCCGATCCCCAGAGACTCTTTTCGAGCCGCAAACAAAAAAATTGACGATAAATTAGACGAGCTGCACGAGTGTAGGCAGGGGAGAAGAAGATTTACCGAAGACTGGTACGCGTCGAACATTGAAACTGTCGATCTTGTAAACCACATGATAGCATTAGGCGAAGCAAAAACTTTTTTCTTTCCCAGAATACATATATATAAATAACACATCGCCACAGTTTGTTTTGAGTGAGACAATATAAATAACACATACCTTGAAAAAAAAAATTACACGAGACAAAAAAAATCTCAGAACATTTATATATATAAATAACATACCGTAAAAAAAAAAACATGAAGCCCAAAGGTGTCGTGTACCAGATACCATACTCCAATCTGAAAACGCTGGGTGCCCTCGATGGGTTACTCACCAAGAAACAACGCGAGAAGAAACGTTCTTGCTTGTCCAAAGGACACGGAATGAAATTACTTCTCAGCACACCTCAATTGAGACGCTTGCAGCGTTCGCGGAAACAGCAAAAGATCGGAGGTTTCATATTCAGCATCCCGGCCTTCCTGGCAGCATTGGGGGCCGTTGGAAGTTTGGCCGGGGGTAGCGCCGCCATCGCGAAAACCGTCATCGATTCGAAGAAGAACAAGGCGGAATTGGAAGAAAAGAAACGTCACAACCTGGCCATGGAGAAGAAAGGGGGGAAGGGCGTGATGAAAAAGTTTTAAAAAAAGAAACAACAGCACTCACCAACCGAGACATTGAATCTCTGATCGAACCATTACGAATCAAACACTTCAGAGGAGTTTTCATGTCCGACTCGTTACCTTCAAGCGTTAAAAAAAAAGAATGCGGAGTAGTCAACTTGGACGGTCAAGAAAATCCAGGCACGCATTGGATATGTTACCACAAAAACGACAATAACAAAGCATTCGTTTTCGATTCTTTCGGAGGTGTTCCACCTACAAATTTAGTTCATTATCTGAAAACGAACAAAACCTCTATATACTACAACGACGAACGCATTCAAAATTTCGGAGACGTGAACTGCGGTCATCTCTGCCTCTCCATGCTCGCGTTTCTCTCTAAAATAAATAACCCTACGATCGAAGATTTCCAGAAAGCACTGTGGAACCTCAAACAGCATCACGACGATGGGCGTGTTCCATCTCACGAGCGAATCTTCGACCTTGAAACTCACACTGCACGACGACATCGTCTATCCTAAATCCGTGGCTCTGCGTGCATTCTACAGCATGTACCTCATACCTAACGTCACGCATCACAACAACAAAATTAGCGTCGGAAGCGAACATATCGTCGTCACGCCAGGCCAATACATCCTTTCCACTTTGCAAGCTCAATTACCCAAAGGCACGTACCTTTCTCAAAATTCGGTCACGCACAGAGTGGAAATCGTGTCGGCGACGGAGACCGTGGACCTGGGCACCATGGGAGAACTTTTAGGTTTCGAGAACAACCACCCAAAACTCGAAGCTGGCATCAAGCACGTAGCAACCAACATTCCTAAATTCTTGGCCATAGAGACTCTAAACGTACACTGTAACGTGGCGGAAGGCATGATCACGAAATCCTCGGACGGATTAGGAAGTCACAAGCAGACGGGAATCATAGCCACTTTCAAACCAAGTTCCGAGTTCATGGAACCGATCATCTACACACCCTCTTCGCCGATCTATTTTCCAGTATGTAGCAACCCCATAGACGACATAGAGTTGGTGGTGACGAACGAGAAAGGAGAGGTGGTGGATTTCGCAGGTGCAACGACCACTGCCATCGTGGAGATCGACGTATAATAAATAACCATACATATTGAAAATGGAGCAAATCGAAAGTTACGAGTTGCAATCTTTTCCTCCCAACCGTCGCACGTTCGCCAATTTGAACGAAGCGAACCGGGAGATCGAATACGACGTGGACGTAGGCGACGGATTCGTTCATCCTCACAGAGCGGACCTCTACCTTCAATTCGACGTGGTGAAGAAGGAAAGCGGAGACGCGTTTCCCGCAGCAGCAAATTTGATACTCGTGGACAACTTCGTGCCTCACCTGTTCTCGCAGGTGGAGGTGAGGAAACACAACACCGTCATCGACAGAATCGATTATCCAGGCATCACGTCGACGGCGGTGGGAACGTTGAAATTATCCAAAACGGACGCGGCATACTATCAGGCCGGAGGATTCGAAGCGGGGACCAAAATATCGACGAGAAGTCACACGGTGCTATTTCCCATGCGTCTGCTGCCTGGTTTCTTCTCGGACTACAAGGAGATCATGTGGAAGGGAGGACTGAGGATCACGTTTCGAAGGGCGGCCAACGACAACGACGCACTGATGCGATACGCTACTTTGGGTCCAGACGGTATCACGCCGATAGCCAACACATTACCCGAAGCAGCCAAATGCGTCATCCGGAGCATGGAATTGAGAATGCCGATCGTGGAATACGAGACGAACTACGCCCTCAAGTACAAAGCAGAGATCTTGAAGAGTCCGCAGGTACCGATTCACTTTCACGGTTACCAGTGCGTGCAGAAGATGGCGTCGGGAAGTCACATGGAATTCTACGTGACGACGCAGTTCAACAACATACAGTTCGACATGCCAGATTACGTCGTGGTGCTCTTTCAGACCGGACGCGATAACGATCAGGAAAAAGATTCCAGCAAGTTCGACGACTGCAAGATCAAGAACGTTTATCTGAAGAACGGTAGGAACGAAGTGTTCCCGCGCGAGAATTACAACCTCGACATGACCAAAAACGATTACCTCAAACTTTACGAAGCTTACACGGCTTACAAGCGCGTGACCGAGGGAAACGTGGACGTGTACTACACGCCCAGCGAATTCAAAGCACGCAGGCCGATGTCCGTCATCAACACGACGAAGAGGAAGCAGGTGGTGGTCAACGATCGCACCAACATCAAGGTCGTCTGCGAGTTCCACGACGCCTTGCCTGCCGATACTCTGTGCAGCGTCATCCTGATCGCAGAGAAGTCCTTCGCGTACGACGTGAAGAACGAGAGGGTGACGGAGCAGTTTTAAAAAATAATTCGTAAAAAAAAATAATTGCCACATACTAAAAAAAAATCAACAAGGTTATATAAAATACAATGTAAGTTAGTTCGGTGCGCAAATAAAAAAAAATAATAATAACTCGTGAAACTCTTTCAACAGAGGCATATGGCTTCGATAGCCATAACCATTATAGAACTTTGTGTTGTGGGCACCACGCACCCCCCCTATCTCTCTCTCTATGGCTGGGGATATTATTTTTTATTCTTTTTTTTGAGGGTCTTAACAAAAATAATAATTTTGATTATCACACACACACACACACCGCAGAAGATCACACACATGAGGGTTGTTTTTTTTAAAAAAAAAACATCGTAGCAGGTTACGCCGAGAGCGCACAAGGTCGTAGTAGATTACACTGAGGGACCTTTTACAGTAAGAGGAGACAGCAGACTTATAGGTAAGTCATTTCAAAAGTGTGTACGTCAAAGGACGAGGTAGCATAAGAGCAGGAGGAGCTTGAGAAAAAATGATGCCAGAGCTTTTTTTTTCTGTTCATTTTTTTCTTTGGGGGTTGGCAACACCGAACCTCACTTAAGGGCGCAGAACTCTCTAAAGTCCACTACACATCGTTCCCGAGAGAGGTTTACAAAGATTACGATATATAAACAAGCTGTGAAACATCATCAGCGCAATAAATAGGGCGCGGAACGTGGAGAAAAGGTGATTTTTTTTTTGAGGTTTTTTGGTGATCCCCAAACGAGTAAAGTGAGTTTTTGATGTTTTGGTGCTCTTTTCTTCGCTGCAAAACATCGTCAGCGCAATAAATGAGGCGCGGAACGTGGAGAGAAAGTGAGTTTTTGAGGTTTTTTTGATCCCCAATTGAGGTTTGTGAACCCGGACACCTGCACTACTAGCACGTAGAGGCTCTCGTGTAGTTTAGCACAAAGAAAGAATAGGTTAAGTTATATCACATAAGATCGTGGCATTCGTACCAAGTGTGAGTGGGAAAAAAAGGGAAAAATGGGATATTTTGCTAAAACATCGCTAAGCGCTAAAACATCGACAAAAATTGTCAATATATGTCAAAAAGTGGTATTCAATTGATAAAAAAAGAGGCACTCGTACCAAGTATGAGTGGGAAAAAAAGGGAAAAAATGGGAAATTTTGCTAAAACATCGCTAAGCGCTAAAACATCGACAAAAAATTGTCAAAATATGTCAAAAGTGATATTCAATTGATAAAAAAAGAGGCTAAAAAAGCACTCGTACCAAGTATGACTTTGAAACGCTAAGTTAGCACTACTGAGGAGAACCAGGCTAAGTGTTTCGGAGGATCGTCGTGCGGCACCCCGTATGAACTTCGGGTTAAGGTTAGCAAGTTTCTTCCCTTCTCCGGGTCCTGCTATGTTCGCCTGACACCAGACGTTGCGATTTGGGTGAGCGACGTGGATGACGACCGTGCGCGGGAGATCAACTTGATGTTGATCAAGAACGAGTCCCATCATAGCGGATTTTGAGGCCTTCCTCAAACACCTATACACCTGCAACCTCGATCCTCATCTATCCTCTACCACCCCTTACCAACTCCATGAAGCCTCAGGTTTTGCGTATGTTGTGTTGCAACGAGACAAATGTGTTACCCACCCCCCCAGCCATTTGTATATCGCCGTTCCAATGCTTTAAGACACTTCCTGGAGAGAATGGTTATTGAAGCCCGAGAAATATGTAATGTGTTGTTGGCATCCAAGCCAATGCTGCCGCTGTCGCCCGATTTGTCACTCGATTTGTTTTTGATAAATGGGCAGGGAATAACAGTAACACGAAACACACAGCCACTAGTTCCTGAAGACACACACCATTCCTCGTTGCTAGTAGATATTAATCATGTCAAAGAAACCCGCGTCAAAACTTGTCATAAGCTACAGTACAACTTTAGTAAAGCCGACTTTCCATCCATCTATCACAAGCTGCTTAACACGAACTGGGATGTATTGAAAACAAAGAATGACGTTGATCAAAATACAGACGTGTTTTATGAAATTATATATATAATATTCGATGAATGTATCCCCATAAAGAAAAGCCGCAAAAGACTGTACCCGTTTTGGTTTACGAGCAGCATTATTGAAAATATAAGTAGGAAATATTATGACCACAAGAAGAGGAAAAAGCAGGCGGGAGACTTTCCATACCACTACAATAAATTTAGCGAATTTCGAACAATAGTTAGGAAGGAAATTATAGATACATACAGCAGTTATGTTGGAAATTCGGAAATAAATATTGCAAAAGATAGCACCCAGTTTTGGTAGTTTGTTACAAATAAACGCAGGAAAAGTAACAAAGATCCTGTACTGTTCAAATAAAAGTTTTGTCAGACCGACTATCAGTAGTCGAAGCTTTTGCACAGCATTTTTAGTTGGTCAATAAAAAAGATTCCCCTAGATATGACATGAAAGTATTGCCTAACCATAAACAATATGAAGCTTTGGATAATCTAAATATTACAGAGATAGGAATTGAAGACGTAGAAAAAGCAATTAAAAAATTAAAACCTAAGACCTCAACGGGACCGGACATGATACCGCCCTATGTAGTCAATGGTTTGCCGTAATATATTGAAATACCCATTATATCTAATTTTTATTTAATTCTTGCAAAACACAAATTTCCTGAAAAATGGAAAGAAACGGCAATTTATCCACTTCCCAAAAGCAATAACACTAATGACGTACAAAACTACCGACTAATAAGTATGCTATCAGCCACAGCAAAAATATTCGAAAAAATCATGCACTCTTACATATTTACCCACGTAAAACCTGTAATATCATCGTTTCTGCATGGCTTTGTACCACGTACATCAGTGTTGACCAATCTCTCCGATATTACCAATTTTTTGGTTCAAAATTGAACGAAGGAGGTCAGGTTAACGTAATATATACCGACATTTGCAAAGCGTTCGACTTGGTTAACCAGGATATTCTATTAAGTAAATTAGCGTGCTTCAATATTTCTGAACCACTGCGTCAACTGTTCGCTGCCTATTTGCAGAACCGCAAGCAGTACGTAACGTATAAAGGCCACACATCCGACAAGATAAGAGTCACCTCAGTAGTATCTCAGGGGTCTAACCTTGGGCCACTTTTTTTCACATTACTTATTAACGATTTGCCGGATTCATTTCAAAACTGACACAAATTGCTGTTTGCAAATGACCTGAAATTTTACTGAAAAATGAGCAAACACGATGACAGTGTGCAACTTCAAAATGATGTTACAAAGTTAGAAACGTGGACAAAAATCAATGATTTAACACTAAATATCAGTAAATGCCATTATGTAATATATACTCGAAAGAAAAACCCAGTTGAATTTCAGTATCAAATATACAACAATACTCTAGGAAGAAATTTTACAGTCAAGGATTTAGCGGTTATTTTTTATTCAAATCTTTCTTGTAATAAACAAGTAGAACAAATAATTAGTGAAGCGTTCAAGAACCTTGGGTTTATTCTCAGAATTGGGAGGGATTTCAAGAGTATAGAGACACTAAAAGATTTGTATTATTAATATGTAAGAAAAAAACTCGAATTTGCATGTGTTGTATGGAATACTGACACATCAAAGTACAATGTAGCAATTGAAAGAGTACAATCTAGATTTCTTAGATTTTTAAAATACAAATTTTAGAAAGTTTACTCCACATTTGAACACTACGACAACCTAATATATGAATGTCGGTTTACAAACTGTGTCACAGAAGAACGTTACATGAAATAGTATTCTTCTGGAAATTGTTAAATCACAGTCTCACAGAGCCGGGATATCTGGACAAGCTATTTGCTCCACCCAAATTAATCTTCACATCGTCCCCTTGAAATGTAACTCTAGATTTTCCAATTTTCCAAACTACTCCCTCATTAGGCTCCATAGTTGGATATAATGCACACACTTCATCTTTGTCAAATTTCCCAGTACTCAGATAATCTCCGGCCAAAGGACTATACTAAATTTTCTCAGCTTCTCCTATAGAATTGGTATGTGGTTGTTGGAGTGGTAGAGGAGTGTGGATACTAGATAGTGGTGTGGCAGCAAAAATCGGCATACTTTCTAGCAGCTAGAGGCATCATCTCATTTATACGATTTTTATTTTGTTCTGTGACAAACTTAATTTCTCTACCAAGATTTCTGATGGCATCAATAATCGGTTGGTGCCGACGCTTGTGTTGTTCATAGTATCCGCGATTCTCAGATTTCCAGCCTATAAATATTTTAGCCAAATACTCGCAAAATTCCAGATTGTATTCTATTTCAAGTTTTGTCACTTTTGTTTAGAGCTTATTTAATACGTCACAACGTAACTTATATCGTCTTATCATTGATAAAATTGTTGATTTTTTCTGTATTTTCCATTGTTTGGTTTTAGCGTAATGTCAATTGTTGCAAATCCAATATCGTCTTTGTTCCAGCAGGAAGAGCAGAATTTTGAAAATTGATTGTCGTTTAAATCTCCCCCCACATAGACATTATAGACATGTTTAAAATTGGTATAGTCCTGACGAAACAAACAAACAAAATTCCTATTATCCCCAAGTAACTGTTTGGGAATCTTAGAATATGTCTGAGCCAGATAAAAACAGTATATTCCTCTGTGACTGCCCTGTGTGAAAAAATTACGAAATTCATTTTGATTTAAAATTACATCATCAAACACTATAACTGAATTTTCATAACAATGGTTTAGAGGCTTTATTTCTGATCCAAAAATGGCCATGCCCAGTTCCTTATACAGTTTTATAAGCTGCTGGTATTTAGGTTGCTCCAAACTTTTTGAGAACACATACAGATGTCTGTTTTTTTCCAGTCTAACCAATTATTGGCTAGCAGAAAATTATCTAGAAGCAGTGAAGTTTTTCAAGAACCAGATGGGCCTACAATAAGGCATATACTATTGTCTGGTACTCACCATATATTTTTTTCCCAGTTTCTAAATTAGGTAAACGTCTCACCACTTTCCATGTTGCTGTCATAGAATTATCTGGTCTGTGTTGATTCATTTTTTCTGGAAATCTCAGCAATTTCAACAATATTTTATTGTTTTTTCTACGTAAAATTTTCTTGATAAGATATGTGTGTGGATATTTAGTTTTGTTAAGCTCCTCCTCATAAAATTTTCCTTTTATTATTTCATTGGAATTGTCTTTTATTATATATGTATGCCTATTCCCCGGTAAGACTCGGTCACAGTACTCAACCATGTACTCCAATTTTTAGTGAAACCCATTTCAAAATGGTGTTGAAATGTGCTAACCCTGACTCGTTCTCCTATTTTGTAATTCTTTTTTTGGTTGTATATTGATATTTGCGACAGTAAACAGTGGAAATCAATTGTGTCTCATCAGATTTGATCACCTCTGCAGGCTTCATTTGTATGGTTCATGTATAGAATTATTGTAATTATGGACAAGATCAGATAAAATTGTTGCCCAACTATAGTTTTCCTGCAAACTAAACTGTTTCCACATATGATTATGTCCTGTTGAATCTCTCAACTATGCTGGCTTTCAAATCACTGTATGTAGAATAATGATGAATATTATGCTGGACCATTAATTTGGTAAACATAGAATTGTAAAATTATTTTCCCCTATCTGTCAGTAAATAATGGGGTATTCTACCTTGTTCAAAATTAGATTTAAAAGCCTCGATGACACAAGCCCAAGTTTTAGATGTCAATGGAACAGCCCAAACATATTTACTTAAAGTATCTATCAGTGTGAGCAAATTATTAGAACAATGATTTATCTTATGCAAATTTTTCAAATTTTCTTTTTGCCTCTTCAATCAAATCAGCCTGCCACAAATCATCAATTCCTTTTGTAAATACAGACAATAGTTTGTAGTTACGGCGAGCTGGTTTTTGTAATTCATTGACTATATCTTGTCAGGACATTTTGTCTGGTGAGATAAAATTACATTAAATGGATTATCCTCAGGGTACAATTGTTTGACTTTAAATAATAATTGGTCACCAGTTTCAACATTAAAAACAGACAAATGTTCATCTTCATATATTTTATATTAGTAGTGGAAAGGTATTGTTTCTAAGTCATTCTTGTAGGTATGCCTTGTATTTAACCTCAGTTGTGACATATTTTGTTGACTTTTTATGGATTTTATGGATTTTATTGCGTTCGAAGATGCTCTAGCCCTATTTTTTTCTCAATCTCACAATTGGACCCTCATACTCGTAGGTATGCCTAGTATTTAACCTCAGTTGTGACATATTTTGTTGACTTTTTATGGATTTTATGGATTTTATTGTGTTCGACGATGTTCTAGCCCTATTTTTTTGCTCAATGTTATTTCGGAGCTTCATCTTTTTAGGTATGCTATGATCTTACGTGATATAATTTAACATATTCACTTTTTTACTGCCTTTTAAGCTTTAAAAAAACGTACAAAGTGTAAAATGGTTGTTTCTATGTTATCCTTGAAGGTGGGCTCTGAGCGTAAACGGCTAAGATGTATTTTTTGTTCATTTTATAGCATTTGACGATGTTCTAGCTATATTTTTGCTCAATCTTATTTTGGGGCCTCAACGTAAACGTCTACAAAGTATTGGGGGGTCTTATTTTTTTTGTAGGTGTGCGTACTCAGCGTAAACGGCTACGATGTATTTTTTAGATGTGTGAGCCCCTTTTCACGATGTATGTCGTGGCCTTTTTACAATGGGTTCAATGCCCCACTACTTTTGGAGATACAGTGGAGGCTCACAGTGTTGCGAACGTACTTAACAAAAATTTCATCATATGATATTTCACAGGCGAAGCTAACCTTCAAATAGAAGTTGGCACTACTCAGGATTGCCATACATTTTTAAAGTATAGTGATTTGTTTTATGTGTGATGAATGTTTGGATCTAAGGTCAGTGTAATTTTTATAGAATTACTCCAATTTTTTTACTTGTATCTAAAACTGTTCAGTCACTCTTTCATTCTTGACATCATACACAAAAGTTTTCTCTGCAATAAGAATGACGCTGTATAGAGTATCGGCAGGCAAGGCGTCATAGATTTCGCACACTATTTTGATGTTGGTACGATCGTTAAAAACCACCTGCTTTCTCTTCGATGTGTCAATGACGAACATGGGTCTCCGAGCTATGAACTCATTGGGGTTGTAGTACACGTCCACATTGCTGGAGGTCACTCTCTTGTAAGTTGTGTATGCCTCATAGAGTTTCAGGTAGTCGTTCTTTGCAATGTTCAGGTTGTAGTTCCCACTCGGGAATATCTCGTTCCTGCCATCTTTGAGGTAGATGTTTTGATCTTGCAGTTGTCGAACTGGCTCGAATCGTTTTCTTGGTTGTTGTCCTCCCTTGTCTGGAAGAGCACGGCCACAAACTCTGGCATATCGTACCGGATGCTGTTAAACTTTGTTGTCACATCAAATTCAAAAAGGTTGCCGGAAGCAGGTTTCTGCACGCACTGATAACTGTAAAATTGGATGGGTACTTGAGGATTCTTCAAAACGTCTGCTTTGTACTTGAGAGCGTAGTTAGTTTCATATTCCACTACGGGCATGCGCAGCTCCATGGACTTGATGATGCACTTGGCAGGATCGGGTAGTGTGTTGGGAAGTGCTGAACCGTCTGCACTCAAGGTGCTGTAACACATCAGCGCATCGTTGTCGTTGTCGCTTCTGCGAAAAGTGACCCGCAAACGACCCTTCTACATAATCTCTGTGTAGTCAGAGAAGAAGCCAGGAAGCAGGCGCATGGGTGACAGTACTGTGTGATTTTGAGTTTTGATTTTTGTACCTGCTTCGAATCCCCCTGCCTGGTAGTATGCTGCATCTGTCTTGGAGTGTTTCACTGTTCCCAAAGCTGTAGAGGCAATCCCGGGGTAGTAACCCTATCGATGACGGTGCCATGCTTTCTAACTTCCACTTGCGAGAACAAGTACGCACAAAATTATATACAAGTCTTAAATGTGCATTGGCAAGGAATGCTTCGCCGTTGTGTCTCTTCACAACATCAAACTTGATATACAAATCAGCTTTGTGAGGGTGAATGAATCCGTCTCCGACGTGCAGTTAGTATTCTATCTCTCGATTCGCTTCATTGAGGTTGGCAAACGTGCGAAGATTGGGTGGGAAAGACTGCAACTCGTAACGTTCGATATGCTCTATAATATTTATTTATTATATGTTAATCTCCACGACGGCAGTGGTCGGGGCTCGTGCAAAATCAACCACCTGTCCCTTCTCGTTGGTAATTGCCAATTCTAAGTTGTCTATTCCATTACGAGATACAGGAGAGTATATCGGTGGGGAGGGTGTGTCGATAATTGGCTCCATGAAGCCAGAGTTTGGTTTGAACGTAGCGATAATACCTGTCTGCTTGTGACTCCCTGGGATGCCGTCCGAGGATTTGGTGATCATACCTTCTGCCTCATTGCAATGTATGTTCAGAGTCTCGATTGCTAGAAATTTAGGAATGTTAGCACCGATGTGCTTGATGCCAGGTTCGAGCTTTATGTTGTTTTCGAATCCCAACAGCTCTCCGATGGTACCCAGGTCTACGGTTTCCGTGGCAAACACCAGTTCCATCCTGTGAGTTACAGAATTTTGCAACAGCAGTACAGTTCCTGGCAATTGAACCTGCATGGTAGACAGATTGTACTGGCCAGGGGTGATGCTAATTTTTTCGCTGCCAATTTTGATGGTATTGTTGTGTACCGTCACGTTAGGTATCAGGTGCATGCTGTAGAATACACGAAGAGCAATAGATTTAGGATAGATGATATTGTCATACAGAACTCTCGCTTGTGATGTGGAATACTCTCATAGTGCTTCAGGTGCCACAATGCTTTCTGAAAATCCTCGATGGTTGGGTTATTTAATTGCGAGAGGAAGACAAGCATGGAAACGCAAAGATGGCCACAGTTCACATCGCTGAAACCCTGGATGCGTTCTTCATTGTAGTAGAGATTGACAACACTGAGATACTTTACCAACCCAGAAGGTGGCATGCCTCCGAATGAATCGAAAACAAATGTTTTGTTGTTCATGTTGTTGGCTATGAGGTAGCTTATCCAATGTGTACATGGATTTTCGTAACTGTCTACGTTATCCGCACCACACTCTTTTTTCTTCACAACAGAGGGTAGAGAATCAGACATGAAAACGCACCTGATGTGCTTGAACCCCAGCGATTCGATCAAATATTCAATATCGAAGTTCTATATGTTATTTTTTTTTAAAACTTTTTCACAGTTTCGAGGTTGTTTTTTCGCTTTTGGGTCACACCTTTCCCCTTCATACCATAGCCAGGTAGTGGCGTTTCTGCTCTTCTAACTCGTCCTTGTTCTTTTTTGCATCGATGACGGTCTTGGCAATGGCAGCACTGCCTCCTGCCAAGCTGCCAAGATAGCCGGGATGCTTAATATGAAACCTCAAGTTTTCTGCTGCTTTCGCGAACCTTGCAAACTCCTGAAGTAAAGAATGCTGAGCAGCAATTTCATTCCATGACCTTTTGCTAAGCAGGAATGTTTCTTCTCGCGCTGCTCTTGCTGAGCATTCCATCTAATGTTCCGAGAGACTTGAGGTTTGCCTAGGGTACTTGGTAAACGACACCTTTGTGCTTCACGGTGTTAGTATGTTATTTATATATCGTGAGAGGGTAAGAAAAAATCTCTGCTTTGCCTAATGCAATGAAGTGATGATAGGTTGGTTATACAACTTGTTTTATTTCATAAAGGTTATTTAGTTACAATCCCCACCCTAATTTTCGTTTTGTGTTATGGCGATGGTCGTACTCAATGCGGCAACCCGTTCGCCTAGCGAGGCATCTCTGCTGACGAGTCTCCCGAAAGCTGCAAGCTCCAACTTTCTGTCAGCATCATGACGTGCCTCAAGATGGGTGTGAGTTTTGTAGGCAATGTTGTGGTCCTTGCATGCTGCGTCCAGTGGGTTCACTCCCTTGTCAACTCTTTCCAATAGCTGTTCGAGTTTCGTACCCGGACCGCAGTACTGATAACCTGGCAGGTGCATCTCGAAGGGTAGCTTGTTGAAAATATCGTTCACCAAACCTCGACCCTCGGCTACATTCCAGAATTTGGGAGGCAGGGTGTTGATGATTTTGATAATTTAACCTATACCTTTTTTGTCGTTGACAATGAAGTTGACAAGCTTGGTGCTAATCATGTCCGTGATGCCCACATTCTCGTTGTGGAATTTGAGATTGCCTGCATTTTCTTGGCATGCGATAACCAGCAATCGATCTACAAGCTTTCTTACGTCGTCTACCCAAACAAAAACCTTGGGCAAGGTGTTGTAGAGTTTGACACCGCTGCCAGTCTTGAGCTGGGTCCATATTGGCATGATGAGGTTCCTGTACGTTTCGCTACTGCTAGATTTCACCCGATTCTATGTTGCATCTTTGTTTTGGTACAGTGCGTCTGTCATGATCAAAATTTATGTGTAATTTTGGTAATCCTCGTCGGTATAATCTTTAGGTTTCTTCTTAGTGGTAAGTTCCCACAATCCCACCGTGCGAGGATACCTGGTGCAGCTGTTCTTCTCGCCCAAATTAACTTTTACATCGTCGCCCTCGAACGTGACATTTGACTTTCCAATTTTCGAAACCACACCCTCGTTATGTACCATGGTCGGGTACAATCCGAATACCTCGTATTTTTCGAATTTCCCGGATTACCTAAGTATCACTCGCCAACGGACCCAGCACGACTAGCTTGTTCGAAGAGGTACTGCCTAGGGCCTGACGTCTCGGAGCCGGAGCAAGTTCGAACGGAGTAGTGTGAATGCTGGATATCGGTGTAGGTATGGTATAATTTCGAACAGTAAGTGGCACAAGCTCGTTGATTAACTCTTTGTTTTGCTAGGTGAGATCTATGATTTCTTTACCAAGTCCATTGATGGCATCGATGATAGATTGGTACTGACGCTTCTTCTCTTCGTAAATTCCACGATTCTCGGATTTCCAACCCTTAAAGCGTTTTGCCAGATAGCTACGCAGCTTCAGGTTGTCGTCTGCAAGTTTGCGTTTCATTTTTTTGTATGTACCACGTATCATTCTAAGGAATGATGGGATCTGAAACAGTCACTTTGGAATTAATTGCTGGGTGATGTAAGTTATTCATCATTCATCCTCTAATGAGAGCACTCGTCATTGGCATGACGAATTAACGCTTGGCAATACGAAAAGTACAAATAAGATTTAAGAATTAATCAACTAGAAAAGACGATCGTCACTCGTTGGGTTTTCTGAACCTTTGAACCTGAATCATGGCTGGGTCTTAGGAGAGTTACCTGTCTCTGATGAATGAAGATAATTACGATGAATAAAATATACGAAGTCCTCTGTTGGCTTCTCTATCGGTTGACCAGAGCGTCGTCTCACTTCTGCTCCACTGCTCCCCTAACCTCTACTCCCTTCTCAATACAAATCCAAAGTCAGTCCCCTCTCAGCTTGTCCCACCTCTATATCCCTAGGCCAATGAGCTCTACCTCCATGCCGAATCGTGTTTTTAATTGCCACTATGCAAACCGCTGGCTCCATAGGCAGAATAAACTACCTGTTTCCTGAATAGCTCAGGAGGTTTGCATAGCACAACACTGTGCATTGTTTACATGTCACTATGCCATGATGTTTTAATGCTGAGGTGGTGATCAAATTTTTAGTGCTTCTTGCTGTAGAGTTTCCTCGAGGGACTGAAGTTAAAAGATTTTGTGCGTTTCGCTTCTGTGTTGAATTTCCCGCAATGATTCCATGACGATCGTTGCTTGGAGTTAAGTAGTATGGGTATTTTCCTGGTTTCCCGATGCTGCCACCGTCATGCTTACATTGGAATGTACTCAACTCACTCCTTGAGGACATTCTCTCTACGAATAGTCGACTGATTCGGTAAGCCATGAATTGTCTGATAAACTGATTTTTCCTGAAGAATTTGCTGCCGATAAATTGTTCCTGGAAATCGTATGCTATCCTCATTTGCTTCAGCATCGCTTCAGTAATTTTCTTCTTGCGATCTGGAGAGTGCACCATATCTAATGGGTTCAGGTCTTTTAGACAGCACTTGTCGTCGAGTTCTGGAAAGAGAGCTACTTGGCCGAGGTGCTGATAAAATGCTTCCTGAAATGCTTGAATCTTCTCCCTGGTCACTATGAGTGAAATATGGGCCAAACATTATTTAAGATTCGTCATAACCACAACAAAAGATAACAGTTTTCACATCAACTTCGATAAAAAAATTTCAAGCTCTGGTTGCAAGATATGCATAAACAACTTACGGACAATCGTCCTTAAGCGATTGTATCATAAGGTAAACTGTATAAAAAATTATATTAGTAATAATAAGATCGTCTTTCTAATTATTATTAATTATTATTATTATTATTAATTAAATTCAACCTCATAATATAGATTTTTTTGTATAATACATCAAGACGTTTCTTGTAACGCTGTTTTTCCGTCATTGGGTTTCCTCGTCATGTCTATTGTGACAAATCCGAAATCATCTTGGTTCCAGCATGAAGAGCAACATTTCGAAAAGTGATTGTACTTTATGTCCCCCGAACATAATCATCGTAAGCGTGTTTTAAATTGGTGTTGTCGTTACGAAACAAACAAATGAAATTAGCATTTTCTCGGAGTAGTTGCTTGGGGATTTTGGAAAAAGTCTGAGCAAGGTAAGCAGTCCATGTTTCTGTGCCGACCCTGAGTAAAAAATTGCGAATTTCGTTCTGGTTCTCCAGGATCACATCGTCAAAAACCACCACCAAATTTTCGAGACAGCAGTTTAGTGGTATCACTTCAGAAGCAAATATAGCTATGCCTAGTCACTCGTACAGTTTCGACAGCTGTCGATACTTCGGTTGCTCCAAACTTTTGGAGAAAACATACCGTTGCCTGTTCTTCTAGTTTAAACAGTTGGGTGCAAGAAGAAAATTATCAATAAGTAACGTTGTTTTTCCACATCCAGAAGGTCCAACAATGAGGCAGCGAAAGTTGTCGGGCAACAGTTCACCGTTTTTCCTAACCTGACGTTCCGATGAAAAATCTGGCAGTAGCCGTATCACATTTCAAGCACCAGTTACACAATCACCTCGTTTGCGTCTATCCAACTTTTTTGCTCGATTTCCAGCCACTTCACCAACAGTTTGTCACCTTTTCTACGTAATATTTTTTTTAATAAGAATTGTGTCGGGGTATTTTGTTTTAGAAAGTTCCTCTTCGTAAGCTCTTCCTTTCAGAATTTCGTCGCGATTATCTTTTATTATATAAGTGTGACGATTTCCAGGTAAGACTCGAATTACGGTGAAAAGTTCCGTACCCAATTTTTAGTGAGCCTTTTTCAAACGGACGCTTAAATTTACTGATTCTCACCTGATCTCCAATTTTGTATTTCGGTTTCTTGCTTGTAAATATGTTCTTTGGACAATAAACCGTAGAAATTAAACGCTGCTCGTCAGATTTGTTGACGTCATCTGGTTTCATGTTTATCGTGCGATGCAAACTGTGATTATAGCTGTTAACAAGTTCCGGAAGCATGTCGAGCCACTTGTAATTCCCCTGAAGCGTGAATCGTTTCCACGTGCGTGTTTTGTGACTTTGGTTAAACGTTCCACTACGCTCACTTTGATGTGACTAAAGGTGGAGTAATGTTGAATATTTTGTTTTTGAATAAATTGCCGAAAGGCAGAGTTGTAAAATTCTTTTCCGTTGTCTGTTTGAAGAAATCGAGATTGCCTGCCACTTTTATCGAAAATAGTTTTGATAGCTTCCATTACACAGGTTCCTGTTTTTGCATTGAGGGGTAAAGCCCACTCAAATTTTGAAAATGTGTCTATAACGGTGAGCAGATACTTGTATTCCAAATATCCATTTTTTAAGTTGTCACTGCTCATTTCCACAAAGTCAGCTTGCCACAGGTCGTCTATGTTTTTGGTTACTACCGCCAATCGTTTATAACTTCGTCGTGCAGGTTTGTGCAGCTCGTTCAAAATAGCCTGCCTAGACATTGCGCGAAAATAGAAATATAGCTTGGATGGGATTTCTGGCTACAGACAATGCCGGGTTTTCTACGTACAGTTAGTCTTCTATTTCTATGAAACTCATTTGAGTGGCATCTTCGGCATAGGCAGTCTCGCTAGTTTCGGGGTGGGTGAAATCGACCAACTCCACTCCTCTCATTTTAGGCTCGTCACCGATGTTCGTCACGGTCATGGTTGGGTAGTGGGTTGCGTGAGGCAAAGTCCAGTAGGAAATCTTGACGAACTGAAGTGTGCCAGCGAGGAAAAATTGTTGATAGGCTTTTGCAGGAGTCAACATGTAGAGTTTGGAAAATGGATTGAAGACCGTGGAAAACTCTCTGTTTGGAATGCTGTACAGATCGATGATAATTGTGGACTTGAGATTGTCGATGGTGGCGTTCAGAGTGTTCACGTTGGTTCCAACCTCACTCTCTACGTCCTCCAATCTACCGTTCACCGATTCCAGGTTTTCTTCGATAGCATGAACAACAGTGTCATAGTCACGTTTGATCTTCACATCGACAATTAGTTTCTTGAATCTTTCGTTTAAGTCATTTAGTTGGGTGCTGAAATTGGCTATGGCCGATTCCTGGCTTGACTCGATACTACCCATTTGCTCTTTCACGCTGGCAATAATGTGCTGTAGAATTTCCACAAGTGTCAACTTGGAGCTCTGTATAGCGAGGTCCTGGACCTGGGTTCTAATTTCCGCAAAAAAGCCATGTAGCTCGCTAATGTTCTGGTTGGTAGGAAAGGTTGCAACAGACTCCCGAAGCAATTCAATTTCGGTTTGGATGTTTCAGATGTCGTCGGATTTGAGTATTCGGTTGAGAGCCCTCTTCACGTTTTGCAATTCCTGCGAGGTAGACAGAGTGGCCACCGTGTTTTGGAGCGACTCCAAATTGTTTTTTTTATCGCGTCCAACTCTGAGGCAGCAGCTGCATCGCGTATGCCTTCTTGTAATTGTGTTATATCGTCCTGGGTGGGTTGGATTGTTGCAATTTTTCCAACATAGTCTGTATGTCGTCGATCAAGTGATGAAAATGCGACAATTCTGATTCGTTGTTTAGATTTTCCAACTTGGTGAATTGCTGTTGGACACTGGCCATAGTATCCCTGTTGCCAGGCAGATTTGATTCCAGTGCTTCGTGTACGTTTGCCAGGTTATTTTTGATGACGGAGAGAGCATCCTCAATGTGCGTTCTGTTGACTTGCAGCTTCCCGAAATCCTCGTAGGTCTCAAGTTGGAGTTTTATGTTGGCAACACTACGGGCAATGGCGTTTAGCTCGCTGGACGAAGGTAGATTGTCGATGAAGTCCTGTAGCGTTTGGAGTTTAGTTTTGACTTCGGTGATGGCTGCATGCAAAGCGTCTGCTTGAAGCTCAGCCTTGATGCTTTCCAACATAGGAATTTCGAACGATTGAAACTGTTCACGCAATTTGGCAATACTGGCGTTCACGCGATCGTAGTCATCTTGAGTCTTGATGCTCTGGATGATGGTTTGCAGTTCAGTCTGGATGGTTCTCGTTTGGTCTTGCAAGTGTCGTTTGAGCTGTTCCACATCGGAGGTCTGCGCTTGCTGCAGCTTCAAAAATTCGTTCTGCAGCTTGCCTATGCTCAGCGTCAAGTTGTCGAAGTTGTCTATTGACGCGAGGTCGGTTTACTTTTGAAGCAGCGATTTGAGCTCGGCGTCAATCTTGAGTACGGGGTCCAGGCACTGAGACTGCAGGCTGGCTATCTCTGACTGGAGGCTGGAGTTGAGAGCTGCAGGTCGCTTCGCAACTTCTTGACCCTGACGTCGAGCATGAGAAGCTCGTCGCCGTGGTCGTCGCGTTTCGTATGCTCAATAATATCGTTAGGCATTGTTACCACTGTGGTTATTTATTATAGGGTAGGTGATTCACATCTCCACAAAAAGAGGGATGAGTTTGTCGTAGTCGTCCAAGAGCTCTACGTACAGGCGATCGCCAGCAGATACATCGTACGTAGTGGTACTGTCCTTCCTATCATGCTTGATGCAATATATGTTTTTGCCAGATGAAACCTTGGCCTCCCCTTTGTTCTCGGGATTCATGTTGAACTTAAGTTTGCCGGAGATGAGGAACCGGTAATAATTCAAGTTGTTGTTGAATAAAGATAAAGTTTTGCACACATCCCCGTCGTACTCAGTCAGGGTGCTGTTGAGATGAATAATGAGCAATCCGTTGAGTTTAAAATGTAGGAAGGGCAACAGGTCCAAGTTCGGAGGTGATGATGATGGTGCAGTCTGGTACCTCCAGAGCTTGCTTCCTGAAGCCAAACATTCATAAGCGTGGTTATTTTATATGCTTGTGATGATAGAAATATTGCCAGCCGTAAGGTTAGTTACATGTAAAAATATTAATGTTTTTTTTGTATAATATAAAAATTGATATTTTTTGTATGTGTACGATTTTTTTTAAGTGCATTGTATGCATTTCTTACTACCATATAAACGATAGTTCCCCCAAGGTAACGTGTGGATCCCGCAAGACAAAATACATCTTTTGTCATCATGCGGATCTCATGCTTCTTTCCTAACTTTGTTTGTTGTAATCACATGGTCTACACTTTGGATTCTTGTTTCCCATCGTAGCTCTGCCTTCAGACTCGTCAGACAATCAATATACTTTTGAAATGAAAGTTTGTTTTGTATAGTATTTTTACCAATACCTTTAGCTTTCTTCGTGATGCTGCTCTCAGTTCTTAATGTATACATTTTGGAACGCAAACCAGTAAACTCGGGAATCATGTCACCATTACACTCGTTTTTTTAATTTACCTAGAACTTTTTGTTACTAGATGGAATTCCAAATCTGTTCGGTTGAGGGTAGGAAGAAGTATCATAATAATCAAGCAAGGACTGATTTTTTACATCTTCATATAGATTGGATGTTTTAATGCTATAAATAAAACTTTCGGTGTCAATGTAAAGTAATGAATGCTATCGTTGTAGAAAGGTTGCATAACATTGTAATGACATTGAAATATGTGAAGTTTCGATAAATCTAAAACTGTTGCTAACACATAAATTGGTTTTCGGAATGTTATTACTTTTATATCTAGATTGAAAAGTGACAGATTCTCGTTGTAAATTTTTCGTGATTTAAATCTAGGATCAGCCAGCCAATTACTGCATTTATTTTTATCTCAAACCGATCTCACGTCCACGCGATTTCTCACGTTCTCCATTTTCTTTCCATATACAGCATTGTTCATCAATTTGAAAAAAATCTTTGTCTAAATCGGTAGTGGCAACTGTTCTATGTTGTGTGTTTATACCTGAGTACTCTTCTAATATCCAATATCGTAACACCCATCGCAATCAAAAACTGCAGACTTTTGTAATGGACAACGTATTTTTCTTTTTCTCCAAAGTTAATAAAAGCTTGCGTTGATTAGAATTAGGTGGACATTTAAGTTCGGGTGCCGGTATTAAATCGGAAAAAAATATCATGCAAATAGTCTGGAAATTCAATATCCACTTCTGCAAAAGAAACAAATTCACAATCGTCAAAATCAATAATGTTTATGGAAGTTGGTTCTATCCATTCGAAACCTCCATAAGGAAGTTTCTGTACCATAGCATATACATCGAGATTATTAAGGTTGATGTAAAAAATGCAATTCGAAGGTTTCTTCGCCTCATATTTTTCTACCATGTGCATGTTGTTGGCTTCTGCATGTCTCTGTGCACATTATTCCATCCCACCTCGAATCCCTCTCTCGATGAAAAGTAACATGTCTACATCTGTTAATAATTCTAACTTAATTTCAGTTTGCAACAACATTGCAGACCACGCTAATCCCGGGAGGCTGAAGAGATGTGCAGGGTCCAACTTGTAAATAGACATTGACGATTTCCTGAATGCTTGAAATACATCCGCAAGTATTGTTAGGTCTAATTTCAAGTATGCGTTGTAATAATCTCCGAATGTTTTACATTCTAGTTTATCCCACATCAGTTGTGCATGTTCGTATTATATGTCCGTAATTCCTGTTTTTCTCAGTTGACTGAAGAATTCTTTTTGAGGAGGGAGAGTGTTGTCATTAAATTTAGATTCATTGTTTACATATTCATACGGATAAATCCCTTTACTTCTAATCATTTTTATATCTATGTTGGAAAAACTAGCTTTCGTAATTTTGAATTGTTCATCGCAAAGTTTACTTCCTAGAGCGTCCAAACTTGCAGAGAGAAAGCTGAACGAGTCAAGAAACCTCATCTCTATGGTTTCATTTGTCCCCGAAATCTAAACTTTCTTACTTATAGAAATGTATCGTTCTTCAAGAATATCTATTTTTGTGTGTCATATCCAAATTTCCGAAATAACAGATGAAAATCGTAATTCGATCCAATATAAAAAAAATATGGCGACAAATTTAGGCCTTTGAATTTTGAGGTTGCAAGCATTACAGATTCCGCTGATGAAACGACCGTCTGCGTGCAAATGGAGAAACTCTTTACGATTCTCGTTTGTGAAGTATTGTTTGCACACTGGACACTCGACAGTTTCATCAAATATTTTTTCCTCTGACGTCAACAAATCATCGGTTTGGATATTTGCAAGAAGCTGACAATTTTCTCAACGTCCTCTTCCATCTTTTCAAAAAAGTGTTCGATAATATTCGGTCCACGGTATACATATGGTTCATTTATTTCATCGGACGACAATGTAACCAAAACTATTTGGTTCATTTAAGCTGGTATGGCGTTGTGGAAGAAAATTTCTGGATTTGGATTGCATAAGAACAGTGGCTTCAGAAATGATTCAAAATCTGCGACGATAATGGCTGGATGTTCAAACAAAGCCTTGTACACTTCGCAACATCTTATTTGACCGCCCTGAAAAATTTCAAAGTCCAGAATTCGTAAATTTCGCAGCATAGCGCTTCAGAGCCAACTAAGAGTAGCCAACTTTACGACATTTCTTCATCCTGAATGAAAAAGCTCTTGTGATTTTTTTCATTCTTTCACATTCCATAAAGTAGAGATACCCTAAAGCAGTAATAAAATATATGAGTATACAAAAAAATGTTAAGTAGAAATACGAATGTTGAAAATATTTCAAGATTCTTCGTTCTGAATTTGAAAATAGGGAAATTTATGTGCATTTTGAAACACTGAACAGGTTCTCATCCACCTGGAAAGAATTGCGGTCACAATTGAATGCAAGAAGGCAAATTTATGATGATTTGATGCGAAATGTTTAGTAAAGATACCTTGCACAACACCAAACGATTCTGCAAAGTGTGTATTTTCCTTGGTTCTTGGCGAAAAATGGTTCGAAACTCTGGCACAATGTTGCTTCAACTAAGATTAACGTGCTCTACTGAGCTTTCTGTTAGCAATCTCGTGGAGTAGTTGGTTAGATAATAGCACTTTCGTTTTTTTACTGTTTTCGTCAAGATCGAAACATCGTAGGTTCAAATCCCACCCTTTCCTTATTATTTTTTCCTTTTTTGTTTGCCGAGTACGAAGTGTTCTAATAACGTAATATAATATCATATGATATTACTGTAAATATTTATGCGATGCATGCTCAGTGGCGGCGATTGGGTTTCAAAACTGATGGGGCAAGGTGGGTGGACGGGGGGGGGAGGCAAGGACAGTTTCTTTCCCTTGGTAGATAATGTTAAGCATAGTGCGGTGTCATTTGCCCCTCCACACTCCATAATCGTCGCCACTGTGCATGCCTCAAGTAATGCTTCTACTAATGTTTTTAATCTTTCAGTGATTGGCAGGATTTTAGGAAATACTTTTCCTTTCATTCAGCTGTTTTAAGTTAACACATATTTAGAACATACATGTCAACTTTCTGCATCCGGAAATGCTGGACATAAATCGCATAAATATCAACGGAAATATCTAAGAAACGAAGATAAGCATTCTCGTCCAAAGCCGTTTACTTCCCGCTAAAAGATTTTGCAAAGAAGTAGGTTTGAACCCATGACCATCCATTCCATAAGCAAAGGATACCCCTACACCACACGGTTCACGTTATTTTATGCACTTGGTTCGGATTCCACTTTAAACTGTAGGACCAGTACCGATTAGCCTTACTAAGCATAAAGTTGACTTAAAACACCAAATCAATCAATTCATCTCCTTTCAGAGTGCGCTTTTTTCTATGATACTGTAGTCGGCCAGCATCCGAAAATACAGTTCTGCTTCGCGTACACCAGAGTGTAATTGCATTTAATATTGTGACTAATTTTACTTTAAAACTACAAATTAAAGCGATAATAGTGTCCAGAAAAGGAACCTCAAAGTAGATCGTCACACAAAGTATTTTAATCTATTGCCAAACATTTCAGTTAAGAATAATATTATGCTTTTCCATTGACCGTATTTTCGATTCATGGTAAATTCGCTAAAAGGACCATGTCAAGAAATCTAAATGTGTAGGTTTTACTAGTAAATGCATTTAAAATGCACGAAACAACAGGGGAGGAGAAAAATAAACCTAAAAAATAAGTAAAAATGCAACGAAAACTTTAAAAATGCTGACAAAGAAACTAAAAGCCAAAAAAGGCCGAAAAATGCAAAAAAAAAATGTAAAATAGAAAGTGTTTTCCGGCTCTAACTGAAGGGAAACGGACATGATATCAGGTTTAGCATTGTTTTTAAATGTCAGAAAAAAAGTTGTTTTTTCATCAACTTCCGGATCCTAATTAGTAATTATGACCATTAAAAAAGTTGGAGGTAGCTTACTTAAAATTTTCTTGCTGAGGGATCGTATCGTTCCATACCTCCACTTTATAAACATAACCCCACAGCGCTACAGCCCTTGGAGGGCCTTGGCTTACCTACCGACTGCTGGTCTCCCTCCCACACTGTTCCTCCGTCACCTGTTATAGCGTGGAGGTATTAGTCCTGTATTGGAGTGACGGGTGATCAGCCCGACGAAACCCAGCCGTTGTTGTAGGTATTCTTGACCGGGTTACGCTCACTCACTCGGAGTGAATCCGGCTTTGGTCGGAATTTATTCGGCCTACGTATAGGGCCTGTGGCAACCCACCATCGTGAGGGAATTGGGAAGCTCCGAGTGAGTGAGCGTAACCCGGTCAAGAAGACCTACAACAACGGCTGGGGGTTCGTCGGGCTGATCACCCGTCACTCCAATACTGGACTAAGACCTCCACGCTATAACAGGTGACGGAGGAACAGTGTGGGAGGGAGACCAGCAGTCGGTAGGTAAGCCAAGGTCCTACAAAAGGCTGTAGCGCTGTGGGTTTACTTTAGTTTAGTTCCTTCTTTACACAAACAACAAAATACTTCGTAACTAAACGATTGCTTGTTCAAAACACGGAATTTCTACACAATTTACAAAATATGACAAAACGCCGATAGACATGTTCATCATTTTTCCCCTACAGCGTTTCTCGATTTTATCTGAATTCGTTTCCTCATGAAAATTGCCATGAGGAAATTATAGATATGACATTATGTGTGAATTGGTTTCTTCAAACTGGTAGAAAATTTTAACATGACCTATCTGGAGAAGAGGTAGCGTGCTTGATTTTCACGAGGGAGGTCGTAGGTTCGATTCTCCACCTAGGCAGGATTTTTTCAGAAGTTTATCGTTGGATGTAAAGTTTATCCACCGTGCTAAGAAGTTAACATTGGTCTCTGTATTTCACGAGAGGAAAGGAAATAGTTAACTCACTAACTAACTCTCTAGCCTTCTTAAACCCGAAGGTTCATGGCTGCAGCAACACAGGCCTTCCATCTGTCCCTATCTTGAGCAAGATCTATATACTCTTTTCCATCCCTACCGATTTCCTTTAGGTCCATCTCAACGTTGTCCCTCCATCTTCGTCTTGGCCTTCCTACAGGTCTCTTACCATCTGGTTTCCCAACAAGAATCCTGTAAACTCCTCTTTCCTCTCCCATTCGTGCACATGGCCTGCCCACCTAAGTCTTCTTGATTTAATTATTCTAATAATATCTGGACATGAATACAAATTATGTAGTTCTAAATTATGTAACCTTCTCCACTCACCTGTCTCCTCATCCCTTTTAGGTCCAAAGATTTTCCTAAGGATCTTATTTTCAAATACTCTCAATTTATGTTCCTCTTTCAATGTAAGGGACCAAGTTTCACACCCATATAATACTACAGGCAAAATTACTGTTTTGTATATTTTAACTTTTAGTTTCTTAGATATTAAACGAGAAGACAAACGTTTATGAAGAGAGAAGTAACATGCATTTCCTGAATTAAGCCTACTTTTTATTTCCTCTTTAATATAATTTTCATTTGTTAATATTACTCCTAAGTATTTGAATTTGGAAACTGGTTCAAACGAGTTGTTATCAATAATTAGATTTTGATTATTACCTAACACTTGGTTTCGGCCTGTAAGCATATATTTAGTTTTCTCTTTGTTAACTTTCAAACCTATCTCTTTAACAGTTTTGAAAAATATTTTAGCATTATTCTTAATTGTATTTATATCATCATCCAGTAAGTCTACATCATCTGCATATGCTAACAACTGAGTCACACCATTTAATTTTAGTCCTTCTTTAGTTTCTTTTACCTTCCTTACAGCATATTCTAAGGCAAAATTAAAGAGCAATGGAGATAATGCATCTCCTTGTTTTAACCCATCATGAATTATAAATTTGTCAGACATATTATTACCCATACGAATTTTACTTTCTGTTTCACTGGTGCATATTTTTATCATACTAACAAGCTTCTTAGGTATTCCAAACTCTACTAATATATTATATAATTTATCTCTTTTGACCGAATCATATGCTTTTTTGAAATCAATGAATAGCTGATGGACATTTTGATTATATTCCCACTTTTTTGCAAGTGTCTGTCTGATGTGAAAAATTTGATCTGTAGTTGATCTGTTACGTTCAAATCCACATTGATAATCACCTATAATTTCATTAGCATATGGGGTTAGTCTTGTTAAAAGAATGTTAGACAATATTTTGTATGTTGTTGAGAGTAGAGAAATTCCACGGTAATTATTGCAGTTCATTTTATCATCTTTTTTAAACACAGGAACAATTATGGATTCTTTCCACTGTTGAGAGATATCTTCTTTATTCCATATTAAACAAATTAATTTATGAATTTGACATATTAATGAATTTCCACCATATTTAATTAACTCAGCTGGTATTAAATCAATGCCAGGTGCTTTGTTATTCTTTAGCCTTTTAATACCATCTTTAACTTCAGTCAAGTTAGGTTCTGGAACTAAAGGTTCTGCTGTGTGTACTTCATTCACTTATGATTTATCTCCTACATGGACATTTAAAAGGTCATTAAAGTAGTTCTTCCATCTATTTAGAATATCGCTTGGGTCAGCTAGACCCAAGTTTATCTTTTATCAAGTTTACTTTAGGTTGCCACCCCTTTCTAAACTCATTTACACCTTTATATAAATCTCTGATATTTTTATTTTTGCTGTTTGTTTCAATTTCGTTAATTTTGCTTTTCAAGTAATCTCTTTTTTTACTTCTAAACGTGCGATTAACTTCTCGCTTTATTCTATTATAATTGTTTAGATTTGTATCATCAGAGTTATTTAACCACCTAAGTCTAGCCTGATTTCTTATTTATATTATATTATGACATTCATTATCAAACCATGGCTTACTTTTTCTCGGTTTATGGTATCTTATACTTTCTTTAGCTGCTGATTTTATTGCATTACGTATGTGCTCCCAATTCTTATTTACGTCTGTTTCATTTATATTTTCATCATCATTTAAATCCTTCAAAACATCAAATCTATTTGACAGTTTAATTTGGTAATCTTTCTTAATTCTTTCATCAGTAAACTTTCCTGTATCAAAATTTAGAACTTTTAGATTTTGTTGCTTATGATTTATTACTGAGAGTCTTTCTCTTAATTTAGCAATTACTAAGTAATGGTCACTGGCACAGTCAGCACCTCTTTGTGTACGAACGTCAATTATACTAGTATGCCTTCTCTTATCAATTAGAATATGATCTATCTGATTATGAGTTTTACCATCTGGAGAAGACCAGGTATATTTATGGATATCTTTATGTTTAAAAGTGGTACTTTTCACAATTAAATTCTTTGAGGTTGCAAAAGTAATCAATCTTATACCATTATCATTACTTAATTCATGAAGACTTTCTTTACCAATCGTGGGTTTAAATGTATCTTCTTTGCCAATCTGTTCATTACAGTCACCTAACAGAATTTTCATATCATACTGAGAAAATTTATCAAAGACCTGTTCTAACTCTGTATAAAAATCATCTTTAGTATTATCATCTTTATCTTCCGTTGGTGCATGTATGTTTATTAAAATAATTTTACACCACCTACCCTGTGGTTGGAAGTATAAATAGTTATTCATTCGTCATAGAATGCTAGGATATAGTAACCAGTGAAAGGAAATATTTGGAGTAAGTTATTTCGATGTTAGGAGGAAGTCACATGCCACGTGAGTAGTGTTATTTGTGATATTATTGGCACAAAAATCATACAAATGAAGAGCTTTTTGATTAACAGACCTGATTTGGCTACACTTAAAACTATGCCAAGATGCCCATATGCCGAAATTGCTCAAGTGTGCTATGCTGTCAATCCCAAGAATCCTGAATTCTAGTGTACAAATGAAGAAGCCTCAACAGATTGATTTGGCTATACTTAAAACAATGTCAAGATGTCTATATGAATCAATTTTCCAAGTGTGCACACAGTTAAGTCTAAAGAATCTTAAGCCCTAGTGTACAAATGAAGAATCACACAGTGTACAAATGAAGAAGCCTCAACAGATTGATTTGGCCATGTATGCAAAATCTGAATCTGTGAGATTGTTGTTTGTAAGCCTGCTAAAGATATAGTCTTCTTGATATTGTTATGGCTACACTTAAAACTAAGCCAAAAATGCTCATAAGAGCTACCCACACCCATGCACCCACATATATTTACTTCCGGTCCACTTCCGGTCTACTTCCGGTTTAAGTTCAGAGAATTAATATGTTACCTGGAATATGCTCAATATTTTAATTGGACACCAGGCCCAACTTGCATATCTAATACATAGACAATGTAATATGCAGAGGCCTTCTAGAATTGCTCTGTGACTCTCTCATTTCTTACATCATAAATATATGATTTTTCACCTATAAGAATAACACTACATATGGTGTCATCAGGGAGTGTATCGTGGAATTCACAGATAATTTTAATGTTTGTCCTGTCATTAACCACAACTTGTTTCCTTTTTGAAGTGTTGATGACAAACATGGGTCTCTCTGTTTTAAATTCATCTGGTGTGTAATACATGTCAGTATTGCCAGTAGTGACCCTTTTGTATGCTGTAAATGCTTCATATAATTTAAGAAAATCATCCTTGGACATGTTTAAATTATAATTTTCTCTAAGAAACACCTCATTTCTGCCATTTTTAAGATATATGTTCTTGATGTTGCAGTTATCAAATTTACTTGAATTTTTTTCCTGATTATTGTGTCTTTCAGTCTGAAACAGTACCACCACAAAATCCGGCATGTCATATTGTATACTGGAGAATGAATTTGTAGCATCAAACTCATAATAGCTACCAGTGGCAGGCTTTTGTACACATTGATATGTATAAAATTGCAAAGGCACCTGTGGATTTTTTAGGATATCTGCTTTGTATTTAAGAGTATAACTGGCTTCATATTCAACAACTGGAATTCTTAGCTCCATAGTCTGAATAAGGCACTTGCCTTCATCAGGTAGGGTATTAGGCAGAGCTGCCCCGGTAGAGTTTAATGTACTGTACCTCATCAAAGCATTATTATCATTGGGAGCTCTTCTAAATGTGATTCTTAAACCACCCTTCCACATAATATCTTTGTAATCTGAGAAGAATCCTGGCAACAGGCGCATGGGGAACAGCACTGTGTGGCTTTTAGATATAATTTTATCACCAGCCTCAAATCCACCTATTTTGTAGTATGATGCCTCGGTTTTGGATAATTTTAGTGTGGCCAAAGCTGTAGAGGTAATTCCAGGGTAATCTAGTCTGTTTATAACAACACCATGTTTTCTGATCTTAATTTCAGAGAACAGATGTGGCACAAAATTGTCTACCAATCTTATATTTGAATTTGCCGGATAAACTGTACCATCGAGCTTTACAACATCAAATTTGATGTATAGGTCTGCTCTGTGGGGGTGTATAAAGCCATCCCCTACATCAAGATCAACCTCAATCTCTGTGTTTGGTTCATTTAAATTTGCAAATGTCCTCCTGTTTGGGGGGAATGATTGTAGCTCATAACTCTCAATATTTTCCATTTTTTTCTTGTATGTATTTTTATTTAAATATTAATTTCTATGATTGCAGCTGTTATGGCTCCAGCAAAATCAACTAATTCTTCTTTTTCATTAGTGACCATCAACTCAATGTAATCTATTCTATTATGGCAAACAGGAAAATATAATGTTGGTGATGGAGTGTAGATGACCGGCTCCATAAATTCAGAGTTAGGTTTGAATGTTGCAATGATGCCAGTTTGTTTGTGAGTGCCTATGCCATTTGATTTGGTGATCATACCCTCGGCCAAATTACAGTGACTATTTAGTGTTTCTATGGCTAAGAATTTATGTATATTAATAGCAGTGTGTTTAATGGCTGGTTCAAGTTTTGTGTTCTTCTGGAAGCCTAACAGCTCTCCTATAGTACCCAGATCCACTGTTTCTGTAGCAGATACAATCTCTACTCTGTGAGTGACAGAATTTTGAGTTAACACTATACCTCTGGGTAACTGGGCATTTAAAATAGACAGATTATATGGCGCTTCATTTCATCTAATTCTGCCTTATTCTTCTTGGCATCTATTACTGTTTTTGATATAGCAGCTGATCCCCCAGCCAAGCTCCCCACAGCCCCCAAAGCTCCTAAGATGGCCGGGATACTAAATATGAAGCCCCCTATATGTGTTTTTTTTCTAGATTGCTGTAATTGTTTTAATTGAGGGTACTAAGTAATAATTTCATACCATGGTCTTTGGCAAGACAAGAATTTTTTTTCCTGCGCTGCTTTTTGGTTAAAAGACTATCAATAGTTTTAAGAGATTTAAGACCTGCATAAGGTATCTGATACATAACACCCTTGGCCTTCATCCTAGGTTTATTATATATATATATTCTGGGATTACATAGCTTAATTAAGTGGCTTAAATTTATTTAATTTATCACAACCCCCACCCCAGTTTTTGTTTGGTGTTCATAGCTATGGTGGTCCCCAATGCTGCTATTCTCTCACTTAAAGAAGCATCTTTGCTTACAAATCTACCAAATGCAGCCTCTTCTAATTTCTTGTCTGCAACATGTCGCTTATCAAGATCAGAACGTGTGTTGTATGCTATGTCATGGTCTCTCAAAATATCCAATGCCCTTAGTGTCATTCACTATAAAATTAGACAATTTGGTGCTTATCATGTCCATAATTCCAACTTTTTCATTGTAAAAATTGTGGTTGCCAGCATTTTCTTCCCCAGCTATCACCAGCAACCTATCTACAAGTTTCCTGACATCATCAACCCACACAAAGTTCTTTAGGCAGGGTGTTGTATTGTTTGATTCCACTACCAGTCTTGATCTGTGACCATATGGGCTTGATTAAGTTGTTGTATTTTGCTCCACTGCTAGACTTGACTCTTTTTTGTGTGGGTTCATTGTTCTTGTATAGAGCATCTGATTTTATTAATATTTCTTTGTAATGCTCATAATCTTGATCTGTATAGCTGCCAGGTCTCTTCCTAGTCATCAGTTCCCACAATCCAGGTGTTCCAGGATACTTAACAAAACCACCTCTTTCTCCAAGATGAGATTCTGAATATACAATTAGATCATCTCCCATAAATGTTACTCTAAAATTGCCAATTCTATGTATGATGCTACCATCACGCTCTGTGTCAGCATATAAGCCAAAGACCTCATCTTTGTTGTCTTTAGGTGTGCTTAAATATTTTTGAGCAAGAAGACCCAATTCAATAGGATCCTGAGTAGCTTCAATTCTTCGAGGACCAACAGGACTAGGTGTATGAATACTAGAAAGTGGGGTGATTGGATAATCTAATATGTTCCTAGCAGCTACAGGTACAAGCTCTGTGATCAAATTTTGATTTTGCTCTGTAACAGTTTTGATATTTTTACCTAATTCACTAATGGCATCAATAATAGGCTGTTCTGTGTGCTTGTGTTGTTCATAGATTCCTCGGTTCTCTGATTTCCATTCCTCAAATCTTTTTACAAGATAATCTCTTAATTTAAGATCATCAATAATTGGCCTTTTCATGGTTATTTATATATGTTTCAGTGTCTAGAAAATTGTTGATTTTATTTCTGTATTTGCCACTATTGGGTTTTCTTGTCATATCAATTGTGACAAACCCATTGCTGTCCTGGTTCCAGCACCAACTGCAAAACTTGGAAAAATCATTGTAGCTCAAGTCCCCACCTACATATTCATCATGTATGTGTTTGAGGTTGGTATGATCTTGATGAAACACACATATAAAATTGCTGTTGTCTCGGATCAGCTGCTTCGGTATTTTAGAAAAAGTCTGTGCCAGGTAGAAGCAATCTATGTTTTTGTGCCGCCCCTGTGTAAAGAAATTTATAACCTTGTTTAGATTATCCAGTATAATGTCATCAAACACAACAACAGAGTTATCAAGACATTCATTAAGTGGCTTAACATCTGATTCAAAAGTGGCAATATCCAGTCCATCATATAGCTTCATCAGCTGCTGATATTTTAATTGTTCCAAGCTCTTAGAGAAAACATACAAGTGCCTTTTTTCCCAATCTAACCAGTTGGGTGCCAATAAAAAATTATCAATCATTAGTGTAGTTTTACCACAAGCCGATGGCCCAACAATAAGACATCTAATATTATCAGGCAGCAGCTTGCCATTTCTCTTAATCTGCTGTTCAGGCTCTGGCAGCCTCTTTATAACATCCCAGGTGTTCATAGTATCTCTTTGTCTGCCTCGATCCAGCTGTGTTCTGGGAGTCCTAGCCATTTCACCAGTATCTTGTTGCCTTTTCTGCGGATGATTTTTTCTCTGAGATATGTGTCAGGCTGCTTAGTTTTGTTGAGTTATTCTTCATAAAACCTGCCTTTGAGAATTTCTCCTCGGTGATCTTTTATTATATATGTATTAGGGGTCCCAGGTTTAACTTGAACCACTGTAAATAATTCAGTGCTCCAGTTTCTGGTAAAGCCTCTTTTGAATAAGTGCTTATATTTGCTGATTCTTGCTTGATCACCAACCTTGCATTTAGCTTTTTTTGTTGTTGGCTGGTATCTAGGATAATAAACAGTACTGATCAATTTTTGCTCATCAGATGAAGTTACCTCAGAGGGCTTCATGTTGATTGTGGAATGGACCGAGTTGTTATATCTATCTAAAAGTTCTGGTAGGATACTGAGCCATTTATAATTACCTTGAAGTGTAAATTGTTTATACATATGATTTTTTAATAAATTGCTGGAACACCGAATTATAGAATTCTTTGCCATTATCTGTTTGTAGATAGCGCGGTGATCTTCCACTCTGATTGATGATTGTCCTGAAGGCTTCTGTAACACATGCTCCAGTCTTGGATTTGAGTGGCACAACCCGGGCATATTTTGAAAATGTGTCTATGACAGTGAGTAGATACTTGTAGCCCTTGTTGATCTTGTCTAAGTTTTTCAGCTGTCCACTTGCCATCTCAACCAAGTCACACTGCCATAAATCATCTATGCCTTTTGTAACCACTGGCAGTCTCTTATAATTATGTCTAGCTTGTCTGTGTAATTCATCAACAATAATTTGTCTAGACATAGTATGTAAACAAGAATATTGCAACTATGGGATGTTCAGCAGCTGATACTACAGGATTATCTAAATATAGTTTGTCTCCTATTTGTATATTAAATTCAAGAGAGCCATCATCTTCAGCATAAGATGTTTCTAATGTATTGGGGTCTCTAAAATCCTCTAACTCTACACTGGTGATTTTTGCTTTGTTGTCAGCATTTGTTATTGATAAGGTAGGGTAATGGTGTGCCTGTGGCTGTAGCCAATATTTGATCTTGATTGGTCTAAGTGTGCCCCCAACAAAAAACTGGTAATAAAATCGTGCAGGGGACAGCATATATATTTTGCCACCTGGTGTAAATGGTGAATCATATTCTTTGTTGGGGATACTGTACAATTCAAGGATTACTGTATGTTTAGGATTCTCGATTATGCCAGTTATTTCTTTTTCTGCTGTAAGCAATCTACTTGTTAAAGATTCAAAGTGTTCATTGATAGTCCTAACAACATCATCATGGCCTGGCTTGATCTTTATGTCCACAACAAGTTTTTTGTATTGTTGCACAATCTCTTGAAGCTGTGTGGCAAAAACAGACAGAGCATTTGCTTGGTAGGATACCATGGTCCCTAGCTGTTGCTTGATATTAGCTACAATTTGCTGTAAATTTTCAACAACTGAAAATTTTGAATTTTGAGCAGTAAGATCTTGGACTTGTCTTCTGATATCCTCAAACAAAGCATGCAGTTCATTAATATGTTGACTAGTTGGTAGACTGGCCACTGTCTGAGTAAGTTGTTTGATCTCTGTCTGGATATTCTTGATATCTTCTGATTTCAATATGCGATTCACAGCTCTCTTAATATTTTTAAGTTCCTGTGATGTAGGCAGATTTGATACAGTATTTTGCAAAGATTCAAGTGCCAATTTGACATCGTTTAATTCAGAAGCTTCAGCCACACTACGCATAGCATCTTGGAGCAGGGTTATGTCTGCCTGAGTAGGTGTTGATTGTTGTAAAATTTCAAGTTTTGTTTGGATATCATCGATCAAGTGATGAAAATGAGATAGCTCAGATTCAGTGTTGAGGTTTTCAAGTTTGGTGATCTGTTGCTGGACACTGATAAGGGTGTCTACAATACCAGGCAGGCGAGATTCTAGAGTTTCTTGTACATCTGTCAGATCACTTTGCACTGCTGCTATGGTACCCTCAAGATGGGTTATGGTACTCTGAATTTTTCCAAAATCTTCATTTGTTTCAAGTTGCAGCTTGATGTTGGCAACACTACGAGTTATAGCACTCAGAGCAAGGCTAGATGGCAAGTTGTTCATAAAATTTTCAAGTGTCTCAATTTTTTCTTTAACCTCGGCTATGGCATTGTTCAAGGGGTCCAGATTAGGTATCTGTAGTGATTGAATCTGTTCCTTTAGAGTGGAAATTACTAGATCAATATCTTCTTGTGACTTTATGCTTTTTTGCTCAGAATTGGTAGCCTGAGTCTTAAATTTTGCTTGAAGAGCTGTTACAGCTTCCTCTAAATTTTCAAAAATTATCTAATGTAGCCAAATCAGTATATTTTTGAAGCAGCAATTTGAGTTCTGAATCAATTTTAAGAAGGGGGTCCATGCATTGTGGTTGTAAATTTGTAATTTGAAGTTGAAGACTGGCATTGAGTGTAGTTTGTAAAGCTTGTAAATCACTTCTTAATTTTTTGACTCTGCCATCAAGCATCAGAATCTCATCACTGTGATCTTCATGCCTTGTATGTCCAAATATATCATTAGGCATTTTTTTTATTTTAGTGGTTATTTATTATAAAATATCTAATTCTTAATTCTATAAAAAAGGTATAAGCTTGTCATAGGATCCCGGGACCTCAATATATAAGCAGTCACCAGCAGAAACAGTATATACAGTGCCAGAAATCATGTTTGAGTGCTTAATTCTATAAATGGTGGCCGCGGTGGCTCAGTCGGTAACGCGTCTGACTACCATGCTCAAGGTCCCGGGTTCGATCCCCGGCCTGTTGAAATCCAGGAACTTTTCTAACGGTGGAAGCGGCCCCGGCGCCTACCCAGCGTCGAATAACATGGGTACCTGGGGGAAACCCTGGGGGGTAAAGGCGGTCAGGGGCGTGATGCTGATCACATCACCCCCACTCACGACCGGATCAAGAAAGTGCGGGGCGTTACCCCCACACCCCTTATACGCCTTCATGGCGTGGTGCTATGCACAGGGGAACACTTTACCTTTTTTTTAATTCTATAAATATTTCTCCCTATTGAAATCTTGACATTACACTCGGGAGTTGTAATAAATTGTAATTGTCCACCTACAGGTAATTGGTAATGATTTAAATTATTGTTAAATATGTATTATGTTTTACCTGTTTCATCATCAACATCTGTAAGTATGCTGTTCAGATGAATAATTAACAAAGCACTTAATTTAGATATTACAGATTGTATATCAGAAGAGGGTGCAGGTGTTGGCAGTTCCATAATAGCCTGTTTTTTGAACCCAAATAAGTTCATAGGCATGTTTATTTATTTCAAATCATGCTTTGTACTTGGGCATTGTTTGCCACTTTTCAAATCACAATGATCCCATGGCAGAGTATGTATGCCACATGATAAAATGCATCTCTTATCATCATGTGGGTCCAGAGCCACTTTTCTTAAGACATTTGTAGTCAACAAGTGATCCACACTCTGAATTCTGCATTCTGATGTTCTGATTAAACTCTGTGATTTGAGACAGTTTTTGTAATCTTCAAATTGGAGCTCTTTGTCAACAGTTACTCTGCCAATGCCCTTGGCCTTTTTGGCAACAGCGCCACTACATGTTTCAAAACTGTACATCTTGGCCCTTAACCCAGCAAATGCCACAATAACATCACCAAGTGTCTCATCTTTTAACTTGCCAGGCACCTTTTTGTTGTGGGGTTGAATCTTTGTATGTTCACTACTATCAAAATATTCAAGCAATGCAGGCTGTGACATATCTTGATAGACATCTTCTGTCTGAATATCAAGAATAAAGCTATCTGTGTCCATGTACATCAGTTTTACACAATCACCATAAATAGGCTTCAGCACATCATAATAGAGCTTTAGCATGTGTAATTTTGCCAATTCTAATATCACAGCCTCTACATAAATAGGCTTATCAAACTTAATCTTTGTTTTTTCGTGTTAAAAAGTGCCATATTCTCATCATAAATTCTTCTGTAGTTGAAATTAGGCTTTGCAATCAATTTTTTGCTCAGGCTGGGGTCAGTAATTAATTTAACATCAGTATGTTTTCTGACATTTTCTAAGGTTTTGCCATACACTGAATTTACCATCAATTTAAACAAGGTCTTATCAAATTGGCTCATTGCAGATGTTCGAAGCTCTGTGTTTGTATCAATATATAGCTTCAACCATCTTGAGTGCCTGAACGTCAAAACTTTCCCAAATTTGGTCACTTGAACACCATGATTCATTAGGAACTGGAGGTTTTTGTAATATATGACATAATCCTGTTTTGGCTCTTGAGTCATCAAGAGCTTCTTCTGTTTAGAGCCAGGTCAACACTTAACCTCAGGAATGGGGGGCAGATCAGAAAATTTGTTGTGTAAATCATCAGGAATTGTCAGATCAACCTCTAAGAACAGGCCATAGTCACTGTCATCAAAATCCTGAAGATCATCAATATTGAAATCTTCAAACCACTCAAGCTCTGCATATGGCAGTTTATCCATCATAGCATAACCATACAGGCTGTTGGCATCTACATACAGTATATAATTTGATGGCACTGCTGGATCATAATCAGGAATATATTTGTTATTTGCTCTGGCTTTACTCTGAGAACATTGCACCATGCCTCCTCTTATACATTGCTCCATAAACAGATACATATCTTGATCTTGGATCAGATCCAATTGCATTTTAGTGTTTAAAAACATTGCAGACCATGCTAGGCCTGGAGCACTGTAGAAATACATTGGATCCAGGTTATAATTTTCCATCGATGATTTTCTAAATGCCTGAAGTATATCAGCTAAGAGAGTCACATCAAGTTTTAAATATGCTTTGTGATAATCACCAAATGTCTGGCATTTTAAATTTTTCCACATCAACTGGGCATGGTGATAATCTTCATCAGTGATTCCAGATGCTCTGAGTTTGCTGTAGAATGCTTGTTTTGGTGGCAGAGTACACTCATCAAATTTAGTAAAATCTGTAACATAGTCATATGGATATACACCCTTCCGCCTAAATAATTTCAGGTCCTGATTTGGAAACAAAGCACATGTGATTTTGAATTGATCATCAGATAATTGACTGGCCAGTGTAGCCAGGCTAGCCGATAAAATTCTGTATGAATCAAAAAATCTTAAGTGAATGGGAACACCATCAACTTTAATTATTTTGCTAATAGATATATATTTCTCATTATTTTCTGCTAAATTATTTAAATTCTGCTTGTCAAACCCCTCGTACCTGATCAAATGAAAAAAATCATAATTAGATGCACCATGGCAAAATATAGGGACAAATTTTGGTCTCTGGATCTTAATATTACAGCTATTACACAGGGCCATTTTGAATTTACCATCTGTATGAGAATGGTGATGCACCTTGATATTTGTATCTGAAAATTCAGAATCACATATTGGGCATTTTTCTGCATTGTTGAAATCTTCAATCTGATCCTCTGTTAAAGGCAATATAGGTTTTGATTTTAATAAGACCTTAGATGCTATGTCATGGCACTCATTTTCTATTCTATGTATTCTATGTACAAATTCTTTGATGGCATCTTGCCCCATGTATAAATATTCTTCACTAACAACACCATCCTGTACAACCACATAACAAAAACTAGAAGGTTCATGTAACTGGTATGATGTAATTGAAGATTCATCAGGATCTGGGCTGCATAATGCAAGGGGTTTGAGGTTTGATTCAAAATCACAGACTATATATGCTGGGTGTTCCAACAAGGCTTCAAATTTTTTGAATTTAGCATTTTCACTTGGACTAGGCATCACCATATGAACAGGTTTATGGTTGCCACAGTATTTTAAATGTTCAATTAACTTGTTTTTAGCAATTTCTGCATTTTGTTCATAAACACCATTCACCATTTTTCTACCATCAAATACAGTCAAACATCTTCTACACAACTTGAATATTGTATTGGATTTGCCTTGTTGTTTTCTGACTAAAGCTTCAAGACTGTGTATCAGAGTGTAATGATATGTGTCATCCCCTTCAATTAAGAGCAGATCAATCGGAACAGCATCATCATCATGAAGTGTACTGATTCAGACAGGTGCTATCAAGCAATTGCCAAGGCAAGTAGAACAAATAAAAAATAATAATAGATAATTGTTTACCATTGATATCCCTGGCCTTTTTTCAAATTTATCAATATTCTGAACAGACATTGGATACTCTAAGCCCTCCTTCATCAAAATTGTGTTCATATTGTTTATAATAAGTTATTCTCTGAGGATTCCTTAAAACTGGAAACAAAGCAGCTAAAATACACCACAAAAAACATTTCTCATCATTATTTTCTATGTTAACCACGGCTTTTTTGTTTTTGATATTTGCAGGTAATGGCAGATATGTAGATCCTTGTAATGGGCTGAATTCAGAAATATTAACATAGAGCTTGTGTGGAGTTCCGCATAGGCTCCATCCTGATTCTTTTGCTGCAAATTCAGAGTGTTTAATATTCAATTGATCTATCAAACTGCTTATTATTTTGTCTGAATTTGTATTTGAATATATAGCTACAGTTTCTGTTATGTGGGGCTGTGTAAATTTTGTGCCATTTGTTTTCTTATATTGTGTAAACAATTTGAGGGACAGCTTATAAAATCCATTTTGTGCATTTAGAATTGCTTGCACATCAGGATTTATACTGTTCAAAAAAATTCTTAATGTCACATCTTGGCTCTGATTCAAAACAGTGATCCCTAAGTTTGCCAGCAAAACTGCTATGGATAGGTGGTGCATAGCGTGGCTGCTTTGCTGCTCTAGCATTAACAGGTGTTTCATGCTTCCTTTTCAGACCAGATGTAGATGGCTGTGAGGGCAATATTGATGACTGTACATAACAAGTACACTTATGCCTATTGTAATATGCTTTGCTTAATATTTTATGGCATCTTGGGCATATTTTTGTAGGCTCATTTAAATCATGGAGCTGTGTGGTGAAACTTGATAATGCTGAGTCTTGATTTGTTTCTATAGTCCCAATTTGAATTTTAGTATTTGAAATATTTTGCTGTAAGCTCTCCACAAGCCTCAATTTGGAGCTTTGGCTGGAGAGAACATGTACTTGGCTTCTAAGTTCCATAACCAGTGAGTTGAGTTCACTGACAATCTGGTTGGTGGGCAAAAAGGTATTAGTTTCTCGTATTTGTGCAAAGTTCAACTTGGATGTATTTGATATCCTCAGATTTGGTTATTCGATTTAAATATCTTTTTGTAGCTCTCAGTTCCTGAGAAGTTGGTAAGCTAGCTACAGTACTTTGGAGTGTCGTCAGGGCTTTTTACAGCATCTAACTAAGTGAGATCAGGTACAGTACTCAGGGCATTTTGGAGTTGTGTTATAGCACTTTGTGTAGGCGTTGATTGCTGTAGTGTTTCCAATTTATTCTGTATGTCATCTATAAATTATGGAAATGGGATAATTCAGATTCAGTGTTCAGATTTTCCAGCTTAGTAATCTGTTTCTGGATTATATTCAAAGTTTCATTGATGCCAGGTATTTTTGATTACAGTGTTTGCATGGACATTTGTCAGTTCATTTTTCATAGTTGCTAGAGTTTCCTCAATATAGGGTTATGGTACTTTGAATTTTTCCAAAATCCTCATCAGTCCCAAGCTGGAGTTTGATGTTAGTAACAATACTAGCAATGGCATTTAGTTCACTGGAGGATGGCAGATTGTTTATAAAATATTCCAATATTTGAAGTTTGGCTTGGACTTCAGTTATAGCTGTGTGCAGCTCATCTGTTTGTAGTTCAATTTTTATATTTTCCAGTGTGGGAATCTCAAAAGATTGAAACTGCTCTCGCAAATCAGCAATTACACTATCATAATCATCTCGAGTTTTGATACTCTGGATGATGGCTTGCAATTCTGTTCGAATATTGTTTGTTTGATTATTCAATTGTTGTTTCAATTTTTCTGCATTGGTGGTTTGAGCTCAATTTTTAATTTGCTTACTCCCTGCTCTAAAATTTGAAAATTGTCCATTGAGGCCAAATTGGTGTATTTTTGTAGCACGGATTTGAGTTCAGCATCGATTTCTTAGAATAAGATCCAGACACTGGGATTGGAGGCTGGCTATCTCAGATTGCAGACTGGAGTTGAAAGTTTCCTGTAATGCTCGCAGATCAGCACGTAATTTTTTGACTCAAATATCGAGAATAAGAATCTTATCGGTGTGATCACTGTGTTTTGTATGACCAAGAATATCATTAGGCATTTTTGTAATTGTTATTTATTATCTGATAGGTGATTTTCAATTCCAAAAATAAAGTTATTAGTTTATCATATTCTCCCAGCAATTCTTTTTACAGACAATCATTTGCAGATATATCATATGTAGTGACAGTGTACATCTTATCATATTTAATACGATAGATATTACTCCCGGTAAATATTATTATCTCAACCTTGTTCTCAGGATTTATGGAAAATTGCAGTTTCCCGCCAATGAGGAAATTGTAATAATTTAGATTGTTATTGAATATAGAAAATATTTTAAAAGTATCATCATTATATTCTGTTAGGATACTGTTCAAATGGATTATTAGCAGTCCATTCAGATTAGACAACAGATTAGTGAGATTTGGTGGGGCTATATATACACAGGCATTTCCATAGCTTGTTCTCTAAACCCAAACAGATTCATGGTTATTTTTTGACAAATAACACATTGGTTGCCATTTCCCAGGCTAGAGTGACCCCATGGTAATGTGTGTATCCAACATGATAGAATCTGTCCTTTATCTGTACTTTGCCCAGGATCCAGGACATTTTTTCTTATTTTATTTGTGGTCAATATGTGATCAACACTCTGGATTCTATTTTCTACCCGTAATTTGGGAGATTTATTTGTGTGACAATTGTAATATTCATCATAGGAGAGTATAATCTCTACTATGGTTCTACCCACTCCCTTGGATTTTTTGAGAGTATCCATCTAAGATCTAATAGCATACGTTTTTGCTCGTAACCCAACAAACTCTATAATAATATCCCCATTTTTCTCTTCTTTTAGTTTGCCCGGCAGCTTTTTGTTGTGGGAAGGGATACCAATACCAGGGGAGTATAATGATGTGTCAAAAGAATTATGCAACTCAGATTGCTTTATATCTTCATAGAGATTGGCTGTTTTGATGCAATATACAAAACTGTCTGTATCCATATACAGGAGAGATATATCATCCTTATAATAGGCCATCATTATATTATAATGGAGTTCCAGCATTTGTAGCTTGGACATATCCAGAACTGTAGCACCCACATAGATAGTTTGTCGAATTTGATCCATGGTTTCTCCATTTGGAAAAGTGATAAGTCTTCATGATATATTGTGCGCAATTTAATTTTCGGATATGCCACCAATTTATTACACTTTTTGGGATCGGAGAGCAGCTTTATATCTACACGCTTCCTAATATTCTCCATGGTTTTACCATAGACTCCATTATTAATCAATTTAAAAAAATTCCTATCCAAATCTGAATTGGGAGCTTTTTTATGTCTTGTAAAAATTTGAATATAGGGCCTTTACCACTCCCGATGCCTGAATCTGAGGACTCTTCGAATTTGTACTATATGGGCCCCTTTGTCCATCAAAAATCTAAGATTTTTATATTGGATGACATATCTCTTCTCAGACAAGTGTCATTAGAAGCTTTTCTTTTATTTGATTTGGGTGGACACTTAAAGTCGGGAGCAGGTGGCAAATCGGAAAACAGATTGTGCAATTTATGAGGGAAATCGAGATCCACCTCGGCAAAAAAACATACTCTGAATCATCAAAATTTTGGATATCTATTGATGTTGGGTCCATCCATAGGCAAGTTTCTGCATCACCGAATAACTTTACACATTATTCACATACACATAGAATATATAGCTGGAGGGTTCATCTGGGTTATATTCTGTCATATGTGTATTGTTGGCCCTCCAATATCTTTGTGTGCATTGTACAATTCCCCCGTGTATAGCTCTTTCAATGAAGAGAAGCATGTCCACATGTGTAATTGGCTCCAGTTCGATTTATGTTTTGGGCAACATAGCTGACTAGGCTAACCCTGACAGACTGTAAGAATGTTCTGGATCCAATTTATAGATATCCACGGACAAATTTCTAAAAGCCTCGAATAAATCGGCAAGGATTGTCACATCCAATTTTTATAAGCATCTTGGTAGTCACCCAGTGTCCTACACCCTAATTACTCACACATCACTTGTACATTATGATAATCTTGATCTGTGATATCTTGTTCTCTAAGTTGGCTGTAGGATTTATTTTGCGGAGGAAGTGAATCATCATCAAATTTGGTTTAGTCATCCATATATTCATATGGATAGGCCAATTCATGTCTAAAATGTTCTATACCCAAGCCGGGAAAACTGGTGGTTGTGATTTGGAACAGGTCATCAGATAGTTTGCTAGCAAGGGCATCCAATCCAGCAGGGAGAAATCTCATACAGTCAAAAAATCTGATCTTAATAATGCCAGCACCAGGATATTTTACTGTCTTACTGTGACCGATATATCTCTCCTGATTTTCTGCTAGGATTTCTATGTTCTCCATATCGTAAATAAAATGCCTAACTAAATGGTGAAAATCATATCCTCTGCTATTATGGAAAAATATGGGGACAAATTTGTTACTCTGTATTTTGAGATTGTATTGGTTGCACAAGTTTCAGGGATTTTCACCTGTGAAATGGCAATGATGATTACTTTTCATATTATCATCTGTAAAATATGAATTGCACTGTGGGTAAATCATAGTAGCATCATATAATTGCTGTTCGGCAGCAGATAATGGTCCCTTGGTTTAGACACAGACAATATATTTCCAATTTTTGTCACCTATTTTTTTTATTTTTTCCAAGAAATGTTTCACGGCATCGGAACCTCGGTATACATAAGGATTATTAAGTTTTGATGAATTGCTGCACACAACTACATATCCATAACCACAAACATCATGGAGGTGATAAGGTGTAGTTGAATAAAATTTCAGGATCAGGATCTGAATAGTTGATTGGTTTGAAAAGCGCCTCAAAATCTGCTATTCTTATAGCTCGGTGCTTCAACAGGGGGCTTGCGTTGTTTAAATTTATCTACCTAACCTGGTTTGGACATAATCATATGCACAGGTTTATTCTCACCACAATATTTTTGTGCTATTCAAGTTTCTGGATTATCAAATTTGCTACAGTTATGTTGAATACGATTATCAAATGTGGACAAATACCTATGAAAAATTTTAATTTCTTCTTTATGCTTGGTTACGTGGCTTCTAGCCAGACGGGAGAGATTGCGAATAAGGCAATAATGGGAATTTTTGTCATCTAAAATAAGTAAAAAATCGATGACACTTGCAAGATCATCATCGATGGTTTTAATTCTGAGGGGATATACAAATTTATTTTCAGTATAGGAGTACACATTGATTGCCAAGGGATCTCGTACCCGATTTTCAAATTTTGCTATACTCGATAACCTACATAGCATGTTCAAACTCTATTTCATATTGCATATAATAATAAACACGCTCTGGATTGTTTTTCCTATCAACTGGGTGAAGTTTTGTTAAGACCCATCTCAGAAAACACTTCTTATCATTATTTTGTATATTAACCACTGCTTTTTTATTTTGAATATTCACTGGAAGAGGGACATAGGTAGAAGCAGAGAGGGTGGAATATTGACTTATTTTCAGTTCCAGTTCATATGGATACCCACACAATTTCCAACCAGATCCTTTGGCCTCAAATTCCTCGTGTTTTGTGAGCAATATATCCATAAGCCAGGCATAGATTTGTTCCAAATTATCTACTGTATAACACGTAAATGTAGAGTCTGAGTCTTGGAACAATGGTAATGTTTATAACGTGTTTCATTTGTTTTTTTTCATATTCAGAGGAGAGGATAGTAGAAACACCAAAGTCACCCACCCGAAAAACACCAGGCGGCAGCTGCGCAACGCATGCGCATGGGGTTCCACAAAGGAAATAGGAGTGTCCCGCAAGACAAGTGAAGGGAACGTGTAGCGATCGACAACGGTAGAGACAAACGAAGCAAGAAACACACCGATAATGCAAGCAAGGTGGAGTGGTGGGGTCCGTACGACACTCCAGCAGCCTTTCGCCCCCTCGAAACTAGCGATGTGCCTCCGGCTTCATTTCTAAGAGGCTGGTTGGGCCCCATCACGACGTTTGTAACAATGTCTGTACGACGAACGTGGTCCTATCTGTACGTGCACCTTTCATTGGCAATAACCTCCTGTGCCCGTAGTTGCTGTGTTTGTCCTGCTGGCGCACGACGTCTGTGTGATATCCCCTCGGTGCTGCTACGGGGAATCCCTCGTTGTTGTCTCCTTGGCAGTTACCATTCCCCGTCCGGTCCTCTTTCTCTTTTGTTGCGCCGTGCTTTGTTCTTGCTGCGGTGTCTCTACACTGTGTTTGGGGACTCCCCATGCGCTGCACCGCCAGCGCCGCCATTTCTGCCCCAAACCATGTACGCGTCTGTTGCCTGTTGAGTGTCACGGATCACTTTGCTTGCATTCTCGGTGTGTTTCTTCGTCCTACGTCGTCCTCCCGTGGTTGTACAACCTCGCACTAATTTTCTCGACTGCACTGCTTCAGTCATGGTGTTTTCTTACCACTGTGTAATTGTTACATCATGCTTCATTGCTTCTTTTGTCCCTACTGTTGTCGATCGCTACCCTTTCCCTTCACTTGTCTTGCTGGACACTCCTATGTCCTTTGTGGAACCCCATGCGCATGCGTTGCGCAGCTGCCGCCTGGTGTTTTTCGGATGGGCAACTTTGGTGTTCCTTTTGACTACTTTTGTTCCGCCTTTCTATCTTCACTGGTACTAGCTGTACAGCGGTGTGAAGATCATTTTCACACGTTTTCGATGTTGTCTAGTTCCTCACGGAGGCATCTCTCGTCAAAGTGGAAGGGGCACTTTCATCTCTATTTCATGGGAGGTATATGTGGTTTTCTTTTGTACCCTACCTTTAGAATCACCCTGTATATATATTCACACTCTCAAACAATCAGCAAGGGGTCACGTGACCCTGTCGGGACATTCCCGAATCAGCTCAATTTCTCAGAATTATCGCCACGGGTCACTGACCGTTGCGGGATAATCCCGAGTTAGCTCATGGTTGGTCCAACAATCAAATTTTGATTACTTATACATAATTTCCAATCAAATAGTCGTAGAGATCTCGGGTCTGGTGCGTCGGCCAAGTCTCCATGTCCCCTTTGATCTCCTAAAAATATTAACATTGGTCATCATGGAACTTAATTTACTCGCTCTAAAAATTCCCAAGTCCTACGTTAAAAAAAAAACAAATATCTGGAAAACAGTGAGAGATAGCACAAAAATAAATCTAAAAAAATCCCACCTTTGGTAACATTAGGTATCCCCTGTCGATTTTGAGAGTCTAGAATATATATACCAAGTTTAGTGATCCTAAGTCCAAGGGGGAGGGATTTTGGTCCAATATTAGAAACTTTGATTCTTCATAATTTCTAAATAAATAGTCCCCCTTCATCTCCTAACAAAATTAACATAGGTCATCATGGAACCAAATAAACATGCCAACGCCGGCCAGGTAGGTATTTCTGTAAGGCTCTACAGACATACCAACACCCGTATTGATCTATCTGGTTAATGCCTAGTATTGGTGGAATGGTAAATGCCTCGAGGTCAAACACACATACCCGGTATTGATGAGATGGGTCGATGCTGTTGTCGCAGTGCAATCAAACATGCACTGCCGGTATTGACTGTCACACTAAAACAGGTCGAGGACACTGGTAGTATGTGTATGTAGATATATAAGAAAGGATGAAGCTTGGAAAAAAAGTAGAGCTTACTAATATTATATACATACCAAACCAATCAACAGTGAATCATTAAACCCCTTGGGGGTAGAACATTCCAGAGCAAGCTTAATTTCTCAGAAATTCCCTGTGCCAGCTTATTTTCTCGAAATTCTCACCAACGTCACTGACGGGACATTCCCGAGCCAGCTTAATTCTCGAGACATGCACATACAAATATAAAATCCTATTCTAAAAATCTGAGAGAGGGGGTAGGGGGCTATACTAATATTATATACACACCCAACCAATTAACAGGAGATCAGGGCATTTCAGGCGAGCTAGGCATGCTTGGCACTTGGGTTAATCATCTTAGTATAAATTTCGTACAAGGGTGAGGCAATTCCTTACACTTATAGATAAGCTAAAATCCACAAGAGATATAAAAGTATAGCATAATTTTAGTCCATTTAAGCCAAAATAGGCTCTAATATTTATCGGTGTTCGTACCACTGTGACGAACTTCCCCCACTTTCCCCTACTGACGCCTACTTCAAGCTCGATGTGACTCTGCTCGCGGATGTGCTCCAGCCCTTCCGTTCGACAGCCATGAGCATCTACCACCTGAATGCCGCGTACTTCTACAGCCTCTTCGGAGTAGAATGGTCGGCCATGCTGCTGTTTAAGAATGTTCAACTCTAGCTCCTTTGCGATGCAGACATGATGCTCTTCATAGAGTTAGCTAATTTGGGACGGCATGGTCCAGGTGTCGCAACGATACGCGCTGGCCAACAACCACCACATGGCAACTGGCTAAGACCCCTCCCTGCCATCAAGCTACATCTTGCACACAGACATAAACAACCTATTTGCAGCGACTCTCCTCTGGAGGGTTAGAGTTTGCTGAACCTTCAGGTGTCGATTGTTCGGAATGCGGGTTCTTTGCTGAGGGGGACCACAAATTCTCCTTTAAGCTGCAGGAGGCTTTCCCCGAATTGCCACTTGGTCCAGAATTCAAACGTTCCCCCGGCTCGGATAAACCCAAACTCATCACGGATGTCGACTCCAAAGAGTGGTATGTTGTCCACTACCGGAACCTCCGGTGATTGATGCAGCATGGGGTCACAATCAGAACGATTCATCGCGTCCATCCATTTCGAGTCTCCATGGTTACGACCCTACATTGAAACTAACTCGGAACACCGTACTGCTGCATCGTTCGAACTCGACCCGGATATCTCAAGCTGATGAAGAACACAGTGTTCGGCAAGAGAATGGAAAACTTGCGAAATCACGTGGATGTGAGGTTGGTTGCCATCACCAAGCGTTGCCGCAAGCTGACGGCAAACCCAGCTATCAAATCTAGGACCATCTACAACAAGCAGTTAGCTCTGGTTCACATGGACAGAACTGTTGTGCTCCTGAACGAACCAATCTACGTTGGTGCCATGATCATGGACGTGAGCAGGCTGCGCATGTTTGAAACACACTATGGCTTCCTGCACAAACACTATGACCACAACATCGCAAATTCTTTACACAGACACAGACAGTTTGGTATACCATGGCCGGACGACTGATGTGTACGAGGAGATAGCTACAGTCCCATTCTTGGTTTAACTCTTCGACACGTCGGGCTATCCCAACCGTAAGAAGTATTGCACCCTGGCCCAGAACAAAAAGACGAGAAGAAAGGCGACATCGTCCTCGAGTTTGCCGCTCTACGCGCCAAGGCTTACGCAATTCGGGGCAAGAGAAGTGTCAGCAAAAAGGCATAAGGGGTGTGCAGGCAGGTGTCCAGGAGTGCCTCTCATTCGAGGCCTACGTCGATGTCCTTAGGACCCGATCACCTGTTTTAAAAGCAGAGCAGAGGATCCAGAGCGAACCATGTGATGACTAACAACGAGATGAGGAAGGTCTCCCCGGATGCGCGCGACGACAAAAGGTACGTGCTTCAATATAGGATCCACACACTCTTGTGGTGCCATTAGAAGCTGAAAACCAGCAAAGCCTGCGGCATCTGTTCGTAGTCCCCATTTTTTCAATTGATTTTCCATGCTAAAACTCTTCTTCTTCTAAAACGGAAATAACTCCAGCCGTGTTCTACGGCAGAAGAAAGATGCACACACAGGGCCAAGGGGGCAGTTCCTTTCTGCGCTCAAGTGTAATCATTTTTCTAAGTCAATTGTTAAACAGTAGACTTGCAATGATGTAACAGTGCATTCGGTCACCCTCAAGTTTTTGACGTAGTACACAAAAGTTTTCTCTGCAATGAGAATGACGCTGCACAGTGTCGTTGATTAGAGGATCATGGAACTCGCACACAATCTTTATATTCCTATTCGATGCGTTGATGACGAACATGGGTCTGCGAGCTATGAACTCGTTGGAAATAAAGTACATCTCCACGTTTCCGTAGGTCATCCTTTTGTATGCTGTGTGCACTTCATACTGTTTCAGGTAGTCCTCGTCTGCGATGATCCTTGTGTGGGGCAGATGTCGTTCCTGCTGTCTTTGAGGTAGACGTTCTTGACCTTGCAGTTATCGAACTGGGTGGAATCTTTCTCCAGGTTTTCGTCTTTCCCGGTTTGGAAGAGCACAACCGCGAACTCTGGCAAGTCGAACCGGATGCTGTTGAACTGCGTGGTCACATTGAATTCGAAATGATATCCGGAAGCGGGTCTCTGCACACACTGGTAGCCGTAAAACAGAATCAGCACTTGGGGATTCTTCAGCATGTCGGCTTTCTACTTGAGGGCATGGTTGGATTCATATTCCACCACGACATGCACATATCCATGGACATTACGAGGCACTAGGCAGTGTCGGGTAGTGTGTTTGGAAGCGGGGTGGTCCAACGCATCAGCTCGTCGTTGTCGTTGGCGGCTCTGCGAAACGTGACGCGAAAACCGCCCTTCCTTCGATCACTGTGCCATGCTTCCTAACTTCTACATGCGAGAAAAAGTACTGCACAAATTTGTCCACGACCCTCAGATTTTCTTTGGTCGGGAAAGCTTCGCCGATGTCTCACTTCGCCAAGTGTAACTTCACGTATAGGTCAGCTCTGTGAGGGTGGATGAATCTATCCCCAACGTCGACATAGAACTCGATCTCTCGGTTCGGCTCTTTGAGTTTCGCGAATGTGCGACGGTTGGGAGGGAAGGACAAAAACTCGTAATGGTTATTGTCGTGGCTCCTGCGAAATCCACCACCTCGCCTTTCTCATTTGTTACCGCCAATTAGAAGTTGTATATGCTGTTGCGACACACGGGAAAGTATATCGTTGACGAGGGCGTGTAGATGATTGGCTCCATGTACTCAGAGTTCGGATTGAATGTGGCGATGATCCCTGTCTGCTTGTGTCTGCCCGTGATCCTGTTCGAGGATTTGCTGATTATACCTTCCGCCACGTTGCAGTGCACATTCTGAGTCTCGATAGCTAGAAATTTAGTAATGTTGGCACCGACGCCCCTGATGGCAGGTTCGAGTTTGGTGTTGTTCTCGAATCCCAGTAGTTCTTTGACGGTATTGGGTCCACGATTTCTGTGGCAGAAACTAGTTCCACCCTGTGGGTCACAGAGTTCTGCGACAGTAAGAAGTGCAAGTGGGCCTATAAGGTAGATATGTTGGTGGTGTTGTAAGGCACCGTCATATTGTATATCAGGTACGTGCTGTAGATTGCCCGATAGACGATGGATTTAGGATAAATGATATCGTCGTGATACGATAGTTTCTGGACCGAAGTCTCGCTAGTGAGATGGAAAACTTCCATCGTGATTCAGGTGCGACAATACTTCATGGAAATCCTCGATCGTTGGGTTATTTAATTGGAAAGAAACACCAGTATGAAAACGCAGAGATGGACACAGTTCACTTCGTCGAAACCTTGCATGCGTTCGCCGTTGTAGTAGAGATTGGAAGCACCGAAGTACTTCACCAACCCAACAGGTGGCACACCTCCGAATCAATCAAACACAAAAGCATTACTCTTTGCTTGGATGTGATAGCTTATTTAGTGGGTGAGTGGGTGCCAGTGTGCCAGGAATTTAGAAACTGTCTAGGTTGACCACACCACACTCTTTTCCTCACGGCGACCTTTAGGGAATCGGACATGATAACACCTCTGAAGTTTTTAATTCCTAACGGTTTCATCAGCGATTCAAAGTCGATGTTGGACAGCGACTCTTCATTTTTAAAATTTATTCAGAGATTGGAGGTTGGTTTTCACATCCAGGCCACACCTTTCCCTTTCATCTCCATGGCGTTTCTGCTATTCCAGGTTGGCATTGTTTTTCTTCGAGTCGATGACAGTCTTGGCAATGGCAGCACTACATCCTGCCAAACTAATATCGCCACCCAGAGTAGGCAGTATGGCTGGGATGTTGAATATGAAACCTCCAGTCTTCTTTTGGTTTCGCGAACGCTGCAACTTATTTAACTGAAGGTTACTGAACATCAATATTATTTGTTGGCCCTTGACAAGGACGGAATGTTTATTCACTTTCTGGTTCTTTGTGAGCAACCCATCAAGACCTACGAGAGACTTGAGGTTTGCATATGGCACCTGGTAGACAACAGCCTTGGATTTATGGTGATGGCATGTTATTTATATATCATGGGAGGCGAGGAAGAAAGTTCGCGCCTCAGACAATATGATGAGGTGTGTGATGATGCTGTCTGTTTTCGCGTTTGACTCATACCTATTGTTTGTATATCGTATCCTTCCTTCCCTTGCCTCATCAAGCTCGTTCATACTATCGGCCAAATTTCCGCCTGAAGCCCGAAAAGGGGCATCGGGATTCTGCAACCTCTTCATACCGCTCATTTTGCGAAGATGGTCCATAAGAATTATCTCGCAAGGAAGACGAAATTCTTGCGCTATTTTGCTTAAGTCGACAACCTTCCCAACATCCCCACCTTACTAGAAAATGTACATAAATAATTTATGCAGAAGTTCGAATGGTAGGTCAGTTATACGAGTCGTCATTTTTACGATGTGTTATTTAGTCACAGTCCCCAACCCAATTCTTGTTTCGTGTTTATGGCTATGGTTACGCGGCTACGCGGCTACCTGCTCACGTAGCGACATGCCTCCGGAATGCCACATGCTCCAACTTTCTGTCGGCATCGTGAGGTGCGTCGAGCTCGGTATAAGTGTTGTAAGCGATGTTTTCATTCTTGCATGCAGCGTCCAGCCTATTCACACCCATGCCTCCTTTTTACTATCGTTCTTCGAGTTTTGTACCTTGTTGGCAGTACTGGTAAACTTACAGGTGCATCTCGAAGGGTGGCTTTTGATGATACCGTTCACGAGCTCGAACCTCGGCCACGTTCCAGAATTTCGGTGGCAGGGTATTGATGGTCTTGATGAATTATCCTATGCATTTATTGTTATTCTCGATGAAGTTGGTGAGCTTGGAGCTGATCATGTACTCGATGCCCATCTTCTCGTTGTGGAAATTACGATTGCTGGGATTCTCTCTGTCTGCGATGACCACAAAAGAGTCCACAAGATTCGTCACATCATCCACCCACACAGACTCTTTGTGCAGAATAATGTAGCGTTTGACTCCGCTGCCCGTTTGATCTGGTTCCATATCGACTTGATGAGGTTCTTGTACTTTTCGCCGCTGCTGGATTTGACGCGATTCTGCGTGGCATCGTTGTTTTGGTACAGGATGTACGTCACGGTCAAAATTTCTATGTAACTTTGGTAATCTTCTTCCGTGTAATCTTCGGGCATCATTTTGGTGATGAGCTTCCACAGAACCACCGTGCCGGGATACCTTTTTCAGCTGTTCTTCCCGCCCAAATTGACTTTCACGTGGTCACTCTCGAACGTGACTTTCGATTTTCGTAACGACACCATCGTTGAGTTGCATGGTCGGGTACAATCCGATCACCTCGTAATTTTCGAATTTCCCGGTCCTTAGGTAATCCCTATCCTGTGGACCCAACTCAACTAGCTTGTCCGAAGAGGTGCTGCCTAGGGCCTGACGTTTCGGTGGTGGCGTGAGTTCGAGTGAGGTAATAAGAATGCTGGATATCTGTGTGGGTACGGCATAATTTCGAGCAGTAAGCAGCACGAGTTTGTTTGTATTACTCGGTGACATATTTCTTTTCATTACAAGTCGTCTGATGTCATCGATGATAGGTTGGTCCCGGCGCTTTTTCTCTTCGTAAATAGCACGATTCCCGGATTTCCACCCCTTGAACAGTTTCGCCAAGTAGTCTCGCAGCTTCAGGTTGTCGCCTGCGAGTTTGCGTTTTGCGATCTTTGGATGTTATATGATTTTATGTAACGTTTCAACGTTCGTGAAGTCTTTAATTTTGTTTATGTATTTTCCGTCGTTCGGTTTCCTTGTCATGTCGATCGTCACAAATCTAAAATCGTATCGGTTCTAGCACGATGCACAGAATTTGAAAAGTCGTTGAAGCTCAAATCTCCACTCACGTAGTCGTCGAGCACGTGCTAAAGGTTGGAGGCATCCTGACAAAAACAGTGATAGATGTTTGGCGCTATACCGGAGCAGCAGCTTGGAAATCTTGTAGAAGGTCTGTTAAACGTAGAAGCAGTCCGTTCCTTTATGGCGTCCATTGGTGAAGCAGTTGCAAACTCTTTCTGGTTTTCCAGGATCACGTCGTCGAAGACCACGACCGAATTTTTGAGGCAGCGCACCAGTGGCACCACTTCAGAAGAGTACATTGCTATGCCCAGTCCCTCGTACAGTTTTTCCAACTGGCGGTAATTGGGTTGCTCTAAACATTTGGAGAAATCGTACAGGTACCTGTACTTCCGATCCAACCAGTCGGGTGTGAGCAAAAAATTGTGCACAACGGACGTTGTCTTCCCACATCCCGAATGTTCGACGACAAAGCTGCGAATGTTGTCGGACAGCAGCTTGCCGTTTTTCTTAGCGTGTTGCGAGGAGGAATCTGGCAGTCGCAACACCACGTCCCATGTGGCGGTCACACATTCACCTCGTCCAGGTCGATCCAGCTTCTTTCCTCTAGTCCCAGCCATATAACGAGCAGCTTCTTTCCTTTCCTGCACAGGACCATCTCAGTGAGGAATACATCCCGATGTTTTGTCTTCGAGAGCTCCTCCTCGTAGAATCGTCCTTTAAAAATTTCGTCGCGAGCATCCTTTTTAAGATACGTGTGCCTTTTTCCTGGCATGACTCAAATCACGGTGCAATGTAACGTTCTGCAATTTCTGGTGAACCTCTTCTCGAATGGGCGCTTGAACTTGCTGATCCTCACCTGGTCACCTATTTTCGTATTTCAGTTTCTTGGTCGTTGGTCGGTACTTGGTACAGTAAACGGTGAAAATCAAACGTGCCTCGTCGGATTTGTTCACGTCCGCAGACTTCATGCGTATTGTGCGATGGACCGAGGTGTGGTTTTCGTCCACGAGATCCCGCAGCACATCGACCCACTTGAAGTTACCCTGAAGCGGAACCGTTTCCACATGCGTTGTTTAAAAGTTCGGTTGAAGCGTTCCTGCCCTTCAGGTCGCTAAACGTCGAGTAGTATCGGATGTCGTGCTTTCGCAAGAACTCTCGAAAAATCAAGTTCTAAAATTACATTCCATTGTCCTTCTGCAGGAAGTGTGGCTAACTGGCGGATTGCCGGAAAATCGAGTCGAAGGCTTTCGTGACGCACACGAATCTTGGCTTTCAACGGCAGGGCAAATGAATATTTGGAAAACCTGTCTTTGACGGTCAGGCGGTTCCTGTGACCCTTGTTGACTTTGCGCAAATTCGTCATATTACCACTCTTCGTTTCGACGAGTTCCGCCTGCAGCAGGTCGTCGATGCCCTTAGTGACCACCGGCAAGCGTTCGTAGTTGCGACGTGCAGGTTTGTGCAGCTCGTCAACGATGGCTTTCCTAGACATTGAGTGAGAGACTTCGTCAGAAGTAAGACATTACGGAAAAGGGTTTTTTTTTCGGGGTAGAAATGTTTGACTTCGAAGAATAGCCTGTCTCCACTTTCCACTTCAAAAATGGATAAATGTTCATCGTCTTGTATTTTATATTGGCTGGTCACGCCGTCCCAGTTTGCGATCGGTATTTGGAGCGCTCTGAATACCCTGTCCTTTCTTTGTATGGTGAAGCGCTGCACCTCAGGATGTTTTCCATTTTTCCAGTATCTAAATTTCAGAAACCGAACGGTACCGTCAAGCAAAAATTCGTGACACCATGTGTAAGAGTACACTTTGTAAATGTGACGGGCGAGTTTTGTACGTCCAATGTCCTCAAGCATTCGGAACGCTGTGAAGCCTGACAGTTTCGAAGGAGAACAGATAGCGCGATTCTGAATCATCCATTTTGTTCAGCACCTGTTCCAGGTTTTTCCCAATATTGAGAACAACCCCTTTGTAGCCGGGTTTGATCTTCACATCGACGTACAATTGCTTGAATTTCTCCTTTAAATCATGAAGCTTGGTACCGAATTCGGTCAAGGCAGATTCCTGGTTAGCTTCAACAGTACCGATCTGGATCTTTATATTCGCAACAATCTTCTGCAAGCTTTCCACAAGTCTCAACTTGAATTTTGAATCGTGAGGTCTAGGACATGTGTCCACATCTCACCAAATAGTACATGGAGGTCGGCGATGTTTTGGTTGGTGGGCAATGCGGCAAATGTATCTCGAAGTTACCCGATTTCAACTTGGAATTCTTTTGACATTGTCGGATTTGAGTATTCGGTTAACAGCCCTCTTCACGAATTTCACTTCGTGGGACGTGGGTATGGTAACCACCGAACTTTGAAACAACTCCAGAGCCTCTCTCATAGCATCCAGCTTGGTGGCATCCGCCACGGTTCGAATGGCATCTTGAAGTTGCGTCAGGTGGCGGAAATACGTGAGTTTGGATTCGGTGTTCAGACTCTCCAGCTTGTTGATCTGCTGTTGAACGGTGGCAAGAGTAGCGGTGATACCGGGCAATTTCGATTCCAGAGCTTCCTGAACATTGAAGAGATATCGGTTTTCATGGTTGCTAAGGTATCCTTAATGTGGGCTATGGTGCCTTGCATTTTCCCGATATCCTTGTAGGTCTCGTGCTGAATTTTGATGTTGGCTACTCTGCGAGTAATGGCGTTCAGTTCGCCGAAAGAAGGCAGGTTGTCTACGAAGCTTTCCTGCGTTTGGAGATTGGCTTGGACCTCAGCGATGGCAGAGTTCACAGCAACTGTTCGAAGTTCCATCTTGATGTTTTCCAGCGTGGAAATTTCCAAGGATTGAAACTGTTCGCGAAATTCAGCATAATCATCCTGAGTCTTGATACTCTCAACAATAGATTGGAGATCGGTTTGGATGCTGATCGTTTGATCCTCTAACCGCTGTGTCAGTGGTTCCAAGTCTCTGGTTCGCGCATTTAGTTCGTGTTCCAACTTGTCGACGCTCATCTTCAAGTTTCCGAGGTTATTGATAGCCGCGAGGTAGGTGTATTTTTGCAGCAGAAATTTGAGTTTGGCGTCGATTTTGATGATGAGGTCCCTGCATTGAGACTGCAGATTGGCTATCTCGGTCTGTAGTCTGGAGTTGACTTTCGTACCGTTTTGTGTGGCCGAAAATATCATCAGGCATTGCTACTCTGCGTAATTATTAGAGGGTAGGTGATTCGCAACTTGGTGAAGAGAGGGATAAGTGTGTCGTAATCACCCGAAAGCTCAACATACAAGCAATCGTCGGCAGACACATTGTACATGCTGAAACAGTCTATCCTATGGTGCTTGATGCAATAACCATTCTTGCCGAAGGAAACCTTGATTTTACCCGCATTCTCCGGATCCACGATTATCTGAAGTTTGCCACTAATCGGAATTTTATAAAAATTGAGCTGGTTGTGGAAAATGTAAAAATGTTTTCCAACGTCATCGTCGTATTTCGTCCAAATGCTGTTCAGTTGAAATATTAACAGTCCACTCAGTTTGGACAACATTGACAGTAACAGGTTGAAGCTTGTCGAATTAGCCTGACTTAATGCTTCCATAACCGATTGTTATTTGAACCATAACAAGTAAATTGGAATGGCTATATATATATATATATATATATATATATATATATATATATATATATATATATAGACACGCGCGCGCGCGCACACACACACACACACACACACATAGAGCGATAGGTACCAGAGTATTGTCTCATTTTTGTAGAAGTGTTGCCAGCTATAAGCGTGCATGTTGTCTACTTTTGCGTTTATGAAAAATTGGCTTCCCAGAACCTTGGGAACCTTTGCAACCACCAGGATTTCCCTCTCAAAACTGCAGCGTAGAGGATCACAAGGAAGCTAGAATATACGCAGCGTAGTAGACTGCAAGATCCTAGAATACGCAGCATAGAGGATCACAAGGAAGCTAGAATATACGCAGCGTAGTAGACTACAAGATCCTAGAATACGCAGCATAGAATATTACATCAAGCCGCAATGCAGAGCATGTTTGTATACTTCCAATCAATGTTGCTAACTTACTAGTTGTAGATTGTAGAACATCATATGAGGAAATTTTCATGAGGTGAGTTGCCAACACCGCATGTTCATCACTTTCTGCGTGGTGCATAATTCTCGGTTGCTCAATCGGCCTTGTACACCTACTTCGGACTTTACTTGTGGGTGTAGTTCGATTCATGTTCCACCACGGGCACACGCAGCTCCATGTACCGGACGAGGCACTTGTGGCCATTGTGTAGCGTGTTGGGAAGCGGAGTGCTAAACGCACTAAAGTGCTGTAACGCATCAGTGGGCCTTGTCGTTGGCGTCTCTGCTTAAAGTGACGCGCAAACCGCCTTTCAAATAACCTCCGCGTGGTCGGAGAAGAAACCGGACAGCAGGCGCATGGGAAACAACACCGTCTAGTTTCGGTCTTATATCTTCGCTCCAGCTTATATTTCTTTCGCCTGGTAGTATGCAGCGTTAATCGTGTATAGTTTCTGCGTCCCCACGGCCGTAGAAGTGATCCCAGGGTAGTCGACTCGATCGATGAACGCAGCGCAGCATGCTTCCTGAGTTCCACCTGCGGAAAAAGGTACGACACGAAGTTGTTCCGAGTCTCAGGTTCGCGTTGGACGGGAAAGCTTCGTCGTTTTCCGTTTTCACAACGTCAAAGTTAATCCGTCTCCGACGTCCACGTCAAACTCGATCTCTCGATTATGTTTGTTGACGTTGAAAGGTAGAGGCTACGAAATTCAATACTTTCGAACAAGGTTTGACCTCACTACAAAATACTGTAGCTAATTTACCCACTTTCAAGGAGTTAAGATCTGTAAAAAGAGTAGTAAATCGAAAATTCAACGCATAGGACATAAAGAATATTCAAGCGGAAATTGCTGTAATTCAAAACACCATTGCTACCTTGCCTACCAACCAGATAGTCAACGAACTTTATGCATTGTTTGAATAAATCAGAAGTCGGGTACACGATATTGCAAGCCAAAGTACTAAATTGAAACTTATAACAAAGTTTACAAGAGATTATTTTTAACATTAACCTAAAAATCAGTACCCTCGAAACAAGTCAAGAATCTGCTTTATCAAGTTTTGCCTCCCAACTTCATGATCTCAAAGAACAATTTAAACAATTGTATGTCGATGTCAAAATCAAACCCAGCTACGATGAAATGGTACGTACCATAAACGAATATCAAGAATCAGTATTAGGCAGATAAGACGATCTTAAATTACGTCAATTTTTTACTGTTGAGATAGTTAGACTTGAGAGTGTAGCAAATGTACGAGGGCACTGGACTTATGTTAATGCAGGTAACGTTTACAAATTGTATCCTTACAGTCAGTCTCATGATTTTTTCTTGATGGTAATATTAAGGTTTTTAAAATTTGGCTAAGTAAAGAAGGGAAAACATATAGAAGTACCAAATTTCACCATACAGAGAAAAGATGGTGTGTATAGAGCACTTCAGATACCTATTGCATATTGGGATGAATTTGTAAAGAAATTTAAAATACATGAGGATGAACAATTATCTGCTTTTCATGTGGAAGCTGTGACCAATTATTATTTGAAGTGAAACAATTACTCCCTGAAAATAATCCATTTTATGTAATATTTTCTTATAGCACCCGATGTCAAGGCAAGAAATAGGAAGTGAATTGCACAGACCAACTCGTCGCAACTACAAACGACTGAGTATGGTAACAAAAGGTGGAGACGATTTGTTTCAATCTGATTTGATAGAAATGGGCACAGGAATATTAAAAAATTTACATAAGGTAAACCATGGTCACAAATATATGATCACAGTTATTGACACATTCCGTAAATATGCGTGAGCTATTCCTCTAAAATCCAAGACAGGTACTTGTGTTACCGAGGCTCTAAAGTCCATATTTATTGAGGGTAGGATACCGAAATATTTGAAAACAGGTAGAGGAAAAGAATTTTACAATTCCACATTTACCAAGTTAATGCAACAATATAATATTAAACATTATTCTACATACAGTGATCTTAAATCCAGTATAGTGGAACCTTTCAACAGAACATTAAAAAATTGCATGTTTAGGCAATTTACTCAAACAGGGTAACTATAAATGGGTACACATTTTACCCGACCTAGTTCATAACTATAATAATTCAGTACGCAGAACTATTCGCATAAAACCTGCTGAGGTAACCAAGTCTGATGAGTCTAGGTTAATTTCCACTGTTTATTGTCAAAAATATAAATACGCTACCAGGAAACAAAAATACAAAATAGGAGAACAGGTAAGAGTCAGTAAATTTAAACATTTATTTGAGAAGGGATTCACCAAAAGATTGAGTACAGAGTTATTCACTATGGTTCAAGTTTTACCAGAGAATAGAAATACATATATCATAAACGATAATTATAATAAAATACAGTAGTGGTATTGGTGCTATAACCAGCACCACTTATAGGTGTAGAAAGGAAGAGCCCCTCTCATGCAGATTTGCTACACTTAAAACAAGCTCAACATGCCCATATGAGCTTTTTGCTCTAGTGTGGAACCCCGTCTAATCCAAGATTTTTGTAAAAATGCCCTCAAGAATTTTTCGGAAAGGAAGAGCTTTTTCGGAAAGGAAGAGCCCCCTCTCAGATTGATTTGTCTACACTTACAAAAGGCACTTCTGTGAGACTTAAAACTAGGCCACCCACACCCATACACACCCACCTATACACACCTACACCCACCCACACCCACCTACACATATTTACTTCCGGTCCACTTCCGGTCCACTCCGGTTTACTTCCGGTCCACTTCCGGTCCACTTCTGGTCTACTTCCGGTCCACTTCCGGTCCACTTCCGGTCTACTTCCGGTCCACTTGTGGCCAAGTTGTGGCCTATTTCTGATATTTTTATCCAGCATAGAGTTTTGATTTGAACCCCAAGAAATTGTATATAAATACCAATGCCAAAAATATCAACACACATACACATACACACATACATACAAATCACACTGCTGAACCCAACTGATATTTTTTTATTAAGCATAGAATTTTGATTTGAACCCCAAGAAATTTTATATAATAAACATAACAAAATTCTAATATTTACTTTTGTTTAATAGGAACAACAAGTTCTGAGCACATAAGCAGTTTCTGAGGAATACAAGGCAGCAGCAGCAGCAAGCAATTAACTTATAGAAGGCAGTGTGTATCAGTAGTGCAGTTTAGAGAATTCTGCGCCCTCAAGAGAGGAGCTGAAGTGAGGAGCTTGCCTTAATGGATTTCTCTCGTAAGGCATGATCCTTACTTGATGGCGCAGTGTTGCTAGCTTCTTACTCGAAAAAATCACCAAGGTTTTTGGGGTAACCTAACCTAAAGCAAGGAGCTGGCAACCTTTTTCTCGCAGTGTTGCCAGCTGCTCACTCGAAAAAATCACCAAGGTTTTTGGGGTAACCTAACCTAAAGCAAGGAGCTGGCAATTTTTTTCTCGCAGTGTTGCGAACACTACACCCGAAAGTAAAGCTCGGTGGGGCTTGCTTTAATGGTTTGCTCTTGTAAGGCATAAACCTCCCCCCCTATTTTCGGACACAGTATTACCAACATCTTACTCGAAAAAAATCACCAAGGTTTTTGGTCTAACGTAACCTGAAGCAAGGGGCTGGCAACTTTGCTTGAGGCTTGTTTTACAGTGCATAAAGCAAGGTTGCCAACCTACTGGTATCTTTGCCATAGCCTTTTACAAAAAAAAGAGAGGGGAGAGAGGGAGGGAAGAGTTAAACAGCCGACAGCCTACCTACAGCTTTTTTTTGTCTAACCTAGCCTAAAGCAAGGGGCTGGCAACTTTGCTTGAGGTTTGCTTTACAGTGCATAAAGCAATTTTTGCCAACCTACATATACAGGGCAAGGAGAGTCGGCACTGCCGTAAAAGAGAGAGATGGATGGATGGGAACACTACACGGGTTCAACGTCATCAAATAAAAATCGCCTTAATGGTTTTTTCTTGTAAGGCATGATCTCTATTTTTTCGCAGTGCTACCAACTCCTACCTACACTTTTTTTAGTTGGCAAGGGCTAGAGAGAGAGAAAAACTTATAGCTGGGAACAGTAATGAGCGAATGCGCCATATCGCAATTTTCCAACTCCCGGGGGCCAATGTTTGTATATCGCGACCTTTGTAAACCTCTCTCTCTCTCGGGGGGGGGAACGATGGGCCACACACACACACACACACACGCGCGCGCGCGCGCGCGCGCGGGCAAAATTTTTGAATTTACGACTGGAAAAATGTTTTTCTCTGACATGTTTTCGTTCGAGGCAAATTCGTAGGTAAATATTGTTAAATAAATATTAATATTGTAAATATATATATTGTATTTAGTTTTTCGGTATCGAAAAGCGACTGTCATATTGTATTTGAAAAAATATTATGCTTTTGCCTGTGGATATCTAGAAAAACGACAATTTCGTTCCCTCTCCCTCTCTGTATTTTACACGGAAAGCATTTCCCGTCAACTAGAAAGAGTTGCCAACACACGCACGCTATTGTAAGAGAGATGGATGACTGGGAGGGGCGGCATTTCTGGCTATTCACAGTGGCGGATGTACTTTCTGTTTTTTTTTAAAAGCTAATAATAATAATGTTGACGCAATAACACAAATTCAACAAATACGTGTGCTTGGTGGCAGAGAAAAAATACAGGGCTATGAAATAGAAAAAATGCAGGGCTATGAAATAAATAACCGGAAAATTCATTGTATTTTTTCTCCGCCACCAGGCATAGTTGCGAAGTGCATGTGGCTGAAATCTTGGATTTCTATTGGTCCACGTTGCGTTGGCTAACATATCATTTTTGACGTTATTAGAAAACCGTATAAAACTTAAAGCGCTGGTGTAGAAAGTTGTGTTTTATTTTCAGCGTCAGTGAAGTGCATTTCTGCAGAATTTCTAAAAGTAAGTAACTTTGTTTCTTAGCTCGCATGAGTTGGTTTTGATTTATAAGTATGGCTTTTGTGAAAGAAAATATACTCACAAAACATGCAAAAAGAGAGAGAATATAGAAGGTGTTTCATGTCTCTCTCTGCTTTTATATATTTGAAGCATGCATCTTGGTAGCTGGAATATCTTTTTTCTTCCGTGTGCCGTTGTTGATAGGTAGGAAATATGTGTGCGGGGCATATTTCAAAAAAATAAATGTGTTAAATTGTTAGAGGAAGACAGGAAAAAATAGAGGAGAGTTGCGTGTTTTTGATATCTAGTGGAAGTACTGATTGATTGATTGAGTTGGCTTTTTTTAAGTCCACTTTATGCACAGTAAGGCTAATCGGGACTGGACCTACAGTTTCAAGAACCACTTGTACGGGTATCGAACCCTTGATTACAAGACAACGACGTTATCGCTACGTCATCGCAGAGGTTAGTGGAAGTACTGATTGATTTGATGTTTTAAGTCTATTTTATGCACAGTAAGACTAATCTGGACTGGACCTACAGTTTCAAGAACCACTTATGCAGGTATCGAACTCTTGATTACAAGGCTATCGCTGTGCTAACGCAAAGGCTAGTGGAAGTACTGATTGATTTGATGTTTTAAGTCTATTTTATGCACAGTAAGGTTAATCTGGACTGGACCTACAGTTTCAAGAACCACTTGTGTGGGTATCGAACCCTTGAATACAAGCCTACCGCTGCGCCATCGCAAAGGCTAGTGGAAGTACATAGTTATTCGAATCTTATTTATTTAAAATATTTAGTTTTTTTTTATGCACGCTCATTGATTTTAAACCTAAAATTAAATAAAATCCGGCAATTATATCCAATTATATTTATGGCTACAACGAGCATTTGCAAAAAAAAAAATAGCTTGAGATATTTTTACCACGTAAACAAAATAGCTGACATACCAAATATGAACAGGCTATATAGATTTGAGAGAGAGATGGATAAAAAAAGTTAATTAAAATTTAATTTCATGATTGCAACACGGAACTTAATGATTGATTTAGTTTATTTTATTTTACGTTTTGTACCTCTTGGCTAATTTGCGAAGATTGGGGATGAGTGATGAAATGGACATTCACAAACAACCAAGCCCGACCAGGATTCGAACCTGGGACCCTTGGCGTCGCAGCGCGATGCGCTAACCACTCGGCCACAGGGTCGGGCAAGTGTTGGTATATACATAGATTAAAGTTACATGGTTCTAGGCCCCATAGGAGCCGAGAAAATCAATGTCTTGGAAAACGTCTTAAGACAAATATCTCAATCTTTAAGAAAGTCAACTTCCGGTATCTCAAGATGTTACTTCCGGTCTGTCAAGAAAATTTTCTTAAGACAAAAATCTTAAGACGTTTTCCAAGACATTGATTTTCTCGGCTCCTAATTGAGCTAGGATGATGATTTTAGGTTTGTTGGATAGGATTCGATGAGAACTATTCGACTAGCAAATAAAATCGATTCTACCTCCTCAAGTTTCGGAAATACAGACAATTTTTTATTTTTTTAAGAAACTTGATTTGCAGGCTTAGTTTTTGCCCTAATTCGAAAATTTTAATAGCATTCGATACAAAATTAGAAGTACTCTACAACTTATTGGAGGGATGATGACTACTGCCTGCTGTTTTCGAGTTATTTTGGATTAAAATTTCAAGATGCAATTTCTAAGATGTTTTGTAATTCATCAACTATGGGTTGTAGGAAAACAATTCTTGCTCTATCTGCTATCGCTCGACGAATACTATAAACATAAATAATGCTTATGGTTTGATTTTTAAAATGGCGAGCGGAAAATAACTATGTTTTCTGAAATTATGATTTATACTTCATATGCCAAGAGGGGTGAGGGTTAGAAAAAAAAGATTGTTTGGTAGAATTATGCACACATAATATTTTTGTGTTTTCTATACACAAGCTTAATTATTTTTTTTCAATTATTTACAGGATTCATTAAGAAGCAAGAAGTAGCATAAATAACACACTCCCATCAAACCCAACACTATTGTGAATTATTGCACAGTATTTATTTTGTGGCACTCCACTATATATATAATAACATACCCACAAATATTTTCAACAAGATGCAATCTGAGAAAAGTTGCCCTGTGTGCAAGATAACCATATCAAGCCAAAATTTTGCAAGACATTGTCGTACCTGCGCACCTGGTAAGCGTGTAACCGCTAAAAAATCATGTCCCAGGTGCGGTATACATATTACCATTAATAATTTAAAGAGGCATATAACATCATGCAAAATTGTCGTCGGAGCACCTGTTCCACAACCGTCGACCAGCTCGACCAAGAGGAAAGCGGAAGCCGACTCGCCACCATCCGCCAAACGCGTCAAGCCTGTGGCGCAAGCGAACCAGTCTGCTTTCCAGCGTTTGTTAGAGGATTTTGTCATTACTTCGGAGGGCTCATGCGACGTGCGTAGTTTTTTGGAGAACGTGCAAGCCAAAATCATTTCCATCCTCGGTGATGCGCTTGCAACGCACTCCACCAAATTCTACGCATCGCTACGTTGCCAGTACAAGAAGCCGTCTGACGAAATTTACAGCTTCTGCCACAACACCAAGGCGAAGACGCTGCATCTGGCGGATGTCGACAACCTCGAGGTTATCTACAACCAGTTTACCGAGGAGCTGGTGGCAAAACAGGAGGAACATCAAGCCAAGGGCTCGGGGGGTTCGCTGTGCGGCGAGCCTCACGAACTGTGCGTCAAACTTTGCAAGTTCATACCTCTCTCCGCCTCCAGCTATGTCCCCTTACCACCTACTATTGCGGCAAAAAAGGCTGTCCTGAACATTCAGAACAGTGACGCCAAGTGCTTCGTCTGGTCGGTGCTTGCAGCGTTGCACCCTGTCGACAGGAAAAACCATCCACACCGGGTTAACCACTACCTACCCTACGAGCCAGAGCTGGAAGATGCGATGGCTGGGATCGACTACCCGGTGGCGCTTTCGGACATTCGAAAGTTTGAGGTTCGTGCGCGGTTGGCCATCAACGTTTACGGTCTCACTGACGAAAATGCGGTGTACCCCATCCGGGTGAGCGACGTAAAGGACGATGGTGAGCAGGAAATTCACCTTCTGCTCATCAAGGACGAGACCCATCACCACTACACCCTTATTCGCTCGCTCTCCCGGTTGGTGTCGAGCCAAAAAAGCAAGCATCATGGTAGCATAGAAGTTTGTCGAAGGTGTCTGTTCATTTTTGACAATCAAAAACAGCCGGATTATCAGCACATCAGAGGTCCCAACATCGCTGCAGAGAAGCTTGCCAGCCACAAGATCTACTGCAATGCCAACGAGCCGGGTGTGGCAGTCTTGCCCAAACCTGGCACCGTGGAGCGTTTCCACATGCACGGTGCCATGGTGGAGCACCCCGCTATCATCATCGCGGATTTCGAGGCCTTCCTCAAACCCCTGTCCACTTGCGATCCTGATCCCGAAGTTTCCTCCACCACCCCTTACCAACTCCACGAGGCATCCAGTTTCGCATACGTTGTGGTGCGACGTGACCAGCACATCGCCCCCGAGCCCTACGTGTACCGTGGTCCCGACGCAGCCAAACACTTCCTCGAGAGGATGGTTGTCGAGGCCAACGAGATAGGGAAGGTACTGTTGGCCCCCCAAGTCTATGCTCCCACTTTCCCCCGACGATCAACGTAGACACGACGAGGCCATCGCTTGCCCTGTCTGCGTCAAGAAGTACACCGCCAACAACTGTAAAGTCCAACACCATGATCACTTTAACGGTAGGTATGTTGGTCCATGGTGCAACGGATGCAACCTCATGGCCCGGGACCCGCGATTTATCCCTGTGTTTTTTCATAATGGCTCGGGATACGACTTCCACCACCTCGTCAAGCATCTTGGGTACGACGACATGCGAATCAACGTCCTGGCGCAGAACGAGGAGCGTTACATTAGCTTGAGCAAGTGGGTGCGAATCTCAGGATCACACTCTACCGTCGAGCTTCGCTTCCTCGACTCTCTGAGGTTCCTCCCGGCCAGCCTCGATGCTCTTGCAGGGAAGCTTAGCGACGAGCAAATGCTTATTACCTCCGGAAACTTTCCGAACTTGGACGCAGGTCTCTTCAGGCGTAAGGGGGTCTACCCCTACGAATACATCACAGACCCTTCCAAGTTCGCAGAGACGTCGCTACCTCCTCGAGCAAACTTCTACAGTCAGCTGCGAGGCTCGAACATCACCGACGAGGAATATCACCACGCCCAGTCCATGTGGCGCGAGCTGGGCTCTCGAACTCTCGGGGACTACCACGACGCCTACCTCAGACTTGATGTGACGCTCCTCGCCGACGTGTTCCAGGCGTTCCGTGCAACTGCGAAGACCATCTACAAGCTGGACCCTGCATACTTCTACAGTCTCCCCGGACTGGCGTGGTCAGCCATGTTTCTGGTGACGAAGATCGAGCTGGAGCTTCTTTCGGACGTGGACATGATGCTGTTTGTAGAACGTGCCGTGCGGGGTGGAATGGTCCAGGTGTCGCAGCGACACACGCACGCCAACAATCACCACATGGCCACCGGTTACGACCCCTCACAACCGTCAGTAGTGGTACTTGTACTACGGACAGGACCGGAAAGTACGAACCCCTCTCAAGCAGCTTTGCTACACTTAAAACTTGCTTAACATGAGCATATGAGTTTTTTGAGCAAGTGTGGAATCTTGTCTAATTCAAGATTTTTGTAAAAATGCCCTCGGGAATTTTTCAGAAAGTACGAACCTCTCTCCAGCAGATTTGCTACACTTACAAAAGTTGCATCAGCCAGATTTTTGTTTATAAACTTGTCAATTTCTGGTGTAGCCAAAAATTAAGCTTATAGTATGTTTTTCTGTCAAAATCCCAGGAATCTTGAAGATATCTATTGGGTTCTGAGACCGAGTGGAGTGTGGTCTATGGTTTTTATTGCCTTGTAATCAAAAGGTTTGGGTTTGAGTCCTCATAAAATCTGATGGCAAAATGTTAATATTGTTGTTTTGTAAGCAAAGGGGCTTTGGGCTCGAGTCCTGATAGATTGAAATATGTGTGGCACTCCACACGTGAGATTTTGAGAATAATTATTCCTAGTTGATATACAACTCCCAGATCTGAAAACCTGGTAAAAAGTGTTGTTCAACAGAGCAAAATTATTCTCTATTGGGAACCACTTGCTCAGCCATACAATAGGGGGAAAAGCGGGCAAATATAATTAATTGCTTGCATGTCTTGCCGGCACGCAAGAGATAAAATCTACACGCTAGAAGGGAACATTAATGATTTTTCTGTACGATTCACTGAAGGGGCCATTAATCTTTCTGTGCGACAGGGGGAAAAGTGTAACATGTCTGCGACATGTAAAAGTGTAACAAAGATTATTGAGATAAAAATACATATTTTCACACAGTGGCAATGAACTGTACCCCCTTCATGCTGAAAGCAATTCTATTCTGATAATATGAGCCTAGGCAAAGACTTAGAAAATATTATGGCAGTTCAAAATCCAATTTTGTCTGCATTAAGGTCTCAGAACCCAGTAAAATGTGGGCATATTCCATTTGGAGACGTATTAATATTGTGGCATTGTAATCAGGGGCTTCGGGTTTAAGTCTTGATAAAAGATTGAAATACAACTGCCCACGCATAAGATATTAACTGCTAGCTGATAATACAGTTGAGGTTTCAAAGCTGGTAGAGTGTCTGGAGCCTCTCTGACAGCAAAGTGTTGGTATTATTGCTTTGTAATCAAGGGGCTTCTGTGTTTGAATCGGGTCTCTAGAACTGCTCTGTGACCCGCTCATTTCTTACGTCATAAACATATGATTTTTCACCTATGAGAATGACGCTACAAATGGTGTCTTCAGGTAATGCCTCGTGGAATTCACAGATAATTTTAATGTTTGTTCTATCATTAACCACAACTTGTTTTCTTTTTGAAGTGTTAATTACGAACATGGGTCTTCGTGTTTTGAATTCATCTGGTGCGTAGTACATGTCTGTACTGCCAGTAGTGACACGCTTGAAGGAAGAAAAAGCTTCATATAATTTAAGAAAATCATTCTTGGACATGTCTAAATTGTAATTTTCTCTAGGGAATACCTCATTTCTGCCATTTTTAAGATATATATTTTTGATGTTGCAGTTATCAAATCTACTTGAATTTTTTTCCTGATTATTGTGTCTTCCAGTCTGAAACAGTACCACTACAAAATCAGGCATGTCAAATTGAATACTGGAGAATGAATTTGTTGCATCAAATTCATAATAGGTACCAGTGGCGGGCTTCTGTACAGCTTGATATGTGTAAAATTGGAGAGGAATCTGTGGATTTTTTAGGATATCTGCTTTGTATTTAAGAGCGTAACTGGCTTCGTATTCAACAACTGGAATTCTTAGCTCCATAGTCTGAATAATGCATTTGCCTGCATCAGGTAAGGTATTAGGCATAGCTTCCCCTGTAGGGTTTAATGTGCTGTACCTCATCAAAGCATTATTATCATTGGCAGCTCTTCTAAATGTAATTCTTAACCCGCCCTTCCACATAATTTCTTTGTAATCCGAGAAGAATCCTGGCAACAGGCGCATGGGGAACAGCACAGTGTGGTTCTTGGATAATATTTTCTCACCAGCTTCAAATCCCCCTATTTTGTAGTAAGAAGCTTCGGTTTTGGATAATTTTAGTGTGGCCAAAGCTGTGGAGGTAATACCGGGATAATCTATTCTGTTTATAACAACACCATGTTTTCTGATCTCAATTTCAGAGAACAGATGCGGTACAAAATTATCTACAAGTCTTATATTTGAATTTGCAGGGTAATCTGTACCATCGAGCTTTACAACATCAAATTTGATGTATAGATCTGCTCTGTGGGGGTGTATAAAGCCGTCCCCTACATCAAGATCAACCTCGATTTCCGTGTTGGGTTGATTTAAATTTGCAAATGTCCTCCTGTTTGGGGGGAATGATTGTAGCTCATAACTCTCAATATTTTCCATTGTATGTATTTTTATTTAAATATTAATCTCTATGATAGCAGTTGTTGTGGCTCCAGCAAAATCAACTAATTCTTCTTTTTCATTAGTGACCATCAATTCAATATTATCTATTCTATTATGGCACACAGGAAAATATAATGTTGGGGATGGATTGTAGATGATGGGCTCCATGAATTCGGAATTAGGTTTGAATGTTGCAATGATGCCAGTTTGTTTGTGAGTGCCTATGCCATTTGATTTGGTGATCATACCCTCAGCTATATTACAGTGAATATTCAGAGTCTCTATGGCTAAGAATTTGGGTATATTCATAGCAGTGTGTTTGATGCCTGCTTCAAGTTTTGTGTTGTTCTCAAAGCCTAACAGCTCTCCTATGGTATCCAGATCCACTGTTTCTGTGGCAGATACAATCTCTACTCTGTGAGTGACAGAATTTTGACTTAGCACTACACCTCTGGGTAACTGAGCATTTAGAGTGGATAGATTATATTGCCCTGGAGTGATGACAATTTTTTGATCCCCTACTGCAATTTTGTTGTTGTGGTGTGTAATATTGGGGATCAAGTACATGCCGTAAAATGCTCTGAGAGCTATTGTTTTGGGATACACTATGTCATCATGCAATTTGAGTTTCAATATTGAATTTTGGCTGGTGAGATGGAATACCCCCATGATGATTTAAATACCACAAGGCCTTTTGAAAATTTTCAATTGATGGTTTATTTATTTGAGACATATATCTAAGAACAGATAAACACAAATGTCCGCAATTAACATCTTTGAAATTTTGAACACGGGCATTATTGTAATAAAGATTAGCTGAATTTAGATATTTTACTAAATTTTCAGGAGGAACACCTCCAAATGAATCAAACACAAATGCCTTATTGTTTAAATATTTAAGATAACAAATCCAGTGAGTGCCCTGATTTTTGTACTCATCCAAATTAACAATGCCACACTCTTTGTTGAGTGGTTGTTCCGGTAAAGAATCAGACATGTACACACCTCTAAAATGTTTGATGCCCAGTGGCTTGATTAAAGCTTCAATATCTTGGTTTGTAAGCGGCTCTTGTTTTTTTTAAACTTACTCATGGCTCTCTTAACACCTTTGCCTTTTTTCTCCATGGCCAGGTTATGGCGCCTCTGCTCATCTAATTCTGCCCTATTTTTATTGGCATCTATTACTGTTTTTGCTATGGCGGCTGATCCCCCAGCCAAGCTCCCAACAGCCCCAAGTGCAGCTAAGATGGCAGGGATGGTAAATATGAAACCCCCTGTATGTGATTTTTTTCTTGATTGCTGTAATTTTTTTAATTGGGGGGTACTAAGCAACAATTTCATACCATGTCCCTTTGCAAGACAAGAGCTTTTTTTCTTCCGCTGCTTTTTGGTCAAGAGACTGTCAATAGTTTTAAGAGATTTGAGACCTGCATAAGGTATTTGATACATAACACCCTTGGCCTTCATCCTAGGTTTATTATATACATATTCACAGCCCCCACCCCAGTTTTTGTTTGGTGCTCATAGCTATGGTGGTTCCCAATGCTGATATTCTCTCACTCAAAGAAGCATCTTTGCTTACAAATCTACCAAATGCAGCCTCTTCTAATTTCTTGTCTGCAACATGTCTCTTGTCAAGATCAGTATGTGTGTTGTATGCTATGTCATGGTCTCTACAAGCAGCATCTAGGGGATTAACACCAGGATCCCCTCTGTTTAATCTATGATCCAATTTTGTACCGGGACCACAATACTGATAGCCTGGAATATGCAGTTCAAATGGCAGCTTGTTTATAATGTCATTAACCAGGCCCCGGCCCTCAGAGATATTCCAAAATTTAGGTGGTAGAGTATTAATAATTTTTATGAGATATCCAATCCCCTTAGGGTTATTCACTATAAAATTAGACAATTTTGTGCTTATCATGTCCATAATTCCAACCTTTTCATTGTAAAAATTGTGGTTCCCAGCATTTTCCTCCCCAGCTATCACCAGCAACCTATCTACAAGTTTCCTGACATCATCAACCCACACAAATTCTTTAGGCAGGGTGTTGTACTGTTTGATTCCACTACCTGTCTTGATCTGTGACCATATGGGCTTGATTAAATTATTGTATTTTGCTCCACTGCTAGACTTGACTCTTTTTTGTGTGGGATCATTGTTCTGGTATAGAGCATCTGATTTTATTAATATTTCTTTGTAATCCTCATAATCTTGATCTGTATAGCTGCCAGGCCTTTTCCTAGTCATCAGTTCCCACAACCCAGGTGTTCCGGTGTACTTAACAAAAGCACCTTTTTCTCCGAGACGAGATTCAGAATATACAATTATATCATCTCCCATAAATGTTACTCTGAAATTGCCAATTCTATGAATGATGCTCCCATCAAGCTCTGTGTCAGCATATAAGCCAAACACCTCATCTTTATTGTCTTTAGGTGTGGTTAAATATTTTTGAGCAAGAAGACCCAATTCAATAGGATCCTGAGTAGCTTCAATTCTTCTAGGAGCAATAGGACTAGGTGTATGAATACTGGAAAGTGGGGTGAATGGATAATCTAATATGTTCCTAGCAGCTACGGGTACAAGCTCTGTGATCAAATCTTGATTTTGCTCTGTAACAGTTTTGATATTCTTACCTAAATTATTAATAGCATCAATTACAGGCTGTTCTGTTTGTTTGTGTTTTTCATAGATTCCCCGGTTCTCTGATTTCCATCCCTTAAATCTTTTTACAAGATAATCTCTTAACTTAAGATCATCAATGACTGGTCGTTTCATGGTTATTTATATATGTTTCAACGTCTAGAAAATCGTTGATTTTGTTTCTGTATTTTCCAGTATTAGGTGTTCTTGTCATATCAATAGTGACAAACCCATAGCTGTCTTGGTTCCAGCACCTGCTGCAAAATTTAGAAAAATCATTGTAGCTCAAGTCCCCACCTACATATTCATCGTGTATGTGTTTGAGGTTGGTATGATCTTGATGAAACACACATATAAAATTGCTGTTGCCTCGGATCAGCTGCTTCGGAATTTTAGAAAAAGTCTGTGCCAGGTAGAAGCAATCAATGTTTTTGTGCCGCCCCTGTGTAAAGAAATTTCTAACCTTGTTTTGATTATCCAGTATAACATCATCAAACACAACAACAGAATTATCGAGACATTCATGAAGTGGCTTAACATCTGGTTCAAAAGTGGCAATATCCAGTCCATCATATAGCTTCATCAGTTGCTGATATTTTAATTGTTCCAAGCTCTTAGAAAAAACATACAAGTGCCTGTTTTTCCAGTCTAACCAGTTGGGTGCCAATAAAAAATTATCAACCATTAGTGTAGTTTTACCACAAGCAGATGGCCCAACAATAAGACACCTAATATTATCAGGCAGCAGGTTGCCATTTCTCTTATTCTGTTGTTCAGGTTCTGGCAGCCTTTTTATAACATCCCAGGTGCTCATATTATCACTTTGTTTGCATCGATCCAGCTGTTTTCCGGATGACCCAGCCATTTGACAAGTAATTTGTTGCCTTTTCTGCGGATGATTTTTTCTATGAGATATGTGTCAGGCTGTTTAGTTTTGCTGAGCTCTTGTTCATAGAACCTGCCTTTGAGAATTTCTCCTCGGTGATCTTTTATTATATATGTGTTAAGGGTCCCGGGTTTAACTTGAACCACTGTAAATAATTCGGTGCTCCAGTTTCTTGTAAAGCCTCTTTTGAATAAGTGCTTATATTTACTGATTCTTACTTGATCACCCACCCTGTATTTGGCCTTTCTTGTTGTTGGCTGGTATCTGGGATAATAAACAGTCCTGATCAATTTTTGCTCATCAGATGAAGTTACTTCAGAGGGTTTCATGTTGATTGTGGAATGGACCGAGTTGTTATATTTATGTAGAAGTTCTGGAAGAATATTAATCCATTTATAATTACCTTGCAGTGTGAATTGTTTATACATAAGATTTTTTAAGGTTCTGTTGAATCTCTCTACAATTGAGGCCTTGAGATCACTGTAACTCGAATAATGTTTTATTGACCGGCTTTTAATAAATTGTTGAAACACTGAATTATAAAATTCTTTGCCATTATCTGTTTGCAAATAGCGCGGTGATCTTCCTGAATGATTGATGATTGTCCTGATGGCTTCCGTAACACATGTTCCAGTCTTGGATTTGAGTGGCACAGCCCAGGCAAATTTTGAAAATGTGTCTATTACAGTAAGTAGATACTTGTAGCCCTTGTTGATTTTGTCTAAGTTTTTCAACTGTCCACTTGACAACTCAATCAAGTCGCTCTGCCATAAATCATCTATGCCTTTTGTGACTACTGGGAGTCTCTTAAAATTATGTCTGGCCTGTCTGTGTAATTCATCAACAATAATTTGTCTAGACATAATATGTAAACAAGAATATTGCAACTATAGGGTGTTCAGCAGCTGATACTGCAGGATTTTCTAAATATAATTTGTCTCCAATATGTATTTTAAATTCCAGAGATCCATCATCTTCAGTATAGGCTGTTTCTAATGTATTGGGATCTGTAAAATCCTCTAATTCTACACTGGTGATTTTTGGTTTGTTGTCAGCATTTGTTATTGATAAGGTGGGGTAGTGGTGTGCCTGTGGCTGATGCCAATATTTGATCTTGATTGGTCTCAATGTGCCCCCAACAAAAAATTGATAATAAAATTGTGCAGGGGACAGCATATATATTTTGCCGCCTGGCGTAAATGGTGAATCATATTCTTTGTTGGGGATGCTGTACAATTCAAGAATTACTGTATGTTTTGGATTCTCGATTATGCCTGTTATTTCCTTTTCTGCTGTAAGCAATCTGCTTGTTACAGATTCAAGGTGCTCGTTGATGGTCCTAACAACATCATCGTGGCCTGGCTTAATTTTTATGTCCACAATAAGTTTCTTGTATTGTTGCACAATCTCTTGTAGCTGGGTGGCAAAAACAGACAGAGCATTTGCTTGATTGGATTCCATGGTTCCTAGCTGTTGCTTGATATTAGCTACAATTTGTTGCAAATTTTCAACAACTGCCAATTTTGAATTCTGAGCAGTAAGATCATGGACCTGTCTTCTGATATCCTCAAACAGGGCATGCAGTTCATTAATATGTTGATTGGTTGGAAGAGTGGCCACTGTCTGAGTAAGTTGTTTGATCTCTGTCTGGATATTCTTTATATCTTCTGATTTCAATATCCTATTCACTGCCCTCTTAATATTTTTAAGTTCCTGTGATGTAGGAAGATTTGATACTGTATTTTGCAAAGATTCAAGTGCCAATTTCACATTGTTTAATTCAGATGCATCAGCCACATTTTGCATAGCATTTTGGAGCAGGGCTATATCTGCCTGAGAGGGTGTTGATCGTTGTAAAATTTCAAGTTTTGTTTGGATATCATCTATCAAGTGATGAAAATGAGATAGTTCAGATTCAGTGTTGAGGTTTTCAAGCTTTGTGATCTGTTGCTGGACACTGACAAGTGTGTCTACAATCCCAGGCAGGCGGGATTCTAGTACATTTGCCAAATCACTTTGCACTGCTGCTATGGTACCTTCAAGATGGGTTATGGTACTTTGAATTTTTCCAAAATCTTCATATGTTTCAAGTTGCAGCTTAATGTTGGCAACACTCCGAGTTATTGCATTCAAAGCATCAGAAGATGGCAAATTGTTCATAAAATTTTCAAGTGTCTCAATTTTTTCTTTAACCTCGGCTATGGCATTGTGCAGAGGATCCAGATTAGGTATCTGGAGTGACTGAATCTGTTCTTTTAGAGTGGAAATGACTAGATCAAAATCTTCTTGTGATTTTATGCTTTTGACAATTGTTTGGAGCTGTGCCTGGACATTATTTATCTGCTCTTCCAATTGCTGTTTCAATTGCTCAGAGTTGTTAGCCTGGGTCTTAAATTTGGCTTGAAGAGCTGCTACAGCTTCTTCTAAACTTTGAAAATTATCCAATGTGGCCAAATCAGTATATTTTTGAAGCAGCACTTTGAGTTCTGAGTCAATTTTAAGAAGAGGGTCCATGCATTGTGATTGCAAATTTGTAATTTCTAATTGAAGACTGGCATTGAGTGTGGTTTGTAAAGCTTGTAAATCACTTCTTAATTTCTTGACTCTGACATCAAGCATCAGAATCTCATCACTGTGATCTTCATGTCTTGTATGGCCAAATATATCATTAGGCATTTTCTTTTAATGGGTATTTATTATAGAGTATCTGATTCTTAATTCTATAAAAAAGGGTATAAGCTTGTCATATGATCCAGGGACCTCAATATATAAGCAGTCACCAGCAGAAACAGTATATACAGTGCCAGAAATCATGTTTGAGTGCTTAATTCTATAAATATTTCTCCCTACTGAAATCTTGACATCACCCTCAGGGGTTGTAATAAATTGCAATTGCCCACCTACAGGTAATTGGTAATGATTTAAATTATTGTTAAATATGTACAATGTCTTGCCTGTTTCTTCATTATTATGTGTAAATATGCTGTTCAGATGAATAATTAACAAGCCACTCAGTTTAGACAGCATATCAGGAGAGGGTTGTGGTGTGGGCAGGTCCATAATAGCTTGTTTCTTGAACCCAAATAAGTTCATAGGCATGTTTATTTATTTCAAATCATGCTCTGTAATTGGGCATTGTTTGCCACTTTTCAAATCACAATGCCCCCAAGGTAGAGTATGTATGTTACATGACAAAATGCATCTCTTGTCATCATGTGGGTCCAGAGCCACTTTTGTTACAATATTTGAAGTCAGCAAGTGATTCTCACTCTGAATTCTATTTTCTGATGTTCTGATTGAACTCTGTGATTTGATGCAATTTTTATAATCTTCAAATTGGAGATCTTTTTCAACAGTTACTCTGCCAATGCCCTTGGCCTTTTTGACAACAGCACTACATGTTTTAAAACTGTACATTTTGGCACTTAACCCAGCAAATTCCACAATAACATCTCCAAGTGTCTCATCTTTTAACTTGCCAGGCACTTTTTTATTGTGGTCGTGTTGAATCTTTGTATGTTCACTGGTATCAAAGTATTGAAACAATTCAGGCTGTGACATATCTTGATAAACATCTTCTGTTTGAATATCAAGAATAAAACTATCCGTGTCCATGTACAATAATTTTACACGATCACCATAAAAAGGTCTCAGCACCTCATAATACAATGTTAACATATGTAATTTGGACAATTCCAATATCACAGCCCCTACATAAATAGGTTTATCAAACTTAATCTTTGTTTTCTTCATGTTGAAAAGTGCCATGTGCTCATCATAAATTCTTCTGTAATTGAAGTTGGGCTTTGCAACCAATTTTTTGCTCCGGCTGGGGTCAGTATTTATTTTAACATTGTTATGCTTTCTAACATTTTCAATTGTTTTGCCAAATACAGAATTGATCATCAATTTAAACAAGGCCTTATCAAATTGACTCTTTGCAGATGTTCGAAGCTCTGTGTTTGTATCAATGTATGGTTTCAACCATTCTGAGTGCCTGAACCTTAAGACTTTTCTAACTTTGGTCACTTGAACACCATGTTTCATCAGGAACTGGAGGTTTTTGTAATATATAACATATCCCTGTTTCGGCTCCAGGGTCATCATAAGCTTCTTCTGTTTAGAACCAGGTGAACACTGAACCTCGGGAATTGGGGGCAGATCAGAAAATTTATTGTGCAAATCATCAGGAATTGTCAGATCAACCTCTAAGATGAGGCCATAGTCACTGTCATCAAAGTCCTGAAGATCATCAATATTGAAATCTTCAACCCATTCAAGCCCTGCATATGGCAGTTTTTGCATCATGGCATAACCATAGAGGCTGTTGGCATCCACATACAGTATATAATTTGATGGCCGTGCTGGATCATAATCAGGCATATATTTGTTATTTGCTCTGGCATATCTCTGGGAACATTGCACCATCCCTCCTCTTATACATTGCTCCATAAACAGATACATATCTGGATCTTGGATAAGATCCAATGGCATTTTGGTGTTGAAAAACATTGCAGACCATGCTAGGCCCGGGGCACTGTAAAAATACACTGGGTCCAGTCCATAATTTTGCATGGAAGATTTTCTGAATGTCTGTATTACATCAGCTGAGAGAGTCACGTCAAGTTTTAAATATGCCATGTGATAATCACCAAATGTCTTGCATTTTAAACTGTTCCACATCAATTTGGCATGGTGATAATCTTCATCAGTAATTCCAGATCCTCTGATTTTGCTGTAAAATGCTTCTTGTGGTGGCAGGGAACACTCATCAAATTTAGAAAAATCTGTGACATAGTCATATGGATATACACCCTTCCGCCTAATTAATTTCAGGTCCAGATTTGGAAACGAGGCACGTGTGATTTTCAAGTCATCATCAGATAATTGAGAGGCCAGTGTAGCCAGGCTAGCAGGTAAAAATCTGTAAGAATCAAGAAATCTTATGTGAATAGGAGCACCATCAACTTTAATTATCTTGCTAATAGATATATATTTTTCATTATTTTCAGCTAAAATATTTAAATTCTGCTTCTCAAACCCCTCGTACCTGATCAAATGATGAAAATCATAATTGGATGCTCCATGACAAAATATGGGGATAAATCTTGGTCTCTTGATCTTAATATTACAGCTATTACACAGGGCCATTAAGAATTTACCATCTGTATGAGAATGGTGATGAACCTTGATATTTATATCTGAAAATTCAGAATCACATACCGGGCATTTTTCTGCATTGTTGAAATCTTCAATCTGTTCCTCTGTTAAAGGCAACATAGGCTTTGATATTAATAAGATGTTAGATGCTATGTCACGGCACACATTTTCTATTATATATGCAAATATTTTGATGGCATTTGGTCCCTTGTATGAATATTCTTTAATAACAACACCATCCCGTATAACCACACAACAAAAGCTGGAAGGTTCATGTAACTGATATGGTGTAGTTGAGGATTCTTCGGGATCTGGGCTACAGAATGCAATAGGTTTGAGGTTCGATTCGAAATCACAGACAATATATGCTGGGTGCTCCAACAAGGCTTCATACTTTTTGAATTTGCAATTTTCACTTGGATTGGGCATCACCATAAGTAGACCTAGTGGCCCGGTACTGAAACAACATTTGAGGCTCGGTGAGGCTCGCTGTGTTGCCAACGGCTTATTCGAAAAAATCACCAAGGTTTTTGGTCTAACCTAACCTAAAAAGCAAGGAACTGGCAATTTTGCTTGAGAGTTCACAAACCGGAAGTGAGGCTCGATCGCCTTAATGGATTTCTCTCGTAAGGCATGATCTCCACTTGATGGCGCAGTGTTGTCAACTCCTTACCCGAAAAAATCACCAAGGTTGTGGCGCTCGTTGTAGCTTTTTATGATGTACATTTTGAGGGGCAGAGTTGGTGATACTGTGGGGGCACTGTAGCTTTTTATGAGGGGGGGGTTTATTGCCCTCTGTTTACATCTGGCAACACTACCGTAGATTTTTTGACAGTGTTGTTAACCTACTGGGGTTTTTCACTGTAAATTTTCATAAAAGGACCTGAGGGGTCCATGTATTTTTTATGTCTGGCAATACTGTTGGGGGCCTAGTGTTGGCGACACTGTGGGGGTACTGTAGCCTTTTATGAGGGGGGTCTATTGTCCTCTGTTTACATCTGGCAATTTTATTGGATGTTTTGTTTGAGGCTTGGGTTTTGCCAACCCATCCGAAGAAAATTCCACTATATGATCTTCCACTGGCTAAGCTAACCTACAAATAGGAATTGGCAACACCGACGAGTCTTGAATTATTATTTGAGGCTCGTCGGTGTTGCCTACCCACTCTACAAAAATTCTACTATATGATATTTTGAAATTTTTGAATGCAACTTATCGTAATTTTCCAACTGTGGGACCAAATGTTTATATATCGTGACTTTTGTAAACCTCTTTCGGGAACAATGTGTCGCACACACACACGTGCGCGCGCGTGCCTGTATTGTGACGCAAGCAAACAAAAAAAAACTTTGCGTGTCATTACAAAAAAAAAACTTTGACCGTATTCTTAAATAACTAACAAAGACAATGAATCTTTTTGGCTTCCGCAAACAGATCAACATGGAGACTGCACCGCCAAATTCCAATAACCTCTTACCTTCCGTATTATCTAAACTCAATGGTTTACTGATTGTTCATCTCAACAGCATTTGGACGAAACTGAATGACGATGTGGGCAAGATGTTTTATGTTTTTAATAACAATTTACATTTTTACGAAATTCCGATCGACGGGAAACTTCAAATCACCGTGAATCCGGAAAACGCAGGCGAAATCAAAATTTCTACCGGCAAGAATATTTTTCGAATCAAGCACGACAAGATGCTTTCTAACATTACGTACGATGTTTTTGCAGGAGATTATCTTTACATGGAACTTCTCGGAGATTACGACAAACTCATTCCTCTCTTTGTAGAATTACGAATCGTCTATCCTATTATAAATAACCGTTAACCAAAAATGCCTAACGACATTTTCGGCAACACCAAGCGTGTAGACCACGCAGAAGAGATTCTCATGTTGGACATTCGAGTTAAGAAGTTGAGGACCGATTTGATTGCTTTGCAGGAAACCTTAAACAAAAGTTTAGAGTCGGAAATCGCTACGCTCCAAACGCAATGTCTCGACCCCATTCTGAAAATCGATTCCGAACTGAAAACGCTCATAAAAAATTATGTCGACGTACCTTCTTACGACAGCGTTCAAAATATACAGTTGAGCGTGGATTCGCTTCAAAATGATTTGGCCAAATTACAGCAATTTCAATCGAAAAATGAAGATTTGGAAAAACTGAAACTCGAAATCGAAGAACGAACTTCCGCAATAGAAAAGAATTTCTCCGAACTTCAAACCGTGGTGAACGATATAGACGCAGAACGCTTGCACGTCGTCGTTTCCAAATTACAAGAAGAATTCACCGGCACGTTGGAAGAAATTAAATCCAAGTTGCAGACTTTGGAAGATACCATGACGAACCTACCATCGTCGGACGAACTGCAGGTCATCGGTAAAAGCGTCGCGAACATAAAAATTCAATTGGAGGCCTATCAAGATTTCGAACACATTCAAACCACCATCGCCACGCTTCAGGCGTCCTTGGAATTGATCAACGAAGAAATTAAAAATATTCACGCCGAAGCGAGAGCGTTGACGAGCATTCAAGACACGTTAAGCACGGTTCAGCATAAAATCGAATATTTAGAAAATTTAAACGTCGAAACGAATCTCGCTCATTTTCATCACGTACTCGACAACATACAGGGTGACTTGGAATCGTTACGGACGAGCGTACCTTCGAGCGAAGATTTGGAAAAATTGAAAACGGCGGTGACGGCACTATCCGAATCGAGCGACATCAAAAGTTCTTTGAGCGATCTCGAGAGTAAAGTGGCCAATCTCCCCACCTCCAAAGAATTGCACGCTTTGAAAAGAAACATATCTCGAATGCTGAAACGACTAGAAACGGAAACGGCAAACGTGGAACAGATTCGAGACGAAATTAGTTCGCTGGTGTCGACGCTGCCCACTTCGCAGAGCGTCGCCGACCTTCACACGCAGTTTACAGAGATGCGAAGCATCGTGAACGATCTTACCGAGAAGAGCTCGAAATTGAATCAAGTCGAGAACCTTCAGAACATCGTCGTCAACATCAGAGATCAAGTCGGAGTGCTGGAATCCACGCAGGAATCGACGCTGGCTTCTTTCGGTGCCAAGTTGCAAGAACTCAACGAAAACTACAAGCAGTTGAACGTGGAAGTGAAAATCAAACCGTCGTTTTCTGCCGTAACGGATGCCATAATCGAGCATTTGCTGCCCATCGAAAATAAACTCGGACAAGTTCACAGTAATCTGCTCGGCGTCGACACTAAATTCGCCAAATTGTTCACCTTGCAAGCCATCGAAATCAACAGCGTTCCCAATCAACAGAGAATCTCCACGTTTGTCGAAGGTAACAAACTGTACATGTTACATCCTTATCATCCGTACTACAAGTTTCTCCTCGATGGCACGATTCAGATAAACGAATTTTCGTACTGGTCTCACGGTAGAAAAGCTAGCGTTCCCACCATGACTTTGATATCGAATCGTGGTGTCCAGAAAGCAGGAAACATTCCTCTGGCACGTTGGAACGAAACGCGCAACATATATGAAATACACGAAGACGAAGATCTCACCGTTTTCGACGTGAGTGCCGGCGATAAGCTGATCATTCAAAACACGAGCGAAGTGCCACCCTCTTTGAATCCCATCACGCTTGTGCTTCTCTTGAAACGTAATCTCTAAGAAAAAATGTCTAGGCAAGCCATCGTCGAAGAATTGCATAAACCTGCACGCCGCAACTACGAACGTTTGACTGTGGTAACCAAGGGCATCGACGACCTCTGGCAAAGCGACCTCGTAGAGATGAGTAGCGGCAATTTGAAAAACGTACATAAATTGAACAAGGGCAACAAGTACCTCCTCACCGTCATAGACACATTTTCGAAATTCGCATGGGCTCTACCTTTGAAGGCGAAAACGGGAACATGCGTCACGGAAGCATTCAAATTAATTTTTCGCGAAAGCGGTGGCAGACGACCACGGTTTCTGCAAACGGACAACGGTAAAGAATTTTACAACGCCGTATTCCAAAAGTTTATTCAAAAACACAAGATTCGACATTATTCGAGCTTCAGTCACATCAAAGCCAGCATCGTGGAAAGATTTAATCGAACCTTGAAAACACACATGTGGAAACGATTCACGCTTCGGGGAAAATACAAATGGGTCGACATCCTGCCGGAACTCGTCGACACCTATAATGATACGGTACACAGAACGATAGGCATGAAGCCAGCCGACGTTACCAAGTCCGACGAGCAGCGTTTAATTTCTACCGTTTACTGTCCAAAGTACACTCCCACGACAAAAAAAGCTAAATACAAAATTGGAGACCAGGTGAGGATCAGCAAATTCAAACGCACCTTCGAGAAGGGATTCACAAAAAATTGGAGCACGGAACTCTTTACGGTGGTTCGAGTTTTACCTGGAAACCGACACACGTATATAATAAAAGATAGTAGCGGCGAGATTTTGAAAGGAAGATTTTACGAAGAGGAACTCTCTAAAACAAAACACCCCGACACGTACCTCATCGAGAAAGTATTGCGTAGGAAAGGTGACAAACTGTTTGTCAAATGGCTGGGACTTCCGGAAAAGAGTTGGATCGACGCGAACGAAGTGATCTTGTAAGTACGTGGAACGTGGTGAAGCGTCTACCGGATCCGGAAAGTCAAACGAGAAAAAAAAAGAACGGCAAGTTGCTTCCCGACAGCATCCGCTGTCTGATCGTAGGTCCTTCGGGGTGTGGGAAAACGACACTGCTCGTGGACAATTTTCTCCTCGCACCGAATTGGTTAGATTGGAAGAACAGGCACCTGTACGTGTTCTCGAAAAGTTTGGAGCAATCCAAATACCAGCAACTGATGAAACTGTACGATGGTCTGGACATTGCAACGTTCGCCTCGGAAATAAAACCACTCGACGATTGTCGTGAAAATTCAGTCGTTGTGTTCGACGACGCCATCCTGGAAAATCAAAATGAAATTCGCAACTTTTTCACGCAAGGTCGTCACAAAGAAATGGATTGCTTTTACCTAGCTCAAACGTTTTCCAAAATTCCAAAACAGTTAGTGCGCGACAACGCTAATTTCATATGTTTGTTTCGTCAAGATCACACCAACCTCAAGCACGCGTACGATGACTACGTAGGCGGAGACATGAACTACAATCAATTTTCGGAACGCTGCTGCTCTACTTGCTGGAACGGTGACGATTTCGGATTTGTGACGATCGACATGACGAGGAAACCCAACGACGGAAAATACAGAAACAAAATCAACGACTTTCTAAACGTTGCAACGTTGTGAGAAACGACGTGTATAAATAACGTCATGACGAAACGAAAAATCGAAGACGAAAATCTCAAGCTTCGCGATTACCTCGCGAAACGCTTCAAAGGTTGGAAATCCGAGAATCGCGGATTCTACGAAGAGAAGAAACGTCAGGATCAACCCGTGATCGATGCCATCAGCAGTCTAGGTAAAGAAATTAAAAGTGTCACGGAACAAAATAAAAATTTGATTAATGAACTCGTACCGCTCGCAGCTAAAAGTTACGCCGTACCCACACCTATTTCGAGCATTCCTTCGACGCCGTTCGAACTGAAGGATGCACCGGCACGACGTCGAGCCATTGGTAGCACGTCGTCTTCGGATAAAATCGAGTTGGGACCTTTGGCACGAGACTACCTGAGCACGGGGAAATTCGACAAGGATGAAGTGTTCGGATTGTATCCCAGCATGGAAACCAGCGAAGGCGGCGGTGTGGTGTGGAAGATTGGGAAATCGAAGGTGACCTTCGAAGGCAACGACATTAAAGTCAATTTAGGCGACAAGGATAGTTGGAACAGGTATCCGGGTACGGTGGGACTGTGGGAACTCGTCGCCAAAAAGCAGCCGAAAGATTACACCGACGAAGATTACCAAAGTTACAAGGAAATTCTGATCATGACGGATGCCTTGTACCAGAACAACGACGCCTCGCAGAATAGGGTGAAATCGAGCAGCGGCGAGAAGTACAGGAATCTCATCAAACCGATTTGGAACCAGGTCAAAACAGGCAGCGGCGTCAAACGCTACAACACGTTACCCAAAGAATTCGTTTGGGTGGACGACGTTAGGAAACTCGTGGACCGATTGTTGGTGATAGCCGGCGAAGAGAATGCAGGCAACCGTAATTTCTACAACGAGAAGGTTGGCATCGTGGACATGATCAGCACGAAACTTTCCAACTTCATCGTGAACGACGACAAGGGCATAGGTTACCTGATCAAAATCATCAACACGCTGCCTCCGAAATTTTGGAATGTGGCCGAAGGAAAGGGACTCGTGAACGACATCATCAACAAGTTACCTTTCGAGATGCATCTACCTGGCTACCAGTACTGCGGACCGGGTACCAAACTCGAGAAAAGATTGGAGAGAGGAGACAAGGGTGTGAATCCGTTGGACGCGGCATGCAAAGATCACGACATCGCCTACAACACCACGCAGACGGATCTGGATGCACGTCACGAAGCAGACAGAAAGTTAGAGCACGCAGCTTTCGAAAGGTTCGTGAGCAGAGACGCATCGCTGGGTGAACGGGTCGCCGCACTGGGTACCACCATCGCCATGAACACGAAACAAAAAGTGGGGTGGGGTATATAAATAACATACCGTAAAAAACTACACAAGAAAAAATCTCAGAATATATATATAAATAACATACCGTGAAAATAACACATAGAGCATCAACATGAAGCCCAAGGGTGTCGTGTACCAGATACCATACTCCAATCTTAAAAATCTAGGTGCCCTCGATGGGTTACTCACCAAGAAACAACGCGAGAAGAAACGTTCTTGCTTGTCGAAAGGACACGGAATGAAATTGCTGCTCAGCACACCTCAATTGAAAAGATTGCAGCGTTCGCGGAAACAGCAAAAGATCGGAGGTTTCATATTCAGCATCCCGGCCATTCTGGCAGCATTGGGGGCCGTGGGAAGTTTGGCCGGCGGAAGTGCCGCCATCGCGAAAACCGTCATCGACTCGAAGAAGAACAAGGCCGAGTTGGAAGAACAGAAACGTCACAACCTGGCCATGGAGAAGAAAGGAGGAAAGGGCGTGATGAAGAAGTTTAAAAAAAAGAAACAGAAGCACTCACCAACCGAGATATTGAATCTCTGATCGAACCGTTACAAATCAAACACTTCAGAGGAGTTTTCATGTCCGACTCGTTACCTTCAAGCGTTAAAAAAAGAGAATGCGGAGTAGTCAACTTGGACGGTCAAGAAAATCCAGGCACGCATTGGATATGTTACCACAAAAACGACAATGATAAAGCATTCGTTTTCGATTCTTTCGGAGGTGTCCCACCTACAAATTTAATTCATTATCTGAAAACGAACAAAACCTCTATATACTACAACGACGAACGCATTCAAAATTTCGGAGACGTGAACTGCGGTCATCTCTGCCTCTCCGTGCTCGCGTTTCTCTCTAAAATAAATAACCCTACGATCGAGGATTTCCAGAAAGCATTGTGGAACCTCAAACAGCATCACTAGGATGGGCGTGTTCCATCTCACGAGCGAATCTTCAATCTTGAAACTCACGCTGCAGGACGACATCGTCTATCCTAAATCCGTGGCTCTGCGTGCATTCTACAGCATGTACCTCATACCTAATGTTACGCAGCACAACAACAAAATTAGCGTCGGAAGCGAACACATCGTCGTCACGCCAGGACAATACAATCTTTCCACTTTGCAAGCTCAATTACCCAAAGGCACATACCTTTCTCAAAATTCGGTCACGCACAGAGTGGAAATCCTATCCGCGACGGAGACCGTGGACCTGGGCACCATGGGAGAACTTTTAGGTTTCGAGAACGACACCAAACTCGAAGCTGGCATCAAGCACGTAGCAACCAACATTCCTAAATTCTTGGCCATAGAGACTCTGAACGTACACTGTAACGTGGCCGAAGGTATGATCACGAAATCTTCGGACGGATTGTTAGGAAGTCACAAGCAGACGGGAATCATAGCCACTTTCAAACCAAGTTCCGAGTTCATGGAACCGATCATCTACACGCCCTCTTCGCCGATCTATTTTCCAGTATGTCGCAACCGCATAGACGACATAGAGTTGGTGGTGACGAACGAGAAAGGAGACGTGGTGGATTTTGCAGGTGCCACTACGACGGCCATCGTGGAGATCAACGTATAATAAATAACCATACATGTAAAATGGAGCAAATCGAAAGTTACGAATTGCAATCTTTCCCTCCCAACCGTCGCACGTTCGCCAATCTCAACGAGGCAAACAGGGAGATCGAATACGACGTGGACGTAGGCGACGGGTTTATTCATCCTCACAGAGCGGACCTCTACCTTCAATTCGACGTGGTGAAGAAGGAAAGCGGAGACGCGTTTCCTGCAGCAGCAAACTTGATACTCGTGGACAACTTCGTGCCTCACCTGTTCTCGCAGGTGGAGGTGAGGAAACACAACACCGTCATCGACAGAATAGATTATCCAGGCATCACGTCGACGGCAGTGGGAACGTTAAAATTATCCAAAACGGACGCAGCGTACTACCAGGCCGGGGATTCGAAGCCGGAACCAAAATATCGACGAAAAGTCACACGGTGCTCTTTCCCATGCGTCTGCTGCCAGGTTTCTTCTCGGATTACAAGGAGATCATGTGGAAGGGAGGACTGAGGATCACGTTTCGAAGAGCGGCCAACGACAACGACGCACTGATGCGATACGCTACTTTGGGTCCGGACGGCACCACGCCGATAGCCAACACTTTACCCGAAGCGGCGAAATGTGTCATCCGGAGCATGGAATTGAGAATGCCGGTGGTGGAATACGAAACGAAGTACGCCCTCAAGTACAAAGCGGAGATCTTGAAAAGTCCGCAGGTGCCGATTCACTTTCACGGTTACCAGTGCGTGCAGAAGATGGCGTCGGGAAGTCACATGGAATTCGACGTGACGACGCAGTTCAACAACATACAGTTCGACATGCCAGATTTCGTCGTAGTGCTTTTTCAGACCGGACGCGATAACGATCAGGAAAAAGATTCCAGCAAGTTCGACGACTGCAAGATCAAGAACGTTTATCTGAAGAACGGTAGGAACGAAGTGTTCCCGCGCGAGAATTACAACCTCGACGTGACCAAAAACGATTACCTCAAACTTTACGAAGCTTACACGGCTTACAAACGCGTGACCGAGGGAAGCGTGGACATGTATTACACGCCCAGCGAATTCAAAGCACGGAGACCCATGACCGTCATCAACACATCTAAGAGAAGGCAGGTGGTGGTCAACGATCGCACCAACATCAAGGTCGTCTGCGAGTTCCACGACGCGCTGCCTGCCGATACTCTATGCAGCGTCATCCTGATTGCAGAGAAGTCCTTCGTCCACGACGTGAAGAACGAGAGGGTGACGGAACAGTTTTAAAATTCATAAAAAATTGCCACATACTAAAAATCAACATCCAACACATTTTAGGTTATATAAAATTTGTGAAAACCTTATAATACTGAAATATTAAAACAAACGGAGTCCCCCTTGTAGGTTAGTTCGGTGCGTAAATAAAAAAATGATAGGTTAAGTTATATCACTTAGGATCGTAAGAAAATTAAAAAAATCGTAAAAAAAAAGATAGGTTAAGTTATATCACGTAACATCGTGATATACCTACCAAGTACAAATAGAAAAAAAAATAAGTGCAGTGAAAATTTGTACTAAAACATCGCTAAACGCTATAACATCGACAAAAAATTGTCAAAATATGTCAAAAACTTATATTCGATTGATAAAAAAAATACCAACAAAATATGATCCTCAAATAATAACGTTCAAACAGTACCTAAATAAAAAAAATGATAGGTTAAGTTATATCACTTAGGGTCGTAAAAAAATTAAATAATCGTAAAAAAATGATAGGTTAAGTTGTATCACGTAACATCATGATATACCTACCAAGTACGAGTGGGGGAAAAATGAGTATAGTGAAAATTTGTACTAAAACATCGCTAAACGCTAAAACATCGACAAAAAATTGTCAAAGTATGTCAAAAAGTGATATTCAATTGGTAAAAAAAGACCATACCTACTAAGTACTATTTTGAAACGGCCCAAATACACTACTACCATATGAACAGGTTTATGGTTGCCACAGTATTTCAGATGCTCAATTAAGTTGTTTTTGGCAATTTCTGCATTTTTTTCACTAACACCATTCACCATTTTTCTACCATCAAATACAGTTAAGCATCTTCTGCACAACTTGAATATTGTATGAGTTTTGTCTAGTTGTGTTCTCACTAAAGCTTCAAGACTGTGTATCAGAGTGTAATGATAAGTGCCATCTCCTTCAATTAAGAGCAGATCAATCGGAATAGCAGATTCATCATCAATTGTACTAATTCTAAGAGGATCTATCGGGCAATTGCCAGTAGAACAAATAAATACATTAATAGATAATTGTTTGCCATTGATGTGCCTGGCCTTTTTTTCAAATTTATCAATATTCTGAACTGACATTGGATAATCCAAACCCTCCATTACATCGTCAAAAAGATGTTCATGTTGTTTGTAATAAGTTATTCTCTCAGGATGGCTTGAAACTGGATACAAAGCAGCTAATATACACCACAAAAAGCATTTCTGGTCGGCATTTTTTATATTGACCACGGCTCTTTTGTTTTTGATATTGGCAGGTAATGGCACATAAGTGGAACCTTGTAATGGGCTGAATTCAGAAATATGAACATATAACTTGTGTGATGAACCGCATAGGCTCCATCCGGACTCTTTTGCCGCAAATTCAGAGTGTTTAATGTTCAGTTGATTTATCAAGCTGCTTATTATTGTGTCTAAATTTGCATTTGAATATACCGGTACAGTTTCTGTTATGTGGGGCTGTGTAAATTTTGTGCCGTTTGGCTTCTTATATTGTACAAACAATTTGAGGGACAGTTTATAAGAGCCATTTTGTGCATTTAGAATTGCCTGCAGATCAGAATTTATACTGTTCAAGAAATTCTCAATGCCACATCTTGGCTCTGATACAAACCGGTAATCCCTTAATTGGCCGTTAAAACTGCTACGGATGGGTGCATGGCGTGGCTGTTTTGCTGCTCTGGCATTAAGAGGTACTTCGTGCCTTCTTTTCAGACCAGAAGTAGATGGTTGTGCAGAGCAAGTATCTTTATGTGTATATGTGAAGTATTGCATGCTGTATTTTCTATTGCAATTGGGGCAAATTTTTGTGGGAGTTTTGTATTTGTCTGGATTACAAATTTTTTGATGCTTGGCCCAATTAGAGCTGGATATATTTTTATTGCACTGATTGCAATGTTTTTGATTTGGCATTTTTGCTGTTGTTTATTATATACAATTTCCTGGGATTCAATTCAAAACTTTATACTGGATAAAAAATATCAGTTAGGTTCAGCACTGTGATTTGTATGTGTGTGTATGTGTGTAGGTGTGTATACACTTAATATTTCTGGCTTTGGTATTTATATAAAATTTCCTGGGATTCAAATCTAATCTCTATAGATTAATATTAATAATATGACAGGTTGTAAAGCCAATAGCCCACAAGTGGAAAATCACTCACACTGACTCGGCGCAAATGCCTGCACGGACATGCATATCTTGAATAGCAATAACCTTGTTATGTATAACAGGCTAGGACAAATATAAGCTTGACTCTAAATATGAATAGATTACAACAAATAACAGATTTTATAATGTTCAATATGAATTTAAACCTGTAAGTATAAGAAGCACTGTATCAACACGTCTGTTCCCCTCAGTCACTCTCTCATAACTGGCTGATGCAATAATCGGGAATTTCTGTAAATACTAGCACTGAGGAAAAAAATCAATACTACCGTCTCGGGAATTGCACACACTGACGCGGAGGAGAAACATGCAAACACGAGGCAATTCTAGAGGTAGGCTCTGCATATTGTATTGTTTTAATATTAGATAAGCAAATCCAATTAAACTTAAACCTGAAGTAAATATGTATAGGTAGGTATGGATACAAGTTTATAGACAAACTGATGCAATTTTGTAAATCTGCTTGAGAGGGGGGGTTTAATATTTTCCGAATTCTTGGGTTAGGCAGGTGCTACACTTAAACAAATAGACATGTTAAGCAAGTTTTAAGTGTAGCAAATCTGCTGGAGAGAGGTTCGTACTTTCTGAAAAATTCCCGAGGGCATTTTTACAAAAATCTTGAATTAGACAAGATTCCACACTTGCTCAAAAAACTCATATGCTCATGTTAAGCAAGTTTTAAGTGTAGCAAAGCTGCTTGAGAGGGGTTCGTACTTTCCGGTCCTGTCCGTAGTACAAGTACCACTACTACCGTCCAGCTACATCATGTACACGGACGTCAATAACCTCTACGGACACTCCATGATGCAGCCACTCCCCTTTAGAGGGTTCGAGTGGGCTGACCCTTCCAACTTCGACGTCCAAATCTTCGACGATTTGGAACATGGGTTCTTCGCCGAGGTGGACCTTGAGTTCTCCGAGAAGCTGCAGGATTTGTTCTGCGATCTTCCCCCTGCACCCGAGTTCAAGTGTCCACCCGATTCCAACCAGAAGAAGCTCGTCATGGACTTCGAGTCCAAAGAGCGTTATGTCCTGCACTACCAAAACCTCCGGTGGTTGATGAAGCAAGGGGTTACCGTCCGCACAGTACATCGAGTTTTGATGTTCGAGCATTCTCCATGGTTAAAGCCATACATCGAGCTCAACACCGAACATCGCACAGTCGCCACTTCTGATTTCGATCGCGATTTCTTCAAGTTAATGAATAATGCGGTGTTTGGCAAAACTATGGAGAATGTACGGAATCGCATGGACATAAAATTGGTAACGAGGAAAGCACAATGTCGCAGGCTCGTAGCAAACCCGTTATTCAAATCGAGGACCATTTATAATGAGCAGCTTGCTCTGGTGCATATGAGGAAGAGTGAGGTGAGGCTCGACAAGCCAATTTACGTTGGTGCCTCAGTATTAGACCTGAGCAAGCTGCACATGTTCGAGACGTACTACGACATATTACGCCCACATTATAGCCACAACATCTCGCTTCTCTACACGGACACGGACAGCTTGGTGTACCACGTCCACTCAGCCGATGCGTACGGGGATATAGCCACAGCTCCATCTTTGGTTAACCTTTTCGACACCTCGGGCTATCCCCAGCAAAACAAGTACGGTATCCTGACCCGCAACAAGAAGGTGCCTGGCAAACTCAAAGACGAGAAGGACGGTGATGTAATTCTCGAGTTTGCAGGTCTTCGCGCCAAGGCCTATGCCATCAAAGCCGAGGGCAGCGTTACCAAGAAGGCCAAGGGTGTCGGCAGACAGGTGGTTCGGGAGCATCTCACATTCGAGGACTTTGTCGATTGCCTCAAGACCAGGTCGTCGGTTCTAAGAGTAGAACAGCGCATCCAGAGCGTCGACCATGTGTTGACCACAAACAAAGTTAGAAAAATTGCGCTGGATCCCGATGACGATAAGAGGTGCGTCCTCGAGTGTGGTATTCACACATTGCCGTGGGGGCACTATCGCTTAGCAGAAAGCAAAACCTGCAACATATGTCCATCTTCAACAGAAGATTCATAAAAACAAAACAAAACAAAAAAAAAAAAACACTTTGACTGTCATTACAAAAAACTTTGACCGTATTCTTAAATAACCAGCATGCCTATGAATTTGTTCGGTTTCAAAAAACAGATCATTATGGAAACCATACCAGATCATGAAGTCTTACCTTCCGTGTTACCTAAACTCAACGGTCTGTTGATCATTCACCTCAACAGCATTTGGACGAAACTGAATGACGATGTGGGCAAGATGTTTTATGTTTTTAATAACAATTTACATTTCTACGAAATTCCGATCGACGGGAAACTTCAAATCACCGTGAATCCGGAAAACGCAGGCGAAATCAAAATTTCTACCGGCAAGAACATTTTTCGAATTAAGCACGACAAGATGCTTTCTAACATTACGTACGATGTGTCTGCAGGAGATTATTTTTACATGGAACTCCTCGGAGATTACGACAAACTTATTCCTCTCTTCGTAGAATTACGAATCGTCTATCCTATTATAAATAACCGTTAACCAAAAATGCCTAACGACATTTTCGGCAACACCAAGCGTGTAGACCACGCAGAAGAGATTCTCATGTTGGACATTCGAGTTAAGAAGTTGAGGACCGATTTGATAGCTTTGCAGGAAACCTTAAACAAAAGTTTAGAGTCGGAAATCGCTACGCTCCAAACGCAATGTCTCGACCCCATTCTGAAAATCGATTCTGAACTGAAGACGCTGATAAAAAATTATGTCGACGTACCTTCTTACGACAACGTTCAAAATATACAGTTGAGCGTGGATTCGCTTCAAAATGATTTGGCCAAATTGCAGCAATTTCAATCGAAAAATGAAGATTTGGAAAAATTGAAACTCGAAATCGAAGAACGAACTTCCGCAATAGAAAAGAATTTCTCTGAACTTCAAACCGTTGTGAACGATATAGACGCAGAACGCTTACATGTCGTCGTTTCCAAATTACAAGAAGAATTCACCAGCACGTTGGATGAAATTAAATCCAAGTTACAGACTTTGGAAGATACCATGACGAACCTACCATCGTCGGACGAACTGCAGGTCATCGGTAAAAGCGTCGCGAACATAAAAATTCAATTGGCGGCCTATCAAGATTTCGAACACATTCAAACCACCATCGCTACGCTTCAGGCGTCCTTGGAATTGATCAACGAAGAAATTAAAAATATTCACGCTGAAGCGAGCGCGCTGACGAGCATTCAAGACACGTTGAGCACGGTTCAGCAGAAGATCGAATATTTAGAAAATTTGAACGTCGAAACGAATCTCGCTCATTTTCATCACGTACTCGACAACATACAGGGTGACTTGGAATCGTTACGGACGAGCGTGCCTTCGAGCGAAGATTTGGAAAAATTGAAAACGGCGGTGACGGCACTATCCGAATCGAGCGACATCAAAAGTTCATTGAGCGATCTCGAGAGTAGGGTGGCCAATCTCCCCACCTCCAAAGAATTGCACGCTTTGAAAAGAAACATATCTCGAATGCTGAAACGACTAGAAACAGAAACGGCGAACGTGGAACAGATTCGAGACGAAATTAGTTCGCTGGTGTCGACGCTGCCCACTTCGCAGAGCGTCGCCGACCTTCACACGCAGTTTACAGAGATGCGAAGGATCGTGAACGATCTTACCGAGAAGAGCTCGAAATTGAATCAAGTCGAGAACCTTCAGAACATCGTCGTCAACATCAGAGATCAAGTCGGAGTGCTGGAATCCACGCAGGAATCGACGCTGGCCTCTTTCGGTGCCAAGTTGCAAGAACTCAACGAAAACTACAAGCAGTTGAACGTGGAAGTGAAAATCAAACCGTCGTTTTCTGCCGTAACGGATACCATAGTCGAGCATTTGCTGCCCATCGAAAATAAACTCGGACAAGTTCACAGTAATCTGTTCGGCGTCGACACTAAATTCGCTAAACTACATTTTCTGCAAGCCATCGAAATCAACAGCGTACCCAATCAACAGAGAATCTCCACGTTCGTCGAAGGTAACAAACTGTACATGTTACATCCTTATCATCCGTACTACAAGTTTCTCCTCGATGGCACGATTCAGATAAACGAATTTTCGTACTGGTCTCACGGCAGAAAAGCTAGCGGTCCCACCATGACTTTGATATCGAATCGTGGTGTCCAGAAAGCAGGAAACATTCCTCTGGCACGTTGGAACGAAACGCGCAACATATATGAAATACACGAAGACGAAGATCTCACCGTTTTCGACGTGAGTGCCGGCGATAAGCTGATCATTCAAAACACGAACGAGGTGCCACCCTCTTTGAATCCCATCACGCTTGTGCTTCTCTTGAAACGTAATCTCTAAAAAAATGTCTAGGCAAGCCATCGTCGAAGAATTGCATAAACCTGCACGCCGTAACTACGAACGTTTGGCTGTGGTAACCAAGGGCATCGACGACCTCTGGCAAAGTGACCTCGTGGAGATGAGTAGCGGCAATTTGAAAAACATGCATAAATTGAACAAGGGCAACAAGTACCTTCTCACCGTCATAGACACGTTTTCGAAATTCGCATGGGCTCTACCTTTGAAGGCGAAAACGGGAACGTGCGTCACGGAAGCATTCAAGACAATTTTTCGCGAAAGCGGCGGCAGACGACCACGGTTTCTGCAAACGGACAACGGTAAAGAATTTTACAACGCCGTATTCCAAAAGTTTATTCAAAAACACGAGATTCAACATTATTCGAGCTTCAGTCACATCAAAGCCAGCATCGTGGAAAGATTTAATCGAACCTTGAAAACACACATGTGGAAACGATTCACGCTTCGGGGAAATTACAAATGGGTCGACATCCTGCCGGAACTCGTCGACACCTATAATGATACGGTACACAGAACGATAGGCATGAAGCCAGCCGACGTTACCAAGTCCGACGAGCAGCGTTTAATTTCTACCGTTTACTGTCCAAAGTACACACCCACGACAAAAAAAGCTAAATACAAAATTGGAGACCAGGTGAGGATCAGCAAATTCAAACGCACCTTCGAGAAGGGATTCACAAAAAATTGGAGCACGGAACTTTTTACGGTGGTTCGAGTTCTACCCGGAAACCGACACACGTATATAATAAAAGATAGTAGCGGCGAGATTTTGAAAGGAAGATTTTACGAAGAGGAACTCTCTAAAACGAAACACCCCGACACGTACCTCATCGAGAAAGTATTGCGTAGGAAAGGTGACAAACTGTTTGTCAAATGGCTGGGACTTCCGGAAAAGAGTTGAATCGACGCGAACGAAGTGATCTTGTGAGTACGTGGAACGTGGTGAAGCGTCTTCCGGATCCGGAAAGTCAAACGAAGAAAAAGAACGGCAAGTTGCTTCCCGACAGCATCCGCTGTCTGATCGTAGGTCCTTCGGGGTGTGGGAAAACGACACTGCTCGTGGACAATTTTCTCCTCGCACCGAATTGGTTAGATTGGAAGAACAGGCACCTGTACGTGTTCTCGAAAAGTTTGGAGCAATCCAAATACCAGCAACTGATGAAACTGTACGATGGTCTGGACATTGCAACGTTCGCCTCGGAAATAAAACCACTCGACGATTGTCGTGAAAATTCAGTCGTTGTGTTCGACGACGCCATCCTGGAAAATCAAAATGAAATTCGCAACTTTTTCACGCAAGGTCGTCACAAAAAAATGGATTGTTTTTACCTAGTTCAAACGTTTTCCAAAATTCCAAAACAGTTACTACGCGACAACGCCAATTTCATATGTTTGTTTCGTCAAGATCACACCAACCTCAAGCACGCGTACGATGACTACGTAGGCGGAGACATGAACTACAATCAATTTTCGGAACGCTGCTCTTCTTGCTGGAACAGTGACGATTTCGGATTCGTGACGATCGACATGACGAGGGAACCCAACGACGGAAAATACAGAAACAAAATCAACGACTTTCTAAACGTTGCAACGTTGTGAGAAACGACGTATATAAATAACGTCATGACGAAACGAAAAATCGAAGACGAAAATCTCAAGCTTCGCGATTACCTCGCGAAACGCTTCAAAGGTTGGAAATCCGAGAATCGCGGATTCTACGAAGAGAAGAAACGTCAGGATCAACCTGTGATCGATGCCATCAGCGGTCTAGGTAAAGAAATTAAAAGTGTCACGGAACAAAATAAAAATTTGATCAACGAACTCGTACCGCTCGCAGCTAAAAGTTACGCCGTACCCACGCCCATTTCGAGCATTCCTTCGACACCGTTCGAACTGAAGGATGCACCGGCACGACGTCGAGCCATAAGCAGCACGTCTTCGGATAAAATCGAGTTGGGACCTTTGGCACGAGACTACCTGAGTACGGGGAAATTCGACAAGGATGAAGTGTTCGGATTGTATCCCAGCATGGAAACCAGCGAAGGCGGCGGTGTGGTGTGGAAGATTGGGAAATCGAAGGTGACCTTCGAAGGCAACGACATTAAAGTCAATTTAGGCGACAAGGATAGTTCGAACAGGTATCCGGGTACGGTGGGACTGTGGGAACTCGTCGCCAAAAAGCAGCCGAAAGATTACACCGACGAAGATTACCAAAGTTACAAGGAAATTCTGATCATGACGGATGCCTTGTACCAGAACAACGACGCCTCGCAGAATAGGGTGAAATCGAGCAGCGGCGAGAAGTACAGGAATCTCATCAAACCGATTTGGAACCAGGTCAAAACAGGCAGCGGCGTCAAACGCTACAACACGTTACCCAAAGAATTCGTTTGGGTGGACGACGTTAGGAAACTCGTGGACCGATTGTTGGTGATAGCCGGCGAAGAGAATGCAGGCAACCGTAATTTCTACAACGAGAAGGTTGGCATCGTGGACATGATCAGCACGAAACTTTCCAACTTCATCGTGAACGACGACAAGGGCATAGGTTACCTGATCAAAATCATCAACACGCTGCCTCCGAAATTCTGGAACGTGGCCGAAGGAAAGGGACTCGTGAACGACATCATCAACAAGTTACCTTTTGAGATGCATTTACCTGGCTACCAGTACTGCGGATCGGGTACCAAACTCGAGAAAAGATTGGAGAGAGGAGACAAGGGTGTGAATCCGTTGGACGCGGCATGCAAAGATCACGACATCGCCTACAACACCACGCAGACGGATCTGGATGCACGTCACGAAGCAGACAGAAAGTTAGAGCACGCAGCTTTCGAAAGGTTCGTGAGCAGAGACGCATCGCTGGGTGAACGGGTCGCCGCACTGGGTACCACCATCGCCATGAACACGAAACAAAAATTGGGGTGGTGTATATAAATAACATAGAGTATAAAATAATAATAACAACAACATGTCTCGTATAACTGATTTGCCACCCGAGCTACTATCTAAACTATTCAAAAACGTAGTTAACGGAGATGTTAATAAACTTGTAATCATGGCAAGAACAACGCCGGAATTTCGCATCCCTTGTGAAATGGTTCTCAAGGACCATCTTCGGGAGATCAGCGGCCTGAGGTGTGGTGATCTCAACATTCTGCTTTCGGCTGCAGGGGAAAAATTAAACGAAAGGTTAGATGAATTGCACGAGGCGAGGCAGGGAAGAAGACGATATACTGATGATTGGCGTAAGTCCAAACAGGAAACTGAAGAAATCATCACGCACATCATCGCGTTCTCCGAAGCACGAACTTTCTTCCTCTGTTAAAAAAATAATAATATATATACGTGTCAAAAAAAAATATATATAAATAACACACATCGTGAAAAAAAATAATCTTCGGTATATATATAAATAACACACATCGTGAAAAAAAACAATTAAATTTCTCTCTAACACTCTGAAATTTTTTTTGATATGACGATTGAAAAAATAAGTGATCTCCAAGCATTAAAACAAATGCTAAATTTGTCAGTCGAGTATGTAAAAATTCAGGAATTGGAAGTCGACAAACCTTACACGATAACTTCCGGTTCAATCGTTTCTACCCAGTATGGTCCCAAGGTACGCCTGTTGCTCAACGCACAATACAGTCTATTTTTACCAGATCGATACGCTAACATGTTATCCGACGAGAAGCTATCTATTTTAATCGAGAACAAAACTCGAATCGTGTACAAGGGGACAAAGGAACTTCTTGGCAAGAAAACAAAGCACGTAATAGAATTTGTGTAACGACTGCGAGGCCTTGAAAATATATAAATAACATACCGTAAAAAACTACACAAGAAAAAATCTCAGAATATATATATAAATAACATACCGTGAAAATAACACATAGAGCATCAACATGAAGCCCAAGGGTGTCGTGTACCAGATACCATATTCGAATCTAAAAAATCTAGGTACCCTCGATGGGTTACTCACCAAGAAACAACGCGAGAAGAAACGTTCTTGCTTGTCGAAAGGACACGGAATGAAATTGCTGCTCAGCACACCTCAATTGAAAAGATTGCAGCGTTCGCGGAAACAGCAAAAAATCGGAGGTTTCATATTCAGCATCCCGGCCATCCTGGCAGCATTGGGGGCCGTTGGAAGTTTGGCCGGCGGAAGTGCCGCCATCGCGAAAACCGTCATCGACTCGAAGAAGAACAAGGCCGAGTTGGAAGAACAGAAACGTCACAACCTGGCCATGGAGAAGAAAAAGAGGAAGGGCGTGATGAAGAAGTTTAAAAAAAAGAAACAGAAGCACTCACCAACCGAGACATTGAATCTCTGATCGAACCGTTACAAATCAAACACTTCAGAGGAGTTTTCATGTCCGACTCGTTACCTTCAAGCGTTAAAAGAAGAGAATGCGGAGTAGTCAACTTGGACGGTCAAGAAAATCCAGGCACGCATTGGATATGTTACCACAAAAACGATGATAAAGCATTCGTTTTCGATTCTTTCGGAGGTGTCCCACCTACAAATTTAATTCATTATCTGAAAACAAACAAAACCTCTATATACTACAACGACGAACGCATTCAAAATTTCGGAGACGTGAACTGCGGCCATCTCTGCCTCTCCGTGCTCGCGTTTCTCTCTAAAATAAATAACCCTACGATCGAGGATTTCCAGAAAGCATTGTGGAACCTCAAACAGCATCACTAGGATGGGCGTGTTCCATCTCACGAGCGAATCTTCAATCTTGAAACTCACGCTGCACGACGACATCGTCTATCCTAAATCCGAGGCTCTGCGTGCATTCTACAGCATGTACCTCATACCCAATGTTACGCAGCACAACAACAAAATTAGCGTCGGAAGCGAACACATCGTCGTCACGCCAGAACAATACAATCTTTCCACTTTGCAAGCTCAGTTACCCAAAGGCACATACCTTTCTCAAAATTCGGTCACGCACAGAGTGGAAATCCTATCCGCGACAGAAACCGTGGACCTGGGCACCATGGGAGAACTTTTAGGTTTCGAGAACGACACCAAACTCGAAGCTGGCATCAAGCACGTAGCAACCAACATTCCTAAATTCTTAGCCATAGAAACTCTGAACGTACACTGTAACGTGGCCGAAGGTATGATCACGAAATCTTCGGACGGATTGTTAGGAAGTCACAAGCAGACGGGAATCATAGCCACTTTCAAACCAAGTTCCGAGTTCATGGAACCGATCATCTACACGCCCTCTTCGCCGATCTATTTTCCAGTATGTCGCAACCGCATAGACGACATAGAGTTGGTGGTGACGAACGAGAAAGGAGACGTGGTGGATTTCGCAGGTGCCACTACGACGGCCATCGTGGAGATCAACGTATAATAAATAACCATACATGTAAAATGGAGCAAATCGAAAGTTACGAATTGCAATCTTTCCCTCCCAACCGTCGCACGTTCGCCAATCTCAACGAGGCGAACAGGGAGATCGAATACGACGTGGACGTAGGGGATGGGTTCGTTCATCCTCACAGAGCGGACCTCTACTTTCAATTCGACGTGGTGAAGAAGGAAAGCGGAGACGCGTTTCCCGCAGCAGCAAACTTGATACTCGTGGACAACTTCGTGCCTCACCTGTTCTCGCAGGTGGAGGTGAGGAAACACAACACCGTCATCGACAGAATAGATTATCCAGGCATCACGTCGACGGCGGTGGGAACGTTGAAATTATCCAAAACGGACGCAGCGTACTACCAGGCCGGGGGATTCGAAGCCGGGACCAAAATATCGACGAAAAGTCACACGGTGCTCTTTCCCATGCGTCTGCTGCCCGGTTTCTTCTCAGACTACAAGGAGATCATGTGGAAGGGAGGACTGAGGGTCACGTTTCGAAGAGCGGCCAACGACAACGACGCACTGATGCGATACGCTACTTTGGGTCCGGACGGCACCACGCCGATAGCCAACACTTTACCCGAAGCAGCAAAATGCGTCATCCGGAGCATGGAATTGAGAATGCCGGTGGTGGAATACGAAGCGAACTACGCCCTCAAGTACAAAGCAGAGATCTTGAAAAGTCCGCAGGTGCCGATTCACTTTCACGGTTACCAGTGCGTGCAGAAGATGGCGTCGGGAAGTCACATGGAATTCGACGTGACGACGCAGTTCAACAACATACAGTTCGACATGCCAGATTTCGTCGTAGTGCTTTTTCAGACCGGGAGGGACAAGAATCAGGAAAAAGATTCCAGCAAGTTCGACGACTGCAAGATCAAGAACGTTTATCTGAAGAATGGACGCAACGAAGTGTTCCCGCGCGAGAATTACAACCTCGACGTGACCAAAAACGATTACCTCAAACTTTACGAAGCGTTTTCGGCTTACAAACGCGTGACCGAGGGAAGCGTGGACATGTACTACACGCCCAGCGAGTTCAAAGCACGGAGACCCATGACCGTCATCAACACATCTAAGAGGAAGAAGGTTGTGGTCAACGATCGAACCAACATCAAGGTCGTCTGCGAGTTCCACGATGCCTTGCCCGAGGATACCCTATGCAGTGTCATCCTGATTGCAGAGAAGTCCTTCGCCTACGACGTGAAGAACGAGAGGGTCACAGAGCAGTTTTAACAAGTTTTTTTAACATCTTTTCTTGCACAAATAAGAAATTTTCTGCACTAGCACAATCAGTTACAATGGCACAATACAAATTTCACTAGTTCAGATCAGTTACAAATGTCAATTTTATTAGTTATCAGTTACAATATCTTTTTTGCACTATAGCACGAGACAATCAGAAAATTTGCACAAAAAAATTTGTTATTGTTTTTACACGTGAAAATTAACAATAAAATTTCTTTTTTTATCGTTTCAGATGCTGTCGAAACATCAAAAACACATACACACACACTAGAAAAAAAGCATGCAACTTTATTTGTAACACACACATATTCTCCATCTTCATCAAGAAAATATTATAATAAACATAATTATTTTTATCTATATCTCACAATAAAACACTATATCCAAAAATATCACAACATCAAATAACACTAGAGTCGTTAGTACACGTTGCATGCATTACGGAGGTCCTCTGTAGGGTTTCATGGAAGTTTAAGAAAAAAAATAAAACACGTGAAACTCTACAGAGGTGCGGTAATCTATAGCCGCAGCCATTAGAAAACTTTTACTTTTTGGTTGGGCACCACGCACCCTGGCGAGGTTATAGGGGCCAGACATCCTAAAAAACAACAATTATTATTTTGTTTGTTTGTTTGTGTTACAATACATACGCGTGCGTGCGTGCGTGCGTGTGCGTGTGCGTGTGTGTGTGTGTGTGTGTGTGTGTGTGTGGCACATCGTTCCCCCGAGAGAGAGAGGTTTACAAAGGTCACGATATACAAACATTGGCCCCCGGGAGTTGGAAAATTGCGATATGGCGCATTCGCTCATTACTGTTCCCAGCTATAAGTTTTTCTCTCTCTCTAGCCCTTGCCAACTAAAAAAAAGTGTAGGTAGGAGTTGGTAGCACTGCGAAAAAATAGAGATCATGCCTTACAAGAAAAAACCATTAAGGCGATTTTTATTTGATGACGTTGAACCCGTGTAGTGTTCCCATCCATCCATCTCTCTATTTTACGGCAGTGCCGACTCTCCTTGCCCTGTATATGTAGGTTGGCAAAAATTGCTTTATGCACTGTAAAGCAAACCTCAAGCAAAGTTGCCAGCCCCTTGCTTTAGGCTAGGTTAGACAAAAAAGCTGTAGGTAGGCTGTCGGCTGTTTAACTCTTCCCTCCCTCTCTCCCCTCTCTTTTTTTGTAAAAGGCTATGGCAAAAATACCAGTAGGTTGGCAACCTTGCTTTATGCACTGTAAAACAAGTCTCAAGCAAAGTTGCCAGCCCCTTGCTTTAGGTTACGTTAGACCAAAAACCTTGGTGATTTTTTTCGAGTAAGATGTTGGTAATACTGTGTCCGAAAATAGGGGGGGGTTTATGCCTTACAAGAGCAAACCATTAAAGCAAGCCCCACCTAGCTTTACTTTCGGGTGTAGTGTTCGCAACACTGCGAGAAAAAAATTGCCAGCTCCTTGCTTTAGGTTAGGTTACCCCAAAAACCTTGGTGATTTTTTCGAGTGAGCAGCTGGCAACACTGCGAGAAAAAGGTTGCCAGCTCCTTGCTTTAGGTTAGGTTACCCCAAAAACCTTGGTGATTTTTTCGAGTAAGAAGCTAGCAACACTGCGCCATCAAGTAAGGATCATGCCTTACGAGAGAAATCCATTAAGGCAAGCTCCTCACTTCAGCTCCTCTCTTGAGGGCGCAGAATTCTCTAAACTGCACTACTTGTATCATATCTAATTGCATGGATAATCTTGACACAGGATTTTTTGAGAGAAGATGTATTTGAAAATACATAAAATCTAAGTCACTTGTTGATGATTTAAAGCTTAGATATTTTGGCCTGTCCGAGTATGACCTGTTTGCTGTGCAGAATGAAACTGAAATGCAATGGGTGCTTGCCAGTGACAGGCCATTCCAATGCCTGTATCTCAACTTTATCAGTGAGTTTGAAAGACTTGTATACAACAAGTACAAGAGAATTGTTTGTTAATTTTTATACAGACAGGTGCCATTATAATTTAAGGTTGAAATTGTTTGACAATTATTGGTTCAACAATTGCTATGAGCATTGTTTTGAGTATAGGATGCCCATGATTGCATCTCAGAGTTTAAATTGGAGACATTATAAATATTCAAATAAAATTATTAACAGGATATCTAAAAATAAGAATATTGAATTTGTTACAACTGATAATGGGAATTTGTACAGTGGTGAAGATTTCAATCCAAAGTTTGTATCAAATTCCAACTATATATATTTGAATGAGCTTGTCATGTATTTCATAAGGCAGAGATTGCACTTATGATTGTATTGTTGAGGCACTGGGGCAGAATAATTTGCATGATATATGCAATTGTGGGAGAGTTTTGTCCAGCCTCTCAGTGTGATTTCAGGTACAGGAATTTGGCAGTTGGGAATCAATCTGCAGCAGGCAGCCCTGATTATTTCAGCAGAGACAGCAATTAAGGTAAATAAATATTTGCTGCAAGTGTAATTTAATTCTCTTCTTATTAGTGTAACATATTTCCTGTTTTATGCAGTTCCAAATCCCTGCCCCATCAGTGCTGCAGCCAGGCTCGGGTCTGTATGCAGGAAGAGGCAAGACATTTGTTTGAAATCTGTTTTGAAGCCTGTACCTATTCACAGCACAGCTCTGTCAGAGATAGGGACAATGAGTAATATCTGTAATTAATAATTCAGTAATCATTTCTAACAAGTTTAATTTTCAATAGGCTCTTCTCATCAGTGTAATACATTTCCTGTCTTATGCAGTTCCAAATCCCTGCATAGCAGTGCTGTAGCCAGGCTCGGGTCTGTATGTAGGAAGAGGCATAGTTGAAATCTGCTTGGGTATAATTTTTTGAAGCCTGTACCTCATCACAGCATAGCTCTGTCAGAGGATAGGGACATTGAGTATAAAATCTGTAATCAATAAGTCAGTAATCAATTCTAACAAGTTTAATTTTTAATAGGCCCTTCCTGACTTGTTTTACATCCAGTTCCATCCCTGCCCATCAGTGCTGTAGAAATATAAGCCAGGCTCGGGTTTATGTGTGGGAAGAGGCAGGATATTTGTTTGAAATCTGCTTGGGTATAATTTTCTGAAGCCTGTACCTCATCACAGCATAGCTCTGTCAGAGATAGGGGCATATTTTTCAGGCTCTCTTGTTACAATCTTGTTTCTCTCTGCATCACTATAATAATATCTGCCACATGTTCTATGCTAACAACTTCAATGAAAACATATCTGTAATCAATTCTAACAAGTTTATTTCTTAATAGGCTCTTCTCCTCATCAGTGTAACAAATTTCCTGTCTTGTTTTACATGCAGTTCCATCCCTGCCTATTAGTGCTGTAGAAATATCAGCCAGGCTCGGCTCTGTGTGTAGGAACAGGCATAGTTGAAATTTGCATGCAATAATCTGGATGTATGAGATGTTTTATTGATTTTATGTTTCTATATTTTTCAGGCTCTCTTGTTACAATCTTGTTTCTCTCTGCAATATTGCTACCACTATAATAATATCTGCCACATGTTTGATTGTTTGCATTGCGGGATTGATTCCCACTGTACCAACCTATGTATGTATTATTGGGAGCTTAGATAATTGTTCCCCACACCTGCATGTTTCATTCCAAGAGGTTTTGTCTAGGCACAGTGCAAGGCACTTACTGCTGCAATTTCTGAATTTTTGCCTCAGAAAATACAGAACAAGCTTATTCAGGCATTTGTGCTTTATATACCCAACAAGATCCGGGTGGAAATCATCTGCACTGAACAAGTGCCCATCATCTGTGGTCACAAATTCAATATTCATATTCAAGAGATTGGGATTGGAAATTATTCTGTTCAAAAATTTAAAATGAACCCAATTTAAGCTCAGATGAGCTCTAAATCATAATCTTCATACCCATCACAACAATTGCTGTACCAACATTCATCAACCTGCAGAAATAATAATAGCTCCTAGTGTGGTGATGCACAAACAATCCACAAATTATCTTAAACTTGTTGTACATAAATTTTTCAAACTTGCTTACATCCTTCAGTGACAAGTATTGAAAATTCTTGTCACTGTTAAGAACCCAGTGCATTTCAGTCTTATTCTGAACTGCAAACAAATTATACTCGGACAGGTTCAGGAACCTAAGCCTAAAATCTTGAACAAGTGATTCGGATTTTATGTATTTTGAAATTCCTCTTCTGTCAAAAAATTCTGCATTATGACAAGCTTAGTCGCAATGTGAACAATTCCCTGTCATATTGGCATGTATTTTGTATGTTGTGCGCTTCAAGTGACAGGCATATGCATTCATGCTCACAATTTTTAAATTTTTGCTTAAACATATACATTAGAATCTCACTGAATTTTGAAAATTTGTTCATGCCTGGCTTAAAATCTTCAAGTCGATACAAATTGCCCTCATCTGTGGTGACATATTCAATATGATTCAGGGGTAGAGGTACAGAAATTCTGTTGGTGATATTATAGTGGATCCAGTTTAGACTCTGTGGCATAATTATGTCCATTTTGTACACAAAACAATTCTTATTGCAATTGTTGTACCAGTAATCATCATACATTGCAAATCCACAATACCAATAATAATACTCTACAGAATAATGCACAAAAAATCCAACAATTTTTTTGCATGTATTGAACATGGATATTTCAAATCTTATTAGGGATTTCAGGGACAGGTAGTGAAATGCAAAATCACTTGAAAGCACCTATTGCATTTCAGTTTCATGCTCGGACAGATTCAAGAACCTAAGCCTGAAATCCCCAATAAGTGATTGTGATTTGATGTATTTTGAAATTGCTCTTCTGTCAAAAAATTATGCATATTTAATAATTACACACTGGCATGAATATGCAAGGAACAGAATCATGAAAACCTATTACTCAATGCATTCCGATACAGCCTCATTGTTTATGATTGTTGCAAATTTTGAGATGAAACTGTTTTTATGTGATTCAAGGCCCATCAAAGATATTACACAGTGAACAATTACAGTGTCACTTGTTTCATCCAAAACAATATTGTATATGAGATGGGGTAATTTTTTCAATTTAATATATTCCAATCTGTCAAGTTGCATGAAGCACTCAACTGCAAGAACCCTCTCGGTGTTATTTTTTGCTGTTCTGAAAAGGAGGTAGCATGAAACAATGGCATTTACAGATTCTGAATTGTATATAATTTTTGTAGAGAAACAATCAACATAGTTGATAGAGCTCATATAATTAGATTTTTCTGCTGAGGTCTTGGAATTTTTGATGAATGCATATCCTATATTCTCTATGTATTCATATGTGATGATATTATCAGGTGCTTTGTCTTGAAATTCTACAAAATATATTTTTGTTGTTCCTACAAGGGTCATAACATAAAAATCATCATAGTACCCAACCTCAGAGTATACATACCTGAGCAACTGATTGTATTTGTGGGTATTGAGCTTGAACAGATTGATCTTATTTTCAGGGGGGCTCACAATGTTGTCACAGAACCTGAGGATCCCATCACTGCTCAGGGATGTGCTTAGCTCAGGTCTGAAAATCTTGTTGACATAACATTTTGTGCCTTTATTTGAAATTTTAACAACAATTTTGAAATCTACAAGGCTTATTTCTGTGACATAATTCTCCAGGATGCTGACAAATTGTTGATTTGTATTCAATGCATCTATGATGCTCACTTGCATAATTTGTGTGGGGACATATGGGTTCTCTTCAAAACAAACAGTTCTGTGATTAAAATTATCTGAAAAATCTCTTGCATTTGTTTCATATATACTGTAGACAAGATACTGATTGTTTATATATTTTACAATATAATCTTCATACATCTTGCAAGTGGGGGCAACAGAATATCTATGGGTTATATTTATATCTAGGCTTTCACTATTCTGTACAGTCAATATGTTGGGAACAAAAAATTTATTCTATACCTTCAATCCTGTTTCTGCTCTATTTCTGCACTCCCTGCTGTCCCTGCTGTGTCTGTTGTTTCTGCTGTGTCTGAAAATATTTTTAATTTAAATAATTGTTTCCCACAATTGCATCTTCTGCTAAGATTATTCCCACCTAGAATTTTTGCAATACAATCAGAATCACAATCTTTGAATTTTTGTCTTATAAAATACATTATAATCTCATTCAGGTATATATGTTTAGAGTGCCACACACAATCAGGATCAAAATCATCCCCACTATACAAATGGCCAGCATCTTTTGTGACAAATTCAATATCATTATAAATTGTAGATATTCTAAATTTGTAATGCATCCAATTCAAGCTTGGATATGAATCAATCCTCATCCTATGCTCTGAAAACAAATTGTAGCAATTTCCCCACCAGTGATTCCTAAACACTTTCAGCATGAAATAATACCCATAATCATCTGTGTAAAAATTCACAAAATATCCAGCAATTCTGCCATAATTATTGTACACAATTTTTTTAAACTTGCTTATATATTTAAGGCATAGGTAGTGAAAAGGCAATTCACTGTTAAGCACCCACTGCATCTCTGTTTCCTTGCAAACTGCAAACAGGTCATACTCAGAGAATCCAGATAATCTGATTCTGATATTTTCCACTATTGTTCCTATATAAACGTTTCAACGTATGTTCAACATCTGTTTCAACGTATGTTCAACATTTCTATAGTGGTGGCAATATTGCAGAGAGAAACAAGATTGTAACAAGAGAGCCTGAAAAATATAGAAACATAAAATCAATAAAACATCTCATACATCCAGATTATTGCATGCAAATTTCAACTATGCCTGTTCCTACACACAGACCCGAGCCTGGCTGATATTTCTACAGCACTAATAGGCAGGGATGGAACTGCATGTAAAACAAGACAGGAAATTTGTTACACTGATGAGGAGAAGAGCCTATTAAGAATTAAACTTGTTAGAATTGATTACAGATATGTTTTCATTGAAGTTGTTACAGCATATAATCATAGAACATGTGGCCGATATTATTATAGTGATGCAGAGAGAAACAAGATTGTAACAAGAGAGCCTGAAAAATATGCCCCTATCTCTGACAGAGCTATGCTGTGATGAGGTACAGGCTTCAGAAAATTATACCCAAGCAGATTTCAAACAAATATCCTGCCTCTTCCCACACATAAACCCGAGCCTGGCTGATATTTCTACAGCACTGATGGGCAGGGATGGAACTGGATGTAAAACAAGACAGGAAGGGCCTATTAAAAATTAAACTTGTTAGAATTGATTACTGACTTATTGATTACAGATTTTATACTCAATGTCCCTATCCTCTGACAGAGCTATGCTGTGATGAGGTACAGGCTTCAAAAAATTATACCCAAGCAGATTTCAACTATGCCTCTTCCTACATACAGACCCGAGACTGGCTACAGCACTGCTATGCAGGGATTTGGAACTGCATAAGACAGGAAATGTATTACACTGATGAGAAGAGCCTATTGAAAATTAAACTTGTTAGAAATGATTACTGAATTATTAATTACAGATATTACTCATTGTCCCTATCTCTGACAGAGCTGTGCTGTGATTAGGTACAGGCTTCCAAACAGATTTCAAACAAATGTCTTGCCTCTTCCTGCATACAGACCCGAGCCTGGCTGCAGCACTGATGGGGCAGGGATTTGGAACTGCATAATACAGGAAATGTGTTACACTGAAGAGAAGAGAATTAAATTACACTTGCAGCAAATATTTATTTACCTTGATTGCTGTCTCTGCTGAAATAATCAGGGCTGCCTGCTGCAGATTGATTCCCAACTGCCAAATTCCTGTGCCTGAAATCACACTGAGAGGCTGGACAAAACTCTCCCACAATTGCATATATCATGCAAATTATTCTGCCCCAGTGCCTCAACAATACAATCATAAGTGCAATCTCTAAATTTTTGCCTTATGAAATACATGACAAGCTCATTCAAATATATATAGTTGGAATTTGATACAAACTTTGGATTGAAATCTTCACCACTGTACAAATTCCCATTATCAGTTGTAACAAATTCAATCTTAGATATCTTGTTAATAATTTTATTTGAATATTTATAATGTCTCCAATTTAAACTCTGAGATGCAATCATGGGCATCCTATACTCAAAACAATGCTCATAGCAATTGTTGAACCAATAATTGTCAAACAATTTCAACCTTAAATTATAATGGCACCTGTCTGTATAAAAATTAACAAACAATTCTCTTGTACTTGTTGTATACAAGCCTTTCAAACTCACTGATAAAGTTGAGATACAGGCATTGGAATGGCCTGTCACTGGCAAGCACCCATTGCATTTCAGTTTCATTCTGCACAGCAAACAGGTCATACTCGGACAGGCCAAAGAATCTAAGCTTTAAATCATCAACAAGTGACTTAGATTTTATGTATTTTCAAATACATCTTCTCTCAAAAAATCCTGTGTCCATGCAATTAGATATGATACACACTGCCTTCTACAAGTTAATTGCTTGCTGCTGCTGCTGCCTTGTATTCCTCAGAAACTGCTTATGTGCTCAGAACTTGTTGTTCCTGTTAAACAAATGTAAATATTAGAATTTTGTTATGTTTATTATATAAAATTTCTTGGGGTTCAAATCAAAATTCTATGCTTAATAAAAAAATATCAGTTGGGTTCAGCAGTGTGTTTTGTGTGTGTGTGTATGTGTGTTGATATTTTTGGCTTTGGTATTTATATACAATTTCCTGGGTTTCAAATCAAAACTCTATGCTGGATAAAAAAAGCAGAAATAGGCCACAACTTGGCCACAAGTGGACCGGAAGTAGGCAAACCGGAAGTAGACCGGAAGTGGACCGGAAGTGAACCGGAAGTGGACCGGAAGTAAACCGGAAGTAAACCGGAAGTGGACCGGAAGTAAATATGTGTGGGTGGGTGTGGGTGGGTGTAGGCGTGGGTGGCCTAGTTTTAAGTGTGGCCAAGAGGGGCATATTTTTAATAAATTTATGGACAACAATCTCACAGAAGTGCCTTTTATAAGTATAGGCAAATCAATCTGAGGGGGTTCATACTTTCCGAGAAATTCCCGAGGGCATTTTTTACAAAAATCTTGGATTAGACAAGATTCCACACTTGAGCAAAAAGCTCATATGGGCATGTTGAGCTTGTTTTAAGTGTAGCCAAATCTGCTTGAGGGGGGTTCATACTTTCTACACCTATAAGTGGTGCTGGTTGTATCATCAATTACACTACTAAATACTGAAGGGGAGATTCTATGAAGAGGAATTCAGTAACAAAAATATCGAGATACATATTTAATTGAAAAAATATTACGTAAGAAAAATAATAAATTGTAAGTTAAATTGCTAGGATTGCCCGAAAGAATTTGGGTAGAAACAAACCAAGTTATTATTTAACACCAACATGGAATGTGGTACAGCGTCTACCAGATTTTCTGGAAACAAGTACAAAAATGGGGAGTTGTTACCCGATAATATAAGGTGCCCCATTGCAGGCCCCTTTGGTTGTGGAAAAACCACTCTGCTAAAGATAATTTCCTGATCGCCCCTAATTTGCTAGATTGGGAAAATAGACACCTGCATATATTCTCTAAAAGTTTAGAACAACCATAGTACAAAGCAACTCATGCAGCTGTACGGGGGACTTAACATATTTAAATTTGCATCAAAAGTAAAACCTCTCAATGATTGTTTGAAAAAATTATGTTGTAGTTTTTGATGATGTCATTCTAGAAAATCAAAACGAAATCCGAAATTTCATTACACAGGATCGTCACAAAGAAATATACTGCTCTTATTTAGCTCAAACGTATTCCAAGATTCCTAAATAATTGCTACGAAATAAAACAAACCTAATTTGTTTGTTTCGTCAAGATCGTACTAATTTGAAACATGTATACGATGACACTCCTGGATTATGGGAGCTCATCACGAAGAAACAACCATCGAATTTTACACAAGAAGATTATCAGAGTTACTCAGATATTTTGATACTATATGATACCTTATATCAAAATAACGATGACACTCAAAATCGTGTTAAATCGAGCCGTCCGGGCAAATACAAGAATCTGATTAAACCTATCTGGAAACATATTAAAACTGGTAATGGTATCAAACAATACAATACATTACTTATAGAATTTGTGTGGGTAGATGATATGAGAAAACTCATAGATAGATTGCTGGTTATAGTATGAGAAAAAAATGCTGGAAAAGCAACAACTTTTACAACGAAAAAATTGGTATTGTAGACGTGATTAGCAATAAACTAGCTCATTTTATTGTAAATGACCCCAAAGGTATAGGATAATTAATTAAAATTATTAATACTATACCTCCTAAATTCTGGAATGTATCTAGGGTAGAGGTTTGGTTAATGATATTATTAATAAGCTCCCATTCGAGTTATATGAACCTGGTTACCAATACTGTGGTCCTAGAACAAAACTTGAGAAAATGTTAAAAATGGGGGACAGGGGGATCAATCCTCTCGATGCAGCTTGTAAAGAACATGACACTGCATACAACGCAAAGATCTGGATGCTCGTCATGTGGCTGATCAAAAATTAAAATATACTGCATTTGGAAGATTAACCAGCAGAGATGCTTTTTGGGTGAACAAATAACAGCATTGGGTAAAACAATTGCTATGAATACAAAACAAAAAATTAGAATGGGGTCTGTAATATATATATATATATATATATATATATATATATATATATCCTGAAATAATAATAATAATAAAAATAATAATGAACAACATTAAACCAAAAGGTATTGTATATCAAATTCCATATCATGATCTTAAAAATGTAAAAGTTAATCCAATTTTAGAGTAAAAACAACAGGAAAAATAGAGGCAATGTATAGCCAAAGGAAATGTAATGTAATTGTTACTCAGTACATCACAATTAAAACGTTTGCAATATACAACAAGAAAATTACATAGTGGTGGATTCATATTCAGCATTCCAGCCTACCTGGCAGCTTTATGGGCAGTAGGAAGTTGAGCTGGTGGCAGTGATGCTATTGCCAAAACTGTTATTGATTCAAAAAAGAATAAGACAGAAGTAGAAGAGCAGAAGCGTCATAATCTTGCCATGGAAAGAAAATTAGGCAGTGGTGTGAAGTCCAGAGAACTCAGCAAATTAAAAAGAAGAAGCGCCCACAAACCAAGACATTAAATCTTTAGTCAAAATATTTAAAATTCGACATTTCAGGGAAGTTTTCATGTCTGATTCACTCCCTAAAGAATGTGGTGTGGTGAATTTGGATAAGACCGAAAATATTGGTACCCACTGGATATGCTATTATAAATAAAATAGCAATGATTTTATTTTCGATTCTTTTGGAGGGGTATTGACTACAGGATTAATTCATTATTTAAAACATGTTAAGATTTATTTCAACGACAAAAGTATGCTAGATTTCGATCAAATTATATGTGGTCATGTTTGCCTTACTATGCTGAAAATATTAAATGAAATACATAACATCAAATTACAAGATTTTCAAAAAGCAGTATGGAATATTAAATATGGGAATATTTCATCTCTCCAGCGAGACTTTAGTTTTGAAACTACATCTCCACGATGATATTATCTATCCAAAATCCATACCTATGAGAGCCTTCTACAGCATATATATGATTCAAAATGTAACTAATTACTACAATTCTATATTTGTGGTTATTGAATAAATTATTATTCCTCCTGGACAATATAATTTATCTACGTTACAATCTGAACTTCCTAACGCGGTATTGCTATCTCAAAACTCTGTAACACACAGAGTGGACAATGTATCTACTAAAGAAACAGTAGACCTAACTACTATTGGCGAACTTCTAGGTTTCCCCAACAATAGGAAATTAGATTAGAAGCAGGTATTAGGCACATAGGTACATGTTTACCAAAATTCTTAGCTTTAGAAACTTTGAATATTTACTGCAACGTTGCCAAAGGAATGATTATCAAAGCTGAAGAAAATTCAGTTGGTAGCCACAAGGAGACAGGTATCATTGCTACATTTACACCAAATTCGGAATTTACGGAGCCTATCATCTATTCCCCAATCCCACCAGTCTATTTCCCTGTTTAACTTCATAAAGTTAATTACATAGAGATAGCAATTACAAATGAGAAAAATGAGATAATCGATTTTGTCGGTGCTAATACAACTGCAATAATAGAAATTAATATATAAATAAATACCAATGGAAAATATCGAGAGTTATGATTTGCAGTCATTCCTTCCAAGCAGGAGGACATTTGATAACCTTAATGAACTGAATAAGGATATTCAATTTAACATTACAATAGGGGACGGTTTTATTCATCCACAGAGATCGGATTTGGATATAAAATTTGACATCGTCAAGAAAAGTAATGGTGAAGAATATCCCCCTACTCCTAATGTAAAACTTATAGATAATTTTGTTGCATTCTTATTCTCACAAATTTAAATCAGAAAGCATGGTACAGTCATAGATAGAAATGATTATCCTCGAATTACATCCACTTCAGTGGTAACATTAAAATTATCCAAATCAGAGATTGTATCTTATATAGTTGGTGGGTTCGAAGCTGGAACAAAAATTCAAGCAAAAATCACACAGCTCTGTTCCTTATGAGATTGCAATTTGGTTTATTCTTTAATTATAAAGAAGTTATGTGGAAAAGTGGTTTGAGTATCATATTTCAAAGAACACACACTGATTATATTTCGATAATGAGATATAAATCTTTGAATGCAGATTGAACAGACAATGATGATACTTTACCAGAAGCTGCAAAATGTGTGATTCAGTCTATGGAGTTACGCGTGCCTATAGTTGAATATGAATAGAATTATTCTCTCAAATACAAAGGTAACATTTTGAAAAATCCTCAAATTCCGATACAATTTTATACATATCAATGCATACAGAGGTCAGTGGGGGTATTTTTTTTAATTCGATATTACGAATCAGTTTCAATATCTACAATACGATATGCCAGACTGTGTAGCTATATTGTTTCAGACAGTGAGAGATCACAATCATGAAAAATATAGCAGCCAGTTTGATAATTATAAAATTTAAAATGTATATATGAAGAATGGTCGAAATGAGGTATTCCCACGTGAAAATTACAATTTAAACATTGCAGAACAAGATTATTTGAAGTTATATGAAGCATATAGTGCATTTAAGAGGGTAACTGAAGGAAATATTGATATGTATTATAATCCAGACGAGTTCATAATTCACAGACCAATGTTTTTATTAAAGCATCAAAAAGAAAATTGGTAGTTATTAATGATTGAACAAATAATAAGTTAATATGTGAGTTTCATGAAACTTTACCTGAAAATACCATATGCAATTTGATTTTAATTGTAGAGAGATCATACATATATGGTGTAAAGAATGAAAGAACGGTAGAACAATTTTATTTCTTATACTATTTAATATTAATATATATTTTAATAGATAATATAATAATTTTAATACTATATGTTATTAATTACTATAATATAATATAATAAAAATACAACAATTTTAATTTTTATATTATTTTATACTTATATATATATATTTAATATATATTAAATTAATTTTTAAAGCTATTTTAATATTAAATATTTAATACTATTTTTTACATTTATCAGAATGTTAATTTGTGTTATAGTGTCCATATTCTCTAGAGTAGTAGGAGTGGGGGAGTTGAACGTCATCAAGTGAGGATCTCCTTACTGGATTTCTCTCGTAAGGCATGATCTTCACTTGATGACGCAGTGTTGCCAACTTCTTACTCGAAAAAATCACCAAGGTTTTTGGTCTAACCTAACCTAAAGCAAGGAGCTGGCAACCTTTTTCTCGCAGTGTTGCCAACACTGCGCCCGAAAGTGGGCTCGGTGGGGCTTGCCTTAATGGTTTGCTCTTGTAAGGCATAAACCCCCCCCCATTTTCGGGCGCAGTATTACCAACATCTTATTCGAAAAAAATCACCAAGGTTTTTTTTTTGGTCTAACCTAACCTAAAGCAAGGAGCTGGCAACCTTGCTTGAGGCTTGCCTTACAGTGCATAAAACAAGGTTGCCAACCTACTGGTACTTTTACCATGGCCTTTTACAAAAAAGAGAGAGGAGAGTGGGGGAAGAGTTAAACAACCGACAGCCTACCTACAGCCTTTTTTTTTCTTGGTCTAACCTAACCTAAAGCAAGGAGCTGGCAACTTTGCTTGAGGCTTGCCTTACAGTGCATAAAGCAATTTTTGCCAACCTACACACACTAAACAAGGAAAGCCGGCACTGCCGTAAAAGAGAGAGAGATGGGTGGATGGCAACACTGCACGGGTTCAACGCCAGAAAGTGGAGCTCGGTGGAGCTCGCCTTAATGGTTTTCTCTTGTAAGGCATGAGCTCCATTTTCTCGCAGTGTTGCCAACTCCTACCTACACCTTTTTTTTACTTGGCAAGGGCTAGAGAGAGAGAAAAACCTATAGCTGGCAACAGTGGTGAGCGAATGCGCCATATCGTAATTTTCCAACTCCGGCAATGTTTGTATATCGTGACCTTCGTAAACCTCTCTCTCTCGGGGGAACGATGTGCCACACACACACACACACACACACACACATATACACACGCGCGCGCGGGGCCAAAATTTTTGAATTTACGGCTGGAAAAATGTTTTTTCTATGACATGTTTTCGTTCGAGGCAAATTCGTAGGTAGATATTGTTAAATAAACATTAATATTGTAAATATATATATACTTATTGTATTTAGTTTTTCGGTATCGAAAAGCGACTGTCATATTGTATTTGAAAAAAATATTACGCTTTTGCCTGTGGATATCTAGAAAAACGACAATTTTGTTCCCTCTCTCTGCATATGCTATCAACGTTGACACAATGACACAAATTCAACAATACGTAGTCAATATGCTTGGTGGCAGAGAAAAAATACAATGAATTTTCCGGTTATTTATTTCATAGCCCTGATAGTCATCGCGTGCGTCACAGATTGCCATCTGCCGTAGGCCTTGGGACGACGGAAGTTATACTTCCTGTTTTTTTAGTGACGCCAGTTAACAGCATAGGTAACAATGATGCGATGCGATGCATTAACTTGTGAATTTTCGAACTCGCAAAATAATGTGGCGGAAATGTAGGGGGGAGAATGTTCTAGAGAATTTGGTTCTTGTATTTCTATTGGTCTACGTTGCGTTGGCTAACATATCATTTTTGACGTCATTAGAAAACCGTATAAAACTTAAAGCGCTGGTGTAGAAAGTTCTGTTTCATTTTCAACGTCAGTGAAGAGCATTTCCGCAGAATTTCTAAAAGTAAGTAACTTTGTTTCTTAGCTTGCATGAGTTGGCTTTGATTTATAAGTATGGCATTGCTTTTGTGGAAGAAAATATACTCACAAAACATGCAAAAAGAGAGAGAATATAGAAGGTGTTTCATGTCTCTCTCTGCTTTTATATATTTGAAGCACGCATCTTGGTAGCTGGAATATCTTTTTTCTTCCGTGTGCCGTTGTTGGTAGGTAGGAAATATGTGTGCGGGGCATATTTCAAAAAAATAAATATGTTAAATTGTTAGAGGAAGACAGGAAAAATGGAGGAGAGTTGCGTGTTTTTGATATCTAGTGGAAGTACTGATTGATTGATTGAGTTGGCGTTTTTTTTAAGTCCACTTTATGCACAGTAAGGCTAATCTGGACTGGACCTACAGTTTCAAGAACCACTTATGCCCCCACCGGGTATCGAACCCTTGATTACAAGACAACGACGTTATCGCTACGTCATCGCAGAGGCTAGTGGAAGTACTGATTGATTTGATGTTTTAAGTTCACTTTATGCACAGTAAGGCTAATCGGGACTGGACCTACAGTTTCAAGAACCACTTATGCGGGTATCGAACCCTTGATTACAAGGCTATCGCTGTGCTAACGCAGAGGCTAGTGGAAGTACTGATTGATTTGATGTTTTAAGTCTATTTTATGCACAGTAAGGCTAATCGGGACTGGACCTACAGTTTCAAGAACCACTTGTGCGGGTATCGAACCCTTGAATACAAGCCTACCGCTGCGCCATCGCAAAGGCTAGTGGAAGTACATAGTTATTCGAATCTTATTTATTTAAAATATTTAGTTTTTTTTATGCACGCTTATTGATTTTAAACCTAAAATTAAATAAAATCCGGCAATTATATCCAATTATACTTATGGCTACAACGAGCATTTGCAAAAAAAAAAATGGCTTGAGATTTTTTTTGCTACGTAAACAAAATAGCTGACATGCCAAATATGAACAGGCTATATAGATTTGAGAGAGAGATGGATAAAAAAAAGTTAATTAAAATTTAATTTCATGATTGCAACACGGAACTTAAGGATTGATTCATTGATTTAGTTTATTTTACTTTACGTTTTGTACCTCTTGGCTAATTTGCGAAGATTGGGGATGAGTGATGAAATGGATGAAAATAGACATTCACAAACAACCAAGCCCGACCAGGATTCGAACCCGGGACCCTTGGCGTCGCAGCGCGATGTGCTAACCACTCGGCCACAGAGTCGGGCAAGTGCTGGTATATACATAGACCAAAGTTACATGGTTCTAGGCCCCATAGGAGCCGAGAAAATCAATGTCTTGGAAAACATCTTAAGACAAATATCTCAATCTTTAAGAAAGTCGACTTCCGGTATCTCAAGATGTTACTTCCGGTCTATCAAGAAAATTTTCTTAAGACAAAAATCTTAAGGCGTTTTCCAAGACATTGATTTTCTCGGCTCCTAATTGAGCTAGGATGATGATTTTAGGTTTGTTGGATAGGATTCGACGAGAACTATTCGACTAGCAAATAAAATCGATTCCACCCCCTCGAAGTTTCGGAAATACAGACAATTTTTTTATTTTTTTGAGAAACTTGATTTGCAGGCTTAGTTTTTGCCCTAATTCGAAAATTTTAATAGCATTCGATACAAAATTAGAAGTACTCTACAACTTATTGGAGGGGTGATGACTACTGCCTGCTGTTTTCGAGTTATTTTGGATTAAAATTTCAAGATGTAATTTCTAAGATGTTTTGTAATTCATCAACTATGGGTTGTAGGAAAACGATTCTTGCTCTATCTGCTATCGCTCGACGAATACTATAAACATAAATAATGCTTATGGTTTGATTTTTAAAATGGCGACCGGAAAATAACTATGTTTTTTTCTGAAATTATGATTTATACTTCATATGCCGAGAGGGCTGAGTGTTAGAAAAAAAGATTGTTTGGTAGAATTATGCACACATAATATTTTTGTGTTTTCTATACACAAGCTTAATTATTTTTTTTCCAATTATTTACAGGATTCATTAAGAAGCAAGAAGTAGCATATACATAAATAGCACACTCCCACCAAACCCAGCACCATTGTGAATTATTGCACAGTATTTATTTTGTGGCACTCCACTATATATATATATAAAATAACATACCCCACAAATATTTTATTATAGCGAATTAGCCTTCCAAGATTTTTTTTATTGTAAAGCATTTATTTTGTGACACTCCTCCACTATATATATAAAATAACATACCCCACAAATATTTTCACTATTGCGAATTAGAAACATACCCACAAATATTTTCAACAAGATGCAATCTGAGAAAAGTTGCCCTGTGTGCAAAAGAAGCATATCAAGCCAAAATTTTGCAAGACATTGTCGCACCTGCGTGCCAGGCAAGCATTTGGCTGCCACCGAACCATGTCCCAGGTGCGGTAAACATATTACCATTAATAATTTGAAGAGGCATATAACATCATGCAAAGTTGTCGTCGGAGCACCTGTTCCACAACCGTCGACCAGCTCGACCAAGAGGAAAGCGGAAGCCGACTCGCCACCATCCGCCAAACGCGTCAAGCCTGTGGCGAAAGCGAACCAGTCTGCTTTCCAGCGTTTGTTAGAGGACTTTGTCATCACTTCGGAGGGCTCATGCGACGTGCGTAGTTTTTTGGAGAACGTGCAAGCCAAAATTATTTCCATCCTCGGCGATGCGCTTGCAACGCACTCCACCAAATTCTACGCATCGCTACGTTGCCAGTACAAGAAGCCGTCTGATGAAATTTACAGCTTCTGCCACAACACCAAGGCGAAGACGCTGCATCTGGCGGATGTCGACAACCTCGAGGTCATCTACAACAAATTTGCAGAGGAGCTGGTGACCAAACAAGAAGAACATCAAGCTAAGGGCTCGGGGGGTTCGCTGTGTGGCGAGCCTCACGAACTGTGCGTCAAACTTTGCAAGTTCGTGCCTCTCTCCGCCTCCAGCTATGTCCTCTTACCACCTACTATTGCGGCAAAGAAGGCTGTCCTGAACATTCAGAACAATGACGCCAAGTGCTTCGTATGGTGTGTTCTGGCAGCGTTGCACCCAGTTGAGCCAAAAAATAATCCAAAACGCGTTACCCACTACCTACCCTACGAGGCAGAGCTGGAAGATGCGATGGTTGGGATCGACTACCCGGTAGAGGTCCCTGACATTCGAAAGTTCGAGGCTCGTGCGCGGTTGGCTATCAACGTTTACGGTCTCACTGACAAAAATGTGGTGTACCCCATCCGGGTGAGCGGTGTAGATGACGATGGTGCGCAGGAAATTCATCTTCTGCTCATCAAGGATGAAACTCACCATCACTACTCTTATTCGCTCGCTCTCCCGGTTGGTGTCGAGCCAAAAAAGCAAGCATCATGGTAGCATAGAAGTTTGTCGAAGGTGTCTGATCAATTTTGACAATCGAGAACAGCAGGATTATCAGCGCATCAGAGGTCCCAACATCGCTGCCGAGAAGCTCGCTCGCCACAAGCTCTACTGTAGTAACAACGAGCCGGGTGTGGCAGTCTTGCCCAAACCTGGCACCGTGGAGCGTTTCCACATGCACGGTGCCATGGTGGAGCATCCCGCTATCATCATCGCGGATTTCGAGGCCTTCCTCAAACCCCTGTCCACTTGCGATCCAGATCCCGAAGTTTCCTTCACCACCCCTTACCAACTCCACGAGGCATCCAGTTTCGCATACGTTGTGGTGCGACGAGACCAGCACATCGCCCCCGAGCCCTACGTGTACCGTGGTTCCGACGCAGCCAAACACTTCCTCGAGAGGATGGTTGTCGAGGCCATCGAGATAGGGAAGGTACTGTTGGCCCCCAAGTCTATGCTCCCACTGTCCCCCGACGATCAACGTAGACACGACGAGGCCATCGCTTGCCCTGTCTGCGACAAGGAGTACACCGCCAACAGCCGTAAAGTCCAACACCACGATTATTTTGACGGTAGGTATGTTGGTCCTTGGTGCAACGGATGCAACCTCATGGCCCGGGACCCGCACTTCATCCCTGTGTTTTTTCACAATGGCTCGGGATACGACTTCCACCACCTCGTCAAGCATCTTGGGTACGACAACGAGGGAATCAGCGTTCTCGCCCAGAACGAGGAGCGTTACATTAGCTTGAGCAAGTGGGTTCGAATCCCAGAATTATGCTCTACCGTCGAGCTTCGCTTCCTCGACTCCCTGAGGTTCCTCCCGGCAAGCCTCGATGCTCTGGCAGGGAAGCTTAGCGACGAGCAAATGCTCGTCACCTCCGCGAACTTTCCGAACTTGGACGCCGGTCTCTTCAGGCGTAAGGGTGACTACCCCTACGAATACGTCACAGACCCTACCAAGTTCGCGGAGACGTCGCTACCTCCCCAGGCGAAGTTCTACAGTCAGCTGCGAGGCTCGAACATCACCGACGAAGAATATCACCATGCCCAGTCCATGTGGCGCGAGCTGGGTTCTCGAACTCTCGGGGACTACCACGACGCCTACCTCAGACTTGATGTGACGCTCCTCGCCGACGTGTTCCAGACGTTCCGTGCAACTGCGAAGACCATCTACAAGCTGGACCCTGCATACTTCTACAGTCTTCCTAGACTGGCATGGTCGGCCATGTTTCTGGTGACGAAGATCGAGCTGGAGCTTCTTTCGGACGTGGACATGATGCTGTTTGTAGAACGTGCCGTGCGGGGTGGAATGGTCCAGGTGTCGCAGCGACACTCGCAGGCCAACAATCACCACATGGCCACCGGTTACGACCCCTCACAACCGTCCAGCTACATCATGTACACGGACGTCAATAACCTCTACGGACACTCCATGATGCAGCCACTCCCCTTTAGAGGGTTCGAGTGGGCTGAGCCTTCCAACTTCGACATCGAAAGCTTCGACGATTCAGAACATGGGTTCTTCGCCGAGGTGGACCTTGAGTTCTCCGAGAAGCTGCAGGATTTGTTCTGCGATCTTCCCCCTGCACCCGAGTTCAAGTGTCCACCCGATTCCAACCAGACGAAGCTCGTCATGGATTTCGAGCCCAAAGAGCGTTATGTCCTGCACTACCAAAACCTCCGGTGGTTGATGAAGCAAGGGGTTACCGTCCGCACAATACATCGAGTTTTGATGTTCGAGCATTCTCCGTGGTTGCGTCCATATATTGAAGTCAACACCAAACACCGCACCGCAGCCACGTCCGAGCTTGATAAGGATTTCTTCAAGCTCATGAACAATGCGGTGTTCGGGAAAACCATGGAGAATGTACGGAATCGTGTAGATGTGAGGCTAATATCAAACAAAGCACAATGTCGCAGGCTCGTGGCAAACCCGTTATTCAAATCGGCGACCATTTATAATGAACAGCTTGCTCTGGTGCATATGAGGAAGAGCGAGGTGATGCTCAACAAGCCAATTTATGTTGGTGCCTCAGTATTAGACCTGAGCAAGCTGCACATGTTTCAAATATATTATGGGAAACTACGCCAGCACTATAACGACAATATCAGCCTACTCTACACGGACACGGACAGCTTGGTGTACCACGTTCGCACGGACGACGCGTACGGGGATATAGCCACAGTTCCATCTTTGGTTAACCTTTTCGACACCTCGGGCTATCCCCAGCAAAACAAGTATGGTATCCTGGCCCGCAACAAAAAGGTGCCTGGCAAACTCAAAGACGAGAAGGACGGTGATGCAATTCTCGAGTTTGCAGGTCTTCGCGCCAAGGCCTATGCCATCAAAGCCGAGGGCGGCGTTACCAAGAAGGCCAAGGGTGTCGGCAGACAGGTGGTTCGGGAGCATCTCACATTCGAGGACTTCGTCGATTGCCTCAAGACCAGGTCGTCGGTTCTAAGAGCAGAACAGCGCATCCAGAGCGTCGACCATGTGTTGACCACCAACGAGGTGAGGAAGATTGCCCTGGATCCCAACGACGACAAGAGGTGCGTTCTCCAATGTGGAATCCACACACTCCCATGGGGACACAGCCGTTTGAGAGATGGAAAAAAATGTTACAAATGTCCATAAAAAAAAAGTGAACCTAACATCAAACTAAAAAAAAATTGAAAATAACCAAAAAAAAGTAAACCTAACATCAACCCAAAAATTTGAAAAAAAAAGTATACCTAACATCGAACCAAAAAATTTGAAAATAACAAAAAATCTTGCACGTACAAAAAATAAATAACCAGCATGCCTATGAACTTGTTCGGTTTCAAAAAACAGATCATCATGGAAACTGCACCGTCCATACCAGATCATGAAGTCTTACCTTACGTGTTACCTAAACTCAACGGTCTGTTGATCATTCACCTCAACAGCATTTGGACGAAATTGGATGAGAACGTGGGCAAGATGTTTTACGTCTTCAACAACAATTTACATTTCTACGAAATTCCGATCGACGGGAAACTTCGGATCACCGTGAATCCGGAGAACGTAGGCGAAATCAAAATATCTTCCGGCAAGAACATTTTTCGAATCAAGCACGACAAGATGCTTTCTAACATTGCGTACGATGTTTCTGCAGGAGATTACCTTTACATGGAACTCCTCGGAGATTACGACAAACTCATTCCTCTCTTCGTAGAATTACGAATCGTCTATCCTATTATAAATAACCGTTAACCAAAAATGCCTAACGACATTTTCGGCAACACCAAGCGTGTGGACCACGCAGAAGAGATTCTCATGTTGGACGTTCGTGTTAAGAAGTTGAGGACCGATTTGATTGCTTTGCAGGAGACCTTAAACAAAAGTTTAGAGTCGGAAATCGCTACGCTCCAAACGCAATGTCTCGACCCCATTCTGAAAATCGATTCCGAACTGAAAACGCTCATAAAAAATTATGTCGACGTACCTTCTTACGACAGCGTTCAAAATATACAGTTGAGTGTGGATTCGCTTCAAAATGATTTGGCCAAATTACAGCAATTTCAATCGAAAAATGAAGATTTGGAAAAATTGAAACTCGAAATCGAAGAACGAACTTCCGCAATCGAAAAAAATTTCTCCGAACTTCAAACCGTGGTGAACGATATTGATGTAGAACGGTTGCACGTCGTCGTTTCCAAATTACAAGAAGAATTCACCGGCACGTTGGAAGAAATTAAATCCAAGTTACAGACTTTGGAAGATACCATGACGAACCTACCATCGTCGGACGAACTGCAGGTCATCGGTAAAAGCGTCGCGAACATAAAAATTCAATTGGAGGCCTATCAAGATTTCGAACACATTCAAACCACCATCGCTACGCTTCAGGCATCCTTGGAATTGATCAACGAAGAAATTAAAAATATTCACGCTGAAGCAAGAGAGTTGACGAGCATTCAAGACACGTTGAGCACGGTTCAGCAGAAGATCGAGTATTTAGAAAATTTGAACGTCGAATCCAATCTCGCTCATTTTCATCACGTACTGGACAACATACAGGGTGACTTGGAATCGTTACGGACGAGCGTGCCTTCGAGCGAAGATTTGGAAAAATTGAAAACTGCGGTGACGGCACTATCCGAATCGAGCGACGTCAAAAGTTCTTTGAGCGATCTCGAGAGTAGGGTGGCCAATCTCCCCACCTCCAAAGAATTGCACGCTTTGAAAAGGAATATATCACGTATGCTGAAACGACTGGAAACAAAAACGGCGAACGTGGAAGAGATTCGAGACGAAATCAGTTCGCTGGTGTCGACGCTGCCCACTTCGCAGAGCGTCGCCGATCTTCACACGCAGTTTACAGAGATGCGAAGGATCGTGAATGATCTTACCGAGAAGAGCTCGAAATTGAATCAAGTCGAGAACCTTCAGAACATCGTCGTCAACATCAGAGATCAAGTTGGAGTGCTGGAGTCCACGCAGAAATCGACGCTGGCTTCTTTCGGTGCCAAGTTGCAAGAACTCAACGAAAACTATAAGCAGTTGAACGTGGAAGTGAAAATCAAACCGTCGTTTTCTGCCGTAACGGATACCATAGTCGAGCATTTGCTGCCCATCGAAAATAAACTCGGACACGTTCACAGTAATCTGCTCGGCGTCGACACTAAATTCGCTAAACTGCATTCTCTGCAAGCCATCGAAATCAACAGCGTACCCAATCAACAGAGAATCTCCACGTTCGTCGAAGGTAACAAACTGTACATGTTACATCCTTATCATCCGTACTACAAGTTTCTCCTCGATGGCACGATTCAGGTGAACGAATTTTCGTACTGGTCTCACGGCAAAAAAGCTAGCGTTCCCACCATGACCTTAATATCGAATCGTGGTGTCCAGAAAGCAGGAAACATTCCTCTGGCACGTTGGAACGAAACGCGCAACATATATGAAATACACGAAGACGAAGATCTTACCGTTTTCGACGTGAGTGCCGGCGATAAGCTGATCATTCAAAACACGAGCGAGGTGCCACCCTCTTTGAATCCCATCACGCTGGTGCTTCTTTTGAAACGTAATCTCTAAAAAAATGTCTAGGCAAGCCATCGTCGAAGAATTGCATAAACCTGCACGCCGTAACTACAAACGTTTGGCTGTGGTAACCAAGGGCATCGACGACCTCTGGCAAAGTGACCTCGTGGAGATGAGCAGTGGCAATTTGAAAAATGTACATAAATTGAACAAGGGCAACAAGTACCTCCTCACCGTCATAGACACGTTTTCGAAATTCGCATGGGCTCTACCTTTGAAAGCCAAAACGGGAACATGCGTCACGGAAGCATTCAAGACAATTTTTCGCGAAAGCGGTGGCAGACGACCACGGTTTCTGCAAACAGACAAGGGGAAGGAATTTTACAACGCTGTATTCCAAAAGTTTATTCAAAAACATGACATTCAACATTATTCGACCTTCAGTCACATCAAAGCCAGCATCGTGGAAAGATTCAATCGAACCTTGAAAACTCACATGTGGAAACGATTCACGCTTCGGGGAAATTACAAATGGGTCGACATCCTGCCGGAACTCGTCGACACCTATAATGATACGGTACACAGAACGATAGGCATGAAGCCAGCCGACGTTACCAAGTCCGACGAGCAGCGTTTAATTTCTACAGTTTACTGTCCAAAGTACACACCCACGACAAAAAAAGCTAAATACAAAATTGGAGACCAGGTGAGGATCAGCAAATTCAAACGCACCTTCGAGAAGGGATTCACAAAAAATTGGAGCACGGAACTTTTTACCGTGGTTCGATTTCTACCCGGAAACCGACACACGTATATAATAAAAGATAGTAGCGGCGAGATTTTGAAAGGAAGATTTTACGAAGAGGAACTCTCTAAAACGAAACACCCCGACACGTACCTCATCGAGAAAGTATTGCGTAGGAAAGGTGACAAACTGTTTGTCAAATGGCTGGGACTTCCGGAAAAGAGTTGGATCGACGCGAGCGAAGTGATCTTGTGAGTACGTGGAACGTGGTGAAGCGTCTACCGGATCCGGAAAGTCAAACGAGAAAAAAAAAGAACGGCGAGTTGCTTCCCGACAACATCCGCTGTCTGATCGTAGGTCCTTCGGGGTGTGGGAAAACGACACTGCTCGTGGACAATTTTCTCCTCGCACCGAATTGGTTAGATTGGAAGAACAGGCACCTGTACGTGTTCTCGAAAAGTTTGGAGCAATCCAAATACCAGCAACTGATGAAAGTGTACGATGGTCTGGACATTGCAACGATCGCTTCGGAAATAAAACCACTCGACGATTGTCGTGAAAATTCAGTCGTCGTGTTCGACGACGCCATCCTGGAAAATCAAAATGAAATTCGCAACATTTTCCCGCAAGGTCGTCACAAAGGAATGGATTGCTTCTACCTAGCTCAAACGTTTTCCAAAATTCCAAAACAGTTACTACGCGACAACGCTAATTTCATATGTTTGTTTCGTCAAGATCACACCAACCTCAAGCATGCGTACGATGACTACGTAGGCGGAGACATGAACTACAATCAATTTTCGGAAGGCTGCTCTTCTTGCTGGAACAGTGACGATTTCGGATTCGCTACGATCGACATGACGAGGAAACCCATCGACGGAAAATACAGAAACAAAATCAACGACTTTCTAAACGTTGCAACGTTGTGAGAAACGACGTGTATAAATAACGTCATGACGAAACGAAAAATCGAAGACGAAAATCTCAAGCTTCGCGATTACCTCGCGAAACGCTTCAAAGGTTGGAAATCCGAGAATCGCGGATTCTACGAAGAGAAGAAACGTCAGGATCAACCCGTGATCGATGCCATCAGCGGCCTAGGTAAAGAAATTAAACGTGTCACGGAACAAAATAAAAATTTGATCAACGAACTCGTACCACTCGCAGCTAAAAGTTACGCTGTACCCACGCCCATTTCGAGCATTCCTTCGACGCCGTTCGAACTGAAGGACGTACCGACACGACGCCGAGCCATAGGCAGCACGTCTTCGGATAAGATCGAGTTGGGACCTTTGGCACGAGACTACCTGAGCACGGGGAAGTTCGACAAGGATGAAGTGTTCGGATTGTATCCCAGCATGGAAAGCAACGAAGGCGGCGGTGTGGTGTGGAAGATTGGGAAATCGAAGGTGACCTTCGAAGGCAACGACATTAAAGTCAATTTAGGCGACAAGGATAGTTGGAACAGGTATCCGGGTACGGTGGGACTGTGGGAACTCGTCGCCAAAAAGCAGCCGAAAGATTACACCGACGAAGATTACCAAAGTTACAAGGAAATTCTGATCATGACGGATGCCTTGTACCAGAACAACGACGCCTCGCAGAATAGGGTGAAATCGAGCAGCGGCGAGAAGTACAGGAATCTCATCAAACCGATTTGGAACCAGGTCAAAACAGGCAGCGGCGTCAAACGCTACAACACGTTACCCAAATAATTCGTTTGGGTGGACGACGTTAGGAAACTCGTGGACCGATTGTTGGTGATAGCCGGCGAAGAGAATGCAGGCAATCGTAATTTCAACAACGAGAAGTTTGGCATCGTGGACATGATCAGCACGAAACTTTCCAACTTCATCGTGAACGACGACAAGGGCATAGGTTACCTGATCAAAATCATCAACACGCTGCCTCCGAGATTCTGGAACGTGGCCGAAGGAAAGGGACTCGTGAACGACATCATCAACAAGTTACCTTTCGAGATGCATCTACCTGGCTACCAGTACTGCGGACCGGGTACCAAACTCGAGAAAAGATTGGAGAGAGGAGACAAGGGTGTGAATCCGTTGGACGCGGCGTGCAAAGATCACGACATTGCCTACAACACCACGCAGACGGATCTGGACGCACGTCACGAAGCAGACAAGAAATTGGAACATGCAGCTTTCGAAAGGTTCGTGAGCAGAGACGCATCGTTGGGAGAACGGGTCGCCGCACTGGGTACCACCATCGCCATGAACACAAAACAAAAATTGGGGTGGGGTATATAAATAACATACAGTAAAAAAACAACATGGCTTGGATAACTGATTTGCCGCACGAACTACTATCTAAAATATTCAAAAAGGTAGTTAACGGAGATGTTAATAAATTTGTGATCATAGCTAGAACGACGCCGGCATTTCACATGGGATGCGAAATAGTTCTCAAGGACCGTCTTCGGGAGATCAGTGGAATGAGGTGCGGTGATCTCGACACTCTTCTGTCGGCCGCGGGGGAGAAATTGAACTAGAGGTTGGACGAACTGCACGAGGCGAGGCAGGGAAGAAGACGATATACTGATGATTGGCGTAAGTCCAAACAGGAAACTGAAGAAATCATCACGCACATCATCGCGTTCTCCGAAGCACAAACTTTCTTCCTCTGTTAAAAAAATCTTCGATACAAATCGTGAAAAAAAATATATATAAATAACACACATCGTGAAAAAAAAATAATCTTCGGTATATATAAATAACACACATCGTGAAAAAAAAAAAATTTCTCTAACACACACACTGAAAATTTCTCTTCTTCGATATGACAACTGAAAAAATAAGTGACCTCCAAGCATTAAAACAAATGCTAAATTTGTCAGTCGAGTATGTAAAAATTCAGGAATTGGAAGTCGACAAACCTTACACGATAACTTCCGGTTCAATCGTTTCTACCCAGTAAGGTCCCAAGGTGTGTCTGTTGCTCAACGGACAATACAGTCTATTTTTACCAGATCGATACGCTATCATGTTATCCGACGAGAAGCTAGCTATCTTAATCGAGAACAAAACTCGAATCGTGTACAAGAGGACAAAGGAACTTCTTGGTAAGAAAACAAAGCATGTAATAGAATTTGTGTAACGGGGCTATGCGGAGTATATATAAAATAACATCTATTGAAAAAAAATCTCAGAACATTTATATATAAATAACATGCCGTGAAAAAATAACACATAGAACATCAACATGAAGCCCAAGGGTGTCGTGTACCAGATACCATATTCGAATCTAAAAAATCTAGGTGCCCTCGATGGGTTACTCACCAAGAAACAACGCGAGAAGAAACGTTCTTGCTTGTCGAAAGGACAAGGAATGAAATTGCTGCTCAGCACACCTCAATTGAAAAGATTGCAGCGTTCGCGGAAACAGCAAAAGATTGGAGGTTTCATATTCAGCATCCCGGCCATCCTGGCAGCATTGGGGGCCGTGGGAAGTTTGGCCGGCGGAAGTGCCGCCATCGCAAAAACCGTCATTGACTCGAAGAAGAACAAGGACGAGTTGGAAGAACAGAAACGTCACAACCTGGCCATGGAGAAGAAAGGGGGGAAGGGCGTGATGAAAATGTTTAAAAAAAAGAAACAGCAGCACTCACGAACCGAGACATTGAATCTCTGATCGAACCGTTACGAATCAAACACTTCAGAGGAGTTTTCATGTCCGACTCGTTACCTTCAACCGTCAAAAGAAGAGAATGTGGAGTAGTCAACTTGGACAATCAAGAAAATCCAGGCACGCATTGGATATGTTACCACAAAAACGACAATAACAAAGCATTCGTTTTTGATTCTTTCGGAGGTGTTCCACCTACAAATTTAGTCTATTATCTGAAAACGAACAAAACCTCCATATACTACAACGACGAACGCATTCAAGATTTCGGAGACGTGAACTGCGGTCATCTCTGCCTCTCCGTGCTCGCGTTTCTCTCTAAAATAAATAACCCCACGAACGAAGATTTCCAGAAAGCACTGTGGAACCTGAAACAGCATCGCGACAATGGGCGTGTTCCATCTCACGAGCGAATCTTCGATCTTGAAACTCACGCTGCACGATGACATCGTCTATCCTAAATCCGTGGCTCTGCGTGCATTCTACAGCATGTACCTCATACCTAACGTCACGCATCACAACAACAAAATTAGCGTCGGAAGCGAACACATCGTCGTCACGCCGGGCCAATACAATCTTTCCACTTTGCAAGCTCAGTTACCCAAAGGCACGTACCTTTCTCAGAATTCGGTCACCCACAGAGTGGAAATCCTATCCGCGACGGAGACCGTGGACCTGGGCACCATGGGAGAACTTTTAGGTTTCGAGAATGACACCAAACTCGAAGCTGGCATCAAGCACGTGGCAACCAACATTCCTAAATTCTTGGCCATAGAGACTCTGAACGTACACTGTAACGTGGCCGAAGGCATGATCACGAAATCTTCGGACGGATTGTTAGGAAGTCACAAGCAGACGGGAATCATAGCCACGTTCAAACCAAGTTCCGAGTTCATGGAACCGATCATCTACAAGCCCTCTTCGCCGATCTATTTTCCAGTATGTCGCAACCGCATAGACGACATAGAGTTGGTGGTGACGAACGAGAAAGAAGAGGTGGTGGATTTCGCAGGTGCAACGACCACTGCCATCGTGGAGATTAACGTATAATAAATAACATGCATAGTGAAAAAAAAAATATGGAGCAAATCGAAAGTTACGAATTGCAATCTTTCCCTCCCAACCGTCGCACGTTCGCCAATCTCAACGAAGCGAACCGGGAGATCGAATACGACGTGGACGTAGGCGATGGGTTCGTTCATCCTCACAGAGCGGACCTCTACCTTCAATTCGACGTGGTGAAGAAAGAAAGCGGAGAAGCCTTTCCGCCCAATGCCAATTTGAAACTCGTGGACAACTTCGTGCCTCACCTCTTCTCGCAGGTGGAGGTGAGGAAACACGGTACCGTCATCGACAGAATCGATTATCCAGGCATCACGTCGACGGCAGTGGGAACGTTGAAATTATCCAAAACGGACGCCGCATACTATCAAGCGGGAGGATTCGAAGCGGGAACCAAAATATCGACGACAAGTCACACGGTGCTCTTTCCCATGCGTCTGCTGCCCGGTTTCTTCTCGGACTACAAGGAGATCATGTGGAAGGGAGGACTGAGGGTCACGTTTCGAAGAGCGGCCAACGACAACGACGCACTGATGCGATACACCAACTTGAACGCCGACGGCACGCCGATAGCCAACACTTTACCCGAAGCGGCGAAATGCGTCATCCGGAGCATGGAATTGAGAATGCCGATCGTGGAATACGAAACGAACTACGCCCTCAAGTACAAAGCGGAGATCTTGAAGAGTCCGCAGGTGTCGATTCACTTTCACGGTTACCAGTGCGTGCAGAAGTTGGCGACGGGAAGTCACATGGAATTCGACGTGACGACTCAGTTCAACAACATACAGTTCGACATGCCAGATTTCGTCGTGGTGCTCTTTCAGACCGGGCGCGATAAGAATCAGGAAAAAGATTCCAGCAAGTTCGACGACTGCAAGATCAAGAATGTTTATTTCAAGAATGGACGCAACGAAGTGTTCCCGCGCGAGAATTACAACCTCGACATGACCAAAGACGATTACCTCAAACTTTACGAAGCTTACACCTCTTTCAAACGCGTGACCGAGGGAAGCGTGGACATGTAAGTAGTACAAGTGGCCGGGTACTGAAACAACATTTGGGGCTCGGTGGGGCTCGCAGTGTTGGCAACTGCTTATTCGAAAAAATCATTAAGGTTTCTGTTGGTCTAACCTAACCTAAAGCAAGGAGCTGGCAATTTTGCTTGAGAGTTCACAAACCGGAAGTGGGGCTCGATCGCCTTAATGGATTTCTCTCGTAAGGCATGATCTCCACTTGATGGCGCAGTGTTGTCAACTCCTTACCCGAAAAAATCACCAAGGTTGTGGCGCTCGTTGTAGCCTTTTATGATGTACATTTTGAGTGGCAGAGTTGGTGATACTGTGGGTTTTTACTGTAGGCTTTTATGAGGGGGGGGTTTATTGCCCTCTGTTTACATCTGGCAACACTACCGTAGATTTTTTGACAGTTTTGTTAACCTACTGGGTTTTTCACTGTAAATTTTCATTACAGGACCTGAGGGGTCCATGTACTCTTTATGTCTGGCAATACTGTTGGGGGGGGCCTAGTGTTGGCGACACTGTGGGTTTACTGTAGCCTTTTATGAGGGGGTCTATTGCCCTCTGTTTACATCTGGCAACACTACCACTATTCATACTTTTTCTCACATATAGGTGTACGTGATGAATCACCAAACAGATTTTTCCTAAGTCATGAATTGGAGGGTTCTATGACAACCTATATTAATTCTCGTAAGAGAACAGAAAACACACACACACACACAAAAAAAAACAATACTGTGGTCACTACAACAAATAGTCTTCTTCAACCCCAATCCAACAACCCAAAAATCATCCTAACTAGAACCATGTAACTATCTGCCATCTGTTAGAGGTTTTGTGAACTATGTGGTGTTTTGTTTGTGTGTAAAAAAAAATGCAATGCTTTTTGCACTTGGTTATCATCACCTAACATGTTATTAATTGTTTTTTTAAAATTAATTACAACTGAAAACTAATAATTAATATTATCTAAAGTTACTAATTAATATTATACAAATAATTGATATATTTTTTTTTGTTATTGTTGCTAGTGTTGGGTAATTACAGTTGTTGCAAAATATTAGCTCTCGCGTATGACAGTTTCTGAGTTTTGTTGGGTATATATAGACGAATCGAAATTTTACTTGTTATGTTAAATTGTATGTTAGGGTACATGGTAGGAGAAATCATTGTATATTAGAGCGCTCTTTTAATGATTTGCCTATAACTGCATACAGGCAGCCGTAAATTTAGCATAAAATATCCTGATTCTGTTTCTTCTAGCATGTGCGACGTTTGTTGTGGTGGGCTTCTTGGGGGAAATGTGATTCTCCCATGATGTCATCTGACTTACTAGTATATGCGATACGAAGAACAGGTGTGTATGTGGCTTACTAGGATTAGGCTCATGGTAATGAGGTCCTAGTAGCTGAAACGTTGTCGGGGTATTTTGCAAAAATTTTCCTTAAACAGTTAACAAATATAATATATATATTTTTTTTAAATTCAGACATTAGATGGATTTTACAAATATATTTTTAAAAAAATAGGTTAGGTAATTGTGGCTTCTACAGCTCGCCAAGCAGGGTGCTCTTGCATAAGCTCTTATCAGTCTGTAAGTCAGCAACAAGCAACCTGCGCTAGAGGTAGATGCTCTTGACATTATGAAAAATGAAAGCTTTTTCACTGTAAATTTTCATAAAAGGACCTGAGGGGTCCATGTATTTTTATGTCTGGCAATACTGTTGGGGGCCTAGTGTTGGCGACACTGTGGGTTTTTACTGTAGCTTTTTATGAGGGGGGGGTTTATTGCCCCCTTTTTATATTTGGCAATTTTATTGGATGTTCCTTTTTTTGAGGCTCGAAATTATTATTTGAGGCTTGAAATCATTATTTGATGCTCGTCGGTGTTGCCAACCCACTCTACAAAAAATCTACTATATGATCTTTCACTGGCTAAGCTAACCTAACCTAACCTAACCTAACCTAACCTAACCTAACCTAACCTAACCTACTCTAACCTAACCTAACCTAACCTAACCTAACCTAACCTAACCTAACCTAACCTAACCTAACCTAACCTAACCTAACCAAACCAAACCTAACCTACTCTAAACTAACCTAACCTAACCTAACCTAACCTAACCTAACCAGGTCTAACCTAACCTAACCTAACCTAACCTAACCTACTCTAACCTAACCTAACCTAACCTAACCTAACCTACTCTAACCTAACCTAACCTAACCTAACCTAACCTAACCAGGTCTAACCTAGCCTAAAGCAAGGAGCTGGCAACCTTGCTTGAGGCTTGCCTTACAGTGCATAAAGCAAGGTTGCTAACCTACTGGTATTTTTGCCATAACTTTTTACAAAAAAAAGAGAGAGGAGAGAGAGAGGGAAGAGTTAAACAACCGACAGCCTACCTACAGCTTTTTACAAAAAAAAAGAGAGAGGAGAGAAAGAGAGGGAAGAGTTAAGCGTATTATCTGCTTTCATGTCAGATTTTACCAACCTGTGAGCTGTAGTGTTTAGGTGACAAGCGACCTGCTCAAATAGGAGTTGGCAGCACTGACTTATAAACCCACTGGGTTCTCTTGACATGTTTTTTCATGATGTGTTGCTAGACTATTGAGCATCTTGGCGTATACAATGTATATATTTTGAGAGGGGGGTTATAGCTTTTTATGCTGTACGAATACTGGAAGCTTGACAGTGACAACCAACAGAGTAGGTAAACCTACATCCAGCAACACTAGTTTCTGACAGTGAATTTGAAATAAAATATTAAACAAAATACATGAGTAAGCACTGTGATTACAAATAGTACCAGTGTTGTGCCCCCAACTCCAACTGGACAACTGGGGAAAATAATTGTACAACAATTTGTACCTAATTGTACAATACTTGTACCTAATTGTACAACATATACACAGACATAAAAGAGAGAGCCTTCCCGTAACTTACTTCATGTACAATTTATATGATTTTACAACTGTGAAAAGAAAGCATATGTGTTCTGTATGCACACATTTATTCTTATTTTTCGAAGTTGAATGAAAGCACATGTTTTTACGCTCTCGTAATACTAACCTTGCTCCACTGAATTTAAATTGCTTCCATCCGCTTTTTTTTCTGTGTTATTTCCGCATGTATGCAACATTTGCTTTCAATAGACAGAAGGAATGTTAGTATAGCAGGCTCCGAGTTTACAATTTATTAAATTAAACAATAATTTATGTAAGAATATACTTGTACTTACCGAACACAAAATAATAAAAAGCACATCCAGCGTACAAAATGCTAATTAGCGAGAGTTAATTAAGCAAGGCAAGTAAAAGAAGCAAAATAGAACAACATATGGCGGCGTGAAAATATGTAAAAAATTCGATTCAGAGGTGGATCGAATTAAAGTTGGGGGATATTTTGCATTTTTCCCTATAATGTACAAAACATTTACCGTACATAATCTTTTCCATTTACAACAGTATAAAATAAGAGGAATGTGTGACAATATCCATATTAATTAGGAAAGTATGTTGTATGCTAGGTTAGCTAATTGTGTCTTCTACAGCTTCACTGTATAGAGGGAAGATGGAAAAAGAGAGCTCTACGGAAACTGACGCTCTTAACAATATTGTACGCCCGTGAAAATTATATATAAATAAGGCATAAGCGTATTATCTGCTTTCATGTCAGATTTTACCAACCTGTGAGCTGTAGTGTTTAGGTGACAAGCGACCCGCTCAAATATAATACTGTTGACAATATTGTACGCCCGTGAAAATTATATATAAATAAGGCATAAGCGTATTATCTGCTTTCATGTCAGATTTTACCAACCTGTGAGCTGTAGTGTTTAGGTGACAAGCGACCTGCTCAAATATAATACTGTTGACAATATTGAACGCCCCGTGAAAATTATATATAAATAAGGCATAAGCGTATTATCTGCTTTCATGTCAGATTTTGCCGACCTGTGAGCTGTAGTGTTTAGGTGGCAAGCGACCTGCTCAAATATGATACTGTTGACAATATTGTACATATATTGTATTGTATAGGAGACTAGAAGCATATAATTTGACGAAAAAAACCAAAAAAAACCGGGTAAGGTCATAGAAAATAGTTAAAAAAAAGTGAGCAATTATATTTTGCATTGCACAGCATTAGGTATTAAATAACATACCCCCAAAAAATCTCTGCATTATGCGTTCTGAAAAAAATTGCCCTACGTGCCAAATTGCTGTGTCAAGTAAACGTTTTCAAAGGCACTGTCGTACTTGTGTGCCGGGAAAGCGAATATGTGCAACCAAACTGTGCTCTAAGTGTGGAATAAATTTTTCTATTGACTACTTCAAGCGACACCAGGTTACTTGCAAGAGCACTGGAACATCTCTACCGCAACCTTCCAAGCGAATGGTAGAAGTAACCTCCCTCGATGCATCGCCACCTGCCAAACGCGTCAAGCTGGCGAAGAAAGCAGACCGATTTGCGTTTGAGCATTTATTAGAAGACTTTAACATAACATCAGACAGCTCATGCGATGTGCGTAGTTTTCTGGAGAGCGAGCGAACTAAGACAATATCCATCCTCAACGATGCATTGGCTACATACTCCACTAAATTCTATGCTGTGCTATGCTGCAAGTATAAGAAACCGTCTGATGAAATATATAAATTCTTCCATGCCACAAAAGCAAAAACACTGCATCAGGCAGATGTCACTGACCTCGACAGCATCTACAACAAGTTTGTCGAGGAGTTTGTGGCAAAGCACGAGGAGCATCAGGCTAAAGGCTCGGGCGGTTCGCTGTGTGGCGACCCCCACGAACTTTGTCTGACACTTAGCAAGTTCCTGCCACTGGCAGGGTCCAGCTATATTGCCCTGCCACCCGAGGTTGAAGCAAGGAAAGCTGTTCTCAATATTCAGAACAAAGACACCAAATGCTTCCTCTGGTCGGTGCTGGCAGCATTGCACCCTATACCTAGGGAAAACAATCCACGCCGTGTTAACCACTACAAGCAGTATGAGTCGGAACTGGAGGATGCAATGGCCGGGATTGCCTACCCTGTAGAAGTCTCGCATATTCGCAAGTTTGAGGTTCGTGCTCGTGACTTGTTGGGCCTGCAATTAGCCATCAATGTTTACGGTCTCACCGAGAACGAAAATGAGGTCCACCCCATCCGGGTGAGCAACGTGAGCAACAACAACGAGGTACGAGAAATCAACCACCTGCTCATCAAGGACGAGACCCAACACCATTACACCCTTATCCGTTCCCTCTCTCGGCTTGTTTCGAGCCAACGGAGCAAAGGCAAAACCCACGTCGAGGTGTGTCGCAGGTGCTTGGCTACATTTCATAATCGAGAACAGCAGGATTACCGGCGCATCAGAGGTCCCAACATTGCTGCTGAGAAGCTAGCTCGCCACATGTTCTACTGTGGTACCAACAAGCCTGCACGAATTATCCTGCCCGAACCTGGTGCAGTAGAGTGCTTTCGCATGCACAGTGCTATGGTGAAGCATCCTGCCTATATTGTAGCAGACTTCGAGGCCTTTCTTCAACCTCTGTCTATCTGCGAGCCCAACCCCGAAACATCCTCTACCATTCTTTTCCAAATCCACGAGGCCTCGAGTTACTCCTATATTGTGGTGTGGCGAGACCAACATATTGCCTCCGAGCCCTATGTGTATCGCGGTCCCGACCCGGCCAAACACTTCCTGGAGAGAATGCAACAGGAAGCCATCAAGATAGGGAAGGTGTTGTTGGCCCCCAAGCCCATGCTGCCTCTGTCTCCCAAAAACAAGCATCAGCACGAAATGGCTCTAAATTGTCCTGTTTGCAACTCGGTCTTCACTGACGATAACAAAAAGGTCCACCACCATGACCATTATGGGACCGGAAGCTACATTGGCCCGTGGTGCAACAGATGTAACTTGAGAGCCAGGGACCCGCGCTTCATACCGGTCTTTTTTCACAATGGCTCGGGATATGATTTCCATCACTTGGTTACACATCTAGGGTACGACAATGCGAGAATCAATGTCCTGGCACAGAACGAGGAGCGTTATATTAGCATCAGCAAGTGGGTGCCGATCCCCAACTCAAGCAGCAGCATCGAGCTTCGGTTCCTCGACTCTCTGAGGTTCCTCCAGGCAAGCCTGGATGCTCTTGCTGGGAAGCTCAGAGACGACCAACTAGCCATTACCACATCAAGTTTCCCGAACTTAGATGTCGCACTCATCAGGCGTAAAGGGGTCTACCCCTACGAATACGTCACAGACCCTTCCAAGTTCGAAGAAGAGTTGCTGCCTCCCCAGGATAAGTTCTACAGCCAGCTGAGAGGTTCAGGTATTACCGACGAGGAGTACAAGCATGCTCAGTCTATGTGGGTCGAGTTGGGTTGCCGAACTTTCGGTGATTACCACGATGCATACCTGAAGCTTGATGTGACGCTTCTTGCCGATGTGTTCCAGGCGTTTCGGGCGACTGCGATAAACATTTACAACCTGGACCCTGTATATTTTTACAGCCTTCCTGGACTGGCGTGGTCGGCCATGCTCCTGCTGACTAAAGTTAAACTTTCACTTATCTCCGATAATGATATCATGCTTTTCATCGAGAGAGCTATCCGGGGCGGCATGGTCCAAGTGTCGCAACGCTTCGCACACGCCAACAATCACCACATGGCCACTGGTTACGACCCCTCCCAACCATCAAGCTACATCATGTACACTGACGTGAATAATCTTTACGGGCACTCCATGATGCAGCCACTCCCAACAGGACAGTTTGAGTGGGCTGACCCCTCCAACTTCGACATCGAAAGCTTCGACGATTCAGAACATGGGTTCTTCGCCGAGGTGGACCTTGACTTCCCCGAGAAGCTGCAGGATACATTCTGTGACCTTTCGCCTGCTCCGGAATTGAAGTGTCCACCTGGCTCGGATCAACCGAAGCTCGTCATGGACTTGGAGCCCAAAAAGCGTTATGTGCTACACTACCGGAACCTCCAGTGGTTAATGCAGCAAGGGGTCTCGGTCAAAGCAGTTTACGGCGTGCTCTTGTTCAGGCAGTCTCCATGGTTGAAGCCGTACATCGAACTGAACACCAACCATCGCACTGCTGCCACTTCGGAACTTGATCGCGATTTTTTCAAATTAATGAACAATGCGGTATTTGGGAAGACCATGGAGAATGTGCGAAATCGCGTTGATGTGAGGTTGGTGACGAAGAAAACACAGTGTCGTCGACTTGTTGCAAGCCCGCTGTTCGGGTCTCGAACAATTTACAACGAACAGATGTCTCTGATTCACATGAACCGGGGCAAGGTGCTACTCAACAAGCCCATCTATGTGGGAGCTGCAGTTTTGGATCTGAGCAAGTTGTGCATGTTCGAGACATATTACGGCATACTACGTGCACACTACAACCACAATATCTCGCTCCTCTACACAGACACGGACAGCTTGGTGTACCATGTTCGCACGGCCGATGCATATGGTGATATAGCCAAAGTTCCAGCTCTTGTCAAGCTCTTCGACACATCGGGCTATCCCCAGCTAAACCGGTATGGAATTCTGCCCCGGAACAAAAAAATACCCGGCAAACTCAAGGACGAGAAAGACGGGGATGTGATTGTGGAGTTTGCTGGACTTCGTGCCAAAGCCTATGCGATCCGGGCTGAGGGTTCTGTAACAAAAAAGGCAAAGGGTGTAAGCAGGCAAGTGGTTCGGGAGCACCTCAAGTTTGAGGATTACCTCGAGTGCCTCAGAACAAAATCGCCCATTCTACAAAAAGAACATCGTATCCAAAGCGTCGATCATGTGCTTACAACTAATATTGTCAGGAAAGTTGCTCTGGATGCACACGACGACAAGAGGTGTATTCTTGAATGTGGGGTCCATACACTTCCGTGGGGCCACTATCGCCTCCAAACTAGTAAGGCCTGCCCAGAGTGTAACAAAAAGTAATAGGCAATGCGAAAAAAACAATTTTAATTTACTTCCACTTCCTCGATTACATGCATGCATGGCACAGCAAAATTAAACTTCTGGAAACTGCTAATTGCAATTTGTACTTATATATATAAAATTCCACATTTCTTATTGTGTGCTATTTTTTTATTTATTTAAAACTGTTCAGTTACTCTTTCATTCTTGACGTCATACACAAATGCTTTCTCTGCAATAAGAATGACACTGCACAGAGTATCTGCAGGCAAGGCATCGTGGAACTCGCATACAATCTTGATGTTGGTACGATCGTTGACCACCACTTGCTTCCTCTTAGATGTGTTGATGACGAACATCGGCCTGCGTGCTTTGAATTCGCTGGGCGCGTAGTACACGTCCACGCTTCCTTCGGTCACGCGTTTGTAAGCCGTGTAAGCTTCGTAAAGTTTGAGGTAATCGTCTTTGGTCACGTCGAGGTTGTAATTTTCGCGCGGGAACACTTCGTTCCTACCGTTCTTCAGATAAACGTTCTTGATCTTGCAGTCGTCGAACTTGCTGGAATCTTTTTCCTGATCGTTATCGCGTCCGGTCTGAAAAAGCACTACGACGAAATCTGGCATGTCGAACTGTATGTTGTTGAACTGTGTCTTCACGTCGAATTCCATGTGACTTCCCGACGCCATCTTCTGCACGCACTGGTAACCGTGAAAGTGAATCGGCACCTGCGGACTTTTCAAGATCTCCGCTTTGTACTTGAGGGCGTAGTTCGTTTCGTATTCCACCACCGGCATTCTCAATTCCATGCTCCGGATGACGCATTTCGCCGCTTCGGGTAAAGTGTTGGCTATCGGCGTGGTGCCGTCCGGACCCAAAGTAGCGTATCGCATCAGTGCGTCGTTGTCGTTGGCCGCTCTTCGAAACGTGACCCTCAGTCCTCCCTTCCACATGATCTCCTTGTAGTCTGAGAAGAAACCCGGCAGCAGACGCATGGGAAAGAGCACCGTGTGACTTTTCGTCGATATTTTGGCCCCGGCTTCGAATCCCCCGGCCTGGTAGTACGCTGCGTCCGTTTTGGATAATTTCAACGTTCCCACTGCCGTCGACGTGATGCCTGGATAATCTATTCTGTCGATGACGGTGTTGTGTTTCCTCACCTCCACCTGCGAGAACAGGTGAGGCACGAAGTTGTCCACGAGTATCAAGTTTGCTGCTGCGGGAAACGCGTCTCCGCTTTCTTTCTTCACCACGTCGAATTGAAGGTAGAGGTCCGCTCTGTGAGGATGAAGGAACCCGTCGCCTACGTCCACGTCGTATTCGATCTCCCTGTTCGCTTCGTTCAGATTGGCGAACGTGCGACGGTTGGGAGGGAAAGATTGCAATTCGTAACTTTCGATTTGCTCCATTTTACATGTATGGTTATTTATTATACGTTGATCTCCACGATGGCCGTCGTTGTTGCACCTGCGAAATCCACCACGTCTCCTTTCTCGTTCGTCACCACCAACTCTATGTCGTCTATGCGGTTGCGACATACTGGAAAATAGATCGGCGAAGAGGGCGTGTAGATGATCGGTTCCATGAACTCGGAACTTGGTTTGAAAGTGGCTATGATTCCCGTCTGCTTGTGACTTCCTAATAATCCGTCCGAAGATTTCGTGATCATACCTTCGGCCACGTTACAGTGTACGTTCAGAGTCTCTATGGCCAAGAATTTAGGAATGTTGGTTGCTACGTGCTTGATGCCAGCTTCGAGTTTGGTGTTGTTCTCGAAACCTAAAAGCTCTCCCATGGTGCCCAGGTCCACGGTCTCCGTCGCGGATAGGATTTCCACTCTGTGCGTGACCGAATTTTGAGAAAGGTATGTGCCTTTGGGTAATTGAGCTTGCAAAGTGGAAAGATTGTATTGTCCTGGCGTGACGACGATGTGTTCGCTTCCGACGCTAATTTTGTTGTTGTGCTGCGTAACATTAGGTATGAGGTACATGCTGTAGAATGCACGCAGAGCCACGGATTTAGGATAGACGATGTCGTCGTGCAGCGTGAGTTTCAAGATTGAAGATTCGCTCGTGAGATGGAACACGCCCATCCTAGTGATGCTGTTTGAGGTTCCACAATGCTTTCTGGAAATCCTCGATCGTAGGGTTATTTATTTTAGAGAGAAACGCGAGCACGGAGAGGCAGAGATGACCGCAGTTCACGTCTCCGAAATTTTGAATGCGTTCGTCGTTGTAGTATATAGAGGTTTTGTTTGTTTTCAGATAATGAATTAAATTTGTAGGTGGAACACCTCCGAAAGAATCGAAAACGAATGCTTTATCATTGTCGTTTTTGTGGTAACATATCCAATGCGTGCCTGGATTTTCTTGACCGTCCAAGTTGACTACTCCGCATTCTCTTTTTTTAACGCTTGAAGGTAACGAGTCGGACATGAAAACTCCTCTGAAGTGTTTGATTTGTAACGGTTCGATCAGAGATTCAATGTCTCGGTTGGTGAGTGCAGCCGTTTCTTTTTTTTAAACTTTCTCATCACGCCCTTTCCTCCTTTCTTCTCCATGGCCAGGTTGTGACGTTTCTGTTCTTCCAACTCGGCCTTGTTCTTCTTCGAGTCGATGACGGTTTTCGCGATGGCGGCACTTCCGCCGGCCAAACTTCCAACGGCCCCCAATGCTGCCAGGATGGCCGGGATGCTGAATATGAAACCTCCGATCTTTTGCTGTTTCCGCGAACGCTGCAATCTTTTCAATTGAGGTGTGCTGAGCAGCAATTTCATTCCGTGTCCTTTCGACAAGCAAGAACGTTTCTTCTCGCGTTGTTTCTTGGTGAGTAACCCATCGAGGGCACCTAGATTTTTAAGATTAGAGTATGGTATCTGGTACACGACACCCTTGGGCTTCATGTTGATGCTCTATGTGTTATTTTCACGGTATGTTATTTATATATATATTCTGAGATTTTTTCTTGTGTAGTTTTTTTTACGGTATGTTATTTATATACCCCACCCCAATTTTTGTTTCGTGTTCATGGCGTTGGTGGTACCCAGTGCGGCGACCCGTTCACCCAGCGATGCGTCTCTGCTCACGAACCTTTCGAAAGCTACATGTTCCAATTTTTTGTCTGCTTCGTGACGTGCGTCCAGATCCGTCTGCGTGGTGTTGTAGGCTATGTCGTGATCTTTGCATGCCGCGTCCAACGGATTCACACCCTTGTCTCCTCTCTCCAATCTTTTCTCGAGTTTGGTACCTGGTCCGCAGTACTGGTAGCCAGGTAGATGCATCTCGAAAGGTAACTTGTTGATGATGTCGTTCACGAGTCCCTTTCCTTCGGCCACGTTCCAGAATTTCGGAGGCAGCGTGTTGATGATTTTGATCAGGTAACCTATGCCCTTGTCGTCGTTCACGATGAAGTTGGAAAGTTTCGTGCTGATCATGTCCACGATGCCAACCTTCTCGTTGTAGAAATTACGGTTGCCTGCATTCTCTTCGCCGGCTATCACCAACAATCGGTCCACGAGTTTCCTAACGTCGTCCACCCAAACGAATTCTTTGGGTAACGTGTTGTAGCGTTTGACGCCGCTGCCTGTTTTGACCTGGTTCCAAATCGGTTTGATGAGATTCCTGTACTTCTCGCCGCTGCTCGATTTCACCCTATTCTGCGAGGCGTCGTTGTTCTGGTACAAGGCATCCGTCATGATCAGAATTTCCATGTAACTTTGGTAATCTTCGTCGGTGTAATCTTTCGGCTGCTTTTTGGCGACGAGTTCCCACAGTCCCACCGTACCCGGATACCTGTTCCAACTATCCTTGTCGCCTAAATTGACTTTAATGTCGTTGCCTTCGAAGGTCACCTTCGATTTCCCAATCTTCCACACCACACCGCCGCCTTCGCTGGTTTCCATGCTGGGATACAATCCGAACACTTCATCCTTGTCGAATTTCCCCGTGCTCAGGTAGTCTCGTGCCAAAGGTCCCAACTCGATTTTATCCGAAGACGTGCTGCCTATGGCTCGACGTCGTGCAGGTGCATCCTTCAGTTCGAACGGCGTCGAAGGAATGCTCGAAATGGGTGTGGGTACGGCGTAACTTTTAGCTGCGAGCGGTACGAGTTCATTAATCAAATTTTTATTTTGTTCCGTGACACTTTTAATTTCTTTACCTAGACTGCTGATGGCATCGATCACGGGTTGATCCTGACGTTTCTTCTCTTCGTAGAATCCGCGATTCTCGGATTTCCAACCTTTGAAGCGTTTCGCGAGGTAATCGCGAAGCTTGAGATTTTTGTCTTCGATTTTTCGTTTCGTCATGACGTTATTTATACACGTCATTTCTCACAACGTTGCAACGTTTAGAAAGTCGTTGATTTTGTTTCTGTATTTTCCGTCGTTGGGTTTCCTCGTCATGTCGATCGTCACAAATCCGAAATCGTCACCGTTCCAGCAAGTAGAGCAGCAGCCTTCCGAAAATTGATTGTAGTTCATGTCTCCGCCTACGTAGTCATCGTACGCGTGCTTGAGGTTGGTGTGATCTTGACGAAACAAACATATGAAATTAGCGTTGTCGCGCACTAACTGCATTGGAATTTTGGAAAACGTTTGAGCCAGGTAGAAGCAATCCATTTCTTTGTGACGACCTTGCGTGAAAAAGTTGCGAATTTCATTTTGATTTTCCAGGATGGCGTCGTCGAACACAACAACTGAATTTTCACGACAATCGTCGAGTGGTTTTATTTCCGAGGCGAACGTTGCAATGTCCAGACCATCGTACAGTTTCATCAGTTGCTGGTATTTGGATTGCTCCAAACTTTTCGAGAACACGTACAGGTGCCTGTTCCTCCAATCTAACCAATTCGGTGCGAGGAGAAAATTGTCCACGAGCAGTGTTGTTTTCCCACACCCCGAAGGACCTACGATCAGACAGCGGATGCTGTCGGGAAGCAACTTGCCGTTCTTTTTTTTTTCTCGTTTGACTTTCCGGATCCGGTAGACGCTTCACCACGTTCCACGTACTTACAAGATCACTTCGTTCGCGTCGATCCAACTCTTTTCCGGAAGTCCCAGCCATTTGACAAACAGTTTGTCACCTTTCCTACGCAATACTTTCTCGATGAGGTACGTGTCGGGGTGTTTTGTTTTAGAGAGTTCCTCTTCGTAAAATCTTCCTTTCAAAATCTCGCCGCTACTATCTTTTATTATATACGTGTGTCGGTTTCCGGGTAGAACTCGAACCACGGTAAAAAGTTCCGTGCTCCAATTTTTTGTGAATCCCTTCTCGAAGGTGCGTTTGAATTTGCTGATCCTCACCTGGTCTCCAATTTTGTATTTAGCTTTTTTTGTCGTGGGTGTGTACTTTGGACAGTAAACGGTAGAAATTAAACGCTGCTCGTCAGACTTGGTAACGTCAACTGGCTTCATGCCTATTGTTCTGTGTACCGTATCATTATAGGTGTCGACGAGTTCCGGCAGGATGTCGACCCATTTGTAATTTCCCCGAAGCGTGAATCGTTTCCACATGTGTGTTTTCAAGGTTCGATTGAATCTTTCCACGATGCTGGCTTTGATGTGACTGAAGCTCGAATAATGTCGAATCTTGTGTTTTTGAATAAATTTTTGGAATACGGCGTTGTAAAATTCTTTACCGTTGTCCGTTTGCAGAAACCGTGGTCGTCTGCCGCCGCTTTCGCGAAAAATTGTCTTGAATGCTTCCGTGACGCACGTTCCCGTTTTGGCTTTCAAAGGTAGAGCCCATGCGAATTTCGAAAACGTGTCTATGACGGTGAGAAGGTACTTGTTGCCCTTGTTCAATTTATGCACGTTTTTCAAATTGCCGCTACTCATCTCCACGAGGTCACTTTGCCAGAGGTCGTCGATGCCCTTGGTTACCACAGCCAAACGTTATTTGTTACGGCGTGCAGGTTTATGCAATTCTTCGACGATGGCTTGCCTAGACATTTTTTCTTAGAGATTACGTTTCAAGAGAAGCACAAGCGTGATGGGATTCAAAGAGGGTGGCACTTCGCTCGTGTTTTGAATGATCAGCTTATCGCCGGCACTCACGTCGAAAACGGTGAGATCTTCGTCTTCGTGTATTTCATATATTTTGCGCGTTTCGTTCCAACGCGCCAGAGGAATGTTTCCTGCTTTCTTGACGCCACGATTTGATATCAAAGTCATGGTGGGAACGCTAGCTTTTCTACCGTGAGACCAGTACGAAAATTCGTTTATCTGAATCGTGCCATCGAGGAGAAACTTGTAGTACGGATGATAAGGATGCAACATGTACAGTTTGTTACCTTCGACGAACGTGGAGATTCTCTGTTGATTGGGTACGCTGTTGATTTCGATGGCTTGCAGGGTGAACAATTTGGCGAATTTAGTGTCGACGCCGAGCAGATTACTGTGAACTTGTCCGAGTTTATTTTCGATGGGCAGCAAATGCTCGACTATGGTATCCGTTACGGCAGAAAACGACGGTTTGATTTTCACTTCCACGTTCAACTGCTTGTAGTTTTCGTTGAGTTCTTGCAACTTGGCGCCGAAAGAAGCCAGCGTCGATTCCTGCGTGGATTCCAGCACTCCGACTTGATCTCTGATGTTGACGACGATGTTCTGAAGGTTCTCGACTTGATTCAATTTCGAGCTCTTCTAGGTAAGATCGTTCACGATGCTTCGCATCTCTGTAAACTGCGTGTGAAGGTCGGCGACGCTCTGCGAAGTGGGCAGCGTCGACACCAGCGAACTAATTTCGTCTCGAATCTGTTCCACGTTCGCCGTTTCCGTTTCTAGTCGTTTCAGCATTCGAGATATGTTTCTTTTCAAAGCGTGCAATTCTTTGGAGGTGGGGAGATTGGCCACCCTACTCTCGAGATCGCTCAATGAACTTTTGATGTCGTTCGAATCGGATAGTGCCGTCACCGCCGTTTTCAATTTTTCCAAATCTTCGCTCGAAGGCACGCTCGTCCGTAACGATTCCAAGTCACCCTGTATGTTGTCCAGTACGTGATGAAAATGAGCAAGATTGGATTCGACGTTTAAATTTTCTAAATATTCGATTTTATGCTGAACCGTGCTCAACGTGTCTTGAATGCTCGTCAACGCTCTCGCTTCGGCGTGAATATTTTTAATTTCTTCGTTGATCAATTCCAAGGACGCCTGAAGCGTAGCGATGGTGGTTTGAACGTGTTCGAAATCTTGATAGGCCTCCAATTGAATTTTTATGTTCGCGACGCTTTTAGCGATGACCTGCAGTTCGTCCGACGATGGTAGGTTCGTCATGGTATCTTCCAAAGTCTGCAACTTGGATTTAATTTCTTCCAACGTGCCGGTGAATTCTTCTTGTAATTTGGAAACGACGACGTGCAAGCGTTCTGCGTCTATATCGTTCACCACGGTTTGAAGTTCGGAGAAATTCTTTTCTATTGCGGAAGTTCGTTCTTCGATTTCGAGTTTCAGTTTTTCCAAATCTTCATTTTTCGATTGAAATTGCTGTAATTTGGCCAAATCATTTTGAAGCCAATCCACGCTCAACTGTATATTTTGAACGCTGTCGTAAGAAGGTACGTCGACATAATTTTTTATGAGCGTTTTCAGTTCGGAATCGATTTTCAGAATGGGGTCGAGACATTGCGTTTGGAGCGTAGCGATTTCCGACTCTAAACTTTTGTTTAAGGTCTCCTGCAAAGCGATCAAATCGGTCCTCAACTTCTTAACTCGAATGTCCAACATGAGAATCTCTTCTGCGTGGTCTACACGCTTGGTGTTGCCGAAAATGTCGTTAGGCATTTTTGGTTAACGGTTATTTATAATAGGATAGACGATTCGTAATTCTACAAAAAGAGGAATAAGTTTGTCGTAATCTCCGAGGTGTTCCATGTAAAAATAATCTCCTGCAGAAACATCGTACGTAATGTTAGAAAGCATCTTGTCGTGCTTGATTCGAAAAATATTCTTGCCGGTAGAAATTTTGATTTCGCCTGCGTTTTCCGGATTCACGGTGATTTGAAGTTTCCCGTCGATCGGAATTTCGTAGAAATGTAAATTGTTATTAAAAACATAAAACATCTTGCCCACATCGTCATTCAGTTTCGTCCAAATGCTGTTGAGATGAACAATCAGTAAACCATTGAGTTTAGATAATACGGAAGGTAAGAGGTTATTGGAATTTGGCGGTGCAGTCTCCATGTTGATCTGTTTGCGGAAGCCAAAAAGATTCATTGTCTTTGTTAGTTATTTAAGAATACGGTCAAAGTTTTTTTTTGTAATGACACGCAATTTTTTTTTTTGTTTGCTTGCGTCACAATACAGGCACGCGCGCGCACGTGTGTGTGTGCGACACATTGTTCCCGAAAGAGGTTTATAAAAGTCACGATATATAAACATTTGGTCCCACAGTTGGAAAATTACGATAAGTTGCATTCAAAAGTTTCAAAATATCATATAGTAGAATTTTTGTAGAGTGGGTAGGCAACACCGACGAGCCTCAAATAATAATTCAAGACTCGTCGGTGTTGCCAATTCCTATTTGTAGGTTAGCTTAGCCAGTGAAATATCATATAGTGGAATTTTCTTCGGATGGGTTGGCAAAACCCAAGCCTCAAACAAAACATCCAATAAAATTGCCAAATATAAAAAGAGGACAATAGACCCCCCTCATAAAAGGCTACAGTAAACCCACAGTGTCGCCAACACTAGTCCCCCCCAACAGTATTGCCAGACATAAAGAGTACATGGACCCCTCAGGTCCTTAAATGAAAATTTACAGTGAAAAACCCAGTAGGTTAACAACACTGTCAAAAAATCTACGGTAGTGTTGCCAGATGTAAACAGAGGGCAATAAACACCCCCCTCATAAAAGCCTACAGTAAAAACCCACATTATCACCAACTCTGCCCCTCAAAATGTACATCATAAAAGGCTACAACGAGCGCCACAACCTTGGTGATTTTTTCGGGTAAGGAGTTGACAACACTGCGCCATCAAGTGGAGATCATGCCTTACGAGAGAAATCTATTAAGGCGATCGAGCCCCACTTCCGGTTTGTGAACTCTCAAGCAAAATTGCCAGCTCCTTGCTTTAGGTTAGGTTAGACTAACAAAAACCTTAGTGATTTTTTCGAATAAGCAGTTGCCAACACTGCGAGCCCCACCGAGCCCCAAATGTTGTTTCAGTACCCGGCCACTTGTACTACTCATGTACTACACGCCCAGCGAATTCAAAACCCGCAGGCCGATGTTCGTCATCAACACATCTAAGAGGAAGCAGGTGGTGGTCATCGATCGCACCAACATCAAGGTCGTCTGCGAGTTCAACAGTCCGCTGCCCGCCGATACTCTATGCAGCGTCATCCTGGTCGCAGAGAAGTCCTTCGTCCACGACGTGAAGAACGAGAGGGTCACAGAGCAGTTTTAACAGGCTTTTTTACATCTTTTCTTGCACAATAAGAAATGTTTTGTACTAGCACAATCAGTTACAATAGCACAATACAAATTTCACTAGTTCAGATCAGTTACAAATGTCAATTTCATCAGTTATCAGTTACAATATCTTTTTTTCATCACTATAGCACGAGACAATCAGAATTTGCACAAAATTTGTTGTTGTTTTTACACGTGAAAATTAACAATAAAATTCTTTCTTTTTTTTATCGTTTCAGATGCTGTCGAAACATCAAAAACACATACACACACTAGAAAAAAAAAAGCATGCAACTTTATTTGTAACACACACATATTCTCCATCTTCATCAAGAAAATATTATAATAAACATAATTATTTTTATCTATATCTCACAATAAAACTCTATATCCAAAAATATCACAACATCAAATAACACTAGAGTCGTTAGTACACGTTGCATGCATTACGGAGGTCCTCTGTAGAGTTTCATGGAAGTTTGAGAAAAAAAAAACACGTGAAACTCTACAGAGGTGCGGTTGTAGATAACCGCAGCCGTTAGAAAACCTTTACTTTTTTGGCTGGGCACCACGCACCCTGGCGAGGTTATAGGGGCCAGGTATCCTAAAAAACAACAATTATTATTTTGTTTGTTTGTTTGCGTCACAATACAATGATGTTGCGTGCGCGCGCGCGCGTGTGTGTGTGTGTGTGTGTGTGTGTGTGTGTGTGGCACATCGTTCCCCCGAGAGAGAGAGGTTTACAAAGGTCACGATATACAAACATTGCCGGAGTTGGAAAATTACGATATGGCGCATTCGCTCACCACTGTTGCCAGCTATTGGTTTTTCTCTCTCTCTAGCCCTTGCCAAGTAAAAAAAAGGTGTAGGTAGGAGTTGGCAACACTGCGAGAAAATGGAGCTCATGCCTTACAAGAGAAAACCATTAAGGCGAGCTCCACCGAGCTCCACTTTCTGGCGTTGAACCCGTGCAGTGTTGCCATCCACCCATCTCTCTCTCTTTTACGGCAGTGCCGGCTTTCCTTGTTTAGTGTGTGTAGGTTGGCAAAAATTGCTTTATGCACTGTAAGGCAAGCCTCAAGCAAAGTTGCCAGCTCCTTGCTTTAGGTTAGGTTAGACCAAGAAAAAAAAGGCTGTAGGTAGGCTGTCGGTTGTTTAACTCTTCCCCCACTCTCCTCTCTCTTTTTTGTAAAAGGCCATGGTAAAAGTACCAGTAGGTTGGCAACCTTGTTTTATACACTGTAAGGCAAGCCTCAAGCAAGGTTGCCAGCTCCTTGCTTTAGGTTAGGTTAGACCAAAAAAAACCTTGGTGATTTTTTTCGAGTAAGAAGTTGGTAATACTGCGTCATCAAGTGAAGATCATGCCTTACGAGAGAAATCCAGTCAGGAGATCCTCACTTGATGACGTTCAACTCCCCCACTCCTACTACTCTCTAGTATGGACATTGCTATGTAATATTTGCAATTTATTATCATACCCATCAAAAGCTACTTTATTTTTGTAGTATAGACAGTAGGTAATTTGGTAGTTAAAAAAATATTCTTTAAAATCTTGCATTGTAAGTTCTCTTGTACTCACTCCACTTACATTTGTAACAATGTTTACAATGTGGCCGCGGTGGCTCAGTCGGTAGCGCGTCTGACTACCATGCTCAAGGTCCCGGGTTCGATCCCCGGCCGGTTCAAATCCGGGAACTTTTCTAAGGTTGGAAGCGGCCCCGGCGCCCACCCAGCGTCGAATAACATGGGTACCTGGGGGAAACCCGGGGGGGTAAAGGCGGTCAGGGGCTTGATGCTGATTACATCACCCCCACTCATGACCGGGTCAAGAAAGTGTGGGGCGTTACCTCCACACCCCTTATACGCCTTCATGGCGTGGTGCTATGCACAGGGGAACACTTTACATTTTTTACCTTTACCTTTTGTTTACTTGTATTATAATGTCCTTATTCCCTAGTATGGACATTGCAATCTAATATTTGCAATATATTATCATTGCCATCAAGAGATACATTATTTTTTCTGTAGTATAGACACCATCCATTTTGCTATTATGATTATATGAAGACATGCTTATTGTTATCTTTTCAAATAAACATTCTTCAAAATCTTCCAGTAGTGCAGTTTAGAGAATTCTGCGCCCTCAAGAGAGGAGCTGAAGTGAGGAGCTTGCCTTAATGGATTTCTCTCGTAAGGCATGATCCTTACTTGATGGCGCAGTGTTGCTAGCTTCTTACTCGAAAAAATCACCAAGGTTTTTGGGGTAACCTAACCTAAAGCAAGGAGCTGGCAACCTTTTTCTCGCAGTGTTGCCAGCTGCTCACTCGAAAAAATCACCAAGGTTTTTGGGGTAACCTAACCTAAAGCAAGGAGCTGGCAATTTTTTTCTCGCAGTGTTGCGAACACTACACCCGAAAGTAAAGCTCGGTGGGGCTTGCTTTAATGGTTTGCTCTTGTAAGGCATAACCCCCCCCCTATTTTCGGACACAGTATTACCAACATCTTACTCGAAAAAAATCACCAAGGTTTTTGGTCTAACGTAACCTAAAGCAAGGGGCTGGCAACTTTGCTTGAGGCTTGTTTTACAGTGCATAAAGCAAGGTTGCCAACCTACTGGTATTTTTGCCATAGCCTTTTACAAAAAAAGAGAGGGGAGAGAGGGAGGGAAGAGTTAAACAGCCGACAGCCTACCTACAGCTTTTTTTTGTCTAACCTAGCCTAAAGCAAGGGGCTGGCAACTTTGCTTGAGGTTTGCTTTACAGTGCATAAAGCAATTTTTGCCAACCTACATATACAGGGCAAGGAGAGTCGGCACTGCCGTAAAAGAGAGAGATGGATGGATGGGAACACTACACGGGTTCAACGTCATCAAATAAAAATCGCCTTAATGGTTTTTTCTTGTAAGGCATGATCTCTATTTTTTCGCAGTGCTACCAACTCCTACCTACACTTTTTTTTAGTTGGCAAGGGCTAGAGAGAGAGAAAAACTTATAGCTGGGAACAGTAATGAGCGAATGCGCCATATCGCAATTTTCCAACTCCCGGGGGCCAATGTTTGTATATCGCGACCTTTGTAAACCTCTCTCTCTCTCGGGGGGGGGAACGATGTGCCACACACACACACACACACACGCGCGCGCGCGCGCGCGCGCGCGGCCAAAATTTTTGAATTTACGACTGGAAAAATGTTTTTCTCTGACATGTTTTCGTTCGAGGCAAATTCGTAGGTAAATATTGTTAAATAAATATTAATATTGTAAATATATATATTGTATTTAGTTTTTCGGTATCGAAAAGCGACTGTCATATTGTATTTGAAAAAATATTATGCTTTTGCCTGTGGATATCTAGAAAAACGACAATTTCGTTCCCTCTCCCTCTCTGTATTTTACACGGAAAGCATTTCCCGTCAACTAGAAAGAGTTGCCAACACACGCACGCTATTGTAAGAGAGATGGATGACTGGGAGGGGCGGCATTTCTGGCTATTCACAGTGGCGGATGTACTTTCTGTTTTTTTTAAAAGCTAATAATAATAATGTTGACGCAATAACACAAATTCAACAAATAAGTGTGCTTGGTGGCAGAGAAAAAATACAGGGCTATGAAATAGAAAAAATGCAGGGCTATGAAATAAATAACCGGAAAATTCATTGTATTTTTTCTCCGCCACCAGGCATAGTTGCGAAGTGCATGTGGCTGAAATCTTGGATTTCTATTGGTCCACGTTGCGTTGGCTAACATATCATTTTTGACGTTATTAGAAAACCGTATAAAACTTAAAGCGCTGGTGTAGAAAGTTGTGTTTTATTTTCAGCGTCAGTGAAGTGCATTTCTGCAGAATTTCTAAAAGTAAGTAACTTTGTTTCTCAGCTCGCATGAGTTGGTTTTGATTTATAAGTATGGCTTTTGTGAAAGAAAATATACTCACAAAACATGCAAAAAGAGAGAGAATATAGAAGGTGTTTCATGTCTCTCTCTGCTTTTATATATTTGAAGCATGCATCTTGGTAGCTGGAATATCTTTTTTCTTCCGTGTGCCGTTGTTGATAGGTAGGAAATATGTGTGCGGGGCCTATTTCAAAAAAATAAATGTGTTAAATTGTTAGAGGAAGACAGGAAAAAATAGAGGAAAGTTGCGTGTTTTTGATATCTAGTGGAAGTACTGATTGATTGATTGAGTTGGCGTTTTTTAAGTCCACTTTATGCACAGTAAGGCTAATCGGGACTGGACCTACAGTTTCAAGAACCACTTGTACGGGTATCGAACCCTTGATTACAAGACAACGATGTTATCGCTACGTCATCGCAGAGGTTAGTGGAAGTACTGATTGATTTGATGTTTTAAGTCTATTTTATGCACAGTAAGACTAATCTGGACTGGACCTACAGTTTCAAGAACCACTTATGCAGGTATCGAACTCTTGATTACAAGGCTATCGCTGTGCTAACGCAAAGGCTAGTGGAAGTACTGATTGATTTGATGTTTTAAGTCTATTTTATGCACAGTAAGGTTAATCTGGACTGGACCTACAGTTTCAAGAACCACTTGTGTGGGTATCGAACCCTTGAATACAAGCCTACCGCTGCGCCATCGCAAAGGCTAGTGGAAGTACATAGTTATTCGAATCTTATTTATTTAAAATATTTAGTTTTTTTTATGCACGCTTATTGATATTAAACCTAAAATTAAATAAAATCCGGCAATTATATCCAATTATACTTATGGCTACAACGAGCATTTGCAAAAAAAAAATAGCTTGAGATTTTTTTACCACGTAAACAAAATAGCTGACATACCAAATATGAACAGGCTATATAGATTTGAGAGAGAGATGGATAAAAAAAGTTAATTAAAATTTAATTTCATGATTGCAACACGGAACTTAATGATTGATTTAGTTTATTTTATTTTACGTTTTGTACCTCTTGGCTAATTTGCGAAGATTGGGGATGAGTGATGAAATGGACATTCACAAACAACCAAGCCCGACCAGGATTCGAACCTGGGACCCTTGGCGTCGCAGCGCGATGTGCTAACCACTCGGCCACAGGGTCGGGCAAGTGTTGGTATATACATAGATTAAAGTTACATGGTTCTAGGCCCCATAGGAGCCGAGAAAATCAATGTCTTGGAAAACGTCTTAAGACAAATATCTCAATCTTTAAGAAAGTCAACTTCCGGTATCTCAAGATGTTACTTCCGGTCTGTCAAGAAAATTTTCTTAAGACAAAAATCTTAAGACGTTTTCCAAGACATTGATTTTCTCGGCTCCTAATTGAGCTAGGATGATGATTTTAGGTTTGTTGGATAGGATTCGATGAGAACTATTCGACTAGCAAATAAAATCGATTCTACCTCCTCAAGTTTCGGAAATACAGACAATTTTTTATTTTTTTAAGAAACTTGATTTGCAGGCTTAGTTTGCCCTAATTCGAAAATTTTAATAGCATTCGATACAAAATTAGAAGTACTCTACAACTTATTGGAGGGATGATGACTACTGCCTGCTGTTTTCGAGTTATTTTGGATTAAAATTTCAAGATGCAATTTCTAAGATGTTTTGTAATTCATCAACTATGGGTTGTAGGAAAACAATTCTTGCTCTATCTGCTATCGCTCGACGAATACTATAAACATAAATAATGCTTATGGTTTGATTTTTAAAATGGCGAGCGGAAAATAACTATGTTTTCTGAAATTATGATTTATACTTCATATGCCAAGAGGGCTGAGGGTTAGAAAAAAAAGATTGTTTGGTAGAATTATGCACACATAATATTTTTGTGTTTTCTATACACAAGCTTAATTATTTTTTTTCAATTATTTACAGGATTCATTAAGAAGCAAGAAGTAGCATAAATAACACACTCCCATCAAACCCAACACTATTGTGAATTATTGCACAGTATTTATTTTGTGGCACTCCACTATATATATAATAACATACCCACAAATATTTTCAACAAGATGCAATCTGAGAAAAGTTGCCCTGTGTGCAAGATAACCATATCAAGCAAAAATTTTGCAAGACATTGTCGTACCTGCGCACCTGGTAAGCGTGTAACCGCTAAAAAATCATGTCCCAGGTGCGGTATACATATTACCATTAATAATTTAAAGAGGCATATAACATCATGCAAAATTGTCGTCGGAGCACCTGTTCCACAACCGTCGACCAGCTCGACCAAGAGGAAAGCGGAAGCCGACTCGCCACCATCCGCCAAACGCGTCAAGCCTGTGGCGCAAGCGAACCAGTCTGCTTTCCAGCGTTTGTTAGAGGATTTTGTCATTACTTCGGAGGGCTCATGCGACGTGCGTAGTTTTTTGGAGAACGTGCAAGCCAAAATCATTTCCATCCTCGGTGATGCGCTTGCAACGCACTCCACCAAATTCTACGCATCGCTACGTTGCCAGTACAAGAAGCCGTCTGACGAAATTTGCAGCTTCTGCCACAACACCAAGGCGAAGACGCTGCATCTGGCGGATGTCGACAACCTCGAGGTTATCTACAACCAGTTTACCGAGGAGCTGGTGGCAAAACAGGAGGAACATCAAGCCAAGGGCTCGGGGGGTTCGCTGTGCGGCGAGCCTCACGAACTGTGCGTCAAACTTTGCAAGTTCATACCTCTCTCCGCCTCCAGCTATGTCCCCTTACCACCTACTATTGCGGCAAAAAAGGCTGTCCTGAACATTCAGAACAGTGACGCCAAGTGCTTCGTCTGGTCGGTGCTTGCAGCGTTGCACCCTGTCGACAGGAAAAACCATCCACACCGGGTTAACCACTACCTACCCTACGAGCCAGAGCTGGAAGATGCGATGGCTGGGATCGACTACCCGGTGGCGCTTTCGGACATTCGAAAGTTTGAGGTTCGTGCGCGGTTGGCCATCAACGTTTACGGTCTCACTGACGAAAATGCGGTGTACCCCATCCGGGTGAGCGACGTAAAGGACGATGGTGCGCAGGAAATTCACCTTCTGCTCATCAAGGACGAGACCCATCACCACTACACCCTTATTCGCTCGCTCTCCCGGTTGATGTCGAGCCAAAAAAGCAAGCATCATGGTAGCATAGAAGTTTGTCGAAGGTGTCTGTTCATTTTTGACAATCGAAAACAGCCGGATTATCAGCACATCAGAGGTACCAACATCGCTGCAGAGAAGCTTGCCAGCCACAAGATCTACTGCAATGCCAACGAGCCGGGTGTGGCAGTCTTGCCCAAACCTGGCACCGTGGAGCGTTTCCACACGCACGGTGCCATGGTAGAGCACCCCGCTATCATCATCGCGGATTTCGAGGCCTTCCTCAAACCCCTGTCCACTTGCGATCCTGATCCCGAAGTTTCCTCCACCACCCCTTACCAACTCCACGAGGCATCCAGTTTCGCATACGTTGTGGTGCGACGTGACCAGCACATCGCCCCCGAGCTCTACGTGTACCGTGGTCCCGACGCAGCCAAACACTTCCTCGAGAGGATGGTTGTCGAGGCCAACGAGATAGGGAAGGTACTGTTGGCCCCCAAGTCTATGCTCCCACTGTCCCCCGACGATCAACGTAGACACGACGAGGCCATCGCTTGCCCTGTCTGCGTCAAGAAGTACACCGCCAACAACCGTAAAGTCCAACACCATGATCACTTTAACGGTAGGTATGTTGGTCCATGGTGCAACGGATGCAACCTCATGGCCCGGGACCCGCGATTTATCCCTGTGTTTTTTCATAATGGCTCGGGATACGACTTCCACCACCTCGTCAAGCATCTTGGGTACGACGACATGCGAATCAACGTCCTGGCGCAGAACGAGGAGCGTTACATTAGCTTGAGCAAGTGGGTGCGAATCTCAGGATCACACTCTACCGTCGAGCTTCGCTTCCTCGACTCTCTGAGGTTCCTCCCGGCCAGCCTCGATGCTCTTGCAGGGAAGCTTAGCGACGAGCAAATGCTTATTACCTCCGGAAACTTTCCGAACTTGGACGCAGGTCTCTTCAGGCGTAAGGGGGTCTACCCCTACGAATACATCACAAACCCTTCCAAGTTCGCAGAGACGTCGCTACCTCCTCGAGCAAACTTCTACAGTCAGCTGCGAGGCTCGAACATCACCGACGAGGAATATCACCACGCCCAGTCCATGTGGCGCGAGCTGGGCTCTCGAACTCTCGGGGACTACCACGACGCCTACCTCAGACTTGATGTGACGCTCCTCGCCGACGTGTCCCAGGCGTTCCGTGCAACTGCGAAGACCATCTACAAGCTGGACCCTGCATACTTCTACAGTCTCCCCGGACTGGCGTGGTCAGCCATGTTTCTGGTGACGAAGATCGAGCTGGAGCTTCTTTCGGACGTGGACATGATGCTGTTTGTAGAACGTGCCGTGCGGGGTGGAATGGTCCAGGTGTCGCAGCGACACTCGCACGCCAACAATCACCACATGGCCACCGGTTACGACCCCTCACAACCGTCCAGCTACATCATGTACACGGACGTCAATAACCTCTACGGACACTCCATGATGCAGCCACTCCCCTTTAGAGGCTTCGAGTGGGCTGACCCTTCCAACTTCGACGTCCAAATCTTCGACGATTTGGAACATGGGTTCTTCGCCGAGGTGGACCTTGAGTTCTCCGAGAAGCTGCAGGATTTGTTCTGCGATCTTCCCCCTGCACCCGAGTTCAAGTGTCCACCCGATTCCAACCAGAAGAAGCTCGTCATGGACTTCGAGTCCAAAGAGCGTTATGTCCTGCACTACCAAAACCTCCGGTGGTTGATGAAGCAAGGGGTTACCGTCCGCACAGTACATCGAATTTTGATGTTCGAGCATTCTCCATGGTTAAAGCCATACATCGAGCTCAACACCGAACATCACACAGTCGCCACTTCTGATTTCGATCGCGATTTCTTCAAGTTAATGAATAATGCGGTGTTTGGCAAAACTATGGAGAATGTACGGAATCGCATGGACATAAAATTGGTAACGAGGAAAGCACAATGTCGCAGGCTCGTAGCAAACCCGTTATTCAAATCGAGGACCATTTATAATGAGCAGCTTGCTCTGGTGCATATGAGGAAGAGTGAGGTGAGGCTCGACAAGCCAATTTATGTTGGTGCCTCAGTATTAGACCTGAGCAAGCTGCACATGTTCGAGACGTACTACGACATATTACGCCCACATTATAGCCACAACATCTCGCTTCTCTACACGGACACGGACAGCTTGGTGTACCACGTCCACTCAGCCGATGCGTACGGGGATATAGCCACAGCTCCATCTTTGGTTAACCTTTTCGACACCTCGGGCTATCCCCAGCAAAACAAGTACGGTATCCTGACCCGCAACAAGAAGGTGCCTGGCAAACTCAAAGACGAGAAGGACGGTGATGTAATTCTCGAGTTTGCAGGTCTTCGCGCCAAGGCCTATGCCATCAAAGCCGAGGGCAGCGTTACCAAGAAGGCCAAGGGTGTCGGCAGACAGGTGGTTCGGGAGCATCTCACATTCGAGGACTTTGTCGATTGCCTCAAGACCAGGTCGTCGGTTCTAAGAGTAGAACAGCGCATCCAGAGCGTCGACCATGTGTTGGCCACAAACAAAGTTAGAAAAATTGCGCTGGATCCCGATGACGATAAGAGGTGCGTCCTCGAGTGTGGTATTCACACATTGCCGTGGGGGCACTATCGCTTAGCAGAAAGCAAAACCTGCAACATATGTCCATCTTCAACAGAAGATTCATAAAAACAAAACAAAACAAAAAAAAACACTTTGACTGTCATTACAAAAAACTTTGACCGTATTCTTAAATAACCAGCATGCCTATGAATTTGTTCGGTTTCAAAAAACAGATCATTATGGAAACCATACCAGATCATGAAGTCTTACCTTCCGTGTTACCTAAACTCAACGGTCTGTTGATCATTCACCTCAACAGCATTTGGACGAAACTGAATGACGATGTGGGCAAGATGTTTTATGTTTTTAATAACAATTTACATTTCTACGAAATTCCGATCGACGGGAAACTTCAAATCACCGTGAATCCGGAAAACGCAGGCGAAATCAAAATTTCTACCGGCAAGAACATTTTTCGAATTAAGCACGACAAGATGCTTTCTAACATTACGTACGATGTGTCTGCAGGAGATTATTTTTACATGGAACTCCACGGAGATTACGACAAACTTATTCCTCTCTTCGTAGAATTACGAATCGTCTATCCTATTATAAATAACCGTAAACCAAAAATGCCTAACGACATTTTCGGCAACACCAAGCGTGTAGACCACGCAGAAGAGATTCTCATGTTGGACATTCGAGTTAAGAAGTTGAGAACCGATTTGATAGCTTTGCAGGAAACCTTAAACAAAAGTTTAGAGTCGGAAATCGCTACGCTCCAAACGCAATGTCTCGACCCCATTCTGAAAATCGATTCTGAACTGAAGACGCTGATAAAAAATTATGTCGACGTACCTTCTTACGACAACGTTCAAAATATACAGTTGAGCGTGGATTCGCTTCAAAATGATTTGGCCAAATTACAGCAATTTCAATCGAAAAATGAAGATTTGGAAAAATTGAAACTCGAAATCGAAGAACGAACTTCCGCAATAGAAAAGAATTTCTCTGAACTTCAAACCGTTGTGAACGATATAGACGCAGAACGCTTACATGTCGTCGTTTCCAAATTACAAGAAGAATTCACCAGCACGTTGGATGAATTTAAATCCAAGTTACAGACTTTGGAAGATACCATGACGAACCTACCATCGTCGGACGAACTGCAGGTCATCGGTAAAAGCGTCGCGAACATAAAAATTCAATTGGAGGCCTATCAAGATTTCGAACACATTCAAACCACCATCGCTACGCTTCAGGCGTCCTTGGAATTGATCAACGAAGAAATTAAAAATATTCACGCTGAAGCGAGCGCGCTGACGAGCATTCATGACACGTTGAGCACGGTTCAGCAGAAGATCGAATATTTAGAAAATTTGAACGTCGAAACGAATCTCGCTCATTTTCATCACGTACTCGACAACATACAGGGTGACTTGGAATCGTTACGGACGAGCGTGCCTTCGAGCGAAGATTTGGAAAAATTGAAAACGGCGGTGACGGCACTATCCGAATCGAGCGACATCAAAAGTTCATTGAGCGATCTCGAGAGTAGGGTGGCCAATCTCCCCACCTCCAAAGAATTGCACGCTTTGAAAAGAAACATATCTCGAATGCTGAAACGACTAGAAACAGAAACGGCGAACGTGGAACAGATTCGAGACGAAATTAGTTCGCTGGTGTCGACGCTGCCCACTTCGCAGAGCGTCGCCGACCTTCACACGCAGTTTACAGAGATGCGAAGGATAGTGAACGATCTTACCGAGAAGAGCTCGAAATTGAATCAAGTCGAGAACCTTCAGAACATCGTCGTCAACATCAGAGATCAAGTCGGAGTGCTGGAATCCACGCAGGAATCGACGCTGGCCTCTTTCGGTGCCAAGTTGCAAGAACTCAACGAAAACTACAAGCAGTTGAACGTGGAAGTGAAAATCAAACCGTCGTTTTCTGCCGTAACGGATACCATAGTCGAGCATTTGCTGCCCATCGAAAATAAACTCGGACAAGTTCACAGTAATCTGCTCGGCGTCGACACTAAATTCGCTAAACTACATTTTCTGCAAGCCATCGAAATCAACAGCGTACCCAATCAACAGAGAATCTCCACGTTCGTCGAAGGTAACAAACTGTACATGTTACATCCTTATCATCCGTACTACAAGTTTCTCCTCGATGGCACGATTCAGATAAACGAATTTTCGTACTGGTCTCACGGCAGAAAAGCTAGCGTTCCCACCATGACTTTGATATCGAATCGTGGTGTCCAGAAAGCAGGAAACATTCCTCTGGCACGTTGGAACGAAACGCGCAACATATATGAAATACACGAAGACGAAGATCTCACCGTTTTCGACGTGAGTGCCGGCGATAAGCTGATCATTCAAAACACGAGCGAGGTGCCACCCTAGTAGTGCAGGTGCACCGGTTCTGCATCATCTTGTGAGGAGCTGAAGTGAGGAGCATGCCTTAATGGATTTCTCTCGTAAGGCATGAGCTCTATTTGATGGCGCAGTGTTGCTAGCTCCTCACTCGAAAAAATCACCAAGGTTTTTGGGGTAACCTAACCTAAAACAAGGAGCTGGCAACCTTTTTCTCGCAGTGTTGCCAGCTTCTCACTTGAAAAAATCACCAAGGTTTTTTTTCTTGGTCTAACGTAACCTAAAGCAAGGAGCTGGCAACCTTGCTTGAGGCTTGCCTTACAGTGCATAAAGCAAGGTTGCCAACCCACTGGTACTTTTGCCATAGCTTTTTACAAGAAAAAAAAGAGAGAGGGAAGAGTTAAACAACCGACAGCTTACCCACAGCTTTTTTTGCTCTAACCTAACCTAAAGCAAGGAGCTGGCAACTTTGCTTGTGCAATCAACCCGGTTGACCGCCCTCAAGTGGAGATCAGCGTTGCCAACTCCTCACTCGAAAAAAAATCACCAAGGTTTTTTTTGCTCTAACCTAACCTAAAGCAAGGAGCTGGCAATTTTGCTTGTGCAATCAACCCGGTTGACCGCCCCTCAAGTGGAGATCAGCGCTGCCAACTCCTCACTCGAAAAAAAAATCACCAAGGTTTTTTTGGTCTAACCTAGCCTAAAGCAAGGAGCTGACAACTTTGCTTGAGGCTTGCCTTACAGCGCATAAAGCAATTTTTGCCAACCTACACACACTAAACAAGGAGAGCCGACAACAAATATGTACTGCCGTAAAAGAGAGAGAGATGGCTGGATGGTAATATAGTATGTGTGTGCGTGTGCGCGTATAATATGTAGCATTATTAACTAGAGTGTGTTGGCAATTTATTTACAACTAAAAAAAATAGAGATGCCAATTTTGCTGTAAGATGAAGAGAGAGAGAGAGATTTATGGCTGGCAACAGTAATGAGCGAATGCGCCATATTGTAATTTTCTAACTCCGGCAATGTTTGTATATCGTGACTTTTGTAAACCTCTCTCGGGGGAACATTGTAACACAAACAAACAAACAAAATAATAATTGTTGTTTTTAGGATGCCTGGCCCCTATAACCTCGCCAGGGTGCGTGGTGCCCAACCAAAAATGTAAAAGTTTTCTAATGGCTGCGGTTATAGATTACCGCACCTCTGTAGGGTTTCACGTGTTTTTTTTTCCCCCCAAACTTCCATGAAACCCTACAGAGGACCTCCGTAATGCATGCAACGTGTACTAACGACTCTAGTGTTATTTGATTTTGTGATATTTTTGGATATAGAGTTTTATTGTGAGATATAGATAAAAATAATTATGTTTATTATTAATATTTTCTTGATGAAGATGGAGAATGTATGTGTGTGTTACAAATAAAGTTGCATGCTTTTTTTTTCTGAAATTATGATTTATACTTCATACGCCAAGAGGGCTGAGGGTTAGAAAAAAAAAGATTGTTTGGTACAATTATGCACACATAATATTTTTGTGTTTTCTATACACAAGCTTAATTATTTTTTTTCAATTATTTACAGGATTCATTAAGAAGCAAGAAGTAGCATAAATAACACACTCCCATCAAACCCAACACCATTGTGAATTATTGCACAGTATTTATTTTGTGGCACTCCACTATATATATATAATAACATACCCACAAATATTTTCAACAAGATGCAATCTGAGAAAAGTTGCCCTGTGTGCAAGATAACCATATCAAGCCAAAATTTTGCAAGACATTGTCGTACCTGCGCACCTGGTAAGCGTGTAACCGCTAAAAAATCATGTCCCAGGTGCGGTATACCTATTACCATTAATAATTTGAAGAGGCATATAACATTATGCAAAGTTGTCGTCGGAGCACCTGTTCCCCAACCATCGACCAGTTCGACCAAGAGGAAAGCGGAAGCCGACTCGCCACCATCCGCCAAACGCGTCAAGCCTGTGGCGAAAGCAAACCAGACTGCTTTCGAGCGGTTGTTAGAGGACTTTGTCCTCACTTCGGAGGGCTCATGCGATGTGCGTAGTTTTTGGAGAACGTGCAAGCCAAAATCATTTCCATCCTCGGCGATGCACTGGCTACGTACTCCACCAAATTCTACGCATCGCTACGTTGCCAGTACAAGAAGCCGTCCGATGAAATTTACAGCTTCTGCCACAACACCAAGGCGAAGACGCTGCATCTGGCGGATGTCGACAACCTCGAGGTCATCTACATCCAGTTTACCGATGAGCTGGTGGCAAAACAAGAAGAAAATCAAGCTAAAGGCTCAGGGGGTTCGCTGTGTGGCGAGCCTCACGAACTGTGCGTCAAACTTTGTAAGTTCGTGCCTCTCTCCGCCTCCAGCTACGTCCCCTTACCACCTACTATTGCGGCAAAGAAGGCCGTCCTGAACATCCAAAATGAAGATAACAAGTGCTTCGTATGGTGTGTTCTGGCAGCGTTGCACCCAGTTGAGCCAAAAAACAATCCACACCGAGTTAACAACTACCGACCCTACGAGGCAGAGCTGGAAGTTGCGATGGCTGGGATCGACTATCCCGTAGAGGTCTCGGACATTCGAAAGTTTGAGGCTCGTACGCGGTTGGCTATCAACGTTTACGGTCTCACTGACGAAAATGCGGTGTACCCCATCCGGGTGAGCGACGTAAAGGATGATGGTGCGCAGGAAATTCACCTTCTGCTCATCAAGGACGAGACCCATCACCACTACACCCTTATCCGTTCCCTCTCTAGACTTGTTTCGAGCCAACGGAGCAGTGATAGTCACCACGTCGAGGTGTGTCGCAGGTGCTTGTCTACTTTTGACAATCAAAAACAGCAGGATTATCAGCGCATCAGAGGTCCCAACATCGCTGCAGAGAAGCTCGCTCGCCACAAGATCTACTGCAATGCCAACGAGCCGGGTGTGGCAGTCTTGCCCAAACCTGGCACCGTGGAGCGTTTCCACATGCACGGTGCCATGGTGGAGCACCCCGCTATCATCATCGCGGATTTCGAAGCCTTCCTCAAACCCCTGTCCACTTGCGATCCCGACCCTGAAGTTTCTTCCACCACCCCTTACCAACTCCACGAGGCTTCGAGTTATGCATACGTTGTGGTGCGACGAGACCAGCACATCGCCCCCGAGCCCTACGTGTACCGTGGTCCCGACGCAGCCAAACACTTCCTCGAGAGGATGGTTGTCGAGGCCAGCGAGATAGGGAAGGTACTGTTGGCCCCCAAGTCTATGCTCCCACTGTCCCCCGACGATCAACGTAGACACGACGAGGCTATTGCTTGCCCTGTCTGCGTCAAGGAGTACACCGCCAACAACCGTAAAGTCCAACACCACGATCACTTTACCGGTAGGTATGTTGGTCCATGGTGCAACGGATGCAACCTCATGGCCCGGGACCCGGGCTTCATCCCTGTGTTTTTTCATAATGGCTCGGGATACGACTTCCACCATCTGGTGCCTCACTTTGGGTACGACGGCATGCGAATCAACGTCCTGGCGCAGAACGAGGAGCATTACATTAGCTTGAGCAAGTGGGTGCGAATCTCAGGATCACACTCTACCGTCGAGCTTCGCTTCCTCGACTCTCTGAGGTTCCTCCCGGCCAGCCTCGATGCTCTCGCAGGGAAGCTTAGCGACGAGCAAATGCTCATCACCTCCGCGAACTTTCCGAACTTGGACGCAGGTCTCTTCAGGCGTAAGGGTGTCTACCCCTACGAATACATCACAGACCCTTCCAAGTTCGCAGAGACGTCGCTACCTCCTCGAGCAAACTTCTATAGCAAGCTGCGAGGCTCGAACATCACCGACGAGGAATATCACCACGCCCAGTCCATGTGGCGCGAGCTGGGCTGTCGAACTCTCGGGGACTACCACGACGCCTACCTCAGACTTGATGTGACGCTCCTCGCCGACGTGTTCCAGACGTTCCGTGCAACTGCGAAGACCATCTACAAGCTGGACCCTGCATACTTCTACAGTCTTCCTGGACTGGCATGGTCGGCCATGTTTCTGGTGACGAAGATCGAGCTGGAGCTTCTTTCGGACGTGAACATGATGCTGTTTGTAGAACGTGCCGTGCGGGGTGGAATGGTCCAGGTGTCGCAGCGACACTCGCTCGCCAACAATCACCACATGTCCACCGGTTTCGACCCCTCACAACCGTCCAGCTACATCATGTACACGGACGTCAATAACCTCTACGGACACTCCATGATGCAGCCACTCCCCTTTAAAAACTTCGAGTGGGCTGACCCTTCCAACTTCGACATCGAAAACTTCGACGATTCGGAACATGGGTTCTTCGCCGAGGTGGACCTTGAGTTCTCCGAGAAGCTGCAGGATTTGTTCTGTGATCTTCCCCCTGCACCCGAGTTCAAGTGTCCACCCGATTCCAACCAGAAGAAGCTCGTCATGGATTTCGAGCCCAAAGAGCGTTATGTCCTGCACTACCAGAATCTCCGGTGGTTGATGAAGCGAGGGGTCGCGGTCCACGCAGTTCACCACATCCTCAAGTTCGAGCATTCTCCATTGTTGAAACCATACATCGAGCTCAACACCGAACATCGCACAGTCGCCACTTCTGATTTCGATCGCGATTTCTTCAAGTTAATGAATAATGCGGTGTTTGGCAAAACTATGGTGAATGTACGGAATCGCATGGACATAAAATTGGTAACGAGGGAAGCACAATGTCGCAGGCTCGTAGCAAACCCATTATTTAAATCGAGGACCATTTATAACGAGCAGCTTGCTCTGGTGCATATGAGGAAGAGTGAGGTAAAACTCGACAAGCCAATTTATGTTGGTGCCTCAGTATTAGACCTGAGCAAGCTGCACATGTTCGAGACGTACTACGACATATTACGTCCACATTATAGCCACAACATCTCGCTTCTCTACACGGACACGGACAGCTTGGTGTACCACGTCCACTCAGCCGATGCATACAGGGATATAGTCACGGCACCAGCTTTGGTTAACCTCTTCGACACCTCGGGCTATCCCCAGCCGAACCAGTACGGCATCCTGCCCCGAAACAAAAAAGTGCCTGGCAAACTCAAAGACGAGAAGGACGGTGATGTAATTCTCGAGTTTGCGGGTCTTCGCGCCAAGGCCTGTGCCATCAAAGCCGAGGGCAGCGTTACCAAGAAGGCCAAGGGTGTCGGCAGACAGGTGGTTCGGGAGCATCTCGCATTCGAGGACTTTGTCGATTGCCTCAAGACCAGGTCGTCGGTTCTAAGAGAAGAACAGCGCATCCAGAGCGTCGACCATGTGTTGACCACAAACAAAGTTAGAAAAATTGCGCTGGATCCCAACGACGACAAGAGGTGCGTCCTCGAGTGTGGTATTCACACATTGCCGTGGGGGCACTATCGCTTAGCAGAAGGCAAAACCTGCAACATATGCCCATCTTCAACAGAAGATTCATAAAAACAAAACAAAACAAAAAAAAATATTGACTGTCATTACAAAAAAAACTTTGACTGTATTCTTAAATAACCAGCATGCCTATGAATTTGTTCGGTTTCAAAAAACAGATCATTATGGAAACCATACCAGATCATGAAGTCTTACCTTCCGTGTTACCTAAACTCAACGGTCTGTTGATCATTCACCTCAACAGCATTTGGACGAAACTGAATGACGATGTGGGCAAGATGTTTTATGTTTTTAATAACAATTTACATTTCTACGAAATTCCAATCGACGGGAAACTTCAAATCACCGTGAATCCGGAAAACGCAGGCGAAATCAAAATTTCTACCGGCAAGAACATTTTTCGAATCAAGCACGACAAGATGCTTTCTAACATTACGTACGATGTGTCTGCAGGAGATTATCTTTACATGGAACTCCTCGGAGATTACGACAAACTTATTCCTCTCTTCGTAGAATTACGAATCGTCTATCCTATTATAAATAACCGTTAACCAAAAATGCCTAACGACATTTTCGGCAACACCAAGCGTGTGGACCACGCAGAAGAGATTCTCATGTTGGACATTCGAGTTAAGAAGTTGAGGACCGATTTGATCGCTTTGCAGGAAACCTTAAACAAAAGTTTAGAGTCGGAAATCGCTACGCTCCAAACGCAATGTCTCGACCCCATTCTGAAAATCGATTCCGAACTGAAAACGCTGATAAAAAATTATGTCGACGTACCTTCTTACGACAACGTTCAAAATATACAGTTGAGCGTGGATTCGCTTCAAAATGATTTGGCCAAATTACAGCAATTTCAATCGAAAAATGAAGATTTGGAAAAATTGAAACTCGAAATCGAAGAACGAACTTCCGCAATAGAAAAGAATTTCTCTGAACTTCAAACTGTGGTGAGCGATATAGACGCAGAACGCTTGCATGTCGTCGTTTCCAAATTACAAGAAGAATTCACCAGCACGTTGGAAGAAATTAAATCCAAGTTGCAGACTTTGGAAGATACAATGACGAACCTACCATCGTCGGACGAACTGCAGGTCATCGGTAAAAGCGTCGCGAACATAAAAATTCAATTGGAGGCCTATCAAGATTTCGAACACATTCAAACCACCATCGCCACGCTTCAGGCGTCCTTGGAATTGATCAACGAAGAAATTAAAAATATTCACGCTGAAGCGAGAGCGTTGACGAGCATTCAAGACACGTTGAGCACGGTTCAGCAGAAGATCGAATATTTAGAAAATTTGAACGTCGAATCCAATCTTGCTCATTTTCATCACGTACTCGACAACATACAGGGTGACTTGGAATCGTTACGGACGAGCGTGCCTTCGAGCGAAGATTTGGAAAAATTGAAAACGGCGGTGACGGCACTATCCGATTCGAGCGACATCAAAAGTTCATTGAGCGATCTCGAGAGTAAAGTGGCCAATCTCCCCACCTCCAAAGAATTGCACGTTTTGAAAAGAAACATATCTCGAATGCTGAAACGACTAGAAACGGAAACGGCGAACGTGGAAGAGATTCGAGACGAAATTACTTCGCTGGTGTCGACGCTGCCCACTTCGCAGAGCGTCGCCGACCTTCACACGCAGTTTACAGAGATGCGAAAGTTCGTGAACTATCTTACCGAGAAGAGCTCGAAATTGAATCAAGTCGAGAACCTTCAGAACATCGTCGTCAACATCAGAGATCAAGTTGGAGTGCTGGAATCCACGCAGGAATCGACGCTGGCCTCTTTCGGTGCCAAGTTGCAAGAACTCAACGAAAACTACAAGCAGTTGAACGTGGAAGTGAAAATCAAACCGTCGTTTTCTACCGTAACGGATACCATAGTCGAGCATTTGCTCCCCATCGAAAATAAACTCGGACAAGTTCACAGTAATCTGCTCGGCGTCGACACTAAATTCGCTAAACTGCATTTTCTGCAAGCCATCGAAATCAACAGCGTACCCAATCAACAGAGAATCTCCACGTTCGTCGAAGGTAACAAACTGTACATGTTGCATCCTTATCATCCGTACTACAAGTTTCTCCTCGATGGCACGATTCAGATAAACGAATTTTCGTACTGGTCTCACGGTAGAAAAGCTAGCGTTCCCACCATGACCTTAATATCGAATCGTGGTGTCCAGAAAGCAGGAAACATTCCTCTGGCACGTTGGAACGAAACGCGCAACATATATGAAATACACGAAGACGAAGATCTCACCGTTTTCGACGTGAGTGCCGGCGATAAGCTGATCATTCAAAACACGAGCGAAGTGCCACCCTCTTTGAATCCCATCACGCTTGTGCTTCTCTTGAAACGTAATCTCTAAAAAATGTCTAGGCAAGCCATCGTCGAAGAATTGCATAAACCTGCAAGTAGTGGGTTTTATGCTACGGACAGGACGAGAAAGTACGAACCCCCCTCTAGCAGCTTTACTACACTTAAAACTTGCTTAACATGAGCATATGAGTTTTTGCTCAAGTGTGGAGCTCTTATAATTCAAGATTTTTGTAAAAAATGCCCTCGGGAATTTTTCAGAAAGTACGAGCTCTTCAGATTGATTTGTGCATACTTACAAAAGTTGCATCAGCCAGATTTTTGTTTATAAACTTGTCAATTTTTGGCTACACCAGAAATTAAGCTTATAGTATGTTTTTCTGTCAAAATCCCAGGAATCTTGAATTGATATCTATTGGGTTCTGAGACCGAGTGGAGTGTGGTGCATTGCCTTGTAATCAGGAGGTTTTTGGGTTTGAGTCCTCATAAAATCTGATGGCAAAATGTTAATGTAAACAAGGGGCTTTGGGTTCGAGTCCTGAGAGATGTGGCATTCCATATGTAAGATTTTGCTCTGTTGATAGCTCCCAGATCTTAAATTTGGTAACAACAGAGCAAAATTATTCTCTATTAAGAATCACCAGAGTTTTGTTATCTGGGTAACAACAATACGGGGCAAAACTGCATAATCAATACAATAGAATGGAGGTCAAGTAAACATTGCATGTTTTTTCCAATCTTTTAATCAGTCCCATGTTTCAGCCAACAATAAATTATGCATGGCCGGGGGTTGTATGCCAAGAGATATAATCTACACTGCGTCTTTTCAGAGTTATTCATCATCAAAGAATAATTGCCTTCTTTCTATATGCCTGAATGATTATATCTCTTGATATTATTGTGCCTTTTCCGAGGGAAATTCCATGTCATTTGTCATGGAACTCAAAGAGAAATTCTTATCTACACTATGTACTCTTTCAGGGACCATCCATCATATTGAGGAAATTCTTGGATATTGTCATGCAAACTGAATTGCATTTAGGCTTGGTCTTGTTGTACACAAGTCTGTAACTTACAGAATAATTATTGCAATATTTCTGTATTTCAGCTTTTGGCAGTATTTTAGGTAGGTATCTGCTACGAGCAGAGATGGTATAAAATGGGTAGGTAAATATATTTTCTGACGGTAAAGTATTGTTTTATATCCAAAGGCTCTTTGTGTTTGAATCGTGTCTCTAGCTCGAGTTGCTGTTTTAAGTCCACTTTATGCACAGTAAGGCTAATCGGGACTGGCCCTACAGTTTTAAAGTGGGATCCGATCCACTTGTGCCTCCACCGGGTATTGAACCCGGGACTCCTTGATTACAAGGCAATGATGCTACCACTGTGCCATGGGGGAAGCCCTGAATCGTGCTTCTAGAACTGCTCTGTGACCCGCTCATTTCTTACATCATAAATATATGATTTCTCACCTATGAGAATGACGCTACAAATGGTGTCTTCAGGTAATGCCTCGTGGAATTCACAGATAATTTTAATGTTTGTTCTATCATTAACCACAACTTGTTTTCTTTTTGAAGTGTTAATTACGAACATGGGTCTCCGTGTCTTGAATTCATCTGGTGTGTAGTACATGTCAGTACTGCCAGTAGTGACACGCTTGAAGGAAGAAAAAGCTTCATATAATTTAAGAAAATCATTCTTGGACATGTCTAAATTATAATTTTCTCTAGGAAAGACTTCATTTCTGCCATTTTTAAGATATATATTTTTGATGTTGCAGTTATCAAATCTACTTGAATTTTTTTCCTGATTATTGTGTCTCCCAGTCTGAAACAGTACCACCACAAAATCAGGCATGTCAAATTGAATACTGGAGAATGAATTTGTTGCATCAAATTCATAATAGGTACCAGTGGCAGGCTTCTGTACAGCTTGATATGTGTAAAATTGCAGAGGAATCTGGGGATTTTTTAGGATATCTGCTTTGTATTTAAGAGCATAACTGGCCTCATATTCAACAACAGGGATTCTTAGCTCCATAGTCTGAATAATGCATTTGCCTTCATCAGGTAAGGTATTGGGCAGAGCTTCTCATGTAGGGTTTAATGTACTGTACCTTATCAAAGCATTATTATCATTGGCAGCTCTTCTAAATGTAATTCTTAACCCACCCTTCCACATAATATCTTTGTAATCCGAGAAGAATCCTGGCAACAGGCGCATTGGGAACAGCACTGTATGATTTTTAGATAATATCTTATCACCAGCCTCAAACCCACCGATTTTGTAGTAAGAAGCTTCGGTTTTGGATAATTTTAGTGTGGCCAAAGCTGTGGAGGTAATGCCGGGATAATCTATTCTGTTTATAACAACACCATGCTTTCTGATCTCAATTTCAGAGAACAGATGCGGCACAAAATTATCTACAAGTCTTATATTTGAATTTGCAGGGTAATCTGTACCATCGAGCTTTACAACATCAAATTTGATGTATAGATCTGCTCTGTGGGGGTGTATAAAGCCGTCCCCTACATCAAGATCAACCTCAACCTCCGTGTTGGGTTGATTTAAATTTGCAAATGTCCTCCTGTTTGGGGGGAATGATTGTAGCTCATAACTCTCAATATTTTCCATTGTATGTATTTTTATTTAAATGTTAATCTCTATGATAGCAGTTGTTGTGGCTCCAGCAAAATCAACTAATTCTTCTTTTTCATTAGTGACCATCAACTCAATGTAATCTATTCTATTATGGCACACAGGAAAATATAATGTTGGGGATGGATTGTAGATGATTGGCTCCATAAATTCAGAGTTAGGTTTGAATGTTGCAATGATGCCGGTTTGTTTGTGAGTGCCTATGCCATTTGATTTTGTGATCATACCCTCGGCCACATTACAGTGAATATTCAGAGTCTCTATGGCTAAGAATTTGGGTATATTCATAGCAGTGTGTTTGATGCCGGCTTCAAGTTTTGTGTTGTTCTCAAAGCCTAACAGCTCTCCTATAGTATCCAGATCCACTGTTTCTGTGGCAGATACAATCTCTACTCTGTGAGTGACAGAATTTTGACTTAACACTACACCTCTGGGTAATTGAGCATTTAGAGTGGACAGATTATACTGCCCTGGAGTGATGACAATTTTTTGATCCCCTACTGCAATTTTGTTGTTGTGGTGTGTAATATTAGGTATTAAGTACATGCCGTAAAATGCTCTGAGAGCTATTGTTTTGGGATACACTATGTCATCATGCAATTTGAGTTTCAATATTGAATTTTGGCTGGTGAGATGGAATACCCCCATGATGTTTCAGATACCACAAGGCCTTTTGAAAATTTTCAATTGATGGTTTATTTATTTGAGACATATATCTAAGAACAGATAAGCACAAATGTCCGCAATTAACATCTTTGAAATTTTGAACACGGGCATTATTGTAATAAAGATTAGCTGATTTTAGATATTTTACTAAATTTTCAGGTGGAACACCTCCAAATGAATCAAACACAAATGCCTCATTGTTTAAATATTTAAGATAACAGATCCAGTGAGTGCCCTGATTTTTGTACTCATCCAAATTAACAATGCCACACTCTTTGTTGAGTGCTTGTTCTGGTAAAGAATCAGACATGTACACACCCCTAAAATGTTTGATGCCCAGTGGCTTGATTAAAGCTTCAATATCTTGGTTTGTAAGCGGCTCTTGTTTTTTTTAAACTTATTCATGACTCTCTTAACACCTTTGCCTTTTTTCTCCATGGCCAGGTTATGGCGCCTCTGCTCATCTAATTCTGCACTATTTTTCTTGGCATCTATTACTGTTTTTGCTATGGCAGCTGATCCCCCAGCCAAGCTCCCCACAGCCCCGAGAGCAGCTAAGATGGCAGGGATGGTAAATATGAATCCCCCCACATGTGATTTTTTCCTGGATTGCTGTAATTTTTTTAATTGGGGGGTACTAAGCAACAATTTCATACCATGTCCCTTTGCAAGACAAGAGCTTTTTTTCTTCCGCTGCTTTTTGGTCAAAAGACTATCAATAGTTTTAAGAGATTTGAGACCTGCATAAGGTATTTGATACATAACACCCTTGGCCTTCATCGTAGGTTTATTATATACATATTCACAACCCCCACCCCAGTTTTTGTTTGGTGCTCATAGCTATGGTGGTTCCCAATGCTGATATTCTCTCACTTAAAGAAGCATCTTTGCTTACAAATCTACCAAATGCAGCCTCTTCTAATTTCTTGTCTGCAACATGTCTCTTGTCAAGATCAGTATGTGTGTTGTATGCTATGTCATGGTCTCTACAAGCAGCATCTAGGGGATTTACACCAGGATCCCCTCTGTTTAATCTATGGTCCAATTTTGTGCCTGGACCACAATACTGATAGCCTGGAATGTGTAGTTCAAATGGCAGCTTGTTTATAATGTCATTAACCAACCCCCGGCCCTCAGAAATATTCCAAAATTTAGGTGGTAGAGTATTAATAATTTTTATGAGATATCCAATCCCCTTAGGGTCATTCACTATAAAATTAGACAATTTTGTGCTTATCATGTCCATAATTCCAACCTTTTCATTGTAAAAATTGTGGTTGCCAGCATTTTCCTCCCCAGCTATCACCAGCAACCTATCCACAAGTTTCCTGACATCATCAACCCACACAAATTCTTTAGGCAGGGTGTTGTATTGTTTGATCCCACTGCCTGTCTTGATTTGTGACCATATGGGCTTGATTAAATTATTGTATTTTGCCCCACTGCTCGACTTGACTCTTTTTTGTGTGGGATCATTGTTCTGGTATAGAGCATCTGATTTTATTAATATTTCTTTGTAATCCTCATAATCTTGATCTGTATAGCTGCCAGGCCTTTTCCTAGTCATCAGTTCCCACAATCCAGGTGTGCCGGTGTACTTAACAAAAGCACCCTTTTCTCCGAGACGAGATTCTGAATATACAATTATATCATCTCCCATAAATGTTACTCTGAAATTGCCAATTCTATGTATGATGCTCCCGTCAAGCTCTGTGTCGGCATATAAGCCAAACACCTCATCTTTGTTGTCTTTAGGTGTGGTTAAATATTTTTGAGCAAGAAGACCCAATTCAATAGGATCCTGAGTAGCTTCAATTCTTCTAGGAGCAGCAGGACTAGGTGTATGAATACTGGAAAGTGGGGTGAATGGATAATCTAATATGTTCCTAGCAGCTACAGGTACAAGCTCTGTGATCAAATCTTGATTTTGCTCTGTAACAGTTTTGATATTCTTACCTAAATTATTAATAGCATCAATTACAGGCTGTTCTGTTTGTTTGTGTTTTTCATAGATTCCTCGGTTCTCTGATTTCCATCCCTTAAATCTTTTTACAAGATAATCTCTTAACTTAAGATCATCAATGACTGGTCGTTTCATGGTTATTTATATATGTTTCAACGTCTAGAAAATTGTTGATTTTATTTCTGTATTTGCCACTATTGGGTGTTCTTGTCATATCAATTGTGACAAAGCCATAACTGTCCTGGTTCCAGCACTTACTGCAAAACTTAGAAAAATCATTGTAGCTCAAGTCCCCACCTACATATTCATCATGTATGTGTTTGAGGTTGGTATGATCTTGATGAAACACACATATAAAATTGCTGTTGTCTCGGATCAGTTGCTTCGGTATTTTAGAAAAAGTCTGTGCCAGGTAGAAGCAATCAATGTTTTTGTGTCGGCCCTGTGTAAAGAAATTTCTAACCTTGTTTTGATTATCCAGTATAACGTCATCAAACACAACAACAGAGTTATCGAGACATTCCTGAAGTAGCTTAACATCTGGTTCAAAAGTGGCTATATCCAGTCCATCATATAGCTTCATCAGCTGCTGATATTTTAATTGTTCCAAGCTCTTAGAGAAGACATACAAGTGCCTGTTTTTCCAGTCTAACCAGTTGGGTGCCAATAAAAAATTATCAATCATTAGTGTAGTTTTACCACAAGCTGATGGCCCAACAATAAGACATCTAATATTATCAGGCAGCAACTTGCCATTTCTCTTAATCTGCTGTTCAGGTTCTGGCAGCCTCTTTATAACATCCCAGGTGCTCATATTATCACTTTGTCTGCATCGATCCAGCTGTGTTCTGGAAGTCCTAGCCATTTGACAAATAACTTGTTGCCTTTTCTGCGGATGATTTTTTCTATGAGATAAGTGTCAGGCTGTTTAGTTTTGTTGAGTTCTTCTTCATAGAACCGGCCTTTGAGAATTTCTCCTCGGTGGTCTTTTATTATATATGTGTTAAGGGTCCCAGGTTTAATTTGAACCACTGTAAATAATTCAGTGCTCCAGTTTCTTGTAAAACCTCTTTTGAATAAGTGCTTATATTTGCTGATTCTTACTTGATCACCCACCTTGTATTTGGCCTTTCTTGTTGTTGGCTGGTATCTAGGATAATAAACAGTCCTGATCAATTTTTGCTCATCAGATGAAGTTACTTCAGAGGGTTTCATGTTGATCGTGGAATGGACCGAGTTGTTATATTTATGTAGAAGTTCTGGAAGAATATTAATCCATTTATAATTACCTTGCAGTGTGAATTGTTTATACATAAGATTTTTTAAGGTTCTGTTGAATCTCTCTACAATTGAGGCTTTGAGATCACTGTAACTCGAATAATGTTTTATTGCCTGGCTTTTAATAAATTGTTGGAACACTGAATTATAAAATTCTTTGCCATTATCTGTTTGCAAATAGCGCGGGGATCTTCCACTCTGATTGATGATTGTCCTGAGGGCTTCTGTAACACATTTTCCAGTCTTGGATTTGAGTGGCACAGCCCAGGCAAATTTTGAAAATGTGTCTATTGCAGTGAGTAGATACTTGTAGCCCTTGTTGATTTTGTCTAAGTTTTTCAACTGTCCACTTGACAACTCAATCAAGTCGCTCTGCCATAAATCATCTATGCCCTTTGTGACTACTGGGAGTCTCTTAAAATTATGTCTGGCTTGTCTGTGTAGTTCATCAACAATAATTTGTCTAGACATAATATGAAAACAAGAATATTGCAACTATGGGGTGTTCAGCAGCTGATACTACAGGATTTTCTAAATATAATTTGTCCCCTATTTGTATTTTAAATTCCAGAGAGCCATCATCTTCAGGATAGGCTGTTTCTAATGTATTGGGGTCTGTAAAATCCTCTAACTCTACACTGGTGATTTTTGGTTTGTTGTCAGCATTTGTTATTGATAAGGTGGGGTAGTGGTGTGCCTGTGGCTGATGCCAATATTTGATCTTGATTGGTCTCAATGTGCCCCCAACAAAAAACTGGTAATAAAATTGTGCAGGGGACAGCATATATATTTTGCCACCTGGTGTAAATGGTGAATCATATTCTTTGTTGGGGATGCTGTACAATTCAAGAATTACTGTATGTTTTGGATTCTCGATTATGCCTGTTATTTCCTTTTCTGCTGTAAGCAATCTGCTTGTTACAGATTCAAGATGCTCATTGATGGTCCTAACAACATCATCATAGCCTGGCTTAATTTTTATGTCCACAATAAGTTTCTTGTATTGTTGCACAATCTCTTGAAGCTGGGTGGCAAAAACAGACAGAGCATTTGCTTGATTGGATTCCATGGTCCCTAGCTGTTGCTTGATATTAGCTACAATTTGTTGCAAATTTTCAACAACTGCCAATTTTGAATTTTGAGCAGTAAGATCATGGACCTGTCTTCTGATATCCTCAAACAGGGCATGCAGTTCATTAATATGTTGATTGGTTGGTAGAGTGGCTACTGTCTGAGTGAGTTGTTTGATCTCTGCTTGGATATTCTTGATATCTTCTGATTTCAATATCCTATTCACTGCCCTCTTAATATTTTTAAGTTCCTGTGATGTGGGAAGATTTGATACTGTATTTTGCAAAGATTCAAGTGCCAATTTTACATTGTTTAATTCAGAAGCATCAGCCACATTTTGCATAGCATTTTGGAGCAGGGCTATATCTGCCTGAGTGGGTGTTGATTGTTGTAAAATTTCAAGCTTTGTTTGGATATCATCGATCAAGTGATGAAAATGAGATAGTTCAGATTCAGTGTTGAGGTTTTCAAGCTTTGTGATCTGTTGCTGGACACTAACAAGGGTATCTACAATCCCAGGCAGGTGAGTTTCTTGTACATTTGCCAAATCACTTTGCACTGCTGCTATTGTACCCTCAAGATGGGTTATGGTACTTTGAATTTTTCCAAAATCTTCATATGTTTCAAGTTGCAGCTTAATATTTGCTACACTCCGAGTTATTGCATTCAAAGCATCAGAAGATTGCAAATTGTTCATAAAATTTTCAAGTGTCTCAATTTTTTCTTTAACCTCGGCTATGGCATTGTGCAGAGGATCCAGATTAGGTATCTGGAGTGATTGAATCTGTTCCTTTAGAGTGGAAATCACTAGATCAAAATCTTCTTGTGATTTTATGCTTTTGACAATTGTTTGGAGTTGTGCCTGGACATTATTTATCTGCTCTTCCAATTGTTGTTTCAATTGCTCAGAGTTGTTAGCCTGGGTCTTAAATTTGGCTTGAAGAGCTGCTACAGCTTCTTCCAAACTTTGAAAATTATCCAATGTGGCCAAATCAGTATATTTCTGAAGCAGCACTTTGAGTTCAGAATCAATTTTAAGAAGAGGGTCCATGCATTGTGATTGCAAATTTGTAATTTCTAATTGAAGACTGGCATTGAGTGTGGTTTGTAAAGCTTGTAAATCACTTCTTAATTTCTTGACTCTGACATCAAGCATCAGAATCTCATCACTGTGATCTTCATGCCTTGTATGGCCAAATATATCATTAGGCATTTTCTTTTAATGGTTATTTATTATAGAGTATCTGATTCTTAATTCTATAAAAAAGGGTATAAGCTTGTCATAGGATCCAGGGACCTCAATATATAAGCAGTCACCAGCAGAAACAGTATATACAGTGCCAGAAATCATGTTTGAGTGCTTAATTCTATAAATATTTCTCCCTACTGAAATCTTGACATCACCCTCAGGGGTTGTAATAAATTGCAATTGCCCACCTACAGGTAATTGGTAATGATTTAAATTATTGTTAAATATGTACAATGTCTTGCCTGTTTCTTCATTATTATCTGTAAGTATGCTGTTCAGATGAATAATTAACAAGCCACTCAGTTTAGACAGCATATCAGGAGAGGGTTGTGGTGTGGGCAGGTCCATAATAGCTTGTTTCTTGAACCCAAATAAGTTCATAGGCATGTTTATTTATTTCAAATCATGCTCTGTAATTGGGCATTGATTATCACTTCTCAGGTCACAATGCCCCCAAGGTAAAGTATGTATGTTACATGACAAAATGCATCTCTTGTCATCATGTGGGTCCAGGGCCACTTTTGTTACAATATTGCTAGTCAGCAAGTGATTCTCACTCTGAATTCTATTTTCTGATGTTCTGATTGAACTCTGTGATTTGATGCAATTTTTATAATCTTCAAATTGGAGATCTTTTTCAACAGTTACTCTGCCAATGCCCTTGGCCTTTTTGACAACAGCACTACATGTTTTAAAACTGTACATCTTGGCACTTAACCCAGCAAATTCCACAATAACATCACCAAGTGTCTCATCTTTTAACTTGCCAGGCACCTTTTTGTTGTGGTGGTGTTGAATTCTTGTATGTTCACTAGTATCAAAGTATTGAAACAATTCAGGCTGTGACATATCTTGATAAACATCTTCTGTTTGAATATCAAGAATAAAACTATCCGTGTCCATGTACAATAATTTTACACGATCACCATAAAAAGGTTTCAGCACATCATAATACAATATTAACATATGTAATTTGGACAATTCCAATATCACAGCCCCTACATAAATAGGTTTATCAAACTTGATCTTTGTTTTCATCATGTTGAAAAGTGCCATGTGCTCATCATAAATTCTTCTATAATTGAAGTTGGGCTTTGCAACCAATTTTTTGCTCCGGCTGGGGTCAGTAATTATTTTAACATCGGTATGTTTTCTGACATTTTCAATTGTTTTGCCATACACTGAATTCACCATCAATTTAAACAAGCCCTTATCAAATTGGCTTTTTGCAGATGTTCGAAGCTCTGTGTTTGTGTCAATATATGGTTTCAACCATCTTGAGTGTCTGAACCTCAAAACTTTTCCAATTTTGGTTACTTGAACACCATGATGCATAAGAAACTGGAGGTTTTTGTAATATATGACATAATCCTGTTTCGGCTCTAGAGTCATCATCAATTTCTTCTGTTTAGAGCTAGGTGAACACTGAACCTCGGGAATTGGGGGCAGATCAGAAAATTTGTTGTGCAAATGATCTGGAAATATCAGATCAACCTCTAAGAAGAGTCCATATTCACTGTCATCAAAATCCTGAAGATCTTCAATATTGAAATCTTCAACCCACTCAAGCTCTGCATATGGCAGTTTATCCATCATGGCATGACCATTGAGGTTGTTTGCATCCACATAAAGTATATAATTTGATGGCCGTGCTGGATCATAATCAGGCATATGCTTGTTATTTGCTCTGGCATATCTCTGGGAACATTGCACCATTACTCCTCTTATACATTGCTCCATAAACAGATACATATCTTGATCGTGGATCAGATCCAATGGCTTTTTGGTGTTCAAAAACGTTGCGGACCATGCTAGGCCCGGAGCACTGTAAAAATACACTGGGTCCAGTCCATAATTTTTCATGGAAGATTTTCTGAATGCTTGCAATATATCAGCTGAGAGAGTCACGTCAAGTTTCAAATATGCCATGTGATAATCACCAAATGTCTTGCATTTTAAATCTTTCCACACCAATTTGGCATGGTGATAATCTTCATCACTGATTCCAGATCCTCTGATTTTGCTGTAAAATGCTTCTTGTGGTGGCAGGGAACACTCATCAAATTTAGAAAAATCTGTGACATAGTCATATGGATATACACCCTTCCGCCTAATTAATTTCAGGTCCTGATTTGGAAACGAGGCACGTGTGATTTTCAAGTCATCATCAGATAATTGAGAGGCCAGTGTAGCCAGGCTAGCAGATAAAAATCTGTAAGAATCAAGAAATCTTAATTGAATAGAAACACCATCAACTTTAATTATCTTGCTAATAGATATATATTTTTCATCATTTTCAGCTAAAATGTTTAAATTCTGCTTGTCAAACCCCTCGTACCTGATCAAATGATGGAAATCATAATTGGATGCTCCATGACAAAATATGGGGATAAATCTTGGTCTCTTGATCTGAATATTACAGCTATTACACAGGGCCATTAAGAATTTACCATCTGTATGAGAATGGTGATGAACCTTGATATTTGTATCTGAAAATTCACAATCACATACCGGGCATTTTTCTGCATTGTTGAAATCCTCAATCTGTTCCTCTGTTAAAGGCAACATGGGTTTTGATTTTAATAAGTTGTTAGATGCTATGTCACGGCACTCATTTTTTATTCTATATGCAAATTCTTTGATGGCATCTTCTCCCATGTATGAATATTCTTTAATAACAACACCATCCTGTACAACCACACAACAAAAGCTGGAAGGTTCATGTTGCTGGTACGGTGTACTTGATGATTCTTCTGGATCTGGGCTACAGAATGCAATAGGTTTGAGGTTCGATTCGAAATCACAGACAATATATGCTGGGTGTTCCAACAAGGCTTCAAACTTTTTGAATTTGCAATTTTCACTTGGATTAGGCATCACCATATGAACAGGTTTATGGTTCCCACAGTATTTCAGATGCTCAATTAACTTGTTTTTGGCAATTTCTGCATTTTTTTCAGGAATCCTATTTACCATTTTTTTACCATCAAATACAGTTAAGCATCTTCTACACAACTTAAATATTCTATTAGATTTGTCTAGTTGTGTTCTCACCAAAGCTTCAAGATTATGTATCTGAGTATAATGATAAGTGCCATCTCCTTCAATTAAGAGCAGATCAATCGGAATAGCAGATTCATCATCAAGTGTACTGATTCTAAGAGGATCTATCGGGCAATTGCCAGTAGAACAAATAAATACATTAATAGATAATTGTTTGCCATTGATATGCTTGGCCTTTTTTTCAAATTTATCAATATTCTGAACTGACATTGGATATTCCAAACCCTCCATTACATCGTCAAAATCATGTTCATGCTGTTTGTAATAAGTTATTCTCTCAGGATGGCTTGAAACTGGATACAAAGCAGCTAATATACACCACAAAAAGCATTTCTGGTCGGCATTTTTTATATTGACCACAGCTCTTTTGTTTTTGATATTAGCAGGCAATGGCACATAAGTGGATCCTTGTAATGGGCTGAATTCAGAAATATTAACATATAACTTGTGTGATGAACCGCATAGGCTCCATCCGGACTCTTTTGCCGCAAATTCAGAGTGTTTAATGTTCAGTTGATTTATCAAGCTGCTTATTATTGTGTCTGAATTTGCATTTGAATATACAGGTACAGTTTCTGTTAAGTGGGGATGTGTAAATTTTGTGCCATTTGGTTTCTTATATTGTACAAACAATTTGAGGGACAGCTTATAAGAGCCATTTTGTGCATTTAGAATTGCCTGCAGATCAGAATTTACACTGTTCAAGAAATTCTCAATGCCACATCTTGGCTCTGATACAAAACGGTGATCTCTTAATTGTCCGTTAAAACTGCTACGGATAGGTTCATAGCGTGGCTGTTTTGCTGCTCTGGCATTAAGAGGTGCTTCGTGCCTTCTTTTCAGACCAGATGTGGATGGTTGCAGAGCAAGTATCTTTATGTTTATATGTGAAATATTCCATGCTATATTTTCTATTGCAATTGGGGCAAATTTTTGTGGGAGTTTTGTATTTGTCTGGATTACAAATTTTTTGATGCTTGGCCCAATTAGAGCTAGATATATTTTTATTGCACTGATTACAATGTTTTTGATTCGGCATTTTTGCTGTTGTTTATTATATACAATTTCCTGGGCTTCAATTCAAAACTTTATACTGAATAAAAAATATCAGTTGGGTTCAGCACTGTGATTTGTATGTATATATGTATATATGTATGTATACACTTAATATTTTTGGTTTTGGTATTTATATAAAATTTCCTGGGATTCAAATCTAATTTCTATAGATTAATATTAATAATCTTATGACAGGTTGTAAAGCCAATAGCCCACAAGTGGAAAATTATTCACACTGACCCGGTGCAAATGCTTGCACAAATATGCATATTTTGAATAGCAATAACCTTGTTATGTATAACTGGTTAGGACAAATATACGTTTGACTCTAAATATGAATGGATTACAACAAATATCAGATTTTATATTGTTCAATATGAATTTAAACCAGTAAGTATGAGAAGCACTGTATCAACACGTCTGTTCCCCTCAGTCAGTATTGTGAGACTGGCTGATGCAATATTCGGGAATTTCTGTAAATACTAGCGCTGAGGAAAAAAATCAATACTACCGTCTCGGGAATTGCGCACACTGACGCAGAGGGGAAACATGCAAACACGAAGCAATTCTAGAGGTAGGCTCTGCATATTGCATTGTTTTAATATTAGATAAGCAAATTGAATAGTATCCAATTAAATTTAAATTGGAAGTAAATATGTAAAAGTAGGTATGGATACAAGTTTATAGACAAACTGATGCAATTTTGTAAATCTGCTTGAGAGGGGGGTTTGATATTTTCCGAATTATAAAATTCTTGGGTTAGGCAGGTGCTACACTTAAACAAATAGACATGTTGAGCAACTTTTGTAAGTATGCACAAATCAATCTGAAGAGCTCGTACTTTCTGAAAAATTCCCGAGGGCATTTTTTACAAAAATCTTGAATTATAAGAGCTCCACACTTGAGCAAAAACTCATATGCTCATGTTAAGCAAGTTTTAAGTGTAGTAAAGCTGCTAGAGGGGGGTTCGTACTTTCTCGTCCTGTCCGTAGCATAAAACCCACTACTCCTGCACGCCGCAACTACGAACGTTTGGCTGTGGTAACCAAGGGCATCGACGACCTCTGGCAAAGCGACCTCGTGGAGATGAGTAGCGGCAATTTGAAAAACGTACATAAATTGAACAAGGGCAACAAGTACCTCCTCACCGTCATAGACACATTTTCGAAATTCGCATGGGCTCTACCTTTGAAGGCGAAAACGGGAACATGCGTCACGGAAGTATTCAAATTAATTTTTCGCGAAAGCGGCGGCAGACAACCACGGTTTTTGCAAACGGACAACGGTAAAGAATTTTACAACGCCGTATTCCAAAAGTTTATTCAAAAACACGAGATTCAACATTATTCGAGCTTCAGTCACATCAAAGCCAGCATCGTGGAAAGATTTAATCGAACCTTGAAAACACACATGTGGAAACGATTCACGCTTCGGGGAAATTACAAATGGGTCGACATCCTGCCGGAACTCGTCGACACCTATAATGATACGGTACACAGAACGATAGGCATGAAGCCAGCCGACGTTACCAAGTCCGACGAGCAGCGTTTAATTTCTACCGTTTACTGTCCAAAGTACACACCCACGACAAAAAAAGCTAAATACAAAATTGGAGACCAGGTGAGGATCAGCAAATTCAAACGCACCTTCGAGAAGGGATTCACAAAAAATTGGAGCACGGAACTTTTTACGGTGGTTCGAGTTCTACCCGGAAACCGACACACGTATATAATAAAAGATAGTAGCGGCGAGATTTTGAAAGGAAGATTTTACGAAGAGGAACTCTCTAAAACGAAACACCCCGACACGTACCTCATCGAGAAAGTATTGCGTAGGAAAGGTGACAAACTGTTTGTCAAATGGCTGGGACTTCCGGAAAAGAGTTGGATCGACGCGAACGAAGTGATCTTGTGAGTACGTGGAACGTGGTGAAGCGTCTACCGGATCCGGAAAGTCAAACGAAGAAAAAGAACGGCAAGTTGCTTCCCGACAGCATCCGCTGTCTGATCGTAGGTCCTTCGGGGTGTGGGAAAACGACACTGCTCGTGGACAATTTTCTCCTCGCACCGAATTGGTTAGATTGGAAGAACAGGCACCTGTACGTGTTCTCGAAAAGTTTGGAGCAATCCAAATACCAGCAACTGATGAAACTGTACGATGGTCTGGACATTGCAACGTTCGCCTCGGAAATAAAACCACTCGACGATTGTCGTGAAAATTCAGTCGTTGTGTTCGACGACGCCATCCTGGAAAATCAAAATGAAATTCGCAACTTTTTCACGCAAGGTCGTCACAAAGGAATGGATTGCTTCTACCTAGCTCAAACGTTTTCCAAAATTCCAAAACAGTTAGTACGCGACAACGCTAATTTCATATGTTTGTTTCGTCAAGATCACACCAACCTCAAGCACGCGTACGATGACTACGTAGGCGGAGACATGAACTACAATCAATTTTCGGAAGGCTGCTGCTCTACTTGCTGGAACGGTGACGATTTCGGATTCGCGACGATCGACATGACGAGGAAACCCAACGATGGAAAATACAGAAACAAAATCAACGACTTTCTAAACGTTGCAACGTTGTGAGAAACGACGTATATAAATAACGTCATGACGAAACGAAAAATCGAAGACGAAAATCTCAAGCTTCGCGATTACCTCGCGAAACGCTTCAAAGGTTGGAAATCCGAGAATCGCGGATTCTACGAAGAGAAGAAACGTCAGGATCAACCCGTGATCGATGCCATCAGCGGCCTAGGTAAAGAAATTAAAAGTGTCACGGAACAAAATAAAAATTTGATTAATGAACTCGTACCGCTCGCAGCTAAAAGTTACGCCGTACCCACGCCCATTTCGAGCATTCCTTCGACACCGTTCGAACTGAAGGATGCACCGGCACGACGTCGAGCCATTGGTAGCACGTCGTCTTCGTATAAAATCGAGTTGGGACCTTTGGCACGAGACTACCTGAGCACGGGGAAATTCGACAAGGATGAAGTGTTCGGATTGTATCCCAGCATGGAAACCAGCGAAGGCGGCGGTGTGGTGTGGAAGATTGGGAAATCGAAGGTGACCTTCGAAGGCAACGACATTAAAGTCAATTTAGGCGACAAGGATAGTTGGAACAGGTATCCGGGTACGGTGGGACTGTGGGAACTCGTCGCCAAAAAGCAGCCGAAAGATTACACCGACGAAGATTACCAAAGTTACAAGGAAATTCTGATCATGACGGATGCCTTGTACCAGAACAACGACGCCTCGCAGAATAGGGTGAAATCGAGCAGCGGCGAGAAGTACAGGAATCTCATCAAACCGATTTGGAACCAGGTCAAAACGGGCAGCGGCGTCAAACGCTACAACACGTTACCCAAAGAATTCGTTTGGGTGGACGACGTTAGGAAACTCGTGGACCGATTGTTGGTGATAGCCGGCGAAGAGAATGCAGGCAACCGTAATTTCTACAACGAGAAGGTTGGCATCGTGGACATGATCAGCACGAAACTTTCCAACTTCATCGTGAACGACGACAAGGGCATAGGTTACCTGATCAAAATCATCAACACGCTACCTCCGAAATTTTGGAACGTGGCCGAAGGAAAGGGACTCGTGAACGACATCATCAACAAGTTACCTTTCGAGATGCATCTACCTGGCTACCAGTACTGCGGACCGGGTACCAAACTCGAGAAAAGATTGGAGAGAGGAGACAAGGGTGTGAATCCGTTGGACGCAGCATGCAAAGATCACGACATCGCTTACAACACCACGCAGACGGATCTGGACGCACGTCACGAAGCAGACAAAAAATTGGAACATGTAGCTTTCGAAAGGTTCGTGAGCAGAGACGCATCGCTGGGTGAACGGGTCGCCGCACTGGGTACCACCATCGCCATGAACACGAAACAAAAATTGGGGTGGGGTATATAAATAACATAGAGTAAAAAATAATAATAATAACAACATGTCTCGTATAACTGATTTGCCACCCGAGCTACTATCTAAAATATTCAAAAAGGTAGTTAACGGAGATGTTAATAAACTTGTAATCATAGCAAGAACAACGCCGGAATTTCGCATCCCTTGTGAAATGGTTCTCAAGGACCATCTTCGGGAGATCAGCGGCCTGAGGTGCGGTGATCTCAACATTCTGCTTTCGGCTGCAGGGGAAAAATTGAACGATAGGTTGGACGAACTGGACGAGGCGAGGCAGGGAAGAAGATGGTACACAGTAGATTGGTACAAGTCTATGCAGGAGACGGAAGATATTATTACGCACATCATCGCGTTTTCCGAAGCACGGACTTTCTTCCTCTGTTAAAAAAATAATAATATATATACGTGTAAAAAAAAATATATATAAATAACACACATCGTGAAAAAAATAATCTTCGGTATATATAAATAACACACATCGTGAAAAAAACAATTAAATTTCTCTCTAAAACACTGAAATTTTTTTGATATGACGACTGAAAAAATAAGTGACCTCCAAGCATTAAAACAAATGCTAAATTTGTCAGTTGAGTATGTAAAAATTCAGGAATTGGAAGTCGACAAACCTTACACGATAACTTCCGGTTCAATCGTTTCTACCCAGTATGGTCCCAAGGTACGTCTGTTGCTCAACGCACAATACAGTCTATTTTTACCAGATCGATACGCTAACATGTTATCCGACGAGAAGCTATCTATTTTAATCGAGAACAAAACTCGAATCGTGTACAAGGGGACAAAGGAACTTCTTGGCAAGAAAACGAAGCACGTAATAGAATTTGTGTAACGACTGCGAGGCCTTGAAAATATATAAATAACATACCGTAAAAAACTACACAAGAAAAAATCTCAGAATATATATATAAATAACATACCGTGAAAATAACACATAGAGCATCAACATGAAGCCCAAGGGTGTCGTGTACCAGATACCATATTCGAATCTAAAAAATCTAGGTGCTCTCGATGGGTTACTCACCAAGAAACAACGCGAGAAGAAACGTTCTTGCTTGTCGAAAGGACAAGGAATGAAATTGCTGCTCAGCACACCTCAATTGAAAAGATTGCAGCGTTCGCGGAAACAGCAAAAAATCGGAGGTTTCATATTCAGCATCCCGGCCATCCTGGCAGCATTGGGGGCCGTTGGAAGTTTGGCCGGCGGAAGTGCCGCCATCGCGAAAACCGTCATCGACTCAAAGAAGAACAAGGCGGAATTGGAAGAACAGAAACGTCACAACCTGGCCATGGAGAAAAAAGGGAAGGGCGTGATGAAAAAGTTTAAAAAAAAGAAACAGAAGCACTCACCAACCGAGACATTGAATCTCTGATCGAACCGTTACAAATCAAACACTTCAGAGGAGTTTTCATGTCCGACTCGTTACCTTCAACCGTCAAAAGAAGAGAATGCGGCGTAGTCAACTTGGACGGTCAAGAAAATCCAGGCACGCATTGGATATGTTACCACAAAAACGATGATAAAGCATTCGTTTTCGATTCTTTCGGAGGTGTTCCACCTACAAATTTAGTCTATTATCTGAAAACGAACAAAACCTCCATATACTACAACGACGAACGCATTCAAAATTTCGGAGACGTGAACTGCGGTCATCTCTGCCTCTCCATGCTCGCGTTTCTCTCTAAAATAAATAACCCTACGATCGAGGATTTCCAGAAAGCATTGTGGAACCTCAAACAGCATCACTAGGATGGGCGTGTTCCATCTCACGAGCGAATCTTCGATCTTGAAACTCACGCTGCACGACGACATCGTCTATCCTAAATCCGTGGCTCTGCGTGCATTCTACAGCATGTACCTCATACCCAATGTTACGCATCACAACAACAAAATTAGCGTCGGAAGCGAACACATCGTCGTCACGCCAGGCCAATACAATCTTTCCACTTTGCAAGCTCAGTTACCCAAAGGTACATACCTTTCTCAAAATTCGGTCACGCACAGAGTGGAAATCCTATCCGCGACGGAGACCGTGGACCTGGGCACCATGGGAGAACTTTTAGGTTTCGAGAACGACACCAAACTCGAAGCTGGCATCAAGCACGTGGCAACCAACATTCCTAAATTCTTGGCCATAGAGACTCTGAACGTGCACTGTAACGTGGCCGAAGGTATGATCACGAAATCTTCGGACGGATTGTTAGGAAGTCACAAGCAGACGGGAATCATAGCCACTTTCAAACCAAGTTCCGAGTTCATGGAACCGATCATCTACACGCCCTCTTCGCCGATCTATTTTCCAGTATGTCGCAACCGCATAGACGACATAGAGTTGGTGGTGACGAACGAGAAAGGAGAGGTGGTGGATTTCGCAGGTGCCACTACGACGGCCATCGTGGAGATCAACGTATAATAAATAACCATACATGTAAAATGGAGCAAATCGAAAGTTACGAATTACAATCTTTCCCTCCCAACCGTCGCACGTTTGCCAATCTGAACGAAGCGAACAGGGAGATCGAATACGACGTGGACGTAGGCGACGGGTTCGTTCATCCTCACAGAGCGGACCTCTACCTTCAATTCGACGTGGTGAAGAAAGAAAGCAGAGACGCGTTTCCCGCAGCAGCAAACTTGATACTCGTGGACAACTTCGTGCCTCACCTGTTCTCGCAGGTGGAGGTGAGGAAACACAACACCGTCATCGACAGAATAGATTATCCAGGCATCACGTCGACGGCAGTGGGAACGTTGAAATTATCCAAAACGGACGCAGCGTACTACCAGGCCGGGGGATTCGAAGCCGGGACCAAAATATCGACGAGAAGTCACACGGTGCTCTTTCCCATGCGTCTGCTACCTGGTTTCTTCTCGGACTACAAGGAGATCATGTGGAAGGGAGGACTGAGGGTCACGTTTCGAAGAGCGGCCAACGACAACGACGCACTAATGCGATACGCTACTTTGGGTCCGGACGGCACCACGCCGATAGCCAACACTCTACCCGAAGCAGCCAAGTGCGTCATCCAAAGCATGGAATTGAGAATGCCGGTGGTGGAATACGAAACGAACTACGCCCTCAAGTACAAAGCGGAGATCTTGAAAAGTCCGCAGGTGCCGATTCACTTTCACGGTTACCAGTGCGTGCAGAAGATGGCGTCGGGAAGTCACATGGAATTCGACGTGACGACGCAGTTCAACAACATACAGTTCGACATGCCAGATTTCGTCGTAGTGCTCTTTCAGACCGGGAGGGACAAGAATCAGGAAAAAGATTCCAGCAAGTTCGACGACTGCAAGATCAAGAACGTTTATCTGAAGAATGGACGCAACGAAGTGTTCCCGCGCGAGAATTACAACCTCGACGTGACCAAAAACGATTACCTCAAACTTTACGAAGCGTTCTCGGCTTACAAACGCGTGACCGAGGGAAGCGTGGACATGTACTACACGCCCGGCGAGTTCAAAGCACGGAGACCCATGACCGTCATCAACACATCTAAGAGAAAGAAGGTTGTGGTCAACGATCGAACCAACATCAAGGTCGTCTGCGAGTTCCACGATGCCTTGCCCGAGGATACCCTATGCAGTGTCATCCTGATTGCAGAGAAGTCCTTCGCCTACGACGTGAAGAACGAGAGAGTCACAGAGCAGTTTTAACAAGTTTTTAACATCTTTTCTTGCACAATAAGAAATTTTCTGCACTAGCACAATCAGTTGCAATAGCACAATACGAATTTCACTAGTTCAGATCAGTTACAAATGTCAATTTCATTAGTTATCAGTTACAATATCTTTTTTGCACTATAGCACGAGACAATCAGAAAATTTGCACAAAAAAAATTTGTTGTTGTTTTTTACACGTGAAAATTAACAATAAAATTTCTTTCTTATCGTTTCAGATGCTGTCGAAACATCAAAAACATATACACACACACTAGAAAAAAAGCATGCAACTTTATTTGTAACACACACATACATTCTCCATCTTCATCAAGAAAATATTATAATAAACATAATTATTTTTATCTATATCTCACAATAAAACTCTATATCCAAAAATATCACAACATCAAATAACACTAGAGTCGTTAGTACACGTTGCATGCATTACGGAGGTCCTCTGTAGGGTTTCATGGAAGTTTGGGGGAAAAAAAAACACGTGAAACTCTACAGAGGTGCGGTAATCTATAACCGCAGCCATTAGAAAACTTTTACATTTTTGGTTGGGCACCACGCACCTTGGCGAGGTTATAGGGGCCAGGCATCCTAAAAACAACAATTATTATTTTGTTTGTTTGTTTGTGTTACAATGTTCCCCCGAGAGAGGTTTACAAAGATCACGATATACAAACATTGCCGAAGTTGGAAAATTACAATATGGCGCATTCGCTCATTACTGTTGCCAGCCATAAATCTCTCTCTCTCTCTTCATCTTACAGCAAAGTTGGCATCTCTATTTTTTTTAGTTGTAAATAAATTGCCAACACACTCTAGTTAATAATGCTACATATTATACGCGCACACGCACACACATACTATATTACCATCCACCCATCTCTCTCTCTTTTACGGCAGTACATATTTGTTGTCGGCTCTCCTTGTTTAGTGTGTGTAGGTTGGCAAAAATTGCTTTATGCGCTGTAAGGCAAGCCTCATGCAAAGTTGTCAGCTCCTTGCTTTAGGCTAGGTTAGACCAAAAAAACCTTGGTGATTTTTTTTTCGAGTGAGGAGTTGGCAACGCTGATCTCCACTTGAGGGCGGTCAACCGGGTTGATTGCACAAGCAAAGTTGCCAGCTTCTTGCTTTAGGTTAGGTTAGAGCAAAAAAACCTTGGTGATTTTTTTTCGAGTGAGGAGTTGGCAACGCTGATCTCCACTTGAGGGCGGTCAACCGGGTTGATTGCACAAGCAAAGTTGCCAGCTCCTTGCTTTAGGTTAGGTTAGAGCAAAAAAAGCTGTGGGTAAGCTGTCGGTTGTTTAACTCTTCCCTCTCTCTTTTTTTTCTTGTAAAAAGCTATGGCAAAAGTACCAGTGGGTTGGCAACCTTGCTTTATGCACTGTAAGGCAAGCCTCAAGCAAGGTTGCCAGCTCCTTGCTTTAGGTTACGTTAGACCAAGAAAAAAAACCTTGGTGATTTTTTCAAGTGAGAAGCTGGCAACACTGCGAGAAAAAGGTTGCCAGCTCCTTGTTTTAGGTTAGGTTACCCCAAAAACCTTGGTGATTTTTTCGAGTGAGGAGCTAGCAACACTGCGCCATCAAATAGAGCTCATGCCTTACGAGAGAAATCCATTAAGGCATGCTCCTCACTTCAGCTCCTCACAAGATGATGCAGAACCGGTGCACCTGCACTACTCACCCTCTTTGAATCCCATCACGCTTGTGCTTCTCTTGAAACGTAATCTCTAAAAAAATGTCTAGGCAAGCCATCGTCGAAGAATTGCATAAACCTGCACGCCGTAACAACGAACGTTTGGCTGTGGTAACCAAGGGCATCGACGACCTCTGGCAAAGTGACCTCGTGGAGATGAGTAGCGGCAATTTGAAAAACATGCATAAATTGAACAAGGGCAACAAGTACCTTCTCACCGTCATAGACACGTTTTCGAAATTCGCATGGGCTCTACCTTTGAAGGCGAAAACGGGAACGTGCGTCACGGAAGCATTCAAGACAATTTTTCGCGAAAGCGGCGGCAGACGACCACGGTTTCTGCAAACGGACAACGGTAAAGAATTTTACAACGCCGTATTCCAAAAGTTTATTCAAAAACACGAGATTCAACATTATTCGAGCTTCAGTCACATCAAAGCCAGCATCGTGGAAAGATTTAATCGAACCTTGAAAACACACATGTGGAAACGATTCACGCTTCGGGGAAATTACAAATGGGTCGACATCCTGCCGGAACTCGTCGACACCTATAATGATACGGTACACAGAACGATAGGCATGAAGCCAGCCGACGTTACCAAGTCCGACGAGCAGCGTTTAATTTCTACCGTTTACTGTCCAAAGTACACACCCACGACAAAAAAAGCTAAATACAAAATTGGAGACCAGGTGAGGATCAGCAAATTCAAACGCACCTTCGAGAAGGGATTCACAAAAAATTGGAGCACGGAACTTTTTACGGTGGTTCGAGTTCTACCCGGAAACCGACACACGTATATAATAAAAGATAGTAGCGGCGAGATTTTGAAAGGAAGATTTTACGAAGAGGAACTCTCTAAAACGAAACACCCCGACACGTACCTCATCGAGAAAGTATTGCGTAGGAAAGGTGACAAACTGTTTGTCAAATGGCTGGGACTTCCGGAAAAGAGTTGGATCGACGCGAACGAAGTGATCTTGTGAGTACGTGGAACGTGGTGAAGCGTCTACCGGATCCGGAAAGTCAAACGAAGAAAAAGAACGGCAAGTTGCTTCCCGACAGCATCCGCTGTCTGATCGTAGGTCCTTCGGGGTGTGGGAAAACGACACTGCTCGTGGACAATTTTCTCCTCGCACCGAATTGGTTAGATTGGAAGAACAGGCACCTGTACGTGTTCTCGAAAAGTTTGGAGCAATCCAAATACCAGCAACTGATGAAACTGTACGATGGTCTGGACATTGCAACGTTCGCCTCGGAAATAAAACCACTCGACGATTGTCGTGAAAATTCAGTCGTTGTGTTCGACGACGCCATCCTGGAAAATCAAAATGAAATTCGCAACTTTTTCACGCAAGGTCGTCACAAAAAAATGGATTGTTTTTACCTAGCTCAAACGTTTTCCAAAATTCCAAAACAGTTACTACGCGACCACACCAATTTCATATGTTTGTTTCGTCAAGATCACACCAACCTCAAGCACGCGTACGATGACTACGTAGGCGGAGACATGAACTACAATCAATTTTCGGAACGCTGCTCTTCTTGCTGGAACAGTGACGATTTCGGATTCGTGACGATCGACATGACGAGGAAACCCAACGACGGAAAATACAGAAACAAAATCAACGACTTTCTAAACTTTGCAACGTTTTGAGAAACGACGTATATAAATAACGTCATGACGAAACGAAAAATCGAAGACGAAAATCTCAAACTTCGCGATTACCTCGCGAAACGCTTCAAAGGTTGGAAATCCGAGAATCGCGGATTCTACGAAGAGAAGAAACGTCAGGATCAACCTGTGATCGATGCCATCAGCGGTCTAGGTAAAGAAATTAAAAGTGTCACGGAACAAAATAAAAATTTGATCAACGAACTCGTACCGCTCGCAGCTAAAAGTTACGCCATACCCACGCCCATTTCGAGCATTCCTTCGACACCGTTCGAACTGAAGGATGCACCGGCACGACGTCGAGCCATAAGCAGCACGTCTTCGGATAAAATCGAGTTGGGACCTTTGGCACGAGACTACCTGAGTACGGGGAAATTCGACAAGGATGAAGTGTTCGGTTCGTATCCCAGCATGGAAACCAGCGAAGGCGGCGGTGTGGTGTGGAAGATTGGGAAATCGAAGGTGACCTTCGAAGGCAACGACATTAAAGTCAATTTAGGCGACAAGGATAGTTGGAACAGGTATCCGGGTACGGTGGGACTGTGGGAACTCGTCGCCAAAAAGCAGCCGAAAGATTACACCGACGAAGATTACCAAAGTTACAAGGAAATTCTGATCATGACGGATGCCTTGTACCAGAACAAAGACGCCTCGCAGAATAGGGTGAAATCGAGCAGCGGCGAGAAGTACAGGAATCTCATCAAACCGATTTGGAACCAGGTCAAAACAGGCAGCGGCGTCAAACGCTACAACACGTTACCCAAAGAATTCGTTTGGGTGGACGACGTTAGGAAACTCGTGGACCGATTGTTGGTGATAGCCGGCGAAGAGAATGCAGGCAACCGTAATTTCTACAACGAGAAGGTTGGCATCGTGGACATGATCAGCACGAAACTTTCCAACTTCATCGTGAACGACGACAAGGGCATAGGTTACCTGATCAAAATCATCAACACGCTGCCTCCGAAATTCTGGAACGTGGCCGAAGGAAAGGGACTCGTGAACGACATCATCAACAAGTTACCTTTTGAGATGCATTTACCTGGCTACCAGTACTGCGGATCGGGTACCAAACTCGAGAAAAGATTGGAGAGAGGAGACAAGGGTGTGAATCCGTTGGACGCGGCATGCAAAGATCACGACATCGCCTACAACACCACGCAGACGGATCTGGATGCACGTCACGAAGCAGACAGAAAGTTAGAGCACGCAGCTTTCGAAAGGTTCGTGAGCAGAGACGCATCGCTGGGTGAACGGGTCGCCGCCCTGGGTACCACCATCGCCATGAACACGAAACAAAAATTGGGGTGGGGTATATAAATAATGTTAATAAACTTGTAATCATGGCAAGAACAATGCCGGAATTTCGCATCCCTTGTGAAATGGTTCTCAAGGACCATCTTCGGGAGATCAGCGGCCTGAAGTGTGGTGATCTCAACATTCTGCTTTCGGCTGCAGGGGAAAAATTAAACGAAAGGTTAGATGAATTGCACGAGGCGAGGCAGGGAAGAAGACGATATAGTGATGATTGGCGTAAGTCCAAACAGGAAACTGAAGAAATCATCACGCACATCATCGCGTTCTCCGAAGCACGAACTTTCTTCCTCTGTTAAAAAATAATAATATATATACGTGTCAAAAAAAATATATATAAATAACACACATCGTGAAAAAAAATAATCTTCGGTATATATATAAATAACACACATCGTGAAAAAAACAATTAAATTTCTCTCTAACACTCTGAAATTTTTTTTGATATGACGATTGAAAAAATAAGTGATCTCCAAGCATTAAAACAAATGCTAAATTTGTCAGTCGAGTATGTAAAAATTCAGGAATTGGAAGTCGACAAACCTTACACGATAACTTCCGGTTCAATCGTTTCTACCCAGTATGGTCCCAAGGTACGCCTGTTGCTCAACGCACAATACAGTCTATTTTTACCAGATCGATACGCTAACATGTTATCCGACGAGAAGCTATCTATTTTAATCGAGAACAAAATTGGAATCGTGTACAAGGGGACAAAGGAACTTCTTGGCAAGAAAACAAAGCACGTAATAGAATTTGTGTAACGACTGCGAGGCCTTGAAAATATATAAATAACATACCGTAAAAAACTACACAAGAAAAAATCTCAGAATATATATATAAATAACATACCGTGAAAATAACACATAGAGCATCAACATGAAGCCCAAGGGTGTCGTGTACCAGATACCATATTCGAATCTAAAAAATCTAGGTACCCTCGATGGGTTACTCACCAAGAAACAACGCGAGAAGAAACGTTCTTGCTTGTCGAAAGGACACGGAATGAAATTGCTGCTAAGCACACCTCAATTGAAAAGATTGCAGCGTTCGCGGAAACAGCAAAAAATCGGAGGTTTCATATTCAGCATCCCGGCCATCCTGGCAGCATTGGGGGCCGTTGGAAGTTTGGCCGGCGGAAGTGCCGCCATCGCGAAAACCGTCATCGACTCGAAGAAGAACAAGGCCGAGTTGGAAGAACAGAAACGTCACAACCTGGCCATGGAGAAGAAAAAGGGGAAGGGCGTGATGAAGAAGTTTAAAAAAAAGAAACAGAAGCACTCACCAACCGAGACATTGAATCTCTGATCGAACCGTTACAAATCAAACACTTCAGAGGAGTTTTCATGTCCGACTCGTTACCTTCAAGCGTTAAAAGAAGAGAATGCGGAGTAGTCAACTTGGACGGTCAAGAAAATCCAGGTACGCATTGGATATGTTACCACAAAAACGATGATAAAGCATTCGTTTTCGATTCTTTTGGAGGTGTCCCACCTACAAATTTAATTCATTATCTGAAAACAAACAAAACCTCTATATACTACAACGACGAACGCATTCAAAATTTCGGAGACGTGAACTGCGGCCATCTCTGCCTCTCCGTGCTCGCGTTTCTCTCTAAAATAAATAACCCTACGATCGAGGATTTCCAGAAAGCATTGTGGAACCTCAAACAGCATCACTAGGATGGGCGTGTTCCATCTCACGAGCGAATCTTCAATCTTGAAACTCACGCTGCACGACGACATCGTCTATCCTAAATCCAAGGCTCTGCGTGCATTCTACAGCATGTACCTCATACCCAATGTTACGCAGCACAACAACAAAATTAGCGTCGGAAGCGAACACATCGTCGTCACGCCAGGACAATACAATCTTTCCACTTTGCAAGCTCAGTTACCCAAAGGCACATACCTTTCTCAAAATTCGGTCACGCACAGAGTGGAAATCCTATCCGCGACAGAGACCGTGGACCTGGGCACCATGGGAGAACTTTTAGGTTTCGAGAACGACACCAAACTCGAAGCTGGCATCAAGCACGTAGCAACCAACATTCCTAAATTCTTAGCCATAGAAACTCTGAACGTACACTGTAACGTGGCCGAAGGTATGATCACGAAATCTTCGGACGGATTGTTAGGAAGTCACAAGCAGACGGGAATCATAGCCACTTTCAAACCAAGTTCCGAGTTCATGGAACCGATCATCTACACGCCCTCTTCGCCGATCTATTTTCCAGTATGTCGCAACCGCATAGACGACATAGAGTTGGTGGTGACGAACGAGAAAGGAGACGTGGTGGATTTCGCAGGTGCCACTACGACGGCCATCGTGGAGATCAACGTATAATAAATAACCATACATGTAAAATGGAGCAAATCGAAAGTTACGAATTGCAATCTTTCCCTCCCAACCGTCGCACGTTCGCCAATCTCAACGAGGCGAACAGGGAGATCGAATACGACGTGGACGTAGGGGATGGGTTCGTTCATCCTCACAGAGCGGACCTCTACCTTCAATTCGACGTGGTGAAGAAGGAATGCGGAGACGCGTTTCCCGCAGCAGCAAACTTGATACTCGTGGACAACTTCGTGCATCACCTGTTCTCGCAGGTGGAGGTGAGGAAACACAACACCGTCATCGACAGAATAGATTATCCAGGCATCACGTCGACGGCGGTGGGAACGTTGAAATTATCCAAAACGGACGCAGCGTACTACCAGGCCGGGGGATTCGAAGCCGGGACCAAAATATCGACGAAAAGTCACACGGTGCTCTTTCCCATGCGTCTGCTGCCCGGTTTCTTCTCAGACTACAAGGAGATCATGTGGAAGGGAGGACTGAGGGTCACGTTTCGAAGAGCGGCCAACGACAACGACGCACTGATGCGATACGCTACTTTGGGTCCGGACGGCACCACGCCGATAGCCAACACTTTACCCGAAGCAGCAAAATGCGTCATCCGGAGCATGGAATTGAGAATGCCGGTGGTGGATTACGAAGCGAACTACGCCCTCAAGTACAAAGCAGAGATCTTGAAAAGTCCGCAGGTGCCGATTCACTTTCACGGTTACCAGTGCGTGCAGAAGATGGCGTCGGGAAGTCACATGGAATTCGACGTGACGACGCAGTTCAACAACATACAGTTCGACATGCCAGATTTCGTCGTAGTGCTTTTTCAGACCGGGAGGGACAAGAATCAGGAAAAAGATTCCAGCAAGTTCGACGACTGCAAGATCAAGAACGCTTATCTGAAGAATGGACGCAACGAAGTGTTCCCGCGCGAGATTTACAACCTCGACGTGACCAAAAACGATTACCTCAAACTTTACGAAGCGTTTTCGGCTTACAAACGCGTGACCGAGGGAAGCGTGGACATGTACTACACGCCCAGCGAGTTCAAAGCACGGAGACCCATGACCGTCATCAACACATCTAAGAGGAAGAAGGTTGTGGTCAACGATCGAACCAACATCAAGGTCGTCTGCGAGTTCCACGATGCCTTGCCCGAGCATACCCTATGCAGTGTCATCCTGATTGCAGAGAAGTCCTTCGCCTACGACGTGAAGAACGAGAGGGTCACAGAGCAGTTTTAACAAGTTTTTTTAACATCTTTTCTTGCACAAATAAGACATTTTCTGCACTAGCACAATCAGTTACAATGGCACAATACGAATTTCACTAGTTCAGATCAGTTACAAATGTCAATTTCATTAGTTATCAGTTACAATATCTTTTTTTCATCACTATAGCACGAGACAATCAGAATTTGCACAAAATTTGTTGTTGTTTTTACACGTGAAAATTAACAATAAAATTCTTTCTTTTTTTATCGTTTCAGATGCTGTCGAAACATCAAAAACACATACACACACACTAGAAAAAAAGCATGCAACTTTATTTGTAACACACACATATTCTCCATCTTCATCAAGAAAATATTATAATAAACATAATTATTTTTATCTATATCTCACAATAAAACTCTATATCCAAAAATATCACAACATCAAATAACACTAGAGTCGTTAGTACACGTTGCATGCATTACGGAGGTCCTCTGTAGGGTTTCATGGAAGTTTAAGAAAAAAAATAAAACACGTGAAACTCTACAGAGGTGCGGTAATCTATAGCCGCAGCCATTAGAAAACTTTTACTTTTTGGTTGGGCACCACGCACCCTGGCGAGGTTATAGGGGCCAGACATCCTAAAAAACAACAATTATTATTTTGTTTGTTTGTTTGTGTTACAATACATACGCGTGCGTGCGTGCGTGCGTGTGCGTGTGCGTGTGTGTGTGTGTGTGTGTGTGTGTGTGGCACATCGTTCCCCCGAGAGAGAGAGGTTTACAAAGGTCACGATATACAAACATTGGCCCCCGGGAGTTGGAAAATTGCGATATGGCGCATTCGCTCATTACTGTTCCCAGCTATAAGTTTTTCTCTCTCTGTAGCCCTTGCCAACTAAAAAAAAGTGTAGGTAGGAGTTGGTAGCACTGCGAAAAAATAGAGATCATGCCTTACAAGAAAAAACCATTAAGGCGATTTTTATTTGATGACGTTGAACCCGTGTAGTGTTCCCATCCATCCATCTCTCTCTTTTACGGCAGTGCCGACTCTCCTTGCCCTGTATATGTAGGTTGGCAAAAATTGCTTTATGCACTGTAAAGCAAACCTCAAGCAAAGTTGCCAGCCCCTTGCTTTAGGCTAGGTTAGACAAAAAAAGCTGTAGGTAGGCTGTCGGCTGTTTAACTCTTCCCTCCCTCTCTCCTCTCTCTTTTTTTTGTAAAAGGCTATGGCAAAAATACCAGTAGGTTGGCAACCTTGCTTTATGCACTGTAAAACAAGCCTCAAGCAAAGTTGCCAGCCCCTTGCTTTAGGTTACGTTAGACCAAAAACCTTGGTGATTTTTTTCGAGTAAGATGTTGGTAATACTGTGTCCGAAAATAGGGGGGTTATGCCTTACAAGAGCAAACCATTAAAGCAAGCCCCACCGAGCTTTACTTTCGGGTGTAGTGTTCGCAACACTGCGAGAAAAAAGTTGCCAGCTCCTTGCTTTAGGTTAGGTTACCCCAAAAACCTTGGTGATTTTTTCGAGTGAGCAGCTGGCAACACTGCGAGCAAAAGGTTGCCAGCTCCTTGCTTTAGGTTAGGTTACCCCAAAAACCTTGGTGATTTTTTCGAGTAAGAAGCTAGCAACACTGCGCCATCAAGTAAGGATCATGCCTTACGAGAGAAATCCATTAAAGCAAGCTCCTCACTTCAGCTCCTCTCTTGAGGGCGCAGAATTCTCTAAACTGCACTACTTCTTCCATTGTAAGTTATCTTGTATATTGTCGACTTACACCCTTGACTCTTTTAATTTCTTCTTTGCCATCAATATTTATACAATACATTTTTGGCCTTAGACCAGGAAATTCTGTTATTATAGACCCTGCTGCCTCATCTTTCATTTTCCCATGGATCATCTGGTTTTCGAGATTGTGTAATGAATTATTTTTTGGATAGTTACTAAAGTCAATATATTCCTTCATAGGAAGCAAATCACTGTATAAACCAGGTGTTACTATTTCATATATAAAATTATCAATATCAATGTATGCTATTTCAATTTTAGTTTGTATCTAGGTTTCATAACACCATAATGAAATTTATACATTTCTAATTTAGCCAATTCTAGAACCGCAACACCCACAGCTATCGGTGCATCACACATTACTTTGTTATTGGATCTTTCAAAAAGAGTCGGATCATCTGTAATTCTTGTAAAACCTTTGTATGTGGGATCGGCAATAAGTTTCTGAAGGTTTTTTCGATCGCACACTAAATTACACCTTACTCGATTTCTTTTGTTCTCTATACATTTTCCAAATATGGAGTTACATTTTAATTTATAATCATTTTTTCGACTTAAGATTTTTTTTGTATTCGATTCTTTGTATTTTTATCACTATGAGATTTTAACCATTTTTCTTGGTCAAATTTTAACACCTTATGGACTTTTATTAATTTCATACCTTGTTCCAAGTAATATTGCAAGAGTCGATAATGATTTTCATATTTTTGTTTGTTTTCAAAAGATAACACCAATTTTCTATCTTCTGTACCTGGCACCTTCTGAGACACTGGTGCCATAGCTAATCCGTGGTGTTTGTAATGGAGATGAAATGGACATTCCATATCAACTTCCAAAGAACAACCTTTTGGATGATATTCAGGCCACTTTAAGAAATCCCTGTTTTTAAGTTCTTCTTCACTCACCCATTTGTAGTTACGAATTGGGAGTGATTGAGTCATCACATAAGGATATAAAGCATTCATATCGATGAAAAATATGTTTTTAGATGGTTGACGAGGATCATAGTTAGATACCCCTTTACTGTTTGCTTTGCATTCTTAAAGGACACTGCACTATACCACCACGTTTAGCACATTAAACAAACATGAATTGGTCAACATCATTAATAAGACCAATTTCAACTTTTGTATTTAAAAGCATAGCCTGCCAGGAAAAAAACAGGTGTTGTGTACATGAATACAGAATATAGTTCATATAATTTAATACCACGTTCTCGAAAAAAATCGAAAACATCAGCCAACTGGAGAGTATCCAAAATCAAGTACTTGTCATGGTAATTCTCCATTGATTTGCAACCTAATGTTTTCCAGAATCTCTGCGCATATTGATAATCTTCCATGCTACATTCTTCACCTTGAAGTTTGTTACATAGTAATATCTCTTGATGGTAACTGTGTCTCATTGATTTTTTTTAAAATCATCCATGTGATCATTTGGGAAGATTCCTTTTCTTTTCATCAATTCTATCTTATCCTCGCCAAAATATTATTTTGTGTGAACAAACTCATCATTGGCTAATTGACTTACCAGAGTAGCTAAACTGCTGGATACAAATTTATATGAATCCAGAAATCTAAGAACAATTTTCTTTCCATTTTGTAATTTGTTAGTTTTGTCTATGGTAATATATTTATCTTTACTGCGTGGTATAATATTAATATTCCCTGTATCGTATCCTAATTCTTTGATAAATAAATGTGCATCACAATTTTGTAAATTATTGATGAATATTGGAATGCAATTAGGTTTTTGTATTTGCAAGTTACATGAATTACAAATTGTATGGATATATTCTCCATTAAAATGGTCGTGGTGCATCGTTTTTCACTGCTATAAATAAAACTATGTTTACGGTATTTACATCGTATAGTATTATCGTTTTCCTGGTGTTGTTCTGGTGTATGAGGGTGGACCATATTTTATACCCCACTCTCGAAGTTTTTGAATACATTTTTGGGCTGCATCTTTGCTCGATAAATATATACTTCTTCTGGAGTATTTTGTTCATATGTTTTTTTTCGTTTTACTGCAAAACCACATGCTTTATGTTTAGCTGTATGTGTTGTACTTGATGAATTTGAAACTGGTTCTTGTATTGTTTCAAAATCTGCGTAAATTACAAATGGATGTTTTACCTATGATTTATAATTACTGAATTTTATATTTTTGGATGTAAAATTATAAGTCCCAGGAGGCTAAAGATAACAATATTTAATATGATCCTTTAAATTCTCTTCACGTGTTTTCCCATATCTTCCATCAAATTTTGAGAAGCATCAATCACATGTTTCTATGTTACCATGATATGATGTTTTTTGACTATGTATCAATCTTACAAAATCCTGTATGAGACAATAATGTTTCTTGTTTCTTTCTGTAACATATAATAAATATATAACATGTTTACCATCTGCTGGATAGTGACGCAGTACACAAAGCTTATCTTTTTCATCAATACCATAAACTTGCACAGCTATTGGTTGATTGTAGTGTTCTTCATATTGTTTTTCAAATTGATGGGTATCTGAGATATCTACTGGATATTTTATACATGACGTAGGTTTTTTAAACTCTGCTATATAGTCAGAATAATTGTAATTAGAGACACGATGTTTATTGTCAGTTACTGGATGAAAATGAGATGTGAGACACCATAAAAAAACATTTATTGTCATCATAATTTTCAATATCTATTACAGCTTTTATGTTTTTTATGTGCCTGGGTAAATCAATACAACTAGATCCAATCCCAGGAGGGTTATATCTTGCTATTTTTAATTCAAGTTTATGGTTTGTACCACAAAGTGACCAACCCGAAACTGTTCCTTGGACCTGTTCATGTTTTAAAATAAGTTCTTCTCATGTTTTATCATAAATATTATACAAACGATTAATATCATTACGGTGTAAAGTTAATATATGAGTATGATGAAAATATTCTCGATTTTCATTATGAGAATTTATATACATACAGAATAGCTTAAAATATATTTTGAGAGAACTCATTTCAAGTTTATTTTGAATTGAATTTTTTTCTATTAGTTTTGCCAAAAAAATTGAAATATCTGAGCCTCCATCATTTATATCTGATGTGGTATATATGTTTGTATACAAAATTTCTTGATTGTCGTATATTCTTTTTCATTTTTGTTATTGTTTTTATATAAGTTGTATATATATTTAATTATATATATTTTTTAAAAAATCTTAGGTTTCATATATTAAATTTTTATTTAAAAATATAAAATATATTAGAACAATTTATACTTAATAAAAACTTTAATTATAAATTTGTATGTTATTAGTATTTTAAATATTAAGTTACATATATATTTTTATATATAGCCTTTATCTTTCTAAAATATACACATGTACATTTTCAGATATAAAGATTAATCAGAAATAGACACATTTAAGAAATAATTATATACACTACGCAGCACTGCAATACTCATAACTTAAAACCAATATCTACACATACATTTTTCTTAAAATCTGGATAATTGTAAATATACTGATTTATGCTCAAAAAGTAAATTTTACCCTATAAGAATGAGTAGTTAAATTTGATAAAAAAACACATATTTATTTTTAATTCTATAAAAGTGGTAAAATTTAGATTTTATGGATATTTTCCCTTGGAAAATTAGCTGAAATCGCGATAAAATGAAAAAATACAAAATAATCATAACTATTACACTACTCATGAATCCCGTATTCAGTTTGAAATTTGCGATGATTCCTGTTTGTTTGTGACTTCCAATATTGACTGCTTTCGTGATAATACCTTCCGTCACGCTGCAGTGTACGTTCAAAGTCTCTATGGCCAAGAAGTTATGAATATTCCCACCTATGTGTTGGATTCCAAGTTCGAGTTTTGTGTTGTTCTAGAAACCCAAAATTTCACCGAGTATACCCAGATAGACTGTTTCGGTTGTATAAACCAATTCCAGCCTATGTGTAACGGAGTTTTGTGGTAGTAACACGCGCTTCTAGGCAACTGAGCTTGCAATGTTGACAAATTGTACTGACCGGGTGTTACGCTAATTTTTTTTAATTTCCTACTGCAATCCTATTATTATGTTTTGTGATGTTGGAAATCAGATACATGCTGTAAAAGCACGGAAACTATACACTTAGGATAGACTATATCTTCGTGCAACGTGATTTTCTACACCGAGGTTTCGCTCGTGAGATGGAACACTAACATCGTGTTTCGAATGGAACAGTGTTTTCTGAAAAACTTGAATCGATGGGTAATTTATTTTAGATGGAAGCATTAACATGCAAGCCCCGAGATGACCGCAGTTCACTTCCTCGAAACCTTGGATTCTATGGTCGTTGTAGTATAGGTTTGAAGCTTTGAGATATTTCGCAAAACCCGACGGTGGAACACCTCCGTAAGAATCGAAAACGAAAGCGTTTCAATGTTTGAAATAACATATTCAAAACGTGCCCGGATTTTCGTAATTGTCCAATTTGACGACCCCACACTCTCTTTTCTTACGGCGGAGGGTAAAGATTCTGACATTAGAATTAGAATTTCTTTATTCATGGGCGAAGTTCAGCCTGTGGCTGCTCTACTACACAACCCGCAAAATCTAGTACACTAAAACAAACAAAATACAATTACTACTATAACATAAAAATTCCATTACATTTTCATTTTTAACTATTTCAGTAATTAACACACTAAAAAGATAAAAACAGTTTTTCTCATTCACACAAATCAAAATGTTAATCTTGGGTTCAAATCTGCTCATTTTTTGTTTGATTTCAACGTAAGCATGCTGAATCTAGTCATGTGTATTGAGGCTCTGTCCTTGATCATGTAGAAGTATTTTTGTTACTGACATTTTAAAGCTTTTGTATGTCGCACACGAGGTAGCATCTGGTGGCAGCGCATTCCAACAATATGCAGAAGCAGCTTTGAAGGATGACAGGAATATGGATTTTGGGAATCTGTCCAAATTAAGTTTCTTAGAGTGTCGAGTCGTGTAGTTGTGTAGTTTTGTATGTAGATGTGTATGTGTACGTGTATCTCCTCTGAAGTGTTTGATTCCCAACGGTTGGATCAGAGATCCAATGTCGAGTTTAGTGAACCTTCATCTTTTTTAAACTTGCTCAAAGCTTTGACGCCTTTACCTTTCTTCTCCATTTCCAGGATGTAACCTATCCCTTCTTCCAAATCCAAATTATTCTTTTTCGAGTCGATTACGGTTTTTGCCATTTACGCGCTACAACCTGCTAAACTTCACACGCACGCAAAGCCGTTAAATTGCTTTAATGCTGAATATGAAACCTCCCGTGTGTGTGCCTCTCCTCGAACGCTGCAAACTTTTCAATTTAGGTTTCATTCCGTGACCTTTGGACAAGCAAGAACGTTTTTTCCGCGCTGCGGCTTAGTGACAAACCCGTCGAGGGTACCCAGATTTTTGAGATTCGAGAACGGTACTTTGTAAACTACACCTTTGTCTTTATGACGATGCTATGTTATATATATATATATTCTGGAATGGAAAGAAATTGTCTCTGTGACTTCGCAGATTTTTTTTCGTTAGATCTATGAATTTTACTCAAATGGATTTTTGCCGTATGTTATTTATATATATCATGGGGAAAAATTATCAGTGATCTCGTAGATTTTTCTTTTTCTAGAGCTATGAATTTTTATTTCGCAGGCGTGTTATTTATGAATATTTTTTTGTCTCTGTGATCTAAAATGAAACAAATTCTATTAAATGCTTCGATTTGTTACAAGGAAGTTCCTTTCTCCCCTTGAACACGATTCGAGTTTTATTCTCAATTAAAATAAATACCTAGTAATCAAATACATGTTAGTGTATCGATCTGGTAAAAATAGACTATATTGTCTGTCGAGCAATGAACGCAACTTGGGACTGTACTGGCTATTTGCAATTTAGCCGGAAATTATCGTAAGGTTTTCCCACTTCCAATTCCAAAATTTTTATATACTCGACTGATAAATGTAGCCTTTTTTCAATAATAGAGCGTCTAGTGATTGTTCATTCATGATAACCTACTGGAGTTTTTTTCATTTTTCATAGACCTAGAAAGAAAAATCTACGAGAGGAAAAAATCCCAAAATATATATAAATAACAAATCCTAAAAATAAAGATTACAAAAACTCATAGACCAAGCAAAAAAATCTATGAGACAACAAAAATCCCACAATATATAAATATCAAACCGTCAAAATAAAAAAAATGGAAAAATACTCATAGACTTGGCAAAAAAATTCTACGATACAAAAACAAAAATTCCCAGAATATATAAATAACATATCGTGAAAATAAAAATAGCAAAATTTCAAAGACCTAGCGAAAAAATGTACGAGACAAAAAATATCGCGCTGAGTGAGCCCCTTTAAATAACATTGCATCATCATGAAGCTCAAGGGTGTCGTTTACCAAGTACCGTACTCGAATCTAATAACTTTGGGTGCCCTAGACGGATTACTCACCAAGGAACAACGCGAAGAGAAACGTTTTTGCTTGTCCAAAGGTCATGGAATGAAATTGTTCCTCAGCACACGTCATTTGAAAAGATTGCAGCGTTCGAGGAAACAAAAACACACACGGGAGTTTCTTATTCAGCATTCCGGCGATTCTAGCGGCTTTGTGTGCAGTGGGAAGTTTGGCAGGTGGAAGCGCTACCATAGTAAATAACGCAATCGACTCGAAAAAGAAAAAGGCGGAATTGGAAGAACAGAAACGTTGCAATCTGGCCATGGATAAAAAAGGTAAAGACGTCTTGAACAAGTTTAAGAAAAAGAAGAGGCTCTCAGTAACCGCGGCATTGAGTCTCTGAACGAACCGTTGGGAATCACACATTTCAGAGGTGTTTTCATGTCAGATTCTTTACCCTCCACCGTAAGAAAAAAGATATATATATATATATATATATATATTCTTAATTAGTATAATTTCAGTGTTAAAGTTTCCCTTCTTTTCGTTGGATAGGATCCGCTCATTGAGATTCATAATAGACGCCAACGCTACTGTACGGTAGCCAAGTGAGAGTGAGATGGTATTGGGGAAAATAGGCAAAAGGGAAATCATACTGTCAAGTTGGGTTAGTAACAAACTTCTCACGAGGTAAATAGGATTGGGCATCCTGGCTTAGGCTGATTGCGATTAAATCTCGAGATCCAGTTTGTGTCTCATAGCACTCTCAGATACCGTGAAAACGTCGAACTTAACGTACAGGTCCGCTCTGTGAAGATAAACGAATCCATCCACGACGTCCACGTCGAAAGCGATTTCCCGGTTCGGTTCGTTGAGATTGGCAAACATGCGACGGTTGGGAGGAAAAGATTGCAATTCGTAACTTTCTATTTGCTCCAAGGTACTTATTTATATATTGATTTCCACGATGGCAGTTGACGTTGCTCCTGCAAAATCCACAATCTCGCCTTTTTCCTTTTACAACCACCAATTCAATTTGGTCGATTTTGTTGAGGCATATGGGAAAGTAAATCGGAGACAATGGCGTGAAGTTGATCGGTTCAATGAATTCCAAATTCGATTTGAAAGTCGCTTTTATCACAGTTTGCTTGTGACTTGCGATTCCTTCAGATCATGTGATCATTCTTTCTGCTACGTTGCAATGTACGTTCAAAGTTTCGATAGCTAGAAATTTAGGAATATTTCCACCTATGTATTTTATTCCAGGTACGAGTCTTGTGTTGTTCTCGAAGTCCAAAAGTTCACCGAGTGTACCCAGTTCGACTGTTTCTGTTGCAAAAAGCAATTCCACACTATGCGTAACGAAGTTTTGTGATAGAAACACGGCTCTAGGCAACTGAGCTTGCAATGTTGACCAGTTGTACTGACCGGGTGTGATGCTAATTTCTTCATTTCCTACTGCAATCCTATTATTATGTTCTGTATTGTTGGGAGTCAGATACATGCTGTAAAAAGCAAGCAAAGCTATGGATTTAGGATAGACGATTTCGTCGTGCAACGTGAGTTTCAACACCGAAGTTTCACTCGTGAGATGGAACACTCCCACAAGGATCCCTTTGAGAGCACGTCGCAAGAAGCTACGCCGTGGACCCCATGAGGTTTAAGCAAATTGTAAAAAATCAGTAGGCTTCGAAAAAAAACAAAAATCGTCAAACGCTAAGATAACATAAGGGGCCCCCTTTGACAGGTCGAGAAAGGCCCCTATGAGGTTTAAGCACGTCGCGAGTAGCTAAGGGTCCCTAAGAAAATACATCGTAAAATGCTACGCCGAGTACCCGTCTACCCTCATCATTTTTGGATGCTCAGAACCGGCCACTCCAATACTGATTAGGGTAAGATCTGCCACGATATAGAGTGATCATTTTAATTTCGCCAGTAGCCCGGGGACATAAATTTGGCCAGTTGAGCAAGTCATGAAATTGCTCGCAAAATAGTACAACCCCTAAAACCACAGCTGGTGAAAGGCTACAGTACTCACCCCAAGTCCGTGGCGAGATGTGTGTTTTTGATCCGGGTGATTCGCTTGAATTTGCTCACTAAAATTAGTAAAATTACCCTCGAACAGGGGAAACAGCGTTCGAATCGAAGCTAAAACCAGGTTCTTGAAACACACGAAAACCGGATGTGTTTTCAAATAAAAAGTTATTACCTACTTGCAGACCATAATCCAGATCAGAAAGACTCAATATGACTACGGTCGCGTCAACGCCAACATCGCAAAATTGTGTGAACTGTTTCAGTCTTTCGAAATTCCTACGTTGGAAAGCACCAGGACAGAGCTTTGGATGAACGCCTTGCACACTGCCATCGCCGAAGCCTAAATTAGGCTCCAAGCGCTGGAGACTTTCATAGTAAATTTGCATTTGTCCAGCGAACTTAACGACAATGCCCGCAGCGTGGCCAACATCAAACTTCAACGCAAGTCTTACTTTGACTTCGGGAAGCTGCAAGGTACCACAGCCCACATAGAGGATGCCTTGCCATAATAAAAAACGGTTTCGCGAACTTTCAAGGAGCGCTGGAAACCAAGTTGCCGGGCATCCGGGACACCTTGTCCTGGGTTCAACAGCAGATTACGAAATCGGAAAACCTAAACACCGAATTCGAGCCGTCGCATTTAAATCAAATGATCGACGACTTACAGGGTAAGTTGGAAAGTCTGGAACAATCCACGCCTAACCAAGATGATATAACGTAACTGCATGAAGGCATGCGTGCTGCTGCGAACGCCTTCGAGTTGGACGCGGGGAAGAAAGCTTTGACGACGCTCCCAACATAGTGACCACCTTGCCAACCTTGTAGGAACTAGAGGCCGTGAAAAGAACTTAGAACTGATTACTCAAAACGAGGTAATCAGAAACATCCAAGCCGAAATTGCTTCGCTTCGAGACTGCATCGCCACCCTACCTGTTAACCAAAGCATGAGTGAAATGCATACGCTGTTTGCAGAGATTTGGAAGCAGATGCACGAATACAAGAGCCAGACTTCGAAGTTGACGTTCGTCTAAACATGCAGCAGATCATCTTGAACGTGAAACTTCAATTCGGCGTCATCGAGGCTAGAAGGGAATCGGCCCTGGCCACTTTCGGCAGTCAGCTTTGCGAGTTGAAAGATAAATTCAAAAAATTTTACGTCGACTTGAGAATCAAGCCATCCTGCAACAAGGTTTTGCGAACCATGGGCGAGCATCTGAAATCCGTGCAGAGCTGACAGTTTGTGGTGCAGATCTACGTTTGAGCCCACGTGAACACCCTAAACGCCGACTTCGTCACCGAACTGTACAGTATCCCGAACCTAGAGTTCATCTCACCCTTCAATCCGAAGGGCAAACTGTACATGCTGACTCCAGCCAAAGCCTACCACCAGTTTTTCCTCGACGGCAAACTTCAGTTCGTTAAGGTTTCTTAGTGGTCGTCGCACTACCCTACCATGACCTTGACGAACATTGGAGACGAACCTAAAATATCCAACGTGGATTTGGTCGTTTCCATGCATCCGGAAACTCGCGAGACGGTTTTGCCCCAAGATGCAACTCCATACATCGACATCGAAATGGGCGACAAACTGTACATCGAGAATCTGGTCTTCTCTACGGCCAAAACCCCGATCGTAGCCATATTCATGTTTTGCATCATGTCTAGGCTGGCCATCGTGGACGAGTGCAACAAACTGGCATGATGCAAATACCCACGTCTACCGGTGGTGACCAAAGACATCGACGAAATGTGGCAAGACGACCTGGTCGAAATTAGCAAGCGGCAACCTGAGGAATTTACATAAAGTCAACAAGGTTAGCAAGTAATTTCTGACTGTCATAGACAGCTTTCCAAGTTCGCATGAGCCCTTCCCCTGAAATCCAAAGTGACGTGTGCGTCATGGAAGCCTTCAAATCTATTTTCGAGTAAAGGAGAAGATCGCCATGCTATCTGCAGACGGCCACAGAAAAATAATTCTACAACTCGATCTTCCAGCAATTTATTCGAAACACACCATAGAGCATCCATCATTCGAATTACAGCGACATATAAGCCAGCATCGTGGAGCGATTCAACCGGACTCTGAAGAAGCACATGTGGAAACGGTTCACGCTTCAGGGTAACTACAAGTGGGTTGACATGCTACCTGAACTCGTGGACAATTACAAGCACACCGTCGACGACACAATACGCCAAAAAACTATAAATGCCACGAGACAAGTTTGATCTCCATTGTTTTGTGTTCAAAGTGTTGACACACGTCCAAGAAACCAAAGTACAAAGTAGGAGAACGAGTGAGAATCAGGAAATTCAAAGGTGCGTTCGAGAAAGGTTTCACCAGAAACCGAAGCACCGAACAATTCACTGTAAGTCGAGTCTTGCCAGGAAGCAGGCACACATATTTAACAATGGACAACAGCGACAAAGTTTTTTTAGAACGCTTGTACGATGAGGTGCTTAGCAAACTCTTTTCCGTTGCACGTAGCTCATCGAGTAAGGATTGCGTAGAAATAAGAATAAACTGCTGGTCAAATGGCTGGGAGTTCCGGAAAAAAGTTGGATCGTAGGCGGCGAGGTGATACTGTGACAGCTTGGAACGTGGTGAAGCGCCTACCGACGCAGAAACACCAAACTCGAAAGAACGGTGAATTGCTACACGACAACATCCGTTGCCTCATCGTTCATCCTTCGGGCTGCGTTACAACTAGGCTCTTCGTGGACATCTTCCTACTTGCACCTTACTGCTCACGCCTAACTGGTTGGACTGGATGAACAGGCATCTTTACGTGCTCTCCAAAGGTTTGGAACAATCAATGTATCCGCAACTGGCAAAACTGTACGAGGGACAGGGCATAGCCACTTTCGCATCAGAAACAGACACAATACCAGGTGTTTCAACCCATGGAAGAGAAGTAATCGAGAAAGCTGGAATTAGTAATATCCAAGGAGCAGAGAATTTATCTGACGCAACACAAAAAATAGTAAACGCTATAAAATAATGGATTGCAAAACAGACAACCGTTATTTTGAAATTTCGGTCGTGGTCTCCAAAGACGTACTTTTGAAAAATCAATACTAATTTCGCTACTTCTTCACGCAGGGTCGTCACAGGAGCATGGACTGTTCTTACCTGGCGCAGAACTTTTCCAGGATTCCCACACAGCTGCTTCGCGACGATGCCAAACTCAGCTGATTGTTTCGTCAGGACCACACCAACCTTTAACACGTTTATGACGACTATGTGGGTGGAGACATCGACTACAATCAGTTTTTGGATATCTGCGCTTCTTGTTTGAACCGAGACGATTTTGGATTAACGACGATCGAAATGACGCGAAAGCCAAACGACGAAATTACAGAAAAAAATCAACAACTTAGTAAATGTTGCAACGTTACGAGAAACGTTGTGACGTTTAAAAAAACTCACGCCGAAAATGGCTGAAGGTAAAATCGAGGACAACTTGAAATTGCGTGACTTTCTGGCGAGAATCTTCAAGGGCTGGAAATCCAATACTCGCGGTTTCTACGAAGAGCAGAAGCTTGAGGACCAACCTGACATTGATGCCAACAGTGGACTCGGTAAAAAGATCAAAGGTGTCACCGAGCAAAACAAAGATATAATAACCAAACATGTAGCGCTTGCAAGCTCGTAACTAAACAAATTATCATCTGACACCTCTCTCCAGCATTCACTCTACGCTAGCACTAAAAACAGCCATAACTAAAACTCAAAGACATTGACAGCACTTCCACGGACAAGCGACTTCGGTACCTTAGCAAAGGATTACCGGAATACCTGGAAATTTGACAAGGACAAGGTGTTCGGATTGTACACGGTCATGGAACAGAACGAAGGCGGCGTGGTATGGAATATCGTGAAATCCAAAGACACCTTCGTCGGCGACGACATGAAAAACAACATTTTTGAATAAAATATTTGACCCAGGTATCACTGCACCGTGGAAGTGTGGGAACTAATCACCACAAACTATCCCAAAAAGACTACACGGATGAAGATTATCAAAATTACACGGAAATATTAACGGGATCGGATGACTAAAACAACGATGCCACGCAGAACCGCGTCAAGTCCAGCAGTTGGGAGAAATAGAATAACTTAATGAAGTACATTTGGAACAAATTGAATACGGTCAGAGGCATTAAGCGCTACAACACACTGCCTATGTAAGTCGTGTGGGTATGCTACGTGAGGAAGCTCGTGAATCGTTTGCTGTTTATCGTGGGCGAAGAGAATGTAAGCTACCAAACATCCACAATGTGAAGGTGGGCATTGTGGACATTATCAGCGTCACGTTCGCCAACTACATAGTGAACGACGGAAAGGGCATTGACTACCTCATCAATATCATCAACACCCAGACTCCCAAATTCTGGAACATGGACGCGGTTCGAGCCTTGGTGAAATACATCATCAAGAAGCTACCCTTCAGAATGCACTTTCTTGGTTACCAGTACTGCTCTTCGGGAACCAAACTCGAGCAGTATAAGGAGGGGCCTCAACGCCCATGAGGTCGTATCCAAGATTCACGATATCTCCTACAACAAGCACACTGACGACATCGATGCACGTCACGAAGCCGATAAAAAACTGAAACATGCGATGTTCAGAAGTTTGGTCAGCTAGATGCCTGTTTAGGAGAATGGGTGACAGCGTGTGGCACGACGTTGTAAAAATGGCACAGCTTTCCATAACAGAACTTCCTCTCGAACAGCTGCATGAAATATTATTGTACACCTTCGATGGAAGTGATGAGGATGTGGGTTTAAATCCTGGTCTAGACATTGATGTCATTTGTTATTTCATCATATCATCCTCAACGTCACGTCGTAGTTCAACAATATACAGTTCGACATGCCAGATTTCGTCATAGTACTCTTCCAGACCGGAAGAGACAACGATGAGGAAAAAGATTCCAGCAAGTTCGACAACTGCAAGATCAAGAACGCATACTTCAAGAACGGTAGGAACGAAGTTTTCCAGCCCAAAAATTACAGCCTCGACATAGCACAAGACGATTTTCTCAAATTATACGAAGAATACTAAGCTTCCAAAAGAGTGACCAAGGGAAACGTAGACGTATACTACACCCCAAGCGAGGGGCGTTGAGGCCCCTCCTTATACTGCTCGAGTTTGGTTCCCGAAGAGCAGTACTGGTAACCAAGAAAGTGCATTCTGAAGGGTAGCTTCTTGATGATGTATTTCACCAAGGCTCGAACCGCGGCCATGTTCCAGAATTTGGGAGTCTGGGTGTTGATGATATTGATGAGGTAGTCAATGCCCTTTCCGTCGTTCACTATGTAGTTGGCGAACGTGACGCTGATAATGTCCACAATGCCCACCTTCACATTGTGGATGTTTTGGTAGCTTACATTCTCTTCGCCCACGATAAACAGCAAACGATTCACGAGCTTCCTCACGTAGCATACCCACACGACTTACATAGGCAGTGTGTTGCAGCGCTTAATGCCGCTGACCGTATTCAATTTGTTCCAAATGTACTTCATTAAGTTATTCTATTTCTCCCAACTGCTGGACTTGACGCGGTTCTGCGTGGCATCGTTGTTTTAGTCATCCGATCCCGTTAATATTTCCGTGTAATTTTGATAATCTTCATCCGTGTAGTCTTTTTGGGATAGTTTGTGGTGATTAGTTCCCACACTTCAGTAGTACAAGTGGCCGGGTACTGGGCCATCATTTGCGGCTCGAATCATCATTTGTGGCTCGTCGTAGCCTTAATGGATTTTTCTCGTAAGGCATGATCTCCACTTGATGGCGCAGTGTTGCCAACTTCTTACTCGAAAAAATCACCAAGGTTTTTGGTCTAACCTAACCTAAAGCATGGACCTGGCAATCTTGCTTGAGGCTTCTTAATAGTTTACTCTTGTAAGGCATAAGCTCTATTTTCTCGCAGTGTTGCCAATATTTTACTCGAAAAAAATCACCAAGGTTTTTTTGTCTAACCTAACCTAAAGCAAGGAGCTGGCAACCTTGCTTGAGGCTTGCCTTACAGTGCATAAAGCAAGGTTGCCAACCTACTGGTATTTTTGCCATGGCTGTTTACAAAAAAAGAGAGGAGAGAGAGAGAGGGAGAAGAGTTAAACAACCGACAGCCTACCTACAGCTTTTTTTTTCTTGGTCTAACCTAACCTAAAGCAAGGAGCTGGCAACTTTGCTTGAGGCTTGCCTTACAGTGCATAAAGCAATTTTTGCCAACCTACACACACTGGGCAAGGAGAGCCGGCACTGCCGTAAAAGAGAGAGAGATGGATGGATGGCAACACTGCACGGGTTCAACGTCATCAAGTAAAAATCGCCTTAATGGTTTTTTCTTGCAAGGCATGATCTTTATTTTCTCGCAGTGTTGCCAAATCCTACCTACACTTTTTTTTACTTGGCAAGGGCTAGAGAGAGAGAGAAAAACCTATAGCTGGCAACAGTAATGAGCGAATGCGCCATATCGTAATTTTCCAACTCCGGCAATGTTTGTATATCGTGACCTTTGTAAACCTCTCTCTCTCGGGGGAACGATGTGCCACACACACACACACACACACACACACACGCGTGCGCGTGAATTGTGACGAAAGCAAACAGACAAAATAATAATAATTGTTGTTTTTTAGGATTCCTGGCCCCCACAACCCCGCCAGGAGTGCGTGGTGCCCAACCAAAAAAGTAAAGGTTTTCCCGTACGGCCTTCGAACGTAAAATTGATTGACGTGGGGGCGAATCTCTTCGGGGATGTTTTTCAATTTGTATATTTACCTGTGCATACTATTTATTATTAATTTAGCCGTGTTCTGTTTGGCGTCTATTTCGAGCAGTTTGCCCGGCGGTAAAGTCTTATTGTTTTTTAAATTTTTTGATTTTTTTACGCAAGGCCATGATCTTGCGTATGCACGTGGCGTTTAGCGTGTCCTGTGAGAAATACATGTGAAGATCAGCTTCTGTGCAGCCGGTGTGGGGGATTCGTGACGCCGCGATAAACATTAACTTCCGTACCGGGCGGAACGTCCGTTCCGGCGGCGTGGAATTCGCGCCTCTCGACAAGGGGGGGAGATTTTTCGATAACGCTCTTACTGTTTCCAACGTACTTAGGTTTTTTGATAGACGACAACGACGGAGTCATCTCGGTGAACAAGTCAACTTTTTTTTCAGTACGTCAATATTTTTTTTCTTATTTCTTAGTGAATGGGTTATGGATGACTTGCAACGACGAAGGCCTTCTAGCAACACGTACTTAGCTTATGCCTCTTCCACCGAACATTCAACACGAGAGGGCTGTGTTAAATATACAGAACAGCAATAACAAGTGTTTTTTTTTGGTGTATATTGGCTGCACTGCATCCTGTTTATTACAAAAATAATCCACAGTGGGTTGGATATTACAAACAATACGAGTCCGAGTTTTGAAAGTGTAATGTCTGGCATCGAATACCCGGTGACTATTTCTGATACATCAAAATTCGAAACACGAGCACGAGATGCAGAAGGAAAACGCTTAATCATCAACGTGTATTCCTATACGTTGGATAAACATGTCGTGCATCCCGTCAGGATAAGCGATGTCGACGATGATGATGCTCGTGTGATTAATCTTCTTCTAATTTCAAACGACAGTGTTCACTATTACTGTCTCAGGAATGTTATGCTTTTTTTTTCTCTATAAAAAAAGAGAGATTTGTGTTGACTGTTTGGTTAAAAAGAATTTCCTAATTATTTGTTTTTTTGTCACAAGAATTGTTTGAATTTCAAACATTCCTAAGTGTTTGCTTAAAGATTGACGCATTAACCTGTTAAGAATGTCATATTAATAATACCGGCTCGGAAATGTCATGTCCTCTTCCTCTATAGAAGGTCATATAAATGTGCTAATTGGTTGGTTAGGGGGGATTTTTTGATTAGTAAATTGAGGTTATAAATACGTACGTATAAAGGTTTTGCTAATATGGAATGCTAAAGCTTAGTACTTGGCTCTCTCAGAGATTCGAATTCTATTAGGTTAAACAGCATAGAAATTTCACAGCAAGAATTCTCATATTTACTGACGATATTCTTAACAACCTGTGTTTTGATTCCACTACAAAAACTGTATACAAAATATGCAGCCCCTAGAATAAAATGGATGAGGCTTATGAACCTCGACCTATACAGTTGTACAATCTGGCAATGAATAGATGTTGTTTTTTTTTATTAAGCATAGCAGAGTGTTTTCGCTTATTTTAATATCAGGCAACAATGTTAGAAAAGTGGCCCCAAGAATAAAATTTAAAATCACTAATGTGATATGAACTTTTTTACTTGTGTGTATTTGAATATGAAAGTGAGGTACTTTGAATAATTGAGGGGGACTATCACAAGTAAGCTTGCAATGGTATTGGGAGGTGTCACGAGTTCAAATTTTAGACGATTTCTGTTAATCTGCTAAGGCGATATCAGTACGAAAAAATTTGTAAAAAAGAAGAGGCTAATGGCAACGATGAGGATGAATAATGATAATTATGATGAAATTGATGTGTGGCACTTAGAAAACAAAAACTTCAAAGTGTATTGCACCAACAGCTACAATTGTCCCCCTCCCCCCCAAAATACAAGGTAGTTAACAGAGGTGTGTATATTTGTTGGTTTACGAGTCTGAGGGCTTAAGTTAGTATATTCACTATAGCTATACATATTAAAAAAATGAAATAACCTGAGCAATAAAATATAACAATACCGATTCTGGCTTTTTGTCGGATGACGTAGTGGTAACGTTTGTTGCAATCACACCTCTGATGGTGTATAAAACTTAAATGTTTTGCATAACATGAAATATTGTTAATGGGAATGTGTTGTTTCTAATGTTAAATATAGAAAGCAGATAACAAGAAAAAAGAAGAAAAGAAATAATGTTGCAGGTAGATACGGAGCCTCAGCCCAAACACACATATGATCAGACAGGATGTCAACGATGTATTCATAACTAACATGTGATTATTCAAAAATTGAAATAGTACAGTGGGAAACAACTAACTAACTAACTCTCTATGTTTTTTTAAACCGGCACGAATGAGAAAAGAATAAAGGAGATTTTTACAGGAATCTTGTTGGGAAACCTGATGGTAAAGGACCAAAACGAACATGGAGATGAATCTAAAAGAAATCTGTAAAGATTGGAATAGAATATATATAAATTTTGCTCAGGATAAGTACAAATTGAACTGTAACTACGAATTTTCAGAATCAAGAGTGCTAGAGAATTAATTAATTAATTAATATTTAATATAATGAAGGTAGTAATATAGTATTCTTATTGAGAAGAGAATTTCTAAAAAACTTATTTTTCCTCGTACGTTTACTAATAGCAGTTACATTTGACATGTTTGACTAATCGCGAATCAACGTACGGAAGCCGTTGGAAGCAGTTTGAAGACTGAAATGGCTATGGAAGAACACTTATTATAATGTTAATATCTTAGTATAATGTTTTGAGAATTGCTTCTCGATAATGTTTGGTATATAATTTAATCTGTTGTTAGATAAAATACATAATTATCAGAATTTAAGGATGGAAAATATGAAGAGCGAATGAATGATACGTTTGACTAATCGTGAAGATAAGTATCACAGTACGTTTTATCGTTTCTTATATAAACGTTGAAACGTTTAAGAACGTATAAGAACGTTTACTGAAACGTTTTAACAATTGTTGAAACATTTATGAACATTTTGCCACATTGTGTTTGTGTGTAGCGACTAAGGACTGAACTTTCATTTAGTGAAGCAAATTTCGCCCTGGTTACTATATTTTCAAGTATTTACACTGTTGGAAGTCATTGTAAAAATTTACAATACTCTATTGTTAAAATTTAAGTCTTCCTGTTAATTTACACAAACACTATGAATTAAAATTGATGTCAGCGCCGTGGCAAGAATGAGAAGTAAAGATGGCGTTGGTAATACTAAAGACAGACACACGCACCCGTACACGTGCGCGCGCACACACACACATACACACATGTAAATTGTCGATTGCTAATTTCGCACTTGTTTCTTATTTTTTCTGTGATTCTATGGAATGAAATCATACTTCTCCTGGAGAAGATATTGTTATCTGCTTAAGTTTCTGTTTCAATTCTTGAACACTACGTTTGCGGGAAACAAAATGAACATGGTGATGTACAATTTTCCGCCGGTTGAACAATATTGAGATATACGAAAATCTTTCAAATTTAAATATGAATATTTTATTTTGCACAAATATCTATAAACATTATCAATTACAATTGTGTGCACCATAAATATATTTCTGTAAACCGAAACGGTAAAATTACATTAAGCTTCCCCGATGGCGTAGTGGTAAAGTCATCGGCTTGTAATCAAGGGTCCCGATTCGATAACACGGTGGAGGTAAATAAAGGTTCGGATCCCACTTTAAACTGTACGCAAGTGGATTTAAAATACACTTTATTTAAATTACATCAATTATAGTTAAGTTTGTTAATAGTCGATACTACTTTTAAAAAGTTATTGTTAATTTTTTACGGTAAATGGATATCAGCCGAAATTGACGACTTGTAGCCACCTTGGTGGCCTAGGGAGTACAGAGGTTTATTCATAATTTCGTCACTGAACGTTTCCGGTTCGAGTCCTGGTTTTGGCATAGGAGTTGTTGTGTGCGAGTCCCTTGGTCACATTAATCTAATCAGCATTCATCCTTATCTTCGTTATTGACTTAAGAGTCAGAAAAGCAATATATATATTTTTTTCTATTCAAGTTCAAGGTAGTTTCTCACCGTGGCCGTGCGGTTTAAGACGTCATGCCTTGGTCACCGGCTACGGGACGCGCGCAGATTCCAGTCTCCTTGGGGAAGCATTATAACCTGAGGCTTGGGCTTTTTTATTGGACCGGTGGCCACCCACCATCGTGAGGAAGTTGTGAGCTACGAATGAGTAGCATAACACGGTCATGGAAACCTACAATAACGACTGGGGGGTTCGTCGTGCTGACCGTACGTCAGTCCATAACTGGTTGGATCTACATCTACAAGTGGGAGTCAGACTGGCGGACGGTTCTCGAAGGGTTGTGGCGCCACGGTATGATTTGGTGATCGTCTGGAGAACTATGAGAGAAAGTCACAAAGGAGACCTCAGCCCAAAACAGTGCAAGGAACTTGATCGCTCGAAGCCCCCCGATGTTGACGTCCGAGTTTGCATTTCAATTAGGTTATTACTTCTACTTTAGATCAGTCGCAACGCTGGGGTATAATTGATTGATTTGGTTTGTTTTATTTCGCTGGTCAGGGTAACAGGCAAGAGAACAAAACTGAGAGCAACGGGCGGTGTGGGGTCTTTTGCCTGGAGTCGTCGAACAAGTAGAAACTGAGGAGATTGGGCGGTGGATCACAATTCGATTCGATCAGCTTTCAGCGGAACTTTATCATCAAAAACAGACAGGTATAGTCCATTCCAACCATGTTGATCTAGACTTGTAGGTATAAATCCAAATGTTCGTGTTTTGCTATTTCCAAGTGTGTAGTTAGTACCTCTTGCTCGTTACTATTAGACTTACCATGAAGAGCGAGTGCTCAAATCAAGAGAATAAATAATACCTCGAGTTGCATCACCCACCTCAATAGTTCAAGGTTCTTGGTTCGATCTCACGAACCTCGGAGTTCGTTACGATATGCCTCCAACGGGCATCAACCCCGGGACCCGTTGATTATAAGGCGGCGACATTACCACTATGTTCTCGAGGAGGGCCCTTACCCTGGGACAGTTCCTAGCACTGTGTAGTCCAGTGGTTCCCAACGTCCTCCTTCTCACGGCGCACGATAGTACTTTGTAGTAGATCCCGCGGCATACTAACGTACGAGTTGGTCACAGTGCGAGTGGTGACTGACGTTAGAATAACATGGCACAATATTTTCCCTCCATCACTGTCGACAATTATGATTGGGTGCGCAATCCATATGCTATGCCCCCAGCATCAACCACCGAACTTCCTCTGGAGAAAGAAGAGCAGCTCCCAGACCGAACACTTCAACTGAAACATGGTGTACTACCACTTACCAAGTCTTGGATGTTAGCAAAGAATGAGTACCCACCAATAGCAGCGGAACCAGTTAATACCCTGTCTAGCGTAAGACGCATTCTGAAGGGTGCACAGTGGAAAGTGTACATTCCAATACTGCTACACGCGATCAACGAGGACGAACCGGATAGTAGGGTCGAATACTGCGAATGGTTTGAGCACATGGTTCGCGAGGATAGAGAATTTGCAGGGACAGTTGTGTGGTCTGACGAGGCGCAATTCAAACTTAACAGTACTGTGAACCTCCACAATTGTGTCTACTGGTCGCCCGTCAATCCTCACGTTTATATGGAGAAGGCGGTGAATCTACCGGGGCTTAACATGTGGTGTGGTCTGTCATCGCGTGGTTTGATTGGCCCCTTCTTCTTCGAGGGTACCGTAACCGGTGAGGTGTATCTCGAAATGATTCAGTCAAGGATTCTGCCTGCCATCCGAACCCTATTTGGCGATGAAATGTTTTACCTGCAGCAAGATGGAGCCCCGCCTCACTACCATCGCGATGTCAGGTCATACCTGGATGACACACTCCCCGAACGGTGGATAGGTCGACGCGGTGCTATTGAGTACCCACCTCGGTCCCCTGATTTGACACCAGTGGACTTTTACCTGTGGGGGACCATCAAGAATGATGTGTATCGACAAAACCAACTACACTCAACGAGCTAAGTGAAAAAAAATAGCATCATGTGCTGCCATTATGCCAGATATACTGACGGCCGTAGTACGGTCTGCAGTTTGGCGCCATAGGAGTTGTTTACAAGTTGCTGGTGGTTATTTTGAACATCTAACATAACTCTCTCTCAGTGCCAAAAATTGTACCCACAAGTCAATTTTGTCAGAAGATATGGACTATCAAACAGTGAGTACATTTTTTTGGACCCCCTGTATTTGTTAGCTACCAGAAAACGCTGAAGTATGTGCCATACAATGAGCTGTTCTCAATTCGTATGTGGAAAATTGTTATTAAAAAATTAAAAATTCGATTATCTCGAAAACTACTAATTTTCGGACGGGGTATCATATGGTCAAATTTATTGCAAATTGCCTCTACTTTAACCCCTTTCAGGGAATACATGTAATTACCGGTTACCCTGTATACGTACAACTTGTGTGGCTATCGTGTTGCGACGGGGCGCCTTGAATATCGCATCAGAATCCAGAATTGATTCTCGGCTAGTGTCGTGCATTGTTCGTGCGTTTGCTCAATCAAAAGCAACTCCACTTGTTGTAATAGACCTGGGAAAATTATGTAGTGAGGTAAAAGCTTTTTCTCGCTTGATAATTAGAATATGAGAAAATTAACCGGGAACCGGAGGGTGTGAAGGGGGGGTGACGTTAAAGATGAACGCACTCAAATGCCAACTTCTCTTCTTCGTAGGACGTTCAATAGCGTAGTGGTAATGTCGTCGCCTTGTAATCAAGTCATCCCGGGTTCGATACCCGATGGAGGCACAATTGATGCAGATCCCACTATAAACTGTAGGTCCAGTCCCGATTGACCTTTATGTGCATAAAGTGGACTTAAAACCAAAACTCATCTCAACTCAACTCGTAGTACGTTCTGCGCAGCATTCTTGCAGGCTAGATAGGCTCTGACGTCTAGACCCACGGCCAACCCTCTTTGGAGGTTTTTTTATTCTCTTAATATATATTTGTCAGTGCCACTTCAGCTATTTCATTACCATTCATCTCCATCTTGCGCATTGCCGAAGATTCCGGGTTCGAATCCCGACATGGCCGTCCTTTGTGAGTGTCCATGCATCAATTTTAATTTAATCATACCATCACTCATCTTCATATTTACGATTAGCCAAAAGTGGCCGAAAAGCGAAATAAAACAAACCAAATCAATCAATTATACCCCAGCGTTGCGACTGATCTAAAGTAGAAGTAATAACCTAATTGAAATGCAAACTCGGACGTCAACATCGGGGGGCTTCGAGCGATCAAGTTCCTTGCACTGTTTTGGGCTGAGGTCTCCTTTGTGACTTTCTCTCATAGTTCTCCAGACGATCACCAAATCATACCGTGGCGCCACAACCCTTCGAGAACCGTCCGCTAGTCTGACTCCCACTTGTAGATGTAGATCCAACCAGTTATGGACTGACGTACGGTCAGCACGACGAACCCCCCAGTCGTTATTGTAGGTTTCCATGACCGTGTTATGCTACTCATTCGTAGCTCACAACTTCCTCACGATGGTGGGTGGCCACCGGTCCAATAAAAAAGCCCAAGCCTCAGGTTATAATGCTTCCCCAAGGAGACTGGAATCTGCGCGCGTCCCGTAGCCGGTGACCAAGGCATGACGTCTTAAACCGCACGGCCACGGTGAGAAACTACCTTGAACTTGAATAGAAAAAAATATATATATTGCTTTTCTGACTCTTAAGTCAATAACGAAGATAAGGATGAATGCTGATTAGATTAATGTGACCAAGGGACTCGCACACAACAACTCCTATGCCAAAACCAGGACTCGAACCGGAAACGTTCAGTGACGAAATTATGAATAAACCTCTGTACTCCCTAGGCCACCAAGGTGGCTACAAGTCGTCAATTTCGGCTGATATCCATTTACCGTAAAAAATTAACAATAACTTTTTAAAAGTAGTATCGACTATTAACAAACTTAACTATAATTGATGTAATTTAAATAAAGTGTATTTTAAATCCACTTGCGTACAGTTTAAAGTGGGATCCGAACCTTTATTTACCTCCACCGTGTTATCGAATCGGGACCCTTGATTACAAGCCGATGACTTTACCACTACGCCATCGGGGAAGCTTAATGTAATTTTACCGTTTCGGTTTACAGAAATATATTTATGGTGCACACAATTGTAATTGATAATGTTTATAGATATTTGTGCAAAATAAAATATTCATATTTAAATTTGAAAGATTTTCGTATATCTCAATATTGTTCAACCGGCGGAAAATTGTACATCACCATGTTCATTTTGTTTCCCGCAAACGTAGTGTTCAAGAATTGAAACAGAAACTTAAGCAGATAACAATATCTTCTCCAGGAGAAGTATGATTTCATTCCATAGAATCACAGAAAAAATAAGAAACAAGTGCGAAATTAGCAATCGACAATTTACATGTGTGTATGTGTGTGTGTGCGCGCGCACGTGTACGGGTGCGTGTGTCTGTCTTTAGTATTACCAACGCCATCTTTACTTCTCATTCTTGCCACGGCGCTGACATCAATTTTAATTCATAGTGTTTGTGTAAATTAACAGGAAGACTTAAATTTTAACAATAGAGTATTGTAAATTTTTACAATGACTTCCAACAGTGTAAATACTTGAAAATATAGTAACCAGGGCGAAATTTGCTTCACTAAATGAAAGTTCAGTCCTTAGTCGCTACACACAAACACAATGTGGCAAAATGTTCATAAATGTTTCAACAATTGTTAAAACGTTTCAGTAAACGTTCTTATACGTTCTTAAACGTTTCAACGTTTATATAAGAAACGATAAAACGTACTGTGATACTTATCTTCACGATTAGTCAAACGTATCATTCATTCGCTCTTCATATTTTCCATCCTTAAATTCTGATAATTATGTATTTTATCTAACAACAGATTAAATTATATACCAAACATTATCGAGAAGCAATTCTCAAAACATTATACTAAGATATTAACATTATAATAAGTGTCCTTCCATAGCCATTTCAGTCTTCAAACTGCTTCCAACGGCTTCCGTACGTTGATTCGCGATTAGTCAAACATGTCAAATGTAACTGCTATTAGTAAACGTACGAGGAAAAATAAGTTTTTTAGAAATTCTCTTCTCAATAAGAATACTATATTACTACCTTCATTATATTAAATATTAATTAATTAATTAATTCTCTAGCACTCTTGATTCTGAAAATTCGTAGTTACAGTTCAATTTGTACTTATCCTGAGCAAAATTTATATATATTCTATTCCAATCTTTACAGATTTCTTTTAGATTCATCTCCATGTTCGTTTTGGTCCTTTACCATCAGGTTTCCCAACAAGATTCCTGTAAAAATCTCCTTTATTCTTTTCTCATTCGTGCCGGTTTAAAAAAAACATAGAGAGTTAGTTAGTTAGTTGTTTCCCACTGTACTATTTCAATTTTTGAATAATCACATGTTAGTTATGAATACATCGTTGACATCCTGTCTGATCATATGTGTGTTTGGGCTGAGGCTCCGTATCTACCTGCAACATTATTTCTTTTCTTCTTTTTTCTTGTTATCTGCTTTCTATATTTAACATTAGAAACAACACATTCCCATTAACAATATTTCATGTTATGCAAAACATTTAAGTTTTATACACCATCAGAGGTGTGATTGCAACAAACGTTACCACTACGTCATCCGACAAAAAAGCCAGGATCGGTATTGTTATATTTTATTGCTCAGGTTATTTCATTTTTTTAATATGTATAGCTATAGTGAATATACTAACTTAAGCCCTCAGACTCGTAAACCAACAAATATACACACCTCTGTTAACTACCTTGTATTTTGGGGGGAGGGGGACAATTGTAGCTGTTGGTGCAATACACTTTGAAGTTTTTGTTTTCTAAGTGCCACACATCAATTTCATCATAATTATCATTATTCATCCTCATCGTTGCCATTAGCCTCTTCTTTTTTACAAATTTTTTCGTACTGATATCGCCTTAGCAGATTAACAGAAATCGTCTAAAATTTGAACTCGTGACACCTCCCAATACCATTGCAAGCTTACTTGTGATTGTCCCCCTCAATTATTCAAAGTACCTCACTTTCATATTCAAATACACACAAGTAAAAAAGTTCATATCACATTAGTGATTTTAAATTTTATTCTTGGGGCCACTTTTCTAACATTGTTGCCTGATATTAAAATAAGCGAAAACACTCTGCTATGCTTAATAAAAAAAAACAACATCTATTCATTGCCAGATTGTACAACTGTATAGGTCGAGGTTCATAAGCCTCATCCATTTTATTCTAGGGGCTGCATATTTTGTATACAGTTTTTGTAGTGGAATCAAAACACAGGTTGTTAAGAATATCGTCAGTAAATATGAGAATTCTTGCTGTGAAATTTCTATGCTGTTTAACCTAATAGAATTCGAATCTCTGAGAGAGCCAAGTACTAAGCTTTAGCATTCCATATTAGCAAAACCTTTATACGTACGTATTTATAACCTCAATTTACTAATCAAAAAATCCCCCCTAACCAACCAATTAGCACATTTATATGACCTTCTATAGAGGAAGAGGACATGACATTTCCGAGCCGGTATTATTAATATGACATTCTTAACAGGTTAATGCGTCAATCTTTAAGCAAACACTTAGGAATGTTTGAAATTCAAACAATTCTTGTGACAAAAAAACAAATAATTAGGAAATTCTTTTTAACCAAACAGTCAACACAAATCTCTCTTTTTTTATAGAGAAAAAAAAAAGCATAACATTCCTGAGACAGTAATAGTGAACACTGTCGTTTGAAATTAGAAGAAGATTAATCACACGAGCATCATCATCGTCGACATCGCTTATCCTGACGGGATGCACGACATGTTTATCCAACGTATAGGAATACACGTTGATGATTAAGCGTTTTCCTTCTGCATCTCGTGCTCGTGTTTCGAATTTTGATGTATCAGAAATAGTCACCGGGTATTCGATGCCAGACATTACACTTTCAAAACTCGGACTCGTATTGTTTGTAATATCCAACCCACTGTGGATTATTTTTGTAATAAACAGGATGCAGTGCAGCCAATATACACCAAAAAAAAAAACACTTGTTATTGCTGTTCTGTATATTTAACACAGCCCTCTCGTGTTGAATGTTCGGTGGAAGAGGCATAAGCTAAGTACGTGTTGCTAGAAGGCCTTCGTCGTTGCAAGTCATCCATAACCCATTCACTAAGAAATAAGAAAAAAAATATTGACGTACTGAAAAAAAAGTTGACTTGTTCACCGAGATGACTCCGTCGTTGTCGTCTATCAAAAAACCTAAGTACGTTGGAAACAGTAAGAGCGTTATCGAAAAATCTCCCCCCCTTGTTGAGAGGCACGAATTCCACGCCGCGGGAACGGACGTTCCGCCCGGTACGGAAGTTAATGTTTATCGCGGCGTCACGAATCCCCCACACCGGCTGCACAGAAGCTGATCTTCACATGTATTTCTCACAGGACACGCTAAACGCCACGTGCACACGCAAGATCATGGCCTTGCGTAAAAAAATCAAAAAATTTAAAAAACAATAAGACTTTACCGCCGGGCAAACTGCTCGAAATAGACGCCAAACAGAACACGGCTAAATTAATAATAAATAGTATGCACAGGTAAATATACAAATTGAAAAACATCCCCGAAGAGATTCGCCCCCACGTCAATCAATTTTACGTTCGAAGGCCGTACGGGAAAACCTTTACTTTTTTGGTTGGGCACCACACACTCCTGGCGGGGTTGTGGGGGCCAGGAATCCTAAAAAACAACAATTATTATTATTTTGTCTGTTTGCTTGCGTCACAATACACGCGCACGCGTGTGTGTGTGTTTGTGTGTGTGTGTGGCACATCGTTCCCCCGAGAGAGAGAGGTTTACAAAGGTCACGATATACAAACATTGCCGGAGTTGGAAAATTACGATATGGCGCATTCGCTCATTACTGTTGCCAGCTATAGGTTTTTCTCTCTCTCTAGCCCTTGCCAAGTAAAAAAAAAAGTGTAGGTAGGACTTGGCAACACTGCGAGAAAATAAAGATCATGCCTTGCAAGAAAAAACCATTAAGGCGATTTTTACTTGATGACGTTGAACCCGTGCAGTGTTGCCATCCATCCATCTCTCTCTCTTTTACGGCAGTGCCGGCTCTCCTTGCCCAGTGTGTGTAGGTTGGCAAAAATTGCTTTATGCACTGTAAGGCAAGCCTCAAGCAAAGTTGCCAGCTCCTTGCTTTAGGTTAGGTTAGACCAAGAAAAAAAAAGCTGTAGGTAGGCTGTCGGTTGTTTAACTCTTCTCCCTTTCTCTCTCTCCTCTCTTTTTTTTGTAAACAGCCATGGCAAAAATACCAGTAGGTTGGCAACCTTGCTTTATGAACTGTAAGGCAAGCCTCAAGCAAGGTTGCCAGCTCCTTGCTTTAGGTTAGGTTAGACAAAAAAACCTTGGTGATTTTTTTCGAGTAAAATATTGGCAACACTGCGAGAAAATAGAGCTTATGCCTTACAAGAGTAAACTATTAAGAAGCCTCAAGCAAGATTGCCAGGTCCATGCCTTAGGTTAGGTTAGACAAAAAACCTTGGTGATTTTTTCGAGTAAGAAGTTGGCAACACTGCGTTATCAAGTGGAGATCATGCCTTACGAGAAAAATCCATTAAGGCTACGACGAGCCACAAATGATGATTCGAGCCGCAAATGATGGCCCAGTACCCGGCCACTTGTACTACTCACTTCCACGATGCAGGGATACCTGGGTCAAATATTTTATTCAAAAAGGTTGTTTTTCACGTCGTCGCCGACGAAGGTGTCTCTAGATTTCACGATATTCCATACCACGCCGCCTTCGTTCTGTCCCATGACCGTGTACAATCCGAACACCTTGTCCTTGTCAAATTTCCAGGTATTCCGGTAATCCTTTGCTAAGGTACCGAAGTAGCTTGTCCGTGGAAGTTCTGTCAATGTCTTTGAGTTTTAGTTATGGCTGTTTTTAGTGCTAGCGTAGAGTGAATGCTGGAGAGAGGTGTCAGATGATAATTTGTGTAGTTACGAGCTTGCAAGCGCTACATGTTTGGTTATTATATCTTTGTTTTGCTCGGTGACACCTTTGATCTTTTTACCGAGTCCACTGTTGGCATCAATGTCAGGTTGGTCCTCAAGCTTCTGCTCTTCGTAGAAACCGCGAGTATTGGATTTCCAGCCCCTGACGATTCTCGCCAGAAAGTCACGCAATTTCAAGTTGTCCTCGATTTTACCTTCAGCCATTTTCGGCGTGAGTTTTTTTAAACGTCACAACGTTTCTCGTAACGTTGCAACATTTACTAAGTTGTTGATTTTTTTCTGTAATTTCGTCGTTTGGCTTTCGCGTCATTTCGATCGTCGTTAATCCAAAATCGTCTCGGTTCAAACAAGAAGCGCAGATATCCAAAAACTGATTGTAGTCGATGTCTCCACCCACATAGTCGTCATAAACGTGTTAAAGGTTGGTGTGGTCCTGACGAAACAATCAGCTGAGTTTGGCATCGTCGCGAAGCAGCTGTGTGGGAATCCTGGAAAAGTTCTGCGCCAGGTAAGAACAGTCCATGCTCCTGTGACGACCCTGCGTGAAGAAGTAGCGAAATTAGTATTGATTTTTCAAAAGTACGTCTTTGGAGACCACGACCGAAATTTCAAAATAACGGTTGTCTGTTTTGCAATCCATTATTTTATAGCGTTTACTATTTTTTGTGTTGCGTCAGATAAATTCTCTGCTCCTTGGATATTACTAATTCCAGCTTTCTCGATTACTTCTCTTCCATGGGTTGAAACACCTGGTATTGTGTCTGTTTCTGATGCGAAAGTGGCTATGCCCTGTCCCTCGTACAGTTTTGCCAGTTGCGGATACATTGATTGTTCCAAACCTTTGGAGAGCACGTAAAGATGCCTGTTCATCCAGTCCAACCAGTTAGGCGTGAGCAGTAAGGTGCAAGTAGGAAGATGTCCACGAAGAGCCTAGTTGTAACGCAGCCCGAAGGATGAACGATGAGGCAACGGATGTTGTCGTGTAGCAATTCACCGTTCTTTCGAGTTTGGTGTTTCTGCGTCGGTAGGCGCTTCACCACGTTCCAAGCTGTCACAGTATCACCTCGCCGCCTACGATCCAACTTTTTTCCGGAACTCCCAGCCATTTGACCAGCAGTTTATTCTTATTTCTACGCAATCCTTACTCGATGAGCTACGTGCAACGGAAAAGAGTTTGCTAAGCACCTCATCGTACAAGCGTTCTAAAAAAACTTTGTCGCTGTTGTCCATTGTTAAATATGTGTGCCTGCTTCCTGGCAAGACTCGACTTACAGTGAATTGTTCGGTGCTTCGGTTTCTGGTGAAACCTTTCTCGAACGCACCTTTGAATTTCCTGATTCTCACTCGTTCTCCTACTTTGTACTTTGGTTTCTTGGACGTGTGTCAACACTTTGAACACAAAACAATGGAGATCAAACTTGTCTCGTCGCATTTATAGTTTTTTGGCGTATTGTGTCGTCGACGGTGTGCTTGTAATTGTCCACGAGTTCAGGTAGCATGTCAACCCACTTGTAGTTACCCTGAAGCGTGAACCGTTTCCACATGTGCTTCTTCAGAGTCCGGTTGAATCGCTCCACGATGCTGGCTTATATGTCGCTGTAATTCGAATGATGGATGCTCTATGGTGTGTTTCGAATAAATTGCTGGAAGATCGAGTTGTAGAATTATTTTTCTGTGGCCGTCTGCAGATAGCATGGCGATCTTCTCCTTTACTCGAAAATAGATTTGAAGGCTTCCATGACGCACACGTCACTTTGGATTTCAGGGGAAGGGCTCATGCGAACTTGGAAAGCTGTCTATGACGGTCAGAAATTACTTGCTAACCTTGTTGACTTTATGTAAATTCCTCAGGTTGCCGCTTGCTAATTTCGACCAGGTCGTCTTGCCACATTTCGTCGATGTCTTTGGTCACCACCGGTAGACGTGGGTATTTGCATCATGCCAGTTTGTTGCACTCGTCCACGATGGCCAGCCTAGACATGATGCAAAACATGAATATGGCTACGATCGGGGTTTTGGCCGTAGAGAAGACCAGATTCTCGATGTACAGTTTGTCGCCCATTTCGATGTCGATGTATGGAGTTGCATCTTGGGGCAAAACCGTCTCGCGAGTTTCCGGATGCATGGAAACGACCAAATCCACGTTGGATATTTTAGGTTCGTCTCCAATGTTCGTCAAGGTCATGGTAGGGTAGTGCGACGACCACTAAGAAACCTTAACGAACTGAAGTTTGCCGTCGAGGAAAAACTGGTGGTAGGCTTTGGCCGGAGTCAGCATGTACAGTTTGCCCTTCGGATTGAAGGGTGAGATGAACTCTAGGTTCGGGATACTGTACAGTTCGGTGACGAAGTCGGCGTTTAGGGTGTTCACGTGGGCTCAAACTTAGATCTGCACCACAAACTGTCAGCTCTGCACGGATTTCAGATGCTCGCCCATGGTTCGCAAAACCTTGTTGCAGGATGGCTTGATTCTCAAGTCGACGTAAAATTTTTTGAATTTATCTTTCAACTCGCAAAGCTGACTGCCGAAAGTGGCCAGGGCCGATTCCCTTCTAGCCTCGATGATGTCGAATTGAAGTTTCACGTTCAAGATGATCTGCTGCATGTTTAGACGAACGTCAACTTCGAAGTCTGGCTCTTGTATTCGTGCATCTGCTTCCAAATCTCTGCAAACAGCGTATGCATTTCACTCACGCTTTGGTTAACAGGCAGGGTGGCGATGCAGTCTCGAAGCGAAGCAATTTCGGTTTGGATGTTTCTGATTACCTCGTTTTGAGTAATCAGTTCTAAGTTCTTTTCACGGCTTCTAGTTCCTACAAAGTTGGCAAGGTGGTCACCATGTTGGGAGCGTCGTCAAAGCTTTCTTCCCCGCGTCCAACTCGAAGGCGTTCGCAGCAGCACGCATGCCTTCATGCAGTTACGTTATATCATCTTGGTTAGGCGTGGATTGTTCCAGACTTTCCAACTTACCCTGTAAGTCGTCGATCATTTGATTTAAATGCGACGGCTCGAATTCGGTGTTTAGGTTTTCCGATTTCGTAATCTGCTGTTGAACCCAGGACAAGGTGTCCCGGATGCCCGGCAACTTGGTTTCCAGCGCTCCTTGAAAGTTCGCGAAACCGTTTTTTATTATGGCAAGGCATCCTCTATGTGGGCTGTGGTACCTTGCAGCTTCCCGAAGTCAAAGTAAGACTTGCGTTGAAGTTTGATGTTGGCCACGCTGCGGGCGATGGCGTTAAGTTCGCTGGACAAATGCAAATTTACTGTGAAAGTCTCCAGCGCTTGGAGCCTAATTTAGGCTTTGGCGATGGCAGTGTGCAAGGCGTTCATCCAAAGCTCTGTCCTGGTGCTTTCCAACGTAGGAATTTCGAAAGACTGAAACTGTTCACACAATTTTGCGATGTTGGCGTTGACGCGACCGTAGTCATATTGAGTCTTTCTGATCTGGATTATGGTCTGCAAGTAGGTAATAACTTTTTATTTGAAAACACATCCGGTTTTCGTGTGTTTCAAGAACCTGGTTTTAGCTTCGATTCGAACGCTGTTTCCCCTGTGCGAGGCTGATTTTACTAATTTTAGTGAGCAAATTCAAGCGAATCACCCGGATCAAAAACACACAACTCGCCACGGACTTGGGGTGAGTACTGTAGCCTTTCACCTGAACAAGATTGAACATACGTTGAAACGTTTATATAGGAACAATGGTGGAAAATATCAGAATCAGATTATCTGGATTCTCTGAGTATGACCTGTTTGCAGTTTGCAATAAAACAGAGATGCAGTGGGTGCTTAACAGTGAATTGCCTTTTCACTACCTATGCCTTAAATATATAAGCAAGTTTGAAAAACTTGTGTACAATAATTATGGCAGAATTGCTGGATATTTTGTGAATTTTTACACAGATAATTACGGGTATTATTTCATGCTCAAGTGTTTAGGAATCACTGGTGGGGAAATTGCTACAATTTGTTTTCAGAGCATAGGATGAGGATTGATTCACATCCAAATTTAGAATATCTACAATTTATAATGATATTGAATTTGTCACAACAGATGCTGGCCATTTGTATAGTGGGGATGATTTTGATCCTGATTGTGTGTGGTACTCTAAACATATATACCTGAATAAGATTATAATGTATTTTTTAAAACAAAAATTCAAAAATTGTGATTCTGATTGTATTGCAAAAATTCTAGGTGGGAATAATCTTAGCAGAAGATGCAATTGTGGGAAACAATTATTTAAATTAAAAATATTTTCAGACACAGCAGATACAACAGACACAGCAGGGACAGCAGGGAGTGCAGAAATAGAGCAGAAACAGGATTGAAGGTATAGAATGAATTTTTTGTTCCCAACATATTGACTGTACAGAATAGTGAAAGCCTAGATATAAATATAACCCATAGATATTCTGTTGCCCCCACTTGCAAGATGTCTGGAGATTATATTGTAAAATATATAAACAATCAGTATCTTGTCTACAGTATATATGAAACAAATGCAAGAGATTTTTCAGATAATTTTAATCACAGAACAGTTTGTTTTGAAGAGAACCCATATGTCCCCACACAAATTATGCAAGTGAGCATCATAGATGCATTGAATACAAATCAACAACTTGTCAGCATCCTGGGGAATTATGTCACAGAGATAAGCCTTGTAGATTTCAAAATTGTTGTTAAAATTTCAAATAAAGGCACAAAATGTTATGTCAACAAGATTTTCAGACCTGAGCTAAGCACACCCCTGAGCAGTGATGGGATCCTCAGGTTCTGTGACAACATTGTGAGCCCCCCTGAAAATAAGATCAATCTGTTCAAGCTCAATACCCTCAAATACAATCAGTTGCTCAGGTATGTATACTCTGAGGTTGGGTACTATGATGATTTTTATGTTATGACCCTTGTAGGAACAACAAAAATATATTTTGTAGAATTTCAGGACAAAGCACCTGATAATATCATCACATATGAATACATAGGGAATATAGGATATGCATTCATCAAAAATTCCAAGACCTCAGCAGAAAAATCTAATTATATGAGCTCTATCAACTATGTTGATTGTTTCTCTACAAAAATTATATACAATTCAGAATCTGTAAATGCCATTGTTTCATGCTACCTCCTTTTCAGAACAGCAAAAAATAACACCGAGAGGGTTCTTGCAGTTGAGTGCTTCATGCAACTTGACAGATTGCAATATATTAAATTGAAAAAATTACCCCATCTCATATACAATATTGTTTTGGATGAAACAAGTGACACTGTAATTGTTCACTGTGTAATATCTTTGATGGGCCTTGAATCACATAAAAACAGTTTCATCTCAAAATTTGCACCAATCATAAACAATGAGGCTGTATCGGAATGCATTGAGTAATGGGTTTTCATGATTCTGTTCCTTGCATATTCATGCCAGTGTGTAATTATTAAATATGCAGAATTTTTTTGACAGAAGAGCAATTTCAAAATACATCAAATCACAATCACTTATTGGGGATTTCAGGCTTAGGTTCTTGAATCTGTCCGAGCATGACCTGTTCTCTGTTGGGAATGAAACTGAAATGCTATAGGTGCTTTCAAGTGATTTTGCCTTTCACTACCTGTCCCTGAAATCCCTAATAAGATTTGAAATATCCATGTTCAATACATGCAAAAGAATTGTTGGATTTTTTGTGCATTATTCTGTAGAGTATTATTATTGGCATTGTGGATTTGCAATGTATGATGATTACTGGTACAACAATTGCAATGAGAATTGTTTTGTGTACAGAATAGACATAATTATGCCACAGAGTCTAAACTGGATCCACTATAATATCACCAACAGAATTTCTGTACCTTTACCCCTGAATCATATTGAATATGTCACCACAGATGAGGGCAATTTGTATCGAATGGAAGATTTTAAGCCAGGCATGAACAAATTTTCAAAATATACAAATTTCAGTGAGATTCTAATGTATATGTTTAGGCAAAAATTTAAAAATTGTGAGCATGAATGCATATGCCTGTCACTTGAAGAGCACAACATACAAAATACATGCCAATGTGACAGGGAATTGTTCACATTGCCACTAAGCTTGTCATAATGCAGAATTTTTTTGACAGAAGGGGAATTTCAAAATACATAAAATCCGAATCACTTGTTCAAGATTTTAGGCTTAGGTTCCTGAACCTGTCCGAGTATAATTTGTTTGCAGTTCAGAATGAGACTGAAATGCACTGGGTTCTTAACAGTGACAAGAATTTTCAATACTTGTCACTGAAGGATGTAAGCAAGTTTGAAAAAATTATGTACAACAAGTTTAAGAGAATTTGTGGATTGTTTGTGCATCACCACACTGGGAGCTATTATTATTTCTGCAGGTTGAAATTGTTTGATGAATGTAGGTACAGCAATTGTTGTGATGGGTATGAAGATTATAAATTTAGAATTCATGGCTGATCAGAGCTTAAATTGGGTGCATTTTAAATTTTTTGAACTGAATAATTTCCAATCCCAATCTGTTTAATAGGAATATTGAATTTGTGACCACAGATGTTGGGCACTTGTTCAGTGCAGATGATTTCCACCCGGATCTTATTGGGTATTTAAAGCACAAATGCCTGAATGAGCTTGTTCTGTATTTTCTGAGGCAAAAATTCAGAAATTGCAGCAGTAAGTGCCTTGCACTGTGCCTAGACAAAACCTCTTGGAATGAAACATGCAGGTGTGGGGAACAATTATCTAAGCTCCCAATAATACATACATAGTTGCTACAGTTCCAATTTTGCAATATTGTTCAGCAAACATGTATCCCGGGCAGTGTGATTTGGAAATAAATCGGGATTAACAGCAACAAAGGAACAATATTATTAAGCATAGTGTTGGGCATGCTCTTAAAAAATTACAGCATTGCATTTTTGAATGTGTCATTGTTTTAGAAGGATAACACACAGCACTTGTTGCAATATTTTTTGAGAGAAGGAATTTGTCACAATATATACAATCGGAATCACTGTTGGAAAAGTTCAAGCTTGCATTTTCCGATTTATGTGAATATGATGTGTTTGCAGTTAGAAATGAGACAGAATTTAGGTGGGTGCTTGACAGTGACCATGAATTTGGATGCATACATCTGGGATTTTTGGGCAAGAAGAAAAAATACATATATCTGTTGCACAGGAGAATTGTTTGGCTGTTTGTAGGTTTTTATGATTGTTACAGAAAAAAATATTGCTTCACAACAAAATATTTTTGAATCAATGTATTGTTTTCATATCCCATTTGTCATATCTGAGAACTGGAAACATTTAAATTATGATACTTATTTGAAATCCTATGATGATTTTGAATTTGTAACCACAGATACAGGCTTGGTGTTTTCTGGTGCGGATTTTGTTAGAAGGGAAAAATATATCTCAGGGGTCATAAATGCAAATGAGATTATTCTGTATTTGCTGAGTTTGAAGATAAAATTTAATGATTTGAGATATTTTGAACCTTTAAACTGCAATTTTTTGCAATCTTCAAATCTCAACCTCAAATTCTGATCGGGAGGTACACAGAGCCATGTACAATTTCTGTTTATATCTACATGATTGCTCTCCACAATTGTGTAGGTGCAAAATAGGATCAATGCTCATTTCATTTTTTGACAGAAGAGATGTTGCAAAATATATTAGATCTGAATCTCTTCTTCCTGATTTCAAAATTAGATTCTCAACACTCTCAGAGTATGTTTTATTTTCAATCAATAATGAAACAGAGTTCCGCTGGGCCCTGAACAGCACTCAAAAATTCAATTATCTAAACTTGAAATACATCACTGATTTTGAGTGCCACAAGTATAATTCTTGAAGGAGAATTGTGGGACAGTTTGTTGTTCTTTTTATTATTATATTGATTTTTCCTATTATGGAGGATGGTTTTCAAATCATGCAAGTGTGGGGAGATTCTATGATTTTGAGATGCTTCCCAATCAGAGCTCAAACTGGAAACATTTTAGATTTTTGATGATGCATCTGGATAGGTTCCAAAAGGCAGAATTTGTTACAACAGATAGTGGAATGTTGTATAGTGGTGCAGATTTCAATCATCACCTGCAATATTTTGATGCATACAATTCTCAGATGTTGAACATGACTGAGATAATCATGTATCTTCTTCAGCAAAAATTTAAAAATTGCAGCATTGGGTGCTTTAATAGGATAATAAAATCATGGAATGTATTTACAGAGTGTGAGTGCGGGAAACCACTAAGCTGCATGCCTCTGCTGTTGAGATAGCCCAGCCTAACATGTAATATTGTTTGCAGGTTGATTCAAGATGCAAATATTTTTTGAAAGAAGGGATATTTCCAGATACATCAAATCCAAATCTCTTGTTCCTGAATTTAAATTGAGATTCTCAAAATTGTAAAATGTACTGTGTGCTCCATGATGCTCACATAATTTGTGGAGAGGCATTTTATGGCCTGTTTCTGGTGCACAGGGTCTAGCTCCTGGTCTAGAAAATTACAAAATATGGCCTTGCAATCTAAGTTATACAGGGCATTCACACAAATATTTCCAACCAATTTTGTTTGGAAATGTTGATGACTGTGCAGAACAAGTATAAGAGAAATATTTCATGTTATATTTTCTATGGCATTTTGGGCATATTTTTGTGAGAATTCTGATTTTATCTGGATTACAATTCTTTTGGTGCTTAACCCAATTGGGGCTGGATATATTCTCATTGTATTGATTACAAGATTTTTGATTCGGCATTTTTGTTGTTGGTTTATTATATAAAATTTCTTGGAATTCAAATCAAAACTTTATGCCTAATAATAAATATCAGTTGGGTTCAGCAGTGTGTTTTGTATATTTAGTGTGTGTGTGTGTGTATGTGTGTGAATATTTTTGGCTTTGGTTTTTATATAAAATTTCTTGGGGTTCAAATCAAAACTATACTTAATAAAAAATATCATTTGGGTTCAACAATGTGCTTTGTGTGTGTGTGTGTGTGTGTGTGTGTGTGTGTGTGTGTGTGTATGTGTGTGTGTGTGTGTGTGTGTGTGTGTGTGTGGCATTTTTGTCTTAGTTTTTAAGTGTAGCCAAAACAATATCAAGAGGGGCATATTTTTGACAAGTTTATGGACAACAAACTGAGAGATGTAGCTTTTACACACATAGGAAAATCTGTCTGAGGGGAGTTTTTCATTTCTACACTAGAATTCAAGATTCTTGGGATTTTGACAGAATAACACACTATAAACAATAAAATCATATGGGTACTTGACATAATTTTAAGTGTGGGCAAATCGGGGCATATGAATTCTTCTTTTCTACACTAGGATTCAAAATTCTTAGAATTAAGAGCATATCACACTTGAAGAATTGGGGAATAAGGGCATCTTGGCATAATTTTAAGTGTAGGCAAATCGGGCTGTTTAATCAAATGACCTCTTCTTTTCTACGCTATAAGTGCACTGGTTGTACCACCAATTACACTACTCGAGATATTTTTTTCAGTAAATGCAAAAAAAAAAAAACAATACGTTTCGCGGATTGTTTTCTCCTGTACATTGGCAAAACGTAACGAGACGCGATCGCTACTATAGCGCGGTTTTCCACGCCAACACCATGTGCATGACGGGTCTAGTTCGAAAGCCAAGAACTGGCACAGTCACTGGAAAATCAATATAGAGGCATAGTTTACGTTCTCTATTTCACGTTGGTGACTCCCATATGTTACCTATACTTGGTGGCTTTAGCTTTCAAGCTGATTTGCACATTTGCGAAAAGCCTGGTTAAATTGGACGGATAACCTTTAGACATGTTGTCTCCCAACTTTTAAAATTTACTTTTTCACCGTCACCCCAAGCTCTCCGTTCATTTTGCAGATAACACTAGTGTTCTGCCCCTCTCTATGTTAGCTATACACGTGTAAGGATAAGTTGAGGGCTTTTTAAAACACATCGTAAAAATCTACACCGGGGCCCTTTTCAGAACACATAGTAAGAAGTATATTGGCGTCTCAAAAAACACATCGTGCAAAGGTACGCCCCCATTCGTCCCTCGAACACGTCGCGAAAAGCCCCCATGAGGTTTAGATACGTCGTGAAAACTCCAAGCCCCATAAAAACACACCGTTTAACGCTACGCTACGGCCCCATGCGCCCTCATACTTTTCATCAAAAATCATACTTTTCGGGAAACCAATCGGGTTTATCGCACTACTAACTTCCCTCCATTTATAAAGAATTTCTCTGAGAAGTGAATCCAGGATATTAAATAACAAAGTTGCAATACTGATTTTCTTATGCATGGTATTTAGATAGAGTACAATTTAAACCATCATAAAAAACAAACAATGCAGGTAAATGTTAAAAATATTTAAAAATAAACATCTGTGATGTCATTTTACAAGTGGAAACTCTGAACCTTTACCTCAAGTACAGATACATTTATATATATATATATATATATATATGTATGTGTGTGTGTGTGTGTGTGTGTGTGTGTGTGTGTGTGTGTGTGTGTGTGTGTGTGTGTGTGTGAGTACAAAGATATATTCTTGTGGGAACCAGCGTATGTTTAAACACCTTTCTTAATGGGACCAAAAAATTGTTGGGACTTTTTGCCGGTCCCAAGAAAGAAAAGACCATTGCGAGACTCCTGAGACCCCTTTCGACATGTACGCGAAGTATTTCGAAGGTACCCAAAAGTCGCTATTTGTTCGATTTGTGTGTTAACGTGTGTGTTAAACTCTGCCAGCTCTGGAAGGTTCACGTCTGTGTAAAAGTGTGGTGTTTAATCGCATCTCTTGGGACCAGGAAGTGTGGATGTGTAAAATCTTGGATCTATTTCGCATGTATTGGTACCGAACATCCCAGGGGGTTGAGGGGCGAGGAAAGGTACGTGCGGATGCCGACGGGGTTCCCCTCTCGCCTGGCTGTCTTGTTGCTTCCGAGCTGTTAATGTTGCCAACTTAAAACTTTGGAACCAGATCTGTTTTTCTATTATCTTCTAACCCTCCAAGTGTAATTGTAATTGATTTGTTTTATTTTACTTCGCTTTTTGTACCACTGTTGGCTAATTTGCGAAGATGGGGATGAGTGATGATATCATGAAATTGATGAATCGACTCCCACAACATCCATGCCCAGACCGGGATTCGAACTCGGGAACCCTGGTGTCGTAGCGCGATGTGTTAACCACTCCACCACGGGGGTCGGCTTTAATCCTGCAATCAAACAAAATGCTACAGTAGAATTTATTCTTCCAAACGTAACCCTTCTATATGTGCCTATAACAAATTATTAGTTGGGTTTTACTATAATACTGGTAAACAGAAATCCATTTGTAAAGCTCATTTTCTTCCATTACCAGGAAACAAAGAGTAGAGTTATCAGATGTTATCAGTAGAAACTCGTTACTTGTCTCCTTTCGGCCATGATGAGGATAAGAATGGAGATTTCTGACCAAGGCGACAAGCGATCCGGCAAAAGGGAGGGGGTGTTCATATCGAAGTGACAAGTAACACGATACCTCTGTCTACAAGCAAGCGTTTTTCTCAAATGCTCTAACAGACCAAGGCGACACGCTGCATGACATCCATGACTTTCAGAAGCGGAAGCCGAGAAGCGACACGTTTCGAAACGAAGAAGCAAGTCTCGCCAGTTACTTCCGTTTGTCATTATCCTGAATTGGGTCGCCTAGGTCTGGTGTTCGGGCTTTAACAGTGAATGCTTACTTGAAGACTGAAGTGGCTTGTCTTCGGTATGAACTTCAGTGTCATTTGCAGTCGTCGTTTGCTACTTGTTGCCTGTCGTTTCGGTTTAAAATCTCTCTGCAAGAAAGCATTCAATGCGTAGGCATGACCACCAGACCGAAGCAACACGATAACGCCGCCAGTGCGTGAAACATGCAAGTGGTACGTGTAGTTTGTCATATCACATTTGTTAGAAAGTTTTATTTATTTAAGAATTTTTGTTTCCAAAGCCATTTATCGCTTCGGTACGAAAGTTCCATTGGGACGAAGCGACGAGCAACGAGGGGTTTCTCACTGAAGTAACACTACCCGTGCAGCATAGCATATATTATTGAGTGTTTGTTTCAAAGTGACACGTGTAGCTTCTCGCTTCGGTCTGAAAGCATCCCAAGACTCGTACGGTATTCGAACATAGGATCCCTATTCGTAGAACACGAAGACAAACGTTTATACTTCTCAAAGTTAACGGCTTGATTGCAATCCTTAACTACATTTAATTTCAATGCAGTTCTTTTTTTAACAGTCGTGTTTGGCAACACTGATAAGTGAAGCGAAGTTTTCACTCTCGCCTCTGCAGCCGCGCCGAAACCGTGGACAGAGAGCTGTGGATGTCTTTTTGCGACGTTGCATGCTACACGTATTTGACGTTTTCTGTACTCGCTCGCTCTGTTTAACGTGCGACTAAAACAAGAGGGGAAAGTCTTCACCCGACAACGTCGCAGGGGCAAAACAATCGCTTCCCTGCTTGTAGTAAGTTCACCGCGCATTTTCCCCCTGTGTCTGTTGTCACGGTATCTTACGCTTAATCTCTCCATTGCGTTATTTTCACAAAGTAGGAACTGTGTCCTGCTCGTCACTTCGGTTTGCGTGTGTTTCTTCATAGTTCAAATGTAAAAAGATAACATACAAATGCTTACGCAGAGATATTCGCATTATTATATGCGTATAATGCATTTGCTTATACATAATTGATTGATTGATTTGGTGTTTTAAGTCCACTTTATGCACAATAAGGCAAATCGGGACTGGACCTACAGTTTAAAGTGGGATCCGAACCACTATGAGCTTCCACCGGTTATCGAACCCGGGATCCCTTGATAACAAGGCAACGACGCTACCACTGCGCCATCTTATGCATAAAACAACCGAGAGAACAATGACATGTACATTTGATAATGTTCCCCACCAGGAAACTTTGAGGGAAAAAGCTCGAGTTGAAGACATCGATTTAATTTTTTATATAATGCCTGGAAACAACATATTTGCCTTCTATGACCTTAACGAAAATATTAAATCCACTGTAGTAAACATTACTTTCTAGATGGCAAAATAAAATGTAAACGACATAAATACTCTTCCCGTTTCTAAACCTGATAATTTATAGCCGTGTATTTGATTGTATTTTATAATTAATAATGCAATGAAGTAAATGGTCACACAGTATTCAGGTTTAGTGAAAGATAACGTATTCCTTCCCTCAGTGTGGTCTTTATATAACAATATTTACAAAGTTACAGAAGCAAATATACTTGAAGGGACAGCGAAGATTTTATGCCATCAAAATATATGTGGCGACTGCTACAAAAGGTAAAGTTCTCCCCTGTGTATGGCAGTCTGCCGTGACACCATTCGAGCAAATTATATGGCTCCACACATTCTCGATCTCTGCCTTAGTGAAGGATACATGAATGATACACACCACGCTCTGATGTATCTAGGGGTCGCCGGTTCGACACACGGTGGAGGAACATGGCATGGTGTTCCCTTGACGGTGCCCTTCATCAATTTCATCATATTATTACTCATCCTCGTCGTTTGGATTAGCGAAAAATGAAAAAAGCGACGCTAAAAATCATCTAATCAAATGTATTCATTACTTACATTCCAGCCTCCATGAAGAAGTGGCTACGAAGCCAGAAGCCCTACTTTTGAATCCTGGGTGAGGAATGAATATATCATCGTGTTCATTCGGATTCCACCATTAATGCTCATTAACGATTAACCTAAGACGTAGAAAAACGCTAAAAATTAACGTAAACATACGTCGCATTCTTCAGTCGCTTCACTATCCTAGGGGGAAAATGTTAGTTTAGCAACGTAAAGAATATTCACTTTCGAGGCAATCCAAAGCATTGAGAGGCAGGGGTGTAGGAAGGGGTGGAAGAAGTGCGCGACCGCACGGGACTTCGCGCTTAAAGGAGCTTGATACGAAAAATGTTATAAATAGAAATGGGGGGGGGGCAAGGAAAATGCTATTTTTTTGTGGGCAGTAATATTAAATCATTCTGTATTTATCTGGTTTTAAATTCTAGTTAAACGTTATAATTTGAATGAATACGTCCAATCAGAGGCATAACATACAGGCAAGCAGGTCTTAAGTCTAACGGGCACGAAAGAAGTAAAAAATGATCGTCGTATTTCTCATATGAAACAGTTAGGAAAAATTTACGATAACTTGATAACTTGCTTAGACATTTTTACACATTTATTCCTTCATTGAATAGAACGTCCTTTGTGTTGTATTCTCTTCATTCTCTTGACCTTGTACTCCCGATTTTAATAAGTTAACAACAAAAACCTCTAACTGGCACGAAGCAAGCGTGAGACATTTAAATGCTTGCGTTGTTTTATTCCTTCCTAGAACAGACCCGTACCCAGAATTTGTTTGAGGAGGTTGGAGACAGATCCGAAAATGTGGAACAAAAGAGAACATCCGAAATGCTATTGGATTTGTTGAGTTAGGTAACTTTACGTCGATTTTCTGACACTTTTGGCTGATCGCGATGATGAGGATGAGTGATGATATGATGAAAATTGATCAAGGAACACTCACAAAGAACGTCCATGCCCAATCCTGGATTCGAACCCGGAACCCACAGCATCGTAGCGCGTTGTGCTAACCACTCCGTCCAGGTGGTCGACCCTGGTCGGCGAAATGCTGTTGGGAGTACTGGATGTGACCACCAATGTTTCGGTAGTATTATTGTGCGAGCTAGTGCTAGCTCGTAGATATAGTGCTAAGTGTACACCCAACGGTAAAAGCAATATGTCCATCTCCACCGTATTTTCATTCAGTCTGTTTTCCACAGTGTCATGATAATGGGTTGAAATAGAAACGCAGTCAACATAAGCTTCGCATCAAAAGAATCAATTACCCCTTAGAAGAACACAAGATGTAGAGTAATGAGAGAAATTAAATGGTGGTGAACAATTTGCCTACTATTATCTTTCCTAATTGTAGAATTGTAGAGTTGCAATGGTAAGGTCCAAAGTATCAAGAATAAATCATTATTAATTATTAATTAGTTATTAATAATAATTAGCAATCATTATTAAAATGAAGAACATGTCTAAATGGGGGTTTACGTCCTCCAAAATAAAACCTCGAAACATTTAGTCAAATTACGACTTGAGTTTGAAAGAAATTGGGACAGGGATTTGAAAGAATAGACTGTCCCGACTGAATTGGAATGTCTTGATAACACATAAATGATTATAAAACAAAAATTTACAGGACAGTTTACTTTCCCTTGGCAGATAGGGTTTAGCACATTTCTGGCTCAAAAGTGAAAAAAGGGGGTAGCGACTGCTCACCCCCACTTCCCTTTAATTTCCGCCATTGGATGGGGGCCACGCATTCTAATCTCATCCAGGGCATCGCTATATGTTGCTACGCCACTGTTGAGAGAGGATTACTAAATTCAAAAATCCATCTTTCGAAGCGTCATGCATGTTTTGTGCAATTGTTTTATACTTATTGTTAGTTTATTTAGTTTATTTGATATCGCATTTCTATCACTTCTGGTTAATTGCGAGGATGAAAATGAATGTCAGAAATGAATGAAGGGTCTTAGCAATAGCAACCAATTTTCGCGACGTGTACCTTCTCCCCTCTTTCTTACCACTCATGTGTGCAGTGTTCTTTGACATTCTGACATTGTCCTCGGTTTTCTTATAGCTTTTCTTTCAATCAAAATATGTGCACAATGACAACGTGACTACTGCTGCATTTGCAAACTGGAAGTAACAAAATGCAAGTCAATGTATACTGCTATAATCTAATTTTGTATTGGTATAATTGTTATTTTCGCTTGTCGATCGCTACTCCTCGCGGACTCCTGCCCAGATTTCGAGTCGCCATTCAATGGAAACAGCCCGCGGCGTTTTTCCCAGGCTTGTTTTTCAATGAAGTTCAAATGCTATGGAAGAATAAAGCTTTGAATTCAAAGCGTTTTGAAGGAAAACTAAAGTAAATTTTGCATTTAATTCTAACGATTTTAATACAAAAGAATACCGTAAACTATGTAAACATGTGTAGAATTAGCAAATTAGAATTCAGATCGACAAGTTACTTTTCCTGGATATTAAGGTAAAGAGATAATGGGTTGTTACAAGTCTGATTTGTGAACAGATAGACTAATCGGGACTGAATGGGATCCGAGCCAATATGTGTCTCTTCTGTCTCTACTGGACCCCTTGATTACAAAGCTTGATTGGAAATTAAGGCGTTCTTAGTCCAGCATTAATATATGTATAGAAAAATTTCAACACTGGGAAATATACAATATTGCAGGATTTAAAAAAAGAAGTATAAAATCACTGTAAAATTTAAGAGCGAAAAGGAGTTACGAATAATATATATCCTATATTTTGTTAATGTTTTGGGCCTAAAAGCTTAGAAGTATCAGTTAAATTGATTTGAGGTTTTATTATAAATCCACTTTATGTACAAATAGGTTAGTCATGGTGGACCTAGAGTTTAATGTTGAATTATAACACTGCGTGCCTCCATCGAACACAGGACCCCTTGCTTACAAGGCACCGAGATTGCCACCATCGGGGAGGCCCTACAGACATACTGTCTGGCTACCTTAGCTGAGACCATGGACGAAAGTGCGCATGCGTCAAATGGAAGTGTTCATTGGCAAAATAGAGGCACTTTGTTCAGGAAGCGGGTTTCGTGAAAATCGTCAGCTGTTGAAGAAACAACGAAGTTTCAAACGTAGCAACATCGCCGCCAAAATACGTATAGATGTTTACGAATTATGTAAGGGTACAGAATGAAAAAAATAACCATCCATATACTATATAAGCAAATGGAACATATCAGGAAAGTATTCATTACGACACATTAGTAGATAAACTTGTTTGTAAACATGGAACTTTATTTTCGGTCATTCAATTTAATTGGTATCCTTATTAAATCGTATAATTAGCACAAATGTACACAGCAGTAATCAGAATAGTATTCAACAGTATTATTATGAAAACTATTATAAATACAGTAAAGAAAATGTAGTAACTGAATGGTTTGTGGTTTGTATTATATCAAGGGTGTTTTGTAGAATGTGCAACAGGGACCAATACGTCTTTGTTTTCTTTGTTCCACTTCGAAACGGTTTGTTACGAATTGTAAGAGACATCACAAACACAACACAGAAAGCAGTAATAAACACAGCAAGCGAACCCTACAGAGCGACCACAAGGAAAAAAACCTTTAACGGAAAGTCCCAGCGTAGCTTCCCCTTCTTCCATTCAGCTCGTGCCATAAGGAAGCCTGGTCCAGTCTCCCCCTCCCCTCCTAGCAGGAGTACGGTGCACAGGCTTTGCGGGTCGGCGCAGGTTTATTTGCTTGTGCTTTACTATAGCAGGCAAGAGCCACAGGGTGGTGTTCTACCTGCTTCCCCTCTTGCGTTTGGAATCGTACTTTCCAGCTAGTTTCGTTTCCCTTGGCCGGACTGTACCAGTCAAATTATAATTTAGAACTCCAAGTTACTAGGTGACAAAAAAAAACTACACTAACCCCCACAAAAAATACCTTACTTCACAGAATATAATACTTTAACACGGAATTATCATTACCTGCAAACTATATGAGTGTTTCCAAAGATCTGCTGCATATACCCTTTCCTTCAAAACAAAGATCAACTAAAAATTTTAAAAAAAAGAGCGTTTCTCTATTTGCAGTCCGTCTTTGTTTACGTGTAGCGCGAAAGGTTAAAATTTTAGTGTTTGAAACCCAGAAAAGCATGTTTTTGCACTTGTCCTTTCTTGCATCATGATAAGATGTACAAATACCTCAGCTCGATATAATTCAACTTCTGAGCTCTTCTGCTGCTTGTAGGAGTGGATGTTATCTGCTTCAACACTCACTTGTTCCACCTGCCAGCCTGCGAGATTAGTGCTTTCAATTATTTTGACTGGTATGTAATTTTCGCTGCTGGCTGCAAGCAATGTGTAACAAAATTATACCTCATGTGATATAACATGGCGATTATTATTATTATTATTATTATTATTAATATTAAAGATTAATTAGTGAAATAGTTTTCTCTTTCGCTAAAATTAACATAAAGAAGATAGCAAAGAATGAACTATGAATCAACGAAATTAATAACACGTTTGCTTTTCTTTGACGATTTAGTTAGGAAACAGACATGTGATCCAATATTTCGTTATTATATATTATATTATTCTTCTTTAAATCTTGTATCTACAAGGAAAATCAAACAAAGAAACATAAGGACGTCTTATTTGAAATTCTTAACCCCGTAGCGTGAAACGAAAGGTGAGAGGGACTTCGAAATGCAACAGTTAACTTTAGTACTTGGTTCTTGTAGAGAACGTGCGTAATATTAATTTAACGAATGGTTTGTCCAATGAATGATTAATAATTGCGACAGACAGGCGGAGTAAGGGGCGAAAATCCCGTGGATAGAACGAAAGTACTATTTACATTGGGAACCATAAAACGTGATTTAGTTACCTAACTTAACAACCACTGCATACCCAACCCAAAACTTGACAAATTAAAAGTAAAAGCGAGCAAATGTAGAAATATTATGCAACAGATATTGGTCCATCATTCCCAGCTGAATTGTATCCTCAAACATCTCTCACAAGTGACTTATCGAAAGTTTCATCTGCACATGATTTTAACACTACCTCTCAAATTCTACCTCCCTCTACAGAGGTATAGCATGTTAGATAGCCGGTGGAGGCACATAGTGGTTCGGATGCCATTTTAAAACTATAGGTCCTGTCCCATTTAACCGATCTGTGCAAGAAAAGTTAACTTAATTAAAACTATACATTAAAAAACTCCGATCTCCCACGGACTGCTTAGCACAGAGTTTACGAAGCCAATGGTTACGGTTCGCATCTCCCCCTGGACGTGGGTGTGCTTTGTAAGTGTTTCTGCATCAATTTCCTAATTTCATCCTATCATCACTTATCTTCATCGTTGCGATTATCCAAAGTGGTAGAAAAGCGACGCTAAAAAACAAAATCAAATCTTTGAAGACACACGCAAACAACATACATAAATAGAAGAAACTGAACAGGAGGAAATGTTTTGTCATTTCCTTTCACAAGTGTGTTCGTTTTACATTCAAGGGAACTTAAATAATGCTTTGCGATGTGCCAAAAATATGTAGATTCGACACTGACAGTCATTTGTTTTCTCCTCTCCACATCGCTTTTAGTCGAGTCCGCCTTGTTGCCAGTTTCCTTCCGTGCTTCGTTGTCAAAAGCTTCAAAAAAGAAAAATGTTACATCTCTACTTTCGATGTCTAAGGTTCATGATGATACAAATGCTTAGCACTGAATAAAGGCGACGACCATCTGTTCAAGAATGCTGAACATTCTGACAACGCAAGGGAAGGATTACATTGTAAAGAGCTGCTTGCGTCACCCACGCTCCGACCGCTCCCTTACTGTTGGGCTTATGCACGTTGTGGTTCGGATACCACGTTTAATTATAGGTCAGCACCGATTAGCCCATCTTTGCATAAAGTAGACTTAGAACTGAAGTTAGCGTGATCACAGGTTCCATTACCGAACATTTCGGTTTCTTGAAGGCAATTGGGGAGCTACGTGAAATAGAGGATAAAGATAACAACCGCAAAGGGATTCGATGTGCTGACCACGTGTCAACTTATAAGAAAGCCACTTAACAGGCCTTTGTTATTCAAGGCTGTTTCGCCACGGAGATTTTTCATCGTAACTGTTATGGAGATGATTAATTTTATATAAGATTGGCGAGAAAATATTAACAAAACATGCTATTATTGTGTTGCACGTGAATTCTGTTACTGGGTGATAGATGGGTGTTATGATATCTCAGCTGTAAAGTTAAGAACAGTGGCGTATTTAGAAGGAGATTTAGAGCTAGGTAGTCTTATTTTTGCTCAACTTTCCTAAAAATAAAATAAAAATCAAATTTAGGAAAATATGGCATGATCTAGGAGTGGTAAGAAATATCTGATAACCCCTTATGATTTGATTTGATTTGATTTGTTGTTTGAAGTCCACTTTATGCACAGTAAGGCTAATCGGAACTGGACCTACAGTTTAAAGTGGAATCCGAACCACTTGTGCTTCCACCGGGATTCGAACCGGGGACTCCTTTATAACCCCCTTATGTTCACATTAGGGATGGCCAAACGGATCCGGATCCGGATCAAAAGGTTACTGATCTGGATCCGGATCCGAAAGTTTCGGATCTGAATCCGGATCCGATAGCTTCGTATCTCAAACCCATTATAATATTACCACACCTTAAAAGGTATTATATGATCTTCGATTACAAAGAAATTTTTCATTAGTTAGTCCTACAAGAATTTTTTTCAAGTGTTGTTCCTAAAATACTTTGCTACGCATCGGCTAACACACTCGTGCACAAAAATAATCTTACTTGATTAACATAAAATGTCAGAGGTGATTTTGTAAATGCCATTGAAACGAATATGTATTCATTCGAATGTATTGGAAATGGAAACACACATAAATGTGAGACATTCCATTCCAGAATGAACCCTTTAACACATATAACAAGATAGAAATGTTATACAAAAATTATGCAATTGTTCTACAGTTACAGTTTAACAAATTAAAATAAAACATTATAATATATGCAGTGTTATATAATTACAAAGTGTAAGACTAACAAGTGTCCCAGTCCAATTTCCATGAAACTTGGCAGGCGTATAGTAGGGCCCAATGGAAGAAATACGTGTTGATTTGTTTCAGCTAAAAAACGGTTTTAGGAGGCAAAACCCCATCAAATGTCAAGATGAGGACAAATTGAAGTGAGGATCTGACCCCTGTGTCCCCCTCCGATTTCCATGATACTTCACAGGTGTGTGTATAAACGGGCCCAAAGGAAGAAATATGTGTTTTTTTTGTTTCAGCTAAAAAAACTGTTTTAGGGGGCAAAACCTCTCAAATGTAATGACGAGGACAAATTGAAGTGAGGATCTGACCCCTGTGTCCCTCCGATTTCCATGAAACTTGGCAGGTGTATAGTGGGTATGGACCGTAGTGCGCGCGGAGCCGTCATTTTGTTTATTTGTGTGTCAGATGGATGGAATCTTCTTAATTTTGCCACCAGAGGGCAATTGCATCGGTTACGGAATGACGTAACAAGGAAACCTTGGTGCGAAGTCGCAGCCCTTCAGGCAGCGCATTTTGGATTCTGGCCCAGGGAGAGGAAGTAGTTTTTCCTCTAGACAGACACCTTAAGAAGGGGTCCGAGAAACCACGACATGGGAGGAGAAGGATAAGTACTTTTAAGTAGTTTCGAATTGGCACTCACACACCCAAATTATATTTGTTCATCTTTCTCGTCCGTTAAACTACGTGGAGAATTGACTTGAGTGTAAAGGAATAGATTTAGTTCATCATTATTAATTATTTAGTTAAATTAATATCCATCCAACTGGCACAAGTGATACGACATGAAAATGTTTAGTTCAGCGAGTTTAACACCGACGACCTTTCTTTATGTAGACTAATGGTGCTTGCACATTATGTGAAAATGAATAAACTCGCATATTTTGGAAAAGGTGTTGTATCTGTACTTTCTATTAACATAGCTGCCCCATATCAAATAAGTAGACCTATAAGGCGGAAATTTCCACTGCGCGCTTGCTAAAGGTGTGTATGCATTAAACATTCAAGTTTAACGTGCATATGGGGCCCAATGGAAGAAATACGTGTTTTGTTTGTTTCAGCTAAAAGCTGTTTTAGGGGGCAAAACCCCCTCAAATGTCAAGATGAGGACAAATTGAAGTGAGGATCTGACCCCTGTGTCCCCCTCCGATTTCCATGATACTTGGCAGGTGTGTGTATAAACGGGCCCAAATGAAGAAATACGTGTTTTTTTTTGTTTCGGCTGAAAAACTGTTTTAGGGGGCAACCCCCCTCAAATATCAATATGAGGACAAATCTAAGTGGGCATTTGACCTATGTGTCCCCCTCCGATTTCCATGAAACTTGGCAGGTGTATGGTGGGGCCCAAAGGGAAAAATATGTTTTGTTTTTTTGTTTCAACTAAAAAACGGTTTTACAGATAAAAACCCACTCAATTGTCAAGATGAGGACAAATTGAATTGGGGATCTGACCCCTGTGTCCCCCTCCGATTTCCATGAAACTTGGCAGGTGTGTGTATAAACGGGCCCAAATGAAGAAGTACGTGTTTTTTGTTTCGGCTAAAAATATGTTCTAGGGGCAACCTCCTCTCAAATGTCAAAATGATGACAGATTGAAGTGGGGATCTGACCCCTGTGTCCCCCTCCGATTCCCATGAAATTTGACAGGTGTATAGAGAGGCACTATGCCCCCTGTTTCTTCCTATGCTATATTTACGTGGTTTCGGGGTCAGATCCACACTTCAATTTCTCCTCATCTTGACATTTAAGGGGGTCTATACACCTGCCAAGTTTCATGGAAATCGGAGGGGGATACTTAGACCTCCCTTGTAAGTGTATTAATTAATTACAAATCGCGCACGCGCGCACACACACTATATATATATATATATATATGTATGTATGTATGTATGTATGTATGTATGTATGTATATTTATATTATGTATGTATGTATGTATATTTATATTGTATATGTATGTATGTATATTTATATTGTATATGTATGTATGTATATTTATATTATATATGTATGTATGTATATTTATATTGTATATGTATGTATGTATATTTATATTATATATGTATGTATGTATATTTATATTATATATATATATGTATGTATGTATATTTATATTATATATGTATGTATGTATATTTATAGTATATATATATATGTATGTATGTATGTATATTATATATATATATATAAGTATATTAGCAGGTAACAATATGTTATAAGCACATTCTTACTTTCCAAAGAAGCGCATGTGGGATGGCAAAACGGATCCGGATTCGAAAAATTTTAGGATCCGGATCTGGCCATCCCTAGTTCACATCCCTTTACTGCATTTGTGAGTACGGCACTGAAAGCGTGGGGAATACTGCCTGCAAATAAAATGGAGAGGGTTCCTTAAATAACGATAACAGAAGCGGGGTGTAATGCATGGCTTTCCTGCAAGAGCCAAAATGTCAACCTCTCTTCCACGTCCTGGACTCAGGGAGGAAGGGGGGTTGCCATTAGGCTATCCTAGGCTATAACCAAGGGCCAGACAAAAATGAGATGCTGAAGGGGCAGAAGTGAAAACCATGGCAAATTGAAACATGCCAAATCCTTTTACTTGCTTATTTCGTTAACGAAGGACTATCTAGCAATTAAATAAGTTCTTTCACCATGGCCTATTTTCAAACGTCACCTAGATCATACAAACAGTATGTACAACTCTATTGTTCGAATATAAGTAATTGTTCCTCGAAAAAACTAATGTAAACATTTTGAATGCCAACAAATAAAAGTCAATTGGGGGGATATTGGCGACCAAAGTCAACATCATTGTTTACCGGTTTACCGGTTCGCGTGCAGTGTAGCTACCATAATGTAGTGTTGATTCGTTTTCCTTTAATGCGTGTGCGGTATTAGTGTTGTCTGGCGAAATATATATTGAAAGTGGCTGTTTCAAAGGAAAACTAAGTTTAATGAGTAATTTTTAATCAGATGTATCAATGTTTTGAACTTTACAAGTGTTATTAGTACAGAGCATGATGTAGTTAGTGAAAATGAAGTACCATGAGAACAAATTATTAATAAAAATATTTACAGTGCCCAAAAAATGATAGTCCAAATTCTACATATCCCGCTCTGGATGGGCTACATTTTGCAGACAATCGGTGCTTTCGCGTCTAGACTCAGATTCAGTCTCTTTGTTGCGTACTGCCCATACATTCTTGTCATTGCCCTCACATCAATTCCATCCTAATCTTAGCGATTGACCAAAAGAGACAAAAGCGAGAAGTCAAATTAATCTCTATATAACAGCAGCAAATGGCTGTGCCTTCCTCAAATTGAGGATTCCTCTCGCAGATATCACATATAACATGAAGGTTAGGATGACTGATGAAACAGATTGCTGGAACAAAAAAAAAAATCATGTCCAGGTTTTCCAGGGTGCGAACCTAGGACACCGAGTTTTGTTGCACGCTACGCTAACCATTCAGCCACAGATCCGACCTGAAATACTTTGTACTTCCGGGAGTGATTCTCGATACGCACACGATATAAGTGGCAAGATGAATAAGACTTGCATTGTCGCCTTCAGGTCTGCGCCGAGCATTCAACCATATCGGTATCAATACCTCAACTTGATGTGGTTTCAAGGTGAATAGTATGTATGCCCCCATACTTCAAGTCAGGGAGTCGTAACGTAACGAAATGGAACGGTATTTTCAATTACGGTTTCCGTTATGTTACAACCAGAAACAGAATAACTTTTTTCGTGAACAGAAACGTTACCTCAGGTATATAAACATTACGTTACAGGTGTGCATAACGGTACCGAACCATAACTTATTTGTAAGGCAGTAGGTCGTTAGGTGACGCTTTAACGTTACATCCATTGCCGGCAACCAGTAACGTTACAGGGTAAGAAAGAGGTTCGTCACGTATTGACTAGTAACTTTAGTGTATGTGGAAAGTGATAGTAACGTTACAATTAACCAGTAACTTAATTGAGGTCACGACTGAAAAAACGTTACACTCCTTTTTTCAAAACAACAACGTTATTTATAGCTGGTATCATACAGACGTTCCGATGTGCAATACCGTGTCCGATGCCGTGTTCCAGAGAGAATAACATAGGTCTCTCGTATAATTGTGCTCGTTACTTTTGTAACGTTACAGTTCTTTTCCTCCACAAAAGTCTGTTTCGAAAAAGTGATACACATATCCGTTACGAATTGCAAATACCGTTATCGAAGGCGTTTTCGAAGAAGCCTCATAATTATGATCGGCAGCATATTAACATTACAGTACTTTGACCCCTTGAAAGTCACTAAGTTATAATACGTATTTTTGTTCTGGATGTCAGTGAAAAAATTAAATTGTAAAACAAAACGTTTGAAAACATCCGTAAACAAGATTCGGCGTGACAAAAGTTCTGGTTATTGGAATTAACTTATTAACTATGTATTTATCACAAATATATTTCTTTTCTACATACTTAATCGCTTTATGTGAATTTGTTCTAATGTGATTATTTATGCAAGATGAATTTTAACATGTACGTTCACTTTATACGATTGTTGAGGGAAAACGTTTATATCTATCTCTCTCTCTCTCTCTCTCTCTCTCTCTCTTCTCTATCTCTCTCTCTCTCTGTTTACATGTGTTACATCATTTTTCTTTTAAAAAAAAAATACAGTTGTTTGGCGATGGGAATGATTCGTGCTTAGATTAAGTTGCTGAAGGACGAAACATAAAGGACCAACCATGGTCGAGCCAAAAAATCATTCATACCACGCGTTCGTCCACCTAAGCGAGAGGCAAGCTTTCTCCTATCGGAAGACGAAAAATAATTGCTTGCTGCGCCACCTTGAGAAGGCGAACCGAACTGATAGCAGCAGCACCACGCAAAATCGGAAAATCTGAATCCTGAAACTTTGTACACGCGACTTTTGATCACGAAGCATCCGAGCAGACAACGCCTTGGGGCGATATGAAAGGCACTTTTGGCAAGTTGAAAATACGTAGAAACGAAATGTTAGATGGAATTGTTGTACGAAACAAACGAAACCGCGTTTTTGCAACTGGTCTGTAGCTAGACAGGGCTGGACTCTCAAGAAGGTAAGAATTGTATGGAAAGTGATTCTCAAAACTAAGCGAATAAAAGGACAGTATATTTTATCATTTACAAGGGCCCTCATCCGCTTACAATTTTGAAAATTACTTTCAGTAATTCTTGTCTTCTTGGACATGATTGATTGATTTGTTGTTTTAAGTCCACTTTATGCACAGTAAGGCTAATCGGGACTGGACCTACAGTTTAAAGTGGGATCCGAATCACTTGTGCCTCCACCGGGTATCGAACCCGGGACCCCTTGATTACAAGGCGACGACGCTACCACTGCGCCATCGGGGAGGCCCACGTCTTCTTGGACAGGAGGTGCATTAAACTTGTTGGTGTAGAAACAGACAGACGCCCGCCTACCTACCACGTTTGAAAGAAGGGCATAGACAGACAAGAACGCAAGAACGGCAGTCGACATGGACATTGAGCAACGTGTGACTGAGAAATACAATCGGAACAAAGGACAAGATTATTCAAGAAACAGTAATTTTATAAAACTTCCTATCATTTACTCAGTTCATCCTTTTATCCTCTTTTGTTTGTTATACTTTTTTATTATTCATGTTTTATATCGCTTTTCTGCCACTTGTAGATAATCGCGACGATGAAGATGAATGATGATCATATTAAATCTATGAAGAGATGCTTACAAAAAAAACAGCCATGCCCAGATGTCTACTCGAACTTGAAATGTTTGGTACCGAGTGTAGAGTCCAGCGCAGATAATTCTGCCGTGCGATGCGCGAAACAACTAAAGAAGCAGTGTTGCTAATGGAGCCGATAGAAAAATCGCTGCAGTGCGCCGATGCACAGCTGTTACGTACAACAATAAAATTAGATAATTCAGGTCTATCTAACGTTGAGTTTTAAACGTCATGCATTATACCAGGACTAGGATTAATATGTACTAACAAGTGGCTTTGTATGTAGCTACATACATATGGACTAAAAATTCGAAAAATATGAACTAACACATAAGTAAAATTACCAAAAATGCTGCAAAGAAGACTTCTTCATACGATTCCTTATTTGAGTGATTTCAAACAAAATAAAAATATATATATATATTATTTTTCATTGCATTAATGCACTGGTGGCGTTCTAACTTTTCACTCCCAAAACCCGTATACACTGGTATGGAACTGCAACGGCAGATAATAACATGCCAACGTGTTAAACCGCTACAATTGCACCATAACACTCCTCCTCAAGCAGTATTATTATTTCCTCTCTGAGATCGGCGACAGTCGGTTGCCTTTGTTGTACATTTACAAAGGATGCCGGCTTCCACAACAATAACAAGTACATATATTGCCACTAGACGATAAGCTGCGCGGCTTTTTCTTTTGTTATGAACCAGGGCCGGCGCTAGTCATTTTGTCTCCCTGGGAGGTGGCGGCAGATGCTGCTCTATTTCGACCCCCCCCCCGGTCATTACGCAGCAACGGAAAATTGAAAATCAATATATTCCTAACTAAAACATCAAAATATAAAATAAATAATGAGACTTCTTATGCTATTTCAATACTATTCAGCGCAAAAGAATATCTCGCTCGATCACAGTTTTCAATAGGCTTATTTTTTTCTTCTCTTCAAATTTTGCCGCTCTGGGCGATGGCACGGTTCGCCCTCCCCTTCCGCCGGCCCTGTTTTGAACTTGGTCACCCATCAAAGCATGGCAATTTTAACACAGAAAACAATATGTATCGCATTAAGCAGCAAAACAAAAATGACAGCCTCCTCTATGCAATTTCTACAAGAACACGTGCCGGAGCCAGAGTTGAAATGATGTTGGAGCCACATAATTTATTTATTTTGAATAATTCCAAAATTATGAAATATGTACAATTTGTGAATTAAACCTGGCTTCCTCCTTCATGAACTCGTGCACGTTGCTTAGAATTTCCCGAGCTTGGCTATGCAAGGTTTTTGATTTCAACTTCGACAGAACTGGAGGCATTATGGAATTTAACGTTCATTAGCAAACACACACGCAATACACGCACACAACGTCAAACCGGTCAAATACTTAGTATAAAATAAAAATATGGTGCTTCCAATCCAACAAAACTCACCGCCACTTTACCTACCTTTTTCCTTCCGGGACAGAAATAGTGCTTCATTATTACAGTTGGCAACACTAGTTACTAGCTATCCAATGAACATGCACTGCATAAAAGAAGCAACCACTACGCCGTGCTATATTGCCACATTACCGTCCCTGCCGAACGGTGGGAACCGCGAGCTGGAGCGCTATTCAATTGTTTTCAATGATGTTTGCGCGAGTGTGTCCAGGAATGGAATGACAATATGGCAACAATAGCGAAGTTTTTCGAGCAGGGTAGAACACGTGATGCTAAGAGAGAGGGAGACGAAACGAAAATTCGTTTCTACGCAACGGCAAAATTATGTGTGATGCACTCTATGAGTGGATCACTAAACGACTTCGGCCTTCGAGGCTACGGTTTCAGTTGCTACATGCAGTATAATTACGTTTCTACTACTCTGAATTGACCAAAGCATGTGGTATGTGTCCTTCATTTTACTTAAAAAGCCCCTTTGATACATGAGATACTACAAATGATTTCAGGCATACCCTCTAATTCTGATTGCCTGGCACTTTTTTTTTAACTAAGTAATGAAGTGGCGTTTATATTCATATTAGGCCTACGACAAGCTCGAACTAAAAACTCTTGTGAAATAGGCTACTGTGTATATGCTATCCTTGTGAAGTGAGGAACGTCATATTTTGTTAAGAAAATATGTATGAAAAATTATATTTGTAGCTACTACTTGAAGAATTCAAATTATTATTATGATGGAATTTCAACTTACGTATACTCTGCATATAATGTGTTATCGGAGAGGAGTTTTTGTCTCGCAGTCAATTTATTTTTAGTTCAGGAACTCGAGAGTAAGTTGGAAATATATAATGACCCACGTTGTGGTGTGCTGTTTCAATAATCAGAATTGGAGTGAGAGAAATCTGTAGTTAAGTTCATTCAACACGTCAATTTGTTACTGTGAATGCAAGTTAGTAGTACAATAAGCCCGTTTGACCAACATCAAGTGGAGATCGCCTTAATGGATTTCTCTCGTAAGGCATGATCTCCACTTGATGGCGCAGTGTTGCCAACTCCTTACTCGAAAAAAATCACCAAGGTTTTTGGTCTAACCTAACCTAAAGCATGGAGCTGGCAATTTTTTTCTCGCAGTGTTGCCAACACTGCGCCCGAAAGTGGGGCTCGGTGGGGCTCGCCTTAATGGTTTGCTCTTGTAAGGCATAAGCCCTATTTTCTCGCAGTGTTGCCAACATCTTACTCGAAAAAATCACCAACGTTTTTATTTTGTCTAACCTAACCTAAAGCAAGGAGCTGGCAACCTTGCTTGAGGCTTGTCTTACAGTGCGTAAAGCAAGGTTGCCAACCTACTGGTACTTTTGCCATAGCCTTTTACAAAAAAAAAGAGAGAGGGGAGAGAGAGAGGGAAGAGTTAAACAACCGACAGCCTACCTACAGCTTTTTTTTCTTGGTCTAACCTAACCTAAAGCAAGGAGCTGGCAACTTTGCTTGAGGTTTGCTTTACAGTGCATAAAGCAATTTTTGCCAACCTACACACACTGGGCAAGGAGAGCCGGCACTGCCGTAAAAGAGAGAGAGATGGATGGATGGCAACACTGCACGGGTTCAACGTCATCAAGTGAAGATCGCCTTAATGGTTTTTTCTTGTAAGGCATGATCTCCATTTTCTCGCAGTGTTGCCAACTCCTACCTACACCTTTTTTTTACTTGGCAAGGGCTAGAGAGAGAGAAAAACCTATAGCTGGCAACAGTGGTGAGCGAATGCGCCATATCGTAATTTTCCAACTCCGGCAATGTTTGTATATCGTGACCTTTGTAAACCTCTCTCTCTCGGGGGAACGATGTGCCACACACACACACACACATACACAAGCGCGCGCGCGTATGTATTGTGACGCAAACAAACAAACAAAATAATAATTGTTGTTTTTTAGGATACCTGGCCCCTATAACCTCGCCAGGGTGCGTGGTGCCCAGCCAAAAAAGTAAACGTTTTCTAACGGCTGCGGTTATCTACAACCGCACCTCTGTAGAGTTTCACGTGTTTTTTTTTCTCAAACTTCCATGAAACTCTACAGAGGACCTCCGTAATGCATGCAACGTGTACTAACGACTCTAGTGTTATTTGATGTTGTGATATTTTTGGATATAGAGTTTTATTGTGAGATATAGATAAAAATAATTATGTTTATTATAATATTTTCTTGATGAAGATGGAGAATATGTGTGTGTTACAAATAAAGTTGCATGCTTTTTTTTCTAGTGTGTGTATGTGTTTTTGATGTTTCAACAGCATCTGAAACGATAAAAAAAGAAAGAATTTTATTGTTAATTTTCTTGTGTAAAAACAACAACAAATTTTTTTGTGCAAATTTTCTGATTTGTCTCTCGTGCTATAGTGCAAAAAAAAGATATTGTAACTGATAACTAATGAAATTGACATTTGTAACTGATCTGAACTAGTGAAATTCGTATTGTGCTATTGTAACTGATTGTGCTAGTACAAAAAATTTCTTATTTGTGCAAGAAAAGATGTTAAAAACTTGTTAAAACTGCTCTGTGACCCTCTCGTTCTTCACGTCGTAGGCGAAGGACTTCTCTGCAATCAGAATGACACTGCATAGGGTAGGGTATCCTCGTGCAAGGCATCGTGGAACTCGCAGACGACCTTGATGTTGGTTCGATCGTTGACCACAACCTTCTTTCTCTTAGATGTGTTGATGACGGTCATGGGTCTCCGTGCTTTGAATTCGCTGGGCGTGTAGTACATGTCCACGCTTCCCTCGGTCACGCGTTTGTAAGCAGAGAACGCTTCGTAAAGTTTGAGGTAATCGTTTTTGGTCACGTCGAGGTTGTAATTCTCGCGCGGGAACACTTCGTTCCTACCGTTCTTCAGATAAACGTTCTTGATCTTGCAGTCGTCGAACTTGCTGGAATCTTTTTCCTGATTCTTGTCCCTCCCGGTCTGAAAAAGCACTACGACGAAATCTGGCATGTCGAACTGTATGTTGTTGAACTGCGTCGTCACGTCGAATTCCATGTGACTTCCCGACGCCACCTTCTGCACGCACTGGTAACCGTGAAAGTGAATCGACACCTGCGGACTTTTCAAGATCTCCGCTTTGTACTTGAGGGCGTAGTTCGTTTCGTATTCCACCACCGGCATTCTCAATTCCATGCTCCGGATGACGCATTTCGCTGCTTCGGGTAAAGTGTTGGCTATCGGCGTGGTGCCGTCCGGACCCAAAGTAGCGTATCGCATTAGTGCGTCGTTGTCGTTGGCCGCTCTTCGAAACGTGATCCTCAGTCCTCCCTTCCACATGATCTCCTTGTAGTCCGAGAAGAAACCGGGTAGCAGACGCATGGGAAAGAGCACCGTGTGACTTCTCGCCGATATTTTGGTCCCGGCTTCGAATCCCCCGGCCTGGTAGTATGCTGCGTCCGTTTTGGATAATTTCAACGTTCCCACTGCCGTCGACGTGATGCCTGGATAATCTATTCTGTCGATGACGGTGTTGTGTTTCCTCACCTCCACCTGCGAGAACAGGTGATGCACGAAGTTGTCCACGAGTATCAAGTTTGCTGCTGCGGGAAACGCGTCTCCGCTTTCTTTCTTCACCACGTCGAATTGAAGGTAGAGGTCCGCTCTGTGAGGATGAATGAACCCGTCGCCTACGTCCACGTCGTATTCGATCTCCCTGTTCGCTTCGTTCAGATTGGCGAACGTGCGACGGTTGGGAGGGAAAGATTGCAATTCGTAACTTTCGATTTGCTCCATTTTACATGTATGGTTATTTATTATATGTTGATCTCCACGATGGCCGTCGTAGTGGCACCTGCGAAATCCACCACGTCTCCTTTCTCGTTCGTCACCACCAACTCTATGTCGTCTATGCGGTTGCGACATACTGGAAAATAGATCGGCGAAGAGGGTGTGTAGATGATCGGTTCCATGAACTCGGTACTTGGTTTGAACGTGGCTATAATTCCCGTCTGCTTGTGACTTCCTAACAATCCGTCCGAAGATTTCGTGATCATGCCTTCCGCCACGTTACAGTGTACGTTCAGAGTCTCTATGGCCAAGAATTTAGGAATGTTGGTTGCCACGTGCTTGATACCGGCTTCGAGTTTGGTGTCGTTCTCGAAACCTAAAAGTTCTCCCATGGTGCCCAGGTCCACGGTCTCCGTAGCGGATAAGATTTCCACTCTGTGCGTGACCGAATTTTGAGAAAGGTATGTGCCTTTGGGTAATTGAGCTTGCAAAGTGGAAAGATTGTATTGGCCTGGCGTGACGACGATGTGTTCGCTTCCGACGCTAATTTTGTTGTTGTGCTGCGTGACGTTAGGTATGAGGTACATGCTGTAGAATGCACGCAGAGCCACGGATTTAGGATAGACGATGTCATCGTGCAGCGTGAGTTTCAAGATTGAAGATTCGCTCGTGAGATGGAACACTCCCATCCTAGTGATGCTGTTTGAGGTTCCACAATGCTTTCTGGAAATCCTCGATCGTAGGGTTATTTATTTTAGAGAGAAACGCGAGCACGGAGAGGCAGAGATGACCGCAGTTCACGTCTCCGAAATTTTGAATGCGTTCGTCGTTGTAGTATATAGAGGTTTTGCTCGTTTTCAGATAATGAATTAAATTTGTAGGTGGAACACCTCCGAAAGAATCGAAAACGAATGCTTTATCATCATTTTTGTGGTAACATATCCAATGCGTGCCTGGATTTTTTTGATTGTCCAAGTTGACTACTCCACATTCTCTTCTTTTGACGGTTGAAGGTAACGAGTCGGACATGAAAACTCCTCTGAAGTGTTTGATTCGTAACGGTTCGATCAGAGATTCAATGTCTCGGTTGGTGAGTGCTGCTGTTTCTTTCTTTAAAACTTTCTCATCACGCCCTTTCCTCCTTTCTTCTCCATAGCCAGGTTGTGACGTTTCTGTTCTTCCAACTCGGCCTTGTTCTTCTTCGAGTCGATGACGGTTTTCGCGATGGCGGCACTTCCGCCGGCCAAACTTCCAACGGCCCCCAATGCTGCCAGGATGGCCGGGATGCTGAATATGAAACCTCCGATCTTTTGCTGTTTCCGCGAACGCTGCAATCTTTTCAATTGAGGTGTGCTGAGCAGCAATTTCATTCCGTGTCCTTTTGACAAGCAAGAACGTTTCTTCTCACGTTGTTTCTTGGTAAGTAACCCATCGAGGGCACCTAGATTTTTTAGATTCGAATATGGTATCTGGTATACGACACCCTTGGGCTTCATGTTGATGCTCTATGTGTTATTTTTTCACGGTATGTTATTTATATATAAATGTTCTGAGATTTTTTTTCAATGGATGTTATTTTATATATACTCCGCGTAGCCCCGTTACACAAATTCTATTACATGCTTTGTTTTCTTACCAAGAAGTTCCTTTGTCCTCTTGTACACGATTCGAGTTTTGTTCTCGATTAAGATAGCTAGCTTCTCGTCGGATAACATGATAGCGTATCGATCTGGTAAAAATAGACTGTATTGTCCGTTGAGCAACAGACACACCTTGGGACCATACTGGGTAGAAACGATTGAACCGGAAGTTATCGTGTAAGGTTTGTCGACTTCCAATTCCTGAATTTTTACATACTCGACTGACAAATTTAGCATTTGTTTTAATGCTTGGAGGTCACTCATTTTTTCAGTTGTCATATCGAAGAAGAGAAATTTTCAGTGTGTGTGTTAGAGAAATTTAATTTTTTTTCACGATGTGTGTTATTTATATATACCGAAGATTATTTTTTTTCACGATGTGTGTTATTTATATATATTTTTTTTTCACGATTTGTATCGAAGATTTTTTTAACAGAGGAAGAAAGTTCGTGCTTCGGAGAACGCGATGATGTGCGTGATGATTTCTTCAGTTTCCTGTTTGGACTTACGCCAATCATCAGTATACCGTCTTCTCCCCCGCCTCGCCTCGTGCAGTCCAACCTCTTGTTTAATTTCTCCCCCGCGGCCGACAGAAGAGTGTCGAGATCACCGCACCTCATTCCACTGATCTCCCGAAGACGGTCCTTGAGAACTATTTCGCATCCCATGTGAAATGCCGGCGTCGTTTTAGCTATGATCACAAGTTTATTAATATCTCCGTTAACTACCTTTTTGAATATTTTAGATAGTAGTTCGTGCGGCAAATCAGTTATGCAAGCCATGTTTTTTTTTTACTGTATGTTATTTATATACCCCACCCCAATTTTTGTTTTGTGTTCATGGCGATGGTGGTACCCAGTGCGGCGACCCGTTCACCCAACGATGCGTCTCTGCTCACGAACCTTTCGAAAGCTGCGTGCTCTAACTTTCTGTCTGCTTCGTGACGTGCATCCAGATCCGTCTGCGTGGTGTTGTAGGCGATGTCGTGATCTTTGCATGCGGCGTCCAACGGATTCACACCCTTGTCTCCTCTCTCCAATTTTTTCTCGAGTTTGGTACCCGGTCCGCAGTACTGGTAGCCAGGTAAATGCATCTCAAAAGGTAACTTGTTGATGATGTCGTTCACGAGTCCCTTTCCTTCGGCCACGTTCCAGAATCTCGGAGGCAGCGTGTTGATGATTTTGATCAGGTAACCTATGCCCTTGTCGTCGTTCACGATGAAGTTGGAAAGTTTCGTGCTGATCATGTCCACGATGCCAACCTTCTCGTTGTAGAAATTACGATTGCCTGCATTCACTTCGCCGGCTATCACCAACAATCGGTCCACGAGTTTCCTAACGTCGTCCACCCAAACGAATTCTTTGGGTAACGTGTTGTAGCGTTTGACGCCGCTGCCTGTTTTGACCTGGTTCCAAATCGGTTTGATGAGATTCCTGTACTTCTCGCCGCTGCTCGATTTCACCCTATTCTGCGAGGCGTCGTTGTTCTGGTACAAGGCATCCGTCATGATCAGAATTTCCTTGTAACTTTGGTAATCTTCGTCGGTGTAATCTTTCGGCTGCTTTTTGGCGACGAGTTCCCACAGTCCCACCGTACCGGGATACCTGTTCCAACTATCCTTGTCGCCTAAATTGACTTTAATGTCGTTGCCTTCGAAGGTCACCTTCGATTTCCCAATCTTCCACACCACACCGCCGCCTTCGTTGCTTTCCATGCTGGGATACAATCCGAACACTTCATCCTTGTCGAATTTCCCCGTACTCAGGTAGTCTCGTGCCAAAGGTCCCAACTCGATTTTATCCGAAGACGAGGTGCTGCCTATGGCTCGACGTCGTACCGGTGCATCCTTCAGTTCGAACGGCGTCGAAGGAATGCTCGAAATAGGCGTGGGTACGGCGTAACTTTTAGCTGCGAGCGGTACGAGTTCGTTGATCAAATTTTTATTTTGTTCCGTGACACTTTTAATTTCTTTACCTAGACCGCTGATGGCATCGATCACAGGTTGATCCTGACGTTTCTTCTCTTCGTAGAATCCGCGATTCTCGGATTTCCAACCTTTGAAGCGTTTCGCGAGGTAATCGCGAAGCTTGAGATTTTCGTCTTCGATTTTTCGTTTCGTCATGACGTTATTTATATACGTCGTTTCTCACAACGTTGCAACGTTTAGAAAGTCGTTGATTTTGTTTCTGTATTTTCCGTCGTTGGGTTTCCTCGTCATGTCGATCGTCGCTAATCCGAAATCGTCACCGTTCCAGCAAGTAGAGCAGCAGCGTTCCGAAAATTGATTGTAGTTCATGTCTCCGCCTACGTAGTCATCGTACGCGTGCTTGAGGTTGGTGTGATCTTGACGAAACAAACATATGAAATTGGTGTGGTCGCGTAGTAACTGTTTTGGAATTTTGGAAAACGTTTGAGCTAGGTAGAAGCAATCCATTTTTTTGTGACGACCTTGCTTGAAAAAGTTGCGAATTTCATTTTGATTTTCCAGGATGGCGTCGTCGAACACAACGACTGAATTTTCACGACAATCCTCGAGTGATTTTATTTCCGAGGTGAACGTTGCCATGTCCAGACCATCGTACAGTTTCATCAGTTGCTGGTATTTGGATTGCTCCAAACTTTTCGAGAACACGTACAGGTGCCTGTTCTTCCAATCTAACCAATTCGGTGCGAGGAGAAAATTGTCCACGAGCAGTGTCGTTTTCCCACACCCCGAAGGACCTACGATCAGACAGCGGATGCTGTCGGGAAGCAACTCGCCGTTCTTTTTCTTTGTTTGACTTTCCGGATCCGGTAGACGCTTCACCACGTTCCACGTACTCACAAGATCACTTCGTCCGCGTCGATCCAACTCTTTTCCGGAAGTCCCAGCCATTTGACAAACAGTTTGTCACCTTTCCTACGCAATACTTTCTCGATGAGGTACGTGTCGGGGTGTTTCGTTTTAGAGAGTTCCTCTTCGTAAAATCTTCCTTTCAAAATCTCGCCGCTACTATCTTTTATTATATACGTGTATCGGTTTCCGGGTAAAACTCGAACCACGGTAAAAAGTTCCGTGCTCCAATTTTTTGTGAACCCCTTCTCGAAGGTGAGTTTGAATTTGCTGATCCTCACCCGATCTCCAATTTTGTATTTAGTTTTTTTTTGTTGTGGGTGTGTACTTTGGAAAGTAAACGGTAGAAATTAAACGCTGCTCGTCGGATTTCGTTACGTCGGCTGGCTTCATGCCTATCGTTCTGTGTACCGTATCATTATAGGTGTCGACGAGTTCCGGCAGGATGTCGACCCATTTGTAATTTCCCCGAAGCGTCAATCGTTTCCACATGTGTGTTTTCAAGGTTCGATTGAATCTTTCCACGATGCTGGCTTTGATGTGACTGAAGGTCGAATAATGTTGAATGTCATGTTTTTGAATAAACTTTTGGAATACAGCGTTGTAAAATTCCTTCCCCTTGTCTGTTTGCAGAAACCGTGGTCATCTGCCACCGCTTTCGCGAAAAATTGTCTTGAATGCTTCCGTGATGCATGTTCCCGTTTTGGCTTTCAAAGGTAGAGCCCATGCGAATTTCGAAAACGTGTCTATGACGGTGAGGAGGTACTTGTTGCCCTTGTTCAATTTATGTACATTTTTCAAATTGCCACTGCTCATCTCCACGAGGTCACTTTGCCAGAGGTCGTCGATGCCCTTGGTTACCACAGCCAAACGTTCGTAGTTACGGCGTGCAGGTTTATGCAATTCTTCGACGATGGCTTGCCTAGACATTTTTTTAGAGATTACGTTTCAAAAGAAGCACCAGCGTGATGGGATTCAAAGAGGGTGGCACCTCGCTCGTGTTTTGAATGATCAGCTTATCGCCGGCACTCACGTCGAAAACGGTAAGATCTTCGTCTTCGTGTATTTCATATATGTTGCGCGTTTCGTTCCAACGTGCCAGAGGAATGTTTCCTGCTTTCTGGACACCACGATTCGATATCAAAGTCATGGTGGGAACGCTAGCTTTTCTACCGTGAGACCAGTACGAAAATTCGTTTATCTGAATCGTGCCATCGAGGAGAAACTTGTAGTACGGATGATAAGGATGTAACATGTACAGTTTGTTACCTTCGACGAACGTGGAGATTCTCTGTTGATTGGGTACGCTGTTGATTTCGATGGCTTGCAGAGAATGCAGTTTAGCGAATTTAGTGTCGACGCCGAGCAGATTACTGTGAACGTGTCCGAGTTTATTTTCGATGGGCAGCAAATGCTCGACTATGGTATCCGTTACGGCAGACAACGACGGTTTGATTTTCACTTCCACGTTCAACTGCTTGTAGTTTTCGTTGAGTTCTTGCAACTTGGCACCGAAAAAGGCCAGCGTCGATTCCTGCGTGGATTCCAGCACTCCAACTTGATCTCTGATGTTGACGACGATGTTCTGAAGGTTCTCGACTTGATTCAATTTCGAGCTCTTCTCGGTAAGATCGTTCACGATGCTTCGCATCTCTGTAAACTGTGTGTGAAGGTCGGCGACGCTCTGCGAAGTGGGCAGCGTCGACACCAGCGAACTGATTTCGTCCCGAATCTGTTCCACGTTCGCCGTTTCCGTTTCCAGTCGTTTCAACATACGTGATATGTTCCTTTTCAAAACGTGCAATTCTTTGGAGGTGGGGAGATTGGCCACCCTACTCTCGAGATCGCTCAAAGAACTTTTGACGTCGCTAGATTCGGATAGTGCCGTCACCGCCGTTTTCAATTTCTCCAAATCTTCGCTCGAAGGTACGCTCGTCCGTAACGATTCCAAGTCACCCTGTATGTTGTCCAGTACGTGATGAAAATGAGCGAGATTGGATTCGACGTTCAAATTTTCTAAATATTCGATCCTCTGCTGAACCGTGCTCAACGTGTCTTGAATGCTCGTCAACGCTCTTGCTTCAACGTGAATATTTTTAATTTCTTCGTTGATCAATTCCAAGGATGCCTGAAGCGTAGCGATGGTGGTTTGAATGTGTTCGAAATCTTGATAGGCCTCCAATTGAATTTTTATGTTCGCGACGCTTTTACCGATGACCTGCAGTTCGTCCGACGATGGTAGGTTCGTCATGGTATCTTCCAAAGTCTGTAACTTGGATTTAATTTCTTCCAACGTGCCGGTGAATTCTTCTTGTAATTTGGAAACGGCGACGTGCAAGCGTTCTACATCAATATCGTTCACCACGGTTTGAAGTTCGGAGAAACTCTTTCGATTGCGGAAGTTCGTTCTTCGATTTCGAGTTTCAATTTTTCCAAATCTTCATTTTTCGATTGAAATTGCTGTAATTTGGCCAAATCATTTTGAAGCGAATCCACGCTCAACTGTATATTTTGAACGTTGTCGTAAGAAGGTACGTCGACATAATTTTTTATGAGCGTTTTCAGTTCGGAATCGATTTTCAGAATGGGGTCGAGACATTGCGTTTGGAGCGTAGCGATTTCCGACTCTAAACTTTTGTTTAAGGTCTCCTGCAAAGCAATCAAATCGGTCCTCAACTTCTTAACTCGAACGTCCAACATGAGAATCTCTTCTGCATGGTCTACACGCTTGGTGTTGCCGAAAATGTCGTTAGGCATTTTTGGTTAACGGTTATTTATAATAGGATAGACGATTCGTAATTCTACGAAGAGAGGAATGAGTTTGTCGTAATCTCCGAGGAGTTCCATGTAAAGGTAATCTCCTGCAGAAACATCGTATGCCATGTTAGAAAGCATTTTGTCGTGCTTGATTCGAAAAATGTTCTTGCCGGTAGATATTTTGATTTCGCCTACGTTCTCCGGATTCACGGTGATCCGAAGTTTCCCGTCGATCGGAATTTCGTAGAAATGTAAATTGTTGTTGAAGACGTAAAACATCTTGCCCACGTCCTCATCCAATTTCGTCCAAATGCTGTTGAGGTGAATGATCAACAGACCGTTGAGTTTAGGTAACACGTAAGGTAAGACTTCATGATCTGGTATGGACGGTGCAGTTTCCATGATGATCTGTTCTTTGAAACCGAACAAGTTCATAGGCATACTGGTTATTTATTTTTTGTACGTGCAAGATTTTTTGTTATTTTCAAATTTTTTGGTTCGATGTTAGGTATACTTTTTTTTTCAAATTTTTGGTTTGATGTTAGGTTTACTTTTTTTTGTTATTTTCAATTTTTTTAGTTTGATGTTAGGTTCACTTTTTTTTTATGGACATTTGTAACATTTTTTTCCATCTCTCAAACGGTTGTGTCCCCATGGGAGTGTGTGGATTCCACATTGGAGAACGCACCTCTTGTCGTCGTTGGGATCCAGGGCAATCTTCCTCACCTCGTTGGTGGTCAACACATGGTCGACGCTCTGGATGCGCTGTTCTGCTCTTAGAACCGACGACCTGGTCTTGAGGCAATCGACGAAGTCCTCGAATGTGAGATGCTCCCGAACCACCTGTCTGCCGACACCCTTGGCCTTCTTGGTAACGCTACCCTCGGCTTTGATGGCATAGGCCTTGGCGCGAAGACCTGCAAACTCGAGAATTACATCACCGTCCTTCTCGTCTTTGAGTTTGCCAGGCACCTTCTTGTTGCGGGCCAGGATACCGTACTTGTTTTGCTGGGGATAGCCCGAGGTGTCGAAGAGGTTAACCAAAGATGGAACTGTGGCTATATCCCCGTACGTGTCGTCCGTGCGAACGTGGTACACCAAGCTGTCCGTGTCCGTGTAGAGTAGGCTGATATTGTCGTTATAGTGCTGGCGTAGTTCCCCATAATATATTTGAAACATGTGCAGCTTGCTCAGGTCTAATACTGAGGCACCAACATAAATTGGCTTGTTGAGCATCACCTCGCTCTTCCTCATATGCACCAGAGCAAGCTGTTCATTATAAATGGTCCTCGATTTGAATAACGGGTTTGCCACGAGCCTGCGACATTGTGCTTTGTTTGATATTAGCCTCACATCTACACGATTCCGTACATTCTCCATGGTTTTCCCGAACACCGCATTGTTCATGAGCTTGAAGAAATCCTTATCAAGCTCGGACGTGGCTGCGGTACGGTGTTTGGTGTTGACTTCAATATATGGACGCAACCACGGAGAATGCTCGAACTTGAGGATGCGGTGAACTGCGTGGACCGTGACCCCTCGCTGCATCAACCACCGGAGATTCTGGTAGTGCAGGACGTAATTCTTCTTGGGTTCGAAATCCATGACGAGCTTCTTCTGGTTGGAATCGGGTGGACACTTGAACTCGGGTGCAGGGGGAAGATCGCAGAACAAATCCTGCAGCTTCTCGGAGAACTCAAGGTCCACCTCGGCGAAGAACCCATGTTCCGAATCGTCGAAGCTTTTGATGTCGAAGTTGGAAGGATCAGCCCACTCGAACCCTCCAAAGGGGAGTGGCTGCATCATGGAGTGTCCGTAGAGGTTATTGACGTCCGTGTACATGATGTAGCTGGACGGTTGTGAGGGGTCGTAGCCGGTGGCCATGTGGTGATTGTTGGCGCGCGAGTGTCGCTGCGACACCTGGACCATTCCACCCCGCACGGCACGTTCCACAAACAGCACCATGTCCACGTCCGAAAGAAGCTCCAGCTCGATCTTCGTCACCAGAAACATGGCTGACCACGCCAGTCCGGGGAGACTGTAGAAGTAGGCGGGGTCCAGCTGGTAGATCTTCATTGCGGTCGCACGGAACGTCTGGAACACGTCGGCGAGGAGCGTCACATCAAGTTTGAGGTAGGCGTCGTGGTAGTCCCCGAGAGTTCGACAACCCAGCTCGCGCCACATGGACTGGGCATGGCGATATTCTTCGTCGGTGATGTTCGAGCCTCGTAGCTGACTGTAGAACTTCGCCTGGGGAGGTAGCGACGTCTCCGCGAACTTGGAAGGGTCTGTGATGTATTCGTAGGGATAGACCCCCTTACGCTTGAAGAGGCCGGCGTCCAAGTTCGGAAAGTTTCCGGAGGTAATGAGCATTTGCTCGTCGCTAAGCTTCCCTGCGAGAGCATCGAGGCTTGCTGGGAGGAACCTCAGGGAGTCGAGGAAACGAAGCTCGACGGTAGAGTGTGATCCTGGGATTCGCACCCACTTGCTCAAGCTAATGTAACGCTCCTCGTTCTGCGCCAGGACGTTGATTCGCATGTCGTCGTACCCAAAGTGAGGCACCAGATGGTGGAAGTCGTATCCCGAGCCATTGTGAAAAAACACAGGGATAAATCGCGGGTCCCGGGTCATGAGGTTGCATCCGTTGCACCAAGGACCAACGTACCTACCGTTAAAGTGATCGTGGTGTTGGACTTTACGGTTGTTGGCGGTGTACTCCTTGTCGCAGACAGGGCAAGCGATGGCCTCGTCGTGTCTACGTTGATCGTCGGGGGACAGTGGGAGCATAGACTTGGGGGCCAACAGTACCTTCCCTATCTCAATGGCCTCGACAACCATCCTCTCGAGGAAGTGTTTGGCTGCGTCGGGACCACGGTACACGTAGGGCTTGGGGGCGATGTGCCGGTCACGTCGCACCACAACGTATGCGAAACTGGATGCCTCGTGGAGTTGGTAAGGGGTGGTAGAGGAAACTTCGGGATCTGGATCGCAAGTGGACAGGGGTTAGAGGAAGGCCTCGAAATCCGCGATGATGATAGCGGGGTGCTCCACCATAGCACCGTGCATGTGGAAACGCTCCACGGTGCCAGGTTTGGGCAAGACTGCCACACCTGGCTCGTTGTTACTACAGTAGAGCTTGTGGCGAGCGAGCTTCTCGACAGCGATGTTGGGACCTCTGATGCGCTGATAATCCTGCTGTTCTCGATTGTCAAAAGTGATCAGACACCTTCGACAAACTTCTATGCTACCATGATGCTTGCTTTTTTGGCTCGACACCAACCGGGAGAGCGAGCGAATAAGGGTGTAGTGATGGTGGGTCTCGTCCTTGATGAGCAGAAAGTGAATTTCCTGCGCACCATCGTCCTCTACGTCGCTCACCCGGATGGGGTACACCACATTTTTGTCAGTGAGGCCATAAATGTTGATGGCCAACCGAGGGTTGTGTGTACGGGCCTCGAACTTTCGAATGTCCGGGACCTCCACGGGATAGTCGATCCCAACCATCGCATCTTCCAGCTCTGACTCGTAGGGTAGGTAGTGGTTAACTCGGTGTGGATGGTTTTTCCAGTGGACAGGGTGTAATGCTGCCAGAACACACCATACGAAGCACTTGGCGTCACTGTTCTGAATGTTCAGGACGGCCTTCTTTGCCGCAATAGTAGGTGGTAAGGGGACATAGCTGGAGGCGGAGAGAGGTATGAACTTGCAAAGTTTGACGCACAGTTCGTGGGGTTCACCGCACAGCGAACCCCCCGAGCCCTTAGCTTGATGTTCCTCTTGTTTGGTCACCAGCTCCTCTGCAAACTTGTTGTAGATAACCTCGAGGTTGTCGACATCCGCCAGATGCAGCGTCTTCGCCTTGGTGTTGTGGCAGAAGCTGTAAATTTCATCAGACGGGTTCTTGTACTGGCAACGTAGCGATGCGTAGAATTTGGTGGAGTGTGTTGCAAGCGCATCGCCGAGGATGGAAATAATTTTGGCTTGCACGTTCTCCAAAAAACTACGCACGTCGCATGAGCCCTCCGAAGTGATGACAAAGTCCTCTAACAAACGCTGGAAAGCAGATTGGTTCGCTTTCGCCACAGGTTTGACGCGTTTGGCGGATGGTGGCGAGTCGGCTACCGCTTTCCTCTTGGTCGAGCTGGCCGACGGTTGTGGAACAGGTGCTCCGACGACTTTGCATGATGTTATATGCCTCTTCAAATTATTAATGGTAATATGTTTACCGCACCTGGGACATGGTTCGGTGGCAGCCAAATGCTTGCCTGGCACGCAGGTGCGACAATGTCTTGCAAAATGTTTGTTTGATATGTTTTTTTTGCACACAGAGCAACTTTTCTCAGATTGCATCTTGTTGAAAATATTTGTGGGTATGTTTCTAATTCGCAATAGTGAAAATATTTGTGGGGTATGTTATTTTATATATATAGTGGAGGAGTGTTACAAAATAAATGCTTTACAATAAAAAAAATCTTGGAAGGCTAATTCGCTATAATAAAATATTTGTGGGGTATGTTATTTTATATATATATATAGTGGAGTGCCACAAAATAAATACTGTGCAATAATTCACAATGGTGTTGGGTTTGGTGGGAGTGTGTTATTTATGTATATGTTACTTCTTGTTTTTTAATGAATCCTGTAAATAATTGGAAAAAAAATAATTAGGCTTGTGTATAGAAAACACAAAAATATTATGTGTACATAATTCTACCAAACAATCTTTTTTTTCTAACCCTCAGCCCTCTTGGCGTATGAAGTATAAATCATAATTTCAGAAAAAAACATAGTTATTTTCCGGTCGCCATTTTAAAAATCAAACCATAAGCATTATTTATGTTTATAGTATTCGTCGAGCAATAGCAGATAGAGCAAGAATCGTTTTCCTACAACCCATAGTTGATGAATTACAAAACATCTTAGAAACTACATCTTGAAATTTTAATCCAAAATAACTCGAAAACAGCAGGCAGTAGTCATCATCCCTCCAATAAGTTGTAGAGTACTTCTAATTTTGTATCGAATGCTATTAAAATTTTCGATTTTAGGGCAAAAACTAAGCCTGCAAATCAAGTTTCTCAAAAAAAAAAAAAAATTGTCTGTATTTCCGAAACTTCGAGGGGGTGGAATCGATTTTATTTGCTAGTCGAATAGTTCTCGTCGAATCCTATCCAACAAACCTAAAATCATCATCCTAGCTCAATTAGGAGCCAAGAAAATCAATGTCTTGGAAAACGCCTTAAGATTTTTGTCTTAAGAAAATTTTCTTGACAGACCGGAAGTAACATCTTGAGATACCGGAAGTCGACTTTCTTAAAGATTGAGATATTTGTCTTAAGACGTTTTCCAAGACATTGATTTTCTCGGCTCCTATGGGGCCTAGAACCATGTAACTTTGGTCTATGTATATACCAACACTTGCCCGACCCTGTGGCCGAGTGGTTAGCACATCGCGCTGCGACGACAAGGGTCCCGGGTTCGAATCCTGGTCGGGCTTGGTTGTTTGTGAATGTCCATTTCATCACTCATCCCCAATCTTTGCAAATTAGCCAAGAGGTACAAAACGTAAAGTAAAATAAACTAAATCAATCATTAAGTTCCGTGTTGCAATCATGAAATTAAATTTTAATTAATTTTTTTTTCCTATCCATCTCTCTCTCAAATCTATATAGCCTGTTCATATTTTGCATGTCAGCCATTTTGTTTACGTGGCAAAAAAAATTTCAAGCCATTTTTTTTTTTTGCAAATGCTCGTTGTAGCCATAAGTATAATTGGATATAATTGCCGGATTTTATTTGATTTTAGGTTTAAAATCAATAAGCGTGCATAAAAAAAACTAAATATTTTAAATAAATAAGATTCGAATAACTATGTACTTCCACTAGCCTTTGCGATGGCGCAGCGTTAGGCTTGTATTCAAGAGTTCGATACCCGTACAAGTGGTTCTTGAAACTGTAGGTCCAGTCCCGATTAGCCTTACTGTGCATAAAGTGGACTTAAAACATCAAATCAATCAGTACTTCCACTAGCCTCTGCGATGACGTAGCGATAACGTCGTTGTCTTGTAATCAAGGGTTTGATACCCGGTGGGGACATAAGTGGTTCTTGAAACTGTAGGTCCAGTCCAGATTACCCTTACTGTGCATAAAGTGGACTTAAAAAAAAACGCCAACTCAATCAATCAATCAGTACTTCCACTAGATATCAAAAACACGCAACTCTCCTCTATTTTTTTTCTTGCCTTCCTCTAACAATTTAACACATTTATTTTTTTGAAATATGCCCCGCACACATATTTCCTACCTACCAACAACGGCACACGGAAGAAAAAAGATATTCCAGCTACCAAGATGCATGCTTCAAATATATAAAAGCAGAGAGAGACATGAAACACCTTCTATATTCTCTCTCTTTTTGCATGTTTTGTGAGTATATTTTCTTCCACAAAAGCAATGCCATACTTATAAATCAAAGCCAACTCATGCAAGCTAAGAAACAAAGTTACTTACTTTTAGAAATTCTGCGGAAATGCTCTTCACTGACGTTGAAAATGAAACAGAACTTTCTACACCAGCGCTTTAAGTTTTATACGGTTTTCTAATAACGTCAAAAATGATATGTTAGCCAACGCAACGTAGACCAATAGAAATCCAAGAACCAAATTCTCTAGAACATTCCCCCCCTACATTTCAGCCACATCATTTTGCGTGTTCGAAAATTCACAAGTTAATGCATCGCATCGCATCATTGTTACCTATGCTGTTAATTGGCGTCACTAAAAAAACAGGAAGTATAACTTCCATCGTCCCAAAACCTACGGCAGATGGCAATCTGTGACGCACGCGATGACTATCAGGGCTATGAAATAAATAACCGGAAAATTTATTGTATTTTTTCTCTGCCACCAAGCATATTGACTACGTATTTGTTGAATTTGTGTCATTGTGTCAACGTTGATAGCATATGCAGAGAGAGGGAACGAAATTGTCGTTTTTCTAGATATCCACAGGCAAAAGCGTAATATTTTTTTCAAATACAATATGACAGTCGCTTTTCGATACCGAAAAACTAAATACAATAAGTATATATATATTTACAATATTAATGTTTATTTAACAATATCTACCTACGAATTTGCCTCGAACGAAAACATGTCATAGAAAAACATTTTTCCAGCCGTAAATTCAAAAATTTTGGCCCCGCGCGCGCGTGTGTATGTGCGTGTGTGTGTGTGTGTGTGTGTGTGTGTGTGTGTGGCACATCGTTCCCCCGAGAGAGAGAGGTTTACAAAAGTCACGATATACAAACATTGCCGGAGTTGGAAAATTACGATATGGCGCATTCGCTCACCACTGTTGCCAGCTATAAGTTTTTCTCTCTCTCTAGCCCTTGCCAAGTAAAAAAAAGGTGTAGGTAGGAGTTGGCAACACTGCGAGAAAATAGAGATCATGCCTTACAAGAAAAAACCATTAAGGCGATCTTCACTTGATGACGTTGAACCCGTGCAGTGTTGCCATCCATCCATCTCTCTCTCTTTTACGGCAGTGCCAGCTCTCCTTGCCCAGTGTGTGTAGGTTGGCAAAAATTGCTTTATGCACTGTAAAGCAAACCTCAAGCAAAGTTGCCAGCTCCTTGCTTTAGGTTAGGTTAGACCAAGAAAAAAAAGCTGTAGGTAGGCTGTCGGTTGTTTAACTCTTCCCTCTCTCTCTCCCCTCTCTCTTTTTTTTTTGTAAAAGGCTATGGCAAAAGTACCAGTAGGTTGGCAACCTTGCTTTATGCACTGTAAGGCAAGCCTCAAGCAAGGTTGCCAGCTCCTTGCTTTAGGTTAGGTTAGACAAAAAAAAACCTTGGTGATTTTTTCGAGTAAGATGTTGGCAACACTGCGAGAAAATAGGGCTTATGCCTTACAAGAGCAAACCATTAAGGCGAGCCCCACCGAGCCCCACTTTCGGGCGCAGTGTTGCCAACACTGCGAGAAAAAAATTGCCAGCTCCATGCTTTAGGTTAGGTTAGACCAAAAACCTTGGTGATTTTTTTCGAGTAAGGAGTTGGCAACACTGCGCCATCAAGTGGAGATCATGCCTTACGAGAGAAATCCATTAAGGCGATCTCCACTTGATGTTGGTCAAACGGGCTTATTGTACTACTCAAGTTTTCTTTCATTTAGCAGGAAATCAGTCTGCTATTGTTGTAAGTAATAAATGGAAATATATATATTTTCTGCTCGAGTAGGAATCCGCAGCCGTTATCCAATCAATCAGTTTCTGTGTGTGAAATTTCTGTCTAGGAAAGCTACATACAATTTGCTTTTAATAACAGCAGCTTCAAAATAACCTATGCATTCTTGTCATGCCAAGTAATGTTTGATTTTTATTTGTTATATTTAACTTTGGTTTTATGCCACTTTTGGCTAATCGCGAAGACGAGGATGGGTGATGGAATGACAAAATTGATGAAAGGACATCACAAAGAAAATAATGCACAGGCTGGGATCCGAACTCGGGACCTGTGGCGTCGTATTGCACTGTGCTAACCACTCCGCCAAGGAGCTCTGCAAAGTAATGTTTGACCATACATCGTTCATGAAATAAAAACATAACATATACAGTGGCTCACATTAGTAATCAAATACGTAGCATTTTGCTGCATTTCTTCACAATATTTGAAAATTAACAACATGTACATAAATATAAACGATGGTGAAATATTTATACGCATTTGTTAAAGTTATATGTAACTTTTTTTTAAATTTTGGGTGCGTCAGCACTTATGCTATTTTGCACCCGCCACGTTATACGGGGTGCAGCCCCTTACCATAACAAATAACATAACTGTAATGTCGCATAACTGAAATATTAAAATATTCTGACTTAGGTTAAAAGCTGAGGCTGTAAAGAGGCACTCAGCACACATGACAGAAAGCAGGAGAACACACAGAATTATACTGGCCATAGGGCCAGTCGCCAGAGTCTCGTTAGTCTGCAAAGAGCAGTCCAGGGTGTAATACGTGGAATGAAGTTGAGGATTGGATGTAATACGTGGAAGGTCACCCCTTACACCCCTGTTACGTTTTAAAATCTGAAAATAGTTATTTATGTTTGGGTGTGAAAAAAGAGATCACTTTAATATTCAGACAAATCGTGAAAGCCTTCTGTTTCTGTTAAGCTACGTTTCCATTCTGACAAGTTCCAGACCCATGACGCGCAACATGTGCCGGCACATGTTGCGCGTCATTTAGTGCACTGTTTCCAATTCAAAACTACTTCTGCAAAATACGCCCTCAACAACACCGGAGTGCGGTGTTGTACAGTAGTGTAGTCAGTGTTTCTTCTCTTGTATTGTGCCCGAACCTGTGGCCGAGTGGTTAGCACATCGCGCTGCGACGCCAAGGGTCCCGGGTTCGAATCCCGGTCGGGCTTGGTTGTTTGTGAATGTCCATTCATCAATTTCATCCTTTCATCACTCATCCCCATCTTCGCAAATTAGCCAAGAGGCACAAAACGCGAAGTAAAATAAACTAAATCAATCAATCAATTATCTTGTATTGTAGTAATTTGGTAGTGATTTAACTCGTGTAAAGATGAACAATACAACTATGGCGGGTTTTGTGATTATGGCAGGCGCGTACCATGAACTTGTAAAAAAAAAGGCGAAAACGACCTAGATGGTGGATTAGAAGTTTTCTAGCGAAAAGCAATTCGGAAGGAGCGTACAACTCGTTGATGAGAGACTTACGTCTTCAAAGTGGATACGAAAACTTTGTAAGAATGACTGTAAGTGATTTTGCATTGTTATTAAATCTTGTTGGACCACAGATTGTAATCGCGTCGTCTGTTTCTACTCTAGTACGCATGCCCCAGGAACTTGCTGCAGGCTGTTTCCATTGTCCGCGGCGCATGTTGTGCGTATTAATCTTTTGGGGCAATTTTGTCCCCGGCACTTGCGCCGCGGCATGTTGCAGACAGTTTCCATTTCAACAAATGCTTGGCACATGCAGCGTTGCTTGCCGCGCGTCATGTTGCGCTGCAAATTTGTGGTAATAGAAACGAGGCTTTACATAGTTTTTTTTTTACTGGTCAAGTACAGTGCGGGGAAGGAACAATTGATGCTATTTCCTGACTACATTTGTTACCAGTAGCTGCATTGCTCCCTGACTGAAGTACGAGAAAAATGGGTAACAAAAACAAAAATACAACATTTGACGAACGGCAGTTATTTATTTTTACCGTACCTAACCAAAGGGTACAGGGAAATTGAAAATGTTAAGTACATGTAAGCATACCGTGGGTGACGCAATAAAACGTAATGAAAAGCAAAATGAGGTAGATTCCGTATCTCAGAAAATTCAACCAAGAGCTTCAGTATCAAAAATCAAGACCCTTTCCTCATCCCCATCCCCTTTCCAAACCAAGGGCTCCGAAAGCAGCTGTGCAACTTGGAGCAGGCATTGGGACTGCTGTACGGTTCAGTAGCGTTTCGTCCGAAAGCGAAATTTCTAGAAAAATGCTACAGTTCGTCTGCGACGGTTTAATGAGTTGCGTTTCGTCCGAGCCTGGCTGAGGATGAGTCACACCTTGACTAACCTCTGGCAGCGATGGAATTGGTGACTAGTATACCTCGGTTTACAACTTTTAAAACTACATTGCATAGACAGCGGAGTACAGCACAGGGAGTGCAGACTCAGACAAATTGTCGGGAGAGAGGTCCCGGGCTCGATACCCGGTGGAGGCACAAGTGGTTCGGATACCACTTTAAACTGTAGGTCCAATCCCGATTAGCCTTAATGTGCATAAAGTGGACTTAAAAAAACAAATCAAATCAAAACAAATCGTCGAGAGGAAGTGAACTTGGATCTAGGAATATTAGTCATGGCAGATGGCAACACTTTCTTACTATCTGACAACTATGAAGGTGAGATTTGCAATTTCCAGAGGGAAAAAAAATTAAAACAACAAAAAAATATTTTCTTGGATGGAGCATTTAAGAGTGTTAGCAAGAGTTTGCTTCATTAAACACTATTAGGATGGTAGCCCTCGGACGAAACGCTACTTGGTCAGGAAACCGTAAGTTGCCTGTTCCTGGAATTCGGACGCGAAACGCTACGCCACGTGCTGTACACCTGGCGGTTCAGAAAGCGAAGATGAGCATGAGCGACGAATGCTGAAACTGATGAAGGGACACTCACAGAGAAAACTCATGCGCAGGTCGGGATTCGAAACCGGGACCCCTGGCGTCGTACCGCGCTGTGCTAACCACTCTGCCACGTAATATTTTTTTATTTACTCATTTTTAGCTACTTCCTTTTAAACTAACTAACTAACTAACTCTCTAGCTTGACACGTTCTTGCAATTACTTCACGCGTCGTATTATTTTACTATTAATATTAACTTAATAATACTCAGCGGTGAACGATGAGACTCAGTGAAGTACACAGACTCCTCTCAGGTACAGGGATAGTGTTAGGCAAAGACAATATTCACAGCACAGAGAAATAAAACCACATTACTGCAGTATGTATAAACTGAAAGGGTTTATTCTTTATTTATTGCAATTATAATGCAAATGTACTTGAGACGAAGGCGAGGACTTCGCTTTGTCGATGAATTGACTCAACAAAAACGCATTAACTCAATGCGTCGCTACCGGCAAGCCTTTGATCACATAGACCTAGCTTGCCCAGAACTACCACACCAAGAGATATGCAATGATAACTGATCCAATATTTCCTCTTTAGCCTTTTATTTCCAAATTAATCCAGTAGTGTAAAATACAATAATATAAAATCGATAAATGATGAGCCCCCCTCAGGCAGATTTGGCTACACTTAAAACTAGCTCAAGATGTGCATATGAGCTTATTGCTCAAGTGTGGTACTCTGTCTAATCCAAGATTTTTGTAAAAATTCCCTCGGGAATTTCCCGTGAAATGATGAGCCCCCTCAGATTGACTTGCCTACACTTACAAAAGCTACATCTGTGAGATTGTTGTCCATAAGGTTGTTAAAAATAAACCCCTCTTGATATTGTTTTGGATACACCTAAAACTAAGCCAAAAATGCTCATAAGAGCCACCCACATACACCCACATCCACCTACACCCACACATATTTACTTCCGGTCCACTTTCGGTCCACTTCCGGTTTAAGTTCAGAGAATTAATATGCAGAGGCCTTCTAGAATTGCTCTGTGACTCTCTCATTTCTTACATCATAAACATATGATTTTTCACCTATGAGAATAACACTACATATAGTGTCATCAGGGAGTGTATCATGGAATTCACAGATAATTTTAATGTTTGTCCTGTCATTAACCACAACTTGTTTCCTTTTTGAAGTGTTGATTACAAACATGGGTTTCTGTGCTTTGAATTCATCTGTTGTTTTATACATGTCAGTATTGCCAGTAGTGACCCTTTTGTATGCTGTAAATGCTTCATATAATTTAAGAAAATCATCCTTGGACATGTTTAAATTATAATTTTCTCTAGGAAACACCTCATTTCTGCCATTTTTAAGATATATGTTTTTGATGTTGCAGTTATCAAATTTACTTGAATTTTTTTCCTGATTATTGTGTCTTCCAGTCTGAAACAGTACCACCACAAAATCTGGAATGTCATATTGTATACTGGAGAATGAGTTTGTAGCATCAAATTCATAATAGCTACCAGTGGCAGGCTTCTGCACACATTGATATGTATAAAATTGCAAAGGCACCTGTGGATTTTTAAGGATATCTGCTTTGTATTTAAGAGCATAACTGGCTTCATATTCAACAACCGGGATTCTTAGCTCCATAGTCTGAATAAGGCACTTGCCTTCATCAGGTAGGGTATTAGGCAGAGCTTCCCCTGTAGAGTTTAATGTACTGTACCTCATCAAAGCATTATTATTATTGGCAGCTCTTCTAAATGTGATTCTTAAACCACCCTTCCACATAATATCTTTGTAATCTGAGAAGAATCCTGGCAACAGGCGCATAGGGAACAGCACTGTGTGGCTCTTGGATAATATTTTATCACCAGCCTCAAATCCACCTATTTTGTATTAAGAAGCCTCGGTTTTGGATAAATTTAGTGTGGCCAAAGCTGTAGATGTAATACCGGGGTAATCCACTCTGTTTATAAAAACACCATGTTTTCTGATCTCAATTTCAGAGAACAGATGTGGCACAAAACTGTCTGATTTTTTCAAAAACATATATAACAGCCAGGAGAGTTCAAATCTCAAACCCCCGTGCTTGTCACATGCATCATTTTTGAGTTATTCAAACACATAGGTAGAATTACAAGTTTTTTGGAAAAAAAACATAGAGGCACAAAACATAGAGAATTGTATATGCATGACATCTGAAAAGATTCCAGGTCTCCCTCACTTATAGTTTCTGAGATAATCGAATTCAAAAAATTATCGATTTTTTCAAAAACATGTATAACAGCCAGGAGAGCTCAAATCTCAAACCCCCGTGCTTGTCACATGCATCACTTTTAAGTTATTCAAGCACATAGCAATTGCATGCACATGGCATATGAAAACATTACAGGTCCACATCACTTATAGTTTCTAAGATAATCAGAATTCAACAAATTTTGAGTATGTTGTTCAGTAGGGTACCACAAGTTTATATCTCCCTGCTGGAGTGGCACAGAATGCATAATTCTCAAAAATACTGTTAATACTGCACTTTCCATAAAATTCTATTTATAGAACAGACATAAATTGGACATTTGCAGCTTAAATATGGCATCTATCAAAAATATTATAGAGACCTAAAACATAGAGAATTGTGCACATTTCAGGTCTCTAGCCCCTACAGTTTTTGAGAAATCACAAAATCAAGAAAATTATCGATTTTTTCAAAAAACTTCTAAACAGCATCCAGAGTTGAAATACACAACTCCTGAGACTGTATCTTGAAAAATAGGCACGTTATTCATGATCTAGATTACAACAAGATATTTTGAAAAAAATTGTAGAGACCAAAAAGTTGCATTTTAACATGACCATGAGAAATCACCAAGTCCCATGTCTCTAGCATCAATAGTTTCAGAGATATAAGAGAAACAAAATTATTGATTTTTTTCAAAATTTGAGTATGTTGTTCAGTACCCTATTCTGAATCACCCCCAGTAATATAAGCCACATGTGCTATCACACAAGCAAAACTGTAGGCCCGCACTCAGAATATCCTGTTTCAGGATTAACATAAACAGTGGTGTAAACAGATAGACTTGAATTACACGGCAGGCAGGTTATGTTACTCTGTGGGCCATGTAGGGTTAAGCAACCTGTGCCATAACACAAGCAAAATTGTAAGAAGAATATCCTGTTTCGGGATTGAGATGAACAGTGGTGTAAACAGATAGACTTGAATTACACGGCAGGCAGGTTATGTTACTCTGTGGGCCATGTCAGATCGCACCCATCACACAGGCATAGTCTTAAATTACACAGCGGGCAGGTTATATTTTCAAAGCTCTGCTATAATACATGTTGCCTGATCAATCAATCTAAAAGCCATTCGGATGTATTGGGATGCAATTAATCTACACACACATTAGATTAAAAGCATGCACTTAACCTAAAAGCATATAGAATCAATTAATTGATTCTTCCGAGTTTTCAGATTCTTGTGATCTAAAACAACATGTAGAATACACAATTGTGAGGGGGTAAAAATTATAAGCAATTTTGCCTGTACAATTGCACACAGTTTTGCATGTACAATTGTAAGCAGTTTCAACAATACTATGCCTGTACAATTGCAAACAGTTTTGCCTGTACAATTGTAAGCAATGAGCATCACGGCAACACAACACAATAGATTATCAACACTGCTCTGTATGACTGCCTGTACAATTGTAAGCAGTTATGTTTGTACAGGGCAGGGCACTGCCCTATAAACAGTTCTGCTTGTACAGAACAATCTTAGTCGGTTAGTGGGTTTTAACATGCATAGTTCTCAAAAACTGTTAATACTACATTTTCTATAAAATTCTATTTATAGAACAGACATAAATTAAACATTTACAGCCTAAATATTACATGTATGAAAAAAATTATAGAGACCTAAAACATAGAGAATCATGCACAGAATCCAGCTGAACAAATTCCAGGTCTCAAGCCAGTAAAGTTTTTGAGAAATGTCAAAATCAAAAAAAATATCGATTTTTTCAAAAATCTTCTAAACAGCATCTAGAGTTGAAATAAACAACTCCCATGCCTCTATTTTGAAAAATAGCAAGTTATTCAGGATCTAGAGAACAACAAGATGTTTTGAAAAAATTGTAGAGACCGAAAAGTAGCATCTTGAGATGCACATGAGAAATCACCAAGTCCCATGTCTCTAGCATCAATAGTTTCAGAGATATCAGAGAAACAACATTATTGATTTTTTTTTCAAAATTTGAGTATGTTGTTCTGTGAGCCATGCCGGGTCATCCCATCGGCCCAGAATGAAATTATTTGTATATGGGCACCTGTGTTAATTCTGAAATTAAAACTGTAGGCCCTAACTGAGTCTCTGGATTGAACATGTGTCAAATTACACAGCAGGCAGGTTATAATATTTTAAGACAGAACTGAGAGTAGAGTATCATGTTTCTGGATTGAACATGTCTCAACATTATTACACAACAGGCAGGTTATAATATTTTAAGACAGAACTGAGAGTATCATGTCTCTGGATTGAACATGTCTCAACATTATTACACAGCAGGCAGGTTATAATATTACAGAGTATCATGTCTCTGGATTGAACATGGATAAACATTATTACACAGCAGGCAGGTTATAATATCAAAACTACAGGCCCGGACCGAGAGTATCATGTTTCTGGATTGAACATGTGTAAACATTATTACACGGCAGGCAGATTATAATATTTTAGAACAAAACTGTTTCTGGATTAAACATGTCTCAACATTATTACACAGCAGGCAGGTTATAATATTTTAAGACAGAACTGAGAGTATCATGTCTCTGGATTGAACATGTCTCAACATTATTACACAGAAGGCAGGTTATAATATTTTAAGGCAGAACTGAGAGTATCATGTCTCTGGATTGAACATGCCTCAACATTATTACACAGCAGGCAGGTTATAATATTAGAGAGTATCATGTCTCTGGATTGAACATGGATAAACATTATTACACAGCAGGCAGGTTATATTATTAAAATTATAGGCCCGGACCGAGAGTATCATGTTTCTGGATTGAACATGTGTAAACATTATTACACAGCAGGCAGGTTATAATATTTTAGAACAAAAATGTTTCTGGATTGAACATGTCTCAACATTATTACACAGCAGGCAGGTTATAATATTAAAACTATAGGCCCTAACCGACAGTATCATTTTTCTGGATTGAACATGTCTCAATATTATTACACAGCAGGCAGGTTATAATATTTTAAGACAGAACTGTTTCTGGATTGAACATGCATCAACATTATTACTCAGCAGGCAGGTTATAATATTTTAAAACAAAGCTGAGAGTATCATGTCTCTGGATTGAACATGTCTCTGGACTGAACATGCATCAATATTATTACTCAGCAGGCAGGTTATAATATTTTAAGACAGAGCTGAGAGTATCATGTCTCTGGATTGAACAGGGGTAAACATTATTACACATCAGGCAGGTTATAATATTTTAAACAGAGCTGAGAGCATCATGTTTCTGGATTGAACATGCATCAACATTATTACACATCATGCAGGTTATAATCTTTTAAGACACTGAACATGCATCAATATTATTACTCAGCAGGCAGGTTATAAAAACAAAGCTGAGAGTATCACGTCTCTGGATTGACATTATTACTCAGCAGGCAGGTTATAAAAACAAAGTTGAGAGTATCATGTCTCTGGATTGAACATGTCTCAACATTATTACTCAGCAGGCAGGTTATAATATTTTAAGACAGAGCTGAGAGTATCATGTCTCTGGATTGAACATGGGTAAACATTATTACACAGCAGGCAGGTTATAATATTTTAAGACAGAGCTGAGACATGTCTCTGGATTGAACATGTCTCAACATTATTACTCAGCAAGCAGGTTATAATATTTTAAGACAGAGCTGAGAGTATCTTGTCTCTGGATTAAACATGTCTCAGCATTATTACTCAGCAGGCATGTTGTTATAATATTTTAAGACAGAGCTGAGAGTATCATGTCTCTGGATTGAACATGGGTAAACATTATTACTCAGCAGGCAGGTTATAATATTTTAAGACTGAGCTGAGAGTATCTTGTCTCTGGATTAAACATGTCTCAGCATTATTACTCAGCAGGCATGTTGTTATAATATTTTAGGACAGAGCTGAGAGTATCATGTCTCTGGATTGAACATGGGTAAACATTATTACACAGCAGGCAGGTTATAATATTTTAAGACAGAGCTGAGACATGTCTCTGGATTGAACATGTCTCAACATTATTACTCAGCAAGCAGGTTATAATATTTTAAGACAGAGCTGAGAGTATCTTGTCTCTGGATTAAACATGTCTCAGCATTATTACTCAGCAGGCATGTTGTTATAATATTTTAAGACAGAGCTGAGAGTATCATGTCTCTGGATTGAACATGGGTAAACATTATTACTCAGCAGGCAGGTTATAATATTTTAGGCCCGAGTATTAGGGATTTAAAGAGCAGGCAGGTTATAATATTTTAGAACAGAACTGAGAATATTATGTTAGGATTTAACAGGTATAAATATTATTACACAGCAGGCAGTGGCCGCGGTGGCTCAGTCGGTAACGCGTCTGACTACCATGCTAAAGGTCCCGGGTTCGATTCCCGACCGGTTCAAATCCGGGAACTTTTCTAACGATGGAAGCGGCCCCGGCGCCCACCCACCGTCGAATAACATCGGTACCTGGGGGAAACCCTGGGGGGTAAAGGCGGCCAGGGGCGTGATGCTGATCACATCACCCCCACTCACGACCGGATCAAGAAAGTGTGGGGCGTTACCCCCACACCCCCTATACGCCTTCATGGCGTGGTGCTAAGCACAGGGGAACACTTTACCTTTTTTTACCTTTTTTTACACAGCAGGCAGGTTATAATATTTTCGAGTATTAGAGATTTACACATCAGGCAGGTTATAATATTTTAGAACAGAACTGAGAATATCATGTTGGGGGATTGAACATGTTACACAGCAGGTAGGTTATAGTACAACAGGCAGGTTAAAAACTGTAGGGCAGCATTGTTTTAGGATGGGCAGTGTTGAATGGCCATGCTTATTACACAGCAGGCAGTTATGCCCGAACATGTGTAAAATTACACAGCAGGCAGGTTATGTGAAGATGTGGCAGTTGTGTACAGCAAGCAGGTTGTGGGACAGCACTGCCACTTCTTAACATAACCTGCCTGCTGTGTAATTTTACACATGTTCGGGCATAACTGCCTGCTGTGTAATAAGCATGGCCATGCAACACTGCCCATCCTAAAACAATGCTGCCTTACAGTTCTTAACCTGCATGTTGTACTATAACCTACCTGCTGTGTAACATGTTCAATCCCCCAACATGATATTCTCAGTTCTGTTCTAAAATATTATAACCTGCCTGATGTGTAAATCCCTAATACTCGAAAATATTATAACCTGCCTGCTGTGTAATAATATTTATACCTGTTAAATCCTAACATAATATTCTCAGTTCTGTTCTAAAATATTATAACCTGCCTGCTCTGTAAATCCCTAATACTCGGGCCTAAAATATTATAACCTGCCTGCTGTGTAATAATGTTTACCCATGTTCAATCCAGAGACATGATACTCTCAGCTCTGTCTTAAAATATTATAACAACATGCCTGCTGAGTAATAATGCTGAGACATGTTTAATCCAGAGACATGATACTCTCAGCTCTGTCTTAAAATATTATAACCTGCCTGCTGAGTAATAATGTTGAGACATGTTCAATCCAGAAACATGATACTCTACTCTCAGTTCTGTCTTAAAATATTATAACCTGCCTGCTGTGTAATTTGACACATGTTCAATCCAGAGACTCAGTTAGGGCCTACAGTTTTAATTTCAGAATTAACACAGGTGCCCATATACAAATAATTTCATTCTGGGCCGATGGGATGACCCGGCATGACTCACAGAACAACATACTCAAATTTTGAAAAACATCAATAATTTTGTTTCTCTGATATCTCTGAAACTATTGATGCTAGAGACATGGGACTTGGTGATTTCTCATGTGCATCTCAAGATGCTACTTTTCGGTCTCTACAATTTTTTCAAAACATCTTGTTGTTCTCTAGATCCTGAATAACTTGCTATTTTTCAAAATAGAGGCATGGGAGTTGTTTATTTCAACTCTAGATGCTGTTTAGAAGATTTTTGAAAAAATCGATATTTTTTTTGATTTTGACATTTCTCAAAAACTTTACTGGCTTGAGACCTGGAATTTGTTCAGCTGGATTCTGTGCATGATTCTCTATGTTTTAGGTCTCTATAATTTTTTTCATACATGTAATATTTAGGCTGTAAATGTTTAATTTATGTCTGTTCTATAAATAGAATTTTATAGAAAATGTAGTATTAACAGTTTTTGAGAACTATGCATGTTAAAACCCACTAACCGACTAAGATTGTTCTGTACAAGCAGAACTGTTTATAGGGCAGTGCCCTGCCCTGTACAAACATAACTGCTTACAATTGTACAGGCAGTCATACAGAGCAGTGTTGATAATCTATTGTGTTGTGTTGCCGTGATGCTCATTGCTTACAATTGTACAGGCAAAACTGTTTGCAATTGTACAGGCATAGTATTGTTGAAACTGCTTACAATTGTACATGCAAAACTGTGTGCAATTGTACAGGCAAAATTGCTTATAATTTTTACCCCCTCACAATTGTGTATTCTACATGTTGTTTTAGATCACAAGAATCTGAAAACTCGGAAGAATCAATTAATTGATTCTATATGCTTTTAGGTTAAGTGCATGCTTTTAATCTAATGTGTGTGTAGATTAATTGCATCCCAATACATCCGAATGGCTTTTAGATTGATTGATCAGGCAACATGTATTATAGCAGAGCTTTGAAAATATAACCTGCCCGCTGTGTAATTTAAGACTATGCCTGTGTGATGGGTGCGATCTGACATGGCCCACAGAGTAACATAACCTGCCTGCCGTGTAATTCAAGTCTATCTGTTTACACCACTGTTCATCTCAATCCCGAAACAGGATATTCTTCTTACAATTTTGCTTGTGTTATGGCACAGGTTGCTTAACCCTACATGGCCCACAGAGTAACATAACCTGCCTGCCGTGTAATTCAAGTCTATCTGTTTACACCACTGTTTATGTTAATCCTGAAACAGGATATTCTGAGTGCGGGCCTACAGTTTGCTTGTGTGATAGCACATGTGGCTTATATTACTGGGGGTGATTCAGAATAGGGTACTGAACAACATACTCAAATTTTGAAAAAAATCAATAATTTTGTTTCTCTTATATCTCTGAAACTATTGATGCTAGAGACATGGGACTTGGTGATTTCTCATGGTCATGTTAAAATGCAACTTTTTGGTCTCTACAATTTTTTCAAAATATCTTGTTGTTCTCTAGACCATGAATAACGTGCCTATTTTTCAAGATACAGTCTCAGGAGTTGTGTATTTCAACTCTGGATGCTGTTTAGAAGTTTTTTGAAAAAATCGATAATTTTTTTGAGTTTGTGATTTCTCAAAAACTGTAGGGCATGTGCATGATTCTCTATGTTTTAGGTCTCTATAATGTTTTTGATAGATGCCATATTAAGCTGCAAATGTCCAATTTATGTCTGTTCTATAAATAGAATTTTATGGAAAGTGCAGTATTAACAGTATTTTTGAGAATTATGCATTCTGTGCCACTCCAGCAGGGAGATATAAACTTGTGGTACCCTACTGAACAACATACTCAAAATTTGTTGAATTCTGATTATCTTAGAAACTATAAGTGATGTGGACCTGTAATGTTTTCATATGCCATGTGCATGCAATTGCTATGTGCTTGAATAACTTAAAAGTGATGCATGTGACAAGCACGGGGGTTTGAGATTTGAGCTCTCCTGGCTGTTATACATGTTTTTGAAAAAATCGATAATTTTTTGAATTCGATTATCTCAGAAACTATAAGTGAGGGAGACCTGGAATCTTTTCAGATGTCATGCATATACAATTCTCTATGTTTTGTGCCTCTATGTTTTTTTTTCAAAAAACTTGTAATTCTACCTATGTGTTTGAATAACTCAAAAATGATGCATGTGACAAGCACGGGGGTTTGAGATTTGAACTCTCCTGGCTGTTATACATGTTTTTGAAAAAATCAGACAATTTGGGCCACATCTGTTCTCTGAAATTGAGATCAGAAAACATGGTGTTTTTATAAACAGAGTGGATTACCCCGGTATTACATCTACAGCTTTGGCCACACTAAATTTATCCAAAACCGAGGCTTCTTAATACAAAATAGGTGGATTTGAGGCTGGTGATAAAATATTATCCAAGAGCCACACAGTGCTGTTCCCTATGCGCCTGTTGCCAGGATTCTTCTCAGATTACAAAGATATTATGTGGAAGGGTGGTTTAAGAATCACATTTAGAAGAGCTGCCAATAATAATAATGCTTTGATGAGGTACAGTACATTAAACTCTAAGTAGTGTAAAAGTATATAAAGATGAGCACACTTATAGCGTACAAATGATGAGCTCATTTGATTAAACAGCCCGATTTGCCTACACTTAAAATTATGCCAAGATGCCCTTATTCCCCAATTCTTCAAGTGTGATATGCTCTTAATTCCAAGAATTTTGAATCCTAGTGTACAAATGATGAGCCCCCTCAGATTGATTTGCCCACACTTAAAATTATGTCAAGTACCCATATGATTTTATTGTTTATAGTGTGTTATTCTGTCAAAATCCCAAGAATCTTGAATTCTAGTGTACAAATGATGAGCCCCCTCAGATTGATTTGCCCATATTTACATTAGTTGCATCAGCCAGATTGTTGTCCATAAGCTTGTTAAAAATATGCACCTTCTTGATATTGTTTTGGATACATTAAAAACTAATGCAAAATGCCACTCTCACCCACCCACACCCATTTATATTTACTTCCAGTCCGGTAATATGCAAAAATCTTCTGGAATTGTTCTGTGACTCTCTCATTTCTTACATCATAAACTTATGATTTTTCACCTATGAGAATAACACTACATATAGTGTCATCAGGGAGTGTATTGTGGAATTCACAGATAAGTTTAATGCTTGTCCTGTCATTAACCACAACTTGTTTCCTTTTTGAAGTGTTGATGACAAACATGGGTCTCTGTGCTTTGAATTCATCTGGTGTGTAATACATGTCAGTATTGCCAGTAGTGACCCTTTTGTATGCTGTAAATGCTTCATATAATTTAAGGAAATCATCCTTGGACATGTCTAAATTATAATTTTCTCTGGGGAACACCTCATTTCTGCCATTTGTAAGATATATGTTTTTGATGTTGCAGTTATCAAATTTACTTGAATATTTTTCCTGATTATTGTTTCTTCCAGTTTGAAACAGTACCACCACAAAACCCGGCATGTCATATTGTATGCTGGAGAATGAATTTGTAGCATCAAACTCATAATAGGTACCAGTGACAGGTTTCTGTACACATTGATATGTATAAAATTGTAAAGGAATCTGTGGATTTTTTATTATATCTGCTTTGTATTTAAGAGCATAACTGGCTTCATATTCAACAACTGGGATTCTTAGCTCCATAGTCTGAATAATGCATTTGCCTTCATCAGGTAGGGTATTGGGCAGAGCTTCCCCTGTAGAGTTTAATGTACTGTACCTCATCAAAGCATTATTATCATTGGCAGCTCTTCTAAATGTGATTCTTAAACCACCCTTTCACATAATATCTTTGTAATCTGAGAAGAATCCTGGCAACAGGCGCATGGGGAACAGCACTGTGTGGCTTTTAGATATAATTTTATCACCAGCCTCAAATCCACCTATTTTGTAGTAAGAAGCCTCGGTTTTGGATAATTGTAGTGTGGCCAAAGCTGTGAAGGTAATGCCGGGATAATCCACTCTGTTTATGACAACACCATGTTTTCTGATCTCAATTTCAGAGAACAGATGCGGCACAAAATTGTCTACCAATCTTATATTTGAATTTGCCAGATACTCTGTTCCATCGAGCTTTACAACATCAAATTTGATGTATAGATCTGCTCTGTGGGGGTGTATAAACCATCCTCTACATCAAGATCAACCTCAATCTCTGTGTAGGGTTGAATTAAATTTGCAAATGTCCTCCTGTTTGAAGGGAATGATTGTAGCTCATAACTCTCAATATTTTCCATTTTTTTTGTATGTATTTTTATTTAAATATTAATCTATATGATAGCAGTTGTTGTGGCTCCAGCAAAATCAACTAATTCTTCTTTTACATTAGTGACCATCAATTCAATGTTATCTATTCTATTATGGCACACAGGAAAATATAATGTTGGTGATGGAGTGTAGATGATCGGCTCCATAAATTCAGAGTTAGGTTTGAATGTTGCAATGATGCCAGTTTGTTTGTGAGTGCCTATGCCATGTGATTTGGTGATCATACCCTCGGCCACATTACAGTGAATATTCAGAGTTTCTATGGCTAAGAATTTGGGTATATTAATAGCAGTGTGTTTGATGGCTGGTTCAAGTTTTGTGTTGTTCTCAAATCCTAACAGCTCTCCTATAGTACCCAGATCCACAGTTTCTGTAGCAGATACAATCTCTACTCTGTGAGTGACAGAATTTTGAGTTAACACTATACCTCTGGGTAATAGAGCATTTAGAGTAGATATATTATACTGCCCTGGAGTGATGACAATTTTTTGATCCCCTACTGCAATTTTGTTGTTGTGGTGTGTAATATTAGGGATCAAGTACATGCTATAAAATGCTCTGAGAGCTATTGTTTTGGGATACACTATATCATAATGTAATTTGAGTTTCAATATTGAATTTTGGCTGGTGAGATGGAATACCCCCATGATGTTTTAAATACCACAAGGCTTTTTGAAAATCTTCAATTGATGGTTTATTTATTTGAGACATATATCTAAGAACAGATAAACACAAATGTCCACAATTAACAACTTTGAAGTTTTGAACACGGGCATTATTGTAATAAAGATTAGCTGATTTTAGATATTTTACTAAATTTTCAGGTGGAACACCTCCAAATGAATCAAACACAAATGCCTCATTTTTTAAATATTTAAGATAACAGATCCAGTGAGTGCCCTGATTTTTGTACTTATCCAAATTAACAATGCCACACTCTTTGTTGAGTGGTTGTTCTGGTAAAGAATCAGACATGTACACACCTCTAAAATTTTTGATGCCCAGTGGCTTGATTAAAGCTTCAATATCTTGGTTTGTAAGCGGCTCTTGTTTTTTTTTTAAACTTATTCATGGCTCTCTTAACACTTTTGCCTTGTTTCTCCATGACCAGGTTATGGCGCTTCAATTCATCTAATTCTGCCCTATTCTTCTTGGCATCTATTACTGTTTTTGCTATAGCAGCTGATCCCCCAGCCAAGCTCCCCACAGCCCCAAGTGCTGCTAAGATGGCCGGGATAGTAAATATGAAACCCCCCACATGTGATTTTTTTCTAGATTGTTGTAATTTTTTTAATTGGGGGGTACTAAGCAACAATTTCATACCATGGCCCTTGGCAATACAAGAATTTTTTTTCTTGCGCTGCTTTTTGGTTAAAAGACTATCAATAGTTTTAAGAGATTTAAGACCTGTATAAGGTATTTGATACATAACACCCTTGGCCTTCATCCTAGGTTTATTATATATATATTCACAACCCCCACCCCAGTTTTTGTTTGGTGTTCATAGCTATGGTGGTTCCCAATGCTGATATTCTCTCACTTAAAGAAGCATCTTTGCTTACAAATCTACCAAATGCAGCCTCTTCTAATTTCTTGTCTGCAACATGTCTCTTGTCAAGATCAGAATGTGTGTTGCATGCTATGTCATGGTCTCTACAAGCAGCATCTAGAGGATTAACACCAGGGTCCCCTCTGTTTAATCTATGGTCCAATTTTGTGCCTGGACCACAATACTGATAGCCTGGAATGTGTAGTTCAAATGGCAACTTGTTTATAATGTCATTAACCAACCCCCGACCCTCAGAGATATTCCAAAATTTAGGGGGTAGAGTATTATTAATTTTTATAAGATATCCAATGCCCTTAGTGTCATTCACTATAAAATTAGACAATTTTGTGTTTATCATGTCCATAATTCCAACCTTTTCATTGTAAAAATTGTGGGTGCCAGCATTTTCCTCCCCAGCTATCACCAATAACCTATCTACAAGTTTCCTGACATTATCAACCCAGACAAATTCTTTAGGCAGGGTGTTGTATTGTTTGATTCCACTGCCTGTCTTAATTTGTGACCATATGGGTTTGATTAAATTGTTGTATTTTGCTCCACTGCTAGACTTGACTCTTTTTTGTGTGGGATCATTGTTCTGGTATAGAGCATCTGATTTTATTAATATTTCTTTGTAATGCTCATAATCTTGATCTGTATAGCAGCCAGGCCTTTTCCTAGTCATCAGTTCCCACAATCCAGGTGTGCCAAGATACTTAACAAAAGTACCTCTTTCTCCAAGATGAGATTCTGAATATACAATAAGATCATCTCCCATAAATGTTACTCTGAAATTGCCAATTCTATGTATGATGCTACCATCACGCTCTGTGGGGTGATTGGATAATCTAATATGTTCCTAGCAGCTACAGGTACAAGCTCTGTGATCAAATTTTGATTTTGCTCTGTAACAGTTTTGATATTTTTACCTAATTCACTAATAGCATCAATAATAGGCTGTTCTGTTTGTTTGTGTTGTTCATAAATTCCTCGGTTCTCTGATTTCCATCCCTTAAATCTTTTTACAAGATAATCTCTTAATTTAAGATCATCAATAATTGGCCTTTTCATGGTTATTTATATATGTTTCAGTGTCTAGAAAATTGTTGATTTTATTTCTGTATTTGCCACTATTGGGTTTTCTTGTCATATCAATTGTGACAAACCCATAACTGTCCTGGTTCCAGCACCTACTGCAAAACTTGGAAAAATTATTGTAGCTCATGTCCCCACCTACATATTCATCATGAATGTGTTTGAGTTTGGTATGATCTTGATGAAACACACATATAAAATTGCTGTTGTCTCGGATCAGCTGCTTCGGTATTTTAGAAAAAGTCTGTGCCAGGTAGAAGCAATCAATTTTTTTGTGTCGGCCCCGTGTAAAAAAATTTCTAACCTTGTTTTGATTATCCAGTATAATGTCATCAAACACAACAACAGAATTATCGAGACATTCATGGAGTGGCTTAACATCTGGTTCAAAAGTGGGTATATCCAGTCCATCATATAGCTTCATCAGCTGCTGATATTTTAATTGTTCCAAGCTCTTAGAGAAGACATACAAGTGCCTGTTTTTCCAGTCTAACCAGTTGGGTGCCAATAAAAAATTATCAATCATTAGTGTAGTTTTACCACAAGCCGATGGCCCAACAATAAGACATCTAATATTTTCAGGCAGCAACTTGCCATTTCTCTTAATCTGCTGTTCAGGTTCTGGCAGCTTTTTTATAACATCCCAGGTGCTCATATTATCACTTTGTCTGCATCGATCCAGCTCTGTTCTGGAAGTCCTAGCCATTTGACAAATAACTTGTTGCCTTTTCTGCGGATGATTTTTTCTATGAGATATGTGTCAGGTTGTTTAGTTTTGTTGAGTTCTTCTTCATAGAACCGGCCTTTGAGAAATTCTCCTCGGTGGTCTTTTATTATATATGTGTTAAGGGTCCCAGGTTTAATTTGAACCACTGTAAATAATTCAGTGCTCCAGTTTCTTGTAAAGAATCTTTTGAATAAGTGCTTATATTTGCTGATTCTTACTTGATCACCCACCTTGTATTTGGCTTTTCTTGTTGTTGGCTGGTATCTAGGATAATAAACAGTCCTGATCAATTTTTGCTCATCAGATGAAGTTACTTCAGAGGGTTTTATGTTGATTGTGGAATGAACCGAGTTGTTATATTTATGTAGAAGTTCTCGAAGAATATTAAGCTATTTATAATTACCTTGAAGTGTAAATTGTTTATACATAAGATTTTTTAGGGTTTTGTTGAATCTCTCTACAATTGAGGCCTTGGGATCACTGTAACTCGAATAATGTTGTATTGACTGGTTTTTAATAAATTGTTGGAACACAGAATTATAAAATTCTTTGCCATTATCTGTTTGCAAATAGCGCGGTGATCTTCCACTCTGATTGATGATTGTCCTGATGGCTTCTGTAACACATTTTCCAGTCTTGGATTTGAGTGGCACAGCCCAGGCAAATTTTGAAAATGTGTATATTACAGTAAGTAGATACTTGTAGCCCTTGTTGATTTTGTCTAAGGTTTTCAGCTGTCCACTTGCCATCTCAATCAAGTCGCTCTGCCATAAATCATCTATGCCTTTTGTAACTACTGGCAGTCTCTTATAATTATGTCTGGCTTGTCTGTGTAATTCATCAACAATAATTTCTCTAGACATAATATGAAAACAAGAATATTGCAACTATGGTGTGTTCAGCAGCTGATACTACAGGATTTTCTAAATATAATTTGTCTCCTATTTGTATATGAAATTCCAGAGAGCCATCATCTTCAGCATAAGCTGTTTCTAATGTATTGGGGTCTGTAAAATCCTCTAACTCTACACTGGTGATTTTTGCTTTGTTGTCAGCATTTGTTATTGATAAGGTGGGGTAGTGGTGTGCCTGTGGTTGAAGCCAATATTTGATTTTGATTGGTCTGTGTGCCCCCAACAAAAAACTGGTAATAAAATTGTGCAGGGGACAGCATATATATTTTGCCACCTGGTGTAAATGGTGAATCATATTCTTTGTTGGGGATGCTGTACAATTCAAGAATTACTGTATGTTTTGGATTCTCGATTATGCCTGTTATTTCTTTTTCTGCTCTAAGCAATCTGCTTGTTACAGATTCAAGGTGCTCATTGATGGTCCTAACAACATCACCATGGCCTGGCTTGATCTTTATGTCCACAACAAGTTTCTTGTATTGTTGCACAATCTCTTGAAGCTGGGTGGCAAAAACAGACAGAGCATTTGCTTGATTGGATTCCATGGTTCCTAGCTGTTGCTTGATATTAGCTACAATTTGTTGCAAATTTTCAATAACTGCCAATTTTGAATTTTGATCAGTAAGATCATGGACTTGTCTTCTGATATCCTCAAACAGGGCATGCAGTTCATTAATATGTTGCTTAGTTGGTAGAGTGGCCACTGTCTGAGTAAGTTGTTTGATCTCTGTCTGGATATTCTTGATATCTTCTGATTTCAATATGCGATTCACTGCCCTCTTAATATTTTTAAGTTCCTGTGATGTAGGCAGATTTGATACAGTATTTTGCAAAGATTCAAGTGCCAATTTCACATTATTTAATTCAGAAGCATCAGCCACATTTTGCATAGCATTTTGGAGCAGGGCTATATCTGCCTGAGTGGGTGTTGATTGCTGTAAAATTTCAAGTTTTGTTTGGATATCATCGATCAAGTGATGAAAATGAGATAGCTCAGATTCAGTGTTGAGGTTTTCAAGCTTTGTGATCTGTTCCTGGACACTTACAAGAGTGTCTACAATACCGGGCAGGCGGGATTCTTGTACATTTGTCAAATCACTTTGCACTGCTGCTATTGTACCCTCAAGATGGGTTATGGTACTTTGAATTTTTCCAAAATCTTCATATGTTTCAAGTTGCAGCTTGATGTTGGCAACACTCCGAGTTATTGCACTCAAAGCATCAAAAGATGGCAAGTTGTTCATAAAATTTTCAAGTGTCTCAATTTTTTCTTTAACCTCGGCTATGGCATTGTTCAAGGGGTCTAGATTAGGTATTTGGAGTGACTGAATCTGTTTTTTAGAGTGGAAATGACTAGATCAAAATCTTCTTGTGATTTTATGCTTTTGACAATTGTTTGGAGCTGTGTCTGGACATTATTTATCTGCTCTTCCAATTGCTGTTTCAATTGCTCAGAGTTGGTGGCCTGGGTCTTAAATTTGGCTTGAAGAGCTGCTACAGCTTCTTCTAAACTTTGAAAATTATCCAATGTTGCCAGATCAGTATATTTCTGAAGCAATAATTTGAGTTCTGAGTCAATTTTAAGAAGAGGGTCCATGCATTGTGTTTGTAAATTTGTAATTTCTAGTGGAAGACTGGCATTGAGTGTGGTTTGTAAAGCTTGTAAATCACTACTTAATTTCTTGACTCTGACATCAAGCATCAGAATCTCATCGCTGTGATCTTCATGCCTTGTATGGCCAAAAATATCATTAGGCATTTTACTTAGTGGTTATTTATTATTGAATATCTAATTCGTAATTCTATAAAAAAAGGTATAAGCTTGTCATATGATCCAGGGACCTCAATATATAAGCAGTCACCAGCAGAAACAGTATATACAGTGCCAGAAATCATGTTTGAGTGCTTAATTCTATGAATATTTCTCCCCACTGAAATCTTGACATTACCCTCAGGGGTTGTAATAAATTGCAATTGACCACCTACAGGTAATTGGTAATGATTTAAATTATTGTTAAATATGTACAATATTTTACCTGTTTCATCATCAACATCTGTAAGTATGCTGTTCAGATGAATAATTAACAAAGCACTTAATTTAGATATTATATCAGAAGAGGGTTGTGGTGTTGGCAGGTCCATAATAGCCTGTTTCTTGAACCCAAATAAGTTCATAGGCATGTTTATTTATTTCAAATCATGCTCTGTAATTGGGCATTGTTTGCCACTTTTCAAATCACAATGACCCCATGGTAAAGTATGTATGCCACATGACAAAATGCATCTCTTATCATCATGTGGGTCCAGAGCCACTTTTCTTACAATAGTGCTAGTCAACAAGTGATCCACACTCTGAATTCTGGATTCTGATGTTCTGATTGTGCTACATGATTTGAGGCAATTTTTGTAATCTTCAAATTGGATCTCTTTGTCAACAATTAGTCTGCCAATGCCCTTGGCTTTTTTTGCAACAGAGCCACTACATGTTTCAAAACTGTACATCTTGGCCCTTAACCCAGCAAATGTCACAATAACATCACCAAGTGTCTCATCTTTTAACTTGCCAGGCACCTTTTTGTTGTGGGGTTTAATTTTTGAATGTTCAGTGGTATCAAAATATTTAAACAATTCAGGCTGTGCTATATCTTGATAAACATCTTCTGTTTGAATATCAAGAACAAAACTATCTGTGTCCATGTACATCAGTTTTACACGATCCTTATAAAAAGGCTTCAACACATCATAATACAATTTTAACATGTGTAATTTGGCCAATTCCAATATCACAGCCCCTACATAAATAGGCTTATCAAACTTAATCTTTGTTTTTTTCATGTTGAAAAGTGCCATATTTTCATCATAAATTCTTCTGTAATTGAAGTTGGGTTTTGCAATCAATTTTTTGCTCCGGCTGGGGTCAGTAATTATTTTAACATCAATATGTTTTCTGACATTTTCAATTGTTTTGCCATACACTGAATTGACCATCAATTTAAACAAGGTCTTATCAAATTGGCTCATCGCAGATGTTCGAAGCTCTGTGTTTGTATCAATATATGGCTTCAACCATCTTGAGTGCCTGAACCTCAAAACTTTTCCAATTTTGGTTACTTGAACACCATGATTCATCAGGAACTAGAGGTTTTTGTAATATAAGACATAATCCTGTTTCGGCTCTAGAGTCATCATCAATTTCTTCTGTTTAGAGCCAGGTGAACACTTAACCTCAGGAATTGGAGGCAGATCAGAAAATATGTTGTGTAAATCATCAGGAATTGTCAGATCAACCTCTAAGAACAGGCCATAGTTACTGTCATCAAAATCTTTAAGATCTTCAATATTGAAATTTTCAACCCACTCAAGCCCTGCATATGGTAGTTTTTTCATCATAGCATAACCATAGAGGCTGTTTGCATCTACATACAGTATATAATTTGATGGCAGTGCTGGATCATAATCAGGAATATATTTGTTATTTGCTCTGGCATGTCTCTGAGAACATTGCACCATGCCTCCTCTTATACATTGTTCCATAAACAGATACATGTCTTGATCCTGGATCAGATCCAATTGCATTTTAGTGTTTAAAAACATTGCAGACCATGCTAGGCCCGGAGCACTGTAAAAATACATTGGATCCAGCTTATATTTTGCATTTAAGATTTTCTAAATGCCTGAAATATATCAGCTAAGAGAGTGACATCAAGTTTTAAATAAGCCTTGTGATAATCACCAAATGTCTGGCATTTTAAATTGTTCCACATCAACTGGGCATGGTGATAATCTTCATCAGTGATTCCAGATCCTCTGATTTTGCTGTAAAACTCTTGTTGTGGTGGCAGAGAACACTCATCAAATTTAGAAAAATCTGTAACATAGTCATATGGATATACACCCTTCCGCCTAATTAATTTCAGGTCCTGATTTGGAAACAAAGCACATGTGATTTTGAATTGATCATCAGATAATTGAGTGGCCAGTGTAGCCAGGCTAGCCGATAAAATTCTGTATGAATCAAGAAATCTTAAGTGAATAGGAACACTATTAACTTTAATTATTTTGCTAATGGCAATATATTTTTCATTATTTTCATTAAAATATTTAAATTCTGCTTGTCAAACCCCTCGTACCTGATCAAATGATGAAAATCATAATTGGATGCACCATGGCAAAATACAGGGACAAATTTTGGTCTCTGGATCTTAATATTACAGCTATTACACAGGGCCATTAAGAATTTACCATCTGTATGGGAATGGTGATGAACCTTGATATTTGCATCTGAAAATTCACAATAACATACCGGGCATTTTTCTGCATTGTTGAAATCTTCAATCTGTTTCTCTGTTCAAGACAACATAGGTTTTGATTTTAATAAGATATTAGATGCTATGTCATGGCACTCATTTTTCTATTCTATGTGCAAATTTTTTGATGGCATCTGCTCCCATGTATAAATCTTCTTTACTAACAACACCATCCTGTACAACCACATAATAAAAACTGGAAGGTTCATGTAGCTGGTATGATGTAATTGAAGATTCATCAGGATCTGGGCTACAGAATGCAAGAGGTTTGAGATTTGATTCAAAATCACAGACTATATATGCTGGGTGTTCCAACAGGGCTTCACATTTTTTGAATTTGGCATTTTCACTTGGATTGGGCATCACCATATGAACAGGTTTATGGTTGCCACAGTATTTCAGATGCTCAATTAACTTGTTTTTAGCAATTTCTGCATTCACTTCCCGAACCCCATTCACCATTTTTCTACCATCAAATACAGACAAACATCTTCTGCACAACTTGAATATTTTATGAGTTTTGTCTAGTTGTGTTCTAACTAAAGCTTCAAGATTATGTATCAGAGTGTAATGGCGTGTATCATCCCCTTCAATTAAGAGCAGATCAATCGGAACAGCAGAATCATCATCAAGTGTACTGATTCTGAGAGGATCTATCAAGCAATTGTCACGGCCAGTGGAACAAATAAGTACATTAATAGATAATTGTTTACCATTGATATTCCTGGCCTTTTTTCAAATTTATCAATATTCTGAACAGACATTGGATATTCTAAACCCTCCATTGCCTCATCAAAATCATTTTCATGATGTTTATAAAAAGTTATTCGCTAAGGATTCCTTAAAACTGGATACAAAGCAGCTAAAATACACCACAGAAAGCATTTCTCATCATTATTTTTTATATTAACCACGGCTGGTTTGTTTTTAATATTGGCAGGTAATGGCAAATATGTAGATCCTTGTAATGGGCTGAATTCAGAAATATTAACATAGAACTTGTGTGAAGTTCCGCATAGGCTCCATCCTGATTCTTTTGCAGCAAATTCAGAGTGTTTAATATTCAATTGCTCTATCAAACTGCTTATTATTTTGTCTGAATTTGCATTTGAATATACCGGTACAGTTTCTGTTATGTGGGGCTGTGTAAATTTTGTGCCATTTGGCTTCTTATATTGTGTAAACAATTTGAGGGACAGCTTATAAGACCCATTTTGTACATTTAGAATTGCCTGCACATCTGGATTTATACTGTTCAAAAAATTCTTAATGTCACATCTTGGCTCTGATACAAAACGGTGATCCCTTAATCGGCCATTAAAACTGCTATGGATAGGTGGTGCATAGCGTGGTTGCTTTGCCGGTCTAGCATTAACAGGTGTTTCATGCTTCCTTTTCAGACCAGATGTAGATGGTTGTGGGGGCAATGTTGATGACTGTACAGAACAAGAGCCCACATGTCTATTGAAATATCCCTGCTAAATATTTTATGGCATTTAGGACATATTTTAGTGGGAGTTCTGCATTTGTCTGGGTTACAATTCTTTTGGTGTCTGTCCCAATTGGGGTTGGATATATTCTTATTACACCGATTGCAATATTTTTGATTTGGCATTTTTGTTGTTGGTTTATTATATAAGATTTCCTGGACTTCAATTCAAAATTTTGTACTTAATATATATATATATATATATATATATATATATATATATATATATATAAGTTTTGTTCAGCTGTGTGCTTTGTATATTTCTTGTGTATATTTAATATGTTAATATTATTAATTTTTATCCTCGGTTTATTATATAAAATTTTTTGGGTTTTAAATCAAAACTCTATGCTTATTATGACAGGTTGTAAAGCTAATAGCCTACAAGTGGAAAAAGATAATAAATATTGATCTACACTGACCTAGCACAAATACCTGCACAGACATGCATGTCCTAGAATGGCAATGACCTAGCGCTGAGTGTTATGTATTGATTTTTGTATAACAGGCTGGGACAGATATAAGCCTGACTCTAATTAAGAGTGGATTACAACAAACAAGCTGGATGCAACAAATATCAGATTTTTTATACAAAATATAAGCCCTTTTGTTCAATATACCAGAAATATATTTAATATGAATAATAAGAATTAAACCAAACAGGCCTGTAAGTATGAGAAGCACTGTAACAACACATCTGTACTCCTCAGCCACTCTCACAATACTGGCTGATATGTAATGCAAAATCTCTTTATATACCCTAAGCACGGATTAAAACATCTGAAACAAAAAAGCAATCAGAATATAACACATCATCACATTGTGTCATAATTAACCAATTAGAAAACAATACATGTCTAATAATTTATTGCTTAATATTGGATAATAATTTGTTGCACAGCATGATGTAATAGCTCTTGCATCATAATTTGTTGCATAATATTGGATAATAATTTGTTGCACAGCATGATGCAATGGAAATAAACCAGAAGTAAATATGTGTGTGTGGGTGTGTGGGTGGGTGAGAGTGGCATTTTGCATTAGTTTTTAAGTGTATCCAAAACAATATCAAGAAGGGGCATATTTTTAACAAGCTTATGGACAACAATCTGGCTGATGCAACTTTTGTAAGTGTGGGCAAATCTGTCTGAGGGGAGTTCTTCATTTCTACACTAGAATTCAAGATTCTTGGGATTTTGACAGAATAACACACTATAAACAATATAATCATATGGGTACTTGACATAATTTTAAGTGTGGGCAAATCAATCTGAGGGAGCTCATCATTTGTACACTAGGATTCAAAATTCTTGGAATTAAGAGCATATCACACTTGAAGAATTGGGCAATAAGGGCATCTTGGCATAATTTTAAGTGTAGGCAAATCGGGCTGTTTAATCAAATGAGCTTATCATTTGTACGCTATAAGTGTGCTCATCCTATATACTTTTACACTACAGTACAATAAACTCTACAGGGGAAGCTCTGCCTAATACCATACCTGATGAAGGCAAGTGCCTTATTCAGACTATGGAGCTAAGAATCCCGGTTGTTGAATATGAAGCCAGTTATGCTCTTAAATACAAAGCAGATATCCTTAAAAATCCACAGGTGCCTTTGCAATTTTATACATATCAATGTGTGCAGAAGCCTGCCACTGGTAGCTATTATGAATTTGATGCTACAAACTCATTCTCCAGTATACGATATGACATGCCAGATTTTGTGGTGGTACTGTTTCAGACTGGAAGACACAATAATCAGGAAAAAATTCAAGTAAATTTGATAACTGCAACATCAAAAACATATATCTTAAAAATGGCAGAAATGAGGTGTTTCCTAGAGAAAATTATAATTTAAACATGTCCAAGGATGATTTTCTTAAATTATATGAAGCATTTACAGCATACAAAAGGGTCACTACTGGCAATACTGACATGTATTACACACCAGATGAATTCAAAGGACAGAGACCCATGTTTGTAATCAACACTTCAAAAAGGAAACAAGTTGTGGTTAATGACAGGACAAACATTAAAATTATCTGTGAATTCCATGATACACTCCCTGATGACACTATATGTAGTGTTATTCTCATAGGTGAAAAATCATATGTTTATGATGTAAGTAATGAGAGAGTCACAGAGCAATTTTAGAAAGCCTCTGCATATTAATTCTCTGAACTTAAACCGGAAGTGGACCGAAAGTGGACCGGAAGTGGACCAGAAGTAAATATGTGTGGGTGTAGGTGGGTGTGGGTGTATGTGGGTGGCTCTTATGAGCATTTTTGGCTTAGTTTTAGGTGTAGCCAAAACAATATCAAGAGAGGCTTATTTTTAACAACCTTATGGACAACAATCTCACAGATGTAGCTTTTGTAAGTGTAGGCAAATCAATCTGAAGGGGCTCATCATTTCACGCGAAATTCCCGAGGGCATTTTTACAAAAATCTTGGATTAGACAGAGTACCACACTTGAGCAATAAGCTCATATGCACATCTTGAGCTAGTTTTAAGTGTAGCCAAATCTGCCTGAGGGGGGCTCATCATTTATCGATTTTATATTATTGTATTTTACACTACTTAATCCTTACGCTAGCTTTACTATTTAAAGTAGAATGGTTGCAGTATTGTGCATATCATCAATGCATGGCTATCGGAGTACCCATGATCACATAGGCCTAGCTTGCGCCCCGAACTACCATACGAAGATGTATGCCCAACACAGAGTTATTTTATTTTTAAAAGCTTCGTCGATCCGTAGCGAAAAAGTATGATGATTTCTTACGCGATATCCTCGCTTTTATACTATTTTCGAGAACACAGATTAAAGTACAGATGAATCACTCACTATCTACAAAAGGATACTATCAACAAAACTGACATCTATACATCTTTAGAAATACAAATTCGTATAGTGCACTCTTGCAAACATGAAGATACATTAAACTACTCATAACAGATCATAAATACAATAAACATTAAACAAAAGAAATATATTACAAACAGGGTGCAATATTACATATAATAGCACAACATTTACGCGTCCTTTCATATAAATTATAATATATCAGTGACATATTTTAAAGTTGTGACGTCACATAAAAATATGGATCATATCAAGCTTTCTTAAACCCGAAGGTTCATGGCTGCAGCAACACATTCCTTCCATCTGTCCCTATCTTGAGCAAGATCTGTATACTCTTTTCCATCCCTACCGATTTCTTTTAGGTCCATCTCAACGTTGTCCCTCCATCTGGGTCTTGGCCTTCCTATAGGTCTCTTACCATCAGGTTTCCCAACAAGAATCCTGTAAACTCCTCTTTCCTCTCCCATTCGTGCCATATGGCCTGCCCACCTAAGTCTTCTTGATTTAATTAGTCTAATAACATCTGGACATGAATACAAATTATGTAGTTCTAAATTATGTAACCTTCTCCACTCACCTGTCTCCTCATCCCTTTTAGGTCCAAATATTTTCCTAAGGATCTTATTTTCAAATACTCTCAATTTGTGTTCCTCTTTCAATGTAAGGGACCAAGTTTCACACCCATATAATACTACAGGCAAAATTACTGTTTTGTATATTTTAACTTTTAGTTTCTTAGATATTAAACGAGAAGACAAAAGTTTATGAAGAGAGAAGTAACATGCATTTCCTGAATTAAGCCTACTTTTTATTTCCTCTTTAATATAATTTTCATTTGTTAATATTACTCCTAAGTATTTGAATTTGAAAACTGGTTCAAACGAGTTGTTATCAATAATTAGATTTTGATTATTACCTAACACTTGGTTTCGACCTGTAAGCATATATTTAGTTTTCTCTTTGTTAACTTCCAAACCTATGTTTTTAGCAGTTTTGAAAAATATTTTAGCATTATTCTTAATTGTATTTATATCATCCCCTAATAAGTCTACATCATCTGCATATTCTAACAACTGAGTCATACCATTTAATTTTAGTCCTTCGTTAGTTTCTTTTACCTTCCTAACAGCATATTCTAAGGCAAAATTAAAGAGCAATGGAGATAATGCATCTCCTTGTTTTAACCCATCATGAATTGTAAATTTGTAAGACACATTAATACCCACACGAATTTTACTTTCTGTTTCACTGGTGCATACTTTTATCATATTAACAAGCTTCTTGGGTATTCCAAACTCGACTAATATATTATATAATTTATCTCTTTTGACCGAATCATATGCTTTTTTTAAATCAATGAATAGCTGATGGACATTTTGATTATATTCCCACTTTTTTCAAGTGACTGCCTTTTACCTACGCTAAAAAAAGAAATTAAAAAATGAATATTAGTATTTTTTTCAACATGTCCATTGAGAATGTAAATGATCTGTCCATTTTTCATTTTGTCAGGAAACCTTTAAAGTTTGACATTATAGTTATTGGACCTTTGTCGCCATTGCACTGAAAGTTTACATCATTGCAAAAGTTGATATATCTATCTACCATATATAACACTGGAATTGAATGAGATTAGGTAGTTGTTCTGTAATGAAGATAACACAATTCCATTATAACTTTAATCGATTACTTTGATTTCACTATTATTCAAAATGTATCTATCTGTTAAAAGCAAAAGTAAGAACCTTAGTCCACCATGCAAGCAACGCTACTACTTCTAAGCAGCTCCCACAAGTGACTGAGGTTAGAATGAAAGCTTGTCTTGTTTTAAGTTCACTTGTATGCACAGATAGGCTAATTGGGAGTGGACCTACAGTTTAAAGTGGGAAATGAAACACTGTGCCTCCACCAGGAATCGAACCCGGCTAGAATGTAAGTGGTTTCTCATACTCAGATGGCAATTGTAGTTGATTGAGGAAAATTCTAGGCTGCAATTGTTTCATCTCTTATCGTCTGATGTCTACATACAAGCAATTTTGGTATATTGAGTGTGTTTTTCGTTCATCTACGCAATATGGCAGCAGCCTCGAGAATGCAAACTCAAGACAGGCACACAAATTTGGAAGTAGTAAATACTGTATAGATGAATGAACAGGGCAAAATTTAAATTAACATACAAGTATTGCTTTCGAGAATCTTAGCATGCTTTGGAGCAAATTGTAGTTTTGCATTAAAGGGAAGACGCGAATACCACTACTCACTCGTGCATGCAGTGATCGAAGTGGTAGTTTGTAGCTAGGGTGAACGAGCCTTGGAAATCGGTCGGGAAGTTGTTTGTTATTGTTTCACATAATTTGTAGGTATAGCTCGACCACAAGGAAAAAAACCTTCCGCCCAAAGCGTTCGCGCAACTTCCCTGCCGTTATTGGTGTTCGGGGCAGTGTTGCCAGTTCAGATTTGAAAAATTCGGGAGATTGTTCCTTGGGAAACTGAACGACGTTCTTGGGGGCGGCATAGGAGTGCGCACTGGGGGGGGAGGGGAGTGGCGCGCATTGTTTACGGTGTAAACGTCACAGATACTTTTGTAACAATGGTGCTAAACCCAGAAAGATGTGTTCACAGATGAAGCTAACGTGCCGCCTTTCGTTGTCGGCGATTTTCCACAATCTTTCAAGTCGAATGCTAACAATAACAAATCAATTTGCCTTCTGCTGGTGTTCGGTGTACAGCTATCGATAGGGGTGGGCACTCGTCCTGCACCATAATGTGAAATATATTTGGTGAATTAGACAGCATGTCTTCCTCAATAATTCAAGTTAGCAACGCTTATGCTAGGGTGCCACCCATCCTCTCCATCTGCTAGAAATACACACACACACCCAAAAACACATACATGTATAACATAATTTGCCCACGCTACGAAGTCAGTGTTTCTACCTCGTAAGGCAAGGACGTTTCACTGTGTTTGTGTCACATCATCCATTTCATCAGTTTTTCATTCATCCATATTGTCGTACTTACCCGTAGAGGCACAAAAGCGACGTAAAATAACTAAAATAGAAATAGAGTTTAGGGTGGGATAAAATACAGCCATCTAAAAATAGTAATGTAGTAAAAGTAATAAAATAATGTCCTAGCACAATTGAGTAACGTTTGACATAATTTCACAGTTCAAACAGCACTTTTCACGGCTGAGTGGAGTTCCACTCCACATCTATCCTCCATGTTCAAGTAAGATGAGCAGGAAACGTGTTTTTAAGCTGGCCGTTGGAGGTTCCATAGCAATAGTTTATTAAGGAATTCTCCCGAGAAATCAATAGGCCTGGCAACGGTGACGTGAGCCAGCGCGAATGTTGCTTCCCCCTGCCCTTTCCCGCTAACGTGCCGCCTTTCGTTGTCGGCGATTTTCCACAATCTTTCAAGTCGAATGCTAACAATAACAAATCAATTTGCCTTCTGCTGGTGTTCGGTGTACAGCTATCGATAGGGGTGGGCACTCGTCCTGCACCATAATGTGAAATATATTTGGTGAATTAGACAGCATGTCTTCCTCAATAATTCAAGTTAGCAACGCTTATGCTAGGGTGCCACCCATCCTCTCCATCTGCTAGAAATACACACACACACCCAAAAACACATACATGTATAACATAATTTGCCCACGCTACGAAGTCAGTGTTTCTACCTCGTAAGGCAAGGACGTTTCACTGTGTTTGTGTCACATCATCCATTTCATCAGTTTTTCATTCATCCATATTGTCGTACTTACCCGTAGAGGCACAAAAGCGACGTAAAATAACTAAAATAGAAATAGAGTTTAGGGTGGGATAAAATACAGCCATCTAAAAATAGTAATGTAGTAAAAGTAATAAAATAATGTCCTAGCACAATTGAGTAACGTTTGACATAATTTCACAGTTCAAACAGCACTTTTCACGGCTGAGTGGAGTTCCACTCCACATCTATCCTCCATGTTCAAGTAAGATGAGCAGGAAACGTGTTTTTAAGCTGGCCGTTGGAGGTTCCATAGCAATAGTTTATTAAGGAATTATCCCGAGAAATCAATAGGCCTGGCAACGGTGACGTGAGCCAGCGCGAATGTTGCTTCCCCCTGCCCTTTCCCGCACCCGCCGGCGCGATGTGCTTCTGCGCAGGTTTTTTTGCTTGTGGTTTCACTATAGTCACACGTAGTCTGAGAAACAGAAAAGTCACACATACAAGAACCATGCTTGCAGGCCACGGACAATAATCTTCATGGGTAAACAAGTGTAGCTTTCCTGGCGAAGTGTTCTCGGCTTGCGAGCCAGCTGAAATCGGCGTTAGCGTTCAATGTTTCCAGCGCATACATTGCTCCCATCATAAGGTAGAGAGCATCCTGCTTTGAGCAATGTATGCGCTCCAAACGTTGGACGCTGACGCCGATATAACCTGGCTCGCAAGCCGAGAACGCTGTTCGAATTTCCACAGGCATATAATAAGAATGTATCATACCCAAATGGCACATCTGGCGTAATACCTAACGTGCCAAATTTTGGAAAATAGGAGCTGATAGCGTGTGTGAGAACCAGAGGGACTTAACTCCAATTTATCAAATTTATAGGACAGGAAATAATGCATTCTTAGGAATATGACTCTTAAACGTGACTCCGCCTTACAAATACGAATTAGAAGTGGAAAAATGTCGATTTACTCCAAATACTCTTCAGTGGATTTTTTCTAACAAAACTGAAAACAGCATTATTGTAGTTACGTTCCTCTGATTCCCGTAGGACGATAGGTGAAATACATTTCATATGTAATGTTTGAAAGAAGTTGTGTTAAGATGTCAAACATGTAGCCCACAGCCATGCTGTATGAAGAAAGCATAGAGGATAAGCTCAAATCACACTTAATCTAGGCTCACAACAAAGATAGCGGCTGAGTGACCATGCGTAATGAAAGGCAAAGAAAACAGTTAATGATTGGAAGAAACAATGAGTTTCATGTTTAAGATCATTCTATCATATGTATAATTAATGCAGTTGCTTATAGAAATAAGAATGGTCCAAAGTGCTTCAAAGTAATTTAAAATATGAGGTGTTGCGGATACGAAGGGCGAACTCAAAAAAGTTCATTGTGAGGGAAATGCGTTTCAAATTGCCAGACACAGTGCGAACTCCATAAAAAACTTTGAAAATCACACATGAAACATTCCGATATACTGTTACCAAGTTTTTGTGAAGCTAGAACTGTGTCTGACAACTTGAAACCCATTTCCCTCACAATGTAAGTTTGTTGAGTTCGCCCTTCGTATCCGCAATGCCTCATATCGTCTCTAGGAAAAACCATTCAAACTAAAAACCACGATTTTCATACTAAATAGAAGGCATTTTCACCACATACTTGAAATTAGTTTGAGAAAATCTAAAATAAGAGGAATTCCTATCCCTGTTCTCGTGTTGATATTTCCCTGACAAATAAGAGGCTGTCACGGTCTATTGCCGCGCTATACATTGAAGAAACAATGCTTTCTAACGACCGCCATGTTAGGCAGATTTCAGTTGTATATTGGCATTTATCATATTCGTATATTTTCAAGTTAAGAACTTGGATTAAATTATTTATAGTTAAATTGTTTTTATAATTCATGTATATATTACGTTTTTTTATATTTTATAATATTATTCGCGTATTTTTGCAACATTTATTCAGAATTTATAGGCTAATGATTATCCCAAATAATATGTGCAACGTTTTCATTGTTTTTGAAGCACAAGTTAAATACATTTCTTCTTAATATCGATTTTTGTTCAACAATGTACAAAATTGAAGTAATTTGTCTTTGTTATAAACTAAATCTTTATTTAATCATTTTTTATGTACAAGGGCAAATATGATTTATTTGATAAAATCAGTCTAGTTATTTCTATATAATTTAATATTGTAATATTATAGCAAAGTATTTCTCCCTCGTTTTCAATAAAATATCGTATTCCTATTGGCTGTTTATGTTAGGAGTGGTGGAACCACGCTTCGTGTTCGTGGCGATGTAAAAACTTCCACGTTGGCATTTTTAATTGTTGCCAACCTTAACTTTAGCTTACTATCGCTAATTAACATTGATGTGTTATATAAAATATCAGTTTTTCTTGTGTTATTTTATGTTATGAGTTTGTATTGTAAGTTAGAACAATCTGTTATGCTGCGCCTCGCGCTTGAGTTAGCAATTGAGGTCTTGCTATTAACTGTGAAGGCGGTGCGCGGACTCTCGTGTTAAATAAATTGCTTATGACTGCCTGCGAGCGTACATGACCCAATAAATTATAACTTTTAACTTGTGCGAATCAGTATGTACGCGCGCGATTCGTGATTAAAGATTTTGGACATTTTCATTATAAAGTATTTGGAATTTTATTTACTGTCACGTGTCGCAATTCGGTGGTTTCCTTTCTGGAGGAAGGGTGGATCGTCTTAATCCCGATCCCTGGGTGAGAACTGGTGCTCCCAACTGACCAGCCGGAGCAAGGAGCGGTGTGTTGCCAATTCGGATCTCCATACCCTGGAGTTACGAGTGGTGGCACGTTGCAGCTTTATAATCCGAAGTCGATAGCAAAGTATCATGGACGTCTGCAGGATTTTTTTTCCAGGGAGGGGCAAGCAAGGTAGCTTTTTTCCAGGGGGGGCAAACAAGGAGCATGTTCCCCCATAACAGTGTTGTCTCCTCAAAAACCATTGCTCTAATTTGAAGTTATCATGTTCATGCAATAATTAACATATATTATTATAGCTAAAATGCAATTGCGCGATACATATAATTTTTGGTTGACTTTCCTTTTCCAGGTGGGTCGTGCCATTGCCTCTCTTTCGGACATTCATGCAAATGTTCTATTTTTATTTCGCGTCTACCACTTTCGGTTAATCGCGATGATAAAGGATGTGATAGGTGATGGAAGTGGTATAAAGACAAATGACCCATCCATATTATCTAATCCGACATTAGACTTCGCAGTGTATTACGCTAACTAATTTGCCACGGGATCGGCTTCTTCGTGTTTGTCTACTCATCAAATGATTGATTAGTTATTCAAACTATATAGGTAGGAAAGCTATATAAAATAACGAAACAGAAAAAAATCCACTTGACGTCTTGTAGTACTATCATCAACCTACAATTTCATGCTCTCAAATCCACACAGAAAACTTCTTGTGGCATTAGTTTTACGGAATGGCCTTGGGGAATAAATATCGCCCATTTCCTGGTTCAGCTCGAAACAATTCAGGTGCCTTATCGAAGCTGCTCTTGAGCACTCAGGGTTTCTAACCACTTCGCCGTAATTCAGTTGTTGTATCTTGTTTAATATGATGTATTTTAGAGCCAACCGCAGATTAAATAGGAGGAAAAAGATTTTTTCCGACGGAAAATAAGTTGGCAATGCTGCGAACACCGAGTCATTCTTGATGAGACGCTTGAGGAGGGTCGAGAAAACTTTCCTGAAAAAAAACAGTATCGAAGTTCATGCTACACGTGGATTGGCAACTTTCGGGAGCATGATGTCTGTTTACACAATTCTACCCAAATACCTGTTTGAAAATGAATCTTCTGCTCGCATTTTATTTCTCAAATGTAGTTCTGACATTGTAGTCATTTTGCAATTATTTTTTTTGTTCTTATTTTGCTTTGCTTTTATGTCACTTTTATAATTATTCGAAACTATGAAGATGGATGATAAATAGATGAAATTGATGAAGAGACACCTAAAAAAGATATTTACAGACCAGGACTCGAACCCGGAACCTAAAGCGGATAGGTTAGGGGGGGGGAAGAACGTCAATAACTCCCGGCCACGAACTGGCTTATAATTTTTGTAATTTCTCAGGAGTATTTTTTTGTTCTGTTCTGTTCATGCTGCTTAATTTATAAGTTACACACTTCGTTCGTTGGGGACAAGCCACGTATTGTTTGAGAGGAGGGATACATCTCGTTCATATACTAGATACTATCATGGACTATACTTGAAATGGCCTCCCCGATGGCGCAGTGGTTGCGTCGTCGCCTAGTAATCAAGAGGTCCCGGGTTCGATATCCGGTGGAGGCACAAGTGGTTCGGATTCCACTTCAAACTGTAGGTCCAGTCTTGATTAGCCTTACTGAGCATAAAGTGGACTCAAAACACCAAATCAATCAATCATATACTTGAAATGTGACGTGCTAAACACTACTTTCGGAGATCAGATGGACATGGCAATTTTGATATACAGTTACATTTTTTCTACTTAGATTATTTATGTCCAAATTTTATCCTAATAGATAATCTCGCAACAACGCAAAATGTTTAAATTGACTCGAATTCACAATGACTCATATACAGTGTGTTTATAAATGAACGATGCGGCTTCAAAAATTAATAATAAATCTATTTATTACCTTACACGCCCCCTTGCAGGTGCTCTTGGCCGTCTGGAAGAAATAGTGCACGAAAGACGTGAAAACTAAATCCATCTTGAGTATCCTTTTGTCTTGCTACTCTTAGATTCTGCAACCTTTCTTTCTATAATCCAATGTTTGCCTTCCTTACCTCCTAGAATTGATTTCTGTACATGTTTGAGGGCTAATCTCCCCTGCCCCCTGTGGTTGTGCCACTGCACCTTCTTCCGCCGTTGTTCCTTTGTGAACTTTCATCGGCTTCAAAATACTTCATTTTCTTCAAGAGCATAATATCGTTTAATAACCGGCGATATGATTCCTCTACCCTAAATTTCTGGATTAAAGTATAATAATATAAGGGCATGGAAATCTGGAAGGGGGGCGAGGATGGCCACCTCTCCCCTTTAGAAAACGAATGTCAGCTAAAAGTATATATTTCACACGTATAATTTGATTTGTCATAGTAATTTACATTAATTATTATAATGGGGATGCAGGAATGCGATAATTTCGAATTCAAGTGGTGTTTCTTGAGGGGGCAACACTATTATCGGGTTAATATGCATATGCATATGGCATATTTCCCTGTGTCTAAAATATCGACAGATGTCCATGATTGGGGGGGGGCATTTGCCCCCCACCCCCTTGCACCCCGTGCGCACGCCTATTGCTACTCATTTCTACACTAGTTGGAAGCTTTATTCAATTTCGAGCCAAAAATGTAATTTAATATCAGATCAGGGTTGTTAAACGTCCACGAACCCATAAATTCTATTTTGGTTCTTCTATTGGGTTCCGCAACAAGACCGGAACCTTTTTAAATTCGGTCCAAGTTGCGTATTCTTTTATTTCAATATGGAACTTAGACAGTCTTTAAATTGATCCGGAAAGAAGGTCCCTGTGCTGTATTTCAATTGATCCGGAGAAAAGGTTCCTGGAACGAATTGAAATACATAAAAAGGCTCTTTACAGTCCAGATCCATTTATGCTTGCTAATATTCCCTGCTGAACCGTAATTGAATTGATTTAAATTTCCTGACCCTTCATTTTTTTTTACAAACAACCATATTTTTAACGGCTATTTCACGTTAATCCCATACGATATACTGAGTTATTTTTCGCAATGTTCCAATGAAAGGTAAGAGATTTTGGCTATTCCTTTTTCTTCCTTGATGTTAAATAGATTATATTCGTCACGCGCCTATAACGTTACTAGCTAACATTTGTGAATTGTTCTTTCCTTGTAACGTTAACATCTACCATACTGAATTTATTTACGTTCCTTATGCAGATGGTATGTACCCAACTGCATTTTGTTCCGTTCCGCTACAGTGGTTTACATGTTGCTACATTCCTATGTAACGTTAATTAACATTTTGCCTTTCACTTCATTCCGTTACGGAGGATTGCATTCATTACGTTCCTATGTACCGTTATTTACTACCATGTTGCATTTCGTTACGTTTTTGTAACGCTAGTATATACCATACTGCATTTCGTTACTACGTTCCTTGTAACGGTAGTATATACCATATTGCATATTACGTTATGTTCCAAAGTGCTCATTTCGTTCCGTTCCTTTATAACGTTAATATCTACCCTAATACATTTTGTTACGTTCTGTTTAATGTCAGTCTATAACATATTGCATTTCGTTACGTTACATAGGTACCAGCAGCTGAACCATACTCTTCCTCCTACAAAACTGAACGTACCGTGTAACGCAAATTGGGTACGTTACGACTCCCTGCTTCAAGTTGTTGTATTTCTGCCGTCCAACTTACAGATATGTATGTGTAACACAGTGTTAATGACCAGGGACATATGAAAAATGGGATAACCGTTAAAGTAAAATATATTATAATTGCATGATTGTGGATTAAAGGTGTTGCTTTGTTAACTGACTTTCGCAGTTATAACTATCAAAAATTAAATATTTGTGGTTAAACTCGCCTAAAATCAATTGGTAAATTGTTTTACATTTTCACACAAATGTCAAGTTAATGTACTTGGCTAATATATATTTTAAGTTTGAGACATCACAGAGGGCGAAGGGGTGGTTGTTGAAAGACTGCTGAATTCGCCGCATTGTTGCTTCAAAGGAAGGGGGGGAAACTCGTTCAAAACGTAAATACTCTCATCTAAAACTAGAAATGCTAGTAGCAACAAAGAAAATAGGGAGAATTGTTTTCAGCATTCTGTCCTCAATATTTCGCATGCATGTACTATATATGAGAAGCAGCAACTTGAACTTTAATAAAGGATAAATGAAAAATCTGCTGCTACCAGGGGCTCTAGTTTCTACACTAACTCCGTGCTATTAATTCGAGGAGACGGTTGTTTTCCCATATTGACTCACATGCTAGTCATTTATGAAAATCCGCGCTTTTGGTAGATCATTCCCAATCAGTGACATGAATAGATATTGATACTTTTTAACATTAAAATTCAAGAAGCAATTTTTTAATGAATAATTTCCTCTTTCGTTGCAAATAATTGCAAAATTATCATCATAATAAATAGGAAACGAATTATTTCACGAGTGTTACACACGTCATATTTTATTATTCTCTAAACCTCAAAATAATATGTTAATATTGAATCAATGGTTTTTCTTGTTCACATCACAGCACCTTCAAATTAGCCGCGATTGAGGGATGTGGGAGGCCCTACACATCGTTTTATCTAGTCTCATAGACAGTCTTGTCATTGTTAAAAGACTAAACAAAATGCAGGACTACATTTAGAATATAATCGTTATATTTTCACCTTCAATCACTGCCACAATCCATGAAGGTGCAATGTCTATAATGTGTTTGCAACACGCTCCGAAACGTTTGCCGTAATCATTTCAATGGGTGTGATTTCGCGCAAACAATTGTCGGGGAAGTTGTTGGCTGAATATCATCCAATGGAAACAGCCGCTGAGGTTCTAATGGTGATCAAACGCCGAACCGCACCATTAAATGTGATACCGTTACCACTACGCCATTGGGGACAATTGCGATAGCAGAAAACATTCACACTTTTTTGCCATCTTTATTTGCAGTTGAAGTTAATAATACAGCGAACTTGAATCATATTGGGAGTACTGTATTCCCAACTAATTCCCCCATGCACACGCCACTGTTGCTTGTGTATATAAGTGTTCACTCACTTACAAGCGAAACCGAAACTCGAGCTCTCAGCGAGACAACTCCAGGCGCCGTGATACAGATAACGGTTAAGCCACTGACTTTCGTTGGAACATGCATTTTTACTGTCGTGCCCTTTGAGCCACTGCTTTGGTTGCGATTAAGTATTTTGGCAGGTGTCCTATTTCGCTGCAGGATACATGCAAGGCTTAACAGAATAATGTTAATGATATGCATATGATATAAAATGGTGACTATTATTCGGAAATTAATACATAATTTCTCTTCTGCGGAGTGTATGAATTTTTTCTTCCGATAAAATTATCAACAATGAAATAGCAAAAAAAAAAATATTTAACCAGAAATCAACAAAGTGAATAACAGCCATTGCTTTTATTTACCTTTTGATATATTACCAAAGCAATTACCGACCTTTTTTTTTAATACTACCGATTCTGTGCGTTAATGCAGTCAGTACCCCTTCCCCCAAAATGATATGTTTACCGTCTCTTTATATATCTCTGGCTCTAACTGATTATTTATTTGCCATGAAACTGACGTAGGAATTCGAACCCAGAATGTATTGTGCTAATATAATGAGTTGACCGACATTTAACAATCGTGGCGTCCTTTAACTTTTCCAGGCAGTCATAGCCGAGATATATAAAACAACGTTTCGATTATAATTTGTTGGTTAAAGTTGGATAATTTTTCTGAAGTAACGAAAACGCTTTGCTCATTTCCGAATAGCACCTTTCAGTAAACAAATTGATAGATTGATCGAGTTCGTGTTTTAAGTCCACTTTACATACAGTATGGTTAATCGGTACTAGACGTACAGTTTAATCTGGGATCCGAACCATTTTATGTCTTAACTGGTGATCGAACACGGGACTCCTTGATTACAAGGCGACGACGTTTACTACTGTGCCAACAGGGAGTCCTAGTAACATATATATATATATATATATATATATATATATATATATATATATATTGTCTATAAAACACCCGATATTAACACACTTTCAAACAACATCTTGTATATATGAAACAAATTAAAATTGATATGTGAGGGCATAGGAGTGCGCACGGTGGTTGTCAGTGGTGCAAGAACACCTCAAAATGCGTCCTCAAAAAATTAAGAATGTAGAAAGAACCATTATAATAATGAAAATAACGTCTCCCCTGCTGTCTCGAGATTTGAATTTTAATGGTCGGATCTTCCTAAAGTTAAAGACAGAAGTTCGAAACGACTTGCAGCCAAAGCTGGAATCCGCCTAGAAAGATGACCCTTCGTTCGGGATTCACCAGCAGTGATAAGAGGAAATCCTTGATTGCTTAACGAGTGTCAAGCAAACTATTTTGACAATACAATAATAATACAATGCTAACAATACCCACAATAATTTGCAAAATGATCTACGTAATCAGTGCGATGTGTGTAGTGGTGCAACAGTCTACGTTAGAGAAAACAGGGTTTGAAGTAGAGTCCGATTGATTTGATTTTCTTAACGTCGCATTTCTTCTATTTTTGGCTAATCACGAAGATGAAGGTGAATGATAATAGGTTCGCATGGATGAAGCAGTATCCGAATGAAGGGGTGAACCGGGGAATTCCCCCCCTCTATTTTCCCCATGCCCTGCTCAACATTTATATTTTCATTCCCAACCATGGGAAGAAAATTTCCCCTTCTGAACGTGTAGTTTGAATGGAATGACAGTCATTCACTGTTTGAGTCATAATTTCGAGCTTGCTCTTCAAGATGTTTTTAAGAAAGATAGCCATTGCACCCTAAATATTTTATGGATGCACTTTACTTTATGTTCAGTCAAAACAGAAGAAATTAAAAGGATCTGTTCTAGAGTGGTCAAGCAGTAGAAACAACAATGATGGAAATTACGAAATGTTTGACATTTGTTGGGTGCCATCAAATCAATCTGTTTGGGTAATAATAAATAATTATCTGGTTCTTGTACATTTCTCTTCGAATCGTGAGCTCAGTGCAGCTATCGGTTGAAAAGAAATAGAAAGTGCCAAGGAATGCTGAAGAAAGTACCAACTTAGTTATTTGTAGTACAATTTTGACTTTCCCCTGTTTTATTAGATTTCCTCAAACAGTTTCCATTGCCTCTTCAGAGAAGAAGTGCACGTCAGGAACTGGCTGTGGCAATAAAATCACTAACGTCCCGTGTTTTAGCGAAGTAAAAACTTTTCAACCTCACAACATTTATAGTATTCATCATAAAGTAGGTAAAATAGATCAATATTATCTTTATTATTATTCCATTTACTAGACATGGCATACAGTTTTTCTTGCATGTCAGTTGCGTTACTGAATTCTAATTAGATTTATTTATGTGTAAATAACGTAAATATCTTCACAATAAGAAGAAAACGTGTGCTAATGTGAAAACTCATATTCATAAACCATAAGTTAAAATTTCATCTTCACACATCTTATGGTTTCTGTGAAAGGGGAAAATTAACTTGTGACAAATAGGCTAACGTTGTCCAGATAGTCAACTGAAACACCCCTTTAGGCACTCCCATATGAATTAGTCTGCACGTGCGCATGTGTAGGGGGAGGAGAGAGAAAGGAGAGCGTATATTTGAAAAATTCATTAACCAAATGTATAAGTGACATTTCCAGAAGCTGAATATGTATTCCCCGGCATCATGATGCATGACTGAGACTGCGTATCGTATCGTTATCTAAATAACGACGGAGAAAAGGATGCTCGACCGGTAATGACACACTACTAATTGATTAATTCATTTGATTTTACTTCACTTTTCTTCCACTTTTGGCAAATCGCGAAGATGAAGATGAACTCTAGTTTTTTTCCCAATATTTTAGTCGAATTAGTCATCACGCACTGTTATTTAAAGGAAACACTTCTTCCACAAGTACATGAGTTTGAATAGAAAAGAAAAGCGAAAGGAATCGCAGATATCTGCTAGTAAAAGAGCGCGATGTGTGGGCTTTAAAAATGTACGAGAAACTTCTTTTCCTCCGTGATTAACACAACTCCCAACTTTTTAGTCGCTTGTTACCATTAAGCTTAACTTACAAAATGTCACAGTCTCAACTACAGTGTTCGCCTCGATTAATACTATCATCAGAAGCAATGTAGGATAAAACGAAGAAAGAGTATTTTATATATGCCTTAGAGTGTCATAGTAACGCTTACTCTCCTTTCTCCTAACTTGTTGAAATTAATATTCCACATTTGATTAATTAAAAATTATTTATTTATTATGGTGGACAAGGGACTGATACTTTCTTAATACTGATACTTTCTTAATGCCACTCGGCCACTCAATATTTAATAACATTTTGAGACGTTTCGGGCGAAAGTATCCCATTTCCCAGTTAATCCGTCCATGACTAAATTTACATTGGAGGGGCTATTTTGCGCTTAATGGAGAGAGTTTCTTCTATCTCTGAGTCCCATTTTGGTTATTTTATGTTGCTCTTCACCATAGAATGATGAAGTAATGGCATGATAATTGCACAAACACAATGAATCGTCTATGCCTAATGTACGTATGCCAATAAAATTGCTTATAATGATAGGTTTCATTAGATATATTTAATTCGCTTACTTTCAGTTAACCGCAAAGAATTTGGATCGAGTGTCTTGAGCACGTACTGCAGGGTCTGTGGTAAATATGAAGTTAAGGAAACTGTCCCGTAATATTTCCATTCTATCAGAAAATACACCAGGAAAAATAGGGAGACAGAAGGGTGTGCATTTTAGGGACAAAATATCATTGGACATACCCATAAAAATATATGAAGATAAAATATATGGGTTTGAAAGATCGTTTATTGGTTGTACATATAACGGTCAAATATTGAGTAACAGGTAATTAATCTAATTGCCCGTTATTAGGAATTAATTACAATTGGTAATATTAAAATCCGTCGCGAATACAGGTGTCTAGCGCACTGCCTTAGCCAACACTAGCTTGCTCAACCACCGTTTTTCGCCCGAATTAGGATTTACATGCATTCTTATGGGAAATAGCAGGAAAAGAGCAACTTCTAAACCAATGGACCGAAATGGATGAGAGTTTAACCAGCGGAAGACCACATCCTGAAAGTACAGATTCCAAGATTTGAACCTAATCAGAACTGAAGTACGGGAGTTATGAATTATTAAAGATTCATCGCTGAATTGAATGGGAGACGCTACCCTACTGAGTTGGCCTTTCAATCCGTGACTGACACAATAGAGGAGGATTTAGCCTAATCTCTGCACGAGGGGCTGCTACCAGAGGTTAAGGACCGGAGTGAGCGTTGACCAGGATAGGAGGACAACGGTCAAAGCACCAGAAACAATAAATTGACACCTAAACATAGAGGGTAGAGCGTCACCACGTTCAAATCTTGAATAAAAGGGATGATTTGGAATAGCGAGACACAGTTTTGCCTAGAATCGCCACCGGAGTGTGAGCTACGCACGACCTAGCTCGGAGTTGCGATCAGACTCGTGGTCTGGATTTGCTTTTTCCTCGAGTGAGTGTTTTAGAGCCATGGAGTAGAGCAGAGTAGAACCAGGGGGTCGTTTCCCCCCTCGCCGTCAACGCATCCGTGCACATACGTGTGGTATGTGAGAATAGCGCCTGACACGTCCACCTGTGTCAATCGTCCATGTGAAACCGCGAATGGCTCATCGCGTATGTTCGTCTCATCGCCCAAGCCACGTATCTGTACTTACGAATAACCGCGAAGAACTGACCTATGATTGCGCAAGTTGTCGTAAGGAGTCGACAGTGTACGTGTACCGTCCTGGACGTCCCTGCGAAGTGAACGAGTGAAGCCAGGATCCGATGATGCCAGATGGAGCTGCCGACTGATCCACTTTCGACAACCAGGATAACCGTGAAGTGCAACACTGGAGTGCAAACGTCTTCCAGAACTGTAGGACCACTTTCACCCAACCCAGGTCAGAGGGAATGAAGCGAAGGTAAGATCCAACCATGTGCGTGTGTGAGAGAGATGACGCCGATCGACCGCGAATCTGCGTAAATCAAATCATTGCATAACTTAAATCAGTGCTATGGCATCCCTAGACATCGTTATTCCGGCGGAGTAATCAATGTTACAGATCAGAGTTTATGTTAACAGCAAACTATAGTTCATTGAATATATTTATACCTTCAGAAAAGATAAAAGGGGTTCGCACGAGGAACAATTATTCACTTTATACTTAAAATCCTAAACGGTAAATTGTAAACGGCGATGCAGCCAAGAAATAGCATGAGTATAGTCAAAGTATTAATGAATCTAACCTTTGTAATTGCCATATTGTCGCAATATGCCACGGAATGAGTGTATGAATGAGAGAGAGAGAGAATGAGGGCAAGATGTACTGTTCATTTATCTGTGCTTTAATATATGTGTATATTCTGAACCACCGTAGTATTATGTCACGTCATTTCAGGTGCATGAAATCAAATCCTCCTAGGTTTATTCTTGGTAACTTCGACTGTAGGCACTTATCCTGACCGTATTATAATTCATGTGATGTTTAATCCGCGTGACAGGTGTCACGTGGAGCGATTCTGCGTTGTTGCGTTGCTGAGTTCAGTTCAGTTCAGCGCGTAACATACTTATGTTGAACTTGCTTTCAGTGAGGTGAGAGGTTGTACAGAACTTATCCCCTTTATGTTGTCGCCGAAGTATGCCGTGCTATTTTATATTCTGCCGTTGTCCTCGGTCTCCTTAGCGACTTTCTTTTAATCCTTAAATTTTGTATTGCATATGACATAGTTATAAACAAAGTGAAGGACAACTTACCTGCTGGTGCAACTGCAAACTTAAAATAAGAGAAGGCAAGTAAAAGTATGCTACTACAAGCAGTGGCGTGCCCAGGAGTTTACAAAAAAAGAGGTTACGTATACTTTGTCTTGGCAGTCTGCCCTCATTTTGTCATATTTTCCTACCTTTGACATTTTTCTTTTATTAATTCTGGGCCAAACGGGGGGTTATAACCGCCACTAAGCCCCCCTTGGGCACGCCACTGACTGCAAGTTTAATTTGTGGAAGCAAACGTTATCTTTTTCCTTCCTTGATTCCTACTCTTCGCCGACCCTTCTCCAGACTTCCAGGAGCCATGCACTGACACAGCTTGCAGAAGCATTCTTCCCAAACTTGTTTCTGTCCGACTCAAATGCTAGGGGGAATAAGGCATTGGATCGCATCGTTTCTCAACCTATGGGGCGCGACTCACAGCTGGGACCCGAGGGGGTGTTTGGTGGGTGGCGACAAAACTATTACGTTTAAAATACTAATATATATTATTTCAATATTTTAACCCGTGTTGTACGTAGTGTAAGCTATACATTTCTGTTCATCGTAACCTAACCTCTGGAATTCAAGGCGCCTTGCTGTTGGACGCGCTCTTCTTTTCTCAGTTTATTGTTTCCTGCCCTTGCGCACAGTTTGATGATGGAAATGGACAATTCCGTCTTTCATACAATACTGGTAAAATACCTCTAACCCAAATAACGTAGTTCAGGACACCACATTATTTGTTTATTTACCTAGTACCTACAGTACTGTGCGCCCATTTTACACCGATTACAAAAACGAAAACAAAGGAAGTTTGGCACAAAATATTTACACGTAGATTGTTATTTTACAAACACAGACGAAGCATAAGGTGAGGTCAGGGCTCGAAATGGACCGTAGCCGACCGGAACGGCTTCCGGTTCGTGATTATCTGGAACCGTTCAGTTCCGTCTCGTCAGTTCAGTTTCTTAGATATTTAGACATGGCTACTGTTTAAGCATTGAAAACAATTGATTCACCTTGAAGGACGATAATTTCGGAGCTAAGGATAACCATGTTCCAAAGCATTTTCTTCTTTGGTGAATAATATGAATAGCCGGTTTGAAGACTCAGGTATATTTTCGCACACAGTCCCATAAAATGCACATACATGGTATTTAGATAATTGTGAAGGTGTCTGAGATGTCAGGCAAACTTTATTGTAAGCGGAAGGATGTGTGCGTCAGTAGTTAAAAATCTTCGCACCTGCAAAGAAACTCCACAACACATTTCCACGTCACTCAAAGTTTATGTGAATTAGTATATCAAAATTGTTACAATATCTACAGCTGAATGTGAACGCTGGTTCAGAGATTATATATTTTCTTGGATCATAGAATAAGCTACATCGCTGTAAGTCAATTTCGATAATGTCCCTTTTTTATCATATATGAGCTCCAAATACGATTTTAAACCTTCGTTTTAAAAGTTATTCAAAGACAACAATGGTTATCGGGGATTACTTTAATGGAGGGTTTCCCGACTTTTCTGCTTTCATTTGTTTATTTTATAAAATATCGGGGGCTGTAGCCTATTTAGCCCCCCTCCTTGTGCGTACGCCAGTGGCCTGAAGTGACTACACCAAACAACAGAAAAGCTTAGTCAAGCTGCAGCAGATGAGACCTTATCAAACTATCTCTCAAATACGAACGCGTTAAGCCTCTTGCAACGGTTATTCGATTCGGACAAGACGGCGCCACGGAATCACGATGCGTAGCTTACAGTGTTCTCTGTTCCACCCTTCTTTCTCCCTCTTCTATCTGTTCTCATATTTCCCCCCCCATGTGTTATATTATAGAATTAATAAATAGATTTGTAATTCCGATACATTTACAGCGTAATTGCCCTTACAATTTTGAGAAATCTTTACGTGATTCTGGGATTAGTCTTTCTGATTAGCCAAATTGGTTTCAAATTCACTTTATTCTCAAATGTCGGATTCAAATCACGGTTCAATGTGTCTCGCCAGGAATCGTACCTGGTACTCATTTTTTTACAAGGCGTCGCGTCCTTCCCGACTGGAATTAAGTTTTATTGTAATAATACATAACAACCTTTTTAACAGACCCTCTGTTCGTATATCTGTCTAGTTGAAAGGATTTTGTAACGTAAAGGTAACTTCCCCGTGCATACTGCACCATGCAACATTCAGGGGAACTGGGTTAGGGTTCCACACATTCTCGATCTCGGCCATTTTGGAGGTGTTGTGATCAGCACCAGCTTCGCCTTTAACCTGCAGGTTTACCTCCAGATACACACTCATTTGAAGCTGGATAGCCCCCAGAGTCGCTCAATTCGGTGACAAGGCCGGAAAAAAATCCTACTTTAGATCACCCACACCGGGAATAGAACTCTTGTATCCCGCTTGGCAGTCAGACGCCAAACCGATTAGAGCCACTAATCGGGGTTAATTGGGACTGGATATAGAGTTGAAAATGGGGTCCGAATCACTGTACCATAGACATTCAGGGCTCAGCATAAATCGTTTAACTTGGATACGATTTCAGATATCATGGACGGAATCATTAGTGACTGGGATGGATGTCACTTCAGTTTACCTTTCTACGTATTTCTTTAGGCCATGTTTGAGGCAACAGCCGACTGGTTCCATCAGCACTATGAGGTAGAGGTAAGGGACTCGAAAAAGCCTCTGGCCAGTGGCGTCGATTAGGGGGTCGAGGGTGTAGTTGCCCCCACCCACTTTTTCCAACTTTTGTCCCCGCACTATGCTAAATCTTATGTACCAAGGGAAAGTAAATTGTCCTTGCCCCACCCCCACTTTTTGCACCTTATCCCCTAATTTTGGAACCCAATCGCCGCCACTGCCTCTGCCAGTCGCTTCGGTTGGTTGAGTGGTCGACTCGCGATTTCGAAATTGTAGTTTAAAAGTTCGAGTCTTCATCAGGACATGTTGGTTCATTTGTGAGTGAACTTCATATAAAAATCATGCATCATTATCGAAACAATTTATTTTTAATAGGTAGAAAATAAACAAAATAATTAGAAAATAATATTAAATATATAACACAACATTAATAAGGTGAAACCGTCCATTGAATTTGATATTCAAAAGTACGTCATAACCTACTCCTGCTGACGTCACACTTCAAATCGCCGAAACAAGTATAATGGACCCACCTGTATATCACTACCTAACGACGCGCTGGATTGAAAACAAAAGAACAGCGAGGGATCCACAAGAACACGGCAACCAAAAGGGGAGTCCAAGTATAGATTGTATTTGCGTTTTTCTATTTGGGCGATACGTGAAAGTACGGAGGATTGAACGGACATTCACACATATCCATACCCAGGCCGGGATTCATGCGCGGGTCCCCTGCCGTCGTAGCGCGATGTTCTAACCACTCCGCCACGGGGGAGGTGGGCTGCAACAAAATGAATATTACACGAAAGAAGTTTCAAATGTAAGTTGCAACAGCATATTAAAGAGGAAATATTTTGTAAAGTTTGAAAAATGCACAAAGTATGTTTCTAGTAAGCTAGGAAGAATAAAGGAATATGTGATATATTTTACTGTACACGAGTTACAACTGTCTGTCAGAACAAATACACTCGTATTTTACAATGACATTCTGACGGTCAGAGATTCCAAAGAAAAATGTCACTGAATCAACACAGAGACGCAGAAGACACATTGCTGCAATGTTACTACCTCATAACGTCACTCGAAGTTTCATAATTTTGTATATGAAAGGCTGAGAAGAGGCTGGTCTCAACCTTGCCTGCGCCGGCCCCGTGGCGGAGTGGTTAGCACATCGCGCTACAACGCCAGGGTTCCCGCGTTCGAATCCTGGCCTGGGCATGGATATTTGTGAGTGTCCATTCATCAATTTCATCACATCATCACTCATCCACATCTTCGCAAATTAGCCAGAAGTGGCACAAGAAACGAAGTAAAATAAATCAAATCATTCATTCATTCAACCTTGCCTGCTCCCTGCGGTTGCCTATCGCAAGGATGAAGTGTTTCGAGGCAGCAAGGTGGTAAAAAGGGTTCTTTATTGTATCCCGCGTTTGAGACAGGGTATCGACATCCACACACGATATTTAAACGTGACTGTATGCTTGCTTTTGGCGCAGGTGGAACTCGTATTTCTCGTGCTTCACTGCAGGGAGAAATCCCGAAATAAGAAAGGAGCGGAGTCCGGTAGAAAAAAAAATCGCAAAAACGTGTCACGGGCTGCTAATTTAATAAATAACTAATTAACTCAACTAACTCAACTGAGCTGATCTTAGCAACGCAACAACGAAGAATCGCTCGCCTCACCTGGTGGGCGAATAAAACATTACATGAATTATAATACGGTCAGGATAAGTGCCTAACAGTCGGAGTTACCGAGAATAAACCTAGGAGGATTTGATTTTAAATACCTGAAATGACGTTACATAATACTACGGTGTTTCTGAATATACATATATATTAAAGCACAGATAAATAGACATTCCATCTTGCCCTCTTTCACTCGATCTCACATTCATTCTCTCATTCTATGGCATATTGCGACAATATGACAAATACAAAGGTTAGATTACTTACTACTTTGACCATACTCTTGCTCTGTCTTGGCTACATTGCCTTTTACAATTTATCGTTTAGGATTTTAAGTATAAAGTGAATAATTGTTCCTTGTGCGAACCCCTTCTATCTTTTCTGAAGGTATAAATATATTCAATGAACTATTGTTTGCTGTTAACATAAACTCTCATCTTTAAATTGATTATTCCGCCGGAAAACAGATGTCTAGGGTTGCCATAGCACTGATTTAAGTTATGCAATGATTTGATTCACGCAGATTCGCGGTAGATAGTCGTCATCTTTCTCACACACGCACATGGTTGGATCTTACCTTCGCTGCATTCCCTCTGACCTGGGTTGGGTGAAAGTGGTCCTACAGTTCTGGAAGGCCCTCACACTCCATCGTTGCACCTCGCGGTTATCCTGGTTGGCGAAAGTGGATCAGTCGGCAGCTCCATCTGGCATCATCGGATCCTGGCTTCACTCGTTCACTGTCGACTCCATACGACAACTTGCGCAATAATAGGTCAGTTCTTCGCGGTCACTCGTAAGTACAGATCCGTGACTTGGGCGATCAGACGAATATACGCGATTAGCCATTCGCGGTTTCACATGGATATCAAATGTTATTAACTTTCACTACTTTGGACGTTGTTTCGGACGATTGACACAGGTGGACGTGTCTGGCGTTATTCTCACATAACCACACGTATGTGCACGGATGCGTTGACGGCGAGGGGGAGAAGGACCCCCTGGTTCTATTCTGCTCTACTCCATGGCTCTGAAACACTCACTCGAGGAAAAACAAATCCAGACCTCGCAGCTAGGTCGCGCGTAGCTCACACTCCGGTGGCGATTGTAGGCAAAACTGTGCAAAACTGTCTCTCGCTATTCCAAATCATCCCTTTTATTCCAGATTTGAACGTAGTGACGCGCTACCCTCTATGATCAGGTGCTTGTTTATTGTTTCTGGTGCTTTGACCGTTGTCCTCCTATCCTGGTCAATGCTCACTCCGGTCCTTAACCTTTGGTAGCAGCCCCTCGCGCAGAGATTAGGCTAACTCTTCCTCCATTGTATTCAGTCACGAAAAGCAAGGACATCTCAGTAGGGTAGCTTCTCCCTTTCAATCCAGCGATGAATCTTTAATAATTCATAACTCCCGTTGTTCTGTTCTGATTAGGCTCAAATCTTGGAATCAGTACTTTCATGATGTGTTCTTCCGCTGGTTAAAATCTCATCCAATTCGGTCCATTGGTTTAGAAGTTGCCTTTTTCTTGTTATTCCCATAAGGATGCCTGTAAATCCGAATTCGGGCGAAAAACGGTGGTTGAGCAAGCTAGTGCTGGCTAAGACAGTTCGCTAGACACCTGTATTCGCGACGGATATTAATATTGCCAATTGCAATTAATTCATACTAACGGGCAATTAGATTAATTACTTGTCACTCAATATTTGACCGTTATAAACGAAAGGCTAATTGTCTATGAACTTGGACGCAAAGAAGCACCAGCAGATTTCTTGGATGACGTGGAAGTAGAGGTTAGGTGACCAACCGTTATCGTGATTGGGTGGTTACAAAGGATGAGATTTAGAAAACGTTTTCTTCTTCGCTCCACTCGCGAAACAAACATTTCTGTAAACTTCACATCAAGTTCATACTCTCTACTTTCAATTAAATATTTATTCAATTATGCACTATTCAATTAATATTGAATTTGTTTGAGATGAAAGATTCTATTGAAATTTCCATTAAGAGACACGATTTTATTCTTGTAAATTTACTGTACTGGATCTCTGAGAAATTAACACTATCAAAAGGTAAAGTGCTCCCCTGTGCTTAGCACCACGCCATGAGGGCGTATAGGGGGTGTGAGGGTAACGCCCCACACTTTCTTGATCCGGTCGTGAGTGCGAGTGATGTGATCAGCATCATGCCCCTGTCCCCTGTCATTCGAAGCTGGGTGGGCGCCGGGGCCGCTTCCAACGTTAGAAAAGTTCCAGGATTTGAGCCGGCCGGGGATCGAACCCGGGATCTTGAGCATGGTAGTCAGACGCGTTACCGACTGAGCCATCGCGGCCTTCTAAAATTAACACTATTGTCATTTTAAAAAGGAATGAAATAAGTGACTTTTTCCTTCGCTCTCTTGGTTGAAATATAGTATATTCGCAAAAGCCACGTGATGCGACCTCCTCCTCCCCCAAGCAAATAATTCCAACAGAGGTAAAATTTTAGTTAAGTGGGGAAGTGGCTAGCACATCGCGCTGCGATGCCAAGGGTGCAGGGTTGGAATCCCACTCGGGCTTGGTTGCTTGTGAATGTTCATTCATCAATTTCATCATATCGTCACTCATCCCCATCTTCGCAAATTAGACAAGAGGCACAAAACGCGAAGTAAAATAAACTAATTCAATCAATCAATGAATCACATCGCGCTACGACGCCGGGGGTCCTGGGTTCGAATCCCGGCCTGGGCATGATGTTTGTGAATGTCCATTCATCAATTTCATCATGTCATCACTATTCTCCATCTTCGCAAAGTAGCCAAAAGTGGTACAAAAAGCGAAGTAAAATAAAGCAAATCAATAAATCAATCTATTGTAGTTGACTAAAGGGTATCCTAAATCTGTTAACGCCCAGGGCGCAAGGATCTTAACAGCTGTATTGTGAGTGACATTTCAGAACGTTGAAAAAGGTGAAAACTTAGTTTCAGCAATATTTTTTTTAGGGTCGCTTCAGTAGATTATGGTGCACACTGAGAGAGTGTGCATGTATGTAGTGAGTGGCTTTGCAAAAGTTCTGCGGATACTGCCTTTGCGCAAGCATTTTCTTCCTTTCCTTAGGTGAAGACAATACAATAATAGCTTAATGTAGCTTCGAGAGGAAAGAAACACGCAATAAGACAAGATGCCTGTGTCGCTTGTCGCTCGCGTATTGCTCGAATTGGGCTTTTATAATCCTGTTGTCTCAGTCCGATGTTCGCAGTGAATGTCTAGCTTTAGAGAGATTTCACACCTTGCGACAAACGACAGACGACAAGCGACGCGAGTCGCTTGGAAACGAACCCCCAGTAATCAAGTGAACCTTTCCAACAGAAGCGACAGAACAAACCGCACGTGCCGCTTGTAGCTTGTGTGTCGCTCAAACTGCCCATTTTCTCAAAACCGTCCATTGTGTCGCTTGTCGCTTAGAGCTTCTGTGTGAATTCTCCGTATCGCTTGTCGCCTGTCGCTTCCAGCTTCTCGCTTTGTAAGGGAAATTTCACACTGAAGCGATAACGACACGTAACAGGCGACAAGCGATTAACCACTTTTGGTTAATCGCGGCGGTGAGTGATGATCACATGAAATTGATGATAAGGCATTCACAAAGAATATCCATGCCCACGAGTGACTTGAACTCGGAAACTTTAATGACGGGATCCAAAATCAAACACTTAATGCACTTGACCACATTGGCCATCGAGCTGGCACGAGTTTCTTTGTAATTCATCCACAAAGGGAGGAGGAAGTTAATCTTTTATTGATGGATTACGTTTTCCCACGACATTAGATTCTATCCTTTTACAATGTCTAGAAGACATATTTCAATTTTTCAAAAATAAAATATATCGGAGTTACGGTTTTCTAAACACAAATCACTTTAGGTAGAATATTTCTGCAGTTTTCCCATAGCTTGTGGACAGTGAATTACGTGGGAAATGTTGATTTGAACAGAGTTGCCACACTCATCTTGCCTACGGTCCCATCAAATTTATCATTTCATCATTCATTTTTAATGTTGCGGTTACCATAAAGAGGTAGAAAGCGACGTCAAATATCAACAGCTGCATCCTACATATACTAGACATATATAAATTATTATGAACACGCCATTATAAATAACAAACATCTGTGGAAATTTGAAGGTATGAAGGATAGTAAGTGTTGGTGGCGTAGCGAATTATTTCATACGTAAAATTGTATTTATTTTCCCACAAGCAACTTTCGATTTCAATGTAGCGTGATTACTTTTTGATATTTGATACTTGATGATAGTCAAGATTATTTTTGCTTGATTTGTATAACGCAATTTATTGTTATTACGTGCTGTAAACTTCTTCATATTATTGCCTAGGTCTTATTCCTTGCTTTTTGCCTAATACCCTACTGTAAATGGTTGATAGAACCAAGATATGTACGATTAAAACTTAATACATTTCCCGTAAGTTTGCCTTGCTACGCGAGACTCGCACGCTTGACATACCTCTTGGTCACGTCAGAGCATGTAGCGGCTCCTGGCCAATGGGAGACCGCTGTGTATCGGAATGCTCTTTCTATAATACTCTATAATCCTTGGTCACAGTATTCCAGCTCCATCTGGCAAGGCCGCGCCCAAAACTCGTTGTCTTTTGCCGAACTTTCTGTTTAAATGTGTGCATTCAAAGTAAAAATATAAAGAAACAACATACAAATACTTACGCAGGGATATTAGCATTGATACTCGTATATGCGTATAATACATTTTCCTATATACAAGAGAACAGAGAGAACAATGAATGTACCTTTGGTAATGGTCCCCACCAGGAAACTTTGGGGAAGGAAAAAACCTTGAGTTGAAGATAGCGATTTCTTTCCTTTATGACAGTGGCATAGCAGCCGCCCCCGCGATGGTGGTCTCTAAGCTCCTGAGATTTTATACAGTGTCGGCTGTTTTTTTTTTAAAAAAAATACGAAATAGACAAAATGCACGACAACAATGACAAAATTTGAACTCGAAATTCACTGATGTGGGCACTAAATAGACCCGGTCTATGTTTTTCTTGTCGGTGATCTCGCTCGGGATCAAGTGATGATAAAATTTGCTTACTGCACCAAACTTAACTCTCCTAAGCAACTAGCAGGTATATATTTTTTACAATTATAATTTTAATGCTGCCTACGTTGTTAGGTTAGGAGGGCAGGTTTAAGGCTCTTAGGCCTTAGAAGCCAATTTTCGCGACGTGTGCACGTTGCGTTACATTATCTTCTCCCATCTCTCTTATCACTACTGTGTGCCTGTTATTTGACATTCTGATATTGTGTTCGGTTTTCTTAGAGCTTTTCTTTCAATCCTCGTTTTTTGTTGCATACAACAATGTGCATAATATTCACAATGATGGACAACTTGCCTACTGCTGCATTTGGAAACTGGAAGTAACAAAATTAAAGTAATTGAATAAATCTAATTTTGTGTTGGTATAATTGTTAGTTATTTTCGCTTGTTCATCCCTAATCTTCGCGTAGTCTTGTCCAGACTTCGAGGTGCCAAGCGTTCTTCTCATGCCTGCTTCCCTCTGAAGCTCAAATGCTATGGAAGAATAAAGCTTTGAATTCAAAGCATTTAGAAGGAAAACTTTTAATGTTAATTTTGCATTTAATTCTAATTATGTTAATACAAATAAATAAACTACATAAACATGTGTAGAATTATTTCAGATCAACAACTTACTGCTCCTGGATATTCAGGTAAAGATTTGTTGTAAGTCCGCTTTTTGAACAGATAAACTAATCGGGACTGGATGGGATCCGAACTATGTGCCTCCACCTGACATCCAATCCGGGACCACTTGCTTACAAAGCTTGATTATAAAGGGACAGCGTTCTTTGTCCACTATGTACAGAAAAATGTCAGCACTGGGAAAAATACTATATTACTGGTTGGATTGTAAGAAGAAGTGTAAAATCATTGTAAAATTTAAGAGAAAAAAAAGTTACGAGGAATTACGAATAATACAGCTGTCCTAAATGTTGTCAATGTTTTGTGCTTAATAGGTTAGATGAATCAAATGAGTTAAATTGACTTGAGCTTTATTTCAAACCCACTTTATATATAAATAGGCTAGTCATTGTGGACCTACAATTTAAAGTTAAATCATAACACTATGTGTCTCCATCGAACACAGGACCCTTGATTACAAGGCAAGGACGTTCCTCCTACACCATCGGGGAGGCCCTACAGACATAAGAGCCAAATTATAATTCATAACTCCAAGTTACTTAGGGAGAAAAAAATACTACACTAACACGAGAAAATACCTTACTTCACAGAATTTAATACTAGCATGTTCCTTTCTTTAACACGGAATTAGCATTAGTCGCAGCCAAAGATCTGCTGCTTATACGCTCTCCTCATAACAAACTTCAATAAAAAATTAAAAACAGGAATGTTTCTCTTCGTCAAATACTGGACAGTCTGAAAAACAAAAATGCTAGATCTAAATTTTACTTCTAGTCCGTCTTTGCTTACGTGTAGAACGCAAGGGTAATGTTTTAGCGTTCGAATCCCAGAAAAGGATGCATTTGTACTTGTCTTTTGTTGCATCATGACAAGTCACTAACAGTTCTGGGTTGTAACGATTTATTTGACTTTCAGTTTGATAATTACAACCTAGAAGTGCCAGTGACTGTACAAATGGCCCAGTTCGATATTTCAACGGCAGAGTTCTTCTACTGCTTGCAAAAGTGAGTGTTATCTGCTGCAGTAATCGTCAAGTCTTTCCCCTTCTTCCACTCATCGGGCTGCCAGAATAGTGCGTAAGAATTATTTTGACCGGTATCTAATTTTCGCTCCAGGCTACAAGCAAGTTCTAACAAAATAATTAGTCATGCGATATAACATGACGATTATTATTAGAGAAAATTTATGAATTGCTCTTTTGCAAAGTGAAATAGTTTTCCGTTTCGCTAAAGTTAACAACAATGAGATAGCAAAGTAAAGAACTATGAATCAAAACAAAGACAATAGCTACCAGACAGCGTTTGCCTTTCTTTGACGCTTTACTTATGAAACTGGCCTGTGATCGAACATTTCGTTCCCAGTTTTTTTTAAATTTATTATTATTTTACAAATATTTTTTAAATCTTGTATTTACAAGGACAAGCAAAGAAACAAAAGTAAGAATGTCTTATTTCAAATTGTTAACCGCCCTGAGCCAAAGGTTTGAAATGCAAAAGTTAACTTTCGTACTTGGTTATTGGAAAGAACGTGCATAGTATTAATATAACGAATGGTTTGTCCAATGAATGTATAATACTTGTAATTGTGACAGATAGGCGGATCAAAGGACGAAAATCCCGTGGATACAACAAAACCAGAACTGCATACCCAGCCCAAAACTTGACAAATTGAAATTAAAAGTGCGCACATGTAGAAATTTTATGAACCAGTTATTGGTCCATCCTTTCCAGCTGAATTGTGTATTTAAACATCTGTCGTAAGTAACTTATGGAAAGTCTTCAACAACGATAAATATCACATCTCTTCTTTCGATGCGTAAGGTTCATGATTATACTGTTTAGTGCTGAATAAAGGTGACGACCAACTGTTGAAAAATGCTGAACATTTTGGCAACGCAAAGGCAGGATTACATGGTAAAGAGCTCATTACGTCAACCAGGCTCTGGCCGCTCCCTTACAGTTGACAATTTTGCAACAGCGCTAGTGAATTTCTCATCTTGCTCAAGTTCTAACATCAAAATCAAAATCATTATTTCTTCTTCTTTTAGGTGGAGTTCGACGTCTAATCATACATCGGATAATTCACTTCCTTTGCTGCTGATACGTTTTTACCTTTCAAGTAAATGCAGGATTGATTGATTTGGCGTTTTAAGTCCACTTTATGCTCAGTAAGGCAAATCGGGACTGGACCTAAAGTTAAAACCCGAAATACTGTGTGCCTCCATCCGGTATTGGGCGTTTCAAAGTAATACTTTGTAGGTATTCTCTTTTTTTACCAATTGAATATCACTTTTTGACATATTTTGACAATTTTTTGTCGATGTTTTAGCGTTTAGCAATGTTTTTAGTACAATTTTCACTGCAAAACTTTTTCCCCACTCATACTTGGTAGGTATATCACGATCTTACGTGATACAACTTAACCTATCCATTTTATTCGTGCTAAACTACACGAGAGCCTTTTTGACCTAGTTTAGAGAGTAGGTGGAACCGTACGTTCTGGCTGCATCCTTTGACCTACTTTTTATTTTACGACGTTTTACGCACTAAACTAACCTACAATGAGAGAAAAATGGATAGAAAAAGCTCTGGCATCACTTTTTAAGCTTTTCTTTACCTCCTGCAAATCTTGCTCTTATGCTACCTCGCCTTTTGACCTACTTTTTATTTTACGACGATTTACGGACTAAACTAACCTTCAATGAGAGAAAACTGGACAGAAGAAGCTTTGGCATCCCTTTTTAAGCTATTTTTTTTACCTCCTGCAAATGTTTGCTCTTATGCTAACTCGTTATTTGACCTACACTTTTGAAATGACTTACGACATTTTCCTATAAGTCTGTCTCCTCTTACTGTAAAAGGTCCCTCAGTGTAATCTACTACGACCTTGTGCTCTCAGCGTAATCTGCTACGATGTTTTTTTTTTAAAAAAAAACTCATGTGTGTGATCTTCTGCGGTGTGTGTGTGTGTGTGTGTGTGTGTGTGTGTGTGTGTGATAATCAAAATTATTATTTTTGTTAAGGCCCTCAAAAAAAATAGAAAAAAATTAATATCCCCAGCCATAGAGAGAGTGGGGGGTGTGCGCGTGGTGCCCAACACAAAGTTCTATAATGGTCATGGCTATCAAAGCCATATGCCTCTGTAGAGAGTTTCATGAGTTATTATTATTTTTTTTTATTTGCGCACCGAACTAACTTACATTGTATTTTATATAACCTTGTTGATTTTTTTTAGTATGTGGCAATTATTATTTTTTACGAATTATTTTTTAAAACTGCTCTGTGACCCTCTCGTTCTTCACGTCGTGGACGAAGGACTTCTCTGCGACCAGGATGACGCTGCATAGAGTATCCTCGGGCAACGGACTGTTGAACTCGCAGACGGGGCGGACAGATCGAGCTTCCTCCCCAGATCGAATTGAGTCGCGTGCCTTTCCACGAACTCCAGGTAAACCTTCGCCGTGGGCCATACAATTGTCGTGACGATCTGTTCCACCGAGTCCGTGGTGCGATATCCAGTGTTGAAGTATTCGCCCCATGCTTTCTTCAAGATTGTTAGCAAAAAATTTCTCTCTCGCACGTCTATGGCGGTCCTCAACCCTTTGAATTGCACCTCGTTGCTATCGGCCAGCTGCACCACGTATTTTTTCTTGGTTAGCGCGAAAAAAATTTTCAGCACGAATTCGACCTTCACCCGCAAGTTCGGGAACCAACCGCTCGTGCAGGTAATCGATCAGGTAAGCCAGATGGCGCTTCTCCATGAGAATGAAAAGCGAATCCGTATCCATGTACATCATGCGCGGACGTGGGGTTCGAGGGGAAATTTTCGACCACGTCGCGCGATTTCAATAAGATGGTCCGAGATAGAAAAGTAACCAGAGAAGCACAAGCGGGGTTCTTGGAAACGAACGAGCCCCAGGTTTTCCCGTACGGCCTTCGAACGTAAAATTGGTTGACGTGAGGGCGAATCTCTTCCGGAATGTCTTTCAATTCGTACATCTGACCATACATGCTGTTCATCATCAATTTAGCAGTGTTCTGTTTGGCGTCCATTTCGAGCAGTTTGCCCGGCGGTAAAGTCTTATCGTTTTTAAATTATTTGATTTTTTTACGCAAGGCCATGATCTTGCGGATGCACGTGGCGTTGAGCGTGTCCCGTGAGAAATACACGTGAAGATCTGCTTCCGTGCAGCCGGTGTGGGATTCGTGCCACTTCCAAAGTTCACGTTGAAAGGGGAGAGTCCAGCTGCGACCATGACGCATGAACCCCTAGAAAATTCTATATAAAATAACATACCTGGAAATTATATTCACAGTAGATTTGAATTTTGATTTTTTTTGTATTCCCCCCCAGAAATTCTATATAAAAAAACATACCTGAAAATTGTATTCACAGTATAGATTGAATTCTTGAGTTTTTTTTTGTATTCGCACCCAAGAAAATTCTATATAAAATAACATACCTGAAATTCTATTCACAGTATAGATTGAATTCTTGAGTTTTTTGTATTCACCCCCAAGAAATTCTATATAATATAACATACCTGAAAAATTGTATCGCTATATATACTAGACACTTTTTGATTTCTGTGATTTTGGAGAAAGCATAATGGCATCCACCATCAGTTTCAATCGAAAAAATGATAAAACTGAATGTGTTACTTGTGGGAAGCTAATCTCAAGGAACAATTTATCGGTACACAGGGCAAGATGTAGCGAAACAGGTTCGAGAATTAATCGTTCGTTACCTTCTAAGCCTTGTGCTCGATGCGGAAAGATGATCAGCATTGCAAATTTAAGTAAACACCTGAAAATTTGCAAACCATCGACCGAACAAGGAACATTGAAAAGAAAAATCGATGATCCAGGAACCGAAGCTTCTACTTCCAAACAAGTTAAATTATTCGATGAACGCAAACCAATTAGATCTGCATTCAACCGTCATATTCAGGATTTCTCTTTTACTTCGGAACCAGGCCGGGACATTCTTCGTTTCTTGCGTGAAACGAAAACATTCGTGATAAATATTCTAAAAAATAAATTGGAAAATAATTCCATAAAAGTATACGTTGATCTATTTTCCGAATACGAAAAAGTCGATGGTACAACAAGAGTCTTTTATCATCGAACAAAAACCCAGCCTCTTCATTTGGCGGACGTCGATAATTTGGACGAATTTATTCCGATCTTTCAAATAAACTGGTTAAGAAACACGACGATTTCGAGGCTAAAGGGTCGGGATGGTCTCTGTGTGGAAGTCCTCACACGTTAACCGTTTACGTGAACCGATTCTCGCCTCTTCGCGCTTCCAGGTACGTTCCTCTTCCACCGAACATTCAACACAAGAGGGCTGTGTTAAATATACAGAACAGCGATAACAAGTGTTTTCTCTGGTGTGTGTTGGCGGAACTTCACCCGATTCATTGGTCAAATAATCCAGAACAGGTTTATCATTACAAGCAGCATGAACCTGAACTGGAAAACGCAATGTCTGGCATCGAATACCCGGTGACCATTTCTGATATATCAAAATTCGAAACACGAGCACGAGATGCAGAAGGAAAACACTTAATCATCAACGTGTATTCCTATACGTTGGATAAATTAGGATGTAGGACACTCGGAGACTACCAAGACGCATACTTAAAATTAGACGTGACGATACTCGCGGATGTTTTTCAAGCGTTCAGGAAAACGGCAACGAATATTTACAAATTAGATCCAGCGTATTTCTACAGCCTACCGGGATTAGCGTGGTCGGCGATGTTATTCCAGACAAAGGTCAAGCTGGAACTGATATCGGACGTTGACATGTTACTTTTCATTGAGAGAGGGACACGAGGTGGAATGGTGCAATGTGTGCAGAGATATGCAAAAGCCAACAACGTGCACATGAAAGAAGATTATGATTCAAATCGAGCATCGAATTACATCTTCTACGCCGACGTTAATAACCTCTACGGACATGCCATGGTACAGAAACTTCCTTACGGAGGATTCGAATGGGCATCAATAGACATAGAAAATTTCGACGATAGTGAGTATGGCTTCTTTTCAGAGGTGGATATCGAATTCCCCGACCACTTACACGATCTGTTCAGCGATTTACCACCGGCATCCGAGTTCAAATCTTCGCCTCATTCTAATCAATGCAAGCTTTTATTGACTCTAGAGGGGAAAAAGAGATACGTTGTTCATTACTCGAATCTCCGATTCTTGATCGGGAAGGGTGCTAAGGTAGCGAAGAATAGAAGAGTCCTCAGGTTTAAACATTCCGAGTGGCTCAAACCGTACATTGAAACTAACACGCAACATAGGACGGTTGCCACTTCCGATTTAGACAAAGATTTTTTTAAATTGATGAATAACGCGGTGTATGGCAAGACGATGGAAAACGTACGGAATCCCGTAGACGTGAAATTGGTTTCGGATAAAAATAAATGCATGAAGTGGGTGGCCGATCCTAGATTCAAGTCGAGAAAAATTTACAACGAGAATTTGGCGCTTTTCAATCTAGATATAAAATTGATGAAATTCAGAAAACCAATTTACGTTGGCGCAACGGTTCTCGACTTGTCGAAACTTTACATGTTCGAATTTCATTACGACGTGATGAAACCCTTCTTCAATGATAAGATATCACTTTTGTACACGGACACCGACAGCTTCATTTACAGCATACAAACACCTAACCTATACGAAGACATAAAAAATCCTTCCATGCTTGAGTATTTCGATACTTCTGCGTATCCTCAACCCAACAGATTTGGAATTCCATCTCGTAACAAAAAAGTCCTAGGTAAACTGAAAGATGAATGTAACGGTGATGTTATTGTCGAGTTCGCGGGTTTGCGTTCGATGATGTATGCCATGAGAACAGAGAGTAGCGTCACGAAGAAAGCAAAAGGTGTGGGCAAGAATACGGTGGAGAACAAACTCACCTTCCACGATTACATCGATTGCCTTTACTCACAATCGACGATCTAAGTATAGAACAAAGAATCCAAAGTGTAGACCACGTGATTACAACAAACGAAGTTAGGAAAGTAGCATTAGATCCGCATGACGATAAAAGATGTATTTTGTCTTGTGGAATCCACACGTTGCCTTGGGGACACTATCGTTTAAAAATTAGTAAAAATTGTAGGCAATGCAAATAAAAAAAAACTTTAACTGTCTCACATACACAATAAAATAAATAGCAAGGACAATGAATCTTTTTGGTTTCCGAAAGCAAACAATGGAGACTGTACACCGCACGACGACAGATTATGAATTTCTACCTTCCGTGTTATCTAAACTCAACGGTCTGTTGATCATTCACCTCAACAGCATTTGGACGAAATTGGATGAGGACGTGGGCAAGATTTTTTACGTCTTCAACAACAATTTACATTTCTACGAAATTCCGATCGACGGGAAACTTCGGATCACCGTGAATCCCGAAAACGTAGGCGAAATCAAAATATCTACCGGCAGGAACATTTTTCGAATCAAGCACGACAAGATGCTTTCTAACATTGCGTACGATGTGTCTGCAGGAGATTATCTTTACGTGGAACTCCTCGGAGATTACGACAAACTCATTCCTCTCTTCGTAGAATTACGAATCGTCTATCCTATTATAAATAACCGTTAACCAAAATGCCTAACGACATTTTCGGCAACACCAAGCGTGTAGACCACGCAGAAGAGATTCTCATGCTGGACGTTCGAGTTAAGAAGTTGAGGAGCGATTTGATCGCTTTGCAGGAGACCTTAAACAAAAGTTTAGAGTCGGAAATCGCTACACTCCAAACGCAATGTCTCGACCCCATTCTGAAAATCGATTCCGAACTGAAAACGCTCATAAAAAATTATGTCGACGTACCTTCTTACGACAACGTTCAAAATATACAGTTGAGCGTGGATTCGCTTCAAAATGATTTGGCCAAATTACAGCAATTTCAATCGAAAAATGAAGATTTGGAAAAATTGAAACTCGAAATCGAAGACCAAACTTCCGCAATCGAAAAGGATTTCTCTGAACTTCAAACCGTCGTGAACGATATAGATGCAGAACGCTTGCACGTCGTCGTTTCCAAATTACAAGAAGAATTCACCAGCACGTTGGAAGAAATTAAATCCAAGTTACAGACTTTGGAAGATACCATGACGAACCTACCATCGTCGGACGAACTGCAAGCGTCGCGAACATAAAAATTCAATTGGAGGCTTATCGAGATTTCGAACACATTCAAACCACCATCGCTACGCTTCAGGCGTCTCTGGAGTTGATCAACGAAGAAATTAAAAATATTAGAGTTCAAGCGAGCGCGCTGACGAGCATTCAAGACACGTTAAGCACGGTTCAGCATAAAATCGACTACCTGGAAAATTTGAACGTCGAATCGAACCTTGCTCATTTTCATCACGTACTGGACAACATACAGGGTGACTTGGAATCGTTACGGACGAGCGTGCCTTCGAGCGAAGATTTGGAAAAATTGAAAACGGCGGTGACGGCACTATCCGATTCGAGCGACGTCAAAAGTTTGTTGAGCGATCTCGAGAGTAGGGTGGCCAATCTCCCCACCTCCAAAGAATTGCACGCTTTGAAAAGAAACATATCGCGTATGCTGAAACGACTGGAAACGGAAACTGCGAACGTGGAACAGATTCGAGACGAACTTGCTTCGCTGGTGTAGACGCTGCCCACTTCGCAGAGCGTCGCCGATCTTCACACGCAGTTTACCGAGATGGGAAGCATCGTGAACGATCTTACCGAGAAAAGTTCGAAATTGAATCAAGTCGAGAACCTTCAGAACATTGTCGTCAACATCAGAGATCAAGTTGGAGTGCTGGAATCCACGCAGGAATCGACGCTGGCCTCATTCGGTGCCAAGTTGCAAGAACTCAACGAAAACTACAAGCAGTTGAACGTGGAAGTGAAAATCAAACCGTCGTTTTCTGCCGTAACGGATACCATAGTCGAGCATTTGCTGCCCATCGAAAATAAACTCGGACACGTTCACAGTAATCTGCTCGGCGTCGACACTAAATTCGCCAAATTGTTCACCTTGCAAGCCATCGAAATCAACAGCGTACCCAATCAGCAGAGAATCTCCACGTTCGTCGAAGGTAACAAACTGTACATGTTGCATCCTTATCATCCGTACTACAAGTTTCTCCTCGATGGCACGATTCAGATAAACGAATTTTCGTACTGGTCTCACGGCAGAAAAGCTAGCGTTCCCACCATGACCTTGATATCGAATCGTGGTGTCCAGAAAGCAGGAAACATTCCTCTGGCACGTTGGAACGAAACGCGCAACATATATGAAATACACGAAGACGAAGACCTTACCGGTTTCGACGTGAGTGCCGGCGATAAGCTGATCGTTCAAAACACGAGCGAGGTACCACCCTCTTTAAATCCCATCACGCTGGTGCTTCTCTTCAAACGTAATCTCTAAAAGAAAGAAATGTCTAGGCAAGCCATCGTCGAAGAATTGCATAAACCTGCACGCCGCAACTACGAACGTTTGGCGGTGGTAACCAAGGGCATCGACTACCTCTGGGAAAGTGACCTCGTGGAGATGAGCAGCGGCAAGTTAAAAAACGTACATAAATCGAACAAGGGAAACAAGTACCTCCTCACCGTCATAGACACATTTTCGAAATTCGCATGGGCTCTGCCGTTGAAAGCCAAAACGGGAACGTGCGTCACGGAAGCATTCAAATTAATTTTTCGCGAGAGCGGCGGCAGACGACCACGGTTTTTGCACACGGACAACGGCAAAGAATTTTACAACGCCGTATTCCAAAAGTTTATTCGGAAACACGACGTTCGACATTATTCGACCTTCAGTCACATCAAAGCCAGCATCGTGGAAAGATTTAATCGAACCTTGAAAACACACATGTGGAAACGATTCACGCTTCGGAGAAATTACAAATGGATCGACATCCTGCCGGAACTCGTCGACACCTATAATGATACGGTGCACAGAACGATAGGCATGAAGCCAGCTGACGTTACCAAGTCTGACGAGCAGCGTTTAATTTCTACAGTTTACTGTCCAAAGTACACACCCACGACAAAAGAAGCTAAATACAAAATTGGAGACCAGGTGAGGATCAGCAAATTCAAACGCACCTTCGAGAAGGGATTCACAAAAAATTGGAGCACGGAACTCTTTACGGTGGTTCGAGTTTTACCCAGAAACCGACACACGTATATAATAAAAGATAGTAGCGGCGAGATTTTGAAAGGAAGATTTTACGAAGAGGAACTCTCTAAAACGAAACACCCCGACACGTACCTCATCGAGAAAGTATTGCGTAGGAAAGGTGACAAACTTTTGGTCAAATGGCTGGGACTTCCGGAAAAGAGTTGGATCGACGCGAACGAAGTGATCTTGTGAGTACGTGGAACGTGGTGAAGCGTCTACCGGATTCGGAAAGTCAAACGAAAAAAAAGAACGACGAGTTGCTTCCCGACAGCATCCGCTGTCTAATCGTAGGTCCTTCGGGGTGTGGGAAAACGACACTGCTCGTGGACAATTTTCTCCTCGCACCGAATTGGTTAGATTGGAAGAACAGGCACCTGTACGTGTTCTCGAAAAGTTTGGAGCAATCCAAATACCAGCAACTGATGAAACTGTACGATGGTCTGGACATTGCAACGTTCGTTTCGGAAATAAAACCACTTGACGATTGTCGTGAAAATTCAGTCGTTGTGTTCGACGACGTCATCCTGGAAAATCAAAATGAAATTCGCAACTTTTTCCCGCAAGGTCGTCACAAAGGAATGGATTGCTTCTACCTAGCTCAAACGTTTTCCAAAATTCCAAAACAGTTACTACGCGACAACGCTAATTTTATATGTTTGTTTCGTCAAGATCACACCAACCTCAAGCACGCGTACGATGACTACGTAGGCGGAGACATGAACTACAATCAATTTTCGGAACGCTGTTGCTCTTCTTGCTGGAACAATGACAATTTCGGATTTGCGACGATCGACATGACGAGGAAACCCAACGACGGAAAATACAGAAACAAAATCAACGACTTTCTAAACGTTGCAACGTTGTGAGAAACGACGTGTATAAATAACGTTATGACAAAACGAAAAATCGAAGACGAAAATCTCAAGCTTCGCGATTACCTCGCGAAACGCTTCAAAGGTTGGAAATCCGAGAATCGCGGATTCTACGAAGAGAAGAAACGTCAGGATCAACCTGTGATCGATGCCATCAGCGGTCTAGGTAAAGAAATTAAAAGTGTCACGGAAAAAAATAAAAATTTGATCAACGAAATCGTGCCGCACGCAGCTAAAAGTTACGCCGTACCCACGCCCATTTCGAGCATTCCTTCGACACCGTTCGAACTGAAGGACGTACCGGCACGACGTCGAGCCATAAGCAGTACCTATTCGGAAAAAATCGAGTTGGGACCGTTGGCACGAGACTACCTGAGCACGGGGAAATTCGACAAGGATGAAGTGTTCGGATTGTATCCGAGCATGGAAAGCAACGAAGGCGGCGGTGTGGTGTGGAAGATTGGGAAATCGAAGGTGACCTTCGAAGGCAACGACATTAAAGTTAATTTAGGCGAGAAGGATAGTTGGACCAGGTATCCGGGTACGGTGGGACTGTGGGAACTCGTCGCCAAAAAGCAGCCGAAAGATTACACCGACGAAGATTACCAAAGTTACAAGGAAATTCTGATCATGACGGATGCCTTGTACCAAAACAACGACGCCTCGCAGAATAGGGTGAAATCGAGCAGCGGCGAGAAGTACAGGAATCTCATCAAACCGATTTGGAACCAGGTCAAAACAGGCAGCGGCGTCAAACGCTACAACACGTTACCCAAAGAATTCGTTTGGGTGGACGACGTTAGGAAGCTCGTGGACCGATTGTTGGTGATAGCCGGCGAAGAGAATGCAGGCAATCGTAATTTCTACAACGAGAAGGTTGGCATCGTGGACATGATCAGCACGAAACTTTCCAACTTCATCGTGGACGACGACAAGGGCATAGGTTACCTCATTAAAATCATCAACACGCTGCCTCCGAGATTCTGGAACGTGGCCGAAGGAAAGGGACTCGTAAACGACATCATCAACAAGTTACCTTTCGAGATGCATTTACCTGGCTATCAGTACTGCGGACCGGGTACCAAACTCGAGAAAAGATTGGAGAGAGGAGACAAGGGTGTGAATCCGTTGGACGCGGCATGCAAAGATCACGACATCGCCTACAACAACACGCAGACGGATCTGGATGCACGTCACGAAGCAGACAAGAAATTGGAGCACGCAGCTTTCGAAAGATTCGTCAGCAGAGACGCATCGCTGGGTGAACGGGTCGCCGCACTGGGCACCACCATCGCCATGAACACGAAACAAAAACTTGGGTGGGGTATATAAATAACATAGAGTAAAAAAAATAAATAATAACAACATGTCTGGTATAACTGATTTGCCACCCGAGCTACTATGTAAAATATTTAAACACGCAGTAAACGGAGATTGTGAGGATGTAGGGAAACTTGTAATCATAGCAAGAACGACGCCGGAATTTCGCATCCCTTGTGAAATGGTTCTCAAGGACCATTTTCGGGAGATCAGCGGTCTGAGGTGCGGCGATCTCGACACTCTTCTTTCGGCCGCAGGGAAAAAATTAAACGATAGGATGAACACGGACGATTGGTGCAAGTCTGAACAGAAGGCGGCAGATATTGTAACGCACGTCATCTCGTTTTCAGAAGCAAAAGCTTTTTTCCTCTTACACACACTGTAAAAAAATAATAATATACGTGTCAAACAAAAATGTACGTGTCAAAAAAATGTACATGTCAAAAAAAAGTTGCCATGAACATCGTCAGAAAAATGTTGTCTTATCGTAAAAAAATTTTATCGTAAAAAAAAAAATTGACGTGGCATCGTCAGAAAAAAAATTGTCTCGTCAAAAAAAAAGTTGACGTGGACATCGTCTGAAAAAAAATGTTGCCTTATCGTAAAAAAATTTTATCGTCAAAAAAAAATTGTCGTCAAAAAAAAAGTTGACGTGGACATCGTCAGAAAAAAAAGTTGCCTTATCGTAAAAAAATTTTATCGTCAAAAAAAATTGTCTCGTCAAAAAAAAGTTGACGTGGAAAAATTATCATCGTGAGAAAAAAGTTGCCTTGCCTTATCGTAAAAAAATTTTATCGTCAAAAAAAAATTGTTGTCAATAAAAAGTTGACGTGGAAAAATTATCATCGTCAGAAAAAAAAATTGCCTAAACGTACGTGTCAAAAAAATATACGAGACAAAAAGATGTACGTGTTAAAAAAAATATACATGTCAAAAAAAATATACGTGTCAAAAAAAATGTACAAGACAAAAAAAATGTTCGTGCCAAAAAAAATGTACAAGTCAAAACAAAAAAAACTTGATATATAAATAACACACATCGTGAAAAAAAAATCTACGAGATCAAAAAAAAATTCTTCGGTATATATAAATAACACACATTGTGAAAAATTAAAATTCTGTAACACACACACCCTGAAATTTCTCTTCGATATGACGACTGAAAAAATGAGTGATCTTCAAGCATTAAAACAAATGCTAAATTTGTCAGTCGAATATATAAAAATTCAGGAATTGGAAGTCGGCAAACCTTACACGATAACTTCCGGTTCAATCGTTTCTACCCAGTATGGTCCCAATGTACGTCTGTTGCTCAACGCACAATACAGTCTATTTTTACCAGATCGATACGCTAACATGTTATTGGACGAGAAGCTATCTATTTTAATCGAGAACAAAACTCGAATCGTGTACAAGGGGACAAAGGAACTTCTTGGTAAGAAAACGAAGCACGTAATAGAATTTGTTTAATCACGGACACCCCAACCCTCGGAAAATATATATATAAATAACATACCATGAAAAAAATGTCAACTTGTATAAGTCAACTTCCTCCCGAAATGTTGCACAAAATATTTACGTTCACGTTCGACGGGGATGTAACTAAACTCATAGACTTGTGTAAAGTAACGCCAGAATTTCGTTCACCGTGCAAAATGATTTTCATGGATCACCTCCGAGAAATAAGCGGAATGAAAAAAATGTTCCGATCTCCAGAGACTCTCTTTCGAGCCGCAAACAAAAAAATTGACGATAGGTTAGACGAGCTGCACGAGAGGAGGCAGGGGAGAAGAAGATTTACCGAAGACTGGTACGTGTCGAACATTGAAACTGTCGATCTTGTAAACCACATGATAGCATTAGGCGAAGCTAAAACTTTTTTTCTTTCCCAGAATACATATATATATAAATAACACATCGCCACAGTTGTTTTGAGTGAGACGATATAAATAACACATACCTTGAAAAAAAAATTACACGAGACAAAAAAAATCTCAGAACATTTATATATATAAATAACATACCGTGAAAAAAAAATAAACATGAAGCCCAAGGGTGTCGTGTACCAGATACCATACTCCAATCTGAAAACGCTGGGTGCCCTCGATGGGTTACTCACCAAGAAACAACGCGAGAAGAAACGTTCTTGCTTGACGAAAGGACACGGAATGAAATTACTTCTCAGCACTCCTCAATTGAGACGCTTGCAGCGTTCGCGGAAACAGCAAAAGATCGGAGGTTTCATATTCAGCATCCCGGCCATCCTGGCAGCATTGGGGGCCGTTGGAAGTTTGGCTGGGGGTAGCGCCGCCATCGCGAAAACCGTCATCGACTCGAAGAAGAACAAGGCGGAATTGGAAGAACAGAAACGTCACAACATGGCCATGGAGAAGAAAGGGGGGAAGGGCGTGATGAAGAAGTTTAAAAAAAAGAAACAACAGCACTCACCAACCGAGACATTGAATCTCTGATCGAACCGTTACAAATCAAACACTTCAGAGGAGTTTTCATGTCCGACTCGTTACCTTCAACCGTTAAAAAAAGAGAATGCGGAGTAGTCAACTTGGACGGTCAAGAAAATCCAGGCACGCATTGGATATGTTACCACAAAAACGACAACAACAAAGCATTTGTTTTCGATTCTTTCGGAGGTGTTCCACCTACAAATTTAGTTCATTATCTGAAAACGAACAATCCTATATACTACAACGACGAACGAATTCAAAATTTCGGAGACGAGAACTGCGGTCATCTCTGTCTCTCCATGCTCGCGTTTCTCTCTAAAATAAATAAGCCTACGATCGAAGATTTCCAGAAAGCATTGTGGAACCTGATACAGCATCACTAGGATGGGCGTGTTCCATCTCACGAGCGAATCTTCGATCTTGAAACTCACGCTGCACGACGACATCGTCTATCCTAAATCCGTAGCTCTGCGTGCATTCTACAGCATGTACCTCATACCTAACGTCACGCAGCACAACAAAAAAATTAGCGTCGGAAGCGAACATATCGTCGTCACGCCAGGTCAATACAATCTTTCTACTTTGCAAGCTCAATTACACAAAGGCAGGTACCTTTCTCAAAATTCGGTCACGCACAGAGTGGAAATCCTATCGGCTACGGAGACCGTGGACCTGGGCACCATGGGAGAACTTTTAGGTTTCGAGAACGACACAAAACTCGAAGCTGGCATCAAACACGTAGCAACCAACATTCCTAAATTCTTGGCCATAGAGACTCTGAACGTACACTGCAACATAGCGGAAGGCATGATCACGAAATCCTCGGACGGGTTGTTGCTGGGAAGTCACAAGCAGACGGGAATCATAGCCACTTTCAAACCAAGTTCCGAGTTCATGGAACCGATCATATACACACCCTCTTCGCCGATCTATTTTCCAGTATGTCGCAACCGCATAGACGACATAGAGTTGGTGGTGACGAACGAGAAAGGAGACGTGGTGGATTTCGCAGGTGCAACAACCACTGCCGTCCTGGAGATCAACGTATAATAAATAACCATACACATCATGGAGCAAATTGAAAGTTACGAGTTGCAATCTTTTCCTCCCAACCGTCGCACGTTCGCCAATCTGAACGAAGCGAACCGGGAGATCGAATACGACGTGGACGTAGGGGACGGGTTCGTTCATCCTCACAGAGCGGACCTCTACCTTCAATTCGACGTGGTGAAGAAGGAAAGCGGAGACGCGTTTCCCCCAGCAGCAGCAAACTTGATACTCGTGGACAACTTCGTGCCTCACCTGTTCTCGCAGGTGGAGGTGAGGAAACACAACACCGTCATCGACAGAATCGATTATCCAGGCATCACGTCGACGGCAGTGGGAACGTTGAAATTATCCAAAACGGACGCAGCGTACTATCAGGCGGGAGGGTTCGAAGCCGGGACCAAAATATCGACGAGAAATCACACGGTGCTCTTTCCCATGCGTCTGCTGCCGGGATTCTTCTCGGACTACAAGGAGATCATGTGGAAGGGAGGACTGAGGATCACGTTTCGAAGAGCGGCCAACGACAACGACGCACTGATGCGATACACCAACTTGAACGCCGACGGCACGCCGATAGCCAACACTTTACCCGAAGCAGCCAAGTGCGTCATCCGGAGCATGGAGTTGAGAATGCCGATCGTGGAGTACGAGACGAACTACGCCCTCAAGTACAAAGCGGAGATCTTGAGAAGTCCGCAGGTGCCGATTCACTTTCACGGTTACCAGTGCGTGCAGAAGTTAGCGTCGGGAAGTCACATGGAATTCGACGTGACGACGCAGTTCAACAACATACAGTTCGACATGCCAGATTTCGTCGTGGTGCTCTTTCAGACCGGGCGCGATAAGAATCAGGAAAAAGATTCCAGCAAATTCCACGACTGCAAGATCAAGAACGTTTATCTCAAGAACGGTAGGAACGAAGTGTTCCCGCGCGAGAATTACAACCTCGACATGACCAAAGACGATTATCTCAATCTTTACGAAGCTTACTCCTCTTACAAACGCGTGACCGAGGGAAGCGTGGACATGTACTACACGCCCAGCGAATTCAAAACCCGCAGGCCGATGTTCGTCATCAATACCACGAAAAGAAAGCAGGTGGTGGTCAACGATCGCACCAACATCAAGGTCGTCTGCGAGTTCAACAGTCCGTTGCCCGAGGATACTCTATGCAGCGTCATCCTGGTCGCAGAGAAGTCCTTCGTCCACGACGTGAAGAACGAGAGGGTCACAGAGCAGTTTTAAAAAATAATTCGTAAAAAATAATAATTGCCACATACTAAAAAAAATCAACAAGGTTATATAAAATACAATGTAAGTTAGTTCGGTACGCAAATAAAAAAAATAATAATAACTCATGAAACTCTCTACAGAGGCATATGGCTTTGATAGCCATGACCATTATAGAACTTTGTGTTGGGCACCACGCGCACACCCCCCACTCTCTCTATGGCTGGGGATATTAATGTTTTTCTATTTTTTTTGAGGGCCTTAACAAAAATAATAATTTTGATTATCACACACACACACACACACACACACACACACACACACACACACCGCAGAAGATCACACACATGAGTTTTTTTAAAAAAAAACATCGTAGCAGATTACGCTGAGAGCACAAGGTCGTAGTAGATTACACTGAGGGACCTTTTACAGTAAGAGGAGACAGACTTATAGGAAAATGTCGTAAGTCATTTCAAAAGTGTAGGTCAAAGAACGAGTTAGCATAAGAGCAAACATTTGCAGGAGGTAAAAAAAATAGCTTAAAAAGGGATGCCAAAGCTTCTTCTGTCCACTTTCTCTCTCATTGTAGGTTAGTTTAGTCCATAAAACGTCGTAAAATAAAAAGTAGGTCAAAAGGCGAGGTAGCATAAGAGCAAGATTTGCAGGAGGTAAAAAAAGCTTAAAAAGTGATGCCAGAGCTTTTTCTATCCATTTTTCTCTCATTGTAGGTTAGTTTAGTGCGTAAAACGTCGTAAACTAAAAAGTAGGTCAAACGGTAGCTCCAGAACGTACGGTTCCACCTACTCTCTAAACTAGTTCAAAAAGGCTCTCGTGTAGTTTAGCACGAATAAAATGGATAGGTTAAGTTGTATCACGTAAGATCGTGATATACCTACCAAGTATGAGTGGGGGAAAAGTTTTGCAGTGAAAATTGTACGAAAAACATTGCTAAACGCTAAAACATCGACAAAAAATTGTCAAAATATGTCAAAAAGTGATATTCAATTGGTAAAAAAAGAGAATACCTACAAAGTATTAATTTGAAACGCCCAATATACACTACTGGGGGCCCCTTGATTAGAAGGCGACCACGCTACCACTGCGCCATCGGAGAGGTCCAAGTAAATGAAGGAAAATCAGGCCTTCTGTAAAAAGCTAAGAGGATTAAAAACGTTTCTGCTCTGTCCCTCTCCTTCCTGCAAGATAGCGATCAGAATTGCTTGCTTCTTTTTTTCTTTTCGCCGAACTACATTGAGTTAAACATGTCAAATGCAGTTCAAGAAGATCTGTGACCGGTGGTTGACTGCGGACGGAGTAGATAGTCAAAATGTTACAAATGGAACATTGGACCTATCTTTCTACATTAAACTACATTACTCTTTCAATTAATATACTTTAATTTCTAACTTTTCCAATTTATCTTCCAGCCGGACGCTCATTTCTTTCATGCTTCATTTACTTTCCTCCACATTATGATACAACATGTCATTTTTTTTATTCTACTCTTGCCTATCCTCTTCTCTAAATTTAAGCTGATCTTGAATATCCTCTTTTCTACACTGCTTCATAAATAACAAATGTGTCGTGACGCTAACGCTCTCTTTATTTTCGTCAGTTAATTTTTGAACACCCTGTGCACTGTTACTTTTCCTTCCTTGACATTTTTTTCCTTTTCTGACAGTGCGCAGCATATCTTGCAAGAAAACATTTCTTCTATATGCAACTCAAATTTCGTAAATTCTTCTTCGCTCATTCCCGCGCAAGATTTATGGTACCACTTTTTTTTTTTAAAAAAAAAACTACATTCTATTGCTCCCTCATAAGAAAGTTCATTGCCGCAGCAATCAAATATTTTATTCCAGCCTATTTCGGCTGCTTCGTACTGAGAAGGAGAGATCGACGTTCGAGCCATGTTTGTACCACTGACCTACTTATCGCTAGCTAGCTAATCCCTTAATCCCGTACAGCTGCAACGAAAGAGCTTGTTCACCCGATCAAACTGTATATCTTTTTTTCTTCACTTTCTTACGTAGAACACAAATATTTTACGCAAATAATCCTATCTCAACTTATTATTAACATATATTCATATTTTCACTCACTGATTGACGCATAGTCGTAACGTAATTTCCTGAGAAATATGGTGCGAAAAGATGAATTCCCCCATTTATAAAAGTTCGACTCTGTTGTTGAGTGCGTTGGGTGATGGTACACTCCGGGTTCGAGTCCCATCAGCCTGGACGAGGCTGTTTTGCGAGTGTCTCTTCATCCATTTAACATAATCAAGATTCATCGTCGTGAATTGCCAAAAATGGAAGAAAAGCGACGTAAAATAAATAATAAATATCAAATACAAATGACATCTAAAAAACACTGGCCTGGCAGACGACAAAGCTTCGTACTGTCCATAACTGCACAAAGTAACCTAACAGTAAACAACCCCCCACACGTCCCTTTTGAACAGGGAATCATTTCGTGGGCTTATAACTGAACAAAATATAAGACATAAAAAAGAACAAAGTAGGTTTCAGGGGGTGACCAGTGGCATATCAGCAGCTCCCTCAATGCAGGGAAGGGGGAAGCTAGGGGCCTGTCTATGCAGTAAAGTACAGCTGTTCCCTGTGCTTTGCACCATGACTGAATATCACGGGAGTGTGGACTGTGGAGTTATAGGGCATAATATGATAAGATGACCTGATTACTGCAACAATTCTATGCTGTCTCTCTTCGCCCGAAAAATATACGCAGTGTTAGTGGTATAGGTGACTTCGGAAACACCGCACTGCGAGAGAAGGGGGCCCAAGCCTCAAGACTACATTCCGAGATCGGAAAGTGAAAGAAAAAAAAATTATGATGATAAATTGAATTCAAGTTTCTCCGATTTGAAACACAATTTATTAAATAATTTTTAATTTTGCGTACGTGTTATGTGTGCCCATATTTATATTATTCATTTAAATTATAAAACTAATTAGTATGTTAATATCTGCTAGTTGTATACGAATTCGTATCAAATTAAAATATCGTGACACTTTGCTGAATGAGTTGAAAGGTCCTTATACTTAAAATGTGCTAAGGGGACAGAGAACTAGCGATCGGTTTACAAGCCGTTAACATGTACTGTTCCCGAACAACGATATCTCATTATATCTAATCATCACGATCTCTTGCACAAACACTGCGTCATAAATGAAACAATAAAGAAAGATTCTGCAGAACTACCGTCCAATTAAAAATTATGCTACTCGAGTTTGCTCTCGAATTAAAAATTAACCAGCTAACTTTTTGAATTGTGAGTTAAGCTATAATAACTATTTTTTTTTTCAATTATACCTTCAATTTTTTATCCTCGTGAGAACCAAATAAAATGCCGCTTTCTTGGTGTTTTTCAAACTACGCTCTCTTTAAGATTCTGTAATTAAAAAAACTTATGGTCCAATCGTGACGAAATTTAAATACGTAGCTCTACTGGTTAATTTTTTGATTGGAGCTCAAACTCGAGTCTCCTTAATGTTTAATCCGACTGGAGACAATCATTCGCTTTCAGGTCAATTGCCCTCAAATAGTACCAACACAGAGAAAACAGGAATGGCATAGTCTACCTCCTTACAGTACTTTCAAGCGACAACCCTGGAATCAGCCAAAATCGGCGTCACCCACTCCCTCCCCTTCCTTGACGTCCACTAGCCCACAAGCAAGAAAAAACAACGTCGGAGATCCAATTGCGTACATGGGCCAATGTTGAGGGTCTCAAACAATTACCAAAATTCTGGTTTGAAAGATTGCATTAATACTTGTTATACAAAGTATAGCTAAATCTAAAGAATAGACTCGATAATATGGAGTCATGGACATCGTAATTCTACCTTCAACATTTTATCATTCCACATCATTGTCTGGATTCATCCACGAAATAGATCGGTGACGTAAAATAACCAAAATAGAAATAGCTATATAGGAATCTTTTTAATTGAATAGGTCGCAAATTCTTTCAAAATAATGTGACGTGTAGAAATGTTTATATTACAATCGAAGCAAGCAAGAAATATTTTTTTCCAAATTGAGGGTACAACAGGCAATTTTGACCCAATATTTAGTCTAAAATTGCATACTATAGTAAAATGTTGTTAACCGTAAGAGGCTGCTGGTAGATCAGAATGTAATCTTGATTTATTTGGGGGAGGCAAATGGTATATCGCCAAATGCCGTGACGATATATCGCTGACACGATATATGTTCTAAAATATTGTAACTATATATTGCCCAACACTAGTAAGAACTAATAACCTGGAAGTAAAATTGAAAGTTTAATTCAAATATAAAAGAAAGAAGGCAAGGAGAGGAGATTTAAAATTGTAAACAGATTTAATAAAGGATTCAAAGGTTCGTATTTAAGCGAAGATATGTGGCCCCCGAGAAAAGTGAGTTTACACTGGATATAAAGCAAAGCAAACAGCCCGACTATTTATTAAAGTTCTTGAAAGAAATGGGCCAGAGGAAAAAGGCCATCCCTTTGGCTGGTTGCAAATCCGAGTTAACCAATTTTCAGGACCAAACTTGAAACCAAAGGTGAAGAAATGAAAAAAGACAGTTTCTGGATCAGCGCTTCTTTCAAATATTCATTGCCGGTAATCGCGAAGATGAGGGTGGATGGAAATACGATCAGATTGATGCAGTGACAACCACAAACCTATATGGACGACACAACCCAGGCACCAGAGACTCGTTAGTCTGATAAATGCAGTTCATGGTCAGACTTCAAGACACACATTTTGGCGAAGTACAAGATAATTTCAACTATATTCTTTTTATTCAATTTATTCGACATAGCATGCAGTTTTTCTTGCATAACAATTGTGTTACTGAATTCTAATTAGATTTCTTTATGTGTAAATATTTAGCGTACTTCAAACTGCACGAGAAATTACGCTACTGGTTTTATATATAGTCTCATTAATCAGTTCCTCAGCAAGGGGGGAGGTGGGTTGCAAAACTGATATTGCAGTTTTTTATTGAGCAATTTTCACACCGATAGTACCCCTGGGGGCATTGGTGCATGTCCATTACAAAAGACATGTTGACATCGCACATATATATATATCTATACATCAATTTGGCAATTTTTTAAATAATAATATAACATAATATAATAGTAAAACACACAATGACAAATTATTTGTTGAAGTGAACTAGTGCTGTAAAAGTACATGTTATATAGTGTATACAATCTAAATTTATTTTATAAAGTTAGTTAATTCTTGAAATTCTTGAACTGAATATAATGCGTATTCCAATAACAATTTTTTCACTTCACTTTTAAAGATTGTGGTTCTCTCAAAATTTTTGTAACTTTTTGGTAATATATTGTATAACTGGATGCCTGAGTAAAAAGGTCCTGTTTGGAATGCAGTTAGCGGCACTTTGGGAATGTGGAAGTTATCTTTTTGTCTGGTATTGTAATCGTGAGTGTCTATGTTCCTTGGATAGTTCGATTTTGTTTCGTGTATGGAAGTAAGTGTTTCAAGTATGTACAGACTTGGAAGTGTTAATATACGTAATTTTTTGAAAAGCGGTTTACATGTATCAGTTTTATGTGCATTTGCCAAAATACGCAATGCTCTTTTTTGAATTTTAAAAATCCTCTGCGATTGAGCCGAGTTTCCCAAAAATTGGATACCATAGCTCAAAATACTTTCGAAGTTTGAGAAATAGATATTTAGCAAACATACTGTATTGAAACTATTTTTTAAGGTTCTTAATTGGTAACATACGGTGTTTAGCCTCTTGCATAAATGATCTATGTGAACTTTCCAGTTTAGACACTCGTCTATAAATATTCCAAGAAATTTTGTATTTTTAGTAGCTGTTATAACGGCATGCCCTACTGTGAAATTATATTGCTTAATAGAAGAGTTTTTGGCTCTAGATACACCAAATTTTATTATATTAGTTTTTTCGTTGTTCATAGAAAGTTTGTTTGCTGAAAACCAGCTTTGTAGTTCAGTAAGAGCTTCTTCCGTTTTTTGAATTAATGTTACATCGTTAACAGAATCTACCAAAGCCGTAGTATCATCAGCGAAAAGAGTAATTTGGGCGGTATCAACATTTGCTGGAAGGTCATTTATGAACAATAAAAACAACAGGGGTCCTAGTATCGATCCTTGGGGGATTCCAATAACCACATCTATCAATTCGGAGTAATATGTTGTTTGCGTCCCATTATTGGATATGCTATTAATTGCAACGCTCTGTTTTCTATTCGATAAATAGGATTCTATTAATTTGTTTGATACACCGCGGATTCCGTAGTATTTTAATTTCTCTAGTTGCAAGTGATGATTCACACAGTCAAACGCTTTTGATAAATCACAAAAAAATTGCAACAACAGAATACGTTTTGTTTATGGCGGAAAGAATATTATCAATTACATCAAAAATGGCATTTTTTGTTTTTTTCAATTTCACAAAACCCATTTTGTTGCTTTATGAGTATCTTTTTATCTTCTGCATACTTTATTATCCTATTATAGATTAATTTTTCGAAAATTTTTGAAAAAATTGACAATAAGGAAATTGGTCTGTAGTTTTCAATTTTTATTTTATTTCCTTTCTTATACAAGGGTATTAATTTTGATATTTTTAGCCAATCTGGGAAGCTGCCATTTTCCATACACTCGTTAATTAATTTAGCCAAGGGCTCCTTAATGTACGTGCAAACCTCTTTGATCACGTTAATCGGCATTGAATCTAGCCCTGTTGACTTTTTGTTTTTCATATTTCGAATTATGTTGGAAATTTCTTCGTCTGTAGAAGGGGTCATATAAAAAGAATGCGTGAAAGATCTTTTGACGTTATTTAACTTTTCTTTGTATGTGTCCGTTACGCTGATGTTACGTTGCAGGTTAAGTGCTACATTAACAAAATAATTATTAAAAGTATTAGCTATTTTTTGCGGATCTGTCTCTATTACAATATGATATCTTGATTCGTGTTCGTTTTTTTACCTGTAATATGATTAACTATTTTCCATAGTTCTGCAGTTTTGTTTTCTGAATTATTCAACTTTTTATCAACATATAATTGTTTGCAATGTTTTAATGTTTTCTTGTAATTTTTGTTGAACTGTTTGTAATGATCTTTAAGGGTAGGGCTGTTTGCATATTTACTCTGTTTATGCAATGATCGCTTTAATTTGATAAGATTTTTAATTTCCTTGGTTATCCATAGGCAATTGTTTTTTTTGTGAACTCGTGCTTTTTTTATGGGAAAACATTTATTAAAATGGTATCTTACAGTATCAAGAAATTTTTCGAATTTCTCGTTTACGTGTACAGCCATATTGTTTATAAAATCCCATGTTTCTGATTTAAGCGCTTTTCTGAATTTTGAAATGTTCTCATCATTGTTTGTGGGTCTGACAAATCTGAATTTTGCGCGTGGTTTATGATTTCGCTTGTCTTCTATTACGTTTACCTTAATAAGCTGAGAATCATGGTCAGAAAAACCTATGCAAGTTTCTACTGAATATTTATTAACGTTTATATTGGTAAAAATATTGTCTATTGTACTTTTTGTTTTTTTGGTGATTCTAGTTGGAGTTGTAATTGTATGAAACAGACCAAAAGAGTTCATTACATCCAGAAAACTATTTTTTTCTGCAGTGTCTTTAGCTACATCAATGTTAAAATCTCCAAAAACAACAATATTCTTTTTGGAGCTTTTTGTTACGAGATTTAGTAATAATGTTAACTTATTTAAGAAGACATCCATGTTTCCACTAGGCGTTCTATATATTGATATTATGCATAAGTTGTAAATAGCTATTTCAATTGCTGCGCATTCGAAGTCTTGTTCTACAGAGAACTCAACAGCTTGTTTTATTTCAACTACGTTACTTTTAAGTTCATTCTGAGTGAAAATTAAAGACCCGCCTCTTATTATATTTTGCCTACTGTAACTAGATGCAATACATAAATTATCAATATAATTAAACTTTGTTTCATCTTTCGCTAACCAGTGTTCAGTGCAACAAAAAATAGTAATTTCATTGTTGTTTTCTTTTTGTTCCTCGAAAAATATATCTATCTCTGACGCTTTTGATATCAAACCTTGAACGTTGCTATGAAATATGGTGATAGTTTCTAATGCTAGGTCACTGCTCGACGGATTCTTACCTCCCCTTTGACCCGATCTCCCACTCCACAGGACTCACTTGTTTCGGTTCCTCAGCTGCATCCTGGAATCCTCGCAGTTCGATAGCCGGGGGTGATGTGGTGTTGGGGTGGGGATAGCAGCAGACACTCGTGATTCACGTTCGACACTTATATTCTCATTCACAGATGCATTTCTAGGAATTTCCTGCGTTGCCATATTTATTTGCACGGAACGCGATCTTGCATATTCTTCGCACTGTTGCAAGGAATAACGCACACCGTTAACAACGAGATGATCGTAACGAAGGAACGCACTGTCACCGCACTTCCTGGCTTCTTCGAGATGAGGTTTTAGCTCGTTTCTAATCTGACGCACACGATCAGAGTAATGCTCCGAAACCGCTACACCGCACTGTTTGAAACTTTTAGATTTCATCAGTATTTTCGTCCTGTCTTTGAACGAGAGAAACTTGGCTACAATCGGACGGCAGCCTCTTCTTGAGCCAAAGCGATGAACCCTCTCAAACGAATTTCCTCCTAGCGCGATGCCTGTATTCTTTTCTATCACTTGGCATAGTATTTCCTCAGTCCTCTCCCATGTTTCCCGTTCTTCCTCCTGGACGTTGTAAAAACCGAGGTTGTTCCTTTTAGATTGGGACTCAAGGTAGGATACTTGATCATTTAACCTTGTGTTCTCTTCTTTTAAGAAGTCCATTTCTTGCTTAATGGCCTTCACGTCTTTCTTGAGAGACGACAGTCACCGTAATCAAGATGACTCGGACTCGATTTTCAGTGGCGGCACATATAAATAGTATAAATGCCGTCACAATAATAGCAAACCTGTGCTAAGGTGATTAAGCATACCCATAAACCATAAGGTAAAATGGTTTCTGTGAAAGGGGGAAATGAACGTATGACAATTAAGGTAACATTGTCCAGATAGGCTACTGAAACACTCCTTAACACTCCCAAATAAATTAGTCTGCGGTTGCATATGTGTGTGAGGGGAAGGGATAGGAGAGCGTATAGTTTGGAATTCCATTTCCCACGTGTTTAAGTGACATTTCAGAAGCTGAATATCTTTTCCCCGGCATCATGAAACATGACCTTGAGACTGCGTATCGTATCGTTAACTAAATAACGGAGAAAAGGATGGTAATTGTACATTATTGATTGTTTTGGTGTACTTCACTTTTCTTTTCTGTCACTTTTGACTAATAGCGAAGATGAGGATGAGCTCTGCATTTCTCCCTATATTTAAGTCGCAATTAGTCATCATGCACAGTTTTCTGCTCCACAACTACGTAAGTTTGAATAGAAAAGAATAGTAACAAGGAACACAGACATTTGCTAGGAAAAAAAGCGTGATCTCGGCGCTTTACAAAAGTACAAAAAACATTTTTTCTTTGTAATTAACAAATCACCCAAATTTTTAACAGCTACGGCCACTAGGCCTAACTACAGTATAACAAAGCGTCTCAGGTTCAACTACAGTTTCTGCCTCGATCAATACTCTCATCACGGGAATTTTAACGTTCTTTCTACAACAATTCTTTTCTCAAAACCACGACAGTGCAGTTATGCAACGTGCGTGTATAAATTTTAGCCACAGAAGATCCTACATGTGTAGGGGTTCGATTAATAAAGAGTGTCTGCCAAATGGCAACCGTTACCGAGAAAGGGGGACGGGATGGATAAAGCCGCGTTTACACCGAATGTTACCTGCAAACGTTATGAACTTTTTGTTACCAACAAGGTTAACAACAGATGTTGTCACAATGTTGGTAGCCATAACACTACTTTCACTTTACTTTTGTTAATAACTTTTGTTAACATTTTGGCTGCAAGATGCCGACCGTGGAGAACGTTGTACTCTCTGTGGCAGCATGTGTCATTTTGTCGAAACAGAGAAGACCGAAGATTCTGGGTGAGAACTTCACTGCCGACAGGAGCTAATTGCAGGGGAAGTGCCCTTTGATCTGTAGCGACTTCTAGTGGATAACAACATTTCTGTTTCCAACACGGGAAATCTGTTGAAAACATGAGATGTTGATAAGAAATTAACAAGCGTTTTTCGAAATATTAACGACATTTGCTGGTAACATGTGTGAGCAACCCCGGTGTAAACGCGGCTTAAGAGCATGGATAAATACTGGAAAGTTTCGATACAAAGTTTGTTTTCCAACAGTTTTGTTATCCTGAATTGGTATTGAACTACAGCTAGGATCGTAGCAGTTAGTTAACACACTATTCTGTTCATCTTTTGAAACTTTTCAGGCACCACAAATCGACAAAACACTCGAAATAGACGATTACGTTACATTTACATGTAAATGTAATGGAATTGTTTCAGCAATGTTAATTTGTTTGAGCAATAAAATATAAATAAGAATTTAAGAACTAAGAATATGATTTACATTTATTGATTTTGCAGTATATTGATTGATTTGGTGTTTTAAAAGTCTGTTTTATGCACAGTAAAACCAATCGAGACTAGACCTACAGTTTAAAGTGGTATCCCAACAACTATGTGCCTCCACCTGGTATCGAACCCGTCGAACCTGGGACCCATAATTTACAAGGCAACGACGCACAATATATTTCTTTCTGTACTGAAAACTTCCGTTTCACTTTACGGAAAAAATATAGAAACTTAGGAAAATATGCTGGCTCTAAATTAAGAATCATAACATTGTGTAAGATGATATGAACTTTCGCTTTCTATGCATAAGTAAATATTGATTTTAATGAACAAGAAAACAAATGAAAAAGTGTGAGCAAAATAATTAGTTGCAAGTCTAGATTCAATGGTGACAGTTGTTGCTTGATATGTTGAAAATCTCGCCGTAACTGCCGACCTGAAGGCACCATGCAGTGCATATCAGCTCCCTCTCTCACTCTGTGTGGGAGTATGTAAATAGGAGTCCAAAACCAGCCTCAAATATGGTGTTAGAGATTTCAGAGACTGGAAAAATTTGATTGAAAATTTAAAGTTTATGGAAAACTTAAACTAATTTTACCTCGGAAAATAACAGTTGTCTCAATAATCAAATCGACTGAGGAGAATGTATTTTAAACTTTTTGGCTGTTATTGTTAGTTCATTCACAGTATCTTGCTCATTATAGCCTGCACTCAGAAGAAAATTGCTACTACGAAGGAAAATTTCATAGAACGGTTAAAAGACAGAAGGTAAAATTTTCCAAAATATTGAATTCAATGATTGTCTCTTCATTCCGTTTCCAGTCTCATAACTCTTATTTTGATCAAATATTGCTTATTTGATATATTAAAAATGTTTATGTGCAGATCTACCTGCTAATTTTATGGATCAGCGTTTAAAATGTTTTACATTATTAATGACTAGCCTATATATCTTGCAATTTCTTACGCAACTCACACTGTTTCACATGCAAAATTATTTTTCACTTTCAACCTCTCTAGTGTATTCCAATTTAATAATTTTATTCCACCCCCAAATAATTTGAAGCTACAGAAAGCAGTTATAATTCCTAATATATTTGCCTTACGAATTTGAAAAAAGTGGTTCAGCAGCATGCCTGTGGTTTCATTTGAGGTGGGGGGCTAAACCTAGAGCCTATTGAACGTAGAGGCAACTTTAGTAAATAAGGCACAAACGGGTTTTCCTCCCTCCTTATGTATGTGTTTGTATGTGTTACCCCAGAAAACCAGAGTAGACGTAGAGTGAGGTACCAACAGATTTTTTCTTAGTGTTTAGAACTAAGTTACAATATTTAGAACTAAATTATAATATTTAGAACTAAATTAACCTTTTTATTTGCGTATTTTATTCATTATTCATAAATTAATATTCATATATTTATAATACGCAAATTATTGATAAACCAAAAGAGTTGATTTAATTTTAAATGTTACAAATTAGTTCTAAATATTATAATTTAGTTCTGAATTTTGTAACTTTCTTCTAAACACCAAAAATGAAACTTCTGGTATTTCATCCTCATTCTACCTCTACTAACCAGGTAGTACATAACAGCGGGGTTGAGAAGCACTGGCCTGGAGAAAAAGAATAAAAAATTGCTTCAATGTAAGAGAGGTGGTCAGAATTGCAACAGCGTGTTTGTGTTTATATTCATTAATTTACATCTGTTTTCAGCCACTATTGGCGACGACAAAGGTGAATTATGAGTTACAGTTACAAAGGTACACTCATGCCCAGGCCAGAACTTGAACATACTTGATTGATTTATTTAAATTATGGACACGTCAGCACATTGGCCATTGCATTTAGCACTCACTTTGGTTTCCAACCGAGTTCTCACTGCTTTACTTGAAAATGTTGATTTTTCTCAAACTTTCGGAGTGGTCCTAGTCCCTTCAAGCCTCCCCCTCTTCTGCCTACGCCAGTGATTACAATCGAGACAAATACTAGAACTGCTGTGGTCCGCAGGGCAAACATGTCAACACAAAGCAGAGGATTATGCTGCCTGTGTGTCTGGGCTCCAGAGACTCTTAATTCTGCAGAATGCGGCCCAGGCCATTGGCACGTGGAATCTCTACCCTTCACGAAAGTCACACCTTACACCACGCACAGGGAATCGAACCCGTATCCCTCCCTATGTAGGTTACCAGTATACCACTCAACACGCTCGACCACCGAGATATCTACATATGACCCAATAAAAAGCACAGAAGAATGCTGCACTCTAGGTTGATAAAAATCAGATGGCCTAATACTTTTCACTGCAAGGAGGAAGTTTAACGACTAACTGATAGAAATCATGCTATACAAAAATATTTTAGTTTGTTTATTTTTTACTTCAGAAGATGTATACTTTCTTAAATATTCCCTCAAAATATTCTAAAGTTCATGAAATACTGTTGTTTTGTTAAACATACTTTACTTCTTTCCTTCATACACTGGAACAGACCCACCTGTGTATCTCAGATGACGTCATACGCCAGAAGGGCGAGTTTTCAGGACCGCGTTGCATTCACCTTGCGGTCTTTCCACCATGGGAGAGCGCAAGCTCTAACCCCTATACCTTCATGCCATGATTCATTGCACATAGGTTATATTTACCTTTTACCTTTTGAATAAGTATCACTGAAGATTTCAACAACGAATTGAAAATAGCTTTTTCTCCCATTTCCCCTGTTCCGTCTCACGCGTTAATTGGTCGAGCACTCTCGAGTCACTCTAGGGACAGAGTATACAAACAGAGCTACAATGTGCCTAGCTCGTAACTTCACTCAAAGTTTTAGAAAATTGTACATGAAAGGCCGAGTTATCTTTCCGTATAGAAACGCTGCAGCACAGTCGGTGTGTTATAGGGTAGAATATTGGCCACCGTTCTTCATCACGTCACTGTTCGATCATATCAAGTTACAAGGGGTGAGCGAGTGATTTAGCGATACAAGGAACACCCCCTCCTCCTTCTGTTCTAGCCGTAAATACGATAACGTGATGATTCAGTTACAGAAGAAGTAAATAATAGCTACGTACTATAGTTTTATTTGAATTTCGCGGAAGACGTCACCTCAGGCGCGTCTAAAAGCAACAGTAAGAACTGGCTGTGGAGGAGCATCGGTAGGTAATGGACAAATCGCAAAATAACTGACAACCTTGAAGAATATGTACTGACTATGGACTTAGCATCAATGTCCTTCAAGAACGTAGTTTCTCAGGTGTATTACATGGAAGTGGAAACGTTGACATTGGAGTGCCTTATAACAGTTCACTCATTAGGTCCTTAGTTATGTTGTTATTTATATAGGGTGACCGTACGTCCCGTTTTGAGAGGACAGTCCCGTCTGAGAGGCGTATCCCGGTCGTCCCTTCGATATTATTTAAAAACACTATTCGTCCCGTTTTATAAATGTTTAAATGTTAGCTTGAAAACCAAGTATAAAGTTGAGATATTTCATGCTAAAAAAAAGTTGTACCTATTGTTTTCCGTGTGTTCCGTTATTTGTAGAGCAGTGCATAAGCATGCCCAAGAAGCGTACATGCAGTTTCAATATGGACATGGGACAAGACACAAACCACAAACTCAAATGGCAAATCTCGCAACAGATGTGTGGGGTGTAAGGTTTTCGAGGAGATTTACAAACGGTTGGTAAAAAATAAAGCCGCTCTCGAGAAGATTGATTGTTCTGATACATACTTCTGGCACTCCTCAACTTCAGCGTAGGGCTAACATCAAAGGTTGATCAGAAGGAACCACCGAGATTATAATAAATAATACCTTTTGACAACGAGAGATCATATTTCATAGAATAAAATAATAATAATGATACTTTAATTATAACAATAATTTTATAATTTGGCCTAACTGATTTTTCAGGAGGGGAGGAGGTAAACTGATCTCCTTGGGATGTCCCGTTTTGGGGTCAAAGTATTATGGTCACCCTCCTACTAGGACGCCAGAATATCTAGCTCCTGTGTTCTCATTCCATTCTAATTATCATACTCTTACCATGAAAAGGTCTCCCGTCTTGCGTCCCGGGTTCGAACTTAGATGAGAGCTCCAAAATTTGGGTGATGACGTAACACAATTAATATAATTCAATGACTTAATAAGGTTCTCCAGGCGGGGGAGAACCGGAAAATTTTCCGCCTGTTCAAGCAGCTCTGGCGTCCACCCAGCGTCGTATAAAGTGGGTACCTGGAGGAAACTGTGAGGGTTAAAGGCGGCAAGGGGCGTGGTGCTGATCACATCACCCACCCCCCTTCGGCCGTGATCAAGATAGTGTGAGGCCCTAACCCACACTCCCTATACGCCTTCATGGTGCATTGCACAGGGGAGCACTTTCCCTTCAATTTTTGAAATCGACGATCTGGCTCCTATTGAGGAAGTCTGATAACAGCGTCGACGGGACGCAATGCGCTCAACGAAGAACCCATTAGATAGGCTCTGGTCTTCAAAAGGCTGTTGGACTATAGAGTGTACCTCTCCATGGCTATGCAGAGCAGCTGCGTTACATTGAAAAACTGAAAACTTCCATTACGTGAAGTCAAATTATTTTTTTTAATAGCCTCTTCACCCGGTGCCAATCGAAGACCAGTTCTGCCTTTCCTAATCCATTGTTACTTGATTCCACACAAGCTTTATCTTGTTCATGCTTATTGAAATTTGAGTTCCCGTTAGCACGCAAGAACTGAGAAGAAGGGAAGATGTAGAATGTTGATATATATGCATATACTATAGAAAATAAACATTTCTCAGTTAAGTGCATCATTATTAGTAGTATTAGTATTACGTAACAATTTCGTTTTTTGACGTCAAAATTACTTTACTTTTTGTTTTAATATTTACACAGTAATGAAACATGAATCATAATTGGATAGTTTCATATGGTCGGGTCGTGAATAGAATTTGACGTCATTTGTATCTCATCTTAGGATATTTTAAGAAATATTTTTTAAAAGAAGGAGAAGTGTGCATGAGCGTCATAAAGCAATATGTATTTCGAGCAAAGCAAAACAAAATTCTAAATGGGACATTGGGAGAGGAGTGAGCAAGTGAGCAGGATTTTCTTGAAACTGACAAAATCCATTTAAGTCTCCTGTTCTTTCTAAATAAGAATGAGATGGATGTGACTATTAAGAACAGTTCGCAGTGCGTGTCGGAGTGAGCAAGAAATGTTTAGTTAATATATTTCTAGAAAAACTGAGTGCCAATGTTAAAGTAATAAGCATAACCTTGAGTTTTGGGTCATAGAAACAAATGTTTAGAGTGCGGAGCATGCAAATCAATTGTTACTAAATACATGGTAAAAACAGACAATTTGGTCCAAATTTAACAAAGTATATCTTGTCCCAACCCTCTATCCCCTGTCACGTTCCTGGTCTTGTCAGTTATATATATATATATATATATATATATATATATATATATATATATATATATATATAAGTATATCAGTATATAAGTGTCAGTTCATTAGAAACCGAATTCGTTGACTGTCTGCTCACTGAAGGTCTCCTTGAGACGATTCCAGCGGCCAGCTGGGTCGCTCATAACTTGCTTTTGGCTCGAGCACGATTCGGATGGAAAGAGACAACTCTGTTAGTGATTGTTGCAGTCTAATTCTCGAATGAATATTTCACCTTTCAACAACTCCCATGTTCGCAAAATGGTACATATTGTGGTTGGTTAAGTCCACTTTATGCACAGTAAGGCTAATCGGGACTGGACATACAGTTTAAAGTGGGATCCGAGCCACTTGTGCCTCCACCGGGTATCGAACCCTGGACACCTTGATTACAAGGCGACGACGCTACCACTGCGCCATCGGGGAGCCCCATTACATATTGTGCCAGAATATTTTAAATAGAAGGTGTTAATTGTATTTTTGACTGTAAACACGAGAATCTAATAAAAATGTTCCTACATTTTTCATAACGTTTTAATGAAGTCAAAAATACAATGTTCAATTTTTCTTGTAATACTTTTCTAGATATCCAAGTTACAAGATGTTGTAACTTCTCAATGATAACTTTGTTGCAACTTTAATATATTTCTGTCATTGTAATCAGCATTTCTCAGCTACTATACAGGGTGTCGCAAAACTCTTTCAACAACGCTTGGGAGCTGGTAGATATCATAAAAACAAGTAACTTTTCCCTATAAAGTTTACCTCGAAAGCGCTTAGTTTCTGTGCTATAAGCGCTTAAAGTCTATCCTGTACGTATGCAACCCAACACAGCAAACGCTTGCTCTGACATAACTAGCAGGGGCGCGTGGCAAGGTTGCCACTAGCGTTCCTCGTTAAGAGAGACGACATAAAAACAACAACTTGGGAGTCTTGCTTGAGCAAAATCCAAAACATTAATGATACTTGCGATGTTGTAAGAAGGATTCACAGTATTTATAAACTGACCAAAACAAATAATGGGCAGCCTGAAAATCAAGATTACTCATTCTAAAATATCTCCATAATTGATTTGATTGGTTTGGTTTATTTTAATTCGCTTTTCTGCCACCTTTGGCTAATCGCGAAGATGAGGATGATATGATGAAATAACAAATGACACCAATGTCTAGACCAGGATTTAAACCCGAGACACCTGGCGCCGTAGCGAGCTGTGCTAACCACATCACCACGGAGTGTTCGTATATCATGCAATATCAAGAATTGCAAGGGATACGTGATATAGGGGAAATCCACGAACGAACAAATGTAAGCATGATGTGTTTGCTGCCTCGTTTCGAACATGCAGACTGTAATGCTATTACAATTTATTTATTAGAAATAAAGTGAACTAGCGCTATTGCAAATCGAGTTCGTTATAAAAAGCAGGCTGAAAATAAACAAAAATCTCCGGCAGATGAATATTCTTGAGCCATTTCGGTGACTGAGTACGTTTAGTGATCAACACATGATCCCTCTCTACCGAATGTTCCGGACACGAGTTTCGACCTGGACAAAAATGTCACTGAATCTTATGTCCTTGTATTTACTATTTGCCCGAAAGTGTAGGAAAATTACGTACAATGAGAATAATATAAATTCACACGAATTATTAAGCAAATTCATCTATTGGGTTGGTGCGAATGAAATGTCCGCTTTGACGTCTGGTGGGAAACTCACCTCAACAACACAACACAGGGATTTGACTGAGGTCACGGGTCTAACGTCATAAACTCTGTATACGTCCAGCAAACAGGCTGGGGCACCCAGACAGTCAGCAGGCAGTGTGTTGCTGAACAGGGTCGTCTGAAAGTGCACCATGGAAAACACACAATGGCGAGTGATTTGTCTTTACGAATTCAAACTGGGACATTGTGAACAGCAAGCCACCAAAAAACACAAAAAGTGCATTTGGGCCAGGAATGGTAAATGAACGCACCATTCGCCGCTGGTTTGTCAAATTTCGTTCCGGTGACACAGCATTCGCAAATGAACCTCGTGGCCATCGACCAACTTCATGTTCGGATGAGCTCCTCAGGAACGCCGTGGAAGCGTACCCTCGGAAAAGTGTTCGTGCCATTGCAGACGAGTTAGGCATACACCATACCACAGTCGTTCGACTGCTCTGTGCGATCGGTAAAGTGATAAAGTTGGACTCATGGGTACCACATGATTTGACACCGGTCAACAAGACTCGCCGTCTGGAGGTGTGCAGTTCTCTGAGTGTATGGAATAACTGGGATGGTTTCCTGCATCGGATTGTCACTTCAGATGAAAAATGGATCTGCTGTGACAATCGTAAACGATCAGGTCAATGGTTGGATCGTGATCAACGTCCAGGGCGGTTTCTGAAACCACCTCTCCACCCATGGAAGGTGTTGTTGCTGTTATGGTTGTCTATGGTGGGTGTGATCCATCAGGTCTTTCTCAGGCGAGGTGAAACCATCAATGCAGATCGTTAGAGTGCTGAACTCCATGAAATGCACCGCAAACTTCTCCGCAAACATCCAGCAATGGTCCAAAAGACATGGTGTCCACATGTTGCACAACAATGCTTGCCCACATGTTGCGCAATGGACGGTGCAGGCTCTCCATGAGTTGCAATATGAAACCCTTCCTCATCCAGCATATTCTCCCAACCTCTCTCCCACTGACTACCATCTCTTCCGGCATCTCGATCACTTCCTGACAGGGAAAACCTTCGCTAATGATCGGGCGGTGCAACATGCCGTTGAGGAGTTCTTTGCGTCGCAGACTCCAGACTTCTTTCGCCATGGAATCCAATTGTTGGCTGTGCGATGACAAAAATGTGTGGCTGCAGACAACTACTATTTTGATTAACCAGGTATTGTAGTTTTGATTTTTTTGACCTATGGCAATGATACACCTGGGCCGGACATTTCATTCGCACCAACCCAATAGATGTCAGAATCTCGCTCGTTTGCTACAAAACGTTGTTTCCAGGGTGAACTAAAGTTGATATTTTGGTGCCTTCCGAAAATATTACTCTTACATTTCAATGTTGATATCAAGTTGCTACAATGAATGATAAATATGTACAATTTATGACGTGTACTCAATGGTTTCCTTTTGATTATTTTTTTTCACATTCCATGATAAGAATGGTAAGCAGACACAAAATGAGAAAACTAATTCGCACACATGAAAAGAGTGCAAATTACGAGGATTTCTCTTGATGTACCAATATCAAACGATATCGTGAAGTGCAGAACAAACTACTACAGGCAGTAGGTATGCACCGAGCTGAATGTAATTCCTTTCAGTGAAATATTAATTTCTTCCTACAACTTCTTTAATAGAGCATTCAAGATTAACCAGTTTGAGTGGAGAGAAAGAGAGAGATAGAGAGAGAGAGAAAGAGAGAGAGAGAGAGAGAGAGAGAGAGAGTGGGGAGAGAAGGTTTTTAATTCGCATGTTCCTAGTATTGCAAATAATCGTTGGAATTTTCTTGATACCAATTTTTGAAACACATAATTTTTCTTACATGCATATCAGTTGTCGGTAAAATTTATATTTTGCCACTGTTTTCTAAAATAAGCTAGGGGTCTTGGGTTCGAATCCCGGCTTGGGCATGTATGTTTGTGAGTGTACATTCATCAATTTAATCATATAATCACTCATCACCATCTTCGTATATTAGCCAAAAGTGGCACAAACAGCTAAGTAAAATAAAGCAAATCAATCAAGCAATGAATCAATCAATCATTAAATTAAAAGAGCATTGCAATTATTTCCTTATGAGACAAACACGATTAGCAATAACGCTATTACAGATAGGAATAATTTTCAAATAAATTGTAATAACCCGGGTTCGAGTCCTGGTCGAGCTTGCATTTTTCGCTGAAAATTTCTACATTACAGTCTGCGTGTTCGAAACGAGGCAGCAAACACATCATGCTTACATTTGTTCGTTCGTGGATTTCCCCTATATCACGTATCCCTTGCAATTCTTGATATTGCATGATGTACTAAACACTCCGTGGTGATGTGGTTAGCACAGCTCGCTACGGCGCCAGGTGTCTCGGGTTTAAATCCTGGTCTAGACATTGGTGTCATTTGTTATTTCATCATATCATCCTCATCTTCGCGATTAGCCAAAGGTGGCAGAAAAGCGAATTAAAATAAACAAAACCAATCAAATCAATTATGGAGATATTTTAGAATGAGTAATCTTGATTTTCAGTCTGCCCATTATTTGTTTTGGTCAGTTTATAAATACTGTGAATCCTTCTTACAACATCGCAAGTATCATTAATGTTTTGCATTTTGCTCAAGCAAGACTCCCAAGTTGTTGTTTTTATGTCGTCTCTCTTAACGAGGAACGCTAGTGGCAACCTTGCCACGCGCCCCTGCTAGTTATGTCAGAGCAAGCGTTTGCTGTGTTGGGTTGCATACGTACAGGATAGATTTTAAGCGCTTATAGCACAGAAACTAAGCGCTTTCGAGGTAAACTTTATAGGGAAAAGTTACTTGTTTTTATGATATCTACCATCTCCCAAGCGTTGTTGAAAGAGTTTTGCGACACCTTGTATAGTAAACGTTCATGCAAATTCCCACTCTTTAAAATTATGCACTTTTTGCGTGAGGCCCGCCATCATAAATTAGGAGGGAGGAAAAAAAACGGATGACACGCTCAGTCAACAAGAGGCCTTGCATCAGTGGTGCTTTCAAATCTGGGCCAATTAACAATTACAAAAGTCGGAACGAGTTTACGCCATAGATTGAGCTGATGCACTCGTATCCGGACTGAGATTTTCTGTGTCTTCTACAGATGACTGCATGCATAGCAGCTTCGTCGACGGACAATATTTTCCAAATAACTGCCCTAAATCAAGAAATGTTCAAAATAGTGGGACATTAAGTGAGATATAATATTTGGCTCCTTACAACTACATCCATGCAACGCTGTAATGCACTTTACTTTACCCTTGCATGTTTCACATTCATATTATTTATTAGTATTTTTTGTGTTAAGCACTCTACACCTTTCCAACGACATTGAAATTAAAGTCTTAAAATACCACCATAAAATAGAGATTGTTCATTTTGTGCTCGTAGGCTTGTTGCACTTCATCGCTGTGTATTAGTAGCGACATGTTTTGTGTTGCCATTGGTTGGAAATGTTCCGTGTGTACGTCGATCCAAACTGTTTCTTTCAAGGTTAGTTGGTAAAACTACACACAATAATAAAACAAGACCGTATGATCGCAATAATAGAGACAGTTAGCTTCTTGTGCTTTTGTAGTCAGGTCAGTTCGTTCTGCCAAGACACCATATACTTTTTATAAGTAGTGAATTGAAAATATTTCTTGTGACTAAGAAATGTCTCCCTCTGTTGCTAATATTGGACTCTTAAGATAACAGTGCAGAATAATGGTGTGTTCGCCTCTACCTCACTTTGGTGAAGCCACTTGTTTTATTGCGACATGTTATGAGAGTTTCTTAGTCGACATACCAACAAAATGTGACGCAACATCAGTTTAGGGTTATACAGTCACGGACACTTCTGGGTAGTAAAGATTCCATTGAAAGTCAATAGTGTTGCTACAACACAGAAGTGTCCGTGACTACAATATGATTATTTATCATAATATACTTCTCCCAACTCGGCCTCGAGAACATTGGTTCATTTCTTTTTCTTAATCGTGTTTTTTTTTTATCCTGCGTTTGAGACTGGGTAACGACATGAAGACATACGATATTTAAACTTCTTGACTGTATGCTTGCTTTTGGTGCAAGTGGAACTCGTTTGTTTGAGTTGGTGTTTCAAATCGGCTTTATGCACAGTAAGGCTAATCGGGACTGGACCTACAGTTTAAAGTGGAATCCAAACCACGAAATGCCTCCACCGAGTATCGAACCCGGGACCCCTTGATTACACGGCGACGAAGCAACCACTACGCCATTTTTTAAGTAATACCCCTAACCGGAAGTATCCCCCGTTTTTCAGTATATTCTCAAGGTTTTCATTTCTCGGTTATTCTCAATTTTCAGTTCTTCTCATTTCGACAAACACAAATACCCATAGCTTACCCGGGACTCGAACCCGGAACCCCTGGCGTCGTAGCGCGCCGTGCTAACCAGTACGCCACGGAGGACGACAGGGCCATCGGGGAGGCCTTAGATGGAACTCGTACCCCTCCTTCTTGACTGCGAGAAGAACTACGGAAGTAAGAAAAAACTGGGCGTCCGGTAAAAAAGGCGCGAAAACGAAATGCTTGTGCTAGGACGCAAAGAAACAACAGCAGACTTCATGGGTGACGTGGAAGTAGAGGTCAGGTGATGAGCAGTTACTGTGAAGGGGTGGTTGCAAGGAATGAGATTTATAAAACGTTTTATTGTTCGCTCCATTCGCGAAACAAACATTTCTGTACGCTTCACATCAAGTTTATACGTCAATCATTCATTACGAGTATTACAATTATGCCCTATCTCAGGGGATCCCAAACTTTGTAGTTTTAATTTTTTTCCGCGGCGCCCAAGTCAGAATGTAGGCATAGGCCTATCTAAAACTTGCAACGCTAAGTTAGTGTTGTTAGGTTGCTTGCCTTAAGTTAAAAAATAAGCACATATTTCAAATTCAGAAACATTGTTTATGTAAAAAGAACTAAATGAGCAAATGTTTGAAACAATAATATCTAAAATCATCTGTAGACTAACAAGTAAGTGGCATTTCAGTGAAAATATCGCACCCCGGGGCGCCGCGGAGCACACTTTGGGAACCACTGCCCTATTCAGTTTTGAATCAGTTTGTGAAGAAAGGTTTAATTAAAATGTCGATAAGACTCACACCATTATATACTTGGATAGTTTTACTGTACTGGACTTCTGGTAAATTAACACTTAATTCATTTTACAAAGAAATGAAATAAGTGACTTTTTCCTTTGCTCGTTTTGTTCAAATGTACAGTCTACATGAAACAGCCATCTGAAGCACCACCCTCCTCCACAAACTTAATAACTCCAACAGAAGTAATTTTTTGTCGACTATAGTCTCCAAATTCTGTTCTCACGCAGAGAGACAAAATCGTAACAATTCTATTGCGAGTGACCCTTCACAACGATGAAGAAATAAATAATTTGTTAGGGCCGCTTCGGTAGATTATAATGCACGCTGATTGTGCACAGAAAATAGAGTTTCAAATATAATGAGTGGCTTCGCAAATGATCTGCGGAGACTGTATTTGTATAAGCATTCTCTTCCTTCCCTGAGGAGAATTGAATAAAACAATGGCTTGGTGTAGCTTTCAGAGGGGAGCGGCACGTGACACGCTTAACTTGCAAACCAGCATTCAGAAAGCGACAGGACAAGTTGCATGTGTCACTCTGATTAGGCAATTTTCTCAATACCGTGCTCTTGTTAGCTCATGCGCGGTGAATGTTTGAATTTAAACTAACTGTGCCAGTGTCGCTTGCCGCTTGTAGCTTCTGTGTGAATTCTCCGTGTCGCTTGCCGCCTGTCACTTGTCGTCTGTCGTTTGCAGCTTTTTTGATTTGTAAGGGAGATTTCACACGAAAGCGACAACCAACACGTGTCCCTTGGAAGCGAACCAGCAGTAATGAATTGAACCTTTCGAACAGAAGCGACACGACAAGATGCAGGTGTCGCTTGTAGCTTGCGTGTCGCTCTGATTTGCCAGTTTTGTTAACACTGTGCATCATGTCGCTTCGTACTTTTGTTCTCGCATGCGCGGTCAATGTTTTGCCTTATATTGAATTTTCTAATGTCGCTTGTTGCTTTGGTATAAAATTTCCATGTCGCCAGCCGCCTGCCATTTAAGCAGATTCCAGACCGAAGCGTAACGCGACAAGCGACAAGCCTCGGTAATCAATGCTACGTTTCGAACTGATACAGCACGGTAAGCTGCAAATATTGCATGTCGCTTGGTTGTGTCTTTCAAACTTGCTATTTTATCAATGTTGTGCATCGTGACGTCTCCACTTGTTGTCGTGCACGGGCGCTGAATGTTTTAGTCTACAAGACAAAAGGGACCCGTGTCTCTTATCGATGTGGAAGCACACTGTCGCTTGTCGCCTCCGTCAGAATTCTTCCCCTGACAACTTCAAGGAGACTTCAAATCGAAGCGAGAAGTGGCAGGCGACAACCGACAGGCAACACTGGCATGGACGTCAGCAGGTTTCTTTTCCAGGGAGGGGCAAGGGAGGTATTTTTTCCAGGGGTGCAAATAAGCCACAATTTCCCCAATGTTCCCTCAAAAAACATTGCTTACATTTGAATTTATCATGTTCGTACATTAATAAACACTTATTTTTGTGGCTGAAATGAAATTATATAATTTGTTTGATTTTCATTTTCCAGGGGGGGCACGGCCCCCCTTGCCCCCCTTCCGGACACCCACGAACACTGGCGACTTCAATCTAAAGCAAGAAATTCACCGCTCATGCTCGAAAAACCTAATGCATCGACCCGCAAGCGACATGTGCAGCTTGCCCTGTCGCATCAATGCAAAAGGTCGATTGATTACTGAGGGTTCAATTCCAAGCGATACGTATCTCTTGTCGCTTGTTACCTATTGCGTTTCGCTTGGTAGCGTTCCAATAAAGAGCTTCGTTTCACACAGTTGCGGCATGATAGGCCGCACAAGCCTGCTTTGATTTCTGAAATCTTCAAACAACACAAAAAAGTATGCAAGTAAAAATTAGATTCAGCGATTAGGGTAAATGTAATTATTTTCTCAATTCCACAGTGGGGCAAAAACTCCTTAAGTACGGCACTGACTGCACAACAGTTAATCCCTTCCTAACTCCGCCGCGAAAGGAACTCTTCTTCCCCCCCCCCCCTTCCGAATGCTCTGCGCCGAGACAGATATACATGCAAGCTACGCGCTCTCAATTGACGCTGTAAAGCGCGTTTCACAACTATTGCCCAAATCGGTATGGCACGTAGCTGCTTACAGACAGGAAGAAATCATGTGACCTACAAGAATTGTGATTGGTTGGACGGGTTTTGCAATATTGATTGGTACCCACAACGGATGCAATTGTATTAAAATTACAACACGTAAATTAGACAGGTGATATTGGTACCAGGTTCCAACAAGAATAGTAATCATTTTTTCGTCAGGAAAACTGCATAAATGGTAATTTTCAAAAACCACGGTGGTATTTGTAATCTCATGCATGGTCTCGACATTTTAAAATGAATTTGATTATTCTAATTTATCAAATTATAGTGGTTCCAACAACATATGTACACTCACTCGGGCCTTATAAGACCACGTTTACACGTATATATATGTGTGTGTGTGTGTGTGTGTGTGTGTGTGTGTGTGTGTGTGTGTGTATATATATATATATATATATATATATATATATAAATTAGCACATTTGAATTATTTTTATTTATCAAATATAGGGTTACTTAGATTCATATTGAATATTGAAATAAAGGAATTAGTATTATCATAAACAGCAATACTGGCATTTTTAAAGTATTCCAAAGCCTTATGCCATGCATTACTCAAAATAATAACTTTTGCTTGTGGAGCAAGATTTTTTATAGAAAACATTTCCAAACTAAAATGTACTTTCAAAATACAGCATAAAGTCATTGACATGTAATTATTACAATTTCATAGTAACCACTGAAACACCGGTGCAAATAGTTTACGTGTCCCATGCATAGCCCTTTAAACATATCATCTTGAATCTTGAACTGTCCTCTGGAAGTAACTAGGAGAGAAGGCCTGCAATTTGTTTTTACAATTTGCCTGGTTTGGTAAATAACTTATCAGGCTTCAAAGGCCATTTTCAGTGGTTTGTATCACCAGCCTTCATCATTACAGATATCTCATATTAATCACCAACCTTCCTCGTAATGAAGTTACTGCATAGTGTTCGTCCTCACATCTTACTAAGACCCAGTCACCCATGCTATAGTATGCAATAGTGTTCACATGATTTTTTTAAATTCAAGAGTTAGTTAGAGCATTGTCAAGGGTATATCAATCTCTACCTGGAATAGCTTTTACAGCATGTACTAATTTGATGATGTAATTGTCTGAGCATCATCCCAACTTCTCTCTCGTGAAATTGTTACTTCATTTAGTTTTTCGTTAGAGATTTCTAACTACTAATGAAAAATCTGAAGCAATGTGTACATTTGGCTCAGATTTATATTTGTGCATTACATAAGTACGGACAAGTGATTTTGCATGTCCGATAATTCCATCCACTACTCCTTTTTCATGTGAAGTTGCAAAATATATCACGATTTTTTTTTCTGTATTAGAACAAAGTTCTTGCAAAAAACAAAACCATATATCTGCTTTCGAATTCTGAAGTTGCCTATTCGACAATAAATTTCATCAATATTGGAAACGGTCTCTAATTTTGGATCAACTGCTTCATACAGAGCACCAACGAAGCAAGCAACAGTATTCCCCACTTGAATTTTGTATTTAAGCATGAAATATATATCTAACATCCCCGGTAATGTTGAAGCAGCTGTGAATAATGTTACACTTTATCACCACCTCCATTTCATAGCTGTACGATTGGGCAACGCTACATCACATGCTATGACGTCACGCTACGTAATCTCGAGGCCTCGTGTCCGAACCATGAGAATCGCTCGCCCACTTGGTCTCGGATAGCGAAGCTACACACATACACTGGGGGAAAGTTCCACTGCAGTTAAGTATTTCTAATAAACCATGAATTGATAAATAACGTAATCCGCTTTAATCAGATTATCGGCCATTAGGGCTAATAATAACATAACTGAAATAGGGAGTTTATGATTATTTTTTTTAACACTGAACTTTAATAGATTTGTATGCCCGATAACAGTACGGGTATTAATTCAAGAAGTAATATTGTTCAATCTTAACACACATGGGGGAAACACTAAATCTAGGTGCCAATTAATCAAGGTTCTGGATATTTATATATATGTTACTGATATTAGAATTGTTGTTATTATTTTTTCCATTTACTGTTAATACGTTGATTGTAATAAAGCTAAAGAATGAAAAGAGAGCTTTTCTTATAATTTATAATTATGTGATAAGGTCTATTGCTCTTATTACTAAGTACGTAGTTTTATAGCTCAAGAAATATTGGGGCCTAATATAACTATCCATTGCGTGGTAAGAGGTAAGAGGTAAAATACGTGAGGAGGTCCTAACTTTCTCTGCTTCAGAGTTCAGGATACAGGAATTTCGTCCTACACTGTTTTCTGAAATTGCATTAAATAACAGATAGTAGTAAAATACCTAATATTTTGTACTTCAGATGCTCTTAAAGATGTGTTGATTTTATGAGAGAGTTTATGGAGCCAGACATTAAACTGCAGTCAGTAAAGTGAAAACATGTGGGAGAGAAATGTCACGTGCATGACACGAGAAAAAATTACTACATATGTTTTTCTTCAATATAAAAATTGTATTCATTGCATATTGTACGAGTAGTCTATACGGAACTGTGTCTAAATATCGTACACTGAAACTTCTTCAAATCACAAAAAATATCAATTAAAAAGAACTATGTGTTTCTCACGTGTATTTCTGAGTCACGTGCATCACAAGGTGTTTTTTTTTTTTAATTTCATTTTACTTTGTTAATATGCGATAGGATTTGCTGTCCTGGCATATGAAAAGCAACTATCAAATATTAAAATACTGAATATGAAAGATCAGTGCAATATCAATTAACCAAAACACCCGAAACATTTAACCGTATACGAATGTTCGGTGCTTCACAACGAGAATCGCCCTAAGGAATGATTCAACACAGATTCAACTAATCTAAGAATTTCATAACTTTTAATAAAATAGAAATTATAACTGTCTTTAGAATTTTCAAGGTTCATTGATCATCTCGAGGATAGATAAAGTAAAGTCAATAAGTAAAGTCCTCCCCTGTGCTTTACATTATGCTGTGAAGGAATATAGGCGATGTTTAGTTAGGGCCGCACACTTTCTTGGACTAGGACGATGGTGGGTGTGATTTGATCAGCACCACTTCCTTGGCCGCCTTAATCTCCCAGTCAGTAAACATGATTCAACACGTTTTATATAATTGCTTGAAGATAACACTTAAAGAGGAAATGATAAACCACATTCTTGTCATTTAAACTTGAATCTAACACAATGATACATGTATTTTTGAAAGTATACTAAATAGTAAGCAAATAAATTGATAATTTCCACAGATTGTATTGTCATGGAGAAAAATGAAAAAAAATCCAATGTTTCGTGTATTGATCATGAAACTTCAAGAAACATCATCTCATGTCCTAATGAAACATGATGGTGTTTAGAACAGACATGCAAATTACTCACTTATTAAAATATTTCAGTAACTACAATTACAAGTATAGTTTGGTTGTCGTAGTCCTAACGACTGTATAGTACTAATATATGTTTGCTTACTTACTGCTTACTATATTTAAAGTTGTAATTCAATACGTGGCAGTTAGGGTAGCAAAAGCACTCGAATCCTGGAACAGTTTCGTTGAAAAGATACTTTTGTCGATTCAGGATATCTGAAATGATGAAATAATGGCATTTTGTACTATACGTTAAAATATCTTCTTACATCAAACATATAAAAGTGCTTTTCACAAATTTTTGCATCGCACCTATAATATTTGTGAGTATTTTACCATCAAATCTGCCAATTGAGAGAGGTAGTTCGGTGTTGTGAAAATAATTAAAACTGTCTTCCAAAATTCAGTGTCGGATAACAGACTTTCTAGTTGTTTATCCTTCACAGATAATGATGACATCTTGGAAAAAAATGACTTTTGGTCTCACATTCATCACATTGCTTCCATAAAAGAGTTTTCAGTTAGTATTCTCTTTTGTTAAATGTACGTGTATTGGTTATCAAAGTTTAATAAATATTTTTTAATTATATGTATCTATATTTTAAAGTTTAACAAGTGTCATTAATAGTGAGTATGCATACAATTGGTGGACGTGAAATGCCACAATAACAAATTTCTTAATAATAATAGTAATGATGATGATGATGATAATAACAATAATAATAATTATTATTATGATTATTGCTATAACACAATGGTCCAAAACAAGTTGATGACCACCCCTAAAACAGCATATTTATTTCATGCACAAATGCAAATTTTCAAAAGATTGCTTCAATGCAGGTTGCAACAGGTAATTTAGAATTGACGTTTACTCCAACACTACTAGATATCACATCCAACTACTAAGTCAATAATGCCATCAACAGTTAACATAAAATTATATTATGAAATAACGACGTATATTAAATCTGAACTATTGAACGCTCAACATGCACAAGAGAAATCCCGTCACCTGAAAGGAAAAAAAGCTTTTCCATTATGTGAACATAATTAACAAATATGAACACTAAAGTTCAGAATGTCAACCCCAGTTTACAAGGCGTAAACTAACTTTGAAAAAAACAAAATATATTCTGACAAATACGTACCGGGTATTGTTCATTTAAAAAGGTCTTGTGACATTTTGAGAAAAAAAAATGCTGTAAGCTGGTACCAATATACAGTTCTGTTAGAAAATAATGTTGAATGGAATTTGTCTAAGTCCAACGTTATTTCAAATTATGTTTGCAACTCTGAGACAAGGAAGTGTTGTGAAATATACGATTATACGATCCTCCAATCAGAGTGAAGTTCGCTTCGGAGTAGCAGGAGGCGTGACTCACTGTCTTGGTCACAGAAAGTTAAACCAATGCAGGATTTTCAAACACCAGATAACATTCCCATTGGTTAAATATTGTTTCAGTAACACAAATATGCATTTAGAATGTGCAAAAATTTATATTGTTGCTTTAATTGCTCCTAATTGATTCAAATTGGTAATAAATTGTCGCAATTATAGTTCACAAGACGTCGATACTATACCATTATGCTCTGAGGAACGCCTGCCTATAATAAGGATGTGTTGTAGCATTTTTTTACCATCGTAACATTCTAAAATTTTGGGTTCACCATAATCATCATGTTAACTGTAAATGTATATCTTTAAAAAAGTAAAATTACATGCAATCAGGTCAACAATGTCAAAATGCCCATTAACGTCCATGATCCCCATTTGGGGATCAGACATATATTGCTTCACTGAGAATAACATATTGGCATTTCTTTCCTTCTGCATACACAAACATATCATTGAAGGTTATTCTTGCATGACAAAACAAAAAAAACAGTTAACAGAAATTTTAAATATATTTTTTGACACAATTGTGTTAAAAAATGCAACATTTTCAACAAACATTTTTTCCCATTTAAAAGTGATTTTTAAATATAGTTGTATAAAGTTTTTGAGTTTGATGTTTTTTAACATAGCATGCTTATAATTTCTATACATCACTTTCATCAAGATCTTCATATATATGAGATTTCATTTTGTTTTACAGCATGTTTTGTCATGATCCCCAGATCATGGGGATCATGGGCATTGCCATGTAAAAATAATAACTTTTCTGTGGACTTAAATTTCCAGCTTGGTATTTTATTTCAATCAAGAAAAACTACCTAGCAACATGAACATTCCTCCCTATAGTAAGCATAACGGAGTCTTTCATAAAATCAGCTATACTCTTTCCCGCATATTTCTGTAACGAGGCCGGGAAGAGGAAGGAATCTTAGTGGGCAGAACAAAGTAGTACACGCTGCTGCGAAGGCTAGTAACTGCAAGTGCTTTCCTCTCCTCCATGCAACCCCAATCCCTCTCACATATTCATTGATGAAGCCGTCTTTCGTCACTACTTAAGCAGAGACTTTTTCCCTTTCGCTTGCTACAGAGATATCATTAGAAATTCGCAACAAATGCAATAAAATGGTGTTTCTCGGCTGGGTCGTGATAGACGCTACAAGGATCTGATCCACGTGTCTGATCTTGTATCAAATTTTAGATCATTTGACTTTTGTCTTATTGACAGTGATTCAGATAAAGAACATAGTAGCATAATAGATATTGTGCAAAATTCGTCAGAAGATGATAACATTATTTCAACTGAAACAAATGGGAATATGTGCTACAGCAACTGTTCACATCAATCAAAGGAGTAAAGTTGCCAATAAAAAATAAAAAAAATGAAGGAAGAACTTTGTTGTACACATGACTTTAAATCTTACATTAGCAATGAGGTCCTCTCTGTCACATGGAAAGGCAACAACATAGTGAGAGTGATGTGAAATCATCAGACACTGCTTTCATTCCCGCAAATGAAAAAATTGTCAAAGCCTGAAAAGATGTATCTGGGCATTTCCCAACCAATAGCAATTTTTATATATAACAACAATATGGGTGGAGTCGACATGCTTGATTGGTCTATTCAGAAATATCGCACAAGAGTTTGAGGGGAAAAGTGGTACTCTACTTTGATAACAAATGCAATTGACATAGCTGTGGTCAATAGATATTTAGACAAAATGCCACTTCTCACCTTCTGTCGGATGATTAATTGAGAATATCATCAGCCGACCTCTTTAACTGACATCAAAATCCCAGGTAATCCATCTTATCTTAAAGTAACAAAATGTGTTCTGCAGAATATTCGAAAAGATCAATTGGGACACTTCATACAAAGGACTGAAGAGGGAAAAGAAAAGAATGTGGAGTTTACAAGAAAAACGTTGGCGAAGAGTGCAAGAAATGCAATGTAGGTTTGCAAGTCGGCTATTTCAAAGTGTGCCACAAATAAATATTTCAGTCGAAAACTTAGCATGATGACTGGTTTAACGTGTGGAACAAATAAACACTTCTGTAATTTCAGTGGCGGCCATTAGGTTCAACAACCGAGGTTGGGGGGGGGGGGCAAATTGCAAAACTGTTGTCAAATTGCAAAACTGTGGCGCAAAGACAGTATATTTCCGTTTGTAGATAAGGTTTAGCATAGTGTGGGCCAAAAGAGGCGAAAATTTGGGGTCCCCCAGGTACTCCCTAATACCGCCACTGTCTGTAAATACAATAACATTACTGAGTGGTCATAATAATACATCTGCTTTGTTTATTATTGTCAGTGGCGACAATTTGGTTCCAAAACTGGGAGGGGCAAGGACAGTTTACTTTATCTTGGTAAATAATGTTTAGCATAGTGGGGGGAAAGTGACAAAAAGTAGTAGGGGCAAGTGCCACCTCGCCCACCAATCGCTTCCACTGAACATTGATATACATCTATGCTATATATCTATGTATTCATGTATGATAAACGCAAGACGAGATCGGGAATTAGTTGTGTAAATGGAAATAGAAATGTGTTACTAATTTACATGCTATTGCCCATGATCCCGAAATGGGGATTAGCCAATAAAATGCTTTTACGAACAAACCATGACATGAACGGAAAACATTCTCTCATAATAACATTCATGCTTAGGTGACAAAATGCAAACTTTTCTAACAGAAAAATCTGAGAAAAAAAATTGGGCGTTAATGGGTATTAAAAGACTGTTTCAGAGGAAATACAAAAAATCAGCAATGTTGTCTCATTTTGCTGCTTACATTTCAATTTTTCTTCTTGTATGTGTGGAGCAGTAGAGTGGTGACGGAAAGTAGAAACATAATCGTATTTTTTTACTATTGAATTTTATATTTCAACTCATACAAGCCAAACAAGAGATTTATTTTAATGCATGTTTGCTGGGGGTAAGGGGGGAGGGAAGAAAGAGAGGAACAGACAGATATTGGCAGAGATAGGTAGAAGAATGATTCTTTTAATTTGCGTAAAATATTATGTTCGACTTTCAGTAATAAGAAGAATAAGTAATGAATATGTTATAAATACCATTTGATCTAAATTTATTTCGAAATTGGAGGGGATGAGTCTGTTTAACCCTGGAACTCCAGGGAACACTTTATACCTTATAGTACCGGTCAGGTACAAAGCAGGGTCAATTGCATCGTGGTTAGAGAACGATCAGGGGAATGTGTATTGGACGTCCGCTCAAAACCTCAACTTGAACCCCATAGAAAATATTTTGGGATGAATTGGATAGCTCGTTGCGTGACAGACCCATGAACTTTTCACGAGTCTGCAGCACGAATGGGAAAAAAATCCAGCAGCAGAGGTGTACCAGAACTTAGTGGGAAGTCTGTCCGGAAGAGCAAGTTTTGTAATAATAGCGATGGGAGGTCCGACATTTTATTCGTAGGGACGTGAAGTTTTCGTTTTATTTTTCCCTAAATTTGGTGGTTATCTTTTACTGCAATTCGATGTTATTTTTCGCGATTTAAAGATAAATTCGGTTTTATTTATTGGAAATCGGTGTTATTTTTACATCCGATTTTACGGTTTCTTCTATGCATAAGATTATCATATTTCTTTAGTTTTGGAAAATTACGGCAAATTTTAGTTTTAATGTCAAACATAAATACATCGATGGCTTACCTTTGGAGATATTACGAAATTTCTTGCATTTGGAAAAATATTTCATCTCATCGGCTAATCAATATGAAATGTTTATTTAAGGATATCACACAAATCTATGAACACAATCATATTTCAAAGCTTTCACTTTCACAGAATAAAATTTTCACAAATTGTTTTCTTAAATTCACTTTCCAGTTTACAATAATGTTGATGATATTTCATGAACAGATGGTGTTTAGTAAATGTTCACAGCATTCACTCGCCACACTTCCTATATATAAAAAAACTAAAAAGAAAGATAAGTTTCTTTTCATTCACTCTAATGAAATTAACGCTTTAACAAAAGCTTCCACAGTTCGAAGTGTGATGTACACCTTGTCTCCTTTCATTCTTTTAAGCTTCTCAAATCCTTCCACGACAGAAAGTTGCCGGTTTGTTACATTCACATTAATTTTGTTCTCGGGCCTCCCCAACGGCGTAGTGGTTGTGTCGCTGCCTTGTAATCAATCGTCCCGGGATCAAACAGCGTCTCACTTCCATTGCTCTTAATCAATGAATTCTTCCGCTCCCGTGTTTCTTTGCAATTCTGCGATTACAAAATAATGTTTTTTCTATCTGAAGCATAAAGTCCTTCAGAAGCAAACTATTGCATTCACTGCTGGATTTGGGATGCTGCGAATTACACCACAGAAGGGAAAAAAAGAAAAGATACTACACAAACCATGCAACTTCAGTGATTCTGACTGACTGAAATTTCCCTAACGATGCCAAAAAATATCTCTCAGAACTCAAAATACCGTTTTGTGTACATACATTAAGCATGATAAACTCTTGAATCAAACATTCACTAGCTAGACTAGAAATAGACAATTCTCATAGCGCTTCTGGTAGGGTTTTCTAATAGAAGAAGTGTTAAACCCAGTGTATAGTTCATATTTCGCCGCGCTTTTTTGCGTTAAAGCGCAAATGCGGTGTTATTCTGAAAAATGGCGTAATTCGCGTTATTTCGCGATTCCGAAACATCAAAAACTTGCTTCCTTAACCTATCCAAATACATTTTAATCGCTTTATTTTGCTTTCCTCAACTTTTAGGTGTTGTCGTTAGAACAAAATCTTCACGTCCCTACTTATTAGTTATCTGGCATGTGCCTTTGGAATGAATAGCATAAAGTGTCCCGTGACGTTTACGTATAAAATGTATATAAATCACTCTAAAATTACTAATAGTCAAATTGTAATTTTAGTAAAATATCTACAAGTGCTCTGCGCAAGCATAAATTGAACTAGAGTTTATGGCATTGCATATTCTGCACGAAATATATACACGGTACCAATGGACCCGGTTGGGATTCAAAGCTTTTCTTTTCTCGCAAGGTAAAAAAATTCTTTAAAAAATCAATATTTTTCTAAACTATATTACAGAGAAGCCCAATAGAAAGAATGTCACGAAATGTCAATACTCGGTCGTGCATAGTTTGGGTATGATTACACTGGGCAACAAATTTTCGGGAACTTGTTGTTCTCCAAGTCTTCTTATGTTTCTTTTATAATTCACACCCACTGATTAAAAAAAAAAACAATTTCCGTCATATGGCATGGATAGTTATCTGGAAAATTAACCAAGTACGTTTGAGTAATTTGCATAAATAACATATATAATATCGGAAAGAAAAGTGTCTAATAAGATAATAACAATGATCAATCCATGTAATCTGGATATTGTCTGACAGAATATAATATACAGTTAGTTACCACAACAGTGACTTGGCAATCAAGTATCTTAGTATAATATGTTTGAAATGCAGATCCGATTGTATTTTCCTTTTGTGTTGCTGGGGACTATCCCTCACCAAGCCCCACACATAGTCTCCCATCATGGCTGTGTCTTATCTGCCTCGAAATGGCGATTCCATGATCTGCATATCTTGATGGAATCGTTCTCCTTGTTCTTCATTCACATTGTCCAAATTTGGTATAATAAAAATTCAAAGTTGTCTGCAAGTAATGCAACTTTATTGACATTCTGCAACTTGAGGTATGAATCGTATCCAGTAAATTCTGTATCAGTTCACTGTAAAGTGGGCTTTTGTTGTTACTTAGGAAGATATTTACTTATTTATTGAATTCAAAAGGTACGTAGGCTACCTTATTACAAAGCCCATATGAAGGATTCATAGTCAACACAATTACATATATTTCTGTAATATAGGGATAGAAATTATTTATATATAAATACAATAAAAATATATAGACTTTATCAAACAATTTCAATACGAACTTATGTGTTTAAGCTTAACCCATTGTGTACAAAGTGGCTTTACTGAAGTAATTTAGGTTCATAGAAAAGATGTCAATGGTGTTATTCTTGATTAGCAAGTTATAGTAACTGATGCACATTCTGCACAATGGAGATTTCGTTTTAATATCAGATCTAGCCTTCTTTATAAGACAAACTTCATTTTATAGTCTAGTTTTTGACGACAGGATTCGAAAATTAATCTGGCAGAGTAGATGTTCAGCATCTATTTCGTGATTTACAAAATTTCCACAAGAATACTATTTCATGTAACGTTCTTCTGTGGCATAGCTTTGTATACCGACATTCATATATTAGGTCGTCGTAGTGTTCAAAAGAAGGGTAAACTTTCTGAAATTTGTAATATAAAATCTAAGAAATCTCGATTGGACTCTTTAAATTCCTAAACTGTAATAAATTTCATAAAACACGTTTGTAGCTTGATCAAAGTCATTCTTTGTATTCGATACATCCCAATTCGTGTTAAGCAGCTTGTGATAGTTGGATGGAAAGTCGGCCTTACTAAAGTTGTAATGTAGCATATTACAAGTTTTATCGCGGGTTTATTTGAGATGATTAACATCTACTAGCAGCGAGGGATGGTGTGTGTCTTCAGGAACTAGTGGCTGTGTGTTTCATGTTACTGTTATTCCCTGCCCATTTATCAAAATCAAATCGAGTTTTTTCCATTGCAATTTTTAATGTCCTTCAAGCTTTGTAGTCTTTATAAATTAATAATGCTGTTTAAATCGAAATAAGTTGCTGCTGATGAACTAGTTGGATTGTAATTACTACCACTAATGTCTGTCAGATTAAAGTCCCCATTTATCGGGAGTTTAGCGTCACCAGGTTGACAGTGCGTTTCTATGAACCTCAATAATAAAATGTATGTGTCTTTGTTACACAAGGTGATATGTACACAACGCAAATATTAACAGTTCATAATCCGTTTAACCATAGTTTAATCAAAATGCAGTTTATATTCGGATGTAAACACGGCGAACCTATTAATGCACTCTTGACGTTTCATTTCACTGCAATCATTACACCACCAGCCATTGTTATACCAGACACTTTTTGCTTCGGTCCCCCTACATACAACATACTTTTCGTCGAAAAGTTCACTACTGGGATACTGCTAACCAACTTTCAGTTATCATTATTGCAATAAAGTTATTAGAAAGGACATTCGTGTAAAATTCTCTTGTTTTGGTTCTGAGACCCCTAACCTTTTGGTAACATAATTGAAACAACGAAGTGTCAAGATCTGCTGAAATACATTTGGAGTTGCCTGTACATACTTGGCCGTTATTTTTGGTGAGATTTCTTTTGTCACAGGGTTTGCTGACCTCTAGCCTGGTACGTGGAGAGATATCTTCTATTGTGCCTCGGTGGTAAGTTACTGTGACTCGTTGAGGGAGGGGGAGGATTGATTACAACATCACGAAATGGTCGCCAGGCACTTTTTTCAACAGATATAATTTTGTTTTCCAACTCTGTGTATTGCAACATCTGTCTGATCTGAGGTCCAGTGAACCCCACCAAATACCTTTGCGTCAAATAAACGTGGAAACATGGAGCGTATATGTTGCAAAGCACTTGATTGTTCATCCAAGGCTTTCACAAACTGTTTAGCTTTTCGCAATTTAATTTGGAGACGAGGCAGTATGATCTCTTTTACAATCAACAAGAGGTTCATATAGGACATTCTGTTGTTCTGGAACAAATTCGTTCCGCAAAGACTACTGTCATTGGATATAGTGTTGCCCAGTTGCGCGAGTGTCCAACACACAGAGGAAGCATATATAATTTGTTTGATTTGACTGGAGTTGGTGTTTTAAGTCCACTTTATGCGCAGTAAGACTAATCGAGACTGGACCTACGGTTTAAAGTGGGATCCGAACCAATGTGTCTCCACCGGGTATCGAACCCAGGGCACCTTCATTACAAGGCGACGACGCTACCACTGCGACATCGGGGAGGCCCCATAGATTCTTTGTGAGTACTCGTTGGAGTCCCAGTAAAAACCCTTGCATCTTGAAATCACAACAAATATCCCACTCATAGAGATTGTACTTGCTCTTTTCTAGCAGCTGTTTAACATTGCCGTAGTTCTTTTTTAATAGAACAGAGTGGAAAACAGGAAGAGAGAGAAATTTGTTGCCATTATACAGCAACACGGCCTTCATACTGCTAATTGAGCTATCTATGAGAAGACGCCACTCAGCGGAATTGTGCGATATTCCAATTTCATCAAACAGGCTACTGATGTCACTGCAGTAACAAAGATTCCCATCACTAGTGTAGTATGGTGCGAATGTCGCGTGCCGTTTCCAATATTTTGTGATCTTGCAGCTGCTATCCACTAAATTCAACTCTTGGAGACGACATGCAAGGATCTATGCTTTCGATTTTGGTCATTCCAGATCACGAATCATGTCGTCGAGTTCCAGAGTTGGAAAATGAGGTTTCTTGCAATAATCATCTTAGTCACTGTCAGTGTCACTGTCGGACACAAGTACATGCCGCATTAGTGATGCAGAGTCTTCTGTGTAAGAGCAGGTTGTTCCGGAAAATGGAAATCAGGGCCATGTGGGATAAGTACAATTGACGATGGGATATCTGGATATTGGATTCTATTTTTATGTTTTCGATACTTCAACGATGACAAATCTACCATGCAAAAGTAGCAATTGTCATGGTGGTTGTTTGGCTAACTTCGAATTCTGGGAACTGCAAGAGGCATGCTTTCCGTCATCCGCGCAGCTATCCTTCTAAAGGTGATTTACAGGAACCCGAGATGACCTGTGGAGCCCACGATTTGTCCTGGTCGCCCATCGGCACTCCAAAGTAAGCATTATACGCAGTGTAATACCGGGTGCCAGGTGTAATGCAATGCTTCAGGCGAGGAATCAGGCGAGCTCTTACAACTACCTGTGGAAGCCATGCCTATTGATTTAATCTGAAACGTATCGTTTCTGTTGCTGAGCAGACAATATGGGAAGTAGGAACCCATGTCCGGAAACGTACCATTTCCGTGCTATATCCAAGACAATGTGTCGGATGTTCTTGTGTTGGTATACAACCTGGTAGACAGTACATAACGTCAGAAGGTCACCTGATGGCACGTGACGTCTACCCTGACGCGGTATCGTGCTTGGAGCCCTATTCACGTGGCTGTGAGTCTCTGATTAACATGGTTGAGTAAACGATCATCAGGGAAATGATCCTTGTGTATGATGCAGCGAAAGGGAATTGAAGAGCTGCTCGTCGGCTATATTAAGAGCGTTATCCATAACGTGCGAACCCATCGCATACCTTTTTGACAGCATACGCAACGGCTCCGAGAACGAAGTACCTTCACTGCCGACAAGAAGGACTGTGGTGCTCCAATGAGACGCCGAACGCCCGAATTGGTAGAGGCTGTACTGCACCACATTGAACAGAACCCAACAAGTACGCAAACAATTGCGCGTGCATTGTGTGTTTCTCGAAGTATCGTGTTGGAGGTTCTGCATGAGCAACAACTACATCCTAACCACTGTGGTAAAATGGGACTGTAATCTATATATTTATCCCGTTTCACCACATTCTTTGCTCCACTCTGTATGTTGAAAGGAAATAAGCCCGTTGCCTTGCTATTATTTCAGTGCAAATAAATACTCTGCTCTCAGAGGTTGCTCAGGATTGACCCTTTTGCCACTTGGTGAGTTTTTGGAGGAGATTTCCTTGTACCGCGAGTCGGAAGAAACAGTTCCTGCTGCGACCTAGATTGAGTTACCTTGTGTTCAACAGCCTGCCTTCCTGGACGCCATACCCACCCAAAGCAATGGGGTGTGATTAGGTCAATTTTCCCCGAACACCTGGGACTCGTCACGAATATTTTGGAAGGTTTCAGTTAAGTGGAATCAAACGTGGGCTAGTAAAAATAGTAGTTATACCAAATATTTAATTTATTGGTTTTGTATTTTCTGGTTTAAACTTGTTCAAAGCGTTCTTCTTGACACCATTACCTTTCTTCTCCATTTCCAGGTTGTGACGTTTCTGTTCTTCCAATTCCGCCTTCTTCTTTTTCGAGTAGATTACGATTTTTGCTATGGCTGCGCTACCACCTGCCAAACTACCTACGGCACCCAAAGCCGCTAGAATTACTGGAATTCTGAATTTGAAACCTCCCGTGTGTTTGTGTGTTTTTTTTTCTCGAACGCTGAAATCTTTTCAATTGAAGAGTGCTGAGCAACATTTTCATTCCGTGCCCTTTGGACAAGCAAGAACGTTTCTTTTCGCTTTGTTTCTTGGTGAGTAATCCGTCAAGGGCACCCAGATTTTTTAGATTCAATTACGTTACTTGGTAAACTACACCCTTGGGCTTCATGATGATGCTATGTTATTTACATATATACTCTCTGAAAACTTTTTCTTTGTCTCATTCATATCACGTGATATTTTTTTTATTTTTGACAATCGGTCATTTATATATATATTCTGGGAAAACTTTTTTTTGTCTCACTAGTTTCACGTGATAATTTTTATTTTATTTTTGACAATCGGTTATTTATATATCGTGGGAGTCGAAGAAGAAAGGCCGTGCTTGTGACAACGCGATGAGGTGTGCGAAGCTGCTACCTGTTTCCATGTTGGACCTATTACAATCGTAGGTGTATTGTCTCATTCCTTGTCTTGCCTTGTGAAGCTCGCTCATTCTATCGTCCAATTGTTTTCCCTCCAGCCCGAAAAAAGGCGTCGAGTTTCTTGTACCGGGTATTTTCCGAAGGTGGTCCATGAGATCCATTTTGTACTGTTGACGAAATTCGTGCTTTACTTTTAACAATTCGATGTTCCTGTCAACTTTATCGAAAATGAATGTAAATGTGTTATACAACAGTATGGGAAGAAGTTGTGTCATTTTTTACGGGTGTTATTTATTGCCTTCAACCCAATTTTCGTTTTGTGTTCATGGTTATGGTTGTGTCTAAAGCTGCAACCCGTTCACCCAGAGAAGCGTCCCTGCTGCTGAATCTCCCGAATGCTGCATGTTCCAATTTTCTATCTGCTTCGTGACGTGCATCTAGATTTGTTTGAGTGTTGTAAGCGATGTCGTGATCTTAGCCTAATTGCGCATAAAGTGGACTTAAAAAAAATCACCAAACACCGATGTCGTGATCTTTGCATGTGGCGTCCAACGGATTCACTCCCGGATTCACTCGTTGTTAAAGTTACGATTACCTGCATTTTTTCGCCTCCTATGGGAAGTAAACGATCCACGCGTTTCCTAACGTTGTCAATCCACATCATTTCCGTCGGTAGCATGTTGTAGCGTTTGACGCCGCTTCCACTTTTTATAACGTTCCAAATAGGTTTGTTCAGATTTCTGTATTTTTCTCCTCTGCTGGATTTGCCAGATTTCTGAGTGGCGTCGTTGTTTTGATACATAACATCCGACAATATTAAAACGTCCGTCTGTCCGTGTAACATTGATAATCTTCGTCCGTGTAATCTTTCAGATATTTTTTTTGTGATGAGTTCCCAAAGTCCAACCGTACCTGGGTACCTGGACCAACTATATTTTTCACCTAAATTAATTTTTACGTAGTCTCCTTCAAATGTGACTTTCTATTTTCCATTTTTCCAAATGAATCCTTCGTTAGTTTACATGCTCCGGTACAATCCGAACACCCCGTCCTTGTCCAATTTCGCGGTCCTCATTTCATCTCTAGCCTACGGACCCAACACCATCCTATACGAAGATAACGAAGTGCTTCCTATGGCTTGACGTTTCGGCCGTTGCCTGAGTTCGAGAAGTGTGAATGCTAGAGAGAGGCGTTGGAGGAAAATCTTCATAATTTCGAGCGGCAAGATGTACGAGTCCCGTGATGAGATCCTTCTTCTGTTTCGTGACATTTTTAATCTCCTTACCGAGACCGCTTATGGCGTCGATGATAGATTGGCCATTGCGTTTGTTCTCTTCGTAGAATCCACGATTATCGGATTTTTAACCATTGAAACGTTTCGAAAGGTAATTGCGCAATTTCAGATTGTCTTCGATTATTGGTTTTGTCATTTTCTTTTCATATGGGGTTATTTTAAATGTCGTGTGACGTTTCAACATTCGCAATTTCGTTGATTTTGTTTCTTTACTTCCCGTCGCTGGAATTTCGAGTCATGTCGATTGTAGCGAATCCGAAATTGTGACTGTTCCAACAAGAAGAGCAGAATTTCGTAAATTCGTTGCAGTTTAAATCTCCTCCCACGTAGTAATCGTAGACATGATTGAGATTAGTGTGATCTTGGCGAAACCAACAAATAAGATTAGCTTGTCGCGTAGTAACTGGTTTGTAATTTTGGAAAAATTTTGAGCTAGGTAAAATCAATTCATTCTCCTGTGACGACCTTGAGTGAAAATGTTGCGAATTTAATTCTGATTTTCTAAATTACATCGTCGAAGACCACGACAGAATTTTCGTGACAGCAGTCGGATCGTTTTATTACCGATTCGAAGATAGATATGTCTAGTCTCTAGTACAAATTAATGAGTTGGTCATATTTCGGTTTTTTCCAAACTTTTGGAGAAGACGTACAGGTGTATGTTCTTCCAATCTATCCAATTCGGTGCGAGAAGAAAATAGTCCACCAGTAACGTGGTTCTTCCACAATCAGAAGTACCTACGATTGGACAACGAATTTTATCGGGTAACAACACGCCGTTCCTTTTTTTACTTTGACATTTAATATCTGGTAGACGCATCACCACGTTCCACGTCGTCACAATATCATTTCGTTTGCATTGATCCAACTCTTTTCCGAATGTCCAGCCATTTTACCAACAGTTTCTTATTTTTCTGCGCAATACTTTCTCGATGAGATACTTGTCGGAGTATTTAGTTTTAGAGAGTTCCTCTTCGTAAAACCTTCCTTTCACAATGTCATCGCAACTATACTTTATTATATACGTGTTACGGTTTCCAGGTAGCACTCGAAATACGGTAAAAAAAGTTCTGTGCTTCAATTTTTTGTGAATCCCTTCTCGAACGGACATTTGAATTTGCTGATCCTCAGCTGATCTCCTACTTCGTATTTAGCTTTCTTGGTCGTGGGACGGTACTTTCGACAATAAACCGTAGAAATTAAACGTCGCTCGTGAGATTTAATAACGCCGACGGGTTTCATTCGTATCGTGCTTTGAACTGTACACAGTGATTTTAATCGCTTACGAGTTTCTGCATGTCGATCCATTTGAAATTTCCCTGAAGCGTGAACCGTTTCCACTAGCGCGTTTTCAAGGTTCGGTTGGAACTTTCCACTATGCTGGCTTTTATGTGACTGAAGGTCAAATAATGATGAAGGTTTTGATCGTTAACAAATTTCTTGAAGATCGGGGTTGTAGAATTATTTCCCGTTGTCCCTTTGAAGGAATCGAGGTCGTCTGCCACTTCAATCGAAAATTATTTTCAATGCATCAACTACACATGTTCCCGTTTTGGTTGTTAGAGATAAAGCCCATTCGAATTTTGAAAATGTGTATATGACGGTGAGGAGGTACCTGTTTCCCTTGTTGATTTTATGTAAATTCTTCAATTTATCGTTGCTTATTTCTACGAGAATACATTTCCACAAATCGTCTATGCATTTGTCACCACCGAAAAACGTTTGTAATTGCGACGCGCTGGTTTGTGGAACTCGTTCACTATATCCTTCCTAGTAGACATTGGGTGCAAGATTTCGCTTCAATAGAATGACTAACGTGATTATATGTTTCGAGGTTGCTCTTCGCTGGTATTTTGAGTAAAGTTTATCTCTAGCAACCACATTAAAAACAGTAAGATATTCATAATTGTGTATTTCGTATACAAAATGAGTTTCGTGTCCAAAAATATAGTTAGGCATTATGGTTATTTATTTATTTATTTATTTAATAGAATATTCCAAATACAGCGTTAGCCATTTTACAGTGGAACGATTTTATAGAACATAAGGACAAAAATAATAATATAGATAAAATTACATGTGGTTAAGAGACTTACATACTTTCAGTTTACTTTCCTCTACAACTGTACAGATTTTCAAAAATGTATATTTGGCTTCCTAGATTATTATGTTTACTGGTAGTCTGTGGAACAGAGAGTGCTAGATGAGGCACAATCTCGGCTTCTGAGAAGCAAAAATTTGAAATGTTCTTGTTGAGCAGGCAGGCACACGAAAGTGAATTTCCTGAAGAAGGCGTGCACTTCTGATGTTGCCGTTCACTACTTTATGTAGAAATATATGGTCAGCCAGTCTTTGCTTCTCTTCAGGATTTTGGATATTTATCATTTGCAGGAGGATGAACTTTTGCAAGTGTTTGGTGGACGGAATTTGGTGTCGAACAATTTCCAGGAAGAAATTTACGACGGAATTAAATCTATCTAAATTTGAGGGGCATTCCATATACCCGATCGGAGAACAGTATTGAATTTTAGGTGACAAAAGAGATTTGTAAAAGGTGCTGAGCGCAGTCAAGTTGTTTATTTCCGTGAAAAGATAGATAAAACCTAGCATACACATTGAACCCCTTGTGACTGTAGAGATGTGCTCAGAAAAGGAACGTTTCTTGTCAAATATGACTCCCAGTTCCTCTTGTGCAGCAACTCTTTGAACACAACTATTTTTTTTTAAATATTTAGTATTAAATGTGATTTTCTTTAAGGAGAAGGTCATCATGGTACATTTTTGAGGGTAGAGTTTTAAGTTCCATAATTCACACCACTTTATTAGAGAATCTCAATTCTTTTACAGAAGTGTCATGTCACTGAAATTGGAGATTTTACTACATATTTTGCAATCGTCAGCGAACAAGAGAAGGTTTTTTGCATGAATCGGAAAGATATTCTATAAGATAATGAAGGTACAGGATGAAAAGAGGTCCTAGAACACTGCTTTGAGGTACACCAGAAGATACATCTTGATAAGAAGACATTCCAGAAAGAACAACTTTTTGTTGTTTGTTTTGGAGGTTGTGCTTGAGCAGAGAGAGAAAGTTTCCATGAATACTAAAACGGTGGGATAATATATCAAGCAGAAAATTGTTGTTTGTAGAGTCAAAAGCTTTCGGAAAATCCAGATATATTACATCCAGTTGATAGTTTTCAGATATAGCGTTGATAGCGTCAGATAATAAAATGCTTAAGTTGGTTAAGCAGGAGCTGCTTGGCAAGAAGCCGTGCTGTGCTGTATTTATATACGTAGAGGTAAATTTATAGATTCGGTCCTTTATTATTATCTTTTCACAGGCAATAGAAAGTGATGAAAGATGGTAAATAGGCCTTAAAGAAGAAATAGCACACTTGTCTCCAGATTTATATAATGGTACCACGTTAGCATTCTTCCATGAATCTAGAAATGTACCCTTATTGAAGCTTCTCTTTAATAAAATAAAGAAGGGAATAGCGAGAGAAGAAGCAGCGTTTTTTAGTAAAAAATGGAAATGATTTTATCAGGACCATTGGCGCGATTTTGAAGTATTGAAGATAGGATGTATTGTACTTCTTCTGGAGACGTGGAGAGAGACGTTAGAAACTGACAGCAAACTTGACGGAGGTTGGGAAGGGATCAAGCCGGTGTATTCGAGGTTGTATTTATTATCGGATACGACTTTAGATAATATTGAAGGTAAGATATTATTGATGCTAAGTGATGCAGTTTTCATGATGATTTGCTTTCTGAAACCGAACAAGTTCAGGGGCATGTTTTTTTACTTATTTTTGTAAGCATTTCTATTTTTGTTTCATTATGGACATTCGATACATTTCTTGTCATCTTCAAACGATAGTGACCCTAAGGCAATGTATGAATCTTGTCGTCGTGAGGATCCAGGGTCACTTTTCTCACCTTGTTGGTTGTGAGTACTTCATAATAAAATTCGAACATGTGAAGTTTCGACAAATCTAAAACCGTAGCTCCAACGTAAATCTTTTTTCAAAATTTCATTAGTTTTATTTAGAGATTACAAAGTGCTAAATTCTCGTTGTAATTTTTTCGTGATTTGAATCTAGGATTGGCCACCAACTTTCTACATTAATTTATAACTGAAATCAATTTTATGTCTATATGCTTTCTAACATTCTCCATTGTTTTTCCATACACCTCGTTATTCTTCAGCTTGAAGAAATCTTTGTGTAAATCTGAAGTGGCGGCCTTGCGATGTTTCGTGTTAACGTCGATATACGTACGCAACCACGGAGAATGTTTAATCTTTAGAACTCTTCGAATTTGGACTATACGAACTCCTTTTCCAATTAAAAATCTCAAATTCTTGTAATGGACGACGTATCTTTTTTAAGATTCAAGAGTCATTAGAAGATTCTTTTCTTTTGATTCGGGTGGACATTTTATTTCGGGTGTCAGAGGTAAATCCGAAAACAAGTCGTGCAGGTGGTCGGGGAATTCGAGATCCACCTCTGCGAACAAACCATATTCCCTATCGTCGATATCGACAGCATCTACTGAAGCAGGATCAGCCCACTGGAAACTACCATAAGGTAGTTTCTCCATCATGGAATGCCCATAGAGATTGTTTACATCAACGTAAATATATATATGTAACTGGAGGATCGGTTTGGATCGTCTTGATCCTCAGCCATATGAATGTTATTGGGTTTGGATTGTGTCTTGTAACATTGCACCATTCCACAAAGTATCCCTCTCTCTATGAAGATTAACATATCCACGTCGGAAAGAAGTTCCAGCTTCATCTTGGTGTGGAGTAACATGGCCTACCACGCCAGACCAGGGGGGGCAGTAAAAATGTGCAGGGTCTAATTGATAAAAATTCGCTGACGTTTTACTGAATACTTGAAAAACATCTGCGAGTAGAGTTATGTCTAATTTCTATTATGCGTCGTGATAATCCCCGAGAGTATTGCATTTCAATTCATTCCACATTATTTTCGCGTGCTCGTATTCTTCATCAGTAATTACTGAACCTTTGAGTCGACTGTAAAATTTTCTTTGAGGAGGGAGAGTGTTGTCATTAAATTTAGATTTATCGGTTACATATTCGTATGGGTAAATGCCTTTACGTCTAATATGTTCTATATATACGTTGAGAAAACTAGCTCTAGTTATTTGGAATTGTTCGTCTGAAAGTTTACCCGCGAGAGCGTCCAAGCTGACAGAGAGAAATATGTACGAATCTAGAAACCTCATCTCTATGGTTTGTTTTTTCCTGGAATCTTAGCTGTCTTACTTATAGAGATGTAACGTTCTTCATTTTGAGCAAGAATATCTATTTTTTTTGTGTATCATATCCAATATTCCTAAATATACAATGGAAGTCGTAATTGGATCCATTATGAAACAATATTGGGAGAAACATCGGTCTTTGGATTTTAAGGTTGCATGTGTTACAGATTCCACTGATGAAACGACCGTCTGTATGCGAATGGTGAAATACTTTCCGGTTCTCATCTGTGAAGTGTTGATCACACACTGGAAATACATCAGTGTTATTATAATTTTGAAGTTCATTATTATATAATGGAAGCACCGATTTCGATAGTTGCAAGATGCTGCCAATTTGTTTAACCACTTCGATCATCTTTTGTAGGAAATGTTCGATTGCGTCTGGTCCGCGGTAATCATAAGGCTGATTTATTCTATCCTCCCGTACGACAACGTAACCGAAACTATTTGCTTCATGTAATTGGTAAGGTGTGGTGGAGGAAATGTCGGGATCCGGTTAGCAAAAGGAGAGTGGTTTGAGGAAAGCTTCGAAATCTGCGATGATAATAGCCAGATGTTCAAGCAAGGCCATGTGCATCCTTAAATCTTCGATCTCTTTTGCTTTTGGCATCAACATTAGCACAGGTTTATTCTTAACACAATAGATTTAGTGTCCGCCAAATTTTGAGCAACAATTTGACGTCAGGCGTATTTTCGATGGTTAAGTTTAACACGATCGTCGAAAGTGGTTAAGTATCTTGGACAAACTTCGATGTTGTATGCATGCTTGGTTGTTTGATTTTTGACAATCGACAAGCAACACGAGACCCTTCAATATAAAGTAAACATTCACCGTTCATGCGGAAACAACATAACGAAGATGCACAATGCATGATATTGATGAAATGGCCCATTCCGTGCGACACGTAACAGACAAGCGACACGTGCGGCTTGTCGTGTAGCTTCGGTTCGAAAGGGTGAATTGATTACTGAGGGTCAACTTCCAAACGACACGTATCGCTTGACGCCTTATTGCCTATTGCGTGTCGCTTGGAAGCGAACTACGCTTCCTATCGTTGCAACATGATAGGCCGCACAATTCTGCTTTGATTTGTGAAATCGTCAAATAAAACAAGAAAGTATGCAAAGTAATATTTAAAAGTCAGCAATTAAGGCAAATGTGTATTTTCCCCTCAATTCCACAGTTGGGGTAAAACCCCTTAAATACGCCAATGACTGCACAGCAGTCAATACCTTCCTCAACTTCGATGCGAGAAATACTCTCCCGCCCTCCTAATTCGCTGCACAGAGACGTGCAAGCTACGCGCTCTCATTTGACGCCCTCAAGCGCATTTCACAACATTTTGCCCAATTCGGTTTGGCACGTAGCTGCTTACACAGAGGAAGAAACCATGTGATCTACAAGATTGGTTGAACGAGTTGTGCAATGCTGATTCGTACCCACAAAGAATGCAAATATATCAAAATTACAACACGTAAATTCCAACAAGAATAGTAAGTATTTTTTCGTGAGGAAAACTGCATTAATGAAAATTTTCAAAAAACACGGTGGTATTTGTAATCATATTCATGTTCTCGACATCTTATGATGAACGTGAATATGCTAATTTATCAAATTATAGTGGTTCCAACAACATATGTACACTCGCTCGGTCCTTACAAGACCAAGTCTACACATATGTATGTGTGTGTGTGTGTGCGTTGGTTTACCCGTGTAAACGAGGACTTCCATGTGTTAACACATCAGCAGTCCGAGGACATTTTTTGCCGACCGTAGATGCGAGGACGTCCTCGGATCGTCTCGACAATATATTCAAGCATCCCAATGCTTTCTCAGTCTGTGGTCCTTTTCCCAGGCGTGGCTCGGAACGTAGGTCTGGTGCCTGTAGCGATATACACACTCACACAAATGTCCCTATATTAACGGTCTGTAGGCATAAGTAACACATCTCGGATTTCACACTCGGCTCTCCTCAAGGTCACGAAAGCCCGCCAAGGGTCCGGGGCGAGAGGGGGTGAAGTCCTCGGACTGAATGTCGCGTGCTCGTCACAGTACTTCTCTACCGCCCCCACCTCCTCTCCACGCAGGGGACAAAGACCTCCCAGGGTGCACCGTGGACATGTGTTTACTATAATTCCCCCTCGCTTCTGGGAAGAAAGCTTGCACCGAGTCCATGCCCTTTCAGGTTTGCCTTTTGGTCATGTCGACGAAACCACTAAGAATGACAATTTTCCAGTTTTACTTCTCTTTGTAATCTGTACCATGATTTTTAAAATCATTTTCCCTTTTATACCCTTCTTTGTTTTTCTTTGCTTTTCACTCAGACGCATATGAATTATTCAATTGGATGACACACCAAAGAGGACAAAAACATTCATAACTTACCAGTGGTTTCAACGCTTGATTCGTAGCTCATTAGGGGCGTAACTGCAGGATGGATGGAATGACAAGAGTCTGGGGTCGTGATATGAAGTGAGCCAACCCGCTTTTCTCTCGCTATTTATGTTTCTTTCTTCCCTCCCTTCCTTCCAATAAACCATTTTTAACCATTCAATTAAATACATAGCGCATGAGTTCTAATATCTTACAGAGGAAAATCACTTTCCTACATCCAGTTTTCCGGAAAATTGAAATTAATTAATATAATCTATTTTTGGATATATTATATTTTCAGTAATGTATTTTTCATATGCGTGGCATAGAAATCAATTCAGAACATCTCTTTTGCACGTAAGTGTTGAAAATTCAACGATCTTTCAATTTGCGAACAATTTGTACAAATCAATTGGGGACCTATCTTGAAACATTGGCAGGGGTCTCTAAGTTTGTAGTTAAGCCTCTGTAACTCGTACACTGTACACTTCCATTTCTTCGTGTTCTATATCGTTTTCGTGTTTAGGATTTAATTGTTCTTACTATTCTGCCGACAAATCAGGAAGCCAAAAGCATATATTTTTAGTAATTCTAAAAATTACGCCCTACTGTGACAGTAGATGCTAAACAAGTTGCAGCAGCATTTACAAGGTAAACGCGATACTCCACAGGCCTTTATCAATCGGAAATATCAATATTTAACTCTCATTTCAGATAGACAGACGAGCAGGTCGATATATTATATCCTATTGTAGAAAGTGATACTATTTTTAGTTCATAGAATGTTATCTCTGTATCTGTAATTGATTCCGTTATTTACCTGAAAGAAGGATCGGGCGTGCCAACGAGGACATCTTATCTAATGAAGATTATCAAGGGTCAATCGAGAATATACGAATATATAATGCATCATGTTCGTGTTCAGGAGGTGTTTCAGTATTCTAAATTTCAAAATCAGAAAACTAATAGTTTCCGCGATATTCAAACGTTAAAAATAACAGTTGTTGATTTTCCCGGGGGGGGGGGGCGTCATCGGCCTTGGTGAGCGAGAAAGGTGAGAGAGAAATGTTATAGGAGAGCTAAGCTACATTGTGTTCTACAAATACGCAACTATACCATACTAACTGAAATATTCATATTTGTTCGATACCATGTGTAAAGATCAGCGCTCGTACTGGAAAATTGTTAGGTGAGAGAAGTTGTTCTAGCCTTGGGGGTATTCTTTGCATAAAATATTCTATTGAGGAGGGGAATACAACTCACCGAATACACTTAGAGCATTGGTAAAGATATAATAGCAAACACATTTATATTTATATACGTATATGGATATACACTAACACAGGGTGTCGTTGAGAAACACCGACATCCTTCCACAGCATGTAAACGACATCAATGTGAACGAAATTTTTCGATAACATTTTGTTCGTTGTGGTCTTATTTTGACAGTACGAGCCCTCAAAATATACCACTTTTATCCTGTATGCTTACAGCCATGAATCACATGCCGATGCCACTAACATTTTTTCTATTGTAAAACGACAAAATGTTTAATACGCTACTGACAGACAAGGAAGGATAGCCTCCAGGATATGAATATCTCTTAATAAAACTTATAAAATATGTAACGTAAAGGTATCAAACACGTTAAGCAACGTACGTGAATTGAACGAAATTTAAAATCAGGAATGTCGTTCTGTCAGATTCTCTGCTACCAACAGTCAACAAGGGGGTCCAATAAGGAAAAAAAACAGGGAAAGCTGGAACAAATTTTATTATCTTCATAAAATGGTTCTTAACAATATATTAATTTTGCACGCCTGTACCACCCCAGATTTGGCCGCCATCTTGGAAATTGGCCCTCAAAATAAGTTTTTTTTCCAAATATCTAACTTGGAAAGCATTTAGAGCAAAGAGGTTATAACAAAAATTAATCTACATACAAATCTCTAGAAAAAGGTTCTGTGCATTTTTCTTCTAGGATGCGCTGTTTGGGTGCTAGATGAGCTAGAAATTTTAAGTATTTTTTTATGCCCCGATTTGGAAGTGCGGAGCTCGTGGAAACATGTTTTACATGAAGTTTTGTGGTAATTCTCTTCTATAATACTAGATTTTTTACATTTCTTCTTTCTCATAGAATGTCATTTATGGGTTCAATTGCTTTTATCACTGCATGCAGTACTTACAGGATATAGTTTAGCGTCCCTGAGTGCAGGAGATAATATATTTTGTCAAAAATAGAAGATAACTTCAAAGGAACATATTGACTTGGTCCGAAAAGGTTATTTCACAATAAAAGGCGACAACATTACCACTACGCCATCGGGGATCCCTGCTTTTGATTGTATAAAGCCAATAGTTACAAGATTAATAGGGAATAAGAAAACCAATCCTTCCAATGCTCATGATGTTGGAATGTCTTCAATGTTGAGCATTTGGCAAATGTCAAGTTTGAACAAAATGAGAGAGATTCACAGAAGCGATCACTTCTGAAGTAAAAATCAGAGATGCGTTGTATCCAGTTTTAATTTAAATAATATTTTACTAAAAAATCAAGATCAATTCAGAGAAAACTTTAAGTACAAACTTGCCCCGTACCCCTTATAGCTGATGAGGTAAGGATGTGGAAAACGAAGAAGTCTTATCTTTATGATCTCTGTGTAGCACTCTCTGAAAGTATCACAACAGACAAGAAACTGCACAGTCTGAGCTTCTTCGCATTATATTCTGTAAAAGCCTTAAAAGGGGCCTTGTAGCTGTAGGAAAATTGGGCTAAAGTGTTCAATGATCTGTGAACATTGCAATATATTCATGTGTTCAAAATCCGACACTGTTCTATCCTCTGTCCTCGGAATCTCTGGAGCAAGGTCGTGTATTACAGTAGAGTAGGGAAGAAAGCGAGTGGGCGGAGCGAAGCAGTACACGCTCCTGTAAACGGCTAGTCCTTTCAGTTATTTTCCCACGCCACGCAACCCCGTTTCCTCTCACGTGTTCATTCGTCGAGCCCTCTCGAGTTACTACTTCCGCAGAGACTTGTTTTCATTCGCTGGCTCCATAGATTCCCGGGACAGAGTATAGAAGAGACGGAAGCTAATCTTAAGAGATAAATGCAACTTTTCGAAGCCAGCTGCACGTGTCGCTCCAACTGCGCCGTGTTCTCAATACCGTGCATCGTAGCATGTCTGTTGTTCGGGCTTGCTCGGGGAATGTTTTATTATAGACTAACGGGGGACATGTCATCATCACTTCGGTTTGAAATCCCTGGGTAGATTATGGTCTGTAACTTTTGCTTCGATCTGAAAGCTCACGACAACTGTGATGATATTTTTCATATTTATTACAAGAATTCTTGCTGGTAAAAGACAAGGGATGGTTTGGTTTCTAACAGTAGCAAGAAATACAGACATTATATTCATTTGTTTTGTATTAAATACTATAAAATTATTGTTTACGAGTGATTAATATACATATATTACCACTTGAAAATACATTTTCAAGAAAGTCCTTAGAACATTTAGAATAGGTATTTTAGTACCTATGCAAGTTACAGTGCAAAAACGTTTCCTTGTCTTTCTCTCTTGCAAAGTGGAGTGAGGAAAAAAAAAGTAAAATTTCTCGCTCATTTAGCACCCAAAAGGCGCATCCTAGAAGAAAAATGCACAGAACCTTTTTGTAGAGAATTTTATGTAGATTAATTTTTCTCATAACCTCTTTTGCTATGCAATGCTTTCCAAGTGAGATATTTGCAAAAAAAAAAACTATTTTGGGCGCCATTTTTCCAAGATGGCGGCCAAATTTGGGTTGTAGAGACGTGAGAAATTAATATGTTGTTAAGAACCCTTTCAGGAAAGCAATAAAATTTGTTCCAGTTTTCCCTGATTTCTTTCCTTATTGGACCCCAAAATCATCCCTTGTTGACTGGCCTATGATCCCGCTTCATGTCTTTAGTATGTTGGCATAGATGAATGAATCTGCAGTGCATGGTTACATATACACAAGATAAGAATATTATGTTTTTCGAGGGCTGGTGGACCTGAAATAGGTCCTAAAGTAGCAATAGTTATTACGGAAAATTGTTGTCTTGATATCCTCTACACGCAGCCAAATTTCGTTGATGGTTGAAGGGAAATTGAAAGGGGGTAATAATTACGCAATATTAATAACTAGTGTGCAGATTTTTGCCCATTTGCCTTTTCTATTCTTCTATAGCATAACGTAGGCTTCAATGTTTTAAGTTCGTTTCATGGCATTTCTAGTTCAAGAACGCATTTTCATCCTGCCTATAATTGCCTATTTTTTGGGCTAGTGCCTATTTTGCTTAACCGTGCCTGAAATGCCTATTCTGCAATTTCTGCTTACTTCGGCTCCCCCCCCCCCCTTTGACTTACCCTGCATTGAAGAAGGCAAGCCTTTGTTTAAATTGAACTGACTGAAATCTGATATTCGACAGATTTGAGGGAATGTCAGATCTTTGAAAATTCCAAATGTCGCTTAATCAGGGTAAGCAAACTGGAAATAGGTTGTTGACTCGTATTCCGACAAAACCCTGTTTTATTTCAACTGGAAGCTTGTAGGAGTCACAGTACTCATTTGTTTTGTTGTGCTTGTAAAAGGATATAAGGTGGCTACGCTTCAAATTTGTGAAGATATCCTTGGTTTCAAAATACCAAAGGACTAGGCGACCCAAGGTTCCGCGTGCGATTCCTGTACTCGGTATTTCAGCAATTTCATTTAATGATCCTCCATCCTCATCGTCGCGATTCAGTAAAATGGCGGAAAGCAACGTAAGATAAGAAGCATATGAAATAACGGTTCACAAAGAGTGACAATTTTTAATGGCAGAATTTTTAGCCAATTTTAGTGCAATTTTTAATTTTTAATTTTAGGATGCCTTTTAAGTGCCTATTTCAGTGCTTTTTAAGTGTATTTTGATCCTTTTGGGCGCCTATTTTTCTGCCTATTTGAGCTATTTCTAGTGCCTACATATCCGCACCCTATTAATAACTATGTGAGTTTTAGTGTATAATTTTACGAAGAATTGAAGGTGTATACATATTCATTTTTCAAAATATAAGGGCCTCGTGCTTCCTAACAACGGCTCTGGCATCGGGCACTGATGTAAGTCAGCCATGTCAAGCTCGCGGCCCGCAGCATCTCTTGATGAGGCTCGCCTTGGCGCTACCTACATTTCATGCATAGAGGACTATATATACCGGTACAATTGAAGTTACCCCGTTTTTTTCCCCTCATAAAGCAAGCGTCGACTCATCGAAACTTCACCAGATTAACCTATTTCCCTACATTCTTGCATTCCATTAAAAGGGGGAGGAGGCTGCCTATTAAGCAAGTTTATTGACAGGTTGGTTCTGAAGTATAGAAATATCTTGCTGGCTGGTGGAGACGAGCAGGGATACTTTCTGTCGCCAAGGAGACAATTGCGAAGGTTTTGCCTTGAAGAAATTTCAGTTTCTGGAAAAGTTTCACACAACCTTGCCGCTGCGTAATACTTGTGGGTAGTAAGAAAATTACTATAGAAGAGGAATCTAGAATTTTTCAAACGAAATAGCAGATTGCATATTTTTGTTGTGAAAAGTGTTGATATTTTGTTTCCTCATAACGTGTATTCACTCAAAAATATTTCTTTGTTACGAAATAAAGTTGTCGACCGCCTTGGTGGAGTGGTTATGTTATCACAGTGTCGCGGTGCGACTCGACTCGAGGGTTCCCAAGTTCGAATCCCGGCCTGGATATGTGTGTGTTCTTTGTGAGTGCCCTTTCTTCCATTTCATCATATTGTCACGCATCATCGCCGTCGCCGTTAGACAAAAGTGACACAAAAGCGATGCTAGATAACAAAAATTGAAATAAAATCAAAGGCTAAAGTATCAGAATTACAGATGAGGAGAGGATTGGTCACTTAACAAGCTATGTCAAAACGAAAAATTGAAATCATAATTTTAAGTTGTTTTTTTTCTTCAAATAGATGAAAGTATGAACGTCTGTGGGCATGCTCAGTTAGCTGTATTTACTCGTGGATGCGAGTCTCATCTCAGTGTGACAGAATAACTGCTTGTCATGATTTCCCTCCGTGACACAACAGAAATATTTTCATTGACGTAGATATCATTTAGCAAAGATACAGTATTCCTTTATCTAAGTTAGTAACATATATATTTTACAATTTACACATACAAGTTATAAGTAACTTAAAACTTGATTAATTTGATTGTTTATTGATTTCTTTATTTTACTTCGCTTTTTGCTTTTGGTTAAACACGAAGATGGGGATGAGCGATGATATGATGAAAGGGACTCTCACAAAAACATTGATGCCCAGGCCGAGATTCGAACACAGGACTCCCAGCGTCGTAGCGCGCTGTGCTAACCACTCTGTCACCGATATCGGCATTGATGAATTTGAAAACAGGGTTCAAGGCTTCAAAGGGGAATTTTCTTATTCGCTAATTCCTTTTCCTTTGATGGTGCGTGTGCAAGTTCCGACCTTGAAATGGAACTTTTTTAAATACAACGCAACTCCGCATTGAGAGAGAAATATCATTACAAGGTTAGCGTTTCTAATTTTTCTTATATCTCCCAGAGCAGCATCCTCGAATAAGTCATTTTGATGCTGGAATTTTAGTGATGTTGGAAGCATTTTCCTTTGTGAACACCTGTTCTCCATTATGAAGATAAATGAAAAAGCCCAACGATCAACAATGACTAATACACATTTGTTGCATGCATTAAGAATTTTCCACTCACAAAAAAAAAAAAAAAATAGTACGGACATTGGGACATTGAGAATCTGGTTTCTAAAACAAAGTGTCCAATCTGTGGGACATGAAACTAGAATTGTCCATCTCTTTTTTTTATTTTTTATTTTTTTGATGTTTTCAGCAATTGTAACCAATGTACGCTTGAAACAAACATAAAAAATACTTTCACTAACTGCCAAAATATACTTCAGTTTGATTTTATTTCAATAAAATATATAACCCCACACCTCCTATACGCCTTCATAGCGTGGGGGAGCACTTTACTTTTTTTCCTTTTTATATAAGAACTAAAATTGAAATATTTTCCTTTACAATTACATACGTGCGTAATTATGGAGTCATTCAGTTCTAATCAGGGTTATTTGTGAAGAGGTTAAGGGGGAATTTTTTCTTCTGGTTGTTGCGTCCTCCTCCGGTTGCTAATTTTTAGCACCTGAGGGTGGGGGCTCTCTATATATTTTATATAATATATCGATGCTGGAACAGTAATCACTAGAATCCTCCCGCCTGGGCCAACCTCCAAGATATGCGGCCCTACTTACAAACTGAATTTGACATGGTTGATGTGAGTGAAAGTTTCTTTCCTCTTTTGTTCGTGGATTCGCCTCTGGCCTCACCCTCGCCATCCCTGTCGAAGCAAACAATGTGTTACCCTCGACAAGGGTGAAATCCGATGAGCAACACACCTTGGCCTGGCTTTACGATGGTTGCTTCGCACAACAATTGCGCTCAAGGTTACCAGAAGAGTATTCCGAACGAGCCTAGTATTCCAAGGTCTGTGGACCACCCATCCATGTTGATTCAAGAAGTATGTCACCCATGCCAACGGCCATACCACGCATAATGAACGATCGGAAGAAGGCAAAAACATGACTGAATATAATTCCAGCGGATATGGTTTTGTTTTATTTTATTTTTACCTACAAAGGATGTTGCGAGGGAAGTTTTCTATTTTCTTCTTCTTGCACAAGTATAGATTTTGAATCGTTTCTCTAATCAACATAAGCAGGAAAACTAAATAGGCAACGGTAAACTGATTTACTAACAAATTAGTAGTCCGTTGGGATATGAAAGACTTGTAGCTTCCATCGTCTGTCCATAAGGGACAATAATATATCTTACATGATCTACTTGTAATGGCACGAAAATTCATTGAATTCAGTACTTGTATTTTTCCGAATATAAAAATGTCTGCCATTACTTTTCCTTGAAAGATCTCTCCTTGAAGCTCTGTTCTCCACACACCCTATACGCCTTTATGGCGCGGTGCAAAGCACAGGGGAGCACTTTACTTTTTTTATTTTTTTATTTTTTACTTTTCCTCAAGGTGTCCGATGAGAAGAAAATCCCTTCTTATGGACCCTCGTCTAAGAACCAATGACAGATCTTAAATTAAGACTTGATTTTAGATTTTACACTCTCATTCTGTCTTCTTGAAACTGGATTACGCTAAGAGAAAGTAATTTCCTATTACCTATAGCCTCTACACATTGATTGTCCGCTATTCATCTCCAATGATACGACAATGTCAATTCTATTTTCCAAAGTTGTAGTAACTATTGCAAACACTGTGATGCTAGTTGCATGAGCTTACGAAGTCCTCCCCCCCACTCGCTCCCCAATTCTTAAATCAATAACAGGATCGATGCCAGAAGGCATAATGTCATGTAATCAAATATTCGGAAGCATATTAAGATAATATGATGTAAGGTGTCTAAGACAATGTAACCATTTATTGTATTAAGGGTAATTCAAATAATACAGGGAAAGAAGATACCTGTTTGAGTATCTGAGACTCCAAGGGTGATCGATATGAATGTTATGGTTGGATTGTAACAAGCCACCAAGGTAATTAAAGTGACTAAGAGAAAGGTTCAATTAAATTTTGGTAGTTAAACATTAAAATTGTAAAGAGGACTAACAGTTTTCAAACCACATGAACCAGTGGCTAAGTCAGGAATAAATTACCAGAGCGGCCAAGAGAGGACCAGAACGGCAAGTGAAGGGGAGGGGGCACAAAAAATATAGTAAAAAGTCTATTTTTTGGCTTCTCTACCTTCATGCAGGACTGTGGGATATGTGTAAAAAAATCCCCGGTGCATTGCAACGTGCCTCAGACGCACATGAGACAGAGGATAGGGCTCCACATATTCTCGGCCATTGCCACAGTGGACATTTTTGCTGCATAGAATTTATTATTTATTTGAATTTAATCTTTCCATATTTTCACAATTATATTTAATATTCTTCCACTGTTTTTAGTGCAACAACAACATGACATCCACTTCAAACTAGCTACTTTTACTTCATTTGGGAGGAGCTGCATATCCATTAGGTGGACCGAAAGTTTACTGATGCGAACGATAGACGGGAGGGGAGGGAAGGGTGTCTGAATATATTTTTTTCATGGGAGTGAAACGTTGCAATCAGACATATTAGCCGATCTATTTTGATTTCCAGGGAGTTCAAGGCAAATAATACATAAAAACATACTCCAGTTAAGGATCACCATCATTATTATTGTACGTGCACGAACAAATAAATAAATAAATAACGGTATTCTTTGTTTCAGCAATAATAGGGCAAGTAATGCATATTAAGTTGATATGAGTCAGAAACATTTGTATTGTGAGAGCAGCGAGCAAAGAGACAACAATATTAATGTATTGCTGTACTAATACTTTCAAAGTAATAGGAGGTTCCCTTACAAAGGTTTGTATTGCGAGAGGAGTAAGCACAAGCAAATTTGCTGAATTTAGAGTACATTACTGATCTGCTATCATATCTACATCAAATACCGAGCTTCCAATCTATGGTAGCAATTACATCCACGGTTTTCTTAAAGTTACTTTGATCTACGCTGCGAGTTTTGAGTCAGGAAAAGTGGGGGGGGGGAGAGGAGGTAGACGTGTGTCTGGCGGTTTGTGGCCAACCCTGGCCACCCCTTGGCGTTGCCACTAATATGAACACTACGCCACCCCTCCCAAATACACTTATCGCTCACCGAGAATACACATACTTAACATGCTATCATTACGCATCGTTCATGCACCAGCAAAGTAGCAAATGCAGTTAAGAAGTGCAATTTTACATCACAAATTGCACAAGGAACGTTTCTCCAAAAGTAAATAAAATACCAGAGCATTTCATCCAAAATTATCCATCACTGGTTCGGAAGAAACAAGATAAAAGAAAGGGACTTCGGTCCCGAGGTAACACCATTTCCGATGAGCGTCGTACCAGGCTGCACAGCATATTTCTCAGCAACACATTAGGCACATTACTCTTCACTCTGAAACTTTTCTTCCACACTTTAGTACTAGACCTTTCTCGACCTTAGTTGACTGATTGACTGGGTTGGTCTTTTAAGTTCACTTTATACACAGTACGGTTAATCGGGACTGGACCTACAGTTTAAAGTAGGATCCGAACCACTATGTGCCTCCAGTGGGTATCGAACCCGGGACGTCTTGATTATAAGGCTACTTGGATTGGATTGATTTGGTGTTTTAAGTCCACTTTTTGCACAGTAAGGCTAATCTGGACTGGACCTACAGTTTAAAGTGGGATCCAAACCACTACGTGCCTCCACCGGATATCTAACCCGGGACCCCTTGATTACAAGGCGAGGACGCTACCACTGCGCCATTGTGAGGCCCTCTCGTCCTTAGTGATAGACAACAATTCTTGACTACAAGAATAATTTCTTCTGGACTTTCTTGACCTACTTGTTGATTTCTTGACTTTTTCTTGACATTGTTGACTGGTAGACACCCTGTAAATACTCGGAAAAAGCCGGAGTGGCAAAAAAAAAAAAAAAAAAAAAAAAGTAAAGGTAAAGTGTTCCCCTGTGCATAGCACTATGCCATGAAGGCGTATAGGGGGTGTGGGGGTAACGCCTCACACTTTCTATGCAAGCCCCATAAAATGACCTGCAGTTGCCATTCTTTATAACATTGGGTTCTAAGTTAAGAAAATATCTGAAATTCTCCTTTCCATGTATTATGATATTAATGCATCATACTCGCTATGTTCAATCTGTTATTTACTGATTTCAATACGCAAATACATAATAACAAATATAATAGTAATAACACGACAAATTATCCCTACAAGTTTGCGCCACTGAAAGCATCCAGTTATTAATTTCCAGCCCCTCCCGAAAAAAAATCCTGCGTACGCCAGTGCTTACAGTACATTTAAACCATTCGTTGTTACAAAATGGGGGTTTACCTCTCTACTCTTCTAAACTACGCATTTTCGTCTCAAAGTTTGTTACTAATTTATATTCCAAGCAACATGCTAAACTTCGAATAAGACAAAAGTACTGTAGTTCCATTGCTTCACAAACGTCTGAAGTCCGTGTGTTATTTTTTAAAAAATAATTTGCATTGTTTCTAAATGATCAAAACAATATACAACATACATTAACCCTAACCCTACAGCTCTACAACACCATGGCGGGCCTTGGCTTACCTACCGACTGCTGGTCTCCCTCCCACACTGTTCCGCCGTCACCTGTTATAGCGTGGAGGTCTCAGACCAGTGTTGGGGTGACGGGTGATCAGCCCGACGAACCCCCAGCCGTTATTGTAGGTCTTCTTGACCAGGTTACGCTCACTCACTCACTCGGAGCTTCCCAATTTCCTCACGATGGTGGGTTGTCACCGGCCCTATACGTAGGCCGAATAAATTCCGACCAGAGCCGGATTCGAACCTACGCCGTCCCGCAGCGAACGATCTCAAGACGAGTGAACGCCTTAACCCGCTCGACTACGGAGGAGGACATACAACATACATTGAAAATTATAATATAAAATTTGAACAGGTTGATTATTTTTCCGCCTCCGTTACGATGTCATGAGTGTAGCAGGCTTCGACGCCAGAGGTTCTCTGTCATGTTGGAATCCTGGGGGAGGTATTGGATTTGTGTCTATTTAATGATGTTTTTCATCGCTTCATCATTCATCCTCAGCTTGCGATTATCCCAGTCCTTTTTCGCTTGAAGCGGGCGACAAAGGCAGTGGAAGGACAGACGAGATGTCTTTCGGGGGGGATGGTTGCCAAAGGGACAAGTTTAGTGATGACAGTTTTATGAGGGTCGCGTCAGCCCCAGGTTTCCATTGCCGAAATACTATATACAACACCTTTGCTGTTTCCTGCGTGCGCTTGCTGTCATGGTCATCAATCATCAACCTGATTTCCTGCATTTGCAATATATCATAATATTATATAAAGAAAAAACAATTTGAAAGCTCATTCAGTACACAATTGAATCGTTTATTTAAGAAACCGCCTATCGACCACTTTTGGCCAAAACGACATTTTTACAGTTTCATTTAGCCCTTACCAAGATGCATCATTTGATGTAGAAACCGCTCATATAACCGCATCCGTAACGAAGGCAAGTGGCCTTGAAATATCCGTTTACTGCAGAAACCCCTCAGGCGCCGCAACATAGAGGGTTTCTAGAGTAAAGATGTAACTCAGTTGGTACCAACTGATTCAATCGGACGTTCCGTACAGTTGGCAATACTACGTACATTGTATCCAAGAACAAGTGTTCTCCTGTGGAGTGGTGTGTTTAACATTCGTGAATTCAGTGGCGTGCCCAAGGGGAAGGGGGGGGGGTTGGTGGAGGTCATGCCCAGCATTCAAGAATAAAAGAACATCAAAAGCAGGAAAAGATGGCAAAATGAAGGCTGGCAACTAAACAAATGTATATAGAAAATCCTGAGCACGCCACTGCGTGAATTGTTGCCTGACAAAGTTTATCTTCAGCTAAATTCACCAAAAGCCAACAGGAAAGGTCCCATAATCAGGAAGAAACTGGACGATATTCGTAAGTTGCTGGATTACACACGAGAATATGATAACTTCTACTACAACATTCTGCTGTGGCCAACAACACATGCTGAATGCTTCAACTTGGTCTAGGACAGTGGCGTAGCAGCCGCCCCCGCAAAAACCCCGCAATGCTGGGGGGGGGGGCGAGTTATAGGGGTCCCACTATATAATCCCGGAAATTCAGCAGTTACTGTCGCTTATTTAAAAAATGGATTTACGAAACAGAAAGTTGGTTCCCAGTAACATATCATATGACGACATCTGCGATAATAAGCAGAGGGGCTCGGGCAACTTGACATTATGGGTCTCTTCCGAAAATCAGAATTAAGTTACTTGCTCATAGATGGCAATCGGTAGGAAGATTCTCTCATCTCATACCTTTATATCTACGTGGTTTTCGTAATAGTAGTGTAGTGTAGTGTAGTGTAGTACAGTTGTGAATCGAATAGAAAGATTCAGTTGCTCAACCGGTTGATGTCTTATTGTTACACAATACCTAAACAAGCAAACTTGATAATTTATGACATTTTTATTACCAGTAATATTACGTGATATTTAAAATGTAACTTCCCACCAAATATTTTCAAGCCCCCCAAGCCTCAGTATGAGATTGAAATAAGATAAATTTCCCACATTATCCACACCTATTACATTTTACTTCAAAGGGGCCCAAAAACTCGGGATGTTGAGCCCAGGGGCAATTTTCCCTTTGCCCTTAGGTCCAATAGCCCCAATTCCGCCACGCAGGGTATACAACGTATGCAGTACTCGAAGTGCTCCAATCGCTCCAATAGGTATTTCATTGAGTGACAAATTTTCAGTGAATAAGTCCAGTCGCTGCTTAATTTTCTATCTCTCAAGACTTGAGTCCGCCTCTATTTCTTAGCAGCAGATTGCAATTGACCCGAAGATATTAGGTCACCATTGACAATGTAGAGGTCCAGTTCAATCCCCGTAACTGAAATGATAAGTTTGCTTGAGTATATAACTGACTATTAGTATTAGAAGCGTAATGTGAAGGCTCTTACGTTGAATCTTGGCCCGACATAGCCAGAGGATGGCTTTTTAGGCTGAAGGTGCATCCACCTCTAAGTCCAAAAAAGGAGTGTTTACTATCCTTTAAACAATTTACCGAAAAGTATTTTTTTAAATATATGTGCATTATATGTAACCTACATTAAAGAAAAAAAGCTTCGAACAAAAAATACAAAGGATCACGAACAAAATAGTTGGCTATGTGAAGCCTCCACCCTCCTTAAAAAAAGAATCTTGGCCTTGCCACCGCGTTGAAGTAAGAGAAAATATTTCTAATTTCTTCATCCAGTTATTTATGAGAGATTCAGACAACCCTGATTTAGTTTCGACAAATTACTAAACTGATATATAGCCTAAGTTGATGTCGAAAAATTGGAAGGAAGGGTTAATTCATTTTACAACTTTGGGCGGGGGGTGGTAACTATTGTGCGTCTGTCCCAGGCCCGTAGCTAGAACTGACCTCCAGGGGGGGCTTATGGGTATCAGGTGGTGCTTTGTGAACCAAGTCCATTTTTCAAAAGTTCAATAGTATTAAATGAAGGTAAATTATGTGTGTTGGGGGTCATTAAGTTAAATTAAAATATAAAATTTAGAAATATCATACGAATACTACAGTTTTTTTCTATGTATCTTCTAAACATCTCTTGAAGTGCTAATGACTGCCACTGACACCATCCCTTAACACACTCTCCATACTATTTTTCATGATACAAATATATTTATCATATGTTAAAATGTACAATATTCACTTCAATCATAGTGCCTACCGTACATTCCACCCCCGCCCAAAGCAATAAAACTTGGGATCTGTTGACATTTGACGTAGATGCGGAAGGAATGTGGATAATGACATCAAAGTCACATATTTCTGTTAAACGAGAGGCTGCAACAGGGGCAAGGAAGGTACAGATAAAGAAGGCTCCTTATGAAGGAACATTCTAAAGTCTTGAGAATCTTCTAAACACTTGCCGCTGCTTAGACTTCTGCTCATAAACAAGATGAACGAACGAAGTTGTGAACAAAATTATATATTCTGTCTAAATTTTCGCTCTTCACCTCAAATTAGAATACAAAATAGTTTTACCTAATGTCAAGGGACTGGCGGCAGTGCCAAGGGGGGGGGCGACCCTGTTAGGGGGCTGAGCCCCCCTGACCCCTGCCTGGCTACGGGCTTCGTCTGTCCCACTCTGGCATCATCTCGATGTTCATTCTTTTCCACTGAGGGGGCCCCAATATTTTACTTGCAGGGGGGGCAGAGAACTGCGCTACGCCACTGGTCTAGGAGAAAGATTAGGTACGTTAGATTACTACCTATTTTGTTCTCTGAAAATGTGAATTTTTTAACTGATTACGTAGAAGATTTTTTTCTTTTGTTCCCCTTAAGTTTAGCTCAAATAATTTGAATAGCTAATGATTATTATGAAGAAAACAATACATTTGTGTTTTCAACCTTTTTCATTTTTCTTCACGCTCATTTATTTCATGAATCAAATAAAGTCTTATTGTGATTCGTTGCGATTTTCTCCCTCCATAAACAAAAAATAATAATAAATGAGCATTATAAAATCTCGCTGATAATGGCGCAAAATAAATGTACAGAAGTGGTTCACTGAAAAAAAAACTGTGAAATTGGAAAAATAATTATTCCCCCACTACTTAATATCGGAAACATTCAAAAACCATGTAAATGTCTTTGGACAATGGGACTTAATTTTGACCAATTTATTTTACTGCGCTCAAATATTATATGGGACAATAGCATTTTTTTTGTTTTCTCACAAACGATATTTGCGGAAATGGGGGGTTTCTGAAATAAACTATTCAATTTCTGTCTAGGAACATAAACAAGATTTATTAGTTCCTCTTGACAGTAGTGTATTTGAAGGAAGGGTGTCGGGATGGGATTTTTAGAGAAACGTTTCTAGTGCGAACTAGTAAAGAAAACTTCTATGACTTTCTTAATTAGCAAGTCAGCTGCAAAATTACTCAGGGAACTTATTTTTTTAAAAGGGAGATAAAATACAATGAAAAGTGTAACGAAAGGTGACCTAAGAGAATTATAGCTGAATGAAAGTGAGAATGCATAAATGCATTATCTATTGTTCTTTTATGTCTGCAATGTGTCTGTTGTCAAAGGGAAATAGGAAAGAACATAACGTTTTATAATGTGTTTAAGAGCCATTACTTTGAAATTCGAACCAAAAAGTTATATTTGGATAGTTGTATTTTTTGTTCTCCGTGATTTTTTTATATGTTGAAGTAGGTCATGAGAAATGAATTTTGTGGAATTTTCAGACGCTGGAAAAATTTTCCCTACCCTATAGAAAATGTCAAAGTTCAAGGTCAAACCGTCCACTATTCATGAAAAGTGAAACATGAGTACGTTTGGAGTGCTGTATCTTTGGAAAGCAACAACACCCCAAACTTTTGTTTTGATATACTGTTAGTATAAGACTGCTTGTATACATTCAATTGTTTTGATGGGGTATTGTTGCTTTCCATTGTTATGCGGCAACAAAGAGGGTTCAAAATGCAGTTTTTGCCTGTTTTCGGCCCTTCATATCTTGGTTAAGTAACACTACCCCATTTTTTTTTACTGGGCATGGAAACTCACTATTAGGGCAAGCTACCTGATATAGCACATTACTTGGATATTGACGCAGATTTAAACACTCAAAAACTGCGAAATCGGGAACTTTAGATTTAGGCTTATCTCAAAACAGCGGAAGGGTAGCAAAAAACGTGGTATGCCATCTTGTAGCTGAATACATGTACTAACACATGGAAATAAAAAATCATTGGGGCTCGTCCCATTTTCGAGAAAAAAAAATTCAAAATGTTAAGAAATGTCAATGTAAATTATCACGCTTCCTCTCCTATCAGAAAGTGGAACGGCCATTTCTCCTCCATTTCTTTGTTCCAAATGGAACACTCCATGTCTTGAAAAGTTGTGGGATAGTTTTAGCTTTTATTTCTTTGATGGATAACCTAGTGGTAATGTCACCTCCTTGCAATTAAAGGGTCCCGGGTTTTATGCAGGCTGGAGGTAGAAGTGGTCCGGATTCCACTTTAAATTGCAAATCCCCAGTCCCGATTAGCCATCTTGTGCATAAACTGGGTTTAAAGACAAAACTCTAGATACAGTGACGTAACAAGGATTTACGAAATGGGGGCACTTATACATTTATACAATAGTCAGTCATCATTTCGCCACCTTTTTCTGCTTTGACATTCTTTTTACTGGGCCAAAGGGGGATAATAATCTCCTCCAGCCCCCATTTTTGCACGCCACTATATATTTTTTTGGAATTCATGCGATGACAGTATGTTTGTAAAAGATGCTGTATCATTATACCAAAGAGAACAGAACTTTCTTGTAAAATTCTGTACTTGTAACAACATACTGTGTGAGAGATTCCCAAAATAAACCAATATCAATTCAGGTAGGCATAGGAGCGGACTTCCTTGCGTAGTGGTTTTCAGAGTACGCTACGATGCCAGGGGTCCTGAATTCGGATCTCTGCCTGGTGTTGATTGTTCTTTGTGAGTGTCCCTTCATCAATTTCATAAATCATCACTCATACTCACCGTCTTGATTAGCCAAAAGTGCCAGAAAGGCGACGTAAATAACCTAGTATCAAGTAATCTCAAATAGATCTAGGAAAAGCAGGTTTAGGTTATTTCCATCATCTTAATATTGTTCCTGCAAAAAAATCAATTTATTTTTGTCATAATCATGGCCATTGTTTCAAAGGAATTTCAAAATATCAGACACAAATTTATATTTTCGGATGCTTTACCTTGCAAGCATAATGGCGTACTCCAGATGCGCTTCGTTTTCTTTGGATTGTGGTGCGGTGACCAGTTTTTTTTTAAGAAAAAATAACGTGTAAGTAGGGAGGAATCCAGAATTTTTCTAGCAACATGTTAATACAACCTCAGCGACAACTGTTGCCTTTGCACACGGACATTAGATTTTGATTTAGAACCCATTTGTTTTAGTAATTCCGTTTCACTTCTTTTGAGTTTTGATTGAGTTGGTGTCTTAAGTCCACTTTATGCACAGTAAGGCTAATTGGGACTGGTTTTATAGTGGGATCCGAACCACTATGTGCCTCCATCGGGTATCGAACACGAGACCCCTTGTTTACGTTTCTCTTCTTTTGACTGATGCCAAGTACAAGGGACGATTATTGTGTTGGGGCAAGGGAAGAAATGCATGCTTGTCCCAATAGCCAGTCCGTCCTACGGCCGTATAGTATTTTTCACATCTTTGGTACGGCCTTTAATAGTTACGTACACTCATTGAAATGCGTTTGTAATCACATGTGATTGAAAAATTCAGATGTTTTTCACAGCTTCTAGAGTTCCGCTTCATACTCGTCAATGTTACATTTTATTATTATTACGTGCCACAATCCAACTTGTGAAAGTGTCGCCCCCCTATCCCTCGTTTCTTTCCGGCCCTCTTGATTACTTCCTACTTTCATCCCTCAATCTCTCCTTTCACCTCACCCTGGGTGCCAAGCGAGCAGATTATATTTGCGCCGGAATTACAAAAAGGGGGGTTTCACATAACAATTTATATTTGTATGTCCCTGGTTCGTTTACACATATACAGCAAGTGAATATACAACTGGTTAAATGGACAGTACCGTAGTTCTTGAAATTATAACATTTTCGTAGGATATATTGGTTTATTTTACGTAGATATATATATACATATTTTACAGAGCGTTTCCATGAGTGTCTTGCATAGACCAAAATTACCAAATCTCTAATAATATAGTTGCGCACCTATGGCATAGCCATCGGCACTTCCCTTACCACCGAGTTAGCAAAACTATCTCGGTGGGGCTATCCTCAGCTTAAATGATATTCCGTTACAAATGCGTTTTCTTACGCCTTCTCTCTTTCTTTTGGGCATGAATTAATCAAATCCGGAAATATCCACATAATCAAAGCTTTTTCTAAAAGGGGACTTGGGACAACAACAGGGGCTGGCATAACCAGATGCTACAGTATTTTATCCAGTCTAGCCACCATAAGTGGACTAAACTGGAGGAGACGTTCCTCTTTCGTTGATCAATGGGGAAACACTGTTTTTTGCTAAAGCCCACTGGCTCTTTTTATAGTCGGGGTAAACGTCCGTGGACGTGGACCCCGTAGCGTTGGAAAATTCCACTGCCAACGGTCTTTTGAAAGACACCTAGCTCCCCCAACCGGGGAGGTAAAAAACAGGGGAATCTAAAATCCAGCAAAGCACCAATCCAATAATATACACTTACATGCAATAATAACATAAAAGTACACTCATGGAAACATATTACTTAACCCTACCCTCGTAGCTGGCCAGCAATTAATTATTACAATATACCAAAACCAGTAATGGTCAATCCGACCGTTACATAGTTCCCCCCTTCAAGAGGAACAAGAAAAAACAATACACTCAAAACAAGATTACCATATTTGCAAAATCATCCAACACAATTACACAATACCCACTAAAGTATTAAACTGTTCTCAGAGTATCTGAAAAATGAAATAGTCACTAGTTCATTCACTTTATCACATTGTCCACAATGTTCACAGATTCACCAAGCTTCCTCTTCCTTGGGAAGTCCGCCACTGAAGTATCCTCTCTAGGATGAAGTCTTCCTGGCAGCATCTTCCTTGAAGTTGGTTTTCTCTGGTTCCTGGTTTGACTCCACAACGAGTCCCTCGTTCGACTCCCGACTGAGTCCCTGGTTCGACTCCCGACTGAGTCCCTGGCTTCGACTCCTGACCGAGTCCCTGGCTTCGACTCCTGACCGAGTCCCTGGCTTCGACTCCTGACCGAGTCCTTGGTTCGACTCTCAACCGAGTCCTTGGTTCGACTCTCAACCGAGTCCTCAATGTGTCTTTCTGTTCACAACTTGGAGACACGCAAATAAATAAACAGTGTTGTGAAAATGAAGAAAATGGGGTAAGTTATATACAAATGAAAACTAAATTTAAAAAATCAGAAATAAAAGAAGATCCGCGGTCGGCTATTATGACAGCTGGGATTGCTGGCTAGGCGGCCAAACGGTAGTCTTCCTAACCCTCATTAGGAGTTGTCGCGTGGCTCCCCTGGGCTGTTTGCTGTCCCTCCACCTCGCAGCAAAAGCTGGTGGTTTATGGCTGGACAACTGGCCTGGTTCACCTTCCACAATCGGACAATCCTTCCCATTCTTTGCCCTGAAAGTATCTTCTTTAATCCTTCCAGACATTAAACATGGACCTGAGTGTTCCGTTTCAAGTACACCATTAACGCCACGCAATCTGCCAGATGTAGTGTGCTCTTTCAGCCACACCTTGTCTCCAATGCGAAATGTTAATGGCTTACGTTTGATCTCGTTCTCTTCATCCGGGAACATCTGAAGTAAGGCTGGGCTCGTTTTCTTATATTTCGGTCTCACTTCTTTCTTCATTTCGCTGGAAACAGTACAGGGAACGCAACTTCTGACGTAGCGAGTTATATCTCGTGTCATTCCAAGCCACGAATATTTCTCCTTGATTTTCGAAAAAGTTTTCTGCTTCCCATTGTGTCCTGCAAATTCAGAATCGTGATGTGACGTCAATATTTGAGATTTCAAACTCAACGGGACCCATATCTTGGCTGTTCCCTTAGAATCTTGCTTGCAGTCTATCCTCCTGCACAAAACTCCCTCCTCATCCAAAAACGACTGATTGGCCAACTTAGCAACTTTCTCCTTATACTTCCTACTCCCAGAGAAATGCTTTCCCTTCAGTTGTTTCATTATTTGAGATAACAAACTGTCTCTCATTTGCTCTAAAACAAGCGATGAAGTTTTTTGTAGCCTCTCAGAAACCAGTAATTCATCATTTTCATTGTCCTCTAAAGCAAAAGGCAAAAATGATAATGCATGGTTCTTCTTGTCCGTAGAAATGGAATTTTTTCGAGGAAATTTGCATTCCCTTTTTATTCCCTTCCTCCGTTTTCTCTTTACCTCTTTCGAGATTTTCAGAGAGCATAATGCACCAGCGTTTGCAGTCTTCTGAACTTCGAGTCCTTGGGAATCGACTAATTGGCCCGTATCCTCATTCGTAGACTTCCCTCCATTCTCTTGTGCATGTGTGTTGCATCCATCCAGGCTCGAGTGATCTGACGAGTTATTCCTTTCCTGTACCACGTTATTTCTCTGCATAACTGTAACAGCGAATTCTCGTTTACATGCACGCTTCGAGAACGTGTAAATCACGTCGCTATCCTTGAACGACCATCCGTTCTGCTCAATGTGCAAAATTATCCCACTCTGCTTCAAAAAATCCCTTCCAACGATTATGTCACGGAAACAATTCTCAAGGATGATAAATTTATGCTTAAATTTCATGTCATTAATACAAACAGTAGCATACATCTCGCCCTTCGATGTAACGCTGCCCACAGCTAATGAAATGTTCCATTTTCTCGTCTTCATGAATTTATTTCCATCCCTCTCTAACAACTTGGCTGTTTCCAAACTTAGCGTAGAAGCTGAAGCTCCCGTATCTGCAAATAATACAAAGCGTTTGTTGTTAATCTTACATTGAATGAGAGGTTCGAGGTCTTGCTGAAAACAGCCTTCTCCATTCAAAAAACGGCCTTTGTTTCTGCGTTTTCTCCCGGCGGGCGACAGAATGTTTATTTGGGGACGCTGCTGACCTCCCTTTCCTGCGGGTTGGTTCCCTTTATTGGCCTGTTGACATTCCTGAAGTTTATGGCCCTCACAACGGCAGCCCCAACAAATTAACTTTGCAGAATTTTTATTGGCCCCCGCTTGTCCAAAAGTTGCATCGAAAGAGGGTCTCTTTTGCCCTACGGTCGCGTCACCGCCAATGCCCCTTCTTAGAAACGCGGTTGTTTCACAGCCCTTGATCCTTTTTCCTAAACCTGGATTGAGAGAGCATAAGGGTAGCTGGTCACTCTCGGTTCCCCCCTCGCTTGTCCTCGCGGACAAAGCCAAATGTTTTACTCCTGTTCTTCGCGAGGTGTCCTCTTCAGTGTTGCAAACTTCAGAAAAAGATAATTCCGTCTCACCGGCGAGTGGTGAATAATAAAGCCTTTCTGAATACAACCTCCTCTGAACAATGGCTGCTTCAGATTCCAGTTCCTTCAAAGTATGAAATTGCATCCCATACAAATGCCTTCGGAAACTAGGGTGTGCATGAGATAGAATATGTTCTATTACTTCACATTCGTCTGTCTCTTTTTGCCTCATAGAAAACAGTTTTCTCATTCGACGAATAAACAATACAAGAGATTCTTCGCTCATTTGGAAGCGATTCAGAATCAAACGGTCGATCTCATTCTTATAATCTACAGAATAATATTCTTCTAAAAAACCATTTTCAAAGCTCTTGAAATCTTCAAACGGGCGTGAAAATCTAAACCAATCCCCTGCAGCCCTCCTTAGCGAAAACGGAAGAATTTTGTCAAACAATGACTTCTCCGAAATGCCCATGACATCTTTATAATTCCGCAACTCCTGCAAATAATCATGCGGCGAAATCTTGTCATCGCTCCCCGTGAAGACTGGAATCGGTAAATTTGACTTATCGAGAATTTTCTGAACTTTTTTCTCCTCTTCCTTAGCACTCTGCTGTTCAGTGCGCGATAAAGCAAGATTATTTAATTCCCTAATAATTTCCTCCTGAGATTTATCGCTTATATCCTGATTACCCAATAGCTGTCCAAGCAAATCTCTATCAATTTGTACTGCCATTTTTTCTACTTTACTTTTTCCACTTCGTAATAACATTCACTTCTGTACGATCTTCGTTGTAAAAATTAAAAAATCTATCCGTCCGTCAGTCCGTCTATCTTTCAAGCCTATAGATCTGACGACATTTTATACAACAAGATATATCCTGGACAATAGAGCCCCCATATGTGAAAGTGTCGCCCCCCTATCCCTCGTTTCTTTCCGGCCCTCTTGATTACTTCCTACTTTCATCCCTCAATCTCTCCTTTCACCTCACCCTGGGTGCCAAGCGAGCAGATTATATTTGCGCCGGAATTACAAAAGGGGGGGTTTCACATAACAATTTATATTTGTATGTCCCTGGTTCGTTTACACATATACAGCAAGTGAATATACAACTGGTTAAATGGACAGTACCGTAGTTCTTGAAATTATAACATTTTCGTAGGATATATTGGTTTATTTTACGTAGATATATATATACATATTTTACAGAGCGTTTCCATGAGTGTCTTGCATAGACCAAAATTACCAAATCTCTAATAATATAGTTGCGCACCTATGGCATAGCCATCGGCACTTCCCTTACCACCGAGTTAGCAAAACTATCTCGGTGGGGCTATCCTCAGCTTAAATGATATTCCGTTACAAATGCGTTTTCTTACGCCTTCTCTCTTTCTTTTGGGCATGAATTAATCAAATCCGGAAATATCCACATAATCAAAGCTTTTTCTAAAAGGGGACTTGGGACAACAACAGGGGCTGGCATAACCAGATGCTACAGTATTTTATCCAGTCTAGCCACCATAAGTGGACTAAACTGGAGGAGACGTTCCTCTTTCGTTGATCAATGGGGAAACACTGTTTTTTGCTAAAGCCCACTGGCTCTTTTTATAGTCGGGGTAAACGTCCGTGGACGTGGACCCCGTAGCGTTGGAAAATTCCACTGCCAACGGTCTTTTGAAAGACACCTAGCTCCCCCAACCGGGGAGGTAAAAAACAGGGGAATCTAAAATCCAGCAAAGCACCAATCCAATAATATACACTTACATGCAATAATAACATAAAAGTACACTCATGGAAACATATTACTTAACCCTACCCTCGTAGCTGGCCAGCAATTAATTATTACAATATACCAAAACCAGTAATGGTCAATCCGACCGTTACAAACTTGTCAGGTGCAATCTTCGAAATTCGAATATCCTTGAAGATTGATTGATTGATTTGGTGTTTTAAGTCCACTTTATGCACTGTAAAGCTAATCGGGACTGGACCTACAATTTAAAGTGGGATCCGAACCACTATGAGCCTCCATCGGGTATCGAACACGAGACCCCCTTGATTACAAGGAGACAACACTACCACTGTGAAATCGGGGAGCCCCTCAATCTTTCAAATAAAAGGTCAAGTAATACCCAAGCTAGACAGAAATTAAGAAGTAGGAGTTGTAATGGTCGGGTTGACCATTACTAGTTTTGTATTATTGTATTAATTAATTGCCGGCCAGCTACAAGGTGTAGTGTTAAGTAATATGTTTTCCATGTGTGTACTTCTCTGATATTATTACATGTAAGTGTATGTGCTTAATGAATTGTGATTTTTGCTGGATATTAGATTCCACTGTTTTTTAGCTTCCCGGTTTGGGGGAAGCTACGGGGTTCACGTTCACGGACGTTTACCCCGACTATGAAAAAGGGCCAGTTGGGCTTTAGGAAAAAAAACAGTTCTTCACTACCTTCACAACGACGAAGACCCTTCGAAAGTCTTGTCCACTCAGGGTGGCTAGACTGAATGATTGAGAAGAAAATGTAATACTTGGCAAATGAACAGCTTCGAGAGTCTTAGTTTTAGTTCACTTATGGTGGCTAGACTGGTGACTGAAATTAATGTATCATTTGGCCAAGGAACCTACTTCGAAAGTTTAATTCACTTATGGTGGCTAAACTAATGATGGAAAATATATGTAGCATTTGGTAAAGGTAACCCCTGTTTGAAAAACCACAAGATTCCCAATTACAAAAGATTTGCATTTGTACGATATTGCCGAGTCGCATCATAATGCCTAGCGGGCTGAATGAGGATGCTGCGTAAGGAAACGCAAGACTAGTCGGAATATCAAGTAAGTCGAGGGCAGGCTACAGAGATAGTTAGGCTAACTCTGTGTTAATGAAAGTACCAATGGTTAGGCCATAGGTACACCTTTGCTTGAATTAAGGAAATTGATTGATTATGTAAATGCACATAAGTATGGAAACGCTTTGTAAATATGTAAATAATAGCAACGTATAATAAATCCATATAATCCTACTAGAAATGTTATGATTTGCTGAAGTAACTCCAAGAACTACAGTTACTGTCCATTTTTAACAAAATATTTTTTTTCACTTTCTGTACATGTGTAACGAACCAGGGACTAAAAATATAAATGTTATGTGAACCCCCCCCCTTTCGTAATTCCGGCGCAAATATAATCTGCTCGCTTGGCACGCAAGGTGAGGTGGAAGGAGAGATTGAAAGGAAAATCCAAGGGAAGGGAAGTAATCCCGAGGGCCGGAGTTAAACCAGGGATTGGGGGGCCGAACTTTCACAGGGTCTAGTGGTGGTGTTTTAGCTGTGTGTTAAATTTAACAATCCCCAAATTTTCTCTCTCTGGCTGTTGTAGTTTCTGAGATACTCACTTATGAGTGTCTCAGAAGCTATGGTTGACACGGAGGTACACGATGGATCTCGATGTTAATGTAGAACCTAACATTGTGACTTTTAAATCAAGGATTATCGAGTTTGATCCCGATGGAGGAACGTTGCACAGTGATTCAGACTCATCATTTCGTTCGTTGCCTCATTGACTTTTCAAATTTCACCCCTAACGATCGAAAAGCAAGTAAATAAAGTAGATTAAAATAGTAGCAATCTCGTACTATATGTTCTGCTGCAAGTGACCCAACAAAGGCCCTTAAAATTTCATGCCAGTGACGTTCTCTGTGCCGTCAAACAAATTCCGGTAATTGCACTTCCGTAATTTATTACTACATCTTTCTTTCTCATGGTCAAGCGAAACCTGTAAACGTTGATGTAAAATAGCCAGAAATATAAATAAATCATGCAATTCAACATTTAGATTGTATCCTTAAAGATAATCACGTTGCACATAAATACCGTCAATATCAATATAATCTATAATCTTTGTGGCCCTTCGAAGATTGTTGAATATCTTAAAAGAAGCCCCACGAAGTGATACACCCACAGGGTAAAGTTGGTACCGCCTTTGTTCGTAGAGTGCTTACTCCAAGAAGGGAAAGTGTTAGAACTAACAAGGGAAGTACAATAAATGTGAAGAGAGTGACGGTTTTCACTTTCTGAAAGGGAGATCTCTTCACTTTCTCTTCTTGCGCCCCAGCCTGCTAACTCCACACGTGCCGTTATGTAACCCCTTAACCATCTGAGGATGTTTCTCTCATTGAGGCCAATTCTTAAAGGCAGGCTCCTTTTATTGTGTTTTTGCGAGTTTATGTGCAACACCCCTGTTGTTCCCCATCCCTCTGCACGCTTTCTCTGCCGACCCTTCTCTCTTAAATGTTTTAACATTTTCATCCCTATCACAGCCTCATCAATTTTACCAGAAGGGTTGGACATTCTGGTTCGAAAGATCGGTAATTTATGACAGCTTTCCCCATCTTTAGTGAGTTTTCGAAAATTACTTGATTGACCCCTAACGCATTTTGGTTGAGTCGCACCCTTTTTCCCCCGTAGTTGCACGCTTTTCACTAAAAACAATATAAGGCTGAAAGGTCTGTCTTCAGTGTCCCTACACTGACCAATCGCATGACTCTAAACTGCACTAGAGTTTCTAAAGTTCTTGCCTGAATTTATTTAAACTAATCAGTATTTGCTCACACATTGGAGTGTTAAGAGGACGGAAGAATCATACGTACTGAAGGGTGAGTATTCTCTTGAACAACCACCACTGAAAATATTCATGTTTTTATATATTCCAGTGCATATGTTACTTGTTCCAAATTGCTTAGCTTTCATTGCTATTTTTATTTAGTCTTTTTTTTTTCAATTCGCACGTTCAGAATATTTCCTTCTGACGTTTTTAAATTATCGTGAAAGAGTTCTTTCAGACCAATATGAATATGCAAACGGAAATTGTGTCTTCGGTCGTGTTTCTGGTAAAGTAGATGCCAAACTCTGACAACACGCAGGCCTGTAGCTTGGAGTGATCTCTTGAGGAGGCGTTCAAGGGTTATTGGTGAGTGGGGGTGAGCTTGTTTCAAACATGTAAAACATGATACTTTTACTTTCAATAGTTAAACAGAAATGAAACATGAACTGCAACTAGAGATGTTTTTTATTTCTTTTTTGTTCAAAGTTAGAATAGAATTCGGTGCTTCTTGAATTCATACATATAACTAAATTCTTCTATCAGAATTGTATTACTTTTGAGAAAAGCTGTTGTGGTGGTTTCAAGAGCACTTTCATTGCGAGGAGAGCAAGTGAGAAGATTTTTACTCTTCTTTCTATTTTTTTAAAAATGAACAACAATATTAATTTTACCGGTGAGAGGGCTAATTTTCATAGTAATAAGTATGAAGTTGATATGACTAATATACAAATCAACGTGGTGATAGCGTATTGAGCAAGAACAAATTACTATTTTTTCTTTGAAAAGAAATCGATAATTTAAATTGAATTATTAGTTAAAATTTTGAAATTGAAGGGAATGCATTGTTCCGTCTCACTTGCCCCTAGTAAATGTTCCCGTTTGCGATATAAGAGATGCAAATTTATTAGATATCAATAAACTTATAAATTCTTTCTGACATGCATGTGAAGAAGAAGCATGGAAGGACATTGTGAAATACGATGAAAGGGGTATCGGTCCAGGTTAGGCTAAGCCACCCTCGCCCATCCCTAGCTGTGGGTCTGACAACACGACATTAAAAAAAAGTGTAGAAACCCCAGTAAGTGTATGGCGAAATACATATAATTTCATTTGGAATGGTTCCATATTCCATACTGCTTTTCTACTATTTGCTACCTACCCTATAATACGTCGTTTTATTTTGAGAATATCTATACCAAACGGTCAACACCGGTAGCAATGATAAGTTTAATTTTCCTGCTTGCTGCTATCGTGCGATTGTAATAGTCAGTTTATACTCGGCATATGCGTGTGCTAGCAGTGCAACTATTTTACCAAAGTGCTTAATTTCAATTTGGACTTGATTTTTTTTACGCCGATTTTCTACCAATTTTAACTAATCGCGACGATGAAGATGAATGATCATCTGATGAACTGCATGAAGAGTCAGTAGTTTACGACTTTTGAGGCGAGTTTTGTCACAAATAGGAGTCCCCAAAGAGCCAGTTTCCAATTTCTAAGCACGCGTGAGTTTTCTCACACTAGTCTAGGCTTTGTAATTATTCCTCTAGCAAATGTATGTGGTGAACATGCTTGCCCTGGTTAAAGGAGTGTATTTACACCCTTTCATCTGCATACAGTGCAAATGCACCCCCTAAGCTCGGGTGAGTATAACAACCCCTCATTTCGCGGGCGGGTAAATGCGCTTCCCAAGTTCATGAAGGAAAACTCACCTTTGTTTACAACGAGGAAACTTGCCTTTTGTGGACGTCTATTTGTTACAAACCAAAGTCACCCCTGTAAGGTGAATTTACAGTGTTTCTTTATCAGTATACTCAAAGCGCTCGGCTACAAGGGCGTACTTCATTTCAGTTAAATATCTGATACTACATATAATTGTATGTAATAATAATAAAAATAATAATTAGAAATTCAAATGAACGTGTGTCGTGATTACAGGGGTTTGGTGAAGGTTGTGGTCAGTAAAAAAGGTTGGGAACTACTGTATGAATATATCCAAAAGCTTCGGAATCAGAATCATGTTGACATTCTGTGTCTTAATAATACAACTGGGATGGTGTTTTAAATAATACCATGAACTTTGGGGAAAAAGACCCCCTGCCCCCCCTAAATACATCATTTGCAATGAAACCATTACTTTTATATATTATTATTAATGTTATGATTATAAACTTGGTGCATTTCTCTACTCGAAACAGCCGGCCCCCGTGGCGGAGTGGTTAGCACATTGAGCTACGACGCCAGGCGTCCCTGATTCAAATCCCGGCCTGGGCGTGGATATTTGTGAGTGTCCATTCATCAATTTCATCATATCATCACTCATCCTCATCTTTGAAAATTAGGCAAAAGTGGTACTAAAGGCGAAGTAAAATAAAGCAAATCAATCAATCAATCAATCCACTCGAAACACCTGATGAGCTAATATCTGGCATAATTGTATTTTGTCAGATGTCAATGAAGGACAATTTTATTCATGAAATTTATGTTGTTTTATCTTTAACTTTATCGGATTTCGGTAATTTGATAAACCCTTGCAAATAACATTTTCATCATTCATCATCATCGGCGCGATTAAACAAAAAGGTAGAATGGCGATGTTTAATAAGAAAAATAAATTAGAAATAAATATATTTTCCTTCTGGCATGCACTACAATGTATTTTCTGATGATCGTAAAGTCTCATACACGTCAGTACGAAATAAAATATCCATACAGTGCAAATGAATGGAATACAAGTAGAAAGGAAGATTTCTACTTTCGCTAATATTTCTAAGAAAGTTTCCATGTAATATTTTTGAAAAAGTCATACATATGTAGAAAGTACAGATGGCCAAATCCGTTTTTTTTGTTAAAAAAATATATCCGGTATCCGTATAGTAAAAACGGAGAATCCGGATTTCGGAGGGAATCCGGATTTTGAATGGAATCCAGATTTCAAATTCGATCCATCCTGGCTCACGCTTATTTTAAATGTTTAAATAGTACGTAACTAAGTCTACTGACTATGTTTGCAGCTAATTCCAAACTGAGAAAGAGGAATAGTTGGCTAACTGAAAGGCAATGTGCAGTAGTATTGTACAACAGTTCTTTCTTTCCGCCAAACATGCCCACATTGCTCGATGACTCCTTATCTGTCGTAGCAGTTGCACAAGGGCGATATTTTGATAGATTGCAAAAGTAATCGATGTCGTCCGTCACCTGTTGTAAAGCCTTTTGGCTATCATTCCTATCTCTCCTGTCGGATCACACTTTAAACTGTAGGTCCAGTCCCAATTGGCCTTACTGTGCATAAAGTGGACTTAAAACACCAACTCAATCAATCTATCTTTCCTGTGTGAATCTTGATATGGCCTCCCTACTTCTCTCATTTATGTGTCCCTTCCCTGATGCCCTTCAATTGCTCCATTGAGTATGAATTGTGATAAGATGAAGCAGACGAAAGGACAATCACAAACACACATGGGAAAATCACATAACCACAAAAAAGCTCCACGTACAATTGTACTGGCTGTGAGTCCAGACGCCATAGTCTTGTTAGTCTGCTAAATGCAGTCCATGGTGTACTACGTGGAAGACAGTCTGATATTGGGTTGGTAGATTAGAGTATATTGTTAAATTCATGAGACAATTATTGAAAATATGGGTCGAAATCAGTTTCCCTCCAAAATTTGCTTTCTCTCTGTAATCCGTTATCATTCCAGAACCTGTCTTGCTTCCGGTATTCTTCTCGCTCTGAAATCAGGATTCTCTCCGAAATCCGGATATTATATTTTCCGAATCCGGATTTCAAATTCTCCGAATGCGGATTTTTTTGGCCATCCCTAGAGAAAGGGGGCTGCTTGCAAGTACGATTAAAAGAGAGATACAATTTATTACATAAGATGAATTATATTAAATTAGACTATAATTAGAAACAGTATCACTTTATACATTCTGAGAAGGTTCAGTGAAACTACCTGGACAACTTTTTTTCTTGGATCAGAAATTCCATTTCTGGCATTGTTTCTAAAATGGAACCCAGACCCTCAGGAGTCTTTTTAAGTTGTAAGTTTGCTAACCGCAACACGGTTTACTTCAAAGAAGGAAACATATGGCTTTCATTTAGAACAGTTCCCTTCGCGATAGCCACATCCCTCCCTGCCCCCTGTGGTGCACCAGCTGTGGCAACATACATACACTCAGGTCCTCACTTCGTTTGTTGCAGAATCTACAGTTCGAGGACATCAATGTCCTCGCATCGTTGATAGAATTATGTGCGATGCGAGGACCTGTGCACACAAAACACAGGTGTACATTTGGTTATACAGATGACCAACAGTTAGAGGACCGTCCTCGTAATGTCTGTTACATGCCTGTAAGGAGAAAAGTTGTCATATCTTCGTTATTATTTAGCCATTTAGTATGCCGACGCGCGTGGTGTTTCATCTCAATAAAACGTCTTTCTTGAGCGCTACTAATTGCAGTTGAGCCATGTCCTCGTATTGTATGTGATCTGCTCATGTCCTCGCATGGTAGGGTAGACAAATCTGTGTGTGTGTGTGTGTGTGTGTGTGTGTGTGTGTGCGCGCGCGTGTTCCTGCGTGCATGTATTTTTATCCTTCGTCCGTTCCATCGAGCCGTCACCACTCAGCCATGCGTAAAATTAAATAAAACGTGTATGGACACGCCTTGAACATCGAGAGTCAAAAACATGAAAATGATATAAATTAACCTCAAGGTTTTCTAAAATGACTAGTTAGCTTTGTTGTCACTGCTGGAAAGGATCTGTTTTGGGGGTTATGGTGTTGTAGACCAATGGCCAATGGTGTTTGGTTGTAAGATCATAATTTAAAATTGAGATTTGGGGGTGGAGGTGTAAAATTGGTAGTTTAAACTACTTGGAATCACAGACGGCTACAAATAAAAAGGACGATGGATGGTTGTAGCAAACCGTTCTTCCTCTGCATCATGTGCATTATTTAAGAAAATATTCATAGTGTTTCAACCAGGTGACTTAACTCCATCATGCAATCACAGGTACCCCTCCCTGCGCAATCCCTCTCTAAGTATAGCTGTCGTTCTATTGTTCACGTGGACGTGAATGATGTGTGTTTAGTAAATGTGTAAAACTCTTTGAATTAAACAGTTTTTACGTAAATATTTTGCTTTATGAGTTTATGAGGACTGCACCTAAAGCTTAAAGTGAACCAGAACGACTTCAAAGTGTGCCTTTACTGGCCACCAAACCAGAAACGTTTTCTTAGAAGGCCACCGAGTAAACTACGAGAAAACAATCGGAGAGAACCTCACTATATTGTCTATTTCTTTTAAAAAAAATCGATGCTGAAAAAACTATATCTTTGTGTTATAATTTTCTATTTGTGAAATATTAGTGCAATTACTTACTGAGGAGAATAGTATATGTTCCAAAGTTCTTCATTAAAAAAATAATATATTTTTATATTTTAAGTTAGGTGTCCTTCAAATGACGTTAAAAATGTTCGCCTACTAAAAAATAAATAATACAATTCGCTAACTCACTTAATGTTATTTAACTTTTGTTCGAAACTATCCTTTGTTTTCGCGTGCGAGATATTTAGCTTTATTAACTTAAATGGCAATCCCTGTACCATGAAAATATTTTTGTGGTATGTACTACATATGAACTACAACAGACGTATGTTAATATTACAAACCAAGCTTTCTTTATCAAATATTTTCACTAAAGTACGTCTTATTTATGAAAGACCAACTTACTTGAATATCCAGCCAAACATTTTAAACCCGCGAGATCACAATCTGGGAAATCATCTGAAAGAACAAAACAGAATGATATATAATTATGAAGCAAGTGTCCAATCAGCATGAATGAAACGAAACTAAAATCTTGTGATATTAATAGAATCATTTCTAATCATTCTGAATAAAGGCAATAGTGGAGATGTAATCCGTATTTTATAATTACCATTTATCATAGTGTATGCAAATTCCTCAGAACTTAAAATGTTATATGCAAGAGTCTTTAGGTGGATACTTTGCACAATAATAGGATAACGAAATAAGAGGACTAAGGAGTATCACATCATAAAATCTTCCAATTAGGGATATAAAAAATTATATACTTAATCTTAAATAACAATACATTTAATAGCATTCCTTCCTATTAGGAAATATCTGAAGTGGTTCGAGGAGTACAAAATCGACAACAATACTTAAATATTACTACATCTCTTTTCTTGAAATTGCATTATATTAATAAATGTTTAACGGCCTATCAAATATCGAATTTGTGTGGTTTTGTTTTAACCCTCGGATGCATGTCACTCTTTGTTTTACAACTTTACATATGTGGGATCAATTTGACCCCAATGCAATTAAGCATTGAAATAAGTACGACTGAGTAAATAGTTCAGTTAAAATGGTTTATTGATTAATAATTTATCGGAATATACCATAGGAAACAGTTACCCTTTTATTATTATTATTTTGCCCCTCCAAAAAAAATAACGATGTATTGACAATTCACTGCTCTAAATGTTAATGGCAGTTACACTTTGCTCGCAATTATCAGAATTTCTGTTGACCCGAGAAACAGTATTTTAGAGATAACAGAATACAGCACAAAATATTATTTTTTCTAGAACAAATAAAATAAGAAAAATAAAAAATAAAGAAATAAAAAGATAAATGTGCCTCTCATGGCAATTAAATACACCGCACTTGCATTTTGAGCACACCACAATCACACTGCTGTGGATCTTACACACAGGTTTCCCACATCTTCTGACACGTCCGTCGTTTCCTATTCTCTTGTCCTGTGCAGACCTGGCATCTTACTCTCTTCTTTGAAGATCTATCCTCAAGTCTCTGTGCGTGCCTTTCTACGCCTCAAAGTTTTATTGCCTCGGTTACTGGTTTCTTCAGGTTCAAGCTTTGGCACCTCCCCCACATGTTAGGAAGAATCAAATCATTCGCCAACTCGATAAGAAACATACGGCGTCTGTGACTGACGCCGAATGGTAATCAGAATGCTGTGACAAGTAGCATGTGTATGCATTGAGAACGCCTATATTGATTACATTATAGAAGAGGGTTAGTAGCCGTCGACTTGTCTGTCTTCTGCAGGTGTATGTTTGAATCAGTTTGTCCAAGGCGTCCAATCCACTCTTTGTTTGGTTGTAAAATTTTATGATTTCTGGCTTTTCCTTAGAATCATCATCATCAATGTGTATGTCATGATGCATGGCATTTTCTTCGGCACGTAGCTTACCAGGATCTCATTTTCATGGAAGGCGAATTGTGATGTGCAAGGCTGTCTTGTCTTGATATTGGTAAGTGCAGGTGGGATTTAACGTTTGTTTTTCTTTTCTGTCCCAACAATGGTTACATTTTGTAACAGAAGATCGTTAGCCAAGTCATGACTTGTAAGAAATTGGTGAGTTGTGATATTTCTTTCAGAGTTCCGCAGTGTGTAGCACAGTTTCTTCACGTTGCTGGCGAGGTTCTTTTGAACTGTCTCTCCTGGCTGTCGTCGCAAGTAGATTAGACCGTCTTTGGTGTAAAAGGTATCAGCATCGCACAACCAGAAGATCTTGATGCCGTATTTGGCCGGCTTACTTGGCATGTATTGCACGAACTTGCATCTCCCACGGAAAGGCACTAACTGTTCATCAATCGTAAGAAAGGCGCCGAGTACCATGATTATGCGACACTTTTCTATAAAAAGTGTTCAGATATATCGAAATGCAGCCATGTGGTCAGTCTCCAGATGTGCAGCGCGAGTACGTTTGTCATCAAATCGGAGCAGTCTTCTGATGTCTTCGAAACAATTTACTCCAAAGGTTGCTTTGTACTTCGGGTTGGAGAATTTGTTGAGAAAAAGCTCACGAACAGGAACATCCCAACTTCTCTCAGTCCCCGCGATAAGGAGGATGACAATGAAAGCCTGAAGCTCTTCCAATGTTAGATCAGTCCACTCTTTACCAGATTTCACTGCGACTCTTCTTCCTCTAAATTCGTGAACTGTACAATTTCCTCCAAAATGTTTGAGGAAATGAACGTGTCGAAGCTTTTTGTGATTACGTCAAGACCACAGACAGCGGCAGACCTGCTGGTTCTTGTATGATGTCCAGCAGTTTAATAAGAGCTTGACGGCTTGCTTTTCCACTGAATTCTATTCTTTGAGATCATGCCGAAATGTTCTTGGTCATCTGTTGCATCATCCTCTTCACGGTCTTCACTGCTCATGTCTGTTTCAACATCAGTGCACTCCTTCGGAACCTCTTCCTCTTCTTTAACACCATACTCTTCGTCAAAGCTCTCCGTGTAACTGGCAACACCTTCATCGTCTTCTTCTAGCAGCTCGTGAATTTTATTCAGAGTTAATCCTCTTGTGGTCATTACTGTCAGTGTCACTTTCAATGTAATACACAGACGCTTTTAGAGTGGTACAAAACAGCACTAAGAAAGTACCTGGTCACAACCACAATGCGACGAACTACCAAACGCTGTCGGCAACTCTTCGTACGCAACAATGAAATCTAAACAACGAACTGTAGAAATACCGACCGACTCACACGGCGCCTCGTTATACAATTACTGGTGGCTTGTTTCTCCTCGATCCGCTCCAAATACATCTGAGCATGCGCACTTTGTAATGAGTCAAGGCAGGGTGGGTGGTTGACCTTGAGATGATTGCGTTTAATTTGGGCATAATTGAACATAATATGTAAGATCAATTTCCCTTTATGAATGATTTCCTGCTGCTTTCCGGCTGGGATCAAAATGACCGCACAAATGGAAAGTAGGGGTATTGTTAAAAAAACGTTAAAGATCTAATTTAAAATAAATTGTAAGGAATTTATTTATACTGTTACTACAGCTGAAGTAGCATGGTAAGATGTCACAGAAAATCAGAATTTTTTATTTAGATTTTATTGTAATACCAGGAAATAAACAGACAGTGGGGTGACAATGACCCCACACATGCATCCGAGGGTTAATGTGAGAAATTTACAGTCATTGTATAAATTAAAACGAACCTTTACCATTAATAAAAATCGCAAAATATATTTAACTAAAACTTTATTTTTATAGTGTTGTTGCCAACTCCTTTATACTTCGACACTACTCATGGACGCACGCAGAATAAATTCCAGACTCCGAAAATACCTGAATTGCATCTGAATTGCTACAATATATCTTACAATAACAAGAAACTACGTATATACCTTGGAGTAACTCATGCTAAAGTAATCACATCATACTTATAATCATTGTACCTTCATTTCTAGCCAGTGTGCTAGTTAACGGAGGGTGCCGAGAATTTCCCCCACATAACATTTTATTCTCTGCAAAAGAAAATTATTCTTATCCGTGACAGGGAAGACTTTATCCTCTACCAGAGAAAATGTAATTGAATGCATATAGTAGTCTATATCATTTCCGAACCATGTTATAAACACAATTGAAAAATCAATCTTATTTATTAATGGTCTATCCATCAAAGATGTCCTGGTGAATTGTATGCAACCTTGTGGATGAAAGGAGGACACCATTCTGCAACGGAACAACTTAAAGAGCCAAGGCAAAACAAGCTGCTTTCAACTAAATTTTTCTTGCATGGTTTTGTTATTATTGTATATCTTAAGATTTTAAAAAGAAACTTGTACGCATGTTAGATGGACATTAAGTTTCGAATTTAGCAATATACATTTGGTTTCGTCTTCGGTGTTACTAGTTTGAAAGCTCTTCTGGTGTACGAGTTTGACCCCACCCTGGATATTGTGAGAAGGGCTGTAAATAGGAAGAAATGGCAAAGCACGTATTCCATGATGTTCGGGGGGAAACGTTTTGAGGCCAACCACTCCCTTCCCGGGCCCCCACAAGGGAGTGGGCTGGAGTCGACTCATTTTATAAAAAAATAGCAAAGGGGTGAAAGTAAGTCGTTTGAAAGGTCTTATCATAACAACAATAATACAGCAAATCCGGGGTTTCTACCTTGATCCAATTGACAATGAAGTGAAATCAAATGTGGAACATGACCAGCATTGGACAGGACTCCAACTCCTACAGTAGTAATCCTAGACAACAGTGGGAGCTGGAAAAATGTTCCTACACTGTAGCATGATTCGGAGATATCCTAGCAGTATCTACAAATACGTTCACCCCCTTCCCAAGAGATGGCAAGCGTCCGTACACAAAACCGCATATCATCGCACACCCTGAAATTGCTACCGACATGCACAATATCAAGTCAAGTCAAATGGTGAAGGAGGCACGTAGTTACATGTACAATGTCAATTGAAAGCAAATGGAGCGGGGTGTTTGCAAAATGTTACAACACGTTCACCACTAAAAGTCAAATTCAGCTTAACTACTATTTACAGAATATGTTCAAAATGAGACCCATTCAAGTGTTTGAAGGAGAATGCAGACGGAGTATCGAGCCAGACCAAGTTATCAGTGTTACTACCGCGATAAAGATTGAACAGGACCGCTCTGCTTGTGTTCTCTTAAGGAAACAGACCGGATCGCAAAAGTTTGAAGTGACTTTGAAATACTGGACCTAGAAGATTTGTAGTGTCGTACACATGTGTTTCCTATATTTTCCTTTACCGTGGTTTTGCTTTTGTGTGTGTATTGGTGGTTAAAGTGCAACGACGATAAAAAATGAATGGGGCCGGATTGGGGCGTTCTGGCGCAGACAAACTGGAAATTATCTTTATTTTCATTAAATGTGGCAGAAACTGCAGTGCCACTGCTAGACGATTTTAAAAAAAATATTTCGAACTCCCTAATATTGACAATAAGTATCTTTCAGACCTTGTGAAAAAATTCCATGAAACGCAAAGCGTCATTAACGGACGACTTCCAGGACGACCTCACATCGATGAGGCAGCAGTGCTGGAAGTTATAGGCCTCGTTACTGTATCTAAAAGAAAGTCGTTAAAATTACACAAAATTCGTCCTTACACAATGCAGATAAAGCAAGAACTAGCAGATGATGATTTCGATAGACAAATTGAGTTTTACGAAATTATGTGCGACAGGATTGCTAACAACGAGAACTTCTTACACAACATCTGTTTCAGTGACGAAAGTTCTATTTTCCTAAATGGCTGTGTTAATAAACACAATGTTCGAGTATGGGCAGATGTTAATCGCCATGTTGTGAGGGAACACCATACGCAAAGACCTGAGAAAGTTAATGTGTGGCCAGGTATATTAGGAAACCGCAGAATTGGACCCCTATTTCTTAATGGCAATTTAAACGATAATCTGTGCCTGCAAATTCTACGTGACGCAGGGGATCCCTTGGCAACGGACCTTGTAGAAAACACAGTCCATGTCAGCGATGTGCCTGAATTTGATGCGGACAATATAGTTTTTCAGCAAGATGGATGTCCTACACACTAGCCGGAATTTACGTGAGTACTTGAACGAACTTTATCCAAGTAGGTTGATAGGCCGGCGTGGTACCATCGAATGGCCTGCGAGATCGTATGATTTCACTCCGAAGGATTTCTTCCTTTTGGGAGACCTTAAATCTGTTGTGTACAAATAAGAACCTAGTAGTATTGCTGATCTGCAACAAAAAAAAAAAAATAGCAGCCTGTGGAGACATTTCAGCAGACACTTTCAGCAAATTGCGACTGCATTTCAAACTCGTCTGTTCTACTGCCAAGAAGTGAATGGGGTTAATTTCGAACATATTCTGTAAATAGTAGGTAAGCTTAATTTGACTTTTAGAGGTGTAGGTGTTGTAACATCTTGTAAACCCCCTTCCATTTGCTTTCAGTTGACAATGTACATGTAACTACTTGCTTCCTTCACCATTTGACTTGAGTTGCGATTCTACATGGCAGTCCTTGTCCTCGTGGTAGCAATCTCAGGGGTGCGATGATATGCGGTTTTGTGTACTGACCCTTTCCACTTCTTGGGTGGCGTAAGAATTTGTAGACACTGCTAGGATATCTGCGAATCATGCTACAGAGTAGGAACACTTTTCCAGCTCCCACTGTTGTCTAGGATTACTACTATAGTAGTTGGAGTCTGTCCAATGCTGGTCATGTTCCACATTTAATTTCAAGCCATTGTCAATTTGCTGTATTATTGTTCATATTACGAGACTTTTCTAACGACATATTCTTCCACGCCCTTGCTGTTTTTAAAAAAATGAGTCGACTTCAGCCTACCCCCTTGGGGGTGGGGGGTAGTGAATGGTTGGCTTTAAAATGTTTCCCCCTGAACATCATGGAATACGTGTTTCGCCATTTCATCCTATTTACAGCCGTTCACACAATACCCAGGTTGGGGTGAGTCTTTATGGACACCCTGTATATTGAACCAATGTTCTAAGGTACTTAGAATTGACAGGCAGTAGTTTAGTTTACTGACTGGTAATATACACACATTTGCACACCCAAACGACCTACCTCTAGAACTGAAATACGAAAAAGAGTGGACATCGCTCGCTAAAGCAAAAAACTTATTTCGCAAAGTATTTCTAGCAATTAAACTAGATGTAACATGCTAGAAGAAAGCCAAAGTGATCCGGTTAAAATACTAAGAGTTCGAATACGATTTCGCATCACATATCAACATCCCACATGATTTATACGTTTTACCATATTGCACAGCCTTTGCACAGAGACACTCTAATGTATAATCGACGTGTTAAATCATGACCTCAATGGCTATGAAGTCCATACGTTTCACAAAAAAATAACAATTTTTAAAACGCTTTGTACAAAATTATTGTATACCACTTGAAAAGAGAAATCATTGTTCATCTTAATAGATACATGATATTGCAACTTGATGGATTAAAATACATTCTACATATATTTTAAGAGCACCAAAATGTGAAAGACAACTGTTTGTTATCAATAACTGGAAACGGTGTGTTTTGAAGTTTTATATCAAAACCATTGTGAAGAGAAAAGCATGTATTGTCTACATTTGTTTATTTTTGTAACTTGTTTCTTAAGAATTGCAAAATCACTGTAATTTTTGTTACTAGTTCATTACAATACCGACATTCTAAGAGAAGTACCACAATCTTTACTTTCTCTCAGCCAATAAGCCAAGTTTAATATAAGAATCATTTGCCAGCAAGAGATTATAGTACGAGGCTGTGACATGGCACTTTGCATTGCATTTTAATTTCAATTTTAACCTTTTTAAGCTAACATACATTCCCTTGTTTTAAACTTTGACTGTCTGTGTCTTAACCCTGAAGAAGCAACATGATGTGTTGAAAATTCGACTCATATAAGTAAGTACACACCAAAAATGGACATAATGACATGTGCTATACGTTATTCCGTACCTATTAATGAATTTGCATTACATCCCAAAACGTTTGGAACTAACGTTTTTGAAACAACTAAATTGAAGAAAAAAATATTATGTTTGATATATAATAAAATATGGTAAGATGGGCAAGCAGGGAATAGCTGAAGCCTTGAGTTGGCAAGATGATATGGTTTGTGAAATGTGTTGTTCTTTGAAGATATTTGAATGTCAAGTATCTTTTAGTAGGATTTGAAAATTGACAAACAACTTTGAAATATGATTTCAATTATGTATTTGTATGTATATCCAGTACAATATATTACATTTGAAAATTACACAGATACAATTTTTTGTCAGTTTACCAGGCAATTACCTTCAATTTAGTAGAACACATCGAGAGCCAATACATTAGACCATTTTTTCGCATTGGACAAGGGGTGCTTTGAAACATTAATATTTGACAAGATCTGACTTTTTAATGACATCTTGCGTTTCTGTTAAATTCTAAACCAAAATAGAAGAAGAATGTATGGGGCTTGTTGTGAGACCAGCACCCTAGCACAATAAAATATCGCCCGCTATGAGTTTTCAACCAAAGAAAAGCTGGACAGATTTATGAATGCCGAATAGAGCATGTGAAAAGGAATAAGAATATGTTGCAAATAGGGGAATGTAACGACACTCGTGTAGCTAGAAAAGATGCAGGAATTTTGTGAGCAAATAAAGAAAACACAATTTAGCATAGTAGCTTTGAAAGAACCTAGATGTAGTGGAAATGGTATATTAAATAAAAACGAAAACACAGTATTCTGTAGTGGTGCAAAATATAGAAAGGAGAGGCTGGTATAGGTTTGTTTTATTGCATAAAAAATAATCCTTAACCACATAAATAGATTTTTTACTTAGAATGAAAGATTACGTAAACTAAGAATTAAGGGTAGGTATAATACTATAACCCTAATCAACACATACGCACCAACTCAAGATAAAGATGAAGAAATAAATAAAACATTTATGAAAATATAAAAAAAAATCTGGTAGATTATGTTCCAAGAAGTGATGTAATGATTATATACTTTAGGTGACTAATGCTGAGCTGGAGAAATAACAAATATACAGTAAAATATCTGGTTGACACACATTACGTGACGAAACAAGTAAGATTAGAGAAATCTTGTGTGAATTTGCATCTGCAAATAACCTGATAGAAATGAGTATTTCATTCCAGCATAAACGAATACACAAAGGAACGTGGATATCATGTTTATCACTATTTATCAGAGAGTCCATGTGTTGATTAACAGCAGCAGAAATATCTGATAAAAGATGTAACATTTTTAGAAGGCCCAAATATTGACTCTTATCATATATTGGTGCGAGTAATCCTAAAAGAGGCTATCCCTGCAATGTATAATATATCATCCTCGCATAATAGCAAATGAGATAAATCAACCTTCAGAAACGGAGTAAAATGATAAAATATATTGCAGCATTACATGAGAAATTAAATTATCGCCAGGAAAGGAAAGATGGTAAAGTGGAATGGGGTAATATACAAACTGCGATAAATGAAGTAACTATAGAAGTTACACAAGAATAAAGAAATGTCCCAAAAATGAATGGTGGGTTGAAGATTGCAGAAGGTTTTCCAAAATATTAACAAATCAAGAAATATATATATTAAAACAAAAATCAAGGCCAGCCAAAAATCGTATAATATAAGAAGGAAAGAAGCTAATAAAATTTGTAGAGATATAAAAAATAAATGGTTGAATAATAAGAATAGACAAATTGAAATACATTATAAGAGGAATGATACAAGTTAATTTTTCAAAAAATGAAATCTTTTAAACAACAGGAAACAATATCGCCAATAATTTGTTAAAATGCTGAAGGTGACACCATCTCAGAGAAAGCTGAAGTCCTAAATAAATGTAGAACTTACTTCAAAAATATTCATATGAAAAAGGTAAGAACAAGTATGCAGTCCCCAATAAAAGAGGATGACAGTAATCAACAAGAACATCATCTTCCATCGTCGAATGAAAAGCCACATAAAACAATTTTTTTTAAAAATTAAAGCTGCAGGATCAGATATTATCCCTCAAGAAATAATTAAAAATAGAGGATGAACATTGGAACAGAAGTTGCATAAGGTGATAATAATTCTACCAACTCAATGTTGGTGTATATTGTGAGTACTGTATATTGGTATTTCCCAGCCCATTTTTTTTTTTTGAGCGTTTTACATCCTTTTGGCCGTTTTCAATTTTCGTGGTCGAAATGCATCGCTACTTTTGTTCTTACGACATTTTACGGGCTAAGTTAACCTACAAGGGTTATTTTTGCATACTTTTTTTATGACCTTTTACGATCTCATGTGATATAACTTAACCTATTCGCTTTCTATTTTAAGGATCTTCACAAGTTAGAAATCATACACATCCTTTCACCTACTTTTATGGTATGTTAAACGGTAGGAGCTGACAACATACTTTCACGTACCTTTGATTTTGCAACCTATTATGGGCTAAGCTAAGCTAAAAGGAGAAAAATGCACGGTAGAGGATCCGGCAACAAGTAGTGTAGTAGTGTATCTTACTATTTTCAACACCATCATAAGTAAGAATCTCATCGTAAGTAAGAAGAGCCTTCAGAGTAATTTCTACGATGTATTTTTTTTATTTTTCATGTTATGTTTATACCTCGAGGGCCTTCGAGTAATCATCTACGATGTATTTGTTTTTATTTTTCATGTTATGTTTAAACATCTAAGTAATCATAAGTAAAAATCTTCTCATAAGTAAGAAGAGGCCCTCAGAGTAATCTTCCACGATGTGTTTTTTGATTTAAATCCTCGAGGGGCCCTCGGCGTAATATTTCACGGTTTACGCTAACCTAAGAACACTGTCAACAATTTTTTTCACATATCTTGCTATCTTACACGGGGTAAAATGATAAAGGCAAACTCTGTAACGTGTGTTAATTATTTTTTTTGTTATTACCCCGCCAGGGATGTGTCGTGCCCAACACAGTTATATTGGCAGTGGCCATATAAGCCATGCCTCTGTAGAGTTTCACGGGTTATTTTTTTTCGTAAACACACATGAGTCCCTACAGAGGACCTCCGTGTGTGTGCAACGTATATGTGTGTAGTTATCGACTCTAGTGTGATTGATGTTGTTTCTTTTGTTACGGGTTATGACAGTGTGGGGACAAAATAGAACCAAATCAAAAAATAACATATTTTTGGTTAGTTAACATGGATGAATGGAATGATTATTTTTCCTACTGTGATAGGAGTGGAATTTTCAGCACCTGAAAAAGGAAAGATAGTTATATATATTCACAAGTAGTATCAGTGTTTTCATGGTGCCAAAAATGGTACTTGAATCTTATCCAATTTGTGCAAAAACTTGAGATTGGTGAATGAAATGGAAACTTTGTTACTTGAGATTGTAATTTGAAGCTTCTTCTTCATCTTTTTTTCAAAACTGTTCCGTGACCCTATTGATCTTGCATCTTGAACGAACGACTTCTCTGCCAACAGGATTACGCTGAAAAAGGTGTCGTCCGCGATTGGATCGTGAAATTCGCACATGATCTTCATGTTTCTTCTGTCGTTGAACACCACTTGTTTTCTTTTCGAAATGTTGATGACGAACATGGGTCTCTGTGCCATGAATTCGCATGACATGTATGGAAAAATAACAGAACCCATCGAAAAACAGCATATTCATATTTAATTAACATGGATGAATGGAATGTGTTATAAATAAAGATTTATCTATTGTGGTAGGAGGGAAAAAAGGTTGATTTCGGCATCTGAAAAAAAATGAAGAAAAATTGGTTTTGACCATCATTATTTATCCTCGTCGTTGCGATGTAAAGACGAGAACATTTTTCCATGAAGTGCCACCATTAGTTTTCCTATTGTGAATTAAAGAAAATCTGAAAGAAAATAATTGTCACCGTTTGTTTTATGTTATCTGTAAAAGCATGGACTATGACGAGAGTGGGAGCCTTGTTGTAAATAAAGCTTGCCCCCTCTTCTCCTATGTTTATTCTATCTGCTAGCTTTTGAAGATTTTTTTATTACATATTTTTCCTCTTGCAAAATAATCTCAGTTTGGACAATATAGACAGTAAAAAACTACTCCCTTTTTGATCCTAAGGTTAGTCATGTGCTTTCATGTGAGGTATAAGGATTCGGACAAAGTATATTTATTAGTTGGACATAATATTGTCTCATCATTTACATCTGTTAGGAGACACAATTTTTTATTCTGTCCCAAATAACAATCACATGTAAGTAACGGGTGGATTTAAATTTACAAGGGATGATAAAAAAATCCAATCTTAGTTTACTTGGCAAGATATTAATAACAAAAATGGAATGACACAAAGCGTACAAATTAATTAAATTACTTCCTTGTGTCATAAGCTATCCAACAAGGTACAAATGTTGCTAACATTCACATTTGTGTACGAGAAATAATACTTCATTCATCTTCAAATGAATGGAATCAATGAACAATACAATTAATGAACATTTCACGTCTTGCTCAAAGTGGACATTTCCGTAACGAATGCAGGCACGCAGGTTTTAACGGACATTTGTTCTCTTAACTCGTGATGTGATTGTGTCCTTGATGTGTTGACCAGCTGTTAAGATCCTCTCCCGAAGCTCTTCTTGCGAGTTACCGGTGTCCTGTAAACTAAGTGTTTCATATGGCACCAAATGTAAAAGTCGCAAGGCGTCAAATCGATCGGGGGATCCAGTTGGACAGCCATCATGCTGGTAAATCATGTCACGTCTTGTAGCTAGAGGCACATCCTCCAATAACATTGCCATCCCGTTCCTCAAAAAATTTCATATGTGATGCCATTTAAGATTTGCAGCAGGAAAAATGGCTCTATAAAATGATTGTTGATGACACCCATCCATACTTCTGCCTGGGCGTGTGACTGTGGCTGGATGAAAATTATCCAAATAAATGGATTGGCCGAGGTGGCCTGATTCCCTGGCCGGCTCGATCCCCCGATTCGACGCTTTGCGACTTCTGCATTTGGAGCCACATGAAAGACTTAGTTTACAAGACACCTGTAAACTCGCAAGAAGAGCTCAGGGAGAGGATCTTAACAGCTGGTCAACACATAAAGCAAGGATGTCAAAATGTCCGTAAAAACCTACGTGCCTGCATTCCTAACGGATGTGCCCACTTTGAGCAAGACATGCAATGTTTTTTAATTGTATTGTTTTGTGATTTCATTCACATGAAGATGAATGAAGTACTTTTACATAAATGTGAATATTAGCAACATTTGTACCTCGTTGGATAGCTTATGACAAAAAGAAGTAATTTAATTAATTTGTACGCTTCGTGTCATACCATTTATGTTATTAATACGTTGGCAAGTAAATTAAGAGTGTATTTTTTATCATCACTTGTAAGTTTAGACCCACCTGTTACTTACATGTAATTGTTATTGGGACAAAGCTTTTTCCAACCAACCACTTATGTGTTAGTTATCAGAAAACGCTAAAATGTGTGCCTTACAATGAGCTGTTTTTTCTCAATTTGCAATTTTATGTGGAAAATTGTCATTAAAGAATCAATAGAAATTCGATTATCTCGAAAACTAATAATTTTTGGACTGTGTATCATATGGTCAAATTTCTTGCAAATTGCCTCTACTTTAACTACTTTCAGGGATTACATCTAATCACAGGTCACCCTGTATATAAACAATGGAACGTACTGTCATCTTCATCTGCACGATTAGTCAATCGTGACACGAAAATCTGTAAAATAAGAGAGAACTGGAAAAAATGGAACATTCGGGGTAGCGTTCTTTTACCGACCTATCTCCGGAATGGTACATAAAATTTTCAAAAATTGTACAGGACATAGATGAAACCATCCACTGAATAATCTACATTTTGCTGAAATTTCTCTGGCGTTCGGTACATAATCATGAAAAATTACATTATTATGAAATTGCAGGGAGAAAAATTGATAATGCAGAAGTCCCGATTGTGATAACGTGAGAGATGAACGCGATTCTGGACGAATATGGTAAGACGAAGAAGAAAATAAGGATATTAATTGACGAATGGTATCATGCGAACAAGATAAATGATTATCTGATCAGTAATATTACAGCATTAATATTACAGTGCAATGCATTCTTACTTCGTTCGTAATAAAATGAACAAGTTACAAATAGATTAGCAAACCAACTACGGAACTTTTCCTTTGACCTCCTTAGCGAAGCATGTTTTAAAAAATAAAATCATCGGAAGTTCCCGGTTCGATATACATGTTCGTCTCATTTCGCAATTTATCCTCATAGCCAAGATCAACTTAGGAGACAGGAGGGACAACGTAAATTGAGTACTTAACCAACCATTCAATGATAATAATAATAATATAAATAAAAATGTTCATGAATATGTTCGGATTCAGAAAGTAAAAAAAAATATCAGGGAAGAGCTTTTCCGTTTACCACCTGCTTTTGAATAGCCCCTCTCCTCTGAAGCATGCATTCGCTGTTCATATTTTCAGTTAGTTTTTGGCCTTGATTTCTGATATGTTTCCCGCTCGTCAGTCAAAAGCGTTTTTTTTATTGGTTTTTCAGCACAGTTCTTTAATTCTCATTTCCAATTTTTTTTCAACGTACAAATTCATGTTATCAAGCCATGGAAATTCTTCTGCTTCTTGCATTGCATAACTGAAGATTTGAAATAACACAGGATGTAAATGCTATTGGCAAACTTACGAGGAAAATGAGTTTTGAAGGAATTCCTATGTCAATGTGAATACCATGTTGCCGCCTTTGGTTTCTGAAACATTTGAAATTATATTACATTGATTACTAATTAACTAACTAACTCTCTAGCCTTCATGAATCCGAAAGTTCATGGCTGCAGCGATAAAGGTTTTCCATTTGTCCTTATCCTGAACAAGATTTATATATATTCTACTCCATCTTTACCGATTTCATTTAGGTCCATCTCAATTTTGGTTTTGTTCTCTTACCATCAGGTTTCCCAACAGGGATCTTTTAAACTCTTCTTTATCTTTCTTTTTCAATGTAAGGTTTCAAGTTTTCGCACCCACAGGCAAAATTACTGTTTTGTATATTTTAACTTTTAGTTTCTTAAATATTAAACAAGAAGACAAAAGTTTATGAAGAGAAATGTAACATGCATTTTTTCCGACTTAAGCCTTCTTTTCGTTTTCTCTTTAATATCATTTTCATTTTTTTAGTATTACTCCTAAGTACTTGAATTTCTATAATTTTCTCTTTTCTAACTTCCTTAGCTGTTTTGAAAAATATTTTAGCATTATTCTTAATTGTATTTACATCATCCCCCAGTAAGTCTGCATATACTAACAGTTGAGTCACATCGTTCAATTTTAGTACTTCGTTAGTTTCTTTTACTTTTTAACAGCATATTCTAAGGCAAAATTAAAGATCAATGGAGATAATGCATCTTCTTCTTTATAACCCATCATGAATTGTAAATTTGTCACCGGCCGCGCGGCTCAGTCGGTAACGCGTCTGACTACCATGCTAAAATTCCCGGGTTCGATCCCCGGCCGGTTCAAATCCGGGAACTTTTCTGACGATGGAAGCTGCCCCGGGTACCTGTGGGAAACCATGGGGGGGACAAAAGCGGTCAGGGGCGTGATGCTGATCACATCACCCCACTCACGACCGGATCAAGAAAGTATGGGTCGTTACCGTCTCACCCCCAATACGCCTTCATGACATGGTGCTATGCACAGGGGAGCACTTTATTTTTTAACTTTTATTAACAAGATTCTTAGGTATTCTAAATTCGAATAATTCATCTCTCTTTAGCATCTTTAATTTCAATCAAGTTAGGTTCTGGAACTAAAAGTTCTGCTGTGCGTACTTAATTTATTTCTGATTTATCTCCTACATGAACATTTAAAAGGTCATTAAAGTAGTTATTTCATCTATTTAAAATATATCTTGAGTCAGCCATTTTTTATCAAGTTTACTTCAGTTTGCCAACGCTTTCTAAATTCATTTGCACTTCTGATACTTTTATTTCAATTGCGTTAATTTTACTTTTCAAGTGATCTCTTTTTTGTTACTTCTATACATGTTGTTCTTTAAACACCTAAGTCTATTTCTGTTAGGTTATGCTAACCATGTCTTACTTGATCTTGGATTATTTAACTGCTGATTCTATGTGCTCCGAATCCCTATTTACATCTGTTTCATTTTAACCTTGCAAGATATCAAATATATTTCATTCATATTTTTGGAGGTACGCTGAATGATACAAATTTACAAATGTACAGGTTGAAGTTCATTATGTGGAAAAAAGTTTAATTTTTTTTTAGAGTTCATTTTATGCCAGGGATTTTATTTGTTTATAGTTTTTATAGTAACATGTGCTTTCATTAGATATTGAATTTAGGATTTTTAAATTAAATAGCAAAGACGTGACGTGATAGGAAAGAATAAAATGTTGCAAAAGTTGATCCGTTTATCTCCTTGTTTCTATCACGATAGGGAACTCAAAATGTTAAATTTTAATTATTCTCCATTTCAACATTTTCTCTTTTCTCACGATCTCTATTTTGATCAATTATCTCCCTACCTCTTAGAAATATTCAGTACCTGTTTTAAATGTACAACAAAGGCAGTCGACTGTTGTCTGTCGTAGCAAGGGAATAATATTGCTCAAGGAGGGGCGTGGTAGTTCAATTCTTCCGGTTTAACACATACTCACAAAAATCAATCGTAAAATGCAAGTGTGTGTCAGTTTCCAAATTCAAGTACGAACAAATGAAAAAAATATATAATAAGAAGGATTAATTCGGAAAATCTATGTTACTTTTATCTGTCTTCTGAAAGTTAAAATATATATACAAAGTAATAATTTTGTCCATGGATGTAAGAACCTTTGTCGCTTTCATTGAAAGAGGTACATACGTACATTTAGTGTGCTAAAAAAATAAAATCCTCTTGCATGAACAAAAATAAATAAGAACAAAGCTTTTTTTGTAGAATTGTCAATAAGGATATGAAACAGGATGAGAGAGAGATAGTTAGTTAATGTAAAATTGAAGAATGAATAAGAGAATATATGTATGATATCGCAGAAACTAAAATTCTTATATTGTAAATACATAAAATCAAAAGATAAAAAATTTGTTTCCTAACAGATCTAAATGATGAGACAATAATATAACCAACTAATAGATATACATTGTCCATATCCTACTAACCCACATGAATGCACATGATAAACCTTAGGATAAAAAAGGGACAAGTTTTCAACTGCTATATTGTCCAAACTGAGATTATCTTACAAGAGAATAATATGTAATAAAAAAAAACATGTTCAAAAGCTAGCGGATAGAATATACAGAGGAGAAGAGGGGGCATGCTTTATTTCCGACACGGCTCCCACTCTGGTCATACTCCATGCTTTTTACAGATAACATCAAAAAACCGTGACAAGTATTTTCTTTCAGATTTTCTTTGATTTACAATACGAAAACTTATGTTACCATTTCATGTAAAAATGTTCTCCTGTGTACATTGCAAACGACAAGGATAAATATTGATGGTCAATTCATATGTGGTTGAGCGATCGCACTAATTTTCTTTATATTTTTCACATACTGAAATCGACTTTTTTTCCATCCTTCCACACTAGAAAAAATTATTTATCACACATTCCATTCATCGATTATAATTAACTAAGAAAATGCTGTTTTTCGATAGGTTCTATTTTTTCCCATACTTGTGCAGCGAATTCAATGCCTATAGACCCATGTTCGTCATCAACACTATGACGTATTGGACATAGGCCGTTAAATGTTGGTTTAATTGCTCCCTCTTGAATGGGAGCAGGATAGTAAATGCCTCGCTTAATGGATACTGTGCGGTGAAGGTTGATTTTATGCACACTCGGTTTTGTCGTCAATAGCCAAAGATTAAAGTATTATTTGAAAGCCTTGATCCGAAATAACAATGAAAGTTATTTTTCAAAAATTTAACACAGGCTTGAATACTTAATTGTTGTGGTTCAAAGTCGCATTTAAAATTTCTGAAAAATAGGACTAAAAATCTCTATTCGTTGTACGAATATGAAGCTGTTCTGTTTTTTCTCAATTCATGCACCGTAGCCTGCGGAATGCGGGAGAAATGTGAAAAAATGAGTTCGGCGTAAGTTTAGAGAAAATTAATCCCATATTTCCCGATTTCTTTTTTATGGTATTGAGTAATTAATCTTGTCATTGTTATACCTAATGTGACGACAGATCCTTAGCACAGATGGGAGTGTAACTGAATAATCAATTCGTCCAATTTCGGAGAAAAAGGTGCTACATGTGTCGCGGAAGGTATGTGGAAAACGATATGTCAGCCGAAACGTAGTAAACGCCCGTCAGAATGGAATGGGCTGTACATTACGTTTAGCGAGTTTCTAGCTGTTAGGAAGAAGAGAGTGGATCAAGACGTAACAGAATGCAGTAGATATGGCCGCGCAAGGTAAGATGTAAATTTATCTTTGTGACCGAAACAAGCTACGTGGAGTAGTTTCCAGTGAAACTGAGAACACACAACGCTACGTTATATATATATATATCGTATATTAATTGATCAGTGTGGAATTTATATGTCGCAAGATTAACATTCATCTTGAGTTCAAGTGCACTCTACACGATGCAAATGGAGATCACATGATTCTCTCTTGAGTACATTTGAGTCGACCTGGTGGTCACATCGCAGAGAGTTTGTCGTGAATTTCTCTTTGATGGTTGATAGTTTCATTTAAATATAATACACGTCTTATTATGTTGTATCGAGCATACCAGGCGTTCAGACTTTGATGTAAAGAAGTGAATTGTCAAATAACTATTTCTGAAGTGGCCGGATGAATTAATCGCGGCACATACCAGAATAGAAATTTCAAATCGTTCACGTATTGAATACAGGCCAGGAGAGGCTGTATTGCAAATAATTTGTCATTTTTAATTCACAAAAAAGGCTGTTTATTAACAATCAATCCATTTGTGTCATATGTGCACTATTACATACCTACGTTAGTAAAAGTGAGAAAATATTAAGAATTAAGTCGATTGGTACCCGTCTATCAAGGCTGTGTCATATTTTCTTGTTTTCACTTGTAATAAAAACCGTAAGTATTAAAACTCTTTATTCTTCACTTTGACAACTTATTTGTCTATAAAGTAGTTCTGTATTGACTTGCATAATCGTCTTCTCTATTTTTCAGCAGATGGCTAGCCGAGTGTGATACCTGGGGAAGGTATCATGAGATATGTTACTTTGCATCAGTAGGAGTCTTGAATTCCTCTCCTCACCCCATGCGTTTCGGTGTGACAAGTGACTACAAATAAAAGGGCGTGTTGAAATTATGTATAGTGCAAGTAACATCACATCTGTCTTCTATATATAGGATAGGTGATTGTCAATATAAACTCATATCGCGTTAATTATTAGTGCGACACAAAGTGTCTTGAAAATTGTTGGCAGATTCTTGGGCTTGAATTGTGATTCCACCGATTGCAGGTTCCTTCCAAATGTAGCTGAAATTCTCAGCTGCAATCATTGATGTCTTAATGAATAAATCGTACAAGGTGTATTCAAAATAGAGGGTTTGAACCTTAATTTTCTTTAATTGTAATTTTCTTGAGTACAGTACTTTCGGTTAAATCTTTGGCTTTAATGATCAAGATTTGGAAAGTCGTCTGCATTATGAAACTACAAACGGCGCATCTCTCCCTGGCGGATGGTTGTCACACGATTTCCAATTTGAATGGTTGTTTTTAAGAAAAGTTGGACTTAAGTTGGATTTGAGGTTTGAGATCTGAGTTTTTGGGTGACATGAGAGTTAGGCACCTCGCTCCAATTAGCGGCCCATCGTTAAAGTAGATTATGAGACTCACGTTTGAGTTTTCATGGTCTTTCGACTTAAAAAAAAATTGATTGAAAAATTTGGAATAAAAGTAATTTTCAAATATTCCCTTAGTTACGATGAAATGGGTACAGAAAAGGATCAAATCACACTGGACGCCCTTTAACCTTCATGAGGAAAAGTAATGAAAAAACGAGAAAGAAATTAAGGAAAGTAATTAAAAAAAGTAGCAGTAGGCTTGATGAAATTAAGGAAGGAATTAGGATAGAAATTAAGGAAAGTAATGAAAAAACTAACAGGAGGCTTGATGAACTTAAGGATAGGAAAGAGAAAAGTTGTGTAAAACAGATGAGTTTAGAAATGAACTCCAAGCTCTTAGTGTTAGTTAGGAAAAATACTGTCTAGAGCTTAAGGGGGAGTTGTTGGAAATTAAAAGTAGTACAAGTGACAGCATCTCTGTTCTCAAACAAAAGTGTGAAGAGTTTCGGTTGTGCCGAAACATATTACATTATATAATGCATGTCTAGGGCTGGGTCTGTATAATGGAAATATGAGATGCTGTGTGGCAAATTGGACAATAAAGTGATAGGAGTACATAGGGTTGTAGAGCAGTTTAAATTGATCATACGGAACAGATTAGTGATTTGAAGAAACAGTTAGAACTAAAGTTTAGGGAATCAGTTAGTTAGGGTAATGACAAGATAGCCAAAGTGCTTTTAATATCGTATGGTCCCCTCGATGGACATGATGTCGTGCTGAGCCACCTTAAATTGGAAATCCCATTGCGGTATACAATGGAACATGATGTTCCTTCCCAGAAAGTTTAGGTTGGGGTTTCAGAAATGTTTTGTCAAATTTGCAATCTATCGAGACATCTATTGCAAAATTTTTTAATGTAATTTCCAAGTGGGAAGATAAGTTAGGTAATTGAGGAAATCACATGCAGTCAAAGGAAACTGAAAGAAGTTTGCATAGGAGTCTTTCTCGAAATAAAGTAGTCTGGGAAAGGGAGAGTAGACAAATCTACGTCACCTGATGATTCAGATTCTGACTTTAAGAAATTAGGGACTAACAAAAGTAGTACTTCGAATTTTGAATCTTCGAGTGGGGACTTGGAGTATTTGTCGAAATCTTCATCTAACAATAAGAAAAGTTTCATCCAAAGTTTTGTCCAAAACTCGACATAGAAAAAATAAGTTAAATTTGGGAGATGTGGGGTTTGGTCAGCAAGAGAGTCAGAATGGGATTCATGAATTCTCAAAGGGTGGGAATCCATCAAAATTCTCAGTTCAGTTGACCTTCCGCATCAAGCCTCAAGACCTACTTAAATTCCCAAAGTTTAATGGATTGATAACAGATGTTACCCCGTCAGAATTTATCGAAAAGGTTGACGAAAGGCTTGAGTTGTATCGAGTTGACAAACAACTTTACTTAAAATATGTAACGAAATTACTTACTGATAGTGCCAAACTTTGGTATAATGAGAACAAGTCAGTGATAGGTACTTATTCCTGCTTTAAGAAAAAATCATTGCACATTATGAAAGCTCGCGCTGGATAAGTACATATCTAGCAAAAGTTCATAATTCCCAATATTATAGAAACAATGACGAATCTGTATTAAAATTCTTCACAAGGAACTTTAAATTGCTTGGATCGACTAAGCCCAGCGCTGATGAATCACATATCATTGCTCAAGTAGGTACTCTACTGCCATATAAGTTAAGTGAACACTTTGTAATGCAGAATGTTAATACCTTTGCAGACGCCATACACGTGATTGAAAACTATGAATCGTTTAGGGAGGTAGTAGTCAGAAAAGAAACTACACGTACTACTAAGTCAAAATACTACAAAGGAGGAATCAACAGGCGTATGATTACCTCACATGATCAGGGAATTTCTAGTTCCAAGGAAAATATTGATACTAAAGTTTCGCCGAACGGAGAAGGGAGAAAAGCTTGAGTTAGTCCTAAGACTTTTAGACGTTCGCAGAATAGGGTTGATTGTTCCGGTGGCATGTCGTCGGGAAACGAGTCACAACTCATGTCGGAGGGGGTGATGTGAGTTGTTCACAGACTAATCCTCCTATAAATAGAGTGATTTCCATTTGTGGTCCGAAATCTATTTCCACTTCCGAACCGAAATGTAATGACAATTTAGTAGCGTCTGATTTTTTTAAATCCCCTTCTTGAAAAACACCAGTTGATAGGTGACAGCATGTTAGTGAGGTTGGTTCAAAAATTGGGAGGCTATACCGTGAGTTTTGAAGATGATGTAACTAGAAGGATAGGCTTGGCTGTTAGTGGCCTAACAAGTGCGCAATTGAACGAGAAGCTTAGGTCACGTTCAAAACTCGCACTTTCTGTTATGGTTTTAATTGGAACCAATGACATACTGAAGTTTAACTCGTTAGTCATGATTAAACTGGATCTTTTAGAAACTTTGAATTTCCTCTCCACTAAGACAAAACAAGTACATTGGTTAACTTTCACACCGGTCCCAAAGATTTTTTGGCTTCAAAGGTCCAACTGTTTGGCGAAAATTGGAACAAATTAATGAGTACATTTTATATTTTCACTATGGAAAGATAATTAAGGTTCATGATATAGCCCATTTATTCTTTGAAGGAAAAGGAACCATGAACTTAGAATTCTTCGAAGAATTCCTGGGTTATCCGTCCAGAGGAAGGACAGACAAAGTTCACTGGAATAGATTAGTAATGTTGCAAGTGTTATGTTTCCTGAGACAGAAAGGTTTCTTTGGTAACTTAGCTTGCCCTGAAGTTAATTCTAGTTCGCAACTAACTGTGAAACCTGAAGTTCATTCCAATGATTAAATGAGAATCAATTCGGGCAACAGGTTGGTAACTATCACCTATGCGCAGGGGGTGAAGAGAATATAAAGAATCCTGCCATTTGTTTTGTAAATATAGATGATGAATTGTGTGAGTATGAGGATGGTGATTTAAGGGATTCCTTGATACCCATTAATTTAAATTCTTATAAAAAGGCATCGGCCATGAAAAAGGTATTAATTTTTGATAAGAGTGTCCTGGCGCTTTATGACACTGGCACGGAGGTGTATTTAATGACTTTTGAAGTGTGGAATGAATTATCAGCTGTAATCTCGAGCCCGAGATTAGAATCATCCTCTAATATCAAACTAGTTGATTACTCAGGAGAGAAATAGAAGTCTGTAGAAGGATGAGCTAAGATGATGATCGATCTAGGGGGTTTGAATATTAAGTACAGTTCGTAGTGGTCAAAAAATTAAATGCACCACTTATATTAAGGTTGGATGTAATTTATAACCTTCAGGGTGAATTGAATTTTGATCAAGGTGTCATCTTTTATCATAATAGAATAGTAAATGTTCTTCAAAGGTTTGTGCCAATTGAAAAAGTCATGAACACACTATGTGATCAAAATTTTAGAGAAGTAGCTTGAGGAATGAATGATGGTAGCATTAGGTCCGAAGACTTCATAACATAGATTAACGATAACTTTAACTTAGGGACGGAGGAAATTTCTCGCTTCACGAATATGTTAGTCCTTTGAACAGATGTTTTCAGAAAAACCAGGCTTGTGCACCGAGTATGTGCACAAGATGGAACTTGACACTGATCAACCAGTAGTAGCTGAAAATATCCCATTCCTTTGGTTTACCGAGAGAGGGTCAAGGAGCAGCTTAATTAAATGCTATCATCGGATATAATTGAGTTGTCAGATTCGGTATATCATTCACCTCTTCTTGTGGTGCCAAAACACAATGAAGGTATTCGCTTGTGTGGACTAAAATATAGTCAACAAACACGTTAAGCTTAAACAGTTAGCCCCACTGAAAGTTGGTGTACTTCTGTCCTCGTTCCATAAATGTAAATTCTTCACGTCCCTGGACTTGGCCAATGCTTATTGGCAGGTTCCATTGCACCCTGATAGCCGTAAATTTACTGCCTTTTCTTTTGGTGGAGTTTTGTATCAGTTTAAGAGGGTTGTGTTTGGATCGGTGAACTGGACTGCCTTATCGTCGATGTTATTATTAATAGGGTACTCGGTTCATATTCTGGCTTTGTCGAAATATATGTAGATGACATAATCAACAAGTCGAGGGATTTTGACTCGCACATAAAACATGTGCGGTTGGTACTGGCTCGATTAAAAATAGCTGGTTTTACCTTGAAATTAGAAAAATGTAAATTTGTACTAAAGGAACCGAGGTTTTTGGGACAAATAATCACCACCCAATGTTACAAAAAGGACCCTGCATATGTGGAGATTATAGTCAATTTGCGTGAACCTGAAAATCTCAAACAGTTGCAAAGGATTCTAGGAATTTTCAATTGGTTGTCGAAATCCATTCAGAACTTCGCTTTAGTTGCACACCCGCTTTATGATTTATTGAAACAAGAAACCCAAGTGGAAATGGACGGATGAAGCTAATGAAGTTTTTTGTAAGACTAAACAATGTATGTGTGGGGGAAGTTTCGCTGAACTATCCAGATTTTTCCAAGACTTTCTAATTTCAAGACGATGCCTCCCTGATTGGCATTGGAGGATTCTGTTCCAGTTGGAGTCATCAAACATTAGGGATTAGTCAGCCGTTTGTTTACATCGTATGAGAAAACATATACCTCAGTAGTGTAATTGGCTATATAACCAGCGCAAGAAAGGATGAACCCCCCTCTGGCAGATTTGGCTACACTTAAAACAAGCTCAACATGCCCATATGAGCTTTTTTCTCAAGTGTGGAACCCTGCCTAATCAAAGATTTTTGTAAAAATGCCCTCGGGAAGTTCCCGTGAAATGATGAGCCCCCTCAGATTGATTTGCCTACACTTATAAAAGGCACTTCTGTGAGATTGTTGTCCATAATTCTGTCAAAAATATGCCCCTCCTCATATTTTTTTGACCACACCTGAAACTACGCCAAACGTATTAACACACACACACACACACTTACACACACACACACATACACCTACACATACACCTACACACACACCTACACACACACCTACACACACACCTACACACACACACACACACACACACATACACACACGCACCCACCCACACCCACCCACACCCACCCACACCTACACACACACACATACACCTACACACACACCTACACACACACTTACACACACACTTACACACACACACACACACACACACACACCCACACCCACCCACACCCACCCACACCCACACCCACCCACACCCACCCACATACACACCTACACCCACCCACACCCACCCACATACACACCCACACATACGTGTAAACGTGGTCTTATAAGGCCCGAGTGAGTGTACATATGTTGTTGGAACCACTATAATTTGATAAATTAGCAAAATCAAATTCATTTTAAAATGTCGAGACCATGCATGTGATTACAAATACCACCGTGGTTTTTGAAAATTATCATTTATGCAGTTTTCCTGACGAAAAAATGGTTACTATTCTTGCTGGAACCTGGTACCAATATCACCTGTCTAATTTACATGTTGTAATTTTAATACAATTGCATCCGTTGTGGGTACCAATCAATATTGCAAAACCCGTCCAACCAATCACAATTCTTGTAGGTCACATGATTTCTTCCTGTGTGTAAGCAGCTACGTGCCATACCGAATTGAGCAAAAAGTTGTGAAACGCGCTTTACAGCGTCAATTGAGAGCGCGTAGCTTGTCTGTCTCGGCGCAGAGCATTCGGAAGGGGAGGGGGAAAAAAAGAAGAGTTCCTCTCGCGGCGGAGTTAGGAAGGGATTAACTGCGGCGCAGTCTGTGGCGTACTTAAGGAGTTTATGCCCCACTGTAGAATTGAGAAAATAATCACATTTACCCTAATCGCTGACTCTTAATTTTTACTTTGCATACTTTTATGTGTTGTTTGAAGATTTCAGAAATCAAAGCAGGCTTGTGTGGCCTATCATGCCGCAACTGTGTGAAACGAAGCTCTTTATTAGAACGCTACCAAGCGAAACGCAATAGGTAACAAGCGACAAGAGATACGTATCGCTTGGAATTGAACCCTCAGTAATCAATTCGACCTTTCGCATTTATGCGACAGGGCAAGCTGCACATGTCGCTTTCGGCTCGGTGCATTAGGTTTTTCGCGCATGAGCGGTGAATTTCTTGCTTTAGATCGAAGTCGCCAGTGTTCATGGGAGTCCGTAAGGGGGGGCAAGGGGGACCCGTGCCCCCTTTTGGAAAATGAAAGTCAACCAAAAATTATATATTTCACACATATAATTCCATTTCAGCCACAATAATATGTGTTAATTAATGCACGAACATGATAAATTCAAATGTAAGCAATGTTTTTTTGAAGGAACATTGGGTAAAATGTGGCTTATTTGCTCCCCCTGGAAAAAAAATACCTTCCTTGCCCTTCCCTGGAAAAAAACCCTGCTGACGTCCATGCCAGTGTTGTCTGTCGATTGTCGCCTGCCACTTGTCGCTTTGATCTGAAGTCTCCTTGAAGGGGTCAGGGGAAGAATTCTGACGGAGGCGACAAGCGACAGTGTGCTTGCACATCGACAAGAGACACGGGTCCCTTTTGTCTTGTAGACTAAAACATTCACCGCCCGTGCACGACAAGTGGAGGCATCACGATGCACAACATTGATAAAGTAGCCAGTTTGAGTGACACAACCAAGCGACATGCAATATTTGCAGCTTACCGTGCTGCATCATTCGAAACGTTGCAATGATTACCGAGGCTTGTCGCTTGTCGCGTTACGCTTCGGTCTGGAATCTGCTTAAACGGCATAAACGGCAGGCGACTAGCGACATGGAGATTTTATACCAAAGCGACAAGCGACATTAGACCATTCAATATAAGGCATAGCATTCACCGCGCATGCGCGAACAAAAGTACGAAGCGACATGATGCACGGTATTAACAAAACTGGCCACGCAAGCTACAAGCCACACCTGCATCTTGTCGTGTCGCTTCTGTTCGAAAGGTTCAATTCATTACTGCTGGTTCGCTTCCAAGGGACATGTGTTGGTTGGCGCTTTCGTGTGTAATCTCCCTTACAAGGCAAGAAAGCTGCAAACGACAGACGACAAGTGACAGGCGACAAGCGACACGGAGAATTCACACAGAAGCTGCAAGCGGCAAGCGACACTAGCACAGTTAGTCTAAATCCAAACATTCACCGCGCATGAGCTAACAAGAGCACTAGGTGACAGGATGCACGGTATTGAGAAAACGGCCTAATCAGAGCTACACGTGCAGCTTGACCTGTCTTGATACGAAAGGTTGCATTTATTTCTGAATGCTGGTTTGCAAGTTAAGCGTGTCACGTGCCGCTCCCCTCTGAAAGCTACACCAAGCCATTGTTTTATTGAATTCTCCTCAGGAAAGGAAGAGAATGCTTATACAAATACAGTCTCCGTAGATCATTTGCGAAGCCACTCATTATATTTGAAACTCTACTTTATGTGCACACTCAGCGTGCACTATAATCAACTGAAGCGGCCCTAACAAATTATTCGCTGGAACTAGGATCTCACTTTCCTCATCGTTGTGAAGGGTCACTCGCAATAGAATTGTTACGATTTTATCTCTCTGGTTGAGAACAGAATTTGGAGACTATAGTCGACAAAAAAGTTATTTCTCTTGGAGTTATTAGATTGGGGGAGGAGGGTGGTGCTTCAGATGGCTGTTCCATGTATACTGTACATTTGAACAAAAGGAGCAAAGGAAAAGTAACTTATTTAATTTCTTTGTAAAATGAATTAAGTGTTAATTTACCAGAAATCCAGTACAGCACAACTATCCAAGTTTATAATGGTGTGAGTCTTAATGGACATTTTAATTAAACCTTTCTTAACAAACTGATTCAATATTGAATAGGGTAGTGGTTCCCTAAGGGTGCGCCGCGGCGCCCTGGGGTGCCGCGAAATGTTCCGGAATTTTAACTGAAATGCCACTTACTTGTTAGTCTACACAGGGTTTTAGATATGATTGTTCCAAACATGTGCTTATTTAGTACTTTTTACATAAACAATGTTTCTGAATTTGAAATATGTGCTTATTTTTTAACATAAGGCAAGCAACCTAACAACACTAACTTAGCGTTGCAACTTTTAGATAGGCCTATGCCTATATTCTGACTTGGGCACCGCGGAAAACTTTTGAAACTACAAAGTTTGGGATCCCCTGAAATAGGGCATAATTGTAATAATAAATGATTGACGTATAAACTTGATGTGAATCGTAGAGAAATGTTTGTTTCGCGAATGGAGCGAACAAGAAAATGTTTTATAAATCTCATTCCTTGCAACCACCCAATCACAGTAACTGTTGATCACCTGACCTCTACTTCCACGTCACCCATGAAGCCTGCTGGTGCTTCTTTGCGTCCTAGCACCTGGATCACAAGCATTTCGTTTTCGCGCCTTTTTTACCGGACGCCCGGTCCTTTCTTATTTCGGTAGTTCTTCTCGCAGTCAAGTAGGAGGGGTACGAGTTCCGCTTAAAGCCTCCCCGATGGCCCTGTCGACCTCCGTGACGGTGTGGTTATCACAGAGCGCTACGACGTCAGGGGTTCCGGGTGCGAGTCCCGGTTAAGGCACGGGTATTTGTTTGTCCAAATGAGAAAAACTGAAAATTGAGAATAACCGAGAAATGAAAATCTTGATAATATAGTGAAAAATGGGGGATACTTCCGGTTAGGGGTATTCCTTAAATAAAAATGGCGTATTGGTTGCTTCGTCGCCTTGTAATCAAAGGGTCCCGGGTTCGATACCGGTGGAGGCACTTTGTGGTTTGGATTCCACTTTAAACTGTAGATCCATTCCCAATAAGCCTTACTGTGCATAAAGCGGACTTAACCAAGCACAATATGTACTATTTTGCGAATGTGGGAGTTGTTGAAAGGTTCGCAATATAGCTATTTTGTTCTTTGATTATTGGGCTGGTTTAAATAGAATTAGTGAAGGCAACGAGAGCAAGTGAAATATTCATTCGAGAATTAGACTGCAAGAATCACTAGCAGAGTTGTCTGTTTCCATCCGAATCGTGGCGCGCCAAAAGCAAGTTCCGAGCGACCCAGCTGGCCGCTGGCGCCAAAGTGTCTGGAATCGTCTCAAGCAGACCGACCTGCAGTGAGCACACAGGCAATGAATTCGGTTTCTGGTGAAGTGACACTTATATATATACAAGACCAGGAACGTGACCGGGGATGGAGGGTTGGGACAAGATATACTTTGTTAAATTTGGACCAAGTTATCTGTTTTTACCATGTATTTAGTAACTCTATAGTCCAACAGCCTTTTGAAGACCAGAGCTTATCAAATGGGTTCTTCGTTGATCGCATTCAGTCCCATCGACGCTGTTATCAGACTTTCTCAATAGGAGCCAGATCGTCCTTATTAAAAAAAAAAGTGAAGGGAAAGTGCTCCCCTGTGCAATGCACCACGCCATGAAGGCGTATAGGGAGCGTGGGGTTAGGGCCTCACACTTTCTTGATTACGGCCGAAGGTGGGGGTGACGTGATCAACACCACGTCCCTTGCCGCCTTTACCCCCAGAGTTTCCTCCAGGTACCCACTTTATACGACGATGGGTGGACGCCGGAGCTGCCTGAACAGGTGGAAAAATTTCCGGTTCTCCCCCGCCTGGAGAACCTTATTAAGTCTTTGAATTATATTAATTGTGTTGCGTCATCACCCAAATTTTGGAGCTCTCATCTAAGTTCGAACCCGGGACCGCAGATAATACGCAGGAGACCTTTTCATGGTAAGAGTATGATAATTACAATGGAATGAGAAGCCAGGAGCTAGATATTTGGCACCCTAGTAGTAGGGTGCCCATAATATTTTGACCCCAAAACGGGACATCCCAAGGAGATCAGTGTACCTCCTCCCCTCCTGAAAAATCAGTTAGGCCTAATTATAAATTTATTGTTATAATTAAAGTATTATTATTATTTTATTATTTGAAATATGATCTCTCGTTGTCAAAAGCTATTATTTATTATAATCTCGGTGTGACTTACACAGTATTTCTGGTTCCTTCTGATCAACCTTTGATGTTAGCCCTACGCAGAAGTTGGGGAGTGCCAGAAGTATGTATCAGAACAATCAATCTTCTTGAGAGCGGCTTTATTTTTCACCAACCATTTGTAAATCTCCTCAAAAACCTTACCCCACACATCTGACGCGTGATTTCCCACTTCAGTTTGTGGTTTGTCCCAAGTTCATATTGAAACTGCATATACGTTTCTTGGGCATGCTTATGCACTCTCTACAAATAACGGAACACACGCAAAACAATACAACTTTTTTTTTTAGCATGAAATGTCTCAACTTTATACTTGGTTTTCAAGCTAACCCCTAGGCTTTTCTAAAACGGTACAAATAGTGTTTTTAAATAATATCGAAGGGACGACCGGGACACGCCTCTCAAACGGGACTGTCTCGTCACCCTATATAAATGACAACATAACTAAGGACCTAATGAGTGAACTGTTAGAAGGCTCTCCAATATCAGCGTTTCCACTTCCATGTAACACGCCTCAGAAACTACGTTCTTGAAGGACATTGATGCTAAGTCCATAGTTAGTACATATTCTGCTAGGTTGTTAGTTATTCTGCGATTTGTCCATTAAGTACCGACGCTCCTCCACAGCCAGTTCTTACTGTTGCCTTAAAACTATAGTAGCTATTATTTTCTTCCTCTGTAACTGAATCATCACGTTATTGTATTTACGGCTGGAACAGAAGGGGGAGGTCTAAATCACTCGCTCGCTCCTTCTGAATTCCAGAGATTTCAAACCATCAACATGCGCATGTAATTTGATATGATCGAACAGTGGCGTGAAGAAGAAGGGTGGCCAATATTCCGACTGTGCTGCAGCGTTTCTATGTGGAAAGACTCGCGCACTTTTGGCGTGGCCATTGGCCACGACTTGTACGCTCGCATGCTTGACCTTCGGCCACGTTGTGGGCCCAATCATGTTATAGCTGGGGTTCCTCAGTGATCTTAATGATTTTGAAGATGCGTGCATGTTGTATTGGATGAAGGGAAACAAGTGTATAAGTTCGCTTGCGTGTGTATATGCTCTAATATTTTACAAATATTTAACACATATTATTGTCTAGTTTCATTATAATAAACTGGGTACATATGGTCCGTTTCAAAATATTTAGATATTTCATATAAACGAATTAAATAGCGACATGTCTCGTGCGCTCGTCGACGTGGCTCCCTTATTTGAAAAGTTCTGAACATAAAGTTATGTGTGTTCGGCCTCTTGTTTACTTTCTTAATAATAAGCTGGGTAAGTAAAAACAGTTTCAAGATAGTTAGTTGGATGTTTTCCGTAAACGGATTCAATAGGGACACTAAATTGGAAAAGCAATATTTACGTATTTTGTGATTTTCACAAATTAAAACGTAATTGAAAAATAATTGTTTTCCGTCATTCCCCTCGAATTCCTCTGTAATAAATTATGAGGCTCATATTTTGAAATTCGAACAGTCTAGCATAATTCACTTAGTAGTTTCTGGGGTGAAAATGAAGTTCCCTAGCAACGTCTGTTGCCATGGTCAACAACAAGCAAGTTAAGCTCTGATATCATAGTAAAAAGCCTGGAATATGAGCAACTTCAAAAGAATTCCATTTCAACAACAACACAACTAAACACCTGGCTAAACAACAACAAGCTTTCCCTGAATGTTAATAAAACAGTTCTAATAAATTTTAATCCAGCAAAACAAATAAAAAACTTAAGAAGTCGTCAAAGAATGCAATGCAATAAAATTCTTAGGAGTATTGACAGACACAACCTGTCTTGGGACATGCAAATTACTAATTTAACTCAAAAGTTAAGCAGGCTCTGCTACATGATGAGAATTTTGAGAAATGTTTTAACTTTGAATGTTTTAAGAACAGTATATTTTTGGACAGATTCAAACTGTGCTTACATATGGTATCTCTTTCTGGGGCAGCTCACCCAAAATGCAGAAAATTTTTATTTGGCAAAAACGCAAAACGCAAAAGTCAACATCTTCTAAAGTCCAAAATTTAGCACTAAAATATTTCTCTAGAGGATGGTTTACTTTAGTTAGTCGTTAAAGTCACACCTTGGAGTAAAAAGTATTCTTTGACAATTAGGCTATTATCAGTCCTTCTGATTTTTATCAGCCTGGCGTGTAGCATTTTTCATTGCATTGTATGGGTCATAAGTAGATAGCTCGGTGGTCGAGCGTGTTCAGTGGTATACTGGCGACCTAGGTGCCAATGGATCCGGGTTTGATTCCCTGTGTGAGGTGTAAGGCGTGACGTTTGTGAAGAGTACGAATTCCACGCAGTAAAACCCTGGACCGCATTCTGCAGAATAATGAGGATCTGGAGCCCAGATGCACGGACAGTATAATCCTCTGCGGTTGCGTGTTGGCGCCCTGCATGCTAAGTTGCCCTTCGCAACATCTGTTTTTAACTAGGGTGTACAGACTTGAGTCTTCAGACGACGGCAGTTCTAGTATTTGCCTCGACTGTACGTAATCACTGCCGTAGGCCGAGGGGGGATGGTTGAAGGGGCTACGGTCCACTCCGAAATTTTAAGAAAACCAACATTTTCAAATGAAGGCAGTGAAGAACTGGGAAATTGGGGACCAGAGTGAGTGTTAAATGTGCTGACGTGTCCATAATTTAAATAAATCAATCAAGTATTTTTAAGTTCCGGCCTGCATGAGTCTACCTTTGTAAGTGTAACTCTCAATTCATCTTCGTCGTCGCCAATAGTGGCTGAAAAGCGATGTAAATATTAATGAATGCAAACATAAATTCTAGCTCTACGCTGTAGCAATTCTGACCACCTCTCGTACATAAATCAATTTTGTATACTTTTTCTCCTTGTCGATGCTTCTCAACAATACCTGGTTAGTAAAGGTAGAATGAGAATGAGAGAAAGGGAGATGTTTCCAGCTTTGGCTGCAAATCGCTTCTCCCATCTGGCTAGAACTCGACAAAAACCAAACTGTTAAAATTCCAATTTGGAGGCATTACGGGAAATATAACTTTCATTATTGTAGTGGTTGTTTCTACATATTTTATTTTTTGAGTACACATTCGAGGGTGGTCAGGTACCATTGGCGCCCCCCGTGCTCAAGACTATGCCCTCACATATCAATTTTCATTTGCTTCATCTGTAGAAGAAAGTATTGACGGTAACCAAAATTAGCGATGTTGTTTGAAAGTGTGTTAATATCGGGTGTGTTGTAGAAGAAAAGAAAGCATTATTTACACTGTTACTCTTCCTTGCACTCGTATTGTGTTTCGTTTGTTAACTGGGACCTCCCCGTTGGTGTAGTGGTAACGTCGTCGCCTTGTAATCAAGGGGTCCCAGGTTCGATAGCGGATGAAGGCATAGGAATATAGTGTTTCGGGTTCCACCTTCAACTGTAGGTCTAGTCCCAATTAGCCACACTGTGCATAAAGTGTACTTAAAACACAAAGTCAATCAATGAATCGTTTGTTTACTGAACGGTGCTATTCGAATATGAGCAAAGCGCTTTCGTTACTTACGAAAAATACTTCTATTTAACAGAATTATAATCGAACCTTTTTATATCTTTCAGCTATGATTGCTTGGAAAAGTTAAAGGACGTTAGTATTGTAAAATCTCGGTGGACTCATTATCTTAGCACCAAAAATTCTGGGTTGGAATTCCTATGTCAGTTTCGTATCTCTAATGAGGCAAATAGGAAATAATTTGGAAATATGCTCTGCCCCAGGTTTCTCTGCAGCGGCCGAACGAAAGCAAGTGTCTGCGCAATCAGTCAATATGGAGGACTGACTAATGAACGCGTGCGAGGGAACGGGATTGTGGTAAAGGTGAACAACGACCACCCTTTCCAGCAGCGCTCCGCTTACTCACTCTTCCCCTTTCTTGCGCAGCCTTGCTCCATAGATACCCGGGGCAGAGTATAGAGAGAATTGGAAGAGACAGCAAACGTGCCATTTTGGTGGCAGAAGTCCTCACTGCATCTACGCACAGTATCGGCAGTTTTAAAAAACACAATGGCATCTATTTGCGTTGGTAATACATCAAAAGGTGAAGAAAAGCAAATGCTGTTATTCACTTTGTTGATGTCTGGTTAAGTATTTTCCTATCTCGTTGTTGTTAACTTTATCGAAAGAAATTTTTTTTTTACTCTGCAAAAGATAAATCGTAATTTTGTCACGCCTTGCATGTATCCTGCAGATAAATATAGACAACAGTAAAAACGCAACAAAACCAGTGTAACAAAGGATTTTGGCCACGTGTGTAGAAATGAACGTTCCTTTCAACGAAACTCGCACGACTCCACCGCTAACTTTTACTGGCGCCTAAGAGTCTGGACTCTGGAGTTGTTTCGCCCAGACATGTGTGCTGGATCTGCTGTGAGAGCTCGAGTTTCGGGTTCACTTCCAAGTGAACGAGAGTAATGTATACACCCAAGTATCAGTGGCGTGTGCAGGGGGATAGTTATAGTTGGGAACGCAATACCCCCAATTGATTCAAGTTCGCTGCACAATTAACGTGAACTGCAAAGAAAGATGGGGAAATAGTATTTATTACTGCTGTCCGCTATGGCAAGTCACGTAGTGGTAACGGTATCACATGTGACGATGCGGCGGTCTGGCGTTCGATCCCCATTAGAGCCTCAGTGGTTCAATTTCCACTGGATGATATTCATTGCGCGAAATCACACCCACCGTCATGGCCACGATTTCGGCAAACGTTTCGGGGTGTTTTTTTAACACACTTGATAGGCATTGCGCCTACAGTATTTGTGGCAGTGACTGAAGGTACGCATATAACGATTACATTCTAAATGCAGTTCTTCTTCATTTTGTTTTAGTCTCGTAAAGATTAACAGACTATCTAAAAAGATGTGTAAGGCCTCACACACTCTTCGATCACGGCCAATTTGGAGGTGATGTGATCAGCACTACGTTCCTGTCGCCTTTACACCCCAGAGTTTTACCTCTAGTTACCCACCATTTATTTGAGGCTGGATGAGCTCCAGTCGCTTTACGCGGGGACAACGGCGGAAACATTTCGACCTTAGATCATCCAAGGGACTCCCGTGTGGCAGACAGGTGCCCTACTGACTAGATTACATTATATTGTGCATAACCATTATTTATTTGGAATCAGCCCCTCCCCCGCGCCTTAATTAAACTGATATATTGTTAGCACTAGCTTACCCGGGGGGGGAATTCCAGGCCAACCAAATTCTCAACTGTGGACATTTGTATTTAAAAAATGAAAATAAATTAAAATACGTTGCAATGGTCCCTACCAATATTTCTGAATTACTTTTGCTCATACAATGATGAAATTAACGTACATAGGAGGAAAATTCACGCTGTGGGCCTATCAGTATGTTCCGCCATGAAACTTGTGCCTGTAACAGTGTACTATTGGTTGATAATTATGGTAATTAATGTAGCTATTATAATTACTTGAGAACAGCACATACGAAAACAAGAAATACCATTGATTCAACATTAACATGTAATTTTGAGGTCTAGTGAATGATAAAATGTGTGTGACACTCGTGTAATAATTGGTTCACATGATGGTCATTTTGCAATTATTATATTTGTTATATAAGTTATATGAACAACAAAAGAAGAAATGATTCATTAAAAAATTGTTCCATGAATTTTAATTTTAAGGAAAAAAATTTCTGGGCCTCTGAGGCCCCCTCAGGTATGTTAATTTCTTGTACGCCAGGGGAAGCTAGGGATAAGAAAAACCAAACTTATTCCAGTCTTAACTGTAGTTCTTTTGTAAAACAATGGTTTTATGCTTGCAATCATGTATTATATGGTATTGCTGCAAGGGTTCTTCGCTTTGGTCAGATTCCCATTCATTCAACAATTTGGCTGCCACCTTTCCTCTTCTGTCTTTTACTCCTGAGCTAGAATAAAATTCAAATGTAGTCGAAAAAAGGTATAGGCTAGGTGATGTAATTTGAAACTCTTTCATCTTCGATTCCTACAGATCATAAAATTGTAAAGTCACGACTTCAATAACACAAATAATTTTCGTCGGAATAACAGTTTTAAGTAAGTTATAAAAATGGCTACAAATTGGCCGTGCTTCAACTCTAGATATTAGAGAACCAAGTTATATCATTTGAGCAGGTAAAAATACAAAATACGTATGTTGATAGGATATACGTATTGTAGAACAAAGTGAAAACTATAAAAACCATTGAAATTGAAATAAATCTACATTTCTCAAGTAAGCATAAAGGAAAGGAAAAGTAACGCACAATTCTTGCAGTAATGATAAAATATTACTAATAGCGAGAGCTTAACCGTGAAACGATTGCCCCGCCATCGATATGGAGACAGATGGGGACGAGGAATACAATTCGACAAAGACTGCTAGGCCTCTATTTTGACGTGAACCAAGCTTCGTAAGTTCTTTTTAACAAACATTGTTTGAATGTGCGCGAGCTACACCTCCGCAGTTCTATTCACTGGGAATGACCTACTAAAAGCGCGAATTTTCATGAAAGGCTAGGATGTGAGTCAATGTGTGAAGAACCCCGTCTCCTCGGATTAAAAGCGCGGAGTTAGAGTAGAACCCAGAGCCCCCTGGTAGCAGCAGATTTTTTGGCGGATGGAGTGGGGGAGGGTTGCACGTAATATTTCGTTTATGCTGTAGGAAAGTTCAAGTCCGTGCTTCTCAAGTAAGACATGGATGCCGAAATATTGAGGACAGCGACAGAGTGCTGAAAACAACTTTTACCACCCTCTTTTTTAATTTTTTTTTTACTAGCGTTTTGGATAAGATTGATTGATTAATTTTTTGTTTCAAGTCCACTTTATGCACAGGAAGGCTAATCGTGTTTTGGATAAAAGTATTTACATTTTGAAGGCATAGTTTCCCTTCCCTTGTAGGAATAATGCTGTGAATTCAGCAGTCCTACATAAAAGTAAAACATTTTACCAGTAGTCTTTAGGTGAGCCTACCTACAAAGATTTAATTTTCCATAATTGTAATTGCTAGTCAGTTAACAAAGCATACACCCTTAATCCACCATCGTGGAAGTAACATTTATTTTCGCATGCATTTCTCAAAGTTCGACTACAGAAACACAATTAATTGACTTGGTGTTTTAAGTCCACTTTATTCACAGTCAGATTAATCGGGACTGGACCTACAGTTTAAATTGGGATCCGAACCACTAGTGCCTCCACCGGGTATCGAACACGAGACCCCTTGATTATACAGAAACACAATGACCGAAAATATGGGAATAAATAATATCACCCATGAAACAGCAAAATCAAGTTAAGGTTTTGCAACTGATGTGGTGAACGCTCCGTGCAGACTTGAAGACGCCAATGCAACAGTCTCTTTTCATCTTCCCAGTTATATCGTTTACGTCTCGGAAATCACTCCCGCAAGCCGGCTCTGTGGCTGAATTGTTAGCGTAGCGTGCCACAAAACACACTGTGTTCTAGGTTCGCATCCCGGTTAAAAAACCTGGACATGAAGTTGTGTTTGTTCCAACAGTCTGTTTCATCATTCATCCTAGCCTTCACATTATATGCGACATTTGCATGAAGACACAACATTTGCTGCTGTTATCTACTTATTGATTTGATTAGTTTACATCTCGCTTCTGTCTCTTTTGGTCACGCGAAGATTAGGGTGAAATTGAAGCCAGGCAATGACGAACACGCATGGGCGGTTAGCAACACACAGACTGAGTGTGAGTCTAGACGCCAAAGCCCCGTTTGTGTGCAAAATGCACACTCTGTACTAATAGCACTTGTGTAGTTTAAAATATCGATACATCTGATTAAAAATATTCATTAAACTTCGTTGTCCTTTAAAACTGCCACTTTCAATATATATTTCGCCATATAACACAAATACCGCAAACGCACTAAAGGAAAACAATAGCCACAATGGACGCGAACCAAGAAACAAGGATGTTGATTTCAGCCTTCAATATCTCTCCACTTGACTTTTAATTGTTGGCATTCAAAATGTTTACATTCTTATTTCGAGGAACAATTGTTTATATTCGAGCAATAAAATTGTACATATTGTTTGTATCACGTGACCTTTGAAAATATGGTCATGATGTAAGAACTTATTTAAGCGCTAGATACTCCTTCGTTCATGAAATTAGCAAGAAAAAGGATTTGACATGTTCTATTCTGCTATTATAACAACGTTAAGAAATTTTAATAGTCCATGGTCTTCTTCACTTCTGCTCCTTCAGCTTCTCATTTTTGTGCGGCCCTAGGTATCCTAGTACCAACCCCCCGCCCCCTTCCTTGAGTCCTTCGTGTCGTACCTAAAAGAGACGTTGTCATTTAGGCGCTTGAAGGAAAGTCATCCCTTACACCCCGCTCCTGTTTGTGGGTAATATTCCCACCCTTTCAGTGGCGTGCCTATAAATGTAGTAAAGGGATGTGAGCATAAGGAGATTATGAGTTATTTCTTACCACTCCTGGATCATGCAATTTTTTCCTAAATTTGACGTTTTCTTAAAAGGAAAGTTGCTCTAAAACCCCTTGTACGAGTAGATAGGCAGCTGTTCCATAACTTTCCAGCTGGCATATCATAACCAAGTGACAGAATTCGGCTCTGTTTAGCGTGAAACACAATACAAGCTGACGTAGTGGTTAGGATAACAGACTGATTCTTCAATATTTTCCCGCTCATCTTATCAATTAATCATCTATATAACAGTCACGATGAATAAACTCCGTGGCGAAACTGCCCTTGAATAACAAACGCCTGTTGATTGGTTGACACGTGATCAGAACATCGAATCGCATTGCCGCTGTTATCTGGTTTTCTCGATCGGATCCCACTAATTCACGTAGCTTCCCACCTGGCTTCAAGAGCCAGAAATGTTCGAGCTCCCACCGGTAAATAAATCTGTTATCACGCTAACTTGATTTCTTAGTTTACTTTATGCTAAGATGGGCTCATCAAGACTGGACCTACAGTTTAAAGTTGTATCCGAACCACTGTGTGTCTCCCCCGGGTATCGAACCCGGATCTCCTTGATTACAGGCCGAAGAAATTACCACAACTACATAGGGCTGGCCGTATATGTTAGGCAATAACCGTTCGACTGCTTCAAAGCACTTTGAAAATCGTGGGTTGAGTACGGAAATAATATTGGTAAAGCAAACACAGTTACAGTAATCTTTGCGGTAATGAATTACCAGTAAATCTTTTGAACAAACCAAAGAAAAGTTTCGCAAAGATACTCCGTAACACCGTCTTTCAGCCCTGAAAGATGGGTCAAACGTTCCTTTTGTAGCATTTTGACTATCTATTCCGTCCGCACCACCGGACACAGGTCTTCTTGTACTGCATGTACAATGTAGTTTGGCGAAAGGGAAAAAAAAAGCACGCAGTTCTTATCGCTTTCTTGCAGGAAGGGAAAGTGACAGAGCAGAAACGTTTTTCATCCTCTTAGCTTCTTAGTTCTTACACAAGGCATGATTTTTCCTGCATTTACTTGGGTCTCCCCGATGGCGCAGTTGTAGCGTCGTCGCCTTGTAATGAGAGGTCCCGGGTTCGATACCCGGTGGAGGCACACAGTGGTTTGGATCCCACTTTAAACTGTAGGTCCAGTCCCGATTAGCAGAAAGTGCTATTCAAACACCAAATCAATCAATCCTGCATTTACTTGAAAGGTGAAAACGTATCAGCATCAAAGGACGGAATTAGCCGAAGAATGATTGAAAGTCGAACTTCAGCTAAGAAAAATAGAGAGAATGAATTTGATGTTTAAGCTTGACCAAGATGAGAAAAATCCACTGGCCCTGTTATTTAATTTTCAACAGTAAGGGAGCGGTCGGAGAGTAGTGACGCAATGAGCTCTTTACCATGTGATCCTGCTCGTGCGTTGCCAAAATGTTCAGCATTCTTCAACAGATGGTCGTCACCTTTATTCAGTGCTAAGCATTATCATTATGAACGTCACACATCGAAAGTCGAGATGTAATATTTATCGTTGTTGAAGCTTTTGATAACGAAGGAGTGAAGGAAACTGGCAACACGGCGGTACTCGGGTAAATGCGGAAGAGAGAGGAGAAAACAAATGACTGCCAGTGACGGATCTACATATTTTGGGCCCATGGCAAGCATCACTTAAGGCCCCTTCAATGTAAAATACAGAAGTATGTGAAAGGAAATGTCAAAATCTTTGCTGCTATTCCGTTTCTTCAATGTATGTATATATTGTTCGTGTGTGCGGGCCCATGGAAAAATTTGATTTTGTTATTTAGCGTCGCCTACAGAGTGTGTCTAATCGCGACGATGAGGATGAGTGATGATAGGATGAAATTACGGAGTGGATGCAGCAACACTCGCAAAGAACAGCCATGCCCAGCAGAGATGCGAACCCGTTACCACTGGCGTCGTAAACTCTGTGCTAACCACTTCGTACGGAGGTCGGTATATCTCTGGATTTTTTACGGATAGTTTTAAGTCCATTTTTATGCACAGGTAGGCTAAATGGGACTGGACCTAACGTTTTAAAATGAGATCCGAACCACTATGTGCCTCCACCGGGTATCGAACAAGGTATACCTCTGAAGAGGAAGGTGGAATTGGAAAGGTAGAGTTTTGCAAAATCATGGACAGATGAAACTTTTGATAAGTCACTTATGAGAGATGTCTAAAGATAAAACTCAGCTGGGAATGATGGACCAATAACTGTTTCTTAATACATTTCATTCTACATTTGCTCGTTATTACTTTTAATATGTCAAGCTTTGGGCTGGGTATGCAGTAGTGTTTAGGTAAGCAAATCATGTTTTGATGGTTCCCAATGTAAATAGTAATTTCGTTCTATCCATGGGATTTTCGTCCCTTGCTCCGCCTGTCTGTCACAATTACAAGTATTATATATTCATTGGACAAACCATTCGTTCTCTCCAAGAACCAAGTACGAAGGTTAACTTTTGCATTCCGAACTCAGTCTCCCTTTGTCTCGGGGGATTAACAATTTCAAATAAGGTATTCTTACTTTTCTTTGATTGTCGTTGTAAATACAAGATTTAGAAAAATAATACAATAATAATATTACATTTAGAAAAACTGGGAATGAAACGTTCGACCACAGGTGAGTTTCCTAAGTAAACTGTCACAGAAAAACCAACGCTGTTATTCATTACGTTAATTCATAGTTCATAACTTTGATATCCCGTTGTTGTTAGTTATTGGGAAAGAGAAAAGTATTTCACTCCGCAAAAGGGCAATCATAATTAATCTCTAATAATAATCGTCATGTTATATGTGGCATTAGGTATAATTTTGTTACACCTTGTTACCCGACCCTGTGGCCTAGTGGTTAGCACATCGCGCTGCGACGCCAAGGGTCCCGGGTTGGAATCCCGGTCGGGTTTGGTTGTTTGTAAATGTCCATTCATCAATTTCATCATTTCATCACTCATCCCCATCTTCGCAAATTAGCCAAGAGGCACAAAACGCGAAGTAAAATAAACTAAATCAATCAATCATGTTACACCTTGCTTGTAGCCCGCAGCGAAAATTAGATACCAGTCAAAATAATTCTTACGCACTACTCTCGCAGCCAAACAAGTGGGAGAAGCGGAACGACTGTAGATTACGGCAGCAGATAACACCCACTTGCGCAAGCAGTAGAAAAACACTGCCGTTGAAATATCGAATTGGGACGTTAGTACAGTCACTGACACTGCTGGTTTGTAATTGTCGAATTGAAAGTCAATGAAATCGTTACAACCCAGAACTGTTCGTGACTGTACAGCTGTCATGATGCAAGAAAGACAAGTACAAAGCATGCTTTTCTGGGATTCGAAACCTGAAACGTTACCCTTGCGTGCTGCACGTAAATAAAGACGAATTGGAAGTAAAATTTAGATCTGACATTTATGTTAATCAGGTTCACCAGAATATGACGAAGAGAAACACTCGTGTTTTAATTCTTAGTTGAAGTTTGTTGTGAAGGAGAGAGTATAAGCAACATATCTTTGGTCTTTGGAAACACTCATGTAGTCTGCAGGTCATGCTAATTTCGTGTTAAAGAAAGGAACATACTAGTATTACATTTTCGGGTTAGTGTACTATTTTTTTTATTTGTCCCTAAGTAATTTGGAGTTCTCGATTATAATTTGGCTGGTGTGTCTTTAGAGGCTCTCCCCGATGGTGTAGTGGCAACTTCGTTGTCTTGTAATAAAGATGTCCTGTGTTCGATGGAGACACATAGTGCTATGATTCAACTTTAAACTGTAGGTCCACCATGACTAGCCTATTTCTACACAAAGTTGATTTATAATAAAAGCTCAAGTCAATTTAAATCACCTGGTTCGTCTAACCTATTATGCACAAAACATCAACAAAACATAGGACAGCTCTATTATTCAGAAATCCTGGTAACGACGAATTGTCCATCGCCAGAGGTGGCAAGGGGGCACTTCCTCCCTTTTTTTGCAACTTTTATGCTAAACCTTATATACAAAGGGAAACTAAACTGTCCTTGCCACCTTCCCCCCAGTTTTGGCATCTTCCCCCCCCCCCCGTTTTGGCACCTTGCACAGCAGTTTTGGCACCTTGCACCCCAGTTTTGGCGCCCAATTGCCGCCACTATCCATCACCATTTTCATTCAGTCTGTATTACACAGTGTGATAATAAATATTTGAAATAATGACATCAATAAGCAGAGGCCATTGCCCGCTTCGAACTAACGTAGTTTACTCCTAAAAACAACATAGGATGTACAATAGAATGAAAATGTAATGAAAATAGCGTTGGGCAATTTTCCTACCATTATCTTTGCCGTTGACTGTGCCTTGGAAGTGTCAATCCCAGAATAAAATGCGTAGGACAGCCAGTTATGGATTTTAGATACCAGGTTTCGGTGTATCGAAATACAGGTCACATCGAAGATGCAGAACATATTTCTTTGATGCCAATACTTGGGGGTCTGCTATATCGATATTTCCAGCAGCCGTAATAAGTATCACGTTTCTTACAAGTTGTATTTATATTGCAATCAGACAACGTCCTGCATTTCTGCACTTCTGTGGGTCCAGTTCCGATTAGCTTATCTATGCATAAAGTGGCCTTAAAATACAAACTCAAAACTAAAAATATATGGGGGGTGAACGTGCGTTCGTTTTTTTTTTACTAAATTGGGAATCAACGCAAAAGGGATAAGCTTTATGAAAATAATGCAACTTTAGACAAATTAAGTATTACTTCTATTTATACTAAGTAATTTTATGGCACTTTTGTTTGTATTGGGTTAACCGTGACGATCTTATATACTTCTAAACTGTGAATAATGTGAGTAATGTTTTACTAATATATTAGTTTAAGCGTATCCTTCTCTCACTGACATTCGCCAGAATGCACAGTCAAACAGCTAAACCATAGGAAGGGGGAAAGGGGCGTGACTTTTCGTGATAGGCAAACGACGGGTCAATTTTCCATTTCGGCTAATTATAACACACATAATACGTAACGTCGTTAACTTGTAATGAAAGGGTTCGATACTCGGTCGAGGCGTAGTCATTTCCCACTTTAAACTGTGGCCCAATCCAAATTAGCCTTTTTGTGGTACTTAAAAAGTGGAATTAAAACAAATTCAACAAGAACCACCACATAATATTGTTTGTTACCGAGACACTTTTAACTGATTGTTGAAAATTTTTTCGTTTTTCTTACTTGATTTGGTTATGCATAGCTCAGGGCACGGTCTCTCATAATGCACCACCTCCAACATTTCGGTAGAAGTTCTTCAACTGAATGAAAAAAGATCCCTAATCGAGTACTTACCTGCACCACTGCAAATCGGTGGCTCGTCTGGTTTGACATCCATGGCGGTCATTTTCAATATAGACCCTACTTTCACTCGAGATAGCAGAAGCACCACACGAAAGAACAGAATGACACAGGACGATGGCCACAGTAAAGAAAACACGTGTCCGCAGCAGCCACGCTACGCTACCAAATAGCACCCTCTTCCTCACCCTATTTGCAATGTTACATACGCTCTATATTTCGGAGTTACTGATCACATGCAGGATATGCCCAAGTTTTGGTTGGTGATTTTACTTATAATAATATACCATACGGCCATTGATCATTGCCTAACTTTATAAGGTAATGTGTTGATTACTGAAAAGTTTCACACACGCATAATCGTACCGAGTTAGCTGGTTCCACTGATGCATGTAAAATTCTGGAATTTAGAACACTTTTGGGCAACGTAGACGAGTTCTTTCCAACACCCTTGCCAAGGACAAACGCGGGCCTGGAATCGCTTTTTATTTAGCGTGAAGGGGGACGGACAGTGACCATGTAAGAACTGCATAAAGCATGACGTCCACTGAGACGCGGAGAAACTCAGCAAATGAACACGACAGACCAGTTTCCGGCGTCTCAGTGGGCGATAATCTGTAAGATAACCTGCCAAAAATTTCGTGCTTCGGTTTCGCGCGTTTCACTGTAGTGGGTGTTACACCATTTGATTTAAGTAGAAGCAGACAGCAGATCTGTTGCCGGAAATTTCCATGTTTCGCCGCGTCTCAGTGGGCGTCAAGCTTCAGTCTCTTCCTTGTAACGCGATCAGCTAACCCGCGTGGCTGAGCGAGCCGGTTTATGTTTGCAGGCAATACCACTGCAAATAGGAGAACTGAAAGGTCTGCACATGTAAATATGTTGTAGAAATTAATTCCATTCTAAGGTGTTAAATGCATTGAAAGACATGAACTTAAGATACAAAAATGTTAAAAAAAAAAAAAAACGCAAGTTGTGCTTGCTCCGTTTCCTTTACCGCACGCTTCTGAAAAAAAGTGGGGGGAGTGTTTTCCCAGTGCGTCTCGGTCATCAGCTGTGGCTCTTTCTACGCAACTCAATCGCCCTTCTGCTAGCTCGCTGCCTGTTGGGGCAAAGAATATATACAAACCATAATAATATTAATAGTGATAATAATAAAATCGTCTTTACTAGAGCGGGCGCTTTTCATCCGTTTCTAGCCCGACCCTGTGGCCGAGTGGTTAGCATATCGCGCTGCGACGCCAAGGGTCCCGGGTTCGAATCCCGGTCGGGCTTGGTTGTTTGTGAATGTCCATTCATCAATTTCATCATTTCATCACTCATCCCCATCTTCGCAAATTAGCCAAGAGGCACAAAACGCGAAGTAAAATAAACTAAATCAACTCAAATCAAATCATCCGTTTCTATCATAAATATAACAATGAGTCGAAGTGGTTGGTAGATGAGAGCAAATAAATTCAGACGCGCACAAATATTCTCGTAGGGCCTAACGTTAGTGCCTCTACTCTTCAACCTTACAAGATATAAATGAATGTCACCAATAAAGAGAGTACTTTATGTTGGTTACCGAAGATACCGAAAATGTCGGTTCTCAGTATATCGATATTTAGAGGTCATATTTTCGAGTACAGATAACGGATATCGATGGTTTCAGCAACCGGCCTCCGTGTCGGAGTGGCTAGCACAGCGCGCTACGAAGCCAGGGGTCCCTGGTTCGAATCCTGGCCAGGGCATTGGTGTTTGTGCGAGTCTCTTCATCAATTTCATTAGGCCATATCATCACTCATCGATGGCGCAGTGGTAGCGTCTTCGCCTTGTAATCAAGGGGTCCTGGGTTCAATACCCGGTGGAGGCACATAGTGGTTCGGATCCCACTTTAAACTGTAGGTCCAGTCCCGATTACCCTTACTGTGCATAAATTGGACTTAAAACACAAAATAAATCAATCACTCATCCTCAACTTTACAATTAAGAGGCAGAAAATCGAAGTAAAATAAACCAAATTAATCAATAGTTTCAGCAGCACTAAATATACCCCGATTATGCAACCATTACAGGATATTTTTGTTTAATTTTGCCTGCTTTACGGTGCATTATATACACCAGCAAGTTAACCTCAAGGAAATGAAGTAATTAGCTCACGAAGCGGATTACATAAAAAGTAACTCCATCGTAGATTCCAGTCGAGGCTACTCCCTTAATATCGTGCCACAGTAACCATCAGCCATGGAATCACTTCTTGGTGAACAAGGGTAATTACATTAACATATTATTATTAATAATATTAAATAGAATAGGATTATACACAGTGGCGGCGATTATGGGGGCGTGGGGGTAGTTGTCTCCTCCTAAAAAGCCCCCGCAACTGCGTCCTCTAACGAAATTTCCTGACACTCCACTCATCTCCACTTCAAAATCAATGGAATAAAGAAATGAGTATGTTAAGAATTAATGACCACAATTAGAGGCAAACCAGAAGAGTGATCATGTGAGAAGTCGACCCAATCCTTGAAATAATTTGATTTCGATCAGTCAAGTATGAGTTTTTAAACATTTAACAACGTTTTAGATGAAAATCTTTTTATTACATGAATGTGTGCGTTTCGTTGGTTCTCTTCCTACCGCGCCCATTTGCCATTCCTTTCTCTCCAACGTAAAGTTTGGGGGAGATTCTAACCCGAGGCCACGTGATCAACAGCTTGACATGCTTTGCCCAGATATCAGCTCGTTTTGCCCCGTCGCACGGTAAAACTAAAAAGGAGCTCCTCTCCTATCAGGAGAAAGAAAACCTCGCAAAGTGACACCCCGCAGGCTTCCTGACGTGAGGTGATGATCATTACTAGGGCGAAAAGGGGCTAAAACATCACCCTAGTTGTTGCAATCAATGGCAGAATTGCGATCCAGTCCCATGTCTTCATCTTTGCTTATGGGCGCGAGAAATCCCCCCTTCCTTTCCCTCCTGCAGCCTGAGAATTCTCATTTCAAGTGCTGGAGAGTAAACTTATACCTTGCAAGTGTCAGTCTTAGAATATTACGAGTACAGAGTGAGTTTTAGATACCCTGGTTCAATATCTCGAACTACCGGTTACATCGAAATTGCAGAAAGTACCGGAAAATAACGAAGGTACCGTTTCGATATATCGATATTTCGTTGTTGCCAATACCTGAGATTCCTGTATTTTCAAGTAACGGTAAATCAATAACTCCACCGTCTTTAGAAAGTATCACGTTTCTTATCATTCATATTTATTTTCTAATCACACACTTTTACATATGTATACATGTGGAGTCTGTGTGCCTGTGCATTGCTTCTTTCGGAAGAAAGTATTCAGGTACTGTTTCTAAATTCGTAAGCAACACAAAAGGAAAATCCAAAGTTAATAAACAACTATTTATACTCGGTTATTTACAGCGCGTTCAATTTAAAATTGTACCGCAGTCCGCCTATTTACGAATACCTAACGCAATGCATTTATATGTTTGTAATGGTAACACGACGGCTGCATAGTCACGTAGCTTGGTGTGGAACGAAGAGGCAAGGAAATGGAAAAGGAAATTAATACTTACTCTCATGATGCTTTTCCGGGCTTATCTTCCTGTTTTGTTAATCGCGACGATTTTACATTTAGGTACTCCAAATTAATAATTTTGTATATTCACACGTCAACCTGCCATTATCCTTCACAGTTATGTTTTTACTTTATCAGTGACTCACTGGCAATTGCCATAATACATAGTCGAACATCTAAGCAAAAAAAGGGCGAAAGAAAATATTATCGCACTGCATCTCGGTTCTATTTAGGGGTGAAACCGTTGGACATTACTCTATCGCGTCTGAACTGAATCTCCTACCTGCCCCAAAGGAACGATTGATTGATTATATTGCTTTACTTTACTTCTCTTTTTGTGCCACTTTTGGCTAATTTGCGAAGATGAGGATGAGTCATGATATGATGAAATTGATGAATAGACACTCACAAACATCGATGCCCAGGCCAAGATTCGAACCCGGGACCCCTAGCGTCGTAGCGCGATGTGCTAACCACTCTGCCTTCTGGGGCCGGCCCAAAGGAACGAGTAGAAGTGGTTAGTTATCTAATTAACTTACATATGTTTGTTGGACGAATAAACTGGTCGCTGCAGATAATGGACATTGCTTTGCGTTGATTAAAAAGAGTCTCAAAATATTTTATCATATATACTTGCTTCAAATTAGCAATCTCGTTACATAATTTTGTACAACCTTCATGCTTTTCGCGTCTTTAAATATGTTGGCTAAAGAAGAGTAGTTGGATAGCCTCAGGCTGAATTTTGTTAAAGAAAAGACGAATTGATCTAAAGTTAAAATATTTTCTGATCATTTTATAAATGTATTTAACAGTTCTGCTGTACACTCAGCGGCGAAAGAAACAGTAGGCGAATTGTCCACCCCATTTTCATTCAGTCTGTATTACACATTGTGATGATACTGAATCTAAATAATGACGTCAATATGAAGAGGGCAATGCCTGCTTCGAACCAACACAGGATGTAGAATAAAAAGTAATGAAGATAGCAATGGACAATTTGCCTACCATTTCTTTGCCGTTGACTGTACAAAGTAAAACGAAAACACTCCTTGGTGGGTTCCTTTATTTTCCACAGTGGTCTTTCAGAACACCACAAGCGATAGCTAATGCTGTGCAACTTGCTTCTTGACCTCCCTTGCTGGCAGCGTCAGCTGAGTAAAGAATGGCGCCAGGAAGTCTCATCCCCCGGTCGGAAAAGCTACAGACGCAAAATTGCGTTTGCATTCGCTGCTAGTCACTACGTACTTCGTTTTTCCCATCGTTGGTAATATCTGTCTATCAAACTTTGCCCATCATCCACTTAAGAAGGATATAATTGAAGTCAATACATGCGAACTACAAAGCAAAACGAATGAGTGGGGCGGGGGGGGGGGTCAATGTTGTTTCATCGTTTACTTATTATACGTGTCAAAGCAAAACTTTGGTCAAACCACGCTTATCTGTGGTTTAACTTTGTTTTGAGTCCACGTTTTGCATGATAGGCTAATCGGGAAGGACCTACAGTTTAAAGTGGGATTCGAGCCTCTGATCAATCTGCCCCAAACAGGCATGAAAGTTCGATCTCGAAACCTCTTCATTACAAAGCGACAGCGTTGGGCATGAACAATCAGGGAGGCCCTTATCTTTGAAACGGAAGGCAGAATATGGGTGTAACATCATCATACCGACTCTTCTTCGTTGCCTTGTAATCAAGGGGTCCCGGGTTCGATGCCCGGTGGAGACACATAGTGGTTCGGATCCCACCTTAAACTGTAGGTCCAGTTCTGATTAGCCTTACTGTGCATAAAGTGAACTTAAAACACCAACTCAATCAATCAATACTGACTCTTCTTCTTTTTGCTTCGTGTACATGGTGTGAAATCACTGGTTGAGGTTTACAAAGATCTTAATCTACACGTACGTGCGCGCTAATATGTATACGTATTTTAAATACAACATTACTAATTACTAAATCACTAAATATTTAAAAATAACATTATTAAATACATTTAAAGGATTTTTTTTACTTTTATAAATATCAGATTTGCATCAAGTAGCAAACTGATTTCTTTACTAAGTGGTTAAAGATGTCAATTAACTTCAAAATTGTTGATGTACAATGAAACCGATGAAGGGACACTCACAAATACCCATGCCCAGGCCGGGATTCGAACCCGGAACCTCAGGCGTCGTAGCACGCTATGCTAACCACTCCTCCACGGATGTCGGCGTAACACTTGAAACATTGTGTTTAGTTTTTCTATTAATATAAATCAATTAGGTTTCATTCTTATATTTATTGTCCTTTCTTGTTTCACATTAATTGTGAATACGTTGCTATTGCTGTAGATCTGTTAATGATCTTTTGAAAGATAGATTGTTGGGGAAATACCCCCATTGCACCTTGCCCTTGGACCTCTCCACTCCCAATAGTTCTCATGCACTATCATCCCCTGAGAAGAGATCGTTTCCAGGGATATTGAGCAATCGAGTGTTACGGTTAAAAACCTTCCTTCGTTTCACTTCAGGTGACAAGAAAATCGCAAAAAATCAAGTATAAAGAACAGATTGAACTGTTTGTGACATTTTGATCATTTTTGTAAGATTGTACGTGTAAGATGTACATGGTAAGATTTCACTTACCGTGGTTTGCACCAGAGCCCTTCATTTAATGAATTTATTTTGCCTATAATTTTAGTTTTACGTTCAGTAACTCAGGGCTGGACCTAAAGTTAACTTCTCAGTACGGACCTTCGGGTGCACGAGTTTGGGGTGGCAAAATGCATTATCTTATTTAAATCTTCTTTTCGTTAACATTCGTGAATTCTAGTGATAGTGAGTTACATGTTATTGAGTAGGAAAGCAAGCAGAGAACAGCAATTTCAGGAAATCAGGCTGTGATTCAGCCCGTTGGAAAATTAATTCTCACTTATTGCAGACGATTATTTGAACAGAACATTTGATAACTTGCAGGAAACATCCCGTTTCTTCCGTTCTGTACGTCCTCTCATATCCACAACAAAATTATATGCAAGGTAATTTCGTACTTTGTAAGTCAGAAGTATATAACCTATACTGAATAAATGAATGAATACTGCATTTAATTTCTTTGAATATTGCCCCCCACCCCCGGTACGCTCTCAGATAAAAAAATGTAGAGTAAAAAGTAAAGTTGTTGCGTGGAAATATGGCCATTCTATTCAATTGCTATTGCCTTCTGTTTGTAGACCGATTGATTATAAAAAAAAGTGTTTTCTAAACTTTTTTTCGAATAGCTTGCATTTTCTGCAGCTTGCGTTTGCAACGTATGACGTTGCAACCAGGAGACAGGACAACCTTACTGTCAAGCAGGCGATCTTGTTTCTCTGCTATCGGTATCTAAGGTTGCCAGACACTCATCTTTTATGCTTAACTTCGCTGCTTTTAAATAACGTTATTTTTTCAACATTAAAACATAAAGTTGGTTTACACATTTTAAATTGAGAATATTTCTGTTATACGTTTCGTGAAGCAATGCAGAGAGAACACGGGAGTGAGCGTTCTTAGTTCTCTCTCTTCCCACACGACCTGCATGTGTATCTGAGGCAGTGGCAACCATGCCCACTAAGTCCCTCGCCCTCGCAGACAAGGGATGGGGTGAAAACCACTCGGTGTTTTTAGATGTTATCTGTAGAAGCACTTCCCAGGTTTCTCTCGCTCTTCTTGTGTAATTTGCGAAAAGTACAGAATTCCTATGTTGTGCGTACAATCGAAGGCAAATGTAATAATAGACGAATTGCTCATCATTGTTAATTAAATCTGTTTTTCTCAATGTGATTTTGAAGGATCGGAATCCTCATACAGCTTCTTAAAAAAAAGCCACTTTATTCACATAAAGCATACACCCCTTGTTTGGGAATGAATGTTTTATTTTTGTGTAGTGTATCGTGCAGTGGGTAACACTGTTGCCTTGTAATCAAGGGGTTCCAGGTTCTATTCCCTGCGGAGGCACATTGTGGAGTGCCTCTTTAAACTGTAAGTCCGATCTTAGCAAGAGGTTGACTTAAAACAAATTTTTAATTATTTTTTGTCATTTTTTGTCTTCATCATTTGTTCCCATCGTCGCAATCAATCAAAAGTGTCAGAGAGGAGACGTAAAATGAAGAAAGTTATAATACGACAAAGACGCTTTTCTGATGTCTTGGCTGATATTGAACAATTTATCAGAAGAATAATTCAATCTAGAGTTTGGTATCCAATGCAAATTACGCTAACCAAACCACTTAACGAAAACTTCTTCCAGTAGGGGGAAAAGGAAAAAGAGAATGTATGAATTGATGTAATCTTAGACGTTTTTGTTTCAGAATGTATACAACCAGTATACAGTACTTACAAAAATGTGTATATTTTCACTATTTTATCGCTTGTCGCCACTGTGTTGCATGTTGCGCGGAAATCTCAAATCATTATTATATTTTCTGGAAATTGCACTCGTAAGTCCTATTGACCGAGATACATAATTTGTAAACACATGTAATAAGTTATCGTGAGAATTTGTTTTTAATCACTTTCTGCATTTCTAAGTACGTATTCTTTAATCTTGAATTCTGAGAATTCTTGAGATGCTCAAAGTTAATAACTTCTGCATTTGTTTTCTCATATCCCTACAAAACAGCTACTTAAGTTGACCGGACAAGGTTTTCAGTCAACTCAGTCGTGAAACAAACTGGACGCAGGGGTGTCCGGGGTTGTGACACGATGCTTGATGGGAATTACTGGAGGGGAAAACAATATTTGAGCTTTGATAATATAATACCAAAACGTTTAAACGTATGTTTATACTATTTCTACCACTTCTACCTAACTTCACACAAAAATGTGTATATATGCATGTGTGGTTGATTTGAATTGTTAATAAAGTGCACTTTATGTACAGATAGGCTAATCGGAACGGGGCCTACAGTTTATAGTGGGATCCGAACCACTGTACTATGTGCCAGGACCTCTTGGCAAATCGACAACGGCCCGACCCTGTGGCCGAGTGGTTAGCACATCGCGCTGCGACACCAAGGGTCCCGGGTTCGAATCCCGGTCGGGCTTGGTTGTTTGTGAATGTCCATTCATCAATTTCATCATTTCATCACTCATCCCCAAATTAGCCAAGAGGCACTAAACGCGAAGTAAAATAAACTAAATCAATCAATCAAATCGACAACGTTGCAACTACACCATCGGAGAGGCCCCAGGTATTACGTGTGTGGCGTGTTGGAGCAGAGGATTACTTGCGAAAGTCAAACTAACAAATAACCAAGAGCACGGTTCGATGCGCTAAAAAAAAGTGCAAAGTTTGTTTTGTTTATTTTTATGTTTCATAACATAAAGTGTTCTTAAATTTCCTTGGACAATCTTTTAATTTCAACTTCGGCAATGGAGATTTGAAAGATGCGCGGATCCAGAAACTGCCAGTTTTATTTTCTTCAGCCTTGGTTTCAAGTTTGGTCCTGAAAAATGGTTAACGGATTTGCGACCGCCCAAAGGGATGGTCTGATTTCTCCGGCCCATTTCTTTCAAGAACTTTTAAGAAATAGTCGGGCTGTTTGCTTTGCTTTATATCCTGTGTAAACTCACTTTTCTAGGGGGCCACATATCTTCGCTTACCTACGAACATTTGAATCCTCTATTAAATCTGTTTCTAATTTTAAATCTCCTCTCCTTGCCTTCTTTCGTTTATTTTCGAATTAAACTTGCAATTTAACTACCAGGTTATTAGTTCTTACTAGTGTCGCACAATATATCGTCAATAAATTTCAGAACATCTATCGTGTCAGCGATATATCGTCACGACATTTGGCGATATTTATCGTGAAGACGATATATCGCCGCGGCAGGCCCCCGTGGAGGACTGGTTAGCACATCGCGCTACAACACTAGGGGTACCAGTTTCGAATGCAGCCTAGGCAGGGATGTTTCTGTGTTCATTTATCAATATAAGGACTAAAAGTGGTAAACGTTGTAAGTGTCAAAAGCGAAAGTGTTGTGAAATCGCATCGTTCCGCACATCAGCCGTAAGAACGTGCACGCTAGTGACCTCTTTACACGCCCTTTGAACTACTTAGAGAGCTACCAGCCACATTTCACGTTTATCACATTATAAAGCATGGCACGTTTCACAGTTTAACGTGGAAAAAGGTGTTTGAAGTATTGTGGCACTTACAGCGTTTACCAATTTTAGTCTTCAATTTTATCTCAATTTTCGAAAATAAAGGAAATCGATATATCACCGTTATCATTATACGTAAAAATATCGTATCGTCTGTGATGATGTTTTCGAGATATCAAATTTCCGATATCGTCCATTCCTACCTCTCTCTAACTCTAAAGTGGATTTCATGAAGTAAAATTTTATTTTTATAACAAGGGTACTGCTTCTGCATTTGTGCATGTTTTCACATTCAAATATCTTCGGTTGTTGCCACCTCGCCTTTCCTTCATGTTGGCTACATGCAGAGGATGCAAGATTGCTGGCGCCTTTAGCTGCGGCGGAGGGGAGAGGGATGCGTCACCCCACAAGGTAAGGAGAATGAAATACGTATATGTATGTTATTGAGTTTCTTTGTATTATATCCCGCCCGAAACAAAGTTAAAGTACCTACACGTGTGATTGCAAGTACGTTTAGTTCCACGCCTACGCGCATTTGCGTATTATTAATGTAAGAAATGGTCGAACAGTTAACAGTGTTTACCAGTTTTCGATGTTTAACAAATGTAAAAGAATAATCATGCTTAAACGCTTTTCGAAATCATTTTAAATACAGATGTCTGAAAGATATGTGCAATCAAACCATGACCAGTATTAATGGAAGGACTATTATGCCTACTCATTTTATACAGGCACACTTTGTGCTTGGGGGAAGTGGGTGGTCTGACGAGGCACTTTCTGACTCTCCCAAATAAATCAACATTACATTCTGACCTCCCAGCAGCCTCTTACGGTTAACAACATTTTACTGTAGTATGCAATTTTAGACTAAATATTTGGTCAAAATTGCCTGTTTTACCCTCAATTTTGCAAAAAAATATTTCTTGCTTGCTTCGATTGTAATATAAACATTTCTACACGTCACATTTTGAAAGAATTTGCGACCTATTCAATTAAAATGTTTCCTATATAGCTATTTCTATTTTGGTTATTTTACGTCACCGATCTATTTCGTGGATGAATAAAGACAATGATGTGGAATGATAAAATGTTGAAGGTAGAATTACGATGTCCATGACTCCATATTATCGAGTCTATTCTTTAGATTTAGCTATACTTTGTATAACAAGTATTAATGCAATCTTTCAAACCAGAATTTTGGTAATAGTTTGAGACCCTCAACGCAACCCATGTACGCAATTGGATCTCCGACGCTGTTTTTTCTTGCTTGTGGGCTAGGGGACGTCAAGGAAGGGGAGGGAGTGGGTGACGCCGTTTTTGGCTGATTCCAGGGTTGTCGCTTGAAAGTACGGAAAGGGGGGAGACTATGCCATTCCTGTTTTCTCTGTGTTGTTACTATTTGAGGGCAATTGACCTGAAAGGGAATGATTGTCTACAGTCGGATTAAACATTATGGAAACTCGAGTTTGAGCTCCAATCAAAACATTAACCAGTAGAGCTACGTATTTAAATTTCGTCACAATTGGACCACAAGTTTTTTTAATTACAGAATCTCAAAGAGAGTGTAGTTTGGAAAACACCAAAAAAGCGGCATTTTATTTGGTTCTCACGAGGATAAGAAATTGAAGGCATAATTGAAAAAAATAGTTATTATAGCTTAATTCACAATTCAATAACTTAACTGGCTAATTTTTAATTCGAGAGCAAACTCGAGTAGCCATAATTTTGAATTGGACGGTAGTTCGGCGGAATCTTTCTTTATTGTTTCATTTATGACGCAGTGTTTGTGCAAGAGATCGTGATGATTAGATATAATGAGATATCGCTGTTCGGGAACAGCACATGTTAACGGCTTGTAAAGCAATCGCCTGTTCTCTGTCCCCTTAGCACATTTTAAGTCTTAGCGCCTTTCAACTCATTCAGCAAAGTGTCATGATGTTTTAACTTGATATATAAATAGCAGATATTAACATACTAATTAGTTTAATAATTTAAATGAATAATAGAAATATGGGTACACATAACACGTACGCAAAATTAAAAAGTATTTAATAAATTGTGTTTCAAATCGGAGAAACTTGAATTCAATTTATCATCATAATTATTTTCTTTCTTTCACTTTCCGATCTCGGAATGTAGTCTTGAGGCTTGGGCCCCCTTCTTTCGCAGTGCGGTGTGTGCGAAGTCACCTATACCACTAACACTGCGTATATTTTTCGGGCGAAGAGAGACAGCATAGAATTGTTGCAGTAATCAGGTCATCTTATCATATTATGCCCTATAACTCCACAGTCCACACTCCCGTGATATTCAGTCATGGCGCAATGCACAGGGAACAGCTGTACTTTACGGCATAGACAGGTCCCTAGCTTCCCCCTTCCCTGCATTGAGGGAGCTGCTGCTATGCCACTGGTCACCTCTGAAACCTACTTTGTTCTTTTTTATGTCTTATATTTTGTTCAGTTATAAGCCCACGAAATGATTCCCTGTTCAAAAGGGACGTGGGGGGGGGAGTTATGGACTGTTAGGTTAATTTGTGCAGTTATGGACAGTACGAAGCTTTGTCGTTGGCCAGGCCACTGTTTTTTAGAAGTAATTTGTATTTGATATTTATTATTTATTTTACGTCTCTTTTCTTCCATTTTTGGCAATTCACGACGATGAATCTTGATTATGTTAAATGGATGAAGAGAGACTCGCAAAACAGCCTCGTCCAGGCTGACGGGACTCGAACCTGGAGTGTACGATCACCCAACGCACTCAACAACAGAGTCGAACTTTTATAAATGGGGGAATTCATCTTTTCGCACCATATTTCTCAGGAAATTACGTTACGACTATGCGTCAATCAGTGAGTGAAAATATGAATATATGTTAATAATAAGTTGAGATAGGATTATTTGTGTGTAAAATATTTGTGTTGACGTAAGAAAGTGAAGAGAAAAAGCTGTATAGTTTGATCGGGTGAACAGGCTCTTTCGTTGCAGCTGTAAGGGATTAAGGGATTAGCGAGCAACCGATAAGTAGGTCAGTGGTACAAACATTGTTCGAACGTCGATCTCTCCTTCTCAGGACGAAGCAGCTGAAATAGGCTGGAATAAAATACTTGAATGATGCGGCAATGAACTTTCTTATGAGGGAGCAATAGAATGTAGTTGTTTTTTTTATGTGGTACCATATAGGCAAAATTAGAATAAAAAATTTGACATGTTGTATCATAATGTGGAGGAAAGTAAACGAACCATGAAAGAAATGAGCGTCCGGCTGGAAGATAAATTGGATAAGTTAGAAATTAAAGTATATTAATTGAAAGAGTAATGTAGTTTAATGTAGAAAGATAGGTCCAATGTTCCATTTGTAACATTTTGACTATCTACTCCGTCCGCAGTCAACCACCGGTCACAGGTCTTCTTGTACTGCATTTGACATGTTTAACTCAATGTAGTTCGGCGAAAAGAAAAAAAGAAGCAAGCACTTCTTATCGCTATCTTGCAGGAGGGCGAGGGACAGAGCAGAAACGTTTTTAATCCTCTTAGCTTCTTACAGAAGGCCTGATTTTCCTGCATTTACTTGGGCCTCTTCGATGGCGCAGTGGTAGCGTGGTCGCCTTGTAATCAAGGGGCCCCGAGTTCGATACCGGATGGAGACACACAGTATTTCGGGTTTAAACTTTAGGTCCAGTCCCGATTTGCTTTACTGTGCATAAAGTGGACTTAAAACACCAAATCAATCAATCCTGCATTTACTTGAAAGGCAAAAACGTATCAGCAGCAAAGGAAGTGAATTATCCGATGTATGATTAGACGTCGAACTCCACCTAAAAGAAGTAGATATAATGATTTTGATTTTGATGTTAGAGCTTGAGCAAGATGAGAAATTCACTGGCGCTGTTGCAAAATTGTCAACTGTAAGGGAGTTGCCAGAGCCTGCTTGACGCAATGAGCTCTTTACCATGTAATCCTGCCTCTGCGTTGCCAAAATGTTCAGCATTTTTCAACGGATGGTCGTCACCTTTATTCAGTACTAAACAGTATAATCATGAAGCTTACGCATCGAAAGTAGAGATGTGATATTTATCGTTGTTGAAGCCTTTGTCGACGAAACATTGATGGAAACTGGCGACGTCTCGATACTCGGGTGAAGGCTGTACGGAAGGGAGGAAAAAAACAATTGACTGTCAGTAACAGACATATTTTGGATCCATCGCAAAACATTACTTAATGTGCCTTCAATGTAAAACACACGTAATTGTGAACTGAAATGCAAAACTTTTACTGCTACTAAGTTTCTTCACTGTATGTATGTTGTTTGTGTGTGATTTGATTTTGTTATTTTGCATCGCTTTGCTATCACTTTTGGCTAATCGCAACGATGAAGATGAGTGATGATACGATGAAATTACGAAATTGATGCAGGAACACTCACAAAGAAAACATATGTCGTTACCATTGACGTCGTAAACTCTCCTAACCACTCCGTACGGAGGTCGGCATATCTGTGGATCTTTTTTACGTAAGTTTTTAAGTCCACTTTTATGCACAGATAGGTTAAACGGGACTGGACCTACAATTTTAAAATAAAATCCGAACCACTATGTCCCTTTACCGGATATCGAACATGGTATGTATATACCTATAGAGAGGAAAGTAGAATTGTAAAGGTAGAGTTTTGCAAAATAATGTGCAGATGAAACTTTCCATAAGTCACTTACGACAGATGTTTAAATATACAATTCAGCTGGAAATGGTGGACCAATAACTGGTTCATAATATTTCTACATTTGCGCACTTTTAATTTCAATTTGTCAAGTTTTGGGCTGGGTATGCAGTTCTGGTTTTGTTGTATCCACGGGATTTTCGTCCTTTGCTCCGCCTGTCTGTCACAATTACAAGTATTATACATTCATTGGACAAACCATTCGTTATATTAATACTATGCACGTTCTCTCCAATAACTAAGTACGAAAGTTAACTTTTGCATTTCAAACCCCCTCAACCTTTGGCTCAGGGCGGTTAACAATTTGAAATAAGACATTCTTACTTTTGTTTGTTTGCTTGTCCTTGTAAATACAAGATTTAAAAAAAATATTTGTAAAATAATAATAAATTTAAAAAAAACTGGGAACGAAATGTTCGATCACAGGCCAGTTTCATAAGTAAAGCGTCAAAGAAAGGCAAACGATGTCTGGTAGCTATTGTCTTTGTTTTGATTCATAGTTCTTTACTTTGCTATCTCATTGTTGTTAACTTTAGCGAAAGGGAAAACTATTTCACTTTGCAAAAGATCAATTCATAAATAATCTCTAATAATAATCGTCATGTTATATCGCATGACTAATTATTTTGTTAGACCTTGCTTGTAGCCTGGAGCGAAAATTAGATACCGGTCAAAATAATTCTTACGCACTACTCTGGCAGCCCGATGAGTGGAAGAAGGGGAAAGACTTGAAGATTACTGCAGCAGATAACACTCACTTGTGCAAGCAGTAGAAGAACTCTGCCGTTGAAACCATTTGTACAGTCACTGGCTCTTCTGGGTTGTAATTATCAAACTGAAAGTCAATGAAATCGTTACAACCCAGAACTGTTAGTGACTTGTCATGATGCAACAAAAGACAAGTACAAAGGCATGCTTTTCTAGGATTCGAACCCTGAAACGTTACCCTTGCGTTCTACACGTAAACAAAGACGGACTAGAAGTAAAATCTAGATCTAGCATTTTTGTTTTTCAGACTGTCCAGTATTTGACGAAGAGAAACATTCCTGTTTTAATTTTTTATTGAAGTTTGTTATGAGGAGAGCGTATAAGCAGCAGATCTTTGGCTGCGACTAATGCTAATTCCGTGTTAAAGAAAGGAACATGCTAGTATTAAATTCTGTGAAGTTAGGTATTTTTTTCGTGTTAGTGTAGTATTTTTTTTGTCCCTAAGTAACTTGGAGTTATGAATTATAATTTGGCTGTTATATCTGTAGGGCCTCCCCGATGGTGTAGGAGGAACGTCCTTGCCTTGTAATCAAGGGTCCTGTGTTCGATGGAGACACATTGTGTTATGATTTAACTTTAAATTGTAGGTCCACAATGACTAGCCTATTTATATATAAAGTGGGTTTGAAATAAAGCTCAAGTCAATTTAACTCACCTGATTCATCTAACCTATTAAGCACAAAACATTAACAACATTTAGGACAGCTGTATTATTCGTAAATCCTCGTAACTTCTTTTTCTCTTAAATTTTACAATTATTTTACACTTCTTCTTACAATCCAGTAATATAGTATTTTTCCCAGTGCTGACATTTTTCTGTACATATATTAATAGTGGACTAAGAACGCTGCCACTATATAATCAAGCTTTGTAAGCTAGTGGTCTCAGATTGGATGTCAGGTGGAGGCACATAGTCCGGATCCCATCCAGTCCCGATTAGTTTATCTGTTTAAAAAGCGGACTTGCAACAAATCTTTAGCTCTTTACCTGAGCAGTAAGTTGTTGATCTGAAATAATTCTACACACGTTTATGTAATTTATTTATTTGTATTAACATCATTAGAATTAAATGCAAAATTAACATTAAAAGTTTTCCTTCTAAATGCTTTGAATTCAAAGCTTTATTCTTCCATAGCATTTGAGCTTCAGAGGGAAGCAGGCGTGAGAAGAACGCTTGGCACCTCGAAGTCTGGACAAGACTCCCCGAAGATTAGGGATGAACAAGCGAAAATAACTAACAATTATACCAACACAAAATTAGATTTATTCAATTACTTTAATTTTGTTACTTCCAGTTTCCAAATGCAGCAGTCCATCATTGTGAATATTATGCACATTGTTGTATGCAACAAAAAACGAGGATTGAAAGAAAAGCTCTAAGAAAACCGAACACAATATCAGAATGTCAAATAACAGGCACACAGTAGTGATAAAAGAGATGGGAGAAGATAATGTAACGCAACGTGCACACGTCGCGAAAATTGGCTGCTAAGGCCTAAGAGCCTTAAACTTGCCCTCCTAACCTAACAACGTAGGCAGTATTAGAATTATAATTGTAAAAAATATATACCTGCTAGTTGCTTAGGAGTGTTAAGTTTGGTGCAGTAAGCAAATTTTATCATCACTTGATCCCGAGCGGCGTTCACCGACAAGAAAAACATAGACCGGGTGTATTTAGTGCCCACATCAGTGAATTTCGAGTTCAAATTTTGTCATTGTTGAAGTGCATTTTGTCTATTTCGTAATTTTTTTTTAAAAAAAAAAACAACCGACACTGTATAAAATCTCAGGAGCTTAGAGACCACCATCGCGGGGGCGGCTGCTATGCCACTGTTATAAAGGAAAGAAATCGCTATCTTCAACTCAAGGTTTTTTCCTTCCCCAAAGTTTCCTGGTGGGGACCATTACCAAAGGTACATTCATTGTTCTCTCTGTTGTCTTGTATATAGGAAAATGTATTATACGCATAGACGAGTATCAATGCTAATATCCCTGCGTAAATATTTGTATGTTGTTTCTTTATATTTTTACTTTGAATGCACACATTTAAACAGAAAGTTCGGCAAAAGACAACGAGTTTTGGGCGCGGCCTTGCCAGATGGAGCTGGAATACTGTGACCAAGGATTATAGAGTATTATAGAAAGAGCATTCCGATACACAGCGGTCTCTCATTGGCCAGGAGCAGCTACAAGCTCTGACGTGAACAAGGCATGCGAGTCTTAATCGTACATATCTTGGTTCTATCAACCATTTACAGTAGGGTATTAAGCAAAAAGCAAGGAATAAGACCTAGGCAATAATATGAAGAAGTTTACGGCACGTAATAACAATAAATTGCGTTATACAAATCAAGCAAAAATAATCATGACTATCATCAAGTATCAAATATCAAAAAGTAATCACGCTACATTGAAATCTAAAGTTGCTTGTGGGAAAATAAATGCAATTTACCTATGAAATATTTCGCTACGCCACCAACACTTATTATCCTTCATACCTTCAAATTTCCACAGATATTCGTTATTTATAATGGCGTGTTCATAATAATTTATATATGTCTAGTATATGTAGGATGCAGCTGTTGATATTTGACGTCGCTTTCTACGTCTTTATGGTAACCGCAACATTAAAAATGAATGATGAAATGATAAATTTGATGGGACCGTAGGCAAGATGAGTGTGGACACTCTGTTCAAATCAACATTTCCCACGTAATTCACTGTCCACAAACTATGGGAAAACTGCAGAAATATTCTACCTGAAGTGATTTGTGTTTAGAAAACCGTAACTCAGATATATTTTATTTTTGAAAAATTGAAATATGTCTTCTAGACATTGTAAAAGGATAGAATCTAATGTCGTGGGAAAACGTAATCCATCAATAAAAGATTAACTTCCTCCTCCCTTTGTGAAACTCGTGCCAGCTCGATGGCCAATGTTGTCAAGTGCGTTAAGTGTTTGATTTTGGATCCCGTCATTAAAGTTCCCGAGTTCGAGTCACTCGTGGGCATGGATATTCTTTGTGACTGCCCTTTCATCAATTTCATGTGATCATCACTCATCGCCGCGATTAACCAAAAGTGGTTAATCGCTTGTCGCCTGTTACGTGTCGTTTGTCGCTTCAGTGTGAAATTTCCCTTACAAAGCGAGAAGCTGGACAGGCGACAAGCGATATGGAGAATTCACACAGAAGCTGTAAGCGACAAGCGACACCATGGACGGTATTGAGAAAACGGGCCAGTTTGAGCGACACACAAGCTTCAAGCGGCACGTGCGGTTTGTTCTGTCGCTTCTGTTGGAAAGGTTCACTTGATTACTGGGGGTTCGTTTCCAAGCGACTCGTGTCGCTTGTCGTCTTTCGTTTGTCACAAGGTGTGAAATCTCTCTAAAACTAAACATTCACTGCGAACAACGGACTAAGACAACAGGATTATAAAAGCCCAATTCGAGCAATACGCGAACGACAAGCGACACAGGCAGCTTCTCTTATCGCGTGTTTCTTTCCTCTCGAAGCTACATTAAGCTATTATTGTATTGTCTTCACCTAAGGAAAGGAAGAAAATGCTTATGCAAAGGCAGTATCCGCAGAACTTTTGCAAAGCCACTCACTACATATTTTCTGTGCACACTCAGTGTGCACTATAATCTACTGAAGCGACCCTAAAAAAATATTGCTGAAACTAAGTTTTCACCTTTTTCAACGTTCTGAAATGTCAGTCACAATACAGCTGTTAAGATCCTTGCGCCCTGGGCGTGATCAGATTTAGGATACCCTTCAATCAACTACAATAGATTGATTGATTGATTTGCTTTATTTTACTTCGCTTTTTGTACCACTTTTGGCTACTTTGCGAAGATGGAGATGAGTGATGACATGGTGAAATTAATGAATGGACATTCACAAACATCATGCCCAGGCCGGGATTAGAACCCAAGACCCCCGGCGTCGTAGCGCGATGTGATTGATTGATTGATTTAGTTTATTTTACTACGCGTTTTGTGCCTCTTGGCTAATTTGCAAAGATGGAGATGAGTGACGATATGATGAAATTGATGAATGGACATTCACAAACAACCAAGCCCGAGTGGGATTCCAACCCTGGACCCTTGGCATCGCAGCGCGATGTGATAACCACTTCCCCACTTAACTAAAATTTTACCTCTGTTGGAATTATTTGATTGGGGGAGGAGGAGGTCGCATCACGTGGCTTTTGCGAATATACTATATTTCAACAAAGAGAGCGAAGGAAAAAGTCACTTATTTCATTCCTTTTTAAAATGACGATAGTGTTAATTTTAGAAGGCCGCGGTGGCTCAGTCGGTAACGCGTCTGACTACCATGCTCAAGATCCCGGGTTCGATCCCCGGCCGGTTCAAATCCGGGAACTTTTCTAACGTTGGAAGCGGCCCTGGCGCACACCCAGCGTCGAATGACAGGGGACAGGGGCATGATGCTGATCACATCACCCGCACTCACGACCGGATCAAGAAAGTGTGGGGCGTTACCCCCACACCCCCTATACGCCTTCATGGCGTGGTGCTAAGCACAGGGGAGCACTTTACCTTTTGATAGTGTTAATTTCTCAGAGATCCAGTACAGTAAATTTACAAGAATAAAATCGTGTCTCTTAATGGAAATTTCAATAGAATCTTTCATCTCAAACAAATTCAATATTAATTGAATAGTGCATAATTGAATAAATATCTAATGAAAGTAGAGAGTATAAACTTGATGTGAAGTTTACAGAAATGTTTGTTTCGCGAGTGGAGCGAAGATGAAAACGTTTTCTAAATCTCATCCTTTGTAACCACCCAATCACGATAACTGTTGGTCACCTGACCTCTACTTCCACGTCATCCAAGAAATCTGCTGGTGCTTCTTTGCGTCCAAGTTCATAGACAATTAGCCTTTCGTTTTTGCGCCTTTTTTTTTACCGGACTCCGCTCCTTTCTTATTTCGGGATTTGTCCCTGCAGTGAAGCACGAGAAATACGAGTTCCACCTGCGCCAAAAGCAAGCATACAGTCACGTTTAAATATCGTGTGTGGATGTCGATACCCTGTCTCAAACGCGGGATACAATAAAGAACCCTTTTTACCACCTTGTTGCCTCGAAACACTTCATCCTTGCGATAGGCAACCGCAGGGAGCAGGCAAGGTTGAATGAATGAATGATTTGATTTATTTTACTTCGCTTCTTGTGCCACTTCTGGCTAATTTGCGAAGATGGGGATGAGTGATGATATGATGAAATTGATGAATGAACACTCACAAATATCCATGCCCAGGCCAGGATTCGAACCCGGGAACCCTGGCGTTGTAGCGCGATGTGCTAACCACTCCGCCACGGGGCCGGCGCAGGCAAGGTTGAGACCAACCTCTTCTCAGCCTTTCATATACAAGATTATGAAACTTCGAGTGACGTTATGAGGTAGTGACATTGCACCAATGTTGTTTCTGTGTCCTCTGCGTCTCTGTGTTGATTCAGTGACATTTTTCTTTGGAATCTCTGCCCGTCAGCATCTCATTGTAAAATACGAGTGTATTTGTTCTGACAGACAGTTGTTACTCGTGTACAGTAAAATATATCACATATTCCTTTATTCTTCCTAGCTTACTAGAAACATACTTTGTACATTTTTCAAACTTTACAAAATATTTCCTCTTTAATGTGCTGTTGCAACTTACATTTGAAACTTCTTTCGTGTAATATTCATTTTGTTGCAGCCCACCTCCCCCGTGGCGGAGTGGTTAGAACATCGCGCTACGACGGCAGGAGACCCGGGCTTGAATCCCGGCCTGGGTATGGATATTTGTGAATGTCCGTTCAATCCTCCGTACTTTCACGTGTCGCCAAAATAGAAAAACGCAAGTACAATCTATACTTGGACTCCCTTTTCGGTTGCAGTGTTCTTGTGGATCCCTCGCTGTTCTTTTGTTTTCAATCCAGCGCGTCGTTAGGTAGTAATATACAGGTGGGTCCATTATACTTGTTTCGGCGATTTGAAGTGTGACGTCAGCAGGAGTAGGTTATTACGTACTTTTGAATATCAAATTCAATTAACGGTTTCACCTTATTAATGTTGTGTTATATATTTAATATTATTTTCTAATTAATTATTTTTATTTTCTACCTATTAAAAAGAAATTGTATCGATAATGATGCATGATTTTTATATGAAGTTCACTCACAAATGAACCAACATGTCCTGATCAAGACTCGAACCTTTAAACTACAATTTTGCCCGACCCTGTGGCCGAGTGGTTAGCACATCGCGCTGCGATGCCAAGGGTCCCGGGTTCGAATCCCGGTCGGGCTTGGTTGTTTGTGAATGTCCATCATCAATTTCATCATTTCATCACTCATCCCCATCTTCGCAAATTAGCCAAGAGGCACAAAACGCGAAGTAAAATAAACTAAATCAATCAATCAATTTAAATTACAATTTCGAAATCGCGAGTCGACCACTCAACCAACCGAATCGACTGCCAGAGGCAGTGGCGGCGATTGGGTTCCAAAAGTTGGGGACAAGGTGTAAAAAGTGGGGGTGGGGGCAAGGACAATTTACTTTCCCTTGGTACATAAGATTTAGCATAGTGCGGGGACAAAAGTTGGAAAACGTGGGTGGGGGCAACTACACCCCTCGACCCCCTAATCGATGCCACTGGTCAGAGGCTTTTTCGAGTCCCTTACCTCTACCTCATAGCGCTGATGGAACCAGTCGGCTGTTGCCTCAAACATGGCCTAAAGGAATACGTAGAAAGGTAAACTGAAGTGACATCCATCCCAGTCACTAATGATTCCGTCCATGATATCTGAAATCGTATCCAAGTTAAACGATTTATGCTGAGCCCTGAATGTCTATGGTACAGTGATTCGGACCCCATTTTCAACTCTATATCCAGTCCCAATTAATCCCGATTAGTGGCTCTAATCGGTTTGGCGTCTGACTGCCACACGGGATACAAGAGTTCTATTCCCGGTGTGGTGATCTAAATTAGGATTTTTTCCGGCCTTGTCACCGAATTAAGCGGCTCTGGGGGCTATCCAGCTTCAAATCAGTGTGTACCTGGAGGCAAACCTACAGGTTAAAGGCGGCGCTGGTGCTGATCACAACACCTCCAAAATGGCCGAGATCGAGAATGTGTGGAACCCTAACCTAGTTCCCCTGAATGTGGCACGGTGCAGTATGCACGGGGAAGTTACCTTTACGTTACCAAATCCTTTCAACTAGACAGAGATACGAACAGAGGGTCTGTTAAAAAGGTTGTTATGTATTATTACAATATAACTTAATTCCAGTCGGGAAGGACGCGGACGCCTTGTAAAAAATGAGTACCAGGTACGATTCCTGGCGAGACACATTGAACCGTGATTTGAATCCGACATTTGAGAATAAAGTGAATTTGAAACCAATTTGGCTAATCAGAAAGACTAATCCCAGAATCACGTAAAGATTTCTCAAAATTGTAAGGGCAATTACGCTGTAAATGTATGGGAATTACAAATCTATTTATTAATTCTATAATATAACACATGGGGGAAAAATATAAGGACAGATAGAATAGGGAGAAAGAAGGGTGGAGCAGAGAACACTGGAAGCTACGCATCGTGATTCCGTGGCGCCGTCTTGTCCGAATCGAATAACAGTTGCAAGAGGCTTAACGATTTGAGAGATGGTTTGATAAGGTAACATCTGCTGCAGTCTGACTAAAAGCTTTTCTGTTGTTTGGTGTAGTCACTTCAGGCCACTGGCGTACGCACAAGGGGGGGGGGGCTAAATGGGCTACAGCCCCCTATATTTTTATAAAATAAACAAATGAAAGCAGAAAAGTCGGGAACCCCCCATTAAAGTAATCCCCGATAACCATTGTTGTCTTTGAATAACTTTTAAAACGAAGGTTTAAAATCGTATTTGGAGCTCATATCTGATAAAAAAAGGGACATTATAGAAATTGACTTACAGCGATGTAGCTTATTCTATGATCCAAGAAAGATATAATCTCTGAACCAGCGTTCACATTCAGCTGTAGATATTGGAACAATTTTGATATAATTCACATAAACTTTGAGTGACGTGGCAATGTGTTGTGGAGTTTCTTTGTAGGTGCGAAGATTTTTAACTACTGACGCACACATCCTTTCGCTTACAAAGTTTGCCTGACATCTCACACACCTTCACAATTATCTAAATACCATGTATGTGCATTTTATGGGACTGTATGCGAAAATATACCTGAGTCTTCAAACCGGCTATTCATATTATTCACCAAAGAAGAAAATGCTTTGGAACATGGTTATCCTTAACTCTGAAACTATCGTCCTTCAAGGTGAATCAATTGTTTTCGATGCTTAAAGTGTAGCCATGTCTAAATATCTAAGAAACTGAACTGACGAGACGGAACTGAACGCTTCCAGATAATCACGAACCGGAAGCCGTTCCGGTCGGCTACGGTCCATTTCGAGCCCTGACCTCACCTTATGCTTCGTCTGTGTTTGTAAAATAACAATCTACGTGTAAATATTTTGTGCCAAACTTCCTTTGTTTTCGTTTTTGTAATCGGTGTAAAATGGGCGCACAGTACTGTAGGTACTAGGTAAATAAACAAATAATGTGGTGTCCTGAACTGCTTTATTTGGGTTAAAGGTATTTTACCAGTATTGTATGAAAGACGGAATTGTCCATTTCCATCATGAAACTGTGCGCGAGGGCAGGAAACAATAAACTGAGAAAAGAAGAGCGCGTCCAACAGCAAGGCGCCTTGAATTCCAGAGGTTAGGTTACGATGAACAGAAATGTATAGCTTACACTACGTACAACACGGGTTAAAATATTGAAGTAATATATATTAGTATTTTAAACGATAGTTTTGTAAGACAGTAAATAAATTCTCAAGTCCGACTTCGCCACCCACCAAACACCCCCTCGGGTCCCAGCTGTGAGTCGCGCCCCATAGGTTGAGAAACGATGCGATCCAATGCCTTATTCCCCTTAGCATTTGAGTCGGACAGAAACAAGTTTGGGAAGAATGCTTCTGCAAGCTGTGTCAGTGCATGGCTCCTGGAAGTCTGGAGAAGGGTCGGCAAACAGTAGGAATCAAGGAAGGAGAAAGATAACGTTTGCTTCCACAAATTAAACTTGCAGTCAGTGGCGTGCCCAAGGGGGTGGGGGATTAGTGGCAGTTATAACCCCCCGTTTGGCCCAGCGTTCCTAAAAGAAAAATGTCAAAGGTAGGAAAATATGACAAAATGAGGGCAGACTGCCAAGACAAAGTATACGTAACCCCTCATTTTGTAAACTCCTGGGCACGCCACTGCTTGTAGTAGCATACTTTTATTTGCATTCTCTTATTTTAAGGGCATGCGATACAATTTCAACGGGAGTCTTCCCAAGCCCTTTCGTCCATGGCAGTGTGCCAACTTAGCTCTCTTGGAGCCAGATCTGGCTCTTTCGTGCACTCTAGCCGGACCCTGTGGCCGAGTGGTTAGTACATCGCGCTGCGACGCCAAGGGTCCCGGGTTCGAATCCCGCTCGGGCTTGGTTGTTTGCGAATGTCCATTCATCAATTTCATCACTCATCCCCATCTTTAGCCAAGAGGCACAAAACGCGAAGTAAAATAAACTAAATCAATCAATCTTTCGTGGACTCGTTCGGCTGTGAACTGGGACGCCCACCCACTGTGCCCCACTATGATGCCATCTCTGGTTCCGACCCACATAGACCACCTTCCGTCATGATTATACATTTTGCACGTGACGTGATATTGTTATATTGGCTGCGTCGCCCCACTCTCTCTTATCTCCCCAGCTATTTCTTTATAGCGCTATGTTGGACGTGAAATTGACATGATATTGTCGTCAGGGAATTCTTTACTTTCGATTTCATACCACCATCGGTGGATTATTGAGATGGGCGATGCCGCCGGATCTAGATGTTGAAAACTAAGAATAAATTGTCATCAATTTACAGTTAACGATAATAGCAGTGCCCCACCCCTTTGACAACTAACATTACCCTAGAAGGCACTTTATCCAGCCATCGTAAATCTAGCTCCATGAGAGTCAGTTTTAACTCCATTTAAGGTGAAATTTAGTTTTTTTATGCCCATCAGGTTTGGCAACACTGCCAGGAGGCAAGGAAAAAAGCATTGATCATATGGGAGTATGATTTGATGCATTCTCTTGTGAATATAAAACTTCCGATGGAATAGAAAGAGATGTCAACGGGAAGAGGGCAGTTTGAAGATGAATTACACCAGAGGAAAAGTCGAAACTTCCATTTGATTAGCCGTAACTTGATGTTGAAGTTGATTCCCCATAAGGAATACATGGGATTCCGAAAATTATTATTCATCATATTTTCAAACATTGTGTCCAGCTTAATAATCAACATAACAAAATGTTTGTACTTGCAACATGGAGAGAAGTTCATATTCTTGGATACACCCAGGGTTTGTTTTAGTAGCAGTGCCCATTCGGGCGATACTGAAATAAATGCACAATTGGTGCGTAATTGTATCTCCTCGCCTTAAGTTTGCAGGCAAGTTGTCCTTCACTATGTTTATAACTATGCCATATGCAATACAAAATTTAAGGATTGAAAGAAAATCGCTAAGGAGACCTAGGACAACGGCAGAATATAAAATTGCACGGCGTACTTCGGCGATAACATAAAGGGGATAAGTTCTATACAACCTCTCACCTCACTGAAAGCAATAAACGATCTTTCAAACCCATATATTTTATCTTCATATGTTTTTATGGGTATCACTGTAGTTGAGCCTGTGACATTTTATAAGCTAAGCCTAATGGCGGAAAGCGACTAAAAAGTTGGGAGTTGTGTTAATCACGGAGGAAAAAAAAGTTTCTCGTACATTTTTAAAGCGCACACATCGATCTCTTTTACTAGCAGATATCTGCATTTCTTATCGCTTTTATTTTCTATTTAAACTCATGTAGTTGTGGAAGAAGGGTTTCCTTTAAATAACAGTGCGTGATGACTAATTCGACTAAAATATCGGGATAAAACTAGAGTTCAACTTCATCTTCGCGATTTGCCAAAAGTGGAAGAAAAGTGAAGTAAAATCAAATCAATTAATCAATTAGTAGTGTGTCATTACCGGTCGAGCATCCTTTTCTCCGTCGTTATTTAGATAACGATACGATACGCAGTCTCATTCATGCATCATGATGCCGGGGAATACATATTCAGCTTCTGGAAATGTCACTTATACATTTGGTTAATGAATTTTTCAAATATACGCTCTCCTTTCTCTCTCCTCCCCTACACATGCGCACGTGCAGACTAATTCATATGGGAGTGCCTAAAGGAGTGTTTCAGTTGACTATCTGGACAATGTTAGCCTATTTGTCACAAGTTAATTTTCCCCTTTCACAGAAACCATAAGGTGTGTGAAGATGAAATTTTAACTTATGGTTTATGAGTATGCGTTTTCACGTGAGCACACGTTTTCTTATTTTTGTGAAGATATTTACGTTATTTACACATAAATAAATCTAATTAGAATTCAGTAACGCAACTGATATGCAAGAAAAACTGTATGCCATGTCTAGTAAATGGAATAATAATAAAGAGAATATTGATCTATTTTACGTACTTTGTGATGAATACTATAAATGTTGTGAGGTTGAAAAGTTTGTACTTCGCTAAAACACGGGACGTTAGAGATTTTATTGCCACAGCCAATTCCTGACGCGCACTTCTTCTCTGTGGAGGCAATGGAAACTGTTTGAGAAAATCTAATAAAACAGGGGAAAGTCAAAATTCTACAAATAACTAAGTTGTTACTTTCTTCAGCATTCCTTGGCACTTTCTATTTCTTTTCAACCGATAGCTGCACTGAGTTCACTATTCGAAGAGAAATGTACACGAACCAGATAATTATTTATTATTACCCACACAGATTGATTTGATGGCACCCGACAAATGTCAATCATTTCGCTAATTTCCATCATTGTTGTTTCTACTGCTTGACCACTCTAGAACAGATCCTATTATTTTTTTCTGAAAATAAAATAAAGTGCATCCATAAAATATTTAGGGTACAATGACTATCTTTCTCAAAAAACATCTTGAAGAGCAAGCTCGAAATTATGACTCAAACAGTGTCATTCCATTCAAAGTACACGTTCAGAGGGGGACATTTTCTTCCCATGGTTGGGAATGAAAATATAAATGTAGAGCAGAGCATGGGAAAAATAGAGGGGGGAAATTCCCCGGTTCACCCCTTCATTCGAATACTGCTTCATCCATCCGATCCTATTATCATTCACCTTCATCTTCGTGATTAGCCAAAAGTAGAAGAAATGCGACGTCAAAAAAATCAAATCAATCGGACTCTACTTCAAACCCTGTTTTCTCTAACGTAGACTGTTGCACCACTACAAACATCGCACTGATTACGTAGATCATTTTGCAAACTATTGTGGGTATTGTTAGCATTGTATTATTATTGTTTTGTCAAAATAGTTTGCTTGACACTCGTTAAGCAATCAAGGATTTCCTCTTATCACTGGTGAATCCCGAACGAAGGGTCATCTTTCTAGGCGGATTCCAGCTTTGGCTGCAAGTCGTTTCACTCTTCTGTCTTTAACTTTAGAAAGATCCGACCATTAAAATTCAAATCTCGAGACAGCAGAGGAGACATTATTTTCATTGTTATAATGGTACTTTCTACATTCTTAATTTTTTGAGGACGCATTTTGAGGTGTTCATGCACCACTGGCAACCACCGTGCGCACTCCTATGCCCTCACATATCAATTTTAATTTGCTTCATATGTACAAGACGTTGTTTGAAAGTGTGTTAATATCGGGTGTTTCATAGACGAAAAAGTATATATATATATATATATATATATATATATATATATATATTGGTTACTGGGACTCCCTGTTGGCGTAGTAGTAAATGTCGTCGCCTTGTAATCAAGGAGTCCCGTGTTCGATAACCAGTTGAGACATAAAATGGTTCGTATCCCAGTTTAAACTGTACGTCTAGTCCCGATTAACCATACTGTATGTAAAATGGACTTAAAACACGAACTCGATCAATCTATCAATTTGTTTACTGAAAGGTGCTATTCGGAAATGAGCAAAGCGTTTTCGTTACTTAAAAAAAATATATCCAACTTTAACCAACAAAATTATAATCGAAACGTTGCTTTATATATCTCGGCTATGACTGCCTGGAAAAGTTAAAGGACCGCACGATTGTTAAATGTCCGTCAACTCATTATATTAGCACAATAAATTCTGGGTTCGAATTCCTATGTCAGTTTCATCTGTCTATGTGGCAAATAAATAATCAATTAGAACCAGAGATATACGTATATAAAGAGACAGTAAACATATCATTTTGGGGGGAGGGGTACTGACTGCATTTACGCACAGCATCGGCAGTATTAAAAACAAGGTCGGTAATTGCTTTGATAATATATCAAAAGGTAAATAAAGCAAACGTTGTTATTCACTTTGTTGATTTCTGGTTAAATATTTTTTTTACTATTTCATTATCGGAAGAAAAAATTCTTACACTCTACAGAAGAGAAATCATGTATTAATTTCCGAATAATAGTAACCATTTTATATCATATGCATATCATTAACATTATTCTGTTAAGGCTTGCATGTATCCTGCAGCGAAATAGGACACCTGCCAAAATACTTCATCGCAACCAAAGCAGTGACTCAAAGGCCAAGACAGTAGAAATGCATGTTCCAACGAACGTCAGTGGCTTAACCGTTATCTGTTTCACGGCGCCTGGAGTTGTCTCGCTGAGAGCTCGAGTTTCGGTTTCGCTTGTAAGTGAGTGAACACTTATATACACAAGCAACAGTGGCGTGTGCATGGGGGCAATTAGTTGGGAATACAGTAATCCCAATATGATTCAAGTTCGCTGTATTATTAACTTCAACTGCAAATAAAGATGGCGAAAAAGTGTGAATGTTTTCTGCTATCGCAATTGTCCCCAATGGCGTAGTGGTAACGGTATCACATTTAATGGTGCGGTTAGGCGTTTGATCACCATTAGAACCTCAGCGGCTGTTTCCATTGGATGATATTCAGCCAACAACTTCCCCGAAAATTGTTTGCGCGAAATCACACCCATTGCAATGATTATGGCAAACCTTTCGGAGCGTGTTCCAAACACTTTATAGACATTGCACCTTCAGTGATTGTGGCAGTGATTGAAGGTGCAAATATAACGATTATATTCTAAATGTAGTCCTGCATTTTGTTTAGTCTCTCAACAATGACAAGACTATCTATTAGACTAGATAAAACGATGTGTAGGGCCTCCCACATTCCTCAATCGCGGCTAATTTGGAGGTGCTGTGATGTGAACAAGAAAAAGCATTGATTCAATATTAACATATTATTTTGAGGTTTAGAGAATGATAAAATATGACGTGTGTAACACTCGTGAAATAATTCGTTCCCTATTTATTAATGATGATAATTTTGCAATTATTTGCAACAAAAGAGGAAATTATTCATTAAAAAATTGCTTCTTGAATTTTAATGTTAAAAAGTATCAATATCTATTCATGTTACTGATTGGGAATGATCTACCAAAAGCGCGGATTTTCATAAATGACTAGCATGTGAGTCAATATGGGAAAACAACCGTCTCCTCGAATTAATAGCACGGAGTTAGTGTAGAAACTAGAGCCCCTGGTAGCAGCAGATTTTTCATTTATCCTTTATTAAAGTTCAAGTTGCTGCTTCTCATATAGTACATGCATGCGAAATATTGAGGACAGAGTGCTGAAAACAATTCTCCCCTCTTTCTTTGTTGCTACTAGCATTTCTAGTTTTAGATGAGAGTATTTACGTTTTGAACGAGTTTCCCCTCTTCCCTTGAAGCAACAATGCGGCGAATTCAGCAGTCTTTCAACAACCACCCCTTCGCCCTCTGTGATGTCCCCAACTTAAAATATATATTAGCTTCAAGTACATTAACTTGACATTTGTGTGAAAATGTAAAACAATTTACCAATTGATTTTAGGCGAGTTTAACCACAAATATTTAATTTTCGATAGTTATAACTGCGTAAGTCAGTTAAAAAAGCAACACCTTTAATCCACAATCATAATTTATTTTATTTTAACGGTTATCCCATTTTTCATATGTCCCTGGTCATTAACACTGTGTTACACATACATATCTGTAAGTTGGACGGCAGAAATACAACAACTTGAAGTATGGGGGCATACATACTATTCACCTTGAAACCACATCAAGTTGAGGTATTGATACCGATATGGTTGAATGCTCGGCGGAGACCTGAAGGCGCCAATGCAAGTCTTATTCATCTTGCCACTTTTATCGTGTGCGTCTCGAGAATCACTCCTGCAAGCACAAAGTATTTCAGGTCGGCTCTGTGGCTGAATGGTTAGCGCAGCGTGCAACAAAACTCGGTGTCCTAGGTTCGCATCCTGGAAAACCTGGACATGAAATTATTTTTGTTCCAACAATCTGTTTCATCATTCATCCTAACCTTCATGTTATATGGGAGATCTGCGAGAGGAATCCTCAATTTGAGGAAGACACAGCCATTTGCTGGTGTTATATAGAGATTAATTCGACTAATATTACTTCTCGCTTTTGTCTCTTTTGGTCAATCGCTAAGATTAGGATGGAATTGATGCGAGGGCAATAACAAGAATGTATGGGCAGTACGCAACAGACTGAATCTGAGTCTAGACGCGAAAGCACCGATTGTCTGCAAAATGTAGCCCATCCAGAGCGGGATATATAGAATTTGGACTATCCTTTATTTTGGGCACTTTAGACATTTTTATTAATAATTTGTTCTCATGGTACTTAATTTTCACTAACTGCATCATGCTCTGTACTAATAACACTTGTAAAGTTCAAAACATTGATACATCTGATTAAAAATTACTCATTAAACTTCGTTTTCCTTTGAAACAGCCACTTTCAATATATATTTCGCCAGACAACACTAATACCGCACACGCACTAAAGGAAAACGAATCAACACTACCTTATGGTAGCCACACTGCACGCGAACCGGTAAATCGGTAAACAATGATGTTGATTTTGGTCGCCAATATCCCCCCAATTGACTTTTATTTGTTGGCATTCAAAATGTTTACATTAGTTTTTTTCGAGGAACAATTACTTATATTCGAACAATAGAGTTGTACATACTGTTTGTAGGATCTAGGTGACGTTTGAAAATAGGCCATGGTGAAATAACTTATTTAATTGCTAGATAGTCCTTCGTTAACGAAATAAGCAAGTAAAAGGATTTGGCATGTTTCAATTTGCCATGGTTTTCACTTCTGCCCCTTCAGCATCTCATTTTTGTCTGGCCCTAGGTTATAGCCTAGGATAGCCTAATGGCAACCCCCCTTCCTCCCTGAGTCCAGGACGTGGAAGAGAGGTTGACATTTAGGCTCTTGCAGGAAAGCCATGCATTACACCCCGCTTCTGTTATCGTTATTTAAGGAACCCTCTCCATTTTATTTGCGGGCAGTATTCCCCACGCTTTCAGTGCCGTACTCACAAATGCAGTAAAGGGATGTGAACATAAGGTGGTTATAAAGGAGTCCCGGGTTCGAATCCCGGTGCAAGCACATGTGGTTCGGATTCCACTTTAAACTGTAGGTCCAGTCCCGATTAGCCTTACTGTGCATAAAGTGGACTTCAAACAACAAATCAAATCAAATCAAATCATAAGGGGTTATCAGATATTTCTTACCACTCCTAGATCATGCCATATTTTCCTAAATTTTATTTTTATTTTATTTTAAGGAAAGTTGAGCAAAAATAAGACTACCTAGTTCTAAAACTCCTTCTAAATACGCCACTGTTCCTAACTTTACAGCTGACATATCATAACACCCATCTATCACCCAGTAACAGAATTCACCTCCGATTAGCGTGAAACACAATAATAGCATGTTTTGTTAATATTTTCTCGCCAATCTTATATAAAATTAATCATCTCCATAACAGCTACGATGAAAAACTCCGTGGCGAAACTGCCATGAATAACAAAGGCCTCTTAAGTGGTTTCCTTATAAGTTGACACGTGGTCAGCACATCGAATCCCTTTGCCTCTGTTATCTTTATCCTCTATTTCACGTAGCTCCCAAATTGCCTTCAAGAAACCGAAATGTTCGGTAATGGAATTGAGTTCTAAGTCTACTTTATGCAAAGATGGGCTAATCGGTGCTGACCTATAATTAAAAGTGGTATGCGAACCACAACGTGTCCAACAGTAAGGGAGCGGTCGGAGCGTGGGTGACGCAAGCAGCTCTTTACAATGTCATGCTACCCCTGCGTTGTCAAAATGTTAAGCATTCTTGAACAGATGGTCGTCGCCTTTATTCAGTGCTAAGCATTTGTATCATCATGAACCTTAGACATCGAAATAAGAGATGTAATATTTTTCTTTTTTGAAGCTTTTGACAACGTAGCTATGAAGGAAACTGGCAACAAGGCGGTACTCGGCTAAAAGCGATGTGGAGAGGAGAAAACAAATGACTGTCAGTGACGAATCTACATATTTTTGGCCCATTATTTAAGTTGCCTTGAATGTAAAACAAACACACTTGTGAAAGGAAATGGTAAAACATTTCCTCCTGTTCAGTTTCTTCTATTTATGTATGTTGTTTGCGTGTGTCTGCAAAGATTTGATTTTGTTATTTAGCATCGCTTTTATACCACTTTGTCTAATCGCGACGATGAGGATGAGTGATGATAGGATGAAATTAGGAAATTGATGCAGAAACACTTACAAAGTACACCCACGTCCAGGGGGAGATGCGAACCGTAACCATTGGCTTCATAAACACTGTGCTAAGCAGTCCGTGCGGAGATCGGAGTTTTTTAAATGTATAGTTTTAAGTTCACTTTTTTGCACAGATCGGTTAAATGGGACAGGACCTATAGTTTTAAAATGATATCTAACATGGTATACCTCTGTAGAGGGAGGTAGAATTGGAGAGGTACTGTTTGGCAAAATCATGTGCAGATGAAACTTTCGATAAGTCACTTGTGACAGATGTTTAAGGATACAATTCAGCTGGGAATGATGGACCAATATCTATTGCATAATATTTCTACATTTGCTCGCTTTTACTTTTAATTTGTCGAGATTTGGGTTGGGTATGCAGCGGTTGTTAGGTAACTAAATCACGTTTGATGGTTCCCAATGTAAATAGTACTTTCGTTCTATCCACGGGATTTTCGTCCCTGTCGCAATTATTAATCATTCATTGAACAAACCATTCGTTAACTTAATATTACGCACGTTCTCTCCAAGAACCAAGTACTAAAGTTAACTGTTGCATTTCGAAGTCCCTCCCGCCTTTCGTTTCACGCTACGGGGTTAAGAATTTCAAATAAGACGTCCTTATGTTTCTTTGTTTGATTTTCCTTGTAGATACAAGATTTAAAGAAGAAGAATATAATATATAATAACGAAATATTGGATCACAGGTCTGTTTCCTAACTAAATCGTCAAAGAAAAGTAAACGCTGTTATTAATTTCGTTGATTCATAGTTCATTCTTTGCTATCTTCTTTATGTTAATTTTAGCGAAAGAGAAAACTATTTCACTAATTAATCTTTAATAATAATAATAATAATAATAATAATCGCCATGTTATAACACATGAGGTATAATTTTGTTACACATTGCTTGCAGCCAGCAGCGAAAATTACATACCAGTCAAAATAATTGAAAGCACTACTACTCTCGCAGCCTGGCAGGTGGAACACGGGAGTGTAGATTACTGAAGCAGATAACATCCACTCCTGCAAGCAGCAGAAGAGCTCTGAAGTTGAATTATATCGAGCTGAGGCATTTGTACATCTTATCATGATGCAAGAAAGGACAAGTGCAAAAACATGCTTTTCTGGGTTTCAAACACTAAAACTTTAACCTTTCGCGCTACACGTAAACAAAGACGGACTGCAAATAGAGAAACGCTCGTTCGTTTTTTTTTAATTTTTAGTTGATCTTTGTTATGAGGGAAAGGGTATATGCAGCAGATCTTTGGAAACACTCATATAGTTTGCAGGTAATGATAATTCCGTGTTAAAGTATTATATTCTGTGAAGTAAGGTATTTTTTGGGGGATCAGTGTAGTATTTTTTTTGTCACCAAGTAACTTGAAGTTCTAAATTATAATTTGACTGGTACAGTCCGGCCAAGGGAAACGAAACTAGCTGGAAAGTACGATTCCAAACGCGAGAAGGGAAGCAGGTAGAACACCACCCTGTGGCTCTTGCTTGCTATAGTAAAACCACAAGCAAAAAAACCTGCTCAGACCAGCAAAGCCTGTGCACCGTACTCCTGCGAGGAGAGGAGGGGGAGAGTGGACCAGGCTTCCTTATGGCACGAGCTGAACGCTGGGACATTTCGTCCATGGTTTTTTTCCTTGTGGTCGCTCTGTATGGTCCGCTTGCTGTGTTTATTACTGCTTTCTGTGTTGTGTTTGTGATGTCTCTTACAATTCGTAACAAACCGTTTCGAAGTGGAACAAAGAAAACAAAGACGTATTGGTCCCTGTTGCACATTCTACAAAACACCCTTGATATAATACACAATGCCACAAACCAATCAGTTACTACATGTTCTTTACTGTATTTATAATAGTTTGCATAATAATACTGTTGATACTATTCTGATTACTGCTGTGTACATTTGTGCTAATTATACGATTTAATAAGGATACCAATTTAATTGAATGACCGAAAATGAAGTTCCATGTTTACAAACAAGTTTATCTACTAATGTGACGTAATGAATACTTTCCTGATATGTTCCGTTTGCTTATATAGTATATGGATGGTTATTTCTTTCATTCTGTACCCTTACATAATTCGTAAACATCTATACGTATTTTGGCGGCGATGTTACTACGTTTGAAACTTCATTGTTTTTTCAACAGCTGACGATTTTCACGAAACCGGCTTCCTGAACAAAGTGCCCCTATTTTGCCAATGCGCACTTTCGTCCATGGTCTCAGCTAAGGTAGCCAGACAGTATGTCTGTAGGGCCACCCCGATGGTGGCAATCTCTGTGCCTTGTAAGCAAGGGGTCCTGTGTTCGATGGAGACAATTAGTGTTATAATTCAACATTAAACTCTAGGTCCACCATGACTAACCTATTTGTACATAAAGTGGATTTATAATAAAACCTCAAATCAATTTAACTGATTCTTCTAAGCTTTTAGGCCCAAAACATTAACAAAATATAGGATATATATTATTCGTAACTCCTTTTCGCTCTTAAATTTTACAGTGATTTTATACTTCTTTTTTTTAAATCCTGCAATATTGTATATTTCCCACTATTGAAATTTTTCTATACATATATTAATGCTGGACTAAGAACGCCTCAATTTCCAATCAAGCTTTGTAATCAAGGGGTCCCGGATTCGATGTCTAGTAGACACACATATTGGTTCGGATCCCATTCAGTCCCGATTAGTGTATCTGTTCACAAATCAGACTTGCAACAATCCATTATCTCTTTACCTTAATATCCAGGAACGGTAACTTGTCGATCTGAATTCTAATTTGCTAATTCTTCACATGTTTACCAACACGAGTCTGCGAGGAGTAGCGATCGACAAGCGAAAATAACAATTATACCAATACAAAATTAGATTATAGCAGTATACATTGACTTGCATTTTGTTACTTCCAGTTTGCAAATGCAGCAGTAGTCACGTTGTCATTCTGCACATATTTTGATTGAAAGAAAAGCTATAAGAAAACCGAGGACAATGTCAGAATGTCAAAGAACACGGCACACAGTAGTGGCAAGAGAGAGGGGTGAAGGTACACGTCGCGAAAATTGGTTGCTATTGCTAAGACCCTTCATTCATTTCTGACATTCACTTGCAACCTCGCAATTAGCCAGAAGTGGTAGAAATGCGACGTCAAATAAACTAAGTAAACTAACAATAAGTATAAAACAATTGCAAAAAACATGCATGACGCTTCGAAATATGGATTTTTGAATTTAGTAATCCTCTCTCAACAGTGGCGTAGCAACATATAGCGAAGCCCTGGATGAGATTAGAATGCGAGGCCCCCATCCAATGGTGGAAATTAAATGGAAGTGGGGGTGAGCAGTCGCTGCCCTCTTTTTTCAGAACTGTGCTGAACCTTATCTGCCAAGGGAAACTAAACTGACCTTGTAATTTTTGTTTTCTAATCATTGATGCGTGTTTACAAGACATTCCAATTTAGTCGGAACAGTCTATTCTTTCAAATCCCTGTCCCAATTTCTTTCAAACTCAAGTCGTAATTTGACTAAATGTTTCGAGGTTTTATTTTGGAGGCGTTAACCCCCATTTAAACATGTTCTTCATTTTAATAATGATTGCTAATTATTAATAATAATTAATTAATAATTATTTCTTCCCGATACTTTGGACCTTAACATTGCAACTCTACAATTCTACAATTAGGAAAGATAATAGTAGGCAAATTGTTCACCACCATTTTAATTCTCTCATTACTCTTTAGTGTTGCCCATGGGACGAGACGGGACAGGCTTTTAAAAATTCGAGACGAGACGAGCTTGACCATGTGTCATAAGACAAACGAATATTTTCGAGACGAGACAGCATTTCCACGAGACTCCACGAGACGAGATAGGCCAAAGTCTCGTCTCGTGGGCAACACTACTCTACATCCTGTGTTCTTCTAAGGGGTCATTGATTCTTTTGATGCGAAGCTTATGTTGACTGCGTTTCTATTTCAACCCATTATCATGACACTGTGGAAAACAGACTGAATGAAAATACAGTGGAGATGGACATATTGCTTTTACCGTTGGGTGTACACTTAGCACTATTCGAGCTACGAGTTAGCACTAGCTCGTACAATAATACTACCGAAACATTGGTGGTCACATCCAGTACTCCCAACAGCATTTCACCGACCAGGGTCGACCACCTGGTTAGCACAACGCGCTACGACGCTGTGGGTTCCTGGTTCGAATCCAGGGTTAGGCATGGACGTTCTTTGTGAGTGTTCCGTGATCAATTTTCATCATATCATCACTCATCCTCATCATCGCGATCAGCCAAAAGTGTCAGAAAATCGACGTAAAATAACCTAACTCAACAAATCCAATAGAATTTCGGATCTTCTCTTTTGTTCCACATTTTCGGATCTGTCTCCAACCTCCTCAAAAAAATTCTGGGTACGGGCCTGTTCTAGGAAGGAAGGAAACAACGCAAGCGTTGAAATGTCTCGCGCTTGCTTCGTGCCAGTTAGAGGTGTTTGTTGTTAACTTATTAAAATCGGGAGTGCAGGGTCAAGAGATTGAAGAGAATACAAGACAAAGGACGTTCTATTCAATGAAAGAATAAATGTGTAAAAATGTCTAAGCAAGTTTTCGTAAATTTTTCCTAACTGTTTCACATGAGAAATACGACGATCATTTTTTACTTCTTTCGTGCCCCTTAGACTTAAGACCTGCCTGCCTGTATGTTATGCCTCTGATTGGACGTATTCTTTCAAATTATAACGTTTAACTAGAATTTAAAACCAGATAAATACAGAATGTTTTAATATTACTGCTCACAAAAAAATAGCATTTTCCATGACCCCCCCCCCACTTCTATTTATAACATTTTTCATATCAAGCTCCTTTAAGCGCGAAGTCCCGTGCGGTCGCGCACTTCTTCCACCCCTTGCTACACCCCTGCCTCTCAATGCCTTGGATTGTCTCGAAAGTGAATATTCTTTACGTTGCTAAACTAACATTTTCCCCCTAGGATAGTGAAATGATCCACATTAATGAAGCGACTGAAGAATGCGACGTATGTTTACGTTAATTTTAAGCGTTTTTCTACGTCGTAGGTTAATCGTTAATGAGCATTAATGGTGGAATCCGAATGAACACGATGATATATTCATTCCTCACCCAGGATTCAAAAGTAGGGCTTCTGGCTTCGTAGCCACTTCTTCATGGAGGCTGGAAGGTAAGTAATGAATACATTTGATTAGATGATTTTTAGCGTCGCTTTTTTCATTTTTGGCTAATCCAAACGACGAGGATGAGTAATAATATGATGAAATTGATGAAGGGCACCGTCAAGGGAACACCATGCCATGTTCCTCCACCGCGTGTAGAACCCGCGACCCCTAGATACATCAGAGCGTGGTGTGTATCATTCATGTATCCTTCACTACGGCAGAGATCGAGAATGTGTGGAGCCATATCATTTGCTCGAATGGTGTCACGGCAGACTGCCATACACAGGGGAGAACTTTACCTTTTGTAGCAGTCGCCACAGATATTTTGATGGCATAAAATCTTCGCTGTCCCTTCAAGAACAGTTGCTTCTGTAACTTTGTAAATATTGTTATATAAAGACCACACTGAGGGAAGGAATACGCTATCTTTCACTAAACCTGAATACTGTGTGACCATTTACTTCATTGCATTATTAATTATAAAATTCAATCAAATACACGGCTATAAATTATCAGGTTTAGAAACGGGAAGAGTATTTATGTCGTTTACATTTTATTTTGCCATCTAGAAAGTAATGTTTACTACAGTGGATTTAATATTTTCGTTAAGGTCATAGAAGGCAAATATGTTGTTTTCAGGCATTATATAAAAAATTAAATCGATGTCTTCAACTCGAGCTTTTTCCCTCAAAGTTTTCTGGTGGGGAACATTATCAAATGTACATGTCATTGTTCTCTCGGTTGTTTTATGCATAAGATGGCGCAGTGGTAGCGTCGTTGCCTTGTAATCAAGGGATCCTGGGTTCGATAACCGGTGGAAGCTCATAGTGGTTCGGATCCCACTTTAAACTGTAGGTCCAGTCCCGATTAGCCTTATTGTGCATAAAGTGGACTTAAAACACCAAATCAATTAATCAATTATGTATAAGCGAATATCTCTGCGTAAGCATTTGTATGTTATCTTTTTACATTTGAACTATGAAGAAACACACGCAAACCGAAGTGACGAGCAGGACACAGTTCCTACTTTGTGAAAATAACGCAATGGAGAGATCAAGCGTAAGATACCGTGACAACAGACACAGGGGGAAAATGCGCGGTGAACTTACTACAAGCAGGGAAGCGAATGTTTTGCCCCTGCGAGGTTGTCGGGTAAAGACTTTCCCCTCTCGTTTAGTCGCACGTTAAACAGAGCGAGCGAGTACAGAAGACGTCAAATACGTGTAGCATGCAACGTCGCAAAAAGACATCGCAGCTCTCTGTCCACGGTTTCGGCGCGGCTGCAGAGGCGAGAGTGAAAACTTCGCTTCACTTATCAGTGTTGCCAAACACGACTGTTAAAAAAGAACTGCATTGAAATTAAATGTAGTTAAGGATTGCAATCAAGCTGTTAACTTTGAGAAGTATAAACGTTTGTCTTCGTGTTCTACGAATAGGGATCCTATGTTCGAATACCGTACGAGTCTTGGGATGCTTTCAGACCGAAGCGAGAAGCGACACGTGTCACTTGGAAACAAACACTCAATAATATATGCTATGCTGCACGGGTAGTGTTACTTCAGTGAGAAACCCCTCGTTGCTCGTCGCTTCGTCCCAATGGAACTTTCGTACCGAAGCGATAAATGGCTTTGGAAACAAAAATTCTTAAATAAATAAAACTTTCTAACAAATGTGATATGACAAACTACACGTGCCACTTGCATGTTTCACGCACTGGGGACGTTATGGTGTTACTTCGGTCTGGTGGTCATGCCTACGCATTGAATGCTTTCTTGCAGAGAGATTTTAAACCGAAACGACAGGCAACAAGTAGCAAACGACGGCTGCAAATGACACTGAAGTTCATACCGAAGTGACAAGCGAAAAGAAAGACAAGCCACTTCAGTCTTCAAGTAAGCATTCACTGTTAAAGCCCGAACACCAGACCTAGGTGACCCAATTCAGGATATTGACAAACGGAAGCAACAGGCGAGACTTGCTTCTTCGTTTCGAAACGTGTCGCTTCTCGGCTTCCGCTTCTGAAAGTCATGGATGTCATGCAGCGTGTCGCCTTGGTCTGTTAGAGCATTTGAGAAAAACGCTTGCTTGTAGACAGAGGTATCGTGTCACTTGTCACTTCGATATGAACACCCCCTCCCTTTTGCCGGATCGCTTGTCGCCTTGGTCAGAAATCTCCATTCTTATCCTCATCATGGCCGAAAGGAGACAAGTAACGAGTTTCTACTGATAGCATCGTTTCCTGGTAATGGAAGAAAATGAGCTTTACAAATGGATTTCTGTTTACCAGTATTATAGTAAAACCCGACTAATAATTTGTTATAGGCACATATAGAAGGGTCACATTTGGAGGAATAAATTCTATTGTAGCATTTTGTTTGATTGCAGGATTAAAGCCGACCCCCGTGGTGGAGTGGTTAACACATCGCGCTACGACACCAGGGTTCCCGAGTTCGAATCCCGGTCTGGGCATGGATGTTGTGGGAGTCGATTCATCAATTTCATGATATCATCAGTCATCCCCATCTTCGCAAATTAGCCATCAGTGGTACAAAAAGCGAAGTAAAACAAAACAAATCAATTACAATTACACTTGGAGGGTTAGAAGATAATAGAAAAACAGATCTGGTTCCAAAGTTTTAAGTTGGCAACATTGACAGCTCGGAAGCAACAAGACGGCCAGGCGAGAGGGGAACCCCGTCGGCATTTGCACGTACCTTTCCTCGCCTCTCAACCCCCTGGGATGTTCGGTACCAATACATGCGAAATAGATCCAAGGATTTTACACACCCACACTTCACGGTACCAAGGGATGCGATTAAACACCACAGTTTTACACAGCCTTGAAGGTACCAGGTTTCACCAGCAGGTGGCAGAGTGTAACACAGCGACATAAACACTAATCCAACAAATATGAACTTTTTGGTACCTTCGAAATACTTCGCGTACAGGTCGCAAGGGGTCTCAGGAGTCTCGAAATGCCTTTTCCTTATTGGGACCGGCAAAAAGTCCCAACATTTTTTTTGGTCCCATTAAGAAAGGTGTTTAAAGATACGCCGGTCCTAAGAAGAATATATCTGCGTACACACACCCACCCACATATACACCTACACCCACCCACACCCACCCTCATACACACCCACACCCACCCACACCCACCCACATACACACCTACACCCACCCACACCCACCCACATACACACCCACACCCCCCACACCCACCCACATACACACCCACACCCACCCACACACACACACACATATATTTACTTCCGGTCCACTTGTGGCCTATTTCTGCTTTATTTCTGTTGCATTATGTTTTGCAACAAATTATTACCCAATATTATGCATTAGACACGTGTTGTTTTCTGATTGGTTGCTTATGACATAAAGTGATGACGTGTTAAATTCTGATTGGCTTATTGTTTCAGATGTTTTCAATGCGGTCCGTGCTTAGGGTATATAAAGAGATTTTGCATTGCATATCAGCCAGTATTGAAAAAGTTGTTGAAGAGTACAGATGTGTTGTTGCAGTGCTGCTCATATTTTTTAAACACAAAAATATTGCAGATTTGTATAAATTGAATTACAAATCTATTTGATTTAATATACAGAATTTTTGACAACCTGTCATAGGTTTATTAAGTATAAAGTTTTGATTTGGACCCCAAGAAATTTTATATAAATACCAAAGCCAAAAATATTAACACACATACACACACACAAAAATATACAAATCACACTGCTGAACCCAACTGATATTTTTTATTAAGCATAGAATTTTGATTTGGACCCCAGGAAATTGTATATAATAAACAACATCAAAAATGCCAAATCAAAAATATTGTAATCAATGCAATAAAAATATATCCATCCCCAATTGGGTTAAGCACCAAATGAATTGTAATCCAGATAAAAGCAGAATTCTCACAAAAAATATGCCCAAAATGCCATAAAGAATATAGCATGAAATATTTCACTTTTATTTGTTCTGCACAGTCATCAATATTTCCAAACAAAATTGAATGGAAATATTTGTGTGATTGCCCTGTATAATTTAGATTGCAAGGCCATATTTTGTAATTTTCTAGACCAGGAGCTAGACCCTATGCACCAGAAATAGGCCATAAAATGCCTCTCCACAAATTATGTGAGCATCATGGAGCACACAATACACTTTACAATTTTGAGAATCTCAATTTAAATTCAGGAACAAGAGATTTGGATTTGATGTATCTGGAAATATCAAAAATTATTTCATTCTTCACAAACAAATCTCATCTAACAATTCCATAACAGTTCCATGCTCAGCTCTGTGTCTGTGTGAGGCAAGCACAGCTCTGTTAGAGATAGGTATATTATATAAATTTAAAAATTATTTCATTCTTCACAAACAAATCTCATCTAAGAATTCCATAACATTTCCATGCTCAGCTCTGTGTGAGGCAAGCACAGCTCTGTTAGAGATAGGGATATTGAGTATTGAAACATCAAGAAATTATTTCATTCTTCTCAAGCTCAGCTCTGTGTCTGTGTGGGGATTTGTACCTAATAACATCAAAACAACACAGCTCTGTTAGAGACAGAATATTCAATTCCATATCTATAACATCTCTGTGTAATTCCATAACAGTTCCATGCTCAGCTCTGTGTCTATGTAGAGCAAAACAGCACAGCTCTGTTAGAGATAGGTATATTTTATAAATTTAAAAATTATTTCATTCTTCACAAACAAATCTCATCTAACAATTCCATAACAGTTCCATGCTCAGCTCTGTGTCTGTGTGAGGCAAGCACAGCTCTGTTAGAGATGGGGATATTATATAAATTTAAAAATTATTTCATTCTTCACAAACAAATCTCATCTAACAATTCCATAACAGTCCCATGCTCAGCTCTGTGTCTGTGTGGGATTTGTACAGCAACATAGCTTTGTTAGAGATTCTTTCAATTCTTCACCTCCATATCCATAGGAATATTGAGTGCATCTTACAATTCCTGCCCATAACAGTTCCATGTTGTAGAAATATCAGCAAGGCTCTGTGTCTGTGAGATTTGAAACCTTGTTCCAAATCAGTTCCAAGCTGTACATCTCTGTGTCTGTGAGATTTGAAACCTGTTCCTGTACAGCTCTGTGAGAATTTTCATAGTGCCTAATAATATCAGCACAGCTCAGTTAGGATCGCATCTAACAAATATCAAGGTTTTGTACCTAATTACAGTAGCACAGGGATAGGGATAATAAGTATAGACTAATGATATAGAAATTATTTTATTCTTCAATCTTATTCATAACAGTTCTATGCTCCTATGTGTCTGAGCAACATCAGTACAGCACAGCTCTGTTAATTAATATCTATTGAAACATGTGTCTGTGCGGGGATTTGTACCTAAGTATAGCTATTATTGAGTATAGAATTATTATATCTAGAACCATTTTCTGTGTCTGTGCAGGGATTTGTACTTAATAACATCAGTACAGCATTGCTCTGTTAGAGTATAGATTTATATTATTATTGAAACATCTCTTCACAAACAATCTCATCTAACAATTCTATAACAGTTCCGCTCAGCTCTGTGTCTGTGCGGGGATAAACATCAGTACAGCACAGCTCTGTTGCTCATCTTTTCAGCTCTGTGTCTGTGCAGGGATTTGTACCTAATAACATCAGTACAGCACAGCTCTGTTAGAGTATAGATTTAATTATATTATTATTGAAACATCTAGAAATTATTCTTCCTAACAATTCCATAACAATTCCATGCTCAGCTCTGTTGGTCATCTTTTCAGCTCTGTGTCTGTGCAGGGATTTGTACCTAATAACATCAGTACAGCACAGCTCTGTTAGAGTATAGATTTAATTATATTATTATTGAATCATCTAGAAATTATTCTTCCTAACAATTCCATAACAATTCCATGCTCAGCTCTGTGTCTGTGCTGGGATTTGTACCTAATAACATCAGTACAGCACAGCTCTGTTAGAGATAGGGATATTGAGTATAGATTTAATTATTGAAACATCTAGAAATTATTCTTCAAACAAATATCATCTAACAATTCCATAACAATTCCATGCTCAGCTCTGTGTCTGTGCGGGGATTTGTACCTAATAACATCAGTACAGCACAGCTCTGTTAGAGACATTTAATTCTTCACATTTATATCCATAACATCTCTGTGTCTATGTGTCAGTACAGCACAGCTCTGTTAGAGATAGGGATATTGAGTATAGATTTAATTATTGAAACATCTAGAAATTATTTCATTCTTCACAAACAAAACTCATCTAACAATTCCATGCTCAGCTCTGTGTCTGTACGAGGATTTGTACCTAATAACATCAGTACAGCATAGCTCTGTTAGAGACATTTAATTCTTAACATTTATATCCATAACAGCTCTGTGTCTGTGTGAGGCAAGCACAGCTCTGTTAGAGATAGGGATATTGAGTATTGAAACATCTAGAAATTATTTCATTCTTCACAAACAAATCTCATCTAACAATTCCATGCTCAGCTCTGTGTCTGTGTGGGGATTTGTACCTAATAACATCAAAACAACACAGCTTTGTTAGAGACAGAATATTCAATTCTTCACAATTCCATAACAGTTCCATGCTCAGCTCTGTGTCTATGTAGAGCAAAACAACACAGCTCTGTTAGAGATAGGGATATTAAGTATAAATTTAAAAATTATTTCATTCTTCACAAACAAATCTCATCTAACAATTCCACAACAGTTCCATGCTCAGCTCTGTGTCTGTGTGAGGCAAGCACAGCTCTGTTAAAGATCTTCACAAACAAATCTCATCTAACAATTCCATAACAGTTCCATGCTCAGCTCTGTGTCTGTGTGGGGATTTGTACCTAATAACATCAAAACAACACAGCTCTGTTAGAGACAGAATATTCAATTCTTCACATCCATATCCATAACATCTCTGTGTAATTCCATAACAGTTCCATGCTCAGCTCTGTGTCTATGTAGTGCAAAACTGTTAGAGATAGGGATATTAAGTATAAATTTAAAAATTATTTCATTTTTCACAAACAAATCTCATCTAACAGTTCCATAACAGTTCCATGCTCAGCTCTGTGTCTGTGTGAGGCAAGCACAGCTCTGTTACATGATAGGAATATTAAGTATAAATTTAAAAATTATTTCATTCTTCACAAACAAATCTCATCTAACAATTCCATAACAGTTCCATGCTCAGCTCTGTGTCTGTGTGAGGCAAGCACAGCTCTGTTAAATATAGGAATATTAAGTATAGATTTAAATTTCATTCTTCACAAACAAATCTCATCTATCAATTCCATAACAGTTCCATGCTCAGCTCTGTGTCTGTGTGGGATTTGTACAGCAACATAGCTTTGTTAGAGACAGAGTAGATGGGTATAAATATTATTTCTTTCAATTCTTCACCTCCATATCCATAACAGCTCTGTGAAATTTATTCTTCACATCTAACAATTCCATAACAGTTCCATGCTCAGCTGTGTGTCTGTGTGGGATTTGTACAGCAACATAGCTTTGTTAAAGACAGAGTAGATGGGTATAAATATTATTTCATTCAATTCTTTACCTCCATATCCATAACAGCTCTGTGAAATTTATTCTTCACATCTAAAAATTCCCATAACAGTTTCATGCTCAGCAAGGCTCTGTGTCTGTGTAGAAACGTACGTTGAAACGTTTATATAGAAACAATGGGCATTGATTGCCACTTTTCAGACAAGTTTTAAATTCCATACAAATACAGAGTTGAAACTGTCATGGCATAGGGATGAAATATCATCTAGACACTCAATAGATGTGAAGAATTAATTATTACCCTAACTGTTAGTCCCTATCTCAGAGCTGTGCTCTGTACAAATCCCACACAGACACAGGAACTGTTATGAAGGAATGAAATATTAATATCCCTATCTACACAGACACAGAGCCTTGCTGAGCATGAAACTGTTATGGGAATTGTTAGATGTGAAGAATAAATTTCACAGAGCTGTTATGGATATGGAGGTAAAGAATTGAATGAAATAATATTTATACCCATCTACTCTGTCTTTAACAAAGCTATATTGCTGTACAAATCCCACACAGACACACAGCTGAGCATGGAACTGTTATGGAATTGTTAGATGTGAAGAATAAATTTCACAGAGCTGTTATGGATATGGAGGTGAAGAATTGAAAGAAATAATATTTATACCCATCTACTCTGTCTCTAACAAAGCTATGTTGCTGTACAAATCCCACACAGACACAGAGCTGAGCATGGAACTGTTAAATTATTGATAGATGAGATTTGTTTGTGAAGAATGAAATTTAAATCTATACTTAATATTCCTATATTTAACAGAGCTGTGCTTGCCTCACGCAGACACAGAGCTGAGCATGGAACTGTTATGGAATTGTTAGATGAGATTTGTTTGTGAAGAATGAAATAATTTTTAAATTTATACTTAATATTCCTATCATGTAACAGAGCTGTGCTTGCCTCACACAGACACAGAGCTGAGCATGGAACTGTTATGGAACTGTTAGATGAGATTTGTTTGTGAAAAATGAAATAATTTTTAAATTTATACTTAATATCCCTATCTCTAACAGTTTTGCACTACATAGACACAGAGCTGAGCATGGAACTGTTATGGAATTACACAGAGATGTTATGGATATGGATGTGAATAATTGAATATTCTGTCTCTAACAGAGCTGTGTTGTTTTGATGTTATTAGGTACAAATCCCCACACAGACACAGAGCTGAGCATGGAACTGTTATGGAATTGTTAGATGAGATTTGTTTGTGAAGATCTTTAACAGAGCTGTGCTTGCCTCACACAGACACAGAGCTGAGCATGGAACTGTTATGGAATTGTTAGATGAGATTTGTTTGTGAAGAATGAAATAATTTTTAAATTTATACTTAATATCCCTATCTCTAACAGAGCTGTGTTGTTTTGCTCTACATAGACACAGAGCTGAGCATGGAACTGTTATGGAATTGTGAAGAATTGAATATTCTGTCTTTAACAGAGCTGTGTTGTTTTGATGTTATTAGGTACAAATCCCCACACAAACACAGAGCTGAGCATGGAATTGTTAGATGAGATTTGTTTGTGAAGAATGAAATAATTTCTAGATGTTTCAATACTCAATATCCCTATCTCTAACAGAGCTGTGCTTGCCTCACACAGACACAGAGCTGTTATGGATATAAATGTTAAGAATTAAATGTCTCTAACAGAGCTATGCTGTACTGATGTTATTAGGTACAAATCCTCGCACAGACACAGAGCTGAGCATGGAATTGTTAGATGAGTTTTGTTTGTGAAGAATGAAATAATTTCTAGATGTTTCAATAATTAAATCTATACTCAATATCCCTATCTCTAACAGAGCTGTGCTGTACTGACACATAGACACAGAGATGTTATGGATATAAATGTGAAGAATTAAATGTCTCTAACAGAGCTGTGCTGTACTGATGTTATTAGGTACAAATCCCCGCACAGACACAGAGCTGAGCATGGAATTGTTATGGAATTGTTAGATGATATTTGTTTGAAGAATAATTTCTAGATGTTTCAATAATTAAATCTATACTCAATATCCCTATCTCTAACAGAGCTGTGCTGTACTGATGTTATTAGGTACAAATCCCAGCACAGACACAGAGCTGAGCATGGAATTGTTATGGAATTGTTAGGAAGAATAATTTCTAGATGTTTCAATAATAATATAATTAAATCTATACTCTAACAGAGCTGTGCTGTACTGATGTTATTAGGTACAAATCCCTGCACAGACACAGAGCTGAAAAGATGAGCAACAGAGCTGTGCTGTACTGATGTTTATCCCCGCACAGACACAGAGCTGAGCGGAACTGTTATAGAATTGTTAGATGAGATTGTTTGTGAAGAGATGTTTCAATAATAATATAAATCTATACTCTAACAGAGCAATGCTGTACTGATGTTATTAAGTACAAATCCCTGCACAGACACAGAAAATGGTTCTAGATATAATAATTCTATACTCAATAATAGCTATACGTAGGTACAAATCCCCCCACAGACACATGTTTCAATAGATATTAATTAACAGAGCTGTGCTGTACTGATGTTGCTCAGACACATAGGAGCATAGAACTGTTATGAATAAGATTGAAGAATAAAATAATTTCTATATCAATAGTCTATACTTATTATCCCTATCCCTGTGCTACTGTAATTAGGTACAAAACCTTGATATTTGTTAGATGCGATCCTAACTGAGCTGTGCTGATATTATTAGGCACTATGAAAATTCTCACAGAGCTGTACAGGAACAGGTTTCAAATCTCACAGACACAGAGATGTACAGCTTGGAACTGATTTGGAACAAGGTTTCAAATCTCACAGACACAGAGCCTTGCTGATATTTCTACAACATGGAACTGTTATGGGCAGGAATTGTTAGATGCACTCAATATTCCTATCTATTATAAACACAGAGCTGTTATGGATATGGAGGTGAAGAATTGAATGAATCTCTAACAAAGCTATGTTGCTGTACAAATCCCACACAGACACAGAGCTGAGCATGGGACTGTTATGGAATTGTTTGATGAGATTTGTTTGTGAAGAATGAAATAATTTTTAAATTTATATAATATCCCTATCTCTAACAGAGCTGTGCTTGCCTCACACAGACACAGAGCTGAGCATGGAACTGTTATGGAATTGTTAGATGAGATTTGTTTGTGAAGAATGAAATAATTTTTAAATTTATAAAATATACCTATCTCTAACAGAGCTGTGCTGTTTTGCTCTACATAGACACAGAGCTGAGCATGGAACTGTTATGGAATTACACAGAGATGTTATAGATATGGAATTGAATATTCTGTCTCTAACAGAGCTGTGTTGTTTTGATGTTATTAGGTACAAATCCCCACACAGACACAGAGCTGAGCTTGAGAAGAATGAAATAATTTCTAGATGTTTCAATACTCAATATCCCTATCTCTAACAGAGCTGTGCTTGCCTCACACAGAGCTGAGCATGGAACTGTTATGGAATTGTTAGATGAGATTTGTTTGTGAAGAATGAAATAATTTTTAAATTTATATAATATACCTATCTCTAACAGAGCTGTGCTTGCCTCACACAGACACAGAGCTGAGCATGGAACTGTTATGGAATTGTTAGATGAGATTTGTTTGTGAAGAATGAAATAATTTTTGATATTTCCAGATACATCAAATCCAAATCTCTTGTTCCTGAATTTAAATTGAGATTCTCAAAATTGTAAAGTGTATTGTGTGCTCCATGATGCTCACATAATTTGTGGAGAGGCATTTTATGGCCTATTTCTGGTGCATAGGGTCTAGCTCCTGGTCTAGAAAATTACAAAATATGGCCTTGCAATCTAAATTATACAGGGCAATCACACAAATATTTCCATTCAATTTTGTTTGGAAATATTGATGACTGTGCAGAACAAATAAAAGTGAAATATTTCATGCTATATTCTTTATGGCATTTTGGGCATATTTTTGTGAGAATTCTGCTTTTATCTGGATTACAATTCATTTGGTGCTTAACCCAATTGGGGATGGATATATTTTTATTGCATTCATTACAATATTTTTGATTTGGCATTTTTGTTGTTGTTTATTATATACAATTTCCTGGGGTCAAAATCAAAATTCTATGCTTAATAAAAAATATCAGTTGGGTTCAGCAGTGTGATTTGTATATTTTTGTGTGTGTGTATGTGTGTTAATATTTTTGGCTTTGGTATTTATATAAAATTGCTTGGGGTCCAAATCAAAACTTTATACTTAATAAACCTATGACAGGTTGTCAAAAATTCTGTATATTAAATCAAATAGATTTGTAATTCAATTTATACAAATCTGCAATATTTTTGTGTTTAAAAAATATGAGCAACACTGCAACAACACATCTGTACTCTTCAACAACTTTTTCAATACTGGCTGATATGCAATGCAAAATCTCTTTATATACCCTAAGCACGGACCGCATTGAAAACATCTGAAACAATAAGCCAATCAGAATTTAACACGTCATCACTTTATGTCATAAGCAACCAATCAGAAAACAACACGTGTCTAATGCATAATATTGGGTAATAATTTGTTGCAAAACATAATGCAACAGAAATAAAGCAGAAATAGGCCACAAGTGGACCGGAAGTAAATATATGTGTGTGTGTGTGGGTGGGTGTGGGTGTGTATGTGGGTGGGTGTGGGGGGGTGTGGGTGTGTATGTGGGTGGGTGTGGGTGGGTGTAGGTGTGTATGTGGGTGGGTGTGGGTGGGTGTGGGTGGGTGTGGGTGTGTATGTGGGTGGGTGTGGGTGGGTGTAGGTGTGTATGTGGGTGGGTGTGGGTGTGTATGTGGGTGGGTGTGGGTGGGTGTAGGTGTGTATGTGGGTGGGTGTGGGTGGGTGTGGGTGGGTGTGGGTGGGTGTGGGTGTGTGTGGGTACGCAGATATATTCTTCTTAGGACCGGCGTATCTTTAAACACCTTTCTTAATGGGACCAAAAAAAATGTTGGGACTTTTTGCCGGTCCCAATAAGGAAAAGGCATTTCGAGACTCCTGAGACCCCTTGCGACCTGTACGCGAAGTATTTCGAAGGTACCAAAAAGTTCATATTTGTTGGATTAGTGTTTATGTCGCTGTGTTACACTCTGCCACCTGCTGGTGAAACCTGGTACCTTCAAGGCTGTGTAAAACTGTGGTGTTTAATCGCATCCCTTGGTACCGTGAAGTGTGGGTGTGTAAAATCCTTGGATTTATTTCGCATGTATTGGTACCGAACATCCCAGGGGGTTGAGAGGCGAGGAAAGGTACGTGCAAATGCCGACGGGGTTCCCCTCTCGCCTGGCCGTCTTGTTGCTTCCGAGCTGTCAATGTTGCCAACTTAAAACTTTGGAACCAGATCTGTTTTTCTATTATCTTCTAACCCTCCAAGTGTAATTGTAATTGATTTGTTTTGTTTTACTTCGCTTTTTGTACCACTGATGGCTAATTTGCGAAGATGGGGATGACTGATGATATCATGAAATTGATGAATCGACTCCCACAACATCCATGCCCAGACCGGGATTCGAACTCGGGAACCCTGGTGTCGTAGCGCGATGTGTTAACCACTCCACCACGGGGGTCGGCTTTAATCCTGCAATCAAACAAAATGCTACAATAGAATTTATTCCTCCAAATGTGACCCTTCTATATGTGCCTATAACAAATTATTAGTTGGGTTTTACTATAATACTGGTAAACAGAAATCCATTTGTAAAGCTCATTTTCTTCCATTACCAGGAAACGATGCTATCAGTAGAAACTCGTTACTTGTCTCCTTTCGGCCATGATGAGGATAAGAATGGAGATTTCTGACCAAGGCGACAAGCGATCCGGCAAAAGGGAGGGGGTGTTCATATCGAAGTGACAAGTGACACGATACCTCTGTCTACAAGCAAGCGTTTTTCTCAAATGCTCTAACAGACCAAGGCGACACGCTGCATGACATCCATGACTTTCAGAAGCGGAAGCCGAGAAGCGACACGTTTCGAAACGAAGAAGCAAGTCTCGCCTGTTGCTTCCGTTTGTCAATATCCTGAATTGGGTCACCTAGGTCTGGTGTTCGGGCTTTAACAGTGAATGCTTACTTGAAGACTGAAGTGGCTTGTCTTTCTTTTCGCTTGTCACTTCGGTATGAACTTCAGTGTCATTTGCAGCCGTCGTTTGCTACTTGTTGCCTGTCGTTTCGGTTTAAAATCTCTCTGCAAGAAAGCATTCAATGCGTAGGCATGACCACCAGACCGAAGTAACACCATAACGTCCCCAGTGCGTGAAACATGCAAGTGGCACGTGTAGTTTGTCATATCACATTTGTTAGAAAGTTTTATTTATTTAAGAATTTTTGTTTCCAAAGCCATTTATCGCTTCGGTACGAAAGTTCCATTGGGACGAAGCGACGAGCAACGAGGGGTTTCTCACTGAAGTAACACTACCCGTGCAGCATAGCATATATTATTGAGTGTTTGTTTCCAAGTGACACGTGTCGCTTCTCGCTTCGGTCTGAAAGCATCCCAAGACTCGTACGGTATTCGAACATAGGATCCCTATTCGTAGAACACGAAGACAAACGTTTATACTTCTCAAAGTTAACAGCTTGATTGCAATCCTTAACTACATTTAATTTCAATGCAGTTCTTTTTTAACAGTCGTGTTTGGCAACACTGATAAGTGAAGCGAAGTTTTCACTCTCGCCTCTGCAGCCGCGCCGAAACCGTGGACAGAGAGCTGCGATGTCTTTTTGCGACGTTGCATGCTACACGTATTTGACGTCTTCTGTACTCGCTCGCTCTGTTTAACGTGCGACTAAACGAGAGGGGAAAGTCTTTACCCGACAACCTCGCAGGGGCAAAACATTCGCTTCCCTGCTTGTAGTAAGTTCACCGCGCATTTTCCCCCTGTGTCTGTTGTCACGGTATCTTACGCTTGATCTCTCCATTGCGTTATTTTCACAAAGTAGGAACTGTGTCCTGCTCGTCACTTCGGTTTGCGTGTGTTTCTTCATAGTTCAAATGTAAAAAGATAACATACAAATGCTTACGCAGAGATATTCGCTTATACATAATTGATTAATTGATTTGGTGTTTTAAGTCCACTTTATGCACAATAAGGCTAATCGGGACTGGACCTACAGTTTAAAGTGGGATCCGAACCACTATGAGCTTCCACCGGTTATCGAACCCAGGATCCCTTGATTACAAGGCAACGACGCTACCACTGCGCCATCTTATGCATAAAACAACCGAGAGAACAATGACATGTACATTTGATAATGTTCCCCACCAGAAAACTTTGAGGGAAAAAGCTCGAGTTGAAGACATCGATTTAATTTTTTATATAATGCCTGAAAACAACATATTTGCCTTCTATGACCTTAACGAAAATATTAAATCCACTGTAGTAAACATTACTTTCTAGATGGCAAAATAAAATGTAAACGACATAAATACTCTTCCCGTTTCTAAACCTGATAATTTATAGCCGTGTATTTGATTGAATTTTATAATTAATAATGCAATGAAGTAAATGGTCACACAGTATTCAGGTTTAGTGAAAGATAGCGTATTCCTTCCCTCAGTGTGGTCTTTATATAACAATATTTACAAAGTTACAGAAGCAACTGTACTTGAAGGGACAGCGAAGATTTTATGCCATCAAAATATCTGTGGCGACTGCTACAAAAGGTAAAGTTCTCCCCTGTGTATGGCAGTCTGCCGTGACACCATTCGAGCAAATGATATGGCTCCACACATTCTCGATCTCTGCCGTAGTGAAGGATACATGAATGATACACACCACGCTCTGATGTATCTAGGGGTCGCGGGTTCTACACGCGGTGGAGGAACATGGCATGGTGTTCCCTTGACGGTGCCCTTCATCAATTTCATCATATTATTACTCATCCTCGTCGTTTGGATTAGCCAAAAATGAAAAAAGCGACGCTAAAAATCATCTAATCAAATGTATTCATTACTTACCTTCCAGCCTCCATGAAGAAGTGGCTACGAAGCCAGAAGCCCTACTTTTGAATCCTGGGTGAGGAATGAATATATCATCGTGTTCATTCGGATTCCACCATTAATGCTCATTAACGATTAACCTACGACGTAGAAAAACGCTTAAAATTAACGTAAACATACGTCGCATTCTTCAGTCGCTTCATTAATGTGGATCATTTCACTATCCTAGGGGGAAAATGTTAGTTTAGCAACGTAAAGAATATTCACTTTCGAGACAATCCAAGGCATTGAGAGGCAGGGGTGTAGCAAGGGGTGGAAGAAGTGCGCGACCGCACGGGACTTCGCGCTTAAAGGAGCTTGATATGAAAAATGTTATAAATAGAAGTGGGGGGGGGGGGTCATGGAAAATGCTATTTTTTTGTGAGCAGTAATATTAAAACATTCTGTATTTATCTGGTTTTAAATTCTAGTTAAACGTTATAATTTGAAAGAATACGTCCAATCAGAGGCATAACATACAGGCAGGCAGGTCTTAAGTCTAAGGGGCACGAAAGAAGTAAAAAATGATCGTCGTATTTCTCATGTGAAACAGTTAGGAAAAATTTACGAAAACTTGCTTAGACATTTTTACACATTTATTCTTTCATTGAATAGAACGTCCTTTGTCTTGTATTCTCTTCAATCTCTTGACCCTGCACTCCCGATTTTAATAAGTTAACAACAAACACCTCTAACTGGCACGAAGCAAGCGCGAGACATTTCAACGCTTGCGTTGTTTCCTTCCTTCCTAGAACAGGCCCGTACCCAGAATTTTTTTGAGGAGGTTGGAGACAGATCCGAAAATGTGGAACAAAAGAGAAGATCCGAAATTCTATTGGATTTGTTGAGTTAGGTTATTTTACGTCGATTTTCTGACACTTTTGGCTGATCGCGATGATGAGGATGAGTGATGATATGATGAAAATTGATCACGGAACACTCACAAAGAACGTCCATGCCCAACCCTGGATTCGAACCCGGAACCCACAGCGTCGTAGCGCGTTGTGCTAACCAGGTGGTCGACCCTGGTCGGTGAAATGCTGTTGGGAGTACTGGATGTGACCACCAATGTTTCGGTAGTATTATTGTACGAGCTAGTGCTAGCTCGTAGCTCGAATAGTGCTAAGTGTACACCCAACGGTAAAAGCAATATGTCCATCTCCACTGTATTTTCATTCAGTCTGTTTTCCACAGTGTCATGATAATGGGTTGAAATAGAAACGCAGTCAACATAAGCTTCGCATCAAAAGAATCAATGACCCCTTAGAAGAACACAGGATGTAGAGTAGTGTTGCCCACGAGACGAGACTTTGGCCTATCTCGTCTCGTGGAGTCTCGTGGAAATGCTGTCTCGTCTCGAAAATATTCGTTTGTCTTATGACACATGGTCAAGCTCGTCTCGTCTCGAATTTTTAAAAGCCTGTCCCGTCTCGTCCCATGGGCAACACTAAAGAGTAATGAGAGAATTAAAATGGTGGTGAACAATTTGCCTACTATTATCTTTCCTAATTGTAGAATTGTAGAGTTGCAATGTTAAGGTCCAAAGTATCGGGAAGAAATAATTATTAATTAATTATTATTAATAATTAGCAATCATTATTAAAATGAAGAACATGTTTAAATGGGGGTTAACGCCTCCAAAATAAAACCTCGAAACATTTAGTCAAATTACGACTTGAGTTTGAAAGAAATTGGGACAGGGATTTGAAAGAATAGACTGTTCCGACTAAATTGGAATGTCTTGTAAACACGCATCAATGATTAGAAAACAAAAATTACAAGGTCAGTTTAGTTTCCCTTGGCAGATAAGGTTCAGCACAGTTCTGAAAAAAGAGGGCAGCGACTGCTCACCCCCACTTCCATTTAATTTCCACCATTGGATGGGGGCCTCGCATTCTAATCTCATCCAGGGCTTCGCTATATGTTGCTACGCCACTGTTGAGAGAGGATTACTAAATTCAAAAATCCATATTTCGAAGCGTCATGCATGTTTTTTGCAATTGTTTTATACTTATTGTTAGTTTACTTAGTTTATTTGACGTCGCATTTCTACCACTTCTGGCTAATTGCGAGGTTGCAAGTGAATGTCAGAAATGAATGAAGGGTCTTAGCAATAGCAACCAATTTTCGCGACGTGTACCTTCACCCCTCTCTCTTGCCACTACTGTGTGCCGTGTTCTTTGACATTCTGACATTGTCCTCGGTTTTCTTATAGCTTTTCTTTCAATCAAAATATGTGCAGAATGACAACGTGACTACTGCTGCATTTGCAAACTGGAAGTAACAAAATGCAAGTCAATGTATACTGCTATAATCTAATTTTGTATTGGTATAATTGTTATTTTCGCTTGTCGATCGCTACTCCTCGCAGACTCGTGTTGGTAAACATGTGAAGAATTAGCAAATTAGAATTCAGATCGACAAGTTACCGTTCCTGGATATTAAGGTAAAGAGATAATGGATTGTTGCAAGTCTGATTTGTGAACAGATACACTAATCGGGACTGAATGGGATCCGAACCAATATGTGTGTCTACTAGACATCGAATCCGGGACCCCTTGATTACAAAGCTTGATTGGAAATTGAGGCGTTCTTAGTCCAGCATTAATATATGTATAGAAAAATTTCAATAGTGGGAAATATACAATATTGCAGGATTTAAAAAAAAGAAGTATAAAATCACTGTAAAATTTAAGAGCGAAAAGGAGTTACGAATAATATATATCCTATATTTTGTTAATGTTTTGGGCCTAAAAGCTTAGAAGAATCAGTTAAATTGATTTGAGGTTTTATTATAAATCCACTTTATGTACAAATAGGTTAGTCATGGTGGACCTAGAGTTTAATGTTGAATTATAACACTAATTGTCTCCATCGAACACAGGACCCCTTGCTTACAAGGCACAGAGATTGCCACCATCGGGGTGGCCCTACAGACATACTGTCTGGCTACCTTAGCTGAGACCATGGACGAAAGTGCGCATTGGCAAAATAGGGGCACTTTGTTCAGGAAGCCGGTTTCGTGAAAATCGTCAGCTGTTGAAAAAACAATGAAGTTTCAAACGTAGTAACATCGCCGCCAAAATACGTATAGATGTTTACGAATTATGTAAGGGTACAGAATGAAAGAAATAACCATCCATATACTATATAAGCAAACGGAACATATCAGGAAAGTATTCATTACGTCACATTAGTAGATAAACTTGTTTGTAAACATGGAACTTCATTTTCGGTCATTCAATTAAATTGGTATCCTTATTAAATCGTATAATTAGCACAAATGTACACAGCAGTAATCAGAATAGTATCAACAGTATTATTATGCAAACTATTATAAATACAGTAAAGAACATGTAGTAACTGATTGGTTTGTGGCATTGTGTATTATATCAAGGGTGTTTTGTAGAATGTGCAACAGGGACCAATACGTCTTTGTTTTCTTTGTTCCACTTCGAAACGGTTTGTTACGAATTGTAAGAGACATCACAAACACAACACAGAAAGCAGTAATAAACACAGCAAGCGGACCATACAGAGCGACCACAAGGAAAAAAACCATGGACGAAATGTCCCAGCGTTCAGCTCGTGCCATAAGGAAGCCTGGTCCACTCTCCCCCTCCTCTCCTCGCAGGAGTACGGTGCACAGGCTTTGCTGGTCTGAGCAGGTTTTTTTGCTTGTGGTTTTACTATAGCAAGCAAGAGCCACAGGGTGGTGTTCTACCTGCTTCCCTTCTCGCGTTTGGAATCGTACTTTCCAGCTAGTTTCGTTTCCCTTGGCCGGACTGTACCAGTCAAATTATAATTTAGAACTTCAAGTTACTTGGTGACAAAAAAAATACTACACTGATCCCCCAAAAAATACCTTACTTCACAGAATATAATACTTTAACACGGAATTATCATTACCTGCAAACTATATGAGTGTTTCCAAAGATCTGCTGCATATACCCTTTCCCTCATAACAAAGATCAACTAAAAATTAAAAAAAAACGAACGAGCGTTTCTCTATTTGCAGTCCGTCTTTGTTTACGTGTAGCGCGAAAGGTTAAAGTTTTAGTGTTTGAAACCCAGAAAAGCATGTTTTTGCACTTGTCCTTTCTTGCATCATGATAAGATGTACAAATGCCTCAGCTCGATATAATTCAACTTCAGAGCTCTTCTGCTGCTTGCAGGAGTGGATGTTATCTGCTTCAGTAATCTACACTCCCGTGTTCCACCTGCCAGGCTGCGAGAGTAGTAGTGCTTTCAATTATTTTGACTGGTATGTAATTTTCGCTGCTGGCTGCAAGCAATGTGTAACAAAATTATACCTCATGTGTTATAACATGGCGATTATTATTATTATTATTATTATTATTATTATTATTATTATTAAAGATTAATTAGTGAAATAGTTTTCTCTTTCGCTAAAATTAACATAAAGAAGATAGCAAAGAATGAACTATGAATCAACGAAATTAATAACAGCGTTTACTTTTCTTTGACGATTTAGTTAGGAAACAGACCTGTGATCCAATATTTCGTTATTATATATTATATTCTTCTTCTTTAAATCTTGTATCTACAAGGAAAATCAAACAAAGAAACATAAGGACGTCTTATTTGAAATTCTTAACCCCGTAGCGTGAAACGAAAGGCGGGAGGGACTTCGAAATGCAACAGTTAACTTTAGTACTTGGTTCTTGGAGAGAACGTGCGTAATATTAAGTTAACGAATGGTTTGTTCAATGAATGATTAATAATTGCGACAGGGACGAAAATCCCGTGGATAGAACGAAAGTACTATTTACATTGGGAACCATCAAACGTGATTTAGTTACCTAACAACCGCTGCATACCCAACCCAAATCTCGACAAATTAAAAGTAAAAGCGAGCAAATGTAGAAATATTATGCAATAGATATTGGTCCATCATTCCCAGCTGAATTGTATCCTTAAACATCTGTCACAAGTGACTTATCGAAAGTTTCATCTGCACATGATTTTGCCAAACAGTACCTCTCCAATTCTACCTCCCTCTACAGAGGTATACCATGTTAGATATCATTTTAAAACTATAGGTCCTGTCCCATTTAACCGATCTGTGCAAAAAAGTGAACTTAAAACTATACATTTAAAAAACTCCGATCTCCGCACGGACTGCTTAGCACAGTGTTTATGAAGCCAATGGTTACGGTTCGCATCTCCCCCTGGACGTGGGTGTACTTTGTAAGTGTTTCTGCATCAATTTCCTAATTTCATCCTATCATCACTCATCCTCATCGTCGCGATTAGCCAAAGTGGTATAAAAGCGATGATAAATAACAAAATCAAATCTTTGCAGACACACGCAAACAACATACATAAATAGAAGAAACTGAACAGGAGGAAATGTTTTACCATTTCCTTTCACAAGTGTGTTTGTTTTACATTCAAGGCAACTTAAATAATGGGCCAAAAATATGTAGATTCGTCACTGACAGTCATTTGTTTTCTCCTCTCCACATCGCTTTTAGCCGAGTACCGCCTTGTTGCCAGTTTCCTTCATAGCTACGTTGTCAAAAGCTTCAAAAAAGAAAAATATTACATCTCTTATTTCGATGTCTAAGGTTCATGATGATACAAATGCTTAGCACTGAATAAAGGCGACGACCATCTGTTCAAGAATGCTTAACATTTTGACAACGCAGGGGTAGCATGACATTGTAAAGAGCTGCTTGCGTCACCCACGCTCCGACCGCTCCCTTACTGTTGGACACGTTGTGGTTCGCATACCACTTTTAATTATAGGTCAGCACCGATTAGCCCATCTTTGCATAAAGTAGACTTAGAACTCAATTCCATTACCGAACATTTCGGTTTCTTGAAGGCAATTTGGGAGCTACGTGAAATAGAGGATAAAGATAACAGAGGCAAAGGGATTCGATGTGCTGACCACGTGTCAACTTATAAGGAAACCACTTAAGAGGCCTTTGTTATTCATGGCAGTTTCGCCACGGAGTTTTTCATCGTAGCTGTTATGGAGATGATTAATTTTATATAAGATTGGCGAGAAAATATTAACAAAACATGCTATTATTGTGTTTCACGCTAATCGGAGGTGAATTCTGTTACTGGGTGATAGATGGGTGTTATGATATGTCAGCTGTAAAGTTAAGAACAGTGGCGTATTTAGAAGGAGTTTTAGAACTAGGTAGTCTTATTTTTGCTCAACTTTCCTTAAAATAAAATAAAAATAAAATTTAGGAAAATATGGCATGATCTAGGAGTGGTAAGAAATATCTGATAACCCCTTATGATTTGATTTGATTTGATTTGTTGTTTGAAGTCCACTTTATGCACAGTAAGGCTAATCGGGACTGGACCTACAGTTTAAAGTGGAATCCGAACCACATGTGCTTGCACCGGGATTCGAACCCGGGACTCCTTTATAACCACCTTATGTTCACATCCCTTTACTGCATTTGTGAGTACGGCACTGAAAGCGTGGGGAATACTGCCCGCAAATAAAATGGAGAGGGTTCCTTAAATAACGATAACAGAAGCGGGGTGTAATGCATGGCTTTCCTGCAAGAGCCTAAATGTCAACCTCTCTTCCACGTCCTGGACTCAGGGAGGAAGGGGGGTTGCCATTAGGCTATCCTAGGCTATAACCTAGGGCCAGACAAAAATGAGATGCTGAAGGGGCAGAAGTGAAAACCATGGCAAATTGAAACATGCCAAATCCTTTTACTTGCTTATTTCGTTAACGAAGGACTATCTAGCAATTAAATAAGTTCTTTCACCATGGCCTATTTTCAAACGTCACCTAGATCCTACAAACTGTATGTACAACTCTATTGTTCGAATATAAGTAATTGTTCCTCGAAAAAAACTAATGTAAACATTTTGAATGCCAACAAATAAAAGTCAATTGGGGGGATATTGGCGACCAAAATCAACATCATTGTTTACCGATTTACCGGTTCGCGTGCAGTGTGGCTACCATAAGGTAGTGTTGATTCGTTTTCCTTTAGTGCGTGTGCGGTATTAGTGTTGTCTGGCGAAATATATATTGAAAGTGGCTGTTTCAAAGGAAAACGAAGTTTAATGAGTAATTTTTAATCAGATGTATCAATGTTTTGAACTTTACAAGTGTTATTAGTACAGAGCATGATGCAGTTAGTGAAAATTAAGTACCATGAGAACAAATTATTAATAAAAATGTCTACAGTGCCCAAAATAAAGGATAGTCCAAATTCTATATATCCCGCTCTGGATGGGCTACATTTTGCAGACAATCGGTGCTTTCGCGTCTAGACTCAGATTCAGTCTGTTGCGTACTGCCCATACATTCTTGTTATTGCCCTCGCATCAATTCCATCCTAATCTTAGCGATTGACCAAAAGAGACAAAAGCGAGAAGTAATATTAGTCGAATTAATCTCTATATAACACCAGCAAATGGCTGTGTCTTCCTCAAATTGAGGATTCCTCTCGCAGATATCCCATATAACATGAAGGTTAGGATGAATGATGAAACAGATTGTTGGAACAAAAATAATTTCATGTCCAGGTTTTCCAGGATGCGAACCTAGGACACCGAGTTTTGTTGCACGCTGCGCTAACCATTCAGCCACAGAGCCGACCTGAAATACTTTGTGCTTGCAGGAGTGATTCTCGAGACGCACACGATAAAAGTGGCAAGATGAATAAGACTTGCATTGGCGCCTTCAGGTCTCCGCCGAGCATTCAACCATATCGGTATCAATACCTCAACTTGATGTGGTTTCAAGGTGAATAGTATGTATGCCCCCATACTTCAAGTTGTTGTATTTCTGCCGTCCAACTTACAGATATGTATGTGTAACACAGTGTTAATGACCAGGGACATATGAAAAATGGGATAACCGTTAAAATAAAATAAATTATGATTGTGGATTAAAGGTGTTGCTTTTTTAACTGACTTACGCAGTTATAACTATCGAAAATTAAATATTTGTGGTTAAACTCGCCTAAAATCAATTGGTAAATTGTTTTACATTTTCACACAAATGTCAAGTTAATGTACTTGAAGCTAATATATATTTTAAGTTGGGGACATCACAGAGGGCGAAGGGGTGGTTGTTGAAAGACTGCTGAATTCGCCGCATTGTTGCTTCAAGGGAAGAGGGGAAACTCGTTCAAAACGTAAATACTCTCATCTAAAACTAGAAATGCTAGTAGCAACAAAGAAAGAGGGAGAATTGTTTTCAGCACTCTGTCCTCAATATTTCGCATGCATGTACTATATGAGAAGCAGCAACTTGAACTTTAATAAAGGATAAATGAAAAATCTGCTGCTACCAGGGGCTCTAGTTTCTACACTAACTCCGTGCTATTAATTCGAGGAGACGGTTGTTTTCCCATATTGACTCACATGCTAGTCATTTATGAAAATCCGCGCTTTTGGTAGATCATTCCCAATCAGTAACATGAATAGATATTGATACTTTTTAACATTAAAATTCAAGAAGCAATTTTTTAATGAATAATTTCCTCTTTTGTTGCAAATAATTGCAAAATTATCATCATTAATAAATAGGGAACGAATTATTTCACGAGTGTTACACACGTCATATTTTATCATTCTCTAAACCTCAAAATAATATGTTAATATTGAATCAATGCTTTTTCTTGTTCACATCACAGCACCTCCAAATTAGCCGCGATTGAGGAATGTGGGAGGCCCTACACATCGTTTTATCTAGTCTAATAGATAGTCTTGTCATTGTTGAGAGACTAAACAAAATGCAGGACTACATTTAGAATATAATCGTTATATTTGCACCTTCAATCACTGCCACAATCACTGAAGGTGCAATGTCTATAAAGTGTTTGGAACACGCTCCGAAAGGTTTGCCATAATCATTGCAATGGGTGTGATTTCGCGCAAACAATTTTCGGGGAAGTTGTTGGCTGAATATCATCCAATGGAAACAGCCGCTGAGGTTCTAATGGTGATCAAACGCCTAACCGCACCATTAAATGTGATACCGTTACCACTACGCCATTGGGGACAATTGCGATAGCAGAAAACATTCACACTTTTTCGCCATCTTTATTTGCAGTTGAAGTTAATAATACAGCGAACTTGAATCATATTGGGATTACTGTATTCCCAACTAATTGCCCCCATGCACACGCCACTGTTGCTTGTGTATATAAGTGTTCACTCACTTACAAGCGAAACCGAAACTCGAGCTCTCAGCGAGACAACTCCAGGCGCCGTGAAACAGATAACGGTTAAGCCACTGACGTTCGTTGGAACATGCATTTCTACTGTCTTGGCCTTTGAGTCACTGCTTTGGTTGCGATGAAGTATTTTGGCAGGTGTCCTATTTCGCTGCAGGATACATGCAAGCCTTAACAGAATAATGTTAATGATATGCATATGATATAAAATGGTTACTATTATTCGGAAATTAATACATGATTTCTCTTCTGTAGAGTGTAAGAATTTTTTCTTCCGATAATGAAATAGTAAAAAAAATATTTAACCAGAAATCAACAAAGTGAATAACAACGTTTGCTTTATTTACCTTTTGATATATTATCAAAGCAATTACCGACCTTGTTTTTAATACTGCCGATGCTGTGCGTAAATGCAGTCAGTACCCCTCCCCCCAAAATGATATGTTTACTGTCTCTTTATATACGTATATCTCTGGTTCTAATTGATTATTTATTTGCCACATAGACAGATGAAACTGACATAGGAATTCGAACCCAGAATTTATTGTGCTAATATAATGAGTTGACGGACATTTAACAATCGTGGCGTCCTTTAACTTTTCCAGGCAGTCATAGCCGAGATATATAAAGCAACGTTTCGATTATAATTTTGTTGGTTAAAGTTGGATATTTTTTTTTTAAGTAACGAAAACGCTTTGCTCATTTCCGAATAGCACCTTTCAGTAAACAAATTGATAGATTGATCGAGTTCGTGTTTTAAGTCCATTTTACATACAGTATGGTTAATCGGGACTAGACGTACAGTTTAAACTGGGATACGAACCATTTTATGTCTCAACTGGTTATCGAACACGGGACTCCTTGATTACAAGGCGACGACATTTACTACTACGCCAACAGGGAGTCCCAGTAACCAATATATATATATATATATATATATATATATATATATATATATATATATATATACTTTTTCGTCTATGAAACACCCGATATTAACACACTTTCAAACAACGTCTTGTACATATGAAGCAAATTAAAATTGATATGTGAGGGCATAGGAGTGCGCACGGTGGTTGCCAGTGGTGCATGAACACCTCAAAATGCGTCCTCAAAAAATTAAGAATGTAGAAAGTACCATTATAACAATGAAAATAATGTCTCCTCTGCTGTCTCGAGATTTGAATTTTAATGGTCGGATCTTTCTAAAGTTAAAGACAGAAGAGTGAAACGACTTGCAGCCAAAGCTGGAATCCGCCTAGAAAGATGACCCTTCGTTCGGGATTCACCAGTGATAAGAGGAAATCCTTGATTGCTTAACGAGTGTCAAGCAAACTATTTTGACAAAACAATAATAATACAATGCTAACAATACCCACAATAGTTTGCAAAATGATCTACGTAATCAGTGCGATGTTTGTAGTGGTGCAACAGTCTACGTTAGAGAAAACAGGGTTTGAAGTAGAGTCCGATTGATTTGATTTTTTTGACGTCGCATTTCTTCTACTTTTGGCTAATCACGAAGATGAAGGTGAATGATAATAGGATCGGATGGATGAAGCAGTATTCGAATGAAGGGGTGAACCGGGGAATTTCCCCCCTCTATTTTTCCCATGCTCTGCTCTACATTTATATTTTCATTCCCAACCATGGGAAGAAAATGTCCCCCTCTGAACGTGTACTTTGAATGGAATGACACTGTTTGAGTCATAATTTCGAGCTTGCTCTTCAAGATGTTTTTTAAGAAAGATAGTCATTGTACCCTAAATATTTTATGGATGCACTTTATTTTATTTTCAGAAAAAAATAATAGGATCTGTTCTAGAGTGGTCAAGCAGTAGAAACAACAATGATGGAAATTAGCGAAATGATTGACATTTGTTGGGTGCCATCAAATCAATCTGTGTGGGTAATAATAAATAATTATCTGGTTCGTGTACATTTCTCTTCGAATAGTGAACTCAGTGCAGCTATCGGTTGAAAAGAAATAGAAAGTGCCAAGGAATGCTGAAGAAAGTAACAACTTAGTTATTTGTAGAATTTTGACTTTCCCCTGTTTTATTAGATTTTCTCAAACAGTTTCCATTGCCTCCACAGAGAAGAAGTGCGCGTCAGGAATTGGCTGTGGCAATAAAATCTCTAACGTCCCGTGTTTTAGCGAAGTACAAACTTTTCAACCTCACAACATTTATAGTATTCATCACAAAGTACGTAAAATAGATCAATATTCTCTTTATTATTATTCCATTTACTAGACATGGCATACAGTTTTTCTTGCATATCAGTTGCGTTACTGAATTCTAATTAGATTTATTTATGTGTAAATAACGTAAATATCTTCACAAAAATAAGAAAACATGTGCTCACGTGAAAACGCATACTCATAAACCATAAGTTAAAATTTCATCTTCACACACCTTATGGTTTCTGTGAAAGGGGAAAATTAACTTGTGACAAATAGGCTAACGTTGTCCAGATAGTCAACTGAAACACTCCTTTAGGCACTCCCATATGAATTAGTCTGCACGTGCGCATGTGTAGGGGAGGAGAGAGAAAGGAGAGCGTATATTTGAAAAATTCATTAACCAAATGTATAAGTGACATTTCCAGAAGCTGAATATGTATTCCCCGGCATCATGATGCATGAATGAGACTGCGTATCGTATCGTTATCTAAATAACGACGGAGAAAAGGATGCTCGACCGGTAATGACACACTACTAATTGATTAATTGATTTGATTTTACTTCACTTTTCTTCCACTTTTGGCAAATCGCGAAGATGAAGTTGAACTCTAGTTTTATCCCGATATTTTAGTCGAATTAGTCATCACGCACTGTTATTTAAAGGAAACCCTTCTTCCACAACTACATGAGTTTAAATAGAAAATAAAAGCGATAAGAAATGCAGATATCTGCTAGTAAAAGAGATCGATGTGTGCGCTTTAAAAATGTACGAGAAACTTTTTTTTCCTCCGTGATTAACACAACTCCCAACTTTTTAGTCGCTTTCCGCCATTAGGCTTAGCTTATAAAATGTCACAGGCTCAACTACAGTGATACCCATAAAAACATATGAAGATAAAATATATGGGTTTGAAAGATCGTTTATTGCTTTCAGTGAGGTGAGAGGTTGTATAGAACTTATCCCCTTTATGTTATCGCCGAAGTACGCCGTGCAATTTTATATTCTGCCGTTGTCCTAGGTCTCCTTAGCGATTTTCTTTCAATCCTTAAATTTTGTATTGCATATGGCATAGTTATAAACATAGTGAAGGACAACTTGCCTGCAAACTTAAGGCGAGGAGATACAATTACGCACCAATTGTGCATTTATTTCAGTATCGCCCGAATGGGCACTGCTACTAAAACAAACCCTGGGTGTATCCAAGAATATGAACTTCTCTCCATGTTGCAAGTACAAACATTTTGTTATGTTGATTATTAAGCTGGACACAATGTTTGAAAATATGATGAATAATAATTTTCGGAATCCCATGTATTCCTTATGGGGAATCAACTTCAACATCAAGTTACGGCTAATCAAATGGAAGTTTCGACTTTTCCTCTGGTGTAATTCATCTTCAAACTGCCCTCTTCCCGTTGACATCTCTTTCTATTCCATCGGAAGTTTTATATTCACAAGAGAATGCATCAAATCATACTCCCATATGATCAATGCTTTTTTCCTTGCCTCCTGGCAGTGTTGCCAAACCTGATGGGCATAAAAAAACTAAATTTCACCTTAAATGGAGTTAAAACTGACTCTCATGGAGCTAGATTTACGATGGCTGGATAAAGTGCCTTCTAGGGTAATGTTAGTTGTCAAAGGGGTGGGGCACTGCTATTATCGTTAACTGTAAATTGATGACAATTTATTCTTAGTTTTCAACATCTAGATCCGGCGGCATCGCCCATCTCAATAATCCACCGATGGTGGTATGAAATCGAAAGTAAAGAATTCCCTGACGACAATATCATGTCAATTTCACGTCCAACATAGCGCTATAAAGAAATAGCTGGGGAGATAAGAGAGAGTGGGGCGACGCAGCCAATATAACAATATCACGTCACGTGCAAAATGTATAATCATGACGGAAGGTGGTCTATGTGGGTCGGAACCAGAGATGGCATCATAGTGGGGCACAGTGGGTGGGCGTCCCAGTTCACAGCCGAACGAGTCCACGAAAGATTGATTGATTTAGTTTATTTTACTTCGCGTTTTGTGCCTCTTGGCTAAAGATGGGGATGAGTGATGAAATTGATGAATGGACATTCGCAAACAACCAAGCCCGAGCGGGATTCGAACCCGGGACCCTTGGCGTCGCAGCGCGATGTACTAACCACTCGGCCACAGGGTCCGGCTAGAGTGCACGAAAGAGCCAGATCTGGCTCCAAGAGAGCTAAGTTGGCACACTGCCATGGACGAAAGGGCTTGGGAAGACTCCCGTTGAAATTGTATCGCATGCCCTTAAAATAAGAGAATGCAAATAAAAGTATGCTACTACAAGCAGTGGCGTGCCCAGGAGTTTACAAAATGAGGGGTTACGTATACTTTGTCTTGGCAGTCTGCCCTCATTTTGTCATATTTTCCTACCTTTGACATTTTTCTTTTAGGAACGCTGGGCCAAACGGGGGGTTATAACTGCCACTAATCCCCCACCCCCTTGGGCACGCCACTGACTGCAAGTTTAATTTGTGGAAGCAAACGTTATCTTTCTCCTTCCTTGATTCCTACTCTTCGCCGACCCTTCTCCAGACTTCCAACAGCCATACACTGACACAGCTTGCAGAAGCATTCTTCCCAAACTTGTTTCTGTCCGACTCAAATGCTAAGGGGAATAAGGCATTGGATCGCATCGTTTCTCAACCTATGGGGCGCGACTCACAGCTGGGACCCGAGGGGGTGTTTGGTGGGTGGCGAAGTCGGACTTGAGAATTTATTTACTGTCTTACAAAACTATCGTTTAAAATACTAATATATATTACTTCAATATTTTAACCCGTGTTGTACGTAGTGTAAGCTATACATTTCTGTTCATCGTAACCTAACCTCTGGAATTCAAGGCGCCTTGCTGTTGGACGCGCTCTTCTTTTCTCAGTTTATTGTTTCCTGCCCTCGCGCACAGTTTCATGATGGAAATGGACAATTCCGTCTTTCATACAATACTGGTAAAATACCTTTAACCCAAATAAAGCAGTTCAGGACACCGCATTATTTGTTTATTTACCTAGTACCTACAGTACTGTGCGCCCATTTTACACCGATTACAAAAACGAAAACAAAGGAAGTTTGGCACAAAATATTTACACGTAGATTGTTATTTTACAAACACAGACGAAGCATAAGGTGAGGTCAGGGCTCGAAATGGACCGTAGCCGACCGGAACGGCTTCCGGTTCGTGATTATCTGGAAGCGTTCAGTTCCGTCTCGTCAGTTCAGTTTCTTAGATATTTAGACATGGCTACACTTTAAGCATCGAAAACAATTGATTCACCTTGAAGGACGATAGTTTCAGAGTTAAGGATAACCATGTTCCAAAGCATTTTCTTCTTTGGTGAATAATATGAATAGCCGGTTTGAAGACTCAGGTATATTTTCGCATACAGTCCCATAAAATGCACATACATGGTATTTAGATAATTGTGAAGGTGTGCGAGATGTCAGGCAAACTTTGTAAGCGAAAGGATGTGTGCGTCAGTAGTTAAAAATCTTCGCACCTACAAAGAAACTCCACAACACATTGCCACGTCACTCAAAGTTTATGTGAATTATATCAAAATTGTTACAATATCTACAGCTGAATGTGAACGCTGGTTCAGAGATTATATCTTTCTTGGATCATAGAATAAGCTACATCGCTGTAAGTCAATTTCTATAATGTCCCTTTTTTTTATCAGATATGAGCTCCAAATACGATTTAAAACCTTCGTTTTAAAAGTTATTGAAAGACAACAATGGTTATCGGGGATTACTTTAATGGGGGGTTCCCGACTTTTCTGCTTTCATTTGTTTATTTTATAAAAATATAGGGGGCTGTAGCCCATTTAGCCCCCCCCCCTTGTGCGTACGCCAGTGGCCTGAAGTGACTACACCAAACAACAGAAAAGCTTAGTCAGACTGCAGCAGATGTTACCTTATCAAACCATCTCTCAAATCGTTAAGCCTCTTGCAACTGTTATTCGATTCGGACAAGACGGCGCCACGGAATCACGATGCGTAGCTTCCAGTGTTCTCTGCTCCACCCTTCTTTCTCCCTATTCTATCTGTCCTTATATTTTTCCCCCATGTGTTATATTATAGAATTAATAAATAGATTTGTAATTCCCATACATTTACAGCGTAATTGCCCTTACAATTTTGAGAAATCTTTACGTGATTCTGGGATTAGTCTTTCTGATTAGCCAAATTGGTTTCAAATTCACTTTATTCTCAAATGTCGGATTCAAATCACGGTTCAATGTGTCTCGCCAGGAATCGTACCTGGTACTCATTTTTTACAAGGCGTCCGCGTCCTTCCCGACTGGAATTAAGTTATATTGTAATAATACATAACAACCTTTTTAACAGACCCTCTGTTCGTATCTCTGTCTAGTTGAAAGGATTTGGTAACGTAAAGGTAACTTCCCCGTGCATACTGCACCGTGCCACATTCAGGGGAACTAGGTTAGGGTTCCACACATTCTCGATCTCGGCCATTTTGGAGGTGTTGTGATCAGCACCAGCGCCGCCTTTAACCTGTAGGTTTGCCTCCAGGTACACACTGATTTGAAGCTGGATAGCCCCCAGAGCCGCTTAATTCGGTGACAAGGCCGGAAAAAATCCTAATTTAGATCACCACACCGGGAATAGAACTCTTGTATCCCGTGTGGCAGTCAGACGCCAAACCGATTAGAGCCACTAATCGGGATTAATTGGGACTGGATATAGAGTTGAAAATGGGGTCCGAATCACTGTACCATAGACATTCAGGGCTCAGCATAAATCGTTTAACTTGGATACGATTTCAGATATCATGGACGGAATCATTAGTGACTGGGATGGATGTCACTTCAGTTTACCTTTCTACGTATTCCTTTAGGCCATGTTTGAGGCAACAGCCGACTGGTTCCATCAGCGCTATGAGGTAGAGGTAAGGGACTCGAAAAAGCCTCTGACCAGTGGCATCGATTAGGGGGTCGAGGGGTGTAGTTGCCCCCACCCACGTTTTCCAACTTTTGTCCCCGCACTATGCTAAATCTTATGTACCAAGGGAAAGTAAATTGTCCTTGCCCCCACCCCCACTTTTTACACCTTGTCCCCAAATTTTGGAACCCAATCGCCGCCACTGCCTCTGGCAGTCGATTCGGTTGGTTGAGTGGTCGACTCGCGATTTCGAAATTGTAATTTAAATTGATTGATTGATTTAGTTTATTTTACTTCGCGTTTTGTGCCTCTTGGCTAATTTGCGAAGATGGGATGAGTGATGAAATGATGAAATTGATGATGGACATTCACAAACAACCAAGCCCGACCGGGATTCGAACCCGGGACCCTTGGCATCGCAGCGCGATGTGCTAACCACTCGGCCACAGGGTCGGGCAAAATTGTAGTTTAAAGGTTCGAGTCTTGATCAGGACATGTTGGTTCATTTGTGAGTGAACTTCATATAAAAATCATGCATCATTATCGATACAATTTCTTTTTAATAGGTAGAAAATAAAAATAATTAATTAGAAAATAATATTAAATATATAACACAACATTAATAAGGTGAAACCGTTAATTGAATTTGATATTCAAAAGTACGTAATAACCTACTCCTGCTGACGTCACACTTCAAATCGCCGAAACAAGTATAATGGACCCACCTGTATATTACTACCTAACGACGCGCTGGATTGAAAACAAAAGAACAGCGAGGGATCCACAAGAACACGGCAACCGAAAAGGGAGTCCAAGTATAGATTGTACTTGCGTTTTTCTATTTTGGCGACACGTGAAAGTACGGAGGATTGAACGGACATTCACAAATATCCATACCCAGGCCGGGATTCAAGCCCGGGTCTCCTGCCGTCGTAGCGCGATGTTCTAACCACTCCGCCACGGGGGAGGTGGGCTGCAACAAAATGAATATTACACGAAATAAGTTTCAAATGTAAGTTGCAACAGCACATTAAAGAGGAAATATTTTGTAAAGTTTGAAAAATGTACAAAGTATGTTTCTAGTAAGCTAGGAAGAATAAAGGAATATGTGATATATTTTACTGTACACGAGTAACAACTGTCTGTCAGAACAAATACACTCGTATTTTACAATGAGATGCTGACGGGCAGAGATTCCAAAGAAAAATGTCACTGAATCAACACAGAGACGCAGAGGACACAGAAACAACATTGGTGCAATGTCACTACCTCATAACGTCACTCGAAGTTTCATAATCTTGTATATGAAAGGCTGAGAAGAGGTTGGTCTCAACCTTGCCTGCGCCGGCCCCGTGGCGGAGTGGTTAGCACATCGCGCTACAACGCCAGGGTTCCCGGGTTCGAATCCTGGCCTGGGCATGGATATTTGTGAGTGTTCATTCATCAATTTCATCATATCATCACTCATCCCCATCTTCGCAAATTAGCCAGAAGTGGCACAAGAAGCGAAGTAAAATAAATCAAATCATTCATTCATTCAACCTTGCCTGCTCCCTGCGGTTGCCTATCGCAAGGATGAAGTGTTTCGAGGCAACAAGGTGGTAAAAAGGGTTCTTTATTGTATCCCGCGTTTGAGACAGGGTATCGACATCCACACACGATATTTAAACGTGACTGTATGCTTGCTTTTGGCGCAGGTGGAACTCGTATTTCTCGTGCTTCACTGCAGGGACAAATCCCGAAATAAGAAAGGAGCGGAGTCCGGTAAAAAAAAGGCGCAAAAACGAAAGGCTAATTGTCTATGAACTTGGACGCAAAGAAGCACCAGCAGATTTCTTGGATGACGTGGAAGTAGAGGTCAGGTGACCAACAGTTATCGTGATTGGGTGGTTACAAAGGATGAGATTTAGAAAACGTTTTCATCTTCGCTCCACTCGCGAAACAAACATTTCTGTAAACTTCACATCAAGTTTATACTCTCTACTTTCATTAGATATTTATTCAATTATGCACTATTCAATTAATATTGAATTTGTTTGAGATGAAAGATTCTATTGAAATTTCCATTAAGAGACACGATTTTATTCTTGTAAATTTACTGTACTGGATCTCTGAGAAATTAACACTATCAAAAGGTAAAGTGCTCCCCTGTGCTTAGCACCACGCCATGAAGGCGTATAGGGGGTGTGGGGGTAACGCCCCACACTTTCTTGATCCGGTCGTGAGTGCGGGTGATGTGATCAGCATCATGCCCCTGTCCCCTGTCATTCGACGCTGGGTGTGCGCCAGGGCCGCTTCCAACGTTAGAAAAGTTCCCGGATTTGAACCGGCCGGGGATCGAACCCGGGATCTTGAGCATGGTAGTCAGACGCGTTACCGACTGAGCCACCGCGGCCTTCTAAAATTAACACTATCGTCATTTTAAAAAGGAATGAAATAAGTGACTTTTTCCTTCGCTCTCTTTGTTGAAATATAGTATATTCGCAAAAGCCACGTGATGCGACCTCCTCCTCCCCCAATCAAATAATTCCAACAGAGGTAAAATTTTAGTTAAGTGGGGAAGTGGTTATCACATCGCGCTGCGATGCCAAGGGTCCAGGGTTGGAATCCCACTCGGGCTTGGTTGTTTGTGAATGTCCATTCATCAATTTCATCATATCGTCACTCATCTCCATCTTTGCAAATTAGCCAAGAGGCACAAAACGCGTAGTAAAATAAACTAAATCAATCAATCAATCACATCGCGCTACGACGCCGGGGGTCTTGGGTTCTAATCCCGGCCTGGGCATGATGTTTGTGAATGTCCATTCATTAATTTCACCATGTCATCACTCATCTCCATCTTCGCAAAGTAGCCAAAAGTGGTACAAAAAGCGAAGTAAAATAAAGCAAATCAATCAATCAATCTATTGTAGTTGACTGAAGGGTATCCTAAATCTGATCACGCCCAGGGCGCAAGGATCTTAGCAGCTGTATTGTGACTGACATTTCAGAACGTTGAAAAAGGTGAAAACTTAGTTTCAGCAATATTTTTTTAGGGTCGCTTCAGTAGATTATAGTGCACACTGAGTGTGCACAGAAAATATGTAGTGAGTGGCTTTGCAAAAGTTCTGCGGATACTGCCTTTGCGTAAGTATTTTCTTCCTTTCCTTAGGTGAAGACAATACAATAATAGCTTAATGTAGCTTCGAGAGGAAAGAAACACGCGATAAGAGAAGCTGCCTGTGTCGCTTGTCGTTCGCGTATTGCTCGAATTGGGCTTTTATAATCCTGTTGTCTTAGTCCGTTGTTCGCAGTGAATGTTTAGTTTTAGAGAGATTTCACACCTTGTGACAAACGAAAGACGACAAGCGACACGAGTCGCTTGGAAACGAACCCCCAGTAATCAAGTGAACCTTTCCAACAGAAGCGACAGAACAAACCGCACGTGCCGCTTGAAGCTTGTGTGTCGCTCAAACTGGCCCGTTTTCTCAATACCGTCCATGGTGTCGCTTGTCGCTTACAGCTTCTGTGTGAATTCTCCATATCGCTTGTCGCCTGTCCAGCTTCTCGCTTTGTAAGGGAAATTTCACACTGAAGCGACAAACGACACGTAACAGGCGACAAGCGATTAACCACTTTTGGTTAATCGCGGCGATGAGTGATGATCACATGAAATTGATGAAAGGGCAGTCACAAAGAATATCCATGCCCACGAGTGACTCGAACTCGGGAACTTTAATGACGGGATCCAAAATCAAACACTTAACGCACTTGACAACATTGGCCATCGAGCTGGCACGAGTTTCACAAAGGGAGGAGGAAGTTAATCTTTTATTGATGGATTACGTTTTCCCACGACATTAGATTCTATCCTTTTACAATGTCTAGAAGACATATTTCAATTTTTCAAAAATAAAATATATCTGAGTTACGGTTTTCTAAACACAAATCACTTCAGGTAGAATATTTCTGCAGTTTTCCCATAGTTTGTGGACAGTGAATTACGTGGGAAATGTTGATTTGAACAGAGTGTCCACACTCATCTTGCCTACGGTCCCATCAAATTTATCATTTCATCATTCATTTTTAATGTTGCGGTTACCATAAAGACGTAGAAAGCGACGTCAAATATCAACAGCTGCATCCTACATATACTAGACATATATAAATTATTATGAACACGCCATTATAAATAACGAATATCTGTGGAAATTTGAAGGTATGAAGGATAATAAGTGTTGGTGGCGTAGCGAAATATTTCATAGGTAAATTGCATTTATTTTCCCACAAGCAACTTTAGATTTCAATGTAGCGTGATTACTTTTTGATATTTGATACTTGATGATAGTCATGATTATTTTTGCTTGATTTGTATAACGCAATTTATTGTTATTACGTGCCGTAAACTTCTTCATATTATTGCCTAGGTCTTATTCCTTGCTTTTTGCTTAATACCCTACTGTAAATGGTTGATAGAACCAAGATATGTACGATTAAGACTCGCATGCCTTGTTCACGTCAGAGCTTGTAGCTGCTCCTGGCCAATGAGAGACCGCTGTGTATCGGAATGCTCTTTCTATAATACTCTATAATCCTTGGTCACAGTATTCCAGCTCCATCTGGCAAGGCCGCGCCCAAAACTCGTTGTCTTTTGCCGAACTTTCTGTTTAAATGTGTGCATTCAAAGTAAAAATATAAAGAAACAACATACAAATATTTACGCAGGGATATTAGCATTGATACTCGTCTATGCGTATAATACATTTTCCTATATACAAGACAACAGAGAGAACAATGAATGTACCTTTGGTAATGGTCCCCACCAGGAAACTTTGGGGAAGGAAAAAACCTTGAGTTGAAGATAGCGATTTCTTTCCTTTATAACAGTGGCATAGCAGCCGCCCCCGCGATGGTGGTCTCTAAGCTCCTGAGATTTTATACAGTGTCGGTTGTTTTTTTTTTAAAAAAAAAATACGAAATAGACAAAATGCAATTCAACAATGACAAAATTTGAACTCGAAATTCATTGATGTGGGCACTAAATACACCCTGTCTATGTTTTTCTTGTCGGTGAACGCCGCTCGGGATCAAGTGATGATAAAATTTGCTTACTGCACCAAACTTAACACTCCTAAGCAACTAGCAGGTATATATTTTTTACAATTATAATTCTAATACTGCCTACGTTGTTAGGTTAGGAGGGCAAGTTTAAGGCTCTTAGGCCTTAGCAGCCAATTTTCGCGACGTGTGCACGTTGCGTTACATTATCTTCTCCCATCTCTTTTATCACTACTGTGTGCCTGTTATTTGACATTCTGATATTGTGTTCGGTTTTCTTAGAGCTTTTCTTTCAATCCTCGTTTTTTGTTGCATACAACAATGTGCATAATATTCACAATGATGGACTGCTGCATTTGGAAACTGGAAGTAACAAAATTAAAGTAATTGAATAAATCTAATTTTGTGTTGGTATAATTGTTAGTTATTTTCGCTTGTTCATCCCTAATCTTCGGGGAGTCTTGTCCAGACTTCGAGGTGCCAAGCGTTCTTCTCACGCCTGCTTCCCTCTGAAGCTCAAATGCTATGGAAGAATAAAGCTTTGAATTCAAAGCATTTAGAAGGAAAACTTTTAATGTTAATTTTGCATTTAATTCTAATGATGTTAATACAAATAAATAAATTACATAAACGTGTGTAGAATTATTTCAGATCAACAACTTACTGCTCAGGTAAAGACCTAAAGATTTGTTGCAAGTCCGCTTTTTAAACAGATAAACTAATCGGGACTGGATGGGATCCGGACTATGTGCCTCCACCTGACATCCAATCTGAGACCACTAGCTTACAAAGCTTGATTATATAGTGGCAGCGTTCTTAGTCCACTATTAATATATGTACAGAAAAATGTCAGCACTGGGAAAAATACTATATTACTGGATTGTAAGAAGAAGTGTAAAATAATTGTAAAATTTAAGAGAAAAAGAAGTTACGAGGATTTACGAATAATACAGCTGTCCTAAATGTTGTTAATGTTTTGTGCTTAATAGGTTAGATGAATCAGGTGAGTTAAATTGACTTGAGCTTTATTTCAAACCCACTTTATATATAAATAGGCTAGTCATTGTGGACCTACAATTTAAAGTTAAATCATAACACAATGTGTCTCCATCGAACACAGGACCCTTGATTACAAGGCAAGGACGTTCCTCCTACACCATCGGGGAGGCCCTACAGATATAACAGCCAAATTATAATTCATAACTCCAAGTTACTTAGGGACAAAAAAAATACTACACTAACACGAAAAAAATACCTAACTTCACAGAATTTAATACTAGCATGTTCCTTTCTTTAACACGGAATTAGCATTAGTCGCAGCCAAAGATCTGCTGCTTATACGCTCTCCTCATAACAAACTTCAATAAAAAATTAAAACAGGAATGTTTCTCTTCGTCAAATACTGGACAGTCTGAAAAACAAAAATGCTAGATCTAGATTTTACTTCTAGTCCGTCTTTGTTTACGTGTAGAACGCAAGGGTAACGTTTCAGGGTTCGAATCCTAGAAAAGCATGCCTTTGTACTTGTCTTTTGTTGCATCATGACAAGTCACTAACAGTTCTGGGTTGTAACGATTTCATTGACTTTCAGTTGGATAATTACAACCCAGAAGAGCCAGTGACTGTACAAATGGTTTCAACGGCAGAGTTCTTCTACTGCTTGCACAAGTGAGTGTTATCTGCTGCAGTAATCTTCAAGTCTTTCCCCTTCTTCCACTCATCGGGCTGCCAGAGTAGTGCGTAAGAATTATTTTGACCGGTATCTAATTTTCGCTCCAGGCTACAAGCAAGGTCTAACAAAATAATTAGTCATGCGATATAACATGACGATTATTATTAGAGATTATTTATGAATTGATCTTTTGCAAAGTGAAATAGTTTTCCCTTTCGCTAAAGTTATCAACAATGAGATAGCAAAGTAAAGAACTATGAATCAAAACAAAGACAATAGCTACCAGACAGCGTTTGCCTTTCTTTGACGCTTTACTTATGAAACTGGCCTGTGATCGAACATTTCGTTCCCAGTTTTTTTTAAATTTATTATTATTTTACAAATATTTTTTTTAAATCTTGTATTTACAAGGACAAGCAAACAAACAAAAGTAAGAATGTCTTATTTCAAATTGTTAACCGCCCTGAGCCAAAGGTTGAGGGGGTTTGAAATGCAAAAGTTAACTTTCGTACTTAGTTATTGGAGAGAACGTGCATAGTATTAATATAACGAATGGTTTGTCCAATGAATGTATAATACTTGTAATTGTGACAGACAGGCGGAGCAAAGGACGAAAATCCCGTGGATACAACAAAACCAGAACTGCATACCCAGCCCAAAACTTGACAAATTGAAATTAAAAGTGCGCAAATGTAGAAATATTATGAACCAGTTATTGGTCCACCATTTCCAGCTGAATTGTATATTTAAACATCTGTCGTAAGTGACTTATGGAAAGTTTCATCTGCACATTATTTTGCAAAACTCTACCTTTACAATTCTACTTTCCTCTCTATAGGTATATACATACCATGTTCGATATCCGGTAAAGGGACATAGTGGTTCGGATTTTATTTTAAAATTGTAGGTCCAGTCCCGTTTAACCTATCTGTGCATAAAAGTGGACTTAAAAACTTACGTAAAAAAGATCCACAGATATGCCGACCTCCGTACGGAGTGGTTAGGAGAGTTTACGACGTCAATGGTAACGACATATGTTTTCTTTGTGAGTGTTCCTGCATCAATTTCGTAATTTCATCGTATCATCACTCATCTTCATCGTTGCGATTAGCCAAAAGTGATAGCAAAGCGATGCAAAATAACAAAATCAAATCACACACAAACAACATACATACAGTGAAGAAACTTAGTAGCAGTAAAAGTTTTGCATTTCAGTTCACAATTACGTGTGTTTTACATTGAAGGCACATTAAGTAATGTTTTGCGATGGATCCAAAATATGTCTGTTACTGACAGTCAATTGTTTTTTTCCTCCCTTCCGTACAGCCTTCACCCGAGTATCGAGACGTCGCCAGTTTCCATCAATGTTTCGTCGACAAAGGCTTCAACAACGATAAATATCACATCTCTACTTTCGATGCGTAAGCTTCATGATTATACTGTTTAGTACTGAATAAAGGTGACGACCATCCGTTGAAAAATGCTGAACATTTTGGCAACGCAGAGGCAGGATTACATGGTAAAGAGCTCATTGCGTCAAGCAGGCTCTGGCAACTCCCTTACAGTTGACAATTTTGCAACAGCGCCAGTGAATTTCTCATCTTGCTCAAGCTCTAACATCAAAATCAAAATCATTATATCTACTTCTTTTAGGTGGAGTTCGACGTCTAATCATACATCGGATAATTCACTTCCTTTGCTGCTGATACGTTTTTGCCTTTCAAGTAAATGCAGGATTGATTGATTTGGTGTTTTAAGTCCACTTTATGCACAGTAAAGCAAATCGGGACTGGACCTAAAGTTTAAACCCGAAATACTGTGTGTCTCCATCCGGTATCGAACTCGGGGCCCCTTGATTACAAGGCGACCACGCTACCACTGCGCCATCGAAGAGGCCCAAGTAAATGCAGGAAAATCAGGCCTTCTGTAAGAAGCTAAGAGGATTAAAAACGTTTCTGCTCTGTCCCTCGCCCTCCTGCAAGATAGCGATAAGAAGTGCTTGCTTCTTTTTTTCTTTTCGCCGAACTACATTGAGTTAAACATGTCAAATGCAGTACAAGAAGACCTGTGACCGGTGGTTGACTGCGGACGGAGTAGATAGTCAAAATGTTACAAATGGAACATTGGACCTATCTTTCTACATTAAACTACATTACTCTTTCAATTAATATACTTTAATTTCTAACTTATCCAATTTATCTTCCAGCCGGACGCTCATTTCTTTCATGGTTCGTTTACTTTCCTCCACATTATGATACAACATGTCAAATTTTTTATTCTAATTTTGCCTATATGGTACCACATAAAAAAAACAACTACATTCTATTGCTCCCTCATAAGAAAGTTCATTGCCGCATCACTCAAGTATTTTATTCCAGCCTATTTCAGCTGCTTCGTCCTGAGAAGGAGAGATCGACGTTCGAACAATGTTTGTACCACTGACCTACTTATCGGTTGCTCGCTAATCCCTTAATCCCTTACAGCTGCAACGAAAGAGCCTGTTCACCCGATCAAACTATACAGCTTTTTCTCTTCACTTTCTTACGTCAACACAAATATTTTACACACAAATAATCCTATCTCAACTTATTATTAACATATATTCATATTTTCACTCACTGATTGACGCATAGTCGTAACGTAATTTCCTGAGAAATATGGTGCGAAAAGATGAATTCCCCCATTTATAAAAGTTCGACTCTGTTGTTGAGTGCGTTGGGTGATCGTACACTCCGGGTTCGAGTCCCGTCAGCCTGGACGAGGCTGTTTTGCGAGTCTCTCTTCATCCATTTAACATAATCAAGATTCATCGTCGTGAATTGCCAAAAATGGAAGAAAAGAGACGTAAAATAAATAATAAATATCAAATACAAATTACTTCTAAAAAACAGTGGCCTGGCCAACGACAAAGCTTCGTACTGTCCATAACTGCACAAATTAACCTAACAGTCCATAACTCCCCCCCCCCCACGTCCCTTTTGAACAGGGAATCATTTCGTGGGCTTATAACTGAACAAAATATAAGACATAAAAAAGAACAAAGTAGGTTTCAGAGGTGACCAGTGGCATAGCAGCAGCTCCCTCAATGCAGGGAAGGGGGAAGCTAGGGACCTGTCTATGCAGTAAAGTACAGCTGTTCCCTGTGCATTGCGCCATGACTGAATATCACGGGAGTGTGGACTGTGGAGTTATAGGGCATAATATGATAAGATGACCTGATTACTGCAACAATTCTATGCTGTCTCTCTTCGCCCGAAAAATATACGCAGTGTTAGTGGTATAGGTGACTTCGCACACACCGCACTGCGAAAGAAGGGGGCCCAAGCCTCAAGACTACATTCCGAGATCGGAAAGTGAAAGAAAGAAAATAATTATGATGATAAATTGAATTCAAGTTTCTCCGATTTGAAACACAATTTATTAAATACTTTTTAATTTTGCGTACGTGTTATGTGTACCCATATTTCTATTATTCATTTAAATTATTAAACTAATTAGTATGTTAATATCTGCTATTTATATATCAAGTTAAAACATCATGACACTTTGCTGAATGAGTTGAAAGGCGCTAAGACTTAAAATGTGCTAAGGGGACAGAGAACAGGCGATTGCTTTACAAGCCGTTAACATGTGCTGTTCCCGAACAGCGATATCTCATTATATCTAATCATCACGATCTCTTGCACAAACACTGCGTCATAAATGAAACAATAAAGAAAGATTCCGCCGAACTACCGTCCAATTCAAAATTATGGCTACTCGAGTTTGCTCTCGAATTAAAAATTAGCCAGTTAAGTTATTGAATTGTGAATTAAGCTATAATAACTATTTTTTTCAATTATGCCTTCAATTTCTTATCCTCGTGAGAACCAAATAAAATGCCGCTTTTTTGGTGTTTTCCAAACTACACTCTCTTTGAGATTCTGTAATTAAAAAAACTTGTGGTCCAATTGTGACGAAATTTAAATACGTAGCTCTACTGGTTAATGTTTTGATTGGAGCTCAAACTCGAGTTTCCATAATGTTTAATCCGACTGTAGACAATCATTCCCTTTCAGGTCAATTGCCCTCAAATAGTAACAACACAGAGAAAACAGGAATGGCATAGTCTCCCCCCTTTCCGTACTTTCAAGCGACAACCCTGGAATCAGCCAAAAACGGCGTCACCCACTCCCTCCCCTTCCTTGACGTCCCCTAGCCCACAAGCAAGAAAAAACAGCGTCGGAGATCCAATTGCGTACATGGGTTGCGTTGAGGGTCTCAAACTATTACCAAAATTCTGGTTTGAAAGATTGCATTAATACTTGTTATACCAAGTATAGCTAAATCTAAAGAATAGACTCGATAATATGGTGTCATGGACATCGTAATTCTACCTTCAACGTTTTATCATTCCACATCATTGTCTGGATTCATCCACGAAATAGATCGGTGACGTAAAATAACCAAAATAGAAATAGCTATATAGGAAACATTTTAATTGAATAGGTCGCAAATTCTTTCAAAATGTGACGTGTAGAAATGTTTATATTACAATCGAAGCAAGCAAGAAATATTTTTTTGCAAAATTGAGGGTAAAACAGGCAATTTTGACCAAATATTTAGTCTAAAATTGCATACTACAGTAAAATGTTGTTAACCGTAAGAGGCTGCTGGGAGGTCAGAATGTAATGTTGATTTATTTGGGAGAGTCAGAAAGTGCCTCGTCAGACCACCCACTTCCCCCAAGCACAAAGTGTGCCTGTATAAAATGAGTAGGCATAATAGTCCTTCCATTAATACTGGCCATGGTTTGATTGCACATATCTTTCAGACATCTGTATTTAAAATGATTTCGAAAAGCGTTTAAGCATGATTGTTCTTTTACATTTGTTAAACATCGAAAACTGGTAAACACTGTTAACTGTTCGACCATTTCTTACATTAATAATACGCAAATGCGCGTAGGCGTGGAACTAAACGTACTTGCAATCACACGTGTAGGTACTTTAACTTTGTTTCGGGCGGGATATAATACAAAGAAACTCAATAACATACATATACGTATTTCATTCTCCTTACCTTGTGGGGTGACGCATCCCTCTCCCCTCCGCCGCAGCTAAAGGCGCCAGCAATCTTGCATCCTCTGCATGTAGCCAACATGAAGGAAAGGCGAGGTGGCAACAACCGAAGATATTTGAATGTGAAAACATGCACAAATGCAGAAGCAGTACCCTTGTTATAAAAATAAAATTTTACTTCATGAAATCCACTTTAGAGTTAGAGAGAGGTAGGAATGGACGATATCGGAAATTTGATATCTCGAAAACATCATCACAGACGATACGATATTTTTACGTATAATGATAACGGTGATATATCGATTTCCTTTATTTTCGAAAATTGAGATAAAATTGAAGACTAAAATTGGTAAACGCTGTAAGTGCCACAATACTTCAAACACCTTTTTCCACGTTAAACTGTGAAACGTGCCATGCTTTATAATGTGATAAACGTGAAATGTGGCTGGTAGCTCTCTAAGTAGTTCAAAGGGCGTGTAAAGAGGTCACTAGCGTGCACGTTCTTACGGCTGATGTGCGGAACGATGCGATTTCACAACACTTTCGCTTTTGACACTTACAACGTTTACCACTTTTAGTCCTTATATTGATAAATGAACACAGAAACATCCCTGCCTAGGCTGCATTCGAAACTGGTACCCCTAGTGTTGTAGCGCGATGTGCTAACCAGTCCTCCACGGGGGCCTGCCGCGGCGATATATCGTCTTCACGATAAATATCGCCAAATGTCGTGACGATATATCGCTGACACGATAGATGTTCTGAAATTTATTGACGATATATTGTGCGACACTAGTAAGAACTAATAACCTGGTAGTTAAATTGCAAGTTTAATTCGAAAATAAACGAAAGAAGGCAAGGAGAGGAGATTTAAAATTAGAAACAGATTTAATAGAGGATTCAAATGTTCGTAGGTAAGCGAAGATATGTGGCCCCCTAGAAAAGTGAGTTTACACAGGATATAAAGCAAAGCAAACAGCCCGACTATTTCTTAAAAGTTCTTGAAAGAAATGGGCCGGAGAAATCAGACCATCCCTTTGGGCGGTCGCAAATCCGTTAACCATTTTTCAGGACCAAACTTGAAACCAAGGCTGAAGAAAATAAAACTGGCAGTTTCTGGATCCGCGCATCTTTCAAATCTCCATTGCCGAAGTTGAAATTAAAAGATTGTCCAAGGAAATTTAAGAACACTTTATGTTATGAAACATAAAAATAAACAAAACAAACTTTGCACTTTTTTTTAGCGCATCGAACCGTGCTCTTGGTTATTTGTTAGTTTGACTTTCGCAAGTAATCCTCTGCTCCAACACGCCACACACGTACCTGGGGCCTCTCCGATGGTGTAGTTGCAACGTTGTCGATTTGATTGATTGATTTAGTTTATTTTACTTCGCGTTTAGTGCCTCTTGGCTAATTTGGGGATGAGTGATGAAATGATGAAATTGATGAATGGACATTCACAAACAACCAAGCCCGACCGGGATTCGAACCCGGGACCCTTGGTGTCGCAGCGCGATGTGCTAACCACTCGGCCACAGGGTCGGGCCGTTGTCGATTTGCCAAGAGGTCCTGGCACATAGTACAGTGGTTCGGATCCCACTATAAACTGTAGGCCCCGTTCCGATTAGCCTATCTGTACATAAAGTGCACTTTATTAACAATTCAAATCAACCACACATGCATATATACACATTTTTGTGTGAAGTTAGGTAGAAGTGGTAGAAATAGTATAAACATACGTTTAAACGTTTTGGTATTATATTATCAAAGCTCAAATATTGTTTTCCCCTCCAGTAATTCCCATCAAGCATCGTGTCACAACCCCGGACACCCCTGCGTCCAGTTTGTTTCACGACTGAGTTGACTGAAAACCTTGTCCGGTCAACTTAAGTAGCTGTTTTGTAGGGATATGAGAAAACAAATGCAGAAGTTATTAACTTTGAGCATCTCAAGAATTCTCAGAATTCAAGATTAAAGAATACGTACTTAGAAATGCAGAAAGTGATTAAAAACAAATTCTCACGATAACTTATTACATGTGTTTACAAATTATGTATCTCGGTCAATAGGACTTACGAGTGCAATTTCCAGAAAATATAATAATGATTTGAGATTTCCGCGCAACATGCAACACAGTGGCGACAAGCGATAAAATAGTGAAAATATACACATTTTTGTAAGTACTGTATACTGGTTGTATACATTCTGAAACAAAAACGTCTAAGATTACATCAATTCATACATTCTCTTTTTCCTTTTCCCCCTACTGGAAGAAGTTTTCGTTAAGTGGTTTGGTTAGCGTAATTTGCATTGGATACCAAACTCTAGATTGAATTATTCTTCTGATAAATTGTTCAATATCAGCCAAGACATCAGAAAAGCGTCTTTGTCGTATTATAACTTTCTTCATTTTACGTCTCCTCTCTGACACTTTTGATTGATTGCGACGATGGGAACAAATGATGAAGACAAAAAATGACAAAAAATAATTAAAAATTTGTTTTAAGTCAACCTCTTGCTAAGATCGGACTTACAGTTTAAAGAGGCACTCCACAATGTGCCTCCGCAGGGAATAGAACCTGGAACCCCTTGATTACAAGGCAACAGTGTTACCCACTGCACGATACACTACACAAAAATAAAACATTCATTCCCAAACAAGGGGTGTATGCTTTATGTGAATAAAGTGGCTTTTTTTTAAGAAGCTGTATGAGGATTCCGATCCTTCAAAATCACATTGAGAAAAACAGATTTAATTAACAATGATGAGCAATTCGTCTATTATTACATTTGCCTTCGATTGTACACACAACATAGGAATTCTGTACTTTTCGCAAATTACACAAGAAGAGCGAGAGAAACCTGGGAAGTGCTTCTACAGATAACATCTAAAAACACCGAGTGGTTTTCACCCCATCCCTTGTCTGCGAGGGCGAGGGACTTAGTGGGCATGGTTGCCACTGCCTCAGATACACATGCAGGTCGTGTGGGAAGAGAGAGAACTAAGAACGCTCACTCCCGTGTTCTCTCTGCATTGCTTCACGAAACGTATAACAGAAATATTCTCAATTTAAAATGTGTAAACCAACTTTATGTTTTAATGTTGAAAAAATAACGTTATTTAAAAGCAGCGAAGTTAAGCATAAAAGATGAGTGTCTGGCAACCTTAGATACCGATAGCAGAGAAACAAGATCGCCTGCTTGACAGTAAGGTTGTCCTGTCTCCTGGTTGCAACGTCATACGTTGCAAACGCAAGCTGCAGAAAATGCAAGCTATTCGAAAAAAAGTTTAGAAAACACTTTTTTTTATAATCAATCGGTCTACAAACAGAAGGCAATAGCAATTGAATAGAATGGCCATATTTCCACGCAACAACTTTACTTTTTACTCTACATTTTTTTATCTGAGAGCGTACCGGGGGTGGGGGGCAATATTCAAAGAAATTAAATGCAGTATTCATTCATTTATTCAGTATAGGTTATATACTTCTGACTTACAAAGTACGAAATTACCTTGCATATAATTTTGTTGTGGATATGAGAGGACGTACAGAACGGAAGAAACGGGATGTTTCCTGCAAGTTATCAAATGTTCTGTTCAAATAATCGTCTGCAATAAGTGAGAATTAATTTTCCAACGGGCTGAATCACAGCCTGATTTCCTGAAATTGCTGTTCTCTGCTTGCTTTCCTACTCAATAACATGTAACTCACTATCACTAGAATTCACGAATGTTAACGAAAAGAAGATTTAAATAAGATAATGCATTTTGCCACCCCAAACTCGTGCACCCGAAGGTCCGTACTGAGAAGTTAACTTTAGGTCCAGCCCTGAGTTACTGAACGTAAAACTAAAATTATAGGCAAAATAAATTCATTAAATGAAGGGCTCTGGTGCAAACCACGGTAAGTGAAATCTTACCATGTACATCTTACACGTACAATCTTACAAAAATGATCAAAATGTCACAAACAGTTCAATCTGTTCTTTATACTTGATTTTTTGCGATTTTCTTGTCACCTGAAGTGAAACGAAGGAAGGTTTTTAACCGTAACACTCGATTGCTCAATATCCCTGGAAACGATCTCTTCTCAGGGGATGATAGTGCATGAGAACTATTGGGAGTGGAGAGGTCCAAGGGCAAGGTGCAATGGGGGTATTTCCCCAACAATCTATCTTTCAAAAGATCATTAACAGATCTACAGCAATAGCAACGTATTCACAATTAATGTGAAACAAGAAAGGACAATAAATATAAGAATGAAACCTAATTGATTTATATTAATAGAAAAACTAAACACAATGTTTCAAGTGTTACGCCGACATCCGTGGAGGAGTGGTTAGCATAGCGTGCTACGACGCCTGAGGTTCCGGGTTCGAATCCCGGCCTGGGCATGGGTATTTGTGAGTGTCCCTTCATCGGTTTCATTGTACATCAACAATTTTGAAGTTAATTGACATCTTTAACCACTTAGTAAAGAAATCAGTTTGCTACTTGATGCAAATCTGATATTTATAAAAGTAAAAAAATCCTTTAAATGTATTTAATAATGTTATTTTTAAATATTTAGTGATTTAGTAATTAGTAATGTTGTATTTAAAATACGTATACATATTAGCGCGCACGTACGTGTAGATTAAGATCTTTGTAAACCTCAACCAGTGATTTCACACCATGTACACGAAGCAAAAAGAAGAAGAGTCAGTATTGATTGATTGAGTTGGTGTTTTAAGTTCACTTTATGCACAGTAAGGCTAATCAGAACTGGACCTACAGTTTAAGGTGGGATCCGAACCACTATGTGTCTCCACCGGGCATCGAACCCGGGACCCCTTGATTACAAGGCAACGAAGAAGAGTCGGTATGATGATGTTACACCCATATTCTGCCTTCCGTTTCAAAGATAAGGGCCTCCCTGATTGTTCATGCCCAACGCTGTCGCTTTGTAATGAAGAGGTTTCGAGATCGAACTTTCATGCCTGTTTGGGGCAGATTGATCAGAGGCTCGAATCCCACTTTAAACTGTAGGTCCTTCCCGATTAGCCTATCATGCAAAACGTGGACTCAAAACAAAGTTAAACCACAGATAAGCGTGGTTTGACCAAAGTTTTGCTTTGACACGTATAATAAGTAAACGATGAAACAACATTGACCCCCCCCCGCCCCACTCATTCGTTTTGCTTTGTAGTTCGCAAGTATTGACTTCAATTATATCCTTCTTAAGTGGATGATGGGCAAAGTTTGATAGACAGATATTACCAACGATGGGAAAAACGAAGTACGTAGTGACTAGCAGCGAATGCAAACGCAATTTTGCGTCTGTAGCTTTTCCGACCGGGGGATGAGACTTCCTGGCGCCATTCTTTACTCAGCTGACGCTGCCAGCAAGGGAGGTCAAGAAGCAAGTTGCACAGCATTAGCTATCGCTTGTGGTGTTCTGAAAGACCACTGTGGAAAATAAAGGAACCCACCAAGGAGTGTTTTCGTTTTACTTTGTACAGTCAACGGCAAAGAAATGGTAGGCAAATTGTCCATTGCTATCTTCATTACTTTTTATTCTACATCCTGTGTTGGTTCGAAGCAGGCATTGCCCTCTTCATATTGACGTCATTATTTAGATTCAGTATCATCACAATGTGTAATACAGACTGAATGAAAATGGGGAGGACAATTCGCCTACTGTTTCTTTCGCCGCTGAGTGTACAGCAGAACTGTTAAATACATTTATAAAATGATCAGAAAATATTTTAACTTTAGATCAATTCGTCTTTTCTTTAACAAAATTCAGCCTGAGGCTATCCAACTACTCTTCTTTAGCCAACATATTTAAAGACGCGAAAAGCATGAAGGTTGTACAAAATTATGTAACGAGATTGCTAATTTGAAGCAAGTATATATGATAAAATATTTTGAGACTCTTTTTAATCAACGCAAAGCAATGTCCATTTTCTGCAGCGACCAGTTTATTCGTCCAACAAACATATATAAGTTAATTAGATAACTAACCACTTCTACTCGTTCCTTTGGGCCGGCCCCAGAAGGCAGAGTGGTTAGCACATCGCGCTACGACGCTAGGGGTCCCGGGTTCGAATCTTGGCCTGGGCAACGATGTTTGTGAGTGTCTATTCATCAATTTCATCATATCATGACTCATCCTCATCTTCGCAAATTAGCCAAAAGTGGCACAAAAAGAGAAGTAAAGTAAAGCAAATTAATCAATCAATCGTTCCTTTGGGGCAGGTAGGAGATTCAGTTCAGACGCGATAGAGTAATGTGCAACGGTTTCACCCCTAAATAGAACCGAGATGCAGTGCGATAATATTTTCTTTCGCCCTTTTTTTGCTTAGATGTTCGACTATGTATTATGGCAATTGCCAGTGAGTCACTGATAAAGTAAAAACATAACTGTGAAGGATAATGGCAGGTTGACGTGTGAATATACAAAATTATTAATTTGGAGTACCTACATGTAAAATCGTCGCGATTAACAAAACAGGAAGATAAGCCCGGAAAAGCATCATGAGAGTAAGTATTAATTTATTTTTCCATTTCCTTGCCTCTTCGTTCCACACCAAGCTACGTGACTATGCAGCCGTCGTGTTACCATTACAAACATATAAATGCATTGCGTTAGGTATTCGTAAATAGGCGGACTGCGGTACAATTTTAAATTGAACGCGCTGTAAATAACCGAGTATAAATAGTTGTTTATTAACTTTGGATTTTCCTTTTGTGTTGCTTACGAATTTAGAAACAGTACCTGAATACTTTCTTCCGAAAGAAGCAATGCACAGGCACACAGACTCCACATGTATACATATGTAAAAGTGTGTGATTAGAAAATAAATATGAATGATAAGAAACGTGATACTTTCTAAAGACGGTGGAGTTATTGATTTACCGTTACTTGAAAATACAGGAATCTCAGGTATTGGCAACAACGAAATATCGATATATCGAAACGGTACCTTCGTTATTTTCCGGTACTTTCTGCAATTTCGATGTAACCGGTAGTTCGAGATATTGAACCAGGGTATCTAAAACTCACTCTGTACTCGTAATATTCTAAGACTGACACTTGCAAGGTATAAGTTTACTCTCCAGCACTTGAAATGAGAATTCTCAGGCTGCAGGAGGGAAAGGAAGGGGGGATTTCTCGCGCCCATAAGCAAAGATGAAGACATGGGACTGGATCGCAATTCTGCCATTGATTGCAACAACTAGGGTGATGTTTTAGCCCCTTTTCGCCCTAGTAATGATCATCACCTCACGTCAGGAAGTCTGCGGGGTGTCACTTTGCGAGGTTTTCTTTCTCCTGAAGGAGAGGAGCTCCTTTTTAGTTTTACCGTGCGACGGGGCAAAACGAGCTGATATCTGGGCAAAGCATGTCAAGCTGTTGATCACGTGGCCTCGGGTTAGAATCTCCCCCAAACTTTACGTTGGAGAGAAAGGAATGGCAAATGGGCGCGGTAGGAAGAGAACCAACGAAACGCACACATTCATGTAATAAAAAGATTTTCATCTAAAACGTTGTTAAATGTTTAAAAACTCATACTTGACTGATCGAAATCAAATTATTTCAAGGATTGGGTCGACTTCTCACATGATCACTCTTCTGGTTTGCCTCTAATTGTGGTCATTAATTCTTAACATACTCATTTCTTTATTCCATTGATTTTGAAGTGGAGATGAGTGGAGTGTCAGGAAATTTCGTTAGAGGACGCAGTTGCGGGGGCTTTTTGGGAGGAGACAACTACCCCCACGCCCCCATAATCGCCGCCACTGTGTATAATCCTATTCTATTTAATATTATTAATAATAATATGTTAATGTAATTACCCTTGTTCACCAAGAAGTGATTCCATGGCTGATGGTTACTGTGGCACGATATTAAGGGAGTAGCCTCGGCTGGAACCTACGATGGAGTTACTTTTTATGTAATCCGCTTCGTGAGCTAATTACTTCATTTCCTTGAGGTTAACTTGCTGGTGTATATAATGCACCGTAAAGCAGGCAAAATTAAACAAAAATATCCTGTAATGGTTGCATAATCGGGGTATATTTAGTGCTGCTGAAACTATTGATTAATTTGGTTTATTTTACTTCGATTTTCTGCCTCTTAATTGTAAAGTTGAGGATGAGTGATTGATTGATTTTGTGTTTTAAGTCCAATTTATGCACAGTAAGGGTAATCGGGACTGGACCTACAGTTTAAAGTGGGATCCGAACCACTATGTGCCTCCACCGGGTATTGAACCCAGGACCCCTTGATTACAAGGCGAAGACGCTACCACTGCGCCATCGATGAGTGATGATATGGCCTAATGAAATTGATGAAGAGACTCGCACAAACACCCATGCCCTGGCCAGGATTCGAACCAGGGACCCCTGGCTTCGTAGCGCGCTGTGCTAGCCACTCCGACACGGAGGCCGGTTGCTGAAACCATCGATATCCGTTATCTGTACTCGAAAATATGACCTCTAAATATCGATATACTGAGAACCGACATTTTCGGTATCTTCGGTAACCAACATAAAGTACTCTCTTTAATGGTGACATTCATTTATATCTTGTAAGGTTGAAGAGTAGAGGCACTAACGTTAGGCCCTACGAGAATATTTGTGCGCGTCTGAATTTATTTGCTCTCATCTACCAACCACTTCGACTCATTGTTATATTTATGATAGAAACGGATGATTTGATTTGAGTTGATTTAGTTTATTTTACTTCGCGTTTTGTGCCTCTTGGCTAATTTGCGAAGATGGGGATGAGTGATGAAATGATGAAATTGATGAATGGACATTCACAAACAACCAAGCCCGACCGGGATTCGAACCCGGGACCCTTGGCGTCGCAGCGCGATATGCTAACCACTCGGCCACAGGGTCGGGCTAGAAACGGATGAAAAGCGCCCGCTCTAGTAAAGACGATTTTATTATTATCACTATTAATATTATTATGGTTTGTATATATTCTTTGCCCCAACAGGCAGCGAGCTAGCAGAAGGGCGATTGAGTTGCGTAGAAAGAGCCACAGCTGATGACCGAGACGCACTGGGAAAACACTCCCCCCACTTTTTTTCAGAAGCGTGCGGTAAAGGAAACGGAGCAAGCACAACTTGCGTTTTTTTTTTTTTAACATTTTTGTATCTTAAGTTCATGTCTTTCAATGCATTTAACACCTTAGAATGGAATTAATTTCTACAACATATTTACATGTGCAGACCTTTCAGTTCTCCTATTTGCAGTGGTATTGCCTGCAAACATAAACCGGCTCGCTCAGCCACGCGGGTTAGCTGATCGCGTTACAAGGAAGAGACTGAAGCTTGACGCCCACTGAGACGCGGCGAAACATGGAAATTTCCGGCAACAGATCTGCTGTCTGCTTCTACTTAAATCAAATGGTGTAACGCCCACTACAGTGAAACGCGCGAAACCGAAGCACGAAATTTTTGGCAGGTTATCTTACAGATTATCGCCCACTGAGACGCCGGAAACGGGTCTGTCGTGTTCATTTGCTGAGTTTCTCCGCGTCTCAGTGGACGTCATGCTTTATGCAGTTCTTACATGGTCACTGTCCGTCCCCCTTCACGCTAAATAAAAAGCGATTCCAGGCCCGCGTTTGTCCTTGGCAAGGGTGTTGGAAAGAACTCGTCTACGCTGCCCAAAAGTGTTCTAAATTCCAGAATTTTACATGCATCAGTGGAACCAGCTAACTCGGTACGATTATGCGTGTGTGAAACTTTTCAGTAATCAACACATTACCTTATAAAGTTAGGCAATGATCAATGGCCGTATGGTATATTATTATAAGTAAAATCACCAACCAAAACTTGGGCATATCCTGCATGTGATCAGTAACTCCGAAATATGGAGCGTATGTAACATTGCAAATAGGGTGAGGAAGAGGGTGCTATTTGGTAGCGTAGCGTGGGTGCTGCGGACACGCGTTTTCTTTACTGTGGCCATCGTCCTGTGTCATTCTGTTCTTTCGTGTGGTGCTTCTGCTATCTCGAGTGAAAGTAGGGTCTATATTGAAAATGACCGCCATGGATGTCAAACCAGACGAGCCACCGATTTGCAGTGGTGCAGGTAAGTACTCGATTAGGGATCTTTTTTCATTCAGTTGAAGAACTTCTACCGAAATGTTGGAGGTGGTGCATTATGAGAGACCGTGCCCTGAGCTATGCATAACCAAATCAAGTAAGAAAAACGGAAAAATTTTCAACAATCAGTTAAAAGTGTCTCGGTAACAAACAATATTATGTGGTGGTTCTTGTTGAATTTGTTTTAATTCCACTTTTTAAGTACCACAAAAAGGCTAATTTGGATTGGGCCACAGTTTAAAGTGGGAAATGACTACGCCTCGACCGAGTATCGAACCCTTTCATTACAAGTTAACGACGTTACGTATTATGTGTGTTATAATTAGCCGAAATGGAAAATTGACCCGTCGTTTGCCTATCACGAAAAGTCACGCCCCTTTCCCCCTTCCTATGGTTTAGCTGTTTGACTGTGCATTCTGGCGAATGTCAGTGAGAGAAGGATACGCTTAAACTAATATATTAGTAAAACATTACTCACATTATTCACAGTTTAGAAGTATATAAGATCGTCACGGTTAACCCAATACAAACAAAAGTGCCATAAAATTACTTAGTATAAATAGAAGTAATACTTAATTTGTCTAAAGTTGCATTATTTTCATAAAGCTTATCCCTTTTGCGTTGATTCCCAATTTAGTAAAAAAAAAACGAACGCACGTTCACCCCCCATATATTTTTAGTTTTGAGTTTGTATTTTAAGGCCACTTTATGCATAGATAAGCTAATCGGAACTGGACCCACAGAAGTGCAGAAATGCAGGACGTTGTCTGATTGCAATATAAATACAACTTGTAAGAAACGTGATACTTATTACGGCTGCTGGAAATATCGATATAGCAGACCCCCAAGTATTGGCATCAAAGAAATATGTTCTGCATCTTCGATGTGACCTGTATTTCGATACACCGAAACCTGGTATCTAAAATCCATAACTGGCTGTCCTACGCATTTTATTCTGGGATTGACACTTCCAAGGCACAGTCAACGGCACAGATAATGGTAGGAAAATTGCCCAACGCTATTTTCATTACATTTTCATTCTATTGTACATCCTATGTTGTTTTTAGGAGTAAACTACGTTAGTTCGAAGCGGGCAATGGCCTCTGCTTATTGATGTCATTATTTCAAATATTTATTATCACACTGTGTAATACAGACTGAATGAAAATGGTGATGGATAGTGGCGGCAATTGGGCGCCAAAACTGGGGTGCAAGGTGCCAAAACTGCTGTGCAAGGTGCCAAAACGGGGGGGGGGGGGAAGATGCCAAAACTGGGGGGAAGGTGGCAAGGACAGTTTAGTTTCCCTTTGTATATAAGGTTTAGCATAAAAGTTGCAAAAAAAGGGAGGAAGTGCCCCCTTGCCACCTCTGGCGATGGACAATTCGTCGTTACCAGGATTTCTGAATAATAGAGCTGTCCTATGTTTTGTTGATGTTTTGTGCATAATAGGTTAGACGAACCAGGTGATTTACGGTAAATTGACTTGAGCTTTTATTATAAATCAACTTTGTGTAGAAATAGGCTAGTCATGGTGGACCTACAGTTTAAAGTTGAATCATAGCACTATGTGTCTCCATCGAACACAGGACATCTTTATTACAAGACAACGAAGTTGCCACTACACCATCGGGGAGAGCCTCTAAAGACACACCAGCCAAATTATAATCGAGAACTCCAAATTACTTAGGGACAAATAAAAAAAATAGTACACTAACCCGAAAATGTAATACTAGTATGTTCCTTTCTTTAACACGAAATTAGCATGACCTGCAGACTACATGAGTGTTTCCAAAGACCAAAGATATGTTGCTTATACTCTCTCCTTCACAACAAACTTCAACTAAGAATTAAAACACGAGTGTTTCTCTTCGTCATATTCTGGTGAACCTGATTAACATAAATGTCAGATCTAAATTTTACTTCCAATTCGTCTTTATTTACGTGCAGCACGCAAGGGTAACGTTTCAGGTTTCGAATCCCAGAAAAGCATGCTTTGTACTTGTCTTTCTTGCATCATGACAGCTGTACAGTCACGAACAGTTCTGGGTTGTAACGATTTCATTGACTTTCAATTCGACAATTACAAACCAGCAGTGTCAGTGACTGTACTAACGTCCCAATTCGATATTTCAACGGCAGTGTTTTTCTACTGCTTGCGCAAGTGGGTGTTATCTGCTGCCGTAATCTACAGTCGTTCCGCTTCTCCCACTTGTTTGGCTGCGAGAGTAGTGCGTAAGAATTATTTTGACTGGTATCTAATTTTCGCTGCGGGCTACAAGCAAGGTGTAACATGATTGATTGATTTAGTTTATTTTACTTCGCGTTTTGTGCCTCTTGGCTAATTTGCGAAGATGGGGATGAGTGATGAAATGATGAAATTGATGAATGGACATTTACAAACAACCAAACCCGACCGGGATTCCAACCCGGGACCCTTGGCGTCGCAGCGCGATGTGCTAACCACTAGGCCACAGGGTCGGGTAACAAGGTGTAACAAAATTATACCTAATGCCACATATAACATGACGATTATTATTAGAGATTAATTATGATTGCCCTTTTGCGGAGTGAAATACTTTTCTCTTTCCCAATAACTAACAACAACGGGATATCAAAGTTATGAACTATGAATTAACGTAATGAATAACAGCGTTGGTTTTTCTGTGACAGTTTACTTAGGAAACTCACCTGTGGTCGAACGTTTCATTCCCAGTTTTTCTAAATGTAATATTATTATTGTATTATTTTTCTAAATCTTGTATTTACAACGACAATCAAAGAAAAGTAAGAATACCTTATTTGAAATTGTTAATCCCCCGAGACAAAGGGAGACTGAGTTCGGAATGCAAAAGTTAACCTTCGTACTTGGTTCTTGGAGAGAACGAATGGTTTGTCCAATGAATATATAATACTTGTAATTGTGACAGACAGGCGGAGCAAGGGACGAAAATCCCATGGATAGAACGAAATTACTATTTACATTGGGAACCATCAAAACATGATTTGCTTACCTAAACACTACTGCATACCCAGCCCAAAGCTTGACATATTAAAAGTAATAACGAGCAAATGTAGAATGAAATGTATTAAGAAACAGTTATTGGTCCATCATTCCCAGCTGAGTTTTATCTTTAGACATCTCTCATAAGTGACTTATCAAAAGTTTCATCTGTCCATGATTTTGCAAAACTCTACCTTTCCAATTCCACCTTCCTCTTCAGAGGTATACCTTGTTCGATACCCGGTGGAGGCACATAGTGGTTCGGATCTCATTTTAAAACGTTAGGTCCAGTCCCATTTAGCCTACCTGTGCATAAAAATGGACTTAAAACTATCCGTAAAAAATCCAGAGATATACCGACCTCCGTACGAAGTGGTTAGCACAGAGTTTACGACGCCAGTGGTAACGGGTTCGCATCTCTGCTGGGCATGGCTGTTCTTTGCGAGTGTTGCTGCATCCACTCCGTAATTTCATCCTATCATCACTCATCCTCATCGTCGCGATTAGACACACTCTGTAGGCGACGCTAAATAACAAAATCAAATTTTTCCATGGGCCCGCACACACGAACAATATATACATACATTGAAGAAACGGAATAGCAGCAAAGATTTTGACATTTCCTTTCACATACTTCTGTATTTTACATTGAAGGGGCCTTAAGTGATGCTTGCCATGGGCCCAAAATATGTAGATCCGTCACTGGCAGTCATTTGTTTTCTCCTCTCTCTTCCGCATTTACCCGAGTACCGCCGTGTTGCCAGTTTCCTTCACTCCTTCGTTATCAAAAGCTTCAACAACGATAAATATTACATCTCGACTTTCGATGTGTGACGTTCATAATGATAATGCTTAGCACTGAATAAAGGTGACGACCATCTGTTGAAGAATGCTGAACATTTTGGCAACGCACGGGCAGGATCACATGGTAAAGAGCTCATTGCGTCACTACTCTCCGACCGCTCCCTTACTGTTGAAAATTAAATAACAGGGCCAGTGGATTTTTCTCATCTTGGTCAAGCTTAAACATCAAATTCATTCTCTCTATTTTTCTTAGCTGAAGTTCGACTTTCAATCATTCTTCGGCTAATTCCGTCCTTTGATGCTGATACGTTTTCACCTTTCAAGTAAATGCAGGATTGATTGATTTGGTGTTTGAATAGCACTTTCTGCTAATCGGGACTGGACCTACAGTTTAAAGTGGGATCCAAACCACTGTGTGCCTCCACCGGGTATCGAACCCGGGACCTCTCATTACAAGGCGACGACGCTACAACTGCGCCATCGGGGAGACCCAAGTAAATGCAGGAAAAATCATGCCTTGTGTAAGAACTAAGAAGCTAAGAGGATGAAAAACGTTTCTGCTCTGTCACTTTCCCTTCCTGCAAGAAAGCGATAAGAACTGCGTGCTTTTTTTTTCCCTTTCGCCAAACTACATTGTACATGCAGTACAAGAAGACCTGTGTCCGGTGGTTGACTGCGGACGGAATAGATAGTCAAAATGCTACAAAAGGAACGTTTGACCCATCTTTCAGGGCTGAAAGACGGTGTTACGGAGTATCTTTGCGAAACTTTTCTTTGGTTTGTTCAAAAGATTTACTGGTAATTCATTACCGCAAAGATTACTGTAACTGTGTTTGCTTTACCAATATTATTTCCGTACTCAACCCACGATTTTCAAAGTGCTTTGAAGCAGTCGAACGGTTATTGCCTAACATATACGGCCAGCCCTATGTAGTTGTGGTAATTTCTTCGGCCTGTAATCAAGGAGATCCGGGTTCGATACCCGGGGGAGACACACAGTGGTTCGGATACAACTTTAAACTGTAGGTCCAGTCTTGATGAGCCCATCTTAGCATAAAGTAAACTAAGAAATCAAGTTAGCGTGATAACAGATTTATTTACCGGTGGGAGCTCGAACATTTCTGGCTCTTGAAGCCAGGTGGGAAGCTACGTGAATTAGTGGGATCCGATCGAGAAAACCAGATAACAGCGGCAATGCGATTCGATGTTCTGATCACGTGTCAACCAATCAACAGGCGTTTGTTATTCAAGGGCAGTTTCGCCACGGAGTTTATTCATCGTGACTGTTATATAGATGATTAATTGATAAGATGAGCGGGAAAATATTGAAGAATCAGTCTGTTATCCTAACCACTACGTCAGCTTGTATTGTGTTTCACGCTAAACAGAGCCGAATTCTGTCACTTGGTTATGATATGCCAGCTGGAAAGTTATGGAACAGCTGCCTATCTACTCGTACAAGGGGTTTTAGAGCAACTTTCCTTTTAAGAAAACGTCAAATTTAGGAAAAAATTGCATGATCCAGGAGTGGTAAGAAATAACTCATAATCTCCTTATGCTCACATCCCTTTACTACATTTATAGGCACGCCACTGAAAGGGTGGGAATATTACCCACAAACAGGAGCGGGGTGTAAGGGATGACTTTCCTTCAAGCGCCTAAATGACAACGTCTCTTTTAGGTACGACACGAAGGACTCAAGGAAGGGGGCGGGGGGTTGGTACTAGGATACCTAGGGCCGCACAAAAATGAGAAGCTGAAGGAGCAGAAGTGAAGAAGACCATGGACTATTAAAATTTCTTAACGTTGTTATAATAGCAGAATAGAACATGTCAAATCCTTTTTCTTGCTAATTTCATGAACGAAGGAGTATCTAGCGCTTAAATAAGTTCTTACATCATGACCATATTTTCAAAGGTCACGTGATACAAACAATATGTACAATTTTATTGCTCGAATATAAACAATTGTTCCTCGAAATAAGAATGTAAACATTTTGAATGCCAACAATTAAAAGTCAAGTGGAGAGATATTGAAGGCTGAAATCAACATCCTTGTTTCTTGGTTCGCGTCCATTGTGGCTATTGTTTTCCTTTAGTGCGTTTGCGGTATTTGTGTTATATGGCGAAATATATATTGAAAGTGGCAGTTTTAAAGGACAACGAAGTTTAATGAATATTTTTAATCAGATGTATCGATATTTTAAACTACACAAGTGCTATTAGTACAGAGTGTGCATTTTGCACACAAACGGGGCTTTGGCGTCTAGACTCACACTCAGTCTGTGTGTTGCTAACCGCCCATGCGTGTTCGTCATTGCCTGGCTTCAATTTCACCCTAATCTTCGCGTGACCAAAAGAGACAGAAGCGAGATGTAAACTAATTAAATCAATAAGTAGATAACAGCAGCAAATGTTGTGTCTTCATGCAAATGTCGCATATAATGTGAAGGCTAGGATGAATGATGAAACAGACTGTTGGAACAAACACAACTTCATGTCCAGGTTTTTTAACCGGGATGCGAACCTAGGACACAGTGTGTTTTGTGGCACGCTACGCTAACAATTCAGCCACAGAGCCGGCTTGCGGGAGTGATTTCCGAGACGTAAACGATATAACTGGGAAGATGAAAAGAGACTGTTGCATTGGCGTCTTCAAGTCTGCACGGAGCGTTCACCACATCAGTTGCAAAACCTTAACTTGATTTTGCTGTTTCATGGGTGATATTATTTATTCCCATATTTTCGGTCATTGTGTTTCTGTATAATCAAGGGGTCTCGTGTTCGATACCCGGTGGAGGCACTAGTGGTTCGGATCCCAATTTAAACTGTAGGTCCAGTCCCGATTAATCTGACTGTGAATAAAGTGGACTTAAAACACCAAGTCAATTAATTGTGTTTCTGTAGTCGAACTTTGAGAAATGCATGCGAAAATAAATGTTAATTCCACGATGGTGGATTAAGGGTGTATGCTTTGTTAACTGACTAGCAATTACAATTATGGAAAATTAAATCTTTGTAGGTAGGCTCACCTAAAGACTACTGGTAAAATGTTTTACTTTTATGTAGGACTGCTGAATTCACCGCATTATTCCTACAAGGGAAGGGAAACTATGCCTTCAAAATGTAAATACTTTTATCCAAAACACGATTAGCCTTCCTGTGCATAAAGTGGACTTGAAACAAAAAATTAATCAATCAATCTTATCCAAAACGCTAGTAAAAAAAAAATTAAAAAAGAGGGTGGTAAAAGTTGTTTTCAGCACTCTGTCGCTGTCCTCAATATTTCGGCATCCATGTCTTACTTGAGAAGCACGGACTTGAACTTTCCTACAGCATAAACGAAATATTACGTGCAACCCTCCCCCACTCCATCCGCCAAAAAATCTGCTGCTACCAGGGGGCTCTGGGTTCTACTCTAACTCCGCGCTTTTAATCCGAGGAGACGGGGTTCTTCACACATTGACTCACATCCTAGCCTTTCATGAAAATTCGCGCTTTTAGTAGGTCATTCCCAGTGAATAGAACTGCGGAGGTGTAGCTCGCGCACATTCAAACAATGTTTGTTAAAAAGAACTTACGAAGCTTGGTTCACGTCAAAATAGAGGCCTAGCAGTCTTTGTCGAATTGTATTCCTCGTCCCCATCTGTCTCCATATCGATGGCGGGGCAATCGTTTCACGGTTAAGCTCTCGCTATTAGTAATATTTTATCATTACTGCAAGAATTGTGCGTTACTTTTCCTTTCCTTTATGCTTACTTGAGAAATGTAGATTTATTTCAATTTCAATGGTTTTTATAGTTTTCACTTTGTTCTACAATACGTATATCCTATCAACATACGTATTTTGTATTTTTACCTGCTCAAATGATATAACTTGGTTCTCTAATATCTAGAGTTGAAGCACGGCCAATTTGTAGCCATTTTTATAACTTACTTAAAACTGTTATTCCGACGAAAATTATTTGTGTTATTGAAGTCGTGACTTTACAATTTTATGATCTGTAGGAATCGAAGATGAAAGAGTTTCAAATTACATCACCTAGCCTATACCTTTTTTCGACTACATTTGAATTTTATTCTAGCTCAGGAGTAAAAGACAGAAGAGGAAAGGTGGCAGCCAAATTGTTGAATGAATGGGAATCTGACCAAAGCGAAGAACCCTTGCAGCAATACCATATAATACATGATTGCAAGCATAAAACCATTGTTTTACAAAAGAACTACAGTTAAGACTGGAATAAGTTTGGTTTTTCTTATCCCTAGCTTCCCCTGGCGTACAAGAAATTAACATACCTGAGGGGGCCTCAGAGGCCCAGAAATTTTTTTCCTTAAAATTAAAATTCATGGAACAATTTTTTAATGAATCATTTCTTCTTTTGTTGTTCATATAACTTATATAACAAATATAATAATTGCAAAATGACCATCATGTGAACCAATTATTACACGAGTGTCACACACATTTTATCATTCACTAGACCTCAAAATTACATGCTAATGTTGAATCAATGGTATTTCTTGTTTTCGTATGTGCTGTTCTCAAGTAATTATAATAGCTACATTAATTACCATAATTATCAACCAATAGTACACTGTTACAGGCACAAGTTTCATGGCGGAACATACTGATAGGCCCACAGCGTGAATTTTCCTCCTATGTACGTTAATTTCATCATTGTATGAGCAAAAGTAATTCAGAAATATTGGTAGGGACCATTGCAACGTATTTTAATTTATTTTCATTTTTTAAATACAAATGTCCACAGTTGAGAATTTGGTTGGCCTGGAATCCCCCCCCCCCGGGTAAGCTAGTGCTAACAATATATCATTTTAATTAAGGCGCGGGGGAGGGGCTGATTCCAAATAAATAATGGTTATGCACAATATAATGTAATCTAGTCAGTAGGGCACCTGTCTGCCACACGGGAGTCCCTTGGATGATCTAAGGTCGAAATGTTTCCGCCGTTGTCCCCGCGTAAAGCGACTGGAGCTCATCCAGCCTCAAATAAATGGTGGGTAACTAGAGGTAAAACTCTGGGGTGTAAAGGCGACAGGAACGTAGTGCTGATCACATCACCTCCAAATTGGCCGTGATCGAAGAGTGTGTGAGGCCTTACACATCTTTTTAGATAGTCTGTTAATCTTTACGAGACTAAAACAAAATGAAGAAGAACTGCATTTAGAATGTAATCGTTATATGCGTACCTTCAGTCACTGCCACAAATACTGTAGGCGCAATGCCTATCAAGTGTGTTAAAAAAACACCCCGAAACGTTTGCCGAAATCGTGGCCATGACGGTGGGTGTGATTTCGCGCAATGAATATCATCCAGTGGAAATTGAACCACTGAGGCTCTAATGGGGATCGAACGCCAGACCGCCGCATCGTCACATGTGATACCGTTACCACTACGTGACTTGCCATAGCGGACAGCAGTAATAAATACTATTTCCCCATCTTTCTTTGCAGTTCACGTTAATTGTGCAGCGAACTTGAATCAATTGGGGGTATTGCGTTCCCAACTATAACTATCCCCCTGCACACGCCACTGATACTTGGGTGTATACATTACTCTCGTTCACTTGGAAGTGAACCCGAAACTCGAGCTCTCACAGCAGATCCAGCACACATGTCTGGGCGAAACAACTCCAGAGTCCAGACTCTTAGGCGCCAGTAAAAGATAGCGGTGGAGTCGTGCGAGTTTCGTTGAAAGGAACGTTCATTTCTACACACGTGGCCAAAGTCCTTTGTTACACTGGTTTTGTTGCGTTTTTACTGTTGTCAATATTTATCTGCAGGATACATGCAAGGCGTGACAAAATTACGATTTATCTTTTGCAGAGTAAAAAAAAAATTTCTTTCGATAAAGTTAACAACAACGAGATAGGAAAATACTTAACCAGACATCAACAAAGTGAATAACAGCATTTGCTTTTCTTCACCTTTTGATGTATTACCAACGCAAATAGATGCCACTGTGTTTTTTAAAACTGCCGATACTGTGCGTAGATGCAGTGAGGACTTCTGCCACCAAAATGGCACGTTTGCTGTCTCTTCCAATTCTCTCTATACTCTGCCCCGGGTATCTATGGAGCAAGGCTGCGCAAGAAAGGGGAAGAGTGAGTAAGCGGAGCGCTGCTGGAAAGGGTGGTCGTTGTTCACCTTTACCACAATCCCGTTCCCTCGCACGCGTTCATTAGTCAGTCCTCCATATTGACTGATTGCGCAGAGACTTGCTTTCGTTCGGCCGCTGCAGAGAAACCTGGGGCAGAGCATATTTCCAAATTATTTCCTATTTGCCTCATTAGAGATACGAAACTGACATAGGAATTCCAACCCAGAATTTTTGGTGCTAAGATAATGAGTCCACCGAGATTTTACAATACTAACGTCCTTTAACTTTTCCAAGCAATCATAGCTGAAAGATATAAAAAGGTTCGATTATAATTCTGTTAAATAGAAGTATTTTTCGTAAGTAACGAAAGCGCTTTGCTCATATTCGAATAGCACCGTTCAGTAAACAAACGATTCATTGATTGACTTTGTGTTTTAAGTACACTTTATGCACAGTGTGGCTAATTGGGACTAGACCTACAGTTGAAGGTGGAACCCGAAACACTATATTCCTATGCCTTCATCCGCTATCGAACCTGGGACCCCTTGATTACAAGGCGACGACGTTACCACTACACCAACGGGGAGGTCCCAGTTAACAAACGAAACACAATACGAGTGCAAGGAAGAGTAACAGTGTAAATAATGATTTCTTTTCTTCTACAACACACCCGATATTAACACACTTTCAAACAACATCGCTAATTTTGGTTACCGACAATACTTTCTTCTACAGATGAAGCAAATGAAAATTGATATGTGAGGGCATAGTCTTGAGCACGGGGGGCGCCAATGGTACCTGACCACCCTCGAATGTGTACTCAAAAAATAAAATATGTAGAAACAACCACTACAATAATGAAAGTTATATTTCCCGTAATGCCTCCAAATTGGAATTTTAACAGTTTGTTTTTTCTCGAGTTCTAGCCAGATGGGAGAAGCGATTTGCAGCCAAAGCTGGAAACATCTCCCTTTCTCTCATTCTACCTTTACTAACCAGGTATTGTTGAGAAGCATCGACAAGGAGAAAAAGTATACAAAATTGATTTATGTACGAGAGGTGGTCAGAATTGCTACAGCGTAGAGCTAGAATTTATGTTTGCATTCATTAATATTTACATCGCTTTTCAGCCACTATTGGCGACGACGAAGATGAATTGAGAGTTACACTTACAAAGGTAGACTCATGCAGGCCGGAACTTAAAAATACTTGATTGATTTATTTAAATTATGGACACGTCAGCACATTTAACACTCACTCTGGTCCCCAATTTCCCAGTTCTTCACTGCCTTCATTTGAAAATGTTGGTTTTCTTAAAATTTCGGAGTGGACCGTAGCCCCTTCAACCATCCCCCCTCGGCCTACGGCAGTGATTACGTACAGTCGAGGCAAATACTAGAACTGCCGTCGTCTGAAGACTCAAGTCTGTACACCCTAGTTAAAAACAGATGTTGCGAAGGGCAACTTAGCATGCAGGGCGCCAACACGCAACCGCAGAGGATTATACTGTCCGTGCATCTGGGCTCCAGATCCTCATTATTCTGCAGAATGCGGTCCAGGGTTTTACTGCGTGGAATTCGTACTCTTCACAAACGTCACGCCTTACACCTCACACAGGGAATCAAACCCGGATCCATTGGCACCTAGGTCGCCAGTATACCACTGAACACGCTCGACCACCGAGCTATCTACTTATGACCCATACAATGCAATGAAAAATGCTACACGCCAGGCTGATAAAAATCAGAAGGACTGATAATAGCCTAATTGTCAAAGAATACTTTTTACTCCAAGGTGTGACTTTAACGACTAACTAAAGTAAACCATCCTCTAGAGAAATATTTTAGTGCTAAATTTTGGACTTTAGAAGATGTTGACTTTTGCGTTTTGCGTTTTGCGTTTTGCGTTTTTGCCAAATAAAAATTTTCTGCATTTTGGGTGAGCTGCCCCAGAAAGAGATACCATATGTAAGCACAGTTTGAATCTGTCCAAAAATATACTGTTCTTAAAACATTCAAAGTTAAAACATTTCTCAAAATTCTCATCATGTAGCAGAGCCTGCTTAACTTTTGAGTTAAATTAGTAATTTGCATGTCCCAAGACAGGTTGTGTCTGTCAATACTCCTAAGAATTTTATTGCATTGCATTCTTTGACGACTTCTTAAGTTTTTTATTTGTTTTGCTGGATTAAAATTTATTAGAACTGTTTTATTAACATTCAGGGAAAGCTTGTTGTTGTTTAGCCAGGTGTTTAGTTGTGTTGTTGTTGAAATGGAATTCTTTTGAAGTTGCTCATATTCCAGGCTTTTTACTATGATATCAGAGCTTAACTTGCTTGTTGTTGACCATGGCAACAGACGTTGCTAGGGAACTTCATTTTCACCACAGAAACTACTAAGTGAATTATGCTAGACTGTTCGAATTTCAAAATATGAGCCTCATAATTTATTACAGAGGAATTCGAGGGGAATGACGGAAAACAATTATTTTTCAATTACGTTTTAATTTGTGAAAATCACAAAATACGTAAATATTGCTTTTCCAATTTAGTGTCCCTATTGAATCCGTTTACGGAAAACATCCAACTAACTATCTTGAAACTGTTTTTACTTACCCAGCTTATTATTAAGAAAGTAAACAAGAGGCCGAACACACATAACTTTATGTTCAGAACTTTTCAAATAAGGGAGCCACGTCGGCGAGCGCACGAGACATGTCGCTATTTAATTCGTTTATATGAAATATCTAAATATTTTGAAACGGACCATATGTACCCAGTTTATTATAATGAAACTAGACAATAATATGTGTTAAATATTTGTAAAATATTAGAGCATATACACACGCAAGCGAACTTATACACTTGTTTCCCTTCATCCAATACAACATGCACGCATCTTCAAAATCATTAAGATCACTGAGGAACCCCAGCTATAACATGATTGGGCCCACAACGTGGCCGAAGGTCAAGCATGCGAGCGTACAAGTCGTGGCCAATGGCCACGCCAAAAGTGCGCGAGTCTTTCCACATAGAAACGCTGCAGCACAGTCGGAATATTGGCCACCCTTCTTCTTCACGCCACTGTTCGATCATATCAAATTACATGCGCATGTTGATGGTTTGAAATCTCTGGAATTCAGAAGGAGCGAGCGAGTGATTTAGACCTCCCCCTTCTGTTCCAGCCGTAAATACAATAACGTGATGATTCAGTTACAGAGGAAGAAAATAATAGCTACTATAGTTTTAAGGCAACAGTAAGAACTGGCTGTGGAGGAGCGTCGGTACTTAATGGACAAATCGCAGAATAACTAACAACCTAGCAGAATATGTACTAACTATGGACTTAGCATCAATGTCCTTCAAGAACGTAGTTTCTGAGGCGTGTTACATGGAAGTGGAAACGCTGATATTGGAGAGCCTTCTAACAGTTCACTCATTAGGTCCTTAGTTATGTTGTCATTTATATAGGGTGACGAGACAGTCCCGTTTGAGAGGCGTGTCCCGGTCGTCCCTTCGATATTATTTAAAAACACTATTTGTACCGTTTTAGAAAAGCCTAGGGGTTAGCTTGAAAACCAAGTATAAAGTTGAGACATTTCATGCTAAAAAAAAAAGTTGTATTGTTTTGCGTGTGTTCCGTTATTTGTAGAGAGTGCATAAGCATGCCCAAGAAACGTATATGCAGTTTCAATATGAACTTGGGACAAACCACAAACTGAAGTGGGAAATCACGCGTCAGATGTGTGGGGTAAGGTTTTTGAGGAGATTTACAAACGGTTGGTGAAAAATAAAGCCGCTCTCAAGAAGATTGATTGTTCTGATACATACTTCTGGCACTCCCCAACTTCTGCGTAGGGCTAACATCAAAGGTTGATCAGAAGGAACCAGAAATACTGTGTAAGTCACACCGAGATTATAATAAATAATAGCTTTTGACAACGAGAGATCATATTTCAAGTAATAAAATAATAATAATACTTTAATTATAACAATAAATTTATAATTAGGCCTAACTGATTTTTCAGGAGGGGAGGAGGTACACTGATCTCCTTGGGATGTCCCGTTTTGGGGTCAAAATATTATGGGCACCCTACTACTAGGGTGCCAAATATCTAGCTCCTGGCTTCTCATTCCATTGTAATTATCATACTCTTACCATGAAAAGGTCTCCTGCGTATTATCTGCGGTCCCGGGTTCGAACTTAGATGAGAGCTCCAAAATTTGGGTGATGACGCAACACAATTAATATAATTCAAAGACTTAATAAGGTTCTCCAGGCGGGGGAGAACCGGAAATTTTTCCACCTGTTCAGGCAGCTCCGGCGTCCACCCATCGTCGTATAAAGTGGGTACCTGGAGGAAACTCTGGGGGTAAAGGCGGCAAGGGACGTGGTGTTGATCACGTCACCCCCACCTTCGGCCGTAATCAAGAAAGTGTGAGGCCCTAACCCCACGCTCCCTATACGCCTTCATGGCGTGGTGCATTGCACAGAGGAGCACTTTCCCTTCACTTTTTTTTTTAATAAGGACGATCTGGCTCCTATTGAGAAAGTCTGATAACAGCGTCGATGGGACTGAATGCGATCAACGAAGAACCCATTTGATAAGCTCTGGTCTTCAAAAGGCTGTTGGACTATAGAGTTACTAAATACATGGTAAAAACAGATAACTTGGTCCAAATTTAACAAAGTATATCTTGTCCCAACCCTCCATCCCCGGTCACGTTCCTGGTCTTGTATATATATAAGTGTCACTTCACCAGAAACCGAATTCATTGCCTGTGTGCTCACTGCAGGTCGGTCTGCTTGAGACGATTCCAGACACTTTGGCGCCAGCGGCCAGCTGGGTCGCTCGGAACTTGCTTTTGGCGCGCCACGATTCGGATGGAAACAGACAACTCTGCTAGTGATTCTTGCAGTCTAATTCTCGAATGAATATTTCACTTGCTCTCGTTGCCTTCACTAATTCTATTTAAACCAGCCCAATAATCAAAGAACAAAATAGCTATATTGCGAACCTTTCAACAACTCCCACATTCGCAAAATAGTACATATTGTGCTTGGTTAAGTCCGCTTTATGCACAGTAAGGCTTATTGGGAATGGATCTACAGTTTAAAGTGGAATCCAAACCACAAAGTGCCTCCACCGGTATCGAACCCGGGACCCTTTGATTACAAGGCGACGAAGCAACCAATACGCCATTTTTATTTAAGGAATACCCCTAACCGGAAGTATCCCCCGTTTTTCACTATATTATCAAGATTTTCATTTCTCGGTTATTCTCAATTTTCAGTTTTTCTCATTTGGACAAACAAATACCCGTGCCTTAACCGGGACTCGCACCCGGAACCCCTGACGTCGTAGCGCTCTGTGATAACCACACCGTCACGGAGGTCGACAGGGCCATCGGGGAGGCTTTAAGCGGAACTCGTACCCCTCCTACTTGACTGCGAGAAGAACTACCGAAATAAGAAAGGACCGGGCGTCCGGTAAAAAAGGCGCGAAAACGAAATGCTTGTGATCCAGGTGCTAGGACGCAAAGAAGCACCAGCAGGCTTCATGGGTGACGTGGAAGTAGAGGTCAGGTGATCAACAGTTACTGTGATTGGGTGGTTGCAAGGAATGAGATTTATAAAACATTTTCTTGTTCGCTCCATTCGCGAAACAAACATTTCTCTACGATTCACATCAAGTTTATACGTCAATCATTTATTATTACAATTATGCCCTATTTCAGGGGATCCCAAACTTTGTAGTTTCAAAAGTTTTCCGCGGTGCCCAAGTCAGAATATAGGCATAGGCCTATCTAAAAGTTGCAACGCTAAGTTAGTGTTGTTAGGTTGCTTGCCTTATGTTAAAAAATAAGCACATATTTCAAATTCAGAAACATTGTTTATGTAAAAAGTACTAAATAAGCACATGTTTGGAACAATCATATCTAAAACCCTGTGTAGACTAACAAGTAAGTGGCATTTCAGTTAAAATTCCGGAACATTTCGCGGCACCCCAGGGCGCCGCGGCGCACCCTTAGGGAACCACTACCCTATTCAATATTGAATCAGTTTGTTAAGAAAGGTTTAATTAAAATGTCCATTAAGACTCACACCATTATAAACTTGGATAGTTGTGCTGTACTGGACTTCTGGTAAATTAACACTTAATTCATTTTACAAAGAAATTAAATAAGTTACTTTTCCTTTGCTCCTTTTGTTCAAATGTACAGTCTACATGGAACAGTCATCTGAAGCACCACCCTCCTCCCCCAATCTAATAACTCCAAGAGAAATAACTTTTTTGTCGACTATAGTCTCCAAATTCTGTTCTCAACCAGAGAGATAAAATCGTAACAATTCTATTGCGAGTGACCCTTCACAACGATGAGGAAAGTGAGATCCTAGTTCCAGCGAATAATTTGTTAGGGCCGCTTCAGTTGATTATAGTGCACGCTGAGTGTGCACATAAAGTAGAGTTTCAAATATAATGAGTGGCTTCGCAAATGATCTACGGAGACTGTATTTGTATAAGCATTCTCTTCCTTTCCTGAGGAGAATTCAATAAAACAATGGCTTGGTGTAGCTTTCAGAGGGGAGCGGCACGTGACACGCTTAACTTGCAAACCAGCATTCAGAAATAAATGCAACCTTTCGTATCAAGACAGGTCAAGCTGCACGTGTAGCTCTGATTAGGCCGTTTTCTCAATACCGTGCATCCTGTCACCTAGTGCTCTTGTTAGCTCATGCGCGGTGAATGTTTGGATTTAGACTAACTGTGCTAGTGTCGCTTGCCGCTTGCAGCTTCTGTGTGAATTATCCGTGTCGCTTGTCGCCTGTCACTTGTCGTCTGTCGTTTGCAGCTTTCTTGCCTTGTAAGGGAGATTACACACGAAAGCGCCAACCAACACATGTCCCTTGGAAGCGAACCAGCAGTAATGAATTGAACCTTTCGAACAGAAGCGACACGACAAGATGCAGGTGTGGCTTGTAGCTTGCGTGGCCAGTTTTGTTAATACCGTGCATCATGTCGCTTCGTACTTTTGTTCGCGCATGCGCGGTGAATGCTATGCCTTATATTGAATGGTCTAATGTCGCTTGTCGCTTTGGTATAAAATCTCCATGTCGCTAGTCGCCTGCCGTTTATGCCGTTTAAGCAGATTCCAGACCGAAGCGTAACGCGACAAGCGACAAGCCTCGGTAATCATTGCAACGTTTCGAATGATGCAGCACGGTAAGCTGCAAATATTGCATGTCGCTTGGTTGTGTCACTCAAACTGGCTACTTTATCAATGTTGTGCATCGTGATGCCTCCACTTGTCGTGCACGGGCGGTGAATGTTTTAGTCTACAAGACAAAAGGGACCCGTGTCTCTTGTCGATGTGCAAGCACACTGTCGCTTGTCGCCTCCGTCAGAATTCTTCCCCTGACCCCTTCAAGGAGACTTCAGATCAAAGCGACAAGTGGCAGGCGACAATCGACAGACAACACTGGCATGGACGTCAGCAGGGTTTTTTTCCAGGGAAGGGCAAGGAAGGTATTTTTTTTCCAGGGGGAGCAAATAAGCCACATTTTACCCAATGTTCCTTCAAAAAAACATTGCTTACATTTGAATTTATCATGTTCGTGCATTAATTAACACATATTATTGTGGCTGAAATGGAATTATATGTGTGAAATATATAATTTTTGGTTGACTTTCATTTTCCAAAAGGGGGCACGGGTCCCCCTTGCCCCCCCTTACGGACTCCCATGAACACTGGCGACTTCGATCTAAAGCAAGAAATTCACCGCTCATGCGCGAAAAACCTAATGCACCGAGCCGAAAGCGACATGTGCAGCTTGCCCTGTCGCATAAATGCGAAAGGTCGAATTGATTACTGAGGGTTCAATTCCAAGCGATACGTATCTCTTGTCGCTTGTTACCTATTGCGTTTCGCTTGGTAGCGTTCTAATAAAGAGCTTCGTTTCACACAGTTGCGGCATGATAGGCCACACAAGCCTGCTTTGATTTCTGAAATCTTCAAACAACACATAAAAGTATGCAAAGTAAAAATTAAGAGTCAGCGATTAGGGTAAATGTGATTATTTTCTCAATTCTACAGTGGGGCATAAACTCCTTAAGTACGCCACAGACTGCGCCGCAGTTAATCCCTTCCTAACTCCGCCGCGAGAGGAACTCTTCTTTTTTTCCCCCTCCCCTTCCGAATGCTCTGCGCCGAGACAGACAAGCTACGCGCTCTCAATTGACGCTGTAAAGCGCGTTTCACAACTTTTTGCTCAATTCGGTATGGCACGTAGCTGCTTACACACAGGAAGAAATCATGTGACCTACAAGAATTGTGATTGGTTGGACGGGTTTTGCAATATTGATTGGTACCCACAACGGATGCAATTGTATTAAAATTACAACACGTAAATTAGACAGGTGATATTGGTACCAGGTTCCAGCAAGAATAGTAACCATTTTTTCGTCAGGAAAACTGCATAAATGATAATTTTCAAAAACCACCGTGGTATTTGTAATCACATGCATGGTCTCGACATTTTAAAATGAATTTGATTTTGCTAATTTATCAAATTATAGTGGTTCCAACAACATATGTACACTCACTCGGGCCTTATAAGACCACGTTTACACGTATGTGTGTGTGTGTGTGTGTGTGTGTGTGTAAGTGTGTGTGTAAGTGTGTGTGTAAGTGTGTGTGTAGGTGTATGTGTGTGTGTGTGGGTGTGGGTGGGTGTGGGTGGGTGTGGGTGTGTGTAGGTGTGTGTGTAGGTGTGTGTGTAGGTGTGTGTGCAGAATTATGGACAACAATCTCACAGAAGTGCCTTTTATAAGTGTAGGCAAATCAATCTGAGGGGGCTCATCATTTCACGGGAACTTCCCGAGGGCATTTTTACAAAAATCTTTGATTAGGCAGGGTTCCACACTTGAGCAAAAAGCTCATATGGGCATGTTGAGCTTGTTTTAAGTGTAGCCAAATCTGCCAGAGGGGGGTTCATCCTTTCTTGCGCTGGTTATATAGCCAATTACACTACTTACCTCCAATGAGATAGAGGTGCTTGCTATTTTGTACACCATAAATAAATTTGCAACATTCCTCAGCGGAAAAAAATTGTTGTGGTTACTAACCATAAGTCACTAACATGGTTAGAATCGGCAAATACGTGGAATGCCCGGTTAACCCGTTGGTCTATTCAAATACAACAATACTCTTTTGAAGTTAGGTATTGCAAGGGCTCTGAAAATATCTTAGCTGATTGTAGTGCAAAATACCCTATTATAAACCCGATAAATGATGAGCCTCCCTCAGGCAGATTTGGCTACACTTAAAACTAGCTCAAGATATGCATATGAGCTGATTGCTCAAGTGTGGTACTCTGTCTAACCCAAGATTTTTGTAAAAATGCCCTCGGGAATTTCCCATGAAATGATGAGCCCCCTCAGATTGATTTGCCTACACTTACAAAAGCTGCATCTGTCAGATTGTTGTCCATAAGCTTGTCAAAAATATGCCCCTCTTGATATTGTTATGGCTACACTTAAAACTAAGCCAAAAATGCTTATAAGAGCTACCCACATACACCCACACCCACCCACACCTATACATATTTACTTCCGGTCCACTTCCGGTCCACTTCCGGTTTACTTCCGGTCTACTTGACACAGCTGTGGGGTTTTTCAATTTTTTTTTGGAAAGTGTTACAACATTAACAAGGCTGTTTAATTTACAATTGGATACACACCCCAATTATTTTAACAAGAATTTAAATTTTGAAAGCATGATAAATAGATGCAGGTGTGCAAGTTTAATTCCTGTAGCAAGTGGAAACAATTCTAGATATTTATACCCATGCATGTGTGCCCTGTATCCTGGAGAGGTTGTGTATTCATGCGGGCATGTTGTGTGCAGGTATTGCTACCTAAATACCTACACAACATCAGATTGCTGCAAATTGTGCCTCAATACTATAACAAAATATTACAAAATTAATAATCTATCATGTGCACTGTGTTCAGGACAAGGCTATTATGTTTACATAATTAATACATAATTATAATACATAATTAAACAATTTCTATGCTACAATCACGAGATTGATGATAGTTTTGTACTCGAGATAAAAATGGAAGATGGTCCCTTGCAAGAAGAATAAAAAAATGAGGTTTAAAATTTTTATCAATTATGGGAGCTTCAGCACTCTCGATGAAATCTATGAGAATCTTGACAATAAAAGCATGATTCTTGTGATGTTGATGTGCAATAACACTGGAAATGTCACTGTAGATTAGAGAAACCAGGGCTACAGGCAATCTATTCTATATAAGCATATAATTTTTGTGTACAAGAAACATAAACAATTTTACCTGTTGTCAGAACCAAGTGACAGATCAGATAAAATAAGAGAAATACACCTATATCCAAGGGGCATTGGAATTGAATATGATGGGGGAACATACCAGGATAAGATGGCTCTACTCCCAGAGAGCTTCCCTGTTAGAGTTGGGAATTTTGGATTATATATTACAGATTATCATAATTCAATATTTCATACACACCTGCAATCCTTTTGGGATTGACAGTTTCAAAAGATATGTGATATACCCTGATCAGAACATGTTGATGAATCACCTAATGGGCGCATGTGCAAGAAGAGGGCCCTACTACCGTGCAGCAGGCAACACCGGGATGCTTGAGATATTGCTCAACAATCAAGTGAGATTCAGAATGTTTGAATCCTACAACAAAATTGTGCAGGTATTCTACACAGACAAGTGGGAAGAATACACACAGCAGCTGTTTAGGAGTAGGCAAGAAAACAGCTGGCTTATCTACACCTTGAAACTTGTTGGTGAGATACACAGAAACTGCCAGTCTTGCCTTCCATCTGCATGGTACAAGCTTTTGCAAAATGTTAGATTGATTCCTGAACAATTTAAGAATCCACCATGCAAATTAGAGCTGGTGAAAAATATTTTTTTTAGAATTTGAACGCGATCTGCCTTTTGATTTGGTGAAGCTCTACAATCCATACATGGTGAATGTTATTGCAGAATGCAAAAAATTTGAAAACAACAGAATGTTGTACACGCTATGGGGAAGAATCATAAGAAACTGGGCAAGAATGGTGCTGTTTTTACATGACATACTGTTTGTTCAGGCTCCCAGGCATATAATTGAAGGCCGCAATATACATGCTGGCCGAGATGATATGTTTAGAAATTTTTGGGATTTTCTGGATACAAACCCTGTGCTCACTGCAGAGGTTGCATGTTTCATAAGATCTTCAAGATTTACTAGGGAAACACCTACAAAATGTATAAATATATGGTACTCTATCCTATACAAGGATCCATACAAATATATGAAAAAGAGCATGTGTCTCAGAGTTGAATTGTATGAGAAGCTGTGTAATGTTGATGAACCCTGTAATATTGATGTGGGCAAGTTGGAAAATGCTCTGGGTGATTTTGCAAATATGCTAGGAGAATGCCTACCTGCTGCAACTGATAGCAATAATAGAATTGAAGGCGATGACAAGTATTTCTGGTGGCTCCCCGAGCAAGATATTACAAACAGGCAGATGATGAAGAACATGGCCAGGAACACTGAATTATTTACACCATTCACTGTGTTTGAGAAGAACATGTACATTGAGATGCTTAGAAGAATGATGCTGAATGATTTATTTGAATGCATCTCTCACGATACTCATACAAATTATGCAGCAGGAGCCGAGGAGTTGAATATTCTCATTAGAAGGATCTAGAATTACAACAGGCAACAATATTGCTGTGATTGGAAACATTGCTGATGGGAACAACAACTCTGCACCTTGGCTGTGCCAGTGTGTTCTGTTTCCTGTTGATGTTGCATTTCAAGGCGGGCATGTATTTTGCAGATATTGTTTTCTAAACAGAGTTGTTGAGAATATAGCTGCATGCTGTCCAAAATGTAACAAATCAAATAATAGGACCTATGTTATACACAACTGGATATGCAGCTGCTGCCAGGAACAAGTATCTAATCTTGTCATATCACTGTCTGAGGAGTTGTTTTGCAGAGAGTGCAGCCCTGGTGATCATACTGCACTGTTGAAAACATGTTGATGGAATTTAAGAATATCAGCAAGTTTGAGGATTATTTCAACATACAAGCAGCTTTATGCAAAAATGCAGATGCTGATCTTGACAAGTTGATCAACAATGGCATGCATTTTATATTTGTGGCTGATTATGATGTACCTGGTGTTTTGAAGATACTTGCACCCAGTAGATACAGTGCATCCATAGACTGGAACATTTGCAAGCTGTTCTACAAGAGGAATCACAGATACAAACTATTGCCTGATGATGTGCCAATAGATTTTTCCTGCTTCCAGGATACTTTGCTTTACAAATAGGCAACAGGATATTCAGAACAAAATATGCTGACAAGTTTGTTGCAAAAAGCTGGCCTGTATTGCACAGCTCTGGCCTGTTTGTGGTGGATCTTCAGAACAGCATATTTAAAACACAACTATACTCTGAATGTATAGAGTGTCCAAACAGGTGTGTGCATTTTACAAATTATTACACTCTATCAAAATTGTTGTCAGGTCCATGTTACAAGGGACCATACTATTACAGACTTTTAGATGTGGACAACATTAAATTGGTAAGAATTGTGAAAAAACAAATTAAGATTGCACCCAGCCCTTACAAGTATATCCAGAATGTTTTGAACCTGCCATACACATATAACTGGGCAATATATGTAAATTTTATAACCCACAACAAGACATGCAACATGTTCTTCTATTGCCTAAAATTGTTGGGAGAGATACACAAGATTTGTAGAGTTTGTGTAGGTGTATTATGGTACAGAATTTTACAAAATGATCCTGTATCTAAAGAAGATTTTAAAAATTATTATTATTGTACACTCAACATATACATAAATAATAATCACTCTCAGCCAGGAATACCCTTCAAAATTGCCCACCAGTATAACCCAGAATTGCCTAATCTGCTCTATGAATATGTTGAAATTGTAGATGGGCCTATCCTATTGCATGTGTGGACAAACATTATTAATTTCTGGACACAGAGTGTGTGGTGAATCGGGACTTGTATATCCCGTTTCGCCACATTCTTCAGCCCACCCTGTATAGAGGAATTAGACCGATCCGCGAGATTGTCAGCTCGCGGAGAAACTTCGTTTGTTTTCAAAGAAACTCGCATGGTGGCGACTAGACTGCCACCTACCGAGCTTCTCGTAGTTCAAGTTTTCCTTGTTGAGCGAACCAGTGTTCTCTCCGGGCCGATTACGATAGCAACAACTCCAGCAACGGTGTTCCACGACGTGATAGCAGGCTGGGTCAAAGTGGCGTGACTCACCTCTTATCTTCCGATACACCTGAGAGCTTTGACTAGCACGTGGAATCCTTGCAACACGGAGTTAAGTATTATTACAAGAATGGTTTAGTTATCGGGTTACTTTAATAGACATTTTTTTTTGAATCATTCATTTTTTTTTATTTAAAGTTTCTTTTTTGGCGAAACATTCTAACTTCATTTTTTTAATAATTGCCCCGAGTCTAATTCTCCAAAGTAAAATGAAGTCAAAAGAAGGATGCAAATGATAGTGGCAATCCAAAGAAAAAAGAATCTATGACGTGGATCGTCATTGTAAAAAAAAAAAGGGCGTTGTGAAAATCTGTTAAGAAAAGGGGGGGTAATTGGTAACTGTTCTTTTCTGGAGAGAAACGAGTTTTAAATGAAAATACATTGTTAATACTGTTGTAACTAATCAAATAACTGTGCCACTTGTTAAGCAAAAATAAAAGGTATTTGTTGAGAAATTATCTAACTTTACTTTCATGTAATTACGCAAAGCGCGGGGCGCTCTTTAAGATAAGTCCACCCCTCTTTGAATGTAACTTCTTGTGTAGCAGATTTATAATATTTTCTTTTATCAAAGGGTCATAAAAAGGGAGGGAGTCGTAATTTTTTTTTTTTTTGATTGCTCATATACATGTCAGTTCGTCGGGAGTGGGACTAGACGAGCCCGCTATAAAACTCCCGACCAGCTGGCGGTATATGGAAGATATTGGAGCGACGCACTACTTAACACCAAAAAAAGGTAAAACTGGGATTAGTAATTTTGAATTGTGCCCATTTTGATGGTTAGGTCCTTTTGGTTTTCTCCCTACAGCACCGAAGCCACCCGAGGTTGAAAAACCTAATATATATATATTGTAAGTATATTCTTTTGTGGAGGGTGTGTTATTTCTTTGTTTTACAGGGAGATAGAAAGGCAAAAAAAGCACGTACTTTCAAAAAAATAAATAATGGCTTGAGACGGATTGTTCCAAACAACACCGAAAGCGAGCAAGACGTCACAAGTGTTATGCTGTTTCATGAATTATGTTCATATGTGCCCAAATATTTAAACAATGTGAAGAAATTTAAGATAGACCATCCTGTTGATAAATTGTGGGATCTTACCCTGTATGATGAAATTCACAAGTTTATATTTTCTTCAAAATTTACAAAATCTCAATTAACTGATTTTATAAACAAGTGGTACTGTGCTATGTTTAAGCATGATGTGTGTTCATATATGGAGGATCCCCTGACAATCAAGATAGAGTGCACTTTAAATGGAGTTATAGAATGTTCAGAAAAATTAGATAGGTACCTGTCTAATTTTTCAAACATGCTGGGACTATGCCCTGAGATACATGTGAAGAAGCAAAATAAGCAAGATCACAATGAGATGTACTACTGGTGGCTGGATGACAGGGAAAAAATAAATTCTGACAGGCGTCACCTCATGACAAGTGACCCCTTCCAATTTTCGCCTGCAGATGTTTTTGAGCAGAGGATGCTCATAGAACTGCTCAGAAGATTCTGGATATAGAGGTTGTTTGGAAAGCACTTCCATGATACACATCCATATTACAACAAAAATCTTGACACCAGAATCAACAACCTGAGAAATTTTAAAGATGAGAATATTGCATATATGCTTTTTGAGCGTGTGGCATGCAATTGTGGTGTGTTCAACAGTGATGTTGCATGCAGCTGTTCTCACTTATTCTGCAGGTACTGCTTTATGAATCATGTAACAGATGATATTACAAGATGCCCATGTTACAATTGCAAAATTCAATTGCAATCAACAACAACTAGGGTCTCAATATTGTCTCTGGAATCATAGCTTTCTGTCTAATATTCTCAAGATCTTGCTTTTCAGATATATTTCTGATGGAACTATCTGGTGTTGTTCTATATGTGTTATTGCATATTTTAAATTTTATACCTGGTGATGTGTAATAATTTAGGAATGTGTTGGGGGATGAATTGAATATTATCCAGATGGATTTTGTAAGGCAACCCCCAACATAATTGCTGGGTGGCACATCTATGCTATTGTTTCCACACAGTAGGGGAAAGAATATAAATCTGTTGCTGTCAATATTGTAGATGTTTATCTGGTTGCTTCTTATGAGGTACTTTGGTCTCTGTTTAATTTCTTGGAGATGCTTCTCATTTGCAAGTCAAACATGTTTGCATTGTGAGCCTGGCATCTTATAACCTCATTGATGTAATCAATGCACCGGCAGGCTGGATAATTCTTTCCCACAGTTGCATGTGTTGCTCCAGTTGTTCTTCTCTAGTGATAGGGTAATACAATCATGATCACAGTTCCTAAATTTTTGCCTTAGAAAATACATAACAAGCTCATTCAGGTATGTGTGCTTTGAGTACTCAACCCGGTCAGGATCAAAATCCACCACACTATATAAATTCCCCTCATCTGTGGTGATAAATTCAGTATAACTATACGCTAATTGCTTATTTTTATTTAAAAATCTGAAATGCTTCCAATTTGAACTCTGAAATGCAATCATGTACATCATATACTCAAAACACCACCACTGATGGCAATTGTTGAACCAGTGATCATCAAACAATTTCAACATGTAGTAGTATCGATACCTATCTGTATAAAAATTAACAAAAAATCCAACAATCCTTCTGCCCTTGTTGTATACAAATCTTTCAAACTTGCTGAGAAGCTTAAGACACAGGTATTGGAATGGCCTGTCACTGATAAGCACCCACTGCATTTCAGTTTCATTCTGTACAGCAAACAGGTTATACTCAGACAGGACAGAGAACCTAATCCTGAAATCCTCAACAAGAGACTTGGATTTTATGTATTTTGAAATGCATCTTCTCTCAAAAAATCCAGTATCCATAGTTACTTACATAAACACTTCCCTGCCTGTCCTATGTTGAGATTGTTTCTAGCAAATATTTAACAGTTGCAGAGCTCTGTTTAAACAGAAAAAATAATATTACCTGATTGCTGTTTCTGTCTTCTTTGTGCTGAGATTCTTAGCAGGTTGATGTCCACTGCCAGATTCTTGTATCTGAAATACATGAAATTACACTGCCAGACTGGATAATTGTTTCCCACAATTGCATTGTGTCATTCAGGTTGTTCTCCTCCAGTGATTGAACAATACAATCAGAAGTACAATCCCTAAATTTTTGTCTTATGAAATACATAACAAGCTCATTCAGGTGTGTATATTTAGAGTAGCAGACAAGTTCTGGATTAAAATCCTCACCACTGTACAAATATCCATTATCTGTTGTAACAAATTCATAGCAATTGTTTGCAGAGTATAGGATGTACATGCTTGCAGATCAGAGTTTAAATTAGAGGCATTACAAATTTTTGAATAAAATTATCAACGGTGGGTTTATAGATAGGAATATTGAATTTGTTACAACAGATAATGGATATATGTACAGTGGTGAGGATTTTAATCCAGAACTTGTCTGCTACTCTAAATATACACACCTGAATGAGCTTGTTATGTATTTCATAAGACAAAAATTTAGGGATTGTACTTCTGATTGTATTGTTGAATCACTGGAGGAGAACAACCTGAATGACACATGCAATTGTGGGAAACAATTATCCAGTCTGGCAGTGTAATTTCATGTATTTCAGATACAAGAATCTGCCAGTGGACATCAACCTGCTAAGAATCTCAGCACAAACAAGACAGAAACAGCAATCAGGTAATATTATTTTTTCTGTTAAAACAGAGCTCTGCAACTGTTAAATATTTGCTAGAAACAATCTCAACATAGGACAGGCAGGGAAGTGTTTATGTAAATAACTATGGATACTGGATTTTTGAGAGAAGATGCATTTCAAAATACATAAAATCCAAGTCTCTTGTTGAGGATTTCAGGATTAGGTTCTCTGGCCTGTCTGAGTATAACCTGTTTGCTGTACAGAATGAAACTGAAATGCAGTGGGTGCTTATCAGTGACAGGCCATTCCAATACCTGTGTCTTAAGCTTCTCAGCAAGTTTGAAAGATTTGTATACAACAGGGGCAGAAGGATTGTTGGATTTTTGTTAATTTTTATACAGATAGGTATCGATACTACTACATGTTGAAATTGTTTGATGATCACTGGTTCAACAATTGCCATCAGTGGTGGTGTTTTGAGTATAGGATGTACATGATTGCATTTCAGAGTTCAAATTGGAAGCATTTCAGATTTTTAAATAAAAATAAGCAATTAGTGTATAGTGATACTGAATTTATCACCACAGATGAGGGGAATTTATATAGTGGGGTGGATTTTGATCCTGACCGGGTTGAGTACTCAAAGCACACATACCTGAATGAGCTTGTTATGTATTTTCTAAGGCAAAAATTTAGGAACTGTGATCATGATTGTATTACCCTATCACTAGAGAAGAACAACTGGAGCAACACATGCAACTGTGGGAAAGAATTATCCAGCCTGCCGGTGCATTGATTACATCAATGAGGTTATAAGATGCCAGGCTCACAATGCAAACATGTTTGACTTGCAAATGAGAAGCATCTCCAAGAAATTAAAGCAGAGACCAAAGTACCTCATAAGAAGCAACCAGATAAACATCTACAATATTGACAGCAACAGATTTATATTCTTTCCCCTACTGTGTGGAAACAATAGCATAGATGTGCCACCCAGCAATTATGTTGGGGGTTGCCTTACAAAATCCATCTGGATAATATTCAATTCATCCCCCAACACATTCCTAAATTATTACACATCACCAGGTATAAAATTTAAAATATGCATTAACACATATAGAACAACACCAGATAGTTCCATCAGAAATATATCTGAAAAGCAAGATCTTGAGAATATTAGACAGAAAGCTATGATTCCAGAGACAATATTGAGACCCTAGTTGTTGTTGATTGCAATTGAATTTTGCAATTGTAACATGGGCATCTTGTAATATCATCTGTTACATGATTCATAAAGCAGTACCTGCAGAATAAGTGAGAACAGCTGCATGCAACATCACTGTTGAACACACCACAATTGCATGCCACACGCTCAAAAAGCATATATGCAATATTCTCATCTTTAAAATTTCTCAGGTTGTTGATTCTGGTGTCAAGATTTTTGTTGTAATATGGATGTGTATCATGGAAGTGCTTTCCAAACAACCTCTATATCCAGAATCTTCTGAGCAGTTCTATGAGCATCCTCTGCTCAAAAACATCTGCAGGCGAAAATTGGAAGGGGTCACTTGTCATGAGGTGACGCCTGTCAGAATTTATTTTTTCCCTGTCATCCAGCCACCAGTAGTACATCTCATTGTGATCTTGCTTATTTTGCTTCTTCACATGTATCTCAGGGCATAGTCCCAGCATGTTTGAAAAATCAGACAGGTACCTATCTAATTTTTCTGAACATTCTATAACTCCATTTAAAGTGCACTCTATCTTGATTGTCAGGGGATCCTCCATATATGAACACACATCATGCTTAAACATAGCACAGTACCACTTGTTTATAAAATCAGTTAATTGAGATTTTGTAAATTTTGAAGAAAATATAAACTTGTGAATTTCATCATACAGGGTAAGATCCCACAATTTATCAACAGGATGGTCTATCTTAAATTTCTTCACATTGTTTAAATATTTGGGCACATATGAACATAATTCATGAAACAGCATAACACTCTGTGTCCAGAAATTAATAATGTTTGTCCACACATGCAATAGGATAGGCCCATCTACAATTTCAACATATTCATAGAGCAGATTAGGCAATTTTGGGTTATACTGGTGGGCAATTTTGAAGGGTATTCCTCGCTGAGAGTGTTTATTATTTCTGTATATGTTGAGTGTACAATAATAAAAATTTTTAAAATCTTCTTTAGATACAGGATCATTTTGTAAAATTCTGTACCATAATACACCTACACAAACTCTACAATTCTTGTGTATCTCTCCCAACAATTTTAGGCAATAGAAGAGCATGTTGCATGTCTTGTTGTGGGTTATAAAATTTACATATATTGCCCAGTTATCTGTGTATGGCAGGTTCAAAACATTCTGGATATACTTGTAAGGGCTGGGTGCAATCTTAATTTGTTTTTTCACAATTCTTATCAATTTAATGTTGTCCACATCTAAAAGTCTGTAATAGTATGGTCCCTTGTAACATGGACCTGACAACAGTTTTGATAGAGTGTAATAATTTGTAAAATGCACTCACCTGTTTGGACACTCTATACATTCAGAGTATAGTTGTGTTTTAAATATGCTGTTCTGAAGATCCACCACAAACAGGCCAGAGCTGTGCAATACAGGCCAGCTTTTTGCAACAAACTTGTCAGCATATTTTGTTCTGTATATCCTGTTGCCTATTTGTAAAGCAAATTATCCTGGAAGCAGGAAAAAATTTGTTGGCACATCATCAGGCAATAGTTTGTATCTGTGATTCCCCTTGTAGAACAGCTTGCAAATGTTCCAGTCTATGGATACACTGTATCTACTGGGTGCAAGTATCTTCAAAACACCAGGTACATCATAATCAGCCACAAATATAAAATGCATGCCATTGTTGATCAACTTGTCAAGATCAGCATCTGCATTGTTGCATAAAGCTGCTTGTATGTTGAAATAATCCTCAAACTTGCTGATATTCTTAAATTCTATCAACATGTTTTCAACAGTGCAGTATGATCACCAGGGCTGCACTCTCTGCAAAACAACTCCTCAGACAGTGATATGACAAGATTAGACACTTGTTCCTGGCAGCAGCTGCATATCCAGTTGTGTATAACATAGGTCCTATTATTTGATTTGTTACATTTTGGACAGCATGCAGCTTTATTCTCAACAACTCTGTTTAGAAAACAATATCTGCAAAATACATGCCCGCATTGAAATGCAACATCAACAGGAAACAGAACACACTGGCACAGCCAAGGTGCAGAGTTTTTGTTCCCCTCAGCAATGTTTCCAATCACAGCAATATTGTTGCCTGTTGTAATTCTTGATCCTTCTAATGAGAATATTCAACTCCTCGGCTCCTGCTGCATAATTTGTATGAGTATCGTGAGAGATGCATTCAAATAAATCATTCAGCATCATTCTTCTAAGTATCTCAATGTAAATGTTCTTCTCAAACACAGTGAATGGTGTAAATAATTCAGTGTTCCCGGCCATGTTCTTCATCATCTGCCTGTTTGTAATATCTTGCTCGGGGAGCCACCAGAAATACTTGTCATCGCCTTCAATTCTATTATTGCTATCAGTTGCAGCAGGTAGGCATTCTCCTAGCATATTTGCAAAATCACCCAGAGCATTTTCCAACTTGCCCACATCAATATTACAGGGTTCATCAACATTACACAGCTTCTCATACAATTCAACTCTGAGACACATGCTCTTTTTCATATATTTGTATGGATCCTTGTATAGGATAGAGTACCATATATTTATACATTTTGTAGGTGTTTCCCTAGTAAATCTTGAAGATCTTATGAAACATGCAACCTCTGCAGTGAGCACAGGGTTTGTATCCAGAAAATCCCAAAAATTTCTAAACATATCATCTCGGCCAGCATGTATATTGCGGCCTTCAATTATATGCCTGGGAGCCTGAACAAACAGTATGTCATGTAAAAACAGCACCATTCTTGCCCAGTTTCTTATGATTCTTCCCCATAGCGTGTACAACATTCTGTTGTTTTCAAATTTTTTGCATTCTGCAATAACATTCACCATGTATGGATTGTAGAGCTTCACCAAATCAAAAGGCAGATCGCGTTCAAATTCTAAAAAAAATATTTTTCACCAGCTCTAATTTGCATGGTGGATTCTTAAATTGTTCAGGAATCAATCTAACATTTTGCAAAAGCTTGTACCATGCAGATGGAAGGCAAGACTGGCAGTTTCTGTGTATCTCACCAACAAGTTTCAAGGTGTAGATAAGCCAGCTGTTTTCTTGCCTACTCCTAAACAGCTGCTGTGTGTATTCTTCCCACTTGTCTGTGTAGAATACCTGCACAATTTTGTTGTAGGATTCAAACATTCTGAATCTCACTTGATTGTTGAGCAATATCTCAAGCATCCCGGTGTTGCCTGCTGCACGGTAGTAGGGCCCTCTTCTTGCACATGCGCCCATTAGGTGATTCATCAACATGTTCTGATCAGGGTATATCACATATCTTTTGAAACTGTCAATCCCAAAAGGATTGCAGGTGTGTATGAAATATTGAATTATGATAATCTGTAATATATAATCCAAAATTCCCAACTCTAACAGGGAAGCTCTCTGGGAGTAGAGCCATCTTATCCTGGTATGTTCCCCCATCATATTCAATTCCAATGCCCCTTGGATATAGGTGTATTTCTCTTATTTTATCTGATCTGTCACTTGGTTCTGACAACAGGTAAAATTGTTTATGTTTCTTGTACACAAAAATTATATGCTTATATAGAATAGATTGCCTGTAGCCCTGGTTTCTCTAATCTACAGTGACATTTCCAGTGTTATTGCACATCAACATCACAAGAATCATGCTTTTATTGTCAAGATTCTCATAGATTTCATCGAGAGTGCTGAAGCTCCCATAATTGTTAAAAATTTTAAACCTCATTTTTTTATTCTTCTTGCAAGGGACCATCTTCCATTTTTATCTCGAGTACAAAACTATCATCAATCTCGTGATTGTAGCATAGAAATTGTTTAATTATGTATTATAATTATGTATTAATTATGTAAACATAATAGTCTTGTCCTGAACACAGTGCACATGATAGATTATTAATTTTGTAATATTTTGTTATAGTATTGAGGCACAATTTGCAGCAACCTGATGTTGTGTAGGTATTTAGGTAGCAATACCTGCACACAACATGCCCGCATGAATACACAACCTCTCCAGGATACAGGGCACACATGCATGGGTATAAATATCTAGAATTGTTTCCACTTGCTACAGGAATTAAACTTGCACACCTGCATCTATTTATCATGCTTTCAAAATTTAAATTCTTGTGAAAATAATTGGGGTGTGAATCCAATTGTAAATTAAACAGCCTTGTTAATGTTGTAACACTTTCCAAAAAAAACTGAAAAACCCCACAGCTGTGTCAAGTAGACCGGAAGTAAACCGGAAGTGGACCGGAAGTGGACCGGAAGTAAATATGTATAGGTGTGGGTGGGTGTGGGTGTATGTGGGTAGCTCTTATAAGCATTTTTGGCTTAGTTTTAAGTGTAGCCATAACAATATCAAGAGGGGCATATATTTGACAAGCTTATGGACAACAATCTGACAGATGCAGCTTTTGTAAGTGTAGGCAAATCAATCTGAGGGGGCTCATCATTTCACGGGAAATTCCCGAGGGCATTTTTACAAAAATCTTGGGTTAGACAGAGTACCACCCTTGAGCAATAAGCTCATATGCACATCTTGAGCTAGTTTTAAGTGTAGCCAAATCTGCCTGAGGGAGGCTCATCATTTATCGGGTTTATAATATCACAAATAACACTATTGCTGATACTCTCAGCAGAAGTTTTAAAAGTGTGCAATCACTTCACAGTCTGGAAATGTCGCGCTGAAAATGATAATAGACCTTCTGAAAGGTGTTGGTAGGGGTGTTAATTTTCGATGTAGACTATGGAATCAAACGTACTGTCTACACGAAGATATCCTGTATATCATGGATTTCCACGCAGCATCCAAGTTTAGGATCTCCATATCCATAACATTGATTGGAAAGGTTTGATCCATTGTCACGATGACTTGGGTCACTTTGGTGTGGCCAAAACGTTGTCTCTGACTTACCAAACCTTCATTTGGAAAGGTATGAAGTCAGACATCAAATCGAACGGAACGAATTGTGAAACAAGCGTTCGGACGAAACCCAATATACACCCTTAAAAATTTGTGGTGAAGTCTCATGTGACGGACAAACCTAGTAAAGATTTCTTCATAGACTTACAAGGTCCATTTGCTTCTGGTCCTAAAAGAGAGAGGTTTCTCCTCACAGTCTTAGATACGACTTACAGATATCTCGTCGCTTATCCAATTGTTAATAGTAACGCTAGGACAATTCTGAACAAACTCATACAATCATATTTCTTTCACCAAGGGGTGCCCAAACAAATCATTTCAGATAATGGTTCACAATTTAAGAGTTCAATGTTTCAAGAGGCAATGAAAGCATGGGAAATACGGGTGATGTATGTTCCTGTTTATCATTCTAGCTCGAACATGGTGGAACGATACCACTCGGAGCTCAACAGATTGATGATGGTCCTGTGCTCAGGTAATCACGCGAAGTGACCTGAGAAAGTTACAGAGGTTTTGTGCCTTCCTAATGGGTCTATCTTGTCACAGACAGGGTATTATCCGGTGGAATTGAGATTGAACATGCCCAATATAGTGTTTCAACGTCAGATGATGAATCTTGGAATTCCAAAATAGTTATGGCCAATCTTTCCAACCTTACGAAAACACTTAACAGAAAAGAAAGAATTTATTTTAAAAACGACACACGCCAGCTTATAAAAAAGGAGGATCTTGTGTTCGTGAGGAATCACAATCCTGGTAACCTAGGGGACAAATTAATCAGGAAGTACTGTTGCTGTATATGAAAAGCTCAAAATTAAACTTTGAATCTGATAGATTGTAATACTGATAAAAAATTAAATAGCCAATCCATAGAACATTGTGGAAATGCTCACGGGAAAAACTAGTCTTCTGTCTTACGAAAATTATACGTTCAGTTTGGATCAGGGTGGAAGATGTAAATGTTGATTTAAGGAAACTATGTGTGCAATGAGGGTTTAAGAGTATGATTTTAATTCTATTGCTTCAGGGGTAGATGGATCTTTAATTTTTCTACGTTGGGTCAAGTGTTGCTGCAACTGCAGCGGGCTTATGGCAACGCGGCGGACCAGAGCGGAAATCAGCGACTCCTTCTTCTTAACTGGCAATTTGAAATAACCCCTATACTTCAAACAAGCATGCACATGGTGTCTCTGTCTGAACAGAAAGCAAGTATTCAGGAAGAGAAGGGTTTGTAAGTTAAAAATAATGCAAAGTGTCTTTGTATTTTGCATGTAAGTATATATGTTTGTAAGTGTGTTACGTAAATTTCTATTAAGTTTATGAAAAGAGTATCATTTTAGTGCATAAAATCAAAACAACTGAAGCGTACTTTTGATAATCAACGTTGTTTGCGTAATTAATTGATTTGTGGGTATGAGCCCTAGTTAGGCGTCATCTATGAAGTATTAGTCATAGGCCCTTAAATGTTGGTTTAATTGCTCGCTCTTGAATGTGAGCGGGATAGTAAATGCTTCGCTTAATGGACAAGTAGCGGTGAAATTCATGTTATTCAGATTCGGTTTTGTCGCAAATAACGAAAGGTTGAAGTATTATTTTAAAGGTTTGATCCGGTATAACAATGAAAGTTATTTTTAAAATTTTACACAGGCTTGAGTTTAAAATTGTTGTGGTTCAAAGTCTCATTTAAAATTTCTGAAAAGTAGGACTAAAAATCTCTATTCTTTATACGAATATCAAGCTGTGCTGTTTTTCTCATATCATGCAGCGTAGCCTGCGGAACGCGGAGAAGTTATGTACCCCCGTTGAGTCCGATAAATCAATTGTTTGGAAAAGATCGATCAAAGATCAATTCATGACGCAGCAGTTTTTTTTGATGACGTCATAAAATGGGTGTATTTTGTGTGGAGGATTCTGATTGGTTGAGGTCATAAAAAGGGCGGGTCTTATTTCGTAAGGAGGATTCTGATTGGTTGGAGGAGGGAATTCGGGGTTTTCCCGGTTTGGTCGTTGGGGAGGAGGGAAAGTATTCGGTGTTTTCCCGTGACGGTTGGCCGGTAGTTTCCGGTGTCTGAAAACAGATGGCGTTGATGAGTCAGAAATTCTGGGAATTTGAGTACGTGTTTCTTTTGTATGAAGAGAGATGGCTTTGATGAGTCATTCTGGGGAGGAGGTGTTTTTCTCTGGCGTTGATGAGTTTGAAATTCCAGGAATAGGGTGTGGTCTCAAACATGTCCGAACATGTTTTATGTTTAACATTCTATTTTGTGAGGATGATTCTGATTGGTTGGAGAAGGGAAAGTATTCGGGGTTTTCCCGTGACGGTTGGTCGGTATTGGAGTTTCCGGTGTCTGAAAACAGATGGCGTTGATGAATCAGAAATTATGGGAATTTGAGTACGTGTTTCAATTGTTTGAAGAGAGATGGCGTTGATGAGTTATTTTGGAGAGGAGGTGTTTTTCTCGAGTTTGAAATTCCAGGAATTGGGTGTGGTCTAAAACATGTCCGAACATGTTTTAGTTTTAACCTTCCGGAGTGACTGTTTAAAGTAAGTTTAACGGAAATCGTGACATAGGATTACCACGTCTACTGGCCTCACGCCGAGCCGTATGTTTTCAATTACTTTTCAGTGAATTCGAAATACAGAACATACAGAAAGTAGCCTATAGAATTACGTCAGACTCCGGAAGAATTAGTGACTGCAGGATTTTACTATTCGGGCTTTAGCGACAGAGTATTATGTTTTCATTGTTCGTACGGACTTTGCGATTATACATCCAAAGATTGTCCGATTCTAGGACATTACATGTTGGTACCCCAGTGTCCTTTTATACAGAGTGTTGCAGCGTTACATCGTAACTCCAAGAGCTGCAAGTATTGCGACAGTATAGAGACTCCTGAGAAAACGTCCGATAAACCTAGTGTGGATTCTGTGTGCAAAATATGTTTTGAGAATCCTAGCAGTGTTGTAATTCTCCCGTGTCGACATTTTGTTTACTGCGGATCCTGTGCTTCCCAATTGGACAAGTGCGCCGTATGCCGGGGTAGCATTGAAGATACGGTGACAGTTTTCACCTGATGAACAAAATGGATGTCTGTTTTTTGTACGTTCAAGGTCTTCTAAGAGCAGGGGGAGAATTTGTGTGGAAAGAAGTCGGAATTTTAAAATTTCGTTTTGACAATGCATTTGACTGTTCAGTGAAATCTCCATATGGTTTACGCTTTCTGAGTGAAAAGGATCGCCGAGTGAATTACTGGCTCCGTACCAACAAACACGGTCTCAACTGGGGAGATGGATGGCTACCGTATGAGAAATTAGGAGATTTGTTATATGTTGTGCTTGTGAATCAAATAGTGTACGTCAAAGGTACGGAGAAAGTGAAATTGTTTGAAAAATTACTTGGAGAAAAAGGTATGGGTAAAATATCTGTACGTAACATCGAAGAACTTGAATCTCCAAAATTGAATAGTGTGAAAAACACTTCATGAAGATGCAAGATGTCTGTCCAAGATTTTTCTCAAGATATATTTCAATCATCAGTTCGTTGTAGCAAAGAATATAAAAATAGTTCACTAAATTGGGCAATTCTTTTTTTCTGAAACCATATTGTTCTTGATACAATATACAAAAGCCTCCATTTCGGGATGCAATTTATGGTAACGTTCGTTCTTTAATTTCTGCAGAGGCCAAAAAAGGTTACACAAAAATATGTGTAGTTCAGAGGCTGTGAAAATAAATGCATCGGATGAATGATGCTGATACATCGAGAAACAACGTTTCCCGAAAAAAATTACACCACTGGCGGTGTAATTTGCCGAAACCAAGTAATTGAATCGTCGACCTATTTCGACGTAAGTCAGTAAGTCAGATTTCAAAGCCCACTGTTCTCTAATCTGCTTAGAATCGATGCGTACGGGTGATCTCCCATGTTGCGAAAACTCCCACACCAAATTGAAAGGGGATTGCTTTTCTAATCCTATTTCTATGAACTTGTTTTTTCTTTGTTCAGAAAGTATGTGTTAGCAAGATAGAGATCTAAACATGGCTCTACGTTGTGTAGTCCAGGACATTCGATTGTATCTGGGGAAAAGCCGATCTCCCTACGCCGTTTTATGAAATCACAGTCTGTAGTCACATCTATTCCCTCGTCCATCGATTCGTTCTTGATAGGGACAGTTTCGATTTTGAAGGGATGCACACCTTTGCGTGTTTTACGTTTGGAAGCATCATCCTGATTGGTTATGCATTTCACTAGTTTGTCGTGTTTTTCCATTGTAGAATCCCTAACATGCTCCATGATGTTTTCACTAGAGCTTTCTCGACGGCACTGAGAGAAAGATACAGCAGCACACATTTATATAGCTTCTTTCATAACACGACACCGGATCGCGTGGATGGAGCAACACGATTCATACCCTCTTCTGCACTTGGAATGTTGTAAAAATTTGAAGATTTGACGAAAACGTTGTAGGATATATCCATCTTTACTGACACCGGGCGGAAATGCTTGAATGAAATCATTGGTCGTAACATGGCGTGCTTTGTAATAAGCATACACGAAACAGTAATGTCCGCACGTCGTGGCCAATACCCCCTGTAAGGGAATGTTGTTGTAAGTCCAAACCGAGGAATGACGGTTCAGGAAAGTTACGAATTCTGTATGGAAAGGAAGAAATTCTTATGAATCGAAATATTCAGCCATATTGTTTTTGCCAAAATAGAAGGCCACCCAATGTGTACCCTGGAAGTTGGAAGTGTCAGTGTTTGCAATTATCAAGGCAGGGGTAGGTAAAATATCTCTCGAGTAAACACCGTAGAAAATGTTCTTGGTTGAACAGTTTCGAGATAGAATTTCCCTGATCTGCGACGTGTTCATGCTGCCTATGTTCTCGAAAACGTAAAATAAGAGTACAGTGTTCTGTTATTTCTATACTCTCAAGATGATATTCTTCTAATATTTGGGGGAACGGTTGCGTGTCAACAGGTTTGGCAGACAGTACTTCCAAAAAATCACTATTATAAATATCATCACAGGTTATCAGTTGGATGAGTTTTCCCATCTCACGTTACATATGTTTTCATATGTTTATAATGATATCTCTGTCTTTGGTCATTTCTATGAGTCCAGGGTAAATTCAGGCGTCTGGCAGTCGTGGAAGCAACCGTGTGTCAACAGGTTTGGAAGCTGTCACTTTCGAAGAAACACTAGTATTATTAATATCACGGGTTTTCCGTTTGGGTGGTTTTCCATCGCAGGTAGTATAATGTCTACATCAGAACTGTCTCGATAACACTGCGAGCCAGAAACACAAGCACTCATATTTATAGACATTTTGGTCGCACTGATGGAGGATAACACTTCTGTCTTTTGTTATATCTACTGCACATTCAAATTCAGCATACAGAAGGCATGTTATATTTTCCGACAGCTGGGGAGAAAATTGCATCTCGGCTCCGATGATACTTTGTTCCTGGAGACTGGTGTGCGTGTCGTTTCCTGAAGAGTCCGGCGTTATGTCGAAAATCAGGAAAAAGGATCCGTTCTCGAACATTTTCCTTGTGATCTGGTGTCAGTAATTGGCGTGATGAATGCCTGTACCGGAAAATAGAGTTTGATAGGCACGTGTTATCAATCTACCGCAAGCGTTCGTAAGGTACGAGTTCTCAATTTTTCACAAGATGAAAGAATATATATAAAAACTTCTAAAGTCGAACGGATTTTTCTTACAGTCTCCGAGAAAGCTGGCGGTGGATACCATAGCAAAAATAACAACATTCGGGGAAGCACCTTGAAAAGAATTATCGATCGAAATCTGCTGCGTTCCGGCAACGTAAGAATAAGCTTTGATGACGCTTCTGGTGAACGGATAATGGACAGGAGCGTAAGAGAGTGCTCTGTCTATGGCCAAACTGGTGTTAGGAGTAGGAATGATTTATTTCGAGAACAGCCTTTAAAATTTTTATTCTGGTGGTTGGTGAAATCTGATCTCCCCAGATGTAAAAAGCATCACGTAACCTGGCTAGATCGATACGTACTTCAACGCTGTTGATCAGGTATTTAGGCTGGTGGAAAAAAATCTATGTGCAGTTTTCCCATAAGTTCGACTACGGCAGACACTTCCGTAGGATTTCCGGTTGTCGGAACGTGCTGGAAAAAGTCTTTTCTGGTGGTAAAACCTTTGTTGTCGGCTGTGATTTCATGTTGATGTCCAGGTGTGTCCAAGTACCACAAGGCATTTCTGAGATGCGTGTTCGCAGCATCGCTGCCGTAATTGATTTCTGCTTCTGAGATTGATTTATATGCGTAATTGTTATCGGCAACTGTTACAGCGATACCGTTCAGAGCCACTGTAACTTGTGAAGAAAGTGAATGTAGAGGATAATTTACGACCCCGCAGTTTTTTGTGAGGGCGTTGGAAGGTTCGGAAGCACTCATGGGAGTCCCATCTTGATTGACCATCTTCGATAGCAGACGAAGATAGGCAGATGAAAGATCTAGAAAATCTGTTCCTGCAGGTGGAATGGGACTCTGAAGTACTTTCTGATTATCGATGGAAGCGAGAGGCTTGTAGGCGACCGTGTAAGTTTTTTCGACATTTTGCTGAATAGGTTTTTTGCTGAAAGATCGAACTGCGAGATCATGCAAGTGTTATTCTCCATCATTATCCTTAAATATATTTTCCTGCCGCCTTCTGTTTAATTTTTCGTTTGCGTGTTGTCCTAGATTTTGTGGATGTTTTTCTCCGCTTTTTGGAGGCGCTTTTTTTACGGATCGCAGTTGTTCTAATACGGGTGGCTGAACGTTTTAACAACGACTGAGCAATTTTTGTTGCTGGTTTTGTTCTTATACCGGAACCTACCAGAGAGTCGATTTTTCGTTGTGCTTTACTTTGAAGATTTTGACCCGCTTCACGTACACGTTTACGAACGATAATTCTCGGAGTCTGTTGGCTTGTTGCAATGTACTGATAATGTTAGCGCCTGTTTTTAAAGCTTCTTTTCCGATTGCTTTTCCACCACTCTAGAGTAGAGGTTTCACCATTCTAAAGAGTCTTGCGAAAAGTGACCTCAATCGTCAAATATTCTGAATTCTAGTTGAACGGTATATGGGTCCAATTCCCCCACGGATTTGATTACTGTAATATTCGGTCTGCGAATTCATGGTGATTCATTCGCTTTTCGAAATAGACTGAGAAAAATAAAGGCCTACTGTTTTTTAAAAGGACTTCGCTTTTCTACGAAAATGTAAAACAACAAATGTGTGTACGGAGCCATTTCTCAAAGGTAGGAGATTTCCTTTTCTATCGTACATCGCAATTTCTACTGTTTCGAAATAACCATTATCCAGAGAAACATAATGAAACGGATTGAAAGTATGATGGGCTACGGGTACTGTGCAAGATGAATCTGTTTCCTAATACAGCTTTCGGGTAAGACATAGAAGACGTAGCATTTCTTCTCCGACCAATTGCGGTTTTACTAAATCTGAGTAAATGAATATATAGGTTTTTTTATCCACGACGTTGTTGGACACTGCGTGCATAGAATAAATAAATTTCAATATGCCATAACGAAATTTAGCATACTCATCAGTCTCGTCTATGGGTGTAACAGTATTTGTTCGAGCATCGTTAGATTCAGGCTATGGAAACCCTATCATGGACATATGTTTGTACACAGCCTCTTTAAAGAAAAACCTGAGATGAGTAGGAACAGCAACGTTAGCAGGGTTTGTTTTCAGGAAATGAATCAGATCCTCTATTGTATATGTTGCTGCAGGAAAATAGAAATGTTGCTCTTTAATATAGAGTGTATCATCTGTAGAAACAAACGATCCCAACGAGTCCCATTGCGGTTCCAACAAAAAATGCCAGAATTTCTTGAGAACGGTCCTTCGTATTTCCATGTCGTTGGGGAGGGATTCTTCGATGGAAGAGATCAGATCCTCAGCACTTGGATACGTCCGAACAGGAAAGGTTACCGTTCCAGAATCTGTTTCCAAAACATTGTCGTATAGAGTTGAATAATGCAGTTCTGCTAATCCGACTTCCCACTATTCTGGAGACAGATCGATCCGTTTTGCAAGTTTTACGTTGAAATGGGTCAGCGTGTTTTCCGGAAAATAATTCTCCGATGAAGATGACGGAAGGTAAATATAGAAATTATCGTCCATTCTCGCCGAACACAAAGAATTCACTGGATCGTGGTGACGATATATTTTGATATATTGTTTTGGAAATAATTTTTCTGATAACTGTTTTACGGAAGATGCCTTGATTCACGAATCGAAACTAGGTGGATATCCGAGCTAGCGAACCAGGTATTCCAAATTTTTACCTTTTCCCTTTTACCTTTTCAAAATCTTATCAATTTTATACTCTTCGTCTGGATCCCAATAAACTGTTTGCAGTTCATGTTTGTAAAATGTACCTTTCACAGGTTCTTAATTTAAATCGTCTAATATGTATACATGTACAGGTGATCGCTGAACAAGGAAATGTATTTTGAAATTTTTCATGACCATGATTATTCGTATCCCTTCTCCAAATGTACTTTGACGACAGAGATTCGTACGATATCACCAACATTCAGATCTGAAGATGGCTGTGAAATATGTTTGTCAGCTTTGTTGAGACGTTTCCACACGATGTAAACGTTAAACTCGTTTACATCACGAGGTGTCATTCCTATGGCACTGTGGATTGCTGTATTGCAACACTCGAGAAGTTACGGTAAACTATCTACGTAACGTCTTGTCTGTTTCGACGTGAAATATTTCCACATTCGTTCTTTCAATGTTCTGTTGAAACGTTCCACTACACTCGCTTTCACTGGATAATTTGAAGCTATAGCAAAATTTACATTTTCCTTTTTTAAGAACTTCTGGAATGTAGAATTCGTGAATTCCGTTCCTTGGTCTGTCTGTTGTGCGACAGGTTATCGCCTGCTTCGTCCGAAAATAGTTTTGAAAGCTTCGGTTACCGAATTGCTTGTTTTATTTTTTAGCGGTAATGCAAAGGCATATTTTGAAAATACATCGATCACAGTCAGAAGATATCTGTATCCATCGTTATGTTTTTGTATCGAAATCATGTCGTTGAGATCAGCTTCCCAAAGCAAGTCTATGTTCCACACATTGTAATGATTTCGGAGGAACCTTTTTCTCGCAGGTTTGTGGAGAGTGTACGTTTTCTTGTGCATCAGCCATTTTTTCACCGTATTGCGGGATATACTTTTATCCCGTACCACGTTCCATAAACGATCTACAGATGAGATTGAAACACGGTGTCGGGGATCGTAATATATTTTGGTGAGGATTTTATCATGTTTTAACTTAGGGACTCCCATGACTGATCTCTCTGTCTTTCTGTTTTTCTCAGATGAACCAGCTTGTATGCGTCAGGTGTTCTGATAAAAGGTGTAGCTTTTCTGGAAACACGGACAGCCTCTTTCTTTTTCTTTTTCTGTTTCTGTCGAAGAGACGGTTAAGGCCTTTCCGTTGAAGACGCTGAGAAGTTCAACGTCTTTGGATCAGGAAGTGTTTTTTCCAGACGTTCGTCTTTCAAATGTTGAGCCGTAGAATGGTATTCGTCGATGATATTTTGTAACTCATGACGTGTATTACGGGGCAACGTCTCTGCCAGGTTCGGAGGAAAATACGTCGAACCTGGCGAAATAGTAGAAGAACCGTCGTTATCTTGAACAATAGGAATTTGTAATGGTTCTTTGGATTTTCGACTCAGCCATAAATACTCGTCCAGTTCCTTTCTGTAAAGACGCCATTTTTGATCGTCTGTTATATTTTTCACTTTTAGAATATCATTCATTTTTTTATCCAGAACGGATAATTTTTGAGTTACAGACGAATCGGAACCACGAATACGTGCTAGCTGTTCCGGTGAAAGGACGATCATTTTTTTGTAGGAAGATGTCATTTCTCAATGAGGAATGAGAGTACCGAGAAGACCCGATAACAAAGAACCTAGAATTAAGGGCAGAAATCCACCTTTCTGCACAAGAAATTTTATTCGTTTTTCTAGTTCAATTTCTGTTTCACGAGATTACGTAAGACCGATTTGTAAGGTGTCAGACGCCGTTTTGTGGACAGTTTAATTTTCACGTTTCCTGTTAAAACGTTCAGCCAGCATTCGCTGATGAAACGAATTGTTTTTTCTTTGCACTTTTCAATAATTATTTACGGATTTTGTTCGTTGAATTTTTCAACATGTGCAAGAAAGGTGAATGTTTCTTGAAAAAAGACGAATGTCTATTCCTGTTAGAACGTGATTTGGTACGTGTCTTCCTCGTTATCCTCGTCTCGATGTTTTAAACATTCCTGAGGAAGATATGCAGTTTAGTAATTCTGGTTAAAATGTCTGTCTGATAACGTAAAGGATCCGGTGTTGACTGTGAAAGATCAATATACAAATAACTGAAAGGTTGCGTGGTAGCATCTATATATACTTTTTCGAGTTCCTTCATGCGTTGAGGATGAAGTTGTCGTGCAAAGACAGTGAATTGGTTCATATCTCGTGGATTCTTAAAAATAACGAAATGCTTTACGTTCAGCGAAAAGTCTCTGCAATTTTTCCCTTGATGAAAAAGATTCTGTGTTATGAACACCACAGAAATGTTTTTGTGATGACTGCCTTTTGTGAAAAGGTCGGTGACTTTTCTCCTTGAGCAACCATCATAAGATCATCCAGGATTAAGAGAGTAGGGGTTTTTCCGTTCCACGATTGCCAATCGACGATACTTTTACGATATTGCACATCTCGAAGATTTTGTGGAATAATGTTTTCCTGATCGTAACACCATATGATTTTCTTCACGGTTCCTTCGACGAGATGAACGATGGAGTCGACCATATTTGTCACAAAAGTAGTTTTTCCGCTTCCTGATGCTCCGCAAAGCATCATGGTGAAGGGATGGGTAAGTTTAGGAATCATGCTGAAGAAAGTCTTACAGATTCTGAAGAAAAATTAAGATCCTGCAGTCTGCAAACACATTTTATATCCTATCATCCCTAAAAAGAATTCGAACTTTGGACCGCTACAGACATATTTTAGTCAGCAAGGTATCCGAAAGGATACGATAAATGTTCATCTTCGAAACGTCGTTTCAACAGTACTGGCTGAAAGAGATTTTTTTTCATATGTACTGAATACTTGGAACTCTTTTGTTCTTCTGATCCTGAAAATATTTTGTACCATAACTTCAGGTTTCTCATTGTTTATCATGTCGCACATGGTATCAGAATTGACCAATTCCGATGTGTAGGTATTCAATGTGATTGCTTTCACTTTACAGATATACTGCGGTTCGGAGAACGGTTTTGTTATTTTTTTTGTCATGCTGTAACTTTTCGGTCCCGTTGAAACAAACTGTTCACAAACTGCATCGGGTCCGAAATCTGTCACCTGTCTGGAGATGATATTCCATTTCAGGACTATATACGTAAATTACAAAATCTGTATCACAATAACATATCCTGTCATCCAACTTTTCGAGAAGTTCGTACAATTTCAGACGAGCATGGAATGTTGTGAAGGCTCCGATAGGAACATTTACTTTCCTGTTCAGACTGACAGCCTCTTCAACATATTTCCAGTTCACTAAATCGGTGTCCTGATTGATGAACCTGACTCCTCCAATCATTATATTGGGATCAGTCATTTTATAGAGAAAATCTTTCGATTCCTTGATGATGGTTGTCTGGGAAAGGTTGTCCCGTTGACAGAACTTGCCCCATAAAGAATAAAGGCAGAGTTTAGCCAGAGTATGTTTACCAGGATTCACTTCGATACTGTTTTCTTCCAATAGAATACCCTCCTTATCGAAATATTTCTGTATGTACTTCTTCTTTTCCTCGTCGTTCTGACACCATGAAGGCCAGCCGCTCGCTTCCTGTTTTATTTTCAAGAAGGTGTTGACATAACCAGCAAAAAGTTCTCCAGTTTTTGTGACAGGGTCGTATATCGATGTTTCAGACTTCCACACTTCCGACACTGACAGTACACTCTAGCCTAAGCTGCAAGCTTTACACACCTCGGCGATGACCCAAGTCACCGAACGTGCGCGTTGTTCATCGGAATGGCTGCATTTACCTTCGCATTTTTATCTGATAGCACATTCGTTACACAACACAAACATTAGTTTTCCATGCATTCTTGTAGGTAAAACAGGATGTAAAAGGGCTTTTGGTGGCAGAATTGTACATTTTATGAGCCCCTCCATGTTCAAAACCTCATTTACCGAAGGAATAGAAGTTCCTTGAAATATGGTAGGATGTCCGGCAGGATAGGCACAGTATTTGTTCACATAAGGGTACAAACTTGTAAAGTCATAGCGTACCATACCCCGTTCGATTAAGAAATATTGACCCTGGCAGACCTTGTCAGCTCCTGCTCAGAATGTGTAGAATAAGCATTCTACAGGAAATGGTAAGAACACTGGCCTTTGGTAAGAGGTGACGAGAGGCCAAGCGAGTGTTTAAATACGTGCGCATGAGAGCGACACGAGGTCTTTTAATCTGGAATCATCGGAGAAGCAGGAGCTACTGGTCTTATTTCTAAACCGAACAGGGTAAGCTAGTCTACACCCATTCTGCCATTTGCATTGCTCACTTCAGTCTAGAAACGAATCATGAGTCTATTTTAATGTATAGTTAGATATTTGTACCTGCCCGTTCAGGGCTGTCTCTACCATCAACTAGTTCTAATAGTACATCCCTATTTAAGATCCCCGAGTTAGAGGAACGTTACGTGGTGGATTGATGCGGGCCTTTTCATTTTCTTTTGGAAATGAAAAGCGTCATGCCTTGTTTTTCTAAACAGACATGAAAATTGAAAGGGTAGGCTGCGGAATTTTCATTTAATTCAATCTGAAATAAATGCAAATCGAAATGCATTAATATCATGTTAGACTTGTTTCTTCGCGGAATTTTTTACTAACGGGGGGTTATTTTTTTAAAATAAGGTACGTCACCATTGTTAGTAATGCTTTATGTCATTTATAGAGTTGGAGGACGAGCTTGATACCACATTGGATAGGCTCATCATTCTTGCCAATAATGCTGTTGGTCCGTCCTTTGATGTGGAGGGCCTACCTTGTGCCTCATCCACCCCAATCAGAAGTCCTCCATTAACTAGAAGCCGCGCACGCGCGCAGGCTCACTTTCAAATTGATAATCGTCCCACAGTTCTTGTGGACCCACCCACCATGGCTCAACTACCTTTTGTTCATCCCTTCCTGTTCGAGAGCATTCAGTTTCAGGGTGCCTCGGGGGAGGATGTTTCTAAATTCATAGACCGTTTCGAAAGTGCGGCGATTCTGAACAATTGGGACGAGACGAAAAAACGGCAATTATTCCCGGCGTTGTTATGTGGCCCAGCCCTCCGCTGGTTTAATGCAATTAGCCAGCAACCAGGCGTCAATTTAGTCAGCTATGAGGACGTCATGAAAAAACTTATTGAAGAATTCACAGGCTCCCTTGATCAGTTGCAGATCGAGGAGCAGATCAGATATCGGTTCCACAGGGACGATGAACCGGTATCATCTTATGTTAGGGACAAGCAAACCCTCTTGTTTAAGATGGACCCTAACATGGCTGTTAATAAGCAGCTTAAATACATAAACGCAGGTCTTCAACCGGAATTTATCAGGGAGATATACAAAAAACAATATAATTCAGTTCCGGAGCTTTTGAAAGACCTCAAGGAATATGAAAAAGCAAAGTTCCTTATGCGCCGTAGAACGGTGCAAGAGCTCTTGCATTCGGCTCAAAAGGAAACTCTTTTTCCGTCTCCTGCTGAGTTGCGCATTCCTCACCAGAACCCCGTAGTTAGCACTACGGCGGTTGCTCCGGAATCAGCACCTCGGGCAAATCAAGACATGACTAATCAGCTGCAAGCCTTGCAAGCTGAATTGGATCTTGTCAAAAGACAACAAACGTCTCTCCCAACTTCAGAACCGTCCGCTGTAGAAGCTTTGGCTAAGCAGGTTAGCAACCTAGCGTTAAAAGTCGAGGAAGTTATACAGTCACACGATCACGAAAATTTTCAAACTGTAGGCCAAAATTATCAAAGGGGTAATTTTAATCACAATCGTGGTTCAAACAACAGACGAGGCTTTCAGGGCAGGGGAAGTAGAGGCTACCGTTCAAACAACGGCCGGTTTCAGAATCGTTCCAATTTTCAGCGTGGCTGGGGGCGAGGTTCACCAGCCTCCCGCGGTCGTCCCGATCAAGGTGACCGGCGTGGCCAACAACTTTGTTATAAATGTGGTTTTCCTAATCACCACCAAGAATTTTGTCTTCAGAATCCAGACGATTTAAACGCCAATTAACCGCAAGTAATGGAGACATACCTGCGGGCAGTAAAAAGATTTTAGTCTCTACTTTCCCGTCTGAAGACCTCATTTATGTACATGCCAATGTAAATGGGGAACGTCAAAGGTTTATTGTCGATTGTGGGAGCCAAATAAGTGTAACAAGTGATAAGGGTATTCCGGCCCATGCTAAGAGGTTTAAAATCAACACTCTAGTTAAAGGTGTCACGAATAATTGTTTAACAAATAAAGAAATTGTACTTTTAGATTTTTCTTTAAATGGATTTACATTTAGGCACCCCTTCAGGGTGATACAAGATTTTGGTCATAATACCATCCTTGGTAATGATTTTCTAAAAGCCCAAAGTGCAACTTTAGATTTTGAAAACAATAAATTGGCTTTGAGCAGATTTGGCACTCCCCCACGCAACCGCATTCGGTTTGAATCGAGGAAAGCTTTTGATGTTTCCGTTAAATTGGCAGGTTTGCTGGTACATACTGTTGAACCTGAATATGTGGCTTCTAAACGAATTGTTGTGAAACCAAGATCACATTTGTGCATCCCTTTAAAATTAGTCAATACAGCAAATCAAAATTTAACTTTACTTGAGCCGGATGCAAATTTTCAGGCTAAATCTGGCATAATGGTACCAAGGTCGATACTCAACCCTGCTACACAACTTGTTTGGGTATCCAACCCTTTGAATTATAGAATTGTAATTCGCAAAGGTACTCGGATCGGTGGCGCAGAATCTTGTGAGTTGGCAACGGTGGATCAGGAAAATAGTTCTGTAACAGTTAATTTAACAAAGGAAGAATCAGAAAACGACGATATCCCACAAGTGGATATATCCAAATTTGACATTAATCCTCAATTGGAGGAACATGAGAAAAATCAACTTTTAGAGCTTTTGTTAAAATATAAAAATGTTTTCAGTTGGTCCGAAAATGACATGGGCCTTGCCACCAATTACAAACACAGGATAAAGCTTTCTGATCCTACTCCGTTCCATAAGCAGCAATATCCGATCCCGGTACATTTGCGAACAGAGATAAAGAAACAAATTGAGAATTTGAAAAAACAGGGAATAATCCGGGATAGTACAAGTCCTTATAACGCACCAGTTATTCTTGTGAAAAAGCGTGACGGAAGTTACCGTTTTATTCAAGACGGTCGCTTTTTGAATAAACGCTCTGTGTTCGATGCGATGGCCATGCCTTCCATTCAGTCTATCTTGCACGATATGGGGGGAAAGCAGTACTATTCTAGTTGCGATTTACGTTCAGGATTTTTTCAAATACCACTCACAGAAGACAGTAAACAGTACACAGCCTTCTCTATTCCCAACCTAGGTCATTTTGAATTTAATGTTTTAAGTCAAGGTCATATTACCTCGCCAGCAGCGATGAATCGAACACTTCAATTGGCTTGTAGCGGAATGCAAAGTGATAACTTCGCCTTCTATATGGATGATTTATTTACCTGGGGCCATACCTTTAATGAAATGTTGACAACACTGGAAAAATTGTTTCAGTGTCTACAAAACGCTGGCTTGAAAATTTCTCCACACAAATGTAAATTTGGTTATTTTGAGATACTCGCCCTTGGACATTTGGTGGGTCGTTATGGCCTACGCTTGAGTGACCGTATTATTTCTTCCATTAAGACTTACCGCACCCCCTCCACCACAAAACAAGTTAAACGATTTTTAGGTTTATGTTCATATGTCCGTAGATACGTCCCATCCTTTTCAGAGAAGGCCCAACCTCTCCAGTCCCTTTTGGGCAAAGGCAAAAAATTTGTATGGGGGGAGGACCAAGAAACAGCTTTTACAAACTTAAAACACGCTTTAATAACTGCACCAGTTTTGCTACCCTATGACCCTTCTAAAGAAACACGCGTCTACTGTGATGCAAGTCTGAAAGGCCTTGGTGCTATTTTAACACAGCCAAATGCACATAATGATTTCCTTCCTGTAGCATATGCAAGTCGAACACTCAAAAAAGGGGAAGAAAAATTGTCCATCATGGAACTAGAACTATCAGCGGTTCTGTATGCCCTCAAAACCTTTAGGTTTTATTTAATTGGGAAACATTTCGAAATTGTAACAGATAATAAAGCAGTCAGTTATTTGCGTACCACCCGTAATTTGAGTTCGAAGCTCTCGCGGTGGAGTGCAGAGCTTGATTCATACGACTTCACGGTCGTTCATTGTAAATCTACACAAAATATTTCCGACGCTATTAGCAGGGAATCAACCAACCCCCCGGACGACGAATCGCCAGAATTGGGCGAACCTCGTATATTTCTCCTCCAGGATGAATCAATAGATGTGGGAAAACACCAGCGCGACGACTCATTTTTTTCAGAAATCATAAAAGTTTTGGAGGGGGCAGATGACGCCCAATCCCCCTTCGAAAGACAGGCTTTTTATTATGTGCTGGAAAATGGTCTTTTATACAGGAACCATAAGATGGGTGGGGGAAGTAAGAAATTACTTTGTATACCTAAGTCCTTACGTCATACTGTAGTTGAACAATTACATTCTCACCCGTGTGGTGGTGGTCATTTAGGGTTTACTAAAACATATTACAATGCGCTCAATCGCATATATTTTCCCTATATGAAACGTTTTATACAGGACAAATGTCGCCAGTGCCTATCTTGTCAAACAAACAAGCGCCCTACAGGGTTGCCACAAGGTGAACTCCAGACCTTTCCAAGCTGTCGCCCTTTTGAACGCCTAGCTATAGATTTCGCGGGACCGTTCCCTCCCAGTGGCCCAAATAAATGTAAATACATTTTATCATGCATGGATTTTGGTACCCGATATATGATTGCTGCTCCTGTGGTCGATACCACTGCTCAAACGGCTGCTAACTTTCTCTACGAGCACATAATATTAAGATTTGGTTGTCCGAAAACTCTCAACAGTGATAGGGGTGGTTCATTTAATTCCTCTGTATTTAAAGAACTTAGTGCTAAACTCGGTATTCAGTTAAAATTTGTTACTGCGTATCACCATAATACTTCCGGTTTAGAGGAACGAGGTATCGGTATTTTGCAAAGTATAATTAAGCATTTTGTAACCCCGAAACATGATGACTGGATTACCTATCTACAACCAGCGGTGTTTACGTATAATGTTACGCGCGGCGATTCCACTCGTTTTAGTCCGTTTTACCTCATGCATGGGTTCGAAGCCCGTCTGCCCTGGGAAAGTATGCTTCACGCAGATCCCTGCGAAAATAGTGCGAACACAGACAAACTTGAAAGACTAAACAAGGCACGAGACGCAGCTCAAGAAAATTTACGTAAACGATTTGAGTCCCAAAAGAAGTATTATGACAGACGTCATCAAGCAACAAGTTACGCTCCTGGTGAATTGGTATTATTATATAACCCCACTCAGAAGGCAAAAACGGCTAAGTGCTTTTCAGGTGTTTATTTTGGGCCCGCGGTAATAGTAAGAAAGGAAAATAACAATGCCTATTTAGTGGAATATGAAAACAAACGCGGCAAGATTGTGTCCGATTTAGTGGCTGTACAGAGGTTAAAACGCTATCACCGCCCTTCAGGGGGTGAGGAAGAAACGAATATCGTATCTCTTCAAGAAGAAGATTTCGAACCAGTAACCGCCTATACGTAGCCCAAAGCACATGTCGTAATTGTTTACCTTCTGTGTGGACCTTATTTTTATAATTTTTATATTTTATTTTAATTTTATTTTTCGTTCCATTTCCCTAAAAGTATCAATATGTCAATTCGTTTTCTCGCCAAACGTATAAAACCTAATGTACGCACCATTGTTGTTTTCTCGTAGAAGTAAAACTATTTTGTTAGGCAGTTGCATGTTTTATATATGAAGTTATTTATAAACACGCTCTGAAATATATGTGCATTTTTTCCATCCATGCATGAGTTATAAAAAGAATTAAATATGTTGTCAGTGAGCTCATTTAGTTAATTAAAGCAACGAAAGTGCGGCACGAGCGTTATCTAGTGTATATTTGTCTTTTCTATTGTGTATATTAAACCTACCGGTAGTATGTGAAAAGACCCGTTATTATAGTTAATAACGTAAGAAATGTTAATGTCCCCGTGACATTTAGCCTTAAATAAAGAAAGAAGTCTGCGTAAGCCGACTAAAATGAAGCAGAGAACCAAGTTCTCAATTAGACCATGTAACTTGTGCTAATAATAAGCAAGGTGTGAAGTTTCATACGTTTGACGAGATATTTTTTTATCTATTTTCAGTTAAAATTATTCCTGGCCGACAGTTTGACTTTATCTTCTTGACCCCTCCTTGAATAATTCCTATTTACATTGCACTAATTGCATTGTTTCTAAAAACTAACTCAAATACCCGAGAATTTTAAGTTAAATTTATTTTGTGTAAAAATATGTGATTTATCAAATTTATTGATTTGATATTTATTGGCCGTAAAGCAATTCATTTATTCTCAATAATAACTAAAAATAACAGTTGTGGTCATTTTAGCAAGTTTAGGTTCAATAATTGCTACATATGTCAACAAGATGCAGTTTTTCCTATATTTATTAATTTTAATTGCATTTATTTCTCACGTCAATTCCCTATCCTTCAAGGAAGTGGTCATAAGATCTTTCCAATACCCGTACATCATTTCTTCAGTAATTACGTTAACACTAGTTTTTATTTGTATGTTAATTATTGCTTTCATTTGTTGTCAGCGAAGATGTAAAAAGTTAAAAGGTTTGGAAAATAATTTCCCAAGGGAAATGGAACGAGTAAATATGTCTTCAAGTGTACATTTTTAAATATATCCCAGTCGGATAGCGACTCTTGGCACAGTGGTCCCACCCAACCCGTTACATGTCGAAATCTTGAGTCAGTTTTTACCTATCCAGACCCCTTTTATGACCAAGCAGATACTCAAAACGTAATAATCCCACTTGAAATTCCTCCCGTCCGTCTAGATACATTTAATGTTGCATGTCAAACTCTTAATCCATTAAAGTTAGATGATGTTAACACCTCATCTCGCTCTGTTCAAACTAATCCTGTTAAAGTAAAAAGAGTTAAAGGAGTTACGGTGAAAACACAAAACGTAGATGTGTCTCGAACCGACGACCCCCAGCCCCAATCTGAACCAATTGTCCCTTTCATTCAAAACATGTTTTACGACGACATATAATCAAGCTGCCTTTCCACGCACTCCCCTAGCCGTTATGCAACCGAGATCGTACTAGCCTGGGGCGCCGAGCAAACATCTCCTTTTTTTTATTTTCCTCCGGCTCTGTCTCGATGAAATCCAGGTACATCAAGAACCAAAAGTTCATGAAAGGTACTCTCTTCCTCTTCCTATTTGCTCCTTGGCACCGCCTCCCTCGTTACCAGTCCTAAGTCTCTATCGTCGTGTTCCCCGCAGAGAAAGAACACGTTCCTGTTATTGGTCATCACTCACGGAGGGCTCCGCCCATCCAGAACGGCCGCCATATATCTTCCCTTCCCTTCCTTCCCCCCCCCCCCGACTCAGATCACACATCCAGTAGAGTTGAAAAGATGTCTTTAGCTAGACTCATCGAGTTCCTGCTTTATGCTGAATTGCATTTCCCTCGCAGTTATCTTAATCGAGGCCACTTCGGTGCGCAGTTTCCACTCCACATTCGAGTTAGCGGAAGACACATATCTTATTTCAGTCTCGGAGAGAGATAATTTGATGACACCTTTCTTTGTTGTGGATGAACTTTACACTCAGCTGGCTTCGGCAATGAAATTCCTAGTCTCCAAACGAGGTGTGAATCATAGCCTCTTCAAGGGCGCTTATTTATGCGATTTTTTTTTCTCGTCCCTTCAGAATTTTCAAAAGTTTCCCAAATGAACTTTAATTACCTCTTACAGATTAATTTCATGTTAATCTTCGTAAAGTAGGTAATAGCGAGTAATTGTGCTTATATTTTAATCTCCCACACGTCATAGACTTTAGTTGAAGTAATATCATACGAAATCCTATAATTTTCTCCCGGCCCGGCGTCATGATGTTCATTTACGGTTCCGTTTCAATTTTTTTCCTAAGGCGACCATAAAAAGTAGTTTTTGTTTACCTTATTAGGCTAAAACCTCAAAAGAGTGGATTTAGACGCTTACAGTTGTCATGGGTCAAGTGTAATCTCTTACGCGGCGAGCATTTATGCTAAGTGACAAAGAAAATACACGGCGGGCTATAGCATGACGTAGAGAAGTTTTTCCTCTTTTCTGTTTAACGCAATGCCTTATATTTTTTTTTCCTTTATTCTCAGAACCGTAAATTTACTTCACAGATAGCCAAGAAATGTTTTCTAAATCAATAACCCAGATTAGTTTCAGTTTTCAATTTACATTTTTTACCTCAGAGAGACAAATGCGCCCCCCCTATTTTGCCAACGGTTTTAAGACCAACCCAGGCAACCTCCTAGGGTCACACCCGGGATGTTTATGGTTTGCTTTGAGCAATTTTATTTTTTTTTGTTAGTATTCTATACCGTTTTCTTTTCCATTTTTTTAGTTTATTTAGATCACTTTGTTCACGTCACAAACATTTTTTTTCTCTCCCTTCCAGATACCAAGCATGGCTGACATCGCGCAATTTTATTGGAGGTGTCTTTTTCTATTCCTGACAACCCTTCCCACTTTTCAATATATAGTTGCAAATGAAAATGAGGATATTTTTGTAAGTGGGTTGGGTTTATTTTACGAACAACAAGGTCTTATGGTTCACAGTTCCGATTACATATATACAACTGCCAATATTCACATTGATATTAACATTCGGACTGATAACCACTCAGGCTGTGTTAAGTGGTCAGCTATTCAAAATTATACCCATGATCGTATTCAACAATACTTACGCGAAATTTCACTTTACCTCCCTTGTCGTTTTAAAACCAGCGATAGCCGGCCGAATTGCCATGGGGTGTGGAAAAATGTATCTGGGAGCACTCGAGGGAAAAGATCGATTTTCTTTAATTTAATGAATTTATTTTCGGCGGGTCTTTCAATTTATAACTCCTTTTCAATTCATCACCTTAGCTCTTCTGTTCAAGCTCTAAAACATAATCAAGATCAGATTCATGCAGAATTACAGGAAATGAAGAAAGACGAAATCCAGACTTTCCGAGTTGTTAATAACATTTTGGTAATCTTCAAACGTTCTCTTATCGCTCTTAAAGCGGATTTAGTTTCGAAATTTTGTGACATCTATACGGAAGAAAGGCACCTAATGGCACTTTTGCACGCTTCAGAATTATTTACCCGTATTGATTTTATGGTAACCGATCTATCGATGAATAAACTGTCCTATCATATGATTTCTCCCGATTGGCTCCGTGTTCTTCTCAGTCTTCATTCTGACTTTAAGGACACCCTGTATATGACGGATCTTGGTCTCTTTTACGCTTTAACCAATGTCTACCTTGTCAATTATGACCTATCCACTCATTCTTTTCATATTTTGTTAGAAACTCCCAATTTACCCCGTAATGCTATTTCTCCCGTTTATCGGACTATAAATGTTGGCACTTTTGTTGATAATAAATGGTTCCGGGTTAAGGTTCCCCAATTATCATATAAAATGGAACATAATGGTCAAACCCAAATCGTGGAAATTCTTGATAGTCATTGTAAATTTAATTCCTTCATTTACGTTTGTATTCATACGGAACTTTCAATTCACGATAATATAAAATGTTTAACAAATATTCTATTTCATAATTCCACTATTTCCTGCTCCACAGAAATAAAATCCAACGTCGGGGGCCACCTCACGAAAGTTCGCACTCGAACAGCAGTGATAGTTTCCGGCACAGGCAAATTCCTCCAATCACAAACTTTAAACGGCAATTTAAATACACACAAAACAATAACAGTGTCTGAAGGAACATCCTTTTTCTGTAATTATAAGAATTTTGATCAATTGATTTTTGATGATGAAATCATCCACACTCGTAGAGTTTTAGATACAGAAATAGCTATTCGAGCAATTTCTCCACCTTTTAATACCTCTGTAAATTTTTCAAATGTAATTCTTCCTGATTGGACTGACTTTCGACTGGCCATGGAGAAATTAAATCAGTCAATCGCGAACGAACCCAAATTTCATGAAATATTTTTGTCCCATTTTCCCGTTACTGTTATCCTATTACTAATTTGGAACTTCATTTTAACTGTCTATTTATGCTATACGTCAGGCGTATGCAAGCGCAAACCAACCTTGACTAGTGAGCGTTAACAATGCGTCACTATGTCGCCTTGATTTATTCATCCATTTTATTATGTACCTTTCGTAATTAATGATCTTAACGTCATTGGAGCCATGTCATTTACTCTTTTATTATATCTTCGTGATCCCGAATTTACTTGTGGCTAGGTCCGTTTTAACAGCTGTGACGTTACCAAATTTTGGGTTAATTTTTTTTTTTTCGTCAGTTCCTCATTTTTACAATGCTTTGACACTTCTGACATGATATTAATGGATTTCGTCGGGTTATTTTTCTGATACCAGGGGATATATTTGATACCATTTACATACTACTTTTATATATTTATCAATATTTAATCCTACATATTTTCGTTTATTTTATAGTGCCATGTCATAACTTTAGTTTTATATTGCACATTATTTTATATTTGGGAGAAGCCAGGGGCTATATATAATTTAGTCAATATATACATATATTACTTTTGATGCAGTCAGATTTTCATTTTAATGGTGTTCCAGTGTTACGGCGTCAAATGACATTTTCCGCCTTTTATTTTCTTTAGCCTTCATTCAAACTTTGTTTTATAATGTTTATCACTTATTGGGCAGTTTATTTTATTTTAGTTTACCTATCTTTACTCATGATTTTCACTTGCATATAGAAGACGATTCCTTTACACATTTTTTATATATTTTCAATATTGAATGACTGTGAGCAATGTAGTTTATTCCTATGTCCAACCTGTTTCCTCCCCTGTTCGGGAATTCCAAGAGTTCAAGGAATTTCGAAAAGTCCAGTGACTTTTTTTGAGGCCGGAAGCAGAACGCATTCCTGAAGGCTTTGGAGCTCACCAGCCTCCTGTGGTTTTCAGCGGTGTATGTCACGTAGCAGCACCGAAAATCCTACTCCAAGTGACATCCCAGGATCTGAACAGCGTCCGAAACATCAGAAGAAATGTCATCTTACAGAGCAACCCCCCCCCCACGACTCTAACCCCCTTAAGAAGAAGCATGAACATCTTTCATGTACATCGTCCCCTTTTGCTCTGTAAGGCCAGGCAGTGTCCTTCACCCCATATTGGAACTTTCCGGGTACAGTCAACGACCCAAATGTGTTGAGACCCAGCCCTGTGGATCAGCAACCTGCCAGGCCACCTGTGACGTTTCATCCTACCAGTGGCCATAATTACTGTATGCAATGGCGTCTGCTGTGAACTTTCGGGGGCCTATCCTAACATCCCCCCAGTGTTCGCCATTGGAAAAGGCATATTTTTGGGGCTTGGAACCGCTACTTGGAGTGGTTTCCCATGGACTACCCTGTGTCCGCCCGCCCCACGGCCCACGTCTTTTCATCTGACCTTTGCTGACCAGTATTCCGAAACTTTCCACACCGGGATTCGAATCCGGTCCCCCAGTGAAAATGATCGGTCAAGGACCATGTAAGTCACAGAACAGTGCTTCGTACCCCAGGACTCCGGGGTTGGAATGTATTTGGATTGCCCTGCCGTCTCATTTCTCAGGTCATGGTGTGCACACATAGTGTGCTCAGAACGTCAGTGGCATAGTGCAAACATAACCTTCATCTATTTTTTAATCTTCGTGTGGTTGTGCGCAGTCCAGTGGAGTATGGTGTTTACCACGGTCCTTTGCTCTCGCCTCGAACTGTCATCCTGATGAGGCGGAAGATTACGAGCATGCGGCATTATTTTTCTCACGGATTACGTTCTGTGCTTATTTAGCACTTGTTCAGAAGCAAGTCGCATGTACCGCGTTACGATGCAGTGTGTTGAACTTTCCGCTGACTCCACGGACCTGCGAACAACACTTTATATCGCATGTTGACCAACCGTCAGCATTATTGATTACGAAAGACTCTTCCAGCGTGTGGCTAATGTAAACATAGGACTTTATTTCAGCATTCAAGCTTGAGCTTAATTCTGTTTCATTTAATTTTCGGTGAAGGGTCTCCGACATTTTTTTTATTATTATTTTATTTTATGTAACCTTCTTTTCATGTAATAAACAAAAACCTTTTAAATTTTGGTGAATGGCAGAAGGTTCAATTTAAACTTTTCATGACTACAATTTCAATTTTAGAAATTGTCTTGCAAGAGGGGGTGTCGTACCATACCCCGTTCGATTAAGAAATATTGACCCTGGCAGACCTTGTCAGCTCCTGCTCAGAATGTGTAGAATAAGCATTCTACAGGAAATGGTAAGAACACTGGCCTTTGGTAAGAGGTGACGAGAGGCCAAGCGAGTGTTTAAATACGTGCGCATGAGAGCGACACGTGGTCTTTTAATCTGGAATCATCGGAGAAGCAGGAGCTACTGGTCTTATTTCTAAACCGAACAGGGTAAGCTAGTCTACACCCATTCTGCCATTTGCATTGCTCACTTCAGTCTAGAAACGAATCATGAGTCTATTTTAATGTATAGTTAGATATTTGTACCTGCCCGTTCAGGGCTGTCTCTACCATCAACTAGTTCTAATAGTACATCCCTATTTAAGATCCCCGAGTTAGAGGAACGTTACGATAGTACTAAAATTTCTCATTTTTCTTGATTTTGTAATGCGTCCTGACTGTTTCAACTCTTCCCCCATATAAGGCGTCTCGTGGATTTAAAGCATTGCAGCAAACGATAGGATGTGTCGATAGATATATATCGAGTTCAGGATCTGCTAGCAATATTTTTTTGAAATCGCATTCGCAAATTCTGACAACATGGTATCCTTCAGAACGTAGAGCCTCAATTTTACGGCACGTGGTCTCGTATCTGAAGGCTGCAGTGTTCAACATGTCACTATTTTTGTCTCTGTTAATAACCTGAACGGTTTCACCTTCTTCTTCACCTTTCGGATACATATCCTAGTTAATTGATATGCAGCGTTGACAACCATGGCAGTAGCATTCATGCGCCTTGTACAACGTCTGCGTCTCCTCGTGATAGCCGTCCACTCTGTAACGCCCTCATATGGTATATTTTTCACGAGTACGTCCGCCGTGAAGAAGTATTACATAATTTTGTTCTTCCACGTAGGTTAACCATTGCAATGCGAACTTGGACATCTGATCTGCACGATGGTAACCTCCTTTAGGTATTATTCCTATAGTGTTAGCCGGCATAAATTTCTGCTGTAAATTAGTGAACAGGCAGATGCTATTATGAGACAATCCTTGAAAATGTCGATCTTGCATATGTCTAGGAAATTCTGTCTCAGCTTCAAACATCCTTGTCTCAACAGGGTAACATCCTTGATGCAGTATTGGAGAAGTTGGTTTTTGTTGTTGAAAGGTATATTTTTGCTGCATTCAATGTCATACCAAGACATAAAACGGTGCTGATCTTCAACTGTTGTCATATAGATTGATAGCCATATGCAGAAGGAGGAGGCATCGGTCCTATGTAATTTCTGTTCTTGTAGATGTTCCACAGATGCGGATAATAGCCTTTCTGAACAATCAAACCGAAAAGTTTGGAAAATCCTGCATGATTTGTCTGAACGTAGTTGAGACTGTCCACAAAATGAAGATTTTTGGTATAACATACTGATGATTTTGTACCGTCTAAGATCACACGAGGTTTCATTTCTCTTTCCAACATTCTCCGTAGCAGAAATGTGCAATCGTAGCCTCGTGCATTGTGTGCACAAATGAATATGTTGGAAAACTTGTGCTGCAATTCGAGATAGGACAGAAATGTGTCTACAGGGTCATCCCCGAATATAAACTCTCTTGTTCCACAAACAGAACATGGAACCGTTAGATCCTATTTTTTGTAACATGCGTGACAGGCCGTCTGCACCTCAATAAGATTAAGAACATGAAGAAAATTTTCTCTTTCTCGAAGTGAGGAATATCTGTGTAACATTCTAAATCGTAAAATATATATAAGAATTTTGAATTCTGTTTAGGTTTTGGTATAGCCATGTAGCAGAAATGATTTATATGTTTCACGCAGTTGCATACAGTACAGTATTCCATGTTATATTTATGCACTTTTTCATATGTATTGTGTGTTAGAATAATTCTGAAACATCGGGGACACTGCTGGATTTCACTACAGACTGTACCGTTTCCGAATGGTGTAGGAACATGATTTGTGAAGCAGTTCTCATTTTTGAAAATTCTGTGACATGTCTGACATATTCTGCGGACACCCTGTTCAGGCACACACGGTGGAGTTGTACGGCACATAGAACCTAATTGTTTACACAGATGGCTATGAGCTTTTTGAAATATGAGTTCGTTACACCCGCGACATTCTTGTTTTGCCGCACATGCTCCAACACGGTTCACTATCACATCATAATGCTGGCGAGTGTTATCATAGAGAAGGTATATATATATTTGGAGGCATTTTCAACCTGTCCTTCAAACAATACATCTTTAACATCACGAAGATTGTTGTATACAATAATTTTATATTCAGTAAGAACTTGCTGAAATTTTCTCAGTTCAGGAATACCACTTCCTGCACACGCATTGTGTGTGAGATCTACATCAGCTTTGTGCATAAGTTCGAAAACAGATTTGAGAAGATTTCTATTTCTTCGATACTGTGAATAGGACGGACCATTATCAGCATGGGATTTTCCTATGATCAAAGCTTCAGCTAAACAGAGTGGTTTCTTTCTATTCGGCACACCGACGACACTTCTTTTTTGCGTGCTTAGCATGTAACTATGTAAACAATATGTTTTTTTACGTCGGCCACCTCCGACAGGTATGTTGACATGATCAGCTCGCAAAATTAAGCGATCTGTAACAGTGAAGGTTTTCGCACTTTGCAATATTTTGTACATGATGTTCCACACCATATCACTTTTTAACTGGTCACACCTATGCCACCCGATGAGACGGTGGGGTCAGATATGTTAGATAGAGTAAAACCTATCTTGTCTTCATCCTTGGTGTCTTTTTTAACGCAGGTGAGAAGATGTTCGACACAGGGAGCAAGGGGGCAAGGGATCCGGTCTGCATGACGATCCTGGTAAAGGTTCCGGGTCTGATCTGGATGTCACGTTTCTGGAGGTTCCTGGTGATGCGACAGCTATCTGCTTCTCCTTGGAAACTCTGGTAACAGGATCGGGTTTCGATTACAGGCCTGGTAACTCTTCGGAAATATCTCTCCATCCTTCTCCGTTAAGATCGGGTACGAATGATCTCACTGTCTGTAGTAAATAGTCATTCTCCTCTACTAGGGAGATACTTTCTCCCGCAATGATTTTTTGCGCGATGATCGTCAATACTTCCCGCACCTGTCTAGGTGCTGTGTAATATCCTTCACGATAACGTGCTAACAGATCGTCAGCGGATAACTGTACATCCATCATCGTACGACGATTGTTTCACGAACACACTCTTGTGGAGAGAACGCATTTGTTTATATACGCAAGCGTGACAAACCAGTTATTACCGTTCCTGACGGTTCTACTGCGGCTAGTTAACTGTCTTTACCAGAGGTTTTCCTGATAGATATGGCAACTCATGTAAAATTCTCAGAAATCCTCAACAGTCTTCAGCAGATGTTTTTCAGGCTGCTATGACTGTCTTTAACAGCAAATTTCAATTCAATCTAGCTCCGCCCCTAATTGACGTATAGCAAATCCGATTATATATTCGTAATCTGCAAGTCGAGACCTTTCAGTAGAGTGGTCGGAATGGGGTCTAAATTTGAAAATAAAGAACGTAGGAAACCACAGGTCTCAGAACAATGAAACCTGGTTCATCGGAAAAATTACTTCACTGCGAGTCCAACAAGCTAGCAACCATCCTCCTAGCTCAATAAGGAACCGAGATAGAGCAATTTTAAGAAAAAAAATCCTTCCATCATTGTCCAGGTCTCCACAAGATCGAACAAGTTCCCAGATCTCCTCGTAGATATCCTCGTAGAAATTCAAGCCATTATCAGACAGTCTTGTACCGCACACATCCATCCTCGCATGATATTATTATCTTCTATCCATTCTATTTATACCTTCATTTTTCTTACGTCACGATTTCCGTTCAACATACTTTAAACACTCACTCCGAAAGGTTAAAACTAAAACATGTTCGGACATGTTTCAGACTACACCCAATATCTAGAATTTCAAACTCGAGAAAAACACCTCTTCCGCAGAATAACTCATCAACGCCATCTCTCTTCAAACAAAAGAAACACGTACTCAAATTCCCAGAATTTCTGATTCATCAACACCATCTGTTTTCAGACACCGGAAACTCCAATTCCGACCAACCGTCATGGGAAACCCCAGAATACTTTCCCTCCTGCAACCAATCAGAATCCTCCTCACAAAATAGAAGGTTAAACCTAAAACATGTTCGGACATGTTTCAGACCACGCCCAGTTAATGGAATTTCAAACTCATCAACGCCCGAGAAAAACAACTCCTCCCCAGAATGACTCTCTTCAAACAAAAGAAACACGTACTCAAATTCCCAGAATTTTTGACTCATCAACGCCATCTGTTTTCATACACCGGAAACTCCCGACCAACCGTCACGGGAAAACCCCGAATACTTTCCCTCCTCCCCAAAGACCAAACCGGGAAAACCCCGAATTCCCTCCACCAACCAACCAGAATCCTCCTTACGAAATAAGACCCGCCCATTTTATGACGTCACTCCAATCAGAATCCTCCACACAAAATAAACCCATTTTATGACGTCATCAAAAAACTGCTGCGTCATCAATTCATCATTGATCGATCATTTCCAATCAATTGATTTATCGACGCCAACGCGGGTTCATAACTACTCGCAGGATAAATGTAAATAAATGAGTTCGGCGTAAGTTGGTCCAAACTGAATCCAATGTTTCCCGTTTTCTTTTTTATGGTGCTGAGTTATTAATCACAATATTGTTATACCTAATGTGACGACAGATCGTTGGCACACATTGGAGTTTAATTGAATAATGAATTCGTCAAATTTCGGAGAAAAAGGTGCTACATCTGTCGCGGAATGTCGATGCGGTGGGAGTGAAAAGGTTCAAATTACGAAAAACAATGGTTTTCGCGTGAATCGAATAAAGTTTCAAAGGTTTGCAGTGTGTCTCATATGGAAAAGGATATGTCAGCCGATGTATAGATAACGCCCGTCAGAATGGAATGGGCCATATATTATGTCAAGCGAATTACTAGCTGTTAGGAAGAAGAGAGTGGATCGCGACGTAACTCATTGCCGTAGGTATGGCAGCGCAAGGTAAGATGTAAATTTACCATTGTGACCAAAACAAGCTACATGGATTAGTTTCAAGTGAATGTGAGAACACACAACTCTAGGGCTACGTTATGCATAAGAGAATGTAACATGACATTAATTGATCAGTGTGGAATTAATATGTCGCATAAATTAACATACATCTTGAGTACAAGTGCACTCTTCACGATGCAAATGGAGATCACATGATTCTCTCTTGAGTACATTTCAGTCGAGCTGGTGGTCTCATCGCAAATAGTTTGTCGTGACATTCTCTTTGATGGTTGGTAGTTTTATTGAAATATAATATAAGTCTTATTATGTGGTATCGAGCATACCAGGTGTTCCGACTTTGATATAATGAAGTGAATTGTCAAATGTCTACTTCTGAAGTGGCCGGATGAAGTAATCTTGGCACATATCAATATAGAAATTTCAAATCGTTCACGTATTGAATACAGGTCGGGTGAGGCTGTATTGTAAAGAACTTTTTCATTTGTACTTCACAAAAGAGGCTGCTTATTAACAATTAATCTATTTGGGTCACATGTGCACGTACATACCTATTTTAGTAAAAGTGAGAAAATATTAAGAATTAAGTCGATTGGTACCCGTCTATCGAGGTTGTGTCATATTTTCTTGTTTTAACTTGTATTGAAAACCGTAAATATTGAAACTCTATTTTCTTCAATTTGACAACTTATTTGTATATAAAGTACTTCTGTATTGAATTACATAATCGTCTTCTCTGTTTTCAGCAGATGGCTAGCCGTGTGTATGCTTGGAAGTGAGGTATCTTTGGGTAATTTCTGGGGTGAGTATCATGAGATATGTTACTCTGCATCACCAGGAGTCTTGAATTCTTCTCCTCACACCTTGCGTTTCGGTTTGACAATTGAAAAAACATAAAAGGCGGTGTTGAAATTGTGTATAGTACAAGTAACATCACATCTATCTTCTATATATAGGATAGGTGATTGTTAATGCAAACTCATATCGCGTTACCTATTAGTGCGATACAAGGTGTCCTGAAAATTGTTGGCAGATTCTTGGGCTTGAATTGTGATTGCACCCATTGCAGGTTCCTTCCATGTGTTGCTGAAATTCCAAGCTGCAATCATTGATGTCTTAATGGATAATCCGTACATGGTGCATGCAAAATAGAGGATTTGCAGTTAATTTTGTTTAATTGTAATTCTCCTTAATACAGTAATTACGGATAAATCTTTTGCTTTAATGATCAAGATAGGATAAGTCGTCTCCATTATGAAACAAGAAACGGCGAATCTCTGGCTGGCTGATGGTGGTCGCACGAATTCCAGTTTGATTGGTTGTTTTTTTAAGAAAAGTTGGACTTAAGTTGGTTTTTGGGGTTTGAAATTTGAGCTTTCGGATGACATGAGGGTTAGGGACCTCGCTTCAGATAGCGGACCACCGTTAAAACAGGTCGAAAAGAAAACAAGTGGTGTTCAACGATAGAAGAAAGATGAAGATCATGTGCGAATTTCACGATCCAATCGCGGATGACACCTTTTTCAGCGTAATCCTGGTGGCAGAGAAGTCGTTCGTTCACGATTCAAGAACAATGGGGTCCCGAAACAGTTTTGAAAAAAAGATGAAGAAGAAGAAGCTTCAAATTACAAACACAAGTAACAAAGTTGCCCTTTCATGCACCAATCTAAAGTTTTTGCACAAATTGGCTAAGATTCAAGTACCATTTTTGGCACCATGAAAACACTAATACTACTTGTGAACATATTTAATTTTCTTTCTTTTTTCAGGTGCTGAAAATTTTACTCCTATGCCACTAGGAAAAATGAACATTCCATTCAACCATACGTACTTAACCAAGAATATGTTATTTTTTGATTTGGATCTATTTTCTCCCCACATTGTCACATCCTGTAACAAAAAAATCAATCACAGTAGAGAACCCGTGAAACTCTACAGAGGCGTTGCATATTTGGCCACTGCCAATAGAACTGTGTTGGGCACCAGGTATCCATAACGGGATAATTTTCTTTGGGGGGCAGGGATTTTCTTAACAATCATAATTAAAGTAACACACGTTATAGAGTTTGCCTTTATCATTTTACCCCGTGAAAGATAGCAATAATTGTGAAAAAAATGTTGCCAAAGTGTTTAATTTAGCTTAAACCTTGAAAAATTACGCCCATGGCCCCTCGAGGATTTAAACATAACATGAAAAATAAAAAAAATACATCGTAGAAGATTACTCTGAGGGGCCCATCTTACTTATGATAAGATTCTTACTTAGAGGTTTAAACATTACACGAAAAATAAAAATAAACACTTCGTAGAGGATTACACGAGAGCCCTCAAGGTTTAAACATAACATGGAATATAAGAAAAATACATCGTACAAGTTTACTCTGAGGGCCCTTCTTACTTATGATCAGATTTTTACTCATGAAGGCGTTGAATATACTAATATACACTCTTAGTAGTATAAACGCTTCGTTTTAGGCCACCCCCAAAACCAAACCATTGTATAGTGATCTCTTCAAGTGTAATTTAATCAAATATAAAAACTTTAGCTGTTTTTCTAAGTGTAAAAATTGTAAATTTGATTTTGCAAAAGTTAAGCATTCAATTTTTATAAAGTAAAATCGTAAGATTTAGATAATTTCCCCTTATTTTTTTAAAAAATTCACTTTATTTTAAATTCTAAATGTAAAAAATAACATTTTTTTAAAAACAAATGTTATTTTCTTGGTTTGAATAGGGTTGCATTTCAAAATCCAGATGTTTATTACTTAAGAAAACTTTTCCTTAAACAGTAACTTCAAGCAAATTGAATATTAACACAAATGTTGTAAGAATTCTCGTGTGGAGATTGATGTGACGTTGACCTGTTAAGAATGCCACATCAATAATACTGGCTCGTAAATATCATGACCTTTACCTCTCCACAAAGAAAATAATCATCATTTGACTTGTGCTGATTGGTTGGCTAAGGGAAAGTTCCTATGAATAGTTTTGTCACAATAAGTATTTGTATTCCAAACATTCTTGAGTGTGTGTGTGAAGATTGATGCACTTACAGCTGTGTGAGAACATTGACCTGTTAAGAATGTGATATCAATAATACTGGTTTGGAGTATGTCATGACCCTGCTCCCCCCTGTAGGGGGGCGAAGTCATGTGACTTGTGCTGATTGGTTGGCTAAGGGGAATTTCCCGGTTAGTAAATTGAGGTTATAAATAGAGGTTTGCTATTTTAAATTTTTATTTGTGAATTAGAGGTTGTAAGAAGAGGTTTGTTAATAATGAATTACCTAAAATTATAGAGTTTTTGAGAAGGAACATATAAAAAGTAAATATTTATTCCAGTGTATAATATATTTTGTTATAAAATTTTATATTTTTTTTCAAATTGTAAAAAAAAAAAGGTAAAGTGTTCCCCTGTGCATAGCACCACGCCATGAAGGCGTATAGGGGGTGTGGGGGTAACGCCCCACACTTTCTTGATCCGGTCGTGACTGGGGGTGATGTGATCAGCATCACGCCCCTAACCGCCTTTACCCCCCAGGGTTTCCCCCAGGTACCCATGTTATTCGACGCTGGGTAGGCGCCGGGGCCGCTTCCACCGTTAGAAAAGTTCCCGGATTTGAACCGGCCGGGGATCGAACCCGGGACCTTGAGCATGGTAGTCAGACGCGTTACCGACTGAGCCACTAAATTTATAATTATTTTTAATTAAATACATTAACCTATTTTTATATACATTAAACCTAATTAAAAAATGAATAACAAACAAATTGAATTAAACCAAAAACAAGAAATTTTACATCATGTTGTATATGATGCAAGAAAAATAAATAATGAAGAATTAGGTATTCCAAATTTTCTAACAAATCTTAAATCCAAAATTAAAAATGAAATCTGTAAAAATCTTACAGAATGTTCCCTCAAAATATATTTAATTTTATCATCAATGTATAAGAATTATCGTAATGAAAACAAAGATATTTTCATCCTACTAGTGTGTTAATTTAAAACAATGATGACATTTATCAATTAGATGATATTTATAATTGAATTTGTGACAAACTTAAGTTAAAACAACAAGAGTTCAAGGGAGAGGTTCGGGTTGGTCACTTTGTGACACAAACCAAAAACATGAATTGCAAATAGCAAAATATGACCCCCTTGGGGCTGGATCTAGTTATATTAAACTGCCTGACCAGATCAGAAACAAATTAGCTGTATTGAATTTAAAAAAATGATAATAAATGTTTTATCTGGTGCATCGTAGCACATCTTCATCCTGTTAAAAATCATAAATACCATGTCTCCCAATACAAAAAATCAAAACAAAATTTAAAAAGGTTTTGTCAGGAATAAAATATCCAGTACACGTCTCAGCTTTCGAGCAATTTGGAAAACAATATAAACAGTATAATAATCAATCGATATATTTGCATGTTTATGGTGTTGATGAGAAAGATGAAATTTGTGTACTGCGTCACCATGCACCATGTAGTGCACATATTATACATTTATTATATATTACAAAGGAAAGAAGAAGGACTATTGTCTCATACAGTATCAAGGACGATTGCTACATATTCAGATGTAATCAGATCATCATAAAATTAGTATATGTGATAGATGCTTGTCAAAATTTTATGGAAGAGGTGAGAAATCAAGCAAACAGGAATTATTGGAACATGTTGAAAAATGTTACCTTTATCCTCATGTAACTTACACATTTACATCCAAAAGTATAAAATTTTCTAATTATAATTCATTAATACAACATCCATTTGTAATTGATGCAGATTTCGAAACAACACAAGAACCGATGGCAACATGTATCCCAGATTCGAATGTATGAAGTACATCAAATTCAGCTAAGCATAAAGCCTGTGGTGTTCCGGTAAAATTAGTAAACACATATGAAAAAAATATGTCAAAAGTATATATTCATCTAGGTGAAAATACAGCCGAAAAATGTATTTAAAAGCTTCGAGAGTCGGTAAAAGAATATGTTCAAGACTTGCATAAAGAAATACCAATTAACCTTCTTATACCACAACAAAAATTGGAACATAATAATGCTTTAAGTTGTAAATGCTGTAATAGATATGTTACTTCTAATAGTGAAAAAAGGATGCACCACAACTATTTTCATGGAGAATATATCCATACAATTTGAAATTCATGTAACTTGAAAATACAGAATCCTAACTTCATTCCAGTATTCATCCACTATTTACAAAATGTTGATGCACATTTATTTATCAAAGAATTAGGGTATGATAAAGGTAAAGTAAAGTGCTCCCCTGTGTATAGCACCACGCCAATGAGGCATATAGGGGGTGTGGGAGTAACGCCCCACACTTTCTTGATCCGGTCGTGTGTGGGGGTGATGGGATCAACATCACGCCCCTGACCGCCTTTACCCCCCCCCAGGGTTTCCCCCAGGACCCATGTTGTTCGACACTGGGTGGACGCCGGGGCTGCTTCCAACGTTAGAAAAGTCCCGGATTTGAACCGGCCGGGGATCGAACCCGGGACTTTTACATGGTAGTCAGACGCATTACCGATATGATACAGAGAATATTAATATTATACCACGCAGTAAAGATAAATATATTGCCATAGAGAAAACTATCAAAATAGAAAAAGTTGTTCTTAGATTCCTGGATTCATATCAGTTTCTTTCCAGCAGTTTAGCTACTCTGGTGAGTCAATTAACCAACAATGAATTTGTTCACACAAAGGTATATTTTGGTGAGGATAAGATAGAATTGCTGAAAATAAAAGTGGTCTACCCATATGATTTCATGGATGATTTTGAAAAATTTAAAGAAACACAGTTACCATCGAGAGATACATTTTATAACAAACTTCAGGATGAAGAATGTAGCGAGTTAGATTATCAATATGCACAAATAGTTTGGAAAGCACTAGATTGTAAAACAATTGGGGATTATCATGACAACTACTTGATTCTAGATACTCTCCAGTTGGCTGATGTGTTCGAAAATTGTCGAGAATGTTGAATTAAATTATATGAACTAAATCCTCGGTTTATCCTTGCAGGGTATGCTTTTAAATACAGATGTTGAAATTGGTTTTAATAATAATATTGACCAGCTCATGTTTGTTGAGTCTACTAAACGTGGTCGTATAGTCCAGTGTCCTTTAATATATGCAAAAGCAAACAATAAATATTTATCTAGCTATGATCCTCGTCAACCATCTAAATACATATTTTACATCGATATGAACAGTTGGTATGCTTATGTCATAACTCAATCACTCCCAATTGATAATTTCGAATGGATGAGCGAGAAAAAAACTTGAAAACAGAGATATCTTAAACTGGTCTGAAGATCATCCAAAAGGTTGTCTACTGGAAATTGATTAAGAATGTCCATCAAATCTCTATGATTATCACCATGGATTAGCTATGGCACCAGTTTCTCAGAAGATCCCGGGTACAAAGGAAACAAAATTAATATTATCATTTTAAATAAGACTAATTATGTTCTTCATTATCGACTGTTACAATATTATTTGGAACATGGTATGAAATTAATAAAAATCCATAAGGCTTTTAAATTTGACCTAGAAAAATGGTTAGCTCAATATATCGAGAAAAATACAAACAATCGAATACAAACAAATTTGAAAGTTGAAAAGAAATATTATAAATTATGGAGTAACTTCAAATCTTTAAAATGTATAGAGAACAAAATAAATCGAGTAAGGTGTAACTTGGTGTCTGAACGAAAAAACTCCAAAAACTTTTTGCCGATCCCACATACAAAGGTTTTACAAGAATTACTGATAACCTGACTCTCATTGATAGATCCAATACCAATGTAATGTGTGATGTACCAACAGCTGTGGGTGTTGCAATTCTTGAATTAGCTAAATTGGAGATATATACATTTGATCATGATGTTATGAAACCTAGATACAAAGATAAAATTGAAATATCATAAATGCATACTGATAGTTTTATATATAAGATAGAAACACCTGATTTATACAGTGATTTGTTTTCTATGAAAGAATATTTTGATTTTAGTAATTATCCAAAAAATAATCCATTATACAGTCTTGAAAACCAGGTGTTCCCTGGAAAAATGAAAGATGAGGCACAAAGGGTCTATAATAACAGAATTCGCTTGTCTAAGACCATAAATGTATTGCCTAAAAATAAATGGCAAAGAAGAATTTAAAAAAGTTAAGGTTGAAAGTCGACCATGTATATGAAAAATTATAATATATTATTTTAAAAATATTTTTTTGAAAACAAAACAATAAAGAGGTTTTCATATCATCTGACTAGCAACTTGGATTGTGTGGATACAATAAAAAGAAACAAAATAGCCCTCAATGGGGATGATAATAAATTGCAAATATTAAATTGCAATGTCCATACTAGAGAATATGGACACTATAACACAAGTAAACAATGTGATAAATGTTTATGAAATATTTTTTTAAAAATTTTTCTTACTTATTGTAATATTTATATCATCGTGGAGATGTAGTTTCAAGACAGAAATCTCGCTGGAGAGATGAAAAATGTACATATTTAATATTCCACACTGATTTTTGAAAATCTTGTAATTTGATGTTATGTATTTTATTTAATATTCTAAGCATCGTAATTCAAACATGACCACATATGATTTGATCGAAATCTTGCATACCTTTGTCGTTGAAATAAATCTCAACATTTTTAAAATACTGAATTAATTCTGTACCCCTCCAAAAGAATCGAAAATAAAAGCATTGTTATTTTGTTTCTAATAGCATATTCAGTGCGTACCAATGTTTTCGTACTTATCTAAATTCACAACGCCATATTCTCGTGAATGGGGACTATATTTTGGGTGAGAATCATATATGAAAACCTTCCTAAAATGACGAATTTTAAATAATTTAACTAAAGATTCAATGTCTTGGTTTGTGAGTGCTTCTTTTTTTAAAAAAACAAATCTGAGTGCTCTGGACTTCACACCACTGCCTAATGTTTTCTCCATGGCAATATTATGACGTTTCTGCTCTTCTACTTCTGCCTTGTTCTTTTTTGAATTAATTACAGTTTTGGCAATAGCCGCGCTACCCTCTGCTAAGCTCCCCACTGCCCCTAAAGCTGCAAGAATAGCTGAAATGCTGAATATGAATCCACCACTATGTGATTTTTTTCTTGTATTTTGCAAACGTTTTAATTGTGGAGTACTAAGTAATAATTTCATTCCATTTACTTTGGCTATACTTTGTCTGTTTTTTTATGTTGTCGGTTAGTTAAAATTGGATTAACTTTTAAATTTTTAAAATCATGATACGGAATTTGGTATACAACTCCATTTGGTTTCATGTTGTTTTTCAGTATGATTATTATTATTTTTTCAGGGTATATATATATATATATATATATATATATATATATATATATTACAGACCCCACCCTAATGTTTGTTTTGTATTCATAGCAATTGTGTGATGCATCACAAAGGCTAAGTTGGTTTGGGCACGTAAATTGACTGTCAGATGAAAGACTAGTAAAATAAATTTATAATTGGAAAAAAACTCGTCAAGAAGACCTAAGACACGCCAAGGACCGGATTGGAAGATCAAATAATTCAAGATTTCAAAACATGAAAGTAAAAAACAGGACGAAGAACATCCAGGATAGGAAAAAAGTTTTAGATATTGTTGAGAAGTAAAAAAAAATATTCAATACAGATGTTGCACTGTCTCAAGATTAAGAAGAAAAGGAGGAGGATAGCTGATCATTTTCCAGGTTTTACTTTAATTTTAAAAACTAGTATACAGATGCTTGGTCTAAGAAAATATACAAAATTTGAAAACCAACCATCAAGGTTATCTAATGTTTATGTAATTTTTGATTGCCAAAGAAGCTCATGCATTGTATCATAGAATGCCACCTAGCTATGTGACGTTAACTGGCATGCACTAAACTATCAAATCAGAAACTTTCCTCTGTTACTTTTCACAGCTTTGCAACAATTAAATTGATGATTAAAAATACTTTAAAAGACCAAATCGTTTTGAAAAATTAATTGTCATGAGAAGAATAATACAATACGAAATGGCTTATTTTCATGAATAATGATTTTCACATACCAGATTCAGGGTAACTATGGCGTGAGCATCCGCAAAACTTCATTTCAAGTTTTCTCTTGCAATCCCGAGTACAAATTCCGATGCTTGTGTAGTTTAATATTTTGTCCTCTGGTAGTACACAGTTTCTGGTTTTAACGTCGAAGGAACGAACACTTTCTGCAAGGTCGACTTCGTAATATGAGTAAATCTCAAAGGTGACATGACCTTCGATTCGCTGTACTCTTGTAAATTGTTCGTCCCATGGATCTCCGAAAAAAATCTTGAAAGTACAAAAAAATAAGATTTGAAACAAAATGAAAATTGCAGTAATACATGGATATTTGCAAATAATGAACTTGATTCGTAAAGCTGAAATTATAAAGTTTGGGGCCAAAATTAATTGGGTTTATAAATATTTGTAAATATAACTCTATTTTACGGTATTTCGCCATGAAATCATAAATTTAAGGTTTGACTGATATTCAGTTACTAATTTCATTTTGTTTCATTCATTTTTATCTGATTAAAAACAATAACATTAAGATAATTTAGATTTACCTTATATGTAATAAAAATAAAGCGATTTGGCAGGTAATACATGAAAACGCACAATATCGAAAAACAAAGCTTGTACGAATAATAATATCTTTGAATTAAATTTAGCATTAATCCTCATCTTCTTGCTATTAAATTCCTATACTTTACTATAGAAGGTAAGCGATGAGCTAAACGAGGAGTTGGTTTCGCAAAGCGAATGAATAGTGAAGAGAATCAATATCGAACACGAGTGGTGACATAATACATTATCGAGACGATAAACTTAAAATTAAATTTAGTGAGTTTGCTGTTCATCCTGCACACGTTAGTGATCAGAAAGGTTATGATAATATGTCTTCGCAATGAAAGAAATATTGGACGGTTAATTACAGGTGCCTCCAAGAAGTTAAGTTTGCGGGGTCAGCAATATCTTTACCATATACAGTATCTGAAAAATATATATGTACTTGTCAAGAAACGGACACCAATACGTAATAAGTATGTACAAAGTTATTAAAAAATACATTTACACTTTAAAATTGTTGTAACTTGTCCTTTTATTGAGATGTGATTGAGTGAATGAATGGATTTATGATTGAGTTGAAAATTATTAACAAATTTGTACGTTCACGTACTCGGAGAAATGACCGCGTATCTAAAAATTCTTTCTGAAAAGTTACAATAGCGCTATAAGAACTCTTGTGGAAAGTACAAATTGCAATGTTGGAAAGTGATCTGTAAAAATCAACGACGACTCACTAGAATGTAGGAAAGCACTAAAAACTCCCTCTGAGACAGTAGAAGATGCCCGCTCTTCTCAACAAGATAAACAACATTTCCTAAAACATTATTTTCGTTTCCCAACAGATGTAAGTGCAGTAAGCCAAGCAGGTTATTATGAACGGGGTGTAGGTAGTACATAACCCGCTATCTCTCGACTGAGACGAACAGTACCGTTCTATAAGCACCCCACGATTTGCCACTTAAACTATGCATGACATTGGGAACCCCAGACAAGAGTACTATAACTGGCGAAGGATGAGTTGTCACGTTAGTTTCCTATCGAAAATGAAGCCGAGGATTCAAACCTCTATCGCGAAAAGCCTTATTCGTATTGACAACAACATTGAACGCACGTGGATTTATTGGATGAGATGCAGAAACTAGTTTGAGAGGAACACTCAACCAAACAGTTTTAGGTAAGTTGCAGTTTTAAAGAAGCTGACGAGAGATTCCTTAAACGAAAGAATTTGTGAAGTCATTCACATAAAGGAGAACATGCACACTTCTGTACATATAAACTGGCACACTCCTTTAAGTTAAAATTCAGCTTAGGAGCAGATCGAATGTTGCAGTAAATTGTTAAAAAGCACCCTTCAGTGTTGATGACTGGCAAAGTTTATCACCACGTGCAGGGAATTTTATGATTTGTTGTGGTTAAGGAAATTGTAAAGTAAAATCCTGAGTAGTAAATATTAATGAAATGAAATGTCGAATTAAACATGAGAATGAGAGGGAAAATCCTGAAATAAATATGTAAAAAATGTAATGAACAACAAAAAAAGCAAAAAAATCCTTAAATTCCTCTTTTCGGGGAATAGCTATATTTATTGGAAACAGAACATAGTGGCTGATGGTTGCATTAAACCCTTCCCCTATTACAAAGCAATTGCACAGACAAATGTATTAGGCAGACATTGATCTCAGGCAGCAATCCTGTTGCGGTTTAAGTTAACGTCTGCACGATGTTTATCGTATCGTTCACTTGGAAGCACCCGCTTTCTCTTCTGGATTAAACTCTCAAACAACACGGCGCTGGTAAATTTTAAGCAGCTGGTGAACGTGACGTCACGGGAGGCAGTTACCCGAGACGTTTGCTTGTAAAGAAGCGGTCACACGGGCTGTTACATCAAAGAAACTCATGGATAAGGGTTGACTATGATTACAGCGTCATAAGTTGGGAAACAAAGGAATGAGGCGTATCGTATATGAATGTAAATACTAAATTCTGGAGAATACCTGCTTCTTTACTCATCCCTCACAAATACGAGGTTAGTAAAGATATAACCATAACAGTCGTGTAATTTTCCAAGAGACAAGTCAACAATTTCCTGCAGAAACGTCTCTTTTAGAGCTTTCTGCTATTTTTGATATATTTTCCTAACTGGAGTGTGCATTTTATGCAAATACTGTATACGTTCTATCCAATAGCGTGTCAAAAACCAGAAAGAGTAATTTCCATCCCATTGGATTTGGTTTTTTTTTTTCATTCGAAAGAAAATAGTATTGGTTAGGTTAGATGGAAAATTTACCACCAACGATATCTTTATGCAAGTTTTACTGCAACGGTCATATACTTCCAGCTTGCCGAGTTGTTGTCATTCATGTCTGTCTGTAACATATTAAATTAGTAGAAGAACTTAGGTGCCAGAACACTAATTATACCCCTGCAAGACATGTGAAATGATGTTGTTACTAAGAAGATATTGAAATAATAAAGACTACATAATGATTCGATGATTTCCTACCACAAAATAAATTTCTGGTATTGTTATTTCATTTTACATCACGTGTACTAGTCATTTCCGTTATTGCTAAGCCGGATTTTTTTAAATGTATCGAACCTCTCTCGGGACCTTGGCGCTTTTCATTAGGAGATGAATGTACCTTGCCTTAGCACTAAGATTTTACATACATAAAATATTGAAGGAGGGGGAGCGATACCCTCATATGACTGTAAGGTTACAATTTTTAATTTTCTATTTTATTTTTATAATTCACTTTATGCACAACAATCTAATCGGACTGGACCTACAGTTGAAAGTGGGACCCGAACTACTACAGAATGTACCTCTATCAACCATAACGGTAGATGAAAAACTAAATATGCTGACCAAGGCAGTAATTTATTTTATTAAAAAACATAAACTAACGTAACGTTTCAACCTTCTAGCAAGGTCTTCTTCAGACTCTGTATCAAGTACAAAAGTAACCAGATACAAAGTCTGAAGAAGACCTTGCTAGAAGGTTGAAACGTTACGTTAGTTTGTGTTTTTTAATAAAATAAATTACTGCCTTGGTCAGCATATTTAGTTTTTCATAATCATGGAAACAAGGCTTAATGGAGTTATAATAACGGTAGAGTATGAAACACTTGTAGATACAGATAAGCCATATCCATTTATTAGTCGAAAAAAATATTCGGCTACTTTTTCTTCGAATATCAGTCGAACGACTAATATTAATCGAATTAGGCGTTTGATTAGATTAGATTAGGTTTCCTGCCATTTTTTAAGAGAGGTGTAAACATTATGTATAGCTTTATATTTTAATCGCATCCTTCAGGCTACTTAAAACTTATTTGTTTCGATGTGAAATGTCATCGGTGTTAAATTAAGATCCACGGAATACTCGTGAATCGTTAAAATTGTTATGTTCAAGATGGGCGCACTTCATATCACTGTGACAGAAAACAATATCCCAGTCTGAAAAAGAAAAGTAAAACATTAGTTGTTATTGAATTGCTTATGATAGTCCAAATGTTGTACCTCAGAAAATTTTCTGGAGTGTTGAGATATACGGATTTCTAAAAGATCATGCACCGTTACAATTGGTATTGTTATCTGACGTTAAGAGATGAAACGTTATAATCCATTTATTTGGGTTACATGAAGTAGGATGTGCGTTCAATTGGTAAGTCTTGTTTGGCAAGAAAAAGTAAACTATTCTTGCCTCATCCCCACTTGACACCAAATCCCGGCAACTCTTTACCAATATTACTAACCAACTATAATAATCCCATGTATGGAAATAAATATATTTTAAAATTAAAATATATGCAGGGCTTGAAAAATCCCGGTCGCCAGGTCGCCAAGGCGACTAAAAATTTCATCTTGGCGACTATGATATCTTGCTGCAATATTGTCGTTTTTTATAAGTTTCAATGTACGAAACTTTGAAGATTCTAAGTTCAAATTGCAGTACAGCGTAAACTAGCAAGTGATTTTTTTTTTTATCAACGTTGTGAACATTCCATAGAATCAGTAAGAATTTCTTACTCTTCGTCCCCAACCTTCAACTTCCCGCTTTCACACATCATTTAGCGATGTTTTGAATAAGATGATGCTCAGCCTCTTATAGGTTGATTGATTTACTTTATTTTTACTTCGCTTTTTGTGCCATTTTGGCTAATTTGCGAAGATGGTAATGAATGATGATATGATGAAATTGATGAACAAACACTCAAAAACATCCAAGCCCAGTCCAGGATTCGAAACCGGGACCCCTAGCGTCGTAGCGCGATGTGTCAACCACTCCGCCACAGGGGCTGGCTCGGCTTCTTATAGTATCCACAAATGCTAGTAGGTGGTTTCCTCGAACCTGATTTTCTAAGCTAACGCCAAGCTCTGAAGAAGATTTTTCGAGCACTGAATATATGTATTATCAATGATACTTATAATGAAAATTGTGTCTGATTTTGGGTTAGCCAAGAAAAATGGCATTTTGATCATCGCGACTTCAGTTTGAAGAAACTCGGGACAGGGATTTTAAACAGAGGACTTTCTCGACAAAATCGGGATGTTTGGTAAACTTCAATCAATGATTAGAAAACTAAACTTAACTAATATTGCAGACTGCAGGGTTTTGAAGCCTGTCTCTCTCCGCGAACAAGGCATTCATTAATGGAAGTACCATATCGGATTTCTTGCAAAATCTGAAAAATCATTAATATTGCTTTCGTAGGTTTCACAGCTTCATTTTAAAACATTTTCTATCTTGAAGGGATAAAAGGCCCCATTGACTCACTCTTGAGTTCGTGGCTGGACATGGGTGATCTTTGTTTTTGTTCATTGACTAATTTCGAATCATCAATCATACTTATCATCGTGACCCAAAAGTAGCAGAAATGGGCGATGAGAGAACAGTCTAAAAGAACGTTGCGCAGCAGTAAATACACATGTGAGAATTATTTGTCACATTCTTTTAGTAATGACATATCCTCTACATTTAGTTATTATTTTTCTCATTTTTCGTCCCTTTTCTGTCTGTGTAAGCTAATCGGGACTATGAGCATGAATTCCCAATAAAAAGAGACTTGATGAGAGGAAAATAAAAATGTAACACACTTGTCCTGCCAGGATTCGAGCTGTCAGTGGTGAGAACGTGAATGAACCACTCAGCGCGCTTAGCCACATTTTGCTGGCACGTTTGTACCCCAGGGAAGGAGGGGAGTGACAATTAACATATTACAGTGAATTCTGCAAGTTTGAGATCGTACTGCAAAATTTTAATATTATGCCTCACGAATATAACACGTGCTTATTATTAGTTAAGTTAATTTTTCCCTTACCTTGCATGAGAACTGGTGGATTTAAAATTATATTCCTATATTCTAACATTAGACCGGACTTTTTGAATTTAGGATTTATAATCATTTAATTTATTTTGCTATATTTTACGCTCAATTTTATATCTAACAAAATCTTAACTTCAGATATCCTTCAAATTCAGACTAAATATACTTTTAACTACCATTAATAATAATAATAATAATAACAATAATAATAATAATAAATTGAAATTAACGGTGCCGATTTCCATGCAGGGAAAATATACCTATTCATCACTCTGCCTCCGACGCCAATGTTGTGAATGTCCAAGGAAAATGTGAGTCACATGCAGAGGTGGTCACCCTTATGAGGGCATAACTCACCTTCACCCTCCGAAAACCTATGAGGGTGAGGGCGTGTGAGAGTGATGGTGAAAGGCGAGTCGTGAGGTGAGGAAGTGTGAGTGTGAGGGCAAAGTTAATACTTGAGAGTGAGTATGTGTGAAGTCTAAAATCCAGCCGTGAGGGCGAAGTCAATCCATGAGGTAGAAGCTGTATGAGGGAGAGGTTGAAATTAGAGTCGTGATGATGAGTACGTGTAGGGTGAGGGCGAAATAAATATGTAGACCGTTTTAAAAATGTAAACATAAACATTGGTGAGGTATTGCCCGGTCCCCCCGAAACGTCCGGTTTAGACCAGTCCCCGTTGTTGACAGTGCAGATTCACCGGCATACGAAGTAAGAAATGGGCACTTGTTTTCATCAGTTGTGCAACGATAGTCAAGAAAGGCACTTGTTACAGTTCTACTATGAAGAAGTGGACGTCTACAATCCGTCGGATGATAAACTGCCGAGCAGATTATGAAAATATGACGTCTCTTTTGGCCGCCAGTTGTATAGTGCACTACGTACATACTTTATCTCATGTATAAATATATTCAATTATATTTTAAATGAGGGAAAGATAATTCAATAAAACTAGTGATATTATTATATTATAATGTATGCTTAAGTGAATCTTTGCGAACAAATCTGCAGAAGTAATGATACATAACAAATGCTAGTAAATATATGTGCTTTCAACGTCGCCTTTCCGCCTGAGGGATTTAGGGAAAACCTATGATAGAGCATGCCACTTTCACTTGCACGAATTTACTTCAAGCAAAAAGGGAGTTTTTAGACTGAAGCGACAAGCGATATCGGGATTTCGCACAGAAGCATTCGATCAATAGCAAGCCTTTCACCAGTCACACTTGCGCAAATAACAGGCTTGGGCAACACAATGCACGGTATTGATAAAACGGCTCAGTTCAAACGATAAGCGACACCTGCAATTTGTCGTTCGGAAGGTGATGTTTATTTTTTAATGTTGGTTTCCAAGAGATACGTATCGCTTCAGTCTGAAAGCTTCCTTTCGAACCATTTCACCACGAAAAAATCCACGTGTTGCTTGGACTGGACAGATGTTTTGTCAGTACTATACATCGTGTTGTACTCGTACGCAAGGTGAATTGTTTCCTTTAGAGTAAAGGGGCTGTTGCTTGTCGCATCGGTGTGTAATCTCCGTGATCTTAAAATAAAGTGAATCCTCAGTGATCAATGAAATTTTTCGAACTGAACGTCACGACAAACTGCAAATATGAGAAGTTGAGACCTTGTAGAAAAACAGTAGTGATGGTAGGAGTGAAACGTTGAGGAAAATAAAACATGATGTTGATAAAAATATGCAGTATAATACTTTGTACGGTTACATAGAGCGTTCTCCGATTAAGGCAATGTGTTTTGCATACCCTGTAAAAGTCTCCGATTCGAATAGACTGCATGGTGTTAAATCAAAAATATTTGAGAGTAATAGTCCCAAAGTGTTGGTTTTTGATAGTCCGGTAAGGTACAGGGAATCTATCTTAATAAGATTTTACAATATAGATCTAGTGAATGAGAATTTTATGGAAATTGAAAGTAATGGTTTTCCGATCAGCATGCAGTATATCAAGAGTCGTAGAACAGGTTTATGTGAGACACATTACCTTTTCGAGAGAGCACCTGTATACGGTCATTTGTCGTACCATGTGTGGAGCAATCGAGTAGCCGGTGAGATAGCATCTCACGGGTATAATGCAGGACCTTTTAGTGTAGTATCGGGAATTTCCTCAAAAGATTGCCTCTGTATGGAGACAGAATCGGAACTAAATTCGGAGCATGTAGATATATCCGATCTGCATGTTCCTCCACGTTGTCTGGTTACAAAATATATCATGATGACGGATGAGAGTTTAAATTTTTGGCGTGGGGCTGTAGAATTGACACGGTACGAAAATTTGGAACATTTACTGAATGAGGAGATTCCCCTGCTGTACCGAGTAGGGTGTCACAAAAAATACATGATAGTGGATTATAGTGATGTTTCAACCCTGATGCAGATATTTAGAAAACAATATGGGGAGTCTATGTTATCACTGGGTGAAATATTTCAGTGGTTTAACAGTAGTGTACCCCTACAGGAGTCGGTAAGCGATACATTATGAGTAAAAGGTACTATTGTTGCAACCCATTACGGCGTAACGATCTAAGGTCAAAATATGCTTTTATTTCCAGTGTCCATAAAGTTCGAGAGGCACAGGCCCCAATCGCGAGTTCCACGAAATAATACAGGAGACTGACACGTCGGAAGCTGAAAACGAGGCAACTTAAAAGGTGAGAAAATAAGAAACATTACCTATGGCAGCAGAGGTTTATTTTGGAAATGAATGTACAGCCTATGGTGGGGGGGGGGTTGGCTGATCCCCGTCCTCTCCTCTAGGTGGAGGTAATGGAGGCGTAAGATGTTCCTCCTCCTCCTCCTCCTCCTCCTCCTTGCGCTGCACTAAATTAATGAGGGACGGATCTTCCTTCTCTTCCAGAGCAGGAGAAGGAGGACGAACATAGCCTCTGAGGACCGCAGGAGGTAGCAGTAGGAGCAGGTTGTCGGCCCTACGAACATTGCGTCGATCCATTCTGAAAAACAATATATAATAATTTAAAAAAATATATTCGGTTCCATGTAGATATTGGCTATAAAAGAATAAGTGATATGTGACATATATAATCGGAAAAATGGTGAACATGGATGTGAAACCAATTTAACTAACCGGGGCGTATTTGCAGTAAGTTTTACTGAGGCCTAACAGGGCCGCAACAGGGCATTCTTTGAAACATGAGTGCAGGAGGCGTACAGCATTAAAAGTGGGGTATGTGTAGATTCCGAATATACATGTATAATACTCTAGGGATAACAGGACCGTAACTGAGGAACCTTTGAAACACGAGGTCCGGGAAACAGGGTCAGTAACTTAGGACCCCTTGAAACTTGAGGTCTGGCGAAAACAGGGCCGTAAGTAAGGGCACTTTGAAACGTGAGATCTGGGACAAACAGGATTGTAACTGAGGGTCTATTATTTAAATTTTGTTCAAAAACGTTTTAAACGTTTTTAAAACACTTTGAACTTTTTCGATTTTTCGATTTTTTCGATTTTATTTTCGATTTTATTTTTTTTTATTTTAATTTTTCGATTTTATTTTTTCGATTTTATTTTTCGATTTTATTTTTTGGATTTTATTTTTTCGATTTTAATTTTTAGATTTTATTTTTTCGATTTTTTTTTCGATTTTTGCGAAAATTTCAAATCGACATATCTGTCCCTAATTGAGCTACAAGGATAGTCGATAGGTTGTCGGACCATGTCAAAATATACAATGTTATGAGAAATAAATTAAAATAATTACCTTTGGCGATATTGACGGAAAGTGTCTTCCATCCTGTGCCGATTGAGGTTACACCGAACCGCGAACATGGCTAACGTCTGTTTGTATTGCCGATCCATTTCTGCCTGCTCCTCCAGACACCTCCTAACATCCCTGGTGAGCTCTGCGAATTGCTCTTCTTCTTCTGTTCCTATCTGATATTCATGAAAATCATTTCGCAGAGCTACATGTTACGTTCCTGAAAATATGTGTGAATTAATATATAACAGTGATTACAGTTTGTGTAAAATATATATGTATATAACTAATATATTTTCTGTCGATTTTCGGATGACTACACTTCCACTAGGTTTCAGTCTACTGTATGGTGACGTAAAAGAGTAGACGGGGACTACAACAGAAGAGAGAAGAAATTTGTGGAGCAAAGTTCACGCACGACAAGTAGAAAAGCATGTAGGCAGCTACGTCAATTTCTGAGAAGAAAACTTGTTGGCCGAAGATTTATAGCGCCGACTAGCAGAAACGTGTAAAGATTTTGAAGTGAAGGTGTACTTGACTTACTTGACTTAATTCCTGTTGTTCCCTGTGGAACATAGGGCATCAACAAAGCATCTCCACCTGGTCCTACTGACGGCAATTCTCTTCACTGCATTCCAGCTCTTTCCTTCCTCCAAGGCCTCAGCGTGAACAGATCTTCGCCACGTCTGTCTAGGCCTCCCTCTTTTCCTTCTTCCCTGCGGGTTCCAGTCTAGTGCCTCTCTCTCGACAGCCTCATTTTCCTTCCTCAACGTATGCCCTATCCAATTCCATTTTCGCCGCTTTATTTGTATGGACACCTCGGTTTCTCCAGATTTTCTCCAAAGTTCTTGGTTTTGAATCACTTCTGGCCAAAAGATATTCAAAATTTTTCTCAGGCAGCGATTGATGAAGGTCTGTAATTTAGAGGTAATCGTTTTTGTTACTTTCCATGTCTCAGACCCATACAACAGTACAGACTTAACATTACTTCGAAAAATACGAAGTTTGGTCTTCATAGATATCTTCTTGTTTTTCCATACTGGATAGAGCCTCACAAAGGTGCCATTTGCTTTTTGGATTCGTTGAGAAACATCCTGTGCTGCCCCTCCGTCTTTTGCCACCACACTACCCAGGTAAGTAAAGCTATCCACATTTTCAATAATCTCTTCACCAATATTAAACGGGTCTGTTTTTGTGGAGTTAATCCTCAGTGCCTTGGTCTTCTTGGAGTTAATCACAAGTCCTGCTTTTTTTGCACTTTCTATCAGATCTGCTAGTTTTGTTTGCATATCACCATGTGCTTCAGATAAGAAGCACAAATCGTCTGCAAAATCAAGGTCTTCTAGTCTGTTATTCAATCCCCATTGGATACCACGTCTTTTCCCTCCTATTACATTTCGCATCACTGCATCGATCACGATCAGGAACATTGTAGGTGATAATATACAACCTTGCCTCACTCCAGACTGCACATCTATTGGTTCAGATACACGGCCTTCATGTATAACTCTACATGTATAATCACGATAAGTTTCTCGGATAAGATCAAGAATTTTTGTGGGCACATTGGTGAAAATATTCAGCTTCATTATTGAAAAAAAAAGAAACTCGGCAGTGTTTGGTGATTTTGTAGAAAACATACATAGAGTCCAATATGTACCCTCGCATTTATCGTTAAGAATCTGTTTCGAGTTGATGGAACTATTTAAAAGTGTAAGGAATGAAAGAGCAGAAAATAAGAAAACAGGAGGAACGGGGAAAGAGCTAGAGGAACGGATGGTAGAGATGTTAAAAAAGAGAAAACTGAACGAATATACATTACTAATATTACTGATAAACTAACACGTTTCGTTCAGTTGTGGGATAATTAAACAATCTATCTGATTTTAAATTTACTTTATGCACAGAACCATAGGTTTCCATCGGGAATAGAATCCGAGATTGTACATATATCGTCTACATTGAGAGGTATTGCAGTTAATAGGTATAATAAAATATGTACAATAGTTTCTTGTAATAAAAATATATGGTGCATACAGGAAATATGTTATTTTTAATATAAATATGAAATAGGTACTTACCAAATTTACATCAGCCAACAGGAAGTAACAGAATGAGTGGAGGGAAATCTGTTTCAGAAGTTCTGCAGACTTCCTTACACGCTTAAGCCATTAGCAAGCTTGTTACACGGAAATCTGTAGAAGAGATTAAAGTTCGGTGACAGGAGTTCTTTATTACACCATGACAGATTTACAAGGACGAAATTGCGGGACTGAGGTCTGAAGTTGTGAGATGAGTTTCACAGTAGTTCCTTGTTGCATCCGGTCGACTCTGATAACGTTACATACCTAGTACTTCCTTGTTTCATCCAGACAGATAATAAAAGTATGGAGATATAATTGCAAAACCAACTTCCTTGTTAGGTCCTCACAGAACCTCTGAGAAAGAACATCGTGAAATAGATGATGTTGAAAATGTAGCGTTAATGTAATTGCGTTTGTTTCTTAAATAAACAGAATCAGAGTCGACCTACACATATGGCAAATCCGTTTTTACAGGGTTTGAGTGGAATCGTTGAAAATACAGAATTAAAGCAATCAGTTTTTTTTTTTTTAGGACACACAGGGGGGAGTCGAATCCCTTTGAAAATGCAAAGTTATTTCTATTATTTCTTCCCGGGGCCAAACAGGGTCGGAGTCGCCCCTTTCAAAATGCACAGATATAGCAAATCAATTTTATGTTAGATCACACAGGGCCGGACAATAGTGCCGCAATGTTGGGTTTCTGTATTTCAGATCGTAGACCCCTTCCATATACTCTTGACGTACAGATTCCGAATCTACAATTGCTTTCACTCTAGTGCAATTAGGGCCGGCTGGACGACCCTTCGAAATTTTCCTGACAGGTTTTTCGAATGTTTCAATTTACCTACAACAGATAGGTCCCAGTAAAAATCACCGACGGTTACTACGTAATATTATACAATTAATTGTCATCTCAGCTCGTCACGACAATGGGGGCCGCCATCTTGGCAGCCATCTTGTTTTTTTGTTATTTTGACCGTAGAACCCCTTCCATATACTCGATGGAAAGGTGTTGACGTACAGATTCCGAATCTACAATTGCCTTCACTCTAGTTCAATTAGGGCCGGCTGGACGGCCCTTCGAAATTTTCCGGACATGTTTTCGAGCTTTTCAATTTACCTACAACAGACAGGTGCCAGTAAACATCACCGACGGTTTGGAGGATGATTGATAGTGTGTTGGACTCGGAATAAAGTAGAACAGTTAGGGACGGTTCGGGGATTTATTGAAAACGAATGTTAGGTAGTTCCAAGAATTTTAGATGGTTTCATAGCTGCCAGGAAAACATCTGGTGAAGACAGTTAGCTTATTCCGATAATTTTACATGAGCAACCATATCAGCCAGAAAAGGCGAAGACGGTTAGCAGAGGACTGTTACAGATTTCCGGAGAGTTTTATAGATCAGACAGCAGAACCGTTAGGAACGGAAATAACTGCTTTGGTATCCTTGATTATATAGAAAGTACGGTGTTCTCTCCACATGGCAGTCTTCGTGACACAGACATCGTACGATCATGGACGTACAGTTATCCGCTGACGATCTGTTATTGCTATATCGTGACGGATATTACACAACACCTAGACAGTTACGGGAAGTGTTGGTGCAAATTGCGCAAAAAATCATCGCAGGAGAAATAATCTCCTTGCTCGAGGAGTATGACCGCTTACTACGGACAGTGACAACATCCGTATTCGATCTTTATGGAGAAGGATGGACAGGTATTTCCGAAGAATCACCAGGCCCTTCATCAACACCTGATCTTGTATCCCGAAATACCGGGAAGAAGCAGACAACCGCATTTGACCCAGTTACATCACCAGGACCTTCAAGGAATGTCGCACCTGGATCAGGCTCGGAACCTTTACCATGACCGTCATGCAGACCGGATCCCATGCTCCCAGCAGAACCGTATCCCAGAGTGTTTCTGTATCAGATAGAAGAGGTAAGAAAAGAAAATGTGATACAGTGTCTCGTGAACAAATAGGGAATATAATATTACATAACATTCAAGAACGTGAATATCCCAAATTCCGTTCTAAAGGACGTCGTGTGGAATTCAGTTTCTCGCACCCTCCAGAAAATGTTGTTCCTCACACATGGATCCGTGGAGGTGTTGAAAATCTTCTCACCTATGTTAAGAAAAACACCAAAGATGAAGACAAGATAGGTTTAACTCTGTCTAACATATCTGACCCCACTGGAAAGATATTCATGTCGGGTGGTACAGATGTGACAAGTTACACAGTGATATGCTGAGGAACATTATGTATAAAATGTTGCAGAGTGCGAAAACATTCACGGCTACAGACCGTTTAATTTTGCGCGCCGACCATGTCGACATACCTGTCGGAGGTGGCGGAGGTAAAAAAACATATTGTTTACCTAATTACATGCTAAGCACGCAAAAAAGAAGTGTCGTCGTTTTGCCGAATAGAAAGAAACCACTCTGTTTAGCTGAAGCTTTGATCATAGGAAAATCTCATACTGATAATGATCCGTCCTATTCACAGTATCGAAGAAATAGAAATCTTCTCAAATCTGTTTTCGAACTTATGCGCAAAGCACATGTAGATCTCACAGACAATGCGTGTGCAGGAAGTGGAATTCCTGAACTGAGAAAATTTCAGCAAGTTCTTGCAGAATATAAAATTTTTGTATACAAAAATCTTCGTGATGTTAAAGATGTTTTGTTTGAAGGACAGGTTGAAATAGCTTCCAAATATATATATACCTTCTCTATGATAACACTCGCCAGCATTATGATGTTTTAGTGAACCGTGTTGGAGCATGTGCGGCAAAACAAGAATGTCGCGTGTGTAACGAACTAATATTTCATAGACCGCATAATCATCTGTGTAAACAATTGTGTTCTATGTGTCGTTCAACTCCGCCTTGTGTGCCTGAACAGGGTGTTCGCAGAATATGCCAGAAATATCGCAGAATTTTCAAAAATGAAAACTGCTTCACGAAGCACGTTTCTACGAGGGATAATCGGAAAAAAAGGTTACAAAGCCTATTATGGCGTATGTGTTAGACATAGCTGGAAGATCAACACACCTGATGATGGAGGGCACTCAACGCTGGTCCTCGATGTAATCACCTTTTTTTGTTCAAGCACTTGTCACAACGGTAGATGAGGTTTTCCATACCGGTTGCACAGAAATCCGCGTCAAGTTCTCGTAGCCACCGTGAGGCAGCTCTTTTGACATCATCCCATGTCAGATAATGGTGGCCAGCCAACCAAATGGTAGTCCCAGCTCAGCTGATATTGAGCGTAATGTTCTTCTTCTGTCCTCACAAATACACTCATCCACAAGAGCACAGTTCACGTCAGTGGTTGAGGTACTGGGCCTACCGCTGTGTCCATGGTTGTCATTAACAATACTGGTCCGTCCTTCTTTGAAGGCACGACACCACTTCGCTACATGTTGCCTTGAAATTGTCCCCTCCCCATACACCTCCACAATCTGCCTACGAATGTCAGCAGGTGTAGTGTTTTTGGCCCACAGGAACCGCACCACTGCCCTCACTTCTACTCTTGACCAATTTTCTAGACGAGTCGCCATTTTAAATGTCCGCTTCTCGGGTATACATGGTCAGAATCCGAAGTCCTCAAACTCGCAAAAAGACAAACATCTTATTAATTTACACATACATTTTCGTTACGTTACAGTGAATAAAACAAAAGTTATTTGCTTTGTAACCTTTTCTTCCGATCATCCCTCGTACACCATTCCGAAACGGTACAGTCTGTAGTGAAATCCAACAGTGTCCCAGATGTTTCAGAATTATTCTATCAAACAATACATATGAAAAAGTGCATAAATGTAATATGAAGTACTGTACTGTATGCAACTGCGTGAAACTTATAAATCATTTCTGTCACATGGCTGTACCGAAAACTAAAGTGAATTCGAAATTTCTATATATGTTCTACGATTTTGTATGGTATACAGACATTCCTTACTCTGAGAAAGAAAAAACGTTTCTTCATGTTCCGAATCTTAATGTAGACAGACTGTCACTCGTGTTACAAGAAGGAGGATTTAACAGTTCAATGTTCTGTTTGTGGAACCAAAGAGTTTATATTCTGGGATGATCCTGTAGACACATTTCTGTTCTATCTCGAAGTGCAGCACAAGTTTTCCAACAAAACCATCTGTGCACACAATGCACGAGGCTACGATTGCACATTTCTGCTACGGAGAATGTTGGAAAGAGAAATGAAACCTCGTGTGATCTTAGGCGGTACAAAAATCATTAGTATGACATACCATAATCTTCAATTTGTCGACAGTCTCAACTACGTTCAAACAAATTTTGCAGGATTTTCAAAACTTTTCGCTTTTCCGGTGCATAAAGGCTATTATCCGCATCTATGGAACACCTACGAAAACAGAAATTACATTGGAGCGATGCCTCCTCCTTCTGCATACGGCTATGAATGTATAAAAACAGTTCAAGATCAGCACCTTTTTATGTCTTGGTATGACATTCAATGCAACAAAAATATACCTTTCAACAACAAAAACCAACTTCTCCAATACTGCATCAAGGATCTTACCCTGTTGAGACAAGGATGTTTGAAGCTGAGACAGAATTTCCTAGACATATGCAAGATCGACATTTTCAAGGATTGTCTCATAATAGCATCTGCCTGTTCACTAATTTACAGCAGAAATTTATGTCGGCTAACATTATAGGAATAATACCTAAAGGAGGTTACCATCGCGCAGATCAGATGTCCAAGTTTGTATTGAAATGGCTAACCTACGTGGAAGAACAAAATTATGTAATACTTCTTCACGGCGGACGTACTCGTGAAAAATATGTCATAGGAGCGCGTTACAGAGTGGACGGCTATCACGAGGAGACGCAGACGGTGTATGAGGCGCTTGGCTGCTACTGGCATGGTTTTCAACGCTGCATATCAATTAACAGGGGTATGTATCCGAAAGGTGACGAAGAAGATGAAACCGATCAGGATAGTAACAGTGATAAACATAGTGACTTGTTGAACACAGCAGCCTTCAGATAGAGACAACGTGTCGTAAACTTGCGGCTCTACGTTCTGAAGGATACCATGTTGTCACAATTTGGGAATGCGATTTGAAAAAAAATATTGGGAGCAGATCCTGAACTCGATAGATATCTATCAATACATCCTATCGTTTGCTGCATTCCTTTAAATCCACGAGACGCCTTATATGGAGGAAGAGTTGAAAGAGTCAGGACTTATTACAACATGAAGGAAAATGAGAAATTACAGTACTATGATTTTACAAGTTTGTACCCTTATGTGAACAAATACTGCGCCTATCCTGTCGGACATCCTACCATATTTCTAGGAACTTCTATTCCTTCGGTAAATGAGGTTTTGAACATGGAGGGGCTCATGAAATGTACTATTCTGCTACCAAAAGCTCTTTTACATCCTGTTTTACCTACAAAAATGCATGGAAAGCTAATGTTCGTGTTGTGTAAGGAATGTGCTATCAGATTAAAATGTGAAGGTACATGCAGCCATTCCGATGAACAACGCATACTTTCGGGGACTTGGGTCATCGCCGAGGTGCGTAAAGCTTGCAGTTTAGGCTACAGAGTACTGTCAGTGTCGGAAGTGTGGAAGTATGAAACATCGATGTACAACCATGTAACAAAAATTGGAGGACTTTTTGCTGGTTATGTCAACACCTTCTTGAAAATAAAACAGGACGCGAGCGGCTGGCCTTCATGGTGTCAGAACGACGAGGATAAGAAGAAGTACACACAGAAATATTTCGATAAAGAGGGTATTCTATTGGAAGAAAACAGTATCGAAGTCAATCCTGTTAAACGTACTCTGGCTAAAGTCTGCCTTAATTCTTTATGGGGTAAGTTCTGTCAACGGGACAACCTTTCACAGACAATCATCATCAAGGAATCGAAAGATTTTCTCTATAAAATGACTGATCCCAATATAATGATTAGAGGAGTCGTATTCATCAATCAGGACACCGTTTAGTGAACTGAAAATATGTTGAAGAGGCTGTCAGTCTGAACAGGAAAGTAAATGTTCCTATCGAAGCCTTCACAACATGCCATGCTCGTCTGAAACTGTACGAACTCCTCGAAAAATTGGGTGACAGGATATGTTATTGTGATATAGATTCTGTAATTTACGTAGATAGTCCTGAAATGGAATATCATCCCCAGACAGGTGACGCACTAGGAGAATTCAAGGATGAATTGAGAGATTTCGGGGCCGGTGCAGTTTGTGAACAGTTTGTTTCAACGAGACCGAAAAGTTACGGCATGAAAATAACAAAACCGTTCTCCGAAACGCAGTATATCTGTAAAGTGAAAGGAATCACATTGAATACCTACACTTCGGAATTGGTCAATTTTGATACCATGTGCGACATGATAAACAATGAGAAACCTGAAGTTATGGTTGAAAATATTTTCAGGATCAGAAGAATAAAAGAGTTCCAAGTAATCAGTACATATGAAAAAAAGCTGTTTCAGCCAGTACTGTTGAAACGACGTTTCGACGATGAACATTTATCGTATCCTTTCGGATACTGTGCTGACTAAAATATGTCTGTAGCGGTACAAAGTTCAAATTCTTTTTAGGGATGATAGGATATAAAATGTGTTTGCAGATTGCAGGATCTTAATTTTTCTTCAGAATCTGTAAGACGTTTCTTCAGCATGATTCCTAAATTTTCCCATCCCTTCACCATGATGGTTTGCGGAGCATCAGGAAGCGGAAAAACTACTTTTGTGACAAATATGGTAAACTCCATTGTTCATCTCGTCGAAGGAACCATGAAGAAAATCATATCGAGATATGCAATATCACAAAGGTATCGTCGATTGGCAGTCGTGGAACGGAAAAACCCCTACTTACATAATCCGGGATGATCTTATGATGGTTGCTCAAGGAGAAAAAGTTGCCGACCTTTTCACAAAAGGCAGTCGTCACAAAAACATTTCTGTGGTGTTCATAATACAGAATCTTTTTCATCAAGGAAAAATTGCACAGACATTTCGCTGAACGTAAAGCATTTCGTTATATTTAAGAATCCTCGAGATATGAACCAATTCACTGTCTTTGCACGACAACTTCATCCTCAACGCATGAAGGAACTCGAAAAAGTATATATAGATGCTACCACTCAACCTTTCAGTTATTTGTATATTGATCTTTCAAGTCAACACCGGATCCTTTACGTTATCAGACAGACATTTTAACCAGAATTACTAAACTGCATATCTTCCTCAGGAATGTTTAAAACATCGAGACGAGGATAACGAGGAAGACACGTACCAAATCACGTTCTAACAGGAATAGACATTCGTCTTTTTTCAAGAAACATTCACCTTTCTTGCACATGTTGAAAAATTCAACGAACAAAATCCGTAAATAATTATTGAAAAGTGCTAAGAAAAAACAATTCGTTTCATCAGCGAATGCTGCCTGAACGTTTTCAAAGGAAACGTGAAAATTAAACTGTCCACAAAACGTCGTCTGACACCTTACAAATCGGTCTTACGTAATCTCGTGAAACAGAAATTGAACTAGAAAAATGAATAAAACTTCTTGTGCAGAAAGGTGGATTTCTGCCCTTAATTCTAGGTTCTTTGTTATCGGATCTTCTCGGTACTCTCATTCCTCATTGAGAAATGACATCTTCCTACAAAAAAATGATCGTCCTTTCACCGGAACAGCTAGCACGTATTCGTGGTTCCGATCGTCTGTAACTCAAAAATTATCCGTTCTGGATAAAAAAATGAATGATATTCTAAAAGTGAAAATATAACAGACGATCAAAAATGGCGTCTTTACAGAAAGGAACTGGACGAGTATTTATGGCTGAGACGAAAATCCAAAGAACCATTACAAATGCCTATTGTTCAAGATAATGACGGTTCTTCTACTATTTCACCAGTATCGACGTTCTTTCCGCCGAACCTGGCAGACACGTTACCCCGTAATACACGTCATCAGTTACAAAATATCATCGACGAGTACCAATCTACGGCTCAACATTTGATAGACGAACGTCAGGAATAAACGTTTCCTGATCCAAAGACGTTGAACTTCTCATCGTCCTCAACTGAAAGTCCTGAACAGTCTCATCGAAATAAACAGAAAAACAAGAAAACATGACTGTCCGTGTTTTCCAGAAAAACTACACCTTTTCTGAGAACACCTGACGCATACAAGCTGGTTCCTCTGAGAAAAGGCCGTAGACAGAGAGATCAGTCATGGGAGTCCCTAAGTTAAAACACGATACAATCCTCACCAAAATATATTACGATCCCCGACACCGTGCTTCATTCTCATCTGTAGATCGTTTATGGAACGCGGTACGGGATAAAAATATATCCCGCAATACGGTGAAAAAATGGCTGATGCACAAGGAAACGTACACTCTCCACAAACCTGCGAGAAAAAGGTTCCTCCGAAATCATTACAATGTGTGGAACACAGACATGCTTTGGGAAGCTGATCTCAACGACATGATTTCGATACAGAAACATAACGAATAATACAGATATCTTCTGACAGTGATCGATGTATTCTCAAAATATGCCTTTGCATTACCGCTAAAAAATATAACAAGCAATTCGGTAACCGAAGCTTTCAAAACTATTTTCGGAGGAAGCAGACGAAAACCTGTCACACTACAGACCGACCAAGGAACGGAATTCACGAATTCTACATTCCAGAAGTTCTTAAAAAATGAAAATGTAAATTTTTCTATCGCTTCAAATTATCCTGTGAAAGCGAGTGTAGTGGAACGTTTCAACAGAATATTGAAAGAACGAATGTGGAAATATTTCACGTCGAAACAGACAAGACGTTACGTAGATATTTTACCGCAACTTCTCGAAGGTTTCAATACGGCAATTAACAGTTCCATAGGAATGGTGCATCGAGATGAAAACGAGTCTTACGTTTACATCGTGTGGAAACGTCTCAACAAAGCTCACAAACATATTTCACAGCCATCTTCAGATCTGAATGTTGGTGATATTGTACGAATCTCTGTCGTCAAAGGACATTTCTAGAAGGTATACGAACAATTGTGGTCACGAGAACTTTTCAAAATCCACTCCCTTGTTCAGCGATTACCTGTACATATTAGACGATTTAAATGAAGAACCTGTGAAAGGTACATTTTACAAACATGAACTGCAAAATGTTTATTTGGATCTTGACGGAGAGTATAAAATCGATAAAATTTTGAACAGCCGGGGAAAAGGTAAAAATTTGGAATACCTGGTTCGCTGGCTCGGATATCCACCTAGTTTCGATTCGTGGTTCAAGGCACCTTGCGTAAAATAGTTATCAGAAAAATTATTTCCAAAACATATTTATATCAAAGTATATCGTCAACACGATCCAGTGAATTATTTGTGTTCGGCAAGAATGGACGATAATTTCTATGTTTACCTTCCGTCATCTTCATCGGAGAATTATTTTCCGAACAACACGCTGACCCATTTCAACGTAAAACTTGCAAAACAGATCGATCTGTCTCCAGAATTGTTGGAAATCGGATTAGCAGAACTGCATTATTCAACTCTATACGACAATGTTTTGTAAACATATTCTGGAACGGTAACCTTTCCTCTTCGGACGTATGCGAGTGCTGAGGACCTAATCTCTTCCATCGAAGAATCCCTTCCCAATGACGTGGAAATAAGGAGATCCGTTCTCGAGAAATTCTGGCATTTTTTGTTGGAACTGTAATGGGACTCGTCGAGATCTTCTGTTTCTACAGATAATAGACTCTATATTAACGAACAACCATTCTATTTTCCTGCAGCAACATACACAATAGAGGATCTGATTCATTTCCTGAACACAAACCCTGCTAACGTCGCTGTTCCTACTCATCTCAGGTTTTTCTTTAAAGAGGCTGTGTACAAACATCTGTCCGTGTTAGGGGTTCCAAAGCCTGAATCTAACGATGCTCCATAAAAGACTGTTACACCCATAGACGAGACTGATGACTATGCTAAATTTCGATATGACATATTGAAATCTATTTATTCCACGTACGCAGTGTCCAACAACGTCGTGGATAAAAAACCATATATATTCATTTACTCCGATCTAGTGGAACCATAATTGGTCGGAGGAGAAATGCTACGTCTTCTACGTCTTGCCCGAAAACTGTATTCGGAAACAGTATCATCTTCCACAGTACCCGTAGCCCATCATACTTTCAATCCGATTCATTACGTTTCTCTGGATAAAGGATCTTTCGAAACAATAGAAATTGCAATGTGCGAAAGAAAAGGAGATCTCCTGCCTTTGAGGAACGGCTCCGTACCCACAATTGCTGTTTTACATTTTCGTAGAAAAGCAAAGTCCTTTTAAAAAACAGTAGGCCTTTATTTTTCTCAGTCTATGCCGAAATGCGAAAGAATCACCATGAATTCGCAGACCGAATATTATAGTAATCAAATCCGTGGGGGAATTGGACCCATCTACCGTTCAACTAGAATTCAAAAAGGGAGAGGACTGGGCTCACTTTTCGCAGGACTCTTTAGAATGGTGAAACCTCTACGCTAGAGCTGTGCAAAAGCAATCGGAAAAGAAGCTTTAAAAACAGGCGCTAACATTATCACAGACATTGCAACAAGCCAACAGACTCCGAGAACTATCGTTCATCAACGTGTACGTGAAGCGGGTCAAAATCTTCAAAGTATAGCACAACGAAAAATCGACTCTCTGGTAGGTTCCAGTATAAGAACAAAACCTGCAATAAAAATTGCTCAGTTGATGTTAAAACGTTTAGCCACCCGTATTAAAACATCTACGATCCGTAAAAAAACTCATCCAAAAAGCGGAGGAAAACATCGACAAAATCTATGACAACATTCAAAAGGAAAATTAAACAGGAGGTGGCAGGAATAGATATTTTTTGGATAATGATGGAGAATAACACTTGCATGATCTCGCAGTTTGATCTTTTCAGCAAAAAACCTATTCAGCAAAAAAACCTATTCAGCAAAAAACCTATTCAGCAAAATGTCGAAAAATCTTACACGGTCGCCTACAAGCCCATCGATAATGAGAACATACTTCAGTTTGCCATTCCGCCTGCAGGAACAGATTTTCTAGATCTTTCATCTGCCTATCTTCGTCTGCTAACGCAGATGATCAATCAAGATGTGTCTCCCGAACCTTCCAACGCACTCACAAAAATCTGCGGGGTCGTAAATTATCCTCTCCATTCACGTTTTTTTACAAGTTACAGTGGCTCTGAACGGTATCGCTGTAACAGTTGCCGATAACAATTACGCATATAAATCAATCTTCGAAGCAGAAATCAATTACGGCAGCGATGCTGCGAACACGCATCTCACAAATGCCTTGTTGTACTTGGACACACCTGGACATCAACATGAAATCACCGCCGACGACAATGGTTTTACCACCAGAAAAGACTTTTTCCAGCACGTTCCGACAACTAGAAATCCTACGGAAGTGTCTGCCGTAGTCGAACTTAAGGGAAAACTGCACATAGATTCTTTCCAAAAGCCTAAGTACCTGATCAACGACGTTGAAGTACGTATCGATCTAGCCAGGTTACGTGATGCTTTTTACATCTGGGGAGATCAGATTTCAGCAACCACCAGAATAAAAATTTTAAAGGCTGTTCTCGAAATAAATAATTCCTTCTCCTACCACCAGTTTGGCCATAGACAGAGCACTCTCTTACGCTCCTGCCCATTATCCGTTCACCAGAAGCGTCATCAAAGCTTATTCTTACGTTGCCGGAACGCAGCAGATTTCGATCGATAATGCTTTTCAAGGTCCTTACCCGAATGTTGTTCTTTTTGCTATGGTATCCACCGCCAGCTTTCTCGGAGACTGTAAGAAAAATCTGTTCGACTTTAGAAGTTTTAATCTATCTTCTTTCCATCTTGTGAAAAATGGAGAACTCGTACCTTACGTACCCTTGCAGGTCACCACAGGAGGAAACGGCGGATTGATAACACGTGCCTTTCAAACTCTATTTTCCTGTACAGGCATTCGCCACGCCAATTACGGACACCAGATTACAAGGAAAATGTTCGAGAACGGATCCTTTTTCCTGATTTTCGACATAACGCCTGACTCTTCAGGAAACGACACGCACACCAGTCTCCAGGAACAAGGTATCATCGGAGCCGAGATGCAATTTTCTCCACAGCTGTCGGAAAATATATCATGCCTTCTGTATGCTGAATTCGAATGTACAGTAGATATAACAAAAGACAGAAGTGTTATCCTCAATAAGTCAGACCAAATTGTCTAAAAATATGTGTGCTTGTGTTCCTGGCTCGCAGTGTTATCGAGACAGTTCTGATGTAGACATTATACTACCTGTGATGGAAAAACCACCCGAACGGAAAACCCGTGATATTAATCATAATAGTGTTTCTTCGAAAGTGACAGCTTCCAAACCTGTTGACACACGTTTGCTTCCACGACTGCCAGACGCCAGATTTTACCCAGGACTCATAGAAACGACCAAAGACACAGCTATTATTATAAACATATGAAAATATATGTAACGTGAGATGGGAAAACTCATCGAACTGATAACCTGTGATGATATTTATAATAGTGATTATTTGGAAATACTGTCTGCCAAACCTGTTAACACGCAACCGTCCCCCAAATATTAGAAGAATATCATCTTGAGAGTATAGAAATAACAGAACACTGTACTCTCATTTTACTTTTTCGAAAACATAAGCAGAATGAACACGTCGCAGATCAGGGAGATTCTATCTCGAGACTGTTCCACCAAGAACATTTTCTACGGTGTTTACTCGAGAGATCTTTAACTCGGACGTTTCCTACCACTGCCTCGATAATCGCAAACACTGACACTTCCAACTTCCAGGGTACACACTGGGTGGCCTTCTATTTTGGCAAAAACAATATGGCTGAATATTTCGATTCATACGGATTTCATCCTTTCTATCCAGAATTCGTAACTTTCCTTAACCGTCATTCCTCGGTTTGGACTTACAACAACATTCCCTTACAGGGGGTATTGGCCACGACGTGCGGACATTACTGTTTCGTGTATGCTTATTACAAAGCACGCCATGTTACGACCAATGATTTCATTCAAGCATTTCCGCCCGGTGTCAGTAAAGATGGATATATCCTACAACGTTTTCGTCAAATCTTCAAATTTTTACAACATTCCAAGTGCAGAAGAGGGTATGAATCGTGTTGCTCCATCCACGCGATCCGGTGTCGTGTTATGAAAGAAGCTATATAAATGTGTGCTGCTGTATCTTTCTCTCAGTGCCGTCGAGAAAGCTCTAGTGAAAACATCATGGAGCATGTTAGGGATTCTACAATGGAAAAACACGACAAACTAGTGAAATGCATAACCAATCAGGATGATGCTTCCAAACGTAAAACACGCAAAGGTGTGCATCCCTTCAAAATCGAAACTGTCCCTATCAAGAACGAATCGATGGACGAGGGAATAGATGTGACTACAGACTGTGATTTCATAAAACGGCGTAGGGAGATCGGCTTTTCCCCAGATACAATCGAATGTCCTGGACTACACAACGTAGAGCCATGTTTAGATCTCTATCTTGCTAACACATACTTTCTGAACAAAGAAAAAAACAAGTTCATAGAAATAGGATTAGAAAAGCAATCCCCTTTCAATTTGGTGTGGGAGTTTTCGCAACATGGGAGATCACCCGTACGCATCGATTCTAAGCAGATTAGAGAACAGTGGGCTTTGAAATCTGACTTACTGAATTACGTCGAAACAGGTCGTCGATTCAATTACTTGGTTACGGAAAATATCACCGTCAGTGGTGTAAATTTTTTCGGGAAACGTTGTATCTCGATGTATCAGCATCATTCATCCGATGCTTTTATTTTCACAGCCTCTGAACTACACTTATTTTTGAGTAAACTTTTTTGGCCTCTGCAGAAATTAAAGAACGAACGTTATCATAAATTGCAACCCGAAATGGAGGCTTTTGTATATTGTATCAAGAACAATATGGTTTCAGAAAGAAAAGAAGTGCCCAATTTAGTGAACTCTTTTTATATTCTTTGGTACAACCAACTGATGATTGAAATATATCTTGAGAACAATATTGGACAGACATTGACAATGTAAATAAGTTCTGTTACTTTCATGTATCTGATGTTGTAAATGAACCATTGTTCTTCTTGTGTGTTGTTATTTTATGTATTGTAATATAATTCTTCAGGTATTGTAAACCTTTCATATTCAATTGTAAATACAACATTTGTGTTATTCTATGTCATGTAAACCTATATCCATATTATCGATTGTAATAAAACATTTGTATATTTTAAAAAAAATATTTTATTTCTTGTACTTATTACAATAGAAACTGTACATCTTCCAGACATTTTCAACTGCACAGGTTATTTTTACATTTTCACATTTGCTATGTTCCTTGCATCTTCCTGAAGTGTTTTTCACACTATTCACTTTTGGACATTCAAGTTCTTCGATGTTACGTACGGATATTTTACCCATACCTTTTTCTCCAAGTAATTTTTCAAACCATTTCACTTTCTCCGTACCTTTGACGTACACTATTTGATTCACAAGCACAACATATAACAAATCTCCTAATTTCTCACACTGTAGCCATCCATCTCCCCAGTTGAAACCGTGTTTGTTAGTACGGAGCCAGTAATTCACTCGGCGGTACTTTTCACTAAAAAAGCGTAAACCACATGAAGATTTCACTAAACAGTCAAATGCATTGTCAAAACGAAATTTTAAAATTCCGACTTCTTTCAACACAAATTCTCCTCCTGCTCCTCGAAGACCTTGAACGTCCAAAAACAGACATCCATTTTGTTCATCAGGTGAAAACTGTCAACGTATCTTCAATGCTACCCCGGCATACGGCGCACTTGTCCAATTGGAAGCACTGGATCCGCAGGAAACAAAATGTCGACACGGGAGAATTACAACACTTCTAGGATTCTCAAAACATATTTTGCACACAGAATCCACACTAGGTTTATCGGACGTTTTAGCAGGAGTCTCTATACTGTCGCAATACTTGCAGCTCTTGGAGTTACGATGTAACGCTGCAACACTCTGTATAAAAATACACTAGGGTACCAACATGTAATGTCCTAGAATCGGACAATCTTTGGATGTCCAATCGCAAAGTCCGTACGAACAATGAAAACATAATACTCTGTCGCTAAAGCCTGAATAGTAAAATCCTGCAGTCACTAATTCTTGCGGAGTCTGACGGCGTGAGTCCAGCAGACGTGGTAAGTAAACACTCTCATACGTCATAAAAGGTAAAGTAATCGGAAACTGTAGGTAACGGTGTCCCAGGTATCGGCGATAAAGGAACAGCCTGAAGATCGTCGGGGAACAGACGTCTGCGGACGCAGAAACCTTCTGCAGGAACCAAAGGGAAACAGGGATGTCCTTCTAATTTACGTAACAAAGGACGATCACAGCCAGAAAACCACAAGGAATTTCTGTCTGCCAGCAATGAAAGCCACTCTTTCACTCTCTGCTTCAAAGCTTCACCGATCTTGTCCTCTTCTTTCCGGCGACGTAGTTCGCACATACAACCGTGACTTTGAAATCCTGTTCTCTCGTCCGCTCTTCTTTTCCTCTCTTCTATCTCCTTCAAGGTATCGCAGTGATGATGGACTCCTTTTCCTAATTCGTTGAACAGGTAACATCCACACCAGGGAGATTCAGATATCGCTACATAAATAAACGGGAATAACTCAGCACCCGATGCAGGGCAGTTCGATCGTTGTCCAGGTCGCCGCAAGATCGAACAAGTTCCCAGAACTCCTCGTAGCTTACCTCGTAGAAATTCACACCATTATCAGACAGTCTTGTACCGCGCACATTCATCCTCACATGATACTATTATCCTGTATCCCTTCTATTTATACCTTCTATTTTCTACGTCACGATTTCCGTTAAACATACTTCAAACAGTCACCCTGGAAGGTTAAACCTAAAACATGTTAGGACATGTTTTTTTCAGACCACACCCAATTCCTGGAATTTCAAACTCATCAAAGGCCGCCCGAGAAAAACACCTCCTTCCCCGGAATGACTCACCAACGCCATCTCTCTTCAAACAAGAAAAACACGCACCCAAATTCCCCGAATTTCAGAATCATCAACGCCATCTGTTTTCAGACGACGGCGACCAACCCGGGAAAAACCCGAATACTTTTCCTCCAAAAACTAATCAGAACCCTCCTCACAAAATTAAACCCCGCCCTTTTTTAAAACATCCCACCAATCAGAATCCTACACACAAATTCATCCCCACCCATTTTATGACGTCATCGCTCAAAACAATACCCTTGCTTGCCCACACAACTACATCATCAATTGATCTTTGATCGATCTTTTCCAATCAATTGATTTATCGACCCCAACGCTGTACCATAACTACTTACATCACTATGAAAACTAGCACTTGTTTTTTCTTTAAATTATGTGTTATATGTATACACATATCCATTGTTATTGCCTAGCAATTCAAACACAGGACACATGACCAACAGTGGGGGACACGATAAATCAAAATGACCCCACTAATTAATAGATTTAATCGTTTGTTCAAGGGATTTAATTGTAAAGCAAATTGGGTACAGCAAGATACCACGAATTACAGATCACTACATAACCTACTCCGTGTTTGACCTGTACGCAGCGAAACAATTTCACAAAATTATCAAAATTAGAAATTTCAAGACCATCGACTTGGCCAAGTTTCGAAAAGACGCGGAAAATGTTGAATGGTTTAAAATCGAAAGAAAGGACGACATAGATGCAGCGGCGGTTTCTGAATGATAACATTTTCAGGCTAATAGATATGCACGCCTCTCAGCGACAGATTCGTGTAACCAAACCTAACACACCCTGTATTTCAAATGGAATAAGGGAATTCAGGAAGTTACGCGACTACTTTCATGTGAGGTACATAAATACAGGAGACCCAGACACTATCCTATCATACAAATACTTCAGAACTAGAGCCAGAATAGCAGTCAGAAATACACAATTTAAACACTGCGTATTTCGAAACGGTAAAAATGAATATAAAATTTACTAAAAACTATCCTTAGAAGCCAGCGACTTTTAACAAATAAAAAGAGTAATGCGCTGTCTTGAGATAAATTTAAGCCTGATGAAGTAAACGAGTTTTCTGTTAACCAAAGATGCACCCGCAGATAGCAGTTTAGCGCTAACACTTATCACCAGAAAGCCAAAAATAACCCGTTCCATTTTACCGCAGCAAGTAGCAAAAAAATACGTAAAATAATAAACATACTGAAATCAAACGCGTGCGGTTATAATAGCATATACCTAACTGTTCTGTAATATTGTATCCGCTTTTGCTTAGAAGATCATAGGCACTTTATTAATATTTCCCTTTTCAATGTTTGATAACACCTATACCTAAAGAATCCAACCCCATAGAAATTAAAGATGAGCATTTTATCCAGAATGTCCAAAATACTAGAAAAAATAATTTATCAACAAATACTTCCACGATAACTTTAAGGGCATCTTCTTTGTGGGTTATGGTACCTTGCAGATTTCCGAAGTCCTCGTAAGTCTCGAGTTGGGGTTTGATGTAAGCTACGCTATGAGCTATTTGACATAGCGTTCAGTTCCCTAGACGAAGGCAGATTATACTAGGAAAGAGCCGTTTTGTATCAGTAGTTGCATTACGATATAAAATAGAATGATTCAACAGCTTAAATTGCTATTTTATAGCATATTTTAATACCATCATAAACCAACTCACATTTTTCTCCCACATATTTGATTGATTGATATTGATATGTTGTTTTAAGTCCACTTTATGCACAGTAAGGCTAATCGGGACTGGACCTACAGTTTAAAGTGGGATCCGAACCACTTGTGCCTCCACCGGGTATCGAACCCGGGACCCCTTGATTACAAGGCGACGACGCTACCACTGCGCCATCGGCGAGGCCCTAAGACGACATATTTGAATCTTGAGTACCAATTAGGAGGTGTTGCTAAGTTGGGTCACTTCTATTATATGCATTTTTAAAATAAGTGTATAGATATAAAATATATTAATTTTTTTTACCTAGATAGCAGGAGGAAAATCCCACCTCTGAAAAGCGGTCACCTTGACCCCTCTGGATTATTGCAAGAAACGTCTCCAACGGAATTTCTCCAACTGCCCTAGTCCTAATCAAGTCGATCGCGCTAGGAGAATCCATAGAACCCGGCCACCCAAAGTTGTCTAGGACGATATTACTACCCAAAATTCATCGATCACTATCTTTAGTGGCAGTTCTTAACCTAATTGCTATTTACTTCTACTCTACGTCGGGGGGCTGATCGATTCTCTTTCGAAATTCGGAGATTCAAAAATGGAGTTTCAGCTCGTCTCCATAAGACACGCAAGACGAGAGAGAGGGCCGTACGATAGGCTGCATGTCGAAATTAAAAATAGACCGTTCTCTCGCATTATGTTTCTTAACCCATCTCTTACTACACCATTTTTGAGAGTTTATTCTCCTCCTCTCTTTCATCGACAGACACACCTTCCTATAGATACGAACTGTTTGCGGTACGAGGTCCTGATGAAAATCCCTGCTGTGTTCGAAAGTTGGACCATAGCACGATATACATGCTAAAAATTAACTCATTCAATAGACACTGTATAGGTACGAAACCGTCGGTATGAAGAGAAGAGGGATAGCGGGTGCATGACAGGTTAGCCGTGGTCTGTTTTATGCTACTTTTAAAAGCTATTTGCCATCTGTTTACCTGTTTTAAAAAATAGACTGTGCATGTTGATACTGTTAGGTGTCATCTATCGTTCACCGTTATGTCACTTCTAGGAACTTATGCTTGACATTTCTCACACTTCTTCTTGCGATAGAAACTAACCCCTACCTTTGACGGGTGGGGATGGTTCGAATACTAGGAGATAAACTGTTTTCTATCGGATCACCCATTTGCATTATCTCCCTTAAAATCCTCGGTTGGAGTACAAACAATGTGGAGTTCAAAAATTTTAGATTGATTAGAAAGGGCGTCCATGTTAATTCGCAGTTGTCGATCGAATAACACACTTATAGAATACAATAGATTGCGTGAACGTTGACGGATATACAACGTTGCATTTTCTTCTACGATATTCAAACACAACTGTGACAGCCACGCGTGAGAGGCTAATAATAACCCAAAACAAATAGTACATGATTGCAGTGTATTCTTGTAATGTAGAATCTTCGATACCTGGTGAAGGTGCAGGTTAAAATAAAAACTGCATGTCCAGAATTAATATATAAATTAATTAACTTCAAGGATGCAAACATTTGTGCAGGGATGCTACTTTTCACTCACAACCTCCTTTTTTCATCCTGTGTGTGTGCTCCTGTTACAACCCAACGCAATTTCCTGAATCTAACAATCTACTTCCGTGCCACATCACGCCAAGAGTATGATTCGATAACGTACTTCATACACTTTCGCTAACTGTCACAGACACTAAGAAAAGTAACTGGGTGGATTTTCTTTTGAAGCTAGGAGATGTGAAAATGTTTTTTTAATTTTTTTTTCCCAATGAAGCTACAACATGCTACCATAAAGTATCGTCATTGTAATAATGTGAAACTAAAAGATTCCATATGTTGCATGAAGAATTGTAAAAGGTTTTAAGGAAGATAGTCAATTTTATGTATATTAACGTTAATTGCGAGTGAAGCTATAGTTTTTTAAAGTAATGGTTATTGACATTTCTAACACGGAACAATGTCTGATGGTCAAAAATGGGAATGTTGTTTCTGCTTTTTTCAGCAGCAGCGAAAACAGAAATTATTCGTCACGTGCTCTCCCCTTCTGCCTTGCCAATGGGCGAGATTTTCACACATATTTTTCTAAAGTTCAATATTATTTCTATTGAGTTTTGCTGTTTCGTCTGATTTGGGTCCTACAGTATAAAATATTCCTGCCCTCTTTTTACAAACAGGTGCAAAGCAAAGATGGACTGGTCTCGGACATGGACACGAATGTGACGCCCTCCTCCCACATCAAAATTGTTTGGCGACCAAATCTCATTGCGTAACTTAAAGCATCGATAATCGACGTTTACTGCATTGCGCTTTCCACTGAAGGTAATATTCTAAACGGTATTGTTTGTAAATGTGGAATGCGAGGTATGCTCAGAAACCTCAGCCACCAGGACCCTCAAAGGATTCAAATTCTGTAAGCTCCAATAGCAAAAAAAAGGAATCTTGAGCACGGACAACAAGCAAAGGTACTATGCGCGTACGTCACAAAAAGTATTGTCATATGAACTGATGATAATTATTTTAAAATACCTATTTCGTTTACTTATTAGTTATAACCTGTTCTGTCTTGTAAACAAGAAATCCAGAGTTCGAAATCTGGTGAAGGCACATGACACTATAGAAACTGTAAAAGCTAGAGTCCCTGGCAGAAAATGGACTTCACAAAAAAATGAAGTTTATTTCCACATAATTAATCTTGACCTATACAGGTATACACATTTTTTTTCTTTCTGCGTGTCTTCAGAAATATATGAGTACAATCTGGCACATGGCGGTGCCTTTCCTCTTATTCGAAAGTCAGCCAGCGTCATATGCGACGTGCATGAAAAGAAGGGACGGGGATGATAACGGGTAATTCACATTTCGATTCAATACTTTCTTTGCTAGTCACGATTCACCGGCTTTATAGAATGTTCCGTGGCACATGGACACTGAACGATAATTTTTGAAGATGGCCAAAAGCCGGGGAAGGAGAGAAAAATCTTACTTTTTTCCCCTTTGCCTATGTGGTGAAATCATGTCATGCATACGGCTGTCTCGTGATGATGCGAGGTGAAGCAATTTCCGCTGCGGCAAGTGTGTGTGTTTCCGAGTTATTACCAACTCGAAGTATTACCAACTCCCGAAAAAATTACCATATTTTTCATGGCTTTTCTTGGCCTAACCTAACCTAAATCAATGAGCTGGCAACCCTGTCGTAGGTTCTCACGCTGTATATTTTGAGGGGCTTACAGCCTTTCACGCGGCATGTTAACCTCACCGGCAGTGTTGGCAACTAGACGTAGGCTTTTACGCTGTATATTGAGAGAGATTAACAACCTTTCACACTGCACTATACTATCCTCAACGGCAGTGTTGGCAACTCTTTGTAGCCTTTCATAATGTATATTTTGAGGGACTCACAGCTCTTTACGATGTATGTTAACCTCACTGGGCCCCTAGGCATACGGTATTGTCAACTTATGTGGTCGAGTCATGTTACTCATTCACACCCTAATCTAAACTAACATCGTACTCTATTAAGACCCTATCTAACCTAAGTAGATGTCATCTTACGACCTGTACTATGTTACCCTGGCAACTCATGTTACCCTAGCAATCGGTATGTTGCCGACACAACCTAACGTAAATGGATAGCATGTAATACTAATATATCAATCTTGCGTCTGGAAATGTGGTTCGTGAGGCTTGGCTTACGGTGCTTTGTGATGACGTAGTGTTCCAACTCGCGCGCATAAAAATAACCATGCCTATGTACTTGTTCGTGTTCAAAAAGCAAACTGACATGGAAGCGCCGAGTCAGGCTGCAAATATTCTATGCTGCGTATTCTATTGAAAAATGCGAAAGTAGACAACACGCACGCCTATAGCTGGCACAACTGCTCGAGCTGCTTTTTCTGTCAACAATTTTCTTGTACTATGTTAGTGACTGTTGCTGCTACAAATTTCTACGACCTGCTAGAACTGTTTATCTTCACGTGACTCGCTAGGCTTCTTCACAATGCTGTTGATAGCCGCTGAAAAAATAGATTAACGCACACCGAGTGGAATTTGAACCCAAGACCACCAACTTAATCCGTAACATGCGACTAAGGCAACGCACCTATGCTCCAACGCAATATATACTGATTTTGGAATTCTAATTTTTAAAATTGCAGTTCTATACAGACCCCATATGTTACCTGTTTTTATTAATGTCGTGACAAAAAAGCATAATGGTATTTATAGTGATCGTGACCTTGTTCAATTTTCAGGTCTCATAACCTTCAGTTTCCTCTTTATTTTTCTTCCTCATGTAATATTCGCTTTTCAAAGTGTAAAGCGAAATGTATGCATACTTAATGTTTGCCTTCTTTATTTCTAGTTCGACATGAGATAAACACAATTTTAATTTTTGAAGTACAGTTAATATTTATGATTAAGTTTGCTGTCAAAAAGTGAGCACATTCACTAAAACTAATTTTGTGTGGGAAACCTGTTGCTTATGTAACAAATTATGTATGTATTAAATATATTATAACGTATAAATTATGACAAATGTTATACTACCAAGGGATGCCAAGGAGATACAGTGCGAATTCCCATGACAGGAGGATCATACCGCCAGCGCCATTTAGGATCAATCAAATATACTTGCAGAGTGTGGGGTACTCGGACAAGATCAACTTTTTTCAATACTCAAAATTTTTAAACGACTTCGGTTAGCAGTACGATTAGCTCGTAGTCTCGCATGGAACGCGTGAGTGAGCAGACGTCGTGCGCGCTGCTCCTGCATAAGCGGTTACTTTCCATTCGCGTGGCAACTTTTGTGTCCTGTTGAATAGAACCAGTTAGTAGAATGGTGCTTCGGCGAATTAATACCCTGAAATTAAACTTTCGGAATGTTGCAACTAGACCCTCGACCTTAGACTTACATCGTTGGATTAACGACACGTTGCAGCTAACGCCAGAACAAGTAGTGAGTATATAAATTGATTTGTATCATAAGTGTGTGTTCCTGAAATTAACTTCGCGAGTGCTTGGTGAACGTTTGATACAGAACTCAAATGGCTGTGTTAAATATCACGACGATACCTATGAATATAGTGTTGACATGACGTGGGCAGATATGGATTATGTGACGGTCCGGATACACGTTGTACCCGAGGAACTCAAAGATGACGAAATATGTTCAGTTTTGAGCCAATATGGCAAAATTATCGACAAAATTTTGGACGAAGTGTACACGGGAGAACATATTTATAAAGTTCGAACGGGACGAAAAATCTTGAAAATGTCATTACGTCACCCGATTCCTTCGTATGTTACAATATGTGGACAATGGTTCTGGGTGACGTATCTTGGTCAGGAACGCACTTGTGCTATCTGCGATTTGGGGGGACACGTGGCTGGGAAGTGCCCCCAACGACGTCCTGTTGGGCCTGTGAAGAATCCTACCCTGTATGCTAATGTCGCCAGATTTGGGCCCAACCAGATCGATGCCACTGAACCAGTGATGTCGGCAACCTTTACGAACCTATCTGCGCAGCATACCAAGACCGACACCAATAACTTGGATCGCGCTTCGACTTCGAACTCCCTCCCAAAACAGACGGAACAGCTACTAGTTGAGCCCCTGAGTGAGACCGTCGACGCAAGTGAAATGGAGGTGATAACGGAGGAGTCAACAGACCAGAACCAGAATGCAGAAGACACCCCCATACTGGAACCAGTGAACATGGATCTCGAGCAGCATGCCGACACGTCGGTCGATTCGTCCGACGGCACGCCGGAGCCAGATCCGGGGATATCCACCCCCGAGATGATGGATGCTACAATGAAGATGGAAGGTGCGAACAGTGAGATGCCTATGTCCATAGATGCCGGAACTTTGAAGTCCTCACAGGCTAAGGAAGCGGAATGGCAACTTCAGCGCCGTCGCCAAGACACCTTTGAGCATCGCCAGAAGAAACGCAGTACGTCGAGATCGCCGACCGCGTCGAAGCGACCTCACCCCAAACGAAATAAGGCAAGGAAACCGGCAGTAAATACGACAGTGAACACAGGTACCGGTGATAGAACACAGGATAATAAGTAACTTTGACAAAGTATATAGATAGTAGTAATGGTAGTAGTGTCTGTTCTATGGTGTCTAGTTCTAATATTTGTAACCAATAACTTAAGTTCCGACAACTCAAGCGAGTGTTATAAAACATTAATGCAAAGCAAGCATATGGAACAGGAAATAATTTATCACGTGGCTACCATAAATATCAACAAACTTTCATCTGAACTGAAACGAAAAGCTCTCATAGACTATATACGTTCTTATAATTTAGATATCGTTTGTATTCAAGAACTAGGTATAGGAAATCTTGATATTGGGTTTGATTATGTAGTATATAATAATAGTAATCATAACTCAACGGGAACGGCAATTATAGTTAGAAATAGTATTACAGTATCAAATGTACTATACCATCCATCAGGTAGAATAATTTGTGTAAATGTGGGTGACGTGTGGATATGCAATATTTATGCTCCGTCAGGTAGTGACGCACGAAAAGAGAGAGAGGAATTTTTCAATACTCAAGTAGCTACAGCCCTCGGTGGAAATAGACAACATATATTGTGCACGGGAGACTTTAACTGTACGTTAAGGCGAGAGGATCAAATCCCTGGTTTTAATACTTCACCAAGTTTAAACATTTTAGTGTCTGGGTTTGACCTAATAGATGTGTGGCAAAGAAAACATCCTAGCGAAAAAGGATATACATACATTAGAACAGATACTGCTAGTAGACTAGATAGGTTTTATGTAACAAAAGAACTGTTCTCGCATTCCACAAAAATAGAGGTACTTCCAAACTGTTTCAGTGATCATTTAGGTGTCCATTTAGATATAGCTTTAAATATCCCACACGTTCGGAAAGGAAGAGGTTATTGGCGATTAAACCTTCAACTACTTCAAGATGAAGCCTTTCGTAAGGAATTTGAGGAACAATGGGGAAAATGGGAAGCCATGAGTCATAGACAGACGGACTTCATAAAATGGTGGGACTCCTATCTAAAACCCTCAATTAAATACTTTTGCATGCAATACAGTAAAGGAAAAATGGCGGATTTTTATAAGAAGTATAACTTTTACCATGCAGTTTTGAGAGAATTAGCAATCAAACTCAAAACAGATCAAACGGTTCTGAGTGAATATAAGAAAATACAAGCGGTCGTCCTGAGAATGTACAATCAAAAAATGCAAGGATATAATTATCGAAGCAAATTAGTAATGTTCGATCCCAAAGAACAACCTTCGCTGGCGCAAGTCCTAGGAGAAAGACGCAGAGAACAACGGAAGTTGATAACAGAGATCGACGATGAATGAGGAGTAAAACTTACAAATACGAAAGACATTCAAAGACATTTAGTAGATTACTTTTCCAATAAATTCAGTGACACAAGTGCTGACAAGGAACAAGATTTTTCCGTTATTGAAAACTATATACCAAGAGTAACAGAGGAAGAAAGGGATTTCCTCCAACAGCCCTTTACAAGAGAGGAAGTGGAACTAGCTGTAATGGCCGGCAAACGCAATCGCGCTGGAGGCATAGATGGCTTACCTATTGAATTATTCCAAACATTTTGGCCAGTGGTACAGACCATGCTGACGCGATGGGTAAATGAAGTTTTCCGACAACAACGCATGGGACAAACGAGCCTGTTAGGAGTGATGGTACTCGTGCCGAAACCAGGACGACTCATCTCGGCAAAGAATTTTCGCCCGATAACACTCTTGTGTGTGGACTATAAAATATACACACGACTTATCACAAAACGACTGCAACAATTGGCGGAGAAATTAATAGGACCACAACAATTCATCTTTCGAGCGCATGGTGCAATTTTTGAACTGTTAAATACATTAAGAGACGTTGTTGCACTTCAACAACAGAAAGTTGGATCAAAAACAGCAATCCTGGCCTTGGACTTTGCAAACGCGTTCGACACAATCAAGCACGATTATTTCTTTACGTTGTTAAGAAAAGTAGGATTAGGAGAAAAAATTGTATCTGCTATTCAGTTGCTTTACACAAATGCAAGAGTACGCCTTAATGTTAACGGGACACTGTCAACGTCTTTCCCACTGAAGCGATCATTAAGACAAGGGTGTCCATTATCACTCTTTGCATTTGGCTTAGCAATTACACCCATTGTACGGTGGATGCAAGAACAGGTGCGGGGAGTGGAAGTCTACAGAAAATCGTTTAGAACATTCGCGTATGCAGATGACGTAACTGTTCTGATAAATGATGAGAACGACTTGCAGAAGTTGCAGGCTATCTTAAAAACAACGCAAGAATTAACAGGGTTAAAAGTAAACGATAAAAAATCCAAAATTTTGCAGCTAGGAAAAAACCCAATAAACTGCTATCAAGATTCACCTTATGATATTGCGAATGAAGTGACAATCTTGGGGGTAGTGTTTTGTTCAACGATACAAGAAATGAAAAATAGAACATATAGTGTGGTGATATCAAGATTACGACATGCAGTGTTTTGTGATAAGCGAAGGAATATATCCATAATCTCTAGAGTGACTTACAGCAACGTGTTTCTTCTTTCAAAAGTATGGTATGTTGCTCAAGTATTACCACTACCACCAGCAAGTGCAGCAGAAATACGACGGCTGGTCACACAGTTCATATGGCAGTCCCATGTACTTAGAGTGGCCTATACCACTTTGTGTTTACCATTAAGAACAGGTGGACTAAATCTAATGAATATTGAAATACAAGCACAGGCTCTCCTCAATCATAGAAATATTCAACTAGCGCTAAAAGATACGCCGAACTTGACCGGATATATACTCCATGCCTACTTAAGAGACATCGAACTTACAGCACCTGTATTACTGCCAAAATTTGACAGTGATACAAGTTATTTTCGTCCAACGGTATTAGAATTTGTGTATCTTTTGATAACTAGTCCACAAATACAGACTGAAGCAATTACAGTGCAATTATTGTATCGTCAACAGTGCGACAGGCTCAAGGTCAAACCCAGAATAGTGAACCAGCAACCTAGTATTAACTGGTCGAATGTATGGCGCAACTTAACAGCAAAACATATTCCAGCCTCCGTGCGCTCGATATGGTACTTGGTGATTCATGATATAATATTAACTAAAGAAAGAGCATATCGGATTAATCTAGAGGCAGAACCTAATTGCATAAGTTGTGATCAAGTAGATACCCTCAGACATAGATTAACAACTTGTACTAAAATGACAGACAATTGGAAATTCCTCTGCCGATGTCTCGGCAGTATATGTAGGAAACCTCCTGCATATTTTACAGTGGAACATCTCCTCTTCCCAGATTTTATGCTTTTCCCGTTAAGAAAATTACAGGCAATACAGTGGCTATTAGCACACTACATCTATTATGCCTGTACACCAAAAGGCATCATGTGTAAACAAACATTGTGCGAATACTTTCAATCAGTTTACTTACAAATTGAGGCCGATGCCCGTACATATTTATATGCAAACTATTTAAGAAATGTATTATTTATAGGAATGTAAAACATGGAAAGTTAGGTAAAAATGTAAGCAAAAAAATAGAGGTAATTATGCAAGATTGTGGACTGTAAACCAAAAATAGATGTAACTCTGTAATTGTTTGTGTAATAATAAAAAAAAAAAAAAAAAAATTAGCTGAAGACATATGATAGAGCGCTCTTGAGTTGAAGTAGTTATTTGCTAGACGGAGCATATTGCTAAAATATTTTGAATTTGCATATTTCGCATACCGCCATAATGCAAATGATTAGTTTCTATGAAATATCGATAATTAGCTTAAGCTATTTGATCACAACAGTGTAATAGACTAATTGGTGCATATGGTGATATGGTATGAAGTAAACAGTATCTTCGATTCAGATAGATGGATCGAATTGATATTGGGATATTTTGCATTTTGTCGTAATAAATTAATTTCATGTCTAGAAAAGGTATTGTACACACAAACACACAGCTTTCAAATGCAAAAGTTTACATATATATAAACCAAGTTAGATATTCTTGCACAAGGAAATAAAAGAAAAACAAGAAAACAAATCATTAGTGGTACTGACCCAACTAGCTGTAGTGTATACCGAAGTGCAATTGGCCTGCTTGGCACCTAACGATTTTTGACGCCCCATGAACATACATATATAAATAGGGGGCTTCAACTTATTGGCTATTTGTCGAATGAGTTTTTTTTACCGACCTGCCAGCTGAAGTGTATACCGTAGAGCAAGAGGCCTGCTTGGTACCTAGCAACTTCTGAAGCAAAGTGAACATATATACATATATAAATAAGGGGCTTTAGCGTATCAGATATTTTGCGCATGACATCTTACTGTCCTGCTAGGTGTGTAGTGTATATGGAAGTACAAGAGGCCTGCTTATTGCCTGGTGATTTCTGAAGCCCCGTGAACAAAGTGTGATTGATCTATTGTGAATTAAACTTACCTAACTCACCCACTCGGATACAGCCTTACAGAGTAAATCAGCTGCGACTGAAAACAGAATGTGGTGCACGGCTCTGAAAGGTCAAGTCAGGTCCATGCACGATCTATCGTGAACTAAACTAACCTCACCCGCTTAACTTGTGCCTTACAGAGTAAGGCTGCTATTTAACTTGTAAGGGCTGACGGTTGCCAACACACAAGATCTATTGCAAACTAAATTAACTTAAACCATAAGCCACGGACACAAACACACACTCACCAGATAGAGTATAAGCAACTCACATCTTGCATTTTTTTTTATATTTTATAACGGGGAAATTTAACCTACAGCTAGTAACATTAGTTAGTTAGAGTAGAGTAGAGTTAGACAGTTTATATACATTTTTCACACATATACGGGGTTTAAAAAAAAGGTAATATGCATTAACTATTTCACACACTCCCTACCGAACAAAATAAAATAAAAACTAACCGACAAATACACTTACTCCCATCCCTCTCCCAACAAAAACGTATTTCTCTCTGTTTGTTTAGAGATGGGGATCGGCTAACCTATAATAAAATAACTACAGGTTTTTGATTCTAGGTGCCAAAACATAGTGGTTTTAGACTGTAAGTTTGCTTACGGTATTTTGCGTGTCCCTAGTAACCTAACGTGCAATTCTGCAATTCCCCTCTCCCATTATCTTCTGCATAACTCTGATATGTACTTCCTGTTTCGCGAAGAGTCGAGAACTTTCCACAGCAGTTTGTATTATATTTCATCAGATATTACATTGCAAGAGGGGGTTGGCTGTGTATATAAAGACTAGTCTCGCACATGGACACGAATATAACGCCATGATAATTAGCTGGTGCCTCAAAATTATTGCATAACTTTAAAATATTGATGAAAAGGATATTTACTGCACTGTGCTTTCTAGCGAAGGTATTGTTGTAAACTATATTGCTTGTAATTGTGGAAACCCAAAAGCTCAGTCCCAGGCCCCTCACTGAAGAAAATATATCACGGTCAGCAAGCAAGATACACTTTGCGTGTACGTCACAAAGGTATTGTCATATGGACTAACGATTATTTTTTTCTTTATTAAATCTCTCGCGTTGTTGCTTATTTCAATGTCAGAGAGCGTGATATGCGACGTGCATGCGTAGAAGGGAGGGAGACCACAGAAGGACACTCGACGCTAACTTTTCACGATGGCTATAAGCGAGGTAAGGAGAGAGATGTTACATTTTTACATATTTGCCTGTGTGTGATGAAAAAGTAATTTACTCTGCTTGAATCATAATCACGACTTTGAGTTTTCAGTATTGCTGAATATATTTACATATCACCCAACGGTTATGGATTGCGTAGAAGTGACTTGTTAGCGGTCCAGTGGCGAAGGTGGAAACAAAGCGGTGGCAAGGAGACCGGTCACGTCAGACAGGTGCTCCTGGTATCTAAAAAAAACCTCTTACAGGAAAATATGGAGTGTTAGGAAAGGAAAGATGTTATACCCGAATGAACGGGGAGTCTCGAGCATCTTCCAATCCTCATCTTCGCGTTCAGGCAACGAGGAACAAAAAGTCACAAGGGCCTGAGACATGGTTCGAATTTATCGGTCTAGGTATGGATGCAGACAGGCTTGAAGTCTTGTGTGTGGACACAATTGATAATGGAAAAATGCCCTTCACCACGATAGCATAGTGCTAATGTTGTTGTTGCATTGTTTCCATCGATAACATAGTGGTTACACCAACAAAAAAAGCACTGTCCCCTATTAAGAAGTACTTCTCGAAATTAATCAACCACACTCTCTCTCTCTCTCCTTTCCTGGTATCTTCGTAACCACAAAAGGTTTTGTCAAACATTTAGACGACTAAGAAAACGTTGAAGCGTATGACGTAATGATAAGACATTGTTGCATTGTAATCAAATAAATTAATTGAATATGCAAAGAAGTTATGTTTAACAATTGAACGTTGAAAAATAAAATTCAACAATTAATGTTATTAATAGAGTTAAACATTTGCCACTCTGAAATGGTGATGGAGAACACCTAGGTTATCATAACATCATTTTCAGGAGAATAATAATAACAATATGCTTATCAACGTATATATTAAGGATTAAGCCTACGGGGATTCCTATTTCACTATTTATTTACTACAATTTACTCTCCTTATTGGAAACCGAAAACACAAGTACGAGACACTAACTTACAAGGGGACATGAAAAAATCTGCAGGAATATGGCAGGGCGCATCTTAAAACTGCATTAGCTATTTGTCATGGTACTCTGTCCCTCTACTCCTCCTTAAATTCGATTAAAATATAAAACGCAAAAGGCACAAATATTTCGGTTCTTGAATAAGACGCGCGTATGCCTTCAGAAAGAGAGAAGAAGAAGTAAATAAATCAACGCGTGCTTATTCTTCATGTACGTACGTGTGTTTAAAGCAATGTGCCAAGAAACAGTACGTTTGTTTCTACTCTTCAAGGAAGTTTTTGTTTTCAACTTTTTGCTGTGTTGCCCACCATGAGTGGACAAAATAGCTTATTCATACAAACTGGAAGCTTGCTTTCCCCTAACAATGGAGAACGCATTATTTCCAGCGAAATATCGACTCAACTATTTTTCTAAGATGCTAGAATGGCTACCACGGGCTTGGTGACTGAACACTGAAAACCACCGAGCGACTTACTTCACAGCACTGGCACTTAGTTTCAACAAGAACAGTTCAAGGCTTCCCGGGTGTACAGCAAGGTTCGGATTTCTTTTTAATAGCAAGCAGAAGAACTCGCTTTACAATATGAAGATCCCTCTCACTGTGTCTCACATCACGATTGTGTTTGTGTCTGTACTGTGAATTTTTTTTAAAAAAAACGTGGAATATATCTGGCAATGCGACCTCTTCTTACATAATCCGAACATCGAACATAAACTTGCAAATATGCTTGCCGAGATTTCAAGTGATGGGTCAGATATTTAAATTCTTTCCAATACAGAGGACGAAGAATATATTCAAAGAAATCATGATACCGATTCATATGTGTCAGTTGACAGCGATAAAGACAACCAAAGCAATGGACCTGTTAACGTAAGTGACAAATATTTTTATGGTAAAAAATAGATTCAAGAGATCTTGAGTGGAGCCTACAAAACATACCAGAGTCCCGGACTATAATATTTTTTTTTCTTTTGTTGCGTCTCGAACTACGAAGAAAAATCAAAGTGGATCCAGTTGATACATGGGGCTACATTATCACAGACACTATCCTGGAAATCGTGCTAAAATGGACAACCAAAAAAAAATATATATGAGAAAGAAATACGTTAATTCTGAAAGAGTTGTTCTGAAATCTTGAACCCTTACAGAACTGAAAAGCTTCCTTTGCTTCTTTATTTTCAGTGTAATTTTAAATAAAACAACAAAAACCTTCGATCTCTTTTCGCTACAGACGGAACAGGTCCAGACATATTTCGAGTAACCATGTCATCAGCTAGATGTGCAGTTGTTCTGAATTTTATGAGATTTGTCAACCCTGAAACAATTTTGCAAGTTCTGAGTGAATTAAATGTATATTCTCAAGCTTGGTATCCGCTTGATGCTAATATAACTGTGATGTCAGAACACATTATATTTACAATACTTATCTTTATTGTGATAAAGGAACAGATGGACTAGAGTTACGTGAAAACAAGAAAACGCTTTCTATACATAGGCAGGCTGTAGAAAGAATGTGTAAACCTAATTTTGATACCAACAGAAATGTAACTACTGATAACTTTTACACTTCCATGGAATTTGTAGATGTTCTGTTACAAATTGGGCTATCTATTGTAGGAACAATGAAAAAGAACAAAAAAGAAAATTGCCACAATTTCATGCTCACAAAACAACGAAAAGTTGGAAATAGTATATATAGCTGTACGAAGAGTGTTACAATAGTTTCTCAAGTACACCAAAAAAAGAAAGCCGAAATTCTTATTTCAAAATTTTGTGTTTTGTCTAACAATTGATGAAATTAAGTTAAGAATATTATCGAAAAGTATTTCTTGAAACATTATACTGAAATGTTAACATTATAATAAGTGTACTTGCATAGCCGTTGCAGTCTTCACACTGCTTCCATCAATAAAATCTAAATTATGTGGAGTGCAATTTACAGTGCTAGCGTGTCTCACTGCTTCACGGAAGATCTTACAGGAGTTTATTTTTCCTGGAGCTCTGAGACTCACCAAACCCCATATGGTACTGACTATCCTCATCGTTGCAATGTAAAAAGAAACATGAGTTTCTGTGTTGTAAATAAAAGGGCCAGAAAATCGCATGTCACGGCTTTTGATGTTATCTGTAAAAACATTACGAGAGTGATGAGCGTGTCGGAAATAAACTTGTAGAGGGCAAGGCTTGCAGCATTAAGTTTCGAGGATGCCAGTTCCCAATAGCTCGGTATTAACCAACTAATTCTCTTGTTTTCTTAAACCCGAAGGTGTAGCAAGAAAAGCCTGCCATCTCTCACCCTATCAATGAGCAAGAACAATCCAATTTTGTATCTAATTCTGTGCAAATCACACGGCTCCAATGTTGTGTGTATCAACCTCACTGTTTATTATTCTTTCCGCTAGCTTTTGACCTTGACTATTGATTTCTTTTTTTGCATGTTTCCAATGTCAGCACAAAATATATATTTTTCTGTTGGATCAATCGTGACTATGAGGATGAGAGGATCAGAAAAACAATGCTATTTAACAAGTAGTATATATGTCAAAAGTTCCTAGAGAGGGATGTAATTGACACAAGGATATAATTACCAGAGAATGATTGATAGAATTTTAGTTTTAAGTCTACTTTATGCACGGAAAGGCTAATCGAATTTGGACCTGTAGATTAAAATAAGGTTCAAACCACCATGTTCCTTCAACAGGTATGTATCAAACCTGGCACCTTTTAATTAGAAGGTGACAACACTATCACTGCGCCATCGACAAGGCATAATTACCAGATAATAACACCAACCAACACAATCAGAGGGGTCTTCATATTGTAAAGCCACTTACTATGCTTACTATTAAAAAAAATGCCGAACCTTGCAGGACACCCGGGAAGCCTTGAACTGTTCTTGTTGAAAGTGGTGTGAAGTAAGTCGCTCTGTGGTTTTTAGTGTTCAGTCTGTCGCCAACCCCTTGGTAGCCATTCTAGCATCTTAAAAAGGTAGTTGAGTCGATATTTCACTGGAAATAATGTATTTTCCAGTGTAGGGGGTAAAGCAAGCTTTCAGTTTGTATGAATAAGCTATTTTGTTCACTCCTGTTGGGCAACCCCGCCAAAAGGTGAAAAAACAACTTCCTTGAAGAGTCAAAAAACCAACTGTTTCTTGGCACATTGATACCAAGTTTAAACACACGTACGTACATGAAGAATAAGCATGCGCTGATTTATTTACTCCTTCTTCTCTCTTTCTGAAGGCATACGCGTGTCTTATTTGTGCCTTTCCGTTTATATTTAAATCGAATTTAAGGAGGGGGAGAGGGACAGAGTACCATGACAAATAGCTACTGAAGTTTAAAGATGCACCTGGCATATCCCTTCAGATTTTTTATGTCCCCTCCTAAGTTAGTGTCTCGTACTTGTTTTCTGGTTTCCAATATGTAGAGGTTAGAAACGAGTGTAGTAACTAAATAGTGAAATAAGAATCCCCGTCGGCTTAATCCTTAATATATACGTTGATAAGAATATTGTTATTATTATTCTGCTGTAAATGATGTTATGATAGCCTAGGTGTTCTCCACCGACATTTCAGAGTGGCAAATGTTTAACTCTATTAATAACATTAATTGTTGAATTTGATTTTTCAATGTCCAATAAGGTTAAAGATAACTTTTCAGCATATTCAATTAATTCATTTGATTACAATGCAACAATGTCTTATCATTACGTCATACGCTTCAACGATTTCTTATTCGTCTAAACGTTTGACAAAACCTTTTTTGGTTACGAAGACACCAGGAGAAGAGAAAGAGAGAGTGGTTGATTAATTTCTGAAGTTCTTTTTTTTTTTGTTGGTGTAACCACTATGTTAATGATAGAAACAAGGCAAGAACAACATTAGCAATATGCTATCGTGGTGAAGGGCATTTTTCCATTATCAATTTTGTCCACACGCAAAACTTCTTTCCTGTCTGCATCCATACCTAGACCGAGACATTAGAACCATGTCTCAGTCCCATGTGACTTTTTTTTCCTCGTTGGCTGAACGCGAAGATGAGGATTGGAAGATGTTCGAGACTCCACGATCATTCGGGTATAACTTTTTTTTCTTAACACACCATTTTTTTCTCTAAGAGGATTTCTTTAGATACCAGGAGCACCTGTCTGATGTGACCGCTCTCGCAGTCCCCTCTTTGTTTCCACCTTCGCCACTGGACTGCTAACAAGCCAACTTCTACGTAATTCATAACCGTTGGGTGATATGTAAATATATTCAGCAATACTGAAAACTCACAGACGTGATTATGATTCAAGCAGAGGAAATTTTTTTCGCATCACGATAGAGCTATATATATGTGTAAAACTATTTTCATCACACACAGCCAAATAGGTAAAATTGTAACTTTTCTCTCCTTCCTTCGATTTTAGAAATCGTCAAAAGTTAGCGTCCAGTGTCCTTCTAGATAGCAGGTGAATCATGACTAGCGAAAGTATTGAAATCGAAATGTGAATTATTCCTTATCGTCTCCCTACCTTCTTCGCATGCTCGTTGCATATCACGCTCGCTGACATTGAAATAAGCTACAACACGAGAGATTGTTTTAAACAAATACAAGACTGCACAGATTATAACTTCTAACTAGGTCTGTTTTGATAAAGAAAAAAATAATCTTTAGTCCATATGACAATACCTTTGTGACGTACACGCAAAGTGTCTCTTGCTTGCTGTCCGTGATATTTTTTTTCCGTGAGGGGCCTGGGACTGAGCTTTTGGGTTTCCACATTTACAAGCAATATAGTTTACAACAATACCTTCGCTAGAAAGCAAAGTGCAGTAAATATCCTTTTCATCAATATTTTAAAGTTATGCAATAATTTTGAGGCACCAGCTAATTATCATGGCGTTATATTCGTGTCCATGTGCGAGACTAGTGTTTATATTCACAGCCAACCCACTCTTGCAATGTAATATCTGATGCACTATAATAGAAACAGCTGTGGAAGGTTCTCGACTCTTCGCGAAACAGGAAGTACATATCGGAGTTATGCAGAAGATAATGGGAGAGTGGAATTGCAGAATTGCACGTTAGGTTACTAGGGACACGCAAAATACCCTAAGCGAACTTGCAGCCTAAAACCACTATGTTCTGGCACCTAGAATCAAAAACCTGTAGTTATTTTATTATAGGGCCCCAAAACCGTAGCTACGTCAACTTAGGATCGCTCTATTATGGTTTTCAGCTAAATCCAATCACTGCTTGAACATGTTATAAAGCATTAGGTAATGAAGTAGTATAGTTGATGCTATAGCTGGGTCGATAAATGATGAACACCCCTCAGGCAGATTTGGCTACACTTAAAACTTGCTCAACATGCCCATATGAGCTTTTTGCTCAAGTGTGGTACTCCGTCTATTCCAAGATTTTTGTAAAAATGCCCTCGGGAAGTTCCTGTGAAATGATGAGCCCCCTCAGATTGATTTGTCCACACTTACAAAAGGCACTTCTGTCAGATTGTTGTCCATAAGCTTGTTAAAAATATGCCCCTCTTGATATTTTTTTTGCCCACACCTAAAACTAAGCCAAGATGCTCATAAGAGCTACCTACATACACCCACACACACACACACACACACACACACACACACATATTTACTTCCGGTCCACTTCCGGCCAACTTCCGGTCCACTTCCGGTCCGCTTCCGGTCCACTTCCGGTCCACTTCCGGTTCACTTCCGGTCCACTTCCGGTTCACTTCCGGTCCACTTCCGGTTTGCCTACTTCCGGTCCACTTGTGGCCTATTTCTGGTTTATTTATATTGCATCATGTTTTGCAACAAATTATTACCCAATATTAAGCAATAAATTATTAGACATGTGTTGTTTTCTGATTGGTTGGTTATGACATAATGTGATGATGTGTTATATTCTGATTGGCTTATTGTTTCAGATGTTTTCAATGCGGTCCGTGCTTAGGCTATATAAAGAGATTTTGCATTCAATATCAGCCAGTATTGTGAGAGTTGTTGAAGAGTAAGGGTGTGTTGTTGCAGTGCTGCTCATATTTTTAAACACAAAAACATTGCAGATTTGTATAAATTGAATTACAAATCTATTTGATTTACTATACAGAATTTTTGACAACCTGTCATAGGTTTATTAAGTATAGAGTTTTGATTTGAAACCCAAGAAATTTCATATAAATACCAAAGCCAAAAATATTAACACACACACACACACACACACACACACACACACACACACACACAAATCACACTACTGAACCCAACTGAAATTTTTTATTAAGTATAAAGTTTTGATTTGGAACCCAGGAAATCTTATATAATAAACAACAACAAAAATGCCAAATCAAAAATATTGTAATCAATGCAATAAGAATATAACCAGCCCCAATTGGGCTAGGCATCAAAGGAATTGTAATCCAGACAAATGCAGAACTCCCACAAAAATATGCCCAAAATGCCATAGAAAATATAGTCTGGAATATTTCACATATAAACATAAAGGTACTTGTTCTGCACAGTCATCAACATTGCCCCCACAACCATCTACATCTGGTCTGAAAAGGAAGCATGAAGCACCTATTAATGCTAGAGCAGCAAAGCAGCCACGCTATGCACCTATCCATAGCAGTTTTAATGGCCAACTTAGGGATCACCGGTTTGTATCAGAGCCAAAATGTGACATTAAGAATTTTTTGAACAGTATAAATTCTGATGTGCAGGCAATTCTAAATGCACAAAATGGCTCTTATAAGCTGTCCCTCAAATTGTTTACACAATATAAGAAGCCAAATGGCACAAAATTTACACAGCCCCACATAACAGAAACTGTACCGGTATATTCAAATGCAAATTCAGACAAAATAATAAGCAGTTTGATAGATCAATTGAATATTAAACACTCTGAATTTGCAGCAAAATAGTCTGGATGGAGCCTATGTGGATCTCCACACAAGCTCTATGTTAATATTTCTGAATTCAACCCATTACAAGGTTCCACATATGTGCCTTTACCTGCTAATATTAAAAACAAAAAAGCTGTGCTTAACATAGAAAATAATGATCAGAAATGCTTTCTGTGGTGTATTTTAGCTGCTTTGTATCCAGTTTTAGATAATCCAAAGAGAATAAGTTATTATAAACAACATGAAAATGATTTTGATGAAGCAATGGAGGGTTTAGAATATCCAATGTCTGTTCAGAATATTGATAAATTTGAAAAAAAGGCCAGGGATATTAATGGTAAACAATTATCTATTAATGTATTTATTTGTTCTACTGGCCGTGGCAATTGCTTGATAGCACCTCTCAGAATCAGTACATTTGATGATGATTCTGCTGTTCCGATTGACCTGCTCTTAATTGAAGGGGATGATACACACCATTATACTCTGATACATAATCTTGAAGCTTTAGTCAGAAAACAATTAGACAAAACTCATAGAATATTTAAGTTGTGCCGAAGATGTTTAACTGTATTTGATGGTCAAAAAATGGTAAATGGGGTTCGGGAAAAAAATGCAGAAATTGCTAAAAACAAGTTAATTGAGCATCTGAAATACTGTGGCAACAATAAACCTGTTCATATGCTTATTCCTAACCCAAATGAAAATGCCAAATTCAAAAAATTTGAAGCCTTGTTGGAACACCCAACATATATAGTCTGTGATTTTGAATCAAACCTCAAACCCCTTGCATTCTGTAGTCCAGATCCTGATGAACCTTCAATTACATCATACCAGTTACATGAACCTTCTAGTTTTTGTTATATAATTATACGGGATGGTGTAGCTAGTGAACCACACTTATACATGGGAGCAGATGCCATCAAAGAATTTGCACATAGAATAGAAAATGAGTGCCATGACATAGCATCTAATATCTTATTAAAATCAAAACCCATGTTGCCTTTAACAGAGAAACAGATTAAAGATTTCAACAATACAGAATAATGCCCGGTATGTGATTCTGAATTTTCAGATGCAAATATCAAGGTTCATCACCATTCCCATACTGATGGTAAATTCTTAATGGCCCTGTGTAATAGCTGTAATATTAAGATACAGAGACCAAAATTTGTCCCCATATTTTGCCATGGTGCATCCAATTATGATTTTCATCATTTGATCAGGTACGAGGGGTTTGACAAGCAGAATTTAAATATTTTAGCTGAAAATAATGATAAATATATTGCCATAAGCAAAATAATGAAAGTTAATAGTGTTCCTATTCACTTAAGATTTCTTGATTCATACAGAATTCTGTCTGCTAGCCTGGCTACACTGGCCACTCAATTATCTGATGATCAATTCAAAATCACATGTGCTTTGTTTCCAAATCAGGAGCTGAAATTAATTAGGCGGAAGGGTGTATATCCATATGATTATGTTACAGATTTTTCTAAATTTGATGAGTGTTCTCTGCCACCACAACAAGAGTTTTACAGCAAAATCAGAGGATCTGGAATCACTGATGAAGATTATCACCATGCCCAGTTGATGTGGAACAATTTAAAATGCCAGACATTTGGTGATTATCACAAGGCATATTTAAAACTTGATGTGACCTTCTTAGCTGATATACTTCAGGCATTTAGAAAATCTTCCATGCAAAATTATAAGCTGGATCCGATGTATTTTTACAGTGCTCCGGGCCTAGCATGGTCTGCAATGTTTTTAAACACTAAAATGCAATTGGATCTGATCCAGGATCAAGATATGTATCTGTTTATGGAACAATGTATACGAGGAGGCATGGTGCAATGTTCTCAGAGATATGCCAGAGCAAATAACAAATATATTCCTGATTATGATCCAGCACTGCCATCAAATTATATACTGTATGTAGATGCCAACAGCCTCTATGGTTATGCTATGATGAAAAAACTGCCATATGCAGGGCTTGAGTGGGTTGAAGATTTCAATATTGAAGATCTTGAGGATTTTGATGACAGTAACTATGGCCTGTTCTTAGAGGTTGATCTGACAATTCCTGATGATTTACACAATACATTTTCTGATCTGCCCCCAATTCCTGAGGTTGAGTGCTCATCTGGCTCTAAACAGAAGAAATTGATGATGACTCTAGAGCCAAAACAAGATTATATCATATATTACAAAAACCTCCAGTTCCTAATAAATCATGGTGTTCAAGTGACCAAAATTGGCAAAGTTTTGAGGTTCAGGCACTCAAGATGGTTGAAGCCACATATTGATACAAACACAGAGCTTCGAACATCTGCAATGAGCCAATTTGATAAGACCTTGTTTAAATTGATGGTCAATTCTGTGTATGGCAAAACAATAGAAAATGTCAGAAAATATACTGATGTTAAATTAATTACTGACCCCAGCCGAAGCAAAAAATTGATAGCAAAGCCCAACTTCAATTACAGAAGAATTTATGATGAAAATATGACACTTTTCAACATGCAAAAACAAAGATTAAGTTTGATAAGCCTATTTATGTAGAGGCTGTGATTTTGGAATTGGCCAAATTACACATGTTAAAATTGTCTTATGATGTGTTGAAGCCTTTTTATAAGGATCGTGTAAAACTGATGTACATGGACACAGATAGTTTTGTTCTTGATATTCAAACAGAAGATGTTTATCAAGATATAGCACAGACTGAATTGTTTAAATATTTTGATACCACTGAACATTCAAAAATTATACACCACAACAAAAAGGTGCCTGGCAAGTTAAAAGATGAGACACTTGGTGATGTTATTGTGGCATTTGCTGGGTTAAGGGCCAAGATGTACAGTTTTGAAACATGTAGTGGCGCTATTGCCAAAAAGGCCAAGGGCATTGGGAGAGTAATTGTGGACAAAGAGCTTGAATTTGAAGATTACAAAAATTGCCTCAAATCATGTAGCACAATCAGAACATCAGAATGCAGAATTCAGAGTGTGGATCACTTGTTGACTACAAATATTGTAAGAAAAGTGGCTCTGGAAATCACTAGATCACTAGATCAAAATGTTCTTGTGATTTTATGCTTTTGATAATTGTTTGGAGCTGTGTCTGGACATTATTTATCTGCTCTTAAAATTGTTGTTTCAATTGCTCAGAGTTGGTGGCCTGGGTCTTAAATTTGGCTTGAAGAGCTGTTACAGCTTCTTCTAAACTTTGAAAATTATCCAATGTGGCCAAATCAGTATATTTCTGAAGCAGCAATTTGAGTTCAGAATCAATTTTAAGAAGAGGGTCCATGCATTGTGATTGCAAATTTGTAATTTCTAGTTGAAGACTGGCATTGAGTGTGCTTTGTAAATCTTGTAAATCACTTCTTAATTTTTTGACTCTGACATCAAGCATCAGAATCTCATCACTGTGATCTTCATGCCTTGTATGGCCAAATATATCATTAGGCATTTTGATTTAGTGGTTATTTATTATTGAATATCTAATTCTTAAATCTATAAAAAAAGGTATAAGCTTGTCATAGGATCCAGGGACCTCAATATATAAGCAGTCACCAGCAGAAACAGTATATACAGTGCAAGAAATCATGTTTGAGTGCTTAATTCTATTAATATTTCTCCCTACTGAAATCTTGACATTACCCTCAGGGGTTGTAATAAATTGCAATTGACCACCTACAGGTAATTGGAAATGATTTAAATTATTCTTAAATATGTACAATGTTTTACCTGTTTCATCATCAACATCTGTAAGTATGCTGTTCAGATGAATAATTAACAAAGCACTTAGTTTAGATATCATATCAGAAGAGGGTTGTGGTGTTGGCAGGTAAATAATAGCCTGTTTTTTGAACCCAAATAAGTTCATAGGCATGTTTATTTATTTCAAATCATGCTCTGTAATTGGGCATTGATTGCCACTTTTCAAATCACAATGACCCCATGGTAGAGTATGTATGCCACATGATAAAATGCATCTCTTATCATCATGTGGGTCCAGAGCCACTTTTCTTACAATATTTGTAGTCAACAAGTGATCCACACTCTGAATTCTGCATTCTGATGTTCTGATTGTGCTACATGATTTGAGGCAATTTACTCTGCCAATGCCCTTGGCCTTTTTGGCAATAGCGCCACTACATGTTTCAAAACTGTACATCTTGGCCCTTAACCCAGCAAATGCCACAATAACATCACCAAGTGTCTCATCTTTTAACTTGCCAGGCACCTTTTTGTTGTGGTGTATAATTTTTGAATGTTCAGTGGTATCAAAATATTTAAACAATTCAGTCTGTGCTATATCTTGATAAACATCTTCTGTTTGAATATCAAGAACAAAACTATCTGTGTCCATGTACATCAGTTTTACACGATCCTTATAAAAAGGCTTCAACACATCATAAGACAATTTTAACATGTGTAATTTGGCCAATTCCAAAATCACAGCCTCTACATAAATAGGCTTATCAAACTTAATCTTTGTTTTTGCATGTTGAAAAGTGTCATATTTTCATCATAAATTCTTCTGTAATTGAAGTTGGGCTTTGCTATCAATTTTTTGCTCCGGCTGGGGTCAGTAATTAATTTAACATCAGTATATTTTCTGACATTTTCTATTGTTTTGCCATACACAGAATTGACCATCAATTTAAACAAGGTCTTATCAAATTGGCTCATTGCAGATGTTCGAAGCTCTGTGTTTGTATCAATATGTGGCTTCAACCATCTTGAGTGCCTGAACCTCAAAACTTTGCCAATTTTGGTCACTTGAACACCATGATTTATTAGGAACTGGAGGTTTTTGTAATATATGATATAATCTTGTTTTGGCTCTAGAGTCATCATCAATTTCTTCTGTTTAGAGCCAGATGAGCACTCAACCTCAGGAATTGGGGGCAGATCAGAAAATGTATTGTGTAAATCATCAGGAATTGTCAGATCAACCTCTAAGAACAGGCCATAGTTACTGTCATCAAAATCCTCAAGATCTTCAATATTGAAATCTTCAACCCACTCAAGCCCTGCATATGGCAGTTTTTTCATCATAGCATAACCATAGAGGCTGTTGGCATCTACATACAGTATATAATTTGATGGCAGTGCTGGATCATAATCAGGAATATATTTGTTATTTGCTCTGGCATATCTCTGAGAACATTGCACCATGCCTCCTCGTATACATTGTTCCATAAACAGATACATATCTTGATCCTGGATCAGATCCAATTGCATTTTAGTGTTTAAAAACATTGCAGACCATGCTAGGCCCGGAGCACTGTAAAAATACATTGGATCCAGCTTATAATTTTGCATGGAAGATTTTCTAAATGCCTGAAGTATATCAGCTAAGAGGGTCACATCAAGTTTTAAATATGCCTTGTGATAATCACCAAATGTCTGGTATTTTAAATTGTTCCACATCAACTGGGCATGGTGATAATCTTCATCAGTGATTCCAGATCCTCTGATTTTGCTGTAAAACTCTTGTTGTGGTGGCAGAGAACACTCATCAAATTTAGAAAAATCTGTAACATAATCATATGGATATACACCCTTCCGCCTAATTAATTTCAGCTCCTGATTTGGAAACAAAGCACATGTGATTTTGAATTGATCATCAGATAATTGAGTGGCCAGTGTAGCCAGGCTAGCAGACAGAATTCTGTATGAATCAAGAAATCTTAAGTGAATAGGAACACTATTAACTTTCATTATTTTGCTAATGCAATATATTTCTCATTATTTTCAGCTAAAATATTTAAATTCTGCTTGTTAAACCCCTCGTACCTGATCAAATGATGAAAATCATAATTGGATGCACCATGGCAAAATATGGGGACAAATTTTGGTCTCTGTATCTTAATATTACAGCTATTACACAGGGCCATTAAGAATTTACCATCTGTATGGGAATGGTGATGAACCTTGATATTTGCATCTGAAAATTCAGAATCACATACCGGGCATTATTCTGTATTGTTGAAATCTTTAATCTGTTTCTCTGTTAAAGGCAACATGGGTTTTGATTTTAATAAGATATTAGATGCTATGTCATGGCATTAAATTTTCTATTCTATGTGCAAATTCTTTGATGGCATCTGCTCCCATGTATAAGTGTGGTTCACTAGCTACACCATCCCGTATAATTATATAACAAAAACTAGAAGGTTCATGTAACTGGTATGATGTAATTGAAGGTTCATCAGGATCTGGACTACAGAATGCAAGGGGTTTGAGGTTTGATTCAAAATCACAGATTATATATGCTGGGTGTTCCAACAAGGCTTCAAATTTTTTGAATTTGGCATTTTCATTTGGGTTAGGCATAAGCATATGAACAGGTTTATGGTTGCCACCGTATTTCAGATGCTCAATTAACTTGTTTTTAGCAATTTCTGCATTTTTTTCCCAAACCCCATTTACCATTTTTTGACCATCAAATACAGTTAAACATCTTCGGCACAACTTAAATATTCTATGAGTTTTGTCTAATTGTTTTCTGACTAAAGCTTCAAGATTATGTATCAGAGTATAATGGTGTGTATCATCCCCTTCAATTAAGAGCAGGTCAATCGGAACAGCAGAATCATCATCAAATGTACTGATTCTGAGAGGTGCTATCAAGCAATTGCCACGGCCAGTAGAACAAATAAATACATTAATAGATAATTGTTTACCATTAATATCCCTGGCCTTTTTTTCAAATTTATCAATATTCTGGACAGACATTGGATATTCTAAACCCTCCATTGCTTCATCAAAATCATTTTCTTGTTGTTTATAATAACTTATTCTCTTTGGATTATCTAAAACTGGATACAAAGGAGCTAAAATACACCACAGAGAGCATTTCTGATCATTATTTTCTATGTTAAGCACAGCTTTTTTGTTTTTAATATTAGCAGGTAAAGGCACATATGTGGAACCTTGTAATGGGTTGAATTCAGAAATATTAACATAGAGCTTGTGTGGAGATCCACATAGGCTCCATCCAGACTCTTTTGCTGCAAATTCAGAGTGTTTAATATTCAATTGATCTATCAAACTGCTTATTATTTTGTCTGAATTTGCATTTGAATATTCCGGTACAGTTTCTGTTATGTGGGGCTGTGTAAATTTTGTGCCATTTGGCTTCTTATATTGTGTAAACAATTTGAGGGACAGCTTATAAGAGCCATTTTGTGCATTTAGAATTGCCTGCACATCAGAATTTATACTGTTCAAAAAATTCTTAATGTCACATTTTGGCTCTGATACAAACCGGTGATCCCTAAGTTGGCCATTAAAACTGCTATGGATAGGTGCATAGCGTAGCTGCTTTGCTGCTCTAGCATTAATAGGTGCTTCATGCTTCCTTTTCAGACCAGATGTAGATGGTTGTGGGGGCAATGTTGATGACTGTGCAGAACAAGTACCTTCATGTTTATATGTGAAATATTCCAGACTATATTTTCTATGGCATTTTGGGCATATTTTTGTGGGAGTTCTGCATTTGTCTGGATTACAATTCCTTTGATGCCTAGCCCAATTGGGACTGGTTATATTCTTATTGCATTGATTACAATATTTTTGATTTGGCATTTTTGTTGTTGTTTATTATATAAGATTTCCTGGGTTCCAAATCAAAACTTTATACTTAATAAAAAATTTCAGTTGGGTTCAGTAGTGTGATTTGTGTGTGTGTGTGTGTGTGTGTGTGTGTGTGTGTGTGTGTGTTAATATTTTTGGCTTTGGTATTTATATGAAATTTCTTGGGTTTCAAATCAAAACTCTATACTTAATAAACCTATGACAGGTTGTCAAAAATTCTGTATATTAAATCAAATAGATTTGTAATTCAATTTATACAAATCTGCAATATTTTTGTGTTTAAAAATATGAGCAGCACTGCAACAACACACCCTTACTCTTCAACAACTCTCACAATACTGGCTGATATTGAATGCAAAATCTCTTTATATAGCCTAAGCACGGACCGCATTGAAAACATCTGAAACAATAAGCCAATCAGAATATAACACATCAGTACATTATGTCATAACCAACCAATCAGAAAACAACACATGTCTAATAATTTATTGCTTAATATTGGGTAATAATTTGTTGCAAAACATGATGCAATATAAATAAACCAGAAATAGGCCACAAGTGGACCGGAAGTAGGCAAACCTGAAGTGGACCGGAAGTGGACCGGAAGTGAACCGGAAGTGGACCGGAAGTGGACCGGAAGTGGACCGAAAGTGACCCGAAAGTGGACCGGAAGTGGACCGGAAATGGACCGGAAGTAAATATATGTGGGTGTGGGTGGGTGTGTGTGTGTGTGTGTGTGTGGGTGTATGTAGGTAGCTCTTATGTGCTTCTTGGCTTAGTTTTTGGTGTGGGCAAAAAAAATATCAAGAGGGGCATATTTTTAACAAGCTTATGGACAACAATCTGACAGAAGTGCCTTTTGTAAGTGTGGACAAATCAATCTGAGGGGGCTCATCATTTCACAGGAACTTCCCGAGGGCATTTTTTCGAAAATCTTGGATTAGACGGAGTACCACACTTGAGCAAAAAGCTCATATGGGCATGTTGAGCAAGTTTTAAGTGTAGCCAAATCTGCCTGAGGGGTGTTCATCATTTATCGACCCAGCTATAGCATCAATTATACTACTTAATGAAACTTGTATCTGATAAGTACTTTTGTTTGCAACTAGGTGACGAGCTCTTACACACACATAGTTCTATTTTTAGTAACCCCCCTCCCCCTTTTGGAAAAGTGTATGTACAAACACTGAGGCATTGCTAAATTTTACTAACTCGGAGAAAATTACGAATGCTTAGTTATGAAAGATATATTAGTGTTCTCCATTGCAACTAGATGGCGAGCACTTACATACACACACACACACACACACATGCTTCTATTCTGCTTTCATGTTTCTCCAAGTACAATTATTTGCTGCTAGATGGGAATACTGTATAAGTAATAACATCTCTCCCTTCGGAAGCTGTGTAATATGCAGGTGTATGTAGAAACAACGAGGGAATGCCCTGTTTGAAATATTATGTCGATAATAGTAGCTCGGAGATGTTACGCACACTCAGTTAATTATTATATTACTGAGTTGCAAACAGTGTTGTTTGGAAAAGCCAAAGGTTCCCGAGGGATGCATGTCTTTGTTTGTGCAGGTTACTTAAGGTTACATGATTTATTGCAAGGTGGAGACATTGGTCAGATAGGGAAACTTATGTTAATAAATACTGTCTTGGGGAGGAACATTACCCCATCCCTCTCGCTTTCTCTCCGCCTAAAAAATCAGAGATACAAAAGCTGAATGATTGAATGAATGGCGAGGTCAAGCATGTTGCGCGAGGAAAAATCAATGTTAGTTTGAAACACTGACATATGTAGTGTGCGAACAGGGGATAGATGACAGTTCATGACATGACAGGCTAAACAGATTCAACTTGGAATAAATATTGTTATCTGTTTCTTTGCGTGTAATAAAGATATACAATAAGTAGTAGATTTTGTCTTATAGTTTTCTTGAACCAGTGACCACTTGCAAATTATTAAAACACTCAACACTCATATCTCGAGAACTATACAACGTAGAATGGTGCGGGTTTTTTATTCGCTTCGTCTCAACGTACTCTTAAAAATGAGACCAAAGTAGACATAGCTTATAAAAAACATATTTTATATCTTAAGAATTAGTAAAAATATATAATACAACGTGTCCACAATTAGACTCCAACATTTTGAAAGTCTTTAACTTTTTCATTTCAGATTGTACAGCTGTCATTCCGGATGAAGCAGAAGCAGAAACTCAAAAGGTGTATGTGGTAATATTTTAGTGCGTGCAATAGACGTAGTGGCGCTGCAACAATCGATTGTTTGAAAATGGAGATTCCAAATGAGCGTGTACAGGTTGTGTGGTGGTATGCAGAAACAAAATCAGTTATTCAAGTTCAACGAAACTTTCGTCGTGTGTACAATAAGGATCCTCCGACATTCAAGACTATCAAGAAGTGGTGTGATCAGTTTTTGGCGACCGGCAATGTTTTGAAAGGACACGGTGGAGGTAAACCCAGAATCCAGGAACAGGTTGTAGGAAATGTGCAAAGGTCATTCGAAAGAAGTCCACAGAAGTCAGTAACACAAGCAGCGAGAGAACTTGGTATTAAAAGGTCGACAGTTCACAAAGTCGACTGTGCTTGTACCCATACAAGGTACAAATTGTACAACAAATCAAGCCTGATGACTGACCAAGGCGAGAAAATCACTATGTTTGATCGCATTGCTCAGTACAGAACCTTTTTATTGCACGTGATGTTTTCAGATGAGGCAACCTTTCATGTTACAGGGAAAGTGAATCGCCACAATATCCGTATTTGGGGTACAGAATATCCCCATGCATTCATAGAATTCGTACGTGACAGTCCAAAAGTAATTGTTTGGTGTGGTCTTCTGGAAAATCAAATTGTTGGGTCATTTTTCTTTCAAGAGGATACTGTCACTGGCAACAGTTACTTACATATGTTGCAAAACTTTGACGTGCCACAGATAGCAGCCATGCAGCCAACAATAATCTTTCAACAGGATGGTGCCCCACCCCATTGGAGCCTTGCAGTCCGACAGTTTTTTAATGACACATTCCCATGTCGTTGGATTGGCCGTGGCGGTCCAATTCCTTGGCCTCCACGTTCCCCCGATATTACCCCACTAGAATTCTTATTGTGGGGGTACATCAAAGACAGAGTATACGCTACAAGAGTGAACGACTTAATTGACTTGAAACATTGCATAAGAGATATCATAAACTCAGTCAGTAGTGTATATTAGCCGTTTCAAAATAATACTTGGTACGAGCTCTTTTTTTTATGGATTTAACCTCAGTGGTAGCATATTTTGACAATTTTTTTTGTTGATTTTATAGCGTTTGACGACTTTTCAGTGCAATTTTCACCGCATCTAATTTTTTTCACACTCATACTTGGTACGAATGCCACGATCTTACGTGATATAACTTAACCTATTCATTTTATTACGTGCTAAACTACACGAGAGCCTCTACGTGCTTTGACCTAATTTAGAGTAGGACCAGTAGAGCAGTTCTGCAACCGAAAGTGAGGCTCGAAGTGAGGCTCGGTGAGGCTCGACTTAATGGTTTGCTCTTGTGAGGCACAAGCCTCATTTTCTCGCAGTGTTGCCAACACCTTACTCGAAATAAAATCACCAAGGTTTTTCTCTTGGTCTAACCTATGTTATTGAACTGCGTCGTCAAGTCCAAACCCGCATGACTTCCGGACACTATTGGTTCTATTCATACTTTTTCTTACGTATAGATGTACATGATGAATCCCCAAACAGATTTTTCCTAAGTCTTACCGTTTCCAAGATAATCCCACTTCCGGTCGCCATTTTGGATTTCTGAGCATAGATTCTATTCATACTTTTTCTCACGTATAGGTGTACATGATGAATCTGCAAACAGATTTTTTCTAAGTCTTACCGTTTCCAAGATAACTCCACTTCCGGTCGCCATTTTGGATTTCCGAACATAGGTTCTATTCATACTTTTTCTTACGTATAGGTGTACATGATGAGTCCCCAAACAGATTTTTCCTAAGTCTTACTCTTTCCAAGATAATCCCACTTCCGGTCGCCATTTTGGATTTCCGAGCATAGGTTCTATTCATACTTTTTCTCACGTATAGGTGTACATGATGAATCTGCAAAAAGATTTTTTCTAAGTCTTACTGTTTCCAAGATAACCCTACTTCCGGTCGCCATTTTGGATTTCCGATCATAGGTTCTATTCATACTTTTTCTCATGTAAAGGCGTACGTGATGAATCCGCAAACAGATTTATCCTAAGTCTTACCGTTTCCAAGATAACCCCACTTCCGGTCGCCATTTTGGATTTCCGAACATAGGTTAGTAGATAGTAATTGTATGTTTGAGCACTACCCTGATTTTTTGACCTCTAAGAAAATCGCACCAAAACCTCAAAAACTCACTTTCTCTCCACGTTCCGCGCCTCATTTATTGCGCTGACGATGTTTCACGGCGCAGAAAAGCAGTGATGAGTAAATTCACTTTCTCATCCTTGAAGGATGAATGCACCTTATCGTAATTTTCCAAGTCCGGGACCAATGTTTATATATCGTGAGCTTTGTAAACCTCTCGGGAACGATGTGATCTCTCTGCCACACGCGTGCGCGTGCCTCTCATTATTTCTGTATTGTGACGCAAACAAACAAATAATAATTGTTTTTTTTGTTGTTTTTTTAGGATTCCTGGCCCCTATAACCCCGCCAGGAGTGCGTGGTGCCCAACCCAGTTCTAATGGCCATGGCTATCAAAGCCATACCTCTGTAGAGTTTCACGTGCTTTTTTTTTGTCCTATGGGACACCTCTCTTTGTCAAAAATTCGAGATATTTGCAATTTAACGCAGGACATTTTTTGTTTGTTCCATGACGACCTATGTTTATTTTGGTATGGGAGGACAGAGGACACCGAGACTCGACCGACACACTAAACCCAACCTCTCTACGCGTACTCTACGTCACCAAAAAAAGGTTAAAGGTTCCAAATAACAATTGTTAGAGTTTCCCCAATCTAGTAAAGTGGATTGGTTGAAATCTCCAAGGCGTATTTTGTATTTTTTTCCAAATATGAACACGTTAAAACTGAACTGTCTCGGATTTTTGAGTTTTGTATTCGCCCTGAGAAAATTCTATATAAAATAACATACCTGAAAATTATATTCGCAGTAGATTGATTTTTTTGAGTTTTGTAATCACCTCAAGAAATTCTATTTAAATAACATACCTGAAAATTGTACTCACAGTAGATTGAATTCTTGAGTTTTTGTATTCGCACACAAGAAATTCTATATAAATAACATACCTGAAATTCTATTTACAGTAGATTGAATTTTTGAGTTTTGTAATTACTCCAAGAAATTCTATATATAATAACATACCTGAAAATTGTATCGCTATATACTAGACTTTTTGATTTCTGTGATTTTGGAGAAAGCAATGGCATCCACCACCAGTTTCAATCATAAAAATGATAAAACTGAATGTGTTACTTGCGAAAAATTAATATCTAAAACTAATATTAGCAAACACAAGGAAAGATGTAACGAAACAGGTTCAAGAATTAATCGTTCGTTACCTTCTAAGCCTTGTGCTCGATGCGGAAAAATGATCAGCATTGCAAATTTAAGTAAACACCTCAAAATTTGCAAACCATCGACCGGACAAGCATCGAAAAGGAAAATCGATAATTCAGAAAAGGAAGCTTCCACTTCCAAGCAAATTAAATTATCTAATGAACGCAAACCAATTAGATCTGCATTCAAAGACCAACTGCAGGATTTCTCATTTAAGTCAGAATCAGGCCGTGACATTCTAAGTTTCTTGGACGAAATGAAAACATCTGTACTAAATATTTTAAAAGATAAACTTCAAAACAACTCTATAAAAGTATACGTTGTTCTGTTTTCTGAATACGAGAAAGTTGATGGCACAACGATTATTTTTTATCATCGTACAAAAAACCAGACACTTTATTTTGCTGACGTCGAAAATTTAGACAACTTCTATTATAAAGTTACCAATGAGCTGGTTAAGAAACACGACGATTTCGAGGCTAAAGGGTCGGGATGGTCTCTGTGTGGAAGTCCTCACACGTTAACCGTTTACGTGAACCAATTCTCGCCTCTTCGCGCTTCCAGCTACGTTCCTCTTCCACCGAACATTCAACACAAGAAGGCTGTGTTAAATATACAGAACAGCGATAACAAGTGTTTCCTTTGGTGTATATTGGCTGCACTGCATCCTGTTTATTGCAAAAATAATCCACAGTGGGTTGGATATTACAAACAATACGAGACCGACTTTCAAAGTGTAATGTTTGACATTGAATACCCGGTGACATTGTCGGATATAACAAAGTTCGAAAATCGTGCAGGAAAACGCATCGCTATTAAAGTATATTCCTTCACGTCAGATAAATATCTCGTGCATCCCGTCAGGATAAGCGATATCGACGATGACGATGCTTGTGTAATAAATCTTCTTCTCATTTCCAACGAGGATGTTCATCATTACACGCTATTTCGTTCAATGTCTCGATAACTAGCAAGCCAAACAACCAAGCATGAACATTGCATCGAAGTTTGCCCGAGATGCCTAACCACGTTCGACGATCAAAAACAACTCAATTATCGAAAATACACCGGACGTCAAGTTGCTATCGATAAACCTGCCGAACATAAAATTTATTGCGGTGACAACAGACCGGCTAGAATGTTGATGCCCGAAACGAACGAAGTCGAAGAATTCAAAATGCACAAGGCATTGTTGGAACATCCCGCAATCATCGTCGCAGATTTCGAGTCTTTCCTGAAACCACTCTCCTACTGCGAACCGGATCCTGAAATTTCCTCCACAACGCCGTACCAGCTTCATCAACCTAATAGTTTCAACGTCTCACAACGTTGCAACGTTTAGAAAGTCGTTGATTTTGATTCTGTATTTTCCGTCGTTGGGTTTCCTCGTCATGTCGATCGTCGCGAATCCGAAATCGTCACTGTTCCAGCAAGAAGAGCAGCGTTCCGAAAATTGATTGATCAACAGGCCGTTGAGTTTAGATAACATGGAAGGTAGAAATTCATGATCTGCCTTGCGGTGTACAGTCTCCATTGATTGCTTTCGGAAACCAAAGAGATTCATTGTCCTTGCTAGTTCTTTATTGTGTGAATTGAGACAGTTTTAAAAAAAAGTGCTCCCCTGTGCATAGCACCACGCCATGAAGGCGTATAGGGGGTGTGGGGGTAACGCCCCACACTTTCTTGATCCGGTCGTGAGTGGAATTGAGACAGTTAAATTGAGACAGTTAAAGTTTTTTTTATTTTAGTTATAGTTATTTAAGTTTATTTTTTTTCAATTGCAATGCCTACAATTTTTACTAATTTCTAAACGATAGTGTCCCCAAGGCAACGTGTGGATTCCACAAGACAAAATACATCTTTTATCGTCATGCGGATCTAATGCTACTTTCCTAACTTAGTTTGTTGTAATCACGTGGTCTACAGTTTGGATTCTTTGTTCTATACTTAGTATCGTCGATTGTGAGTAAAGGCAATCGATGTAATCGTGGAAGGTGAGTTTGTTCTCCACCGTATTTTTGCCCAAAACTTTTGCTTTCTTCAAGACGCTACTCTCTGTTCTCATGGCATACATTTTCGAACGCAAACCCGCGAACTCGACAATAATATCACCGTTACATTCATCTTTCAGTTTACCTAGGACTTTTTTGCTACGAGATGGAATTCCAAATCTGTTGGCTTGAGGATACGCAGAAGTATCGAAATACTCAAGCATGGAAGGATTTTTTATGTCTTCGTATAGGTTAGGTGTTTGTATGCTGTAAATAAAGCTGTCGGTGTCCGTGTACAAAAGTGATATTTTATCATTGTAGAAGGGTTTCATCACGTCATAATGAAATTCGAACATGTAAAGTTTCGACAAGTCGAGAACCGTTGCGCCAACGTAAATTGGTTTTCTGAATTTCATCAATTTTATATCTAGATTGAAAAGTGCCAAATTCTCGTTGTAAAATTTTCTCGACTTGAATCTAGGATCGGCTATCCACTTCCGACATTTATTCTTATCGGAAATTAATTTGACGTCTACGTGCTTTCTAACATTCTCCATGGTCTTTCCGTACACCGCATTGTTCACTAATTTAAAGAAGTCCTTGTCTAAATCGGAAGTGGCAGCTGTTCTATGTTGTGTGTTAGTTTCTATGTAAGGTCTTAACCACGTGGAATGTTTAAACTTTAGTATTCTTTTAACATTTACTATCTGAACACCCTTCCCAATCAAAAACCGGAGATTCTTGTAGTGGACGACGTATCTCTGTTTAGGGTCCAATGTTAACAAAAGCTTGTCTTGAACCGAGTCGGGTGGACATTTGATTTCGGGAGTCGGAGGCAAATCCGAAAACGTGTCGTGCAGGTGGTCGGAGAATTGGAGATCTACCTCTGCGAAGAAACCACACTCGCTATCGTCGAAATGAATAATGTCTATCGAAGTGGGATCTAACCATTCGAATCCCCCGTAAGGAAATTTCTGAACCATGGCATGTCCGTAGAGATTATTAACGTCGGCGTAGAAGATGTAATTCGATGCTCGATTTGAATCGTAATCTTCTTTCATGTGTACGTTATTAGCTTTTGCATGTCTCTGTACGCATTGCACCATTCCACCTTGTATCCCTCTTTCGATAAATAGCAACATGTCAACGTCCGATATCAGTTCCAGCTTGACCTTTGTCTGGAATAACATTGCCGACCACGCTAATCCCGGTAGACTGTAGAAATACGCTGGATCTAATTTATAAATATTCGTTGCCGTTTTCCTGAACGCTTGAAAAACATCCGCGAGTATCGTCACGTCTAATTTTAAGTATGCGTCGTGGTAGTCTCCGAGTGTCCTACATTCTAATTTCTCCCACATGAGTTGCGCGTGTTGGTATTCTTCGTCTGTGATTCCTTTCTCTCTGAGTCTGCTGTAAAATTCTCTTGGAAATGGAAGAGCGTCGTCGTTAAATTAGAACCATCACTAACATATTCGTAAGGATAAATCCCTTTACGTCTAACGAGTTCTATGTCTACGTTGGGAAAACTAGCTCTAGTTATTTTAAATTGATCGTCGGTGAGTTTGTTCGCTAAAGCATCCAGACTTGCAGAGAGAAATCTATACGAATCCAGGAAGCGCATCTCAATTGTATTTTTCGTTCCCGGAATCGTCACTTGCTTGCTGAGACTAATGTAGCGTTCTTCATTCTCGGCCAAGACACCTATACGTTTCGGATCGTAGCCAAGATGTCTCACCAGGTGGTGAAAATCATATCCGCTTCTGTTGTGAAAGAATATGGGGATGAATTTAGGTTTCTGGATTTTAAGATTGCACGTGTTGCACATTCCACCTATGTAGTTTCCGCTGAATTGATCGTGGTGGAATATTTTTTTGTTCTCATGAGTGAAACTTTGATCACATACCGGACACACCTCAGTGGAATTGTAATTTTGAAGTTCATTTTCAGTTAAAGGTGCCATCGGTTTTGATGTAAGCAGTACGCTACCAATTACCTCAACCTCCTCCACCATTTTTTCCAGGAAGTGTTCGATTACATTTGGCCCGCGGAATATATATGCTTCATTTATTTTATCACGTCGCACAACAACATAGCCGAAACTATTAGGTTGATGAAGCTGGTACGGCGTTGTGGAGGAAATTTCAGGATCCGGTTCGCAGTAGGAGAGTGGTTTCAGGAAAGACTCGAAATCTGCGACGATGATTGCGGGATGTTCCAACAATGCCTTGTGCATTTTGAATTCTTCGACTTCGTTCGTTTCGGGCATCAACATTCTAGCCGGTCTGTTGTCACCGCAATAAATTTTATGTTCGGCAAGTTTATCGATAGCAATTTGACGTCCGGTGTATTTTCGATAATTGAGTTGTTTTTGATCGTCGAACGTGGTTAGGCATCTCGGGCAAACTTCGATGCAATGTTCATGCTTGGTTGTTTGGCTTCCTAGTAATCGAGACATTGAACGAATTAGCGTGTAATGATGAACATCCTCGTTGGAAATGAGAAGAAGATTTATTACACAAGCATCGTCATCGTCGATATCGCTTATCCTGACGGGATGCACGAGATATTTATCTGACGTGAAGGAATATACATTAATAGCGATGCGTTTTCCTGCACGATTTGCGAACTTTGTTATATCCGACAATGTCACCTGGTATTCAATGTCAAACATTACACTTTGAAAGTCGGTCTCGTATTGTTTGTAATATCCAACCCACTGTGGATTATTTTTGCAATAAACAGGATGCAGTGCAGCCAATATACACCAAAGGAAACACTTGTTATCGCTGTTCTGTATATTTAACACAGCCCTCTTGTGTTGAATGTTCGGTGGAAGAGGAACGTAGCTGGAAGCGCGAAGAGGCGAGAATTGGTTCACGTAAACGGTTAACGTGTGAGGACTTCAACACAGAGACCATCCCGACCCTTTAGCCTCGAAATCGTCGTGTTTCTTAACCAGCTCATTGGTAACTTTATAATAGAAGTTGTCTAAATTTTCGACGTCAGCAAAATAAAGTGTCTGGTTTTTTGTACGATGATAAAAAATAATCGTTGTGCCATCAACTTTCTCGTATTCAGAAAACAGAACAACGTATACTTTTATAGAGTTGTTTTGAAGTTTATCTTTTAAAATATTTAGTACAGATGTTTTCATTTCGTCCAAGAAACTTAGAATGTCACGGCCTGATTCTGACTTAAATGAGAAATCCTGGAGTTGGTCGTTGAATGCAGATCTAATTGGTTTGCGTTCATTACATAATTTAATTTGCTTGGAAGTGGAAGCTTCCTTTTCTGAATTATCGATTTTCCTTTTCGATGCTTGTCCGGTCGATGGTTTGCAAATTTTGAGGTGTTTACTTAAATTTGCAATGCTGATCATTTTTTCGCATCGAGCACAAGGCTTAGAAGGTAACGAACGATTAATTCTCGAACCTGTTTCGCTACATCTTGCCCTGTGTTTGCTAATATTAGTTTTAGATATTAATTTATCGCAAGTAACACATTCAGTTTTATCATTTTTATGATTGAAACTGGTGGTGGATGCCATTGCTTTCTCCAAAATCACAGAAATCAAAAAGTCTAGTATATAGCGATACAATTTTCAGGTATGTTATTATATACAGAATTTCTTGGAGTGATTACAAAACTCAAAAATTCAATCTACTGTAAATAGAATTTCAGGTATGTTATTTATATAGAATTTCTTGTGTGCGAATACAAAAACTCAAGAATTCAATCTACTGTGAATACAATTTTCAGGTATGTTATTTTATATAGAATTTCTTGAGGTGATTACAAAACTCAAAAAAATCAATCTACTGTGAATATAATTTTCAGGTATGTTATTTTATATAGAATTTTCTCAGGGCGAATACAAAACTCAAAAATCCGAGACAGTTCAGTTTTAACGTGTTCATATTTGGAAAAAAAATGCAAAATACGCCTTGGAGATTTCAACCAATCCACTTTACTAGATTGGGGAAACTCTAACTATTGTTATTTGGAACCTTTAACCTTTTTTTGGTGACGTAGAGTACGCGTAGAGAGGTTGGGTTTAGTGTGTCGGTCGAGTCTCGGTGTCCTCTGTCCTCCCATACCAAAATAAACATAGGTCGTCATCGAACAAAAAAAAATGTACCGAAAATTTTCCAAGTCCTGCGTTAAATTGCAAATATCTCGAATTTTTGACAAAGAGAGGTGTCCCATAGGACAAAAAAAAAGCACGTGAAACTCTACAGAGGTATAGCTTTGATAGCCATGGCCATTAGAACTGGGTTGGGCACCACGCACTCTTGGCGGGGTTATAGGGGCCAGGAATCCTAAAAAAAAACAAAAAAAAACAATTATTATTTGTTTGTTTGCGTCACAATACAGAAATAATGAGAGGCACGCGCACGCGTGTGTCAGAGAGATCACATCGTTCCCGAGAGGTTTACAAAGCTCACGATATATAAACATTGGTCCTGGACTTGGAAAATTACGATAAGGTGCATTCATCCGTCAAGGATGAGAAAGTGAATTTACTCATCACTGCTTTTCTGCGCCGTGAAACATCGTCAGCGCAATAAATGAGGCGCGGAACGTGGAGAGAAAGTGAGTTTTTGAGGTTTTGGTGCGATTTTCTTAGAGGTCAAAAAATCAGGGTAGTGCTCAAACATACAATTACTATCTACTAACCTATGTTCGGAAATCCAAAATGGCGACCGGAAGTGGGGTTATCTTGGAAACGGTAAGACTTAGGAGAAATCTGTTTGCGGATTCATCACGTACGCCTTTACATGAGAAAAAGTATGAATAGAACCTATGATCGGAAATCCAAAATGGCGACCGGAAGTGGAGTTATCTTGGAAACGGTAAGACTTAGAAAAAATCTTTTTGCAGATTCATCATGTACACCTATACGTGAGAAAAAGTATGAATAGAATCTATGCTTAGAAATCCAAAATGGCGACCGGAAGTGGGATTATCTTGGAAACGGTAAGACTTAGGAAAAATCTGTTTGGGGATTCATCATGTACACCTATACGTGAGAAAAAGTATGAATAGAATCTATGCTCAGAAATCCAAAATGGCGACCGGAAGTGGGATTATCTTGGAAACGGTAAGACTTAGGAAAAATCTGTTTGGGGATTCATCATGTACATCTATACGTAAGAAAAAGTATGAATAGAACCAATAGTGTCCGGAAGTCATGCGGGTTTGGACTTGACGACGCAGTTCAATAACATAGGTTAGACCAAGAGAAAAACCTTGGTGATTTTATTTCGAGTAAGGTGTTGGCAACACTGCGAGAAAATGAGGCTTGTGCCTCACAAGAGCAAACCATTAAGTCGAGCCTCACCGAGCCTCACTTCGAGCCTCACTTTCGGTTGCAGAACTGCTCTACTGGTCCTACTCTAAATTAGGTCAAAGCACGTAGAGGCTCTCGTGTAGTTTAGCACGTAATAAAATAAATAGGTTAAGTTATATCACGTAAGATCGTGGCATTCGTACGAAGTACGAGTGGGAAAAAAAATTAGATGCGGTGAAAATTGCACTGAAAAGTCGTCAAACGCTATAAAATCAACAAAAAAAATCGTCAAAATATGCTACCACTGAGGTTAAATCCATAAAAAAAAAGAGCTCGGACCAAGTATTATTTTGAAACGGCTAATATACACTACTTCAGTCACAAAAGACATGCTCCGAAACACATGGCGTGAAATCGACTATAGGTTTGACATTCTTCACGCCAGCCGAGGTGCCCATGTACAAGTGCGCTGAACTGAAATTTGTGAGTTACACTGAAAACTTCATGAGTTACATTATCATTTTTATGTATAGTAATTATAGTACACCAATTTTCTTTCCGCTATATTTGTTTGAAATATTCAGTCTCATTGTGGACACCCTGTATATTAAAGTGATAAAAATATCCCAAAAAGAAATAAAATGCCAATGAATGTATTTGGTTATAAGAAGCTACATATTCCCCAAATAGAGAGAAGTCCAGACAGCAGCATGCAAGTAATTTCCGATTTTTACCGTAAATTGAGAGGGTTGGTTATTATTCATCTTAATAGTATTTGGTACAAAGTTGATGAGAATACTGGAAAACAGCTATATGTATTCAACAACCATCAATCATATAAAACCCCTGGCAAAGGGAAAATCCAGATAACTATCTCACCACCTAATGCTGCTGTGGTCCATATAGGAAAAAATCTCTATAGAATTAAGCACAATAATATGTTTCCCAACACATCATACGATGTAGAAAAAGGAAATTTGATCTATGCAGAAATTATTGGCGATTGTGATAAACTAATTCCTCACTTCATTGAAATAAGAATAATCTAAACTCTCATGAATATATAAAAAACCGAAACAAAAAATAAAATAAATAAATAAAAATAAAACATAAATAAATAAAACAAAAAAAATGGACATATTAGGAAATCGAAGAAAGCAGGAAATAGCGGATAATTCCAGCGATATTGCCAGATTAGACGAACGTCTTAAGAAACTTACATCTGATTTTCTAATATTACAAAATTCTTTGAAGGTAAGTCTATACGCTAAGATTACTAATCTACAGTCTCAGATAATTAACCCCATAGTAAAAATTGATGGTGAACTAAAATCTCTACTTCAAAAATATACTAACTTAGCATCTATCGATAATGTTGAAAATTTAAAGATAATTTTACTAAATTAAAAAAATGATCTTGAGAAATTCCGTCAAATTCAAACAAATACTTCGGACCATATAAAGCAACAACTAAATAACCAAGCAAATACCAAGCGAATACTATTCGTCCCGAACTGCTTTCCATAATTGAAACTATCAAGAATCCAGAGCAATATGAACTGCTCAATGCAAGCATTCTTGAATTAGGGGACCAATTTTTATCTTTTGTATTCCCTCACTGGAATATATTAAATCCGAACTGCAAACAGGCCAAATACATGCAGCCATAACAGAAGTTCAAACTAAACTAGAAACATTAGAAGATTTTATTAATAATTTACCTTCATCTTTCGAAATAAATGCCATCGCACGCAGTGTTGCCAGCTTCAAATTGCAATTAGAAACTTACGAAGATTTTGGAAAGTTACGGGATACTTTAGCTCATATGATAGACACTTTCACAACCATGAGAAATGAATTGACAAATGTACAGGAAATTCTGGAATTTAAGTTGCCAAGCATAACCGAATCTTTAAAAATTATCCAAGAACAAATTACCAAATTACAAAAAAATAATACTGAATCTGAATTAATCCCATTTTCATCATTTGATACGCCCGACCCTGTGGCCGAGTGGTAAGCACATCGCGCTGCGACGCCAAGGTTCTCGGGTTCGAATCCCGGTCGGGCTTGGTTGTTTGTGAATGTCCATTCATCAATTTCATCATTTCATCACTCATCCCCATCTTCGCAAATTAGCCAAGAGGCACAAATCGCGAATTGAAATAAACTAAATCAAATCAAATCAAATAAAATCATCATCTGATACATGTTATTGAGAACAAATTGAAAATATTACAGCAATCTACACCTACAGAAGATGACATACAACAACTTCAAGATGCTTTGACCAATGTTGCAGATGTTACTGAGTTAGATACTGTCAAGCAAACTTTGACCACACTTCAAAATACCGTAGCCAATTTACCCACTTCTCAAGTCAGAGAACATGAAAAAGATTCAAACGGAAATTGCTGTAATTCAAGACACAATTGCTACTTTGCCTACCAACCAGATAGTCAAAGAACTTTATGCATTGTTTGAAGAAATCAGAAGTAAGGTACGAGATCTTGCGAGTCAGAGTACCAAATTAAAACTTGTAGAAAATTTACAGACGATTATTTCTAACATTTACCTACAAATCAGTACCCTTGAAACAATTCAAGAATCTGCTTGATCAGGTTTCTCCTCGCAACTTCATGATCTCAAAGAACAATTTAAACAACTATATGTCGTTGTGAAAATCAACCCAGCTACGATGAAATGGTACATATCAAAAACGAATATCAAGAAACAGTATTAAGCAGATTAGACGATCTTGAATTAAATAAATTAAAGATAGACTTGAGAGTGTACCAAATGTACGAGGGCACTGGACATATGTTAATGCAGGGAATGTTTACAAAATGTACCCTTGCAGTCAGTCTCATGAATTTTTCCATGATGGCAAAAATAAATGATTACATTTTGGCTATGTAAAGAAAGGAAAACATGTGTAAGTGTCAAATTTCACCATACAGAGAAAAGATGGCGTCTACAGAGCCCTACAGATACCTCTTGCATATTGGGATGAATCTGGAAACAAATATAAAATTCATGAGGATGAGGATAAAATTCATGAGGATCTTTTTTCACTATGCAAGCTAATCACCAATTATTATTTGAAGTGACACAATTATACCCCGAGGATAGTCCATTCTATGTTATATTTTCCTTTAAAACTTATTGTCAAGACAAGATAGAGTAAATGCATTACACAAACAAGCCCGTCGGAACTACAAGCGTTAAGTGTAGTAACGAAATGTGTAAATGTATTTTGTTTAAGCAGGTCTGATTCAGATGGCTACAGGGACTTTAAAAAATTTGGATAAGATAAATCATGGTTAAAATATATATGCTTACAGTTATTCATACATTTAGCAAATATGCAAGGACTGTTCCCCTAAAATCCAAGACTTGTACTTGTGTTACCGAGGTTTTTAAGTCGATATTTATTAAGGGAAGGAGGGATAGAATTTTACAATTCTATATTTGCTAATTTAATGCAACAACATAATACTAAACATTATTCTACATACAGTCATCTGAAAGCTAGTATAGTGGAACGATTCAACAGGACATTAAAAAATCGCATGTGGAGGCAATTTACTCTACAGGGTAACTATAGGTGGGTGCACATTTTACCCGAGCTAGTTCAAAATTACAATTATACAGTATAAAGTACTATTCACATGAAACCTTCTGAGGTAACCAAGTCTGATGAGCAACGATTGATATCTACTGTTTATTGTCAAAAATATACATACACTAACAAGAAGGCAAAGTTTAAAATATGAGATCAGGAGAGTGTAAGTAAGTTTAAACAGTTATTTGAAAGGGGTTTCACCCAAAATTTTAGTACAGAGTTATTCACTGTAGTTCAAGTTTTACTAGGGAATAGAATTACATGTATCATAAAAGATAATCTTAACAAAATATTGAAAGGGAGATTCTATGATGAGGAACGCAGTAAAACAAAATATTGAGATACATGTCTAATTGAGAAAATATTGAAGAATAAAATAATAAATTGTATGTGAATTGTTTAGGTCTGCCAGACAAAAGTTGGATAGAAGCAAACCAGTTGATTCTTTGACATCAACATGGAATATGGTATAGCGTTTAACAGGTGTACTGGAAGCTAATAAAAAAATGGAGAGCTTTTACCTGATAACATAAGATGCCTCATTGCAGGCCCATCCGGTTCTAGAAAAACCACTTTTCTGGTTGATAATTTCTTGCTTGCCCGCAATTGGCTGCATTTGAAAAATATACACTTGTATGTATTCTCTAAAAGTTTAGAACAACCGAAATACCAACAACTCATGAAGCTGTACGAGAGACTGGGCATAGCTACATTTTGGATCAACAAAAAAACGTCTGTACCAATTATTGAAAAATTCTGTTGTGGTGTTGTGGTGTTTGATGATGTTAATCTAGAAATTAGAATGAAATTAGAATTTTTATTACACAGGGTCGTCACAAAGAAAGAAACTGCTTTTATTTAGCTCAAATTAATTCCAAAATTTCCAAACAATTACTACGAGATTATACAAACTTAATCTGTTTGTTTCGTCAAGATCATACTAATTTAAAACATGTATACGATGATTATGTGGGAGGAGACTTAAATTACAACCAGTTTTCAAATTAATGTTCACCTTGTTGGAACAACGATGATTTTGGATTTGTCACCATCGACATGACTCGTAAACCTAACAATGGTAAATTCAGAAATAAAATCAGCGACATTTTGAACGTTGAAACTATATAAAATAACCATTAATTGAAAAAGGTAATTATATGACAATCACAAAATTGAAGATACTTCGAAATTACGAGAGTACTTGTCCAAACGTTTTAAAAGTTGGAAATCAGAGAATCGAGGCTTTTACGAACAACACAAACGTCAAGACCAACCAATTATCAATGCGATCAGTGGTCTTGATAAAGAGACTAAAGGTGTCACAGAACAAATAAAAATCTCTTAAATGAATTGTTACCTCTTACTGCTATAAATTATGCAGATTTTCCTCCAACACCATTATCCAGCATTCACACACCCCTGATACTCAAGGAACCACTTGCTAAAGCAGCTGTTGAAGAAGCAGAGAAAATCAAGTTGGGTCCTCTGCCAAGGGATTACCTAAGTACTGGAAAATTCGAAAAAATGAAGTATTTGGATTTTTTCCAACTATGGAACCAAATGAAGGCGTAGTATGGAAAATTGGCAAATTTAAAGTAACATTCGAAGGGGACAAGATAAAACTTAATTTGGGCGAAAGAAAGAGCTGGTCGAGATATCCTGGTACTGTTGGGCTATCGGAGCTCATCACCAAGAAACAACCAAAAAATTTTACAAAAGATGATTATCAAAGTTACTCAGCAATTTTGGCACTCTCTGATGCTCTGTACCAAAATAATGATCCCAGTCAAAAGCGAGTGGAATCGAGCAGTGGTGATAAATACAAAAATCTGATCAAAACCATCTGGAACCATCTCAAAACCTTTAGTGGTATCAATCAATACAATACTTTACCGAAAGGATTGGTGTATTGGCAGGGGAAGAAAATGCAGGGAACAACAACTTCCATAATGAGAAAGTGGGTATTGGAAACATGATCAGTGACAAACTAGCTAATTTTATTGTAAACGATCCCAAATCTATAGGATAATTCATTAAAATTATCATTACTTTACCTCCTAAATTCTGGAATATATCAGAGGGTCGAGGTTTGGTGAAGGATGTTATTAATAATCTTCCATTCGAATTACACGTACCTGGTTACCAAACTGTGGTCCGGGGACAAAACTTGAAAAAAGGATAGAAAAGGAGACAGGGGTATTAATCCTCTCGATGCAGCTTGTAAAGAACATGGCATTGTATGCAGCACACACAAATATCTGGATGATCGTCATGTGGCTGATCAAAAATCGGAAGATGCAAATTTGGAAGATTAACAAGCAGAGATACTTCTTTGGGTGAAAGAATAACAGCATTGGATACAACTATTGCTTTGAATACAAAACAAAAATTAGGGTGGGGTTTGTAACTAATAAATATATAATATAAATACCCTGAAAAATAATAATAATAAATAATAACAATGGAAAAACAACAACATGAAAGCTAGAGGAGTTGTGTACCAAATACCATATCACAATCTTAAAAATTTAAAAATTAATTCGGTTTTAACTAAAAAAACAACAGGAAAACAGAGACAATGTATAGCCAAAGGAAATGGAAAGAAATTCTTACTCAGCACACGGCAATTAAAGCAATTTCAAAATACAAGAAAAAACACATAGTGGAGGATTCATATTCAGCACTCCAGTTATCCTGGCAGCTTTGGGTACAGTGGGAAGCTTAGCTGGTGGTTGTGCTGCTATTGCAAAAACAGTTATCGAGTCAAAAAAGAATAAGGCAGAACTAGAAGAGCAGAAGCGTCACAATCTTGCCATGGAGAAAACATTAGATATTGGTGTGAAGTTCAGAGCATTGAGGAAATTAAAAAAAAATAGAGAAGCGTTCCCAAACCAAGATATTGAATCTTTATTTAAAATTTTTAAAATTCGATATTTTATGGGGTTTTCATGTCTGATTCTCTACCTACAGACAGTCCCCATTTTAGAGAATCTGGTGTGGTCAATTTGGATAATTCCGAGAACATAGGTACCCATTGGATATGCTATTAAAATAAAATGACAATTCTTTTATTTTCGATTCGTTCTGAGGGGTACCCCCTCCTGGACAATATATAACTTATCTACTAGTAGATAGTAAATGTGCCTTTGACGCCAACCCTGATTTTTTGACCTCTAAGAAAATCGCACCAAAACCTCAAAAACTCACTTTCTCCCCACGTTCCGCGCCTCATTTATTGCGCTGACGATGTTTCACAGCGCAGAAAAGCAGGTACGAGAAAATACACTTCTTGTACTTCAAGTACGAATGCACCTTATCGTAATTTTCTATGTCCGGCCATGTTTATATATCGTGACCTTTGTAAAACTCCGGAACGATGTGATATTTCTGCCACGCACACGCGCGCACGCCTCTCATTATTTCTGTATTGTGACGTGTTTCTTTTTCAAGCAAACAAACAAATAATAATTTTTTTTTTAGGATTCCTGGCCCCTAACCCCGCCAGGTTGCGTGGTGCCCAACTAAAAAAGGTTCTAACGGCTGGGGTTAGATAACCACACCTCTGTAGAGTTTCACGTTTTTTTTCTCAAAGGTCCTATGGGACACCTCTGTTTGTCAAAAATTCGAGATATTTGCAATTTAACGCAGGACTTGGAAAAAAAAATTCGGAAAATTTTTGGTTCCATGACGAACTATGTTCATTTTGGTATGGGTAGACAGAGGACACCGAGACTCGACCGACACATTAAACCCGACCTTTCTACGACTATTTGTTCTAAAGGTACGAGTGATCAAAAGTTTTGGAGGGTGGGTTAACTTCTTACCCCTTGACCCCAGGACCACCAAAACTTGGTACACGTATTCTACACCTCCAAAATCGACAGGGGGTATCTAACGATACCGGATGGGGGTGTTTTTCGATATATTTTTTCGATAACTCTTACCATTTTCGAGATATTTGCAATTTAAGATTTTTTTAACGCTGGACTTAGAAAATTTTCGATTGATGAAAAATTTGGTTCCATGACGACCTATGTTTATTTTGGTATGGGAGGACAGAGGACACCGAGACTCGACCGACACACTAAACCCGACCTCTCTACGCGTACTCTACGTCACCAAAAAAAATCGACAAGGGGAGATTTTTCGATAACTCTCACTGTTTCCAAGGTACTTAGGTTTTTTGATAGACGACAACGACGGAGTCATCAAATGAGTAAACATCTGAACTCGGTGAACAAGTCAACTTTTTTCAGTACGTCAATATTTTTTTTTCTTATTTCTTAGTGAATGGGTTAGGTGACTTGCAACGACGATCCCCTCTCCATTCTCTTGAACAGATGTTTTTCGGAAGGCATCTTTACTCAAGCTTGGAAACAAGCTAACATCACACCGATTCACAAAGGTGGTAACAAAAATGTTGTTTCATCTTACAGACCAATCTCCTTACTCTCCCCTCTCTCCATCATCTGTGAAAAAGTAATCAAAGACAGACTGTACAAAAATTTTGTTTCTCCGTACTTAAGCTCTAAGCAACATGGTTTTCTTCCTGATAGCTCCTGTCTGTTTTACTCTCACAGACATGCATTTCAAATAATTCACAATTATATGTATTATATATTTTGATCTGGCCAAAGCCTTTGATGCTGTTAGTCATCGTCTTCTGATTTACAAATTATGCAATAGATTCATGCCAAATTTCTAAACCTTCTCGCAGATTAGTATTACGTCGCTTTGGATAACCGTGTTTAAATGAAATTGGTGACATTTGAAAGAAAAACTCAAATATTTTATTTTACAACTCGTAGACATTGAATGTGTTCCCCCCCACGAGTGCCCCTGCAGACGTCGATACATTACCACTATGGTCTGGCGAACTCCAATAATAATGAGGGGTTGTGGTAGTGGGTGAGTGGTGACGGAAAGTAGAAAATAAATAGTATTTTTGGGGGTATTTAGTGCGTATCAATCATTAAGATTATATTTTTATTTTAAAAGCCTCTCTGAATGCTTCATGTTGACCAGGGCATTCACTTGTTTATCTCGGTTGTCTCAACCTCTGAGGCATGTTAGTAATGCACAGTGTTGTGCTATGCAAACCTCCTGAAGTATTTAGGAAATAGATAGTTCCTTCTGCCTATGGAGTCAGCGGTTTGCATAGTGGCAGTTATAATCACGATTCGGCATGGAGGAGTGGCTCCATGGCCTTGGTAATATAGAGGTGAGACAGGCTGAGAGGGGACGGACTTTTGATTGGGATTGAGGACAGAGAAGAGCGTAGGAAAGGAGTGGAGCAATAGTGAGACGACGCGCTGGTCAACCTATAAAGAAGCCAAAGGAGGACTTAGTTTATTTTTATTCTGCGAAATTTTCTTCATTCGTCAGATAGACAGGTAACTATCCTAAGACCCCTCCATGATTCAGGTTCAAAGGTTCATGAAACCCAATGAGTGACCATTGTCTTTTCAAGTTGTTAAGTTCCTTAATCGTACTTGTACCTTTCGCGATGCCAAGTGTTAACTTGTCGTGTTAATTGCGAGTGCTCTCATCATAGAGGATGAATGATGAATAGGTTACATCACCCTGCAATTAATTGCTAAGTGACTGGTGCTGATCCCATCATTCTGTAGAATGATATGTGATGGAGATGCTTAGGGCTCTCATTCATTTTTTCGGAAATGAGATGAAATATTGTTAACCAGTTTAAATTTAACCCCACCCCAAAATGTATGCTAACTTGTTTAGTTTACTAGGTATCCAAAGAAGTTCGTGCCGCTGGAAAGAAAAGTGAAAGTCAAACGGCATGTGTCGGCAATCCTGTCTGGATGACATCAGAGGTTTACATTCCCGGTAACCGTCAGTCAGTGCAGAGTTGGGAGGCGTGTCGGTTGCATAGACAGCAGGTCTGTAGAAACTACAACCCTGAAGGGAACATGTCAGTGTCAAAGGACGTTTTACCGCCATGTTTACTGTATGAGTTCAAATTTGGCAGCAATGCTGCAGCCGCTGCTCGAAAGATATGCTCCGCGTTTGGAGAGGCATCAGTGAGTGAGCGCACAGCGCGAAAGTGGTTCAGTCGATTTGCATCGGGCGATGAGAGCCTCCAGGACAAGCCTCTAGCTGGACGCCCCGCCACTATCGACGAAGCCCTGCTGAAGGAGACCATCGAGCGTGATCCACAGCAAACGTGCAAAGAACTTGCACAAGGGTTTGGAGTGTCGGAGGAAACCATTCGATTGCATCTGCACAACCTCGGGAAGACTTGGAAGCTCAGTAAGTGGGTTCCTCACGGTTTGTCCGAGGAAAACAAACGCCAGAGGCTCACCATTTGCGCATCATTGCTGTCACGCCACAAGGAAGCCCCATTACTGGACCAGATATTGACATGTGACGAGAAATGGGTGTTATACAGTAACCGCAAAAGAAAACACCATTGGTCGTCCCCTGGTTGTGTTGCATTGGCCCCCAAAGAAAACATTCATCAACAGAAGGTACTGCTCTGTGTTTGGTGGACCAGCGCTGGTGTTGTGCACTTTGAATTGCTAGAGCATGGCAAAACCATCACATCGGAGGTGTACTCGTCCCAGTTGCAAAGGGTTGCAGCTGCACTGCGTCCGAAGCAGCCAGCACTAGTCAACAGGAAAGGAGTGATCCTTCTTCAAGACAACGCTAGACCTCATACGGAGAAAGCGACCAAGGAGGTAATCAACACACTTGGTTGGGAAATTTTACCTCTTCCTCCTTATTCCCCGGACATTGCCCCATCCGACTTTCACTTGTTTTTGGCCATGGATAACCATTTGCGTGAGCAACAGTTCCTAAACCGAGATGATGTCACGCAGGTCATAGGACAATTGTTTTGCTCCTAGGGACCAGAACTTTTACAAATGCGGGATTTATAAGCTTGTATCTCGTTGGGATAATGTAATTGAAGCTGAAGGAGCATATTTTTCTGAATAAAATACATTTGCCAGAACCTACAGAGTCTTTATTTCTCACTGCAAAATAGGGCATGAACTTTTTTGGATACCTGGTAGTATGTCCTTACCACAATTTATTTTGAAAATACATAGGGTTTATAGGTTTATTTTAACATTAATGGGGGGGAGAAACGTTTTAAATATGCCATGATAGATGTCTAGTCTAGCAAGAGGATGAATAAGATGAAACTTATCGATCTCAAGTCAGGGGCAGTCATCCGCAAAATGTAAAAATAAGGAGGAACCTTCGCCCTAGCTCCGTCGCGGTTATCCGCGTCGGGCTGGCGATTTGGTATCAGGAGCGTCCGGCATTCCGCGTGGCAGAAGGTTCGATGTCGGGTTTTAGGCAGCCACATTTTACCAAAAATGCCGTCTGCCCCGGGAAGTTCGTGGACGTTTCCCTATCAATCCTCTCCTGGTAGCGCTGTGGTTCGCTCGCGAAAGGTACCAAAGCTACGACAGAACTCCCACCTGGGAAATTTTTACCATTCCCAGAATTTTAAATAAGGTTGAAGAATAAGGCATTTCGATTCGATGGTTTCTTGCATTTACAGTGATTTTAGAACGTAAAAGGTAGGATTTTTTTTTGCATGATCTTGGATACGAAAATTATTACAACGTTGCTTATGAGGATTAAAATAATGCAGTAATTTTAAAATATAAATATTGCAATTTTTGCTCCAAGTTACGGCATTTATTAAAGTGAAACAAGTCTAATATTTTAAATCCACTTCCGTAACATAACATTAATTTATAATAAAAAGGACACTAATAATATTAAAGGTTAAATAAAAACATACTTATTATTTAATAATGTGCCTTAGGCAGAAAAAGTTTTGCAGTATTAAAAAATACTAGCTCAGCAAGTACATCACTAAAAATTTATACTTATACTTCAGAAGAAGGTATATATTTATATCAGTAAAGTTTTAATTTTAGCGCAAGTTATTGAGAATATTTGTTTTTTATGAATATGTAGACGTCGACGTCAAGATTCTTATTGCGCACCAATAACAAGTATATTCCTTCGGATATTGGATAGCTACCAAAATCTTGGAAATCCACTCTGCCATCGCAAAATGATTATGTTTAAACCACAACGGTTTTAGTTTCAAACTTTGCCACAATAATATGCTTAGCATATTTTAGAATGAGTTGAGAGAATTATGGATTCTTCAAATTTTAGTTATGTTAGTATTTAAATGCATTTAAATATCGCATAAATAAGAATTATTATTTTAGTTCAGGTAGTCAAGAGTGAATCACTTGTCTAAGTATTCAGAAATAAAGATAACACCTGAAATTAAATAAGATAAGTTTGCAGTAAATCTTAAACTAAGATAAGTTTATAAACAGTGCCTAAAAATTTAGAGAATAAATAAATTATATCAGGTAAATAAATTAAGCAGATAAATTGAGCCTAAATTAGAAATAAATATGTTGCGTTAAAATACTTAATAATTTAAACTAGGCAGGCTTAAAATACGTTTCAGTTTTGAGGAACTGTTTGTTTTGTTTCCTAAGCAACATGAAAATCATTGCGATTTTAGTTATGTTGGACGGATTTCTTCCATACGTAAAAGCTTCAAATTTTATTCATCTGATGCAAAAGTCTCTCGAATATCCTCATATTATTATTACAAGTTTATTATTAGCAACATTTATTATTAGTATTTTTATAATTTTCGTAATTTGTTACTGTACATGTCAACGCAAGAAACCTAGTACTTATGACCAGGAGTGTACTGACCTATCCATGAATAACATCTTAATTGGAATGGACTCGAATGCTAAATCAAAGCATTGGTTTAGCACGGTCACAGATGACCGTGGCTTGGAACTGGAAAACCTACTGGCCAGTAAAAACCTACATGTTTTAAATAGAAGATCTGATATTCCAACATACTCTAATAGAGCAGGAGCAACATCGAATATTGACTTGACAATTTCAAACATGAATGGGCGGTTATCGATAGATAACTGGTGGGTTGCTGAGAAGCTGACAGTTAGTGACCACAACTTGATTAGCTACTGTACAAACTTAAAATACGACACACACCAGTCAACAAGAGATTAACCAAAAGAAAATGGAACATGCGTGACCAAGAAATGCTACGCACTCTTGTGGCATATGAATTAAGGCACAATCCGATAACCTTGGATAACACGATCTCTGGAAATGTAGCTACAGTTGTGCACATATTGGTGACTGCGCCAGGCCATATTCCTAAGATGAAGGAGCAGAAACCTAAACAAGCCTGGCCAGAGTATATCATGAGAAGATGGAACATTACTCTGAGACTCAGAAAGCTTTATCAAAAATCCAAGACGGATAGAGACAGAACAATCTATCTAGAGAAGTAACGAAATTCCAAATGGAAATACGGTAAGCTTATTGAACAGTACAAGATCAAATCCTGGGCCTGTCTAGTACAACAGGAGATCCTCAAAAATCCTCGGAGCATGCCATACAAAATAGCTGCCCAAACAAATCACAGAAATTCGTCCCTGTACCATTTAAGAAGAGTGACAATACATACACAAGCTCATGGCAGAAGGCAGTAAGGTTCGTAATGGATGGACTACTACCATTGGACGATTCTGAAGAGGACACACCAATCCAGAACAACATAAGATCTACAGTTGATGTAACCTATGAAAATCCTACACTGGTGATGCCATTTGCACAGGAAGAAATCGCCGCTGTGATTGACAGATTGAAAAATGGCAAAGCCCCGGGTCCTGATGGAACTCCAAACGAGTTAATCAAAATTACTAAAAAACAACTTCTCGGAGGTTTACAGTGATCTATAACCATTGTCTAGCAGAAGGTATTTTTCCTGAAGACTGGAAATTAGCAACGTTAGTGCTTTTCTTAAAGAATACCAAAAGAGATCCATGCAACGTAAAATCTTACAGGCCAATTTGCCTCTTGGATGTCTTAGGCAAAGTTTTTGAGAGGCTGATTACAAAGAGACTAAACGAAAGACTAATACTAATAAGGAATTCCAGCAAACAGTATGGGTTTATTAAAGGACGCTCTACTGAGGATGCGGTCAATCGTGTGATAACATCTATAAACCAAACTCATTATAAGTATGTTACTGGAATTACAATTGACATTAGCGGAGCGTTCAATAATGTATGGTGGCCATACTTACTACAAGAACTAAGGAGGTTGCAGATTCCTAAGCCTCTATACAGCTTAATCTGTAATTACCTGAAAGACAGGAGAATACAGTTTGTTTGGGGACATGAGACGATCTGCAGGAGTGTCAACAAAGGCTGTCCTCAGGGCTCTGTCCTGGGGCCAGTCCTTTGGAATATAACCTTGGAACCACTACTGCTGGCTCTCAGCAGGAAGGATGAGATCATAGATAGTGTTGCTTATGCAGATGATTTATTAATCATAACCGGATCGAACAATCGCAAAGGTTTGAAGTTCAATGCTAACAAGATCTTGAATCAAGTGGCCATTTGGTCTGAGGAATCTAAGTTGAGCATAGCTAAGGAGAAGGCATATCAAATCCTCCTTAAGGGAAAACTGGCTCGAGCGCCTATATTCAAGTTTCAGAACTCTTCAATTAAAAATGTTCAAGTCATCAAATACCTTGGAATTCACATGGAAGCTCAAATGAGCCTAAGAGCTCATGTGAACAGTGTTACAGCTAAGGCCCAGTCAGCTTTACACAATATCTTAAACATGGGTAATACTGCATTTAAGATACCATTCAAGATCGCAATGCTGTATTATAAAGCGATATTTGTTACAACTATATGTTATGCAGCGTCTACTTGGGCTTTCCTTTCTAGGAAGAAAGTTGTTCGGGACCGTCTGAGATCGGCACAGCGCAACGTCTTGTTGAGAATTCTTGGGGCCTTTCGCACAACGTCAACTATGTCAACTATAGTGCTAGCTGGTGTCTTGCCTCTTGATTTTGAGGTTCAAAGACACGCTTCTACATATTGGTTTCGGAAGGGAGAGCAAGCTAAGATATTCATGCTCTTGGGAATTAATGTGAATACCATGCAGGACATTGACCAGGTTCTACAAAGCAAATGGCAACAGGAGTGGAGACAATACTCGGGATCAGTACACACGAAGCTATATATGCCTGACGTTAAATTCTGGACAATGAACTCACTCTTTAAACCAGCTAAAGAGTTGATACACCTCATTACAGGGCATGGCCCTTATAAGGCATATTTGAAAGGCTTTGGCCTCAGTCTAGATGACCAGTGCCAAGTATGTGAGACTACTGATACTCCAGAACACGCTGTGTTTTATTGCAATAATTTTCAAGACCCCAAAATAAGGGAACTTAGAGCTGAGCTAGAACCAGACCTTGTAAGACAACAACTTACTTGTCAACGAACCTTTCCTACAATTAATGCTTTGGCTGAGCTGATATCTACGCTTGAGGAAATGGAATTCAAACACCATCAAGAGCCACGAGCCCGACAAGTGGTTCCAATATCATCATTTATTGAAAACATGGAACCCAGTGGAACTAAGACTAGATCGAGCATGAGACTTGCTGCCCAATTAATGGGAGAAAGCAGCTCTGCACAAAATACTTGCTTTAATGAAATAAGATACTATGAAGAAGGACCGTCTTCCCTGAATAGAAGAAAACACTACATTACATCCCTCAGAAGAGAACCTGACATACTAGAATTGGATGACTGAAACCACTATATATATTTCCAGTATCCAGATGCTGTCTACCAGTTGAGGACTGCGAGTAGAAGATTGAAGACAGAAGAGGAGGCTTGAGAACTCCCTATTCTTCGGGGATGTCTCTTAAATATAACTCTTATGAATATCTACTTGTCTTCTGATCTAAGGATTCCTCATCAAGTGCCATTATTATTCTCTTATTTATGGGATCTAAGGGTTCCTCTAATATCTTATTCTATATTCTCATTCTTATATTGTATTCTTATATATTCATTATTTTATTTCTATGTTAGATGTATCTTTATATTTCATATTTTGCTTATTGTTTGGAGCTACTCAATTTCACAATATTAGAAGATCTGAGTGAGAGTGTACCAAAAGTGAGAGTGGCGAGTGGAGGCGGAGGATCGGCGCTCCGTATCCCATCCTGTACCGACGGTTTAGCGTTAAGTGAACTTAAAAATGATCCACCTTTTATGGAACAGCTTTACGATGACGTTGCATCAATTGTTGAAGTGGTACCGTTACAAACAATTCACCCGCCATTACCTCCACCCCTTCCTCAGTCTGTTATTATTCAGCAAAGTGTACAAGAACAAGTTCAAGATTCATCCCGAAAAATTTTAGCTCCCAAAGACGACGTTTTAGATTTGCCTAAAAATATTGTATCTGTCAAAGATAGAGTTCAGAAGTTTACCGTAAGCAAGGGTCCATGTTTTGTTCAAAACAGCCGCAAAATTGAAAGTGAATTGATTAGTTCGCCCTGTGTCCAGCCAATTGCAAAAGTTAAAGATTTATTTGTAAGTCAGTCAACAGCAAAAGTCGCGAAAGTTCAAAGTTTTACTAAAAAAAGCAGACAGTACGCCAAATTCTCAGGTTTCCGAACCTGTTGTATCCTTTACTGATCATATTTTTTACGACTATACGTTTCTAAAATTTCTTTTATATTTATTACGTATTATTTTTTAAGTTAGAATCGATCATTAAGGACTGATTGTACTTAATGTAAGGTTTATTAGTATTCTATTTTGCTAGCACCTTCCCAAGTCTTTGGTCTTATGCGATCACGGAAGATTTTAAGTTTTGCAGACGCGATAACAGAGCGACAATTTGTTTCCTCCCGTCCCGCCTACGACCTCATTTCAAAAGTCCTTGACTTTCTTTCGACTCTCGCAGCTCGTTCTAAACCTTGTTTGTAGTAATTTAAAGTTTTGTCATCATTAACGCGTCACGCAGCGACTCAGCGAATCTTAGTGCTCCTTTTCCTCCTAAAGCTCCTCAATACGTTGTAATTTTACCGTCCAAGCAGGAGATTCTTTTTGCCCGTTGCTCGAAGCAACGATTCCCTTTCCTCCGCTATTCCGACGGAACTCGAACTGTACCCGAAGTCGCCCGAACACGGCAACTAGCCAGCCAGCTTTGCTACTTGTATTGAAGCCCTTCAAGCGATCACGAAAATGCAACTTTGCAAGAATTTTGAATACCTGTTGTCAACGCATTCCTTTCTCCGTGCTGAAGCCTTCCCGAGTACTTTTAGCACAGCAAAGAATTAACATGGAGAAGACAACGAAAACTTTAGACTATGCATATTTTTCCGATCCAATGGCGTTCGCTCATTAAATTTTCATGGGGCCAGATTAATTACGGATATAGCTATCAGAAATTGTTTTTCACGATAGAATTTCATTTCAACAATGTTAGGGATATTTTTGTTTCACATAGATCAAATGATGCCATAACCGTCGCATTTATGCATTTAAGACTAATCACAACCAATAATTTTAACAAAGGAACAACAAGACAAGAGATTTTCTTTGAGTTGTTCTCGCAAAATTTTCCCCTTTAAATTTTAAGTTTTTTTTGGGGGGGGAAACCGACTCGTATTTGATTAGAATCAGGATAAGCCAAACTAAATTTCGATAGAAATCAGGGAAATTTTTATAATAGGGCATTTTTAGCATTTTATGCACATAGATTAATCAAAAATTCCAACAACATGTCCCGGGCTAGCCTCGGCGATTAGCACAGGCATGTGCGGCATAAGTCGCCACGGCACCGTTAGCTTTTCCAAATTTTAACAGTGTGGACTACCACAAAATGTTATAATTAGAGATTATATTATTGGTATCAGAAATTTAGTTCACGTGTACAATTTGCACCATATTTGACAAAGCAGCAATGAATTCATTACTTCTTACTTATTACCTTCGTGTTAGTTGTAGTACAGTAGGCAATAACTAGTATTTTTTATTTCTTTCTAATATATTGCATAACTTTTCTCGACCTATTTTGTTTGGACAAACCTATTGGATTGACACACCATTCTTATATGAGTCAAGTATTTTTTTTCCGCTGCGGGTCTATAAGACCAAGTGACTTGGACGCTAATAGGACGCTAATAGCTTGCTTTGCGCAACTCGAATTATATATATATTTTTTAAGGGTTCTCAGCAAAATATTTTTTTTAAAATTAAACGGAATTCAGAATATTCAGGTGTTAATGGTAGTATCTGACAAGTATACCATAATATTGACAGGCCATATATATTTAAGAAAGTAATTCGTGAAATTAAACATAAGTCAAGATGATTATTCATGTATAAATAATACCTTAAATTTGTACATAATTTCTTGTAATTTATACTTTCTTTAATAGTAGAACCAAACATTATTCCCAATAACTTTAGCGAGTTTTGCATTGGAAACACTGTTGTAGTTGAAACAGGCCACTGTAACCCCAAAGCCATACAACGTGTTTTCAAGTAGTTGACCTTGGCACCGGATATTCTCGCGTAATCGATAATACACTTTTTTAAGGCCAACGCATCTGCAGTGTGTTTACAAACAACCGTTACGTCATCCACAAAGGCGCTGACCTTCATGTGGAATCCGTTTACAGAAAATCCTTGAACATGCTCATTTACATGACATAGAAAGGGGGCCAGAGATAACGTAAATAATGCCAGATACATGGGATTACCTTGAGGTAAGCCATTACTTACTAAAAAGCGCTAAGAGAAAAATTAATTTACCTTTGTTTTGATTTATATACCTTCCATTAAATTCCGAATTTGATTAATAAGGACCGGTTGTATACCGATATAATTTAACACCTGCCATAAATACTGGTGGCTTACACGACCAAACGCCTGAGAAAAGTCAACAGACACTAATATAGCATCTGTCTTAGTATTTTCACACAGTGAAATACAATCTCTTATGTTGGATAGCAGATGATATACTTTTTGATTACCTAGTACTACATATTGAAAGGGCTGAAGTAATGTTTCTATATTGTTTTTTAACCTATTTAAGATACATCTAGTTAATATTTTATAATCTGTATTAAACATTGTTATGGGTCTATAATCAACTGTCTTCCGTGAATTCTCTTTTTTTGCTTTGAATATTGCAACCACCGTTTTACATAAGGTACTCAATTGCCCTGTCGTAAGGACTGCATTTACCCATTCTGTAACCGTAGGTCCTATAAGGGGCCAAAATTGATAATAAAAAGTAACAGAAATTCCATCTAGGCCTGGGGAGGATTTCGATTTTGCCGCACACACTGCGTGATAAACTTCGTCTATCGTAAATTCTGTTCCACTTTGTGTCTCATTTTCATTCTCAGCATGAGGACAATATTGTTGGATATATTCTGTGGAATCAGACAGGGAATTACTTGGAACATTTTATATTTCACAAAGGTTCTCCCGTAATAAATTACGTACAGTTTCTTCGTCTTGACACCATTCTCCTTCATTATTTTGGAGTTTGGTAATTAAATTTCTTGATTTGCTTTTATGTATTTGAACTACATGATTTAAAGGTACGTTTTCATCGGGGTCAATATTTATTAATTTACTTCTTGCCTTTATGCTATTTACCTTTTTGGCATATAACTGAAGTAATTGCGCCTTGACCTTTTTTATACGACTTTGTGTCGACCTATCCATTTGTGCCTTATTATGAAGTTCTCGTAACACACAAAAATTAAAATTTACTAAATTTTTCCAATTTCTCGTCTTTTCTATACAATACGTACGACAAAGTGTTTGGAGGGATGGTTTAAAAACTTCACCCCACCATCGTATAATATGGGTATTTCTCAGCGTTTGCCTTTGCCAACCTTCCCATGCCGTTTGAAAGGCTTGAATAAATTGATCGTCCTTCAGTACTATGGTATTCATAATCCAATATCCCCTTCCCACATGTATATATTAAAATGGGGATCTCATTTTCATTACTACTGCATCATGATCGCTAAAAATTACAGGAATTACCTCAATGTCAGAAACCAAATGTTGTAAACTTCTATTAACATACATACGGTCTAAACGCGATGCCCCGGTTTGTGTTTTATAAGTAAAGCCTAATTTTCCTGGTTGTAATCTTTTTCATACATCAACGAGATTTAGACCAGTTACTAAAGAATTGGGTACTGTGGAATAACTGAAGGTGGAAAGAAGTGTTATCGGGAAGGTTCAAATTCATACTTGGTACGACGCCTATTATTTTTATTAATTTAACCACAATGGAAAACCTATTTTGATGATGTTTTTGTCGATTTTATACTATTGCAAATCTGTGATTTTTCATCTCATACTTTGTACGAGGCCTATTATTTTTATTAATTTAACCACAATGGTAAACCTATTTTGACGATGTTTTTCTTACTATTGCAAATCTGTGATTTAACATCTCATACTTCGTACGAGTGTCATAATTTATTTCGAGTTAAAGTACGTAACACCTATAACCACGCACACCCACACCCATCCACGCACACCTACGCACACCCACGCCCACCCACCAACACCCACGCACATCCACACAAATTTACTTCTGGTCTAGTTCCGGTCTCCTTCTATTGCATCATGTTGCGCAACAAGTTATTACGCAACATGGCGATGGCTCGTAAGGGTAAACTATTTCATCATGTTGCGCAACAAGTTATTACCAATTATTATGATGACACCGTATCTGATGTGTTGTTTTCCGATTGGTTGGATTATGACGTAATGGGTGCTTTCTGATTGGCTCACTGTTTCTGGTGTTTTCAACGCGGTCCGCGCTTAGGTTACATAAAGGGTTTTCACATTACAGATCAGTCAGTATCGTGAGAGTGTAGAAGAGTGCGGACGTGTTGTTGCAGTGCTCCTCTATACATTTTTTCTTGTGCTAAGCACAGGGTTATATTTTTTTACTATATGTGCTTATTAATTTTTTATACTTAGTAAAAATATATATTTTATATATAATAAAAAATAGCTAATATAATATAAAACGTCATGGATATTTTTGGGTTTTAAAAGCGACAACATAATCAGCCTGTAGAGAGAATTCCAGTAAACATGTATGTATTTAGAGAAAGTTATCATCAATTGAGCGGGTTACTTCTTCTCCACTTGAAAAGTATTTGGTCTCATGTTGACGAAGATACTGGAAAGCACTTATTTGTATTTAATAATAACTTATCATCATATAAGTTACCTGTTAGTGGGAAAATTCAAATAAACGTTTCACCACTCAACGCGGCAGTTTTGCAAATAGGTCGAAATTTGTATAGAACTAAACATAGTACATTACTTCCTGATACGTCTTATGGTGTGGAAGCTGGTGAATTTTTGCATGCTCAGATAATTGGAGAGTATGATAAATTGATTCCTCTGTTTATCGAAATAAGAATAATCTATCCTCTTATTAATATATAAAATACCTAAAGACAAATAAAAGCAGGGATATATTTGGTAATAGAAGACGACAGGAGATTCCAGATAATTCTAGCGAGATTGATATTATAGATGCACGTCTAAAGAAACTGAAATCAGGTTTACTCATATTACAGAATTCGCTAAATCTAAATATTCAAGCGGAGATTACAAATCTTCAAACTCGACTGATTGATCCTATTGTAAAAATTGATGGAGAACTCAAAGCTTTGCTTGAGAAATATACTAATTTAGATCCAATAGATAATCTTCAGAACTTAGAAGAGTATATTGCCAACTAGAAAAAAGAACTTGATAATTTAGACAAATCCAGAGAACGAATACCGAACAGCTGAAACAGCAATTAAATGACCAAGCAAATAGTCGTCGTACCGAACTGCAAACCATCATCCAGAATATCAAAACTCAAGAAGAATATGATCAGGTAATTGCTAGTATTGTTAAATTGCAAGAACAGTTTCAATCTTTCGGAGTTCCTACATTGCAAAGTATCAAACCTGAATTACAGACAGATGAACTGCATACAGCAACAACAGAAGTTTAATTGAAACTACAGACATTGGAAGATTTTATCAATAATTTACTTTCATCTTCTTAATTAAATGCTATTGCTCGGAGCGTTGCCGACATCAAATTGCAGTTGGAGACTTATGAAGATTTTGGGAAGATACAAGGTACCATAGATCACATAGAAGATACTATGGCAACTATGAAAAATGAGCTAACAAGTGTACAGGAAACTCTGGAATCGAAACTGCCTGGCATTACTGATATTCTAGCTAAAGTTCAACAGCAAGTTACCAAGCTTGAAAGCTTGAATACTGAATCAGATTTATTGCATTTCCATCATCTTATTGACGACATACAAAGTAAATTAGAGACACTGCAACAGTCTACACCTACGCAGGATGACATAACGCAACTGCCAGAAATTTTGAAAAATACAGCTGATGCAACAGAACTCGTTGCTATAAAATTAACTCTCACCACACTTCAGAATACTGTAGCTGCTTTCCCTACTTCTCAAGAAATCAGAGCTATGAGCAGAGCAGTACATCGAATTTTAAAATCTTAGAATATCAAAAACATTCAAGCAGAAATTGCGAAAATCAGAAAAACTGTTGCTAGTCTCCCCAACAATCAAATAATTAACGAACTACATGCATTATTTACAGAAATCAGAAGTCAAGTACACGATCTTGCTACACAGAGTTCTAAATTGAAACTTGTAGAAAATTTAGAGGAGATTATTTCTAATATTACGTTACAAATTACTACACTTGAGGCTAGTCAAGAATCTGCTATATCAGGTTTTGCTACTCAACTTCACGATCTCAAAGAGGAATACAAACGACTGTTCGTTGATGTAAAAATCAAACCTAGCTACGATGAGTTGGGTCGTACTATCAACGAACACTTGGAATCGGCATTAAGCAGACTAGATGACGTAGATACTCGTCAAATTTATTCTATGGAAATTGTTAGGTTAGAAAGTGTTCCAAATGCTCGAGGGCACTGGACGTACGAAAATGCTGGCAAAGTTTACAAATTATATCCGTACTCTCAGGTACATGCATTTTTTGTTGATGGTAGTTTACGATTTCTGAAGTTTAGTTTTGTAAAACATGGAGAACATATTGAAGTTCCTCAGTTTACTATAGTGCGAAAAGATGGTATACACAAGGCAGTTCAAATACCTATTGCATACTGGAATGAGTCTACCAATAAATATAAAGTACATGACGACGAACAGTTTTTGATATTGAAATTGGTGACAAGCTAGTATTTGACATGAAGCGGTTATACCCTGAGGACAATCCATTTTATGCGATATTCTCACTTCGAACTCGATGTCAAGACAAGATATAGTTCATGAATTACACAAACCAGTCCGTCGCAAATACAAGCGATTAAGTGTAGTAACAAAAGGTATAAATTAATTCTTCGAGGCAGATCTGATCGAGATGGCCCCTCCAAGGGGGATTTTAAAAAAAATTGGATAAGATAAATCAAGGTTACAAATATATGCTTACAGTTATTGATACCTTTAGCAAATATGCATGGGCTGTTCCCCTAAAATCCAAGACTGGTATTTGTGTTACCGAAGCTTTTAAGTCGATATTTAGTGAGGGAAGGATACCAAAATATTTACAGACAGATAGAGGGAACGAATTTTACAATTCTACATTTGCTAAGTTAATGCAACAATATAATATTCTACATACAATGATCTGAAAGCTAGCATAGTGAAACAATTCAACAGGACATTAAAAAATCGCATGTGGAGACAAATCACTCTACATGGCAATTATAAGTGGGTGCAAATTTTACCCGAGCTAGTTCATGATTACAACAATACAGTACACAGTACTATTCACATGAAACCTGCTGAGGTAACCAAATCTGATGAGCAACGATTGATTTCTACTGTTTATTGTAAAAATATACATACACTATCAAGAAGCCAAAGGTTAAAATAGGGGATCAGGTAAGGGTCAGTAAATATAAACAGTTATTCGAAAAAGGTTTTACTAAAAGTTGAAGTACCGAGTTATTCTCAGTGGTTCAAGTTTTACCAGGGAATAGAAATACATATATCATAAAAGATAAGCATAACAAAATATTGAAAGGGAAATTCTATGAAGAGGAGCTTAGTAAAACAAAATATCGAGTTACATATCTAATCGAGAAAATATTGAAGAATTAAACTATTAAATTGTATGTGAAATGGTTAGGACTAACAGACAAAAGTTGGATGGAAATAAACCAGGTGATTCTTTGACACCAACATGGAATGTGGTACAGCGTTTACCAGATGTAGTGGAAACTAAAAAAAATGGAGAGTCGTTACCTGAAAACATAAGATGTCTCATTGCAGGCCCATCAGGTTGTGTAAAACCACTTTGCTTGTTGATAATTTCTTGCTTGCCCCCAATTGGCTAGATTGGAATAATAGACACTTGTATGTGTTCTCAAAAAGTTTAGAACAACCGAAATACCAACAATTCATGAAGCTGTACGAGGGACTGGGCATAGCTACATTTGCATCAACAATAAAACCCTTTTACCAATGTTTCAAAAATTCTGTTGTGGTGTTTGATGATGTTATTCTGGAAAATCAGAATGAAATTAGAATTTTTTTTTACACAGGGTCGTCACAAAGAAATAGACTGCTTTTATTTAGCTCAGATTTATTCCAAAGTTCCCAAACAATTACTACGAGATAATACAAACTTAATCTGTTTGTTTCGTCAAGCTCATACTAATTTGAAACATGTATACGATGATTATGTGGGAGGAGACTTAAATTACAACCAATTTTCAAAATTCTGTTCATCTTGTTGGAACAGCGACGATTTTGGATTTGTTACTATCGACATGACTCGTAAACCTAACAATAGTAAATTTAGAAATAAAATCAACGACTTTGAAAAGTAGTGTATATTGGCCGCTTCTACGCAATATTTTGTAGGTATGCATTTGTAGCCTCTTTTTTATCAATTGAATATCACTTTTGACATATTTTGACAATTTTTTGTCGTTGTTTTAGCGTTTAGCGATGTTTTAGTAGAATTTCCCTTTTTTTCCCACTCATTCTTGGAAGGTATGCATTTGTATCCTCTTTTTTTATCAATTGAATATCAGTTTTTGACATATTTTGACAATTTTTTGTCGATGTTTTAGCGTTTGGCGATGTTTTAGTAAAATTTCCCTTTTTTTCCCACCTCACACTTGTAGGTATATCACGATCTTACGTGATATAACTTAACCTATTTTTTTTTTTCGTGCTAAACTACACGAGAGCCTCTACGTGCTTTCACTTACTTTAGAGTAGACCCAAATGGAGAGTTCTGCGCCATCAAGTGGGGTTCACCAAAACCTCAAAAACTCACTTTCTCTCCACGTTCCGCGCCTCATTTATTGCGCTGACGATGTTTCACAGCGAAGAAAACAGCACCAAAAGATCAAAACTCACTTTACTCATTTGGGGTTCACCAAAACCTCAAAAACTCACTTTCTCTCATTTATCGCGCTGACGATGTTTCACAGCGAAGAAAACCGCACCAAAAAACCTCAAAGAAAAACTCACTTTCTCTCCAGGTTCCGCCTCGAAGTGAGGCTCGGTGAGGCTCGCCTTAATGGTTTTACGTGATATAACTTAAACTATCTTACGATTTCTTTTACGATCTTCAGTGATATAACTTAAAGTATTATTTTTTTTTATTTGCACACCGAACTAACTTACATTATATTTTATATAACCTTGTTGATTTTTTTAGTATGCGGCAATTTTTTTAGGAATATTTTTTAAAACTGCTCCGTGACCCTCTCGTTCTTCACGTCGTACGCGAAGGACTTCTCTGCGACCAGGATGACGCTGCATAGATTATCGGCAGGCAGCGCGTCGTGGAACTCGCAGACGATCTTGATGTTGGTGCGTTCGTTGACCACGACCTGCTTCCTTTTCGTGGTATTGATGACGAACATGGGTCTGTGGGTTTTGAATTCGCTGGGCGTGTAGTACACGTCGACGTTTCCCTCGGTCACGCGCTTGTAAGCCGTGTAAGCTTCGTAAAGTTTGAGGTAATCGTCTCTGGTCATGTCGAGGTTGTAATTCTCGCGCGGGAACACTTCGTTCCTACCATTCTTGAGATAAACGTTCTGATCTTGCAGTCGTCGAATTCGCAAACAGATTTTTCCTAAGTCTTACCGTTTCCAAGATAACCCCACTTCCGGTCGCCATTTTGAATTTCCGAGCATAGGTTCTATTGATATTTTACTTACATATAGGCGTACGTGATGAATCCGCAAACAAATTTTTCCTAAGTCTTACCGTTTCCAAGATAACCCCACTTCCGATCGCCATTTTGGATTTCCGAGCATAGGTTCTATTCATATTATATTTATATATAGGCGTAGGTGATGAATCCGCAAACAGATTTTTCCTAAGTCTTACCGTTTCCAAGATAACCCCACTTCCGGTCACCATTTTGGATTTCCGAGCATAGGTTCTATTGATATTTTACTTACATATAGGCGTACGTGATGAATCCGCAAACAGATTTCTCCTAAGTCTTACCGTTTCCAAGATAACCCCATTTCCGGTCGCCATTTTGGATTTCCGATCATAGCTTCTATTCATACTTTTTCTCACGTATAGGCGTACGTGATGAATCAGCAAACAGATTTTTCCTAAGTCATGAATTGGAGGGTTCTATGACAACCTGTATTATATCTCGTAAGAGAACAGAAAACACACACAAAAAACAATACTGTGGTCACTACAACAAATAGTCTTCTTCAACCCCTATCCAACAAACCAAAAAAAAATCATCATCCTAACTAGAACCATGTAACTAACATTGTGATGACTCATATTAAGCACCCCTTAATTGTATTACTTATAAGGATATACTATTGCACAACGTTTTTGCAACACGTTATTCCGTAACATTGTGATGACTCATATCTAATGCCCTTCGTTGTATTAACTATAAGGGAGTAAACTATTACACAACATGTTGCAACAAGTTATGACGTAATGTGATGAGTCATATCTAACGTGGCGTCTTCTGATTGGTTAATTATTACAGGTGTTTTCAATACGGTCCGCGCTTTTATTATATAAGACGGCATACACTGCAGATCAGTCAGTCTCGTGAGTGCAGCCGAAGAGTACGGACGTCCTGTTGCAGCGCTCCTCGTTTTTGTAAAAAAAATAGGTATTTAACTTTCTTTGAAGCTACATACCATCTATTATTTCAAGTTCAAAGGTGTTTCACGTGGTTTTTCATAGTAATTTCGACCAGATTGAATTTTGACGTGATCGTGCATTTTCTATTTCACCTCAAGAAATTCTATATAAATAACATACCTGAAAATTGTATCGCTATATACTAGACTTTTTGATTTCTGAGATTTTCGAAAAAGCAATGGCATCCACCACCAGTTTCAATCGTAAAAATGATAAAACTGAATGTGTTACTTGTGGGAAGCTAATCTCAAGGAACAATTTATCGGTACACAGGGCAAGATGTAGCGAAACAGGTTCGAGAATTAATCGTTCGTTACCTTCTAAGTCTTGTGCTCGATGCGGAAAGATGATCAGCATTGCAAATTTAAGTAAACACCTTAAAATTTGCAAACCATCGACCGGACAAGCATCGAAAAGGAAAATCGATAATTGAGAAACGGAAGCTTCCACTTCCAAGCAAATTAAATTATCTAATAAACGAAACCAATTAGATCTGCATTCAACCGTCATATTCAGGATTTCTCTTTTACTTCGGAACCAGGCTACGACATTCTTAGTTTCTTGCGTGAAACGAAAACATCCGTGATAAATATTCTAAAAAATAAATTGGAAAATAATTCCATAAAAGTATACGTTGATCTATTTTCCGAATACGAAAAAGTCGATGGTACAACAAGAGTCTTTTATCATCGAACAAAAAACCAGGCTCTTCATTTGGCGGACGTCGATAATTTGGACGAATTTTATTCTGATCTTTCAAATGAACTGGTTAAGAAACACGACGATTTCGAGGCTAAAGGGTCGGGATGGTCTCTGTGTGGAAGTCCTCACACGTTAACCGTTTACGTGAACCAATTCTCGCCTCTTCGCGCTTCCAGCTACGTTCCTCTTCCACCGAACATTCAACACCAGAGGGTTGTGTTAAATATACAGAACAGCGATAACAAGTGTTTCCTTTGGTGTGTGTTGGCGGAACTTCACCCGATTCATTGGTCAAATAATCCAGAACAAGTTTATCATTACAAGCAGCATGAACCTGAACTGGAAAATGCAATGTCTGGCATCGAATACCCCATGACCATTTCTGATATATCAAAATTCGAAACACGAGCACGAGATGCAGAAGGAAAACGCTTAATCATCAACGTGTATTCCTATACGTTGGATAAACATGTCGTGCACCCCGTCAGGATAAGCGATGTCGACGATGACGATGCTCGTGTGATTAATCTTCTTCTCATTTCTAACGACAGTGTTCACCATTACTGTCTCATTCGTTGACTATCACGTTTGGTCAGAAGTCAAACTACCAAGCATGCAAACAACATCGAAGTTTGCCCGAGATGCCTAACCACGTTCGACGATATAAAACAAGTCGATTATCGAAAATACACCGGACGTCAGATTGCTATCGATAAACTTGCTCAACATAAAATTTATTGCGGCAACAACAGACCGGTTCGAATGTTGATGCCCGAAAAGAACGAAGTGGAAGAATTCAAAATGCACAAGGCGTTGTTGGAACATCCGGCCATCATCGTTGCTGATTTCGAGGCGTTCCTCAAACCACTCTCATACTGCGATCCGGATCCCGAAGTTTCTTCCACCACACCTTACCAGCTTCACGAACCAAGCAGTTTCGGTTACGTTGTCGTGCGACAGGATAAAATAGATGAACCGTACGTATACCGAGGACCAGATGCAATCGAACGCTTCTTCGAAAAGATGCTCGAGGAGGTTGGGAAAATTGGATGCATGCTGCAAACATCGAAACCGATGCTTCCGTTATCTGCTATCGAACTTCAAAATTACTATGACACTGTCAAGTGTCCTGTGTGCGATAACCACTTCACGGACGACAATCGTAAAGTGTTTCACCATTCGCATACGGACGGTCGCTTCATAAGCGGAATCTGTAATGCATGCAACCTCAAAATCCAAAAACCAAAATTCGTCCCCATATTCTTTCACAATGGTTCTAATTACGACTTTCATCTCTTAATTAGGAAACTCGGATACGACGCTCAAAAAATAGATATTCTTGCTTAAAACGAAGAACGATACATCTCTGTAAGTAAGAAAGTTATGATTCCTGAGACTAAAAATACCATCGAGATGAGGTTTGTGGATTCATAGAGATTTCTGTCTGCCAGCCTGGACGCTCTTGCCAGCAAACTTTTAGACGAACAATTCAAAATTACAAAAGCTAGTTTTCCCAACGTAGACATAGAACTCGTTAGACGTAAAGGGATTTATCCTTACGTATATGTTAGTGATAATTCTAAATTTAATGACGACGCTCTCCCACATCCAAGAGAATTTTACAGCAGACTCAGAGAGAAAGGAATCACGGACGAAGAATACCTACACGCGCAACTCATGTGGGAGAAATTAGAATGTAGGACACTCGGAGACTACCACGATGCCTACTTAAAATTAGACGTAACGATACTCGCGGATGTTTTTCAAGCGTTCAGGAAAACGGCAACGAATATTTATAAATTAGATCCAGCGTATTTCTACAGCCTACCGGGATTAGCGTGGTCGGCAATGTTATTCCAGACAAAGGTCAAGCTGGAACTGATATCGGACGTGGACATGTTACTTTTCATCGAGAGGGGGATTCGGGGCGGAATGGTACAATGTGTACAGAGATATGCAAAAGCCAACAACGTGCACATGAAAGAAGATTATGATTCAAATCGAGCATCGAATTACATCTTCTACGCCGACGTTAACAATCTCTACGGACATGCCATGGTACAGAAACTTCTTTCCGGGGATTCGAGTGGGCATCAATACGAACACCTAACCTCTATGAAGACATAAAAAATCCTTCCATGCTTGAGTATTTCGATACTTCTGCATATCCTCAACCCAACAGATTTGGGATTCCTTCCCTCAACAAAAAAGTCCTAGGTAAACTGAAAGATGAATGTAACGGTGATATTATTGTCGAGTTCGCGGGTTTGCGTTCGAAAATGTATGCCATGAAAACAGAAAGTAGCGTCACGAAGAAAGCAAAAGGTGTGTGCAAGAATACGGTGGAGAACAAACTCACCTTCCACGATTACATCGATTGCCTTTACTCACAATCGACGATACTAAGTATAGAAAAAATAATCCAAAGTGTAGACCATGTGATTACAACAAACAAAGTTAAGAAAGTAGCATTAGATCCGCATGATTTTGTCTTGTGGAATCCACACGTTGCCTTGGGCGCACTAACCGTTTAGAAATTAGTAAAAATTGTAGGCAATGCAATTGAAAAAAAAATAAACTTAAATAACTATAAGTAAAAAAAATCTTTAACATTCTCAAATTATCACATACACAATAAATAATTAGCAAGGACAATGAATCTTTGTGGTTTCCGAAAGCAAACAATGGAGACTGTACACCGCACGGCAGATCATGAATTTCTACCTTCCATGTTATCTAAACTCAACGGCCTGTTGATCAATCAATTTTCGGAAAGCTGCTGATCTTGCTGGAACAGTGACGATTTCGGATTCGCGACGATCGACATGACGAGGAAACCCAACGACGGAAAATACAGAAACAAAATCAACGACTTTCTAAACGTTGCAACGTTGTGAGAAACAACGTGTATAAATAACGTTATGACGAAACGAAAAATCGAAGACGAAAATCTCAAGCTTCGCGATTACCTCGCGAAACGCTTCAATGGTTGGAAATCCGAGAATCGCGGATTCTACGAAGAGAAGAAGCGTCAGGATCACCTGTGATCGATGCCATCAGCGGTCTAGGTAAAGAAATTAAAGGCGTCACGGAACAAAGTAAAAATTTGATCAACGAACTCGTACCACTTGCAGCTAAAAGTTACACTGTACCCAAGCCCATTTCGAGCATTCCTTCGACGCCGTTCGAACTGAAGGACGTACCACGACGTCAAGCCATAAGCAGCACGTCTTCGGATAAGATCGAGTTGGGACCTTTGGCACGAGACTACCTGAGCACGGGGAAATTCGACAAGGATGAAGTGTTCGGATTGTATCCGAGCATGGAAACCAACGAGGGTGTCGTGTGGAAAATTGGGAAATCGAAAGTCACCTTCGAAGGCAACGACATTAAAGTTAATTTAGGCGAGAAAAATAGTTGGACCAGGTATCCGGGTACGGTGGGACTGTGGGAACTCGTTGCCAAAAAGCAGCCGAAAGATTACACCGACGAAGATTACCAGAGTTACAGGGAAATTTTAATCATGACGGATGCCATGTACCAGAACAACGATGCCTCGCAGAATAGGGTGAAATCGAGTAGCGGCGAGAAGTACAGGAATCTCATCAAACCGATATGGAACGAGGTGAAGAGTGAAAGTGGCGTCAAACGCTACAACACGTTACCCAAAGAATTCGTTTGGGTGGACGACGTGAGGAAGCTCGTGGACCGATTGTTGGTGATAGCCGGCGAAGAGAATGCAGGCAATCGTAATTTTTACAACGAGAAGGTTGGCATCGTGGACATGATCAGCGCCAAACTTTCCAACTTCATCGTGAACGACGACAAGGGCATAGGTTACTTGATCAAAATCATCAACACGCTGCCTCCGAGATTCTGGAACGTGGCCGAAGGAAAGGGACTCGTGAACAACATCATCAACAAGTTACCTTTCGAGATGCATTTACCTGGCTACCAGTACTGCGGTCCGGGTACCAAACTCGAGAAAAGATTGGAGAGAGGAGACAAGGGTGTGAATCCGTTGGATGCCGCATGCAAAGATCACGACATCGCTTACAACAAAACTCGCACCGATCTGGATGCACGTCACGAAGCAGACAAGAAATTTGAACATGCCGCTCTCGAAAGATTCGTCAGCAGAGACGCTTCTTTGGGTGAAAGAGTTGCAGCATTGGGCACCACCATCGCCATGAGCACGAAACAAAAATTTGGATGGGGTATATAAATAACATACAGTAAAAAAATAACAACAACATGTCTCGTATAACTGATTTTCCGCCCGAGCTACTATGTAAAATATTCAAACACGCAGTAAACGGAGATTGTGAGGATGTAAGGAAACTTGTAATCATAGCAAATACAACGCCGGAATTTCGCATCCCTTGTGAAATGGTTGTCAAGGACCATCTTCGGGAGATCAGCGGCCTGAGGTGCGGTGATCTCGACACTCTTCTCTCGGCCCCAGGGAAAAAATTAAACGACAGGATGGACACGGATGATTGGTGCAAGTCTGAACAGAAGACGGCAGATATTATAACGCACATCATCTCGTTTTCCGAAGCACGAGCTTTCTTCCTCTTACACACACTGTGAAAAAATAATGATATACGTGTCAAAAAAATGTACGTGTCAAAAAAAATATGAGACAAAAAAATTACGTCAAAAAAAATGTACATGTCAAAAAAATTGCCATGGAAAAATTTTTTATCGTCAAAAAAAAATTGTCTCGTCAAAAAAAAAAGTTGACGGACATCGTCAGAAAAAAAAGTTGCCTTATCGTAAAAATTTTTATTGTAAAAAAAAATGTCTCGTCAAAAAAAAGTTGACGTGGAAAAAATATCGTCAGAAAAAAAATTTTGCCTTATCGTAAAATTTTTTTATCGTCAAAAAAAATTTGTCTCGTCAAAAAAAAGTTGACGTGGACACCGTCAGAAAAAAAGTTCCCTTATCGTAAAAATTTTTAATCGTCAAAAAAAAATTCTCGTCAAAAAAAGTTGACGTGGAAAAATTATTACCGTCAGAAAAAAAGTTGCCTTATCGTAAACATTTATTATCGTCAAAAAAATTTGTCTCGTCAAAAAAAGTTGACGTGGAAAAATGATTACCGTCAGAAAAAAAGTTGCCTTGTCGTAAAAATTTTTTATCGTCAAAAAAAGTTGACGTGGAAAAATTATTACCGTCAGAAAAAAAGTTGAATTATCGTAAAAAATTTTTATCGTAAAAAAAATTCTCGTCAAAAAAAAGTTGACGTGGAAAAATTATTACCGTCAGAAAAAAAGTTGCCTTATCGTAAAAAATTTTTATCGTCAAAAAAAATGTCTCGTCAAAAAAAAGTTGACGTGGAAAAATTATTACCGTCAGAAAAAAATGTAAAAAATGTACAAGTAAAAAAAAACTTGATATATAAATAACACATCGTGAAAAAAAAATCTACGAGATCAAAAAAAAATTCTTCGGTATATATAAATAACACACATTGTGAAAAATGAAAATTGTATAACACCCTGAAATTTCTCTTCGATATGACGACTGAAAAAATGAGTGATCTCCAAGCATTAAAACAAATGCTAAATTTGTCAGTCGAGTATGTAAAAATTCAGGAATTGGAAGTCGGCAAACCTTACTCGATAACTTTCGGTTCAATTGTTTCTACCCAGTACGGTCCCAAAGTGCGTCTGTTGCTCAATAGACAATACAGTCTATTTTTACCAGATCGATACGCTAACATGTTATCCGACGAGAAGCTACCTATTTTAATCGAGAACAAAACTCAAATCGTGTACAAGGGAACAAAGGAACTTCTTGGCAAGAAAACAAAACACTTAATAGAATTTGTTTAATCGCAGACACCCCAACCCCCGGAATATATATATATATATATAAATAACATACCATGAACAAAAATGACAACTTGTATAACTCAACTTCCTCCCGAAGTGTTGCACAAAATATTTACGTTCACGTTCGACGGGGATGTAACTAAACTCATAGACTGGTGTAAAGTAACGCCAGAATTTCGTTCACCGTGCAAAATTATTTTCATGGATCACCTCCGAGAAATAAGCGGAATGAAAAAAATGTTCCGATCCGCAGAGACTCTCTTTCGAGCCGCATACAAAAAAAATGACGATAGATTAGACGAGCTGCACGAGTGGAGGCATGGGAGAAGAAGATTTACCGAAGACTGGTACCCGTCGAACATTGAAACTGTCGATCTTGTAAACCACATGATAGCATTAGGCGAAGCAAAAACTTTTTTTCTTTCCCAGAATACATATATATAAATAACACACCGCCACCTATTCTGAGTGAGACGATATAAATAACACACATCGTAAACCTAACGGGAAAAAAGTTGTTCTCTTTCCCAGATAACATATAACATGAAAAAAAAATGAAGCCCAAGGGTGTCGTGTACCAGATACCATATTCGAATCTTAAAAATCTAGGTGCCCTGGATGGATTACTCACCAAGAAACAGCGCGAGAAGAAACGTTCTTGCTTGACCAAAGGACACGGAATGAAATTGCTGCTCAGCAGACCTCAATTGAGACGCTTGCAGCGTTCGCGAAAACAGCAAAAGATCGGAGGTTTCATATTCAGCATCCCGGCCATCCTGGCAGCATTGGAGGCCGTTGGAAGTTTGGCCGGGGGTAGCGCCGCCATCGCGAAAACCGTCATCGACTCGAAGAAGAACAAGGCGGAATTGGAAGAACAGAAACGTCACAACCTGGCCTTGGAGAAGAAAGGGGGGAAGGGCGTGATGAAGAAGTTTAAAAAAAGAAACAGCACTCACCAACCGAGACATTGAATCTCTGATCAAACCTTTACAAATCAAACACTTCAGAGGCGTTTTCATGTCCGACTCGTTACCTTCAACCGTTAAAAAAAGAGAATGTGGAGTAGTCAACTTGGACAGTCAAGAAAATCCAGGCACGCATTGTGTATGTTACCACAACGCAAATAATAAAGCATTCGTTTTCGATTCTTTCGGAGGTGTTCCACCTACAAATTTAGTTCGTTATCTGAAAACGAACAATCCAATATACTACAACGACGAACGCATTCAAAATTTCGGAGACGAGAACTGCGGTCATCTCTGTCTCTCCGTGCTCGCGTTTCTCTCTAAAATAAATAAGCCATCGGTGGAAGATTTCCAGAAAGCATTGTGGAACCTTAAACACGATGGGCGTGTTCCATCTCAAGAGCGAATCTTCGATCTTGAAACTCACGCTGCACGACGACATCGTCTATCCTAAATCCGTAGCTCTGCGTGCATTCTACAGCATGTACCTCATACCTAACGTCACGCAGCACAACAACAAAATTAGCGTCGGAAGCGAACATATCGTCGTCACGCCAGGCCAATACAATTTTTCTACTTTGCAAGCTCAGTTACCTAAAGGCACGTACCTTTCTCAAAATTCGGTCACGCACAGAGTGGAAATCGTGTCGGCGACGGAGACCGTGGACCTGGGCACCATGAGAGAACTTTTAGGTTTCGAGAACGACACAAAACTCGAAGCTGGCATCAAGCACACGGGAGCAAACATTCCTAAATTTCTAGCCATAGAGACTTTGAACGTTCACTGCAACGTAGCGGAAGGCATGATCACGAAATCCGACGGGGGCTTGCTGGGAAGTCACAAGCAGACGGGAATCATAGCCACTTTCAAACCCAGTTCCGAATTCATGGAACCGATCACCTACACACCCTCTTTGCCGATCTACTTTCCAGTATGTCGCAACCGCATAGACGACATAGAGTTGGTGGTGACGAACGAGAAAGGAGACATAGTGGATTTCGCAGGTGCAACGACGACGGCCGTCCTGGAGATCAACATATAATAAATAACACACATAGTGAAAAAAATGGAGCAAATCGAAAGTTACGAATTGCAATCTTTCCCTCCAAACCGTCGCACGGTCGCCAATTTGAACGAAGAGATCGAACCAGGAGATCGAATACGACGTGGACTTAGGCGACGGGTTTGTTCATCCTCACAGAGCGGACCTCTACCTTCAATTCGACGTGGTGAAGAAGGAAAGCGGAGACGCGTTCCCCGTAGCAGCAAATTTGATACTCGTGGACAACTTCGTGCCTCACCTGTTCTCGCAGGTGGAGGTGAGGAAACACAACACCGTCATCGACAGAATCGATTATCCAGGCATCACGTCTACGGCAGTGGGAACATTGAAATTATCCAAAACGGACCCAGCGTACTATCAAGCGGGGGGGGGGGGTTCGAAGCGGGAATGAAAATGTCGACGACAAGTCACATGGTGCTCTTTCCCATGCGTCTGCTTCCGGGATTTTTCTCGGACTACAAGGAGATCATGTGGAAGGGAGGAGTGAGAGTCACGTTTCGAAGAGCGGCCAACGACAACGACGTACTGATGCGATACACCAACTTGAACGCCGACGGCACGCCGATAGCCAGCACTTTACCCGAAGCAGCCAAATGCGTCATCCGGAGCATGGAATTGAGAATGCCGATCGTGGAATACGAAACGAACTACGCCCTCAAGTACAAAGCGGAGATCTTGAAGAGTCCACAGGTACTGATTCACTTTCACGGTTACCAGTGCGTGCAGAAATTAGCGTCCGGAAGTCACATGGAATTCGACGTGACGACGCAGTTCAACAACATACAGTTCGACATGCCAGATTTCGTCATTGTACTTTTTCAGACCGGGCGCAATAACAACCAGGAAAAAGATTCCAGCAAATTCTACGACTGCAAGATCAAGAACGTTTATCTCAAGAATGGACGCAACGAAGTGTTCCCGCGCGAGAATTACAACCTCGACATGACCAAAGATGATTACCTCGAACTTTACGAAGCTTACACCGCTTACAAGCGCGTGACCGAGGGAAAGGTCGACATGTACTACACACCCAGCGAATTCAAAGCACGCAGACCCATGTTCGTCATCAACACGACGAAGCGGAAGCAGGTGATGGTCAACGATCGAACCAACATCAAGGTCGTGTGCGAGTTCAACGACGCGCTGCCCGAGGACACCGTGTGCAGCGTCATCCTGATTGCAGAGAAGTCCTTCGCGTACGACGTGAAGAACGAGAGAGTGACGGAACAGTTTTAAAATTCATAAAAAAATTGCCACATACTAAAAAAAATCAACACATTTTTAGGGTATATAAAAAATATGTGAAAAAACTTTAAAATACTGAAATATTAAAACAAACAGAGTTCCTTGTAGGTTAGTTCGGTGCGTAAATAAAAAAATGATAGGATCACTGAAAAAGAAATCGTAAGATAGGTTAAGTTATATCACGTATGATCGTGGCATTCGTACCAAGTACGAGTGGAAAAAAAATTAGATGCGGTGAAAATTGCACTGAAAAATCGTCAAACGCTATAAAATCAACAAAAAAATCGTCAAAATATGCTACCACTGAGGTTAAATCCATAAAAAAAGGGCTCGTACCAAGTACTGCGTTGAACCGGCCAAATTACACTACTATTATCACTAACATATTCGTAAGGATAAATCCCTTTACGTCTAACGAGTTCTATGTCTACGTTGGGAAAACTAGCTTTTGTAATTTTGAATTGTTCGTCTAAATGTTTGCTGGCAAGAGCGTCCAGGCTGGCAGACAGAAATCTCTATGAATCCACAAACCTCATCTCGATGGTATTTTTAGTCTCAGGAATCATAACTTTCTTACTTACCGAGATGTATCGTTCTTGGTTTTGAGCAAGAATATCTATTTTTTGAGCGTCGTATCCGAGTTTCCTAATTAAGAGATGAAAGTCGTAATTAGAACCATTGTGAAAGAATATGGGGACGAATTTTGGTTTTTGGATTTTGAGGTTGCATGCATTACAGATTCCGCTTATGAAGCGACCGTCCGTATGCGAATGGTGAAACACTTTACGATTGTCGTCCGTGAAGTGGTTATCGCACACAGGACACTTGACAGTGTCATAGTAATTTTGAAGTTCGATAGCAGATAACGGAAGCATCGGTTTCGATGTTTGCAGCATGCATCCAATTTTCCCAACCTCCTTGAGCATCTTTTCGAAGAAGCGTTCGATTGCATCGGGTCCTCGGTATACGTACGGTTCATCTATTTTATCCTGTCGCACGACAACGTAACCGAAACTGCTTGGTTCGTGAAGCTGGTAAGGTGTGGTGGAAGAAACTTCGGGATCCGGATCGCAGTATGAGAGTGGTTTGAGGAACGCCTCGAAATCAGCAACGATGATGGCCGGATGTTCCAACAACGCCTTGTGCATTTTGAATTCTTCCACTTCGTTCTTTTCGGGCATCAACATTCGAACCGGTCTGTTGTTGCCGCAATAAATTTTATGTTGAGCAAGTTTATCGATAGCAATCTGACGTCCGGTGTATTTTCGATAATCAACTTGTTTTATATCGTCGAACGTGGTTAGGCATCTCGGGCAAACTTCGATGTTGTTTGCATGCTTGGTAGTTTGACTTCTGACCAAACGTGATAGTCAACGAATGAGACAGTAATGGTGAACACTGTCGTTAGAAATGAGAAGAAGATTAATCACACGAGCATCGTCATCGTCGACATCGCTTATCCTGACGGGGTGCACGACATGTTTATCCAACGTATAGGAATACACGTTGATGATTAAGCGTTTTCCTTCTGCATCTCGTGCTCGTGTTTCGAATTTTGATATATCAGAAATGGTCATGGGGTATTCGATGCCAGACATTGCATTTTCCAGTTCAGGTTCATGCTGCTTGTAATGATAAACCTGTTTTGGATTATTTGACCAATGAATCGGGTGTAGTTCCGCCAACACACACCAAAGGAAACACTTGTTATCGCTTTTCTGTATATTTAACACAACCCTCTTGTGTTGAATGTTCGGTGGAAGGGGAACGTAGCTGGAAGCGCGAAGAGGCGAGAATTGGTTCACGTAAACGGTTAACGTGTGAGGACTTCCACACAGAGACCATCCCGACCCTTTAGCCTCGAAATCGTCGTGTTTCTTAACCAGTTCATTTGAAAGATCAGAATAAAATTCGTCCAATTTATCGACGTCCGCCAAATGAAGAGCCTGGTTTTTTGTTCGATGATAAAAGACTCTTGTTGTACCATCGACTTTTTCGTATTCGGAAAATAGATCAACGTATACTTTTATGGAATTATTTTCTAATTTATTTTTTAGATTATTTATCACGGATGTTTTCGTTTCACGCAAGAAACTAAGAATGTCGTAGCCTGGTTCCGAAGTAAAAGAGAAATCCTGAATATGACGGTTGAATGCAGATCTAATTGGTTTCGTTTATTAGATAATTTAATTTGCTTGGAAGTGGAAGCTTCCGTTTCTCAATTATCGATTTTCCTTTTCGATGCTTGTCCGGTCGATGGTTTGCAAATTTTAAGGTGTTTACTTAAATTTGCAATGCTGATCATCTTTCCGCATCGAGCACAAGACTTAGAAGGTAACGAACGATTAATTCTCGAACCTGTTTCGCTACATCTTGCCCTGTGTACCGATAAATTGTTCCTTGAGATTAGCTTCCCACAAGTAACACATTCAGTTTTATCATTTTTACGATTGAAACTGGTGGTGGATGCCATTGCTTTTTCGAAAATCACTGAAATCAAAAAGTCTAGTATATAGCGATACAATTTTCAGGTATGTTATTTATATAGAATTTCTTGAGGTGAAATAGAAAATGCACGATCACGTCAAAATTCAATCTGGTCGAAATTACTATGAAAAACCACGTGAAACACCTTTGAACTTGAAATAATAGATGGTATGTAGCTTCAAAGAAAGTTAAATACCTATTTTTTTACTAGAACGAGGAGCGCTGCAACAGGACGTCCGTACTCTTCGGCTGCTCTCACGAGACTGACTGATCTGCAGTGTATGCCGTCTTATATAATAAAAGCGCGGACCGTATTGAAAACACCTGTAATAATTAACCAATCAGAAGACGCCACGTTAGATATGACTCATCACATTACGTCATAACTTGTTGCAACATGTTGTGGAATAGTTTACCCCTTATAGTTAATACAACGAAGGGCATTAGATATGAGTCATCACAATGTTACGCAATAACTTGTTGCAAAAACGTTGTGCAATAGTATACCCTTATAAGTAATACAATTAAGGGGTGCTTAATATGAGTCATCACAATGTTAGTTACATTGTTCTAGTTAGGATGATGATTTTTTTTTGGTTTGTTGGGTAGGGGTTGAAGAAGACTATTTGTTGTAGTGACCACAGTATTGTTTTTTTTGTGTGTTTTCTGTTCTCTTATGAGAATTAATATAGGTTGTCATAGAACCCTCCAATTCATGACTTAGGAAAAATCTGTTTGCTGATTCATCACGTACGCCTGTACGTGAGAAAAAGTATGAATAGAAGCTATGATCGGAAATCCAAAATGGTGACCGGAAGTGGGGTTATCTTGGAAACGGTAAGATTTAGGAGAAATCTGTTTGCGGATTCATCACGTACGCCTATATGTAAGTAAAATATCAATAGAACCTATGCTCGGAAATCCAAAATGGCGACCGGAAGTGAGGTTATCTTGGAAACGGTAAGACTTAGGAAAAATCTGTTTGCGGATTCATCACGTACGCCTATATATAAATAAAATATGAATAGAACCTATGCTCGGAAATCCAAAATGGCGACCGGAAGTGGGGTTATCTTGGAAACGGTAAGACTTACGAAAAATCTGTTTGCGGATTCATCACGTACGCCTATATGTAAGTAAAATATCAATAGAACCTATGCTCGGAAATTCAAAATGGCGACCGGAAGTGGGGTTATCTTGGAAACGGTAAGACTTAGGAAAAATCTGTTTGCGAATTCGACGACTGCAAGATCAAGAACGTTTATCTCAAGAATGGTAGGAACGATTTGTTCCCGCGCGAGAATTACAATTTCGACATGACCAAAGACGATTACCTCAAACTTTACGAAGCTTACACGGCTTACAAGCGCGTGACCGAGGGAAACGTCGACGTGTACTACACGCCCAGCGAATTCAAAACCCACAGACCCATGTTTGTCATCAATACCACGAAAAGGAAGCAGGTCGTGGTCAACGATCGCACCAACATCAAGATCGTCAGCGAGTTCCACGACGCGCTGCCTGCCGATACTCTATGCAGCGTCATTCTGGTCGCCGAGAAGTCCTTCGCGTACGACGTGAAGAACGAGAGGGTCACGGAGCAGTTTTAAAAAATATTCCTAAAAAAAATTGCCACATACTAAAAAAAATCAACAAGGTTATATAAAATATAATGTAAGTTAGTTCGGTGTGCAAATAAAAAAATAATAGGTTAAGTTATATCACTGAAGATCGTAAAAAAAATCGTAAGATAGGTTAATTTATATCACGTAAAACCATTAAGGCGAGCCTCACCGAGCCTCACTTCGAGGCGGAACCTGGAGAGAAAGTGAGTTTTTTTTAGGTTTTTTGGTGTGGTTTTCTTCGCTGTGAAACATCGTCAGCGCGATAAATGAGAGAAAGTGAGTTTTTGTGGTTTTGGTGAACCCCAAATGAGTAAAGTGAGTTTTTGATGTTTTGGTGCTGTTTTCTTCGCTGTGAAACATCGTCAGCGCAATAAATGAGGCGCGGAACGTGGAGAGAAAGTGAGTTTTTGAGGTTTTGGTGAACCCCACTTGATGGCGCAGAACTCTCCATTTGGGTCTACTCTAAAGTAAGTGAAAGCACGTAGAGGCTCTCGTGTAGTTTAGCACGAAAAAAAAAATAGGTTAAGTTATATCACGTAAGATCGTGATATACCTACAAGTGTGAGGTGGGAAAAAAAGGGAAATTTTACTAAAACATCGCTAAACGCTAAAACATCGACAAAAATTGTCAAAATATGTCAAAAACTGATATTCAATTGATAAAAAAACAGGATACAAATGCATACCTACCAAGAATGAGTGGGAAAAAAAGGGAAATTTTACTAAAACATCGCTAAACGCTAAAACATCGACAAAAAATTGTCAAAATATGTCAAAAAGTGATATTCAATTGATAAAAAAGAGGCTACAAATGCATACCTACAAAGTATTGCGTAGAAACGGCCAATATACACTACTTTGAAACGATATAAAATAACCATTATTCAAAAAACAAAAATATGACAAAACATAAAATAGAAGATACTTCGAAATTACGAGAGTAATTGTCCAAACGTATCAAAGGTTGGAAATCAGAGAATCGAGGTTTTTACGAACAACACAAGCGTCAAGACCATCCTATTATCGATGCAATCAGTGGTCTTGGTAAAGAGATTAAAAATATGACAGAACTAAATAAGAACCTCATCAATGAATTGGTACCTCTTACTGCTAAAAATTATGCAGATTTTCCTCCTACGCCATTATCTAGTATCCACACTCCTGTGGTACTTAAGGAGAGTCCTGCTAAAGTAGCTATAGAATAATCATAGAAAATCGAGTTGGGTCCCCTAGCAAAGCATTATTTGGGTACAGAAAAATTCGAAAAAGATGATATATTTGAATTGTATCCAACTATGGAGGGTAATGAAGGCGTATTATGGAAAATTGGAAAGTCTAAAGTAACATTTGAAGGGGATAACATAAAAATTATTTTGGGTGGGAGAAACAGCTGGTCCAGATATCCTGGTACCGTAGGGCTATGGGAGCTCATTACCAAAAAACAACCAAAAAATTTTACAGAAGATTATTATCAAAGTTACTCTGAAATTTTGACATTCTCTGATGCTTTGTACCAAAGTAACGATGCTTGTCAAGAGCGTGTAAATCGAGCAGCGGGGAAAAATACAAAGATCTTATTAAACCTATCTGGAATCTACTAAAAACCGGTAGTGGTGTAAAACAATACAATACTCTACCTGAGGAATTTATATGGATAAACAATGTGAGAAAACTTATAGATAGGTGGCTGGTTATAGCAGGAAAGGAAAATGCTGGGAACAATAATTTCAATAATGAGAAAATAGGTATTGTAAAAGTGATAATGACAAATTAGCTAATTTTATTGTAAACGATCCTAAAAGTATAAGATACTTAATTAAAATTACCAATACTTTACCTCCTAAATTCTGGAATATATCAGAGGGTCGAGGTTTAGTAAATGATATTATTTATAAACTTCCGTTCGAGTTAAACGTACCTGGTTACCAATATTCTGGTCCTGGTACAAAACTTGAGAAACGAATAGAAAGAGGGGACAGGGGTATTAATCCTCTGGATGCAGCTTGTAAAGAGCATGATATTGCATACAACACACACAAAAATCTGAATGATCGACATGTGGCTGATCAGATTTGCATTAACTTAGCAAATGTATAATTGTAAATTTCTTTCCCTCTATCTGTCTGTAAATATCTTGGTATCTTTCCCTCACTAAATATCGACTTAAAAGCCGCGGTAACACAAGTACCAGTCTTTGATTTTAGGGGAACAGCCCATGCATATTTGCTAAAAGTATCAATAACTGTAAGCATATATTTGTAACCATGATTTAACTTATCCAAATTTTTTAAAATCCCCCTTGGAAGGGCCACTTCAATCAGATCTGCCTGGAAGAATTCATTTATAACTTTTGTTACTACACTTAATCGCTTGTAATTGCGACGGGCTGGTTTGTGTAATTCATGAACTATATCTTGTCTTGACATCGCGTTCGAAGTGAGAAATTTACTTCACCAGAATATATTTTTTTAGAATTTTATCCATTGTTGTTCCTCTTACTAATTTTGCATATACACCGCGAACAGTTGTCGGTGTATGGCATATATTTCATCTAATGTCAATTTAAATGTTCCATATATAAATTCATGTATTTCACTAGCACTCGGTTTAGTTGTTCCATTCTCAAAGCTTACCTGAATGGTATTTTCACGCTGCATGATGATCGATATTTTGTCGTTTCAAATCTATTCACAAATTCAGTGGGAAAAGATCCCAATTTGATGGCGAAACAGTTCACCACGGTACTCGGTTAACTCGTTTGCTCACAGCACCTCGCAACACGTCTGTACTCTACCGTGCCGTGGCACTGACTATCACTACCCCACGAGTTCGTTCCTTCATGCGGCGTGATTATAAGTTAGACCAATTCGTTCAATGTGAATTAGAAATATAATCCCCACCCGCCTCTTTCTAAACAACACACCGTTTGTAGTAAAAGAAATAAAGGTGGATGAATGTCACAAAACATTTAATCAAAATCTACTCTATTTACGACGCAATCGTTTTACATGGAGAGGTTACAGCTTCGAAAATTGAAGTTTTGGTTTGACTGTAATTGTAGGATACCCTATAGGTATTGATAAATCAATGCTCTTGTGTGCACTAGATTGGTTCATTTGTAGTGACGTGCTCAGGAATTTGTAAAGATGTATGTAAATATAGAAATGTGTTAATGCTTATTTTTTAAACAGTAAACTCATATTTTAATATGTCCCGGTCCATCTCATTATCTCACTTAGGAACTAATTAATATTTCAGGAGTGATACTGAAAAAAGTCTCACGTGACAATGACGAGAAAGTACATTTACGGAGGGAATAGTTTTCATATTTTAAAATTTCGAAGGGCCTTGGGCTATCTACCGACTGTCAGTCTCCATTCCACAATCCTAGATTTTCAACTGGCAACGAGGTGACGTTGGTCAGCACGTCAAACCCTCAGCGTTATAGAATATATCTGAAACCAAGTTACACCAGTCTCTGGTAGCTCCCCAGTTTCCTCACGATTGTGGGTTGCCACCGGTTTTATACACGTGACAGGCCAAGAAACCAGGACGAATCAGATACATGCCGTTACGCTGCAGTTGGAGTCCAAAGCACAGAGTATTAGACCGCACCGCTACGGAGGTCGACAATACATTAAATCTATTACACACCAAAAATTTGTTTAGAAAATAGCCGGTTTTGTAAGAGATTCGAACCTTCGACCTTCACTCGGCTAGGCCGCTATTTTTAACAATTTCCCATTTTCTCACGCAATAACCTTGGTTGAACGTTTGTCTTAAGAGTCGTTAGCTATCTGGTAAACCTTATTAACCTATCTGCTGCCTATCACAAATGTATTATACAACCTGGATATAATTTTGATGTCTGAAATTTAGAACTTGACTTTCGTGGTAAGTATTTCTCTACCGTCTACTATAATAAATAAATCAAGGTCTACATATTTTATATTTTGTAAATGCGATATGTCATTTTTAAATGTTACAAACGATTTCTCATTCCACCGTTCGTTCCAGATTTAGCCACAGCCACCACGTATTTGCATTCTGGAAACCAACGTGAAACGTGTTTCCCACATTTACAAGTTCAGGTAAACCCTTATCAGTTGTACTGGATGTCTGTGAACATGTTACTTCATACGTCATTGTACTGCGGTGGATTTCTTCCCCTTCCTCTTTTACCTTGAACGTTAGTAATCCCAGACTGGGCACGACGATTCAATCACAGAAAAGCAGATTGGCTAGTAAATCGCATGCCATGTATTATTGCGAGCTCCTAGGTTTTGGAAAGTGAAATGAAAAAAGTATGTAACATAAATTCATAATGGTTGACTTTTTTGGGTATTATTTCACGTTTCTATTCTACATTCTTCTCTGAAATTTTGTCTACTGTTTCCAGTAGATCAATAGGTGTTTTGAAACATCTACTGTGTTCATATTTTCAAAAAGGTATCAATACAAAAAATAATAAGGGGGAATGAATTTAATATTCACAGCCAAAATATTAAGATTATCAAATTATACATTATACTGAATAAATTATTATTTTCACTTGCAGTTTCTCTACTGTTCTGGTTTCAGTAGATCAATATTTGTTTTGAAACATCTACGTTAAGATTTTTTAGATTTGAATTAAAATTTGTGTGCATCAAAACTTAGGGTATTATGCACACGTCACTCTATACGGGACCCAGCCCCTTATCATGACAAAAATAAGAGCGTGTCTGAAATCTTAAATATCCTTACCTGGGTTAAAAGCTGAGGCTGTAAAGGGACACTAAGCACAAACAAAGACAAAACACAGGACAACACACACACAGTCCTACGAAGATTATATTAACAGTAAGTTCAGTCACCAGAGCCTCGTTATTCTCCAAAATGCGGTTCAGGGTGTACTACATGGAAGTGAGATTGGTTTAGATTGTAAATAGATATAAAAACAAATTGTTAATCAGGAGGAATAGAATCTTATATTTACAGCTATCATGCTGAGCTAAACACACTACAAGGGTTTAAGGGATGACCTCCCAAGAAGTACACCCACTTGTTGCTTCCACGTTGTACACCCTGGACTTCAGTTTACAGACGAACGAGGATCTGGCGACCGGCCCAATGGCCTGTATAATTTTCTGTGCTATCCTGTGTTTGGTCCTTGTGGGTTTTGAGTGCCTCTTTACAGCTTCAGCTTTTAACCGAATTCAGAATATCTTAATATTTTAGTTACAACACGACGTTACAGTTTTGTTATTTTAGTTCTGGTAAGGGGCTGGACCCCGTGTAGAGTGACAGGTGGAAAAGAGCCTAAGTGCTGACGCATCCACAATTTGAAATTCAAACACACTACATGCAACATTACATGTGGTACTGAAGAGAATATTTCACTTGAAGTTGCTCAACTGTTATTACACATTAGGCCTACTGAGAGTTTTCAGTAGGAAATCATAGATTTTGAGTAGATTTTCGAGAGACACAGTAGAGCACTACAATTGATAACAGTAGATTATATCTACTGTAAACAGTAAAAATTAGGTAAGCTTATAACGACGATGAGAATGAAACAGAGATCAAACAATGATAATGAAAAGCAGAAGCGGCCTGGAGCATTCAGTAACGTAGAATGTCTGGCAGCGAGACGCAAGAGTTGATCAAGCGATTGTAGCGACAAATTTAGCTTAGAGCTCATAATTGATATTTCTACATGAGCTCAACATACAAGTTACATACATTGAGAGAATTGAATTGAGTTTACGTCTCACGTGATATGAGTCGAAACTATTGTTGCACAATGAACTGTGAAGTGGATCAATATTCAATTCGCTTCATCAGTGAATGGTGATATGCTGAGATTTTGTAACGAGATGTGCCGAATGGCTGACAGTATAATAAATTATGGACACATAGATTTGAGTTAATATATTTGAACAGTCTCATAACGTGCGATTTTTCATGAAATTTTATTACTTGCATCTACATCACTTCATTGCAAATGCTACAAGTCAAATGCCTTTGGGGTGTAAAATTCTGTGTTCGATTCCGCGTTCGGTTAACCCTGCCATTTTTATTCTTTCTTAAACCGAAAAGTTATTAATGCATTTTACTTATTACGAAAATTCGTATAATATTTTCTTTGCGAAACGTAGAGAAATACTGTTTTTCATGCTTTTACAAGAATACAACTATCCATGGTGAACAAAAAATATGTAAAATAAAAACTATTCACAAAATGATGTCAATAGTATTTATTTGTTTTGTTTCTTGATAATTTTCCCTATAATAAAAATATGTATAACTCTCGCTGTACATGACATTTCGTCGAATATAACACGTGGATAATTTCTTTGCAAATATTTGTAAAATGATAAGAAATTCAAAAACATGTTCTGAAAAATTATTTTCTATAATAACATTGAAAAATCATTAGAAAGGAGTGTTATTTTTAAAAAAATAGATAACATTTTTATTTCTTTAAATTATTAATTAAATACAATACTTAGTTGCTCTATATAATAATAATAGGGGTAATCGAACAGAAGTCAGACCGATAATCTTCGGCGTGTGATACTGATAGCCTATCACAGAACAACTTTACCATCTTAGCAAAATCCTTTCTCGGAAATTACGGGCCAGTGCACGCTAGAACCTTGCCATACCAAAATCTAGCCTACCTCTAAAAGAAGCCACGTCAAAACCTCAATTTTCGAAGCTGTAACCTCTCCAAGTAAAACGATTGCGTCATAAATATAGTAGAATTTCCTTAAATGTTTTGTGACATTCATACCACCTTTATTTCATTTGCTACAAAGGAGCGTTTGGATGTGTTGTTTATAAAGAGGCGGGTGGGGATTATATTTCTAATGCACATTGAACGAATTGGTCTTAACTTACAATCATGGTGTACGATTGAACGAACTCGTGGGGTTGTTATCGCATTGGGTTATCACTCTAATGGTCGAAGGTTCAAATCCCCACAATGGCAAATACTTTTCGTAAGCTTTATTTGTTCCCATTGTTACTATTTGAATTAGTCTTCTTTGAAATTAACAACGAAAGATTATAAAATTAACTCTCTCCCTTTCAAAATGGTAATATGAGGACAAGTTTCTTTTTATAAAAATTGGAAATTTTTGTGGTCTCAACTCATCTAAAATCCAAAATACTAGATCGACGACGTTATTTTCCTACTGAATTCTAAGTCCACATTATGCACGGAGAGTCGAATCGGGCCTGAACCTACAGTTTAAAGTGAGATACGAACCACTACGTGTCTCCAATTGTTATGCTGCACTGAACTTAAGCAAACAGCTCCCCGCCCTAATTTTCTAAAACAAATGTTCATGAAATATGGTATTTATAAGATAATCTTCGCCCTATCTCTCCAGATATCTTTCTGTTCCACTCTTTACCCCCTTTCCCACCTCCACACACATGTATCAAAATAAATCTTTTTTTAGGTTTGTATGTGCATAAATATAACATTAAATACCCCCAAAAATACTATTTATTTTCTACTTTCCGTCACCCCTCTCCCACTACCACAAAACCTCATTATTATTGGCGTTCGCCAGACCATAGTGGTAATGTATCAACGTTTTAATCAGTGTGTCCTTTCTCCGAGTTCCTGTCAGATCACATAAGATTTCAATTTAAATGTATCCCGAGTCGTGATTAGCCTATGTGTGCAAAAAGTGATGTTAAAACGAACTCTTGACCTCAATAATGCAATTTGTGTATATTCTTTCAGCCGTGGTTCCCTCTTTCCGAGAAAAATAACGAAGTAATCTAATCATTAACTCAACAAACAAAAAAGCATCTCTAAATTAATTAATGAAAACTGATTTTACACCCAAACCTTTATTTTATCGTAAATGTAAATGAAATGTCATCTCAAGTAGTGAAAACAATGCGAAAATTATTTTAATGAGTGATATATGATTGTCAAACACATACATGAATATATATATTAAGTTCGTGTATTATAATTGGGAGAATTTAATACTAATTTGAAACGATTAATGGCAATTAAAGCGACTAAGTAAACTTTTGCACAATCTTTCTGCTGATTCGCGTTATTGAAACAATATTTAACCAATGGGGAAATTATGTCATGTTTAAAAATGCTGCATTGGTTGAACTTCCTTTTAACAAGACCGTGAGTCACGCCTCCTGCTTCTCCGAATCGAACTTCGCTCTGATTGGAGGATCGTATATTTCACAACACTTCCTTGTTTCAGAGCTACTAACATATTTTCTAACATGACTGTACGAAAAAACGAGGTGCGGTGAAAATTGTACTGGAACGTCAACCAACGCTATAAAATACACAAAAAATGGTCAAAACATGATACGACTGATGTTAAATGCATAGAAATAGTGGATAACTACGAAGGATTACTTTGAAAGAATCAATATATACTACTAATATGCCCCGGTTTTATGGTGTCCCGTGTATACATCTTATAAAAATAGAATAGAGCAAATTCAAAAATGGTCTCTACGGTACCTATATTATAAGAAGTATCAGGTATCTGTTTACGAGATGAAACTATCATATAAATCTAAACTGTGGATGCGACACCTTTTACTCCGTGATATCCCGAGAACAGAAAATGACAATCATCACCTTTATTTAGACTCTGTTCTAAATATAATGATATTTCTACAACGCATGAAAACCTAGATATCAGTCTGCCACTTTACTTGTATTGAAAAACATTAGAACTAATTTTTGAAACGATATACATACCTAGGTATGTGATATATGTGAATCCTTTCTAGTGCGCATTATTTACGAATATTCTGAATTTATTTTACCTTCTATTTTCCTCACTCATCTGTTGTATCTATGGTGACTATATATGTCATATATATGTTACACTTTTTCTTCTTGTTCAATATCATGTGAAGACTATGTTCTGAACAATGAATATATTTGTATATGTGTGCATATATGTTCCTTTCCTGCAGTAATTAACTTATTACCTGTGTGTATAAATGCATTTGTGTGTGTGTGTGTGTGTGTCTATATGTATTCCACTGTTATATGTTTATTATTTGAATATAATTTATGTAAGCATTCCTGTAATTGGATATTCTCTCTCTGTTATAAGCAAACGAATACATAAATAAATAAAATATAAATAAATAAATACATAAATAAATATTCAGAGTCTTTATGACAAAAAGTTAGTAATATTGCTACCTATGTTTTTGAAATCAGGCTCGATTTTTTTTGTTATTCTAGAAACCCAGTAATGCAAGATGGCCTTATGAGCCGACACAAACAATCATTTTAATTCATTCATTCGAAACCCAGTAGTATACCAAGCGTACCCAAGTAGTGGTATTGATGATACTACTGGCGCCAGAAAGGAAGAGCTGCCCTCATGCAGATTTGCTACACTTAAAACTTGCTCAACATGTTCATATGAGCTTTTTGCTCTAGTGTGGAACTCTTCCTAATCCAAGATTTTTGTAAAAATGCCCTTCAGAAAGGAAGAGCTCCCTCAGATTGATTTGTCTATACTTATAAAAGGCACTTCTGTGAGATTGTTGTCCATAAATTTGTTAAAAATATGCCCCTCTTGGCCACACTTAAAACTAGGCCACCCACACCCATATACACCTACACCCACCCACACCCACCCACACATATTTACTTCCGGTCCACTTCCGGTCCACTTCCGGTCTACTTCCGGTTTACTTCCGGTCTACTTCCGGTCTACTTCCGGTCTACTTCCGGTTTGCCTACTTCCGGTTTAAGTTCAACTGGATACCAGGTTCAATTTGTTTATCTATTATTAAAACAATGCAATATGCAGAGACCCTCTAGAATTGCTCTGTGACCCTCTCATTTCTTACATCATAAACATATGATTTTTCACCTATGAGAATAACACTACATATGGTGTCATCAGGTAATGCCTCATGGAATTCACAGATAATTTTAATGTTTGTTCTGTCATTCACCACAACCTGTTTCCTTTTTGAAGTGTTGATGACAAACATGGGTCTCCGTGTCTTGAATTCATCTGGTGTGTAATACATGTCAGTATTGCCAGTCGTGACCCTTTAGTATGCCGTAAATGCTTCATATAATTTGAGGAAATCATCCTTGGACATGTCTAAATTGTAATTTTCTCTAGGAAATACCTCATTTCTGCCATTTTTAAGATATATGTTCTTGATGTTGCAGTTATCAAATCTACTTGAATTTTTTTCCTGATTGTTGTGTCTTCCAGTCTGAAACAGAACCACCACAAAATCAGGCATGTCATATTGAATACTGGAGAATGAATTTGTAGCATCAAACTCATAATAGGTACCAGATGCGGGCTTCTGTACGCATTGATATGTGTAAAATTGCAGAGGAATCTGTGGATTTTTTAGGATATCAGCTTTGTATTTAAGAGCATAACTGGCTTCATATTCAACAACCGGGATTCTTAGCTCCATAGTCTGAATAATGCATTTGCCTTCATCAGGTAGGGTATTGGGCAGAGCTTCCCCTGTAGGGTTTAATGTACTGTACCTCATCAAAGCATTATTATCATTTGCAGCTCTTCTAAATGTAATTCTTAACCCGCCCTTCCACATAATATCTTTGTAATCCGAGAAGAATCCTGGCAACAGGCGCATGGGGAACAGCACTGTATGATTTTTAGATAATATCTTATCACCAGCTTCAAATCCCCCTATTTTGTAGTAAGAAGCTTCGGTTTTGGATAATTTTAGTGTGGCTAAAGCTGTGGAGGTAATGCCGGGATAATCTATTCTGTTTATAACAACACCATGCTTTCTGATCTCAATTTCAGAGAACAGATGCGGCACAAAATTGTCCACCAATCTTATATTTGAATTTGCCGGATAATCTGCACCATCGAGCTTTACAACATCAAATTTGATGTATAGATCTGCTCTGTGGGGGTGTATAAAGCCATCCCCTACATCAAGATCAACCTCAATTTCTGTGTTGGGTTGATTTAAATTTGCAAATGTCCTCCTGTTTGGGGGGAATGATTGTAGCTCATAACTCTCAATATTTTCCATTGTATGTATTTTTATTTAAATGTTAATCTCTATGATAGCAGTTGTTGTGGCTCCAGCAAAATCAACTAATTCTTCTTTTTCATTAGTGACCATCAATTCAATATAATCTATTCTATTATGACACACAGGAAAATATAATGTTGGGGATGGATTGTAGATGATTGGCTCCATAAATTCGGAATTAGGTTTGAATGTTGCAATGATGCCAGTTTGTTTGTGAGTGCCTATGCCATTTGATTTGGTGATCATACCCTCGGCCACATTACAGTGAATATTCAGAGTCTCTATGGCTAAGAATTTAGGTATATTTATGGCAGTGTGTTTGATGGCCGCTTCGAGTTTTGTGTTGTTCTCAAAGCCTAACAGCTCTCCTATAGTACCCAGATCCACTGTTTCTGTAGCAGATACAATCTCTACTCTGTGAGTGACAGAATTTTGACTTAAGACTACACCTCTGGGTAATTGAGCATTTAGAGTGGACAGATTATATTGCCCTGGAGTGATGACAATTTTTTGATCCCCTACTGCAATTTTGTTGTTGTGGTGTGTAATATTAGGTATCAAGTACATGCCGTAAAATGCTCTGAGAGCTATCGTTTTGGGATACACTATATCATCATGCAATTTGAGTTTCAATATTGAATTTTGGCTGATGAGATGGAATACCCCCATGATGTTTCAGATACCACAAGGCCTTTTGAAAATTTTCAATTGATGGTTTATTTATTTGAGACATATATCTAAGAACAGATAAACACAAATGTCCGCAATTAACATCTTTGAAATTTTGAACACGGGCATTATTGTAATAAAGATTAGATGATTTTAGATATTTTACTAAATTTTCAGGTGGAACACCTCCAAATGAATCAAACACAAATGCCTCATTTTTTAAATATTTAAGATAACAAATCCAGTGAGTGCCCTGATTTTTGTACTCATCCAAATTAACAATGCCACACTCTTTGTTGAGTGGTTGTTCTGGTAAAGAATCAGACATGTACACACCTCTAAAATTTTTGATGCCCAGTGGCTTGATTAAAGCTTCAATATCTTGGTTTGTAATCGGCTCTTGTTTTTTTTAAACTTATTCATGGCTCTCTTAACACCTTTGCCTTTTTTCTCCATGGCCAGGTTATGGCGCCTCTGCTCATCTAATTCTGCCCTATTTTTCTTGGCATCTATTACTGTTTTTGCTATAGCAGCTGATCCCCCGGCCAAGCTCCCAACAGCCCCGAGAGCAGCTAAGATGGCGGGGATAGTAAATATGAAACCCCCCACATGTGATTTTTTTCTTGATTGCTGTATTTTTTTTAATTGGGGGGTACTAAGCAACAATTTCATACCATGGCCCTTTGCAAGACAAGAGCTTTTTTTCTTGCGCTGCTTTTTGGTCAAGAGACTGTCAATAGTTTTAAGAGATTTGAGACCTGCATAAGGTATCTGATACATAACACCCTTGGCCTTCATTGTAGGTTTATTATATATATATTCACAACCCCCACCCCAGTTTTTGTTTGGTGCTCATAGCTATGGTGGTCCCCAATGCTGCTATTTTTTCACTTAAAGAAGCATCTTTGCTTACAAATCTACAAAATGCAGCCTCTTCTAATTTCTTGTCTGCAACATGTCTCTTGTCAAGATCAGAATGTGTGTTGTATGCTATGTCATGGTCTCTGCAAGCAGCATCTAGGGGATTTACACCAGGATCACCTCTGTTTAATCTATGATCCAATTTTGTGCCTGGACCACAATACTGATAGCCTGGAATGTGTAGTTCAAATGGCAGCTTGTTTATAATGTCATTAACCAACCCCCGACCCTCAGAAATATTCCAAAATTTGGGGGGTAGAGTATTAATAATTTTTATGAGATATCCAATGCCCTTAGGGTCATTCACTATAAAATTAGACAATTTTGTGCTTATCATGTCCATAATTCCAACCTTTTCATTGTAAAAATTGTGGTTGCCAGCATTTTCCTCCCCAGCTATCACCAGCAACCTATCTACAAGTTTCCTGACATCATCAACCCACACAAATTCTTTAGGCAGGGTGTTGTATTGTTTGATTCCACTGCCAGTCTTGATCTGTGACCATATGGGCTTGATTAAATTATTGTATTTTGCTCCACTGCTAGACTTGACTCTTTTTTGTGTGGGATCATTGTTCTGGTATAGAGCATCTGATTTTATTAATATTTCTTTGTAATATTCATAATCTTGATCTGTATAGCTGCCAGGCCTTTTCCTAGTCATCAGTTCCCACAATCCAGGTGTTCCGGGGTACTTAACAAAAGCACCTTTTTCTCCGAGACGAGATTCTGAATATACAATCAGATCATCCGCCATAAATGTTACTCTGAAATTGCCAATTCTATGTATGATGCTACCATCAAGCTCTGTGTCGGCATATAAGCCAAACACCTCATCTTTATTGTCTTTAGGTGTGGTTAAATATTTTTGAGCAAGAAGACCCAATTCAATAGGATCCTGAGTAGCTTCAATTCTTCTAGGAGCAATAGGACTAGGTGTATGAATACTGGAAAGTGGGGTGAATGGATAATCTAATATGTTCCTTGCAGCTACAGGTACAAGCTCTGTGATCAAATTTTGATTTTGCTCTGTAACAGTTTTGATATTCTTACCTAATTCACCAATAGCATCAATTACTGGCTGTTCTGCTTGTTTGTGTTTTTCATAAATTCCCCGGTTCTCTGATTTCCATCCCTTAAATCTTTTTACAAGATAATCTCTTAATTTAAGATCATCAATAATTGGCCGTTTCATGGTTATTTATATATGTTTCAACGTCTAGAAAATCGTTGATTTTATTTCTGTATTTGCCACTATTGGGTGTTCTTGTCATATCAATTGTGACAAACCCATAACTGTCCTGGTTCCAGCACCTGCTGCAAAACTTGGAAAAATCATTGTAGCTCAAGTCCCCACCTACATATTCATCATGTATGTGTTTGAGGTTGGTATGATCTTGATGAAACACACATATAAAATTGCTGTTGTCTCGGATCAGTTGCTTCGGTATTTTTGAAAAAGTCTGTGCCAGGTAGAAACAATCAATGTTTTTGTGTCGGCCCTGTGTAAAGAAATTTCTAACCTTGTTTTGATTATCCAGTATAATGTCATCAAACACAACAACAGAATTATCGAGACATTCATGAAGTGGCTTAACATCTGGTTCAAAAGTGGCTATATCCAATCCATCATATAGCTTCATCAGCTGCTGATATTTTAATTGTTCCAAGCTCTTAGAGAAGACATACAAGTGCCTGTTTTTCCAGTCTAACCAGTTGGGTGCCAATAAAAAATTATCAATCAACCATTAGTGTAGTTTTACCACAAGCAGATGGCCCAACAATAAGACACCTAATATTATCAGGCAGCAAGTTGCCATTTCTTCTATTCTGTTGTTCAGGTTCTGGCAGCCTTTTTATAACATCCCAGGTGCTCATATTATTATTTTGTTTGCATCGATCCAGCTGTTTTCCGGATGACCCAGCCATTTGACAAGTAACTTGTTGCCTTTTCTGCGGATGATTTTTTCTATGAGATATGTGTCAGGCTGTTTAGTTTTGCTGAGCTCTTCTTCATAGAATCTGCCTTTGAGAATTTCTCCTCGGTGATCTTTTATTATATATGTGTTAAGGGTCCCGGGTTTAACTTGAACCACTGTAAATAATTCTGTACTCCAGTTTCTTGTAAAGCCTCTTTTGAATAAGTGCTTATATTTGCTGATTCTTACTTGATCACCCACCCTGTATTTGGCCTTTCTTGTTGTTGGCTGGTATCTAGGATAATAAACAGTACTGATCAATTTTTGCTCATCAGATGAAGTTACTTCGGAGGGTTTCATGTTGATTGTGGAATGGACCGAGTTGTTATATTTATGTAGAAGTTCTGGAAGAATATTAAGCCATTTATAATTACCTTGAAGTGTAAATTGTTTATACATAAGATTTTTTAAGGTTCTGTTGAATCTCTCTACAATTGAGGCTTTGAGATCACTGTAACTCGAGTAATGTTTTATTGACTGGCTTTTAATAAATTGTTGAAACACTGAATTATAAAATTCTTTGCCATTATCTGTTTGCAAATAGCGCGGGGATCTTCCACTCTGATTGATGATTGTCCTGAGGGCTTCTGTAACACATTTTCCAGTCTTGGATTTGAGTGGCAGAGCCCAGGCAAATTTTGAAAATGTGTCTATTACAGTGAGTAGATACTTGTAGCCCTTGTTGATTTTGTCTAAGTTTTTCAACTGTCCACTTGACAACTCAATCAAGTCGCTCTGCCATAAATCATCTATGCCTTTTGTGACTACTGGGAGTCTCTTAAAATTATGTCTGGCCTGTCTGTGTAATTCATCAACAATAATTTGTCTAGACATAATATGTAAACAAGAATATTGCAACTATGGGGTGTTCAGCAGCTGATTCTACAGGATTTTCTAAATATAATTTGTCCCCTATTTGTATTTTAAATTCCAGAGATCCATCATCTTCAACATATGCTGTTTCTAATGTATTGGGATCTGTAAAATCCTCTAACTCTACACTGGTGATTTTTACTTTGTTATCAGCATTTGTTATTGATAAGGTGGGGTAGTGGTGTGCCTGTGGCTGATGCCAATATTTGATCTTGATTGGTCTCAATGTGCCCCCAACAAAAAACTGGTAATAAAATTGTGCAGGGGACAGCATATATATTTTGCCACCTGGTGTAAATGGAGAATCATATTCTTTGTTGGGGATGCTGTACAATTCAAGAATTACTGTATGTTTTGGATTCTCGATTATGCCTGTTATTTCTTTTTCTGCTGTAAGCAATCTGCTTGTTACAGATTCAAGGTGCTCATTGATGGTCCTAACAACATCATCATGGCCTGGCTTGATCTTTATGTCCACAACAAGTTTCTTGTATTGTTGCACAATCTCTTGAAGCTGGGTGGCAAAAACAGACAGAGCATTTGCTTGATTGGATTCCATGGTTCCTAACTGTTGCTTGATATTAGCTACAATTTGTTGCAAATTTTCAACAACTGCCAATTTTGAATTTTGAGCAGTAAGATCATGGACCTGTCTTCTGATATCCTCAAACAGGGCATGCAGTTCATTAATATGTTGATTGGTTGGTAGAGTGGCCACTGTCTGAGTGAGATGTTTGATCTCTGCTTGGATATTCTTGATATCTTCTGATTTCAATATGCGATTCACAGCTCTCTTAATATTTTTAAGTTCCTGTGATGTAGGAAGATTTGATACTGTATTTTGCAAAGATTCAAGTGCCAATTTCACATTGTTTAATTCAGAAGCATCAGCCACATTTTGCATAGCATTTTGGAGCAGGGCTATATCTGCCTGAGTGGGTGTGGATTGTTGTAAAATTTCAAGCTTTGTTTGGATATCATCGATCAAGTGATGAAAATGAAATAGCTCAGATTCAGTGTTGAGGTTTTCAAGCTTTGTGATTTGTTGCTGGACACTGACAAGAGTATCTACAATACCGGGCAAGCGGGATTCTTGTACATTTGCCAAATCACTTTGCACTGCTGCTATTGTACCTTCAAGATGGGTTATGGTACTTTGAATTTTTCCAAAATCTTCATATGTTTCAAGTTGCAGCTTAATATTTGCTACACTCCGAGTTATTGCATTCAAAGCATCAGAAGATGGCAAATTGTTCATAAAATTTTCAAGTGTCTCAATTTTTTCTTTAACCTCGGCTATGGCATTGTGCAGAGGATCCAGATTAGGTATTTGGAGTGATTGAATCTGTTCCTTTAGAGTGGAAATCACTAGATCAAAATCTTCCTGTGATTTTATGCTTTTGACAATTGTTTGGAGCTGTGTCTGGACATTATTAATCTGCTCCTCTAATTGCTGTTTCAATTGCTCAGAGTTGTTAGCCTGGGTCTTAAATTTGGCTTGAAGAGCTGCTACAGCTTCTTCTAAACTTTGAAAATTATCCAATGTGGCCAGGTCAGTATATTTCTGAAGCAACAATTTGAGTTCAGAATCAATTTTAAGAAGAGGGTCCATGCATTGTGATTGCAAATTTGTAATTTCTAATTGAAGACTGGCATTGAGTGTGGTTTGTAAAGCTTGTAAATCACTTCTTAATTTCTTGACTCTGACATCAAGCATCAGAATCTCATCACTGTGATCTTCATGCCTTGTATGGCCAAATATATCATTAGGCATTTTTGTTTTAGTGGTTATTTATTATAGAGTATCTGATTCTTAATTCTATAAAAAAGGGTATAAGCTTGTCATAGGATCCAGGGACCTCAATATATAAGCAGTCACCAGCAGAAACAGTATATACAGTGCCAGAAATCATGTTTGAGTGCTTAATTCTATAAATATTTCTCCCTACTGAAATCTTGACATCACCCTCAGGGGTTGTAATAAATTGCAATTGCCCACCTACAGGTAATTGGTAATGATTTAAATTATTGTTAAATATGTACAATATTTTGCCTGTTTTATCATCATTATCTGTAAATATGCTGTTCAGATGAATAATTAACAAGCCACTCAGTTTAGACAGCATATCAGAAGAGGGTTGTGGTGTCGGCAGGTCCATAATAGCCTGTTTTTTGAACCCAAATAAGTTCATAGGCATGTTTATTTATTTCAAATCATGCTCTGTAATTGGGCATTGATTCCCATTTTTCAAATCACAATACCCCCAAGGTAAAGTATGTATGCCACATGATAAAATGCATCTCTTGTCATCATGTGGGTCCAGGGCCACTTTTCTTACAATATTGCTAGTCAATAAGTGATCCACACTCTGAATTCTGGATTCTGATGTTTTGATTGAATTCTGGGATTTGATGCAATTTTCATAATCTTCAAATTGGAGATCTTTTTCAACAGTAACTCTGCCAATGCCCTTGGCCTTTTTGGCAGCAGCACCACTACATGTTTTAAAAGTGTACACCTTGGCACTTAACCCAGCAAATTCCACAATAACATCACCAAGTGTCTCATCTTTTAACTTGCCAGGCACCTTTTTGTTGTGGTGGTGTTGAATCTTTGTATGTTCACTGGTATCAAAGTATTGAAACAATTCAGGCTGTGACATATCTTGATAAACATCTTCTGTTTGAATATCAAGAATAAAACTATCCGTGTCCATGTACAATAATTTTACACGATCACCATAAAAAGGTTTCAGCACATCATAATACAATATTAACATATGTAATTTGGACGATTCCAATATCACAGCCCCTACATAAATAGGTTTATCAAACTTAATCTTTGTTTTCTTCATGTTGAAAAGTGCCATGTGCTCATCATAAATTCTTCTATAATTGAAATTAGGTTTTGCAACCAATTTTTTGCTCAGGCTGGGGTCAGTAATTATTTTAACATCGGTATGTTTCCTGACATTTTCAATAGTTTTGCCATACACTGAATTCACCATCAATTTAAACAAGCCCTTATCAAATTGGCTCTTTGCAGATGTTCGAAGCTCCGTATTTGTATCAATGTATGGTTTCAACCATTCTGAGTGCCTGAACCTCAAAACTTTTCCAACTTTGGTCACTTGGACACCATGTTTCATGAGGAACTGGAGGTTTTTGTAATATGTGACATATCCCTGTTTCGGCTCCAGAGTCATCATGAGCTTCTTCTGTTTAGAGCCAGGTGAGCACTGAACCTCGGGAATTGGGGGCAGATCAGAAAATTTATTGTGTAAATTATCAGGAATTATCAGATCAACCTCTAAGATGAGGCCATGTTCACTGTCATCAAAATTCTTAAGATCTTCAATATTGTAATTTTCAACCCACTCAAGCCCTGCATATGGCAGTTTTTTCATCATGGCATCACCATACAGGCTGTTTGCATCTAAATACGTTATATAATTTGATGGCCGTGCTGGATCATAATCAGGCATATATTTGTTATTTGCTCTGGCATATCTCTGGGAACATTGCACCATCCCCCCTCTTATACATTTCTCCATAAACAGATACGTATCTTGATCGTGGATCAGATCCAATTGCATGTTAGTGTTCAAAAACGTTGCAGACCATGCTAGGCTCGGGGCACTGAAAAAATATATTGGATCCAGTCTATAATTTTCCATGGAAGATTTTCTGAATGCCTGTATTATATCAGCTAAGAGGGTCACATCAAGTTTCAAATATGCCATGTGATAATCACCAAATGTCTGGCATTTTAAATTGTTCCACATCAACTGGGCATGGTGATAATCTTCATCAGTGATTCCAGATCCTCTGATTCTGCTGTAAAACTCTTCTTGCGGTGGCAAAGAACACTCATCAAATTTAGAAAAATCTGTAACATAGTCATATGGATATACACCCTTCCGCCTAATTAATTTCAGGTCCTGATTTGGAAACGAAGCACGTGTGATTTTCAAGTGATCATCAGATAATTGAGAGGCCAGTGTAGCCAGGCTAGCAGATAAAAATCTGTAAGAATCAAGAAATCTTATGTGAATAGGAACACCACCAACTTTAATTATCTTGCTAATAGATATATATTTTTCATCATTTTCAGCTAAAATATTTAAATTCTGCTTGTCAAACCCCTCGTACCTGATCAGATGATGGAAATCATAATTGGATGCTCCATGGCAAAATATGGGGATAAATCTTGGTCTCTTGATCTTAATATTGCAGCTATTACACAGGGCCATTAAGAATTTACCATCTGTATGAGAATGGTGTTTCACCTTGATATTTGTATCTGGAAATTCACAATCACATACCGGGCATTTTTCTGCATTGTTGAAATCTTCAATCTGTTTCTCTGTTAAAGGCAACATAGGCTTTGATTTTAATAAGATGTTAGATGCTATGTCACGGCACACGTTTTCCATTCTATGTGCAAATTCTTTGATGGCATTTGGTCCCATGTATAAGTGTGGCTCACTAGCTACACCATCCTGTACAACTACATAACAAAAACTGGAAGGTTCATGTAGCTGGTATGGTGTAGTTGAAGATTCTTCAGGATCTGGATTGCAGAATGCAAGAGGTTTGAGGTTCGATTCAAAATCACAGACAATATATGCGGGGTGTTCCAACAAGGCTTCAAACTTTTTGAATTTGCAATTTTCACTTGGATTGGGCATCACCATATGAACAGGTTTATGGTTGCCACAGTATTTCAGATGCTCAATTAACTTGTTTTTAGCAATTTCTGCATTCTCTTCCCGAACCCCCTTCACCATTTTTTGACCATCAAATACAGTTAAACATCTTCTGCACAACTTGAATATTCTATGAGTTTTGTCTAGTTGTTTTCTGACTAAAGCTTCAAGATTATGTATCAGAGTATAATGGTGTGTATCATCCCCTTCAATTAAGAGCAGATCAATCGGAACAGCAGAATCATCATCAAGTGTACTGATTCTGAGAGGTGCTATCAAGCAATTGCCAGTGGAACAAATAAATACATTAAAAGATAATTGTTTGCCATTGATATGCCTGGCCTTTTTTTCAAATTTATCAATATTCTGAACAGACATTGGATATTCTAAACCCTCCATTGCATCGTCAAAATCGTGCTCATGTTGTTTGTAATAAGTTATTCTCTGAGGATCCCTTGAAACTGGATACAAAGCAGCTAAAATACACCACAAAAAGCATTTCTGGTCATTATTTTTTATATTAACCACGGCTTGTTTGTTTTTGATATTAGCAGGTAATGGCACATATGTAGATCCTTGTAATGGACTGAATTCAGAAATATTAACATATAACTTGTGCGGAGAGCCGCATAGGCTCCATCCGGACTCTTTTGCTGCAAATTCAGAGTGTTTGATATTCAATTGATTTATCAAATTGCTTATTATTTTGTCCGAATTTGCATTTGAATATACCGGTACAGTATCTGTTATGTGGGGCTGTGTAAATTTTGTGCCATTTGGCTTCTTATATTGTACAAACAATTTGAGGGAGAGCTTATAAAAACCATTTTGTGCATTAAGAATTGCCTGCAGATTAGGATTTACACTGTTCAAAAAATTCTGAATGCCACATCTTGGCTCTGATACAAACTGGTGATCTCTTAATTGGCCATTAAAACTGCTACGGATAGGTTCATGGCGTGGCTGCTTTGCTGGTCCAGCATTAACAGGTGCTTCGTGCTTTCTTTTCAGACCAGATGTAGATGGTTGAGGGGGCAATGTTGATGACTGTACAGAGCAAGTATCTTTATGTGTATATGTGAAGTATTGCATGTTATATTTTCTATTGCATTTGGGGCAAATTTTTGTGGGAGTTCTGAATTTATCTGGGTTACAAATCTTTTGGTGTCTGGCCCAATTAGAGCTAAATATATTTTTATTGCATTGGTCACAATATTTTTGATTCGGCATTTTTGTTGTTGTTTATTATATACAATTTCTTGGGATTCAAATCAAAATTCTATGCTGGATCAGTTGGGTTCAACACTGTCCTTTGTGTGTGTGTGTGTATGTGTGTATGTGTGTATACACTTAATATTTTTGGCTTTGGTATTTATATACAATTTCTTGGGATTCAAATCAAAACTCTATGCTGGATAAAAATATCAGTTGGGTTCAACACTGTCCTTTGTGTGTGTGTGTGTATGTGTGTATACACTTAATATTTTTGGCTTTGGTATTTATATACAATTTCTTGGGATTCAAATCAAAACTCTATGCTGGATAAAAATATCAGTTGGGTTCAACACTGTCCTTTGTGTGTGTGTGTGTATGTGTGTATGTGTGTATACACTTAATATTTTTGGCTTTGGTATTTATATACAATTTCTTGGGATTCAAATCAAAACTCTATGCTGGATAAAAATAGCAGAAATAAGCCACAACTTGGCCACAAGTAGACCGGAAGTAGGCAAACCGGAAGTGGACCGGAAGTAGACCGGAAGTGGACCGGAAGTAGACCGGAAGTGGACCGGAAGTAGACCGGAAGTGGACCGGAAGTAGACCGGAAGTAAATATGTGTGGGTGGGTGTGGGTGGGTGTAGGTGTATATGGGTGTGGGTGGCCTAGTTTTAAGTGTGGCCAAGAGGGGCATATTTTTAACAAATTTATGGACAACAATCTCACAGAAGTGCCTTTTATAAGTATAGACAAATCAATCTGAGGGAGCTCTTCCTTTCTGAAGGGCATTTTTACAAAAATCTTGGATTAGGAAGGGTTCCACACTAGAGCAAAAAGCTCATATGAACATGTTGAGCAAGTTTTAAGTGTAGCAAATCTGCATGAGGGCAGCTCTTCCTTTCTGGCGCCAGTAGTATCATCAATACCACTACTTACCCAAATCAATTGTTCCAGTTGCAGAAACCAATTCAACTCTTAACGCAACAGAGTTTTGTGATAGTATCACTCCTCTGGGCAGATGAACATGTAATGTTGATAGATTATACTGACCAGGAGTGATAATATATTTTTCATTGCCTACTGCAACCCTATTATTCTGTTCTGTGATATTGGGAATAAGATACGTACTGTAGAAAACTCGAAGAACTATGGATTTAGGATAGATAATATCATTGTATAAGCTGTGATTCAATACAAAAGTCTTGCTGGTGAGATGTAAAACTCCCATGATGCTTTAATGTCACATTGCCTTCTGATAATCCTTGATTGATGGGTTATTTATATGAGATAAGAAGGCCAGCATTGAAACACATAGGTGCCCACAATTTACATCCTCAAAACCCTGGATCTGCTTTTCACTATAATAGAGATTAGGAGTATTAAGATAACTGACTAAACCCAATGGTGGTAAGCCACTTAAAGAATCAAAAACAAGAGCAGCCTTGGCTTGTTTGTATAACAGATCCAGTGAGTGCGATTATTTAGACTATCAAAATTGACTACACCACACTCTGTTGTATATGGTCCGTTGATGGGTACGGAATCTGACATGAAAACACCTCTGAAGTGTTTAATTCTCAGTAACTTGATCAAATTGTCAATATCGAATATGGAGAGTGGTTCTTATTTATATATTTTCTCACAGCATAAATGCCTTTGCCCTTTCTTCCATTGCCAAATTGTGACGCTTCTGCTCTTTCAGTTCAGCCTTGTTCTTTTTTGCATCAATATCTGTGTTTGCTATGCCAGCATTACTCCTGCTAAACTCGCCGCGACACACAGTGCTGCTAGGATGGCTGGAATAGTGAATATGAAACCACCATTGTGTTTCTCTTTTCTGGAACTCTAAAATCATCTTAACGGAGGTATACTGAGAGAAAATTTCATTCCGTGACCCATTTTATACCAGATTTTTTTTATTTCCTGTTGTTCTTTGGTGAGGAGAATATAGGGATCGCAGTGTTTTCAGATCCGAATAAGATACTTGATATACAATACATTTAGGTTTCATGATGAAGGGTATATATATTTAGGAGATTATATAGTCCCCACACCAATTTTGGTTTTTGTATTCATGGCAATGGTGGATCCCAATAATGCTATGTTTTCACCTAATGAAGCGTTTTTTCTGATTAGTTTTCCAAATGCTACTTGTTCCAATCTTTGATCAGCCTTAGGACAAACACTAAGGTATTTCTGAGTAATTGTAGGCAATCTCATGGTCTTTACAAGCTGTATACAAAGGATTAATTCCTTTGTCTCCTTTCTCCAGTCTTCGTTCTAGTTGAGTTCCTGGACCACAGTATTGGTAACCAGGTAAGTGCATTTCTACAGAAAGTTTGTTAATAAAGTCATTAAATAAACCCTGACCCTTCCAGAATTTAGGAGGTAGAGTATTGATATTTTTAATTAAGTATCCTATGACTTTATTGTCATTTACAATAAAATTGGATAGTTTTGCACTAATAATGTCTAAACTGACTATTTTTCATTATACAAATTATTGTTGCCAGCAGTTTCCTCTCCTGCTATAATCAACAATCTATCTATGAGTTTTCTCACATCATCCACCCATACAAACATTTTGGATAGATTATTACAGCGTTTAATGATACTACCAGTTTGAGTTGGTTCCATATATGTTTGACCAGATTCTTGTATTTGTCCCCACTGCTAGATTTAACTCAGTTCTGACTGGCATTATTGTTTTAGTACAAAGCATCCGACAGTATCAAAATTTCTGAGTAATTTTGGTAATCGTCATCTATAAAATCTCTGAAGTATTTATTCAGATGATGAGTTCCTACAGTCCAACAGTGCCGGGATATCTGGACCAGCTATACTTTCATCCAAATTTATTTTTAACATCATCCCCTTTAAATGTGACTCTAGATTTTCCAATTTTCCAAAACACTACCTTGTTAGGCTCCATGTTTGGATACAATCCAAACACTTTATCTTTGTCAAATTTCCCAGTACTCAGGTAAGCTCCTGCCATTTGACCCAACTAAATTTTTAAGGTTCTCCTATTGCCTTGATAGGTGGTTGTTGGGGTAATAGATGTGCGTAAGTACAACATAGTGGTGTAGGAGGAAAATTTGTATAATTTCTAGCACCAAGAGGCACCATATCATTTATGAGATCGTTTTTTTTTTTTTGTAACACGCTTGATTTCTCTACCAACATTGCTGATGGCATCAATAATTGGTTGGTCCTGATGTTTGTGCTTTCCGTAGTATCCACGATTCTCGGATTTTCAGCACCTAAATCTTTTGACTAGATAGTCAAGCAATATCAGATTGTCTTCGATTTTATGTTTTGTCATTTTGATTAGAGGTTCTTTAAAATGTCAAAACGTATCTTATATCATATCGACTCTATATTTGTAAAATTGTTAATTTTGTTTCTGTACTTTCCATTATTTTTTTTTTTCGAGTCATGTCAATTGTAGCAAATTCGAAATCATCTCTGTTCCAGCATGAAGTGTAAAATTTTGAAAATTGATTGTAGTTTAAATCTCCTCCGACAAAGTCATCTAATACATGTTTAACATTGGTGTGGTCTTGACTAAACAGACAAACTAGATTTATATTATCGCGAAGTAACTGTTTGGGAATCTTGGGATAAATCTGACCCAGATAAACACAGTTTATTCCCCTGTGACGGACCTGTCCCTTACACAGTTTAATTATCTGCTGGTATTTTAGTTGCTCCAAACCTTTTGAGAAAACATACATTCTTCCAATTTAACTAATTTGGAGCAAGCAGAAAATTAACTACAAGAAGTGTAGTTTTCCAGAACCAGGTGGACCTACAATGAGCCATGGAATAACGTCAGGGTACAATTCACCATTTTTTCTACTTTCTAGTATATAATGCAAGCGCCTCACTACATTTCATTTTGCTGTCATAGAATTACCTGATCTGCATTGATCCAATTTTTTATTCTGGACGACCCAGTCTTTTCATCAAATTATTGTCTTTTCTACGCAATACTTTCTCAATAAGATATGTAGCTGGGTATTTAGTTTGGCTGAGCTCCTCTTCATAAAATCGCCCTTTCAATATTTGATTGCAATTGTCTTTTATTATACAGGGTGTCGCAAAACTCTTTCAACAACGCTTGGGTGCTGGTAGATATCATAACTTTCCCTATGAAGTTTACCTCGAAAGTGCTTAGTTTCTGCTCTATAAGCGTTTAAAATCTATCCTGTACGTATGCAACCCAACACAGCAAACGCTTGCTCTGACATAACTACCAGGGGCGCATGGCAGGGTTGCCACTAGCGTTCCTAGCTAAGAGAGATCACTTGAAAGCAGCAACTTGGGAGTATTTATAAACTGACCAAGAAAAATAATGGGCAGACTGAAATTAAAGATTACTCATTCTGAAATATCTCCATGATTGATTGATTGATTTGGTTTCATTTAATTGGCCTTTCTGCCACATTTGACTAATCTTGAAGATGAAGATGATAATACTCATTCTGAAATATCTCCATGATTGATTGATTTGGTTTATTTTAATTCGCTTTTCTGCCACCTTTGACTAATCGCGAAGATGAAGATGATATGATGAAATAACAAATGATACCAATGTCTAAATCAGGATTTAAACCCGACGACACCTGGCGCCGTAGCGAGCTGTGATATCCACGTCACCTCGGAGTGTTTCGTGTATCATGCAATATCAACAATTGCACGGGACACGTGACGTAGGGGAAATCCACGAACGAACAAATGTAAAAGAGACGCAAATGTGCAATACGAGTGCCCTTTACAGTTTGGTGCTTGATATAAGTATGCATTTCTTGGCTTTGGTCTTTTATAAGCACTAGTTTTAATGTGTGAATTTAAAACGACGTTTTTCATTCAATTGAAAGACGGCCCCCTATGGCGGAGTGATTAGAACAGCGGTCTTGGATTCGAATCCCGGCTTGGGTATAGATGTTTGTGAGTATCCATTCATCAATTTCATCATATCATCACTTATCCCCATCTTCGCAAATTACTTCATTACGAGACGAACCCGATTAGCAATAACGCTAGCACAGATAGGAATCATTTTCAAATAAATTGTAATAACATTACAGTGTGCGTGTTCGAAACGAGGCATCAAACACATCGTGTATACATTTGTTCGTTCGTGGATTTCCCCTACCTTATGTGTCCCTTGCAATTGTTGATGTTGCATGATACACGAAACACTCCGTGGTAACGTGGTTAGCTCAGCTCGGTACGGCGCCAGGTGTCCCGGGTTTAAATCCTGGTCTAGACACTGGTGTCATTTGTTATTTCATCATATCATCTTCATCTTCGCGATTAGTCAAAGGTGGCAGAAAAGCGAATTAAAATAAACCAAATCAATCAATCAATCATGGAGATATTTCAGAATGAGTATTATCATCTTCATCTTCAAGATTAGTCAAATGTGGCAGAAAGGCGAATTAAAAGAAACCAAATCAATCAATCAATCATGGAGATATTTCAGAATGAGTAATCGTTAATTTCAGTCTGCCCATTATTTTTCTTGGTCAGTTTATAAATACTCCCAAGTTGTTGTTTTCAAGTGATCTCTCTTAGCGAGGAACGCTAGTGGCAACCCTGCCATGCGCCCCTGGTAGTTATGTCAGAGCAAGCGTTTGCTGTGTTGGGTTGCATACGTACAGGATAGTTTTTAAGCGCTTATAGCGCAGAGACTAAGCGCTTTCAAGGTAAACTTTATAGGGAAAAATTACTTGTTTTTATGATATCTACCAGCACCCAAGCGTTGTTGAAAGAGTTTTGCGACACCCTGTATATGTATGCCTATTCCCTGGTAAGACTCGAACCACGGTGAACAACTCTGCACTCCAATATTTAGTGAAGCCCATTTCAAAATGATGTTTGAATTTACTGACTCTACACTTGATCTTCTATTTTGTACATGGGTTTCTTAATTGTGTGTTGATATTTGGGACAGTAAACCAATAAACCTGCATACTAAACTGCTTCCACAGATGAATTTTAGTATCATGTTGAATTGCTGGCTTTGAAATCACTATATGTGGAATAATTCCGAATATTATGCTGGTTCATTATTAAGGTGAGTATAGAAGTGTAAAATTAATTTCCTCTGTCTGTGATGGGGTATTCTGCCTTGCACGAAAATAAACGTAAAGGCCTCGGTAACACAAACATCTGTTTAATTGATTGATTTGTTGTTTTAAGTCCACTTTATGCACAGTAAGGCTAATCGTGACTGGACCTACAGTTTAAAGTAAGATCCGAACCACTTGTTCCTCCACCGGGTATCAAACCCGGGACCCCTTGATTACAAGGCGACGACGGTACCACTGCGCCATCGGGGAGGCCTAAACACCTGTTTACTATTCCAGAAGAACATCCCAAGCATATTCACTAAAAGTGTATAGGACAGTGAACAAATACTTAAAAATATTATTTACCTTATTTAAATTTTTCAAATTTCTTATGCTTACTTCAACCAGATGCGTTTAGATCCTTGACTATATATTGTCTAGACATTGAGTCTCGTGAGAAAAGATTACAGAAAAGGGATTATCCTGGGGAAAAATTGATTGACTTCAAATAACAATTGGTCATCAGTTTCGACATCAAAAACAGACAACTGTTCATTCTCGTGTATTTTAGATTTCTTGCTAGTATTGTTCCAAGATTCTATTGGTATTTGAAGTGCTCTGAACACACAATATTTCAAAATATCCAAACTTTAGAATCTACTAAAAATCATGAGTCTGTGTGTAGGGATTTAATTTGTAAATATTAACAACCTTAACATATGTCCAGAATATTTGGAACACTTTGAAGTCTGACAATCTCGACGAAGAAGAATTGACGAGATTCTGCTTCATACAATCTGCTCAGCACCTTTTCTAGGTTTTCGCCTATAGTACGAACAATCTCGTTGAAGCTGGGTTTAATTTTTACACCCACATACAGTTGTTGGAATTGCTCTTTCGAATCATGGAGCTGTGTAGTGAAACACGATAAAGTTTATTCTTGATTTGTTTCTATTGTCCGAATTTGAAGCTTGATGTTTGAGATAATCTGCTGAAAGCTCTCCACGAGCCTCAATTTGGAGCTCTGGCTGGAGAGATCATATACTTGACTTCTGATTTCCATAAACAGTGAATAGAGTTCACTGACAATCTGGTTGGTGGGCAAGTTGCAATAGTTTCTCGAATTGGTATAATTTTTACGTGGAATTTTTCTATGTCGTCGGATTTAAGTATTCGATTCACTGCTCTCCTCACAGCTTTCAGCTGAGAATTAGGTAAGCTAGCTACATTATTCTGGATTGCTGTCAGCACAGCATCTATTCGGTTGCATTGGCTACAGTATTCAAAACATCTTGGGGTTGTGTTATGCCATTTTCTGTAGGTGTCGATTGCTGCAGTGTTTCTGATTTGTTCTGTATGTCATCTCTACGATGATGGAAATGAGAGAGTTCGGATTCAGTGTTCAGATTTTCCAACTTAGTAATCTACTGCTGGATTATGCTCAGAGTTTCGTTGATTCCAGGTAATTATCATTCCAGTGTTTCCTGGACACTAGTCAGTTCATTTTTCATGGTTGCCAGAGTATCCTCCATGTGAGCTATAGTGCTCTTAGTTCTGCCGAAATCCTCGTAAGTTTCAAGCTGAAGTTTGATATTGGTAAAATTGTAAGCGATGGCATTGAGTTCAACGGAGGAGGGCAGTTTGTGTAAAAAAATCCCAATATTTGAAGTTTGCCTTGGACTTCAGTTCTAGCAGTGTGCAGCTCATCTGTTTGTTGTTCAATTTTTATATTTTACAGTGTATGAATCTCAAAGGAATGAAACTGCTCTCGCATATCTGCAATTAGACTATCATAATCTTCTTGACTTTTGATACTTTTGATATTGGATTGTAGTTCTGTGCGAATACCGTTTGTTTGATCATTCAATTGTTGTTTCAGTTGTTGGGCATTGGTGGTCTGGGCTTGTCGGAATATCTCGACCTCATTATCATTTTGTCTACACTCTCTAAGTTTTGAAGATTTTCCATTGAGGCCAAATTGGCGTATTTTGTCAGTAGGTATTTAAGTTCAGCATCAATTTTGAGAATAGGATACATACACTGAGACTGGAGGCTGGCTTCTCGGATTGGAGACTGGAGTTGAGAGTTTTTATGTAATGCTCGAAGATTAGTACGAAATATTTTAACTCTAATATTAAGCACATGAATCTCATAACTGTGATCATTGTGTTTGTGTGACCAAAAATAACATTAGTCATGTAAAGGTAAAGGTAAGAAGGTAAAGTCTTCCCCTGCGCTTAGCACCACGCCATGAAGGCGTATAGGGGGTGTGGGAGTAATATTGGTAATGATTTTTTTTAATATAGGATATGTGATTTTGGAATCCAAAAACAAAGATATGAGTTTGTCGTAATCTCCCGACAACTCTATAAACACACGATCACTTGCAGATATATCATATGTGGCGTCAGAATCAATCTTATCATGTTTGATGCGATAAATATTAGTCCCAGTAAAAGAAAAATAGCACCCTTTGTTGTCTTGATTTGTGGAAAATTGTAGTTTCCCATCAATGGGGAATTTGTTATAACTTTGATTGTTATTGAAGATATAAAATATTTTACCAGTATCATCATTTTATTCTGTTAGGATAATGCTCAATTGGATAATTAGCAGCACATTTTGTTTAGACAAGAGATCAGTAAGATTTAGTGGGGCAATCTGAACAGACACTTCGATAGCTTGTTTTATAAACCCGAACAGATTCAATGGTTATTTTTATTGGCAAATAGAACATTGATTGTCATCTCCCAGACGATTATGACACCATTGTAATGAGCGTATCTCATATGATACAATGTGTCTCTTGTCGCCTCTGAATCTAGGGCAATTTTCTTCACTTTATTTGTGGTTAATACGTGATCACAACACAGGATATTGGATTCTCCTCTCCTCTCTCAGCTTGGGAGACTTAGTTCTGAGGCAGTCGTAATAATCATCAAAGGCGAGTTTTCTGTCTACTATGGTTTTACCAACTTCCTTGGCCTTTTTGGATAGTATCACCCTCTGATTAAATTGCATACATCTTTGCTCGAAATCCAACTAATTTTTTAATAATATCATTACATTTATCATCCCTTAGTTTGCCAGGCACCTTTTTGTTGTGGGAAGGAATACCAAAACTAGAAAGATATGGAGATGAGTCGAAATAATGAAGAAATTCAGGGTGTTTTATGTCTTCACAGATATTAGATGTTTTGATATGATATACAAAACTATCTGTATCCATATACAGAAGAGTGAGACTATTTTTATAAAACGGTTTTTTTGTATCATAGTGGCGCTGCAGCATGTGTAGCTTAGACAAATCTTTATGATATATTGTACGCAATTTGAATTTTGGATTTGCCACCATTTTTTTCATTTTTTCGATCAGAGAGAAGCTTCACATTTACACGTTTTCAAATATTCTTCATGGTCTTACCATAGACTGCATTATTCATCAATTGGAAGAAATCCATTTCCAAATCTGAAGTATGCAAGTGTTCTGTGTCGGTTTCTATATAAGACTTCAACCACTGAATCTGAGGACTCTTCGGATTTGAACTATACGAACCCCTTTCACTAGCAGAAATTTGAGATTATTAAAGTGTATAACATATCTCTCTTTAGACTCGCGAGTCATCAGAAGCTTCTTCTTTTATTATTCGGATTGACACTTGAACTCGACAGCTTGTGGCAAATAAGAAAACAGACTGTGCAACTCACGAGCGAAAAGAAGATCCACCTCAGGAAAGAAGCCATACTCAGTACCATCAAAATTTTGTATATCTATTGATGTGAGATCCATCCACTCAAAACCACCATTGGGGAGTTTCTGCATTATTGAATAACCATACAAATAATTCACATCAACATAGAACATGTAGCTGAAGTGTTCATTTGGGTTCAAAACCACCATAGGGGAGTTTCTGCACCATTGAAAAACTATACAAATTATTCACATTACCATAGAATATGTAGCTGAAGGGCTCATTTGGGTTATATTCTGTCATATGTATGTTGTTGGCCCTTGCACATATCTGTGTGCATTTTACCATGCCACGACGTAGAGCTCTCTATATAAAAAGAAGCATGTCTGTATCCGAAATTAGCTCCAGTTGGATTTTTGTTAACAATATAGCCGACCAAGCCGCCCCAGGCACACTGTAAAAATGTGATGGGTCTAATTTATAGATATTCATGGACAATTTTCTAAAAGACTGTAATACATCAGCAAGAATTGTCACATTCAATTTTAGATATGCATCATGGTAGTGTCCCATTGTGCTACACCCTAATTTCTTACACATCTATTGTGTATGATAGTAATCTTGTTCTGCAATATGCCTTTCTCTTTGGTGACTGTGTAACGTATCTTGAGGAGGAAGAGACTCATCATCAAATTTAGTATGGTCAGTCACATATTCAATACAATACAACGATTTGTGTCTAATATTTTTCTATGGCCAAGCCATACTTATCTGTTAATATACATTACAACACGTTTTACTGGGTAAAATATTTCAAACTTCCAGAGTCTCTCGGTTAGAGTAGACAGAAAGAAGGTAGAAATAAGCAAAATACCGCTGAAAAATATTATTAGAAGACTAGCTTTTTAAATGTATCTATTAAAATACAACACAACACATACATTGTTTTACTGGGTAAGAACATTTAAAATCCCAGAGTCTCTCAGTTAGAATTAACGGTAAGATTTATCTGTAAATGTGCTCGTAAAGTATTTATGCTGAGAGAAAATATTTCAAAGGCCCAGCATTTCTCAGTTATAAAGACAGAAAACAAAGCAAATAAATGCTAAGTCTAGTTGGAAAATATTATTACGATGCTGCATTATTCTGCAGATGTAATAATATCAATTAAACACAACCTTGATCTCTTCCAGGAATACACATATACATGAAGTAACATTCACACATGCCACCTAACGGAATTTCTCTTCTATGTGCATGATTTATGATAATTGAAATATGTTTCCTTCACGTACATGGTTAATGATAATGGCCATGTCATCTTAACGGTCTTCCTCCACATGCATTGCAACGTCCACCCACGCAGTGCTCAGCACCACGGCGCAGGAGTACTAGTACTGGCTGCGTTCAACACGCTAAACACTGCCGTTGGGTGGTCGGCAAAAGTTTACCCATATGTGCTAACTGATTCAGTCGTAGTACAAAGTCTCAGAAATATCTCAGGGCTTGCTGGGTGTAAAGAAAGACTAAACCAGGTTTATAGATGTAACAGTTTATTATAATCCTATCACAAGGATGTCCGTTAGCACACTTACACACGTGTCTTTACCTGTATCCCTTACGTGCTTTTATCTGTACCACCTTTAGACTAAAAAAAAGGGGGGAACAGGGAACATCCAATTCATTCCTCGCAGTGAGGCGCCAATGGGGAGTATGGGGACCTAATTTTATCTAGGGCCTGGTCGCCGCAGTCGTCACGGGTTCCCCTGAAAGAGAGAGTAGGTTGTCTGGAAACCCAACGCCACACTACCCTGGCGGGGTGCCGCAGGTTGATAAGGGAAGGAAACCTCTCGCAGCAAGCGGAGCGGGTCCTCTCACTCTAAAGTGGAGTTGTTCTCTCTCGCCAATAAGCGGAGTGGGGTATCTCTCACTCGAAAGTGGAGTGGGTTCTCTTGCCAAAGGCAGAGTTCAACCTCTCTCACCAATAAGCGGAGTGGGGTATCTCTCACTCGAAAGTGGAGTGGGTTCTCTTGCCAAAGGCAGAGTTCAACCTCTCTCGCTGGAAGGCGGAGTGCGGCTTCTCTCGCCCGCAGGCGGAGGACAACTTCTCTTGGGTGCTTGGTCTCTCGCAAGAGCGGAGTGCAACTTCCTTCCTTCCTTCCTTAGGATGCTTGGACTCTCGCAAGAGCGGAGTTATCCTTCTTCCAGGTCCGTTGGTAAGAGAGATCTTATCGGGAGCCGACCTGAAAGCCAACTGCACTGCGGGCCTCGCTGCGCTGGCTTTATACTCGCGGTGGCGCATGAGTGGTGAAAAATTTTAATTACAAGTACGCGTTGCTAACTCATTTTTTTACATATTGCAACCTACTTACTGAGAAACATTCAAGAAGTGACATTAAGAAAACACTAGTGGGAAAATCACTAGATGCACGGGTCAAATATAAACTAAAACTGGGTGCATTCAGACAATACAATTAATAATGAGCCTCGCAGGACTTTGCAACAAATTGAACAGAGTAAATGACAATAAATGATAACATTTACCAAATACAACGACCACTAATAAAGAGCGAAGTTAATAAACGTAGAGGTGGACCCGTTAACATTTACAGAATACAGCGACCACGGAGGGTCAAATAATAATAAGCGAAACTAATAAACGTAGAGGTGGATCCGTTAACACATTTAAACTTTTAGCATGCATTCTTCATCCATACCTTCTTAACAAAATATAATATTGCGACCAAGCAATGTCGTTAAATGTGGCGACCACGCAGGGTCGTTACAGCATGATTGATGATATTGAACATGTTATTTTAATGTTCTTCATACATGTGCATCACTGATGGTAATTGACATGTCACTAAGTGAGATATTCTAGAAGTCTTCACATTCTAATTATTATGCAACTAAATATAAATTGATACAATTAAGATGATCCATTCGCGTTCGACGTCGACAATTCCGATGATTCGGAAAAATGATTCTTCGCCGAGGTGGACCTCGAATTGTCGAAGGAACTGCAGATGGCTTTCTACGACTTGCCACCTGCGTCGCAATTCAATCGTCCACGCGGCTCGTATCAGTCCATACTCGTCATCGATGTCAAACCCAAGCAGAGTTATGTGCTGCATTACCGGAATCTCTTTTGGTTTATGTTGCAAGGGGTCACGATTGGCACGAATCATCGCGTCCCTTCATTCCCACATTCGGAGTGGTTGCGCCGGTACATCGAAACCAACACCGCGCACCGTACCGTTGCTTCCTTTTAACTTGACCGGAACTTCTTGAAGCTCATGAACAACGCGATATATGGCAAAATCATGGAGAACGTGAGGAATCGCGTGGATGTCAGGTTGGTGTCTGATGTAGAACATTGTCGCTAACTAGTAGAGAAGCCGACATTCAAATCGCGGAAAATTTATAACGAGCAGCAGGCTTTGGTCCACTTAGAGCAACAGCTGGTTAACCTCTACAATCCTATGAACGTTGGTGCTGCAGTCCTCCGCTTGAGCCAGCTCCTTGTTTTGGAGATGTTTTATCAAAACCCTGCTTGCACACTACGAACAATGTATCTCACTTTTCTAAACGAACACGGATAATTTGGTCTGCCACATTCGCACGGCCGACGTGTACGAGGATATCAAGGCATCCGCAATCTAGCTTGAGCTATTTGACAGGTCAGGATACCCACTGCCTAACAGGTACGACATCCTCGCTAGAAACAAAAACGTTTCCGCCAAATTTAAAGATGAGAAGAACGGTGACATTGCTTTCGAATTTACTGGGCAAGGGGCCAAGGCCTATGCCATCCGGGCCGAGGGTTCTGTAACCAAAAAGACCAAGGGTGTGGCCAGGCAAGTGTTACAGGACTCTCCCACTTTCGAGGACTATCTCGAATGCCTCGAAACCTGATCACCTATTTTAAGAGTCGAGCAGTGCATCCAAAGCGTCGACCATGCTCTGAGCACTAACGTGGTGAGGAAGGTTGCCCTAGATGCCCGCGGCGACAAGAGATGTAACTTCGAGTGTGGGATTCACACTCTGCCATGGAGGCCACTATCGTTTCAAAACCACCAAAGCTTGCCACAACTGTACGTAGTACCATCCTCTCGCACATAGACATCTTTCACAAAACACACACTTCCCCTTCTGGTCATCATACCCACACACACACACACACACACACATAAATTTAAACGTCTCATTTTTTTTCCACATACGAAAGGTAACTAAACATGCCTATGAAATTGTTCGGGTGCAAAAGGCAGACTGTCAAAGAAGCACCGAAACAAGCTGTATCGCCAAGTTTTGACCTGTTGCTGTCCATGTTGTCCAAATTGAGTGACCTATAAATAATTCACTTGAAAAGCATTTGGACGAATTACGATGACGAACTTTTTACATCATCAGCATATAAAATTTCTACAAAATTCTGATGAGCGGCAAACTTCAGAAAATCATGAATATGTAGAACGCGGGTGAAGTAAAGGTGTTGTTTTTTTATTCGGGAAGAACATTTATCGCATCAAGCACGATAGGTGGACACCATCAAGACGTATGACGTGTCCCCAGACGACTGCCTGCACGTCGAGCTACTGGGTGATTACGACAAACTCATATTTCTCCTCATCGGGTGGGGAATCACTTACACTATAATACATAACCATTGTAGCATTGCCTAACGACATATTGGTCGCACGAAACGCGACGATTATAGCAATGAGCTTCTCATCCTCAACGTCAAAGTCAAGAATTTGCCGAGTGACCTGCAGGGCCTGCAGTGCATGTTCAACTCCAGCCTGGAGACCGAGATAGCCAGACTGCAGTCTCAAAGCATGGACCTTATACTCAAAATCGACGCCGAACTCAATTCCCTGTGCAGGAGTAAACCGATCTTGCGTCCATCAACAACTTCGTAAACTTGGTGGTGAGAGTCGGCAAGTTAGAAAACGAACTCAAGGCGCGGACCAACAACGTGGAACAAATGAAACGGGAATTATTGGATCAAATTAGCAGCATACAGACCGAACTGTAATCCATTTTACAGAGTATCAACACTGAGGATGATTACGCAGGCACTGCTGATTTAAGCGAGCAGTTTCAATTTTTGGAAATTCCCTGACTGGAAAACAGAGAGTAATAATGTTCCTTCCACGCTATACTTGGAACGAGGCCTATTATTTATATTAATTTAAGCACAATGGAAAACCTATTTTGACGATGTTTTTGTCGATTTTATACTATTGCAACTCTGTGATTTTCCATCTCGTACTTCGTACGAATGTCATAATTTCTTACGAGTTAAAGTACGTAACACCTACACCCACGCCCACCCACGCACACCCACGCACACCTACACCTACACCCACGCACACCCACCCACGCACACCTACACCCACGCACAACGTGGAACAAATGAAACGGGAATTATTGGATCAAATTAGCAGCATACAGACCGAACTGTAATCCATTTTACAGAGTATCAACACTGAGGATGATTACGCAGGCACTGCTGATTTAAGCGAGCAGTTTCAATTTTTGGAAATTCCCTGACTGGAAAACAGAGAGTAATAATGTTCCTTCCACGCTATACTTGGAACGAGGCCTATTATTTATATTACGTTAAGCACAATGGAAAACCTATTTTGACGATGTTTTTGTCGATTTTATACTATTGCAACTCTGTGATTTTCCATCTCGTACTTCGTACGAATGTCATAATTTCTTACGAGTTAAAGTACGTAACACCTACACCCACGCCCACCCACGCACACCCACGCACACCTACACCTACACCCACGCACACCCACCCACGCACACCTACACCCACTCACGCACGCCAACGCACACCCACCCACGCATACCTACATCCACCCACGCCCACCCACGCACACCCACGCACACCTACACCTACACCCACACACACCCACCCACGCACACCTACACCCACAATCACGCACACCCACGCACACCCACACCTAACCACCCACACCCACGCACACCCAAGCACACTCAAGCCCACCCATGCAAATTTACTTCTGGTCTACTTCTGGTGTACTTCTAATGCATCATGTTGCGCAACAAAATATTACGCTACATTGCGATGGCTCGTAAGGGTAAACTATTGCAATATGTTGCGCAACAAGTCATTACGCAATATTATGATGACCCTGTATCTGATGTGTTGTTCTCTGATTGTTTGGTTATGACGTAATGCGATGACGTGGTGTTTTCTGATTGGTTGGATTATGACGTAATGGGTGTTTTCTGATTGCCTCACTGTTTCTGATGTTTTCAATGCGGTCCGCGCTCAGGTTATTTAAATGCGAAAGCATTACAGATTAGTCAGTATCGTGAGAGTGTTTGAAGATTGCGGACGCGTTGTTGCAGTGCTCCTCGGTAGCCAGAGAGGGGGTACGAGCAAACACCCTCCCCCTAAATCTAACAATTTCATAGTGAGCTCTCATAGTGTAATTTAACTGAAAATCTTGATTTTAGCTGATTTTCCAAGTGTAAAAAACGCAAGAGCTTAAATTCTAATTTTATTGTATTAAAATTATTTTATAGTTGCAGAAGTTATAAAAAAAACAGTTCTACTGCACTTGCCTTGCGCTGGGATGCACCTGCACTCCACCATATGTCTAAAAGTGTAGCGAACTAGACGATGCTAATAATTTCTTAATTGCAGTTATTTTTCCAAAGAAACTTCTGCAACGCAGAAATGTTGGCAAGAATTCTCATGCAACCTAGACTTAGGTGGTTAAATAACTATGATGATACAAATCCAATATATATAAAGCCCCAATCCCACCACTGACTGACTGACTCACTGACATAAATGTTCTCCATGAAGGAAGCCCCGGAGGCGAAAAATGCCCGATTACGACCCCCCATGAAATCGTCCCGAAAGGCCGAGAAAATTAAGAAATCGCTCACTTTGCCCTTCCTTAAGGGTGAAAATGCCCTTTTTTCACGTCCTTAGCAACCGTTGCCACGGGCATTTCTTTCGCACACATTGTTTCCTTCAATTCTTAATTGTCGAGATACATTATATTTCTCACAGATCTACAACACACAGATGAATCAACTCCTGGCTTTGAAAAGATGGCTCAAACAAGGGTGACATCTACATAATAAGGAGTTTCAGCCCAGATACAATTACGTATATATTGTTATACTAAATGCGTAAATATCTACATCGTGCTTGTTTTAACTAAATATTTAGGGGGTATAATGACATGCAATTCCTTAGAGCTTGCTGTGCCTGTTGTTGTCCATGGAAACGGACGTTGCTAGGGAACTTGAAAAGTTTATTTTCACCCCGAAAACTACTGTAAGGGAATTATGCTAGACTTTTCGAATTTCAAAATACGAGCATCAGAATTTATTACAGAGGCAAGGTAGGAATTTGAGGGGAATGACGGAAAACAGTTATTATCCAATTACGTTCAAAAATGTGAAAATAACAAAATACGTAAATATTGCATTTTCAATTTAGTCGCTTTTCAATTCGTTGATGCAAAACATCCAACTACTTATCTTGAAACGGTTATTACTTACTCAGTTCATTATTAAGAAAATAGACAATAATGCTTTGAATATTTGTACCTTATTAGAGCCCATACACGCATAAAGTTACTTTCTAAACTTTTCAAACCATCATCCAATACAACATGCAGATATTTTCAAAGTCATTAAGATCATTGAGGAACCCCATCTATAACATGATTGCGCCCACAACGTGGCCGAAGGTTGATTTGTTGTTTTAAGTCCACTTTATGCACAGTAAGGCTAATTGGGACTGGACCTACAGTTTAAAGTGGGATCCGAACCACTTGTGCCTCCACCGGGTATCGAACCCGGGACCCCTTGATTACAAGGCGACGACGCTACCACTGCGCCATCGGGGAGGCCCTATTTATCAATTACGTTTACAAATGTGAAAATAACAAAAGACGTAAACATTGCTTTCTCAATTTCATGTCGCTATTGAATTTGTTTATACAAGAAATCTAACTAACTATCTTCAAACTATTATTGCTTACTAACTTTATTATTAAGAAAATAGATAATTTTGAATATTTTGCATATTTTTGTACCACACAAAGTTACCTTCAAAACTTTCCAAATAAGCGAACCACGTTGCCGAGCACACGAAATGACGGAAAACATTTTTCTTTTTTTAAATGTAATATATAAAAATGGACGTATGTGTGTATGTTTGTTCCGGCATAACTCTCGAACGCCTGAGGCGATTTCAACAAACGTGGAACACGTATCGCTTGCAATCTCGAAAGAAATACTGTGGGGGTAAGACACCCTTGGCACCCCTAGGGGTGGGGGTGGGTGACATATATAAATAATTGAAAACGACCGATATTAGTGTGGAATCCATAGTGTTCGGAGTCGCTAAGATGAATAGTGACACTCCTAATATCGTTCCACTTCAAGTTTATCACCTATCGCGATGGGCGAAGAGAGGGGTTGAAAATTAAAATGTCAAAAATGACCAAGATTAGTGTCGAATCCATAGTTTTTGGAATCGCTAAGCTAATTGGTGACATTCACGATGACCAAACTTGCAATCTGGAATGAAATACTGTGGGGGTAAGACATCCCTGGCACCCATAGGGGGGGATGGGAAGGGGGTGACATGTAAATATAATCGAAAACGATCAATATTAGCGTGGAATTCTCAGTTTTCGTGGTCGCTTAGGTGAATAGTGACTCTCCCAATGCCGTTCAACTCCAAGACACCCCTGGCACCACCTAGGGGTGGGGGTGGGAAGGGGATGACATGTAAAAATAATCGAAAACGACCATTATTAGTGTAGAATCCATAGTTTTCGGGGTCGATAAGATGAATGGTGACACTCCCAATGCCGTTCAACTCCAAGATACCCCAGGCACCCCTGGCACATGTAAAACAACCGATATTAGTGTAGAATCCATAGTTTTCAGGGTTGGTATGATGAATAGTGACAGTCCCAATGCCGTTCTACTCCAAGGCACCCCTTGCACCCCTAGGGATGGGGTGGGAAAGGGGATGACATGTAAAAATAATCGAAAAGAACTGATATTAGTGTGGAATCCATAGTTTTCGGTGTCGATAAGATGAATAGTTACACTCCCAATGCCGTTAACTCCAAGACACCCTTGGCACCCCTTGGTTTGGGGGTGGGAAGTGGCTGACATGTAAAACGACCGATATTAGAGTGGAATCAATAATTTTCGTGGCCGCTAAGATGAATAGTTACACTCCCAATGCCGTTTAATTTATTTATTCTTGCTCTTGGGGGTGGAACTAAAAATGTCGTTCATAAATTGTTGTTAAATTTATATTATAGTGAATTTCAATAGATATTACTATATAATTTGTATACTGTACTTGTGCTTTTAAATAGCTGTAAATAAAATTAGTTACATTTTACGCTATAGTTAGAATTAATTTAACACCGGGTAATCAGCTAGTTACATTTAAGAATGTGAAAATGACACAAGACATAAATACTGCTTTTCCAATATAGTGTCGCTATTCAATTCGTTTATCTGAAATATCTTAATTATTTTGAAACGGACAATAATTACCCAGTTTATTATTATGAGAATAGACAATAATGTGTTGAATAATGTGTTGAATATTTGTACCATATTAGAGCACTTCCATAAAATTATTTTCTAAACTTTTCAAATTAGCGAACTTATACACTTATTCCCCTTCATCCACTACAACATGCAGATATTTTTAAAGTCATTTGCATCATTGAGGAACTCCATTTATAACGTGATTGCGTCCACAACGTGGCCGAAGGTCACACATGCGAGCGTACAAGACGTGGCCAAAGGCCACGTCGAAAGTACGCGAGTCTAAACAATAAAGCGAGAAGTTAACCGCACGTTTAGAAGTAAAAATAGAGAATACTTGAAAAGAAAAATTAACGAAATTGAAAGAAACAGCAAAAATAAAAATATCAGAGATTTATATAAAGGTGTAAATGAGTTTAGAAAGGGGTGGCAACATAAAGTAAACTTGATAAATGATAAAGACGGTGATTTTCTAGCTGAATCAAATGATATTCTAAATAGATGGAAGAACTACTTTAATGACCTTTTAAATGTCCATGTAGGAGATAAATCAGAAGTAAATGAAGTCTACACAGCAGAACCTTTAGTTCCAGAACCTAACATGACTGTAGTTAGAGATGCTATTAAAATGCTAAAGAATAACAAAGCACCTGGCATTGATTTAATACCAGCTGAGTTAATTTAATATGGTGGAAATTCATTAATATGTCAAATTCATAAATTAATTTGTTTAATATGGAATAAAGAAGAAATCCCTGAACAGTGGAAATAATCCATTTTTGTACCTGTGTTTAAAAAAGGTGATAAAATGAACTGCAATAATTACTGTGGAATTTTTCTTCTCTCAACAACATATAAAATATTATCTAACATTCTTTTAACAAGACTAACACCATATGCTAATGAAATTATAGGTGATTATCAATGTGGATTTAAACATAACCGATCAACTACAGATTAAATTTTTCACATCAGACACACACTTGAAAAAAGTGGGAATATAATCAAAATGTCCATATGCACCAGTGAAACAGAAAGTAAAATTCGTGTGGATATTAATATGTCTGACAAATTTACAATTCATGATGGGTTAAAACAAGGAGATACATTATCTCCATTGCTCTTTAATTTTGCCTTAGAATATGCTGTTAGGAAGGAAAAAGAAACTAACGAAGGACTAAAATTAAATGGTGTGACTCAGTTGTTAGCATATGCAGATGATGTAGACTTACTGGGGGATGATGTGAATACAATTAAGAATAATGCTAAAATATTTTTCAAAACTGCTAAACAGATAGGTTTGGAAGTTGACAAAGAGAAAACTAAATATATGCTTACAGGCCGAAACCAAGTGTTAGGTAATAATGACAATCAAATTATTGATAACAACTCGTTTGAGCCAGTTTCCAAATTCAGATACTTAGGATAAATATTAACAAATGAAAATTATATTAAAGAGGAAATAAAAAGTAGGCTTAATTCAGGAAATGCATGTTACTTCTTTCTTCAAAAACTTTTGTCTTCTCGTTTAATATCTAAGAAACTAAAAGTTAAAATATACAAAACAGTAATTTTGCCTGTAGTATAATATATGGATGTGAAACTTGGTCCCTTACATTGAAAGAGGAAAATAAATTGAGAGTATTTGAAAATAAGATCCTTAGGAAAGTCTTTGGACCTAAAAGGGATGAGCAGACAGGTGAGTGGAGAAGATTACATAATTTAGAACTACATAATTTGTATTCATGTCCAGATATTATTAGTATAATTAAATCAAGAAAACTTAGGTGCGCAGGCCATGTAGCACGAATGGGAGAGGAAAGAGGAGTTTACAGGATTCTTGTTGGGAAACCTGATGGTAAGAGACCTGTAGGAAGGCCAAGACGAAGATGGAGGGACAACGTTGAGATGGACATAAGGGAAATCGGTAGGGATATAAAAGAGTATATAGAACTTGCTCAAGATAGGGAAAGATGGAAGGCCTGTGTTGCTGCAGCCATGAACCTTCGGGTTTAAGAAGGCTAGAGAGTTAGTTAGTTAGTAACCACAATGGAAAACCTATTTTGATGATGTTTTTGTTGATTTTATACTATTGTAATTCTGTGTTTTTTCATCTCGTACTTCGTACGAATGTCATTACTTCTTATAAGTTAAAGTACGTAACGCCCACACCCACACCCACCCACGCACACCCACACCCACCTACGCTTACACCCACCTACACTTATTTATTTCCGGTCCACTTCCAGTTTACTTCCGGTCTACTACCGGTCCAATTCCGGTCTATTTCCGGTGTATTTCCGGTCCATTCCCGGTCCACTTCCGGTCCACTTCCGGTCTACTTCCGGTATACGTCCGGTCCACTTGACATACACTTTTATTTTTTTCCAGTTTTTTTTTAAGTATACAGCCACACACACCCACGCACACCCACACAAATTTACTTTCGGTCTACTTCCTGTCTACATCTATTGTCTCTGGAAATTCTGTATAAATAACATAGCTGAAAATTTTGTCGTAATAGCTACAATTATTTTATCTTGAAAGTGGTTCAAGTTGCTTTTTCATACAGATTGAATTTGTATAAATTTGTATTTGTATTGAATTTTGTATTTTTCGGAGAAAATTTGTATATAATTACCAGAGCTGAAAAAATATTATAATTATAACTTAAGTTACATTCTATCAATTATCGTAAGTTTAAAAAAAATCCTATTGAATCTTGACTTGATTGTGCGTCTTATTGTTATTTACTTGAAGCATATTAAAAAAAAATGTCATCTACCACTTTCATCGAATGTGCTATTTGTGGAAAATTCCTCTCCAAAACTAATATTAGCAAGCATAGGCAAGATGTATCGACGCAGGTTCGAAAATAAATCGTTTTTTACCTACTAGGCCTTGTACTCAATGCGAAAAAATAATTAGCATTGCTAATTTAAGTAAACACATGAAAAGTTGCAAAGTATCAATCGGACATGGAACTTTGAAAAGAAAAATTGATCATCCTGTAGCTGAAGCTTCTACTTCTAAACAAATTAAGATGTCTATTTGACCAAAAGCCGATTAGATCTGAATTCAACAACTAACTCTTGGATTTCTGTTTTACTTCGAATCCACGCTGTGATATTTCTAGTTTCTTGAGTGAAATTAAATCATCTATCATAAATATTCTGAAAAATAAACTAGAAAACAACTGCATAAAAGTATATGTTGATCTAATTTGTGAATATAGAGAAACCCAATGGTACAAGAAATAAATTCTTTCACAAAAAGAAAAACCAAGTTCTTTATTTGGCAGATATTGATAATTTGAACGTTTTTTATTCTAATCTTACTAGTGAATTGATTAGAAAACACGATGAATTCGAGGCTAAGGGATCAAGTTGGTCTCTATGCGGAAGTCCTCACAGGTTAATCGCTTATGTAAACAAATTTACACCTTTTTCTCCTTCGCACTACGTTCCATTTCCGGTAGAAATTCAGCATAAGAAAGCTGTTCTAAATATTTATAGCACTGACGATAAGTGTTCCATGTGGTGTATTTTAGCAGCGCTTCACTCGGTTCATCGTTCAAATAATCCGCAACGAGTTAGTCACTATAAGAAATGTATCGATGAGATTGAATATGCTATGACAGGCATCGAATACCCTGTTGCTATTTCCGACATAACAAAGTTTGAAAACAGGGTACGAAATAGAGAAGGAAAACGATTAGCTATAAATGTATATTCGTATAGTTCAGTTAAGTATTTTGTGCATCCTGTTAGGATAACTAATATTGTTGATGACGAAGCCATGGAAATCAATTTGCTTCTTTTGCTGACGATAACAAGTTTCATTACTGTCTTATTCGTTCAATGTCACGATTGGTGGGAATTCAAACAACCAAGCATGAACACAACATCGAGATCTGTCCAAGGTGCTTGACCACGTTCGACTATCAAAAACATGTCGACTACAGAAAATACACCGGACGTCAAATTGCCAAACAAAAACTTGCTGAACTTAAAGTCTACTGTGGAGTTAACAGACCGGCTCCCATGTTGATGCCAAAAGCAAATTAGTTCGAAGAATTTAAAATGCACAAGGCCTTGTTGGAACATCCGGCCATCATCATTGTGGACTTTGAGGCTTTTCTCAAACTATTGTCTTATTGCGATCCGGATCCCGAATTGTCTTCCACAACATCGTACCAGCTTCATGATCCAAATAGTTTTGGATATGTTGTTGTTTGGCAAGATAGGATAGATAAGATATATATATATATCGCGGACCGAATGTCATTGAACTCTTTTTCAAGAAGATGGTGGAGGAGGTAGAGAACATTGGCAGCTTCTTATGTCAACCGAAATCAATGCTTCCACTATCAAGCGATGAACTTAAATCTTACAATAACATTGAGGCGTGTCCAGAGTGCGATCAACATTTCACGAATGAGAATCGGAACGTATTTCACCCCAATCACTTCACCGGAAACTACATTCGTGGAATCTGTAACACCTGCAACCTCAAGATCCAGAAGCCCAAATTCGTTCCAATATTTTTTCCCAATGGATCCAATTACGACTTCCATTTCTTAATTATTAATCTTGGATACGATACGCAAAAAATAGATATTCTTGCTCAAAGCGAAGAGCGTTATATTTCTATAAGTAAGAAAGTTAAGATTCCAGCAACGAATGAAATCATAGAGATGTGGTTTCTAGATTCTTTTAGATTCCTATCGGCAAGTCTCGATGCTTTAGCGAGTAAATTTACTGACGAACAGTTTAAAGTTACAAAAGCTAGTTTTCCCAACGTACACCTATAGCTGATTAAACGCAAAGGCATTTATCCTTAAGAATATGTAACCGATGAGTCTAAATTTGACGATGACACTCTCCCATCTCAAAAAGAAATCTTCAGTCAACTGAAAAGAACCGGGATCACGGACGAAGAATACGAACTTGCGAAATTAGTATGGAAGGAATTTAGATGCAATACTCTTGGCAATTATCACGATGCGTATCTCAAATTAGACGTAACGCTACTTGCTGATGTATTCCAAGTGTTCAGAAAAACACAATAACTATTTATAAATTAGATCCAGCACACTTCTACAGTCTTCCTGGTTTGGCGTGGTCTGCTATGTTGCTCCAGACCAGGATCAAGTTGGAATTGATATCGGACGTTGACATGTTACTTTTTATAGAAAGGGGGATACGTGGGGGGATGGTGCAATGTTCGCAGAGATACGCAAAGGCAAACAATATTCACGTGTCTGAGAATCAATACGATGCAAATCGACCATCGAATTACATATTTTACGCTGACGTAAACAAACTCTATGGGTTTGCAATGATATAGAAACTTCCATACGAAGGATTCGAGTGGCTGGATCGTATTTCAATTGATATTAATCGTTTCGACGATCGTTAATTTGGTCTGTTCATTGAGGTGGACATTGAATTTCCAAATACTTTGCATGCCAGTTTTTTCGTTTTGCCTCCAGCTCCAGAAATTAATTGTCCAACTGATTCTAATCAAAGCAAGCTTATGTTAACTCTAGAGAGAAAAGAGAGATATGTCGTCCACTATAAGAATCTCCAGTTTTTGATTGGGAAGGGTGTTCAGGTAGTAAATGTGAGAAGAATTCTCAAGTTCAAACACTCTGCATGGTTAAAATCTTATATTGAGACCAACACGAGACACAGAACAGCTGCCATTTCAGAAATGTATTTTGTCTTGTGGGATCCACAGGTTGCCTTGGGAGCACTATCGTTTAGATAGTAGTAAGAAATGCATACAATGCACTAAAAAAACCTTACGGCTGGCAATATTTCTATCAACACAAGCATAATAAAAAAAACATGCCAATGAACCTGTTTGGCTTCACGAAGCAAGCTATGGAAGTGCTCGTCGAGCCTACGTCTTCGTCGAGCTTCAAAGAACTCCTGCCTTCCATGCTATCTAAACTTAACGGTCTGTTAATTATACACTTGAATAGTATTCTTACCCAGTAGGAAGAGGATGTGCGCAAAACTTTCTATGTATTCAACAACAACTTGAATTATTACCGGCTCCTCATCTCCGGCAAGCTTCAGTTCAACATGAAACCTGAGAACAAAGGTGAGGTCAAGGTTTCCTCTGGCAAGAACATCAAGCATGATAGGATGGATGCGACAACAACGTACGATGTGTCTGCTGGCGATCGCCTGTACGTGGAGCTCTTGGACGTCTACGATAAACTCATCCCTCTTCTTGGGGAGAAGCGAATCACCTACACCATAATAAATAACCACAGTGTTAACAATGCCTAATTATATTTTTGGTCACACCAAGCGCGATGATCATGGCGACGAGGTACTCATGCTTGACGTCAGGGTCAAGAAGTTGAGAAGCGACCTGCAGGCTCTGCAGTCCACGCTCAACTCCAGCCTCCAGTCAGAGATAGCTAGCCTACAGTCTCAGTGTCTGGACCCCGTACACAAAATTGACGCCGAGCTTAAATCGCTGCTGCAAAAATACACCGACCTCGCGTCAATAGACAACTTCAAAAACTTGGCGCTGAGCATAGGCAAGCTGCAGAACTAACTTTTGAAGCTCCGTCAAACGCAGACCTCCGATGTCGAACAGCTGAAGCGACACTTGCAGGACAAAACTAGCACCATCCAGACTGAACTGCAAAACATTATCCAGAGTATAAGAACTCAAAATGACTACGATCGCGTGAATGTCAGTATTGCCAAATTGCACGAACAGTTTCAATCGTTCGAAATCCTACGTTGGAAAGCATGAAGGCTGAGCTTCAAACAGACGCTTTCCATGCAGCCATCAACGAAGTCAAAACTAAACTCCAAACGCTGGAGGACTTCATCGACAATGTACCTTCGTCCAGCGAGCTGAATGCTATTGCCCGTAGCGTGGCCAACATCAAACTCCAACTTGAGACTTACGAAGCTGCAAAGTACCATAGCCCATATTGAGGATGCTCTCGCCGTCATCAAAATTAATCTGGCAAACGTACACGAAGCACTGGAATCCCAACTGCCTAGCATCAGGGATACACTGGCCAGCGTTAAACAGCAAATCTCCAAGCTTGAAAATCTGAATACCGAATCCGAGTTGTCCCATTTCCATCACTTGATCGACGATATACAGGCTTAATTAGAAACTCTGCAACAAAAATGGCGAGCATCTACCCGACAACATTCGCTGCCTCATTGTCGGATCTTCTGGATGTGGAAAAACAACATTACTTATTGATAATTTTCTTCTTGCACCCAACTGGTTAAACTGGAAGAACAGACAATTGTATGTTTTCTCCAAACGTTTGGAGCAACCGAAGTATCGCCAGCTGTTGAAACTGTACGAGGGACTAGTCATAGCTATATTTGCTTCTGAAGTGATACCACTAGACTCCTGTCTCGAAAATTCGGAGGTGGTTTTTGACGATGTGAACCTGGAGAACCAGAACGAAATTCGCAATTTTTTTACTCAGGGTCGGCACAGAGGCATGGACTACTTCTACCTTGCTCAGACTTTTTCCAAAATCCCCAAGCAGCTACTCAGAGACAATGCTAATTTCATTTGTTTGTTTCGTCAAGACTACACCAATTTAAACACGCTTACGATGATTATGTAGGTGTGGACATAAACTACAATCAGTTTTCCAAATTTTGCTCTTTATGCTGGAACCAAGATGATTTCGGATTTGTCACAATAGACATGACGAGGAAACCCAATAACGGAAAATAGAGAAACAAAATTAGTAATTTTCTAAACGTTGCAACGTTACAAGAAACGTATTGACTTATTATAAAATATTACATACAAAAAAATTGCAAACTTGCAGACGACAACCTGAAGCTGTGTAGCTACCTGGCAAAACGATTTAAGGGTTGGAAATCCGAGAATCGGGAAATTTACGAAGAGATAAAGCGTGAGGACCAACCTATCATCGATGCCATCAGTGGACTTGGTATAGAAATCAAAGATGTGGCCGAGCTAAACAAAGAGTTAATCAACGAGCTTGTGCCACTTACTGCTCGAAATTATACCATACCTACACCGATATCCAGCATTCACACTACTCCGTTCGAACTTGCTCCGGCTCCGATACGTCAGGCCCTAGTCAGTACCTCTTCGGACAAGCTAGTCGAGCTGGGTCCGTTGGCGAGGGATGAACTAAGCACCGGGAAATTCGAAAAAATACGAGGTATTCGGATCGTACCCGACCATGGAACATAACGAGGGTGTGGTTTGGAAGATAGGAAAGTCAAAAGTCACGTTCAAGGGCGACGATGTAAAAGTTAATTTGGGCGAGAAGAACAGGTGGACCAGGTATCCTGGCACGGTGGGACTGTGGGAACTTATCACTAAGAATCAACCTAAAGATTATACAGTCGAGGATTACCGAAGTTATACAGAACTTTTGATCATGACGGACGCACTATATCAAAACAACGATGCAACACAGAATCGCGTGAAATCTAGCAGTGGAGAAAAGTACATGAACCTCATCAAGCCAATATGGACCCAGCTCAAGACTGGCAGCGGTGTCAAACTCTACAACACCTTCCCCAAGGAGTTTGTTTGGGTAGACGACGTAAGAAAGCTTGTAGATCGATTGCTGGTTATCGCAGGCGAAGAAAATGCAGGCAATCGCAACTTTCACAACAAACGTATAGGTTACCTTATCAAAATCATCAACACCCTACCTCCCAAATTCTGGAATGTAGCCGAGGGTCGAGGTTTGGTGAACGATATTATCAACAAGCTATCCTTCGAGATGCACCTGCACAGGTTACCAGTACGGAGATCCGGGTATGAAACTCGAACAGCGACTGGAAAGAGGAGACAAGGGAGTGAACCCACTGCAAGGACCACGACATTGCCTACAATGCTCACACCGATATCAACGCACGTCATAATGCTGACAGAAAGTTGGAGCATGCGGCTTTCGGGAGAATTGTCAGATGAGATGCCACGCTAGGTGAACGGGTTGTTTCATTGGGTACGACCATCACTATGAACACAAAACAAAAGTTAGGGTGGGGATTGTCACTAAATAACCCTTGTGAAAAAAGCAACTTGTATAACCAACCTATCATCATTTTATTAAAGCAGAGATTTTTTCTTATCCTCCCACGATATATTAATAACATACTATCACCATGAAGCCCAAAGATGTCGTTTACCAAATACCCTACGTAAACCTCAAGTCTCTCGGAACACTAGATGGAATGCTCACCAAAAACAGCGCGAGAAGAAACATTCCTGCTTGGCAAAAGGTCATGGAATGAAATTGCTGCTCAGCATTCCTCAGTTGAGTAGGTTACAAAGTTCGCGAAAGCAGCAGAAGACTGGGGGTTTCATATTCAGCATCCCGGCTATCTTGGCAGCATTGGTAGCTGTAGGCAGCTTGGCAGGAGGCAGTGCCGCCATTGCCAAGACCGTCATCTATGCAAAAAAGAACAAGGCCGAGTTAGAAGAGCAAAAACGCCACAACCTGGCTATGGAGAAGAAGGGGAAAGTATGACCAAAAACGAATGATCAACTTCGAAGCTTTGAAAAAGTTTTAAAAAAAGAAGAGCCCCTCTCCAACTTCGATATTGAATCTTTGATCGATCTGTTGGGGATCAAGCACTTCAGGGGCGTTTTCATGTCTGATTCTCTACCCTCTGTTGTGAAGAAAAAGGAGTGTGGTGTGGTTAACCTTGACACTTACGAAAATCCAGGTACACATTGGATATGCTACCTCAAAGCCAAAAAAAAAGCATTTGTTTTCGATTCATTCGGAGGCACACCACCTGCTGAGTTCGTAAAGTATCTCAGTGTTGTCAACCTCTACTACAATAACGAACGCATCCAGGGTTTTGGCGATGTGAACTGTGGCCATCTCTGCGTTTCCATGCTTGTCTTCCTCTCGCAATTAAATAACCCAACGATCGAGGATTTCCAAAAAGCATTGTGACACCAGAAGCACTATGGGAGTATTTAATCTCACAAGCGAGACTTTGCTTCTGAAACTCGCATTGCATGACGATATCATCTATCCTAAATATATTGCTCTTCGTGCATTCTACAGCATGTACCTGATACCTAATGTGACGGTACACAACAATACCATCAAAATTGACAGCGAAAAAATCAGCATCACCCCTGGCCAGTACAATCTGTCTACCTTGCAGGCTCAATTGCCAAGAAGGGTACTGCTGTCGCAAAATTCTGTAACTCACAGGCTGGAACTGGTGTCTGCCATGGAAACCGTAGACCTGGGTACCATCGGAGAGCTTTTGGGATTCGAAGACAACACAAAGCTCGAACCTGGCATCAAGCACATCGGTACTAACATTCCTAAATTTCTAGCCATCGAGACTCTGAACATACATTGCAAGTTGGCAGAAGGTATGATCACCAAATTTTCGGACGGCATCCCAGGGAGTCACACGCAGACAGGTATTATCGCTTCGTTCAAAACCAAACTCTGAGTTCATGGAGCCAATTATCTACACACCCTCCCCACCGATTTAGTATCCTGTATCTCGTAATCGCATAGACAACATATAATTGTCAATTACCAACGAGAAGGGAGAGGTGGTTGATTTTGCAGGAGGCACGACCACTGCCGTCGTGGAGATTAACATATAATAAATAACCATCATAGAACAAATCGAAAGTTAAGAGTTGCAGTCTTTCCCTCCTAATCATCGCACGTTTGCCAACCTCAATGAAGCGAATCGAGAGATAGAATACGACGTGGACGTCGGGGACGGGTTCATTCACAATCACAGAGCTGATTTGTATATCAAGTTTGATGTTGTGAAGAGAGACAACGGCGAAGCATTCCTTGCCAATGCAAATTTAAGACTTGTAGATAATTTTGTGTCCTACCTGTTCTCGCAGATGAAAGTTAGAAAGCATGGCACCGTCATCGATAGGGTTGACTACCCCGGGATTACCTCTACAGCTGTGGGAACACTGAAACTCTCCAAGATCGATGCAGCATACTACCAGGCAGGGGGATTCAAAGCGGGTACAAAAATCAAAACTCAAAGTCACACAGTACTGTTTCCCATGCGCCTGCTTCCTGGCTTCTTCTCCGACTACACAGAGATTATGTAAAAGGGTGTTTTGCGCATATGTTTTCGCATCATCCAGTCCATGGATCTGCGCATGCCCGTAGTGCAATACGAAACTAACTACGCTCTCAAGTACAAAGCAGACATTTTGAGGAATCCCCAAGTACCCATCCAATTTTACGGTTACCAGTGAGTGCAGAAACCTGCTTCCGGCAACCATTTTGAATTTGACATGACCACACAGTTTAAGAGCATCCGGTACGATATGCCAGAGTTTGTGGTCGTGCTCTTCCAGACAGGGAAGGACAACAACCAAAAAAAATCGAGCCAGTTCGACAACTGCAAGATCAAGAACATCGACATCAAAAATGGCAGGAACGAGATATTCCCGCGTGAGAACTACAACCTGAACATTGCAAACAACGACTACCTGAATCTGTACGAGGCATACACAGCTTACAAGAGAGTGACCTCCGGCAATGTGGACGTGTACTACAACCCCAATGGGTTCATAGCTCGCAGACCCATGTTATTCATTAACACATCGAAGAGAAAGCAGGTGGTTGTTAACGATCGTACCAACTTTAAAGTCGTGTGCGAGTTCCATGACGCCTTGCCTGCCGATTCTCTATGCAGCGTCATTCTTATTGCAGAGAAAACTTTTGTGTATGATGTCAAGAATGAAAGAGTGACTGAACAGTTTTAGATACAAGAAAAAAAATTGGATAATTCTATAAAAATTACACTGACCCTAGATCCAAAATATTCTTCACACAAAGAAAAAATTACTATACTATAGAAATTTATGACAGTATTGAGTAGTGCCAACTTCTATTTGTAGGTTTTCTTCGCCTGTGAAATATCGTATGGTGAATTTTTTGTGGAGTAACTTGGCAACACTGTGAGCCCCCCACTGTGGCCCCTCCAAAACTAGTGGTGGCATTGAACCAAGGCCACGACATACATCGTGAAAAGGGGGCTCACACATCATAAAAAATACATCGTAGCCATTTACGCTGAGGGCCCACCACCTACAAAAATGCCCCCAAATACATCGTAGGCGTTTACGTTGAAGGCCCACCACCTACAAAAATAAGATTGAGCAAAGAAATAGGTATAGAACATCGTCAAAGGCTATAAAATCGACAAACAAATCATCAAAATCATCACAATATGTCACAACTGACGTTAAATACTAGGTCCACCTACAAGGGTTGCGTAGAAACAACCATTTTTTACACTTTGTAGGTTATTTTAACCCGTAAAAGGCTGTAAAAAAGTGAATAGGTTAAGATATATCACGTACGATCACGGCATACCTACAAAGATGAGGCTCCAAAAATGAGATTGAGCAAATAATAGGGCTAGAACACCGTCGAACGCAATAAAATCCATAAACAAAATCATCAAAATCAACAACATATGTCACAACTGAGGTTAAATACTAGGCATACCTACAAGGAACGTCGTAGAACCTATAGGTTTCCACTACTAAATTGATGAAATTCAGAAAACCTATTTACGTTCTCAACTTGTCGAAACTGTACATGTTCGAATCTCACTATAATATTATGAAACCTTTCTATAATGAAAAGCTGTCAATTTTGTACATGGACACTGATAGTTTTATTTATGACATACAAACATCTAACCTCTACGAAGATCTTAAACATCCTTCCATGCTTGGGAATTTCGATACATCTTCCTATCCTCAACCCAACAGATTTGGAATTCCTTCTCTCAACAACAAGGCTCTCGGTAAGTTCAAAGATGAGTGTAACGGTGATATTATGGTTGAGTTCGCTGGTTTGCGTTCGAAGATGTATACATTCAGAACAGAGAGCAGCGTCACGAAGAAAGCAAAAGGAACGTGCAAAGATACTGTGGAAAACAAACTAACTTTCCAAGATTATATTTGTTGTCTTTCTTCACAGTCGAGGATACTTCGAGAGGATAATAGAATACGAAGCTCAAACCATGAGATTACAACGGATAAAATACAAAAAGTAGCCCTGGATCCACATGACGACAAGAGGTGTATTCTCGAGTGTGGAATCCATACTTTGCCTTGGGGGCACTTTAGTTTAGAAGTTAATATTTATTGCAGTCTACACGTAGTTTAATTTTTTATATATTATTCTCTACTATACTATTAATATATTTCCATCACTCTTTCATTTTTTACATCATAAATATATGATTTCTCTACAATTAAAATTGCACTACATGTAGTATTTTCAGATAGAGTTTCATGAAATTCACATACTAATTTAATATTAGTTCGATCATTTATAACTACTAATTTTCTTTTTGATGCATTGATTAAAATTATTGGTCTGTGAATTATGAACTCATCTGGATTATAAAACATGTCTATGCTACCTTCAGTTACTCGTTTAAATGCACTATAAGCTTCATATAATTTTAAATAATCTTGTTCTGCAATGTTTAAATTGTAATTTTCACGAGGAAATATTTCATTTCTGCCATTCTTGAAATACACATTTTTAACTTTACAAACTGGCTGCTATCCTTTTCCTGATTGACATCTCTCCCTGTCTGAAACAGCACAGCTAAGAACTCTGGCATGTCTTGTTGAAAGATTGGAACTGATTAGTAAGATCAAATTCAAACAATTTACCCTCCACTGACCTCTGTATGCATTGGTATGTATAAAACTGAATCGGAATTTGAGGATTTTTCAAAATGTTGGTTTTGTATTTGAGAGCATAATTCGATTCATATTCAACTATAGGCATTCGTAACTCCACAGACTGGATCACACATTTCGCAGCTTCTGGTAAACTAGCCTCATTGGCTTTTCCATCTGCATTCAAAGTTTTGTATCTCATGATGGCATTATGATCATTGAGTGCTCTGCGAAATATGACACTCAAATCACCTTTCCATATAATTTATTTATAATCAGAGAAAAAACCAAATAGCAATCTCATGGGGAACAGTACTGTGTGACTTTTTGCTTGAATTTTTGTTCCAGCTTCGAACCCACCAATTTTATAATATGCACTCTCTGATTTGGACAGTGTCAATGTCCCTACTGTAGTGGATGCAATTCCAGGGCCATCAATGCTGTCAATGAATGCACCATGCTTTCTAACTTCAATTTGAGAAAATAAGAATGGAGCAACATTATCTATAAGTTTTATATTAGCCCCAGGGAGGGGATAGTCTTCAACATTGCTTTTTTTTACAATATCAATTTTTATATATAGATCAGATCTATGTGGATGAATAAACCCGTCCCCCACTGTGATGTCATACTGTACCTCTTTGTTGGACCAATTCAAATTTGCAAATGTTCTCCTGTTTGGAGGGAAGGACTGTAATTCATAACTCTCCATATTTTCCATCTTGGTATTTATTTATATATTTTATATATTAATTTATATTATCGCAGTGCTATTAGCACCGGCAAGGTCGATGATCTCAATTTTCTCATTCGTAATTGTTATTTCTATGTAATTAACTTTATCAATAGAAACAGGGAAATATACTGGTGGGATTGGGGAATAGAAGATAGGTTCCATAAATTCCGAATTCGGTTTAAATGTAGCAATGATACCTGTCTCCTTGTGATTGCCAATCGAATTTTCTTCTGCTTTGATAATCATACCTTTGGCAATGTTACAGTGAATATTAAATGTCTCAATAGCTAAGAATTTTGGTATAAATTTACCTACATGAGTAACACCTGCTTCTAATTTGCTATTGTTCTCGAATCCTAAATGTTCTCCCATGGTAGATAAGTCCACTGTTTCATTGGTAGTTACAATCTCCACTCTGTGTGTTACAGAATTTTGAGAAAGCAAGACAGTGGTTGGAAGTTCAAATTGTAAAGTAGATAAGTTATATTGTCCAGGAGGAATAATTATTTTTTTATTACCTACTAATATAGTATTGTTGTAGATAGTTACTTTCGGAATCAGATACATACTCTAGAATGCTCTCAGAGGTATGGATTTTGGATAGATAATATCATTGTGAAGATGAAGTTTCAAAACCGAGGTCTCGCTGGAGAGATGGAAAATCCCCATACTTAATATATAATAAAGCTTCTTGAAAATCTTTTAATTTGATGCTTGGTATTTTATTTAAAATTCTGAGCATCGTAATGCAAACATGGCCACATATAATTTGACCGAAATCTTGAATACGATCGTCTTTGTAATAAATTTTAACATGTTTCAAGTAACGAATTGATTCTGTAGGGGGTACCCCTCCGAAAGAATCGAAAATAAAAGCATTGTCATTTTGTTTATAATAGCATATCCAGTGAGTAAAAACGTTCTCGGACTTGTCCAAATTCACCACGCAACATTCTCGAGAGTGAGGACTACCTTTAGGGAGAGTATCAGACATGAAAACCACCTGAAGTGTTTAATTTTAAATATTTTAATTAAAGATTCAATGTCTTGGTTGGTTGTTTCTTTTTTAAAAAATTTCTGAGTGATCTAGACTTCACACTTTTGCCTATTTTTTTCTCCATGGCAAGATTATGACGCATCTGCTCTTCTAGTTCTGCCTTATTCTTCTTCGAATCAATCACAGATTTGGCAATAGCAGCACTACCCCCAGCCAAGCTCCCAACTGCTCCCAATGCAGCCAGGATAGCTGGAATGATGAATATGAATCCACCACTGTGTGTTTTCTTTCTTGCATTTTGTAATTGTGGCGTACTGAGTAATAATTTCATTCCGTTCCCTTTGGCTATACATTGCCTCTTCTTTTCTTGTTGCGTTTTAGTTAAAATCGAATTAAGTTTTAAATTTTTAAGATCGTGATACGGTATTTGGTACACAACTCCTTTTGGTTTCATGTTGTTATTATTGTTATTATTATTTTTCAGTGCATTTATATTACAAACCCCACCCTAATTTTTGTTTTGTATTCATAGCAATAGCTGTACCCAATGCTGTTATTTTTTCACCCAATGATGCATCTCTGCTTATTAATCTTCCAAGAGCTGCCTCTTCCAGTTTTCGATCAGCCACATGACGATCATTCAGATCTTTGTGTGTGTTGTATGCAATATCGTATTCTTTGCAAGCATCATCCAGAGGATTAATACCCCTGTCCCCTCTCTCTATTCGTTTCTCAAGTCTTGCACAAGGACTACCATATTGGTAACCAGGTACGTGTAACTCGAACGGAAGTTTATTAATAATATCATTCACTAAACCTCGACCGTCTGATATATTCCAGAATCTAGCAGGTAGAGTATTGATCATTTTAATTAAGTATCCAATACCTTTAGGATCGTTTACTATAAAATTAGCTAATGTGTCACTAATCATGTTTACAATACCCATTTTCTCATTATGGATATTATTGTTCCCAGCATTTTCCTCTCCTGCTATAACAAGCAACCTATCTATAAATTTTCTCGCATCGTTTACCCATACAAATTCCTTAGGTAGAGTATTGTATTGTTTTATACCTCTACCGGTTTGAGTTGATCCATAAAGGTTTAATCAATTTTTTGTATTTATCCCCGCTGCTCGATTTCACACGCTTTTGACTAGCGTCGTTATTTTGGTACAAAGCATCAGAGAGTGTCAAAATCTGAGAGTAACTTTGATAATCATCTTCTGTAAAATGTCTTGGTTGTTTCTTAGTGATGATCTCCCATTGCCCTGCGATACCAGGATATCTGGACCAGCTGTTTCTCCCACTCAAATTAATTTTTATGTTGTCCCCTTCAAATGTTACTTTAGACTTGCCAATTTTCCATACTACGCCTGCATTACCCTCCATACATGGATACAATCCAAATACTTCATCTTTTTCGAATTTTCCTGTACTTAAATAATCCCTTGCCAAGTTACCCAACTCGATTTTCTCTGACTCTTCTATAGCTGCTTTGGCAGATGGTTCCTTGAGTACCAGAGGAGTGTGGATGCTAGACAATGGCGTAGGAGGAAAATCTGCATAATTTTTAGCAGTAAGATGTACGAATTCATTGATGGGGTTTTTATTTTGTTCTGTCACACTCTTAACCTCTTTACGAAGACCACTGATTGCATCGTTAATATGTAGGTCTTGACGCTTGTGTTGTTCGTATGAACCCCGATTCTGTGATTTCCAACCTTTGAAACGTTTGGACAAGTGCTCTCGTAATTTCGAATTATCTTCTATTTTACGTTTCGTCATATTTTTATTTTCATTTTTTTGATTAATGGTTATTTTATATCTTTTCAACGTTTAAAAAGTCGTTAATTTTATTTCTAAACTTACCATTGTTAGGTTTACGAGTCATGTCGATAGTGACAAATCCAAAATCGTCGCTGTTCCAACAAGATGAACACAAATTTGAAAATTGATTGTAATTAAGGGTCCTCCCACATAATCATCGTATATTTGTTTCAAATGATCTTGACGAAACAAACAGATTAAGTTTGTATTATTTCTTGGTAACTGTTTGGGAAATTTGGAATAAGTTTGAGCTAATAAAAACAGTCTATTTGTTTGTGACGACTCTGTGTAAAAAAAATCAAATTTCATTCTGATTTTCCAGAATAACAACATCGAACACCACAACAGAATTTGTCAAACATTGGTCGAGAGACTTTATTGTTGACGCAAATGTAGCTATGTCCAGTCGCTCGTACAACTTCATGAGTTGTTGGTATTTCGGTTGTTTTAAACTCTTTGAGAATACATACAAGTGTCTATTTTTCGAATCTAGCCAATTGGGGGCAAGCAAGAAATTATCAACAAGCAAAGTGGTTTTTACACAACCTGATGCGCCTGCAATGAGACATCTTATTTTATCAGGTAACAACTCTCCATTTTTCTTATTAGTTTCCACTACATCTGGTAAACGCTGTACCACATTCCATGTTGGTGTCAAAGAATCACTTGGTTTGCTTCTATTCAACATTTGTCTGGCAGACCTAGCCATTTCACATACATTTTATTATTTTTCTTCTTCAATATTTTCTCGATTAGATATATATCTCGATATTTTGTTTTACTAAGTTCCTCTTCATAGAATCTCCCTTTCAATATTTTGTTATGATTATCTTTTATGATATATGTATTTATATTCCCTGTTAACACTAGAACCACTGAGAATAACTCTGTACTCCAATTTTTAGTGAAACCTATCTCGAATAACTATTTATATTTACTGACCCTTACCTGACCCCCTATTTAAAACTTTGGCTTCAGTGTAGTGTATGTATATTTTTTACAATAAACATTAGAAATCAATCGTTGCTCATCAGATTTGGTTACCTCAGCAGGTTTCATGCGAATAGTACTGGGTACTGTATTATTGTAATCATGAACTAGCTCGGGTAAAATTTGCACCCACTTATAATTGCCCTGTAGAGTGAATTGTCTCCACATGCGATTTTTTAATGTTCTGTTGAATCGTTCCACTATACTAGCATTCAGATCACTGTATATAGAATAACGTTTAATATTATGTTGTTGCATTAACTTAGCAAATGTAGCATTGTAAAATTATTTCCCTCTATCTGTCTGTAAATATTTTGGTATCCTTCCCTCACTGAATCTCGACCTAAAAGCCTCGGTAACACAAGTACCAGTCTTGGATTTTAAGGGAACAGCCCATGCATATTTGCTAAAAGTATCAATATCTGTAAGGATATATTTGTAACCGTGATTTATCTTATCCAAATTTTTTAAAGTGCCCCATTTAGGCGAGGGGCCATCTCGATCAGATCAGCCTGGAAGAATTCATTTATACCTTTCGTTACTGCACTTAATCGCTTGTAATTGCGACGGGCTGGTTTGTGTAATTCATGAACTCTATCTTGTCTTCACATCGAGTTCGAAGTGAGAATATCGCATAAAATTGATTGTCCTCAGGGTATAACCGCATTATGTCAAATACTAGCTTGTCACAAATTTCAATATCAAAATCTGATAATTGTTCGTCGTCATGTACTTTATATTTATTTGTAGACTCATCCCAGTATGCGATAGGAATTTGAACTGCCTTGTGTATACCATCTTTCGCACTATATTAAACTGAGGAACTTCAATATGCTTTCCATGTTTTATAAAACTAAATTTCAGAAATCGTAAGTTACCATCAACAAAAAATTCATGTACCTGAGTGTACGGATATAATTTGTAAACATTTGCCAGCAATAACGTACGTCCAGGGTCCTCGAGCATTTGAACACTTTGTAATCTAACAATTTCCATAGAATAAAATTGACTAGTATCTATGTCATCTAGTCTGCTTAATACCGATTCCAAGTGTTCTTTGATAGTACGAACCAACTCATCGTAGCTAGGTTTGATTTTTACATCAACATACAGTTGTTTATATTCCTCTTTGAGATCGTGAAATTGAGTAGCAAATCTGTATAAGCAGATTCTTGACTTGCCTCAAGAGTAGTCATTTGTGACGTAATATAAGAAATAATCTCTTTTAAATTTTCTACAAGTTTCAATTTAGAACTCTGGGTAGCAAGATCGTGTACTTGACTTCTGATTTCTGTAAATAATGCATGTAGTTCGTTATTTATTTGATTGTTTGGGAGAGTGGCAACAGTTTCTCTGATTTTCGCAATTTCTGCTTGAATGTTTTTGATATCTTCAGATTTTAAAATTCGATGTACTGCTCTCTTCATAGCTCTGATTTCTTGAGAAGTAGGCAAAGCAGCTACAGTATTCTGAAGTGTGGTGATAGTTAATTTTATAGCATGGAGTTCTGTTGCATCAGCTGCATTTTCGAAAATTTCTTGCAGTTGCGTTATGTAATCCTGCGTAGGTGTAGACTGTTGCAGCGTCTCTTATTTACTCTGAATGTCGTCAATAAGATGATGGAAATGCGATAATTCTGATTCAGTATTCAAGCTTTCGAGCTTAGTAACTTGCTCTTGAACTATAGCTAGGATATCCGTAATGCCAGGCAGTTTCGAATTTAGAGTTTCCTGTACACTTGTTAGCTAATTTCTCAAAGTTGCCATAGTATCTTCTATGTGAGGTATGGTAACATGTATCTCCCCAAAATCTTCATAAGTCTCCAACTGCAATTTGATGCCGGAAACGCTCCGAGCAATAGCATTTATTTTAGAAGATGAAGGTAAATTATTGATAAAATCTTCCAATGTCTGCAGTTTCGATCGAACTTCCGTTATAGGTGTATGCAGTTAATTTGTCTGTAATTCAGATTTGATACTTCGCAATGTAGGAACTTCGAAAAATTGAAACTGTTCTTGCAATTTAGCAATATTAGCATTTACCTCCTCTTATTCTTCTTGCGTTTTGATATTCTGGATCATGGTTTTCAGTTCGGTACGAATACTATTTGCCTGGTCATTTAATTGCTGTTTCAGCTGTTCGGTATTCGTTCTCTGGATTTGACTAATTTATCAAGTTATTTTTTCAAGTTGGCAATATTCTCATCTAAGTTCTGAACATTATCTATTGAAGCTAAATTAGTATATTTCTCGAGCAAAGATTTGAGTTCTCCATCAATTTTTTCTATAGGATCAATCAGTCGAGTTCGAAAATTTGTAATCTCCGCTTGAATATTTAGATTTAGCGAATTCTGTAATATGAGTAAATCTGATTTCAGTTTCTTTAGACGTGCATTTAAACTAGCAATCTCGCTTGAATTATCTGGAATCTCCTGTCGTCTTCTGTTACAAAATATATCCATGTTTTCTTTTGCTTTAGGTATTTTATATATTAATAAGAGGATAGATAATTCTTATCTCGATAAACAGTGGAATTAATTTATCATACTCTCCAATTATCTCAGCATACAAAAATTCACCAGCTTCCACATAATAAGACGTGTCAGGAAGTAATGTACTATGTTTAATTCTATACAAATTTCGACCTATGTGCAAAACTGCCGCATTGGGTGGTGAAACGTTTGTTTGAATTTTCCCACTAACACGTAACTTATATGATGATAAGTTATTATTAAATACAAATAAGTGTTTTCTAGTATCCTCGTCAACATGAGACCAAATACTTTTCAAGTGCACAAGAAGTAACCCTTTCAATCGATTTTAAATTTCTCTAAATACATCCTACAGGCTGATTATGTTGTTGCTTCTTAAAGCCAAAAATATTCATGACGTTTTATTTTATATTAGTTTTTTTTTATTATGTATAAAATATATATTTGTACTAAGTATAAAAAATATCACCCTGTGTTTAGCACATGAAAAAAATATGAACAGCACTGCAACAACGCGTTCGCACTCTTCAAACACTCTCACGATACTGACTGACTTGTAATGCTTTCGCATTTAATTAACCTTAGTGCGGACGCGTTGAAAAAATCAGAAACAGTAAGCCAATCAGAAATCACTCATTACGTCATAACCAGCCAATCAGAAGAAACCTTTGTGGTTAAATTAATAAAAACAATAGGCCTCGTACCACTCGTACCAAGTATAAGATGAAAAAAACACAGATTTTCAATAATATAAATTCGACAAAAAATCATCAAAATAGGTTTTCCATTGTGCTTAAATTAATAAAAATAATAGGAATTGTACCAAGTATGATGCAGAACCGGTTAACTAAACCAAATTTTCAGTTTTTTACACTTGCAAAATCAGCTAAAATCATGATATACAGTTAAATTACACTATGAGAGCTCACTATGAAATTGTTAGATTTAGGAGGAGGTTGTTTGCTCGTACACTCTCTCTGGCTACTGAGGAGCACTGCAACAACGCGTCCACACTCTTCAAACACTCTCACGATACTGACTAATCTGTAATGCTTTCGCATTTAAATAACCTGAGCGCGGACCGCGTTAAAACATCAGAAACAGTGAGCCAATCAGAAAACACCACGTCATCACATTACGTCGTAACCAAACAATCAGGGAACAACACATCAGATACAGGGTCATCACAATATTGCGTAATAACTTGTTGTGCAACATGATGCAATAGTTTACCCTTACGAGCCTTCGCAATGTAGCGTAATAACTTGTGCGTGGGTGTTGGTGGGTGTGCGTGGGTGGGTGTGGGTGTGGGCTTTACGTACTTTAACTCGTAAGAAATTATGACATTCGTACGAAGTACGAGATGAAAAATCACAGAGTTGCAATAGTGTAAAATCGACAAAACATCGTCAAAGTAGGTTTTCCATTGTGCTTAAATTAATAAAAATAATAGGCCTCATACCAAGTATGGCGTGGAAGGAACATGATTACTCTACTGAAAACATCAAGGTGGAACATCCAACGGATGCGCTGCACGCCCCCATTGCTGAGGTTTAAGCCAAGCTCCGAACAATGGAAAGCTTCATAGACAACCTGCCTTCGTCCTGGGAACTGAACGACATAGCTTACAGCGTAGTAAAAGTCAAACTCTAGCTCAAGACTTACGAGGATTCCGGGAAAATTCAAGGCGCAGTAGCTCACATCGAAGATACTTTGGTAACCAAGAAAAGCGATCAGTCAAACGTCCAAGAAGCTCGCGAATCGAAATTGCCCGGCATCGGCGAAACTCTGGCTACTGTTCAAAAGAAGATCTCCATGTTGGAAAATCTGAACACCGAATCCGAAATTTCGCATTTCTACCACCTGATAGGCGATATACACTTCAAGTTCAAAATGCTGCAGCGATCGACACCCACCCAGGATGGCAAGGCTGAACTTGAAGATGCCATGTGTATCGTGGCGGATGCAACAGAGTTGGATGCTGTGAAAAAGGCTCTGGAGTCGCTTCAAAGTAAGGTGGCCAGCTTTCCCACGTTGCAGGAACTGAAAGCAGTGAAGAGGACCGAATACTCAAATCCGGCGTTGTCAAAAACATCCAACCGAAATCGCGTAACTTCGGGACACGGTCACCGATTTGTCAACCAAATAGAACGTTACCGACCTTCACGTGCTGTTCGCTGAGATCAGCACCTAAGTCAAAGACATCGTGACCCAAACCTCCAAGTTGACTCTCGTGGAAAGCTTACAGCAGATCATCGCGAACGTAAAGCTCCAGATCGACGCCTTCGTAGCGAATCAGGAATCGGCCTTGGTCGACTTCGGCACAAAACTTCATGATTTCAAGCATCTGTACACACGCGCCGATGAAGGTTTTTCCTCGACGGCACGGTTCGGTTTCTCAAAATTAGATTGGAAAAATAGGAAACATCCCAAGGTGCTGCTCTTCACCATACAATAAGCACTTCAAATAATGATCGCATATTGGGACGATGGGACCAACAAATATAAAATACACGAGGATGAACAATAATCTGCTTTTGACGTTGAAAGTGGAGACAGACTATTTTTCGAAGTCAAACAATTGTACCGGGAGGATATCCTGTTTTCCGTAATTTCTTCCTTCCGACAAAATTTCTCACTTAATGTGTAGGCACGTTATCGATGACGAGTTGCACAAACCTGCACGTCGGAAATACGAACTTTCGCCGGTCGTCACAAAGGGTTTCGACGACCTGTGGAAGGCGGACCTCACCTAAATGGGTAGTGGTAATTGAAGAATTTGAACAAAGTCAACAATTGCCACAAGTACTTCCTGACCGTCATAGACACGTTCCCAAATACGCATGGGCCCTGCCGTTGAAAGCCAAGACGAGAGCGTACGTTACGAAAGCTCTAGACTTGATCTTCCGGCGATCCCGCGGACGGCCGCGATTCCTACAGACGGACAACGGGAATGAATTCCACAGCTCAACCTATCGCGAAATAATGCAAAACCACGACGTCAGACACTACTCGACGTTCAGCGATCCGAAATCCAACATCCGGGAACGCTTCAACAGGTTTTGAAACAACGCATGCGGAAGTAGTTCACGCATCATGGTTACTACAAGCGGGTTGACGTGCTGCGGGATCTCGTGAACGATTACAACAAGTTGGTCAACCGTACGATACACATGAAACCTTCAAACGTCGACGAATCCGACGAGGCACGTCTGATCTTCACCGGTAACTCTCCCAATCGAAATAAAAAGTAGGAGACCAGGTAAAGATCAGAAAGTTCAAGTGCACGTTCGAGAAGGGGTTCCTTAGAAACTGGAGCGCGGATTTCTTCACCGTGATTTGAATCATGACGGGAATGAGGAACACGTAACTAATAAAGGATGCTCGTGACGAAATCTTGAAAGGGCGATAATACGAGAGAGAACTTTTGAAGACGAAACTTCGGGAAACGTATCTCAGGGAGAAAGTCCTACGCAGGATAGATATGAAGCTCCTGGTCAAATGTCAGGTACTCGAGGAAAGAAGCTAGATAGACGCAGACGAGGTGATCGGGTGATCGGTGCGTGGAACGTGGAACGTGGTAAGGCGACTGTCCGATACCTCCCCGGAACGCTCGACTAGAACAAATGGCGAGCTGCTGCCTTACAACATCCACTGCCTCGTCGTCGGCCCTTCGTGTTGTGGGAAGGAAACGTTGATTGTGGTGAACTTTCAGCTCGCGCCCGACTGGCTGGTCCGGAAGAACAGTTACCTGTAAGCTTTCTCCAATTGTTTAGAGGAACCCAAGTACTGTCAGCTTGCTAAGCTGTACAAGGGACTGAGCATACCATCTGAAGCGATACCGCAGAACCGCAGCTTCGAAAATTCGGTGGTGGTCTTCGACGACGTGATCGTGCAAAATCAGAAAGAGTTTCGCAACTTCCTCAACTAGGGTCGCCACAGGGGGACGGACTGCTTCTACCTTGCACAAGAAATTGATTCATAAGTGTTTTTTTTTTAATTCTATTACTTGGTACAAACTTTTATCCAATATTGCCAAGGAGCTACTCTGGGACACCACCAACCTCGTGTGCCTGTTTTGTCAGGATGTCACCAACCTCAAGCCCTTCCATGACGACTACGAGCGCAGAGATGTGAGATACAACGAATTTTCAAAATGCTGTGCGTCTAGCTAGAACCGAGACTACTTCGGATTTTTGACGATCGACTTGACGAGGAAATCGAACGTCGGAAAATACAGATTTAACATCAACGACTTCACGAACGTTGCAACGTTGAATATAATGGACGTGTTATATAATAACATAACTTTTAAACAATCGCTAAACTCAAACTGGTATGCGAAAACCTGAAGCTGCGAGACCACATAGCAAAGCTGTCCAGGAAGTGGAAATCCGAGTATCGTGGAATTTACCAAGAGATAAACCGCCAGGACAAAACTATCATCGATGCCATCGTCGGACTGGGTATATAAATCAAATATGTCACTTAGCAAAAATAAATAAGCTGATCAACGGGCTCCTTGCTCTCGCTGCTCTAAATTATGCCGTATCCACACAAATATCCAGAATTCAAACCACACCGTTCGAACTTACATCGCCGGCGAAAGGTCAGGCCCTAACTAGCACCTCTTTGGACAAGCTTGTAATTCCGAACACTTGATTCGAACACCATATAGAATCTTGAGAGAGTCTACATTTATCCACCACGACATTCTCGAAACTATGCAGTTTGAAGGTAACATTCACTAGGATGTTTCCAAATTCATTGATAAATTTGAAAGTTTAGCTATTCTTAATAATTGGAATGAAATATAGAAGAGGCAAATGCTACCGGCATGTTTGGGTGATTCAGCATTGGAGTGGCTGAATAGTTAGAGTCGAACTCAGGATGCACTGGATAGGGATTTCGTAACTTTAAAAACTAAAATTGTGAAAACATTTACGGATCCGACGGGGACAATTTTCAATTAAAAGAACAAATCAGGTTAAGCTTCCATCAGGAAAATGAACCAGTTTCAAAATATGTGAGAATAAAACAGTTATTGTTATTAAAATTAGATCCTGCCATGGACATCAGTGAACAAATTAAGCAAATAAGCGGGGGTTTACAACCTAACTTTATGACAGAAGTTTTTAACATGGAATATGATTCAGTGCATGAAATGTTACGAGACCTGAAAAATGTTGAACAATTCAAATATCTTATCCAAAAACGTAAAATTCTACAAACTGAATGTGACACAATTAATGCTCTGTCATGTTCTGAATCGAGTTGAGCATACATGTCGACTCAGCAAGTTATCCCGGTGCAACGCACGATTAATGGTAATGTTGACAAGTTATTCTCGGGTTAATCGGGAGATCGAGCAAAGATTAAAGGCACTGCAACAAGATCTCGCTCAATTACAGTCGAACACAGGACTCCAGTCTCATGAGTCAGATTTAGTATTGCAATTTCAGAATCTTCAGCCTAGAGTAACTATACTTGAAGAACATCAGAAAAAACATTCATTCACTGAGTCATCATTCGCATATCCAGTTAGAAAAAATGAACATAGAGGTAGAAACAAAAGGAGAACCTATTATCAAAATAGTAATCATAGAGCTCAGAATAGAAATACTTGGCATAACAACCACAATAATAATCTCGACACACATTCGCAACGATCACATAGGGGGCGATGACGCAATGGCGGTAACCCTCGATTTCAGCGTTCGCACTTTTCATCTTCATTGCCGCGTACATTTTTTGAGCAACAATAGAGGCGCGAAGATTTAAAAAAACACAATAATCATGTTGTTAATGCAAATCACTAAAATTTTCTTAACAACAGAAGCAATTTTACACGAATAAGACCTGCATATGACGGAACCCTAGGTGCAGGGCTATCAGGGAAAAATCTAACGGTCTCCACTTTTCCTTCTGAACATCTGATTTACATCAATGTGATAGTAGATCGGGATATTCGTCAGTTAATCCTGGATAGTGGAAGTCAAATTTCGGTAACGGGAGATAAGAACATACCAGTCAATGCCAAACGATTTAATATAAACACTGCGATTAGGGGTGTCACAAACAGTCAACTGACGGTTAATGAAATTGTGTTTCTTCCATTTTCTATACATAACCAAACAATTGTTCATCAATTTAGAATCGTTAAGCATTTTTATCAAGTTACTATATTAGGAAATTATTTCTTGAAGAGACAGAAGGCTAAGTTAGATTTTGAGGAAAATAAGCTTACATTGCATAGATTCGGTACACCACCTAGAAACCAAATTAAAAATGAGAATAAGAAAGGTTTTGACGTGCCAATCAAAGTTTCCCATTTATTACAGCAAGTTTTGCAACCAGAATTTGTAGCTGCTAAAAAAATAAAAGTGAAACCCAGGACACATTTATGCATTCCATTGAAATTGCCTAATTCATATGACAAAGATAGGACACTCTTGGAACCGGACCTACAGTTTCAGGAGAAAAAGGGATTGATGGTTTCCGGAGCAATTATTAATCCGGATTCGAATCTTATTTGGATCACAAATCCTTTAAATTATAATGTTACATTAAAGAAATACACTAATATCGGTGGCCGCGGTAGCTTAGTCGGTAACGCGTCTGACTACCATGCTAAAGGTTCCGGGTTTGATCCCGGTCGGTTCAAATCCCGAAACTTTTCTAACGTTGGAAGCGGAACCGGCGCCCCCAGCGTCGAATAACATGGGAACCTGGGGGAAACTCTGGGGGGGGTAAAGGCGGTCAGGGGCGTGATGCTGATCACATCACCTCCATTCACGATCGGATCAAGAAAATGTGGGGCGTTACCCCCACACCCCCTATAAGCCTTCATTGTGCGGTGCTTAGCACAGGGGAGCACTTTACCTATTGTTACTATTATCGGGAAAGCTGAAACACGGGATAGTCCAATCATAAGTAAAAACAATGATGAGAATAAGGATGAAATTAGTGAACAGGCAAAGGTTTTCGCTACGGAAGAGTCAGGGAACATATGTGACGCACGGGTGGACCCTAGTCAGTTTGATGTGAATGCGATATTAGAACCCCAGAAAAAGGAGCAACTTTTGGATGTTTTAATGAAATATCCACATGTTTTTTTCGTGGTCAAAGGATGATATAAGTAGAGCCACGAATTATAAACATTGAATGCAAAGAAAAAATTACACAGAATTTCACTTTTTCACTTCACCTTCGTGATGAAATTAAAGATCAGATTGAGACTTTATTGAAGTAAGGGGTTATTTCTCCTACACAATCACCCTTCAACTCTCTTGTTATACATGCATAAAATTCAAAGAAGGTTATAGGTTATGCCAGGGTTATCGCAGATTGAATGTATCGTCTATATTTGACGCTCTGGGTGTGAATAACTTCAATGAAATATTATACAATATGGGGGCAAGAACTACTTCTGTACGGCAGACTTGAAGAGCGGATTCTTTAATATCCCTCTCACCGAGAACAGTAAGAAATATACAGCTTTTACAATATCAGGAATGCCACAGTATCAAATGAACTTCGTGCCAAAGGTCCACGTCAGTTCACCAAATGCAATGACTCGCTGCGTTCACTTAGCGTGCTCAAACAGGGATTCCAATTACTTTGCCCATTATGTGGCTGATTTAATTTGCTTTGGAAACACCTTTGAAGAAATACTCATAACTCTGGAGAAAATATTAGAATGTTTGAGGCTGCGGGTATAAAACTTGCAACAGAAAAATGTCACTTCGGCTTCACTGAGATTATTGCATTATGACATAAAATTTTAAAATTTGGCTATCGAATCAATGATTTTGTCATTGATTCTTTCAAGAAATATAAGACACAAACAACTGTGTTCTCAACTGCACTCCACTGTGCAATCTCCTATTACAGTAGAGTGTTAAAAGACCATGAAACTCGACTTTCAACCATCGAGTAAGAATCGTTAGCAGTTATATACGCATTTAGGTCATTCAAATTCTTTTTAATGGGCCGACATTTCCAATTATTCACAAATAACCAAGCTATCACATTTATTCGGTCCTCAATGCAAATTTCAAATACATTATTTGGATGGTACACGTTGATGGCCGATTTCGATTTTACGCCAATTCACTGTAAAACTATAAAAAATATGGCGGATACTATAAGCAGAGAGACAGAACCTAATCCACAGGATGAAGACGAGGAGCTTACAGAGCCAGGTAGAATGTTATTGTTAGATGATGTAATTGATGTTGCTATACACCAACGAGAAGATTCCTCTTTTGGAAATATTAATATTTTGGAAGGAAAAGAATACGAGGGGGCAACAACACACCCAACTCCTCCCTGCAGAGGCAAGCTTGCTATTATATTATGGAAAATGGATTTCTTTATAGACAACATAAACTGGGAGCTGCGACTAGAAAATTATTTTTCATACCGAGGTCACTTCGCAACACTGTTATTGAGACATTACATAGTTTACCAGCTGGAGGAGCCCATTATGGCTTCACTAAAACATACAAAATTGCACTGGATAGGATTTATTTTCATTTATGAAGAATCATATTCAGAAAATGGTCAAAGAGTGTGTAATTTGTCAGCAGAATAAGCGCATAAAAGGAGAGCCATATGGAGAGCTTTCAACGTTGAACTCACAGAAACCATTCGATAGAATCGCTTTAGATTCTTGCGGACCGTATTCACCAAGTGGTTTGATCTGCCGTATATACTAAGTGCAATTGATCATGGTACTCGATTTTTAATTGCTCAATCCTTAGCAGATACTTCAAGTGAGACAGCAGCTAACTTCCTTTTTGAAAATGTAATTTTGCGCTACGGTTGTCCTTCTCATATAGATACAGATAGAGGTACTTCATTCACAGCTACTTTATTTAAGGAACTATCGGAGAAATGTAGAATCCATATGAAATTCGCTCCAGCAACTAATCACAATTTAATTGGATTGTTGGAACGATGACATGCTATTTTACAGGGACATATGTAAAACTTTGTCAACTCAAAACACACAGATTGTATTTTATACTGGCAATCGGCCGTGTGGTCGTGCGTGTTAATAAACAGGATAATTTAAGGAACAGTACATTTTTTCTTCATGGACTTACGCCTAGATTAGTCTGGGAGAGCGGACTACATTTAACGCCCAGTGTGGATGTAAACAACAGAAACGCCACCGACAAGACGTTTCAGTCTACAGAAACGTCACCGGCAAGCAAAAATATACTACGATAAACGACACAAGTCCATTGAATTTACGCCAGGAGAATTGGTTCTAATATTTGATGGCAGTTATCGCGTACACACAGCAAAATGCTACTCGGGCGTATTTAAAGGACCTGGTAAAATTATAGCAAAGGAAAATCCCTATGTTTACAAAGTGAAATTTTTGACAAAACGGGGACAGACAGTCGTGGACTCAATATCGGTCCTGAGATTTAAGAAGTACTACGCATCGGAACACGGTAGCGGAGATGAGAATGTAAATTGTGATGATGAGAATGAAGAACCGGTACAGCAGTAGTCATTGAATGAGAACATATCTTTTACCCTGTATGTAACCTAATTTTCACTACTCTACCGCATTAAATAAACGTTATATCTCACAAATATTTTTTTAAATTACAGAACACTAAATTTATGTGAAATATTATTGTTAGCACTTATTACATAGACGGAAGTGTAAAACTAGTCATTCCGACACTAAAATCATTAGTAATAACTTCTAGACATCGAGGTTTCATATTTATGAGCAACAAGTACAGGAACGGCCGCAAATAATAGTAATTAATATTATATTTGCGAACATTGAGCAAAGGGAATGTTGATGAATGTAAACAGCGCGAAAGATATTCTCCTCAGGTATCTGAATGCATGCGGAGAACTGATGGAAATAATCCTTTGTGAACTACAAAAGATAAATAGTGTAAGTAGACTTTAGTATTTTTTATGAATAAAATGTGTTAAACACATTCGGTAAGGAACATGAGAATTAAAATTATCTTTGATGAAACGTGGTTGTTTAAAATAGGGTTTATCAAGTACGCATTTTAATATTTAAACAGTTAAATTTACGTAACAATTAAAATTATAATTTTATTAATTAAATAAAAGGCAGAAATTGAGATTATCAGTTTTATAAGGTATAAACAACATTAGAATAAATACAGCAGTTATAATACGAGCTTAGCATGAGTACAGCCAGTAAATTATTCAATAAAACGAGTTACAGATCCATAATGACTAAAATAAGTATTGCGATAATAAGAATTATAATATACATAATAATAATAAGGAAGAAAATAGTGAACATATTGAGTTCTTTGATAATTACAAAGCTTAAATAAAATATATCACATGGAAATAATATAAATATGAATATTGACTTTATAATTATATGCATTCTACATTAAAATTTAATTATGTTTTATATCTTTCGTATATAACTTTATATAAAAGCTAGATTTGAAATCTGATATGAAGAATAATAAGTCAATTAAGAGCATAAGAGAAATAAGTAGTATTTTACACATACAGCTACGATCATGAGTTATCAGCAACCACTTGTCACATTTTATTAACAAAATTACCGACACAGTCATGAGATGAATTACGACAGTCTTGTTGAAGTAAGGTATCTTTCATTAAACATGCACATTACATTGATCCATATACTTTGCAATATTTCATTACAAATACGACTCAATTAATTTATTGAAAATTATAATCAAGTTACTTATAGTACTTTTTTTTTCTTCTGCATGGTAGAAATTTCTATCTCGTAACATTCCCACTTTAAATTTCCCTCACGTGTATTTCAAACTTCTCGAAGCGATATACAAAGTCAATTTCAAATGCCTCATATTAAAATGTCTCTTGTCAGCAAAAGAATAAAGTTCAACACGGATGCAACGAAAATTTTCCTTCCTCTTTAAGCAATGGGGAAACTTGAGTTACATTCAGAAAGACAGAACAACTGAAGAAATATGCAAGTTAAGCATTCTATTCGTTCCTTGCAGCAATGATATTTCCCTTCATAGGCAGGGGCAAAACTATTTCTTGACATGAAGAAACCAACACTTTGCAAAATGAACAGAAGATATCTCACATTCCACATTAGCCGGGGAACTGAATAAACTGCCGACAGAGCATTCTTTCAAGGATATTGGCTTCAAGGATATAAAAGAACATGCAACTTTATGTCCGTTCAGAATGATTTCTTCATGTGGCAACATTTGGAATATAAATTGCAATTAAGTTTTTATTTTTATGTCATTTAATATTAGGTGATTATATATATAGTTAAACATTACCAATTGTCAATTTTCATTTTTTTCTCTCCATATTTTTTTTTGTATACACAATTGTATATTATTTTCCTTGAATATTCTTAGGCTGATTACAATATCATTAGGTGGAAAAGAGTCAATAATGAAAAACGAGATATCGGATTCTTAGAATATTATTTTACGTATTCCAATTGTCATGGCCCTACCCTGTGGCCGAGTGGTTAGCACATGCGCTGCGACGCCAAGGGTCCCGGGTTCGAATCCCGGTCGGGTCTTGGTTGTTTGTGAATGTCCATTCATCAATTTCATCATTTCATCACTCATCCCCATCTTTGCAAATTAACCAAGAGGCACAAAACGCGAAGTAAAATAAACTAAATCAAATCAAATCAAAATCCAATTGTCATGGACACTATCAGCAAGTTGTGTATTTTACAATCAATCTTTATTAATGACGTTATTTTTAACAATATTTTACTAACAAATGGACGATCGTTCGATACATTCTTTTTAGGTAATATTTCAAGTATTTAATTTCATTCGATTGTCATTTGTATTGATTTCAGTAAAATTAAGCATTTATATATTTTTACAAACCAATTATGATTTAAACTTTGCAGTAGCATACACTCATAAATTCTTAAGAGTTTTGCAATATTACATTAAATTCATATATAAAGTTCAATTTGTTTTAAGTAATTATTAGTACTTATATTTATTTATTTCCTTCTCAAGATTATAATTATATTAGGTGTGTATAGAATGGAATAAATTATAATTTTGGTTATTTGTAGTAAGACTAAATGTCATGACTGAATCGGTAATCCTTTCCAAATTATTTTTTTCCTGAAATATAAAAACCTTCATCTAAAAGAATTTCGTACTTGTAATATTTATAAGGACTACTTATCTACGAATAAGGGTGAATTTGTCTCAACAAAACCTATACACATACCGACACAGACAAAGTTCTCTCACACACACACAACATTACACCAACGATCAGGAGAAAATGCCTGTTCGGTATATGAAGCAAATATCCTTTCTAAAACCTAACTGTACCGCCTCACAGATAGTTAGAATTTTAACGGCGAAATGAACATTTTAACAATATTATAAAACCATGTTAAAAGTCATCAGTTCAACTTTTTCACAGATGTCAACAACCAAAGATGATCACCAGCTACATCTTGGAGAAATAACTAACAAACGAAGGTTACACATGAAGGACGCAGATAAATTAGTTGAATTACAAGCTCTTTTAAGAATTTCTAAGATTTTTTTTACTTTTTCGACACGTGGGACATGAATTACAATTAGACCATTCATCAGTAGTATCTACGCAATCCAGCGAAATCAGTTTATAAGCACCAAATTGTCCAACACGGATCTCATTCAGTATATTCTAATTTACTCGTACTAAAGTCAAGTGGTAGAGAGACCTAATATTCAACGCTGATACATACATACATACATCGATTTGAAGAAACAATTATATATAACTAAATAATTTCCAACCATAATTCGACGATATGCAGTTCTCTACCATACGTTTTTCATCATTGTTGATATTCAAAGCTGCAAAGTGAATGCATGAAATGCGAAAAAAATGTTTCACGCAGACAAGGGACTAATACATATATATACGTTGTCTGCTTTAAGGCGAGTGAAATTCATTGATATAGGAAGAAACTATCATGTACTGTTAACTAGAGTAAATCCATGGGATTGTATTTGCTTTGTGAGAATCAGGATCATTCAAGGATCATTATATGGACAAATGCTAGTGATCTTCATATATCAAACACTATTATATTCTTATTTTCAAATACATAAATTTAAGTACATATATTGCTTAAGGACAGTTACTGATATAGTGTATATATTTTGAACAACTTCAAGTTTTCTATTTCAATATTTCCTGTGATATGTTCATATTGTGGTGAATCGGGACTTGTTTATATCGTTTCGCCACATTCTTCGGTTCACCCTGTATAGAGGAATTAGACCCGATGCGTGGGATTGTCAGTTGGCTGAGAAACTTCGTTTGTTTCCCAAGAAACTCGCATGTGGGCGACGAGACTGCCACCTAGCGAGCTTCTCGGGGTTGACGTTTTCCTTGTTGGGCGAGCCAGTGTTCTCTCCAAGCCGACCCCGATAACATCAACTCCAGCAACGGCGCTCCACGTCGTGATAGCCGCCTGAGTCAATGTGGGCGTGACTCAGCTCTTATCTTCCCGTACATCTGGGACGTCGACTAGAACGTGGAACCTTTGCGGATATGGAGTTAAGTACATTTTACTAAAAGGGTTTAGTTTCCCGCGTTACTTTAATTGATAATTTTTGAATCTTTCACCTCCCTTTCCCCTTTTTGTTTTACTTAAAAGTCTAGAATAGATCGTGATTTCAGTTGCAAATAAATTTTCTATCGCCGGGGCTAATTCCTACAAAATACATAAGTAGTTAAAAGAAGGAATGATTATGGACATAATTTTTGTAAGCACCAGTGTGGTAAGAGATAGTTTAACAAAAAAAAAGTAAATAAAATGAATGTTCGACGTTGATCGTCATTGTAAATGTTTTTGTGGAAATCTGTCAAGGGGGTAATTTCTAACAGATTTCTGTGTGAAGTGACTTATTTATAGAGAACACGTTGTTACTATTGTTGTTGTAAAAAAATAAAAAAAACTGCACTTGTTATGGAAATAAAAAGCTATTGAGAAAATACCCAATTTTACTGTTCACGTAATTAAGCACAGCGCCGGGCGCAGTTTAGGATAAGTTCACCCTTCGCCCGTATAATTCTTTGGGTAGCAGATATATTATTATTATTTTTTTTTTGGAAGGGCCAAAAAAAAGCAGTTGCATGTTTTCAGTCATATACACGTTAGTTCGTCCGGAGTGGGACTAGACGAGCCCGCTATAAAACTCCGGACCAGCTGGCGGTATATGCGAGAAGGGCTTGGAGCGACGCACTATTTTATACCTTAAAAACTGGGATTTAGTAGTTTGACTTTTGCCCATTTTCATTGTCTGATCCTTGGTTTTCTCCCTACAGCACGCGAACCACCTGTGATAGAGAAACTAAATATATATATATATATATACATATGTATTTTTTGGGGGGGTGTTGTTTTTTTGTTGTTTTTATTACAGGGAGATAACCGAGGAAAAGCACGTACTTCCAAAATAATAAAAAAATGGGTTGTGACGGATTGTCAAGAACAACATCGAATTTGAACAAGACGTCACAATATATATTATCAATAAAAGTGACAATGATATTTTACATGATACACTAAAGAGACGGTGTAATTAACATCAACAATATGATACATATGTGCAAGTTTAACTCGGATGAATACTACAAATGTTGCTAATTTTATAAATATTAACTTCCAAATACATAACAGTGTTGTACAGTGTCAGTGCCTGCAGGATCGATTACATACTACTTTGCTAGTGTGTCATTGAGACATACATTTTGACAAGATCCATACTTGTGGAACAATAATTTTATAATCTTATGCTTTATGCAAACATGATTTTTTTCTTCTCTCTTTTCTATCGGGACTAATGATATCTATATATTTTCAGAACCTATATTATTCCATTTACATATATTCTCGGTAATGGTATGTTATTAAAATATTTTTAGTACTCTATATTTTATAATAAAAAAATCTCTCCATCAAAGGAATCGATATGGATTAAAAGTTTCAACTTTAATATTTTTCATCTTTATAGATAAAATCAAGAGATTTTCTTAAGGTTGCAGAGCAGCGTATCATACCCAAGGTATTGGGTAAGAAGTGTCAAGTCTTAACATAGCAGAGAAAGGAAAGCTGAATAAGTAATCAAGCAAAGATCAGGTGATTTACTTGGAAGGTGTATGTGGCATGAGAGTTGGAAGGGAGAGAGAATGGACAGTTGATGAGTGGACTGGATAGAGCAAGGACGTTGGAGGGACGGTTATTGGACAGTGGTGAATGAGGAGAGTGAACTCTGACTGGAAGGCCAGATGTGTGTCACTTACGATTATTTAGAGGACAATCTATGGAATAACATTCATCTATTTGTGAGGCAATTATTATCTTTCTTATCAATATCCATATCGGTTCAGTCATGAGAATACAAAAGCTCAATCACTGTACGTGTGAATTCTTGTGCCATAACTTTGGATGTAACCTTTCGCATACATTATACTTTAGGCTAAGCGAGTGATAACCATCTGAAAGATGAATGAAGAATAACTACACCAATCAATACAATCTAAACGTTCTTGTTTCGATCCCAAACGCAGAAGTAACATTGCGTTACGTGATGTAAGCTGCGTTGCTGTACAGTGTTTCAGTGGGTTCCAAATTTCGAAAGGGGAAACTAGAGTGTGTACAAAGGTGTCAGCAGTGGTTGCCCAAGGTCAACGCGTACCCCAGCAGCAATCCAAAGTGTTTCCAACTTTATTATGAAAGATCGACGTGTAACAATTGAACAACTGAAACATGAAACTGGTTTTGGGCGAGCAACTCTACATACAATCATTCATGACGATCTGCAAATGAGGAAACTTGTACTCAGTTGGTGCCTCGAGATCTGACGGATCAGCAGTAACAACAGCGAGTGGATATGTGCAGAGAATTGTTGCGCACTAACAACCAAGACATATAATTTTTTCTTTATTTTTTTTTTAAATACTGGTGACTGTCGGCGAATCTTGGTTCCTCTTCAAAACTCCACAGATAAAAGGCAATCCATGGAATGGATACCAGGCTCGAAAAAACCTTAACCGACCCTCACTCCCAAGAAGCAAATGGGCACAGTTTTCTTGGATGAATATGGAATTTTGCTGGTGGACTGGCTTCCCACTACCCAGACTGTAAAGAGCGACAGCTACTGTGAAACTTTACGAAAGCTGAGACGCAGAATTCAGCAGAGGCGGCAAGGAAAATGGGCTCTCAGGGTGATACTTCAGCATAAAAATGCGAAGCCACATACAAGCCGCCAGACAGAGGAAGCGTTAGCAACAATGGGATTTACGGTGCTCACACATCCTGCGAATCCACCGGATTTAGCACTCTCGGTTTATGCACTGTTCGAGAAAATGAAGGACGCATTGCATGGTCGAAACTTTCAATCTAATGAAGAACTCCAGACCGCTGTCCGTGAGTAGTGCAACTCTACTCCAAGAGATTGGTTCTCTGCATTCAGTCAGGGGGAGATTACTGGTAATGAACATCTTTGTATTGCAGTTAAAATATAACAAATGTGGATTATATAACTATTGTTCAATTCATTTCCGAAAGCCCAATATATTTATAACGTTAATGGTTGTTATTTTAAAGCTACACATCAAGTTGAGAAAATTTCATGTTCAGGATCACTTAAATGTAAATGGTGTAAGCCTAGGTAAACTCTCGATGCACAAAGTACATATTTTTCTTTGGGACATAATGTCTTGATAATTAATATTAAAATAAACATGTATAGCCTTTCTGAAGAGGTGAGAAATGGAAATATTCCCCTACTGGTTGCTTATTTTTGACAATTTAGATGGAACACACACTCTCTCTCTCTCTCTCTCTCTCTCTCTCTCTCTCTCTCTGTATAACTGTGTATGTGTGTATTTGTGTGAGTATGTGTGTGATTCTCTACCGTTTTTACTCTCACACGTATAATCCATTTATTAAATAATGAATGCTTTTCTAAATAACGTATGTATTTGAGGATATGTCTTGCCTCATTACAAATAAATTATCTCACGAAGAAAGAATATCCCAGTAGGTCTGTTGAGATCCAGAATGCTGACGTCTTCGGAACAGCTGATTCCGGACTACACTATAGTAATAATAGCAAGAAAACTGTTCCAGTCTAAGGAGATGAAAGGGACAAATATGTTGCTCGCATCCCCATTATGCTACGTTGGAAGCTTCTCGGATAACATATACTGGGAATTGGCTTTCAGTGAATTCTACGTGACTTTCCAAAGAATGATTATTTCCTTGATACAAATTTCCTAAGTAGAACCTTCCTCTTGTTTTCTACCTTTGCCGGGAGTGGTTCAGGACTGCCAATGTCAATTATTCGCCGTGATCGAGAAAGATAAGCACCAGTCACGTGTTCACGTGAATTTGTTAATCTAGCTCTTTCTTCTCTGCACGCAAAGAACTGAATCGATTTACTTTGCTTTTCAGATAAATTGACAGACTGCAAGGGATCATGTCAGGGGTTCAAAACCTGTCAGAATCACAACTTTTCTTCTCTTTATTTATTCGGTAAACAGTGAAAAGTAACAAGATTTGAAGGTAAATTTTGATATTTTGATTTATTCTGGCCATCGATACAAAAAATGTAGTTTTGAAAACACCCAACGTTCATTTCAATAGCAAATATTCAATGTTCCAAAACTTGTGCTAACGAGAAACCTATGTTTCTGCGCTTTTATAGTACGTTACACACAGAAAGAGAAATTGTACATTTATATAAACTATCTCTTGATTTTCAGAGGTGCATGTAATTTTTGTTTTCAAAAAAATGTGTAAGAAATCTGTCGATACGTCACTCTCACACTTCACTGTTTGACAGAATAAGGCACATGGTTTTGGATCTATACTAAAAATTAAACTCTATTTTTTTTTAATTTTTCTATTCTGAGTTTGAGTTTTAAATTTACTTCATTCACATACTTGACTTTCAATTGCAAGTGACATCCTAACCACTATGTGTTGTTATCTGGTTTCGAACCCAGAGCCACCCTATTGCAAAAGGATTAATTTACAACACATAATAGGAAAAGTTATTGCTTGTGAAATATATCAATTCTTAATTGTGCCCACGATTAAGCTGGCGAACTATAATATTAACTGTACAAATTAATATAAATTGAAATTCTAATTTTCCAACAGCTGAGAAATCAAATGGTTCACACTTCTAGATTTAAAAGTACAGGCAAATTTTCCATCATGTATGTGAAATACATAGTCGCCAAATATGGTGGCCTTTTTGTATAGAAAGCAATTATAGTCGATATTGTAAGCTGAAAATATATACCTTTTTAAAATTGTTGGTAATTACTCCAGAAACAAAATCAAAGATTTTCTTCGACTTTCACAAAATTACAGAATGAGAAGAGAGGGTTGATCTGTAGTACTCTTACTCGTGTGTGTTTGAGTGTGAGTCTACATAAGGTAAAAAAAGATAGTAGCACATAAATGGCAGAATATATTTAAATACAAATGTAGGCGTAAAAAAAATACTTGCTTTCTCTGAAAAATATTAAATTAGTCACACTTTGGAACTTGCAGCTACTAATTTCGAGATATCTACTTCGATACATGAAAAATGAAATTCATTTTAGGTATTTCCATTCGTATTTGATTATTTTGCTTACCTGATTGTGTAGTTATACGTATGTTTGAAGCAGATAGGAAGTCATATTTCCAATGTATTATTGAACTTGGAGTTCAGAAATAAGTTTGGCACAGTATGGATACAACTACTGTTTTTGACAAGAATATCCACTATGCAATTATTAAAGCAGGTCGTTATCCAAAACATATATTTAACACCTCTTTTCTAAGTGCAATATCAATGCTTTAAGTTGAATAATTGTAGTTACTAATTAATTTCATTTTTTTCTAATAATAACATCTGCTACCTGGACACATCTTGACTACAAATTGGAGCAGTTTATTTTCCTCACGTCCAAAAATTACTCGTATGTTGCAAGTGATCATCGAGTACTTGACTTGTAACTATCTAATGACATTTGAAACGATGAGAGTGGCGCGTGAATAATGAAACACATTAAAATACATCTCCTGATGTTACCCAAAACTTATGCATTTTTTTTCAGTGTTTTTCGTATTGAGTATATTAACAGTGTGATTTATCACACAAGGATTTTCAATTTGAACAATTGTTGTAAATATCGAGGCTTAGCAGAAAAAAATATATTTCAAGTCCTGAGGAGTAACAATCACGTTCTCTGAACAGGATAATAGTTTCAATTGGTATTTTCTCATTTTGCTTGACGTTTATGGAACAAGTTTAAATGTATTTCGCAAGTTGTGTGTAAGTGTTTCCAACTCTTAATATTCATTTGCTCTGTCTCCTTCAGCACAGCATATTCAGCGATGTGACCATGTAGCGGATTGAGGAGCGTATAGTGTGTGTATGTATGTATGTATGTATGTATGTGTGTGTGTATATATATATATATATATATATATATATATATATATATATTCATCTCGCGAAAGAGCGTCATTTTTTGTAATCTATAGAGACAATCATTCAGCCGGTTATGATTTTACGAGCCTTTTAATTCGAATCTTGTGCTCAATTTTCTGTTATGAATGCAAAGTGCACGTTATAAAAAATGAATCCTTGATAACTTATATTTTGTAGAAATACCGACGTATTGTTAATTGGAAGAATATCTATTGACTAATTTTTAATAACCTGAATGACTCATGGTAGGGGGAAAATGTTCCTCCTCCTTGTTTGTGACAGAAACTCATCTTGCATTCGGATATTTAATATTTTCCCATCGCATGTTCAGTGCCGACTTTGCAATTTTAATGCCAAAGAGGACAAGTTAGAAGTTGATACATTCTTCAAGTCTTCCCCCGAGGTAGGAAATCAATTTTTACCAAAACAAATGTCACATTTTTGTATCATGTCCAGAAATTACAACAGAACTTCACCATCTTACTTATTAATTTGGGTTCTTTCCTTTCCTTATTTGGTGTTAACCACTTCGTCACGTACGTAAAAAAAAATCTCATTTTTTAAATACATTTTTCACGAATACGTATTTTACTATTTACATTACTTTGATTGTAGACGTGAGGAATCCATTCATATAATATTTACGCTAAGATATTTCCGTTAGCCATTTTCTTTGAGTGTTTGAGACACATAATTCCCTGGGTGTGGTTTAAAATATGGATGGTATGCAACACTACCAGTTGCTGTGTTTCCACCGTTTACTTAAGCTGTTTTGCTAGACCTTATCTCAACTCAAACGAGTATGCCAGTTTATTTTGAACACGTGTAATATAAGCTCTTTGAGCGTGAAGGAAGCCATTTCAGATATTTACGTCGAACTCGATTTGCTTCTTCTTTGAGATTGCCGGTGGTTCAGAGGGAACGACTGCAAATCGTAATTTTCAATTTGCTCCATTATTTATATGTTAATTTATATCACATTCCGGAAAAATCCAGCACGTGCCCCTTTGTTAACGACGACGAATTCTATCTGATCAATGCAGTTGCGACAGACCTGGAAGTTGATCAGCTCAGAGAGCGTGATGGTGGTCGGAGCTTGGCTTGAAAATTGCGAATATGTCTCTTTGTGATTGCCAGTTCAATATTATCATATGTTCGGCTATGTTTCAATAGACGTTCAAAGTTCCGATGGCCAACAATTCTGGAATGAAGGCGCTGATATGTTTCATGCCAGGCTCAAACTTGGTGTTATTTTCCAAAGCCCAAAAGTCTCTCAAGGTACCAAGATCCACGGTCTCTGATGTAGACACCACTTTCAGCCTATGCGTCACGGAACTTTGTGAGAGGAGGACGTTCTCGGTATTTCGACTTACAAATATGACGAATTGTACTCCCCACGTGATGCTCAACTCTTCGCGTGAAATGGCCCAACGCGAAACGTGCCCACACGTTGCGGACGCCAATAATCTGTAAGCGCCAAATAGTTTAACTTACTTACACTGGTGGGGTAGATATTCAGATTTACCCATGGTGCTAGAGTTATGCACGCCGGAGATACGATAATCTTGTACACTCTTGATTCGGGTATACACAATTGGAATTAGTGTCGACTTAACAAGTTTATTATACGTGGTAAAAGCATATGAACACACAGAACAAAAATATATCCACATGAAACGGAATCACAATATTTTCTGTTATAACATCACTGCATCGCACTACGTTGTCCCTGCTTGAACTATTATTTTAGGGCATCAATTAAATTTTGCATTAACATTTCTCTTCTGGATTACAACTGTGTTGGCATATGGGGGAATTAGGGAATTAGTGTTCGACTCAAGGAACATTTAATCTGCCTTCCTATTAGCAAAGAATAATATCAAAGAACAATTTGAATTTAATGTAAGCTTGAAATATTTAAAGATTTTTAACTTTTATCCATTAATTATTTAATTAATCTAAGCTAACTGCATTAATTAATGAACTGCTTCGGCACCCTTAATGACAAACTAATAAACGGTGAACGCCATATTTGATATAATCTACCAGGTAAGACGGCTATCTCTCGTTCCCGTTCCCGTTCTACCAGAGTAGGCTTAAAGACTAAGCCACTTCTACAACTGCTCTTGTGAGATATATAATCTACTAGTCGGCCGAAGAATACCGATACCCTTTGATTTCGTTCTACTAGTAGGCCGTCTCCCAATAGTAAATCAATTCACGAAGTAACCCGTAACCTGATACAATGCGTATTCATTCTAACTTTAGGCCGCAAAAGGAGTAAGTTTCCGTTCTAAAGGTACGCCAAACTGTAGGAGGTTGAGCTCAATACAATGCTTATAATCTACATGGTAGGCCGAAATATATTGCTATCTCTCGTTTCCTTCTACCAGAGTAGACCAAAACACGAAGCCACTTCGGCAACAGCTGTTGTGAGATGTGTAATTTACTAGTAGGCCAAAAATACGGATAACATTCATTTTTCTTCTAGTATTAGGCCGTCTCCAAGCAATAAAACAATTCACGAACTAACCCGTAACCTAATACAATGCGTATTCTTTCTACCTGTTGGCCGCACAAAGAGTACGTTCCCGTTCTACTGGTAGGCCGCAATGTAGGAGGTTGAGCTCAATACAATGCGTAAAATTTTCCTGGTAAAAAGAGGGATATTGCTATCTCTCGTTTCCGTTCTAACAGAGTAGGCCGCACTGTAAAAAACATTTTATTCCTGAGCGCTCGTGAGCTTGCAAGGGCTAGGCTTTTTTGCGGGAGCAGAGCTCGACCATGAGTCTCCAAACATCCAACACAGACTGGGCTGCGGCCGCATCACTGCTTATATGCAAATCTGACCGCAGCACCAGCGCCTCTTGTGGATACTGGTGAACTACATGAACGCTGCTTATTATGAAGTGCTATCTATATGGGATAACAAGACATATTAATGCAGCAACGCTTCCTAGTGAGATGCGATAGAACGTCATTGTCTACCAAGCATTGCAGTAAAATTGTATGTAGAAACGATAAGAGAATAGATGAAATTACACAATGACAAGAGAAAGAACATATGCATAACCCTGTAGCGATCTTGCAGGATCTTTGCATATGTCCAACCGTGATTGAGTTGTTGTTCTTGTTTCTTTGTTTTGTTTCATGTGTTGTTTTAAGTCCACTTTATGCACAGTAAGGCTAATCGGAACTCGACCTATATTTCAAAGTGGGATCCGAACCACTTGTGCCTCCACCGGGTATCGAACCCGGGACCCTCGATTAAAAGGCGAAGACGCTACCACTGCGCCATCGGGGAGGCCCCTGTTGTTGTGCATGGTAACATATGGAACTAGATACATGGTGTAGAAGGAGACTTTATGCTATGGATTTAGAATAAATGATGTCGTCGTCGTTTTAAGACCGAAGTCTCGCTAGAGAGATAAAATAGCTCCATTCTTCAAAAGCCACAACGATATCTTGAAATGTTGAAAAGTTATTTATTCCAGACAAGGGCATGAGCATGGAAATGCACAGGTAACTGCACTTCACTGCCTCGAAACCTTGGCTCCGTTCTTCGCTATAATAGACATGTATAGTTAAATATTTCACCAACTCCAGAGATAGCGTAACCCCGAACGAAGATAAGACGAAGGCTCTGTCGTCTTGTTTGTTATAGCAGATCTAATTGGTGGTTGCGCTTTGGTTGGCGATTTTGAAGGTTGACGACCCCACATTATCTGTTATATGATCCGTTGCAAGGTAGAGAATTGGATATGGACATGTCTCAGCAATCTACGTATAATCCCATGGATGTCGATTAGTGCTTCAATATCGTGGTTGATGAACAGTTCTATTTAAAATCTTATCTCCACTGCTGGTTGTGTCGTTTTTCATTTTTCAATTCAGTTTTTTTTTTTTTTTTTTTTTTTTTTTTTTTTTTTTTTTTTTTTTTTTTTAGAATCGATCAGGTTTTGTGGATGACCAGGCTTGATCCTTGTAATTTTCATAATCTTCGTTGGTGTTTCCTTAAGGGCACTTGTTTAGGAGGAGTTCCCGCATTCACATGGTGTCTGGGTACCTAATTCAGTTATTACCCCCTCCCTATGTTTATTACAACATTATCGCCGGCAAAGGTAACCAATATTAAAAACAACACTTTTGTAACTTTCAGTGCACTAGTACAAGCCAAACACCTCATCCTTGTTAAATTTTGTTGAGCTCAAATATTTCGGTTCTATTTGATCTAATTCTATAGCCTTGGTGGATATGCTGGTGATGTTTCTACGTATTGGTAGCTTTTTCAGAGTTATTGGAATATGAATGATAAAGAGTGGTACAGGAAAATCATCTGTAATGTCTCGAGCAGCAAGCGGACCAAGATTCTTGATCAGATCCTGATTTTGTTCGGTGACAACTTTGCTTTCTTTACCAAGGCAGATTATGACATCGATGATATATTGGATTGGCGTTTACTCCCTTCGTAGATATCGCGAAGCTAGGATTTTCAACACGCTAAACGTTTCAAGCAATTTCAAGTTGTCCTCTATTTTACGATGTTAGTGTTGTTTTAATCGTCATGACCTTTCTTATAACATCGGAATAATCATAAAGCCGTTGATTTTCTTTCCGTATTTCTGATCGTTTGTTTTCCATGCCAATTCGATCGTTACAAATACAAAATTGTCTTGATTCCAAAAGATTTGTAGAAATCAGAAAGTTAGTTTTAGCTCATTTTTCCACCAACATAGGCAACGTACATGTGTTTCCCATTTTTGTTATTCTGACGAAACATGCACGTCAGAAGCACGCAGCAAGAGGCAGCTGCAAAGGAACCTTGGAAACGTTTGAGTGCGGTAATGCAGTCCTGGGTGAAAAAATTGTGAATCTCTATTTGATTCTCAACAATCTCATAGTTGAAAGCCAAGACATAATTATTGCAACAATGGTTCAGAGGTTTTTGTTTGAGATGCATAAGTGGCTATGCCTAATTCATTTTACAGGTGCACCAATAGTTGCTATTTCGGTTGCTCTACGCTTCTCTAGAAAACGAAGAGACGATTGTTCTTCCGGTCTAGCGAGTTAGACGCGAGCACGATGTTGTCCTCAAACAGCGTACACTTTCCACAGCTGAAAGGACCAACAATGGGAGAGCGAATGTATTCTGTAGGAATTCTCCAATTTTGCAGTTTGACATTGTGCATCCGGTAGTCACTTCACCACAAAACACGCTGTCATAGAATCACCTCGTCGGTGTTTATCCAACTTTCTTCCTGAAGAAGGTTGGATATTTGAGGTTGATATATTTGACCAACATAATATTTTTGGTTTCATGCAACACATTTTCTATGCGGTATGTGTCAGGGTATTGTGTCTTGCTGAGCTCGTCTTCGTAAGATGTGTCCCTTTAAAACCTCTTTATGGTTGTTCTTCATTAAATGTGCATGTCGTCTCTCAGGCGAAACTTTAGCTATGGTAAGAAAGGTCCCTGCTCTAATTTTTGGTGAGGCCCTTTTGGAAAGTACGTCTGAAGTTGCTGATTCTTATTTGTATTTAGGCTTGTTGGACGTGCGTTAATACTTAGAATAATAAACTGTGGAAATAAAATGTTGCTCGTCAATAATTGCTCCTTAATGTTGCTCCTTAAACAGTTAAGTTAAAAATATGTTACAAGTATGGCCTTTCTTCATCTGACTGCGTGTCCGATTGACAACTTTTATTTGTTAGCATAAAAATCTTCTCGCAAACGCCAGAGGGGTCTTCTAGTCATTTGGCTTCCTTCCCAGATATATGAAAACGAACACAAGCACTACATCGTTACAACCACTCAAGGCAGGATGACATTGTTACAGGCAAACATCAACAAGGCAGACGCACACTCGACGTCAGTAGTAACAATTCTGTAGATGGGGGCAACGTCAGTCAAACACATCTTTAAAAGTTTCCTTAAATCTGCGTGAAATGTAAAGAGAGTTACTGAGAATTTTGCTACTTCTAATTGTTTAATGTACACCGAAGGACTCAAAGAGAGATCTACGGGAATGTCATAGCACCCACACCGTTTGTGCATGTGACCCGAAATACTAGATTGAACGCGTGACACGAGACAGACGGAGAAGAAGAACAAGCACGGGTATGGCCTGTCCAAAGCCTGTGTTCCACTGTTGTTGGAAGGAAAGGTGGCAGCACAAAGACCTGGCAGCATTTATCCCCTCTCCCTCCAGTAGTCCAAGCTGTACTCTGCATGTCGAAAGCGATACGTTAACGGACGTTCATGTTCAAGTAAAAAGTAAGAAATAACATTTAACCATTGCCGCATTCCAGCACGTTAGACCGTAAATCTGCGTCAGGCGTACTTTCATGGTAGACACGCCGAGTTCTAAATATGGTAGGTTGCATTGTGAAGACGTACTTTCTGCGCTATATGATATTATCTATGCTTAAACTGAGTTTTGATTCTGAACATCAATAGTCAAATATAATCACGCAGTGTTTGCATGCCGTAATTGTCATTTGCAAATAATACAAATGTAACTGATAAGATATAACACATGAAATATTAGAGCTAGCGAAATTATGAATATAAAGCTCCGTCAGAAAAACATAGTCCTGGCAGACTGCAACGAAGATACATAGAACATTGAGCTTTGAAGTCTACGATTGAGCGAGATTCCAATAACTACCGTATTTTTTGCAAGCCTTATCAGCAGAAAAGAAAACAACAAAAGCCAGCTGAACATAGCAATTCCAAGTCAATAGATATTTCAATATGACCCGAGGAATTAAACCATTCGAAGATGCGCCACACCAGTATCGAGCAAACACAAGCTTGCACAGTGCCTTGTTCAAATTTTGGGATCATGACCTCATGAGGTCCACAACACATTCAAACCCAACCATTAACTTGTAGTGGAATAGTGACTCATCTAACCAGCTAAGTTTTCCCAGTCATATAGTGTAAAAATCAATGTGTCCGCGAACGAAAGTGAGACTCTACTACCGATGACGTGCTGTTAGGAAAGTCATTCCAGTAAACTGCGTGCGGCCGTCAGATGCCATAAACGCCAAATTTCGCTGGATTGACCTCACAGACACGACTCTCGTAAGTCTTTCATTGATCGTTATTTGTCTGTTAGTATGAACGATTGTATTCAGAATGTCATTAAGCAGATGTTCTTACACGTTACATTCCATACGATAGGTAAAGGTAAAGGTAAAGTGTTCCCCTGTGCATAGCACCACGCCATGAAGGCGTATAGGGGGTGTGGGGGTAACGCCCCACACTTTCTTGATCCGGTCGTGAGTGGGGGTGATGTGATCAGCATCACGCCCCTGACCGCCTTTACCCCCCAGGGTTTCACCCAGGTACCCATGTTATTCGACGCTGGGTAGGCGCCGGGGCCGCTTCCACCGTTAGAAAAGTTCCCGGATTTGAACCGGCCGGGGATCGAACCCGGGACCTTGAGCATGGTAGTCAGACGCGTTACCGACTGAGCCACCGCGGCCACTACGATAGGTGCACTAGGATTCATAGTTCCGGTAATTTGTTCTTCATTTTACGCACCTTGCTCAAGAGATGGCTGTACTTTTTTTAAAAGTGGTGAAATTATTTGCTGTGTCAATTCAATGGCAGATAATTAAAAGATTACAAAGTTCCTTTAGGTTGCAATATTTTTTCGAAAATGACACATTCCACCGAATAACGCTGTATGACACATTTGGAAATGTGCTGAGTTACCTGTGGAATCATGCTACGGCCTTGCTGTTACGGTCTACAAGCTGGACAGTTATAACGTAGGATGATGCTCAAAGATTGCTACTGTGCTTGCATCAGGTTTTATGTTTTTTCTATTGTAGTACAGTAACATACTACGAGTTTTATATGTCTCTCACAATCACTGAAATGTGCTATACAGCGTTATTCTGTGGAATGCTTCAATAGTCATTTTTATTGGTTAATTTGTTTGAATACTAAATTAAATTATATCTAATATTAAAAAAAAAACAGTGAAATGTTTTGCATATATATTCATGAGAAAGACATCTACACATTTCTTGGAACGAAAGTGTTCCAATCACTGTAGTGCAAACATAACTTTGATTTACCAGTGAATTAATATTGATTCAAAGATTCAAAAGATATGATAACACTTATAAATGTACTTTGTACATTCCATGTAAAATCTACGAATTTCAGAAAAGATTCAAGGTCAATATTTATTGATTTTGATGCAATTTGCCACGAAGTTTCAATCACGTCTGGAAGGCTTGTATTCCAAGTATTACTTTCCTCAGATAAATAGTTCTAGAGGTATAGCCCGTGGAAGAAGGTGGTGTGCAACAGAAAATTTAACTCCAGTATGAGAAATTGGCCTCACATCTAACTTTAGGACTCAATAACCTTGCAATCAATAACTACCTAGTTATATTTAAACACGAAACAAAACTCTCAGCAAGATACAGGTGTATTCCGTCAAAATACATTCAGCTTGTTTACGTTAGAAAGTAAAATACCAGAAAATATGACTTAAAAAGCCTTACGTGTAAAAAAAAAATCATAATTTTTGTGCCTGCTGTTACATGTGTAATCCGACTAGGAAGGTGGCATTAAATTTTCTAGTAACCATGATGTGAGCTTAGTATGAACACATAACCTCGTCTCCACATACAGGGTATTTCTAAAGGTCGTTTACAACGCTTGGGAGGTGATTCCTCACACGAAAACAACCAAAAACTGTGAGTTCCATTTTTCTATCTCTGAGGCTTCCTTTCAGACATAGGAGCCTCGCAAGAGGTGACAAAGTGAACGTCACACCTAACTGGGACGAATAATATCACAGATAGAGAGGCGGTTCCAAGGGAATCATCAAAACATGAGCACGGAACCCAAAATCCGATAAGTTGGGCACGGTCTCATACCCCAGTTACACGCAAGGAATGAACGAATCATGTCATGTGTCATACGAGAGACACATTACTCCACCAGGAAGAGGGAGAGAATAACACAATATCAGATGATTGCGACAACATGTACTTTTACACGCGACAACTACGTAATATCTCCCCCCCCCCGACACACACAACAGAAAACAAATGCTACAATGTCTTACGCACAGACAGTGCGTGTCACTGTACACCAATTGAAGATGTCACTTTTACCACACAAAGGGATTGGGGAGCAATACAAAGAGTGTTCTCACTAGGATTTGCCGAGGGCGATAATCACAGACGGTTTTCAAAATGTCTGCCGTTCACTTCTACGCAGAGATGACAGCGACGAATCAAGGATTTTCGAGTACGAGCAAACAAGCCAGGTGTAATTGCTACCGTCGGGGCGGCGACGTTGATGCGAGCAACGAGGCATTCAGCTGATGTGACAGGCGTGTCGTATAGGAGGGTTTTCATTTCTCCCCAAAAGAAAAAATTGAGAGGGTTGAGATCTGGCGACCTCGGTGGCCAAGGCACAGGCTCATCCTTACCAATGAACACGAAACACGACATGCAGGAAATGTCGTACATTACGATCGAAATGAACTGGTGCCCCATCGCGTTTGTACCACATTTCTTGCCACATTACCAAAGGTACGGTCTCCAAAAGTTCAGGCAGAACCTCACTAAAAATGCATGATACGTGCGACCATTCAGGCGAACAGGGAGAATGTATGGTCCAATTAAATGATCATGTACTATCCCGCACCACACATTCACCGAAAAACGGTGCTGGTGATGGGCCACAAAAAGTGCATCTGTGTTGTCAAAGTCACAGACATGACTGTTTCTGCTATTGAAGACATCCATCCTGGTGAAAATTGCTTCATCTGTTCATAATACCTTTGCCCCGAAGTTATGGTTTGTGTCCAGCTGATGCAATAACCATTGGCTAAACTCCATACGAGGGCGGAAGTCACGAGGTAACAGTTCTTGTACTTTCTGCAGTTTAAAAGGGTGCATTCCTTCCTCTGACAATACACACCAAACATTCACATGAGACGTGTTTCTTGCCCGAGCGAGCACGCGCGTACTGGTGCCAGGATGTTCTGCGACCAATGTTAACACATCTTCTGCAAACTGATGTGTGCGTACAATTCGGTTTCTTCCAACTTCTTGCCGCGGTGACCTGTTTCACGTAATCGACTGTCCACTACCTGAAAGAAGGCGTGATACGGTAAACGTCTATGTGGAAAGCGTTCTCCATAAAGACGCCTTGCCTCACGGCTATTACCACGTGCCATCCCATACAAGAGATGCATGTCTGTTAGCTGCTGGGTCGTATACGTAGCCATCTGTGTAATAGGGAGCTTAAACTGCAAAGTATTGTTTTTGTTTTACACTGGCACACTGCACAAGTAGGCCGTTTCACCGCACGAACACCACAGACCAATTTTTTTCGATACCTGACTTGCCCACTCCACCACGTCAACTTATTTCAATACAACATACTAGTACTGTGCAATGCGTATGACAACCTAGAGCGAACTGCTTATCATATTCCAGCACCTGTAACACGACTGGGACGACTGCCGCAGAGAACCAACCCTTTGAGCTCCTCTCGCGGGTACAGCAATCATGACGAGAGCCAGACTTGCATGCACAGCCCTTCCAAAACTGGTCTCTTTCAAGTCACAGTGATCGCGTGAGAACACTCTTGGTATTGCTCCCCACCCCCTTTGTGTGGTAAAAGTGACATCTTCATTTGTTGTACATTGACACGCACTGTCTGTGCGTAAGACATTGTAGTATTTGTTGTTTGTTGTGTGTGTGTGGGGGGGAGATATTACGTAGTTGTCGCGTGTAAAAGTACACGTTGTCGCAATCATTTGATATTGCGTTTTTCTTTCCCTCCTCCTGGTGGAGTAATGTGTCTCTCGTATGCTACATGACATGATTCGTTCATTCCTCGCGTGTAACTGGGGTATGCAACCGTGCCCAACTTTTCGGATTTTGTGTTTCGTGCTGATGTTTTGATGTTTGAGGTCGGGATGTGTTGTCTTTAACGCATTTCTCATTGCCAGGGTCCTTCTTGCTCGTTACATACCCTTTCCATGCAGTGTTCTTGCTGGAAATCCCCAATTCCTTTGAAGACTCCATTGCACATGCGTGCAGTGAACTTTTCATAGTGACTTCTGGACTGAGCACTTACGATTCCTTGATGATTCCCTTGGAACCGCCTCTCTATCTGTGATACTATTCGTCCCATTTATATGTGACGTTCACTTTGTATCCCTTTGCGAGGCTCCTATCTCTGAAACAAAGCCTCAGTCGTAAAAATGGAACTCACAGTTTTTGGTTGTTTTCGTGTGAGGAATCAACTCCCAAGTGTTGTAAACGACCTTTAGAAACACCCTGTGTATCACCCAATCCATATTATGTGTGGTTGGATATGAAATAAATTGAGAAATCAACGAAAACTGGTGGACGTTTGTAATGATGTAGCACAAAAGGGACAAGAGATTTCCAAGCCAAGTTGTACACACTAAATAATTAGACCTTCCTCCAATGGGGGTCAAAATTTTAACTTGTTATCACAAGACGCTAGTGTACAGTAAAGACAGACCCTTAACCGCCCAGCGCATTTTCAGTGGGAAGTTTAAAATTGTGCAAGGTTTGATATGAAGATTTATATCTCCGTAATTACGAATCCTAGAGTTACAATTACAGCTTGTTTCTTTTAATAACGTTTCATCTACACGCCTATTGTTGAAAAAAATATGGTTCCCTGTCCACCTGAAGAGTCAACGACCTTCCACCGCGGACGGCAATACCTTGATTGCGCAAAGCAGCGTTGGGAGAAATCCGATCGGCGGCGGATTCCATTCCCTGGAGGATACTGGAACGTGGAAGAGTGTTCGAAGCTTCTGACGTTTTGACAGATGTGATTCACGCAGTGATGAAAGACTATGTGCCACTCGAGAAAAATAAATCTGCCAAAATCCCTTCTTGGTTTGACCCTGAACTTTGACTTGTCCTTCGTAACCGGAAGAAGGCCTCGGATATGTGAAAAATACTTCCTAATGAAAACACAAGAAAATTTCACGGATTTACGACGCCACTCTAAACAACTGCAGAAAATGAAATACAGTGAATACATTGGCAATATCACAAACGAAATTGAATCAAATCCCGAACGCATTTGGTCACTCATTAACTCAAGGAGGCAAAATTCTCGTATACTATTCAAAGCTAAACACGACTCGGTATACGCAGAGAGCTCTGACAGAGCGGATCTTTTCAACTCATATTTCACTAAAAATAAAGTATCAAATACACCGGCTTCTACTCTTCCCAACCTCACCCCAGCTTTCTATCACTCTCTGATATCTCTCTCCACGTCTCCAGAAGAAGTGCAATATATCCTATCTCTAATGCCTGAAAAGCACGCTAATGGTTGGTCCTCATGAAATCATATTTACTTTCCTCAAAAACACTGCTTCTTCTCTCTGTGTCGCCTTCTCCATTTTAATAAACAGGTGCTTCAATGAGGGTACATTCCTAGATTCATGGAAATTCGCTAATGTGGTGTCGTTATACAAATCCCTTGACAAGGATGCCGTTGCCTAATACAGACCTTTCTCTCTCTTATCACCACTTTATATTGCCTGTGAAAAGTAATAAAGGACCGACTCTACAAATGTACTTCTCCATACATAAATACAGCACAGCAAGGTTTCTTACAAGGCAGCTACTGCTTAACTAACTTGAGCATTTTACTATCTGACGCTATCCACTCCATATCTGAAAACTCCCAAATGGATGTAATATACAGGGTGTCGCAAAACTCTTTCAACAACGCTTGGGTGCTGGTAAATATCATAAAAACAAGTAACTTTTCCCTATGGAGTTTACCTCAAAAGCGCTTAGTTCCTACTCTATAAGAGCCTAAAATCTATCCTGTACGTATGCAACCCAACACAGCAAACTCTTGCTCTCACATAACTTCCAGGGCGCGTGGCAGGGTTGCCATTAGCGTTTCTCGCTAAGAGAGACGACTTTAAAACAAAACTTAGGAGTCTTGCCTGAGCAAAATCCAAAACATTAATGATACTTGCGATGTTGTAAGAAGCATTGACAGTATTTATAAACTGACGAAGACAAATAATGGGCCGACTGAAATTCAAGATTACTCATTCTAAAATATCTCTATTATTGATTGATTGATTGGGTTTATTTTAATTCCCTTTTCTGCCACATTTGGCTAATCGCGAAAATGAGGATGATATGATGAAATAACAAATGACACCATTGTCTAGGCCAGGATTTAAACCCGAGACACCTGGCACCGTACCGAGCTGTGCTAACCACACAATCACAGAGTGTTTCGTGTATCATACAATATCAACAATTGCAAGGGACTCGTGAGATAGGGGATATCCACGAACGAACAAATGTAAACATGATGTGTTTGATGCCTCGTTTCGAACACGCACACTGTAATGTTATTACAATTTATTTGAAAATTATTCTTATCTGTGCTAGCGTTATTGCTAATCGTGTTCATCTCATAAGGAATTAATTGCAAGGCTCTTTTAATTTATTGATTGATTGATCCATTGATAGATTGATTTGCTTTATTTTACTTCGCCTTTTGTGCCACTTTTGGCTAAATTGCGAAGATGGGGATGAGTGATGCTATAATGAAATTGATGACTTGACACTCATAAACATCCATACCCAAGCCGGGATTCGAATCCAAGACCCCTGCCATCGTAGCGCGATGTTCTAACCATTCCGCCACGGGGGCTGACTTTCAATTTAATGAAAAATGCCGTTTAGACATGAATAAATTCACACATTAAAACTAGTATTTATTAAAAACCAAAGCCAAGAAATGCATACTTATATCAAGCGCTGAACTGTAAAAGGCACTCGTATTGCACATTTGCGTATTATTTACATTCGTTCGTTCGTGGATTTCCACTATCTCACGTGTCCCTTACAATTGTTGATATTGCATGAAACACGAAGCACTCCGTGGTGATGTGGTTAGCACAGCTCGCTACGGCGCCATGTGTCTCGGGTTTAAATCCTGGCCTAGACATTTGTGTCATTTGTTATTTCATCATATCATCCTCATTTTTGCGATTAGCCATAGATGGCAGAAAAGCGAATTAAAATAAACCAAATCAATCAATCAATTATAGAGATATTTTAGAATGAGTAATCTTGAATTTCAGTCTGTCCATTATTTGTCTTGGTCAGTTTATAAATACTGTCAATGCTTCTTAAAATCGAGCTCAAAATGAACAATTTGCCCATTATCAGGATTAACACTGCTAAAAATCTTGGTCTGATTTTTGACGAAATTTTTGATTGGACAGAACATGTAAAGACGCAATGTAGGAAAGCTTATGGAACACTTAGGAATCTGAATCGTTTCCGTGACTTCCTCCCTGCGTAATGCAAGCGAAGACTCATCCAAGCATTAATCTACCCATAGTTCGACTATTGTGATAATGTTTACAGCCCTCAACTCTCGCAAAACCTCAGTAAAAAAATACAAATGGTGCAAAATGCGTGCTTTCGATACATTTTTCAAGCAAAAAGATCCGATCATATTCTTCCATTCTTAAATAATAATCAGGTTCTTACCATGGCAAACAGAAGGAAGTTGCACTATCTCTGTTTCATACGCCGCATACTGACAGAAGGTAAACCGCAGTACCTGTTTGAGAAGATGCATTCCCGTAGGGAAATCCATGAGTATGTTACCCGTAAGCGGAACAACTTCGATTTACCCCATCACTCTACCACGGCCTACAAATCATCTTTCTCCTTTTCGGCTCCCAAAGCATGGAATGCATTGCCTGCAATTATCGCTAGTGTAAACAACCCATTATATTTCAAAGGTAAAATAAAATATATGCTGTTAATGGAACAATGAAAGAGTCGGGGCACATACTGAAGGTATCAAATCACTCACTATAAGGAATTGTATTAATGTATTATTATTACTATTGTCTTTTGTATTTCTAGTTACACTTTTTTTTGTGTGTGCAACTAATTCCTATGTATTTTTTTTCTTTTCTTCATTTATTATTATTATTATTATTATTATTATTATTATTATTTACGTTTAGCTTACTGCTCCATAAGTTTATATCATCTCATATGTATTATAATATTGAAAAGGGTTAGGTGGCAGAGCAGCCCTTGGCTGAACCTCGCCCGCTGAATAAAGAATATTTATTATTATTATTATTATTATTATTATTATTATTATTATTATTATTCTTACAACATCGCAAGTACCATTAACGTTTTGGATTTTGCACAGGGAAGACTCCAAAGTTGTTGTTTTTAAGTCGTCTCTAGTACCAACCCTGCCACACGCCCCTGGTAGTTATGTCAGAGCAAGAATTTGCTGTATTGGGTTGCATATGTACAGGACAGATTTTAAGCGCTTATAGCGCAGAAACAAAGCGCTTTAGAGGTAAACTCTATAGGAAAAAGTTACTTCATTTTATGATATCTACCAGCACCCAAGCGTTGTTGAAATAGTTTTGCGACATCCTGTATATATATATATATATATATATATATTGATTTTTCGAAAGCTTTTGACTCCATAAATAACAATTACCTGCTACATAAATTATCACATCCATTCAATATTCATGGAAACTTTCTCTCTCTGCTCAAACATTGGCTCCAAAATAGACAACACAAAGATGTACTTTCCTTCTCTTCTTATTATCAAGCTGTTTCTTCTGGTGTGCTCCAAGGCAGTGCTTTTAACCTTTTCTCATCATCCTGTATGTTGATGACCTTCCAGATTATCTTTCCGACTCTTCTAAAAACCTCATTTTGTTTGCCGATGATTGCAAAATTTACAGTAAAATATCAAATTTCAGTGATATGGCACTTCTGCAAATGAATGTAGACTCCCTGACAAAGTTGTGTGAAATATGGAACTTGAAACATAACACTCAGAAATGTACTACAATTACATTTTTCTTAAAGAAAAAAATATTCAACACAATACTTCATAAATAATGATTGTGTTCAAAGAGTTACCACACAGAAGGACCTAGGTGTCATCTTTGATGAGAAACTTTTCTCTTCTGAACACATGTCCGCAGTCACAAAGGGTTCCATGCGTATGCTGGGTCTCTATTGTTTTACCGAAATGAACAACCTGTCTGCTCTCAACATTTTTTACAAATCTTTCGTTTCTCCTAAAATTGAATACCGTTCTCCGGTCTGGTATATGGCATGCCCTTCAAATTTAGATATACTAAATTCTGTTTGAAATTTCTTTCTGGCCATTGTTCGTTACCGAATTCCATCCACTAAACACCTACAAAAGCCTATCTTCTGAAAGTTTTAAATATACAACCACCTCACAAGAGACATAAATTGGCACACCATGTATTCCCTCAGAAAATTGTTAATGGAACCATCAGAAGTGACCGCCTTCTTCAGGAAATTAACTGTAGAGTGATATTTCGCAAAACGAGAAGCACTTAACTTTTCGCTTCTCAGAAGCCAAGGATAAGCCTCATCCAACGTAACTTGATCTACAGACTACCCAGCCAATTCAACATGTTGACAGATCAAATATACATTTTTGATAATCAAGGACGCTTTGAAACGGTATTGTACAAAAACGTGTAAGCGTCAATATATGATGTAACTTTTCTTTATGTTATTATTTTAATTGTTCCTTTCTACTGTTATACATTCCAATGTAAGATGGTTAAGGCAGTATTTAAAATTCTTGATATAAAATTAAGATATGAATCCAATGTGCAATACCCAAATAGAAGAATAAGGAGAATAATGCTAAATTGAATAATCTTAATTTATCATTACAATTTTTTTATTTCGTCGAGACCCCACGTAGGCAACGCCAGGACGTTTGGGTTCAAAACAGTTCCTGCGTATTGCCTGATATGTATTTCATTCTCGTAGTTAGAATTGTGCACTTACTTATGATACTCTCGTAGTAGAGAAATATTTTCTCATATTAAAATCCGTGCATTTTAACGTGAAATTTAAGAATCCAAAAATTGTTATCTCAGAAACTATAAATACCATTGTTAAAATGTATATCTCGTTTTCTTCTGTGCACACATACATCCATTGTCAAACAACCTTTAAATTAAATTTTCAAGTTAAAGAAAAAGACGAAAGTGAAAAAAAAAAATTATATAAATTTAATCAGGTCTTCACGTAGGCAACGCCGGAACGCGATGGTTTAAAACGTTACCTGCATATTGCCGGATATGTGATTCATTCTCGTTACAAGAATTGCGGACTTGCATCTGATACTTTCTGAGAAAATATATAATTTTCAATATAAATGCAACAAATATATTCAGAAACAAATTGAACTTTACTAAATACGAATAGGATGCTTAAAGCTCTTTGTGTAGCTCCCAAGATATGTATCTCTTAACATTGCTTGGGTCGCAGCATGCTCCAAAATCGAAAGAAAAGTAAATGTGCGTCTTGGAGTTTACGGTTTAAAATGATATACTAGTTTTATTTTTGCACCAGGGAGAAATGCTTCATTATATTCATTTTTATTACTTCAAATTTAATATACAAGTCAGCCTTGTGGGGATGTACAAAACTGTGAACCACGTACACATCAAATTCAATTTCACGATTTGGTTCATGGAGATTATCAAATGTACGTCGATTGGGAAGAAAAGATTGTAATTCTTAACTTTCAATATGCTCCATGTTAATGGTTATTTTATATATTAATTTCTATGATTGGTGTTGTGGAGGCACCAGCAAAATCTACTATTTCACCTTTTTCGTTCGTTACTACTAACACTATGTGTTCTATACGATTGTGGGATACTGGAAAATAGATAGGTGAGGAGGGTGTGTAGATGATAGGCTCCATGAACTCGAATTTAGTTTGAAAGTTGTTATGATTCCAGTTTGTTTGTGACTACCTATGTTGCCCTCAGAATTATAATCATTCCTTCAGCTACTTTAGAATGAATATTCAAAATCTCGATGGCCAAGAATTAGGAATATTTTCACCTATGTGTTTGATGGGAAGCTCAAATTTATGTATTATTCTAAAAACCTAGTAGTTTCCGAAGTGTACCTAGATCAACTCTTTCAGTTGCAGAAACTAATTACACTCTATGTGTATCAGAGTATTGTGATAATAACACTCCTCTAGGCAGATGAACATGTAATGTTGATAGATCATACTGACAAGGAGTAATAATTTTTTTTTTCATTTCCTACTGCAACCATATTATTGTGGTATGTGATATTGGGAATAAGATACATACTGTAAAATACACGAAGACCTATAGATTTAGGATAGATAATTGTAAGCTGAGTTTTAGTATTGAAGTCTCACTAGTGAAATGGGACACTCCCATGATGCTTTAGATGCCACAGAGCTTTCTGATAATCTTCAATTCTGGATTATTTATTTGGGATAAAAAGACCAGCATTGAAACACATAGGTGGCCACAATTTACATACTCAAGGCCCTGGATAGACTAGTCACTATAATAGAGATTAGGAGTATTGAGATAACTAACTAAACCTAGTGGAGGTATGCAACCAAAACATTCAAAAACGAAAGCTATGTTAACTTGATTGTAGTAACAGATCCAGTGGGTGCCTTGATTTTTCAAACTATCCAAATTGACTACACCACACTCTTTTTTATATGGTCTATTGATAGGTAGGGCATCTGACATGAAAACACCTCTGAAGTGTTGAATACCCAGAAGTTCAATAACATTTTCAGTATCAAATTTGGAGAGTATTTCTATTTTTTAAAAAATATTTTCCCAAAGCATTAATACCCTTGCCTTTTTACTCCATTGCCAAATTTTGAAGTTTTGCTATTCTAGTTCAGCTTTGTTCTTCCTTGCGTCAATAACTGTTTTACTATAGCAGCACTACCTCTTGCTAGACTCCCCATAGCACCTAGAGCTGATAAAATAGCTGGAATACTTTTTGTTTTTTTATACGTAATACCTTCTTAATATGATATGTATCTGAATATTCGGTTTTGATAAGTTCCTCTTCAAAAAATCTTCCTTTCAATATTTGATTGCAATTGTCTTTTATTATATACTTATACCTGTTCCCTGGTAAGACTTCAACCACAGTGAACAACAATGTACTACAATTTTTAGTAAACCCTTTTCAAAATAGTGTTTGAATTTACTCTCACTTGATCTCCTATTATTTACTTAATTTGCTTGTTTGTATGTTGATATTTGGGACAGTAAACAGTAAAATTTAAGTGTGCTTCATTAGATTTGGTTCACTAAGCAGGCTGCTTCATACGTATAGGATTATTGTAATTATGAACAAGATCAGATAACCTATAGTTACCCTGTAAACTGCACTGCTTCCACATATGTCCTTTTCAATCTTTCAATTATGCTGGCTTTCAAATCACTGTATGTATAATATTGTCTAATATTATGCTGGACCATTAATTTGGTGAATGTGAATTGTAAAATTCTTTCCCTATACCTGTCTGTAAGTTATGATATATTCTGCCTTACTCGAAAATAGACTTAAAGGCCTCAGTGGCACAAGCTCCTGTTTCAGATTTCAGAGGAACAGCGCAAGCATATTTACTGAAAGTTTCTATTCAGTAAGCATATACTTAAAACCATGATTTATCTTATTCAGTTTTCTCAAATTTCTTGTGCTCATTTAAACCACTTCTGCCTTCCATAAATTATCAATTCCTTTTGTTAGCACATATCCTCCTGTGTAGTTCATATCTTGTCTAGAACTTGTGTCTGGTAAGAGAAAATTACATAAAAGGGATTATCCTCAGGATACAATTGTTTACATTCAAATAATAATTGGTCACCAGTTTCAACATCAAAAACAGACAATTGAAATTTTTCATGTATTTTATATTTGATGGTATAATTTTTCTACTTTAATAGCAAGTAGAATAATCTCATCACTGTTATCTTGTGTTTTGTATGACCAAAGTATAATTAGGCATTTCGATAACGGTTCTTTATTATAGGATAATTGATTTTCAACTCCAAAAGCAAATGTATAAGCTTGTTGTAATCTCCCAGCAACCCTATGTAGAAATATAATTTAGAGATATATCATTTGGGGTGATAGTATTCATCTTATCATATTTAGTACGATAGATATTACTCCCAGTAAATATTTTTATCTCATCGTTGTTCTCAGGATTTATGGTGAATGTAGTTACCACCAAAGGGGAATTTATAACATTTTAGAACAAAGTGAACAATTAGTAGTTCATTTAGTTTAGACACGAGATTTGTGAGGCTATCTGAACAGGAACTTCCATAGCTTGCTTTCTAAACCCAAACAGATTCATGGTTATTTTATTATTATATTATTATTATTTCACTTCATCCACAAAAGATCGGTGTGTGGTGCGCGATTTTGCGGAGAAAAATAATCGGTCCATTCTTTTTCAACACAACAGTTGACGGAATAGTTTATCGTGAACTTATCACACAGTTTGGAAAACATGTTTGGAAAAATTTCATTTTTGGACTGGAAAACCTGGAAATGTAAGGGAATTTCATAATCAAAAAATCGTAGCAACCCTGATAATGTCATACTTTGAAAATAGCTAAATAAGTTTACATGATGTAGCAGCCAGAAGATGCATATTGGCCATTTCTTCTGCAGGGTGTTCGAGAAGTCACACAACCGATACTTTGAATGTGTGTAGCTTGTATAAAAAGCGATTGAGATATGAACCTTGCATTGGGTATTGACTTTGTCTTTGTTTATATATTTAAAACATGAAACAGAAAATGATTCTCTGTATGAATGTTCAGTGTGGAGGAAAAGTTACTATGGTTTAAAAAAATATTTGTACAAAGTAAATATTTACGTAGTAATTGTTACGCCACAGAATTTATTAAGCTCGTGTATTATTTTTGTCTGATATAGCCTAAGCAGCAACAAAGCTAGTGAAATAAAAATAAAGTGCAGAGAAACAAGAGGGAATATTCTTTTCTGGATATTACGTCGCACTAAAACAGTGAAATTCATTTAATTAACATTTTTGTCGTGCCTATTTGTGGCGAAGTGTTTTTGACAGCAGGAAATCTAAATTAATGTATATTAATGTACATTTCCAATATATTACCGTTTTCTTATATGTAATTTCTAGTATTTCTTTCTGCCCTAGTTAGTTTCGTCATAGTGACTGTGTAATAGTTATGCTGTCTAGTGTGTTTGTGTTTATCTTATGTAGTAGTTATGCTGTCTAATGTATTTCTGTTTGTCTTGTGTAGTATCGGTGATATGTATGTATGTGTCTTGTGTTGTAGTTGTGCTGTCTAGTATATTTGTTTTGTCTTGCATACTAGTTGTACTATCTAATTTGTTTGTGTTTGTCTTGTGTAGTAGTTGTGGTGTGAAGTTTGTTTGTTTATATTGTGTAGTAGTTGTGGTGTGTTTGTGTTTATATTGTGTTATAGTTGTGATGTGTTTTTGTGTGCCTTGTGTAGTAGTTGTGCTGTCTAATGTGTTTGTGTTCGTCTTGTGTAGTAATTGTGCTGTCTAATGTGTTTGTGTTTGTCTTGTGTAGTAGTTCCTCCATTCATATTGGGGGTTAGGCGTAGAGCTGACAACTCTGCACTGTAAAAAAATATCAAGAAACAGCCATATAAGGCCATGGATGTTCCCAAGGTAAAATAGTCCGGAGGTAAAATAGTCCCCCGTTCGGATCTCCGGGTGGGGACTACTTTGGGAGGTCCCTGGACAAAGGATAAGATCTACATTAGGAATAAGGATATAAAATTAGGCACCTGGAATGTTCTGAGCCTTTACCGGCCTGGGGCATTTCAGTGTACAGTTAATGAGATAGCTAAGTATAAATTAGATGTAGTAGCTGTCCAGGAAGTTAGGTGGCCAGGAGAAGGGAATTGTAAAACTAAAAATTTTACTTTTTTCTATGGTGGTACTGACAATCATAATTTTGGAACAGGCTTTTTCATAAATAATAGAATTATCTCGGTTCTTAAAACAGTAGAATTTATTAATGATAGTATATCATATGCAGTTTTACAGGGTAGGTGGAGTAAAATTATTTTAATAAACATACATGCACCAACGGAAGATAAAGATGATAATACTAAAGATGATTTTTATACAGAGTTAGAACAGGTCTTTGATAAATTTTCTCAGTATGATATGAAAATTCTGTTAGGTGACTGTAATGCACAGATTGGCAAAGAAGAGACATTTAAACCTACGATTGGTAAAGAAAGTCTTCATGAATTAAGTAATGATAATGGTATAAGATTGATTACTTTTGCAACCTCAAAGAATTTAATTGTGAAAAGTACCACTTTTCAACATGAAGATATCCATAAATATACCTGGTCTTCTCCAGATGGTAAAACTCATAATCAGGTAGATCATGTTCTCATTGATAAGAGAAGGCATACTAGTATAATTGACGTTCGTACACATAGAGGTGCTGACTGTGCCAGTGACCATTATTTAGTAATTGCTAAATTAAGAGAAAGACACTCAGTGATAAATCATAAGCAACAAAATCTAAAAGTTATAAAATTTAATACAGGGAAGTTTACTGATGAAAGAATTAAGAAAGATTACCAAATTAAACTGTCAAATAGATTTGATGTTTTGAAGGATTTAAATGATGATGAAAATATAAATGAAACAGACGTAAATAAGATTTTGGAGCACATACGTAATGCAATAGAATCAGCAGCTAAAGAAAGTATAGGATACCATAAACCGAGAAAAAGTAAGGCATGGTTTGATAATGAATGTCGTAATCTAATAGAAATAAGAAATCAGGCTAGACTTAGGTGGTTAAATAACTCTGATGATACAAATCTAAACAATTATAATAGAATAAAGCGAGAAGTTAACGGCACGTTTAGAAGTAAAAAAAGAGATTACTTGAAAAGTAAAATTAACGTAATTGAAACAAACAGCAAAAATAAAAATATCAGAGATTTATATAAAGGTGTAAATGAGTTTAGAAAGGGGTGGCAACCTAAAGTAAACTTGATAAAAGATAAAGACGGTGATTTTCTAGCTGACCCAAGCGATATTCTAAATAGATGGAAGAACTACTTTAATGACCTTTTAAATGTCCATGTAGGAGATAAATCAGAAGTAAATGAAGTCCACACAGCAGAACCTTTAGTTCCAGAACCTAACTTGAATGAAGTTAAAGATGCTATTAAAAGGTTAAAGAATAACAAAGCACCTGGCATTGATTTAATAACAGCTGAGTTAATTAAATATGGTGGAAATTCATTAATATGTCAAATTCATAAATTAATTTGTTTAATATGGAATAAAGAAGAAATCCCTCAACAGTGGAAAGAATCCATAATTGTTCCTGTGTTTAAAAAAGGTGATAAAATGAACTGCAATAATTACTGTGGAATTTCTCTACTCTCAACAACATATAAAATATTATCTAACATTATTTTAACAAGACTAACCCCATACGCTAATGAAATTATAGGGGATTATGAATGTGGATTTAAACGTAACAGATCAACCACAGATCAAATTTTTCACATCAGACAGACACTTGAAAAAAAGTGGGAATAAATCAAAATGTCCAGCTATTCATTGATTTCAAAAAAGCATAAGATTCGGTCAAAAGAGATAAATTATATAATATATTAGTAGAGTTTGGAATACCTAAAAAGCTTGATAGTATGATAAAAATATGCACCAGTGAAACACAAAGTAAAATTCGTGTGGGTATTAATATGTCTGACAAATTTACAATTCATGATGTGTTAAAACAAGGAGATGCATTATCTCCATTGCTCTTTAATTTTGCCTTAGAATATGCTGTTAGGAAGGTAAAAGAAACTAACGAACGACTAAAATTAAATGGTGTTACTCAGTTGTTAGCATATGCAGATGATGTAGACTTACTGGGGGATGATGTGAATACAATTAAGAATAATGCTAAAATATTTTTCAAAACTGCTAAAGACATAGGTTTGGAAGTTAACAAAGAGAAAACTAAATGTATGCTTACAGGCCGAAAACAAGTGTTAGGTAATAATCAAAATCTAATTATTGATAACAACTCGTTTGAATCAATTTCCAAATTCAAATACTTAATAGTAATATTAACAAATGAAAATTATATTAAGAGGAAATAAAAAGTAGGCTTAATTCAGGAAATGCATGTCACTTCTCTCTTCATAAACTTTTGTCTTCTGGTTTAATATCTAAGATACTAAAAGTTAAAATATACAACACAGTAATTTTGCCTGTAGTATTATATGGATGTGAAACTTGGTCCCTTACATTGAAAGAGGAACATAAATTGAGAGTATTTGAAAATAAGATCCTTAGGAACATCTTTGGACCTAAAAGGGATGAGGAGACAGGTGAGTGGAGAAGGTTACATAATTTAGAACTACATAATTTGTATTCATGTCCAGATATTATCAGAATAATTAAATCAAGAAGACTTAGGTGGGCAGGCCATGTGGCACGAATGGGAGAGGAAAGAGGAGTTTACAGGATTCTTGTTGGGAAACCTGATGGTAAGAGACCTGTAGGAAGGCCAAGACGAAGATGGAGGGACAACGTTGAGATGGACCTAAGGGAAATCGGTAGGGATGGAAAACATTGTATAGAACTTGCTCAAGATAGGGAAAGATGGAAGGCCTGTGTTGCTGCAGCCATGAACCTTCGGGTTTAAGAAGGCTAGGGAGTTAGTTAGTTAGTTATGTCATGGCAAGAGATTGTGGGGTTTGTCCTGACTTACTACGAGTGATGAGCTGAAAACAAGAATTAAGTCAATCCACGATTCAGAAGTTGGAGCGTGGTGAGTTGGGTCGAGAGGACAGATGGAAAGGTTCAGAGCAGACACTGTGACCCGTGGCTTCTTTCTTTGTGCTGCAGAGATCGATATTAAAGTCCCCCAAAATTATCGACATCCATGACCCCACGTATAGCACTTTCTATGAATAGAAGCATATATACGTCTGTAATCAGGTACAATTGAATTTTTGTTTTGAACAACATAGCTGCCCAAGTTAACTCTGGAAGGCTACAAAAGTTTACTGGGTCCAATTTGTAAAAAATCCATAGACAATTTTCTAAAGGCCTGAAATAATTCAGCAAGAAATGTCACATCCAATCTTATATAAGCATCACCAGTGTCCTACACTGTAATTTCTTTCACATCAGTTGTGCATGATGGTAATCTTTATCTGAAATATTATTTTCTTTGAGTTGGCTGTAGAACTCCTTTTGTGGAGGAAGTGATCCATCATTAAACTTAGTATGGTCAGTCACATATTCATATGGATAGGCCAACGTTTGTCTAGTATATTCTATGCCGAAGCTAGGAAAACTCTTAGTTGTAATTTGGAACTGGTAATCAGATAGTTTTCTGGCAAGAGCATCCAATCCAGCAGAGAGAAATTTCATTAAGCCTCGGAATCTCGTCTTAATAATGCCACCACCAGGAATTTGAACTGTTTTGATGAAACTAACGATTCTCTGCTAGGACTTCTACGTACTCTGTATCATAATTGAGATGCTTAACCAAATGGTGGAAATCATAGCCACTGCCATTATGAAAAAATATGGGGACAAATTACCCTCTCTGTATTTTGAGATTACAGCTATTACACAATACCCCAAGATTCTTTGCTGTGAAATGACAATGGTGATAAATATTTTATTTAAATTTGTAAAATATAAATTGCACTGTGGGCAAATGTCAATAGCATCATATAATTGCTCTTCAGCAACAGAAAATGGTACTCTTGGTTTTGTTACAGATTAAACCATACCAATTATCCTCATATCTTACAGCATTAGGTCCTCTGTATATATAAAGCTCATTAGGTTTAAATAAATTGCACCACACAACTACATAACCATAACTACAAACCTCGTGGAGTTGATAAGGTGTAGTAGAAAAAAAATCAGGATCTGCATAGTTGAATGGTGTGAGAAATGCTTCAAAATCTGCTATTATTATAGCTGGATGCTCCAACAAAGCCTTGCGTTGTTTGCATTTCTCAACTTTTTTTTTCCTTTAGTGATAATCATACATACAGGCTTGTTCTCACCATAGTATTGTTTGTGCTCTTTAAGTTTCTTGTCAGCAGTTTCTGGATTATTAAATTTGACATAGTTCTGTTGAATACGATTATCAAATGTCGTCAAAAACCTATGCCAAATTTTGATTCCCCCAGGGAATTTAATTATTTGACTTGTAACCAAACGAGAGAGAGATTACGAATTAGAGAGTAATGGAAATTCTTCTTATCTAAAATAAGTAACGAATCAATGAGAGTAGCATTATCATCATTGTTGGCACTCATTCTGAGAGGATATACAAAATTATTCTCTGTATAGACATACACATTGATTGCTAAGAAAAATTCTTTCGCATGTTTTTCAAATTTTGTTATATCAGATACAACAACAGGATATTGGATACCTGACAGAGAATGGTTAAACTTTGTCTCATACTGTATAAAATTATGAACTAGCTCTGGATTGTTTTTCCAATGAATTGGGCAAAGTTTTGCCAAGACAAACCACAGAAAACATTTGTTATCTTTCTTTTTTATATTGACTACTGCTTTCTAATTTTGAATATTCACTGGAAGAAGGACATAAGTAGAAGCAGAAAAGGGTGAGAATTTACTTCTTTTCAATTCTACTTTATGTTGAGTCCTACATAATTTCCACCCAGATCCTTTAGCCTCAAATTGGGCATGTTTTCTAAGTAACGTGTCCATAAGTTAGGTATAGATTTGTTCCAAATCATCTATATTACTCAAATATATAGTTTGGGTATTGGAACAGTGGCAAAATGTTATAGGTGTTTCATCAGGTTTCACATATTCAGAGGATAGAGTAGTATTAAAGTTGGTTGATTTATTTTAAGTTTGTTTCTCAGGAGTTCTATTATAAATGATTTTATGTTCTTCAAGAAATTGCTGATATCACAGCGTGGCTCTGATTTGAGTTGACCACCAAAAGCTGTTGCACTATATACAGGGTGATTTTTTTTAAACTCATGGTTTTCTTTGTTGTGTAAAATTTGTAAAGGAAGTATTATTTCCATGCGGTTTGTGGCAAATGAATAAGGAAGGATGGGAGATTTATTGGAGTATGTTTACCGGTTTATATGCATCCCGGGTAATATCGCCCACGCCTCAACAAAAACAGCAAATATTCACCAGTGTACCGTACAATAACATTGAAGTATTGGATTTTTGCTAAACCTAATGAATGAAAATTAGTTCTTTTTTTTGTATTCACTCAAACATAAATAAAACATAAAAATTATGGCACAGACATATGACATAACATCTAACCTTTAAAGAAGGTGCTGAAAGTGTCGACCTCCTTCCTGTATACAAAGTCGAACACGCCGTTCCATGTTAAGGGCTGACTGACATAGTGTTTCTGCGCTAATGTTCGCAATTTCAGTGATTTTGTTCTGCTTCAACATTTGCAGGGACGTAGGGTTGTTTGTGTACACACGTCCCTTTAGGAAGCCCCACAGAAAGAAGTCAAGTGAAGTTAAGTCTGGAGACCTCGGAGGCCACAATCCCTTTGAAATAACCCTATTCGGAAACTTTCAATCAGTGCCATACTGTAATGCGATGTATGACATGTAGCACCATCCTGTTGAAAATAACCCTGTGTAAGTTCAATGTTGTCCAAACTTTCAACAAATTCCATGAATATTGCCCTGTACCACTCTGTGTTCACTGTTTCATTGAAGAAGATTGGACCCATTATACGTGATGCTGAGACAGCGCACCATACCCCAAATTTCTGTGAGTGCAACGAAATTTCGATTACACTATGTGGATTTTCAGCTGCCCATATCCGTGTATTTTGAGAATTAACATACCCAGGGAGAATGAAACCAGGCTTCATCAGTAAACCATGTTATTTTCAGAATATCAGGATTACGCACAATAAATATTAAAGACCAATTACAGTAATCTACACGTTTAACTTTATCTGGATCCTTCAATTCTTGAACAGCTGTAATTTTGTACGCCCTTAGTTTGGCAGTTTTCGCTGCCTTTTGACATGTTGAATAGCTATAGCCGGTTTCTTGTGACAGATGACGGAGAGATTTCTTGGGCGACCTCAAGAGTCGAGCACTGACATCTTCCACAACACCTGCCCGCGGGGTCCGATGCTTCCCTGTCTCACTCAGAAGCAATCCTGTTTCTTCCAATTTCTGCACTAGCGACAATATTGTGTTTCTGTATGGGGCAGAACGTGAGGCAAATTTGTTTCTAAATGCCCTTTGCGTAGCAACAACAGAACCAGTTTTCCAAAATCTTTTCACTATAAACACACGTTCCTGCAAGGAGTACACCATTCTTACTGTGTGTCCTGATCACAATAACGCAACTTTTCAGCACAACAATTACGCAAGAGCACACAACTTTCCAGCACAACAATATAACAGCTCATTTTCCTGGTTATTGTTGACAATGACAATGGTCCTACCTACAGGAGGAAACTTAAACCTCCACACTGCATCCAAACCTCCAGACCATAAAGACGCGAAAGGTACACTGGTGAATATTTGCTGTTTTTGTTGAGGCGTGGGCGATATTACCCGGGATGAATATAAACCGGTAAACATACTCCAATAAATCTCCCTTCCTTCTTATTCATTTGCCACAAACAGCATGAAAATAATACTTCATTTACAAATTTTACAAAACAAAGAAAACCATGGGTTTTAAAAAAAATCACCCTGTATAACCAAAAATGTACTTTGTTTTGGTTTAGGACCATGAGTTGGATCTACATCTGCTTTACTTTTTCTAGGATTAGTCTCGTTGGTGGATGGTTGATACTTGCAACTCATCTTCTTATGTCGTTCATATGGGTTATACTAATAACAGTTCTACAATCTGAACAGGGTTGGGTTGGTAATATAGTATATTTGGGTTGACCAGTCCATATTGCCAAGCGTTTTGACAAATTTGTTTTAGATATAAATTTACCACAAATATGGAACTCATTTTTACAAGTAGGATTTACAATTGTTTTGATTTGGTATTTATATACATATATTTTTCTGGATATACTACAATTCTATAAGGTGTCAATATTTAAATCTCACCGGGAGAAAATATATTTAGCACAACTACTTTTAAAAATTCAAATTGAAACTAATCTTTGCTTAAGTGTATCAAGAATATTAAACTTTGTTGTATATTGGTTATTATATATAGATTTTGCTGCAGGTACAAGTTTATGCATACGTGTATAAAAATAGTAAAATATTTTAGATATAAGTATATATATATATATATATATTGCTATAAACACAAATTTTATGCATATATATTGATGCGTTCACTGGTTTCAATTACTAAAACTACGGGGATCGTTACTGTGCACGCTTTAGGGGTCAGATGGTAGAGCTAGGTTACGTTTATGGTCCCCATACAATCTCACTGACAGGCTTCTGGCAGGGAGCGGAATGATGTCAAGGGATGTAGACGACGTACATCTTACCTCTCGGCCAAGCGGTTGAGTGTGGACGTCAGGCGACAGAGCACGGAGTCCTGAGTTCGACGGCCCACGGTCTTCTTGCCCGTGGCTGGCGACGAAGCACACGTTGGTCTTGGAGTATCGGCCCTAGGAAAGGCGCCCGGACGATGGTCTGTCCGACGGCTACAAGTTGTAAGCCGTGGTGCTGAAGATAGTCAACTCGCGTAATGTACTGCCGTTGCCTTAGGCGAAAGCTTCGTCTCGGTTTCCCGAGCCGGGCTGAGACCTGGAAGGTGTCGAGGTCTTCGCCTGGGTTTCTTCTGAAGGTCCTTGAATTCTGAGCCGACTGAGCCTCACTGAGCCCTCTGAGCCCTCTGATACTCGAATTCTGGTGCTTAGGTCTTTTAAGCGGCTGGCAAATACTTCCTAGCTGCTTCGACAGCACTTCCGTATTTGCCAGCCGATGGCGGGCTTGAACCCGGTAGTATCGAAGAATGCCGTGTCTCCTGACGTCATGTGTTTCCGCTATTTGTGGAATGCTATGTTGTGTTGTAAATTGTCGCTTGACCGAGCACTGATGTCTGGCGAGAGTTTTTACCTTTTTTACAGAGTCTCCCTTGAATCGTTCCACATTCCCCTGCTCGTAGAGTATCCACAGGCTTGTGGTTACCCATCACCTTGAGAAAGATTATATGAGGTTAGTTTATTTGACCCAAAAAGAAAAGTTACATAATATTGTGAGGTAAGGTTCCCGTTGACCGATGGATTACATAATTGATTATACCTTCACCTGTTGATATGCACACAAGAAATTCTTGCTTACGTTACAGTGTTCATGCATTCTTTTGTACATAAGCAAGAAAATAGATATACACCCAAGAAATTCGTTTTTTTTGTTATTGCAGTGTCCATGTACTAGTAGTGTTCCTGACCTTGTGGCACTGATAATACTTGTGTTGTTGTTTTTGTTGTATTTACCTTATTATTAATACCCTAATCCATGAATAAAATATTTTTTACATAAGTTTTGCAGTATTATTTATTTAGAATACTGTCAATTGTTTAAGTGGAAGTCGTTAAACTTAAAATAATTTTTTAGAGCTTAATTGCATCAAGAAATAACGACTTGTGATTTCTCTTTTCTTCTGTTGTGTGCACACTGTGAATCGAAGCACTAATACACTGTTTGTTTTGAAGCACTTTTATACAGTTTGTTTTGAGCACTTAAGTGTGTCGCCAAGGGTGACGACACGTAGCTCTGTTTCGATGCACTGATTGAAACACAGGGGGGTGGAGGAGGTTAGAGTCCTGGCGTCGAAGATGTTGGTACTCCTCTGGGCTGCTTCCGGATGGAATGACGTCTGTCCCTTAGCCGAGAGTTGGGGTGATTATAGAAGGAGAGTGTGGGAAATATATTCTTGCGAGTAGATAGACTGTGAGGGAGGGGTGCGTTTCACTTTGAGGGTTTGAATTTGTGGAACTACTGATGGGATTGGGGGAGCTTGATTTGTGGGGACTGCCATAGAGATTGTTTGGGGCGGAGGGGGAGGTCGTACTAATGGGCGAGATAACGACGGCAAAGGTGCACTTATAGTTGGAATTTCGTAGTCGTTAACCTTTCGAATGGGTTTTCTACAAGTTCTGATTTTGTAATACAAGTAGACGAGGATTATACTGAGCGTTAGAATAACGAATAAGGCAATGGATAAATACGAGGCAACATGACTTGGGGATTGGAGGAGAACATGGGGTGAGAGAGCATTAGCTTTCTTGGGATAAAAATAACGGAATTGAACGAAATATTAGTTTGAGCAATGTGGGAGGTGTTGTTGCAGAATAATTAATGTTCACTGCTACATTCGTATTTATTTATTAGTAATTTACTTATTAAAATAAAGCATAAGTTTATGCACTATTGACATTTGTCCATAATGTTAGTGTTGTTAATATTAATGTTATTATTTCTCACTTTTGATTTGTTATTATTGTTAATAAAGAATAGTTTGAAACGAGAAGAAACGAGTATTCCTGAGCCAACAATTCTAGCTTCCTAACATGAATGCGCTTCTTTATTTATGCTTTGTGAGCTTTGTTGTATTCTTCAGCCCAAACTGTGTCATACACACAGCAATTCTGGACTGTCAGCATAATCTACTGACACAGTGAAGTGCTGACTTTCATTGGATTGATGAGTTTGCTTGAGTCTATGCTATTCCATACGTGGTTCCCAAGGACACACGAATTCTGTGGAGTAAGCATATACGCGATGCACGCTGTTTCAACTAATTCGTGTGAATCACTAGTTTGAAACAATTCATCGTGCTTTCTGTGTTGTTGGTTTTTATGTCTTGTGCGCGTGTAAAAATTACTGTTTCTTGTAGCCATGCTATGCTCGGAAAAGTTTGCTATTCTTTCCGTTTCGTTATTCTGATTTGTGAGAAAAAAATCAATCTGGCAACACTGGAGTTGTTGTGCTATTTCTAATATTTGTTCACATTAAAATAAATGCGGTGGTTAACGTATGGGAGAGCCATGGATAAGAGAAAGGAGAATTAGTGCAGTGATTGGGTGTTTAGTGAGTTTTGCAGGAGCATTGGGGGGGGCGACATTGGAGCATGTGCTTGGTGAGTAAACAACAAAAATTAGTTTTTATTTTCATTTAATCTGCAGTACTGTGAGAGGGATCTGTCTGTTCATCTGTGTCAGAGAGATCGCCCTCAAAGCGAGGCTTTAGTCTAGCTATTGAGAAAGTATCGACTTTCTCTCTATTTCGACCATCTTTGAATGAAACCTTGTAAGAATTCGCGTCCATTTTCTCTACTATTTTACCTCTAAACTTGTAGTAGATGGCAAAAGCGCGGGGGGTGTTTGGGGCAGGTGTATTTTCGAGGATCCAAACATCTTGTCCTATCATATATTCGGTTTGCTGAGTAATACTATCCGAATATTTCTTTTGCTGTAGAAAGCGCTTCTTTAAATTGTCGTGAGCCAACTTGCGAATGTCTTTTAACTGTTCCAGCCGTTTTTCATTTGTAGGGGCATTTGCTTGTGGGGGGGATGGGATGACTGCGTCTATCAGCAGACGTGGTTCGAACCCGTGTAACAAATCAAATGCACTTTGGCGGGCAGAGTCGTGGAAGCTTGTGTTGTGAGCTTGTACGGCAGATTGAAAATAATCTTGCCATTTACCTTTTGTTGTGAGAACGTAGGGCTTAATGATATTCTTAAGGTAATTGAAGGATGCTTCCACTAAACCGTTTGTGTAATGAGCCGCAGTATTTACGTATTTTAGCTGTATGCCAGTTAACTGAGCTAGCTCATGCATAAGATTTGAGGTATTTGAAGACGATTTATCAAGAACGATCGTAGCTGGGAGACCAAACCTGAGGAAAACACAATGAAAAAGTGCGTCAGCAATTGATTTGGCATCGTGATTCGGAATGGTGGTCGCCACGACATACCTTGTACAACTATCCACTACAGATAAAAAATAATTGTGACCTTTAGTATTTGACGCAAGGGGGCCGCAAACATCTAAATGAATCTTCTTGAACGGAACTTCTTCCGGTTCGGAATGCTGTAATGTGTGTTGCCTAGCGCCAGGATGACGCTTAGCTATTTGGCATGGCACACACTTTTTCACTTGGTCATACACAAAGCGTTTCATGTCTGGTATGTAATACCGAGATACAAGGTGCCTGTAAGTTTTATCTGCTCCCTGATGAGCGTTCATGTTCTGATTAGCGTGCACAAGTTCGAACACTTCTTTACGGTTCGCTTTGGGTACGCAAACCTGTTTCTTGTAACAGTTTGCGAATCTGGTAAGCCTATGGAGCAGACCGTTCTCAAGAGTGAAAGAATACGCTGTTTTTTCATACTTAGGGTTAGCTGAGGGGTCGTCTTCTAATATTTTAATTATGTTGCCAAAGTAGGGGTCTTGTCTTTGTGCGGTAGCCGTGTCAAAAGACTGGGCTTGGATGGAAAATACCTGGCGCGCCATGTCTTCGCTATCGGAATCAACTTCATCGTCGCGATTAGCCGTATTTACAGGTTGGCGACTTAAGCAGTCGGCCAGTGCATTATTAGCCGACGAAATGTGCTGAATATCGAAGTCGAACTCTTGAAAAAAATGGCCTTCCTTGCTAGCAACGAATTTTCAGCTTTGGTTGTTTTCAAATAAGACAGGGCATGATTATCCGTAAAAACCGTGAATTTAGAGTTCATGAGAAAATATCTAAAAGTCTTTAGTACATATTGCGCTTCTGTGATCTCGAGTGTGAAAACATCATATTTCTTCTCGGTGTCTGTAAGACAGCGACTACAGTAAGCTATTACAGAACGCGTACCGTCTTTTTCTTCCTGGAGGAGGGCCCCAGCGATGCCCACGTATGAAGCATCCACGAATACGAGCGTTTTCTTCCATGAGTCGTAGCTTTTAAGAACGGGCGCAGTTGTTATCATGGTTTTTAACTTATTAAAAGCTTCTTGATGAGTTTCGGTCCATTGGAAATTGACATTCTTTTTCAGCAAGCGAAATAAACATTCCGCGGGGACATGGAAACCGGATAAGAACTTCCGTATGAAGTTAATAAGCCCGAGGAAACTTTTTAGATTCTTCTTCGACTTCGGCTGGGGGAAGTCTGTGATAGCCTTGATAATGTGGTCCGATATTCGGGTACCCTTTCGAGAGACAAGGTGGCCCAAGATGGGGACCTCGTTACACAAATATTTGCATTTCTTAGTTCCTAACTTGAGATTAGCTTCTCGTAGTTTGCGAAATACCTTCTCCAGAACGTGTAGCATTTCTGTTATTGTGTCGGCACTGCAAATAATGTCATCTGTGTAACATGATACTTCTGAAGCTGGAATTTCACATAGTACCTTGTGCATGAGAAAATTCATTACTGCAGATGAAGTCTTCATTCCCATAATTAACCGATTATAGTGAAATGAACCAATGCCTTCGACAGAGAATGCTGTTAACTCCTTGGAACGTTGCGAAAGTGGTATCTGAAAGAAAGCTGCACGTAAATCAAGCACACTATACCACTTTTTTCCGCCTATGTCAGCTAAAATTTGCGCTGTTGTGGGCTGAGTTAGGCCTAGGGGTTTTAACGCAACATTAAAAGCACGAAGATCGGAAACAAAACGATAAGAATTATGGCGTTTTTTCACTAAAAGTACGGGGTGTCTGTAGTTCGAACCCTGTGACTCACTCAGAACACCGTCTTTGACAAGTTTCGCGATCTCACCTTTCATTGTTTCTTGCAAATTAAAAGGAATGCTATACTGTTTGCTTATAATGGGCTTGTCGTGCGTTAACTCGATGTCATATTCGTAAGCGTTCGTGACACTGGGTGGGTCACCTTCCCATGACATAATGTCAGAATAATTGTACACTAAGTCTAACACTTTTTGCCTGTCTTCCTGTGATAGGTCTGGATTTACGTCTATTAGTTTGGGATCAAACTTAAGCTGGCTCGGTGAAGGATTTGCGTTGTTTGTGCATGTAAATGAAAAGTCACGATTAGCCTGAAAAGTGTCAAAATTCATGATGTCCGTGACATCTGTTACTATGTTACATGATGCGATTTCACCTATCTGTGTACCCGCTTTTAAAGTAACAGGCACATCACTTGGGTTAATGACAAGTAAAATTCCTGACTGGGGGTTTAATGTACAGTGAGGTACACAAATACCATGAGTAAGCAGTGTTTCAACAGAGGGGGTCAGTAATACGGGCTCGTTTTTATTGTTTCGTTGGAACGAAACTGGCACGTAGTTCTTTGTACGCGGACACAATGTGATATTTTCTGAAATAACGGCTTTTTTACATCTAATTGCAATTCTGTTAATGACTTCATTAGACACTGTATGTGACGAGTGTTTCTTTTTGATATTCCAAAGTGGAATGTGTCCCAGATTTGTGATGGAAATAGTTTTTTCTTTTAATGAAATGTTGCATTTCTGAGCTGTTAAAAAATCATTTCCTAAAATGCAAGGCATGCTGTTTGACTCAATTATTCTAAATGCGTGAGAGTATTTAAATTTACCTATTCTCAGTTGTAAAACCGCTATTTCAGATAAATTCACCTGATATCCAGTTACACCTTTTATTGTAGTTTTTGCATGAATTATTTTTGCACCTGACGGTACAATGCTCTTGATACAGATGGATATTCGTGAACCTGTATCGATCATGAGCTCGATTGATTTATTGTTGAGGGTGGCCTTTAAATAAGGTAAACTGTCTTTCTCTATCAAAGTTTCTGTATGTTGAAAGGTACGAGATCGGGTTGGTGCTTGAATCGTACCCCTATTTAGTTTAAAGAATCCTCTGGTTTATAAAAACAAGAGTTTGATTCATGGTTTCTTAATCCACAGTATTCACAAGGGTTTGGATACAATGGACGGGGATTTGCGTTTCGGTTACCCCCGCGTCCTCTTGAATTCGAACGGGTTGACCTAGACGTTCCTCTGAAATACCTATTCCCGCTAATATAACCATTTGCTTGAGGCTGATAACAATTGTTCCCCTGCTCTAAATTGTTTTGGTGGGGAGGGGATCCTCTACAATCTATGCATTTAAGACGCCTGGGTAAGTCAATACGGCAATGGTTAGAGATACGCATCGCTCCGAACTGATGTGAAATGCAATCGTCGTGGGTCTGAACGCAGCTGGGCGGTGCTGGCGCTTGCTGGGTGCAGTTAGAACTACGCGTAGATGCCATTGGCGTTGATGTGCTTGCAGCGAGAGCCGAACTCTGAACTGTTGGAGCTAAGTTTGTCATGTATTGAGAACCGAGGGCGTGGTTTGTGGATATGCTTTGTGGTGTGGCGTATGCCGCGTAGTGGGATTGTTGTTGAGGGGGAAAGGAAGGAGTTGGCGTGAGTGTTGCGTATATACTGGGAGCAATGTTCGCTGGAGGCGCGGGTGCCGTATGCGATTGCATTGAAGCCTGGTATTGTAAATTCTGCAACGCAGCAGCTTGGCTTACAAATTTAATGCTTGAGTTTGCTCATCATTTTTCCTAGCTTGAATAAGTGATTCCTGTGGCTCGCTATTTTGCAAAAATGTTATAAGCTCGGAGGTGGATTCAAATTGTTGATGGCCAATCGCCTGAATGTACTTACTGAGCAAACCAGAGATGAGAAATGACATTATTTGTTCATTGGTGGCGTGGGGAAAAAATCTTAAAATTAATGTTTTTTTCTGACAATGTAGTCAAAAACTGACTGTCCCAGGGACTGTCTGGTTTCCATAAGAATTTGGGTCGGCTGGGCGGGAGAATAACTGCCGCGAAATAACGTTATCATCTCGTCTTTGATCTGCTTTACAGTTAATGTGTGGGCCGAGTTTTGATATCGTTAAAGTACATTAGGGCCACATCTGAGAGAAAAAGGGGTAGCATTTCTTTGCACTGGTCATTTGTCCACGTGAGGGCAGTGGCGACGCTGTCAAATTTTGAGAAGAACTCCTCAACTCGTGAGGGATCTTGCCCGGAGAAAGAGGGTGGGTAGAGGTTAGTGGGTAGGTGTAGAGTCATAGTGGTTGCGGTATGTGGTCTAGGTATCTCGGGTGTACTGGTGAAAGGAATCTTCCTTTTCCGTCTGGGAGTTTCCAGACCGCTTAGAAACAGGGGGTATGAAGCTGTTGCCTTAGATCTACTTAGGGGCGGGGTGGGGGGTTTACGTATTTCTGAAGCTAGTTTTAAAATTTCATCAAGTGACTGATCTAATACGTCATGTAGTGATGTGTTCGTTCGTTACTTGTAACTGAATAGGAATGAGGTTTAGGTTGTTTTGGTTGGATGATTGATTTACACGCTCTTAGCAAAATTTTAGACATTTGACGTTAATGAGTATCGTTTTCGCATCCGAAATTACAGCATAAGTGCATCTCTGTCATCCGCTGATAACTGACATGAAAGAAGAAGTTAATGTGGGCTGTATTGGCACGTACGGTGGGATGCAAAAGTTATGCTAAGGTTTCGCACGTTCGCCATGAATTTACAAGCAATTTGTATGGGAGCGAATAAAATTGTTGTTGCGCCTATTGCAACTTTACCATGATTCGAAGCTGGGGTGGGGGGGGATGAAAATGATACGTGCAACTTGTACGGGAGTGTACAAAATTACAAGGTAGTCCAAAGCAACTCCACCATGATGCGTTTACTGGTTTCAATTACTAAAACTACGGGGATCGTTACTATGAACGCTTTAGGGGTCAGATGGTAGAGCTAGGTTACGTTTATGGTCCCCATACAATCTCACTGACAGGCTTCTGGCAGGGAGCGGAATGATGTCAAGGGATGTAGACGACGTACATCTTACCTCTCGGCCAAGCAGTTGAGTGTGGACGTCAGGCGACAGAGCACGGAGTCCTGAGTTCGACGGCCCACGGTCTTCTTGCCCGTGGCTGGCGACGAAGCACACGTTGGTCTTGGAGTATCGGCCCTAGGAAAGGCGCCCGGACGATGGTCTGTCCGACGGCTACAAGTTGTAAGTCGTGGTGCTGAAGATAGTCAACTCGCGTAATGTACTGCCGTTGCCTTAGGCGAAAGCTTCGTCTCGGTTTCCCGAGCCGGGCTGAGACCTGGAAGGTGTCGAGGTCTTCGCCTAGGTTTCTTCTGAAGGTCCTTGAATTCTGAGCCGACTGAGTCTCACTGAGCCCTCTGAGCCCTCTGATACTCGAATTCTGGTGCTTAGGTCTTTTAAGCGGCTGGCAAATACTTCCTAGCTGCTTCGACAGCACTTCCGTATTTGCCAGCCGATGGCGGGCTTGAACCCGGTAGTATCGAAGAATGCCGTGTCTCCTGACGTCATGTGTTTCCGCTATTTGTGGAATGCTATGTTGTGTTGTAAATTGTCGCTTGACCGAGCACTGATGTCTGGCGAGAGTTTTTACCTTTTTTACAGAGTCTCCCTTGAATCGTTCCACAATATATATATATATATCAAGAATAATAAAATGTTTTGGGTATTAATAGAATTTATATCAAACGCATACTTATAACTATACATATATATCACAATTGCTCTCGTAAAAACTTACTACAACAACTCTCAGTCACAACAACTTTTTAACAACTGATGGCAATGTCCAAGGAAAACACACACACACACGCACACACACACACACACACACACACAACACACACACACATATATATATATATATATATATTCATATATACTTTCAACCAATCAGCAGGTGGTCATGTGATTCTGACGGTGCATTCCCGAACTAGTTTAGTTTTCGGGATATTCCCGAATTTCACTTACAAGTATAAGTTCCAATTCTCAAAATCTGCAAGTGTGAAGGAGAGGAGAGGAAAGGAGCATACCAATATATATACATATATCTATCCAATCAACAGAGTACGTGACCTTAGGGTAGAATATTCCCAAGCCAAACATTCAAGAATTATACTCTTGTTTATAATATCCATTCTTAAGCATTTCTTAGGAATACCAGCAAGCACGCACAGGTAATTCATATCTCAGACCAAATAACTATGACCATTAACAATCACCTTGAACTCAAAAACTTCATGCCTTCATTCCTACTTAGTAATAAAGATCACGCAGGTAGGATAAAAATCTACTAATGCGACTTAGGGAGAAAACTAACAGATAATAACTATAAAAGCCACTTAATTGTCACAAACAAGATAACACATGACATTACCCTATTGTATGAGTACATGAGTTATTTATCACTTGCAGACAAACATTATATGTTGTTTGCAAAAAAATTCCAGACTAGATTAATACATGTGCATGTAGGTGATTAATACGTCAGAACAAAGAGTATGTCCCGAAAGTCATATTCGTTTTTCCTAAGTTGACTCACAGCAAAAGTATTATCTAATTTATTTTATATAATAACTCACAACGGATGAGGATAAAAGACAGGGTGTGTTACAAGTAGTGTCCATTTTCTGTATTGGTAAACAAATAGTCAGTTTTTCATATCTAATGAGCAACTTTAAGTAGAAGCAAATATACTAGCTTTTATTATAACTAAAGAACTATGTTAGGTAGAAAAACATTTTTCTCCAACAAGACTAGTCACCTGTTTGGAGCAAAATTAAATACACTCTTAACCAATGAACAGATTGTCACTTGACCCTGGGGGTAGAATATATCCAAACCAGACATTTCAACAATGTTAATCAACCTAGTACGAGGGTTTAGAAATTGTAGCATCGTTGGACAATTTGTTACAACTAGAAATTAGCTAAATCCACCAGAAGATATGAAAATATTGCTTAAATTTGGCACAAATAGGTTTCTGTATCAAACTGACATGTCTAGAGGAACAGTCAACTCCTTCTACTCATATATCTTTATCTGTGTTTTTACTCTAGGATTCATAGTTTCCGAGATAACAGTTTTTGGAATTTTAAATTTCCCGTTTAAAAGCACGACTTTTAATGTGAAAAAATATTTATCTACTACGAGAGTACCATCAGTAATTGCACAATTCTTGCTACGTGAATGAAATAGATATTAGGCAAAACGCAGGAACTGTTTTGGACCCTCACGTCCTGGCGTTGCTTACGTGGGATCCCGACGAAATTCAAAATTTGTATAGAAAAAATAAGATTATTAAATTACTCCATGTTCTTCTTATTCTTCTATTTTGGTAGTGCACATTGGATTTTTTCAAAAATAGGCGTGTAGCTGAGACAGTACGGAAAGTAACAAGATATATTTTTTTCTCTAGGATTCCTAGTTACGGAGATATATATCTCCATTTAAACCCTAGCCCAATTTCAAACTCGCCACTGAAAACACGATGGGAATTTAAGTGTTTAACTTACTGTGTACTAGCGCCTTGTAATAACAAGTTGAAATTTTGACACACGTTGGAGGAAAGACTAATTATGTTGTGTGTTCAACTTGGCTCGGATATCTCTTGTCTTTTTTGTTCTCTACTATTTAAAAAATTCACGATCTTTTGGTGTTTTTTTTTTCAATTTCTTTCATATTCAACCACATGCTATAATATATATCGGGTGATATATATGGAGACGACATAATGTGTGACGACATAATACTGAGCTCTCATCAGGGTTACTCCAAAAATTAATGACATCTTCCTGGTTGGATTACACTTTTAACAGCAGGATCACAAAGTATGCATTTTTTGACCAGTAAGGATTTATGAAGCATGTGTGGGATATTTTATTTACTAACGTAAACCAGCTTAGGGTACTTTAATGATATACACGATTTTCTTGGTGAGAGCTTTGTTTGGTGCTTACACATCACTAGGATATGATTAATAGTTACAAAGTTAGCTCTGAGGCTCATTTCTCAGGTTGGGTCACATTTTCTGTTGAACACCACCGTCTTCCACAGGCTATAGCACTAGAACAATTTATCTGAGGTAAGTAATATTTGAAATACAAGCCTTCCAGACATGATTGAACCTTCGTGCCAAATTGCATCCAAATCAAAAAAACATGACCTGGATCCCCTGGTCGATCTATCGTGGAATAACTAATTACTTACATCGGATTGCCGTGTCACTGAAAATCTTAAAGATCCACGTGCGTCCAGAGCAATTGTTTTGTATAAGCCATCCTGATAACTGTTTTCTTTTTTCTCGCTAGTACGTGAATCTCGTTTGCTGTAATAGTGAAAGTTATGATATATTACAAAACATTCTGCACTGCAAATTACACACAAACAAGCACATGCAAACAGATTTGAAAATACACAAATTATTATCTAGAATCTAAGTATTACTTTTAACAAGAGAAGAAAAAATAAGAGCTTCTTAATTTGAAACATCGCATCAATGAAAAATTAAGGCACAAATTAATCACGTTGGACCTATATTGAAAAAGGTAACATGAACCACCAAGCACTGACGTACACGAGGAATAAGTAGTTGATTAGGCTATAGCCTCACCCGAAGTTTTGAGAAATCCCAAAAAGAATAAAGAAAGCAGTGAAGAACTTAGGAAAAGGTAAAGTGGTGAATAAAACCCACCTGATCTTTGACCATTCACAAGTATTAAATCAAGGATTAAAATTGGAAAATGCAAATATTTTGCAGTGTTTCACGGCACCACTTAAAAAAAACAGCTATGTAATATTCACCTTTAAAATCCCAGCCTCCTAGGGTAAACAAATTCCCGTTACGTCGGTACCACCATGGGAATATTATCATATATCTCTGTGTACTGTTTATAGATTATTAACGAATTCGTAATAATACTAATTGATATATTTAATTAATATTACAATCATTAATTAAAATTCTTCATCACGCAGAATTTCATCTAACTACATTGATTTCTGCTTGTGCTTGTATTCTTCTTATTTTCTGTCGCTTATCTTCACTTTTGAGAAATCTTAATGATTGGTGTAATAAAAAGAACTGTAAAAATTTCAGGAAAGTACTAATTTTCTTGAACAAAACCTAAAACATCATGATATTATCCAGCCTTAATTTCTGGTTAAACTTTACAATTTGATTAAATACTTCAGATATTTGGTGTTTTAAATAAACCGGGTGGCAGGTCAAATTTTACCGTTTTCGGAAAGCTAATAAAATCATAAATTTGCTGAAATTGCTTGCGAAGTTATATTAGAAGGTCGACGAAGATACTTCAGATATTTGGTGTTTTAAATAAACCGGGTGGCAGGTCAAATTTTAGCTTTTTCGGAAAGCTAATAAAATCATAAATTTGCTGAAATTGCTTGCGAAGTTATATTAGAAGGTCGACGAAGAGAAGAAGACCTTGACGGCGGTAAATAAAATACTAAATAAAACCAAAGCAGACTATACTCCACCAACAACACGAAACCAACAGCCAACGTACTCGCAAGTCCTTTCGACTACACCATATCCAAGGCAGATTAAGATTCAAGAAACATCTACCTCAAAAATGTATACGTTGTTCTTCACAGATAAAGATAACAAGAAAACAGTGAAATAATTTTAGGAAGCCTTCATAAAATCTGTAAAACTGATTACAGAAAAAAATAAAATCAAGAATTAGAAGGTTGCCAAAAGTACCATGATCGTCGAAACTACCTCGATGGAAGAGACAGAGAGACTCATGAAGAACCTTGAGCTCAAAAGACAGAAAATTAAAGTGAGAACGCTCAGAGAGAATAATAATTTATGATGCACCATCAAATAAAACAACCACTGAAATGTAAGACGAAATTTTTGCCCTAAACGTTAATACAATGTTCGGTTCTTTTCTCTCATTAAACATTAGAGCTATATAGATTTACTCAGATGCTTAAAATTTCAAGAATAGGTACAAGTATTCAAAAACAGCAAAATAAATCAGGCTTGCTCGGACTGTAGTGATGATGTACATGAGAAATAGAACTACCCAAATCTAAACAAAGCAACAACTTGCATCTCCGAAAAAAAAAATGGACACAAAGGAGTGTCAAACACAAAATATAAAGCGGGGACGCCTAGTATTGAGAACCGATTATGGACAATAGGATCAAATGGAGAAGGAAGCGCAATCCACCTATTATGGGGAAGAGGAGTGCAAGAAGGGCGGAAGAATACTGGAGAATGAAATACCAAACAACAAAAACAGAATAGTCAATCCTTAACCCGGTTCAACAGTGCCTACTCCCCGTTCACACCGCATTTTATTCAGTCAGTTGACATGTTTTTTTATCCCACAGTGAATGACGTAAATCAGTCAATGAAAAAAATACCTCCTCCCCACCATGGTATATTATGGGTCAGCAACGTGTACATGCCCCTCGACTTTGGTTCGGATACTGAGACGTGCACGAAGGATCCAACATATATAAGATAAGTATCAATTTTCCAGATAAGATACACAGAAACTTTGAGATCATCCTGAAGCTGTCAAGGCTGTCTAATCACTGCACTCAGCGTCCTGGTAAGAAGCAACATGAAAGAGAAAAATCGATGTTCTTCTTGATCCCTGAGGCGGTTGACAGGATAGCTCTAAGATCCATAAATCTCCAAACGGAGGCGTATGATCTACATACCCTATTCACCGAGACCTTTGACCGCAGGGGTGAGTCGTTAAATCTAGAGGAAATTTACTCTGACTTTGTCAGGACCCATTTGAGGGTGGAGATTTTTATTCAGAAATAATGGCCACAATGCTATCTTCAAAGCAGAAAACCTTGAGGAACAATAGCTTACGCGTTACGCATATAAAGGACAGAACAGTAAAATGGCGATGAGCAAGCTAGAAACCATCATAACAGAAGAAAACTTTGACATCGTCACCATTTAGGAGCCATGCACTTGCAGAAACAAAATATTACACATGCCCCAAACAGCCACAATAATACAGAAAAATTAGTAAACAATGGCGTCCACGGTTGTTTTCACACGCACAATACACGCAATGAAAACCGTGCAATTCTCTTGCAATCACATTAACTGTTCACAAATTTTCAGAAAAGATGGTTCCTGTGTGTTGGCGAACGTGTATTTTCAGTTTACACATAACATAGACACATACCATGTTAAAATTGTGAGAATCATCAATGCGGACCCTAACAAGAAAATCGTAATAACAGCCGACTCGAACTCCTCCTCCCCATGGTAGCATGGGAACGATTACGATGGCAGAGTAGAATAGCTAGAAGAATTCATATCGGAACACAACCTGCAGGTAATATACCAACCGCGAAACCCAGAAACGTACAGAGGTTTAGCGGGTGAGTCTAGCAATATAGATGTTAACCTGGCGAACACAAGGGGCTTCAATGACATACGTAACTGGAAGGTGCATGATCTAAACACTGCAAGTGACCATGACTTATTAACGTTCATCATCCACAAATGAATACCTTCAACACCAGGCAGAAGAAGAACATACGACTGGAAGAGTCTTGACACAGGCATGTTAATTGACTCATTACGAAGACCGTACCAAATCGATAGACACTATGACTGACGAACTGACACAAAACATAAGAAATGCCATACGGGAGGCAGTACCAACAATTTTATCAATAAGAAACACAAGTCCCTTGTCAAAAAGTTTAATTAACATAAGACTACAAATGAAAAGGGACAGGATATTAAGTAGTGTAATTGATGCTATTATCAACCCGAGAAAGTATGAGGTGTTTTGACTGAATAGAAATACTTAAAACTAAGGCAAAATGTCTATAAAATTTCATTGCTACTGTGTAAAACCTACGACTTTGTAAAAAGAGCTTCCGAGAAAGTATGACCCTCACAAATTGATGTGGCTAAACTTGAATTTGCTAAAATTGCTGTTTATAAATTTGTTAAAAATATGTTTTTTATATTGTTTTAACTACACTTAAAACTAGGCCAAGATGCTTTTAAGAGTTTTTGATTATAGTGTGCCATTTTGTCTAATCCAAGATTTTTGTAAAATAGCCCTCGGGAATTTCCCGTAAAAAGTATAATTCCACGGGAATTTCCCGTAAAAAGTATAACTCCTCAGGAAATTCCCGTAAAAACAAAATTCTCGGGAATTTCCCGTTTTTTTCTCAAACCGAGTTTAGCTACATCTATAAAAAGCTGGATCTAACTATAATAGTTAATATTGTGAGAATAGTTGAAATGTATAGAGGTGTTGTTCCAGTGCTCCTCATATTATAACTCTGTTTGGTTTGATATACTGAATTTCTTATTATTTATATTAAACATATTTCTAGTATACTGAACAAGCATCTTATATTTTGTTTAAAAAAGTCTGATATTTGTTACATCTAGCTGTAATTAGTTTATATTTAGAGTTTTGGCCTGCTGCTGTTGCAATCTGTTTCCGTGTGTTTTACAAGATCAATAGATAGCACACGCTATTGGGTCACTGCCACCGACGTGCCTGTACTAACACGCAATTGAGGCAGGTTAGTGAATCTGCATGCCAGTGTTACTAGCGATCAATACTTATTCTACCTTCGTGCACGTAAGCCATTGGCATTATAATTTGTCATAGTTTTATTAAGTATAAAATTTTGACTTGAAACCCAAGAAATCTGATATAATAAACCTAGGATAAAAATTAATAATATTAACATATTAAATATATACAATAATTATATAAAGTACACTGCTGAACCCAATTCATATTGTATATTAAATATAGAGTTTTAATTTAAATCCCAAGAAATCTTATAACTAATAATAAAAATGCCAAGTCAAAAATATTGTAATCAATGCAATAAAAATATATCTAGCCCCAATTGGGCTAAGCACCAAAAAATTGTGATCCAGTCAAATATAGAACTCCCACAAAAATATGCCCGAAATGTCATAAAAAATATAGTCTGGAATATTTCTTATATAAACATAAAAATAATTGTTCTGCACAGTTTTCTAGTTTATCACAACTATCTACATCTTCATCTGGTCTAAAAAGAAAACTTGAAACCCCTATTAATTATAAACCAGCAAAGCAGCTTCGCTATGCACCTATCTATAGTACTTTTAATGGTCAACTAAGTGATTACCGTTTTATATCAGAGTCAAAATGTGATATAAGGAATTTTTTGAATAATATAAATTCTGATGTGCAGGATATTCTAAATATACAAAATAACTCTTATAAATTATCTTTCAAATTATTTACACAATATAAGAAGCCAAATGGAACAAAATTTACACACCCCCACATAACAGAAACTGTAGCTGTTTATTCAAATAGAAATTTAGACAAAATAATAAGTAGTTTGATAGAACAATTGATTATTAAACATTCTGAATTTACTGCAAAAGAATTCGGATGGAGTTTATGTGGAAGTCCACACAAGTTATATATTAATATTTCTAAATGTAACCCACTACAAGGTTCGACATATGTGCCATTACCTGCCAATATTAAAAACAAAAGAGCCGTGGTGAACATAGCAAATAATGATGACAAATGCTTTTTGTGGTGTATTTTAGCTGCTTTGTATCCAGTTTTAAATCATCCAGAGAGAATAAGTTTTTTTAAAAAATATGAACACGATTTTGATGACGCAATGGAGGGCTTAGAATATCCAATGTCTGTTCAAAATATTGATAAATTTGAAAAAAAGGCCAGAGATATCAATAGTAAAAAATTATCTATTAATGTATTTATTTGTTCTAATGGTGCTGGGAATTGTTTGATAGAACCTCTCAGAATTAGTACACTTGATGATAATTTGGCTATTCCGATTGATTTACTCTTAATTGAGGGGGATGGCACATACCATTACACTCTAATACGCAATCTTAAAGCTTTAGTAAGAAAACAACTAGACAAATCTAATATAATATTCAAGTTGAACCGAAGATGTTTAACTGTATTTGATGGTCAAAAAATGGTAAATGGTGTTCATGAAAAAAATGCTGAAATTGCTAAAAACAAGTTAGTTGAACATTTAAAATATTGTGGGAATCATAAACCTGTTCATATGGTGATGCCTATGCCAAGTGAAAATGCCAAATTCAAAAAAATTTGAAGCCTTGTTGGAACACCCAGAATATATAGTTTGTGATTTTGAGTCAAACCTGAAACCTCTTGCATTCTGCAGCCCAGATCCTGATGAATCTTCAATTACATCATACCAGTTACATGAACCTTCTAGTTTTTGTTATGTTGTTGTACAGAATGGTGTTGCTAGTGAACCACACTTATATATGGGACCAAATGCTATCAAAGAATTTGCACATAGATTAGAAAATGAGTGCTATGACATAGCATCTAATATCTTATTAACATCAAGACCTATGATACCTTTAACAGAAGAACAAATTGAAAATTTCAATAATGCAGAAAGAAAAATGCCTGGTATGTGATTGTGAATTTTCAGATACAAATATCAAGGTGAAACACCATTCTCATATAAATGGTAAATTCTTAATGGCACTGAGTAATAATTGTAATATTAAGATCCAGAGACCAAAATTTGTCCCGATATTTTGCCATGGTGCATCTAATTATGATTTTCATCATCTGATCAGGTATGAGGGGTTTGACAAGCAGAATTTAAATATTTTAGCAGAAAATGATGAGAAATATATATCTATTAGCAAGATAATTAAAGTTAATGGTGTTTCCATTCACTTAAGATTTCTTGATTCATATAGAATTCTGTCGGCTAGCTTGGCTACTTTGGCCATTCAATTATCAGATGATCAATTTAAAATTACTTGTGACATGTTTCCAAATCAGGATTTGAAATTAATTAGGCGAAAAGGGGTATACCCATATGACTATGTTACACATTTTTCTAAATTTGATGAGTGTGCTTTGCCACCAAAACAAGCATTCTATAGTAAACTTAGGGCATCCGAAATCACTGATGAAGATTATCACCATGCTCAATTAATGTGGACAAATTTAAAATGCCAGACACTTGGTGACTATCATAAGGCATATTTAAAATTTGATGTAACTCTTTTAGCCGATATACTTCAGGCATTTAGAAAATCTTCAATAGAAAATTATAAGCTAGATTCAATTTATTTCTATAGTGCTCCAGGGCTAGCATGGTCTGCAATGTTTTTAAACACTAAAATGAAGTTAAATTTAATCCAAGATCAAGATATGTATTTGTTTATGGAGCAATGTATAAGAGGTGGCATGGTGCAATGCTCTCAGAGATATGCCAGAGCTAATATTAAATATATTTCTCATTATGATCCAGAATTGCCATCAAATTATATATTTTATGTGGATGCAAATAGCTTGTATGGTCATGCTATGATGGATAAATTGCCATATGCAGGGCTTGAGTGGGTTGAAAATTTTAGTATTGGGAATCTTCAGGATTTTGATGACAGTCACTATGGTCTATTCTTAGATGTTGATCTGACAATTCCTGAAGATTTACACAATAAATTTTCTGATCTGCCCCCAATTTCTGAGGTTGAGTGTTCACCAAATTCTAAACAAAAAAAGCTAATGATGACTTTGAAAGCAAAACAGGATTATGTAATATATTACAAAAACCTGCAGTTTTTGATGCGTCATGGTGTTAAAGTAACCAGGGTTGGCAACGTTTTGAGATTCAGGCACTCAAGATGGTTGAAACCATATATTGATACGAACACCGAGCTTCGAACATCTGCAGTAAGCCAATTTGATAAAACTTTGTTTAAATTAATGGTAAATTCAGTATATGGCAAAACTGTAGAAAATGTTAGAAAGCATACTGATGTTAAATTAGTTACCGACCCCAGCTGGAGCAAAAAATTAGTGGCAACGCCGAATTTTAATTATAGAAGAATTTATGATGAGAATAAGACACTTTTAATATGAAAAAAACAGAAATTAAGTTTGATAAACCTATTTATGTAGGGGCTGTCATATTAGAATTAGCCAAATTACATATGTTAAAACTTTATTATGATGTGTTGAAACCTTTTTATGGTAATAGTATAAAATTAATGTACATGGACACAGATAGTTTTATTCTTGATATTCAAACAGAAGATGTTTATAAAGATATATCACATTCTGAATTATTTAAATATTTTGATACCAGTGAACATTCAAAAATTCAAACCCACAACAAAAAGGTGCCTGGCAAATTAAAAGATGAGACACTTGGCGATGTTATTGTAGGATTTGCTGGGTTAAGGGCCAAGATGTATAGTTTTAAAACATGTAGTGGTGGTGTTACTAAAAAAGCGAAGGGCGTTGGTAGAGTAATTGTAGATAAAGAGCTTGAATTTAAAGATTATGAAGATTGTCTTAAATCAGATAGGTTAATTAGAACATCAGAATGTAGAATCCAGAGTGGGGATCATTTGTTGACCACAAATATTGTAAGAAAAGTGGCTCTGGACCTACATGACGATAAGAGATGTATTTTATCATGTGGCATACATACTCTACCGTGGGGGCATTGTGACTTGATAAGTGGTAATCAATGCCCAATTACAGAGCATGATTTGAAATAAATAAACATGCCAATGAATTTATTTGGATTTTAAAAAAAAGCTATTATGGACCTGCCAACACCAGCACCCTCTCCTGATATAATATCTAAACTAACTGGTTTGCTAATTATTCATCTCAATAGCATACTTACAGATGTTGATGATAAAACAGGTAAAACATTATACATATTTAATAATAATTTAAACCATTACCAATTATCTATAGGTGATCAATTAGAATTTATTACAACTCCCGGGGGTGATGTCAAAATTTCAGTAGGGAGAAATATTTATAGAATTAAGCACTCAAACATGATTTCTGGTACTGTATATACCGTCTCTGCCGGTGATTGTTTATATATTGAGGTCCCGGGATATTATGACAAACTTATACCTTTTTTTATAGAATTAAGAATTAGATATTTTATAATAAATAACCCCTAAAACAAAATAAAAACAAAAATGCCTAATGATATATTTGGCCATACAAGACATGAAGATCACAGTGATGAGATTCTGATGCTTGATGTCAGAGTCAAATAATTAAGAAGTGATTTACAAGTTTTACAAAGCACACTCAATGCCAGTCTTCAACTAGAAATTACAAATTTACAATCACAATGCATGGACCCTCTTCTTAAAATTGATTCAGAACTTAAATTATTACTTCAAAAATATACTGATTTGGCAACATTGGATAATTTTCAAAGTTTAGAGGAAGCTGTAGCAACTCTTCAAGCCAAATTAAAAACCCAGGCTACCAACTCTGAACAATTAAAACAGCAACTAGAAGAGCAAATTAGTAGTGTCCAGGCACAGCTCCAAACAATTGTCAAAAGCATAAAATCACAAGAAGATTTTGATCTAGTAATTTCCTCTCTAAAAGAACAAATTCAATCACTACAAATACCTAATTTATACCCTTTGAACAATGCCATAGCCGAGGTTAAAGAAAAAATTGAGACACTTGAAAATTTTATGAACAACTTATCATCTTCTGATGCTCTGAGTGCTATAACTCGTAGTGTGGCCAACATCAAGCTGCAACTTGAGACATATGAAGATTTTGGAAAAATTCAGAGTACCATAACTCATCTTGAGGGTACCATAGCAGCAGTACAAAGTGATCTCACAAATGTACAAGAAACTCTAGAATCCCGCTTGCCTGGTATTGTAGATACTCTTGTTAGTGTCCAGCAACAAATCACCAAACTTGAAAACCTCAACACTGAATTTGAGCTATCTCATTTTCATCACTTGATCGATGATATCCAAACAAAACTTGAAATTTTACAACAATCGACACCTACTCAGGCAGACATAACCCTGCTCCAAGATGCTATGCGTAGTGTGGCTGACGCTAGTGAATTAAATAGTGTGAAATTAGCACTTGAATCTTTGCAGAATACTGTAGCAAATCTGCCTACATCTCAGGAACTTAAAAATATTAAAAGAGCAGTAAATCGCATACTGAAATCAGAAGATATCAAGAATATCCAGACAGAGATCAAACAACTTACTCATACAGTGGCCACTCTACCAACCAATCAACATATTAATGAACTGCATGCTTTATTTGAGGATATCAGAAGACAAGTCCATGATCTTACTGCTCAAAATTCAAAATTGGCAGTTGTTGAAAATGTACAGCAAATTGTAGCCAACATCAAGCAACAACTAGGGACCATGGAATCCAACCAAGCAAATACTCTGTCTGTTTTGGCCACGCAACTTCAAGAAATTATCCAACAATACAAAAAACTTACTGTGGACATAAGAATAAAACCAGGCCACGATGAAATTGTTAGGACTATCAACGAGCATCTTGAATCTGTAATAAATAGATTGCTTACAGCAGAAAAAGAAATAACTGGCCTAATCGAGAATCCTAAGCATACAGTAATTCTTGAATTAAACAGGTGGGAAACTGTATAAGCTGTCCCCTGCACAATTTTATTACCAGTTTTTTGTTGGAGGTACACTTAGACCAATCAAGATTAAATATTGGCTACAAGCAAAAGGACACCACTACCCTACCTTATCAATAACAAATGCTGACAACAAACCAAAAGTCACCAATATAGAGTTAGAAGATCCCAATACATTAGAAACATCTTATGCTGAAGATGATGGATCTCTGGAATTTAAAATACAAATAGGAGACAAATTATATTTAGAAAATCCTGTAGTATCGGCTGCTGAACACCCTATAGTTGCAATATTCTTGTTTACATACTATGTCTAGACAAATTATTGTTGATGAATTACAAAAACCAGCCAGACATAATTATAAGCGACTACCAGTAGTCACAAAAGGCATAGATGATGTATGGCAATCTGACTTGGTGGAAATGGCACCTCATGGGGGACAGTTGAAAAATTTAGACAAGGTCAACAAAGGATACAAGTATATACTTACTGTCATAGATACATTTTCAAAATTTGCCTGGGCATTGCCACTCAAATCTAAGACTGGAAAATGTGTTACAGAAGCTTTTAGGACAATTATTAATCAGAGTGGAAGATCACCATGCTATCTACAAACAGATAATGGCAAAGAATTCTATAATTTGGTGTTCCAACAATTTATTAAAAACCATTCAATAAAAAAATACTCGAGTTACAGTGATCTCAAAGCTTCTATTGTAGAAAGATTCAACAGAACTCTAAAAAAATTATATGTATAAACAATTTACCCTTCAAGGTAATTATAAATGGCTTACTATCCTACCAGAACTTCTAGATAGATATAATAATTCAGTTCACACTACAATCAACATGAAACCCTCTGAGGTAACTTCATCTGATGAGCAAAAATTGATCAGTACTGTTTACTATCCTAGATACCAACCAACAACAAAAAAAGCTAAATACAAAGTTGGTGATCAAGTAAGAATTAGCAAGTATAAGCACTTATTTAAAAGAGGTTTTACAAGAAACTGGAGTACTGAATTATTTACAGTGGTTCAAGTTAAACCTGGGGCTCGTAATACATATATAATAAAAGATCACCGAGGTGAAATTCTCAAAGGCAGGTTTTATGAAGAAGAACTTAACAAAACTAAGCAACCCGACACATATCTTATAGAGAAAGTCATTCGCAAAAAAGGCAACAAAATACTGGTCAAATGGCTAGGTCTCCCAGAACACAGCTGGATCGAGGCAGACAAAGTAATATTATGAACACCTGGGATGTTATAAAAATACTACCAGATCCTGAACAGCAAAATAAAAAAAATGGCAAACTGTTGCCTGATAATATTAGATGTCTTATTGTTGGACCATCGGCTTGTGGTAAAACTACACTAATGATTGATAATTTTTTATTGGCACCTAACTGGTTAGACTGGAAAAACAGACACTTGTATGTGTTTTCTAAGAGTTTAGAACAATTAAAATATCAGCAACTGATGAATCTATATGATGGACTGGATATAGCCACTTTTGAATCAGATGTTAAACCACTTCATGAATGTCTCGATAACTCTGTTGTTGTATTTCATGATATTATATTGGAAAACCAAAACAAGGTTAGAAATTTTTTTACACATGGCCGACACAAAAATATAGATTGCTTCTACCTGGCACAAACTTTTTCTAAAATACCAAAACAACTAATAAGAGACAACAGCAATTTTATATGTGTGTTTCATCAAGACCATACCAACCTCAAACACATACATGATGAATATGTAGGTGGTGACTTGAGATACAATGATTTTTCTAAGTTTTGCAGTAGGTGCTGGAACCAGGTCAGTTATGGGTTTGTCACAATTGATATGACAAGAAAACCTAATAATGGTAAATATAGAAATAAAATTAACAATTTTCTAGAAATTGAAACATATATAAATAACCATGAAAAGACCAATTATTGATGATCTTAAATTAAGAGACTATCTTGTAAAAAGATTTAAGGGATGAAAGTAGAAAACCGAGGAATCTATGAACAACACAAGCGCACAGAACAACCTATTATTCATGCTATTAGTGAACTAGGTAAAAATATCAAAACTGTTACAGAGCAGAATCAAAATTTAATCACAGAGCTTGTACCTGTAGTTGCAAGGAACATATTAGATTATCCAATCACCCCACTTTCTAGTATTCATACACCTAGTCCTGTTGCTCCTCGAAGAATTGAAGCTAGTCAGGATCCTATTGAATTGGGTCTTCTTGCTCAAAAATATTTAAGCACACCTAAAGACAACAAAGATGAGGTTTTTGGCTTATATGCTGACACAGAGCAAGATAGTAGCATCATACATAGAATTGGCAATTTTAGGGTAACATTTATGGGAGATGATTTGATAGTATATTCAGAATCTCATCTTGGAGAAAGAGGTGGTTTTGTTAAGTATCCTGGAACACCTGGATTGTGGGAACTGATGACTCGTAAGAGACCTGGCAGCTATACAGATCAAGATTATGAGCACTACAAAGAAATATTAATAAAATCAGATGCTCTATACCAGAACAATGATCCCACACAAAAAAGAGTCAAGTCTAGCAGTGGAGCAAAATACAACAACTTAATCAAGCCCATATGGTCACAGATCAAGACAGGTAGTGGGATCAAACAGTACAACACTCTGCCTAAAGAATTTGTCTGGGTTGACGATGTCAGGAAACTTGTAGATAGGTTGCTAGTAATAGCTGGGGAAGAAAATGCCGGTAACCACAATTTTTACAATGCAAAGGTTGGAATTATGGACATGATAAGCACCAAATTGTCTAATTTTATAGTTAATGACACTAGGGGCATTGGATATCTTATAAAAATTATTAATACTCTACCACCTAAATTTTGGAATATCTCTGAGGGTCGAGGGCTAGTTAATGACATCATAAACAAGTTGCCATTTGAGCTACATATACCAGGCTATCAGTATTGTGGTCCCGGTACCAAACTAGATCATATATTAAACAGAGGTGACCCTAGTGTTAATCCTCTAGATGCTGCTTGTAAAGACCATGACATAGCATACAACACACATACCGACCTTGACAAGCGACATGTGGCAGACAAAAAATTAGAAGAGGCTGCATTTGGTAGATTTGTAAGCAAAAATGCTTCTTTGGGTGAAAAAATAGCAGCGTTGGGGACCACCATAGCTATGAACACTAAACAAAAACTGGGGTGGGGGTTGTAATATATTAAGTAAATTAATTACAATTTAATTGAACTAGTTAATCCCAGAATATGTATTTAATAAACCAAAAAAAAATGAAGGCCAAAGGTGTTATGTATCAGATACCTTATGCAGGTCTTAAATCTCTCAAAACTATTGATAGTCTTCTAACCAAAAAACAGCGCAAGACAAAAAGTTCTGGTCTTGCTAAGGGCCATGGTATGAAATTATTACTTAGTACAACACAATTAAAAAAATTACAGCAATCTAAAAAAAATCACATATAGGTGGATTCATATTTAGTATGCCAGCTATTTTAGCAGCTTTGGGGGCCGTGGGGAGCTTAGCTGGGGGATCGGCTGCCATAGCAAAAACAGTAATAGATGCCAAGAAGAATAAGGCAGAATTAGATGAACAAAAGCGCCATAATCTGGCCATAGAAAAACAAGGCAAAGGTGTTAAGAAAGTTATGAATAAGTTTAAAAAAACAAGAGCCGCTTACAAACCAAGATATTGAAGCTTTAATCAAACCACTGGGCATCAAAAATTTTAGAGGAGTATACATGTCCGATTCTTTACCAGAACAACCACTCAAGAAAGAGTGTGGCATAGTTAATTTGGATAAGTACAAAAATCAGGGTACTCACTGGATTTGATTTCTTAAATATTTAAACAATGAGGCATTTGTGTTTGATTCATTTGGAGGTGTTCCACCTGAGAATTTAGTAAAATATCTAAAATCAACTAATCTTTATTATAATAATACCCGTGTTCAAAATTTCAAAGATATTATTTGTGGACATCTATGTTCTTAGATATCTGTCTCAAATTAATAAACCATCAATTGACAACTTTCAAAAAGCCTTGTGGTATCTGAAACATCATGGGGGTATTCCATCTTACCAGCCAAAATTCAATATTGAAACTCAAACTACATGATGATATAGTGTATCCCAAAACAATAGCTCTCAGAGCATTCTATGGCATGTATTTGATCCCTAATATTACACACCACAACAACACAATCACAGTTGGTGACCAAAAAATTGTCATTACTCCAGGGCAGTATAATTTATCTACTTTAAATGCCCAATTACCTAGAGGTATATTGTTAACTCAAAATTCTGTTACTCACAGAGTAAAAATTGTGTCTGCTACAGAAACAGTAGATCTGGGTACTATAGGAGAGCTATTAGGATTCGAGAACAACACAAAATTTGAAGCAGCCATTAAACACACTGCTATTAATATACCTAAATTCCTAGCTATAGAAACTCTAAATATTCACTGTAATGTGACCGAGGGTATGATCACCAAATCAAATGGCATTGACATTCACAAACAAACTGGCATCATCGCAACATTCAAACCTAACTCTGAATTCATGGAACCGATTATCTATACTCCATCGCCAACATTATATTTTCCTGTGTGCCATAATAGAATAGATTATATTGAGTTGATGGTCACTAATGAAAAAGAAGAATTAGTTGATTTTGCTGGAGCCCCAACAACTGCTATCATAGGAATTAATATTTAAATAAAAATACATACAAAAAATAAAATAAATAAATCAATAAATAAATAAAATGGAAAATATTGAGAGTTATGAGCTAAAATCATTCCCCCCAAACAGGAGGACTTTTGCAAATTTAAATCAAGCCAACACAGAGATTGAGGTTGACCTTGATGTAGGAGATGGGTTTATACACCCTCACAGAGCAGACCTATACATTAAATTTGATTTTGTCAATGTCGATGGTAGTGATTATCCGGCTAACTCAAATATAAGACTGGTAGACAATTTTGTGCCACATCTGTTCTCTGAAATTGAGATTAGAAAACATGATGTTGTTATAAACAGAGTAGACAATCCTGGTATAACATCTACTGCTTTGGCCACACTAAAATTATCCAAAACCGAGGCCTCATACTACAAAATAGGTGGATTTGAGGCTGGTGATAAGATAATATCTAAGAGTCACACAGTATTGTTCCCTATGCGCCTGTTGCCAGGATTCTTATCAGATTACAAACACATTATGTGGAAGGGTGGTTTAAGAATTACATTTAGAAGAGCTGCCAATGATAATAATGCTTTGATGAGGTACAGTACATTAAATTCTACTGGGGAAGCTCTGCTTAATACTCTACCTGATGAGGGCAAATGCCTTATTCAGACTATGGAGCTAAGAATTTCAGTAGTTGAGTATGAAGCTAGTTATGCTCTTAAATACAAAGCAGATATACTAAAAAATCCACAGGTACCTTTACAATTTTATACATATCAATGTGTGCAGAAGCCTGCCACTGGTAGCTATTATGAATTTGATGCTACAAACTCATTCTCCAGTATACAATATGATATGCCAGATTTAGTGGTGGTACTGTTTCAGACTGGAAGACACAATAATCAAGAAAAAAATTCAAGTAAATTTGATAACTGCAACATCAAAAACATATATCTTAAAAATGGCAGAAATGAGGTGTTCCCTAGAGAAAGTTATAATTTAAACATGTCCAAGGATGATTTCCTCAAATTATATGAGGCATTTACAGCATTCAAAAGGGTCACAATTGGGAATACTGACATGTATTACTCACCAGATGAATTCAAAGCACAGAGACCCATGTTTGTCATCAACACCTCAATAAGAAAACAAGTTGTGGTTAATGACAGGACAAACATTAAAATTATCTGTGAATTCCATGAAACACTCCCTGATGACACCATATGTAGTGTTATTCTTATAGGTGAAAAATCATATATTCATGATTTAAGAAATTAGAGAGTCACAGAGCAATTCTAGATGAGTTTTGCATATTACATTGTCTTAGTATTAGATAAACAAGTTGTGCCTAGTATCCAATTAAAATATTCCAGGTTAACATATTAATACTCTAAACTTAAACTAGAAATAATTAGAAATAAACCGGAAATAAATATGTATAGATATGGGTATATATGTAGATAGGTATATATATGTGTGGGTAAATATATGTAGGTATAAATATGTGTGGGTTGGGGTGGGTGGGTGTGGGTAGGTGTAGATTTTAAAAGCATCTTGGCCTAGTTTTAAGTGTAGTTAAAACAATATAAAAAAAAGCATATTTTTAACAAATTTATAAACAGCAATTTTAGCAAATTCAAATTTAGCCACATCAATTTGAGGGGGTCATACTTTCTCGGAAGCTTTTTTTTACAAAAATCGTAGGTTTTACACAGTAGCAATGAAATTTTATAGACATTTTGCCTTAGTTTTAAGTATTTCTATTCAGTCAAAACACCTCATACTTTCTCGGGTTTATAATAGCATCAATTACACTACTATATTATATCAAGCCACTAGAATCCCGGCAGATAGGACAATCAATTTAAACAAATGCAGAAAAAGAAGAAAGATTTTGAAAAAGATCTAACAACGACAATTCAACAACATTGGTCACAATAGGTAGAACAGCTTTAAAGAGACAAATGAGGCCTTCCCTATAAATTTGCAGTTCAACAGGTTAAGAATGCTCAGACACCGACAATACTCGAACGGGACGATGATTCAATGACCGAAACTTTGAGTGAGACAGCCCAATACCTGTTGGACAAGCTCCTGCCAGATGACTATAAGGAAACGGTCACGCCGGACGATACGAACTGTACAAAATTCATTGTCAATACCCAAATGACAGGGTCGTTCTCCCTTTCATGAAGGAGGAAGTAGAGCAGGCAATGGACCGAATGAAAAAGAAATCAACTCTTTTTCCAAACGGCATCCCTGCAGAAATTCTTCAAAAATCCAAAACAAAGATCTCGCATTGCCTGACCGATCTATGTATTTAACGAATGGCTGGTTAGAAAGCACTTGATGACATCATCGAAAAACACTGATGTAATCGTTATCAAAAAGCATCCATGTAGGGATGAAACTGAAGTGAAATCGTACGGCACAATATTTCTGTTGAACGTGCTTGCAAAACCCAAAGAAAACTTCTGCTTAAGAGTATTAAGGAACATAGACAATTAACAGGACAACCAGATGACAAGTTTGCTTTTACGGCAGGCAAATCAAAGGATTATTCCTTACGTACGCTTACCGTCCCTCTTGGCGGAGTGGTTAGCACATCGCGCTATGACGCCAGAGGTCTGAGGTTCGAAACTCGGCATGCGTATGAATGTTTTTAAGTGTCTATTCATCAATTTCATCATCTTATCACTCATCTACATCTTCGCAAATTTGCCAAAAGTGGCACAAAAAGAGAAGTACAATAAAGCAAATCAATCAATTAATCAATCTTACGTACGCTTGCTCATGAGAGTGTTGGCTCGGAAGAGAAATAGTTTCTCACTATATTAGTCGATATAGCAGGTGTGTTCGATATCCTGGTGGCCTCACCTGTTCAAGTCTCTGAAACAACTAGTCTGTCCCGGCACCATATTTTGAATAATTACTGCGTAAATAAGAAAGCTAACATTAAATATCCAATGCTCAAAATTTCAAAGAATATAACAAAGGTTCAATTCTTGGACCGGAACTCTGGAACATCAATCTTGAACCGGCCCTAGAGAAACTTACTGGCTTGTCGGAAGTTAAAAGTGTGATTGCATACGGGGACAACATTTTGCTGTTTATTCAAGGGAAATGAAGAAGGTGACTTCAGATCAAGTCCCCATTACTGATATTCACCCAGGAGAAATGGTGCGAAACAGCGAATCTCAAAAAGGTTAAAAATGTGAAAATTGTGAAATCTCCAGATATCTGAAGATCACGTTACAGGAAAAAAAAAGGCACACACAAAGCAGATTGCTGATATAACAGAGGAGACGGATTTCATGAAAATACATTAGCGACAATTGGCACAACAACATATACATTACCACTAACACATGCAAAATCTTATCTTTTTGCTATATACAATACCATCAGTAGTAGTGCAGGTTGGGGAGTTGACCAACATCAAGTGAAGATCTCCTTACTGGATTTCTCTCGTAAGGCATGATCTTCACTTGATGGCGCAGTGTTGCCAACTTCTTACTCGAAAAAATCACCAAGGTTTTTGGTCTAACCTAACCTAAAGCATGGAGTTGGCAACCTTTTTCTCGCAGTGTTGCCAACACTACACCCGAAAGTAAAGCTCGGTGGGGCTTGTCTTAATGGTTTGCTCTTGTAAGGCATAAACCCCCCCCTATTTTCGGGCGCAGTATTACCAACATCTTACTCGAAAAAATCACCAAGGTTTTTTTTGTCTAACCTAACCTAAAGCAAGAAGCTGGCAACCTTGCTTGAGGCTTGCCTTACAGTGCATAAAGCAAGGTTGCCAACCTACTGGTACTTTTACCATAGTCTTTTACAAAAAAAAAAGAGAGAGGGGAGAGAGAGAGAGGGAAGAGTTAAACAACCGACAGCCTACCTACAGCTTTTTTTCCTTGGTCTAACCTAACCTAAAGCAAGGAGCTGGCAACTTTGCTTGAGGCTTGCTTTACAGTGCATAAAGCAATTTTTGCCAACCTACACACACTAAACAAGGAAAACCGACACTACCATAAAAGAGAGAGAGATGGATGGATGGTAATACTGCACGGGTTCAACGTCATCAAGTGAAGATCGCCTTAATGGTTTTCTCTTGTAAGGCATGAGCTCTATTTTCTCGCAGTGTTGCCAACTCCTACCTACACCTTTTTTTTTTACTTGGCAAGGGCTAGAGAGAGAGAAAAACCTATAGCTGGCAACAGTAATGAGCGAATGCGCCATATCGTAATTTTTTAACTCTGGCAATGTTTGTATATCGTGACCTTTGTAAACCTCTCTCGGGGGAACGATGTGCCACACACACACACACACACACACACACACACATACACACGCGCGCGCGGGGCCACAATTTTTGAATTTACGGCTGGAAAAATGTTTTTCTATGACATGTTTTCGTTCGAGGCAAATTCGTAGGTAGATGTTGTTAAATAAACATTAATATTGTAAATATATATATACTTATTGTATTTAGTTTTTCGGTATCGAAAAGCGACTGTCATATTGTATTTGAAAAAAATATTACGCTTTTGCCTGTGGATATCTAGAAAAACGACAATTTCGTTCCCTCTCTCTGCATATGCTATCAATGTTGACACAATGACACAAATTCAACAAATACGTAGTCAACGTACATCTCTTCTTTTCCTGACAATTTCGTTATCTGACTAGAACAAAAATGGGTTTTCCATGACAGGAAATATGTTGCTCTGTTTCTATACAAATAACCAGAAATCACCACATGCACTTCGCAACTCTGCTTGGTGGCAGAGAAAAAATACAATGAATTTTCCGGTTATTTATTTCATAGCCCTGATAGTCATCGCGTGCGTCACAGATTGCCATCTGCCGTAGGCTTTGGGACGACGGAAGTTATTCTTCCTGTTTTTTTAGTGACGCCAGTTAACAGCATAGGTAACAATGATGCGATGCGATGCATTAACTTGTGAATTTTCGAACTCGCAAAATGATGTGGCTGAAATGTAGGGGGGAGAATGTTCTAGAGAATTTGGTTCTTGGATTTCTATTGGTCCACGTTGCGTTGGCTAACATATCATTTTTGACGTCATTAGAAAACCGTATAAAACTTAAAGCGCTGGTGTAGAAAGTTCTGTTTTATTTTCAACGTCAGTGAAGAGCATTTCCGCAGAATTTCTAAAAGTAAGTAACTTTGTTTCTTAGCTCGCATGAGTTGGCTTTGATTTATAAGTATAACATTACTTTTATGGAAGAAAATATACTCACAAAACATGCAAAAAGAGAGAGAATATAGAAGGTGTTTCATGTCTCTCTCTGCTTTTATATATTTGAAGCATGCATCTTGGTAGCTGGAATATCTTTTTTCTTCCGTGTGCCGTTGTTGGTAGGTAGGAAATATGTGTGCGGGGCATATTTCAAAAAAATAAATATGTTAAATTGTTAGAGGAAAACAGGAAAAATGGAGGAGAGTTGCGTGTTTTTGATATCTAGTGGAAGTACTGATTGATTGATTGAGTTGGCGTTTTTTTAAGTCCACTTTATGCACAGTAAGGCTAATCTGGACTGGACCTACAGTTTTAAGAACCACTTATGCCCCCACCGGGTATCGAACCCTTGATTACAAGACAACGACGTTATCGCTACGTCATCGCAGAGGCTAGTGGAAGTACTGATTGATTTGATGTTTTAAGTCTATTTTATGCACAGTAAGGCTAATCGGGACTGGACCTACAGTTTCAAGAACCACTTATGCGGGTATCGAACCCTTGATTACAAGGCTATCGCTGTGCTAACGCAGAGGCTAGTAGAAGTACTGATTGATTTGATGTTTTAAGTCTATTTTATGCACAGTAAGGCTAATCGGGACTGGACCTACAGTTTCAAGAACCACTTATGCGGGTATCGAACCCTTGATTACAAGGCTATCGCTGTGCTAACGCAGAGGCTAGTGGAAGTACTGATTGATTTGATGTTTTAAGTCTATTTTATGCACAGTAAGGCTAATCGGGACTGGACCTACAGTTTCAAGAACCACTTGTGCGGGTATCGAACCCTTGAATACAAGCCTACCGCTGCGTTATCGCAAAGGCTAGTGGAAGTACATAGTTATTCGAATTTTATTTATTTAAAATATTTAGTTTTTTTTATGCACGCTTATTGATTTTAAACCTAAAATTAAATAAAATCCGGCAATTATATCCAATTATACTTATGGCTACAACGAGCATTTGCAAAAAAAAATGGCTTGAGATTTTTTTTGCTACGTAAACAAAATGGCTGACATGCCAAATATGAACAGGCTATATAGATTTGAGAGAGAGATGGATAAAAAAAAAGTTAATTAAAATTTAATTTTATGATTGCAACACGGAACTTAATGATTGATTTAGTTTATTTTACTTTACGTTTTGTACCTCTTGGCTAATTTGCAAAGATTGGGGATGAGTGATGAAATGGATGAAAATAGACATTCACAAACAACCAAGCCCGACCAGGATTCGAACCCGGGACCCTTGGCGTCGCAGCGCGATGTGCTAACCACTCGGCCACAGGGTTGGGCAAGTGCTGGTATATACATAGACCAAAGTTACATGGTTCTAGGCCCCATAGGAGCCGAGAAAATCAATGTCTTGGAAAACATCTTAAGACAAATATCTCAATCTTTAAGAAAGTCGACTTCCGGTATCTCAAGATGTTACTTCCGGTCTGTCAAGAAAATTTTCTTAAGACAAAAATCTTAAGGCGTTTTCCAAGACATTGATTTTCTCGGCTCCTAATTGAGCTAGGATGATGATTTTAGGTTTGTTGTATAGGATTCGACGAGAACTATTCGACTAGCAAATAAAATCGATTCCACCCCCTCGAAGTTTCGGAAATACAGACAATTTTTTATTTTTTTTGAGAAACTTGATTTGCAGGCTTAGTTTTTGCCCCAATTCGAAAATTTTAATAGCATTCGATACAAAATTAGAAGTACTCTACAACTTATTGGAGGGGTGATGACTACTGCCTGCTGTTTTCGAGTTATTTTGGATTAAAATTTCAAGATGTAATTTCTAAGATGTTTTGTAATTCATCAACTATGGGTTGTAGGAAAACGATTCTTGCTCTATCTGCTATCGCTCGACGAATACTATAAACATAAATAATGCTTATGGTTTGATTTTTAAAATGGCGAGCGGAAAATAACTATGTTTTTTTCTGAAATTATGGTTTATACTTCATATGCCAAGAGGGCTGAGGGTTAGAAAAAAAGATTGTTTTGTAGAATTATGCACACATAATATTTTTGTGTTTTCTATACACAAGCCTAATTATTTTTTTTCCAATTATTTACAGGATTCATTAAAAAGCAAGAAGTAACATATACATAAATAACACACTCCCACCAAACCCAACACCATTGTGAATTATTGCACAGTATTTATTTTGTGGCACTCCACTATATATATATAAAATAACATACCCCACAAATATTTTATTATAGCGAATTAGCCTTCCAAGATTTTTTTTATTGTAAAGCATTTATTTTGTAACACTCCTCCACTATATATATAAAATAACATACCCCACAAATATTTGCACTATTGCGAATTAGAAACATACCCACAAATATTTTCAACAAGATGCAATCTGAGAAAAGTTGCCCTGTGTGCAAAAGAAGCATATCAAGCCAAAATTTTGCAAGACATTGTCGCACCTGTGTGCCGGGCAAGCATTTGGCTGCCACCGAACCATGTCCCAGGTGCGGTAAACATATTACCATTAATAATTTGAAGAGGCATATAACATCATGCAAAGTTGTCGTCGGAGCACCTGTTCCACAACCGTCGACCAGCTCGACCAAGAGGAAAGCGGAAGCCGACTCGCCACCATCCGCCAAACGCGTCAAGCCTGTGGCGAAAGCGAACCAGTCTGCTTTCCAGCGTTTGTTAGAGGACTTTGTCATCACTTCGGAGGGCTCATGCGACGTGCGTAGTTTTTTGGAGAACGTGCAAGCCAAAATCATTTCCATCCTCGGCGATGCGCTTGCAACGCACTCCACCAAATTCTACGCATCGCTACGTTGCCAGTAGAAGAAGCCGTCTGATGAAATTTACAGCTTCTGCCACAACACCAAGGCGAAGACGCTGCATCTGGCGGATGTCGACAACCTCGAGGTTATCTACAACAAGTTTGCAGAGGAGCTGGTGACCAAACAAGAGGAACATCAAGCTAAGGGCTCGGGGGGTTCGCTGTGCGGTGAACCCCACGAACTGTGCGTCAAACTTTGCAAGTTCATACCTCTCTCCGCCTCCAGCTACGTCCCCTTACCACCTACTATTGCGGCAAAGAAGGCCGTCCTGAACTTTCAGAACAGTGACGCCAAGTGCTTCGTATGGTGTGTTCTGGCAGCATTACACCCTGTCCACTGGAAAAACCAACCACACCGAGTTAACCACTACCTACCCTACGAGTCAGAGCTGGAAGATGCGATGGTTGGGATCGACTATCCCGTGGAGGTCCCGGACATTCGAAAGTTCGAGGCCCATACACACAACCCTCGGTTGGCCATCAACATTTATGGCCTCACTGACAAAAATGTGGTGTACCCCATCCGGGTGAGCGACGTAGACGACGATGATGCACGAGAAATTCACCTTCTGCTCATCAAGAACGAGACCCATCACCATTACACCCTCATTCGCTCGCTCTCTCGGCTTGTTTCGAGCCAAAAAAGCAAGCATCATGGTAGCATAGAAGTTTGTTGCAGGTGTCTGATCACTTTTGACAATCGAGAACAGCAGGATTATCCGCACATCAGAGGTTCCAACATCGCTGCAGAAGAGATCGCTCGCCACAAATTTTATTGCAATGCCAACGAGCCTGGGGTGGCAGTCTTACCCGAATCTGGCGTCGTGGAGCTTTTTCGCATGCACGGTGCCATGGTGGAGCACCGCGCTATCATCATCGCGGATTTCGAGGCCTTCCTCAAACCCCTGTCCACTTGCGATCCCGATCCCGAAGTTTCCTCCACCACCCCTTACCAACTCCACGAGGCATCCAGTTTCGCATACGTTGTGGTGCGACGTGACCAGCACATCGCCCCCGAGCCCTACGTGTACCGTGGCCCCGACGCAGCCAAACACTTCCTCGAGAGGATGGTTGTCGAGGCCATCGAGATAGGGAAGGTACTGTTGGCCCCCAAGTCTATGCTCCCACTGTCCCCCGACGATCAACGTAGACACGACGAGGCCATCGCTTGCCCTGTCTGCGTCAAGGAGTACACCGCCAACAACCGTAAAGTCCAACACCACGATCACTTTAACGGTAGGTATGTTGGTCCTTGGTGCAACGGATGCAACCTCATGACCCGGGACCCGCGATTTATCCCTGTGTTTTTTCACAATGGCTCGGGATAAGACTTCCACCATCTGGTGCCTCACTTTGGGTACGACGACATGCGAATCAACGTCCTGGCGCAGAACGAGGAGCGTTACATTAGCTTGAGCAAGTGGGTGCGAATCCCAGGATCACACTCTACCGTCGAGCTTCGCTTCCTCGACTCCCTGAGGTTCCTCCCGGCCAGCCTCGATGCTCTCGCAGGGAAGCTTAGCGACGAGCAAATGCTCATTACCTCCGGAAACTTTCCGAACTTGGACGCCGGCCTCTTCAAGCGTAAGGGGGTCTATCCCTACGAATACATCACAGACCCTTCCAAGTTCGCAGAGACGTTGCTACCTCCCCAGGCGAAGTTCTACAGTCAGCTACGCGGCTCCAACATCACCGACGAAGAATATCACCATGCCCAGTCCATGTGGCGCGAGCTGGGCTGTCGAACTCTCGGGGACTACCACGACGCCTACCTCAGACTTGATGTGACGCTCCTCGCCGACGTGTTCCAGACGTTCCGTGCGACCGCAATGAAGATCTACCAGCTGGACCCCGCCTACTTCTATAGTCTCCCCGGACTGGCGTCGTCAGCCATGTTTCTGGTGACGAAGATCGAGCTGGAGCTTCTTTCGGACGTGGACATGGTGCTGTTTGTGGAACGTGCCGTGCGGGGTGGAATGGTCCAGGTGTCGCAGCGACACTCGCGCGCCAACAATCACCACATGGCCACCGGCTACGACCCCTCACAACCGTCCAGCTACATCATGTACACGGACGTCAATAACCTCTACGGACACTCCATGATGCAGCCACTCCCCTTTAGAGACTTCGAGTGGGCTGACCCCTCCAACTTCGACATCGAAAGCTTCGACGATTCAGAACATGGGTTCTTCGCCGAGGTTGATCTGCAATTCTCCGAGAAGCTGCAGGATTTGTTCTGCGATCTTCCCCCTGCACCCGAGTTCAAGTGTCCACCCGATTCCAACCAGACGAAGCTCGTCATGGATTTCGAGCCCAAGAAGAATTACGTCCTGCACTACCAGAATCTCCGGTGGTTGATGCAGCGAGGGGTCACGGTCCACGCAGTTCACCGCATCCTCAAGTTCGAGCATTCTCCGTGGTTGCGTCCATATATTGAAGTCAACACCAAACACCGCACCGCAGCCACGTCCGAGCTTGATAAGGATTTCTTCAAGCTTATGAACAATGCGGTGTTCGGGAAAACCATGGAGAATGTACGGAATCGTGTAGATGTGAGGCTAATATCAAACAAAGCACAATGTCGCAGGCTCGTAGCAAACCCGTTATTCAAATCGAGGACCATTTATAATGAACAGCTTGCTCTGGTGCATATGAGGAAGAGCGAGGTGATGCTCAACAAGCCAATTTATGTTGGCGCCTCAGTATTAGACCTGAGCAAACTGCACATGTTTCAAATATATTATGGGAAACTACGCCAGCACTATAACGACAATATCAGCCTACTCTACACGGACACGGACAGCTTGGTGTACCACGTTCGCACGGACGACGCGTACGGGGATATAGCCACAGTTCCATCTTTGGTTAACCTTTTCGACACCTCGGGCTATCCCCAGCAAAACAAGTACGGTATCCTGGCCCGCAACAAGAAGGTGCCTGGCAAACTCAAAGACGAGAAGGACGGTGATGTAATTCTCGAGTTTGCAGGTCCTCGCGCCAAGGCCTATGCCATCAAAGCCGAGGGCAGCGTTACCAAGAAGGCCAAGGGTGTCGGCAGACAGGTGGTTCGGGAGCATCTCACATTCGAGGACTTTGTCGATTGCCTCAAGACCAGGTCGTCGGTTCTAAGAGCAGAACAGCGCATCCAGAGCGTCGACCATATCATCACCACAAACAAAGTTAGAAAAATTGCGCTGGATCCTGATGACGATAAGAGGTGCGTCCTCGAGTGTGGTATTCACACATTGCCGTGGGGGCACTATCGCTTAGCAGAAAGCAAAACCTGCAACATATGTCCATCTTCAACAGAAGATTCATAAAAACAAAACAAAACAAAAAAAAACCACTTTGACTGTCATTACAAAAAAAACTTTGACCGTATTCTTAAATAACCAGCATGCCTATGAATTTGTTCGGTTTCAAAAAACAGATCATTATGGAAACCATACCAGATCATGAAGTCTTACCTTCCGTGTTACCTAAACTCAACGGTCTGTTGATCATTCACCTCAACAGCATTTGGACGAAACTGAATGACGATGTGGGCAAGATGTTTTATGTTTTTAATAACAATTTACATTTTTACGAAATTCCGATCGACGGGAAACTTCGGATCACCGTGAATCCGGAAAACGCAGGCGAAATCAAAATTTCTACCGGCAAGAACATTTTTCGAATCAAGCACGACAAGATGCTTTCTAACATTACGTACGATGTGTCTGCAGGAGATTATCTTTACATGGAACTCCTCGGAGATTACGACAAACTTATTCCTCTCTTCGTAGAATTACGAATCGTCTATCCTATTATAAATAACCGTTAACCAAAAATGCCTAACGACTTTTTCGGCAACACCAAGCGTGTAGACCACGCAGAAGAGATTCTCATGCTAGACATTCGAGTTAAAAAGTTGAGGAGCGATTTGATCGCTTTGCAGGAGACCTTAAACAAAAGTTTAGAGTCGGAAATCGCTACGCTCCAAACGCAATGTCTCGATCCCATTCTGAAAATCGATTCCGAACTGAAGATGCTGATAAAAAATTATGTCGACGTACCTTCTTACGACAACGTTCAAAATATACAGTTGAGCGTGGATTCGCTTCAAAATGATTTGGCCAAATTACAGCAATTTCAATCGAAAAATGAAGATTTGGAAAAATTGAAACTCGAAATCGAAGAACGAACTTCCGCAATCGAAAAGAATTTCTCCGAACTTCAAACCGTGGTGAACGATATTGATGTAGAACGCTTGCACGTCGTCGTTTCCAAATTACAAGAAGAATTCACCGGCACGTTGGAAGAAATTAAATCCAAGTTACAGACTTTGGAAGATACCATGACGAACCTACCATCGTCGGACGAACTGCAGGTCATCGGTAAAAGCGTCGCGAACATAAAAATTCAATTGGAGGCCTATCAAGATTTCGAACACATTCAAACCACCATCGCTACGCTTCAGGCGTCCTTGGAATTGATCAACGAAGAAATTAAAAATATTCACGCTGAAGCGAGAGCGTTGACGAGCATTCAAGACACGTTGAGCACGGTTCAGCATAAAATCGAATATTTAGAAAATTTAAACGTCGAATCCAATCTTGCTCATTTTCATCACGTACTGGACAACATACAGGGTGACTTGGAATCGTTACGGACGAGCGTGCCTTCGAGCGAAGATTTGGAAAAATTGAAAACGGCGGTGACGGCACTATCCGAATCGAGCGACATCAAAAGTTCATTGAGCGATCTCGAGAGTAGGGTGGCCAATCTCCCCACCTCCAAAGAATCGCACGCTTTGAAAAGAAACATATCTCGAATGCTGAAACGACTAGAAACGGAAACGGCGAACGTGGAACAGATTCGAGACGAAATTAGTTCGCTGGTGTCGACGCTGCCCACTTCGCAGAGCGTCGCCGAACTTCACACGCAGTTTACAGAGATGCGAAGCATCGTGAACGATCTTACCGAGAAGAGCTCGAAATTGAATCAAGTCGAGAACATTCAGAACATCGTCGTCAACATCAGAGATCAAGTCGGAGTGCTGGAATCCACGCAGGAATCGACGCTGGCTTCTTTCGGTGCCAAGTTGCAAGAACTCAACGAAAACTACAAGCAGTTGAACGTGGAAGTGAAAATCAAACCGTCGTTTTCTGCCGTAACGGATACCATAGTCGAGCATTTGCTGCCCATCGAAAATAAACTCGGACAAGTTCACAGTAATCTGCTCGGCGTCGACACTAAATTCGCTGAGAAGCAACGGTGAGTTGCTTCCCGACAGCATCCGCTGTCTGATCGTAGGTCCTTCGGGGTGTGGGAAAACGACACTGCTCGTGGACAATTTTCTCCTCGCACCGAATTGGTTAGATTGGAAGAACAGGCACCTGTACGTGTTCTCGAAAAGTTTGGAGCAATCCAAATACCAGCAACTGATGAAACTGTACGATGGTCTGGACATTGCAACGTTCGCTTCGGAAATAAAACCACTCGACGATTGTCGTGAAAATTCAGTCGTCGTGTTCGACGACGCCATCCTGGAAAATCAAAATGAAATTCGCAACTTTTTACGCAAGGTCGTCACAAAAAAATGGATTGCTTTTACCTAGCTCAAACGTTTTCCAAAATTCCAAAACAGTTACTACGCGACAACGCTAATTTCATATGTTTGTTTCGTCAAGATCACACCAACCTCAAGCATGCGTACGATGACTACGTAGTCGGAGACATGAACTACAATCAATTTTCGGAAGGCTGCTCTTCTTGCTGGAACAGTGACGATTTCGGATTCGCTACGATCGACATGACGAGGAAACCCATCGACGGAAAATACAGAAACAAAATCAACGACTTTCTAAACGTTGCAACGTTGTGAGAAACGACGTGTATAAATAACGTCAAGACGAAACGAAAAATCGAAGACGAAAATCTCAAGCTTCGCGATTACCTCGCGAAACGCTTCAAAGGTTGGAAATCCGAGAATCGCGGATTCTACGAAGAGAAGAAACGTCAGGATCAACCCGTGATCGATGCCATCAGCGGTCTAGGTAAAGAAATTAAAAGTGTCACGGAACAAAATAAAAATTTGATCAACGAACTCGTACCACTCGCAGCTAAAAGTTACGCTGTACCCACGCCCATTTCGAACATTCCTTCGACGCCGTTCGAACTGAAGGACGTACCGACACGACGCCGAGCCATTGGTAGCACCTCGTCTTCGGATAAAATCGAGTTGGGACCTTTGGCACGAGACTACCTGAGCACGGGGAAATTCGACAAGGATGAAGTGTTCGGATTGTATCCCAGCATGGAAACCAACGAAGGCGGTGGTGTGGTGTGGAAGATTGGGAAATCGAAGGTGACCTTCGAAGGCAACGACATTAAAGTCAATTTAGGCGACAAGGATAGTTGGAACAGGTATCCCGGTACGGTGGGACTGTGGGAACTCGTCGCCAAAAAGCAGCCGAAAGATTACACCGACGAAGATTACCAAAGTTACAAGGAAATTCTGATCATGACGGATGCCTTGTACCAGAACAACGACGCCTCGCAGAATAGGGTGAAATCGAGCAGCGGCGAGAACTACAGGAATCTCATCAAACCGATTTGGAACCAGGTCAAAACAGGCAGCGGCGTCAAACGCTACAACACGTTACCCAAAGAATTCGTTTGGGTGGACGACGTGAGGAAGCTCGTGGACCGATTGTTGGTGATAGCCGGCGAAGAGAATGCAGGCAATCGTAATTTCTACAACGAGAAGGTTGGCATCGTGGACATGATCAGCACGAAACTTTCCAACTTCATCGTGAACGACGACAAGGGCATAGGTTACCTGATCAAAATCATCAACACGCTGCCTCCGAAATTTTGGAACGTGGCCGAAGGAAAGGGACTCGTGAACGACATCATCAACAAGTTACCTTTCGAGATGCATCTACCTGGCTACCAGTACTGCGGACCAGGTACCAAACTCGAGAAAAGATTGGAGAGAGGAGACAAGGGTGTGAATCCGTTGGACGCGGCATGCAAAGATCACGACATTGCCTACAACACCACGCAGACGGATCTGGACGCACGTCACAAAGCAGACAAGAAATTGGAACATGCGGCTTTCGAAAGGTTCGTGAGCAGAGACGCATCGTTGGGTGAACGGGTCGCCGCACTGGGTACCACCATCGCCATGAACACAAAACAAAAATTGGGGTGGGGTATATAAATAACATACAGTAAAAAAAACAACATGGCTTGCATAACTGATTTGCCGCACGAACTACTATCTAAAATATTCAAAAAGGTAGTTAACGGAGATGTTAATAAACTTGTGATCATAGCTAGAACGACGCCGGCATTTCGCATGGGATGCGAAATAGTTCTCAAGGACCATCTTCGGGAGATCAGTGGAATGAGGTGCGGTGATCTCGACACTCTTCTGTCGGCCGCGGGGGAGAAATTGAACGAGAGGTTGGACGAACTGCACGAGGCGAGGCAGGGAAGAAGACGATATACTGATGATTGGCGTAAGTCCAAACAGGAAACTGAAGAAATCATCACGCACATCATCGCGTTTTCGGAAGCACGAACTTTCTTCCTCTGTTAAAAAAATCTTCGATACAAATCGTGAAAAAAAAATATATATAAATAACACACATCGTGAAAAAAAATAATCTTCGGTATATATAAATAACACACATCGTGAAAAAAAAAATTAAATTTCTCTAACACGCACACTGAAAATTTCTCTTCTTCGATATGACAACTGAAAAAATGAGTGACCTCCAAGCATTAAAACAAATGCTAAATTTGTCAGTCGAGAATGTAAAAATTCAGGAATTGGAAGTCGACAAACCTTACACGATAACTTCCGGTTCAATCGTTTCTACCCAGTATGGTCCCAAGGTGTGTCTGTTGCTCAACGGACAATACAGTCTATTTTTACCAGATCGATACGCTATCATGTTATCCGACGAGAAGCTAGCTATCTTAATCGAGAACAAAACTCGAACCGTGTACAAGAGGACAAAGGAACTTCTTGGTAAGAAAACTAAGCATGTAATAGAATTTGTGTAACGGGGCTACGCGGAGTATATATAAAATAACATCCATTGAAAAAAAATCTCAGAACATTTATATATAAATAACATACCGTGAAAAAATAACACATAGAGCATCAACATGAAGCCCAAGGGTGTCGTGTACCAGATACCATATTCGAATCTAAAAAATCTAGGTGCCCTCGATGGGTTACTTACCAAGAAACAACGTGAGAAGAAACGTTCTTGCTTGTCGAAAGGACACGGAATGAAATTGCTGCTCAGCACACCTCAATTGAAAAGATTGCAGCGTTCGCGGAAACAGCAAAAGATCGGAGGTTTCATATTCAGCATCCCGGCCATCCTGGCAGCATTGGGGGCCGTTGGAAGTTTGGCCGGCGGAAGTGCCGCCATCGCGAAAACCGTCATCGACTCGAAGAAGAACAAGGCCGAGTTGGAAGAACAGAAACGTCACAACCTGGCCATGGAGAAGAAAGGAGGAAAGGGCGTGATGAGAAAGTTTAAAAAAAAGAAACAGCAGCACTCACCAACCGAGATATTGAATCTCTGATCGAACCGTTACGAATCAAACACTTCAGAGGAGTTTTCATGTCCGACTCGTTACCTTCAACCGTCAAAAGAAGAGAATGTGGAGTAGTCAACTTGGACAATCAAAAAAAATCCAGGCACGCATTGGATATGTTACCACAAAAACGACAATAACAAAGCATTCGTTTTTGATTCTTTCGGAGGTGTTCCACCTACAAATTTAGTCCATTACCTGAAAACGAACAAAACCTCTATATACTACAACGACGAACGCATTCAAGATTTCGGAGACGTGAACTGCGGTCATCTCTGCCTCTCCGTGCTCGCCTTTCTCTCTAAAATAAATAACCCCACGATCGAAGATTTCCAGAAAGCCCTGTGGAACCTGAAACAGCATCGCGACAATGGGCGTGTTCCATCTCACGAGCGAATCTTCAATCTTGAAACTCACGCTGCACGACGACATCGTCTATCCTAAATCCGTGGCTCTGCGTGCATTCTACAGCATGTACCTCATACCTAACGTCACGCATCACAACAACAAAATTAGCGTCGGAAGCGAACACATCGTCGTCACGCCAGGCCAATACAATCTTTCCACTTTGCAAGCTCAGTTACCCAAAGGCACGTACCTTTCTCAAAATTCGGTCACGCACAGAGTGGAAATCCTATCCGCGACGGAGACCGTGGACCTGGGCACCATGGGAGAACTTTTAGGTTTCGAGAACGACACCAAACTCGAAGCTGGCATCAAGCACGTGGCAACCAACATTCCTAAATTCTTGGCCATAGAGACTCTGAACGTACACTGTAACGTGGCCGAAGGCATGATCACGAAATCTTCGGACGGATTGTTAGGAAGTCACAAGCAGACGGGAATCATAGCCACGTTCAAACCAAGTTCCGAGTTCATGGAACCGATCATCTACACGCCCTCTTCGCCGATCTATTTTCCAGTATGTCGCAACCGCATAGACGACATAGAGTTGGTGGTGACGAACGAGAAAGGAGAGGTGGTGGATTTTGCAGGTGCAACGACGACGGCCATTGTGGAGATCAGCGTATAATAAATAACACACATAGTGAGAATGGAGCAAATCGAAAGTTACGAATTGCAATCTTTCCCTCCCAACCGTCGCACGTTCGGCAATCTCAACGAAGCGAACAGGGAGATCGAATACGACGTGGACGTAGGCGATGGGTTCGTTCATCCTCACAGAGCGGACCTCTACCTTCAATTCGACGTGGTGAAGAAAGAAAGCGGAGACGCGTTTCCCGCAGCAGCAAACTTGATACTCGTGGACAACTTCGTGCCTCACCTGTTCTCGCAGGTGGAGGTGAGGAAACACGGTACCGTCATTGACAGAATAGACTATCCAGGCATCACGTCGACGGCAGTGGGAACGTTGAAATTATCCAAAACGGACGCCGCATACTATCAAGCGGGAGGATTCGAAGCGGGAACCAAAATATCGACGACAAGTCACACGGTGCTTTTTCCCATGCGTCTGCTGCCCGGTTTCTTCTCGGACTACAAGGAGATCATGTGGAAGGGAGGACTGAGGGTCACGTTTCGAAGAGCAGCCAACGACAACGACGCACTGATGCGATACACCAACTTGAACGCCGACGGCACGCCGATAGCCAAAACATTACCCGAAGCAGCCAAATGCGTCATCCGGAGCATGGAATTCAGAATGCCGATCGTGGAATACGAGACAAACTACGCCCTCAAGTACAAAGCGGAGATCTTGAAAAGTCCGCAGGTGTCGATTCACTTTCACGGTTACCAGTGCGTGCAGAAGATGGCGACGGGAAGTCACATGGAATTCGACGTGACGACTCAGTTCAACAACATACAGTTCGACATGCCAGATTTCGTCGTGTTGCTCTTTCAGACCGGGCGCGATAAGAATCAGGAAAAAGATTCCAGCAAGTTCGACGAATGCAAGATCAAGAATGTTTATCTCAAGAATGGACGCAACGAAGTGTTCCCGCGCGAGAATTACAACCTCGACATGACCAAAGACGATTACCTCAAACTTTACGAAGCTTACACCTCTTTCAAACGCGTGACCGAGGGAAGCGTGGACATGTACTACACGCCCAGCGAATTCAAAACCCGCAGGCCGATGTTCGTCATCAACACATCTAAGAGGAAGCAGGTGGTGGTCAACGATCGCACCAACATCAAGGTCGTCTGCGAGTTCCACGATGCCTTGCCCGAGGATACCCTATGCAGTGTCATCCTGATTGCAGAGAAGTCCTTCGTCCATGACGTGAAGAACGAGAGGGTCACAGAGCAGTTTTAACAAGTTTTTAACATCTTTTCTTGCACAATAAGAAATTTTTTGTACTAGCACAATCAGTTACAATAGCACAATACGAATTTCACTAGTTCAGATCAGTTACAAATGTCAATTTCATCATTTATCAGTTACAATATCTTTTTTTCATTACTATAGCACGAGACAATCAGAATGTGCACAAAATTTGTTGTTGTTTTTACACGTGAAAATTAACAATAAAATTCTTTCTTTTTTTATCGTTTCAGATGCTGTCGAAACATCAAAAACACATACACACACTAGAAAAAAAAAGCATGCAATTTTATTTGTAACACACACATATTCTCCATCTTCATCAAGAAAATATTATAATAAACATAATTATTTTTATCTATATCTCACAATAAAACTCTATATCCAAAAATATCACAACATCAAATAACACTAGAGTCGTTAGTACACGTTGCATGCATTACGGAGGTCCTCTGTAGAGTTTCATGGAAGTTTGAGAAAAAAAAAACACGTGAAACTCTACAGAGGTGCGGTTATCTAGAACCGCAGCCGTTAGAAAACCTTTACTTTTTTGGCTGGGCACCACGCACCCTGGCGAGGTTATAGGGGCCAGGTATCCTAAAAAACAACAATTATTATTTTGTTTGTTTGTTTGCGTCACAATACACGCGCGTGCGTGTGTGTGTGTATGTGTGTGTGTGTGTGTGTGTGTGTGTGTGTGTGTGGCACATCGTTCCCCCGAGAGAGGTTTACAAAGGTCACGATATACAAACATTGCCAGAGTTAAAAAATTACGATATGGCGCATTCGCTCATTACTGTTGCCAGCTATAGGTTTTTCTCTCTCTCTAGCCCTTGCCAAGTAAAAAAAAGGTGTAGGTAGGAGTTGTCAACACTGCGAGAAAATAGAGCTCATGCCTTACAAGAGAAAACCATTAAGGCGATCTTCACTTGACGACTTTGAACCCGTGCAGTATTACCATCCATCCATCTCTCTCTCTTTTATGGTAGTGTCGGTTTTCCTTGTTTAGTGTGTGTAGGTTGGCAAAAATTGCTTTATGCACTGTAAAGCAAGCCTCAAGCAAAGTTGCCAGCTCCTTGCTTTAGGTTAGGTTAGACCAAGGAAATAAAGCTGTAGGTAGGCTGTCGGTTGTTTAACTCTTCCCTCTCTCTCTCCCCTCTCTCTTTTTTTTTTGTAAAAGACTATGGTAAAAGTACCAGTAGGTTGGCAACCTTGCTTTATGCACTGTAAGGCAAGCCTCAAGCAAGGTTGCCAGCTTCTTGCTTTAGGTTAGGTTAGACAAAAAAAACCTTGGTGATTTTTTCGAGTAAGATGTTGGTAATACTGCGCCCGAAAATAGGGGGGTTTATGCCTTACAAGAGCAAACCATTAAGACAAGCCCCACCGAGCTTTACTTTCGGGTGTAGTGTTGGCAACACTGCGAGAAAAAGGTTGCCAACTCCATGCTTTAGGTTAGGTTAGACCAAAAACCTTGGTGATTTTTTCGAGTAAGAAGTTGGCAACACTGCGCCATCAAGTGAAGATCATGCCTTACGAGAGAAATCCAGTAAGGAGATCTTCACTTGATGTTGGTCAACTCCCCAACCTGCACTACTATCAGTGCATACGGAGCACCTTTCTAGGCATATCATATCAACTAGATCAAGGTACCAAAAAAATTGAAGTCTTCACAGAGAAGGCCCATTGTAAGTATGATCGGAGCGACCTCAACACAGATTCTACTGGTTCTAACCAATGTATGATCTATTGACAAAATCACAATACTTAGGGCGGCACAAGAAGGGCAGAGATGAACAAATGCGGCAAGTAGTGGGGCGATATGCTGCAACTATACCGGAAGTTAACAAATACGTTACGCAAGAGTGGCAAGAAGAATGGATGACCTTGACCAAAGGATGACGGCTGTATGGATTTCTGCCGTGCATAAGGGAACGAATGACCATAACTTATTACCAACCTTCAAGAGGACTGATATATTTTTTCACTGGGCATGGTCCTTATGGGGAACACCTAGCAGACAGAGAGAGTAATGAACTTGCACCCGCTACCAAGACGAGGAGGACACTCCTCAGCTCATGATTTTTTGTGGTCCCCAACGAAGGATACACAAATAACTAAAATAAGAACTAGGCTCCCTCATCTCAGAATTTACAACCTGATACGTTCCGAACACTGGAAAACACTAAATTACTTAGCGCATATAGTTTCCAGAAATGAAATCTTAGAATATCGAGAAAACATACAACTGCCGCCAGCAACTCGCCGTTCGATAGAAAATCAGCATCAACAAATCAGAAGATCACAGAGACTAATGCAACGAAACCAGACGTGGTAGAATATCAGGTACGCAATGAGTAACGACTAGAGACAGAGCATCGTGGCGATGATTGTAAGAGTAGATAATATGCCTTAGCTTAAGACACTCAAGATATTCTTGATAGGAAAGGTCAAAGTAGTCATGTTTTTACTGAGAGGCGAAGATCAAGATCTTCGGGACAACCTGGCAAGAGGCGTAATGGATATCTATACAGAGGAATGTAACCTTGTGGTCTCGTGAATATAGTTTATTTTACTTCATTGTATCTTACCAGTAATACACCCAAACACCCTTCACTGAAACCTTTCCTGCCCCATTCCTGTTGAATCTCAGGGAGTCTTCACCCAGTACAACCTCACATACCAGGATTGACAAGCGGCGGGGAAATATTTTCAACGAGAACCGAAGGAACAACACAATAGAGACTTACAGTAGCGATCCCCGGTATGCCACATTCGTGCTTTGCTGGTGTCCGACAGAACACTCCACGCCATGATTAACTTTGCAAGTTTGGGGACGGTCAGAAACTAAATCATTTTAATCATGTTAATCTCGCTTTGGTGGAAGAATTAATTACAATGTTAATAATCAGTCAGTGTAAATAAATGACACATAAAATATATGGTCCGATAAGATGGTCGCCCGACAGGTTAACTATTATTAATCATGTAATATGTAGTATAATTATCACTGTTGTGTATATTGTGCGTAAAAACCAAAATTTATAAAAAATATGTGAATACACTCATGTGTAAATAAAAACGATAGAATATATAGTATATTTTGATTTTTTTTCCAGAACAAACTGTAAGCCTAACCTGTCCTGGAAACAAGAATAAAGCTAGATAATCCAAGTCGTAACATGGTTATGTAATATATTCACTACTGATATTCATGTCACATGCGGATAAATATGCGATATCGCCCGAACGGATTTCTACAAAATTACAGGAGAAACTACTTACTGAAATCAGTTGCTGTTCCATTGTCGAAGTTCTTCGAGGTAATTTCTTTCGCGGAAACTGAAAACTTCACCATAGAATGCTGCAGAACAATAAATAATCACTTTTTATGCAAGCAACTTGTATTTTCTGACAACATTATATCGTTGTTTCCATTATGTATTTGCAGATGGCGCGAGCGTTGAAAGTAACGCGGTCTCGCAAGTGTTTCCAAACGTGAATTTTTTACACGATTTTTTTTACTTTTTTTTTTAAACTATGCTTACCTAATATAACCAAACCGAACCTAACCTTGCCGGAAATGGTCCGTGGAGATATTGTGAATGTTTTTTGGGGCTGTCGTGAATGGTTTTTTGGGCTATCCGTCAATGGTTTTTGGGGTTATCGTGAATGATTTTGGGGGCTATCGTGAGTGGTTTTTTGGGGCTATCCGTCAATGGTTTGTGATGACATAATGAACACGAAAGTAGGTTTTTTTCGGTGAAGAAGGTTGAAACACTGCATACCCATGCCAAATCGACAAAACACAAGCACGACGCGCGATGATCCAAGACGAGTGCACGCCATATTGTCTGTTACCAAAGCGAAACAAGGAAGACAAATAATGACTCGTAATATGAACAGTTGACACTATTTTATAGAAAAAGGCATAACTTCACCTTAAAGAATCTTCCGCAATGCACAATAGGTATGTATCAATGCTATAATTAATGAAAATAAATGAGTGAGAGGTGTTCGGACGATATCGCATAATTACCCTTACTGTAAGCTTAACCTGTCCTGGAAACAACAATAAGCGAGATAATCCAACACGTAACATGGTTATGTAATATGTTCACTTCCAATATTCATGTCACATGGAATATGTATTTGTATCATGTAGTTTAATTAACTATTCCATGCCATTTCAACGAGGTCATGACACCCTCCAACTCCGATTTCGATGTAATTTCGTATACACCCTTCCCTTATTGATGAAAGAAACACCCTATTTTTTATTACCCTATCTCAAACGGTTTACATTTTACAGCACTTTAAAATGTCATCCAATGAGCTTTGTTTGCTAATGCAACAAACCAAACCTGACCTGCCTAACCTAACCAAGTACAGAAATAAAATAATCTCTCTAACCTATTTACTTTTTTAGCTCGTAGCTGTAAATAAATACTGTGCAATAAAACATGTTATTTAATATAACGTGAGTCTTAATATTTACTCACAAAATCAAAACATTTGTTATGCAGCATACTGAAAGTGGGCTGACTGATGACGGAGCAAATTGAAATTAAATCGTATTCGTAAAAAACTGAAAGGGCACTTAATTTTTTTAAAAAATATATCAACCGTTACATGCACAACGTACATTTACGAACAATACCATCGCATCACATAATATAGAGTTTTACACATATGTGTTACATTAAGAAAAAAAGCTTCATTTCCTAAGCGGTTTAAGGTATGTGTCGTTCATGGACATTGAAACATGTTGACATTGTGCAGTGGCATAAAACACACTACCAATCATACGGAAATTATTCCTTGTACGTACGTACTAGGGTGGTCTTCATCGGAACAATTTATTTTGAGAAAAAATCAGTGGGACACCCTGTGTTTAGGTTCTTTGCAAAGCGAAGGTAGTACGGTATTTTGTAATATTTTTGTATAAAAAAAATAGGGGTTGCTACCACATCATGAAGTATTGAATTAAAAAAGACGTAATACGGCTGTTCGAAACTTTATTATAAGCAACTTAACAAAAATATTAAAGATTATTTGTAAGATAAATCAGTAAAAACATCAGAATTTAATCATATCTTACTGGAACTGTTACTTGCAAAACTATAAACTTAAAATATATATATAAAAAAATCATAATATGTAGAAGTAGATGTACTGTACATACATCAAATAACAATGTGGATTTGAAGCATCAGGTATTTTGTCTGTACTGTTTGACCTGCAAAAACAAGTACAGTTTATGTTCTTCATCTCTTGTATGTAAATTATTGTATTCTTCCATCAACGCCACTCCCCGCTCTGCAATATCGTTGACAACTCTCATAGAATTAACAAGTTCTCTACTTGGTTGGTTCCTCTCATCTTCCTCCCATAAGTCTACATTATTCTCGAGGAACTCTGAGGAAATACCTGTGATGTTGAAACATCTGCGCGTATTGGCAGAGACAAAATCTTCGAGACTCTTCTTATCTATTAGATATACAACTAGTGTTATACGCTTTCGACGATGATCGATCCCTTCGCCATGCAAGGCATCCGCCATCTTACCTATCGTTGCGAGAGTAACTTCATCATCGAGAAAAGCAAGCACGACCAACTCTTCTGAAAAGTACAACAGATGGTCTGTAAACTTCTATAGATCAACTTTGGCCATCGCTTGATTATTTTTTCGTTCTCTCTTAAATCCTTTAGAAGCTGCAGGTCATTTCTAGGTGCGCAACAACTAGAGGCAGTTTGAAATCAGTATCTCAGGTAACTTTTTACTGTAAATGCCCAAATGTCACGAACTCCCTGCTCTTCATTTCTTGTAAATAAATCATCAAGGAATAGATCGCTTTAGCCATCCATCTCGCACGGTGTAGTCCCGCATGTGCTCTGAAAGATATTCCATCCTTAGGTAGACCTCCTAGGAATATAATCGTACGGCTTAATAGTTCCTTGTAGTCATCTTGCGGCTGGAACTGTTCAAGCTGATTCTTGGCCAAGGAGATCATATCTGTGGTAATATTTCCGATCTGTTTTATGGCAGAAGTATCAGTGGTAACAGTATTAAAGTCAGTTTTCATTATTGTGCTCGAAGATTTCTTAACTCTTTTCAAAATTAATATTTCTTGATTAGTGGATGGGCGAAGCGCCTGAAGAACTATTGCTTCTAGCAGAATTTACATAATGTGGTGGCGACAAGCCAACCATAACGTGTCATTTTCCATCTTCTGCTCGAACAAAATACACGCTCCATTCCTTGGACCAGTATAGGCTGAAGTAGTGTCAAACGTAATGCATTTTATTTGATCGCAAATTCCGCACGCTAATAATGTTTCATAAACTGCTGAAGCAGCTGCTTCTCCTGTCCTAGAAGCAAGTTCTGGCTATGCAAGTAGCTGAACTATACTCTTACCTGACAATAGAATTGGATGACGATCAACAGTTTCATGTCCACAAATATCTTATACCATTTTTCCGTCCCAGTGAATAGTAAGTGGCACATTTAGCTTGAACACGTTTTCTAAAAAGTCGGCAATCTTCTGTCAAAACTTTATTTTTCTACACGAATGGAAGACTTGCTAACATTGTATTTCAAAAGATCACCTCCAACACGTTTAAGAGTAGTTGTCAGGACGACAGCTGCTTTTCTGTCGCTTAATTTTGCAACATTGAGTCTAATAGCCAAATTAGGGTCAAGAAGATTATTTCCACCTCTATATTCGGAGGCTCTTCGGAGATTGAGGGATATGTCCGATAAATTACTTTCATTTTCACTTCAAGATGACAGTAGGACTGTATTTTGTTGTTTAGTGATTGATTTAATACTCTGCTCCTCTCTCTCCCCAGCATTTTTCATACGATCTTTTTTTTTTATTTTCAGCCTCAGCTTCTTTCTTTGCGAGTGTCTAAGCCTCCAATTTTACCAGGACGCCCTTTCTGTCGCTGTGAAATCAAAAAAGTGTTTGTCTTCTTGAATATAAATCTTATTCAACTCATCACCGTGGCAATGTCAAAGAGATCTTCCAATTTCATCTGCCACTCTTCTTCTTTCCGTTTCATGCCCTCCGAATGCTTAGTTTATTTTCCTTGTTATTGTTTTAGTTTCTGCCACTGCTTGAAAATCTCTTCTATTCTTGCTCCTACATGTTTCTTCAATCTTGTTGGTATCTTTGCTTTTTCCCGGACAGCTAAGACGTCCTTTGCTGTAGAATGACAAGAGTCTCTAACATTCTGCCTCATCTCATTTTTGTAGTGGAAAAAAAGCACCTCATTTCTTTGTGGAAGTTTAGTTTGATTTACTGTAGGTTTGAACTACCAGTCACATTTCTGCCTTTTTTCGTGTAGCAACTGCAGTAATCGCGCATGCCATCTTCCTCAGTTCCTCAGTTCAACTACTTCATACACAGGCAAGCAAGAAGAAAAAACTATTAGCACATCACTTCACTGCTTAATTATTATAGAAAGAATTGAAATAAGAAGATATTATTATTATTATTATTATTAATAGTATGTATTAATTTCTTTATTTGGATGACGAAGTTAAAGCGGAAGATTTCCTTCCACTGAAACATATTTACTTGAACTTTTAGAATTTCATTATAACTGAGGAAAAGGAAACAAGTTTCTAGAGAGCGACAGTAGTTTTCTGGAGAGAGGTAATAATGTGATCGAACGTTTCCATTACGTTAACAATAATATAGGAGAACCAGGAAGAGCAAATTAGCAAAGTGTTATATAACAGATCGAAGCAATACATGCCTCTGTGCTGTCAAAGTAGCAGTTAGATGTGTTCGCCCCAAGTGAAAATTACTAATTATGACAAAACTTTAATCCGCGGTAGCGACCTCTAAAACGTAATGAAATGTAATAAAATTTTAATGGGTCTCATCTTTCAAGTAGGAGACAGAAATGACGTGGTGTCCCGCAAATAGTTTAGAAGTTTGATTTTAAAGACCACCCTAATACGTACAAGTGTTAAAGATATTGTCTAACAGTGAACTCCTTTTTTTTCACTAGTTATGAAAAATCATATATAGGATCAAATATAATATACAAATATCATATTAATCAACCGTTCCATGTACAAGGTACATTTTCTGAGTAACTATCATTTAATTACATAATGAATAACCAAATTTAATGTAAAGTACCGTACTCCACATGTATGTTTCATCAAGGAAGAAAGCTTCCGATACTTAGGAGTTTCAGGTGTTGAAGTTTCGTGCATAGACATTGTAAGAGTGTATATTTTTGTTTGTTAAACACACTACCATCCATTCGGAAATTATTCCTTGTACATACGTACAAGTGGTAATGATACTGTCTCACGGTGCAATTCAAATTTTGACCATTTATGATAAATTTAATATAATATAACATATCATATTAATCAACCGTTCCATGTACAAACTACATTTTCTGAATGAGTACCATTTCATCACATGATAAATAACCAAACTTAATGTAAAGTACGTACTACACATATATGTTTCATTAAGAAAGAAGCTTAAGGTCCTAAGACGTTTTAGGTATTGTAGTGCGCATGGACATTGTAAGAAGAGTGTACATTTTTGTTTGTAAAACACACTACCATTCATTCAGAAATTATTCATTGTACATACGTACAAGTGTTAAGGATACTGTCTAGCAGTGTACTTGTCCCTTTTTTTACCATTTATGATAAATCAAATATAAAATATCGTATTATATATATATATTCTTTAAAAATAGTTGTACAAAACAAAACACACAACCATTCAGAAACGTACCTTGCACATATGTATGAATGGTAAGCATACTGGTAAACTTTATACGTGCTTGTTTCTTGTCAGTGATTATTTGGAAACAGTAGATTTCTTGTTTGCAATGCCACATTCACATCAATGTCAAAGAAGTGACTTGCAATATTTACATATCTTTTAATTGCCAAGGCACAGCAAGTTAAGTTATGCATTGTGTACATTTCATGAAATGTTCTTTTTTGTTGAGGAAAAGAGTTATAGCAAATACCCTTTCATTTTCACCTTAAGGTCTATTTGAATGACATTTTAATATAATTTAATTTTTCAAACTTGAAACAAATTAATGTAACCCGGAACAGTAGTTTTTATTCAGATACTTTTTTATGATCTTATATTGGCAGTCGGCAGGGACGCATTTGAATCTGTAACGTATTAGGTGCGTAGGTATTAACATAAAAAGGAAAGACGCGCATGAGGTCTGCGGATTACAAAAATCTACCCTGTCACAGTAGATTACAAGTCACTACTTTAGAAGTGCACTACACGATGTTACGCGTCACTTCTGTCTCGTAAGAGATCCAAGCCAATATACAAAAGGTCTGGCTTTCAAACATGTAACCACGATAAACCACCGTACGATCAATTTTTGATTACATAACGTTAATTCATTAATCGTAGACTCATCACGAAATGCGCAATCTCATCGGGAAACATTTAAATAATACACTCTATGACGATATTTCCATCCATTCTTGCTTGAAGTAACAATCAACATGTATGTATAGTAAACTTCACCATTATCTAATTTTATACTTCATATTATTTCTTGTATGCGTATCAATCCTCATTAACTAACCAATTTATTATAGTATCTTTGTAACGATTCCAAATGTTTTAAACAATTCATTAACAAACGTAGACTAACCAGAGTCAAGATTATAACTTCAAAAGGTGCTCACACAACGAATTAAAGCATGTAAGGAATAGTTCATCCAAAATAACACCTAAGAATAACATCTTCTTCTTTTCTTTGTCCAATATGAACGTTTGTATCAAAGTTCTTGACAAAACAAAATACTTTACAGCTGTCAATGTTACGTTAATCTACAATACGTCCATTTAAATCTAGTAATGTTCTATAAAATGAAAAGGAGAAATGTAGGGAACTTCTTCGTGTTCTACGCATTCGGCACGTAATAATGCTTGCGAATCTACTTCATTAAACATCGTTATTGCCAGGCGCTAGATTAATTCAGCAAATGGACGTAAGATCCAATTTGACGTAAAATTCAGTTTACTCGAAGATAAATCGTAGCAATTCACTCAACTTGTTTGATATTGTGTTCTGCCGTTTATTGCGACTGCAAAAATACAATCAAGTTCATAATTATTCTTTTGTTTATCTACATCATTCACAGGCCACTACTGGTAGTTTTTTTACACTACTCGCACCCACACAATATATTCACTGCATATTTCTCTAGTGTACATACCTAGTCCACAGAAAAAACCTCTCGTAGAGCTTGTTAAACGTCACAAAAGTTCTTCCAGTCTTGTTTAATGACGTCACGGCAGACTTCGTTCTCGTGAATGTGTATCAGCTCTACCTTGTTGCATTCTCCTAACCGGCAACTGTGTTTCCACTCGAACAAGAAACCCAATCAAACTGTTCTCAACTCGCAGCGTGTACATTCAACTGACGAAATGCTACGTGGTATCTCCATAAAAACTCAATCGTCAAAACTTCTCTCTCCCTCGTTCTCTGGTGAAGTATGTTGAATCGGGTTTTGGTCAAACACTTCTCACTGGTTCGACTTCGTTAGTGCACGTATCTCCAGCGTAGAACTTGCCTCAACATGCACGTCGTATCCTCCTTCAACCAATACAGAGGTGTCGTCGTCGCCTTGCAATCAAGGGGTCCTGGGTTCGATACCCGGTGGAGGCACATAGTGGTTCGGATCCCACTTTAAACTGTAGGCTCAGTCCCGATTAGCCTTACTGTGCAAAAAGTGAACTTAAAACAGCAAATCAATCAATCAATCAATTGTTCAACCAATACCTCTGTTCCCATAGACTTTCATTTGGCATGGTGTTGTCCTTTCCATGTCCGTTCGGCGACGACAGAGGAACGACTCCCCCTCTGTTTCTTCCATGTGATTTTAAGCCGAAAGTCTACGTCTAACAGTGTGTTGTGTTTTTCACGAAACGTATTAATGCTGAATGCAGTAGAGCGCCTCTAGCGGACAGATCTGCAAATACTCGCAATACACAATCAAGACGCCAAAGTGTGCCGAATGAACAGAGGCGGACATGTGACATATTTTCGCAGCCGTAAAATAATAAATTTTGAGCCTCCATTGGCCGCAGGTGACCTGCGGTGCTCTCTAGGTGACTTTTAGAGTTTCACGAGCGACCTGATCAAATGTTTATGAGATAACGCAAACGGCATTATTATAGAGACCATTGTTGTGGAAATAGTGTTTGTCAGAGTGAGTGTACAGCTCTAACCCAACCGATTACGTTATATATATATATTTTAAATTTACATTTGTGCATTATTTAGTAAATAGGTATCTCCTGTTCCTAGTGAGTTTTCGTACCTATATGTTCTTGTCGAGAACAGAACATTCGAAATGTGTTGCAGTGATTTTATATCATATTATCAGATTTATGGAGATCAGATGGAACTACCTCAGAGGAACATGTGCTTTTTGTTGAGGTTTGTTGAGATTTGTTAGCTTTGACGATGTATACTACGCTGTTTGAAAACAGATAAACATTTTGAAACAAAAATTTAATGAATAAAGAGGATTATAATGAAAAGATCATTACAAGTAAAACAAATAAATTTTAAAAAATGTAATGGGTTGAATTATACCTGAAAGGCAAGGGTGAGAGCTGCGCTGAACCGCGACCGATGGCTTTACTCGACCGAGAGCGACCGAATAATCTTGAAAATACGTCACAAATCAAATTTACAAAATTACAATGTAACTCTTTATACATAACATTTTCGGTGTGCGGACGAAAATACCCAACTAACATTCATATTTTAAACACGCGTTTATATGTTACACATTACTTTATTTATTACTGTTCCTGGTATTTTATACAAAAAAGGCCCAAAACAAATGTTTCCAAAGGACAGTAGGCACAGTCTACTGTCCGCAGCGCAACCAATCAAAAAGGTTGCATTTCTCGTATCAAAGTATGAGAATAGCAAGAAACCAAAGCAAGAGGCCTCTAACATGTCATTAGTTAACTGGCCTATAAAGACGCTTGAGCGAACATTAAAAGTTCAACAGGCTGCTAAATTCTTAGTGATGCGTTAACTATCACCTGGTTAAGAGCGTTTTAACAATGCTTGAACGAACCGGGTATAAGAATTGTAGCAGTGTGTGTATACAAGTATGTATAAAGATGTTGGATGGTTCACGTATAAATTGTAAACCTTCCCTGTCCTGGAAACTAGAACAGGAAGATATTCTAACAGAAAATGTATCACCAAAAGTGGAACAGTAATGGACAACAAAAATGGTGAACCTTTATTCGAAAAACAGACGCCTTGGTTTAAAGTTTTTGGTACGAGGGAATAATCGCATACCCCCGAAAGTATGCGTGTGGAAGCGGCATATTTCCGGGTATTTTTCCACTCTTTTTCTGCATTTTTACAACTTCAATATTCCAAGCAAGGTTTCATTCTGATATATAAAGAACCAGCAACGTGCTTCAACCTTGTAGCGTTTGGCAATATTGTTTGTTTACATTTCGCGTAGGATACTGGAACGAGCAAAATTCATTGATTTTCTCCATCAATGCTGTACTTCGGTGAGTAATTTATATTCAGCATTATGCTACAGGGAATGCAATAGTCTTTATAAAAAGGACTATTAGTTACCCAAAATTAAGGAGCAAAGTTGCCAGCTTTTCAATTATCCACGGTGAACGAAATCGTCACACCTTTATAATCTTCAGAAAATGTGAGCGAATTCTGTTCAAGGCATAGCATAGAAAGGCATGTATAGGGTGAGTGAGTGAGTTGAGTTGAGTTGAGTTGGTGTTTTAAGTACAATTTATGAACAGTAAGGCATACTGGACCTACAGTTATAAGTGGGAACCAAACTACTTGTACCTCCGCGTGAATCGAACCCAGGACCCCTTGATTAAAAGCCGGCGATGTTACCACTGCGCCATTGGGGAGGGCCTCTATAGGGTTATTAAATATAATTTTAATTAGAAATTTCTCTTATCGTAATTTGAACTTCATAAAACTTTGCTGAAGTATGGTTGCAGCATACAATTGTTTCAATAGAAATTGAGATTTCGAATTTAAAGAACGTGTATCACCCAGGGTCCTGCAATATGATGCCAGGCCATTATGGACGAACGGCATGGAACCAGATAAGACTATAGCTATAGAGAGCATATGGGAAGGGAAATGTCGGAGAGTCTTGCAGGTTGTGAGGAAGAGTTGAATAACAACTTTTTATAAATTTGTATAATCCCTGCCCAACAAGTACGCCTTATGAGTTAGATGATATAAGGTATAGCACGAATGAAGAGTAATGAATGTAGTGGACATAAACTGGAGATGTGATGGAAGATGTGCATCTGTAACTTGATGTCCATTGTCCCGCAGAATGAGAAAAGAGGCTAGACAGTAGACAGAATCTGCTCTAGCGAGGTGAAAGTCAGTGCTTAAAGTGATTTAAGCCAATAACCGGAAAACTAACTACTAATAATAACACCATTAAGTTTTGATTCCATGATATGAAAAAACTCAATATGCTGACCAAGGCAGTAATTTATTTTATTATAAAACATAATCTAAACGTAACGTTTCAACCTTATAGCAAGGTCTTCTTCAGACTCTGCACCAAGTACAAATGTAACAAGGTACAAAAACAGGACGATTTATATACACAAACATTACTCCCCTCCAGACTATTAGAACGTTGTTCTGGAACATTCTAGCTGGTGGCTTTCCCTTGTCAACTCTACTTTCAAATAAAAGGCTAAAAATATTTACATCCATCTGGAATGTGATTGGACTCTTTATCTCACGATATTTTACTTCATTCTCTTTCCTCTTCTCTCGTCTTTCTCTCTTGTAATTTCCACTCTTTCTAACACCTTCTTCCATTCTTTGTTTGACTTCAGTCCCCCATTCGAGTGCATTGTGTCTTCTTCACCTTTATTCTCTATTTCCTTGGCCTCGTTCCATTTTCTCACTAGTAATCTCTTCTCCCTTCATATCTGCTTAGCCTCATCCCACTCTATGTCATGTCCTGTTTCTCTCGTGTGTTTAAATATCGCATTTCTCTCTCTCTCTTAAGTCGTACATCAACCCTATGTTGTTTCAACCTGTCTATCAGCCTCTTTTTCGTTTCTCCTATGCACACACACTGACATTCTTTACATTTCACTTCGTAGATGATCCCTTCCAATTCTCTGTTTTCTTTTTTCTTGTTTGCATTCTTCGCTATTCTCAAGATGCTTCTCCCTCCCTTCCTGTAAGGTTTAGTGCCCGCTTTCCTAAGCACTTTGCATACCTTTTGTGTGGTCTTCCCCTTAATCTTTATTCCAAAACCTCCTCTCTTTATCTTTCCCTTCCTCCTTTTCTTTCTCTTCAAATTCTCCCCTGCCACTTCTCTTCCTTCTTCTGTTTATGTCCAGTCTATCCTTCTTCTCATAGCCATTCTTTTCAATCTGTTTTCATAGGCTATTTATTTTGCTTTCTTTTTCACATTCTCTCGTGTATATTTTCTTGATTCTTTATAAAATGTATTTTTGTCACCTCACTTACATCACCTCTTTTGTGGCAGAATACCCCTGCTGCACACTCCTTCTGATGCTAAGCGCTTTCATTTATTTATTCTCTCTTCCTTTTCATCAATATATCTAGGTGGCTTAACTTGTCTTCTTCTTGTATTTCGAGTTCCAATAATATCCGTCTTTCCTCATCTTGTATTTCTTTTGCAAAAATATCGAGCTTCCTGTTTGTTCCCTTCCATATGCCAAAATAATTGTCCACATAACCAGTAATGGACTGCAAGAACAATATTTTGGAACCTTGGAAAATCAATTAAAGAAAGTTATTGAAATGTTAGTAACACAGCAAGAGAGCAGAGCGGTTATGAACAGTGAACAAGTAGTGTACCTCATAAATGGACTTAAGTTAAATGAGATGAAGACGACAATGTTTAGCTTAGACGTGAAATGTATGTTCCCGAACATCAAGAGGGGACACGTTTTGGACATTGTATAAAAGAGAATGGGACAATAAATGATAGGAGAATGGGATAGTGAAAGGGTAGTGAAGGCGCTTGAAAGAATTTGGAATAACGGTTACAGTATAATAGGGGATAAAATAATGTTAATGAGTGAACTACTGAATATAAGTTCTAGGCTAAGCCCAGCATTGGCTGAATTAGTTATGAATGAATGGGAAAAGAAAGTGATAGAACGAGGAGGTGACAAAATAATTCTGTTTTGCAGATATGTGGACGATTGTTTTGGCATATGGAAGGAAACGAAGAGGCAGCTCGACATCTTTTCCAAAGAAATACAAGATGAAGGAAGAGGGATATTATTGGAACTCGAAATACAAGAAGGAGACAAGTTAAGCTACCTAGGTATATGAATGAAAAGGAAGAGAGGACAAAAAATTAAACCACTTGGCATCAGAAGAAGTGTGCAGCAGTGGTATTCTGCCACAGAAGAGGTGATGTAAGTGAGCTGACAAAAATGAATTTTATAAAGAATATGGAGAACAGAATCAAGAAAATATGCACGAGAGAAAGTGAAAAAGATAGCAAAATAAATAGCCTATGAAAACAGCTTGAAAAGAATGGCTTTGAGAAGGAGGATAGACTGGACATAAACAGAAGAAGGAAGAGAAGTGTCAAGGGAGAATTGGAAGAGGAAGAGAATTTTGTTGTAATTTTTGTGGATAATCTCCATGCCCTTCTTTCTAAAAAGGTAAATGTCTAAATATTCAACTTCTTTTGCACTGCAGTCACCTTGAAACACTCATTTATTAAGGATATCAATGATCATTTCAGGTTCTTGAAGGAAAATTTCTAATTTTATATCGGATCGGTAGAATATCGGTTATCGGTATCGGTAAATTTTATATCGGTACTTTATCGGTATCGGCCAAAATTTCATATCGGCCCATCCCTACTGTCAATGCTTCTTACAATATCGCAAGTATCATTATTGTTTTGGATTTTGCTCAGGCAAGACTACCACGTTTTTGATTTCAAGTCGTCTCTCTTAACGAGGAACGCCAGTGGCAACTCTGCCACGCGCCCCTGGTAGTTATGTCACAGCAAGCGTTTGCTGTGTTGGGTTGCATACGTACAGGATAGATTTGAAGCGTTTATAGCGCAGAAACTAAGCGCTTTCGAGGTAAACTTTATAGGGAAAAGTTACTTATTTTTATGATATCTACCAGCACCCAAGCGTTGTTGAAAGAGTTTTGCGACACCCTGTATATACACATCGTCCTATCCTTGCACCTTGTTACATGTGTACTTGGTGCAGAGTCTGAAGAAGCCTATGCTAGAAAGTTGAAATGTTGAGTTTAGTTTATGTTTTATAATAAAATAAATTACTGCCTTGGTCAGCATATTGAGTTTGTCATAACTACTAATGAATGGCAAGATTGTTAGTCTACAACTACTATTATTACTACCAATGATAAAAATTATTAAAGCATTCTAAAATTACGGTAGTATTTATTATTATTTATATTATTATTATGATTATAATTATTATTATCATCGTCAAACACCATGATGATCAGTACACGTACTCATCAAGTTTGTCTGTGGTTGTTATTATTTGTTATTGCGTTCATCATAATAACAACTATAAATATTGTTGTGTAAATGGACGTGCATCAATGCGAGCACACACACACACACACAAACACACACACACACACACACATACGTGTAAACGTGGTCTTATAAGGCCCGAGTGAGTGTACATATGTTGTTGGAACCACTATAATTTGATAAATTAGCAAAATCAAATTCATTTTAAAATGTCGAGACCATGCATGTGATTACAAATACCACCGTGGTTTTTGAAAATTATCATTTATGCAGTTTTCCTGACGAAAAAATGGTTACTATTCTTGCTGGAACCTGGTACCAATATCACCTGTCTAATTTACATGTTGTAATTTTAATACAATTGCATCCGTTGTGGGTACCAATCAATATTGCAAAACCCGTCCAACCAATCACAATTCTTGTAGGTCACATGATTTCTTCCTGTGTGTAAGCAGCTACGTGCCATACCGAATTGAGCAAAAAGTTGTGAAACGCGCTTTACAGCGTCAATTGAGAGCGCGTAGCTTGTCTGTCTCGGCGCAGAGCATTCGGAAGGGGAGGGGGAAAAAAAGAAGAGTTCCTCTCGCGGCGGAGTTAGGAAGGGATTAACTGCGGCGCAGTCTGTGGCGTACTTAAGGAGTTTATGCCCCACTGTAGAATTGAGAAAATAATCACATTTACCCTAATCGCTGACTCTTAATTTTTACTTTGCATACTTTTATGTGTTGTTTGAAGATTTCAGAAATCAAAGCAGGCTTGTGTGGCCTATCATGCCGCAACTGTGTGAAACGAAGCTCTTTATTAGAACGCTACCAAGCGAAACGCAATAGGTAACAAGCGACAAGAGATACGTATCGCTTGGAATTGAACCCTCAGTAATCAATTCGACCTTTCGCATTTATGCGACAGGGCAAGCTGCACATGTCGCTTTCGGCTCGGTGCATTAGGTTTTTCGCGCATGAGCGGTGAATTTCTTGCTTTAGATCGAAGTCGCCAGTGTTCATGGGAGTCCGTAAGGGGGGGCAAGGGGGACCCGTGCCCCCTTTTGGAAAATGAAAGTCAACCAAAAATTATATATTTCACACATATAATTCCATTTCAGCCACAATAATATGTGTTAATTAATGCACGAACATGATAAATTCAAATGTAAGCAATGTTTTTTTGAAGGAACATTGGGTAAAATGTGGCTTATTTGCTCCCCCTGGAAAAAAAATACCTTCCTTGCCCTTCCCTGGAAAAAAACCCTGCTGACGTCCATGCCAGTGTTGTCTGTCGATTGTCGCCTGCCACTTGTCGCTTTGATCTGAAGTCTCCTTGAAGGGGTCAGGGGAAGAATTCTGACGGAGGCGACAAGCGACAGTGTGCTTGCACATCGACAAGAGACACGGGTCCCTTTTGTCTTGTAGACTAAAACATTCACCGCCCGTGCACGACAAGTGGAGGCATCACGATGCACAACATTGATAAAGTAGCCAGTTTGAGTGACACAACCAAGCGACATGCAATATTTGCAGCTTACCGTGCTGCATCATTCGAAACGTTGCAATGATTACCGAGGCTTGTCGCTTGTCGCGTTACGCTTCGGTCTGGAATCTGCTTAAACGGCATAAACGGCAGGCGACTAGCGACATGGAGATTTTATACCAAAGCGACAAGCGACATTAGACCATTCAATATAAGGCATAGCATTCACCGCGCATGCGCGAACAAAAGTACGAAGCGACATGATGCACGGTATTAACAAAACTGGCCACGCAAGCTACAAGCCACACCTGCATCTTGTCGTGTCGCTTCTGTTCGAAAGGTTCAATTCATTACTGCTGGTTCGCTTCCAAGGGACATGTGTTGGTTGGCGCTTTCGTGTGTAATCTCCCTTACAAGGCAAGAAAGCTGCAAACGACAGACGACAAGTGACAGGCGACAAGCGACACGGAGAATTCACACAGAAGCTGCAAGCGGCAAGCGACACTAGCACAGTTAGTCTAAATCCAAACATTCACCGCGCATGAGCTAACAAGAGCACTAGGTGACAGGATGCACGGTATTGAGAAAACGGCCTAATCAGAGCTACACGTGCAGCTTGACCTGTCTTGATACGAAAGGTTGCATTTATTTCTGAATGCTGGTTTGCAAGTTAAGCGTGTCACGTGCCGCTCCCCTCTGAAAGCTACACCAAGCCATTGTTTTATTGAATTCTCCTCAGGAAAGGAAGAGAATGCTTATACAAATACAGTCTCCGTAGATCATTTGCGAAGCCACTCATTATATTTGAAACTCTACTTTATGTGCACACTCAGCGTGCACTATAATCAACTGAAGCGGCCCTAACAAATTATTCGCTGGAACTAGGATCTCACTTTCCTCATCGTTGTGAAGGGTCACTCGCAATAGAATTGTTACGATTTTATCTCTCTGGTTGAGAACAGAATTTGGAGACTATAGTCGACAAAAAAGTTATTTCTCTTGGAGTTATTAGATTGGGGGAGGAGGGTGGTGCTTCAGATGGCTGTTCCATGTATACTGTACATTTGAACAAAAGGAGCAAAGGAAAAGTAACTTATTTAATTTCTTTGTAAAATGAATTAAGTGTTAATTTACCAGAAATCCAGTACAGCACAACTATCCAAGTTTATAATGGTGTGAGTCTTAATGGACATTTTAATTAAACCTTTCTTAACAAACTGATTCAATATTGAATAGGGTAGTGGTTCCCTAAGGGTGCGCCGCGGCGCCCTGGGGTGCCGCGAAATGTTCCGGAATTTTAACTGAAATGCCACTTACTTGTTAGTCTACACAGGGTTTTAGATATGATTGTTCCAAACATGTGCTTATTTAGTACTTTTTACATAAACAATGTTTCTGAATTTGAAATATGTGCTTATTTTTTAACATAAGGCAAGCAACCTAACAACACTAACTTAGCGTTGCAACTTTTAGATAGGCCTATGCCTATATTCTGACTTGGGCACCGCGGAAAACTTTTGAAACTACAAAGTTTGGGATCCCCTGAAATAGGGCATAATTGTAATAATAAATGATTGACGTATAAACTTGATGTGAATCGTAGAGAAATGTTTGTTTCGCGAATGGAGCGAACAAGAAAATGTTTTATAAATCTCATTCCTTGCAACCACCCAATCACAGTAACTGTTGATCACCTGACCTCTACTTCCACGTCACCCATGAAGCCTGCTGGTGCTTCTTTGCGTCCTAGCACCTGGATCACAAGCATTTCGTTTTCGCGCCTTTTTTACCGGACGCCCGGTCCTTTCTTATTTCGGTAGTTCTTCTCGCAGTCAAGTAGGAGGGGTACGAGTTCCGCTTAAAGCCTCCCCGATGGCCCTGTCGACCTCCGTGACGGTGTGGTTATCACAGAGCGCTACGACGTCAGGGGTTCCGGGTGCGAGTCCCGGTTAAGGCACGGGTATTTGTTTGTCCAAATGAGAAAAACTGAAAATTGAGAATAACCGAGAAATGAAAATCTTGATAATATAGTGAAAAACGGGGGATACTTCCGGTTAGGGGTATTCCTTAAATAAAAATGGCGTATTGGTTGCTTCGTCGCCTTGTAATCAAAGGGTCCCGGGTTCGATACCGGTGGAGGCACTTTATGGTTTGGATTCCACTTTAAACTGTAGATCCATTCCCAATAAGCCTTACTGTGCATAAAGCGGACTTAACCAAGCACAATATGTACTATTTTGCGAATGTGGGAGTTGTTGAAAGGTTCGCAATATAGCTATTTTGTTCTTTGATTATTGGGCTGGTTTAAATAGAATTAGTGAAGGCAACGAGAGCAAGTGAAATATTCATTCGAGAATTAGACTGCAAGAATCACTAGCAGAGTTGTCTGTTTCCATCCGAATCGTGGCGCGCCAAAAGCAAGTTCCGAGCGACCCAGCTGGCCGCTGGCGCCAAAGTGTCTGGAATCGTCTCAAGCAGACCGACCTGCAGTGAGCACACAGGCAATGAATTCGGTTTCTGGTGAAGTGACACTTATATATATACAAGACCAGGAACGTGACCGGGGATGGAGGGTTGGGACAAGATATACTTTGTTAAATTTGGACCAAGTTATCTGTTTTTACCATGTATTTAGTAACTCTATAGTCCAACAGCCTTTTGAAGACCAGAGCTTATCAAATGGGTTCTTCGTTGATCGCATTCAGTCCCATCGACGCTGTTATCAGACTTTCTCAATAGGAGCCAGATAGTCCTTATTAAAAAAAAAAGTGAAGGGAAAGTGCTCCCCTGTGCAATGCACCACGCCATGAAGGCGTATAGGGAGCGTGGGGTTAGGGCCTCACACTTTCTTGATTACGGCCGAAGGTGGGGGTGACGTGATCAACACCACGTCCCTTGCCGCCTTTACCCCCAGAGTTTCCTCCAGGTACCCACTTTATACGACGATGGGTGGACGCCGGAGCTGCCTGAACAGGTGGAAAAATTTCCGGTTCTCCCCCGCCTGGAGAACCTTATTAAGTCTTTGAATTATATTAATTGTGTTGCGTCATCACCCAAATTTTGGAGCTCTCATCTAAGTTCGAACCCGGGACCGCAGATAATACGCAGGAGACCTTTTCATGGTAAGAGTATGATAATTACAATGGAATGAGAAGCCAGGAGCTAGATATTTGGCACCCTAGTAGCTGGGTGCCCATAATATTTTGACCCCAAAACGGGACATCCCAAGGAGATCAGTGTACCTCCTCCCCTCCTGAAAAATCAGTTAGGCCTAATTATAAATTTATTGTTATAATTAAAGTATTATTATTATTTTATTATTTGAAATATGATCTCTCGTTGTCAAAAGCTATTATTTATTATAATCTCGGTGTGACTTACACAGTATTTCTGGTTCCTTCTGATCAACCTTTGATGTTAGCCCTACGCAGAAGTTGGGGAGTGCCAGAAGTATGTATCAGAACAATCAATCTTCTTGAGAGCGGCTTTATTTTTCACCAACCGTTTGTAAATCTCCTCAAAAACCTTACCCCACACATCTGACGCGTGATTTCCCACTTCAGTTTGTGGTTTGTCCCAAGTTCATATTGAAACTGCATATACGTTTCTTGGGCATGCTTATGCACTCTCTACAAATAACGGAACACACGCAAAACAATACAACTTTTTTTTTTAGCATGAAATGTCTCAACTTTATACTTGGTTTTCAAGCTAACCCCTAGGCTTTTCTAAAACGGTACAAATAGTGTTTTTAAATAATATCGAAGGGACGACCGGGACACGCCTCTCAAACGGGACTGTCTCGTCACCCTATATAAATGACAACATAACTAAGGACCTAATGAGTGAACTGTTAGAAGGCTCTCCAATATCAGCGTTTCCACTTCCATGTAACACGCCTCAGAAACTACGTTCTTGAAGGACATTGATGCTAAGTCCATAGTTAGTACATATTCTGCTAGGTTGTTAGTTATTCTGCGATTTGTCCATTAAGTACCGACGCTCCTCCACAGCCAGTTCTTACTGTTGCCTTAAAACTATAGTAGCTATTATTTTCTTCCTCTGTAACTGAATCATCACGTTATTGTATTTACGGCTGGAACAGAAGGGGGAGGTCTAAATCACTCGCTCGCTCCTTCTGAATTCCAGAGATTTCAAACCATCAACATGCGCATGTAATTTGATATGATCGAACAGTGGCGTGAAGAAGAAGGGTGGCCAATATTCCGACTGTGCTGCAGCGTTTCTATGTGGAAAGACTCGCGCACTTTTGGCGTGGCCATTGGCCACGACTTGTACGCTCGCATGCTTGACCTTCGGCCACGTTGTGGGCCCAATCATGTTATAGCTGGGGTTCCTCAGTGATCTTAATGATTTTGAAGATGCGTGCATGTTGTATTGGATGAAGGGAAACAAGTGTATAAGTTCGCTTGCGTGTGTATATGCTCTAATATTTTACAAATATTTAACACATATTATTGTCTAGTTTCATTATAATAAACTGGGTACATATGGTCCGTTTCAAAATATTTAGATATTTCATATAAACGAATTAAATAGCGACATGTCTCGTGCGCTCGTCGACGTGGCTCCCTTATTTGAAAAGTTCTGAACATAAAGTTATGTGTGTTCGGCCTCTTGTTTACTTTCTTAATAATAAGCTGGGTAAGTAAAAACAGTTTCAAGATAGTTAGTTGGATGTTTTCCGTAAACGGATTCAATAGGGACACTAAATTGGAAAAGCAATATTTACGTATTTTGTGATTTTCACAAATTAAAACGTAATTGAAAAATAATTGTTTTCCGTCATTCCCCTCGAATTCCTCTGTAATAAATTATGAGGCTCATATTTTGAAATTCGAACAGTCTAGCATAATTCACTTAGTAGTTTCTGGGGTGAAAATGAAGTTCCCTAGCAACGTCTGTTGCCATGGTCAACAACAAGCAAGTTAAGCTCTGATATCATAGTAAAAAGCCTGGAATATGAGCAACTTCAAAAGAATTCCATTTCAACAACAACACAACTAAACACCTGGCTAAACAACAACAAGCTTTCCCTGAATGTTAATAAAACAGTTCTAATAAATTTTAATCCAGCAAAACAAATAAAAAACTTAAGAAGTCGTCAAAGAATGCAATGCAATAAAATTCTTAGGAGTATTGACAGACACAACCTGTCTTGGGACATGCAAATTACTAATTTAACTCAAAAGTTAAGCAGGCTCTGCTACATGATGAGAATTTTGAGAAATGTTTTAACTTTGAATGTTTTAAGAACAGTATATTTTTGGACAGATTCAAACTGTGCTTACATATGGTATCTCTTTCTGGGGCAGCTCACCCAAAATGCAGAAAATTTTTATTTGGCAAAAACGCAAAACGCAAAAGTCAACATCTTCTAAAGTCCAAAATTTAGCACTAAAATATTTCTCTAGAGGATGTTTTACTTTAGTTAGTCGTTAAAGTCACACCTTGGAGTAAAAAGTATTCTTTGACAATTAGGCTATTATCAGTCCTTCTGATTTTTATCAGCCTGGCGTGTAGCATTTTTCATTGCATTGTATGGGTCATAAGTAGATAGCTCGGTGGTCGAGCGTGTTCAGTGGTATACTGGCGACCTAGGTGCCAATGGATCCGGGTTTGATTCCCTGTGTGAGGTGTAAGGCGTGACGTTTGTGAAGAGTACGAATTCCACGCAGTAAAACCCTGGACCGCATTCTGCAGAATAATGAGGATCTGGAGCCCAGATGCACGGACAGTATAATCCTCTGCGGTTGCGTGTTGGCGCCCTGCATGCTAAGTTGCCCTTCGCAACATCTGTTTTTAACTAGGGTGTACAGACTTGAGTCTTCAGACGACGGCAGTTCTAGTATTTGCCTCGACTGTACGTAATCACTGCCGTAGGCCGAGGGGGGATGGTTGAAGGGGCTACGGTCCACTCCGAAATTTTAAGAAAACCAACATTTTCAAATGAAGGCAGTGAAGAACTGGGAAATTGGGGACCAGAGTGAGTGTTAAATGTGCTGACGTGTCCATAATTTAAATAAATCAATCAAGTATTTTTAAGTTCCGGCCTGCATGAGTCTACCTTTGTAAGTGTAACTCTCAATTCATCTTCGTCGTCGCCAATAGTGGCTGAAAAGCGATGTAAATATTAATGAATGCAAACATAAATTCTAGCTCTACGCTGTAGCAATTCTGACCACCTCTCGTACATAAATCAATTTTGTATACTTTTTCTCCTTGTCGATGCTTCTCAACAATACCTGGTTAGTAAAGGTAGAATGAGAATGAGAGAAAGGGAGATGTTTCCAGCTTTGGCTGCAAATCGCTTCTCCCATCTGGCTAGAACTCGAGAAAAACCAAACTGTTAAAATTCCAATTTGGAGGCATTACGGGAAATATAACTTTCATTATTGTAGTGGTTGTTTCTACATATTTTATTTTTTGAGTACACATTCGAGGGTGGTCAGGTACCATTGGCGCCCCCCGTGCTCAAGACTATGCCCTCACATATCAATTTTCATTTGCTTCATCTGTAGAAGAAAGTATTGACGGTAACCAAAATTAGCGATGTTGTTTGAAAGTGTGTTAATATCGGGTGTGTTGTAGAAGAAAAGAAAGCATTATTTACACTGTTACTCTTCCTTGCACTCGTATTGTGTTTCGTTTGTTAACTGGGACCTCCCCGTTGGTGTAGTGGTAACGTCGTCGCCTTGTAATCAAGGGGTCCCAGGTTCGATAGCGGATGAAGGCATAGGAATATAGTGTTTCGGGTTCCACCTTCAACTGTAGGTCTAGTCCCAATTAGCCACACTGTGCATAAAGTGTACTTAAAACACAAAGTCAATCAATGAATCGTTTGTTTACTGAACGGTGCTATTCGAATATGAGCAAAGCGCTTTCGTTACTTACGAAAAATACTTCTATTTAACAGAATTATAATCGAACCTTTTTATATCTTTCAGCTATGATTGCTTGGAAAAGTTAAAGGACGTTAGTATTGTAAAATCTCGGTGGACTCATTATCTTAGCACCAAAAATTCTGGGTTGGAATTCCTATGTCAGTTTCGTATCTCTAATGAGGCAAATAGGAAATAATTTGGAAATATGCTCTGCCCCAGGTTTCTCTGCAGCGGCCGAACGAAAGCAAGTCTCTGCGCAATCAGTCAATATGGAGGACTGACTAATGAACGCGTGCGAGGGAACGGGATTGTGGTAAAGGTGAACAACGACCACCCTTTCCAGCAGCGCTCCGCTTACTCACTCTTCCCCTTTCTTGCGCAGCCTTGCTCCATAGATACCCGGGGCAGAGTATAGAGAGAATTGGAAGAGACAGCAAACGTGCCATTTTGGTGGCAGAAGTCCTCACTGCATCTACGCACAGTATCGGCAGTTTTAAAAAACACAGTGGCATCTATTTGCGTTGGTAATACATCAAAAGGTGAAGAAAAGCAAATGCTGTTATTCACTTTGTTGATGTCTGGTTAAGTATTTTCCTATCTCGTTGTTGTTAACTTTATCGAAAGAAATTTTTTTTTTACTCTGCAAAAGATAAATCGTAATTTTGTCACGCCTTGCATGTATCCTGCAGATAAATATTGACAACAGTAAAAACGCAACAAAACCAGTGTAACAAAGGACTTTGGCCACGTGTGTAGAAATGAACGTTCCTTTCAACGAAACTCGCACGACTCCACCGCTATCTTTTACTGGCGCCTAAGAGTCTGGACTCTGGAGTTGTTTCGCCCAGACATGTGTGCTGGATCTGCTGTGAGAGCTCGAGTTTCGGGTTCACTTCCAAGTGAACGAGAGTAATGTATACACCCAAGTATCAGTGGCGTGTGCAGGGGGATAGTTATAGTTGGGAACGCAATACCCCCAATTGATTCAAGTTCGCTGCACAATTAACGTGAACTGCAAAGAAAGATGGGGAAATAGTATTTATTACTGCTGTCCGCTATGGCAAGTCACGTAGTGGTAACGGTATCACATGTGACGATGCGGCGGTCTGGCGTTCGATCCCCATTAGAGCCTCAGTGGTTCAATTTCCACTGGATGATATTCATTGCGCGAAATCACACCCACCGTCATGGCCACGATTTCGGCAAACGTTTCGGGGTGTTTTTTTAACACACTTGATAGGCATTGCGCCTACAGTATTTGTGGCAGTGACTGAAGGTACGCATATAACGATTACATTCTAAATGCAGTTCTTCTTCATTTTGTTTTAGTCTCGTAAAGATTAACAGACTATCTAAAAAGATGTGTAAGGCCTCACACACTCTTCGATCACGGCCAATTTGGAGGTGATGTGATCAGCACTACGTTCCTGTCGCCTTTACACCCCAGAGTTTTACCTCTAGTTACCCACCATTTATTTGAGGCTGGATGAGCTCCAGTCGCTTTACGCGGGGACAACGGCGGAAACATTTCGACCTTAGATCATCCAAGGGACTCCCGTGTGGCAGACAGGTGCCCTACTGACTAGATTACATTATATTGTGCATAACCATTATTTATTTGGAATCAGCCCCTCCCCCGCGCCTTAATTAAAATGATATATTGTTAGCACTAGCTTACCCGGGGGGGGGGGGATTCCAGGCCAACCAAATTCTCAACTGTGGACATTTGTATTTAAAAAATGAAAATAAATTAAAATACGTTGCAATGGTCCCTACCAATATTTCTGAATTACTTTTGCTCATACAATGATGAAATTAACGTACATAGGAGGAAAATTCACGCTGTGGGCCTATCAGTATGTTCCGCCATGAAACTTGTGCCTGTAACAGTGTACTATTGGTTGATAATTATGGTAATTAATGTAGCTATTATAATTACTTGAGAACAGCACATACGAAAACAAGAAATACCATTGATTCAACATTAGCATGTAATTTTGAGGTCTAGTGAATGATAAAATGTGTGTGACACTCGTGTAATAATTGGTTCACATGATGGTCATTTTGCAATTATTATATTTGTTATATAAGTTATATGAACAACAAAAGAAGAAATGATTCATTAAAAAATTGTTCCATGAATTTTAATTTTAAGGAAAAAAATTTCTGGGCCTCTGAGGCCCCCTCAGGTATGTTAATTTCTTGTACGCCAGGGGAAGCTAGGGATAAGAAAAACCAAACTTATTCCAGTCTTAACTGTAGTTCTTTTGTAAAACAATGGTTTTATGCTTGCAATCATGTATTATATGGTATTGCTGCAAGGGTTCTTCGCTTTGGTCAGATTCCCATTCATTCAACAATTTGGCTGCCACCTTTCCTCTTCTGTCTTTTACTCCTGAGCTAGAATAAAATTCAAATGTAGTCGAAAAAAGGTATAGGCTAGGTGATGTAATTTGAAACTCTTTCATCTTCGATTCCTACAGATCATAAAATTGTAAAGTCACGACTTCAATAACACAAATAATTTTCGTCGGAATAACAGTTTTAAGTAAGTTATAAAAATGGCTACAAATTGGCCGTGCTTCAACTCTAGATATTAGAGAACCAAGTTATATCATTTGAGCAGGTAAAAATACAAAATACGTATGTTGATAGGATATACGTATTGTAGAACAAAGTGAAAACTATAAAAACCATTGAAATTGAAATAAATCTACATTTCTCAAGTAAGCATAAAGGAAAGGAAAAGTAACGCACAATTCTTGCAGTAATGATAAAATATTACTAATAGCGAGAGCTTAACCGTGAAACGATTGCCCCGCCATCGATATGGAGACAGATGGGGACGAGGAATACAATTCGACAAAGACTGCTAGGCCTCTATTTTGACGTGAACCAAGCTTCGTAAGTTCTTTTTAACAAACATTGTTTGAATGTGCGCGAGCTACACCTCCGCAGTTCTATTCACTGGGAATGACCTACTAAAAGCGCGAATTTTCATGAAAGGCTAGGATGTGAGTCAATGTGTGAAGAACCCCGTCTCCTCGGATTAAAAGCGCGGAGTTAGAGTAGAACCCAGAGCCCCCTGGTAGCAGCAGATTTTTTGGCGGATGGAGTGGGGGAGGGTTGCACGTAATATTTCGTTTATGCTGTAGGAAAGTTCAAGTCCGTGCTTCTCAAGTAAGACATGGATGCCGAAATATTGAGGACAGCGACAGAGTGCTGAAAACAACTTTTACCACCCTCTTTTTTAATTTTTTTTTTACTAGCGTTTTGGATAAGATTGATTGATTAATTTTTTGTTTCAAGTCCACTTTATGCACAGGAAGGCTAATCGTGTTTTGGATAAAAGTATTTACATTTTGAAGGCATAGTTTCCCTTCCCTTGTAGGAATAATGCGGTGAATTCAGCAGTCCTACATAAAAGTAAAACATTTTACCAGTAGTCTTTAGGTGAGCCTACCTACAAAGATTTAATTTTCCATAATTGTAATTGCTAGTCAGTTAACAAAGCATACACCCTTAATCCACCATCGTGGAATTAACATTTATTTTCGCATGCATTTCTCAAAGTTCGACTACAGAAACACAATTAATTGACTTGGTGTTTTAAGTCCACTTTATTCACAGTCAGATTAATCGGGACTGGACCTACAGTTTAAATTGGGATCCGAACCACTAGTGCCTCCACCGGGTATCGAACACGAGACCCCTTGATTATACAGAAACACAATGACCGAAAATATGGGAATAAATAATATCACCCATGAAACAGCAAAATCAAGTTAAGGTTTTGCAACTGATGTGGTGAACGCTCCGTGCAGACTTGAAGACGCCAATGCAACAGTCTCTTTTCATCTTCCCAGTTATATCGTTCACGTCTCGGAAATCACTCCCGCAAGCCGGCTCTGTGGCTGAATTGTTAGCGTAGCGTGCCACAAAACACACTGTGTTCTAGGTTCGCATCCCGGTTAAAAAACCTGGACATGAAGTTGTGTTTGTTCCAACAGTCTGTTTCATCATTCATCCTAGCCTTCACATTATATGCGACATTTGCATGAAGACACAACATTTGCTGCTGTTATCTACTTATTGATTTGATTAGTTTACATCTCGCTTCTGTCTCTTTTGGTCACGCGAAGATTAGGGTGAAATTGAAGCCAGGCAATGACGAACACGCATGGGCGGTTAGCAACACACAGACTGAGTGTGAGTCTAGACGCCAAAGCCCCGTTTGTGTGCAAAATGCACACTCTGTACTAATAGCACTTGTGTAGTTTAAAATATCGATACATCTGATTAAAAATATTCATTAAACTTCGTTGTCCTTTAAAACTGCCACTTTCAATATATATTTCGCCATATAACACAAATACCGCAAACGCACTAAAGGAAAACAATAGCCACAATGGACGCGAACCAAGAAACAAGGATGTTGATTTCAGCCTTCAATATCTCTCCACTTGACTTTTAATTGTTGGCATTCAAAATGTTTACATTCTTATTTCGAGGAACAATTGTTTATATTCGAGCAATAAAATTGTACATATTGTTTGTATCACGTGACCTTTGAAAATATGGTCATGATGTAAGAACTTATTTAAGCGCTAGATACTCCTTCGTTCATGAAATTAGCAAGAAAAAGGATTTGACATGTTCTATTCTGCTATTATAACAACGTTAAGAAATTTTAATAGTCCATGGTCTTCTTCACTTCTGCTCCTTCAGCTTCTCATTTTGTGCGGCCCTAGGTATCCTAGTACCAACCCCCCGCCCCCTTCCTTGAGTCCTTCGTGTCGTACCTAAAAGAGACGTTGTCATTTAGGCGCTTGAAGGAAAGTCATCCCTTACACCCCGCTCCTGTTTGTGGGTAATATTCCCACCCTTTCAGTGGCGTGCCTATAAATGTAGTAAAGGGATGTGAGCATAAGGAGATTATGAGTTATTTCTTACCACTCCTGGATCATGCAATTTTTTCCTAAATTTGACGTTTTCTTAAAAGGAAAGTTGCTCTAAAACCCCTTGTACGAGTAGATAGGCAGCTGTTCCATAACTTTCCAGCTGGCATATCATAACCAAGTGACAGAATTCGGCTCTGTTTAGCGTGAAACACAATACAAGCTGACGTAGTGGTTAGGATAACAGACTGATTCTTCAATATTTTCCCGCTCATCTTATCAATTAATCATCTATATAACAGTCACGATGAATAAACTCCGTGGCGAAACTGCCCTTGAATAACAAACGCCTGTTGATTGGTTGACACGTGATCAGAACATCGAATCGCATTGCCGCTGTTATCTGGTTTTCTCGATCGGATCCCACTAATTCACGTAGCTTCCCACCTGGCTTCAAGAGCCAGAAATGTTCGAGCTCCCACCGGTAAATAAATCTGTTATCACGCTAACTTGATTTCTTAGTTTACTTTATGCTAAGATGGGCTCATCAAGACTGGACCTACAGTTTAAAGTTGTATCCGAACCACTGTGTGTCTCCCCCGGGTATCGAACCCGGATCTCCTTGATTACAGGCCGAAGAAATTACCACAACTACATAGGGCTGGCCGTATATGTTAGGCAATAACCGTTCGACTGCTTCAAAGCACTTTGAAAATCGTGGGTTGAGTACGGAAATAATATTGGTAAAGCAAACACAGTTACAGTAATCTTTGCGGTAATGAATTACCAGTAAATCTTTTGAACAAACCAAAGAAAAGTTTCGCAAAGATACTCCGTAACACCGTCTTTCAGCCCTGAAAGATGGGTCAAACGTTCCTTTTGTAGCATTTTGACTATCTATTCCGTCCGCACCACCGGACACAGGTCTTCTTGTACTGCATGTACAATGTAGTTTGGCGAAAGGGAAAAAAAAAGCACGCAGTTCTTATCGCTTTCTTGCAGGAAGGGAAAGTGACAGAGCAGAAACGTTTTTCATCCTCTTAGCTTCTTAGTTCTTACACAAGGCATGATTTTTCCTGCATTTACTTGGGTCTCCCCGATGGCGCAGTTGTAGCGTCGTCGCCTTGTAATGAGAGGTCCCGGGTTCGATACCCGGTGGAGGCACACAGTGGTTTGGATCCCACTTTAAACTGTAGGTCCAGTCCCGATTAGCAGAAAGTGCTATTCAAACACCAAATCAATCAATCCTGCATTTACTTGAAAGGTGAAAACGTATCAGCATCAAAGGACGGAATTAGCCGAAGAATGATTGAAAGTCGAACTTCAGCTAAGAAAAATAGAGAGAATGAATTTGATGTTTAAGCTTGACCAAGATGAGAAAAATCCACTGGCCCTGTTATTTAATTTTCAACAGTAAGGGAGCGGTCGGAGAGTAGTGACGCAATGAGCTCTTTACCATGTGATCCTGCCCGTGCGTTGCCAAAATGTTCAGCATTCTTCAACAGATGGTCGTCACCTTTATTCAGTGCTAAGCATTATCATTATGAACGTCACACATCGAAAGTCGAGATGTAATATTTATCGTTGTTGAAGCTTTTGATAACGAAGGAGTGAAGGAAACTGGCAACACGGCGGTACTCGGGTAAATGCGGAAGAGAGAGGAGAAAACAAATGACTGCCAGTGACGGATCTACATATTTTGGGCCCATGGCAAGCATCACTTAAGGCCCCTTCAATGTAAAATACAGAAGTATGTGAAAGGAAATGTCAAAATCTTTGCTGCTATTCCGTTTCTTCAATGTATGTATATATTGTTCGTGTGTGCGGGCCCATGGAAAAATTTGATTTTGTTATTTAGCGTCGCCTACAGAGTGTGTCTAATCGCGACGATGAGGATGAGTGATGATAGGATGAAATTACGGAGTGGATGCAGCAACACTCGCAAAGAACAGCCATGCCCAGCAGAGATGCGAACCCGTTACCACTGGCGTCGTAAACTCTGTGCTAACCACTTCGTACGGAGGTCGGTATATCTCTGGATTTTTTACGGATAGTTTTAAGTCCATTTTTATGCACAGGTAGGCTAAATGGGACTGGACCTAACGTTTTAAAATGAGATCCGAACCACTATGTGCCTCCACCGGGTATCGAACAAGGTATACCTCTGAAGAGGAAGGTGGAATTGGAAAGGTAGAGTTTTGCAAAATCATGGACAGATGAAACTTTTGATAAGTCACTTATGAGAGATGTCTAAAGATAAAACTCAGCTGGGAATGATGGACCAATAACTGTTTCTTAATACATTTCATTCTACATTTGCTCGTTATTACTTTTAATATGTCAAGCTTTGGGCTGGGTATGCAGTAGTGTTTAGGTAAGCAAATCATGTTTTGATGGTTCCCAATGTAAATAGTAATTTCGTTCTATCCATGGGATTTTCGTCCCTTGCTCCGCCTGTCTGTCACAATTACAAGTATTATATATTCATTGGACAAACCATTCGTAATGTTAATACTATGAAGGTTCTCTCCAAGAACCAAGTACGAAGGTTAACTTTTGCATTCCGAACTCAGTCTCCCTTTGTCTCGGGGGATTAACAATTTCAAATAAGGTATTCTTACTTTTCTTTGATTGTCGTTGTAAATACAAGATTTAGAAAAATAATACAATAATAATATTACATTTAGAAAAACTGGGAATGAAACGTTCGACCACAGGTGAGTTTCCTAAGTAAACTGTCACAGAAAAACCAACGCTGTTATTCATTACGTTAATTCATAGTTCATAACTTTGATATCCCGTTGTTGTTAGTTATTGGGAAAGAGAAAAGTATTTCACTCCGCAAAAGGGCAATCATAATTAATCTCTAATAATAATCGTCATGTTATATGTGGCATTAGGTATAATTTTGTTACACCTTGTTACCCGACCCTGTGGCCTAGTGGTTAGCACATCGCGCTGCGACGCCAAGGGTCCCGGGTTGGAATCCCGGTCGGGTTTGGTTGTTTGTAAATGTCCATTCATCAATTTCATCATTTCATCACTCATCCCCATCTTCGCAAATTAGCCAAGAGGCACAAAACGCGAAGTAAAATAAACTAAATCAATCAATCATGTTACACCTTGCTTGTAGCCCGCAGCGAAAATTAGATACCAGTCAAAATAATTCTTACGCACTACTCTCGCAGCCAAACAAGTGGGAGAAGCGGAACGACTGTAGATTACGGCAGCAGATAACACCCACTTGCGCAAGCAGTAGAAAAACACTGCCGTTGAAATATCGAATTGGGACGTTAGTACAGTCACTGACACTGCTGGTTTGTAATTGTCGAATTGAAAGTCAATGAAATCGTTACAACCCAGAACTGTTCGTGACTGTACAGCTGTCATGATGCAAGAAAGACAAGTACAAAGCATGCTTTTCTGGGATTCGAAACCTGAAACGTTACCCTTGCGTGCTGCACGTAAATAAAGACGAATTGGAAGTAAAATTTAGATCTGACATTTATGTTAATCAGGTTCACCAGAATATGACGAAGAGAAACACTCGTGTTTTAATTCTTAGTTGAAGTTTGTTGTGAAGGAGAGAGTATAAGCAACATATCTTTGGTCTTTGGAAACACTCATGTAGTCTGCAGGTCATGCTAATTTCGTGTTAAAGAAAGGAACATACTAGTATTACATTTTCGGGTTAGTGTACTATTTTTTTTATTTGTCCCTAAGTAATTTGGAGTTCTCGATTATAATTTGGCTGGTGTGTCTTTAGAGGCTCTCCCCGATGGTGTAGTGGCAACTTCGTTGTCTTGTAATAAAGATGTCCTGTGTTCGATGGAGACACATAGTGCTATGATTCAACTTTAAACTGTAGGTCCACCATGACTAGCCTATTTCTACACAAAGTTGATTTATAATAAAAGCTCAAGTCAATTTAAATCACCTGGTTCGTCTAACCTATTATGCACAAAACATCAACAAAACATAGGACAGCTCTATTATTCAGAAATCCTGGTAACGACGAATTGTCCATCGCCAGAGGTGGCAAGGGGGCACTTCCTCCCTTTTTTTGCAACTTTTATGCTAAACCTTATATACAAAGGGAAACTAAACTGTCCTTGCCACCTTCCCCCCAGTTTTGGCATCTTCCCCCCCCCCCCGTTTTGGCACCTTGCACAGCAGTTTTGGCACCTTGCACCCCAGTTTTGGCGCCCAATTGCCGCCACTATCCATCACCATTTTCATTCAGTCTGTATTACACAGTGTGATAATAAATATTTGAAATAATGACATCAATAAGCAGAGGCCATTGCCCGCTTCGAACTAACGTAGTTTACTCCTAAAAACAACATAGGATGTACAATAGAATGAAAATGTAATGAAAATAGCGTTGGGCAATTTTCCTACCATTATCTTTGCCGTTGACTGTGCCTTGGAAGTGTCAATCCCAGAATAAAATGCGTAGGACAGCCAGTTATGGATTTTAGATACCAGGTTTCGGTGTATCGAAATACAGGTCACATCGAAGATGCAGAACATATTTCTTTGATGCCAATACTTGGGGGTCTGCTATATCGATATTTCCAGCAGCCGTAATAAGTATCACGTTTCTTACAAGTTGTATTTATATTGCAATCAGACAACGTCCTGCATTTCTGCACTTCTGTGGGTCCAGTTCCGATTAGCTTATCTATGCATAAAGTGGCCTTAAAATACAAACTCAAAACTAAAAATATATGGGGGGTGAACGTGCGTTCGTTTTTTTTTTACTAAATTGGGAATCAACGCAAAAGGGATAAGCTTTATGAAAATAATGCAACTTTAGACAAATTAAGTATTACTTCTATTTATACTAAGTAATTTTATGGCACTTTTGTTTGTATTGGGTTAACCGTGACGATCTTATATACTTCTAAACTGTGAATAATGTGAGTAATGTTTTACTAATATATTAGTTTAAGCGTATCCTTCTCTCACTGACATTCGCCAGAATGCACAGTCAAACAGCTAAACCATAGGAAGGGGGAAAGGGGCGTGACTTTTCGTGATAGGCAAACGACGGGTCAATTTTCCATTTCGGCTAATTATAACACACATAATACGTAACGTCGTTAACTTGTAATGAAAGGGTTCGATACTCGGTCGAGGCGTAGTCATTTCCCACTTTAAACTGTGGCCCAATCCAAATTAGCCTTTTTGTGGTACTTAAAAAGTGGAATTAAAACAAATTCAACAAGAACCACCACATAATATTGTTTGTTACCGAGACACTTTTAACTGATTGTTGAAAATTTTTTCGTTTTTCTTACTTGATTTGGTTATGCATAGCTCAGGGCACGGTCTCTCATAATGCACCACCTCCAACATTTCGGTAGAAGTTCTTCAACTGAATGAAAAAAGATCCCTAATCGAGTACTTACCTGCACCACTGCAAATCGGTGGCTCGTCTGGTTTGACATCCATGGCGGTCATTTTCAATATAGACCCTACTTTCACTCGAGATAGCAGAAGCACCACACGAAAGAACAGAATGACACAGGACGATGGCCACAGTAAAGAAAACACGTGTCCGCAGCAGCCACGCTACGCTACCAAATAGCACCCTCTTCCTCACCCTATTTGCAATGTTACATACGCTCTATATTTCGGAGTTACTGATCACATGCAGGATATGCCCAAGTTTTGGTTGGTGATTTTACTTATAATAATATACCATACGGCCATTGATCATTGCCTAACTTTATAAGGTAATGTGTTGATTACTGAAAAGTTTCACACACGCATAATCGTACCGAGTTAGCTGGTTCCACTGATGCATGTAAAATTCTGGAATTTAGAACACTTTTGGGCAACGTAGACGAGTTCTTTCCAACACCCTTGCCAAGGACAAACGCGGGCCTGGAATCGCTTTTTATTTAGCGTGAAGGGGGACGGACAGTGACCATGTAAGAACTGCATAAAGCATGACGTCCACTGAGACGCGGAGAAACTCAGCAAATGAACACGACAGACCCGTTTCCGGCGTCTCAGTGGGCGATAATCTGTAAGATAACCTGCCAAAAATTTCGTGCTTCGGTTTCGCGCGTTTCACTGTAGTGGGTGTTACACCATTTGATTTAAGTAGAAGCAGACAGCAGATCTGTTGCCGGAAATTTCCATGTTTCGCCGCGTCTCAGTGGGCGTCAAGCTTCAGTCTCTTCCTTGTAACGCGATCAGCTAACCCGCGTGGCTGAGCGAGCCGGTTTATGTTTGCAGGCAATACCACTGCAAATAGGAGAACTGAAAGGTCTGCACATGTAAATATGTTGTAGAAATTAATTCCATTCTAAGGTGTTAAATGCATTGAAAGACATGAACTTAAGATACAAAAATGTTAAAAAAAAAAAAAAACGCAAGTTGTGCTTGCTCCGTTTCCTTTACCGCACGCTTCTGAAAAAAAGTGGGGGGAGTGTTTTCCCAGTGCGTCTCGGTCATCAGCTGTGGCTCTTTCTACGCAACTCAATCGCCCTTCTGCTAGCTCGCTGCCTGTTGGGGCAAAGAATATATACAAACCATAATAATATTAATAGTGATAATAATAAAATCGTCTTTACTAGAGCGGGCGCTTTTCATCCGTTTCTAGCCCGACCCTGTGGCCGAGTGGTTAGCATATCGCGCTGCGACGCCAAGGGTCCCGGGTTCGAATCCCGGTCGGGCTTGGTTGTTTGTGAATGTCCAGTCATCAATTTCATCATTTCATCACTCATCCCCATCTTCGCAAATTAGCCAAGAGGCACAAAACGCGAAGTAAAATAAACTAAATCAACTCAAATCAAATCATCCGTTTCTATCATAAATATAACAATGAGTCGAAGTGGTTGGTAGATGAGAGCAAATAAATTCAGACGCGCACAAATATTCTCGTAGGGCCTAACGTTAGTGCCTCTACTCTTCAACCTTACAAGATATAAATGAATGTCACCAATAAAGAGAGTACTTTATGTTGGTTACCGAAGATACCGAAAATGTCGGTTCTCAGTATATCGATATTTAGAGGTCATATTTTCGAGTACAGATAACGGATATCGATGGTTTCAGCAACCGGCCTCCGTGTCGGAGTGGCTAGCACAGCGCGCTACGAAGCCAGGGGTCCCTGGTTCGAATCCTGGCCAGGGCATTGGTGTTTGTGCGAGTCTCTTCATCAATTTCATTAGGCCATATCATCACTCATCGATGGCGCAGTGGTAGCGTCTTCGCCTTGTAATCAAGGGGTCCTGGGTTCAATACCCGGTGGAGGCACATAGTGGTTCGGATCCCACTTTAAACTGTAGGTCCAGTCCCGATTACCCTTACTGTGCATAAATTGGACTTAAAACACAAAATCAATCAATCACTCATCCTCAACTTTACAATTAAGAGGCAGAAAATCGAAGTAAAATAAACCAAATTAATCAATAGTTTCAGCAGCACTAAATATACCCCGATTATGCAACCATTACAGGATATTTTTGTTTAATTTTGCCAGCTTTACGGTGCATTATATACACCAGCAAGTTAACCTCAAGGAAATGAAGTAATTAGCTCACGAAGCGGATTACATAAAAAGTAACTCCATCGTAGATTCCAGTCGAGGCTACTCCCTTAATATCGTGCCACAGTAACCATCAGCCATGGAATCACTTCTTGGTGAACAAGGGTAATTACATTAACATATTATTATTAATAATATTAAATAGAATAGGATTATACACAGTGGCGGCGATTATGGGGGCGTGGGGGTAGTTGTCTCCTCCCAAAAAGCCCCCGCAACTGCGTCCTCTAACGAAATTTCCTGACACTCCACTCATCTCCACTTCAAAATCAATGGAATAAAGAAATGAGTATGTTAAGAATTAATGACCACAATTAGAGGCAAACCAGAAGAGTGATCATGTGAGAAGTCGACCCAATCCTTGAAATAATTTGATTTCGATCAGTCAAGTATGAGTTTTTAAACATTTAACAACGTTTTAGATGAAAATCTTTTTATTACATGAATGTGTGCGTTTCGTTGGTTCTCTTCCTACCGCGCCCATTTGCCATTCCTTTCTCTCCAACGTAAAGTTTGGGGGAGATTCTAACCCGAGGCCACGTGATCAACAGCTTGACATGCTTTGCCCAGATATCAGCTCGTTTTGCCCCGTCGCACGGTAAAACTAAAAAGGAGCTCCTCTCCTATCAGGAGAAAGAAAACCTCGCAAAGTGACACCCCGCAGGCTTCCTGACGTGAGGTGATGATCATTACTAGGGCGAAAAGGGGCTAAAACATCACCCTAGTTGTTGCAATCAATGGCAGAATTGCGATCCAGTCCCATGTCTTCATCTTTGCTTATGGGCGCGAGAAATCCCCCCTTCCTTTCCCTCCTGCAGCCTGAGAATTCTCATTTCAAGTGCTGGAGAGTAAACTTATACCTTGCAAGTGTCAGTCTTAGAATATTACGAGTACAGAGTGAGTTTTAGATACCCTGGTTCAATATCTCGAACTACCGGTTACATCGAAATTGCAGAAAGTACCGGAAAATAACGAAGGTACCGTTTCGATATATCGATATTTCGTTGTTGCCAATACCTGAGATTCCTGTATTTTCAAGTAACGGTAAATCAATAACTCCACCGTCTTTAGAAAGTATCACGTTTCTTATCATTCATATTTATTTTCTAATCACACACTTTTACATATGTATACATGTGGAGTCTGTGTGCCTGTGCATTGCTTCTTTCGGAAGAAAGTATTCAGGTACTGTTTCTAAATTCGTAAGCAACACAAAAGGAAAATCCAAAGTTAATAAACAACTATTTATACTCGGTTATTTACAGCGCGTTCAATTTAAAATTGTACCGCAGTCCGCCTATTTACGAATACCTAACGCAATGCATTTATATGTTTGTAATGGTAACACGACGGCTGCATAGTCACGTAGCTTGGTGTGGAACGAAGAGGCAAGGAAATGGAAAAGGAAATTAATACTTACTCTCATGATGCTTTTCCGGGCTTATCTTCCTGTTTTGTTAATCGCGACGATTTTACATTTAGGTACTCCAAATTAATAATTTTGTATATTCACACGTCAACCTGCCATTATCCTTCACAGTTATGTTTTTACTTTATCAGTGACTCACTGGCAATTGCCATAATACATAGTCGAACATCTAAGCAAAAAAAGGGCGAAAGAAAATATTATCGCACTGCATCTCGGTTCTATTTAGGGGTGAAACCGTTGCACATTACTCTATCGCGTCTGAACTGAATCTCCTACCTGCCCCAAAGGAACGATTGATTGATTATATTGCTTTACTTTACTTCTCTTTTTGTGCCACTTTTGGCTAATTTGCGAAGATGAGGATGAGTCATGATATGATGAAATTGATGAATAGACACTCACAAACATCGTTGCCCAGGCCAAGATTCGAACCCGGGACCCCTAGCGTCGTAGCGCGATGTGCTAACCACTCTGCCTTCTGGGGCCGGCCCAAAGGAACGAGTAGAAGTGGTTAGTTATCTAATTAACTTATATATGTTTGTTGGACGAATAAACTGGTCGCTGCAGATAATGGACATTGCTTTGCGTTGATTAAAAAGAGTCTCAAAATATTTTATCATATATACTTGCTTCAAATTAGCAATCTCGTTACATAATTTTGTACAACCTTCATGCTTTTCGCGTCTTTAAATATGTTGGCTAAAGAAGAGTAGTTGGATAGCCTCAGGCTGAATTTTGTTAAAGAAAAGACGAATTGATCTAAAGTTAAAATATTTTCTGATCATTTTATAAATGTATTTAACAGTTCTGCTGTACACTCAGCGGCGAAAGAAACAGTAGGCGAATTGTCCACCCCATTTTCATTCAGTCTGTATTACACATTGTGATGATACTGAATCTAAATAATGACGTCAATATGAAGAGGGCAATGCCTGCTTCGAACCAACACAGGATGTAGAATAAAAAGTAATGAAGATAGCAATGGACAATTTGCCTACCATTTCTTTGCCGTTGACTGTACAAAGTAAAACGAAAACACTCCTTGGTGGGTTCCTTTATTTTCCACAGTGGTCTTTCAGAACACCACAAGCGATAGCTAATGCTGTGCAACTTGCTTCTTGACCTCCCTTGCTGGCAGCGTCAGCTGAGTAAAGAATGGCGCCAGGAAGTCTCATCCCCCGGTCGGAAAAGCTACAGACGCAAAATTGCGTTTGCATTCGCTGCTAGTCACTACGTACTTCGTTTTTCCCATCGTTGGTAATATCTGTCTATCAAACTTTGCCCATCATCCACTTAAGAAGGATATAATTGAAGTCAATACATGCGAACTACAAAGCAAAACGAATGAGTGGGGCGGGGGGGGGGTCAATGTTGTTTCATCGTTTACTTATTATACGTGTCAAAGCAAAACTTTGGTCAAACCACGCTTATCTGTGGTTTAACTTTGTTTTGAGTCCACGTTTTGCATGATAGGCTAATCGGGAAGGACCTACAGTTTAAAGTGGGATTCGAGCCTCTGATCAATCTGCCCCAAACAGGCATGAAAGTTCGATCTCGAAACCTCTTCATTACAAAGCGACAGCGTTGGGCATGAACAATCAGGGAGGCCCTTATCTTTGAAACGGAAGGCAGAATATGGGTGTAACATCATCATACCGACTCTTCTTCGTTGCCTTGTAATCAAGGGGTCCCGGGTTCGATGCCCGGTGGAGACACATAGTGGTTCGGATCCCACCTTAAACTGTAGATCCAGTTCTGATTAGCCTTACTGTGCATAAAGTGAACTTAAAACACCAACTCAATCAATCAATACTGACTCTTCTTCTTTTTGCTTCGTGTACATGGTGTGAAATCACTGGTTGAGGTTTACAAAGATCTTAATCTACACGTACGTGCGCGCTAATATGTATACGTATTTTAAATACAACATTACTAATTACTAAATCACTAAATATTTAAAAATAACATTATTAAATACATTTAAAGGATTTTTTTTACTTTTATAAATATCAGATTTGCATCAAGTAGCAAACTGATTTCTTTACTAAGTGGTTAAAGATGTCAATTAACTTCAAAATTGTTGATGTACAATGAAACCGATGAAGGGACACTCACAAATACCCATGCCCAGGCCGGGATTCGAACCCGGAACCTCAGGCGTCGTAGCACGCTATGCTAACCACTCCTCCACGGATGTCGGCGTAACACTTGAAACATTGTGTTTAGTTTTTCTATTAATATAAATCAATTAGGTTTCATTCTTATATTTATTGTCCTTTCTTGTTTCACATTAATTGTGAATACGTTGCTATTGCTGTAGATCTGTTAATGATCTTTTGAAAGATAGATTGTTGGGGAAATACCCCCATTGCACCTTGCCCTTGGACCTCTCCACTCCCAATAGTTCTCATGCACTATCATCCCCTGAGAAGAGATCGTTTCCAGGGATATTGAGCAATCGAGTGTTACGGTTAAAAACCTTCCTTCGTTTCACTTCAGGTGACAAGAAAATCGCAAAAAATCAAGTATAAAGAACAGATTGAACTGTTTGTGACATTTTGATCATTTTTGTAAGATTGTACGTGTAAGATGTACATGGTAAGATTTCACTTACCGTGGTTTGCACCAGAGCCCTTCATTTAATGAATTTATTTTGCCTATAATTTTAGTTTTACGTTCAGTAACTCAGGGCTGGAAAAGTTAACTTCTCAGTACGGACCTTCGGGTGCACGAGTTTGGGGTGGCAAAATGCATTATCTTATTTAAATCTTCTTTTCGTTAACATTCGTGAATTCTAGTGATAGTGAGTTACATGTTATTGAGTAGGAAAGCAAGCAGAGAACAGCAATTTCAGGAAATCAGGCTGTGATTCAGCCCATTGGAAAATTAATTCTCACTTATTGCAGACGATTATTTGAACAGAACATTTGATAACTTGCAGGAAACATCCCGTTTCTTCCGTTCTGTACGTCCTCTCATATCCACAACAAAATTATATGCAAGGTAATTTCGTACTTTGTAAGTCAGAAGTATATAACCTATACTGAATAAATGAATGAATACTGCATTTAATTTCTTTGAATATTGCCCCCCACCCCCGGTACGCTCTCAGATAAAAAAATGTAGAGTAAAAAGTAAAGTTGTTGCGTGGAAATATGGCCATTCTATTCAATTGCTATTGCCTTCTGTTTGTAGACCGATTGATTATAAAAAAAAGTGTTTTCTAAACTTTTTTTCGAATAGCTTGCATTTTCTGCAGCTTGCGTTTGCAACGTATGACGTTGCAACCAGGAGACAGGACAACCTTACTGTCAAGCAGGCGATCTTGTTTCTCTGCTATCGGTATCTAAGGTTGCCAGACACTCATCTTTTATGCTTAACTTCGCTGCTTTTAAATAACGTTATTTTTTCAACATTAAAACATAAAGTTGGTTTACACATTTTAAATTGAGAATATTTCTGTTATACGTTTCGTGAAGCAATGCAGAGAGAACACGGGAGTGAGCGTTCTTAGTTCTCTCTCTTCCCACACGACCTGCATGTGTATCTGAGGCAGTGGCAACCATGCCCACTAAGTCCCTCGCCCTCGCAGACAAGGGATGGGGTGAAAACCACTCGGTGTTTTTAGATGTTATCTGTAGAAGCACTTCCCAGGTTTCTCTCGCTCTTCTTGTGTAATTTGCGAAAAGTACAGAATTCCTATGTTGTGCGTACAATCGAAGGCAAATGTAATAATAGACGAATTGCTCATCATTGTTAATTAAATCTGTTTTTCTCAATGTGATTTTGAAGGATCGGAATCCTCATACAGCTTCTTAAAAAAAAGCCACTTTATTCACATAAAGCATACACCCCTTGTTTGGGAATGAATGTTTTATTTTTGTGTAGTGTATCGTGCAGTGGGTAACACTGTTGCCTTGTAATCAAGGGGTTCCAGGTTCTATTCCCTGCGGAGGCACATTGTGGAGTGCCTCTTTAAACTGTAAGTCCGATCTTAGCAAGAGGTTGACTTAAAACAAATTTTTAATTATTTTTTGTCATTTTTTGTCTTCATCATTTGTTCCCATCGTCGCAATCAATCAAAAGTGTCAGAGAGGAGACGTAAAATGAAGAAAGTTATAATACGACAAAGACGCTTTTCTGATGTCTTGGCTGATATTGAACAATTTATCAGAAGAATAATTCAATCTAGAGTTTGGTATCCAATGCAAATTACGCTAACCAAACCACTTAACGAAAACTTCTTCCAGTAGGGGGAAAAGGAAAAAGAGAATGTATGAATTGATGTAATCTTAGACGTTTTTGTTTCAGAATGTATACAACCAGTATACAGTACTTACAAAAATGTGTATATTTTCACTATTTTATCGCTTGTCGCCACTGTGTTGCATGTTGCGCGGAAATCTCAAATCATTATTATATTTTCTGGAAATTGCACTCGTAAGTCCTATTGACCGAGATACATAATTTGTAAACACATGTAATAAGTTATCGTGAGAATTTGTTTTTAATCACTTTCTGCATTTCTAAGTACGTATTCTTTAATCTTGAATTCTGAGAATTCTTGAGATGCTCAAAGTTAATAACTTCTGCATTTGTTTTCTCATATCCCTACAAAACAGCTACTTAAGTTGACCGGACAAGGTTTTCAGTCAACTCAGTCGTGAAACAAACTGGACGCAGGGGTGTCCGGGGTTGTGACACGATGCTTGATGGGAATTACTGGAGGGGAAAACAATATTTGAGCTTTGATAATATAATACCAAAACGTTTAAACGTATGTTTATACTATTTCTACCACTTCTACCTAACTTCACACAAAAATGTGTATATATGCATGTGTGGTTGATTTGAATTGTTAATAAAGTGCACTTTATGTACAGATAGGCTAATCGGAACGGGGCCTACAGTTTATAGTGGGATCCGAACCACTGTACTATGTGCCAGGACCTCTTGGCAAATCGACAACGGCCCGACCCTGTGGCCGAGTGGTTAGCACATCGCGCTGCGACACCAAGGGTCCCGGGTTCGAATCCCGGTCGGGCTTGGTTGTTTGTGAATGTCCATTCATCAATTTCATCATTTCATCACTCATCCCCAAATTAGCCAAGAGGCACTAAACGCGAAGTAAAATAAACTAAATCAATCAATCAAATCGACAACGTTGCAACTACACCATCGGAGAGGCCCCAGGTATTACGTGTGTGGCGTGTTGGAGCAGAGGATTACTTGCGAAAGTCAAACTAACAAATAACCAAGAGCACGGTTCGATGCGCTAAAAAAAAGTGCAAAGTTTGTTTTGTTTATTTTTATGTTTCATAACATAAAGTGTTCTTAAATTTCCTTGGACAATCTTTTAATTTCAACTTCGGCAATGGAGATTTGAAAGATGCGCGGATCCAGAAACTGCCAGTTTTATTTTCTTCAGCCTTGGTTTCAAGTTTGGTCCTGAAAAATGGTTAACGGATTTGCGACCGCCCAAAGGGATGGTCTGATTTCTCCGGCCCATTTCTTTCAAGAACTTTTAAGAAATAGTCGGGCTGTTTGCTTTGCTTTATATCCTGTGTAAACTCACTTTTCTAGGGGGCCACATATCTTCGCTTACCTACGAACATTTGAATCCTCTATTAAATCTGTTTCTAATTTTAAATCTCCTCTCCTTGCCTTCTTTCGTTTATTTTCGAATTAAACTTGCAATTTAACTACCAGGTTATTAGTTCTTACTAGTGTCGCACAATATATCGTCAATAAATTTCAGAACATCTATCGTGTCAGCGATATATCGTCACGACATTTGGCGATATTTATCGTGAAGACGATATATCGCCGCGGCAGGCCCCCGTGGAGGACTGGTTAGCACATCGCGCTACAACACTAGGGGTACCAGTTTCGAATGCAGCCTAGGCAGGGATGTTTCTGTGTTCATTTATCAATATAAGGACTAAAAGTGGTAAACGTTGTAAGTGTCAAAAGCGAAAGTGTTGTGAAATCGCATCGTTCCGCACATCAGCCGTAAGAACGTGCACGCTAGTGACCTCTTTACACGCCCTTTGAACTACTTAGAGAGCTACCAGCCACATTTCACGTTTATCACATTATAAAGCATGGCACGTTTCACAGTTTAACGTGGAAAAAGGTGTTTGAAGTATTGTGGCACTTACAGCGTTTACCAATTTTAGTCTTCAATTTTATCTCAATTTTCGAAAATAAAGGAAATCGATATATCACCGTTATCATTATACGTAAAAATATCGTATCGTCTGTGATGATGTTTTCGAGATATCAAATTTCCGATATCGTCCATTCCTACCTCTCTCTAACTCTAAAGTGGATTTCATGAAGTAAAATTTTATTTTTATAACAAGGGTACTGCTTCTGCATTTGTGCATGTTTTCACATTCAAATATCTTCGGTTGTTGCCACCTCGCCTTTCCTTCATGTTGGCTACATGCAGAGGATGCAAGATTGCTGGCGCCTTTAGCCGCGGCGGAGGGGAGAGGGATGCGTCACCCCACAAGGTAAGGAGAATGAAATACGTATATGTATGTTATTGAGTTTCTTTGTATTATATCCCGCCCGAAACAAAGTTAAAGTACCTACACGTGTGATTGCAAGTACGTTTAGTTCCACGCCTACGCGCATTTGCGTATTATTAATGTAAGAAATGGTCGAACAGTTAACAGTGTTTACCAGTTTTCGATGTTTAACAAATGTAAAAGAATAATCATGCTTAAACGCTTTTCGAAATCATTTTAAATACAGATGTCTGAAAGATATGTGCAATCAAACCATGACCAGTATTAATGGAAGGACTATTATGCCTACTCATTTTATACAGGCACACTTTGTGCTTGGGGGAAGTGGGTGGTCTGACGAGGCACTTTCTGACTCTCCCAAATAAATCAACATTACATTCTGACCTCCCAGCAGCCTCTTACGGTTAACAACATTTTACTGTAGTATGCAATTTTAGACTAAATATTTGGTCAAAATTGCCTGTTTTACCCTCAATTTTGCAAAAAAATATTTCTTGCTTGCTTCGATTGTAATATAAACATTTCTACACGTCACATTTTGAAAGAATTTGCGACCTATTCAATTAAAATGTTTCCTATATAGCTATTTCTATTTTGGTTATTTTACGTCACCGATCTATTTCGTGGATGAATCCAGACAATGATGTGGAATGATAAAATGTTGAAGGTAGAATTACGATGTCCATGACTCCATATTATCGAGTCTATTCTTTAGATTTAGCTATACTTTGTATAACAAGTATTAATGCAATCTTTCAAACCAGAATTTTGGTAATAGTTTGAGACCCTCAACGCAACCCATGTACGCAATTGGATCTCCGACGCTGTTTTTTCTTGCTTGTGGGCTAGGGGACGTCAAGGAAGGGGAGGGAGTGGGTGACGCCGTTTTTGGCTGATTCCAGGGTTGTCGCTTGAAAGTACGGAAAGGGGGGAGACTATGCCATTCCTGTTTTCTCTGTGTTGTTACTATTTGAGGGCAATTGACCTGAAAGGGAATGATTGTCTACAGTCGGATTAAACATTATGGAAACTCGAGTTTGAGCTCCAATCAAAACATTAACCAGTAGAGCTACGTATTTAAATTTCGTCACAATTGGACCACAAGTTTTTTTAATTACAGAATCTCAAAGAGAGTGTAGTTTGGAAAACACCAAAAAAGCGGCATTTTATTTGGTTCTCACGAGGATAAGAAATTGAAGGCATAATTGAAAAAAATAGTTATTATAGCTTAATTCACAATTCAATAACTTAACTGGCTAATTTTTAATTCGAGAGCAAACTCGAGTAGCCATAATTTTGAATTGGACGGTAGTTCGGCGGAATCTTTCTTTATTGTTTCATTTATGACGCAGTGTTTGTGCAAGAGATCGTGATGATTAGATATAATGAGATATCGCTGTTCGGGAACAGCACATGTTAACGGCTTGTAAAGCAATCGCCTGTTCTCTGTCCCCTTAGCACATTTTAAGTCTTAGCGCCTTTCAACTCATTCAGCAAAGTGTCATGATGTTTTAACTTGATATATAAATAGCAGATATTAACATACTAATTAGTTTAATAATTTAAATGAATAATAGAAATATGGGTACACATAACACGTACGCAAAATTAAAAAGTATTTAATAAATTGTGTTTCAAATCGGAGAAACTTGAATTCAATTTATCATCATAATTATTTTCTTTCTTTCACTTTCCGATCTCGGAATGTAGTCTTGAGGCTTGGGCCCCCTTCTTTCGCAGTGCGGTGTGTGCGAAGTCACCTATACCACTAACACTGCGTATATTTTTCGGGCGAAGAGAGACAGCATAGAATTGTTGCAGTAATCAGGTCATCTTATCATATTATGCCCTATAACTCCACAGTCCACACTCCCGTGATATTCAGTCATGGCGCAATGCACAGGGAACAGCTGTACTTTACTGCATAGACAGGTCCCTAGCTTCCCCCTTCCCTGCATTGAGGGAGCTGCTGCTATGCCACTGGTCACCTCTGAAACCTACTTTGTTCTTTTTTATGTCTTATATTTTGTTCAGTTATAAGCCCACGAAATGATTCCCTGTTCAAAAGGGACGTGGGGGGGGGGGAGTTATGGACTGTTAGGTTAATTTGTGCAGTTATGGACAGTACGAAGCTTTGTCGTTGGCCAGGCCACTGTTTTTTAGAAGTAATTTGTATTTGATATTTATTATTTATTTTACGTCTCTTTTCTTCCATTTTTGGCAATTCACGACGATGAATCTTGATTATGTTAAATGGATGAAGAGAGACTCGCAAAACAGCCTCGTCCAGGCTGACGGGACTCGAACCTGGAGTGTACGATCACCCAACGCACTCAACAACAGAGTCGAACTTTTATAAATGGGGGAATTCATCTTTTCGCACCATATTTCTCAGGAAATTACGTTACGACTATGCGTCAATCAGTGAGTGAAAATATGAATATATGTTAATAATAAGTTGAGATAGGATTATTTGTGTGTAAAATATTTGTGTTGACGTAAGAAAGTGAAGAGAAAAAGCTGTATAGTTTGATCGGGTGAACAGGCTCTTTCGTTGCAGCTGTAAGGGATTAAGGGATTAGCGAGCAACCGATAAGTAGGTCAGTGGTACAAACATTGTTCGAACGTCGATCTCTCCTTCTCAGGACGAAGCAGCTGAAATAGGCTGGAATAAAATACTTGAGTGATGCGGCAATGAACTTTCTTATGAGGGAGCAATAGAATGTAGTTGTTTTTTTTATGTGGTACCATATAGGCAAAATTAGAATAAAAAATTTGACATGTTGTATCATAATGTGGAGGAAAGTAAACGAACCATGAAAGAAATGAGCGTCCGGCTGGAAGATAAATTGGATAAGTTAGAAATTAAAGTATATTAATTGAAAGAGTAATGTAGTTTAATGTAGAAAGATAGGTCCAATGTTCCATTTGTAACATTTTGACTATCTACTCCGTCCGCAGTCAACCACCGGTCACAGGTCTTCTTGTACTGCATTTGACATGTTTAACTCAATGTAGTTCGGCGAAAAGAAAAAAAGAAGCAAGCACTTCTTATCGCTATCTTGCAGGAGGGCGAGGGACAGAGCAGAAACGTTTTTAATCCTCTTAGCTTCTTACAGAAGGCCTGATTTTCCTGCATTTACTTGGGCCTCTTCGATGGCGCAGTGGTAGCGTGGTCGCCTTGTAATCAAGGGGCCCCGAGTTCGATACCGGATGGAGACACACAGTATTTCGGGTTTAAACTTTAGGTCCAGTCCCGATTTGCTTTACTGTGCATAAAGTGGACTTAAAACACCAAATCAATCAATCCTGCATTTACTTGAAAGGCAAAAACGTATCAGCAGCAAAGGAAGTGAATTATCCGATGTATGATTAGACGTCGAACTCCACCTAAAAGAAGTAGATATAATGATTTTGATTTTGATGTTAGAGCTTGAGCAAGATGAGAAATTCACTGGCGCTGTTGCAAAATTGTCAACTGTAAGGGAGTTGCCAGAGCCTGCTTGACGCAATGAGCTCTTTACCATGTAATCCTGCCTCTGCGTTGCCAAAATGTTCAGCATTTTTCAACGGATGGTCGTCACCTTTATTCAGTACTAAACAGTATAATCATGAAGCTTACGCATCGAAAGTAGAGATGTGATATTTATCGTTGTTGAAGCCTTTGTCGACGAAACATTGATGGAAACTGGCGACGTCTCGATACTCGGGTGAAGGCTGTACGGAAGGGAGGAAAAAAACAATTGACTGTCAGTAACAGACATATTTTGGATCCATCGCAAAACATTACTTAATGTGCCTTCAATGTAAAACACACGTAATTGTGAACTGAAATGCAAAACTTTTACTGCTACTAAGTTTCTTCACTGTATGTATGTTGTTTGTGTGTGATTTGATTTTGTTATTTTGCATCGCTTTGCTATCACTTTTGGCTAATCGCAACGATGAAGATGAGTGATGATACGATGAAATTACGAAATTGATGCAGGAACACTCACAAAGAAAACATATGTCGTTACCATTGACGTCGTAAACTCTCCTAACCACTCCGTACGGAGGTCGGCATATCTGTGGATCTTTTTTACGTAAGTTTTTAAGTCCACTTTTATGCACAGATAGGTTAAACGGGACTGGACCTACAATTTTAAAATAAAATCCGAACCACTATGTCCCTTTACCGGATATCGAACATGGTATGTATATACCTATAGAGAGGAAAGTAGAATTGTAAAGGTAGAGTTTTGCAAAATAATGTGCAGATGAAACTTTCCATAAGTCACTTACGACAGATGTTTAAATATACAATTCAGCTGGAAATGGTGGACCAATAACTGGTTCATAATATTTCTACATTTGCGCACTTTTAATTTCAATTTGTCAAGTTTTGGGCTGGGTATGCAGTTCTGGTTTTGTTGTATCCACGGGATTTTCGTCCTTTGCTCCGCCTGTCTGTCACAATTACAAGTATTATACATTCATTGGACAAACCATTCGTTATATTAATACTATGCACGTTCTCTCCAATAACTAAGTACGAAAGTTAACTTTTGCATTTCAAACCCCCTCAACCTTTGGCTCAGGGCGGTTAACAATTTGAAATAAGACATTCTTACTTTTGTTTGTTTGCTTGTCCTTGTAAATACAAGATTTAAAAAAAATATTTGTAAAATAATAATAAATTTAAAAAAAACTGGGAACGAAATGTTCGATCACAGGCCAGTTTCATAAGTAAAGCGTCAAAGAAAGGCAAACGCTGTCTGGTAGCTATTGTCTTTGTTTTGATTCATAGTTCTTTACTTTGCTATCTCATTGTTGTTAACTTTAGCGAAAGGGAAAACTATTTCACTTTGCAAAAGATCAATTCATAAATAATCTCTAATAATAATCGTCATGTTATATCGCATGACTAATTATTTTGTTAGACCTTGCTTGTAGCCTGGAGCGAAAATTAGATACCGGTCAAAATAATTCTTACGCACTACTCTGGCAGCCCGATGAGTGGAAGAAGGGGAAAGACTTGAAGATTACTGCAGCAGATAACACTCACTTGTGCAAGCAGTAGAAGAACTCTGCCGTTGAAACCATTTGTACAGTCACTGGCTCTTCTGGGTTGTAATTATCCAACTGAAAGTCAATGAAATCGTTACAACCCAGAACTGTTAGTGACTTGTCATGATGCAACAAAAGACAAGTACAAAGCATGCTTTTCTAGGATTCGAACCCTGAAACGTTACCCTTGCGTTCTACACGTAAACAAAGACGGACTAGAAGTAAAATCTAGATCTAGCATTTTTGTTTTTCAGACTGTCCAGTATTTGACGAAGAGAAACATTCCTGTTTTAATTTTTTATTGAAGTTTGTTATGAGGAGAGCGTATAAGCAGCAGATCTTTGGCTGCGACTAATGCTAATTCCGTGTTAAAGAAAGGAACATGCTAGTATTAAATTCTGTGAAGTTAGGTATTTTTTTCGTGTTAGTGTAGTATTTTTTTTGTCCCTAAGTAACTTGGAGTTATGAATTATAATTTGGCTGTTATATCTGTAGGGCCTCCCCGATGGTGTAGGAGGAACGTCCTTGCCTTGTAATCAAGGGTCCTGTGTTCGATGGAGACACATTGTGTTATGATTTAACTTTAAATTGTAGGTCCACAATGACTAGCCTATTTATATATAAAGTGGGTTTGAAATAAAGCTCAAGTCAATTTAACTCACCTGATTCATCTAACCTATTAAGCACAAAACATTAACAACATTTAGGACAGCTGTATTATTCGTAAATCCTCGTAACTTCTTTTTCTCTTAAATTTTACAATTATTTTACACTTCTTCTTACAATCCAGTAATATAGTATTTTTCCCAGTGCTGACATTTTTCTGTACATATATTAATAGTGGACTAAGAACGCTGCCACTATATAATCAAGCTTTGTAAGCTAGTGGTCTCAGATTGGATGTCAGGTGGAGGCACATAGTCCGGATCCCATCCAGTCCCGATTAGTTTATCTGTTTAAAAAGCGGACTTGCAACAAATCTTTAGCTCTTTACCTGAGCAGTAAGTTGTTGATCTGAAATAATTCTACACACGTTTATGTAATTTATTTATTTGTATTAACATCATTAGAATTAAATGCAAAATTAACATTAAAAGTTTTCCTTCTAAATGCTTTGAATTCAAAGCTTTATTCTTCCATAGCATTTGAGCTTCAGAGGGAAGCAGGCGTGAGAAGAACGCTTGGCACCTCGAAGTCTGGACAAGACTCCCCGAAGATTAGGGATGAACAAGCGAAAATAACTAACAATTATACCAACACAAAATTAGATTTATTCAATTACTTTAATTTTGTTACTTCCAGTTTCCAAATGCAGCAGTCCATCATTGTGAATATTATGCACATTGTTGTATGCAACAAAAAACGAGGATTGAAAGAAAAGCTCTAAGAAAACCGAACACAATATCAGAATGTCAAATAACAGGCACACAGTAGTGATAAAAGAGATGGGAGAAGATAATGTAACGCAACGTGCACACGTCGCGAAAATTGGCTGCTAAGGCCTAAGAGCCTTAAACTTGCCCTCCTAACCTAACAACGTAGGCAGTATTAGAATTATAATTGTAAAAAATATATACCTGCTAGTTGCTTAGGAGTGTTAAGTTTGGTGCAGTAAGCAAATTTTATCATCACTTGATCCCGAGCGGCGTTCACCGACAAGAAAAACATAGACCGGGTGTATTTAGTGCCCACATCAGTGAATTTCGAGTTCAAATTTTGTCATTGTTGAAGTGCATTTTGTCTATTTCGTAATTTTTTTTTTTAAAAAAAAACAACCGACACTGTATAAAATCTCAGGAGCTTAGAGACCACCATCGCGGGGGCGGCTGCTATGCCACTGTTATAAAGGAAAGAAATCGCTATCTTCAACTCAAGGTTTTTTCCTTCCCCAAAGTTTCCTGGTGGGGACCATTACCAAAGGTACATTCATTGTTCTCTCTGTTGTCTTGTATATAGGAAAATGTATTATACGCATAGACGAGTATCAATGCTAATATCCCTGCGTAAATATTTGTATGTTGTTTCTTTATATTTTTACTTTGAATGCACACATTTAAACAGAAAGTTCGGCAAAAGACAACGAGTTTTGGGCGCGGCCTTGCCAGATGGAGCTGGAATACTGTGACCAAGGATTATAGAGTATTATAGAAAGAGCATTCCGATACACAGCGGTCTCTCATTGGCCAGGAGCAGCTACAAGCTCTGACGTGAACAAGGCATGCGAGTCTTAATCGTACATATCTTGGTTCTATCAACCATTTACAGTAGGGTATTAAGCAAAAAGCAAGGAATAAGACCTAGGCAATAATATGAAGAAGTTTACGGCACGTAATAACAATAAATTGCGTTATACAAATCAAGCAAAAATAATCATGACTATCATCAAGTATCAAATATCAAAAAGTAATCACGCTACATTGAAATCTAAAGTTGCTTGTGGGAAAATAAATGCAATTTACCTATGAAATATTTCGCTACGCCACCAACACTTATTATCCTTCATACCTTCAAATTTCCACAGATATTCGTTATTTATAATGGCGTGTTCATAATAATTTATATATGTCTAGTATATGTAGGATGCAGCTGTTGATATTTGACGTCGCTTTCTACGTCTTTATGGTAACCGCAACATTAAAAATGAATGATGAAATGATAAATTTGATGGGACCGTAGGCAAGATGAGTGTGGACACTCTGTTCAAATCAACATTTCCCACGTAATTCACTGTCCACAAACTATGGGAAAACTGCAGAAATATTCTACCTGAAGTGATTTGTGTTTAGAAAACCGTAACTCAGATATATTTTATTTTTGAAAAATTGAAATATGTCTTCTAGACATTGTAAAAGGATAGAATCTAATGTCGTGGGAAAACGTAATCCATCAATAAAAGATTAACTTCCTCCTCCCTTTGTGAAACTCGTGCCAGCTCGATGGCCAATGTTGTCAAGTGCGTTAAGTGTTTGATTTTGGATCCCGTCATTAAAGTTCCCGAGTTCGAGTCACTCGTGGGCATGGATATTCTTTGTGACTGCCCTTTCATCAATTTCATGTGATCATCACTCATCGCCGCGATTAACCAAAAGTGGTTAATCGCTTGTCGCCTGTTACGTGTCGTTTGTCGCTTCAGTGTGAAATTTCCCTTACAAAGCGAGAAGCTGGACAGGCGACAAGCGATATGGAGAATTCACACAGAAGCTGTAAGCGACAAGCGACACCATGGACGGTATTGAGAAAACGGGCCAGTTTGAGCGACACACAAGCTTCAAGCGGCACGTGCGGTTTGTTCTGTCGCTTCTGTTGGAAAGGTTCACTTGATTACTGGGGGTTCGTTTCCAAGCGACTCGTGTCGCTTGTCGTCTTTCGTTTGTCACAAGGTGTGAAATCTCTCTAAAACTAAACATTCACTGCGAACAACGGACTAAGACAACAGGATTATAAAAGCCCAATTCGAGCAATACGCGAACGACAAGCGACACAGGCAGCTTCTCTTATCGCGTGTTTCTTTCCTCTCGAAGCTACATTAAGCTATTATTGTATTGTCTTCACCTAAGGAAAGGAAGAAAATGCTTACGCAAAGGCAGTATCCGCAGAACTTTTGCAAAGCCACTCACTACATATTTTCTGTGCACACTCAGTGTGCACTATAATCTACTGAAGCGACCCTAAAAAAATATTGCTGAAACTAAGTTTTCACCTTTTTCAACGTTCTGAAATGTCAGTCACAATACAGCTGTTAAGATCCTTGCGCCCTGGGCGTGATCAGATTTAGGATACCCTTCAGTCAACTACAATAGATTGATTGATTGATTTGCTTTATTTTACTTCGCTTTTTGTACCACTTTTGGCTACTTTGCGAAGATGGAGATGAGTGATGACATGGTGAAATTAATGAATGGACATTCACAAACATCATGCCCAGGCCGGGATTAGAACCCAAGACCCCCGGCGTCGTAGCGCGATGTGATTGATTGATTGATTTAGTTTATTTTACTACGCGTTTTGTGCCTCTTGGCTAATTTGCAAAGATGGAGATGAGTGACGATATGATGAAATTGATGAATGGACATTCACAAACAACCAAGCCCGAGTGGGATTCCAACCCTGGACCCTTGGCATCGCAGCGCGATGTGATAACCACTTCCCCACTTAACTAAAATTTTACCTCTGTTGGAATTATTTGATTGGGGGAGGAGGAGGTCGCATCACGTGGCTTTTGCGAATATACTATATTTCAACAAAGAGAGCGAAGGAAAAAGTCACTTATTTCATTCCTTTTTAAAATGACGATAGTGTTAATTTTAGAAGGCCGCGGTGGCTCAGTCGGTAACGCGTCTGACTACCATGCTCAAGATCCCGGGTTCGATCCCCGGCCGGTTCAAATCCGGGAACTTTTCTAACGTTGGAAGCGGCCCTGGCGCACACCCAGCGTCGAATGACAGGGGACAGGGGCATGATGCTGATCACATCACCCGCACTCACGACCGGATCAAGAAAGTGTGGGGCGTTACCCCCACACCCCCTATACGCCTTCATGGCGTGGTGCTAAGCACAGGGGAGCACTTTACCTTTTGATAGTGTTAATTTCTCAGAGATCCAGTACAGTAAATTTACAAGAATAAAATCGTGTCTCTTAATGGAAATTTCAATAGAATCTTTCATCTCAAACAAATTCAATATTAATTGAATAGTGCATAATTGAATAAATATCTAATGAAAGTAGAGAGTATAAACTTGATGTGAAGTTTACAGAAATGTTTGTTTCGCGAGTGGAGCGAAGATGAAAACGTTTTCTAAATCTCATCCTTTGTAACCACCCAATCACGATAACTGTTGGTCACCTGACCTCTACTTCCACGTCATCCAAGAAATCTGCTGGTGCTTCTTTGCGTCCAAGTTCATAGACAATTAGCCTTTCGTTTTTGCGCCTTTTTTTTTACCGGACTCCGCTCCTTTCTTATTTCGGGATTTGTCCCTGCAGTGAAGCACGAGAAATACGAGTTCCACCTGCGCCAAAAGCAAGCATACAGTCACGTTTAAATATCGTGTGTGGATGTCGATACCCTGTCTCAAACGCGGGATACAATAAAGAACCCTTTTTACCACCTTGTTGCCTCGAAACACTTCATCCTTGCGATAGGCAACCGCAGGAAGCAGGCAAGGTTGAATGAATGAATGATTTGATTTATTTTACTTCGCTTCTTGTGCCACTTCTGGCTAATTTGCGAAGATGGGGATGAGTGATGATATGATGAAATTGATGAATGAACACTCACAAATATCCATGCCCAGGCCAGGATTCGAACCCGGGAACCCTGGCGTTGTAGCGCGATGTGCTAACCACTCCGCCACGGGGCCGGCGCAGGCAAGGTTGAGACCAACCTCTTCTCAGCCTTTCATATACAAGATTATGAAACTTCGAGTGACGTTATGAGGTAGTGACATTGCACCAATGTTGTTTCTGTGTCCTCTGCGTCTCTGTGTTGATTCAGTGACATTTTTCTTTGGAATCTCTGCCCGTCAGCATCTCATTGTAAAATACGAGTGTATTTGTTCTGACAGACAGTTGTTACTCGTGTACAGTAAAATATATCACATATTCCTTTATTCTTCCTAGCTTACTAGAAACATACTTTGTACATTTTTCAAACTTTACAAAATATTTCCTCTTTAATGTGCTGTTGCAACTTACATTTGAAACTTCTTTCGTGTAATATTCATTTTGTTGCAGCCCACCTCCCCCGTGGCGGAGTGGTTAGAACATCGCGCTACGACGGCAGGAGACCCGGGCTTGAATCCCGGCCTGGGTATGGATATTTGTGAATGTCCGTTCAATCCTCCGTACTTTCACGTGTCGCCAAAATAGAAAAACGCAAGTACAATCTATACTTGGACTCCCTTTTCGGTTGCCGTGTTCTTGTGGATCCCTCGCTGTTCTTTTGTTTTCAATCCAGCGCGTCGTTAGGTAGTAATATACAGGTGGGTCCATTATACTTGTTTCGGCGATTTGAAGTGTGACGTCAGCAGGAGTAGGTTATTACGTACTTTTGAATATCAAATTCAATTAACGGTTTCACCTTATTAATGTTGTGTTATATATTTAATATTATTTTCTAATTAATTATTTTTATTTTCTACCTATTAAAAAGAAATTGTATCGATAATGATGCATGATTTTTATATGAAGTTCACTCACAAATGAACCAACATGTCCTGATCAAGACTCGAACCTTTAAACTACAATTTTGCCCGACCCTGTGGCCGAGTGGTTAGCACATCGCGCTGCGATGCCAAGGGTCCCGGGTTCGAATCCCGGTCGGGCTTGGTTGTTTGTGAATGTCCATCATCAATTTCATCATTTCATCACTCATCCCCATCTTCGCAAATTAGCCAAGAGGCACAAAACGCGAAGTAAAATAAACTAAATCAATCAATCAATTTAAATTACAATTTCGAAATCGCGAGTCGACCACTCAACCAACCGAATCGACTGCCAGAGGCAGTGGCGGCGATTGGGTTCCAAAATTTGGGGACAAGGTGTAAAAAGTGGGGGTGGGGGCAAGGACAATTTACTTTCCCTTGGTACATAAGATTTAGCATAGTGCGGGGACAAAAGTTGGAAAACGTGGGTGGGGGCAACTACACCCCTCGACCCCCTAATCGATGCCACTGGTCAGAGGCTTTTTCGAGTCCCTTACCTCTACCTCATAGCGCTGATGGAACCAGTCGGCTGTTGCCTCAAACATGGCCTAAAGGAATACGTAGAAAGGTAAACTGAAGTGACATTAATCCCAGTCACTAATGATTCCGTCCATGATATCTGAAATCGTATCCAAGTTAAACGATTTATGCTGAGCCCTGAATGTCTATGGTACAGTGATTCGGACCCCATTTTCAACTCTATATCCAGTCCCAATTAATCCCGATTAGTGGCTCTAATCGGTTTGGCGTCTGACTGCCACACGGGATACAAGAGTTCTATTCCCGGTGTGGTGATCTAAATTAGGATTTTTTCCGGCCTTGTCACCGAATTAAGCGGCTCTGGGGGCTATCCAGCTTCAAATCAGTGTGTACCTGGAGGCAAACCTACAGGTTAAAGGCGGCGCTGGTGCTGATCACAACACCTCCAAAATGGCCGAGATCGAGAATGTGTGGAACCCTAACCTAGTTCCCCTGAATGTGGCACGGTGCAGTATGCACGGGGAAGTTACCTTTACGTTACCAAATCCTTTCAACTAGACAGAGATACGAACAGAGGGTCTGTTAAAAAGGTTGTTATGTATTATTACAATATAACTTAATTCCAGTCGGGAAGGACGCGGACGCCTTGTAAAAAATGAGTACCAGGTACGATTCCTGGCGAGACAGATTGAACCGTGATTTGAATCCGACATTTGAGAATAAAGTGAATTTGAAACCAATTTGGCTAATCAGAAAGACTAATCCCAGAATCACGTAAAGATTTCTCAAAATTGTAAGGGCAATTACGCTGTAAATGTATGGGAATTACAAATCTATTTATTAATTCTATAATATAACACATGGGGGAAAAATATAAGGACAGATAGAATAGGGAGAAAGAAGGGTGGAGCAGAGAACACTGGAAGCTACGCATCGTGATTCCGTGGCGCCGTCTTGTCCGAATCGAATAACAGTTGCAAGAGGCTTAACGATTTGAGAGATGGTTTGATAAGGTAACATCTGCTGCAGTCTGACTAAAAGCTTTTCTGTTGTTTGGTGTAGTCACTTCAGGCCACTGGCGTACGCACAAGGGGGGGGGGGCTAAATGGGCTACAGCCCCCTATATTTTTATAAAATAAACAAATGAAAGCAGAAAAGTCGGGAACCCCCCATTAAAGTAATCCCCGATAACCATTGTTGTCTTTCAATAACTTTTAAAACGAAGGTTTAAAATCGTATTTGGAGCTCATATCTGATAAAAAAAAGGGACATTATAGAAATTGACTTACAGCGATGTAGCTTATTCTATGATCCAAGAAAGATATAATCTCTGAACCAGCGTTCACATTCAGCTGTAGATATTGGAACAATTTTGATATAATTCACATAAACTTTGAGTGACGTGGCAATGTGTTGTGGAGTTTCTTTGTAGGTGCGAAGATTTTTAACTATTGACGCACACATCCTTTCGCTTACAAAGTTTGCCTGACATCTCACACACCTTCACAATTATCTAAATACCATGTATGTGCATTTTATGGGACTGTATGCGAAAATATACCTGAGTCTTCAAACCGGCTATTCATATTATTCACCAAAGAAGAAAATGCTTTGGAACATGGTTATCCTTAACTCTGAAACTATCGTCCTTCAAGGTGAATCAATTGTTTTCGATGCTTAAAGTGTAGCCATGTCTAAATATCTAAGAAACTGAACTGACGAGACGGAACTGAACGCTTCCAGATAATCACGAACCGGAAGCCGTTCCGGTCGGCTACGGTCCATTTCGAGCCCTGACCTCACCTTATGCTTCGTCTGTGTTTGTAAAATAACAATCTACGTGTAAATATTTTGTGCCAAACTTCCTTTGTTTTCGTTTTTGTAATCGGTGTAAAATGGGCGCACAGTACTGTAGGTACTAGGTAAATAAACAAATAATGTGGTGTCCTGAACTGCTTTATTTGGGTTAAAGGTATTTTACCAGTATTGTATGAAAGACGGAATTGTCCATTTCCATCATGAAACTGTGCGCGAGGGCAGGAAACAATAAACTGAGAAAAGAAGAGCGCGTCCAACAGCAAGGCGCCTTGAATTCCAGAGGTTAGGTTACGATGAACAGAAATGTATAGCTTACACTACGTACAACACGGGTTAAAATATTGAAGTAATATATATTAGTATTTTAAACGATAGTTTTGTAAGACAGTAAATAAATTCTCAAGTCCGACTTCGCCACCCACCAAACACCCCCTCGGGTCCCAGCTGTGAGTCGCGCCCCATAGGTTGAGAAACGATGCGATCCAATGCCTTATTCCCCTTAGCATTTGAGTCGGACAGAAACAAGTTTGGGAAGAATGCTTCTGCAAGCTGTGTCAGTGTATGGCTGTTGGAAGTCTGGAGAAGGGTCGGCGAAGAGTAGGAATCAAGGAAGGAGAAAGATAACGTTTGCTTCCACAAATTAAACTTGCAGTCAGTGGCGTGCCCAAGGGGGTGGGGGATTAGTGGCAGTTATAACCCCCCGTTTGGCCCAGCGTTCCTAAAAGAAAAATGTCAAAGGTAGGAAAATATGACAAAATGAGAGCAGACTGCCAAGACAAAGTATACGTAACCCCTCATTTTGTAAACTCCTGGGCACGCCACTGCTTGTAGTAGCATACTTTTATTTGCATTCTCTTATTTTAAGGGCATGCGATACAATTTCAACGGGAGTCTTCCCAAGCCCTTTCGTCCATGGCAGTGTGCCAACTTAGCTCTCTTGGAGCCAGATCTGGCTCTTTCGTGCACTCTAGCCGGACCCTGTGGCCGAGTGGTTAGTACATCGCGCTGCGACGCCAAGGGTCCCGGGTTCGAATCCCGCTCGGGCTTGGTTGTTTGCGAATGTCCATTCATCAATTTCATCACTCATCCCCATCTTTAGCCAAGAGGCACAAAACGCGAAGTAAAATAAACTAAATCAATCAATCTTTCGTGGACTCGTTCGGCTGTGAACTGGGACGCCCACCCACTGAGCCCCACTATGATGCCATCTCTGGTTCCGACCCACATAGACCACCTTCCGTCATGATTATACATTTTGCACGTGACGTGATATTGTTATATTGGCTGCGTCGCCCCACTCTCTCTTATCTCCCCAGCTATTTCTTTATAGCGCTATGTTGGACGTGAAATTGACATGATATTGTCGTCAGGGAATTCTTTACTTTCGATTTCATACCACCATCGGTGGATTATTGAGATGGGCGATGCCGCCGGATCTAGATGTTGAAAACTAAGAATAAATTGTCATCAATTTACAGTTAACGATAATAGCAGTGCCCCACCCCTTTGACAACTAACATTACCCTAGAAGGCACTTTATCCAGCCATCGTAAATCTAGCTCCATGAGAGTCAGTTTTAACTCCATTTAAGGTGAAATTTAGTTTTTTTATGCCCATCAGGTTTGGCAACACTGCCAGGAGGCAAGGAAAAAAGCATTGATCATATGGGAGTATGATTTGATGCATTCTCTTGTGAATATAAAACTTCCGATGGAATAGAAAGAGATGTCAACGGGAAGAGGGCAGTTTGAAGATGAATTACACCAGAGGAAAAGTCGAAACTTCCATTTGATTAGCCGTAACTTGATGTTGAAGTTGATTCCCCATAAGGAATACATGGGATTCCGAAAATTATTATTCATCATATTTTCAAACATTGTGTCCAGCTTAATAATCAACATAACAAAATGTTTGTACTTGCAACATGGAGAGAAGTTCATATTCTTGGATACACCCAGGGTTTGTTTTAGTAGCAGTGCCCATTCGGGCGATACTGAAATAAATGCACAATTGGTGCGTAATTGTATCTCCTCGCCTTAAGTTTGCAGGCAAGTTGTCCTTCACTATGTTTATAACTATGCCATATGCAATACAAAATTTAAGGATTGAAAGAAAATCGCTAAGGAGACCTAGGACAACGGCAGAATATAAAATTGCACGGCGTACTTCGGCGATAACATAAAGGGGATAAGTTCTATACAACCTCTCACCTCACTGAAAGCAATAAACGATCTTTCAAACCCATATATTTTATCTTCATATGTTTTTATGGGTATCACTGTAGTTGAGCCTGTGACATTTTATAAGCTAAACCTAATGGCGGAAAGCGACTAAAAAGTTGGGAGTTGTGTTAATCACGGAGGAAAAAAAAGTTTCTCGTACATTTTTAAAGCGCACACATCGATCTCTTTTACTAGCAGATATCTGCATTTCTTATCGCTTTTATTTTCTATTTAAACTCATGTAGTTGTGGAAGAAGGGTTTCCTTTAAATAACAGTGCGTGATGACTAATTCGACTAAAATATCGGGATAAAACTAGAGTTCAACTTCATCTTCGCGATTTGCCAAAAGTGGAAGAAAAGTGAAGTAAAATCAAATCAATTAATCAATTAGTAGTGTGTCATTACCGGTCGAGCATCCTTTTCTCCGTCGTTATTTAGATAACGATACGATACGCAGTCTCATTCATGCATCATGATGCCGGGGAATACATATTCAGCTTCTGGAAATGTCACTTATACATTTGGTTAATGAATTTTTCAAATATACGCTCTCCTTTCTCTCTCCTCCCCTACACATGCGCACGTGCAGACTAATTCATATGGGAGTGCCTAAAGGAGTGTTTCAGTTGACTATCTGGACAATGTTAGCCTATTTGTCACAAGTTAATTTTCCCCTTTCACAGAAACCATAAGGTGTGTGAAGATGAAATTTTAACTTATGGTTTATGAGTATGCGTTTTCACGTGAGCACACGTTTTCTTATTTTTGTGAAGATATTTACGTTATTTACACATAAATAAATCTAATTAGAATTCAGTAACGCAACTGATATGCAAGAAAAACTGTATGCCATGTCTAGTAAATGGAATAATAATAAAGAGAATATTGATCTATTTTACGTACTTTGTGATGAATACTATAAATGTTGTGAGGTTGAAAAGTTTGTACTTCGCTAAAACACGGGACGTTAGAGATTTTATTGCCACAGCCAATTCCTGACGCGCACTTCTTCTCTGTGGAGGCAATGGAAACTGTTTGAGAAAATCTAATAAAACAGGGGAAAGTCAAAATTCTACAAATAACTAAGTTGTTACTTTCTTCAGCATTCCTTGGCACTTTCTATTTCTTTTCAACCGATAGCTGCACTGAGTTCACTATTCGAAGAGAAATGTACACGAACCAGATAATTATTTATTATTACCCACACAGATTGATTTGATGGCACCCAACAAATGTCAATCATTTCGCTAATTTCCATCATTGTTGTTTCTACTGCTTGACCACTCTAGAACAGATCCTATTATTTTTTTCTGAAAATAAAATAAAGTGCATCCATAAAATATTTAGGGTACAATGACTATCTTTCTTAAAAAACATCTTGAAGAGCAAGCTCGAAATTATGACTCAAACAGTGTCATTCCATTCAAAGTACACGTTCAGAGGGGGACATTTTCATCCCATGGTTGGGAATGAAAATATAAATGTAGAGCAGAGCATGGGAAAAATAGAGGGGGGAAATTCCCCGGTTCACCCCTTCATTCGAATACTGCTTCATCCATCCGATCCTATTATCATTCACCTTCATCTTCGTGATTAGCCAAAAGTAGAAGAAATGCGACGTCAAAAAAATCAAATCAATCGGACTCTACTTCAAACCCTGTTTTCTCTAACGTAGACTGTTGCACCACTACAAACATCGCACTGATTACGTAGATCATTTTGCAAACTATTGTGGGTATTGTTAGCATTGTATTATTATTGTTTTGTCAAAATAGTTTGCTTGACACTCGTTAAGCAATCAAGGATTTCCTCTTATCACTGGTGAATCCCGAACGAAGGGTCATCTTTCTAGGCGGATTCCAGCTTTGGCTGCAAGTCGTTTCACTCTTCTGTCTTTAACTTTAGAAAGATCCGACCATTAAAATTCAAATCTCGAGACAGCAGAGGAGACATTATTTTCATTGTTATAATGGTACTTTCTACATTCTTAATTTTTTGAGGACGCATTTTGAGGTGTTCATGCACCACTGGCAACCACCGTGCGCACTCCTATGCCCTCACATATCAATTTTAATTTGCTTCATATGTACAAGACGTTGTTTGAAAGTGTGTTAATATCGGGTGTTTCATAGACGAAAAAGTATATATATATATATATATATATATATATTGGTTACTGGGACTCCCTGTTGGCGTAGTAGTAAATGTCGTCGCCTTGTAATCAAGGAGTCCCGTGTTCGATAACCAGTTGAGACATAAAATGGTTCGTATCCCAGTTTAAACTGTACGTCTAGTCCCGATTAACCATACTGTATGTAAAATGGACTTAAAACACGAACTCGATCAATCTATCAATTTGTTTACTGAAAGGTGCTATTCGGAAATGAGCAAAGCGTTTTCGTTACTTAAAAAAAAAATATCCAACTTTAACCAACAAAATTATAATCGAAACGTTGCTTTATATATCTCGGCTATGACTGCCTGGAAAAGTTAAAGGACCGCACGATTGTTAAATGTCCGTCAACTCATTATATTAGCACAATAAATTCTGGGTTCGAATTCCTATGTCAGTTTCATCTGTCTATGTGGCAAATAAATAATCAATTAGAACCAGAGATATACGTATATAAAGAGACAGTAAACATATCATTTTGGGGGGAGGGGTACTGACTGCATTTACGCACAGCATCGGCAGTATTAAAAACAAGGTCGGTAATTGCTTTGATAATATATCAAAAGGTAAATAAAGCAAACGTTGTTATTCACTTTGTTGATTTCTGGTTAAATATTTTTTTTACTATTTCATTATCGGAAGAAAAAATTCTTACACTCTACAGAAGAGAAATCATGTATTAATTTCCGAATAATAGTAACCATTTTATATCATATGCATATCATTAACATTATTCTGTTAAGGCTTGCATGTATCCTGCAGCGAAATAGGACACCTGCCAAAATACTTCATCGCAACCAAAGCAGTGACTCAAAGGCCAAGACAGTAGAAATGCATGTTCCAACGAACGTCAGTGGCTTAACCGTTATCTGTTTCACGGCGCCTGGAGTTGTCTCGCTGAGAGCTCGAGTTTCGGTTTCGCTTGTAAGTGAGTGAACACTTATATACACAAGCAACAGTGGCGTGTGCATGGGGGCAATTAGTTGGGAATACAGTAATCCCAATATGATTCAAGTTCGCTGTATTATTAACTTCAACTGCAAATAAAGATGGCGAAAAAGTGTGAATGTTTTCTGCTATCGCAATTGTCCCCAATGGCGTAGTGGTAACGGTATCACATTTAATGGTGCGGTTAGGCGTTTGATCACCATTAGAACCTCAGCGGCTGTTTCCATTGGATGATATTCAGCCAACAACTTCCCCGAAAATTGTTTGCGCGAAATCACACCCATTGCAATGATTATGGCAAACCTTTCGGAGCGTGTTCCAAACACTTTATAGACATTGCACCTTCAGTGATTGTGGCAGTGATTGAAGGTGCAAATATAACGATTATATTCTAAATGTAGTCCTGCATTTTGTTTAGTCTCTCAACAATGACAAGACTATCTATTAGACTAGATAAAACGATGTGTAGGGCCTCCCACATTCCTCAATCGCGGCTAATTTGGAGGTGCTGTGATGTGAACAAGAAAAAGCATTGATTCAATATTAACATATTATTTTGAGGTTTAGAGAATGATAAAATATGACGTGTGTAACACTCGTGAAATAATTCGTTCCCTATTTATTAATGATGATAATTTTGCAATTATTTGCAACAAAAGAGGAAATTATTCATTAAAAAATTGCTTCTTGAATTTTAATGTTAAAAAGTATCAATATCTATTCATGTTACTGATTGGGAATGATCTACCAAAAGCGCGGATTTTCATAAATGACTAGCATGTGAGTCAATATGGGAAAACAACCGTCTCCTCGAATTAATAGCACGGAGTTAGTGTAGAAACTAGAGCCCCTGGTAGCAGCAGATTTTTCATTTATCCTTTATTAAAGTTCAAGTTGCTGCTTCTCATATAGTACATGCATGCGAAATATTGAGGACAGAGTGCTGAAAACAATTCTCCCCTCTTTCTTTGTTGCTACTAGCATTTCTAGTTTTAGATGAGAGTATTTACGTTTTGAACGAGTTTCCCCTCTTCCCTTGAAGCAACAATGGTAAATCGGTAAACAATGATGTTGATTTTGGTCGCCAATATCCCCCCAATTGACTTTTATTTGTTGGCATTCAAAATGTTTACATTAGTTTTTTTCGAGGAACAATTACTTATATTCGAACAATAGAGTTGTACATACTGTTTGTAGGATCTAGGTGACGTTTGAAAATAGGCCATGGTGAAAGAACTTATTTAATTGCTAGATAGTCCTTCGTTAACGAAATAAGCAAGTAAAAGGATTTGGCATGTTTCAATTTGCCATGGTTTTCACTTCTGCCCCTTCAGCATCTCATTTTTGTCTGGCCCTAGGTTATAGCCTAGGATAGCCTAATGGCAACCCCCCTTCCTCCCTGAGTCCAGGACGTGGAAGAGAGGTTGACATTTAGGCTCTTGCAGGAAAGCCATGCATTACACCCCGCTTCTGTTATCGTTATTTAAGGAACCCTCTCCATTTTATTTGCGGGCAGTATTCCCCACGCTTTCAGTGCCGTACTCACAAATGCAGTAAAGGGATGTGAACATAAGGTGGTTATAAAGGAGTCCCGGGTTCGAATCCCGGTGCAAGCACATGTGGTTCGGATTCCACTTTAAACTGTAGGTCCAGTCCCGATTAGCCTTACTGTGCATAAAGTGGACTTCAAACAACAAATCAAATCAAATCAAATCATAAGGGGTTATCAGATATTTCTTACCACTCCTAGATCATGCCATATTTTCCTAAATTTTATTTTTATTTTATTTTAAGGAAAGTTGAGCAAAAATAAGACTACCTAGTTCTAAAACTCCTTCTAAATACGCCACTGTTCTTAACTTTACAGCTGACATATCATAACACCCATCTATCACCCAGTAACAGAATTCACCTCCGATTAGCGTGAAACACAATAATAGCATGTTTTGTTAATATTTTCTCGCCAATCTTATATAAAATTAATCATCTCCATAACAGCTACGATGAAAAACTCCGTGGCGAAACTGCCATGAATAACAAAGGCCTCTTAAGTGGTTTCCTTATAAGTTGACACGTGGTCAGCACATCGAATCCCTTTGCCTCTGTTATCTTTATCCTCTATTTCACGTAGCTCCCAAATTGCCTTCAAGAAACCGAAATGTTCGGTAATGGAATTGAGTTCTAAGTCTACTTTATGCAAAGATGGGCTAATCGGTGCTGACCTATAATTAAAAGTGGTATGCGAACCACAACGTGTCCAACAGTAAGGGAGCGGTCGGAGCGTGGGTGACGCAAGCAGCTCTTTACAATGTCATGCTACCCCTGCGTTGTCAAAATGTTAAGCATTCTTGAACAGATGGTCGTCGCCTTTATTCAGTGCTAAGCATTTGTATCATCATGAACCTTAGACATCGAAATAAGAGATGTAATATTTTTCTTTTTTGAAGCTTTTGACAACGTAGCTATGAAGGAAACTGGCAACAAGGCGGTACTCGGCTAAAAGCGATGTGGAGAGGAGAAAACAAATGACTGTCAGTGACGAATCTACATATTTTTGGCCCATTATTTAAGTTGCCTTGAATGTAAAACAAACACACTTGTGAAAGGAAATGGTAAAACATTTCCTCCTGTTCAGTTTCTTCTATTTATGTATGTTGTTTGCGTGTGTCTGCAAAGATTTGATTTTGTTATTTAGCATCGCTTTTATACCACTTTGGCTAATCGCGACGATGAGGATGAGTGATGATAGGATGAAATTAGGAAATTGATGCAGAAACACTTACAAAGTACACCCACGTCCAGGGGGAGATGCGAACCGTAACCATTGGCTTCATAAACACTGTGCTAAGCAGTCCGTGCGGAGATCGGAGTTTTTTAAATGTATAGTTTTAAGTTCACTTTTTTGCACAGATCGGTTAAATGGGACAGGACCTATAGTTTTAAAATGATATCTAACATGGTATACCTCTGTAGAGGGAGGTAGAATTGGAGAGGTACTGTTTGGCAAAATCATGTGCAGATGAAACTTTCGATAAGTCACTTGTGACAGATGTTTAAGGATACAATTCAGCTGGGAATGATGGACCAATATCTATTGCATAATATTTCTACATTTGCTCGCTTTTACTTTTAATTTGTCGAGATTTGGGTTGGGTATGCAGCGGTTGTTAGGTAACTAAATCACGTTTGATGGTTCCCAATGTAAATAGTACTTTCGTTCTATCCACGGGATTTTCGTCCCTGTCGCAATTATTAATCATTCATTGAACAAACCATTCGTTAACTTAATATTACGCACGTTCTCTCCAAGAACCAAGTACTAAAGTTAACTGTTGCATTTCGAAGTCCCTCCCGCCTTTCGTTTCACGCTACGGGGTTAAGAATTTCAAATAAGACGTCCTTATGTTTCTTTGTTTGATTTTCCTTGTAGATACAAGATTTAAAGAAGAAGAATATAATATATAATAACGAAATATTGGATCACAGGTCTGTTTCCTAACTAAATCGTCAAAGAAAAGTAAACGCTGTTATTAATTTCGTTGATTCATAGTTCATTCTTTGCTATCTTCTTTATGTTAATTTTAGCGAAAGAGAAAACTATTTCACTAATTAATCTTTAATAATAATAATAATAATAATAATAATCGCCATGTTATAACACATGAGGTATAATTTTGTTACACATTGCTTGCAGCCAGCAGCGAAAATTACATACCAGTCAAAATAATTGAAAGCACTACTACTCTCGCAGCCTGGCAGGTGGAACACGGGAGTGTAGATTACTGAAGCAGATAACATCCACTCCTGCAAGCAGCAGAAGAGCTCTGAAGTTGAATTATATCGAGCTGAGGCATTTGTACATCTTATCATGATGCAAGAAAGGACAAGTGCAAAAACATGCTTTTCTGGGTTTCAAACACTAAAACTTTAACCTTTCGCGCTACACGTAAACAAAGACGGACTGCAAATAGAGAAACGCTCGTTCGTTTTTTTTTAATTTTTAGTTGATCTTTGTTATGAGGGAAAGGGTATATGCAGCAGATCTTTGGAAACACTCATATAGTTTGCAGGTAATGATAATTCCGTGTTAAAGTATTATATTCTGTGAAGTAAGGTATTTTTTGGGGGATCAGTGTAGTATTTTTTTTGTCACCAAGTAACTTGAAGTTCTAAATTATAATTTGACTGGTACAGTCCGGCCAAGGGAAACGAAACTAGCTGGAAAGTACGATTCCAAACGCGAGAAGGGAAGCAGGTAGAACACCACCCTGTGGCTCTTGCTTGCTATAGTAAAACCACAAGCAAAAAAACCTGCTCAGACCAGCAAAGCCTGTGCACCGTACTCCTGCGAGGAGAGGAGGGGGAGAGTGGACCAGGCTTCCTTATGGCACGAGCTGAACGCTGGGACATTTCGTCCATGGTTTTTTTCCTTGTGGTCGCTCTGTATGGTCCGCTTGCTGTGTTTATTACTGCTTTCTGTGTTGTGTTTGTGATGTCTCTTACAATTCGTAACAAACCGTTTCGAAGTGGAACAAAGAAAACAAAGACGTATTGGTCCCTGTTGCACATTCTACAAAACACCCTTGATATAATACACAATGCCACAAACCAATCAGTTACTACATGTTCTTTACTGTATTTATAATAGTTTGCATAATAATACTGTTGATACTATTCTGATTACTGCTGTGTACATTTGTGCTAATTATACGATTTAATAAGGATACCAATTTAATTGAATGACCGAAAATGAAGTTCCATGTTTACAAACAAGTTTATCTACTAATGTGACGTAATGAATACTTTCCTGATATGTTCCGTTTGCTTATATAGTATATGGATGGTTATTTCTTTCATTCTGTACCCTTACATAATTCGTAAACATCTATACGTATTTTGGCGGCGATGTTACTACGTTTGAAACTTCATTGTTTTTTCAACAGCTGACGATTTTCACGAAACCGGCTTCCTGAACAAAGTGCCCCTATTTTGCCAATGCGCACTTTCGTCCATGGTCTCAGCTAAGGTAGCCAGACAGTATGTCTGTAGGGCCACCCCGATGGTGGCAATCTCTGTGCCTTGTAAGCAAGGGGTCCTGTGTTCGATGGAGACAATTAGTGTTATAATTCAACATTAAACTCTAGGTCCACCATGACTAACCTATTTGTACATAAAGTGGATTTATAATAAAACCTCAAATCAATTTAACTGATTCTTCTAAGCTTTTAGGCCCAAAACATTAACAAAATATAGGATATATATTATTCGTAACTCCTTTTCGCTCTTAAATTTTACAGTGATTTTATACTTCTTTTTTTTAAATCCTGCAATATTGTATATTTCCCACTATTGAAATTTTTCTATACATATATTAATGCTGGACTAAGAACGCCTCAATTTCCAATCAAGCTTTGTAATCAAGGGGTCCCGGATTCGATGTCTAGTAGACACACATATTGGTTCGGATCCCATTCAGTCCCGATTAGTGTATCTGTTCACAAATCAGACTTGCAACAATCCATTATCTCTTTACCTTAATATCCAGGAACGGTAACTTGTCGATCTGAATTCTAATTTGCTAATTCTTCACATGTTTACCAACACGAGTCTGCGAGGAGTAGCGATCGACAAGCGAAAATAACAATTATACCAATACAAAATTAGATTATAGCAGTATACATTGACTTGCATTTTGTTACTTCCAGTTTGCAAATGCAGCAGTAGTCACGTTGTCATTCTGCACATATTTTGATTGAAAGAAAAGCTATAAGAAAACCGAGGACAATGTCAGAATGTCAAAGAACACGGCACACAGTAGTGGCAAGAGAGAGGGGTGAAGGTACACGTCGCGAAAATTGGTTGCTATTGCTAAGACCCTTCATTCATTTCTGACATTCACTTGCAACCTCGCAATTAGCCAGAAGTGGTAGAAATGCGACGTCAAATAAACTAAGTAAACTAACAATAAGTATAAAACAATTGCAAAAAACATGCATGACGCTTCGAAATATGGATTTTTGAATTTAGTAATCCTCTCTCAACAGTGGCGTAGCAACATATAGCGAAGCCCTGGATGAGATTAGAATGCGAGGCCCCCATCCAATGGTGGAAATTAAATGGAAGTGGGGGTGAGCAGTCGCTGCCCTCTTTTTTCAGAACTGTGCTGAACCTTATCTGCCAAGGGAAACTAAACTGACCTTGTAATTTTTGTTTTCTAATCATTGATGCGTGTTTACAAGACATTCCAATTTAGTCGGAACAGTCTATTCTTTCAAATCCCTGTCCCAATTTCTTTCAAACTCAAGTCGTAATTTGACTAAATGTTTCGAGGTTTTATTTTGGAGGCGTTAACCCCCATTTAAACATGTTCTTCATTTTAATAATGATTGCTAATTATTAATAATAATTAATTAATAATTATTTCTTCCCGATACTTTGGACCTTAACATTGCAACTCTACAATTCTACAATTAGGAAAGATAATAGTAGGCAAATTGTTCACCACCATTTTAATTCTCTCATTACTCTTTAGTGTTGCCCATGGGACGAGACGGGACAGGCTTTTAAAAATTCGAGACGAGACGAGCTTGACCATGTGTCATAAGACAAACGAATATTTTCGAGACGAGACAGCATTTCCACGAGACTCCACGAGACGAGATAGGCCAAAGTCTCGTCTCGTGGGCAACACTACTCTACATCCTGTGTTCTTCTAAGGGGTCATTGATTCTTTTGATGCGAAGCTTATGTTGACTGCGTTTCTATTTCAACCCATTATCATGACACTGTGGAAAACAGACTGAATGAAAATACAGTGGAGATGGACATATTGCTTTTACCGTTGGGTGTACACTTAGCACTATTCGAGCTACGAGCTAGCACTAGCTCGTACAATAATACTACCGAAACATTGGTGGTCACATCCAGTACTCCCAACAGCATTTCACCGACCAGGGTCGACCACCTGGTTAGCACAACGCGCTACGACGCTGTGGGTTCCGGGTTCGAATCCAGGGTTGGGCATGGACGTTCTTTGTGAGTGTTCCGTGATCAATTTTCATCATATCATCACTCATCCTCATCATCGCGATCAGCCAAAAGTGTCAGAAAATCGACGTAAAATAACCTAACTCAACAAATCCAATAGAATTTCGGATCTTCTCTTTTGTTCCACATTTTCGGATCTGTCTCCAACCTCCTCAAAAAAATTCTGGGTACGGGCCTGTTCTAGGAAGGAAGGAAACAACGCAAGCGTTGAAATGTCTCGCGCTTGCTTCGTGCCAGTTAGAGGTGTTTGTTGTTAACTTATTAAAATCGGGAGTGCAGGGTCAAGAGATTGAAGAGAATACAAGACAAAGGACGTTCTATTCAATGAAAGAATAAATGTGTAAAAATGTCTAAGCAAGTTTTCGTAAATTTTTCCTAACTGTTTCACATGAGAAATACGACGATCATTTTTTACTTCTTTCGTGCCCCTTAGACTTAAGACCTGCCTGCCTGTATGTTATGCCTCTGATTGGACGTATTCTTTCAAATTATAACGTTTAACTAGAATTTAAAACCAGATAAATACAGAATGTTTTAATATTACTGCTCACAAAAAAATAGCATTTTCCATGACCCCCCCCCCCCACTTCTATTTATAACATTTTTCATATCAAGCTCCTTTAAGCGCGAAGTCCCGTGCGGTCGCGCACTTCTTCCACCCCTTGCTACACCCCTGCCTCTCAATGCCTTGGATTGTCTCGAAAGTGAATATTCTTTACGTTGCTAAACTAACATTTTCCCCCTAGGATAGTGAAATGATCCACATTAATGAAGCGACTGAAGAATGCGACGTATGTTTACGTTAATTTTAAGCGTTTTTCTACGTCGTAGGTTAATCGTTAATGAGCATTAATGGTGGAATCCGAATGAACACGATGATATATTCATTCCTCACCCAGGATTCAAAAGTAGGGCTTCTGGCTTCGTAGCCACTTCTTCATGGAGGCTGGAAGGTAAGTAATGAATACATTTGATTAGATGATTTTTAGCGTCGCTTTTTTCATTTTTGGCTAATCCAAACGACGAGGATGAGTAATAATATGATGAAATTGATGAAGGGCACCGTCAAGGGAACACCATGCCATGTTCCTCCACCGCGTGTAGAACCCGCGACCCCTAGATACATCAGAGCGTGGTGTGTATCATTCATGTATCCTTCACTACGGCAGAGATCGAGAATGTGTGGAGCCATATCATTTGCTCGAATGGTGTCACGGCAGACTGCCATACACAGGGGAGAACTTTACCTTTTGTAGCAGTCGCCACAGATATTTTGATGGCATAAAATCTTCGCTGTCCCTTCAAGTACAGTTGCTTCTGTAACTTTGTAAATATTGTTATATAAAGACCACACTGAGGGAAGGAATACGCTATCTTTCACTAAACCTGAATACTGTGTGACCATTTACTTCATTGCATTATTAATTATAAAATTCAATCAAATACACGGCTATAAATTATCAGGTTTAGAAACGGGAAGAGTATTTATGTCGTTTACATTTTATTTTGCCATCTAGAAAGTAATGTTTACTACAGTGGATTTAATATTTTCGTTAAGGTCATAGAAGGCAAATATGTTGTTTTCAGGCATTATATAAAAAATTAAATCGATGTCTTCAACTCGAGCTTTTTCCCTCAAAGTTTTCTGGTGGGGAACATTATCAAATGTACATGTCATTGTTCTCTCGGTTGTTTTATGCATAAGATGGCGCAGTGGTAGCGTCGTTGCCTTGTAATCAAGGGATCCTGGGTTCGATAACCGGTGGAAGCTCATAGTGGTTCGGATCCCACTTTAAACTGTAGGTCCAGTCCCGATTAGCCTTATTGTGCATAAAGTGGACTTAAAACACCAAATCAATTAATCAATTATGTATAAGCGAATATCTCTGCGTAAGCATTTGTATGTTATCTTTTTACATTTGAACTATGAAGAAACACACGCAAACCGAAGTGACGAGCAGGACACAGTTCCTACTTTGTGAAAATAACGCAATGGAGAGATCAAGCGTAAGATACCGTGACAACAGACACAGGGGGAAAATGCGCGGTGAACTTACTACAAGCAGGGAAGCGAATGTTTTGCCCCTGCGAGGTTGTCGGGTAAAGACTTTCCCCTCTCGTTTAGTCGCACGTTAAACAGAGCGAGCGAGTACAGAAGACATCAAATACGTGTAGCATGCAACGTCGCAAAAAGACATCGCAGCTCTCTGTCCACGGTTTCGGCGCGGCTGCAGAGGCGAGAGTGAAAACTTCGCTTCACTTATCAGTGTTGCCAAACACGACTGTTAAAAAAGAACTGCATTGAAATTAAATGTAGTTAAGGATTGCAATCAAGCTGTTAACTTTGAGAAGTATAAACGTTTGTCTTCGTGTTCTACGAATAGGGATCCTATGTTCGAATACCGTACGAGTCTTGGGATGCTTTCAGACCGAAGCGAGAAGCGACACGTGTCACTTGGAAACAAACACTCAATAATATATGCTATGCTGCACGGGTAGTGTTACTTCAGTGAGAAACCCCTCGTTGCTCGTCGCTTCGTCCCAATGGAACTTTCGTACCGAAGCGATAAATGGCTTTGGAAACAAAAATTCTTAAATAAATAAAACTTTCTAACAAATGTGATATGACAAACTACACGTGCCACTTGCATGTTTCACGCACTGGGGACGTTATGGTGTTACTTCGGTCTGGTGGTCATGCCTACGCATTGAATGCTTTCTTGCAGAGAGATTTTAAACCGAAACGACAGGCAACAAGTAGCAAACGACGGCTGCAAATGACACTGAAGTTCATACCGAAGTGACAAGCGAAAAGAAAGACAAGCCACTTCAGTCTTCAAGTAAGCATTCACTGTTAAAGCCCGAACACCAGACCTAGGTGACCCAATTCAGGATATTGACAAACGGAAGCAACAGGCGAGACTTGCTTCTTCGTTTCGAAACGTGTCGCTTCTCGGCTTCCGCTTCTGAAAGTCATGGATGTCATGCAGCGTGTCGCCTTGGTCTGTTAGAGCATTTGAGAAAAACGCTTGCTTGTAGACAGAGGTATCGTGTCACTTGTCACTTCGATATGAACACCCCCTCCCTTTTGCCGGATCGCTTGTCGCCTTGGTCAGAAATCTCCATTCTTATCCTCATCATGGCCGAAAGGAGACAAGTAACGAGTTTCTACTGATAGCATCGTTTCCTGGTAATGGAAGAAAATGAGCTTTACAAATGGATTTCTGTTTACCAGTATTATAGTAAAACCCAACTAATAATTTGTTATAGGCACATATAGAAGGGTCACATTTGGAGGAATAAATTCTATTGTAGCATTTTGTTTGATTGCAGGATTAAAGCCGACCCCCGTGGTGGAGTGGTTAACACATCGCGCTACGACACCAGGGTTCCCGAGTTCGAATCCCGGTCTGGGCATGGATGTTGTGGGAAACGATTCATCAATTTCATGATATCATCAGTCATCCCCATCTTCGCAAATTAGCCATCAGTGGTACAAAAAGCGAAGTAAAACAAAACAAATCAATTACAATTACACTTGGAGGGTTAGAAGATAATAGAAAAACAGATCTGGTTCCAAAGTTTTAAGTTGGCAACATTGACAGCTCGGAAGCAACAAGACGGCCAGGCGAGAGGGGAACCCCGTCGGCATTTGCACGTACCTTTCCTCGCCTCTCAACCCCCTGGGATGTTCGGTACCAATACATGCGAAATAGATCCAAGGATTTTACACACCCACACTTCACGGTACCAAGGGATGCGATTAAACACCACAGTTTTACACAGCCTTGAAGGTACCAGGTTTCACCAGCAGGTGGCAGAGTGTAACACAGCGACATAAACACTAATCCAACAAATATGAACTTTTTGGTACCTTCGAAATACTTCGCGTACAGGTCGCAAGGGGTCTCAGGAGTCTCGAAATGCCTTTTCCTTATTGGGACCGGCAAAAAGTCCCAACATTTTTTTTGGTCCCATTAAGAAAGGTGTTTAAAGATACGCCGGTCCTAAGAAGAATATATCTGCGTACCCACACACACACACACACACACACACACACAAATACATACACTCAAAACTTATTTCGCTAAATATGTACTTTACATGTTTTGTTTTCACCAATGATGCAAAATATCATTAACTAACTAACTCTCTAGCTTTCTTAAACCCGAAGGTGAATGGATGCAGCAACATCACTCTTCCATTTGTCCCTTTCCTGGGAAAGATCAATCCAATCTTTCAATCTGTACCGACTATTTTCAAGTCCATCTCACCTTCATGCTTTCATCTTCGTCTTGAGCTTCATATTGCTCTCTCACCATCAAGTTTCCCAACAATATTGTTGTATACCTTTCTTCCCTACGCACCTGAGTTTTCATTTTATTATTCTAATAATATCTGGACGTAATAAAGATTGTGCACTTTTGAATTACCTAACCTTCTCTACTGACCTGATTTCTCATCCATATTAGTTCCAAATATTTTCTTAAGGATTTTGTTTTCAAATAATTCGTCTTTAAATTTAAGGGACATAGTTTCTAATCCATATTTATTTATTTGTTTCCAACAGAGGGAATCTCCAATAATAGGAAAGCTTACATTATTCAAATAATAAACATATAACAGTGTAGATTACATATAAACACACACACACAAACACTTGTATAAATACACACAAGGTAATATGTGAAGTACTGCAGGAATGAAAGCTATATCCAACCTTGTACGTATGTATATATAAATTGTTCAGAACATAGCCTTCACATAGTATTGAACGGGAAAAATAATAAAAAGCACATGTATGAGATACATAGTCACCATACATACAAAAGATGAGTAAGGAAAATTGAAGGTAAATTAATTTCAGAATAATAGAAAATAAGGCACAGTACAGTAGAAAATAAGCCACAGCAGAATGGATTCACATATGTATATCTAGTGTGTTTCAAAAATTGGTTTTATTATTTTATATACAAGGAAAGTGGCAGATTTAAATCCGGATTTTCATGCATTGTAGAAATATTATTATATGTAGGACAGAGTCTGAATAAAGGTGATGATTTGTATTTTTCTGTTCTCTGATATCACAGAGTAAGAGGTGTCGCATTCGAAAAATAGATTTTCTAGTATTAAATTTAAATTTGAGCATGAAATCAATATATGTTTATTACTTACGTAAATATATGACATACATATATTGATTTTATGCTTATATATGATAGTGAGTAAGTCGCACGCATACAAAATATAAATTTAAATTGATGAAGAATATTACTATTATCCAGAATTCCATTTACTCTTTTGTAAATAAATATTTGTTGTGCTAATTCTCTCGTATTACTGAGCTTAGCATGACAAAACTCTTTCAATAAATACTTATTTATAAGATAATTTTATCTCGTAAACAGATATTTGATTCATCATGTTGTATAAGTATTGATAAATATTTTTTGAATTTGCTCTTTCTATCTATATAAAATATAAACCCAGGAGACAACACAACCGACGTATATTCCAGTATACTTCTTACAATACTGTTATATAATAGCATTATGGCCATTAAAATTAGTTATGCTCTTTGACCTTCTTGTGAGAAAACCTAGCCGTCTATATGCATCATTAACAATATTCAAGATCCGTTCCTTAAAGGATATATTACAATCAACAACAAAACAAATATCTTTGTCAGAGTACACTTTTTCCAGCTTTTCATTACTAATTCTGTATGAATACTCATATGTATGTATATTGATCGAAAATATCATAAATACCATTTTTAATATTAAACCTTAGATCGTTACCCATACTCCAATCATAAAGAAAATTTATATCATCTTAAGATCTAACATTTCTTGAGTGTAATTATTTTATTTATACAGTTTATCATCGTCTGCGTACATGAGAAATTTGTAATGCTGACGTTTATGTAGCAAATCGTTTATAAATATAATAAACATAATTTTACCAAGGATCGAACCTTACGGGACTCTAGAATTTTTACAATATTTTTATGTGGATCTGATTGTTTGTAAGTCGCATGCTGATTCCTATTTTGAACATACGAAATAATAAGAGATAACGTGTTGAGTTTCGGGTTCTATCTGTTCTTCGGTGATCCAGGAAATGGAGTAAATAATACGACTGAATTTCCAAAACAAACAAAAGTGTATAATTCACGAACACAATAACATAATTAGTACAACAACTTACATAATGGTATAAAAGCAAGAAGTCTCGTCACGGAGGACGGATGTGACTTTGAGGCGTAAATTACAGAAACTCAAACACAGACTGATGAGAAACAACACCTAATTACCAGGTCTTGCGTTTACTGCTGATGAAGATCAAGTCCGGCGTATATGTTCAATCGGTATATGACACTCTCCCCCCACCCCCTTTAGCTGAAGAGACTCCCGTTTCATGGAGTTTGCCCATAGCGGTCAGGCGGTCGTCTTGGTCTATGTGATCTCCTAACAGTTTAATTGTCACAGGTCGCATTTGGAGGCTCCACTTGATCTTTAGTAGCAGGTACTGGGAGATAATCCTCCTCTCTAATAAGCACTGGGTTTTTTCCGCGCGATCGACTTTGATTTCGGACAAAGGTGCCTTTTCCAACTTTGTCGGCATACATCTTGATCTTCGTGAAATGAACAACAATCACGTGATTATCTACAATCACGTTCTCCATCTTCCGGCCCATCAATTTGCCAATCGCCGATTTTGTACTTGGACCAATGCTGAATTGTTTCTTGTGACGTTCCACAAATACCTTTTTCCACGGCATAAACGGAACAGGACTAATAGGCCTATTCTTGGAACAATTTGATGTGTCAAAAGCGGAAATGTCTGTCCTTGGCAGAAACTTTAGCAAACGTTCTGCTCGACTATACTCGTGTACTGGAGTATTCCTTCATCTGCATAAAAGCTCAAGAACGAACTTGTCCATCTCTCTCAACGTGATGCATGAACGATTTGAAAAGTTATTTTCTAGTAAGTTCTTCACCACCCCAAAATTCCTTTCAGCTACACCATTCGATTGGGGGTGTACAGAGCTGAGTGAAGAAGCTTCATATTCCTCTTTGAGCAATAAGAGTTGAACCCTGAAAATGCAAATGGTTGCCCATTGTCAGATACATAGGTTTTCGGATATCCAAAGCATAAAAAAAATTCATCTAAATGACCAATCATGGTGTCAAATTGCATATTCTTCACTCTCCATACCGATATCTAATGAGAATAAGCATCAACCAGCAACAGAAAATTCATATCTGAGAAATTGAAGAAATCAATATGAACACGCTCAAAAGGATGCGATGCAATAGGTATCGTTTCGAATTCGGTACCAGGTACGTTCGGCCTGTTATTGTAAAGCAAAAATGTGACATACAAAGACGTCAGCCTTTCAATGTATTCGTTAATCGTGTTACAGAAGAACGATGAACTATCTATTTCTTTCCTTTTGCACGTTCCCTGGTGGAATTTGTGCCACAGAGACAGGACACTTTGGATGCAAGATTCAGGCACGAGCAGTGTCTCGTCCACGAAAATACATCCCTTCTGTATGTGGACATCATATCGCCTGTCGAATATTTTTATGAGAGGATGATCTTTAGTTCTCCCGATGAATTGTGACCATCTCCCTTGAACATATTCAAAGACTTTAGAAAGCTCCGGATCACGTCGTGATCAGCGCAATGCGTGTCAACACCAAAGATTCAATTACATTAAGGGTAACCGGCTCAGCTGTCAACTGACATGCGAAATCACTATAATTATCATGAAATGGTTCATGTGCAACACAAATTCTAGACAGTGCATCAGCCAACTCCACATGAGGCGTGTAAACAGTTTTGAAGTCATATACTTCCCATACTAACTTACGTCTGTTGATTCTGCTGATGGCTAAAGCAGGCAAGTTACTTCTAGGATCCAACAGGTGAGATAAAGGTTTCGAGTCAGTGAAAGCAACAAAATGTCGTCCAATAAGATACTTGTGAAAGTATTTGACTCCACGGACTAATGCAAGTGATTCCCTTTCCAATCGAGTGTAGCTTCTTTCCGCAGCGGATAAAGTACCGGCCATACACATGATAGGCTTTAGGACTCCGTTTATCTTGTGCATTATGGCTGCTCCCGTAGCGGTAGGAGATGCATCCGACATGAGGTATAAGTCTTTGTAAGGATCATATACAGTGTGTACTAAGTCCTTAGATAGCAGATCCTTTGCATTCTGGAATTCCTTCTGATGATCATCTGTCCATGACCAGCGCACCCCATTCTTCAACAAATCATATAAACTGGAAACACAGTCAGCTAGGTTTGGTAGGAACGAGGCGTAATACGTGACCATACCGAGAAATGATTTCAATTCGCCGACATTAGTGGGTGGCTTACACTGAATTATTTTATCAATGTTTTCTTTCAGTGGACGAATTCCTCCTGTGAAATAGAATTTCCCAGATACTTCATATTCGGCACGAAGAACACAGACATTTGTTCATTTGTGCGGTCGCCATAATCGTAGAAAAAATTCAGCACCTTTCGTGCGTTTACATACCACTCCAGATGCGATGGATTGGCTTTTGCTATCATTTCCAGTTAAGAACCTGAAAATCTTGAATTTGTTATTGCCTGAATATTTATCGGAATAGATCTGCGTAAGCCGGTCGCGAAGTCCTACAACGGCTGGGGGTCAGTCGGGCTGACCACCCGTCCCCCTAGTCTGGCTGCAGATCTCCACGCCCCCTTGGTGGCTCGCGTGGGAGGGAGGCCAGCAGTCGGTAGGTAAGCCTTGGCCCGATATTGGGCTGTTGCGCTATTGGATTATTATCTGCGTAAGGATATAATTTTTATGTGCATCTTTTACTGTTTTTGTTACGTAGTCCCTTAAGGTATTATATTGTTCCCACGTGTAATTATTATTGTTTGAACTACGTTCGCGTTTGAACATCCGGTTCTTGAGTGATATCAATCTAAGAAGACCGCCAGTGATTCAGGGACGCTTGTTGCTCCTAACACGAAACGTTTTTATTGGCGCAGAGACATCCAGAGCTTCGGTTATTAATGGTTGCAAATATGTCACCTCATCGTTTATATTCCGCATCATTGTTGTTCTGTGAAAGGGTAGATAAGAACAATGATCAACGAACTGTTGTTCAGGGTAATTTTTAAAAGAACGCTTAGTTACGAGTATTCTTGGAGATCTTTGTGGCCTTAGATTAATTGAGGTATATATCAAAAAAATGGTCGCTTAAATCATGCATTACTACGGCGGATTTATCATGCAATTCTTTCTTGTTGGTAAAAATGTGATCTATGAGACTCTCACTCGTGTCGGTGACGCGTGTCGGCAGGCGAACGAGCTGCTTGTACCCCGCTGATTTCATCGTATCGAAAAATGCATTGTCCGCTGCACTTGGTTTCATGACGTCATGATTTGTATCCCCAACGAGAACCGAAGCGTGGCAAGCTGGAAATGACTGCAAAATATTTTCTAGTTTTTCATTAAAAGTGACGGGGGGCTTGGGATGTATATATACGCATCCTAGAATTAAAGGTTTGTCATTCTGTTTGAGTTTTAAAGACACCCACAATCCTTCAATATCTACATCTGACACAGAATATATAAGTTCCGATATTACAGCTGTTTTTACGTAAACCACAATACCTCCCCCTTAATTGGGAGAGTCTCGATCAAGTCTATACATTTTGAACCCTTCAATTTCAACATGTCTGTCTGGAATGAAATCATCGAGCCAAGTCTCGGTGATTGCAACGCATGTAAAGTTTATTGTATGTGAAGCTGCGATTTCATCTATTTTGTTCTTTATGCGGTTAATATTGATGTGGCCCACCGTGATATTTTCTGCGTTTTCGGGGAAAGCAAGGTCTACTACGTGCGGATACAAGTTTGCAAGGAATCTCCGGTTTGCCACGCTCAGCCTGTGTAACGTCAGGGGGGGTGGCGGCTCATTGCCAGGCGGGGAGGGAGGAAAACTATTTACAGCCTCAGCATTGTGGTCTCGACCTTGGCTTCGGGGGGAAGGGAGAGAGTGACCATTCTTGCAAATATCAGGGAACATCTTTCAGGGGTGTCCAATGAACTATCTGGCACTGACACTGCATGTTGACCTCTTGCCTTTCTACATTTGAAACAACGAGACTCATTATTAATAAAATGACTGAAAAAATAATGATACATGTGAGACAAAATTAAATTATTTAAAGAAGAAATGTAAAACTAAAAAATATAAGATTCAGAAGCACATGATTGAAGTGAGTGAATGAATACGGTGGTTAATATATGCAATGAGTGTAAACCGAGGGCAGAGTTTGTCATTTTCCATACTTTTTTAGGTCATCCAGGCTCTGTATTTTAACTGTGGCGTTGTTGTGAAGTGCCAGGATGTTGCCATCGGTTTTTACCTTTTCCTAGTTTCCTCATACAATAATTTACAGTGCTCTGCATGTTTCAAACGTTTTCTCTGATACTCTTTTAACTTCAATATCTTAATAATTTAATTCGTAAACCAGCAAGGGTATTCATTATTTACATAAACTTTCTTATTTGGAATTGCTTCGAAAACCGTATTTACTAAATAATAAAAATGACTTACTGCTTCCTCTACGTTTCTGAGACTACTCAAGAAAGTCCACTCAGTGTTCAGAAATAACTCATAGATTATCAGAATGTTTGATCTTCGAAAATTGTACACTAAAATTTTATCAGTTTTAAAAATATTTGAAAGTTTCGTTATGTTCACATTTATTATTAAAGCGGGGGGATGCTTGTTCTCTTTAAGAAAAGATGATCCCTTTCTACAAACTGAAATGTTATTTTTGGTTTTAGTTAAGATCAATTGCAGTTTTCAATTATTACTATTCTTAATATTATTAATGGATTGTAAGTTGAGAAGACTTAAAATGTCATCCAATACTCTATAACAAATTCCTCCATTTTGTAACTTATAATTTGAATCAATAATTAATGGAAGGTTGAAATCACCAATAATAATAATAAGATTATATAGTTTTGGATTTCTTCATGGTCTTCAAATATCCTATAAAATTCTGCATATTTTTCTCTACATTAGATCCAGGTGTAAACCACGCGACAACAATAATATATATTATGTTAAATATGGTTATTTTTAAACAACATAAATGAAGGTTATCATTCAACTTTATGTGCTTAGAAATAATACATTTCCTAACTGCAATGGCAACTACTCCTTCCCTATTATTAACCGGTTTATCATGCCAATAAAGTTTATATATCCCATTGAAGAGTCAACATCATGTATACCCTGATGTAACCATGTATCTGTAATGAATATAATGTCGTATCTATTTGAGATAACATTTATTTAGAATTCTTGAATATTTGTACACAAGCCTCATAGATTTTGTTAGTAAATTGTAATCTCATCTGAAGTAGCCATATATAGTATTATAGGTTATTTACATCTTCAATCGTCTTTAGTACATGCACATCCCTATCGTCTTCTTTCTTCCTTAATATTATATTCCCTGAACTATCTACCCACAAATAGGCATAATTTCTTTCATTCTTAATTTTTCTGGCTTTCCCATACACAATCTTTCGATAAGATGTAAGGCTTTGATTAATATAGATAATGTCATTGCTCGTGTATCATAATTGAGTACAATTCAAGTTTATTTTTACCTTGCGTTTACCAAACGTTTTCCTTATAAGTAAGCCTAACAAATCTTACAATTATTCCACCTGATTTTTGATGAGGTAGTTTTTTTTTCAATGTTTGACAAACATCAATCATATTGTAATCTACATTCACATCCAAGGCCACTCCCACATTGTTTACAACATTATGAGTATTTCATTGGGGGTTTCGCGTACACCATATATTTCCAACGTCTATATTGTGATGCTGCAGACAAAGTTTGATGTATTATAACCTTTAGTTTCTTAGATGTTATACGAAAAGATCAACATTTATGAAAAGAAAAGTAACAGAGTATTTCCTGATTTAAGACTGCTTTATATTTGCTCTTTAATATCATTTTCATTTGTCAGTTTTACTACAATTTTCCTAAATTTACAGACTACACACAAATAGGAGAGAAATTAAGTACAAGAAATAATAACTGTCCTTTCTTGTTTGTTTATAATAACTAATACAGCAAAGGGTGGATCTTTGGATGTCGCAGCAGGAAGTGTTTCCAGCCACCAAAATGTTTTGCCGGATAGGAGTTGCAAGTTTTGACGAAGCAATCCAGTTAAAAATTCTGATTTACAGTATTTTCCGACTTTCTTTAAGCACTGCGGAAGGTAGTTCGGGGCGAGCGTACAGGACCAGTAATAATTCTCACCAACGTAAGTGGTGAACGAACATATGTGTATCTAATAATAACTACTTACTTCCTGTTTGATTTCCTATGATTTGATTAACAATTGACTGTACGTGTTGAGACGTGCCTTGTCTTCCGTTCGTAACAGATGAAGGACAGATATGACAAATTCATTGATTCGGTTAATTCTACTTACCTTTTCAGTCAGTTTTGGCGAAGATGGGATTGAAGCCGGGAGAACAAGTGACAATGTGATTCGCAGCGATCGTTCAGGCCGAGTTTTGAACATGTGATCCGGTTGTAAAACATGGTAAGTGGCATATTGGTATTTTAGAGTTACAATGTGCATCATGTAGTCCATCGTAAATGGAGTGGAATCGTACGTGAAGTGATTCGTTTCGTCAACAGATGACAGAGCTAGACGTGTTGAAAGTTATGATATCTACCAGTTGTTTCATGTAAAGTGTGGTAAGAAGAAAAGATGGCTGCGAAACGGATGTTACTGAATTGCAACGTGTCTCAGAAAATTCGCGAGTATTGAGGCAACATCAAAGATGAGAAGTAGTTAGAAAGAGTATATGATTCCAATAATGACCGGAATATGTATCATCGAATAAGAATGAGGAAAATGAAGAGGTTGTCAATCAAAAATGCGATTAAAACTGTACATGGCCACGTACATTCTATTTCCTGTAAAACGGGATATCTACTGTAGATACCATTGTGTACATGCAGCAGTGCTCAGAATGGCAGTTTGGAATTAAAGTTTACTCTCATACCTGGATGTGAACTCCGACCTAGTAGAGAAGCACATACTTTTCTTCTACTAGATATAAATAACTGTAGTCACATATAAATTATTTTGATTTTTAATTGGGTATGCGCATTAAAGGCTGCTTTAAGATACCATGCCTTACAAGCAACGTCAAAAATGTATTACACTTATGGAATATGTAATTTGATCTGAATCATTTTAATCATTTGGAACAGCTTGTTTATAAAATATTCCTTTCATAATTCTGTAATGCGCATTTTAAAAGTTATAATATTTTGATGGTGGGCCTAATAACGTATTCGTAATTTAATTAACTTTCGAATTTATGATATGTGTGACTTTGATGAAAGCAATTTATTTTATTGTTCATATTGCAAATATGTCATCTTCATGGTTCGAAGTTATAACTATCTTAATATCTCCATAAGAGCTAAATATCAGTGAAAATTATTAAAAATTTAAGCCCTGTGTACATTTGAAATCATTCTTTACAAACATGTCAAGTTAAAGAAAAATGCAACAGAAAGTTACAAGGTCATAATCTGTCTTCATTTATTTGCTTCATTTTACTTCGCGTCTTGTGTCACTTTTGGCTTATTTGCGAAGATGAAGATGAGTGATGAAACGATGAAATTGATAAACAAGCACTCAAAAACATCCACGCCCAGGCCGGGATTTGACCCCAGGACACCTGGCGTCGTAACGTGATTTCCTAACTACTCCTCCACGGGGGCGGTATTTTTATCTTAAAAAAAAAGTTTTTCGATTCGAAAATGAATTTTTTCGGCTTCTCGAAAAAAATTGTTTTTAGAAAAATAATTCGAATTACTTTTATTTTCGGTGGTGCTACTTGCGCTTTGTTTGAGGGTTGTTCAAAGAATTGTTGCAGTTATCATATTTTACATGTAACGATATTATCAAAATGAGTAATCAGATATGGTTTTATTCAACTGACTTCTGATGTCAGTTCAACAATAATATTTATAATAACTACTAAGGGGTGTCCTTAAGGACAATTTTCAAAATATGCTTTATATATTTCAAAAATCACCAAAAACATAAAGAGAAATATTCAAAATCAAGGTAAAAAGTATTAAAAAAAATAAAATAAAAATTTTGTTATATTTTGTCACTTTCTAGAGCAGTACAAAAAATAACCAAAAACATAAAGAGAAATATCCAAAATCAGGACAAAAATTAAAAAAAAACAAGCTAAAAATTCTGGCCGTTGTAGACATTTTTCAAAATATGTCTTATATAGGACAAAAATCACCAAAAATATAAAGAGAAATATGCAAAATAAAAATAAAAATATTAAAAAAACAAAATAAAAATTCTGCTACATTTTTGTCACTTTCTAGAGCAGGCGCCAATAACCGCAAGGTAAAAAACCCAAAATCAGGGCAAAAAGTATTAAAAAAACAAGGTAAAAATTCTGCTATATTTTTGTTATTTTCTAGAGAATTATTATTTTTGGAGGAAACCGATGGCGTTGTTTATTATTCTATATTATCTGATTCCGCTTTGATACAATAATCATCATGGTTTAACAAATTCAAGGTCATGCTTTGTTTGCTTATCAAAGAGCTCTTTTTTACCTTTATATATAATTTTAAATTTATCGTCAACAAGTTCTTGCATCAATTCATTAGTTAAGGTTTTGCCATATCGATCTGGTAAAAACAATTTGTTTCTGTTATCTAATGTAACGCGTGCTTTTAGACCATGCATTGTATTTACAATTTCACCATTGGTGACTTCATACGGTTTACCTATTTCTAAATCTTGCATCTTCATATACTCGAACGACGAATTTAACATTTTTTCTAATGATTTAGCGCCTAGGTATTTGTGTGATGACTGATTCATTTATAAGATAAAAAAATTATAAATAATAAATGTACAAGTTTATTTTATTTAATATCCATAAGGAATCGTGTCAATACCACCATTTTTTCCGGTAAGATCACCCGTTTATCGTACTCCAATTTAATTTTCTTCTGAATTGTTTTGTTAACCAAAGTATGGGTTTTTCTGCTTTTTGTAATTTGGTTATATTCTAAAATAATTTTATCAATTTCTTTATTTAAAATCTTTATCATTTCAGCCATATTTAATTTCTGAGAGTTTACGTAATTTAATGTGAATCCTTTAATTTTGCACACAACTTTACTTTTTGATGTTTTATATGCATAGCTTTTTGGTCCTGTAGATATGAATTCTATTATGTAATCACCGCTTAACTCGTCTGTCCATTCTCCAAGCATGCAACCTGTCTTTACAGTGTTTGTACCATCATCAATGTATATAATAGAGTCAGTATCGTAATAAACTACTTTGTCACCTAGTTTGTCAAGCATATCATATAATCTCAATCTAGAATATGAGGTTGTAAATAATGCAATCAATATGTTTGTTTTAGTAGGATCTTCCAACCACTCATCTTTTGTTTGATACCTAACCTCAATCATGGCATCGTTGATTAATGAAAGGTTAATACATTCCAGTTTAGGATTCAATAATATATCATACAGATCTTTTGCTGAGTTGATATAATCTGTTGTTTCCATTTTTCTACGTTGACCAAATTTACCGTAAAATGCGTTCAAAAGTAGTTTAGCCATTGCACGTAAAACCGGATTAGGTTTAATGTTATCAATGTCTAATTCGATACCTAATCTATTTTTTACATCTTCGACATACAATTATTTAGTGCTGTAATTATTTTCCCATTCACTTGTTTCTAATTTTATTCTTAAGAATTTCGAAATATAGCTTTTAAACATGTTGGTGCTAGTTCCTTCAAAATGACAAATTTCATATATCTTTGTTATTTTGTACCCCATTTCAAGTGCTTTATTAATTTCAGGTTTGCTCCATGTACCAGTAAATATTTTTTCAATGTCTGAGTGATTGCATTCACGACTTTTAGAATAAACGCATTTACCACATAATGGAAATATTAGTTTTTCTTCTTTAATACGTAGTACTGGATGATATAACTTTCTTGGTGGTTGTACCTTGCATTTAATTAATCCAAACCAATTCGGGTTGTAATTTTGAGGATGTAATATTTTTACTGGATGACCAACAGGAAATTTATCATAGAACATAACTGTTGGATACAAACTACAAATATCAATGTATTTTAACTTTTTTCCACGAACGTGTAATTTACTTGCATTTGTTCGTCCACCGAAATAAGCCTCTCAAGGGGATAGTGGCGTTACTATATCTTTTATTTCGCGTTTACGTTTTTTGTATGTAGGTTCCCAATCACACTCCCACATTTCTATAACATTGTACCCTTTATCTTTTAATTGCTGAGTAAACCGTTTTGTTTTTTCATGAAGGTCACCCATGCTTTCTTGCTTCTTGTTGTTAATTATATCATTTTTGTAACAGTTGGGACAACCATGCCAGAAGCACCCATGGAACTGATAAACTGTGTTGGTTGTTTTATCAAAGCCATCAACCTTCCGTCCTAGTATAGTTTCTTCCCCACCGTTTAAAGCGTGTTTTATATTATCCCCAAATGTTCTAAGCCATGATATAGACTTTTTACTATACGTTTCATGGTTGCTATCTTTTAATACAGCTATGGTATCGGATTTTATATGATGGTATCTAAACTCAGCCATTGCCACACTTGAGATTGTTATATATTGAAATGGATCGATGTTACACGTATCTAGAAATGTTTGTCTAAGTTTTATAACTGCTTGATTAAGTATGTCTACATCTGACTCACAATACTCACTCATTTCTTTTTGAAAGTCAAATATGTAATTCTCTTCAGCTCGTTCACGATGCCACTGCAAAAAGTTATTTCTTGTATGCCAATGTTTATAAGTTGCATCAGGTTTGCATTTACTACATCTTTTCATAGTGCTCTCTCCATAATATTCAATATTTGGTATTGGTCCCACATACGTCTGGTTTTCTGTTGTGTTGAAGAAGTGAGGAAAGTATCCTTTTTTTAACTCGGCTAATTCAAATGTTTCTGGGAATGTACTCAATGGTTGTGAGATAAAGTTGTAGCTATCTATGAATCGCATATTTGCATTCCTAAGAGTCATGGACATGATTTGGCAACCTTTATAAATTGTGAACGGTTTGTATCCATTTCGCATACAGTAGTTCATAACGAAATACCAATCATACGATCTAGCGTTGTGCGCTATAACTGTATAACCACGATGATCTTTAGATATTAACCACTTACAAAATTCATCGCTATCTTTAAAATGAAATTTTGTTCCATCTCCAAAAGCATACTCAACAACCACATAATTGGGTTTGTGTTCTCCAGTTTCCTGGTTAGCCTCAAAATCAATTATAATATATTTTTTGTGAATGTGCATGTAGGTTTTTGTAATGTATCCGCTTCACAAACATCACATGTTTTAAATTTTGAAAGTGGTTTCTTTAAGGTTGTGTAGTTTTTACATTCTTTACATTTGTACATATATCCATCTACTTTCTTTTTCTTTAAAGATTCAACATAACGATCCACAACTTCTTCATCGTAATCAAAATCAGGAAAATAGTTTTCTTGTATATAATCACATGCAAGTTCTTTCATTTCTTTTTTGGTATATTTAGTTACTATATGTACATTATTTGGTGAGCAATTTTCACATCCTTCTACGTAACAGTCATCATTTAATTTTCTTATACATTTTCCACCCTTTCCTTTTTGCCACTGCATGTAACACAGATGAGTTTTTGTTTCAACTTCTTTTTTACAATTTACACAAATTTCGTATCCACATTTATGCTCTTCATTTCTTTTACATATTTTATTGCATTGTAAACATTTGTAAACCGTTGGACATACTTTCTTTTTCTGTTGCACAAAACACTATTCGTTATAGCAATATCTATTGCAATCTTTGCAGTATTTGGCAGATTTGTTACCAAGATGAGTACGACCGCAACATGTTACAAATAATGCTTTGCATTTATGATTTTTATGCATATAAGGTGTTTCACATCGATCACAGAAATTCGACATTCCTAAAAACGCACTCATTTTAGTAATCACGTGAAAATGATTTTTAACTTTGTATAAATATATAGTTATATCTCGTTCACCTATTCCTTTGTATATAATGGTGTTAAAGTTTTCGACACAGACAATTTTTATACACACGTTTTTAAGATAGCGTTCAACTTTTCTAAAATAACTTAGATCAAACGGTTCACCAGGATCGTGTCTAATTTTGTTGCATAGCTCTATTGCTAAATTTTTTTGTAGAGTTCGCCCCTTTCGTATATAAGTGATATCATTATTAGTTAGCTCTCTGTCAAGTATAATGTTTGTCTTGTATGTCAATGCTGCAATAACAGCTCTTGGTCCACACAGGTTGTCGTTTGGATTTTTTATTTGCAGTATGCTCTGTTTTGTTCTAACATCTTCAGCAAAGTTTATTATTTTTGTAGGTCTTCCACCAGTTGGCATTTTAACTATTTGAATATAGAATTTTGTATCTTCTAAAGCAATCTCATCATATTGTTCCATTATTTCGTTAAAATGGTTTACCAGAGCACCATGGTTGATTGTTGTATTAAAACCTGTAGAGAAAGCTTTACTATGAAGCCTTGGATTTTCAATAACAAAGTTTATTCTATCTACGCCTTCTCTAAACTCAACACCTACTTTTCTTCTTTCAATAATTTGATTAATAATATCATGTAATGCAAAGAAATCTATATTATTGTTGTCAACTATAAATTCCACTCTATAGCGAGCATCCGAAAATACTGTAAGGTGTCTAACAGATTCTTCAATAGCTACAAAGTTATCATTAGATGCATCAGTATCAATTGGAGACATACTAAATATATCCTCAACATCAACAGTGGATTGGTTTGCCACCAAAGTATCATCTAATGGACGTGATATGTTAAATATGTTGTTACACTCATTATCAGTTTGAGAACTTGGTGTAAATAGATCATCACTGTTGGCAATATCTGTAAATGGCAATTTTTCTAGTTGAGTTCTTATGTAGAACCGAAGGTCACTTTCTTTTTTATATTTGCTATATCCAGTAATTCCATTATCTGTAGCAAATTGTTTTAAATTATTTATACCGTTGGTAATATCTAACATGTCAACTGGTTGTGGAAATTCAATATTACGTCTTGCAAATTGTTGTAAATCCAGCATATGTTTTATATAATCCCTTAGTTCCTCGATTGTTTTATATTTGTTGCATCCAGTTATATTATGCTCTTTAGCAAACTTAACTAAATTACGTCTACCTTTTATATTATCAACAGCATGAGTGGAAGCCTCTTGTGTTAGTTGTCTTCTTATGTACTTTCTTAATCCGTTTATTGTTGTGCATCTGTTATACCCTTTGATACCATGCTGCTTAGCAATGTTTATTAGAGCACGCTTGGTTCTTACATTATCTAGATCCATTGTATTATTTATATTAGAAGTATTGTGTTGCACTATATCATTTTAAGTACTCATTTATTACTAAAAAAATTTTAGCAATACATTTTTAACATACCGTAACTACACGAGATGTATTAAATTTGATATAATTATTATTTACTAATAATTCATGTATTTTTGTTTTAGTGTGATTTTTTAAATGCATTTTAGTAATATATCTATTACATGGTTCACAATATATTTTTTCAAGCTTTTTCATATTAACTAATTTTTGACAGACATAACATGCATATCCATGACCATATTTCGTTTTCTTATTTTTGACAAACTCATTAATAGATTTAACAGTTTTACAGTAAGAACACTTTCTGGAAATATCTTTTGGTACCTCCATTTAATAGGGTAAAATTTTATCTTATATTAATACTGTACTCTTACTTCAATGTGTAGACAACCAAATTTAAACAATAACATCTTCTTTAGGAACCCAACTGTTGTGTGAACTATCAAAACCAAGCCATTTAACATAGACCATATCTCCTTTTTTACGTAATACTTTGTCAACCAAGTATACATCGGGGTGTTTTGTTTTCTGTAGTTCTTGTTCATAAAATGTGCCGATGATTTGTTCGCCCTTTAGAGTCCTTGAGATGATAATATGGTGGATAGTTTTTAAATACTTTTTCAATCGTAAATATCTCAGTAGACCAGTTGGCTGTGTATCCTTTCTCGAATATGCCTTTTATCTTACTAACACGTACATGATCACCAATTTTATACTTGGGATAACTTTTTGCTACTTTATTACGATACACACTGTTGTAGATCATCTCTTGGTTCTTTAAACTGACATCAACAGGTTTCAGTTTTATAGTGCTATGTACTGAATGATTGTAGTTATGCAATAATTTTGATAATATGTCTATCCATTTATAATTACCTTGTATGGAGAACTGTTTCCACATTTTTTCTTTAAGCGTTCTATTGAATCTTTCAACAACAGATGCTTTGATGTTTGTATAAGTAGAATAATGATTGATGTTATATTTATTCATAAGTTCCTTAAAGTTCTTGTTGTAGAACTCTTTACCTTTATCGGTTTGAAGATTATTTGGTTTTCGCTTATTCAATATGTGTTCGAACGCGTCGGTGACGTGCTTTCCAGTTTTATTTTTTAAAGGAATAGACCAAGCATATTTAGAAAAGACGTCTATAATGGTTATCATGTACTTGCACCCTTTGTTGATTTTAGAAATTCCTTTAAGATTTCCAGAGTCCATTTCAACCAAATCAGCTTGCCAAACGTCGTCTATTCCATAAGTTAAAACTTTTCTTGTAGGATAATTTTTTCTAGCTGGCTTATGTATCTCATCAATGATCTGTTCCCTCTCATCTAAGTTTTTTTAAAAGTAGATTTTTTGGATCCACATACAGTACACTTTGACAGAGTATAAGACTTTCCATTTTTAGATTTTTTAGTAACAGAATTAATGCTATTAGTTTTGTCTTTGCATTTAACGCAATATGATGTGATCATTTATTATGCATAAAAAACTGCATGTTGAAATTATTAAATTATGCAAAGAAATTGCGTATTGAAATTATTCCATTATCGTATGAAGAACCATATAAACAACGGTATGCTCTTCCATTTCTGCTAACCTATGTGGCTCAAAATGTAAAATATCCCCCTTTTCAAATTGATATGGATAATTTTCAATTATATTTGAATTTATAAAAGCATGAATATGAGCATCATGATCAGATTCAAAGTGGAATAGTTCTCCTTTGTATGGAAATTTGAATTGTGTAGTACCGTGAGTAAATTTGAATATACCCGGTTTATCACCTTTTAACTTACCAATTAAATTTATTTTATTAATTTTTGTATTTCGCATTATTAAATTATGGAGCTGGAAATTTACATTTGAAATTTTTGTATTCGTTTCATTAATTGAATTTATGAACTCAGAATAATCAATTTTTCGATAAATTGAATTCATTATTTCATTAATTGCATTTGTAATTTTTGTATCTACAAGATCAGTTACCACTGTATTCACAAGATCAGTTACCACTGTATTCACAAGATCAGTTACCACTGTATTCACAACATCAGTCAACACCTGATCGTTTAATATTTTATCCTTAAATCTGTCAAAATCTTTCTTAAGTCTATTGATAGCAACATTCTTTGATGTGTTTCCATAAATATCAACTCCCATTTATATAAGGGATAAAACATCTTCGATTTTTCTACATTCTGATAAAATCATCTGTGATTTTTCTACATTCTGATAAAATCTTTTATTTTATTTCTGTATTTCCCATCATCTCGTTTGCATGTGCGATCTATAGTAATAAAACCATAATCCTGATTCCAACAATCACTACACAGAGAGCTAAATTCCTCAAAGCCAATGTCACCACCAACAAAGTCTTTGTGTATATGTTTTAAATTGGTTTCATCCTGCCTAAATATGCAAAGAAAATTAGCATTGTCCCTAATTAACTGTTTTGGTATCTTACTATACGTCTGCCCTAGATAAAACACATCAATCTGTTTATGTCTACCACGTGTGTAATAGTCTCTCACATTATCTTGGTTCTCCTGTATAAAATCATCAAAAATGACTATAGAATTGCTTTTACAATCATCAAGTGATACCACGTTTTCATTGCTATTGCGGAATGTACATATATCTTCGCCTAATACTTGTTCAACTTTTTTAAACAGATTCTGTAAATACACGTACTCTGGTTGATTTAAACTTTTTGAGTATATGTACACATGTCTGTTCTTTTTATCCAACCACCCTGGGGACAACAAAAAGTTATCTAGCATTAGAGTCGTCTTGCCACATTTCGATGGACCAACTATAATACACCTCATGTAATCATCATTTGGTAAATATTCACCATTTTTTCGATTCAATGATGATCTAGGTATAATGGTTTTGATATCCCAGTCCGTCATTTAATAGCACAAAATATTTTATATCGAACTGAAAATTATTATTAATAAATGAAACCATCTGTTTCCGAAGCGAAGCTTGCAGAAGCGAAGGTTGCAGAAGCGCATAAACTATTGCAATTACGAGATCAATTAATTGAAGAATTTAAAAGTATCAAAAGATCCAAAACAGGAATATATAACAAATACAAAAAAACAAGATCAACCCATTATTGATGCTATTAATCACCTTGGAGATAAAATTGAAAAAGTTGTTGACAACACATCACTTGTTCCAGTAACACAAACACAAACACCAACACAAACACGTGTTAAGGCGTTAACTAATTATACTACAATGTCATTAGGCCCGATTGTTTCCAAATACCTAAACACTAGAAACGATAAGTCATTTGGGATAGTTGGTGGTAATGATGGTAACAATTACATTGGTAATGCTGAAGTCACTTTTGACAACGATAATGTCATTATTAAAGGTACAAAATATAAAGCAAGTGAAGGACTAATGGCTTTGTTAACAATAAATGACATTCCAAATGATCTTGTAACACAAGAAGACGCCAAAAATTACGAAAACATATTATTTGAATCAGATGTAATTTATCAGAATAACGATCCTAATACTAAACATAGCAAATCAAGTAGATCAAAGAAATATATTACATTTATTAAACCCATATGGGATATGAGAATGAAAAAATCCAGTAGCGGAAGTGGATTGCGCAAATACACAGGCTTGCCTAAAGAATATGTTTAGATGAATGATGTTAGAAAACTAGTAGACAGACTGTTTGTTATAATGGGTGAGGAAGAGGCAGGTAACGATAACTTTTATAACGAGAAAATTTTGAAAATGTTTTGCGATACGCTAACTAATTTCATTTTACAGAATCCTAAAAATATAGGTCACTTAATAAAAATAATTAGCATACTACCTCCTCGATTTTGGGATAAACAAGGAGCAGGCTTTGTTAACAATCTACTTAGTATGAAAGGAATGCCTGAGCTACATTTACCCGGATACAATTTCTTGGGGCCGTATACGAAGCTGGATGAAAGATTGGCTCGGGGTGACAAAGGAATAAATCCATTAGACGAAGCAGCTAAAGAACACGATATTGCTTACAGAGATAACCAAGATTTAGAAAGTCGACACAAGGCTGATAAAGAATTGGAACATAAAGCATTAGGTAGATTGTTTAGTAAAGATGCCTCAATTGGTGAAAAATTGACCTCTTTAGGAACCGCTGTTGTAATGAATAGAAAGGTTGCTTGGGGGTGGGGAATGCCAATGTAATGTAATAAAATCATTTTTGATTTTTCAACATTCTGATAGTAATTTTTATTATTATATAAATGATGACAGATTTGCTGATCACAGAAAAAATTCTTAAAAATATAAAAAATGGTAGTGGTATTAAAATACAAAAAGGCGGTACTATTTTCACATTGCCTCTACTACTATATAGTGTTTCAGAATTACGAAAACTTTTAGGTCCAACCAAAATAGGGAGTGGTGTTACGTTAGCACCTCCCAAAAGGAGTGGTATTACATTATCATCATACATGAAAGCAGTTAATAACCTTAAAAAACTAAAAGTTGGTAGCGGAATAAAAATTCACAAAGGCGGCTTCATATTTACTCTTGCCACATTGTTTGCCGCACTTGCTGCTGCTGGTTCATTGGCAGGAGGAGCTGCTGCTATTACAAGTGCTGTTCATAATAAACAGAAAAATGATGCAGAGTTAGAGGAAACAAAAAAAAACATAATTTAGCAATGGAAACAAAATCGGGTACAGGTGTACGTAAGCGCAAATATAAACGTAAGACAACTATAACAAAAAACTTGATAGGATTACGCCTCTAAGTAACTATGATATCATAAAATTGTGTAGTGGTATTAAAGGCTTCAGAGGCGTTTACATGATAGATGAATTACCGAGTAAACCTAACAATTATGAATGTGGTGTTGTTAATCTTGATGTGTCTAAAAATATAGGTACTCACTGGATATGTTATATTAAAGTTCGTGATGAAAGTTTTGTATTTGACTCATTTGGGGGCGTTCCTCCAAAACAATTAGTAATATATCTTAATAACAACAACAACAATAACAATATCAAATATAATAACGATAGAATACAAGGTTTTGATGAAGTTACGTGTGGTCATTTGTGTGTTACATTTTTAAAAATGTATGATGGAGGTTACAAGATTAAAAATATTTTATCATTATTAAATGCCGATAGACATATTTGGAAAAACTATTACAAACCTTAAATTTAAGAAAAAAATTATCTTACTAAATGGCCTATGTATTCAAATTGTCTGAACGAAACTCCATCTTACAAAAAACCTTGAGTCATTCTATCACTAATGACAATTTAAAAGTAGCACTGATTAGTTTTTATACTACATATCTCACTCCTAATATAACAAAACACAATAATACATTATTCTATGAAGAAAATAATGTTACAAACGAATTGGTTATTCCACCTGGTCAATATAGTATAACCGCACTTGAAGAATACATCAACTCACAATCGCCATTCAGTTCACAAAATATATCAATAAAAGGCAATGATGTTACTAACGGAGTTGAGATAAAATCACCATTCCAATTGAATCTTAACAATGCTATCGGTGAAGTACTTGGATTCGATATAGAACTGGAACCTAATAAAGATTATATTGGAAGTAAGATTCCAAAATTTCATCCATTCGATACAACCAATATTCATTGTAATTTAGCAAAGGGAATGAGGTTAAAACATGATGATTACAGACATAAAAAATCAGATATCATTGCATCATTTAAAACTAACGCAGAGTCTAAAGAATCTATTATTTACGAACCAACATATCCACTATTTTTTCCACTTCAACATATGGAATTTGATTATATAGAAGTGTCTATTTTAGATGAAAATGATGATGCAATTCATTTTGGAGATAGTCTCGTCACTGTAATTTTAAAAGTTTGCGAATAGCATTAGATTTTTAGAAAAATTATAAATGTTATTTATTATAAATGGAAAATAATATCATCAAGTATAGTTTTCAAGAATATCCACCAACACAAGAGACTAAAGGTGACTTAAATTCACCGAATAAAGACGTTACTTATGAAATAGACTCAGGTGATGGGTTTATACATCCTTGGAACGCTGATGTATACATGGAATACAAATCACTTGTTAGAGAGGATGACACACAATACAGCGATAACGATAAGGTTAGGATAGTTGACAATTTCCTCTGTCATCTTTGGTCTCAAATATTAATTGAAAAATGTGAGTATCTTGTTGACAGAATTGATTATCCAGGTATTACTTCTACAGCTTTAGGAACATGCTTTCTTTCTCAAGCAGAAGCAAGAACATATAAAATGTCTGGATTTGAAACAGATGGGCAACTTAAAAATGCAAACAGAACAAGAGGTATTATTCAAACTAAGGCTTCTTGTTGGGTTCTTTAGTGGATTTCAGGATGTATTATATAAAGGAGGGTTGAAAATTACGTTTAAAAGAAATAACAATGATGATATGGCTGTCCATGTCTGGGAAGATGGAAAAAATGGAAAAGTAGTAATTCAAAGTATGGTTATCAGAATGCCTGTAGTAAAATATGACCCATTAGTTGATATAAAGTTAAAGAATGATCTAATCAAGCAAGATTTTCCTATCAGCTTTATGAAAAGTAAAACGGTTAGAAAGTCTATAAGTGGAAAGTTCTCAGATATAGATTTAACAAATTCTTTTACAGCTGGTATATCTGACACGCCAGAATGGGTTATAATCGTATTTCAAAAAGATAGAAATAATACTAACCAGAAAAATTATTCGGCATATTTCGATCACTGTAAATTAAAATCTGCTTACCTAGAAAACGGAAGAGACGAAATATTTTCTTCATCTCTAAAGAATTTAGACATTTCAGAAGGAAAATTTTTAAAAATGTATCATGCGTACACAGAGATTAGAAGACTTGATGGTGTAAATGATGACTCATATTACACATTTGAAGAATTCATTGAAAAGAGACCCATGTATGTTATAGACTCAACTAAACGAATGAAAGTTGTAGATAAACAAAAAACCAGTTTGCATCTCGTTCTTGATTTCGAAGAGGATGTGCCTGATAAAACTCTGTGTTATATCATAATGTTGAGCTACAACGTTTTATCGTATGACATCAAAAATCAACGAATCACTGAAAAGATTTAGATGGGTGGAGGAATATTAAATAGATAAATGGAAATACCAGATAATATCCCAAGAGAAAAATTGATTCAATTATTAGAATCATTAATAAACCAATATGAGATGATGTTAAAGAAGAAAAAGAAGAGGTATAAAGCTCTAAAATATTTCTATTAGTGTTTAATCACTCTATCGATAGCTTTATCAGCTGCAACAGGATTTGTAAATGTTTTAATACCACTAACCACATATACAATTATTAGTACTAGTTTTACAACCATTTCAGCAGTTATCACTGGATTAAGCATTAAATTTAATTTGAATAAAAAGAAAACAGATTATCAGAATATAATTCAGCTGATCAAGAATGTTAAAAATGAGTTAGAAATCCTATTAACTCTTAATGGGGATATGAATGATGAATATGTTAAAAATCTTGTTGAGAAAATTAAACATAAATTGTTTAAAATCGGGTCACAAATTTGAGACTTTTAAAAACTGATACTCCCATTAAATTCTACGGAAAATTTTATTAAAAATAGCATTTTGAATTTTTCAAATATCTTAATTGGTAAGCGAGTAAATAATAAAAATTGGTTTTTGCCCCTGGAAGTTATGCAACCCGTATTGCCCCTGTAAGTTATGCAACCCGCAATACATGAATGGGCTACCCAAATCTGAAGTCAGATTGCCGAAATATCTAATAGGAACCAAGATAATGCATTTCTTATTTCTGGCCGCTGTGCATTATATACACAACATTTTTTGAATTTGGCGCCGTACCCCTTAGAATTAGACCGCCTGCTCGACATATTACGCAATATATGTATCGTAGCAAATCTTCGTCGCCTTGACGGCAAAGTGAGAATATTTTACCTTATAGTGACATCTAGTAGAGAATTGTGGAACTTGTTAGATGTACACACACGTGGAACTATAAGAGACCAATTTATAACATAATATTCTTGCCTGACTCTGTGGCTCAGGGAGTTAAGGCAACAGTCTAGTTAGCTTGGTTCAACCGATAACGTAGGTTCGAACCCGGCTGAGGAATAACAAATTTATACACCCGGCCGGGTATAAATTTACTTCCACGTGACTGTTAATGCAACTATTGGTGGAGATGTGGGGTATATGTATGCTCTCTCAAGTTAGCTAGTCTACACTTAGAGTTGACGCAATAAATTAGGGGCCCCTAACAGGATGTAGAAAATTGGAAAAAAATAATAAGAAAAAACCTGGGTGTCCATCTGGGGGGAAAATAATAAAAAACAGCGCTGGTCCTCTCAGATGGACATCCAGGTTTCTCCAAACACGGAGTTTTGCTTCCGTAAATAGTAAAAAATCATTGCATAACTCCATATCTCAACTAAAATTCACCACATAATCATAGATAAAAATCATTGCATAACTCCATATCTCAACTAAAGTTCACCACATAATCATACCATAGAAAAATTGAACCTCTGGCGTGGACGTAAAGTCTCGTAAGTTAATCAAGTAATGAGTAAATGAAGGTCACTGGCGAGAGATTAAGTTCTCCCTAAACCTGTGTGCGCACAGCTGAAACCTCTGGCGTGGGCGTAAAGTCTCGTAAGTTAATCAGCTTTCAAAAAACCTAACTAAGGGAGTTAGTCTCTGGTGAGGTTTCCTCATAAGAGGTTTTTTAGTGGTCTTAAAATGAATTTAATTCAAGTTCATTTATTGCCGATTTTAGCTTGTTTAATATTTCTACAAATGAATGAGAATGTTTGGGACAATTTATATTAAATAATTGCAGGTTATTTCTTCCTGCTCTTATTAGTTGGTTAGAGAATTCGTTAAATTCATAGAATACGTTATCTTTGAAAAAATACAACATTCCGTTATTGTATCTGAAAGAAGAATCCACGTTTGGTGGTAAACCGGGGAAATTTCTGGTTATTAGACCATGCTGTTTGGGTCTTAAAGTGCATTCATCTATTTCTGTAAAATATATGTCGTTATAAAATATAAACGTGCGACCAGAATAAGTGTTTAAAACAGTATGAATTCTCGATCCTGAATTGATGCCAAATTCCCCTATAGATTTAGGATAACCGTCTAATAAAATTAAACTGGGGTAATCGAACATGTACATCATATTTGTTTTCTGTTTCTTAATTATTAATACTATTTGTCCTGAGGGTCTTTGATAAACTGCAACAACTCTTTCAAAATCAGATGGTAAAAATGTTAACCAATCAGTGATTCGTTGCGGTCCAATTGCAACTATAGAATTATCAAGACCTAAAATCCAAACCCATTTGCCATAAAACGCGTACAAGAATTCATTTACAATTACAAACTGATTAATATTCGTTAATTCACATAATTTAGGTGATTCCTCTGCTGCCTGTTCATCTTCTTCTTCTTCTTCTTCAATATGTTTGTCTTCGATAGTTTGTTTCTTTTTCCCATATAAAGATTTTATGGCGAGAATGTCATCATTGTGCAATTCTATTTTGTTTGTGTTCAAGGCAAACATAAGCGAATCTTGATTATTATTATGAGATATTCCAAGAGCGTGTCCAATTTCATGCAACAATACGGAGAAAAGATTTGTTTGATCACCGGATGTATTATTGTCTATTTTTAGATACCATGATTCGTCTTGATCGAGATGGATTTCGATAGGAGTATTCGCACTGTTCGGATAAGTTGCATGACCTAAGACACCTCCTTTTCCATCTAATACAGAGGTGCAATGTCCGCCTATTTTATGATTTATGTGTGGAGTCCCACGCTTGTTAGATATAATAATATCAGGATTTTGTGAGTCCACTTCGAAATTTAAATCCGTGTGCTGACTCCATGTTTCAAAAGCTGCCTCTGCTATCCCTTGGATTTCACGATTAATTATTGCATAATACCACTTAATTGTTTTACTGTTCCATTTATATCGTAGCATGTTAAATTGCATTTCATCATCTTGTATCCCACACCTGGGACGATTAATTAATTCTAAAGTTGGTGCATCCAAAATTCCATTTGACTCTAAATGATAGTATTCTTGAAAAATTTTTAAAGCACTTTGAAACGTAAGCGAATCTATTTGCGTGAGTTCGTTCATGGTATTAGGTAAATATCCAAAATTATGGAGATACGATATTGCCGATAAAGTCTAATTAAGTTCACATAACCCAAAATTTAAAAATAACAATAATGGAATAAACTTGTACATTTGTTATTTATAATTTTTTTATCTTATAAATGAATCAGTCATCACACAAATACCTAGGTGCTAAATCATTAGAAAAAATATTAAATCCGTCGTTCGAGTATATCAAGATGCAAGATTTAGAAATAGGTAAACCGTATGAAATCACCAATGGTGAAATTGTAAATACAATGCATGGTCTAAAAGCACGCGTTACATTAGATAACAAAAACAAATTGTTTTTACCAGATCGATATGGCAAAACCTTAACTAATGAATTGATGCAAGAACTTGTTGACGATAAATTTAAAATTATATATAAAGGTAAAAAAGAGCTCTTTGATAAGCAAACAAAGCATGACCTTGAATTTGTTAAACCATGATGATTATTGTATCAAAGCGGAATCAGATAATATAGAATAATAAACAACGCCATCGGTTTCCTCCAAAAATAATAATTCTCTAGAAAATAACAAAAATATAGCAGAATTTTTACCTTGTTTTTTTAATACTTTTTGCCCTGATTTTGGGTTTTTTACCTTGCGGTTATTGGCGCCTGCTCTAGAAAGTGACAAAAATGTAGCAGAATTTTTATTTTGTTTTTTTAATATTTTTATTTTTATTTTGCATATTTCTCTTTATATTTTTGATGATTTTTGTCCTATATAAGACATATTTTGAAAAATGTCTACAACGGCCAGAATTTTTAGCTTGTTTTTTTTTTTAATTTTTGTCCTGATTTTGGATATTTCTCTTTATGTTTTTGGTTATTTTTTGTACTGCTCTAGAAAGTGACAAAATATAACAAAATTTTTATTTTATTTTTTTAATACTTTTTACCTTGATTTTGGATATTTCTCTTTATGTTTTTGGTGATTTTTGAAATATAAAAGCATATTTTGAAAAATGTCCTTAAGGACACCCCTTAGTAGTATAATACTTACAGCAACCATAACAATTTGTAACACAAGAACGAAAACCTTTAATAATGATAATTTTATTTAATAAACAATCACCTGACCTACTTGATGTAACAAGGTTTTGCTTTCCTATGTCTATGACTGAAATGAACACCATTAGAAAAGTAGATTTCATCGTTTTAATACATTACTATTTAAAAATAATACACGTAAATTCTGACGGCTTGTGATTAAAAATAACTTCTATATATCTATATGGAGATCAATATTCATAAAAAATATGTTCATATATGAGCGGTTTTTCAGCTTCACATAATTACTACACACACACACACTCACACAGAGGCTCTATTTATTACCTTAGCATGCCCAACAGATTGCGATTCACAAGCTACTCTTGACTCAAAGCTGTGTTACGTTGACTATCCAAATATCATACAATGGCAATACTAGATTTTTTGATTCAATAAGCAATCTATACATAAAATGGGGATGACCTCTCTTTTTTTCGAAAAATTGAAAATGTATAAATCATATTTTTCGAAAATGAAAAGTAGAAGTACGAAAAAAAATCGAAAAACAAAAAAAAACGAAAAACATTTTTTGGAGAAAAACAATTGTTCTCGAATTAAGAAAACCATTATTTTTTTCGAAAAACGATATTTTTTTTCGAAAACGAATTTCTATCGTAAATCGAAATTTCTTTGGAAAAAGATTTTTTTTCGAAAAACGATATTTTTTTTCGAAATTAGATTTCTTTCTAAAAGCGAATGAAGAATTTTTTTTCGAATCGGAAATTCAGAACATTTTATTGTTTATTAAATAAAATTATTAATATTATTAAAGGCGTTCATTTTTGTGTTACAAGTTGTTATGGTTGCTATAAATATTATAAATATTATTATTGAACTGACACCACAAGACAGCTTGAATAAAACCATATCTGATTATTCATTTTGATAATATCGTTGCATGTAAAACATGGAAACTACAATAATTCCTTGAACAACCCTCAACCAAATCAGAAGTAGCACCACCGAATAAAATTATTCGATTTAAATATCATTTATCTATGATAGTAAACATACGAGTGAATCATATTTGCTGTAAATCGTTTAGAAATTTATTTTAATTTGCAATGTAGTTTTTCTTGAAACATCAACTTTCAATATCTCGAAACCTGCATTTTGTCAGTTACCATGTTTTACACCCGAGCCCTTCAAATATGATATTAAGTCTGTAATTATCTCAAACGGCATGCACGTTTCCTTCGTTGTCCTGACACCTGTATATCATATTTCCAATTTGTAATCTTGAATCGATTAACATTGCAATTACCTTTTACTTATTTACTTTAGTACTTTTTTAATTTAATTTAATTTACTAATAAAATTCATGCAACAAAAGCGAATAACAATAAGAAATTGGAAATGTGTTTACCTTGTTTTCGTGTCTGGTTTGAGGATTGTATTGAAGACGAAACACAAACCTTGATAAGTTTCTAATGTTACAAACTTCTCGCAACAGTCAAATTGTTCAAGTTTCCAACTGCATGATACAAATAGAGTACTACAGTTCCGAATCTGAAAAACATAAAATACCAATACTTATATATACGTAAAGCATATATTAAGAGGCATATATTATCTTATTGTAACTAATATTTGAAGAAACTGAGCAGAAAAAGAAAAACAGGGGAAATGAAATTCGCAGGAAACGTAGGCTCTGATATGGATTTTATATGCACCAGCGCATGAAGTGCACACCTCTTAATGTTTAGGGGTGGAGGCCAATTTTATTAGGGATCACCTGTTTTACACCATGTATGTTAATGAGCCATAAGGATAGGACATATTATTACATCTGGCTTTAGCTAACTTGAGTGATGTAAACAAGGAGAGACAAAAGGTGCTTCATGTAGACTGTAGCTCTTGTTCAGCCTTACGGCGACTGTCCTACATACTGGCAAGAGTAGTGGGGAGCGTGGAAGCGACCAATCCAGTACAATGAGAAACGCAATAGCCTGCAGAGCGATGCATGCGCAGCATTTCCTTCCGCGACGTCGTATCTTTAACTGCCGCCACTGTTGTCTCTTGGTCAGCTGTGTATTTCCCGCTCCCCTTGCCAGCATGTAGGGCGCTAGAAGTAAGACTAGACAAGAGCTATAGGGACTAAGCAATGGTGTCCGTGAAATAACCCTCATATCTTCATACGTGCAAATATTCAAGTATCTCGATTACTTGCCTCAACTAAAGAGCTATAATAAAAAAAGGCATTTCTTATACCTGTCAAAATTGTGAGGTGGCCAATAGGGTTTTTGAAGTACTATGAAACCGTTTCTGTACTTATAAACACCTTGAGGCATTTCGATGAATCTGTTCCCTGATGCTCGATATTTTGAATTTAAAACATTTGGATTTAGTTGATACCGTGAGAATGACGAACAAAAAATCCGCATGTTTGTGCTGTTTTTAATATTTTATATGGATCTGTGTCTCAAGACTGGATCATTAAGACTCGCACGAAAGAAAGCTCCTTCCACTATGGATGATTTTGAGTCAGTTCAACGGCCTTCCAATTCGGAAGAAGAGAATGCTAAAGACTTCGTAATAGAAGAGAGTATGAGTGCTACCTACCATATAGTTGTAAGAGTATTTTCTTTGATATGTATTTTAAAATAATTGTTTGTTTTGCTATATATCAAGAAAATCTCAAACGCTAAAAGTGTACGAATGGTTTTAGCTATTACAATATTTGCAAGAAACGTATTTGAAGATTTCTCATTGGCTGTAAAATTAAAATTTTGTTTCGATTGGTATAGATAAAATGGGGCTCAGCAATCTAGTCATTGTTGGACTTCATCGATGTCGAAGACATATCATCCATAGAGAGTGGGACGAAAGTGTAAAGGAAAGGATATTATATCAATCCTTCCCTTGAACTCAGGAAAATATGCTGTGACAGGACTATATACCTTCAAAAGGCTTAATAGACCTTCTTACGGGGCATGGCTCTTATGGAAGTTACTTGAAGAAAATGGGCAAAAGGGGCGGGACAGAGATCGACAAACCAGCACATCGAGTGCTTTTTTCCCCTGCCTCAAGTGAGGAGATCATCTCATCAAGAAAGGATCTATTACGAGGTGATGGTAAAAAGGAATTAAAGTAACTTGACAATTTTGTGTCGGAAAGTGACTTGCGGGCTTATATGATGGAAACGGAGAGCCGGCGTTTACCTCTTCCCCTTCCCCCACCCTCACAAGTGCTCAGAAGAAGTGATAGATTAAGAGACCGGAATCTGTCCAGGGTACCACCCCCACTACTGTGGGGACCACAACAGGAACAAGAAGAGGAAGCACAAAGAAGAGCCTCGGGACGCCGGCACTGAAGAGGATTTCCAGAAGAAAATAGAATCGTTACATAGATAATAATTGTTTTCTTAAATAACAAAAATAAATGAATTAAATACTGCCAGAAATACTAGATTAGATACGTAAGTCCCTGGGAGAAATAGAACAATTAAGAAAATTGAAATTAAAAATTAAAAATAAATCAATTATGTGACCCTCACATAACAATTATATATATATATATATATATATATATATATATATATATATATATATATATATACATATATTCTTCTTTTTCATTAAAATCATCATTATTACCTTGTATATAATCTCTTATTGTATATTACTTAGGTGACGGCAATATAGTGAATCGTTATATTGTAACTAACTATATAACCCTATTAACCTAGGATATTACCTTTAGTTATACGCTCATTCTAAATACTAACCTGCCATGTTTCTTTCTGTGTAAGTAAATTAAAAAATCGAATACAGGAAATCATATTTTAGTTGTTAGCATATGCAGATGATGTAGACTTACTGGGGGATGATGTGAATACAATTAAGAATAATGCTCAAATATTTTTCAAAACTGCTATAGAGATAGGTTTGGAAGTTAACAAAGAGAAAACTAAATGCTTACAGGCCGAAACCAAGTGTTAGGTAATAATCGAAATCTAATTATTGATAACAACTCGTTTGAACCAGTTTCCAAATTCAAATACTTATGAGTAATATTAAGGGATGAGGAGACAGGTGAGTGGAGAAGGTTACATAATTTAGAACTACATAATTTGTATGCATGTCCAGATATTATTAGAATAATTAAATCAAGAAGACTTAGGTGGGCAGGTCATGTGGCACGAATGGGAGAGGAAAGAGGAGTTTACAGGATTCTTGTTGGGAAACCTGATGGTAAGAGACCTGTAGGAAGGCCAAGACGAAGATGGAGGGACAACGTTGAGATGGACCTGAGGGAAATCGGTAGGGATGGAAGAGAGTATATAGAACTTGCTCAAGATAGGGAAAGATGGAGGGCCTGTGTTGCTGCTGACATGAACCTTCGGGTTTAGGAAGGCTAGAGAGTTAGTTAGTTAGGTAATTTCTATATTTTCAATATATACTTCAATCCCTGAGGGTGAGAATTATGTTAGCTCTTGATAGCTCGGAAGCCTATCCAGAGATCAGCTGGCTGATATTCCAAGAGAACTTCTTCATCATTCGCCGCCAGGAAAGATTCAAGAATTGCATCTTATTTATTTTCGAGAGTACTTGTAAGACGAACTTTAAATGCGAGACCTGCTGAAGCGAGATCTGATCTTCGTACGGCTGCAGTCATTTCTCTCCTGAGAAATAATGATGACGCTGAATTCCTATCAGCATAGTGTTCCGAACATATCTATCAAGAAAGTGATGACAGTGACTCTTAATCCACACAGTGACATCAGTGAAGATAATCATATAAATATAGACAGAGACTACAGAGACACTATAAGTGAAAGTGAAGAAGTGTTACTACCCTATGATTTGGGAAATGCGTCTTACGTTGGAAAAGGCCATTCTGAATGGCAAAAAAATCCGCCTGCCGCTTTCAAGATTAGGGCTTCCAATATAATAAAAGGAGATTCATCTAAAGTTGTGCTTCTACCAAATAAACATTTTAAAGCCCAAAAGATTATTTCAGTATTTTTGTATCATCCAGCATTATGAGAGACGTAGTAAAATTTACCAACCAGGAAGCTGAAAGAGTGTATAATCTGAAAAAGAAAAATACATCTTGGTTCCTTTGTGATGAAGTTGAAATCAGTGCATTCATAGGACTTCTTATAACAGCTGGTCATTTCAAGTGCAACCATCTTACAGTTTCAGCATTGTGGAATTCAATGTATGGTCCTACAATTCTTCGTGCTACTATGAGCAAGAATAGATTCAAGGAACTCCTTGTATTCCTTGGCTTTGACGAAGAATTACAAGACGTGAACGTCGCAAAAGAGACACGCTTGCACCGATTCGTGATGTGTGGGATACAGTTTCCAATAATCTCACCAAACATTAACTTCCAGGGTGTATTATAACAGTAGACGAACAACTGATACCATTTACCGGACATTGATCCTTTCGCCAATACATACGGTTTAAGCCAGATAAATATGTTTTAAAAATGTTTTGGACATGTGATTCAAAAAACTTTCTATCCATTGAAAGTGATACCATATTTTGGAAGGAAAATACAACGAGAACCAAAAATGTGGGATCAATGGTGCTTATTCAGCTAACAGAACCATACAATCACATAAACAGATATCTTACGTGTGACAATTATTTTACTGATCTGGAAGTTGCCCAGCAATTACTGAGGAATGGACTTACACTAGTTGTCACAGTTAGGAAGAACAAACGCTTCATTCCACCTGAATTCCAACCAAACACAAATCTAAAAGTGTTGACTTCTGAGTTTGGTTTTTCCAGAGATTTTACACTTATCTCGTATGTACCAAAAAGTCCAAAGCAGAACTACATCTCAGCAGTATTCACCACACTAGTGACATAATTATAGAAGGGGAAAACAAACCATATATTATATTGCATTATAATGAAACGAAAGGAGTAGTAGATAGTCTGGATCCAGTGGTGCATACTTATTTTTCTAAAAGAAAGACAAACCGTTGGCCAGCAGCTTTCTTCATGAACTTGATTGACGTTTGTGGGGTAGCTGGGTACGTAATGTGGGTAACACTTAATCCTCAGTGACATACAAACAAGGAGAACACAAGAAGAAGGATCTTTGTAATTGATCTTGCAGAAAGTCTGGTCCAGGAACATATTACAAGAAGATCCTGACAAGGACTCAAACATGACACTGTTCAGGCAATAGAAACAGCCATTTCAATGAAGGATCCAACAACGTCAACATCTACTATGCAGAGCAGCCTTAGAAAAGGAGATGTTTTTGTGCGATACCAAGAAAAGTAGAATTCAAAATCAAGTGCATGCAAAGTACAAGAGAAATGTCTGTTCTGAACATTACGTTTGTACAAGAGAATGTCGGAAATCTAAGAATTAATTGCACTTACTGTTAGAATTAGTATCTGTGGTTGTATTCAGATGCAAGAGAAATGTCAGTTACTAAACTTCTGTGTGTATAAATGTTGTTGAACTGAAAAAAGTATTTTCATTTATATTAGAAGGAAAACGATGATTAAAGGCAATCCCCTTACATACCAAAAATAAAAAAAAATATTAACTACTGAAATATACAAAAAGTATGATAATGTTAAAACTTACAGCATCCAAATAAAATATTATTAATGCCTTTATTATTATTTATAGCCGCTGTGGCTCAGTCGGTAACGCGTCTACCATGCTAAAGGTCCCGGGTTCGATCCCCGGCCGGTTCAAATCCGGGAACATTTCTAACGTTGGAAGCGACCCCGGCGCCCACCCAGCGTCGAATGACATGGGTACCTTCGAGAAACTCTGGGGGGGGGGTAAAGGCGGTCAGAGGCGTGATGCTGATCACATCACCTTCACTCACGACCGGATCAAGGAAGTGTGGGGCGTTACCCCCGCACACCCTATACGCCTTCATGGCGTGTCGTGCTAAGCCCAGGGGCATCCCCGATGGCGCAGTGGTAGCGTTGTTGCCTTGTAATCAAGGGGTCCCGGGTTCGATACCCGGTGGAGGCACATAGCACAGTGGTTCGGATCCCACTTTAAAGTGTAGGTCCAGTCCCGATTAGCCTTACTGTGCATCAAGTGGACTTAAAACAACAATTCAATTCAATGCTAAGCACAGGGAGCACTTTACCTTTTTTACATTATTATCATATACAAATGATTGTATATGGTTTAATACTTTACAGTTTGTTATAACACATACGTAGTAATTCTTTCAAACATATTTCATGCAATTAACAAAAGTAATAAACGTAAACAAATGTATTGTATATGTCTGTACCAATGAGTAACGTAAAAATTTAAAAAAAAATACTACTACATAAAGCAAACAAATACTCTAAAATGTTTATATTACATCAAGACAGTATTGTTTCATACGAGAGTCCATTGGAGTCAACTTGGGCTAATTAAGGTGCAATAAACCTTGGGCTTTCTAGGCTTAAGGAAAACATAATAGATTATGGTTAACTTTAATAAATTTTACCAAATTTTACCTGTTGCTAATGCACTATACCAAATCTGATCTGGATTACCAGCATAGAAAATTAACAGAAACCAAATCATTAAAATTTTTCTCGTTATTATTATTATGGTTAACATATATCACACATTTCAAAGTAAAAGTATATGCAATATATTAAATTCTCCCATAACTAATTCACAAATCGGAATGAAAATAATATAATGAAGCATATAAGTAACTCATTATTTCTAATTCCTCACTTACATCTTTTACTAACTTCTAATTAATTATACCGGATGAGAGTTTTAGCTTGACACAACGAAATATCTCGAAACGTACGCATCTGATCAAAAAAAGTTCTGAATGAAATTTGTTCGTCACGAAGGAGCGCATCCAATGATGCCAAACTCCACCCCTACCCTACTTCCTTGGGGTTGGGCGAGGGGCCACTTTAAAATATAAAATGGGAACCTCCATTTTGTATTGCAGATTCGGATTCTCCAGACAAAAGTACGTAGGCTTAGTCTTATACATGTTTGTGGATTTGTGATAGATGGCGCTGTAATCGGAAAGATGAAATATTGCGGAAACGGTAAAAAGTGCACTTTTAATCGCAAAATGACGTGAGGCATGTTGAATTGTTATAAGAAACTGCATTTAGCATAACCCAGGAACAGCGACGTGGACGTAGCACTATTTTGTTCCCAACGGGGTACTTGTTTTAGGTGAGTCTTCTCGCCTCTCACCATCTGGGTGTTTGTTTTAGATGAGTCCCCTCGGCTCTCACCATCGGGGTGCATGGTTTATTTATTTTATTTATTTATTTATTAACGTTATTATTATTATAAAAATAACTAGTTTTATTATAACTAAAAACCGGACACTTGCATTTTTTGTGATAACGCATAAATTCTGATTCGAAGGCTAAGTAAATGTTGCAGAAATTATTGGAAATAAGAAATCCTGAATATATTCAACAGTGGCCGCGGTGGCTCAGTCGGATGTCGACCTCCGTGGCGAAGTGGTTAGCAGAGCGCGCTACAACGCCAGGGGTTCTGGGTTCGAGTCCCGGGTAAGGCATGGATATTTGTGTTCGTCCAGTTGATAAGAAACAAAGAAAAATGTAAGAATTGAAAAGTGTAAAAGTGAGAAAAAGAGTGAATGGTGGGGGATACCTCCGTGTAGGGGGTATTTCCTTTTGTAAAAAAAAAAAAAAAAAAAAAAGTCGGTAACGCGTCTGACTACCATGCTCAAGGTCCCGGGTTCGATCCCCGGCCGGTTCAAATCCGGGAACTTTTCTAACGGTGGAAGCGGCCCCGGCGCCTACCCAGCGTCGAATAACATGGGTACCTGGGGGAAACCCTGGGGGGTAAAGGCGGTCAGGGGCGTGATGCTGATCACATCACCCCCACTCACGACCGGATCAAGAAAGTGTGGGGCGTTACCCCCACACCCCCTATACGCCTTCATGGCGTTGTGCTATGCACAGGGGAACACTTTACCTTTTACTTTATTTATTAACGCCTTGTTTTAAATGGCGGAGTTAAGGCCTTACAAAGCCTTTTCTTCCACTTAACCATACACATAAAATTATACATTATTATATTATACACAAAGTACATTAAGTCGTTTCACAAAAGTCCACACACTCTTAACGCCCTGAATATAACACACATAATACAAAATATATAATACACAAAATACGATATTGGAATGCAAAATTTAAAATTGTATAGAAGTAACTACAATGTGTTTTAAGAATTAATGCACTTGCATATGCCCTTTGGTCTGCTTCACAGGGGAAGAACTAACGAGAATTCTGAATAGAGTGGCGAAGACGTCTGCTAAAGAAAGCGACGGAGCTTACTGTTCTAGTGCTTTCTGGCAACTGATTCCATAGTCTTACAGCCGATACAGAGAAAGAGTTGGAGAAGAAGTTTGATCTGTGGACGGGGATAGAGAGAGATGAGGAGCTGCGTGATCTGGTGTCGCGATCGTGAAATTCGTGAAGAAATTGGAAGCGAGAGAGGAGATAGGAAGGTGACTTGAGGTTGAGAACTTTGTAAAGTAAAATTAGTGTGTGTAGCGTTCGTCTTTCTTTCATACGTAGCCACCCTAATTTGAGAAAATAAGGTGATAAGTGGTCCCAATATTTTAAATTAAAAATGTATCGTACGCAGGCATTTTGAACACTCTGCAGACGTCTAGCTGACTCGCCTGTTAAGCCGGAATACGCTACGTCACAATAATCTAAATGGCATAAAACCAGGGACTGACATAGTTTGGCCTTGATGGAGGTGGGGAGGAACTTGCCCATGTGTCTTATAGAATACAGAGATGCCAAAGCTTTTCTACACGCCGAACTTGTGTGATGTGACCATAATAAAATTCCGTCTAATACAATTCCCAGATCTTAAACAGTTTGGTTAAATGGAATGTGAGTCGAATCTACAAGAATGGAAGGCTGAATGTTAAGATCTACGTAACGTTTCAGTTTATCCTAAGCAATCAAAATTGCTTGTGTTTTATTAGGGTTAAGTAGTGTAAAAGTATATACAACCAGGACCGGAAAGTATGAACCCCCCTCAAGCAGATTTGCCTACACTTAAACCTAGCTCAACATGCCCATATGAGCTTTTTGCTCAAGTGTAGCACCCCGTCTAATCCAAGATTTTTGTAAAAATGCCCTCGGGAATTTCCTGAGAAAGTATGACCCTCCTCAGATTGATTTGCCTACACTTATAAAAGGCACTTCTGTGAGATTGTTGTCCATAAACCTGTCAAAAATATGCCCCTCTTGATATTTTTTTTGGCCACACCTAAAACTACGCCAAACGTATTAACACACACACACCCACACACACACACACACACACACACACACACACACACACACACACACATATATTCACTTCCGGTTTAAGTTCAATTGGGCACCAGGCTCAACTTGTACAGTATATCTAGTATTAAGACAATATAATATGCAAAAATCTTCTAGAATTGCTCTGTGACTCTCTCATTTCTTACATCATAAACATATGATTTTTCACCTATGAGAATAACACTACATATGGTGTCATCAGGTAATGCCTCATGGAATTCACATATAATTTTAATGTTTGTCCTGTCATTCACCACAACTTGTTTTCTTTTTGAAGTGTTGATGACAAACATGGGTCTCTGTGCTTTGAATTCATCTGGTGTGTAATACATGTCAGTATTGCCAGTAGTGACCCTTTTGTATGCTGTAAATGCTTCATATAATTTGAGGAAATCATCCTTGGACATGTCTAAATTATAATTTTCTCTAGGGAATACTTCATTTCTGCCATTTTTAAGATATATGTTCTTGATGTGGCAGTTATCAAATCTACTTGATTTTTTTTCCTGATTATTGTGTCTTCCAGTCTGAAACAGAACCACCACAAAATCCGGCATGTCATATTGTATACTGGAGAATGAATTTGTAGCATCAAACTCATAATAAGTACCAGCGGCAGGCTTCTGTACACATTGATATATAAAATTGTAAAGGAATCTGTGGATTTTTTATTATATCTGCTTTGTATTTAAGAGCATAACTGGCTTCATATTCAACCACTGGGATTCTTAGCTCCATAGTCTGAATAATGCATTTGCCTTCATCAGGTAGAATATTGGGCAGAGCTTCCCCTGTAGAGTTTAATGTGCTGTAACTCATCAAAGCATTATTATTATTGGCAGCTCTTCTAAATGTGATTCTTAAACCACCCTTCCACATAATATCTTTGTAATCTGAGAAGAATCCTGGCAACAGGCGCATGGGGAACAGCACTGTGTGGCTCTTGGATAAAATTTTATCACCAGCCTCAAATCCACCTATTTTGTAGTAAGAAGCCTTGGTTTTGGATAATTTTAGTGTGGCCAAAGCTGTGGATGTAATGCCGGGATAATCCACTCTGTTTATAACAACGCCATGCTTTCTGATCTCAATTTCAGAGAACAGATGCGGCACAAAATTGTCCAGCAATCTTATATTTGAATTTGCCGGATAATCTGTACCATCGAGCTTTACAACATCAAATTTGATGTATAAATCTGCTCTGTGGGGGTGTATAAAGCCATCCCCTACATCAAGATCAACCTCAATCTCTGTGTTGGGTTGATTTAAATTTGCAAAGGTCCTCCTGTTTGGGGGGAATGATTGTAGCTCATAACTCTCAATATTCTCCATTTTTTTTGTATGTATTTTTATTTAAATATTAATCTCTATGATTGCAGTTGTTGTGGCTCCAGCAAAATCAACTAATTCTTATTTCTCATTAGTGACCATCAACTCAATGTTATCTATTCTATTATGGCACACAGGAAAATATAATGTTGGGGATGGAGTGTAGATGATTGGCTCCATAAATTCAGAATTAGGTTTAAATGTTGCAATGATGCCAGTTTGTTTGTTAGTGCATATGCCATTTGATTTGGTGATCATACAGTCAGCCACATTACAGTGAATATTCAGAGTCTCTATGGCTAAGAATTTGGGTATATTAATAGCAGTGTGTTTGATGGCTGGTTCAAGTTTTGTGTTGTTCTCAAAGCCTAACAGCTCTCCTATAGTACTCAGATCCACTGTTTCTGTAGCAGATACAATCTCTACTCTGTGAGTGACAGAATTTTGAGTTAATACTATACCTCTGGGTAATTGAGCATTTAGAGTGGACAGATTATATTGTCCTGGAGTGATGACAATTTTTTGATCCCCTACTGCAATTTTGTTGTTGTGGTGTGTAATATTAGGGATCAAGTACATGCCATAAAATGCTCTGAGAGCTATTGTTTTGGGATACACTATGTCATCATGTAATTTGAGTTTCAATATTGAATTTTGGCTGGTGAGATGGAATACCCCATGATGTTTCAGATACAACAGGGCCTTTTGAAAATTTTCAATTGATGGTTTATTTATTTGAGACATATATCTAAGAACAGATAAACACAAATGTCCACAATTAACATCTTTGAAGTTTTGAACACGGGCATTATTGTAATAAAGATTAGCTGATTTTAGATATTTTACTAAATTTTCAGGTGGAATACCTCCAAATGAATCAAACACAAATGCCTTATTGTTTAAATATTTAAGATAACAAATCCAGTGAGTGCCCTGATTTTTGTACTTATCCAAATTAACAATGCCACACTCTTTGTTGAGTGGTTGTTCTGGTAAAGAATCAGACATGTACACACCTCTAAAATTTTTGATGCCCAGTGGCTTGATTAAAGCTTCAATATCTTGGTTTGTAAGCGGCTCTTGTTTTTTTAAACTTATTCATGGCTCTCTTAACACCTTTGCCTTGTTTCTCCATGGCCAGGTTATGGCGCTTCAATTCATCTAATTCTGCCCTATTCTTCTTGGCATCTATTACTGTTTTTGCTATGGCAGCTGATCCCCCAGCCAAGCTCCCAACAGCCCCCAAAGCTGCTAAGATGGCAGGGATAGTAAATATGAAACCCCCCACATGTGATTTTTTCTGGATTGTTGTATTTTTTTAATTGAGGGTACTAAGCAACAATTTCATACCATGGCCCTTTGCAAGACAAGAGCTTTTTTTCTTGCGCTGCTTTTTGGTTAAAAGACTATCAATAGTTTTAAGAGATTTAAGACCTGCATAAGGTATATGATACATAACACACTTGGCCTTCATTGTAGGTTTATTATATATATATTCACAGCCCCCACCCCAGTTTTTGTTTGGTGTTCATAGCTATGGTGGTTCCCAATGCTGCTATTTTTTCACTCAAAGAAGCATCTTTGCTTACAAATCTACCAAATGCAGCCTCTTCTAATTTCTTGTCTGCAACATGTCTCTTGTCAAGATCAGTATGTGTGTTGTATGCTATGTCATGGTCTCTACAAGCAGCATCTAGGGGATTAACACCTGGATCACCTCTGTTTAATCTATGGTCCAATTTTGTGCCGGGACCACAATACTGATAGCCTGGAATGTGTAGTTCAAATGGCAGCTTGTTTATAATGTCATTAACCAACCCCCGGCCCTCAGAAATATTCCAAAATTTAGGTGGTAGAGAATTAATAATTTTTATAAGATATCCAATCCCCTTAGTGTCATTCACTATAAAATTAGACAATTTTGTGCTTATCATGTCCATAATTCCAACCTTTTCATTGTAAAAATTGTGGTTACCAGCATTTTCCTCCCCAGCTATCACCAATAACCTATCTACAAGTTTCCTGACATCATGAACCCAGACAAATTCTTTAGGCAGGGTGTTGTATTGTTTGATTCCACTGCCTGTCTTGATTTGTGACCATATGGGCTTGATTAAATTGTTGTATTTTGCTCCACTGCTAGACTTAACTCTTTTTTGTGTGGGATCATTGTTCTGGTATAGAGCATCTGATTTTATTAATATTTCTTTGTAATGTTCATAATCTTGATCTGTATAGCTGCCAGGCCTTTTCCTAGTCATCAGTTCCCACAATCCAGGTGTTCCGAGATATTTAACAAAACCACCTCTTTCTCCAAGATGAGATTCTGAATATACAATTATATCATCTCCCATAAATGTTACTCTGAAATTGCCAATTCTATGTATGATGCTACCATCACGCTCTGTGTCAGCATATAAGCCAAAGACCTCATCTTTGTTGTCTTTAGGTGTGCTTGAATATTTTTGAGCAAGAAGACCCAATTCAATAGGATCCAGAGTAGCTTCAATTCTTCGAGGAGCAACAGGACTAGGTGTATGAATACTGGAAAGTGGGGTGATTCGATAATCTAATATGTTCCTTGCAGCTACAGGTACAAGCTCTGTGATCAAATTTTGATTTTGCTCTGTAACAGTTTTGATATTTTTACCTAATTCACTAATAGCATCAATAATAGGCTGTTCTGTTTGTTTGTGTTGTTCATAAATTCCTCGGTTCTCTGATTTCCATCCCTTAAATCTTTTTACAAGATAATCTCTTAATTTAAGATCATAAATGATTAGCCTTTTCATGGTTATTTATATATGTTTCAATGTCTAGAAAATTGTTGATTTTATTTCTGTATTTGCCACTATTGGGTTTTCTTGTCATATCAATTGTGACAAACCCATAACTGTCTTGGTTCCAGCACCTACTGCAAAACTTGGAAAAATCATTGTAGCTCAAGTCCCCACCTACATATTCATCATGTATGTGTTTGAGGTTGGTATGATCTTGATGAAACACACATACAAAATTGCTGTTGTCTCGGATCAGCTGCTTCGGTATTTTTGAAAAAGTCTGTGCCAGGTAGAAGCAATCAATGTTTTTGTGTCGGCCCTGTGTAAAGAAATTTCTAACCTTGTTTTGATTATCCAGTATAATGTTATCAAACACAACAACAGAATTATCGAGACATTCATGGAGTGGCTTAACATCTGGTTCAAAAGTGGCAATATCCAATCCATCATATAGCTTCATCAGCTGCTGATATTTTAATTGTTCCAAGCTCTTAGAGAAGACATACAAGTGCCTGTTTTTCCAGTCTAACCAGTTGGGTGCCAATAAAAAATATCAATCATTAGTGTAGTTTTACCACAAGCTGATGGCCCAACAATAAGACATCTAATATTTTCAGGCAGCAACTTGCCATTTCTCTTAATCTGCTGTTCAGGTTCTGGCAGCCTCTTTATAACATCCCAGGTGCTCATATTATCACTTTGTCTGCATCGATCCAGCTGTGTTCTGGAAGTCCTAGCCATTTGACAAATAACTTGTTGCCTTTTCTGCGGATGATTTTTTCTATGAGATATGTGTCAGGCTGTTTAGTTTTGCTGAGTTCTTCTTCATAGAATCTGCCTTTGAGAATTTCTCCTCGGTGATCTTTTATTATATATGTGTTAAGGGTCCTAGGTTTAACTTGAACCACTGTAAATAATTCAGTGCTCCAGTTTCTTGTAAAGCCTCTTTTGAATAAGTGCTTATATTTGCTGATTCTTACTTGATCACCCACCTTGTATTTGGCCTATCTTGTTGTTGGCTGGTATCTAGGATAATAAACAGTCCTGATCAATTTTTGCTCATCAGATGAAGTTACTTCAGAGGGTTTCATTGATTGTGGAATGGACCGAGTTGTTATATTTATGTAGAAGTTCTGGAAGAATATTAATCCATTTATAATTACCTTGAAGTGTAAATTGTTTATACATAAGATTTTTTAGGGTTTTGTTGAATCTCTCTACAATTGAGGCTTTGAGATCACTGTAACTCGAGTAATGTTTTATTGACTGGCTTTTAATAAATTGTTGGAACACGGAATTATAAAATTCTTTGCCATTATCTGTTTGCAAATAGCGCGGTGACCTTCCACTCTGATTGATGATTGTCCTGATGGCTTCTGTAACACATTTTCCAGTCTTGGATTTGAGTGGCACAGCCCAGGCAAATTTTGAAAATGTGTCTATTACAGTGAGTAGATACTTGTAGCCCTTGTTGATTTTGTCTAAGTTTTTCAGCTGTCCACTTGCCATCTCAATCAAGTCCCCTTGCCATAAATCATCTATGCCTTTTGTGACTACTGGCAGTCTCTTATAATTATGTCTGGCTTGTCTGTGTAATTCATCAACAATAATTTGTCTAGACATAATATGTAATCAGGTATATTGCAACTATGGGGTGTTCAGCAGCTGATACTACAGGATTTTCTAAAGATAATTTGTCCCCTATTTGTATTTTAAATTCCAGAGAGCCATCATCTTCAGCAAGAGATGTTTCTAATGTATTGGGATCTGTAAAATCCTCTAACTCTACACTGGTGATTTTTGGTTTGTTGTCAGCATTTGTTATTGATAAGGTGGGGTAGTGGTGTGCCTGTGGTTGAAGCCAATATTTGATCTTGATTGGTCTCAGTGTGCCCCCAACAAAAAACTGGTAATAAAATTGAGCAGGGGACAGCATATATGTTTTGCCACCTGGTGTAAATGGTGAATCATATTCTTTGTTGGGGATGCTGTACAATTCTAGAATTACTGTATGTTTTGGATTCTCGATTATGCCGGTTATTTCTTTTTCTGCTGTAAGCAATCTGCTTGTTACAGATTCAAGATGCTCATTGATGGTCCTAACAACATCATCATGGCCTGGCTTGATCTTTATGTCCACAACAAGTTTCTTGTATTGTTGCACAATCTCTTGTAGCTGGGTGGCAAAAACAGACAGAGCATTTGCTTGATTGGATTCCATGGTCCCTAGCTGTTGCTTGATATTAGCTACAATTTGTTGCAAATTTTCAATAACTGCCAATTTTGAATTTTGGGCAGTAAGATCATGGACCTGTCTTCTGATATCCTCAAACAGGGCATGCAGTTCATTAATATGTTGATTGGTTGGTAGAGTGGCCACTGTCTGAGTGAGTTGTTTGATCTCTGTCTGGATATTCTTGATATCTTCTGATTTCAATATACGATTCACTGTTCTCTTAATATTTTTAAGTTCCTGTGATGTAGGCAGATTTGTTACAGTATTTTGTAAAGATTCAAGTGCCAATTTCACATTATTTAATTCAGAAGCATAAGCCACATTTTGCATAGCATTTTGGAGCAGGGCTATATCTGCCTGAGTGGGTGTTGATTGTTGTAAAATTTCAAGTTTTGTTTGGATATCATCGATCAAGTGATGAAAATGAGATAGCTCAGATTCAGTGTTGAGGTTTTCAAGTTTTGTGATCTGTTGCTGGACACTAACAAGCTTATCTACAATACCGGGCAGGCGGGATTCTAGAGATTCTTGTACATTTGTCAAATCACTTTGCACTGCTGCTATTGCACCCTCAAGATGGGTTATGATACTTTGAATTTTTCCAAAATCTTCATATGTTTCAAGTTGCAGCTTAATATTGGCAACACTCCGAGTTATTGCACTCAAAGCATCAGAAGATGGCAAGTTGTTCATAAAATTTTCAAGTGTCTCAATTTTTTCTTTAACCTCGGCTATGGCATTGTTCAGAGGGTCCAGATTAGGTATCTGTAATGATTGAATCTGTTCCTTTAGAGTGGAAATCACTAGATCAAAATCTTCTTGTGATTTTATGCTTTTGACAATTGTTTGGAGCTGTGTCTGGACATTATTTATCTGCTCTTCTAATTGTTGTTTCAATTGCTCAGAGTTGTTAGCCTGGGTCTTAAATTTGGCTTGAAGAGCTGCTACAGCTTCCTCTAAACTTTGAAAATTATCCAATGTGGCCAGGTCAGTATATTTCTTAAGCAGCACCTTGAGTTCAGAATCAATTTTAAGAAGACGGTCCATGCATTGTGATTGCAAATTTGTAATTTCTAATTGAAGACTGGCATTGAGTGTGGTTTGTAAAGCTTGTAAATCACTTCTAAATTTCTTGACTCTGACATCAAGCATCAGAATCTCATCACTGTGATCTTCATGCCTTGTATGGCCAAATATATCATTAGGCATTTTTGTTTTAGTGGTTATTTATTATTGAATATCTGATTCTTAATTCTATAAAAAAGGTATAAGCTTGTCATATGATCCAGGGACCTCAATATATAAGCAGTCACCACCATAAACAGTATAAACAGTGCCAGAAATCATGTTTGAGTGGTTAATTCTATAAATATTTCTCCCTACTGAAATTTTGACATCACCCTCAGGAGTTGTAATAAATTGCAATTGACCACCTACAGGTAATTGGTAATGATTTAAATTATTGTTAAATATGTACAATGTTTTACCTGTTTCATCATCAACATCTGTAAGTATGCTGTTCAGATGAATAATTAACAAGCCACTTAGTTTAGATATTATATCAGAAGAGGGTTGTGGTGTTGGCAGCTCCATAATAGCCTGTTTTTTGAACCCAAATAAGTTCATAGGCATGTTTATTTATTTCAAATCATGCTCTGTAATTGGGCATTGATTGCCATGTTTCAAATAACAATGCCCCCATGGTAGAGTATGTATGCCACATGATAAAATGCATCTCTTATCATCATGTGGGTCCAGAGCCACTTTTCTTACAATATTTGTAGTCAATAAGTGATCCACATTCTGAATTCTATTTTCTGATGTTCTGATTGTGCTACATGATTTGAGACAATTTTTGTAATCCTCAAATTCAAGCTCTTTGTCAACAGTAACTCTGCCAATGCCCTTGGCCTTTTTGGCAACAGCACCACTACATGTTTCAAAGCTGTACATCTTGGCTCATAACCCAGCAAATGCCACAATAACATCACCAAGTGTCTCATCTTTTAACTTGCCAGGCACCTTTTTGTTGTGGTGTTGAATCTCTGTATGTTCACTGGTATCAAAATATTTAAACAATTCAGGCTGTGCTATATCTTGATAAACATCTTCTGTTTGAATATCAAGAACAAAACTATCTGTATCCATGTACATCAATTTTACACAATCACCATAAAAAGGTTTCAACACATCATAATACAATTTTAACATGTGTAATTTGGCCAATTCCAATATCACAGCCCCTACATAAATAGGCTTATCAAACTTAATCTTTGTTTTTTTCATGTTGAAAGTGCCATATTTTCATCATAAATTCTTCTCTAATTGAAATTAGGCTTTGCAATCAATTTTTTGCTCCGGCTGGGGTCAGTAATTATTTTAACATCAATATGTTTTCTGACATTTTCAATTGTTTTGCCATACACTGAATTGACCATCAATTTAAACAAGGTCTTATCAAATTGGCTCATTGCAGATGTTCGAAGCTCTGTGTTTGTATCAATATATGGCTTCAACCATCTTGAGTGCCTGAACCTCAAAACTTTTCCAAATTTGGTCTCTTGAACACCATGATTCATCAGGAACTGGAGGTTTTTGTAATATATGACATAATCCTGTTTTGGCTCTAGAGTCATCATCAATTTCTTCTGTTTAGAGCCAGGTGAACACTTAACCTCAGGAATTTGGGGCAGATCAGAAAATATGTTGTGTAAATCATCAGGAATTGTCAGATCAACCTCTAAGAACAGGCCATAGTTACTGTCATCAAAATATTTAAGATCTTCAATATTGAAATCTTCGACCCACTCAAGCCCTGCATATGGCAGTTTTTTCATCATAGCATAACCATACAGGCTGTTTGCATCCACATACAATATATAATTTGATGGCAGTGCTGGATCATAATCGGGAATATATTTGTTATTTGCTCTGGCATATCTCTGAGAACATTGCACCATGCCTCCTCTTATACATTGTTCCATAAACAGATACATATCTTGATCCTGGATCAGATCCAATTGCATTTTAGTGTTTAAAAACATTGCAGACCATGCTAGGCCCGGAGCACTGTAAAAATACATTGGATCCAGCTTATAATTTTGCATGGAAGATTTTCTGAATGCCTGCAATATATCAGCTAAGAGGGTCACATCAAGTTTTAAATAAGCCTTGTGATAATCACCAAATGTCTGGCATTTTAAATTGTTCCACATCAACTGGGCATGGTGATAATCTTCATCAGTGATTCCAGATCCTCTGATTTTGCTGTAAAACTCATGTTGTGGTGGCAGAGAACACTCATCAAATTTAGAAAAATCTGTAACATAATCATATGGATATACACCCTTCCGCCTAATTAATTACAGGTCCTGATTTGGAAACAATGCACATGTGATTTTGAATTGATCATCAGATAATTGAGTGGCCAGTGTAGCCAGGCTAGCCGATAAAATTCTGTAGGAATCAAGAAATTTTAAGTGAATAGAAACACCATTAACTTTAATTATTTTGTTAATGGCAATATATTTCTCATTATTTTCATCTAAAATATTTAAATTCTGCTTGTCAAACCCCTCGTACGTGATCAAATGATGAAAATCATAATTGGATGCACCATGGCAAAATATAGGGACAAATTTTGGTCTCTGGATCTTAATATTGCAGCTATTACACAGGGCCATTAAGAATTTACCATCTGTATGAGAATGGTGTTTCACCTTGATATTTGCATCAGAAAAATTCAGAATCACATACCGGGCATTTTTCTGCATTGTTGAAATCTTCAATCTGTTTCTCTGTTAAAGGCAACATAGGTTTTGATTTTAATAGGACATTAGATGCTATGTCATGGCACTCATTTTCTATTCTATGTGCAAATTCTTTGATGGCATCTGCTCCCATGTATAAATATTCTTTACTAACCACACCACCCTGTACAACCACATAATAAAAGCTGGAAGGTTCATGTAGCTGGTATGCTGTAATTGAAGATTCATCAGGATCTGGGCTACAGAATGCAAGAGGTTTGAGATTTGATTCAAAATCACAGACTATATATGCTGGGTGTTCCAACAAGGCTTCAAACTTTTTGAATTTTGCATTTTCAATTGGCATTGGCATCTCCATATGAACAGGTTTATGGTTGCCACAGTATTTCAGATGCTCAATTAACTTGTTTTTAGCAATTTCTGCATTCACTTTACAAACCCCTTTTATTATTTTTTTACCATCAAATACAGACAAACATCTTCTGCACAACTTGAATATTTTATGAGTTTTGTCTAGTTGTGTTCTGACTAAAGCTTCAAGATTATGTATCAGAGTGTAATGATTTGTGCCATCCTTTTCAATTAAGAGCAGATCAATCGGAATAGCAGATTCATCATCAAGTGTACTGATTCTGAGAGGATCTATCAAACAATTGTCACGGCCAGTAGAACAAGTAAATACATTAATAGATAATTGTTTGCCATTGATGTGCCTGGCCTTTTTTTCAAATTTATCAATAATCTGAACAGGCATTGGATATTCTAAACCCTCCATTGCCTCATCAAAATCATTTTCATGCTGTTTATAATAACTTATTCTCTCAGGATGCCTTGAAACTGGATACAAAGCAGCTAAAATACACCACAAAAAGCATTTCTGGTCATTATTTTTTATATTAACCACGGCTGTTTTGTTTTTGATATTGGCAGGTAATGGCACATAAGTGGAACCATGTAATGGGCTGAATTCAGAAATATTAACATATAACTTGTGTGGAGATCCGCATAGGCTCCATCCAGACTCTTTTGCTGCAAATTCAGAGTGTTTAATATTCAATTGATCTATCAAACTGCTTATTATTTTGTTTAAATTTGCATTTGAATATAGCGGTGCAGTTTCTGTTATGTGGGGCTGTGTAAATTTTGTGCTATTTGGCTTCTTATATTGTGTAAACAATTTGAGAGACAGCTTATAAGAGCCATTTTGTGTATTTAGAATTGCCTGCACATCAGAATTTACACTGTTCAAAAAATTCTTAATACCACATCTTGGCTCTGATACAAACCGGTAATCCCTTAATTGGCCATTAAAACTGCTATGGATGGGTTCATAGCGTGGCTGCTTTGCCGGTGAAGCATTAACAGGTGTTTCATGCTTCCTTTTCAGACCAGATGTAGATGGTTGTGGGGGCAATATTGATGACTGTGCAGAGCAAGTACCTTTATGTGTATATGTGAAGTATTGCATGCTATATTCTCTATGGCATTTAGGGCATATTTTTGTGGGAGTTCTGCATTTGTCTGGATTACAATTCCTTTGATGCTTAGCCCAATTGGGGCTGGATATATTCTTATTGCATTGATTAGAATGTTTTTGATTTGACATTTTTGTTGTTGTTTATTATATACAATTTCCTGGGGTCCAAATCAAAATTCTATGCTTAATAAAAAATATCAGTTGGGTTCAGCAGTGTGTTTTGTATATTTTGTGTGTGTGTGTATGTGTGTATGTGTGTTAATATTTTTGGCTTTGGTATTTATATAAAATTTCTTGGGGTCCAAATCAAAATTTTATACTTAATAAACGTATGACAGGTTGTTAAAAATTCTATATATTAAATCAAATAGATTTGTAATTCAATTTATACAAATCTGCAATATTTTTGTGTTTAAAAAATATGAGCAGCACTACAACAACACACCCTCCCTCTTTAACAACTCTCACAATACTGGCTGGTATGCAATGCAAAATCTCTTTATATACCCTAAGCACGGACCGCATTGAAAACATCTGAAACAATAAGCCAATCAGAATATAACACATCATCACATTATGTGATAACCAACCAATCAGAAAACAACACATGTCTAATGCATAATATTGGGTAATAATTTGTTGCAAAACATGATGCAATATAAATAAACCAGAAATAGGCCACAAGTGGACCGGAAGTAAATATGTGTGGGTGTATGTGGGTGGGTGTGGGTGTATGTGGGTGGGTGTGGGTGGGTGTGGGTGTATGTGGGTGGGTGTGGGTGTATGTGGGTGGGTGTGGGTGGGTGTGGGTGTGTGTGGGTGGGTGTGGGTGTATGTGGGTGTGAGTGGGTGGGTGTGGGTGGGTGTGGGTGGGTGTGGGTGTGTGTGTGTGTGTGTGGGTGTGGGTGGGTACGCAGATATATTCTTCTTAGGACCGGCGTATCTTTAAACACCTTTCTTAATGGGACCAAAAAAAATGTTGGGACTTTTTGCCGGTCCCAATAAGGAAAAGGCATTTCGAGACTCCTGAGACCCCTTGCGACCTGTACGCGAAGTATTTCGAAGGTACCAAAAAGTTCATATTTGTTGGATTAGTGTTTATGTCGCTGTGTTACACTCTGCCACCTGCTGGTGAAACCTGGTACCTTCAAGGCTGTGTAAAACTGTGGTGTTTAATCGCATCCCTTGGTACCGTGAAGTGTGGGTGTGTAAAATCCTTGGATCTATTTCGCATGTATTGGTACCGAACATCCCAGGGGGTTGAGAGGCGAGGAAAGGTACGTGCAAATGCCGACGGGGTTCCCCTCTCGCCTGGCCGTCTTGTTGCTTCCGAGCTGTCAATGTTGCCAACTTAAAACTTTGGAACCAGATCTGTTTTTCTATTATCTTCTAACCCTCCAAGTGTAATTGTAATTGATTTGTTTTGTTTTACTTCGCTTTTTGTACCACTGATGGCTAATTTGCGAAGATGGGGATGACTGATGATATCATGAAATTGATGAATCGACTCCCACAACATCCATGCCCAGACCGGGATTCGAACTCGGGAACCCTGGTGTCGTAGCGCGATGTGTTAACCACTTCACCACGGGGGTCGGCTTTAATCCTGCAATCAAACAAAATGCTACAATAGAATTTATTCCTCCAAATGTGACCCTTCTATATGTGCCTATAACAAATTATTAGTTGGGTTTTACTATAATACTGGTAAACAGAAATCCATTTGTAAAGCTCATTTTCTTCCATTACCAGGAAACGATGCTATCAGTAGAAACTCGTTACTTGTCTCCTTTCGGCCATGATGAGGATAAGAATGGAGATTTCTGACCAAGGCGACAAGCGATCCGGCAAAAGGGAGGGGGTGTTCATATCGAAGTGACAAGTGACACGATACCTCTGTCTACAAGCAAGCGTTTTTCTCAAATGCTCTAACAGACCAAGGCGACACGCTGCATGACATCCATGACTTTCAGAAGCGGAAGCCGAGAAGCGACACGTTTCGAAACGAAGAAGCAAGTCTCGCCTGTTGCTTCCGTTTGTCAATATCCTGAATTGGGTCACCTAGGTCTGGTGTTCGGGCTTTAACAGTGAATGCTTACTTGAAGACTGAAGTGGCTTGTCTTTCTTTTCGCTTGTCACTTCGGTATGAACTTCAGTGTCATTTGCAGCCGTCGTTTGCTACTTGTTGCCTGTCGTTTCGGTTTAAAATCTCTCTGCAAGAAAGCATTCAATGCGTAGGCATGACCACCAGACCGAAGTAACACCATAACGTCCCCAGTGCGTGAAACATGCAAGTGGCACGTGTAGTTTGTCATATCACATTTGTTAGAAAGTTTTATTTATTTAAGAATTTTTGTTTCCAAAGCCATTTATCGCTTCGGTACGAAAGTTCCATTGGGACGAAGCGACGAGCAACGAGGGGTTTCTCACTGAAGTAACACTACCCGTGCAGCATAGCATATATTATTGAGTGTTTGTTTCCAAGTGACACGTGTCGCTTCTCGCTTCGGTCTGAAAGCATCCCAAGACTCGTACGGTATTCGAACATAGGATCCCTATTCGTAGAACACGAAGACAAACGTTTATACTTCTCAAAGTTAACAGCTTGATTGCAATCCTTAACTACATTTAATTTCAATGCAGTTCTTTTTTAACAGTCGTGTTTGGCAACACTGATAAGTGAAGCGAAGTTTTCACTCTCGCCTCTGCAGCCGCGCCGAAACCGTGGACAGAGAGCTGCGATGTCTTTTTGCGACGTTGCATGCTACACGTATTTGACGTCTTCTGTACTCGCTCGCTCTGTTTAACGTGCGACTAAACGAGAGGGGAAAGTCTTTACCCGACAACCTCGCAGGGGCAAAACATTCGCTTCCCTGCTTGTAGTAAGTTCACCGCGCATTTTCCCCCTGTGTCTGTTGTCACGGTATCTTACGCTTGATCTCTCCATTGCGTTATTTTCACAAAGTAGGAACTGTGTCCTGCTCGTCACTTCGGTTTGCGTGTGTTTCTTCATAGTTCAAATGTAAAAAGATAACATACAAATGCTTACGCAGAGATATTCGCTTATACATAATTGATTAATTGATTTGGTGTTTTAAGTCCACTTTATGCACAATAAGGCTAATCGGGACTGGACCTACAGTTTAAAGTGGGATCCGAACCACTATGAGCTTCCACCGGTTATCGAACCCAGGATCCCTTGATTACAAGGCAACGACGCTACCACTGCGCCATCTTATGCATAAAACAACCGAGAGAACAATGACATGTACATTTGATAATGTTCCCCACCAGAAAACTTTGAGGGAAAAAGCTCGAGTTGAAGACATCGATTTAATTTTTTATATAATGCCTGAAAACAACATATTTGCCTTCTATGACCTTAACGAAAATATTAAATCCACTGTAGTAAACATTACTTTCTAGATGGCAAAATAAAATGTAAACGACATAAATACTCTTCCCGTTTCTAAACCTGATAATTTATAGCCGTGTATTTGATTGAATTTTATAATTAATAATGCAATGAAGTAAATGGTCACACAGTATTCAGGTTTAGTGAAAGATAGCGTATTCCTTCCCTCAGTGTGGTCTTTATATAACAATATTTACAAAGTTACAGAAGCAACTGTACTTGAAGGGACAGCGAAGATTTTATGCCATCAAAATATCTGTGGCGACTGCTACAAAAGGTAAAGTTCTCCCCTGTGTATGGCAGTCTTCCGTGACACCATTCGAGCAAATGATATGGCTCCACACATTCTCGATCTCTGCCGTAGTGAAGGATACATGAATGATACACACCACGCTCTGATGTATCTAGGGGTCGCGGGTTCTACACGCGGTGGAGGAACATGGCATGGTGTTCCCTTGACGGTGCCCTTCATCAATTTCATCATATTATTACTCATCCTCGTCGTTTGGATTAGCCAAAAATGAAAAAAGCGACGCTAAAAATCATCTAATCAAATGTATTCATTACTTACCTTCCAGCCTCCATGAAGAAGTGGCTACGAAGCCAGAAGCCCTACTTTTGAATCCTGGGTGAGGAATGAATATATCATCGTGTTCATTCGGATTCCACCATTAATGCTCATTAACGATTAACCTACGACGTAGAAAAACGCTTAAAATTAACGTAAACATACGTCGCATTCTTCAGTCGCTTCATTAATGTGGATCATTTCACTATCCTAGGGGGAAAATGTTAGTTTAGCAACGTAAAGAATATTCACTTTCGAGACAATCCAAGGCATTGAGAGGCAGGGGTGTAGCAAGGGGTGGAAGAAGTGCGCGACCGCACGGGACTTCGCGCTTAAAGGAGCTTGATATGAAAAATGTTATAAATAGAAGTGGGGGGGGGGGTCATGGAAAATGCTATTTTTTTGTGAGCAGTAATATTAAAACATTCTGTATTTATCTGGTTTTAAATTCTAGTTAAACGTTATAATTTGAAAGAATACGTCCAATCAGAGGCATAACATACAGGCAGGCAGGTCTTAAGTCTAAGGGGCACGAAAGAAGTAAAAAATGATCGTCGTATTTCTCATGTGAAACAGTTAGGAAAAATTTACGAAAACTTGCTTAGACATTTTTACACATTTATTCTTTCATTGAATAGAACGTCCTTTGTCTTGTATTCTCTTCAATCTCTTGACCCTGCACTCCCGATTTTAATAAGTTAACAACAAACACCTCTAACTGGCACGAAGCAAGCGCGAGACATTTCAACGCTTGCGTTGTTTCCTTCCTTCCTAGAACAGGCCCGTACCCAGAATTTTTTTGAGGAGGTTGGAGACAGATCCGAAAATGTGGAACAAAAGAGAAGATCCGAAATTCTATTGGATTTGTTGAGTTAGGTTATTTTACGTCGATTTTCTGACACTTTTGGCTGATCGCGATGATGAGGATGAGTGATGATATGATGAAAATTGATCACGGAACACTCACAAAGAACGTCCATGCCTAACCCTGGATTCGAACCCGGAACCCACAGCGTCGTAGCGCGTTGTGCTAACCAGGTGGTCGACCCTGGTCGGTGAAATGCTGTTGGGAGTACTGGATGTGACCACCAATGTTTCGGTAGTATTATTGTACGAGCTAGTGCTAGCTCGTAGCTCGAATAGTGCTAAGTGTACACCCAACGGTAAAAGCAATATGTCCATCTCCACTGTATTTTCATTCAGTCTGTTTTCCACAGTGTCATGATAATGGGTTGAAATAGAAACGCAGTCAACATAAGCTTCGCATCAAAAGAATCAATGACCCCTTAGAAGAACACAGGATGTAGAGTAGTGTTGCCCACGAGACGAGACTTTGGCCTATCTCGTCTCGTGGAGTCTCGTGGAAATGCTGTCTCGTCTCGAAAATATTCGTTTGTCTTATGACACATGGTCAAGCTCGTCTCGTCTCGAATTTTTAAAAGCCTGTCCCGTCTCGTCCCATGGGCAACACTAAAGAGTAATGAGAGAATTAAAATGGTGGTGAACAATTTGCCTACTATTATCTTTCCTAATTGTAGAATTGTAGAGTTGCAATGTTAAGGTCCAAAGTATCGGGAAGAAATAATTATTAATTAATTATTATTAATAATTAGCAATCATTATTAAAATGAAGAACATGTTTAAATGGGGGTTAACGCCTCTAAAATAAAACCTCGAAACATTTAGTCAAATTACGACTTGAGTTTGAAAGAAATTGGGACAGGGATTTGAAAGAATAGACTGTTCCGACTAAATTGGAATGTCTTGTAAACACGCATCAATGATTAGAAAACAAAAATTACAAGGTCAGTTTAGTTTCCCTTGGCAGATAAGGTTCAGCACAGTTCTGAAAAAAGAGGGCAGCGACTGCTCACCCCCACTTCCATTTAATTTCCACCATTGGATGGGGGCCTCGCATTCTAATCTCATCCAGGGCTTCGCTATATGTTGCTACGCCACTGTTGAGAGAGGATTACTAAATTCAAAAATCCATATTTCGAAGCGTCATGCATGTTTTTTGCAATTGTTTTATACTTATTGTTAGTTTACTTAGTTTATTTGACGTCGCATTTCTACCACTTCTGGCTAATTGCGAGGTTGCAAGTGAATGTCAGAAATGAATGAAGGGTCTTAGCAATAGCAACCAATTTTCGCGACGTGTACCTTCACCCCTCTCTCTTGCCACTACTGTGTGCCGTGTTCTTTGACATTCTGACATTGTCCTCGGTTTTCTTATAGCTTTTCTTTCAATCAAAATATGTGCAGAATGACAACGTGACTACTGCTGCATTTGCAAACTGGAAGTAACAAAATGCAAGTCAATGTATACTGCTATAATCTAATTTTGTATTGGTATAATTGTTATTTTCGCTTGTCGATCGCTACTCCTCGCAGACTCGTGTTGGTAAACATGTGAAGAATTAGCAAATTAGAATTCAGATCGACAAGTTACCGTTCCTGGATATTAAGGTAAAGAGATAATGGATTGTTGCAAGTCTGATTTGTGAACAGATACACTAATCGGGACTGAATGGGATCCGAACCAATATGTGTGTCTACTAGACATCGAATCCGGGACCCCTTGATTACAAAGCTTGATTGGAAATTGAGGCGTTCTTAGTCCAGCATTAATATATGTATAGAAAAATTTCAATAGTGGGAAATATACAATATTGCAGGATTTAAAAAAAAGAAGTATAAAATCACTGTAAAATTTAAGAGCGAAAAGGAGTTACGAATAATATATATCCTATATTTTGTTAATGTTTTGGGCCTAAAAGCTTAGAAGAATCAGTTAAATTGATTTGAGGTTTTATTATAAATCCACTTTATGTACAAATAGGTTAGTCATGGTGGACCTAGAGTTTAATGTTGAATTATAACACTAATTGTCTCCATCGAACACAGGACCCCTTGCTTACAAGGCACAGAGATTGCCACCATCGGGGTGGCCCTACAGACATACTGTCTGGCTACCTTAGCTGAGACCATGGACGAAAGTGCGCATTGGCAAAATAGGGGCACTTTGTTCAGGAAGCCGGTTTCGTGAAAATCGTCAGCTGTTGAAAAAACAATGAAGTTTCAAACGTAGTAACATCGCCGCCAAAATACGTATAGATGTTTACGAATTATGTAAGGGTACAGAATGAAAGAAATAACCATCCATATACTATATAAGCAAACGGAACATATCAGGAAAGTATTCATTACGTCACATTAGTAGATAAACTTGTTTGTAAACATGGAACTTCATTTTCGGTCATTCAATTAAATTGGTATCCTTATTAAATCGTATAATTAGCACAAATGTACACAGCAGTAATCAGAATAGTATCAACAGTATTATTATGCAAACTATTATAAATACAGTAAAGAACATGTAGTAACTGATTGGTTTGTGGCATTGTGTATTATATCAAGGGTGTTTTGTAGAATGTGCAACAGGGACCAATACGTCTTTGTTTTCTTTGTTCCACTTCGAAACGGTTTGTTACGAATTGTAAGAGACATCACAAACACAACACAGAAAGCAGTAATAAACACAGCAAGCGGACCATACAGAGCGACCACAAGGAAAAAAACCATGGACGAAATGTCCCAGCGTTCAGCTCGTGCCATAAGGAAGCCTGGTCCACTCTCCCCCTCCTCTCCTCGCAGGAGTACGGTGCACAGGCTTTGCTGGTCTGAGCAGGTTTTTTTGCTTGTGGTTTTACTATAGCAAGCAAGAGCCACAGGGTGGTGTTCTACCTGCTTCCCTTCTCGCGTTTGGAATCGTACTTTCCAGCTAGTTTCGTTTCCCTTGGCCGGACTGTACCAGTCAAATTATAATTTAGAACTTCAAGTTACTTGGTGACAAAAAAAATACTACACTGATCCCCCAAAAAATACCTTACTTCACAGAATATAATACTTTAACACGGAATTATCATTACCTGCAAACTATATGAGTGTTTCCAAAGATCTGCTGCATATACCCTTTCCCTCATAACAAAGATCAACTAAAAATTAAAAAAAAACGAACGAGCGTTTCTCTATTTGCAGTCCGTCTTTGTTTACGTGTAGCGCGAAAGGTTAAAGTTTTAGTGTTTGAAACCCAGAAAAGCATGTTTTTGCACTTGTCCTTTCTTGCATCATGATAAGATGTACAAATGCCTCAGCTCGATATAATTCAACTTCAGAGCTCTTCTGCTGCTTGCAGGAGTGGATGTTATCTGCTTCAGTAATCTACACTCCCGTGTTCCACCTGCCAGGCTGCGAGAGTAGTAGTGCTTTCAATTATTTTGACTGGTATGTAATTTTCGCTGCTGGCTGCAAGCAATGTGTAACAAAATTATACCTCATGTGTTATAACATGGCGATTATTATTATTATTATTATTATTATTAAAGATTAATTAGTGAAATAGTTTTCTCTTTCGCTAAAATTAACATAAAGAAGATAGCAAAGAATGAACTATGAATCAACGAAATTAATAACAGCGTTTACTTTTCTTTGACGATTTAGTTAGGAAACAGACCTGTGATCCAATATTTCGTTATTATATATTATATTCTTCTTCTTTAAATCTTGTATCTACAAGGAAAATCAAACAAAGAAACATAAGGACGTCTTATTTGAAATTCTTAACCCCGTAGCGTGAAACGAAAGGCGGGAGGGACTTCGAAATGCAACAGTTAACTTTAGTACTTGGTTCTTGGAGAGAACGTGCGTAATATTAAGTTAACGAATGGTTTGTTCAATGAATGATTAATAATTGCGACAGGGACGAAAATCCCGTGGATAGAACGAAAGTACTATTTACATTGGGAACCATCAAACGTGATTTAGTTACCTAACAACCGCTGCATACCCAACCCAAATCTCGACAAATTAAAAGTAAAAGCGAGCAAATGTAGAAATATTATGCAATAGATATTGGTCCATCATTCCCAGCTGAATTGTATCCTTAAACATCTGTCACAAGTGACTTATCGAAAGTTTCATCTGCACATGATTTTGCCAAACAGTACCTCTCCAATTCTACCTCCCTCTACAGAGGTATACCATGTTAGATATCATTTTAAAACTATAGGTCCTGTCCCATTTAACCGATCTGTGCAAAAAAGTGAACTTAAAACTATACATTTAAAAAACTCCGATCTCCGCACGGACTGCTTAGCACAGTGTTTATGAAGCCAATGGTTACGGTTCGCATCTCCCCCTGGACGTGGGTGTACTTTGTAAGTGTTTCTGCATCAATTTCCTAATTTCATCCTATCATCACTCATCCTCATCGTCGCGATTAGCCAAAGTGGTATAAAAGCGATGCTAAATAACAAAATCAAATCTTTGCAGACACACGCAAACAACATACATAAATAGAAGAAACTGAACAGGAGGAAATGTTTTACCATTTCCTTTCACAAGTGTGTTTGTTTTACATTCAAGGCAACTTAAATAATGGGCCAAAAATATGTAGATTCGTCACTGACAGTCATTTGTTTTCTCCTCTCCACATCGCTTTTAGCCGAGTACCGCCTTGTTGCCAGTTTCCTTCATAGCTACGTTGTCAAAAGCTTCAAAAAAGAAAAATATTACATCTCTTATTTCGATGTCTAAGGTTCATGATGATACAAATGCTTAGCACTGAATAAAGGCGACGACCATCTGTTCAAGAATGCTTAACATTTTGACAACGCAGGGGTAGCATGACATTGTAAAGAGCTGCTTGCGTCACCCACGCTCCGACCGCTCCCTTACTGTTGGACACGTTGTGGTTCGCATACCACTTTTAATTATAGGTCAGCACCGATTAGCCCATCTTTGCATAAAGTAGACTTAGAACTCAATTCCATTACCGAACATTTCGGTTTCTTGAAGGCAATTTGGGAGCTACGTGAAATAGAGGATAAAGATAACAGAGGCAAAGGGATTCGATGTGCTGACCACGTGTCAACTTATAAGGAAACCACTTAAGAGGCCTTTGTTATTCATGGCAGTTTCGCCACGGAGTTTTTCATCGTAGCTGTTATGGAGATGATTAATTTTATATAAGATTGGCGAGAAAATATTAACAAAACATGCTATTATTGTGTTTCACGCTAATCGGAGGTGAATTCTGTTACTGGGTGATAGATGGGTGTTATGATATGTCAGCTGTAAAGTTAAGAACAGTGGCGTATTTAGAAGGAGTTTTAGAACTAGGTAGTCTTATTTTTGCTCAACTTTCCTTAAAATAAAATAAAAATAAAATTTAGGAAAATATGGCATGATCTAGGAGTGGTAAGAAATATCTGATAACCCCTTATGATTTGATTTGATTTGATTTGTTGTTTGAAGTCCACTTTATGCACAGTAAGGCTAATCGGGACTGGACCTACAGTTTAAAGTGGAATCCGAACCACATGTGCTTGCACCGGGATTCGAACCCGGGACTCCTTTATAACCACCTTATGTTCACATCCCTTTACTGCATTTGTGAGTACGGCACTGAAAGCGTGGGGAATACTGCCCGCAAATAAAATGGAGAGGGTTCCTTAAATAACGATAACAGAAGCGGGGTGTAATGCATGGCTTTCCTGCAAGAGCCTAAATGTCAACCTCTCTTCCACGTCCTGGACTCAGGGAGGAAGGGGGGTTGCCATTAGGCTATCCTAGGCTATAACCTAGGGCCAGACAAAAATGAGATGCTGAAGGGGCAGAAGTGAAAACCATGGCAAATTGAAACATGCCAAATCCTTTTACTTGCTTATTTCGTTAACGAAGGACTATCTAGCAATTAAATAAGTTCTTTCACCATGGCCTATTTTCAAACGTCACCTAGATCCTACAAACAGTATGTACAACTCTATTGTTCGAATATAAGTAATTGTTCCTCGAAAAAAACTAATGTAAACATTTTGAATGCCAACAAATAAAAGTCAATTGGGGGGATATTGGCGACCAAAATCAACATCATTGTTTACCGATTTACCGGTTCGCGTGCAGTGTGGCTACCATAAGGTAGTGTTGATTCGTTTTCCTTTAGTGCGTGTGCGGTATTAGTGTTGTCTGGCGAAATATATATTGAAAGTGGCTGTTTCAAAGGAAAACGAAGTTTAATGAGTAATTTTTAATCAGATGTATCAATGTTTTGAACTTTACAAGTGTTATTAGTACAGAGCATGATGCAGTTAGTGAAAATTAAGTACCATGAGAACAAATTATTAATAAAAATGTCTACAGTGCCCAAAATAAAGGATAGTCCAAATTCTATATATCCCGCTCTGGATGGGCTACATTTTGCAGACAATCGGTGCTTTCGCGTCTAGACTCAGATTCAGTCTGTTGCGTACTGCCCATACATTCTTGTTATTGCCCTCGCATCAATTCCATCCTAATCTTAGCGATTGACCAAAAGAGACAAAAGCGAGAAGTAATATTAGTCGAATTAATCTCTATATAACACCAGCAAATGGCTGTGTCTTCCTCAAATTGAGGATTCCTCTCGCAGATCTCCCATATAACATGAAGGTTAGGATGAATGATGAAACAGATTGTTGGAACAAAAATAATTTCATGTCCAGGTTTTCCAGGATGCGAACCTAGGACACCGAGTTTTGTTGCACGCTGCGCTAACCATTCAGCCACAGAGCCGACCTGAAATACTTTGTGCTTGCAGGAGTGATTCTCGAGACGCACACGATAAAAGTGGCAAGATGAATAAGACTTGCATTGGCGCCTTCAGGTCTCCGCCGAGCATTCAACCATATCGGTATCAATACCTCAACTTGATGTGGTTTCAAGGTGAATAGTATGTATGCCCCCATACTTCAAGTTGTTGTATTTCTGCCGTCCAACTTACAGATATGTATGTGTAACACAGTGTTAATGACCAGGGACATATGAAAAATGGGATAACCGTTAAAATAAAATAAATTATGATTGTGGATTAAAGGTGTTGCTTTTTTAACTGACTTACGCAGTTATAACTATCGAAAATTAAATATTTGTGGTTAAACTCGCCTAAAATCAATTGGTAAATTGTTTTACATTTTCACACAAATGTCAAGTTAATGTACTTGAAGCTAATATATATTTTAAGTTGGGGACATCACAGAGGGCGAAGGGGTGGTTGTTGAAAGACTGCTGAATTCGCCGCATTGTTGCTTCAAGGGAAGAGGGGAAACTCGTTCAAAACGTAAATACTCTCATCTAAAACTAGAAATGCTAGTAGCAACAAAGAAAGAGGGGAGAATTGTTTTCAGCACTCTGTCCTCAATATTTCGCATGCATGTACTATATGAGAAGCAGCAACTTGAACTTTAATAAAGGATAAATGAAAAATCTGCTGCTACCAGGGGCTCTAGTTTCTACACTAACTCCGTGCTATTAATTCGAGGAGACGGTTGTTTTCCCACATTGACTCACATGCTAGTCATTTATGAAAATCCGCGCTTTTGGTAGATCATTCCCAATCAGTAACATGAATAGATATTGATACTTTTTAACATTAAAATTCAAGAAGCAATTTTTTAATGAATAATTTCCTCTTTTGTTGCAAATAATTGCAAAATTATCATCATTAATAAATAGGGAACGAATTATTTCACGAGTGTTACACACGTCATATTTTATCATTCTCTAAACCTCAAAATAATATGTTAATATTGAATCAATGCTTTTTCTTGTTCACATCACAGCACCTCCAAATTAGCCGCGATTGAGGAATGTGGGAGGCCCTACACATCGTTTTATCTAGTCTAATAGATAGTCTTGTCATTGTTGAGAGACTAAACAAAATGCAGGACTACATTTAGAATATAATCGTTATATTTGCACCTTCAATCACTGCCACAATCACTGAAGGTGCAATGTCTATAAAGTGTTTGGAACACGCTCCGAAAGGTTTGCCATAATCATTGCAATGGGTGTGATTTCGCGCAAACAATTTTCGGGGAAGTTGTTGGCTGAATATCATCCAATGGAAACAGCCGCTGAGGTTCTAATGGTGATCAAACGCCTAACCGCACCATTAAATGTGATACCGTTACCACTACGCCATTGGGGACAATTGCGATAGCAGAAAACATTCACACTTTTTCGCCATCTTTATTTGCAGTTGAAGTTAATAATACAGCGAACTTGAATCATATTGGGATTACTGTATTCCCAACTAATTGCCCCCATGCACACGCCACTGTTGCTTGTGTATATAAGTGTTCACTCACTTACAAGCGAAACCGAAACTCGAGCTCTCAGCGAGACAACTCCAGGCGCCGTGAAACAGATAACGGTTAAGCCACTGACGTTCGTTGGAACATGCATTTCTACTGTCTTGGCCTTTGAGTCACTGCTTTGGTTGCGATGAAGTATTTTGGCAGGTGTCCTATTTCGCTGCAGGATACATGCAAGCCTTAACAGAATAATGTTAATGATATGCATATGATATAAAATGGTTACTATTATTCGGAAATTAATACATGATTTCTCTTCTGTAGAGTGTAAGAATTTTTTCTTCCGATAATGAAATAGTAAAAAAAATATTTAACCAGAAATCAACAAAGTGAATAACAACGTTTGCTTTATTTACCTTTTGATATATTATCAAAGCAATTACCGACCTTGTTTTTAATACTGCCGATGCTGTGCGTAAATGCAGTCAGTACCCCTCCCCCCAAAATGATATGTTTACTGTCTCTTTATATACGTATATCTCTGGTTCTAATTGATTATTTATTTGCCACATAGACAGATGAAACTGACATAAGAATTCGAACCCAGAATTTATTGTGCTAATATAATGAGTTGACGGACATTTAACAATCGTGCGGTCCTTTAACTTTTCCAGGCAGTCATAGCCGAGATATATAAAGCAACGTTTCGATTATAATTTTGTTGGTTAAAGTTGGATATTTTTTTTTTAAGTAACGAAAACGCTTTGCTCATTTCCGAATAGCACCTTTCAGTAAACAAATTGATAGATTGATCGAGTTCGTGTTTTAAGTCCATTTTACATACAGTATGGTTAATCGGGACTAGACGTACAGTTTAAACTGGGATACGAACCATTTTATGTCTCAACTGGTTATCGAACACGGGACTCCTTGATTACAAGGCGACGACATTTACTACTACGCCAACAGGGAGTCCCAGTAACCAATATATATATATATATATATATATATACTTTTTCGTCTATGAAACACCCGATATTAACACACTTTCAAACAACGTCTTGTACATATGAAGCAAATTAAAATTGATATGTGAGGGCATAGGAGTGCGCACGGTGGTTGCCAGTGGTGCATGAACACCTCAAAATGCGTCCTCAAAAAATTAAGAATGTAGAAAGTACCATTATAACAATGAAAATAATGTCTCCTCTGCTGTCTCGAGATTTGAATTTTAATGGTCGGATCTTTCTAAAGTTAAAGACAGAAGAGTGAAACGACTTGCAGCCAAAGCTGGAATCCGCCTAGAAAGATGACCCTTCGTTCGGGATTCACCAGTGATAAGAGGAAATCCTTGATTGCTTAACGAGTGTCAAGCAAACTATTTTGACAAAACAATAATAATACAATGCTAACAATACCCACAATAGTTTGCAAAATGATCTACGTAATCAGTGCGATGTTTGTAGTGGTGCAACAGTCTACGTTAGAGAAAACAGGGTTTGAAGTTGAGTCCGATTGATTTGATTTTTTTGACGTCGCATTTCTTCTACTTTTGGCTAATCACGAAGATGAAGGTGAATGATAATAGGATCGGATGGATGAAGCAGTATTCGAATGAAGGGGTGAACCGGGGAATTTCCCCCCTCTATTTTTCCCATGCTCTGCTCTACATTTATATTTTCATTCCCAACCATGGGAAGAAAATGTCCCCCTCTGAACGTGTACTTTGAATGGAATGACACTGTTTGAGTCATAATTTCGAGCTTGCTCTTCAAGATGTTTTTTAAGAAAGATAGTCATTGTACCCTAAATATTTTATGGATGCACTTTATTTTATTTTCAGAAAAAAATAATAGGATCTGTTCTAGAGTGGTCAAGCAGTAGAAACAACAATGATGGAAATTAGCGAAATGATTGACATTTGTTGGGTGCCATCAAATCAATCTGTGTGGGTAATAATAAATAATTATCTGGTTCGTGTACATTTCTCTTCGAATAGTGAACTCAGTGCAGCTATCGGTTGAAAAGAAATAGAAAGTGCCAAGGAATGCTGAAGAAAGTAACAACTTAGTTATTTGTAGAATTTTGACTTTCCCCTGTTTTATTAGATTTTCTCAAACAGTTTCCATTGCCTCCACAGAGAAGAAGTGCGCGTCAGGAATTGGCTGTGGCAATAAAATCTCTAACGTCCCGTGTTTTAGCGAAGTACAAACTTTTCAACCTCACAACATTTATAGTATTCATCACAAAGTACGTAAAATAGATCAATATTCTCTTTATTATTATTCCATTTACTAGACATGGCATACAGTTTTTCTTGCATATCAGTTGCGTTACTGAATTCTAATTAGATTTATTTATGTGTAAATAACGTAAATATCTTCACAAAAATAAGAAAACGTGTGCTCACGTGAAAACGCATACTCATAAACCATAAGTTAAAATTTCATCTTCACACACCTTATGGTTTCTGTGAAAGGGGAAAATTAACTTGTGACAAATAGGCTAACATTGTCCAGATAGTCAACTGAAACACTCCTTTAGGCACTCCCATATGAATTAGTCTGCACGTGCGCATGTGTAGGGGAGGAGAGAGAAAGGAGAGCGTATATTTGAAAAATTCATTAACCAAATGTATAAGTGACATTTCCAGAAGCTGAATATGTATTCCCCGGCATCATGATGCATGAATGAGACTGCGTATCGTATCGTTATCTAAATAACGACGGAGAAAAGGATGCTCGACCGGTAATGACACACTACTAATTGATTAATTGATTTGATTTTACTTCACTTTTCTTCCACTTTTGGCAAATCGCGAAGATGAAGTTGAACTCTAGTTTTATCCCGATATTTTAGTCGAATTAGTCATCACGCACTGTTATTTAAAGGAAACCCTTCTTCCACAACTACATGAGTTTAAATAGAAAATAAAAGCGATAAGAAATGCAGATATCTGCTAGTAAAAGAGATCGATGTGTGCGCTTTAAAAATGTACGAGAAACTTTTTTTTCCTCCGTGATTAACACAACTCCCAACTTTTTAGTCGCTTTCCGCCATTAGGCTTAGCTTATAAAATGTCACAGGCTCAACTACAGTGATACCCATAAAAACATATGAAGATAAAATATATGGGTTTGAAAGATCGTTTATTGCTTTCAGTGAGGTGAGAGGTTGTATAGAACTTATCCCCTTTATGTTATCGCCGAAGTACGCCGTGCAATTTTATATTCTGCCGTTGTCCTAGGTCTCCTTAGCGATTTTCTTTCAATCCTTAAATTTTGTATTGCATATGGCATAGTTATAAACATAATGAAGGACAACTTGCCTGCAAACTTAAGGCGAGGAGATACAATTACGCACCAATTGTGCATTTATTTCAGTATCGCCCGAATGGGCACTGCTACTAAAACAAACCCTGGGTGTATCCAAGAATATGAACTTCTCTCCATGTTGCAAGTACAAACATTTTGTTATGTTGATTATTAAGCTGGACACAATGTTTGAAAATATGATGAATAATAATTTTCGGAATCCCATGTATTCCTTATGGGGAATCAACTTCAACATCAAGTTACGGCTAATCAAATGGAAGTTTCGACTTTTCCTCTGGTGTAATTCATCTTCAAACTGCCCTCTTCCCGTTGACATCTCTTTCTATTCCATCGGAAGTTTTATATTCACAAGAGAATGCATCAAATCATACTCCCATATGATCAATGCTTTTTTCCTTGCCTCCTGGCAGTGTTGCCAAACCTGATGGGCATAAAAAAACTAAATTTCACCTTAAATGGAGTTAAAACTGACTCTCATGGAGCTAGATTTACGATGGCTGGATAAAGTGCCTTCTAGGGTAATGTTAGTTGTCAAAGGGGTGGGGCACTGCTATTATCGTTAACTGTAAATTGATGACAATTTATTCTTAGTTTTCAACATCTAGATCCGGCGGCATCGCCCATCTCAATAATCCACCGATGGTGGTATGAAATCGAAAGTAAAGAATTCCCTGACGACAATATCATGTCAATTTCACGTCCAACATAGCGCTATAAAGAAATAGCTGGGGAGATAAGAGAGAGTGGGGCGACGCAGCCAATATAACAATATCACGTCACGTGCAAAATGTATAATCATGACGGAAGGTGGTCTATGTGGGTCGGAACCAGAGATGGCATCATAGTGGGGCACAGTGGGTGGGCGTCCCAGTTCACAGCCGAACGAGTCCACGAAAGATTGATTGATTTAGTTTATTTTACTTCGCGTTTTGTGCCTCTTGGCTAAAGATGGGGATGAGTGATGAAATTGATGAATGGACATTCGCAAACAACCAAGCCCGAGCGGGATTCGAACCCGGGACCCTTGGCGTCGCAGCGCGATGTACTAACCACTCGGCCACAGGGTCCGGCTAGAGTGCACGAAAGAGCCAGATCTGGCTCCAAGAGAGCTAAGTTGGCACACTGCCATGGACGAAAGGGCTTGGGAAGACTCCCGTTGAAATTGTATCGCATGCCCTTAAAATAAGAGAATGCAAATAAAAGTATGCTACTACAAGCAGTGGCGTGCCCAGGAGTTTACAAAATGAGGGGTTACGTATACTTTGTCTTGGCAGTCTGCCCTCATTTTGTCATATTTTCCTACCTTTGACATTTTTCTTTTAGGAATGCTGGGCCAAACGGGGGGTTATAACCGCCACTAATCCCCCACCCCCTTGGGCACGCCACTGACTGCAAGTTTAATTTGTGGAAGCAAACGTTATCTTTCTCCTTCCTTGATTCCTACTCTTCGCCGACCCTTCTCCAGACTTCCAACAGCCATACACTGACACAGCTTGCAGAAGCATTCTTCCCAAACTTGTTTCTGTCCGACTCAAATGCTAAGGGGAATAAGGCATTGGATCGCATCGTTTCTCAACCTATGGGGCGCGACTCACAGCTGGGACCCGAGGGGGTGTTTGGTGGGTGGCGAAGTCGGACTTGAGAATTTATTTACTGTCTTACAAAACTATCGTTTAAAATACTAATATATATTATTTCAATATTTTAACCCGTGTTGTACGTAGTGTAAGCTATACATTTCTGTTCATCGTAACCTAACCTCTGGAATTCAAGGCGCCTTGCTGTTGGACGCGCTCTTCTTTTCTCAGTTTATTGTTTCCTGCCCTTGCGCACAGTTTCATGATGGAAATGGACAATTCCGTCTTTCACACAATACTGGTAAAATACCTTTAACCCAAATAAAGCAGTTCAGGACACCACATTATTTGTTTATTTACCTAGTACCTACAGTACTGTGCGCCCATTTTACACCGATTACAAAAACGAAAACAAAGGAAGTTTGGCACAAAATATTTACACGTAGATTGTTATTTTACAAACACAGACGAAGCATAAGGTGAGGTCAGGGCTCGAAATGGACCGTAGCCGACCGGAACGGCTTCCGGTTCGTGATTATCTGGAAGCGTTCAGTTCCGTCTCGTCAGTTCAGTTTCTTAGATATTTAGACATGGCTACACTTTAAGCATCGAAAACAATTGATTCACCTTGAAGGACGATAGTTTCAGAGTTAAGGATAACCATGTTCCAAAGCATTTTCTTCTTTGGTGAATAATATGAATAGCCGGTTTGAAGACTCAGGTATATTTTCGCATACAGTCCCATAAAATGCACATACATGGTATTTAGATAATTGTGAAGGTGTGTGAGATGTCAGGCAAACTTTGTAAGCGAAAGGATGTGTGCGTCAATAGTTAAAAATCTTCGCACCTACAAAGAAACTCCACAACACATTGCCACGTCACTCAAAGTTTATGTGAATTATATCAAAATTGTTCCAATATCTACAGCTGAATGTGAACGCTGGTTCAGAGATTATATCTTTCTTGGATCATAGAATAAGCTACATCGCTGTAAGTCAATTTCGATAATGTCCCTTTTTTTTATCAGATATGAGCTCCAAATACGATTTTAAACCTTCGTTTTAAAAGTTATTGAAAGATAACAATGGTTATCGGGGATTACTTTAATGGGGGGTTCCCGACTTTTCTGCTTTCATTTGTTTATTTTATAAAAATATAGGGGGCTGTAGCCCATTTAGCCCCCCCCCCCTTGTGCGTACGCCAGTGGCCTGAAGTGACTACACCAAACAACAGAAAAGCTTTTAGTCAGACTGCAGCAGATGTTACCTTATCAAACCATCTCTCAAATCGTTAAGCCTCTTGCAACTGTTATTCGATTCGGACAAGACGGCGCCACGGAATCACGATGCGTAGCTTCCAGTGTTCTCTGCTCCACCCTTCTTTCTCCCTATTCTATCTGTCCTTATATTTTTCCCCCATGTGTTATATTATAGAATTAATAAATAGATTTGTAATTCCCATACATTTACAGCGTAATTGCCCTTACAATTTTGAGAAATCTTTACGTGATTCTGGGATTAGTCTTTCTGATTAGCCAAATTGGTTTCAAATTCACTTTATTCTCAAATGTCGGATTCAAATCACGGTTCAATGTGTCTCGCCAGGAATCGTACCTGGTACTCATTTTTTACAAGGCGTCCGCGTCCTTCCCGACTGGAATTAAGTTATATTGTAATAATACATAACAACCTTTTTAACAGACCCTCTGTTCGTATCTCTGTCTAGTTGAAAGGATTTGGTAACGTAAAGGTAACTTCCCCGTGCATACTGCACCGTGCCACATTCAGGGGAACTAGGTTAGGGTTCCACACATTCTCGATCTCGGCCATTTTGGAGGTGTTGTGATCAGCACCAGCGCCGCCTTTAACCTGTAGGTTTGCCTCCAGGTACACACTGATTTGAAGCTGGATAGCCCCCAGAGCCGCTTAATTCGGTGACAAGGCCGGAAAAAATCCTAATTTAGATCACCACACCGGGAATAGAACTCTTGTATCCCGTGTGGCAGTCAGACGCCAAACCGATTAGAGCCACTAATCGGGATTAATTGGGACTGGATATAGAGTTGAAAATGGGGTCCGAATCACTGTACCATAGACATTCAGGGCTCAGCATAAATCGTTTAACTTGGATACGATTTCAGATATCATGGACGGAATCATTAGTGACTGGGATGGATGTCACTTCAGTTTACCTTTCTACGTATTCCTTTAGGCCATGTTTGAGGCAACAGCCGACTGGTTCCATCAGCGCTATGAGGTAGAGGTAAGGGACTCGAAAAAGCCTCTGACCAGTGGCATCGATTAGGGGGTCGAGGGGTGTAGTTGCCCCCACCCACGTTTTCCAACTTTTGTCCCCGCACTATGCTAAATCTTATGTACCAAGGGAAAGTAAATTGTCCTTGCCCCCACCCCCACTTTTTACACCTTGTCCCCAAATTTTGGAACCCAATCGCCGCCACTGCCTCTGGCAGTCGATTCGGTTGGTTGAGTGGTCGACTCGCGATTTCGAAATTGTAATTTAAATTGATTGATTGATTTAGTTTATTTTACTTCGCGTTTTGTGCCTCTTGGCTAATTTGCGAAGATGGGGATGAGTGATGAAATGATGAAATTGATGATGGACATTCACAAACAACCAAGCCCGACCGGGATTCGAACCCGGGACCCTTGGCATCGCAGCGCGATGTGCTAACCACTCGGCCACAGGGTCGGGCAAAATTGTAGTTTAAAGGTTCGAGTCTTGATCAGGACATGTTGGTTCATTTGTGAGTGAACTTCATATAAAAATCATGCATCATTATCGATACAATTTCTTTTTAATAGGTAGAAAATAAAAATAATTAATTAGAAAATAATATTAAATATATAACACAACATTAATAAGGTGAAACCGTTAATTGAATTTGATATTCAAAAGTACGTAATAACCTACTCCTGCTGACGTCACACTTCAAATCGCCGAAACAAGTATAATGGACCCACCTGTATATTACTACCTAACGACGCGCTGGATTGAAAACAAAAGAACAGCGAGGGATCCACAAGAACACGGCAACCGAAAAGGGAGTCCAAGTATAGATTGTACTTGCGTTTTTCTATTTTGGCGACACGTGAAAGTACGGAGGATTGAACGGACATTCACAAATATCCATACCCAGGCCGGGATTCAAGCCCGGGTCTCCTGCCGTCGTAGCGCGATGTTCTAACCACTCCGCCACGGGGGAGGTGGGCTGCAACAAAATGAATATTACACGAAAGAAGTTTCAAATGTAAGTTGCAACAGCACATTAAAGAGGAAATATTTTGTAAAGTTTCAAAAATGTACAAAGTATGTTTCTAGTAAGCTAGGAAGAATAAAGGAATATGTGATATATTTTACTGTACACGAGTAACAACTGTCTGTCAGAACAAATACACTCGTATTTTACAATGAGATGCTGACGGGCAGAGATTCCAAAGAAAAATGTCACTGAATCAACACAGAGACGCAGAGGACACAGAAACAACATTGGTGCAATGTCACTACCTCATAACGTCACTCGAAGTTTCATAATCTTGTATATGAAAGGCTGAGAAGAGGTTGGTCTCAACCTTGCCTGCGCCGGCCCCGTGGCGGAGTGGTTAGCACATCGCGCTACAACGCCAGGGTTCCCGGGTTCGAATCCTGGCCTGGGCATGGATATTTGTGAGTGTTCATTCATCAATTTCATCATATCATCACTCATCCCCATCTTCGCAAATTAGCCAGAAGTGGCACAAGAAGCGAAGTAAAATAAATCAAATCATTCATTCATTCAACCTTGCCTGCTCCCTGCGGTTGCCTATCGCAAGGATGAAGTGTTTCGAGGCAACAAGGTGGTAAAAAGGGTTCTTTATTGTATCCCGCGTTTGAGACAGGGTATCGACATCCACACACGATATTTAAACGTGACTGTATGCTTGCTTTTGGCGCAGGTGGAACTCGTATTTCTCGTGCTTCACTGCAGGGACAAATCCCGAAATAAGAAAGGAGCGGAGTCCGGTAAAAAAAAAGGCGCAAAAACGAAAGGCTAATTGTCTATGAACTTGGACGCAAAGAAGCACCAGCAGATTTCTTGGATGACGTGGAAGTAGAGGTCAGGTGACCAACAGTTATCGTGATTGGGTGGTTACAAAGGATGAGATTTAGAAAACGTTTTCATCTTCGCTCCACTCGCGAAACAAACATTTCTGTAAACTTCACATCAAGTTTATACTCTCTACTTTCATTAGATATTTATTCAATTATGCACTATTCAATTAATATTGAATTTGTTTGAGATGAAAGATTCTATTGAAATTTCCATTAAGAGACACGATTTTATTCTTGTAAATTTACTGTACTGGATCTCTGAGAAATTAACACTATCAAAAGGTAAAGTGCTCCCCTGTGCTTAGCACCACGCCATGAAGGCGTATAGGGGGTGTGGGGGTAACGCCCCACACTTTCTTGATCCGGTCGTGAGTGCGGGTGATGTGATCAGCATCATGCCCCTGTCCCCTGTCATTCGACGCTGGGTGTGCGCCAGGGCCGCTTCCAACGTTAGAAAAGTTCCCGGATTTGAACCGGCCGGGGATCGAACCCGGGATCTTGAGCATGGTAGTCAGACGCGTTACCGACTGAGACACCGCGGCCTTCTAAAATTAACACTATCGTCATTTTAAAAAGGAATGAAATAAGTGACTTTTTCCTTCGCTCTCTTTGTTGAAATATAGTATATTCGCAAAAGCCACGTGATGCGACCTCCTCCTCCCCCAATCAAATAATTCCAACAGAGGTAAAATTTTAGTTAAGTGGGGAAGTGGTTATCACATCGCGCTGCGATGCCAAGGGTCCAGGGTTGGAATCCCACTCGGGCTTGGTTGTTTGTGAATGTCCATTCATCAATTTCATCATATCGTCACTCATCTCCATCTTTGCAAATTAGCCAAGAGGCACAAAACGCGTAGTAAAATAAACTAAATCAATCAATCAATCACATCGCGCTACGACGCCGGGGGTCTTGGGTTCTAATCCCGGCCTGGGCATGATGTTTGTGAATGTCCATTCATTAATTTCACCATGTCATCACTCATCTCCATCTTCGCAAAGTAGCCAAAAGTGGTACAAAAAGCGAAGTAAAATAAAGCAAATCAATCAATCAATCTATTGTAGTTGACTGAAGGGTATCCTAAATCTGATCACGCCCAGGGCGCAAGGATCTTAACAGCTGTATTGTGACTGACATTTCAGAACGTTGAAAAAGGTGAAAACTTAGTTTCAGCAATATTTTTTTAGGGTCGCTTCAGTAGATTATAGTGCACACTGAGTGTGCACAGAAAATATGTAGTGAGTGGCTTTGCAAAAGTTCTGCGGATACTGCCTTTGCGTAAGCATTTTCTTCCTTTCCTTAGGTGAAGACAATACAATAATAGCTTAATGTAGCTTCGAGAGGAAAGAAACACGCGATAAGAGAAGCTGCCTGTGTCGCTTGTCGTTCGCGTATTGCTCGAATTGGGCTTTTATAATCCTGTTGTCTTAGTCCGTTGTTCGCAGTGAATGTTTAGTTTTAGAGAGATTTCACACCTTGTGACAAACGAAAGACGACAAGCGACACGAGTCGCTTGGAAACGAACCCCCAGTAATCAAGTGAACCTTTCCAACAGAAGCGACAGAACAAACCGCACGTGCCGCTTGAAGCTTGTGTGTCGCTCAAACTGGCCCGTTTTCTCAATACCGTCCATGGTGTCGCTTGTCGCTTACAGCTTCTGTGTGAATTCTCCATATCGCTTGTCGCCTGTCCAGCTTCTCGCTTTGTAAGGGAAATTTCACACTGAAGCGACAAACGACACGTAACAGGCGACAAGCGATTAACCACTTTTGGTTAATCGCGGCGATGAGTGATGATCACATGAAATTGATGAAAGGGCAGTCACAAAGAATATCCATGCCCACGAGTGACTCGAACTCGGGAACTTTAATGACGGGATCCAAAATCAAACACTTAACGCACTTGACAACATTGGCCATCGAGCTGGCACGAGTTTCACAAAGGGAGGAGGAAGTTAATCTTTTATTGATGGATTACGTTTTCCCACGACATTAGATTCTATCCTTTTACAATGTCTAGAAGACATATTTCAATTTTTCAAAAATAAAATATATCTGAGTTACGGTTTTCTAAACACAAATCACTTCAGGTAGAATATTTCTGCAGTTTTCCCATAGTTTGTGGACAGTGAATTACGTGGGAAATGTTGATTTGAACAGAGTGTCCACACTCATCTTGCCTACGGTCCCATCAAATTTATCATTTCATCATTCATTTTTAATGTTGCGGTTACCATAAAGACGTAGAAAGCGACGTCAAATATCAACAGCTGCATCCTACATATACTAGACATATATAAATTATTATGAACACGCCATTATAAATAACGAATATCTGTGGAAATTTGAAGGTATGAAGGATAATAAGTGTTGGTGGCGTAGCGAAATATTTCATAGGTAAATTGCATTTATTTTCCCACAAGCAACTTTAGATTTCAATGTAGCGTGATTACTTTTTGATATTTGATACTTGATGATAGTCATGATTATTTTTGCTTGATTTGTATAACGCAATTTATTGTTATTACGTGCCGTAAACTTCTTCATATTATTGCCTAGGTCTTATTCCTTGCTTTTTGCTTAATACCCTACTGTAAATGGTTGATAGAACCAAGATATGTACGATTAAGACTCGCATGCCTTGTTCACGTCAGAGCTTGTAGCTGCTCCTGGCCAATGAGAGACCGCTGTGTATCGGAATGCTCTTTCTATAATACTCTATAATCCTTGGTCACAGTATTCCAGCTCCATCTGGCAAGGCCGCGCCCAAAACTCGTTGTCTTTTGCCGAACTTTCTGTTTAAATGTGTGCATTCAAAGTAAAAATATAAAGAAACAACATACAAATATTTACGCAGGGATATTAGCATTGATACTCGTCTATGCGTATAATACATTTTCCTATATACAAGACAACAGAGAGAACAATGAATGTACCTTTGGTAATGGTCCCCACCAGGAAACTTTGGGGAAGGAAAAAACCTTGAGTTGAAGATAGCGATTTCTTTCCTTTATAACAGTGGCATAGCAGCCGCCCCCGCGATGGTGGTCTCTAAGCTCCTGAGATTTTATACAGTGTCGGTTGTTTTTTTTTAAAAAAAAAAATTACGAAATAGACAAAATGCACTTCAACAATGACAAAATTTGAACTCGAAATTCACTGATGTGGGCACTAAATACACCCGGTCTATGTTTTTCTTGTCGGTGAACGCCGCTCGGGATCAAGTGATGATAAAATTTGCTTACTGCACCAAACTTAACACTCCTAAGCAACTAGCAGGTATATATTTTTTACAATTATAATTCTAATACTGCCTACGTTGTTAGGTTAGGAGGGCAAGTTTAAGGCTCTTAGGCCTTAGCAGCCAATTTTCGCGACGTGTGCACGTTGCGTTACATTATCTTCTCCCATCTCTTTTATCACTACTGTGTGCCTGTTATTTGACATTCTGATATTGTGTTCGGTTTTCTTAGAGCTTTTCTTTCAATCCTCGTTTTTTGTTGCATACAACAATGTGCATAATATTCACAATGATGGACTGCTGCATTTGGAAACTGGAAGTAACAAAATTAAAGTAATTGAATAAATCTAATTTTGTGTTGGTATAATTGTTAGTTATTTTCGCTTGTTCATCCCTAATCTTCGGGGAGTCTTGTCCAGACTTCGAGGTGCCAAGCGTTCTTCTCACGCCTGCTTCCCTCTGAAGCTCAAATGCTATGGAAGAATAAAGCTTTGAATTCAAAGCATTTAGAAGGAAAACTTTTAATGTTAATTTTGCATTTAATTCTAATGATGTTAATACAAATAAATAAATTACATAAACGTGTGTAGAATTATTTCAGATCAACAACTTACTGCTCAGGTAAAGAGCTAAAGATTTGTTGCAAGTCCGCTTTTTAAACAGATAAACTAATCGGGACTGGATGGGATCCGGACTATGTGCCTCCACCTGACATCCAATCTGAGACCACTAGCTTACAAAGCTTGATTATATAGTGGCAGCGTTCTTAGTCCACTATTAATATATGTACAGAAAAATGTCAGCACTGGGAAAAATACTATATTACTGGATTGTAAGAAGAAGTGTAAAATAATTGTAAAATTTAAGAGAAAAAGAAGTTACGAGGATTTACGAATAATACAGCTGTCCTAAATGTTGTTAATGTTTTGTGCTTAATAGGTTAGATGAATCAGGTGAGTTAAATTGACTTGAGCTTTATTTCAAACCCACTTTATATATAAATAGGCTAGTCATTGTGGACCTACAATTTAAAGTTAAATCATAACACAATGTGTCTCCATCGAACACAGGACCCTTGATTACAAGGCAAGGACGTTCCTCCTACACCATCGGGGAGGCCCTACAGATATAACAGCCAAATTATAATTCATAACTCCAAGTTACTTAGGGACAAAAAAAATACTACACTAACACGAAAAAAATACCTAACTTCACAGAATTTAATACTAGCATGTTCCTTTCTTTAACACGGAATTAGCATTAGTCGCAGCCAAAGATCTGCTGCTTATACGCTCTCCTCATAACAAACTTCAATAAAAAATTAAAACAGGAATGTTTCTCTTCGTCAAATACTGGACAGTCTGAAAAACAAAAATGCTAGATCTAGATTTTACTTCTAGTCCGTCTTTGTTTACGTGTAGAACGCAAGGGTAACGTTTCAGGGTTCGAATCCTAGAAAAGCATGCCTTTGTACTTGTCTTTTGTTGCATCATGACAAGTCACTAACAGTTCTGGGTTGTAACGATTTCATTGACTTTCAGTTGGATAATTACAACCCAGAAGAGCCAGTGACTGTACAAATGGTTTCAACGGCAGAGTTCTTCTACTGCTTGCACAAGTGAGTGTTATCTGCTGCAGTAATCTTCAAGTCTTTCCCCTTCTTCCACTCATCGGGCTGCCAGAGTAGTGCGTAAGAATTATTTTGACCGGTATCTAATTTTCGCTCCAGGCTACAAGCAAGGTCTAACAAAATAATTAGTCATGCGATATAACATGACGATTATTATTAGAGATTATTTATGAATTGATCTTTTGCAAAGTGAAATAGTTTTCCCTTTCGCTAAAGTTAACAACAATGAGATAGCAAAGTAAAGAACTATGAATCAAAACAAAGACAATAGCTACCAGACAGCGTTTGCCTTTCTTTGACGCTTTACTTATGAAACTGGCCTGTGATCGAACATTTCGTTCCCAGTTTTTTTTAAATTTATTATTATTTTACAAATATTTTTTTTAAATCTTGTATTTACAAGGACAAGCAAACAAACAAAAGTAAGAATGTCTTATTTCAAATTGTTAACCGCCCTGAGCCAAAGGTTGAGGGGGTTTGAAATGCAAAAGTTAACTTTCGTACTTAGTTATTGGAGAGAACGTGCATAGTATTAATATAACGAATGGTTTGTCCAATGAATGTATAATACTTGTAATTGTGACAGACAGGCGGAGCAAAGGACGAAAATCCCGTGGATACAACAAAACCAGAACTGCATACCCAGCCCAAAACTTGACAAATTGAAATTAAAAGTGCGCAAATGTAGAAATATTATGAACCAGTTATTGGTCCACCATTTCCAGCTGAATTGTATATTTAAACATCTGTCGTAAGTGACTTATGGAAAGTTTCATCTGCACATTATTTTGCAAAACTCTACCTTTACAATTCTACTTTCCTCTCTATAGGTATATACATACCATGTTCGATATCCGGTAAAGGGACATAGTGGTTCGGATTTTATTTTAAAATTGTAGGTCCAGTCCCGTTTAACCTATCTGTGCATAAAAGTGGACTTAAAAACTTACGTAAAAAAGATCCACAGATATGCCGACCTCCGTACGGAGTGGTTAGGAGAGTTTACGACGTCAATGGTAACGACATATGTTTTCTTTGTGAGTGTTCCTGCATCAATTTCGTAATTTCATCGTATCATCACTCATCTTCATCGTTGCGATTAGCCAAAAGTGATAGCAAAGCGATGCAAAATAACAAAATCAAATCACACACAAACAACATACATACAGTGAAGAAACTTAGTAGCAGTAAAAGTTTTGCATTTCAGTTCACAATTACGTGTGTTTTACATTGAAGGCACATTAAGTAATGTTTTGCGATGGATCCAAAATATGTCTGTTACTGACAGTCAATTGTTTTTTTCCTCCCTTCCGTACAGCCTTCACCCGAGTATCGAGACGTCGCCAGTTTCCATCAATGTTTCGTCGACAAAGGCTTCAACAACGATAAATATCACATCTCTACTTTCGATGCGTAAGCTTCATGATTATACTGTTTAGTACTGAATAAAGGTGACGACCATCCGTTGAAAAATGCTGAACATTTTGGCAACGCAGAGGCAGGATTACATGGTAAAGAGCTCATTGCGTCAAGCAGGCTCTGGCAACTCCCTTACAGTTGACAATTTTGCAACAGCGCCAGTGAATTTCTCATCTTGCTCAAGCTCTAACATCAAAATCAAAATCATTATATCTACTTCTTTTAGGTGGAGTTCGACGTCTAATCATACATCGGATAATTCACTTCCTTTGCTGCTGATACGTTTTTGCCTTTCAAGTAAATGCAGGATTGATTGATTTGGTGTTTTAAGTCCACTTTATGCACAGTAAAGCAAATCGGGACTGGACCTAAAGTTTAAACCCGAAATACTGTCTGTCTCCATCCGGTATCGAACTCGGGGCCCCTTGATTACAAGGCGACCACGCTACCACTGCGCCATCGAAGAGGCCCAAGTAAATGCAGGAAAATCAGGCCTTCTGTAAGAAGCTAAGAGGATTAAAAACGTTTCTGCTCTGTCCCTCGCCCTCCTGCAAGATAGCGATAAGAAGTGCTTGCTTCTTTTTTTCTTTTCGCCGAACTACATTGAGTTAAACATGTCAAATGCAGTACAAGAAGACCTGTGACCGGTGGTTGACTGCGGACGGAGTAGATAGTCAAAATGTTACAAATGGAACATTGGACCTATCTTTCTACATTAAACTACATTACTCTTTCAATTAATATACTTTAATTTCTAACTTATCCAATTTATCTTCCAGCCGGACGCTCATTTCTTTCATGGTTCGTTTACTTTCCTCCACATTATGATACAACATGTCAAATTTTTTATTCTAATTTTGCCTATATGGTACCACATAAAAAAAACAACTACATTCTATTGCTCCCTCATAAGAAAGTTCATTGCCGCATCACTCAAGTATTTTATTCCAGCCTATTTCAGCTGCTTCGTCCTGAGAAGGAGAGATCGACGTTCGAACAATGTTTGTACCACTGACCTACTTATCGGTTGCTCGCTAATCCCTTAATCCCTTACAGCTGCAACGAAAGAGCCTGTTCACCCGATCAAACTATACAGCTTTTTCTCTTCACTTTCTTACGTCAACACAAATATTTTACACACAAATAATCCTATCTCAACTTATTATTAACATATATTCATATTTTCACTCACTGATTGACGCATAGTCGTAACGTAATTTCCTGAGAAATATGGTGCGAAAAGATGAATTCCCCCATTTATAAAAGTTCGACTCTGTTGTTGAGTGCGTTGGGTGATCGTACACTCCAGGTTCGAGTCCCGTCAGCCTGGACGAGGCTGTTTTGCGAGTCTCTCTTCATCCATTTAACATAATCAAGATTCATCGTCGTGAATTGCCAAAAATGGAAGAAAAGAGACGTAAAATAAATAATAAATATCAAATACAAATTACTTCTAAAAAACAGTGGCCTGGCCAACGACAAAGCTTCGTACTGTCCATAACTGCACAAATTAACCTAACAGTCCATAACTCCCCCCCCCCCACGTCCCTTTTGAACAGGGAATCATTTCGTGGGCTTATAACTGAACAAAATATAAGACATAAAAAAGAACAAAGTAGGTTTCAGAGGTGACCAGTGGCATAGCAGCAGCTCCCTCAATGCAGGGAAGGGGGAAGCTAGGGACCTGTCTATGCAGTAAAGTACAGCTGTTCCCTGTGCATTGCGCCATGACTGAATATCACGGGAGTGTGGACTGTGGAGTTATAGGGCATAATATGATAAGATGACCTGATTACTGCAACAATTCTATGCTGTCTCTCTTCGCCCGAAAAATATACGCAGTGTTAGTGGTATAGGTGACTTCGCACACACCGCACTGCGAAAGAAGGGGGCCCAAGCCTCAAGACTACATTCCGAGATCGGAAAGTGAAAGAAAGAAAATAATTATGATGATAAATTGAATTCAAGTTTCTCCGATTTGAAACACAATTTATTAAATACTTTTTAATTTTGCGTACGTGTTATGTGTACCCATATTTCTATTATTCATTTAAATTATTAAACTAATTAGTATGTTAATATCTGCTATTTATATATCAAGTTAAAACATCATGACACTTTGCTGAATGAGTTGAAAGGCGCTAAGACTTAAAATGTGCTAAGGGGACAGAGAACAGGCGATTGCTTTACAAGCCGTTAACATGTGCTGTTCCCGAACAGCGATATCTCATTATATCTAATCATCACGATCTCTTGCACAAACACTGCGTCATAAATGAAACAATAAAGAAAGATTCCGCCGAACTACCGTCCAATTCAAAATTATGGCTACTCGAGTTTGCTCTCGAATTAAAAATTAGCCAGTTAAGTTATTGAATTGTGAATTAAGCTATAATAACTATTTTTTTCAATTATGCCTTCAATTTCTTATCCTCGTGAGAACCAAATAAAATGCCGCTTTTTTGGTGTTTTCCAAACTACACTCTCTTTGAGATTCTGTAATTAAAAAAACTTGTGGTCCAATTGTGACGAAATTTAAATACGTAGCTCTACTGGTTAATGTTTTGATTGGAGCTCAAACTCGAGTTTCCATAATGTTTAATCCGACTGTAGACAATCATTCCCTTTCAGGTCAATTGCCCTCAAATAGTAACAACACAGAGAAAACAGGAATGGCATAGTCTCCCCCCTTTCCGTACTTTCAAGCGACAACCCTGGAATCAGCCAAAAACGGCGTCACCCACTCCCTCCCCTTCCTTGACGTCCCCTAGCCCACAAGCAAGAAAAAACAGCGTCGGAGATCCAATTGCGTACATGGGTTGCGTTGAGGGTCTCAAACTATTACCAAAATTCTGGTTTGAAAGATTGCATTAATACTTGTTATACAAAGTATAGCTAAATCTAAAGAATAGACTCGATAATATGGAGTCATGGACATCGTAATTCTACCTTCAACATTTTATCATTCCACATCATTGTCTGGATTCATCCACGAAATAGATCGGTGACGTAAAATAACCAAAATAGAAATAGCTATATAGGAAACATTTTAATTGAATAGGTCGCAAATTCTTTCAAAATGTGACGTGTAGAAATGTTTATATTACAATCGAAGCAAGCAAGAAATATTTTTTTGCAAAATTGAGGGTAAAACAGGCAATTTTGACCAAATATTTAGTCTAAAATTGCATACTACAGTAAAATGTTGTTAACCGTAAGAGGCTGCTGGGAGGTCAGAATGTAATGTTGATTTATTTGGGAGAGTCAGAAAGTGCCTCGTCAGACCACCCACTTCCCCCAAGCACAAAGTGTGCCTGTATAAAATGAGTAGGCATAATAGTCCTTCCATTAATACTGGTCATGGTTTGATTGCACATATCTTTCAGACATCTGTATTTAAAATGATTTCGAAAAGCGTTTAAGCATGATTATTCTTTTACATTTGTTAAACATCGAAAACTGGTAAACACTGTTAACTGTTCGACCATTTCTTACATTAATAATACGCAAATGCGCGTAGGCGTGGAACTAAACGTACTTGCAATCACACGTGTAGGTACTTTAACTTTGTTTCGGGCGGGATATAATACAAAGAAACTCAATAACATACATATACGTATTTCATTCTCCTTACCTTGTGGGGTGACGCATCCCTCTCCCCTCCGCCGCGGCTAAAGGCGCCAGCAATCTTGCATCCTCTGCATGTAGCCAACATGAAGGAAAGGCGAGGTGGCAACAACCGAAGATATTTGAATGTGAAAACATGCACAAATGCAGAAGCAGTACCCTTGTTATAAAAATAAAATTTTACTTCATGAAATCCACTTTAGAGTTAGAGAGAGGTAGGAATGGACGATATCGGAAATTTGATATCTCGAAAACATCATCACAGACGATACGATATTTTTACGTATAATGATAACGGTGATATATCGATTTCCTTTATTTTCGAAAATTGAGATAAAATTGAAGACTAAAATTGGTAAACGCTGTAAGTGCCACAATACTTCAAACACCTTTTTCCACGTTAAACTGTGAAACGTGCCATGCTTTATAATGTGATAAACGTGAAATGTGGCTGGTAGCTCTCTAAGTAGTTCAAAGGGCGTGTAAAGAGGTCACTAGCGTGCACGTTCTTACGGCTGATGTGCGGAACGATGCGATTTCACAACACTTTCGCTTTTGACACTTACAACGTTTACCACTTTTAGTCCTTATATTGATAAATGAACACAGAAACATCCCTGCCTAGGCTGCATTCGAAACTGGTACCCCTAGTGTTGTAGCGCGATGTGCTAACCAGTCCTCCACGGGGGCCTGCCGCGGCGATATATCGTCTTCACGATAAATATCGCCAAATGTCGTGACGATATATCGCTGACACGATAGATGTTCTGAAATTTATTGACGATATATTGTGCGACACTAGTAAGAACTAATAACCTGGTAGTTAAATTGCAAGTTTAATTCGAAAATAAACGAAAGAAGGCAAGGAGAGGAGATTTAAAATTAGAAACAGATTTAATAGAGGATTCAAATGTTCGTAGGTAAGCGAAGATATGTGGCCCCCTAGAAAAGTGAGTTTACACAGGATATAAAGCAAAGCAAACAGCCCGACTATTTCTTAAAAGTTCTTGAAAGAAATGGGCCGGAGAAATCAGACCATCCCTTTGGGCGGTCGCAAATCCGTTAACCATTTTTCAGGACCAAACTTGAAACCAAGGCTGAAGAAAATAAAACTGGCAGTTTCTGGATCCGCGCATCTTTCAAATCTCCATTGCCGAAGTTGAAATTAAAAGATTGTCCAAGGAAATTTAAGAACACTTTATGTTATGAAACATAAAAATAAACAAAACAAACTTTGCACTTTTTTTTAGCGCATCGAACCGTGCTCTTGGTTATTTGTTAGTTTGACTTTCGCAAGTAATCCTCTGCTCCAACACGCCACACACGTAATACCTGGGGCCTCTCCGATGGTGTAGTTGCAACGTTGTCGATTTGATTGATTGATTTAGTTTATTTTACTTCGCGTTTAGTGCCTCTTGGCTAATTTGGGGATGAGTGATGAAATGATGAAATTGATGAATGGACATTCACAAACAACCAAGCCCGACCGGGATTCGAACCCGGGACCCTTGGTGTCGCAGCGCGATGTGCTAACCACTCGGCCACAGGGTCGGGCCGTTGTCGATTTGCCAAGAGGTCCTGGCACATAGTACAGTGGTTCGGATCCCACTATAAACTGTAGGCCCCGTTCCGATTAGCCTATCTGTACATAAAGTGCACTTTATTAACAATTCAAATCAACCACACATGCATATATACACATTTTTGTGTGAAGTTAGGTAGAAGTGGTAGAAATAGTATAAACATACGTTTAAACGTTTTGGTATTATATTATCAAAGCTCAAATATTGTTTTCCCCTCCAGTAATTCCCATCAAGCATCGTGTCACAACCCCGGACACCCCTGCGTCCAGTTTGTTTCACGACTGAGTTGACTGAAAACCTTGTCCGGTCAACTTAAGTAGCTGTTTTGTAGGGATATGAGAAAACAAATGCAGAAGTTATTAACTTTGAGCATCTCAAGAATTCTCAGAATTCAAGATTAAAGAATACGTACTTAGAAATGCAGAAAGTGATTAAAAACAAATTCTCACGATAACTTATTACATGTGTTTACAAATTATGTATCTCGGTCAATAGGACTTACGAGTGCAATTTCCAGAAAATATAATAATGATTTGAGATTTCCGCGCAACATGCAACACAGTGGCGACAAGCGATAAAATAGTGAAAATATACACATTTTTGTAAGTACTGTATACTGGTTGTATACATTCTGAAACAAAAACGTCTAAGATTACATCAATTCATACATTCTCTTTTTCCTTTTCCCCCTACTGGAAGAAGTTTTCGTTAAGTGGTTTGGTTAGCGTAATTTGCATTGGATACCAAACTCTAGATTGAATTATTCTTCTGATAAATTGTTCAATATCAGCCAAGACATCAGAAAAGCGTCTTTGTCGTATTATAACTTTCTTCATTTTACGTCTCCTCTCTGACACTTTTGATTGATTGCGACGATGGGAACAAATGATGAAGACAAAAAATGACAAAAAATAATTAAAAATTTGTTTTAAGTCAACCTCTTGCTAAGATCGGACTTACAGTTTAAAGAGGCACTCCACAATGTGCCTCCGCAGGGAATAGAACCTGGAACCCCTTGATTACAAGGCAACAGTGTTACCCACTGCACGATACACTACACAAAAATAAAACATTCATTCCCAAACAAGGGGTGTATGCTTTATGTGAATAAAGTGGCTTTTTTTAAGAAGCTGTATGAGGATTCCGATCCTTCAAAATCACATTGAGAAAAACAGATTTAATTAACAATGATGAGCAATTCGTCTATTATTACATTTGCCTTCGATTGTACGCACAACATAGGAATTCTGTACTTTTCGCAAATTACACAAGAAGAGCGAGAGAAACCTGGGAAGTGCTTCTACAGATAACATCTAAAAACACCGAGTGGTTTTCACCCCATCCCTTGTCTGCGAGGGCGAGGGACTTAGTGGGCATGGTTGCCACTGCCTCAGATACACATGCAGGTCGTGTGGGAAGAGAGAGAACTAAGAACGCTCACTCCCGTGTTCTCTCTGCATTGCTTCACGAAACGTATAACAGAAATATTCTCAATTTAAAATGTGTAAACCAACTTTATGTTTTAATGTTGAAAAAATAACGTTATTTAAAAGCAGCGAAGTTAAGCATAAAAGATGAGTGTCTGGCAACCTTAGATACCGATAGCAGAGAAACAAGATCGCCTGCTTGACAGTAAGGTTGTCCTGTCTCCTGGTTGCAACGTCATACGTTGCAAACGCAAGCTGCAGAAAATGCAAGCTATTCGAAAAAAAGTTTAGAAAACACTTTTTTTTATAATCAATCGGTCTACAAACAGAAGGCAATAGCAATTGAATAGAATGGCCATATTTCCACGCAACAACTTTACTTTTTACTCTACATTTTTTTATCTGAGAGCGTACCGGGGGTGGGGGGCAATATTCAAAGAAATTAAATGCAGTATTCATTCATTTATTCAGTATAGGTTATATACTTCTGACTTACAAAGTACGAAATTACCTTGCATATAATTTTGTTGTGGATATGAGAGGACGTACAGAACGGAAGAAACGGGATGTTTCCTGCAAGTTATCAAATGTTCTGTTCAAATAATCGTCTGCAATAAGTGAGAATTAATTTTCCAACGGGCTGAATCACAGCCTGATTTCCTGAAATTGCTGTTCTCTGCTTGCTTTCCTACTCAATAACATGTAACTCACTATCACTAGAATTCACGAATGTTAACGAAAAGAAGATTTAAATAAGATAATGCATTTTGCCACCCCAAACTCGTGCACCCGAAGGTCCGTACTGAGAAGTTAACTTTAGGTCCAGCCCTGAGTTACTGAACGTAAAACTAAAATTATAGGCAAAATAAATTCATTAAATGAAGGGCTCTGGTGCAAACCACGGTAAGTGAAATCTTACCATGTACATCTTACACGTACAATCTTACAAAAATGATCAAAATGTCACAAACAGTTCAATCTGTTCTTTATACTTGATTTTTTGCGATTTTCTTGTCACCTGAAGTGAAACGAAGGAAGGTTTTTAACCGTAACACTCGATTGCTCAATATCCCTGGAAACGATCTCTTCTCAGGGGATGATAGTGCATGAGAACTATTGGGAGTGGAGAGGTCCAAGGGCAAGGTGCAATGGGGGTATTTCCCCAACAATCTATCTTTCAAAAGATCATTAACAGATCTACAGCAATAGCAACGTATTCACAATTAATGTGAAACAAGAAAGGACAATAAATATAAGAATGAAACCTAATTGATTTATATTAATAGAAAAACTAAACACAATGTTTCAAGTGTTACGCCGACATCCGTGGAGGAGTGGTTAGCATAGCGTGCTACGACGCCTGAGGTTCCGGGTTCGAATCCCGGCCTGGGCATGGGTATTTGTGAGTGTCCCTTCATCGGTTTCATTGTACATCAACAATTTTGAAGTTAATTGACATCTTTAACCACTTAGTAAAGAAATCAGTTTGCTACTTGATGCAAATCTGATATTTATAAAAGTAAAAAAAATCCTTTAAATGTATTTAATAATGTTATTTTTAAATATTTAGTGATTTAGTAATTAGTAATTTTGTATTTAAAATACGTATACATATTAGCGCGCACGTACGTGTAGATTAAGATCTTTGTAAACCTCAACCAGTGATTTCACACCATGTACACGAAGCAAAAAGAAGAAGAGTCAGTATTGATTGATTGAGTTGGTGTTTTAAGTTCACTTTATGCACAGTAAGGCTAATCAGAACTGGACCTACAGTTTAAGGTGGGATCCGAACCACTATGTGTCTCCACCGGGCATCGAACCCGGGACCCCTTGATTACAAGGCAACGAAGAAGAGTCGGTATGATGATGTTACACCCATATTCTGCCTTCCGTTTCAAAGATAAGGGCCTCCCTGATTGTTCATGCCCAACGCTGTCGCTTTGTAATGAAGAGGTTTCGAGATCGAACTTTCATGCCTGTTTGGGGCAGATTGATCAGAGGCTCGAATCCCACTTTAAACTGTAGGTCCTTCCCGATTAGCCTATCATGCAAAACGTGGACTCAAAACAAAGTTAAACCACAGATAAGCGTGGTTTGACCAAAGTTTTGCTTTGACACGTATAATAAGTAAACGATGAAACAACATTGACCCCCCCCCCGCCCCACTCATTCGTTTTGCTTTGTAGTTCGCATGTATTGACTTCAATTATATCCTTCTTAAGTGGATGATGGGCAAAGTTTGATAGACAGATATTACCAACGATGGGAAAAACGAAGTACGTAGTGACTAGCAGCGAATGCAAACGCAATTTTGCGTCTGTAGCTTTTCCGACCGGGGGATGAGACTTCCTGGCGCCATTCTTTACTCAGCTGACGCTGCCAGCAAGGGAGGTCAAGAAGCAAGTTGCACAGCATTAGCTATCGCTTGTGGTGTTCTGAAAGACCACTGTGGAAAATAAAGGAACCCACCAAGGAGTGTTTTCGTTTTACTTTGTACAGTCAACGGCAAAGAAATGGTAGGCAAATTGTCCATTGCTATCTTCATTACTTTTTATTCTACATCCTGTGTTGGTTCGAAGCAGGCATTGCCCTCTTCATATTGACGTCATTATTTAGATTCAGTATCATCACAATGTGTAATACAGACTGAATGAAAATGGGGTGGACAATTCGCCTACTGTTTCTTTCGCCGCTGAGTGTACAGCAGAACTGTTAAATACATTTATAAAATGATCAGAAAATATTTTAACTTTAGATCAATTCGTCTTTTCTTTAACAAAATTCAGCCTGAGGCTATCCAACTACTCTTCTTTAGCCAACATATTTAAAGACGCGAAAAGCATGAAGGTTGTACAAAATTATGTAACGAGATTGCTAATTTGAAGCAAGTATATATGATAAAATATTTTGAGACTCTTTTTAATCAACGCAAAGCAATGTCCATTATCTGCAGCGACCAGTTTATTCGTCCAACAAACATATATAAGTTAATTAGATAACTAACCACTTCTACTCGTTCCTTTGGGCCGGCCCCAGAAGGCAGAGTGGTTAGCACATCGCGCTACGACGCTAGGGGTCCCGGGTTCGAATCTTGGCCTGGGCAACGATGTTTGTGAGTGTCTATTCATCAATTTCATCATATCATGACTCATCCTCATCTTCGCAAATTAGCCAAAAGTGGCACAAAAAGAGAAGTAAAGTAAAGCAATATAATCAATCAATCGTTCCTTTGGGGCAGGTAGGAGATTCAGTTCAGACGCGATAGAGTAATGTGCAACGGTTTCACCCCTAAATAGAACCGAGATGCAGTGCGATAATATTTTCTTTCGCCCTTTTTTTGCTTAGATGTTCGACTATGTATTATGGCAATTGCCAGTGAGTCACTGATAAAGTAAAAACATAACTGTGAAGGATAATGGCAGGTTGACGTGTGAATATACAAAATTATTAATTTGGAGTACCTAAATGTAAAATCGTCGCGATTAACAAAACAGGAAGATAAGCTCGGAAAAGCATCATGAGAGTAAGTATTAATTTCCTTTTCCATTTCCTTGCCTCTTCGTTCCACACCAAGCTACGTGACTATGCAGCCGTCGTGTTACCATTACAAACATATAAATGCATTGCGTTAGGTATTCGTAAATAGGCGGACTGCGGTACAATTTTAAATTGAACGCGCTGTAAATAACCGAGTATAAATAGTTGTTTATTAACTTTGGATTTTCCTTTTGTGTTGCTTACGAATTTAGAAACAGTACCTGAATACTTTCTTCCGAAAGAAGCAATGCACAGGCACACAGACTCCACATGTATACATATGTAAAAGTGTGTGATTAGAAAATAAATATGAATGATAAGAAACGTGATACTTTCTAAAGACGGTGGAGTTATTGATTTACCGTTACTTGAAAATACAGGAATCTCAGGTATTGGCAACAACGAAATATCGATATATCGAAACGGTACCTTCGTTATTTTCCGGTACTTTCTGCAATTTCGATGTAACCGGTAGTTCGAGATATTGAACCAGGGTATCTAAAACTCACTCTGTACTCGTAATATTCTAAGACTGACACTTGCAAGGTATAAGTTTACTCTCCAGCACTTGAAATGAGAATTCTCAGGCTGCAGGAGGGAAAGGAAGGGGGGATTTCTCGCGCCCATAAGCAAAGATGAAGACATGGGACTGGATCGCAATTCTGCCATTGATTGCAACAACTAGGGTGATGTTTTAGCCCCTTTTCGCCCTAGTAATGATCATCACCTCACGTCAGGAAGCCTGCGGGGTGTCACTTTGCGAGGTTTTCTTTCTCCTGATAGGAGAGGAGCTCCTTTTTAGTTTTACCGTGCGACGGGGCAAAACGAGCTGATATCTGGGCAAAGCATGTCAAGCTGTTGATCACGTGGCCTCGGGTTAGAATCTCCCCCAAACTTTACGTTGGAGAGAAAGGAATGGCAAATGGGCGCGGTAGGAAGAGAACCAACGAAACGCACACATTCATGTAATAAAAAGATTTTCATCTAAAACGTTGTTAAATGTTTAAAAACTCATACTTGACTGATCGAAATCAAATTATTTCAAGGATTGGGTCGACTTCTCACATGATCACTCTTCTGGTTTGCCTCTAATTGTGGTCATTAATTCTTAACATACTCATTTCTTTATTCCATTGATTTTGAAGTGGAGATGAGTGGAGTGTCAGGAAATTTCGTTAGAGGACGCAGTTGCGGGGGCTTTTTGGGAGGAGACAACTACCCCCACGCCCCCATAATCGCCGCCACTGTGTATAATCCTATTCTATTTAATATTATTAATAATAATATGTTAATGTAATTACCCTTGTTCACCAAGAAGTGATTCCATGGCTGATGGTTACTGTGGCACGATATTAAGGGAGTAGCCTCGACTGGAATCTACGATGGAGTTACTTTTTATGTAATCCGCTTCGTGAGCTAATTACTTCATTTCCTTGAGGTTAACTTGCTGGTGTATATAATGCACCGTAAAGCAGGCAAAATTAAACAAAAATATCCTGTAATGGTTGCATAATCGGGGTATATTTAGTGCTGCTGAAACTATTGATTAATTTGGTTTATTTTACTTCGATTTTCTGCCTCTTAATTGTAAAGTTGAGGATGAGTGATTGATTGATTTTGTGTTTTAAGTCCAATTTATGCACAGTAAGGGTAATCGGGACTGGACCTACAGTTTAAAGTGGGATCCGAACCACTATGTGCCTCCACCGGGTATTGAACCCAGGACCCCTTGATTACAAGGCGAAGACGCTACCACTGCGCCATCGATGAGTGATGATATGGCCTAATGAAATTGATGAAGAGACTCGCACAAACACCAATGCCCTGGCCAGGATTCGAACCAGGGACCCCTGGCTTCGTAGCGCGCTGTGCTAGCCACTCCGACACGGAGGCCGGTTGCTGAAACCATCGATATCCGTTATCTGTACTCGAAAATATGACCTCTAAATATCGATATACTGAGAACCGACATTTTCGGTATCTTCGGTAACCAACATAAAGTACTCTCTTTATTGGTGACATTCATTTATATCTTGTAAGGTTGAAGAGTAGAGGCACTAACGTTAGGCCCTACGAGAATATTTGTGCGCGTCTGAATTTATTTGCTCTCATCTACCAACCACTTCGACTCATTGTTATATTTATGATAGAAACGGATGATTTGATTTGAGTTGATTTAGTTTATTTTACTTCGCGTTTTGTGCCTCTTGGCTAATTTGCGAAGATGGGGATGAGTGATGAAATGATGAAATTGATGAATGGACATTCACAAACAACCAAGCCCGACCGGGATTCGAACCCGGGACCCTTGGCGTCGCAGCGCGATATGCTAACCACTCGGCCACAGGGTCGGGCTAGAAACGGATGAAAAGCGCCCGCTCTAGTAAAGACGATTTTATTATTATCACTATTAATATTATTATGGTTTGTATATATTCTTTGCCCCAACAGGCAGCGAGCTAGCAGAAGGGCGATTGAGTTGCGTAGAAAGAGCCACAGCTGATGACCGAGACGCACTGGGAAAACACTCCCCCCACTTTTTTTCAGAAGCGTGCGGTAAAGGAAACGGAGCAAGCACAACTTGCGTTTTTTTTTTTTTTAACATTTTTGTATCTTAAGTTCATGTCTTTCAATGCATTTAACACCTTAGAATGGAATTAATTTCTACAACATATTTACATGTGCAGACCTTTCAGTTCTCCTATTTGCAGTGGTATTGCCTGCAAACATAAACCGGCTCGCTCAGCCACGCGGGTTAGCTGATCGCGTTACAAGGAAGAGACTGAAGCTTGACGCCCACTGAGACGCGGCGAAACATGGAAATTTCCGGCAACAGATCTGCTGTCTGCTTCTACTTAAATCAAATGGTGTAACACCCACTACAGTGAAACGCGCGAAACCGAAGCACGAAATTTTTGGCAGGTTATCTTACAGATTATCGCCCACTGAGACGCCGGAAACGGGTCTGTCGTGTTCATTTGCTGAGTTTCTCCGCGTCTCAGTGGACGTCATGCTTTATGCAGTTCTTACATGGTCACTGTCCGTCCCCCTTCACGCTAAATAAAAAGCGATTCCAGGCCCGCGTTTGTCCTTGGCAAGGGTGTTGGAAAGAACTCGTCTACGTTGCCCAAAAGTGTTCTAAATTCCAGAATTTTACATGCATCAGTGGAACCAGCTAACTCGGTACGATTATGCGTGTGTGAAACTTTTCAGTAATCAACACATTACCTTATAAAGTTAGGCAATGATCAATGGCCGTATGGTATATTATTATAAGTAAAATCACCAACCAAAACTTGGGCATATCCTGCATGTGATCAGTAACTCCGAAATATAGAGCGTATGTAACATTGCAAATAGGGTGAGGAAGAGGGTGCTATTTGGTAGCGTAGCGTGGCTGCTGCGGACACGTGTTTTCTTTACTGTGGCCATCGTCCTGTGTCATTCTGTTCTTTCGTGTGGTGCTTCTGCTATCTCGAGTGAAAGTAGGGTCTATATTGAAAATGACCGCCATGGATGTCAAACCAGACGAGCCACCGATTTGCAGTGGTGCAGGTAAGTACTCGATTAGGGATCTTTTTTCATTCAGTTGAAGAACTTCTACCGAAATGTTGGAGGTGGTGCATTATGAGAGACCGTGCCCTGAGCTATGCATAACCAAATCAAGTAAGAAAAACGAAAAAAATTTCAACAATCAGTTAAAAGTGTCTCGGTAACAAACAATATTATGTGGTGGTTCTTGTTGAATTTGTTTTAATTCCACTTTTTAAGTACCACAAAAAGGCTAATTTGGATTGGGCCACAGTTTAAAGTGGGAAATGACTACGCCTCGACCGAGTATCGAACCCTTTCATTACAAGTTAACGACGTTACGTATTATGTGTGTTATAATTAGCCGAAATGGAAAATTGACCCGTCGTTTGCCTATCACGAAAAGTCACGCCCCTTTCCCCCTTCCTATGGTTTAGCTGTTTGACTGTGCATTCTGGCGAATGTCAGTGAGAGAAGGATACGCTTAAACTAATATATTAGTAAAACATTACTCACATTATTCACAGTTTAGAAGTATATAAGATCGTCACGGTTAACCCAATACAAACAAAAGTGCCATAAAATTACTTAGTATAAATAGAAGTAATACTTAATTTGTCTAAAGTTGCATTATTTTCATAAAGCTTATCCTTTTTGCGTTGATTCCCAATTTAGTAAAAAAAAAACGAACGCACGTTCACCCCCCATATATTTTTAGTTTTGAGTTTGTATTTTAAGGCCACTTTATGCATAGATAAGCTAATCGGAACTGGACCCACAGAAGTGCAGAAATGCAGGACGTTGTCTGATTGCAATATAAATACAACTTGTAAGAAACGTGATACTTATTACGGCTGCTGGAAATATCGATATAGCAGACCCCCAAGTATTGGCATCAAAGAAATATGTTCTGCATCTTGGATGTGACCTGTATTTCGATACACCGAAACCTGGTATCTAAAATCCATAACTGGCTGTCCTACGCATTTTATTCTGGGATTGACACTTCCAAGGCACAGTCAACGGCAAAGATAATGGTAGGAAAATTGCCCAACGCTATTTTCATTACATTTTCATTCTATTGTACATCCTATGTTGTTTTTAGGAGTAAACTACGTTAGTTCGAAGCGGGCAATGGCCTCTGCTTATTGATGTCATTATTTCAAATATTTATTATCACACTGTGTAATACAGACTGAATGAAAATGGTGATGGATAGTGGCGGCAATTGGGCGCCAAAACTGGGGTGCAAGGTGCCAAAACTGCTGTGCAAGGTGCCAAAACGGGGGGGGGGGAAGATGCCAAAACTGGGGGGAAGGTGGCAAGGACAGTTTAGTTTCCCTTTGTATATAAGGTTTAGCATAAAAGTTGCAAAAAAAGGGAGGAAGTGCCCCCTTGCCACCTCTGGCGATGGACAATTCGTCGTTACCAGGATTTCTGAATAATAGAGCTGTCCTATGTTTTGTTGATGTTTTGTGCATAATAGGTTAGACGAACCAGGTGATTTAAATTGACTTGAGCTTTTATTATAAATCAACTTTGTGTAGAAATAGGCTAGTCATGGTGGACCTACAGTTTAAAGTTGAATCATAGCACTATGTGTCTCCATCGAACACAGGACATCTTTATTACAAGACAACGAAGTTGCCACTACACCATCGGGGAGAGCCTCTAAAGACACACCAGCCAAATTATAATCGAGAACTCCAAATTACTTAGGGACAAATAAAAAAAATAGTACACTAACCCGAAAATGTAATACTAGTATGTTCCTTTCTTTAACACGAAATTAGCATGACCTGCAGACTACATGAGTGTTTCCAAAGACCAAAGATATGTTGCTTATACTCTCTCCTTCACAACAAACTTCAACTAAGAATTAAAACACGAGTGTTTCTCTTCGTCATATTCTGGTGAACCTGATTAACATAAATGTCAGATCTAAATTTTACTTCCAATTCGTCTTTATTTACGTGCAGCACGCAAGGGTAACGTTTCAGGTTTCGAATCCCAGAAAAGCATGCTTTGTACTTGTCTTTCTTGCATCATGACAGCTGTACAGTCACGAACAGTTCTGGGTTGTAACGATTTCATTGACTTTCAATTCGACAATTACAAACCAGCAGTGTCAGTGACTGTACTAACGTCCCAATTCGATATTTCAACGGCAGTGTTTTTCTACTGCTTGCGCAAGTGGGTGTTATCTGCTGCCGTAATCTACAGTCGTTCCGCTTCTCCCACTTGTTTGGCTGCGAGAGTAGTGCGTAAGAATTATTTTGACTGGTATCTAATTTTCGCTGCGGGCTACAAGCAAGGTGTAACATGATTGATTGATTTAGTTTATTTTACTTCGCGTTTTGTGCCTCTTGGCTAATTTGCGAAGATGGGGATGAGTGATGAAATGATGAAATTGATGAATGGACATTTACAAACAACCAAACCCGACCGGGATTCCAACCCGGGACCCTTGGCGTCGCAGCGCGATGTGCTAACCACTAGGCCACAGGGTCGGGTAACAAGGTGTAACAAAATTATACCTAATGCCACATATAACATGACGATTATTATTAGAGATTAATTATGATTGCCCTTTTGCGGAGTGAAATACTTTTCTCTTTCCCAATAACTAACAACAACGGGATATCAAAGTTATGAACTATGAATTAACGTAATGAATAACAGCGTTGGTTTTTCTGTGACAGTTTACTTAGGAAACTCACCTGTGGTCGAACGTTTCATTCCCAGTTTTTCTAAATGTAATATTATTATTGTATTATTTTTCTAAATCTTGTATTTACAACGACAATCAAAGAAAAGTAAGAATACCTTATTTGAAATTGTTAATCCCCCGAGACAAAGGGAGACTGAGTTCGGAATGCAAAAGTTAACCTTCGTACTTGGTTCTTGGAGAGAACCTTCATAGTATTAACATTACGAATGGTTTGTCCAATGAATATATAATACTTGTAATTGTGACAGACAGGCGGAGCAAGGGACGAAAATCCCATGGATAGAACGAAATTACTATTTACATTGGGAACCATCAAAACATGATTTGCTTACCTAAACACTACTGCATACCCAGCCCAAAGCTTGACATATTAAAAGTAATAACGAGCAAATGTAGAATGAAATGTATTAAGAAACAGTTATTGGTCCATCATTCCCAGCTGAGTTTTATCTTTAGACATCTCTCATAAGTGACTTATCAAAAGTTTCATCTGTCCATGATTTTGCAAAACTCTACCTTTCCAATTCCACCTTCCTCTTCAGAGGTATACCTTGTTCGATACCCGGTGGAGGCACATAGTGGTTCGGATCTCATTTTAAAACGTTAGGTCCAGTCCCATTTAGCCTACCTGTGCATAAAAATGGACTTAAAACTATCCGTAAAAAATCCAGAGATATACCGACCTCCGTACGAAGTGGTTAGCACAGAGTTTACGACGCCAGTGGTAACGGGTTCGCATCTCTGCTGGGCATGGCTGTTCTTTGCGAGTGTTGCTGCATCCACTCCGTAATTTCATCCTATCATCACTCATCCTCATCGTCGCGATTAGACACACTCTGTAGGCGACGCTAAATAACAAAATCAAATTTTTCCATGGGCCCGCACACACGAACAATATATACATACATTGAAGAAACGGAATAGCAGCAAAGATTTTGACATTTCCTTTCACATACTTCTGTATTTTACATTGAAGGGGCCTTAAGTGATGCTTGCCATGGGCCCAAAATATGTAGATCCGTCACTGGCAGTCATTTGTTTTCTCCTCTCTCTTCCGCATTTACCCGAGTACCGCCGTGTTGCCAGTTTCCTTCACTCCTTCGTTATCAAAAGCTTCAACAACGATAAATATTACATCTCGACTTTCGATGTGTGACGTTCATAATGATAATGCTTAGCACTGAATAAAGGTGACGACCATCTGTTGAAGAATGCTGAACATTTTGGCAACGCACGGGCAGGATCACATGGTAAAGAGCTCATTGCGTCACTACTCTCCGACCGCTCCCTTACTGTTGAAAATTAAATAACAGGGCCAGTGGATTTTTCTCATCTTGGTCAAGCTTAAACATCAAATTCATTCTCTCTATTTTTCTTAGCTGAAGTTCGACTTTCAATCATTCTTCGGCTAATTCCGTCCTTTGATGCTGATACGTTTTCACCTTTCAAGTAAATGCAGGATTGATTGATTTGGTGTTTGAATAGCACTTTCTGCTAATCGGGACTGGACCTACAGTTTAAAGTGGGATCCAAACCACTGTGTGCCTCCACCGGGTATCGAACCCGGGACCTCTCATTACAAGGCGACGACGCTACAACTGCGCCATCGGGGAGACCCAAGTAAATGCAGGAAAAATCATGCCTTGTGTAAGAACTAAGAAGCTAAGAGGATGAAAAACGTTTCTGCTCTGTCACTTTCCCTTCCTGCAAGAAAGCGATAAGAACTGCGTGCTTTTTTTTTCCCTTTCGCCAAACTACATTGTACATGCAGTACAAGAAGACCTGTGTCCGGTGGTGCGGACGGAATAGATAGTCAAAATGCTACAAAAGGAACGTTTGACCCATCTTTCAGGGCTGAAAGACGGTGTTACGGAGTATCTTTGCGAAACTTTTCTTTGGTTTGTTCAAAAGATTTACTGGTAATTCATTACCGCAAAGATTACTGTAACTGTGTTTGCTTTACCAATATTATTTCCGTACTCAACCCACGATTTTCAAAGTGCTTTGAAGCAGTCGAACGGTTATTGCCTAACATATACGGCCAGCCCTATGTAGTTGTGGTAATTTCTTCGGCCTGTAATCAAGGAGATCCGGGTTCGATACCCGGGGGAGACACACAGTGGTTCGGATACAACTTTAAACTGTAGGTCCAGTCTTGATGAGCCCATCTTAGCATAAAGTAAACTAAGAAATCAAGTTAGCGTGATAACAGATTTATTTACCGGTGGGAGCTCGAACATTTCTGGCTCTTGAAGCCAGGTGGGAAGCTACGTGAATTAGTGGGATCCGATCGAGAAAACCAGATAACAGCGGCAATGCGATTCGATGTTCTGATCACGTGTCAACCAATCAACAGGCGTTTGTTATTCAAGGGCAGTTTCGCCACGGAGTTTATTCATCGTGACTGTTATATAGATGATTAATTGATAAGATGAGCGGGAAAATATTGAAGAATCAGTCTGTTATCCTAACCACTACGTCAGCTTGTATTGTGTTTCACGCTAAACAGAGCCGAATTCTGTCACTTGGTTATGATATGCCAGCTGGAAAGTTATGGAACAGCTGCCTATCTACTCGTACAAGGGGTTTTAGAGCAACTTTCCTTTTAAGAAAACGTCAAATTTAGGAAAAAATTGCATGATCCAGGAGTGGTAAGAAATAACTCATAATCTCCTTATGCTCACATCCCTTTACTACATTTATAGGCACGCCACTGAAAGGGTGGGAATATTACCCACAAACAGGAGCGGGGTGTAAGGGATGACTTTCCTTCAAGCGCCTAAATGACAACGTCTCTTTTAGGTACGACACGAAGGACTCAAGGAAGGGGGCGGGGGGTTGGTACTAGGATACCTAGGGCCGCACAAAAATGAGAAGCTGAAGGAGCAGAAGTGAAGAAGACCATGGACTATTAAAATTTCTTAACGTTGTTATAATAGCAGAATAGAACATGTCAAATCCTTTTTCTTGCTAATTTCATGAACGAAGGAGTATCTAGCGCTTAAATAAGTTCTTACATCATGACCATATTTTCAAAGGTCACGTGATACAAACAATATGTACAATTTTATTGCTCGAATATAAACAATTGTTCCTCGAAATAAGAATGTAAACATTTTGAATGCCAACAATTAAAAGTCAAGTGGAGAGATATTGAAGGCTGAAATCAACATCCTTGTTTCTTGGTTCGCGTCCATTGTGGCTATTGTTTTCCTTTAGTGCGTTTGCGGTATTTGTGTTATATGGCGAAATATATATTGAAAGTGGCAGTTTTAAAGGACAACGAAGTTTAATGAATATTTTTAATCAGATGTATCGATATTTTAAACTACACAAGTGCTATTAGTACAGAGTGTGCATTTTGCACACAAACGGGGCTTTGGCGTCTAGACTCACACTCAGTCTGTGTGTTGCTAACCGCCCATGCGTGTTCGTCATTGCCTGGCTTCAATTTCACCCTAATCTTCGCGTGACCAAAAGAGACAGAAGCGAGATGTAAACTAATCAAATCAATAAGTAGATAACAGCAGCAAATGTTGTGTCTTCATGCAAATGTCGCATATAATGTGAAGGCTAGGATGAATGATGAAACAGACTGTTGGAACAAACACAACTTCATGTCCAGGTTTTTTAACCGGGATGCGAACCTAGAACACAGTGTGTTTTGTGGCACGCTACGCTAACAATTCAGCCACAGAGCCGGCTTGCGGGAGTGATTTCCGAGACGTAAACGATATAACTGGGAAGATGAAAAGAGACTGTTGCATTGGCGTCTTCAAGTCTGCACGGAGCGTTCACCACATCAGTTGCAAAACCTTAACTTGATTTTGCTGTTTCATGGGTGATATTATTTATTCCCATATTTTCGGTCATTGTGTTTCTGTATAATCAAGGGGTCTCGTGTTCGATACCCGGTGGAGGCACTAGTGGTTCGGATCCCAATTTAAACTGTAGGTCCAGTCCCGATTAATCTGACTGTGAATAAAGTGGACTTAAAACACCAAGTCAATTAATTGTGTTTCTGTAGTCGAACTTTGAGAAATGCATGCGAAAATAAATGTTAATTCCACGATGGTGGATTAAGGGTGTATGCTTTGTTAACTGACTAGCAATTACAATTATGGAAAATTAAATCTTTGGAGGTAGGCTCACCTAAAGACTACTGGTAAAATGTTTTACTTTTATGTAGGACTGCTGAATTCACAGCATTATTCCTACAAGGGAAGGGAAACTATGCCTTCAAAATGTAAATACTTTTATCCAAAACACGATTAGCCTTCCTGTGCATAAAGTGGACTTGAAACAAAAAATTAATCAATCAATCTTATCCAAAACGCTAGTAAAAAAAAAATTAAAAAAGAGGGTGGTAAAAGTTGTTTTCAGCACTCTGTCGCTGTCCTCAATATTTCGGCATCCATGTCTTACTTGAGAAGCACGGACTTGAACTTTCCTACAGCATAAACGAAATATTACGTGCAACCCTCCCCCACTCCATCCGCCAAAAAATCTGCTGCTACCAGGGGGCTCTGGGTTCTACTCTAACTCCGCGCTTTTAATCCGAGGAGACGGGGTTCTTCACACATTGACTCACATCCTAGCCTTTCATGAAAATTCGCGCTTTTAGTAGGTCATTCCCAGTGAATAGAACTGCGGAGGTGTAGCTCGCGCACATTCAAACAATGTTTGTTAAAAAGAACTTACGAAGCTTGGTTCACGTCAAAATAGAGGCCTAGCAGTCTTTGTCGAATTGTATTCCTCGTCCCCATCTGTCTCCATATCGATGGCGGGGCAATCGTTTCACGGTTAAGCTCTCGCTATTAGTAATATTTTATCATTACTGCAAGAATTGTGCGTTACTTTTCCTTTCCTTTATGCTTACTTGAGAAATGTAGATTTATTTCAATTTCAATGGTTTTTATAGTTTTCACTTTGTTCTACAATACGTATATCCTATCAACATACGTATTTTGTATTTTTACCTGCTCAAATGATATAACTTGGTTCTCTAATATCTAGAGTTGAAGCACGGCCAATTTGTAGCCATTTTTATAACTTACTTAAAACTGTTATTCCGACGAAAATTATTTGTGTTATTGAAGTCGTGACTTTACAATTTTATGATCTGTAGGAATCGAAGATGAAAGAGTTTCAAATTACATCACCTAGCCTATACCTTTTTTCGACTACATTTGAATTTTATTCTAGCTCAGGAGTAAAAGACAGAAGAGGAAAGGTGGCAGCCAAATTGTTGAATGAATGGGAATCTGACCAAAGCGAAGAACCCTTGCAGCAATACCATATAATACATGATTGCAAGCATAAAACCATTGTTTTACAAAAGAACTACAGTTAAGACTGGAATAAGTTTGGTTTTTCTTATCCCTAGCTTCCCCTGGCGTACAAGAAATTAACATACCTGAGGGGGCCTCAGAGGCCCAGAAATTTTTTTCCTTAAAATTAAAATTCATGGAACAATTTTTTAATGAATCATTTCTTCTTTTGTTGTTCATATAACTTATATAACAAATATAATAATTGCAAAATGACCATCATGTGAACCAATTATTACACGAGTGTCACACACATTTTATCATTCACTAGACCTCAAAATTACATGTTAATGTTGAATCAATGGTATTTCTTGTTTTCGTATGTGCTGTTCTCAAGTAATTATAATAGCTACATTAATTACCATAATTATCAACCAATAGTACACTGTTACAGGCACAAGTTTCATGGCGGAACATACTGATAGGCCCACAGCGTGAATTTTCCTCCTATGTACGTTAATTTCATCATTGTATGAGCAAAAGTAATTCAGAAATATTGGTAGGGACCATTGCAACGTATTTTAATTTATTTTCATTTTTTAAATACAAATGTCCACAGTTGAGAATTTGGTTGGCCTGGAATCCCCCCCCCCGGGTAAGCTAGTGCTAACAATATATCATTTTAATTAAGGCGCGGGGGAGGGGCTGATTCCAAATAAATAATGGTTATGCACAATATAATGTAATCTAGTCAGTAGGGCACCTGTCTGCCACACGGGAGTCCCTTGGATGATCTAAGGTCGAAATGTTTCCGCCGTTGTCCCCGCGTAAAGCGACTGGAGCTCATCCAGCCTCAAATAAATGGTGGGTAACTAGAGGTAAAACTCTGGGGTGTAAAGGCGACAGGAACGTAGTGCTGATCACATCACCTCCAAATTGGCCGTGATCGAAGAGTGTGTGAGGCCTTACACATCTTTTTAGATAGTCTGTTAATCTTTACGAGACTAAAACAAAATGAAGAAGAACTGCATTTAGAATGTAATCGTTATATGCGTACCTTCAGTCACTGCCACAAATACTGTAGGCGCAATGCCTATCAAGTGTGTTAAAAAAACACCCCGAAACGTTTGCCGAAATCGTGGCCATGACGGTGGGTGTGATTTCGCGCAATGAATATCATCCAGTGGAAATTGAACCACTGAGGCTCTAATGGGGATCGAACGCCAGACCGCCGCATCGTCACATGTGATACCGTTACCACTACGTGACTTGCCATAGCGGACAGCAGTAATAAATACTATTTCCCCATCTTTCTTTGCAGTTCACGTTAATTGTGCAGCGAACTTGAATCAATTGGGGGTATTGCGTTCCCAACTATAACTATCCCCCTGCACACGCCACTGATACTTGGGTGTATACATTACTCTCGTTCACTTGGAAGTGAACCCGAAACTCGAGCTCTCACAGCAGATCCAGCACACATGTCTGGGCGAAACAACTCCAGAGTCCAGACTCTTAGGCGCCAGTAAAAGTTAGCGGTGGAGTCGTGCGAGTTTCGTTGAAAGGAACGTTCATTTCTACACACGTGGCCAAAGTCCTTTGTTACACTGGTTTTGTTGCGTTTTTACTGTTGTCTATATTTATCTGCAGGATACATGCAAGGCGTGACAAAATTACGATTTATCTTTTGCAGAGTAAAAAAAAAATTTCTTTCGATAAAGTTAACAACAACGAGATAGGAAAATACTTAACCAGACATCAACAAAGTGAATAACAGCATTTGCTTTTCTTCACCTTTTGATGTATTACCAACGCAAATAGATGCCATTGTGTTTTTTAAAACTGCCGATACTGTGCGTAGATGCAGTGAGGACTTCTGCCACCAAAATGGCACGTTTGCTGTCTCTTCCAATTCTCTCTATACTCTGCCCCGGGTATCTATGGAGCAAGGCTGCGCAAGAAAGGGGAAGAGTGAGTAAGCGGAGCGCTGCTGGAAAGGGTGGTCGTTGTTCACCTTTACCACAATCCCGTTCCCTCGCACGCGTTCATTAGTCAGTCCTCCATATTGACTGATTGCGCAGAGACTTGCTTTCGTTCGGCCGCTGCAGAGAAACCTGGGGCAGAGCATATTTCCAAATTATTTCCTATTTGCCTCATTAGAGATACGAAACTGACATAGGAATTCCAACCCAGAATTTTTGGTGCTAAGATAATGAGTCCACCGAGATTTTACAATACTAACGTCCTTTAACTTTTCCAAGCAATCATAGCTGAAAGATATAAAAAGGTTCGATTATAATTCTGTTAAATAGAAGTATTTTTCGTAAGTAACGAAAGCGCTTTGCTCATATTCGAATAGCACCGTTCAGTAAACAAACGATTCATTGATTGACTTTGTGTTTTAAGTACACTTTATGCACAGTGTGGCTAATTGGGACTAGACCTACAGTTGAAGGTGGAACCCGAAACACTATATTCCTATGCCTTCATCCGCTATCGAACCTGGGACCCCTTGATTACAAGGCGACGACGTTACCACTACACCAACGGGGAGGTCCCAGTTAACAAACGAAACACAATACGAGTGCAAGGAAGAGTAACAGTGTAAATAATGCTTTCTTTTCTTCTACAACACACCCGATATTAACACACTTTCAAACAACATCGCTAATTTTGGTTACCGTCAATACTTTCTTCTACAGATGAAGCAAATGAAAATTGATATGTGAGGGCATAGTCTTGAGCACGGGGGGCGCCAATGGTACCTGACCACCCTCGAATGTGTACTCAAAAAATAAAATATGTAGAAACAACCACTACAATAATGAAAGTTATATTTCCCGTAATGCCTCCAAATTGGAATTTTAACAGTTTGGTTTTTCTCGAGTTCTAGCCAGATGGGAGAAGCGATTTGCAGCCAAAGCTGGAAACATCTCCCTTTCTCTCATTCTCATTCTACCTTTACTAACCAGGTATTGTTGAGAAGCATCGACAAGGAGAAAAAGTATACAAAATTGATTTATGTACGAGAGGTGGTCAGAATTGCTACAGCGTAGAGCTAGAATTTATGTTTGCATTCATTAATATTTACATCGCTTTTCAGCCACTATTGGCGACGACGAAGATGAATTGAGAGTTACACTTACAAAGGTAGACTCATGCAGGCCGGAACTTAAAAATACTTGATTGATTTATTTAAATTATGGACACGTCAGCACATTTAACACTCACTCTGGTCCCCAATTTCCCAGTTCTTCACTGCCTTCATTTGAAAATGTTGGTTTTCTTAAAATTTCGGAGTGGACCGTAGCCCCTTCAACCATCCCCCCTCGGCCTACGGCAGTGATTACGTACAGTCGAGGCAAATACTAGAACTGCCGTCGTCTGAAGACTCAAGTCTGTACACCCTAGTTAAAAACAGATGTTGCGAAGGGCAACTTAGCATGCAGGGCGCCAACACGCAACCGCAGAGGATTATACTGTCCGTGCATCTGGGCTCCAGATCCTCATTATTCTGCAGAATGCGGTCCAGGGTTTTACTGCGTGGAATTCGTACTCTTCACAAACGTCACGCCTTACACCTCACACAGGGAATCAAACCCGGATCCATTGGCACCTAGGTCGCCAGTATACCACTGAACACGCTCGACCACCGAGCTATCTACTTATGACCCATACAATGCAATGAAAAATGCTACACGCCAGGCTGATAAAAATCAGAAGGACTGATAATAGCCTAATTGTCAAAGAATACTTTTTACTCCAAGGTGTGACTTTAACGACTAACTAAAGTAAACCATCCTCTAGAGAAATATTTTAGTGCTAAATTTTGGACTTTAGAAGATGTTGACTTTTGCGTTTTGCGTTTTTGCCAAATAAAAATTTTCTGCATTTTGGGTGAGCTGCCCCAGAAAGAGATACCATATGTAAGCACAGTTTGAATCTGTCCAAAAATATACTGTTCTTAAAACATTCAAAGTTAAAACATTTCTCAAAATTCTCATCATGTAGCAGAGCCTGCTTAACTTTTGAGTTAAATTAGTAATTTGCATGTCCCAAGACAGGTTGTGTCTGTCAATACTCCTAAGAATTTTATTGCATTGCATTCTTTGACGACTTCTTAAGTTTTTTATTTGTTTTGCTGGATTAAAATTTATTAGAACTGTTTTATTAACATTCAGGGAAAGCTTGTTGTTGTTTAGCCAGGTGTTTAGTTGTGTTGTTGTTGAAATGGAATTCTTTTGAAGTTGCTCATATTCCAGGCTTTTTACTATGATATCAGAGCTTAACTTGCTTGTTGTTGACCATGGCAACAGACGTTGCTAGGGAACTTCATTTTCACCCCAGAAACTACTAAGTGAATTATGCTAGACTGTTCGAATTTCAAAATATGAGCCTCATAATTTATTACAGAGGAATTCGAGGGGAATGACGGAAAACAATTATTTTTCAATTACGTTTTAATTTGTGAAAATCACAAAATACGTAAATATTGCTTTTCCAATTTAGTGTCCCTATTGAATCCGTTTACGGAAAACATCCAACTAACTATCTTGAAACTGTTTTTACTTACCCAGCTTATTATTAAGAAAGTAAACAAGAGGCCGAGCACACATAACTTTATGTTCAGAACTTTTCAAATAAGGGAGCCACGTCGACGAGCGCACGAGACATGTCGCTATTTAATTCGTTTATATGAAATATCTAAATATTTTGAAACGGACCATATGTACCCAGTTTATTATAATGAAACTAGACAATAATATGTGTTAAATATTTGTAAAATATTAGAGCATATACACACGCAAGCGAACTTATACACTTGTTTCCCTTCATCCAATACAACATGCACGCATCTTCAAAATCATTAAGATCACTGAGGAACCCCAGCTATAACATGATTGGGCCCACAACGTGGCCGAAGGTCAAGCATGCGAGCGTACAAGTCGTGGCCAATGGCCACGCCAAAAGTGCGCGAGTCTTTCCACATAGAAACGCTGCAGCACAGTCGGAATATTGGCCACCCTTCTTCTTCACGCCACTGTTCGATCATATCAAATTACATGCGCATGTTGATGGTTTGAAATCTCTGGAATTCAGAAGGAGCGAGCGAGTGATTTAGACCTCCCCCTTCTGTTCCAGCCGTAAATACAATAACGTGATGATTCAGTTACAGAGGAAGAAAATAATAGCTACTATAGTTTTAAGGCAACAGTAAGAACTGGCTGTGGAGGAGCGTCGGTACTTAATGGACAAATCGCAGAATAACTAACAACCTAGCAGAATATGTACTAACTATGGACTTAGCATCAATGTCCTTCAAGAACGTAGTTTCTGAGGCGTGTTACATGGAAGTGGAAACGCTGATATTGGAGAGCCTTCTAACAGTTCACTCATTAGGTCCTTAGTTATGTTGTCATTTATATAGGGTGACGAGACAGTCCCGTTTGAGAGGCGTGTCCCGGTCGTCCCTTCGATATTATTTAAAAACACTATTTGTACCGTTTTAGAAAAGCCTAGGGGTTAGCTTGAAAACCAAGTATAAAGTTGAGACATTTCATGCTAAAAAAAAAAGTTGTATTGTTTTGCGTGTGTTCCGTTATTTGTAGAGAGTGCATAAGCATGCCCAAGAAACGTATATGCAGTTTCAATATGAACTTGGGACAAACCACAAACTGAAGTGGGAAATCACGCGTCAGATGTGTGGGGTAAGGTTTTTGAGGAGATTTACAAACGGTTGGTGAAAAATAAAGCCGCTCTCAAGAAGATTGATTGTTCTGATACATACTTCTGGCACTCCCCAACTTCTGCGTAGGGCTAACATCAAAGGTTGATCAGAAGGAACCAGAAATACTGTGTAAGTCACACCGAGATTATAATAAATAATAGCTTTTGACAACGAGAGATCATATTTCAAATAATAAAATAATAATAATACTTTAATTATAACAATAAATTTATAATTAGGCCTAACTGATTTTTCAGGAGGGGAGGAGGTACACTGATCTCCTTGGGATGTCCCGTTTTGGGGTCAAAATATTATGGGCACCCAGCTACTAGGGTGCCAAATATCTAGCTCCTGGCTTCTCATTCCATTGTAATTATCATACTCTTACCATGAAAAGGTCTCCTGCGTATTATCTGCGGTCCCGGGTTCGAACTTAGATGAGAGCTCCAAAATTTGGGTGATGACGCAACACAATTAATATAATTCAAAGACTTAATAAGGTTCTCCAGGCGGGGGAGAACCGGAAATTTTTCCACCTGTTCAGGCAGCTCCGGCGTCCACCCATCGTCGTATAAAGTGGGTACCTGGAGGAAACTCTGGGGGTAAAGGCGGCAAGGGACGTGGTGTTGATCACGTCACCCCCACCTTCGGCCGTAATCAAGAAAGTGTGAGGCCCTAACCCCACGCTCCCTATACGCCTTCATGGCGTGGTGCATTGCACAGGGGAGCACTTTCCCTTCACTTTTTTTTTTTAATAAGGACGATCTGGCTCCTATTGAGAAAGTCTGATAACAGCGTCGATGGGACTGAATGCGATCAACGAAGAACCCATTTGATAAGCTCTGGTCTTCAAAAGGCTGTTGGACTATAGAGTTACTAAATACATGGTAAAAACAGATAACTTGGTCCAAATTTAACAAAGTATATCTTGTCCCAACCCTCCATCCCCGGTCACGTTCCTGGTCTTGTATATATATAAGTGTCACTTCACCAGAAACCGAATTCATTGCCTGTGTGCTCACTGCAGGTCGGTCTGCTTGAGACGATTCCAGACACTTTGGCGCCAGCGGCCAGCTGGGTCGCTCGGAACTTGCTTTTGGCGCGCCACGATTCGGATGGAAACAGACAACTCTGCTAGTGATTCTTGCAGTCTAATTCTCGAATGAATATTTCACTTGCTCTCGTTGCCTTCACTAATTCTATTTAAACCAGCCCAATAATCAAAGAACAAAATAGCTATATTGCGAACCTTTCAACAACTCCCACATTCGCAAAATAGTACATATTGTGCTTGGTTAAGTCCGCTTTATGCACAGTAAGGCTTATTGGGAATGGATCTACAGTTTAAAGTGGAATCCAAACCACAAAGTGCCTCCACCGGTATCGAACCCGGGACCCTTTGATTACAAGGCGACGAAGCAACCAATACGCCATTTTTATTTAAGGAATACCCCTAACCGGAAGTATCCCCCGTTTTTCACTATATTATCAAGATTTTCATTTCTCGGTTATTCTCAATTTTCAGTTTTTCTCATTTGGACAAACAAATACCCGTGCCTTAACCGGGACTCGCACCCGGAACCCCTGACGTCGTAGCGCTCTGTGATAACCACACCGTCACGGAGGTCGACAGGGCCATCGGGGAGGCTTTAAGCGGAACTCGTACCCCTCCTACTTGACTGCGAGAAGAACTACCGAAATAAGAAAGGACCGGGCGTCCGGTAAAAAAGGCGCGAAAACGAAATGCTTGTGATCCAGGTGCTAGGACGCAAAGAAGCACCAGCAGGCTTCATGGGTGACGTGGAAGTAGAGGTCAGGTGATCAACAGTTACTGTGATTGGGTGGTTGCAAGGAATGAGATTTATAAAACATTTTCTTGTTCGCTCCATTCGCGAAACAAACATTTCTCTACGATTCACATCAAGTTTATACGTCAATCATTTATTATTACAATTATGCCCTATTTCAGGGGATCCCAAACTTTGTAGTTTCAAAAGTTTTCCGCGGTGCCCAAGTCAGAATATAGGCATAGGCCTATCTAAAAGTTGCAACGCTAAGTTAGTGTTGTTAGGTTGCTTGCCTTATGTTAAAAAATAAGCACATATTTCAAATTCAGAAACATTGTTTATGTAAAAAGTACTAAATAAGCACATGTTTGGAACAATCATATCTAAAACCCTGTGTAGACTAACAAGTAAGTGGCATTTCAGTTAAAATTCCGGAACATTTCGCGGCACCCCAGGGCGCCGCGGCGCACCCTTAGGGAACCACTACCCTATTCAATATTGAATCAGTTTGTTAAGAAAGGTTTAATTAAAATGTCCATTAAGACTCACACCATTATAAACTTGGATAGTTGTGCTGTACTGGATTTCTGGTAAATTAACACTTAATTCATTTTACAAAGAAATTAAATAAGTTACTTTTCCTTTGCTCCTTTTGTTCAAATGTACAGTCTACATGGAACAGCCATCTGAAGCACCACCCTCCTCCCCCAATCTAATAACTCCAAGAGAAATAACTTTTTTGTCGACTATAGTCTCCAAATTCTGTTCTCAACCAGAGAGATAAAATCGTAACAATTCTATTGCGAGTGACCCTTCACAACGATGAGGAAAGTGAGATCCTAGTTCCAGCGAATAATTTGTTAGGGCCGCTTCAGTTGATTATAGTGCACGCTGAGTGTGCACATAAAGTAGAGTTTCAAATATAATGAGTGGCTTCGCAAATGATCTACGGAGACTGTATTTGTATAAGCATTCTCTTCCTTTCCTGAGGAGAATTCAATAAAACAATGGCTTGGTGTAGCTTTCAGAGGGGAGCGGCACGTGACACGCTTAACTTGCAAACCAGCATTCAGAAATAAATGCAACCTTTCGTATCAAGACAGGTCAAGCTGCACGTGTAGCTCTGATTAGGCCGTTTTCTCAATACCGTGCATCCTGTCACCTAGTGCTCTTGTTAGCTCATGCGCGGTGAATGTTTGGATTTAGACTAACTGTGCTAGTGTCGCTTGCCGCTTGCAGCTTCTGTGTGAATTCTCCGTGTCGCTTGTCGCCTGTCACTTGTCGTCTGTCGTTTGCAGCTTTCTTGCCTTGTAAGGGAGATTACACACGAAAGCGCCAACCAACACATGTCCCTTGGAAGCGAACCAGCAGTAATGAATTGAACCTTTCGAACAGAAGCGACACGACAAGATGCAGGTGTGGCTTGTAGCTTGCGTGGCCAGTTTTGTTAATACCGTGCATCATGTCGCTTCGTACTTTTGTTCGCGCATGCGCGGTGAATGCTATGCCTTATATTGAATGGTCTAATGTCGCTTGTCGCTTTGGTATAAAATCTCCATGTCGCTAGTCGCCTGCCGTTTATGCCGTTTAAGCAGATTCCAGACCGAAGCGTAACGCGACAAGCGACAAGCCTCGGTAATCATTGCAACGTTTCGAATGATGCAGCACGGTAAGCTGCAAATATTGCATGTCGCTTGGTTGTGTCACTCAAACTGGCTACTTTATCAATGTTGTGCATCGTGATGCCTCCACTTGTCGTGCACGGGCGGTGAATGTTTTAGTCTACAAGACAAAAGGGACCCGTGTCTCTTGTCGATGTGCAAGCACACTGTCGCTTGTCGCCTCCGTCAGAATTCTTCCCCTGACCCCTTCAAGGAGACTTCAGATCAAAGCGACAAGTGGCAGGCGACAATCGACAGACAACACTGGCATGGACGTCAGCAGGGTTTTTTTCCAGGGAAGGGCAAGGAAGGTATTTTTTTTCCAGGGGGAGCAAATAAGCCACATTTTACCCAATGTTCCTTCAAAAAAACATTGCTTACATTTGAATTTATCATGTTCGTGCATTAATTAACACATATTATTGTGGCTGAAATGGAATTATATGTGTGAAATATATAATTTTTGGTTGACTTTCATTTTCCAAAAGGGGGCACGGGTCCCCCTTGCCCCCCCTTACGGACTCCCATGAACACTGGCGACTTCGATCTAAAGCAAGAAATTCACCGCTCATGCGCGAAAAACCTAATGCACCGAGCCGAAAGCGACATGTGCAGCTTGCCCTGTCGCATAAATGCGAAAGGTCGAATTGATTACTGAGGGTTCAATTCCAAGCGATACGTATCTCTTGTCGCTTGTTACCTATTGCGTTTCGCTTGGTAGCGTTCTAATAAAGAGCTTCGTTTCACACAGTTGCGGCATGATAGGCCACACAAGCCTGCTTTGATTTCTGAAATCTTCAAACAACACATAAAAGTATGCAAAGTAAAAATTAAGAGTCAGCGATTAGGGTAAATGTGATTATTTTCTCAATTCTACAGTGGGGCATAAACTCCTTAAGTACGCCACAGACTGCGCCGCAGTTAATCCCTTCCTAACTCCGCCGCGAGAGGAACTCTTCTTTTTTTCCCCCTCCCCTTCCGAATGCTCTGCGCCGAGACAGACAAGCTACGCGCTCTCAATTGACGCTGTAAAGCGCGTTTCACAACTTTTTGCTCAATTCGGTATGGCACGTAGCTGCTTACACACAGGAAGAAATCATGTGACCTACAAGAATTGTGATTGGTTGGACGGGTTTTGCAATATTGATTGGTACCCACAACGGATGCAATTGTATTAAAATTACAACATGTAAATTAGACAGGTGATATTGGTACCAGGTTCCAGCAAGAATAGTAACCATTTTTTCGTCAGGAAAACTGCATAAATGATAATTTTCAAAAACCACGGTGGTATTTGAAATCACATGCATGGTCTCGACATTTTAAAATGAATTTGATTTTGCTAATTTATCAAATTATAGTGGTTCCAACAACATATGTACACTCACTCGGGCCTTATAAGACCACGTTTACACGTATGGGTGGGTGGGTGTGTGTGTGTTAATACGTTTGGTGTAGTTTTAGGTGTGGCCAAAAAAAATATCAAGAGGGGCTTATTTTTGACAGGATTATGGACAACAATCTCACAGAAGTGCCTTTTATAAGTGTAGGCAAATCAATCTGAGGGGGGTCATACTTTCTCAGGAAATTCCCGAGGGCATTTTTACAAAAATCTTGGATTAGACGGGGTTCCACACTTGAGCAAAAAGCTCATATGGGCATGTTGAGCTAGGTTTAAGTGTAGGCAAATCTGCCAGAGGGGGGTTCATACTTTCCGGTCCTAGTTGTATATACTTTTACACTACTGGGTTAATATACATGCCATTGTCTAGCGACCAGTTAACAATATTCTCTATATCTTCATTAACCTTGGAAATGCCATCGCTTAACATTACTGGTGGTACAGAATAGTACAACTGTAGGTCATCGGCATACAGGTGATTACGGAGATTTAAGATATTTGGCAGATCATTAATGTATAAAGAAAATAATAAAGGGCCGAGTACGCTTCCTTGCGGAACACCACAGGTGATCTCAGTTAGCGCCGAGCATTTGCCATCATAAACCACCCTTTGTTTACGTCCAGTTAAGTAGGATTTGATCCAGTCGGTTGCAGAGGTGGTGAAATTAAAAAAATGATTTTAGCTTGGAAATGAGAATATCATGGTCGACTGACTGGAATGCTTTTGTGTAGTCCAATAAAACTAAAACTGTCGCCTGAATGCAGTCCATCGCTTGTCTGACTTCGTCGGCTATGTGAGTCATGGCGGTGCTAGTGCTGTGATTAGGTCTAAATCCCGACTGAAACGGAGCCAAAACTTCATTTGTATGTCGGCTGATTTGGTCGTGAGCAAAGTATTGTAATGCTTTGGATAGCGCGAGAAGAATACTGATAGGTCGGAAATTGTCAATGGAAGTGGCGGGGTCAGTCTTGGCAAAGGGAAGAACGTATCCAATTTTCCACTTATCTGGAAAAATACCAGAGCGCAGAGAAACATTAAAAATGTCAGTGATGTATGCAATACATGAGGTAAAATCATCTTTATTAGTCGCAATGGGAGGTTCAGATTTGAACCAGATTTGATCCGACCGATTGCAGTTGCAACTTGGAACTCATATACTGGCTTAAAATTAAACTCTATCATTTCTGTTTTGTGGTTTGCTATAGCTAAAAAAGTAACATTTTTAGCATCGTTGTTCATTGAATTAGAAAGAGAGAAATGTGTATTTAATTAATCAAGGGACGAAAAACGAGTAGGATCTACGTTACGTTTCATTCCTAGCCCTAGATTTCTTAAGTTATTCCACAACATTCGGGGGCTGCCTTGCATATTTAATAATTCGTAAGAAAGCCTCTTCTTTGAGTTGCGCACGGCCTGATTACATTGATTTCTCAACACGCGGTAGTTATTAAAATTATTTAAAGTATATGGAGATTTGAGGCGCTTGTCAGATTTAAACCTGCGGTGAGCCGGATCGCGCTCCGCCAGAAGTGCGAGAATGCTGTCGGTCATCCAGGGGGAAGCAGGCCGCGTGACGCGTTTTTTTCTTTAGTGGAGCATGTTTGTCGAAAATGTGTAATATTAGAAGTAGTGTAAACTTGTTGTTTCAAAATAGTACTTAGTAGGTATCCTCTTTTTTATCAATTGAATATCAGTTTTTGACATATTTTGACAATTTTTTGTCGATGTTTTAGCGTTTAGCGATGTTTTAGTACAAGTTTCAAAGCACCACTTTTTTCCCCACCTCGTACTTGTAGGTATATCACGATCTTACGTGATATAACTTAACCTATTCATTTTTTTCGTGCTAAACTACACGAGAGCCTCTACGTGCTTTGACCTACTTTAGAGTAGACCTAAAAAGACAGTTCACAAACATTAATTGAGGTTCAGTGTTGCCAACCCACCCCAAGAAAATTTCACCATGGTGATATTTTACAGGCGAAGCTAACCTACAATTAGGAGTTGGCAACACTGACTAGTTGCTTCACAAACCTCTTGTTTTTTAAACATATGATATTTCACAGGCGAGGCTAACCTACAAGTTACAAGTTGACGGCGTAGCCTTCTATAAGATGACAAGTATGCAGTAAGATGAAGAAGACGACGTCAACTGGCAATAGCGGTGTTAATGCTTCCTCCTCTCTACCCCCACCCCCCTCTTACCAGGCCTCCTCCCTTATGGCGGGAACCCAACGTTCTGGCGCGGTCCTTTGAACTACTTTTTTTTTATTTTACGACGTTTTACGGACTAATCTAACCTACAATGAGAGAAAAGTGGACAGAAGAAAAGCTCTGGCATCACTTTTTAAGCTATTTTTTTACCTCCTGCTCTTATGCTAACCTCGCCCTTTGACCTATTTTTAAAAATGACTTTCCTATAAGTCTGCTGTCTCCTCTCACTGTAAAGGTCCCCTCAGTGTAATCTACTACGACCTTGTACTCTCAGCGTAATCTACCACGATGTGTGTTTTTTTTAAAAAAAACTCATGTGTGATCTTCTACAATGTGTGGTACAAATTTTTCAAGACGTTCAACATGTTTTCCAGAACCGTATAATGTAGCACCAAATAATTGATGTTGCAGTGTATGATGAAGAAGGTTGGGATGATGCAGCAGAATCGATAGATCAGACCCCAGCCGAGAAAGTAATGCGTATGGAAACGATGCTGGGTTGTCCACGTGAATTCGTTCAGAATGTGGCTGTCGCAGACGGTGTTCGGAAAAATCGTTCGCAAGTACATGGCCGGATCCTTTCCGAAAACCTTCTCGAAAACGTGTCGCCAAGCCAGAGCGTTGATGCAGTCGCTCTTGAAACTGGCCAACGGGGCGGACAGATCGAGCTTCCTCCCCAGATCGAATTGAGTCGCGTGCCTTTCCACGAACTCCAGGTAGGCCTTCGCCGTGGGCCACACGATGCTCGTGACGATCTGATCGACCGAGTCCGTCGTACGGTATCCCGTGTCGAAGTATTCGCCCCATGCTTTCTTTAGGATCGTGATCAGAAAATTTCTCTCTCGCACGTCTATGGCGGTCCTCAACCCTTTAAATTGCACCTCGTCGCTGTCGGCCAGCTGCACGACGTATTTTTTCTTGGTCAACGCGAAAAAGTTTTTTAGTACGAATTCGATTTTCACCCGCAAGTTCGGGAACCAACCGCTCGTGCAGGTGATCGATCAAGCTAGCCTGATCGCGTTTATCCATGAGGATGAAAAGCGAATCCGTGTCCATGTACATCATGCGCGGTCGCTGGGGTCCGAGGGGAAATTTTCGACCACGTCGCGCGATTTCAGCAGGATGGTTCTCGACAGAAAAGTAACGAGGGACGCGCAAGCGGGATTCTTCGAAACGAACGAGCCCCCAACGTTTTTTTTCCGTACGGCCTTCGAACGTAAGGTTGGTTCACGTGAGCACGAATTTCTTCGGGAATGTCTTTCAGTTCGTACATCTGACCGTACATGCTGTTCATCATCAACTTCGCAGTATTCTGTTTTGCGTCCATTTCGAGCAATTTGCCCGGCGGCAAGGTCTTCTTGCAATTCTTGACTTCCTTGATTTTTTTACGCAAGGTCATGATCTTACGAATGCACATGGCGTTGAGCGTATCGGGCGAAAAATACAGGTGGAGATTCGCTTCCGTGCAGCCGGTTGGGGATTCGTACTACCGCGATAAACATCTACTTCCGTGCCTGGTGGAACGGACGTTCCGATGTGGAATTCACGCCACTCCAAGTAGAGGGACGTATGAACCCCGAGAAAATTCTATATAAAATAACATACCTGGAAATTATATTCACAGTATAGATTGAATTTTGATTTTTGTATTCCCCGAGAAATTCTATATAAAATAACATACCTGAAATTCTATTCACAGTATAGATTGAATTTTTTGAGTTTTGTAATCACCCCCAAGAAATTCCATATAAAATAACATACCTAAAAATTGTATTCACAGTATAGATTGAATTCTTAAGTTTTTTTGTATTCACACCCAAGAAATTCTATATAAATAACATACTTGAAATTCTATTCACAGTATAGATTGAATTCTTGAGTTTTTTGTATTCACACCCAAGAAATTCTATATAACATAACATACCTGAAAATTGTATCGCTATATATACTAGACTTTTTTGATTTCTGTGATTTTGGAGAAAACATAATATCATCCACCACCAGATTTTCAATCTTAAAAAATAATAAAACTGAATGTGTTACTTGTGGGAAGCTAATCTCAAGGAACAATTTATCGGTACACAGGGCAAGATGTAGCGAAACAGGTTCGAGAATTAATCGTTCGTTACCTTCTAAGTCTTGTGCTCGATGCGGAAAGATGATCAGCATTACAAATTTAAGTAAACACCTCAAAATTTGCAAACCATCGATCGAACAAGGAACATTGAAAGAAAAATCGATAATTCAGAAACGGAAGCTTCCACTTCCAAACAAGTTAAATTATCCGATGAACGAAAACCAATTAGATCTGCATTTAACCGTCTTATTCAGGATTTCTCTTTTACTTCGGAACCAGGCTGCGACATTCTTAGTTTCTTGCGTGAAACGAAAACATCCGTGATAAATATTCTAAAAAATAAATTGGAAAATAATTCCATAAAAGCATACGTTGATCTATTTTCCGAATACGAAAAAATCGATGGTACGACAAGAGTCTTTTATCATCGAACAAAAAACCAGGCTCTTCATTTAGCGGACGTCGATAATTTGGACGGATTTTATTCTGATCTTTCAAATGAGCAGGTTAAGAAACATGACGATTTCGAGGCTAAAGGGTCGGGATGGTCTCTGTGTGGAAGTCCTCACACGTTAACCGTTTACGTGAACCAATTCTCGCCTCTTCGCGCATCCAGCTACGTTCCTCTTCCACCGAACATTCAACACAAGAGGGCTGTGTTAAATATACAGAACAGCGATAAGAAGTGTTTCCTTTGGTGTATTTTGGCTGCACTGCAACCTGTTTATTGCAAAAATAATCCACAGTGGGTTGGACATTACAAACAATACGAGTCCGAGTTTGAAAGTGTAATGTCTGGCATCGAATACCCGGTGACATTGTTGGATATAACAAAGTTTGAAAATCGTGCAGGAAAACGCATCGCTATTAATGTATATTCCTTCACGTCAGATAAATATCTCGTGCATCCCGTCAGGATAAGCGATGTCGACGATGACGATGGTCGTGTGATTAATCTTCTAATTTCAAACGACAGTGTTCACCATTACTGTCTCATTCGTTCGCTATCACGTTTGCTCAGAAGTCAATCAACCAAGCATGCAAACCACATCGAAGTTTGCCCGAGATGCCTAACCACGTTCAACGATATAAAACAATCCGATTATCGAAAATTCACTGGACGTCAGATTGCTATCGAGAAACTTGCTCAACATAAAATTATTTGCGGCAACAACAGACCGGTTCGAATGTTGATGCCCTAAAAGAACGAAGTGGAAGAATGTAGGATGCACAAGGCATTGTTGGAACATCCGGCCATCATCGTTGCTGATTTCGAGGCGTTCCTCAAACCACTCTCATACTGCGATCCGGCTCCCGAAGACAAAGATTTTTTTAAATTGATGAATAACGCGGTGTATGGCAAGACGATGGAAAACGTTCGGAATCATGTAGACATGAAATTGGTTTCAGATAAAAATAAATGCATGAAGTGGGTGGCCGTTCCTAGATTCAAGTCGAGAAAAATTTACAATGAGAATTTGGCACTTTTCAATCTAGATATAAAATTGATGAAATTCAGAAAACCAATTTACGTTGGCGCAACGGTTCTCGACTTATCGAAACTTTACATGTTCGAATTTCATTACGACGTGATGAAACCCTTCTTGAATGATAAAATATCATTTTTGTACACGGACACCGACAGCTTCATTTACAGCATACAAACACCTAACCTCTATGAAGACATAAAAAATCCTTCCATGCTTGAGTATTTCGATACTTCTGCATATCCTCAACCCAACAGATTTGGGATTCCTTCCCTCAACAAAAAAGTCCTAGGTAAACTGAAAGATGAATGTAACGGTGATATTATTGTCGAGTTCGCGGGTTTGCGTTCGAAAGTGTATGCCATGAGAACAGAAAGTAGCGTCACGAAGAAAGCAAAAGCTGTGTGCAAGAATACGGTGGAGAACAAACTCACATTCCAAGATTACATCGATTGCCTTTACTCACAATCGACGATACTAAGTATAGAACAAAGAATCCAAAGTGTAGACCATGTGATTAACAACAAACAAAGATAGGAAAGTAGCATTAGATCCGCATGACGATAAAAGATGTATTTTGTTTTGTGGAATCCACACGTTGCCTTGGGGACACTATCGTTTAGAAATTAGTAAAAATTGTAGGCAATGCAATTGAAAAAAAATAAACTGAAATAACTATAACTAAAATAAAAAAAAACTTTAACTGTCTCAAATTATCACATACACAATAAATAACTAGCAAGGACAATGAATCTCTTTGGTTTCCGAAAGCAAACAATGGAGACTGTACACCGCACGACAGATCATGAATTTCTACCTTCCATGTTATCTAAACTCAACGGCCTGTTGATCAATCAATTTTCGGAACGCTGCTCTTCTTGCTGGAACAGTGACGATTTCGGATTCGCGACGATCGACATGACGAGGAAACCCAACGACGGAAAATACAGAAACAAAATCAACGACTTTCACACCTTTTGCTTTCTTCGTGACGCTACTTTCTGTTCTCATGGCATACATTTTCGAACGCAAACCCCCGAACTCGACAATAATATCACCGTTACATTCATCTTTCAGTTTTTCTAGGATTTTTTGAGGGAAGGAATCCCAAATATGTTGGTTTGAGGATATGCAGAAGTATCGAAATACTCAAGCATGGAAGGACTTTTTATGTCTTCATAGAGGTTAGGTGTTTGTATGCTGTAAATAAAGCTGTCGGTGTCCGTGTACAAAAGTGATATCTTATCATTCAAGAAGGGTTTCATCACGTCGTAATGAACATGTAAAGTTTCGACAAGGCGTAAATTGGTTTTCTGAATTTCATCAATTTTATATCTAGAATGAAAAGTGCCAAATTCTCATTGTAAATTTTTCTCGACTTGAATCTAGGATCGGCCACCCACTTCATGCATTTATTTTTATCTGAAACCAATTTCATGTCTACATGATTCCGAACGTTTTCCATCGTCTTGCCATACACCGCGTTATTCATCAATTTAAAAAAATCTTTGTCTAAATCCGAAGTGGCAACTGTCCTATGTTGCGTGTTTGTTTCAATGTACGGTTTGAGCCACTCGGAATGTTTAAACCTGAGGACTCTTCTAATATTCGCTACCTTAGCACCCTTCCCGATCAAGAATCGGAGATTCGAGTAATGAACAACGTATCTCTTTTTCCCCTCTAGAGTCAATAAAAGCTTGCATTGATTAGAATGAGGCGAAGATTTGAACTCGGATGCCGGTGGTAAATCGCTGAACAGATCGTGTAAATGGTCGGGGAATTCGATATCCACCTCTGCGAAGAAACCATACACACTATCATCGAAATTTTCTATATCTATTGATGCCCATTCGAATCCCCGGAAGGAAGTTTCTGTACCATGGCATGTCGGTAGAGATTATTAACGTCGGCGTAGAAGATGTAATTCGATGCTCGATATGAATCATAATCTTCTTTCATGTGCACGTTGTTGGCTTTTGCATATCTCTGTACACATTGTACCATCCCGGCCCGAATCCCCCTCTCGATGAAAAGTAACATGTCCACGTCCGATATCAGTTCCAGCTTGACCTTTGTCTGGAATAACATTGCCGACCACGCTAATCCCGGTAGGCTGTAGAAATACGCTGGATCTAATTTATAAATATTCGTTGCCGTTTTCCTGAACGCTTGAAAAACATGCGCGAGTATCGTTACGTCTAATTTTAAGTAGGCATCGTGGTAGTCTCCGAGTGTCCTACATTCTAATTTCTCCCACATGAGTTGCGCGTGTTGGTATTCTTCGTCCGTAATTCCTTTCTCTCTAAGTCTGCTGTAAAATTCTCTTGGAAGTGGGAGAGCGTCGATGTTAAATTTAGAATTATCACTAACGTATTCGTAAGGATAAATCCCTTTACGTCTAACGAGTTCTATGTCTACGTTGGGAAAACTAGCTTTTGTAATTTTGAATTGTTCGTCTAAAAGTTTGCTGGCAAGAGCGTCTAGGCTGGCAGAGAGAAATCTGTATGAATCCAGAAACCTCATCTCGATGGTATTTTTAGTCTCAGGAATCATAACTTTCTTACTTACCGAGATGTATCGTTCTTGGTTTTGAGCAAGAATATCTATTTTTTGAGTGTCGTATCCGAGTTTCCTGATTAAGGGATGAAAGTCGTAATTAGAGCCATTGTGAAAGAATATGGGGACGAATTTTGGTTTTTGGATTTTGAGGTTGCATGCATTACAGATTCCGCTTATGAAGCGACCGTCCGTATGCGAATGGTGAAACAATTTACGATTGTCGTCTGTGAAGTGGTTATCACACAAAGGACACTTGACAGTGTCATAGTAATTTTGAAGTTCGATAGCAGATAACGGAAGCATCGGTTTCGATGTTTGCAGCATGCATCCAATTTTCCCAACCTCCTCGACCATCTTTTCGAAGAAGCGTTCGATTGCATCGGGTCCTCGGTATACGTACGGTTCATCTATTTTATCCTGTCGCACGACAACGTAACCGAAACTGTTTGGTTCGTGAAGCTGGTAAGGTGTGGTGGAAGAAACTTCGGGATCCGGATCGCAGTATGAGAGTGGTTTGAGGAACGCCTCGAAATCAGCAACGATGATGGCCGGATGTTCCAACAATGCCTTGTGCATCCTACATTCTTCCAATTCGTTCTTTTCGGGCATCAACATTCGAACCGGTCTGTGTTGCCGCAATATATTTTATGTTGAGCAAGTTTCTCGATAGCAATCTGACGTCCAGTGTATTTTCGATAATCGGATTGTTTTATATCATTGAACGTGGTTAGGCATCTCGGACAAACTTCGATGTGGTTTGCATGCTTGGTTCATTGACTTCTGAGCAAACGTGATAGCGAACGAATGAGACAGTAATGGTGAACACTGTCGTTTGAAATTAGAAGAAGATTAATCACAAGACCATCATCATCGTCGACATGGCTTATCCTGAAGGGATGCACGAGATATTTATCTGACGTGAAGGAATATACATTAATAGCGATGCGTTTTCCTGCACGATTTTCAAACTTTGTTATATCCGACAATGTCACCGGGTATTCGATGCCAGACATTACACTTTCAAACTCGGACTCGTATTGTTTGTAATGTCCAACCCACTGTGGATTATTTTTGCAATAAACAGGTTGCAGTGCAGCCAATATACACCAAAGGAAACACTTGTTATCGCTGTTCTGTATATTTAACACAGCCCTCTTGTGTTGAATGTTCGGTGGAAGAGGAACGTAGCTGGATGCGCGAAGAGGCGAGAATTGGTTCACGTAAACGGTTAACGTGTGAGGACTTCCACACAGAGACCATCCCGACCCTTTAGCCTCGAAATCGTCATGTTTCTTAACCAGCTCATTTGAAAGATCAGAATAAAATCCGTCCAAATTATCGACGTCCGCCAAATGAAGAGCCTGGTTTTTTGTTCGATGATAAAAGACTCTTGTCGTACCATCGATTTTTTCGTATTCGGAAAATAGATCAACGTATGCTTTTATGGAATTATTTTCCAATTTATTTTTTAGAATATTTATCACGGATGTTTTCGTTTCACGCAAGAAACTAAGAATGTCGCAGCCTGGTTCCGAAGTAAAAGAGAAATCCTGAATATGACGGTTAAATGCAGATCTAATTGGTTTTCGTTCATCGGATAATTTAACTTATTTGGAAGTGGAAGCTTCCGTTTCTGAATTATCGATTTTTCTTTTCAATGTTCCTTGTTCGGTCGATGGTTTGCAAATTTTGAGGTGTTTACTTAAATTTGTAATGCTGATCATCTTTCCGCATCGAGCACAAGACTTAGAAGGTAACGAACGATTAATTCTCGAACCTGTTTCGCTACATCTTGCCCTGTGTACCGATAAATTGTTCCTTGAGATTAGCTTCCCACAAGTAACACATTCAGTTTTATTATTTTTTAAGATTGAAAATCTGGTGGTGGATGATATTATGTTTTCTCCAAAATCACAGAAATCAAAAAAGTCTAGTATATATAGCGATACAATTTTCAGGTATGTTATTTTATATAGAATTTCTTGGGTGTGAATACAAAAACTCAAGAATTCAATCTATACTGTGAATAGAATTTCAAGTATGTTATTTATATAGAATTTCTTGGGTGTGAATACAAAAAAACTCAAGAATTCAATCTATACTGTGAATACAATTTTCAGGTATGTTATTTGATATGGAATTTCTTGGGGGTGATTACAAAACTCAAAAAATTCAATCTATACTGTGAATAGAATTTCAGGTATGTTATTTTATATAGAATTTCTCGGGGAATACAAAAATCAAAATTCAATCTATACTGTGAATATAATTTCCAGGTATGTTATTTTATATAGAATTTTCTCGGGGTTCATACGTCCCTCTACTTGGAGTGGCGTGAATTCCACATCGGAACGTCCGTTCCACCAGGCACGGAAGTAGATGTTTATCGCGGTAGTACGAATCCCCAACCGGCTGCACGGAAGCGAATCTCCACCTGTATTTTTCGCCCGATACGCTCAACGCCATGTGCATTCGTAAGATCATGACCTTGCGTAAAAAAATCAAGGAAGTCAAGAATTGCAAGAAGACCTTGCCGCCGGGCAAATTGCTCGAAATGGACGCAAAACAGAATACTGCGAAGTTGATGATGAACAGCATGTACGGTCAGATGTACGAACTGAAAGACATTCCCGAAGAAATTCGTGCTCACGTGAACCAACCTTACGTTCGAAGGCCGTACGGAAAAAAAACGTTGGGGGCTCGTTCGTTTCGAAGAATCCCGCTTGCGCGTCCCTCGTTACTTTTCTGTCGAGAACCATCCTGCTGAAATCGCGCGACGTGGTCGAAAATTTCCCCTCGGACCCCAGCGACCGCGCATGATGTACATGGACACGGATTCGCTTTTCATCCTCATGGATAAACGCGATCAGGCTAGCTTGATCGATCACCTGCACGAGCGGTTGGTTCCCGAACTTGCGGGTGAAAATCGAATTCGTACTAAAAAACTTTTTCGCGTTGACCAAGAAAAAATACGTCGTGCAGCTGGCCGACAGCGACGAGGTGCAATTTAAAGGGTTGAGGACCGCCATAGACGTGCGAGAGAGAAATTTTCTGATCACGATCCTAAAGAAAGCATGGGGCGAATACTTCGACACGGGATACCGTACGACGGACTCGGTCGATCAGATCGTCACGAGCATCGTGTGACCCACGGCGAAGGCCTACCTGGAGTTCGTGGAAAGGCACGCGACTCAATTCGATCTGGGGAGGAAACTCGATCTGTCCGCCCCGTTGGCCAGTTTCAAGAGCGACTGCATCAACGCTCTGGCTTGGCGACACGTTTTCGAGAAGGTTTTCGGAAAGGATCCGGCCATGTACTTGCGAACGATTTTTCCGAACACCGTCTGCGACAGCCACATTCTGAACGAATTCACGTGGACGACCCAGCATCGTTTCCATACGCATTACTTTCTCGGCTATCTATCGATTCTGCTGCATCATCCCAACCTTCTTCATCATACACTGCAACATCAATTACTTGGTGCTACATTATACGGTTCTGGAAAACAAGTTGAACGTCTTGAAAGATTTGTACCACACATTGTAGAAGATCACACATGAGTTGTTTTTTTTTAAAAAAAAGAGCACACATCGTGGTAGATTACGCTGAGGGTACAAGGTCGTAGTAGATTACACTGAGGGGACCTTTACAGTGAGAGGAGACAGCAGACTTATAGGAAAGTCATTTTTAAAAATAGGTCAAAGGGCGAGGTTAGCATAAGAGCAGGAGGTAAAAAAATAGCTTAAAAAGTGATGCCAGAGCTTTTCTTCTGTCCACTTTTCTCTCATTGTAGGTTAGTTTAGTCCGTAAAACGTCGTAAAATAAAATAAAAAAAGTAGTTCAAAGGACCGCGCCAGAACGTTGGGTTCCCGCCATAAGGGAGGAGGCCCGGTAAGAGGGGGGTGGGGGTAGAGAGGAGGAAGCATTAACACCGCTATTGCCAGTTGACGTCGTCTTCTTCATCTTACTGCATACTTGTCATATTTTAGAAGGCTACGCCGCCAACTTGTAACTTGTAGGTTAGCCTCGCCTGTGAAAAATCATATGTTTAAAAAACAAGAGGTTTGTGAAGCAACTAGTCAGTGTTGCCAACTCCTAATTGTAGGTTAGCTTCGCCTGTAAAATATCACCATGGTGAAATTTTCTTGGGGTGGGTTGGCAACACTGAACCTCAATTAATGTTTGTGAACTGTCTTTTTAGGTCTACTCTAAAGTAGGTCAAAGCACGTAGAGGCTCTCGTGTAGTTTAGCACGAAAAAAATGAATAGGTTAAGTTATATCACGTAAGATCGTGATATACCTACAAGTACGAGGTGGGGAAAAAAGTGGTGCTTTGAAACTTGTACTAAAACATCGCTAAACGCTAAAACATCGACACAAAATTGTCAAAATATGTCAAAAACTGATATTCAATTGATAAAAAAGAGGATACCTACTAAGTACTATTTTGAAACAACAAGTTTACACTACTATTAGACTATTTAATTCATAAAGCTTATCGGTAATATTAGTGAAGCTGTATATTGAATTCCATGGGGTTCTTGTACCATCTTCGTTTAGTGAAGCGAGGTTAATTTTCTTTAAATTGCGGTATTCAATTATGTTTGGCTTGTATTTCGGAACATTGAGTGAGTAAGCAACGTAAATAAGGTCGTGGAACGAGAGACTGCAGGCGCACGTTTGTCCATGTTTGGTGATTCGAGAGCAGTCTCCTGTTAAGATTACGTCTAGCCAAGAATGCGAGTTGGCCGTGTGGAAGGTAGGATCGAGCTTCAAAATATTTTGATTGTAAGAAGAGATAGCAGCGCGGAATTTATTTACTTCAGGTTTGTCAGTTTCTAAATGAAAGTTCAGATCGCCCAATAATAATACATGCGAGTACATGGGAATGAGTTTAGCCAGTTCCTCTTCACAATTTACAAAGCACGTTCCAGGTTGACGGTACGCAACAGCCAGCACTAGCTTCTGTTAGTTGATGGTAAGTTCCAGGAAAATATATTATGTCATTCGTGCGTAGTTACCGTCAGATTTAGCCTCAACCACCGCGTTAATATCCTCCATTATCATTGCCATCACCCTGCCACCTCGTGTTCCCAACCTGTCGTTTCGGAAGACGTTGTAGCCTCGCAAGGAAACCATGCTGGAGGGTGTGAGGGGATTAAGCCGCGTCTCCGATACAAGAATGCAGTGGAGATTCTGGGTAGAGAAAATAGCTTTGAAGCTATCGAGGTGCGCTTCTATGCTATGGTGCATTCACGTGTGACACCAACAATGAGTTCGGACAAGTATTCAGCTCGTTTCCGAGAATTTCGCCTCTGCTGACCGCAGGGTGCGCAGTGCCAGGGCAATTAGCAGAGCGACGACCTTCTTCAGAATTTCGTCCAATGTCACCGACATGCGTTGTTGCCAGATTAGCCAATTTTAGAATTGAGGTTTAATGAACAGAAACAAGATAGGAGACGAAACATTAGCATACCAAAATTAAATTTAGAATTATTACTTACCCTGTCAAGCAGAATAACATGGAGGAAAGCATCAGGGAATGACACACACACACACGCACATTAAAAGACGATAATATAAACAAGAACCCGGACAAAAAAACTCACACTAAACACACATGATTTTAACACATCACACACACACAATTATTCATACACAGCGTATCATAACGACAAAAGTCACATATGCTCTTCATTACACTTGATACTCAGTTCGCGTTGAACCCCATCTCAAGGGAGAACGTCAAGATCCTCGGGGGAAGATATAAGGTAGCGACGACCTCCGTGAGATACGAAAATGAGCCCGTCTTGGCTACAGGCATTGCGTGTCCCTACGCGATCCTTTGCCACTCGCAAAACCCTCTGTCTGTATGGAGTTAGCCACTCTGTAATTAATAGGGATGAGTTCTTTATCATCTTCTTTGATTTCCACACCTCGTTCCTGGAGCGGTAGCTTACAAATTTCACTATGATGGCTCGTTTTCTCGATCTCAAGACTTCCGCAGACGATCTTTTCGGAGGGCCAAGCCTGTGGCACCGGTCAACGTGCTCGAGCTTGATGTGCTGCAACTGAAGCTTATTTTGAAAAGTCTGGAGCACGATGCTGTCCACGTCTTCGTTGGTGGTTTCGGGAACCCCATGCAGCAAAATGCAGTTCCTCCTAGAGTACTGCGCTAGGTCATCTATTTCAATAGTGTTCTCGTGTATCTGCTTGTCCATGCTGTCTAGGTATCGCCGCAGCGCTCTCATGGAGTCGCTCTTCGATCTCTTAAATTCCACAAACTCCTCTCTGAGGTTCAGAAGTGACTTGCGGAGATCAGCATCTTCGTGCACCGATCCATGGTTGTCTAGCAACTCATCAAGCCGTTGCTGGAATGCTTCCATACCTTTGCCTATTTCTTCCACTTTGGTCGAAACAACTGATAGTGTGGGCTTGGACATGATAACAACCCCGAAGATCCACACGGTCAAGCTATTGACTTGGCGGAAGATGTGGCAACGTACAGCGGTGCAGATTAGAATGCCAGGCTAGCTGAGGGGTGAAAGCGCGGAGCACTAGTCAAGCACGTCCATCCACTACAACTCTCAACTTCTCGCATCTCACAATCTGGGTGCTTGTTTTTAATAATCATTTTACAATACGTGCTCGAAAATGTCATCACCCACTTCGATACACTTATTTATCCGCACTTGGAGGGCTTGGGCACAACTGAGAAACGTGACCGGTGTAATCTTTCGACATGCATTGGTGATTCGCTGAATCATGTTCTCACGCGTTGTTGGCAGTTCAATATAAAATTCACTCTTCACGTAGCTCCACAAACAAAAGTCAGACTAAGTAAGATATGGCGATCTTGCAGGCCCAGACACTGGACCACCTCTTCCGATCCACCGACGATTGTACACGCGATCAAATACTTCCCGTGCTGCAACGAAATAATTTGCTGGACAACCGTCATTTTCAAATCATATTGTTTTTCGCACGTCTAAGGGAAGGTCTGGAAGCAAAACTTGAAGTTCTTTCTGCAAGAAGCTTAGATAATTATCACCATTTAAGTTCCCATCGATGAAATATGGACCAATAAGTTTATCGCCAAAAATTCCACACCAAATATTTACAATTACATAGGGCGTAACCAATTCGCGTTTTCGACACTCCAATAATGCATGTCGATTAATCATTCCGTGGTTTGTAAAAGTCGACTCGTCAGAGAACAAAGCTCGAGTAAATAAATTGGGGTCTCCTTGTATTTGCTGAAGCGCCCATTGACAGAAACGCAACGAAACATGAAACGGATGATATTTTCTACGCTTCAGTATTTGGCACACAGTAGTCTGCGAAATTCCGAATTCACGACTTATTTGTCGAGTACGAACTTGGGGATTTATGAGCCACTGCAGCTAATACGGCAGTGGAGAGCTGTTAAACAACTTTGCGAAAAGAAGCGTGCGATTGCACCCGGTATGGAAAACGTTGAGCATAAAGAATCACAACATCATTGATATTCCTGCCACTTTCTCCATAAATGTACTCCATTTTAATATTCTCTTGCACCGTAAAGCCTGCATTATAACCACTAATGGAGTCAAGGGAGAAAAATACTACTTCCGTCCTCTTTTTCAGACTTCGTGGAAGATTATGCCTTCTCTGTGTGACTAGGAAACAAGGTCAAATGGTCTTTAGGAGAAAGCGTGCGGTCTTGAAACATGTTCGGCAATCTGTTCGAAACGTTGTTAACCACTTATAAAACTGTAAAACGTTAAAGATTTCAAAGGTCCGTAAAAACCTTTGAACATGTGAAAATAAACAATCTCACTTCCGCGGAATGGATCGAGTTAGTCGAGTTAGTCGCCTTCACAGCTAATGTGCTGCTGATGCGTCGCTGATGTGCTGTCGATGCCTGGTACTGGCCCCGCCCACTTGTTTCCTCCCCCTCCATTTCCCCGTTACTCCTGCATTATTACGTCATCCCTCCGCCTTGGAACTCCTCTATCATCATGAACGCTCGTGTCACTTTTTTCGTTACTTTAAAGCCTATTTCTTTTATCTTCTTCCATTTTTTACAATCTTTACCTATCCTTCCTCTACACTCCCTCTCTTTAACGTTTTACGGTTTTATAATTGATTATCCTCGTTTTTAACAGATTGCCGAGCATGTTTCAGAACCGCATGTTTTATTTTACCAACAATTACACCTTGTTTCCTGGTCAAACAGACACGACATAATCTGCCACGAAGCCCGACGAACAGGACTGTGTATTTTTCGAGAATTGCGCCAAATCTTACTTTTTACGATTACAGCGCCAGCTATCACAAACAAAAAAAACAGTTTCAGACAAAACCTACGTATTTTTGTCTAGAGAATCCGACTCTGCAGTAAAAAATGGGGGATTCTATTTCAGATTTTACAGTTGCCCTAGCCACACCCCCAGGAAGTGGGGTAGGAGTGGAGTTTGGCATCATTCAATGAGCCCCTTCGAGACGAATAAATTTGATTCAGAACATTTTTTTCATCAGATGCGTCCAGCTAGAAAACTCACGCGGTATAATACTAATCAAAATTAAACTATATTTAATAACCTATTATTAATGATATTCTTACATTAACAAAATTAATTGTAATTACCGATCTTGCTTGGTTTATTTTGAATCACCAGGACAGTAAGCGCATACCATCGAATGTATGCAGGTGGTGGTGTGCTTACTTCGCACTCCCCCCATTCTATTTTTTTACATTTCATCCTCACCTTGTAAATCAGGGATCCCCGATTCGATTCCATTTGACGACGTATAAGGGTTCGAGGCCTACTTTAAATTATATGTCCAGTCCAGATTAATCATTCTGCGCATAAAGGGCGCTACAAAGAAAAAATCAAAATTGACTTTGGTCGCTCAATTACCAGAATAATATGTTTCAATATCTACATCTCATGAGTATTAAAATAATTGGAATGTTCTCTAAGAAATCATCTGTTATCGATAAGTATCTTCGCGCTGCGACGTCAAGGGTACCGGGTTCAAATCCCCCTCGGGCATGGTTGCTTGTGAAAAGTCCATTAATTAATTTGATCATTTCATCACTCATCCCCATCTTCGTAAATTAGCCAAGAGGAACAAAACGCGAAGAAAAGCAAGCTAAATCAATCATTCAATCAATCAATCGCTAGGTACCTCTAAAATCTGATGAGTAACAAACATTTCTTCAAGTATGCAATCGGATGAACAGATATTTTTTTATGGCCTCTTGCACATCATAGCGATCCACCGCGTCGTCTCTGGCGATGTTCTATCCACTTTGTCACGGAGGTCAGTAGTATAAAATACGATATTACTGGAACACAAAAGTATGACCCCCTCAGACTGGTTTTGGCTACACTTAAAACTATGTCAAGATGCTTTTATAAGCTTATTGCCTACAGTGTGCTACTCCGTTGAGTCCAAAAATTTAGTAAAATAGCCCTCGGGGATTTCCCGTGAATAGTATGACCCCCTCAGATTGATTTGGCTACACATACAAAAGCTGCATCTGTCAGATTGTTGGCTATAGGATCTTAGAAAATATGGCCCTCTTGGCATTGTTTTGACTACACTTAAAACTGGGGCAAGATGCTCATATGAGCTTTTTGCCTTTAGTGCAATACTCTGTCAAGTGTGCTTAAATACATGGCAGTCAGTTCAGAGTATTAATATGTTAACCCGAATATTTTAATTGGGCACCAGGCTCAAATTGTATATCTAGTACTAAGACAATGCATTATGCATAGGCTTTCTAGAATTGCTCTGTGTCTCTTTCGTTTCTTATATCATAAACATATGATTTCTGACCTATAAGAATAACACTGCATATGGTGTCGGCAGGTGGTGTATCATGGAATTCACAGATTATTTTAATGTTTGTCCTGTCATTAACTACAACCTGCTTGCGTTTTGAGGTGTTGATGACAAACATCGGTCTCTGTGCTTTGAATTCATCGGGTGAGTAATACATGTCGGAATTGCCAGTAGTGACTCTTTTGTATGCTGTGTAGTCTTCGTATAATTTAAGAAAATCATCCTTGGACATGTCTAAATTATAGTTTTCTCTAGGAAACACCTCGTTTCTGCCGTTTTTAAGATATATGATCTTGATATTGCAGTTATCGAACTTACTTGAATTTTGTTGCTGGTTGTTGTCTCGACCATTCTGAAACAGCAGAACCACAAAATCTGGCATGTCATATTGTATACTAGAAAATGAATTCGTAGCATCGAATTCGTACTATCTACTAGTGGCAGGCTTCTGGACGCATTGATATGTATAAAATTGTAAAGGCACCTGTGGATTTTTATTATATGTGCTTGGTATTTAGGAGCATAACTGGCTTCGTATTCTACAACCGGGATTCTTAGCTCCATAGTCTGAATAAGACATTTGCCTTCGTCAGGTAGGGTATTAGGCAGAGCTGCCCCGGTAGAGTTTAATGTACTGTACAGCATCAAATCTTTATTATCATTGGCGGCTCTTCGAAATGTGATTCTTAAACCACCCTTCTACATAATGTCTTTGTAATCTGAGAAGAATTCAGGTAACAGGCGCATCGGAAAGAGTACAGTGTGGCTCTTGGTTATCATTTTATCGACAGCCTCAAATCCACCGATTTTGTAGTACGAGGCGTTGGTCTTGGATTAATTCAGTGTGGTCAAAACTGTAGAGGTAATACCAGGACAGTCTACTCTGTTTATGACAACACCATGCTATCGGATCTCGATTTGAGAAAACAGATGTGGTACAAAATTGTCTACTAGTCTCATATTTGAGTTAACAGAATATCTATGCCTTCGAGCTTGACAACATCAAACTTAATATATAGGTCTGCTCTGTGGGGGTGCATAAAGCCACCTCCTACGTCAAGATCAACCTCAATCTCTTTGTTGGGCTTATTCAAATTGGCAAAGGTCCTACGGTTCCGAGGGAACGACTGTAGCTCGTAGATTTCGATATGCTCCATTTTTCAGTATGTATTTTATTTATATATTAATCTCTATGATGGCGGTTGTTGTGGCTCCGGCAAAATCAACTAATTCTTCTTTTTAGTTAGTGACCACCAACTCAATGTAGTCGATTCTATTATGGCACACCGGAAAATATAATGTTGGTGATGGAGTGTAGATGATTGACTCCATGAATTCAGAGTTAAGTTTGAATGTTACGTGAAGGCCAGTTTGTTTGTGAGTGCCTATGCCATCTGATTTGGTGATCATACCCTAGGCCACATTACAATGAATATTCAGAGTCTCTATGGCCAAGAATTTAGGTATATTAACAGCAGTGTGTTTGATGGCTGGTTCACGTTTTGTGTTGTTCTGGAAGCCTAAAAGCTCTGCTATAGTACCCAGATATACTGTCTCTGTAGCAGACAATATCTACTCTGTGAGTGCCAGAATTTTGAGTTAAGACAACACCACTAGGTAACTGAGCATTTAAAGTAGATATATTATACTGCCCTAGAGTGATGACAAATTTTTGATCCCCAACTGTGATTCTTTTGTCATGGTGTGTAATATTAGGGATCAAGTACATGCCGTAGAATGCTCTAAGAGCTGTTGATTTGGGATACATAATATCATCATGTAGTTTGAGTTTTAAGAGTGAATTCTGTATGGTCAGATGGAATATGCCCATGATGTTTTAGATACCACAGTGTCTTTCGAAAATCTACAATTGATGGTTGATTTATTTGGAACAGATATCTAAGAACAGATAAACACAGATGTCCACAATAATTATCTTGAAAATTTTGAATAATGTAATGTAATGTAATACAGATTATGAGATTTTAGATATTTTACTAAATTTTTAGGTGGAATTCCCCCAAACGAATCGAACACAAATGCCTCCTTGTTTGAATATTTAAGAGCAGTTCCAGTGTGTGCCCTGATTTTTGTAGCTATCCAAATTGACTATGTCACACTCTTTTTTGAGCTGTTGTTCTGGTAAAGAATCAGACATGTATACACCTCTAAAATTTTTGATGCCCAGTAGTTCGATTAAAGCTTCAATATCTTGGTTGGTAAGCGGCTCTTGTTTTTTTAAACTTATTTATGACTCTTTTAAGACCTTTGCCTTGTTTTTCTATGGCCAGATTATGGCGCATTTGTTCATCTAATTCTGCCTTGTTCTTCTTGGCATCTCTTACTGTTTTTGCTATGGCAGCCGATCCCCCTGCTAAGCTACCAACTGAACCGAGTGCTGGTAAGATAGCCGGGATACTAAATATAAAGCCAACTACATGTGATTTTATTTCTGGATTGCTGTATTTTTTAATTTTGGGTACTAGGTAACAACTTCAAACCATGGCCTTTGGCAAGACAAGAGCTTACCTTTTTGCGCTGTTTTTATGCTAAAAAGCTATCGATAGTACCAAGAGATTTAAGATCTGCATAAGGTATCTGATACATACAACACTTGGCCTTCATCGTAGGTTTATTATATACATATTCTGGGATTACATAGCTTAATTAAGTGGTTTAAATTTAAGTCGTAACACTTATTGCTGGCCCATTTATTTAGTCTGTTACAACCCCCACCCTAGTTCTTGTTCGATGTTCATAGCTATGGTGGTCCCTAATGCTGCTATTTTTTCACACAAAGAAGCATCTCTGCTTACTAATCTACCGAATTCTCTTTTTTTCTATTTTTTTTTATCTGCCACATGTCGTTTATCAAGATCGGTATGTGTGTTGTATGCTATGTCATGGTCTCTACAAGCAGCGTCTAGGGGATTAACACCAGGGTCCCCTCTGTTTAGTCTATGGTCTCGTTTGGTACCGGGACCACAATACTGAAAGCCTGGTATGTGTAGCTCAAATGGCAGCTTGTTTATGATGTCATTAACCAGCCCCCGACCCTCAGATATATTCCAAAATTTAGGCGGTAGAATATTAATAATTTTTATAAGATATCCAATCCCCTTAGTGTCGTTGACTATAAAATTAGACAATTTGGTGGCTAACATATCAATAATTCCGACTTTTTCGTTGTAAAAGTTGTGGTTATCGGCATTTTCTTGGCCAGCTATGAAGAGCAGCCTATCTATTACTTTTCTTACATCGTCAACCCAGACAAATTCTTTAGGCAGGGTGCTGTACTGTTTGATTCCGCTACCTCTCTTAATTTGCGTCCATATGGGCTTGATTAATTTGTTGTATTTTGCTCCACAGGTAGACTTGACTCTTTTTTGTGTAGGGTAGTTGTTTTGGTACAGGGCATCCGATTGTATTAGTATTTCTTTGTAGTGCTCATAGTTTTGATCTGTATAGTCGTCAGGCCGTTTACGAGTCATCAGTTGATCCCACAATCCAGTTGTTCCAAAATAATTAACAAAACCGCCTCTTTCTCCAAGATGAGATTCTGAATATACAATCAGATCATCGCCCATAAACGTAACTCTAAAATTGTCAATTTTATGTATGCTGCTACCGCCACGCTCTGCGGCAGCATATAAACCGAAGACCTTATCTTTGTTGTCTTTAATATGAGTAAATATTTTTGAGCAAGAAGGACTAATTCAATAGGATCCTGACTAGCTTCGATTCTTCGAGGACGAACAGGACTTGGTGTATGAATACTAGAAAGGGGGGGTGATTGGATCATCTAATATGTTCCGAGCAGCTACCGGCACAAGCTCTGTGATCAAATTTTGGTTCTGCTCTGTAACAGTTTTTATATTTTTACCCAGTTCACTAATAGCATCAATAATAGGCTGTTCTGTGCGCTTGTGTTTTTCATAAAAACTTCGGTTCTCTGATTTCTATCCCTTGAATCGTTTTACAAGATAGTCTCTTAATTTAAGATCGTCAATGATTGGTCGTTTCATGGTTGTTTATATACGTCTCTACGACTAGAAAATCGTTGATTTTACTTCTATATTTACAACTATTGGGTTTTCTTGTCATATCAATTGTGACAAACCCGTAGCTGTAATGGTTCCAGCACCTACCACGAAACTTAGAAAAATCGTTGTAGCTTAAGTCTGCACCTACATACTCGTCATGTATGTGTTTGAGGTTAGTATGATCTTGACGAAACGCACATATGAAATTGCTGTTGTCTCGTAGCAGCTGTTTCGGTATTTTAGAGAACGTCTGAGCTAGGTAGAAACAATCTATCTCTTTGTGTCGCTCCTGTGTAAAGAAATTTCGAACCTCGTTTTGATTATCCAGTATAATGTCATCGAACACAACAACAGAGTTATCGAGACAGTCATCGAGTGGCTTCACATCTGATTCAAAAGTGGCTATATCCAGTCCATCGTATAGCTAACTCAGCTGCTGATATTTTAATTGTTCTAAGCCCTTAGAAAAGACGTACAAATGCCTGTTTTTCCAGTCTAACCAGTTAGTTGCCAGTAAAAAATGATCAACCAGTAGCGTAGTCCAACCGCAACCCGACGGCCCAACAATAAGACAACGAATATTATCAGGTAGCAGATTGCCATTTTTCTTAGTCTGCTGTTCGGACTCTGGTAGTCGCTTTATAACATCACAGGTGTTCATAGTATCACTTTGTCTGCTTTGATCCAGCTGTTTTCTGGATGACCTAGCCATTTGACCAGTAGCTTGTTGCCTTTTTTAGGGGTGACATTTTTTTTAAGATATGTGTCAGGCTGTTTAGTTTTGCTAAGTTCTTCTTCATAGAATCGGCCCTTGAGGATTTCGTTGTGATGGTCTTTTATTATATATGTGTTACGGGTTACAGGTATAACTTGAACCACTGCAAATAATTCAGTGATCCAGTTTCTAGTAAAGCCTAATGATCACCTACCTTGTATTTAGGTATTCTGGTTGTTGGCTGATATCTCGGATAGTAAACAGTGTTGATCAATTGCTGCTTATCACATTTGGTTACATCAGATGGCTTTTTATTAACTGTGGTGTGGACCGAGTTGTTATACTGATCTAGAAGTTCTATTATCATAGCAACCCATTTATAATTACCTTGAAGCGTAAATTGCTTATACATATGACCTTTTAGGGTCCTGTTGAATGTTTCTACAATAGAGGCTATGAGATTGCTGTAACTTGAGTAATGTCGTATTGACTGGCTCTTAACAAATTGTTGAAATACCAAATTTTAAAATTCTTTACCGTTATCTGTTTGTAGATAGCGTAAAAATCTGCCACTCTGATGATTGTCCTAAAAGCTTCTGTAACACATGCTCCAGTCTTGAATTTGAGCGGCACAATCGAGGCATATTTCAAAAATGTATCTATGACAGTAAGTTGATACTTGTAGCCCTTGTTGATCTTGTGTATGTTTTTCAGCTGTCCACTTGCCATCTCAACCAAGTCTACCCTGCCACAAATCGTCTATGCCTTTTTTGTGACTACTGGCAGTCGTTTATAGTTACGTCTGGCTGGTCTGTGTAGCTCGTCAACTATGGTTTGTCTAGACATAGTATGTAAACAAGAATATTGCAACTATGGGGTGTTCAGCAGCTGATACTACAGGATTTTCTAAATACAGCTTATACCCTATTTGTATGTCAAACTCCAAAGAACCATCATCTTCAGCATAGGTTGTTTCTAGTGTATCGGGGTCTGTAAAATCCTTCAACTCCACACTGGTGATTTTTGGTATGTTGTCAGCATTGGCTATTGATAAGGTTGGGTAGTGGTGTGCCTGTGGTTGTAACCAATATTTGATCTTGAGCGGTTTGAGTGTGTCCCTTACGAAGAACTAGTAATAAATTTGTGCAGGGGACAACATATACAGTTTGCCACCTGGAATAAACGGTGATTCGAATTCTTTGTTGGGTACACTGTCCAATTCAAGGATTACAGTGTGCTTAGGATTCTCGATTAGGCCAGTTATTTATTTTTCTGCTGTAAGCAATCTACTCGTTACAGATTGAAGATGCTCGTTGATAGTCCTAACAATCTCATCGTGGCCTTGTTTGATTCTTATGTCCACAGCAAGTTTTTTGTATTGTTGCACAATCTCTTGAAGCTGCGTGGCAAAAACAGACACAGCATTTTCTTGGTTGGATTCCATGGTCCCTAGCTGTTGCTTGATGTTGGCTACAATTTGCTACAGACTTTCAACAACAGTCAATTTTGAACTTTGGGCTGTAAGATCATGGACTTGGGTTCTGATATCCTCAAACAGGGCATGCAGTTTGTTAATATGCTGATTGGTTGGAAGAGTAGCCACTGTCTGAGTAAGCTGTTTGATCTCTGTCTGAATATTCTTGATGTCTTCTGATTTCAAAATGCGATGTACGGCTCTTTTAATATTTTTAAGTTCCTGTTATGTAGGCAGATTGGCCACCGTATTCTGCAGAGACTCTAGGGCCAATTTTACATCATTTAATTCACTAGCGTCAGTCACACTACGCATAGCATCTTGGAGCAGGGCTATGTGTGCCTGAGTAGTTGTCGATTGTTGTAAAATGTCAAGCTTTGTTTGAATATCATCGATAAAGTGATGAAAATATGGTAGCTCAGATTCAGTATTAAGAGTTTCAAGTTTGGTGATCTGTTGCTGAACACTGGCAAGGGTTTCTACCAGGTAAACGAGACTCCAGAGTTTCTTGTACATTTGTCAGATCGTTGCGTACTGCTGCTATGATACACTCAAGATGGCTTATGGTACTCTGAACTTTGCCAAAATCCTCGTATGTCTCTAGTTGTAGCTTGATGTTGGCAACACTACGAGTAATAGCACTCAGAGCATCCGAAGATGGTAGGTTCTTCATAAAATTTTCTAGTGTCTCGATTTTTTCTTTTACCTCGGCTATGGCATTGTTTAAGGGGTCCAGATTAGGTATCTTTAGTGATTGAATCTGTTCTTTTAAAGTAGAAATCACTAGATCAAAATCATCTTGGGACTTCATGCTTTGAACAATTGTTTGGAGCTGTGTCTGGACACTACCAATCTGCTCTTCTAGTTGCTGTTTTAGTTGCTCAGAGTTGGTAACCTGAGTCTTAAATTTGGCTTGAAAAGCTGCTACGGCCTCTTGAAGACTCTGTAGATTATCTAGTGTAGCCAAGTCAGTGTATTTCTGAATCAGCAATTTAAGTTCTGAGTCGATTTTAAGAAGAGGGTCCATGCATTGTGATTGTAAATTAGTAATCTCAAGTTGAAGACTGGCAATAAGTGTCGTTTACAGAGCTTGCAAATCAATTCTTAATTTTTTGACTCTGACGTCAAGCATCAGAATCTCATCGCTGTGATCTTCATGCCTTGTATGGCCAAATATCTCGTTAGGCATTGTGCTTTTTTAGCGGTAATTTATTATAGAGTATCTGATTCTTAATTCTATAAAAAGAGGTATAAGCTTGTCGTAGTGTCCCAGAACCTCAATATATAAGCAGTCACCGGCAGAGACAGTATATACAGTGCCAGAAACCATGTTTGAGTGCTTAATTCTGTAAATATTTCTGCCTACTGAAACCTTGACATTGCCCTTGGGGGTTGTAATAAATTGTAATTGACCACCTACAGGTAACTGGTAGTGGTTTAAGTTATTGTTAAATATGTACAATATTTTACCTGTATTAACATCAACATCAGTAAGAATGCTATTCAGATAAATAAATAACAAACCACTTAGTTTAGATAGCATAGACTGTATATCAGGAGAGGGTGCTGGTGTTGGAATGTTTATTTATTGCAAGGCATGCTCTGTGATTGGGCATTGATTGCCATTTATCAAATCGCAATGACCCCATGGTAGAGTATGTATGCCACATGATAATACACATCTCTTATCGTCATGTGGGTTCAGAGCCACTTTTCTTACAATATTTGTAGTCAACAAGTGATCCGCACTCTGGATTCTGCATTCCGATGTTCTGATTGTGCTACATGATTTGACACAATCTTCGTAATCTTCAAATCTGAGCTCTTTGTCTACAGTTACTCTACCAACGCCCTTGATTTTTAGTAACAGCACCACTGTATGTTTCAAAGCTGTACATCTTGGCCCTTAACCCAGCAAATGCTACAATAACATGCCAAGTCTCGTCTTTTAACTTGCCAGGCACCTTTTTGTTGTGTAGTTGAATATTCAGATGGCCAGGCAATTCGCTAGTATCGAAATTTTCAAGCAATGCAGGGTGTGCTATATCTTGATAGACATCTTCTGTCTGAATATCAAGGATAAAGCTATCCGTGTCCATATACATCAGTCTTACACAATCACCATAAAAAGGCTTCAGCACTTCATAATATAGCTCCAGCATGTGTAATTTGGCAAATTCTAATATTACAGCCCATACATAAATAGTCTTATCAAACTTGATCTTTGTTTAATTCATGTTAAAAAGCGCTACATTATCGTCATAAATTCTTCTGTAATTGAAGTTGGGCTTTGCTACCAAATTTTTGCTCTGGCTGGGGCCAGTAACCAATTTGACATCAGTATGTTTTCTGACATTTTCTATGGTCTTACCATACACAGAATTGACCATCAATTTGAACAAGGTCTTATCAAATTGTGTTATCGCACGTGTTCGAAGCTCGGTATTTGTATCAATATATGGCTTCAACCATCTTGCCTGCCTGAACCTTAAGACTTTGCCAACCTTGGTTACTTTATCACCTTGACACATCAGGAACTGGAGGTTCTTTTAGTATATGCCATAACCCTCTTTTGGCTCCAGAGTCATCATCAGTTTCTTCTGTTTAGAGCCAGGCGGACCATGGAACTCAGCAATTAGCGGCAGATCAGAAAACTGGGTGTGCAAATTATCAGGAATTGCCAGATAGACCTCTAAGAACAGGCCATACTCACTGTCATTGAAGTCTTGAAGATCCTCAATTTTGAAATCTTCGACCCACTCAAGCCCTGCATATGGCAGTTTTTGCATCATGGCATAACCATATAGGCTGTTGGCATCCACATAAAATATATAGTTTGATGGTCGCACAGAATCAAAATCGGAAACACACTTGTTGTTGGCTTTGGTATATCTTTGAGAACATTGTGCTATGCCCCCTCGTATACATTGTTCGATGAACAGATACATGTCCTGGTCCTGGATCAGATCCAATTTTATTTTAGTATTCAGAAACATCGCAGACCATGCTAGGCCTGGAGCACTGTAAAAGTAGACCGGGTCAAGGTAATAATTTTGTATTGAGGATGCTCTAAATGCCTCAATAACATCGGCAAAGAGCTTCACATCGAGTGTCAAATAGTATTTATGATAATCACCAAGATTCTGACAATTTAAGTTGGTCCACATCAACTGGGCATGGCGATAATCATCATCACTAATTTCTGATGCTCTGAGCTTGCTGTAGAACTCTTGTTGCGGTGGCAGAGCACGCTCGACAAATTTGGAAAAATCGGTAACATAGTCGTATGGATATACACCCTTACGCCTAATCAATTTCAGGTCCAAATTTGGAAACGTATGAAACGTAATTTTGAATTGGGCATCAGATAATTGACAGGCCAGAGTGGCAAGGCTAGCCGACAGAAATCTATATGCATCTAGAAATCTTAGGTATATGGGCCTGTCATTAACACTAATTATTTTGCTAATAGCTATCTATTTTTCGTCATTTTCTGCTAAAATATTTAAATCCTGCTTGTGAAACCCTTCGTATCTGATCAGATGATGAAAATAATAATTAGATGCACCGTGGCAAAGTATCGGGACAAAAGTTTGGTCTCTGGATCTTAATATTACAGCTACTACACAAAGCCTGTTTATATCGACCGTCCGTATGGCAATGATGACGCACCTTGAAATTTGTATCCGAAATTTCAGAATTGTATACCGGGCATTTTTCTGTACTGTTGAAATCTTCGATTTGATCCTCTGTTAAAGGTAGCATGGGTTCTGATTTTAGCAAAACATTGAGGGCTATGCTACAGCACACGTTTTCTATTTTATGCACAATTTTTTTAACAGCATCTGGTCCCCTGTATAAGTATGATTTACTAACAACACCATCCTGTACATCAACATAACAAAAACTAGAAGATTCGTGTAGCTGATACGCTGTACTTGAAGACTCTTCGGGATCTGGGCTGCAGAATGCAAGCGGTTTGAGATTTGATTCAAAATCACAGACTATGTATTCTGGGTGCCGCAACAAGGCTTCCAATTTTTTGAATTTGTCTTTTTTGGTTGGTTTAGGCATAGCCATATGAACAGGTTTAATGGGGCCACATTATTTTAAATGTTCAACCAACTTGTTTTTAGCAATTTCGGTATTCTCTTCATCAACACCATTTACTACTTTTGACCATCGAATACAGTCAAACATCTTCGACACAACTTGTATATTCTATTGGATTTGCCTAGTTGTTTTCTGACTAAAGCCTGAAGATTGCGGATCAGAGTGTAATAGTATTTACCGTCTCTATCAATTAAGAGCAGATCGATCGGGACAGCAGAGTCATCAACTTTGCTGATTCTAAGAGGTTCTATCAAGCAATCGCCACGAGCAGCAGAAAACACATTCATAGATAATGGTCGGCCATTGCTATCTCTGACATTCTTTTTTCAAATTTATCGATATTTTGGACAGACATTGTATATTCTAAGCCATCCATAGCATCATCAAAATCATGTTCGTGCTGTTAATAATGACTTACTCGCTGTGTATTATTTAAAACTGGAAACAAAGCAGCTAAAATACAGCACAGAGAGCATTTCTGGTCGGTATTTTCTACGTTAACCACGGCTTTTTTGTTTTTGATATTGTCAGGTAAAGTCAGATATTTAGAACCTTTTAGAGGTCTGAATTCAGAAATATTAACATAGAACCTGTGTGGGGATCCGCAAAGACTCCAACGCGATTCCTTAGCAGCAAATTCAGAATGTTTGATAAGCAATTGGTCTATCAACTTGCTTAGTATTTCGTCTAAGTTTGTATTTGAGTATGCAGGTACAGTTTCTGTTATGTGCGGGTGTGTAAATTTTGTGCCGTTTGGTTTCTTGTATTCAGTATACAATTTAAGAGATAGCTTATAAGAGCCATTTTGTGCATTTATAATAGCTAGCGTATCAGGACTATTTCTGTTCAAAAAATTGTTAAGATCACATCTTGGCTCTGATACGAAACGGTAATCCCTTAGTTGACCGTCAAAACTACTATGAATGGGTTTATTGCGTGGTCGCTTTGCCAGTGTAGTATTATCGGATGTAGCAAGCTTTCTTTTTAGACCAGATATGTGTAGATGGCTGTGGGGGCACTGTTGATGCCTGTGCAGAACAAGCGTCTATATGCTTATTGAAGTATGCCATGCTAAATTTTCTATTGCATTTTGGGCATATTTAAGTGGTCATTTTGCGTTTCTCAGGATCACAATTACGTTGGTGCTTAGCCCAAGTAGGGCTAAATATATATTTTTATCGCATTGATTACAATATTTTTGATTCGGCATTTTTGGTTTTGGTATTTATATATAATTTCTTGGGGTTCAAATCAAAACTATATGCTTAATAAAAATATCAGTTGGGTTCAGCAGTGTACTTTGTATACTTAGTGTGTATACTTTGTATGTACACTTAGTGTGTTACTATTTTTGGTTTTTGGTATTTATATATAATTTCTTGGGGCTCAAATCAAAAACTATATACTTAATAAAACTATAGACTTAAAAAAAACGCAGGTGTCTGACAGACTAATGACCTTCTACGTTGATCTACAGAAGCAACGACCTACCGCAAATGCGTGTCTGCACAGGCACGTCGTGTACATAAGGGAGGGGCAATGATCGCAAATGCGTGTCATGTAGTAGAAGCAGTATTGATATTGTATAACAAACTGGGACATATATAAATTAGTGTATCTGCCTGACTCTAAATATGAATGGATTATTACAAACAAGCTGGATGTGTCAAATATCGGACTATTTTATACAAAATATAAGCCTTTCGTACTGTATACAAGAAATACATTTAATATGAATAATAATAATTTCTGTATATCAAACCGAACAGACCTATAGTCCAGTCTATACGAGTCTGTTATTTTTTTGTGTTCTAGTTATAGCATATTCTATATTACTAATACTTAATTTTTAACAAAAGAATTATGAGGAGCACTTCAACAACACGTCCATACTCTTCAACCACTGTCACAATACTAACTGATCTGCAATGCAAAAACTCTTTAAATAGCCTAAGCGCGGACCGAGTTGAAAACATCTGAAACAGTGAGCCAATCAGAAGACACCACATCATCGCATTACGTCATAACCAACCAATCAGAAGACACCATAATCGCATTACGTCATAACGAACCAATCAGAAGACACCACATCATCGCATTACGTCATAAGCAACCAATCAGAAGACAGCACATTAGATATAGGTCATCAGCAACCAATAAGAAGAAAGCGCATTGGATGTAGGTCATCATAATATTGCCTAATAATAGAAGCAGACCAGAAGTAGACCAGAAGTAAGCTTGTTTGTGTGTGTATGTGTGTGTGTTAGGGGGGATCGAAAAAAGCAAATTTTTTATGAAGCTTTTGGGGTAGAGCGGAAAAGTTGCCTCTATACATAAGTAACTTCTGTTCAAAATTTCACCACCCTAGGATAATGTCTTCTGTTCTGGCAAGGGACGTGAAATTTCAAAAATTTAGTAAAATCGGCAAGTTTTTTTAATTTTTTTTTTTCAAATTTCACAGCACTTTGCGGTACTGTGCAAAAGTTGCACCTATGTATGGTTAATTACAGTGCAAAATTTGGCGCCCCACGGACAATATGTTCTCTTCTGGCTAGGAGCCTGAAATTATCCAAAAATCGTCAAATACACTGTTTTTTCATTATACTTTTAGATATAAATATGATTTTTTAACAACTATGTTAGCAGCAGATTTTCCAGATTATCATTAACCACTAATTAATGATTATTAATTAATGATTATTAATTATTAATCTTTTTTTGTTACAGGTCGTGAACTTAGCTAGCAGTGAGCAACAAAACATGGCAAAATCTTCAAAATTTTCAAAGCTAGGAGCATTAGACTGCCCAATTTTCGGATCACCGACAGATTTTGCTGGGATGCTTCCAACAAAAGAGGATGTTATTAAATGCTGCATTTACGAAAGGCGGCGTCTTGGATCTGAAACAACTGGTAACAAGGAACCCGCATTTTCTTACATCGCAGAGCAAGTTTGTGTAAAGCTGCAAATGCTGTATTCTGATGCTTCCATTCCGACAGTTTCAAAGAAACGTGTCCTTGATATGATTCATGCATATCACAAGAAATATATCGATATCAAGGCTGTTTATAAAAGAATAGAGAAAAGCATGGCAACTAAAGCAAGGGTGGAGAAGTTTAAAGAAGAATCATGCTTTCTTTTTGATATAGCAGCTTGTAAGTGCTCCACGTTTACAGACTGCAATTGCCCGAAGGAATCCAAGGTCCCCTTTAAGGAACAGACATTTCTTGCTGATCAGAGAACAAAGCGCCTAATGTGCATTGGATCGCTTGATTTGCAAGAAACCAAAAAGCTCCAAGCACGTGCTGAAAGGAAGACAAAAAATTCCTTCGTAGTTCTAAATGTACTGCGTCCTGCTCATAGCTGCCTGATGGTGATGAGCTCTCATCAACATCAACGTTATTAGAAGATGATGAGGCAATGGATGAGGATAAGGAACCTGAACCTGATGACTACGACTACAATCCCGGACCGTCGACTTCATCCTCTTCGCAAATGCGAAAGAAACTTTCAAATACCGCCTTAATAAGCCAAAGATTTGGGGTATCGCTTCAAGCCACGGCTGCCATAGCTTCTAGCGTTCTGCACGACGTAGGCCTAGTCTCTGAATCGGATACATCTTTAGTGATTGATAAGAACAAAATTGCTAGAGAAATGTATCGAACCATGCAAGAGCATAAAAGTGAAAGTTCGGACATTGACAATGATCATTTAACAGGTCTTTACTTCCATGGCCGACGTGACAAAACATTGTCAACAGAAAAGGAGGATGATAAATACTACCAAAGAACAATTGTAGAGGAACACTATTCCTTGGTGAAACAACCAGGATCTAGCTACGTTGGTCATGTTACACCAGCTTCAGGACCAAGTCTGGCCATTGCTGAAAGTATTTACGACTATATCACAGCAGAAGTGCCCGGAAGTTTAAACCATATTCTTGATCTAGGGTGTGATGGAACGGTCGTAAATACTGGAGTTCACAATGTTGTACTGCGTCGTCTTGAACTGAAGATCGGGAGAGCTGTGCAATGGGTTGCTTGTCAACTACATTTCAACGAATTGCCTCTCCGTCACTTGTTCGAGTCCCTCGTTGGTCCCACCTCCGGACCCAATTCCTACACTGGTTGCATTGGAAAATCTTTGAAGGCGTGTGAGCTGTTTCTAGTGGTAACATTTGAGCCAGTTAACTGCACCTTGCCATCAGATGATATATCCACTTTGAGTAAGGACCAGAAGTATCTGAGGGATATTGCTCTCGCCGTTAGCTCAGGCATGTGTCCTCCAGGTCTTGCTAAGCGCGATCCAGGTCCCCTAAACATGTCCCGCTGGTTGCCAACAGCCAACAGGATATTAAGACTGTATGTTTCCACCACGGAACCATCAGACAACTTACGTACCATAGTAGAGTTCGTTATCAGGGTGTATGTGCCATCTTGGTTCCGCATCAAAATCCATCATTCAATTAAGGATGGAGCTCGGCACCTTTACCATTTCATTCAGTCATCCAGATACTTGGATCAAGTTAACCGCAACGTCATCGACCCAGTGATTTCTCTGAATGCTTACTTCGCATCTCCAGAAAACATTCTGCTCGCGATGCTGACTGATAAGAGAACACATATCAGAGCCCTTGGCATTCGAAGAGTCATAAAAGCACGCGAATCATGTGAGGCGGTTGGACACGTTGGGATTAGAAAGTTCGATATTCCAAAAATAAATTTCGAAGCAAACAACTATATCGAACTAATTGACTGGTCGTCCAGCGAAGTAACTCCACCACCAATACTGACTGATGTGACTACAGAAGATTTGAAAAGTATGCTGAAAGAACCAATACCAATTGACTGGACTTATACAAAGTTACCATGCCACACACAAGCTGTGAAAAGAACAGTAAAATTGGTTACGGAGGCCTCAAAGAAAGTGTGTGGTCATAAAAAACGGGATGGATTTATTCGCTGCACTCTGAAATCGAGAAAGGACATGCCTGAATTTAGGTGCAAGAGACAGTACAAAACCTAAAGACACATATTTTACATTATTATTACCTACAAAACACACATTTTCGTACTTTTAATTTTGAATACTTATTTCTTATGTCATATATCTAATAGTATGCGAGTGTATGACAATTCTGGTTTATGTTTAATAAATGTTAGTTAAATAATGAAAAAAACTGTGTATTTGTCGATTTTTGGCTAATTTCAGGCTCTTTGCCAGAACAGAACATATTGTCCGTGGGGCGCCAAATTATGCACTGTAATTAACCATGCATAGGTGCAACTTTTGCACACTACCCCAAAGTGCTGTGAAATTTGAGAAAAAATTGAAAAAAAAAATTGCCGATTTTACTAAATTTTTGAAATTTCACGTCCCTTGCCAGAACAGAAGACATTATCCTAGGGTGGTGAAATTTTGAACAGAAGTTACTTATGTATAGAGGCACCTTTTCCGCTCTACCCCAAAAGCATCATAAAAAATTTGCTTTTTTCGATACCCCCTAGTGTGTGTGTGTGTATGTAGCTAATAAGATTAAACTTGACAGAGTATTACACTAAAGGCAATAAGCTCATATGAGCATCTTGGCCTAGTTTTAAGTGTAGTCAAAAAAACAATGCCAAGAGGGCCATATTTTCTAAGATCCTATAGACAAGAATCTGACAGATGCAGCTTTTGTATGTGAAGCCAAATCAATCTGAGGGGGTCATACTTTTCACGGGAAATCCCCAGGGCTATTTTACTAAATTTTTGGATTCAACGGAGTAGCACACTGTAGGCAATTAGCGTATATAAGCATCTTGACATAGTTTTAAGTGTAGCCAAAACCAGTCTGAGGGGGGTCATACTTTTGTGTTCCAGTAATATCGTATTTTATAATACTGAGGTCTTAAGTTACATTTCGTCATTGTAAGTAAAGGGAGTTATTATCATTTATAGTTTACATCACTTCCTTTATTTCTCGTATAAGATTTCTATCATCTCCCTGTATCCAAACTTTATTCTCAATCTATTTATTGTAATCTAATAAAACGTTTGGACAATTTCCTGCGTGGTAATTCCATCTATTTTATATAGTTTTCTTTTGTCCTGTAAGTTTAGATATGTAGAAATTTGAGAAAAAATTTAAACACATAAATATAATTTTGCTTTTTTCTTTATATGGACGATTTGTTGACTAAAAATTTTCAGAAGGGGAGGAGGGGGTTGGGGAAACTTGGTACATGATTTGACTATGGTAGGCAAATTTTGACTTGTGTATCCTACTTACATATGGAGATAATAAACAAGATGTAACAGTACATTATGTATATGTAGTAATTTCCTTACCGTACGTGAAGCCTTCCTTAAATTCAATTTGTTCCATTTCTCGTCAATTTCATAATCTTTTGTGTAAAATAATGGATCACTATTCATATCCCTGATGAAGTTTACATATTCACTCCTATTAGAAACTTGACCCCATGTTCTGAAAGAGAAATAAAATAAAACAAGGAAATCAATTTTTTTTCATGTGCGTGATGTAACGCGAGAACGAAACTTGAAGTCTCACGTACGAGAAGTGTATAATGCTCTGCTTAAATGAAGATTCGTAAATGAAAAGAAATCCGTCTGTACCACTTGTTCGTAACGAACATTGAAATTTGACAAATTGTGATTTGCATGATTACTTTGCTTGGTTTTTCTTACTGAAAATTTTGAATATTTGTAGTGATTTGTAGTTATGCATTTATATTGATTGTAGGAACTTATCGTATTTCACAGTACGTACGAATTAATAGTCACAGATGGAAGATAAAGCGATGTTTGGTCCGTCGTAAACTATAATTTATAAAAGAATTACACTTTTATTGTTTCTAACATCTGAAATTTGTCTGATACAGTATGTCTTTGGATTGAAAGAATCATTTATTGTAATTGTCGGTGCAATCACCTAAAAATTTTCAACGACATTTGATAAACAATAAACACCGGCTTCCTCTTTTGGGTATTCATTATTACAAGTCCTATCCTAATTTTCGGATCATTGGAATCGTTGAGCCCAGAGCTGAAACACATTCACCTAGCGATGCTTTTCTACTGATAAGATAGCCGAATGCTGAAATTTGTAATATTCTCTCTGCTTCATGTCTAGCATCGATTTTAGTTCTTGTATTATAAGTGACGACATGCTTCTTGCACGATTGATCTAGTGGCATGAAACCTTGATCCGTTTTCTTAAATCGTTTCTCAAGTTTAGTACACTTTTGTTCACAGAAAGTGGCACACTCCTTTGAGTAAAGTATCAGCTTCGGAGCCGATTGAGTGTGGCAGTACAGCCGAAGAAATCGTTCAGGAAAACACTAAACCACTAAAGTTTTTCACCTGATGCCGAGTGAAAAAGAACGGTCAAAAGAAAGCCTTGCATTTTTATTATTAATCCAATACAGTGTCCAATTTTACAAGACAATGGGGGGGAGGGGGGGACAAATTCAGGAAAATATGTTCAAGATACTCAGTATCTCATAACTAACCAAAAAAACATTACTCAATCCCTTGGGGAAAAGCCCAAAGCAGAGGGGAGTGGATGGTGGTTCCATTATCTCTTTCCCAGCTTAACGTAACAGCAACATCGACGTTCACCAAGAGGACCCGGGTTCGAATTCCGACCTGAGCGTGGGTGTTTTTTGCTAGTGTCCCATCATCAATTTTCCCATATCATCATTTATCTTCTTCGTCGCGATTGACTAAAAGTAGAAGACAAGCGAAGCTATCAAAAAATAAATCGAATGCGGACGAGAGAAAGTAAACAATTCAAGGCAATAAGTACATTTATCGCGGCCCAAAGTATGTGACTTTAGGATCACTTTCGTTACTTTCTCTTACGTATGCAAACCGCTTTTCTAGCTTGTAATTTGAACACGAAAGTAGTTAAATAGAGCTCCCAAAATCAGTACAGGCTGGATGAATGTCTTCATATTTTCCTGAAAAATCACTCTTCTTCGTCAAATATTTAGTTTGAAAATATAATTATGTAAGTGCCATTGACTTGCAAGATTCGTAGCCACATATCAGAATCTGCTACGTTGACAGAAGCTAGAGCATGAAGTTTAATAGGGCTTGGAAACACTAACATTGCACGAAAGCAAGTCTTCGAACGTCTTCATTAGTATAGACACACAATATTAAGTTAAAGTCTGTGAGCAATGTATGCACAGCATGTAGACACTATGCCATGAAGCGTATTGCTTTCAAATTGATGTTATTTAAAAGAAGGGACATTGAAAGTGTGGAACCGGACAGGTAAGAGTGGAATCGTCAGGAGAAATCACCCCGCGGAATGTGTCCAAGTCGGTAAAACGCCAGCGTCGTAAGCTGAAATCCTTGTTTCGATTCATTATCTTTCCTTTTCTGCCAAACGGGTGGCACGAAAGTATTTCACGGAGTCACAGCCTTATTCTTTGTTGTTGTTCGTGTGGCAAGGAGAAAATAATTATTGACTGGAAAGTAGTTTTCTTTATTGTGTTGTTACTGAGACTCCTTGCATATCTGCACAACCAACAAACAAATAACAAATCCCACCGCAAGGTATAACGTTATCCCTCTGTGGAAAAAAGATCACAGAATTAATGTTCAAAACTTTAGGTTACATCGATAAGTGAATATTAATGTTTTCCGTCATTAATTGCCACTTCCTCTGTTTCACCGCTCCCTTACACACATACACAAACACTGAGAGACTGGTTTCACGCTCGATTTTATATCAGTAATTTCTGGATGGGAGGAGAAATATGCTGGTAAAAATTGTGAAATCAAAGCATTTTTGTATGTATGGTTGAAGGTGTTATTACTATAAATATTCAAAATTTATTTTAAATCTATCGAAATGATAGTCATTTGGCATTTGCTTGTAGAACAGGTTAAAATGACTTCTTTTTTGAGAAGTCGATATTAAATTTTAAATATGAGAGATTCGTGAGTTTTACAATGTTACTTGGTTTGTATTTCTCATGAGATTTTGTTTACTACTTTAGTATGATAAGACAAGAAAGCAAGTTTTATCCATGAGATGAAGCAGAATTTACCAGATATATATAGCTAAATGCACACAATAGAAAATGTTGTACCCATGCATAAGGGTGTAATTGGAGGTTTCACCTCTACTGAAGGAATTACACCAACATATCCGTGTTGAAAAGTATGCATTTAATGTATATAGTTTAAAGAATACGGTGGTATGTGCTGTTGTCTGGCACAGAAATAAGCACATTGCATAAACTTTAATTCTTGACTCCGATTAATTAGATAAGGGAAAGAGACTTTGAACTATACATTCAGGACACTAACATTTTTACACAATGATGAAAACGCTTAAATAATATTTTGTCTTCATTATGCAGTCGCAATTTTGCTGTCGCTAATTTCAAAATGCGACTGCAATTTTGAGTTTGGGGCCTATCTGAACTCATATAGTTTGCCATATTTGATGAGCATTTAATTCAGCCCATTAAACCATGATATAAATTTGCATACCATCTTGCCTCCTTTCTATGCAGCAACACGGGTTATTTCACTGTTTCATTATTGAACCATGCTTTTTATGTTTCGTGAATTTATTTAGATAATCAATTTTATACTTCCCTAACTTAATCGTGCCTACGGAAACAATAGAATCAAAGACCTTCCCGATGGCATAATGGTAAAGTCGTCACCTTGAATTCGGGTGATCCGGGTTTCGATACACGGTGAAGGTAAGCAGTGACTCGGGTTCACCTGAAACTGTAGGTATAGCCCCGATTAGACTGTCTTTGCATGAGCGGGCTTAAATCAAAAGTCAAGTTCATGATGGAACAGCTATAAAAAATATCAGCCAAGATCTGTATTGAAGGTTCTAACTTTATAATATCAAGTGCCAACAGTGAAGTGTGATATGTCGATAGATTTGTGAGACATTATGCAGGCAAAAAGAGACAGTTATTTTCCAGAAGCATGCTACTATGAACATTTAATATACAAAAACAATTGTTCTTTTTGTGTATTTTTCCCTAAAAACAAGAAACTATAGGTTTCTCTTTTGGCACAATTTTTTGACATCTGAATGTTTGCTATTGAATTGAAATTTGGCGGTTTTCGCAATTATGTTATTCATTGACCATATTCGAAAATGCCAAATTGAGCGAAAAAAATGGAGACTAATTTCGAAACCTGTCAAATGTAACTTTGCACCATGAAATAAAAAACAATATATATATAAAAAAATGATGTCAACCAGGGTTCGAACTCACGTCACGAAGTTTCAGACTTCTAATTTAAATAGTAAAACGAGACCTATCAGCCCCACGAAGCATTTGCTCTATGCCCTCATCATGTGCGAAGGGTTGTGCAAGGATCTTCGCTCTTGCTTCCTGGTGACGAGCTAGTAGCGACGGAAACAAGTGATTCCTTATATTTCTCTAGCGCTATGGCTACAGCGCAAGAAGAGGATGTAAAGATGATATCGAACAAGTAAAGTAAGATTGTAAAAAGTAAACATCGTGCTTGTGGATACAAATAATACGGATTATCAGTTTCCAAAGATAAAAAATGAAATAAAAATTCTCTTTCTCGCCAAAAGTCATATTATATCTGTATTTATTATTTTTATTTCATATACGCAAGCACACACATTGATATGTCATCAATAAATAGGCCTTCTTAAGATAAATTCCGATTTCCGCCATATAAAATACAGTTAAAATATATTGTGCAAGTGTTCCTAATTTCTTCTAGAATTGAATAAATTGATTTCTGATAATATATATATATATATATATATATATATATATATATATATATATATATATATTAACAATTGATTAAATCAAGTACCGAATATTACCGAAAAACAATTCACGAAAACGTTAGATTGAAATGTTAACATTAAAATAAATGTTTTCGCATAGCAGCTCTAGTTTTCACACTGCTTGCAACATGGTTTCTGTTTGCTTTTCAATAAAATCTAAATTACATGCAGCTCAATTTACAGTATTAGTGTGTTTCATTGTTATATGGGAAACCTTCCGAAAGTTTATTTTCCTGTAGCTTTGAGATTCACCAAACCTCATGGTACTCACCATCATTATTCATCCTCATCGTTGCGATGTAAAGAGGAGAACAATTTTCACGATATGCTAAGATGAGTTTCCGTGTTGTGAATGGAAGGGCCATTTTCAAAAACTAGAAAAATCGTTTATCACAGCTTTTGATGTTATCTGTAAAAAGCATGAGCTATGACCAGAGCGTAGACCGTGTCGGAATTATACTCGTTGAGCGAACATGCAAGGACATTTCAGAAGAAGAAAGATGTCAAATGAAAATAGACTTTTTGTGATAATGTTAACATTTCAGTCTAATAATTTAAATTTTGCTGTAGTATACAGTATACACTCATAACATCTCCAAGAGTATTTAAAATATTACATTACATTCATATCTAAAGTTCAATTTCTTTTTAGTAATTATTAGTAGTTATATTTATTTTTTCTTCTCAAAATTATAATCATATTTGGTGTGCAGAGGGTGGCATTAATTAGAAATTGGGTTAATTTATAGTAAGAGTAAATGTTCTGACTAAATTGATATCCTTTCCAAATTCCTTCTTCCTAAAATATAACAACCCTCAACTACAAGATTTTTCATACGTGTAATATTTAAAAGTACTATTTTTAAAAAATAAAGATGACTTAGAGACGCCCTTGTCTGAACAAACAGACTCATATAAAGTTTTCTCACATACAACATTACACTAACGATCAGGAGGAAATGCCTGTTCGTTATATCATGCAAATATCCTTTCCAAGACCTACCTGAATTGCCTCACAGAAAATTCAAATTTTAACGGTGAAATGAACATATTTACCACGTTAAAAGTCCTCATTTCAGCATTTACACAGATGTCAACGTTCATAGATGGTCACCAGATAAAACCTTTAAGAATTAACAAATCAATACCATTTACACATGGAGGACGCAGAAGAATTAGTGGACCTACGAACACTTTTAAGAATTTCTCAACATTTTATTTCTGAGATTCTTTTTAAATTTTCGACACGAGGGAACATGAATTACAATTAATTCTCTCATCAGTATCAATTACGCAATACAGTTAAATCAGTAGATAAGCACCAAATCGTTCAACACAGATCTCTTTCAATATATTCCAATTAACTCCTACTAAAGTCAAGTGGAAGTGAGTCCTGATATTCAATGCTGATACATACATCGATTTGAAGAAACTATTTACATTGTATATACAATTAAACATTTTTTCATTCATAATTCGACGATATGAAGTCTTCATTGTGTAGTTTTGTCAATGACACTATTTGTAGCTGCAAACTTAATGCATCAAAGTGTGACAAATATTCCACACAGACAAGGAACTAATATATATATATATATATATATATATATATATATATATATATATATATTATATACACACACACACACGTTGTCTGTTTCAAGAAGATTAGAGTTCAATGATATAGGAAGAAAATATCGAGTGCTGTTAACGAGAGTAAAATTATGAACTCTTTATGAGAATCAGGATCACTCTGGGAAAAATGTTAGTGCTGTGATTTCATATATCGAACACTATTATATTCCAATTTTCAATCCATGTACTCAAGGACAGTTACTGATACAGTGTATATATATTTTGAGTGACTTCAAAGCTTTCTAATTAAATATTAGTGATGGTTGACATGTATTATACATAAAAACGATAGCGATATTTACATGATACACTAAAGTAAGAGAAGGTGAAATTTACATCCACAATATGATACATGCGTGCACGTGTAACTCGGATGAGTACTACAAACGTTGCTGATTTTGTAAATACTAACTTCAAAATATTTGATAACGTTGTGCAGTGTCAGTATTTACAGAATCGAAAACATACTACCTCATTAGTGTGTCATTGTGACAAGCTTTAAACTAGGTCAATACTGATGGAACAATGATCTTGTAATTGTGTCACGTCGTGTGTGTTTTCATATTTTATGCCTGCACAATAATAACGTCATATTAGAATTTAAGTGTGTGTCGTAAGATTTTCAATCCATAGTTTTCGGGGTCTCTAAGATGAATAGTGGCACTGTCAATGTCGTTCCAATTAAAGTTCATCACCTATCGGGATGGCGGGTGGGAGGGGGTGAAAATTCAAATGTAAAAAATTACCAAGATTAGTGTCGGATCCATAGTGTTTGGTGTCTCTAAGCTAATTGGTGATATTCACGACGACCAAACTTGGTGCACATATGACTTACAATGTGGAATGAAATACTGTGGGGGTAAGACACCCCTGTCATCCCTAGGGGTGGGGGTGGAATAATGGAGACATGTAAAAATAATAGAAAACGACCGATATTAATGTGGGATCCATAGTTTTCGGGGTCGCTAAGATACATAGGGTAACTCCCAATACGTTCAATTCCAATACACCCCTAGCACCCGTAAAGGTGGAGTTTGGAAGTGAGTACATGTAAAACGACCGACATTAATGTGGAATCCATTGTTTTCGTGGTCTCTAAGACGAATAGTTACACTTCCAATGCGGTTCAACTTCAAGACACCCATGGCACCCTAGGGGTGGGGCTGGGAAGGGTGGCATACAAATAATCGAAAACGACCGATATTAGTGTGGAATCCATAGTTTTCGGGATCGCTAAGATGAATAGGGACACCTCCAATACCGATCAACTCCAATACACCCCTAGCACCCCTAGAGGTGGAGTTGGGAAGGAGGTACATGTAAAACGACAGACATTAATGTGGAATCAATTGTTTTCGGGGTTGCTAAGATGAATAGTGACATTCATAATGCCGTTCAATTTATTTTTTCTTGGTGCTTGAGGTGGAACTAAAATGTTGTTCCTAAATTGCTGTTCAATTTACATTATAGTAAATTTTTAAAATGTAATGGTCCAAAAAAGTTTTGCATATTGCAAGATTTCCATATTCTGCATCAATGACGCCACAAATCTCCATACCTTTGAAGCGCACACATCAACCGAAGGCCAATTCAACACAGGTACATGTCTATGGCCGCGTTTTGAAGCATGTTTCACGTTTTAACCTCGTAATTCGCCCAACGAGTGTCTCGCAGTTCGTGAGAAGGGGAAGTATAAAGCACTGGACGTCTCAAGGAAGGTTGTAATGGCTGTAATGGCGTGAGTTTACATTTTAGAAATGCCACGAAACACACTTTCGGCAGTGGATAGAATCAGAATAGTGACTCTACTACAGGAAGTTATGAAGCAACTGGTCGTAGCAAATAGGATAGGCTGTACGCAAAGTGACGTTTCTAGAGTGCGGAAGAAATTCCAGGAGACCCATTCAATAGCAGATAGGTCCAGAGAAGGAATACCACGTAATAACAAAGGCTGCACAAGACAGGCATATCCGTATTTCTGCTCGCAGGCATCCTACGTGCAAAGCAACCCAAATCCAGAAGGAGTTCTGTGAGACCTCAGGGATCACGGTGTCCACCCAAACGGTGCGAAACCGACTACACGATATAGGGATTGATGCCCGTCGACCTTTGAAAGTTCCCCGACTCACCGTACGACATAGGGCACTACGGGTTAGATGGGCTAGACAACATGAAAACTGGACCCTGGAACAGTGGTCACAAACACTGTTTACAGATAAAGTACGGGTTAGTCTGCACCTCTATGACAACACTATACGTGTCTGGAGAGCAAATGTACTGCGTTTCAACTAATCGTTCATGGTGGAAAGTGTCCAGCAACAGGGTGGTTCGGCACTGTTCTGGGCAATAGTCGGACGCCATTAGTTCACATACAAGGTACTCTGTATGCACAGACATACGAGGACAGTGTTCATCGACCTATCGTTAGTGCATTTGTGCAGGATGTTGGAGCAGGATTAACGTTGGTGGACGATAATGCCCGTCCTCACCGTGTCCGTTCAGTGGACCTTTTCCTTCGAAGGCATGCAAACCGTCGGATGGACTGGCCAGCAGTCTCCCCCTATATCGATTGTATCGAACATGCCTGGCATCTTCTGAAACGTGCCATTGCAAACCGCCCTCACCCACCACAAACCCTACGTGATCTGATACACACTGCCATTCAGAATGGGACAATCTTCCACAACATGTATTGGATAACCTGAGTTTCAGCATACCCCGTCGTGATCGAGAACGTCTACTTGTTCGTGGAGGCCACACACGTTACTGAATAGATGGTGAGGGGTATCTGATATGTTTACTCAATTTGGTAATTGGTGATCTTTTCGTTGCATCTTACTTTGGTTAGGAAAACCACTTTGTTTCTTTTGTTTCTTTAGTTATATCTTTCAGAATTTTCTTTAACTATGTTTTGTGTTTTGTACTTTCATTGCCTAGTCGGAGGTATTGACATGTGTGGCTTCTGTGATGCCGAAAATAAAAATTTAGTTATGTGCAAAACTTTTTTGACCAGCATATATTACTTCTTAGTTTGTATACTGTACTTATACTTTGAAATACCTGTAAATAAAATATGTTACATTTTACGCTATAGTCAGAATCCATGAAACACCCGAGCGACACCGGATAATCAGCTAGTTAACATATAAATATAACATATTAATAATATTTAGTGATTTAGGAAAGTTTGTACAAATTTAACATTATTAAATCACCTTTAATAATAACACGTATTTTAATGAGAAGAAAATATAAAATTTCAGAGGCGAGTAACGATTTCATTTTAAAAATATATAGATTTCCTTCGATCAAAGAACATGTTTGCCATGCAACTGTATCATCAACATGATAATTAAATTGGCCTTTAAAATGTGTATAACTTATGAACATTATTTCATTTCAAGAACGTACACACACATAATTCTTACATACCTGAAAATATCAACAAGGACTACAGCTCTTTTCTACCCCTACGCCGGACGCTCGCTATGCTGGTAAGAGTAGTAGGGAGCGGGAAATGCACCGGATTCCAACCAGATAACAGCGGTGGCGCCGAGTGTTACGACGTGGCAAGAGGAAGTACCATGCGCATATCCTTCTACGGGTTGCTGGGTTTCTTAACGCCCAGGATGGGTCACTTTCGCGTTCCCCACTTCCCTTGACAACACATAGAGAGCGCAATGTGAGACCAGAAGTGTGCTGTCATGTACTGGATCCCCGGCACAATAATGAACATAAAATGACTGCTCACTGCTACGAGACACATGGCTTTCTCCATAGTGCACATGAAAGAATTTGTTACATTGATGTATTGACATTTGTTATTTGCCCACGAAATGATTATTAAACTCCACCTCCCCCACTTTGGATACTGCCAATATATATATATATATATATATATCTCCTACACTATCGGTTACAGAGTCAACGATTTTTATACATGTCACACACTGTGAAACCGCCTCCAGCCACAACCACTACTGCTGTTCTACCTAAGATTATGGATAATATTATCTTCCGTTATTGACACGATTTTCCTTTAAGTGGTGCCCACATTGGAATTGCAAAAACTATGCCTAAAATTACGTATCCACGAATATGTGATTTGTGTCAACCTGCCAAACTAGCTGCTGTGAAAGCGCCAGGACTTATTTCTTCCGACATAATTCCGTTTTAATTATTTTCACAATGATTGTTTTCATTTCTTTGATTTCACCGACAACACAAGTGTTCAAAATTAGTCGTGGGCTAATTCGAGTCCTTATCTGCGAGGATTGAATATTTAATTCAGTTATCTATATGCGATGGATATGCATAGTCAAATATAAGGTCTTAATATACTTACTCTGATACAACCATTTCACCTTCAGTCTTATTAATAGAAGATATTGGGCAAAGAAACACTGATGGAAAAACAACCACATTCGGTGTGTTGACAATCGACATTCCAATTGGGTTTCTATTTGCGTTCTCCCAGGTTGACACTGCGAGTATAATGGAAACGACGAGAGACATCAACCAGGCAGAGACCCAGAGGCACCTGTAAGATGAAAAAACCTTACTTCATAATATAAAATATAACGTAATATATGATCTTGTTTCAGTATTTAGTAAATATGTACAACTAAAAAAAACTACAAACAAAATTTTGAATATTATGGTTAATTTCTATCCTTTCTTACTTAAGCTCTAGCTATCTTAAACCCGAAGGATTATGGACGAAGCAATATAAACCTTCCACGATCAATCCTATCTTTCCCATCCTTACCAATTTATTTAAGTTCCATCTAAACTTTCTCCCTCCATGTTCGTCTTGACATTCCTACAGTTTTCCAATTATCAAGTTTTCATCAAGTTTCCTGTAAAATCCTCTTTCCTCTTCCATTCATGTCACATGGCCAGCCCACCTAACTATCCGTGATTTAAATATTCTCATGTCCGGACATGAATACATGCCATGCAGTTCTATAGTATGTAACCTTCATGTAACTCACATGAACCCTCATGCCTTTAAGGTCCAAGTAGTTTTTTAAGTATTTTATTTTCAAATACTCTTAATTTATGTTCCCCTTTTAATGTAATGAACGAAGTTTCACATCCACATAATACTACACGCAAAATTGTTGTTTTATATATTTTAACTTCTAGTATCTGAGATAAAGTCTATCCAGAAAAAAGTAACACGCATTTTCTGAATGAAATCTGCTTTTTTACTTCTTATTTAGTATCATTTTCATTTGTTCCTATTACTCCTAAGTACTGATTCAAACAAATTGTTATCAGTGATTAAATGTTGATTTTTACCTAACACTTGGTCTGCTTTGAAAATTATTTTAGCATTATTCTTAATTGTATTTTTAAAACCTTCACCTAGTAAGGTTACATAATCTGCATATGCTTACAACTGACTTAGGTTGTTTCATTAGAGTCCATCGTAAGTAGTACTTTCTATTACTTTCCTAACAGCAAATTCTAAGGCAAAATTATAGAACGAATGTGAAAATGCATCTTCTCCTTTTAAACCATCATGAATTGTAAATTCTTCAGAGATATTAACTCACATGAAGAATTTCAATTTGTTTCGTTATTGCATACTTGTATCATATCATCCTTAGGTATTTCAAACTCGAATAATGCATTATAAAAATTATCCCTTTTAACCGAATGGTATGCTTTTTTTAAACCAATGAATACATAATGACAATGTGAATATATTCCCACCTTTTCTCAAGTGTCTTTCTAATGTGCAAAATTTGATCCATAGTTGACCATTTACATTTAAATCTACATTGATAGTCACCTATTGTTTCATTAGCATAAGATATTCTTTTTCCGAAAAGTACGTTAGGTAATATTTTATGTGATGTTGAAAGAAGAGCAATTCCCTGGTATTTATTGCAGTTCGTTCTATCTATCACCTTTTTTTAAAATACAGGAACCATGAAAAATATAGGATTTTTTTTAGGAATTTCTTCTCTTTTCTATATTAGAAAAAATATTTTTTTTAATTCGATGTATTAACGAGTTTCGACGCTATTTAATTACTTCAGCTGTTCTTAAATCAAATCCATGTGTTTGTTCTTATTGAGCTTTGTAATATCATATTTAGTTTCAGTTAAGTTAGGTTTTAGAACTAAAGGTTATTCTGTGTGTACTTCATATACTTCAGATTTATATCCTAAATGAAAATTTAAAAGATTCATAAAATAGTTCTTCCATCTATTTAAAATAAATCGGGACGTGTGGTAGCCTTACCTGGATTGTTATAAAACTAAATTTAATAAATATTGCAGACTGCAATCATCTCTAGCCATTTTCTCTCTACGACAAACCCATTCATTTGTACAAGCAGGAAATTGAAACTCTTGCAAAATCTAAAGAATACTGTAATTTTGTTAAGTTTTTGTGAGTTCGTACTAAAATATATAATATTGTATGGGGAGGGGAATGTTCTACATGACCCCTCATCTGGGTACAGGCTTGCTGGATAAGTAAGTACTGACCGGTTCAAAATAGTTAGATGTCTTACACAGACAAACATAAGACCGAAACCAAATTGGAAAATCAATATTTACTTATTTTGTCATTTATACAATTTAAAAAATATTTATTTTCCTACTTTTAACCTTCAAATTCCTATATTGCCTCTGTAATAAAATCTGAATTTGATATTTTGAATCACGTAATTTTCGGGGTGAAAAAAACTATCTTCAATTTCTTAGCGTATCAACGTCTTTTGCGTGGTCAAAAAACAATCATGGAAAGCAACGAAAGCATTGTTAGACCTCTAAGCATTTCATTACATTGGCCGTGATGTAGTTACGAGTAGATTTGAATTTTTAGTACAAAGTTTTTCATAGCTGATTATGTAATATCTTGGCAGAAATTGCTTGTGTTTGTGAATTGCACGATTTTGAACTGTGAATTGAATCAATCATCTGTGTATGACTGATCTCGAGGCCATATACGTAGCTTGAGACCTTCTGAGAAGGCAGAATCACATTTGGAGCTTAATTTTGATCGGGCAGATTCAGACTTGGGCCTAATGTTAACAGGGCAGAATTATACATGGGCTAATTGTGAGGTGACAGAATTAGACTTAGGGCTTAACTTTAGAGGCTAGAATCAAAGCTGGGGCTTAGCTTTGCAGGAATAGATTTGAAAAGTGTTCCATCTCATAAAAACTGCGTCCAGGGTTATTTGCTAATAACTGTTACGTTTGTGAAATCACAAATATTACTCGTTATTAATTTGATTCTCAGGTTCGCTAACTTGTAAATTCTAATAAACCTCATCGCCTCCACCAAGTTACGCCTATGCTCGAGGGTATAGGGTGATAAATAAATGCTGTACTCGCCTCTGGAAACGGACGTTGATGGGACCTCAGAAGAAAGCAGTTGTACCATTAAAAATGAGGTAAGTGTTCTTTTAACCTAGTTTAAGAATTTTTATATTTTTGCATATGGAGAACATTTTTGTCAATGAATGAGTAATGCATGGAGAAATAGATAATACATAATGCCAGGGCTCGAAAAATCCCGGTCGCCATGGCGACAACAAATTTCAGCCTGGCGACTGTGATCTTTTGCTGTAATACTGCCGTTTTTTATAATTGCATGTACGAAATTTTGAAGATTCTAAGTTCAAATTGCAGTACTGCGTAAGTTAGCAAATTATTTTTTTTTCAAAAGTTGTGAGCATTCCATAGAATCAGTAACAATTTCTTACTCTTTGTCCCCTAACCCCCATTTCCCACATTCTCACATGTTTTGAATACGGTGATGCTCAGCGTCTTATAGATTGATTGATTTGCTTTATTTTACTTCGCATTTTGTGTCACTTTTGGCTAATTTGCGAAGATGGAGGTAAGTGATGATATGATGAAATTGATGAATGAACACTCACAAACGCCCATGCACAGGCCGGGATTCGAACCCGGGACCCCTGGCGTCGTAGCGCGATGTGATAACCACTCCGCGACGGGGGCCGGCTCAGCTTCTTATAATATGCTCAATTGCTAGTTGGTGGTTTCCTGGCGCCTGGTTTTCAGAGCTGGCGCCTAGCTCTGAAGATTTTTCGAGCACTGCATAATGTATATGTTGATGTATGGCTCCATTTTAGTGACGGGATCGCTGGAGACACAGGGATGTAGTTCAGATAAAGCAAGAGGGTGGATCTTAACTCGTTGGCCTGCCATGGTTGAGAGGAGGGAAGATGAAATAGATAACATTTACCTTGCACAATGACCGCTGACTACCAGCAGGCCCAAATTGATGTTGCCGTCTCGTCCTGACGCCTCGGACGTCCTGGGTGATTAAATTCGCACGAGTTGCTTACTGTGATACACCGTCGGTTTTCTTAATTTGTATCGACTGCCCCGCTTCCATAGAAAGGCGACTTTTATCATTCATCATAATGCGTTGATTCTGCAGGTTATCATTCTCCTACTACCAGATTGATCACCTCTATCTGGCGGACGAAACCTGTAGTGACGGAGGAATGCCAGTGCTAAGCCAGCGGCATGCTTGATATGGGTTGCAAGATTGGGTCAGAGTAATGTGTGGAGAGGCGATGTATAATCATGAATTCTAACGTATGTTCTGTATGGTGTTCTTAATGGCTCCGTGAGCCCTTTCGGATATTTGGCAAGAAATGCAGTTTCGTACGTTCTCGTAAACGTATCGTTTCATGTTTGGAAAGTAATGTCGAGGCGACAGGAGCCCTTAGTTCTTACCACTTCAGTTAAGAGCAACCATTATCGGATTAAAATGGACTAAATTAAGCACTTCTTTGCAGTGCTTGAGGAATGCATAGTTTATCCTTAAATCCTGTATCAAATTTTGGTTTTCTTATACAGAATGCCGTTTCTAACCCTTAACTAATGCCGTAAAAATAATGTTATACTACTGATATCGTGGGTCCACTGGACCCTTATTTTTCAAAATTCAATAAAAAAAATTGTCGATCCTGAAATCAACTGTAACACATTTGCTTAATATTTGGACTTTTATTTATTCACTCTTAATGAAAAATGTAAATAAAACGTTACAATCAGGTTCAGTTTGATTATTATTGAAATGTGTGTTTAAAATCTTCCATCTAAATGACATTTTCATAAACTCTCCTAAAAATAAAAAAAATATATTCAGAAACGAAGAAATAAACGGTAGCTAAGCCAGCGATATGCTTTATGTGTTGCACGATAGGGTCAGCGCACTGTGTGAAGAGGCGATGTAATATCATGAATTCTAACGTTTCCTGTATCCCTCATCAATATAAATCAATATCTTATTGCCTATGTGCAATCTAGAGATTGCCTTTCAATATATGATATATAACATTTGTTTAATTAAACGGAAATCCCAATAAATTACAAAGGTACACACCTGCGATCTTCAGAGATCGTGAGGCACGTAACCATATGTGCAGTAAATTCCTTGGATCTCATTTCCATTGCAATTATTCCATTTCTCCATCACAACCATCATACAGTTTTTAGAGCCAAGATAATTATATTATTCATTACATTTTGCTCGACAACTACTAAGTCTAATTTATATTTAACTATATCATTTACAGACTGAAATTATCCAAACCTGTAAAGGCTCAGTACATTCCAGGTGCATAACTTAATGTCCTTATTCCTACTATACCTATCCTTAATGTAGGGACCTACCAAATTAATCCCGCCCCAGAGATCTGAATGGGGGACTATTTAACACCAGGAATATTTTACCTTAGAAAAAATCAATGCCTTATGTTGATATTTCTTGACATAACTTTTTGCATTGTTGAGTTGCCAGATATAAGCTTAACCCTAATATGAATGAAGGAATGCATCGTGGTATGCTTCGGATCTAGCTTGGCGGACAACATAGTCCCTTGGGGTAATAACAAAATACGGGATAATAATACCATGCGTTTGTAATGAGCGTTGTTAGGAATAAATCCGAGAAATGACATATGCAGTACATTAATTGAAGCTTCTTAAAATAAGAAAGCTAGAAATCGTTCTGGAATATTCTCTGTGCCGCCAGTAGTTAACTATGTTGTGCAAAGGCGGTTGATTTCCGATCAGTAGTAAAATAGCCAACTTACGTCCGTTGTATGTGAGACTGTAATTTAAATGTCTGTAAATTACACTACACATTTATTATTGCTATATTTATATTATTAGCGTTATAGATTAGGTGATCGTGAAAGTGTGCACAAACGAGCTCATAATTAAATATAGAACGTGTAATAAGTAACCCGAAATAATAACGCCACGTTTTGTTGGTTTCAGTTTATGAATTGGAGGCCTCAGATAAGTATTAATATGATACTTTAGATGCCAAAAACGTACAAAACAAGGAACGTACTGCATGTCCGGAATGGTGCTTGAAGTTTTTTATAATCTTGCCACAATTCTAACGACTGTCTTCGCATAGAAGAATTCCGTTGGATTTTATAGTGTATCTTCATCAATTTCTACTGGAATCGGCTCAAAACCACAAAACCCAAAAAAGGAAAACTTTGAAAGTGAAAACTAATATATAATGTGCAAGGAAGATGTCCAATCATGCTACTCTTTAGTTTGCTGTGAAGACAAAGTTTCCAGTAAATAAACACTATAATGTGCAATGATTACATTTATGAAATCTGTATTGAATTAACAAAAGAGAAAAAAGAGGAATGTGCGTGTCTCATTGCTCCTGATTTTTAACCTACAAAAAGAGCAATTTTTACTATCTAATAATATTGTAGTAAAGAAATCTCTTGAAATGAATGCTTCGAACTTAATTCGCATTGTGGGCCTCCCCGGTGGCGTAGTGGTAACGTCTTCGCCTTCTAATCAAGGGGTATCGGGTTCGATACTCGATGGAGACACATAGTTGTTCGGACCTTACTTTCAACTGTAGGTCCAGCCTTGTTTAGCCTATATGTGCATAAAGCGGACTTAAAACAACAAATCAATCAATTAATTTGCAATGTTTCCTCCAAAAAATCAAATGTTTAGCCTTTACAAATAATAGGTATTTGTCCGAAATACATCACAACTATAACACTATTAATTGTAGCGAGCGTTTCTGCAAGTTACATAATGGGGCGTTGTCTCTGCCAAAAGAAGGAAAGCAAAACCAGGAAATAGGACTTGTGTCACTATCACTTGTCTCGTCCACAACACGTGTGATACAGACCAGGCCCTTCCTTTCCCCCCCAAAAAAAAACTATCAAGGTTCCTGACAATGCTACCTACAGGAAGTTTGGTGGTTTAGCTCAACAAGGCCAGAGCCTTGGCCGTGAATATTCTGGGAGCATCCCTGACGATAAACTCGAGGTCTACGGACCACAAGCCTTCGTCATGGTCAGCAAGACCATACCTTCCCCCCCCCCCCTCCAGAAAGGACTGTCAGCCAAAATAACCACAAGGTTGCGGTATACTAAGTTGGGTTGGGGAATTGAGACAAGGACGTCCATGTTAATAAATACTCCGAGAATCATAGATAGGGAGACGACAAGAGGCCGCTCCATAGCTTGCTGCTCCTATCTTAGAGGGTAAGCCTCAACTTAACCAAGTGGTGACACTTGGGACGTATTACTTATAGGAATAGCTCAAGTCACTAAATGGCCATAGAGGTAGGGAGTTAGTCTATAATCACTACTGTTAACCATTATAATAATAAATAACAGATATATATTTAACGGGTTGCTTATTTATGTCTACCATCTGATAAAATAGTTCCCCTCGTAATGTCAGACACCCCACAAGCGTTACGTAATTAAGATTATAATTTTTGTTTGTAAATGTACTTTCCTTAATTTATTATCAATTTTAGAACTTCAGTTATTACCCCTTTGTTGGTGGCGTTATTACCCATATAGCTGGGAAATAACGCCAGTTTGCAACGTTTTCTTTAGAGTCTCTTACAACACTTTTTTTATTCCAGCTACCTGTTTGTTTTTCTGTGTGTACTTCATAAGCTGCTCTATCTTACCCTGTGCTTGCTTCCTAAAAAAAAACTTTCCTTTGTAGATATATAATTGAGAGAACCTTAAGTTGGCGTTATTACCACAAGGGACCTTAACCCATAGACCCTACTATAAATCTGCCAATTGTGGAACGATGTATAGCCAGGACAGAATAACTCCATAAATTACAAAGAGCAAACTTTCAAAGTAGAGTATGTTCATTGTTTCAAAGTCATACTTAGTACGAGGCCTATTATTTTTATTAATTTAACCACAATGGAAAACCTATTTTGATGATGTTGTGTCGATTTTATACTATTATAAATCTGTGTTTTTTCATCTCGTACTTCGTACGAATGTCATAATTTCTTACGAGTTAAAGTACGTAATGCCTACACCCAAGCACACCAACGCACACCCACACACACCTACGCCTACACCCACCTACACCTATTTACTTCCGGTCTACTTCCGGTCTACTTCCGGTCTAAATCCGGTCTACTTCCGATCTACTTCCGGTCCACTTGACAGACAGCTGTGAGTCTTTCCAGTTTTTTTAAAGTATACACCCACGCACACCCACGCCCATCCACACTAATTTACTTTTGGTCCACTTCCTGTCTACTTGGCTGGATCATGACGTGATGCGATGACGTGGTGTTTTCTGATTGGTTGGATTATGACGTAATGGGTGTATTCTGATTGGCTCACTGTTTCTGATGTTTTCAACGCGGTCTGCGCTGAGGTTTTTAAATGCGAAAGCATTACAGGTCTGTCAGTATCGTGAGAGTGTTTAAGAGTGCGGACGTGTTGTTGCAGTGCTGCTCATAATTTTTTATACTTAGTACAAATATATATTTTATATATAATAAAAAAATAGCTAATATAAAATAAAACGTCATGAATATTTTTGGGTTTAAAAAGCAACAACATAATCAGCCTGTAGAGAGAATTCCAGTGAACATGTATATCTTGAGAGAAATTTATCATCAATTGAAAGGGTTACTTCTTGTTCACTTGAATAGAATTTGGTCTCATGTTGACGAGGATACTGGAAAGCACTTATTTCTATAATAATAACTTATCATCATATAAGTTACTTGTTAGTGGGAAAATTCAAGTAAACGTTTCACCACCCAATGCGGCAGTTTTGCACATAGGTCGAAATTTGTATATAATTAAACATAGTACATTACTTCCTGATACGTCTTATCATGTGGAAGCTGGTGAATTTTTGTATGCTGAGATAATTGGAGAGTATGATAAATTGATTCCACTGTTTGTCGAAATAAGAATAATCTATCCTCTTATTAATATATAAAATACATAAAAAAAACATGGATATATTTGGTAATAGAAGGCGACAGTTCCAGATAATTCAAGCGAGATTGCAAGTTTAGATGTACGTCTAAAGAAACTGAAATCAGATTTACTCATATTACAGAATTCGCTAAATCTAAATATTCAAGCAGAGATTACAAATCTTCAAACTCAACTGATTGATCCTATAGTAAAAATTGATGGAGAACTCAAATCTTTGCTTGAGAAATATACTGATTTAGCTTCAATAGATAATCTTCAGTACTTAGAAGAGAATATTGCCAACTTGAAAAAATAACTTTATACATTTAGACAAATCCAGGGAACGAATACCGAACAGCTGAAAGAGCAATTAAATGACCAGGGAAATAGTATTCGTACCGAACCGCAAACCATCATCCAGAATATCAAAACTCAACAGGAATATGAGCAGGTAAATGCTAGTATTGCTAAATTGCAAGAAGTTTCAATCTTTCGAAGTTCCTACATTGCAAAGTATCAAATCTGAATTACAGACAGATGAACTTCATACAGCTACAACAGAAGTTCAATCGAATCTGCAGACATTGGAAGATTTTATCAATAATTTACCTTCATCTTCTGAATTAAATGCTATTGCTCGGAGCGTTTCCGGCATCAAATTGCAGTTGGACATTTATGAAGATTTTGGGAAGATAAAAGGTACCATAGCTCACATAGAAGATACTATGGCAACTATGAGAAATGAGCTAATAAGTGTACAGGAAACTCTGGAATCGAAACTGCCTGGCATTACTGATATCCTAGCTATAGTTCAACAGCAAGTTATTAAGCTTGAAAGCTTTAATACTGAATCAGAATTATCGCATTTCCATCATCTAATTGACGACATTCAGAGTAAATTAGAGACACTGCAAAAGTCTACACCTACGCAGGATGACTAAACGCAACTGCAAGAAATTTTGAAAAATGCAGCTGATGCAACAGAATTCGATGTTATAAAATTAACTCTTACCACACTTCAGAATGCTGTAGCTGCTTTGCCTACTTCTCAAGAAACCTGAGCTATGAGGAGAGCAGTACATCGTATTTTAAAATCTGAAGATATCAAAAACATTCAAGCAGAAATTGCGCAAATCAGAGAAACTGTTGCCACTCTCCCCAACAATCAAATAATTAACGAACTACATGCATTATTTACAGAAATCAGAAGTCAAGTACACGATCTTGCTAATCAGAGTTCTAAATTGAAACTTGTGAAAAATTTACAAGAGATTATTTCTAATATTACGTCACAAATTACTACTCTTGAAGCAAGTCAAGAATCTGCTTTATCAGGTTTTGCTACTCAACTTCACGATCTCAAAGAGCAATATAGACAACTGTATGTTGATGTAATAATCAAACCTATCTACGATGAGTTGGTTCGTACTATCAACGAACACTTGGAATCGGTATTAAGCAAACTAGATGACGTAGATGCTCGTCAATTTTATTCTATGGAAATCGTTAGGTTACAAAGTGTTCCAAATGCTCGAGGGCACTGGACGTACGTAAATTCTGGCAATGTTTACAAATTATATCCGTACACTCAGGTACATGAATTTTTTTTGTTGGTAGTTTAGGATTTCTGAAGTTTAGTTTTCTAAAACATGGAAAACATATTGAAGTTCCTCAGTTTACTATAGTGCGAAAAGATGGTATACACAAGGCAGTTCAAATACCTATTGCATACTGGGATGAGTCTACAAATAAATATAAAGTACATGACGACGAACAAATATCAGTTTTTGATATTAAAATTGGTGACAAGCTAGTATTTGACATAAAGCGGTTATACCTTGAGGACAATCCATTTTATGCGATATTCTCACTTCGAACTCAATGCCAAGACAAGATATAGTTCATGAATTACACAAACCAGCCCTTGAAAATTACAAGCGATTAAGTGTAGCAACAAAAGGTATAAATGATTTGTTCCAGGCTGATCTGATGGAGATGTCTCCTCGCCTAAGAGGGTTACTTTAAAAAATTTGGATAAGAAAAATCATGGTTACAAATATATGCTTACAGTTATTGATACTTTTAGCAAATATGCATGGGCTGTTCCCCTAAAATCCAAGACAGGTACTTGTGTTACCGAAGCCTTCAAGTCGATATTCAGTGAGGGAAGGATACCAAAATGTCTACAGACAGATAGAGGGAAAGAATTTTACAATTCTACATTTGCTAAGTTAATGCAACAACATAATATTAAACATTATTCTACATACAGTGATCTGAAAGCTAATATAGTGGAACGATTCAACAGAACATTAAAAAATCGCATGTGGAGACAGTTTACTCTACAGGGCAATTATAAGTGGGTACAAATTTTACCCAAGCTAGTTCATTATTACAACAATACATTACACAGTACTATTCGCATGAAACCTGCTGAGGTAACCAAAGCTGATGAGCAACGATTGATTTCTACGGTTTATTGTAAAAAAAATATAAGAATGTAAAAAATATACATGCACTACCAAGAAGCCAAAGTTTAAAATAGGGGATCAGGTAAGGGTCAGTAAATATAAACAGTTATTCGAGAAGGGATTCACTAAAAATTGGAGTACCGAGTTATTCTCAGTGGTTCAAGTTCTACCAGGGAATAGAAATACGTATATCATAGAAGATAACCATAACAAAATATTGAAAGGGAGATTCTATGAAGAGGAACTTAGTAAAACAAAATATCGAGATACATATCTAATCGAGAAAATATTGAAGAAGAAAAAAAATAAATTGTTAGTGAAATGGCTAAATCTGCAAGACAAAAGTTGGATAGAAGCAAACCAAGTGATTCTTTGACACCAACATGGAATGTGGTACAGCGTTTACCAGAAGTAGTGGAAACTAATAAGAAAAATGGAGAGTTGTTACCTGATAACATAAGATGCCTCATTGGAGGCCCATCAGGTTGTGGAAAAACCACTTTGCTGGTTGATAATTTCTTGCTGCCCCCAATTGGCTAGATTAGAAAAATAGACACTTGTATTTATTCTCTAAAAGTTTAGAACAACTGAAATACCAACAACTCATGAAGCTGTACGGGGGACTGGGCATAGCTACATTTGCGTCAACAATAAAGCCTCTCGACCAATGTTTGAAAAATTATGTTGTGGTGTTCGATGATGTTATTTTGGAAAATCAGAATGAGATTAGAAATTTTTTACACAGGGTCGTCACAAAGAAATAGACTGCTTTAATTTAGCTCAAACTTATTCCAAAATTCCCAAATAGTTACTACGAGATAATACAAACTTAATCTGTTTTCTTCGTCAAGATCATACTAATTTAAAACATGTATACGATGATTATGTGGAAGGACACTTAATTACTATCAATTTTCAAATTTGGGTTCATCTTGTTGGAACAGCGACGATTTTGGATTTGTCACTATCGACATGTCTCGTAAACCTAACAATGGTAAGTTTAGTAATAAAATTAACGACTTTTTAAACGTTGAAAAATAAAAAATAACCATTAGTAAAAAAAAATTGAAAAAATATGACGAAACGTAAAATAGAAGATAATTCGAAATTACGAGAGTACTTGTCCAAACAAAATAAAAACCTCACCAATTACTGCTAAAAATTATGCAGATTTCCCTCCTACGCCATTGTCTAGCATCCACACTCCTCTGGTACTCAAGGAACTACCTGCTAAAGCAGCTATAGAAGAATCAGAAAATATCGAGTTGGGTCCCCTGGCAAGGGATTATTTGAGTACAGGAAAATTCGAGAAAAGATGAAGTATTTGGATTGTCTACAACTATGGAGGGTAATGAAGGCGTAGTATGGAAAATTGGCAAGTCTAAAGTAACATTCGAAGGGGACAACATAAAAATTAATTTGAGTGGGAGAAACAGCTGGTCAAGATATCCTTTTAACGTAGGGCTATGGGAGCTCATCGCTAACAAACAAACAAAACATTCTACAGAAGATGATTATCTAAGCTACTCTGAAATTTTGACACTCTCTGATGCTTTGTACCAAAATAACGATGCTAGTCAAAAGCGTGTGAAATCGAGCAGCGGGGATAAATACAAAAATCTGATTAAACCTATCTGGAATCAACTCAAAACCGGTAGTGGTATAAAACAATGCAATACTCTACCTAAGCAATTTGTATGGGTAAACGATATGAGAAAACATATAGATAGGTTGCTTGTTATAGCAGGAGAGGAAAATGCTGGGAACAATAATTTCCACAATGAGAAAATGGGTATTGTATACATGATTAGTGACAAATTAACTAACTTTATTGTAAACGATCCTAAAGGTATAGGATACTTAATTAAAATTATCAATACACTATCTGCTAGATTCTGGAATATATCAGAGGGTCGAGGTTTAGTGAATGATATTAATAATAAACTTCCGTTCGAGTTACACGTACCTGGTTACCAATATTGTGGTCCTGGTAGAAAACTTGAGAAACGAATAGAGAGAGGAGACAGGGATATTAATCGTCTGGATGCAGCTTGCAAAGACCATGATATTGCAGACAACACACACAAAGATCTGAATGATCGTCATGTAGCTGATCGAAAACTGGAAGAGGCAGCTTTTGAAAGATGAAGAAGCAGATGCATCATTGGGGGAACAAATAACAGCGTTGGGTACAACTATTGCTATGAATATAAAACAAAAATTAGGGTGGGGTTTGTAATATAAGTACACTGAAATAAAATAATAATAACAACAACAACATGAAACCAAAAGGAGTTGTGTACCAAATACCGTATCATGATCTTAAAAATTTAAAACTTAATTCGATTTTAACTAAAAAACAACAAGAAAAGAAGAGGCAATATATAGCCAAAGGGAACGGAATGGAATTATTACTCAGTACCACAATTAAAAAGATTGCAAAATGCAAGAAAGAAAAATCAGAGTGGTGGATTCATATTCAGCATTCCAGCAATCCTGGCTGCATTGGGATCTGTTGGGAGATTGGCTGGGGGTACTGCTGCTATTGCCAAAACTGTAATTGATTAAAAAGAAGAATAAGGCAGAACTAGAAGAGCAAAAGCGTCATAATCTTGCCATGGAGAAAAAAAATAGGCAAAGGTGTGAAGTCTAGAGCAATCAGAAAATTAAAAAAAAAAAAGAAGCTCTTACCATCCAAGACATTGAATCTTTAATTAAAATATTTAAAATTAAACACTTCAAGGGGGTTTTCATGTCTAATTCTCTCCCTAAAGGTAGTCTCCACTCTCGAGAATGTGGCGTGGTGAATTTGGACAAGTCCGAAAACGTTGGCACTCACTGGATATGCTATTATAAACAAAATTACAATGCTTTTATTTTCGATTCATTTGGAGGGGAACCCCCTACAGAATTAATTCGTTACTTGAAGCATGTTAAAATTTATTACAACGACGATAGTATTCAAGATTTCGATCAAATTATATGTGGCCATGTTTGCATTACGATGCTCAGAATTTTAAATAAAATACCAAACATCAAATTAAAAGATTTTCAAAAATCTCTATTATATATTAAGTATGGGAATTTTTCATCTCTCCAGCGAGACTTCGGTTTTGAAACTACATCTTCACGATGATATTATCTATCCAAAATCCATAGCTCTAAGAGCATTCTACAGTATGTATCTGATTCCGATTGTAACTACCTTCAACAATACTATATTAGTAGGTAATGAAAAAATAATTATTCCTCCTGGACAATATAACTTATCTACTTTACAATTTGAACTTCCAAACACTGTCTTGCTTTCTCAAAATTCTGTAACACACAGAGTAGAGATTGTAACTACTAATGAAACAGTGGACTTATCTACCATTGGGGAACTTTTAGGATTTGAGAACAATAGCAAATTAGAACCAGGTGTTAGGCACTTATGTAAATTTATACCGAAATTCTTAGCTATTGAGACATTGAATATTCACTCTAACATTGCCAGAGGTATAATTATCAAGCAGAAGAAAATTCGATTGGCAGCCACAAGGAGACAGGTATCATTGCTACATTTAAACCGAATGCGGAATTTATGAAACCTATCTTCTATTCCCCAAATCCCTTAGTCTATTTCCCTGTTGCTATTGATAAAGTTAATTACATAGAGATAACTATTACGAATGAGAAAAATGAGATCTTCGACAGATCTTCTGATAGCACTGCGATAATAGAAATTAATATTTAAAATATATGAATAAATTCCAAGATGGAAAATATCGAGAGTTATGAATTTCAGTCCTTCCCTCCAAACAGAAGAACATTTGCAAATTTGAATCAGCCCAACAAGGAGATACAGTATGACATCACGGTAGGGGACGGGTTTATTCATCCACATAGATCAGATCTGTATATAAAATTTGATATTGTAAAACAAAGTAATGGTGAAGAATATCACCTCCATGGGACAAATATAAAACTTATAGTTAATTTTGTTCCATTCTTATTCTCTCAAATTGAAGTCAGAAAGCATGGTACAGTGATTGAGAGGATTGATTGCCCTGGAATTACATCCACTAGAGTAGGGACATTGAAACTGTCCAAATCAGAGAGTGCATATTATAAAGTTGGTGGGTTCGAATCTGGAACAAAAATTCAAGCAACAAGTCACACAGTACTGTTCCACATGAGATTGCTATATGAATTTTTGTCTGATTATAAAGAAATTATGTGGACAGGTGGTTTGAGTGTCATATTTCGCAGAGCACTCAATGATCATAATGCCATCATGAGATACAAAACTTTGAATGCAGATGGAACAGCCAATGAGGCTAGTTTACTCGAAGCTGAGAAATGTGTGATCCAGTCTATGGAGTTGCGAATGCGTATAGTTGAATATGAGTCGAATTATGCTCTCATACAAAGCAAACATTTTGAAAAATCCCCAAACTCCGATTCAGTTTTATACATACCAATGCATACAGAGGTCAGTGGAGGGTAAATTGTTTGAATTTCATCTTACTAATCAGTTCCAATCTTTGCAATATGACATGCCAGACTTTGTCGCTATTCTGTTTCAGACTGGGAGCGATGACAATCAGGAAAAGGATAGCAGCCAGTTTGATAATTGTAAAGTTAAAAATGTGTATCTGAAGAATGGCAGATATGAAGTATTTCCTCAAGAAAATTACAATTTAAACATTGCAGAACAAGATTATTTAAAATTATATGAAGCATAAAGTGCATTTAAACAAGTAACTTAGGTAGCATAGACATGTATTATAATCCAGATGAGTTCATAATTCACAGACCAATGATTTTAATCAATGCGTCAAAAAGAAAATTAGTAGTTATAAATGATCGAACTAATATTAAATTGATACGTGCATTTCATGAAACTCTTTTTGAAAATACTACGTGCAGTGCAATTTTAATTGTGGAGAAATCATATATTAAACTACGTGTTGACTGCATATTATTGTTAGCTTCTAAACTAAAATGCCCCTAATGCATGGTATGGATTCCACACTCGAGAATACACCTCTTGTCGTCATGTGGATCCAGGGCTACTTTTGAGTTGATTGTGCGTCTTACTGTTATTTACTTAAAGCATATTAAAAAAATGTCATCTACCAATTTCATCGAATGTGTTATTTGTGGGAAATTAATCTCCAAAACTAATATTAGCAAGCATAGGGCAAGATGTAGTGAAACAGGATCGAAAATAAATCGTTCGTTACCTACTAAGCCTTGTACTCAATTCGGAAAAATAATTAGCATTGCACATTTAAGTAAACATCTCAAAATTGGCAAGGCATCAACCGGACATGGAACATTGAAAAGAACAATTGATCATCCTGAAGCTGAAGCTTATACTTCCAAACGAATTAAGATGTCTAATTACCAAAAGCCGATTAGATCTGCATTCTTCAACCAACCCTGGATTTTCGTTTTACTTCGAAACCAGGTTGTGATATTTCTAGTTTTTTTAGTGAAATTGAAACATCTATCATAAATATTTTGAAAAATAAACTGGAAAATAACTCCGTAAAAGTATATGTTGATCTAATATGTAAATATGAGAAAACCAATCGTTCAAGAAATATATTTTTTTTCACAAAATGAAGAACCAAGTTCTTTATTTGGCAGACCTTAATAATTTGAACGTTTTTTATTCTAATCATACTAGTGAATTGATTAGGAAACACGATGAATTCGTGGCTAAGGGATGAGGTTGGCCTTTATGTGGAAGTCCTCACAGATTAATTGCTTATGTAAATAAATTTACACCTTTTTCTGCTTGGACCTACGTTCCACTTGCGGTAGAAATTCAGCATAAGAGAGCTGTGCTGAACATTCATAATACTAACAATAAGTGTTTTATGTGGTGCATTTTAGCGGCGCTTCACCCGGTTCATTGGATAGATAATCCGGAACCAGTTAGTCACTATAAGAAATATATCGATGAGATTGAATATGCTATGACAGGCATCGAATCCCCTGTTGCTCTTTCTGACATAACAAAGTTTGAAAACAGGTTACGAAATGAAGAAGGAAAACGATTAGCTATAAATGTATATTCGTATACTTCAGTTAAGCATTTTGTACATCCCGTTAAGATAACTAATATTGTTTATGACGAAGCCGTTGAAATCAATCTGCTTCTTATTGCTGACGATGGTGTTCATCATTACACGCTAATTCGTTCACTCTCGCGCTTCGTCAGAAGACAAACAACCAAGTTCCATGCACACATCGAAATTTGTCCAAGGTGTTAAAACATATTCGACGATCTTGACCGACGTAATTACCAATATTTCAAAAATTTAAGAAATTGCCAAACAAAAACTTGCTGAACATAAAGTCTACTGTGGAGTCAACACGACCGGCTCGCATGTTAATGCCCAAAGCTAATGAATTCGAAGCAGACTTTGAGGCTTTTCTCAAACCATTGTCCTATTGCGATCCGGATCCCGAATTTTCTTCCACAACACCGTACCAGCTTCATGATCCAAATAGTTTTGGATATGTTGTTGTTTGGCAGGATAGAATAGGATATATATATCGCGGACCGAATGTTATTGAAATCTTTTTTTAAAAAAATGGTGGAGGAGGTTGAGAAAATTGGCAGCCTCTTATGCCAATCGAAATCAATGCTTCCATTATCTAGTGATAAACTTCAATCTTACAATAACATTGAAACGTGTCCGGTGTGTGATCAACATTTCACGGATGAGAATCGGAAAGTATTTCACCATAATCATTTCACCGGAAACTACAATAGTGAATTCTGTAACACTTGCAACCTCAAAATCCAGAAGCCTAAATTCGTACCAATATTATATCACAATGGATCCAATTACGATTTCCATTCTTTAATTAGGAATCTTGGATACGATACTCGAAAAATAGATATTCTTGCTCAAAACCGAGAACGTTATATTTCCATAAGTAAGAAAGTTAAAATTCCAGGAACGATTGAAATTATAGAGATGGGTTTTCTAGATTCTTTTAGATTCCTAAATACAAGTCTCTATGCGTTAGCGAGTAAATTTACCGACGAACAATTTAAAATTACAAAAGCTAGTTTCCCCAACATACACGTAGAACTGATTAAACGTAAAGGCATTTATCCTTACGGATATGTAACCGATGAATCTAAATTTGAAATTGACACTCTCCCACCTCAAAAAGAAATTTTCAGTTAACTGAAAAAAAAACGGAATTACGAATGAAGAAGAATACGAACATGCGAAATTAATATGGAACGAATTGAGAAGCAATACTCTCGGCGATTATCACAATGCATATCTCAAATTAGACGAAAACAGCAATAAATATTTATAAATTAGATCCAGCATACTTCTACAGTCTTCCTGGTTTGGCGTGGTCTGCTATGTTGCTCCAGACCAGGATCAAGTTAGAAATGATATCGAATGTGGACACGTTACTTTTTATAGAGAGGGGGATACGTGGGGGGATGGTGCAATGCCCGCAGAGACATGCAAAAGCAAACAACATTCACATGTCTGAGAATCAATACGATGCAAATCGACCATTGAATTACATATTTTACGCTGACGTAAACAATCTCTACGGATTCGCAATGATACAAAAACTTCCATACGGAGGATTCGAGTGGATAGATCCCATTTAAATTGATACTAATCGTTTCGGCTATCGTGAATTTGGTCTGTTCATTGAGGTGGACATTGAATTTCCAAATAATTTGCATGATACTTTTTTCCGATTTAAATTCGGCTCCCGAAATTAAATGTCCACCTGATTCTAATCAAAGCAAGCTTATGTTAACTCTAGAGAGAAAAGAGAGATATGTCGTCCACTACAAGAATCTCCAATTTTTGATTGGGAAGGGTGTTCAGGTAGTAAATGTGAGAAGAATTCTCAAGTTCAAACACTCTCCATGGTTAAAATCTTATATTGAGACCAACACGAGACACAGAACAACTGCTATTTCAGAATTAGATGAAGATTTTTTATAAACTAATGAATAATGCCGTTAGTGTAAAAACGATGGAGAACGTCAGAAAGCATGTAGACATAAAATTGGTTTCAGATAACAATAAATGTAGAAAATTGGTATCTGATCCTAGATTCAAATCGCGAAAAATTTACAACGAGAATTTAACACTTTTTAATCTACGCGTAGATATAAAATTAATAAAATTCATAAAATATATTTACGTTGGTGCAACAGTTCTCGACTTGTCGAAACTGTACATGCTCGAATTTCATTATATTATTATAAAACTCTTCTATAATGACAAGCTGTCAATTTTGTACATATACACCGATAGTTTTATTTATGACATACAAACACCTAACCTCTACGAAGATCTTAAACATCCTTCCATGCCTGGGTATTTCTACACTTCTTCCTACCCTCAACCCAACAGATTTGGAATTCCTTCCCACAACAAGAAGGTTCTCGGTAAATTCAAAGGTAAATGTAACCGTGATATTTTTGAGTTCGCTGGTTTGCGTTCGAAGATGTATACATTCAGAACAGAGAACAGCGTCACGAAGAAAGCAAAAGGAACGTGCAAAAATACCATGGAAAACAAATTAATATTCCAGAATTATATTTATTGTCCTTATTCACAGTCGAGGATACTTCGAGAGGATAATAGAATACAAAGCTCAAACCATGAGATTACAACAAATAAAATAAAAAAAATTGCTCTGGATCCACACCACAACAACAGGTGAATCTTCGAGTTTGGAATCCAAACTTTGCCTTGGGGGCACTTTAGTTTATAAGTTAATAATAATTGCACTCAAAACATGTGAAAACAATTAACCTAACATCAAATCAAAATTTTGAAAATAACAAAACAATCTACACGTAGTTTAATTTTTTTATATATTATTCTTACCTATTAATTTTTTTCTATCACTCTTTCATTTTTTACATCATAAATGTATGATTTCTTTACGATTAAAATTGCACTGCATATTGTATTTTCAGGTAGAGTTTCATGAAATTCACATATCAATTTTATATTAGTTCGATCATTTATAATTACCAATTTACTTTTTGATGCATTGATTAAAAACATTCTTCTGTGAATTATGAACTCATCTGGATTATAATATATATCTATGTTACTTTCAGTTACTCGTTTCAATGCACTTTATGCTTCATATAATTTTAAATAATCTTGTTCTGCAATGTTTAAATTGAAATTTTCACAAGGGAAGACCTCATTTCTGCCATTCTTCAGAAACACATTTTTAAATTTACAATTATCAAACTTGCTGCTATCCTTTTCCTGATTGTCATCGCTCCCTGTTTGAAACAGCATAGCTACAAACTATGGCATGTCATATTTCAAAGATTGGAACTGATTAGTAAGGTCAAATTCAAACAATTTACCCTCCAGAGTCTTCTAAATTCATTGATAAGTATTAAATTGAATCGGAATTTGGGGATTTTGCAATATGTTCGATTTGTATTTGAGAGCATAATTCGATTCATATTCAACTATACGCATTCGTAACTCCATAGACTGGATCACACATTTCGCTGCTTCGAGTAAACTAGCCTCATTGGCTGTTCCATCTGCATTCAAAGTTTTTTATCTCATGATAGCATTATGATCATTATGTGCTCTGCGAAAGTTGACACTCAAACCATCTTTCCACATAATTTCTTTATAATCAGAGAAAAATCCAAATAGCAATCTCATGGGGAACAGTACTGGGTGAATTTTTGCTTGAATTTTTGTTCCAGGTTCGAACCCACCAACTTTATAATATGCACTCTCTGATTTGGACAGTTTCAATGTCACCACTGTAGTGGATGTAATTCCAGGGCAATCAATCCTGTCAATCACTGTGCCATGCTTTCTGACTTGAATTTGAGAAAAATAAAATGGAACAAAATTAACTATAAGTTTTATATTAGCCCCAGGGAGGGGATATTCTTCACCATTACTTTGTTTTGCAATATCAAATTTTATATACAGATCTGATCTATGTGGATGAATGAACCCATCCCCCAACGTGATGTCATACTGTATATCTTATTAGGCTGATTCAAATGTTCTTCTGTTTGGAGGGAAGGACTGTAATTCATAACTCTTGATATTTTCCATCTTGGAATTTATTTATATATTTTAAATATTAATTTCTATTATCGCAGTGCTATCAGAAGATCTGTCGAAGATCTCATTTTTCTCATTCGTAATAGTTATTTCTATATAATTAACTTTATCAATAGCAACAGGGAAATAGACTAAGGGATTTGGGGAATAGAAGACGGGTTCCATAAATTCCGCATTCGGTTTAAATGTAGCAATGATACCTGTCTCCTTGTGGCTGCCAATCGAATTTTCTTCTGCTTGATAATTATACCTCTGGCAATGTTACAGTGAATATTCAATGTCTCAATAGCTAAGAATTTCGGTATAAATTTACATAAGTGCCTAACACCTGGTTCTAATTTGCTATTGTTCTCAAATCCTAAAAGTTCCCCAATGGTAGATAAGTCCACTGTTTCATTAGTAGTTACAATCTCTACTCTGTGTGTTACAGAATTTTGAGAAAGCAAGACATTGTTTGGAAGTTCAAATTGTAAAGTAGATAAGTTATATTGTCCAGAAGGAATAATAATTTTTTATATTACCTATTAATATAGTATTGTTGAAGGTAGTTACATTCGGAATCAGATACAAACTGTAGAATGCTCTTAGAGCTATGGATTTTGGATAGATAATATCATCGTGAAGATGTAGTTTCAAAACCGAAGTCTCGCTGGAGAGATGAAAAATTCCCATACTTAATATATAATAGAGATTTTTGAAAATCTTTTAATTTGATGTTTGGTATTTTATTTAAAATTCTGAGCATCGTAATGCAAACATGGCCTCATATAATTTGATCGAAATCTTGAATACTATCGTCGTTGTAATAAATTTTAACATGTTTCAAGTAACGAATTATTTCTGTAGTGTGTACCCCTCCGAAAGAATGGTAAATAAAAGCATTGTTATTTTGTTTATAATAGCATATCCAGTGAGTGCCAACGTTTTCGGACTTGTCCAAATTCACCACGCCACATTCTCGAGAGTGAGGACTAACTTTAGGGAGAGATTCAGACATGAAAACTCCCCTGAAGTGCTTAATTTTAAATATTTTAATTAAAGATTCAATGTCTTGGATGTTAAGAGCTTCTTCTTTTTTTTTAATTTTCTGATTGCTCTAGACTTCACACCTTTGCCTATTTTTTTTCTCCATGGCAAGAATATGACGCTTTTGCTCTTCTAGTTCTGCCTTATTCTTTTTCGAATCAATTACAGTTTTGGCAATAGCAGCACTACACCGAACTAAGTTCCCAACTGCCCGCAATGCAGCCAGAATAGCTGCAATGCTGAATATGAATCCTCCACTGTTTGTTTTCTTTCTTGTATTTTGCAATCGTTTTAATTGTGGCGTACTAAGTAATATTTTTATTCCATTTCCTTTGGCTATATATTGCCTCTTCTCTTCTTGTTGTTTTTTAGTTACAATCGAATTAAGTTTTAAATTTTTGAGATCATTATATGGTATTAGGTATACAACTCCTTTTGGTTTCATGTTGTTTTATTATTATTATTATTTTTCAGGGTATTTATATTACAAACCCCACCCTAATTTTTGTTTTGTATTCATAGCAATGGTTGTACCCAACGCCGTTATTTTTTCGCCCAAACAAGCAACTCTAATAGTTAATCTTCCAAAATCTGCCTGTTCCAGTTTTTGATCAGCCACATGACGATCTTTCAGATCTTTCTGTGTATTGTATGCATTATCATGTTCTTTTCAAGCTTCATCCAGAGGATTAATACCCCTGTCTCCTCTTTCTATTCGTTTCTCAAGTTTTCTACCAAGACCACAATTTTGTTAACCAGGTACGTGTAACTCGAACGGAAGTTTATTAATAATATCATTACTAAACCTCGACCCTCTGAAATATTCCAGAATATAGGAGGTAAAGTATTGATAATTTTAATTAATTTACAACATCCATTTTCTCATTATTGAAATTATTGTTCCCAGCATTTTCCTCCCTTGCAATAACCAGCAAAATATCTATAAGTTTTTCTCACATCGTTTACCCATACAAATTCCTTAGGCATGGTATTGTATTGTTTTATACCACTACCGGTTTTTAGTTGATTCCAGATAAGTTTAATGAGATTTTTGTATTTATCCCCTCTGCTCGATTTCACACGCTTTTGACTGGCATCGTTATTTTGTTACATACATCAGAGAGTGTCACAATTTCAGAGTAACTTTGATAATCATCTTCTGTAAAAATTTTTGGTTGTTTTTTGGTAATAAACTCCCATAGCCCTAAGGTACCAGAATATGTAGGCCAGCTGTTTCTCACACCCAAATTAATTTTTATGTTGTCCACTTCGAATATAACTTTAGATTTGCCAATTTTCCATACTACCCCTTCATTACCCTCCATAGTTGGATACAAACCAAATGCTTCATTTTTTCGAATTTTCCTGTACTCAGGTAATCCCTTGCCAGGGGACCCAACTCGATTTTCTATGATTCTTCTATAGCTGTTTTAGCAGATGGTTAATTAAGTACCAGGAGTGTGTGAATACTTGATAAAGTCGTAGGAGGAAAATCTGCATAATTTTTAGCAATAAGAAATACCAAATTCATTGATGAGGTTTTATTTTGTTCTGTAACACTCTTTATCTCTTTAGCAAGACCACTGATTGCATCGATAATAGGTTGGTCTTGACGCTTGTGTTGTTCGTAAAAACCTCGATTCTCTGATTTCCAACCATTGAAACGTTTGGACAAGTACTCTCATAATTTCGAATAATCTTCAATTTTGTTTTTCGCAATATTTTTTTTGATTAATGGTTATTTTATATCGTTTCAACGTTTAAAAAGTCGTTGATTTTATTTCTAAAATTGCCATTGTTAGGTTTACGAGTATTGTCCATGGTAACAAATCCAAAATCATCGCTGTTCCAAAAAGATGAACAGAAGTTTGAAAATTGGTTGTAATGTAAGTCTCCTTCCACATAATCATCGTATACATGTTTCAAATTAGTGTGATCTTGACGAAACAAACAGATTAACTTTGTATTATCTCGTAGAAATTGCTTGGGAATTTTGGAAAAAGTTTGAGTTAAATGAAAGCAGTCTATTTCTTTGTGACGACCCTGTGTAAAAAAAAATTAATTTCATTTTGATGTTTGAGAATAACATCATCAAACACCACAACAGAATTTTTCAAACATTATTCGAGAGGTTTTATTGTTGATGCAAATGTAGCTATGCCCAGTCCCTCGTACAGCTTCATGAGTTGTTGGTATTTCTGTTGTTCTAAACTTTTAGAGAATAGATACAAGTGTCTATTTTTCTAATCTAGCCAATTGGGGGCAAGCAAGAAATTATCAACCAGCAAAGTGGTTTTTCCATAACCTGATGGGCCTGCAATGAGACATCTTATGTTATCAGGTAACAACTCTCCATTTTTCTATTACTTTCCACTACATCTGGTAAACGCTGTACCACATTCCATGTTGGTATCAAAGAATCACCTGATTTGCTTCTATCCAACTCTTGTCTGGCAGACCTAACCATTTCACATACAATGTATTATTTTTCTTCTTCAATATTTTCTCGATTAGATATATATCTCGATATTTTGTTTTACTAAGTTGCTCTTCATTGAATCTCCCTTTCAATATTTTGTTATGGTTATCTTTTATGATATATGTATTCCTATTCCCTGGTAAAACTTGAACAACTTAGAATAACTCCGTACTAAAATTTTTAGTGAATCCCTTCTCGAATAAATATTTATATTTACGGACCCTTACCTGATCCCCTATTTTAAACATTGGCTTCTTGCTAGTGTATTTATACTTTTTACAATAAACAGTAGAAATCAATCGTTGCTCATCAGATTTGGTTACCTCAGCTGGTTTCACGTGAATAGTACTGTGTTGTTATAATTATGAACTAGCTCGGGTAAAATTTGTATCCAATTATAATTGCCTTGTAGAGTAAATTGTCTCCACATGCGATTTTTTAATGTTCTGTTGAATCGTTCGACTATACTAGCTTTCAGATCACTGTATGTACAATAATGTTTAATATTATGTTGTTGCATTAACTTAGCAAATGTAGAATTACAAAATTATTTCCCTTTATCTGTCTGTAAATATTTTGGTATCCTTCCTTCACTAAACATCGACTTTAAAACCTCGGTAACACACGTACTAATCTTGAATTTTAGGGGAAAAGCCCATGCATTTTTCCTAAAGGTATCAATAACTGTAAGCATATATTTGTAACCATGATTTATCTTATCCCAATTTTTTAAAGTCCCCCTTGGGGGTGGGGCATCTCAATCAGATCAGCCTGAAACAAATCACTCACACCTTTCGTTACCACACTCAGTCGTTTGTAGTTACAACGGGCTGGTCTGTGTAATTCATTAACTATATCTTGTCTTGACATCGGTTTCTATAAGAAAATATAACATAAAAAGGAATAGCGTCGGGGTATAATTGTTTCACTTCAAATAATATTTTGTCATTAGCTTGCACAGAGAAAACAGATCATTTTTGATCATCATGTATTTTATATTTATTTGCAGATTCGTCCCAATATGCAACAGGTATCTGTAGTGTTGTGTGGACGCCATCGTTTTTTCTGTATAGTGAAATTTAGCACTTCCACATGCTTTCCCTTCTTCTCATAGCCAAATTTTAAAACTTTAATTTCGCCATCAAGGAAAAATTCATGAGACTGACTGTAAGAGTACATTTTGTTAACATTTCGTGCATTAACATAAGTCCAGTGCCCTCGTACATTTGCTATACTCTCAAGCCTAACTATCTCAACAATGAAAAATTGACGTAATTCGAGATCGTCTAATCTGCTTAATACCGTTTCTTGATATTCGTTTATGGTGCCTACCACTTCATCGTAGCTGGGTTTGATTTTCACATCGACATACAATTGTTTAAATTGTTCTTTGAGATCGTGAAGTTCTGATGTGAAACCTGATAAAGCAGATCCCTAGCTTGTTTCGAGGGTAGCAATTTGTTCTCTAATGTTGGAAGTAATATCCAGTAAACTTTCTACAAGTTTCAATTTAGTGTTCTGGTTTGTAAGATCTATTACCTGCCTTCTGATTTCTACAAACAATGCATGAGTTCATTGACAATCTCACTGGTAGGCAAAGTAGCAATAGTATCTTGATTTATGGCAATTTCCGCTTGAATGTTCTTATGTCCTCCGACTTCAATATTCTATTTACTGCTCTTTTTACAGATCTCATCTCCTGGGAAGTGGGTAAATTCGATACTGTGTTTTGAAGTGAAGTTAAAGCTTGCTTAACTACATCTAATTCCTTAGCATATGCTACACTGGTTAAGGCATTTGTAAGTTTCTGTATGTCATCTTGTGTATTGGTAGACTATTGCAGTATTTGCAATTTGTTCTGTAAGTCATCTATGAGATGGTGAAAATGAGATAGTTAAAATTCTCTAATTTTGTGATCTGTCGATGAATTACATTTAAAGATTCGGTTATGCTTGGCAACTTAAATTCCAGAGTTTCCTGTACATTCGTTAATTCGTTTCTCATGGTATGGTACCCTGTATCTTTACAGAATCTTCGTAAGTTTCTAATTGCAATTTGATGCTTGAAACACTGCGAGCAATGGCATTTAATTCGGAAGACGAAAGTAAATTATTGATAAAGTCATCTAATATTTGTAGTTTGGATTGAACTTCTGTTATGGCTGCATGTAATTGGTCTGCTTCAAGTTCGGATTTAATATATCCCAGTGAGGGAATTTCAAAATATAAAAATTGCTCCCGTAATTCAAGAATACTTGCATTAAGCAGTTCATATTGCTCATACTCGGTTCGAATAGTATTCGCTTGATTATTTAGTTCTTGCTTTAGATGTTCCAAGGTAGTTGTGTGAATTTGACGAAATTTCTCAAGATCATTTTTTAATTTAGCTAAATTCTCTTTCAAATTTTCAACATTATCGAAAGACGGTTATTTAGTATATTTTTGAACTAAAGACTTGAGTTCCCCATCAATTTTCATTACGGGATTAATTAATTTAGACTGTAGATTGGTAATTTCAGCATGTAAACTTAAATTAAAGAAATTTGTAATATTAATAAATCTGATTTAAGTTTCTTTAGACGTGCATCTAAACTAGCAATCTCGCTGGAATTATCTGGAATCTCCTGTCGCCTTCTATTACCAAATATATGCATGTTCTTTTTGTTTTTAGGTATTTTATATATTAATAAGAGGATAGATTATTCTTATTTCAATAAACAGAGGAATCAATTTATCATACTCTCCAATTATCTCAACATACAAAAATTCACCAGCTTCCACATGATAAGACGTATCAGGAAGTAATGTACTATGTTTAATTATATACAAATTTTGACCTATGTGCAAAACTGCCGCATTTGGTGGTGAAATGTTTATTTGAATTTTCCCACTAAAAGTAACTTATATGATGATAAGTTATTATTAAATACAATTAAGTGCTTTGCAGTATCCTCGTCAACATGAGACCAAATACTATTCAAGTGAACAAGAAGTAACCCTTTCAATTGATGATAAATTTCTCTCAAGATATACATGTTCACTGGAATTCTCTCTACAGGCTGATTATGTTGTTGCTTCTTAAACCAAAATATATTCATAACGTTTTATTTTATATTAGCTATTTTTTATTATATATGAAATATATATTTGTACTAAGTATAAAAAATAATAAATGGATCAAAACTAAATCTGATCGAAATTACTATGAAAAAAATCACTTGATACACTTTTTAAACTTAAAATAATAAATAGTATGTAGCTTTAAAAAAAAATACTTAACTTTTAACACTGCAACAACACATCCGTACTCTTCAACCACTCTCACGATACTGACTGATCTGTAATGTGAAAACCCTTTAAGTAACCTAAGCGCGGATGAAAACATCCGAAACAGTAAGTCAATCAGAAGACACCCATTACGTCATAACCAACAACACACTAGATACGGGTCTGCGTAAAAACTTGGTGCGTAAACATTGCGCAATAGTTTACCTTACGAGCCATCTCAATGTTGCGTAATAACTTGTTGCATAATATGATGCAATATTTTACCCTTAGGAGCCATCGCAATGTTACGTAATTTAAATCGAAATAAATTATGACACTCGTAACAAGTACGAGATGAAAAAACACAGATTTGCAATAGTATAAAATCGACAAAAACATCAAAATAGGTTTACCATTGTGGTTAAATTAATAAAAACAGTCGGCCTCGTTCCAAGTATTACTTTGAACCCCCAAAATATATGTACTTATAAAAAACTGGAAAAACACACAGGTGTCTGTCAAGTCAACCAGAAGTAGACCGGAAGTAGACAGGAAGTGGACCGGAAGTGAATTTGTGTGGGCGTAAGTATAGGTGTGTGTGGGTGTGGATGGGTGGGGGTGTACGTGTGGGTGTGTGTGGGTGTAGGTGTTACGTACTTTAACTCGAAAGAAATTATGACACTCCTACCAAGTGTGATGTGAAAAAAACACAGATTTGCAATAGTATAAAATCGACAAAATCATCAACAAAATAGGTTTTCCATTGTGGTTAAATTAATAAAAATAATAAGACTCGTACGAAGTGGTACTTTGAACTTATACAATTACACTACTAATACTTGTCATTCGGTATCTTAAAAATGAATCAGAGAAACGGTTGTGAAGTTGGAAACACTGCACTCGCTCGCACGTGGTCCACCTGGAGGAAATCTCTGTCAAGTTTGAACACAAAAGGACTTGAAAAAATTCTCATTTAAAGTTTTAATAAAGTGTTATAATTAATGTACAATAGATAAAACAAACATGCAATCACATGCAAGAGAAAACCAGCGTCAAATGAATACTTGTAGTGTGAATGAGCTTTCAATACGGAAGGAAGTTGTTGTTATTAATTCACAGGATTAACCCGACGGCGGTGCTCCACCAGATGTAGTAGCGACTCCTTAGTCTCTTTGTCCTTGGTCAAATACTCGTTGAAACTGCGGAAGATGACTGAATTCCTCTCCTCCGCACCAGTAATACCTTCCAGTCTACCTTTCAACCTACCTCCTTAAAGTCTTTATTCGTTGACCTCCCACTGCTCAGAGGGCATCTCGAAAAATGGTGCCATAGATCAGAAGAGACTTCAGAAACCAAATGATAAGCAGACAGAACATCCATCTTCATGCCAGTCAAACTTGTTATGAAAACACAGATACCAACAAGATTGTCTATCAGATATCAAAGGTGGTGCTTCAAACAAGTTCGTTCTACATTTCTAATCTGGTTTGAATCTAGTGCAAAACCTTTACCTGGACTTCAGTGACAAATTAATTATTCAAATCATTTCAATATTCTTAACTGTCGAACAGAACTATGGGCTGCGCTGATTTGCCACAAGCCAATGCACTTGCTCCTAGTATATGAAGTATTCACTTATCAGAGATTTTGCCGAATCACGCACTTTCGACGTGGCCTTTGGCCACATCTTGTGCGCTCGCATTCGTGACCTACGACAAAGTTCTGGGTTCGTCAATGCGCTTAATGCCTTTGAAAATATCAGAATGTATTATTGGAGGCAGGGGAACGAGTAAGTATGTTATCTTAATTGAAGAGTTTAAAACATAACATAACATAACGTAACTATGTGCACGGAAATTAATATTATACAAAGTATACAAAATATTCAAAATTGTATATTTTCTTATTAATAAACTGAGTAAGCAATAACCATTTCAAAATAGTTATTTGGATGTTTTGCATCAACGAATTCAACACCGACACTAAATTTGAAAAGCAATATTTACGTCTATTGTCATTTTAACATTTTTAAACGTAATTGAAAAATGATTGTTTTCCGTCATTCATTCCCAACAAATGTTTACCTCTCTTCTGTAATAAATTCTAACGCTCATAATTTGAAATTCGAAAAGTCTAGCATAATTCACTTAAACTTTCTTTGTTGGTGTCACACGTGAATGCACAGAGCATCGAAGCGCACCTCGATAGCTTCAAAGCTATTTTCTCCCCCCTGAATCTCCACTGCATTCTTGTATCGGAGACGTGGCTTAATCCCCTCACACCCTCCAGCATGGTCTCCTTGCGAGGCTACAACGTCTTCCGAAACGACAGGTTGGGGAAACGAGGTGGCGGGGTGATGGCACTGATAAGGGAGGATATTAATGCGGTGGTTGTGGCTAAATCTGACGGAAACTACGCACGAATGACAGAATATCTTTTCTTGGAACTTACCATCAACAAACAGAAGCTACTGCTAGCTGTTGCGTACCGCCCACCTGGAACGTGCTTTGTAAATTGTGAGGAGGAACTGGCTAAACTCATTCCCATGTACTCGCATGTATTATTACTGGGCGATCTGAACTTTCATTTAGAAACTGACAAACTTGAAGTAAATAAATTCCGCGCTGCTATCTCTTCTTACAATCTAAATATTTTGAAGCTCGATCCTACCTTCCACACGGCTACATCGCATTCTTGGCTAGATGTCATCTTAACAGGAGACTGCTCTCGAATCACCAAACATGGACAAACGAGTGCCTGTGGTCTCTCGTTCCACGATCTTATTTACGTTGCTTACTCGCTCAATGTTCCGAAATCCAAGCCAAACATAATTGAATACCGCGATTTAAAGAAAATTAACCCCGCTTCACTAAACGAAGATGCTACAAGAACCCCATGGAATTCAATAAACAGCTTCACTAATATTAACGATAAGCTTAACGAATTAAATAGTCTAATCTTACACCTTTTCGACAAACATGCTCCACTAAAGAAAAAACGCGTCACGCGGCCTGCTTCCCCCTGGATGACCGACAGCATTCTCGCACTTATGGCTGAGCGCGATTCGGCTCACCGCAGGTTTAAATCTGACAAGCGCCTCAAATCTCCAAATACTTTAAATAGTTTTAATAACTACCGCGTGTTGAGAAATCAATGTAATCAGGCCGTGCGCAACGCAAAGAGAAGGCTTTCTTACGAATTATTAAATATGCAAGGCAACCCCAGAATGTTGTGGAATAACTTAAGAAATCTAGGGCTAGGAGAGAAACGTAACGTAGATCCTACTCGTGTTTCGTCCCTTGATGAATTAAATACGCATTTCTCTCTCTGTAATTCAATGAATAAGGATGCTAAAAATGTTACTATTAGAGCTATAGCAAACCACAAAACAGAAATGATAGAGTTCAATTTTAACCCAGTCTATGAGTTACAAGTTGCAACTGCAATCGGTCGGATCAAAATCTGGTTCTGAAGGAGCCGACAACATCCCATTGCGACTAATAAAGCTGATTTTACCTCATGTATTGCCATACATCACTGACATTTTTAATCTTTCTCTGTGCTCTGGTATTTTTCCAGATAAGTGGAAAATAGCACACGTTGTTCCTCTCGCCAAGACTGACCCCGCCACTTCCATTGACAATTTCCGACCTATCAGTATTCTTCCCGCGCTATCGAAAGCTTTAGAATACATTGCTCACGACCAAATAAGCCGACATACAAATGAAGTTCTGGCTCCGTTTCAGTCGGGATTTAGACCTAATCACAGCACTAACACCGCCATGACTCACATAACCGACGACGTCAGACAAGCTATGGACTGCAGACAGGCGACAGTTTTAGTTTTATTGGAGTACACGAAAGCTTTCCAGTCACTCGACCATGATATTCTCATTTCCAAGCTAAAATCATTTTTTAATTTTACCACCTCGGCAACCGACTGGGTCAAATCCTACTTAACTGGACGTAAACAAAGGGTGATTTATGATGGAAAGTGCTCGGCGCTCTCTGAGATCACTTGTGGCGTTCCGCAAGGAAGTGTACTCGGCCCTTTATTATTTTCTTTATACATTAATGACCTGCCAAATATCTTGAAACACTGCCGTTATCACCTGTATGCCGATGACCTCCAGTTGTACTATTCTGCACCCCCAGTAATGTTACGCGATGGTATTTCCAAGGTTAATGAAGATATAGAGAGGATTGTTAACTGGTCGCTAGACAATGGTATGTATATTAACCCTAACAAAACACAAGCAATTTTGATTGCTTCCGATAAACTGAAACGTTACGTAGATCTTAACATTCTGCCTTCCATTCTTGTAGATTCGACTCACATTCCATTTAACCAAACTGTTAAAGATCTGGGAATTGTATTAGACGGAAATTTATCGTGGTCACATCACACAAGTTCGGCGTGTAGGAAAGCCTTCGCATCTCTGTATTCTATAAGACGCATGGGCAAGTTTCTCCCCACCTCTATCAAGGCCAAACTATGTCAGTCCCTAGTTTTATGCCATTTAGATTATTGTGACGTAGCGTATTCCGGCTTAACAGGTGAGTCAGCTAGACGTCTGCAGAATGTTCAAAATGCCTGCTTACGATACATTTTTAATTTAAAATATTGGGACCACCTATCACCTTATTTTCTCAAATTGGGGTGGATACGTATGCAAGAGACACGAACGCTGCACACTCTGATTTTACTTTACAAAGTTCTCAACCTCAAGTCACCTTCCTATCTCCTCTCTCGCTTCCAATTTCTTCACGAATTTCACGATCGCGACACCAGATCACGGAGCTCCTCAGTTCTCTCCATCCCCGTCCACAGATCAAACTTCTTCTCCAACTCTTTCTCCGTATCGGCTGTAAGACTATGGAATCAGTTGCCAGAAAGCACTAGAGCAGTAAGCTCCGTCGCTTCCTTTAGCAGACGTGTTCGCCACTCTCTTCAGAGTAGTCGTTAGATCTTCCCCTGTCAAGCAGACTAAAAAGCATGTGCAAGTGAACGAATTCTTAAAATACCTTGCAGTTACTTAAATACAATTTTAAATTTTGCATTCTTTCATTCCATATTTAGTTTTTTGTGTATTATATATTTTGTATTTTGTGTGTTATATTCAGGGCTTTAAGACTTGTGTGTATGAGTATAATGTGTGTGTGTGGACCTATGTGAAATGACTTAATGTACTTTGTGTATAATATAATAATGTAAAATTTTAAATGTATGGTTGAGTGGAAGAAAAGGCTTTGTACGGCTTTAACTCCGCCATTTAAAACAAGGCATTAATAAATAAATAAATAAATAAATAAGTTCCCTAGCAAAGTCCGAATCCATGGTCAACAACAAGCACGGCAAGCTCTAAAGAAATATGAGTTGTTATACATCTAAATATTTAGTTAATACAATCACAATGTAGATATTTCGCATTGCGTATATATATATCTAATTTTATCTGCACTGAAACTCACTATGTATATATAATCCTTGTTTGACGCACCTTCTCTAACCGGGAGTTGATTCATCCGTGTGTGATCTGTGAGAAATAATCTAACTTTACCAAAAAAATACCCGTGGAAACGGGTTGCTAAGGACATGAAAAAAGGGAATTTTTACCCTTAGAAAATGGCGAAGTGAGTGATTTTTTAAATGTTCTCTTTCTTTTTGGACAAATTCATGGGGGGTCGTAGTCGGGCATATTTGCCCTTCGGGGCTTACTTCGTGAAGAACATTTATGTCACTGAGCAAGTGAGTGAGTGAGTTGTGGGACTGGGGCTTTATAGATGTTGGATAAAATACCTACAGTCATTTTCGGCCTCCCCTATGGCGCAGTGATAGCGTCTTCGCCATGTAATCAAGGGGTCCCGGGTTCGAACCCGGTGGACTCACATAGTGGTTCGGATCCCACTTTAAACTGTAGGTCCAGTACAGATTGGCCTTACTTCGCATAAAGTGGACTTAAACACCTAGTCAATCTAATCCAAACCTACAGTAATTTTCAGCTTTTTACATGAGAAGAGAATTGCAGGACCACATGAAGGTAGGCTTCATTTAGGAGAGACATGTTCTAGTTCGGAGGTTTCACGTTCAGAGAAATATGGTGAGAACTAGTAGTCATGGCTTTGCTCTTTCAGCATACATATTTACCCCCTCTATTTTCACTGTTACTTTATTTCACTTCCTCGTTTCAACTTCTACATTTCCTTTCTCCAAAAATTCCTTATCATCCCACACCTATTTCTTTCATCTGGTCAAGAAGGAAGCTGTTATCGTATGCTAATGAGGTACAAAGGACCCTTGTGGGAAATGCTAAACAGGTTTGAATGTTCTTGCTTCATAAGAGCCTCATGCTTCCTCTGCTTATCAGTTGTCCTTCTTCGGTTTTCCTTCAGGGTTTCAATCCTGTTGAGGATTCGCATGAACTTATCAATAATGGTTCAGGTTTCTATGGTTGGCAAGTGAACGTTTTACTCCACACATTCAACACTTCATCAACAACATTCTTCATTTTCTTGTCTTGTCTACAAAGGAAAATTGTGGACTTGATTGTGTATTCCCCTTTGGCAGGAAACAGTCTCTGAGACTGGCTAAAGGTAGGGTGAATAGGTAAAATTCAATAGCCGATGCCATAGCACCTGCAACAATGGGCCATCGTACATTCTTTGTTGGTCGCAATAATGGAAGTACCAAACACTTGCCTAGTATAAAGAAACTAAAGCGAACCTATAATATTACGACATATAATAAAGGTATTGCATGGTGGCTTACAGAGACGCATGTCATAAACAAAATAACAAGATGGACAAAGCCTAACTTAAGTCAGCTAAAATAATGTCCACTTTTCGGGATAAGAAATCTAATTTTGTCACAAGAAAGTAAATCCGATTTGTGCAAAAAAAGATATACTAAATTTCAAATGTTTGGTTGAAAATGTCATTTTATAGAATGAAATGCAGAATCCAATATTTTGTACTCACAATTGGATTATTAATATAAAGAGGCGTTCTCTAAGGTGTGGGTGTGTGTGAGAAAAGAGAGCAATTATAACTCAACCATTACCTAGTGACAATATTGGATCCAGGAGATGTCAAATGTTTCCACACATGTAAAGATGTTAATTCACAAAATAATTTGAAGCGGGCTCGAAGAATTTGAAGAGCTGCCATCGTGTTGATTCACTGTAAACCAAATGAACGGATCGTTTAATGTCATTTAGTATCAATGTGCAAAGAAATACATTTTTATGTAGTTTATTATTGATTGTACATTGCATTGATGGAAAAACACAATTACAGAACGGATATGTGATAGAGTGGACGATTAAGCTGTATGGAAATCAATATGCAATTACATAGAGCACCTCCAATCACGCGAAATTCAACTACATAGAGAGACAAAGAATTACTACATTAAGCATTGATCCTGTTACTCATATATTCAAGTAGGCAATTTTTTTGTGTGAAAGACGTTGTATAATTGTACATTGTACGTAGATACATTGAAAATCTTTTTAAATTCCAGATAGAGGGGAAGTTTTCGTTCCAGACAGGTGGACATTACCTCAAGGTGATATCTTGTGAACTTAAGCTTCACGCCCACTGACACGCAAAAAGCGCACCAACAGAACGCAACAGACACGCAACCGGCGTACTAGTTGGCGATAACCTGCAAGATAATATGCAAACTTTTAGCCGGAAATTCCGCGCGTTTACCTGTAGTTGGCATTACATCATGTGATTTGAATTCAAAAGAAGCGGTCAACAGAAGTTATTTTGTTGAAATTTCCGAGCTTCGCCGCATCTCATCGGGTGCCAGCCTTTATTCTGCCTACCTGGTGCTTTCGAAAGAGTCTTGCTTATCGCACAAGACGCAAACAACTTTTGATCACCTCCCACCCTTCGTCTTCTGACGTCAGCCAAACAGTTTTCGTTGATATACTCTATCCCGGGAATCTCTGGAGCTAGCGAAAGGAAACAAGTCTCTACGCGTGTAGTGGTACGAGACGGCTCCACCAGTGAACACCTGCGTGGGAACGGGATTGAGTTGTGGAGGAAAGTGACTACAGTTACCAGTCTTGTACTGCTTCAGCTCCGTTCATTCGCTATCTTCCCATCTCTGCCCTTATGTGCGGCCTTACTACAGATATTCCTGGGAAGGAATATAGGTCAGGTTTGGTAAACTCTTTCCGGGGAATCTGTGGAGGAAGGCCTTTCAAAATTGCATAGTAAGGGGAGAAATGAAATGGTTGGAGCCATATACATACACTGCTTAAAGGCTTGAAACTCCAGTTGCTCCACCTCCTCTACTTAATCCTGTTCTTTATCATGTGTTCATTGGTCGATTCCTATTGAGTCACTACTCAAGCAGAGACTTGTTTTCATTCGCTAGCTCCAGAGATTCCCGGGAGAGAGTATAGGTTTAGGTCTCCTACCATAAGTTCGTTTATCTGTGGTAATACGTTTTGGTCAAGCCCCGGTAAAGCCTGAAAAATGCAGTAGGTTTATTCTTTGAGTACTAAATATAATCAGCCTAACATAACAACGAAGGCTTTCAGCGCTTACTTCAGAGGACGAAGTGCGGGGCTTGACCAAAACGTTACATGAGTCTTGTGTGATCAGTTGTACCTCCCTTCCTTTATATTGCAAGCAAGCAGCAGAACAGGTTGCGTGCACGCTTCTCACTGTTCTGGCCTTATACAGCAAAGAAAATGCATACGACCATGTGGGTGTCGAGATGAATTACTTTTAAACCTCTAAAAGAGTACGAATACTCAAATTATAACTTTATATTTTTTAACGGATATAACGGGCCAGTAGCCAAGAATAGTTTGTGAGAGGGTCCAGATCCGAAAACATGGATCCGAAATGCTGTTGGGATGATTGAGTTAGGTTATCTTATGCTTTCCTGCAACTTTTGGCTAATTCCAAAAATGAGGATTATTGATTATACCATATATATATATATAAGAGTATAGTCACCTCAGAAAGAAGTCCTGCATGTAATCATATAATACCGTATTACGGAAGGCAGTCCTGGCTAGTAAGAAAACATGTCCGAGGCCTCATTTTCACCCACATTGGCCACCTGCGTATCGCTTCAACACGATTCAGGCAAGAACTTGAATGACCACGATCGACACAACCTACAGGAGGAGGGAAGGTGGTGTTTAAATTCGCTGACATTCACTGGGAAGCATGGACTTCCCTGCGATAGCTGAATGCATTACGAAGTCGATTTAAGATCTTGCCACCGAAGTTCTTGGTTTCGATTCACGGCCTGACAACGGATGTTTTCAGATATATTCGTCAATTTCATCTAATTATTAAACATACTGATCGTCGCGTTAGTTAGAAGTGGTAGAAAAGTGACTATAAAACCAAAAATACAAATACATTAATGATGCGGTCGCAGATATGTTCACATATATAAATTTCATTTTGCGGGTGCCCGCCCGTGAATGCGTTCTGATTTTTTTTTAAATGCGTGCCGGAAACAATACATCAAGAATAATACCATTTTTTTACCTGAAAACAACTTCATGCAGATCTACTAATCGCAATTGATCCTCAGTTAATTACAGGATCACTTCACTGCAATGTCACCATACTAGGAAAAGAAGCGCTGCTTTACAAATGCAAAACGGTAATGAATCAATGTGTATCTGTGCGAGTTAAAGTTTCTATATGACCGTGACAAATATGTCCATCTGGTGTTTTTGTGTGCGTGTGCTTTCGCGCACACACGTAATCTCTTAGATGAGCTAGTGTCATTTCGAAAACAGTATTTGACGTCTCGATCTTGTTACAATATGTTTATTACAACTAATGTAGGAGCCAATTATAGCCAAATCAAGACATCTGAAAACAGATGGACAACGTAATGCGTTGCGACGCCAGAGTTCCAAGGTTCGAACCCTGGTCAGTCATGAATGTATTTTTGTTATCGTCATTTCATCAATTCATCCTTTCTCATCGTCGAGATTAACATGGGAAATAGAAAAGCGACATATATATATATATATATAAACTTTTCTGCTTTATTTGTCTCGTCACAATCTCGTCGTCTAAGATTCCGGGTTCGAGTCTTAGCTTGGACATAGGCGTGTCCATTGGGAGTGATTTTCACAAATCTCACCCAACGAAAGTTTATTTTCATCCTTGCGTCTGGGTAAGGGTGGCAGAGAAAAGCGACGTTAAATAAGAAAAATGTCAGTTTCTAGAAAGATAGAAGACATTTAAAAGTCTGGACCAGTGTCAGTGTAAATTTTAAATATATACCTAGGTAAAATAATAATTAGCAATATCCGTTGTAACGACCCTGCTTGGTCTCCATTTAATTATTATTAGACCTTGCGTGGTCACTATATTCTTTTTAATCTGATGAAAGAGTTAAGCGGAATGTCCCTGCGAAGGTGTACGCTTTTAGTTTAAATGTATTCTGTAAACGTTAACGGTTCCACCTCTACGTTTACTAGCTTCACTCATTATTAGACCCTGCGTGGTCGCTATATTATTTTTAATGTTATCAATTATTGTCATTTTAACTGTTCAACGTGTTGTTTAGAATAGCAGAGTCCAGCGAGGCTCATTATTAATTGTATTGTCTCAATGCACACAGTTTTAGTTTATATTGTCACGTGCATCTAGTAATTTTCCCACTAGTGATTTCTCAATGTCAAAACCTTGATATTTCTCAGTACGAAGTTTGCAATATGTAAAAAAATGAGTTAGCAACGCGTACTTGTAGTTAAAATTTTCACCACCCATGCGCCACCGCGACTATAAAACCCAGTGCAGCGAGACCGGAGCTCATTTGGCTCCCGGATGTCTACTGGCAAACATCCTGGGAAAAACCGGCCATCCAGCCAGAAGCCTAGCAGTCATCCCAGAAGGAAGGAAGGAAGGAAGGTGGAAGAAAGAAGAAGAAGAGCCTAGCAGCAACCTAACTACCCGGTCTAGGTGCCAGGTTCTACCTGCCTGGCTTGTCTAGGAGCACCTAGACCTCCTTCCTAACCTGCCGCCCTTGTACAGGAGACACCGGTCGGCTTGCCGATTCCTAGCTACTAGCGCCGGGGGTGTCGCGGCATCCTTAAATCCTTTACCCAGCGCCCGCTTGTCGGAGGTGCCGACTGGCTACGGCCAGTTCCCTTACAGGGGAGCCCGTGACGTCAGCAGAGAACAGCGCCCTAAATAAAATTAGGTCCCTATACTCCCCCTGGCACCTCACTGCGAGGAATAAATTGAATGGTCCCTTCCCCCCTTTTGAATCCGGAAGTGGTGAATGCACGTGTATGGTAAATGTAAATGCACTTAAGTGATAAAGGTTAACTAGTGTGCTAAGAGACTTTCTTACGATAAGTTTATAATAAACATATATATATATATAAAGCTGTTGTTCACGTTTTACCCAGCAAGCCCTGAGATATCTAGAATTTGTGTTCAACGACTGGTAAGAAGTTAGCATTTATGGGTATACTTTTGTCGTCCTCCTAGTTGAAGTGTTTAGAGTGTGGTAATTTTGTGTAGGTGGGACGTTGCAAAAGTTTTTGGCGTCCAGAACGTGGGGCACGACATAACTGTGCAATTAAGTGAAGCCAACCGAACCGTGCATTAAAAGGACTGTCCAGTGAAAGTGAAAGTGTGGACTGTATTAAACATGGACCAAGAATTTACTGGTATGAACCTGAGAAGTAGAGGGAGGAAGACCATGGATTCAGAGTCTGGATTTGGTGGCTGTGAAGAACTGGGAGAAGAGGCAGCATATTTCCACTGTTGCCAGTGCCAGCGCCAAATTCACTGGAACTGTGATGGAAAGTATGAGGCTACCTTCCCTGCTGTAGGAGTTAATTGCCAGACGTGTGAATCTGTTCCGCAGACCCAGGTAGCGGAGACCGCAATACAAGAACCAAGTCCGCTGACCAACCCCCCATCAGACCATGGGTTATTGGAATGGTTGATGAAAGATAGGAAAGATAGAAAGAAAGAGAGGCTTGAAGATGAAAAGCGCAGGAAGAAAGAGAAACAGGAAGAAGAGAAAGTGCGCAAAAGAGAGGCAGTTCAGGCTGAAAAGCTGAGAAAAAAGGAACTGATAGAACTTAGATCCCTAATAGAGTTTCATGAAGAGAAAAGGGAGCTAGAGAAAAGAGAAATTGAAGAGAAAAGAGAGCTAGAGAAACGAGAGATTGAAGAGAAAAGAGAGCTAGAGAAACGAGAGATTGAAGAGAAGAGAGAGCTAGAAAGAAGAGAAATTGAAGAGAAAAGGGAAAAAGACTTTGAAACTCTCGGAGCTTTAATTGAGAGCCTAGAGGAAATAAGAAAGAAAGAGAAAGAGGAGGAAGAAGCCAAAAGACAAAGAGAAAAAGAGGAAGAAGATGCCAGAAGACGAAGAGAAAAAGAGGAGGAAGAAGAGAAGCGTAGGAATAAACTGCAAGCACTCTTTGCCCAGCAGAGGACTGACATAGAAGGTCTTAAGGCCGGAGTAGAAAGTATTCAAATTACTTCTCAGCAAGATATAGTAAAGGATGAAGAAAGATTAAATGGGGTACTTCAGGAAAAACTGGAACCATTATCTCAGTGGCGCGGACAAGTAGAGATTACAGTGGAGTCCATTGAGAAATCTGTCCAAAATTTGGGAGAGAAGACCGAATCCATTGAGAAAGTCGTGCAGGAACAGAAGGAAGTGTAGGAGTCAATGACAGCAACTCTGCGGAAGGACGTAGAACAGGCAGCTGAAGAGAAGGTGAATTCTCTTAGGGTAGAGACAAGGAAGCTTGAAGTATCTCTGCGAAGAGAAATGCAAGATCAGACAGGAACATTTGTTCAGAGGGTAAGCGAACTTCAGGTTCAGTTCCAAAGATTGAATGTGTTCAGCCAGAACACACTCCAGATGTTCATTCCAGCCCATTTACTCCGGATAGAGATCTGAATCCGGATGCTACTCCTTATGAGCCGCCCAGGTTAGCTGAGAAACCTCTATTCGCTGCCAACAGAATGAAGGCTGACGGAAGAAAGAGGCCTCGATACGATGATACTTCTGATGGATCGCCACCTAGAAGATGGTCAGATTTTAAGATGCCTAGAATGGCGGATATCGCCCACATTCCTAAATTGAAAGGCGACATTGAAGCTCAGTCAGCTGAAAAATATCTTCGGGAGCTCAACGTCAGCTTTGAACTTATGCAGGTACCCGAACATTATAGGCTAGAGTTGCTTCCTAGAGTCTTCACTGATGAAGCTGAACACTGGCTTGCAGGAAATATTGATAGTTTCGTAAATTATGCTGACTTTTGCGCCAGGTTCAAAGAAGAATTCGCTTCTGAGAAGGCTAGACAACGGCAGCTAGCAGCTGTGAGAAACAGGAGATATTCCAGACTTGTCCACGAAAGTATGGAGAGCTTTGCCTGGAGCGTTTATGCGGCCTATAGAAACCTGAGTGATAATTTTAATGAGGGAGAAGTACTTAATTTGATCAGCGGACAACTTCCTTATAGAATGCGAAACCTTTGTTTAGCACATGCGCCTAGAACGGTAGATGACCTAACTCATTTCCTGAAAGATTTTGAAATCTATGATGAGCCAGATGCATGGAGGAACAAAGATGAACCAAAGGGAAAAGAACAGAATCCATCAAGAAACTATAAAGTCCGGAACATAGAAACAAGGTCAGAAGGTAATTATCAGCGCCCTCAACGTTTCACTAATGAAAGAGGATGCAGGCGTGATTTTAGAAGAAACTCTTTCCGACCTTACCAAAATCAAAGACGTAGATCTCCTGACCCAAGAAGGATCCGTGAGGGTAGAAGTAGCCCTAGTCCTCCGAGACAAAGATTTACGGGTGAGCTTAATGAGATTCGCGGACCTCCATCTCCTAGACAAAACATTACATCGGAGCAGGAGGAGGCTGTAGAAACAGCGCGAGAGTTTCATCAAAATCAAAGGTCCCAGTCTAGCCAGACAAACTAGGACCTTGTCTAAATGCTTCGTTCCTGATTAGGCAAGGGACTTCGATGGACCGGCCCAAATTAATAGATAAAGATGTCCAAGAGTTACTATTAAATTTCCAACTAACAGAAACTGAAGAGACCATTTTACAAAAGGAATTGAAGTCTACAAGGGAATCCAAAATTAGATACAGATCTCCAGTGGTGAAAGCTAAATTAATGGACTTTACAGTAACCTGTGTGATTGATACAGGAAGTGAATGCTCGATCCTTAATTATTCAATCTGGACTAAGTTAGTAGATAAGATACCTGGCATACAGATCCAGAATGTTCCAGAGGTGCGATTGGTAGATTTCTCTGGAAGTCATAAGAAGCGTGTATGTGGAAGCAGGCGTGTGGAATTAGAAATTGGTGGTTTAAATTTCAGCACCGAGGTTTTCATCTTAAAAGGATTTGGAACTGATCTTCTGTTAGGAATGCCTTTCTTGAAACAGCACGAGGCTGAAATCAACTTCAGGAAAAATATGGTAACGTTGTCGTTCGGAAAACTTCTGAGCAGAGAGAGGGGAATCCTTTAAATATTAATATAGTGCGGTATATCCAAAGAATCCAAGATGAAGAAGTGGATTGGATGTATAAACCCACTGACCTAAGAGAGAAGGTCGAGACGATAAATATTTTGCTCGATTCCCAGAAACAGGAGTTATTCAGTGTGCTGCTGCAGTATCTAGAGGTATTCTCAGAGAAACCAGGAACCATGGAAAGTGCTGAATGCGAGATCGTACTGAAAAGTTCTGAACCAGTTTACCGCCACCCATACCCAGTACCGCTTTACAAAAGAAAATATTTGGAAAAGGAATTAGATCTCTGGAAAGCATGGAATATCATCCAACCATCTCTGTCTCCGTATCTGAACCCATTATTAGTGGTCGACAAGCCTGACGGAAGTGTACGGCCTTGTCTGGATTTTCGTCAACTCAGTGCAATCATGGTGGTCCCTAAGAGCTCCGTTCCACCAATTGACGAATCTTTACAAAGATTCCGAGGATCACGATACTTCACTAGTTTCGATCTGGCCTCAGGTTACTTGCAGATTCCCCTAAGAGCAGAGTGTAGAAAATTTACAGCCTTTTCCTACAAAGGTCGTCAATATGAATTCCTAAAAATGCCCTATGGCTTATCGAATGCAGTTTCTACTTTTGTATCTGTTATGCACCGTGTGTTTGGACCTGAGACTGAAAGTTATTTAACGGTGTATATTGATGATCTCCTTATTTTTTATATGGATTTTCCAACTCATTTAACACACATAGAAGAAGTTCTTCGCAGACTGGAAGAAGTCGGTCTCAAGGTGAAATTAAGAAGATGTAATTTTGTGAAAGGAGAACTAGTGTATCTCGGACATTAAATCTCTGGTGATCAGATCAAGGTAGATCCAAAGAAGAATGAAGCCATTCTAAGTTTCCCTCGCCCTAATAGTAAAAAGGACGTTAGAAAGTTTTTAGGACTAGCAAACTGGAGAAGAAAATTCATAAAGAACTTCTCTGTGAAGACAGAACCTCTGGTGCAGCTGCTTTCCAAAGCTACCAAATGGAATGGGAGTCCAGCTCAAGAAGAAGCTTTTTCTCGGTTAAAAGAACAATTGGTAAGTACTCCAGCGTTAGTGCAGCCGGATCTAGATAAAGAGTTCTGTATTCAGAGCGATGCCTCAACTAAAGGTTTAGGGTGCATCCTATTTCAAGAGCAAGGAAAAGATAAAGCTGTTGTTCAATAGTCGAATATTAAAGAACAATGAAAAGCATTATTCAATTCATGAGCTTGAATATTTGGCCATTTTATTTGGAGTGAATAAGTTTGAAATTTATTTGAAGGGTAGACATTTCAAAATTTATACTGACCACCGTGGATTAGTATGGCTACAAAACTCTAAGAACTGGAATTGCCGTCTTACTAGATGGTCCCTCAGATTGCAGTCCTACTCTTTCGAGTTTATTTACATCCAAGGAAAAGAAAACTTAGTTCCTGACGTGCTTAGCAGATATCCAGCGGAAGATGAAGATGTGGAACCAGAAACCAGAAATTTCCATGTGAACTACATCTGGCAGGAGCGAGATGAAATAGAGGAGGTGGAAAGTTGGATAGAAGCTCAAGAAGCTGATGACTTTTGCCGCCCTGTCATCAAAATCCTAGAACAAAAGGAAGAGCAAGATTCGCCTGCAGAAACAAAAGTTAGGAAGTTGTACCAAAGGTATGGTAATCTTTTGTTTAGGAAGAGTTCTGGAGATTAAGTAACGTGGAAGTTGTGTGTTCCAGAAAAGTTCAAGGAGAAAGTTAAGAAAGAAAATCACGACGAGCAGGGACATTTCGGCCTAGCCAAAACCTTAAACCGAATTAATACTCGTTACTTTTGGCCAAAATTGAAGGCAGATGTAGTTAAACATGTTAGAGATTGCCTCACGTGTGCTAAGACTAAGATGGATAAACTAGGAATCATTAAAGACAAGCTGCACATAAATCAGAAGGATTCTCACCAGCTGCTGTCCATAGATTTAATTGGAAAGTTACATTCATCTCAGGGATACCAATACATCTTGTCCCTGGTACACGTTGGTACAAAGTTTGTCTCAGTTTATCCCTTACGGCGAGGGACTGCAAGAGAGATAATAAATATAATGGAGAGAGGATACTGTTCCCACTTTCCAAAAGTTAAGGCCATATTGTCAGACAGGGGTACCCAGTTTACTTCAGGACTATGGAAAGGCTACCTTGACCAGAAATGCATACGATATTTCTTCACGACCGCCTACCACCCAAGCAGTAATACAATCGAAAGGATGACTCAAGAAATTGTAAGGTTACTCAGATTGTTCTGCCATCGTGAACATCAAAGTTGGTCTAAATTTTTAACTGAAATCTCTTGGCTACTCAATAATTCGGTATCTGAAGCCACTGGCTATGCTCCTTCAGAATTATTCTTCAAAAGACCCGTTCCTAACGAAGTCCTTGATCATTTCAACTGGCCTATCAACGAAGTAGACCCGCAAATCTCCAACTGGAATCAAAAGCTGTTTCTAGCCAAGTCCAAAGAGCGCACTAGAAATACCAAACGCAAATTTAAGACTAAAGGCCATGCGCTCGAGCTGCACGAAGACGACTTGGTTCTTGTTCGAAATCATAAGCTTAGTTCGAGGAAGAATAAAACAATAGCTAAGCTCTTCGAAGTGTATATTGGACCTTATATAGCCACTGATCTTCGGAACAACACAGCAATGCTAGTTCACCCCAGGACCAGGCAACCCGTCGACCGAGTCAACTTCGACAACCTTCGCCTCTACAGGTGTTCATCGGAGCGAAGAAGAGAAGTGGTAGGGGAAGAAGACCTAGTGACTAATGTGTAGGAGAAACAGACTCTCATTACTGTCATTTTTTCTATTGAATTTGAAATCAATATTTCATGAAAATTTTTCATAAATTGTAAGATTTAAATTTCTTCAAAATTTTCGCCCGAGGAAGGGGCATATGTAAAGACCCTGCTTGGTCGCCATTTAATTATTATTAGACCTTGCGTGGTCACTATATTCTTTTTAATCTGATGAAAGAGTTAAGCGGAATGTCCCTGCGAGGCGTACGCTTTTAGTTTAAATGTATTCTGTAAACGTTAACGGTTCCACCTCTACGTTTACTAGCTTCACTCATTATTAGACCCTGCGTGGTAGCTATATTATTTTTAATGTTATCAATTATTGTCATTATAACTGTTCAACGTGTTGCTTAGAATATCAGAGTCCAGCGAGGCTCATTATTAATTGTATTGTCTCAATGCACACAGTTTTAGTTTATATTGTCACGTGCATCTAGTAATTTTCCCACTAGTGATTTCTCAATGTCAAAACCTTGATATTTCTCAGTACGAAGTTTGCAATATGTAAAAAAATGAGTTAGCAACGCGTACTTGTAGTTAAAATTTTCACCACCCATGCGTCACTGCGACTATAAAACCCAGCGCAGCGAGACCGGAGCTCAGTTGGCTCCTGGATGTCTACTGGCAAACATCCTGGGAAAAACCGGCCATCCAGCCAGAAGCCTAGCAGTCATCCCAGAAGGAAGGAAGGAAGGAAGGTGGAAGAAAGAAGAAGAAGAGCCTAGCAGCAACCTAACTACCCGGTCTAGGTGCCAGGTTCTACCTGCCTGGCTTGTCTAGGAGCACCTAGACCTCCTTCCTAACCTGCCGCCCTTGTACAGGAGACACCGGTCGGCTTGCCGATTCCTAGCTAGCGCCGGGGGTGTCGCGGCATCCTTAAATCCTTTACCCAGCGCCCGCTTGTCGGAGGTGCCGGCTGGCTACGGCCAGTTCCCAGCTGCGGTTGGGGGTACCGCGCACATACTACTTTCTCTTACAGGGGAGCCCGTGACGTCAGCAGAGAACAGCGCCCTAAATAAAATTAGGTCCCTATACTCCCCCTGGCGCCTCACTGCGAGGAATAAATTGAATGGTCCCTTCCCCCCTTTTGAATCCGGAGGTGGTGAATGCACGTGTATGGTAAATGTAAATGCACTTAAGTGATAAAGGTTAAGTAGTGTGCTAAGAGACTTTCTTACGATAAGTTTATAATAAACATATATATATATAAAGCTGTTGTTCACGTTTTACCCAGCAAGCCCTGAGATATCTAGAATTTGTGTTCAACGACTGGTAAGAAGTTAGCATTTATGGGTAGACTTTTGTCGTCCTCCTAATTGAAGTGTTTAGAGTGTGGTAATTTTGTGTAGGTTGGACGTTGCACCGTGAAACTGCAATCTGTGAAGTAGAATCTGGTATGGTTATTAGTATAGTAAAGAGAGAGTGAGAGGCGTATCTGCGAGTCATAGTAGGGAGCGAATATTTTGTGGAGGACAGTCATATTTAGTATATTCCGAAATATTAGTTTTATCTTACATGTATATTTAAAAAAAATATTCAACATGTTACCAGGGTATTTTGTCTGTTTGGTTGTAAGTGAAATGCTATCGAATAAATTAATTCGTATTTAGGCACACATCTGGTCGACGATTGTATGACAGAGATGAAAATTCAATTAAACCAAAACATATGGCTTTATCCTGTTATTGGGGGGGGGAGGATTTTCCAGGTTTGTAAGGGATCGAAGTGATTTGTCTTGGGGAGAAAAATGTATATTTTACACGCGTGCACTTCTTTGCTAGTAATTTGGTCATCGTTTTGCACATGTTAAGTGTTCCTCACTAGTTACGTGATGTTCTACAGACGGAAGTCATCTCACCTAATGAAATTAATACGAATATATTTTTCCCCGGTCTTCAGAGTGGTAAGGGTAATGCGTTATGAGACCTCAGGTCCGAGGTTTGAACCTTGGACAAACATGAATGTATCTTCAAAACAAATCAAACGGAAAACGAATTTTAAAACATGTTGGAAATTTTTACATAACCCATGGCTCTACAGCACTGAAAGGGCCTTGGTCTATTGCCCGACTGCCAACCTCCTTCCCACAATCTTACCTAGAGGTGTGGAGATCTTCAACCGGTTTCAACCCAATTACCTCACGATGATGCCACCCGTCCTATACACAGGCATGGGTACCTGGGGGAAACCCTGAAGGTAAAGGCGGTCAGGGGCGTGATGCTGATCACATCAACCCCACTGACGACCGGATGAAGAAAGTGTGGGGCGTTACCCCCACACCCCCCTATACGCCTTCATGGCATTGTGTTAATCATAGGGTAACACTTTATTTTTTTTAAATATACACAAGCTGAGAACCCAGAGACTGAAGCCATGCCGTGTCCCAGTCGGAGTCCAAAGCACAGTGCCTTAGGCAGCACGACCACCGATAACTTGCAAATGTTAAGCTCTCCTTTCTTTTTCAGAAACATTGATGGTATTTACTGGTTGATTTACTTCATTTTACGCTAAAGGACGAAATTAATTCAAAATTAGTTATTTATATTGGGTTGCAATATATTCCATTATTAGCGTTACTATGTTTATATGTAATTTTAAAATGTTCTTGCAAATTTTGCCATTTATTAATTTTAATAATATTTTACAGCACTATATTCGTTTGTTTAAGTCTACTTCTTATGTTGACAGACTTATCGCGGCTGGACCTACAGGTTAACGTAGGACCAGAATCACTATGTACCTCCACCGGGTATCGAAACTGAATTGTTGGTTTACAAGGGACGATATTACCACTACAACATCGTGGAGGCCTGCATGTTAATTGCTTGATAAACTTTGTACACATTTTTTGTCATGAAACGCATGTAATCGGGAAGTCATTCGTGCTTTCATTTTCTGTTTTTCAAAATATATTAACATCCAATAAAAAACCTGAGTTTAAGTTAAGATAAGGCGAAAGGGGTTCATTTCGAGACTCTTTATGTGCTACGTATGAGAAAAGGGTCGGTGAGGATTAAGATTGATTGGTTAATTGCTTTTGTCTGTTTTCCTTGCTTTTCTGCTACTATTGGCTAATCACTAAGATGAGGATGAGTGACGATATGGTGAAATTGATGAAGGGACACTCCTAAAGAACACCCATTCCCAGGCGGCCGGGATTCGAACCCAAGTCCTTGGCGACGTAATGTGCTCTGCTTACCACACCGCCACGGCCACATTTCACAATACCAACCATCAATTTGGATGGCCATCTATTGAATTTGACAGAAAAACAACTTTGAACTTCAAAAACAAGGGAATAAATGGGCTGTTCCAAAAATCGATATTTGACAATATTACGAGGTGTACTGGCTACACTGTTGCTGTCACGTGTCACTAACAGCCGTGTTTCACCTCAGTCTATCACACTAAGGCACTTTTAACGACAAAGGAGAAAGTTTGTTATTCTCGAACATGTGCAAAAAATTACATACACCTTGCAACCCTGAAATGTGGATATCCCTACAAATTAAAGCAAATATCAAGCAATTGTGAGTCGTTTTGGCGCATCTCGTTGAAACTTTCTTCTAAACTGTCTTTGCACTTCACTTATGTTCTCAGTCTTCCAAAAACACTTTAGAATAAATTTCATTTCCTCAAAGCTTAGTCTGACTTCAGCCATTATTTTAAGCGGTCCCAGATGAAATAATTACAAAAAGTGTGGTAGTTATGAGTTTTCAAAGAGTGTAAACATTTTATTGAGACACCCTGTATTTTCTTTTCTTATTGATGTAGTTTATATAGTGTTCATAATTTCATAATTACTGCTTAAATGAAAAACTTGGAAGAAAATATTTGGAGACGGCATTACTTAAATTGAGCAGTACGTAAAAGTAAGGAGTCTCATTTTGTTCTTTCTCTCCGTGATTTAAAGTGATATGCAAACACCTCAATAGTTTCCTTTAAAGGCAAGCGTCAATCGTTGCGAGAGAGATGAACCAGAACATCGATGCTTTCACACGGGGATTACTCGATTCTTCGAACTCTCAAGTCACGTCAAGCCTCTATACCGGATATGATAATGAAAACATAGATTTCATGTCACTCGTTAGTCAATACGTATTTTGCGTCTTAAAAACAAGAGCGTTGCATGCTCTACAATGCTCAGAAACTAGGAAGGAATTTAATCTTGATGACGTCAGAAAGACCCTACCATGATTGTAAACATAGTGGATGATATAGAAGTCCTCAGCTATGCAAGAGCAGTCGAAAGTCTCTAGTCCGTCTTGTCGTAGGGTGTCTACCGAGAATAGCCGAACAGTACCGAACATATGAAAGGGAGGGATTCGCAAAAATCTGGGCTGACCTGGGCCGTGTAACACCTTTGCACTCAATAGGAAACTTGGCGCAAAGGTTTGGTGCGGGGAGTAGTACTGGGCGCTTTTTCATATATTCATAATTTGTTTGCATAATTTAGAATGAATTTGCATATCATTAGAATAATTTACATTTATGTATGTGCATATTTATAACTCTTATGAATATAAAATTAATTATTTTATGAAAAATAGATATATACGCGTAGAAGGTAATTAGTGTTACTAAACGCTATGCATATGATTTTATATTCATTACTGTAAGGTATGTAATGTATGAAGCGATAATATTAACGTTCATAATATTGAAAATAATAGTTTATAGTTTATGAAACGCTATGAAGGGTGGTAATGGTACGAAAGAAGACGGTCCCGGTACTCGAACCCACGATATGTAACGGTAATAAATGGTTATAGTGTACTATGTAATAATGTTATATGCTACATGTTATGAAAGACGGTGGTTCGACACGCTGGACAGAATACTGTCTCCGGACCTGAACTCCGCGCTAAGGGTAGACAGAGGAGTTTGGGGAGTGTGAAGTAAAGGTCAAATGACGTCAGAACGCCAGAACAAAGAAAGAAAGCGAGAACCTGATTCACCAATCAGAGAACGCGTCGGTAGATTTTCAGAAACGTTTTTTTCCAAGGTCAATCAGAACGTAAGAACAGGGGAAAGGTATTCAAGGCCGTAGGGCAGGGGAGGGATTGAACCAGATAAAAAAGGATGTCTGGGACTGCGCGGTCAAGGCCAAATCCTTGAAGCTATGCGTCGCTTGTAGAACCGGTTTCCGCCGTCAATTAATATTCCGCTCAGGGTTGCCCCAAGGCACAGGACGCTTTAGCGCGGGCTTTAGGGTAGAAAATTTGCATGTCAGAAAAGGTTTCCGTCAAAGTAGGCCAGGTTACCGAGAACACAAGAAAAAAGAATTTTTGGAGACCCAATTAGATTGCAGCGAGAACTTTACCCTGAACAAGGAGAGCGAAGCATAAGGGTTTTATTTGAACTAAGAAGAAGTGAAAGCTATTTGGGACTGGGCCTACAGTTTTAACTATTTGCTTTTAGCACGGGGTAACGAACCTTGGATCCATTGATTACACTAGGGAACAAATGATTTTTTTTGCCTCCAGAGCCTCTTATTGAAACAAGTGAGGTGAATTCAAAATAACAAAAAATGCTCTAACACGCAAGATTTTATTTTTACAGGTAGATTTCAGTATGCATGGAAATATGCATAACAAATGTACAGAGCCATGAATTGCACATCATGTAAGTACATGTAAAGTATCATTTTATAAGGAAATTAATAATCAACCACTAGTCAAAAGTAATTAGCTTGCTACTGATAAGGAAATTTGAATAATACAAAAGCATACGTTTACTTGAGAACAGGTAAAAATGTCTACCTTTCATTGAACGTCTGTTATATTCAGTGCTACTTTCTCGTTTCGTATTGTATCACTCACATCACCTAACTTCTGTGAAAAATATTCAAGATATTCAAGATGAGAATGTAGAAGATGAATTTTTAAAGACATTCGGCAACCCATTTCTTTGTAATACTTCAGTAGCTCTGAAACTAGAAATTCATAGTTCTCTTCCCAATCATATTTATTATACATTACAGCTGCTAACAAAGCATTGTTTCGTATGTTTCCTTCCTATTTAGAGCATAGAATAAAGGAATTGATGGTAAAATATTGCCATTATGCAGCAAAACAGCTTTCATACTTAATTTTGAGGAGTCTATGAACAGTCTCCAATCGGGTACTGAATGTCGACAACGAGCTCATTCATTAAGGAAACGATATCTACACAGAAGCACATATTTTCTTTCATTGTGAAATACTTGGAAGACTGTTCGTGAAGGTTTGATAAATGGAATTTTTTGTGTCTTTCGCAAGGAGTTTCCACTGCTGAAGCCTTGAACCAAGAATCTCTGCTTCTTTTTTTCCCAAATTTAAATTGATATAAGATCACTTAGCTCATCATGCATAATGAGATGCACACCATCGTCTTGTTCGTCACAATGGTATTCTACGTCGATTGATGTTGACGGCTCGTTTGCGGTATCTTCATCTGGTGCTTACACAACCTATGTGCGTGGGTTTTTTGGAACTGGTAATTCCTCGCTGTGGTGTACCGGTCTCTTATATATAAATTTACATAACAACTTTTCGAATGAAATAATTCTTTCCCTTTCTTTTCCAGGTAAACATCTAAATTTTTTTCCAATGTTCGTATACCTTATACCTTAAATTTTATTTTATTAAAAATTGACATTATGAGAAATTTTTACCTGTAGGAGAATTTTGAGTATTAGTTTCGCTTACTACAGTACAAAACACATTAGAAACAGTCATTACATTCACGGGGGCAAAAATCATGTTCCCTAGTGTTATTGATTTTGCCAGTAAATTTATGTTACTGTGTGCTATTTAACATAATATTGAGTTTATTTTTTTAGAAAACTTTGACTTTGTGTCAAATGTTTTACAAGCTTTTATGTATTTTTACTCAAAAAACACAATTTTATCAATTCACGCAACATTTTTAATTATATTTTAGACTTGCAAAGAATTTTTTCAACTTTTAATTTATTATTTTACAAGCTTATCCTTATTTTTACCAAAATAACGCAAGTTCATCTATTCAGGAAACATATTTTATTATATTTTAGACATACAAAGAATTTTTACAACTTTTAACTTACTATTTTACAAGTTTATACCTATTTTTACTCAAATAACACAAATCAATCTCTTCAGGAAAGACTTTTAGTTACATTTTCGACACACAAAGTGTGTGTTCTCAACTTGTATCTGTTTATTTCACAAGTTTATCCTAATATTTACTCAAATAACATGACTTGAACGTGTTTTTTATTACATTTTGGACACACACACACACACACACACAAAGAGAGATTTTTTCCATGTTTACAGGATTATTCTCCAAGTTTACTCAAATAACATGATTTAAATGTCTTTTGAATTAAATTTTGTACACACGAAATCTGTTTAGTCAAGTTTAACTTTTTTATGTTTCAATTTTATGCTTATTTTACCAAAGTAAGACGACTTAGTCTATTCAAGAGATAATTTTCAATTATATTTTGGATGCCAAAGTATGTTTTCTCAAGTTTTCTCAAGACTTTTAGTTACATTTTCGACACACAAAGTGTGAGTTTTCAATTTTTATCTTTTTATTTCACAAGTTTATTCTAATATTTACTTAATTAACACAATTTTAATGATTCAGGCAACATTTTTTTATTGCAATTTGGTCTGGCAAAGATATCTTTACAACTTTTAACTTATTATTTTACAAGTTTATACCTATTTTTATCCCAAATAACACGATTTGAATGTCTTTCTTATTACATTTGGACGCACAAAGTGTGTCTTGTCAAATTCTGAACTTTTATTTTACAAGTTATTGCTTATTTTTTACTCAAATAACACAATTTCATCTATTAAGGCAACATTTTTTATTACATTTTTGTCTGGCAAATATATTTTTACAACTATAACACAATTTAATCAATTCAGGAGAAACATTTTATTATATTGTGGATGCACAAAGAGATGTTTTCAACTTTTTTACTAATTTTTCGCATGGTTTGTATTTTTTTTTTTGTATCACATACACATTCACAATTTTTTAACTTAGAGTTTGGTATTTATTTAAATCTTTTCAAAAACAAAAAAGGTAAAGTGCTCCGCTTTGCATATCACAACGCCATGAAGGCGTATACGGTGTGTGGGGGTAACACCCCACACTTTCTTGATCCGGTTGTGGTTAGGGTGATGTGATCAGCATCACGTGCCTGACCGCAGTAGGTGGAACCCAACGTTCTGGCTGCACCCTTTGACCTACTTTTTATTTTACGACGTTTTACGGACTAAACTAACCTACAATGATAGAAAAGTGGACAGAAAAAGCTCTGGCATCACTTTTTAAGCTATTTTTTACATCCAGCAAATTTTGCTCTTATGCTAACTCGCCCTTTGACCTACTTTTGAAATGACTTACGACATTTTCCTATAAGGCTGCTGTCTCCTCTTACTGTAAGGTCCCTCAGTGTAATCTACTACGACCTTGCTCTCAGCGAAGTCCGTTTTTTACGGACTAAACTAACCTACAATGAGAGAAAAATGGAGAGAAAAAAAGCTCTGACATCACTTTTTAAGCTATTTTTTACCTCCTGCAAATTTTGCTCTTATGCTAACTCGTCCTTTGACCTACTTTTGAAATGACTTACGACATTTTCCTATAAGGCTGCTGTCTCCTCTTGCTGTAAGGTCCCTCAGTGTAATCTACTACGACCTTGCTCTCAGCGTAATCTGCCACGATGTGTTTTTTAAAACTCATGTGTGATCTTCTACAATGTGTGTGGCCCCCCCTGCTACGACCTAACGGGACCTCTCTCCTACGATGTTTTGGACCCCTGTTACGATGTTTTTCTGTAAAAATTGCTCCTCATGATGCAAAAATTGTATTGTAGCGGTATTTGAAATCGACTGTGCTGCGTGAAGCTGGAAAAATCTTCTTGTTCAGTGAAGAGTAGGAGAACGGCTTTTCATCGATGTTCAGTTCAGACAAAAGCAATGCGACCTGGAATGGGGACTATTTTTCTGATGCGGATTACGCCAGATATTTGAAATTTTTAAGGCTGGACTTGGAAAATTTTCGACAGAAGGGTCAACCATGATAACCTATGTTTATTTTGTTAGGAGATAAAAAAGAACACTGAGCCGATGCTAACGCAAAAAACCTCATGTCTCTATCGAGCGATCAAAATTTCGGCAATTGGTCCACCCTTGAACTTTTAGGACCACCAAACTTTGGTACACGTACTCTACATCCCCAAAATCGACAAGGGGTGGTGTTTGGGGAGATTTTTTGATTTATTTTCGTGCTCACCGTTTTCGAGATATTAGCAATTTTTAACGCTCGACTTGTAAATTTTTCAGAGGTTGTGCGTGTGTTATGTTACCCCCACCCTTTTGAACCCAAACGTAAGACCAGTGTGTTCCTCCTCTCTAACAACGCTTGTCACTACACCCGATGAGGTGTCGTCTCTTTCAGCTCACCGTGCCCTAGGACCGGACGATTTCAACACCATGTTCCCCAGGAAAACTGTGCAATCCCTGTGCTATCCCCTCTCCATTCTCTTGAACAGATGTTTTTCGGAAGGCATCTTTCCTCAAGCTTGAAAACAAGATAACATCACACCGATTCACAAAGGTGGTAACAAAAATGTTGTTTCATCTTACAGACCAATCTCCTTACTCTCCCCTCTCTCCATCATCTGTGAAAAAGTAATCAAAGAGAGACTGTACAAAAATTTTGTTTCTCCGTACTTAAGCTCTAAGCAACATGGTTTTCTTCCTGATAGCTCCTGTCTGTTTTACTCTCACAGACATGCATTTCAAATAATTCACAATTAGATGTAATATATTTTGATCTGGCCAAAGCCTTTGATGCTGTTAGTCATCGTCTTCTGATTCACAAATTATAAATAGATTCATGCGAAATTTCTAACCCTTCTCGCAGATTAGTATAACGTCGCTTTGGATAACCGTATTTAAATTAAATTGGTGACATTTGAAAGAAAAACTCAAATATTTTATTTTACAACTCGTAGACATTGAATGTGGCCCCCACGAGTGGCCCTGCAGAGCTCAAGGTGATATTCCCATTCATGCCACACACGCTCCAACATGGACTGGATTGCAGAAGTGATGCGAATTTGCAGTTCTTGCAGGTTTTTGAGGCAATGGGGGTACATAGACACAACCTTTTATGTAACCCCATAAAAAAAGTCACAGATCCATAAGTCAAGTGACCTCGGCGACCAATTGTAGAAGACATTATCATCATTTCCGGCACGTCCAATCCAAGCCGCTCATTCTGATGTTTCCGAACATGTAAATGCCAGTGAGGAGGTGAAAAATAAATTTATTGCCTTCATTTTTGGCAATTGTGGAAATAAGCATTCAGTGAGCACGTCAAGATAAGCAGGACCTTTCACAGTGGCCGCTCAAAAGAAAAGTGACTTGACGTTTCGATACGGCACAAAAGACAATTCACTCTTTGAATTTCCAAAATTGCATGTGGATTCTCACTCTCCCAAATCCTTACATCATGTCTGTTCACTTTTCCACCAACGTGGAATGTTGCCTCATCACTGAAAATTATTCTTCCTGACAGATTTACGTTATCCTCCATTAGTAACAAAAAATGTTCAGAGAAATCTAACCGTTTTACAGGGTCATCAGGTTTCAACTTGTGCACTAATTTCAGTGTGTAGGGGTGAAACTTTAGTCGCGTACGCAGGATCTTAGATACGGTGGATTTAGGGATGTTCAACTACGTACAGACTTCTTAGGACTACGAACAAGCACTTGTTCCACAATTCCCGCATTGACAGATGGTCTCCCTGAATGGCCTTTCCTTTGATGACATATGAAGCCACGATCCACAAAATCCCAGGTACCACTTCAAAATTGACGTGTGTGAAGGAGCCTGATTTTGAAACCTTCGCCTATAAGCACGCTGAACCTTCACCAAACTCTGCGTGGAAAGATATTGTAAAACACACCAACTACGTTCTTGTGGGGTCGCCATAACCATTTCAATCCGCACGCTGAACCTTCACCAAACTCTGCGTGGAATGATAAAAAATACCAACACGTTTACAAAACTCTGTGTGTAATGATATTCTAAAACACACCAACTACGTTCTTAAATCTTCTGTAATAACAACACAATTTTAAAGGAAACAATTCACATGTAACCTGCCTGCCTGCTAAATATCCAACAATAAACCCGCATTGTCCATTGTTGTCAGGAGTGTTCAGTTTTTTATGTTTGATCTCGTTCATTGTTGTCCATTGCTGATATTGGTGTCCATTGTTGACATGCACAAACATATTTGAGTTTTTTCTTTAAAATGTCACCAATTTTATTTAAATACGATTATCCAAAGCGACGTAATACCACTTTAAAGTATGACAGTATATTTATGGACACGGTGTACTATTTTCCTCCGAGTTTGCCTTTCGATCTTCTATCAGAAGAAATGCTTGTAATTAATATCACATAGTGCCATTTTTTACATATTTTTTTGTAAATTTGATATTTACTTTTATGTTGTTTTGTTACTCTTATTTTTGTTCCTTATTATTATTGCTTTCTCGTTGTTGACAATTTCAGTGTAAAATAGCCACCTGTGCTGTATCTGGAATTTTCTCAATAAATAAATAAATATGTCAAATTCATAAATTGATTTGTTTAATATGGAATAAAGAAGAAAACCTTCAACAGTGGAAAGAATCCATAATTGTTCCTGTGTTTAAAAAAAGGTGATAAAATGAACTGAAATAATTACCGTGGAATTTTTCTTTACTCTCAACAAAATATAAAAAAAATATCTCATATTCTTTTAGCAAGACTAACCTCATATGCTAATGAAAATATATGTGATTATCAATGTGGATTTAAACGTAAAAATCAAAATTTTCACATCAGACATACACTTGAGAAAAGTGGGAATATAATCAAAATGTCCATCCTTTTCTTTAAAAAAAAAGCATATGATTCCGTCAAAAGAAATAAAATATATTATCGATTTAGAATCTTGTTAATATGTCTGACAAATGTACAATTCATGATAGGTTATAAAAAAAGATGCAACATATCCATTGCTCTTTAATTTTGCCTTAGAATATGGTGTTAGGAAGGTAAAAGAAACTAACTAAGTACTAAAATTAAACGATGTGACTCAACTGTTAGCATATGCAGATGATGTAAATACAATTAAGAATAATGCTAAAATATTTTTCAAAGCAGCTAAGGAAGTTAGCAAAGGTCGAAACCAAGTGATAATTACTCGTTTGAACCAGTTTCCAATGTCAAGTACTTGGGAGTAATACTAACAAATGAAAATTATATTAAAGAGGATATGAAAAGAAGGCTTAATTCGGAAAATGCATGTTATTTTTTTCTCTGGCTCCTCGTTTAATATCTAAGAAACTAAAACTTAAAATATACAAAACAGTAATTTTGCCTATGGATGCGAAAACTTGATCCCTTGAAGATAAATTGAGAGTATTTGAAAATGAGATCCTTAGGAAAATATTTCAGCCTAAAAGGGATGAAGAAACAAGTGAATGGAGAAGGATACATAATTTAGAAGTACATAATTTATGTTAATTTCCAAATATTATTAGATTGATGATTAAATCATGAAGACTTAGGTGAGCACGAATGAGAAAGGAAAAAATAAGAGTTTACAGGATTGTTATTGGGAAACCTGATGGTAAGAGACCAAAACGAAGATGGAGATGGACCTAAAAGAAATCGGTAAAGATGGAATAGAATGTATATAAATCATGCTCAGGATAATTACAAATGGAAAACCCATATTGCTGCAGCCATGAACTTTCGGATTCAAGAAGGCTAGAGAGTTAGTTATAGTTAATTGGTATTCAATGTAATATAATTTCACATATTTCAGAAACCAAAGGCAGCAACATGGTATTCATATTGACAAGGGAATTCCAACAAAACTCATTTTCCTCGTAAGTTTACCAATAGCACTTACATCCTGTTTTACTTCAAATCTTCAATTATGCGATGCAAAGAAGAGAAGAATTTCCTTGACTTGATAACATAAATTTGTGCGTTGAACGAAAAATGGAAATGAAGAGCTGTGCTCAAAAAACCAAAGAAACACGCTTTTGACTGACGAGCAGGAAACATATTAGAAATCAAGGACGAAAATTATGAACAGCGAATGCATGCTTCAGAGGAGAGGGGATATGCAAAAGGAGGTGGAACACAGTAAAGCTCTTCCATGATAATTTTTGCTTTCTGATCATAAACGCTGTTGTAATTATTATTATTATCATCATTGAATGGTTAATTAGGTGCTCGGTTTACGCTGTCCGTCCGAATGAAAGATGGAATATATACAAGCCTGCGCCTCCTAAATTCATCGTGGATATGAGGATGAATCGCGAAATGAGACGAACCGGAAACTTCCAATAATTTTATTTTTTTCAGAATATGCTTCGTTAAGAAGGTCAAATGACAAGTTCCGTAATTGGATTGCTACTTGTTAATTTCATTACGAACGAAGAAAGAATGCATGGCACTTAATGCTGTGATATTATTGATTAGATCATCGTTTATCTTGTCCGCATCGATTAATCTCCTTATGTTCTTCTTCTTCGTCTTGTCACCGTACACGGTGTCCATAGTACACCGTGTCCATAAATATACTGTCATACTTTAAAGTGGTATTACGTCGCTTTGGATAATCGTTTTTAAATAAAATTGGTGACATTTGAAAGAAAAAACTTACATATGTTTGTGCATGTCAACAATGGACACCAATATCAGCAATGGACAACAATGAACGAGATCAAACATAAAAAACTGAACACTCCTGACAACAATGGACAATGCAGGTTTATTGTTGGATATTTAGCAGGCAGGCAGGTTACATGTGAATTGTTTCCTTTAAAATTGTGTTGTTATTACAGAAGATTTAAGAACGTAGTTGGTGTGTTTTAGAATATCATTACACACAGAGTTTTGTAAACGTGTTGGTATTTTTTATCATTCCACGCAGAGTTTGGTGAAGGTTCAGCGTGCGGATTGAAATGGTTATGGCGACCCCACAAGAACGTAGTTGGTGTGTTTTACAATATCATTCCACGCAGAGTTTGGTGAAGGTTCAGCGTGCTTATAGGCGAAGGTTTCAAAATCAGGCTCCTTCACACACGTCAATTTTGAAGTGGTACCTGGGATTTTGTGGATCGTGGCTTCATATGTCATCAAAGGAAAGGCCATTCAGGGAGACCATCTGTCAATGCGGGAATTGTGGAACAAGTGCTTGTTCGTAGTCCTAAGAAGTCTGTACGTAGTTGAACATCCCTAAATCCACCGTATCTAAGATCCTGCGTACGCGACTAAAGTTTCACCCCTACACACTGAAATTAGTGCACAAGTTGAAACCTGATGACCCTGTAAAACGGTTAGATTTCTCTGAACATTTTTTGTTACTAATGGAGGATAACGTAAATCTGTCAAGAAGAATAATTTTCAGTGATGAGGCAACATTCCACGTTGGTGGAAAAGTGAACAGACATGATGTAAGGATTTGGGAGAGTGAGAATCCACATGCAATTTTGGAAATAGTAGTAATGCACCCCTTTTGAAGTCGATAAATCAATTGATTGGAAAAGATCGATCAAAGATCAATTGATGATGTAGTTGTGTGGGCAAGCAAGTGTTATTGTTGTGAGTGATGACGTCATAAAATGGGCGTGGCTTAATTTTGCGAGGAGTGTTTGATTGGTTGGAAAAGTATTCGGGTTTTTCCCGCGGCGTCTGAAAACAGATGGCGTTGATGATTCTGAAATTCTGGGAATTTGGGTTGGGGAGATTCTTGGAATTTCCGGTGTCTGAAAACAGATGGCGTTGATGAGGCTTTTAAGTGGTGCGGTGAATGTTAAGTGCCTTTTCTTGGAAAATGGGGTTTGTCGAGTGTTGTTTCGAGGAAATGTTGTGAGAATTAATGGATGTGGTTTGGGTAATGGGTTTGGAATGGTGCTTTTGCATTCCTGAAATTCTGAGAATTTGGGTATGTGTTTTTGTTGTCTGAAGACAGATGGCGTTGATGATTCTGAAATTCTGGGAAAATGGGCGGGGCTTATTTCGTAAGGAGGATTCTGATTGGTTGTTGGGGAGGAGGAAAAGTATTCGGGGTTTTCCCGTTGACGGTTGGTCGGAATTGGAGTTTCCGGTGTCTGAAAACAGATGGCGTTGATGAGCCAGAAATTCTGGGAATTTGAGGACGTAGCGCTATTGTTGTTTTTTTTATGGGAGTCACGTGACTGTTTGTGACGTCACAAAATGGAAGTCACGTGACCAGATTATATTATTAAAGTAGTATTAATTTAAAGATTATTTTTATTATTATGAATTGTTTTAATTTCTGTGACGCCATTTTGTTTTTGTTATGTTATTGTGGTGTGTGACGTGATATATAAATTGGAGTACGTTTTTCCGGTGTTTGAAAACAGATGGCGTTGATGAGTCTGAAATTCTCGGATTGGTTGGTGGGGAGGAGGAAAAGTATTCGGGGTTTTCCCGGTGACGGTTGGTCGGAGTTTCCGGCGTCTGAAAACATATGGCGCTGAGGAGGCTTTTAAGGCGTGCGGTGAATATTTCGGAATTGGAGTACGTGTTTCCGGTGTCTGAGGAAATATGGCGTTGATGAGTTTGAAAGTCTGGGAGAGATGGCGTTGATGAGTCATTCTGGGGAGGAGGTAACTGTTTTGCTCAGAATAGGGATCTTTCCTGCTTGGCTGAGAGATATGGAATTCTTGGAACGGTTGAGTGATATCTGTGGCGTGTTTGTCGGGCTGAAGATATGGGTTTCCCGCTGTTAATGGGTCTGTGACGGTTGAAGAAGAGAAGGGAAACGTTTGGGCGTAATCTTCTAGGAATTGTGCCTGTTTGAAATATTTTTAACGGAAAACGTGATGTTGGAAAATAAAAGGTACAAATAGAAGGGATAAAAGATAATAGGATCTGGTAACGTTTCTTGTGTGGGGAAATGTTGGTTCGTTTGTTGTAGGTAAGAAATGTGGTGTCTGTTGAAAATAAGGAGGATAAAAGAGGAATAGGTGAAGATGGGGTTCGATAAAAGAGGAAAATAATATATTCAAAAACATGAATTATTTGGAGGAATCTCGAATGGGTTATGTAACACGCAGGATAAAAAGAATTGGTGGAATATTTACCATGACGATTATATAAATTGTGGGATAAAAGATAAGATGAATAAATGGGGGTGCGACAAGAAAAGAATATATGAGGGGTGTTCACAAATGGGAAATTGCTGTCAATAGTATATAGTAGTGGAAGTAATTATTAAGGGACATACTACATTTTCGGAAAGGAGTTAAAGTTCAGGGGTATACCAAAAATATTGGAAAAGGGTAAGGGTGTTATTGGTTGGATTTAAAATAATGTGTGGCGGCGGAGAGTTTTGAAAATGTTATGTGATATTGAGAGGTGTATGGATATTAAACACCGCCAAGTTTTGAATTTGATGTTTTCAAAATTCTTCTAAATATAATCCAGATGATATTCCCGTATTTCCATATATGTTTCTTACAAATGGAGAGTAATTACTTGTGCACACACGATTTCGTAAGAATTATGCAATTCAGTTAAGGATACAGCTATTTGATATATAAAAGGTGTCCTAATAGGGTTATAATAAATGTTTAAAGAGTCCCTGTTATATCCATACAATGCTACGAAAATTTCCATAATATGTTCCAAACAGGAAACATATTTTGTACATTCCAATAACACCCAGAAAATGTTAAAAAATAACACGTTTTATTCATATCTAAATCGTGTCCAGATAAGATTCAAATGTAGTCTAAAATGTACTTTCTGTATCCACGCAATATCCAAAGTACGTACAAAATGTCTAACGAAAGTATATTGTCTAGATAACGTCCACTTGGTGTACAAAACATTCCAAATATGATCTCGAATTGCCCCCTGGGTCCTGTCCCAATTACCCTATGTGTGCATAAACTGAAATTAAGCAGCAATCGAGCAAAAAACAGACCCCGGTCTCAATCACCCTAAATATGCATGAAGTGAAGGTGGACACATTGGTCAAGATATTCAGCTTCATTATTGAAAGGAAAAGAAATGCGTCAGTATTCGGTGCTTTTGTAGAAAACATACAGAGAGCACAATATGTACCTTCGCATTTGTCGTTAAGAATGTGGTTCGCCTACCCGCTTTTTGTCATTTGTGGCCCCGCACTATGCTAAAACTCACCTGCGAGGGAAAAGTAAACTGGCCTTGCCCCCAGTTTTGTCACTTTGCTCCCCTAGTTTGGATGCTCCCTCCCCCCAGTTGTGACACTTTACCCTCCTAGTTTTGGAACCCAATCGTCGCCACTGCGAAAAACCTAAACTAAAGGACCCGTATGTTAACAAAGAAACTGTACTATGAGTTGAAGTAATAAAACAATTTGTACATACAAGTAAATGTTAGTATTGTATCGAAATAAATAGATGTAATATACGTACAAAATTATCTCCCTCCATCAATACAACACTGTACCAGTAAAGACGTTACTGAAGAATGAAAACTCTGCAGTGATGGTCACAACACATACATACCAGTTCTGTGTAAGGTTTAGTCATTAACAGAACAGATGCAACTTCCTTGCTGATTATGCATTCCAGAGATAACCAACCACAACTTCCTTTTTGAGTCTGCGGGCAAGAGATAATTTTAATTGCGGTGTAGGGTTTAGACATTATCGGAACGGATGCAACTTTTTTGCTGGCCATGTGCTGTTGAAGCGTCGCCAGAGAAGGAAAACTTTGTAATGGTTAGAACACACATGTTCGATGTAGGCTAAGTAGCAGCGGTTATCGTTATCATATAACGATTTCCGTCTGGAATGCGAATTCGATAGAGGTCTATTCAGGGAAGCACGACTTCCTTGTTACATCCTGCCACAGATTCACTGGTGTTAAAAATTAAACACTCACAACCGAAAAATGGAGAACGTGTCTGTCAAAACAATTTAGCTAACAGGGGGCTTTTAGTACAGGGCCTACAGTTTAAAAAACGTGGTACCGAACACGCCCAAATCTGTAATTAGTTTAAGGATAGACTGGACCCTTATCTGCAATTAGTTTTACTCGGGGACAAACAGAGTCGGAACAGGGGTTCTTTGAAACTTGAGTACAGGGCCTACAGTTTTAGAAAGAGGTTCCAAACGCACAGACTCCGAATGTGTAATTACTTTTGAGGCAAAGAGGATTGGAGCCGAGGCCCTTATCTGCAGTAAGTTTTACTGAGGGCCAAACAGGGTCGAAAATGGGGGTGCTTTGAAACATGAGTGCAGGGCCTACAGTCTTAAAAGTGGGGTATGTGTAGATTCCGAATGTACAATTACTTTTCTCTGGGGCAGCCAGGACCGTAACTGAGGGCCCATTGAAACTTGAGGTTTTGGGGAAAATATGGTCCGTAACTAAGGGTCCTTTTAAAAACTTGAGGTCCAGGGTAAACAGGGCCGTAACTAAGGGACCCTTTGAAACTTGAGATCCAGGGCAAACAGGGCTGTAACTGAGGGCCCTCTTATTTCACGTTCTTTAAAAAATGTCAACTTTTTTTTAAAAAAATCAACTTTTCTCAAAAAGTTTTTTAACTTTTGTCCAAAAAAATCAACTTTTTTAAAAAAAAAATTCAGAAAAAATTAACTTTTAAAAAATTCAACTTTTTCAAAAAATCTGGAGGCTTTGCCGATTCCGGTCACGACGAACCGCGTTTTATTGTACGGTGATGTATAAGAGGAGACGGCTGCAACGGAGGAACGGAGAAGTCTATGGAACAAGGGGCATGGACGACAAGTGGAGAAACAGATTGCATGCTACGTAAATTGCTGTGAAGAGAATGATTTAGCCGAAGATCTACTGGAAAAACTGGAAGAAACGTGCAAGGACATGGAGATGCACTTGTAAAAATATTTACATATATAACCGGAAAAAAAGAAATACACCTGTGTGTTCTGATTTTATAGAAAATGTACGTCTGTCGCTCAGAATATGTTTCGAACTGATGGAGGTATTTAAGAGTGTGAGAAATTAAAAAACAGAAAATAAAAAGCGGGGGGAGAAAAATGGAGGGGCGAATGTTGGAAATTCGGAAGAAAAGGTAAATAAACGAATAAACAACACTAACATCGCTAACAAACGAACACCATTTATTTGTTTATTTTTCTTTGATATACAGTGAGAGCCATGAGTATTACTCTTCAAATTGTCTATGACGATTTTAAGCAATAATGTTGATGTAGAAGCTGTTTTGAATTTATGGAGCTCTTATTTGGTCAAATAAAATACTGCATAATACTAATGGATCCCACTGTACAAGGTGTTCGGATGTTGGTAGTATGAACATAATACTTATGGATGCCACTGTACATGGTGTTCGGATGTTGGTAGTATGATTTGTAAATAGAGTAAAAATATATATATCCAAACCCTGTATCGAATATTGAGTCCGAGTAATAAACAGTGTATACATACAAATTAATGTTATTCTGTAGAGCTATACTTACAAAATTCTCTCCGTCCATCGTTGTACTATAACAGCTGTACCGTTAAAGATGTTGAGGAAGAATGGAAATTTTGCAGTGATGGTCAAAACATATTCAAATATATCACTTCTGTGTAGGATAACGGAACGGATGCAACTTGCTTGTAGCATTCCTGAGATAACCACAACGTCCTCTTCGAGGCTGCATGAAAGAGATAACTTGATTCACACAACTTCCGTGTTACACTGTGCCCAGAATATCCAGCACGAATACAGCCTTCTAAATGAATATAATGCTAAACTGCACTTATTTCATTGTAAAAACATAAGGGAAACGGGAAGTGTTTATAAACATACGAGGGTATCATAGAAAAGGTGGTACCTTCTCGGGGTCCGATCGATTGATCAAGTGACGGATTGAACCGATATTGCAAATCCGTTTTATGCACTACGGCTAATCGAAACATAAATATATGAGAGCGTGGTAGAAAATGTGGAATTTTCTTGAAGGTCCGATCGAATGACAGATTGAACCGATGTTTCAAATTTGTGTTATCCACAGAGACTAATCGGAACAGAAATATAGGAGGACATTGTAAAAAGGTGGTATTTTTTGAGGGGGCGACCGAATAACGGATTGAACCGTTGTTTCAAATCCGTTTTACACACTGAGGGTAAATGTAACAGGAATATACGAGGACATGGTAGAAAATGTGGTACTTGTAATGAAGGGGTCCCGGGTTCGATACCCGGTGGAAGCACAAGTGGTTCGGATAACACTTTAAACTGTAGGTCCAGTCCCAATTAGCCTTACTGTGCATAAAGTGGGCTTAAACAAACAAATCAACCAACCAACAGTCCCAATTAGCCTTACTGTGCATAAAGTGGACTTAAAACACCAAGTCAATAAATCTTTACCACTATTCCTTTACCTTCGCGATAATATAAAAGTGGTAAAACATAGATCACATGACATCACAGACTATACCTTATCTAAAAAAATTCATATGCGTCCTTTTGCAATTTCTTTCCCAGTATGGCGTGCCAATACTTCATTTGTTATTTTGACCGTAGACCACCGTCCATATACTCTATGGAAAGGTCTTGACGTACAGATTCCGAATTTACAATTACCTTTCACTCTAGTTGAATTAGGGCCGGCTGGACAGCCCTTTAATATTTTCCGGACAGGTTTTTCAACTTTTCAAATTTACCTACAATAACGAGCTGACAATAAACATCATCCACGATTACTATGTAATATTATACAATTAATTGTCATCTCAGCTCGTTATGACAATGGGGGCCGCCATCTTGGCCGCCATCTTGGTTTTTGTTATTTTGACCATAGACCCCCGTCCACATACTCTATGGAAAGGTCTTGACGTACAGATCCCGAATCTACAATTGCCTTTCACTCTAGTTCAATTAGGGCCGGCTGGACAGCCCTTTAAAGTTTTCCGGACAGGTTTTTCAACTTTTCAAATTTACCTACAACAACGAGCTGACAATAAACATCACCCACGATTACTATGTAATATTATACAATTAATTGTCATCTCAGCTCGTTATGACAATGGGGGCCGCCATCTTGGCCGCCATCTTGGTTTTTGTTATTTTGACCGTAGACCACCGTCCATATACTCTACGGACAGGTCTTGACGTACAGATCCCGAATCTACAATTGCCTTTCACTCTAGTTCAATTAGGGCCGGCTGGACAGCCCTTTAAAGTTTTCCGGACAGGTTTTTCACCTTTTCAAATTTACCTACAACAACGAGCTGACAATAAACATCACCCACTATTATTATGTTATATTATACAATTAATTGTCATCTCAGCTCGTTATGGCCATGGGGGCCGCCATCTTGGCCGCCATCTTGGTTTTTATTATTTTCACCGTAGACCACCGTCCATATACTCTATGGAAAGGTCTTGACGTACAGATTCAGAATTTACAATTGCCTTTCACCCTAGTTAAATTAGGGCCGGTTGGACAGCCCTTTAAAGTTTTTCGGACAGGTTTTTCAACTTTTCAAATTTACCTACAACAACGAGCTGACAATAAACATCACCCACGATTATTATGTAATATTATACAATTAATTGTCATCTCAGCTCGTTATGGCCATAGGGGCCGCCATCTTGGCCGCCATCTTGCTTTTTGTTATTTTGACCGTAGATCACCGTCCATATACTCTATGGAAAGGTCTTGACGTACAGATTCAGAATTTACAATTGCCTTTCACTCTAGTTAAATTAGGGCCGGTTGGACAGCCCTTTAAAATTTTCCGGACAGGTGTTTCAACTTTTCAAATTTACCTATCTTATGCCTCTCAAAACACTGCTTCGATAAAAGATGGAAACAACCGCCTACGCACCTAAAACATTCGCTTTCTCTTATCGCCTCGAACGCGTTTTGAGAGGCATAACATATAAGCTATTAGCGCTGTTGCGTGTCACCATCGGGTATCGAAGAAGGGACCACCTTGATCATAACGTGACGAAAGTAACATTACCTATACTTATGTTCTTTACCACTATTCGAATCCCCGATTGCGTAGTGGCAACAGCTTCGTCGTCTTGTAATAAAAGGGTCCCGGTTTCGATACCCGGTGGAAGCACATAGTGGTTCGGATCCCACTTTAAACTGTAAGTCCAGCCCCAATTAGCCTTACTGTGCATAAAGTGGACTTAAAACACCAAGTCAATCAATCTTTACCACTATTCCTTTACCTTCGCGATAATATAAAAGTGGTAAAACATAGATCACATGACATCACAGACTATACCTTATCTAAAAAAAAATCATATGCGTCCTTTTGCAATTTCTTTCCCAGTATGGCGTGCCAATACTCCATTTGTTATTTTGACCGTAGACCACCGTCCATATACTCTATGGAAAGGTCTTTACGTACAGATTCCGAATCTACAATTGCCTTTCACTCTAGTTCAATTAGGGTCGGCTGGACAGCCCTTTAAAGTTTTCCGGAGAGGTTTTTCAACTTTTCAAATTTACCTACAACAACGAGCTGACAATAAACATCACCCACGATTACTATGTAATATTATACAATTAATTGTCATCTCAGCTCGTTATGACAATGGGGGCCGCCATCTTGGCCGCCATCTTGGTTTTTGTTACTTTGACCGTAGACCACCGTCCATATACTCTATGGAAAAGCCTTGACGTACAGATTCCGAATCTACAATTGCCTTTCACTCTAGTTCAATTAGGGTCGGCTGGACAGCCCTTTAAAGTTTTCCGGACAGGTTTCGCTTTCTCTTATTGCCTCGAACGCGTTCGAGGCATAAGAGACGAATTTTAAAGGCGCGTAGGCGGTTGTTTCCAACTTTTAAATGTTTATATTGTGTAAGGAATGTGCTATCAGATTAAAATGTGAAGGTACGTGCCAATGGTGGTAGTGGGAAAATGTTGAGAATGAAAGAGATTATATTTTTTACTGCACTTTTGCGTTTTATTTTCCATTCGATTCACACAGATCTGCGATAAAGCAATTAAACACAACACAAAACTTTTGATTAGCAGAAAACTGAACAGTAAACTGACTTTTGACTACAAGTTTGAAAATATTAAAGGGATCCCTGGTTCGATACTCGATGACATTCGCCTACGGACATCTTATATTCCCCTTATATGTATTTTTCGAACCTTGATAAAAAAAACCGTTGGAACAATCTGGACTTAATAGTGAATAGGGAAAACAGTTGGGAATGAATGGACGTAAGAAATGGGCGTGTGTTGAATTTGATCAGAGAACAAACTTTTTATAATATTGAGCATGAATTATTATCCGAAAATGTTCGAGGGCGAATTATGTTTTTGGGAATTGAACAGTTTCTACACGTCGTGTGATATATTGTTACAAATCGGATGATTGGTAATTGAAAAATGTGTCAAGACGGATTTGTTATCACTTAAGTGATATTTGGTGAAATATGGAGTATTGGCACGCCATACTGGGAAAGAAATTGCAAAAGGACGCATATGAATTTTTTAGATAAGGTATAGTATGTGATGCCATGTGATCTATGTTTTACCACTTTTATATTATCGCGAAGGTAAAGGAATAGTGGTAAAGATTTATTGACTTGGTGTTTTAAGTCCACTTTATGCACAGTGAGGCTAATTGGGACTGGACTTGCAGTTTAAAGTGGGATCCGAACCACTAAGTGCTTCCACCGGGTATCGAAACCGAGATCCCTTTTATTACCAGACGACGAAGCTGTTACCACTACGCAATCGGGCGGGCGAATAGTGGTAAAGAACATAAGTATAGGTAATGTTACTTTCGTCACGTTATGATCAAGGTGGTCCCTTCTTCCATACCGATGGTGACACCCAACAGTGCTAATAGCTTGTATCTTATGCCTCTCGAAACGCGTTCGAGGCGATAAGAGAAAGCGAATGTTTGAGGCGCGTAGGCGGTTGTTTCCAATTTTTATCGAAGTAGTGTTTTGAGAGACATAAGATAGGTAAATTTGAAAAGTTGAAAAACCTGTCCGGAAAATATTAAAGGGCTGTCCAGCCGGCCCTAATTGAACTAGAGTGAAAGGCAATTGTAGATTCTGAATCTGTACGTCAAGACCTTTCCATAGAGTATATGGACGGTGGTCTACGGTCAAAGTAACAAAAACCAAGATGGCGGCCAAGATGGCGGCCCCCATTGTCATAACGAGCTGAGATGACAATTAATTGTATAATATTACATAGTAATCGTGGGTGATGTTTATTGTCAGCTCGTTGTTGTAGGTAAATTTGAAAAGTTGAAAAACCTGTCCGGAAAACTTTAAAGGGCTGTCCAGCCGACCCTAATTGAACTAGAGTGAAAGGCAATTGTAGATTCGGAATCTGTACGTCAAGACCTTTCCATAGAGTATATGGACGGTGGTCTACGGTCAAAATAACAAATGGAGTATTGGCACGCCATACTGGGAAAGAAATTGCAAAAGGACGCATATGATTTTTTTTTAGATAAGGTATAGTCTGTGATGTCATGTGATCTATGTTTACCACTTTTATATTATCGCGAAGGTAAAGGAATAGTGGTAAAGATTGATTGACTTGGTGTTTTAAGTCCACTTTATGCACAGTAAGGCTAATTGGGGCTGGACTTACAGTTTAAAGTGGGATCCGAACCACTATGTGCTTCCACCGGGTATCGAAACCGGGACCCTTTTATTACAAGACGACGAAGCTGTTGCCACTACGCAATCGGGGATTCGAATAGTGGTAAAGAACATAAGTATAGGTAATGTTACTTTCGTCACGTTATGATCAAGGTGGTCCCTTCTTCGATACCCGATGGTGACACGCAACAGCGCTAATAGCTTATATGTTATGCCTCTCAAAACGCGTTCGAGGCGATAAGAGAAAGCGAATGTTTAAGGTGCGTAGGCGGTTGTTTCCAACTTTTATCGAAGCAGTGTTTTGAGAGGCATAAGATAGGTAAATTTGAAAAGTTGAAACACCTGTCCGGAAAATTTTAAAGGGCTGTCCAACCGGCCCTAATTTAACTAGAGTGAAAGGCAATTGTAAATTCTGAATCTGTACGTCAAGACCTTTCCATAGAGTATATGGACGGTGGTCTACGGTCAAAATAACAAAAACCAAGATGGCGGCCAAGATGGCGGCCCCCATGGCCATTACGAGCTGAGATGACAATTAATTGTATAATATTACATAATAATCGTGGGTGATGTTTATTGTCAGCTCGTTGTTGTAGGTAAATTTGAAAAGTTGAAAAACCTGTCCGGAAAACTTTAAAGGGCTGTCCAACCGGCCCTAATTTAACTAGAGTGAAAGGCAATTGTAAAGTCTGAATCTGTACGTCAAGACCTTTCCATAGAGTATATGGACGGTGGTCTACGGTCAAAATAACAAAAACCAAGATGGCGGCCAAGATGGCGGCCCCCATGGCCATAATGAGCTGAGATGACAATTAATTGTATAATATTACATAATAATCGTGGGTGATGTTTATTGTCAGCTCGTTTTTGTAGGTAAATTTGAAAAGGTGAAAAACCTGTCCGGAAAACTTTAAAGGGCTGTCCAGCCGGCCCTAATTGAACTAGAGTGAAAGGCAATTGTAGCTTCGGGATCTGTACGTCAAGACCTGTCCATAGAGTATATGGACGGTGGTCTACGGTCAAAATAACAAAAACCAAGATGGCGGCAAAGATGGCGGCCCCCATTGTCATAACGAGCTGAGATGACAATTAATTGTATAATATTACATAGTAATCGTGGGTGATGTTTATTGTCAGCTCGTTGTTGTAGGTAAATTTGAAAAGTTGAAAAACCTGTCCGGAAAACTTTAAAGGGCTGTCCAGCCGGCCCTAATTGAACTAGAGTGAAAGGCAATTGTAGATTCGGGATCTGTACGTCAAGACCTTTCCATAGAGTATGTGGACGGGGGTCTATGGTCAAAATAACAAAAACCAAGATGGCGGCCAAGATGGCGGACCCCATTATCATAACCAGCTGAGATGACAATTAATTGTATAATATTACATAGTAATCGTGGATGATGTTTATTGTCAGCTCGTTGTTGTAGGTAAATTTGAAAAGTTGAAAAACCTGTCCGGAAAATATTAATGGGCTGTCCAGCCGGCCCTAATTCAACTAGAGTGAAAGGTAATTGTAAATTCGGAATCTGTACGTCAAGACCTTTCCATAGAGTATATGGACGGTGGTCTACGGTCAAAATAACAAATGAAGTATTGGTACGCCATACTGGGAAAGAAATTGCAAAAGGACGCATATGAATTTTTTTAGATAAGGTATAGTCTGTGATGTCATGTGATCTATGTTTTACCACTTTTATATTATCGCGAAGGTAAAGGAACAGTGGTAAAGATTGATTGACTTGGTGTTTTAAGTCCACTTTATGCACAGTAAGGCTAATTGGGACTGTTGGTTGGTTGATTTGGTGTTTAAGCCCACTTTATGCACAGTAAGGCTAATTGGGACTGGACCTACAGTTTAAAGTGTTATCCGAACCACTTGTGCTTCCACCGGGTATCGAACCCGGGACCCCTTCATTACAAGTACCACATTTTCTACCATGTCCTCGTATATTTCTGTTACATTTACCCTCAGTGTGTAAAACGGATTTGAAACAACGGTTCAATCCGTTATTCGGTCGCCCCCTCAAAAAATACCACCTTTTTACAATGTCCTCCTATATTTCTGTTCCGATTAGTCTCTGTGGATAACACAAATTTGAAACATCGGTTCAATCTGTCATTCGATCGGACCTTCAAGAAAATACCACATTTTCTACCACGCCCTCATATATTTATGTTTCGATTAGCCGTAGTGCATAAAACGGATTTGCAATATCGGTTCAATCCGTCACTTGATCAATCGATCGGACCCCGAGAAGGTACCACCTTTTCTATGATACCCTCGTATGTTTATAAACACTTCCCGTTTCCCTTATGTTTTTACAATGAAATAAGTGCAGTTTAGCATTATATTCATTTAGAAGGCTGTATTCGTGCTGGATATTCTGGGCACAGTGTAACACGGAAGTTGTGTGAATCAAGTTATCTCTTTCATGCAGCCTCGAAGAGGACGTTGTGGTTATCTCAGGAATGCTACAAGCAAGTTGCATCCGTTCCGTTATCCTACACAGAAGTGATATATTTGAATATGTTTTGACCATCACTGCAAAATTTCCATTCTTCCTCAACATCTTTAACGGTACAGCTGTTATAGTACAACGATGGACGGAGAGAATTTTGTAAGTATAGCTCTACAGAATAACATTAATTTGTATGTATACACTGTTTATTACTCGGACTCAATATTCGATACAGGGTTTGGATATATATATTTTTACTCTATTTACAAATCATACTACCAACATCCGAACACCATGTACAGTGGCATCCATAAGTATTATGTTCATACTACCAACATCCGAACACCTTGTTCAGTGGGATCCATTAGTATTATGCAGTATTTTATTTGACCAAATAAGAGCTCCATAAATTCAAAACAGCTTCTACATCAACATTATTGCTTAAAATCGTCATAGACAATTTGAAGAGTAATACTCATGGCTCTAACTGTATATCAAAGAAAAATAAACAAATAAATGGTGTTCGTTTGTTAGCGATGTTAGTGTTGTTTATTCGTTTATTTACCTTTTCTTCCGAATTTCCAACATTCGCCCCTCCATTTTTCTCCCCCCGCTTTTTATTTTCTGTTTTTTAATTTCTCACACTCTTAAATACCTCCATCAGTTCGAAACATATTCTGAGCGACAGACGTACATTTTCTATAAAATCAGAACACACAGGTGTATTTCTTTTTTTTCCGGTTATATATGTAAATATTTTTACAAGTGCATCTCCATGTCCTTGCACGTTTCTTCCAGTTTTTCCAGTAGATCTTCGGCTAAATCATTCTCTTCACAGCAATTTACGTAGCATGCAATCTGTTTCTCCACTTGTCGTCCATGCCCCTTGTTCCATAGACTTCTCCGTTCCTCCGTTGCAGCCGTCTCCTCTTATACATCACCGTACAATAAAACGCGGTTCGTCGTGACCGGAATCGGCAAAGCCTCCAGATTTTTTGAAAAAAGTTGAATTTTTTAAAGTTAATTTTTTCTGAATTTTTTTTTTAAAAAAGTTGATTTTTTTGGACAAAAGTTAAAAAACTTTTTGAGAAAAGTTGAATTCTTTAAAAAAAAGTTGACATTTTTTAAAGAACGTGAAATAAGAGGGCCCTCAGTTACAGCCCTGTTTGCCCTGGATCTCAAGTTTCAAAGGGTCCCTTAGTTACGGCCCTGTTTACCCTGGACCTCAAGTTTTTAAAAGGACCCTTAGTTACGGACCCTATTTTCCCCAGACCTCAAGTTTCAATGGGCCCTCAGTTACGGTCCTGGCTGCCCCAGAGAAAAGTAATTGTACATTCGGAATCTACACATACCCCACTTTTAAGACTGTAGGCCCTGCACTCATGTTTCAAAGCACCCCCATATTCGACCCTGTTTGGCCCTCAGTAAAACTTACTGCAGATAAGGGCCTCGGCTCCAATCCTCTTTGCCTCAAAAGTAATTACACATTCGGAGTCTGTGCGTTTGGAACCTCTTTCTAAAACTGTAGGCCCTGTACTCAAGTTTCAAAGAACCCCTGTTCCGACTCTGTTTGTCCCCGAGTAAAACTAATTGCAGATAAGGGTCCAGTCTATCCTTAAACTAATTACAGATTTGGGCGTGTTCGGTACCACGTTTTTTAAACTGTAGGCCCTGTACTAAAAGCCCCCTGTTAGCTAAATTGTTTTGACAGACACGTTCTCCATTTTTCGGTTGTGAGTGTTTAATTTTTAACACCAGTGAATCTGTGGCAGGATGTAACAAGGAAGTCGTGCTTCCCTGAATAGACCTCTATCGAATTCGCATTCCAGACGGAAATCGTTATATGATAACGATAACCGCTGCTACTTAGCCTACATCGAACATGTGTGTTCTAACCATTACAAAGTTTTCCTTCTCTGGCGACGCTTCAACAGCACATGGCCAGCAAAAAAGTTGCATCCGTTCCGATAATGTCTAAACCCTACACCGCAATTAAAATTATCTCTTGCCCGCAGACTCAAAAAGGAAGTTGTGGTTGGTTATCTCTGGAATGCATAATCAGCAAGGAAGTTGCATCTGTTCTGTTAATGACTAAACCTTACACAGAACTGGTATGTATGTGTTGTGACCATCACTGCAGAGTTTTCATTCTTCAGTAACGTCTTTACTGGTACAGTGTTGTATTGATGGAGGGAGATAATTTTGTACGTATATTACATCTATTTATTTCGATACAATACTAACATTTACTTGTATGTACAAATTGTTTTATTACTTCAACTCATAGTACAGTTTCTTTGTTAACATACGGGTCCTTTAGTTTAGGTTTTTCGCAGTGGCGACGATTGGGTTCCAAAACTAGGAGGGTAAAGTGTCACAACTGGGGGGAGGGAGCATCCAAACTAGGGGAGCAAAGTGACAAAACTGGGGGCAAGGCCAGTTTACTTTTCCCTCGCAGGTGAGTTTTAGCATAGTGCGGGGCCACAAATGACAAAAAGCGGGTAGGCGAACCACATTCTTAACGACAAATGCGAAGGTACATATTGTGCTCTCTGTATGTTTTCTACAAAAGCACCGAATACTGACGCATTTCTTTTCCTTTCAATAATGAAGCTGAATATCTTGACCAATGTGTCCACCTTCACTTCATGCATATTTAGGGTGATTGAGACCGGGGTCTGTTTTTTGCTCGATTGCTGCTTAATTTCAGTTTATGCACACATAGGGTAATTGGGACAGGACCCAGGGGGCAATTCGAGATCATATTTGGAATGTTTTGTACACCAAGTGGACGTTATCTAGACAATATACTTTCGTTAGACATTTTGTACGTACTTTGGATATTGCGTGGATACAGATAGTACATTTTAGACTACATTTGAATCTTATCTGGACACGATTTAGATATGAATAAAACTTGTTCTTTTTTAACATTTTCTGGGTGTTATTGGAATGTACAAAATATGTTTCCTGTTTGGAACATATTATGGAAATTTTCGTAGCATTGTATGGATATAACAGGGACTCTTTAAACATTTATTATAACCCTATTAGGACACCTTTTATATATCAAATAGCTGTATCCTTAACTGAATTGCATAATTCTTACGAAATCGTGTGTGCACAAGTAATTACTCTCCATTTGTAAGAAACATATATGGAAATACGGGAATATCATCTGGATTATATTTAGAAGAATTTTGAAAACATCAAATTCAAAACTTGGCGGTGTTTAATATCCATACACCTCTCAATATCACATAACATTTTCAAAACTCTCCGCCGCCACACATTATTTTAAATCCAACCAATAACACCCTTACCCTTTTCCAATATTTTTGGTATACCCCTGAACTTTAACTCCTTTCCGAAAATGTAGTATGTCCCTTAATAATTACTTCCACTACTATATACTATTGACAGCAATTTCCCATTTGTGAACACCCCTCATATATTCTTTTCTTGTCGCACCCCCATTTATTCATCTTATCTTTTATCCCACAATTTATATAATCGTCATGGTAAATATTCCACCAATTCTTTTTATCCTGCGTGTTACATAACCCATTCGAGATTCCTCCAAATAATTCATGTTTTTGAATATATTATTTTCCTCTTTTATCGAACCCCATCTTCACCTATTCCTCTTTTATCCTCCTTATTTTCAACAGACACCACATTTCTTACCTACAACAAACGAACCAACATTTCCCCACACAAGAAACGTTACCAGATCCTATTATCTTTTATCCCTTCTATTTGTACCTTTTATTTTCCAACATCACGTTTTCCGTTAAAAATATTTCAAACAGGCACAATTCCTAGAAGATTACGCCCAAACGTTTCCCTTCTCTTCTTCAACCGTCACAGACCCATTAACAGCGGGAAACCCATATCTTCAGCCCGACAAACACGCCACAGATATCACTCAACCGTTCCAAGAATTCCATATCTCTCAGCCAAGCAGGAAAGATCCCTATTCTGAGCAAAACAGTTACCTCCTCCCCAGAATGACTCATCAACGCCATCTCTCCCAGACTTTCAAACTCATCAACGCCATATTTCCTCAGACACCGGAAACACGTACTCCAATTCCGAAATATTCACCGCACGCCTTAAAAGCCTCCTCAGCGCCATATGTTTTCAGACGCCGGAAACTCCGACCAACCGTCACCGGGAAAACCCCGAATACTTTTCCTCCTCCCCACCAACCAATCCGAGAATTTCAGACTCATCAACGCCATCTGTTTTCAAACACCGGAAAAACGTACTCCAATTTATATATCACGTCACACACCACAATAACATAACAAAAACAAAATGGCGTCACAGAAATTAAAACAATTCATAATAATAAAAATAATCTTTAAATTAATACTACTTTAATAATATAATCTGGTCACGTGACTTCCATTTTGTGACGTCACAAACAGTCACGTGACTCCCATAAAAAAAAACAACAATAGCGCTACGTCCTCAAATTCCCAGAATTTCTGGCTCATCAACGCCATCTGTTTTCAGACACCGGAAACTCCAATTCCGACCAACCGTCAACGGGAAAACCCCGAATACTTTTCCTCCTCCCCAACAACCAATCAGAATCCTCCTTACGAAATAAGCCCCGCCCATTTTCCCAGAATTTCAGAATCATCAACGCCATCTGTCTTCAGACAACAAAAACACATACCCAAATTCTCAGAATTTCAGGAATGCAAAAGCACCATTCCAAACCCATTACCCAAACCACATCCATTAATTCTCACAACATTTCCTCGAAACAACACTCGACAAACCCCATTTTCCAAGAAAAGGCACTTAACATTCACCGCACCACTTAAAAGCCTCATCAACGCCATCTGTTTTCAGACACCGGAAATTCCAAGAATCTCCCCAACCCAAATTCCCAGAATTTCAGAATCATCAACGCCATCTGTTTTCAGACGCCGCGGGAAAAACCCGAATACTTTTCCAACCAATCAAAACACTCCTCGCAAAATTAAGCCACGCCCATTTTATGACGTCATCACTCACAACAATAACACTTGCTTGCCCACACAACTACATCATCAATTGATCTTTGATCGATCTTTTCCAATCAATTGATTTATCGACTTCAAAAGGGGTGCATTACTACTGAAATTCAAGGAGTGAATGTCTTTTGAGCCGTATCGAAACGTCAAGTCATTTTTCTTTTGAGCGGCCACTGTGAAAGGTCCTGCTTATCTTGACGTGCTCACTGAATGCTTATTTCCACAATTGTCAAAAATGAAGGCAATAAATTTATTTTTCACCTCCTCACTGGCATTTACATGTTCGGAAACATCAGAATGAGCGGCTTGGATTGGACGTGCCGGAAATGATGATAATGTCTTCTACAATTGGTCGCCGAGGTCACTTGACTTATGGATCTGTGACTTTTTTTATGGGGTTACATAAAAGGTTGTGTCTATGTACCCCCATTGCCTCAAAAACCTGCAAGAACTGCAAATTCGCATCACTTCTGCAATCCAGTCCATGTTGGAGCGTGTGTGGCATGAATGGGAATATCACCTTGAGCTCTGCAGGGCCACTCGTGGGGGCCACATTCAATGTCTACGAGTTGTAAAATAAAATATTTGAGTTTTTCTTTCAAATGTCACCAATTTAATTTAAATACGGTTATCCAAAGCGACGTTATACTAATCTGCGAGAAGGGTTAGAAATTTCGCATGAATCTATTTATAATTTGTGAATCAGAAGACGATGACTAACAGCATCAAAGGCTTTGGCCAGATCAAAATATATTACATCTAATTGTGAATTATTTGAAATGCATGTCTGTGAGAGTAAAACAGACAGGAGCTATCAGGAAGAAAACCATGTTGCTTAGAGCTTAAGTACGGAGAAACAAAATTTTTGTACAGTCTCTCTTTGATTACTTTTTCACAGATGATGGAGAGAGGGGAGAGTAAGGAGATTGGTCTGTAAGATGAAACAACATTTTTGTTACCACCTTTGTGAATCGGTGTGATGTTATCTTGTTTTCAAGCTTGAGGAAAGATGCCTTCCGAAAAACATCTGTTCAAGAGAATGGAGAGGGGATAGCACAGGGATTGCACAGTTTTCCTGGGGAACATGGTGTTGAAATCGTCCGGTCCTAGGGCACGGTGAGCTGAAAGAGACGACACCTCATCGGGTGTAGTGACAAGCGTTGTTAGAGAGGAGGAACACACTGGTCTTACGTTTGGGTTCAAAAGGGTGGGGGTAACATAACACACGCACAACCTCTGAAAAATTTACAAGTCGAGCGTTAAAAATTGCTAATATCTCGAAAACGGTGAGCACGAAAATAAATCAAAAAATCTCCCCAAACACCACCCCTTGTCGATTTTGGGGATGTAGAGTACGTGTACCAAAGTTTGGTGGTCCTAAAAGTTCAAGGGTGGACCAATTGCCGAAATTTTGATCGCTCGATAGAGACATGAGGTTTTTTGCGTTAGCATCGGCTCAGTGTTCTTTTTTATCTCCTAACAAAATAAACATAGGTTATCATGGTTGACCCTTCTGTCGAAAATTTTCCAAGTCCAGCCTTAAAAATTTCAAATATCTGGCGTAATCCGCATCAGAAAAATAGTCCCCATTCCAGGTCGCATTGCTTTTGTCTGAACTGAACATCGATGAAAAGCCGTTCTCCTACTCTTCACTGAACAAGAAGATTTTTCCAGCTTCACGCAGCACAGTCGATTTCAAATACCGCTACAATACAATTTTTGCATCATGAGGAGCAATTTTTACAGAAAAACATCGTAACAGGGGTCCAAAACATCGTAGGAGAGAGGTCCCGTTAGGTCGTAGCAGGGGGGGCCACACACATTGTAGAAGATCACACATGAGTTTTAAAAAACACATCGTGGCAGATTACGCTGAGAGCAAGGTCGTAGTAGATTACACTGAGGGACCTTACAGCAAGAGGAGACAGCAGCCTTATAGGAAAATGTCGTAAGTCATTTCAAAAGTAGGTCAAAGGACGAGTTAGCATAAGAGCAAAATTTGCAGGAGGTAAAAAATAGCTTAAAAAGTGATGTCAGAGCTTTTTTTCTCTCCATTTTTCTCTCATTGTAGGTTAGTTTAGTCCGTAAAAAACGGACTTTGCTGAGAGCAAGGTCGTAGTAGATTACACTGAGGGACCTTACAGTAAGAGGAGACAGCAGCCTTATAGGAAAACGTCGTAAGTCATTTCAAAAGTAGGTCAAAGGGCGAGTTAGCATAAGAGCAAAATTTGCAGGAGGTAAAAAATAGCTTAAAAAGTGATGCCAGAGCTTTTTCTGTCCACTTTTCTATCATTGTAGGTTAGTTTAGTCCGTAAAACGTCGTAAAATAAAAAGTAGGTCAAAGGGTGCAGCCAGAACGTTGGGTTCCACCTACTGACCGCCTTTATCCCCCAGGGTTTCCCCCAGGTACCCATGTTATTCGTAGCTGAGTTGGCCCCGGGGCCGCTTCCAAAGCTAGAAATGTTCCAGGATTTGAACCGGCCGGGGATCAAACCCGGGACCTTTAGCTTGGTAGTCAGACGCGTTACCGACTGAGCCACCGCGGCCACCACCACTTTTCAAAAACACTAAACAAAAAGTACTTTTAGCTAAAAGGTAAGCCACAGAATATATTATTATTATTATTATTATTATTATTATCATTAAGGTTTACTGATTTCCACTATGCCATTTTTGGATTGGTATTTATACACTGGTGTGCAAAATCTAAGGACGAAAGTAAGGTTCGCATGCTGTGTCAGTTACAAGCGGCATAGATCGGTGAAACTTGAACCATACATTGAAAGTAATGTTACAGTATGATACAGGAAAGAACAGAGAAAAACACGTGATGATCAGAACAGACAATGACATTTTTACGCATAGACCGGAAATTACACGGAAGGCACTGCGACTCATGATGGCCCCGTGACATTACAGAAGTAATGAAATGGTCCTTAGAAGGGTGTGTGATCACCACGGACAGCGATGCATGCTCTGCAACGTGCTCCCATGCTGCTCACAAGGTTGGTAATGAGTTCTTGTGGTATAGTAGTCCATGCCTCCACCAGCGCTGTTGTCAACTGTTGGATGGTTGTTGGTGCATATGGACGTGCTGCAAGACGTCTCCCCATTGCATCCCACACGTGCTCGATGGGACTCAAGTCGGGGGAACGGGCAGGCCGAATATCCTCTCGTTCCAAGAGCTCCGCCACTTGCGCTGTTCTATGCGGTCGCGCATTATCATCCATAAAAATGAATTCGGGGCCGACTGCACCTCTGAAAAGACGCACGTGGGGAAGGAGAACAGTGTCACAATAACGTTGACCGGTGACTGTACCGCGTTCAAAAATTTGGAGGTCGGTACGCGCATGCAACATTATGCCTCCCCACACAAGAACACCTGCACCACCAAAACGATCATGCTCGACAATGTTCCTAGGTTCATTCCGTGTTCCCACCTCTCGCCAGACGAGTGTACGTCCAGAATCACTACTCGAACTGAATCTGCTCTCGTCTGAGAAGAGAACGCGACTCCACTCCTCCTCGGTCCAGTCCTGATGTTCTTGGCACCACCGCAAACGGTGCCGCCGGTGCGCGGGTGTCAACGGAACACAACGTAATGGCCGTCGGGCAAAGAGACCACACCCATGCAGTCGACGTGTCACTGTGGATCGTGATATTGGACGAATCGCGGTCCTGTTAAATGTGTTTGCAATTCCACCCGCTGTTTGACGTTGGTCCCTGCGTGCCTGTTGCACAATGTAGCGGTCGTCCGCTGCTGTAGTTGACCGTGGTCGACCACCACCTCTTCTTTGCACAGCAGTGCCTGTGGTTCGGAACGCTCTCCATGCACGTGAAACAATGCTGTGGGCAATCCCAAACTCCTGGGCCACACTCGTCACACTTCGTCCTTCTTCCAGTTTCCCGATGATTCTTCCCCGTGTGAACGCATCCAAATGTTGTCTCCGGGCCATGTTGTTGTGAGTAACACCACCACAATGCACCTTAACAGCCCTCTGACTGACACACACTGTCTCGTCCCATTCATTCAACTGCTTCGTGTTGGTGGAGCTGACCCATTCGGCGCAATGGTCACGCTGGCGTCATGCCATGCAACTTCTTGGTCCCTGTGCATGTGTAGTCAACCTCTGGCAACATGCTGCCGGGCTTTCATTCATTTGCACCGACTACGAAATATTTTATGTTACTTTATCTATCTCGTCCTTAGGTTTTGCACACCAGTGTATATTAATTTAGGGCAGGTTACGCCTGCTACGTAGGAAAGTTTATTTATTTTAGAGTTTGATGAGTATTTTGTTATTTTTATACTTGGTAAAAGTTTCCTTAATATATGCAGTAGGGCTATATATATTTTGGAGATGATGCAATCAGCACCACTCTCCATCTGCTTTTTATATTATGTAACCAATATTATTTTGAGGCTTAGTGATTTTCAGAGCCTATTTATGCAGGAGAGAAGGCTTGAAAATTACGATCTCAGATAACCTACAACTACTTGTCAGAGCATGTTAAAGGATATTTTATACTTATTATGTGCCACTAGAATATCACTGTAGTAGTGTAAACTTGTTGTTTCTAAGTAGTACTTAGTAGGAATGCATTTGTAGCCTCTATTTTTTATCAATTGAATATCAGTTTTTGACATATTTTGACAATTTTTGTCGATGTTTTAGCGTTTAGCGATGTTTTAGTAAAATTTCCCATTTTTCCCACTCGTACTTGGTAGGTATGCATTTGTATCCTTTTTTTATCAATTGAATATCAGTTTTTGACATATTTTGACAATTTTTTGTCGATGTTTTAGCGTTTAGCGATGTTTTAGTAAAATTTCCCTTTTTTCCCACCTCACACTTGTAGGTATATCACGATCTTACGTGATATAACTTAACCTATTTATTTTTTTCGTGCTAAACTACACGAGAGCCTCTACATGCCTTGACCTACTTTACAGTAGACCCAAATAGACAGTTCTGCAACCGAAAATGAGGCTCGAAGTGAGGCTCGGTGAGGCTCGACTTAATGGTTTGCTCTTGTAAGGCATAAGCCCCATTTTCTCGCAGTGTTGCCAACACCTCACTCGATCACGATCTTACGTGATATAACTTAACCTATCTTACGATTTTTTTACGATCTTCAGTGATATAACTTAACCTATTATTTTTTTTATTTGCACACCGAACTAACTTACATTATATTTTATATAACCTAAAAAAATGTGTTGATTTTTTTTTAGTATGTGGCAATTTTTTTTAGGAATTTTTTAAAACTGCTCCGTGACCCTCTCGTTCTTCACATCATGGATGAAGGACTTCTCGGCGACCAGGATGACGCTGCACAGAGTATCGGCAGGCAGCGCGTCGTGAAACTCGCAAACGATCTTGATGTTGGTTCGATCGTTGACCACCACCTGCTTCTGTTTCGTGGTATTGATGACGAACATCGGCCTGTGGGTTTTGAATTCGCTGGGCGTGTAGTACATGTCGACGTTTCCCTCGGTCACGCTCTTGTAAGCGGTGTAAGCTTCGTAAAGTTTTAGATAATCATCTTTGGTCATGTCGAGGTTGTAATTCTCGCGCGGGAACACTTCGTTGCTCCCATTCTTGAGATAAACATTTTTGATCTTGGAGTCGTCGAATTCGCAAACAGATTTTTCCTAAGTCTTACCGTTTCCAAGATAACCCCACTTCCGGTCGCCATTTTGGATTTCCGAGCATAGGTTCTATTCATATTTTACTTACATATAGGTGTACATGATGAATCACCAAACAGATTTTTCCTAAGTCTTACCGTTTCCAAGATAACCCCACTTCCGGTCGCCATTTTGGATTTCCGAGCATAGGTTCTATTCATACTTTTTCTCACATATAGGTGTACATGATGAATCACCAAACAGATTTTTCCTAAGTCTTACCGTTTCCAAGATAACCCCACTTCCGGTCGCCATTTTGGATTTCCGAGCATAGGTTCTATTCATACTTTTTCTCACATATAGGTGTACATGATGAATCACCAAACAGATTTTTCCTAAGTCATGAATTGGAGGATTCTATGACAACCTATATTAATTCTCGTAAGAGAACAGAAAACACACACAAAAAAAAACAATACTGTGGTCACTACAACAAATAGTCTTCTTCAACCCCAATCCAACAACCCAAAAATCATCATCCTAACTAGAACCATGTAACTATCTGCCATCTGTTAGAGGTTTTGTGAACTAAGTGGTGCTTGTTTGTGTGTAAAAAAAAATCCAATGCTTTTTGCACTTGGTTATCATCACCTAACATGTTATTGATTGTTTCTTTTAAAATTAATTACAACTGAAAACTAATAATTAATATTATCTAAAGTTACTAATTAATATTATACAAGTAATTGATATATTTTTTTTGTTCTTGTTGCTAGTATTGGGTAATTATAGTTGTTGCAAAATATAGCTCTCGCGTATGACAGTTTCTGAGTTTAGTTGGGTATATAAGAACAATTATACACGACCTCTCTCGGTCCTCCTCCGTAGCCGTGCGTGTTAAGGCGTTCACTCGTTCTTGTCATTGTTCGTTCTACGTGTGGCCTATAGGTTCGGTCGTGGTCGAAAGTTTTTCAGCGTGTCTAGGAGTCTTTAACAGTGTGTATATTTACTTCTCTGTGTTGAGTCTACGGATTCTGAACGGGGTTGTTTAATGTATATGTTGTTCTTGATATATATATATGTGGCGTTCATGTATGTATCCAAAGCACATTGAAAACAGTATTCGATCATTAGCTGCGTTCAACCACTGCTGCGGTGGAGTGACCACCCTCTGTCCCCGGGGGTCCCCCCTGTCCCTGGACCCCTGTCACCGGGGTCCTATTCCTTTCCCTGGGCTCGTGTTCCCGGGAGTCCCTTTCCCCTTGTCCCTGGACCCCTGTCCCCGGGGTCCTATTCCTGTCCCCGGGCTCGTGTTCCCGGTTAAGTTAGGTTAAGTTGTCTAATGTCTATGTCTATGTGTAATGTCTATGTCTATATGTAATGTCTATGTCCATGTCTCTGTGTTTGTAGGTTTCTTTTTGTCCTAAGATTTTTTTTAACGCAGGACTTGGAAAAAATTTTCGATTGATGAAAAAAAATGGTTCCAAGACGACCTATGTTTATTTTGGTATGGGTGGACAGAGGACACCGAGACTCGACCGACGCACTAAACCCGACCTCTCTACGACTATTCGTTCAAAAGTTACGAGTGATCAAAGTTTTTGGGAGGGGGTGGGCTAACTTCTTACCCCTTGACCCCAGGACCACCAAAACTTGGTATACGTATTCTACACCTCCAAAATCGACAGGGGGCAACTAACGATGCCGTATGGGGGTGTTTTTCGATATATTTTTTCGATAACTCTTACCATTTTCGAGATATTTGCAATTTAAGATATTTTTAACGCTGGACTTAGAAAATTTTCGGTACTTTTTTTTTGTTCCATGACGACCTATGTTTATTTTGGTATGGGAGGACAGAGGACACCGAGACTCGACCGACACACTAAACCAACCTCTCTACGCGTACTCTACGTCACCAAAAAAGGTTAAAGGTTCCAAATAACAATAGTTAGAGTTTCCCCAATCTAGTAAAGTGGATTGGTTGAAATCTCCAAGGCGTATTTTGCATATTTTTTTTCAAATATGAACACTTTAAAACTGAACTGTCTCCGATTTTTGAGTTTTGTATTCGCCCTGAGAAAATTCTATATAAAATAACATACCTGAAAATTATATTCACAGTAGATTGATTTTTTTGAATTTTGTAATCACCTCAAGAAATTCTATATAAAATAACATACCTGAAAATGGTATTCACAGTAGATTGAATTCTTGAGTTTTTGTATTCGCACACAAGAAATTCTATATAAATAACATACATGAAATTCTGGATGTTCCAACAACGCCTTGTGTATCCTGAATTCTTCCACTTCGTTCTTTTCGGGCATCAACATTCGAACCGGTCTGTTGTTGCCGCAATAAATTTTATGTTGAGCAAGTTTATCGATAGAAATCTGACGTCCGGTGTATTTTCGATAATCGACTTGTTTTATATCGTCGAACGTGGTTAGGCATCTCGGGCAAACTTCGATGTTGTTTGCATGCTTATTAGTTTGACTTCTGACCAAACGTGATAGTGAACGAATGAGACAGTAATGGTGAATAATGTCGTTGGAAATAAGAAGAAGATTAATCACACGAGCATCGTCATCGTCGACATCGCTTATCCTGACGGGATGCACGACATGTTTATCCAACGTATAGGAATACACGTTGATGATTAAGCGTTTTCCTTCTGCATTTCGTGCTCGTGTTTCGAATTTTGATATATCAGAAATGGTCATCGGGTATTCGATGCCAGCCATTGCATTTTCCAGTTCAGGTTCATGCTGCTTGTAATGATATACCTGTTCTGGATTATTTGACCAATGAATCGGGTGAAGTTCCGCCAACACACACCAAAGGAAACACTTGTTAACGCTGTTCTGTATATTTAACACAGCCCTCTTGTGTTGAATGTTCGGTGGAAGAGGAACGTAGCTGGAAGCGCGAAGAGGCGAGAATTGGTTCACGTAAACAGTTAACGTGTGAGGACTTCCACATAGAGACCATCCCGACCCTTTAGCCTCGAAATCGTCATGTTTCTTAACCAGTTCATTTGAAAGATCGGAATAAAATTCGTGCAAATTATCGACGTCCGCCAAAAGTAGAGCCTGGTTTTTTGTTCGATGATAAAAGACTCTTGTTGTACCATCGACTTTTTCGTATTCGGAAAATAGATCAAGGTATACTTTTATGGAATTATTTTCCAATTTATTTTTAGAATATTTATCACGGATGTTTTCGTTTTACGTAAGAAACTAAGAATGTCGCAGAATGGTTCAGAAGTAAAAGAAAAATCCTGAATATGACGGTTGAATGCAGATCTAATTGGTTTGCGTTCATCCGATAATTTAACTTGTTTGGAAGTAGAAGCTTCGGTTCCTGGATCATCGATTTTTCTTTTCAATGTTCCTTGTTCGGTCGATGGTTTGCAAATTTTCAGGTGTTTACTTAAATTTGTAATGCTAATCATCTTTCCGCATCGAGCACAAGACTTAGAAGGTGACGAACGATTAATTCTCGAACCTGATTCGCTACATCTTGCCCTGTGTACCGATAAATTGTTCCTTGAGATTAGCTTCCCACAAGTAACAGATTCAGTTTTATCGTTTTTACGATTGAAACTGGTGGTGGATGCCATTGCTTTCTCCAAAATCACAGAAATCAAAAAGTCTAGTATATAGCGATACAATTTTCAGGTATGTTACTTTATATAGAATTTCTTGGAGTGATTACAAAACTCAAAAATTCAATCTACTGTAAATAGAATTTCAGGTATGTTATTTATATAGAATTTCTTGTGTGCGAATACAAAAACTCAAGAATTCAATCTACTGTGAATACCATTTTCAGGTATGTTATATTATATAGAATTTCTTGAGGTGATTACAAAACTCAAAAAAATCAATCTACTGTGAATATAATTTTCAGGTATGTTATTTTATATAGAATTTTCTCAGGGCGAATACAAAACTCAAAAATCGGAGACAGTTCAGTTTTAACGTGTTCATATTTGAAAAAAAATGCAAAATACGCCTTGGAGATTTCAACCAATCCACTTTACTAGATTGGGGAAACTCTAACTATTGTTATTTGGAACCTTTAACCTTTTTTGGTGACGTAGAGTACGCGTAGAGAGGTTGGGTTTAGTGTGTCGGTCGAGTCTCGGTGTCCTCTGTCCTCCCATACCAAAATAAACATAGATCGTCATGGAACAAAAAAAAAGTACCGAAAATTTTCTAAGTCCAGCGTTAAAAAAATCTTAAATTGCAAATATCTCGAAAATGGTAAGAGTTATCGAAAAAATATATCGAAAAACACCCCCATACGGCATCGTTAGATGCCCCCTGTCGATTTTGGAGGTGTAGAATACGTATACCAAGTTTTGGTGGTCCTGGGGTCAAGGGGTAAGAAGTTAGCCCACCCCCTCCCAAAAATTTGATCATTCGTAACTTTTGAACGAATAGTCGTAGAGAGGTCGGGTTTAGTGCGTCGGTCGAGTCTCGGTGTCCTCTGTCCACCCATACCAAAATAAACATAGGTCGTCATGGAACAAAAAAAAAGTACCGAAAATTTTCTAAGTCCAGCGTTAAAAAAATCTTAAATTGCAAATATCTCGAAAATGGTAAAAGTTATCGAAAAAATATATCGAAAAACACCCCCATACGGCATCGTTAGATACCTCCTGTCGATTTTGGAGGTGTAGAATACGTATACCAAGTTTTGGTGGTCCTGGGGTCAAGGGGTAAGAAGTTAGCCCACCCCCTCCCAAAAACTTTGATCACTCGTAACTTTTGAACGAATAGTCGTAGAGAGGTCGGGTTTAGTGCGTCGGTCGAGTCTGAAGATTTTTACAAAGATATGGAACAAAATATAGACTTCTTTGATACAAGTGGCAATCCAAACGATTTCCGAATAGACATATCTAAAATTAATAAAAAAAATACCCGGTTTATTTAAAGATAAGTTTAATGGCATACCAATTAGATAGTTCGTCGAATTAAGATCGAAAGTGTATGCGTTTAGAACGGATGTTAGAGAAAAAATGTATGTAAAGGAATAAAGAAAGAAACGTTGAGCACATTAAATTTGATAAATACAAAGAGTGTTTGCTGAATACAACACAAACCACAGAAGAGATATACAGAATACAATCGAGTAATCTACAAATGTACACAATAAAAGAAACAAAGGTGGGGTTATCTCCATACGACGATAAAAAGTATTTGCTAAATAGATTTACAAGGTTAAGCTATGGTCATAAAAATATAATTCAAAACCAATATTCAGATTAGAAAAAACAACAGTTGCGTTATACAATTCCTTTAATTTGCTTATGATATATTGTAGTATTCTGAATAGTATTTATCATATAATATTTTTCTTATAAATATATCATGTTGTTACGATCAGACACCATAATGATTGACATTGTTGAATCATTGTTGAAGAAACACGATATTCCTTACAAGCTCACTGCAAAATGCGGCAAGTGGATTAATGAAGAAACAAATACAAATCATATTCATAGTGAAATTTCAGTTGACACTATGCCATTAACAGATATCATTGCAGAGGCCAAAAAGCATTCAATTGAATTCGATTGTAATGGTGCTTGGGATACATTTGATTTCATTATAGATACTCATTACTATTCTATATGAACAACAAACTATGAAGTAAAAAGAAAGAATTACAAAAATCCATATATTAATTCAGTAAATTGTATTTTTTAATCGATAGTGATTCTAATTAAATAATGCCTTCAGTTACTATACCCGAAACTATATTACAATATGAGGAAGATGGGGAAATAGTTCCACCAGGTGATTACAATGTGAAATCTCTTGAAAAATATATCAATTCGCAATTTCCGTTTAGCTCAAATAATATTAAAAACATAAGGGAGATGATATATTTGTAATTAGATCGCCATTTAGACTATTTCTAAAACAAGATAATCTAGTGTTGGATCACCATGTAACACTGAATTTGATACACCATAATGTATTAGAGTTATAATTATTTTTTATTACCCCGTCTGGTAGACGGGTCTTATAAAATGGGTAGTTTCACAATTTTGACATTTTCAGCGCTATTTTCTTATAAAATTATAATTTTACAATTTTGATATTTTCGGCAGTTTTGAGCCTATTTTGGGCGTATTTTGCTCAATAATGAAGTATGTCTTTTTGTGTCATTGCATATTTTAATATATTTTTAGTTTTTCAGTTTTTTAATGCGGTATTGGATGGTTTTATTATTTTTTTTATTTTATAGATTTCTAGATTTATTATTATTATTTAAATAAAATTGATATTTTAAAATTTTGATATTTTGATTCTATTTTGGGATATTTTTTATGGAAAATATTAATTTTATAAAAATCTGCGCTGGTATTCCTGTTTTAATATACTACTTATATAGAAGGTAATTAATTTTACTAAACGGTATGCATATGATTTTATATTAATTTCTGTAAGGTATGTAATGTATGACCGATAATGTTAATGCTTATAATATTGAAAATAATAGTTTATGTTTTATGAAACGCTATGAAGGGTGGTAATGGTACGAAAGAAGACGGTCCCGGTACTCGAACCCACGATATGTAACGGTAATAAATGGATATAGTGTACTATGTAATAATGTCATATGCTATATGTTATGAAAGACGGTGGTTGACGTCAGAACGCCAGAACAAAGAAAGAACGCGATAACCTGATTCACCAATGAGAGAACGTGTCGGTAGATTTTCAGAACCTTTTTTCCCAAGGTCAACCAGAACGCAAGAACAGGGGAAAGGCATGCAACGCCGTAGGGCAGGGGAGGGATTGAACCAGACAACAAAGGATGTCTGGGACTGAGCGGTCAAGCTCAAATCCTTGAAGCTATGTGTCGCTTGTACAACTGGCTTCCGCCATCAGATAATATTCCGCTCATGGTTACCCCAAGGCACAGGACGCTTTAATGCGGGTTTTAGGGTAGAACATTTGCATGTCAAAACAGGTTTCCATCAAAGTAGGCCAAGGTTACCGAGAACACAAGAAAAAAGGATTTTTGGAGACCCAATTAGATTGGAGCGAGAACTTTACCCTGAACAAGGAGAACGAAGCATTAGGGTTGTATTTGAACTAGAAAGAAATAAAAGCTCTCTCGGACTGGGTCTAGAGTTTTCACTATTTGCTTTTAGCACGGGGTAACGGACCTTGGATCCATTTATTAATGATTTTGCTATTAAATTTATGTTACTGTGTGCTATTGAACATAATATTGAATTTAATTGTTTACCAAACTTTGACTTTATGCCAATTGTTTTACAACTTTTTATGTATTTTATTCAAATAATACAATTTTATCTATTCACTCAACATCTTTTTAATATATTTTATTTTATTATTTTACAAGTTTATTATTATTTTTACCAAACTAATTCATGTATTTTTGTTTTAGTGTAATTTTTGAAATGCATTTTTGTAATATATCTATTACATAGTTCACAATATACTTTACCAAGCTTTTAAAATTAACTAATTTTTGACAGACATGACATGTATATCCATCACCATATTTCATTTTCTTATTTTTGACAAACTCAATAGATTTAACAGTATTACAGTAAGAACACTTTCTGGAAATATCTTGTGGTACCTCCATTTAATAGTATTTTTTTGTACTAATACTCTTCCCCTTACTTCAATGTGTTAGTTGTTTGTTGATTTATATATTTATTCATATATAAATAAGTATGGGTGATGGTCAGACAATTATTGCACAGTACTACACTGATAAATCAATCAAACAACGATAATCGATTTCTGGCTTGCAGAAAATAGAAAGTAACTACAAGTCTCTTCTTGAAAGTAAAAATAAATATATTCCAAAAAAACAGCAAAGAGATAGATATGATGCGCTATCTTAATCTTGCTATTGAATATATCGAACTAAATATGAACAAGAAAGTAACGAAGGGTGCATTTTGTAAAAATAATAAAATTAGCAGAAATTCACTACATATATGTCTAATATTGTTGGGTGTTGAAATTATAACTAAACAGAGGATAAATAAAAACAAAGAAGATCACATGAGAACAACTGAGATCAAGGATGTATCTGCAACTGCTAAAACATCTAAAAGCCGTGGAAGATCTAAACAGAAAGCTGGTCAAAGTATACCTTTAAAAAAATAATGAAGTACCACCTGAGATTACAGATGAAGAAACTAAGAAACTGCTCAAATATAAAAATAATTATATATAAATTAGTGAGATTATTGAATATGTAAAACAAATCCTGAAACTCGCAACAAAATTAGAGAAGAAGTTATAGATTTAAATAAGCAGTCGTTGGCTACTATAGCCACAAAATTTAAAAAGATCTAACAGCGAATATCATTGTGTATAAAGATGCCATGAAAATAATGGGAGATGAAATATTTGATTTAGGTGTTGAAAATACAAGCTTAAGAGAGAAAATTGGTAATGTTGATGAAGAATGGCTAAACAATAGTAAAGAAAGAATAAAACTTATTTATGATGATGATAGAAAGAATCAGTATATTTTATCTAGACTTAAAAGACAATGTAACAAAGCAAAACAATTAAAACAATTACAACAATAAAAAGGATAATACTTAATGTCACTAGTATATTGTTTTGGTTACTTTTTGCTTGTAAAGTGTTTCATATGGCTTAAAAGCTGATTGGCTTAGTCCGTACTTATTTCCATTTAATATACAATAACATCTACCTTATTAATCCAACTGTTGTGTGAACTATCGAAACCAAGCCATTTAACTTAAACCATATCTCCTTTCTTACGTAATACTTTCTCAACCAAATATACATCGGGGTGTTTTGTTTTCTGCAGCTCTTGTTCATAAAAGGTACCAGTAATGTGTTCCCCTTTAGAGTCCTTAAGATGATTGGATAGACTTTAAATACCTTATCAATCGTAAATATCTCAGTAGACCAATTGGCTGTGTATCCTTTTTCGATTATGCCTTTTATCTTACTAATACGTATATGATCACCAACTTTATACTTGCGATAACTGTTCGTTACCTCATTACGATACACATTGTTGTACATCATCTCTTGGTTCTTTAAACAAACATCAACAATTTTCATTTTGATAGTGTTGTGTAATGTATGTTTGTAATCGTGCATTAATTTTGGTAATATGTCGATCCATTCATAATTACCTTGTATGGAGAACTGTTTCCACATTTTTTCTTTCAATGTTCTGTTAAATCGCTTAACAACGAATGCTTTGATGTTTGTATAAGTAGAATATTGATTGATGTTATATTTATTCATGAGCTCCTTAAAGTCCTTGTTGTAGAACTCTTTACCTTTATCGTTTTGAATATTATTTGGTTTTCGCTTATTCAATATGTGTTCGAACGCGCGGCAACAAGCTTTCCAGTTTTGTTTTTTAAAGGAATAGTCCAGGCATACTTAGAAAAAACGTCTATAATAGTTATCATGTACTTGTACCCTTTGTTGATTTTAGAAATACCTTTAAGATTTCCAGAGTCCATTTCAACCAATTCAGCTTGCCAAACATCGTCTATTCCATACGTTCAAACTTTTCTTGTAGGATATTTTTTTCTAGCTGGTTTATGTAGCTCATCAATGATCTGTTCCCGCTTGTTTTCTGTCTCACCTAAGTTTTATTAAGCGTAGATTTTTTGGTTCCACATTTAACGCATCTTGACGACACATATTTTCTTCCATTTTTAGCCTTTTTGGGACAGGATTAATGCTGTTGGTATTAGTTTTGCACTTGACACAATATGATGTCATTTATTTATTATAAAAATATGTTGTTTTAGGGTGTTTGGGAATATTTTTCTATCAACAATATTAACATGTGCAAATCTTTCCGATTCCACTATGCAATAAATATAATAATTTTTCGTTGGATTAGTTCGAAATCTCCATATGAACTTTAATTCAACTGGTTGAATGCCACTAAATATGTTTTCATCATTTTCTTTAGTTAAATCGAAACAAATAATAGGGTAAACTAAGCAAATTCCTTGTATGAGGCACAAGTTGCTTCATCTGGTGTTTTATAACCCATGCTTAGAAAAGCTGCATATAATCTAGAACAATCCACTGAGTTAGGAGTAAAGTCGCATGTATAAGAATACACAGGTAATTGTTTTCCATTTCGTAATATATGACAACTTTCTAGGTCTATGTTATCAAATATCATTTGAGATTTAGTGAACGATGATTCGCGATCTTCAGCTGAAAACACAACATAAACACTACTAATCTTGTATTGATTAGTAATTACATTAAATGTACCAGAGTTTGAATTTTGTAGATTGCTTCTGTTACAATTAATCGCCTTCCAACCATAAGCTAAATTACAATTCGGTTTTGCAATTTGCCCTTCAAGGTATGTTAAAACCTGTAATGAAGGTTCAACTTCTGGTATGAATACACTTAAACTTTAACACTTTATTTACATCTCTAAAAAATCTAAAAATATACGATAGTGGAATGAATTTACAAAGCAATTTACCACCCTTTGTTAGCTACCACCTTTCTAAATAACCTTGATTAAAATAAGTATTGTGCTTTATTTTGCTTGCAACTGCTTCAATTGATTCGTCAAGATTCTTCAATTTCGTTTCTTTATTGTCCTCATTATACACATATCTCTGTGTGTCAGCTTCGTCGGAAGTATCTTGGTACCAACATAATTGTGTTGCTTTTGTATTAGAAACATCTCATAAGAATTCGATTAGATTGGACACAGTCGTAGCAATTCCTGGAAAATCTACATCTTCTATCAATTGATTCTCGTATGTTAGTTTTGCTCTCTTAAAATCAATTATGCCATTATTTTAAACTGTTGCTTTATTGCTAGGATCATTTTTTTTATTTAACGAATAAATATGCAAAATGTCCATTTTTCCAATTATTATTTCTAATAACTACGTCATAAGATGTTTTACAACTTAGAGTTACATTGTTTTCTTTGTATTCAACATATGTAAATGATTTTGTCGATTTGTCTATAACTGATGGTTTAAAAATTTTCCAGTATGGGTTTATAACTTCCATTTAATATAAAATAAAATTCAAGTTAATACCTTTAATCCATTTCACGTTAATTTCTTAATAATACGTTTTGATTTTCTATTTAATCCTTCTCCTCTTAAATGCTCGGCAAGAGATTTTTCTTTAATATTTTTTACAATGGGGGTAATATTTTCCGATTTGACCTCATTCAATGTAGGAGTTTTTCTTTTAGATAACACTTTTTTGATGCCTTCAGATAATACTGTTTTAATTTGATCTTTATTGTTTCTTATTAACGGTTTAAATATATTTCGGAAAACAAATTTGTCAGCTGGAAGTAAATATTTATAAAAAATATTTCCACCTCTCAAATCTCTGTAATATTTCAATCCCACTCCATGTTTTTTTGGAACAACTGATTACTTGATGCTAAAATTGCCATTTATTATAAAATTAAAAATCACAATCGTCGTAAGTCGAAAGTAAATGATAGGTTTTCACCATTAAAATCAATATCTCTGTCAAGTTGATCGCTAATCCTTATTTTATAAAGAAAGTTATTACGGTTAATTGGTAAATATTTGGGGTTGAAAGGTTCAATATTGATTAGTGATCCTGGGTATAAATTAGGAATAAAAGTATAAATAACATCGGATAGAACATTATCCATATATGAGCTTCCAATAATATCACAGTGAATTAAGAATTTATCAACATCTCGCGTAATATTAACCATGTTCTGGGCTATATTAATTCTTTCTTTGTATATCTTATTTTTTCAAATCCTAGTAATTGATGTAAATCTCCTTCATAAAATCTGACACAATAATTGCGGTCCAATCGCAGCTGTAGAATTATCAAGTCCGAAAATCCAAACCCATTTGTCATAAAACGCGTACAAAGCTCATTTACTATTACAAACTGATTAATATTAATCTGATTAATTCAATTAATTACAAACTGATTAATTCGCATAATTTAGGTTGTTTCTCTGCTGCCTGTTCTTCTTCTTCTTCATCTACAACATATTTGTCTTCGATAGTTCGTTTCTTTTTGCCAGATATAGATTGTATGGCGAGAATGTCATCATTATGTAATTCTATTTTGTTCGTGTTGAACGCAAACGTAAGCGAATCTTGATTATTATTATGAGATATTCCAAGAGCATGTCCAATTTCATGCAACAAAACCGAGAATAGATTTGTTTGGTCACCAGGTGTATTATCGTCTGCTTATAGATACCATGATTCGTCTTGATCGAGATGGATTTCGATAGGAGTATTCGCACTGTTCAGATAAGTTGCATGACCTAAGACACCTCCTTTACCATCTAGTACAGAAGAACAATAACCGCCTATTTTATGATTTCTGTGTGGATTCCCTCGTTTGTTAGATATAATAATATCGGAATTTTGTGAGTCCACTTCGAAATTTAAATCTGTGTCCTGGCTCCACGTTTCGAAAGCGGCTTCGGCTATCCCTTGTATTTCACGATTAATTATTGCAAAATACCATTTAATTGTCTTGCTGTTCCATTTACATCTTAGCATGTTAAATTGCATTTCATCATTGTGGACGCCACATCTCGGTCTGTTCATTAATTCTAAAGTTTGTTCGTCCAAAATTCCATTTGATATAATAATATCAAAATACCAAATATACTTATATATTCTTGGAAAATTTTTAAAGCACTTTGAAACGTAAGCGAATCTCTTTGCGTGAGTTCGTTCATGGTATTAGGTAAATATCCATAATTATGGAGATACGTTATTGCTGATAAAGTCTGATGAAGTTCACATAACCCAAAATTTGGAAGTAAAAATAATGGAATAAACCTATTCATTTACTATGTAGAATAATAACACCTTCTTTGCTTGAGTATTAGCATTACATATTTTAAAAAAAAACAATACACACTATTATAAGATAATTTTCGTTGATTGTGAAGAAGATGGGGAAATAGTTCCACCAGGTGATTACAATGTGAAAACTCTTGAAAAATATATAAAATTCGCAATCTCCGTTTAGCTCAAATAATATTAAAAACATAAGAGAGATGATATATTTGTAATTAGATCGCCATTTAGACTATTTCTGAAACAAGATAATCTAGTGTTGGATCACCATGTAACACTGAATTTAATACCCCATAATGTATTAGAGTTGTAATTATTTTTCATTACCCCGTCTGGTAGACGGGTCTTATAAAATGGGTAGTTTCACAATTTTGACATTTTCAGCGCTATTTTCTTATAAAATTATAATTTTACAATTTTGATATTTTCGGCAGTTTTGAGCCTATTTTGGGCGTATTTTGCTCAATAATGAAGTATGTCTTTTTGTGTCATTGCATATTTTAATATATTTTTAGTTTTTCACTTTTTCAATGCGGTTTTGGATGGTTTTATTATTTTTATTTTATTTTACAGATTTCTAGATTTATTTTTATTTTTTAAATAAAATTTATATTTTAAAATTTTGATATTTTGATTCTATTTTGGGATATTTTTTATGGAAAATATTACTTTTATAAATATCTGCGCTGGTTTTCCTGTTTTACTATACTTCTTATATACATATTTTTCATAAAATAAATAATTATATATTCATAAGAGTTATAAATATGCAAATACGTAAATGTAAATTATTCTAATGATATGCAAATTGATTCTAAATTATGCAAACAAATTATGAATATTAAATACCGACCGGCCTTGGCTGGTTCAATCACTACTTACTTCGACTCTAGAATATTTAAAATGCATAATTTTAATTATTATATTTCCTTATGGCCCCATCTCTCGATACCTCGCCTCTGCTGGTACTCCATACTAACTATCAAAATATTTCGTTGGTACACTTTTAACAATGCACTAGTATGAACACCTTTAATTTTCAAGCCACTGCAGCAAACTAAACAAATCATGCCGTCAACGATGCAGGAATGTCTGTTTGAAAGGTACTGAATATTTCATTATGGTATCTCTTAAACATCAGAGCTGCCAACCCATATATAATAAAACAGGGCATTTTTCATTCCGCGCGTGGTTATTGGTTAACCAATCTATCCATTCGTATTTTTTAATGTTAGAACACAATATCATTTTTTTGAACAAATAGATATTTCCGATTCCATAGTTTTCCATAACTCAAGTATTTTACTGTTAGAATTTATATTGTGTGGTAACCAGCGATGAAACATCGATTACGTGTGAGTTTTGTGGACGGAAGAGATCATGATAAAAGCAAGGTTAAACGCTAGAGAATGTATCAACAACAAAGCAACAATCGAGCAACCGGTGTTGTGTTGTTGTTCGTGGAGGGGCATCATGCATTACGACATTATTCACGAAACTTTACGGGAACACAATTCATCCAGTGGCGACTATTGTGTGCCAAAGGTGGGGCAGGTTACAGTTTACAGGAAAATGTGTGTTCTCTTAGCTTAGTAGACGAGTGAGTCTTAGCATTAAGTTACAATAGTGAGCCCCTCTAATCGCCGCCACTGGGTCTAGCAATTCTGAATCGCGTGTGTGATTCTCCATCAGGACAATTAAACTCTACAAACCTAATGATACACCACAATTGTGCTATTTAATGGAAGAAGTTTGTAATATACTTGTAGTGAATCCATACTGATGTATATATTGATGAAAGCTATCAATAATGCTCATTTTCTAATTTATTGATTAGTTATATTAGTATATATTTATTGGTCGTTTAATCTTTATCTTTGTGTTTGACAAATAGCAACACAAACGTAAATCCTAAAACATAAGAAAAATGAACATACGCGAAATAGAAATGAAAACAATAAAACAACGTAAATTACTTGTTGGAATTTAAGTGAACCATAATAATTACAAAAATATAATTGGTCACAAAACAAAATTAGTGTATGTAATTGATGACGTTAATACACATCGTATAATATGAAAACTTGTTTTCCGCAATGTGTTACTTCATAAGTAAAATCCTAGACCAGAAATTGGCTAAATGTATAATAATTGCAATATATTTTTTGGGAATAGCTCTCAAAGTATTGCAGCGTTTGAAAATCAGTGCAGCTCAGGTGGCAGAGCTCTCGCTTGGCGTGTGAGAGGTACTTAAGCATCTCAACCACGTATCATTCTAACGAATGAGGGATCGAACCAATCACTCCTAAATTTGCTTATTGGGTGATTTAACCAAAAATCTCCTTCATCTTCAGAGGAGAGTTTTACTCGCTAGCAAGTTGGTCTCATTGTAAGGGGCCACCAGGTACTACTGAAACAAAATGCACTACAAAACAACTTGAAATGGCAAATAGTCAGTAGCCTACTTGAATTATAAAACCTTCGAACCTGAATCATACATGGTGAGGTTAGGATATTTATCTGTCTATACATGAAGTATGAAGCCCAAATCAAAGATCGAAGCGTAAGCCTGTATTAACTTTGTCCAGGCTTCTGGTTACTAGTCAGCCTAAATTAGGTAGACTCACTGTGTTCGATGAGCAATCAACAGAAACATCCTGACTATCTCAAGTCAATTCAAACAGTGTGTTCTCTTCCATCGCTCTGGCAGTGGAGAGTTCCTCCGTGCCGATTCGTCAAGTCTCTGGCTTCGTATTATGTTGGAAAATTATTTTGTTTACCTGGTAGGTTTGTTTGTTACATCAACACTTTAGGAAGCCTGATGACCGCTTCATACTGCATATTTGAAATATCTAAATGGAGCGAACAGCTGGTAGGACAAGTGAATGACCCTTGATCGGATTGAAACTTCTAAAAAAAGTACTGGCTTACAGCTTGTTACGAAATAATGAAATTTTACATCGCGATTGGAAATTTGACGAAGCATTTGTCAAATTTCATCTTACAGGATTATATGGTTCACAGCCTGGTTCATGTTAACTGTTGTTTTAGTCATTCTTTGGAACTCAACTTGGCAGAAAACCAGTTCAAACACAATTGGAACGAGAATCGTGAATAATTGGAACAGAGTCATTTTTCTAGCTGTTGCAATTTTTCCGTAGCGTTCCACAAATTATACTGAAGCAGAAGAAGTTGTAGAGGAGTAAGTATTTAAAATGGCAACAGTTAACAAGTTATGACTAACTAATTAACTAACTCTCTAAACTTCAAACAAAAATTATGCAGTAACACAAACCTTCAATTTGTCCCTATCCTGGGCAAGATCAATCTAATCTTTTCCATCTTACCGATTTCCTAACAAGTAATAGCCACTTTTCAAAATTTACATAAAGTCAACAACGGTTACAAGTACCCTCTGACCGTCATGGACACCTTTTCCAAATTCGGATAGGCTCTGCCTCTTAAAGTTAAAACATGCACGTGCGTCAAGGAAGCATTCAAATCCATCTTCGAGCAAGGCAGATCCCCACGGTACTTGCAAACCGACAATGGCAAGGAATTTTACAACTCGGTCTTCCAACAATTCATTCTACAGCGTAACATCGGACATTATTCAAGTTACTGCGACATGAAAGCCAGCATCCTAAAATGATTCAACCGGGCTTTCAAAACGCATATTAGGAAGTAGTTCAAGCTACAAGGTACCTACAAACTGGTCGACATGCTACTTGACCTCGTAGACAATTATAAGCAGACCGTGCACAGCACAATACGCATCAAGACAGCTGACGCAGCCGAGTCTGACGAGTGTTGGTGTAGCAACCTTAATACCTGACAGTGAGTGCACGTAACCACTATTCCGTACATGGTTCTTACCCAAACGGAGAAGACATTTCGTGTTAAGGAGTTTCGAAAGTCTGCTTCATTATTATAAATAGTTAAAACCATAATATTACCATTAATCTAATGTTGATATGCAATAATAACTATTATTACTATTAATAGTATTATTGGGGCTAAGTCGATACCGATTCGCATCGGTGTCGGCCGATACCGGTAAGTATCGGTTGATATTTTTTTCACCGATACGAGCCGATTCCATTGTTTTTAAGTCGCTAGAGGCACGGCCGAAACCAATTGTATTTTTTACATTTCAAAGTTCCGTTCAACTTTTCCAACTTAGCTTTGGTTTCGAAAAAAAGATGAAAAATATTTGTTCATTTGTTAAATGAACCTGTAGTCAAGTGTCCTGGAACAGTAAGTGCGAGACGCAAAGATCTGTACGCAGATAAGACTCGCGGTCAAGTATCTTGCAAATCAAGCCTAACGTGAAATTATTCTTATAGGAGTTCTTGTAGAAGCAACAGACTGGTAAGTTTTTATTCTACCCTTACATTTAGTTTACTAATTGTTATTCTCTTTGTTAAAAAACAAGGAAAGAGACTATATTGTTTTCACATTACAGATTTAGTGATTTACTGTTAGTGTAAGACGTCATGTCCGGGGCTGGTAAATCGCTATTTATTCTTGTGGTCACAGATGATTTAATTTTAGTTTTAGAGGAAATTGAAGAGGTATGATCTAATTTTTCAACATTTGGGAAGAGGAGAGCGACGACCACAAGATTGCCATGATCTTAGCTTCGCTTAACATTTCTCTAATATTTGAAACATCTAATTGATTGTAACTTTAAAAAAAATGTTAAGTTGAGATGCATCGTTGCAGCAGAGCGTTGTTTTTTGGGTTAATTTATTCATCGCACCTCGTCAGAAATGCATACGTATAAGACGTGATATTAATAATTACACAGATACACACATACAATTTATATATAACCTTTGTTGTTCTAAATTGGAAATATACAAGTATCGGTATCGGCATCGGTATCTGTGAGAATTGGTGAGAGTGTCGTTATCAGTATCTGTTCAAAGTGGTATCGGCTCAGCCCTATTTATTATATAAAAGGGAATATCCGCACAACTGTTTTCCTTTATTCGGCTTTACATTTCATACGGTTGATGCACTGAAATTCATAGTCTTTATATCTTGCTTTAAACTTTCACAAACGTCGTTCAAGAAAAGGCTGTAAATTTTTTGGAAACTGTGGAACCATGTAGTCTTTCAATTCAATGATAGAATATGAAAACCTGGTGTCTGCATTTTACAATTATTTCTTCGATATAATGTTGTTTTCACTTTGACTGTTCTGTTCGAATACTAACTAAATGAACTTTATATCTGCTATTAACAAGAACAATATGAAGATTTGTATGTATAAATTCTTGCAAAATATGCCTACACATTTCATGGATGGAAAGTGTCCCAATCGCTATATTTCAAACATAAATTTCATTTACTAAAGAAATTCTATTGAAATGTATATACCATACTAAACAAAGTTTTACAACAAGTTACAACACTTACGTACGTTATTACTTACATCGGTTTCCCGTCCCATTGTAAATCCTAGCGATCCCCTAGCGTCGAAAGCAATTGTTTTGTATAAGCCATCCAGATAATTGCTTTCCCTTTTCTTGCTAGTTGGTAAATCTTTATCGCTGTAATGATGAAAGATACGATACATTAGAATATATTCTGCAACTGCAAATTACACATAAACTAGCACATACAGACAGCATCAAAAATTCTCAGATCAATAGTTGGGATCCAGTTATTGCTTGTGAAATCGAAACAAAAATAAGAGTTACCACGAAGATTAAGGTAAACGTTAGTAAGCTGCACTTAAATGATAGAATGAAGACCTTAAATATGAAAAAGTTGAAGCTGTTTATTATGTTAACGTAAACCACCAATCACTGACGTAATTACCTGTCTCTCTCTGTGGAGGTGTTCCTTCGAGTGTTGAAGCCACGGACTTGTATTAAACGAAGTATCCGTTGCTGTGCAAGTTTTACAGCATCGACGTCCCTCTCCTACTCTGACTAATAATTTCGTACTGACCCTTCACCTCTCTCTTCCCAGATATTTATTCCAAATCAATTTACTCAATAATGCCGAATGAGACCTCTGGCCTCTTCCTTGGTTGCGATTGCTCTACGCTTGTTTACAATGCTGGCGATCAAGCAAGCCTGACAATGTCTGACAAGACATTCCTTAGATGGTTCCAGCGATTTCTTGAATGGGTAAATGTCTGGGGTTTTAGGGTTCCTTGAACGTTAAAATTAAGAGATCCTACTCATCGTTACGTTGTGGGTCGTTTATTTATCTGTGTACTCTGTTGTGGCGAAAAACAGTTCTCTTTGGGAGATTTCAGACTGAAGCGACACAGGTCCATTTAGTACATAAGCAAGGATTTCCTGTAGTTTTTGTAGCAAGGGCTGTGTAAAATTACTCCCTTTCCGTTTACTCGTACTACACATACAACAGCTGTGGGATTCCACACAGCCCTTTGTGCAATAGTGTGTGTTCAGTGAGTGTTATCCAATTATGTGATTCTAGAAACCTAGCAGCAGTAGTATAGGTACCAAAGGTGAAATAATGCATTCACAAAGCAAAAATGTAATTTGTAAAGTGTATTCTTACTTCAAGGGAATGACGTCGGAATAAGTGCGTGCTAAAAGAGTGTTTTCTCAGAGTCAAGAACTTACAGCGAAAGCGTGTGGTGTACGTGTGCATAATGTGTCGCGTATTATGAAACAGGGTAAAACATGTTACTCGGAAATAGGTGATGAACCCCTACTCAAATCTCCAGGGAATATTAATAGAAAACAGAAAAGTGTTGCAAGCTTAGATTACTTTGAATAAGATGTACTCCGCGTTCTGCAGTCTTTCCTTTCAGCTAGCAGTTAGTTTGGCAACAGCGCAATAGCACTGGCTGCGTATTTGCTGAACTAATGTTCCTTCTAAAAGCGTACTCTGTATAGTTCACTGCACATTTTGCCTCTCTCTGCACTCGTGCTGTGATAACCACTCAGAGGTCGGCAAGCAGATATGACAATCTGTCTGTTATTCTCTCAAAGGGCGGTCAAGTATCCATAGTCTTTATGCAGTACATGATACTGCTGGAGCTAACCTTTGCATACCTTCATGATCCACATATTGCACGTTTGCCACCTACAATTAAAGTTGCCCGCTCAGAGTACCTTGGAACACGTTCAAAACATCAGATTACGTTGAAACTTGGCACAGAGGCTATGAAGACCATGGGAAAGCGAATGCTGAGGAAAAAATAGTTCAAATTGTCACCATTATGTAGAAATGTGGCACTGAAGTAACAACAACCAGTAATTTGAGTTTACGTCAGTAAAACAGTGTTCAATATACACCTTTGAGAAGCGTAAGACAGTGTGGTTAATGGTCGCAAGAAGTGTTTCCAGGAATTTAGTTCACTGTGCACAGGATTTCAGCACCCCATTTCCACCTTGGGGTGAAACATTCCAGCACGTTTTCATCGGCATTTGCTTTCTCATGTTCTCCATGTAATTTACACCAAGAATCTGCTTCTTCGTACAAGCTGAAGAGTGCTGTGAGGAGGGCAACTTTGATTGTGGCCACCTGACACCTATACACCATATTTCCATATTATGATGATAAATGGTTTCATCTTGCAATTACCATTTAATAATTGAAATTCTGTAAATTTCATTCAACACCAATGTTCCAAAAAATATATAACAATGGGAAATTGTAAATTTATTATATTATCTTTTTAATCGTGTTTCCGTGTCACATGAGGATTGTATTGAAAATAAAACACAAGCCATATCTAGTTTCTAATGTTACAAACTTCTCGCAAAAGCCAAATGGTTCAAGTTTCCAACTGCATGATACAAATAGAGAACTGTAGTTGATAACCTGAAAAATATACAATAGCAATAAATCCATATATAACATATATTAACGAACATATATTATTACATTGTAGGTAACAGTTAAGAAAATTGAGCACCAAAAAAGGGCGAACGAAAATTCCGACGAAACTGACTCCCTGGTATGTATTTACGAGTGTATACACTAGCTAGTGCATCTAAAGCATACCCCTGAATATATGCAGTTTAAGGAGAGCTCTTTCATGGCATCACCTCCATTATATATTAAGGAGCAATGGGACAAGTAGAAATTGTTACAATTACTTAGCCTCAATGTTCTAACCAGGAATTCTCAAACCATACTCCGCGGAATCCAGGGGCTGTGCAGTAGATTCCATGAAAAATCCGTCGTAAAATCTACATACTTGCGACGTCTCTCTAGCGACTGTAGCTCTCGTCTGTTGTTACGGCGGCGGCGGACAGCCTACATGCTGGCAATGTAAGTGGGGAGCTAGGAATTGTAGGCCTGACAAGAGCTTTAGTTTCGAGTTTCCCGGGTCTCTTCCGCAACTTAACAGGTAAAACAAAGCGTGACCTTTGGTATTAATGACGAAATTGTGAGGTGGCCGCTGTGTTTTTGAAGTACAATGATGTAATAATAAACTACCGCAATGCAGAATTTCCCTGACGCTGTTCTATGATGCTCGATTGTTGGAATTTAAAACACATAATTGCACCACGCCATTTTCTCGAGTTACTTGCCGTCTCTCTTAAGTTAATTTGCCTTCACTGGATTTTGTGATAGTAGCGGACCCTAAATCCGCATGTTTGTGTTGATTTTGTGTTACCATACAGTTGTAAGAGTATTTTCTTTGATAACATATTTTGAAATAATTTATTATTTTGCTAGATGTTAAGAACATGAGGAACATTAAAAAGGCACTTTAAGTGTCAGCAAAAACAATACCATTACAAGTCGAAATACTTTGTTCTTTTTTCTTGTGTACAAACTACAGGCTGTGTGTACATTATAGTCTATATTCAAGGTTGACAACAGAAACCATACAAACACTGACTACAGTGATTTTTTTTCTTCATAATTCAAATGAATCCTAATGAATATGCAGTCTCAATATTTCGAATTTTTAACTGAAAACAGTGTTACTGTTCCTGAGTGAGTATATGAAAATATTGTTGTCTTGCACCTCCCTTTCTAAATTTAAAAATTAAGTTGGCCTTCTCTGGTTATTACACTATCGAAAAAAGACATTAATTACCGAAAACGATAGTAAAAGGAAATCTTGTCAAGGATCGAAATTTTTTTATCATACCATATGGAAGTAAAGAAGGTATTTTTATTTACGTTTATACAGAGTGAACCAAAAGTAGGTGAACAGTAAATGATAATATTTTTTTTAGATTATATATACAAATATATTTACGAATAAAATTCAATTTTGATAAACATTTATTACATTTGCAATTGTCACGAATGCGGTAATTGGTTTGTCTGTTTGGGGCTTGAGTACCAAATGTCTCAACCAATTCATCTCATGGTTTCAGCATTTTCAGATTTCCAATGCTCTTTTAATTAAGAATACGAATAGTAATCAGGATATTATTTAATTAGTTATGCTATTCTGGCTTGACATCTAGATAAAATTGCCAGACACCAATAAATGTTACACCCATTTTCTTGCAGTATTTAAATTATTTGCCATTATCGGTTATCTGATTGACTTGATGGTGTATCCATGTAATGCAAGGGGGGTGTGGGCATTATACCTCATAAGATATTTCATACCTCCTATAATCAAATAACACAAACACATAGTTATAATAAACACAATTGTTAAAGTATAATCTTAACACAAACTCTATTCCACCTACTGTCCACCTACTGTTAACTCTGCACATATACGTATGTGTGTGGGCGGTATGTGTGTGTGTGTGTGTGTGTGTGTGTGTGTGTGCTTTCTCTGTATGATTTTGTACTCTCCACCTCGAAAAATGTCAACATTGGCAATAGCTGTAGAAGTGTTACCTATATTAACTGGATCATATTTCAAGTTTTAAAAAAGAGATTAAAATTGACAGGTAATTGGCAAGAGCCGGAATTAAATTCCATCCAGATGTCATCCAGTGTTGCAGACAAACCCGCATCAAATTACTATTATTCAAGTTTCCCTTGTTAGTGAACTTTCTTCGTGAGCATGACCTTGTCTCTAACTTCAGTGTGCGTTGTTTTTCCAAATTGGTGAATACTAAACTTCTTTTTCTTTCAGTGTGAACAGTGATTTTCTTCAAGTTTCTTTCAGTGCTTGTCATGAGATTGATATATTTGCGTTTTTTTTGGTTCCATTTCGCTTCAATTTTGTGTTCACCGTGATACAGTGCAACTTAATGTAACATTACGTTCACTTACTATTCTGTGGTTACATCCGAATATACGCCGACTTTCACTCATAAACACAGTTTTGCGGCGAGACGCAACATTATACGAGGCGCATTCATTTATTGGTGGATATATATACTTATAATTCATTATATATTTAAATCATAACTTCTTTTGTTAATAAAGAAATGGGCTTGTCCCCTGGTAAACCCCATTTCTTTTCATGGGGAGGTGGCATGTCCGAGCCGGCATTAAATGCTACATCAGAAAACACCAGCCAAGTCCCCGGTGACGAGAGGTCGCCGAAAGAGTCGAAAGTTACTTGCCTTAGTGGTGTGACTCGTGGAGTGTGTCCGTACGAAGGTTGGGCAGTGCCCAAAGTACACACCGTCAACGGACCACAAGGCCCCAACATGACCAAGTCGACGGACCAGAGCAGGTACGGTGATGCCACTAGTTATTTAAGTATGAGTGTTTAGTAGTTCAAACCAGGCTCGTGCGTGATCATCTTTCGCTTGTGCGAATTCCATTCAATATTGGTATAGGGCAATGAGCGTAATTTATTCCATTCCCCATACATTCATCTTCTCGCAGCCAACCAGTTTAAGCCGGCGAATGGCCTAAACGTAACATAATATTCGTCTACATATGTCCTAACGATTTTCATTGTCTTATTCATTAAACTAATGTAAATTCAAAAACAGCGAAACTTCTGGCAGTATAATTTGTGATATTATCGAAAGTATTCGGAAGAAAAATGTGCACAGAATAAAGACAAGAATAGTTTTGTTAATGAAGCATTCATAGCACTTGCGTCTTGAATTTGTTCAGGTGGGCAATGGGTGGACCCCTGTCTCCGCCACGGAGGTCTCAAGTTAAATTACCTCAGTGCAACTAACGAGAGTACTTATCCTTTATTGTTTATATCACTTCATTTCTATTTCGTCTTACATTTCGACCCCTATCTCCTGCTGTACTCACGTATTTAGATGCAATGGGTGATGAAAGTTCTTTGCCGCAACATCCCTGCTGCCAGTGTATGTACCTAAGGGCGTTTTATTAACGTTCTACCCCGTAGAACTGGGGATCGAATCAATGAGTTGTAGGCCATCCATAATTACAATACTCCCTGGCTGTGATGACCCTACAAGGGCCAGGTGTGAGGTAACTAAACTAATAAGCAAGCAAATGACATGACAGATGTTTAAAACCCAAAAATCTGACTGAGAATGGCAAGTTACAAGAAAAGGATAACTTACTCTGATCCATACGAAGGACTCTCCCATAATAGTCGGCCCCCGCGGCGGAGTGGTTAGAACTTCGCGCTACGACGATAGGGGTCCCGGGTTCGAATCCCGCCATGGCGTTGATGTTTCTGAGTCTGTATTCATCAATTTCATCATGTCATCACTCATCAACATCTTCGAAAATTTGCAAAAAGTGGCACAAATAGCAAAGTATAATAAAGCAAATAAAAATAAAAATAATAAAATCTCCCCTAGCAGTGATGACAATCAAAAGACTCCCTGCTTCCTAGATTCCCTGGTTTTGTTCATGTTGCCTCGACCTTCACTCAAATTCCACCAGGTGAAACACGGCAACTTCCTGTCTAAAATATCACTTTCTCAACAAAATATACGTAGAAGCAGGTTCTGACAAGTCTGGACAAGATTCTACTCCTACCGATGGGGTATGCGACATCTTCACGAAAACTCCAAAAAACATTTGCCTGTATCCAAAGCTATTATTATTATTATATTTATTTTAATAGAATTAAACTGATTGAAAATTTCATGTGTGGTTCTACCACATATTTTGATCTACTTTTCTTGTGGCTGGTAACTGCAGATGTGTTGAATCTGATATAAAGTTTGAGTTAACAATGTCAATTTTGTTTGTTCCCTTATGTGCGAGGATATGTATACTAAAATGTTTCAGAAATTTAAGAAAACTTGGTTTCGTGTTTTGATTATAGGAGTCACATTTTTACACGTGTGCCCTCTAACAAAAGGAGATAAAATTCACGATATTACCGCACGGAATGTAATGATAATATGCAGTAATTTCCTTACGCGACGTTCCGCCTTCCTGAAATTACAATTTGCTCCATCTATTCTCAATGGCATAGTATCGTGCAGATGAAATAGGGTCAGAAATCATCTCCGTGACGAATTTTAAATATTCACTGTTATTAGAAACTTGGCCCCAGGTTCTGAAGGAGAAATAAAACAAAGTAATACCTGTTTTTGCTTCTTGCGCGTGACGTAACGCGGAACGAGTCTGGAAGTCTCAAGTACGAGAAGTGTGTAATACTCTGCGTAAGTGAAGATTCATGAATGAAATTATTCATTCTGTTTTAATTGTTAGTAACGGAGATTACTTTCATGGGATTTTGACACTGAAAATTGGGAGTGTTTTTTGTGATGTGTAGTTATGCACTTACGGTGATTGTTGCAACCTCTCGAATTTAATAGCACATGCGAATTACCACACAGATAATATGAAACGACCGTGTTTTAACCGTCGTGCAGTCTACTTTATAAGAAAAGCCACATGTTTGTTGGTTTTAACATAAGACTATTGAAGGGGTCAGCCACACGTAAAGAGTTTTGAGATACAGCCGATTGAATGTTTAGCGTTCACTCATAAATAAGCATCGTAATTTAAGGACACGGGATTCAGATGAATATACACCGTAATATGTTGTTTATCATTAATTAAATCAGTAAACCTGAGTGTCTGTCTTCCTGTAAATCTTGACCTAATACCTTGGAGAAAAAAACGAACGTCGCTTATGACTATATTCGACTGAAACTTTTGCAATGAGTTAATAGAAAGGTGCATTAAAAATACCATGAATTTTCTCGAAAGAGTGCATGTAAGCACCATATATTATTTAGAGGTTGTTTATGTCTCATAATGTTGAACACTGGTGACGGTTTCCCAGGTGCCATGCAATTTGATTTTAGCGCTTTTTGAACAATTGATAAATCATTTCTAATGGCGGTGAAAGCTGACTCGATGGGAGCTAAGCTGCCCTGAAATTTCCCGAAATCCTCGAACTTCTAGAATTGAAACTTCATGTTCGCTAAACTGCGAATGATATCATTCAATTCGCTGGATGAAGTAAAATTATTGATGATGCTTTCCAGCGTTTAAAATTTGGTTTGATCTTCGGTTATAGCAGCATGCAGGGCATCCGTTTGAAGATCAACCTTGATATTTTTCTAAGGTGGCTATTTCGAAGGATTGAAATTGTCCGCGCAAAGAGCGATGCTGACATTCACACGACCATAATCATCTTGTGTTTTTATGCTCTGGACGATGTTCTGCATATCGGTATGTATGTTGGTGGTTTGGTCCCGCAATTGCTGCTTCAGAAGCTCCACATCACTGGTTTCCCTCTGTTGCAATAATTTAAGCTCATTTTGAAACTTGTCTACACTCTGCGCCAAATTCTGATGATTATCAATTGAGACTACATCGGTGTATTTTTTAAGCAGAAATTTAATTTCCTCATCAATTTTGATTTGATTTGATGTATTGCATTTTACTTCGCTTTTCTACCACATTTGGCTAATCGCGGAGATTATGACGAGTGATGATATGATGCAACTGATGAATGAACACAAACAAAAACCCATGCTCAGTCAGGGATTCGAACCCGAACCCCTGGCGTTGTAAGACGATGTTCCACAAGCTGGGATTGGAGGTTGGGTATCTTGGTCTGTGTGCTGGAATTTAGCGTGATTTGCAGATGCTGCAAATAGCTGTGTAATTTCTTGACCAGAACATCCTGCATAAGAAAATCATCGTTTGTATCACGATAACTTTATGCCGGGTGTTCTTAAATATGTTAATTTTGGACATTGGGATAGACAATTCGCAGCTCGATAAAAAGAAGAAGCATTTTGTTATATTCGCTAGTCATCTGAGCATGGAGGCATTCGACGCCTTCGACATCGTACATCACGTTCAATTTTACAGAAAGTGGTTCGGAACCTACTTCAAACTGTAGGTTCAGTCCCGATTAGCTTTACTGTGCATAACGTGGACTTAAAACACAAACTTAATCAATCAATTTCACAGCAGGATGCTTGATTCGATACAAACTTTTGTCAATGTGCACGATCTCTGCAGTGGAGGGCAAAACAGTGATCTTAAGCTTTCAACAACAGGAAAAATATAATGTGTCTTGCTGTTACTGAATGTATATAACTTTTCTCTCTTATGACATATCGCATTCAGATGAACAGTCACCAAGCCCTTCAGTTTATGATGCATTTCTTTGATTAGATACATATTCCACGAGGTTCCCATTTTTTAAACTTCCACGTGTTGATGTGTCTTAAAGCCGAAAACATCCATATGCATGATGCTGTTATTTTTTACAATCAATGTGCTGTCAAACCCTACCTTATGTTTCGCCAGACATTCTACTTCCAGTCTGCGATCCCCTGGTGAATCCGGGCATCCATGCATTGAGAATCCACAAACAGCATACCTATGCTATTTGCCCTGTCAGAATGCCATTCTCAAAAATTATTATATATCATCATCATTTTTTGAATAGCAAATAATGCAATGATCAGAGGAATTCAGAAACCCATATTCTAATATGTGAATGTATTACAATACAATATTAGAAATTTATCATCTTCCCCACTGAGGACCAATTTATTGAAAGTTTGTGTGTGCACATCATGTAACACGATTCTGATGCGATATTTGGTTATCAATTTCCATTTGGCTTCAAAAAGGTCAATTTTGTAATCTTCCATAATGAGCTTCACTTTGGATATTCGATTCACACCTGTTGCCTTTTCAATTTCACCTCCTTCATCGATCATTTTCATGCCACACATTTACGCTCTGAAACCAGCAAATTCAAATTAAAAAATGCGGGGACTTTTCGAACTCTCTGTATAATGGATTGTTTTTCGGGTAATGGACAAAATCAAAATGTTCCTTCCTGGTTTCGGGATCACGATATAAATGATCTGTTTCTGTCAGGCACACAAAGGATTATATGTTCATATGGGCAATCTGATTACTTTTTCCATATTTTACTTTCAGGTTATCATAATAGAATTGATACATCAAAAGCGTATATGATTCGAGCACAGCAATACCGGCATATGATAGATGTATTGAACCATTCGATGAGGGATACATTTTCAGCAATGCGCATGAAAGCTTGAAAACTTGGTCAACAATCAGATTCAAAAGTTTTTCCTAATCGGATACCAAATTGAATCTCATTCTGTTTCTCTTATTTCCCAATGTTTAGTCATGTATTGCAATATTCATAGATTGATAGAAATCATTTTAAGCTTTTGAGACACTCTGCAGGCGGCATTCGGTATTTTTGTTAACATATGAGGCTAGCCATCTCCTTTGCCTGAATTACGTACAACATTTGTGTATTCTTTCGAGCTTGAAACCTTGTTTCAATATTGGAGAAGCCTGTAATGCACCACACAATTTTGTCTGTCTTTGATGGTGAAAATCAATTTCTTTTGCTTTGTGCCTGTACAATATTGTGAAATAGGTGTCATGGCAAAGCCGCAATGAGTTTCATGGAACCCAGATAGGTGCACAAGATCCACCTCCACAAAATTCATGTTCTTCGGACAAATTAAAAATTTCTCGGCTTTCTAGCTTCCCGGATGACATACCGTATCAATCCATAAAATTGTATATTTATTTTATTAAATCTCTCTAAACACTTCATATTGACCAGAGCATTCACTTATTTTTCTCTCAGCTGTCTCAAACCTCTTAAACATATTTAAAATACATTGTGTTGTGCCATGCAAACCTCCTAAACATTCAAAAACAAATAACACTTCTAGTTTTAAAATCAGCGGTTTGCATAGTAGCAATTATAATAATCACACAATTCAACAATTCGGCATCGAGGAAAAGCTCGATGGCCAAAAAATATAAAAATAAAACAAACTATAAAATAACAAACTTTAAAAATTAAATAAAAAAATAAAAATAGTCAACAAATCAATAAATAAAAAATACTACAACACTCTAATCAACAAATAAAAAACAAACTTACAAAAAACTTCGCTATTTTCATTCAACTAAAAAACTTCAATTAAACAAATAATTATCCTACACCCAGCCATAATACAAATTCAACAATTCACAAAACACAACAAATATCCATTGTCTTTTCAATAGTTTAATTCCTTTGTATAATTTGTACCTTTCGCATACCAAACAATAACTCGTCATATCAATGACGAGTGGTCTCATCAAAAAAATAAATAATAAATAATTTACATCACCCCATCAATTAACTAGTTCAAATCCCTTCATTCAATAAAATAACACATGGTGGAGTTGCTTTGGGTCTTTTCATTTTCTTCGGAAATGAAAAAAGTTGCATTTAATTGTTAACCAGTTTAAAATTATTCCCCACCCTAAATTTTCACACACAATATTGCTAGTTCATTACCCACCCCAAAATTTTGCTCATTTATTTATGTCTAAATCCTTGCAATGTCTAAAGTGGGTCGCGCTTGCGCAGATTTAGCAGTAGCTAGATTATTACTCTGCAGTAAAATCTGCTGCTGTTGCGGAAAAGTTGGAGTATTATGCAAAGGAGAGAATAAATTTTTTTTTTTATCTTCGTACCTCAGTTCTTTCAGCTTGCGCTGCTTTATTAAGAATTGAAGTTTTTCAAAGGATTTTAAATTTTTAAGTAACCCATGCACGGACTCATATTTTTTATGGTGGATATTTTTTATATAATCCACCTGTAATCCCAAAATGATCTGCTTGATCTGTTGTTGAACACTCATTTTGGGGTCGGTATTTTTGTTAACATATGAGGCTAGCCATCTCCTTTGCCAGAATTACGTACAACATTTGTGTATTCTTTCGAGCTTGAAACCTTGTTTCAATATTGGAGAAGCCTGTAATGCACCACACAATTTTGTCTGTCTTTGATGGTGAAAATCAATTTCTTTTGCTTTGTGCCTGTACAATATTGTGAAATAGGTGCCATGGCAAAGCCGCAATGAGTTTCATGGAACCCAGATAGGTGCACAAGATCCACCTCCACAAAATTCATGTTCTTCGGACAAATTAAAAATTTCTCGGCTTTCTAGCTTCCCGGATGACATACCTTGATAATCGCTAATAGGTTGCACTTGTGTCATGGCACACCCATATATAGATTGTTCATATCGATGTAATGCAGATATTAGGAAGGTCATTCTGGAATTGAAGTCGGGCACGTGGCAACTGTTTGCTATTGCATATTAAAGCTGGCTTTGGACAATTCCACCTTGCTTTCCATTTGCCATGACCATGAAGTGTTCAACATCGGTAATGAGAACAATTTCAGCTTTATTAAATGTCAGAATAGTTTGCCATTAAAAACCTGGTGCGGTATACATGTGCAGAGGTTCCAATTGATAGGTGATAAAAAAGCGCTTTCGAAAGACTTCAAAAATACTCTTTGGCAGGGTTGTGTCCAGTTTCAAATGATAACTATAATCCCACACCGGTTTACATTGAAATGCATTCCAAGCCTCATGAGCATGCTATTAATCTTCTTCGCTTCATGACGATAAATACAACGGAGACAGAACCTCCATTGCAAAGTAGTGTAGTGCATTACGATGTCACACACCTGCCAGTCTGGGCAGGTGTGTGTTCTATGTGTGTGCCCATTTATTACATCATCACTCATCCTCATCTTCGCAATTACTCACAAATATCAGAAAAGCTGGGTAAAAATAAACTAAATCACTCAAATAATCCTGATTCGCATTCTACAAGGTGGATACAAAGTGGGCGTACCTACCCTTTATTTTCGTCACTGCGATGGTAATAGTTGGATTACTTTATATTAAAACCTACCGATGTCATTGATTAACCACCTCTGGGAATTCTTGGAGGCCCTTCAGAACGTTTTTGAGGGGAAAATCACCGCCCGGAAAAGGTTTCAGCATATATTAATTCAGACTTGCATTGCGAAGTGTGCAAAAATATTTCGCAGAGTTTGTCCGTGCTACGAAAAAGACGGTCTCCATAACGATGTTCCGCACACTAGAACCATCAAGTATGTGCTCATATCAAGCATTCAACCATAACCATCTTAGTGTCGAAAATACAGGCGGGCGTACGCCCACATCGTGGCCTCCCTGTATAACTAAAATTTCTACGGAACGGCTGTATGAAATCTTTAAAATCATGTTGTATGAAGATAATGGCATCCATCAAGTAATTGATATCGATGAAATCATCATGAGAGATTACATTTATACAATTACAGGAAAAGAAATAGAGAATCTTGAAGTTCTGGCTGCAATAAAAGAAGCGATCAATGACCTACTAGATGAATATGATATGAAGAAAATAAAAAGATTTGGTTATGAATGGTAACAGATGAATAGCATAAACATAATTTATTCAATAATATCATTGTATTAAATGGTGTATATTGTATATTCGTTGGTAATAAAATTAACAAGTTGCAAACAAATAGTATAAAATATAATAAAGTTAACGCAATGTGCACCATGAATAGTTTTATCTCATGAATGCATACTATACTCAACATATTTGTATCAACTGATCCGTTTATAAATTCACTCGATCAAAATGTACAGGTTTCTATCCCCCAGATCAAATACGAAGTCATTATTTGACCTCCCTAGAAAACTAGTCATCAGAGCGTATTAAAAAATCAGAGCTCGCTGGTTGGAGTCATGTTTGTCCCATTCCACTATTCATCCTCATAGTCACAATGAACTAAGAATGTAGAGAAGTGACTCGTTCAATCTCGTCTCGGTTCTCCACACATTTTTGGATCTGACAAATCCTTGCATTTCAGTCACCAACCCTCACTACTCTATATATGAGTTTTTTTTTCTTAAATCTAGGTGAAATATTTTTTGGTTCGTCGTGACATTGGAAATAAAGGATGATGAGAAAACTGATAAAAAGGTACTCGCTGAGAAATATCACGTTACTCCAACTCGGAACTTCCAATCGTGAATCTACCACTTTCTCAAACACCTCTCCAAAAATTATACGTAAAAGGCTCGTGGGTTTTATTTCCAATGGCAACATTCAATAATTTTAAGCATTCTTATTCTTATCGCAAGATCCTGCCTTTCAGTACGAAGAGACGGCAAATCACTGGGAAACAATTTGTCATTTGTTGACCATTCTTGAAATAACTTTATTATGAAGCCGACTAGCAAATTTCATAGTAACAACATTCTCTAATTTCGTTTCATGACATCACCGCAGATATGATTACAATTTCACGTGTAACTCATAGTTCGTTTTACCCAAGCATTCGTATCTCAACTTCTGATTGTTCTATCTTACAGCAGAAATTTATTTTACTTCTTATGTTCGTTTGTAAATGTACAATTCCTATTTTAAACTTCAAATGTTACTCTTATATTTGATGTTTTATAAAGTTCGTTTTCTCCTTATGATATGTTGTACTATGTTAATGTGTTTGGCAACATTGTCGTTGCTATGTTAACAAAGATAACAATCAAGAATTCGATGTAACAGTTGTGAAGTTTTGTGAAAAAAAGTTTCTATGAAAACATGATTTGCTGCGTTTGCATTTATGCTAAAATTCAGGTAATTTAGATTTGTAAACAGCCCACAGAAGTTTCGCTTCGCTTTCGCGAATTGTGAAATATATTTTTCATTTAATAACAGTACATGAATAATTTTTCATTCACGGCAACAGTACAAAAATTTTAAACCAGTAAAGTGGAACACATAGAGGTGCTGACTGTGCCAGTGACCATTATTTAGTAATTGCTAAATTAAGAGAAAGACTCTGAGTGATAAATCATAAGCAACAAAATCTAAAAGTTATAAAATTTGATACAGGAAAGTTTACTGATGAAAGAATTATGAAAGATTACCAAATTAAACTGTCAAATAGATTTGATGTTTTGCAGGATTTAAATGATGATGAAAATATAAATGAAACAGACGTAAATAAGAATTGGGAGCACCCACATAATGCAATAGAATCAGCAGCTAAAGAAAGTATAGGATACCATAAACCGAGAAAAAGTAAGCCATGGTTTGATAATGAATCATAATCTAATAGAAATAAGAAATCAGGCTAGACTTAGGTGGTTAAATAACTCTGATGATACAAATCTAAACAATTATAATAGAATAAAGCGAGAAGTTAACCGCAAGTTTAGAAGTAAAGAAAGATATTACTTGAAAAGCAAAATTAACGAAATTGAAACAAACAGCACAAAAAAAAATATCAGAGATTTATATAAAGGTGTAAATGAGTTTAGAAAGGGGTGGCAACCTAAAGGAAACCTGATAAAATATAAAGACGGTGATTTTCTAACTGACCCAAGCGATGTTCTAAATAGATGGAAGAACTACTTCATTGACCTTTTAAATGTTCATGTAGGATATAAATCAGAAGTAAATGAAGTCCACACAGCAGAACCTTTAGTTCCAGAACCTAACTTGACTGAAGTTAAAGATGCTATTAAAAGGCTAAAGAATAACAAAGCACCTGGCATTGATATAATTCCAGATGAGTTATTTAAATATGGTGGAAATTCATGAATATGTCAAATTCATAAATTAATTTGTTTAATATGGAATAAAGAAGAAATCCCTCAACAGTGGAAAGAATCCATAATTGTTCCTGTGTTTAAAAAAGCTGATAAAATTAACTTGAATAATTACCGTGGAATTTCTCTACTCTCAACAACATATAAAATATTATCTAACATTCTTTTAACAAGACTAACCCCATATGCTAATGAAATTATAGGTGATTATCAATGTGGATTTAAACGTAACAGATCAACTACAGATCAAATTTTTCTCATCAGACAGACACTTGAAAAAAGTTTGAATATAATCAAAATATCCATCAGCTATTCATTGATTTAATAAAATCATATGAATCGGTCAAAAGAGATAAATTATGTAATATATTATTTGAGTTTGGAATACTTAAGAAGCTTGTTAGTATGATAAAAATATGCACCAGTGAAACAGCAAGTAAAATTCACAAATTTACAATTCATGATGGGTTAAAACAAGGAGATGCATTATCACAATTGCTCTTTAATTTTGCCTTAGAATATGCTGTAAGGAAGATAAAATAAACTTAAGAAGGACTAAAATTAAATGGTGTGACTCAGTTGTTAGCATTTGCAGATGATGTAGACTTATTGGGAAATGATGTGAATACAATTAAGAATAATGCTCAAATATTTTTCAAAACTGCTAAAGAGATAGGTTTGGAAGTTAACAAAGAGAAAACTAAATATATGCTTACAGGCCGAAACCATGTGTTAGGTAATAATCGAAATCTAATTATTGATAACAACTCGTTTGAACAAGTTTCCAAATTCAAATACTTAGGAGTAATATTAACAAATGAAAATTATATTAAAGAGGAATTAAAAAGTAGGCTTAATTCAGGAAATGCATGTTACTTCTCTCTTCATAAACGTTTGTCTTCTCGTTTAATATCTAAGAAACTAAAAGTTAAAATATACAAAACAGTAATTTTGCCTGTAGTATTATATGGATGGGAAACTTGGTCCCTTACATTGAAAGAGGAACATAAATTGAGAGTATTTGAAAATAAGATCCTTAGGAAAATCTTTGGAGCTAAAAGGGATAAGGAGACAGGTGAGTGGAGAAGGTTACATAATTTAGAACTACATAATTTGTATTCATGTCCAGATATTATTAGAATAATTAAATCAAGAAGACTTAGGTGGGCAGGCCATGTGGCACGAATGGGAGAGGAAAGAGGAGTTTACAGGATTCTTGTTGGGAAACCTGATGGTAAGAGACCTGTAGGAAGGCCAAGATGAAGATGGAGGGACAACGTTGAGATGGACCTAAGGGAAATCGGTAGGGATGGAAGAGAGTATATATAACTTGCTCAAGATAGGGAAAGTTGGAAGGCCTGTGTTGCTGCAGCCATGAACCTTCGGGTTTAAGAAGGCTAGGGAGTTAGTTAGTTAGTAAAGTGGAACGATTTTATAGTTCCAATAATGTGTACTGTGAATTAGTTTCAATGTCTATGTTTTGTTTTATTCTGCCCGTTCTGGTAAGTGTGTTCACATTACAACAATACAATTATAATATTCGATCCAGAACTAGCATATCTGTAAATTCCATACCGGATAATGAGTATATGAACAGCCATCTGTCATTACAGCTTTTTAAATGTTGCCAAGATTCAAGAAAGGAAAGATTGATATTTTGTAACAAAGGTGAATTTTGGTTCCACATAGAATGTGCAGGATTGACCGAAAAACACTGGAATTTGTATCAAGATAACGAGTGGTACTTGAGCAAGACGTGTGATCCGTCTTATGATCAATTTCGAATAGAAGTTTTTGTACAAAGCCATGTTTCCATAAGGAAGCTCAAAATGATAGTGTCAGCGTTACTGTTAACCATAATACTACCATTCCTCAAGATGTTTTCGTTTCGCAACTGTCAGCTTTGTTCGGCGAACTGCGTAGAATTAGTGATTTCCAGTTTCAGTCAGAGGAACAGTTCAAAGATTTCCATGAGGTGTTCAGAAATTTCCAGATGCAGTCCACAGATTTCCTGATGCAGTCACAGGAACAGCTCAACGACTTCCAGACGGAGTCCAGAGATTTCCAGATGTACTCACAGGAACCCAAGGTACATAGAGATTAGGTAAAGCCATCCGAAGATTGCCGATCTTGCACGAACGCGTGACGTCACCGGAGAAACAGTGAGCTCTGCTGAAGCAGACTGCCTCTAGCATTTATATGGGAGATTCAGAGAGCGAAAGTATATTATTGCTTTTAGGAGAGGGAAAATATTAATTGCCATCCTCCAAGATGGTATTGAGGCATCCTTTTAATGATTAGTAACATAATGAAAACGCGCTACTTTTAAAAGGGAAAAAGTACATGTGAAAAAATGTATTTTGAAAATCCATATTCCTGAAACTTTCTGACCGATGCGCTACAAAGAAAGTTGCGTGTTCTCCTTTAGAATTTCGTCATTTAACAAATTGTAATATAATTTTAACAAAAACGTTGCATGCTAAAGAAGAATTAAAGAGTGTATAAAAATAATTGATTAATAGACTTAGTTTATTTTACTTCGCTTATCTGTCACATATGGCTAATCGCAAAGATGTGGATCCGTGATGATATGATGAAATTGAAGAAAGGAAATTAGACCCGGGCGGGGATTCGAACCTGGGGGCCCTTGGCATCGTAAAGCGTTGTGCTAACCACTTCGTCACGGAGGTAAGCATTACAAGGAAATAAACAGAAAGTGGATATATGTTTTAATATGAGAGAAACATTTGCGAGGAGGTTATTGAAGTAACAAATAATTATACAAGACGTTCTGATGAAAATTATTAATATATCTGAAATGTTGAGATTTGACCTTGCAGTCTCTAAATGTACTTTTGGGGTTACGCAAAACCTTTACTAAAAATTGCTAGTGTAAATTTATAAGCTATTAAAATTTAAAACTTATTCCTGTTCGAAAAAAGAAACAGCCAAGTCAAATTAATATTTCGTAGAAATACATATATTTTTCTTTCATGAAGCCAAGAGAGTATTTGGAGGGGACGGTGGCTTGGGAAAGCTATAGCCCCGGATCTCGATCTGCAAAGGGGCTTCCAGTGGGAAAACATTGCTATGAAATAGTCCAGAAGAAGGGGCGATTTTTTTAAAAATGTCTCAAGAATACAAAGATATAAGTGGACATTTGGCAAGCTTAGTCTAAAACTTACAACTGAAATCGTACGTGCGTGTGTGGGTGGGGGGTTGGCTACGTGAGGTAACACAGTGGAATATGATTCACTATACTAAAATTAAAATAAATATGTGGGAACAATATAAATCAAAATGTGTTGTAGCTAGTGACGTTGCAATAGTAAAGATGGAGGGGTAACTCATATTTTCCCGGGGCAATCATGTTTATTATTCCGTTACATACGACACAAAAATTCATATTTTGGCTAAAAGAGCATTCATTTATTTATTTTTGTCGTTTTACTGGGGGCAGATAAGAGAGAGATAGAGAGAAATTGTCGAACGAGAATAGGGGGGGTCCTGTCTCCCCCCCTGTAGTGTGGTCACTGCATATAGCTATGCTGGAGAAGAATGCACCAATTAATACACTATTAAACAAAACAGATACTTTTAAAACTTTTAATCAAATTATTTGTGAACTATGATTTAAATTTAGAGAGAGCATATTTAATTTGGATGAGTTAACTTCTGAAGCCTGCCATTTCCGAGCCTTCTTCCGGTGTAACTGTACTGCCCTTTGAGCCCTAGCAGATGCGTTCAGGTGGCGAAACGAGCAGAATACTAATTAAAACAAATATGTGACAAATATATGTATAAAAAAGAACAACGTGTTGAAGCTATTGACGGCGTCAAAGAAAAGACAGAAGAGAAACGTGGAGAGTGCAGTGATATTTTACGGGAAGCAGCAGGCATGTATCCATGGATTCCTTTCGGGGGGGAGGCTGAACACCATTTTTTAAAGGAGTATCACAATTTTACGATATGTTTAAGACCAGTAGTGACAATTGGGTTCCAAAATGTGGGAGGGGGGTGGACAACGAGACAAGCATTAAGAGGCCATAGTGTGATAGTGTGGAGGCAAAAGAATGAGGAGCAACTATCTTTTAAATCGTCGCCACTGTTTAACGCTGTAATTTTAATCAGAACGTGAAATCGGGACATTTTCTACCACTCAACTCCTCTGTTTCCATGCATTAACATTGTGTGCCGGAACCATCTTAGTATGTGTGTCTGTCCATTTCTTCCCATCAGGCATCAAAACATCTATGTACCAGAATTATTTTTACGAAGATGTTACACATGCACGGAATGCGCAATCCACTCGACAACGCTAGATTCAAACTGTGTGGTGGGAACTGGACGCAGACAGTTCACGAATATTTCTCTCTCATTCGAGCCTGAACACCACTAATGTGTCTTGTCCTCCCATGTTTTCAGCTCTTATAAAAGCCGTAACCCACCAAATTGTTCATATTCATTCCTAAGCACTCGCAAGTGTTCAAAATTGTCTGTTGAGTGTGTGTCGAACCCAGTAGCCTTAAACAAAAGTATTTTTTTAAGCCATGAAATTCTCGGACTGCATACACAAAATTTGGCCCTGGCACGACCAAATCACCACTCAAAACTTTGATTCTCAGTTGATCTGTGCAGCTTGTTTCATTCTTAATAAATCGCTCCAATGCCCAGACCGATACTGCCGAAATATTCACTTTAGAGAGAGAGACCTTTGATCTCTTCGTCTTTCGACCCGAACTACTCGTAGCACTACTCGAAGTTCCGCTGTCGTCAATGTCTTAGCTTTGGGACCGAACTGGAACATAGTAGTAGATTTCGTTACTTTACGGTATTTAGCCCATTTCATTTTCAAATCACTAGAACTTACAAAACAACCAATGGACACTGACTGATCACTAATCGACTGTGCGAATTGTCATACTTACCTCTGAAGTCTCCACCTATTCTGTTGTACAGATCAACCGGGAAATTGAAGCCGCGTACTAATATCCTCATTATATTTTAGAACGTTTTGCAGATAAAGAGATTCGTAAATATTGCCAGTAGTTCGACTCCTTCTCTTTTTCAAGAACGTTCCCTCTCGCGCTTTCCAGAGATTAAAAAATTACAATGAATCCGAATCCCCTACGTGTAGCGCTACCTTTGTTGTGCAACTTGCAAATGCTGAAGAGTATCTACATAGAGTTCAAGTTCGCTACGACAACAAGCGTAAGAAAAGTTTATGTGCAATATTATCAACAGCAGGGTTATAGAACATTCTCCGTCTAGCCTTGATAAGTATTTCTCTCCTAAAATTATCGTCACATTATTCAAGAAGACAACAACCTAATTTTATCTAGTGTAAACTGAAAAATTTGGGGGGGAGGGGGGCACGAGTTACGATCCCCACCTTGGATACGAGCTATAAACAATAACAGGGTTATAGAACATTCTCCGTCTTGCATGGATAATTATTTATCTCAAATTATCGTCACATTATTGAAGAAGACAAAAACCTAATTTTATCTGGTGTAATCTGAAAAATTTTCTGGGGGAGGGGGCTCGAGACACCTGATGGTCACCTTGGATACGAACTATTAACAATAACAGGGTTATAGAACATTCTCCGTCTTGTCTTGATAATTATTCCTCTCCTTAAATTATCGTCACATTATTCAAGAAGTCAAAAACCTAATTTATCAATGTAAACTGAAATATTTCCTTGGGTAGCGGGGGTAGGGGTCTTCGAACCACCTGATCCCTACCTTGGATACGCGCCATTAGCAATAACAAGTTTATAGAACATTCTCCGTCTTGCCTAGTTAATTATCTCTCAAATTATCACCATATTATTGAAGAAGCCAAAAACTAATTTTATCTAGCGTAAACTGAAAATTTTCTAAAGGGGGGTTTGAGCCCCCTGATTCCCACCTTGGATACGAGCTTTTACCAATAACAGGGTTATGGAATATTCTCCGTCTTGCCTTGATAATTATTTTTCTCCTTAAATTAACGTCACATTATTTTATTTGACACCACAACAAAAAAAAATATCTTATTTTATCTAGTGTAAACAGAAAACTTTTGTGAAGGGGGCTCGTGCCCCCTAAGCCCCCTTGGATACGTGCCTGGGAAGCAGTAACGTTTATTACACCCTTACATTTTTATACAATATTAAAAAGTTCTGCTTTTAGATCTCTCACAATGCCTTTTTCACAAAAATGGGAAATACAAAATTTTTTATATCAGTCAAGCTGTGATATTTTAGATTTATTCCGTTAATTTTCTGATAATAGTTTTCACAGCTTTAGATAGCATTTAGGCATGATTTCAGTAGACAAGAACAAAATAATCTTATTTTAAAACATACAGCAAAAAGAAATCCAACGCGCTTAAGTTAAAACTCTCTTTCATTGGAAGCCTGGAGAGAACAAAACAGGGGTTCGTTCGTAACACAATTTCTTGAAAACCATTTTACACATTTGAATCAACTTTGTGATAAATTGACTAGAAAGGATTAAACTTAACAGTAAAAGTTGTAACCTTTTCCCTGCTACTATATTTTAGAAGATATTCGTTGTCCAATATCTCAATATTTGCATAAGGAACCAGCCTTTTCCGTGCCGAGCGTTTCGATGATGACGTCATGCACCCACGGACAACTGCGCATACGATCTGCGCCGCCGAACGAGCATCTCCTGACAGGAACCGTCAATGATTTGCAGAAGCAGTCTCAGCAGTAGTCTAAGGATTTCCGCCAGAAGTTTAATGATTTTCAACAACAGATCACTTCTGAAATATCTCAATCACGGAAGGAAATGGAATCACTTAACTGCAACTTTGAGGAAATGATGCAATCATTTAAAGAAAAATAAGTGTAGTTGATGAATGATGTCGATCAATTACCAGAAGTCTGCACGAGAGAATAGATAAAGAAGTTCAGATACTCTCAGAACAACTTCAGGAAGTATACCTTGGCTGTACTAACAAATTTGCCAAATTGGAAGAACAAATTAGTGTGTGTAAAGGCAATATTTCAGAATTGACTGGAAAGGTTCATGGGCAAATTGCAAGTGTGTCAAAAATTTCCAATCGAATGTGTGATCGTGAAATAATTGGACGTCTTGAAATATGTGAAGTAAGAATGCAAGATATTTCAACAACCCCTCCAGTTACTACATTGCCAAGTTATAAGGTTTACCAAAATTCTCCATTTGCTGATCCAATTTCATGTCATGTGGTATTCAAAATGTTGGGTTGTTTGCACAAAATCCAGAAGATTCATCATCTTTCGATGGATCTGGTGCTGAACAACAAAATATCATATATGTGATCAATGTAATTGGCCATTCAAAATTCAACGTTCTAAGATCAACAGAAGAAATGTAGAAATAAATAAAGATGATGTAAAAATCTCATCACAACATAACCATAAATGTTGCAATCCAGTTTATAAGCCTTGTCAATTTAACTTTAATCATTGTCCAAAAATTCAAGATTGTAACGAGTCTGCATTACATTCAACATTTGTGCCATTAGGCCGAGCTGTACAATTAAGTGCAAGGGCACGCAAGAAACTTGAAAGTATGTAAGACAGAATGAACTTAGTATGCTTATTCAGATCACTGGCAATCCAGGAAGATGCAGTCCGCGTAAATTTATTAAAAGCTTAACTTCATATTTGGACTTATTGCAAGTGTCAGATACTCAACGATTGGACTGCATTTCCAATTGCTTACAGGTACCGACAGATGGCTGGTACAATACACACGTTTGCACTTTTGTGACATACCAAGATTTTGTAAGGGAATTCTTGGAACACTATACATCATATTCCTTGACGTAAGCTCATATTTCCGAACTTAGAAGTAGAAGATATGACAGTAAGAGTGACGTTAGTATGGAAGTTTTTGCAGTACGTACGTACATAATCAATCTGTTGAAAAGATTAGAACTGGTAAATATGAGATCTAGTAAAAGATCGAGTTGCCTGATGGATTAAACCCTATGAATTTGAAATCAGGAAATATCCCGAAGAATGATGGTAGTAATTTGGGAGTACAGGATGTTAACAAGCGAATTGATATGTTTGTAGGTGATAATAAGCAACACAACCGATAATCAGTGCCGCAGAATAATCCTAATGGGCAATAAGTGCCTGAAAATTCCCATTCTTCCAGCAGTCGTATTTCCAAGTAGCAAAAATACATAATAGACATTCAGGATATGAGAGACAGAGGATGAATTTTGATGGACAGTTCAACAATAATAATTAGAGTAATCAAGGAACGCCTTATTCTAACGGACATTTCAGAAGGAGGAATTTTATTTATTTATTTATTTTTATATTTATTTCGTCTTCTTTTATATGTCGAAGTTAAGGCTGTGGAGCCTTTTCTTCCACTTGAACATATTTACAAAAAAAATGAATGTGGAATAAATAAAATATTTAAAAAAGAAAGAAAAAATATATACAAATTACAGAGAAATAAAAAACAAAGAAAAATACATATAAGAATGGTAATCTAACCTATAGATACGGGCACACACACTCACACTCACAACATACATATTTTTGCCCTTACACACGTAAAAGCAAATACATAACACTACACTACTTATGCACAGTCCAACATTGCACTTACTTAAACACAGTCCGAAACGGACTACTTTGACGATAATTCAACTAAACTATAACGTTAAATCATTTTTGTGCCTTACGTCCTTCTATCATTCTCTGCACCCGTCATATTATTAGGGAAGTCAAACATGTAATTTTCATTATATAATATGTGTAACTTTAAAAAATTTTTGAACGTCACAATTGAGGAAGAGGTGTCAACATGTTCCAAAGGCCTGCTTAGGTAATAGTAAAATACTTTGCATAACAGTTGGATTTATAGAGTGGAATGGAGAGCAGAGACCTTTCGCGCGATCTGGTGATGCGGCTGTGAAAGTGGGAAAGATGTTGAAATCGGTTATAGAGATATTGCGGGTCTTTTATTTGGAGGATTTTGTACAGTAAAATTAACTTATGAAAATTACGTTTATCGCTTAATTTAATCCACTCGACCTTCGCAAAGTACGATGTCAAATGCTCTGTATATTTTAGATGGAAAACGAAACGAATGAAGTCATTTTGAATTCGATGCAGTCGTTTAGCTTGCTCGTGATTGACATCCAAGAAAGCAATATCGCAATAGTCAACAATGGGAAATGCAAGAGACTGGACCAGTTTAATTTTTATGCGTTCAGGGAGGACGTTTTGGAGATGATAGAGTGAATGCAATGCACCTAAATGTCTTCTAGATACCGAGTTAACTTGTTCTGCCCAGGTGAGATGGTGGTTGAGTTTGACACCCAGATTCTTAACAGAAGTGGATAAGGACAGATGCATATCATTTACGTTGAGTCTAGGGAGGCTAGATGTATCTATTTTGCTCAAAATTCTAGGGGAGCATACAAGAATACACTGGGTTTTAGTCGAGTTTAGATGTAAGCAATGGTGTACAGATAAAGTACTTATTTGTCAAAGGTCACTGTTCACAATTTATATTGCATGCAGTATTTCATGCGGGGGGAAAGAGAAATATAACTGAAAATCGTCGGCAGAGATATGGTATTTACAGCAGTTAAGCACCATCGGGAGGTCGTTTATATACAGAGCAAATAAGAGGGGGCCGAGCACAGTGCCTTGAGGGACAGCACAAGGAATGATTTTCCACGAAGATTTTCCATACGCGTATAAGTCAACTACACACTGTTGACGTTCTTGAAGATTGGAGCAGAACCAATTAACCGCGGAGTCGGAAAAGTTGAATAACGATGATAATTAGCGAGTAGAATTTCATGATCAATTGTCTGAGAAGATTTTGTAGAGTATAGAACTACCAGAATAGAAAGTTGTTTATTGTCCATGGCTAGCCTCATGTCATCGGTTACATTGACAAGAGCCGTGCAATTGCTGTGGTTGCTTCCAAAGCCAGACTGAAAAGGATCTATTACATTTTTTCGCGTTAGATAGTCCCTGGTTTGATCGCTAACGAGATGCTCTAAAGCTATAGACATGGCTGGGAGGATGCTGATAGGTCGGTAATCGTTGACGTTTATTATGTTGTTTGTTTTAGGTATAGGGCGTACCAGGGCAAGTTTCCAAGACGAGGGAAATGCGCCGGTAATTAAAGAATAATTAAAAATACGACTGATAAGAGCAAGTACATGGTAGAGAATTTTTATAATCATAAGAATAGGAATTTCATCTACTCCTACGGCCGATGACATTATCTTCTGTAACGATTTTCTGACTTGTTCTGGCGAAAAATAAGAAAAACAAAATTTTGGAACAGTTGTGGAGCATGTTTCAATGTTGCGAATCGTTTCGTGTTTCACATTATTATGTACGATCAGAAGATCACAAAAGTGGTCGTTTAATACTTCCGGTGGAAATTTATTAATGGATTCGTGGTTTCTCCGTTTCCCAACTCCCAGTATTTTCATTTTTGTCCAGAGATTGTCAAGTTTGCTTTCGTATGTTAGTAGTTCAGACGCGAATCGGTGCTTTGAATTTCGTACTTCCTGGGTGCAACGGTTCCTCACGATTCTGTAATTTTCAAAGGTGGATGTGTTATGATCCCCGACCTTGATCACCTTCCTATATTTGGTGTACGCTTTGTCACGCATCGCCTAAAGCCGGTGCAACTCATCCGTCAGCCAGGGGTCAGGGGGACGCGAAACGCGCTTCTTTTTGATTGGAGCATGATTATCGTACAATTAGAGGATAAAGGTATTTAACAATAAAACTTGCTCATCCACTGTAGGTAACATCCTGATTAAATGCCATGGTACACGGGCAGCGTCTTTATTTATGCGGGCTTCGTTAATGTTTTTGAAGTCTCTATATGAAACATGTTTTGCTTTATATTTAGGAACGCGAAGGTAATAGGACAAGTACATTAAATAGTGGTAGGAAATTCCAGGCACTGGTATTTGGCGATGGCGCGTTACACGATTTTCGTCAGAATCCAAGGTGACGTCAAGCCATGAGTCGGAAGTGGCCGTGTGGTGGGTTGGATTTAAATGGCATATGGAAAGATTTAAAGCATAGAACGTATCAAGGAATTCTATAACCTTTTCTCTTTTTGCTGCTTAAGTCGGTATTCATATCTCCCAGAACGATCGTGTGTGAATATTTTGGTAGAAAGTTTTGCAACGTCGTTCTCGAAGTTATCAAGGCGAGTGCAAGGTGGACGATAGACTACAGACAAGAGGAGTTTTTGTTGACAGATACTGATTTCGAGGATTATATATTCCGATGAACCGTCATAGGCAATCGGGCGACTTTGAGAAAATTTTGCCAGGGATGTCCTCGCGCAAATAAATTGCCACTCTCCCTCCCCTCTTTCCGATTCTGTCTTTTCTAAATAAACGTAATCCCGGAAGATGCACCAGATCGTCCCAAAGACTCTCCTTCAACCACGTTTCCGAGACCAGTAAGGCATGCACGTCTTTGTCTATTTCAATTATATTTTCTACTTCTAGGAAATGAGCGAGAATACTTTGCGCGTTGATATGAATTGCGTTAAAGCTACCGGGTATAAGATTCAGCTGCGACCCAGAATATGGATAAACCGTTTCCGTTTGTAGTTCTGCAGTTGAGTAGGAAAGGCCATTGTTGCTGTTTGTTGGAGAGGTACAAATGTTGCTAAGTTGGTCGGAAAAGTTCGACGTCGGCGTTGCCGGATTTACAGTACAAAAATCGTCTCTATCAGCCATAATATTGCTTACGGTTTTTAGAAATGATGACAGATGGATTTAATGCACACATTTTGAACGAGATTATATATATATAATTAGTTATGATATTATCCGTAATGACAGATGTGATAGGACTCAAGGAGACGTTTGTTCATATATACACAAATCATTACAATGGAAAGCACTCGAATTGCCTATTCAAAAATATAATGACATCGAAACCTTAGCTGTCGAGGTAACCGTACAGAAGGTGAAGGTTGGGATATTAGTCGCATAAAACCACCTAAAGTTAAGTATACACATCTAAGCGATATTGGGGATATCGTGCAATATTTCCATTTGAATTATATTCATTACATTGCGATTGGTGATCTCAACGTAAATATGTTGAAACAAAATGAACCCAACACGCGATTCTTAAACGACATCATTGCTGAGGCTCACGGTAAGCAAATCATCACAAAGCCCACGAGGGAAACGCCAACGTCAAGGACTTTAATCGATGTTATCATCTGCTCTGACAACCTGAAGGTGACCCACGTCGATCAGAATATAATGTCCGGTATATCAGACCATCACCTAACATACGCCGTGTTCGGAATCAACTGCACCAAAAATATAACAAATTGGTTCAAGTCAGAAGCTTTAAGAACTTTAACGAAAGTGAGTTTAACAAAGACGCAAATATTAATTGGGACTTAATATGCAGCAAACACGACGTAAACGAAGCCGTTTTTCTCTTGAACAGCAACATTATTGCGTTGGCTGACAAACATTTTCCAGTAAAAACTTTTCGAGTAACAAGACCACCTGCCCCTTGGATATCTCAAAAAGTGAAAGAATTTTGGAAAATACGCGATTACTTTCACCTGAAGTATGTGAACACCGGAGATCAAGACGCGCTTCTCTGTTATAAATATTTTAAAAATCGTGCGAAAAAAGCCGTTATGACAGAGTTCTTAATGAAAAAGTAAAAAACGCTAGAGCATCTTGGCAGACATTAAAACGAGAAGGAGTTGTTACTAATAAGTTTAACCAAAAATTACCCTCAAGTGTACTCAATGCGGATGCAATAAATGACTTTTATATAAATTCTGCTTGTCAGCAAACAAACACGACCTAGGTTGAGAAATTAATCGAGTCATATAAAACACGGCAGACAACCGGAACCTTCAAACTGAAGAAGGTTAATGAGGCTACCGTGTTGAAAGAGGTCAAGAAACTACATTCCAATACCAAGGGTCATGATGTCTAAAAATGTTGAGACTCTGCATCCCGCATTCCTTAAAGAGCCTAACTAACATCTTAAACTGCTCTCTAACTCAAGGGGTATTTCCCGAAGATTGGAAAAAGGCCGTAGTGACGCCCGTACCGAAAACCACTGTTTCCCTTGATGTTAAAGATCTAAGACCAATAAGCGTACTGCCAATTATGTTTAAAGTTATAGAACGCATAGTAAAATAACAATTAGTAGACCATCTGTTGTTGCATGACCACTATTCTCCACATCAATCAGTCTTCAGAAAACAGCACAGCACGGTAAATACTTTAGTTAGCGTTGTTGATGACATAGCCAAGGGGATGGATAATGGTAAAATTTCGTTCCTGGTAATCCTTGATTACACCAAGGCATTTGACTCCATACACCACAACCTTTTGGCAGAGAAAATGAAATCTATCGGCATAAGAAATAAGGAATTGTTATGGTTTCGGTCTTATCTAACGAACAGGCAACAATATGTAAAACTAGTACATGAGAATAAATCGTGCATGTCTAAATGGCTTGATATCGAACAAGGAGTACCACAAGGAAGTATTCTAGGACCTATCCTATTTTCCCTATACATCATAGATTTTAATGATTCACTAAAACACTGCAAATACCACCAGTATGCGGATGACACACAAATATATATACAAACACCATTAAGAAACAGTGCAATGGCCCTAGAAGCATTGCAACAGGGCCTCAATTCAATATCTAAATGGTCTCAATGCACTGCACTGAAATTGAATTCATCTAAGTCTTACATTTTAACTCTAGGCACAACGAGTAACCTCAAAAAGTTAGAACAATTAAAACTCCCCCTCCCTAAACTGAAAAATTCCAAAATTACAAAAAGTAGAAACAGGACGCAACCTTGGCATAATATTGGATGAGAATCTACAATGAGGTTCTCATGTCACACATATAATTAAAAACTCGATAGCCAAACTGGAATCACTTTTTCCATTAAAACATATGCTAAGCAATGAAACGAAAACTCACCTACTCAACACACTTGAAATGCCAAAAAATTATTATGCTTCCCCCGTATTTATAAATATCAACAATGCCCTTAATTACAAGCTACAAAAACTTCAAAAAAGTTGCATAAGATTTATACTGAATGTCAAAAGAAGAGAACATATTTCCCCGTACTTACAGGAACTTAATTGGTTAAACGTTAAGAATAGAAGAACATTTTTGGTATTGTCGTTATTGTACAGGATCCTGAACAATAAGGAACCAAGATATTTATATGGTTAAATTGCTCCGTACAGGAAGAGAGGAAAACAAATTAAACTTCGTCAAAAAGCACAATTCACGATTCCTGTACATTGAACAACATTCTGTGGAAATTCTTTCATAGTCACTTCAATAAAAGAATGGCATGACCTTCAACCATCACTGACCTCAGGGGAGCTCCACCCTGCAACATACAAATTCAATCTAAAGAAGCATCTGCTGTCCAAACAATAGTGTCTGGATTTGTCTTTTCTGTAATGAATGTGAATGAGGTATTGATTTTAGTTTAAGCTGTAATAATTGTGTTCTAATTGCGGTTTTAGATTTAACTCTGTACCTTCAGTACATTAATTGTTTACATTAGAAGTAGGAATGTTTTTTTATTTATTTTTTATTTCTTTTATTTTTATTCTTTCTACTGCAACAATGATTTTCAAGAAGTGGAAAATGTCAATTGTAATATGTTTTTTAAAGGGTTTGTTGTAAGAACGGCCCGCGAGGCCGAAACACGCCCTCTCAATAAAGACGATATTATTATTTATTATTATTAAAAAAGGTTTGTCTTACCATAAAAATAGCGTTGATGAAAGGAAGGTGCAGTGAACACAGATATAATAATACACTTCCACTAGATTTTAATTTAAAGACACTCACATGGACGGAACGTATGCACAAAGATGAAAAATTCATATGCAAAGTCAAAATAGTTTCACGCGCTTGGGCACAATAAAAACACATAACAAACAACACACACACAGTTGCATTGTTTAAACATACAACCTTAGTGACAATGAAGTTCGACCAGTCACAAATATAGGAGTGCGTTGTGAAAGAAGGAGAACACATGCATATGCTGAACATATTTTATTCAGCAGGCAACATGGAACAAAGGAAAACATAAATTTCCGCTGCAACGCAGCAATGTATGGTGTCCACACAAAATGAAACATTTTCGTCCATCTACACGTGACATTGAAGTTCGACCACTGTTAGAGGGTATCCTGTTTACCATGGTGTGACGCCGCCCCGTCGGCGAATAACTGTGTGGCAATGCGTCGGGGCATGCTGCGGGCGAGTCGTTCAAGGTATTCCACATCGATGCGGTGTCATTCCTCCTGCAGGCAGGCGATAAGAGCAGCCCCTGTCGTGGGTCCCCTCTGTTGCACACGTCGCTTAAGAACACGCCACACATTCTCAATGAGCGAGAGGTCGGGACTCGATGGTGGCCATGGCAGAGTTCGCACGTGATGGCGAGTCAACCATTCTCTTGTCAGCCGCGCTGTATGAGGCCTGGCATTGTCGTGTTGAAAGATGAGACGCCGCCTGTGGAACAGGTGCCTTCGCACTGTGGGAAGATGCCGCTCCAGTATGCGTGTATAGGCGTGTGCATTCACAATGCCCTCACAGACGTGTAGTGGGCCAACCCCAGATGCCGTCATGCATCTCCATACCATCACTGACGCAGGTTTCTGTACCCGACGTGCATAACATTTTGCTTCATTCTGTTCCTCCTTCCGACAAATGACTGTTTTCCGTATTTTCCCGTACACAACATTGAAAATGGATTCGTCCGTCCACAAAACCCTGTTCCACTGCCGAAATGTCCATCCCCGGTACATTCGTGCCCACCGTAGTCGATTGCCTTTGTTCAACATGGAAAGGAAGGGTTTACGTTTCGCCTTGTACACTCGGTAACCGCATCGCTGTAGGTAACGGCGAATGGTTCTGGTTGACACTTCAATGTGAAAGCGTTCTCGAGTCCACAGTCGTAATTCGACCACAGAAACATGATTGTTGGTCTGGATATAGCGCCTAAATATCCGTAGGTCACGCTCAGCAGGCGTTTTCGACCGGGGGCCTTACCTGGCTCTGTAGTACCCGTATTTTGGTGGTGTTTGATGAAGCAGTGGACGGTTGACTTGGGTAAGTTCAGTTGGCACCCTATTTCACGTTCACTGAGTCCATCCCGTTGCAACACCACCACTCTTCTCCTCACGGTGTTGTCAATAGGTTTGCCCCTGGCCATGGTGATGATGCACTGCGGTTCCTCGGTGCACAGCACGCGCTTATATACGGCGGACTCCCTTATCGTGTCCGTGACGTCATGCTTCCGTCGAATGCGCCACTATCTGGAATTTACCGTATGGGTCTGGTGCCTGGTCGAAGTTCCATGTCACGCGTATAGTTCCCCGTTTTCGTTCTTTACGTGAAATTTGGGTGCAACATGCTGGGATCACGATTATTGCCTGCTCGCACGCCTCCTCTTACACACATGCGTCACTTCTGCGGGTCACCCATTCCACCGCCTATGCCTCTGTGCATTTAATCACGTATTCCTTTCTGGTCGAACTTCATTGTCACCAAGGTTGGACATTCATGAATCCTTATTGCAAATTTACTTTTCCTCCCGCATTTATTTCATGTTGTCAAGTGCCGCCAGTGTTGTGACGGATACTTTTCGGCCAGTCGGTAAGAGGATGATAATTCTTCCATCTTGGGTCCACACGTTGCGTTGGCCGTGACGGTCTTTTGCCCTCCGCAACACATCTTGTCGCATGGACGTCAGAGATTCAGTGATGAGGAGCTTCGACCCTTTCAGAGATTTCTCCAAACCTCGTCCCTAGTGCGGTAGCTGGTCAGACGGAAGATGATGGGCCTCCTTCCTTCACGGACGGCATCGGCTGCGGTTCTTCTTTGAGGGCCAAGGTGATGAGATCTTTCTATGTGCTCCAGAGTGATGTGTTGAAAGTTTTGATTCTTGTGGAGAACGTCAAGTACCAGGGAGTCTGTATTTTCGTTCGATATTTCAGGAATGCCATGCAGGAAAATAGGCAGTTTCTCCGAGAGTACATTTTGAGGTCGTCGATTCTGATAGCATTTTCTGCTGTTTCCTTCCTTAAAATCTGCAGGTCGCTCTTCACATCTTTTAATGCACCTTCAACCACCTACTTGAATTTCTTGAACGAAGCGCAGATATCTTACAACGGTATAACGGCGCTGCTGTCCACGCTGTTAGGGGCTGGCTGCTGCTCGACGATCTCTTGCAGGCCCCTCTCGAAGTCCCGTAGCCTCGACTCCACACCGTCTACCCGAGTTGAGACTGTAACAATCAGTTTGGAAATAATAGAAGTAATAGAATAATAGTAATTTCAGAAATTACCAAGGAACCAGAACATTTTCGAACAATAGGTTTTATTGGCTTAATGGTAACTATCAAGGTCCAGAAAATGATAGTAACGAACAGATTAGTAGTTTCACGTTTTTTACAAACCTTTCTTCATCTAGTGTATGTCCAATGTGTGCAAGACCAAATTAAGACAGTCAAACTAGAGACGAAAATTATCAAAGAAGGACTATGACTAATTCTGTCAACGTAAACACTCCTAATTTTGACTCTAGGGGAACTGCATTTAAGCAGTTTGATAAGTTTGCATCGGATCTAAGATTAAATGATTGGCGCATGTGATCTTGGACTTTCAAACATTTGTAGTACAAAGTTTAAGAGTTTATAAGTTTTAGAACTTTCTTATACTTTATTATTGTTATATTCTCAAAGAACTCTTATACTCTTAAGCAAGCTTTTTTTCCGAATGAAATTGTCAATTTTGCTGAAGGAAAAGTTTTGACATTTATGTTCATCTACGATTTCTGTTTCCTTCACAGTCTTTGCAATTTGATCTTGTTTACAATATTATGTATGGTTGAGTTAACAAAAATATTTGAAGTTTATAAAGATGAATAAATGCATAATATTTTAATTATATTATCTTATACGAATAAAAAGGTAAAAGTATTGAAGGCACTGAGTCTGTTAGAATGATTATTGCCCATAGCTGAACAGGAATACTGTATAAGACATTGGAAAACAAAAGTCACAGATTTATACTATAGGCGAGGATACTAACTAGATATGAACTTTCACATTCAAAAGTATAAAAGTCAGGAGGTTAAACTGACATAATTAATTTAGGTAATGCATACTTAGAATTTGAGTTCTTGTCGTAAGAAAGGAAAAGTTAAAAAGATAATTATTTTTTAATGTAAATTGGGTAATACTCCCTTATGTAACGTACCCAGATCTGGGAATGCTCTAGGAGGTATGACTAAGTGATAAAGAGTACCTAGGTTCTAAAAGGGGATATATTTTAAATTAACTTCTTGATGTCTAACTAGTTTACCTAGAAATATTACGAAGAGAACTCCTCGTGTCAATATGTAATTGCAATAGAGTGAATCAAAAGTCTCTGACGACTCGCCGTTTTCTTTCCAAAGGAAGGAGAATGTTGTGACTTTTCTACCTTACAGAACAAATTTATTTTACTTATTATTATAAAATGTACAATTTTAATTATTAACTTTTTTAACTTCAAATGTTACTGTTAAGGATGATATTTTATAAAGTTTTTTTCTCTTTTTGATAAGCTGTATTAAATTAATGTGTTTGGGAACATTGTCATTGCTATGGAAACAGAGATAACAGTCAAGAATTTGATGTAACAGTTGTGAAGTTTTGCGAAAAAATGTCTCTATCAAAAAGTGATTTTCTGCGTTTCAATTTATGCTAATATTCAGGCAATTTAGATATGTAATCAGCCCACAGAAGTTTGGCTTCGCCTTCGCGAATTGTTAAAGATATTTTAAATTTAAAAACAGTACATGAATAACACAATGTAACATTTTTTTTTCTGTTCCTGGGTAATAATTGTTATTTCCTAATTCCTTGTGTTCCAAAAGTATAGAAAATGGCTATTATTCCTCATAAACTTTGTTTTTGTAGCCAGGACAACGATGTTTTGAGATTTACCCTTTTCCAGTACACGTTTTTTTCTCATTATGAATAGAGAAGATAAATAACGTGTCATATTGCGTGGTGTAGCAATATACTGGTCTTCCCTATAACTGAAATGGACAGGTCTTGGCATTCTACCAGCAACAATAGTGCAAATCGTGCAGTTTGAAGCGGTTCATTGTCGTCCGAGCTACCTAATTAGATACACGTTTACAATAGCATCAAGAGGCTGCAAGTATATGGCAGACTAATTTTGTTATAGCTATTTCATCAAGAAAAGAGGAAATAAGTAATCTGTGAAAGCATCTGCTAAAATGTGTGAAGCATACAGAGCATATTTCGACATGTCTGTAGGGGAACAAGACAAAACCTGGGCACTTCATTTCACCTGCGAGAACTGCAAAAAAACTCTGGAAGGTAAGACGGAAAATTAAAATGTAAAATTTTAATAATTTCAATTATATATTAAATATTTAGGGTTTTCTTGAAGGGGCCTAGATTTTTTTGTTTATTTTTGTCTTTGGCAGGATGGTACAGAGGAGGAAAGAGAGCCATGAAGTTCGCTATCCCAAGAATTTGGCGGGAACCCACTGACCACTCAAGTAATTGCTACTTTTGCATGGTGGATCCTTCCAAACGTCGGGCTGGAAAGAATTCGCAAGCTATTATATGTCCAGATATACCTTCGTCCATCGCCCCTGTGCCACATTGCCCTGAGTTTCCCGTGCCCACTCCTCCGGAGAGAAAGCTGCCCTCTTCAGACGAGAGTAGTAAGTCAGAGAGCGAGGAAGACATTGATCTTGAAACTTACAATTTTCGAGCCGATTAGATCAAAAATATCTTAACGACTTAATAAGAGATCTTGGTCTCACCAAGTCCAATGCAGAACTCTTGACATCCAGGTTTAAGCAGTGGAATTTATTAGATGAAAGTGTGCAAATAACAGATCAGAGGAAGCGTCATGAAAGTTTTTCCAGCTTTTTCATAAGTCAAGATGGACTCTGCTTCATCCACAATGTCGCCGGTCTGTTTGAAGCAATTGGAATTGACTTCAGTCCAAATGAGTGGCGCCTCTTTATTGACAGTTTGTCCAGAAGTCTTAAAGTCGTGCTTCTTCATAAAGGAAATACACACCCGTCTCTTCCACTAGCTCACTCAGTCCACCTCAAAGAAAATTACAACAGCATAAAGCGATTGCTAGATACCTTGAAATATGATGAGTATGGATGGGAAGTCATCGGAGACTTCAAAATCATAGGATTTCTAATGGGTCTCCAAGGCGGTTTTACCAAGTTTCCTTGTTATCTTTGCCTATGGGACAGCAGAGACACCAAAGCGCACTACAACACGAGGTACTGGCCACAGAGGACCAAGTTCTCTGTGGGAAAAAACAACGTCAAGTGGGAGCCACTGGTAGACCCCTACAAGGTGCTAATGCCTCCACTCCATATTAAATTGGGCCTGATCAAACAATTTGTAAAAGCTTTAGATAAGGAGTCAGCAGCCTTAAAGTACCTTCAAGACTTCTTTCCTAACCTGTCTGATCCAAAGATCAAAGCCGGTGTCTTCGTCAGCCCACAGATAAAGAAGCTTTTGGCGTGCAAAGAATTTCACAAGAAGCTCAGTGAGAATGAAAAAGCGACTTGGAACAGCTTTGTCTTAGTGGTTAAGGGCTTTTTGGGCAATCATAAATCCAAAAGCTATGTGGAAGTGGTTGAGACTCTGGTGAAGAACTACGACAAAATGGGCTGCAGGATGTCCTTGAAAATTCATGTCCTCGATGCTCGCCTTAATACATTTAAGAATAACATGGGAGCGTTCTAGGAGCAGCAAGGCGAGCGTTTCCATCAAGATATATTGGACTTCGAACGTCGCTACCAAGGCCAGTATAACGAGAGTATGATGGGAGACTATATTTGGGGGCTGATTTGTGAATGTAATGTACAGTATAATCGTAAATCCCGGAAAACTACTCATTTTTAAATATTTTGCAATAATTTTGTTCACAACTAGAGTGCAAATATATGTCACTTTTGATGTATATGTGTTTGTCTTTTTCCTTATGTAAACGAAAAACACGAATTCGTATATTTTCTCATCGAAAGCAGGTAAAATTAAAAAATAACACTGTCCTGGTCACAAAAACAAAGTTTGAGGGGAATAATAGGCATTTTCTATGGTTTCCAGTCAGAAGCCTTTAGAAAATAAAACTCACTATACAGGAACAAAAATCGTGTTACAGGGTGTAATTAATCATCAGCAGTAACAGCAAAAACTATTATAGTGATTACGCATATTTTCTCTTAAGGTACATTGTAAGTACAGGATGGTGTATCTTATGGCAAGTGATAATGTCACATATGTTTCAGTGCCGCACATATCTTCTCGTTAGGAACAAGACGTTTTCAAGGGCCACAGCATTGATCCGTGTGTTTAACATATATATATTACACAAAGTCTTTGAAATATATTTATATTCCTTCTGAAGTAGATTTATCGTGATCCCATAACATTAACTTTGAAAGTGACACTGAATAAATTTGACTCTTCCTCGTGACACACGCATCGGTTAAAAGATCAAAGTTCAATGCAATTTATAATTTGCACGGGAAGTATTCGAAGCTTAATATTAGACTTATTCAAGTGATATGTTCACAGTTTCTTATTTTCATAGTCAGTTATTAAACTTCCTAGAATACACCTAATATATTTTATTTTAAAATTATTCAGTTATATATAGATAAGTTTGTAAGGACTGGATCCACAGTTAAAAGTATGATTGTAGCTAGTAGGTTTCTTCACTGGATGTAAAACATCCTCATGGAAGGAACTATTCTTAAGTGAAACGACAAAATCAATTTCATGATCGTTTTTTTGTAAACAGTGACACAGAGAAAGGTACAAATTGCACACTGAAAGCAAATGCATCAAATCATTTCATTTCGTGATTCCCTCTTTAATTTGTAAAAAAGAACCTTGCTGTACTTCACAAAATAAAAGAAAAAACAAATAATATTTCACAGCATTTTGATGTTTACCAGACTTATTTTAAATTCGTAGCTAGGTAAATAGCGACTTATGAAACAGTTTAGAGTGGGAATCCAGTAATTGTTTACAATTAAACCCAGAACTTCTTGATTATAATGCAATTACTTTACCGCAATACCATATGAAGAAAGCGAAAAAAAAGACGAGACTTAACATTGCACAGTTTTACTTTATCTCACATGCAACGAGGTCTGTTTGGTTCTCGTATGAAGGTCTACCTTTCTTTCGGCATCGCCTTGTCTTGAATTATGCATGTCTTCCTCAGTCCTGATGGTGTTGGTCGGTCTCTCGAGGACTTTCATCAAGGCACAAATTATAGTATGTTTACCAAAATCTCGATTGACATCTGTCGCGTTCTCGTAAAATCTAGATGGGGGTTCGGTCTCGGTATATTTTTTTAGTTGTATTAAAAGATTTTCTCGGTAATCGTCAATTTTGTAATGCATGGCTGATTATATTCAGAATAGCAAGAGCTTGTTATGAAGTGTTCGTTTTGATATCCTCTCTCAATCGATGCCTTTTTTCAAACTTCCCTTTTCTAAATTCTCTCCTGAACACGGTCCTGGTTGAAATACAGAGAATAGGTACAGTCACGGACACTGCTGGCTTGTAACGATTCCATTGAAAGTCAATGAATTCATTACAAGCCGGCAGTGTTCGTGACTGTACATACATATCAGCTCATCTAAATTTTAATGTCTCGTCTTCTTCTCGAAGAAACATTTCGGTATAGTTTCAATATCACATCAAGCCCCGAAATATATCGTTCAAGAAATAAATGCAGTGTATAAACTCACAGTGTCACAACGTTTCATTTACAAAACATAACTTGTTTGCATAAAATTAATGAGGCCAACTAATTATTAATATTTTATGTAGCCACTTACTATTTGTGGGGGGCGGGGTTTGGGGAAAATATAATATCAGCTTCTTTCTACTAAACTGTATTGGTGATATACGTCTGCTTCTAAGATGACACAAGTAACACTTCAAGCATATTACGAATAAGTAAACAATAAAACTATCGAAACTGGGGCATAGCCACAGCCTGCATTATAAAGACCAGGATCCTGAAATATGTCTCGTCGGCCTAAACATCCAGCTACATAACATGGGCGCGAATAGCAAAATTAATGACTCTCAAAAAAACACGGAAATCTGTGTAAAATGTTTTCTTATTTCAAAATCTTGACAGAAAATTGACATTACGATGTAAGTAGGAAACATACATGAATAATTGAAATATAAATTTGCCGTTAAACAACTTGAAATAAGCAGAAAATACAATTCCAAATTTGTATTTCATACCCAGCATCAAGTATGAAACTTTCCAATAATGTGTAAATTGCTCTTATTTTATTTGCTAGCATTTCGGAATGACATTCCAATCTAACAACTAAATATTTCTATGATGGAAGATCTAACACACTGGACTTAAAGTTCTAAAAGTAAGATGTACAAAGTACTTGTGGATGTGATAAACCAGCATGAACGAGTCTTACTTTCAGAGTTTATATAAATCTTATGTAGACTACATATTTCTGTACAACGTCTTCATTTTAGCAGTCCATGACATCATTCCCGAGATTTTGTTCAACAGACAGTGCATTGTAATTACGTGCATATGTACAAATTTTTGTTTGTTAACATATAGCTTGTATGTAGTTACACTTCTGTTCACAGAAAGTGGCACACTCGTTTAAGTTGAAGTCCAGCTTCGTGTCTAGCAGTACAACCGAAGTACATGTTCGGAATCCAGCAGTGTTGCTTACTATCAAACATTTTAACCACAAGCAGGGAAAGGTTGTGTCTCTCGGACTCAAAGAAAGGTCATAACGGAAAGATTACAGCGTAAATATTAATAAACTGGACTATCTACGACTACATTGAAAGTAATGTAAATGCAAACAATTCTGGAAAAATATATTGTAAAAAAACGCATTTTTGATGTTCGTGAAGAAGTGGCTATCACAATGCGTTAGAATGCGAGGGCCACGGGTTCGAATTTTGTCTGAGCATTGGTGTTCTTTTTGAGTCTCTCTTCATCGTTGCGAGTAACGGAAAATGGAAGAAAAGCAATACTAATAACGATAGAAACACAATTTGAATAAGCGAGGCGGAAATTGTGGTGAATTTTGCTGTTGTAATTCCTGAAAATGATGCAACGAAAAAACAAAAAAAAACTAATGTGTTCTTTCGGAAAATCCTAGCCAGGGACAAGGCTTGAAAAATATATAAACTCCTTACCCATCCACTTTAGCAAACATAATCTCAAAGTCGGCACTGAATATGCGATGGGAACAATAATAGAAATCCAAAGCAAGAAGATTTTATGTCACAGCCAGCGAGGCAAGTGAGAGGAGGTACCCCTCCCCCACAAATACACACACATCAATAATCCAGGATATTAACAATAAGTCAATTGTTGTGCTCTCATTTAACTTTAACAGTAAACGGAATTTTTGTAAAATAAAAATTGTCGGGCTTTCCTATTTAAAACGTGTACGTGTAATGGAGCAAAAATATAGAACTGTGACTCGTAAAATCACTTCCGGCTGAATGAATTTATCTGTAGATTCCATCTTTTTTAAATAAATAGTTTTCAAATAGTATAATATATGTGCCGCTGGTTAATAAGGTACTCTACCTCCTTACATAGCAGAATCCGCTATGTTGATGGAAGCTACATTACGATTATCATTTAGGGCTGGAAACACTCACCTTCCACAAAAGCAAGACTTCGCAACGTTTTCCTTCATTTTCATGCACAAGCTTGACTTGTATTCTGTAAGAAATTTGCACGTCACACAAACATTATCTAATGAAGCGTATTGGTTTCAAATGAATGTAATTAGCGAGAAGCTACATGAAAAGTTTCGAGCTGCACAGAAGAAGATGTAATCTTACCGTGCAATTAACTGAAGAGCTTGGTTTGTAGCCATGTGGGTTAAAGGCCAGCTTTTTAATATGAAATCCTACGTTGGATTCCCTTCATGGTAGCTTTTCTTACAAAATTGTAACACATTAATTATTTCTTCGTCTAAGTATTAGAGTGTTTTAAAGTGTGATTCGAAAACTATGGGCCGTAACCGAGTATCGAACATGGGACCTCCTTATTACAAGTCGTTAGACCGATTTTAGCGTTATATTTTGTTATTGTTCGTGTGGCAGGATGACCATAAAAATATTATACCCACAGATTTTCTGACACTCGAGATATTTCTGATTGCAAAGCGTGTTTTATTTTCATCATCGTGTTGCGGTTAAAGCTCGTTACTTACAATAATCAATACTATAAACACGTTGTGAAATAGAACTGAAGATGAAACGTTCAATATTGTTTGAAAGTAGAGTCACTGGAAATAACTGCAAAAAATGTGTTATATTGAAAAATTGTTTCGTCATACATATGCTTGATTGTTTGAGTTTGGCTTTGAAGTCCACTTTATGCACAGCAAAGATAATCGGAACTGGACCTACAGTTTAAAATGGGATACGAACAACATTTTCCTTTATTAGCAATAGAACTAGGGACATTATCCATTTTCCCTTCTCCTCGTTTAAACATGCACACAAACATAATAACAGTATTCCTTGGCGGGACAGCCCTGTAAAGTCCTTGGCCTATCTTCCGACTGCCACTCTCCCTCGCACAATACTTTCTAGAGGTGTGGAGTTTTTCAACTGGTAATGTGTTGACGTGGGGTCAGCATGTCGAACCCCAAGACACAGCAACTATATGGAGGTTGATATATATACACAAGTGGGTGTGTGGGTGCACGTTTGATTCTATATCACAATTTTCTGTACAGATGTTGTCACATCAAGATATGCTTTCTCCTCTGGTTGCAGGGTGTTTTGTTACATGCATATATTATAACTAAGGTATTTCATTCAACTCAAACGAGATATTTGTTTATTAGTATCGAAATAGAAGGCGAAGAGAGAATAAAATATGTTAATTTCATGAACTAAGATTGTAAATGCAAACTTTCTATAAAATGACTTCAGTATCCGAAATTTACCCAGTGTTCAAAACTATTCATGTAATGTGACACAGTGGGATCCCATTTCGAATTTCCACATTTTTGGTTTTAAACTACTAGCTCTATGCTGTTGTTGCGTGGCACAGTGATATTGTAGATGGCTAGGGATGCGGGTGCAGAACGTTTGCTTCCTAGTGTACTTCTCGTCCGGTTTCCTCCGTCTCCTGGAATGCTCCGACTTGCACAGGAGAATTCCACAGAAAACGGAGGTTGCAAAGTACAGTAAAGGTTTCTGCTTCCGAGTTGGTTCTTCTTATTCTTATCTCGTGTATCATTTTTCCTATTGTACACTGTCCTGAAATGCCCATGTATTTTACTTTGGTGTCATTGCTCTAAAAACAGGCCACCCACTAAGCGACGTGCCCGCCACACTCATATTTCTAGACCCAGAGCACTTCCACCGCAGCCCCCAGTACCTACTGTGTCCACCTCCGTTCCCTCGAACCCAGCACCTCAGCCCCCTACTTGCAACGACGCTTCTTCATATCAAGTTCCTCGCAACCCTCCCCCCGACCAGGTCAGATATTCCACATACGCCGACATAGCTTCAATCATGTTCGACACATGATAAATTATACCTTTCCCTTACCCTAATTGCCTTTGTTTACGCCAGCACGAGCCCAACCGGACCAGCAGCTTGCCGCCAGTGCAGTCAACGTCGGTGACACGAGTTTCCGAGAGTCATGCATCCATGTCTGGACTATCTACCCACGCTCCAGTGCAGTTTTCTGGAGACCCTGTGGCCAATTATCCTCCAGGATCAGACCTTGAAAGTGTATTCCAAATTATGGTGCTACGTATCCCCACCAGGAACCGAAACCTGAACCCTCTGATTACCAGTCAGACCTGAACTTTTCGTTCTGCAGCAGAAGATGCCATATTATCAGCAGTGTGCCGTGGAAAGACTTATTTCACCTTGGACAGAAGATGTTCAGCAGTGACAAGCCCACGCACCTAGGCCTTGAACCTTTGACCTCCCCCCCCCCCCCAGTGCCAATCATATCAGTGCCCCACATCGAATGGCCAGCCATCCCTTACCCAGAGACAGAACTCTGCAAGGGATCCCTTGATCGCCAGTGATCAGCAGACCCACTCGACCGGACCATCTTTGGATAGACGTTTGCTCCACCAGAGGTGTACAGAGGGAGCTTGTCCGAACCAACAACCGGTCACGTAGTGTGGCATTCTTCGGTGTCAGTTAACTGTGTTAACGGTGTCAGCTTCCTAGTGTAGTTCTCGTCCGGTTTCCTCCGTCTCCTGGAATGCTCCGACTTGCAGAGGAGAATTCCACAGGAAACGGAGGTTGCAAAGTACAGCGGAACTGGCTACTATTTAAGCGAAGGGTGCACTGTCTCCGGGCCTTATTTCAGTTGTAATCAGTATTGGTGGATCATTGATAGTAGCAGCCAGTGCCGCCGCCAGGAAGCAGAGGTAAGTGCTGTCGCATCCCTCAGCCACCTACCCTTCTCCTCCTACTCTTATTTGGTTAGCTCAGTAAACGGTAAAACATCATCTGACCTTATCTCATTTCTCCCGAAATAAGTGCTCTTTCAATATTTTTTTATCCACGCTTTTCATTCATGTCACTGTTCTACAGGCGCGTGGCTCTTATATGCGACGTAGGAACTGTCTTAATGGCAGCGACCCTCTATTACAGCGTTTTCCTGCGAAGGATCTCATATTGAAATAGCCAATTAGTAGAGGTCTGCAAATGCTATCCATTGCCCGCCAGTCGTAATGGGAAGAAATACCCGCCCACTCCCGCCCTGCGCAGCTGCAGCTGTTGAACCAACCCGACTCCCCCATCTGACGGGAAATTTTCAGGCGTCCATGACGATGTTGTCTACTGCCAGGCGATCACGGCCGTCGGAAGCAGGGGCGGGCAGGGAATGCAGAAACACTTATTATACACATTGCGAATCTGTTATAGGCAAACATTGTTATAACTGATTATTCAATGTTCGAATTATAAATGTCACTGCATGAAAAAGCTGCTCAGGTGAAATTTCGAGAACGTTAAATGTGATGGAGTGTCGATTGACTTCCAGTTTGATAGGTTTAATAATTAAAAAAAAAAAAAAAAAAAAAAAACATGGAACATAGTGCAGAACTGCTAACCATGTTTTAATAGTTAACACCAAATCTAGGTCAGATGTAATTCGATACGTCAGTGATGTTACAATTACATGAAGGGCATAGGAAGCATTCTTAGCCTCTACTAAATAGTTTGGAGTGACCATTTTAAAGCGCTTATCCATATCAGAAAATGAATTTCCTAAAAGTTGGATCGTAGTATGCTTCGACTCTCTTTCTTATTTAAGGTGCAATTTGTAATGGTAGGATTCAAATTTAACAGGACAAGTCTCTACTGCGCTTATAGCGTGGTCCCAAAACAAGTGAAATTTTAACTCTTACTTCAGAGTATCTTTTATTTTGTGATTCTAAACAAGACAGCCCAACATCCAGGCCACTTCATATTCATCGAATTACTGACAACTTTCAAACCTACGAAACCAAATAGTCTTCTTTTACATCTTGTAATAAATACTTCAGAGGAGTCACAATTTATACGTCCACCATGAGCGTATCGAGGAATAGGATCCTGACATGTGGCAGGTTGGATAAGTGGACATTCCTTCTTGAAGCGAGTCATGCACAAGCCTACAGATGTCTACCAATTATGCCTTGTTTTTGAGAGAGAAGCGACAACTTTAAAAATTTCCCCTCCCCAATGCAGCCAGTAGGGAAAAACAAATTTGCCAACAATCGTTCTATGCTCTGATTGCACACTGGTTGCTACGCCGTCCCTGGAATATTTGCGATATAAACTTTGGCTTCACAATCTGGAGCAAAATAACACTAAAAGTGAGGCAGAAACTGAAGAAAAGTACATTAGCTACAAAAGGCAGAAAAATGCATTTTTGACAAAAAATCTTTTTATAAAGTCAATAGTGTTGATATTGGGTAAATATAACTGGGCGTAATGTGTACAATTGGATCCGTACCTAGGCGCATTGAATCTTGAATCCCTTGATTACCAGACAACGGCGTTGCAAGTAGGCCATTGGGTAAGCACGTATATACACGCTCGCAAGGAAAATCAAAATAAGTGAATAGAAGCAAAGCCAATATCTCTCCCCCGTCTGCTACATCATGAAATATTATCTAGCTTGCTACGAAATGTGGCTTTCACAACAGAAACGGTAAGAGGATGAGGCCAGCCACAACTAGCAAAATGTCATTATTTCTGTTTATTAAAAAAAAAAAATAGAAAATAAGTTCACATTTTGTCATTGAAAACTCTCCAATGAAAATAACCGTCTTTCCCCAAAGGCTATTCTCATGCTGTATGAACAACAAGAAATCAATGTTGGTCATCTGAATAATCCGGAAGCAAGTAGTCGTTCTTGGTACGACCGTCCTTCTCTTTCTCGAAACGTCTTCTTATTTGCTTAAAGAGAAAAGGCGAGTAGCAGTGTAGCTTCACCTTATAGTAAGTTGAGCCCAGGAAAGCGAGGACATCTTATAAATACGTTATTCGTTCCTTCCTTCTGCGTAGGTTATATATACGTCAGTTTTCTACCTCTTGTGGGAAACGTGACAAAGTCAATAATGCTCCATCAGTTACCCAGTGTTCAATCCTGGGATTTCTTGCTTTGTAGCAAGTCACACTGACTATTTCGCCAAAGAAACCGAAAGTTCAAATTAGTTACTTGTCATAGAATGCCAACCGAAAAAGAATAGAAGTCGCTTTGCAAATTCCCGGGAATTCATTTTATAGTGAGGAATATGTTGTTCCTACTTATTATATTGAGACAAGAAAAAACAGTTATGAGAAAATGGGTTTCTTGGAGGCTTCAAAGGCTGCAATTAAGAATATTTAGTTGGATACCCGGTGGAGGAACAAGACATAATGGTTCGAATCTCATTTCAAACTGTAGGTCCAGTTCCGATTATCCTTGCTGTGCATAGATTGGACTTCAACTCCAAACTCAAACAAACACGCATTTGTATGACGAAACAATATTTCTATGTAATTCACGATTTTTGCAGTTAATTTCAGCGACTCATCTGCGAAAAAAATATTGAACGTTTCATCTTCAATTCAAAATCACAACGGTTTTTTTTTATTGATTATTGTAAGCAGCGAGTTTTAGCCGCAACACGATGGAGAAAATAAAACACGCTTTACATTCGAAATTATCTCGACTGTCAGAAGATATGTGGGTGTAATATATTTATTTTCATCTTGCCACAGGAACAATAACAAAATATAACGCAACAATATATATAACGACTAGTAATAAGAAGGTCTCTTGTTCGATACTTGGTCAAGGCACATAGTGATTCGCATCACACTATAAAACACTGAAATACAGAGACAATGAAATAATAAATGTGTTACAAGTTGGTAAAAAAATACCATTAGGAGAATAGAACCAAGGATTTCAGATTACAAAGCTGACCTTTAACCTACAAACCGACATGGCCACAAACCACGGTGAAACAACCAAGCTGTCAGGTAATTTCTCTTTAAGGTTACATCTTTTCCTGTGCAGCTTGAAACTTTTAATGTAGCTTCTCGCTAATTACATTCATTTGAAATCAATACGCTTCATCAGATAGTGCTTGTGTGCTGTGCACATTGCTGACAGAATACAAGTCAAACTTGTGCATGAAAATGAATGAAAACCTTGCGATGTCGTGCTTTTGTAGAAGGTGATCGTTTCTAAACCTAAATGATAATCGTGTTCAAACTTGCATCAACATAGCGGATTCTGCTATGTGATGAGGCATCTTATCAACAAATGATACATCCAATATATTATTTTTAAACTATTTATTTAGAAAAGAAGAGTCATTATTCTGGTATCTACGGAGAAATTCATTCAGATGGAATGAAATTTTACGGGTCACAACTCTATTTTACTTTTTTTCTCCATTACGAAACCAACGTGCACGTGTAACAAAGGAAAGTCTGTCATTTTTCATTTTACAAACATTCCATTTACTGTTAAAGTTAAATGAGAGGACAACCATTGCTTATTGTTAATAGCCTGGATTATTGATGTGTGTGTGTTTGTGGGGGAGGGGTACATCCTCTCATGTGCCTACCTGGCTGTGACATATACAATTCTTGTTTCAAATTTATCTTATTTTTCCAATCGCATATTCAGTGCCGACTTTGAGATTATGTTTGCCAAAGTGGATGGGAAAGGAGTTTATATATTCTTCAAGCCTTGTCCCGGGCTAGGATAACACTTTTCCCGAACTAAACATAAGTTGTTTCTTGCATCATTTTCAGGAATTACAACAGCATTATTTCCGCCTCGCTTATTCGAATTGCTATTTTTTGTCGTTACTTAGTGTTGCTTTTCTTCCATTTTCGGCTACTCGAAACGATGAAGAGAGACTCGTAAGACACCCATGCTCAGCCCAAATTCGAACCCGTGGCCCTCACATTCTAACGTATTGTGATAGCCAATTCTCCTCGAACGTCAAAAATCCGTTTTTCTTTACAATATATTTTTCCAGAATTTTTCGCATTTACAGTACTTTATAATGTATACGTGGACAGTCCAGTTAATTAATATTTAACGCTGAAATCTTTTCGTTAGGCCTTTTCTTTAAGTCTGAGAGACACAAAATTCCCTGCATGTGGTTAAAATGTTTGATAGTAAGCAACACTGCTGGTTTCCGAACACTTACTTCGGCTGTACTGCCAGACCCGAATCTGGACTTCAACTCAAACGAGTGTGACACTTTCTGTGAACAGAAGTGTACAAAGCTAAAATAATGCCGACCGCTGGTGACTATCTAGTCCCTGCAAGAAAGTTGATAATTTTGCATGGTTTAGAAATTAGAAGGTGTTACATTTCTGTTGTTTTTCTCTTGCGGAGATATGTTACAGTGAAGGAATAAGTGATTTTGTATTCTACTGTTTTTTTAGTTTAATCAATTTTATGCTCTTAGAGGTTTGTTTGAGTTTTGTATTGTTTCCCTAATTCTTGTTTGAGTGTTCTAGTTTAATCCTTGTACTTAATACAAGTAAAAGCTTAGCGTGTGGTGCCTCATGCACACAACGTTTCTCAGCGTCAGCGTGGAATTTGCTTCTTGCGTAAACATGTTTCCGTCCTCTATGTCATGGTTGTAGCTCTTCAACGTCGCTACTTTATTTTGCACATGATAATTAAGAATATTAATGACATCAATATGGGATATTTATTATATTCGATGATTCACTACATGTGAAGCGTACGGAATGCTCCGTGAAATGCTGATATGCTGCTCAAAACATGTTATTTATATTTTAACAACTTGATAACATATTGCTTTACTTAGCAAAAATAACGTTCAATACTCTAGCGAATACAATTTGAGCGAATGAAGTTATTACGGAATGAATAGGCTACATAAAATTATTACCTTTTTTTAAATTTTGGACCTTCATTCTCTAATGTTTCTTCCGTGAAACATCGGCTGGATGATGTCACGGTTTACAGGGTTGCCAAATTGAAGGCTTCGGCCTCTATTAAAGATGGCCGTGGCATAGCACACACAAACGTAATATTTTAACGATACCTTTATATCGTCACATAAAATCTTGAAAACAAAAAATGATCATAAAACGCCCGTTTGAAAACCGTTAATTTTTGCGGTAAAATAGACAAAGGCCTATTTCTCAACTTCAAATTTTTACAAAAATACGATATCAAACGCAATCAAGATTGCGAAATGAATTATTACGTATTGATTACACATAACAAGGTCACATGACGAAAGCAGTCCATGTAATATCGATCACTTTCTTTCCGTCACATTAGGTTAACGTACAAAACATTTAGTGGGGGCGCTCACAACATTCTCAAACTGATTTCCGTATCAAACTGGTTAAAACGACACCTTACGGTATCAGGGGTCCTGGGATTGAAACTTGACTCCAAAATAAACTCCGATACGGGTATGTTCTTCTTCGAGATATTTCTTGCAAGTGTCCGTTCATTCATTTCATTCTATTATCATCCTAATCAATAAGTAGCAAGAAACTTTCATTTCACCGACAACAAGAATATTCGAAATTAATCGTGGGTGAATTTGAGTCCTTATCTTAGAATATGTTATATTTAATTCAATTTTCTGCATACCTAAGCCTATGCGAGCTTGGAATTTTAATGTCCATTATAAATGGCAATTATTGGTAAAATATAAAACTTTATATATTTACTTTCATAGGACCATTTCACGTTCGGTATCATTAATAGATGATGTTGGTCAGATTGCAACTGATTGAAAGATTACCGATAGAAAGATTATCGTTGTTCCAATTTGGTTTGCCTTCGCGTTCTCCCAGGTTGACACTGCGAGTATAATAGCAACGACAAGGGACATCAACCAGACAGAGAACCAAAGGCATCTGTAAATTGAAAAACTCCTTACCACATGTTAAAATATAACCTAACGTATACTACTGATACAGTATTTAGTGAATACTTACTACTAAAAAAAACACACACATATTTTTGTTATTTTTTTCCTTACTTACTTACTTACTTTCCAGTTTTCTTAAACCCGAAGGCTTATCGCTACAGGAATACAAGCTATCCATCTCTCCCTATCCTATCCAATCTTGCCGATTTCCTTTGGGTTCATCTCATTGTTATATCTCCATCTTCGTCTTGGTATTTCTACTGGTCTCTTACCATCAGGTTTTCCAACAAGAATCCTGTAAACTCTTCCTTCCACTGCCATTCGTGCCACATGGCCTGCCCACCTAAGTCTTCTTGATTTAATTATTACAATAATATCTGAACATGAACAAATATTATGCAATTAAAAATTACATAACCTTCTACACTCAACTGTCTCTTGATCACATTTAGGTTAAAATATTTTTCCTGGGAGTATTTTTATTTATTTATATTTATTGCAATTTCCAGTACAGCAGAAGCCATTTTAAACCGGAAAGACGCAACAGTAAAACAATACCCTAGTGTTAAAAAGAAAACACGAAAAAAGATAAAATAAAATAAAATAAAATAAAATAAAATAAAATAAAATAAATAAAATATAAGCATAAGCAAGCCAAGACAGTACCAAGGTAAATAGATTACTTTCACAATGCATTAATTATGTACATTTTTTTCAAAGTTGGTGATGAAAGACGAATATGAACTGAAAATATCTATTTGGTTTGAGATGATATTAAATTGGTTCGGTAGCCTATGGAATAATGAACGTTGTATGGGTGATAGTCTGGGAGTTCCAGTGTGGAAATTCTCCTCGCTCTGTGTTTTATGCCTGGGCACTCTGATAGAGAGTTCGTGTAGTGGGATGCTACATCTTAGGTTTCCATTAATGATCTTATGTAGTAATTTCATATCTGCAACATATCTACGTGATTCTGAAGTATTTATGTTTACGTTTACAAGCAGATCTCTCTTAGTTAGGTGTCTTAGGCCCGGCACTCTATATCGAACGATGAAGAGGGAAAAGCTGAGAACACCCTTGATCTTGGAGGTATGAGAAGGGGCAGCCATGTTCAAGATGGGTGAACAGTACTCTAGAATGGGTGCCTCCCCCATGGCGCAGTGGTAGCGTCCTTGCCTTGTAATCAAGGGGTCCCGGGTTCGATACCCGGTGGAGGCACAAGTGGTTCGAATCCCACTTTAAACTGTAGGTCCAGTCCCGATTAGCCATACTGTGCATAACGTGGACTTAAAACACCAACTCAAGAACTCTAGAATGGGTGACACAAAGGTTTTGAAGTAAATGGAAAGTACTTTAGGGTTATGGATTTCGGTGAATCTGTAAAGTAAGCCTAGCATACGCATTGCCTTTTTTGTGATGGTTGATATGTGATTATCGAATACCTAGATCTCGGTGTTGTGCTTCTTTTGCTATAGGTATGTCGATGAGTGTATAATTACCTTCAAGAATGTTTTGCTTCAATGAAATTGTTATATAAGTGTATTTCGAAGGGTTTATGGACAGTTTCCATCGCTTACACTCTTCAAAAAATTTGTTTATGTCATTTTGGAGAATTCGCATGTCTGATGGCTGTTTTATTTCTCTCATAATCTTGCAATTATCGGCAAACATTAGAATTGTGCTTGAGATAGGGGAATTAAATAGATCTGTGAGATCATTGAGATATAATACAAATGACTGAGGACCAAGAACGCTTCCTTTATTCACATCAGATATAACAGGAAGCCAGTTAGAATGAGTTCCATGAAATATAACACTTTGTTGTATATTGCTTAGATAGTATTTCAATATTTTTACGTGTTTCCAGTTATATCAAATATGTCAGTTAATTTATGCAGTAAATAATGGTGCTCCACTGAATCAAAAGCTTTGGACAGATCAAAGTACACAACATCAAACTGATCACGATTAGAAATTGCGTTTATGGCATAGGATTGCTTAGAAGACAGATTGGTAAGGCATGATGAATTTGGAAGAAAGCCGTTTTGTGCTGGGTTAATGTAAGGGGATGTGAATTTCAGAAGTCTATTTTTAGATTTTTTCACAGACAATAGCAAGTGTGGAGAGGTGAGAAATGGGCCTGTAGCGTGTACTATCGTTTGCATTGCCAGATTTAAAAATAGGAATGATATTTGATTTATTCCATTGAGTGGTAAAGCAGCCTTCTGAGATGCACCTATTGTATAATATTGCAAGAGAAGTAGCTAGTGAGTGAGCAGTTTTTTGAAGGAAAAAAGTAGGAATATTGTCTGGTCCAGATGCTCGGTGAGAAGAAAAGGACTTAAGGAAGTGCAAGACTTCACCAGATTCTGTAAAGACGGTAGAAAGAGAGTGAGAGCAGATAGATTTGATAGGCGGGTGATCTAAAACATAATTCGAAGCATTTTTCTTTAATGTTTGATTGAATAGTTGAGCTCTATCATTACCAACAGCTGAAATGCCATTGTGTGTTACTTCGAAAGGGATGCGTTTGGTTTGTCTCCGTGAATTTATCAATGTCCAGAGTCTTTTCGGATTAGTAAGGAGTTCATTTGTGACTGGGTTTACATATTCTGTGTATTTCTGTTTCATAAGGTCTTTACTATACTTACGAAGTGATTTGAATGTGTTGTGTGTGTGGGGATTGGGGAAATTTATCCACAGCTGCCATGCTCTGTTTTTGTTGTGAAACAGATGCTGCAAATCTTTATCGAACCACGGGGAAAACTTTTTACATTTCATTGTTTTATGCGGCACATAGTCCTGAATTACTGCATGAATCACGTCCGTAAACAGTTCGACAGCCTCGGTCACGGTCCCTTCGGAAAGCAGATTCCTGTTGAAAAGGTCAATAGCTCGACGGACGGCGTCCCACAACATTTTCTTCCACAGCGGAATCTTATGCAGAAGGGGAGCCTCTCGCTTTCACCGGGATTTTGAAGATAGCGCACAGCGAATCGAGGTCCGATTGAAGCCGATTTAAAGAGGGTGTGACGTCACAGATTTCAAACGAGGACAATATGAATTAAAGTTCTTTTCTTTTCTCGTAATGTACAAGTTGTGTTGAAGAAGACCCAGTCCATGAATAAAATTGTGTATGAACCAGTCTTCGTCTCCAGTGGTTGGTATGCCATTTACAGGATTATTCCACTTTATGTGCATATTAAAATACCCACACAAAATAACTTTGTGGCTAGAAAGAGCTGCAAAAGTGAAATTATAACAACGCTCCAGGAGTTATTTGGGACTCCGCCTATCAGGCAGATAGAAACAACCTATAAGTATTTTTCTACGGTGGTTTGTACTTACTCATATCCAGAGTAATTCGCAGTTTCGTTGTAAATCCAAACGTATTTTGCTGTGCCACTTCTTGTTCACACACACACCATTTCTCCACCACCACCACGCACTTCATGATCTCTACGATAAACATTGAATTGTTCATAGAGGGGAATTTCAACACACGAAACATTATAATTGAGCCAAGACTCACTAAAGCACACACAGTCGTATTCGGAGAACTCAGTCGTCATTAAATCACAGTCCAAAAACTTATTCTTTAGACTCTGCACGTTTTGATAATATAGGTGAAAGGCAGTATCACTTGTCTCTGGTTCAGGCTGAAGTTCGACGTCTCTATACAGCAATAGCAGGAGGAACAGGTGCTGGATCACGCACTTTCTGGCGGAGGTCCCAGCGAGGTTTTCCTCGAAGCTTCCTTGCACACGCTCGCCCCTCGAAGAGTACAAAGCGTTGGAAAAGCACTCAGCGTTTTCAAGTATTTGTCATAGAACTGATCGGCAAACATATTCCCATCGCTAACTGCAGTTTCACAAGGCGGACAACACTTTTTTACTATGCAAATTCGCACTAGTACCAATGCAAAACAGATAAAGAGAAGAGCTACACATTTCGTACAACCTGCAGTCGGCGCCATCTTGTATGTGTAAAAATACTCTTAAACTACGTTCCTCCTTTAATGTAATGGACAAAGTTTCATATCCACATAATACTATAGGCAAATTACTGTTTTGTATATTTAAATTTTTAGTTCCTTAGATATTATACGAGATGATAAAAGTCTATGAAGATAACAGTAACATGCATTTCCTGAATTAAGCCAGCTTTTTACTTCCTCCTTAATATAATTAACATGGAGCAACATGTTATCAACAAATACATTTTGATTATAAACTAACACTTGGTTTCTGCCGTAAGCATTTATTAAATTTTCTCTTTGTTAACTTTCAAACTTATCATTTTAGCTGTTTATCAAAATATGTTAGCATATTTCTTAATTCTATTTATATCTTCCCAAATAAGTCTACAACACTGCATATGTTTACAACTGACTAAAAAAGTTTAATTTTAGTCCATTGTTAGTTTTATTACTTATTTATTTATATATATATATTTATATCAAGTTTCAGATATAGCACTTATGAGGCCATTTTAAACTAAAACTCTAATAAATAAACAAGAACAAGTCAAGATGGTTTTTGGTAAAACAAAAACAAATGTTAAATATAAACATGATAAGATATAAACAAGAAAACAAAAAAGAGATTTACATATTCATTCTTAGAGAAGATCGAAAAATACTTTCAGGGGCAAAAATGTCAATGTTTGTGAGTAGTTTATTATAGAACTGGGGCAGCCTGTGGAACAGAGAGCGCTGTATAAAGAAAAAGCCTAGCGGTCGAGTTGTGGATCAATTCAGTGTTTCGGGTCGATCGAGAGAGAACTCTGAAATTGAATTCTGTAAGTAGAAATTCAGATCTTAGTTCTCCATTGATGATTTTATAGAAAAAATTCACATCTGCCATATCGCGTCGGGTCTGCAGTAATTAAATATTCAAAGTAGTCAGGATGTCAGGTTTCTGAAGATGCCGCAGAGAAGGAATTCTATGAGGAACAATGGCAGCAAAGAAGCTTAGGACGGAATCCATGCTAGAAAGATCTGTATTGAAAGCCATGGCCCAGACTGGAGAGCAGCAGTATTCGAGAGTCGGAGAAATGAATAACTTAAAAAACAGGCTAAGAGAAGTTGGAATATCAATTTCAGTGAATCTGTAGAGAGGCCTAAGAAGCGCCTTGCACTTCTAGTTGTAGCTGCGATTTGTTCCTTAAAGTTCAGTCTTTCATCTATGATAACACCTACATCTTTTTGGGTTACAACTGTAGTAATATAATTGTTTTCAAGAACATAGTGAGAATGTATGTTGTTCTTTTTAAAGAGACTGTGAGGGAGGAAAATTTCTGCGGGTTAAGTTGTAGATTATACTGCTGACACCATGTGACTATTGGAAAGAGCATTCTGGAGAATCACAGCATCTTGTGGTGTTGAGATTTCTTTGAAAAGTTTATAGTCGTCAGCAAACATGAGTAGATTTATAGGAAGTGAGGAACGTCTTTGAGGGTGATCGTCCATGTATAGGATGAACAAGAGAGGGCTCAAGACCCCTTGTGACACCCCAGACAAGACAGAAAGAAAATCAGAAGAGGAGCCTGAAAGGGTGTCAACTGTGTCTGTGAGTGTAGATAATCCTGGATTAAGGAGAGAAATTTGCCATGTATGTTAAATCTAGGTCGTAATTTGTGAATAAGAAGAGCATGGTTTATTTTGTCAAAGGCTTTTGAAATATCCAGTATATCATATCTAGCTTGGAATATTTGGAAATAGCCCTAGCGGTATGTGAAAAGAGAACTGAAAGATTAGTCAAGCAAGAGCTCCTTGGAAGAAAACAACGTTGGGCAGTAGTGATATGCGGAGATGTAAATCTGAATAATCTGTCTTTAATGCTTTTTTCAGATATTAAAGACAGACATGATAGGAGTGATATTGGTATGTATGAAGTAGCACTATTTTCATCTCCAGATTTGTGAATGGGTACAACGTTGGCTTTCTTGGACATCTGAGGAGACACACCTTTAGAGAAGCATATATTTATCATGAGAGAGAGTTACAGAGAGAGAGAGAGAGAGAGAGAGAGAGAGAGAGAGAATGAGCCAAGATGTCAGCATTGTTACGGAGAAAAATCGTGGGAATTTCATCTGGCCCTAAAGAGTGGTGTATGGGTAATGAGACAAGGCGAAATTTAACTTCTTGAGAAGAGGTTTTGATAGTGGAGAGAGAGTGTGAACAGACAGACTGCACGTCGGGGAGTGGGCTGGTTGTATCATGCGAGGTAAACTTTCCGTGAAAGAAATTGTTGAATAATTGCACTCTTTTATCTCCAAGGCTGTTTCCGATTTGTACTTCATTTCCATGGGGACGCGTGATTTTTGCTTTCTTGAATTTAAGAATGTAAAGTATTTCTTTGGATTGGTAAGGCACTGTGCTGTTACATTGTCTACATAGTCCTTATATTTTTTTCTTAAATAAATACTTGGAGTGACGTCTAATGCTACAGAAGGTTTTGTGTGTATGGATATTGGGGCTTTTTTTGTTTTCACAGATACCAGGCTTCCTTTTAGTTTTTTTCTTTAACCAGGCCAACTTAATTGTCAAACCACACCAAATATTTTGTCGATTTCGATTTCCTGGTCGGCACGAAGTCATTAATCACGGCGTGTAGTATGTCCACAAACATCTCCACTGATTTGTTGACGTCATCATCCTGCACCAGACACCAAGCGTAAAAGTGAAGAGCTCCGAAATTATACTCCCAGGGTGCATTCCGCCACAGCCGATAAGGCTGCTTTTGCGTCCGAGACGTTCTCTTCTCCACGAGCGGCAGGTACACAATGACATCTAGTGAGTCGTGGTCCGATGGTAAAAACGTTTCTTTCCGGGGTTATTTATGGATCAGGCAATGTTGCCAGGACGTAGTCTAAGTTGCTATCACCTCGTGTCTTGTTCATGTTGAATTGCTTCAATCCAATACCATTCACGAATGTGTTCATGAACCATTGGTCAGCCGGGCAGTTTGCAGTAGCAGACGTGGGATGGAAAGGTTAAAGTCACCAAAAAGCATTACGTTACCACACATTACGGCTGCCAAGACTGAATTCCTGCAGGCTTCTACAATTTACAAGGGAGAGTTTTTGTTCGGTCGAAAATACGAGGCAATTAAAAATTTCCTACCTTTTTCGATGTTAACTTCGATCCACACGATTTCAAAATCACGGTTCAGATCCTTTCGAATTTTCGTTTTCCACTTCACATTTACGCACACCATCACACCCCTCCGCTTCCAACAGCCCGATCATTTCGAAAAATATTGAAGTGATTCGCAAAAGGCAATTCATTGTCTTAATCAGTGTCGTTTAGCAAGGTCTCGTAAACACCAAACAATCATAGCTCAACAGTTCTGTTAGATGAGTAGTGCAGTCGGTGAGTTTATTTTTATGCATTGAACATTTTGGTAATAATCTGAGAGGGAGGTAGCTTTCCGTTGAAGCGGCCTGAGATTCAGATGAACGTCACCACAGAGGAGCGCGAGGCACAGGAAGTGACGGTACTTGGATTGTTGACTTACCTCGAGGTTGCGGGTCCCGTTGTACCGGCGGCCGGATATGGCTGCGGATAGCTCGGGAACGATTTGAATTGCAGGAACAAAGTAACTTCTGTAACCAAGTACCCAGTTGGTGATCACAGTATCCTTAGTCCACAATAACGAGCTAGGGTATAACATCACAGTTTCATGACGTTGAAAGTCAAAAAACATTACAATACACACGCTAAACTTGAGGAGCGAAGAGACATACTCCATTTACCATCCGCTTCCTAACGGCATTATCTATAGAAACATTAAAGAGAAATGGAGTTAATGCATCTCCTCTTTTAAACCTGTCGTCAATCGTAAATTGTCACACACCAATTTTAATTTCCTTTTCACAATGGTATACATTTATTATATTAACAAGCTTCTTAGGTATTCCAAACAAGACTAGTATAATACGAGTACATAATTTATCTATTCTAATCGAGTCGTATGCCTTATTAAAATCAATAATACCTAATGGACATTTTAAATATATTCCAACTTTTTTTCAAGTGTCTGTCTCACTTGAAACATTTGATCTATTTTTGATCTGTTTTATATATATGGATAATATTTTATAGTATATTGAGGAGAGATATTCAACGGTAATTATTGCAGTTCGTTACATCACATATTCTTTTAAATAAACGAAAAATGATGGATTATTTCTACTGATGTGGAATTTCTTCTTTAATCCATATTAAACAAATTAAATTATGAATTTAACGTATTAATAAATCACCATGATACTTAATTAACACAGCTGATATTAAATCAATGCCAGGTGCTTTGATATTAATTTGCCTTTTAGTAGCATCTTTAATCTCAGTCGAATTAGGTTCTCGAACTAAAGTTTCTGCTATGTGCTCTTCACTTACTACTGATTTATCTCCTACATGAAAAATTAAATGGTCATTCAAGTAGTTCGTCCATCAATTTGTAATATTTATTTGATTATCCAAAATTCAGTTTTTATATTTTGTCAAATTTACTTTTGTTTGTCATACCTTTCTAAATTAATTTACACTTTCATGTAAATCAGTGTAATACACTTATTATATTTTTTGGAGATTGATTGTTTCAATTTCGTTAATGTTGCTTTTCAAGTAACCTTTTGTTTTCGTCTGAACGTGCTGTTAACTTTTCTGTTTATTCTACTAAAATTGCTTAAATTTGTACCATCAGATTTATTTAACCACCTGGGTGCAGCCGGATTTCTCATTTCAATTAGATTATATCATCTATTATCAAACCCCAGCTTACATTTTCTTGGCTAATGATATCCTATATTCCTTATAAATGTTTAGAAATGTTAGATTTGTTGCTAATGATTTGATCTTGGATTTTTAGGTACTAAAAATTGTTCTTGAGGTTCCAATAATAGGTTCTAACAAATTTAACATGGTCCAATTCCTGAAATACGGTTTAAGTAGAATCGCTAAAAATAAAATTTTAAGATATTTTAATAGTAACATACAATAACCAAAAATAAATTACAACTTACTTATCACTTGTGCACATCATTATGAAAATTGTATACCAATTCTTTTAATACCCTAGTTGTGCTGTTAGCAAAAGTTTATGGATGATGTGAAAAATGAATTACGTATGGATAACTTTTTGCACAATACATGGGGTGTTACTCGCCGGGAATTCTTAGTGGATTTTTCTGCTTAGACGTGAAAAATGTTAATATTCATTAATACAAATCCCATTCAAACTACACTTACTTACAAACACCCTGAGGCAAGATTTTCACACTTTAGATTTTATTTTTGTGGAAAGAAAAGGAAGCTGAGTAAAAAATAGGACATAATTCTCTTAAACTGTTTGGGTTGTTAGTGTGCTTTGTAGAAATATCTACCTGACAGACAGAAGATTATTGCAAAGTAAGATATCTTGAAGTTCATTAGGTAAATTTCAGTTTGAAATGTTCATACAATTATTAACTTCTCGTACTATAACAACAAAAGAGAAAAATAAGTTATTATAACAATTAGTAACTTAATCTTTATATAAAGAAATATTGGTTTAAGCTAAAAAGATGTATTTGAAAATTGTATTTATGTCTAGGAATTAATTCGTGCGCCTGGACAAGAGATGGCGTAACGAGCGTATCGTCCCACAGTTCCGTGTATCCACACATGCGTTGAAAACTCCTGTCAGCGCGCATCGTTTTTATTATAGGGCAGTTGATTGACGCGTCAACAACAGCATTTTGTAGTCAACTGAACATGGCGCAGTTCGTGCCAGATAAAGTGCTTTTGCGGGGTGTTCTGCTTCATTACTTTAACATGCAGAAAAGTGCTACCGAAAGTCATCGTATTTTGGTGGAAGTGTATGGTGAAAATGCGCTAGCTGAGCGAACGTGTCAGAAGTGTTTTGCTCGGTTTAGAAGTGGTGATTTCGGCCTGGAAGTCCGAGAGCGACATGGACAGCCAAACAAATTTGAAGACGAAGAATTGAGAGCATTGCTCGATCAGGATTCGTGTCAAACGCAGGAAGAACTTGCAGAAGCATTAGGCGTTGATCAAACAACAGTTTCGAAACGCCTCAAAGCAATGGGAATGATTCAAAAGATGTCACATTGGGTTCCACATGAATTGAAAGACAGAGACGTTGAAAGACGAAAAACCATTTGCGAATTGCTGCTTCAAAGACAGAAAAGAAATGTTTTTTTGCGTCGCATTGTTACTGGTGATGAGAAGTGGATCCATTACGAGAACCCGAAACGAAAAAAGGCCTGGGTGAAGCCAGGTGAACCAGGTCCATCACAATCGAAACGAGATATTCACTGTGCGAAGATTATGCTGTGCATATGGTGGGATATGAAAGGTGTGGTGTACTATGAGCTGCTGCAACCGGGTGAAACTATTAATGGAGAACGTTATCGACGACAATTAATGCGTTTGAAGCAAGCTCTGGCCAGGAAACGACCAGAATGGGAGAACAGACATGATAAACTTATTTTTCAACATGATAACGCTCGCCCAAATGTCGAAAACCGGTCAAAACCTCTTTAGAAAATGTCGGATGGGAAGTTTTACCCCACCCGCCGTATTCACCAGACGTTGCTCCTTCGGACTACTACTTGTTCGATTGCTTGAATAACGATTTGATTGGACAGCGGTTCACTTCTTCAGAAAATATCGAAAAATGGGTCTCTGACTGGATCACTTCAGAGGATGATTACTTCTTTCGCCACGGAGTCCGTAACTTGCCTGACAGATGGGCAAAAGTGGTGGCTCGCGATGGACAATATCTTTCTTAAGGTATTTATGTATTTTGTGTTTGAACTACAGCTTCAATGAGTGCGTAACAACCGCACGAATTATCATTATTATTATTATTATAATATTATTATATATATATTATAATATATATTATTATCATAATAAGCTACATACACCTCTGATAAATGAAGAGTTGGCATCCCATAACATTTTCGACTCTGTTTTTCTAGATATATTTCGAGTCTAAATGTGTGAAATATATACTCCGTAACTTAAATTATTATATATATATATATACACACCATATAATTGAATTGAATTAGAATTTTGGATACATTAGAATCGCACAGTGTGTATCTGAAGGTGTGTGTGTGGTGAGAGGCTGTAAAGTTAATATAGGAAGATATCATCTGTTTTGACCTTGAATTATTGGAAAGTTCGACTTGAAAACAGGAAATTTTCTTGAATTTTATCATTATGAACTTTATGAACAAATTCACATGCATCGAGCATGCGGTAGTTATGTGTGAAACAGTGTCGCCGTATCTGATATGAAATTTTGGAAAGTGTGTGGAGTCTTGCATTCTCGACCTTCGCAAACAGTGTTTCGGATGCACGGATATTCTCCCTGTGCATGCATGTAATATGGAGAAGTTAGTGCTTTCTCACTTACATGCATGTACAAAACCTGAGCCTTTGTCTATACACAACGTCGACGGGAAAGACTTTCAAAAGAAATGTTTGTTTTTGGGGAGAACATGATTGTGGAAAAGATAATGAAACATTTGAATTCAGTGGTTGCAACAGACAGTGGCTATGACAGTGACACAATTCCAATGTGAGTTAGTGAACTAACATGAAAAAAAGGAGAACTTTTTCAATAGCACGCCACGCGTTATACTGTATTAGCTCTACAGTTTCTACATAAAAGTGAGCTAACGAATTACAAATTACCAACATCGTTTTGATCGAAATTCACATTTGCAAGCAATCGTGAGTTAAAGTAATGTTCACACAAAGAGCTTGTGCTAACTATTGTGTCAATTTGAATAAATGCCCCAGTTTCAAATTCACAAGTGACGAAAAAACAATTTCGAATTAAAATTTCTTGAAGAAATGAACTTGTTACATTGCGCTGATTGCGCACAAATATTTCACAAATAGTTTGTATCAACTCCTCATTTGCAGGAAGGCTAGGATAACACAACCTGGTTATTTTAATTTTTGCACAAGCATATGTGGTGTTGAACTGTGCATGGAATTAGATTTTAGAAAAAAAATATTATCGTTTTACTTATAGTGTTGTGTATTACTATTTGTGCAACTTCTGGTCACTGCACTATGTTCTTTACATAACTTACGAGTGTTCTATTCAGAACTGAGGTAATGTAAGATGACGGTTTCTCACCATTTACCCTTGTTTCCGAATAACACGTGAGATAGAAAAGCGTTTTGAGAAGAGCCGGAAATCACGTCAGAAACTGAGTGTTTAGAAAACGGCCATTATATAAAACTGTATATGTGCAAAATGTTGTTACATTGTAAAGTAATTTAAAACATGCTTGAAAGAATGTTACTTTTCTGTCAGTGAGGCCAACCTCCGTGGCGGAGTGGTTAGCAAGATCAGAATGGCTACGACGTCAGCGGTCTTGGCCTAGGCAGAGGTGTTCTCTGTGAGTGATTCTTCATAAATTTCATAACTCATCCTAATCGTTTCGATTATCTAAAAGTGCAAGATAAACGACGTTCAATAACACAAAAAAAAAATCTGTTGTTGATAAAGAAAGCTTCTGCAGCAATCCATTTTTTTAAAATAATACGCATCTGGCCGTTTTGTGATTTGGTAGGATATCTCGACAGATAAATATCTACTTACATTCACACACACACAACAATGCAAATTAGTACTGATTGACTCCTACAAGCTTTCAGGTGGAAAATATAAAAGTGGTGGGTTGGCGTCGTATTGTGCAAGTATGAGGCATCAACAGGTTTTCTAGTTTGCTTAGCCTGATCAAGGAACATTTGGTATTTCCAAAGATGTGAAATCCCTTGAGACACTCAAATCTGGTGGAAAAACCAGATTTCAGTCAGTTCAACATCAACTAAGGCTTGCCTTTTTCAATCAAATTAAAGTCAAAGGGACATAGAAAAGCTGAAGTAAGCACAACTTGCATATTAAGCATAATTAATGTAAATAGGCGCTCACCCTCAAACTAGGCATTTATGGCCACTATAAAAATGCATTTTTGGACAAGAAACACCATGAATCCAATAAAAACAAAACATTAAAGCTTAATTGGGGCCCCCAACATAGCCTTCCCACGATTAAATAATATAAGATTTTGACTATTACCCCGTCATTAACTCTACTATTGTCAGGAAGAGTTGTAGAAAGTGGTGCAGGAACTGGTTGAACAGTATATCCTCCCCTATCCGCAGGAATTGCGCACGCTTTTACTACAAAGGAATAAAAAAGGCAAATAGGAAAAATGATGTGAGAACCTAGTTCTCATGATATTATGAAATTGATGAACGTAAGCTAAGAAAAACACACACGCCCACCAAACTAGGATTCCAACACGAGACACTGGACGTTTTAGCATGCTGTTCTAACCTCTCCGCTACGGTGGTCTGCGAAATGCTTTGATTGATTGATTGATTTGGATTTTTAAGTCTACTTTATGCACAGTAAGGCTAATAGGGACTGGAACTACATTATAAAGTGGGATCCGAATCACTATGTGCCTCCACCGGGTATCGAACGCTGGACCCCTTGATTACAAGGCGACGACGCTATCACTCAGCCATCGGGGAGGCCCTCTCTGCGATATACTATTGGAATATTAGTTGTGACCACCAATCTTCACATGCAAGTATAGAGTTGAAATATTTTGGTCCGAAGTAAAGAAAAAAAAACTTACCGTCAAGCATCACCCCTCTAAACCCCCCCCCCCTCACAATCAGCAGCACCGTCACTTACAGATAAAAACTGTCTGTCACACAAGGTACAACTACGTCATTTCTGACACTGAGTTCTTAGAAGTATTCAAAGGGTAACAATGTGTTCAAATTTACTTTAATTTCTTACACCAGGACCACTGAACAGCCATGATGATTGCATGTTTAAAACATAATATATTTATAAATCAAATTATACATGTTATTAATAAATATTAAAACGAAGGGCATTTATAAATGTGAGTTAACCAATGGAAACGTGACATTTTAGCATCACAACTGCAGTTCGAAAAGAGTCGAGACAGGGATTAAAGAGAATGGACTCTCCCCACTAAATCGGGACGTCTAGTAGCCCCTTACATCAATGGGTACAGAAATAAAATAACTCAATATTGCAGGCTGCACACTTCTAGGGCTTGTTTCTATCTATGATGTCAAAACCATTCATTTGTAGAAGGACGAAATCGAATCTCTTGCAAAACCGTTAAAAAAAACTTCTCGGAGGTTTTATGAGTTCATATTAAATAATTAATATTTCTATGGAGGGATGGCGTACATGGCCCTTCCTCTCGTATAGGCTTGCTTGATAAGTAAGTACTGTCCGTCTCAAAATCGTTAGATGTTTTACACAATCTAATTTAATAGCGACACCAAATTGGAAACGCAGTAAATATTTCTTTTGTCAATTTTAAAATATTAAAAATTATTGTTATCCGTCTTTTCCCCTCAAATTCCTATCTTGCCTCCGTACTAAATTCTGTTGTTGATATTTTGAAGCACGTAGTTTTCGGGGCGAAAATAATCTTTCCTAAAGTTCCCTAGCGTATTAACGTGCATCTAAATGGTTTACACCAAACATGCGAAACAACGAAAGCATTGTTACACCTCTAAACATTTCATTAAAACAGCAGTGATTGGGTTATATTTGTATCTTGAGTAATAAGTTTGACGTAGATGTTTAGGTTATACGTCAAAACATCGACGCAAAAACATCGACAACAAAAACATCGCCTACATTTCATCGACAGTACAAAACATCGACAACACAAAACATCGACAGTACAAAACATCGACAGCACAAAACATCGACAGTACAAAACATCGACAACAAAAACATCGACGGTAAAAACATCGACGACAAAAACATCGACGACAAAAACATCGACGGCAAAAACATCGACAGTACAAAACATCGACGCCAAAAACATCGACAGCAAAAACATCGACGGCAAAAACATCGACGCCAAAAACATCGACGCCAAAAACATCGACGGCAAAAACATCGATGCTAAAAACATCGACGGCAAAAACATCGATACCAAAAACTTCGACGCCAAAAAGATCGACGCCAAAAATATCGACACCAAAAACGTCGACGGCAAAAACATCGATGCTAAAAACATCGACGGCAAAAACATCGACACCAAAAACATCGCTATTTTTTTGTCATTAAAACTGTTAATTTATAATGCAGTCATGTTTTATTATTATTGGAGGAAGGCGGAAAGTAGGAGGAGCAGAGTAGAAAGATGGGGGTGAGTAATAGGGTGGAAAGTAGAGCGGCGCTAAAACTTCAACTCGCCCAGGTGAAATTTATATCTTGATTGGCTTCATGAATAGGATTTAGTGTTATGATAATAGCATCATGAAGCTACAGCTCTTCTTTGTTTAGACCAAACATGCCTACATTGGTCGATCTTGTTTTTAGATTTCTTATCAGCCATGGTTGTTGTGCAAGAGCGGTATTTTCATTGATTCGATAATTTCGGGCTGCACGCGCACCTTCTGACATCAAAACAATATTATTATTAGCACCTGATTCTTGCTCCAAAGCTCAAACAATAGAATCGTAAACAATGCAAAGTGTCATGTTTCCTCTGCTTTCTAGCAAGCTGCTTTTAACTTCATAGTCGGGATAGTTGTATGCTCGTTATATTGTGGATGTGGAAGAAATGTTCCTTTATGACTATGGTACGAACCGACTGAGGGCCCCTTTGCTTTACCTCCCCCCCCCCACCTTCACACAGCAGACCCCTTGTGACAGCGACTGGACAGAAGCCTTCAAAACATCGTCTCTCACAAACATCAGGGTTTATCTGTAACTGATATCAATTCTGCCAGTCACACCAGAAGGGTTCCTAGAATTTTTGTCACAAATGTAGATTGTGCATGAAGGGTTTTTAACAAACAACGTGTTTTATTTTTTTAAATACACAGCCTTAAGAAAATAAGGAGAATAATTTAGCTGTAATTTTTTGCTAGTAGTTTGTGTTAGACATAAATATACAGGTTGTCGCCATACACATAGGCGGATCTAGAACTTGTTTCTGAAATGATGTCCTCCTGCATCCACATATTTATAAGAAATTTTCACTAACACGTATCAGTTCCTCTTTCGAAATTGCTTCAATTTATTTCTTCATATTTTCTTTCAATTCTTCTGATATATGGCTTCCGGTATAAAAGCTTGGTAAAGTACAACACACATGTCTTTGCCGTTGCGTAGATACCAATTTTCGTTTCGTCTCCCTCTCTCTTAGCGTCACGTGTTCTAAGCTGCTCGCCAACCTTCGCTATTGTTGCCATATTGTCATTCCATTCCTGGACACACTCGCGCAAACATCATTGAAAACAATTGAATAGCGCTCCAGCTCGCGGTTCACACCGTTCGGCAGGGACGGTAATGTGACAATATAGCACGGCGTAGTGGTTGCTTGTTTTATGCAGTGCATGTTCATTGGCTAGCTAGTAACTAGTGTTGCCAACTGTAATAATGAAACACTATTTCTGTCACGGAAGGGGAAAGGTGGGTAAAGTGACGGTCAGTTTTGTTGGATTGGAAGCACCATATTTTTTTATACGAAGTATTTGACCGGTTTGACGTTGTGTGCGAGTGCTTCTGAACTGTAGACAATTTACCGAACCCATAGCTGTGTTCAATGTTATCTACTGGTTATAATCAGGGCTAGGATTTATAGGTAAATACATACTTTAAGTTTGACGAAATATCGCTGAAATTTTGTGATATCTTTGCGAATAGTAATGTTTGTAGTGATTTAAGGTACATTTTATTGTCAATATTTTTCCATATTTCTAACTTTAATAAGTACTTACTTTTACATATTTAAGGAAAATATACTAACTTTTACATATTTCAACAGGTTTAATTTACAAATTGTTCATATTTCATAATTTTGGAATTGTTCAAAATAAATAAATTATGTGGCTCCAACAGCATTTCAACTCTTGGCTCCGGCACGTGTTCTTGTAGAAAATGCATAGAGGAAGCTGTCATTTTTGGTGCTTAATGCGATGCATATTGTTTTCTGTGTTAAAATTGCCATGCTTTGATGGTTGACCAAGTTCATAGCAGGGCCGGCGGAAGGGGAGGGCGAACCGTGCCACCGCCCAGAGGGGCAACTTTTAAGGGCGGCAAAATTTGAAGAGAAGAAAAAAATAAGCCTATTGAAAACTGTGGTCGAGCTAGATATTCTTTTGCGCTTAATAGTAATGAAATAGCATAAGAAGTCTCATTATTTATTTTATATTTTGATGTTTTACTTAGGAATATATTGATTTTCAATTTCCCTTTGCTGCGTAATGACCGGGAGGGGGGTCGAAATGGAGCGGCATCTGCCGCCACCGACCAGGGAGGGAGGAAAAATGACTAGCGCCGGCCCTGGTTCATAGCAAAAGAAAAAGCCGCGCAGCTTATCGTCTAGTGGCAGTATATGTACTTGTTATTGTTGTGGAAGCCGGCATCGTTTGTAAATGTACAACAAAGGCAACCGACTAACGCCGATCACAGAGAGGAAATAATAATACAGCTTGAGGAGGAGTGTTGTGGTCCAATTGTCGCGGTTTAAAACGTTGGCATGTTATTATCTGCCGTTGCAGTTCCGTACCAGTGTATACGGGGGCTCCCCAATGGCGCAGTGGTAGCGTCGTCGCCTTGTAATCAAGGGGTCCTGGGTTCGATACCTGGTGGAGGCACATAGTGGTTCGGATTCCACTTTAAACTGTAGGTTCAGTCCCAATTAGCCTTACTGTGCATAAAGTGGACTTAAAACACCAAATCAACCAACCAGTGTATACGGGTTTTGGGAGTGAACAGTTAGAACGCCACGAGTGCATTAATGCAATGAAAAATAAGATTTTTTTTTGTTTGAAATCATTCAAATAAGGAATCGTATGAAGAAGTCTTCTTTGCAGCATTTTTGGTAATTTTACGTATGTGTTAGTTCATATTTTGCGAATTTTTAGTCCATATGTATGTAGCTACATACAAAGTCACTTGTTAATACATATTAATCCTAGTCCTGGTAAAATGCATGACGTTTAAAACTCAACGTTAGATAGATCTGAATTCTCTAATTTTCTTCTTGTACGTAACAGCTGTGCATCGGTGCACTGCAGCGATTTTTTCTATCTGCTCCATTAGCAACACTGCTTCTTGAGTTGTGTCGCGCATCGCACGGCAGAAATATCTGTGATGGACTCTAGCTTGCCACGGTGACGTTAGAAATATGTCTGTTTCTTGTGCAAGGCGTCGGAGAGATTTCTGAGGAGTATGTTTCAATCGTGTTCCAACGTTGTCTAGTTTATCCTCAGTAAGCACATGCCATTTTACCTTAACAAGAGCAGACCCTATTTTCCTAAATTTGTTCACAAGTAACAGATCACTGTGTGAAACAGGAACATCTGGTAATTCTGCTGCAATACGCATTCTAACTTCCCTACAAGAATTCGTAATGACGTAAGAGGCGTATATAAAAATTCGTTGTTTAAAATTGTACGGATAGCGTGGCATTATTAGATTGCAGAAAGAACTGGTAATACATAAACTAAAACAAAACAATCTAAAACACTTGTTAACAATTTAACACTTCACAAACACGTGCAAACTGGACAACAGCTGTCTGGATACTGAAGCACGGACGTGTCCAAAGTCAAGGTCAGCGTACAGTTGTGGGTTTAAATGCCGGCAGACGTGCTCTTACTTTCCGACGCACTAGCAGCCGCCCAACGGCCACCTCGGCTGTGAAAGGCAGTGTATACGTATATCCTTATCACTAAAAATTCCGAGAGAGAGAAATACGACGTTATGAAATCAAGGAGTTAACAAACTATGAATTAGAAATATTAAAATTGAGTTCCACACCCAGTTAGTCTGGCAATAAGACTGTTGCCTTGTAACCAAGTGTACCCGTGTTCGATCCCTGGTGAGGGTACATTTCATTAAGTGGCTGGAATTCCACTATAAAATACTGCAATTTGTGCAAAAGCCAGCTCGCTTGGGCAAGTTAATGCTCTTCGGAGTCTTAGGAGTATGCCTACATTCCCCAAGCGTACTGATTTTTGCACCGTATTGCAGTATTTAGTTGGTTGGATGTATATTAACCTCATTTCTGAGGTCAGAAAATAATTTGTGCACTGTCATAGTAGGCCATTTCGATTCCAGCATGTGAAAGCAGAATAGCTACATGTGAAGAGAATATTAAAATTATGATTTATTAATTTCTAAATTAAAGGAAAGCTTTACTAAGGACAGTAAGTGATGTGCTAATTGGATTTGGCCGTTTCAATTCAGAAAGTTCCGAATTTATGAACTACGGAAAGCTACAATCCTACGCCGCTCACTACTGTTGTGATATGGAAGGGAATTAGAAATAAGAACCCTTCAGCAACTGCTTGCAATGGTTGAAACATTCAAAATTGCCTTTAACGAACTTTATAAGCTTTGTGTTATTCATCAACAGTTAAATGCAGTGGAGGCGATTGGGCTACAAAACTTTGGGGGGGGGGGGGCAAACAATTTACTTTCTCTTCGTACATACTGTTTAGGATAATGCGGGGGCAAAAGCTGCTAAAAGTGTGGGGGGGCATCTGCAACCCCATGCCAACCTAATCGCCGCCACTGCACTAATCGAGAATCGAAAAGTTGTTCCATCCCATAAAAATAATATCCAGGACTATTTTGTTAAATAACTTACATTTGAGGGAATAAATACAGCACTCAACCTCCAGTTATCAATCCCATTACGAAGGTAACCCATGATTTGCTGCAAAGTAGAAAAATGTTCTTTCACATTTAACTAGTGGCGGAGATTATGGGTGCGTGGGGGGACAGTTGCATCATCTCATACATTTTGCCACATTTTCTCTCGCACTATGCTAAACCTTATGTACCAAGGGAAAGTAAACTGTCCTTGCCTCCCCCTTCCCCAGTTTTGGAAACCAATCGCCGCCACATTTAGACATAATTTTGCCACGTATTATCAATTTTTTTGTTTGACGAGGAATTTCTCTATCCACGTTCATGGGCGTAACTTGGAATCTAACTTTAGGGGGTCACAATCGAACTTGCCGCTTAACTTTTTTGGGGAGGATGAAAAAGTTTTCTAGGCCATAAAAATAGCGTCCAAGATTATTTTCGTTTTGTGAAACAACTGTCACATTTGTGAAATCATAAAAATTGCTCCTCTGGCCCGAAGAGGTCAATAAAAGTACCATTGACTTGTAAATTTTAATAAACCTGAAAATTTTAGACGGCCAATGCCCCCCTTGCTTCCGCCATTCTCATTTGCGAAAGCAGTCCTCTTCTATTGCCTTCACTTCAGTTACTTTTGTATTTGAGACTATTTCCTGATGTCAAATATTTACGGAAAGAATTTATGACTGTCGTAGCATTCGCACAGCAAGCCCATCTTGTTACAGATAGGATCTTTAAAGGAATAAGTTTCTATCCTGCATCTCTTAAGATGCTTTCGAAGATACCATGCCTTGTTGGACTACTTGCAATTAAGCTATATATGTATTGCATTATTAAAAAAAGATCACACTGTTTAAATTATATGTGACTTTAAATTAATATCTCAGGTTCAGATTCAAAACAACTACACATAATTTATTAATTTCCAAGTATGAGCCATTTATTCGCCAGCCATATTAAGCTACACAGCTCACAACTTACAGCTAACGTATAAAGTATGAGTGAGTGTAATTACAAGAAATTTCCTAGAAAACGGAGTGGAATAGTTCAATTATATACAAAGTAATACAAGCAACCCCCTCTCCCGTAGTTGCTTGGACATGTATTGACTTAAAAATAGGTAACATTCTTTTAGAGTATAATATTATAACTGCAATAAGATTACATTGCATTTCTAAGTAAAGGATTAGGGGAGACAGTCGGCCACCCTTGCCTCCCGTGCGCACGCCTATGAAAATGAAGCTTAAAGGTTCGTTACGTGTTGAACGTTCTCCTACTTATAAAAAAAATATTTTCGCACCTGTTACACCTATTCCTAATAATAGGAATTCAATTTTTGTAGCAAATTTGGTGACTTATGATTGGCCAAATGGAAGTTTTTTAATGGAAAATATTGAGTGAGAAAACTTCTAGTTTTTCCTATTTTTGGTCGAAATGCGTCTAACCTACTATAAAAATCTTGGGGAGAAGGGAGCCAGAGATGTTTTGTGGGGTTTCAGTCCCCTAGCCCGCCTGGAACGCCGTCCCTGATAAGGTGGACATAAGGGAATAAGAGCGAATATTCTGAGGAAAAGTGACTCACTAGATTGACAGTTTGATTCAGATGGTCATTGATACCCATCACTGTAACATTTGTAAGAGTGAAGTGAAAAATTTAAAAATACTTTCAATCACCAATTACTTTATTTGCAAAAGAAACTAATTTTCCCAATTGTCTCTGCAATAAACGCAGTGTTACCCTGTAATCAATGGGTCACGGGTTCGATACCCATTGAAAGCACATGGTGGTTCAGATCCTATTTTAAACTTTGGGTCCAGTCCCGATTAACTTCTCTGTGCATAAAGAGGACTTAAAACTATTATTATTATTTTATGGGTGCACATGTAACATTGAAATTTTCGGTATTTGGAATGTTATTTATTTTGTCCTGTATATTTATTTTTTGAAACTGAAATATGCAATTCGTAGTTTTATACAATATCAATTGTTTGCAAATATATTTATAACAAAAAACAATATATATATTTAATCGTAATAATTGAGGATTTGGTTTGACCCACGAAGGGTTAATTGGAACTGAACCTATAGTTTAAAGAATCCATACCACTGTGCCACTTTCCTCCACCGGGGATCGAACCTCAGACCCCTTGATTCAAATACAACAGCGGTACTGATACACAGTGAAGGCGCTTTGTCGTGCGACACACGGGGAAAATATCTGGAGAGGAAGGGGGCAAGGCAATATTGCAAGGGGACAGTTGTATTACTTGCACACGGTGTGTATCAGTGCATGAACCGAAAGAAAGTCACTACAGAAAAGTCAAGTTGTATATTGGTCCTTTCGGTCTCCTGCGTCTAATAAACAAGGAATAAAAATAGTCGGTGGTCTTTTCATCTTTCACACGGAAGAGCTTTCCTTTCCCTTTCCCCTGACCACAAACGCTGCCGGCGAGAAGTGATAAATGGTTACCAGAAACTAAACAATCACGTTCACTGCGCAATCTCCTTGTTTGTAATTTAATCAATAATAATAATATTAATAACGTCTTTATTGAGAGGTCGTGTTTCGGCCTTGCGGACCGTTCTTACAACAATGACCAGTATACATTGGTAGCACGGTAGCACTATAAGTTGGCAACTTGAGTTGGCTTATTACACATTGTTCGTTTCACTGAAACACTTTATACGAGTAATTTAGGGTAGCCCATCTCAAAATATTCGGGATTAGATATGAATTTATTAGTGTTGAAAACTGTCAAAAAATGATTTTCCCGTCGATGTTTTTGCCGTCGATGTTTTTGGCCTCGATGTTTTTACCGTCGATGTTTTTGATGTCGATGTTTTTGCCGTCGATGTTTTTACCGTCGATGTTTTTGCCGTCGATGTTTTTGCCGTCGATGTTTTTGCCGTCGATGTTTTTACCGTCGATGTTTTTACCGTCGATGTTTTTACCGTCGATGTTTTTGCCGTCGATGTTTTTGCCGTCGATGTTTTTACCGTCGATGTTTTTACCGTCGATGTTTTTGCCGTCGATGTTTTTGCCGTCGATGTTTTTACCGTCGATGTTTTTACCGTCGATGTTTTTACCGTCGATGTTTTTGCCGTCGATGTTTTTGCCGTCGATGTTTTTACCGTCGATGTTTTTACCGTCGATGTTTTTGCCGTCGATGTTTTTGCCGTCGATGTTTTTACCGTCGATGTTTTTACCGTCGATGTTTTTGCCGTCGATGTTTTTGCCGTCGATGTTTTTGCCGTCGATGTTTTTGCCGTCGATGTTTTTACCGTCGATGTTTTTGCCGTCGATGTTTTTGCCGTCGATGTTTTTACCGTCGATGTTTTTACCGTCGATGTTTTTGCCGTCGATGTTTTTACCGTCGATGTTTTTACCGTCGATGTTTTTACCGTCGATGATTTTGCCGTCGATTTTTTCGGTGTCGATGTTTTTGCCGTCGATGTTTTGTACTGTCGATGTTTTGTACTGTCGATGTTTTGCACCGTCGATGTTTTGTACCGTCGATGTTTTGTTGGCGATGTTTTGTCGGCGATGATTTGACGCTACACCGATGTTTATCTGATATCTTGGTGGAATCTTCTTATGTTTGTGCTGTATGGTGCACGTTTTAAACTAGGAATTGGATCATCTGCGTATTACTGATATCTAGGTAAAGTATGATAAAAAAAAAATGCTGTATTTCTCAACTGGAAACTCAAAAATGGCATTAGGGATTTTAAAAATGGGATATTTTAGCATTAGAAATTTATTAAATGAATACATTTAACTTTTCTCGCGTTTTGAGTCTATTTCGTGGGTTGTCGTAATGGAACCTCTTTCTTATGTTTTGCATCTAGCGATTCCTTCATGGAGAACCTTTATGTTAATCAGTGAATTAGTGCAAATGGTACTTTATGTAGTATGGATCAATTTTTTCATTAATAAGAGTAAACCATGCAGAAATAGCGATATATATGATGAATATATAAATCAATATCTTATTACTTAAGTGCAATTTAGAGAATGCTCCTTGATATCATATAGAATATGTCTTTAATTAAAGGGAAAACCCATAACTTACAATGGTAGACATGCAAACATTTCAGGCCGTAAAACACGTAATCATATGAGTAGTAATTTCCTTGGACCTCATTTCCATGACATTTAATCCATTTCTCTGTCATTAAGCATGGAATATTTACATTCTCTTTACAATGTTTTCAAATAATTGATATTATCTCTTTCTGAATACACGTATTTTGGTATTCTCTTTAATCATATTTGAGTATTGAATATTTTTTGTACATGTCCTAAATTCCATTGTAATTGTGTTAGTTAATTACCACCATTAGTTACGAAACTTGTATTTTTTTATTTAACCGGACTGTGGAACAATAACTAATGCAGAGTTTTATTTTGAACATTGAAGGGAGAAGAGAAGAGTACAAACGAAAGGAAACATAAGTTGAAAATACGTAGAATGAAAATAGTGAAAAAAATTGTATTCACATGCAGTGGAGAACATACAGAACGAGAAATAAATCAATATATCATTGGAACAAATTAAAAACAAACTGCATAAATAATGTAGATGCAAGTACAGAATATGTATCAGCAAATCACAACTAGTGCATTGAAGAATATAGAATGGGTGTACAGAAAAATGACAAAAGAACGTGAATAAATTACAAACAAATTACATCATTTGTAAGTCCTTTCAAACGCTCAAAATTTCAAACAGACAAAAAAGAGTATCGTTTGATTAGATCATGTTTAATATCGTAATTTTCTTCATATCGATAGCAATATCAATATCAAAATTGATGTTAAGTTATTGCACATCGATATCAAGGTTACATTATTCTGAAGTTGTTTAATATTATGACAGGCTTTTCCATATTTAGTCACTTCGATATAACAGGAATTCAACTTATTTTATTTTTGTCTGAGTCTTATAGAAGAGAACATAGGGCAAAAAGGGTTTGCTGTGCAGTGTACGTTTGTTGTACGTACAAGAAAAGTTGGGACAATGCCAATTTATTAAGAGGTTAAGGAACGCCTCACAATGTTTTGTGAACTTATGTCGTTACATATCTGGAATCACATGACCCTACCAGGATCAAATTTTCTTCATTAGAAGATAGAGAATTGAAATGAAAAGCAATGGGAATAACCAGAACTGGATAATTTTTACATTCGTGATGTTTTTTTGGCAACTGATAAATTAGCATTTTTTATATTTTAAGAACACAATAGGTAGGTTTGATTTGACGACAGGAAACGCAGAGTAGCCATGCTTGTGGTCAATTTTATTTGTCGTTTTCCAAGGAAATATCCACCACGTAGCACTCGTTACATCTGCACCAACTGCGAGTTTGTTTTAAATCACGAATGTCTGTGTTCTATGCTTACAAGAACTGCCCTGAACCATGGCTGTTCGAAGCCATAATACAATATTTTGTGACGAGGTGAAACACAACTTATAGCGTTTTATAAACAAGTACATATTTTCGAGTCCATATTTTCCATAAACTTAAAAATTAAACTAACTCGCACGTTTGAAAATTTAGAGTTTCTTAGAATAAAAATAATAAATTATACAAAATAACCACAAAAATAATACAAACATATACAGACCTCTAATTTTTGTATTTATACAAACTTCCTTCTAACTCCCGAGAGCTTAACTTCCGAGGAACCACAATACTTTTTACATAGAGTGTAAAGTAAACTGGCATAAAACATCCCAGATCAAATTGTTACTGAACACCAGTTTTTCCCAAGAGACTTAAACTTAAGTTAGATAATGTTCGAATCTTATTAAAATACTTATCTCATCGAACATGTATCATTAAAATGAGTAACCAAGAAACAGTAACTTAAAAGTGCTCCTTGTATTTCATTAATGTAATTAATATAACTATTATTGTAATCATATTATTTTAAATTTGCATTTGAATTTAACATTTTGGTTGCGTCAGCACTTAGGCTATTTTGCACCCACCACAGTATACGGGGCCAGCCCCTTATCATTTCAAATAACAACTCTAACGTTGCATAACTAAAAACCTTAACATTTTCTGACTCCTGTTAAAAGCTGAGGCTGTAAAGGAGCACTCAGCACACATAAGGACAAGACACAGGACAACACAAACAAAATTATACTGGCCATGGAGCCAGTCGCCAGAGCCTCTTTAGTCTTCATTCCAGGGTGTACTACGTGGAAGTGAGGTTGACTTTTGGGCGCCCACGTGGAAGGTATCCCTTAAACTTTTAATCATATTATTTGTATCATATCATTCCGCAAAATTAATCATAATTCTATCTATTTAAACTCAGTTGTTAATATCTTATGGAAAATGTACGTAAATAACCCCTAATATAAAAAATATATAATATCAAGTTAGAATTGGCACATAACAATAAATACGACTCGTTCTGGACACAAGCATGATGTGAACAATCTTGGAGAGAAAATAGAGAGAGATAAAATCTAAATAATATATGTAACTGAATTATCTATTCTTATATATATATTTATATATTCTCTTGTATAATGTACATGTATGTAATTGTATATTATAAATAAATAACAATAAAGAATGGAAAAGAAAGCGGGCGAACCGATAAATTCGGAGCAAAAGACGTCCTGGTTTATTTAACGGTACCAGGACATAAGTGTATATCCTTGAATGTATGCGGGTGGAGGCGGGCCTGCTTCGGGGGTTCCCCCCATTCACTCCCTTTTCAAACAAAATCTGCCATAACTCAAATAATTTTAAGTGTTGGAATTTACTGTGTGGTAGCCAGCGATGAAAAGTGCATGAAGTATGAAATTTGTCAACGGAAAAGATCATGAAAAAAGCTAGGTGAAACGTTAGTAACCGCAGCAACTAAAGCTACAATCGAGAAACAGTTCTTGTGTTGTTCGTGGAGAGGCACCAAGACTTGTCCATTTCAGTTATAGGGGAGACCAGTATATTGCTACAGCACGCAATATGCCACGTTATTTATCTTTTTATTCGTAATGAGAAAAAACGTGTACTGGAAAAGGGTAAATCTCAAAACATCATTGTCCTGGCTACAAAAACAAAGTTTATGAGGAATAATAGCCATTTTCTATACTTTTCGAAAACAAGGAATTAGGAAATAACAATTATTACCCAGGAACAGAAAAAAAAATATTTTTTTTACATTGTGTATTCAGCCAAAAACTTCCCACACAGTTGTTTGCGCGAAATCACACCCATTCCAATGATTCCGGAAAACGTTTCGGAGCGTGTTGTAAACACATTTTATAGGCATTGCACCTACAGTGATTGTGGCAGTGATTGAAGGAGCAAATATAACGATTATGTTCTAAATGTAGTCCTACATTTTGTTTAGTCTCTTAACAATGACCAGACTATCTATCAGACTATATAAAACGATGTGTAGGGCCTCACACACTCTTCAATCTCGACTAATTTGGAGGTGATGTGATGTGAACAAGAAAAAGCATTGATTCAATATTAACATATTATTTTGAGTTTTAGAGAATAATAAAATATGTGTGTAACATTGGTGCAATAATTGATTTCCTTTTTATTAATGATGATAATTTTGCAATTATTATAATTATTACATAACTGCACCTAATATAAACAACAATGGAAGAAATTATTCATTAGAAAATAGTTTATTATATTTTAATTTTAAAAAAAACATCAATATCTATTCATGTCACTGCTTGGAAATGACCTACTAAAAGCGAGGATTTTCATGAATGACTAGCATGTGAGTCAATATGTGAAAAAAATTCGTCTCCTCGAATTAATAGAGGGTTAGAGTAGAAACCAGAGCCCCCTGGTAGCAGCAGATTTTTCATTTGTCCTTTAGGAACGTTCAATTTGCTGCTTCTCATGTAGTACATGCATGTGAAATATTGAGTTGAGAGTGCTGAAAACAATTATCCTCTTCTTCTTTGTTGCTACTAGCGTTTTAAATGAGAGTATTTGAACGTAGTTTTCCCCTTCCCCTGTAAGTAGGGTTGCCAGATTTCTAAAATAAAAAAAACGTTACATATAGACATGGATATAGTTAAATTTATTTATATAACATTTTTAAACATTACAAAATCAATTGAAAATTTAAAGCATTTTTAATGCCGAGTTGTTAACATTTTGACAAAATATATGAATATTTGAGTGAACACTTGGCTTCCTTTAAGAGGATCTTTGTTTAGAATAATCACTACTATAAGAACACTTTATTTTTGGCAATGACGAAATAAAAGAGAACTTTTTACATCACCTTAGCCCTGAATATTATCCACCCCACTCTGATTCCATTGACCAAGAAAAGAAACATGTAATAGCTGTATTAGAACCAGAACTGCCTTTGCCAGTCGTGAGTCTTATTAGACATATCGACATTCGACAACGAGCAGTTCTACGCCAATGTTAATACGAGGATTGAGTGGTAAATGGTAATTGGTATCCAATTAGGTTAGTTATAAATAGTTATTAATTTCTTGTTGTATACAATGATTTTGAAATTTGAATTCGTTTTTTCTTTAGCTAAATACTGGACAAATGGGCGTTCCAAGAATATTTTCCGGGACACCGGGACATTTCTTTAAAAAAGAGGGCAATCCCGTATATACGTCTGGTAACCCTACTTGTAAGAATAATTCTGCGAATTCAGCAGCCCCTCCGCCCACTGTGATGTCTCAAACTTAAAATATATATTACCGTCAAGTACATTAACTTGACATTTGTGTGAAAATGTAAAATATTTAACCAATAGATTTAAGGCGAGCTTAACCACAAATATTTAACTTTAGATAGTTATAATTGCGAAAGTTAGTTAACAAAGCAATACCTTTCATCCACCAGCATGCAATTATCATTTCTTTTATTTTAACGGTTATCCCAACGTTAGCATTTCTCACATGTCCCTGGTCATTAACACTGTGTTACACATACATATCTGTAAGTTGGACGGCAGAAACACAACAACCGGAAGTCTGGGGGGAGCATACAAACTATTCACCTTGAAACCACAACATCAAGTTGAGGTATTGACACTGATAAAGTTGAATGGTCGGTGCAGACTTGAAGGCGAAAATGCAAGTCTTTTTCGTCTTCCTACTTATATCGTGTGCTTCTCGGGAATTACTCCCGCAAGCACAAAGTATTTCAGGTCGGCTCTGTAGCGGAATGGTTAGCATACCGTGCTACAAAACTCTGTGTCCTAGTTTCGCATCCTGGAAAACCTGGACATGAAATTGTGTTTGTTACAACAATCTGTTTCATCATTCATCCTATCCTTCATGTTATATGGGATATTTGCGATAAGAATCTTCAGTTTGACGAAGGCACAGCCATTTTCTGCTTTTATCTACAGATTGATTTGACTAATTTCACTTCTCGCTTCTGATTCATTTGGTCAATCGCTAAGATTAGGATGGAATTGATGCGAGGACAATGACAAACATTTCTGGGCAGTTCGTAACAAACAGACTGAATGTGAGTCTAGACATCAAAGCCCCGATTGTCTGCAAAATGCAGCCCATGCAGAGCGGGATAGATAATTTGGGCCTCTAGGCTATGCTTTCTTTCTGGCACTAACTGCATGCTCTGTACTAATAACACTTGTAAAGTTCAAAACATTGATACAATATTGGTACATATTGTATGTATGATCTAGGTGACGTTTGAAAATAGGTCATGTTGTAAGAACTTATTTAAGCGCTAGATAGTCCTTCGTTCACGAAATAAGCAACTAATAGGATTTTGCATGTTTTAATTTACCATTACCACAACATTAAGAAATGTTAATAGTCTATGGTCTTCACTCCTGCCCCTTCAGCGTCTCATTTTTGTATGGCCGTAGGTTTTAGCCTAGGATAACCTAATGACAAGCCCCCTCCATAAGTCCAGGAAAGCCACGCATTACACATCGCTCCTGTTATAATTATTTAAGGAACCCTCTATATTTGCAGCAGTATTCCCCACGCTTTCAGTGGCGTACTCACAAAACCAGTAAAGGGATTATGAGTTACTTCTTACCACTCCTAGATTTTCCTAAATTTGACGTTTTTTTTTAAGGAAAGTTGAGCAAAAAGAAGACTACTTTGCTCTAAAACTCCTTCTAGATACGCAACTGTTCTTAACTTTGCAGTTGGCATATCATAGCACAGCTGTCTATCACCCAGTAACAGAATTCACCTCCGTTTTGTGCGAAACACAATAACAGCCTATTTTATTAATATTTTCCCGCTTATCTTATATAAAAATAATCATCTCCATAACAGTTACGACGAATAAACTTCGTGGGGAAACACCCCTTGAATATCAAAGGCCTGTTCATTTACTTCCTTATTAGTTGACACGTGGTCTGCACATCGAATCCCATTGCCACTGTTATCTTTATTCTCTATTTTACGTAGCTCCCTATTGCTTTCAAGAAACCGAAATGTTCGGTAATCGAACCTGTGATCACGCTAACTTGAGTTCTAAGTCTAATTTATGCAAAGATGGGCTAATCGGTGCTGACCTACAGTTAAAAAGTGGTATCCCAAGCACTACGTGCAAAATTTCAACAGTAAGGGAGCGGTCGGAGCGTGTGTGACGCAAGCAGCTCTTTACAATGTAATCCTTCCCTTGCGTTGTCAAAATGTTAAGCATTCTTGAACAGATGGTCGTCGCCTTTATTCAGTGCTAAGCATTTGAATCATCATGGACCTTAGACATCGAAAGTAGAGATGTAATATTTATCGTTTTCGAAGATTTTGACAACGAAAGTAGTCCAGTTTAGAGAGTTCAACGCCATCATGTGGTGAGCCGAAGTGGTGAGCTCGCCTTAATGGATTTCTCTCGTAAGGCATGAGCTCTATTTGATGGCGTAGTGTTGCCAGCTTCTTACTCGAAAAAATCACCAAGGTTTTTGGGGCAACCTAACCTAAAACAAGGAGCTGGCAACCTTTTTCTCTCGCAGTGTTGCCAACTCCTCACTCGAAAAAATCACCAAGGTTTTTGTTTTTGGGTATAAGCTAACCTAAAGCAAGGAGGTGGCAATTTTGCTTGAGGCTTGCCTTACAGTGCATAAAGCAAGGTTTCCAACCCACTGGTATTTTTGCCATAGCTTTTTACAAGAAAAAAAAGAGAAAGGGAAGAGTTAAACAACCGACAGCTTACCCACAGCTTTTTTTGGTCTAACCTAACCTAAAGCAAGGAGCTGGCAACTTTGCTTGTGCAATCAACCCGGTTGACCGCCCTCAAGTAAAAATCAGCGTTGCCAACTCCTCACTCGAAAAAAAAATCACCAAGGTTTTTTTGGTCTAACCTAGCCTAAAGCAAGGAGCTGACAATTTTGCTTGTGCAATCAACCCGGTTGACCGCCCTCAAGTAAAAATCAGCATTGCCAACTCCTCACTCGAAAAAAAATCACCAAGGTTTTTTTGGTCTAACCTAGCCTAAAGCAAGGAGCTGACAATTTTGCTTGAGGCTTGCCTTACAGCGCATAAAGCAATTTTTGCAAACCTACACACACTAAACAAGGAGAGCCGACAACAAATATGTACTGCCGTAAAAGAGAGAGAGATGGGTGGATGGTAATATAGTATGTGTGTGCGTGTGCGCGTATAATATGTAGCATTATTAACTAGAGTGTGTTGGCAATTTACTTACAACTAAAAAAAAATAGAGATGCCAACTTTGCTGTAAGATGAAGAGAGAGAGAGAGATTTATGGCTGGCAACAGTAATGAGCGAATGCGCCATATCGTAATTTTCCAACTCCGTATATCGTGATCTTTGTAAACCTCTCTCGGGGGAACATTGTGACGCAAACAAACAAACAAAATAATAATTGTTGTTTTTAGGATGCCTGGCCCCTATAACCTCGCCAGGGTGCGTGGTGCCCAACCAAAAATGTAAAAGTTTTCTAATGGCTGCGGTTATAGATTACCGCACCTCTGTAGAGTTTCACGTGTTTTTTTTTCCCCCAAACTTCCATGAAACCCTACAGAGGACCTCCGTAATGCATGCAACGTGTACTAACGACTCTAGTGTTATTTGATATAGAGTTTTATTGTGAGATAGATAAAAATAATTATGTTTATTATAATATTTTCTTGATGAAGATGGAGAATGTATGTGTGTGTTACAAATAAAGTTGCATGCTTTTTTTTTCTGAAATTATGATTTATACTTCATACGCCAAGAGGGCTGAGGGTTAGAAAAAAAAAGATTGTTTGGTAGAATTATGCATACATAATATTTTTGTGTTTTCTATACACAAGCTTAATTATTTTTTTTCAATTATTTACAGGATTTATTAAGAAGCAAGAAGTAGCATAAATAGCACACTCCCACCAAACCCAACACTATTGTGAATTATTGCACAGTATTTATTTTGTAGCACTCTACTATATATATATAATAACATACCCACAAATATTTTCAACAAAATGCAATCTGAGAAAAGTTGTCCTGTGTGCAAGATAACCATATCAAGCCAAAATTTTGCAAGACATTGTCGTACCTGCGCACCTGGTAAGCGTGTAACCGCTAGAAAACCATGTCCCAGGTGCGGTATACCTATTACCATTCATAATTTGAAGAGGCATATAACATCATGCAAAGTTGTCGTCGAAGCACCTGTTCCCCAACCGTCGACCAGCTCGACCAAGAGGAAAGCGGAAGCCGACTCGCCACCACCCGCCAAACGCGTCAAGCCTGTGACAAAAACAAACCAGTCTGCTTTCCAGCAGTTGTTAGAAGATTTTGTCATCACTTCGGAGGGCTCATGCGACGTGCGTAGCTTTTTGGAGAACATGCAAGTCGAAATTATTTCCATCCTCGGCGAGGCGCTTGCAACGCACTCCACCAAATTCTACGCACCGCTACGTTGCCAGTACAAGAAACCGTCCGACGAAATTTACAGCTTCTGCCACAACACCAAGGCGAAGACACTGCATCTGGCGGATGTCGACAACCTCGAGGTCATCTACAACCAGTTTACCGATGAGCTGGTGGCAAAACAGGAAGAACATCAAGCTAAAGGCTCGGGGGGTTCGCTGTGTGGCGAGCCTCACGAACTGTGCGTCAAACTTTGCAAGTTCATACCTCTCTCCGCCTCCAGCTACGTCCCCTTACCACCTACCATTGCGGCAAAAAGGGCCGTCCTGAACATTCAGAACAGTGACGCCAAGTGCTTTCTCTGGTCGGTGCTTGCAGCGTTGCACCCTGTCCACTGGAAAAACCATCCACACCGGGTTAACCACTACATACCCTATGAGGCAGAGCTGGAAGTTGCGATGGCTGGGATCGACTACCCGGTAGAGGTCACGGACATTCGAAAGTTCGAGGCTCGTGCGCGGTTGGCCATCAACGTTTACGGTCTCACTGACGAAAATGCGGTGTACCCCATCAGGGTGAGCGACGTAAACGTTGATGGTGTGCAGGAAATTCACCTTCTGCTCATCAAAGACGAGACCAATCACCACTACACCCTCATCCGTTCCCTCTCCCGGTTGGTGTCGAGCCAAACAAGCAAGCATCATGGTAGCATAGAAGTTTGTCGCAGGTGCTTGTCAACTTTTGACAATCAAAAACAGCAGGATTATCAGCACATCAAAGGTCCCAACATCGCTGCAGAGAAGCTTGCCAGCCACAAGATCTACTGTAGTAACAACGAGCCTGGTGTGGCAGTCTTGCCCAAACCTGGCACCGTGGAGCGTTTCCACATGCACGGTGCCATGGTGGAGCATCCCGCTATCATCATCGCGGATTTCGAGGCCTTCCTCAAACCCCTGTCCACTTGCGATCCAGATCCCGAAGTTTCTTCCACCACCCCTTACCAACTCCACGAGGCTTCGAGTTATGCATACGTTGTGGTGCGACGTGACCAGCACATCGCCCCCGAGCCCTACGTGTACCGTGGTCCCGACGCAGCCAAACACTTCCTCGAGAGGATGGTTGTGGAAGCCAGCGAGATAGGGAAGGTACTGTTGGCCCCCAAGTCTATGCTCCCACTGTCCCCCGACGATCAGCGTAGACACGACGAGTCCATCGCTTGCCCTGTCTGCGTCAAGGAGTACACCGCCAACAACCGTAAAGTCCAACACCACGATCACTTTGACGGTAGGTATGTTGGTCCTTGGTGCAACGGATGCAACCTCATGGCCCGGGACCCGCGATTTATCCCTGTGTTTTTTCACAATGGCTCGGGATACGACTTCCACCACCTCGTCAAGCATCTTGGGTACGACGACATGCGAATCAACGTCCTGGCGCAGAACGAGGAGCGTTACATCAGTGTGAGCAAGTGGGTGCGAATCCCAGGATCACACTCCACCGTCGAGCTTCGCTTCCTCGACTCCCTGAGGTTCCTCCCGGCCAGCCTCGATGCTCTCGCAGGGAAGCTTAGCGACGAGCAAATGCTCATCACCTCCGGAAATTTTCCGAACTTGGACGCCGGCCTCTTCAAGCGTAAGGGAGTCTATCCCTACGAATACATCACAGACCCTTCCAAGTTCGCAGAGACGTCGCTACCTCCTCGAGCAAACTTCTACAGTCAGCTGCGAGGGTCGAACATCACCGACGAGGAATATCACCACGCCCAGTCCATGTGGCGCGAGCTGGGCTGTCGAACTCTCGGGGACTACCACGACGCCTACCTCAGACTTGACGTGACGCTCCTCGCCGACGTGTTCCAGACGTTCCGTGCGACCGCAACGAAGATCTACAAGCTGGACCCCGCCTACTTCTACAGTCTCCCCGGACTGGCGTGGTCGGCCATGTTTCTGGTGACGAAGATCAAGCTGGAGCTTCTTTCGAACGTGGACATGATGCTGTTTGTGGAACGCGCCGTGCGGGGTGGAATGGTCCAGGTGTCGCAGCGACACTCGCGCGCCAACAATCACCACATGGCCACCGGCTACGACCCCTCACAACCGTCCAGCTACATCATGTACACGGACGTCAATAACCTCTACGGACACTCCATGATGCAGCCACTCCCTTTTAGAGGCTTCGAGTGGGCTGACCCTTCCAACTTCGACGTCGAAAGCTTCGACGATTCGGAACATGGGTTCTTCGCCGAGGTGGATCTTGAGTTCTCCGAGAAGCTGCAGGATTTGTTCTGCGATCTTCCCCCTGCACCCGAGTTCAAGTGTCCACCCGATTCCAACCAGAAGAAGCTCGTCATGGATTTCGAGCCCAAAAAGCGTTATGTCCTGCACTACCAGAATCTCCGGTGGTTGATGCAGCGAGGGGTCACGGTCTGCGCAGTTCACCGCATCCTCAAGTTCGAGCATTCTCCATGGTTGAAGCCATATATTGAAGTCAACACCAAACACCGCACTGCAGCCACGTCCGAGCTTGATAAGGATTTCTTCAAGCTTATGAACAATGCGGTGTTTGGCAAAACTATGGAGAATGTACGGAATCGCATGGACATAAAATTGGTAACGAGGAAAGCACAATGTCGCAGGCTCGTAGCGAACCCGTTATTCAAATCGAGGACCATTTATAATGAGCAGCTTGCTCTGGTGCATATGAGGAAGAGTGAGGTGAGGCTCGACAAGCCAATTTATGTTGGTGCCTCAGTATTAGACCTGAGCAAGCTGCACATGTTCGAGACGTACTACGACATATTACGTCCACATTATAGCCACAACATCTCGCTTCTCTACACGGACACGGACAGCTTGGTGTACCACGTTCGCACGGACGACGCGTACGGGGATATAGCCACAGCTCCATCTTTGGTTAACCTCTTCGACACCTCGGGCTATCCCCAGCCGAACCAGTACGGCATCCTGCCCCGAAACAAAAAAGTGCCTGGCAAACTCAAAGACGAGAAGGACGGTGATGTAATTCTCGAGTTTGCAGGTCTTCGCGCCAAGGCCTATGCCATCAAAGCCGAGGGCAGCGTTACCAAGAAGGCCAAGGGTGTCGGCAGACAGGTGGTTCGGGAGCATCTCGCATTCGAGGACTTTGTCGATTGCCTCAAGACCAGGTCGTCGGTTCTAAGAGAAGAACAGCGCATCCAGAGCGTCGACCATATCATCACCACAAACAAAGTTAGAAAAATTGCCCTGGATCCCAACGACGATAAGAGGTGCGTCCTCGAGTGTGGTATTCACACATTGCCGTGGGGGCACTATCGCTTAGCAGAAAGCAAAACCTGCAACATATGTCCATCTTCAACAGAAGATTCATAAAACAAAACAAAACAAAAAAAAAAAAAACATTTTGACTGTCATTACAAAAAACTTTGACCGTATTCTTAAATAACCAGCATGCCTATGAATTTGTTCGGTTTCAAAAAACAGATCATTATGGAAACCATACCAGATCATGAAGTCTTACCTTCCGTGTTACCTAAACTCAACGGTCTGTTGATCATTCACCTCAACAGCATTTGGACGAAACTGGATGACGATGTGGGCAAGATGTTTTATGTTTTTAATAACAATTTACATTTCTACGAAATTCCGATCGACGGGAAACTTCAAATCACCGTGAATCCGGAAAACGCAGGCGAAATCAAAATTTCTACCGGCAAGAACATTTTTCGAATCAAGCACGACAAGATGCTTTCTAACATTACGTACGATGTGTCTGCAGGAGATTATTTTTACATAGAACTCCTCGGAGATTACGACAAACTTATTCCTCTCTTCGTAGAATTACGAATCGTCTATCCTATTATAAATAACCGTTAACCAAAAATGCCTAACGACATTTTCGGCAACACCAAGCGTGTGGACCACGCAGAAGAGATTCTCATGTTGGACATTCGAGTTAAGAAGTTGAGGACCGATTTGATCGCTTTGCAGGAAACCTTAAACAAAAGTTTAGAGTCGGAAATCGCTACGCTCCAAACGCAATGTCTCGACCCCATTCTGAAAATCGATTCCGAACTGAAGACGCTGATAAAAAATTATGTCGACGTACCTTCTTACGACAACGTTCAAAATATACAGTTGAGCGTGGATTCGCTTCAAAATGATTTGGCCAAATTACAGCAATTTCAATCGAAAAATGAAGATTTGGAAAAATTGAAACTCGAAATCGAAGAACGAACTTCCGCAATAGAAAAGAATTTCTCTGAACTTCAAACCGTCGTGAACGATATAGACGCAGAACGCTTACATGTCGTCGTTTCCAAATTACAAGAAGAATTCACCAGCACGTTGGAAGAAATTAAATCCAAGTTGCAGACTTTGGAGAATACAATGACGAACCTACCATCGTCGGACGAACTGCAGGTCATCGGTAAAAGCGTCGCGAACATAAAAATTCAATTGGAGGCCTATCAAGATTTCGAACACATTCAAACCACCATCGCTACGCTTCAGGCGTCCTTGGAATTGATCAACGAAGAAATTAAAAATATTCACGCTGAAGCAAGAGCGTTGACGAGCATTCAAGACACGTTGGGCACGGTTCAGCAGAAGATCGAATATTTAGAAAATTTGAACGTCGAAACGAATCTCGCTCATTTTCATCACGTACTCGACAACATACAGGGTGACTTGGAATCGTTACGGACGAGCGTGCCTTCGAGCGAAGATTTGGAAAAATTGAAAACGGCGGTGACGGCACTATCCGATTCGAACGACATCAAAAGTTCATTGAGCGATCTCGAGAGTAGGGTGGCCAATCTCCCCACCTCCAAAGAATTGCACGCTTTGAAAAGAAACATATCTCGAATGCTGAAACGACTAGAAACGGAAACGGCGAACGTGGAACAGATTCGAGACGAAATTAGTTCGCTGGTGTCGACGCTGCCCACTTCGCAGAGCGTCGCCGACCTTCACACGCAGTTTACAGAGATGCGAAGGATCGTGAACGATCTTACCGAGAAGAGCTCGAAATTGAATCAAGTCGAGAACCTTCAGAACATTGTCGTCAACATCAGAGATCAAGTTGGAGTGCTGGAATCCACGCAGGAATCGACGCTGGCTTCTTTCGGTGCCAAGTTGCAAGAACTCAACGAAAACTACAAGCAGTTGAACGTGGAAGTGAAAATCAAACCGTCGTTTTCTGCCGTAACGGATACCATAGTCGAGCATTTGTTGCCCGTACAAAACACGCTGGGTCAGCTTCACAGCAACCTCGTTAGCGTCGACACTAAATTCGCCAAATTGTTCACCTTGCAAGCCATCGAAATCAACAGCGTTCCCAATCAACAGAGAATCTCCACGTTCGTCGAAGGTAACAAACTGTACATGTTGCATCCTTATCATCCGTACTACAAGTTTCTCCTCGATGGCACGATTCAGATAAACGAATTTTCGTACTGGTCTCACGGCAGAAAAGCTAGCGTTCCCACCATGACTTTGATATCGAATCGTGGTGTCCAGAAAGCAGGAAACATTCCTCTGGCACGTTGGAACGAAACGCGCAACATATATGAAATACACGAAGACGAAGATCTCACCGTTTTCGACGTGAGTGCCGGCGATAAGCTGATCATTCAAAACACGAGCGAAGTGCCACCCTCTTTGAATCCCATCACGCTTGTGCTTCTCTTGAAACGTAATCTCTAAAAAAAATGTCTAGGCAAGCCATCGTCGAAGAATTGCATAAACCTGCACGCCGCAACTACGAACGTTTGGCTGTGGTAACCAAGGGCATCGACGACCTCTGGCAAAGTGACCTCGTGGAGATGAGTAGCGGCAATTTGAAAAACGTACATAAATTGAACAAGGGCAACAAGTACCTTCTCACCGTCATAGACACGTTTTCGAAATTCGCATGGGCTCTACCTTTGAAGGCGAAAACGGGAACATGCGTCACGGAAGCATTCAAGACAATTTTTCGCGAAAGCGGTGGCAGACGACCACGGTTTCTGCAAACGGACAACGGTAAAGAATTTTACAACGCCGTATTCCAAAAATTTATTCAAAAACACAAGATTCGACATTATTCGAGCTTCAGTCATATCAAAGCCAGCATCGTGGAAAGATTCAATCGAACCTTGAAAACACACATGTGGAAACGATTCACGCTTCGGGGAAATTACAAATGGGTCGACATCCTGCCGGAACTCGTCGACACCTATAATGAAACGGTACACAGAACGATAGGCATGAAGCCAGCCGACGTTACCAAGTCCGACGAGCAGCGTTTAATTTCTACAGTTTACTGTCCAAAGTACACACCCACGACAAAAAAAGCTAAATACAAAATTGGAGACCTGGTGAGGATCAGCAAATTCAAACGCACCTTCGAGAAGGGATTCACAAAAAATTGGAGCACGGAACTCTTTACGGTGGTTCGAGTTTTACCTGGAAACCGACACACGTATATAATAAAAGATTGTAGCGGCGAGATTTTGAAAGGAAGATTTTACGAAGAGGAACTCTCTAAAACGAAACACCCCGACACGTACCTCATCGAGAAAGTATTGCGTAGGAAAGGTGACAAACTGTTTGTCAAATGGCTGGGACTTCCGGAAACAAGTTGGATCGACGCGGACGAAGTGATCTTGTGAGTACGTGGAACGTGGTGAAGCGTCTACCGGATCCGGAAAGTCAAACAAAGAAAAAGAACGGCGAGTTGCTTCCCGACAGCATCCGCTGTCTGATCGTAGGTCCTTCGGGGTGTGGGAAAACAACACTGCTCGTGGACAATTTTCTCCTCGCACCGAATTGGTTAGATTGGAAGAACAGGCACCTGTACGTGTTCTCGAAAAGTTTGGAGCAATCCAAATACCAGCAACTGATGAAACTGTACGATGGTCTGGACATTGCAACGTTCGCCTCGGAAATTAAACCACTCGACGATTGTCGTGAAAATTCAGTCGTTGTGTTCGACGACGCCATCCTGGAAAATCAAAATGAAATTCGCAACTTTTTCACGCAAGGTCGTCACAAAGGAATGGATTGCTTCTACCTGGCTCAAACGTTTTCCAAAATTCCAAAACAGTTAGTACGCGACAATGCTAATTTCATATGTTTGTTTCGTCAAGATCACACCAACCTCAAGCACGCGTACGATGACTACGTAGGCGGAGACATGAACTACAATCAATTTTCGGAAGGCTGCTGCTCTACTTGCTGGAACGGTGACGATTTCGGATTTGTGACGATCGACATGACGAGAAAACCCAACGACGGAAAATACAGAAACAAAATCAACGACTTTCTAAACGTTGCAACGTTGTGAGAAACGACGTGTATAAATAACGTCATGACGAAACGAAAAATCGAAGACGAAAATCTCAAGCTTCGCGATTACCTCGCGAAACGCTTCAAAGGTTGGAAATCCGAGAATCGCGGATTCTACGAAGAGAAGAAACGTCAGGATCAACCCGTGATCGATGCCATCAGCAGTCTAGGTAAAGAAATTAAAAGTGTCACGGAACAAAATAAAAATTTGATTAATGAACTCGTACCGCTCGCAGCTAAAAGTTACGCCGTACCCACACCCATTTCGAGCATTCCTTCGACACCGTTCGAACTGAAGGATGCACCGGCACGACGTCGAGCCATAGGCAGCACGTCGTCGTCTTCGGATAAAATCGAGTTGGGACCTTTGGCACGAGACTACCTGAGCACGGGGAAATTCGACAAGGATGAAGTGTTCGGATTGTATCCCAGCATGGAAACCAGCGAAGGCGGCGGTGTGGTGTGGAAGATTGGGAAATCGAAGGTGACCTTCGAAGGCAACGACATTAAAGTCAATTTAGGCGACAAGGATAGTTGGAACAGGTATCCGGGTACGGTGGGACTGTGGGAACTCGTCGCCAAAAAGCAGCCGAAAGATTACACCGACGAAGATTACCAAAGTTACAAGGAAATTCTGATCATGACGGATGCCTTGTACCAGAACAACGACGCCTCGCAAAATAGGGTGAAATCGAGCAGCGGCGAGAAGTACAGGAATCTCATCAAACCGATTTGGAACCAGGTCAAAACAGGCAGCGGCGTCAAACGCTACAACACGTTACCCAAAGAATTCGTTTGGGTGGACGACGTTAGGAAACTCGTGGACCGATTGTTGGTGATAGCCGGCGAAGAGAATGCAGGCAACCGTAATTTCTACAACGAGAAGGTTGGCATCGTGGACATGATCAGCACGAAACTTTCCAACTTCATCGTGAACGACGACAAGGGCATAGGTTACCTGATCAAAATCATCAACACGCTGCCTCCGAAATTTTGGAACGTGGCCGAAGGAAAGGGACTCGTGAACGACATCATCAACAAGTTACCTTTCGAGATGCATCTACCTGGCTACCAGTACTGCGGGCCGGGTACCAAACTCGAGAAAAGATTGGAGAGAGGAGACAAGGGTGTGAATCCGTTGGACGCGGCATGCAAAGATCACGACATCGCCTACAACACCACGCAGACGGATCTGGATGCACGTCACGAAGCAGACAAAAAATTGGAACATGCAGCTTTCGAAAGGTTCGTGAGCAGAGACGCATCGCTGGGTGAACGGGTCGCCGCACTGGGTACCACCATCGCCATGAACACGAAACAAAAATTGGGGTGGGGTATATAAATAACATACCGTAAAAAAAAAAACTTGACATATAAATAACACACATCGTAAAAAAATAATCTTCGCTATATATAAATAACACACATCGTGAAAAAAAAAGCAATTAAATTTCTCTCTAACACTCTGACAACTGAAAAAATGAGCGATCTCCAAGCATTAAAACAAATGCTAAATTTGTCAGTCGAGTATGTAAAAATTCAGGAATTGGAAGTCGACAAACCTTACACGATAACTTCCGGTTCAATCGTTTCTACCCAGTATGGCCCCAAGGTACGCCTGTTGCTCAACGCACAATACAGTCTATTTTTACCAGATCGATACGCTAACATGTTATCCGACGAGAAGCTATCTATTTTAATCGAGAACAAAACTCGAATCGTGTACAAGGGGACAAAGGAACTTCTTGGCAAGAAAACGATGCACATAATAGAATTTGTGTAACGACTGCGAGGCCTTGAAAATATATAAATAACATACCGTAAAAAAACTACACAAGAAAAAATCTCAGAATATATATATAAATAACATACCGTGAAAATAACACATAGAGCATCAACATGAAGCCCAAGGGTGTCGTGTACCAGATACCATACTCCAATCTAAAAAATCTAGGTGCTCTCGATGGGTTACTCACCAAGAAACAACGCGAGAAGAAACGTTCTTGCTTGTCGAAAGGACACGGAATGAAATTGCTGCTCAGCACACCTCAATTGAAAAGATTGCAGCGTTCGCGGAAACAGCAAAAGATCGGAGGTTTCATATTCAGCATCCCGGCCATCCTGGCAGCATTGGGGGCCGTTGGAAGTTTGGCCGGCGGAAGTGCCGCCATCGCGAAAACCGTCATCGACTCGAAGAAGAACAAGGCGGAATTGGAAGAACAGAAACGTCACAACCTGGCCATGGAGAAGAAGGGGAAGGGCGTGATGAAGAAGTTTAAAAAAAAGAAACAGAAGCACTCACCAACCGAGACATTGAATCTCTGATCGAACCGTTACAAATCAAACACTTCAGAGGAGTTTTCATGTCCGACTCGTTACCTTCAAGCGTTAAAAAAAGAGAATGCGGAGTAGTCAACTTGGACGGTCAAGAAAATCCAGGCACGCATTGGATATGTTACCACAAAAACGACAATGATAAAGCATTCGTTTTCGATTCTTTCGGAGGTGTTCCACCTACAAATTTAATTCATTATCTGAAAACGAACAAAACCTCCATATACTACAACGACGAACGCATTCAAGATTTCGGAGACGTGAACTGCGGTCATCTCTGCCTCTCCGTGCTCGCGTTTCTCTCTAAAATAAATAACCCTACGATCGAAGATTTTCAGAAAGCATTGTGGAACCTCAAACAGCATCACTAGGATGGGCGTGTTCCATCTCACGAGCGAATCTTCAATCTTGAAACTCACGCTGCACGACGACATCGTCTATCCTAAATCCGTGGCTCTGCGTGCATTCTACAGCATGTACCTCATACCTAACGTTACGCAGCACAACAACAAAATTAGCGTCGGAAGCGAACACATCGTCGTCACGCCAGGCCAATACAATCTTTCCACTTTGCAAGCTCAATTACCCAAAGGCACATACCTTTCTCAAAATTCGGTCACGCACAGAGTGGAAATCCTATCCGCGACGGAGAATGTGGACCTGGGCACCATGGGAGAACTTTTAGGTTTCGAGAACGACACCAAACTCGAAGCTGGCATCAAGCACGTAGCAACCAATATTCCTAAATTCTTGGCCATAGAGACTCTGAACATACACTGTAACGTGGCAGAAGGAATGATCACGAAATCTTCGGACGGATTGTTAGGAAGTCACAAGCAGACGGGAATCATAGCCACTTTCAAACCAAGTTCCGAGTTCATGGAACCGATCATCTACACGCCCTCTTCGCCGATCTATTTTCCGGTATGTCGCAACCGCATAGACGACATAGAGTTGGTGGTGACGAACGAGAAAGGAGACGTGGTGGATTTCGCAGGTGCCACTACGACGGCCATCGTGGAGATCAACGTATAATAAATAACCATACATGTAAAATGGAGCAAATCGAAAGTTACGAATTGCAATCTTTCCCTCCCAACCGTCGCACGTTCGCCAATCTCAACGAGGCGAACAGGGAGATCGAATACGACGTGGACGTAGGCGATGGGTTCGTTCATCCTCACAGAGCGGACCTCTACCTTCAATTCGACGTGGTGAAGAAGGAAAGCGGAGACGCGTTTCCCGCAGCAGCAAACTTGATACTCGTGGACAACTTCGTGCCTCACCTGTTCTCGCAGGTGGAGGTGAGGAAACACAACACCGTCATCGACAGAATAGATTATCCAGGCATCACGTCGACGGCAGTGGGAACGTTGAAATTATCCAAAACGGACGCAGCGTACTACCAGGCCGGGGGATTCGAAGCCGGGACCAAAATATCGACGAAAAGTCACACGGTGCTTTTTCCCATGCGTCTGCTGCCTGGTTTCTTCTCGGACTACAAGGAGATCATGTGGAAGGGAGGACTGAGGGTCACGTTTCGAAGAGCGGCCAACGACAACGACGCACTGATGCGATACGCTACTTTGGGTCCGGACGGCACCACGCCGATAGCCAACACTTTACCCGAAGCGGCGAAATGCGTCATCCGGAGCATGGAATTGAGAATGCCGGTGGTGGAATACGAAACGAACTACGCCCTCAAGTACAAAGCGGAGATCTTGAAAAGTCCGCAGGTGTTGATTCACTTTCACGGTTACCAGTGCGTGCAGAAGATGGCATCGGGAAGTCACATGGAATTCGACGTGACGACGCAGTTCAACAACATACAGTTCGACATGCCAGATTTCGTCGTAGTGCTTTTTCAGACCGGGCGCGATAACAATCAGGAGAAAGATTCCAGCAAGTTCGACGACTGCAAAATCAAGAACGTTTATCTGAAGAATGGACGCAACGAAGTGTTCCCGCGCGAGAATTACAACCTCGACGTGACCAAAGACGATTACCTCAAACTTTACGAAGCGTTTTCGGCTTACAAACGCGTGACCGAGGGAAGCGTGGACATGTACTACACGCCCAGCGAATTCAAAGCCCGGAGACCCATGACCGTCATCAACACATCTAAGAGGAAGAAGGTTGTGGTCAACGATCGAACCAACATCAAGGTCGTCTGCGAGTTCCACGATGCCTTGCCCGAGGATACCCTATGCAGTGTCATCCTGATTGCGGAGAAGTCCTTCGCCTACGACGTGAAGAACGAGAGGGTCACAGAGCAGTTTTAAAATTCATAAAAAATTGCCACATACTAAAAATCAACATCCAACACATTTTAGGTTATATAAAATTTGTGAAAACCTTATAATACTGAAATATTAAAACAAACAGAGTCCCTTGTAGGTTAGTTCGGTGCGTAAATAAAAAAATGATAGGTTAAGTTATATCACTTAGGATCGTAAAAAAAAAATAAAAAATCGTAAAAAAAAAGGATAGGTTAAGTTGTATCACGTAAGATCGTGATATACCTACCAAGTATAAATAGAAAAAATAAATGCAGTGAAAATTTGTACTAAAACATCGCTAAACGCTATAACATCGACAAAAAATTGTCAAAATATGTCAAAAACTTATATTCGATTGATAAAAAAAAAATACCTACAAAATATGATCCTCAAATGATGACGTTCAAACAGTGCATAAATAAAAAAATGATAGGTTAAGTTATATCACTTAGGATCGTAAAAAAAATTAAATAATCGTAAAAAAAGGATAGGTTAAGTTGTATCACGTAAGATCATAATATACCTACCAAGTACGAGTGGGGGAAAAATGAGTATAGTAAAAATTGTACTAAAAACATTGCTAAACGCTAAAACATCGACACAAAATTGTCAAAATATGTCAAAAAGTGATATTCAATTAGTAAAAAAAGAGGATACCTACTAAGTACTGCGTTGAAACGCCCCAATTATACTACTAACGAAGCACTGAAGGAAACTGGCAACACGACGGTACTCGGCTAAAAGCGATGTGGAGGAAGAGAGAGGAGAAAACAAATGACTGTCAGTGACGGATCCACATATCTTGGGCCCATCGCAATGCATTATTTAATTTGCCTTCAATGTAAAACACACATACTTGTGAAAGGAAATGTCAAAACATTTCCTACTATTCACTTTCTTCAGGGTATGTATGTTGTTTGTGTGTGTGTGTGTCTGGAAAGATTCGATTTTTATTTAGCATCGCTTTTCTACCACTTTGGCTAATCGCGACGATGAGAATGAGTGATGATGGGATGAAATTAGGAAATTGATGCAGGAAGACTTACAATCTACACAAATGTCCAGGGGGAGATGCGAACTCGTAACTATTGTCTTCGTAAACTCTCTGCTAAGCACTCCGTGCGGAGATCGGAATATCTCTCGAGTTTTTTAACGTATAGTTTTAAGTTCACTTTTATGCACAGATCGGTTAAATGGGACACGACCTATAGTTTAAAATGAGATCCGAACCACTATGTGCCTCCACCGGGAATCGAACATGGTATACCTCTGGAGAGGGAAGTAGAATAGAATAGAATACTTTATTGGTCATTAGACAACATGATTGCTATAGACTTCGTCATAAGTATATAAATGTTAGTATAAAAAAATACAAAATAAAAGAAAATTAAAAATATATATTGAAATATTACACACTTAATAATACAGTTTGCAAATCAAACTACATGTTTTATTACAGAGAAAGCAATTGGAAAATAGTACTCTATTTTGATTATAATACAAGCCATGTACACTCACGGTCACTGCCGGCTTGTAACGATTCCATTGAAAGTCAGTGCATATATTACAAGCCGGCAGTGTCCGTGACTGTACAAAAATCCATTTTACAGGAGAGGTAGAGTTTTGCAAAATCATGTGGAGATGAAACTTTTGATAAGTCACTTGTGAGGTATGTCTAAGGATACAATTCAGCTGGGAATGATGGACCAATATCTGTTGCTTAATATTTCTACATTTGCTCGCTTTTACTTTTAATATGACAAGTTTTGGGTTGGCTATGCAGTGGTTGTTAGGTAACTAAATCACGTTTGATGTTTCCCAATGTAAATAGAAATTTCGTTCTATGCACGGGATTTTCGCCTCTTGCTCCGGCTGTCTGTCACAATTATTAATCATTCTGTAACGACCCTGCGAGGTCGCCACATTTAACAGCCCTGCGAAGTCGCAGTATTGTGTTTGTTGGGAAGGTATGGATGAATAATGCATGCTAAATGTTTAAAATGTGTTAACAGATCCACCTCTACGGTTATTACTTTCGCTTATTTTTATTTGACCCTACGTGGTCGCGGTATTCTGTGAATGTTAACGGGTCCACCTCTACGTGGAGGAACTTGGCTCATGGTTAGACCTTGCGTGGTCGTGGTTTTTGGTAAATGTTATCAAATATTGTGACAGGAGAATTAAAGGTTAAAAACCTGAAAAGTGGAATGTGAAATGAAAAAAAATTTGTAAATTAGCTCAGCGAGAAGCACTCTTTGAAATCAGTAAGTACTAGGCAGAAAGGCCTGGAGTTCAAATTCTGAGTACAGTGTGAAGGTTTATGACATGAGATTGTTAGCCATTTTTATTGTCATTTATACTGTTCAATTTGTTGATGCAAGTGAGTGGTAAGGGTAAAGGTAAAGACACTTGAGTAAGTGTGCTAAAGGACATCTTTGTGATACGATTATAATAAACTCTTACATATATATGTATAAACCTGGTTTAGTCTTTCTTTGCACCTAGCAAGCCCTGCGATATTTCTGAGTCCTTGTACTACGACTGAATCAGTTAGCACATATGGGTAACTTTTGCCGACCCTCCAACTGCAGTGTTTAGCGTGTTGAACGCAGCCAGTACCAGTACTCCTGCGCCTTGGTGCTGAGCACTGCGTGGGTGGACGTTGCAATTCGTTGGACAAACCATTCGTTAAATTAATATTACGCACGTTCTCTCCAAGAACCAAGTACTAAAGTTAACTGTTGCATTTCGAAGTCCCTCCCACCCTTCGTTTCACGCTACGGGTTAAGAATTTCAAATAACACGTCCTTATGTTTCTTTTTTTTATTATTTTCCTTGTAGATACAAGATTTTTAAAATGATAATAATAATAATAATAATAAAGTAATGAACTTAAATAACTGGGAACAAAATATTGGATCACTGGTCAGTTTCCTGAGTAAACCGTCAAAGAAAAGCAAACACTGTTATTAATTTCGTTGATTCATAGTTCATTGTTTGCTATCTTGTTGATGTTAATTTTAACGAATAATTAATCTGTAATAATCCCCACTTGAGGTGGGGTGTAAGGGGTGGCCTTCAACGTAGTACACCCAATTGTCAAGTAGTACACCCTACACTACATTTTGCAGACGAACGAGGCTCTGGCGACTGGCACTATGGCTAGTATAATTTTGTGTGTCTTGTCCTGTTTTTTGTCCTTGTGTGTGCTGAGTTCCACTTTGCAGCCTCAGCTTTTAACGAAAGCCAGAAATTTTTTGTAATTTAGTAACAAGACAGTGCAATAATGCTATTTTAGTTATGGTAAGGAGCTGGACCCCGTATATTGTGACGGATGCAAAATAGCCTAAGTGCTGACGCACCCAAAATTTTTAAATTCAAATTCAATATCACATGAGGTATGATTTTGTTACACCTTGCTTGTAGCCAGCAGCGAAAATTACATACCAGTCAAAATAATTGAAAGCACTACTCTCGCAGCCTGGCAGGTGGAACACGGGAGTATAGATTACTGAAGCAGATAACATCCACTCCTGCAAGCAGCAGAACAGTTCTGCCGTTGAATTCTGTCGAGCTGAGACATTTGTACATCTTATCATGATGCAAGAAAGGACAAGTGCAAAAACATGCTTTTCTGGGATTCAAACCCTGAAACTTTAACCTTGCGTGCTACACGTAAACAATGACGGACTGCAAATAGAGAAACGCTCGTGTTTTAATTTTTAGTTGATGTTTGTTATGAGGGAAAGGGTATATGCAGCAGATCTTTGCAAACACTCATATAGTCTGCGGGTAATGATAATTCCATGTTAAAGAAAGGATCATATTAGTATTATATTCTGTGAAGTAAGGTAATTTTTTTCGGGTTAGTGTAGGACTTTTTTATTTGTCACCAAGTAACTTGGAGTTCTAAATTATTTGACTGGTAAAGTCCGTGAAAGAGAAACGAAACTAGTTGGAAAGTACGATTCCAAACGCGAGAGGGGAAGCAGGTAGAACACTCACCAAACCACCCTGTGGCTTTAGCTTGCTAGGGTTCGCTTGCTGTGTTTATTACTGTTTTCTGGGTTGTGTTTGTGATGTCTCTTACAATTCGTAACAAACAGTTTCGAAGTGGAACAAAGAAAACTGTGACGCTTTGGTCCCTGTTGCACATTCTACAAACGCCCTCGATACAATACAGAATGCCAAAAAACATTCAGTTACTACATTTTCTTTATTGTGAACACTATTACTAGTGAATATTATCCTGATTACTGCTGTGTGCATTTGTGCTGATTATACGATTTACTAAGGAGACCAATTTAAGTGAATGATCCAAAATAAAGTTCCTGGTTTACAAACAAGTTTATCTACAAATGTGACGTAATGAATACTTTCTTTATATGTTCAGTTTGCGTATATAGTAGTATATGGATGGTTATTTTTTCATCCTGTACCCTTACATAATTCGTAAACATCTCTACGTATTTTCGTGGTGATGTTACTACGTTTGAAATTTCATTGTTGTTTCCACAGCAGACAATTTTCACGAAACCCGCTTCCTGAGCAAAGTGCCATCCCCCTATTTTGCCAATGAACACGTCGAGTTGCGACTTGCACACGTCCCGAAAATTGGTTGCTTTTGTTAAGACCCTTAAATCTGTGATTGTCCCTTCATTCATTTCTGACATTCGTTTGCATCCTCGCAATTAGCCAGAATTGGTAGAAATGCGACATCAAATAAATTAAATCAACTAACAATAAATACTTGTATAAAAACAAGTGCACAAAATATGTATGACGCTTCGAAAGATGGAATTTTGAATTTAGTAATCCTCTCTCAACAGTGGCGTAGCAACATATAGCGACGCCCTGGACGAGATTAGAATGCGAGGCCCGCATCCAGTGGCGGAAGTTAAGGGGAAATGGGGCGAGCAGTCGCTCCCCTCTTTCTTTCAACTTTTGCGCCAGGACTATGCTAAACCTTATCTACCAAGGGAAAGTAAACTGTCCTTGTAATTTTTATTTTATAATCATTGGTGCGTGTTTACAAGACATTTAATTTAATCGAGACAGTCCATTCTTTCCAATCCCTCTCCCAACTTCATTCAAATTTAAGTCGCATTTGCCTAAATGTTTCGAGGTTTTTTTGAGGTGGGTTAACACACATTCATTTTAATAATGATTGCTAATGCATATCATTTCATTTACAAATGTATTATTTTATAACCATAGAATTATCACGACTGTTCAATGGTGCTGGTACAATAACATTTCTAAAAAAAATAAAATATTGTTAGTTTGCGGAAGACAGAAATATTCGAATACTTCTGAGAATTGAACGTAAACAATAAGCACCAAGCTCTACGCCACGTGACAACATTAGTCTGCAAGCGATTGTGTTGCTGAATGCTGATGTTGGATAAGGAGGGGGGATTATCAGTAAGTTCATTTTTTCCCGATACTTTGGACCATAACATTGCAACTCTACCAAATTGTTCACCACCATTTTCATTCTCTCTTTACTCTACATCCTGTGTTGTTCTAAGGGGTCATTAATTATTTTGATGCGAATCTTATGTTGACATCTGCGTTTCTATTTCAACCCATTATCATCACACTGTGGAAAACAGACTGAATGAAAATTCAGTGGAGATGGACATATTGCTTTAACCGTTGGGTGTACACTTAGCACTGTATCTACGAGCTAGCACTAGCTCGTACAATAATACTACCATAACATTGGTGGTCACATCCTATACTCCCAACAGCATTTCGCCGACCATGGTCGACCATGGAGTGGTTAGCACAGCGCACTACGACGCTGTGGATTCCTGGTTCGAATCCAGGATTGGCCTTGGATGTTCTTTGTGAATGTTCCTTGATAAATTTCATCATATTATTACTCATCCTCATCATCGCGATCAGCCAAAAGCGTCAGAAAATCGACGTAAAATAACCTAACTCAACAAATCCAACAGCATTTCGGAAGTTCCCTCTTGTTCCACATTTTCGGATCTCTCTCCAACCTCCTCAAAAATATCCTGGGTACGGGCCTATTGTAGGAAGCAATGAAAGAACGCAAGCATTTAAACGCCTCACGCTTGCTTCCTGGCAGTTAGAGGTGTTTGTAGTTAACTTATAAAAATCGGGAGTGCAAGGTCAAGAGAAATAAGAGAAAACAATACATTTGTATTCAATGAAAGAATAAATGGGTATAAATGTCTAAGCAAGTTATCGTGAATTTTTGCTAACTGTTTCACGTGAGAAATACGACGATCATTTTTTACTTCTTTCGTGCCCCTTAGGCTTAAAACCTACCTGCCTGTATGTTATGCTTCTGATTTGACGTATTAATTCAAATTATAACGTTTAATTAGAATTTTAAAAGAGATAAATAATAAATACATGTTTTAATATTATTGCCCACAAAAATAGCATTTTCCATGCCTCCTCCCCCCCCACTTCTGTTTATAACATTTTTCGTATCAAGCTCATTCGACGCGACGAATGAGGAACCGTGCGGTTGGGCACTTCCCCCACCCCTTGCTATACCACTCCCTCTTAATGCCTTGGATTGCCTCGAAAGTGAATATTCCTCACGTTGCTAAACTAACATTTTCCCCCTAGGCTAGTGAAATGATCCACATAAATGAAACGACAGAACAATGCAACGTATATTTAAGTTAATTTTAAGGGTTTTTCTACGTCGTAGGTTAATCGTTAATGAGCATTAATGGTGGAATCAGAACGAACACGATGATATATCCATTCCTCACCCAGGATTCAAAAGTAGAGATTCTGGCTTCGTAGCTACTTCCTCAAGAAGGCCGGAAGGTAAAAAATGAATACATTGGATTAGATTATTTTTAGCGTCGGTTTTTTTCATTTTTGGCTAATCCAAACGACGAGGATGAGTAAGAATATGATGAAATTGATGAAGGGCACCGTCAAAGGAACACCCATGAGCAGGCCGGGATTCGAACCTGAAACCACGTATCGTCGTAACGCACTGTGTTAACCTTTCCTTCACGCAGGTGAGCTGCAATAGAGTCGAATCTACTGAATACGTTCGTTTTCAGGAGACTTCCCTTTATAATGCTTCATCACAGCGTGGTTTTTGATCGATTGATTGATTGGAATTTTAAGTCCACTTTATGCACAGTAAGGCTAATCGGGACTGGGCCTACAGTTTAAAGTGGGATCCGAACCACTGTGCCATGTGCCTCCACCGCGTGTCGAACCCGCGAACCCTAGATTACATCAGAGCATGTTGTTGATCATTCATGTCTCTTTCACTACGGCAGAGATCGAGAATGTGTGGAGCCATATCATTTGCTCGAATTATGTCACGGCACGCTGCCATACACAGGGGAGAACACAGGCATTTTGATGGCCTAAAATCTACCTAACGCCTCGCTGTCCCTTCAAGTACATTTGCTTCTGTAACTTTGTAAATATTTTTATATAAAGACCACACTGAGGGTAGGAATACGCTATCTTTCACTAAACCTGTCACGAACCCTGACTCGAACCATAGACTTCCAAGTCTATCACTAGGCCACCCTCAGAGTCCGTGGGACATATGTTTGCCGGGGCTCACCAGGGATCGCACAGCCACTGCGCTCACCTAACACAGAACTAGGTTCTTGGGCTGTACACTCTTTTCTCATCTGTACTCCCGGCAGAAGAGTACAAGATACAAAGAGAAAAGGGCAATATATATATATATGGGGGTTCCACCACTTAACTGCTAAGAGTTAAGAATTTAAAGCAATTGGCATTCACCATTTCCATTTCCGTAGAGGTTAGGCACTATTTCTATAACTATGACTGTTGGAGAAGAACTTGTATGCATTACCTTCTGAAATCAAGATAAATAAAAGAGAAACACAAAGATAAACTTAATAAACATATATTCTTTGGTTAAATGTTACAATATTAGTTTTTATACAGACTCTACTGTATTCACTCGCCATGAGTGATGGATTGAATAGTACATATCGATCTGCTTGATCGAATCTCCTTTCTTGTGGAGTTTCTCGATGAACATTAAAAGTTACATGGGCTCGTTAGGCCTACTCGTATATAAAAATATACAAGAACACATACATTACCTTTGCAGCTATGCTCTTAGCGAAGTTGGCTTCATAAATCAGGCTTTGAGCCTGGGTTCGAACTAAAGACTCTATATGGACACTCTCTCTCTGGAGCTCTGAACAGGACTGATGGGAATTGAACTGAACTGAACTGACTGTTGAGGCAAAACCTAAGCTTTTATACAACTGAAAAAGGCTTGTCACTGGGTGGGGTCGTTTATTAACGCCATCTGACTGACGTATTATTCTTTGAACTCTGACTTATGGTAAATCCTAAGAAATAGCAATTTTCCAAAGAATGAGGAAAGTTCCTATTACCATATATGAAAGGTTAATACGTTTGGCCTTTTGGGTTTGGAAGGTGGATGAGGAAATTATGGAAATCAATCATTCTGTTTGGCACATGAATGGTGTAACCTTATCAACTCTGCAAACAAACAGGAAGCTCTTTCTTTCTATCTGCGGCTGGGCTGGGATAACCCTTGACAGCGTGTGTTTTCCCTCCGGAAGACAAACAATGCCAGTCACCAACCACAGCGGGCAGACCTCTGACATATGCGGTAAACTTGTATCCTGTTATGGCTTTATGCCAAGTTGATAAGCAAGTGTTTTCCTCGTCGAAGCAACTCTTCTAAGCCTCTTAAAAACTTACCATTGCCGGCTGGGCAATGCAAAATATAAAGGAAAGACATGGTTAAAGGGATATGGTAGTCGGAATAAAGTATTGAGTTCGATTCTGGTAGGTGACTAAAATTCTGGGTGTGACAATACCCTCCACCTGAGATTGAAATATCTCCTGATGTTTCATTTTCTCGGGGTTTACGTGTTAACTTTTGGTGAAATAAATCTGTTTCGGTGACATTTACAAGGCTTTATGATGCGATAGCTGCTATATTTGTTCCTGGGGTTTCTTTCAGACTTTACCATAAACAAATGGTTAATTAATATCATTACTTATGCAAATTGCATTGGATAACATTGGGTACCTTTGACAGACTTAAATCAACTAGTGGATTCATAAAAGCGAAACCAACTTCACTGGGAGCTTACAAATTAAATGCTGCATAATTATAAGGATGAATAATTATGAATCAAACCTGAACAAAAAGTTTGATTAAAATTCTACATAGTCAAACCAACTTATAGGTTGGCATAACATGATTATACATATATAAACATACTTTGTTTTACCTTTAAAACCTTGAATTAGTATTATATATAACATATGATAATAAAGAATGACATTGAGAAAAACTAAACATTAAAAAGTAGTTATATTCAGGAATATAACCTGACCAAAAAGCTAAGTGATACTAATTCCATAGCATCATACATGTTTTTCCTTGAATGAAAAGGATCAAAAGGATCTAATGAGATCCTTACACTATTATCTGTAAGAAGAGCTCTAAGCAGACTGGGCTTAGGCTCGGTTTCTGATACATGAGAATAGGCTATCAATGTAGGGAAGGGTTTTTCTTCCGTACATAACAAGGTAAAAGTGTTAAACACACTAGATTCTTTTGTTACAAGAATTTCATGATACTCTTCTATTACTCGGAATATACATTTAAGAACATGTCGGTATAATAGAGTCTGTTCTCTTAACCTTTTACATTTACTCAAGGCGAAGCATACGAACTCTTTCAAATTTGTCGTACAAGGTTGACAAATTGGTTCGATTTCTCCGTATCGATAGAAAATGTTTGCTTTATCGTAGGCATATTTAAGGAATTGGTCCAATATGAACGTTGGATGTTGTATAGTGTATGCTGTGAACAATTTATGTTCTCTACGATTTTTAGCGTTTCTTACTTGTTTATTTATATGCCACTTGACATATGGATCATTTTCAGCTAGCATGAGCTGTATGAGAGCTTGAGGGTCTATGCAGGAAATATTCATGATTTCGTTATCTCTGTCTCTTCAACGAGAAATAACGATCATCTCACTACCTTACCAATTTCATAATTGCACAAAAACAAAACATAGAGTAATTAAACTCAATCACTTAAAAATACATGATAAGAGAACATATCTGTTATTAATAATGAAAATTAACATATATATGATATGACACAAATAATTGATTAGTATGTAGTTAAGGGTTTATACGGTTATATTGAATATGTAAGTAGGTATATATATATATATATCTTTTGATAATTTGCTTGATTATAATATTTAAGATATCTATAATATGATTGTCTTATGAGTTCATGTGTGCACTATGTTCCTTCTTTACAACATACTTCACACTTCATCAGTGCTTCACTATAAGTTCACGTATGTCGGTAGTTTCATCGTGATAAATTGTTTGTGTTCGAACGATTAAATCGTAGCACTACACTTCAAATAAACTGTGCAGAGTCCTTGTGAAATTTCACTAGTTATTTAATAGAGTGACACGTTCCATTCCTCTATAAAGGAATATACATACAATATATTAATATATTTAGATACTTTCTATAACTGTATAACATAGTATTATATTATTACACTTGACAATGTAATGTCTTTAGGATTTACACGTTATGTAACCTATTTGCTTGTTCAACAGTGATATACTCAGGTTCGTTTGAATCTGCTGGATTTACTACCTGGATTGGTTCTTCATAATTTCTGTCGGATTCATAGTGAATGACTGGTGGGGAAGGTACTGGTCTTGAAATATTCATACTTCGTACTCTTATCCTTCCATTATAAGACCGTAGTCTTTTACACTCACATGTGTTTATATACACTTTCCATATAATATAAAATATGAGTAAATATGTCTGTATAGTTAATATTGTTAACCATAACATAATAGATATTTCATATTTTGTATGTTTTAAGTTTATATGACATTCTTCTTTATGACATAAGTAAGGTATAGTTATGTTCTTGTTAGTCATGTCTATCCATGTCAGTGGGATTAAATGACTTATACTTGCAGTAGTATCTGTAGGTAATATACAAGGAAAAGTACTTCTAATATGAAGTCTTTCATCATACTTAATGTAACATGAACAACCTAAATGGATCAAAGTAACACCATATTGAAATTCTACTTGAAAATTAATTTCAATATCTTTACATACAATGCGTAAAGTACGATTATATTCTTTGTTTCCAACAAAAGCTTGGGTAGAAACATTAAATTTATAGAACTCTAGATCATTGTTATTCGTAGTGCAGGTCATATTACAATAATTGTACATCTCATGCACATTCTTTGTTATGGTAGCTATGATACATCTCTCAAATTTACTCAAAAATCCATGTTTCGGGTGAACGAAACATAAAGTATCTTTAACAATATCACATTCAGTTGTCAATAAATTTTTAGAGCTATCATCATAAGCTATGTTTATATCTTCATTGTACACACTACAAATTTCTGTTTGTCTTCTGAAGTAGATTTGTTTTACTGAAAAACTACGTATACGTCTTTGGCTTGAAATAATGGGAACTTTTATAGCAAACAACACTTTGCTTTTTGATATTACACATTCAGCTAAAGGTACATTATAGAATTGTCCTAAATTCGTAACATCTATGCTAATAGATTGATTAGTCTTTACAAACTTTTGTTGTACCTCTACCAAATCTTGCTGAAGTTTAGCAAATGATATCAATTTTGGATTTATGACTTTTTGTTGACAAGAACTTATTAATAACATCAAATTTTCATTCGTACATACTGATAAGGTTTTAAAATTTAACCATGATAAGGCTGGTGAATCATAAATTTTACTTCTTATAATGTCATAACCTTTTCTATCTACAAAAAGTGTTTTAACATGCACTTTTTCAATTCTAAAATATTGCCAACCATATGTAAGAGGATCAGCGTTAAAGGTATGATTACCAACGCGTGAAACTATATTCTCCCAATCAATTACATGTGGTTGTGGTATTGAAACTGTTATTTCATATATAATAGGCAAAGATGTTTCATAATATATAGAAGAGCTTAACTCTTCTATTTGCAATCCTGAACTTATATAAGTAGGTATTTGTAAAGCTGACAACAGTGAAAAATGTATAAGAAGTACAAATATAGATAGTCAGGATGAAGGTGTTCTATTTAATGTAGCATATTGTGGTTCCATTGTAGGATCGGCACTAGTTTCAAATGATACACAACTAGGTCTTCCTTCAAAATTTGGACTATGAAATTTTATTCTTGTTTCATCGAGACTTAATCTTGCATTTGCTCTTCTTAATGCATTATCTCTAAATTCGCGAATTTCTTTACAAGTTGTCATCCATATCAAATAAACGGTAACTACTATGACTAAAAATGCAATTACTACACATATGTAAACAGCAATTTCTTCAATAGTTGTTAATTCACAAGCATGAGCTTCTACTTGACTTACTGGTATAGCACTCATAGGTATAGCTACATTTTGTACCAATCGATTTGTGCGATTTAATTTGAAAATACACCATAATAATAGAATGCTAATTATTCCATTCCAAAGGTAAAATACTAAATTATCTGTGGTATCTGAAGGTATTAATTCACTTCCTATATCTGTAACCATATTTTCAACTTCATCTAACAATTCTTTTCTATCGGTAACAGATTGATTTTCAGTTGTGGGTTTAATATAGATATGAGGTAGTTTCTGTGTCCAATTATTATCTAAACAATCTTGAAATGATTTAAACTCTAACATTTCTTGTTTCGTTTTCATATCTGTGACTTTTAATGTAGGTATGTGAGACCAACTGGCTGGGATAACTCTAGATATCTGAAAGTTCGTTTCAGCATTATCTGAACATGGAAAAGTTTGAGGGATGAATACATCATCACTAATTTTAGCAGAACATGTGCAAGGTAAATCTAACTCACTGGCTCCTGGCTGATTACCATGAGTGGGAAATTTACGCTTGTTTCCATTACATTCTACTTCAAGTTCATCTAGAGCGTTTGTAATTACATATTTGTCTGGCGATATTTCAGTGATAACTATAGGATTTCCCTGAGTACATTGAAATGTACAAACTTTTGCTAATTCTTCTATAGTGGCTCCTTCTCTAATCTTCTGTGGGCAACCGGTGCCTATTACAGCATCGTGTCCATAGCGTGGTAAGTAACATAATTTATCTGTGTGAGGATTACATGTTGAAAGGAAGGTTCCTGACAACATTCTGACACTCGTACTTGTAGTGGCTGCTTAGCTTGTGGAATGTAGTAATATACATGTCGAATTATGCCATCTAAATGGTACTGTCTGAAATCTTTCTAGTAATACTCTTTCTCCTATCCTGATTATAGGGATTTTAACATGAAAAACTACGTTTGTATCTGAGAAAATACACTGCGTTATGGGTAAGCTATAATATTGACCTAATTTATTCAGTGAAATGGCTAATGTAAAGCCTTTCTTAGAAATTTTTTCGACTATGCTCAGTAAATCATCTCTTAAAGTTGGTGGTCTAATAGAAGTCATGGGTAAAGTATTATGAAAACATGCATTCTGAATTTCTCTATATTCCTGTTCTATTACCTGATTTAACATTATCTTATGGAATAACATGTTTCGCATTTGTTCTAGCAATCCTTTATACTGTAAATTCTGGGATGCGTTCATTAATTCAGCAAAATGAAAGTTCTCTAATGATCGAATTTGTTCAAATTTTCCTTCTACTGCATCAAGTGATTTGTTTATCTGTTTAGCCATATCTTTTATTCCATACTTAATGGTGACTATATCTCTATCAAAATGTTTTAAGCTTCTGGTGATCTTTAAAATTGCTTGCTTCAATTTACGATTTTCTACTTTAGAACTTTGAACTTCTTTATCTGTTGCTACTGAGCAACACCATCCAAGAAAGTCTCCTAAAAATGGTAGAAGTCCTCTTTTCTTTCTAGCTGGTTCATACTCAAAATATTCCTCTGTAGGAAATTCTAAGGATGATTTATTCAAATGTGCAAGAAAAGCTTCTTGTAATTGTCCTATGGCTTCATCTATAAAACAAAATAATGAATCTGTTTCCTCATGTTCATTGCATAAATGTCTTCTCTCTGAATTTGATATTTTCCATAAACTGGGTTCTATAATTGGAGGTTTGACTAATACATTTTCATATACTAATGGAATTGTGGCCTCATACATTGTTAGTCCACTAATGATATTCCAGTATCCTCCTGATACTAAACGTATTGGTGGTAATGGATTTCCATAAACCTGAAAAGAGATAGTTACCAGTATACCGAAGTAGATTTCCAAGAACAATAGGCGAGTCATCTTCTGGCTCGGTCTCGTCTGGATCTATCCGGTTGATTGGTATTTCCAAAAACGTAGTGTGATTTCTGAAACTGGTTAGAAAACTAAAAATACAATTTAGTGGTTATTACAAAGTTAGAAATTTATTACATCATGTATGAAATGTAGTTACTCTTAAAACTTTTCATTCTTGAATAGGATGTGGTTCTATAGGTAGGCTAACAAGTCTTAGCTTAGCTATAGTCGGATCAAAGTGGCAACTGAATTTCCACTGATCACCATACATCCATATGCTCCGTTGTATATAAGCGTCTAATTGATAGGCATTTTGCTTAAGCCATATCTCTCTATCTACTTTATTTGGTCTCAAACTTAAACCAAAACGAATATAATTCATATAAGATCTTTCAATTGTAGATTTTCCTTGAATCGTAGTAGATGTTACTGAAGATAAAACATTTGTTCCATACGGAATGTGTTTATTTTCTCTTGCTACAAAACATTTCTTAAAAGAACCTTTCATAAACTTATGTGTAAGGCTAGCTATTTCTAACATATCCTTTATTTTTATGGTTTGAGCTGTAGATACCTCTTGGTTTTCTACTACCTTTGAAGTTACGTCATTTCCTCTTGTATTTGCATCTTCATTTACCTTTTCAACATTCTCCTTACTTGCTTTACTTTCTAATTGGGTTTGTCTTAGTTCGATTGAACTATGGGCTCTTCCTAAGTCAAAATAATCAGAAAATTCTGAAGATAGTGTACTGATAGACATTGTCGAACATCTCGATGTGACTTCAACAATATCACTTTCTTCTTCAGAAGAAATTGTAATTGTCTCTTTGGAAGAAGGGTCATCACTGTTTATAGTGATAGTCCCTCTCCCTAATGACTTTTCAATGCAGGAAGCGTCCAAAATCTCTATAATAGTATCATGATCTGATATTGTTACTATTTCCTTACTCACAAGCGTCTTTGGGCTAGAAGCTGCTAATGGTAAATCCTTTTCAAACATACTATAAGTAACACTAGAGGGTAAAGTTTCATTAACTGTACTACTGGTGTTAGAAGATTCTAGTTCAGGTTCTAAGTGCTCTAATTCCTTTTGGGCGTACTGTTTCAATAGTTGCTCAATGGAAGTATCCCTGATACTTTCAGCCATTTTTCTTCTATACTTATAACTATATTACCACTACTGTTTACTTTGAGGTTGGAATGTTCTTCTCGGGGTTGATATACGCGATCAATTTGATAGTATTTGTTTCCCTATCAAAGGCAGATGTGAATAACCATTTACTACCGTATTTCTGGAAATTTTCTAAGACAAACTTCTTTGTATCCCTTGCAACTTTCTGAAGAAAAACATTTATGTCCAGATCATGTGTAAGGGCAAATTCTACGTTGGTGTCTAAAAATTGTTTCCATTCAAACAATGTCCCTTCTTTAATCATATAATTTCCTCGAAATAGTAAATGTTGTACGTCAAACAGAGAGTATACATTCTTTAGAATCCAAGTCCATAAGTCGGGTCTGGTAAGATCCAAAGCCATCAAAATCTTGTGAGTTCCCTGGTTTGGGTCTCTGGGGAGGAAGAAAGTATAACATTACCTGGTATATTGAAGTTCTCCGTTTACTTTACTAAAAGGAAAAAGTTTTACTTTTGGGATTCTATCATTATAGTCTCTTATAAACAAACAAATATCATCAACATGATTTCCAGGTTGGTGTAATACCAAAGTAGGATGTTGTTCAAATAAAACATCATTGACTAGGTCCTTAAAACACTGGACTACATGAATTTCGTCCTCATGTCGTAAATTTCGCAATTCATAAACATACAATGATTTATGTGGGTTTTCTCCATATTCTTGTATGACCTTTGTGGCTCTAATGAGAGGTTCATAAGGGAAGGTGAAATGTCGTCTTGTCGTATAAATTATTGACTGATGGGTCGGTGGATAACAGAAATATGGTAGGGAAAATCTACCTACATGTGTTACTAATAGACTACACTTATTGTTCCAATATCGAGGAGGTATTATGTTCCTCATAACTTCAATCATATCACCGGATACAGAATTCATTATTTGTCAAAAACACAAGGTCTTTCTTCATAAAACCTTAAACAAGTGGTATGTTGCTGGACACTTTTATGACAAAATTCTTTACAATGTCTACAAAAATAGCTTCTAGGTAGCCTTAAGAAGTATGGTGCTTTAAACAAATATTCCTTTTCTTGTCTTATAACATACTGTCGATAATATCGACAAAGCATGTTAATGCAATACAGTCGATTATATCCGAAATCATGGAATTCGGCTAATTCTTGTCTCTCACAACAAGGACAATGTATCTTACTTCTATCGTGTACAATGGCTAACGGTTGAAGATTCATTGATTTAACTTTCTTTTCTTCAATGGTCTCGACAAAGTATCTAATTGGTTCGGCGCTGTTTTCTGTACTGTTTGTATAGTTACTAACGGTGGTGGACCGTATGGCGTACACAATTCAAACAATCTTCTTATTAGTACGTAATACACGTCGGCGAAGTTTACAGCGGTTACCTTGGCAAGTATATCATTTAACACATACTCAAATTTGGCTATGCTCTGGTTTGCTAAAACTTGATCTACTGTATATCGTTTCGTATCAAAGAAATAAAGCAAAAATTCTCTATACTTAACCTTTCTATCTTCCAATTCCAATGGAATATGAGGGTATTTCTTTATATAATGTAATGACATTTACTTTCAATGACCTGACCTTTTCTTAGCAGGGTTTGGTATGCGTGCAAGTTTTATATGTCCTGTTGAATCGGTGGTAACCTTTAATTTCCAATTCAATCCGTATTTCTTTCTCCACTCTGATAAAGCTGTCACTGTATTTCTCTTAATGTTAAACAGTAATCTACTCCACTCTAAATATGGGATTTCTTGAACTCCTCCACTAATCTCGGGATTTATTTGATAATTTGCAAATGGTACATAATATGAACAAAGGCTCTGTGCGAAAAAGACAAGAGCACTTGGTCCTATACTCTTCTTAACTTCAATTAAAGAATAACCAATAAACGTTTCGATTAGAATTTCGTCTATCGTCTCTTGTACTCGTCTTCGGACGGCGTCTGGTATTAATAACACTTCAAAAATATCTAATTTGCTTAACTCTCCTTCGGCTGCAGATTCGGACATTTAATCACAAAAACACTTATTTGGTGACACAACTCATAAGGTTTCTTAACTCACCTAACTTCTTATTGCTCTTCGTGAGAAGAAACAGGATGTAGATCCTAAATTGTCTCAAATGAGATATCAGCTGGGTCAATCTTTAAGTAGAACCTGTTAAAGATAAATCCTGATATAGGCGAAGATATACGTATGATTTGCAATAAATAGCAAATATATATTTTCGTCGACTAATACACTTGAATAGAAATAATGAATAATCAGATGATGAATAAAATGATTGTCTTTTAAATGAATGGCCAGTTCATTCAATTGACGAAAGTGTGAGGATGAAAATGAGATATACCATGAAAGATGTACATACAATTCTTCCATTTATGTATAGTATGGTATTAGATCTTTTTCCGATTATCTTCTATTCCAACGCTAGTTTACACTTTGTTTAAAGAAGGTGCAAATGTATGCGTGTTAAGGATGAGTTCCTTCCATTTTTGAGTCGTTGTGATTTTAGTCTTTACTGATTTACATTTAAAAAAAACAAATGTAATTACCATTGGTTCGGCGAATAATATCTCTTCAAACGTCTAACATTGACGTTCATTTCCTTTTGTCCTACTAACTTTCTTACATGGAATACATTATTTCCCATATATCTTACGATTTCCCATGGTCCATTCCAATTTCGTCTTAGTTTTTCTGTTAATCCAATTTTGTGCGCAGGTTGGTATACCAAAACCAAATCTCCTGCAACAAATTGTACGTCATTTACTTTTTCATCATATCTTTTCTTATCATATACCTGTCTCTGTTCATGTCTTTTTCTTGCTATTTGGCGTATGTCTTCCAAATGTTGAGATAGGTGCGTCGTATGCGCGGTGGGATCTTGTGTCTTAAGTGACTCTATTCCCATTGTTTCTAAAGGGAATACTGGTTTTCTACCGTACACTAGTTCAAAAGGCGAGAAACCAATTTCATCTACCTTTGAACAGTTGTACGCAAAAACACACAATCTTAAATAATCACTCCAATCCTTTTGATGATGTTCTACATATTTACTTAGCATTTGGGCTAAAGTGGCGTTGAATCTTTCTACCTTACCATTCGTCTGTGGATGGTAAGCTGTGGTACATACATGTTTCACTTTCATTAATTCCAGTAATTCTTCTGTTACCTTTGCCATATATACAGATCCTCTATCGGAGAGTATTTCTCGAGGACATCCATGTCTACATATTACATCCTCTAAAAGAAATTTGGCTACTGTTTTCGCTGTTGTTGTTCTCAGACATCTTGCTTCTATCCAATTTGTAAGATAACATGTTGCAGTAATAACATATTGAAATCCTTTGGAATTTGGCAACGGTCCTAATATATCCGTGGATACACGAGCGAATGGTTCTCCAATAGGTATCGGGTGTAACAAACCTTGAGGTTTACCAACACTACGGTTTCTTTGCTGGCAAGTCGGGCATCCTTGGACATATGAAATAATTTCCTTTTTCATATTAGGCCAATAATAACGTTCCGTGATTTTTCCACGAGTTTTACTTATTCCTAAATGGGCTCCGGTGAGAGGAGAATCGTGAGCTTCTCTCAAAATTTCTCCTTTCAATTTTTCTGGTACTACTAACACGTATTGGTCTCCAAACTTTCTGTACAATATGCCATCTTTAATCTCAAAATATCGTACATTTAGTTGCTCTGGGTCGGTTTCTTTATCTGCTATTAGTTGTTTTACTACTGGATCTTCTCTCTGCATTTGTCTGATATCTTTGATTTCTCTCTCCGTGTTATCTATCTCTTTATGAACCTGGGCAACGGCGACGATGGCTCCTTCTTCTATGGCTTCTCTTTCTTTCGTGGATAATGAAGTAGATGGAATACGGCTAAGACAATCTGGTGCGCAATGCAATTTTCCTGATTTGTGAACAATGTCGTAGCTATATTCTTGCAATCTTATCGCCCATCGAGCTAATCTTCCTACAAGGTCTTTACATCTTTTTAACCAACATAGGGCATGACTGTCAGTCACTACGGTGAACTTTTGATCTATTAAGTACGTCAGGAAGTGTGTAATTCCAAACACTACAGCTAATGCTTCTTTTTCCGCAATAGAGTAATTTCGTTCTGGTCCATTCATGGTCCTACTAGCGTAAGCTATCGGATTTACAATCCTCTTCTTCGATGACGGATCCTTTGGGTTTGGTCTACTTTGACATAGTACTACACCTATACCGGATTCTGAAGCGTCGGTGTGCAATTCTATAGGGATACCTGGTTCAAAATGTCTTAATACAGGAGCATTCATCAAACATTCTTTTAACCTCTCAAACGATTTTCTTTGCTCTTCTCCAAAAATAAATTCTTGGTCTTTTCTGGTTAACTTGGTAAGCGGTTGTGCAAGCTGACTAAAATCTTTGACGAATCGTCGGTAATATCCGCACATTCCTAGAAATCTACGAATCTCCGTGACATTCCGAGGTTCCGGAATTTCTCTGATTGCTTGTACTTTCTTGGGGTCGGTTTTAACTCCGTCTCTCCCTATGATGAATCCTAATACTTCTGTTTCGAAGTATCCGAAATGGCATTTAGTTGGCGATAGTCTTAAATTAGCACTTCTTAGTCTTTTTAACACTTCTGACAAACGATATACCATTGTTTTCCAGTCTTCTGCGAAGACTATTAAATCATCTAAGTAAACTGCAAGGCTGTTCCACTTCATAGAAGCAAAAATTTGGTCCATGCATCGCTGATACGCTGCTGGAGCTCTATGTAAACCAAATGGCATTCTTTTCCAATGATACAAACCATCTCCCGTGATAAACGCGGTTTTTGGGCGATCTTCCTTCTTGATTGGTATTGACCAATACCCTGAACGACAATCTAATGATGTTATATACTTGATGTTACCCAAAAAGTGTATGATATCATCTATACGTGGTAAAGGATAACAATCCTCCTCTGCAATGGCATTTAATTTTCGGTAGTCTATACAGAAGCGAATCTCGTTATTCTTCTTCGGTACAAGTACTACAGGTGAAGCATAAGGTGATTTACTAGGTTCTATGACTCCTATGTCAAGCATCTGTTGAACTTCTTGCTTTATAAACTCACGCTGCTTCGGACTCGTCCTATAAGGCGGTTGACTTACAGGAGTTTCCGTCTTCAATGGCAGGGTAAATTCATAAACGTCTGTTTCTCCCAGCTGATCCGCAGTCCATGCTAAACAGTCTTTATAACTTGTCACTAAATCTAGAACTTCTTTCCTTTGAACTGGTGTCAATTCGGGATTGATGTCTAACTCTTGTGCTAGGTCATGTTTATCTTCTTTCCCTGGAGTGGTTCCACTGTGTAAAACGTCTAAATCCACTGCATAACAAGACTTCACTTGGGGTTGCGTTAGCGGTGAAATACATTCCAATTTTCCTATCACTGTTCCGGCTGGAATATTAACACTGGTATAACCCATATTAATTATCGGCACAGCTTTCAGATCGGAAGGTTTCACTAACATTCGTGGCACTAAACATCTAAACTGATTGTATAGACCATCAGAAGGTTCCAGTAAATATTCACGATCACTTTCTTTCGAAATTGTACATGGATAAGTTACGGCGATTTGCGTATGCTGACGAGATGGAAGAAACGTATTGACCATCACTTTGAACACTTTCTTTTCCTTTCTCCTCTTTCTTTTCTCTTTTCTGGCTTCTAAACTAGTTTCAAAATTATCATCAAAACCTGAATGTTTCAAAGAAGGTATATTTACCTGATCATCTGGTGAAGAAGTCGGATAATTCAAAATCTCTGTAGCTGGTGACTTTCCAATAGGTGATCCAGCACAACGTGAAGACTCACTAAGTTCAGACTCACTGTGAATTTGCTTTGAGTTACTCGAAACTTTAAGTTCAGTGCTATCTTGCGTTGCTGCTTGCGTACGCACTTGGGTGCGGTCGGCGTTCCTTGAGATAGCTTCTGATTGGTTGACTCGCTCATGTGTTCTGTTGCCAGGAGGGAAACGTGAAGGCGTCATATGTGCGCGCAACTGGGTGCGGTCGCAAGACTCGACGGTGTTCCCTGAGTGGCTAAGTCCTGATCGCTGATGTGGCGTCACTGCGTTGCTACCGGACGTTATCACGTGCTTGCTGCTTAGTGGCGTGATATTTTGGCGTCGTTTCGACATCACGTGGGCATCAAAAGTTGGCGTTAGGACGCTTTGGTTAATAGGAAAAGCATTGGCTTGCTTCAACTTCTTGATAATATTAATGAGCTTAGTTAAAATTATCTTACTGGGCGTTTCTTTATTTTGAAAGTCACTATCACTCCTCATTAGGGTTTCGCACTCCTTATCTACACATGGTGATTCTTGATTAAAACTTATTTCTTGTCTGTCTTTTACTTGGGAATGAAAACTGACAACTTTTATAAGACCAGAGTATGAAGGAATATTGCCATTACTGTCCATTTTTACCAACGGAATTATTCTTTCCATTTGCTGGAATTCTCCTGGGCGTTTTAAGCAGATTTCCTTTGGACTGATCCATTTCACATACTTATTAAAGAAATCACTACCAAGTAATACAGGGGAGAACTTCTCTCCTCTTTTTGGTTCCATAAAAACGAAGTTTATCCACATTTTTAAGCCATTTGCTCTAAAATATACTCTATGGACTGGATACAAATCTGAATCTGTGTCAAGCAAGGTTCGAATACTTACTAAACCTATCTTTTTACTGTTGCTGACGAATTTCTCTGGCAATAATGCAGGATTAATGATACTAATTTCTGATCCTGTATCTAATAAAGCTAATTCCTTTTTTCCAAATAAATGTACATATAGATGTGGTCTCGGATAACGGTGAGACTCATATATCACAGACTTTAACGGTTTCTCTAATGGTTGTAGGGGTTTTACATAATTCGCCTGATTTACGAAGCGATCCCCATCTCGCTCCGTCCTTACTCGTTTGGGGTTCGAACGGCATGGGCAAGTGCGTCATTACCCTCCGTCAAACGCGTTTTTCCAAGCAATTCTGACACTAACATCTCGGCTAAAATTTCGTTTACCTGATGTTCTACTGGTTTCTGTACTACCTCTTGAACACCTTTTTGATTTCTGAAGAGAGCTTGATTTCCTGTGGGTGTTCGGTTATCGAAGTCGGACCTTCTTCTTTGTGGGCATTCTCTTGCATAATGACCGAAATTTCGACAAGAGAAGCACTGAATATTACTCTTATCGTTGTTTCTATTCTGGTTGAAATTGATACCCCTTTCATTGCGACTATACTGATTAGCAGTACCTCGGTAATTGTTACCTCTATAATTATTCCCTCTAAAATTATTACCTCTATACTCGTTTCTAGGTGGCGTGGCTACTTCTGCTGTAAAAGTACGCTTGGGAAAATCATTTCTAGGTGGGTTCCTAAATGTCCTACCTGTTCCTCGCTGATATTGATTTTCTTGTCTTTCTGGTCTAGGTCTAAGATTATACCTGGTTTGAAAGAACTTATTCTGTGGTACCTGTTGGTTCTGGGGTCGTTGCATTATTTGGTTTGGTGGGCGATTCTGTGCTTGATTAGACCCTTGATTAACCTTAATAAAGGATGTATTTTGTCCTTTATTATCAAAAGCTGAAAGAACGTTTTTCTCTTTTTGTTCAGTTACCTTTTTCTTTGATAACGCACTATTAGTTAATGAAGCCTGCTTTTTAGCTCTTTCCATTAATCGAAGGTTATTTAGCAAATCACTTAATGATTCCGGTCTCATGGGGACTAGTTTCTCAACTTGGTCCTCACTGAGTCCTCTATAAATGTAGTTCATTTTGCTTTCAGTGTTCATATGTGGGTCAGCTCTCTGACACAATTTCAACATAGAGTAGTAATACTGCTCTATTGTTTCATCATCACCCTTCTTTCGTGCACTAAGTTCGATTAAGGCGTCGCCCTCTGGATAGACAGGTGAAAAGGCTTCTTCTAATTTTGCTTTTAGTTCGGAAAACAAATTTAATGCTTCTAAGGTGCTCTTATGCAATTCCCAAAAATCAGATGCGCTATTCTTTAAATACGCGGGTAGGTACTTTATTTTATCCCTTTCGGACCATCCCAATATAGTTGCTACCCTTTCATAGGTCTGAATAAACTGTCTGACGTTTTCGCCTTTATTTCCTGAAAACGTGTCGGGTTGCACGGACGGTACACGCCCGTGACATGGAACTGACGCTGTCGTTGTACTAGTGCTTTCTGAGTCGGTCGGCATTGTAACGTTTCTTTCTGCTATAGGCTGATTACATTCACTAAGGATACACGGAATTTCTATTTGTCTACGTGATGCAATTCTTTCGCTACGTCGTGTCTCTTTTATTTCTTGATCAGACATCCAAGTATTTCCAAAGTCATAGTTTCAACAAAGTCAACAAAGTGAACAAAGTGAACAAAGTGAGAAGGCACTTTTCCTACTACTTTTGGTGAGATGCTCTCTCACTTTTTCTACTACTTTTGGTGAGATGCCCCGCACCTCCACCATTTAATATGTCACGAACCCTGACTCGAACCATAGACTTCCAAGTCTATCACTAGGCCACTCTCAGAGTCCGTGGGACATATGTTTGCCGGGTCTCACCAGGGATCGCACAGCCACTGCGCTCACCTAACACAGAACTAGGTTCTTGGGCTGTACACTCTTTTCTCATCTGTACTCCCGGCAGAAGAGTACAAGATACAAAGAGAAAAGGGCAATATATATATATATGGGGATTCCACCACTTAACTGCTAAGAGTTAAGAAATTAAAGCAATTGGCATTCACCATTTCCATTTCCGTAGAGGTTAGGCACTATTTCTATAACTATGACTGTTGGAGAAGAACTTGTATGCATTACCTTCTGAAATCAAGATAAATAAAAGAGAAACACAAAGATAAACTTAATAAACATATATTCTTTGGTTAAATGTTACAATATTAGTTTTTATACAGACTCTACTGTATTCACTCGCCATGAGTGATGGATTGAATAGTACATATCGATCTGCTTGATCGAATCTCCTTTCTTGTGGAGTTTCTCGATGAACATTAAAAGTTACATGGGCTCGTTAGGCCTACTCGTATATAAAAATATACAAGAACACATACATTACCTTTGCAGCTATGCTCTTAGCGAAGTTGGCTTCATAAATCAGGCTTTGAGCCTGGGTTCGAACTAAAGACTCTATATGGACACTCTCTCTCTGGAGCTCTGAACAGGACTGATGGGAATTGAACTGAACTGAACTGACTGTTGAGGCAAAACCTAAGCTTTTATACAACTGAAAAAGGCTTGTCACTGGGTGGGGTCGTTTATTAACGCCATCTGACTGACGTATTATTCTTTGAACTCTGACTTATGGTAAATCCTAAGAAATAGCAATTTTCCAAAGAATGAGGAAAGTTCCTATTACCATATATGAAAGGTTAATACGTTTGGCCTTTTGGGTTTGGAAGGTGGATGAGGAAATTATGGAAATCAATCATTCTGTTTGGCACATGAATGGTGTAACCTTATCAACTCTGCAAACAAACAGGAAGCTCTTTCTTTCTATCTGCGGCTGGGCTGGGATAACCCTTGACAGCGTGTGTTTTCCCTCCGGAAGACAAACAATGCCAGTCACCAACCACAGCGGGCAGACCTCTGACATATGCGGTAAACTTGTATCCTGTTATGGCTTTATGCCAAGTTGATAAGCAAGTGTTTTTCTCGTCGAAGCAACTCTTCTAAGCCTCTTAAAAACTTACCATTGCCGGCTGGGCAATGCAAAATATAAAGGAAAGACATGGTTAAAGGGATATGGTAGTCGGAATAAAGTATTGAGTTCGATTCTGGTAGGTGACTAAAATTCTGGGTGTGACAAACCTGAATACTTTGTGTCCATTTACTTAATTGCATTATTAATTATAAAGTGCAATCAAATACACGGATATAAATTATCAGGTTTAGAAACGGGAAGAGAATTGATGTCGTTTACATTTTATTTTGCCATCTTGAAAGTAATGTTTACTACAGTGGATTTAATATTTTCGTTAAGATCATAGAAGGCAAATATGTTGTTTGCAGGCATTATTTATCAAAAATGAATGAAAAAGATTTCTTCATCTCGAGGTTTTTTCCCTACCTCAAAGTTTTCTGGTGGGACCATTATCAAATGTACATGTCATTTTTCTCTCGGTTGTTTTATGCATAAGATGGCGCACTGGTAGCGTCGTTGCCTTGTATTCAAGGGGTCCAGAGTTCGATACCCGGTGGAAGCTCATAGTGGTTTGGATCCCACTTTAAACTGTAGGTTCAGACCTGATTAGCCTTACTGTGTATAAAGTGGACTTAGAACACCAAAATCAATCAATCAAATATGTGTAAGGAAATGCATTATACGCATATAATAATGCGAATATCTCTGCGTAAGTATTTGTATGTTATCTTTTTACATTTTAACTTTGAACATACACATGCAAACCTAAGTGACGAGCAGGAGACAGTTCCTTCTTTCCGAAAATAACGCAATGGAGAGATCAAGCGTAAGATACCTTGACAACAGACACAGGGGGAAAATGCGCTGTGAACTTACTGCAAGAAGGTAAGCGATTGTGTTCTCTCTGCGACGTTGTCGGGTGGTGAGTGTACCCCCGGAGTTTTATCTCCGTGTTCTACGAATAGGGATCCTGTGTTCGAATCCCGGACGAGTCTTGGGAAACTTCCAAACCGAAGCGAGAAGCGACACGTGTCACTTGGAAAGAAACACTCAATAATATATGCTTATATCTTTTATGCTGCACGGGTTGCTTGTTACTTCAGTGAGAAACCCCTCGTTCCTCGTGGCTTCGTCCCAATGGAATTTTCGTACCGAAGCGATAAATGGTTTTGGAAACCAAATTTCTTAAGTAAATAAAACTTTCGAACAAATGTGACACGACAAACTACACATGCCACTTGCACGTTTTACGCACTGGGGACGTTATCGTGTTGCTTCGGTCTGGTGGTCATGCCTACGCATTGAATGCTTTCTTACAGAGAGGTTTTAAGCCGAAGCAACAGGCAACAAGCAGCAAGCGAAGGCTGCAAGTGAAACTGAAGTTCATACCGAAGTGACAAGGGAAAAGAAAGACAAGCCACTTCGGTCTTCAAGTAAGCATTCACTGTGAAAGCCCGAACACCAGACCTAGGCGACCCAATTCAGGATATTGACAAACGGAAGCAACAGGCGAGACGTGCTTCTTCCTTTCGAAATGTTGCATCATTGCTTCTAAGGGAAACGTGTCGCTTGTCGGCTTCCGCTTCTGAAAGTCATGAATGTCATGCAGCTTGTCGCCTTGGTCTGTTTGTGCACTTGCTTGTAGACAGAGGTATCGTATCACTTGTCACTTCGATATGAAACCCCCTCCCTTTTGCCGAATCGCTTGTCGCTTTGGTCAGAAATCTCCCTTATCGTCATCATGTAGGAAAAGAGACAAGTAACGAGTTTTTACTGATAACATCTGATAACTCTACTCTTTGTTTCCTGTTAATGGAAGAAAATGAGCTTTACAAATGGATTTATCCGTATTTACCAGTATTCTAGTAAAACGCAACTAATAATTTGTTATAGGCACATAAAGAAGGGTCACTTATGGAGGAATAAATTCTATTGTAGCATTTTGTTTGATGGCAGGATTTAACCCGACACCCGTGGTGAAGTGGTTATCACATCGCGCTACGACACCAGCGTTCCTGAGTTCGAGTCCCGGTCTGGGCATGGATGTTGTGGGAGTCGATTCATCAATTTCATGATATCATCACTCATCCCCATCTTCGTAAATTAGCCAACAGGGGTACAAAAAGCGAAGTAAAATAAAACAAATCAACTACAATTACACTTGGAGGGTTAGAAGATAATAGAAAAACAGATCTGGTTCCAAAGTTTTAAGTTGGTAACATTGACAGCTCGGGAGCAAAAATACGGTCAGACGAGCGGGGAATTCCGTCGGCCGCCGCACGTACCTTTCCTTGCCCCTCAACCCCCTGCGATGTTCGGTACCAATACATGTGAAATAGATCCAAGGTTTTACACACCCACACTTCCTGGTCCCAAGAGATGCGATTAAACACCACACCTTTACACAGACGTGAAGCTTCCAGATTTCAGCTGCAGGTGGCAGAGTGTAACACACACGTTAACACACTAATCGAACAAATAGGAACTTTTTGGTAGCTTCGAAATACTTCGCGTACAGGTAGGAAGGGGTATCAGGAGTCTCGAAATGGTATTTTCCTTGTTTAGACCGGCAAAACTTCCCAACAAGTTTTTTGGTCCTATTAAGAAAGGTGTTTAAGCATACGCTATTTCCCACAATAATATATCTGCGTACTAACACACACACACACACACACACACACACACACACACACACACACATGTTTTCGCACCGTGAAAAACGAGGAACCAGTCACAGCAACGGCAAAGTTGGGAACCAAAAAAAGTGCTCCAATCCGCTTGAGATTTCGAACAGTGAACTATTATCTCACTGGTATTCTCCAGTTGGCGTGTGGCTGGCGGTTTATGCTTAGAAGCTGAGATATAGACCACCAACTGGGATCCCACCAAACGAGGAACTTACACCCCGAAACGAGGACCCGATCGTCTTTTGTCTTGTTGAACACTGACACGTTATGTAACGTCCATTGGGGAACCGCAAAAGAAGGAACTTTGTTCTTGTTCACACACTTGGTTGCACACCAACCTTGTGAGGAACAAAAAACAAAGTTATTTTAAGATATAATAAAATAAGTCTGAAGAGATCTCTATTTTTCGTTCAGGTTGAAATGTTTTGAAAATAAGGAGATAAGTTTAGGGCAATTAGTTATTTTATTTAATGTCACTTGTTTGAAGATTTAATTACATTGTGATGGAGGCGAGGAGAGATGAAGAAAAATAGCAAACAAGGACATATAATGAATCGCACGTGACGTTTGTTAGAGTTGTACTTGAAGAATTACCCTGGACTAGCAGAGAAGTCATAAGAAAAAAGCACAACCATGTGGGATGATTGCTGGATATAAACCCTCTCTTCCCTAATACATTTTGTAAATCAACTTGCAGTATGACTGTAGTCTGTATGTTCTAAAACAGAACATTCTAAAAAATCTGAATCAAATTCAAATCAACAGATAATATTATTAAGTAATTAAACGGTATTTTTGAGAAATATGCCTACGTTGAGTATGGTTCCTTTTTATGTTTCTATGTGAAAGCAACTTGCCTTGGTATGAATCTTCCTGTTGTATCGATGGAAGTTAAACAACAAGAATTATTTAACTAGAATGCTTGTTTGTTTGAGTTAATTTTTAAGTCCACTTCTTGCACAGAGAGGTAATATGGGTTGGAATTACAGTTTAACGTTGAATCCAAAATACCATGTGCTTTCACCGAGTATTGAACCGCCTTCATTGCAAGGCCAAGCCGTTACCACCACGCCAGGTATTTAATTAACGCGTTGTGCAATATAAGGATTAAATATTTTAGGGCAAAGTTAATGGATTGTTTGGCTAGAAGAACTTATATGTGACGTGCCTGAAGAGTGTAAGAGGGTAATCTTCACCGAAGACACACTTTTCCTACACAATCTAGTCTGTATTTCTTGCAGGCTAACGAGGCTCTATCGCCTGGACCATAGTATAACAATGGATAATGTACATGAGGATAACACGGAACCATGGTCATGGCGACTGCGGAAATCACTAGGCGTATAGGGAAGTTGCTACACTATATTTGCGTTGGAGACGGAAGTAACTAGCGCTCTCAAAACGTATGAATGAAAACTAACAACTTCAAAATGATGGTAAATTAATAAGGATCTGCCTTGACAAGGTGTGCCATAAGTCCATGACCACAGACTACTTCATACAAAATCGTATAAATTCAAGTGATTCATATCGTAAACTGTGTGTGTTGCATTTTGTGCTGCACTGCGTTACGTAATGCACATGCACACACTTAAAGTGTAGAAACCACATGTTGTAAACATAATATATATTACGATGTCATGGGGGATTGTGAGATATCATCGTTGCTTCTTTTTTATTGAATGTTATGTTATGTTTGACGCTTCATGAAAGCATAATACAGAAGAAACTAGGGCTTGGTATTCATGCTCTACGTAAAATGTTCTCATTACAGACGTTTTACATGAGTTGTTGCTTTAGAGTATTGTGTGCGATTGCCCTAGTTAGAAACTTTAGTGTATAGTGAGAAAATAAATGATTTCTGTAGCCTACAGATCAGTTCATTCTCCTCTATAGTTTATTTATTTATTGAGAAAATTTCAGATACAGATCGTAACCATCTTACACTGAAATTAGTAACAATGTAAAAAGGTAAAGGTAAAGTGTTCCCCTGTGCATAGCACCACGCCATGAAGGCGTATAGGGGGTGTGGGGGTAACGCCCCACACTTTCTTGATCCGGTCGTGAGTGGGGGTGATGTGAAATTAGTAACAATGAAAATAACAAAATAAAAAATAACAAAATTAGACAAAATATTGATATAAATAAGTCAAGATAGCACCATTAAATATTATTTAGCAAGATATGTTCTATTGGTTGACCAAAAAGCGTACTCTCTTGAAAATTCACCAGCACTTGATGGGAGGTCGTTATATTGGGTGGAAAGTCTGTGGAAGAGCGATCTTTTTTTTAATTTCCAGTCTAGGCTTTTTTGTGTAAAATAGATTTGAGTTGCGTGTTGTTGTGCGCATAGGTACTCGAAAGTGGAATTCCTGGAGAAGCGTGTTGCAACGGATTTTGCCATTGACGATTTTGTAAAGATACCCAAAATCATTCAGTAAACGGCGCTGATAGGGAGTCTGTAAGTTTAGAATAGACAGAAGATGCGGTGTTGAAAAATTGCGTAAAAAGGGAACCCTGTAACGAACTATAGCAAGGAAAAAGTTAAGAACAGAGTCGATTCTGGAGAGCTGAGTGGGACATGCCATGGACCAGACGGGAGAGCAGTATTCTATTATTGGAGAAATGAATGATTTGAAGTACAAGGTGAGGGCTGAGATGTCATTAATTTCGGTGAAACGATACAATAAACCTAAGAGACTCATAGCCTTTTTTGTCGTGCCTGTAATATGTTCTTCAAATGTGAGTTTTTGGTCGAAAACAATGCCTAAGTCTTTGTGAGAGGATACTGCTTTGACGATATTGCCAAAATGGAGTAAGATGACTTTAACAGGTTCTTTCTGCCTGTCTTGCAGAAGAAAATGTCTATTTCGTTTTGCTTAATGAAAACCTAGACATGTGTACAGAATTTTGGAATAAAGATCGGATTTTTACTGTCAGATGTTGAAGTTCAAGAAAATGTTATGGTAAATGGAATCTAAAACATGTGTATTGTGAAATTTATATATTCTTGCCATTCTTGTGGTTATGTTCTCCCTTTCTATTTGCATGTGATAAATTTTCATTATAACTCCACAGAACAATATTCCCTCTATGGTAAAAATATACTGGCTGCATTCTGGGTAGTTCGTTACTTTCAGTGCAAGGGAAAACAATACGGTTCTGTTTTGGTTTATTTCATTGAACATCACGTAGTATGTAAATAACAAATGAAGAAAATAAATTAAAATACTAAAGCATTAAGTAAGATTTGAAAAGAAGAATTTAAAATTTATCTTGCTTCCTTGTTACGAAAATCGGAAAGTGACCCAATATCATACTTATTTAGTAATTGTGTACGAGATTGGGACATTTTCCATGTATCTCCTTTGCATAATCCAAGACAAGACGTAACCCTTTTAATAATTGCATGTTGATACTTATTACATTACATTCCAATTGTTGGTACGATTCCAAATGAAAAAGTCAATTTTCTTTTCAAATATCGAGCTTAAATATTAATATGCGTACTGACCGATAGTTCCTCACCGTTACATTGCATTTTCAATATGCTCAGTGTCCCATCCTGTAAAAGATTATCCTTGGTATTATCCTATCTAGAGGTTATTTTATGCCGTCGGTATATACGATTATTACTTTGTTTATCTCATCCTAACGCCATTCTTCATGCTTATAGTCTCAATTAGCCAAGAGTGGTGGAAAAACGACATAAAGTAAACTAAATTAATTAAAAAATAAAATTAAGTCATTTAAGGTAAATAATGTTTAAATGACATTAATCAGTAGCGGCCCTTTTCCACGCCAAGTTGAGTTAATTTGCATTTGCTCTAAAGAATTTCCCAAGGAATTTTGACTGCTCAAGAGCAGTCTCTCCCTTTCATTTTTTTCCCGCATGGCACAAGCTTACTTCTTGAGAGGTAATTCTGTTCGGCTTTGTTCAAAGGTGGATGGCATATTTGTTAAGTGAGTTTTTTCTAAGTAGTCGTGAATTCTCAGACCACTTCCTTATCATTTCTTTCCATTCACTCTTCTCTCTCTCTATCTATCTATCTCTCTCGTTCTATCATTTTATCTTCCTCTCTTTCTCAATTCTCTCTCTATCTTCCGCTGTTTCATATCGAACGCTAATTTTCTTTATATATCCATACATTTCTCTCTTCGTTTCATTCCCTCTTTGTAGTTTAATGTATGAATCTCGATTATTTATTTTTCATCCTTCGAGTGTGTATCCTTTATGATTGATTGATTGATTGAGTTTATTTTACTTCGCGTATTGTGCCTCTTGGCTAATTTGCGAAGATGGTGATGAGGGATAAATGATGAAACTAATGAATGGACATTTACAAACAACCAAGCCCGAGCGGGATTCGAACCCGGGGCCCCTAGCCGATCCCTAGTCTCTTGCCGATTTCTCAAATTCCTCATTTTCATCAACTATTGCTTTTCCTATTAATATTGCTGCACATTTCTTCAACGAGTGTCCCAATTTTAGTGCCAATGATGGGTTTTTGTAATGATGAGTCGACTCTTCGAATCCACAAACTATACGAACTGCTTGAATGAGGACTTTGAGATTTCTTGGTGAGAGGCACTCACTTAGGTTATTAATACTACTATCTAAATCCCTAACAGCAAGAAGAAGTCTGGCAATTTCTCTCATCTTCTGACTAATATAAGTCATTAAATGAGCGTCATGTCCGTGTTTCTGGTACAATTTTGCTCCAAATTTGAGAATTAGATAATCGTTTCTAACAGCTAAAGAGATGCTGTCAGAGTTCATGCGATTTAAAACATTCTTTACAAATGCTGTGTTGTATTCGTTAGACATAGGCATCATGAGGAAGGAAATATTTTGATGCCTCCTTCTACCAATACAGGAATTATTTTCTCTTCTGCATGTTTTGTAATGTCTCCACAAATCTTTTTTGAGATAGTAGCCTAGGCAATCACCACACGGATAATACTTATCATGTGAGATGTTTTTCGATGGTCTTTTAACTGGAATCAATGTACCAGTATTGTTAATAAGGACATTTCTGTTGTGCTGAAAATTTCCAGCGTTTCTTATTTTTCTCAAAATAAGTCTCCTTTCCTTGGAACCTTTTGGATAACTCAGAAACAATATTACGTCTTTCTCTTTTTTGTGTCTTGCAACTATGTGTTTCGAAAGTTTTGAAATAATTCCTGAACAATAAACACATTGTACTTTTCGATCCCAAACTCTTTCCTTGCCATTTGCTCTTGTTTTCACACATGTATATTTGATTCTGCGAGAGTCGGTAATTTCTCATTTGCAGATGGGGCGTAGGTATACTTCGCGGTTCTTCATATGAACCAATGTCAACACTGTGCTCAACATATATATTCGTGTTTCCTTCGGTATTTGCAATATTATGCTCTTCGAAATGAGTAGATGAGACATCAGAAGAAACAAAACTTGAATTTACAGAATCTTCGGTACGCTTGAAGTCTGGATCTTTGTCACTGTCATCGAATGTACTGATATCAGAAAGTTCAGACAGGGAGTCATATGAAGTTAATATTTCTGACTTGAACTTTCGTTTCTTTTCTGGTATTTTGCATTTTGAAGGTATTTTGGAAACATCCCTCTTTTCTACTTCTGTACTCTTCCGTCTTTTAATTTCCGGTTGAGCTTCTTCTCTTGCTGAGTGAGAAGTAAATAATGAAACAGTATCAGAGAGAACATTAACACCATGTTCATCATCTTCTTCAGAAACTTTCCTTTTCCTTATTTCGCCTTTTGATGGTGTCTGAAGAACCTCACTTTCTTCGACTCCTGCATTCTGATGTCGTTTAATTTCTGATTCAGCTACATCTTTTGCTGTCTGCGAATAGAGTAATGAAGCATTTGCAGAGTGAATATTAACACCATGTCGATCATCTTCTTCGGGGACTTTCCGTTTCCTTCTTTTGCACTTTGAGGGTATCTGAGGAGATTCTCTTTCTTCTACTCCTTGACTCTGCTGTCTTTTAATTTCTGATATAGCATCTTCTTTTGCTGAAATAATATGATGGGGTTTCAAACAAGAATAACCACAGGTAATGATTATATTGACAAGGAAAATTATTTTATGAGAATAGATTCAGAGAATGAGAAAATTAATATATATATATATTCCTTTATACGCACACACTTGCATATATGACTTCAAGGACACACCCACACACACGTACAGGAATTTCCGATCTAATGTTCCCTAGTAATGAATGTAGAACATGATTTATTTTTTTAAGTATCACGACAATTTAACATACGTGCATGAGGGGTAGTTTCCACGAGGTTCTGGTCTCAGCGGCGACACGAAGCACTGTTGGCAAGTTAACTCTTTTGTAACCAGATCTGGATGCCTGATGCTGCCAGATCTTGACTGTGAAAACTAATTCATTTAGGTGAAATTAGCTCTTTTAAGCTCATAAGGTTTGGCAACACTGCCAGGATGCCGTAGGAGGGAAGGAAAAATCCATTAAGCTTAAGGGAGCATTATGTTTTTTGTTCTCTCGTACATCTAATGGCGTAGAAAAATACATGGATGCAAAAACGACGCACTGAACATTTTCTTGGTCGTAGAAAATGTAGAGACTCCCATTTGATTAGCCGGAAGTTGAAGTTGATTCCCCATAACTAGTACATGAGATTCACTAAACACTTCTTAATCATATTTTTCAAACACCGTGTATAGCTTAATAATCAACTTTAAAATACAACTTACTCTTGCAACATGGAGAGAAATTCAGACTGTCTTGCATAGTGGGTCTTTCTTTTAGTGGAAGTGCTCATTCCGACGATATTGAAATAAATGCACAAAGAGTGCGAAACTGTCATTCTTCCCCTTAACCTTTCTGTTTGTTTGATAAATTCCGAACTATAGCCAAGACAGAAGTATCAGTCACGTTCGCTTGTACACGGGAAATTGACTAGACATTCGTTAACTTTATGTTCTCGAACCGATAAGCGTCCACGAAAAGAATGAGCACTCGACCTCCTTTCACAAGAGGTGCAGCACATATTTGACTAATTCATTCGCCATGCCTTCTATTTGAAAGTCATAATTACGTAGCAAATGGCTGTGCACGTTATCATATACTACAGTAAAGAGGAGATAATTTATTATTCTTCCTTTCTATTAACTAAGATTTTGACCCAAATATATTTTCGAAGCCGTGTAATATACGTCGTTGGAAGGGTGGTCATGGGAAGGATTTTAGGAATTTATATTGTATTTGAGTAAACAAAATCATTCACAAACATAGCTTCCGAAAGGTTGCATGTCAGGCTTAACCCCCCCTTATATAACGCATCCATTATAAATGTTAGATAGGAATTTCTCTGTAAATGCACATGTACATAATAACAAAAATTGTAGAGTACATGATCAAAATTTACTAAATATTAACTTCACTGTGTGACTGACACTAATGTTCAGCATTAATTTGAATAATGATTTTGAAATATAATCTTGTTTCTCTGACACCACAAGAAAATTGTATTACTATATAATTTACTGATGCTGATAAAATTGACTGATTCTGATAACCAAACATGTACTGATCAAATATAAATTTGCAAGTGTTTCTTCCAGAACAAGAATGGTTCATTCACCTATTCAGTTAATGTGTGTAACTAAGTTAAGCAATGAGTTTTGCCTTTGATATAGAGCTGCATATTTAGACATTTACTTTACAGAACCATGACACAAATTGTGATTTTGTTCACAACAAATAATAACAAATTGTTAGTTCATTGCATAAATTACAAGGTATTTATAAAATGGTAAAATTGTCAGCAATATTATTGATACACTGGAGTCCTGGGTTCCATGTCCGGTGAAGGCACATAGTGATTCGTACTCCCTTTAAGCTGTTAGTCCAATCTTTCTGTGAATAAAGTAAACTAAAAGGCAAAGTCAAACAAAAACGTGCCGAGTGAAATAACGATTCCCCTAAAGTGGACTAGTTACGATATAACTCCTAGAAATTGCATTTTAGCTCCAGTTGCTGAATGGGAAATTAATGAGAGAACTGATCACGAAATTATTGCATGTTGAATTGAATGGGTTCTTTCGCTCAGGAGATGAAAATCTTTCACCGACTTTTTGATGAGAGTATGCCTGTTGAATTGCTGGCATTCGCAAACTTTACGAAAGTCTTTCTTGATTAACCAACGCGTTTTCTTTGTTAACTTTTCAGTAACTTTTACATTCTGAGTGGGGCATGAATATTTTTCTTTGGTCAAAATTGGAGAATTTTATTTGGTGCTACCACAATCCAGGCATGGGCATCGGGAGGAGCAGTGGAATCCCTCCCTCCCTCCCAGAAACTGACAGTCTTAATTTCAAGTTACAGAAAGTCAGAAAGCTTTTTACTTTTCTTGTTAATAACCGAAATAAAGTTCCATTTGTCAGTTTCTGAACAGAATAACGAAGTGAAAAATGCGTTGAATCGAAAAAATACCATGTAATTTACCAATAACACTAATTATGCTGACTACATTACAATAAATTGAAGGTGGAAGAATCAGTGCAAAGATTATCAGCGAATACGGGTCGTACTTACTTCCAACCAGAAGAATTTGTGCAGAATATTTCTTGCCATCTGACCATTTTACATTTCTTGTTTCTCCAACTGTATATGGATTGTGTGCACGTGTTAAGAATACAACCCCATCTTCGATAAACTTCACTGCCATCCACTTGACTACGTGCTTTATTTTTTCAAAATCTAAAAATTAGAAATAAACATTTTTAAATTTATCCATATACTCTCCATGTGTATAAGTAGCATGGTTCAAGCAATACACATAAAAGGGCGATTACAAAAAATGGGCGGCTGGGTAAATCTCCACTCCCAAAAAAGACGCTTTATGGATTGTCGCACAAGACCGGATTAGACGAGGCAGAAGGGTGTTGGAGATGGAATTATTTTATTTTTCAGATATTGATAAATAATTTGCATAGTTGGAATATTAGAAAAGTAAACATTAACGCATTTTATGGCACACATGGCCAGATAGTAAAGTGCAAATCACCAACCCTGAGACCTTCTGTAAACAAACCGTCTCACCGATTCGATGTATCACTCCGCGTCAGCTGATTCATGACCGCCGACTACCGCCATCATCTGCTGTTACACTCATAGCTTGCCGCACCTATTCATTTTACATAAGAGCCAAAATGGATGTCTAACAGAAATGTTATTGAAAATAAAATTCCCGCAAGCATATAGAACTCGCCGTGTTGAAAGTGGCACTACTTTCTTGCTGTTTACATGATTGTTTTTAGAAAATAACCAATGTTATAAAATATCATTATGTACACAAATTTCTAAGCTCATTGAAAGTTACAATGCATATTCCTACAAAATGCTCACACTTACCTTGCCTTGCCATGTCACCAAGTTATTTAACGAAATGCACAATATTTTGGCGGAACAAAAATCGTTATTAGAATGCTTGTCAAAGTTTCCAACCGCAATAAATTTACGAACTTTCTTTGTCTTGTTTTGATCATCATCATCAATATATTTATTGGACTTACAGTATTGCATATGACTGTTTATGTCCATTATATATTTTATTTACATAAGATACAATTAACAAAAATCTACAAACAAATTTAAAATACACTGCTATCTATATCAAACCTAGAAATATACGTTAACAAGTTATCATTTTGTAAAAAAAAATGCAAGTAAAATATATTCAATTTGCATGCAAGAAAACATCCAAATTGATGGGAAATGATTACTGGTGCAAAGAGTTACCATAAATGTGAAGCAATAAGTACAAAAGAAAGAGCATTGGATTTAAAGTGAGACGTCATTTGGGGCAGCGTATCCCATCCCATACTACAAATTGGCAGTTGTTTTACCTTACGTAATGAACCCTGTAAAAACACTGGATTTTCGTGTGGATTATTTTACTTCTATGAGTTTTCAATGCTTTGTGCATACACGTGGTTTTGTTTATAGAAGGTCTCAGGGTTGGTGATTTGAACTTTAGTTGCAGTGAGCAATTGCCAGGGGCGCTCAAAGGTAAGACGAAAGATAACGGGCGCTGAAAGTTTGTCACAAGGTAAGGAACTGTAGGTTACTGCAGAGCATTTCCTGACATTCATTACGAGATTAGGGCGGCAAGCTGCCCGGCATCAGCGCTTATCTCTCCCGGTGAACGGAGATCGCGATGGTCGCAGGCTACAGTCTTTTTTTTTTTTTCGCTTTCCCTGCCTTCGCTCTTTTTTCCTTTCTGTTGGCGTTGCAGACTGACGCCACTATAATCCTCAATCGGAAGTTGTGTTGTGTTGTATCGTGTCCGTGTGTTGAAGAGTGTGGCTTAATATGGCACCACAAAAGTTTACATTACAACAAAGGATTTATCTTGCCGAGTGTTACTTCGGAAAGAGGAACTGTGGAGAAGTGCGACGACGTTTTGCAACGAAATTTCCTGGTGTTCCCGTTCCACATAGGATTACTATATTAAACCTCGTAAAAAAGTTTAGTAACAAGGTCAGTTCTGAATAAAAATGGAAAGAAAAACCCACGGAAAAAGTCGATGAGATAGGACAAAGATTTCCGGGGAGACTATTCTAACCTATCTCACAAGAAACGGGTGTTTCAAAAACCACAGCATTTAGAGCTGCTAAAATTCTTAAATTTAAGCCCTACAGAGTGACAATAGTGTATGAATTACAGCCTAGAGATAATGGGGAAATCTAAAAAAATAAAGTATACAAAGACAATCCGCACACCATTCGTTAGTAAGAAGACGGTATTGTACGAAAAATCTTGAGAATTACAGTAAACGAACTTGCACGTGCAAATGCGAATTTCCTTCGGAGATGCCAGGAATGTGTTGCAGCAGAGGGACACCATTTTCAACACCTTCTGTAGTCAAGGTTAGTACACAATATGAAAACTGTAATTATAATAGCCGACTCTAGCGACTGTCACGGAGCCCGTTCACCGGGAAAAACGAGCGCTGAAGCCGGGCGGCTTGTTGCCGTCCTTCGTAACGAATGTCAGGGAATGCTATGTAATTTATTCCAATGCTAAATTAAAAAAGTCTCGATAGACGATCTACCTTCTCAGGACGGATTGACGCACGAAGCAACTGCCCAGGATGCGATTTGTTTTTCAGTCAACTTGTGACTTAGGGTTAATTTCTTGCTCTCTGATTGGCTGTTGGAAAGTTATGAGGATATTCTATTTCCTATGAACCCACATTCACAAGTTGACTGGAAAAAATGCGCGCCCAGGATCATATTTAACACAGTTGGAATAAAATCAACATTGAAGCATTTTGCAACTCACTTCATAACAATGTAGTAGTTTGAAGTAGTTATAAAACCCCAGTCCCCAAGTCTGTCCCACCTAGCATCCGCTCCAGTAAACAGAAAAAGTTTTTTTATTATTATTATTATTTTGAATGGCGCCTAAGCTTCAGCTTATCTTTCCTATGCTTCGCTAAAGGCCTGGTCCTGTCATGAATATTGAAAATTTATTTCCACCAGCATTCTTTGTCTCCCGTTTACTTGGTAGTAGATGTAGTAAAATCACAATATCCTGAATGATCTGAAGACGAACTATGTAAATCAGTTATCACGGATTTCCGAACCGAATTTGACCTACAGTATCCACTCCTTAATTTTATTCCACGCCCCCATTTCAAAACCTATGTTGAACCGAAAATACTAACTGCTACAGTGCTATATTATGCAATGTGACCATATTCTGCGCCGAATGTTAGGTAATGAGACCACTGTTATTGCATACAACAGGCAAGAGAGCATTGATCCTACTTTGAAAGTGAAGCCGCATTTACTGGCCGCATTTATGAAAAAGAAAGCAAAAAAAATAGCATATGGAAACACCTTGAAAAGAATGGCTACGAGAAGGAGGATAGACTGGACATAAACAGAAGGAAGAGAAGAGGCAAGACAGAAGAAAAAGAGAAGGAAAAAACGAGGTGGTTTGGAATAAGGAGTATGGGGAAGACCACAGAAAATATATGCAAAGTGCTTTGTAAAGCCGGTATTAAAACTTACAGGAAGGGTGGACGAAGCATCTTAAGAATAGCGAAGAATGCAAACAAGAAAAAGGAAAACAGAGTAGAGGAAGAGGAAGGGATTATCTACGAAGTGAAATGTAAAGAATGTCAGAGTGTGTACATAGGAAAAACAAAAAAGAGGCTGAAAGACAGGTTGAAAGAGCATAGGGATGATGTACGACTTAAGAGAGATAGAAATGCGATACTTTAGCACACGAGATATACAGGACATGACATGGAGTAGGATGAGGCTAAGCAGATAGGAAGGAAGAAGAGAGGGCTAGTGAGGAAATGGAAGGAGGCCAAGGAAATAGAAAAGGAAGGGGAAGAAGACCCAATGAACTGGAATGGGGGACTGAAGATATTGGAATGACTATTAATGAATGGACACTCACAAACATCCATGTTCAGGCCAGCCATCGAACCCGGGATCCCTGGCGCCATAGCGCAATGTGCACACAACTCAGTCACAGGAGCCGGCATATGTTGATTGGTATTTGGTGAAGTGTGCATGTTTCATGTTTCTTTGTTTGTTTTTTCATTTTTAACATTGGAATCCCTAACTTTCATTCCGCAACCACATTGATGTTTATCATGTTCACTTAAAAGTGAAATAATTCCGGAAATTTTTAATTTTATTTTCCACGAAATGTGTTTCATCGTCCCTCACATTTGGGTCAATTAATATCAAATTAAATAAAAAACGTTTGCCTGACAATATTTTCAAAATTCGTTTTTTGTTGTTGTCACCCGTATGGAATGCTACACATAATTTATCTTTTACTTCGTTTAAAAATGAATGTCATTTTTGTTTCATGCCTTTTCAGACAGTAACGATACATATGTTAAACTAGCTAAGAAAAATGACAGAAAGCTGTGGAAAAGAACATTGTTTACAATAAATTTAAAACTGTACTTTATACCTTTAAATATATGTAATGGAAATGTCTAAAATTTAGAGACACAACTGATATTCACATTTCAACAAAATCAATGTTTATGATTTTTAGCAGGAAAGGACGGTAATATCATAGCTTTAACTTTTTATAAGAGATACAGTTCTGTGGGGAAGTTGTGCGGCGAAGTGGGGAGTTGCCCTCCACTTTTTGCCCCTGCACTGGCATCAGTGTACCAAGAGAAAGTTAATTGTCCTTACCCCCACCACATACTTTTGACACTCAATGGCTGCTAATGAAGAGGTATATAGGTATATCCAAAGTTTTAGCAGAAATTATATGAGCTCTGTTAGCTCCTGTTGTATCCTTTTCATTTTTTTAAAAATCGAGTCCCAATATTTCTGGTGTTGTACCTAATAAATATTTACAAATAAATATTTACTTTTTAATAAAGCAGGATGTAATTAGAATTATTGTATTTATTAGTTACATCACGCACCCGGCATTGTAAGCCCATTACTAACCATTGTGAATGAAAATGTATGTAAAGTAGAGGTTTGTACTAACGTAAATTTTTGTCTCATTTTCCCCATGTTCTGATTTTGTTTTTCATAGAATATCAAACTCGATTTTATTTACAGGAACCCTGTAACATCATTTTTTTATTAGGTCCCTAACCAGAGATTTTCGGGCTCAAATTTTGAGAAAAATAAAAAACTGACATTTTTAAAGAACTATAACAAATAGAGAAAATCAGTCGGATAGTTAAAATATTATTTACTGAAACGTAAGATGTATATCTTCCTTTTTTTAAAAAAATATAGCTCTGAAATTACATTTTTTTCTCGTTAAAAAATCATAAACTTTGAGTATTGTTGAAAAGCGATAATCAGGTTTGTCCCTGAATTTCACTATTTGCATTAGAGATAGTAAAAAACTCGTACAGAGCATAAAATGATATAACATGAAATATCGAAAACAATGCTTTTATTACAGTAGTGCAGGTTGGAGAGTTGAACGCCCTCAAGTGAGGAGCTGAAGTGAGGAGCTCCTTATGGATTTCTGTCGTAAGGCATGATCCTTACTTGATGGCGCAGTGTTGCCAACTCCTTACCCGAAAAAATCACCAAGGTTTTTGGTCTAACCTAACCTAAAACAAGGAGTTGGCAACCTTTTTCTCGCAGTGTTGCCAGCTTCTTACTCGAAAAAATCACCAAGGTTTTTGGTTTAACCTAACCTAAAGCAAGGGGCTGGCAACTTTTTTCTCGCAGTGTTGGCAACACTACACCCGAAAGTAAAGCTCGGTGGGGCTTGCTTTAATGGTTTGCTCTTGTAAGGCATAAACCCCCCCCTATTTTCGGACACAGTATTACCAACATCTTACTCGAAAAAAATCACCAAGGTTTTTGGTCTAACCTAACCTAAAGCAAGGGGCTGGCAACTTTGCTTGAGGCTTGCCTTACAGTGCATAAAGCGAGGTTACCAACCTACTGGTACTTTTGCCATAGCCTTTTACAAAAAAAAGAGAGGAGAGAGAGGGGGGGAAGAGTTAAACAGCCGACAGCCTACCTACAGTTTTTTTTTGTCTAACCTAACCTCAAGCAAGGGGCTGGCAACTTTGCTTGAGGTTTGCTTTACAGTGCATAAAGCAATTTTTGCCAACCTACATATACTGGGCAAGGAGAGTCGGCACTGCCGTAAAAGAGAGAGATGGATGGATGGGAACACTACACGGGTTCAACGTCATCAAATAAAAATCGCCTTAATGGTTTTTTCTTGTAAGGCATGATCTCTATTTTCTCGCAGTGCTACCAACTCCTACCTACTTAGTTGGCAAGGGCTAGAGAGAGAGAAAAACTTATAGCTGGGAACAGTAATGAGCGAATGCGCCATATCGCAATTTTCCAACTCCCGGGGGCCAACGTTTGTATATCGTAACCTTTGTAAACCTCTCTCTCTCGGGGGAACGATGTGCCACACACACACACACACACACACACACACACACACGCACGCACGCGCGCGCGTATGTATTGTAACACAAACAAACAAACAAAATAATAATTGTTGTTTTTTAGGATGTCTGGCCCCTATAACCTCGCCAGGGTGCGTGGTGCCCAGCCAAGAAGTAAAGGTTTTCTAACGGCTGCGGTTATAGATTACCGCACCTCTATAGAGTTTCACGTGTTTTTTTTTTTTCCCCAAAACTTCCATGAAACCCTACAGAGGACCTCCGTAATGCATGCAACGTGTACTAACGACTCTAGTGTTATTTGATGTTGTGATATTTTTGGATATAGAGTTTTATTGTGAGATATAGATAAAAATAATTATGTTTATTATAATATTTTCTTGATGAAGATGGAGAATATGTGCGTGTTACAAATAATGTTGCATGCTTTTTTTCTAGTGTGTGTGTATGTGTTTTTGATGTTTCGACAGCATCTGAAACGATAAAAAAAGAAATTTTATTGTTAATTTTCACGTGTAAAAACAACAACAAATTTTTTTGTGCAAATTTTCTGATTGTCTCGTGCTATAGTGCAAAAAAGATATTGTAACTGATAACTAATGAAATTGACATTTGTAACTGATCTGAACTAGTGAAATTCGTATTGTGCCATTGTAACTGATTGTGCTAGTGCAGAAAATTTCTTATTGTGCAAGAAAAGATGTTAAAAACTTGTTAAAACTGCTCTGTGACCCTCTCGTTCTTCACGTCGTAGGCGAAGGACTTCTCTGCAATCAGGATGACACTGCATAGGGTATCCTCGGGCAAGGCATCGTGGAACTCACAGACGATCTTGATGTTGGTTCGATCGTTGACCACAACCTTCTTTCTCTTAGATGTGTTGATGACGGTCATGGGTCTCCGTGCTTTGAACTCGCTGGGCGTGTAGTACATGTCCACGCTTCCCTCGGTCACGCGTTTGTAAGCCGAGAACGCTTCGTAAAGTTTGAGGTAATCGTTTTTGGTCACGTGGAGGTTGTAATTCTCGCGCGGGAACACTTCGTTGCGTCCATTCTTCAGATAAACGTTCTTGATCTTGCAGTCGTCGAACTTGCTGGAATCTTTTTCCTGATTCTTGTCCCTCCCGGTCTGAAAAAGCACTACGACGAAATCTGGCATATCGAACTGTATGTTGTTGAACTGCGTCGTCACGTCGAATTCCATGTGACTTCCCGACGCCATCTTCTGCACGCACTGGTAACCGTGAAAGTGAATCGGCACCTGCGGACTTTTCAAGATCTCCGCTTTGTACTTGAGGGCGTAGTTCGCTTCGTATTCCACCACCGGCATTCTCAATTCCATGCTCCGGATGACGCACTTGGCTGCTTCGGGTAAAGTGTTGGCTATCGGCGTGGTGCCGTCCGGACCCAAAGTAGCGTATCGCATCAGTGCGTCGTTGTCGTTGGCCGCTCTTCGAAACGTAACGCGCAGTCCTCCCTTCCACATGATCTCCTTGTAGTCCGAGAAGAAACCAGGCAGCAGACGCATGGGAAAGAGCACCGTGTGACTTCTCGTCGATATTTTGGTCCCGGCTTCGAATCCTTCGGCCTGGTAGTACGATGCGTCCGTTTTGGATAATTTCAACGTTCCCACTGCCGTCGACGTGATGCCTGGATAATCTATTCTGTCGATGACGGTGTTGTGTTTCCTCACCTCCACCTGCGAGAACAGGTGAGGCACGAAGTTGTCCACGAGTATCAAGTTTGCTGCTGCAGGAAACGCGTCTCCGCTTTCTTTCTTCACCACGTCGAATTGAAGGTAGAGGTCCGCTCTGTGAGGATGAATAAACCCATCCCCTACGTCCACGTCGTATTCGATCTCTCTGTTTGCTTCGTTGAGATTGGCGAACGTGCTACGGTTGGGAGGGAAAGATTGCAATTCGTAACTTTCGATTTGCTCCATTTTACATGTATGGTTATTTATTATACGTTGATCTCCACGATGGCCGTCGTAGTGGCACCTGCGAAATCCACCACGTCTCCTTTCTCGTTCGTCACCACCAACTCTATGTCGTCTATGCGGTTGCGACATACTGGAAAATAGATCGGCGAAGAGGGAGTGTAGATGATCGGTTCCATGAACTCGGAACTTGGTTTGAACGTGGCTATAATTCCCGTCTGCTTGTGACTTCCTAACAATCCGTCCGAAGATTTCGTGATCATACCTTCGGCCACGTTACAGTGTATGTTCAGAGTCTCTATGGCCAAGAATTTAGGAATGTTGGTTGCCACGTGCTTGATGCCAGCTTCGAGTTTGGTGTCGTTCTCGAAACCTAAAAGTTCTCCCATGGTGCCCAGGTCCACGGTCTCCGTCGCGGATAGGATTTCCACTCTGTGCGTGACCGAATTTTGAGAAAGGTACGTGCCTTTGGGTAACTGAGCTTGCAAAGTGGAAAGATTGTATTGTCCTGGCGTGACGACGATGTGTTCGCTTCCGACGCTAATTTTGTTGTTGTGCTGCGTAACATTGGGTATGAGGTACATGCTGTAGAATGCACGCAGAGCCACGGATTTAGGATAGACGATGTCGTCGTGCAGCGTGAGTTTCAAGATTGAAGATTCGCTCGTGAGATGGAACACGCCCATCCTAGTGATGCTGTTTGAGGTTCCACAATGCTTTCTGGAAATCCTCGATCGTAGGGTTATTTATTTTAGAGAGAAACGCGAGCACGGAGAGGCAGAGATGGCCGCAGTTCACGTCTCCGAAATTTTGAATGCGTTCGTCGTTGTAGTATATGGAGGTTTTGTTCGTTTTCAGATAATGAATTAAATTTGTAGGTGGAACACCTCCAAAAGAATCGAAAACGAATGCTTTATCATCATTTTTGTGGTAACATATCCAATGCGTGCCTGGATTTTCTTGACCGTCCAAGTTGACTACTCCGCATTCTCTTCTTTTGACGCTTGAAGGTAACGAGTCGGACATGAAAACTCCTCTGAAGTGTTTGATTTGTAACGGTTCGATCAGAGATTCAATGTCTCGGTTGGTGAGTGCTTCTGTTTCTTTTTTTTAAACTTTTTCATCACGCCCTTCCCCTTCTTCTCCATGGCCAGGTTGTGACGTTTCTGTTCTTCCAATTCCGCCTTGTTCTTCTTCGAGTCGATGACGGTTTTCGCGATGGCGGCACTTCCGCCGGCCAAACTTCCAACGGCCCCCAATGCTGCCAGGATGGCCGGGAAGCTGAATATGAAACCTCCGATCTTTTGCTGTTTCCGCGAACGCTGCAATCTTTTCAATTGAGGTGTGCTGAGCAGCAATTTCATTCCGTGTCCTTTCGACAAGCAAGAACGTTTCTTCTCGCGTTGTTTCTTGGTGAGTAACCCATCGAGGGTACCTAGATTTTTAAGATTGGAGTATGGTATCTGGTACACGACACCCTTGGGCTTCATGTTGATGCTCTATGTGTTATTTTCACGGTATGTTATTTATATATATATTCTGAGATTTTTTCTTGTGTAGTTTTTTACGGTATGTTATTTATATATTTTCAAGGCCTCGCAGTCGTTACACAAATTCTATTACGTGTTTTGTTTTCTTGCCAAGAAGTTCCTTTGTCCCCTTGTACACGATTCGAGTTTTGTTCTCGATTAAAGTAGATAGCTTCTCGTCGGATAACATGTTAGCGTATCGATCTGGTAAAAATAGACTGTATTGTGCGTTGAGCAACAGACGTACCTTGGGACCATACTGGGTAGAAACGATTGAACCGGAAGTTATCGTGTAAGGTTTGTCGACTTCCAATTCCTGAATTTTTACATACTCGACTGACAAATTTAGCATTTGTTTTAATGCTTGGAGATCACTTATTTTTTCAATCGTCATATCAAAAAAAAATTCAGAGTGTTAGAGAGAAATTTAATTGTTTTTTTCACGATGTGTGTTATTTATATATACCGAAGATTATTTTTTTTCACGATGTGTGTTATTTATATATATTTTTTTTTTCACGATTTGTATCGAAGATTTTTTTAACAGAGGAAGAAAGTTCGTGCTTCGGAGAACGCGATGATGTGCGTAATGATATCTTCCGTCTCCTGCATAGACTTGTACCAATCTACTGTGTACCATCTTCTTCCCTGCCTTGCCTCGTCCAGTTCGTCCAACCTCTCGTTCAATTTTTCCCCTGCAGCCGAAAGCAGAATGTTGAGATCACCGCACCTCAGGCCGCTGATCTCCCGAAGACGGTCCTTGAGAACCATTTCACACGGAATTCGAAATGCCGGCGTCGTTCTTGCTATGATCACAAGTTTATTAACATCTCCGTTAACAACCTTTTTGAATAGTTTAGATAGTAGCTCGGGTGGCAAATCAGTTATGCGAGACATGTTGTTATTATTATTATTTTTTACGGTATGTTATTTATATACCCCACCCGATTTTTGTTTCGTGTTCATGGCGATGGTGGTACCCAGTGCGGCGACCCGTTCACCCAGCGATGCGTCTCTGCTCACGAACCTTTTGAAAGCTGCGTGCTCTAACTTTCTGTCTGCTTCGTGACGTGCATCCAGATCCGTCTGCGTGGTGTTGTAGGCGATGTCGTGATCTTTGCATGCCGCGTCCAACGGATTCACACCCTTGTCTCCTCTCTCCAATCTTTTCTCGAGTTTGGTACCCGGTCCGCAGTACTGGTAGCCAGGTAGATGCATCTCGAAATGTAACTTGTTGATGATGTCGTTCACGAGTCCCTTTCCTTCGGCCACGTTCCAAAATTTCGGAGGCAGCGTGTTGATGATTTTGATCAGGTAACCTATGCCCTTGTCGTCGTTCACGATGAAGTTGGAAAGTTTCGTGCTGATCATGTCCACGATGCCAACCTTCTCGTTGTAGAAATTACGGTTGCCTGCATTCTCTTCGCCGGCTATCACCAACAATCGGTCCACGAGTTTCCTAACGTCGTCCACCCAAACAAATTCTTTGGGTAACGTGTTGTAGCGTTTGACGCCGCTGCCTGTTTTGACCTGGTTCCAAATCGGTTTGATGAGATTCCTGTACTTCTCGCCGCTGCTCGATTTCACCCTATTCTGCGAGGCGTCGTTGTTCTGGTATAAGGCATCCGTCATGATCAGAATTTCCTTGTAACTTTGGTAATCTTCGTCGGTGTAATCTTTCGGCTGTTTTTTGGCGACGAGTTCCCACAGTCCCACCGTACCCGGATACCTGTTCCAACTATCCTTGTCGCCTAAATTGACTTTAATGTCGTTGCCTTCGAAGGTCACCTTCGATTTCCCAATCTTCCACACCACACCGCCGCCTTCGTTGGTTTCCATGCTGGGATACAATCCGAACACTTCATCCTTGTCGAATTTCCCCGTGCTCAGGTAGTCTCGTGCCAAAGGTCCCAACTCAATTTTATCCGAAGACGACGTGCTACCAATAGCTCGACGTCGTGCCGGTGCATCCTTCAGTTCGAACGGGGTCGAAGGAATGCTCGAAATGGGCGTGGGTACGGCGTAACTTTTAGCTGCGAGCGGTACGAGTTCATTAATCAAATTTTTATTTTGTTCCGTGACACTTTTAATTTCTTTACCTAGACTGCTGATGGCATCGATCACGGGTTGATCCTGACGTTTCTTCTCTTCGTAGAATCCGCGATTCTCGGATTTCCAACCTTTGAAGCGTTTCGCGAGGTAATCGCGAAGCTTGAGATTTTCGTCTTCGATTTTCCGTTTCGTCATGACGTTATTTATACACGTCGTTTCTCACAACGTTGCAACGTTTAGAAAGTCGTTGATTTTGTTTCTGTATTTTCCATCGTTGGGTTTCCTCGTCATGTCGATCGTAGCGAATCCGAAATCGTCACCGTTCCAGCAAGTAGAGCAGCAGCCTTCCGAAAATTGATTGTAGTTCATGTCTCCGCCTACGTAGTCATCGTACGCATGCTTGAGGTTGGTGTGATCTTGACGAAACAAACATATGAAATTAGCGTTGTCGCGCACTAACTGTTTTGGAATTTTGGAAAACGTTTGAGCTAGGTAAAAACAATCCATTCCTTTGTGACGACCTTGCGTGAAAAAGTTGCGAATTTCATTTTGATTTTCCAGGATGGCGTCGTCGAACACAACAACTGAATTTTCACGACAATCGTCGAGTGGTTTTATTTCCGAGGCGAACGTTGCAATGTCCAGACCATCGTACAGTTTCATCAGTTGCTGGTATTTGGATTGCTCCAAACTTTTCGAGAACACGTACAGGTGCCTGTTCTTCCAATCTAACCAATTCGGTGCGAGGAGAAAATTGTCCACGAGCAGTGTCGTTTTCCCACACCCCGAAGGACCTACGATCAGACAGCGGATGCTGTCGGGAAGCAACTTGCCGTTCTTTTTCTTCGTTTGACTTTCCGGATCCGGTAGACGCTTCACCACGTTCCACGTACTCACAAGATCACTTCGTCCGCGTCGATCCAACTCTTTTCCGGAAGTCCCAGCCATTTGACAAACAGTTTGTCACCTTTCCTACGCAATACTTTCTCGATGAGGTACGTGTCGGGGTGTTTCGTTTTAGAGAGTTCCTCTTCGTAAAATCTTCCTTTCAAAATCTCGCCGCTACTATCTTTTATTATATACGTGTGTCGGTTTCCGGGTAGAACTCGAACCACCGTAAAAAGTTCCGTGCTCCAATTTTTTGTGAATCCCTTCTCGAAGGTGCGTTTGAATTTGCTGATCCTCACCTGGTCTCCAATTTTGTATTTAGCTTTTTTTGTCGTGGGTGTGTACTTTGGACAGTAAACTGTAGAAATTAAACGCTGCTCGTCGGACTTGGTAACGTCGGCTGGCTTCATGCCTATCGTTCTGTGTACCGTGTGATTATAGGTGTCGACGAGTTCCGGCAGGATGTCGACCCATTTGTAATTTCCCCGAAGCGTGAATCGTTTCCACATGTGTGTTTTCAAGGTTCGATTGAATCTTTCCACGATGCTGGCTTTGATGTGACTGAAGCTCGAATAATGTCGAATCTTGTGTTTTTGAATAAATTTTTGGAATACGGCGTTGTAAAATTCTTTACCGTTGTCCGTTTGCAGAAACCGTGGTCGTCTGCCACCGCTTTCGCGAAAAATTGTCTTGAATGCTTCCGTGACGCACGTTCCCGTTTTCGCCTTCAAAGGTAGAGCCCATGCGAATTTCGAAAACGTGTCTATGACGGTGAGAAGGTACTTGTTGCCCTTGTTCAATTTATGCACGTTTTTCAAATTGCCGCTACTCATCTCCACGAGGTCGCTTTGCCAGAGGTCGTCGATGCCCTTGGTTACCACAGCCAAACGTTCGTAGTTACGGCGTGCAGGTTTATGCAATTCTTCGACGATGGCTTGCCTAGACATTTTTTTAGAGATTACGTTTCAAGAGAAGCACAAGCGTGATGGGATTCAAAGAGGGTGGCACTTCGCTCGTGTTTTGAATGATCAGCTTATCGCCGGCACTCACGTCGAAAACGGTGAGATCTTCGTCTTCGTGTATTTCATATATGTTGCGCGTTTCGTTCCAACGTGCCAGAGGAATGTTTCCTGCTTTCTGGACACCACGATTCGGTATTAAAATCATGGTAGGAACGCTAGCTTTTCTACCGTGAGACCAGTACGAAAATTCGTTTATCTGAATCGTGCCATCGAGGAGAAACTTGTAGTACGGATGATAAGGATGCAACATGTACAGTTTGTTACCTTCGACGAACGTGGAGATTCTCTGTTGATTGGGTACGCTGTTGATTTCGATGGCTTGCAGAGAATGCAGTTTAGCGAATTTAGTGTCGACGCCGAGCAGATTACTGTGAACTTGTCCGAGTTTATTTTCGATGGGCAGCAAATACTCGACTATGGTATCCGTTACGGCAGAAAACGACGGTTTGATTTTCACTTCCACGTTCAACTGCTTGTAGTTTTCGTTGAGTTCTTGCAACTTGGCGCCGAAAGAAGCCAGCGTCGATTCCTGCGTGGATTCCAGCACTCCGACTTGATCTCTGATGTTGACGACGATGTTCTGAAGGTTCTCGACTTGATTCAATTTCGAGCTCTTCTCGGTAAGATCGTTCACGATGCTTCGCATCTCTGTAAACTGCGTGTGAAGGTCGGCGACGCTCTGCGAAGTGGGCAGCGTCGACACCAGCGAACTAATTTCGTCTCGAATCTGTTCCACGTTCGCCGTTTCCGTTTCTAGTCGTTTCAGCATTCGAGATATGTTTCTTTTCAAAGCGTGCAATTCTTTGGAGGTGGGGAGATTGGCCACCCTACTCTCGAGATCGCTCAATGAGCTTTTGATGTCGCTCGAATCGGATAGTGCCGTCACCGCCGTTTTCAATTTTTCCAAATCTTCGCTCGAAGGCACGCTCGTCCGTAACGATTCCAAGTCACCCTGTATGTTGTCCAGTACGTGATGAAAATGAGCGAGATTGGATTCGACGTTCAAATTTTCTAAATACTCGATCTTCTGCTGAACTGTGCTCAACGTGTCTTGAATGCTCGTCAACGCTCTCGCTTCAGCGTGAATATTTTTAATTTCTTCGTTGATCAACTCCAAGGACGCCTGAAGCGTAGCGATGGTGGTTTGAATGTGTTCGAAATCTTGATAGGCCTCCAATTGAATTTTTATGTTCGCGACGCTTTTACCGATGACCTGCAGTTCGTCCGACGATGGTAGGTTCGTCATTGTATCTTCCAAAGTCTGCAACTTGGATTTAATTTCTTCCAACGTGCTGGTGAATTCTTCTTGTAATTTGGAAACAACGACATGCAAGCGTTCTGCGTCTATATCGTTCACGACGGTTTGAAGTTCAGAGAAATTCTTTTCTATTGCGGAAGTTCGTTCTTCGATTTCGAGTTTCAATTTTTCCAAATCTTCATTTTTCGATTGAAATTGCTGTAATTTGGCCAAATCATTTTGAAGCGAATCCACGCTCAACTGTATATTTTGAACGTTGTCGTAAGAAGGTACGTCGACATAATTTTTTATCAGCGTCTTCAGTTCGGAATCGATTTTCAGAATGGGGTCGAGACATTGCGTTTGGAGCGTAGCGATTTCCGACTCTAAACTTTTGTTTGAGGTTTCCTGCAAAGCGATCAAATCGGTCCTCAACTTCTTAACTCGAATGTCCAACATGAGAATCTCTTCTGCGTGGTCCACACGCTTGGTGTTGCCGAAAATGTCGTTAGGCATTTTTGGTTAACGGTTATTTATAATAGGATAGACGATTCGTAATTCTACGAAGAGAGGAATAAGTTTGTCGTAATCTCCGAGGAGTTCCATGTAAAGATAATCTCCTGCAGACACATCGTACGTAATGTTAGAAAGCATCTTGTCGTGCTTAATTCGAAAAATGTTTTTGCCGGTAGAAATTTTGATTTCGCCTGCGTTTTCCGGATTCACGGTGATTTGAAGTTTCCCGTCGATCGGAATTTCGTAGAAATGTAAATTGTTATTAAAAACATAAAACATCTTGCCCACATCGTCATTCAGTTTCGTCCAAATGCTGTTGAGGTGAATGATCAACAGACCGTTGAGTTTAGGTAACACGGAAGGTAAGACTTCATGATCTGGTATGGTTTCCATAATGATCTGTTTTTTGAAACCGAACAAATTCATAGGCATGCTGGTTATTTAAGAATACAGTCAAAGTTTTTTGTAATGACAGTCAAAGTGTTTTTTTTGTTTTGTTTTGTTTTTATGAATCTTCTGTTGAAGATGGACATATGTTGCAGGTTTTGCTTTCTGCTAAGCGATAGTGCCCCCACGGCAATGTGTGAATACCACACTCGAGGACGCACCTCTTGTCGTCGTTGGGATCCAGCGCAATTTTTCTAACTTTGTTTGTGGTCAACACATGGTCGACGCTCTGGATGCGCTGTTCTTCTCTTAGAACCGACGACCTGGTCTTGAGGCAATCGACAAAGTCCTCGAATGCGAGATGCTCCCGAACCACCTGTCTGCCGACACCCTTGGCCTTCTTGGTAACGCTGCCCTCGGCTTTGATGGCATAGGCCTTGGCGCGAAGACCTGCAAACTCGAGAATTACATCACCGTCCTTCTCGTCTTTGAGTTTGCCAGGTACTTTTTTGTTTCGGGGCAGGATGCCGTACTGGTTCGGCTGGGGATAGCCCGAGGTGTCGAAGAGGTTAACCAAAGCTGGTGCCGTGACTATATCCCTGTATGCATCGGCTGAGTGGACGTGGTACACCAAGCTGTCCGTGTCCGTGTAGAGAAGCGAGATGTTGTGGCTATAATGTGGACGTAATATGTCGTAGTACGTCTCGAACATGTGCAGCTTGCTCAGGTCTAATACTGAGGCACCAACATAAATTGGCTTGTCAAGCCTCACCTCACTCTTCCTCATATGCACCAGAGCAAGCTGCTCATTATAATTGGTCCTCGATTTAAATAATGGGTTTGCTACAAGCCTGCGACATTGTGCTTTCCTCGTTACCAATTTTATGTCCATGCGATTCCGTACATTCTCCATAGTTTTGCCAAACACCGCATTATTCATTAACTTGAAGAAATCGCGATCGAAATCAGAAGTGGCGACTGTGCGATGTTCGGTGTTGAGCTCGATGTATGGCTTCAACCATGGAGAATGCTCGAACATCAAAACTCGATGTACTGTGCGGACGGTAACCCCTTGCTTCATCAACCACCGGAGGTTTTGGTAGTGCAGGACATAACGCTCTTTGGACTCGAAATCCATGACGAGCTTCTTCTGGTTGGAATCGGGTGGACACTTGAACTCGGGTGCAGGGGGAAGATCGCAGAACAAATCCTGCAGCTTCTCGGAGAACTCAAGGTCCACCTCGGCGAAGAACCCATGTTTCGAATCGTCGAAGTTTTCGACGTCGAAGTTGGAGGGATCAGCCCACTCGAAGCCCCTAAAGGGGAGTGGCTGCATCATGGAGTGTCCGTAGAGGTTATTGACGTCCGTGTACATGATGTAGCTGGACGGTTGTGAGGGGTCGTAACCGGTGGACATGTGGTGATTGTTGGCGTGCGAGTGTCGCTGCGACACCTGGACCATTCCACCCCGCACGGCACGTTCTACAAACAGCATCATGTCCACGTCCGAAAGAAGCTCCAGCTCGATCTTCGTCACCAGAAACATGGCCGACCATGCCAGTCCAGGAAGACTGTAGAAGTATGCAGGGTCCAGCTTGTAGATGGTCTTCGCAGTTGCACGGAACGTCTGGAACACGTCGGCGAGGAGCGTCACATCAAGTCTGAGGTAGGCGTCGTGGTAGTCCCCGAGAGTTCGACAGCCCAGCTCGCGCCACATGGACTGGGCGTGGTGATATTCCTCGTCGGTGATGTTCGAGCCTCGCAGCTTGCTATAGAAGTTTGCTCGAGGAGGTAGCGACGTCTCTGCGAACTTGGAAGGGTCTGTGATGTATTCGTAGGGGTAGACACCCTTACGCCTGAAGAGACCTGCGTCCAAGTTCGGAAAGTTCGCGGAGGTGATGAGCATTTGCTCGTCGCTAAGCTTCCCTGCGAGAGCATCGAGGCTGGCCGGGAGGAACCTCAGAGAGTCGAGGAAGCGAAGCTCGACGGTAGAGTGTGTTCCTGAGATTCGCACCCACTTGCTCAAGCTAATGTAACGCTCCTCGTTCTGCGCCAGGACGTTGATTCGCATGTCGTCGTACCCAAGATGCTTGACGAGGTGGTGGAAGTCGTATCCCGAGCCATTATGAAAAAACACAGGGATGAAGCGCGGGTCCCGGGCCATGAGGTTGCATCTGTTGCACCATGGACCAACATACCTACCGTTAAAATGATCATGGTGTTGGACTTTACGGTTGTTGGCGGTGTACTCCTTGACGCAGACAGGGCAAGCGATGGCCTCGTCGTGTCTACGCTGATCGTCGGGAGACAGTGGGAGCATAGACTTGGGGGCCAACAGTACCTTCCCTATCTCGTTGGCCTCGACAACCATCCTCTCGAGGAAGTGTTTGGCGGCGTCGGGACCACGGTACACGTAGGGCTCGGGGGCGATATGCTGGTCACGTCGCACCACAACGTATGCGAAACTGGATGCCTCGTGGAGTTGGTAAGGGGTGGTGGAGGAAACTTCGGGATCGGGATCGCAAGTGGACAGGGGTTTGAGGAAGGCTTCGAAATCCGCGATGATGATAGCGGGATGTTCTACCATGGCACCGTGCATGTGGAAACGCTCCACAGTGCCAGGTTTGGGCAAGACTGCCACACCCGGCTCGTTGGCATTGCAGTAGATCTTGTGGCTGGCGAGCTTCTCTGCAGCGATGTTGGGACCTCTGATGCTCTGATAATCCTGCTGTTCTCGATTATCAAAAGTTGACAAGCACCTGCAACAAACTTCTATGCTACCATAATGCTTGCTTTTTTGGCTCGACACCAACCGAGAGATGGAACGGATGAGGGTGTAGTGGTGATGGGTCTCGTCCTTGATGAGCAGAAGGTGAATTTCCTGCACACCATCAACGTTTACGTCGCTCACCCTGATGGGGTACACCGCATTTTCGTCAGTGAGACCGTAAACGTTGATGGCCAACCGCGCATGAACCTCAAACTTTCGAATGTCCGAAAGCGCCACCGGGTAGTCGATCCCAGCCATCGCAACTTCCAGCTCTGGCTCGTAGGGTAGGTAGTGGTTAACCCGGTGTGGATGGTTTTTCCAGTGGACAGGGTGCAACGCTGCCAGAACACACCATACGAAGCACTTGGCGTCACTGTTCTGAATGTTCAGGACGGCCTTCTTTGCCGCAATAGTAGGTGGTAAGGGGACGTAGCTGGAGGCGGAGAGAGGTATGAACTTACAAAGTTTGACGCACAGTTCGTGAGGCTCGCCGCACAGCGAACCCCCCGAGCCCTTGGCTTGATGTTCCTCCTGTTTTGCCACCAGCTCCTCGGTAAACTGGTTGTAGATAACCTCGAGGTTGTCGACATCCGCCAGATGCAGCGTCTTCGCCTTGGTGTTGTGGCAGAAGCTGTAAATTTCGTCAGACGGCTTCTTGTACTGGCAACGTAGCGATGCGTAGAATTTGGTGGAGTGCGTTGCAAGCGCATCACCGAGGATGGAAATGATTTTGGCTTGCACGTTCTCCAAAAAGCTACGCACGTCGCATGAGCCCTCCGAAGTGATGACAAAATCTTATAACAAACGCTGGAAAGCAGACTGGTTCGCTTTCGACAAAGGCTTGACGCGTTTGGCGGATGGTGGCGAGTCGGCTTCCGCTTTCCTCTTGTTCGAGCTGGTCGACGGTTGTGGAACAGGTGCTCCGACGACAACTTTGCATGATGTTATATGCCTCTTCAAATTATTAATGGTAATATGTATACCGCACCTGGGACATGATTTTTTAGCGGTTACACGCTTACCAGGTGCGCAGGTACGACAATGTCTTGCAAAATTTTGGCTTGATATGGTTATCTTGCACACAGGGCAACTTTTCTCAGATTGCATTTTGTTGAAAATATTTGTGGGTATGTTATTATATATATATAGTGGAGTGCCACAAAATAAATACTGTGCAATAATTCACAATAGTGTTGGGTTTGGTGGGAGTGTGCTATTTATGCTACTTCTTGCTTCTTAATGAATCCTGTAAATAATTGAAAAAAAATAATTAAGCTTGTGTATAGAAAACACAAAAATATTATGTGTGCATAATTCTACCAAACAATCTTTTTTTTTCTAACCCTCAGCCCTCTTGGCATATGAAGTATAAATCATAATTTCAGAAAACATAGTTATTTTCCGGTCGCCATTTTAAAAATCAAACCATAAGCATTATTTATGTTTATAGTATTCGTCGAGCGATAGCAGATAGAGCAAGAATCGTTTTCCTACAACCCATAGTTGATGAATTACAAAACATCTTAGAAATTACATCTTGAAATTTTAATCCAAAATAACTCAAAAACAGCAGGCAGTAGTCATCATCCCTCCAATAAGTTGTAGAGTACTTCTAATTTTGTATCGAATGCTATTAAAATTTTCGAATTAGGGCAAAAACTAAGCCGGCAAATCAAGTTTCTCAAAAAAATAAAAAATTGTCTGTATTTCCGAAATTTGAGGGGGTAGAATCGATTTTATTTGCTAGTCGAATAGTTCTCGTCGAATCCTATCCAACAAACCTAAAATCATCATCCTAGCTCAATTAGGAGCCGAGAAAATCAATATCTTGGAAAACGTCTTAAGATTTTTGTCTTAAGAAAATTTTCTTGACAGACCGGAAGTAACATCTTGAGATACCGGAAGTCGACTTTCTTAAAGATTGAGATATTTGTCTTAAGACATTTTCCAAGACATTGATTTTCTCGGCTCCTATGGGGCCTAGAACCATGTAACTTTGATCTATGTATATACCTTCACTTGCCCGACCCTGCCGCCGAGTGGTTAGCACATCGCGCTGCGACGCCAAGGGTCCTGGGTTCGAATCCTGGTCGGGCTTGGTTGTTTGTGAATGTCCATTTCATCACTCATCCCCAGTCTTCGCAAATTAGCCGAGAGGTACAAAACGTAAAATAAAATAAACTAAATCAATCATTAAGTTCCGTGTTGCAATCATGAAATTAAATTTTAATTAACTTTTTTTATCCATCTCTCTCTCAAATTTATATAGCCTGTTCATATTTGGCATGTCAGCCATTTTGTTTACGTGGTAAAAAAAATCTCAATGCTCGTTGTAGCCATAAGTATAATTGGATATAATTGCCGGATTTTATTTAATTTTAGGTTTAAAATCAATAAGCGTGCATAAAAAAAAAACTAAATATTTTAAATAAATAAGATTCGAATAACTATGTACTTCCACTAGCCTTTGCGATGGCGCAGCGGTAGGCTTGTATTCAAGGGTTCGATACCTGCATAAGTGGTTCTTGAAACTGTAGGTCCAGTCCCGATTAGTTTTACTGTGCATAAAGTGGACTTAAAACATCAAATCAATCAGTACTTCCACTAGCCTCTGCGTTAGCACAGCGGTAGGCTTGTAATCAAGGGTTCGATACCCGTACAAGTGGTTCTTGAAACTATAGGTCCAGTCCCGATTAGCCTTACTGTACATAAAGTGGACTTAAAACATCAAATCAATCAGTACTTCCACTAGCCTCTGCGTTAGCACAGCGATAGCCTTGTAATCAAGGGTTCGATACCCGTACAAGTGGTTCTTGAAACTATAGGTCCAGTCCCGATTAGCCTTACTGTACATAAAGTGGACTTAAAACATCAAATCAATCAGTACTTCCACTAACCTCTGCGATGACGTAGCGATAACGTCGTTGTCTTGTAATCAAGGGTTCGATACCCGGTGGGGACATAAGTGGTTCTTGAAACTGTAGGTCCGGTCCCGATTAGCCTTACTGTGCATAAAGTGGGCTTCAAAAAAACACCAACTCAATTAATTAATCAGTACTTCCACTAGATATCAAAAACACGCAACTCTTTTCTATTTTTCCTGTCTTCCTCTAACAATTTAACACATTTATTTTTTTGAAATATGCCCCGCACACATATTTCCTACCTACCAACAACGGCACACGGAAGAAAAAAAATATTCCAGCTACCAAGATGCATGCTTCAAATATATAAAAGCAGAGAGAGACATGAAACACCTTCTATATTCTCTCTCTCTTTTTACATGTTTTGCGAGTATATTTTCTTCCACAAAAACCATACTTATAAATCAAAACCAACTCATGCGAGCTAAGAAACAAAGTTACTTACTTTTAGAAATTCTGCGGAAATACTCTTCACTAACGTTGAAAATAAAACAGAACTTTATACACCAGCGCTTTAAGTTTTATACGGTTTTCTAATAACGTCAAAAATGATATGTTAGCCAACGCAACGTGGACCAATAGAAATCCAAGAACCAAATTCTCTAGAACATTCTCCCCCCCTACATTTCAGCCACCAAACATAATTGCGAAATATATATGGTGATTTCTGGTTATTTGTATAGAAACGGAGCAACGTATTTCCTGTCACCGGAAAACCCATTTCCGCCCTAGTCAGATGACGAAATTGTCAGGAAAAAAAAGAGATGTACGGTTGACTACGTATTTGTTGAATTTGTGTCATTGTGTCAACGTTGATAGCATATACAGAGAGAGGGAACGAAATTGTCGTTTTTCTAGATATCCACAGGCAAAAGCATAATATTTTTTTCAAATACAATATGACAGTCGCTTTTCGATACCGAAAAACTAAATACAATAAGTATATATATATTTACAATATTAATATTTATTTAACAATATCTACCTACGAATTTGCCTCGAACGAAAACATGTCATAGAAAAACATTTTTCCAACCGTAGATTCAAAAATGTTGGCCCCCGCGCGCGCGTGCGTGTGTGTGTGTGTGTGTGTGTGTGTGTGTGTGGCACATCGTTCCCCCGAGAGAGAGAGGTTTACAAAGGTTACGATATACAAACGTTGGCCCCCGGGAGTTGGAAAATTGCGATATGGCGCATTCGCTCATTACTGTTCCCAGCTATAAGTTTTTCTCTCTCTTTAGCCCTTGCCAACTAAAAAAAGGTGTAGGTAGGAGTTGGTAGCACTGCGAGAAAATAGAGATCATGCCTTACAAGAAAAAACCATTAAGGCGATTTTTATTTGATGACGTTGAACCCGTGTAGTGTTCCCATCCATCCATCTCTCTCTTTTACGGCAGTGCCGACTCTCCTTGCCCAGTATATGTAGGTTGGCAAAAATTGCTTTATGCACTGTAAAGCAAACCTCAAGCAAAGTTGCCAGCCCCTTGCTTGAGGTTAGGTTAGACAAAAAAAAAACTGTAGGTAGGCTGTCGGCTGTTTAACTCTTCCCCCCCTCTCTCCCCTCTCTTTTTTTTGTAAAAGGCTATGGCAAAAGTACCAGTAGGTTGGTAACCTTGCTTTATGCACTGTAAGGCAAGCCTCAAGCAAAGTTGCCAGCCCCTTGCTTTAGGTTAGGTTAGACCAAAAACCTTGGTGATTTTTTTCGAGTAAGATGTTGGTAATACTGTGTCCGAAAATAGGGGGGGGTTTATGCCTTACAAGAGCAAACCATTAAAGCAAGCCCCACCGAGCTTTACTTTCGGGTGTAGTGTTGCCAACACTGCGAGAAAAAAGTTGCCAGCCCCTTGCTTTAGGTTAGGTTAAACCAAAAACCTTGGTGATTTTTTCGAGTAAGAAGCTGGCAACACTGCGAGAAAAAGGTTGCCAACTCCTTGTTTTAGGTTAGGTTAGACCAAAAACCTTGGTGATTTTTTCGGGTAAGGAGTTGGCGACACTGCGCCATCAAGTAAGGATCATGCCTTACGACAGAAATCCATAAGGAGCTCCTCACTTCAGCTCCTCACTTGAGGGCGTTCAACTCTCCAACCTGCACTACTTATTACGACTTTCTATCACGTTTCTTAAGTGAGTTATCAAATTTATCACAACTAGATACAAAGGCGAAAAATACGGGAAACTAAGAAACCCGAAAAAGCCGCATTAGGTGTTACACGAACTAAAAGAAATAAAACTTTTCAAGCAAATAGTGCAGGACTGGCCAAAGTGGTTAGCACATGTGGCTGCGACGCTAGGAGTCCCGGGTTCAAATCCCGCTCGGGCATGATTGTTTGTAAATGTCCATTCATCATTTCATCCCTCATCCCCATCTTCGCAAATTAGCCAAGAGTCACAAAACGAGAAGTAAAATAAAACAAATCAATCAATAAAGCAAACAGTGTTCAACCATTTGCTATGTACATTTCAATTTTTATTTATATTTGTTACATAGTGTCGCTTTGCTGCCACTTTTGGCTCATCCCAAAAATTACGATGAGTGATGCTGAAATTGATGAAGAGGCACTCGCAAGGAACACCCATGCCCGGATCGGAATTCGAACCCCAAATCCCTGGCGTCTTAACATGTTTCACTAACCACTCTCCCAAGGAGGTCGGCACCAAAACACAAAGAAATTATATTCCTCAACTATATTGGGAGACATGTAGTGCTAGAAGAAGCCCAGTCAATGAAGGACAAATAAGCCTTTATCTGCATTTCTGAAAAATACTGAAGTCGACAGGTGCCACTGTTCACGACATATATCAAATCGAAAATATCCAATATGGCGGACTCTTTTCAAGATGGCAGCCATCAGCACGCAGATGACGATTGGCTACTCGACTGAACATGTCTAAAGTGGTATAACAATTGATTGATTCAACCGAGTCTCATGCTTTTATCAAAAAGTCAATGATTCCGGACTTAACCGCCGCATTTTGATAAGAGACACTTTTTGGGTGCTGTCGTCCATTTGGAGACACATTTTATGGGCCATCTTTCATTAAAATATATCAAAACTGATATCGTTTTAAAGCTTTAAAATTAGACTATAACTATTATTCGAAACAATTTTTTGTCATTTAATTTGTTCAAAAGTTACAAGGCAAAAACTTCAGAAAGTACTAGAAAAAATTCACTTTTTAAAGAATATTTTTTAAATTACGTCAAAACTACCAACATTATCGAAACATAAAACAGCATCTTTTTTGTAGTCCATCTAATCAGAATTAATACTGAAAAAAGGTTACCTGCCTACGACCATTGGTTACGGAGATATAGGTCAATGACCGAGAGTCTGCAAAATTGATGTTTTGGGGGGCGGAGGAGGGGAAACACCGCGAGGAGGGGCGGATACTTTTGGTATTTTGCACTACTAATAGTGTTCTAACAACTGACCAAAATTCAGCTTTTACGGAATTTTTTCCGACATGAAACTTTTATGAATCCGACCCCGGTTACGGAGCGATTTGACACATAGTGCTACGACGCCAGGAGTCCCGGGTTCGAACCCTGACCTGGACATGGAGATTTGTGAGTTCTCATTCTTCTTTCATCATATCATCATTCATCCCCATCTTCGTAAATTAGTCAAAAGTGGCACAAAAAGCGATGCAAAATAAATCAAACCAATCAAGCAATCAATGCGAACGATTTCTGTTCTCCATAAAAACAAATTTAACCTGAAAAACTTGCCTAGGGTCATTTATAAATATGTATACATTCAATGGGATTTGGATTAATGAAAGTTTCAGTTTTCTCTACGGAGAAAAAATCATGTGGAATCCACGGAGCCAATAATTGACGCAACTTCCCGGAATTCAAAGAATTCCCGGTGAGTAGCCACCCTCTCGCTGCACACAATAGCAATCCCAAATTCACATAAGCCACGTGCAAATTTAATTACATATACATAAACACACGTGCAAATTTAATTACATATACATAAACACACACACAAGTTAAAATTCTGAAATTGTTCATTCTGCATTCCATTGCAATACTTCAGTCAATTCATTATTTTTTAGTGAGTTCACGTGCAGCGTAACAACTTTTATAATATAATATTATTTGTTAGAATTTCAACACAGTGGCCAGATGATAAAATTGTCAGAAAGCATATTGCGAACATAATTTTGAAATTATTATTACATTATCTCCTCTTCCCTCCATGTCACTTCACTTTCATTGATAATCGGGACTTCCTTGTGGCGCAGTGCTGACGCCGTCTCCTTGTAATCAAGGGTTTCTCGTTTGGAAGCCCGGTGGAGGCCAATAGTGGTTCTGATTCCACCTTAAACTGTAGGTCCAGTCCCGATTTGCCTATCTATGCATAAGGTGCACTTAAAACATGCATAAACATGTTACAGGGGAATTATGCGTGTCGGCTGTTAGAGATTAAGATTGCTGAAAAGACAGCTTAATTTTGAGTTGCTGAGGAGGCAGAGTACATAAACCCTAATAAAAAATCACCCATATATATTGTTAACAAGAGGCCCGAACCGTATATCTGGCGTGCGGCGGTCGCCCGTGTCAAAATGTAAGGAATGACACGATTTCCAAGCTTTCTTAACCTGCGCGGAGCCAATGGATTCTTACGCGCATTCTGCTACGTACCCTCAAGCTTCATTTAAGAAATAAAAATAAAAAAAACTTTAAGAAATTTATGCAGTACATATTGTATGAAGCAAGCCTGCGTCCTATTTTTGGCGGTAATATGCATGTCCAAAATGTAGGTACACTCCTGATTAGAATTTCTGTAGTGCATATTTACATCATTCTGACAACTTTCAGTTAGCCATTATCATAATTTCAAAACGCAGTGTGTGTAAATCGTTGATAAACAACACATTTTATATCTGAAATCAATACAATGGCCTTTGTGCGCAGATTTCTTTAAGCAGTTTCTCAGTGCCATTGTAAATTTCACTGTAACATGTTTATGCATGTTCAGTATATCTCAATACGTAATAACAGAATAAATTCCTAATAACAATCATATTATTTATACATAATGAAATCATTCACTTACCTTTGAGACGTGTTCTCGTGGAACAAGCCATGATTCGTAATGCAGCTCTGTCTGTATTCCGCCAAACACTGCCTGTCTGCTCCTCTGTTGAAACGCGCCACTTCTTAACTCTTCATACGTCACGTGTCATACACTAGGAAACATACGCGTATGTTCAATCTTTCACTTTTTCGCATATATGCCGTAGTTTTGTAGTACACGACTATGAGCATGCTGTAATTTGCTAATTAACGAACAGCTATTTCCAGTTCTCATAGGAATGCCAATTCCGTTCTCCACATGAATCCAACTGAGAAATGTTGTTGCCGAAGCGTCGGGAGGTGTTAGCTCGAGACAAACTTCTAAAGTATATCCCCTTTCTGCCAGGCCCAGTAGCGATCTCTCACGTTTCATTGGCTCACGAGTTCCACTTTTAAACTGTCTACCTATTGCTTGTACAACGTATTACACGAATACAGCTTATTAGTATGTGCAATTATTGGATTGATGTCATGTCATGTAAATAGAGTAAATCTTTCTGCAAACATTTTTCTTTTTAATCTGAAAGACTGCACCTAATAAACATTAAAACAAGAAGTGACTCTATTGATCGAAATTTACTGGGTAACAAAATTGAGAAAGCAAGGTAGGAAGGGAGCGCCTGGAGTTACCAGCGTGTACTGCTTTGGCCTGCCTAGTCGATTACTCCCTCCCCCTGAGATCTTGTGTAGGGTGATCGTAATACTAGTATTTTGATCCAAGAACGGGACATCCCAAGGAGATCAGTTCCCCCACCCTTTATTAAACAATCGGTTACGCATAATAATAAAAGTAATTTTTATTATTAACGTATTGTTATTTATTATTAAAATATGGATCACGTAAATGATATATCATAAACAATAAATGAAATATGATCTTCCCTTGTCAAAAGGTATTAATTATTATAATCTCGGTATCACTTACATAGCGTTCTTCGTCCTTTCTGATCGACCTTTATACTATAGTTGAGTAAAGCCAGAAGTATTTAGCAGAAGAACCAATCTTTTGAGAAAAGCTTTATTCTTCATCAGTTGTTTATAAATATCTCAGAAAACCAGAGGCGCAACCACGAATTTTTGTCTGAGGGGGGGGCAAGTACCAGGATAAACGTACCAATAATAATAATAATAATAATAATAATAGTAATAATAATAATAACAATAATTATAATAATAACAATAATTTTAATAATAACAATAATTTTAATAATAACAATGTTAAAAAAATGTTCATAATATTGTAACTAATAATGTTATTATAACAGTATTATTATTATTGTTATTGTTATTTTTGATTTGCTTTACTTTACTTCGCTTCTTGTGCCACTTTTGGCTAATTTGCGAAGATGGGGATGAGTGATGGCATGATGAAAATGATGAATGGATACTCGCAAACATCTATAACCCAAGCCGGGATTCGAACCAAGGACCAACACTATTATTACTATTAGTAGTGGTAGTATCAAATACGTTATTTTACTTGTAAATTACGCAAAAAGGGGGTAAAGTGTGTGCTAAAGCATTTGTGTTTGAACAAACGATTTGAATTTATTTTTTAACGCGTTCATTTTCACATTAATAATGGAAAACAAGCATATAAACTATTTTTTAAAGACAGAAAATGCTAGATAAATCCATTCCTTTTTACATTAACTTAACTTTCATGCACAATATATGTTTCACTTATATGCTACGTGGAGTGACGTGGACACTCAATTGTGTATGTATTCAAAGTTTCTTTAATAAATATTATATACAGCATATGTTATTTAAATACATTACACAACAAACTCATCCATCTCGCAATAAACCAACAGCAAAAATTACATAAATTGTCTCTCAAAATGTGCACGCTCCCTTTCCTTAAAAGAATTGTTCATGCATTTAGAACAAAATAAATTAAGACAAGTCTTATTTCTCTGTCTGTTGATTTACAATGCATTATAGCCAAGAAACATAAATTGCAAGCAAAGCGAGCAAGAAAATTTTTGGATCCAATTTTTTTGCAGGCTGAAATTAATATTAATTTAATAGGGTGCAAATAATTTCATGGAACGCCATTGCATTATATCATTTAGAACTTTTGTACTTCTCCGATGGTGTAATGGTAACATCGTCGCCTTGTGATCAAGGGGTCTCGGATTTAATACCCGGTGGAGGCACACAGTGGTTCGAAACCCACTTTAAGCTATAGGCCCAGTCTCAATTAGCCTTTCTGTGCATAAAGTAGACTTTAAAAAACACAAATCAATCAATCAATTTTACAACTTCTTTTAATTTAGATCGTTCGGCGCCCAGGAACGTCTCCCGCCGTCCTCTAGCTATGGTTTTGAACTTGATAAGATTAAGAAAATCACGTGTTGCGAGCGAAGCGAGCAAGAAAATTTTACGAAAAGTCTATTTATTTGCATAAAATTTGAAGTTCTGGGCGGTAATTGCCCCCTGCAGGACACTTGGCCCTCAATGTTTCTCCTCCCCTAGAACTCATTTCCGACCAAGATCGGGGGGTGGGGGTTGCAATGCCCCCCTTCCCTCCCTGTGTGTGGTTGCGCTAGTGCAGAAAACCATACCTCACATATATGTATTGACAAACAACTCTAGATTTTTATTTTGAGTTTGTATCAAGACGCAGGGAATTTAAATTGTTGTTGCAATTCCGTAAAGGAACTGCAAGCTTTTTCACTGCTTTATAAATAATGGAACACATACAAAAGAATAAATATTTTTTTAGCATGAAATGTCTCAAACTTAGACTTTGGTTCCAAGATAACTCCTGGACATCTATTTGGAGAGATGTGTTCATATTTTTTTTTTTAAAGCAATAAATAAATTGATTGGTACTTTGAGGTTGGACTTCACTGAGCTGAAATCCTTTCTATATCTTCGATATGAAATCGAAACCGACAAAGTCCTATGACAAGAGAGCTTTATAGTGGAACCACAAGGAAAAAAGGAACCTGTCCAGACCCGCGACTCTTGTGCACCGCACTCCCGCGTGGAGGGGAGGGGGAGAGTGGACCATGCTTCTTTATGGCCCGAGCTGAAAGGAAGAAAAAGAAGTTGCGCGGAGACTTTTCGCTCTATTACACTCACGTTAAGTTGCAAGAGAAGACCATTGTGTAAACACAGAGAATACTGACAAACAAATAAAACTTTTAGTCGTTACGTACAATAGTTCATTTTCATCTGAAGTTTCGATTTCAAGCTAAAAGTCCCTCAGAATTCAGGCGGCATGTAGCGTCTTGTTTGTCATTTCGGTACGAAATATCCCCTAAAGTTAATGAAATACTGTTATTAAAGTTGGGGCGAGGGGTGAGATAGAAAGAAGCGTATTGAATAGTGATGTCTTCTAAAACAAGCCAGCAAGCTTTGCCCGTTCCATCTGCATTTTAAGCGCAGAATATCCTCCAATATATTTTTCCACCGTCTTCCTGAGAATAATAATGTATCACTGTTCACAGAGAAACGTGATAATTGGCATTAAGGCAAATCTGGAGACAATTGCAATCACTGGATGAAATATGCAGTTACAGATCACACAATTGCAACCACGCCGACTGGTTTTGGGTGCAAAGAAATTGAAAATCCACCACCATCATTCACGATGCATCGCAATCCACTTTCAATTGAAACATTTAGGTTGTATGTGAAACATAAATCATATGGTCAATTTGGATATAAAATATAGAATTAAAAACAAATATTTTTATTTTTTTGAATTATACAAATTTATTATCATCCAGATTTAAAATTTCATCCTTTAAATCCTGTTTTATCTGATAATATCAAACATTTGTTATTAGTGCTCGTCCCGTAGAAAATTTTGAGAGAAATCGGTAGGTATCATGCAAGCCAATCTCACATTAGAAATCGAAATATTCGATACTTGTATGCAAAAATTTATATATTATGCAAATTTTAAGTGTAATATGTATTACATATATTGCGTAAATTATACAGAAACGTATTACGTTATATTTTCATCTATCCCTCTCTTCCAACATTTGGTAAAAAAAGGAACGTCAGATAGTTGGAAACATATTTTAGATTACATGACAGGACTCAATGAGAGCGGTCAAGGGGCAAGCAGGTTGGATACCTCAGACGCTGAAGGAAGAACGCGCGGAACAAAATAAAATTGCGGGATAGCCAGAAAAAAAAAAGAGTAGATGCGATGCCCTGTGAAAGTATTTGCAACGAATTACATTAAACTTGTTATCGTTTTCAAAAAAATAGACTTAGTGAAAATTTTCTTCTTATTGTAATTCAGAATCTGACAAGACTTGACTTACAGTATGTGTTCGATGTTTTGTTACAATGACGTTATTTAATCTAATAGCTTTCCAAGACAAAATTGATAGCATTTACGTAGGTATTCCTGCCAGAGTAGAGAGATTCCTCTTTGGAAGCGATTATTTGAAAGTAGATTGATTGATTGATTTGCTTTATAATACTTAGTTTCTTGTCACTTTTGGATAATTTGCGAAGATGGGGATGAGTGACGATATGTAGAAATTGATGAATTAATACACACAAATATCCATTCCCACGCCAGACCTGGAACTCCTGGCGTCGTATCGCGATGTTCTAACCACTCCGCCACGGAGGCCGGCTATATTTGAAAGTATAGAGAAAACCAGGAGAGCACTGATATTTACGTAAGTCATCACTGCTCAATTTACAGTAAAAGTTTTTATCGCATTTATCGCGACACAAAAAAAGGTATTTGTGATATATAGTGTGGGTTTTTGTTCTATCCTTGAAGTTGCGATCGTCGCACAGCCGCTTCCTCTTAAACATCTCGCGCGGTCGTGGCTTAACCCCACAATACCATTACACTTCGTTCAACAGACATGTGGCAGTTGTACAAACAGCCCCAGCGGGAAAGAAGCAGTGCAGTGGTGGGGTTGAATGAGTGGCGCCTGCATGTCTGGAGCTCTGGGCAAGGTCTGCCCAGAATGAGACAACGAGCATCGACTATCTATTGCTGTTGTATACCGACTTGAAATCGTGGAGATTAGAAAAGTTTTCGGAAGTCTCGTCTCGCCTCGTTCTTGATTTCTGAACATTGATCTAGGTCTCGGTTCTGTGCGATCGTTTATTATTATTATTATTATTATTATTATTATTATTATTTTGTAATTGACCAGTAATGTTGCTTTTTCTTTTTGTTTGTTTTCTTGTTTATTATAGTAGACATACATAATTAATTTGTTTCCTGACACATAGCAAGTAAAAGAATATGACTGCATACAATCTTAGACAATGCTATGAATTTCTAATTAAATAATTTCAATTAATTACCCACGTAAATAATATCCAAGAATTTCTTTTTAATTACTTTAATTTACATAGACATAGACATACTCACGATGGGGGATAAGAAGGGGCAGTTGTCCCCCTAATACTCTCACTAAGAAATTTAGTGTAGAGGAATCTTATCGTTATTAAATAATATTATGCTTTTTACAAAATGAAGTATTGTCAAGTCGACAAAAGTTCAAAGGAACTATGGTAGATTGGGGGGGAGGTGCATTATAAACTACGAAATTGAACTCTCCCACTAACACACACTTTATTCCTTAGTTGTGTTACCTTTATGTATGTAGAATATACATTCCTCATACATTGTAAATCAGTAGCGTCGATTGGGTGGTAAAAGTGAGGGAGGGTGAAGGACAGTTTTCTATTTCTTCGTAGACAAGGCTTAGAATTAAGAACATAATGGGGGATAGAAGTGAAAAAAAATGTGGGTTTCACCTAATCTCCGTCAATGTTGTAAATGAATAAATTACGTTTGGTTGTTTTGAATCTCGTGTACTTGTGACAGTCAGATTTACCGACGTCATTATTATTATTATTATTGTCCATAGCGGTAAAAAAATGTGTTGATTCAAAGCGTTGAGAGTTTTAATTTGTAAGAATACATATTTGATTTTTTGCCAAGCCGACGGGAGGAACGAGACGTTCACGTGTCTTAAGGGTGAGCACCTGAAGGGTCACGTTGTGCGTCTAAAGCTTAGGAAATTCGACCGTAATGACGAACATTTAAATATCTCGGTTTCCAGCTGTCAGATTCACGTGAAACTTATACCAGCGCAGGGGCATGTGTGCAAGGACGGATGTGTGGAGTTTCGTCACGACCAAGCAACAATTACGGACGCCAGATCAAATCGGTTGTAATTGATCAGTTTGTGGACACCGGTTGCAATTGAGCTATGGGCGACAGCGAGGCTGAGGCTTAATCCGCCCAAACTCAACTTCGAGCACGGCTCGTCCCACTTGGAAGACAATAGAGCAAAGTGAAATGACATCTTCGGAAGCGTAACTTCAACGAACGCCTAGCGTCTCTTTTCAAAGTCTAAATAAAACGAAGGACATGGTTTTTCGACACACAGTCTTACCGCGATCCTTGTAGCGAGAGCAGCTCCGTGCTATCTCTCCATATACAGTTTTGCCGCGATTCTTGTAACAAGAGCACCTTCGTGCTACCTCTGCGTGTACAGTGGACTTTGTTGTGTTTTACGAACACCAGTGTGTGTGATAGACAGTAAGTCTACACGAGTGCGCCTACCTCAACCGCTGCGAGCAGTTGAAGCGAGACCGTGTTTTTTGTGATTGCCTTACGCCGTTTATAATTTTTTGAGAAACGAGGAACACCGGAAACTATGGCGGGCTAGAGGAAGAAGAGAGATGAGGGCGTTACGTCGATTCGCCCGATGTCAGAAGAGACTACGCCGATGATGCCTATCCGCCGCCATGGAGAGAGAGAGAACGTCGAACGCCGCCCTATTGATACGCCGATGATGCCTACCAGCCGCCATGGAGAGAGAGAGAACGTCGAACGCCGCCCTTTTGATACGCCGATGATGCCTACCAGCCGCCATGGAGAGAGAGAGAACGTCGAACGCCGCCCTATTGATACGCCGATGATGCCTACCATCCGCCACGTTGACGTCCCGACGCCCAGACCACCGATCCCAAGTGGAAAAGAAACCGAGGAACCAGAAGTATGAACACTTTTCGCATCTTCATCGTCGCGACCAAGGAAACCTTCCGTGTGAATACTATGTGTTTTTCAATCGCCCATAACGACGCCAGGATGCACCTCGGAAGCTGAGAGTTGGTAATGTATTCATCTGTGTGATTGTCAGCACGTGACGGCCCGATTGATTTAGAGAACGCCCTTGAAATCCGTCAACATTTTGAAAACGCCCACTCAACTCGAAATTTTATATCAAACTCCCGTCGCGCTGGTCAGTTGTAATTTATTCGTCTCAGGTCAATTTTTTCTTATTCCTTGTGATATTTTTTTTAATGGTCTTAAATTTATTGTTGTTTGTGCTCCTTTGTATTCGTTTAAAGTGCGTACTATTAGAGTAAAGCGCCGTCCACTTAATTGTTTAATCTACTTGAGGTGTTAATTTTTTATGTGTCAGCGCTAGCTATGTCAGGCAGCATGTGTGATTATTATGTGTGAGTATTTGTCTGGTAATATGAATTGCTCGTCGCGGCGAAGTGTTTAAGTCCCGCCTGCTAGAGAGTATATGTTTGCGTCACTCAACGGAGGTTATTTGTTATTTTTGAACCACGTGAGGTCTTGTAAAAGGAAAACGTCCGCCCACGTGAATGTAATTGCCGTTGAGACGCCTTTGTTTATGCTGGTCAAATAATGTATTGTCACCGCGCCGACTAGTTTCTTTTTTAAAAAAAAGGTGAACTTAAGTAAGGGCTGGCTAGGATTTGAGTAGCACTGGAGCAAAATCACAAATGACCTGATTAGACAAAAAGTAAGGTAAAATTAATTGAGAATGCAATAATTAAGGCTTATCGTCATAACACTTGTACATGTCATGTATCATTCTTTGTGTCGATAACCCCGTGAGGATTGATTCTGTGAGTGAAAGTGAGAGTGAAAGAGGGGGAGATGTAGTAAATTGATTTTTGTTGATTATGAATAGAATATACTTTTTATTTTCATGTTAATTTTGGGCTATATCATTTCGTACGCATGTCGCTACCCGTGATTTTCAGGTATGCAGCTAGCCGCTTCCCGCCTACAGGTAAAGAGGTGGTTATTTGAAAGTACATATGTCTTTGTTTTTATTCGATATGGCTTATCACTATGCACTGTTGGTCACCGGTTCCTACACACGAACTTAACCTGGACCGTAACGCTATTTCGCTTGTCCGAGGGAGATTTTGCCGCCTCTATCTAGGTAGTGGTAGCATTTGTTTTCCTGGGCAAGGGAGGGCGTTCCACATACTGTTCATGTTGTCAGTACATGAAAAATAGTCTCTGAACCCAACCATGGAGAGGAAAAAAATGGAGGTGGGCCCCGGATGCAACTTCGCAAACTCTACATAGCGAAGCACAAGTCTCCTTATTCCATTGCCGTTATTAGCTGATTACGACATGACGTCATTCGGTCTGGCAGAACGCGTAGAACCACATACTCGTTGGATCCTATTTCAGCAGAATTTTTACACTGGCGTGCACGGCAGAAGACGGTAGAAAAACAACATCTTGTTAATAAGCATGGGCGGTCACATTGGCGCATTGGAGAATAGTATTTATGCTTTCCTTAGTTTAATAATTAGTGTTAATATTATTTCCTCATATAATATAATAATAATAATGAATTGTCTTTATTAAGCGGGAGAGGTTCAGCCTAGAGGTGTCCTGACGCCTAACCCTTGTCAATACCCTTACATGTGAATGTAATGATTACATTTCGTATCGTAAGTTGTTCAAAAATCAAATGTGCATTTAAATAGTACTAGTATATATGTAAAATTTAATATTTTTTACTAGATAATAACAATGCTACACATATCACTATCTACGTAAGAATGTTTTCCATTCTGTATACAGCAGTACGGAATGACATAAATACTGATGATTTTTGCAGTTCATATGAGGGGATAAAATGATTTGGGTGACAGGGATGAGCCGTGCTTGATTCAAATGTCATTCTCGTGAATTAAACTACAAAGCATCCACTGCAACAACAGATCTTTTCGTTCCCTTACAAAACAAATGTGCAATTGTTATTATTTCCTTCCCTTTTCTCTGGGTAATTTACAATGTGTTTCTGTGTGTAGTCTATTGAGAGTAATTAATATGGGTTAGAGAATACCGTGAATTATATTTCTAAAGAGAATATTACAAAAAATACGTGCTTTATTCATTTATTTTGTTTACTTTACTTCGCTTTTCTGCCACTTTTGGCTAATCACGAAGATGAGAATGAGTGATGATATGATGAAATTGGTGAAGGGACACTCACAGAAAACACCCAAGGCAAGGCTTGATTCGAACCCGAGACCTCTGGCGTCGTAGCACGGTGTCATTACCACTCCGCCACGAAGGTCGGCTGTGTACTTGAAATAAAACGCACGAATAATATAATAACATTATTATTTAATACTGAGAATATATTTGTGTCTCTTAATACTTCATATCACTTTTCCCAAACTTTCAAACTCGTCTAGGCATGTTATCATTAGTCGTTACTTGGTATCTTGTATACGACATTATTATGAACAATTATGCACAAAAACTCTTTTTCAAGGAACACAATAAACTTGTTGCTTGCGCTCGGTGCGACTGCCTTTCAGCCCCCGAACCCTAATAGCTGCGGTTTTGTCATCAACAGACTGAAGCATCTCGAGCAACGAAATAAATGTGCATACCTGCCAGGGATGAATTTATTTCTTACCTTATAAAACGTAATAATCAATTTTGAAGTAATATGTTCCATTCTGTTCTCTGAGTTTTCCAGAATGCTCATTTTTTCCAGAGTACTCAATACACAGTACACCGCAACTCGATATTTATTTTGCAATGATCTCCTCAATTTCCTCTCAGAAGAAAGAACTGATTTTGATCGAAAAATAAATAAATAACATTTCGTAATGTCAATCCGCTTCTATTGAAATATTGAGAAATGCAGGACACGAACTGAAGCTAACAATCGTTGCGATAAGTGGAACTGCTACTTAGGGGTGGTAATGAAATATTTGCAAAATTTTATAAACATTTAAGAGACCACAAGGAGAAAGAATCTACTTATGTATACAATATGTGTATGCTACAGATGTGAAAATTGTGCAATATCCAAATGCCCAAAGACATTCTTATAACACTGTTCGGCAAAATTAAACTTTTTGTCGCTCCCATGAACCAAATTAGGTGATTCTTATAGATTTCGAGCTCCCGAGTTCGAATCCGCAACCCGTTTTTCTCCAAGACGTACCAGTTTTCAGGGAGGGGGTGGGGGCGGGTTTCAATTACCACGCAAATATGCTATTCTCCCCCCATATAAAATTGCATGCTATCATCATAATTTCAATATAAAACAAGCAGATACAACTACATAAAGAGTAAAAGTTCAACATTTGCATGTCAATTGGTGTTCCTGCTCCTCTTGTAATTTGTACAGGGTGTCTCGCGTGTCGCATTCCAACAGAAGTCGGCCAACATATTCACACTCCATTTCCCACTGTAGCGCCTCTCCATGGTAGCTATTTGTTGATGAAACCTTTCACCGTGTTCATCGGAGACCTCCCCCAAGCTGTACTGTTGAGGGAAGAAGTCCAAGTGACAATGCAGGAAATGTAACTTGAGGGACATATTAAATCCCATGGTACGAAATGAAGTAATTAACCTGCCCACAATGTCTTTGTAATTAGGTGACTTATGATTAATGAGAAAATTACTGCACACGTCTCGAAAGGCCTCCCTAGCCTCACGTTCCACATCACTCAGCTTAGAAAGAAATGTAGGATCCTTCAAAACGTCTCTGATTTGAGACCCTGTATAAACACCTTTTTTTCACCTTGGCCTCGCTAAGTCTTGGGAACAGTTTTCTGATATGAGTAAATGCTTCACCATCCCGCTTCAGGGCCTTGACAAATACCTTCATTAGACCTAATTTTATATGGAGAGGTGGTAAGAATACTTTCTCCGGATCCACAAGAGGTTCATTAGCCACATTCATCTCTCCTGGGACCAGTTGGTTCCTTGGTGGCCATTTTGCGATGGTGTACTGCTCTTTGGCTCGACTGTCCCAACGACACAAGAAACAGCAGTGTTTGGTGTAACCTCCTTGTAAACCGGTGAGGATGGCAATAACCTTAAGGTCAGCACATACACACCACTTAAACTGTTCGTAATTTAATTTCTGTAGTAGGTTCCGCATGTTCTCGTATGTTTCTTTCATATGCACAGCATGAGCAACAGGGTAGGCAGGATATTGATTGCAATTGTGTAGTAACTCTGCCTTCAGGCTAGTCCGCAACGAATCTACGAACAGTCTATATTCTTCAGTGATGTAGTCAAATTTCAGTTGTTCCATAAGCGACGGAATGTCACTGAATACACCAAATCACCATCCTTTGTAAAATTAGGAACTAGGCTCACCTCTCTTTTTCTGTACATCGATATATTCACATCTTGGTCAAGTAGATTCCATTGTTGAAGTCGTGATGCAAGCAACAGGGCCTTGGTCTTCGGAAGGTTTAAGTCTCTGATCAGGTTATTCAGTTCTTCCTGACTTATCACATGTGGTTCCTTAGTGTCATACACTGGGGCGTAATTGGGATATGAATGCGTACTCGAAGATTGTGCAACATCCTGACAAGTCGCAGGTTCTTCGTCGGATGAAACACTGCTCAGTGTGTATGAGTCTGGTGGTACGGGTACAGGCAGAACAACATCATGTGGGACAGGTCTCCTGGAGGAATCCAAGTCAGGATACTGTATTTTATGCTTCGTGCTTTTCAGAAACCTGTAATATTGGTCAGGCAGAAGTAACAGTCTGCAACATGATCCCGGGGCTCGCGCCAAACCATAGGTACGGCGAATGGTATCGATTTATGTGTACCTTTTAACCATCCTTTTAAAGTACGCGCACGCGAGTTACAAATTTGTTTGGGAGCCCAATCGCGATCCTGGTCGCCGACTTTACACCCAAAGTACAGGTGGTACGCTGTCTTTAGGAACAGTGACAATGCCCTACTTTGCCCCTTGAAGACCACTTCCCCACATATGTAGCAGAATGAATCTACCGAGTTTTTGCAAGTTCGTGGCATGTTGGTTTAACACAAATATCAATATTTCACGCAAAAATATTTTTCCTTAACGATGTGAACAGACACAGAGTAACGCGACTCTCTTACACCACGATCACCTCGGAAGTAAAATATCTGCTTCATGGGACAGCGAGGTGGATGTCTTGGCACCTTTTTCCAGCCACATCCTGTTTGTCGTCTAGACAAGGAGGTGCCAACGAATGACCACAAGTTGATTACGAATCCTTTTACCTTGAAGGAAGCCGAGGTGACAGTGTAGGAAGAGTGTAACGAAAATAAAAAGGTTGAACTCCAATGTACACAAATAAGCTTGTCACACATAGTTAAAAACTATAAGGTATCATTCATTTTAGAGCCAGTCACTTATGGCTCATGGGACATCGTGAAAATATTTCTTCCAGCAGTAATGTTAAAATGCAATATTATTCACATTTTTGTTTTGACATTTATCTGGAATAGAGGCCGCGGTGGCTCAGTCGGTAACGCGTCTGACTACCATGCTAAAGGTCCCGGGTTCGATCCGCGGCCGGTTCAAGTCCGGGAACTTTTCTAACGGTGGAAGCGGCCCCGGCGCCTACCCAGCGTCGAATAACATGGGTACCTGGGGGAAACCCTGGGGGGTAAAGGCGGTCAGGGGCGTGATGCTGATCACATCACCCCTACTCACGACCGGATCAAGAAAGTGTGGGGCGTTACTCCCACACCCCCTATACGCCTTCATGGTGTGGTGCTAAGCACAGGGGAACACTTTACCTTTTTTACATTTATCTGGAATTCTCAAAAAAATGTGTGCTGTGGCAGAATTCACTGTTTTTTTTGGAGTGGGTTGGGTGTATTTGGATTTTTTTCTATTTCGGGGGGGGGGTTGTGGGGGAAGGGGAAAGAATGTTCCTAGGATATAGTAACAATTCTTGGATTGAGGTAAAAATACACAATTATGCATTCCAAGCATAAAAAATACAATTTCATTAAAAAATACAATTTTTCGATAAACTTTTATGGAAAATGCCCCCCTCCAAAAACCTTACGTGCTGGAACTTTTTCAATGCGATATTCGTAATCAGCGACTCGAAATCTATCAGGTACACTCTTTCATCCTCGTGGGAGGATTTTCATGCCGATCAGTGTAATTTATTTAACGGAGAGAGAGGAATGTCTGCACGTTATATAGATGCAACGGGTAACTTGGTGTTTGTCAGTGGCGTAGCGTTATAGTACGCCCGTACGCCCGGCGTTCCCAGCTTTCAATTTCAAAAATGCGTAAATGATGTAAAGATAAATTTAAACTTGACTAATTTCATATATGTTTGACCTTCATGGCATTATAATAGCTATTTTTCGCGATCCGCTTCCAACGCTCCACTAACAACACTCGTTCTAGACTTTTTTTCAATGCCTTTCCTGGCCGGACGCCGGGCAGGTTCGGCGTAAAGGACTCTATATTCTTTGCTGTCTATCTGGAGGGGAAGCTTGGATCTCTACAGCACGCGCGCAAATGCTCTCTCGTACGCCAGCGTACGGAGCAGGAGGACTAGCTACGTGATTGGTTCATGTGACCCTTCCTGCCTTCTGAAGCAGATGACAGCATTAGAATTCCTACCTGGGTCTTCGCGCTCGTGCTATGTGATGATACAATACGCAATATTGACTGACGTAGCTTTACCAAACTCAAATATACCACTTCTTAATTGCCACTGCATTGTATAATTTATCGGACGAAAAGCGATGTGCATTAAAAACTAAAAGATCAATACAGTTTTTGTCAAATAAGTTGGTGAAGTCCTCGTGGTAGAAGTTCACCCTGTGGCTGCTCTACCACTTAACCCGCAAAACTATTATTTTTTTATTAATATTATTTTTTCTCGTTAGTATCTGTCAATGCAAATGTTTATCATTCATTTTGAAAACTCTTAACAGCGAATGATCTCTGAACAAAGTTATTTTAAAATGTTTATCAACATTCTCAAATTGTAATAAACAGTGGTCTCAATTACTAATCGGCACTGTTACGTCAGTTGACTGTACTGTATTTAAATCACCCACCTCCGTGTCAGAGTGTTTTGCACAGCGCGCCAAGACGACCGAGGCCCCTGATTCGAATCCCGGCGTGAGCACGGGTGTTCTTTTTGAGTGTCCCTTCTTCAATATCATCACTCATATTCATATTCGCGATTAACCGAAAGTGGTAGAAAAGCAAAGTAAAATAAACCAAATCAATCAGTAGTTGGATCATCCACAAGAATGACTTATACTGTTGTTCAGAGGCGCTTCTGATTCAGGTAGGTTTTTTAATGACTTGCGTCATGCCGAAAGGTATATAAAAAAAAGATATAAGACACCCAGTTCAAAACATTTGTGGCATAGTGAGGCATCTACTGTTCTAGCTAAAACATGCATGGATGATGTTTTATTGAAAACCCAGCTGAGTTTAGGCAAATAAACAATACCTGTGGCAACTAATACCATAAGTAAATTATTAAGCAAGAAAGGGCCGACCCTTCCTTTAGGCTTGGTGTTCCCACCTGAAATGCCCATGCTACGCCACTGGTGTTTGTAGTCTTCAACTGCATGAATTTATAACTCCCTTTTTATCTTTACGGTACGAAATATCCACATCCCAGAGGCACACGCTAATGTTAGCACTTCCATTAATTGCATTCGTCATTTGTCTCTTTTACGAAAAAATATCTTGAAACAAAATAATCTGTAACGTAGGCTAGTCTTCTGCTCTGACGTGCGAGCCTCGGACAATAAGCACAGCGGCGTCAAGACCGTGTCATTGTAGGTGTGACGTCATCACTACGGTAGCCAATAAGACGGCAGAAAATGCTTCACTATGTAGAGTTTGCAAAGTTGCGCCCCGGATGGTGCCACATATCTTTGAATTCCCCTAACACAGTGATTTTCGCCGTCCCTGTTCCAGACCCATGAATACAATATAACAGCGAGATGGAATTGGTGTTTTCTTTCTCTGATTGTACTTCCATCAGAGCTATTGCCCCTTTAATGTGAGGGTCTGCGCACACCCATGTCATTAGATTTGGGTGCCAAAGAGAAAAATGCCTGATAAAGAGGAAGGTTCCATTACACGGCACCTTCAAGTCTGGGTGAACAGGCGGCAAAGAACAAAAACCAGGAGCTAATAATCCATTTCTCTCTGCTGCTTATTGGGCTTTCTGTGGTAAACATTTACCTGGATTAGCTTACTATATGATTTGCAAATGGAACAGTTGGCAAGTTTCCCTTTTACCTTTTATTTTATGCAAGAACACCAACGAGCCGACAACAATGTCAGAATGCAAAATAATCATTAATGCCATGACAACTGTAGGAGGGGATGTCTATTCTCCAAGTGATTCAGTGTTTCACCTCACAAGGGGACATTCTGCCTCCATACGATTGTTTATTCTGATGTTCTTATGGAATGAAAATATGTATATGCGATTTACTTTCCATTACACTTGACACGGACTGTACCGACTTCATACATTCGATCGTAATAAAAAAAACTTTTCCCACCATATTCATGCAGTCAAGGTCGAGTCTCGCAGGCATAATTACAAAGCCATCGCACATCTCTCTCTCCATCTCTCATTTAAAGTGTCAAAGAGCTCATGCAATGTAAACTTAGACATGGGCTGACTTGAGGGCTTCCTCTATCCTAACGTCTCATGTTATATATAAAAAAAAATACTCCAGTGAGTGAGTGAAGGGCGGTTTAAAAAAAAAGCACTACACTCCCTCTCCTTCCTTTCGAGGAAGTCTTTAATCCGCCACCGAGACTGTACAAAGTACTCTTCTTCATGCACAGATTAGTAATCGAGTATATTCCTACAGTTGAAAGTGTTCCTTTACAGGGACCCCTTTTTAGTATCAAGTAGTAGATACAATGTGTGAGATTGTTTAATAAGGCAGGAAACTAATCTGCGATCGAACACTTCATTCCCAGCATTTTTTCCTTCGCTTATGCTGGTTTCCGTGGCGCAGTGGTTAGCACATCGTAGTTCTAGGTTAGAATCCTACCCTCCATTCATCAATTTCATCACATCATGTCTCATCCCCATCTTCGCGATTAGCCAAAAGTGGCAGAAAAGCGAAGCAAATTATACCAAATCAATCAATCAGCCCCAGCATTTTTTATCTTTTTTTCATAATGACGATCAAATCAAGAAATGTTAGAATGTCTAATTTTAAATTGTTAATCGCGTAGCACGAAACTGAAGGGGCAGAGTGCTGGAAGTGCAAAAGTAACCTTTCGTACTCGTACTTTATTCTCGGACAGAACGTGCGTAGTATTACGAATGACATTCCCAATGAATGAGTAATAATTGTGACAAATCTAAACCCAAATAAAACCTGGCTTACTTCATCAATAGAGTGAACTAAGCTTTCAAATAAACAGAAGTTGATTATTTTCCTTTTCTGCCAATTCCGACAATAATAATATTGTTCAGAAGTACAGCTCAACAAAGATGTGGAGAATCCGGCAAACTCGCGAAATAAAGTGGACAGTCATTTGTTCTCTCCTCGCGCTTCCCCATAACTTGTGCCCGAATATCGCCTTGTTGTCATGTCTATAATTTCCTTTCAGTGCTTCGTTCTCAATAACATTAACAACGATCTCGTATTACATCTCTACTTTCGATGTGTACAGTTTTCCCCCTTCATGTCGCATATTTTGGTAAAACAGGGGTATGATTACATGACGAGCAGCTGATTGCATTGCCCAAGCTCCAACTCCTCGCTTACTGTTGGAAATTTGACAACAGCGCCAATGCATTTTTCACATGTTGCTCAATCTGTAACATAAAAATCTCTCTGCATTTCTTAGGTGAAGTTCGACGTCTAATATACTTATTATTTTCCAAAGAAGAGACGAAATGGGTAAGAGGAAGATTGGAGAGGACATTTCGTGTAAATTTTGTGCGTTCTACAGCACCGTGATCAAGGCATCACGTAATAAAAAAAAATGCTGTCAGCAGCAAATTTAAACCTCGTAACCAACTAGCATATATTACTTTCACAGTTACGGTTCTAACAGTGTCTGCATTGTTAGGTTAGGAGGCCAGATTTAGGGCTCTTAGCAACCAATTTTCGCCACGTGTGCAGGTCGCGTTACACTACCATTTCTCTCTCTCTTGTCGCCACGGCCTGCTGAATTCTTTAACAATCTGACTGTCCAAGGTTTTCTTCGAGTTCTTTTTTCAATCCTTCATTTTTTAATTCTATATAACAATATGCACAATGCTTACAATGACGGAAAACCTGCCTACTACTGCATTTGCAAAATTGGAAGTAACAAAAGGATACTTAATGTATACTGCCATAAGTTCATTTTGTTTAGGTAAATTGTTATTTTCCTTGTTGATCCACACTCTTTGCCGCCCTCCAGACATCAAGGCGCCATTCAATGAAACAGCTCAGCGTTCTTCCCACGCTTGTTTCCCTCTGAAGTTCAAGTGTATGGAAAAATAATGCTTTGAATTCATATCATTTTAAAGAAAAACTTTACATTAAATTTTGAATGTAATTCTAACGATATTAATAAAAATAATTAAACTACATAAACATGTGATTCTGAAGTAATTCACTTATCTTATTTTATAAAAGTGACTGTTCCAGGATATTCAGCGAAAGAGCTAAAGAGTTGTTGCAAGTTCACTTTGTGAACAGATAGATTGTAAAAATAGTGTAAAATAATTGTAAAATTTAAGAGCGATTTGAAGTTACGGAGATTGCCGAACAATAGGTGGGTTTAATGTGACGTCAGAAATAGTACCACCGCCATCTTCGTGGCCAAAATGTTTGTCGTCTGCATGGAAATAGCCACCACGTAGCGTTCCGTTACACTTGCGCCAAAGGTACGTTTGTTGTTAGTACTGTGTAAAATGTCGGTAACATTGCATAAAATTAATGACAATGTTCTGCTATCTGAAAACAGCGGTAAATTTTCACGTGTTCAAGCTCTTTGCTCAGTCGACAGAAAAAGATATGAAGAAAAGGGGAAGAATTGCGGTGTAGATCCAGATGAACTGGACTATAACGAAATAAAAAGGGGCCTAAACATTTGGCCAATTATAGTTCACGTCTGTTTATTTACTTGACCCAGTTACCTGGAATCAATTTGTTTTCGTATTTATTAGTGGTTCGGATTCTGCATGAAATATTTACATCCAGTAAAGATTAACCGTAAATTCCAAGGCTCCGACATTACCGTCTGTTTCCCTATAAGTTTGTTCAAGCTCTGTAATTTAAAATGTTTCGTTGTCGAAAACAGTAATTTCGCTCCTAACTTTAACAATTTCGAATATGCCAGTCTTCGTGGCGGAGTGTTGACACAGCGTGCTACGATGCCAGAAGTCCCGCGTTCGAATCCCAGCCTGGGCATGAGTGTTCTTTGTGAGTGTCCGTTAAACAATTTCATTGTATCATTACTTATCCTCATCTTCACGATTATCCAAAACTTGCAGAAAAGGGAAGTAAAATAAACCAAATTAATCAATCAATTTGTTAATATGTTTTAACGCAGCAGTGCTTCATTTTTCTGACAGTACGCAAAGCGTACTACCGGCATCTTCTCTCATGTATCGGATAAGAATTAATAACACTTTGTGTTAACGAACGAAATATAAATAATCAAGTACAAACGTTCAATTACCAAGATGAATTTAACTTTGTGTTATCATTTCTATCGTATCAGCACCCAAAAATCAAACAAACAAGCATACTTGTAAGTATGTTTAAACAGAGTTCGATCCATTTCTACTAAAAGTAACAGAGGAAGGTGATGTATAAACTTTCCTGAAAGGAAATGTTCATTAATGTTGGTACAATTTATTCTTGCCAACCAGAGACGGCTTCCTCTGATCAACAATTATCGAGTCCTTTCATATTCCGTGTCGTGAAGGACACCTTCTCTTTTTCGAAAAATTCGAGGATAAACATGAGTTTCTGTTAAATAATAAAATACTGCATAATGTACCATCGTAAACCAGGTTATCAAATCTCCCGCCCGCCCGCTTGAATTCCGTATGTTTACAAGAACCTTACTCCATCATGGCTGCAGATCCAATAGTGCAACAGTTTATGACGTAGATGAAACACACTTATAGAGCTTTCCTATGTTCTTTGCCTAATAGGTTAGATTTTCGAAGGACAGTTCTTTTTTGAGAGCCATGTCCTTCGGTCCACGATGCCACTAAAAAAAAAATCCTATTATTCAGCAGCGTCCTGCAAACCATCCACATGACTTCTTTAACCGAATAAAGTCTTCCCTTTCATTAACAAATAAACTTTTCTATGTATGAATAAACTGGAGGCATCGTGTGTTTGTACAAGCTCTTTCCCGGTTCCCTGAAGGAGTAGCTTCTCATCCTTTTTCATTCGCATGAAATGGAATTAGTGCTAAAAACTGAAGAACATTCTTGCTCTGAGTTCATAAATCTCTAGCTACATGCCCTACTTATAAGTGATAGCTAGAATCGCGTGTACCAGGACAAATTCTCCAACCAAAAGAGTGTTAGGTTACTTAGCGACAAATAAAAAAAAGCGAACAAATATCTTACTTCATCACAGAACTTACTAAGTGGGAACATATATGTTCCTTTCCCTAATCATTTCCCACGCACCACATGAGTGCTTCCAAAGCTCTCCCTTACAACAAACTTCAACTAAAAATTATAACACAAGTATTTCTCTTCGTCATGTACTGTTGAGCCTGATTAACAAAAAATGCCAGATCTAAATTTTACTTTCAGTCCTTGCGCTCAAGGGTGGTTTCAGGGTTCGAATTCCAGATAAGCATGTTTTGTACTTGTCCTTTCTTGCATCATAACAAGCTCTACAAATGCCTAATTTCGATATAACAACTGCAGACCGCTTTTCCTGCTTTCAACATGTGAACGTTGTTATCTGATTCAGTAATCTAAAGCCCTTGTTCCACTGGTTTGGTTGCTACAAAGTATTTGACTGGTATCTATATTTCGCTGCAGGTTGCAAGCAAGATGTAACAAAATAATAGTTAATGGCATTCGCATAATATGTAATAAAACATGGCCATTATTATTCGGAAATTTATTATGATTCTTCTTTCGCCGAGTGAAAGAATTCACTTTTACACTAAAATTAACGACACAAAATAGCAGAGTACTGAAGCGGGGCTGAACAAAACGAATAAACATCGTTCGCTTTCCGTTAACTCCTGATGTGTTGCAAAGCAATTAGCTTCTCTGCTGTACATTCCGTGTGTAAATGAAAGCAGTATTCCAGCTCCCCCCCCTTAAAATTGTATGTTTCATTTCTCTCTTATATTTCATTACTTATTCACCTCATTAGGCAGATGAGTATTTAATTAATAGATGGATGAAACTGGTATAGCGATTCGAACCCAATGGTTTTGGTGTTAACAATATTTAGCAATGATGACTTCCTTACACTTTTGCCATCAGTCAGAACGGAGAGTTAAATTTCTTACTGTGGGATTTTTTTTGTAAGTAAGGACGATGGCATGGAAAACAGCTGATTGCATCGCCCACGCCCCAACCGCCGGATTACTGTTAAAAATTATACACAGCGCTAATTGATTTATCTCATCTTGGTCAAGCCGTAACATCAAAATCATTATATATATTTTTCTTAGGTGGAGCTGAACGTCTAATCACATCTAGGCAAATATACTTATTTCCTTCCTTCGCTGCTGATAAAGCGTTTTCGCCTTTCAAGTCTATGCAGGAAAATCATGCCTGGTGTACAGACTATTAAGAGAATTAAGAACGTTTCTGCTCTCCCCCTCTCTCCCTTCAAGAAAACAATAAGAATCGCTTTCTTCTTTCATTTCGCAGAACTATATTGAGTTAATCATGATGTACTTGTTACGTGAAATACAAGAACTGTTTTCGGGTGGTCGACTGCAGACAGAGTGAAAGGTTTGATATTAAAAATGTAACAAAGAGGAACGTTTGATACACCATTCAGAGATCAGAGAGGGGGTGACAGGGTATATATGCGAAAGTTTTCTTTGGCAGGTACAGCACTGTTCTTTCGAGCGGAACTATTGTTTAATCAGTGTGATAGTTCCCGATAATTCAAATCATTCGTTGTCTTTGCAATTACAATCGCACACCTCAATGTTATGAAATTAGAGTGACAACACGACCTATCAAATCGATTCTCATGTTTCATTGCAATTGATTTTTCAAAAACAAAACAAGAACAGAACCATTAAATACCAAAGTAAAATACTTTCTGGCACTCTACAAGTAACAACACCGTTTGCTAAATATTTTAAATCTGTGTACCAGCAGGATGATGGAAAAAATAAGATGCTGAATATTCAATCTTACAGTGAAATTGGTAAACTAAACCTGTCAGATATTAGTCTTAAAAATATCGAAGATGCCATAAAAAATCTTAAGCCGAAAATCTACTGGTTCCGATAAAATTCCGCCTTACATACTTATGGGATGTGGATAGATACTCAAATACCCCCTGCACACGCTGTTGAATCTAGTGCTCTCCATCTCAGCATTTCAAGATATTTGGTTCGATCGATTGATTAATTTTGTGTTTTATGTCCACTTTATGCACAGTAAGGCTAATCGGGACTAGACCTACAGTTTAAAGTGGGATCCGAAGCACTTGTACCTCCACCGGGTATCGAACCTGGAACCCCTTGATTAGAACCCGAAGACGCTACCACTGAGCAATTGGGGAGGCCTCAAATATTTAGAAACTCTTCATCCTCCAATGAAGTAGAACCAACCCACTGGCAATATCCCCAATTCGAAATATGTGTAAAACATTTAATGATATAAATGAAAATGAAAACAGAAATCTCCAATATTGAAAAGAAAAATATTAAAATTACATAAATTACGATGGAACCTTAAACGTGTATGTTTGCTTAATGTGTTGTTTGTCTATATATTTTATTATATTACATTGATCTGTGCAATTATTCAATAATGGTATCTTAACTAGTGTATAATGAACGCAATAACTGGGTATTAGTCTATATCTGTATTACATGTTCAATTTCTGATACAGTATAAATAAATAAAGAGGTTTACTAGTAATTGTTTACTGCAAACATTTACTGCTGTGACTGTGCTAACTTTATCATCATTATTTCCGTACTTAACCCATAATTTGCAAGTTCCATGTTATGGTTGGAGCTTCCAACTAGCCGAATGGTTAGCGCTCACTCATAGGTTCTTCCATATATGGAGTATACTACAGTTGTAACGTCGTTGCCTTATAATCAAGGAAATCCCTTTTCGATACCCGGTGGAGGCACGTAATGGCTCGGATTCCACTTTAAATTGTATGTCAGTCCTAATTAGCCCATCTGTGCTTAAAGCAGACTTAAAATAAAATTCAAGTTAGCGCTCACGCCTTTCGGTTCGAGCAATCACAGGTTCCCTTACCGCTGGTAGCTGGAAGATTATTGTTTCTTCAAGGCAATAGGGGAAATACGTGAAAGCAATACTAGTTGTGGAGATAACCAGATAACAGCGACAATGAGATGTGATGTGCTGGCCACGTGTCAACCACGATAAAACAGATTGGCAGGCCTCCCTTATTCAAATGCTGTTTCCCTACAGAGTTTAGTCTTCGTAACTGTCATGAAGATAATAATAGATAAAATGGGTGGGAAAATATTAACAAACATATGTATATCTTGATAATTTTTTTTAGCTTACACAAGCACAAGAAATTTCTTATTTCTGTAATATCTAGGGTTCAAGCACGGAACGAGTTGTAGTCACTTTTATATCATACTGAAAACGTTTGTTATTCCGAAAAAAAAAAATATTTCTTATATTTAAGTCAAGATCCTACGAACTCTAGGAATTGAAGGAAAAATAGGCACGAAATCACATTTTCTTAAAATTTAATAATAACAACAATAATTTATTGTTTCAACAATAGTTGAATAGCATTCTCGCTCAAGAGGAATAGACATATTCACTCATCCCCATCTTTGCAAATTAGCCAAAAATGGCACAAAAAGCGAAGTAAAATAAAGCAAATAAATCAATCAATATTCATTTCCGAAACGCTCGAAAAAAGATTTTAGTTCCAAAGAACATTGCCATAGCTACTCACGTCTGGTGCTTGCGTGCATTAGAAAACCCGTTTATCTTTATTATTTTGATAATAAAATATATTGATTTTATTACATAAACTATCAAATGAACGGGAAACAAAGAGTTGATTATAACGCCATTAAGCCTTGTTTCCATTATATGAAAAACTCAAGATGCTGACCAAGGCAGAAATTTATTTTATTTTAAAAAAATAAATTAAACGTAACGTTTCAACCTTCTAGCAAAGTCTTCATCAGACTCTGTATCATGTACAATTTTTTTATTAATTTGTACTTGATACAGAGTCTGATGAAGACCTTGCTAGAAGGTTGAAACGTTACGTTTAATTTATTTTTTTAAAATAAAATAAATTTCTGCCTTGGTCAGCATCTTGAGTTTTTCAAAGAATTGATGGTGGAAATAATTTCAAAATTCATGGTAGGGCAAAAATCCGTGGAGTTTTTATGATGAAAATGTAGAAGTGACGTAGTGTAAAGTATGCAAGGAAGCTAATGATCAAAAACCATTGAGTTTTGCATCAAAGGAAAGAGATCCTTTGTTTAATTTCTACTGTCTTTTTTCCAACTGAAAACATGATTTAAGAAAATTCAGCCATGAAACCTTCCGGTGTCGCAAAGAATATTCTCAGAAAAGATAATTTTTTCCGCGAAGTTGTAACCGAAGTGTTTGAGCCCCTGCCAATGTTTTCTAAACGTTAGCGACACTGAGCCGCATTAACAATTAACCATCCGGAGCAATCGAGACAGCAGCGACACAATTTTGCCGTTTTTCCTTGCAGTTGACGTTAATTATTTATACTGCGACCTTGAACCAAACTGGAAGTACTTAGGTCGCCACCAACTGCTCCCGTGAATTTCACTGTTGCTGCTCTTGTTTGGAAGAGAACCCGAAAAGCGAGCTCTCAGAGATCCAGCACACAATTCTGGGCGAAAGGATTCCAAACGTTTTGGCGCCTCTTAACGGTCATGGGGTCTTTGGTAGAGACTTCCATTTAAAGGGCACATCAGTTTACTGCAGCGAGGAAACAACGCAGCTGCAAGGGTTCTGATAAATCCGTTACGAATTTAACAATCATTCGTTATCGTCATTGCAATTTACGCGTACAATAAATCACTAACCTTAATCCTCATACGTTTTATACTTAAGATTTCGCAAGCGTACAACACACTGGCGTGTGGATGAAGTCCTCTGTGGAGTTTGTGTGCCCTGTCCATGTGTAATAGTGAAGTCTCCCTCATCACCCTTTGATTACAAGGCATCGCAACCTCCCCGATGGTTTAGTTATAACCAGGGCCCGGATTTTGATGACATGTCATCTTTTTTTCCTTGTGTAGTATGCATTGCTCTTTAGTAGGAAAATTCTAGATGTGACGCCCAGGTTACAAAAATGCGATTTTTATTATGCATTTTTTCGTCATATTTTCCATGTTTTAAGTTTTAGGTCATTTCTGCAAGTTTTAGGTCATTTTTTGGTCATTTTTCGCGTTTCACTCACAATATAATTATTCCATATTCAAAAAAACGTACTTACGCTCAAATTTAATTTCGATAAGCATGTACGGGCAGTGCAACTCGCAAGTAAGAAGAAATCCACGCAATTGTTACTGCAACAGAGTACATCCATGAAGGTGAATAAATCGTCCGATTTTAACAGAGACTTTTGTGAAGCTCTAGTTTCTGCTAACATCCCGTTTTGGACAGTAAACAATGCTAAATTTAAGAGCTTTCTCGAAATGCATTTCGGACGTCCTATCCCAAACGAATCAACTCTTCGGAAGAACTACCTGGTACAATGTTACGACAGCACCATGATCAAGATACGGGGAAAAGTACATGGGAAGAAGATCTTCATATCCTTCGATGTAACAAATGACGTAGAAAATCGTTGCTTGGCTAACGTTGTCATTGGTACAGTCATGTTCAAAAAATCTGTCGCATGGATTTTTTCTAAGTCCAACGTCTTACGAAATTATGTTGGTAGCTCTGAAACAAGGAAGTGTTGTGAAATATACGATCCTCCAATCACAGTAAAGTTCGATTCTGAGGAGCAGGAGGCGTGACTCACGGTCTTGTCCAGAGGAAGTTCAACCAATGCAGCATTTCCAAATATGAGATAACGTCCCCATTGGTTAAATATTGTTTCAATAATGCGAATCCGCAGAAAGATTGCGCAAAAGTTTACTTTGTCGTTTTAATGCTTTTAATCGTTTCAAATTAGTATTAAATTGTCCCAATTATAGTTCATGAGCTTCATATAATGTATTCATGTATGTGTTTGACAATCATATATCACTCATTAGAACAATTTTCACATTGTTTTCACTACGTGAGATAGCATTTCATTTACATTTACGATAAAATAGTGGTTTGGGTGTAATAACAGTTTTCATTATTTAATTTATTGATGCATTTTTATTTGTTGAGTTAATGATTAGGTTAATTCGTTATTTCTCGCGAAAAGAAGGAACCACAGCTGAAAGGAAATACACAACTTGTATTAATGAGGTCAAGAGTTCGTTTTAACATCACCTTTTGCACACATAGGCTAATCACGACTCGGGATACATTTAAATTGGAATCTGAAACATTATGCGACCTGACTGGAACTCGGAAAAGGACACACCGATTACAAGACGTCGATACATTACCACTTGGTCTGGCGAACGCCAATAATAATGAGGGGTTGTGGGAGTGGGAGAGGGGTGACGGAAAGTAGAAAATAAATAGTATTTTGGGGGTATTTAATGTTATATTTATACACATACAAACCTAAGAAAATATTTATTTTGATACATGTTTGTGGGGGGTGGGGAAGGTGGAAAAGAGAGGGACAGAAAGATATTGGGAGAGATGGGACGAAGAGGTGATTGTGGAAAATGTTTTATTTGACGTTCAGTAATAAAAACAATCAAATCAATGATGATTATCTTATAAATACCATATTTAATGTAAATTTGTTTTAAAAATGGGGGCGGGGAGCTGTTTGTTTTACGTTCAGTACAGGATAACAAGTGGAGACACATAGTGGTTTGTATCTCACTTTAAACTGTAGGTCCAGGCCCCATTAGCCTATCTGTGTATAACGTGGATTTAGAATTCAGTAGAAAATAACGTGGATCTAGTATTTTGGATTTTAATTGCGTTGAGACCACTAAAATTTCCAATTCTTATAATAAGAAACCTGTCCTCATATTACCATTTTGAAAGAGAGAGAGTTAATTGTATAATCTTTCGTTGTTAGTTTCAAAGAAGACTAATTCAAATAGTAACAATGGGAACGAATAAAGCTTACGAAAAGTTTTTGCCACCGTGCGGATTTGAACCTACGACCATTAGGGCGACAACCCAGTGCGATAACCACTACCCCACGAGTTCGTTCCTTCTTACGGCATGATTATGAGTTAAGACCAATTCGTTCAATATGTATTAGAAATATAATCCCCACCCGCCTCTTTATAAACAACACACCCAAACGCTCCTTTGTAGCATATGAAATAAAGGTGGTATGAATGTCACAAAACATTTAAGCAAAATCTACTATATTTACGACGCAATCGTTTTACATGGAGAGGTTACAGCTTCGAGAATTGAGGTTGTGGTTTAACTGTAATTGTAGGATACCCCATATCGATAAGCCAAGGCTCTAGTGTGCACTAGATTGGTTCATTTGTAGTGACGTGCTCAGGAATTTGTAAAGAGGTATGTGAATATAAAAATGTGTTAATGCTAATTTTTTAAACAGTGAACTCATAATTTAATATCTCTCTGTCCATCTCATTATCCTTCTTAGGAACTAATTAGTATTGCAGGAGTCATACTGAAAAGAAATCTCAGGTGACAATGACGAGAAATTAGATTTACGGAAGGAATAGTTTTCATATTTTAAAACCTCGAAGGACCGACTGTCAGTCTCCCTTCCACAATCCTACCTAGAATTATCTTCAACTGGCAACGAGGTGACGTTGGTCAGCACGTCGAACCCTCAGCCGTTATGGAAGATATCTGAAACCAGGTTACACCAGTCACTCGTAGCTCCCCAATTTCCTCACGATGGTGGGTTGCCACTGGTCCTATACAGATAACAGGCCGAGAATCCAGGACGACTCGAATCCATGCCATCCCGCTGCAGTCGGAGTCCAAAGCACAGTGTCTTAAACCTAACCGTTACGGAGGAGGAGAGTTTTCATATTTTGTTTCTTATAAATGTCGACAATACATTAAATATATTACGCACCAAAAATTTGTGTAAAAAAATAGCCGGTTCTATAAGAGATTCGAACCTTCGACCTTCACTCAACTAGGCCGCTATTTTTAACAATTTCCCATTTTCTCACTCAATAACCTTCGTTAAACGTTTGTCTTAAGAGTCTTTAGCAACCCTGTAAACCTTATTAACCTATCTGCTGTCTATCACAAATTTATTTTACAACCTGGAGTACATTTTGATGTCTGCAATTTAGAACTTGACTTTCGTGGTAAGTAATTCTCTACCGTCTACTATAATAAATAAATCAAAGTCTGCATATCTCATATTTTGTAAATGCGAAATGTCATTGTTAAATGTTAGAAACTATTTCTTATTCCACCGTTAGTTCCAGATTTAGCCACAGCATTCTGGAAACCAGCGTGAAATGTGTTTCCCACACTTCCAAGGTCAGGTGAACCCTTATCAGTTGTATTGGATGCCTGTGAACATGTTACTTCATACGTCATGGTACTGTGCTGGATTTCTTCCCCTTCCCCTTTTACCTTGAACGGAGTTATCCCCGACTGGGCACGACGAATCTATCACAGTAAATCGCATGCCATGTATTATTTTGAGCACCTAGGTTTTGGAAAGTGAAATAAAAAAAGTATGTAACATTAATTCATAATGGTTGACTTCTTTGGGTATTATTTCATGACTCTTTTCTACTTACTACAATGAAACTTTTGTCTACTGTTTTCAGTAGATCAATAGGTGTTTTGAAACATCTACTGTGTTCAGATTTTCAAAAATATATAAATACAAAAGAATAATAAGGGGGTATGAAATTATATTTACAGCCAAAATATTAAACTTAACATATTATACACTTATATCAATATCATCATGATATTGATATGAAAGCATTTGGCCAGAAAAATTTAGCTTTCTTATTACTTCTATAAAAACAAATTACATACATTTTTCTTTATGGCAATTAGAAATTAAACTTTGTTATCTTCCTACATGTGGTTTATCTTCTCAATTTCAAATAATATTATAAATCCTGTAAAAAGAGATCAAGAAATTAACTCATTTACACCACAGTAAAACATTCAGAAACAATAAAGAAAAATGTCAGAAAAATACTCAAGTCCAGAGCCATCTATTGTTCACCATAGCAAACATATTCCAACATAGTAGCAATTTTTTTTTAAAAAACCTATTTATTTCAAATTATTCAATAATAAGTTATTATCAGACAATATTGTCAAAAAACTATTGAAATTTGTTAATATAAAACTTTGTAGAAATTATGTCCACTTGTATTCGATTCTGGAAAGAAAAAATATCAATAAAGAATGAGGTAAAAAAATTATGATGAGCACTACTAAAAAGAAGATGGTTGAAGCTGAAATCAAAAAATTGTAAGTATGTTATTTCTTTATCCCAGGTTGTGTTTTACCGAAGCAAAGTGACGTGTATTATTGTTGTATTACGCCTAGAGTGCTTAAAAACGTCATAAATACGATATATGAGACTCGGAAGGGATAAATGACATAAGATAAATTGCACATGCAAGACTGATACTGAACAAAGAACTAGGCAAGTAAGTTCAGTGCAAGTGGATAAAAGGAAAATCACAACAAAATGGAGAAGAAACTAGATAAAATAATGGCATTGATAATGGACACAAAAGTTAGTCTAGAAAGAAGTTTAGATCAAAAGGTAAGGGAATTGAAAAGTGAAATGAAACAAATGCAAAAGGATTTAGCACAGTACAGAGTGGAGTGTAGTCAGAGGAGTGAAAAGTCAGATAAGAAGATAGATAAACAAAACAGGGAAACCACCTGTTTAAAGCTAAATGTTGACATAATGGAAAAGAAAAATGAGGAGAGTAGAAAAATGATCCAGGACAACTCTTCCTCAATTAGTGAAGTTCGAAAGGAGTTAGCAGACACCAAAGAGGTAGTGAGAAAGATTTTAAATAAAAGTGAAAATGGAACCACATCAATGTTTTTGCAAGAATTAGGGAGTGTTAAGAAAAGATTAGAAGAATTAGAAGAAAAACAAGGGAGATGCATGCTAGACAGAGGTACTTCAAAAAATCTATTGGATGACTCACCAATCTTGATTCCTACGTCTGCACTTATTAGACAGTTAGACACGGAAGCAGTTAGCCAATCAAAAATCCAAATTGAGCAAGAAGGACACAGCAATGCAACAGACATAGAGGAGGTATGTAAATTCTTGTGCCCAGAAAATGATGCATGTCCACCTTCAGGTGTAGTTATTGCCACAAACAGTTTTGATTTAGAAATAGAAGGTAAAAACAATGTGGAACAAAGCAACAAGTGTATGGTTAATGCCTTAAGTGAAATTAGAGAGTCTCTTAAGGAGAGTAGTAAAATCAATGCAAGCTTACTTGAATTTATGGAAGTAAATGTACATCATCAGAACACTTTGCATAAGAATAATTCTACGTACTTTTCTCAAAATCAAGCAGAGGATGTAAAGCGACTTAAGGTTGCCAGCTCTGAGAAATCCAGTAGCAGCAACGACTCCTCAGATAGTCAAACACAAGAGAAAATGGTGAAGAAAGTAAAAAATAGAAAGAGAAACTTGCGATCAACAAGAAATGAAGACAAATTAAGAGAAGTACAAGTGATGGCATTCAGTAGTGATGAAAATGATGCAAGCGGAAACATAAAACAGGAATCCATGCAGGTTCCATTGAATGTTCCAAGCTCCAATACCAGTTTGAAGTCTAGTCCACAGAAGCCTGCTGTGTTACACATGAAACCAGAGCACTTACAAAAATTACCAAAATTCAATGGCATAGTATCTGATCAAATTCCATCGGAATTCATAGAAAAGATAGAAGAAACTCTGGATTTGTATGAAATAGACAGATCTCAATACCTACGTTATGTACCAAAATTGCTCACTGAGAGTGCAAAGACATGGTATCAAACAATAAAGGACAAGCTGCATACGTATGAGCAATTTAAGAAGATTTTTCTAGATCATTACCAAAATTCACGTTGGAAAAGTATCATGTTGGCCAAAATTCTGAATACCCCATTTCAACGAACACAACATGGAACAGTTGTAGATTTTTTCTGTAAGACTTACAAATTGCTGACTCTCGTGCAAACCAACAATGAGGAGGCTCTGATCATAGCTCAGGTGTCTACTTTGTTACCATACAAAATAAGGGAACATATCACAATGAATAACGTCAACACATTCGGTGAAGCAATACAAGCAATCGAAAACTCAGAATCTTTGAAAAGCAATGTAGGATATGTGCCGATGTATAAACCAACAAAGAATAGTGTGGGTAAACAAACAAATCAGGTTGTCTCTATGGTCAAAAGAGAGAATTTTCAAGTTGGCAAAAGGGCAGCAAAAAATTTGAACTCCATGCCAAGCACTAATACTAAAAGTGATAGCTTTAACAAGAATGAATTAATGTTTAAGTCACGCACAACTAAAGATATACCCACTTCGGAAAACTAAAGCTCACCCATGTGGAAGTTGGAGGTGACATGGGTGAGGTAAAAAATCCTCCGGTATCTATGGTGAAAGATAGAAGCTTTTCAAACCAAAGGGGCAATTCTGATGGACGAGTACTAAAATCACCGCATCCAATGATACAAGGCAACCAACTCTTAGGTGATAGTTTAGTGCTAAGGATGGCACAAACTATTGTAGGATACAATATGACTTATACAGCAGAAGGTACAAGGCAAATTGGCTTATCAAAAAGTGGGCAAACCATACAGGACCTTCTGAAAAGGGTAAGCTCGCATACTGAGCTTGCAAGTTCGGTGATACTTCTAATTGGCACTAATGATATGCTTAAGGGCATCCCGTTAGAAGACATGAAAAGTTTATACCTGCAATTATTGGCAAAGTTGAAAAACCTAACAAAGAAGATTGTATTATTAACACTTCCACCTATTCCAAAAACGATGTCATCTCCATACTCAGGCTCCAGGGAGAAGTTGGAAGAATGGAATGCATTTATAATGTCATTGGAAGATGGCTCCGAGGTCAAAGTAATAAATGTGGCCCCAGTATTCTTCAAGGAAGATGGTAAAACCATCAACAATGCTCTCTTTGAAAAGCATATTGGTCCAATTCATAACCGTCGGGTAGACATGATCCACTGGAACAAGGAAGGTATGCTTAAAGTGATCGAACTACTAAATGGGCTAAATATTATTAATTTCACTCCAGTGAATAACCCAATCCATAGAGTATGCGTTACAACCGAAAGTATTGTGCATTCGAATCCAACGAAAACATCGTTGCTAGATGATGACGTTTGCAAATTTGAACAATTAAGTGTATGTAATGAACAGGAAAACTGAATGTTCACTCCTGTAGTATGGTAGGTGACGGGAGTGAAGAAAACATTCCTACCATCCTTCATGTAAATTTGAATTATAAAGATGTAAATATTGATGATTATGAAGCCAGTGCAAGTAATGATCTAGTGCCTGTGAACTTGAAGTTTAATAAGAGTGCTTCGGTGCTCATTGAAATAGGAATTAATGATAAAACATATAAATCCCTTTGTGACACGGGTGCCGAAACCAGTATAATGGCTGAAGCTGTATGGAGAGAAATATCTTCTTCTGCTTCTAGACCCAGATTACTACCTGCAAAAAACATAAAGTTGGTAGACTATTCAGGAAGCAAGACGGAGAGAGTTTTAGGTATTACTCAAGTGTATATACATATAGCAAACCAATATTTCTATGTACAGTTCATGGTTGTGCGCAATCTGCAAGTACCGTTGATCTTAGGCTTGGACTTAATTTATGCTATTCAAGCCAAATTAGATTTCAAAAACAATAGCATGTTTTTTGAGTCTAGACTAGGTAAGTCCGTGTGCAAATTTTTACCATTGGTTGAATCGAATAATGCATTGAAAACTGCTGATCAAGTGCAAGTATGTTCAGTGAAATGTGAAGATAACATTCATCCATCTGATCAGCAAATACGAGAAAAAGTGGAAGCAGCAAATAATTTAACTTCACAACAAAAAAGCAAACTACACAATTTGCTGATCAAGTATGGGAAGGTTTTTTCTTCCAGGCCTGGTCTTTGCAAGGGTTATCAACATAAAATAGAATTAACTACCAGCGAACCCATTGTCAGTAAGATATATCCTATTCCACATGCGTACAGAAGAGAAGTTAGGGAACACATCCAGAAGTTATTGGACTGGGATATTATAGAACCCTCGACTTCGGAATACTTATCACCTCTTTTGGTGGTACCTAATCCAAATGGTACCTTACGCATATGTGTTGATCAACGAAATATTAACAAACATGTAAAATTGAAACAAATCCACCCTTTAAAAATTGTGGAATTATTGTCAAAGTTTCATGGGTCAAGGTACCTCAGTTGCGTAGACATATCCAATGCCTTTTGGCAGACCGACTTGAATGAAAGTTGTCGAAAATTTACAGCATTTTCTTTCGAAGGCATCTTATACCAGTTTAAACGTGTTGTGTTTGGTTACGTCAACGGGACGGCAATCTTTGTAGATGTTATGAATAAGGTGCTAAATGGTACTCAAGATTTCACCATTGTATATGTGGACGATGTGATCATAAAGTCACCTAGTTTTGAATCTCACCTTGAACATCTAGACACTGTATTAAAAAAGATTATGAACTCCGGAATGACTCTCAGACTAGAAAAATGTGAATTCTGTCAACCAGAAATTACGTTCCTCGGTCACATCATATCTCCGTTTGGGTATAAGAAAGATCCACGATATGTTGAGTCTATACTTAAATTACCCACACCACAAAACTTCAAACAAATCCAAAAAATTCTAGGGTCATTCAATTGGGTCAAGAAGTACATAAAAAATTATGCTTTAATAGCTCAACCCTTATATGAACTGTTACGAAAAGGTTCCAAATGGAAGTGGGATGATAACGTAGAACAAGCCTTCCAGAAAATCAAACGACTAATAGCCAAAGATGTAATGTTAACATACCCAGACTTTCAGGAGACTTTTTACATACAGACTGATGCCTCGGCTGTAGGTGTAGCAGGATATTGTTTTCAGTTTATTGAAGGAAACTTTAGACCTTTGGGCTTCGTAAGCAGAATCTTGAAAGGTTTTGAGAGGTCATATACCTCAACTGAATTGGAAGTCTTAGCAATACTATTCACCATAGACAAATTCCAGTCCTTTTTGAAAGGTCGCAAATTTATCATCATATCAGATCACAAAAGCCTAACATGGTTGGAGTCTGCACATGGCTGGAATGCACGTCTTACACGGTGGTTTATTCAGATCCAACAATATTGCTTTGAAGTGCGGTATTGCAAAGGAACTGAAAATCAACTTGCAGATATGCTCAGCCGAACATTCCAAGAATTCCCAACAGAAATCTACAAAGTAAACCAGTTCTCATTAAGTGAATCATTGCAACCTCTGGTTACATCATCACAGCTTATAGAAGCTCAGGATAGAGATGTGGAGCTGTCCGAAGTGAAACTACATGTGTTGGGCAAGAAACTTAGTCAGAGTAGACAGTCTAGAAACTGGCCAAGAACATATACTGTACATGAAAACATCTTGTGTATAAGGGATTTCCATGACCCTTCAAGGCTGAGAGTGTGCGTACCCTCACATCTAATTGGAAACATGTTAATTCACTTCCATGACAAATCAGGACACTTTGGAACCACCAAAACAATTAACCAGATATTTAGACATTTCTTGTGGAAAAATATGAAATCTGATGTAAAAGTGTACATCTCGGATTGTGAGATTTGCATCCGTAACAAACCGAATAGGCATCCTGTGAAGTGTCTCATGTACATACATTCCAGTCTAAAACCAGGAAAATTGATCTTCATAGATCTCCAAGGTCCATTTCTTCCAGGTCCAAATAGAGAGAGATTCCTGTTGACCATTTTAGATTCTTTTACACAGTACTTAATGGCATATCCAATACCCAATAGTGATACCAAGTCAATTTTGAAAAAACTAGTGAACATTTACATGCCACATCTAGGAATACCAGACGTCATCATATGTGACAATGGACCACAGTTTAGATCAGCTCAGTTCAGAGAGACTTTAAATCAGTACCACATAAAACTATATTTCACTCAACCTTACCACCCAAGCTCAAATCTGGTGGAAAGGTACCATGCTGAACTAAATCGATTGATGCGAGTTTTATGTCAAGAAAATCATGCAAAGTGGCCACACTATATAAATGATGCATTGTCGTTGTTGAACAACTCTATCTCAGACCAGTTTGACTTCACGCCTTCGGAACTACGTCTGAACAGCACCACCCAAGTGGATTATGGAAAGTTGCTAGGCATTACTTCCACAACTTCAGAACCTCCCTGGGAAAATAAGTTGTTGATGGCTAGTTCAAAAAATAAGCAGAAGATGAGCAAGAAATTAGCCAAGTTGAATGCACTTCACTCCAGCAGGCAAGTGGTAAACATAGGTGATCTTGTGTTCATGAAAAACCATCAGCAAAACACTCCTTGGCATACGAGCATAAAAAAGTACTGCAACTTATATGTAGGCCCTTACTTTTGTATTGCCAAGAATAAAGAGTCCACCATAAGTGTTGTAAATTGTCACACTGGGGAAACCATACACAATCAGTCCCTTGATCACATAAAGTTGTGGAGATGTTCGAAGCTAAAGAGAGAGGAGTATCTCTCAAAACTTAAAACTATAAATGAAGATGTATATCAACTACTAACTACATCAATAGGCAACAATACAGACAATCTTGGATCTGAAAACATACACACAAAATTTTTAGTATTGCCTTAATGTCAATAATGTGCTTTGTGAAATTAACCAGATGTATATATTGTAATTCTTTCAAAAGTGATTTATAGTGAAACATGTTGTTGTCTTGTTCTTTCATAAGTCTTTGATAAAAAAAAAAAAAGTTAAGTGCAAGGTAATATGTTAGAAGCTTATGCATATTAACTTAACTACTTTTGTTTTCTCATAAGTGTACTATGAATTATGTTTTAATAAGTTGAGTGGTAGTTAGTACTTTTAAAATATTAGAGATGATAAGTGTGTATGCATGTTCATGTATATCTCTATATGTGCATACATCTAGGTATGTTGATGTAATGAAAACTGCTTTGCTGGCAAAACCTAAATCAAGTATTTAGAGAATTGAAAAGTATCAGTTTTTAAATATCACTATTTAGTACAGTCAGCTGAAAATAAATACATTATTTTTGTATTCTTCATGTCTGAAAATAACATTATTATTCATAATGCTAGTCCAGCATTTGTATTCCGGTGTCTTTGCATTTATGTTTAATTCTTGAACTCCAAATAATAACAAATGAATAAATATTTGTGTCAGTATGTAAGAACATGTATTTAAAATAGTAAACAAATAACCCACGGACACATACTTCAATAAGATGCATTAATGTGATACAGTGTACTAAATATTTATTCACATGCTATTGCAAGGTGTTACATATTGTTTTCAGAGATCTGAATTTATGTATGTACAACAGCAAAGTAAGATATTATTTTTGCATGTTTATCTATTATTGTGAGACATGTATGCTCATTTTTGAAGCAATCTATATGTTTTAGCCTTCCGTTGAATTATCTGCAGACAATGATTCGGTACTATAATATGTTATAAAAATGTTTTCTTTAGAATTACATGTAATGTTGATTAGATTACAGAGAGTAAATATGGTGAAGTGCAATGTACTTTGTGATACATTTGCAGCCAGCTGTATACTTTTATGCTATTAATCGATTGCAAAGTTCTTGATAACATGACACTAGGAGAAAACTTACCTGAAATTGTATTGGCATTGTAAAAATAAACATTGGTAAAGATCAATCTCTGTTAAAGACAAATATTTCAAAGGCATTATAGTAATTAGGGTAACGTTTGACTTCTAGATAGTGAGTTATATTTTCACCATTCCATTACTTCGTTCAGTGTCTCAGTCACATGTAAGGTATTTAGTAGTCTGTCTCATGTGATTTACTGTACTTTGAATGTTCAATCTTGAAATTGAGTAGTCAAATAGGTCTAATATTTCACTCGTGGTTCATGCTTAATTAGTACAACATAGATACAAACATATAAATAAAAATTTGATTTTATAAAATTGCTGTGGCAGTATTGTAGATACACGGCATTTTACGTAACAAAGTTTATGGTGTAAAAAAAAAAATGGTATTTCTTATTTAGATGGTAATTTGTCTGGTTCATTGAAATAATCACTTTAATCAATGCAATCCCATTTTAGCTTAAGTATACTGACTGTTTAATTTTTCTAATTATTCAGACATAAGTGCATGGTAAAATATATATATTTAATAGTAAAAAAAAATAATTAAAAAAAATAGTAAAGTACAAAGTATGCAATATTTTCTTAGTAATGTAAATTTGGTAATTTTGTAACTTGATATACACATAGATGCGTAAGCTCTGTAGAGTGATATATTAAATGTGATGAAAATGTATATGTGATACCCTTAGATTTCTCAAGGTAATGTTATAAAATCACATAATATTTATTTTCCAGTATAATGTAAGTTGTACCTAGCTCATCGGAGATAGATTTTCCTTAAATGTTTTGTTCTTTGTGAATAGTTAAGGTATGCAACCTTAATTATTGAATATTCAATCTTGGTATGCAATGAGCATAAACACTGATGGTATGTGAATAGTCGGAATAACCAATTAACAAAATTTGTGCTTTCACTCATAGTTAATACTCAGCATAATATATGCAAGAGCAAATAACCAAAATTTTAAATTTGCAAGATTAATAAGGTGGTATTGCGCCGATATGGCATTCCACACAATACTTACATGTAAAAGAATATGCCCAGTGTTTAATTAGTTACTGCTGAAGGTAAAATTTGTATGCTCCTTCAATATGCTTCTTTTGTCCATGTTCAGGTATAATTGGCATTTGAAGGACATGTGGTGTACACACGCTCAGTTGAAAATATATTTCATACATAATATTCATTCCTTAAACTTATTTTATTCATGTTGACAATGTGAGGTCAGCAAAAATAAATATATTTATATATATATATATGCATCTTGCTCACAAATGAAGAGTTTGTACTATTTCTTGTATTGCATTAAGATTGGAAGTAGCAAAGTGCTTCCTGCTGAATTTTGTTAAAAAATTTCTTGTAGAACTTACTACTATTTTGTAACATGATTGTTGCATATTGTCATTGCAAATTAGTCATTCACTCAGGTATTATACCATATTTGCTATTCTTGTTTTTATAGCATTATGCTATTAAGCTAGCATATAAATATATATATATATATATATATATATATATATATGGGTTCATTTCATAATTTCACATCAAATATCATTTTGCCTTTGTATGTTTCCATATAAACATAGTAAAACTAAAAAATCATTGTGAAATAAATTTATTTAGGTAAATGTTTCAAAACAAAACAGAAAAGTTCAGGATATTCAAAAAACAAATTGTAATTATATCATTTGTACAAAAAAAAATAATAATAATAATTTCATACTTATGTACATTTTAAAATTTCATGTAAAATGTCTTGGTTGAGTTGTGCAGTGGATGGTTTGGGACATTCAGGTTCGTGTAGTTCAAACCCTTGTTGAGCGCCATATATCAATATCATCATGATATTGATATGAAAGCATTTGGCCAGAAAAATTTAGCTTTCTTATTACTTCTATAAAAACAAATTACATACATTTTTCTTTATGGCAATTAGAAATTAAACTTTGTTATCTTCCTACATGTGGTTTATCTTCTCAATTTCAAATAATATTATAAATCCTGTAAAAAGAGATCAAGAAATTAACTCATTTCCACCACAGTAAAACATTCAGAAAACAATAAAGAAAAATGTCAGAAAAATACTCAAGTCCAGAGCCATCTATTGTTCACCATAGCAAACATATTCCAACATAGTAGCAATTTTTTTTTAAAAAACCTATTTATTTCAAATTATTCAATAATAAGTTATTATCAGACAATATTGTCAAAAAACTATTGAAATTTGTTAATATAAAACTTTGTAGAAATTATGTCCACTTGTATTCGATTCTGGAAAGAAAAAATATCAATAAAGAATGAGGTAAAAAAATTATGATGAGCACTACTAAAAAGAAGATGGTTGAAGCTGAAATCAAAAAATTGTAAGTATGTTATTTCTTTATCCCAGGTTGTGTTTTACCGAAGCAAAGTGACGTGTATTATTGTTGTATTACGCCTTGAGTGCTTAAAAACGTCATACACTATACTGAATAAATTAATTTCACTTGCAGTTTCTCTACTGTACTGGTTTCAGTAGATCAATAGGTGTTTTGAAACATCTATGTTAAGATTTTTTAAATTTGAATTACAATTTGTGTGCCTGAAAACTCAGGGTATTTTACACCCGTCACGCTATACGGGGTCCAGCCCCTTATCATGACAAAAATGAAAGCGTATCTGAAAACTAAAATATCCTTACCTGGGTTAAAAGCTGAGCCTGTAAAGCGACAGACAGTCAGCACAAACAAGGAAAACACACACGCAGTCCTACAAAGATTATACTAACAGTAGGTTTAGTCACCAGAGCCTCGTTAGTCTGCAAAATGCAGTTCAGGGTGTACTACATGGAAGTGAGGTTGGTTTAAATTTTAAATAGATATAAAAACAAATTGTTAATAAGGAGGAATGAAAAGTTATATTTACAGCTAACATGCTGAGCTAAACACACTACAAGGGTGTAAGGGATGACCTTCCACGAAGTATGTACACCCAATCGTTGCTTCCACGTAGTACACCCTGGACTTCAGTTTGCAGACAAACGAGGTTCTGGCGACTGGCCCCATGGCCAGTATAATTTTCTGTGTTGTCCTGTGTTTGGTCCTTGTGGGTGCTGAGTGCCTCTTTACAGTCTCAGCTTTTAACCGAATTCAGAATATTTTAATATTTTAGTTACAACACGACGTTACAGTTATGTTATTTTAGTTCTTATAAAGTGACAGGTGCAAAATAGCCTAAGTGCTGACGCACCCAAAATTTTGAATTCAAATTGAAATTCAAACACACTACATGCAATATTACATTATATTATACATTATATGTATAATATATATATTATGTATATTACTGAAGATAATATTTCACTTGTAGTTCCTCAACTGTAATTAAACATTAGGCCTACTGAAAGTGTTCAGTAGGAAATCATTGATTTTGAGTAGATTTCCGAGAGACACAGTAGAGTACTACAATTGATAACACTAGATTCTGTCTACTGTAAAAAGTAGAAATTACGTAGGTTTATAACGACGATGAGAATGAAACAGAGGTAAAAACAATGATAATGAAATGCAGAAGCGACCTGGAGCAAACAGGAACGTAGAATGTCTGGCAGCGAGACGCAAGAGTTGATCAAGCGATTGTAGCATCAAATTTAGCTTAGAGCTCATAATTGATATTTCTACATGAGCTCAACATACAAGTTACATACAATGAGAGAATTGAATTGAGTTTACATCTCACGTGATATGAGTCGAAACTATTGTTGCACATTGAACTGTGAATTGAATCAATATTCAATTCGATTAACTAGTGAATGGTGATGTGCTGAGATTTTATAACGAGATGTGCCAAATGGCTGACAGTATAATAACATATGGACACATTGATTTAATATATTTGAACAATCTTATAACGTACGATTTTGCATGAAATTTTATTACTTGAATCTACATCACTTCATTGCAAAGGCTACAAGGCATTTTATGGGTTGTAAAATTCTGTGTTCGATTCAACGTTATGTTAACTCTGCGATTTTTATTTCTTATTAAACCGAAAAATTATTTATTGCATTTTACTTATTACGAAAATTCGTATATTATTTGCTTTTCGAAATGTAGAGAATATATTGTTTTTCATGCTTTTTACAAGAATGCAACTATGCATGGTGAACAAAAAATAATGTAATATAAATACTATTCACAAAAGGATGTCAATAGTACTTATTTGTTTTGTTTCTTGATAATTGTCCCTAAAATAAAAATGTATAACTTTCGCTGTACATGACATTTCGTCGAATATGACACATGGATCATTTTTATGCAAATCCTAGTAAAATGATGAGAAATTCAAAAACATATTCTGAACAAGTATTTTCAAAAATAACATTAAAAAATCATTAGAAAGGAGTGTTATTTTTTAAAAAATATATATAACATTTTTATTTCTTTCAATTATTAATTAAATACAATACTTAGTTGCTATACATAATAATAATATGGGTAATCGAACAGAAGTCAAACTTATAATCTTCGGCGTGTAATACTGATAGCCTATCACCGAACCACTTTACCATCATAAAATAAATTGAAGTTTTTTCTCGGAAATTACTGGCTAGTGCACGCTGGAACCTTGCCATACGAATATCTACCCTACCACTACAAGAAGCCACGCCACAACCTCAATTCTCGAAGCTGTAGCCTCTCCATGTAAAACGATTGCGTCGTAAATATAGTAGATTTTGCTTAAATGTTTTGTGACATTCATACCACCTTTAATTCATATGCTACAAAGGAGCGTTTGGGTGTGTTGTTTATAAAGAGGCGGGTGGGGATTATATTTCTAATACATATTGAACGAATTGGTCTTAACTCATAATCATGCCATAAGAAGGAACGAACTCGTGGGGTAGTGGTTATCGCACTGGGTTGTCGCCCTAATGGTCGTAGGTTCAAATCCGCACGGTGGCAAAAACTTTTCGTAAGCTTTATTCGTTCCCATTGTTACTATTTGAATTAGTCTTCTTTGAAACTAACAACGAAAGATTATACAATTAACTCTCTCTCTTTCAAAATGGTAATATGAGGACAGGTTTCTTATTATAAGAATTGGAAATTTTAGTGGTCTCAACGCAATTAAAATCCAAAATACTAGATCCACGTTATTTTCTACTGAATTCTAAATCCACGTTATACACAGATAGGCTAATGAGGCCTGGACCTACAGTTTAAAGTGAGATACAAACCACTATGTGTCTCCACTTGTTATCCTGTACTGAACGTAAAACAAACAGCTCCCCGCCCCCATTTTTAAAACAAATTTACATTAAATATGGTATTTATAAGATAATCATCATTGATTTGATTGTTTTTATTACTGAACGTCAAATAAAACATTTTCCACAATCACCTCTTCGTCCCATCTCTCCCAATATTTTTCTGTCCCTCTCTTTTCCACCTTCCCCACCCCCCACAAACATGTATCAAAATAAATATTTTCTTAGGTTTGTATGTGTATAAATATAACATTAAATACCCCCAAAATACTATTTATTTTCTACTTTCCGTCACCCCTCTCCCACTCCCACAACCCCTCATTATTATTGGCGTTCGCCAGACCAAGTGGTAATGTATCGACGTCTTGTAATCGGTGTGTCCTTTTCCGAGTTCCAGTCAGGTCGCATAATGTTTCAGATTCCAATTTAAATGTATCCCGAGTCGTGATTAGCCTATGTGTGCAAAAGGTGATGTTAAAACGAACTCTTGACCTCATTAATACAAGTTGTGTATTTCCTTTCAGCTGTGGTTCCTTCTTTTCGCGAGAAATAACGAATTAACCTAATCATTAACTCAACAAATAAAAATGCATCAATAAATTAAATAATGAAAACTGTTATTACACCCAAACCACTATTTTATCGTAAATGTAAATGAAATGCTATCTCACGTAGTGAAAACAATGTGAAAATTGTTCTAATGAGTGATATATGATTGTCAAACACATACATGAATACATTATATGAAGCTCATGAACTATAATTGGGACAATTTAATACTAATTTGAAACGATTAAAAGCATTAAAACGACAAAGTAAACTTTTGCGCAATCTTTCTGCGGATTCGCATTATTGAAACAATATTTAACCACTGGGGACGTTATCTCATATTTGGAAATGCTGCATTGGTTGAACTTCCTCTGGACAAGACCGTGAGTCACGCCTCCTGCTCCTCAGAATCGAACTTTACTGTGATTGGAGGATCGTATATTTCACAACACTTCCTTGTTTCAGAGCTACCAACATAATTTCGTAAGACGTTGGACTTAGAAAAAATCCATGCGACAGATTTTTTTAACATGACTGTACGTTGGAGATCGACGGACCAGGTGAAGTCTTTCTGCTCACGAGTGAAGTGTTAGAAACTGTCAATCACTCCACAATATGTAGACTGTTTGAAAAGTGTATGTTTTTGTTACGGCCTGAGGGTATCAGATATGATGACGTCTTGCTTTTTGTGACTGACGCCGCGCCATACTTTGTGAAAGCTGGGAAGTCAATAAAGGCTTTTTACTCGAAAATGGTGCACATTACTTGCTTAGCACATGCTATGCATAGGGTGGCAGAGGAAGTTAGAGCAAATTTTCCTGAAGTGGATGCCCTTGTGTGAAAGACGAAGAAAGTTTTTATAAAGGCTCCTGCTCGTAAAGTGCTGTTCAAGTCCATGGCTCCCGGTGTTCCACTCCCTCGAGAACCTGTCATCACTCGGTGGGGTACCTGGATAGATTCAGCAATGTATTATTGCGATAATTTCCAAGCCGCTAAAACACTATTTTCAAACGGTGAAATTGAAGGACAGCTAGCCTTCATAAAGGCAAATTTCAGTTCCTTAACACATGGGATCGCAAGTGTACGGGAGCAAGGTGCAAGCCTCTAAAGTTCTCTAACTGCAGTTAGAAAAATTGCATCTCATTTGCAAAGTGTAGGAGGAGAAGTTGGTAGAAGCGTATCGAAGAGAGTGGAAAGCGTTCTTGACAAAAACTCTGGATACAAAACTTTGTGTCGCATTTCTCAGGTGTTGGCCGGTGATTCATTTGATACTTCGTGCATTGAAGAACTCACTGCCACCGATTTAGTGCATTTCAAGTACGCTCCTGTAGTGTCGGCAGATGTGGAAAGGAGTTTCTCCAAATACAAAAATGTGCTGTCCGACAACAGGCGTTCACTTACTTTAGAGAACCTTCGCATGCTCATTGTTAAGTACTGCAATAACTCTGAATAAGTAAGATTTTTTTTTATCTAAAATTCAATTACAGAAGTAAGAATTGTGCCGTGCCGTACACTGTCATACGTTGAAACAGGGAAAAATTGTAAGTAGTTTTTGTACTGCCATACCCTGAAATAAATAAAAAAAAAATTAAGTCACTTTGTCACTTTATAACTACCATACCTTGAAATATAGACAAATTTTTAAGTCATTTTTTATGTCATTTTCTTGATATTTAGGTCATTTTATAGGTCATATTTCAGATTTTTTTAGGTCATCAAAATCCGGGCCCTGGTTATAACATCGCCACCGTGTAATCAAGAGGTACCGGTTTCGAGGTTTCGATACCTTGTGGACGCACATAGTTATTCGGTTCGATGTAAAATAAATCAAATGAAAATCAACCGTTGTCAATTATGTAAGCTCCTTGCTTATTTTGCTTGAGAAACGAGCTAGTAAATATTCGCCCTCCCCCTATCCAGATTATTTCAATTTCAAGACAAGGTTCGACTGCTTCTACTTTGACATATTCAGCTCAGAGAAAGCAGACGATTCTACAGCCATTTTTACATTTTGTTTAGTTTGTTTTGAATTTATGTAGTTAAATTAACCCTAAAACAGGAAAAGTGACAGTGATATTCAAGGAGTAAAACACAGAACATTCTCAAACATCGTCATTCCAAGAGAGGACTTCATACGTCCTATTGTCTTACTACACAACAGTATCTGACATGTAATATACTTACAAACATCCGCATAACTATGAGTTTTTAGAGCAATACAGCATTAACTGTCAGTTATGTAAATGAAACAGCACTAAAACTTCCAAAGGAAAACAAGGATAATATGCTTCACAGAAACAAAGAAACCGAAAGCACCTTTAAAATTTTCAGGCTGATTTGTGTGTTTCCCATGTAGCTACTTTTTGAACTTTGTTATTACAAAATTTTAAAATTAAAACAAGCAAGTAATAAGTCAATAGTTTTTTGAGAAAAGAAGAAAAGATAGTAAAACTTCTTCAATACAGGAGATCTGAATGCTTCTATTTTAAAATCATTCAACAATATTTGACTACACGGTGAGAGGAGTGTGATCTGAGCGTTACTTGAAATTAGTTTGTGAATCAAGCTTAATAGGTCGATGCCCTCTTTTCAGTTTTATTACACTTATTTCAGGAAACTTGTAATATCATATGGAATATCAGTTTATTACCTTGTCAAATATAAAAATTCAATCAGACGACGGTCCACCTCCAGTTTGCTCCAATTTGGTTATTTCGGTACGTTCATATCAGTATGAACAAACATGGTACCCATTATCACCCCAAATACGTCAGAAAAAAGAAATTCAAGAGCGCGTTCAGTCTATTTCTATTTTCTTAAACTTCTTTATTTCAACAAGTTTGTATCAATATAATAAAGCTCTAACCCGATTATCAGCATACAACTTTCAGAAGTAGAGAAGTTCGAGTAGTTTTTATTACGGCAAATCCCACTGAACAGTATACCAGAGTTCGTTCATTCTAAGACTATGCATTGCAAGGCTGAGCCACAGTTCCCCGTGCCATGAAGACACATTTACGAAATTTGGTCCTACCCCCACATTCTCCCGGCCACTTTGAAGGTGATGCAATCAGCAACACATAAGGTTGTCCCCGGTACCCATAGATATAAGGCTAGGTGGACCCCAGGGCCGCTTTGTGCGGGGAAAAGGCCTGACAAATTCCAACCTTTGATCACCCACCCCGGGAATTGAACCCGGTTTTTCCGCGTGGATGTGAGACGCCCTACCCTCTAGACGACCGCGATTCTATATACTATGTAGTAAGCAGAATGAAATAGTCAGAAACGGTGGAGACTCCCCGATGGCGTAGTGGTATCGTCGTCATCTTTCATCAAGGGATCCCAGGTTCGATACCCGGTGGATACAGATAGTGGTTCGGATCCCAATTTAAATTGTAGGTCCAGTCCCGATTAGCTTTATTGTGCATAAAGTGGACTTAAAATACCAACTCAATCAATCTATAATATAATCAAGGCAAGCTTGAATACAGGCTGTACGCAGGATTTATTTTTTTCACGGGCGGTGCAGATCAGAAAATATGGAACAAACAATATAATCTAAATGCTGCTGAATTGATTGAAGTACGTTATTTTACGTTGCTTCTCTGACACTTTTTGTTAATGGCGACGATGAGAGAGGGTGATCTGATGAAAATGATGAAGGGACACTTACAAAGAATGCCCGCCAATGTTCAGGCCGGAATTCGAACCCGGGACCACTGGAGTCATAGCGCGCTGTGCTAACACTCGTCACGGTGATCAGTGAAATGCTGTTGGAACATTTGATGCAACCACCAAGAATGGAGTAGTGTTGCACCTAAACGCACAAGTATAAAGTTGAAATATTATGGTCCAAAGTATAGAAAAAAAATCAACATCCATTCCGATCCGACAATCGGCAACATAGTCGCTTGCAGACAAACGCTGTCACAGAGCGTACAGCTTGGTGCTTACTGTATACATTTATTTCTCGGATTCTCTATTCGAAGAGTATAACAATGTTTTCAATTTCCTTTAATTTTCTTAAAAACCGAAAAACCATGATAATTCCATGTTTTAAAAATAATATGCAGAGTGAACCAAAAGTAGGTGGAGAGTAAGTCTACAACAAGAGCCTCAGCAGAATTGAGTATTTCACAAACTTCTATACTGCTGGACAATGAAAACCGGACACTTTAATATTTGACATCTGAATTGCAATAACAGCTCGCAGGTATATTACAGAATGTTCGGCAGATCATGTAGTACCATATGCACCATTCATAGGCTCGAACTTTGATTATGCATTCGTACTTAATTCAGTTTCTGCAACATTTAGTTAGCCCTTGTACCAGAGCTTTTATCGACCCATTGCGTTATCACAAAAAATGCAAGTGTCCGTTTTTTTTTGTCCAGCAGTATATTATACGAATCCTGAAATCTATTGGGTTGAAACCTTATCGTCCACGGCTAATTCATGGCAGATTGGAGGATGATCCAGACAGTAGCGAGCGAGATCATGCTGAAAATTATTATTTCCTGTGCACCTACTTTTGGTTCAATCTGTATTTAGAAATTAAATGATACGTATTAGGAACTATTATTAAAACAAAGAACATACATAAATTTGAATTAAACAAAATAAAAAATATATATATATACTAAGGTTCCAAGAAGTCTGGACAGAGATTAAAAAAAAACAAAAAAAAACTCAAACTCAACTAAATCGTGACGTTGTATCAATGGTTATAAAACTAAAAAAAACTCAATATCGCATACTGCAGAGTTCAGGTGCTTGTTTCTCTCCACAACAAACCCATTGATTTATACAAATAGAAATTCTTTCAAAATCTAAAAATTAAAAAAAATATATATATATTTTTTTAAAATATAAATGCCTGTATTACCTTAGTGGGATTATATAGATTTCCATAGTTCGAGAGGATTGCATGGTCCCCTTGCCAGACATGTACCATGATCAATATTTTATGCATATTATTATAAATAGTATTGTACATATATTTTCTTTGGTACTGTCATTCAAAGTTTTGATCCCAATATAATACTCGCCTTCCAAAAAGTTCGGCGGAAATAACCATTGACTAAACAACAAATATTAAATAGGTTCATTTTCACTCTTTAATTTTAGAATTTCATAAATCTTTAGGGGTGTCCGGATCACCTGGACCCCCTTCTAAATATATCCTTGCCCATGCCACTCGGCACGGACCTGTTTTAACCAGTTTACTACTTGCAGAGGTGTAGAAGTTCAATATGGCGACCATCCATTTCCGTTTTTTTTTTTTAACTCGCATATTTGAACGAGTTCATATTAAGAATAGAAAGCTTCATAGCTATTATGAATGTACAGGTTTCAGTAATAAATAACTTCAACATGGTCGTCTTTCCCTTACTTATCGTTTCGCCATATTAATATACCCAAGGTAACATAAACTAGCAGCATATTGCTTTTTAGTTAATTTAATTATATATATCTCCATACTTTCATTTTAGACTTGGTTTTAACATAAAATCTTGTCGTAAATCAGTCGCCTGAGGTTCCTCGTTTGGTTGGTCTCCTGCTGGAAATTTTGTTGCACATTGTTTCGATGAGTCATCCGTCACGTGATTTTTAGTTCGCAGCGGGTTTCACACACTCAGATGTCGCCACCGTCGTGTTGTTAAACACAAAGTGTTTATGCTGACTGGTGCCAAACATCGAAATTTGGAACCTTTCACACGAGTGTGTGGCTTTTACCGGTCTGTAACCCCGAAACTAAACTAAAATTAAATTTTTCTGGTGTAATTTAGCCTGTAGATTACGAAAAATTAATTAGTTCAAAACGAGGAACCACGAAAAGTTCCTCGTTTCGAAAAGTTCCCACAAGTGTTGGTGTTAAAACCGATTTGGTTCCTGCTTTTTCACGGTACGACAACGCACACCACACACACACACACACACACACACACACATATATACTTATACATCGAGGACGAATTTTGTACCTTACAGATGAAAAATGTTCTGCACCACTGTTTATGCAGCATCCAAGTTCACAAGTTCAGCTCCCCAAAAGAAAATATATATTAAAATTTAATTATAATCTCTAATTCTTCGTACGCCAGTGCCAGAGGGTATCAAATACTGAAATTAAATAATAATTAGTATTTGTTGTATAATCGAAGGTTAATTATTTCTGCCGAACTTATTGAAAGGCAAGGATTATATTGGAGACATACGGATGTGAAGGCCAGTGTCAAAGAAGATTTATGCACACTGAAACTAACCAAGAAATTTACTTTTCGTCTACTGGATCCAACTATTTCCTTTTTTTTTTTTTGTTATTCAATAAATATTCGATCCTTGATCTATTTCATTTTTGCGATATTAACTACACCTATGCTAGATAAAGAATACGTGTTGTTATATCCCTGTTCTTACACCGTCTTTTTGCCTATTCAAATAATAATAAAAATACATTATTAATTAATTTACATATTTAATTAATGTCATTAATCTAATGTGAATACTTTAATTTCATAATTTATTTTATTATTATTATTTTTATTTCTGAGACTTGGTTCGGACTCTCACCCCCCGAAATATATTTCTTGATACGTGCCTGCTTTTTACTAATCCTGATTGATTGATTTTGTGCATTTAGTCCACTTTATACACAGGAAAGCTAATCGGGACTGGATCTACAGTTTAAAGTGGGATCCGAACCACTGTGCCATGTGCCTCCACCGGGTATCGAACATACTAATATTGAGTAATAGAGGTCCCGAGTTCGGCGGTTATGTACAGAATGGTATTTGAAAGAAAAGGGGAAGTCCTCCACCTGCTTGCTAATATTTGGGTATTGTGGGGAGACTATATATGTATAATATGTAATACATCGATGCTTCAAGAGTAGTTGCCGGAAATTTTCCAAATACTTCACTCTTTACGTGCATCTATCCATTTTTAACACTTATAAATATATCTTCAACTATTAGAGCACAGACAATTATAATTGTAAACTGATAGCAAAACGTTTGTTTGTTAAACTTGTTTTAAGACCAATTTATCCACAGAAAGGCAAATGAGGACTGGACGTATAGTTTAAAGTGGGATCCGAGCCACTCAGTGGCGTAGCGCAGATCTTTGAACCCCCCTTGCAAGTAAAATATTCCGGGGCCCTCTTACTGTCAAAAAAAATATATAATGCCACAGTGGGACGGAGGTACAATAGTTAACTAGTTAGATGTCCTCCCCCTTCGTTGTACAAAAAAATTAACTTTTACCTCAAATATTATGCCTTTTCATTTTTTTGTTATCGACATATGTCACTGTAGTACATTCTTGAAACTAAATCAGGATGGTATGAATCTCTGAAAAATAACTGGAAGAAGAATCTGGAAATATTTTCTTTACTTCAACGCAGCGAGAAAACCAGGAATTACATTTGGAGGAGGGGGAAGCTTCCCGCTGCCAAATATTTTGTTCGCGATGCTTTGTATTTTTGCTTGAAATATTTTTTAATGATGTTACATATATTACACATACAGGGTGATGCTAAAGGTAGGGTACAAACGAATACTACAGATACCTCCCATGAAATAGAGACGAAAGAGCTCCTTCCACTTTGCCGAGAGATGCCTCCGTGAGTAGCTAGACAACGTCGAAAACGCTTGAAAATGAGATTCACACCGCTATACAGCCAGTACCAGTGAAGATAGAAAGGCGGAACAAAAGAAGTCAAAAGAAACACCGAAGTCGCCCATCCGAAAAACACCAGGTGGCAGCTGCGCAACGCATGCGCATGAGGTTCCACAAAGGAAATAGAAGTGTCCGGAAAGCAAGTGAAGGCAAAGGGTAGCGATCGACAACGGTAGGGACAAAAGAAGCAATGAAGCATGAAGCATTAAGTAACAATTACACAGCGCAAAACAAACATCATGACTGAAGCAGTGAGTTGAGAAAAGTAGTGCTGGGTTGCAGAACCACGGGAGGATTACGTAGGACGAAGAAACACACCGAGAAGGCAAGCAAAGTGGTACGTGACACTCGACCGGCAACAGATGCGTACATGGTTCGGGGCAGAAATGGCGGCGCTGTTAGTGCAGCGCATGGGGAGTCCCCAAACACAGCGGGGACACACCACAGCAAGAACAAACACGGTGCAACAAAAGAGAGAGAGGACCGGACGAGGAATGGTACCTGCCAAGGAGACAACAAATGCGGGACGAGGGATTTCCCGTAGCAGAACCGAGGGGATGTCACAGAGAGGTCGTGCGCCAGCAGGACAAACACAGTAACTACGGGCACAGGAGGTTATTGCCAGTGAAAGGTGCACAAACAGAAAGGGCCACGTACCCCGTACAGACGTTGTTACAAACGTCGTGATTGTTCCCAATCAGCCTCTTAGAAATGAAGCCGGAATCACATCGCTGGGTGAGAGGGGCGAAAGGCTGCTGGAGTGTCGTACGGACCCCACCACTCTCTACGGTGAACGGCACCAATGGACGAGGTCGGAAAGTATCCAGCCCCTTCACCAGGTCCACCGTTCCCAGACTTGACGCGGCTGCTTGCTTCCGAGTCCAACCCCAGCCTAACTATTCGAGTCCCTCCTCGGCTATAGCCTTCCGCTCCGAAACCAACCGTGGCCTCACACTACCGCAGCCGCACACTGCCGCGTGGGTGTGAGACCAGGCCGAGCGAGCCTGGACAGACAAGCTGCGTGGTGCATCCGTGGAATGAAGCTACGTGGGGATAATCGCGTCTGCTCAACTGCTGAGTCACCCCACATTGGTGTACACAAACACCACACGACCGTACGTAGTGCTCCCCGTCTGCTCGTGCAAGAAAGACGAAGTACGTGTTGTGGCTGAATGGGGCAAGAATGAAGGACGATACATGTGTTGAACGATGATAAGCCCCCAGAGTAGATGGCCACACATAACGGCAGTGGACAGGTAGTGAAGGGCACTGGCACGGGAGGCTCGGGAACGTCAGCTGATTGTACCACAGCGCCGTGCGGACGTGTGGGCTGCAAGCGTCTGTTCTGCGTACACAGTGCCAGATTGGAAGTGCAGCGTGAAGGACCGTGTCAGTGAAAGAGCGGTGGTGGTGTGCTTGACGTATGACAGTTGAGTACGTTGTTTCGGAGCCGTTGTGACCAGTGTGTGTGTGTGTGTGTGTGTGTGTGCCACCTGTGCACTGGAGTACAGTATCCCATAATTGGCACTGCCCTCACCGTACCATGGAACGATACACATTTGTAGAACTGAGGGACATGAATTTTGTCTACGACCTTGCAGATGGCAATGGTCGAGCAGCTGCACGCCTGTATCGCAAACGGTATTCACCCTTGGTGAATCGGGTGTGTTACGTGCAGGCCATCATGTCGGTCACCCAAGACATGTGCACAATTCGGCGCTCGAGGAGGAAGTACTTACTCGGGTGGACGACACACCGTCCACTAGCACCCGTAGCATTGCACGTGCAGTGGGAGTATCACAGTCGACAGTGTGGCGTGTCCTTCGTGATAATCTGATGTATCCCTATCATCCACAGCGAATCCACGCGTTGCTGGCTAGGGATTACCCACCACGTGTGGAATTCTGTCAACGACTGTTGCAGTTTTGTACGGACGATCCCCGTTTTTTGCGCCATGTGCTATTTACGGACGAGGCATAATTCTCCCGTGAGGACATATTTAATTGCCGAAACAGCCATGTGTGGGATTATGAAAATCGACATGCAGCAGTCGAGATGCACCCTCAGAGCCAGTTTGCAGTAAATATCTGGGCAGGTATCATAGATGAACAGATTATCTGTCCTTACCTGCTGCCACTACGTTTAATTGGCCGCCTCTATCGCACCTTTCTTGCATCAGTCCTTCCAGAGCTGTTAGAAGATGTACCCCTCAACGTGCGACATCGCATGTGGTTTCAATTGGATGGAGCACCTGCACATTTTGATGGCACAGTGCGAACCCTTTTTCACCGTACCTACCCACAGCGCTGGATCGGCAGAGCGAACCCCTTCCCTGGCTCGCCCTTTCGCCTTAACTCACACCAAAGGATTTCTTCTTGTGGGGCCATGTAAACACTCGTGTACGAAACCCCGGTATCTGACCAGGAAACATTGGCAGCGCGGATACTTGCAGCATCGGCCGAGGTGTGTACCATGCTAGGGATTTTTGAGAGGGTTCGCCAGAATTTACTGCGACGCTGCAATGCCTGTATTGAATGTGGTTGTCGTGAATTTGAGCAACTTTTGTAACAACGTCAGTCCGGGATAAGACTACTTACTACGAACTATTCCTACCTGTAAGTGCACCTTTGCGTGGCAATAAAACTCCTGCGCCCGTAGTTGCTGTGTTTGTCCTGCTGGAGCACGACCTCTGTGTGACATCCCCTCGGTGCTGCTACGGGGAATCCCTCGTCCCAAATTTGTTGTTTCCTTGGCAGGTACCATTCCCCGTCCGGTTCTCTCTCTCTCTTTTGTTGCACCGTGCTTTGTTCTTGCTGCGGTGTCTCCCAACTGTGTTTGGGGACTCCCCATGCGCTGCACCGTCAGCGCAGCCATTTCTGTCCCAAACCATGTACGCGTCTGTTGCCTGTCGAGTGTCACGTACCACTTTGCTTGCATTCTCGGTGTGTTTCGTCTTCTTACGTAGTCCTCCCGTGGTTCTGCAACCCCGCACTACTTTTCTCGACTGCACTGCTTCAGTCATGGTGTTTCTTTCGCGCTGTGCAATTGTTACTTCATGCTTCATTGCTTCTTTTGTCCCTACCGTTGTCGATCGCTACCCTTTGCCTTCACTTGTGTTGCGGGACACTCCTATTTCCTTTGTAGAACCCCATGCGCATGCGTTGCGCAGCTGCCACCTGGTGTTTTTCGGATGGGCAACTTTGGTGTTTCTTTTGACATCTTATGTTCCGCCTTTCTATCTTCACTGGTACTGGCTGTACAGCGGTGTGAAGTTCATTTTCACACGTTTTCGACGTTGTCTTGCTCCTTCACGGAGGCATCTCTCGGCAAAGTGGAACGGGCATTTTCGTCTTTATTTCATGGGAGGTATCTGTGGTTTTCTTTTTTAACCTACCTTTAGAATCACCCTGTATATTAAAAATACTGTTTTTGTGGAATTGTAAAAATAGATTAAACACTCCTCTTTTGGAATTTGAGGTGGATGTGCCTTCAGCCCCTGCAATCCCCTGGTTCCTCCAGTCCAAGATTCAACGTAAGAGTCGCTCATATTAGCCTTCAAATACTGAGTGAACAATATATTCAAGCAACCAACTTATCCTTCAGTAATGGGGGTTGAACGGACATCTAGATTGTCGGTAGTAACCTATCACAAAGTAAATTTCAATCTGCTACGAAGAAATAACTGCGGACTCTAGTCTTGAGTGATAGATAATAATGCTGAAAAGGAACTCTATTCACTGAAAATTTGTCACTCAATGAAATGCAGCTTGGAAGGACTGAGCCCCTAAAATAAAATAATGTTGCCACAGGTTGGTAGACATCAACATCATTATTCATAATTTTAACGCTGCCATTCGTTTTTCGATAGACCAGTGATCATGCTTTCTTAAAGACTTTTTCATGAAACAAGAACCCTTTTAATAATAGACCATCAGAGCTTGAATTTGCATAATCATAGTCCTTCACCTACTGCATTATCTTCAAGTTGTTCCACACAAGGATCCTTCCTTCTATCCCCAACGCGAACAAGGAAATTTGCAGCTAGGAATTTTTCCTTCGAACACTGCAGTTCTCAAAATCGTAACACATTGGAAAATGAGAACTAGTTCGACAGAAATATCCACAAAATGCCAAATTGTAAGAAAAATTAACTTACAAGATTACACAAAATAATGGTCACATTTAACTCATATGTTGTATACCCTGCGTGGCAGAGGATGGGATAATGGTCTTTAGTGTAAAGGGATAATTTACTATGGGTCCCACCTTTAACTGATGTTTTCGGCCTCTTTGAAGTAAAACGTAACAAGTGTAGAAAATGTGGGAAATTCATTTTAGCTCTTATTTCAACATGAAGAGAATTAGGGTCCCCCTTGAAAATATTTGGTGGGAAGTTACATTTTAAATACGTATAAAACTATAAGGTTACGAATTGACAATTTTGATGTTTATTGTAAAATAAGGATCGACTGGTTGAGCAATTGAATATTTCTACTGGATTCATAACTGTAGACAATTGACACGCTTCACTACGTTTACGACAAACTGGGTAGATACAAAGGTATGAGTCGAGGGATATTTTCCTATCGATGGACATCTTCGAGCAAGTAAGTTAATTCTGCATTTCGGACGGGGACCCATATGACAAGTTACCGGGACCCCTCTGGCTGAGAAAATACTTCACTGCTTGTTATCGCAGACGTCGATGTTACTGGGAACCAGATTTCTGTTTCGTAAATCGAATTTTTTATAAGCGACACTATATGTCGAATTTCTGCGATTATATAAAAATTTCAAGGGCACATTGTGGGGCCCCTACGCCTCACCCCCCTCATTGCGGGGGTTGCGGGGGCGGCTGCTACGCCACTGGAGCCACTACGTGCCTCCACCGGGTATTGAATCCGGGGTCCCTTGATTACAAGGCGACGACGGCACCACTACGCCATCAGAGAAGCCCTGATAACACAAAGCATGTAGCTTCTTGCACGAGAACAGTAACAACAGAATCCTGATTCCAAATCGGGGAATTTATATTTTGGGTATTTTACTACATAATCTATATTAGTTGACCATTTTACTCTAACGAAATGAATGTACCGACGGAAATAAAAAGAAACATTCAGCGCTTCACAGTGCATAGGCTGGTGATCTCAAAGGACGATGTGTAAGCTTTCTTTCAACTAAGGAAAAAAAACAGTTATTCCTCAGGGTTCCGGCACATCTGTCAATGGCCAGTTTCCACGACCATTTAATTCTACCCCTCCCTGCCAGGTCGTAAATGCAGCGAGGTCGGGTTGCTGAAACTGGGTAACGATGGTAAGAATATGGGAGGGTTTGTGGCTGGGAAAACGTAGAATTTCTTGAAAGCGACGTCAGCGCCTCCCTCGTGTTCCCTTGGTACTGTTGTTAAAACGGAACTAACGATACACTCGAAATTTGTATTTCTTTCAACATCCAGCCGAGGATTAACGGCCGTGATGTGCAACAAAACTTTCCTCTCGGCTCCAGCTGTGTGAACGTGTTCACACATGTGGCCTTCTGCTGGACCCTTTGGCCGAGTGATTAGCACATCGCGCTGCGACGCCAAGGGTTCCGGGTTTGAATCCCTCTCGGGCTTGTTTGTTTGTGTATGTCCATTCATCTATTTCATCATTTCATCACTCATCCCCATCTTCGCAAATTAGCCAAGAGGCACAAAACGCGAAGAAAAATAAACTAAATCAATCCATCAATCACATGTCGCCTTCTGCCGTGAAAGCAGGTGTAAAAGAATTAATTGACTGCATAGAACGAGATTCTGTTATAATTGTAAGTTTACCATTAATGGAGATAGTTTGTCTTGTTATAGAACTCAGAGAGCTGGGGTGACATTTGGGATCAGGCAAGCGACTAAATATGATTTTATTTCAACAATAATACGAATAACCATAGCTACCATTATGATATTACAATACATACCTAGGTATGCAAGTTCGAACCTGCTTTTCAAAGTAGCCTGGTTGAAATCATTAACAACTCTTACGATAATGTAGTGGTTATTCCTATTTTATTGTGTAATAATTGGTCTCTCTAACCCTACCAACTACACAGGGACTCCGTCAGAAATTTTGGACCGGGTGCGCAGAAGCTGTATACAGTACTGATAAATTAGGGTGGGCATGTATAAAACTCATTCACTCTCGATTTCTTCTTACATCTTTCTCCTTCTTCTTTCTTCTTTTCCTCTTTACTCCTTTATGATCCCTTATTTTTTTTCACTTTCATTTTGTGTTACCTCTCTCTCTCTCTCTCTCTCTCTCTTTCTCTGTCACACACACACACACACACACACTCATTCAATTCTTGAAATATTTCTCTTATTGACTATCTTGTCAACAAACATCTCTATTTCTCTATCGTTTTCTCTTCCTTCCATAATCTATCTCCGATCTTGCTTTTACTTTCCTTCGCTATGTCTCCGATGGACCGTAGTTGAAAGAAAGAGTTATGTAATAGTAAACACAAAAACACTTACTGTATTTTGTATATTCGGTGAAAGTAATGGAAAATGGGGTTCAAACAGTAGCAAAGAATTAAATTATTTTGTTCATAATTCAATTGTATGCACTTAAATATATCTATAGTCCTCATCATGAGTTTTAAACTCAAGGAATTGCTGATTACTGCCTGATGGTTAATGAACACTTTTCTTGGCTTACAAGTTCTTTGCAACTGACAAATTACTGGATTATACTTAATAACGTCCGTGATCCCCATTTAGGGATCACACAAATATTGCTTCACTGAGAATAATATATTGACAATTTTTTTTCTTCTGCACACATGGACACATCATTGAAGGTTTTTCTTGCATGAGAAACAAATAAATAGTTAAAACATAAATTTTAAGTATATTTATATATACAGTTATGTTCAAAAATGCAATATTTTCATCAGTCAATTTTTTCCATTTTAAAAATAATTTTTAAACGTAGTTGAGTAAAGTTTTTGATTTTGATTTTTTTTTAACATAGCATGCTTATTCTTTCCATATTTCACCTTCATCACGATCTTCTTGTATATGAGACGCCATTTTGTTCTACAGCGTAATTTGTCATGATCCCCAATTGGGGAACATGGGCATTGCCATGTAAAAAAAAAACTTTTCTGTGGATGTAAATTTCCCTTTGTGTAAAATAAGAGTTTGGCCTTTTATTTCAATAAAAAATAATTACCTAGCAACATGAACATTCCTCCCCACAGTAATCATAATGGACTCTCATAAAATCATCTATACTCTGTCCCGTATATCTTTGGAGCAAGGCCGAGAAGAGGGTGGAAACCTAGTGGGCAGAACAAAGAAGTACACGCTGTTGCGAAGGCTGGTAAATACAGTCGCTTTCCTCCCCTCCACTCAGTCGCATTCCCTCTCACGTCTTCCTTGGTGAAGCAATCTTACGTCAATACTTGCACAGATACTTGTTTTCGTTCGCATGCTCCAGAGATAACAATAGAATTGCTCAATCACACCTTAAGTCAACAAATGCAACAATGGTGTTTCTCGGTTGAATCGTGTTAGATGCAACAATGAGTCTGTATATGTGTCTGACCTTGAATCAAGCTTTATCTCTTTGGAAGACTCCGACTTTTTGTTAAGTGGCAGTGATTCAGATGAAGAACATAGTGGCACAATAGATATTGTGGAAATTCCGCCAGAATACGTGAACATTATTTCAACGGGAACAATTGGGAATTTGTGCTACAGGAATCAATTGAATGAGTAACTTGTAAGTAAAAAACAGACAAAACACTGAAGAAAGAACCTTTTGGTACACATGATTGTAGATTTGACATTAGTAATGAGATCCTTGCTATCACACGGAAAGGCAACAACATAATGAAAGTGATGTCATATCATCAGAAATTGCATTCGTTTCCACAAGTGAAAAGATGAAAGAAATATGTGGCCATTCCCCAACCAAAAGCAATTTCTAAATATAACAAGCATATGGGCGGAGTCGATCCTGCTTGATTAGTCCATTCGGAAATATCGCACAAACGTTTGAGGGGGAAAGATGAATTTTCCTTTGATAACAAATGCAATTGCATAGCTGTGGTTAATAGACATGTACTGTATTTAAAGTTCAAGGCAAAATGCCACTTCTCACATTCCGTCGGATGATTGCTTGAGCATCATCAGTCTGACCTCTTTAACTGACATCAAAATCCCAGGGAGACCATCTTATCCTAAGGGAGCAAAATGTGTTCTGCAGAATATCGAAAAGATCTATTGGGACACTTCAAACAAAGGACTGAAGAGGAAAAGAAAAAGTTGAGTTTGCAAGAAAAAATGTTGGCAAGGAGTGCAAGAAATGCTATGTTCTTTTGCAAGTCGGTGTCTCACAAATAGATATTTTAGTCGACAACATAGCATGTTGATTGGTTTAACGTGTGGAACAAATAAACAATTCTATAATTGAAACATTACTGCGTGCTCATAATAATACATCTGTGTTGTATATCATTGTCAGTGGCAACGATTTGGTTCAAAAACTGGGGCAGTTTACTTTCCATTGGTAGATAATTTTTAGCATAGTGCGGGGATAATATTGACAATAACTGATGGGGCAACTGCCCCCCATGACCCCCTAATCACTGCCACCGAATGTTGTTATACATCTATGTTATATATCTATGTACTAATGTATGTTAAATGTAAGACGCCCCTTCAAACAAAAAGCTGATTCTCCCCGACGAACACATTTTGGATATAATACCACTAATAAAATACGTGCCCAGAAACAGATATTAGGGACAAAATATACGAGAACATTCTCCTCAGCAATTACAAATAATTATAAGGAAACTCGTGGCCGAAAGTTAGAACGATGTGAGTAAATTTTCCCGCTCATGCCTGGTAGCGGCATTGAGTTCTATCTCTGCAGTGCTTCCTTATAAAGTTAATGTAATTATCATCCATCTTCATAGTTCCGATAACTTATAAATGTGTCATGGTAAAAACAAAAGCAAAATAAGAACAAAAACATATTTGAAGATTACTCCAATGTCAGAAATACGTTGGCAAAAAAAGTGAACACCAGATCATTTTCAAACAGGTCTTTGGGGAGAACTGTGTAGAGGTAGACAGACAACATGCTCCCGAAAGTTGACAATCGACATGACCTTCGGTACTGAAGTTGTGCGTTGAGAAAACTTTGCTCGAGGCTCCTCAAGCGTCTTATCACGAATGCCTTGGTGTTCGCAGCAGTGCCAACTCATTTTTCGTCGAGAAAGTACTTTTTCTCCTATTTAATATGCTGTTGATTGTACATGTTAAATTCATTATAATTTTCATTATATTTTAAAGTTTAATTTTAAATTAAAATCAAACTCCATGTTTTATCACCAAATTACAATTTTATTTCACTTTATGTGTATATGTCCGCACAATTAATAATTGTAACTCAAAACTTATATATTACATAATTATATTTCATTAAAATCATCATTATTACTTTATACCTTATATATAATCTCTTATTGTATATTACTTAGGTGATGGTAACATAATGGATCATAATATCCTAGCTAACTATATGACTCTATTATCCTAGGACTTTACCCATAATTACGGTCTCATTCTAAATAATAACCTAGCATGTTTCTTTCAAACTAAATATATATATATATATATATATATATATATATATATATATATATATATATATATATATATATACAGGGCTCGAAAAATCCTGGTCGCCATAATTTCTTACTCTTTGTCCCCCAACACCCCATTTCCTGTTTTCTAGAATGATTTAGCAATGATTTGAATATCGTGATGCTCAGCTTCTTATACAGTGTTTTTCAAAAGTTGCACAACCCAAATTTTGAAAATGTATATCATGAAACCCGTAAGAGATATTTACACCGGGTCTGATGCAATATAAAGTCTCATCCATTGAGATATTTTTCATTGCTTAACAGTATCAGTTTTCTCCATACAGAAAATTTAGATAAATTAATGTCTGGCGGAAGGCAGCGTTAATTTTTTTCCAGAAATAAATTTTGAATGAGAAAAATATGTAAGAAATTATCGAAGGGTCATAATTAGATGTCTGATGAGTGATGCCATGTCAATCTGTCATTTGTGACCAATATGGGTCATGGGCAACATTTGATGAATTTTGTATTGGCTTTTTTAGTGGTCGAGTGAAAAAGTGCCATTTTTAGGACATAGTATATGGCATTGGCAATGCTAGCAGTTCGAAATATTGTCAACAGACGCACGCCACATGTGCCTAAGTATTGGCTATACATTTACGTGAAAAATCATAAACCAAGATTTTGAGCCGAAATTGGACTCTTGAGAGAATCCTAGTCTGCCTCTGGTTACACTGAATTCTCTTCGCTCACTTTCGACGCTGCTATTCATTTTCTTTTAATTGATTGAGCATGACGTATTTTGTTTGGAGCAGCGCGTATGCATTGGTGAAGAGTATTTTACTATTCATTCTTGCACTCATGTGAAAGAGGTTTTCCAAGAAAAATCCCCTGCTTCTGCTGTACCTCACAAAGTAACTGTTTTACGACTAGTCAAACACCAACAAATAATCCCACAAATTGTTAAGAGTTGGTATTATTATTGAAGATTAGGCACACACAGAAGATGTACTACGTAGAAATTTTCAGCGAAAAATAAAATGCAAACTCGACCAGGACGCGAACCTGGGTATCTGGCATACCGTGCGATTTCTCTAACCACTGAGCTACTGAGCCGGCCTGGCCTCGCCTGATTTTTCGCTGTCGCTGATTTAACTGCGTGGAATTGCCTCTGCCAGTGCTACCACAACGGGATCTGTTGCCTTTGAAACACAGTAGACTTCGACGTTGCCTGATTCCTCCCAGCGTAGAGATGTTAATGCATTTTTCGCTGAAAATGTCTACGTAGTACATCTCCTGTTTGTGCCTAATCTACAATAATTAAAATCTCTACGCTGAGAGGAATCAGGCAACGTCGAAGTCTAATCTGTTTCAAAGGCAACAGAACCCGTTGCAGTAGCACTGGCAGAGACGATTCCACGCAGGTAAAATAGCGACAGCAAGAAATCAGGCGGGGCCAGGCCGGCTCAGTAGCTCAGTGGTTAGAGCAATGGCACTGTATATCAGCCCCCGTGTTCGAGTGCTGGTCGAACTTGAATTTTTCGCTCAAAATTTCTAGGTTGGTATATATTGTTGAAAATCAATTCTGAGATGTTTTCAGCAAATTAACAATATTTTTCAAATAATTGCTTTTAACTCTATACATACTAACATACATTTATTAACCCAGTGATAGTCTACATGATTACTTTAGTGCAGAAAACCTGCTGTAAATACCTCTTATGGTTTTCATGATATACATATTCACAGTTTAAGTTGTGCGACTTTTGAAACACTCTATAGTATGCACAATTGATTTTTGGTAGTTTCCTGGCACGTGATTTTCAGAGCTGGCGCCTAGATTTCTAGAAAATGTTTGATTCTATTATCCTAGGACTTTACCCATAATTACGGTCTCATTCTAAATACTAACCTAGCATGTTTCCTTCAAACTATATATATATATATATATATATATATATATATATGTGTGTGTGTGTGTGTGTGTGTGTGTGTGTGTGTGTGTGTGTGTGTGTGAGTACGTAGATATATTCTTGTTGGGAGCGGCGTATGTTTAAACACCTTTCTTAATGGGACCAAAAGAAATGTTGGGACTTTTTGCCCGTCCCAACAAAGAAAAGGCCATTTCAAGGCTCCTGAGCCCCCTTGCGACATGTATGCGAAGTATTTCGAAGGTACCAAAAAGTCCCTATTTGTTAGATTTGTGTGTTAACGTGTGTGTTACACTTTGCCACCTGCAGCTGAAATCTGGAAGCTTTACGTCTGTGTAAAAGTGTGGTGTTTAATCGCATCTCTTGGGACCAGGAAGTGTGGGTGTGTAAAATCTTGGATCTATTTCGCATGTATTGGTACCGAACATCGCAGGGGGTTGAGGGGCAAGGAAAGGTACGTGCGGCGGCCGACGGGGTTCCCCTCTCGCCTGGCCGTCTTGTTGCTCCCGAGCTGTCAATGTTGCCAACTTAAAACTTTGGAACCAGATCTGTTTTTCTATTATCTTCTAACCCTCCAAGTGTAATTGTAATTGATTTGTTCTATTTTACTTCGCGTTTTCTACCACTGTTGGCTAATTTGCGAAGATGGGGATTAGTGATGATATAATGAAATTGATGAATCGACTCCCACAACATCCATGCCCAGACCGGGATTCGAACTCGGGAACCGTGGTGTCGTAGCGCGATGTGATAAACACTCCACCACGAGGGTCGGCCTTAATCCATCCTGCTATCAAAAAAAATGCTACAATAGAATTTATTCCTCCCTTCTTTATGTGCCTATAACAAATTAATAGTTGGGTTTTATTACAATACTGGTAAATACAGATAAATGCATTTGTAAAGCTCATTTTCTTCCATTAACAGGAAACAAAAAGTAGAGTTATCAGATGTTATCAGTAAAAACTCGTTACTTGTCTCTTTTCGGCCATGATGAGGATAAGAATTGAGATTTCTGACCAAAGTGAAAAGCGATCCAGCAAAAGGGAGGGGGTGTTCATATCGAAGTGACAAGTGACACGATACCTCTTTCTACAAGCAAGCGTTTTTCTCAAATGCGCAAACAGACCAAGGCGACACACTGCATGACATTGATGACTTTCAGAAGCGGAAGCCGACAAGGGACACGTTTCGCTTAGAAACAATGATGCAACATTTCGAAACGTCTCGCCTGTTGCTTCCGTTTTTTAATATCCTGAATTGGGTCGCCTAGGTCTGGTGTTCGGCATATAACAGTGAATGCTTACTTGAACACTGAAGTGGCTTGTCTTTCTTTTCGCTTGTCACTTCGGTATGAACTTCAGTGTCACTTGCAGCCGTCGTTTGCTACTTGTTGCCTGTCGTTTCGGCTTAAAATCTCTCTGCAAGAAAGCATTCAATGCGTAGGCATGACCACCAGATCGAAGCAACACGATAACGTCCCCAGTGCGGGAATCATGCAAGTGGCACGTGTAGTTTGTCGTATCACATTTGTTCGAAAGTTTTATTTATTTAAAAATTTTTGTTTCCAAAGCCATTTATCGCTTCGGTACGAAAGTTCCATTGGGACGAAGCGACGAGCAACGAGAGGTTTCTCACTGAAGTAACAAGCAACCCGTGCAGCATAAAAGATATAAGCATATATTATTGAGTGTTTCTTTCCAAGTGACACGTGTCGCTTCTCGCTTCGGTCTGGAAGATTCCCAAGACTTGAACGTTATTCGAACATAGGATACCTATTCATAGAACACGAAGACAAACGTTTATACTTCTCAAAGTTAACTGCTTGATTGCAATCCTTAACTACATTTAATTTCAATGCAGTTCTTTTTTAACAGTCGTGTTTGGCAACACTGATAAGTGAAGCGAATTTTTCACCCTCGCCTCTTCAGCCACGCCGAATCCTTGGGCAGAAAGCTGTGGATGTCTTTTTGCGACGTTGCATGCTACACGTACTTGACGTCTTCTCTACTCTCTCGCTCTGTTTAACGTGCGACTAGAAGAGGGGGTAAACTCACCACCCGACAACGTCGCAGAGAGAACACAATCGCTTCCCTTCTTGCAGTAAGTTCACAGCGCATTTTCCCCCTGTGTCTGTTGTCACGGTATCTTACGCTTGATCTCTCCATTGCGTTATTTTCGCAAAGTAGGATCTGTGTCCTGCTCGTCACTTCGGTTTGCGTGTGTTTCTTCAAAGTTAAAATGTAAAAAGGTAACATACAAATACTTACGCAGAGATATTCTCATTATTATATGCGTATAATGCATTTTCTTATACATAATTGATTGATTGATTTGGTGTTTTAAGTCCACTTTATGCACAGTAAGGCTAATCGGGACTGGAGCTATAGTTTAAAGTGGGATCCGAACCACTATGAGCTTCCACCGGTTATCGAACCCGGGACCCCTTGATTACAAAGCAACGACGCTATCACTGCGCCATCTTATGCATACAACAACCGAGAGAATAATGACATGTAAGTAGTATAAATTTGTGCATCTGAGGCCAACTCTGATTTTTTGACCAAACGACCACAAAAAGTTGAAAAACTCACTTTCTCTCCCTGTTCCGTGCCTCATTTATTACGCTGACGACGTTTCACGGGCGCAAAAAGGCAGTGATGAGTGAAAGATGAGCTCTCATCCCCTCATCCTTCTCATCTTTCTCATTCTCTTTTTATTCTCTCATCTTCCTCTCATCCTCCTCTCATCCTCCCATCTTTCTCTTATCCTCTCATTTTTTTATTTTCTTATTTTCTTATTTTTTGAAAGATGAGTGCATCTTATCGTAATTTTCCAAGTCTGGGACCAAATGTTTATATATCATGACCTACGTAAACCTCTTTTCTCATTCTCTCATTCTCTCATTCTCTTATTTTTTGAAGGATGAGTGCACTTTATCGTAATTTTCCAAGTTTGGGACCAAATGTTTATATATCGTGATCTTCGTAAACCTCTCTTCTCATCCTCTTATTCTCTCATCCTCTCATTCTCTCATTCTCTCATTCTCTCTACCTTTAGAATATTGTCGTCAACATTAGAGATGAAGTTGGAGTGCTGGAATCAACGGGGCCAAATGTTTATATATAGTGATCTTCGTAAACCTCTCTCTCGGGGGGAACGATGTGGCATATACACACGCGCGCGCTCTCATCTTCTCATTTTCTTATTCTCTTATTCTCTTATTTTTGAAAGATGAGTGTATTTTATCGTAATTTTCCAAGTCCGGGACCAAATGTTTATATATTGCGACCTACGTAAACCTCTCCTCTCATCTTCTCATCTTCTCATTTTTGAAAAATGAGTGCACCTTATCGTAATTTTCCAAGTCCGGAGCCAAATGTTTATATATATCGTGACCTTCGTAAACCTCTCCTCTCATCCTCTTATTTTTGAAAGATGAGTGTATTTTATCGTAATTTTCCAAGTCCGGGACCAAATGTTTATATATTGCGACCTACGTAAACCTCTCTCTCGGGGAGGGAACGATGTGCCACACACATACGTGCGCGCGTGCGTATGCCTCTTATTATTTTCCGTATTGTGACGCAAGCAAACAAAATAATAATTGTTGTTTTTTTAGGATCCCTGGCCCCTATATAACCTCGCCGGGGGTGCATGGTGGCGACGAAATCATCACGAGTTTAGATTTGTACTGTGAATGTTGTCAAAAATTTAATCAATATTGTTTATTCTCGATGCTAGAATCTTACATAAATTATTCTCTAAAAACGAAAATCGATAATCCTATGCCAAGCCCCCAAGGCATTCAGGCAATTTCTAATATTCGCGTGGATAGCCACGCTTGGTAGAATTTTTCCTGTTCCTGTGGAGAAATTGTGTTTCCGTCGCTCAATGTAACATTTTCATCATGGACCAAACTATCCACAGCAACCCCTCCCCGAACCTATTCACCTTGCATCCTTTTTCGCCTGAAGAGATTCTATTTTTTTTTTTTTAGCTTTCCCACGGTCCTGAATAAAAACCCATCACATCCCTGATAACAATAGAATCAGAAGCGGATGCGGCGAAAGCAAACACAGCAGCATCTTCCGCTTTTGAGTTTTGTGCTGGGGGGGATCGTCCGTTTCACACACCACACCCTGACGGGGGGCGTTGAATAGAGGCCGATGGGAAATGATCGACAATACATGCATACAATATGGAACTGTCAACGTCCCGTTTATTGTTATTTGTCCCCCACAGGATATTGTGCGCATCACAAAAGTTTTTTGTTGAAAAAAAATATAGCATGAGCGCTATAGTCAACAAGGGTTTTATTTGCTAGGACATTGACTATAGCGCTCATTGTGTTTTCACCAAAGAGAGTCGTGTGGAGTAGGAAGGAGGGAAGGAGAAAAAGGAGAGGAGTTCCTATATAACGTACCAGTTTTTTTTTGTACATCATTATCATAGTGAACGTCAATCGTGCCAGTTTAGTATTCTTAATTGTTTGTCTGGCAGTATACATATATATCATCGCGGAAGTTTTAGTGAGCTACAAGTTTTATTTTGAAGTCTCTCTATCTCTCTTGAAAGGTGAACGTCAATTGTGGCAGTTTAGTATTCTTAATTGTTTGTCTGACAGTATACATATATATCATCGTGGAAGTTTTAGTGAGCTACAAGTTTTTTATTTTGGAGTCTCTCTCTATCTCTCTTCAAAGGTAAGTTTTTTTTTCATGATATATTAATATTTTTGTTTTGCCTCTGACACACACATATTCAGAGGAGTCATAAAAATTGACACACACTTACATGTCGCATATTTTTAACCTCCTACAACAGTGCATACACACACACATACATACATACATACTGTTCGCGTCTAATATATATATGTGGAAGGAAAAAAATGTCTAGCATTTTTTTCAATTTTTTTTTCTTCTGTTTCAGTGCGCTTTCCCCTACCACCACCACCATCACCACAACCCCCCCAAAAAATTTCTCTGTATATATATATATATAAATAACAGAGAGAAAAAATGGAATCGCAACCAGGTCCCTCCGGTCTTTGCGGGAAAGTGGCATGTCGCAACTGCGGAATATTATATTCTAAACCTAATATTGCTAGGCATTTGAAAAAATGTCGTCGACCGGATCATGATGTTGTAGCCCCGCCGGCAAAAAAATCTCGCATTGTTGTGCATGAAGACGGTGCTTTGAATAAAAATGCACGCATCATGACGTATAAATCTGGAAGCGACGAAAAATGTGACTCGAGCATCTTCCTCGACAATGTGAAATCTCTGGTAGTCGATAAATTACGTGATTGCCTCGTCAATGTTGCAATTAAAATTCATCTCGTCTTGACCCTGCTGTATGAGAAAGTTGTCTCGTCCGAGTCAAGCACTTTTAGCTTTTACGTAGGGTGTGAAGGCTTACACGATGACAATAACGAGGATCTTGACGAGATAGTGACACGGCTATTTGAGCACCTGACACAAAAACAAGAAGAGTTTGAAGGTAGAGGAAGTGGGTGGAGTCTTTGCGGTCGCAGCCACATGTTAGAACTTCGAGTCTGCAATTTCAAACCATTACGCAGCGCTCAAAAAAAAAACAAAAAACAAAAAAAGCAAAATGCAGTGTTGAACATACAAAGTAATGATCAGAAGAGTTTCTTATGGTCTGTCATCGCTGCATTACACCCAGCAAATAATCACCCCCAACGTCTGTCCAATTACAGAGGATACGAGGGAAGATACGAGAATATGATGAGAGGAATTTCCTATCCTGTGCCCCTGAATAAGATCAATCAAATTTTAAAAAAACTATAGAGAGGAAAAAGGAGAAGATATCGATATTTCTGTCTTTGGGGTTGACGATTCCGGCAATATTCGTGTCTTAAGACCTGCTAGAACCCAGAATAATGTAATTCGACTCTTGCTTGTAGATGGCCGTTACAGTTTAATTCGGAATTTCTCAGGATTAGTAGGAAGACAGATCAGCAAGAATCACGATAAGATCGAAATTTGCGATCGGTGTTTGAGAATTTTTCGCGGGGGTAAGAAGATGAAAGAACAGCACAAGTGTTTTGGCTCTGTGAATGCAGAACCCGAAGATGTCATGCCGGAACCCGGAACCAAGATGAAATTTCAGAAACACCAGGCTCTTCTCCACCATCCCGTCGTCCTTTATGCCGACTTTGAAAGCTTCCAAGTTCCCATGACGTCTTGCAACCCTGATCCCTCTACCTCAAGCACGACCCAAATTTTTCACCACGAGCCTTGCAGTTTCTCCATCTACGGAGAAAAATTGAATGATGTCATCTTGTATTGCGGACCCGATGCGGCAAAACATTTTGTTGAGAAGATAGCGGAATGCGCGAGAGAACTTGCACCCAGCCTGAAAGGCTCTTACGTTTCTCCACCTGCTCTCACAACAGAACAACAACAGAGACATGACGCGGCGACAAGATGCGAGGAGTGTAACCAAGCTTTCACCCCCGAAAATTACAAGGTCGTCCACCATAACCACCAGAATGGATTATTTCTAAGCACCATCTGTAATTCGTGCAATCTTAAAATTAAGGAGTCGCATTTTGTTGCCGTGTTTCTGCACTACACGGAGAAGTACGACACACATCTCTTCGTCAAAGAGCTCCACAACATAACTTCTCGAATCAGCATCATTCCGAGAACGAGCGAGAAGTATATTACAGTGAGAGTGTGGATCCCTCTCCAAGAAGGAGGAAGTGTGGAAGTGCGAATCCTGGACTCGTACAATTTCCTGTCCTCCAGCCTCGCAAGCCTTGCATCTCAACTTGACGACGAAGATCTTGTGGCCACCAAACAAAAATGTTTTTCGGGGAGAGATGAGAATTTGAATCTGTTGCGTCGCAAGGGCGTCTACCCCTACGAGTACGTCAACGATTTCGAGAAATTTGATGAGACGGAACTTCCACCCCGGAAGGCATTTTATTCTCATCTCACAGAGGACGTCTGTTCCGAAGAGGACTACGAACACGCTCGTAGTGTATGGACGGCATTCAATTGCCAAACTTTTCGGGATTATCACGATCTCTATCTCAAATTGGACGTGACTCTCCTCATGGACATTTTCGAATCGTTTCGTAAGAGATGCATCGCGATATACAAGTTGGATCCTGCGTATTTCTTCACCACGCCGGGATTGACTTGGGAATCGATGATGAAATACACCAACGTGGAACTGGGACTTATTGCAGAGAAGGAACAGTATGCTTTCATGGAGAGTGCGATACGCGGTGGCATCGTCCAATGTCCCCGACGCTATGCTCAGGCAAACAATCCTCATACGCCTGGTTACGACGCATCGAAGCCCAACACCTACATCGTCTACTGGGATGTCAACAACCTGTACGGCCACTCCATGTCCCAGTGTCTTCCCATCAACAACTACGGGTGGATGACCGAAGAGGAACTCTCCTGCGAAGATTTTCTCAACTGGAGGGAAGATAATGAATGGGGTTGTTTCTTGGAAGTGGATCTCGATTATCCCGAAACGCTTCACGAGAAACATCACGGATTGGCCCTGGCCCCCACCAAGGAGAAGCCACCTGGAGGATCGGAGCCAAAACTAATACTAAGCATGGAGAACAAGCGGAATTACGTTCTGCACTACCGACTCCTCCAATTTTACATAAGTCATGGCTTGCAGTTGAAGAAAGTTCATAGAGGATTGAAGTTCCGACAGAGCAAGTGGCTCGAACCGTACATAGCCGAGAACACGCGACGCAGAGCGCAATCGACATCGCCTGCAGACAAGGATCTGTACAAACTGTTCAATAACGCCATCTACGGCAAGACGATGGAGAACGTGCGTAATTACATCGATGCAATGTTGGTCACGGACGAAAAGAAATTTGAGAAGATCGTCGCGTCACCCTACTTCAAAAACTTCACCATTTTCGACGAGAATCTAGTATTTGTTGAGAGGAACAAGAAGCAAGTGATGCTCAACAAGCCGATTGCCATAGGTGCCACCGTTCTTGAACTATCAAAATTGCACATGTACCAATCGTACTACGATCAGTTTCAACCCTTTTATGGAGATAACATCCAAATATGCTACATTGATACGGATAGCTTCATTTTTCTAATCCAAACACCAAACCTCGAACATGATCTGACTAAGATGAAGCATCTGTTTGATTTTAGCAACTTACCATCAGGCCATCACTTGCATTCGACAGAAAACAAAATGACGATTGGAAAGTTCAAAGATGAAGCGGCTGGTAATTACAGCAGCGAATTTGCGGGGCTTCGTGCCAAAATGTACTTTGTAAAGATTACAGAAGAAAAAGAGATCAAGAAGGCGAAGGGGGTGGGAAAAATAAGTACCAGCAAATTTAGCATGCAAGACTACAAAGAATGCCTTTTTCATGGTAAAAGGCAACTCAGCACCGATCATCGCATTGCAAGTAAATTGCATGATTTGTACACGACGCGCGTAACCAAAGTAGCATTGGATGCAACGGACAACAAGTTACGTGTTCTCGATTGTCAAATCCACACGCGAGAGTGGGGGCACTACAATAAAAGCGATAAATGTGACGTGTGTTAACCGTAACCTCATAGCCATGAAGTCCGCTGTGTCTTTGCCATTCTTCTTCAAAAACAGACGGAGGAAAAGAATGAAAGAGGGAGCCCTCGGGCGATGAAAAATAAGAGTTGAATTTAATGAGCCTCGGTTTGGAGCGGGCTTAACAACATAATAACAGGTTGCAACTTTTCATCGCCCGAGGGCTCCCTCTTTCATTCTTTTCCTCCGTCTGTTTTTGAAGAATAGCAAAGGCACGTGTTAAATAACTAACAAGGACAATGAATCTCTTTGGTTTTCGCCAACAAAACAACATGGAGACTGCATCACCAAATTCCAATAACCTCTTACCTTCCGTGTTATCTAAACTCAATGGTCTACTAATTGTTTATCTTAATAGTATATGGACGGAAATAAATAACGATGTGGGCAAGATGTTTTATGTTTTTAATAACAATTTACATTTCTATGAAATTCCGATCGAGGGGAAACTTCAAATCACCGTGAATCCGGAGAACACAGGCGAAATCAAAATTTCTACCGGCAAGAACATTTTTCGAATGAAGCACGACAAGATACTTTCTAACATTACGTACGATGTGTCTGCAGGAGATTACCTGTACGTGGAACTCCTCGGAGACTACGACAAACTTATTCCTCTCTTCGTAGAATTACGAATCGTCTATCCTATTATAAATAACCGTTAACCAAAAATGCCTAACGACATTTTCGGCAACACCAAGCGTGTAGACCATGCAGAAGAGATTCTCATGTTGGACGTTCGTGTTAAGAAGTTGAGGACTGATTTGATCGCTTTGCAGGAAACCTTAAACAAAAGTTTAGAGTCGGAAATCGCTACGCTCCAAACGCAATGTCTCGACCCCATTCTGAAAATCGATTCCGAACTGAAAACGCTGATAAAAAATTATGTCGACGTACCTTCTTACGACAGCGTTCAAAATATACAGTTGAACGTGGATTCGCTTCAAAATGATTTGGCCAAATTACAGCAATTTCAATCGAAAAATGAAGATTTGGAAAAATTGAAACTCGAAATCGAAGAACGAACTTCCGCAATAGAAAAGAATTTCTCTGAACTTCAAACCGTGGTGAACGATATTGATGTAGAACGCTTGCATGTCGTCGTTTCCAAATTACAAGAAGAATTCACCGGCACGTTGGAAGAAATTAAATCCAAGTTGCAGACTTTGGAAGATACAATAACGAACCTACCATCGTCGGACGAACTGCAAATCATCGGTAAAAGCGTCGCGAACATAAAAATTCAACTGGAGGCTTATCAAGATTTCGAACACATTCAAACCACCATCGCTACGCTTCAGGCGTCTCTGGAGTTGATCAACGAAGAAATTAAAAATATTCACGCTGAAGCAAGTGTATTGACGAGTATTCAGGACACGTTAAGCACAGTTCAGCAGAAGATCCAATATTTGGAAAATTTGAACGTCGAATCCAATCTTGCTCATTTTCATCACGTACTGGACAACATACAGGGTGACTTGGAATCGTTACGAACGAGCGTGCCTTCGAGCGAAGATTTGGAAAAATTGAAAACGGCGGTGACGGCACTATCCGATTCGAGTGACATCAAAAGTTCGTTGAGCGATCTCGAGAGTAAAGTGGCCAATCTCCCCACCTCCAAAGAATTACATGCTTTGAAAAGGAACATATCACGTATGCTGAAACGACTGGAAACGGAAACGGCGAACGTGGAACAGATTCGAGACGAACTTGCTTCGCTGGTGTCGATGCTGCCCACTTCGCAGAGCGTCGCCGACCTTCACACGCAGTTTACAGAGATGCGAATCATCGTGAACGATCTTACAGAGAAGAGCTCGAAATTGAATCAAATCGAGAACCTTCAGAACATTGTGGTCAACATCAGAGATCAAGTTGGAGTGCTGGAATCAACGCAGGAATCAACGCTGACCTCTTTCGGTGCCAAGTTGCAAGAACTCAACGAAAGCTACAAGCAGTTGAACGTGGAAGTGAAAATCAAACCGTCATTTTCTACCGTAACGGATACCATAGTCGAACATTTGTTGCCCGTACAAAACACGCTGGGTCAGCTTCACAGCAACCTCGTTAGCGTCGATACTAAATTCGCTAAACTGCATTCTCTGCAAGCCATCGAAATCAACAGCGTACCCAATCAACAGAGAATCTCCACGTTCGTCGAAGGTAACAAACTGTACATGCTACATCCTTATCATCCGTACTACAAGTTTCTCCTCGTTGGTACGATTCAGATAAACGAATTTTCGTACTGGTCTCACGGTAGAAAAGCTAGCGTTCCTACCATGACTTTGATATCGAATCGTGGTGTCCAGAAAGCAGGAAACATTCCTCTGGCACGTTGGAACGAAACGCGCAACATATATGAAATACACGAAGACGAAGATCTCACCGTTTTTGACGTGAGTGCCGGCGATAAGCTGATCATTCAAAACACGAGCGAAGTGCCACCCTCTTTGAATCCCATCACACTGGTGCTTCTCTTGAAACGTAATCTCTAAGAAAAAATGTCTAGGCAAGCCATCGTCGAAGAATTGCATAAACCTGCACGCCGCAACTACGAACGTTTGGCTGTGGTAACCAAGGGAATCGACGACCTCTGGGAAAGCGACCTCGTCGAAATGAGTAGCGGCAAGTTAAAAAACGTACATAAATTGAACAAGGGCAACAAGTACCTCCTCACCGTCATAGACACATTTTCGAAATTCGCATGGGCTCTACCTTTGAAGGTGAAAACGGGAACGTGCGTCACGGAAGCATTCAAGACAATTTTTCGCGAAAGCGGCGGCAGACGACCTCGGTTTCTGCACACGGACAAAGGGAAGGAATTTTACAATGCCGTATTCCAAAAGTTTATTCGGAAACACAACGTTCAACATTACTCGACCTTCAGTGACGTCAAGGCCAGCATCGTGGAAAGATTCAATCGCACTCTGAAATCGCGCATGTGGTCACGCTTCACGCTTCAGGGAAGCTACAAGTGGGTCACTATTCTTCCGGAACTTGTTAACGACTATAATCACACACGGCACGCAACGATAGGCATGAAGCCAGCTGACGTTACCAAGTCTGACGAGCAACGTTTAATTTCTAGCGTTTACTGTCCAAAATACACGCCCACGACAAAAAAGGCTAAATACAAAATTGGAGAACAGGTGAGGGTCAGTAAATTGAAGCGAACGTTCGACAGGGGTTTCACACGAAACTGGAGCACCGAACTTTTTACCGTGGTTCGAGTTCTACCCGGGAACCGTCACACGTATATAATAAAGGACAGTGGCGGTGAAATTTTATTGGGGCGCTTCTATGAAGAGGAACTTTCTAAAACTAAATACCCCGACACGTACCTTATTGAAAAAGTTTTGCGCAAGAGAGGCAACAAACTTTTGGTGAAATGGCTGGGACTTCCGGAAACAAGTTGGATCGATTCAAACGAAGTGATTCTATGAGTACGTGGAATGTTGTGAAACGTTTACCTAATTCGGAAAGTCAAACTAGAAAAAAAAAGAACGGCGAATTGCTTCCCGACAGCATCCGCTGTCTGATCGTAGGTCCTTCGGGGTGTGGGAAAACGACACTGCTCGTGGACAATTTTCTCCTTGCACCGAATTGGTTAGATTGGAAGAACAGGCACCTGTACGTGTTCTCGAAAAGTTTGGAGCAATCCAAATACCAGCAACTGATGAAACTGTACGATGGTCTGGACATTGCAACGTTCGCCTCGGAAATAAAACCACTTGACGATTGTCGTGAAAATTCAGTCGTTGTGTTCGACGACGCCATCCTGGAAAATCAAAATGAAATTCGCAACTTTTTCACGCAAGGTCGTCACAAAGGAATGGATTGCTTCTACCTAGCTCAAACGTTTTCCAAAATTCCAAAACAGTTAGTACGCGACAATGCTAATTTCATATGTTTGTTTCGTCAAGATCACACCAACCTCAAGCACGCATACGATGACTACGTAGGCGGAGACATGAACTACAATCAATTTTCGGAAGGCTGCTCTTCTTGCTGGAACGCTGACGATTTCGGATTCGTGACGATCGACATGACGAGGAAACCCAACGACGGAAAATACAGAAACAAAATCAACGACTTTCTAAACGTTGCAACGTTGTGAGAAACGACGTATATAAATAACGTCATGAGGAAACGAAAAATTGAAGACGACAATCTCAAGCTTCGCGATTACCTCGCGAAACGCTTCAAAGGTTGGAAATCCGAGAATCGCGGATTCTACGAAGAGAAGAAACGTCAGGATCAACCTGTGATCGATGCCATCAGCAAAGGTAAAGAAATTAAAAGTGTCACGGAACAAAATAAAAATTTGATTAATGAACTCGTACCGCTCGCAGCTAAAAGTTATGCTGTACCCACGCCCATTTCGAGCATTCCTTCGACACCGTTCGAACTGAAGGATGCACCGGTACGACGTCGAGCCATTGGTAGCACGTCGTCTTCGGATAAAATCGAGTTGGGACCTTTGGCACGAGACTACCTGAGCACGGGGAAGTTCGACAAGGATGAAGTGTTCGGATTGTATCCCAGCATGGAAACCAACGAAGGCGGCGGTGTGGTGTGGAAGATTGGGAAATCGAAGGTGACCTTCGAAGGCAACGACATTAAAGTCAATTTAGGCGACAAGGATAGTTGGACCAGGTATCCGGGTACGGTGGGACTGTGGGAACTCGTCGCCAAAAAGCAGCCGAAAGATTACACCGACGAAGATTACCAAAGTTACAAGGAAATTCTGATCATGACGGATGCCTTGTACCAGAACAACGACGCCTCGCAGAATAGGGTGAAATCGAGCAGCGGCGAGAAGTACAGGAATCTCATCAAACCGATTTGGAACCAGGTCAAAACAGGCAGCGGCGTCAAACGCTACAACACGTTACCCAAAGAATTCGTTTGGGTGGACGACGTTAGGAAACTCGTGGACCGATTGTTGGTGATAGCCGGCGAAGAGAATGCAGGCAACGGTAATTTCTACAACGAGAAGGTTGGCATCGTGGACATGATCAGCACGAAACTTTCCAACTTCATCGTGAACGATGACAAGGGCATAGGTTACCTGATCAAAATCATCAACACGCTGCCTCCGAAATTTTGGAACGTGGCCGAAGGAAAGGGACTCGTGAACGACATCATCAACAAGTTACCTTTCGAGATGCATTTACCTGGCTACCAGTACTGCGGACCGGGTACCAAACTCGAGAAAAGATTGGAGAGAGGAGACAAGGGTGTGAATCCGTTGGACGCGGCATGCAAAGATCACGACAAGCCTACAACACCACGCAGACGGATCTGGATGCACGTCACGAAGCAGACAGAAAATTGGAACATGTAGCTTTCGAAAGGTTCGTGAGCAGAGACGCATCGCTGGGTGAACGGGTCGCCGCACTAGGCACCACCATCGCCATGAACACGAAACAAAAATTGGGGTGGGGTATATAAATAACATACCGTAAAAAATAAACATGTCTCGTATAACTGATTTGCCACCCGAGCTACTATCTAAAATATTCAAAAAGATAGTAAACGGAGATGTTAATAAACTTCTAATCATAGCAAGAACAACGCCGGAATTTCGCATCCCTTGTGAAATGGTTCTCAAGGACCATCTTCGGGAGATCAGCGGCCTGAGGTGCAGTGATCTCAACATTCTGCTTTCGGCTGCAGGGGAAAAATTGAACGAGAGGTCGGACGAACTGGACGAGGCAAGGCAGGGAAGAAGATGGTACACAGTAGATTGGTACAAGTCTATGCAGGAGACGGAAGATATCATTACGCACATCATCGCATTTTCCGAAGCACGGACTTTCTTCCTCTGTTAAAAAATAATAATATATATATACGTGTCAAAAAAACTTGATATATAAATAACACACATCGTGAAAAAAAATAATCTTCGGTATATATAAATAACACACATCGTGAAAAAAACAATTAAATTTCTCTCTAACACTCTGAAATTTTTTTGATATGACAACTGAAAAAATAAGTGAGCTCCAAGCATTAAAACAAATGCTAAATTTGTCATTTGAGTATGTAAAAATTCGGGAATTGGAAGTCGACAAATCTTACACGATAACTTCCGGTTCAATCGTTTCTACCCAGTATGGTCCCAAGGTACGCCTGTTGCTCAACGCACAATACAGTCTATTTTTACCAGATCGATACGCTAACATGTTATCGGATGAGAAGCTATCTATTTTAATCGAGAACAAAACTCGAATCGTGTACAAGGGGACAAAGGAACTTCTTGGCAAGAAAACAAAGCACGTAATAGAATTTGTGTAGCGACTGCGGGGCCGTGAAAAAAAATCTCAGAATATTTATATATAAATAACATACCGTAAAAAACTACACAAGAAAAAATCTCAGAATATATATAAATAACATACCGTGAAAATAACACATAGAGCATCAACATGAAGCCCAAGGGTGTCGTGTACCAGATACCATATTCGAATCTAAAAAATCTAGGTACCATCGATGGGTTACTCACCAAGAAACAACGCGAGAAGAAACGTTCTTGCTTGTCGAAAGGACATGGAATGAAATTGCTGCTCAGCACACCTCAATTGAAAAGGTTGCAGCGTTCGCGGAAACAGCAAAAGATCGGAGGTTTCATATTCAGCATCCCGGCCATCCTGGCAGCATTGGGGGCCGTTGGAAATTTGGCCGGCGGAAGTGCCGCCATTGCGAAAACCGTCATCGACTCGAAGAAGAACAAGGCGGAATTGGAAGAACAGAAACGTCACAACCTGGCCATGGAGAAGAAGGGGAAAGGTATAACCAAAAAACAAAAAAGCAACCTCGATGCTTTGAAGAAATATAAAAAAAAAAAGAAACAAAAGCACTCACCAACCGAGACATTGAATCTCTGATCGAACCGTTACAAATCAAACACTTCAGAGGAGTTTTCATGTCCGACTCGTTACCTTCAAGCGTCAAAAGAAGAGAATGCGGAGTAGTCAACTTGGACGGCCAAGAAAATCCAGGCACGCATTGGATATGTTACCACAAAAACGATAATGATAAAGCATTCGTTTTCGATTCTTTCGGAGGTGTTCCACCTACAAATTTAGTTCATTATCTGAAAACAAGCAAAACCTCCATATACTACAACGACGAACGCATTCAAGATATCGGAGACGTGAACTGCGGTCATCTCTGCCTCTCCGTGCTCGCGTTTCTCTCTAAAATAAATAACCCTACGATCGAGGATTTCCAGAAAGCATTGTGGAACCTCAAACAGCATCACTAGGATGGGTGTGTTCCATCTCACGAGCGAATCTTCAATCTTGAAACTCACGCTGCACGACGACATCGTCTATCCTAAATCCGTGGCTCTGCGTGCATTCTACAGCATGTACCTCATACCCAATGTTACGCATCACAACAACAAAATTAGCGTCGGAAGCGAACACATCGTCGTCGCGCCAGGACAATACAATCTTTCCACTTTGCAAGCTCAATTACCCAAAGGCACATATCTTTCTCAAAATTCGGTCACGCACAGAGTGGAAATCCTATCCGCGACGGAGACCGTGGACCTGGGCACCATAGGAGAACTTTTAGGTTTCGAGAACGACACCAAACACGAAGCTGGCATCAAGCACGTAGCAACCAACATTCCTAAATTCTTGGCCATAGAGACTTTGAACGTACACTGTAACGAGGCGGAAGGAATGATCACGAAATCCTCGGACGGATTATTAGGAAGTCACAAGCAGACGGGAATCATTGCCACTTTCAAACCAAGTTCCGAGTTCATGGAACCGATCATCTACACACCCTCTTCGCCGATCTATTTTCCAGTATGTCGCAACCGCATAGACGACATAGAGTTGGTGGTGACGAACGAGAAAGGAGACGTGGTGGATTTCGCAGGTGCCACTACGACGGCCATCGTGGAGATCAACGTATAATAAATAACCATACATGTAAAATGGAGCAAATCGAAAGTTACGAATTGCAATCTTTCCCTCCCAACCGTCGCACGTTCGCCAATCTGAACGAAGCGAACAGGGAGATCGAATACGACGTGGACGTAGGCGATGGGTTCATTCATCCTCACAGAGCGGACCTCTACCTTCAATTCGACGTGGTGAAGAAAGAAAGCGGAGACGCGTTTCCTGCAGCAGCAAACTTGATACTCGTGGACTACTTCGTGGCTCACCTGTTCTCGCAGGTGGAGGTGAGGAAACACAACACCGTCATCGACAGAATAGACTATCCAGGCTTCACGTCGACGGCAGTGGGAACATTGAAATTATCCAAAACAGACGCAGCGTACTATCAAGCAGGAGGATTCGAAGCCGGGACCAAAATATCGACGAGAAGTCACACGGTGCTCTTTCCCATGCGTCTGCTTCCAGGATTCTTCTCGGACTACAAGGAGATCATGTGGAAGGGAGGACTGAGAGTCACGTTTCGAAGAGCGGCCAACGACAACGACGCACTGATGCGATACGCTACTTTGGGCCCGGACGGCACCACGCCGATAGCCAACACTTTACCCGAAGCAGCGAAATGCGTCATCCAAAGCATGGAATTGAGAATGCCGGTGGTGGAATACGAAACGAACTACGCCCTCAAGTACAAAGCGGAGATCTTGAAAAGTCCGCAGGTGCCGATTCACTTTCACGGTTACCAGTGCGTGCAGAAGATGGCGTCGGGAAGTCACATGGAATTCGACGTGACGACGCAGTTCAACAACATACAGTTCGACATGCCAGATTTTGTCGTAGTGCTCTTTCAGACCGGGAGGGACAAGAATCAGGAAAAAGATTCCAGCAAATTCGACGACTGCAAGATCAAGAACGTTTATCTGAAGAATGGACGCAATGAAGTGTTCCCGCGCGAGAATTACAATCTTGACGTGACCAAAAACGATTACCTCAAACTTTACGAAGCGTTTTCGGCTTACAAACGCGTGACCGAGGGAAGTGTGGACATGTACTACACGCCCAGCGAATTCAAAGCACGGAGACCCTTGACCGTCATCAACACATCTAAGAGAAAGCAGGTGGTGGTCAACGATCGAACCAACATCAAGGTCGTCTGCGAGTTCCTTGTATCCTTGCCCGAGGATACCCTATGCAGTGTCATCCTGATTGCAGAGAAGTCCTTCGCCTACGACGTGAAGAACGAGAGGGTCACAGAGCAGTTTTAACAAGTTTTTAACATCTTTTCTTGCACAATAAGTAATTTTTTGGACTAGCACAATCAGTTACAATGGCACAATACGAATTTCACTAGTTCAGATCAGTTACAAATGTCAATTTCATTAGTTATCACTTACAATATCTTTTTTGCACTATAGCACGAGACAATCAGAAAATTTGCACAAAAAAAATTTGTTGTTGTTTTTTACACGTGAAAATTAACAATAAAATTTCTTTTTTATCGTTTCAGATGCTGTCGAAACATCAAAAACACATACACACACACTAGAAAAAAAGCATGCAACTTTATTTGTAACACACACATACATTCTCCATCTTCATCAAGAAAATATTATAATAAACATAATTATTTTTATCTATCTCATAATAAAACTCTATATCCAAAAAATATCACAACATCAAATAACACTAGAGTCGTTTGTACACGTTGCATGCATTACGGAGGTCCTCTGTAGGGTTTCATGGAAGTTTGGGGAAAAAAAAAACACGTGAAACTCTACAGAGGTGCGGTAATCTATAACCGCAGCCATTAGAAAACTTTTACATTTTTGGTTGGGCACCACGCACCCTGGCGAGGTTATAGGGGCCAGGCATCCTAAAAAACAACAATTATTATTTGTTTGTTTGTTTGTGTTACAATACATAAGCGCGCGCACGTATGTGTGTGGCACATCGTTCCCTCCCCGAGAGAGAGGTTTACGTAGGTCGCAATATATAAACATTTGGTCCCGGACTTGGAAAATTACGATAAAATACACTCATCTTTCAAAAATAAGAGGATGAGAGGAGAGGTTTACGAAGGTCACGATATATATAAACATTTGGCTCTGGACTTGGAAAATTACGATAAGGTGCACTCGTTTTTCAAAAATGAGAAGATGAGAAGATGAGAGGAGAGGTTTACGTAGGTCGCAATATATAAACATTTGGTCCCGGACTTGGAAAATTACGATAAAATACACTCATCTTTCAAAAATAAGAGAATAAGAGAATAAGAAAATGAGAAGATGAGAGCGCGCGCGTGTGTATATGCCACATCGTTCCCCCCGAGAGAGAGGTTTACGAAGATCACTATATATAAACATTTGGCCCCGTTGATTCCAGCACTCCAACTTCATCTCTAATGTTGACGACAATATTCTAAAGGTAGAGAGAATGAGAGAATGAGAGAATGAGAGGATGAGAGAATAAGAGGATGAGAAGAGAGGTTTACGAAGATCACGATATATAAACATTTGGTCCCAAACTTGGAAAATTACGATAAAGTGCACTCATCCTTCAAAAAATAAGAGAATGAGAGAATGAGAGAATGAGAAAAGAGGTTTACGTAGGTCATGATATATAAACATTTGGTCCCAGACTTGGAAAATTACGATAAGATGCACTCATCTTTCAAAAAATAAGAAAATAAGAAAATAAAAAAATGAGAGGATAAGAGAAAGATGGGAGGATGAGAGGAGGATGAGAGGAAGATGAGAGAATAAAAAGAGAATGAGAAAGATGAGAAGGATGAGGGGATGAGAGCTCATCTTTCACTCATCACTGCCTTTTTGCGCCCGTGAAACGTCGTCAGCGTAATAAATGAGGCACGGAACAGGGAGAGAAAGTGAGTTTTTCAACTTTTTGTGGTCGTTTGGTCAAAAAATCAGAGTTGGCCTCAGATGCACAAATTTATACTACTCATGTACATTTGATAATGGTCCCACCAGAAAACTTTGAGGTAGGGAAAAAACCTCGAGTTGAAGACAACGATTTTTCCTTTTTGATATACAGGGTGGTTCTAAAGGTATAGTACAAACGAAAACCACAGATACCTCCCATGAAATAGAGACGAAAGTTCCCCTTCCACTTTGCCGAGAGATGCCTCCGTGAGGAGCTAGACAACGCCGAAAACGTGTGAAAATGAAATTCACACCTCTGTACAGCCAGTACCAGTGAAGATAGAATGGCGGAACAAACGAAGTCAAAAGGAACACCAAAGTCGCCCATCCGAAAAACACTAGGCGGCAGCTGCGCAACGCATGCGCATGGGGTTCCACAAAGGAAATAGGAGTGTCCCGCAAGACAAGTGAAGGGAAAGAGTAGCGAACCACAACGGTAGGGAGAAAAGAAGCTATGAAGCATGAAGTAACAATTGCACAGCGGGAAACAAACACCATGACTGAACCAGTGCAGTCGAGAAAAGTAGTGCGGGGTTGCAGAACCACGGGAGGACGACGTAGGATGTAAAAACACACTGAGAATGCAAGCAAAGTGGTCCGTGACACTCGACAGGCAACAGACGCGTACATGGTTCGGGGCAGAAATGGCGGCGCTGGCGGTGCAGCGCAAGGGGAGTCCCCAAAACATAGTGGGGGAGACACCGCAGCAAGAACAAAGCACGGTGCAACAAAAGAGAAAGAGGACCGGACGGGGAATGGTACCTGCCAAGGAGACAACAAATGCGGGACGAGGAATTCCCCGTAGCAGCATCGAGGGGATGTCACACAGAGGTCGTGCGCCAGCAGTACAAACACAGCAACTACGGGCACAGGAGGTTATTGCTAATGAAAGGTGCACGTACAGATAGGACCACGTACCCCGTACTGACGTTGTAACAAACGTCGTGATGGGGCCCAATCAGCCTCTTAGAAATGAAGCCGGAGGCACATTGCTGGGTGGGAGCGGGCGAAAGGCTGCTGGAGTGTCGTACGGACCGCACCACTCCGTACGGTGGACGACACTAATGGACGAGGTCGGAATGTTTCCATCCCGATCACCAGGTCCACCGTTCCCAGACCTGACGTGGCTGCTTGCTTCCGAGCGCAACCCCAGCCGAACAACTCGAGTCCCTCCTCGGCCGCAGCCTTCCGCTCCGAAACCAAGCGTGGCCTCACACCACCGCAGCCGCACACTGCCGCGTGGGTGTGAGACCGGGCCGAGCAAGGCTGGACAGATAAACTGCGTGGGACAATAGTGTAATGAAGCTACGTGGGGGTATGCACCTCTGTTCAACTGCTGGGTTACCCCACATTGGTGTACACAAACACCACACGATCGTACGTAGTGCTCCCCGTCGGCTCGAGCAAGACGGACGAAGTACGTGTTGTAGGTGAATGGGGCAAGACACGATGACAAGGCCCCAGAGTACATGGCCCCATCTGACGGCAGTGGTCAGGTAGTGAAGAGCACAGGCACGGGTGGCTCAGGAACGTCAGCTGATTGTACCACAGCGCCGTGCTGACGTGTGGGCTGATTGGAAGTGCAGCGTCAGGGAGCGTGTCAGTGAAAGAGCCGGTGCGGTGGTGGTGTGCTTGACGTACGACAATTGAGTACGTTGTTTCGAAGCCGTTGTGACCAGTGTGTATGTGTGTGCCACCTGTGCACTGCAGTACAGTATTCCATAATTGGCACTATCCTCACCGTACCATGGAACGTTACACATTTGTAGAACTGAGGGACATGTATTTTGTCTACGGCCTTGCAGATGGCAATGGCCGAGCAGCTGCACGCCTTTATCGCGGACGGTATCCGGAGAGGCGACAACCCGACAGCAGGTTGTTTTCGAACGTGCACCGCACCCTTGATGAATCGGGTGTGTTACGTGCAGGCCATCATGTCGGTCACCCAAGACATGTGTGCACCGCGACGGTCGAGGAGGACGTACTTGCTCGCGTGGACGACACACCGTCCACTAGCACCCGTAGCATTGCACGTGCAGTGGGAGTATCACAGTCGACAGTGTGGCGTGTCCTTCATGATGATCTGCTGTATCCCTATCATCCACAGCGAGTCCACGCGTTGCAGGCTGGGGATTACCCACGACTTGTGGAATTCTGTCAACGACTGTTGCAGTTTTGTACTGACGATCCCCGTTTTTTGAGCCATGTGCTTTTCACGGACTAGGCAACATTCACCCGTGAGGGCATCTTCAATTGCCGAAACAGCCATGTGTGGGATTATGAAAATCTACATGCAGCAGTCGAGGTGCACCATCAGACCCAGTCTGCAGTGATTATCTGGGCAGGTATCATCGATGAACATATTATCGGTCCATACCTGCTGCGACCACGTTTAAATGGCCGCCTCTATCGCACCTTTCTTGCATCAGTCCTTCCAGAGCTGCTAGAAGATGTACCCCTCAACGTGCGACATCGCATGTGGTTTCAATTGGATGGAGCGCCTGCACATTTTGATGGCACTGTGCGAACCCTTTTGCACCGTACCTACCCACAGCGCTGGATCGGCAGAGAGGGCCCCGTCCCCTGGCACGCCCGTTCGCCTGACCTCACACCAATGGATTTCTTCTTGTGGGGCCATGTGAAAACACTCGTCTACGAGACCCCGGTGCCTGACAAGGAAACATTGGTAGCGCGGATAGTTGCAGCATCGGATTAGGTGTGTACCATGCCAGGGATTTTTGATAGGGTTCGCCAGAATTTCCTGCGACGCTGCAATGCCTGCATTGAATGTGGTGGTCGTCAATTTGAGCAACTTTTGTAACAACGTCAGTCCGGGATAAGACTACTTACTACGAACTATTCCTACCTGTAAGTGCACCTTTGCGTGGCAATAAAACTCCTGTGCCCGTAGTTGCTGTGTTTGTCCTGCTGGAGCACGACCTCTGTGTGACATCCCCTCGGTGCTGCTATGGGGAATCCCTCGTCCCAAATTTGTTGTTTCCTTGGCAGGTACCATTCCTCGTCCGGTCCTCTCTCTCTTTTGTTGCACCGTGCTTTGTTCTTGCTGCGGTGTCTCCCAACTCTGTTTGGGGACTCCCCATGCGCTGCACCGTCAGCGCAGCCATTTCTGTCCCAAACCATGTACGCGTCTGTTGCCTGTCGAGTGTCACGTACCACTTTGCTTGCATTCTCGGTGTGTTTCGTCTTCTTACGTAGTCCTCCCGTGGTTCTGCAACCCCGCACTACTTCTCTCGACTGCACTGCTTCAGTCATGGTGTTTCTTTCGCGCTGTGCAATTGTTACTTCATGCTTCATTGCTTCTTTTGTCCCTACCGTTGTCGATCGCTACCCTTTGCTTTCACTTGTCTTGCGGGACACTCCTATTTCCTTTGTAGAACCCCATGCGCATGCGTTGCGCAGCTGCCACCTGGTGTTTTTCGGATGGGCAACTTTGGTGTTCCTTTTGACTTCTTTTGTTCCGCCTTTCTATCTTCACTGGTACTGGCTGTACAGAGATGTGAAGTTCATTTTCACACGTTTTCGGCGTTGTCTAGCTCCTCACGGAGGCATCTCTCGGCAAAGTGGAAGGGGAACTTTCGTCTCTATTTCATGGGAGGTATCTGTGGTTTTCGTTTGTACTATACCTTTAGAATCACCCTGTATAATGCCTGGAAACGACATATTTGCCTTCTATGATCTTAACGAAAATATTAAATCCACTGTAGTAAACATTACTTTCAAGAAGGCAAAATAAAATGTGAACCACATAAATACTCTTCCCGTTTCTAAAACATGATAATTTATAGCCTTGTATTTGATTGCACTTTATAATTAACAATGCAATGAAGTAAATGGTCACAAAGTATTCAGGTTTAGTGAAAGATAGCGTATTCCTTCCCTCAGTGTGGTCTTTATATGGCAATATTTACAAAATTACACAAGCAAATGGTGACTGCTACAAAAGGTAAAGTACTCCCCTGTGTATGGCAGTCTGCCGTGACACCATTCGAGCAAATGATATGGCTCCACACATTCTCGATCTCTGTCGTAGTGAAGGATATATTAATGATCAACACCACGCTCTGATGTAATCTAAGGGTCGCGGGTTCGACACGCGGTGGAAGAACATGACACAGGGTGTTCCGTTGACGGTGCCCTTCATCAATTTCATCATATTATTACTTATCCTCGTCGTTCGGATTAGCCAAAAATGAAAAAACGACGCTAAAATTCATCTAATCATATGTATTTATTACTTACCTTCCAGCCTCCATGAACAAGTGGCTACAAAGCCAGAAGCCCTACTTTTGAATCCTGGGTGAGGAATGAATATATCATCGTGTTCATTCTGATTCCACCATTAATGCTCATTAACGATTAACCTACGACGTAGAAAAACGCTTAAAATTAACGTAAATATACGTCGCATTCTTCAGCTGCTTCATTAATGTGGATCATTTCACTATCCTAGGGGGAAAATGTTAGTTTAGCAACATGAAGAATATTCACTTTCGAGGCAATCCAAGGCATTGAGAGGCAGGTTTGTAGCAAAGGGAGGAAGAAGTGCGCAACTCACGGTACTTCGCGCTTAAAGGAGCTTGATACGAAAAATGTTATAAATAGAAGTGGGGGACATGGAAAATGCTATTTTCTTGTGGGCAGTAATATTAAAACATTCTGTATTTATCTGATTTTAAATTCTAGTTAAACGTTATAATTTGAATGAATACGTCAAATCAGATGCATAACATACAGGCAGGCAGGTCTTAAGTCTTAGGGGCACGAAAGAAGTAAAAAAATGATCGTCGTATTTCTCATGTGAAACAGTTAGGAAAAAATTACGACAACTTGCTTAGACATTTTTACACATTTATTCTTTCATTGAATAGAATGTCCTTTGTCTTGTATTCTCTTCACTCTCTTGACCTTCCACTCCAGATTTTAATAAGATAACAACAAACACCTCCAACTGCCAGGAAGCAAGCGGGAGGCGTTTAAACTCTTGTGTTGTTTTATTCCTTCCTAGAACAGGCACGTATCCAGAATTTTTTTGAGGAGGTTGGAGACAGAGCCGAAAATATGGAACAAAAGAGAACATCCGAAATGCTATTGGATTTGTTGAATTAGGTTATTTTACGTCGATTTTCTGACACTTTTGGCTGATCGCGATGATGAGGATGAGTGATGATATGATGAAAATTGATCAAGGAACACTCACAAAGAACGTCCATGCCCAATCCTGGATTCGAACCCGGAACCCACAGCATCGTTGTGCTAACCACTCCGTCCAGGTGGTCGACCCTGGTCGGCGAAATGCTGTTGGGAGTACTGGATGTGACCACCAATGTTTCGGTAGTATTATTGTGCGAGCTAGTGCTAGCTCGTAGATATAGTGCTAAGTGTACACCCAACGGTAAAAGCAATATGTCCATCTCCACTGTATTTTCATTCAGTCTGTTTTCCACAGTCTCATGATAATGGGTTGAAATAGAAAAGCAGTCAACATAAGCTTCGCATCAAAATAATCAATGACCCCTTAGAAGAACACAGGATGTAGAGTAATGAAAGAATTAAAATGGTGGTGAACAATTTGCCAACTATTATCTTTCCTAGTCGTAGAATTGTAGAGTTGCAATGTTAAGAGTATCGGGAAGATCTCATTATTAATTAATAATTAATTATTATTAATAATAAGCAATCATTATTAAAATGAAGAACATGTCTAAATGGGGGTTTACGCCCTCCAAAATAAAACCTCGAAACATTTAGTCAAGTTACGACTTGAGTTTGAAAGAAATTGGGACAGGGATTTGAAAGAATAGACTGTCCCGACTAAATTGGAATGTCTTGTAAACACGCATCAATGATTATAAAACAAAAATTACAAGGATAGTTTACTTTCCCTTGGCAGATAAGGTGTAGCACAGTTCTGGCGCAAAAGTGAAAAAAGTGGGGAGCGACTCCTCACTCTCACTTCCCTTTAGTTGGTGTTTTTTAAGTCCACTTTATGCACAGTAAGGCTAATCGGGACTGGACCTACAGTTTAAAGTGGGATCCGAACCACTTGTGCCTCCACCGGGTATCGATCCCGGGACCCCTTGATTACAAGGCAACGACGCTACCACTGCGCCATGGGGGAGGCCGCTCACTTCCCTTTAATTTCCGCCATTGGATGAGGGCCTCGCATTCTAATCTCACCCAGGGCTCCGCTATATGTTGCTACGCCACTGTTGAGAGAGGAATACTAAATTCAAAAATCCATCTTTCAAAGCGTCATGCATGCTTTGTGCAATTGTTTTATACTTATTGTTAGTTTATTTAGTTTATTTGACGTCGCATTTCTACCACTTCTGGCTAATTGCGAGGATGCAAATGAATGTCAGAAATGAATGAAGGGTCTTAGCAATGGGAACCAATTTTCGCGACGTGTACCTTCTCCCCTCTCTCTTGCCACTAATGTGTGCCGTGTTCTCTGACATTCTGACATTGTCCTCGGTTTTCTTATAGCTTTTATTTCAATCAAAATATGTGCACACTGACAACGTGACTACTGCTGCATTTGCAAACTGGAAGTAACAAAATGCAAGTCAATGTATACTGCTATAATCTAATTTTGTATTGGTATAATTGGTATTTTCGCTTGTTGATCGCTACTCCTCGCGGACTCCTGTCCAGACTTCGAAGCGCCATGCAATGGAAACAGCCCGCGGCGTTTTTCCCAGGCTTGTTTTTCAATGAAGTTCAAATGCTATGGAAGAATAAAGCTTTGAATTCAAAGCGTTTTGAAGGAAAACTAAAGTAAATTTCGCATTTAATTCTAACGATTTTAATACAAAAGAATACCGTAAACTATGTAAACATGTGTAGAATTAGCAAATTAGAATTCAGATCGACAAGTTACTGTTCCTGGATATTAAGGTAAAGAGATAATAGGTTGTTGCAAGTCAGATTTGTGAACAGATAGACTAATCGGGACTGAATGGGATCCGAACCAATATGTGTCTCTACCGGATATCAAATCCGGGACCCCTTGATTACAAAGCTTGATTGGAAAGTGAGGAGGCGTTCTTTGTCCACCATTAATATATGTATAGAAAAACTTCAACACTGGGAAATATACAATATTGCAGGATTTAAAAAAAGAAGTATAAAATCACTGTAAAATATAAGAGCGAAAAGGAGTTACGATTGATATATATATATACTACATGTTGTTAATGTTTTGGGCCTAAAAGCTTAGAAGTATCAGTTAAATTGATTTGAGGTTTTATTATAAATCCACTTTATGTACAAATAAGTTAGTCATGGTGGACCTAGAGTTTAATGTTGAATTATAACACTGCGTGCCTCCATCGAACACAGGACCCTTTGCTTACAAGGAACCGAGATTGCCACCTTCGGGGTGGCCCTACAGACATACTGTCTGGCTACCTTAGCTGAGACCATGGACGAAAGTGCACATGCGTCAACTGGAAGTGTTCATTGGCAAAATAGATGCACTTTGTTCAGGAAGCGGGTTTCGTGAAAATCGTCAGCTGTTGAAAAAACAATGAGAAGTTTCAAACGTAGTAACATCGCCGCCAAAATACGTATAGATGTTTACGAATTATGTAAGGGTACAGAATGAAAAAAAAATAACCATCCATATACTATATAAGCAAACGGAACATATCAGGAAAGTATTCATTATGTCACATTAGTAGATAAATTTGTTTGTAAACCAGTAACTTTATTTTCGGTCATTCAATTAAATTGGTATCCTTAGTAAATCGTATAATTAGCACAAATGTACACAGCAGTATTCAGAATACTATTCAATAGTATTATTATGCAAATTATTATATATACACTAAAGAAAATGTAGTAACTGAATGGTTTGTGGCATTGTGTATTATATCAAGGGTGTTTTTTAGAATGTGCAACAATGACCAATACGTCTGTGTTTTCTTTGTTCCACTTCGAAACGGTTTGTTACGAATTGTAAAAGACATCACAAACACAACACAGAAAGCAGTAATAAACACAGCAAGCGAACCCTACAGAGCGACCACAAGGGAAAAAACCATGGACGAAATGTCCCAGCGCAGCTTTCCCTTCTTCCGTTCAGCTCGTGCCATAAGGAAGCCTGGTCCACTCTCCCCCTCCTCTCCTCGCAGGAGTACGGTGCACAGGCTTTGCTGGTCTGAGCAGGTTCTTTTACTTGTGGTTTTACTATAGCAAGCAAGAGCCACAGGGTGGTGTTCTACCTGCTTCCCTTCTCGCGTTTGGAATCGTACTTTCCAGCTAGTTTCGTTTCCCTTGGCCGGACTGTACCAGTCAAATTATAATTTAGAACTCCAAGTTACTTGGTGACAAAAAAAATACTACACTAACCCCCCCCCCAAAAAAGAAGATACCTTGTTTCACAGAATATAATACTTTAACACGGAATTATCATTACCCGCAAACTATAGGAGTGTTTCCAAAGATCTGCTGCATGTACCCTTTCCCTCATAACAAAGATCAACTAAAAATTAAAAAAAAAAATGAGCGTTTCTCTATTTGCAGTCCGTCTTTGTTTACGTGTAGCGTGAAAGGTTAAAGTTTTAGTGTTTGAAACCCAGAAAAGCATGTTTTTGCACTTGTCCTTTCTTGCATCATGATAAGATGTACAAATGCCTCAGCTCGATATAATTCAACTTCAGAGCTCTTCTGCTGCTTGCAGGAGTGGATGTTATCTGCTTCAACACTCCCTTGTTCCACCTGCCAGGCTGCGAGAGTAGTGCTTTCAATTATTTTGACTGGTATGTAATTTTCGCTGCTGGCTGCAAGCAATGTGTAACAAAATTATACCTCATGTGTTATAACATGGCGATTATTATTATTATTAAAGATTAATTAGTGAAATAGTTTTCTCTTTCGCTAAAATTAACATAAAGAAGATAGCAAAGAATGAACTATGAATCAATGAAATTAATAACAGCGTTTGCTTTTGTTTGACGATTTAGTTAGGAAACAGACCTGTGATCCAATATTTCGTTATTATATATTATATTATTCTTCTTTAAATCTTGTATCTACAAGGAAAATCAAACAAAGAAACATAAGGACGTCTTATTTGAAATTCTTAACCCCGTAGCGTGAAACGAAAGGTGGGAGGGACTTCGAAATGCAACAGTTAACTTTAGTACTTGGTTCTTGGAGAGAACGTGCGTAATATTAAGTTAACGAATGGTTTGTCCAATGAATGATTAATAATTGCAACAGGGACGAAAATCCCGTGGATAGAACGAAAGTACTATTTACATTGGGAACCATAAAACGTGATTTAGTTACCTAACAACAGCTGCATACCCAACCCAAATCTCGACAAATTAAAAGTAAAAGCGAGCAAATGTAGAAATATTATGCAATAGATATTGGTCCATCATTCCCAGCTGAATTGTATCCTTAAACATCTCTCACAAGTGACTTATCGAAAGTTTCATCTGCACATGATTTTGCCAAACAGTACCTCTCCAATTCTACCTCCCTCTACAGAGGTATACCATGTTAGATATCCGGTGGAGGCACATAGTGGTTCAGATGTCCTTTTAAAACTATAGGTCGTGTCCCATTTAACCGATCTGTGCAAAAAAGTGAACTTAAAACTATACATTAAAAAACTCCAGAGATATTCCGACCTCCGAACGGGGTGCTTAGCACAGAGTTTACGAAGCCAATGGTTACGGTTCGCATCTCCCCCTGGACGTGGGTGTGCTTTGTAAGTGTTTCTGCATCAATTTCCTAATTTCATCCTATCATCAGTCATCCTCATCGTCGCGATTAGCCAAAGTCGTAGAAAAGCGATGCAAAATAACAAAATCAAATCTTTGCACACACACGCAAACATCATGCATAAATAGAAGAAACTGAACAGGAGGAAATCTTTTGTCATTTCCTTTCACAAGTATGTGTGTTTTACATTCAAGGCAACTTAAGTAATGATTTGCGATGGGCCCAAAATATGTAGATTCGTCAATGACAGTCATTTGTTTTCTCCTCTCCACATCGCTCTTAGACGAGTACCGCCTTGTTGCCAGTTTCCTTCGGTGCTTCGTTGTCAAAAGCTTTAAAAAAAAAAATATTACATCTCTACTTTCGTGTCTGAGATTCATGATGATACAAATGCTTAGCACTGAATAAAGGCGACGACCATCTGTTCAAGAATGCTGAATATTTTGACAACGCAGGGGCAGGATTACATTGCAAGAGCTTCATGCGTCACCCACGCTCCGACCGCTCCCTTACTGTTGGACTTATGCACGTTGTGGTTCGCATACCACTTTTAATTATATTAGGTCAGCACCGATTAGCCCATCTTTGCATAAAGTACACTTAGAACTCAATTTAGCGTGTTCACAGGTTCGGTTTCTTGAAGGCAATTTGGGAGCTACATGAAATAGAGCCGCGGTGGCTCAGTCGGTAACGCGTCTGACTATCCTGCTCAAGGTCCCGGGTTCGATCCCCGGCCGGTTGAAATCCGGGAACTTTTCTAACGATGGAAGCGGCCCCGGCGCCCACCCAGCGTCGAATAACAAGGGTACCTGGGGGAAACCCTGGGGGGTAAAGGCGGTCAGGGGCGTGATGCTGATCACATCACCCCCACTCACGACCGGATCAAGAAAGTGTGGGGCGTTACCCCCACACCCCCTATACGCCTTCATGGCATGGTGCTATGCACAGGGGAGCACTTTACCTTTTTTTTTTACCTTTTACATGAAATAGAGGATAAAGATAACAGCGGCAATGGGATTCGATGTGCTGACCACGTGTCAACTTATAAGAAAGCCACTTAACGGGCCTTTGTTATTCCAGGCCGTTTCGCCACGGAGTTTTTTCATCGTAACTGTTATGGAGATGATTAATTTTATATAAGATAGGCGAGAAAATATTAACAAAACATGCTATTATTGTGTTTCACGCTAATCGGAGGTGAATTCTGTTACTGGGTGATAGATGGGTGTTATGATATGTCAGCTGTAAAGTTAAGAACAGTGGCGTATTTAGAAGGAGTTTTAGAGCTAAGTATTGTTATTTTTGCTCAACTTTCCTTAAAATAAAATAAAAATCAAATTTAGGAAAATATGGCATGATCTAGGAGTGGTAAGGAATATCTGATAACCCCTTATGATTTGATTTGATTTGTTGTTTGAAGTCCACTTTATGCACAGTAAGGCTAATCGGGACTGGACCTACAGTTTAAAGTGGAATCCAAACCACTTGTGCCTCCTCCGGGATTCGAACCCGGGACTTCTTTATAACCGCCTTATGTTCACATCCCTTTACTGCAGTTGTGAGTACGGCACTGAAAGCGTGGGGAATACTGCCCGCAAGTAAAATGGAGAGGGTTCCTTAAATAACGATAACAGAAGCGGGGTGTAATGCATGGCTTTCCTGCAAGAGCCTAAATGGCAACCTCTCTTCCACGTCCTTGACTCAGGGAGGAAGGGGGGTTGCCATTAGGCTATCCTAGGCTATAACCTAGGGCCAGACAAAAATGAGATCCTGAAGGGGCAGAAGTGAAAACCATGGACTATTAACATTTCTTAATGTTGTGATAATGGCAAATTGAAACATGCAAATCCTTTTACTTGCTTATTTCGTTAATGAAGGACTGTCTAGCAATTAAATAAGTTCTTTCACCATGGCCTATTTTCAAACGTCACCTATATCACAAACAGTATGTACAACTCTATTGTTCGAATATAAGTAATTGTTCCTCGAAAAAACTAACGTAAACATTTTGAGTGCTAACAAATAAAAGTCAATTGGAGGGATAATGCCGACCAAAATCAACATCATTGTTTACCGGCTCGCGTGCAGTGTGGCTACCATAATGTAGTGTTGATTCGTTTTCCTTTAGTGCGTGTGCGGTATTAGTGTTGTATGGCGAAATATATATTGAAAATGGCTGTTTTAAAGGAAAACGAAGTTTAATGAGTAATTTTTAATCAGATGTATCAATGTTTTGAACTTTACAAGTGTTATTAGTACAGAGCATGATGCAGTTAGTGAAAATGAAGTACCATGAGAACAAATTATTAATAAAAATGTCTACAGTGCCCAAAAGAAAGGATAGTCCAAATTCTATATATCCCGCTCCGGATGGGCTACATTTTGCAGACAATCGGCGCTTTCGCGTCTAGACTCAGATTCAGTCTGTTTGTTGCGTACTGCCCATATATTCTTGTTATTGCACTCACATCAATTCCATCCTAATCTTAGCGATTGACCAAAAGAGACAAAAGCGAGAAGTAATATTAGTCAAATTAATCTCTAGATAAAAGTAAAAAGTAAAGTGCTCCCCTGTGCATAGCACTACGCCATGAAGGCGTATAGGGGGTGTGGGGGTAACGCCCCACACTTTCTTGATCCGGTCGTGAGTGGGGGTGATGTTATCTCTAGATAACAGCAGCAAATGGCAGTCTCTTCCTCAAATTGAGGATTCCTCTCGCAGATATCCCATATAACATGAAGTTTAGGATGGATGATGAAACAGATTGTTGGAACAAAAATAATTTCATGTCCAGGTTTTCCAGAATGCGAAACTAGGACACCGAGTTTTGTTGCACGCTACGCTAACCAGTCAGCCACAGAGCCGACCTGAAATACTTTGTGCTTGCGGGAATGATTCTCGAGACGCACACGATATAAGTGGCAAGATGAATAAGACTTACATTGGCGCCTTCGGGTCTGCGCCGAGCATTCAACCATATCGGTATCAATACCTCAAGTTGATGTGGTTTCAAGGTGAATAGTATGTATGCCCCCATACTTGAAGTTGTTGTATTTCTGCCGCCCAACTTGCAGATATGTATGTGTAACACAGTGTTAATGACCAGGGACATATGAAAAATGGGATAACCGTTAAAATAAAATAAATTATAATTGCATGATTGTGGATTAAAAGTGTTGCTTTGTTAACTGACTTTCGCAGTTATAACTATCGAAAATTAAATACTTGTGGTTAAACTCGCTTAAAATCAATTGGTAAATTGTTTTACATTTTCACACAAATGTCAAGTTAATGTACTTGAAGGTAATATATATTTTAAGTTTGAGAAATCAAAAGGGCGAAGGGGTGGTTGTTGAAAGACTGCTGAATTCGCCGCATTGTTGCTTCAAGGGAAGGGGGGAAACTAGTTTAAAACGTAAATACTCTCATCTAAAACTATAAATGCTAGTAGCAACAAAGAAAGAGGGGAGAATTGTTTTCAGCACTCTGTCCTCAATATTTTGTATGCATGTACTATATGAGAAGCAGCAACTTGAACTTTCCTAAAGAATAAATGAAAAACCTGCTGCTACCAGGGGCTCTAGTTTCTGCACTAACTCCTGTAACGTAACAGAGGGGTCAAAATGTGATTGCACGCGGTAATTATCTGGAAACGGCTGCACGGCAATCACATACGCAAAAAAGGAAAATTTAAGACCCACATTTTAAGTTACAAGTTGTATTTTTGTGTCGTACTTCCTGCACGGTGCCTCAGGAGTTTACGGGCGGCACGCACAAGAAGCACGAGACAAAAGCCCTGAAAAAAAGGAGAAACTTGCATATTACGCGAACGTTCACGCAAAAGGTTTCAAAAAAAGGATCCGACAATGAATAGCAATATATGCCTTCTCCACTGTAATCAAAGTTTAATGGTGGTATTCTCCCAACGTGATCTCCTTTCTCATCCCCCAAGTACTATACATATGTTCACAATATGCCCTTTTATACGTTAACTTCAATAGCTTGGGACCAACTTTCGGTCATACGGGTCTTACTGTTTGGAATGCAACAAATAAAAATTAAGTTACTCCGCAATTCAATTAACAACTAGATATATATTCATGGTTCCAATTAGATACATTGTTATTAAATACAAACAATCCCAAAACGTAATACTTGGGAGCAATTTCAACGAACAATATGTTAACAGTGGTCCGCGCGGCCAGCGCGCTATTTTACCTTCTTATATGAATTCTCATCAACTTCAACAAATCCTACGTAAGCATAAATGTACGGAACTTGCTTAACAACAATTCTTATTTCTTTACTGACTGACACAATAGAATAATTTACATGCGGAGATTTATCCCTCTAAAATAGCGTGCATTGCATGTTCAGTAAGAATGCCCCCATTTTACTTAATCAAAAAATGCCTCTTTTTATTTCAGTTTCACTTGCTGTATTAACTTTACCCTGTTTCTTAGAGCATCGTTAGCGCTACCAAAATGTGGAAAAGGTTTACCATTTGACTACAAGAAAAGGTAAACTAGGGGAAAAAGGTGGAGATCGCGATTGTCTACGTCCTTTTTCTTTTTGTTTGCCAAGTACAATCGTATGTAGATTTAACTTCACTAAAGCATGTCTAGAGCGATCGAAAACGATAAGTTTCACTGCCAAAATTTAACGCACTGCCTGCACATACGTCATTTTACGGAAGGTTCGTTAAGCAATTGCCCACGTTTTATGTAACGTTTACAAACACCAGTCTATGAGAAGCACGTTCACATACTTGTACTAAGTTCACACGTACGTTACGCACCTTTTCTTACTTTTGCCCCTGCCAACACGCACTTTCCAATATGTACATTGGTTTCAGACACTACCAAAAGTTCACCACGAAAACAAGGGGGGAAAAGAAGGGGACGAAATAAATGAGGAGAAGCTATAGTTTTTCTCGTAGTTTTCCCTTATTTAAAAGTCCCGTGAAAACGAAAGGGAGTAATCAAATTTTAGGTGCGAACGACTAGAACAAAAAATAATCATGTTCCCATATCACGGTCAAAAATTGTTTTTGTACATACCTCACCACAAATGTTCAATGCGTGTAAAAGGGCAACGCCATCCTTCCACTTGAGTCACAATACTCATTTAACTGGCTTCTCCCCGTTAGCGGTCGGCGTGGGAGGCTTTCACTTCAACAGGCAGTGGTTGGGTAGTATCTCTTGCCGGCGAGGACTAGATGTCGTGCACAAGAACAGGCGTGAGCCGTTCTTAGTGGGCGTACGCGGTAGAGAGCGAGAGACAGACTGACTGCCCGGTGCTGCAGGATTTACGAGCAAGCCTGAGCGGCAAAAATCACCACTAGAGGCAGCACCTGAGATCTATCGTGAGGAGGAACATCCTCCGATGGCTAAAAATTGAACGTCGCTTTTCTTCAATTTTTAAATATGTAAAGTTTGTAAACACAAAGTAAGGCAAACGTTACACTCCGTGCTATTAATTCGAGGAGACGGTTGTTTTCACATATTGACTCACATGTTAGTCATTTATGAAAATCCGCGCTTTTGGTAGATCATTCCCAATCAGTGACATGAATAGATATTGATACTTTTTAACATTAAAATTCAAGAAGCAATTTTTTAATGAATAATTTCTTCTTTTGTTGCAAATAATTGCAAAATTATCATCATTAATAAATAGGGAACGAATTATTTCACGAGTGTTACACACGTCATATATTATCATTCTCTAAACCTCAGAATAATATGTTAATATTGAATCAATGCTTTTTCTTGTTCACATCGCAGCACCTCCAAATTAGCCGCGATTGAGGGATGTGGGAGGCCCTACACATCGTTTTATCTAGTCTAATAGATAGTCTTGCCATTGTTAAAAGACTAAACAAAATGCAAGACTACATTTAGAATATAATCGTTATATTTGCACCTTCAATCACTGCCACAATCACTGTAGGTGCAATGCCTATAAAGTGTTTACAACACGCTCCGAAACGTTTGCCGTAATCATTGCAATGGGTGTGATTTCGCGCAAACAATTGTCGGGGAAGTTGTTGGCTGTATATCATCCAATGGAAACAGCCGCTGAGGTTCTAATGGTGATCAAACGCCGAACCGCACCATTAAATGTGATACCGTTACCACTACGCCATTGGGGGCAATTGCGACAGCAGAAAACATTCACACTTTTCGCCATCTTTATTTTCAGTTGTTGAAGTTAATAATACAGCGAACTTGAATCATATTGGGAGTACTGTATTCCCAACTAATTGCCCCCATGCACACGCCACTGTTGCTTGTGTATATACAGTGATGGACAAAAGTAATCATACAGTGGAACTGAAAGGAAGAGAGGACGAATTTGCAGCAGCTAGGAAAACAATAAGGAAGTCAAAACTGTTAATGCTTGACCATGTATGCACCAAACGATATATTGACAACAACAATAAATATCAGATGCTGCTTGTAGAAAAAAATACAATATATTCTCAATACCCGCTTCTTTGGCTGGACAAAAGTATTCATACACCAACATAAAAGTTCACTTTAAAGACAAGAAAGAAACAAATAGCATGTCGTCAGAATTTAGTATGCAATCCTCTGTTATGGAGAACAGCTGTCAGTCTCTTTTGCATAGAATGAATAAGAGGCGTGATTATTTCAGATGTAATATTGTGCCACTCATGCAAAATGACTTCTTTCAGTCTATTCTTGCTTGTTATGTCATGTTTTCGGAGTCTGGTATACAAATGGCTCCAAAGATGTTCAATGGGGTTAAGGTCTGGGGACTGAGTTGGAGTTCTGAGTGTGTGGGGAGTATTATATAACAACCAAAGGCGGACAATCTCAGCTGTATGTTTAGGGTCGTTGTCCTGCTGGAAGTAAAAATCATTCCCAAGACCCAAATGATTGATACTCTGCTGCAAATTATTCTTCAGAATATCCAAATAGACAAATCTATCCATAGTTCCCTCAATAAAGACGAGTTCTCCAACACCTGAGGCTGACATACAGCCCCAGACCATAACGCCACCACCTCCATGTTTAACTGTAGCCAAGAGATTTCGAGGCTCAAGCTCAGTATTCGGCTTTCTCCACATCAAAATTCTACCATCACTATGGATAATATTAAATTTACTCTCGTCCGTAAACAACACTTTATCCCAGAAGTCCAAACTTTTACTCACATACTCCTTTGCAAATGTTAATCTGGCCTTCTTGTTCTTCTTACTGATGTATGGCTTCCTTCTAGGTACCCTAGCTCTGTACCCTGCTCGGTTTAAAAACCTTCTAATACTTCTTGAGGACACTTGTTTTCCCAGCTGTTCGTGAACATGTGCCGACACTGCTGACGATGTAAATTTTCGGTTTTTCTTGATCATTCTCAACAGTCCTTGTTTCTCACTTGAAGTAAGTTTCTGAGGACGCCCAACCCTTTCCCTATTTATCAGCACTTTTGTGTCATTATATCGTTTGATGACACTTTGCACAGTCGCACGACTTCTCCCAACTATGTTTGCGATATCGGAATATGATTTCTTATTGTGGTATAATGATATCATAATTTTTCTCTCTTCGATCGTGGTTTCCTTCCCTTTGCGGCCCATTTGACTTCCTGCAGCACGCCAACACCAAACCAACTACTTCCTTGCACAGGTGCAACTGCAGTAAACAAGTATCTGGCACTGAATGATGGAAACGGTTGTTTCAAGAACTTTTTTGGGGGGTTTATAACCTGGCGTATGAATACTTATGACCATCCAGAAAGCAGTTTATCTAAGGATTACCCACATTTCTCATGACAATTTCAATTGTATGCACACAATTTCTTTACGTTTCTATTCTTGCCATTCCAATGGAGCATATGTGCTATAGACTTGAGTTGCCTTTACGGTCTTCTGTGTATAATAACATGTTTCATTCAGACCATGCCTTTGTATGAATACTTATGTCCATGACTGTACGTAAGTACGCTACTCGTGTTAACTCACTTACAAGCGAAACCGAAACTCGAGCTCTCAGCGAGACAACTCCAGGCGCCGTGAAATAGATAACGGTTGAGCCACTGACGTTCGTTGGAACATGCATTCCTACTGTCGTGGCCTTTGAGCCACTGCTTTGGTTGCGATGAAGTATTTTGGCAGGTGTCCTATTTCGCTGCAGGATACATGCAAGGCTTAACAGAATAATGTTAATGATATGCATATGATATAAAATGGTGACTATTATTCGGAAATTAATACATAATTTCTCTTCTGTAGAGTGTAAGAATTTTTTCTTGCGATAAAATTATCAACAATGAAATAGTAAAAAAAAATATTTAACCAGAAATCAACAAAGTGAATAACAACGTTTGCTTTTATTTACTTTTGATATATTACCAAAGCAATTACCGACCTTTTTTTAATACTGCCGATTCTGTGCGTAAATGCAGTCAGTACCCCTTCCCCCAAAATGATATGTTTACTGTCTCTTTATATATCTCTGGCTCTAATTGATTATTTATTTGCCACGTAAGACAGATGAAACTGACATAGGAATTCGAACCCAGAATTTATTGTGCTAATATAATGAGTTGACTGACATTTAACAATCGTGGCGTCCTTTAACTTTTCCAGGCAGTCATAGCCGAGATATATAAAACAACGTTTCTATTATAATTTTGTTGGTTAAAGTTGGATAATTTTTCTTAAGTAACGAAAACGCTTTGCTCGTTTCCGAATAACACCTTTCAGTAAACAAATTGATAGATTGATCGAGTTCGTGTTTTAAGTTCACTTTACATACAGTGTGGTTAATCGGGACTAGACGTACAGTTTAAAATGGTATCCGAACCATTTTATGTCTCAACTGGTTATCGAACACGGAACTCCTTGATTACAAGGCGACGACGTTTACTACTACGCCAACAGGGAGTCCCAGTAACCAATATATACGTGTGTGTGTGTGTGTGTGTGTGTGTGTGTGTGTATATATATACACTTTTTTGTCTATAAAACACCCGATATTAACACACTTTCAAACAACATCTTGTACAGTGTCTCTCAAAAGTTTTAGGACAACGGCATTTGAGACTAGGCAACCCAAATTACGTAAGGCGCAGGTGGGTTGCGTGTAGAATTAGGCTCAATTTCAGGGTTGCAATATGCACAATATATATTTATGAAATACGCGAAAGAAATAAAACCAAGTATTATTTTTATAAAACTCTAAAAAATATATCAGTATTACATTTGCCTCAAATAAGAAATACTTTCTGAAAGAAAGAAAATCGATTTTCTAGTATTTCATCGCTGATGAGTCTATACAAAGGAAAACAGGAGAGAGGAAACGAAAAGGGACAACAAATAAGAGGAGAAAAAAGAGAGAGAAAGGGGAAGAGGAAAAGTAAAGTAGTGAAGAAAAGATAGGACAGATGTGGATAGAAGTAAGGAGGAGAAAGGGAAAAGATGCGAGGAGGGATGACGAAAATGGAGCAAAGAGGATAAGAGGGGGAGGGGAAAGAGATGAGAGGAGAGGAGAAGAGGAGGTTTGAGAGGAGAGGAGAAGACGAGAAGATGGGAGTTTAGAGTAGAGTAAAAGAGAGAACATGAGAAGAACGAAAAGAAGAGGAGAAGAGTGCAGTGGAGTCAGAATCTAAGACAGGAGATGAGATAAGAGGAGTGGAGAAGAATGGGGTGGAGACAAAAGGCGAGAACAGGAGGGAAGGCGATGACATATAAGCAGAGGAGAAGAAGGAGAAGGAGAGAAGAGAAAGGAGACGAGATGAGAGATGAGGTATTTGTAGAAAATATCGTCTCAGCGTCAAGAATTGTTGCAGTGATCAAAATATCGACATGAAACATTCAATAATATTTAAAAATGAATTGGAGAATGTATTAGAACGGTGCGAAATGCTTTTTGGCAGAGTTCACAGCGAGATAAAATCTGACACGTAAGATATTTGATTATGCCTACGATTATACCACTAAAAATATGAACGTAATGTTCATATTTATAAGAATCATCAAATTTTCTGCACTTCTCAGTTCGTTGAAATGGAGATTTTGTTATTTAACATTTCTCCTGCCCCCATCGTTAATTCCAAACAGAATAATTCCGTTTCACACTGCGTGCACAATGCACACAATGGGATAGGTCTAAAACTTATGAAAATTTTCTTCCACCGGAGAGGTTTGAACCAACGACCATCAGGTTGACAATCTACAACGGTAATGACTACCCTACAAACTTTCTTTCTTGAAAATAGCTAGGAGGAGCTGACCAATTTGAAATGTAGATGCAACACTCCTCCTACATGTAATGTGTAAAGAATACTTGTTCGTAACAAAGAAAACGAAGGTAGTACGAATCGGCGCAACCATTTAATGGATAATTGCACGTGATGAAAACTTTTCATTCGATATTTGCGGAGGGATCCTTGCATTGAACTGGAGTGTGTAAAGGGATAAAATTAGTATGTCCTCAATTACCACAAATATAAATAGTTATTTCATTAATATTTGTCAATGTCTTTGAAGCCGTACAAAATTTTCGTAAGAGTTTCATAATTCACGATCTTATACGTAAAAGTATCCCTTTGAACATGTGCCAATTTATTTATTTGTTTCATTTTTGTTAGTAAATTCCAGATGCAGAACAATGTAGCTACTTTACACAAGGTTTACACAAGGCATTTGATCTGTTGCAGTATCACAGGAAGAGTGAGCCTCTATATATTTTCCATTATAATGTCCAATCACAATAATAATTTAGAATAGCTACCAATATTTTGGTTTCTCTTCATCACTTCGTTTTTTTTCTCGAAGATAGCTGCTAATACAAGAAAAGCAAATCAAAATTAAAATAGAAGTTCAACTACATGAATATTCAACGACATTTACAATATTGGAGTGACTGAATATATAAAAATTGTTGTTTGAACGGAAAGCAAAGGCGTGGTGTAGCGCTTAGACTTCTCGACTAAAGATATAGCTGTCTCAGGTTCGAGTCTCCTTACGACTTCTTGTTTTTTTTTAATTCGTCTTTTATTAAACAAGAGCATTGTAACATTATTTGTAATAGCAGTGTAATGTAGCTACATTGTTCTGCATCTGGAATTTACTAAAACAAATGAGACAAATAAATAAATTAACACATGTTCAAAGGGATACTTTTACGTATAAGATCGTGCATTATGATACTCTAACGATAATTGTGTACTGCTTCAAAAATATTGACAGTAGGTGAAATGCTTCGTTCTGGAACGGTCCTTTGACCTACTTTTTATTTTACGACGTTTTACGCACTAAACTAACCTACAATGAGAGAAAAAAGGACAGAAAAAGCTCTGGCATCACTTTTTAAGCTATTTTTTTACCTTTTTCAAATCTTGCTCTTATGCTACCTCGTCTTTTGACCTACTTTTGAAATGACTTACGGCATTTTCCTATAAGGCTGTCCTCCCTTACGATGTTTTTCTGTAAGGCGTACCTTTGACCGACTTTTGAAATGACTTACGACATTTTCCTATAACGCTGTCTCCTCTTACGATGTTTTCCTGTAAGGCGCACGTTCTAGCAATGCCTATTGACCTACTTTTGAAATGACTTACGACATTTTCCTATAAGGCTGTCCCCCCTTACGATGTTTTCCTGTAAGGTCCCTCAGTGTAATCTACTACGTTCTGGAAGGCCCCTTTAACCTACTTTTTATTTTACGACGTTTTACACACTAAACTAACCTACAATGAGAGAAAAAATGGACGGAAAAAAGCTCTGGCATCACTTTTTAAGCTATTTTTTTACCTCCTGCAAAATTTTGCTCTCATGCTACCTCGCCTTTTGACCCACTTTTGAAATGAGTTACGACATTTTCCTATAAGGCTGTCTCCTTTTAGTGTAAGACCCCTCAGTGTAATCTACTACGATCTGCTAATGGGCTTCTGCTCTCAGCGTAATCCGTTTTTACGACGTTTTACGGACTAAACTAACCTACAATAAGAGAAAAATGGATAGAAAAAGCTCTGGCATCACTTTTTAAGCTATTTTTTTACCTCCTGCAAAATTTTGCTTTTATGCTACCTCGCCTTTTGACCTACTTTTGAAATGACTTACGACATTTTCCTATAAGGCTGTCTCCTTTTAGTGTAAGCTCCCACAGTGTAATCTACTACGATCTGCTAATGGGCTTCTGCTCTCAGCTTAATCCATTTTTACGACGTTTTACGGATTAAAACTAACTTGCAATGAGAGAAAAATGGACAGAAAAAAGCTCTGGCATCACTTTTTAAGCTATTTTTTTACCTCCTGCAAAATTTTGCTCTCACCTCTTTGACCTACTTTTGAAATGACTTTCCTATAAGGTCGTCTCCTTTTACTGTAAGGTCCCTCAGTGTAATCTACCACGACCTTGCTCTCAGCGTAATCTGCTATGATGTTTCTTGTTTTTTTAAAACTCTCAGGTGCGATCTTCTACAATGTGTGTGTGTGTGATAATCAAAATTTATTTTTGTTAAGGAAATCCCTGGCCCCTGCTACGACCTAACAGGCGACCTCTCCTACGATGTTTTGGGCCTTCTGTTACGATATTTTTCTGTAAATTACTCCTCATGATGTAAAAATTGGTATTGTAGCGGTATTTGAAATCGAGTGTGCTGCGTGAAGGGGGAAAAATCTCTTCATGTTCACTGAACAATAGGAGAGCGGAAGAGTACTTCCGGGCTTTTCATCGAAATCGTGGGGTGCGATGAAAAGCCGGGAAGTACTCTTACGCTCTCCTATTGTTCACTTCAGACAATGGGAGAGCGGAAGAGTACTTCCGGGCCTTTCATCGAAATCATGGGGTGCGATGAAAAGCCCGGAAGTACTCTTCCGTTTTTCTGTTGTTCACTTCAGACAATGGGATTGAGCGAGTATTTTGTGATGCGGATTACGCCACTTTACTCAACATTTCACTCCTCGCATCCTCTTATAAGCCGAAGCTGTGCCATGGAAACTTCCATATCATCTAGAGCGACTGTTCTTGCGAGTTGATTCTTGAAACTAACCAAAACAGACGTTAAGGGATTGTGGATGCGACTCGCATGAAACAAGCCAAACAGCCCTTAACGTATTGTTGAAGGAAATATACACTCGCAGAACACAAAGTATAGAAAGTTTTTTTGTTCCTGTTGAGTGTGTGTTCCAGAGAAAAGTAAGTATCTTGCATGATATGTTTTCTTATTGGTGTTTTGTTCTGTGAGTTGATTTTTGAAGCGAGCCCAACAGACGTGAAAGGGGATTGTGGATGCGACTCGCATGAAACAAACCAAACAGCCCCTTAACGTATTGTAGAAGAAAATATACTCGCAGAACTACACATACATTTTAGCATGCATTTTTTGTTTGTGTACCGTTTGTTGATAGGAAAAAATGTGTGTGCGGGACATATTATTAGGCCATTTTTATTGCGCTTGATATCAAGTGGAAAGTGTGGTTCGGATCTTATCTGTTTTAACTTTTTATGCTCAAAAAAAATTTTCAGCTCAAAGGCTATGACTATGATTGCAGGGGGCTGTCTGCTGTTTTAAATCCACTTTATGCACAGTAAGACTAATCGGGACTGGACCTACAGTTTAAAGTGGGATCCGAACCAATGTGTGCCTCCACCAAATATCAAACCCCGGGACCCGCCGATTACAAGGCAAATGACGCTACCACTACACCATAGGGGGAGGCCCTGTCTGCTGTGTGGTTGTTTGGTGCTGACCACATCACATATGCGAGTTGTTCTGAATCCAAAAGGCGAGGGAGTTAGGGGAGATCCGTGAAGGCACTAGACCAAAAAGTTACATTGTTGTAGGTCCCATAGGAGCCGAGAAAATCAATGTCTTGGAAAACGTCTTAAGACAATTATCTTAATCTTTAAGAAAGTCGACTTCCGGTCTGTCAAGATGTTACTTCCGGTCTATCAAGAAAATTTTCTTAAGACAAATATCTTAAGACGTTTTCCAAGACATTGATTTTCTCGGCTCCTAATTGAGCTAGGATGATGATTGTGGGTTTGTTGGATAGGTTTTGATGATAACTACTCAACTACAAGCAAGCCCCCCCTCAATTTTTTTTTCAAGAATTTCGATTTGATCCTAAAACTCTGCAAAACCTATTGGAGTGCTTTGGGCGTTTTAGATTAAAAATTTTTGTAATGGGTGGTTGTAGAAAAAGTCATTCTTGTTCGACGAAAGCGATATATTTTAAAACTGCTCTGTGACCCTCTCGTTCTTCACGTCGTGGACAAAGGACTTCTCTGCGACCAGGATGACGCTGCATAGGGTCTCCTCGGGCAACGGACTGTTGAACTCGCAGACGACCTTGATGTTGGTGCGATCGTTGACCACCACCTGCTTTCTTTTCGTGGTGTTGATGACGAACATCGGCCTGCGTGCTTTGAATTCGCTGGGCGTGTAGTACATGTCCACGCTTCCCTCGGTCACGCGTTTGTAAGCCGAGAACGCTTCGTAAAGTTTGAGGTAATCGTCTTTTGTCATGTCGAGGTTGTAATTCTCGCGCGGGAACACTTCGTTGCGTCCATTCTTGAGATAAATGTTCTTGATTTTGCAGTCGTCGAATTTGCTGGAATCTTTCTCCTGGTTGTTTTCGCGCCCGGTCTGAAAGAGCACTACGACGAAATCTGGCATGTCGAACTGTATGTTGTTGAACTGCGTCGTCACGTCGAATTCCATGTGACTTCCCGATGCCACCTTCTGTACGCACTGGTAACTGCGAAAGTGAATCGCCACCTGCGGACTTTTCAAGATCTCCGCTTTGTACTTGAGGGTGTAGTTTGTCTCGTATTCCACGATCGGCATTCTCAATTCCATGCTCCGGATGACGCATTTCGCCGCTTCGGGTAAAGTGTTGGCTATCGGCGTGCCGTCGGCGTTCAAGTTGGTGTATCGCATCAGTGCGTCGTTGTCGTTGGCCGCTCTTCGAAAGGTGACGCGCAATCCTCCCTTCCACATGATCTCCTTGTAGTCGGAGAAGAATCCCGGCAGCAGACGCATGGGAAAGAGCACCGTGTGACTTGTCGTCGATATTTTGGTTCCCGCTTCGAACCCCCCGGCCTGATAGTATGCCGCGTCCGTTTTGGATAATTTTAATGTTCCCACCGCCGTCGACGTGATGCCTGGATAGTCTATTCTGTCGATGACGGTGTTGTGTTTCCTCACCTCCACCTGCGAGAACAGGTGAGGCACGAAGTTGTCCACGAGTATCAAGTTTGCTGCTGCGGGAAACGCGTCTCCGCTTTCTTTCTTCACCACGTCGAATTGAAGGTAGAGGTCCGCTCTGTGAGGATGAACGAACCCATCGCCTACGTCCACGTCGTATTCGATCTCCCTGTTTGCTTCGTTGAGATTGGCGAACGTGCGACGGTTGGGAGGGAAAGATTGCAATTCGTAACTTTCGATTTGCTCCATTTTACATGTATGGTTATTTATTATATGTTGATCTCCACGATGGCCGTCGTAGTGGCACCTGCGAAATCCACCACGTCTCCTTTCTCGTTCGTCACCACCAACTCTATGTCGTCTATGCGGTTGCGACATACTGGAAAATAGATCGGCGAAGAGGGCGTGTAGATGATCGGTTCCATGAACTCGGAACTTGGTTTGAACGTGGCTATGATTCCCGTCTGCTTGTGACTTCCTAACAATCCGTCCGAAGATTTCGTGATCATGCCTTCCGCCACGTTGCAGTGTACGTTCAGAGTCTCTATGGCCAAGAATTTAGGAATGTTGGTTGCTACGTGCTTGATGCCAGCTTCGAGTTTTGGGTGGTTGTTCTCGAAACCTAAAAGTTCCCCCATGGTGCCCAGGTCCACGGTCTCCGTCGCGGATAGGATTTCCACTCTGTGCGTGACCGAATTTTGAGAAAGGTATGTGCCTTTGGGTAACTGAGCTTGCAAAGTGGAAAGATTGTATTGGCCTGGCGTGACGACGATGTGTTCGTTTCCGACGCTAATTTTGTTGTTGTGATGCGTGACGTTAGGTATGAGGTACATGCTGTAGAATGCACGCAGAGCCACGGATTTAGGATAGACGATGTCGTCGTGCAGCGTGAGTTTCAAGATCGAAGATTCGCTCGTGAGATGGAACACGCCAATTGTCGTGATGCTGTTTCAGGTTCCACAGTGCTTTCTGGAAATCTTCGATCGTGGGGTTATTTATTTTAGAGAGAAACGCGAGCACGGAGAGGCAGAGATGACCGCAGTTTACGTCACCGAAATCTTGAATGCGTTCGTCGTTGTAGTATATAGAGGTTTTGTTCGTTTTCAGGTAATGGACTAAATTTGTAGGTGGAACACCTCCGAAAGAATCGAAAACGAATGCTTTGTTATTGTCATCGTTTTTGTGGTAACATATCCAATGCGTGCCCGGATTTTTTTGATTGTCCAAGTTGACTACTCCACATTCTCTTCTTTTGACGGTTGAAGGTAACGAGTCGGACATGAAAACTCCTCTGAAGTGTTTGATTCGTAACGGTTCGATCAGAGATTCAATGTCTCGGTTGGTGAGTGCTGCTGTTTCTTTTTTTTAAACTTTCTCATCACGCCCTTCCCCCCTTTCTTCTCCATGGCCAGGTTGTGACGTTTCTGTTCTTCCAACTCGGCCAGTAGTGTATATTGGCCGGTTCTACGCAATACTTAGTAGGTATGCCTTTTTTTTATCAATCGAATATAAGTTTTTGACATATTTTGACAATTTTTTGTCGATGTTTTAGCGTTTAGCGATGTTTTAGTACAAATTTTCACTATACTCATTTTTTTTCCACTCATACTTGGTAGGTATATTATGATCTTACGTGATACAACTTAACCTATCCTTTTTTTTACTATTATTTAATTTTTTTTACGATCCTAAGTGATATAACTTAACCTATCATTTTTTTTTATTTATGCACTGTTTGAACGTCATCATTTGAGGATCATACTTTGTAGGTATTTTTTTTTATCAATTGAATATAAGTTTTTGACATATTTTGACAATTTTTTGTCGATGTTTTAGCGTTTAGCGATGTTTTAGTACAAATTTTCACTGCACTCATTTTTTCTATTTATACTTGGTAGGTATATTACGATCTTACGTGATACAACTTAACCTATTTTTTTTTTACGACTTTTTAATTTTTTTTACGATCCTAAGTGATATAACTTAACCTATCATTTTTTTATTTACGCACCGAACTAACCTACAAGGGACTCTGTTTGTTTTAATATTTCAGTATTATAAGGTTTTCACAAATTTTATATAACCTAAAATGTGTTGGATGTTGATTTTTAGTATGTGGCAATTTTTTATGAATTTTAAAACTGTTCCGTCACCCTCTCGTTCTTCACGTCGTGGACGAAGGACTTCTCTGCAATCAGGATGACGCTGCATAGAGTATCGGCAGGCAGCGCGTCGTGGAACTCGCAGACGACCTTGATGTTGGTGCGATCGTTGACCACCACCTGCCTTCTCTTAGATGTGTTGATGACGGTCATGGGTCTCCGTGCTTTGAATTCGCTGGGCGTGTAATACATGTCCACGCTTCCCTCGGTCACGCGTTTGTAAGCCGTGTAAGCTTCGTAAAGTTTGAGGTAATCGTTTTTGGTCACGTCGAGGTTGTAATTCTCGCGCGGGAACACTTCGTTCCTACCGTTCTTCAGATAAACGTTCTTGATCTTGCTGTCGTCGAATCCGCAAACAGATTTTTCCTAAGTCTTACTGTTTCCAAGATAACCCCACTTCCGGTCGCTATTTTGGATTTCCGAGCATAGGTTCTATTTATATTTTACTTATATATAGGCGTACGTAATGAATCCGCAAACAGATTTTTCGCAAGTCTTACCGTTTCCAAGATAACCCCACTTCCGGTCGCCATTTTGGATTTCCGAGCATAGGTTCTATTCATACTTTTTCTCACGTATAGGCGTACATGACAAATCCCCAAACAGATTTTTCCTAAGGCTTACCGTTTCCAAGATAACCCCACTTCCGGTCGCTATTTTGGATTTCCGAGCATAGGTTCTATTCACATTTTACTTATATATAGGCGTACGTAATAAATCGAAAACAGATTTTTGCTAAGTCTTACCGTTTCCAAGATAACCCCACTTCCGGTCGCTATTTTGGATTTCCGAACATAGGTTCTATTCATATTTTTTCTCACGTATAAGTGTACATGATAAATCCCCAAACAGATTTTTCGCAAGTTTTACCGTTTCCAAAATAACCCCACTTCCGGTCGCCATTTTGGATTTCCGAACATAGGTTCTATTCATATTTTTTCTCACATATAGGCGTACGTGATGAATCCGAAAACAGATTTTTCCTAAGTCTTACCGTTTTCAAGATAACCCCACTTCCAGTTGCCATTTTGGATTTCCGAGCATAGGTTCTATTCATATTTTACTCACGTATAGGTGTACATAATGAATCCGAAAATAGATTTTTCCTAAGTCTTACTGTTTTCAAGACTTCCGGTCGCCATTTTGGATTTCCGAACATAGATTCTATTCATACTTTTTCTCACGTATAGGTGTACATGATGAATCAGCAAACATATTTTTCCCAAGTCATGAATTGGAGGGTTCTATGACCCTGTTTGTCAAAAATTTGAGATATTTGCAATTTAAGATTTTTAACGCTGGACTTGGAAAATTTTCGATTGATGAAAAATTGGTTCCATGACGATCTATGCCAATTTTGGTATGGGAGGACAGAGGACACCGAGACTCGACCGACACACTAAACCCAAGGTTAGGTTAGGTTAGGTTAGGTTAGGTTAGGCTAGGTTAGGTTAGGTTAGGTTAGGTTAGGTTAGGCTAGGTTAGGTTAGGTTAGGTTAGGTGAGGCTAGGTTAGGTTAGGTTAGGTTAGGTTAGGCTAGGTTAGGTTAGGTTAGTTTAGGTTAGGCTATGTTAGGTTAGGTTAGGTTAGGTTAGGCTAGGTTAGGTTAGGTTAGGTTAGGTTAGGTTAGGTTAGGCTAGGTTAGGTTAGGTTAGGTTAGGTTAGGCTAGGTTAGGTTAGGTTAGGTTAGGTTAGGTTAGGCTAGGTTAGGTTAGGCGTTCAAAAGTTACGAGAGATCAAAGTTTTGGGAGGGGGTGGGCTAACTTCTTACCCCTTGACCCCAGGACCACCAAAACTTGGTATACGTATTCTACATATCCAAAATCAACAGGGGGGGGGTAGCTTCGCTACCGGGATGGGGGTGTTTTTCGATATATTTTTTCGATAATTTTTACCATTTTCGAGATATTTGCAATTTAAGATTTTTTTTAACGCTGTGGACTTGGAAAATTTTCGATTGATGAAAAAAAAATAGTTCCATGACGACCTGGTATGAGAGGAGAGACGACACCGAGACTCGATGAACTAAGTGGTGCTTTGTTTGTGTGTGCAATGCTTTTTGCACTTGGTTATCATCACCTAACATCTTATTAATTGTTTTTTAAAATTAATTACAACTGAAAACTAATAATTAATATTATCTAAAGTTACTAATTAATATTATACAAGTAATTGATATATTTTCTTTGTTCTTGTTGCTAGTGTTGGGTAATTATAGTTGTTGCAAAATATAGCTCTCGCGTATGACAGTTTCTGAGTTTTGTTGGGTATATATAGACGAATCGAAATTTTACTTGTTATGTTAAATTGTATGTTAGGGTACATGGTAGGAGAAATCATTGTATATTAGAGCGCTCTTTTAATGATTTGCCTATAACTGCATACAGGCAGCCGTAAATTTAGCATAAAATATCCTGATCCTGTTTCTTCTAGCATGTGCGACGTTTGTTGTGGTGGGATCATTGGGGGAAATGTGATTCTCCCAATATGTCATCTGACTTACTAGCATATGCGATACGAAGAACAGGTGTGTATGTGGCTTACTAGGATTAGGCTCATGGTAATGAGGTCCTAGTAGCTGAAACGTTGTCGGGGTATTTTGCATTTTTTTTTCAAATATGAACACGTTAAAACTGAACTGTCTCGGATTTTTGAGTTTTGTATTCGCCCCGTGAAAATTCTATATAAAATAACATACCTGAAAATTATATTCACAGTAGATTCATTTTTTTGAGTTTTGTAATTACCCCAAGAAATTCTATATAAAAATAACATACCTGAAAATTGTATTTACAGTAGATTGAATTCTTGAGTTTTTGTATTCGCACACAAGAAATTCTATATAAATAACATACCTGAAATTCTATTTACAGTAGATTGAATTTTTGAGTTTTGTAATCACTCCAAGAAATTCTATATAAAATAACATACCTGAAAATTGTATCGCTATATACTAGACTTTTTGATTTCTGTGATTTTGGAGAAAGCAATGGCATCCACCACCAGTTTCAATCGTAAAAATGATAAAACTGAATGTGGTACTTGTGGGAAGCTAATCTCAAGGAACAATTTATCGGTACACAGGGCAAGATGTAGCGAAACAGGTTCGAGAATTAATCGTTCGTTACCTTCTAAGCCCTGTGCTCGATGCGGAAAAATGATCAGCATTGCAAATTTAAGTAAACATCTCAAAATTTGCAAACCATCGACCGAACAAGGAACATCGAAAAGGAAAATCGATAATTCAGAAACGGAAGCTTCCACTTCCAAGCAAATTAAATTATCTAATAAACGCAAACCAATTAGATCTGCATTTAACGACCAACTCCAGGATTTTTCAATTAAGTCAGAACCAGGTCGTGACATCCTTAGTTTCTTGGATGAAACGAAAACATCTGTACTAAATATTTTAAAAGATAAACTTGAAAACAACTCTATAAAAATATACGTTGTTCTGTTTTCTGAATACGAGAAAGTTGATGGTACAACGAGTATTTTTTATCATCGTACAAAAAACCAGACTCTTTATTTGGCGGACGTCGAAAATTTGGAAAACTTTTATTATAAAGTTTCCAACGAGCTGGTTAAGAAACATGACGATTTCGAGGCTAAAGGGTCGGGATGGTCTCTATGTGGAAGTCGTCACACGTTAACTGTTTACGTGAACCAATTCTCGCCTCTTCGCGCTTCCAGCTACGTTCCTCTTCCACCGAACATTCAACACAAGAGGGCTGTGTTAAATATACAGAACAGCGATCAAAAGTGTTTCCTTTGGTGTATATTGGCTGCACTGCATCCTGTTCATTGGTCAAATCATCCAGAACAGGTTTCTAATTACAAACAATACGAGACCGACTTTCAAAGTGTAATGTCTGACATTGAATACCCGGTGACATTGTCGGATATAACAAAGTTCGAAAATCGTGCAGGAAAACGCATCGCTATTAATGTATATTCCTTCACGTCAGATAAATATCTCGTGCATCCCGTCAGGATAAGCGATATCGACGATGACGATGCCTGTGTAATAAATCTCCTTCTCATTTCCAACGAGGATGTCTATCATTACACGCTAATTCGTTCAATGTCTCGATTACTAGGAAGCCAAACAACCAAGCATGAACATTGCATCGAAGTTTGTCCGAGATGTCTAACCATGTTCGACGATCGAAAACAACTCGATTATCAAAATTACACCGGACGTCAAATTGCTATCGATAAACTTGTCGAACATAAAATTTATTGCGGCAACAACAGACCGGCTAGAATGTTGATGCCCGAAACGAACGAAGTCGAAGAATTCAAAATGCACAAGGCATTGTTGGAACATCCCGCAATCATCGTCGCAGATTTTGAGTCTTTCCTGAAACCACTCTCCTACTGCGAACCGGATCCTGAAATTTCCTCCACAACGCCGTACCAGCTTCATCAACCTAATAGTTTCGGCTATGTTGTTGTGCGACGTGATAAAATAAATGAAGCATATATATACCGCGGGCCAAATGTAATCGAACACTTCCTGGAAAAAATGGTGGAGGAGGTTGAGGTAATTGGTAGCGTACTGCTTACATCAAAACCGATGGCACCTTTAACTGAAAATGAACTTCAAAATTACAATTCCACTGAGGTGTGTCCGGTATGTGATCAAAGTTTCACTGATGAGAACAAAAAAATATTCCACCACGATCATTTCAGCGGAAACTACATAGGTGGAATTTGCAACACGTGCAATCTTAAAATCCAGAAACCTAAATTCATCCCCATATTCTTTCACAACGGAAGCGGATATGATTTTCACCACCTGGTGAGACATCTTGGCTACGATCCGAAACGTATAGGTGTCTTGGCCGAGAATGAAGAACGCTACATTAGTCTCAGCAAGCAAGTGTCGATTCCGGGAACGAAAAATACAATCGAGATGCGCTTCCTGGATTCGTATAGATTTCTCTCTGCAAGTCTGGATGCTTTAGCGAACAAACTCACCGACGATCAATTTAAAATAACTAGAGCTAGTTTTCCCAACGTAGACATAGAACTCGTTAGACGTAAAGGGTTTTATCCTTACGAATATGTTAGTGATGGTTCTAAATTTAACGACGACGCTCTTCCACTTCCAAGAGAATTTTACAGCAGACTCAGAGAGAAAGGAATCACGGACGAAGAATACCAACACGCGCAACTCATGTGGGAGAAATTAGAATGTAGGACACTCGGAGACTACCACGACGCATACTTAAAATTAGACGTGACGGTACTCGCCGATGTTTTTCAAGCGTTCAGGAAAACGGCAACGAATATTTACAAATTAGATCCAGCGTATTTCTACAGTCTACCGGGATTAGCGTGGTCGGCAATGTTATTCCAGACAAAGGTCAAGCTGGAACTGATATCGGACGTTGACATGTTGCTATTTATCGAAAGAGGGATACGAGGTGGAATGGTGCAATGCGTACAGAGACATGCAAAAGCTAATAACGTACACATGAAAGAAGATTACGATTCAAATCGAGCATCGAATTACATCTTCTACGCCGACGTTAATAATCTCTACGGACATGCCATGGTTCAGAAACTTCCTTACGGGGGATTCGAATGGTTAGATCCCACTTCGATAGATATTATTCATTTCGACGATAGCGAGTGTGGTTTCCTCGCAGAGGTAGATCTCCAATTCTCCGACCACCTGCACGACACGTTTTCGGATTTGCCTCCGACTCCCGAAATCAAATGTCCACCCGACTCGGTTCAAGACAAGCTTTTGTTAACATTGGACCCTAAACAGAGATACGTCGTCCACTACAAGAATCTCCGGTTTTTGATTGGGAAGGGTGTTCAGATAGTAAATGTTAGAAGAATACTAAAGTTTAAACATTCCACGTGGTTAAGACCTTACATAGAAACTAACACACAACATAGAACAGCCGCCACTTCCGATTTAGACAAGGACTTCTTTAAATTAATGAACAATGCGGTGTACGGAAAGACCATGGAGAATGTTAGAAAGCACGTAGACGTGAAATTAATTTCCGATAAGAATAAATGTCGGAAGTGGATAGCCGATCCTAGATTCAAGTCGAGAAAAATTTACAACGAGAATTTAGCACTTTTCAATCTAGATATAAAATTGATGAAATTCAGAAAACCAATTTACGTTGGCGCAACGGTTCTCGACTTGTCGAAACTTTACATGTTCGAATTTCATTATGACGTGATGAAACCCTTCTACAATGATAAAATATCACTTTTGTACACGGACACCGACAGCTTCATTTACAGCATACAAACACCTAACCTATACGAAGACATAAAAAATCCTTCCATGCTTGAGTATTTCGATACTTCTGCGTATCCTCAACCCAACAGATTTGGAATTCCATCCCGTAACAAAAAAGTCCTAGGTAAACTGAAAGATGAATGTAACGGTGATGTTATTGTCGAGTTCGCGGGTTTGCGTTCGAAGATGTATGCCATGAGAACAGAGAGTAGCGTCACGAAGAAAGCAAAAGGTGTGGGCAAAAATACGGTGGAGAACAAACTCACCTTCCACGATTACATCAATTGCCTTTACTCACAATCGACGATACTAAGCATAGAACAAAGAATCCAAAGTGTAGACCACGTGATTACAACAAACAAAGTTAGGAAAGTAGCATTAGATCCGCATGACGATAAAAGATGTATTTTGTCTTGTGGAATCCACACGTTGCCTTGGGGACACTATCGTTTAGAAATTATTAAAAATTGTAGGCAATGCAAATGAAAGAAAAAAATAAACTTAAATAACTATAACTAAAATAAAAAAAACTTTGACTGTCTCAAATTATCACATACACAATAAATAACTAGCAAGAACAATGAATCTCTTTGGTTTCCGAAAGCAAACAATGGAGACTGTACACCGCACGGCAGATCATGAATTTCTACCTTCCATGTTATCTAAACTCAATGGTCTGTTGATCAATCAATTTTCGGAACGCTGCTCTTCTTGCTGGAACAGTGACGATTTCGGATTCGCGACGATCGACGTAACGTGGAAACCCAACGACGGAAAATACAGAAACAAAATCAACGACTTTCTAAACGTTGCAACGTTGTGAGAATAAATAACCAGCATGCCTATGAATTTGTTCGGTTTCAAAAAACAGATCATTATGGAAACCATACCAGATCATGAAGTCTTACCTTCCGTGTAACCTAAACTCAACGGTCTGTTGATCATTCACCTCAAAAGCATTTGGACGAAACTGAATGACAATGTGGGCAAGATGTTTTATGTTTTTAATAACAATTTACATTTCTACGAAATTCCGATCGACGGGAAACTTCAAATCACCGTGAATCCGGAAAACGCAGGCGAAATCAAAATTTCTACCGGCAAGAACATTTTTCGAATCAAGCACGACAAGATGCTTTCTAACATTACGTACGATGTGTCTGCAGGAGATTATCTTTACATGGAACTCCTCGGAGATTACGACAAACTTATTCCTCTCTTCGTAGAATTACGAATCGTCTATCCTATTATAAATAACCGTTAACCAAAAATGCCTAACGACATTTTCGGCAACACCAAGCGTGTAGACCATGCAGAAGAGATTCTCATGTTGGACATTCGAGTTAAGAAGTTGAGGACCGATTTGATCGCTTTGCAGGAAACCTTAAACAAAAGTTTAGAGTCGGAAATCGCTACGCTCCAAACGCAATGTCTCGACCCCATTCTGAAAATCGATTCCGAACTGAAGACGCTGATAAAAAATTATGTCGACGTACCTTCTTACGACAGCGTTCAAAATATACAGTTGAGTGTTGATTCGCTTCAAAATGATTTGGCCAAATTACAGCAATTTCAATCGAAAAATTAAGATTTGGAAAAATTGAAACTCGAAATCGAAGAACGAACTTCCGCAATAGAAAAGAATTTCTCAGAACTTCAAACCGTGGTGAACGATATAGACGCAGAACGCTTGCATGTCGTTGTTTCCAAATTACAAGAAGAATTCACCAGCACGTTGGAAGAAATTAAATCCAAGTTGCAGACTTTGGAAGATACCATGACGAACCTACCATCGTCGGACGAACTGCAGGTCATCGGTAAAAGCGTCGCGAACATAAAAATTCAATTGGAGGCCTATCGAGATTTCGAACACATTCAAACCACCATCGCTACGCTTCAGGCGTCCTTGGAATTGATCAACGAAGAAATTAAAAATATTCACGCTGAAGCGAGAGCGTTGACGAGCATTCAAGACACGTTAAGCACGGTTCAGCAGAAGATCGAATATTTAGAAAATTTGAACGTCGAAACGAATCTCGCTCATTTTCATCACGTACTGGACAACATACAGGGTGACTTGGAATCGTTACGGACGAGCGTGCCTTCGAGCGAAGATTTGGAAAAATTGAAAACGGCGGTGACGGCACTATCCGATTCGAACGACATCAAAAGTTCATTGAGCGATCTCGAGAGTAAAGTGGCCAATCTCCCCACCTCCAAAGAATTGCACGCTTTGAAAAGAAACATATCTCGAATGCTGAAACGACTAGAAACGGAAACGGCGAAGGTGGAACAGATTCGAGACGAAATTAGTTCGCTGGTGTCGACGCTGCCCACTTCGCAGAGCGTCGCCGACCTTCACACGCAGTTTACAGAGATGCGAAGCATCGTGAACGATCTTACCGAGAAGAGCTCGAAATTGAATCAAGTCGAGAACCTTCAGAACATCGTCGTCAACATCAGAGATCAAGTCGGAGTGCTGGAATCCACGCAGGAATCGACGCTGGCTTCTTTCGGTGCCAAGTTGCAAGAACTCAACGAAAACTACAAGCAGTTGAACGTGGAAGTGAAAATCAAACCGTCGTTTTCTGCCGTAACGGATACCATAGTCGAGCATTTGCTGCCCATCGAAAATAAACTCGGACAAGTTCACAGTAATCTGCTCGGCGTCGACACTAAATTCGCCAAATTGTTCACCCTGCAAGCCATCGAAATCAACAGCGTACCCAATCAACAGAGAATCTCCACGTTCGTCGAAGGTAACAAACTGTACATGTTGCATCCTTATCATCCGTACTACAAGTTTCTCCTCGATGGCACGATTCAGATAAACGAATTTTCGTACTGGTCTCACGGTAGAAAAGCTAGCGTTCCCACCATGACCTTGATATCGAATCGTGGTGTCCAGAAAGCAGGAAACATTCCTCTGGCACTTTGGAACGAAACGCGCAACATATATGAAATACACGAAGACGAAGATCTCACCGTTTTCGACGTGAGTGCCGGCGATAAGCTGATCATTCAAAACACGAGCGAAGTGCCACCCTCTTTGAATCCCATCACGCTTGTGCTTCTCTTGAAACGTAATCTCTAAGAAAAAATGTCTAGGCAAGCCATCGTCGAAGAATTTCATAAACCTGCACGCCGTAACTACGAACGATTGGCTGTGGTAACCAAGGGCATCGACGACCTCTGGCAAAGCGACCTCGTGGAGATGAGTAGCGGCAATTTGAAAAACGTACATAAATTGAACAAGGGCAACAAGTACCTCCTCACCGTCATAGACACATTTTCGAAATTCGCATGGGCTCTACCTTTGAAGGCGAAAACGGGAACATGCGTCACGGAAGCATTCAAATTAATTTTTCGCGAAAGCGGCGGCAGACAACCACGGTTTCTGCAAACGGACAACGGTAAAGAATTTTACAACGCCGTATTCCAAAAGTTTATTCAAAAACACAAGATTCGACATTATTCGACCTTCAGTCACATCAAAGCCAGCATCGTGGAAAGATTCAATCGAACCTTGAAAACACACATGTGGAAACGATTCACGCTTCGGGGAAATTACAAATGGGTCGACATCCTGCCGGAACTCGTCGACACCTATAATGATACGGTACACAGAACGATAGGCATGAAGCCAGCCGACGTTACCAAGTCCGACGAACAGCGTTTAATTTCTACCGTTTACTGTCCAAAGTACACACCCACGACAAAAAAGCTAAATACAAAATTGGAGACCGGGTGAGGATCAGCAAATTCAAACGCACCTTCGAGAAGGGATTCACAAAAAATTGGAGCACGGAACTCTTTACGGTGGTTCGAGTTCTACCTGGAAACCGACACACGTATATAATAAAAGATAGTAGCGGCGAGATTTTGAAAGGAAGATTTTACGAAGAGGAACTCTCTAAAACGAAACACCCCGACACGTACCTCATCGAGAAAGTATTGCGTAGGAAAGGTGACAAACTTTTGGTCAAATGGCTGGGACTTCCGGAAAAGAGTTGGATCGACGCGGACGAAGTGATCTTGTGAGTACGTGGAACGTGGTGAAGCGTCTACCGGATCCGGAAAGTCAAACGAGAAAAAAAAAGAACGGCGAGTTGCTTCCCGACAGCATCCGCTGTCTGATCGTAGGTCCTTCGGGGTGTGGGAAAACGACACTGCTCGTGGACAATTTTCTCCTCGCACCGAATTGGTTAGATTGGAAGAACAGGCACCTGTACGTGTTCTCGAAAAGTTTGGAGCAATCCAAATACCAGCAACTGATGAAACTGTACGATGGTCTGGACATTGCAACGTTTGCCTCGGAAATAAAACCACTCGACGATTGTCGTGAAAATTCAGTCGTTGTGTTCGACGACGCCATCCTGGAAAATCAAAATGAAATTCGCAACTTTTTCACGCAAGGTCGTCACAAAGGAATGGATTGCTTCTACCTAGCTCAAACGTTTTCCAAAATTCCAAAACAGTTAGTACGCGACAACGCTAATTTCATATGTTTGTTTCGTCAAGATCACACCAACCTCAAGCACGCGTACGATGACTACGTAGGCGGAGACATGAACTACAATCAATTTTCGGAACGCTGCTGCTCTACTTGCTGGAACGGTGACGATTTCGGATTCGCGACGTTCGACATGACGAGGAAACCCAACGACGGAAAATACAGAAACAAAATCAACGATTTTCTAAACGTTGCAACGTTGTGAGAAACGACGTGTATAAATAACGTCATGACGAAACGAAAAATCGAAGACGAAAATCTCAAGCTTCGCGATTTCCTCGCGAAACGCTTCAAAGGTTGGAAATCCGAGAATCGCGGATTCTACGAAGAGAAGAAACGTCAGGATCAACCCGTGATCGATGCCATCAGCAGTCTAGGTAAAGAAATTAAAAGTGTCACGGAACAAAATAAAAATTTGATCAACGAACTCGTACCGCTCGCAGCTAAAAGTTACGCCATACCCACGCCTATTTCGAGCATTCCTTCGACGCCGTTCGAACTGAAGGATGCACCGGCACGACGTCGAGCCATAGGCAGCACGTCTTCGGATAAAATCGAGTTGGGACCTTTGGCACGAGACTACCTGAGCACGGGGAAATTCGACAAGGATGAAGTGTTCGGATTGTATCCCAGCATGGAAACCAGCGAAGGCGGCGGTGTGGTGTGGAAGATTGGGAAATCGAAGGTGACCTTCGAAGGCAACGACATTAAAGTCAATTTAGGCGACAAGGATAGTTGGAACAGGTATCCGGGTACGGTGGGACTGTGGGAACTCGTCGCCAAAAGCAGCCGAAAGATTACACCGACGAAGATTACCAAAGTTACAAGGAAATTCTGATCATGACGGATGCCTTGTACCAGAACAACGACGCCTCGCAGAATAGGGTGAAATCGAGCAGCGGCGAGAAGTACAGGAATCTCATCAAACCGATTTGGAACCAGGTCAAAACAGGCAGCGGCGTCAAACGCTACAACACGTTACCCAAAGAATTCGTTTGGGTGGACGACGTTAGGAAACTCGTGGACCGATTGTTGGTGATAGCCGGCGAAGAGAATGCAGGAAATCGTAATTTCTACAACGAGAAGGTTGGCATCGTGGACATGATCAGCACGAAACTTTCCAACTTCATCGTGAACGACGACAAGGGCATAGGTTACCTGATCAAAATCATCAACACACTGCCTCCGAAATTTTGGAACGTGGCCGAAGGAAAGGGACTCGTGAACGACATCATCAACAAGTTACCTTTCGAGATGCATTTACCTGGCTACCAGTACTGCGGACCGGGTACCAAACTCGAGAAAAGATTGGAGAGAGGAGACAAGGGTGTGAATCCGTTGGACGCGGCATGCAAAGATCACGACATCGCCTACAACACCACGCAGACGGATCTGGACGCACGTCACGAAGCAGACAGAAAGTTAGAGCACGCAGCTTTCGAAAGGTTCGTGAGCAGAGACGCTTCGTTGGGTGAAAGAGTTGCAGCACTAGGCACCACCATCGCCATGAACACGAAACAAAAATTGGGGTGGGGTATATAAATAACATAGAGTAAAAAATAATAATAATAACAACATGTCTCACATAACAAATTTGCCACCCGAGCTACTATCTAAAATATTCAAAAAAGTAGTAAACGGAGATGTAGGGAAACTTGTAATCATAGCAAGAACGACGCCGGAATTTCGCACCCCTTGTGAAATGGTTCTCAAGGACCATCTTCGGGAGATCAGCGGCCTGAGGTGCGGTGATCTCAACATTCTGCTTTCGGCTGCAGGGGAAAAATTAAACGAAAGGTTAGATGAATTGCACGAGGCAAGGCAGGGAAGAAGACGGTACACAGTAGATTGGCGCAAGTCTAAGCAGGAGACGGAAGATATCATTACGCACATCATCGCGTTTTCCGAAGCACGGACTTTCTTCCTCTGTTAAAAAAATAATAATATATATACGTGTCAAAAAAAACTTGATATATAAATAACACACATCGTGAAAAAAATAATCTTCGGTATATATAAATAACACACATCGTGAAAAACAATTAAATTTCTCTCTAACACTTTGAAATTTTTCTTTGATATGACGACTAAAAAAATAAGTGATCTCCAAGCATTAAAACAAATGCTAAATTTGTCAGTCGAGTATGTAAAAATTCAGGAATTGGAAGTCGACAAACCTTACACGATAACTTCCGGTTCAATCGTTTCTACCCAGTATGGCCCCAAGGTACGCCTGTTGCTCAACGCACAATACAGTCTATTTTTACCAGATCGATACGCTAACATGTTATCCGACGAGAAGCTATCTATTTTAATCGAGAACAAAACTCGAATCGTGTACAAGGGGACAAAGGAACTTCTTGGCAAGAAAACGAAGCACGTAATAGAATTTGTGTAACGACTGCGAGGCCTTGAAAAAAAATCTCAGAACATTTATATATAAATAACATACCGTAAAAAAACTACACAAGAAAAAATCTCAGAATATATATATAAATAACATACCGTGAAAATAACACATAGAGCATCAACATGAAGCCCAAGGGTGTCGTGTACCAGATACCATACTCCAATCTTAAAAATCTAGGTGCCCTCGATGGGTTACTTACCAAGAAACAACGTGAGAAGAAACGTTCTTGCTTGTCAAAAGGACATGGAATGAAATTACTTCTCAGCACACCTCAATTGAGACGCTTGCAGCGTTCGCGGAAACAGCAAAAGATCGGAGGTTTCATATTCAGCATCCCGGCCATCCTGGCAGCATTGGGGGCCGTTGGAAGTTTGGCCGGCGGAAGTGCCGCCATCGCGAAAACCGTCATCGACTCGAAGAAGAACAAGGCCGAGTTGGAAGAACAGAAACGTCACAACCTGGGCATGGAGAAGAAAAAGGGGAAGGGCGTGATGAGAAAGTTTAAAAAAAAGAAACAGAAGCACTCACCAACCGAGACATTGAATCTCTGATCGAACCGATACAAATTAAACACTTCAGAGGAGTTTTCATGTCCGACTCGTTACCTTCAACCGTCAAAAGAAGAGAATGCGGAGTAGTCAACTTGGACGGTCAAGAAAATCCAGGCACGCATTGGATATGTTACCACAAAAACAACAATAATAAAGCATTCGTTTTCGATTCTTTCGGAGGTGTTCCACCTACAAATTTAATTCATTATCTGAAAACGAGCAAAACCTCTATATACTACAACGACGAACGCATTCAAGATTTCGGAGACGTGAACTGCGGTCATCTCTGCCTCTCCGTGCTCGCGTTTCTCTCTAAAATAAATAACCCTACGGTCGAAGATTTCCAGAAAGCATTGTGGAACCTCAAACAGCATCACTAGGATGGGCGTGTTCCATCTCACGAGCGAATCTTCGATCTTGAAACTCACGCTGCACGACGACATCGTCTATCCTAAATCCGTGGCTCTGCGTGCATTCTACAGCATGTACCTCATACCTAACGTCACCCAGCACAACAACAAAATTAGCGTCGGAAGCGAACACATCGTCGTCACGCCAGGCCAATACAATCTTTCCACTTTGCAAGCTCAATTACCCAAAGGCACGTACCTTTCTCAAAATTCGGTCACGCACAGAGTGGAAGTCCTATCCGCGACGGAGACCGTGGATCTGGGCACCACGGGAGAACTTTTAGGTTTCGAGAACAACACCAAACTCGAAGCTGGCATCAAGCACGTAGCAACCAACATTCCTAAATTCTTGGCCATAGAGACTCTGAACGTACACTGTAACGTGGCGGAAGGCATGATCACGAAATCTTCGGACGGATTGTTAGGAAGTCACAAGCAGACGGGAATCATAGCCACTTTCAAACCAAGTTCCGAGTTCATGGAACCGATCATCTACACGCCCTCTTCGCCGATCTATTTTCCAGTATGTCGCAACCGCATAGACGACATAGAGTTGGTGGTGACGAACGAGAAAGGAGACGTGGTGGATTTCGCAGGTGCCACTACGACGGCCATCGTGGAGATCAACGTATAATAAATAACCATACATGTAAAATGGAGCAAATCGAAAGTTACGAATTGCAATCTTTCCCTCCCAACCGTCGCACGTTCGCCAATCTCAACGAGGCGAACAGGGAGATCGAATACGACGTGGACGTAGGCGATGGGTTCGTTCATCCTCACAGAGCGGACCTCTACCTTCAATTCGACGTGGTGAAGAAAGAAAGCGGAGACGCGTTTCCCGCAGCAGCAAACTTGATACTCGTGGACAACTTCGTGCCTCACCTGTTCTCGCAGGTGGAGGTGAGGAAACACAACACCGTCATCGACAGAATAGATTATCCAGGCATCACGTCGACGGCGGTGGGAACGTTGAAATTATCCAAAACGGGCGCAGCGTACTACCAGGCCGGGGGATTCGAAGCCGGGACCAAAATATCGACGAGAAGTCACACGGTGCTCTTTCCCATGCGTCTGCTGCCTGGTTTCTTCTCGGACTACAAGGAGATCATGTGGAAGGGAGGACTGAGGATCACGTTTCGAAGAGCGGCCAACGACAATGACGCACTGATGCGATACGCTACTTTGGGTACGGACGGCACCACGCCGATAGCCAACACTTTACCCGAAGCAGCGAAATGCGTCATCCGAAGCATGGAATTGAGAATGCCGGTGGTGGAATACGAAACGAACTACGCCCTCAAGTACAAAGCGGAGATCTTGAAAAGTCCGCAGGTGTCGATTCACTTTCACGGTTACCAGTGCGTGCAGAAGATGGCGTCGGGAAGTCACATGGAATTCGACGTGACGACGCAGTTCAACAACATACAGTTCAACATGCCAGATTTCGTCGTGGTGCTTTTTCAGACCGGGAGGGACAAGAATCAGGAAAAAGATTCCAGCAAGTTCGACGACTGCAAGATCAAGAACGTTTATCTGAAGAACGGTAGGAACGAAGTGTTCCCGCGCGAGAATTACAACCTCGACGTGACCAAAAACGATTACCTCAAACTTTACGAAGCTTACACGGCTTACAAACGCGTGACCGAGGGAAGCGTGGACATGTATTACACGCCCAGCGAATTCAAAGCACGGAGACCCATGACCGTCATCAACACATCTAAGAGAAGGCAGGTGGTGGTCAACGATCGCACCAACATCAAGGTCGTCTGCGAATTCCACGACGCGCTGCCTGCCGATACTCTATGCAGCGTCATCCTGATTGCAGAGAAGTCCTTCGTCCACGACGTGAAGAACGAGAGGGTGACGGAACAGTTTTAAAATTCATAAAAAATTGCCACATACTAAAAATCAACATCCAACACATTTTAGGTTATATAAAATTTGTGAAAACCTTATAATACTGAAATATTAAAACAAACAGAGTCCCTTGTAGGTTAGTTCGGTGCGTAAATAAAAAAATGATAGGTTAAGTTATATCACTTAGGATCGTAAAAAAAATTAAAAAATCGTAAAAAAAATAGGTTAAGTTGTATCACGTAAGATCGTAATATACCTACCAAGTATAAATAGAAAAAATGAGTGCAGTGAAAATTTGTACTAAAACATCGCTAAACGCTAAAACATCGACAAAAAATTGTCAAAATATGTCAAAAACTTATATTCAATTGATAAAAAAAAATACCTACAAAGTATGATCCTCAAATGATGACGTTCAAACAGTGCATAAATAAAAAAAATGATAGGTTAAGTTATATCACTTAGGATCGTAAAAAAAATTAAATAATCGTAAAAAAAAGGATAGGTTAAGTTGTATCACGTAAGATCATAATATACCTACCAAGTATGAGTGGAAAAAAAATGAGTATAGTGAAAATTTGTACTAAAACATCGCTAAACGCTAAAACATCGACAAAAAATTGTCAAAATATGTCAAAAACTTATATTCGATTGATAAAAAAAGGCATACCTACTAAGTATTGCGTAGAACCGGCCAATATACACTACTTCGGCCTTGTTCTTCTTCGAGTCGATGACGGTTTTCGCGATGGCGGCACTTCCGCCGGCCAAACTTCCCACGGCCCCCAATGCTGCCAGGATGGCCGGGATGCTGAATATGAAACCTCCGATCTTTTGCTGTTTCCGCGAACGCTGCAAGCGTCTCAATTGAGGTGTACTGAGCAGCAATTTCATTCCATGTCCTTTCGACAAGCAAGAACGTTTCTTCTCGCGCTGTTTCTTGGTGAGTAACCCATCGAGGGCACCTAGATTTTTTAGATTCGAATATGGTATCTGGTACACGACACCCTTGGGCTTCATGTTGATGCTCTATGCGTTATTTTTTCACGGTATGTTATTTATATATAAATGTTCTGAGATTTTTTTTCAATGGATGTTATTTTATATATACTCCGCGTAGCCCCGTTACACAAATTCTATTACATGCTTTGTTTTCTTACCAAGAAGTTCCTTTGTCCCATTGTACACGATTCGAGTTTTGTTCTCGATTAAGATAGCTAGCTTCTCGTCGGATAACATGATAGTGTATCGATCTGGTAAAAATAGACTGTATTGTCCGTTGAGCAACAGACGCACCTTGGGACCATACTGGGTAGAAACGATTGAACCGGAAGTTATCGTGTAAGGTTTGTCGACTTCCAATTCCAGAATTTTTACATACTCGACTGACAAATTTAGCATTTGTTTTAATGCTTGGAGGTCACTCATTTTTTCACTCGTCATATCGAAGGAGAAATTTTCAGTGTGTGTGTTAGAGAAATTTAATTTTTATTCACAATGTGTGTTATTTATATATACCGAAGATTATTTTTTTTTCACGATGTGTGTTATTTATATATATATTTTTTTTCACGATTTGTATCGAAGATTTTTTTAACAGAGGAAGAAAGTTCGTGCTTCGGAGAACGCGATGATGTGCGTGATGATTTCTTCAGTTTCCTGTTTGGACTTACGCCAATCATCAGTATATCGTCTTCTTCCCTGCCTCGCCTCGTGCAGTTCGTCCAACCTCTCGTTCAATTTCTCCCCCGCGGCCGACAGAAGAGTGTCGAGATCACCGCACCTCATTCCACTGATCTCCCGAAGACGGTCCTTGAGAACTATTTCGCATCCCATGTGAAATGCCGGCGTCGTTTTACCTATGATCACAAGTTTATTAACATCTCCGTTAACTATCTTTTTGAATATTTTAGATAGTAGTTCGTGCGGCAAATCAGTTATGCAAGCCATGTTGTTTTTTTACTGTATGTTATTTATATACCCCACCCCAATTTTTGTTTTGTGTTCATGGCGATGGTGGTACCCAGTGCGGCGACCCGTTCACCCAACGATGCGTCTCTGCTCACGAACCTTTCGAAAGCTGCATGTTCCAATTTCTTGTCTGCTTCGTGACGTGCGTCCAGATCCGTCTGCGTGGTGTTGTAGGCAATGTCGTGATCTTTGCATGCCGCGTCCAACGGATTCACACCCTTGTCTCCTCTCTCCAATCTTTTCTCGAGTTTGGTACCCGGTCCGCAGTACTGGTAGCCAGGTAGATGCATCTCGAAAGGTAACTTGTTGATGATGTCGTTCACGAGTCCCTTTCCTTCGGCCACGTTCCAAAATTTCGGAGGCAGTGTGTTGATGATTTTGATCAGGTAACCTATGCCCTTGTCGTCGTTCACGATGAAGTTGGAAAGTTTCGTGCTGATCATGTCCACGATGCCAACCTTCTCGTTGTAGAAATTACGATTGCCTGCATTCTCTTCGCCGGCTATCACCAACAATCGGTCCACGAGTTTCCTAACGTCGTCCACCCAAACGAATTCTTTGGGTAACGTGTTGTAGCGTTTGACGCCGCTGCCTGTTTTGACCTGGTTCCAAATCGGTTTGATGAGATTCCTGTACTTCTCGCCGCTGCTCGATTTCACCCTATTCTGCGAGGCGTCGTTGTTCTGGAACAAGGCATCCGTCATGATCAGAATTTCCTTGTAACTTTGGTAATCTTCGTCGGTGTAATCTTTTGGCTGCTTTTTGGCGACGAGTTCCCACAGTCCCACCGTACCCGGATACCTGTTCCAACTATCCTTGTCGCCTAAATTGACTTTAATGTCGTTGCCTTCGAAGGTCACCTTCGATTTCCCAATCTTCCACACCACACCGCCGCCTTCGTTGCTTTCCATGCTCGGATACAATCCGAACACTTCATCCTTGTCGAACTTCCCCGTGCTCAGGTAGTCTCGTGCCAAAGGTCCCAACTCGATCTTATCCGAAGACGACGTGCTGCCTATGGCTCGACGTCGTGTCGGTACGTCCTTCAGTTCGAACGGCGTCGAAGGAATGCTCGAAATGGGTGTGGGTACAGCGTAACTTTTAGCTGCGAGTGGTACGAGTTCGTTGATCAAATTTTTATTTTGTTCCGTGACACTTTTAATTTCTTTACCTAGACCGCTGATGGCGTCGATCACGGGTTGATCCTGACGTTTCTTCTCTTCGTAGAATCCGCGATTCTCGGATTTCCAACCTTTGAAGCGTTTCGCGAGGTAATCGCGAAGCTTGAGATTTTCGTCTTCGATTTTTCGTTTCGTCATGACGTTATTTATACACGTCGTTTCTCACAACGTTGCAACGTTTAGAAAGTCGTTGACTTTGTTTCTGTATTTTCCGTCGATGGGTTTCCTCGTCATGTCGATCGTAGCGAATCCGAAATCGTCACTGTTCCAACAAGAAGAGCAGCGTTCCGAAAATTGATTGTAGTTCATGTCTCCGCCTACGTAGTCATCGTACGCGTGCTTGAGGTTGGTGTGATCTTGACGAAACAAACATATGAAATTAGCGTTGTCGCGTAGTAACTGTTTTGGAATTTTGGAAAACGTTTGAGCTAGGTAAAAGCAATCCATTTCTTTGTGACGACCTTGCGTGAAAAAGTTGCGAATTTCATTTTGATTTTCCAGGATGGCATCGTCGAACACAACGACTGAATTTTCACGACAATCGTCGAGTGGTTTTATTTCCGAAGCGAACGTTGCAATGTCCAGACCATCGTACACTTTCATCAGTTGCTGGTATTTGGATTGCTCCAAACTTTTCGAGAACACGTACAGGTGCCTGTTCTTCCAATCTAACCAATTCGGTGCGAGGAGAAAATTGTCCACGAGCAGCTTCGTTTTCCCACACCCCGAAGGACCTACGATCAGACAGCGGATGCTGTCGGGAAGCAACTCGCCGTTCTTTTTTTTTCTCGTTTGACTTTCCGGATCCGGTAGACGCTTCACCACGTTCCACGTACTCACAAGATCACTTCGTTCGCGTCGATCCAACTCTTTTCCGGAAGTCCCAGCCATTTGACAAACAGTTTGTCACCTTTCCTACGCAATACTTTCTCGATGAGGTACGTGTCGGGGTGTTTTGTTTTAGAGAGTTCCTCTTCGTAAAATCTTCCTTTCAAAATCTCGCCGCTACTATCTTTTATTATATACGTGTGTCGGTTTCCGGCTAAAACTCGAACCACTGTAAAAAGTTCCGTGCTCCAATTTTTTGTGAATCCCTTCTCGAAGGTGCGTTTGAATTTGCTGATCCTCACCCGGTCTCCAATTTTGTATTTAGCTTTTTTTGTCGTGGGTGTGTACTTTGGACAGTAAACTGTAGAAATTAAACGCTGCTCGTCAGATTTCGTAACGTCAGCTGGCTTCATGCCTATCGTTCTGTGCACCGTTTCATTATAGGTGTCGACGAGTTCCGGCAGGATGTCGACCCATTTGTAATTTCCCCGAAGCGTGAATCGTTTCCACATGTGTAAAATTCCTTCCCCTTGTCCGTTTGCAGAAACCGTGGTTGTCTGCCGCCGCTTTCGCGAAAAATTAAAATGAATGCTTCCGTGACGCATGTTCCCGTTTTCGCCTTCAAAGGTAGAGCCCATGCGAATTTCGAGAACGTGTCTATGACGGTGAGGAGGTACTTGTTGCCCTTGTTCAATTTATGTACGTTTTTCAAATTGCCGCTACTCATCTCCACGAGGTCGCTTTGCCAGAGGTCGTCGATGCCCTTGGTTACCACAGCCAAACGTTCGTAGTTGCGGCGTGCAGGTTTATGCAATTCTTCGACGATGGCTTGCATAGACATTTTTTTAGAGATTACGTTTCAAGAGAAGCACAAGCGTGATGAGATTCAAAGAGGGTGGTACCTCGCTCGTGTTTTGAATGATCAGCTTATCGCCGGCACTCACGTCGAAAACGGTAAGATCTTCGTCTTCGTGTATTTCATATATGTTGCGCGTTTCGTTCCAACGTGCCAGAGGAATGTTTCCTGCTTTCTGGACACCACGATTCGATATCAAGGTCATGGTGGGAACGCTAGCTTTTCTACCGTGAGACCAGTACGAAAATTCGTTTATCTGAATCGTGCCATCGAGAAGAAACTTGTAGTACGGATGATAAGGATGTAACATGTACAGTTTGTTACCTTCGACGAACATGGAGATTCTCTGTTGATTGGGTACGCTGTTGATTTCGATGGCTTGCAGAGAATGCAGTTTAGCGAATTTAGTGTCGACGCCGAGCAGATTACTGTGAACGTGTCCGAGTTTATTTTCGATGGGCAGCAAATGCTCGACTATGGTATCCGTTACGGCAGACAACGACGGTTTGATTTTCACTTCCACGTTCAACTGCTTGTAGTTTTCGTTGAGCTCTTGTAACTTGGCACCGAAAGAAGCCAGCGTCGATTCCTGCGCGGATTCCAACACTCCGACTTGATCTCTGATGTTGACGACGATGTTCTGAAGGTTCTCGACTTGATTCAATTTCGAGCTCTTCTCGGTAAGATCGTTCACGATGCTTCGCATCTCTGTAAACTGCGTGTGAAGATCGGCGACGCTCTGCGAAGTGGGCAGCGTCGACACCAGCGAACTGATTTCGTCTCGAATCTGTTCCACGTTCGCCGTTTCCGTTTCCAGTCGTTTCAGCATACGTGATATGTTTCTTTTCAAAGCGTGCAATTCTTTGGAGGTGGGGAGATTGGCCACCCTACTCTCGAGATCGCTCAAAGAAATTTTGATGTCGCTCGATTCGGATAGTGCCGTCACCGCCGTTTTCAATTTTTCCAAATCTTCGCTCGAAGGTACGCTCGTCCGTAACGATTCCAAGTCACCCTGTATGTTGTCCAGTACGTGATGAAAATGAGCGAGATTGGATTCGACGCTAAAATTTTCTAAATATTCGATCTTCTGCTGAACCGTGCTCAACGTGTCTTGAATGCTCGTCAACGCTCTCGCTTCAGCGTGAATATTTTTAATTTCTTCGTTGATCAATTCCAAGGACGCCTGAAGCGTAGCGATGGTGGTTTGAATGTGTTCGAAATCTTGATAGGCCTCCAATTGAATTTTTATGTTCGCGACGCTTTTACCGATGACCTGCAGTTCGTCCGACGATGGTAGGTTCGTCATGGTATCTTCCAAAGTCTGTAACTTGGATTTAATTTCTTCCAACGTGCCGGTGAATTCTTCTTGTAATTTGGAAACGACGACGTGCAAGCGTTCTACATCAATATCGTTCACCACGGTTTGAAGTTCGGAGAAATTCTTTTCGATTGCGGAAGTTCGTTCTTCGATTTCGAGTTTCAATTTTTCCAAATCTTCATTTTTCGATTGAAATTGCTGTAATTTGGCCAAATCATTTTGAAGCGAATCCACGCTCAACTGTATATTTTGAACGCTGTCGTAAGAAGGTACGTCGACATAATTTTTTATGAGCGTTTTCAGTTCGGAATCGATTTTCAGAATGGGGTCGAGACATTGCGTTTGGAGCGTAGCGATTTCCGACTCTAAACTTTTGTTTAAGGTCTCCTGCAAAGCGATCAAATCAGTCCTCAACTTCTTAACACGAACGTCCAACATGAGAATCTCTTCTGCGTGGTCCACACGCTTGGTGTTGCCGAAAATGTCGTTAGGCATTTTTGGTTAACGGTTATTTATAATAGGATAGACGATTCGTAATTCTACGAAGAGAGGAATAAGTTTGTCGTAATCTCCGAGGAGTTCCATGTAAAGGTAATCTCCTGCAGAAACATCGTATGCCATGTTAGAAAGCATTTTGTCGTGCTTGATTGGAAAAATGTTCTTGCCGGTAGATATTTTGATTTCGCCTACGTTCTCCGGATTCACGGTGATCCGAAGTTTCCCGTCGATCGGAATTTCGTAGAAATGTAAATTGTTGTTGAAGACGTAAAACATCTTGCCCACGTCCTCATCCAATTTCGTCCAAATGCTGTTGAGGTGAATGATCAACAGACCGTTGAGTTTAGTTAACACGGAAGGTAGAAATTCATGATCTGTCGTCGTGCGGTGTACAGTCTCCATTGTTTGCTTTCGGAAACCAAAGAGATTCATGTTGGTTATTTAAGAAAAAATTGAGAACGTATCTAATATAAATAACACCACAAAAAAAATGTGCAATTTTTAGTAACTTCATCTTTTTTTTTCTTAGCAAAAAATGGAGAAGAAGGAAGCGAAACGTGCATGCGACCAATGTGGGAAATATATATCCATTTCTAACTTGAGAAGACATCGGAAGAATGTGCATGGCGAAGGATCAAGTAAGAGAGAGCTCGATGTTGACGATCAAGCGCCACGAAACAAGCAGAAGAGTGCCGGCGAAAGTATTCGAAATATTTTAACCGAGGAGACTTTCCGATCTGAAGAAACATCTGATCTAAACAACTTTTTTCGCTCGGTCAAAAGCAAGTTAATTTCGTCTATCACCAAAGCTTTGCTGCAATGCTCGTTGAAAATCCACCTCATCGTTTCCGTCATTTACGAAAACATGAAAAAAGAGCGAGAAACTTTCCATCATTACACTGGTGTAAAGAGCCTCCACGCCGCCGACGTCGATGAGGTGGATGCCATTTGCAACCAGATGTTTGACGCTTTGTTGAACAAGCACGAGACTTTCCAAGAACGTGGATCGGGTTGGACACTTTGCGATTCGCCTCACACTTTAACTTTGAAGGTGGCACGATACAACCCGATGGGAGCATCCAGCCACATCAATTTCCCTCGGGAAATAGCCGCTAAGAAAGCCGTCATCAACATTCAAAATGAAGATAACAGATGCTTTTTGTGGTGCATCATTGCCGATCATCACCCAGCCAATAATAACAAACATCGTTTATACCACTACAACAAGCCAGAGTATCTCTCAGAATTTGAAAAACCTATGGCTGGCATTAATTACCCCGTAAATCTACGAGACATTAGTAAATTTGAGGCAAAGTACAAAACAGATAAAAACGAAAGTATAGCCGTACACATCTTCGGATTAGACAAAAACAACGCCATCTACGTTCTCAAACACAGCAACATTAAAAGTAATCATGTCATCAGATTACTCCTGATCGAAGATGATGATAATTATCATTACTGTCTAATTCAGAATCTTCCAAAATTAACAAGAAGTCAAATTACCACAGATCACCATAAAATTCGAGTATGCGACAGATGCCTGAGTATATTCTACGGTCGAGGAAAAAAGAATGCTGATGAAGAACTCCGAGATCATCATGAAATGTGTAGTAAACATCCGGCTACGGCTATCAAAATGCCTTCTCGAGACATGACATTTTCCAACTACGAGGCATTACTCTGGCATCCCGTGGTGATATGCGCCGACTTTGAAAGTTTCCAACTTCCACTCGCCACATGCGAACCGAATCCCAGCGTATCGAGCACCACCGAAATTCTACATCACGAAGCCTGCGCTTTTGGTTTGATGGTCAACAACACAGGCAATGTTATTTTACATCGTGGCAATGATGCTCCACAAAAATTCGTTCAAACCTTGAAACAGATGGCCATAAAATTCGCTCCTCTACTAAGAGAAGACAAAGCAATAGAGCCTCTTACCCAGGAAGAGAAGGATGCATACGACCTTGCCTCTCAGTGTGGTGTGTGCGAAAGTAACTTCACCCTCGAAAATGTCAAAGTTACTACAGCAATATATGTATGTGTATATATATATATATATCTTGCAGTCTAACTGGCCGCTCTGCATACACCACCATACAACATCGAGAAAGAATATTTGAGAAGCAGTGTAGGATAAAATGAAGAAAGAGTATTTTATATATGCCTTAGAGTGTCATAGTAACGCTTACTCTCCTTTCTCTTAACTTGTTGAAATTAATATTCCACATTTGATTAATTAAAAATTATTTATTTATTATGGTGGACAAAGGACTGATACTTTCATAATACTGATACTTTCTTAATGCCACTCGGCCACCCAATATTTAATAACATTTTGAGACGTTTCGGGCGAAAGTATCCCATATCCCAGTCAATTCGTCCATGACTAAATTTACATTGGAGGGGCTATTTTACTCTTAATGGAGAGAGTTTCTTCTTTCTCTGAGTCCCATTTTGGTTATTTTATGTTGCTCTTCAGCATAGAATGATGAAGTAATGGCATGATAATCGCACAAACACAATGAATCGTCTATGCCTAACCAGCGTTGAACCCGCATACCTCTGTCTCTGCAAGCTGTTAACCTCACAACTTAACCGTGGGTGGTTTCATGTGAAGTTTTGTAATGGAATCAACGTGGTTGGTTGGAACTTGAGTGAATGTACGTATGCCAATAAAATTGCTTATAATGACAGGTTTCATTAGATATATTTCATTCGCTTACTTTCAGTTAATCGCAAAGATTATTTGGATCGAGTGTCTTGAGCACGTACTGCAGGGTCCGTGATAAATATGAAGTTAAGGAAACCGTCCCGTAATATTTATATTCTACCAGAAAATACACCAGGAAAAATAGGGAGACAGAAGGTTGTGTTTTTTAGGGACAAAATATCATTGGACATACCCATAAAAACATATGAAGATAAAATATATGGGTTTGAAAGATCGTTTATTGATTGTACTTATGTTGAACTTGCTTTCAGTGAGGTGAGAGGTTGTACAGAACTTATCCCCTTTATGTTGTCGCCGAAGTACGCCGAGCAATTTTATATTCTACCGTTGTCCTCGGTCTCCTTAGCGATTTTCTTTCAATCCTTAAATTTTGTATTACATATGACATAGTTATAAAGATAGTGAAGGACAACTTGCCTGCTGGTGCAACTGCAAACTTAAAATAAGAGAATACAAGTAAAATTATGCTACTACAAGCAGTGGCGTGCCCAGGAGTTTACAAAAGGAGGGATTACGTATACTTTTTTCTTGGCAGTCTGCATTCATTTTGTCATATTTTCCTTCCTTTGACATTCTTTCTTTTAGGAATGCTGGGCCAAACGGGGTGTTATAACCGCCACCAACCCCTCACCACCGCCTTGGGCACGCCACTGACTGTAAGTTTAATTTGTGGAAGCAAACGTTATCTTTCTCCTTCCTTGATTCCTACTCGTCGCCGACCCTTCTCCAGACTTCCAGGAGCCATGCACTGACACAGCTTGCAGAATCATTCTTCCCAAACTTGTTCCTGTCCGACTCAAACGCTAGGGGAATAAGGCATTGGATGGCATCGTTTCCCAACCTATGTGGCGCGACTCACAGCTGGGACCCGAGGGGGTGTTTGGTGGGTGGCGAAGTCGGACTAGAGAATTTATTTACTGTCTTACAAAACTATTACGTTTAAAATACTAATATATATTATTTCAATAATTTAACTCGTGTTGTACGTAGTGTAAGCTATACATTTCTGTCATTCGCATCCTCCCATTGCTTTTTACCGGCATCTCTCAATTTCAACCTTTTAAATTATAAATTTATGTTACTCTTCTAGAATGAAGTATGTGAAATTTGTTTAAGCGAGCGTAAAAGAGGGCTTTTTAAACTACTCGATGTTTGCAAAAATACGATTATAAACTTGGTGCGCACCCCTTCAAGTAATTCTGCCGGCGCCCATACTTGTGGGTCCCGTGAAGTATAATATTCTTCAAGGTGGGCACCTGACTGAAAAATGTTGAGAACTAACTGATTAGAGAGCTTTAAAGAGATTGATTAACTGATTGCTTGGGTTTATTTTACTTCGCTTTTCCGCTACTTCTGGCTAATCGCGAAGATAAGAATTAGTGATGAAATTGAAGAAGAGACTCTAAAAAAGAACTCCAATTCCCAGGTCGGGAATCGAACTAAGAGCTCGTGGCGTCCTAACGCGCTGTGCTATCCACTTCGTTACGCAGGGCGGCACACTAAAGGAAAACTTATAATTGCAAGTAAATTCCGGACATAAATACGTAGAGTAAGTGAATGGTGGGTGACGTTTTCTGAATACGGATGTAAATAATTAAAGAGTTGTTTTAAGTCCCTTTAATGAAGAGATGCCGTCCAAAACTAATAGGGTGTTGGACGGAATGCAAACAAATATATGCCTCCACAGGACATGAATTCGTGACATTTGATAACAAGTTGACAGCATTACCGGTGCACCATCAAATATAAACGGTATATCAAAGTCGAGGCGCCCGATCATCGGGAGATGCGGCGATGAGAAAGAAAAATAATATGCATACTCCATATTAAATATTTTAGAGAAGAATCCAAAAAAAGGAGTAAGAATATTCCCATATTTGTCAATGGCAGATTTAAATAGACAAGGGATTCGCAAAATTTAGCGCATCGAAAGGAGAACCCATGCCCTCTACGCTTGCGAAACCTTTTCGAGCAGAAAAGCTATCAACTCGGGACAATCCCCGGCACCTAGCGACCTGTTGGGTAAGATGAGTCAAAGCAAATGAATAATATACCTTTTCCCACCCACAAAAATAGGCAATATTTAGGCTCGAGAGTTCAAATGCACTAACCGATCTCTAACTACGCACTGGTAATGATCAGGCTGGGAAGTTCATACGAACTAATCTATCCCGAATGTGTGGCACTCTACGCTTCCTTTTGAGTGCAGAGCTGTTACCTGCCGCAACCATTCCGGCGGCCCAGGTGAAATCTGACGCGCTGGGAATAGCGCATCCATGACATCCCCATAATGTTCGTCATGGTTCGGCTGATCTCTTAAATCATTGCCAATAATAAAGTGGCAACAATCGCCAAGAATTGCAAAAAAAAAAACGCAGCTAAATTACTAAGTAAAATGTTTAACGTAAAATTGATAGCATTAACTTGAATTCTTCGGTGAACAATAAACACAACGACGTTATAGTTACGTCACAGCGCAAGGAATAATAGTAACTGTATAATACAAGTAAGTAACGCTGTGTCTATGCGTCCGAAATTGAGGTTACAAATTTCATTCTAAGATTTATTTTTCAGGTTAATATAGCAAAATATAACTGTTCACCTCCGGAAAATTCTCGTCTCTTTTCATCTGGGCCTATTTCAGGACTGGGCCTAATGCTGCAGCAACAATAGCACTTACCTTAATCCTTTAATAAGGCTGTCATGCAGCTAGGCGATTTTCATCGTTGCCAAACTTGCTCTATGAACTTTAAAATTTAACAAAATGCTAATCATATTCAGGAAGAAAGAATTTTCCTGAAAATCTGATTGCTGACTTGCAAGTACAGTTTATCCAACCAAACATTTTTGATTCACAAGCCATTAGGAATGAACTGACTGTATTTTATTGAACTGTAACAGTCTAGGATAAATCGCCATGTAAATTGGCAGTATATATGATAAAAGAAAATTTAGACAACGTTTTTAAAGACGTTTTCCGTTCAGCTAAATTATCTTGCGCACTATACCAGATAAAACATTACCAGGTGAGAGTTTTCTGCTCTCCAGAGATTTCATACTTTTAAAGATCAACGCAAGTGGATGGGCAGTTTGACCGTATTATTCCTGGAGTAGAAAGAGGAAATAATGAAATGTACGAGTTTTGAACTTCACAAATTCGCCTCAAATGCAAAAAGGCTAACGTTTCTGTACAAGTAAGGTCACACGTTTTAACTTAATTAGGCCTCTTTTGCTCCATACTTCATATATGTCAAACTGTTACATTCAATTTCAGGAGGAATGCAAATTAATCAGATTTCATAGTTCTCATCATATGGGATAGCTTATTTTATTTATTTGTCGTTTTAATGTGTATGGTATTGTGGTATAACATTATCTCCAATAACCTGTACCTGGATCCTCTGAATGGATGTAATCAATTGAAAGCAAATAACTGATTTGTAGCATAAACCCAGGGGTATTTGTTAACCTGTCGCTTGCTGCTTCGGTCTGAAAGAACACTGTTGCGTGTAATCTTTCGAATCTAAGCGAAATGGCAATCTGCATCTGTTGCTTGTCTTTTCGTATCGCTCGGACTGGTCTGTTACCTGAATATGGTGCATTGTGTTGCCTGGTACTCTTGTTCGTGCATGAGCGGTGAATGCTTGCTTTTGCACTGTGAAGGAGTCCCGTGCCGCTTGTCACTTCTGACGGAAGCCAGAAAAATCGAGAGGCAGATTTCATAAACTACCAAGCAATCGGTAATAAACAAAATGTATTTTCAATATTAATGTCCTTATGACTAACGAACCTTATTTATTCTCACTGTACAGGGAACAAAAGGTTTCAAGGTTTAACCCAGTTTCGGGAATCATATTTTGTGATGTTTCTCACGTTTAACTTTTGTTGGTATTATATCCTGCATTACTTTAACGAGACGAGACAAGACGAGACACAAGCCGATATTGTAATTGTATAGTATACCTCTAAACGTTACATGTAAAATGAATTGTTACTAACCTAAAAAATAATTTTCTTCTCTTTCCGCTTCTCAGAAGGATCATGGGCGTTCACAGATCCCCTTATTAAGGTAGCAAAACCATTCAATTGAAGATAGGAAATGTTCATTCCATCTCTCTGCTTTATTGTATTGATTAGTAATTGTATATAGTGTGCGTCCGGACCCACCGAAAATCACTCTATTAGAATAATCCCTGCTTCCGTGGCAAAAAGGCTCTCCGTTTCCATCTCTCTATATTTTCCATACCTGTGGTTCACACTAATTTACATATAAACACGAATTAATACAGCAGATTGAAAACAACTATACATAATTTATTCATTTCCAATGTGTGACCAATTTATTCTGCGACCACATAGGTGTAACACAACTAGGCTAACGAATGAAATGGGTGAGTCTTAATAACAAGTAATTTGCTGGAGAACGAAGTGAATTACGTAGGAAATAAACTCGCCCTAGTTCCTTAGAACTTTCATAGGCTTCAAAATAGTTTATTTTTAGAGAGACTAATATTGTCTAATAACGGTAATAATATTTATCTACCCTAATTTTCTATGTGAAAGGGAAGGGAGACTGCCCCCCCTATCCTCTATGCGCACGCCTATGAGAATGATTGCTACTGCTGCGCTTTCCATACAAAGTATGATTTAGAAAGGTTTTCTTATCCTGAAAAGGGTATTGAACTTTTGAAAGATCCTAGGTGATTACTTTGTAGTTCTGCCTCTTAAGGGAGGAGTTAAATGATGCATGTATACAATTGATGAGTAACCCAACACAGAGAAACTCTCAGCTCGTTATACCTGACTCAACCTTTTATTGATATTTATTATTTAACTTCACTATTCTGCCACTTTTGACTAATCGCTACGATGAGGATGAAGTTGATGAATTGACACTCATATCCAAGTTCAGTCCAGAATTCGAACAGTGGACGCCGGGCGACAAGTAAATCGAGTTCACAACCGTTGACTTCGTAGTATTTCATTCTACAGAAAAAAAAACAACATCGATTCCCGTTTATCTACTCGTCATTAAATAAACACTCACGTCATCGAAGCTGTTACACTCGATATATAAATAAATAATCATCATTGTTTAAGTTTCGATGGTGATAAATTGTACACAGTTGTTGTGCAAAATTTCATCGTAACCTAACCTCTGTAATTCAAGGCGCCTTGCTGTTGGACGCGCTCTTCTTTTCTCAGTTGATTGTTTCCTGTCCTTGCGCACAGTTTGATGATGGAAATGGACAATTCCGTCTTTCATACAATACTGGTTAAATACCTTTAACCCAAATAACGTAGTTCAGGACACCACATTATTTGTTTATTTACCTAGTACCTACAGTAATGTGCGCCCATTTTACACCGATTACGAAAACGAAAACAAAGGAAGTTTGGCACAAAATATTTACACGAACATTGTTATTTTACAAACACAGACGAAGCATAAGGTGAGGTCAGGGCTCGAAATGGACCGTAGCCTACCGGAAAGGCTTCCGGTTCGTGATTACCTGGAACCGTTCAGTTCCGTCTCGTCAGTTCAGTTTCTTAGATATTTAGACATGGCTATTCTTTAAGCATTGAAAGCAAGTGATTCGCCTTGAAGGACGATAGTTTCGGAGTTAGAGGAAAACCCATGTTCCAAAGTATTTTCTTGTTTGATGAATAATTTGAATAGCCGGTTTGAAGACTCATGTTTCTTATGGCATACAGTCCCATAAAATGCCAATACATGGTATTTAGATAATTGTGAAGGTATGTGAGATGTCAGGCAAACTTTATTGTAAGCGAAAGGATGTGTGCGTCAGTAGTTAAAAATATTCGTACCTACAAGGAAACTCGACAACACATTCCCACGTCACTCAAAGATTATGTGATTTATATCAAAATTGTTATAATATATAAAGCTGAATGTGAACGCTGGTTCAGAGATTATATATTTTCTTGGATCATAGAATAAGCTACATCGTTGTACGTCAATTTCGATAATGTCCCTTTTTTTATCAGATATGAGCTCCAAATACGATTTTAAACCTTCGTTTAAAAAGTTATTGAAAGACAACAATGGTTATCGGATATTACTTTAATGGGGGGGGGGGTTTCCGACTTTTCTGCTTCCATTTGTTTATTTTATAAAAATATCGGGGGCTGTAGCCCATTTAGCCCCCCTCCTTGTGCGTACGCCAGTGGCCTGAAGTGACTACACCAAACAACGGAAAAGCTTAGTCAGGCTGCAGCAGATGGGACCTTATCAAACTCTCTCTCAAATACGAACGCGTTAAGCCTCTTGCAACGGTTATTCGATTCGGACAAGACGGCGCCACGGAATCACGATGCGTAGTTTACAGTGTTCTCTGTTCCACCCTTCTTTCTCCCTCTTCTATCTGTCCTCATATTTTTCCCCATGTGTTATATTATAGAATTAATAAATAGATTTGTAATTCCCATACATTTACAGCGTAATTGCCCTTACAATTATGAGAAATCTTTACGTGATACTGGGATTAGTCTTTCTGATTAGCCAAATTGGTTTCAAATTCACTTTATTCTCAAATGTCGGATTCAAATCACGGTTCAATGTGTCTCGCCAGGAATCGTACCTGGTACTCATTTCTTACAAGACGTCGCGTCCTTCCCGACTGGAATTAAATTATATTGTAATAATACAACAGACCCTCTGTTCGTATCTCTGTCTAGTTGAAAGGATTTGGTAACGTAAAAGTAACTTCCCCGTGCATACTGCACCGTGCCACATTCAGGGGAACTGGGTTAGGGTTCCACACATTCTCGATCTCGGATATTTTGGAGGTGTTGTGGTCAGCACCAGCGCTGCCTTTAACCTGTAGGTTTGCCTCCAGGTACACACTGATTTGAAGCTGCATAGCCCCCAGAGTCGCTTAATTCGGTGACAAGGCCGGAAAAAATCCTACTTTAGATCACCCACACCGGGAATAGAACTCTTGTATCCCGTGTGGCAGTCAGACGCAAAACCGATTAGAGCCACTATTCCGGGTTTATTGGGACTGGATATAGAGTTGAAAATGGGGTCCGAATCACTGTACCATAGACATTCAGGGCTCACCATAAATCGTTTAACTTGGATACGATTTCAGATATCATGGACGGAATCATTAGTGACTGGGATGGATGTCACTTCAGTTTACCTTTCTACGTATTTCTTTAGGCCATGTTTGAGTCAACAGCCGACTGGTTCCATCAGCACTATGAGGTAGAGATAAGGGACTCGAAAAAGCCTCTGACCAGTGGCGTCGATTAGGGGGTCGAGCGGTGTAGTTGCCCCCACCCACTTTTTCCAACTTTTGTCCCCGCACTATGATAAATCTTATGTACCAAGGGAAAGTAAATTGTCCTTGCCCCCACTTTTTACACCTTGTCTCCTAATTTTGGAACCCAATGGCCCCCACTGCCTCTGGCGTTTCGGTAGGTTGAGTGGTCGACTCGCAATTTCGAAATTGTAGTTTAAAGGTTCGAGTCTTGATCAGGACATGTTGGTTCATTTGTGAATGAACTTCATATAAAAATAACGCATCATTATCGATACAATTTCTTTTTAATAGGTAGAAAATAAAAAAAATAATTACAAAATAATATTAACCCGCGATCGCTCGCGCCTTAATTTTTTCTAAGAACTTGTTTTTTTTCAGTTATCACTTAATATTTGCAAAATATATTTTATCAAACATGTTTCATTAATCATTAAAAGTAGTGGTATTTATGCTACGGACAGGACGAGAAAGGAAGAGCTCCTCTCCAGCAGATTTGCTATACTTAAAACAAGCTCGACATGAGCATATGAGCTTTTTGCTCATGTGTGGAACTCTGCCTAATCCAAGATTTTTGTGAAAATGCCCTCAAATATTTTTCGGAAAGGAAGAGCTTTCTCGGAAAGGAAGAGTTTTTTCGGAAGGGAAGAGCCCCCTCTCAGATTAATTTGTCTACACTTACAAAAGGCACTTCTGAGAGATTGTTGTCCATAAACTTGTCAAAAATATGCTCCTCTTGTTGGCCATACTTAAAACTTGCTCAACATGTTTATATGAGCTTTTTGCTCAAGTGTAGTACCCGCCTAACCCAAGAGTTTTGTAAAAATGCTCTTCGGAAAGTATCAACCCCCCTCAAGCAGATTTTTGTCTATAAAATTGATATTTTTTTTTTGGCTATACCTGAAATTAAGCTAAAACCCATACCCACACACACATATTTACCTCAGGTTTAAGTTCAATTGGATACCAGGCTCAACTTGTATATCTAACATTAAGATAATATAATTCTTCTAGAATTGCTCTGTGACCCTCTCATTTCTTACATCATAAACATATGATTTTTCTCCTATGAGAATAACACTACATATGGTGTCATCAGGTAATGCCTCATGGAATTCACAGATAATTTTAATGTTTGTCCTGTCATTCACCACAACTTGTTTCCTTTTTGAAGCATTGATGACAAACATGGGTCTCCGTGTTTTGAATTCATCTGGTGTGTAATACATGTCAGTACTGCCAGTAGTGACTCTTTTGAATGCCGAAAATGCCTCATATAATTTGAGAAAATCATCCTTGGACATGTCTAATTTGTAATTTTCTCTAGGAAATACCTCATTTCTGCCATTTTTAAGATATATGTTCTTGATGTTGCAGTTATCAAATCTACTTGAATTTTTTTCCTGATTGTTGTGTCTTCCAGTCTGAAACAGTACCACCACAAAATCAGGCATGTCATATTGAATACTGGAGAATGAATTTGTAGCATCAAACTCATAATAAGTACCAGCGGCAGGCTTCTGTACACATTGATATGTATAAAATTGCAGAGGAATCTGTGGATTTTTTATTATATCAGCTTTGTATTTAAGAGCATAACTGGCCTCATATTCAACAACCGGGATTCTTAACTCCATAGTCTGAATAATACACTTGCCTGCATCTGGTAGGGTATTAGGCAGAGCTTCTCCTGTAGGGTTTAATGTGCTGTACCTCATCAAAGCATTGTTATCATTTGCAGCTCTTCTAAATGTAATTCTTAAACCACCCTTCCACATAATATCTTTGTAATCTGAGAAGAATCCTGGCAACAGGCGCATGGGGAACAATACTGTGTGGCTCTTGGATAATATTTTTTCACCAGCCTCAAATCCACCTATTTTGTAGTATGATGCCTCGGTTTTGGATAATTTTAATGTGGCCAAAGCTGTGGAGGTAATGCCGGGATAATCTATTCTGTTTATAACAACGCCATGCTTTCTGATCTCAATTTCAGAGAACAGATGCGGCACAAAATTGTCTACCAATCTTATATTTGAATTTGCCGGGTAATCTGTTCCATCGAGCTTTACAACATCAAATTTGATGTATAGATCTGCTCTGTGGGGGTGTATAAAGCCATCCCCTACATCAAGATCAACCTCAATCTCTGTGTTGGGTTGATTTAAATTTGCAAATGTCCTCCTGTTTGGGGGGAATGATTGTAGCTCATAACTCTCAATATTTTCCATTGTATGTATTTTTATTTAAATGTTAATCTCTATGATTGCAGTTGTTGTGGCTCCAGCAAAATCAACTAATTCTTCTTTTTCATTAGTGACCATCAATTCAATATAATCTATTCTGTTATGGCACACAGGAAAATATAACGTTGGGGATGGATTGTAGATGATTGGCTCCATGAATTCGGAATTAGGTTTGAATGTTGCAATGATGCCAGTTTGTTTGTGAGTGCCTATGCCATTTGATTTGGTAATCATACCCTCGGCCACATTGCAGTGAATATTTAGAGTCTCTATGGCTAAGAATTTAGGTATATTAATAGCAGTGTGTTTGATGGCTGGTTCAAGTTTTGTGTTGTTCTCAAAGCCTAACAGCTCTCCTATAGTACCCAGATCCACTGTTTCTGTGGCAGATACAATCTCTACTCTGTGAGTGACAGAATTTTGACTTAACACTACACCTCTGGGTAATTGAGCATTTAGAGTGGACAGATTATACTGCCCTGGAGTGATGACAATTTTTTGATCCCCTACTGCAATTGTGTTGTTGTGGTGCGTAATATTAGGGATTAGGTACATGCCGTAAAATGCTCTGAGAGCTATTGTTTTGGGATACACTATGTCATCATGCAATTTGAGTTTCAATATTGAATTTTGGCTGGTGAGATGGAATACCCCCATGATGTTTCAGATACCACAAGGCTTTTTGAAAATTTTCAATTGATGGTTTATTTATTTGAGACATATATCTAAGAACAGATAAGCACAAATGTCCGCAATTAACATCTTTGAAATTTTGAACACGGGCATTATTGTAATAAAGATTAGCTGAATTTAGATATTTTACTAAATTTTCAGGTGGAACACCTCCAAATGAATCAAACACAAATGCCTCATCTTTTAAATATTTAAGATAACAAATCCAGTGAGTGCCCTGATTTTTGTACTCATCCAAATTAACAATGCCACACTCTTTGTTGAGTGGTTGTTCTGGTAAAGAATCAGACATGTACACACCTCTAAAATGTTTGATGCCCAGTGGCTTGATTAAAGCTTCAATATCTTGGTTTGTAAGCGGCTCTTGTTTTTTTTAAACTTATTCATGGCTCTCTTAACACCTTTGCCTTTTTTCTCCATGGCCAGGTTATGGCGCCTCTGCTCATCTAATTCTGCCCTATTTTTCTTGGCATCTATTACTGTTTTTGCTATGGCAGCTGATCCCCCGGCCAAGCTCCCCACAGCCCCGAGAGCAGCTAAGATGGCAGGGATAGTAAATATAAATCCCCCCACATGTGATTTTTTTCTTGATTGCTGTAATTTTTTTAATTGGGGGGTACTAAGCAACAATTTCATACCATGGCCCTTGGCAATACAAGAGCTTTTTTTCTTCCGCTGCTTTTTGGTCAAAAGACTATCAATAGTTTTAAGAGATTTAAGACCTGCATAAGGTATTTGATACATAATACCCTTGGCCTTCATTGTAGGTTTATTATATACATATTCACAGCCCCCACCCCAGTTTTTGTTTGGTGCTCATAGCTATGGTGGTTCCCAACGCTGATATTCTCTCACTTAAAGAAGCATCTTTGCTTACAAATCTACCAAATGCAGCCTCTTCTAATTTCTTGTCTGCAACATGTCTCTTGTCAAGATCAGTATGTGTGTTGTATGCTATGTCATGGTCTCTACAAGCAGCATCTAGGGGATTAACACCAGGATCCCCTCTGTTTAATCTATGATCCAATTTTGTGCCTGGACCACAATACTGATAGCCTGGAATATGTAGTTCAAATGGCAGCTTGTTTATAATGTCATTAACCAACCCCCGACCCTCAGAAATATTCCAAAATTTAGGTGGTAGAGTATTAATAATTTTTATAAGATATCCAATCCCCTTAGGGTCATTCACTATAAAATTAGACAATTTTGTGCTTATCATGTCCATAATTCCAACCTTTTCATTGTAAAAATTGTGGTTGCCAGCATTTTCCTCCCCAGCTATCACCAATAACCTATCTACAAGTTTCCTGACATCATCAACCCACACAAATTCTTTAGGCAGGGTGTTGTATTGTTTGATTCCACTGCCAGTCTTGATCTGTGACCATATGGGTTTGATTAAATTATTGTATTTTGCTCCACTGCTAGACTTGACTCTTTTTTGTGTGGGATCATTGTTCTGGTATAGAGCATCTGATTTTATTAATATTTCTTTGTAATGTTCATAATCTTGATCTGTATAGCTGCCAGGCCTTTTCCGAGTCATCAGTTCCCACAATCCAGGTGTGCCGGGGTACTTAACAAAAGCACCTTTTTCTCCGAGACGAGATTCTGAATAAACAATCAGATCATCTCCCATAAATGTTACTCTGAAATTGCCAATTCTATGTATGATGCTACCATCAAGCTCTGTGTCAGCATATAAGCCAAAGACCTCATCTTTGTTGTCTTTAGGTGTGGTTAAATATTTTTGAGCAAGAAGACCCAATTCAATAGGATCCTGAGTAGCTTCAATTCTTCTAGGAGCAACAGGACTAGGTGTATGAATACTGGAAAGTGGGGTGAATGGATAATCTAATATGTTCCTTGCAGCTACAGGTACAAGCTCTGTGATCAAATCTTGATTTTGCTCTGTAACAGTTTTGATATTCTTACCTAAATTATTAATAGCATCAATTACAGGCTGTTCTGTTTGTTTGTGTTTTTCATAAATTCCCCGGTTCTCTGATTTCCATCCCTTAAATCTTTTTACAAGATAATCTCTTAACTTAAGATCATCAATGATTGGCCTTTTCATGTTTATTTATATACGTCTCTACGTCTAGAAAATTGTTGATTTTATTTCTGTATTTGCCACTATTGGGTGTTCTTGTCATATCAATTGTGACAAACCCATAACTGTCCTGGTTCCAGCACCTACTGCAAAACTTAGAAAAATTATTGTAGCTCAAGTCCCCACCTACATATTCATCATGTATGTGTTTGAGGTTGGTATGATCTTGATGAAACACACATATAAAATTGCTGTTGTCTCGGATCAGCTGCTTCGGTATTTTTGAAAAAGTCTGTGCCAGGTAGAAGCAATCAATTTTTTTGTGTCGGCCCTGTGTAAAGAAATTTCTAACCTTGTTTTGATTATCCAGTATAACATCATCAAACACAACAACAGAGTTATCGAGACATTCATGAAGTGGCTTAACATCTGGTTCAAAAGTGGCTATATCCAATCCATCATATAGCTTCATCAGCTGCTGATATTTTAATTGTTCCAAGCTCTTAGAGAAGATATACAAGTGCCTATTTTTCCAGTCTAACCAGTTGGGTGCCAATAAAAAATTATCAACCATTAGTGTAGTTTTACCACAAGCAGATGGCCCAACAATAAGACACCTAATATTATCAGGCAGCAATTTGCCATTTCTTTTATTCTGCTGTTCAGGTTCTGGCAGCCTTTTTATAACATCCCAGGTGCTCATATTATCACTTTGTTTGCATCGATCCAGTTGTGTTCTGGGAGTCCTAGCCATTTGACAAGTAACTTGTTGCCTTTTCTGCGGATGATTTTTTCTATGAGATATGTGTCAGGCTGTTTAGTTTTGCTGAGCTCTTCTTCATAGAACCTGCCTTTGAGAATTTCTCCTCGGTAATCTTTTATTATATATGTGTTAAGGGTCCCGGGTTTAACTTGAACCACTGTAAATAATTCTGTACTCCAGTTTCTTGTAAAGCCTCTTTTGAATAAGTGCTTATATTTGCTGATTCTTACTTGATCACCCACCCTGTATTTGGCCTTTCTTGTTGTTGGCTGGTATCTAGGATAATAAACAGTCCTGATCAATTTTTGCTCATCAGATGAAGTTACGTCAGAGGGTTTCATGTTGATTGTGGAATGAACAGAATTGTTATATTTATGTAGAAGTTCTGGAAGAATATTAATCCATTTATAATTACCTTGAAGTGTAAATTGTTTATACATAAGATTTTTTAAGGTTCTGTTGAATCTCTCTACAATTGAGGCTTTGAGATCACTGTAACTCGAGTAATGTTTTATTGCCTGGCTTCTAATAAATTGTTGAAACACTGAATTATAAAATTCTTTGCCATTATCTGTTTGCAAATAGCGCGGTGATCTTCCACTCTGATTGATGATTGTGCTGATGGCTTCTGTAACACATTTTCCAGTCTTGGATTTGAGTGGCACAGCCCAGGCAAATTTTGAAAATGTGTCTATTACAGTGAGTAGATACTTGTAGCCCTTGTTGGTTTTGTCTAAGTTTTTCAACTGCCCACTTGCTATTTCAATCAAGTCGCTCTGCCATAAATCATCTATGCCTTTTGTGACTACTGGGAGTCTCTTATAATTATGTCTGGCCTGTCTGTGTAATTCATCAACAATAATTTGTCTAGACATAATATGAAAACAAGAATATTGCAACTATGGGGTGTTCAGCAGCTGATACTACAGGATTTTCTAAATATAATTTGTCCCCTATTTGTATATTAAATTCCAGAGAGCCATCATCTTCAACATAAGATGTTTCTAATGTATTGGGATCTGTAAAATCCTCTAACTCTACACTGGTGATTTTTGGTTTGTTGTCAGCATTTGTTATTGATAAGGTGGGGTAGTGATGTGCCTGTGGTTGATGCCAATATTTGATCTTGATTGGTCTCAATGTGCCCCCAACAAAAAACTGGTAATAAAATTGTGCAGGGGACAGCATATACATTTTGCCACCTGGTGTAAATGGTGAATCATATTCTTTGTTGGGGATGCTGTACAATTCAAGAATTACTGTATGTTTTGGATTCTCGATTATGCCTGTTATTTCTTTTTCTGCTGTGAGCAATCTGCTTGTTACAGATTCAAGGTGCTCATTGATGGTCCTAACAACATCATCATAGCCTGGCTTGATTTTTATGTCCACAATAAGTTTCTTGTATTGTTGCACAATCTCTTGAAGCTGGGTGGCAAAAACACACAGAGCATTTGCTTGATTGGATTCCATGGTCCCTAGCTGTTGCTTGATATTAGCTACAATTTGTTGCAAATTTTCAACAACTGCCAATTTTGAATTTTGAGCAGTAAGATCATGGACCTGTCTTCTGATATCCTCAAACAGGGCATGCAGTTCATTAATATGTTGATTAGTTGGTAGAGTGGCCACTGTCTGAGTGAGTTGTTTGATCTCTGCCTGGATATTCTTGATATCTTCTGATTTCAATATCCTATTCACTGCTCTCTTAATATTTTTAAGTTCCTGTGATGTGGGAAGATTTGATACTGTATTTTGCAAAGATTCAAGTGCCAATTTCACATTGTTTAATTCAGAAGCATCAGCCACATTTTGCATAGCATTTTGGAGCAGGGCTATATCTGCCTGAGTGGGTGTTGATTGTTGTAAAATTTCAAGCTTTGTTTGGATATCATCAATCAAGTGATGAAAATGAGATAGCTCAGATTCAGTGTTGAGGTTTTCAAGCTTTGTGATTTGTTGCTGGACACTGACAAGTGTATCTACAATCCCAGGCAATCGGGATTCTAGTACATTTGCCAAATCACTTTGCACTGCTGCTATTGTACCTTCAAGATGGGTTATGGTACTTTGAATTTTTCCAAAATCTTCATATGTTTCAAGTTGCAGCTTAATATTTGCTACACTCCGAGTTATTGCATTCAAAGCATCAGAAGATGGCAAGTTGTTCATAAAATTTTCAAGTGTCTCAATTTTTTCTTTAACCTCGGCTATGGCATTGTGCAGAGGGTCCAGATTGGGTATTTGGAGTGATTGAATCTGTTCCTTTAGAGTGGAAATCACTAGATCAAAATCTTCTTGTGATTTTATGCTTTTGACAATTGTTTGGAGCTGTGTCTGGACATTATTTATTTGCTCTTCCAATTGTTGTTTCAATTGCTCAGAGTTGGTGGCCTGGGTCTTAAATCTGGCCTGAAGAGCTGCTACAGCTTCTTCTAAACTTTGAAAATTATCTAATGTTGCCAAATCAGTATATTTCTGAAGCAGCACTTTGAGTTCTGAGTCAATTTTAAGAAGAGGGTCCATGCATTGTGATTGTAAATTTGTAATTTCTAATTGAAGACTGGCATTGAGTGTGGTTTGTAAAGCTTGTAAATCACTTCTTAATTTCTTGACTCTGACATCAAGCATCAGAATCTCATCACTGTGATCTTCATGTCTTGTATGGCCAAATATATCATTAGGCATTTTTGTTTTAATGGTTATTTATTATAGAGTATCTGATTCTTAATTCTATAAAAAAGGGTATAAGCTTGTCATATGATCCAGGGACCTCAATATATAAGCAGTCACCAGCAGAAACAGTATATACAGTGCCAGAAATCATGTTTGAGTGCTTAATTCTATAAATATTTCTCCCTACTGAAATCTTGACATCACCCTCAGGGGTTGTAATAAATTGCAATTGCCCACCTACAGGTAATTGGTAATGATTTAAATTATTGTTAAATATGTACAATATTTTGCCTGTTTCATCATCAACATCTGTAAGTATGCTGTTCAGATGAATAATTAACAAGCCACTCAGTTTAGACAGCATATCAGGAGAGGGTTGTGGTGTTGGCAGCTCCATAATAGCCTGTTTTTTGAACCCAAATAAGTTCATAGGCATGTTTATTTATTTCAAATCATGCTCTGTAATTGGGCATTGATTTCCATTTTTCAAATCACAATGACCCCATGGTAGAGAATGTATGCCACATGATAAAATGCATCTCTTATCATCATGTGGGTCCAGGGCCACTTTTCTTACAATATTTGAAGTCAACAAATGATCCACACTCTGAATTCTATTTTCCGATGTTTTGATTGAACTCTGGGATTTGATGCAATTTTCATAATCTTCAAATTCAAGTTCTTTTTCCACAGTCACTTTGCCAATACCCTTGGCTTTTTTGACAACAGCGCTACATGTTTTAAAAGTGTACATCTTGGCACTTAACCCAACAAATTTCACAATAACATCACCAAGTGTCTCATCTTTTAACTTGCCAGGCACCTTTTTGTTGTGGGGTTGAATTATTGTATGTTCACTGGTATCAAAGTATTGAAACAATTCAGGCTGTGACATATCTTGATAAACATCTTCTGTTTGAATATCAAGAATAAAACTATCCGTGTCCATGTACAATAATTTTACACGATCACCATAAAAAGGTTTCAGCACATCATAATAGAATGTTAACATATGTAATTTGGACGATTCCAATATCACAGCCCCTTCATAAATAGGTTTATCAAATTTGATCTTTGTTTTCTTCATGTTGAAAAGTGCCATGTACTCATCATAAATTCTTCTATAATTGAAATTAGGCTTTGGAACCAATTTTTTGCTCAGGCTGGGGTCAGTAATTATTTTAACATCGGTATGTTTTCTGACATTTTCAATAGTTTTGCCATACACAGAATTGACCATCAATTTAAACAAGGCCTTATCAAATTGGCTCTTTGCAGATGTTCGAAGCTCTGTATTTGTATCAATGTATGGTTTCAACCATCGTGAGTGCCTGAACCTCAAAACTTTTCCAACTTTGGTCACTTGAACACCATGATGCATCAGGAACTGGAGGTTTTTGTAATATATGACATATCCTTGTTTCGGCTCCAGAGTCATCATGAGCTTCTTCTGTTTAGAGCCAGGTGAGCACTTAACCTCGGGAATTGGGGGCAGATCAGAAAATGTGTTGTGCAAATCATCAGGAATTGTCAGATCAACCTCTAAGAAGAGGCCATAGTTACTGTCATCAAAGTCCTGAAGATCTTTAATATTGAAATTTTCAACCCACTCAAGCCCTGAATATGGCAGTTTTTGCATCATAGCATGACCATAGAGGCTGTTTGCATCTACATACAGTATATAATTTGATGGCCGTGCTGGATCATAATCAGGCATATGCTTGTTATTTGCTCTGGCATATCTCTGGGAACATTGCACCATCCCTCCTCTTATACATTTCTCCATAAACAGATACTTATCTTGATCGTGGATCAGATCCAAATGCATTTTAGTATTCAAAAACGTTGCGGCCCATGCTAGGCCCGGGGCACTGTAAAAATACACTGGATCCAGCCTATAATTTTGCATGGAAGATTTTCTGAATGTCTGTATTATATCAGCTAAGAGGGTCCCATCAAGTTTCAAATATGCCTTGTGATAATCACGAAATGTCTTGCATTTTAAATCGTTCCACACCAACTGGGCATGGTGATAATCTTCATCAGTGATTCCAGATCCTCTGATTCTGCTGTAAAATGCTTGTTGTGGTGGCAGGGAACACTCATCAAATTTAGAAAAATCTGTAACATAGTCATATGGATATACACCCTTCCGCCTAATTAATTTCAGGTCCTGATTTGGAAACGAAGCACGTGTGATTTTGAATCGATCATCAGGTAATTGATTTGCCAGTGTAGGCAGGCTAGCAGATAAAAATCTGTAAGAATCAAGAAATCTTAATTGAATAGGAACACCATCAACTTTAATTATTTTGGTAATGGCAATATATTTTTCATCATTTTCAGCTAAAATGTTTAAATTCTGCTTGTCAAAACCCTCGTACCTGATCAAATGATGAAAATCATAATTGGATGCTCCATGGCAAAATATGGGGACAAATCTTGGTCTCTTGATCTTAATATTACAGCTATTACACAGGGCCATTAAGAATTTACCATCTGTATGAGAATGGTGTTTCACCTTGATATTTCTATCTGAAAATTCACAATCACATACCGGGCATTTTTCTGCATTGTTGAAATCTTCAATCTGTTTCTCTGTTAAAGGCAACATAGGCTTTGATTTTAATAAGATGTTAGATGCTATGTCACGGCACTCATTTTCTATTCTATGTGCAAATTCTTTGACGGCATTTGGTCCCATGTATAAACACAGCTCACTAGCTACACCACCCTGTACAACCATATAATAAAAACTGGAAGGTTCATGTAACTGATATGGTGTAATTGAGGATTCTTCAGGATCTGGATTGCAGAATGCAAGAGATTTGAGGTTCGATTCAAAATCATAGACAATAAATACTGGGTGTTCCAACAAGGCTTCAAACTTTTTGAATTTGCAATTTTCACTTGGATTGGGCATCACCATATGAACAGGTTTATGATTGCCACAGTATTTCAGATGCTCAATTAACTTGTTTTTTGCAATTTCTGCATTTTTTTCAGGAACCCTATTTACCATTTTTTGACCATCAAATACAGTCAAACATCTTCTGCACAACTTGAATATTCTATGAGTTTTGTCTAGTTGTGTTCTCACTAAAGCTTGAAGATTATGTATCAGAGTGTAATGATATGTGCCATCCCCTTCAATTAGGAGCAGATCAATCGGAATTGCAGATTCATCATCAAGTGTACTGATTCTGAGAGGATCTATCAAGCAATTGCCAGTGGAACAAGTAAATACATTAATAGATAATTGTTTGCCATTGATGTGCTTGGCCTTTTTTTCAAATTTATCAATATTCTGAACAGACATTGGATATTCCAAACCCTCCATTGCATCGTCAAAAAGATGTTCATGTTGTTTGTAATAAGTTATTCTCTCAGGATGGCTTGAAACTGGATACAAAGCAGCTAATATACACCACAAAAAGCATTTCTGGTCGGCATTTTCAATATTGACCACGGCTCTTTTGTTTTTGATATTAGCAGGTAATGGCAAATATGTAGATCCTTGTAATGGGCTGAATTCAGAAATATTAACATATAACTTGTGTGGAGAGCCGCATAGGCTCCATCCGGACTCTTTTGCTGCAAATTCAGAGTGTTTAATATTCAATTGATTTATCAAGCTGCTTATTATTGTGTCTGAATTTGTATTTGAATATACCGGTACAGTTTCTGTTATGTGGGGCTGTGTAAATTTTGTGCCATTTGGCTTCTTATATTGTACAAACAATTTGAGGGAGAGCTTATAAGAGCCATTTTGTGCATTTAGAATTGCCTGCAGATCAGAATTTATACTGTTCAAAAAATTCTTAATGCCACATCTTGGCTCTGATTCAAAACAGTGATCCCTAAGTTGGCCGTTAAAACTGCTACGGATAGGTGCTGCATAGCGTGGCTGCTTTGCTGCTCTGGCATTAAGAGGTGCTTCGTGCCTTCTTTTCAGACCAGGTGTGGATGGTTGTATTGATGACTGTGCAGAGCAAGTATCTTTATGTTTATATGTGAAATATTCCATGTTATATTTTCTATTGCATTTGGGGCAAATTTTTGTGGGAGTTCTGTATTTGTCTGGATTACAAATCTTTTGGTGTCTGGCCCAATTAGAGCTAAATATATTTTTATTGCACTGATTACAATATTTCTGATTCGGCATTTTTGTTGTTGTTTATTATATACAATTTCCTGGGTTTCAATTCAAAACTTTATACTGAATAAAAAATATCAGGTGGGTTCAACACTGTGCTTTGTGTGTGTGTGTATGTGTGTATGTGTGTATACACTTAATATTTTTGGCTTTGGTATTTATATACAATTTCTTGGGATTCAAATCAAAACTCTATGCTGGATCAGTTGGGTTCAGTACAGACAAAAAAAACTGCATAGCTCTATGTCAATTAGTTCTTGAGATTTTGTATTTAGGAACCACTTTGGCCCACCTGCCAAAAATTGGCTTTTATTGTATCAGTGTATATTGTCTCTATGACCTTACTTGGGTTATTCCGCCAAATTATATTCTTCAAGTCTCCTATACTTTGGTGGAGCCTGTTCAGGTTCTATCCCCCACTTGTGGGTTCCACTGCCGATCCAGCAATGGTGAAGAATCTGCACTGTGCCCTGGCTTATATAGATTTACAGAGCCAATAGAAACACTGCTTATTTAAACCAATCAGAAAACACCACATCATCACATTATGTCATAAGCAACCAATCAGAAAACACCACATCATCACATTATGTCATAACCATTTAATCAATTAATATTGTACAACATGATGCAATAGAAGTGGACCGGGAAGTAAATATGTATGGATGTGGGTAGGTGGGTGTGGGGGTGGGTTGGGGGTAGGTAGGGGTGGGTAGGGGTGTGTTGGGGGTGCATTCAGAAACATGAGCTATTCTCTAACATTTTTGCCGAAGTACTTTCTTCTGAGTGTATCCCGTTTTTCTGCTGAGCGTACATGCAATCGTACCGCAGCGCCATGCCTCAGCGCCGGGGAAGCGGAATTGTCTGGAACTAATCAATGTCAATAGGGAGAACCGCGCTGCGGCGATCAGTTGATAGGGAGAAATTACAGTCAATAGAACTGCCGCTCCAAATATTGATCCCATTGCTTTGGGGCCGTCATGCGCACATATTGTTCAAGTATTGATCTTATACCCTCTCGGTGCTTGATTTTATATATGAATAGATTACAACAAACAATCTGGATGTAACAAATGCAAAATATCCCAGTTTCAATTCAATCCATTTATCTGAATCGAAGAAACCAACAATTCACATATCCCCATATCATTGTATGCTTGCCCTATTATTTCACTAATAGGCAATGTTCTTGAAGAGGCCTAATAGGCAATGTTCTTGAAGAGGCCTAATAGAACAACATACAGCGGTATGAGAAATATGTGAATTAAAGATATTTTAGTAATATACGACGTCTTAAGAAAAGGCATATTCGGCTCCAAAGTACTTTGTCTAATCCTTACTACCATTTCCCTATTACTGGCAAAAAGAGTTAAAAATATTGACATAATGAAAAAAATTGACTTGTTCCCAAGTGTTCACCGAGTTCAGACATTTGCACATAGATGGCCCTGTTGTTTGCCTCTAAAACAGGCAAATTTTGTTTACTGTTTTCTACTACAGGCAATACTGACATGACCAGATGAATTCAAAACACGGAGACCCATGTTTGTCATCAATGCTTCAAAAAGGAAACAAGTTGTGGTGAATGACAGGACAAACATTAAAATTATCTGTGAATTCCATGAGGCATTACCTGATGACACCATATGTAGTGTTATTCTCATAGGAGAAAAATCATATGTTTATGATGTAAGAAATGAGAGGGTCACAGAGCAATTCTAGAAGAATTATATTATCTTAATGCTAGATATACAAGTTGAGCCTGGTATCCAATTGAACTTAAACCTGAGGTAAATATGTGTGTGTGGGTATGGGTTTTAGCTTAATTTCAGGTATAGCCAAAAAAAAAATATCAATTTTATAGACAAAAATCTGCTTGAGGGGGGTTGATACTTTCCGAAGAGCATTTTTACAAAACTCTTGGGTTAGGCGGGTACTACACTTGAGCAAAAAGCTCATATAAACATGTTGAGCAAGTTTTAAGTATGGCCAACAAGAGGAGCATATTTTTGACAAGTTTATGGACAACAATCTCTCAGAAGTGCCTTTTGTAAGTGTAGACAAATTAATCTGAGAGGGGGCTCTTCCCTTCCGAAAAAACTCTTCCTTTCCGAGAAAGCTCTTCCTTTCCGAAAAATATTTGAGGGCATTTTCACAAAAATCTTGGATTAGGCAGAGTTCCACACATGAGGAAAAAGCTCATATGCTCATGTTGAGCTTGTTTTAAGTATAGCAAATCTGCTGGAGAGGAGCTCTTCCTTTCTCGTCCTGTCCGTAGCATAAATACCACTACTATTAAATCATTTTACATTGTTACAGCATTCTTCTTTATGAATATTTAAAACATTAATGCAAATAAGCACATTAAAATACAATTTATTTTTTATATAAATTCAAATTCAAAATGTTTTATAATTGAGGATGTTTCTAATCAGATTCAGAGTCAACTTCTTTTGCAGAACATTCACGGCAAACATAAACAGTTGTTTCTGTATGTTCTTTACATATTGGGGAGGAACACTTACTACATGAAGGATATGTGAATCGATTCTTTCTTTTGGGACAATAAGCACATCGGGACTTTTCCTCTGATTCAAGAGTTCTCTCAGTTTTCGGCAGACTTTCAATGCTTGCAATACTTTTTATTTTCTCCTTCAGACAAAGTGATACATTTGCAACTGACATCCGTCTCATCATATGTGGTTTTGTAAGCATCATACTAAGTTGCGTAACAAATTTTCTACGAGCCAACAAGTCGCCTGTATTTGTTTTGTAAATTATCTGAGGATTTATTACTCGAATGTTGAGAAGGCTGAAAAATATTGTGAGAGGCCAGCGATTGCTTATTCTTGAAACAGAATATTCAGATTTCAGACGATCTACAACATCCACTCCTCCATTTGTGAGATTGTAGAAAGTAATCACTTCTGGCTTTTTAGCCTCTCCAGAGTCAGGATCAATGCCGTCGTCATTATGCATGGTGGAAATCATCATAACATTTTATTTCTGTTTCTTCTTTGGCACATAAGAGCAAAGGAGACAATTATTAGATGGTTTCTCTCCAAACGCAAACATGCTGCTGTTTCCAAGCCTTTCCTTGACATAAAAATTCCGGTGGAATTTCTCTTTTATTCAATCGAAGAGTTCCTACTAGTGTCAACCTGTGGTTGGTGTACAGTTCATTAGCTAGAGGTATGGAGGTAAAATAATTGTCCATGATCACATTCCTTCCGCTGTTGTCAATTGGACGTATTAATCGCAAGACCACGTTTTGTGCATCATTGGGAATTTGGTAAGGCCCAGATGGTTGTTTTCCTGCATAAATTTCCATATTTAGAGTGTAGAATGTTCTAGCATCACAGAGTGCATATATTTTTATGCCATATTTTGCAGGTTTATTTGCAATGTATTGTCTGAACTTGATTCGTCCTTTGAATGCTTCTAACATCTCATCAATGGTAGTGTAAGCACTTGGCCTGTAACTATTCATGCAGACACTAAAAAGTCATCGAATATTTCTCTAATTGGAGATAGGTTGTCTTCTTGCTTCCTTTGTGCTCGTGTAGTGATATCATCAAACCTATCAGCTTGGAGAAGAGTGTGAAATCTTCGTTTGCTCATTGACGCGATGAAAAAGTCTGGTGCAGTTCCATCTGTGGCCCACAACTCATCTGTATTTAGGTGCTGTGACTTCTTTACTCCAGCAAGATATAGTACTCCTAGGAATGCTGAAATTTCTTCAAAATCAGTTAGAGGGCAGTCCTGTGTATTACGTGAGTAGGAAGGTTCCATTTCCTTGAGCTTTACGTTTGTGTATTGGACAATACGTGTGATTAGAGAATCCGGAAAAAACAGTTTCCAACAGTCTGGAATTGACTTCAAATTCTTGGCCCCACCTATCACACCTGGTAACTGTGTGACAATATTCTGTCTGGTGATTTTACTTGGTGGGGCTTTTTGCTTGAACCATATTGTTGAACCATCTTTGCCTCGATACGTATCACGATTCGCATGTCTTGAAACTGTCACAGAATCATCAGAATCACTAACTGACTGTTCTGTCTCAGTATGCACTTCCTCATGTTCTGATGGACCGTCTGTATCGGTTTCCCAACCTGTGTCTTGAGGTCCAATGTCCACTTCATCTGTGTCTTCTTCTTCCAGCCACATCATGTACTGTTTAGTTTGTTTGTCAGACATTTTACTGCTATTCTCTTCAACAACACAATGCCAAAAACAACAATCATCAGATTGGAAAAACCAATGCACCTTTCCACTATACTGTACACAGACGGAATAGTAAATGAAAGCGGTATTTCCCAAAGGAAAACTGTTGTACAATCATTCGCTGGAAGTGTGACGCGATAACTCGCATGTTAGAAAAAATCTAACAATGCACTCGGCTAGGATCAAAGCCGCTAGTATAAGGTTTCGCTTTCAATTTCAATAACATTTGCTACAGTGTTGATAAGTAGAGACATGGAAGGAGGCATTTTAGCCTTAACGCATTTTTACCTCCAGTAACAATCTAGAAATAACAAAAGTTTTGCAATTGTTAGATTTTATCTAATAGCGCGAGCGATCGCGGGTTAAATATATAACACAACATTAATAAGGTGAAACCGTTAATTGCATTTGGTATTCAAAAGTACGTCATAACCTACTCCTGCTGACGTCACACTTCAAATCGCCGAAACAAGTATAATGGACCCACCTGTATATTACTACCTAACGACGCGCTGGATTGAAAACTAAAGAACAGCGGGGGATCCACAAGAACATGGCAACCGAAAAGGGAGTCCAAGTATAGATTGTATTTGAGTTTTTCTATTTTGGCGATACGTGAAAGTACGGAAGATTGAATGGACATTCACAAATACCCATACCGAGGCCGGGATTCTAGCCCGGGTCCCCTGCCTTCGTAGCGCGATGTTCTAACCACTCCGCCACGGGGGAGGTGGGGCTGCAACAAAATGAAAATTACACGAAAGAAGTTTCAAATGTAAGTTGCAACAGCATATTAAAGAGGAAATATTTTGTAAAGTTTGAAAAATGTACAAAGTATGTTTCTAGTAAGCTAGGAAGTATAAAGGAATATGTGATATATTTTACTGTACACGAGTTATAACTGTCTGTCAGAACAAATACACTCGTATTTTACAATGACATGCTGACGGGAAGAGATTCCAAAGAAAAATGTCACTGAATCAACACAGAGACGCAGATAACACATTGCTGCAATGTTACTACCTCATAACGTCACTCGAAGTTTCATAATCTTGTATATGAAAGGCTGAGAAGAGGTTGGTCTCAACCTTGCCTGAACCATGCGGTTGCCTATCGCAAGGATGAAGTGATTCGAGGCAACATGGTGGTAAAAAGGGTTATTTATTTTATCCCGCGTTTGAGACAGGGGATCGACATCCACACACGATATTTAAACTTGACTGTATGCTTGCTTTTGGCGCAGGTGGAACTCGTATTTCTCGTGCTTCACTTGCAGGGAGAAATCCCGAAATAAGAAAGGAGCGGAGTCCGGTAAAAAAAGGCGCAAAAACGAAAGGCTAATTGTCTATGAACTTGGACGCAAAGAAGGACCAGCAGATTTCTTGGATGACGTGGAAGTAGAGGTCAAGTGACCAACAGTTATCGTGATTGGGTGGTTTCAAAGGATGAGATTTAGAAAAAGTTTTCTTCTTCGCTACACTCGCGAAACAAACATTTCTGTAAACTGCACATCAAGTTCATACTGTCTACTTTCAATTAAATATTTATTCAATTATGCACGATTCAATTACTATTGAATTTGTTTGAGACGTAAGGTGGCGGGCCTGTATATTATTCCATACTTCCCGCCAATTGACTCTTGGATTCCGGTCTACAATTTTACACTGTTTTTGTGATAGTGAACACATTCTTGTATATATTTTTGACGTCTCTTGCGTTGGAAGGATAGGAGATTGTATTAAAGCGTAACTGATATCCACTATTGTATTCTTAAAATACCATAATATGTCTGGAAGTCTTGTAACATCAATGGGGGCCTCCAATTGAATGTTGTCCAAGGCGTGTCTCAGAACTTTACTAGTGAGGCTGTTTGGGTGTTGAATCAGTGTCGTTACATCAGCTTGGATACGTAGAACCTGACTTTTATATTCCACGTTTACAAGGTTCATTCCCACTTCTTCATAGGGTAAACAAAGCGTTGCGTGATTTACACGCAAGATTTGACAGTTCCAGACAAACCAGGTCACAGCACTCTTGAGCTTAAAAATATCCAGTTGCCGCAGCGGGAGGATTTTTGCTACATACCACACCTTGGAGAGAGCGTACACCTGTACAAACGTCAATCTTGACTGTATACTAAGTGTTCGAAATTTATTCATTTGTAGAACTGCTTTAACACCATTTATCACTCTGTCATAGTTTAACTGGATCATTCGTTGAAGGGAGTGCGCGAAAAGTATTCCAAGTATTTTCATCGATGGAACAACATGAAATTCTCCGCTCTGAGGGTAAGTTATATCCGGGTTTAAATGCATAAGATTTGATTTTTTCTGATTTACTGTGAGCCTTGAAAGGGGACCAAGTTCTTGTAATACTTTAGACGTTGCAGCAATATCAGACTGCGTATTTATTAATACATTGACATCATCAGCATAGGCCAACACCTTTGTGTTTATAGATTGTATGGTGATGCCGTGTACTTGCTTTTCTAATGCAGAAAGGAGGGGTCTCAATGAGATTCGGAAGGCTATCATCGATATTGGGTCACCTTGTCTTACTCCCTTGTGAATAGGAAGTTCTCTTGTCATAAATCCATTTATTTGTATTTTGGATGTTGCGTTACTATAAAGGCTTTTCAAAGCTGACAAAAAATGTCCACGTATACCGTAATTTTGAAGCACATTAAATATGTAATCATGGTGTACCGAGTCAAATGCTCGTTCAAAATATATTGCTAATATAGCATTATCATTGTTATTGCTATTGACTCTATAACAGGTAAGCACTTCACGAAGCGTTTGTAAGACATTTGTAATTTTCTTGTTCATACCAAAAATATATTGTGTATCTCCAACTAGTTTTTCTACATAGGACATAAGTCTGCCTAGCATACAGCGAGAGAATATTTTATAATCAGTACATAGGAGGGTAATGGGCCTATATTGACCAACTTCAGTGGGTTTTACACATTTTGGTATTAAAACTATAATCCCAGTATTTGAGGATTTTCCCATTTTAGATCTTCGGAACACTGCATTTATCCATTCAGTTAGTGTTTTTCCCATCAACGTCCAAAATGTTTGGTAGAATTTGTTTGGTATCCCATCCAGACCAGGTGCAGAAAACGGTTTCCCGGCTTAACCGCACGGAATACTTCTTCGCTTGTGTAGTCGTTATTTAATTGCTCACGTTTCTCATTGTCAAGGACCTCGGACAAGGATTCCAAGTTATTCGTCAAATCTACATTATGTGTTATTGGTTGGGAAAATTGATTCTCAAAATAGTTGTAAAATCTGTTACGTATTTCCGGGGCTGTTTTTATTTTAATTTCAGAATTATCGTTTATTTCGCTAATAAATTGTCTTTTCGTCCTCCTCCGTAGCCGAGCGGGTTAAGGCGTTCACTCGTCTTGAGATCGTTCGCTGCGGGACGGCGTAGGTTCAAATCCGGCTATGGTCGGAATTTATTCGGCCTACGTATAGGGCCGGTGGCAACCCACCATCGTGAGGAAATTGGGGAGCTCCGAATGAGTGAGCGGTAAACCGGTCGAGAAGACCTACAACGGCTGAGGGTTCGTCGGGCTGACCACCCGTCACCCCAATACTGGTCTAAGATCTCCACGCTATAACAGGTGACGGAGGAACAGTGTGGGAAGGAGACCAGCAGTCGGTAGGTAAGCCAATGCTCTCAAGGGCTGTCGCGCTGTGGGTTATTATTATTATTAAATTGTCTTTTCGCATTGTGTATTTCTTGCAGCACATGGCTTATAGATGCAACCTCTTCTTTATCAAAGTGGAGGAGTCTGCTGCGAATTTTTACACCTTGTCGTCTTTCAGCTGTCATCCTCAGCAGTACAGCTTGTACACGTTTTACCTCTGTTTGCACTTGTTTCCCTTCAGTGGCTTCATAAATAAGTTCACGCAGCACACGGTAATAAAAATTATATTTATTATTCCAGTCACTAGAACGTTCCTTACAATACCTAAGACAAAACCGTTTTATGGCTGGTTTAAGAATTTCATCCCACCAGCGAATTATATCACTTTGTCTGGTACGGTGTGCTTCCCATTCATTCCATTGGTCCTGAAAGGCTCGTTGGAAATTTGCATCTGTAGGGATAGAAGCATTTAATTTCCAGTAGCCATACCCTCTAGGTACTATTGGTATATCCACATTTATCGCCATGATTACGGCACTATGGTCTGAGAAACAGGTGGGTGTCATACTAAGTGACTTGATTTGTTTCCGTAAATGAGGTGTTACATAAAATCAAATCTAAACGGGAAGCACAATTATTACGAATGTACGTGTACCCTTTCTGTCCAAAATATTTGTCATTCCATACATCTATACAATTAAACCCATTTACTAATTTTTGCAAAGAATTGGAGGTATTAAAGCCAGGTCTTTGGTCCTGCGGATGCAGGACACAATTGAAATCGCCCGCGCAAAATATATGTTCTCTTGTACCCTGCATTTCAGTAGCGACATCCGTCGCAAAAAACGCATCCCTCTGTTTCCTCAATTTTGTCCCTGAAGGTGCATATAAATTATATACCCAAACATTAGCTACTTTTGCTGAGATAATTCTACCATTGGGATGGCACATCACATTTGTAATCGGTACGGTGTTACGTACTAACAGGGTTGTTCCTGTCGCTTGAAAGGTTGCATTATTATAGACTAATATGTTTGGGGGAAGGTTAAATGCTGTTATTCCACATTCTTGAAGAAGTGCTATATCTAACGATGATTGTAGGAAAAAATCTCCTAGCGCCTCCCGTTTAGTAAAAGATCGCATTTTGTTAATATTGATCGTAGCTAAACGGAGAGTAGTCATCATATATACAATTAACAGAAATTTAAGAACTAGGGTTACCCAACACTTTGAATTATACATTTTGCCCAGAGGACACTAATATTCGTACACTGTTTTTGCACTCACTTCCATGCACACGAAACGTAAACCTTGCATATGTGCACGTTACCTCGTGCAAACACGTGACCAAGCATCATATACCTTTACTCATTTTACACATGCTATTTCTGACTTTCATTTTTACTTGCACCCACACATTCACTAGACACACTGGGGGAAACACTGAATTTCGATCCGATCACAGGTTGTAAATCAACACTCGGGGCCAAATTTGTCACGCTTTGGGATCTGGTTATACGCACTGGGGAGGGGGCTATTGCCTGCTGCTTCACGTTCTTCTTGTGGTGGGGGTTAGGTGCCACATTTTGTTGTATTTTTTCTTCTTCAACTGCTTCTGTTCCTGGAGTCTCTTCACATTTGATTTTCTTTTGGCATTGTCCTTAGTTCCTGTTGTGGTTTCACCAAGCTGAACCTTGTTTTGTTGATCTTCCAGTGTATGGGATACTCCTTCTTCGTACATGTCAGTCTCCATTTGAAGATTACTCGTAGTGTCATACTCGCGCATTGCTTGATCAGTTGTTTCTATACTGTCAGTCACCAACACGTTATCCCGTACGTCACTGTGGAGGTTGTCTAAAGATGCCACATCTTCCGCCCGCGATGTGCTGTGGATAGACGCAGTTAAAGGTGTTTCCTTCGTAGGGTCCATTTTGTGTTCTAAAACATCAGCTTTTTTCGGCACTATTTGCAGATTTTTATCGCGTTCATTGTTCACAGTTTTTTTCTTGCAACTGCATTGGAATTGGCAACACTGTAAATTGTGTGTCAGTCTTTATCTCATGCGCTGAACGTTTGCTAGGTGGTCTATGTACCTTTGCTGCATATGACTGCTTAGGCTGGATTTCTACAGGAGTAGCACATGCTCCAGTATTATCTTCCATCACTCGCTCACCCATAGCACCACGTCGTTGTGGACAAAACCGTGCTGTGTGTTGAGTGTCTTCACATATTTTACAGGTAGGTTTCTGTCAATAATATGTTACCCAATATTGCATGCCCTGTATTGATACATAGGACGGGATTGGCTTATTCAGAACCATTCTCACCAACGTAATGCCTGTACGAGTTTTATAAATATGCTCATCCGAATATCGCTCGTCCACCGGAGGGGTCCTAATTTCACCATACTGCGCAAGCACTGTACGGATATGGCTATCGGTTATTCCCATTGGTATAACAAGTAGTCTCACTAGTGTAGTAGTCCTATCAGCCCAATCTAATCCAATTTCATGTTCATCATCCTCATCACAATACACTAACTTCCCTTCAAATTTATTCATTAACTGTTTGCCTAATATACGCGTCACCAGCTTAATATATACGCACTTACGGTATTGGTCCAGTTCAATACTTAATACCTGATCTTCAGTCAAGGCAAGAGAATCCCGTATCCAACGATGAAGCATCAGCGATGATGGGCACTTCTTCACACTTGAAAACCATAACTTTAGCGTATTTACACGACGGATTTCCATTTTCCTTCAATTTAACAACTTTACGTAACTTGAAAATTTACGCGTTTCGCGTCGTCTAGCACGCCAGAGTCCCGATGACTCACCGGTTCACGAGCAGAGACACGGCGATATTGGTCGCGTGGGCACTTCCGCGGAACTCGACTGAGCCACCGCGGCCTTCTAAAATTAACACTATCGTCATTTTAAAAAGGAATGCAATAAGTGAATTTTTCCTTCTCTCTCTTTGTTGAAATATAGTATATTCGCAAGAGCCACGTGATGCGACCTCCTCCTAGCACAAGCAAATAATTCCAACAGAGGTAAAATTTTAGTTAAGTGGGGAAGTGGTTAGCACATCGCTCTGCGATGCCAAGGGTCCAGTGTTGGAATCCCACTCGGGCTTGGTTGTTTGTGAATGTCCATTAATCAATTTCATCATATCGTCAATCATTCCCATCTTCGCAAATTAGCCAAGAGGCACAAAACGCGAAGTAAAATAAACTAAATCAATCAATCAATCACATCGCGCTACGACGCCGGGGGTCCCGGGTTCGAATCCCGGCCTGGGCATGATGTTTATGAATGTGCATTCATCAATGGACATTTCCACTCAATTTTTTTTACAACAATTTTAAAAACTACACCCTGGAAAAATGACCCCTGCAAGTTCTCGCGTTTCTCTGCGTACAATTTAAGGCAGAAACGAGACTTCCAAAGTTGCGAGGCTAGCGTTGCGCTGAAAACACGCCGCCGCCATGTAACAACGTCACTCCTTAGGGAGAGCTCGTTTGTCGTCTGCTTCGAGCGTCCAGTTCCGGATGGGTAGCCCACGGTGAGCGAACACGTGTAGCAGTTTTACAAATCTGTACCGATTTATATAATGGAAGAAGGAGCGATAGGAGAAAGGAAAGCTATGCTTTGTAATGATCATTCTTCTATGAAATATCCGTGCTGCTCACGTACAAGGTAAATGAAAGGGTTCAGCTGCGTGTGTTCTCAGGCCATGCGAAAAATATTGCTTATAAAATTGGTTGCTGACCAGACACTTAAAAATATTTTTTAAACTTATATTTATCGATATTTACCGTAACCTATGTAGTGCAAAATAGGAATTTTCACATTCTTCACTTTATTTATAAAGCCTATTTAACTCTCTTTTCCATAAAGCAATTTCAGTTTGTGTTCCATTTCTGTTGCGCAAATTATGATCAAATATTTTTGTACAGATAAGAGAAAATACACTGAGAAGATTACATTAGTTGCACAATACATATTAATATTTAGTTTATGTATAATGATTACAAGGAAATAATATGTATAACCATGGGCGTATTTAAGGGGGATTCAACGGGTCCAACCCCCCTCTTTTTTTTGGTTCACTAAAATTACCAGTCTCCTTGTTCTATCCGCTTGTTCATAAAAAAATCATTGGGACTTATTTCATTCTCTTAAATTCGAGATGTATAGGACGGGATACGGATGGGAAGGAAATGTCGGTAATTCCACACACCAGATGGGACTGCAGACCAATATCTGCAAATTCCTGATAGTTTCGGAATTTCTGCGATAAGAAACTGCATTGAGACTATCAAATCAGTTACTTCCCCCCCCCCCTCGAATCATATTAAAGAAATTTGGTTCTTAAAAACGTAGTGACACAATATGAATAGAAAAGTATCAATACTTCGTGACTACAAAACACACAACTTTGTCGGGTCCAACATGCTCCCCAACAAGCTTCCGGCCAGCAGTGTCCTGGATTTTCACTTACGAAATAAAGCAACCCTAATCATACCAAAAGTTGATCCATCCCTCCCCACCGTGAACTATATATACGCCCATGTGTATAACAATATCCCATACTAAAATGGTACGATATAATTATTTTGAATTTTGTACTGCGAAAAAAGCCGCCTCATCTCGTTACCCCGAACGCATTAATTGGTTGGTTCACAACTTCACCACTAAGGATCCTATCGAGACGAGACATGGCAGCCTTGGTCTCGTTCTCATTGAGAGTTGTAAATGTCTGTCTCGTGTTTATTTGTAAATGTCTCATTGACAGTCTCGTCTCAATTTATAAACATCCGTCTCGGTTTTGGAGGGCAATTCTCGTTCTCGTCTCAAGTCTAGAAAAATATAGAATTAACAACGTATGCATAGTCTTATCATTATAAATACAAAAAAAACTTTCTTAATATTTTTTTTATTATTATTATTTTTCGACTCCTCGTTTCGACGGTACGGCCCTCGATAACTTAATATTATCCTGCTTATATATGCAAACCAAACTGCAGATTCAGAATTACCAGGAATGAACTGGCGTTGTAATTATTATACACAAAATTCATGATTTATCTGAGGAAGTCGCATGTTCCAGGTTTGACACTCGACCTGGGCATGACTGTTTCCTTGTGAGTGACATTTCATTGAACTGGAAATTGTTACATGGGGGGATGTTTGCTCGAGACTTTGGTGACAGCTAGGGGATGCTTCTATTGTTAATGTTAGTGTTAGTGTTGCTCACGAGACGAGGCATGTTCCGTCTCGTCTCATAAAAGGAAATGGGACAAGTGAATGTTTTTGAAATTAGATGGGACAGAAGAAAAATTTCGTCTCTTATCATGGCAGGTTGTGTGATACTTAGATTGTGCAGTTGGTGGTAGTGTGTGTGTGTGTGGGGGGGGTGTACTCCTGCACCCCGACTCCGAATACAGCTTGTAGTTAATCATCCTCATTGTAGCGATTAGCCAAAAGTGGGAAGATTGGTTTGGTTTGATTTGGTGTTTTAAGTCCACTTTATGCGCAGTAAGGCTAATCGGGACTGGACCTACAGTTTAAAGTGGGATCCGAACCACTTGTGCCTCCACCGGGTATCGAACCCGGGACCCCTTGATCACAAGGCAATGACGCTACCACTGCGCCATGGGGGAGGTCAAAGGTGGGAAGAAATGTGATGTTAGAGATGATACATAATAAATTAACCATGCGTTCTCATCGTTGCGGATAAACAAAGTGAACGGAAAAGCGACGTAAAAGAAGGCTAAATACAAAAATTTGCAATATATATATTAACTGAAGAAAACTGTCAGTTACTGCAGGAAATTTAAAAACTCACCGTACCATTTTTTATACCGTATCACCTCTTATATTGCAGAATTTGGCGTGTAAACCAGTGTGTTCTAAAAGTATTATCTTAAAATTTGTAAAGAAAATATTATAACGAAAATAACTAATTCCAGAAAAGGCATTCCTATAACATTAAGTTCTTGCCAGTCAGAACTAACCTATGTATTCGTAATGTAGAAGGCTGCTCACGTGTTCAGCCATTGACTGTTACAAGGTTTGCTTTGTCACCCTAATGGGAAAACCCTCTACCGAGTGGCTGAATTATAGTAGATACTACTATACTGCTAGGGTATAATTCATCTCCAAGAAATGGAGCACAGATTTTTGCACTGGAAGTTGTAAGATACTTGTTTTACGCAGTAACAAGTGAATTTTCTGTCGCTTGCGCGACTCATGCTAAGTTGACGGGACGAGCAGAAGCCCCGCCTGCACGCATTTCTAAGTGATGACGTCAGAGGACCTCGTGTCTGTGGAGAGGACGTTCTCAAATCCGTGACGTAGGAGGTGAATTTCAGCAGTGTTTGAAGGCGTGTTTCTCGAGAACCAAAACAAATATCGACGAGATATTTTGCACATCTCATGTTTGTGTCATTATCTGTAAAATGAATGGATTTAAAACGTTTTTCATGTCAAAGTGGAAATGTCCATTGCATCATGTCATCACTCATCTCCATCTTCGCAAAGTAGCCAAAAGAGGTACAAAAAGCGAAGTAAACTAAAGCAAATCAATCAATCAATCTATTGTAGTTGACTGAAGGGTATCCTAAATCTGTTCAATCCCAGGGCGCAAGGATCTTAACATCTGTATTGTGAGTGACTTTTCAGAACCTTGAAAAAGGTGAAAACTTAGTTTCAGCAATATATTTTTTAGGGTCGCTTCAGTAGATTATAGTGCACGCTGAGTGTGCACAGAAAATATGTAGTGAGTGGCTTTGCAAGAGTTCTGCGGATACTGCCTTTGCGTATGCATTTTCTTCCTATCCTTGGGTGAAGACAATACAATAATAGCTTAATGTAGCTTCGAGAGGAAAGAAACACGCGATAAGACAAGCTGCCTGTGTCGCTTGTCGATCGCGTATTGCTCGAATTGGGCTTTTATAATCCTGTTGTCTCAGTCCGTTGTTCACAGTGAATGTTTAGCTTTAGAGATATTTCACACCTTGCGACAAACGACAGACGACAAGCGACACGAGTCGCTTGGAAAGAACCCCCAGTAATTAAGTGAACCTTTCCAACAGAAGCCACAGAACAAACCGCACGTGCCGCTTGAAGCTTGTGTGTCAGTAGTAAAAGAATACGATAAAGTCAATCGCTATTTAATATTCGCAATTTATTTGCACGTACTTAGAGCTAATTTGCACGGGTTTTAATTAATTTGCACGTACTTAGAATTTATTTGCAAGTACTTAGAATATTTTACATTTATGTATTTGCATGTTTATAACTTTTTATGAATATATAATTATTTATTTTATGAAAAATATGTATATAGAAGGTAATTAGAGGTACTACACGCTATGCATATGGTTTTATATTCATTACTGCAAAGTATGTAATGTATAAAATGTTAATATTAATGTTTATAATATTGAAAATAAGTTTTCTATGGTTTATGAACCGCTATGAACGGTGGTAATGGTACGAAAGAACACGGTCCCGGTACTCGAACCCGCGATATGTAATATTATTAATTAGTACTATGCAATAATTTCATTAAGTTATGAAACACGATGATCTAAAATACTAGACAGAATACTGTCTCAGAATCTGAACTCCGCGCAGGTAGAGGAGAAAGGAATTTGGGGGAAGTGCGTTCAAGGTCAAATGACGTCACAACGTCAGAACACACAAAGAACCCGACTGACCAATCAGAAAAGGTTTTTTCAAGGTTAACCAGTACGCAAGAACAGGGGAAAGCTATGCAATACTGTAGGGCAGGGGAGGGATTCAACCAGACAACAAAGGATGTCTGGAAATGCGCAGCAAGGGTCAAATCTCTGAAGCTATGCGTCGCTTGTAGAACCGGTTTCCGCCGCCAATTAATATTCCGCTCAGGTTTGCCTTCAAGGCACAGGACGCTTTAGCGCAGGTTTTTTTTATCTGTACTATGAAGAAGGGAGAGCTATTAGGGACGGGGCCTACAGTTTTCACCATTTGCTTTTATCACGGGGTAACGAACCTAGGACCCTTTGATTATTGATTTAGGTAGTAAATGTATGTTACTGTGTGCTATTTAACTTAATTTTGAGTTTATTTTTTACCGAACTTTGACTTTATGTCAAACATTTTCACAGCTTATTCTTATTTTTACAAAAATAACACTATTTGTACTATTCAGGCAACAATTTTTATTAAATTTTGGACTCGCAAAGACATTTTTTCAACTTTTAACTTATTATTTTACAACTTTTAAGTTAATTTTTTTTACCAAAATAACACTATTTGTACTATTCAAGCAACATTTTTTATTAAATTTTGGACTCACAAAGACATTTTTTTCAACTTTTAACTTATTATTTTACAACTTTATATTAATTTTTTCCCAAAATAACACTATTTGTACTAATCAGGCAACATTTTTTATTAAATTTTGGACTCACAAAGACATTTTTTTAACTTTTAACTTATTATTTTACAACTTTGTTAATTTTTACCAAAATAACACTATTTGTACTATTCAGGCAACATTTTTTATTAAATTTTGTATTTACAAAGAGATTTTTTCAACTTTTAATTTATTATTTACAAGTTTATGCCTATTTTTTTACTCAAATAACACAATTCTATCTGTTCAGGAAAGACTTTTAGTTACATTTTCGACACACAAAGTGTGTGTTCTCAACTTCTATCTGTTTATTTCACAAGTTTAGGCTTATTATTACCAAAATAACACAATTCAATCTGTTCAGGAAAGACTTTTAGTTATATTTTCGACACACAGAGTGTGTGATCTCAATTTCTATCTGTATATTTCACAAGTTTAGGCTTATTATTTCCAAAATAATACAATTCAATCTGTTCAGGAAAGACTTTTAGTCGCATTTTCGACACACAGAGTGTGTGATCTCAACTTCTATCTGTTTATTTCACTAGTTTAGGCTTATTATTACCAAAATAATACAATTCAATCTGTTCAGGAAAGACTTTTAGTCGCATTTTCGACACACAAATTGTGTGTTCTCAACTTCTATCTGTTTATTTCACAAGTTTAGGCTTATTATTACTCAAATACCACAATTCTATCTGTTCAGGAAAGATTTTTAGTTACATTTTCGACACACAAAGTGTGTGTTCTCAACTTTTATTTGTTTATTTTACAAGTTTAGCCTAATATTTACTCAAATGACACTATTTATATTATTCAGGCACCATTTTTATTACATTTTGGACTCTCAAAGACACACACACACACACACACAGAGAGAGAGAGAGAGAGAGAGAGAGAGAGAGAGATTTTTTCCAAGTTTACAGGATTATTCTCTAGTTTACTCAAATAACACAATTTAGATGTGTTTTGAATTATATTTTGGAAGCAAAAGTATGTTTTGACAAGTTCTACCCTTTTATTTTACAAGTTTATGCTTATTATCACTCAAATAACACAATTTAATCCAGTCAGGAAGGATTTGTTATTATATTTTGCATGCACAAAGAGAGGTTTTCAACTTTTTTATTGATTTTTTGCAGGGTATGTATTATTTTTTATTTATTTTGTTTTGTATCATATATACATTTACAAATTTTTAACTTAGAGTTTAGTATTTATTTAATTTTTTCAAAAACACTAAAAAAAAGTACTTTTAGCTAAAATGTAAGCCACAGAATATATTATTATTATTATTATTATTATTAAGGTTTACTGATTTCCACTATGCTATTTTTGGTTCTGTATTTCTATATGTATTTATTTAGGGCAGGTTACGCCTGCCACGTAGGAAAGTTTGTTTATTTTAGAGTTTGCTGAGTATTTTGTTACTGCTATACTAGGTAAAAGTTTTCTAAATATACCAGATAGAGCTCTATATACTTTTGTTTTTGCTATTTTGGAGATAATGCGAACAGCACCACTCTCCATCTGCTTTTTATTTTATGTACCCAATATTATTTTGAGGCTTAGTGAATTCTAGAGCCTATTTATGCAGGAGAGAGGAGAGAGGAGAGAGGACTTGAAAAGTTTGATCTCAGACAACCCACAACTATTTGTCAGAGTATTTTAAAGGATATTTTATACTTATTATGTGCCACTAGAATATCAAAGCTTGCTTAATTTTTATGTCTGTAACGCATTTATTGTATTTCTAGCTAAGGCTTACTGGATAAAGTACACGAAATGTTTAACATTTCAACTATTTGCTTTTATACGAGGGCAATTTTTTAGTGTAACGAAAATTATGATGTGTCTATGAGGTCTGAAACCCCTTTACCGAAGGTCCATATTTGGACGCTTACTAATATTGTTTTTTCCCCTTACATATAAAAATTTAACAATATAATTACAATACGAAGTTAACAGACGGCTTAGGGGCCTAGGTCCACTTTCCAAACTTTTTTACTATTCTAGAAGAATTATTTAGCTTTATAGCCTTTTTCAAGGTATTTTTGAAGTATTACTGGCTTCTTTGGGTGCATCAACACTTGGGTTATTTCCATTTGGTTTATTATACGAGGTTTATTTTTTACTCTAAGATCAATATATGTCTCCGAGGACTAAAATACATTTATTGAAGCTAAAAGCTTAGGCTGTAACTAGGGACTTAGCATGTATATCGACAATTTATAGGACAACACGAACCTTACAAAGGATTATAGGTGATGTACGACCACACGCCAGAGCTTTGTTAATCTGCAAGAAGCAGTTGCAACTAATGCTATGAGGATATAATGTTAATTTTTCATTGTTTCACAAGGAGGCTATTTTTTACACAACCAATATTTGCTTTTTCAAGTAACTACATGTACCAGAAGCACACATGCCAACACTAACTAGATTTTGATTTATACTATCTCACGTGCTAAATGTATCAAGAACACTGATTGTATATATTTTTGAGAATCCAACTATATCAGGATTTTTCTATGTAAGTATATTTTTATTGACTGGCTTATTTAACAGATCAATCAGAAAGATGGCAAAATTCACTAAATGTAGGTGATTGCATGAAAATAACTAGATCAAGGGGTGACCAACAGTGAGCTGAATGTATATATAGAGGGTTGCGCTCTATTATTCTCACCTTCGCTGGATTGGCGAAGGAACGCACTTGTGGGCAGTAGAATCTGAACGGGCTCCACCATGGCATCGGAGACTCGAAGCAGATGTTTTGGAGGATGAACCCAAGTAGGGTCATAGGCGCTACGACCAATTTGGTCATTGCTTTTTATATGAGGAACCAATTTGGCCCACTCCCAAAATTAACTTAGATTGCTTATAACTTATGAAATTTGAAGTCTGCACAAGATCCGATGACAAAATCTAAAATTGTAACAACCCTGCCAGGGACTTGAACCCTGGACAGATAGGTTAAAAGCCTAGCGCTATACAAACTAAGCTACCTGCATTTTTAAAAAGTTAGTTATGTTAAGAAATATATTGAAACACCTGAGAACACTCTTGGTCTGGTTCGACAGAGAAGGAGACAACATTTCCAAATTTTTACAGACTGGGTGTATTTTTCCACTATAGAGGCCTTCACTATATGTAATTCGAAACGCTAAAGTTCAGCTAGCTTCCAAAATTGAGGTAAAAATTGTGTTTGGCGAGATTAACAAGTTACAATTATATCCAGTTACGGACAAATAAAGCTAAAAGTCTAAGATTTGCTGTACTAGCCAAGTTTTAGTAACATTTTCTTCACTTTAGTACAAATATCAAAGAAATAGGTATATTTTATTTATAATTTGACAAAATGTACTAGTATTTAATTCACAAAGTTAGGTAAAAAACAGTATTTTTTAAAATATTGTTACTGCCTTCAAATTTTATGTTATTTAGACACTAACAACTGGTTTACACTGCTTGGCATTCTTTAAATAGGAAAAGAAGAAATTATTTGTTTAGTATTTTTACTACTTTATATTTATTTAAGAAAACAATTCTACACTTTAACTTAATTTTAACAAATTGTGACTAATTTATATATCAAAGTTATGTTATTTAGAGTGCATAAAGGCGTATAAAGTTAATATTTGTACTTATCAGTTCAACTAACAATTATATTTTACACACAAAAGATACAGTTAAATTACTTGAATCAGAGAATAATATTTTACAGTAATTGATTCATTCAGCACTAGTCAGTACTTTTATGCATCAGAAAGTTTTCTTAATTTTCTATTACGCATGCTATTTTGGGCTATTCTTAAAATGTATTTCTAGGGCAAACTGGTTTAATTTTCTGCTTATAATGCAAAGTTGACAGTTTTCGCACAATGCATTGTACATTTGTTATATTCTCTACGTACAATCCAAATATTATGCTTATTTAATGTATAACTAACTAACTCTCTACCCTTCTTAAACCCGAAGTTTCATGGCTGCAGCAACACATGCCTTTCATCTGTCCCTGTCCTGAGCAAGATCTATATACTCCTTTCCTTCCCCACCAATTTCCTTTAGGTCCATCTCTACATTATCCCTCCATCTTTGTTTTGGTCTTCCTATTGATCTTTTACCATCAGGTTTCCCAACAAGAATCCTGTATACTCTTCTTTTCTCTCCCATTCGTACCACATGATCTATACACCTAAGTCTTCTTGATTTAATCATTCTAATAATATCTGGACATGAATACAAATTATGTACTTCTAATTTATGTAACCTTCTCCACTCATTTGTCTCCTCAACTGTTTTAGACCCAAATATTTTCCTAAGGATTTTATTTTCAAATAGTCTCAATTTATGTTCCTTTTTCAATCTAAGGGACCAGGTTTATTTACTGTATTTAACTTTTATTTTTTGTAATTAACAAAAATTAAAAGCTTATACTGTAGTTATTATATCTTTTTCTATCAGCTTATTTTGAAATTAATATTATTAGTTATAGTCTTTGATTTATAACTATATTGCTTTTTTATCAATTTATCTAAGAGTACACGCAGACAAACACATGTGTACACACGTTTATGTAAATAGATATGCCTTTTTCAAATATTTTAGTATGAAGATTGCACTTTAGCTATTTAAGCAAGGGTAGGAAAGGTAGGATTTCTGAGAATTTGTTGCAGGATTTTGTTGTCCAAGTATAGATGAGAACTGAGCTGGGAGACTGTTTTGAACATTTTCATGAGAGTTTGCATGTGAAAACTGTATGCAAATTGAGCACTATTGACTGTGCATGCTTCTAAGTTTGCTGTTATTTCACATCAACTTTGTGAGACTGTAGACAGTTTTCCTATTTCAAGTAGTTTCTATTGATTGTATTTGTATATGTTTTGGGGACTTAGCAGTTTTATGTTATGAGGCAGTTTGTTGTAGAATATTTTTACCGGATTGTTTTGAGATATTGAGTGTTTGCTGTTTTACTTGTAATTATTTTCCTTCTTGTGTTGTGTATTTGACTATATTTTGTCCAAGTTCGTAGTATTTAGAATAATTGTTATTGACTTGTAGATGTAGGGAGTAATAATCCTTTGCAAGATGCTCTATACTTTAGTCTGAACATTATTCTTAGTGTTCACTTTTGAAGCCTTAGTATTCTGGTAGTACTATTAATGTAGAGGTAAATTAGGCTGAAATGTAGGCATTTTTCTGATACATTATACTCACTTAGTTGTTTCAGCAGGTAGAAATTGCATGATGGTTTACTGCTGATGATGTTAATTTGTTCTTCTTATGTACTACGTATGATGTAGCTTACTTGAGTAATTGGAATTTTCTACTGAAAAAAGGATTGCTTGTCTATTTTATTCCTATGTTGTTGAGTTTGTCCATAAGCAAGCCATGTTTTTATTTGTTTATTTGTTCAGTATTTTTTATTTTTTTGAATTTTAATTATTTTAATTTTACATTAACTAACATATTTTACTTTAACAACAAAATAATTTACTCTAGTAAAAAAAACTTCTACTAACAAAAATGTACTATTATAACTTTTAATTTTAGAAAATTGTATTTTTAAAACTTTAACTTTGAAAAATTGATGTTTAATTACTTTAATTTTACATTAACTAACAAATTTTACATTAACAACAAAATATTTTGCCCTAGTATAAAAAGTTCTACTAACAAAAATACACTATTATAACTTTTGATTTTAGAAAATTGTATTTTTAAAATTTTAACTTTGAAAAATTGAATTTTAACACACTTTGACTTTAACAATGTACTTTGATTTTTTTATGTAAAAGAATATTAAAAAAATAAAAAATACTGAACAAATAAACAAATAAAGATCTAAGAAAAAAAGCAAACAACCTAAGTCAAATTCAAGCAGCAAGAGGAATACACAGAAACCAACATGGCATCCAGAAAAAGAAATCAATAGTCACACCCATAGCACAGTTTAAAAAACTACATAGCTGAAACCTTAGAGAAACATAAAACTGCCAACACAATATATCTAGATTCTTCCAAGGCATAGGATAGAGTAAAAACATGGCTTGCTTATGGACAAACTCAACAACATAGGAATAAAATAGACAAGCATTCCTTTTTTCAGTAGAAAATTCCAATTACTCAAGTAAGCTACATCATACGTAGTACATAAGAAGAGCAAATTAACATCATCAGCAGTAAACCATCATGCAATTTCTACCTGCTGAAACAACTAAGTGAGTATAATGTATCAGAAAAATGCCTACATTTCAGCCTAATTTACCTCTACATTAATAGTACTACCAGAATACTAAGGCTTCAAAAGTGAACACTAAGAATAATGTTCAGACTAAAGTATAGAGCATCTTGCAAAGGATTATTACTCCCTACATCTACAAGTCAATAACAATTATTCTAAATACTACGAACTTGGACAAAATATAGTCAAATACACAACACAAGAAGGAAAATAATTACAAGTAAAACAGCAGACACTCAATATCTCAAAACAATCCGGTAAAAATATTCTACAACAAACTGCCTCATAACATAAAACTGCTAAGTCCCCAAAACATATACAAATACAATCAATAGAAACTACTTGAAATAGGAAAACAGTCTACAGTCTCACAAAGTTGATGTGAAATAACAGCAAACTTAGAAGCATGCACAGTCAATAGTGCTCAATTTGCATACAGTTTTCACATGCAAACTCTCATGAAAATGTTCAAAACAGTCTCCCAGCTCAGTTCTCATCTATACTTGGACAACAAAATCCTGCAACAAATTCTGAGAAATCCTACCTTTCCTACCCTTGCTTAAATAGCTAAAGTGCAATCTTCATACTAAAATATTGAAAAAAGGCATATCTATTTACATAAACGTGTGTACACATGTGTTTGTCTGCGTGTACTCTTAGATAAATTGATAAAAAAGCAATATAGTTATAAATCAAAGACTATAACTAATAATATTAATTTCAAAATAAGCTGATAGAAAAAGATATAATAACTACAGTATAAGCTTTTAATTTTTGTTAATTACAAAAAATAAAAGTTAAATACAGTAAATAAACCTGGTCCCTTAGATTGAAAAAGGAACATAAATTGAGACTATTTGAAAATAAAATCCTTAGGAAAATATTTGGGCCTAAAACAGATGAGGAGACAAATGAGTGGAGAAGGTTACATAAATTAGAAGTACATAATTTGTATTCATGTCCAGATATTATTAGAATGATTAAATCAAGAAGACTTAGGTGTATAGATCATGTGGTACGAATGGGAGAGGAAAGAAGAGTATACAGGATTCTTGTTGGGAAACCTGATGGTAAAAGATCAATAGGAAGACCAAAACAAAGATGGAGGGATAATGTAGAGATGGACCTAAAGGAAATTGGTGGGGAAGGAAAGGAGTATATAGATCTTGCTCAGGACAGGGACAGATGAAAGGCATGTGTTGCTGCAGCCATGAAACTTCGGGTTTAAGAAGGGTAGAGAGTTAGTTAGTTATACATTAAATAAGCATAATATTTGGATTGTACGTAGAGAATATAACAAATGTACAATGCATTGTGCGAAAACTGTCAACTTTGCATTATAAGCAGAAAATTAAACCAGTTTGCCCTAGAAATACATTTTAAGAATAGCCCAAAATAGCATGCGTAATAGAAAATTAAGAAAACTTTCTGATGCATAAAAGTACTGACTAGTGCTGAATGAATCAATTACTGTAAAATATTATTCTCTGATTCAAGTAATTTAACTGTATCTTTTGTGTGTAAAATATAATTGTTAGTTGAACTGATAAGTACAAATATTAACTTTATACGCCTTTATGCACTCTAAATAACATAACTTTGATATATAAATTAGTCACAATTTGTTAAAATTAAGTTAAAGTGTAGAATTGTTTTCTTAAATAAATATAAAGTAGTAAAAATACTAAACAAATAATTTCTTCTTTTCCTATTTAAAGAATGCCAAGCAGTGTAAACCAGTTGTTAGTGTCTAAATAACATAAAATTTAAAGGCAGTAACAATATTTTAAAAAATACTGTTTTTTACCTAACTTTGTGAATTAAATACTAGTACATTTTGTCAAATTATAAATAAAATATACCTATTTCTTTGATATTTGTACTAAAGTGAAGAAAATGTTACTAAAACTTGGCTAGTACAGCAAATCGTAGACTTTTAGCTTTATTTGTCCGTAACTGGATATAATTGTAACTTGTTAATCTCGCCAAACACAATTTTTACCTCAATTTTGGAAGCTAGCTGAACTTTAGCGTTTCGAATTACATATAGTGAAGGCCTCTATAGTGGAAAAATACACCCAGTCTGTAAAAATTTGGAAATGTTGTCTCCTTCTCTGTCGAACCAGACCAAGAGTGTTCTCAGGTGTTTCAATATATTTCTTAACATAACTAACTTTTTAAAAATGCAGGTAGCTTAGTTTGTATAGCGCTAGGCTTTTAACCTATCTGTCCAGGGTTCAAGTCCCTGGCAGGGTTGTTACAATTTTAGATTTTGTCATCGGATCTTGTGCAGACTTCAAATTTCATAAGTTATAAGCAATCTAAGTTAATTTTGGGAGTGGGCCAAATTGGTTCCTCATATAAAAAGCAATGACCAAATTGGTCGTAGCGCCTATGACCCTACTTGGGTTCATCCTCCAAAACATCTGCTTCGAGTCTCCGATGCCATGGTGGAGCCCGTTCAGATTCTACTGCCCACAAGTGCGTTCCTTCGCCAATCCAGCGAAGGTGAGAATAATAGAGCGCAACCCTCTATATATACATTCAGCTCACTGTTGGTCACCCCTTGATCTAGTTATTTTCATGCAATCACCTACATTTAGTGAATTTTGCCATCTTTCTGATTGATCTGTTAAATAAGCCAGTCAATAAAAATATACTTACATAGAAAAATCCTGATATAGTTGGATTCTCAAAAATATATACAATCAGTGTTCTTGATACATTTAGCACGTGAGATAGTATAAATCAAAATCTAGTTAGTGTTGGCATGTGTGCTTCTGGTACATGTAGTTACTTGAAAAAGCAAATATTGGTTGTGTAAAAAATAGCCTCCTTGTGAAACAATGAAAAATTAACATTATATCCTCATAGCATTAGTTGCAACTGCTTCTTGCAGATTAACAAAGCTCTGGCGTGTGGTCGTACATCACCTATAATCCTTTGTAAGGTTCGTGTTGTCCTATAAATTGTCGATATACATGCTAAGTCCCTAGTTACAGCCTAAGCTTTTAGCTTCAATAAATGTATTTTAGTCCTCGGAGACATATATTGATCTTAGAGTAAAAAATAAACCTCGTATAATAAACCAAATGGAAATAACCCAAGTGTTGATGCACCCAAAGAAGCCAGTAATACTTCAAAAATACCTTGAAAAAGGCTATAAAGCTAAATAATTCTTCTAGAATAGTAAAAAAGTTTGGAAAGTGGACCTAGGCCCCTAAGCCGTCTGTTAACTTCGTATTGTAATTATATTGTTAAATTTTTATATGTAAGGGGAAAAAACAATATTAGTAAGCGTCCAAATATGGACCTTCGGTAAAGGGGTTTCAGACCTCATAGACACATCATAATTTTCGTTACACTAAAAAATTGCCCTCGTATAAAAGCAAATAGTTGAAATGTTAAACATTTCGTGTACTTTATCCAGTAAGCCTTAGCTAGAAATACAATAAATGCGTTACAGACATAAAAATTAAGCAAGCTTTGATATTCTAGTGGCACATAATAAGTATAAAATATCCTTTAAAATACTCTGACAAATAGTTGTGGGTTGTCTGAGATCAAACTTTTCAAGTCCTCTCTCCTCTCTCCTCTCTCCTGCATAAATAGGCTCTAGAATTCACTAAGCCTCAAAATAATATTGGGTACATAAAATAAAAAGCAGATGGAGAGTGGTGCTGATCGCTTCATCTCCAAAATAGCAAAAACAAAAGTATATAGAGCTCTATCTGGTATATTTAGAAAACTTTTACCTAGTATAGCAGTAACAAAATACTCAGCAAACTCTAAAATAAACAAACTTTCCTACGTGGCAGGCGTAACCTGCCCTAAATAAATACATATAGAAATACAGAACCAAAAATAGCATAGTGGAAATCAGTAATCCCTAATAATAATAATAATAATAATATATTCTGTGGCTTACATTTTAGCTAAAAGTACTTTTTTTTAGTGTTTTTGAAAAAATTAAATAAATACTAAACTCTAAGTTAAAAATTTGTAAATGTATATATGATACAAAACAAAATAAATAAAAATTAATACATACCCTGCAAAAAATCAATAAAAAAGTTGAAAACCTCTCTTTGTGCATGCAAAATATAATAACAAATCCTTCCTGACTGGATTAAATTGTGTTATTTGAGTGATAATAAGCATAAACTTGTAAAATAAAAGGGTAGAACTTGTCAAAACATACTTTTGCATTCAAAATATAATTCAAAACACATCTAAATTGTGTTATTTGAGTAAACTAGAGAATAATCCTGTAAACTTGGAAAAAATCTCTCTCTCTCTCTCTCTCTCTCTCTCTGTGTGTGTGTGTGTGTGTGTGTGTCTTTGAGAGTCCAAAATGTAATAAAAATGGTGCCTGAATAATATAAATAGTGTCATTTGAGTAAATATTAGGCTAAACTTGTAAAATAAACAAATAAAAGTTGAGAACACACACTTTGTGTGTCGAAAATGTAACTAAAAATCTTTCCTGAACAGATAGAATTGTGGTATTTGAGTAATAATAAGCCTAAACTTGTGAAATAAACAGATAGAAGTTGAGATCACACACTCTGTGTGTCGAAAATGCGACTAAAAGTCTTTCCTGAACAGATTGAATTGTATTATTTTGGTAATAATAAGCCTAAACTTGTGAAATAAACAGATAGAAATTGAGATCACACATTCTGTGTGTCGAAAATATAACTAAAAGTCTTTCCTGAACAGATTGAATTGTGTTATTTTGGTAATAATTAACAAAGTTGTAAAATAATAAGTTAAAAGTTGAAAAAATGTCTTTGTGAGTCCAAAATTTAATAAAAAATGTTGCCTGATTAGTACAAATAGTGTTATTTTGGGAAAAAATTAATATAAAGTTGTAAAATAATAAGTTAAAAGTTGAAAAAAATGTCTTTGTGAGTCCAAAATTTAATAAAAAATGTTGCTTGAATAGTACAAATAGTGTTATTTTGGTAAAAAATTAACTTAAAGTTGTAAAATAATAAGTTAAAAGTTGAAAAAATGTCTTTGAGTCCAAAATTTAATAAAAGTGTTGCCTGAATAGTACAAATAGTGTTATTTTGGTAAAAAATTAACATAAAATTGTAAAATAATAAGTTAAAAAGTTGTAAAAATATCTTTGCGAGTCCAAAATTTAATAAAAAATGTTGCCTGAATGGTACAAATAGTGTTATTTTTGTAAAAATAAGAATAAGCTGTGAAAATGTTTGACATAAAGTCAAAGTTTGGTAAAAAATAAACTCAAAATTAAGTTAAATAACACACAGTAACATACATTTACTACCTAAATCAATAATCAAAGGGTCCTAGTTTCGTTACCCCGTGATAAAAGCAAATGGTGAAAACTGTAGGCCCCGTCCCTAATAGCTCTCCCTTCTTCATAGTACAGATAAAAAAAACCTGCGCTAAAGCGTCCTGTGCCTTGAAGGCAAACCTGAGCGGAATATTAATTTGCGGCGGAAACCGGTTCTACAAGCGACGCATAGCTTCAGAGATTTGACCCTTGCTGCGCATTTCCAGACATCCTTTGTTGTCTGGTTGAATCCCTCCCCTGCCCTACAGTATTGCATAGCTTTCCCCTGTTCTTGCGTACTGGTTAACCTGGAAAAAACCTTTTCTGATTGGTCAGTCGGGTTCTTTGTGTGTTCTGACGTTGTGACGTCATTTGACCTTGAACGCACTTCCCCCAAATTCCTTTCTCCTCTACCTGCGCGGAGTTCAGATTCTGAGACAGTATTCTGTCTAGTATTTTAGATCATCGTGTTTCATAACTTAATGAAATTATTGCATAGTACTAATTAATAATATTACATATCGCGGGTTCGAGTACCGGGACCGTGTTCTTTCGTACCATTACCACCGTTCATAGCGGTTCATAAACCATAGAAAACTTATTTTCAATATTATAAACATTAATATTAACATTTTATACATTACGTACTTTGTAGTAATGAATATAAAACCATATGCATAGCGTTTATTAAATCTAATTACCTTCTATATACATATTTTTCATAAAATAAATAATTATATATTCATAAAAAGTTATAAACATGCAAATACATATATGTAAAATATTCTAAGTACTTGCAAATAAATTCTAAGTACGTGCAAATTAATTAAAACCCGTGAAAATTAGTTCTAAGTACTTGCAAATAAATTGCGAATATTAAATAGCGATCAACTTTATGGTATTCTTTTACTACTTGTGTCGCTCAAACCGGCCCGTTTTCTCAATACCGTCCATGGTGTCGCTTGTCGCTTACAGCTTCTGTGTGAATTCTCCGTATCGTTTGTCGCCTGTCGCTTCGAGCTTCTCGCTTTGTAAGGGAAATTTCACACTGAAGCGACAAACGACACGTAACAGGCGACAAGCGATTATCCACTTTTGGTTAATCGCGGCGATGAGTGATGATCACATGAAATTGATGAAAGGGCAGTCAGAAAGAATATCCATGCCCACGAGTGACTCGAACTCGGAAACTTTAATGACGGGATCCAATATCAAACACTTAACGCACTTGACCACATTGGCCATCGAGTGTAATTCATCCACAAAGGGAGGAGGAAGTTATCTTTTATTAATGGATTACGTTTTCCCACGACATCAGATTCTATCCTTTTACAATGTCTGAAAGACATATTTCAATTTTTCAAAAATAAAATATATCTGAGTTACGGTTTTCTAAACACAAATCAGTTTAGGTAGAATATTTCTGCAGTTTTCAAATAGTTTGTGGACAGTGAATTACGTGGGAAATGTTGATTTGAACAGAGTTGCCACACTCATCTAGCCTACGCTCCCATCAAATTTATCATTTCATCATTCATTTTTAATGTTGCGGTTACCATAAAGACGTAGAAAGCGACGTGAAATAACAACAGCTGCATCCTACATATAATGGACATATATAAATTATTATGAACACGCCATTATAAATAACAAACATCTGTGAAAATTTGAAGGTATGAAGGATAATAAGTGTTGGTGGCGTAGCGAAATATTTCGTACGTAAAATTGCATTTATTTTCTCACACGCAACTTTAGATTTCAATGTAGCATGATTACTTTTTGATATTTGATACTTGATGATAGTCATGATTATTTTTGCTTGATTTGTATAACGCAATTTATTGTTATTACGTGCTGTAAACTTCTTCATATTATTGCCTAGGTCTTATTCCTTGCTTTTTGCCTAATACCCTACTGTAAATGGTTGATAGAACCGAGATATGTACGATTAAAACTTAATATATTTCCTGTAAGTTTGCCTCGCTACGCGAGACTCGCACGCTTGGCATACCTCTTGCTCACGTCAGAGCTTGTAGCTGCTCCTGGCCAATGGGAGAACGCAGTGTATCGGAATGCTCTTTCTATAATACTCTATAATCCTTGGTCACAGTATTCCAGCTCCATCTGGCAAGGCCGCGCCCAAAACTTGTTGTCTTTTACCGAACTCGATACTTCTGTTTAAATGTGTGCATTCAAAGTAAAAATATAAAGAAAATATACATTTTCCTATATACAAGACAACAGAGAGAACAATGAATGTACCTTTGGTAATGGTCCCAACCAGGAAACTTTGGGGAAGGAAAAAACCTCGAGTTGAAGATATCGATTTCTTTCCTTTATGACAGTGGCATAGCAGCCGCCCCCGCGATGCAGGGTGGCCCCAGAGGCATTGGTCTCTCTAAGCTCCTGAAATTTTATAGTGTCGATTATTTTTTTTTAAAAAAATTACGAAATAGACAAAATGCACGTCAACAATGACAAAATTAGAACTCGAAATTCATTGATGTAGTCACTAAATAGACCCGATCTATGTGTTTCTTGTCGGTGAACGGCGTTCGGGATCAAGCAATGATAAAATTTGCTGACTGCACCAAACTTAACACTCCTAAGCAACTAGAAGGTATATATTTTTTAGAATTAAAATTCTAATACTGCCTACGTTGTTATGTTAGGAGGGCAGGTTTAAGGCTCTCAGGCCTTAGCAGCCAATTTTCGCGACGTGTGCACGTTGCATTACATTATCTTCTCCCATCTCTCTTATCACTACTGTGTGCCTGTTATTTGACATTCTGATATTGTGTTCGGTTTTCTTAGAGCTTTTCTTTCAATCCTCGTATTTTATTGCATACAACAATGTGCATAATATTCACAATGATGGACAACTTGCCTACTGTTGCATTTCGAAACTGGAAGTAACAAAATTAAAGTAATTGAATAAATCTAATTTTGTGTTGGTATAATTGTTAGTTATTTTCGCATGTTCATCCCTAATCTTCGCGGAGTCTTGTCCAGACTTCGAGGTGCCAAGCGTTCTTCTCATGCGTGCTTCCCTCTGAAGCTCAAATGCTATGGAATAATAAAGCTTTGAATTCAAAGCATTTAGAAGGAAAACTTTTAATGTTAATTTTGCATTTAATTCTAATGATGCTAATACAAATAATTAAACTACATAAACATGTGTAGAATTATTTCAGATCAACAACTTACTGCTCCTGGATATTCAGGTAAAGAGCTAAAGATTTGTTGCAAGCCCGCTTTTTGAACAGATAACTAATCGGGACTAGATGGGATCCGGACTATGTATCTCCACCTGAAATCCAATCCGGGACCACTTGCTTGCAAAGCTTGATTATAAAGTGACAGCGTTCTTTGTCCACTATTAATATATGTATAGAACAATGTCAGCACTAGGAAAAATACTATATTACTGGATTGTAAGAAGAAGTGTAAAATCATTATAAAATTTAAGGGAAAAAAGAAGTTACTAGGATCTACGAATAATACAGTTGTCCTAAATGTTGTTAATGTTTTGTGCTTAATAGGTTAGATGAATCCGGTGAGTTAAATTGACTTGAGCTTTATTTCACACCCACTTTATATATAAATAGGCTAGTCATTGAGGACCTACAATTTAAAGTTAAATCATAACACTATGTGTCTCAATCAAACACAGGACCACTGATTACAAGGCAAGGAAGTTCCTCCCATACCATCGAGGGGGGCCTACATATATAACAGCCAAATTATAATTCACAACCCCAAGTTACTTAGGGACAAAAAAAATACTACACTAACACGAAAAGATAATTTACTTAACAGAATTTAATACCGTAACGAGCTTTGGGGTGGGGTTAATTTAGAACTGATTAACAAACTCTTTTCATTCTTGTAAGAAATGAAAAGGCACACGTATCTCCACCACATAACGAACCTTAAAGTTCGTGGGATCTTATGAATACCTAAACTGTTAACCAATTAATCAATGGGTAATGTAAACTACTTATCATTCATCCTCTTGATGAGACCACTCGCCATTGACATGACGGGTTAACTCTTGGCAATCCGAAAGGTACAAAATCACACTAAGGAACTGTGCGTTTAAATTTTAAAAAAAAAAAATATTATGTTGTGAACCCTTAAAATAAATATATAAAATTTGAGTTGCGCAAAGCAAGCTGCCCGACCCTGTGGCCGAGTGGTTAGCACATCGCGCTGCGACGCCAAGGGTCCCGGGTTCGAATCCCGGTCGGGCTTGGTTGTTTGTGAATGTCCATTCATCAATTTCATCATTTCATCACTCATCCCCATCTTCGCAAATTAGCCAAGAGGCACAAAACGCGAAGTAAAATAAACTAAATCAAATCAAATCAAATCAAAGCAAAGCAAGCTATTAGTGTCCTAAAAGGTTGCTTTGGCAAGCCTCTAATGGTCTCCTAATAAATGATAGGCCGGTGCAATTCGCCGTGATTCAATATTATGCAATGTAAAACAAAAAAATCAGTAAATGCTACTTCTGACTTTCGTTAAAACTCCAGGTGGTAACAAATATAGCATCAGGGAATTAAAAAAAAATGAAATTCAAATTTTAAACACAATAAAGATAATAAAAACCTCCTCAATTCCAAATTTTCTTTAAACAAAAGAAATTTAACAACTCGGTGCGTCAATCCCTTAGGTTTGTCCAAACAAAATAGATCGAGAATAGTTATGCAATTAAAATAAAAATACAAATTACTAGTTATTACGTACTGTACTAAAATTAACATGAAGTTAATCAGTAAGAGGTAGTGAATTTATTGCTGCAATGTCAAATAAGGTGCACATTGGGTAAGTGAACTAAACTACAGAAAAGACAATGGTCACTCGTTGGGTTTTATGAACCGTTGAACCTGAATCATGGCTGGGTGTAGGATAATTACCTGTCTATCTGAAGTCTTTAGCTGAATCAAATAAGCGAAGTCCTCTGTAAGCTTCTCCAATTCGTCGACCAGAGCGCCGTTCCACTTCTGACCTACTGCCTTGCTCACCACCTTCTCTCTCTCAACTCAATCCCAAAAGTCAGTCCCCTCTCAGCTTGTCTCACCTCTATATTACTAGGCCATCGAGCTCTTCCTCTATGCCGAATCGTGTTATTTATTTACTACCATGCAAACCGCTGACTCTATAACCAGAAGTATTACCTGTTTCCTGAATGCTCAGGAGGTTTGCATGGCACAACAAAATGCATTGTAAACATGCCTCAGAGGTTGAGACAACTGAGAAAAACAAGTGAAAGCCCTGGTCAACGTGAAGCGTTCAGAGAGACTTTAATAAAAATAAATATACAATCTTAGGGATTGATACGTTCGCCCGCCCGGAGAAAAATTTTCCCTGTTGAAAATTTAAAAGTCAAATCACAAAGCTTGACATGACCCAGGTTCGCCAATTCCATGTATTTTCTTAGAAAAACAAACAAACAAAATATAAAAAAACAACAAAACATAACTTTCTCTTGTTGTCCTAATCCCTAAAAAAAATTTCCATTCCCTAAAAACTTATAATGAATAATAACAAGTTCGTTTGTTTATACGATGTAAAAACAATATTATATACCATTATGTGACTAGTAGTTATAAGAGTTCATGTCATTAAAATGATATAACTCGCAATGTACCACACTTGTGCATACGTAAAATTTTGGTATGTAGAATTGCTCATCCGCGAGTGCTTGGTCAATAGTCTGTGATGCCTCGCCAAGCGATTTCTACTCTGTGTCGCCAAGCGAGGCAAATGGCCGTAGTGTTATCGTACAAAACAAAACATAGCTCCCACTGTTTCTTAAAATTGGAGCCCAAAATGGACCCTTCAAATAAGCTACAAAACCGTAAAAGGTTCACAAGTAAGTACAGACGTAAGTTCAATCGTAAATAAGCATGTAGAACACAGGTGTTTGCTGTAACCTTATCACAATATACACTGTTTCACATCGCACTGTTTTGCCTGTAAAAAGCCTGGGTACACCAACATGTACTATATTTTGCTAAATGTGTAGCCACTTCACTAATGACTACTTCAAATATATGAACTTTCACTGGCTATCTTGCATATTCCGATGTTTGATTAAAAATACTTGATGCACACAATTAATAACACAAAAAACTGTTCGTATTTTATATAGCCTTGTACTTACTCTTGTGTAACTGCACACAAAATCTTGCACGTATCCACCAACTGTCTACTCTGTTGATATAAATCCGAAAATGTTCTGAGAACAAATGTATCGCTTTCGATGTTCCATGTAGGTGAACAAAAAATTACTGCTTGGGATAAACAATTGCATAAAACATTGGCACTAAAACATGCTTCCTGAAATGTTCGAAAGTGCTGTAGTTATGCTTGTCTATTTCTTGCATGTTCGTTTGGTTATCCATAATGAACATTTTCTTCTTAAAAAAATTAACACACTAACTGCTATCGTTGGATAATTTGACACAACTGGCGCTTGTCGTCTCCTTGTAATGTAACGTAAACTAAACTATAATGCATGTAAAAACTGGCTAGCATGCATGGTACGAAACTGAAAAATTTGTAGAAGGGCTATGGAAAAGTATTGTTTTCCATAATGCACGGTAAATATTCACATGAATACACATGATATAAACTTGCATGTGTATGTGTGGAAAAACACTGTAGCACAATTTGATCAACAATTCTGTACTTATTGTTGTGACCGAAACTGTTGCTTGTAGAATATATGTTCTCTCAACTTCTCTTCTTCTTCATATTGCTTTTTGTCTTAACTTAAATTGGGTAATGTAAAAGGTGTGGTAATTTACCCGTAAAACTTGGGAGATGGCTAAAATTTGTCCCAACTTTATCTGGTTCCTTCACTATGTGTCGTTGATAGTCTGTGACACTAAACTGGAAAGTTCCTGGTTGAATATAGGCTTTCCGGGAAAATTGTAGTCGTCTTGTAGAAAAAAAATGTCTGCATTCTTCCTTGTGATATGATGATCAGTATTTCTGCATGGTAACTTCTCTGGAGGTCCTTCATACAAAAATGCCCAAGATTGATGTAGGCATTGCTTGTCCACGTTGTTCCGTATAGACAGGTTAGGTTAAACAAGGGAAAATTATAATAAAGAAAGGAAATTGCAAAGGATGGGTAGATATAATTCACGTTTATGCACACAAAACCAAACTCATTTCCATTGCTTTTCTTAAAATTAAATTAAATTGTCTCATCAAAATAAAATAAAATTAAAATAAATTGATTAAATACTTGCCAAAAATTTTGAAAATAAATAAGGAAAATTTAAGTAAAAATATACATCCGTAATTAAACTATTAATGTCCATGATTGATGTGTTGCCTTAAATTATTAATTATTACTGTGCTGCTCTGATTGAACCTGTCTCGTAAGTTGATAGTGCTTATACAAATAATACACCAGTCTTATAATTAGCAATAAATTCCAAATAATAAATACTAATATAGACATGGACAAAGGGTTTAAAACTAATTCCTGAAATGAAATGCCCTTACTAATAGATTGATTAAGTTGCTTTAAGGCAAGTTCAAGCGGAGTCCATTGGGGAATAGTGAAATCAGATAAATTCTTGGGAATATTAAGTAATAATTCAATTTCCTTCATTTTTACCAGTTCGAAAGCTAAAATTCTTGTATGTAAAATTTGTTGATCCCCAATAATCTGAGAAAAATCCTGATAGTTAAAAAATATAGATTGCCCTTCGTTAATCTGAATTGATCTGTGGGTGTTCAAATTATTATTCAAATTCTGAATGACAAAGAATTAACCTGAACCTGATATTAAAATACCATTACGTTTTCTGATAAACTGAAATAATTTATTGTCAGTAATAGATTTCACTTCAAAATTACAAAATGTAAAATTAATAAACAAAAGTAAGTGTTGCAAGCATATTCTAAATTCTGTTTAAATTAAAAAAATATTATGTTGTGAACCCTTAAAAAAATATATAAAATTTGAGTTGCGCAAAGCAAGCTATTAGTGTCCTAAAAGGTTGCTTTGGCAAGCCTCTAATGGCCTCCTAATAAATGATAGGCCGGTGCAATTCGCCGTGGTTCAATATTATGCAATGTAAAACAAAAAAATCAGTAAATGCTACTTCTGACTTTCGTTAAAACTCCAGGTGGTAACAAATATAGCATCAGGGAATTTTAAAAAAAATGAAATTCAAATTTTAAACACAATAAAGATAATAAAAACCTTCTCAATTCCAAATTTTTTTTAAACAAAAGAAATTTAACAACTCGGTGCGTCAATCCCTTAGGTTTGTCCAAACAAAATAGATCGAGAATAGTTATGCAATTAAAATAAAAATACAAATTACTAGTTATTACCTACTGTACTAAAATTAACATGAAGTTAATCAGTAAGAAGTAATGAATTTATTGCTGCAATGTCAAATAAGGTGCAAATTGGGTAAGTGAACTAAACTACAGAAAAGACAGTGGTCACTCGTTGGGTTTTATGAACCATTGAACCTGAATCTTGGCAGGGTGTAGGGTAATTACCTGTCTATCTGAAGTCTTCAGAGAGACTTTAATAAAAATAAATATACAATCTTAGGGATTGATACGTTCGCCCGCCCGGAGAAATATTTTCCCTTTTGAAAATTAAAAGTCAAATCGCAAAGCTTGACATGACCCAGGTTCGCCAATTCCATGTATTTTCTTAGAAAAACAAACAAACAAAATATAAAAAAACAACAAAACATAACTTTCTCTTGTTGTCCTAATCCCTAAAAAAAATGTCCATTCCCTAAAACCTTATAATGAATAATAACAAGTTCGTTTGTTTATACGATGTAAAAACAATATTATATACGATTATGTGACTAGTAGTTATAAGAGTTCATGTCATTAAAATGATATAACTCGCAATGTACCACACTTGTGCGTACGTAAAATTTTGGTATGTAGAATTGCTCATCCGCGAGCGCTTGGTCAATAGTCTGTGATGCCTCGCCAAGCGATTTCTACTCTGTGTCGCCAAGCGAGGCAAATGGCCGTAGTGTTATCGTACAAAACAAAACATAGCTCCCACTGTTTCTTAAAATTGGAGCCCAAAATGGACCCTTCAAATAAGCTACAAAACCGTAAAAGGTTCACAAGTAAGTTCAGACGTAAGTTCAATCGTAAATAAGCATGTAGAACACAGGTGTTTGCTGTAACCTTATCACAATATACACTGTTTCACATCGCACTGTTTTGCCTGTAAAAAGCCTGGGTACACCAACATGTACTATATTTTGCTAAATGTGTAGCCACTTCACTCATGACTACTTCAAATATATGAACTTTCACTGGCTATCTTGCATATTCCGATGTTTGATTAAAAATACTTGATGCACACAATTAATAACACAAAAAACTGTTGGTATTTTATATAGCCTTGTACTTACTCTTGTGTAACTGCACACAAAATCTTGCACGTATCCACCAACTATCTACTTTGTTGATATAAATCCGAAAATGTTCTGCGAACAAATGTATCGCTTTCGATGTTCCATGTAGGTGAACAAAAAATTACTGCTTGGGATAAACATATGCATAAAACATTGGCACTAAAACATGCTTCCTGAAATGTTCGAAAGTGCTGTAGTTATGCTTGTCTATTTCTTGCATGTTCGTTTGGTTATCCATAATGAAAATTTTCTTCTTAAAAAAAATTAACACACTAATTGCTATCGTTGGATAATTTGACACAACTGGCGCTTGTCGTCTCCTTGTAATGTAACGTAAACTAAACTATAATGCATGTAAAAAGTGGCTAGCATGCATGGTACGAAACTGAAAAATTTGTAGAAGGGCTATGGAAAAGTATTGTTTTCCATAATGCACGCTAAATATTCACATGAATACACATGATATAAACTTGCATGTGTATGTGTGGAAAAACACTGTAGCACAATTTGATCAACAATTCTGTACTTATTGTTGTGACCGAAACTGCTGCTTGTAGAATATATGTTCTCTCTACTTCTCTTCTTCTTCATATTGCTTTTTGTCTTAACTTAATTTGGGTAATGTAAAAGGTGTGGTAATTTAACCGTAAAACTTTTCGAGATGGGAAAAATTTGTCCCAACTGTAAAACAGTGTGGAGGGAAATTTATCTGGTTCCTTCACTAGGTGTCGTTGATAGTCTGGGACACTAAACTGGAAAGTTCCTGGTTGAATATAGGCTTTCCGGGAAAAATGTAGTCGTCTTGTAGAAAAAAAATATCTGCATTCTTCCTTGTGATATGATGATCAGTATTTCTGCATGGTAACTTCTCTGGAGGTCCTTCATACAAATATGCCCAAGATTGATGTAGGCATTGCTTGTCCACGTTGTTCCGTATAGACAGGTTAGGTTAAACAAGGGAAAATTATAATAAAGAAAGGAAATTGCAAAGGATGGGTAGATATAATTCACGTTTATGCACACAAAACCAAACTCATTTCCATTGCCTTTTCTTAAAATTAAATTAAATTGTCTCATCAAAATAAAATAAAATTAAAATAAATTGATTAAATACTTGCCAAAACTTTTGAAAATAAATAAGGAAAATTTAAGTAAAAATATACATCCGTAATTAAACTATTAATGTCCATGATTGATGTGTTGCCTTAAATTATTAATTATTACTGTGCTGCTCTGATTGAACCTGTCTCGTAAGTTGATAGTGCTTATACAAATAATACACCAGTCTTATAATTAGCAATAAATTCCAAATAATAAATACTAATATAGACATGGACAAAGGGTTTAAAACTAATTCCTGAAATGAAATGCCCTTACTAATAGATTGATTAAGTTGCTTTAAGGCACGTTCAAGCGGAGTCCATTGGGGAATAGTGAAATCAGATAAATTCTTGGGAATATTAAGTAATAATTCAATTTCCTTCATTTTTACCAGTTCGAAAGCTAAAATTCTTGTATGTAAAATTTGTTGATCCCCAATAATCTGAGAAAAATCCTGATAGTTAAAAAATATAGATTGCCCTTCGTTAATCTGAATTGATCTGTGGGTGTTCAAATTATTATTCAAATTCTGAATGACAAAGAATTAACCTGAACTTGATATTAAAATACCATTACGTTTTCTGATAAACTGAAATAATTTATTGTCAGTAATAGATTTCACTTCAAAATTACAAAATGTAAAATTAATAAACAAAAGTAAGTGTTGCAAGCATATTCTAAATTCTGTTTAAATTAAAAAAATATTATGTTGTGAACCCTTAAAAAAATATATACAATTTGAGTTGCGCAAAGCAAGCTAATAGTGTCCTAAAAGGTTGCTTTGGCAAGCCTCTAATGGCCTCCTAATAAATGATAGGCCGGTGCAATTCGCCGTGGTTCAATATTATGCAATGTAAAACAAAAAAATCAGTAAATGCTACTTCTGACTTTCGTTAAAACTCCAGGTGGTAACAAATATAGCATCAGGGAATTTTAAAAAAAATGAAATTCAAATTTTAAACACAATAAAGATAATAAAAACCTTCTCAATTCCAAATTTTCTTTAAACAAAAGAAATTTAACAACTCGGTGCGTCAATCCCTTAGGTTTGTCCAAACAAAATAGATCGAGAATAGTTATGCAATTAAAATAAAAATACAAATTACTAGTTATTACCTACTGTACTAAAATTAACATGAAGTTAATCAGTAAGAAGTAATGAATTTATTGCTGCAATGTCAAATAAGGTGCAAATTGGGTAAGTTAACTAAACTACAGAAAAGGCAGTGGTCACTCATTGGGTTTTATGAACCGTTGAACCTGAATCTTGGCTGGGTGTAGGGTAATTACCTGTCTATCTGAAGTCTTCAGAGAGACTTTAATACAAATAAATATACAATCTTAGGGATTGATACGTTCGCCCGCCCGGAGAAATATTTTCCCTTTTGAAAATTTAAAAGTCAAATCGCAAAGCTTGACATGACCCAGGTTCGCCAATTCCATGTATTTTCTTAGAAAAACAAACAAACAAAATATAAAAAAACAACAAAACATAACTTTCTCTTGTTGTCCTAATCCCTAAAAAAAATTTCCATTCCCTAAAACCTTATAATGAATAATAACAAGTTCGTATGTTTATACGATGTAAAAACAATATTATATACGATTATGTGACTAGTAGTTATAAGAGTTCATGTCATTAAAATGATATAACTCGCAATGTACCACACTTGTGCGTACGTAAAATTTTGGTATGTAGAATTGCTCATCCGCGAGCGCTTGGTCAATAGTCTGTGATGCCTCGCCAAGCGATTTCTACTCTGTGTCGCCAAGCGAGGCAAATGGCCGTAGTGTTATCGTACAAAACAAAACATAGGTCCCACTGTTTCTTAAAATTGGAGCCCAAAATGGACCCTTCAAATAAGCTACAAAACCGTAAAAGGTTCACAAGTAAGTTCACACGTAAGTTCAATCGTAAATAAGCATGTAGAACACAGGTGTTTGCTGTAACCTTATCACAATATACACTGTTTCACATCGCACTGTTTTGCCTGTAAAAAGCCTGGGTACACCAACATGTACTATATTTTGCTAAATGTGTAGCCACTTCACTCATGACTACTTCAAATATATGAACTTTCACTGGCTATCTTGCATATTCCGATGTTTGATTAAAAATACTTGATGCACACAATTAATAACACAAAAAACTGTTGGTATTTTATATAGCCTTGTACTTACTCTTGTGTAACTGCACACAAAATCTTGCACGTATCCACCAACTGTCTACTTTGTTGATATAAATCCGAAAATGTTCTGCGAACAAATGTATCGCTTTCGATGTTCCATGTAGGTGAACAAAAAATTACTGCTTGGGATAAACATATGCATAAAACATTGGCACTAAAACATGCTTCCTGAAATGTTCGAAAGTGCTGTAGTTATGCTTGTCTATTTCTTGCATGTTCGTTTGGTTATCCATAATGAAAATTTTCTTCTTAAAAAAAATTAACACACTAATTGCTATCGTTGGATAATTTGACACAACTGGCGCTTGTCGTCTCCTTGTAATGTAACGTAAACTAAACTATAATGCATGTAAAAAGTGGCTAGCATGCATGGTACGAAACTGAAAAATTTGTAGAAGGGCTATGGAAAAGTATTGTTTTCCATAATGCACGGTAAATATTCACATGAATACACATGATATAAACTTGCATGTGTATGTGTGGAAAAACACTGTAGCACAATTTGATCAACAATTCTGTACTTATTGTTGTGACCGAAACTGCTGCTTGTAGAATATATGTTCTCTCTACTTCTCTTCTTCTTCATATTGCTTTTTGTCTTAACTTAATTTGGGTAATGTAAAAGGTGTGATAATTTAACCGTAAAACTTGGGAGATGGGAAAAATTTGTCCCAACTGTAAAACAGTGTGGAGGGAAATTTATCTGGTTCCTTCACTAGGTGTCGTTGATAGTCTGGGACACTAAACTGGAAAGTTCCTGGTTGAATATAGGCTTTCCGGGAAAAATGTAGTCGTCTTGTAGAAAAAAAAATGTCTGCATGCTTACTTGTGATATGATGATCAGTGTTTCTGCATGGTAACTTCTCTGTAGGTCCTTCATACAAAAATGCCCAAGATTGATGTAGGCATTGCTTGTCCACGTTGTTCCCTATAGACAGGTTAGGTTAAACAAGGGAAAATTATAATAAAAAAAGGAAATTGCAAAGGATTGGTAGATATAATTCACGTTTATGCACACAAAACCAAACTCATTTCCATTGCCTTTTCTTAAAATTAAAATAAATTGTCTCATCAAAATAAAGTAAAATTAAAATAAATTGATTAAATACTTGCCAAAACTTTTGAAAATAAATAAGGAAAATTTAAGTAAAAATATACATCCGTAATTAAACTATTAATGTCCATGATTGATGTGTTGCCTTAAATTATTAATTATTACTGTGCTGCTCTGATTGAACCTGTCTCGTAAGTTGATAGTGCTTATACAAATAATACACCAGTGTTATAGTTAGCAATAAATTACAAATAATAAATACTAATATAGACATGAACAATGGGTTTAAAACTAATTCCTGAAATGAAATGCCCTTACTAATAGATTGATTAAGTTGCTTTAAGGCAAGTTCAAGCGGAGTCCATTGGGGAATAGTGAAATCAGATAAATTCTTGGGAATATTAAGTAATAATTCAATTTCCTTCATTTTTACCTGTTCGAAAGCTAAAATTCTTGTATGTAAAATTTGTTGATCCACAATAATCTGAGAAAAATTATGATAGTTAAAAAATATAGATTGCCCTTCGTTAATCTGAATTGATCTGTGGGTGTTCAAATTATTATTCAAATTCTGAATGACAATGAATTGACCTGAACCTGATATTAAAATACCATTACGTTTTCTGATAAACTGAAATAATTTATTGTCAGTAATAGATTTCACATCAAAATTACAATATGTAAAATTAATAAACAAAAGTAAGTGTTGCAAGCATGTTCTAAATTCTGTTTAAATTTAAAAAAATATTATGTTGTGAACCTTTAAAATAAATATATAAAATTTGAGTTGCGCAAAGCAAGCTATTAGTGTCCTAAAATGTTGCTTTGGCAAGCCTCTAATGGCCTCCTAATAAATGATAGACCGGTGCAATTCGCCGTGGTTCAATATTATGCAATGTAAAACAAAAAATTCATTAAATGCTACTTCTGACTTTCGTTAAAACTCCAGGTGGTAACAAATATAGCATCAGGGAATTAAAAAAAAATGAAATTCAAATTTTAAACACAATAAAAATAATAAAAACCTTCTCAATTTCAAATTTTCTTTAAACAAAAGAATTTTAACAACTCGGTGCGTCAATCCCTTAGGTTTGTCCAAACAAAATAGATCGAGAATAGTTATGCAATTAAAATAAAAATACAAATTACTAGTTATTACCTACTGTACTAAAATTAACATGAAGTTAATCATTAAGAAGTAATGAATTTATTGCTGCAATGTCAAATAAGGTGCAAATTGGGTAAGTGAACTAAACTATAGAAAAGACAATGGTCACTCGTTGGGTTTTATGAACCGTTGAACCTGAATCATAGCTGGGTGTAGGATAATTACCTGTCTATCTGAAGTCTTTAGCTGAATCAAGTAAGCGAAGTCCTCTGTAAGCTTCTCCAATTCGTCGACAAGAGCGTCGTTCCACTTCCGACCTACTGCCTTGCTCACCACCTTCTCTCTCTCAACTCAATCCCAAAAGTCAGTCCCCTCTCAGCTTGTCTCACCTCTATATTACTAGGCCATCGAGCTCTTCCTCTATGCCGAATCGTGTTATTTAATTACTACAATGCAAACAGCTGACTCTATAACCAGAAGTATTACCTGTTTCCTGAATGCTCAGGAGGTTTGCATGGCACAACACAATGCATTGTAAACATGCCTTAGAAGTTGAGACAACTGAGAAAAACAAGTGAATGCCCTGGTAAACGTGAAGCGTTCAGAGAGACTTTAATAAAAATAAATATACAATCTTAGGGATTGATACGTTCGCCCGCCCGGAGAAAAATTTTCCCTGTTGAAAATTTAAAAGTCAAATCGCAAAGGTTGACATGACCCAGGTTCGCCAATTCAATGTATTTTGTTAGAAAAACAAACAAACAAAATATAAAAAAACAACAAAACATAACTTTCTCTTGTTGTCCAAATCCCTAAAAAAAATTCCATTCCCTAAAACCTTATAATGAATAATAACAAGTTCGTTTGTTTATACGATGTAAAAACAATATTATATACCATTATGTGACTAGTAGTTATAAGAGTTCATGTCATTAAAATGATATAACTCGCAATGTACCACACTTGTGCGTACGTAAAATTTTGGTATGTAGAATTGCTCATCCGCGAGCGCTTGGTCAATAGTCTGTGATGCCTCGCCAAGCGATTTCTACTCTGTGTCGCCAAGCGAGGCAAATGGCCGTAGTGTTATCGTACAAAACAAAACATAGCTCCCACTGTTTCTTAAAATTGGAGCCCAAAATGGACCCTTCAAATAAGCTACAAAACCGTAAAAGGTTCACAAGTAAGTACAGACGTAAGTTCAATCGTAAATAAGCATGTAGAACACAGGTGTTTGCTGTAACCTTATCACAATATACACTGTTTCACATCGCACTGTTTTGCATGTAAAATGCCTGGGTGCACCAACATGTACTATATTTTGCTATATGTGTAGCCACTTCACTCATGACTACTTCAAATATATGAACTTTCACTGGCTATCTTGCATATTCCGATGATTGATTAAAAATACTTGATGCACACAATTAATAACAAAAAACTGTTTGTATTTTATATAGCCTTGTACCTACTCTTGTGTAACTGCACACAAAATCTTGCACGTATCCACCAACTGTCTACTCTGTTGATATAAATCCGAAAATGTTCTGCGAACAAATGTATCGCTTTCGATGTTCCATGTACGTGAACAAAAAATTACTGCTTGGGATAAACAATTGCATAAAACATTGGCACTAAAACATGCTTCCTGAAATGTTCGAAAGTGCTTTTGTTATGCTTGTCTATTTCTTGCATGTTCGTTTGATTATCCATAATGAACATTTTCTTCTTAAAAAAAATTAACACACTAACTGCTATCGTTGGATAATTTGACACAACTGGCGCTTGTCGTCTCCTTGTAATGTAACGTAAACTAAACTATAATGCATGTAAAAACTGGCTAGCATGCATGGTACGAAACTGAAAAATTTGTAGAAGGGCTATGGAAAAGTATTGTTTTCCATAATGCACGGTAAATATTCACATGTATACACATGATTTAAACTTGCATGTGTATGTGTGGAAAAACACTGTAGCACAATTTGATCAACAATTCTGTACTTATTGTTGTGACCGAAACTGCTGCTTGTAGATTATATGTTCTCTCTACTTCTCTTCTTCTTCATATTGCTTTTTGCCTTAACTTAATTTGGGTAATGTAAAAGGTGTGGTAATTTACCCGTAAAACTTGGGAGATGGGAAAAATTTGTCCCAACTATAAAACAGTGTGGAGGGAAACTTTATCTGGTTCCTTCACTAGGTGTCGTTGATAGTCTGGGACACTAAACTGGAAAGTTCCTGGTTGAATATAGGCTTTCCGGGAAAAATGTAGTCGTCTTGTAGAAAAAAAATGTCTGCATGCTTCCTTGTGATATGATGATCAGTATTTCTGCATGGTAACTTCTCTGGAGGTTCTTCATACAAGAATGCCCAAGAATGATGTAGGCATTGCTTGTCCACGTTGTTCCGTATAGACAGGTTAGGTTAAACAAGGGAAAATTATAATAAAGAAAGTAAATTGCAAAGGATGGGTAGATATAATTCACGTTTATGCACACAAAACCAAACTCATTTCCATTGCCTTTTCTTAAAATTAAATTAAATTGCCTCATCAAAATAAAGTAAAATTAAAATAAATTGATTAAATACTTGCCAAAACTCTTTGAAAATGAATAAGGAAAATTTAAGTAAAAATATACATCCGTAATTAAACTATTAATGTCCATGATTGATGTGTTGCCTTAAATTATTAATTATTACTGTGCTGCTCTGATTGAACCTGTCTCGTAAGTTGATAGTGCTTATACAAATAATACACCAGTCTTATAATTAGCAATAAATTCCAAATAATAAATACTAATATAGACATAGACAAAGGGTTTAAAACTAATTCCTGAAATGAAATGCCCTTACTAATAGATTGATTAAGTTGCTTTAAGGCAAGTTCAAGCGGAATCCATTGGGGAATAGTGAAATCAGATAAATTCTTGGGAATATTAAGTAATAATTCAATTTCCTTCTTTTTTACCTGTTCGAAAGCTAAAATTCTTGTATGTAAAATTTGTTGATCCACAATAATCTCAGAAAAATTATGTTAGTAAAAAAATATAGATTGCCCTTCGTTAATCTGAATTGATCTGTGGGTGTTCAAATTATTATTCTAATTCTGAATGACAATGAATTGACCTGAACCTGATATTAAAATACCATTACGTTTTCTGATAAACTAAAATAATTTATGGTCAGTAATAGTTTTCACATCAAAATTACAAAATGTAAAATTAATAAACAAAAGTAAGTGTTGCAAGCATGTTCTAAATTCTGTTTAAATTTAAAAAAATATTATGTTGTGAACCCTTAAAATAAATATATAAAATTTGAGTTGCGCAATGCAAGCTATTAGTGTCCTAAAAGGTTGCTTTGGCAAGCCTCTAATGGCCTCCTAATAAATGATAGGCCGGTGCAATTCGCCGTGGTTCAATATTATGCAATGTAAAACAAAAAATTCAGTAAATGCTACTTCTGACTTTCGTTAAAACTCCAGGTGGTAACAAATATAGCATCAGAGAATTAAAAAAAATGAAATTCAAATTTTAAACACAATAAAGATAATAAAAACCTTCTCAATTCCAAATTTTCTTTAAACAAAAGAAATTTAACAACTCGGTGCGTCAATCCCTTAGGTTTGTCCAAACAAAATAGATCGAGAATAGTTATGCAATTAAAATAAAAATACAAATTACTAGTTATTACCTACTGTACTAAAATTAACATGAAGTTAATCAGTAAGAAGTAATGAATTTATTGCTGCAATGTCAAATAAGGTGCAAATTGGGTAAGTGAACTAAACTACAGAAAAGACAGTGGTCACTCGTTGGGTTTTATGAACCGTTGAACCTGAATCTTGGCTGGGTGTAGGATAATTACCTGTCTATCTGAAGTCTTTAGCTGAATCAAATAAGCGAAGTCCTCTGTAAGCTTCTCCAATTCGTCGACCAGAGCGTCGTTCCACTTCTGACCTACTGCCTTGCTCACCACCTTCTCTCTCTCAACTCAGTCCCAAAAGTCAGTCCCCTCTCAGCTTGTCTCACCTCTATATTACTAGGCCATAGAGCTCTTCCTCTATGCCGAATCGTGTTATTTAATTACTACCATGCAAACCGCTGACTCTATAACCAGAAGAATTACGTGTTTCCTGAATGCTCAGGAGGTTTGCATGGCACAACACAATGCATTGTAAACATGCCTCAGAGGTTGAGACAACTGAGAAAAACAAATGAATGCCCTGGTCAACGTCAAGCGTTCAGAGAGACTTTAATAAAAATAAATATACAATCTTAGGGATTGATACGTTCGCCCGCCCGGAGAATAATTTTCCCTGTTGAAAATTTAAAAGTCAAATCGCAAAGGTTGACATGACCCAGGTTCGCCAATTCCATGTATTTTCTTAGAAAAACAAACAAACAAAATATAAAAAAAATCAACAAAACATAACTTTCTCTTGTTGTCCTAAACCCTAAAAAAAATTCCATTCCCTAAAACCTTATAATGAATAATAACAAGTTCGTATGTTTATACGATGTAAAAACAATATTATATACCATTATGTGACTAGTAGTTATAAGAGTTCATGTCATTAAAATGATATAATTCGCAATGTACCACACTTGTGCGTACGTAAAATTTTGTTATGTAGAATTGCTCATCCGCGAGCGCTTGGTCAATAGTCTGTGATGCCTCGCCAAGCGATTTCTACTCTGTGTCGCCAAGCGAGGCAAATGGCCGTAGTGTTATCGTACAAAACAAAACATAGCTCCCTCTGTTTCTTAAAATTGGAGCCCAAAATGGACCCTTCAAATAAGCTACAAAACCGTAAAAGGTTCACAAGTAAGTACAGACGTAAGTTCAATCGTAAATAAGCATGTAGAACACAGGTGTTTGCTGTAACCTTATCACAATATACACTGTTTCACATCGCACTGTTTTGCCTGTAAAAAGCCTGGGTACACCAACATGTACTATATTTTGCTAAATGTGCAGCCACTTCACTCTTGACTACTTCAAATATATGAACTTTCACTGGCAATCTTGCATATTCCGATGTTTGATTAAATATACTTGATGCACACAATTAATTACACAAAAGCTATTCGTATTTTATATAGCCTTGTACCTACTCTTGTGTAACTGCACAACAAATCTTGCACGTATCCACCAACTGTCTACTCTGTTGATATAAATCCGAAAATGTTCTGCGAACAAATGTATCGCTTTCGATGTTCCATGTACGTGAACAAAAAATTACTGCTTGTGATAAACATATGCATAAAACATTGGCACTAAAACATGCTTCCTGAAATGTTCGAAAGTGCTGTAGTTATCCTTGTCTATTTCTTGCATGTTCGTTTGGTTATCCATAATGAAAATTTTCTTCTTAAAAAAAATTAACACACTAATTGCTATCGTTGGATAATTTGACACAACTGGCGCTTGTCGTCTCTTTGTAATGTAACGTAAACTAAACTATAATGCATGTAAAAACTGGCTAGCATGCATGGTACGAAACTGAAAAATTTGTAGAAGGGCTATGGAAAAGTATTGTTTTCCATAATGCACGGTAAATATTCACATGTATACACATGATATAAACTTGCATGTGTATGTGTGGAAAAACACTGTAGCACAATTTGATCAACAATTCTGTACTTATTGTTGTGACCGAAACTGCTGCTTGTAGAATATATGTTCTCTCTACTTCTCTTCTTCTTCATATTGCTTTTTGTCTTAACTTAATTTGGGTAATGTAAAAGGTGTAGTAATTTAACCGTAAAACTTGGGAGATGGGAAAAATTTGTCCCAACTGTAAAACAGTGTGGAGGGAAATTTATCTGGTTCCTTCACTAGGTGTCGTTGATAGTCTGGGACTGGTTAAGTTGCTTTAAGGCAAGTTCAAGCGGAGTCCATTGGGGAATAGTGAAATCACATAAATTCTTGGGAATATTAAGTAATAATTCAATTTCCTTCATTTTTACCTGTTCGAAAGCTAAAATTCTTGTATGTAAAATTTGTTGATCCACAATAATCTGAGAAAAATTATGATAGTTAAAAAATATAGATTGCCCTTCGTTAATCTGAACTGATCTGTGGGTGTTCAAATTATTATTCAAATTCTGAATGACAATGAATTGACCTGAACCTGATATTAAAATACCATTACGTTTTCTGATAAACTGAAATAATTTATTGTCAGTAATAGATTTCACATCAAAATTACAAAATGTAAAATTAATAAACAAAAGTAAGTGTTGCAAGCATGTTCTAAATTCTGTTTAAATTTAAAAAAATATTATGTTGTAAACCCTTAAAATAAATATATAAAATTTGAGTTGCGCAAAGCAAGTTATTAGTGTCCTAAAAGGTTGCTTTGGCAAGCCTCTAATGGCCTCCTAATAAATGATAGGCCGGTGCAATTCGCCGTGGTTCAATATTATGCAATGTAAAACAAAAAAATCAGTAAATGCTACTTCTGACTTTCGTTAAAACTCCAGGTGGTAACAAATATAGCATCAGGGAATTTTAAAAAAAATGAAATTCAAATTTTAAACACAATAAAGATAATAAAAACCTTCTCAATTCCAAATTTTTTTTAAACAAAAGAAATTTAACAACTCGGTGCGTCAATCCCTTAGGTTTGTCCAAACAAAATAGATCGAGAATAGTTATGCAATTAAAATAAAAATACAAATTACTAGTTATTACCTACTGTACTAAAATTAACATGAAGTTAATCAGTAAGAAGTAATGAATTTATTGCTGCAATGTCAAATAAGGTGCAAATTGGGTAATTGAACTAAACTACAGAAAAGACAGTGGTCACTCGTTGGGTTTTATGAACCGTTGAACCTGAATCTTGGCTGGGTGTAGGATAATTACCTGTCTATCTGAAGTCTTTAGCTGAATCAAATAAGCGAAGTCCTCTGTAAGCTTCTCCAATTCGTCGACCAGAGCGTCGTTCCACTTCTGACCTACTGCCTTGCTCACCACCTTCTCTCTCTCAACTCAATCCCAAAAGTCAGTCCCCTCTCAGCTTGTCTCACCTCTATATTACTAGGCCATCGAGCTCTTCCTCTATGCCGAATCGTGTTATTTAATTACTATCATGCAAACCGCTGACTCTATAACCAGAAGTATTACCTGTTTCCTGAATGCTCAGGAGGTTTGCATGGCACAAAAAAATGCATTGTAAACATGCCTCAGAAGTTGAGACAACTGTGAAAAACAAGTGAATGCCCTGGTCAACGTGAAGCGTTCAGAGAGACTTTAATAAAAATAAATATACAATCTTAGGGATTGATACGTTCGCCCGCCCGGAGAAATATTTTCCCTTTTGAAAATTTAAAAGTCAAATCGCAAAGCTTGACATGACCCAGGTTCGCCAATTCCATGTATTTTCTTAGAAAAACAAACAAACAAAATATAAAAAAACAACAAAACATAACTTTCTCTTGTTGTCCTAATCCCTATAAAAATTTCCATTCCCTAAAACCTTATAATGAATAATAACAAGTTCGTTTGTTTATACGATGTAAAAACAATATTATATACGATTATGTGACTAGTAGTTATAAGAGTTCATGTCATTAAAATGATATAACTCGCAATGTACCACACTTGTGCGTACGTAAAATTTTGGTATGTAGAATTGCTCATCCGCGAGCGCTTGGTCAATAGTCTGTGATGCCTCGCCAAGCGATTTCTACTCTGTGTCGCCAAGCGAGGCAAATGGCCGTAGTGTTATCGTACAAAACAAAACATAGCTCCCACTGTTTCTTAAAATTGGAGCCCAAAATGGACCCTTCAAATAAGCTACAAAACCGTAAAAGGTTCACAAGTAAGTTCAGACGTAAGTTCAATCGTAAATAAGCATGTAGAACACAGGTGTTTGCTGTAACCTTATCACAATATACACTGTTTCACATCGCACTGTTTTGCCTGTAAAAAGCCTGGGTACACCAACATGTACTATATTTTGCTAAATGTGTAGCCACTTCACTCATGACTACTTCAAATATATGAACTTTCACTGGCTATCTTGCATATTCCGATGTTTGATTAAAAATACTTGATGCACACAATTAATAACACAAAAAACTGTTGGTATTTTATATAGCCTTGTACTTACTCTTGTGTAACTGCACACAAAATCTTGCACGTATCCACCAACTGTCTACTTTGTTGATATAAATCCGAAAATGTTCTGCGAACAAATGTATCGCTTTCGATGTTCCATGTAGGTGAACAAAAAATTACTGCTTGTGATAAACATATGCATAAAACATTGGCACTAAAACATGCTTCCTGAAATGTTCGAAAGTGCTGTAGTTATCCTTGTCTATTTCTTGCATGTTCGTTTGGTTATCCATAATGAAAATTTTCTTCTTAAAAAAAATTAACACACTAATTGCTATCGTTGGATAATTTGACACAACTGGCGCTTGTCGTCTCTTTGTAATGTAACGTAAACTAAACTATAATGCATGTAAAAACTGGCTAGCATGCATGGTACGAAACTGAAAAATTTGTAGAAGGGCTATGGAAAAGTATTGTTTTCCATAATGCACGGTAAATATTCACATGTATACACATGATATAAACTTGCATGTGTATGTGTGGAAAAACACTGTAGCACAATTTGATCAACAATTCTGTACTTATTGTTGTGACCGAAACTGCTGCTTGTAGAATATATGTTCTCTCAACTTCTCTTCTTCTTCATATTGCTTTTTGTCTTAACTTAATTTGGGTAATGTAAAAGGTGTAGTAATTTAACCGTAAAACTTGGGAGATGGGAAAAATTTGTCCCAACTGTAAAACAGTGTGGAGGGAAATTTATCTGGTTCCTTCACTAGGTGTCGTTGATAGTCTGGGACTGGTTAAGTTGCTTTAAGGCAAGTTCAAGCGGAGTCCATTGGGGAATAGTGAAATCACATAAATTCTTGGGAATATTAAGTAATAATTCAATTTCCTTCATTTTTACCTGTTCGAAAGCTAAAATTCTTGTATGTAAAATTTGTTGATCCACAATAATCTGAGAAAAATTATGATAGTTAAAAAATATAGATTGCCCTTCGTTAATCTGAACTGATCTGTGGGTGTTCAAATTATTATTCAAATTCTGAATGACAATGAATTGACCTGAACCTGATATTAAAATACCATTACGTTTTCTGATAAACTGAAATAATTTATTGTCAGTAATAGATTTCACATCAAAATTACAAAATGTAAAATTAATAAACAAAAGTAAGTGTTGCAAGCATGTTCTAAATTCTGTTTAAATTTAAAAAAATATTATGTTGTAAACCCTTAAAATAAATATATAAAATTTGAGTTGCGCAAAGCAAGTTATTAGTGTCCTAAAAGGTTGCTTTGGCAAGCCTCTAATGGCCTCCTAATAAATGATAGGCCGGTGCAATTCGCCGTGGTTCAATATTATGCAATGTAAAACAAAAAAATCAGTAAATGCTACTTCTGACTTTCGTTAAAACTCCAGGTGGTAACAAATATAGCATCAGGGAATTTTAAAAAAAATGAAATTCAAATTTTAAACACAATAAAGATAATAAAAACCTTCTCAATTCCAAATTTTTTTTAAACAAAAGAAATTTAACAACTCGGTGCGTCAATCCCTTAGGTTTGTCCAAACAAAATAGATCGAGAATAGTTATGCAATTAAAATAAAAATACAAATTACTAGTTATTACCTACTGTACTAAAATTAACATGAAGTTAATCAGTAAGAAGTAATGAATTTATTGCTGCAATGTCAAATAAGGTGCAAATTGGGTAATTGAACTAAACTACAGAAAAGACAGTGGTCACTCGTTGGGTTTTATGAACCGTTGAACCTGAATCTTGGCTGGGTGTAGGATAATTACCTGTCTATCTGAAGTCTTTAGCTGAATCAAATAAGCGAAGTCCTCTGTAAGCTTCTCCAATTCGTCGACCAGAGCGTCGTTCCACTTCTGACCTACTGCCTTGCTCACCACCTTCTCTCTCTCAACTCAATCCCAAAAGTCAGTCCCCTCTCAGCTTGTCTCACCTCTATATTACTAGGCCATCGAGCTCTTCCTCTATGCCGAATCGTGTTATTTAATTACTATCATGCAAACCGCTGACTCTATAACCAGAAGTATTACCTGTTTCCTGAATGCTCAGGAGGTTTGCATGGCACAAAAAAATGCATTGTAAACATGCCTCAGAAGTTGAGACAACTGTGAAAAACAAGTGAATGCCCTGGTCAACGTGAAGCGTTCAGAGAGACTTTAATAAAAATAAATATACAATCTTAGGGATTGATACGTTCGCCCGCCCGGAGAAATATTTTCCCTTTTGAAAATTTAAAAGTCAAATCGCAAAGCTTGACATGACCCAGGTTCGCCAATTCCATGTATTTTCTTAGAAAAACAAACAAACAAAATATAAAAAAACAACAAAACATAACTTTCTCTTGTTGTCCTAATCCCTATAAAAATTTCCATTCCCTAAAACCTTATAATGAATAATAACAAGTTCGTTTGTTTATACGATGTAAAAACAATATTATATACGATTATGTGACTAGTAGTTATAAGAGTTCATGTCATTAAAATGATATAACTCGCAATGTACCACACTTGTGCGTACGTAAAATTTTGGTATGTAGAATTGCTCATCCGCGAGCGCTTGGTCAATAGTCTGTGATGCCTCGCCAAGCGATTTCTACTCTGTGTCGCCAAGCGAGGCAAATGGCCGTAGTGTTATCGTACAAAACAAAACATAGCTCCCACTGTTTCTTAAAATTGGAGCCCAAAATGGACCCTTCAAATAAGCTACAAAACCGTAAAAGGTTCACAAGTAAGTTCAGACGTAAGTTCAATCGTAAATAAGCATGTAGAACACAGGTGTTTGCTGTAACCTTATCACAATATACACTGTTTCACATCGCACTGTTTTGCCTGTAAAAAGCCTGGGTACACCAACATGTACTATATTTTGCTAAATGTGTAGCCACTTCACTCATGACTACTTCAAATATATGAACTTTCACTGGCTATCTTGCATATTCCGATGTTTGATTAAAAATACTTGATGCACACAATTAATAACACAAAAAACTGTTGGTATTTTATATAGCCTTGTACTTACTCTTGTGTAACTGCACACAAAATCTTGCACGTATCCACCAACTGTCTACTTTGTTGATATAAATCCGAAAATGTTCTGCGAACAAATGTATCGCTTTCGATGTTCCATGTAGGTGAACAAAAAATTACTGCTTGTGATAAACATATGCATAAAACATTGGCACTAAAACATGCTTCCTGAAATGTTCGAAAGTGCTGTAGTTATCCTTGTCTATTTCTTGCATGTTCGTTTGGTTATCCATAATGAAAATTTTCTTCTTAAAAAAAATTAACACACTAATTGCTATCGTTGGATAATTTGACACAACTGGCGCTTGTCGTCTCTTTGTAATGTAACGTAAACTAAACTATAATGCATGTAAAAACTGGCTAGCATGCATGGTACGAAACTGAAAAATTTGTAGAAGGGCTATGGAAAAGTATTGTTTTCCATAATGCACGGTAAATATTCACATGAATACACATGATATAAACTTGCATGTGTATGTGTGGAAAAACACTGTAGCACAATTTGATCAACAATTCTGTACTTATTGTTGTGACCGAAACTGCTGCTTGTAGAATATATGTTCTCTCTACTTCTCTTCTTCTTCATATTGCTTTTTGTCTTAACTTAATTTGGGTAATGTAAAAGGTGTGATAATTTAACCGTAAAACTTGGGAGATGGGAAAAATTTGTCCCAACTGTAAAACAGTGTGGAGGGAAATTTATCTGGTTCCTTCACTAGGTGTCGTTGATAGTCTGGGACACTAAACTGGAAAGTTCCTGGTTGAATATAGGCTTTCCGGGAAAAATGTAGTCGTCTTGTAGAAAAAAAAATGTCTGCATGCTTACTTGTGATATGATGATCAGTGTTTCTGCATGGTAACTTCTCTGTAGGTCCTTCATACAAAAATGCCCAAGATTGATGTAGGCATTGCTTGTCCACGTTGTTCCCTATAGACAGGTTAGGTTAAACAAGGGAAAATTATAATAAAGAAAGGAAATTGCAAAGGATTGGTAGATATAATTCACGTTTATGCACACAAAACCAAACTCATTTCCATTGCCTTTTCTTAAAATTAAAATAAATTGTCTCATCAAAATAAAGTAAAATTAAAATAAATTGATTAAATACTTGCCAAAACTTTTGAAAATAAATAAGGAAAATTTAAGTAAAAATATACATCCGTAATTAAACTATTAATGTCCATGATTGATGTGTTGCCTTAAATTATTAATTATTACTGTGCTGCTCTGATTGAACCTGTCTCGTAAGTTGAGAGTGCTTATACAAATAATACACCAGTGTTATAGTTAGCAATAAATTACAAATAATAAATACTAATATAGACATGAACAATGGGTTTAAAACTAATTCCTGAAATGAAATGCCCTTACTAATAGATTGATTAAGTTGCTTTAAGGCAAGTTCAAGCGGAGTCCATTGGGGAATAGTGAAATCAGATAAATTCTTGGGAATATTAAGTAATAATTCAATTTCCTTCATTTTTACCTGTTCGAAAGCTAAAATTCTTGTATGTAAAATTTGTTGATCCACAATAATCTGAGAAAAATTATGATAGTTAAAAAATATAGATTGCCCTTCGTTAATCTGAATTGATCTGTGGGTGTTCAAATTATTATTCAAATTCTGAATGACAATGAATTGACCTGAACCTGATATTAAAATACCATTACGTTTTCTGATAAACTGAAATAATTTATTGTCAGTAATAGATTTCACATCAAAATTACAATATGTAAAATTAATAAACAAAAGTAAGTGTTGCAAGCATGTTCTAAATTCTGTTTAAATTTAAAAAAATATTATGTTGTGAACCTTTAAAATAAATATATAAAATTTGAGTTGCGCAAAGCAAGCTATTAGTGTCCTAAAATGTTGCTTTGGCAAGCCTCTAATGGCCTCCTAATAAATGATAGACCGGTGCAATTCGCCGTGGTTCAATATTATGCAATGTAAAACAAAAAATTCAGTAAATGCTACTTCTGACTTTCGTTAAAACTCCAGGTGGTAACAAATATAGCATCAGGGAATTAAAAAAAAATGAAATTCAAATTTTAAACACAATAAAAATAATAAAAACCTTCTCAATTTCAAATTTTCTTTAAACAAAAGAATTTTAACAACTCGGTGCGTCAATCCCTTAGGTTTGTCCAAACAAAATAGATCGAGAATAGTTATGCAATTAAAATAAAAATACAAATTACTAGTTATTACCTACTGTACTAAAATTAACATGAAGTTAATCATTAAGAAGTAATGAATTTATTGCTGCAATGTCAAATAAGGTGCAAATTGGGTAAGTGAACTAAACTATAGAAAAGACAATGGTCACTCGTTGGGTTTTATGAACCGTTGAACCTGAATCATAGCTGGGTGTAGGATAATTACCTGTCTATCTGAAGTCTTTAGCTGAATCAAGTAAGCGAAGTCCTCTGTAAGCTTCTCCAATTCGTCGACAAGAGCGTCGTTCCACTTCCGACCTACTGCCTTGCTCACCACCTTCTCTCTCTCAACTCAATCCCAAAAGTCAGTCCCCTCTCAGCTTGTCTCACCTCTATATTACTAGGCCATCGAGCTCTTCCTCTATGCCGAATCGTGTTATTTAATTACTACAATGCAAACAGCAGACTCTATAACCAGAAGTATTACCTGTTTCCTGAATGCTCAGGAGGTTTGCATGGCACAACACAATGCATTGTAAACATGCCTTAGAAGTTGAGACAACTGAGAAAAACAAGTGAATGCCCTGGTAAACGTGAAGCGTTCAGAGAGACTTTAATAAAAATAAATATACAATCTTAGGGATTGATACGTTCGCCCGCCCGGAGAAAAATTTTCCCTGTTGAAAATTTAAAAGTCAAATCGCAAAGGTTGACATGACCCAGGTTCGCCAATTCAATGTATTTTGTTAGAAAAACAAACAAACAAAATATAAAAAAACAACAAAACATAACTTTCTCTTGTTGTCCAAATCCCTAAAAAAAATTCCATTCCCTAAAACCTTATAATGAATAATAACAAGTTCGTTTGTTTATACGATGTAAAAACAATATTATATACCATTATGTGACTAGTAGTTATAAGAGTTCATGTCATTAAAATGATATAACTCGCAATGTACCACACTTGTGCGTACGTAAAATTTTGGTATGTAGAATTGCTCATCCGCGAGCGCTTGGTCAATAGTCTGTGATGCCTCGCCAAGCGATTTCTACTCTGTGTCGCCAAGCGAGGCAAATGGCCGTAGTGTTATCGTACAAAACAAAACATAGCTCCCACTGTTTCTTAAAATTGGAGCCCAAAATGGACCCTTCAAATAAGCTACAAAACCGTAAAAGGTTCACAAGTAAGTACAGACGTAAGTTCAATCGTAAATAAGCATGTAGAACACAGGTGTTTGCTGTAACCTTATCACAATATACACTGTTTCACATCGCACTGTTTTGCATGTAAAATGCCTGGGTACACCAACATGTACTATATTTTGCTATATGTGTAGCCACTTCACTCATGACTACTTCAAATATATGAACTTTCACTGGCTATCTTGCATATTCCGATGATTGATTAAAAATACTTGATGCACACAATTAATAACAAAAAACTGTTTGTATTTTATATAGCCTTGTACCTACTCTTGTGTAACTGCACACAAAATCTTGCACGTATCCACCAACTGTCTACTCTGTTGATATAAATCCGAAAATGTTCTGCGAACAAATGTATCGCTTTCGATGTTCCATGTACGTGAACAAAAAATTACTGCTTGGGATAAACAATTGCATAAAACATTGGCACTAAAACATGCTTCCTGAAATGTTCGAAAGTGCTTTTGTTATGCTTGTCTATTTCTTGCATGTTCGTTTGATTATCCATAATGAACATTTTCTTCTTAAAAAAAATTAACACACTAACTGCTATCGTTGGATAATTTGACACAACTGGCGCTTGTCGTCTCCTTGTAATGTAACGTAAACTAAACTATAATGCATGTAAAAACTGGCTAGCATGCATGGTACGAAACTGAAAAATTTGTAGAAGGGCTATGGAAAAGTATTGTTTTCCATAATGCACGGTAAATATTCACATGTATACACATGATTTAAACTTGCATGTGTATGTGTGGAAAAACACTGTAGCACAATTTGATCAACAATTCTGTACTTATTGTTGTGACCGAAACTGCTGCTTGTAGATTATATGTTCTCTCTACTTCTCTTCTTCTTCATATTGCTTTTTGCCTTAACTTAATTTGGGTAATGTAAAAGGTGTGGTAATTTACCCGTAAAACTTGGGAGATGGGAAAAATTTGTCCCAACTATAAAACAGTGTGGAGGGAAACTTTATCTGGTTCCTTCACTAGGTGTCGTTGATAGTCTGGGACACTAAACTGGAAAGTTCCTGGTTGAATATAGGCTTTCCGGGAAAAATGTAGTCGTCTTGTAGAAAAAAAATGTCTGCATGCTTCCTTGTGATATGATGATCAGTATTTCTGCATGGTAACTTCTCTGGAGGTCCTTCATACAAGAATGCCCAAGAATGATGTAGGCATTGCTTGTCCACGTTGTTCCGTATAGACAGGTTAGGTTAAACAAGGGAAAATTATAATAAAGAAAGTAAATTGCAAAGGATGGGTAGATATAATTCACGTTTATGCACACAAAACCAAACTCATTTCCATTGCCTTTTCTTAAAATTAAATTAAATTGCCTCATCAAAATAAAGTAAAATTAAAATAAATTGATTAAATACTTGCCAAAACTCTTTGAAAATGAATAAGGAAAATTTAAGTAAAAATATACATCCGTAATTAAACTATTAATGTCCATGATTGATGTGTTGCCTTAAATTATTAATTATTACTGTGCTGCTCTGATTGAACCTGTCTCGTAAGTTGATAGTGCTTATACAAATAATACACCAGTCTTATAATTAGCAATAAATTCCAAATAATAAATACTAATATAGACATAGACAAAGGGTTTAAAACTAATTCCTGAAATGAAATGCCCTTACTAATAGATTGATTAAGTTGCTTTAAGGCAAGTTCAAGCGGAATCCATTGGGGAATAGTGAAATCAGATAAATTCTTGGGAATATTAAGTAATAATTCAATTTCCTTCTTTTTTACCTGTTCGAAAGCTAAAATTCTTGTATGTAAAATTTGTTGATCCACAATAATCTCAGAAAAATTATGTTAGTAAAAAAATATAGATTGCCCTTCGTTAATCTGAATTGATCTGTGGGTGTTCAAATTATTATTCTAATTCTGAATGACAATGAATTGACCTGAACCTGATATTAAAATACCATTACGTTTTCTGATAAACTAAAATAATTTATGGTCAGTAATAGTTTTCACATCAAAATTACAAAATGTAAAATTAATAAACAAAAGTAAGTGTTGCAAGCATGTTCTAAATTCTGTTTAAATTTAAAAAAATATTATGTTGTGAACCCTTAAAATAAATATATAAAATTTGAGTTGCGCAATGCAAGCTATTAGTGTCCTAAAAGGTTGTTTTGGCAAGCCTCTAATGGCCTCCTAATAAATGATAGGCCGGTGCAATTCGCCGTGGTTCAATATTATGCAATGTAAAACAAAAAATTCAGTAAATGCTACTTCTGACTTTCGTTAAAACTCCAGGTGGTAACAAATATAGCATCAGAGAATTAAAAAAAATGAAATTCAAATTTTAAACACAATAAAGATAATAAAAACCTTCTCAATTCCAAATTTTCTTTAAACAAAAGAAATTTAACAACTCGGTGCGTCAATCCCTTAGGTTTGTCCAAACAAAATAGATCGAGAATAGTTATGCAATTAAAATAAAAATACAAATTACTAGTTATTACCTACTGTACTAAAATTAACATGAAGTTAATCAGTAAGAAGTAATGAATTTATTGCTGCAATGTCAAATAAGGTGCAAATTGGGTAAGTGAACTAAACTACAGAAAAGACAGTGGTCACTCGTTGGGTTTTATGAACCGTTGAACCTGAATCTTGGCTGGGTGTAGGATAATTACCTGTCTATCTGAAGTCTTTAGCTGAATCAAATAAGCGAAGTCCTCTGTAAGCTTCTCCAATTCGTCGACCAGAGCGTCGTTCCACTTCTGACCTACTGCCTTGCTCACCACCTTCTCTCTCTCAACTCAGTCCCAAAAGTCAGTCCCCTCTCAGCTTGTCTCACCTCTATATTACTAGGCCATAGAGCTCTTCCTCTATGCCGAATCGTGTTATTTAATTACTACCATGCAAACCGCTGACTCTATAACCAGAAGAATTACGTGTTTCCTGAATGCTCAGGAGGTTTGCATGGCACAACACAATGCATTGTAAACATGCCTCAGAGGTTGAGACAACTGAGAAAAACAAATGAATGCCCTGGTCAACGTCAAGCGTTCAGAGAGACTTTAATAAAAATAAATATACAATCTTAGGGATTGATACGTTCGCCCGCCCGGAGAATAATTTTCCCTGTTGAAAATTTAAAAGTCAAATCGCAAAGCTTGACATGACCCAGGTTCGCCAATTCCATGTATTTTCTTAGAAAAACAAACAAACAAAATATAAAAAAAATCAACAAAACATAACTTTCTCTTGTTGTCCTAAACCCTAAAAAAAATTCCATTCCCTAAAACCTTATAATGAATAATAACAAGTTCGTATGTTTATACGATGTAAAAACAATATTATATACCATTATGTGACTAGTAGTTATAAGAGTTCATGTCATTAAAATGATATAATTCGCAATGTACCACACTTGTGCGTACGTAAAATTTTGTTATGTAGAATTGCTCATCCGCGAGCGCTTGGTCAATAGTCTGTGATGCCTCGCCAAGCGATTTCTACTCTGTGTCGCCAAGCGAGGCAAATGGCCGTAGTGTTATCGTACAAAACAAAACATAGCTCCCTCTGTTTCTTAAAATTGGAGCCCAAAATGGACCCTTCAAATAAGCTACAAAACCGTAAAAGGTTCACAAGTAAGTACAGACGTAAGTTCAATCGTAAATAAGCATGTAGAACACAGGTGTTTGCTGTAACCTTATCACAATATACACTGTTTCACATCGCACTGTTTTGCCTGTAAAAAGCCTGGGTACACCAACATGTACTATATTTTGCTAAATGTGCAGCCACTTCACTCTTGACTACTTCAAATATATGAACTTTCACTGGCAATCTTGCATATTCCGATGTTTGATTAAATATACTTGATGCACACAATTAATTACACAAAAGCTATTCGTATTTTATATAGCCTTGTACCTACTCTTGTGTAACTGCACAACAAATCTTGCACGTATCCACCAACTGTCTACTCTGTTGATATAAATCCGAAAATGTTCTGCGAACAAATGTATCGCTTTCGATGTTCCATGTACGTGAACAAAAAATTACTGCTTGGGATAAACATATGCATAAACATTGGCACTAAAACATGCTTCCTGAAATGTTCGAAAGTGCTGAGGTTATGCTTGTCTATTTCTTGCATGTGCGTTTGGTTATCCATAATGAAATTTTTTTTCTAAAAAAAATTAACACACTAATTGCTATTGTTGGATAATTTGACACAACTGGCGCTTGTCGTCTCTTTGTAATGTAACGTAAACTAAACTATAATGCATGTAAAAACTGGCTAGCATGCATGGTACGAAACTGAAAATTTGTAGAAGGGCTATGGAAAAGTATTGTTTTCCATAATGCACGAAAATATTCACATGAATAGACATGATATAAACTTGCATGTGTATGTGTGGAAAAACACTGTAGCACAATTTGATCAACAATTCTGTAATTATTGTTGTGACCGAAACTGTTGCTTGTAGAATATATGTTCTCTCAACTTCTCTTCTTCTTCATATTGCTTTTTGTCTTAACTTAATTTGGGTAATGTAAAAGGTGTGGTAATTTACCGTAAAACTTGGGAGATGGCTAAAATTTGTCCCAACTTTATCTGGTTCCTTCACTATGTGTCGTTGATAGTCTGTGACACTAAACTGGAAAGTTCCTGGTTGAATATAGGCTTTCCGGGAAAAATGTAGTCGTCTTGTAGAAAAAAATGTCTGCATTCTTCCTTGTGATATGATGATCAGTATTTCTGCATGGTAACTTCTCTGGAGGTCCTTCATACAAAAATGCCCAAGATTGATGTAGGCATTGCTTGTCCACGTTGTTCCGTATAGACAGGTTAGGTTAAACAAGGGAAAATTATAATAAAGAAAGGAAATTGCAAAGGATGAGTAGATATAATTCATGTTTATGCACACAAAACCAAACTCATTTCCATTGCCTTTTCTTAAAATTAAATTAAATTGTCTCATCAAAATAAAATAAAATTAAAATAAATTGATTAAATACTTGCCAAAACTTTTGAAAATAAATATGGAAAATTTAAGTAAAAATATACATCCGTAATTAAACTATTAATGTCCATGATTGATGTGTTGCCTTAAATTATTAATTATTACTGTGCTGCTCTGATTGAACCTGTCTCGTAAGTTGATAGTGCTTATACAAATAATACACCAGTCTTATAATTAGCAATAAATTCCAAATAATAAATACTAATGTAGACATGGACAAAGGGTTTAAAACTAATTCCTGAAATGAAATGCCCTTACTAATAGATTGATTAAGTTGCTTTAAGGCAAGTTCAAGCGGAGTCCATTGGGGAATAGTGAAATCAGATAAATTCTTGGGAATATTAAGTAATAATTCAATTTCCTTCATTTTTACCAGTTCGAAAGCTAAAATTCTTGTATGTAAAATTTGTTGATCCCCAATAATCTGAGAAAAATCCTGATAGTTAAAAAATATAGATTGCCCTTCGTTAATCTGAATTGATCTGTGGGTGTTCAAATTATTATTCAAATTCTGAATGACAAAGAATTAACCTGAACCTGATATTAAAATACCATTACGTTTTCTGATAAACTGAAATAATTTATTGTCAGTAATAGATTTCACTTCAAAATTACAAAATGTAAAATTAATAAACAAATGTAAGTGTTGCAAGCATATTCTAAATTCTGTTTAAATTAAAAAAATATTATGTTGTGAACCCTTAAAAAAATATATAAAATTTGAGTTGCGCAAAGCAAGCTATTAGTGTCCTAAAAGGTTGCTTTGGCAAGCCTCTAATGGCCTCCTAATAAATGATAGGCCGGTGCAATTCGCCGTGGTTCAATATTATGCTATGTAAAACAAAAAAATCAGTAAATGCTACTTCTGACTTTCGTTAAAACTCCAGGTGGTAACAAATATAGCATCAGGGAATTTTAAAAAAAATGAAATTCAAATTTTAAACACAATAAAGATAATAAAAACCTTCTCAATTCCAAATTTTTTTTAAACAAAAGAAATTTAACAACTCGGTGCGTCAATCCCTTAGGTTTGTCCAAACAAAATAGATCGAGAATAGTTATGCAATTAAAATAAAAATACAAATTACTAGTTATTACCTACTGTACTAAAATTAACATGAAGTTAATCAGTAAGAAGTAATGAATTTATTGCTGCAATGTCAAATAAGGTGCAAATTGGGTAAGTGAACTAAACTACAGAAAAGACAGTGGTCACTCGTTGGGTTTTATGAACCGTTGAACCTGAATCTTGGCTGGGTGTAGGATAATTACCTGTCTATCTGAAGTCTTTAGCTGAATCAAATAAGCGAAGTCCTCTGTAAGCTTCTCCAATTCGTCGACCAGAGCGTCGTTCCACTTCTGACCTACTGCCTTGCTCACCACCTTCTCTCTCTCAACTCAATCCCAAAAGTCAGTCCCCTCTCAGCTTGTCTCACCTCTATATTACTAGGCCATCGAGCTCTTCCTCTATGCCGAATCGTGTTATTTAATTACTATCATGCAAACCGCTGACTCTATAACCAGAAGTATTACCTGTTTCCTGAATGCTCAGGAGGTTTGCATGGCACAAAAAAATGCATTGTAAACATGCCTCAGAAGTTGAGACAACTGTGAAAAACAAGTGAATGCCCTGGTCAACGTGAAGCGTTCAGAGAGACTTTAATAAAAATAAATATACAATCTTAGGGATTGATACGTTCGCCCGCCCGGAGAAATATTTTCCCTTTTGAAAATTTAAAAGTCAAATCGCAAAGCTTGACATGACCCAGGTTCGCCAATTCCATGTATTTTCTTAGAAAAACAAACAAACAAAATATAAAAAAACAACAAAACATAACTTTCTCTTGTTGTCCTAATCCCTATAAAAATTTCCATTCCCTAAAACCTTATAATGAATAATAACAAGTTCGTTTGTTTATACGATGTAAAAACAATATTATATACGATTATGTGACTAGTAGTTATAAGAGTTCATGTCATTAAAATGATATAACTCGCAATGTACCACACTTGTGCGTACGTAAAATTTTGGTATGTAGAATTGCTCATCCGCGAGCGCTTGGTCAATAGTCTGTGATGCCTCGCCAAGCGATTTCTACTCTGTGTCGCCAAGCGAGGCAAATGGCCGTAGTGTTATCGTACAAAACAAAACATAGCTCCCACTGTTTCTTAAAATTGGAGCCCAAAATGGACCCTTCAAATAAGCTACAAAACCGTAAAAGGTTCACAAGTAAGTTCAGACGTAAGTTCAATCGTAAATAAGCATGTAGAACACAGGTGTTTGCTGTAACCTTATCACAATATACACTGTTTCACATCGCACTGTTTTGCCTGTAAAAAGCCTGGGTACACCAACATGTACTATATTTTGCTAAATGTGTAGCCACTTCACTCATGACTACTTCAAATATATGAACTTTCACTGGCTATCTTGCATATTCCGATGTTTGATTAAAAATACTTGATGCACACAATTAATAACACAAAAAACTGTTGGTATTTTATATAGCCTTGTACTTACTCTTGTGTAACTGCACACAAAATCTTGCACGTATCCACCAACTGTCTACTTTGTTGATATAAATCCGAAAATGTTCTGCGAACAAATGTATCGCTTTCGATGTTCCATGTAGGTGAACAAAAAATTACTGCTTGTGATAAACATATGCATAAAACATTGGCACTAAAACATGCTTCCTGAAATGTTCGAAAGTGCTGTAGTTATCCTTGTCTATTTCTTGCATGTTCGTTTGGTTATCCATAATGAAAATTTTCTTCTTAAAAAAAATTAACACACTAATTGCTATCGTTGGATAATTTGACACAACTGGCGGTTGTCGTCTCTTTGTAATGTAACGTAAACTAAACTATAATGCATGTAAAAACTGGCTAGCATGCATGGTACGAAACTGAAAAATTTGTAGAAGGGCTATGGAAAAGTATTGTTTTCCATAATGCACGGTAAATATTCACATGTATACACATGATATAAACTTGCATGTGTATGTGTGGAAAAACACTGTAGCACAATTTGATCAACAATTCTGTACTTATTGTTGTGACCGAAACTGCTGCTTGTAGAATATATGTTCTCTCAACTTCTCTTCTTCTTCATATTGCTTTTTGTCTTAACTTAATTTGGGTAATGTAAAAGGTGTAGTAATTTAACCGTAAAACTTGGGAGATGGGAAAAATTTGTCCCAACTGTAAAACAGTGTGGAGGGAAATTTATCTGGTTCCTTCACTAGGTGTCGTTGATAGTCTGGGACTGGTTAAGTTGCTTTAAGGCAAGTTCAAGCGGAGTCCATTGGGGAATAGTGAAATCACATAAATTCTTGGGAATATTAAGTAATAATTCAATTTCCTTCTTTTTTACCTGTTCGAAAGCTAAAATTCTTGTATGTAAAATTTGTTGATCCACAATAATCTGAGAAAAATTATGATAGTTAAAAAATATAGATTGCTCTTCGTTAATCTGAATTGATCTGTGGGTGTTCAAATTATTATTCAAATTCTGAATGACAATGAATTGACCTGAACCTGATATTAAAATACCATTACGTTTTCTGATAAACTGAAATAATTTATGGTCAGTAATAGATTTCACATCAAAATTACAAAATGTAAAATTAATAAACAAATGTAAGTGTTGCAAGCATGTTCTAAATTCTGTTTAAATTTAAAAAAATATTATGTTGTGAACCCTTAAAATAAATATATAAAATTTTAGTTGCGCAAAGCAAGCTATTAGTGTCCTAAAAGGTTGCTTTGGCAAGCCTCTAATGGCCTCCTAATAAATGATAGGCCGGTGCAATTCGCCGTGGTTCAATATTATGCAATGTAAAACAAAAAATTCAGTAAATGCTACTTCTGACTTTCGTTAAAACTCCAGGTGGTAACAAATATAGCATCAGGGAATTAAAAAAAATGAAATTCAAATTTTAAACACAATAAAGATAATAAAAACCTTCTCAATTCCAAATTTTCTTTAAACAAAAGAAATTTAACAACTCGGTGCGTCAATCCCTTAGGTTTGTCCAAACAAAATAGATCGAGAATAGTTATGCAATTAAAATAAAAATACAAATTACTAGTTATTACCTACTGTACTAAAATTAACATGAAGTTAATCAGTTAGAAGTAATGAATTTATTGCTGCAATGTCAAATAAGGTGCAAATTGGGTAAGTGAACTAAACTACAGAAAAGACAATGGTCACTCGTTGGGTTTTATGAACCGTTGAACCTGAATCATGGCTGGGTGTAGGATAATTACCTGTCTATCTGAAGTCTTTAGCTAAATCATATAAGCGAAGTCCTCTGTAAGCTTCTCTAATTCGTCGACCAGAGCGTCGTTCCACTTCTGACCTACTGCCTTGCTCACCACCTTCTCTCTCTCAACTCAATCCCAAAAGTCAGTCCCCTCTCAGCTTGTCTCACCTCTATATTACTAGGCCATCGAGCTCTTCCTCTATGCCGAATCGTGTTATTTAATTACTACCATGCAAATCGCTGACTCTATAACCAGAAGTATTACCTGTTTCTTGAATGCTCAGGAGGTTTGCCTGGCACAACACAATGCATTGTAAACATGCCTCAGAGGTTGAGACAACTGAGAAAAACAAATGAATGCCCTGGTCAACGTGAAGCGTTCAGAGAGACTTTAATAAAAATAAATATACAATCTTAGGGATTGATACGTTCGCCCGCCCGGAGAAAAATTTTCCCTGTTGAAAATTTAAAAGTCAAATCGCAAAGCTTCACATGACCCAGGTTCGCCAATTCCATGTATTTTCTTAGAAAAACAAACAAAATATAAGAAAAACAACAAAACATAACTTTCTCTTGTCCTAATCCCTATAAAAATTTCCATTCCCTAAAACCTTATAATGAATAATAACAAGTTCGTATGTTCATACGATGTAAGATCAATATTATATACCATTATGTGACTAGTAGTTATAAGAGTTCATGTCATTAAAATGATATAACTCGCAATGTACCACACTTGTGGGGACGTAAAATTTTGTTATGTAGAATTGCTCATCCGCGAGCGCTTGGTCAGTAGTCTGTGATGCCTCGCCAAGCGATTTCTACTCTGTGTCGCCAAGCGAGGCAAATGGCCGTAGTGTTATCGTACAAAACAAAACATAGCTCCCACTGTTTCTTAAAATTGGAGCCCAAAATGGACCCTTCAAATAAGCTACAAAACCGTAAAAGGTTCACAAGTAAATACAGACGTAAGTTCAATCGTAAATAAGCATGTAGAACACAGGTGTTCGCTGTAACCTTATCACAATATACACTGTTTCACATCGCACTGTTTTGCCTGTAAAAAGCCTGGGTACACCAACATGTACTATATTTTGCTAAATGTGTAGCCACTTCACTCATGACTACTTCAAATATATGAACTTTCACTGGCTATCTTGCATATTCCGATGTTTGATTAAATATACTTGATGCACACAATTAATTACACAAAAACTGTTCGTTTTTTATATAGCCTTGTACCTACTCTCGTGTAACTGCACACAAAATCTTGCACGTATCCACCAACTGTCTACTCTGTTGATATAAATCCGAAAATGTTCTGCGAACAAATGTATCGCTTTCGATGTTCCATGTAGGTGAACAAAAAGTTACTGCTTGGGATAAACATATGCATAAACATTGGCACTAAAACATGCTTCCTGAAATGTTCGAAAGTGCTGTAGTTATGCTTGTCTATTTCTTGAATGTTCGTTTGGTTATCCATAATGTTTTTTTTTTCTTAAAAAAAATTAACACACTAATTGCTATTGTTGGATAATTTGACACAACTGGCGCTTGTCGTCTCTTTGTAATGTAACGTAAACTAAACTATAATGTATTTAAAAACTGGCTAGCACGCATGGTACGAAACTGAAAATTTGTAGAAGGGCTATGGAAAAGTATTGTTTTCCATAATGCACGGTAAATATTCACATGAATACACATGATATAAACTTGCATGTGTATGTGTGGAAAAACACTGTAGCACAATTTGATCAACAATTCTGTACTTATTGTTGTGACCGAAACTGCTGCTTGTAGAATATATGTTCTCTCTGCTTCTCTTCTTCTTCATATTGCTTTTTGTCTTAACTTAATTTGGGTAATGTAAAAGGTGTGGTAATTTACCCGTGAAACTTAGGAGATGGGAAAAATTTGTCCCAAATTTATCTGGTTCCTTCACTATGTGTCGTTGATAGTCTGGGACACTAAACTGGAAAGTTCCTGGTTGAATATAGGCTTTCCGGGAAAAATGTAGTCGTCTTGTAGAAAAAAAATGTCTGCATGCTTCCTTGTGATATGATGATCAGTATTTCTGCATGGTAACTTCTCTGGAGGTCCTTCATACAAAATGTCCAAGATTGATGTAGGCATTGCTTGTTCACGTTGTTCCGTATAGACAGGTTAGGTTAAACAAGGGAAAATTATAATAAAGAAAGGAAATTGCAAAGGATGGGTAGATATAATTCACGTTTATGCACACAAAACCAAACTCATTTCCATTGCCTTTTCTTAAAATTAAATTTAATTGCCTCATCAAAATAAAGTAAAATTAAAATAAATTGATTAAATACTTGCCAAAACGTTTGAAAATAAATAAGGAAAATTTAAGTAAAAATATACAACCGTAATTAAACTTTTAATGTCCATGATTGATGTGTTGCCTTAAATTATTAATTATTACTGTGCTGCTCTGATTGAACCTGTCTCGTAAGTTGATAGTGCTTATACAAATAATACACCAGTGTTATAGTTAACAATAAATTCCAAATAATAAATACTAATATAGACATGGACAAAGGGTTTAAAACTAATTCCTGAAATGAAATGACCTTACTAATAGATTGATTAAGTTGCTTTAAGGCAAGTTCAAGCGGAGTCCATTGGGGTATAGTGAAATCAGATAAATTCTTGGGAATATTAAGTAAAAATTCAATTTCCTTCATTTTTACCTGTTCGAAATCTAAAATTCTTGTATGTACAATTTGTTGATCCACAATAATCTGAGAAAAATCCTGATAGTTAAAAAATATAGATTGCCCTTCGTTAATCTGAATTGATCTGTGGGTGTTCAAATTATTATTCAAATTCTGAATGACAATGAATTGACCTGAACCTGATATTAAAATACCATTACGTTTTCTGATAAACTGAAATAATTTATTGTCAGTAATAGATTTCACTTCAAAATTACAAAATGTAAAATTAATAAACAAAAGTAAGTGTTGCAAGCATGTTCTAAATTCTGTTTAAATTTTTAAAAAAATATTATGTTGTGAACCCTTAAAATAAATATATAAAATTTTAGTTGCGCAAAGCAAGCTATTAGTGTCCTAAAAGGTTGCTTTGGCAAGCCTCTAATGGCCTCCTAATAAATGATAGACAGTTGCAATTCGCCGTGGTTCAATATTATGCATTGTAAAACAAAAAATTCAGTAAATGCTACTTCTGACTTTCGTTAAAACTCCAGGTGGTAACAAATATAGCATCAGGGACTTAAAAAAAATGAAATTCAAATTTTAAACACAATAAAGATAATAAAATCCTTCTCAATTCCAAATTTTATTTAAACAAAAGAAATTTAACAACTCGGTGCGTCAATCCCTTAGGTTTGTCCAAACAAAATAGATCGAGAATAGTTATGCAATTAAAATAAAAATACAAATTACTAGTTATTACCTACTGTACTAAAATTAACATGAAGTTAATCAGTTAGAAGTAATGAATTTATTGCTGCAATGTCAAATAAGGTGCAAATTGGGTAAGTGAACTAAACTACAGAAAAGACAATGGTCACTCGTTGGGTTTTATGAACCGTTGAACCTGAATCATGGCTGGGTGTAGGATAATTACCTGTCTATCTGAAGTCTTTAGCTAAATCATATAAGCGAAGTCCTCTGTAAGCTTCTCTAATTCGTCGACCAGAGCGTCGTTCCAATTCTGACCTACTGCCTTGCTCACCACTTTCTCTCTCTCAACTCAATCCCAAAAGTCAGTCCCCTCTCAGCTTGTCTCACCTCTATATTACTAGGCCATCGAGCTCTTCCTCTATGTCTAATCGTGTTATTTAATTACTACCATGCAAACCGCTGACTCTATAACCAGAAGTATTACCTGTTTCCTTAATGCTCAGGAGGTTTGCATGGCACAACACAATGCATTGTAAACATGCCTCAGAGGTTGAGACAACTGAGAAAAACAAGTGAATGCCTTGGTCAACGTGAAGCGTTCAGAGAGACTTTAATAAAAATAAATATACTATCTTAGGGATTGATACGTTCGCCCGCCCGGAGAAAAATTTTCCCTATTGAAAATTTAAAGTCAAATCGCAAAGCTTGACATGACCCAGGTTCGCCAATTCCATGTATTTTCTTAAAAAAACAAACAAACAAAATATATAAAAAAAACATAACTTTCTCTTGTTGTCCTAATCCCTAAAAAAAATTTCCATTCCCTAAAATCTTATAATGAATAATAACAAGTTCGTATGTTTATACGATGTAAAAACAATATTATATACCATTATGTGACTAGTAGTTATAAGAGTTCATGTCATTAAAATGATATAACTCGCAATGTACCACACTTGTGCGTACGTAAAATTTTGATATGTAGAATTGCTCATCCGCGAGCGCTTGGTCAATAGTCTGTGATGCCTCGCCAAGCGATTTCTACTCTGTGTCGCCAAGCGAGGCAAATGGCCGTAGTGTTATCGTACAAAACAAAACATAGCTCCCACTGTTTCTTAAAATTGGAGCCCAAAATGAACCTTTCAAATAAGCTACAAAACCGTAAAAGGTTCACAAGTAAATACAGACGTAAGTTCAATCGTAAATAAGCATGTAGAACACAGGTGTTTGCTGTAACCTTATCACAATATACACTGTTTCACATCGCACTGTTTTGCCTGTAAAAAGCTTGGGTACACCAACATGTACTATATTTTGCTATATGTGTAGCCACTTCACTCATGACTACTTCAAATATATGAACTTTCACTGGCTATCTTGCATATTCCGATGTTTGATTAAAAATACTTGATGCACACAATTAATTACACAAAAAACTGTTTGTATTTTATATAGCCTTGTACCTACTCTTGTGTAACTGCACACAAAATCTTGCACGTATCCACCAACTGTCTACTCTGTTGATATAAATCCGAAAATGTTCTGCTAACAAATGTATCGCTTTCGATGTTCCATGTAGGTGAACAAAAAATTACTGCTTGGGATAAACATATGCATAAACCATTGGCACTAAAACATGCTTCCTGAAATGTTCGAAAGTGCTGTAGTTATGCTTGTCTATTTCTTGCATGTTCGTTTGGTTATCCATAATTTTTTTTTCTTAAAAAAAAATAACACACTAATTGCTATCGTTGGATAATTTGACAGAACTGGCGCATGTCGTCTCTTTGTAATGTAACGTAAATTAAACTATAATGCATGTAAAAACTGGCTAGCATGCATGGTACGAAACTGAAAATTTGTAGAAGGGCTATGGAAAAGTATTGTTTTCCATAATGCACGGTAAATATTCACTTGAATACACATGATATAAACTTGCATGTGTATGTGTGGAAAAACACTGTGGCACAATTTGATCAACAATTCTGTACTTATTGTTGTGACCGAAACTGCTGCTTGTAGAATATATGTTCTCTCTACTTCTCTTCTTCTTCATATTGCTTTTTGTCTTAACTTAATTTGGGTAATGTAAAAGGTGTGGTAATTTACCGTGAAACTTGGGAGATGGGAAAAATTTGTCCCAACTTTATCTGGTTCCTTCACTATGTGTCGTTGATAGTCTGGGACACTAAACTGGAAAGTTCCTGGTTGAATATAGGCTTTCCGGGAAAAATGTAGTCGTCTTGTAGAAAAAAAATGTCTGCATGCTTCCTTGTGATATGATGATCAGTATTTCTGCATGGTAACTTCTCTGGAGGTCCTTCATACAAAATGCCCAAGATTGATGTAGGCATTGCTTGTCCACGTTGTTCCGTATAGACAGGTTAGGTTAAACAAGGGAAAATTATAATAAAGAAAGGAAATTGCAAAGGATGGGTAGATATAATTCACGTTTATGCACACAAAACCAAACTCATTTCCATTGCCTTTTCTTAAAATTAAATTAAATTGCCTCATCAAAATAAAGTAAAATTAAAATAAATTGATTAAATACTTGCCAAAACTCATTGAAAATTAATAAGGAAAATTTAAGTAAAAATATACATCCGTAATTAAACTATTAATGTCCATGATTGATGTGTTGCCTTAAATTATTAATTATTACTGTGATGCTCTGATTGAACCTGTCTCGTAAGTTGATAGTGCTTATACAAATAATACACCAGTGTTATAGTTAGCAATAAATTCCAAATAATAAATACTAATATAGACATGGACAAAGGGTTTAAAACTAATTCCTGAAATGAAATGCCCTTACTAATAGATTGATTAAGTTGCTTTAAGGCAAGTTCAAGCGGAGTCCATTGGGGAATAGTGAAATCAGATAAATTCTTGGGAATATTAAGTAAAAATTCAATTTCCTTCTTTTTTACCTATTCGAAAGCTAAAATTCTTGTATGTAAAATTTGTTGATCCACAATAATCGGAGAAAAATCCTGATAGTTAAAAAATATAGATTGCCCTTCGTTAATCTGAATTGATCTGTGGGTGTTCAAATTATTATTCAAATTCTGAATGACAATGAATTGACCTGAACCTGATATTAAAATACCATTACGTTTTCGGATAAACTGAAATAATTTATTGTCAGTAATAGATTTCACTTCAAAATTACAAAATGTAAAATTAATTAACAAAAGTAAGTGTTGCAAGCATGTTCTAAATTCTGTTTAAATTTAAAAAAAATATTATGTTGTGAACCCTTAAAATAAATATATAAAATTTTAGTTGCGCAAAGCAAGCTATTAGTGTCCTAAAAGGTTGCTTTGGCAAGCCTCTAATGGCCTCCTAATAAATGATAGGCAGTTGCAATTCGCCGTGGTTCAATATTATGCAATGTAAAACAAAAAATTCAGTAAATGCTACTTCTGACTTTCGTTAAAACTCCAGGTGGTAACCAATATAGCATCAGGGAATTAAAAAAAAATGAAATTCAAATTTTGAACACAATAAAGATAATAAAATCCTTCTCAATTCCAAATTTTATATAAACAAAAGAAATTTAACAACTCGGTGCGTCAATCCCTTAGGTTTGTCCAAACAAAATAGATCGAGAATAGTTATGCAATTAAAATAAAAATACAAATTACTAGTTATTACCTACTGTACTAAAATTAACATGAAGTTAATCAGTTAAAAGTAATGAATTTATTGCTGCAATGTCAAATAAGGTGCAAATTGGGTAAGTGAACTAAACTACAGAAAAGACAATGGTCACTCGTTGGGTTTTATGAACCGTTGAACCTGAATCATGGCTGGGTGTAGGATAATTACCTGTCTATCTGAAGTCTTTAGCTAAATCATATAAGCGAAGTCCTCTGTAAGCTTCTCCAATTCGTCGACCAGAGCGTCGTTCCAATTCTGACCTACTGCCTTGCTCACCACCTTCTCTCTCTCAACTCAATCCCAAAAGTCTGTCCCCTCTCAGCTTGTCTCACCTCTATATTACTAGGCCATCGAGCTCTTCCTCTATGTCGAATCGTGTTATTTAATTACTACCATGCAAACCGCTGACTCTATAACCAGAATTATTACCTGTTTAATGAATGCTCAGGAGGTTTGCATGGCACAACAAAATGCATTGTAAACATGCCTCAGAGGTTGAGACAACTGAGAAAAGCAAGTGAATGCCTTGGTCAACGTGAAGCGTTCAGAGAGACTTTAATAAAAATAAATATACTATCTTAGGGATTGATACGTTCGCCCGCCCGGAGAAAAATTTTCCCTGTTGAAAATTTAAAGTCAAATCGCAAAGCTTGACATGACCCAGGTTCGCCAATTCCATGTATTTTCTTAAAAAAACAAACAAACAAAATATATAAAAAACATAACTTTCTCTTGTTGTCCTAATCCCTAAAAAAATTTCCATTCCCTAAAATCTTATAATGAATAATAACAAGTTCGTATGTTTATACGATGTAAAAACAATATTATATACCATTTTGTGACTAGTAGTTATAAGAGTTCATGTCATTAAAATGATATAACTCGCAATGTACCACACTTGTGTTTACGTAAAATTTTGATATGTAGAATTGCTCATCCGCGAGCGCTTGGTCAATAGTCTGTGATGCCTCGCCAAGCGATTTCTACTCTGTGTCGCCAAGCGAGGCAAATGGCCGTAGTGTTATCGTACAAAACAAAACATAGCTCCCACTGTTTCTTAAAATTGGAGCCCAAAATGAACCCTTCAAATAAGCTACAAAACCGTAAAAGGTTCACAAGTATGTACAGACGTAAGTTCAATCGTAAATAAGCATGTAGAACACAGGTGTTTGCTGTAACCATATCACAATATACACTGTTTCACATCGCACTGTTTTGCCTGTAAAAAGCCTGGGTACACCAACATGTACTATATTTTGCTATATGTGTAGCCTCTTCACTCATGACTACTTCAAATATATGAACTTTCACTGGCTATCTTGCATATTCCGATGTTTGATTAAAAATACTTGATGCACACAATTAATTACACAAAAAACTGTTTGTATTTTATATAGCCTTGTACCTACTCTTGTGTAACTGCACACAAAATCTTGCACGTATCCACCAACTGTCTACTCTGTTGATATAAATCCGAAAATGTTCTGCGAACAAATGTATCGCTTTCGATGTTCCATGTAGGTGAACAAAAAATTACTGCTTGGGATAAACATATGCATAAACCATTGGCACTAAAACATGCTTCCTGAAATGTTCGAAAGTGCTGTAGTTATGCTTGTCTATTTCTTGCATGTTCGTTTGGTTATCCATAATGAAAATTTTCTTCTTAAAAAAAATTAACACACTAATTGCTATCCTTGGATAATTTGACAGAACTGGCGCTTGTCGTCTCCTTGTAATGTAACGTAAACTAAATTATAATGCATGTAAAAACTGGCTAGCATGCATGGTACGAAACTGAAAATTTGTTCAAGGGCTATGGAAAAGTATTGTTTTCCATAATGCACAGTAAATATTCACATGAATACACATGATATAAACTTGCATGTGTATGTGTGGAAAAACACTGTGGCACAATTTGATCAACAATTCTGTACTTATTGTTGTGACCGAAACTGCTGCTTGTAGAATATATGTTCTCTCTACTTCTCTTCTTCTTCATATTGCTTTTTGTCTTAACTTAATTTGGGTAATGTAAAAGGTGTGGTAATTTACCGTGAAACTTGGGAGATGGGAAAAATTTGTCCCAACTTTATCTGGTTCCTTCACTATGTGTCGTTGATAGTCTGGGACACTAAACTGGAAAGTTCCTGGTTGAATATAGGCTTTCCGGGAAAAATGTAGTCGTCTTGTAGAAAAAAAATGTCTGCATGCTTCCTTGTGATATGATGATCAGTATTTCTGCATGGTAACTTCTCTGGAGGTCCTTCATACAAAATGCCCAAGATTGATGTAGGCATTGCTTGTCCACGTTGTTCCGTATAGACAGGTTAGGTTAAACAAGGGAAAATTATAATAAAGAAAGGAAATTGCAAAGGATGGGTAGATATAATTCACGTTTATGCACACAAAACCAAACTCATTTCCATTGCCTTTTCTTAAAATTAAATTAAATTGCCTCATCAAAATAAAGTAAAATTAAAATAAATTGATTAAATACTTGCCAAAACTCATTGAAAATTAATAAGGAAAATTTAAGTAAAAATATACATCCGTAATTAAACTATTAATGTCCATGATTGATGTGTTGCCTTAAATTATTAATTATTACTGTGATGCTCTGATTGAACCTGTCTCGTAAGTTGATAGTGCTTATACAAATAATACACCAGTGTTATAGTTAGCAATAAATTCCAAATAATAAATACTAATATAGACATGGACAAAGGGTTTAAAACTAATTCCTGAAATGAAATGCCCTTACTAATAGATTGATTAAGTTGCTTTAAGGCAAGTTCAAGCGGAGTCCATTGGGGAATAGTGAAATCAGATAAATTCTTGGGAATATTAAGTAAAAATTCAATTTCCTTCTTTTTTACCTATTCGAAAGCTAAAATTCTTGTATGTAAAATTTGTTGATCCACAATAATCGGAGAAAAATCCTGATAGTTAAAAAATATAGATTGCCCTTCGTTAATCTGAATTGATCTGTGGGTGTTCAAATTATTATTCAAATTCTGAATGACAATGAATTGACCTGAACCTGATATTAAAATACCATTACGTTTTCTGATAAACTGAAATAATTTATTGTCAGTAATAGATTTCACTTCAAAATTACAAAATGTAAAATTAATTAACAAAAGTAAGTGTTGCAAGCATGTTCTAAATTCTGTTTAAATTTAAAAAAAATATTATGTTGTGAACCCTTAAAATAAATATATAAAATTTTAGTTGCGCAAAGCAAGCTATTAGTGTCCTAAAAGGTTGCTTTGGCAAGCCTCTAATGGCCTCCTAATAAATGATAGGCAGTTGCAATTCGCCGTGGTTCAATATTATGCAATGTAAAACAAAAAATTCAGTAAATGCTACTTCTGACTTTCGTTAAAACTCCAGGTGGTAACCAATATAGCATCAGGGAATTAAAAAAAAATGAAATTCAAATTTTGAACACAATAAAGATAATAAAATCCTTCTCAATTCCAAATTTTATATAAACAAAAGAAATTTAACAACTCGGTGCGTCAATCCCTTAGGTTTGTCCAAACAAAATAGATCGAGAATAGTTATGCAATTAAAATAAAAATACAAATTACTAGTTATTACCTACTGTACTAAAATTAACATGAATTTAATCAGTTAAAAGTAATGAATTTATTGCTGCAATGTCAAATAAGGTGCAAATTGGGTAAGTGAACTAAACTACAGAAAAGACAATGGTCACTCGTTGGGTTTTATGAACCGTTGAACCTGAATCATGGCTGGGTGTAGGATAATTACATGTCTATCTGAAGTCTTTAGCTAAATCATATAAGCGAAGTCCAGGTGGCCGCGGTGGCTCAGTCGGTAACGCGTCTGACTACCATGCTCAAGGTCCCGGGTTCGATCCCCGGCCGGTTCAAATCCGGGAACTTTTCTAACGGTGGAAGCGGCCCCGGCGCCTACCCAGCGTCGAATAACATGGGTACCTGGGGGAAACCCTGGGGGGTAAAGGCGGTCAGGGGCGTGATGCTGATCACATCACCCCCACTCACGACCGGATCAAGAAAGTGTGGGGCGTTACCCCCACACCCCCTATACGGGTTCATGGCGTGGTGCTATGCACAGGGGAACACTTTACTTTTTTTTACTATATAAGCGAAGTCCTCTGTAAGCTTCTCCAATTCGTCGACCAGAGCGTCGTTCCAATTCTGACCTACTGCCTTGCTCACCACCTTCTCTCTCTCAACTCAATCCCAAAAGTCTGTCCCCTCTCAGCTTGTCTCACCTCTATATTACTAGGCCATCGAGCTCTTCCTCTATGTCGAATCGTGTTATTTAATTACTACCATGCAAACCGCTGACTCTATAACCAGAATTATTACCTGTTTCCTGAATGCTCAGGAGGTTTGCATGGCACAACAAAATGCATTGTAAACATGCCTCAGAGGTTGAGACAACTGAGAAAAGCAAGTGAATGCCTTGGTCAACGTGAAGCGTTCAGAGAGACTTTAATAAAAATAAATATACTATCTTAGGGATTGATACGTTCGCCCGCCCGGAGAAAAATTTTCCCTGTTGAAAATTTAAAGTCAAATCGCAAAGCTTGACATGACCCAGGTTCGCCAATTCCATGTATTTTCTTAAAAAAACAAACAAACAAAATATATAAAAAACATAACTTTCTCTTGTTGTCCTAATCCCTAAAAAAATTTCCATTCCCTAAAATCTTATAATGAATAATAACAAGTTCGTATGTTTATACGATGTAAAAACAATATTATATACCATTTTGTGAATAGTAGTTATAAGAGTTCATGTCATTAAAATGATATAACTCGCAATGTACCACACTTGTGCGTACGTAAAATTTTGATATGTAGAATTGCTCATCCGCGAGCGCTTGGTCAATAGTCTGTGATGCCTCGCCAAGCGATTTCTACTCTGTGTCGCCAAGCGAGGCAAATGGCCGTAGTGTTATCGTACAAAACAAAACATAGCTCCCACTGTTTCTTAAAATTGGAGCCCAAAATGAACCCTTCAAATAAGCTACAAAACCGTAAAAGGTTCACAAGTATGTACAGACGTAAGTTCAATCGTAAATAAGCATGTAGAACACAGGTGTTTGCTGTAACCATATCACAATATACACTGTTTCACATCGCACTGTTTTGCCTGTAAAAAGCCTGGGTACACCAACATGTACTATATTTTGCTATATGTGTAGCCTCTTCACTCATGACTACTTCAAATATATGAACTTTCACTGGCTATCTTGCATATTCCGATGTTTGATTAAAAATACTTGATGCACACAATTAATTACACAAAAAACTGTTTGTATTTTATATAGCCTTGTACCTACTCTTGTGTAACTGCACACAAAATCTTGCACGTATCCACCAACTGCCTACTCTGTTGATATAAATCCGAAAATGTTCTGCGAACAAATGTATCGCTTTCGATGTTCCATGTAGGTGAACAAAAAATTACTGCTTGGGATAAACATATGCATAAACCATTGGCACTAAAACATGCTTCCTGAAATGTTCGAAAGTGCTGTAGTTATGCTTGTCTATTTCTTGCATGTTCGTTTGGTTATCCATAATGAAAATTTTCTTCTTAAAAAAAATTAACACACTAATTGCTATCGTTGGATAATTTGACAGAACTGGCGCTTGTCGTCTCCTTGTAATGTAACGTAAACTAAATTATAATGCATGTAAAAACTGGCTAGCATGCATGGTACGAAACTGAAAATTTTTTCAAGGGCTATGGAAAAGTATTGTTTTCCATAATGCACAGTAAATATTCACATGAATACACATGATATAAACTTGCATGTGTATGTGTGGAAAAACACTGTAGCACAATTTGATCAACAATTCTGTACTTATTGTTGTGACCGAAACTGCTGCTTGTAGAATATATGTTCTCTCTACTTCTCTTCTTCTTCATATTGCTTTTTGTCTTAACTTAATTTGCGTAATGTAAAAGGTGTGGTAATTTACCCGTAAAACTTGGGTGATGAGAAAAATTTGTCCCAACTGTAAAACAGTGTGGAGGGAAACTTTATCTGGTTCCTTCACTAGGTGTCGTTGATAGTCTGGGACACTAAACTGGAAAGTTCCTGGTTGAATATAGGCTTTCCGGGGAAAATGTAGTCGTTTTGTAGAAAAAAATGTCTGCATTCTTCCTTGTGATATGATGATCAGTATTTCTGCATGGTAACTTCTCTGGAGGTCCTTCATACAAAAATGCCCAAGATTGATGTAGGCATTGGTTGTCCACGTTGTTCCGTATAGACAGGTTAGGTTAAACAAGGGAAAATTATAATAAAGAAAGGAAATTGCAAAGGATAGGTAGATATAATTCACGTTTATGCACACAAAACCAAACTCATTTCCATTGCCTTTTCTAAAAATTAAATTAAATTGCCTCATCAAAATAAAGTAAAATTAAAATAAATTGATTAAATACTTGCCAAAACTCTTTGAAAATTAATAAGGAAAATTTAAGTAAAAATATACATCCGTAATAAAACTATTAATGTCCATGATTGATGTGTTGCCTTAAATTATTAATTATTACTGTGCTGCTCATATTGAACCTGTCTCGTAAGTTGATAGTGCTTATACAAATAATACACCAGTGTTATAGTTAGCAATAACTTCCAAATAATAAATTCTAATATAGACATGGACAAAGGGTTTAAAACTAATTCCTGAAATGAAATGCCCTTACTAATAGATTGATTAAGTTGCTTTAAGGCAAGTTCAAGCGGAGTCCATTGGGGAATAGTGAAATCAGATATATTCTTGGGAATATTAAGTAATAATTCAATTTCCTTCATTTTTACCTGTTCGAAAGCTAAAATTCTTGTATGTAAAATTTGTTGATCCACAATAATCTGAGAAAAATCCTGATAGTTAAAAAATATAGATTGCCCTTCGTTAATCTGAATTGATCTGTGGGTGTTCAAATTATTATTCAAATTCTGAATGACAATGAATTGACCTGAACCTGATATTAAAATACCATTACGTTTTCTGATAAACTGAAATAATTTATTGTCAGTAATAGATTTCACTTCAAAATTACAAAATGTAAAATTAATAAACAAAAGTAAGTGTTGCAAGCATGTTCTAAATTCTGTTTAAATTTTAGAAAAAATATTATGTTGTGAACCCTTAAAATAAATATATAAAATTTTAGTTGCGCAAAGCAAGCTATTAGTGTCCTAAAAGGTTGCTTTGGCAAGCCTCTAATGGCCTCCTAATAAATGATAGACAGTTGCAATTCGCCGTGGTTCAATATTATGCATTGAAAAACAAAAAATTCAGTAAATGCTACTTCTGACTTTCGTTAAAACTCCAGGTGGTAACAAATATAGCATCAGGGAATTAAAAAAAATGAAATTCAAATTTTAAACACAATAAAGATAATAAAATCCTTCTCAATTCCAAATTTTATTTAAACAAATGAAATTTAACAACTCGGTGCGTCAATCCCTTAGGTTTGTCCAAACAAAATAGATCGAGAATAGTTATGCAATTAAAATAAAAATACAAATTACTAGTTATTACCTACTGTACTAAAATTAACATGAAGTTAATCAGTTAGAATTAATGAATTTATTGCTGCAATGTCAAATAAGGTGCAAATTGGGTAAGTGAACTAAACTACAGAAAAGACAATGGTCACTCGTTGGGTTTTATGAACCGTTGAACCTGAATCATGGCTGGGTGTAGGATAATTACCTGTCTATCTGAAGTCTTTAGCTAAATCATATAAGCGAAGTCCTCTGTAAGCTTCTCTAATTCGTCGACCAGAGCGTCGTTCCAATTCTGACCTACTGCCTTGCTCACCACTTTCTCTCTCTCAACTCAATCCCAAAAGTCAGTCCCCTCTCAGCTTGTCTCACCTCTATATTACTAGGCCATCGAGCTCTTCCTCTATGTCTAATCGTGTTATTTAATTACTACCATGCAAACCGCTGACTCTATAACCAGAAGTATTACCTGTTTCCTGAATGCTCAGGAGGTTTGCATGGCACAACACAATGCATTGTAAACATGCCTCAGAGGTTGAGACAACTGAGAAAAACAAGTGAATGCCTTGGTCAACGTGAAGCGTTCAGAGAGACTTTAATAAAAATAAATATTCTATCTTAGGTATTGATACGTTCGCCCGCCCGGAGAAAAATTTTCCCTATTGAAAATTTAAAGTCAAATCGCAAAGCTTGACATGACCCAGGTTCGCCAATTCCATGTATTTTCTTAAAAAAACAAACAAACAAAATATATAAAAAAAACATAACTTTCTCTTGTTGTCCTAATCCCTAAAAAAATTTCCATTCCCTAAAATCTTATAATGAATAATAACAAGTTCGTATGTTTATACGATGTAAAAACAATATTATATACCATTATGTGACTAGTAGTTATAAGAGTTCATGTCATTAAAATGATATAACTCGCAATGTACCACACTTGTGCGTACGTAAAATTTTGATATGTAGAATTGCTCATCCGCGAGCGCTTGGTCAATAGTCTGTGATGCCTCGCCAAGCGATTTCTACTCTGTGTCGCCAAGCGAGGCAAATGACCGTAGTGTTATCGTACAAAACAAAACATAGCTCCCACTGTTTCTTAAAATTAGAGCCCAAAATGAACCTTTCAAATAAGCTACAAAACCGTAAAAGGTTCACAAGTAAATACAGACGTAAGTTCAATCGTAAATAAGCATGTAGAACACAGGTGTTTGCTGTAACCTTATCACAATATACACTGTTTCACATCGCACTGTTTTGCCTGTAAAAAGCTTGGGTACACCAACATGTACTATATTTTGCTATATGTGTAGCCACTTCACTCATGACTACTTCAAATATATGAACTTTCACTGGCTATCTTGCATATTCCGATGTTTGATTAAAAATACTTGATGCACACAATTAATTACACAAAAAACTGTTTGTATTTTATATAGCCTTGTACCTACTCTTGTGTAACTGCACACAAAATCTTGCACGTATCCACCAACTGTCTACTCTGTTGATATAAATCCGAAAATGTTCTGCTAACAAATGTATCGCTTTCGATGTTCCATGTAGGTGAACAAAAAATTACTGCTTGGGATAAACATATGCATAAACCATTGGCACTAAAACATGCTTCCTGAAATGTTCGAAAGTGCTGTAGTTATGCTTGTCTATTTCTTGCATGTTCGTTTGGTTATCCATAATTTTTTTTTCTTAAAAAAAAATAACACACTAATTGCTATCGTTGGATAATTTGACAGAACTGGCGCATGTCGTCTCTTTGTAATGTAACGTAAATTAAACTATAATGCATGTAAAAACTGGCTAGCATGCATGGTACGAAACTGAAAATTTGTAGAAGGGCTATGGAAAAGTATTGTTTTCCATAATGCACGGTAAATATTCACTTGAATACACATGATATAAACTTGCATGTGTATGTGTGGAAAAACACTGTGGCACAATTTGATCAACAATTCTGTACTTATTGTTGTGACCGAAACTGCTGCTTGTAGAATATATGTTCTCTCTACTTCTCTTCTTCTTCATATTGCTTTTTGTCTTAACTTAATTTGGGTAATGTAAAAGGTGTGGTAATTTACCGTGAAACTTGGGAGATGGGAAAAATTTGTCCCAACTTTATCTGGTTCCTTCACTATGTGTCGTTGATAGTCTGGGACACTAAACTGGAAAGTTCCTGGTTGAATATAGGCTTTCCGGGAAAAATGTAGTCGTCTTGTAGAAAAAAAATGTCTGCATGCTTCCTTGTGATATGATGATCAGTATTTCTGCATGGTAACTTCTCTGGAGGTCCTTCATACAAAATGCCCAAGATTGATGTAGGCATTGCTTGTCCACGTTGTTCCGTATAGACAGGTTAGGTTAAACAAGGGAAAATTATAATAAAGAAAGGAAATTGCAAAGGATGGGTAGATATAATTCACGTTTATGCACACAAAACCAAACTCATTTCCATTGCCTTTTCTTAAAATTAAATTAAATTGCCTCATCAAAATAAAGTAAAATTAAAATAAATTGATTAAATACTTGCCAAAACTCTTTGAAAATTAATAAGGAAAATTTAAGTAAAAATATACATCCGTAATTAAACTATTAATGTCCATGATTGATGTGTTGCCTTAAATTATTAATTATTACTGTGATGCTCTGATTGAACCTGTCTCGTAAGTTGATAGTGCTTATACAAATAATACACCAGTGTTATAGTTAGCAATAAATTCCAAATAATAAATACTAATATAGACATGGACAAAGGGTTTAAAACTAATTCCTGAAATGAAATGCCCTTACTAATAGATTGATTAAGTTGCTTTAAGGCAAGTTCAAGCGGAGTCCATTGGGGAATAGTGAAATCAGATAAATTCTTGGGAATATTAAGTAAAAAATCAATTTCCTTCTTTTTTACCTATTCGAAAGCTAAAATTCTAGTATGTAAAATTTGTTGATCCACAATAATCGGAGAAAAATCCTGATAGTTAAAAAATATAGATTGCCCTTCGTTAATCTGAATTGATCTGTGGGTGTTCAAATTATTATTCAAATTCTGAATGACAATGAATTGACCTGAACCTGATATTAAAATACCATTACGTTTTCTGATAAACTGAAATAATTTATTGTCAGTAATAGATTTCACTTCAAAATTACAAAATGTAAAATTAATTAACAAAAGTAAGTGTTGCAAGCATGTTCTAAATTCTGTTTAAATTTTAAAAAAAATATTATGTTGTGAACCCTTAAAATAAATATATAAAATTTTAGTTGCGCAAAGCAAGCTATTAGTGTCCTAAGAGGTTGCTTTGGCAAGCCTCTAATGGCCTCCTAATAAATGATAGGCAGTTGCAATTCGCCGTGGTTCAATATTATGCAATGTAAAACAAAAAATTCAGTAAATGCTACTTCTGACTTTCGTTAAAACTCCAGGTGGTAACCAATATAGCATCAGGGAATTAAAAAAAAATGAAATTCAAATTTTGAACACAATAAAGATAATAAAATCCTTCTCAATTCCAAATTTTATATAAACAAAAGAAATTTAACAACTCGGTGCGTCAATCCCTTAGGTTTGTCCAAACAAAATAGATCGAGAATAGTTATGCAATTAAAATAAAAATACAAATTACTAGTTATTACCTACTGTACTAAAATTAACATGAAGTTAATCAGTTAAAAGTAATGAATTTATTGCTGCAATGTCAAATAAGGTGCAAATTGGGTAAGTGAACTAAACTACAGAAAAGACAATGGTCACTCGTTGGGTTTTATGAACCGTTGAACCTGAATCATGGCTGGGTGTAGGATAATTACCTGTCTATCTGAAGTCTTTAGCTAAATCATATAAGCGAAGTCCAGGTGGCCGCGGTGGCTCAGTCGGTAACGCGTCTGACTACCATGCTCAAGGTCCCGGGTTCGATCCCCGGCCGGTTCAAATCCGGGAACTTTTCTAACGGTGGAAGCGGCCCCGGCGCCTACCCAGCGTCGAATAACATGGGTACCTGGGGGAAACTCTGGGGGGTAAAGGCGGTCAGGGGCGTGATGCTGATCACATCACCCCCACTCACGACCGGATCAAGAAAGTGTGGGGCGTTACCCCCACACCCCCTATACGCCTTCATGGCGTGGTGCTATGCACAGGGGAACGCTTTACTTTTTTTTACTACATAAGCGAAGTCCTCTGTAAGCTTCTCCAATTCGTCGACCAGAGCGTCGTTCCAATTCTGACCTACTGCCTTGCTCACCACCTTCTCTCTCTCAACTCAATCCCAAAAGTCTGTCCCCTCTCAGCTTGTCTCACCTCTATATTACTAGGCCATCGAGCTCTTCCTCTATGTCGAATCGTGTTATTTAATTACTACCATGCAAACCGCTGACTCTATAACCAGAATTATTACCTGTTTCCTGAATGCTCAGGAGGTTTGCATGGCACAACAAAATGCATTGTAAACATGCCTCAGAGGTTGAGACAACTGAGAAAAGCAAGTGAATGCCTTGGTCAACGTGAAGCGTTCAGAGAGACTTTAATAAAAATAAATATACTATCTTAGGGATTGATACGTTCGCCCGCCCGGAGAAAAATTTTCCCTGTTGAAAATTTTAAGTCAAATCGCAAAGCTTGACGTGACCCAGGTTCGCCAATTCCATGTATTTTCTTAAAAAAACATACAAACAAAATATTTAAAAAACATAACTTTCTCTTGTTGTCCTAATCCCTAAAAAAATTTCCATTCCCTAAAATCTTATAATGAATAATAACAAGTTCGTATGTTCATACGATGTAAAAACAATATTATGTACCATTATGTGACTAGTAGTTATAAGAGTTCATGTCATTAAAATGATATAACTCGCAATGTACCACACTTGTGCGTACGTAAAATTTTGATATGTAGAATTGCTCATCCGCGAGCGCTTGGTCAATAGTCTGTGATGCCTCGCCAAGCGATTTCTACTCTGTGTCGCCAAGCGAGGCAAATGGCCGTAGTGTTATCGTACAAAACAAAACATAGCTCCCACTGTTTCTTAAAATTGGAGCCCAAAATGAACCCTTCAAATAAGCTACAAAACCGTAAAAGGTTCACAAGTATGTACAGACGTAAGTTCAATCGTAAATAAGCATGTAGAACACAGGTGTTTGCTGTAACCTTATCACAATATACACTGTTTCACATCGCACTGTTTTGCCTGTAAAAAGCCTGGGTACACCAACATGTACTATATTTTGCTATATGTGTAGCCACTTCACTCATGACTACTTCAAATATATGAACTTTCACTGGCTATCTTGCATATTCCGATGTTTGATTAAAAATACTTGATGCACACAATTAATTACACAAAAAACTGTTTGTATTTTATATAGCCTTGTACCTACTCTTGTGTAACTGCACACAAAATCTTGCACGTATCCACCAACTGTCTACTCTGTTGATATAAATCCGAAAATGTTCTGCGAACAAATGTATCGCTTTCGATGTTCCATGTAGGTGAACAAAAAATTACTGCTTGGGATAAACATATGCATAAACCATTTTCACTAAAACATGCTTCCTGAAATGTTCGAAAGTGCTGTAGTTATGCTTGTCTATTTCTTGCATGTTCGTTTGATTATCCATAATGAAAATTTTCTTCTTAAAAAAAATTAACACACTAATTGCTATCGTTGGATAATTTGACAGAACTGGCGCTTGTCGTCTCCTTGTAATGTAACGTAAACTAAATTATAATGCATGTAAAAACTGGCTAGCATGCATGGTACGAAACTGAAAATTTGTTCAAGGGCTATGGAAAAGTATTGTTTTCCATAATGCACGGTAAATATTCACATGAATACACATGATATAAACTTGCATGTGTATGTGTGGAAAAACACTGTAGCACAATTTGATCAACAATTCTGTACTTATTGTTGTGACCGAAACTGCTGCTTGTAGAATATATGTTCTCTCTACTTCTCTTCTTCTTCATATTGCTTTTTGTCTTAACTTAATTTGGGTAATGTAAAAGGTGTGGTAATTTACCCGTAAAACTTGGGTGATGAGAAAAATTTGTCCCAACTGTAAAACAGTGTGGATGGAAACTTTATCTGGTTCCTTCACTAGGTGTCGTTGATAGTCTGGGACACTAAACTGGAAAGTTCCTGGTTGAATATAGACTTTCCGGGGAAAATGTAGTCGTTTTGTAGAAAAAAATGTCTGCATTCTTCCTTGTGATATGATGATCAGTATTTCTGCATGGTAACTTCTCTGGAGGTCCTTCATACAAAAATGCCCAAGATTGATGTAGGCATTGCTTGTCCACGTTGTTCCGTATAGACAGGTTAGGTGAAACAAGGGAAAATTATAATAAAGAAAGGAAATTGCAAAGGATAGGTAGATATAATTCACGTTTATGCACACAAAACCAAACTCATTTCCATTGCTTTTTTTCAAAATTAAATTAAATTGCCTCATCAAAATAAAGTAAAATTAAAATAAATTGATTAAATACTTGCCAAAACTCTTTGAAAATTAATAAGGAAAATTTAAGTAAAAATATACATCCGTAATTAAACTATTAATGTCCATGATTGATGTGTTGCCTTAAATTATTAATTATTACTGTGCTGCTCTGATTGAACCTGTCTCGTAAGTTGATAGTGCTTATACAAATAATACACCAGTGTTATAGTTAGCAATAACTTCCAAATAATAAATACTAATATAGACATGGACAAAGGGTTTAAAACTAATTCCTGAAATGAAATGCCCTTACTAATAGATTGATTAAGTTGCTTTAAGGCAAGTTCAAGCGGAGTCCATTGGGGAATAGTGAAATCAGATAAATTCTTTGGAATATTAAGTAATAATTCAATTTCCTTCATGTTTACCTGTTCGAAAGCTAAAATTCTTGTATGTAAAATTTGTTGATCCACAATAATCTGAGAAAAATTATGATAGTTAAAAAATATAGATTGCACTTCGTTAATCTGAATTGATCTGTGGGTGTTCAAATTATTATTCAAATTCTGAATGACAATGAATTGACCTGAACCTTATATTAAAATACCATTACGTTTTCTGATAAATTGAAATAATTTATGGTCAGTAATAGATTTCACATCAAAATTACAAAATGTAAAATTAATAAACAAAAGTAAGTGTTGCAAGCATGTTCTAAATTCTGTTTAAATTTAAAAAAATATTATGTTGTGAACCCTTAAAATAAATATATAAAATTTGAGTTGCGCAAAGCAAGCTATTAGTGTCCTAAAGGTTGCTTTGGCAAGCCTCTAATGGCCTCCTAATAAATGATAGGCCGGTGCAATTCGCCGTGGTTCAATATTATGCAATGTAAAACAAAAACATCAGTAAATGCTACTTCTGACTTTCGTTAAAACTCCAGGTGGTAACAAATATAGCATCAGGGAATTAAAATAAAATGAAATTTAAATTTTAAACACAATAAAGATAATAAAAACCTTCTCAATTCCAAATTTTCTTTAAACAAAAGAAATTTAACAACTCGGTGCGTCAATCCCTTAGGTTTGTCCAAACAAAATAGATCGAGAATAGTTATGCAATTAAAATAAAAATACAAATTACTAGTTATTACCAACTGTACTAAAATTAACATGAAGTTAATCAGTAAGAAGTAATGAATTTATTGCTGCAATGTCAAATAAGGTGCAAATTGGGTAAGTGAACTAAATTACAGAAAAGACAGTGGTCACTCGTTGGGTTTTATGAACCGTTGAATTTGATTCTTGGCTGGGTGTAGGATAATTACCTGTCTATCTGAAGTCTTTAGCTGAATCAAATAAGCGAAGTCCTCTGTAAGCTTCTCCAATTCGTCGACAAGAGCGTGGTTCCACTTCTGACCTACTGCCTTGCTCACCACCTTCTCTCTCTCAACTCAATCCCAAAAGTCAGTCCCCTCTCAGCTTGTCTCACCTCTATATTACTAGGCCATCGAGCTCTTCCTCTATGCCGAATCGTGTTATCTAATTACTACTTGCAAACCGCTGACTCTATAACCAGAAGTATTACCTGTTTCTTGAATGCTCAGGAGGTTTGCCTGGCACAACACAATGCATTGTAAACATGCCTCAGAGGTTGAGACAACTGAGAAAAACAAATGAATGCCCTGGTCAACGTGAAGCGTTCAGAGAGACTTTAATAAAAATAAATATACAATCTTAGGGATTGATACGTTCGCCCGCCCGGAGAAAAATTTTCCCTGTTGAAAATTTAAAAGTCAAATCTCAAAGTTTGACATGACCTAGGTTCGCCAATTCCATGTATATTCTTAGTAAAACAAACAAACAAAATATAAAAAAACAACAAAACATAACTTTCTCTTGTTGTCCTAATCCCTAAAAGAAATTTCCATTCCCTAAAACCTTATAATGAATAATAACAAGTTCGTATGTTCATACGATGTAAAAACAATATTATATACCATTATGTGACTAGTAGTTATAAGAGTTCATGTCATTAAAATGATATAACTCGCAATGTACCACACTTGTGCGTACGTAAAATTTTGTTATGTAGAATTGCTCATCCGCGAGCGCTTGGTCAATAGTCTGTGATGCCTCGCCAAGCGATTTCTACTCTGTGTCGCCAAGCGAGGCAAATGGCCGTAGTGTTATCGTACAAAACAAAACATAGCTCCCACTGTTTCTTAAAATTGGAGCCCAAAATGAACCCTTCAAATAAGCTACAAAACCGTAAAAGGTTCACAAGTATGTACAGACGTAAGTTCAATCGTAAATAAGCATGTAGAACACAGGTGTTTGCTGTAACCTTATCACAATATACACTGTTTCACATCGCACTGTTTTGCCTGTAAAAAGCCTGGGTACACCAACATGTACTATATTTTGCTATATGTGTAGCCTCTTCACTCATGACTACTTCAAATATATGAACTTTCACTGGCTATCTTGCATATTCCGATGTTTGATTAAAAATACTTGATGCACACAATTAATTACACAAAAAACTGTTTGTATTTTATATAGCCTTGTACCTACTCTTGTGTAACTGCACACAAAATCTTGCACGTATCCACCAACTGTCTACTCTGTTGATATAAATCCGAAAATGTTCTGCGAACAAATGTATCGCTTTCGATGTTCCATGTAGGTGAACAAAAATTTACTGCTTGGGATAAACATATGCATAAACTTTCGCACTAAAACATGCTTCCTGAAATGTTCGAAAGTGCTGTAGTTATGCTTGTCTATTTCTTGCATGTTCGTTTGGTTATCCATAATGATTTTTTTTTCTTAAAAAAAATAACACACTAATTGCTATCGTTGGATAATTTGACACAACTGGCGCTTGTCGTCTCTTTGTAATGTAACGTAAACTAAACTATAATGCATGTAAAAACTGCCTAGCATGCATGGTACGAAACTGAAAATTTGTAGAAGGGCTATGGAAAAGTATTGTTTTCCATAATACACGGTAAATATTCACATGAATACACATGATATAAACTTGCATGTGTATGTGTGGAAAAACACTGTAGCACAATTTGATCAACAATTCTGTACTTATTGTTGTGACCGAAACTGCTGCTTGTAGAATATATGTTCTCTCTACTTCTCTTCTTCTTCATATTGCTTTTTGTCTTAACTTAATTTGGGTAATGTAAAAGGTGTGGTAATTTACCCGTAAAACTTGGGAGATGGGAAAAATTTGTCCCAACTTTATCTGGTTCCTTCACTATGTGTCGTTGATAGTCTGTGACACTAAACTGGAAATTTCCTGGTTGAATATAGGCTTTCCGGAAAAAATGTAGTCGTCTTGTAGAAAAAAAATGTCTGCATTCTTCCTTGTGATATGATGATCAGTATTTCTGCATGGTAACTTCTCTGGAGGTCCTTCATACAAAAATGCCCAAGATTGATGTAGGCATTGCTTGTCCACGTTGTTCCGTATAGACAGGTTAGGTTAAACAAGGGAAAATTATAATAAAGAAAGGAAATTGCAAAGGATGGGTAGATATAATTCACGTTTATGCACTCAAAACCAAACTCATTTCCATTGCCTTTTCTTAAAATTAAATTAAATTGTCTCATCAAAATAAAGTAAAATTAAAATAAATTGATTAAATACTTGCCAAAGCTTTTGAAAATAAATAAGGAAAATTTAAGTAAAAATATACATCCGTAATTAAACTATTAATGTCCATGATTGATGTGTTGCCTTAAATTATTAATTATTACTGTGCTGCTCTGATTGAACCTGTCTCGTAAGTTGATAGTGCTTATACAAATAATACACCAGTGTTATAGTTAGCAATAAATTCCAAATAATAAATACTAATATAGACATGGACAAAGGGTTTAAAACTAATTCCTGAAATGAAATGCCCTTACTAATAGATTGATTAAGTTGCTTTAAGGCAAGTTCAAGCGGAGTCCAAGGGGAATAGTGAAATCAGATAAATTCTTGGGAATATTAAGTAATAATTCAATTTCCTTCATTTTTACCTGTTCGAAAGCTAAAATTCTTGTATGTAAAATTTGTTGATCCACAATAATCTGAGAAAAATCCGGATAGTTAAAAAATATAAATTGCCCTTCGTTAATCTGAATTGATCTGTCGGTGTTCAAATTATTATTCAAATTCTGAATGACAATGAATTGACCTGAACCTGATATTAAAATACCATTACGTTTTCTGATAAACTGGAATAATTTATGGTCAGTAATAGATTTCACATCAAAATTACAAAATGTAAAATTAATAAACAAAAGTAAGTGTTGCAAGCATGTTCTAAATTCTGTTTAAATTTAAAAAAATATTATGTTGTGAACCCTTAAAATAAATATATAAAATTTTAGTTGCGCAAAGCAAGCTATTAGTGTCCTAAAAGGTTGCTTTGGCAAGCCTCTAATGGCCTCCTAATAAATGATAGGCCGGTGCAATTCGCCGTGGTTCAATATTATGCAATGTAAAACAAAGAAATCAGTAAATGCTACTTCTGACTTTCGTTAAAACTCCAGGCGGTAACAAATATAGCATCAGGGAATTAAAAAAAATGAAATTCAAATTTTAAACACAATAAAGATAATAAAAACCTTCTCAATTCCAAATTTTCTTAAACAAAAGAAATTTAACAACTCGGTGCGTCAATCCCTTAGGTTTGTCCAAACAAAATAGATCGAGAATAGTTATGCAATTAAAATTAAAATACAAATTACTAGTTATTACCTACTGTACTAAAATTAACATGAAGTTAATCAGTAAGAAGTAATGAATTTATTGCTGCAATGTCAAATAAGGTGCAAATTGGGTAAGTGAACTAAATTACAGAAAAGACAGTGGTCACTCGTTGGGTTTTATGAACCGTTGAATTTGATTCTTGGCTGGGTGTAGGATAATTACCTGTCTATCTGAAGTCTTTAGCTGAATCAAATAAGCGAAGTCCTCTGTAAGCTTCTCCAATTCGTCGACAAGAGCGTGGTTCCACTTCTGACCTACTGCCTTGCTCACCACCTTCTCTCTCTCAACTCAATCCCAAAAGTCTGTCCCCTCTCAGCTTGTCTCACCTCTATATTACTAGGCCATCGAGCTCTTCCTCTATGCCGAATCGTGTTATTTAATTACTACCATGCAAACCGCTGACTCTATAACCAGAAGTACTACCTGTTTCTTGAATGCTCAGGAGGTTTGCCTGGCACAACACAATGCATTGTAAACATGCCTCAGAGGTTGAGACAACTGAGAAAAACAAATGAATGCCCTGGTCAACGTGAAGCGTTCAGAGAGACTTTAATAAAAATAAATATACAATCTTAGGGATTGATACGTTCGCCCGCCCGGAGAAAAATTTTCCCTGTTGAAAATTTAAAAGTCAAATCTCAAAGTTTGACATGACCCAGGTTCGCCAATTCCATGTATTTTCTTAGAAAAACAAACAAACAAAATATAAAAAAACAACAAAACTTTCTCTTGTTGTCCTAATCCCTAAAAAAAATTTCCATTCCCTAAAACCTTATAATGAATAATAACAAGTTCGTATGTTCATACGATGTAAAAACAATATTATATACCATTATGTGACTAGTAGTTATAAGAGTTCATGTCATTAAAATGATATAACTCGCAATGTACCACACTTGTGAGAACGTAAAATTTTGTTATGTAGAATTGCTCTTCCGCGAGCGCTTGGTCAATAGTCTGTGATGCCTCGCCAAGCGATTTCTACTCTGTGTCGCCAAGCGAGGCAAATGGCCGTAGTGTTATCGTACAAAACAAAACATAGCTCCCACTGTTTCTTAAAATTGGAGCCCAAAATGGACCCTTCAAATAAGCTACAAAACCGTAAAAGGTTCACAAGTAAGTACAGACGTAAGTTCAATCGTAAATAAGCATGTAGAACACATGTGTTCGCTGTAACCTTATCACAATATACACTGTTTCACATCGCACTGTTTTGCCTGTAAAAAGCCTGGGTACACCAACATGTACTATATTTTGCTAAATGTGTAGCCACTTCACTCATGACTACTTCAAATATATGAACTTTCACTGGCAATCTTGCATATTCCGATGTTTGATTAAATATACTTGATGCACACAATTAATTACACAAAAACTGTTTGTATTTTATATAGCCTTGTACCTACTCTTGTGTAACTGCACACAAAATCTTGCACGTATCCACCAACTGTCTACTCTGTTGATATAAATCCGAAAATGTTCTGCGAACAAATGTATCGCTTTCCATGTTCCATGTACGTGAACAAAAAATTACTGCTTGGGATAAACATATGCATAAACATTGGCACTAAAACATGCTTCCTGAAATGTTCGAAAGTGCTCTAGTTATGCTTGTCTATTTCTTGCATGTTCGTTTGGTTATCCATAATGAAATTTTTTTTTTAAAAAAAATTAACACACTCATTGCTATCGTTGGATAATTTGACACAACTGGCGCTTGTCGTCTCTTTGTAATGTAAAGTAAACTAAACTATAATGCATGTAAAAACTGGCTAGCATGCATGGTACGAAACTGAAAATTTGTAGAAGGGCTATGGAAAAGTATTGTTTTCCATAATGCACGGTAAATATTCACATGAATACACATGATATAAACTTGCATGTCTATGTGTGGAAAAACACTGTAGCACAATTTGATCAACAATTCTGTACTTATTGTTGTGACCGAAACTGCTGCTTGTAGAATATATGTTCTCTCTACTTCTCTTCTTCTTCATATTGCTTTTTGTCTTAACTTAATTTGGGTAATGTAAAAGGTGTGGTAATTTACCCGTGAAACTTGGGAGATGGGAAAAATTTGTCCCAACTTTATCTGGTTCCTTCACTATGTGTCGTTGATAGTCTGGGACACTAAACTGGAAAGTTCATGGTTGAATATAGGCTTTCCGGGAAAAATGTAGTCGTCTTGTAGAAAAAAAATGTCTGCATGCTTGCTTGTGATATGATGATCAGTATTTCTGCATGGTAACTTCTCTGGAGGTCCTTCATACAAAAATGCCCAAGATTGATGTAGGCATTGCTTGTCCACGTTGTTCCGTATAGACAGGTTAGGTTAAACAAAGGAAAATTATAATAAAGAAAGGAAATTGCAAAGAATGGGTAGATATAATTCACGTTTATGCACACAAAACCAAACCCATTTCCATTGCCTTTTCTTAAAATTAAATTAAATTGCCTCATCAAAATAAAGTAAAATAAAAATAAATTGATTAAATACTTGCCAAAACTCTTTGAAAATTAATAAGGAAAATTTAAGTAAAAATATACATCCGTAATTAAACTATTAATGTCCATGATTGATGTGTTGCCTTAAATTATTAATTATTACTGTGCTGCTCTGATTGAACCTGTCTCGTAAGTTGATAGTGCTTATACAAATAATACACCAGTGTTATAGTTAGCAATAAATTCCAAATAATAAATACGTACTAATATAGACATGCGCAAAGGGTTTAAAACTAATTCCTGAAATGAAATGCCCTTACTAATAGATTGATTAAGTTGCTTTAAGGCAAGTTCAAGCGGAGTCCATTGGGGAATAGTGAAATCAGATAAATTCTTGGAATATTAAGTAATAATACAATTTCCTTCTTTTTTACCTGTTCGAAAGCTAAAATTCTTGTATGTAAAATTTGTTGATCCACAATAATCTGAGAAAAATCCTGATAGTTAAAAAATATAGATTGCCCTTCGTTAATCTGAATTGATCTGTCGGTGTTCAAATTATTATTCAAATTCTGAATGACAATGAATTGACCTGAACCTGATATTAAAATACCATTACGTTTTCTGATAAACAGGAATAATTTATGGTCAGTAATAGATTTCACTTCAAAATTACAAAATGTAAAATTAATAAACAAAAGTAAGTGTTGCAAGCATGTTCTAAATTCTGTTTAAATTTTAAAAAAATATTAATTTGTGAACCCTTAAAATAAATATATAAAATTTGAGTTGGGCAAAGCAAGCTATTAGTGTCCTAAAAGGTTGCTTTGGCAAGCCTCTAATGGCCTCCTAATAAATGATAGGCCGGTGCAATTCGCCGTGGTTCAATATTATGCAATGTAAAACAAAAAATTCAGTAAATGCTAATTCTGACTTTCGTTACAACTCCAGGTGGTAACAAATATAGCATCAGGGAATTAAAAAAATGAAATTCAAATTTTAAACACAATAAAGATAATAAAAACCTTCTCAATTCCAATTTTTTTTTAAACAAAAGAAATTTAACAACTCGGTGCGTCAATCCCTTAGGTTTGTCCAAACAAAATAGATCGAGAATAGTTATGCAATTAAAATAAAAATACAAATTACTAGTTATTACCTACTGTACTAAAATTAACATGAAGTTAATCAGTAAGAAGTAATGAATTTATTGCTGTAATGTCAAATAAGGTGCAAATTAAGTAAGTGAACTAAACTACAGAAAAGACAATGGTCACTCGTTGGGTTTTATGAACCGTTGAACCTGAATCATGGCTGGGTGTAGGATAATTACCTGTATATCTGAAGTCTTTAGCTGAATCAATTAAGCGAAGTCCTCTGTAAGCTTCTCCAATTCGTCGACAAGGGCGTCGTTCCACTTCTGACCTACTGCCTTGCTCACCACCTTCTCTCTCTCAACTCAATCCCAAAAGTCAGTCCCCTCTCAGCTTGTCTCACCTCTATATTACTAGGCCATCGAGCTCTTCCTCTATGCCGAATCGTGTTATTTAATTACTACCATGCAAACCGCTGACTCTATAACCAGAAGTATTACCTGTTTCCTGAATGCTCAGGAGGTTTGCATGGCACAACACAATGCATTGTAAACATGCCTCAGAGGTTGAGACAACTGAGAAAAATAAGTGAATGCCCTGGTCAACGTGAAGCGTTCAGAGAGACTTTAATAAAAATAAATATACAATCTTAGGGATTGATACGATACTAGCATGTTCCTTTCTTTAACACGTAATTAGCATTAGTCGCAACCAAAGATCTGCTGCTTATACGCTCTCCTCATAACAAACTTCAAAAACAAATTAAAACAGGAATGTTTCTCTTCGCCAAATACTGGACAGTCTGAAAAACAAAAATGCTAGATCTAAATTTTACTTCTAGTCCGTCTTTGTTTACGTGTAGAACGCAAGGGTAACGTTTCAGGGTTCGAATCCCAGAAAAGCATGCATTTGTACTTGTCTTTTGTTGCATCATGACAAGTCACTAACAGTTCTGTTTTGTAACGATTTCATTGACTTTCAGTTGGATAATTACAACCTAGAAGTGCCAGTGACTGTACAAATGGCCCAGTTCGATATTTCAACGGCAGAGTTCTTCTACTGCTTGCACAAGTGAGTGTTATCTCCTCCAGTAATCGTTAAGTCGTTCCCCTTCTTCCACTCATCGGGCTGCCAGAGTAATGCGTAAGAATTATTTTGACCGGTATCTAATTTTCGCTCCAGGCTACAAACAAGGTCTAACAAAATAATTAGTCATGCGATATAACATGACGATTATTATTAGAGATTATTTATGAATTGCTCTTTTTCAAAGTGAAATAGTTTTCCCTTTCGCTAAAGTTAACAACAATGAGATAGCAAAGTAACGAACTATGAATCAAAACAATGTCAATAGCTAACAGACAGCGTTTGCCTTTCTTTGACTGTTTACTTATGAAACTGGCCTGTGATCGAACATTCCGTTCCCACTTTTTTTAAAATTTGTTATTATTTTACAAATATTTTTTAAATCTTGTATTTACAAGGACAATCAAACAAACAAAAGTAAGAATGTCTTATTTGAAATTGTTAACCGACCTGAGCCAAAGGGGGAGGGAGTTTGAAATGCACAAGTTAACTTTCGTACTTGGTTATTGGAGAGAACTTGCATATTATAAATATAACGAGTGGCTTGTCCAATGAATGTATAATACTTGTAATTGTGAGAGACAGGCGGAGCAAAGGACGAAAATCCCGTGGATACAACAAAACCAGAACTGCATACCCAGCCCAAAACTTGACAAATTGAAATTATAAGTGCGCAAATGTAGAAATATTATGAACCAGTTATTGGTCCATCATTTCCAGCTGTATTGTATATTTAAACATCTGTCGTAAGTGACTTATGGAAAGTTTCATCTGCACATTATTTTGCAAAACTCTACCTTTACAATTCTACTTTCTTCTCTATAGGTGTATACCATGTTCGATATCCGGTAAAGGGACATAGTGGTTCGGATTTAATTTTAAAACTGTAGGACCCGTCCCGTTTAGCCTATTTGTGCATAAAAGGGGACTTAAAACTATACGTAAAAAAGATCCACAGATACGGAGTGGTTAGGAGAGTTTACGACGCCAATGGTCGCGACATCTGTGTTCTTTGTGAGTGAGTGTTCCTGCATCAATTTCGTAATTTCATCCTATCATCAGTCATCTTCATCGTTGCGATTAGTCAAAAGTGATAGAAAAGCGATGCAAAATAACAAAATCAAATCACACACAAACAACAGATATACACTGAAGAAACTTAGTAGCAGTAAAAGTTTTGCATTTCAGTTCAGTATTACGTGTGTTTTACATTGAAGGCACCTTAAGTAATGTTTTGCGATGGACCCAAAATATGTATGTTACTGACAGTCAATTGTTTTTTCCCTCCCATCCGCATAGCCTCTACCCGAGCATCGACACGTCGCCAGTTTCCATCAATGTTTCGTCGACAAAAGCTTCAACAACGATAAATAAATATTACATCTCTACTTTCGATGCGTAAGCTTCATGATTATACTGTTTAGTACTGAATAAAGGTGACGACCATCTGTTGAAAAATGCTGAACATTTTGGCAACGCAGAGGCAGGATTACATGGTAAAGAGCTCATTGCGTCAACCAGGCTCTGGCCGCTCCCTTACAGTTGACAATTTTGGAACAGCGCCAGTGAATTTCTCATCTCGCTCAAGCTCTAACATCAAAATCAAAATCATTATCTCTACTTCTTTTAGGTGGAGTTCGACGTTTAATCATACATCGGATAATTCACTTCCTTTGCTGCTGATACGTTTTTGCCTTTCAAGTAAATGCAGGATTGATTGATTTGGTGTTTTAATTCCACTTTATGCACAGTAAGGCAAATCGGGAATGGACCTAAAGTTAAAACCTGAAATACTGTGTGCCTCCATCCGGTATCGAACTCGGGACCACGCTATCACTGCACCATCGGAGAGGTCCAAGTAAATGCAGGAAAATCAGGCCTTCTGTAAGAAGCTAAGAGGATAAAAAACGTTTCTGCTCTCTCCCTCTCCCTCCTGCAAGATAGGGATAAGTAGTGCTTGCTTCATGTTTCTTTTCGCCGAACTACATTGAGTTAAAACATGTCAAATGCAGTACAAGAAAACCTGTGACCGGTGGTTGACTGCGGACGGAGTAGATAGTCAAAATGTTACAAATGGAACATTGGACCTATCTTTCTACATAAAACTACATTACTCTTTCAATTAATATACTTTAATTTCTAACTTATCCAATTTATCTTCCAGCCGGACGCTCATTTCTTTCATGGTTCGTTTACTTTCCTCCACATTCTGATACAACATGTCAAATATTTTATTCTACTCTAGCCTATCCTCTTCTCTAAATTTAAGCTGATCTTGCATATCCTCTTCTCTACTCTGCTTCATAAATAACAAAAGTGTCGTGACGCTAACGCTCTCTTTATTTTCGTCAGTTAATTTTTGAACACCATGTGCACTGTTACTTTTCCTTCCTTGACATATTCCTTTTCTGACAGTGCGCAGCATATCTTGCAAGAAAACATTTCTTCTATATGCAACTCAAATTTCGTAAATTCTTCTTCGCTCATTCCCGCGCAAGAATTATGGTACCCCTTTTAAAAAAAAAACTACATTCTATTGCTCCCTCATAAGAAAGTTCATTGCCGCAGCACTCAAGTATTTTATTCCAACCTATTTCGGCTGCTTCGTACTGAGAAGGAAAGATCGACGTTCGATCCATGTTCATACCACTGACCTACTTATCGCTAGCTCGCTAATCTCTTAATCCCGTACAGCTGCAACGAAAGAGCCTGCTGACCCGATCAAACTGTACAACTTTTTTCTTCACTTTCTTACATCGAACACAAATATTTTACACACAAATAATCCTATCTCAACTTATTATTAACATATATTCATATTTTCAGTCACTGAATGAAGCATAGTCGTAACGTAATTTCCTGAGAAATATAGTGTGAAAAGATGAATTCCCCCACTTATAAAAGTTCGACTCTGTTGTTGAGTGCGTTGGGTGATCGTACACTCCGGGTTCGAGTCCCGTCAGCCTGGACGAGGCTGTTTTGTGAGTATCTCTTCATCCATTTAACATAATCGAGATTCGTCGTCGTGAATTGCCAAAAATGGAAGAAAAGCGACATAAAATAAATAATAAATATCAAATACAAATGACTTCTAAAATACAGTGGCCTGGCCAACGACAAAGCTTCGTACTGTCCATAACTGCACAAATTAACCTAACAGTCCATAACCCCCCCACCCACACGTCCCTTTTGAACAGGGTATCATTTCGTGGGCTTATAACTGAACAAAATATAAGACATAAAAAAGAACAAAGTAGGTTTCAGGGATGACCAGTGGCTTAGCAGCAGCTCCCTCAATGCAGGGAAGGGGGAAGCTAGAGACCTGTCTATGCAGTAAAGTACAGCTGTTTCCTGTGCATTGCGCCATGACCGAATATCACGGGAGTGTGAACTGTGGAGTTATAGGGCATTATATGATAAGATGACCTGATTACTGCAACAATTCTATGCTGCCTCTCTTCGCACGAAAAATATACGCAGTGATAGTGGTATAGGTGACTTCGCACACACCGCACTGCGAGAGAAGGGGGCCCAAGCCTCAAGACTACATTCCGAGATCGGAAATTGAAAGAAAGGAAATAATTATGAAGATAAATTGAATTCAAGTTTCTCCGATTTGAAACACAATTTATTAAATACTTTTGAATTTTGTTATATGTGCCCATATGTCTATTATTCATTTAAATTATGAAACTAATTAGTATGTTAATATGTGCTCGATTTTCAGTGGCGGCACATATAAATAGTATAAATACCGTCACAATAATAGCAAAACCTGTGCTAAGGTGATAATACATACCTATAAACCATAAGGTAAAATGGTTTCTGTGAAAGGGGGAAATGAACGTATGACAATTAAGGTAACATTGTCCAGATAGGCTACTGAAACACCCCTTAACACTCCCAAATAAATTAGTCTGCGCTTGCATATGTGTGTGAGGGGAAGGGATAGGAGAGCGTATAGTTTTGAATTCTATTACCCACGTGTTTAAGTGACATTTCAGAAGCTGAATATCTTTTCCCCGGCATCATGAAACATGACCTTGAGACTGCGTATCGTATCGTTAACAAAATAACGGAGAAAAGGATGGTAATTGTACATTATTGATTGTTTTGGTGTAGTTCACTTTTCTTTTCTGTCACTTTTGACTAATCGCGAAGATGAGGATGAGCTCTGGATTTCTCCCTATATTTAAGTAGCAATTAGTCATCATGCAGTTTTTTCCTCCACAACTACGTACGTTTGAATAGAAAAGAATAGTTACAAGGAACACAGACATTTGCTAGTAAAAAAAGCGTGATCTCGGCGCTTTACAAAAGTACGAAAAACATTTTTTCTTTGTAATTAACAAATCACCCAAATTTTTAACCGCTACGGCCACTAGGCCTAACTACAGTATAACAAAGCGTCTCAGGTTCAACTACAGTTTCTGCCTCGATCAATACTCTCATCACGGGAATTTTAACGTCCTTTCTACAACAATTCTTTTCTCAAAAACCACGACAGTGCAGTTATGCAACGTGCGTGTATAAATTTTAGCCACAGAAGATGCTACATGTGTAGGGGTCCGAGGAATAAAGAGTGTCTGCCAAATGGCAACCGTTACGGAGAAAGGGGGACGGGATGGATAAAGGCGCGTTTACACCGAATGTTCCCTGCAAACGTTATCAACCTTTTGTTACCAACACGATTAACAACAGATGTTGTCAAAATGTTGGTAGCCGTAACACTACTTTCACTTTACTTTTGTTAATAACTTTTGTTAACATTTTGGCTGCAAGATGCCGACAGTGGAGGGCGTTGTACTCTCTGTGGCAGCATGTGTCATTTTGTCGAAACAGAGAAGACCGAAGATTCTGGGTGAGACCTTCACTGCGGACAGGAGCTAATTGTAGGGGAAGTGCCCTTTGATCTGTAGCGACTTCTAGTGGATAACAACATTTCTTTTTCCAACACGGGAAATCTGTTGAAAACATGAGATGTTGATAAGAAATTCACAAGCGTTCTTCGAAATATTAACGACATTTGCTGGTAACATGTGTGAGCAACCCCGGTGTAAACGCGGCTTAAGAGCATGGATAAATCCTGGAAAGTTTCGATACAAAGTTCGTTTTCCAACAGTTTTGTTATCCTGAATTGGTATTGAACTCCAGCTAGGATCGTAGCAGTTAGTTAACACACTATTCTGTTCATCTTTTGAAACTTTTCAGGTACTACAAATCGACAATAACACTCGAAATAGAGTTTTGGTTTTTTGGTTTTGAGTTGGTTTTTTAAGTCCACTTTATGCACAGAAAGGCTAATCGGGACTGGACCTACGGTTTAAAGTGGGATCCGAACCACTGTGTCATGTGCCTCCACCGGGTATCGAACCCGGGACCTCTTGACTACAAGGCGACGACGCTACCACTGCGCCATCGGGAAGTCCCACACTCGAAATAGACGACTACGTTACATTTACATGTAAATGTAATGTAATTGTTTGAGCAATGTTAATTTGTTCGAGCAATAAAATGTAAATAATAATTTAAGAACTAAGAATATGATTTATATTTATTGATTTTGCAGTATATTGATTGATTTGGTGTTTTAAAAGTCTGTTTTATGCACAGTAAAACCAATCGAGACTTGACCTACAGTTTAAAGTGGTATACTAACAACTATGTGCCTCCACCGGGTATCAAACCCGTCGAACCCGGGACCCCTAATTTACAGGGCAACCACGCACAGTATATTTATTTCTGTACTGAAAACTTCCGTTTCACTTTACGGAAAGAATATAGAAACTTAGGAAAATATGCTGGCTCTAAATTAAGAATCATAAAATTTTGTAAGATGATATGAACTTTCGCTTTCTATGCATAAGTAAATATTGATTTCATTAAACAAGAAAAGAAATGAAAAAGTGTGAGCAAAATAATTAGTTGCAAGTCTAGATTCAATGGTGACAGTTGTTGCTTGATATGTTGAAAATCTCGCCGTAACTGCCGACCTGAAAGCACCATGCAGTGCATATCAGCTCCCTCTCTCACTCTGTGTGGGAGCATGTAAATAGGAGTCCTTAACCAGCCTCAAATATGATGTTAGAGATTTCAGAGACTGGAAAATTTCGATTGAAAATATAAAGTTCATGGAAAACTTAAACTAATTTTACCTCGGAAAATAACAATTGTCTCAATAATCAAATCGACTGAGGAGAATGTATTTTAAACTTTTGGCCGTTATTGTTAGTTCATTCACAGTATCTTGCTCATGACAGCTTGTACTCAGAAGAAAATTGCTAATACGAAGGAAAATTTCATAGAACGTTTAAAAGACAGAAGGTAAAATTTTCCAAAATATTGAATTCAATGATTGTCTCTTCATTCCGTTTCCAGTCTCATAAATAATATTGCTTATTTGATATATTAAAAATGTTTATGTGCAGATCTACCTGCTAATTTTATAAATCAGCGTTTAAAATATTTTACATTATTAATGACTAGGCTATATATCTTGCAATTTCTGACGCAACTCACACTGTTTCACATGCAAAATTATTTTTCACTTTCAACCTCTCTAGTGTATTCCAATTTAATAATTTGATTCCACCCCCCAAATAATTTGAAGCTACAGAAAGAAGTGATAATTCCTAATATTTTTGCCTTACGAATTTGAAAAAAAGTGGTACAGCAGCAAGCTTGTGGTTTCATTAGAGGTGGGGGACTAAACCTAGAGCCTATTGAACGTAGAGGCAACTTTAGTAAATAAGGCACAAACTGGTTTTCCTCCCTCCTTATGTATGTGTTTGTATGTGTTACCCCAGAAAACCAGAGTAGACGTAGAGTGAGATACCGACAGATTTTTTCTTAGCGTTTAGAACTAAGTTACAATATTTAGAACTAAATCAACCTTTTTATTTGCCTATTTTATTCATTATTCATAAATTAATATTCATATATTTATAAGACACACATTATTGATAAACCAAAAGAGTTGATTTAGTTTAAAATGTTACAAATTAGTTCTAAATATTATAATTTAGTTCTGAATTTTGTAACTTTCTTCTAAACACTAAAAATAAAACTGCCGGTATTTCATTCTCATTCTACCTCTACTAACCAGGTAGTACATAACAGCGGTGTTGAGAAGCACTGGCCTGGAGAAAAAGAATAAAAAATTGCTTCAATGTAAGAGAGGTGGTCAGAATTGCAACAGCGTGTTTGTATTTACATTCTTTAATTTACATATGTTTTCAGCCACTATTGGCGACGACAAAGGTGAATTATGAGTTACAGTTACAAAGGTACACTCATGTCCAGGCCAGAACTTGAACATACTTGATTGATTTATTTAAATTATGGACACGTCAGCACATTGGCCATTGCATTTAGCACTCACTTTGGTTTCCAACCGAGTTCTCACTGCTTTACTTGAAAATGTTGATTTTTCTCAAAATTTCGGAGTGGTTCTAGTCCCTTCAAGCCTACCCCTCTTCTGCCTACGCCAGTGATTACAATCGAGACAAATACTAGAACTGCTGTGGTCCGCAGGGCAAACATGTCAACACAAAGCAGAGGATTATGTTGCCTGTGTTTCTGGACTCCAGAGCTTCGTAATTCTGCAGAATGCGACCCAGTCCATTGGCACGTGGAATTTCTACCCTTCACGAAAGTCACACCTTACACAACGCAAAGGGAATCGAACCCGGATCCCTCGCTATGTAGGGTACCAGTATACCACTCAACACGCTCGACCACCGAGATATCTACATATGACCCAATAAAAAGCACAGAAGAATGCTGCACTCTAGGTTGATGGAAATCAGATGGCCTAATACTTTTCACTGCAAGGAGGAAGTTTAACGACTAACTGATAGAAATCATGCTATACAAAAATATTTTAATTTGTTTATTTTTTACTTCAGAAGATGTATACTTTCTTAAATATTCCCTCAAAATATTCTAAAGTTCATGAAATACTGTTGTTTTGTTAAACAAACTTTACTTCTTTCCTTCATACACGGGAACAGACCCACCTGTGTATCTCAGATGAGGTCATACGCCAGAAGGGCGAGTTTTCAGGACCGCGTTGCATTCACCTTGCGGTCTTTCCACCATGGGAGAGCGCCAGCTCTAACCCCTATACCTTCATGCCATGATTCATTGCACATAGGTTATATTTACCTTTTACCTTTTGAATAAGTATCACTGAAGATTTCAACAACGAATTGAAAATAGCTTTTTCTCCCATTTCCCCTGTTCCGTCTCACGCGTTAATTGGTCGAGCACTCTCGAGTCACTCTCGGGACAGAGTATACAAACAGAGCTACAATGTGCCTAGCTCGTAACTTCACTCAAAGTTTCAGAAAATTGTACATGAAAGCCGAGTTATCTTTCCGTATAGAAACGCTGCAGCACAGTCGGTGTGTTATAGGGTAGAATATTGGCCACCGTTCTTCATCGCGTCACTGTTCGATCATATCAAGTTACAAGGGATGAGCGAGTGATTTTGCGAACCAAGGAACACCCCCCCCCTCCTTCTGTTCTAGCCGTAAATACGATAACATGATAATTCAGTTACAGAAGAAGAAAATTAAAGCTACGTACTATAGTTTTATTTGAATTTCGCGGAAGACGTCAGCTCAGGTGCGTCTAAAAGCAACAGTAAGAACTGGCTGTGGAGGAGCATCGGTAGGTAATGGAAAAATCGCAGAATAACTGACAACCTCGCAGAATATGTACTGACTATGGACTTAGCATCAATGTCCTTCAAGAACGTAGTTTCTCTGGTGTATTACTTGGAAGTGGAAACGTTGATATTGGAGTGCCTTATAACAGTTCACTCATTAGGTCCTATGTTATGTTGTTATTTATATTGGGTGACCGTACGTCCCGTTTTGACCGTGACAGTCCCGTTTGAGAGGCGTGTCCCGGTCGACCCTTCGGTATTATTTAAAAACACTTATTGTCCCGTTTTATAAAAGTCTAGGTGTTAGCTTGAAAACCAAGTATAAAGTTGAGACATTTCATGCTAAAGAAAGTTGTATTGTTTTGCGTGTGTTCCGTTATTTGTAGAGCAGTGCATAAGCATGCCCAAGAAGCGTACATGCAGTTTCAATATGGACATGGGACAAGACACAAACCACAAACTCAAATGGCAAATTTCGCAACAGATGTGTGGGGTGTAAGGTTTTCGAGGAGATTTACAAACGGTTGGTAAAAAATAAAGCCGCTCTCGAGAAGATTGATTGTTCTGATACATACTTCTGGAACTCCTCAACTTCAGCGTAGGGCTAACATCAAAGGTTGATCAGAAGGAACCAGAAATACTGTGTAAGTCACACCGAGATTAAAATAAATAATACCTCTTAAGAACGAGAGATCATATTTCAAAGAATAATATAATAATAATGAAACTTTAATTATAACAATAATTTTATAATTAGGCCTAACTGATTCTTCAGGAGGGGAGGAGGTAAACTGATCTCCTTGGAATGTCCCGTTTTGGGGTCAAAGTATTATGGTCACCCTCCTACTAGGGCGCCAGAATATCTAGCTCCTGGGTTCTCTTTCCATTGTAATTACCATACTCTTACCATGAAAAGGTCTCCCGCGTATTATCTGCTATCTCGGGTTCGAACTTAGATGAGAGCTCCAAAATTTGGGTGATGACGCAACACAATTATTATAATTCAATGATTAATAAGGTTCTCCAGGCGGGGGAGAACCGAAAAATTTTCCGTCTGTTCAAGCAGCTCTGGCGTCTACCCAGCGTCGTATAAAGTGGGTACCTGGAGGAAACTGTGGGGGTTAAAGGCGGCAAGGGGCGTGGTGCTGATCACATCACCCCCACGTTCGGCCCTAACCCCACACGCCCTATACGCCTTCATGGTGCATTGCACAGGGGAGCACTTTGCCTTCAATTTTTGAAATGGACGATCTGGCTCCTATTGAGGAAGTCTGATAATAGCGTCGATGGGACTCAATGCGCTCAACGAAGAACCCATTTGATAGCCTCTGGTCTTCAAAAGGCTGTTGCACTACAGAGTGTACCTCTCCATGGCTATGCAGAGCAGCTGCGTTACATTGAAAAACTGAAAACCTCCATTACGTGAAGTCAAATTAACAATTTTTTAATAGCATCTACACCGGGTGCCAATCGAAGACCAGTTCTGCCTTTCCTAATCCATTGTTACGTGATTCCACGCAAGCTCTATCTTGTTCATACTTATTAGAATTTGTTTGAAATTTGAGTTCCCGTTAGCACACAGTATGCGCAAGAACTGAGAAGAAGGGAAGATGTAGAATGTTGATTGCAATACTGAAATCAGAATCATTACAACACTAACTTCAAAACAAGTTCAAGGCCGTCCTCAGAAATGTATCCACGTTGGGCCAAAGTCACTTTCAGACATTATGTGCCTATTTGTTCGAATTTCTAGAGAAAGCAAGACATATACTATAGAAAATAAACATTTCTCAGTTAAGTGCATCATTATTAGTAGTATTAGTATTACGTAACAATTTCGTTTTTTGACATTAAAATTACTTTACTTTTTGTTTTAATATTTACACAGTAATGAAACATGAATCATAATTGGATAGTTCCATATGGTCGGGTCGAAAATAGAATTTGTCGTCATTTGTATCTCATCTTAGGATATTTTTATTAATACGTAAGAAATATTTTTCTAAAGAAGGAGAAGTGTGAATACACCTTAAATTAAATATTTTAAATATCTCGTATACCATTTAATTTAATTAAAATTTCTGGATACGTTGGAATCTCACAAACCCTTTGTGTTGTTAATATATTTGTGTGTGTGTGGAGAGACGCGATAATACGCAAAGTTGAAATTGAAATAACATCTGCTTGTACTCATGAATTTTTGGAAAGTTCATCTTGAAAACCGGGAATTATACTTGAATTTTTTCATGATCCTAGAGTAGCCACCCTGTAGTATAAAAACTATCCATCGTAGACAGTTGAAGAAAAAGAAGTCTAATTTCCTCAACAAATTATTTTTTGGAGATCCTCTGAGGCCCTTGCATTAAACCAAAGTGAATAGAAAAGTACCAAAATAACTGCTGTGCAGCTACGGTCATGTTAAGCAAATTGAAAATTGTCCAATTGTTTATCAAAAAAAAAAATAGCAAAGAGTAGTGTTGCCAATTACTCCTAAGTAGGCATTAGCGTAGCAACAGGCAATGTAACTTAGTTACTTAAATTTACTTAACCACAAAAATACATGGGTACCTGGGGGAAACCCTGGGGGGTAAAGGCGGTCAGGGGCGTGATGCTGATCACATCACTCCCACTCACGACCGGATCAAGAAAGTGTGGGGCGTTACCACCACACCCCCTATACGCCTTCATGGCGTGGTGCTAAGCACAGGGGAGGACTTACTTTTAGGAGAAGTGTGCATGAGCGTCATATAGCAAAATGTATTTAGAGCAAAGCAAAACAAAATTCTAAATGGGACATTGGGAGAGGAGTTAGCAAGTGAGCAGGATTTTCTTGAAACTGACAAAATCTATTTAAGTCGCAGGTTCTTTCTAAATAAGAATGAGATGGATGTGACTATTAAAAAGGGTTCGCAGTGCGTGACAGAGTTAGAAAGAAATGTTTAGTAAATATATTTCTTGGAAAACTGAGTGCTACCTTTAAAGTAATAAGCATAACCTTGAGTTGCGGGCCATAGAAACAAATGTTTAGAATCCGGAGCGAGCAAATCAATTGTTACTAAATACATGGTAAAAACAGACAATTTAGTACAAATTTAACAAAGTATATCTTGTACCAACCCTCTATCCCCGGTCACGTTCCTGGTCTTGTATATATATACACTGCTGTTTGTGAAAATTGCAACACCCAGAAATAATGGCCCAAATTAATCAGTAGTGCAGGTGGGGGAGTTCACAAACCGAAAATGAGGCTCGGTGAGGCTCGCCTTAATGGATTTCTCTCGTAAGGCATGAGCCTCATTTTCTGGCAGTGTTGCCAGCTCCTTACTCGAAAAAATCACCAAGGTTTTTTTTTGGGTCTAACCTAGCCTAAAGCAAGGAGCTGGCAATCTTGCTTGAGGCTCGCCTTAATGGATTTCTCTCGTAAGGCATGAGCCTTATTTTCTGGCAGTGTTGCCAACATCTTACTCGAAAAAATCACCAAGGTTTTTTTCTTGGCCTAACCTAACCTAAAGCAAGGAGCTGGCAACCTTGCTTGAGGCTTGCCTTACAGTGCATAAAGCAAGGTTGCCAACCTACTGGTGTTTTTGCCATGGCTTTTTACAAAAAAAAGAGAGAGGAGAGAGAGAGAGGGAAGAGTTAAACAACCGACAGCCTACCTACAGCTTTTTTTTCTTGGTCTAACCTAACCTAAAGCAAGGAGCTGGCAATCTTGCTTGAGGCTTCTTAATAGTTTGCTCTTGTAAGGCATAAGCTCTATTTTCTCGCAGTGTTGCCAATATTTTACTCGAAAAAAATCACCAAGGTTTTTTTTCTTTGTCTAACCTAACCTAAAGCAAGGAGCTGGCAACCTTGCTTGAGGCTTGCCTTACAGTGCATAAAGCAAGGTTGCCAACCTACTGGTACTTTTGCCATGGCTTTTTACAAAAAAAAGAGAGAGGAGAGAGAGAGAGAGAGAGAGAGGGAAGAGTTAAACAACCGACAGCTGCCAACACCCACCCTAGCCTAACCTAACCTAACCTAACCCACCCTAACCTAACCTAACCTAACCCACCCTAACATAACCTAACCTAACCTAACCTAACCTAACCCACCCTAACCTAACCCACCCTAACCTAACCTAACCTAACCTAACCTAACATAACCTAACCTAACCTAACCTAACCTAACCTAACCCACCCTAACCTAACCTAACCTAACCTAACCTAACCTAACCTAACCCACCCTAACCTAACCCACCCTAACCCAACCTAACCTAACCTAACCTAACCTAACCCACCCTAACCTAACCTAACCCACCCTAACCTAACCCACCCTAACCCAACCTAACCTAACCTAACCTAACCTAACCTAACCTAACCTAACCCACCCTAACCTAACCTAACCTAACCTAACCTAACCTAACCTAACCTAAAGCAAGAAGCTGGCAACCTTGCTTGAGGCTTGCCTTACAGTGCATAAAGCAAGGTTGCCAACCTACTGGTATTTTTGCCATGGCTTTTTTTTGTCTAACCTAACCTAAAGCAAGGAGCTGGCAACTTTGCTTGAGGTTTGCTTTACAGTGCATAAAGCAATTTTTGGCAACCTACATATACTAAACAAGGAGAGCCGGCAACAAATATGTACTGCCGTAAAAGAGAGAGAGATGGGTGGATGGTAATATAGTATGTGTGTGCGTGTGCGCGTATAATATGTAGCATTATTAACTAGAGTGTGTTGGCAATTTACTTACAACTAAAAAAAATAGAGATGCCAACTTTGCTGTAAGATGAAGAGAGAGAGAGATTTATGGCTGGCAACAGTGGTGAGCGAATGCGCCATATCGCAATTTTCCAAGTCCCGGGGGCCAATGTTTGTATATCGTGACCTTTGTAAACCTCTCTCTCGGGGGAACGATGTGCCACACACGCGCGCGCGCGTATGTATTGTGACGCAAACAAACAAACAAATAATAATTGTTGTTTTTTAGGATACCTGGCCCCTATAACCTCGCCAGGGTGCGTGGTGCCCAGCCAAAAAAAGTAAAAGGTTTTCTAATGGCTGCGGTTATCTACAACCGCACCTCTGTAGAGTTTCACATGTTTTTTTTTTCTTTCTCAAACTTCCATGAAACTCTACAGAGGACCTCCGTAATGCATGCAACGTGTACTAACGACTCTAGTGTTATTTGATGTTGTGATATTTTTGGATATAGAGTTTTATTGTGAGATATAGATAAAAATAATTATGTTTATTATAATATTTTTTTGATGAAGATGGAGAATATGTGTGTGTTACAAATAAAGTTGCATGCTTTTTTTTCTAGTGTGTGTATGTGTTTTTGATGTTTCGACAGCATCTGAAACGATAAAAAAAGAAATTTTATTGTTAATTTTCACGTGTAAAAACAACAACAAATTTTGTGCAAATTCTGATTGTCTCGTGCTATAGTGCAAAAAAAGATATTGTAACTGATAACTTATGAAATTGACATTTGTAACTGATCTGAACTAGTGAAATTCGTATTGTGCTATTGTAACTGATTGTGCTAGTACAAAAAATTTCTTATTGTGCAAGAAAAGATGTTAAAAAACTTGTTAAAACTGCTCTGTGACTCTCTCGTTCTTCACGTCGTAGGCGAAGGACTTCTCTGCAATCAGGATGACACTGCATAGGGTATCCTCGGGCAAGGCATCGTGGAACTCACAGACGACCTTGATGTTGGTTCGATCGTTGACCACAACCTTCTTTCTCTTAGATGTGTTGATGACGGTCATGGGTCTCCGTGCTTTGAACTCGCTGGGCGTGTAGTACATGTCCACGCTTCCCTCGGTCACGCGTTTGTAAGCCGAGAACGCTTCGTAAAGTTTGAGGTAATCGTTTTTGGTCACGTGGAGGTTGTAATTCTCGCGCGGGAACACTTCGTTGCGTCCATTCTTCAGATAAACGTTCTTGATCTTGCAGTCGTCGAACTTGCTGGAATCTTTTTCCTGATTCTTGTCCCTCCCGGTCTGAAAAAGCACTACGACGAAATCTGGCATGTCGAACTGTATGTTGTTGAACTGCGTCGTCACGTCGAATTCCATGTGACTTCCCGACGCCATCTTCTGCACGCACTGGTAACCGTGAAAGTGAATCGGCACCTGCGGACTTTTCAAGATCTCCGCTTTGTACTTGAGGGCGTAGTTCGTTTCGTATTCCACCACCGGCATTCTCAATTCCATGCTTCGGATGACGCACTTGGCTGCTTCGGGTAAAGTGTTGGCTATCGGCGTGGTGCCGTCCGGACCCAAAGTAGCGTATCGCATCAGTGCGTCGTTGTCGTTGGCCGCTCTTCGAAACGTAACCCTCAGTCCTCCCTTCCACATGATCTCCTTGTAGTCCGAGAAGAAACCAGGCAGCAGACGCATGGGAAAGAGCACCGTGTGACTTTTCGTCGATATTTTGGTCCCGGCTTCGAATCCTCCCGCCTGATAGTACGCTGCATCCGTTTTGGATAATTTCAACGTTCCCACTGCCGTCGACGTGATGCCTGGATAGTCTATTCTGTCGATGACGGTGTTGTGTTTCCTCACCTCCACCTGCGAGAACAGGTGAGGCACGAAGTTGTCCACGAGTATCAAGTTTGCTGCTGCGGGAAACGCGTCTCCGCTTTCTTTCTTCACCACGTCGAATTGAAGGTAGAGGTCCGCTCTGTGAGGATGAACGAACCCATCGCCTACGTCCACGTCGTATTCGATCTCCCTGTTTGCTTCGTTGAGATTGGCGAACGTGCGACGGTTGGGAGGGAAAGATTGCAATTCGTAACTTTCGATTTGCTCCATTTTACATGTATGGTTATTTATTATATGTTGATCTCCACGATGGCCGTCGTAGTGGCACCTGCGAAATCCACCACGTCTCCTTTCTCGTTCGTCACCACCAACTCTATGTCGTCTATGCGGTTGCGACATACTGGAAAATAGATCGGCGAAGAGGGCGTGTAGATGATCGGCTCCATGAACTCGGAACTTGGTTTGAAAGTGGCTATGATTCCCGTCTGCTTGTGACTTCCTAACAATCCGTCCGAAGATTTCGTGATCATACCTTCGGCCACGTTACAGTGTACGTTCAGAGTCTCTATGGCCAAGAATTTAGGAATGTTGGTTGCTACGTGCTTGATGCCAGCTTCGAGTTTGGTGTTGTTCTCGAAACCTAAAAGTTCTCCCATGGTGCCCAGGTCCACGGTCTCCGTCGCGGATAGGATTTCCACTCTGTGCGTGACCGAATTTTGAGAAAGGTATGTGCCTTTGGGTAATTGAGCTTGCAAAGTGGAAAGATTGTATTGTCCTGGCGTGACGACGATGTGTTCGCTTCCAACGCTAATTTTGTTGTTGTGCTGTGAAACATTGGGTATGAGGTACATGCTGTAGAATGCACGCAGAGCCACGGATTTAGGATAGACGATGTCGTCGTGCAGCGTGAGTTTCAAGATTGAAGATTCGCTCGTGAGATGGAACACGCCCATCCTAGTTATGCTGTTTGAGGTTCCACAATGCTTTCTGGAAATCCTCGATCGTAGGGTTATTTATTTTAGAGAGAAACGCGAGCACGGAGAGGCAGAGATGACCGCAGTTCACGTCTCCGAAATTTTGAATGCGTTCGTCGTTGTAGTATATAGAATTTTTGCTCGTTTTCAGATAATGAATTAAATTTGTAGGTGGAACACCTCCGAAAGAATCGAAAACGAATGCTTTATCATCATTTTTGTGGTAACATATCCAATGCGTGCCTGGATTTTCTTGACCGTCCAAGTTGACTACTCCGCATTCTCTTCTTTTAACGCTTGAAGGTATCGAGTCGGACATGAAAACTCCTCTGAAGTGTTTGATTCGTAACGGTCCGATCAGAGATTCAATGTCTCGGTTGGTGAGTGCTGTTGTTTCTTTTTTTTAAACTTTCTCATCATGCCCTTTCCTTTTTTCTTCTCCATGGCCAGGTTGTGCCGTTTCTGTTCTTCCAATTCCGCTTTGTTCTTTTTCGAGTCGATGACGGTTTTCGCGATGGCGGCACTTCCGCCGGCCAAACTTCCCACGGCCCCCAATGCTGCCAGGATGGCCGGGATGCTGAATATGAAACCTCCGATCTTTTGCTGTTTCCGCGAACGCTGCAATCTTTTCAATTGAGGTGTGCTGAGCAGTAATTTCATTCCGTGTCCTTTCGACAAGCAAGAACGTTTCTTCTCGCGCTGTTTCTTGGTGAGTAACCCATCGAGGGCACCTAGATTTTTTAGATTCGAGTATGGTATCTGGTACACGACACCCTTGGGCTTCATGTTGATGCTCTATGTGTTATTTTCACGGTATGTTATTTATATATATATTCTGAGATTTTTTCTTGTGTAGTTTTTTTACGGTATGTTATTTATATACCCCACCCCAATTTTTGTTTCGTGTTCATGGCGATGGTGGTACCCACTGCGGCGACCCGTTCACCCAGCGATGCGTCTCTGCTCACGAACCTTTCGAAAGCTGCGTACTCTAACTTTCTGTCTGCTTTGTGACGTGCGTCCAGATCCGTCTGCGTGGTGTTGTAGGCGATGTCGTGATCTTTGCATGCCGCGTCCAACGGATTCACACCCTTGTCTCCTCTCTCCAATCTTTTCTCGAGTTTGGTACCCGGTCCGCAGTACTGGTAGCCAGGTAGATGCATCTCGAAAGGTAACTTGTTGTTGATGTCGTTCACGAGTCCCTTTCCTTCGGCCACGTTCCAAAATTTCGGAGGCAGCGTGTTGATGATTTTGATCAGGTAACCTATGCCCTTGTCGTCGTTCACGATGAAGTTGGAAAGTTTCGTGCTGATCATGTCCACGATGCCAACCTTCTCGTTGTAGAAATTACGGTTGCCTGCATTCTCTTCGCCGGCTATCACCAACAATCGGTCCACGAGTTTCCTAACGTCGTCCACCCAAACGAATTCTTTGGGTAACGTGTTGTAGCGTTTGACGCCGCTGCCTGTTTTGACCTGGTTCCAAATCGGTTTGATGAGATTCCTGTACTTCTCGCCGCTGCTCGATTTCACCCTATTCTGCGAGGCGTCGTTGTTCTGGTACAAGGCATCCGTCATGATCAGAATTTCCTTGTAACTTTGGTAATCTTCGTCGGTGTTATCTTTCGGCTGCTTTTTGGGGACGAGTTCCCACAGTCCCACCGTACCCGGATACCTGTTCCAACTATCCTTGTCGCCTAAATTGACTTTAATGTCGTTGCCTTCGAAGGTCACCTTCGATTTCCCAATCTTCCACACCACACCGCCGCCTTCGCTGGTTTCAATGCTGGGATACAATCCGAACACTTCATCCTTGTCGAATTTCCCCGTGCTTAGGTAGTCTCGTGCCAAAGGTCCCAACTCGATTTTATCCGAAGACGACGTGCTACCAATGGCTCGACGTCGTGCCGGTGCATCCTTCAGTTCGAACGGCGTCGAAGGAATGCTCGAAATGGGCGTGGGTACGGCGTAACTTTTAGCTGCGAGCGGTACGAGTTCGTTGATCAAATTTTTATTTTGTTCCGTGACATTTTTAATTTCTTTACCCAGACCGCTGATGGCATCGATCACAGGTTGATCCTGACGTTTCTTCTCTTCGTAGAATCCGCGATTCTCGGATTTCCAACCTTTGAAGCGTTTCGCGAGGTAATCGCGAAGCTTGAGATTTTCCTCTTCGATTTTCCGTTTCGTCATGACGTTTATATATATACGTCGTTTCTCACAACGTTGCAACGTTTAGAAAGTCGTTGATTTTGTTTCTGTATTTTCCGTCGTTGGGTTTCCTCGTCATGTCGATCGTCGCGAATCCGAAATCGTCACCGTTCCAGCAAGAAGAGCAGCCTTCCGAAAATTGATTGTAGTTCATGTCTCCGCCTACGTAGTCATCGTACGCATGTTTGAGGTTGGTGTGATCTTGACGAAACAAACATATGAAATTGGCGTTGTCGCGCACTAACTGTTTTGGAATTTTGGAAAACGCTTGAGCTAGGTAAAAACAATCCATTCCTTTGTGACGACCTTGCGTGAAAAAGTTGCGAATTTCATTTTGATTTTCCAGGATGGCGTCGTCGAACACAGCGACTGAATTTTCACGACAATCGTCGAGTGGTTTTATTTCCGAGGCAAACGTTGCAATGTCCAGACCATCGTACAGTTTCATCAGTTGCTGGTATTTGGATTGCTCCAAACTTTTCGAGAACACGTACAGGTGCCTGTTCTTCCAATCTAACCAATTCGGTGCAAGGAGAAAATTGTCCACGAGCAGTGTCGTTTTCCCACACCCCGAAGGACCTACGATCAGACAGCGGATGCTGTCGGGAAGCAACTCACCGTTCTTTTTTTTTCTCGTTTGACTTTCCGGATCCGGTAGACGCTTCACCACGTTCCACGTACTCACAAGATCACTTCGTTCGCGTCGATCCAACTCTTTTCCGGAAGTCCCAGCCATTTGACAAACAGTTTGTCACCTTTCCTACGCAATACTTTCTCGATGAGGTACGTGTCGGGGTGTTTCGTTTTAGAGAGTTCCTCTTCGTAAAATCTTCCTTTCAAAATCTCGCCGCTACTATCTTTTATTATATACGTGTGACGGTTTCCGGGTAGAACTCGAACCACCGTAAAAAGTTCCGTGCTCCAATTTTTTGTGAATCCCTTCTCGAAGGTGCGTTTGAATTTGCTGATCCTCACCTGGTCTCCAATTTTGTATTTAGCTTTTTTGTCGTGGGAGTGTACTTTGGACAGTAAACTGTAGAAATTAAACGCTGCTCGTCAGATTTCGTAACGTCAGCTGGCTTCATGCCTATCGTTCTGTGTACCGTATCATTATAGGTGTCGACGAGTTCCGGCAGGATGTCGACCCATTTGTAATTTCCCCGAAGCGTGAATCGTTTCCACATGTGTGTTTTCAAGGTTCGATTAAATCTTTCCACGATGCTGGCTTTGATGTGACTGAAGGTTGAATAATGTTGAATCTCGTGTTTTTGAATAAACTTTTGGAATACGGCGTTGTAAAATTCTTTACCGTTGTCCGTTTGCAGAAACCGTGGTCGTCTGCCGCCGCTTTCGCGAAAAATTGTCTTGAATGCTTCCGTGACGCACGTTCCCGTTTTCGCCTTCAAAGGTAGAGCCCATGCGAATTTCGAAAACGTGTCTATGACGGTGAGAAGGTACTTGTTGCCCTTGTTCAATTTATGCACGTTTTTCAAATTGCCGCTACTCATCTCCACGAGGTCACTTTGCCAGAGGTCGTCGATGCCCTTGGTTACCACAGCCAAACGTTCGTAGTTACGGCGTGCAGGTTTATGCAATTCTTCGACGATGGCTTGCCTAGACATTTTTTTAGAGATTACGTTTCAAGAGAAGCACAAGCGTGATGGGATTCAAAGAGGGTGGCACTTCGCTCGTGTTTTGAATGATCAGCTTATCGCCGGCACTCACGTCGAAAACGGTGAGATCTTCGTCTTCGTGTATTTCATATATGTTGCGCGTTTCGTTCCAACGTGCCAGAGGAATGTTTCCTGCTTTCTGGACACCACGATTCGATATCAAGGTCATGGTAGGAACGCTAGCTTTTCTACCGTGAGACCAGTACGAAAATTCGTTTATCTGAATCGTGCCATCGAGGAGAAACTTGTAGTACGGATGATAAGGATGCAACATGTACAGTTTGTTACCTTCGACGAACGTGGAGATTCTCTGTTGATTGGGTACGCTGTTGATTTCGATGGCTTGCAGAAAATGCAGTTTAGCGAATTTAGTGTCGACGCCGAGCAGATTACTGTGAACTTGTCCGAGTTTATTTTCGATGGGCAGCAAATGCTCGACTATGGTATCCGTTACGGCAGAAAACGACGGTTTGATTTTCACTTCCACGTTCAACTGCTTGTAGTTTTCGTTGAGTTCTTGCAACTTGGCACCGAAAGAGGCCAGCGTCGATTCCTGCGTGGACTCCAGCACTCCGACTTGATCTCTGATGTTGACGACGATGTTCTGAAGGTTCTCGACTTGATTCAATTTCGAGCTCTTCTCGGTAAGATCGTTCACGATGCTTCGCATCTCTGTAAACTGCGTGTGAAGGTCGGCTACGCTCTGCGAAGTGGGCAGCGTCGACACCAGCAAACTGATTTCGTCCCGAATCTCTTCCACGTTCGCCGTTTCCGTTTCCAGTCGTTTCAACATACGTGATATGTTCCTTTTCAAAACGTGCAATTCTTTGGAGGTGGGGAGATTGGCCACCCTACTCTCGAGATCGCTCAATGAGCTTTTGATGTCGCTCGATTCGGATAGTGCCGTCACCGCCGTTTTCAATTTTTCCAAATCTTCGCTCGAAGGCACGCTCGTCCGTAACGATTCCAAGTCACCCTGTATGTTGTCCAGTACGTGATGAAAATGAGCAAGATTGGATTCGACGTTCAAATTTTCTAAATATTCGATCTTCTGCTGAACCGTGCTTAACGTGTCTTGAATGCTCGTCAACGCTCTCGCTTCAGCGTGAATATTTTTAATTTCTTCGTTGATCAATTCCAAGGACGCCTGAAGCGTAGCGATGGTGGTTTGAATGTGTTCGAAATCTTGATAGGCCTCCAATTGAATTTTTATGTTCGCGACGCTTTTACCGATGACCTGCAGTTCGTCCGACGATGGTAGGTTCGTCATGGTATCTTCCAAAGTCTGTAACTTGGATTTAATTTCTTCCAACGTGCGGGTGAATTCTTCTTGTAATTTGGAAACGACGACGTGCAAGCGTTCTACATCAATATCGTTCACCACAGTTTGAAGTTCAGAGAAATTTTTTCGATTGCGGAAGTTCGTTCTTCGATTTCGAGTTTCAATTTTTCCAAATCTTCATTTTTCGATTGAAATTGCTGTAATTTGGCCAAATCATTTTGAAGCGAATCCACGCTCAACTGTATATTTTGAACGCTGTCGTAAGAAGGTACGTCGACATAATTTTTTATGAGCGTCTTCAGTTCGGAATCGATTTTAAGAATGGGGTCGAGACATTGCGTTTGGAGCGTAGCGATTTCCGACTCTAAACTTTTGTTTAAGGTTTCCTGCAAAGCGATCAAATCGGTCCTCAACTTCTTAACTCGAATGTCCAACATGAGAATCTCTTCTGCGTGGTCTACACGCTTGGTGTTGCCGAAAATGTCGTTAGGCATTTTTGGTTAACGGTTATTTATAATAGGATAGACGATTCGTAATTCTACGAAGAGAGGAATAAGTTTGTCGTAATCTCCGAGGAGTTCCATGTAAAAATAATCTCCTGCAGACACATCGTACGTAATATTAGAAAGCATCTTGTCGTGCTTGATTCGAAAAATGTTCTTGCCGGTAGAAATTTTGATTTCGCCTGCGTTTTCCGGATTCACGGTGATTTGAAGTTTCCCGTCGATCGGAATTTCGTAGAAATGTAAATTGTTATTAAAAACATAAAACATCTTGCCCACATCGTCATTCAGTTTCGTCCAAATGCTGTTGAGGTGAATGATCAACAGACCGTTGAGTTTAGGTAACACGGAAGGTAAGACTTCATGATCTGGTATGGTTTCCATAATGATCTGTTTTTTGAAACCGAACAAATTCATAGGCATGCTGGTTATTTAAGAATACGGCCAAAGTTTTTTTTGTAATGACAGTCAAAGTGTTTTTTTTGTTTTGTTTTGTTTTTATGAATCTTCTGTTGAAGATGGACATATGTTGCAGGTTTTGCTTTTTGCTAAGCGATAGTGCCCCCACGGCAATGTGTGAATACCACACTCGAGGACGCACCTCTTATCGTCATCGGGGTCCAGCGCAATTTTTCTAACTTTGTTTGTGGTCAACACATGGTCGACGCTCTGGATGCGCTGTTCTTCTCTTAGAACCGACGACCTGGTCTTGAGGCAATCGACGAAGTCCTCGAATGTGAGATGCTCCCGAACCACCTGTCTGCCGACACCCTTGGCCTTCTTGGTAACGCTGCCCTCGGCTTTGATGGCATAGGCCTTGGCGCGAAGACCTGCAAACTCGAGAATTACATCACCGTCCTTCTCGTCTTTGAGTTTGCCAGGCACCTTTTTGTTGCGGGCCAGGATACCGTACTTGTTTTGCTGGGCATAGCCCGAGGTGTCGAAAAGGTTAACCAAAGATGGAACTGTGGCAATATCCCCGTACGCGTCGTCCGTGCGAACGTGGTACACCAAGCTGTCCGTGTCCGTGTAGAGTAGGCTAATATTGTCGTTATAGTGCTGGCGTAGTTTCCCATAATATATTTGAAACATGTGCAGCTTGCTCAGGTCTAATACTGAGGCGCCAACATAAATTGGCTTGTTGAGCTTCACCTCGCACTTCCTCATATGCACCAGAGCAAGCTGTTCGTTATAAATGGTCCTCGATTTGAATAACGGGTTTGCTACGAGCCTGCGACATTGTGCTTTGTTTGATATTAGCCTCACATCTACACGATTCCGCACATTCTCCATGGTTTTCCCGAACACCGCATTGTTCATAAGCTTGAAGAAATCCTTATCAAGCTCGGACGTGGCTGCGGTGCGGTGTTTCGTTTTGACTTCAATATATGGACGCAACCACGGAGAATGCTCGAACTTGAGGATGCGGTGAACTGCGTGGACCGCGACCCCTCGCTGCATCAACCACCGGAGATTCTGGTAGTGTAGGACGTAATTCTTCTTGGGCTCGAAATCCATGACGAGCTTCTTCTGGTTGGAATCGGGTGGACACTTGAACTCGGGTGCAGGGGGAAGATCGCTGAACAAATCCTGCAGCTTCTCGGAGAATTGCAGATCAACCTCGGCGAAGAACCCATGTTCCGAATCGTTGAAGCTTTCGATGTCGAAGTTGGAGGGGTCAGCCCACTCGAAGCCTCTAAAGGGGAGTGGCTGCATCATGGAGTGTCCATAGAGGTTATTGACGTCCGTGTACATGATGTAGCTGGACGGTTGTGAGGGGTCGTAGCCGGTGGCCATGTGGTGATTGTTGGCGTGCGAGTGTAGCTGCGACACCTAGACCATTCCACCCCGCACGGCACGTTACACAAACAGCACCATGTCCACGTCTGAAAGAAGCTCCAGCTCGATCTTCGTCACCAGAAACATGGCTGACCACGCCAGTCCGGGGAGACTATAGAAGTAGGCAGGGTCCAGCTGGTAGATCTTCATTGCGGTCGCACGGAACGTCTGGAACACGTCGGCGAGGAGCGTCACATCAAGTCTGAGGTAGGCGTCGTGGTAGTCCCCGAGAGTTCGACAGCCCAGCTCGCGCCACATGGACTGGGCGTGGTGATATTCCTCGTCGGTAATGTTCGAGCCGCGTAGCTGACTGTAGAAGTTTGCTCGAGGAGGTAGCGACGTCTCTGCGAACTTGGAAGGGTCTGTGATGTATTCGTAGGGATAGACCCCCTTACGCTTGAAGAGGCCGGCGTCCAAGTTCGGAAAGTTTCCGGAGGTGATGAGCATTTGCTCGTCGCTAAGCTTCCCTGCGAGAGCATCGAGGCTGGCCGGGAGGAACCTCAGGGACTCGAGGAAGCGAAGCTCGACGTTAGAGTGTGATCCTGAGATTCGCACCCACTTGCTCAAGCTAATGTAACGCTCCTCGTTCTGCGCCAGGACGTTGATTCGCATGTCGTCGTACCCAAAGTGAGGCACCAGATGGTGGAAGTCGTATCCCGAGCCATTATGAAAAAACACAGGGATGAAGCGCGGGTCCCGGGCCATGAGGTTGCATCCGTTGCACCATGGACCAACATACCTACCGTTAAAGTGATCATGGTGTTGGACTTTACGGTTGTTGGCGGTGTACTCCTTGACGCAGACAGGGCAAGCGATAGCCTCGTCGTGTCTACGTTGATCGTCGGGGGACAGTGGGAGCATAGACTTGGGGGCCAACAGTATCTTCCCTATCTCGTTGGCCTCGACAACCATCCTCTCGAGGAAGTGTTTGGCTGCGTCGGGGCCACGGTACACGTAGGGCTCGGGGGCGATGTGCTGGTCACGTCGCACCACAACGTATGCGAAACTGGATGCCTCGTGGAGTTGGTAAGGGGTGGTGGAGGAAACTTCGGGATCGGGATCGCAAGTGGACAGGGGTTTGAGGAAGGCCTCGAAATCTGCGATGATGATAGCGGGATGCTCCACCATAGCACCGTGCATGTGGAAACGCTCCACGGTGTCAGGTTTGGGCAAGACTGCCACACCCGGCTCGTTGTTACTACAGTAGAACTTGTGGCGAGCGAGCTTCTCGGCAGCGATGTTGGGGCCTCTGATGCGCTGATAATCCTGCTGTTCTCGATTATCAAAAGTTGACAAGCACCTTCGACAAACTTCTATGCTACCATGATGCTTGCTTTTTTGGCTCGACACCAACCGGGAGAGGGAACGGATAAGGGTGTAGTGGTGATGGGTCTCGTCCTTGATGAGCAGAAGGTGAATTTCCTGCGCACCATCGTCCTCTACGTCGCTCACCTGGATGGGGTACACCGCATTTTTGTCAGTGAGACCGTAAACGTTGATAGCCAACCGCGCACGAACCTCGAACTTTCGAATGTCCGGGACCTCTACGGGATAGTCGATCCCAACCATCGCAACTTTTAGCTCTGCCTCGTAGGGTAGGTAGTGGTTAACTCGGCGTGGTTGGTTTTTCCAGTGTACAGGGTGCAACGCTGCGAGCACCGACCAGAGAAAGCACTTGGCGTCACTGTTCTGAATGTTCAGGACGGCCTTCTTTGCCGCAATGGTAGGTGGTAAGGGGACGTAGCTGGAGGCGGAGAGAGGCACGAACTTGCAAAGTTTGACGCACAGTTCGTGAGGCTCGCCACACAGCGAACCCCCCGAGCCTTTAGCTTGATGTTCTTCTTGTTTTGCCACCAGCTCATCGGCAAACTGGTTGTAGATGACCTCGAGGTTGTCGACATCCGCCAGATGCAGCGTCTTCGCCTTGGTGTTGTGGCAGAAGCTGTAAATTTCATCAGACGGCTTCTTGTACTGGCAACGTAGCGATGCGTAGAATTTGGTGGAGTGCATTGCAAGCGCATCACCGAGGATGGAAATAATTTTGGCTTGCACATTCTCCAAAAAGCTACGCACGTCGCATGAGCCCTCCGAAGTGAGGACAAAGTCCTCTAACAACCGCTCGAAAGCAGTCTGGTTCGCTTTCGCCACAGGCTTGACACGTTTGGCGGATGGTGCATTGATGGAGGCTGCTTCTGCCTTCCTCTTGGTGGAGGTCGAAGGCTGGGCCCAAGATGTATTTTTGCTTAGACAATTAAGCTTATGGTTTTTGGTATACGCAATTGTGATCTGTTTATTGCATCCGGAACACAGTTCAGTGGCAGCCAAATGCTTGCCTGGCACGCAGGTACGACAATGTCTTGCAAAATTTTGGCTTGATATGGTTATCTTGCACACAGGGCAACTTTTCATGGAGCGCATTTTTTTGGGGGGTATGTTTATTTATATGTGATCTGTTGGTGGTAGAGTGTTTACAAAAAATGCCTTACGAGAAAAATTTTGTAGGCTAATTCTAATTAGTGTTAGTTTGAGGGGTTTATTTATTTATATATGGGTGGTGTTGCCCTATAAAAAAATAAAAAAAATATATAAGAAAAATATGATTGTAGATGGAAAAAGCACAATAAATATTGTATGCATGTGTAATTCTATTTAGCTTATTTTTGCTACACACGAATCTTCTTCAGATTTTATTGCCTACTAGTATATTTTTCTACCAATCTAGTAGAGGTGTGAAACTATGAAAATGTTCTTGTTTAAGCGCTAATCATTATGTTTCCAATAGGACTCCTATGGGACGTAAAACCTTGTAACTTTGCTCTATGTATATACTAGTGCTTTTCCATCATATTCACAAAACCTTAGAACCTTCACAGGCAAAAAGATAAAGTTTTCCCTGTGTACATGTATAATTTTAATCTCCAAGTTCGATACCCGGCGGATCCCGCTGTAGGTCCAGCTTCGGTTAGCCTTACTGTGCATAAAACGACAAATCCAAGTTAGAATATCAACACATTCAAAAAAATAAAGTTTTCCCTGTGTACATGTATAATTTTAATCTCCAAGTTCGATACCCGGCGGATCCCGCTGTAGGTCCAGCTTCGGTTAGCCTTACTGTGCATAAAACGACAAATCCAACTTAGAATATCAACACATTCAAAAAAATAAAGTTTCGCCTGTGTACATGTATAATTTTAATCTCCAAGTTCGATACCCGGCGGATCCCGCTGTAGGTCCAGGTTCGGTTAGCCTTACTGTGCATAAAACGACAAATCCAAGTTAGAATATCAACACATTCAAAAAAATAAAGTTTCGCCTGTGTACATGTATAATTTTAATCTCCAGGTTCGATACCCGGCGGATCCCGCTGTAGGTCCAGCTTCGGTTAACCTTACTGTGCATAAAACGACAAATCTAACCCAGAGTACACGCGTCAATACCATCCACCATGAGTAAACTAACATGATCATGATCATCGCCCCCTTCCCCTCCCTCCGATTGTTACCTCGCTTTTATGTTATTCGCAATGAAGAATAGTTTTTTCAAGCGCGCGTTATGTATGCTCATATTTTTTTTTGTTTATCGTAAATTTCGATGTTTAATCAAAACAACACTTTCTGTTCACTAACGCCACTCGTAATTATTATTATTAACACACACACATGCAAAAGAAATAACAAGAAACAAAACTTACCTACAAAAAGCTGCTAGCAATTTAACACTCACAAATGGCAGTATAATCGCGCACAGTCGTAAAACTTCACTGTTCTGTCTAGAAGTTTCCACAGAAACTAAAATCATCTCCCCCCTCTCTCTCTTCTCTCCACCCGTCGTCATATCCGCTTGCGGTGACAGTGTCAGTATTGCCAACTCACTAGGCCTCTAAGTTCAGGGCGACCCGAATTGTGCTGCCAGAGCGTGTTGCGCGCGGACCAGGTTCGAGGGCATAAACTCAACTGGCATCTCTCGCATTACTATTTCAGCGAAGCGTTGCAGAACAAGCAATGTTTGTGTTTCCCATCACAAGCTGGTCGGGGGTTACGTACAGCAGCTGGCCTCCCCCCTTTCAGCGTGAACTTGGGAGTGGCGCGAATTCCACGTCGCCGGAGCGGACGTTCCGCCTGGTACGGAAGTTGATGTTTATCGCAGCGTCACGAATCACCGGGTAAACTGCTCGAAATAGACGCCAAACAGAACGCGGCTAAATTAATGATGAATAGTATGCACGGGTAAATGTACAAATTGAAAGACACCCCCGAAGAGATTCGCCCCCACGTCAATCAATTTTACGTTCGAAGGCCGTACAGGAAAACCTTTTACTTTTTTTGGCTGGGCACCACGCACCCTGGCGAGGTTATAGGGGCCAGGTATCCTAAAAAACAACAATTATTATTTGTTTGTTTGTTTGCGTCACAATACATACGCGCGCGCGCGTGTGTGGCACATCGTTCCCCCGAGAGAGAGGTTTACAAAGGTCACGATATACAAACATTGGCCCCCGGGACTTGGAAAATTGCGATATGGCGCATTCGCTCACCACTGTTGCCAGCCATAAATCTCTCTCTCTCTTCATCTTACAGCAAAGTTGGCATCTCTATTTTTTTTAGTTGTAAGTAAATTGCCAACACACTCTAGTTAATAATGCTACATATTATACGCGCACACGCACACACATACTATATTACCATCCACCATCTCTCTCTCTTTTACGGCAGTACATATTTGTTGCCGGCTCTCCTTGTTTAGTATATGTAGGTTGCCAAAAATTGCTTTATGCACTGTAAAGCAAACCTCAAGCAAAGTTGCCAGCTCCTTGCTTTAGGTTAGGTTAGACAAAAAAAAGCCATGGCAAAAATACCAGTAGGTTGGCAACCTTGCTTTATGCACTGTAAGGCAAGCCTCAAGCAAGGTTGCCAGCTCCTTGCTTTAGGTTAGGTTAGGTTAGGTTAGGTTAGGTTAGGTTATGTTAGGTTAGGTTAGGGTGGGTTAGGTTAGGTTAGGTTAGGTTAGGTTAGGTTGGGTTAGGGTGGGTTAGGTTAGGGTGGGTTAGGTTAGGTTAGGTTAGGTTAGGTTAGGTTAGGGTGGGTTAGGTTAGGTTAGGTTAGGTTAGGTTAGGTTAGGTTGGGTTAGGGTGGGTTAGGTTAGGGTGGGTTAGGTTAGGTTAGGTTAGGTTAGGTTAGGTTAGGGTGGGTTAGGTTAGGTTAGGTTAGGTTAGGTTAGGGTGGGTTAGGTTAGGTTAGGTTAGGTTAGGGTGGGTGTTGGCAGCTGTCGGTTGTTTAACTCTTCCCTCTCTCTCTCTCTCTCTCTCCTCTCTCTTTTTTTTTGTAAAAAGCCATGGCAAAAGTACCAGTAGGTTGGCAACCTTGCTTTATGCACTGTAAGGCAAGCCTCAAGCAAGGTTGCCAGCTCCTTGCTTTAGGTTAGGTTAGACAAAGAAAAAAAACCTTGGTGATTTTTTTCGAGTAAAATATTGGCAACACTGCGAGAAAATAGAGCTTATGCCTTACAAGAGCAAACTATTAAGAAGCCTCAAGCAAGATTGCCAGCTCCTTGCTTTAGGTTAGGTTAGACCAAGAAAAAAAGCTGTAGGTAGGCTGTCGGTTGTTTAACTCTTCCCTCTCTCTCTCTCCTCTCTCTTTTTTTGTAAAAAGCCATGGCAAAAACACCAGTAGGTTGGCAACCTTGCTTTATGCACTGTAAGGCAAGCCTCAAGCAAGGTTGCCAGCTCCTTGCTTTAGGTTAGGTTAGGCCAAGAAAAAACCTTGGTGATTTTTTCGAGTAAGATGTTGGCAACACTGCCAGAAAATAAGGCTCATGCCTTACGAGAGAAATCCATTAAGGCGATCCTCAAGCAAGATTGCCAGCTCCTTGCTTTAGGCTAGGTTAGACCCAAAAAAATCCCTTGGTGATTTTTTCGAGTAAGGAGCTGGCAACACTGCCAGAAAATGAGGCTCAGGCCTTACGAGAGAAATCCATTAAGGCGAGCCTCACCGAGCCTCATTTTCGGTTTGTGAACTCCCCCACCTGCACTACTTTAATCCAAACTCGGAGGATGTGTAGAACAGTGTACCAGCAATAAGCGATTAGGTTTGCAGACAGATGGCGTGCATGTAGGCCCAGCAGCGCCCTCTCTTGTGTAACCGGAAGGGTCAGTGTTACACCAAGCTCAGTCAGTGAAGAGCCGTCAAACGAAATGGAAACGTGAAAGCAAGTGCTGGTATACGTCGTCGACGTCAAAGGGTGCAATATCAGCATGTGAGTGTGTTCGAACGGGGCAGAATGAGCGGTCTCTGGGAAGCGGGTTTGTCAAAGCGTGACATTTCGGCTCGTACAGGGCATGCTGCTACGACAGTAATGCGTGTGTGGAGTCAGTGGATAGAAGAGGGTCGTACACAGCGACGAGCAGGTACTGGACCACGCAATGTGACCACAGCACGGGATGACCGCCATCTTGCCCGAATGGCTGTAACTCATGGTACAGCTTCGTCCACAGTATTGGCTCGACGCTGGAGCAGTGCAACGGTTGTGGACCTGTCTGCGTGGACAGTACAACGATGTCTGCTGCGGGTTGGGCTGGTGACACGCATGCCATTGCGTCGGCTTCCATTGTTCAGAAACCACAAACGCCTCAGACTGCAATGGGCACGTGAATGCCGTCGCTGGCATGCTAAGTAGCAAAATGTAGTGTTTTCGGACGAGTCCCGCTTAAACTTGTCCTACAGTGATGGCCGCATAGGTGTTAGACGCTACCGTGGTGAACGCAATCTGGCAACCTGCATTGTTGAGCGGCATAGCGGACAAACGCCAAGTGTGATGATTTGGGGTGCCATTGGACACAACATGCCATCTCCCCTCCTACGCATTGAAGGCAATCTGAACAGCAACCGCTACGTTAAGGAGGTTTTGGAGCCCGAGGCACTGGCCCTCCTTCAGGCAACTCCACATGCCATATTTCAGGAGCTCAATGCCCGGCCACATGTGGTGAGGAATGTGCAAGCCGTCTTCGAAGCACGACAGTTACCACTGCTTCACTGGTCTGCACGTTCGCCTGACACGTCACCCATCGATCATGTCCGGGATTTGGTTGATCGGCAACTTGTTCGTCATGGTCCTCCAGCAACAACTGTTGATGCTTTGTGGACTCGCATACAAACCGCGTGAAGGGAGATTCCCCAGGAACATATCCAGGCCCTCCTTGATTCCATGCCACGACGTGTAGAGGCTCTGTTTGCAGCACATGGGGGCTTCACACCATACTGAATTCTCAAGGTCAGAGATCATATACAGGTCTGTAACTCTAATCATTTGTGTATTGGCATGTACCAAATCTGTGGTATAAAGTTCATTTCAATCATACGTTTTATTCTTGGTGTTGCAATTTTCACAAACAGCAGTGTATATATATATATATATATATATATATATATATATATATATATATATAAAAGTGTTAGTGCATTAGAAACCGAATTCGTTGACTGTGTGCTCACTGAAGGTCTGCTTGAGACGATTCCAGACACTTTGGCACCAGCGGCCAGCTGGGTCGCTCATAACTTGCTTTTGGCGCGAGCACGATTCGGATGGAAACAGACAACTCTGCTAGTGATTGTTGCAGTCTAATTCTCGAATGAATATTTCACCTTTCAACAACTCCTATATTCGCAAAATGGTACATATTGTGGTTGGTTAAGTCCACTTTATGCACAGTAAGGCCAATCGGGACTGGACATACAGCTTAAAGTGGGATCCGAGCCACTTGTGCTTCCACCGGGTATCGAACCCTGGACACCTTGATTACAAGGCGACGACGCTACCACTACGCCATCGGGGAGGCCCAGTACATATTGTGCCACAATATTTTAAATATAAGGTGTTAATTGTATTTTTGACTGTAAACACGAGAATCTAATAAAAATGTTCCTACATTTTTCATCACGTTTTAATGAAGTCAAAAATACAATGTTCAAACTTTCTTGTAATACTCTTCTAGTTATCCAAGTTACAAGATGTTGTAACTTCTCAATGATAACTTTGTTGCAACTTTAATATGTTTCTGTCATTGTAATCAGCATTTCTCAGCTACTATATAGTAAACGTTCATGCAACTTCCCACTCTTTAAAATTATGCACTTTTTGCGTGAGGCCCGCCATCATAAATTAGGAGGGAGGAAAAGAAACGGATAACACCCTCACTCAACAAGAGCCCTTGCGTCAGTGGTGATTTCAAATCTGGACCGAATAACAATTACAAGAGTCAGAACGAGTTTACGCCATAGATTGAGCTGATGCACTCGTATCCGGACTGAGATTTTCTGTGTCTTCTACAGATGAATGCAGGCATAGCAGCTTCGTCGACGGTCAAAATTTACAAATAATTGCCCTAAATCAAGAAATGTTCCAAAATAGTCGGACATTAAGTGAGATATAATATGTGGCCCCTTACAACTACATCCATGCAACGCTGTAATGCACTTTACTTTACCCTTGCATGATTCACATTCATATTATTTATTAGTATTTTTTGTGTTAAGAACTCTACACCTTTCCAACGACATTAAAGTCTAAAGTCTTAAAATACCACCATAAAATAGAGATTGTTCATTGTATGCTCGTAGGCTTGTTGCACTTCGTCGCTGTGTATTAGTAGCGACATGTTTTGTGCTGCCATTGGTTGGAAATGTTTCGTGTGTACGTCGATCCAAACTGTTTCTTTCAAGGTTAGTTGGTAAAACTACACACAATAATAAAACTAGACCGTATGATCGCAATAATCGAGACATTTAGCTTCTTGTGCTTTTGTAGTCAGGTCAGTTTGTTCTGCCAAGACGACACCATATACTTTTTATAAGTAGTGAATTGAAAACATTTCTTGTGACTAAGAAATGTCTCCCTCTGTTGCTAATATCGGACTCTTGAGATAACAGTTCAGAATAATAGTGTGTTCGCCTCTACCTCAGTTTGGTGAAGCCACTTGTTTTATTGCGACATGTTATGAGAGTTTTTTAGTCGACATTACAAAAAAACGTAACGCAACATCAGTTTACGGTTGTGCTGTCACGGATACTTCTGGGTAGTAATGATTCCGTTGAAAGTTAATAGTGTTGCTACAACACAGAAGTGTCCGTGACTCTACGATATGATTATTTACAATAATATACATCTCCCAAATAGGAATCGAGAATATTGGTTCATTTCTTTTTCTCAATCGTGTTTTTTTTATCCTGCGTTTGAGACTGGGTAACGACATGAAGACATACGATATTTAAACTTCTTGACTGTATGCTTGCTTTTGGTGCAAGTGGAACTCGTTTGTTTGAGTTTGTGTTTTAAATCCGCTTTATGCACAGTAAGGCTAATCGGGAATGGACCTACATTTTAAAGTGAAATCCAAACCACGAAATGCCTCCACCGAGTATCGAACCCGGGACCCCTTGAATGCAAGTCGACGAAGCAACCACTACGCCATTTTTTAAGGAATACCCCTAACCGGAAGTATCCCCCGTTTTTCAGTATATTTTCAAAAGTTTCATTTCTCGGTTATTCTCAATTTTCAGTTTTTCTCATTTGGACAAACACAAATACCCGTGCCTTACCCGGGACTCGAACCCGGAACCCCTGGCGTCGTAGCGCGCCTTGCTAACCAGTACGCCACGGAGGTCGACAGGGACATTGGGGAGGCCTTATGTGGAACTCGTACCCCTCCTACATGGGTGACGTGGAAGAACTACCGAAGTAAGAAAGGACCGGGCGTCCGGTAAAAAAGTCGCGAAAACGAAATGCTTGTGGTCTAGGTGATAGGACGCAAAGATACACCAGCAAACTTCATGCCTGACGTGGAAGTAGAGGTCAGGTGATCAACAGTTACTGTGATTGGGTGGTTGCAAGGAATGAGATATATAAAACGTTTTATTGTTCGCTCCATTCGCGAAACAAACATTTCTGTACGCTTCACATCAAGTTTATACGTCAATCATTCATTATTACAAATATGCCCTATGTAAGGGGATCCCAAACTTTGTAGTTTTAAAATTTTTCCGCGGCGCCCTAGTCAGAATGTAGGCATAGGCCTATCTAAAACTTGCACCGCTAAGTTAGTGTTGTTAGGTTGATTGCCTAATGTTAAAAAATAAGCACATATTTCAAATTCAGAAACATTGTTTATGTAAAAAGGACTAAATAAGCAAATGTTTGGAACAATCATATCTAAAACCATCTGTAGACTAACAAGTAAGTATCATTTCAGTTAAAATATCGCACCTAGGGGCGCGAGGAGCACACTTTGGGAACCACTGCCCTATTCAATATTAAATCAGTTTGTGAAGAAAGGTTTAATTAAAATGTCCATTAAGACTCACACCATTATATACTTGGATAGTTTTATTGTACTGGACTTCTGTTCTCAACCAGAGAGATAAAATCGTAACAATTCTATTGCGATTGACCCTTCACAACGATGAGGAATGTGAGATCCTAGTTCCAGCGAATAATTTGTTAGGGCCGCTTCAGTAGATTATAGTGCACGCAGAGTGTGCAAAGAAAATAGAGTTTCAAATGCAATGAGTGGCTTCGCAAATGATCTACGGAGACTGTATTTGTATAAGCATTCTCTTCCTTTCCTGAGGAGAATTCAACAAAAGAATGGCTTGGTGTAGCTTTCAGAGAGGAGCTGCACGAGACACGCTTCACTTGCAAACCAGCATTCAGAAAGCGACAGGACAAGCTGCATGTGTTGCTCTGATTGGGCAGTTGTCTCAATACCGTGCATCCTGTCACCTCGTGCTCTTGTTAGCTCATGCGCGGTGAATGTTTGAATTTAAACTAACTGTGCTAGTATCGCTTCCCGCTTTCAGCTTCTGTGTGAATTCTCCGTGTCGCTTGTCGCCTCACTTGTCGTCTGTCGTTTGCAGCTTTCATGCTTCGTAAGGGAGATTACACACGAAAGCGACAACCAGTAGTGTAATTGGCTATATAACCAGGACGAGAATGTATGAACCCCCCTCAGGCAGATTTGCCTACACTTAAAACAAGCTCAACATGCCTATATGAGCTTTTTGCTCAAGTGTGGAACCCTGTCTAATCCAAGATTTTTGTAAAAATGCCCTCGGGAATTTCCCGTGAAAGTATGACCCCCCTCAGATTGATTTGCCTACACTTATAAAAGGCACTTCTGTGAGATTGTTGTCCATAAATTTGTTAAAAATATGCCCCTCTTGATATTTTTTTTGGCTACACTTAAAACTAGGCCAAACATATTAACACACACACACACACACACACACACACATATTTACTTCCGGTTTAAGTTCAATTGGGCACCAGGCTCAACTTGTATATCTAGTATTAAGATAATGTAATTCTTCTAGAATTGCTCTGTGACTCTCTCATTTCTTACATCATAAACATATGATTTTTCACCTATGAGAATAACACTACATATGGTGTCATCAGGGAGTGTTTCGTGGAATTCTCAGATAATTTTAATGTTTGTCCTGTCATTTATCACAACTTGTTTTCTTTTTGAAGTGTTGATAACAAACATGGGTCTCTGTGCTTTGAATTCATCTGGTTTGTAATACATGTCAGTATTGCCAGTAGTGACCCTTTTGTATGCTGTAAATGCTTCATATAATTTAAGGAAATCATCCTTGGACATGTCTAAATTATAATTTTCTCTAGGAAATACCTCATTTCTGCCATTTTTAAGATATATGTTCTTGATGTTGCAGCTATCAAATTTACTTGAATTTTTTTCCTGATTATTGTGTCTTCCAGTCTGAAACAGTACCAAAACAAAATCTGGCATGTCATATTGTATACTGGAGAATGAATTTGTAGCATCAAACTCATAATAAGTACCAGTGGCAGGTTTCTGTACACATTGATATGTATAAAATTGTAAAGGAATCTGTGGATTTTTTATTATATCTGTTTTGTATTTAAGAGCATAACTGGCTTCATACTCAACAACCGGGATTCTTAGCTCCATAGTCTGAATAATGCATTTGCCCTCATCAGGTAGGGTATTAGGCAGAGCTTCCCCTGTAGAATTTAATGTGCTGTACCTCATAAAAGCATTATTATCATTTGCAGCTCTTCTAAATGTGATTCTTAAACCACCCTTCCACATAATATCTTTGTAATCTGAGAAGAATCCTGGCAACAGGCACATGGGGAACAGCACTGTGTGGCTCTTAGATAATATTTTATCACCAGCCTCAAATCCACCTATTTTGTAGTAAGAAGCCTCGGTTTTGGATAATTTTATTGTGGCCAAAGCTGTGGAGGTAATGCCGGGATAATCTACACTGTTTATAACAACACCATGCTTTCTGATCTCAATTTCAGAGAACAGATGCGGCACAAAATTGTCTACCAATCTTATATTTGAATTTGCCGGATAATCTGTTCCATCGAGCTTTACAACATCAAATTTGATGTATAGATCTGCTCTGTGGGGGTGTATAAAGCCATCCCCTACATCAAGATCAACCTCAATTTCTGTGTTGGGTTGATTTAAATTTGCAAATGTCCTCCTGTTTGGGGGGAATGATTGTAGCTCATAACTCTCAATATTTTCCATTTTTTTTGTATGTATTTTCATTTAAATATTAATCTCTATGATTGCAGTTGTTGTGGCTCCAGCAAAATCAACTAATTCTTCTTTTTCATTAGTGACCATCAATTCAATGTTATCCATTCTATTATGGCACACAGGAAAATATAATGTTGGGGATGGAGTGTAGATGATGGGCTCCATAAATTCAGAATTAGGTTTAAATGTTGCAATGATGCCAGTTTGTTTGTGAGTGCCTATGCCATTTGATTTGGTGATCATACCCTCGGCCACATTACAGTGAATATTCAGAGTCTCTATGGCTAAGAATTTGGGTATATTAATAGCAGTGTGTTTGATGGCCGCTTCAAGTTTTGTGTTGTTCTCAAAGCCTAACAGCTCTCCTATAGTACCCAGATCCACTGTTTCTGTAGCAGATACAATCTCTACTCTGTGAGTGACAGAATTTTGAGTTAATACTATACCTCTGGGTAATTGAGCATTTAGAGTGGACAGATTATATTGCCGTGGAGTGATGACAATTTTTTGATCCCCTACTGCAATTGTGTTGTTGTGGTGTGTAATATTAGGGATCAAGTACATGCCATAAAATGCTCTGAGAGCTATTGTTTTGGGATACACTATATCATCATGTAATTTGAGTTTCAATATTGAATTTTGGCTGGTGAGATGGAATACCCTCATGATATTTTAAATACCACAAGGCTTTTTGAAAATCTTCAATTGATGGTGTATTTATTTGAGACATATATATCTAAGAACAGATAAACACAAATGTCCACAATTAACATCTTTGAAGTTTCGAACACGGGCATTATTGTAATAAAGATTAGCTGATTTTAGATATTTTATTAAATTTTCAGGTGGAACACCTCCAAATGAATCAAACACAAATGCCTCATCTTTTAAATATTTAAGATAACAGATCCAGTGAGTGCCCTGATTTTTGTACTTATCCAAATTAACAATGCCACACTCTTTGTTGAGTGGTTGTTCTGGTAAAGAATCAGACATGTACACACCTCTAAAATTTTTGATGCCCAGTGGCTTGATTAAAGCTTCAATATCTTGGTTTGTAAGCGGCTCTTGTTTTTTTTAAACTTATTCATGGCTCTCTTAACACCTTTGCCTTGTTTCTCTATTGCCAGGTTATGGCGCTTCAATTCATCTAATTCTGCCTTATTCTTTTTGGCATCTATTACTGTTTTTGCTATGGCAGCTGATCCCCCAGCCAAGCTCCCAACATCCCCAAGTGCTGCTAAGATGGCCGGGATAGTAAATATGAAACCCCCCACATGTGATTTTTTCTAGATTGTTGTAATTTTTTTAATTGGGGGGTACTAAGCAACAATTTCATACCATGGCCCTTGGCAATACAAGAGCTTTTTTTCTTGCGCTGCTTTTTGGTTAAAAGACTATCAATAGTTTTAAGAGATTTAAGACCTGCATAAGGTATTTGATACATAACACCCTTGGCCTTCATTGTAGGTTTATTATATACATATTCACAACCCCCACCCCAGTTTTTGTTTGGTGTTCATAGCTATGGTGGTTCCCAATGCTGCTATTCTCTCACTCAAAGAAGCATCTTTGCTTACAAATCTTCTAATTTCTTGTCTGCAACATGTCTCTTGTCAAGATCAGAATGTGTGTTGTATGCTATGTCATGGTCTCTACAAGCAGCATCTAGGGGATTAACACCAGGATCACCTCTGTTTAATCTATGCTCCAATTTTGTACCTGGACCACAATACTGATAGCCTGGAATGTGTAGTTCAAATGGCAGCTTGTTTATAATGTCATTAACCAACCCCCGACCCTCAGAAATATTCCAAAATTTAGGTGGTAGAGTATTAATAATTTTTATAAGATATCCAATCTCCTTCGTGTCATTCACTATAAAATTAGACAATTTTGTGCTTATCATGTCCATAATTCCAACCTTTTCATTGTAAAAATTGTGGTTGCCAGCATTTTCCTCCCCAGCTATCACCAATAACCTATCTACAAGTTTCCTGACATCATCAACCCACACAAATTCTTTAGGCAGGGTGTTGTATTGTTTGATTCCACTACCTGTCTTGATTTGTGACCATATGGGCTTGATTAAGTTGTTGTATTTTGCTCCACTGCTCGACTTGACTCTTTTTTGTGTGGGATCATTGTTCTGGTATAGAGCATCTGATTTTATTAACATTTCTTTGTAATGCTCATAATCTTGATCTGTATAGCTGCCAGGCCTTTTCCTAGTCATCAGTTCCCACAATCCTGGTGTGCCAAGATACTTAACAAAAGCACCTCTTTCTCCAAGATGAGATTCTGAATATACAATGAGATCATCTCCCATAAATGTTACTCTGAAATTGCCAATTCTATGTATGATGCTACCATCACTCTCTGTGTCGGCATATAAGCCAAATACCTCATCTTTGTTGTCTTTAGGTGTGCTTAAATATTTTTGAGCAAGAAGACCCAATTCAATAGGATCCTGAGTAGTTCCAATTCTTCGAGGAGCAACAGGACTAGGTGTATGAATACTGGAAAGTGGGGTGATTGGATAATCTAATATGTTCCTAGCAGCTACAGGTACAAGCTCTGTGATCAAATTTTGATTTTGCTCTGTAACAGTTTTGACATTTTTACCTAATTCACTAATAGCATCAATAATAGGCTGTTCTGTTTGTTTGTGTTGTTCATAAATTCCTCGGTTCTGTGATTTCCATCCCTTAAATCTTTTACAAGATAATCTCTTAATTTAAGATCATCAATGATTGGCCTTTTCATGGTTATTTATATATGTTTCAATGTCTAGAAAATTGTTGATTTTATTACTGTATTTGCCACTATTGGGTTTTCTTGTCATATCAATTGTCCTGGTTCCAGCACCTACTGCAAAACTTGGAAAAATCATTGTAGCTCAAGTCCCCACCTACATATTCATCATGTATGTGTTTGAGGTTGGTATGATCTTGATGAAACACACATATAAAATTGCTGTTGTCTCGGATCAGCTGCTTCGGAATTTTAGAAAAAGTCTGTGCCAGGTAGAAACAATCAATGTTTTTGTGTCACACCTGTGTAAAAATATTTCTAACCTTGTTTTGATTATCCAGTATAATGTCATCAAACACAACAACAGAATTATCGAGACATTCATGGAGTGGCTTAACATCTGATTCAAAAGTGGCAATATCGAATCCATCATATAGCTTCATCAGCTGCTGATATTTTAATTGTTCCAAGCTCTTAGAGAAAACATACAAGTGCCTGTTTTTCCAGTCTAACCAGTTGGGTGCCAATAAAAAATTATCAATCATTAGTGTAGTTTTACCACAAGCCGATGGCCCAACAATAAGACATCTAATATTTTCAGGCAGCAACTTGCCATTTCTCTTAATCTGCTGTTCAGGTTCTGGCAGCATTTTTATAACATCATAGGTGCTCATATTATCACTTTGTCTGCATCGATCCAGCTGTGTTCTGGAAGTCCTAGCCATTTGACATATAGCTTGTTGCCTTTTCTGCGGATGATTTTTTCTATGAGATATGTGTCAGGCTGTTTAGTTTTGTTGAGTTCTTCTTCATAGAACCGGCCTTTGAGAATTTCTCCTCGGTGGTCTTTTATTATATATGTGTATCGGGTCCCAGGTTTAATTTGAACCAATGTAAATAATTCAGTGCTCCAGTTTCTTGTAAAGCCTCTTTTGAATAAGTGCTTATATTTGCTGATTCTTACTTGATCACCCACCTTGTATTTGGCCTTTCTTGTTGTTGGCTGGTATCTAGGATAATAAACAGTCCTGATCAATTTTTGCTCCTCAGATGAAGTTACTTCAGAGGGTTTCATGTTGATTGTGGAATGGACCGAGTTGTTATATTTATGTAGAAGTTCTGGAAGAATATTCAGCCATTTATAATTACCTTGAAGTGTAAATTGTTTATACATAAGATTTTTTAGGGTTTTGTTGAATCTCTCTACAATTGAGGCTTTGAGATCACTGTAACTCGAATAATGTTGTATTGACTGGCTTTTAATAAATTGTTGGAACACAGAATTATAAAATTATTTGCCATTATCTGTTTGCAAATAGCGCGGTGATCTTCCACTCTGATTGATGATTGTCCTGATGGCTTCTGTAACACATTTTCCAGTCTTGGATTTGAGTGGCTCAGCCCAGGCAAATTTTGAAAATGTGTCTATGACAGTGAGTAGATACTTGTAGCCCTTGTTGATTTTGTCTAAGTTTTTCAGCTGTCCACTTGCCATCTCAATCAAGTCGCTCTGCCATAAATCATCTATGCCTTTTGTTACTACTGGCAGTATCTTATAATTATGTCTGGCTTGTCTGTGTAATTCATCAACAATAATTTGTCTAGACATAATATGAAAACAAGAATATTGCAACTATGGGGTGTTCAGCAGCTGATACTACAGGATTTTCTAAATATAATTTGTCTCCTATTTTTATATGAAATTCCAGAGAGCCATCATCTTCAGCATAAGCTGTTTCTAATGTATTGGGATCTGTAAAATCCTCTAACGCTACACTGGTGATTTTTTGTTTGTTGTCAGCATTTGTTATTGATAAGGTGGGGTAGTGGTGTGCCTGTGGTTGAAGCCAATATTTGATCTTGATTGGTCTCAGTGTGCCCCCAACAAAAAACTGGTAATAAAATTGTGCAGGGGACAGCATATATATTTTGCCACCTGGTGTAAATGGTGAATCATATTCTTTGTTGGGGATGCTGTACAATTCAAGAATTACTGTATGTTTTGGATTCTCAATTATGCCGGTTATTTCTTTTTCTGCTCTAAGCAATCTGCTTGTTACAGATTCAAGGTGCTCATTGATGGTCCTAACAACATCATCATGGCCTGGCTTGATCTTTATGTCCACAACAAGTTTCTTGTATTGTTGCACAATTTCTTGTAGCTGGGTGGCAAAAACAGACAGGGCATTTGCTTGATTGGATTCCATGGTCCCTAGCTGTTGCTTGATATTAGCTACAATTTGTTGCAAATTTTCAATAACTGCCAATTTTGAATTTTGAGCATTAAGATCATGGACCTGTCTTCTGATATCCTCAAACAGGGCATGCAGTTCATTAATATTTTGATTGGTTGGTAGAGCGGCCACTGTCTGAGTGAGTTGTTTGATCTCTGTCTGGATATTCTTGATATCTTCTGATTTCAATATGCGATTCACTGCCCTCTTAATATTTTTAAGTTCCTGTGATGTAGGCAGATTTGATGCAGTATTTTCCAAAGATTCAAGTGCTAATTTCACATTATTTAATTCAGAAGCATCAGCCACATTTTGCATAGCATTTTGGAGCAGGGCTATATCTGCTTGAGTGGGTGTTGTTTGTTGTAAAATTTCAAGTTTTGTTTGGATATCATCGATCAAGTGATGAAAATGAGATAGCTCAGATTCAGTGTTGAGATTTTTAAGCTTTGTGATCTGCTGCTGGACACTGACAAGTGTGTCTACAATACCAGGCAGGCGGGATTCTTGTACATTTGTCAAATCACTTTGCACTGCTGCTATTGTACCCTCAAGATGGGTTATGGTTATGGGTTTTTCCAAAATCTTCATATGTTTCAAGTTGCAGCTTAATGTTGGCAACACTCCGAGTTATTGCACTCAAAGCATCAGAAGATGGCAAGTTGTTCATAAAATTTTCAAGTGTCTCAATTTTTTCTTTAACCTCGGCTATGGCATTGTTCAAGGGGTCCAGATTAGGTATTTGGAGTGAGTGAATCTGTTCCTTTAGAGTGGAAATCACTAGATCAAAATCTTCTTGTGATTTTATGCTTTTGACAATTGTTTGGAGCTGTGCCTGGACATTATTTATCTGCTCTTCCAATTGCTGTTTCAATTGCTCAGAGTTGGTGGCCTGGGTCTTAAATTTGGCTTGAAGAGCTGCTACAGCTTCTTCTAAACTTTGAAAATTATCCAATGTGGCCAAATCAGTATATTTCTGAAACAATAATTTGAGTTCTGAGTCAATTTTAAGAAGAGGGTCCATGCATTGTGATTGCAAATTTGTAATTTCTAGTTGAAGACTGGCATTCAGTGTGGTTTGTAAAGCTTGTAAATCACTTCTTAATTTCTTGACTCTGACATCAAGCATCAGAATCTCATCACTGTGATCTTCATGTCTTGTATGGCCAAATATATCTTTAGGCATTTTTGTTTTAGTGGTTATTTATTATTGAATATCTAATTCTTAATTCTATAAAAAAAGGTATAAGCTTGTCATAGGATCCAGGGACCTCAATATATAAACAATCACCAGCAGAAACAGTATATACAGTGCCAGAAATCATGTTTGAGTGCTTAATTCTATAAATATTTCTCCCTACTAATATCTTGACATTACCCTCAGGGGTTGTAATAAATTGCAATTGACCACCTACAGGTAATTGGTAATGATTTAAATTATTGTTAAATATGTACAATGTTTTACCTGTTTCATCATCAACATCTGTAAGTATGCTGTTCAGATGAATAATTATCAAAGCACTTAGTTTAGATATCATATCAGAAGAGGGTTGTGGTGTTGGCAGGTCCATAATAGCCTATTTTTTGAACCGAAATAAGTTCATAGGCATGTTTATTTATTTCAAATCATGCTCTGTAATTGGGCATTGATTACCACTTTTCAAATCACAATGACCCCATGGTAGAGTATGTATGCCACATGATAAAATACATCTCTTATCATCATGTGGATCCAGAGCCACTTTTCTTACAATATTTGTAGACAACAAGTGATCCACACTCTGAATTCTGGATTCTGATGTTCTGATTGTGCTACATGATTTGAGGCAATTTTTATAATCTTCAAATTCAAGTTCTTTGTCAACAATTACTCTGCCAATGCCCTTGGCTTTTTTTGCAACAGCACCACTACATGTTTCAAAGCTGTACATCTTGGCTCTTAACCCAGCAAATGCCACAATAACATCACCAAGTGTCTCATCTTTTAACTTGCCAGGCACCTTTTTGTTGTGGGGTTGAATCTTTGTATGTTCACTGGTATCAAAATATTCAAGCAATGCAGGCTGGGACATATCTTTATAAACATCTTCTGTTTGAATATCAAGAACAAAACTATCTGTGTCCATGTACATCAATTTTACACAATCACCATAAAAAGGTTTCAACACATCATAATACAATTTTAACATGTGTAATTTGGCCAATTCCAATATCACAGCCCCTACATAAATAGGCTTATCAAACTTAATCTTTGTTTTTTTCATGTTGAAAAGTGCCATATTTTCATCATAAATTCTTCTGTAATTGAAGTTAGGCTTTGCAATCAATTTTTTGCTCCGGCTGGGGTCAGTAATTATTTTAACATCAATATGTTTTCTGACATTTTCAATTGTTTTGCCATACACTGAATTGACCATCAATTTAAACAAGGTGTTATCAAATTGGCTCATTGCAGATGTTCGAAGCTCTGTGTTTGTATCAATATATGGTTTCAACCATCTTGAGTGCCTGAACCACAAAACTTTTCCAACTTTGGTCACTTGAACACCATGATTCATCAGGAACTGGAGGTTTTTGTAATATATGACATAATCCTGTTTCGGCTCTAGAGTCATCATCAATTTCTTCTGTTTAGAGCCAGGTGAGCACTCAACCTCAGGAATTGGGGGCAGATCAGAAAATGTGTTGTGTAAATCATCAGGAATTGTCAGATCAACCTCTAAGAACAGGCCATAGTTACTGTCATCAAAATCTTTAAGATCTTCAATATTGAAATTTTCAACCCACTCAAGCCCTGCATATGGCAGTTTTTTCATCATGGCATAACCATAGAGGCTGTTGGCATCTACATACAGTATATAATTTGATGGCAGTGCTGGATCATAATCAGGAATATATTTGTTATTTGCATATCTCTGAGAACATTGCACCATGCCCCCTCTTATACATTGTTCCATAAACAGATACATATCTTGATCCTGGATCAGATCCAATTGCATTTTAGTGTTTAAAAACATTGCAGACCATGCTAGGCCCGGAGCACTGTAAAAATACATTGGATCCAGCTTATAATTTTGCATGGAGGATTTTCTGAATGCCTGCAGTATATCAGCTAAGAGGGTCACATCAAGTTTTAAATAAGCCTTGTGATAATCACCAAATGTCTGGCATTTTAAATTGTTCCACATCAACTGGGCATGGTGATAATCTTCATCAGTGATTCCAGATGCTCTGATTTTGCTGTAAAACTCTTGTTGTGGTGGCAGAGAACACTCATCAAATTTAGAAAAATCTGTAACATAATCATATGGATATACACCCTTCCGCCTAATTAATTTCAGGTCCTGATTTGGAAACAAAGCACATGTGATTTTGAATTGATCATCAGATAATTGAGTGGCCAGTGTAGCCAGGCTAGCAGACAGAATTCTGTATGAATCAAGAAATCTTAAGTGAATAGGATCACCATTAACTTTAATTATTTTGCTAATGGCAATATATTTCTCATTATTTTCTGCTAAAATATTTAAATTCTGCTTGTCAAACCCCTCGTACCTGATCAAATGATGAAAATCATAATTGGATGCAACATGGCAAAATATAGGGACACATTTTGGTCTCTGGATCTTTATATTACAGCTATTACACAGGGCCATTAAGAATTTACCATCTGTATGAGAATGGTGTTTCACCTTGATATTTGTATCTGAAAATTCAGAATCACAAACCGGGCATTTTTCTGCATTGTTGAAATCTTCAATCTGTTTCTCTGTTAAAGGCAACATAGGTTTTGATTTTAATAAGACATTAGATGCTATGTCATGGCACTCATTTTCTATTCTAAGTGCAAATTCTTTGATGGCATCTGCTCCCATGTATAAATATTCTTTACTAACCACACCATCCTCTACAATCACATAATAAAAACTAGAAGGTTCATGTAGCTGGTATGATGTACTTGAAGATTCATCAGGATCTGGGCTGCAGAATGCAAGGGGTTTGAGGTTTGATTCAAAATCACAGACTATATATGCTGGGTGTTCCAACAGGGCTTCAAATTTTTTGAATTTGGCATTTTCACTTGGCATTGGCATCACCATATGAACAGGTTTATGGTTGCCACAGTATTTCAGATGCTCAATTAACTGGTTTTTAGCAATTTCTGTATTCACTTCCCGAACCCCATTCACCATTTTTCTACCATCAAATACACTTAAACATCTTCTGCACAACTTGAATATTGTATTGGATTTGTCTAGTTGTGTTCTGACTAAAGCTTCAAGATTTTGTATCAGAGTGTAATGATAAGTGCCATCCTCTTCAATTAAGAGCAGATCAATCGGAACAGCAGAATCATCATCAAATGTACTGATTTTGAGAGGATCTATCAAGCAATTGCCACGGCCAGTAGAACAAATAAATACATTAATAGATAATTGTTTACCATTGATATTCCTGGCCTTTTTTTTTCAAATTTATCAATATTCTGAACAGACATTGGATATTCTAAACCCTCCATTGCTTCATCAAAATTATTTTCATGTTGTTTATAATAACTTATTCGCTCAGGATGCCTTGAAACTGGATACAAAGCAGCTAAAATACACACAGAAAGCATTTCTCATCATTATTTTTTATATTAACCACGGCTGTTTTGTTTTTGATATTGGCAGGTAATGGCAAATATGTAGATCCTTGTAATGGGCTGAATTCAGAAATATTAACATAGAGCTTGTGTGGAGATCCGCATAGGCTCCATCCAGACTCTTTTGCTGCAAATTCAGAGCGTTTAATAGTCAATTGATCTATCAAACTGCTTATTATTTTGTCTGAATTTGCATTTGAATATACCGTTACAGTTTCTGTTATGTGGAGCTGTGTAAATTTTGTGCCATTTGGCTTCTTATATTGTGTAAACAATTTGAGGGACAGCTTATTAGAGCCATTTTGTGCATTTAGAATTGCCTGCACATCAGGATTTATACTGTTCAAAAAATTCTTAATACCACATTTTTGCTCTGATACAAACCGGTAATCTCTTAATTGGCCGTTAAAACTGCTATGGATGGGTTCATAGCGTGGCTGCTTTGCCGGTCCAGCATTAACAGGTGTTTCATGCTTCCTTTTCAGACCAGATGTAGATGGTTGTGGGGCAATGTTGATGACTGTGCAGAACAAGTACCTTTATGTTTATATGTGAAATATTCCAGACAATATTTTCTATGGCATTTAGGGCATATTTTTGTGGGAGTTCTGCATTTGTCTGGATTACAATTCTTTTGATGCTTAGCCCAATTGGGGCTGGATATATTCTTTTTGCATTGATTACAATATTTTTGATTTGGCATTTTTGTTGTTGTTTATTATATAAGATTTCCTGGGGTCCAAATCAAAACTTTATACTTAATAAAAAATATCAGTTGGGTTCAGCAGTGTGATTTGTGTGTGTGTGTGTGTGTGTGTGTGTGTGTGTGTATGTGTGTTAATTTTTTTGGCTTTGGTATTTATATAAAATTTCTTGGGGTTCAAATCAAAACTCTATACTTAATAAACCTATAACAGGTTGTCAAAAATTCTGTATATTAAATCAAATAGATTTGTAATTCAATTTATACAAATCTGCAATATTTTTGTGTTTAAAAAAATATGAGCAGCACTGCAACAACACACCCTTACTCTTCAACAACTCTCACAATACTAACTGATATGCAATGCAAAATCTTTTTATATAGCCTAAGCACAGACCGCATTGAAAACATCTGAAACAATAAGCCAATCAGAATATAACACATCATCACTTTATGTCATAACCAACCAATCAGAAAACAACACATGTCTAATAATTTGTTGCATAATATTGGGTAATAATTTGTTGCAAAACATGATGCAATATAAATAAACCAGAAATAGGCCACAAGTGAACCGGAAGTGGACCGGAAGTGGACCGGAAGTGAACCGGAAGTGGACCGGAAGTGGACCGGAAGTGGACCGGAAGTAAGTGTGTGTGTGTGTGTGTGTGTGGGTACGCAGATATATTCTTCTTAGGACCGGCGTATCTTTAAACACCTTTCTTAATGGGACCAAAAAAAATGTTGGGACTTTTTGCCGGTCCCAATAAGGAAAAGGCATTTCGAGACTCCTGAGACCCCTTGCGACCTGTACGCGAAGTATTTCGAAGGTACCAAAAAGTTCATATTTGTTGGATTAGTGTTTATGTCGCTGTGTTACACTCTGCCACCTGCTGGTGAAACCTGGTACCTTCAAGGCTGTGTAAAACTGTGGTGTTTAATCGCATCCCTTGGTACCGTGAAGTGTGGGTGTGTAAAATCCTTGGATCTATTTCGCATGTATTGGTACCGAACATCCCAGGGGGTTGAGAGGCGAGGAAAGGTACGTGCAAATGCCGACGGGGTTCCCCTCTCGCCTGGCCGTCTTGTTGCTTCCGAGCTGTCAATGTTGCCAACTTAAAACTTTGGAACCAGATCTGTTTTTCTATTATCTTCTAACCCTCCAAGTGTAATTGTAATTGATTTGTTTTGTTTTACTTCGCTTTTTGTACCACTGATGGCTAATTTGCGAAGATGGGGATGACTGATGATATCATGAAATTGATGAATCGACTCCCACAACATCCATGCCCAGACCGGGATTCGAACTCGGGAACCCTGGTGTCGTAGCGCGATGTGTTAACCACTCCACCACGGGGGTCGGCTTTAATCCTGCAATCAAACAAAATGCTACAATAGAATTTATTCCTCCAAATGTGACCCTTCTATATGTGCCTATAACAAATTATTAGTTGGGTTTTACTATAATACTGGTAAACAGAAATCCATTTGTAAAGCTCATTTTCTTCCATTACCAGGAAACGATGCTATCAGTAGAAACTCGTTACTTGTCTCCTTTCGGCCATGATGAGGATAAGAATGGAGATTTCTGACCAAGGCGACAAGCGATCCGGCAAAAGGGAGGGGGTGTTCATATCGAAGTGACAAGTGACACGATACCTCTGTCTACAAGCAAGCGTTTTTCTCAAATGCTCTAACAGACCAAGGCGACACGCTGCATGACATCCATGACTTTCAGAAGCGGAAGCCGAGAAGCGACACGTTTCGAAACGAAGAAGCAAGTCTCGCCTGTTGCTTCCGTTTGTCAATATCCTGAATTGGGTCACCTAGGTCTGGTGTTCGGGCTTTAACAGTGAATGCTTACTTGAAGACTGAAGTGGCTTGTCTTTCTTTTCGCTTGTCACTTCGGTATGAACTTCAGTGTCATTTGCAGCCGTCGTTTGCTACTTGTTGCCTGTCGTTTCGGTTTAAAATCTCTCTGCAAGAAAGCATTCAATGCGTAGGCATGACCACCAGACCGAAGTAACACCATAACGTCCCCAGTGCGTGAAACATGCAAGTGGCACGTGTAGTTTGTCATATCACATTTGTTAGAAAGTTTTATTTATTTAAGAATTTTTGTTTCCAAAGCCATTTATCGCTTCGGTACGAAAGTTCCATTGGGACGAAGCGACGAGCAACGAGGGGTTTCTCACTGAAGTAACACTACCCGTGCAGCATAGCATATATTATTGAGTGTTTGTTTCCAAGTGACACGTGTCGCTTCTCGCTTCGGTCTGAAAGCATCCCAAGACTCGTACGGTATTCGAACATAGGATCCCTATTCGTAGAACACGAAGACAAACGTTTATACTTCTCAAAGTTAACAGCTTGATTGCAATCCTTAACTACATTTAATTTCAATGCAGTTCTTTTTTAACAGTCGTGTTTGGCAACACTGATAAGTGAAGCGAAGTTTTCACTCTCGCCTCTGCAGCCGCGCCGAAACCGTGGACAGAGAGCTGCGATGTCTTTTTGCGACGTTGCATGCTACACGTATTTGACGTCTTCTGTACTCGCTCGCTCTGTTTAACGTGCGACTAAACGAGAGGGGAAAGTCTTTACCCGACAACCTCGCAGGGGCAAAACATTCGCTTCCCTGCTTGTAGTAAGTTCACCGCGCATTTTCCCCCTGTGTCTGTTGTCACGGTATCTTACGCTTGATCTCTCCATTGCGTTATTTTCACAAAGTAGGAACTGTGTCCTGCTCGTCACTTCGGTTTGCGTGTGTTTCTTCATAGTTCAAATGTAAAAAGATAACATACAAATGCTTACGCAGAGATATTCGCTTATACATAATTGATTAATTGATTTGGTGTTTTAAGTCCACTTTATGCACAATAAGGCTAATCGGGACTGGACCTACAGTTTAAAGTGGGATCCGAACCACTATGAGCTTCCACCGGTTATCGAACCCAGGATCCCTTGATTACAAGGCAACGACGCTACCACTGCGCCATCTTATGCATAAAACAACCGAGAGAACAATGACATGTACATTTGATAATGTTCCCCACCAGAAAACTTTGAGGGAAAAAGCTCGAGTTGAAGACATCGATTTAATTTTTTATATAATGCCTGAAAACAACATATTTGCCTTCTATGACCTTAACGAAAATATTAAATCCACTGTAGTAAACATTACTTTCTAGATGGCAAAATAAAATGTAAACGACATAAATACTCTTCCCGTTTCTAAACCTGATAATTTATAGCCGTGTATTTGATTGAATTTTATAATTAATAATGCAATGAAGTAAATGGTCACACAGTATTCAGGTTTAGTGAAAGATAGCGTATTCCTTCCCTCAGTGTGGTCTTTATATAACAATATTTACAAAGTTACAGAAGCAACTGTACTTGAAGGGACAGCGAAGATTTTATGCCATCAAAATATCTGTGGCGACTGCTACAAAAGGTAAAGTTCTCCCCTGTGTATGGCAGTCTGCCGTGACACCATTCGAGCAAATGATATGGCTCCACACATTCTCGATCTCTGCCGTAGTGAAGGATACATGAATGATACACACCACGCTCTGATGTATCTAGGGGTCGCGGGTTCTACACGCGGTGGAGGAACATGGCATGGTGTTCCCTTGACGGTGCCCTTCATCAATTTCATCATATTATTACTCATCCTCGTCGTTTGGATTAGCCAAAAATGAAAAAAGCGACGCTAAAAATCATCTAATCAAATGTATTCATTACTTACCTTCCAGCCTCCATGAAGAAGTGGCTACGAAGCCAGAAGCCCTACTTTTGAATCCTGGGTGAGGAATGAATATATCATCGTGTTCATTCGGATTCCACCATTAATGCTCATTAACGATTAACCTACGACGTAGAAAAACGCTTAAAATTAACGTAAACATACGTCGCATTCTTCAGTCGCTTCATTAATGTGGATCATTTCACTATCCTAGGGGGAAAATGTTAGTTTAGCAACGTAAAGAATATTCACTTTCGAGACAATCCAAGGCATTGAGAGGCAGGGGTGTAGCAAGGGGTGGAAGAAGTGCGCGACCGCACGGGACTTCGCGCTTAAAGGAGCTTGATATGAAAAATGTTATAAATAGAAGTGGGGGGGGGTCATGGAAAATGCTATTTTTTTGTGAGCAGTAATATTAAAACATTCTGTATTTATCTGGTTTTAAATTCTAGTTAAACGTTATAATTTGAAAGAATACGTCCAATCAGAGGCATAACATACAGGCAGGCAGGTCTTAAGTCTAAGGGGCACGAAAGAAGTAAAAAATGATCGTCGTATTTCTCATGTGAAACAGTTAGGAAAAATTTACGAAAACTTGCTTAGACATTTTTACACATTTATTCTTTCATTGAATAGAACGTCCTTTGTCTTGTATTCTCTTCAATCTCTTGACCCTGCACTCCCGATTTTAATAAGTTAACAACAAACACCTCTAACTGGCACGAAGCAAGCGCGAGACATTTCAACGCTTGCGTTGTTTCCTTCCTTCCTAGAACAGGCCCGTACCCAGAATTTTTTTGAGGAGGTTGGAGACAGATCCGAAAATGTGGAACAAAAGAGAAGATCCGAAATTCTATTGGATTTGTTGAGTTAGGTTATTTTACGTCGATTTTCTGACACTTTTGGCTGATCGCGATGATGAGGATGAGTGATGATATGATGAAAATTGATCACGGAACACTCACAAAGAACGTCCATGCCTAACCCTGGATTCGAACCCGGAACCCACAGCGTCGTAGCGCGTTGTGCTAACCAGGTGGTCGACCCTGGTCGGTGAAATGCTGTTGGGAGTACTGGATGTGACCACCAATGTTTCGGTAGTATTATTGTACGAGCTAGTGCTAGCTCGTAGCTCGAATAGTGCTAAGTGTACACCCAACGGTAAAAGCAATATGTCCATCTCCACTGTATTTTCATTCAGTCTGTTTTCCACAGTGTCATGATAATGGGTTGAAATAGAAACGCAGTCAACATAAGCTTCGCATCAAAAGAATCAATGACCCCTTAGAAGAACACAGGATGTAGAGTAGTGTTGCCCACGAGACGAGACTTTGGCCTATCTCGTCTCGTGGAGTCTCGTGGAAATGCTGTCTCGTCTCGAAAATATTCGTTTGTCTTATGACACATGGTCAAGCTCGTCTCGTCTCGAATTTTTAAAAGCCTGTCCCGTCTCGTCCCATGGGCAACACTAAAGAGTAATGAGAGAATTAAAATGGTGGTGAACAATTTGCCTACTATTATCTTTCCTAATTGTAGAATTGTAGAGTTGCAATGTTAAGGTCCAAAGTATCGGGAAGAAATAATTATTAATTAATTATTATTAATAATTAGCAATCATTATTAAAATGAAGAACATGTTTAAATGGGGGTTAACGCCTCCAAAATAAAACCTCGAAACATTTAGTCAAATTACGACTTGAGTTTGAAAGAAATTGGGACAGGGATTTGAAAGAATAGACTGTTCCGACTAAATTGGAATGTCTTGTAAACACGCATCAATGATTAGAAAACAAAAATTACAAGGTCAGTTTAGTTTCCCTTGGCAGATAAGGTTCAGCACAGTTCTGAAAAAAGAGGGCAGCGACTGCTCACCCCCACTTCCATTTAATTTCCACCATTGGATGGGGGCCTCGCATTCTAATCTCATCCAGGGCTTCGCTATATGTTGCTACGCCACTGTTGAGAGAGGATTACTAAATTCAAAAATCCATATTTCGAAGCGTCATGCATGTTTTTTGCAATTGTTTTATACTTATTGTTAGTTTACTTAGTTTATTTGACGTCGCATTTCTACCACTTCTGGCTAATTGCGAGGTTGCAAGTGAATGTCAGAAATGAATGAAGGGTCTTAGCAATAGCAACCAATTTTCGCGACGTGTACCTTCACCCCTCTCTCTTGCCACTACTGTGTGCCGTGTTCTTTGACATTCTGACATTGTCCTCGGTTTTCTTATAGCTTTTCTTTCAATCAAAATATGTGCAGAATGACAACGTGACTACTGCTGCATTTGCAAACTGGAAGTAACAAAATGCAAGTCAATGTATACTGCTATAATCTAATTTTGTATTGGTATAATTGTTATTTTCGCTTGTCGATCGCTACTCCTCGCAGACTCGTGTTGGTAAACATGTGAAGAATTAGCAAATTAGAATTCAGATCGACAAGTTACCGTTCCTGGATATTAAGGTAAAGAGATAATGGATTGTTGCAAGTCTGATTTGTGAACAGATACACTAATCGGGACTGAATGGGATCCGAACCAATATGTGTGTCTACTAGACATCGAATCCGGGACCCCTTGATTACAAAGCTTGATTGGAAATTGAGGCGTTCTTAGTCCAGCATTAATATATGTATAGAAAAATTTCAATAGTGGGAAATATACAATATTGCAGGATTTAAAAAAAAGAAGTATAAAATCACTGTAAAATTTAAGAGCGAAAAGGAGTTACGAATAATATATATCCTATATTTTGTTAATGTTTTGGGCCTAAAAGCTTAGAAGAATCAGTTAAATTGATTTGAGGTTTTATTATAAATCCACTTTATGTACAAATAGGTTAGTCATGGTGGACCTAGAGTTTAATGTTGAATTATAACACTAATTGTCTCCATCGAACACAGGACCCCTTGCTTACAAGGCACAGAGATTGCCACCATCGGGGTGGCCCTACAGACATACTGTCTGGCTACCTTAGCTGAGACCATGGACGAAAGTGCGCATTGGCAAAATAGGGGCACTTTGTTCAGGAAGCCGGTTTCGTGAAAATCGTCAGCTGTTGAAAAAACAATGAAGTTTCAAACGTAGTAACATCGCCGCCAAAATACGTATAGATGTTTATGAATTATGTAAGGGTACAGAATGAAAGAAATAACCATCCATATACTATATAAGCAAACGGAACATATCAGGAAAGTATTCATTACGTCACATTAGTAGATAAACTTGTTTGTAAACATGGAACTTCATTTTCGGTCATTCAATTAAATTGGTATCCTTATTAAATCGTATAATTAGCACAAATGTACACAGCAGTAATCAGAATAGTATCAACAGTATTATTATGCAAACTATTATAAATACAGTAAAGAACATGTAGTAACTGATTGGTTTGTGGCATTGTGTATTATATCAAGGGTGTTTTGTAGAATGTGCAACAGGGACCAATACGTCTTTGTTTTCTTTGTTCCACTTCGAAACGGTTTGTTACGAATTGTAAGAGACATCACAAACACAACACAGAAAGCAGTAATAAACACAGCAAGCGGACCATACAGAGCGACCACAAGGAAAAAAACCATGGACGAAATGTCCCAGCGTTCAGCTCGTGCCATAAGGAAGCCTGGTCCACTCTCCCCCTCCTCTCCTCGCAGGAGTACGGTGCACAGGCTTTGCTGGTCTGAGCAGGTTTTTTTGCTTGTGGTTTTACTATAGCAAGCAAGAGCCACAGGGTGGTGTTCTACCTACTTCCCTTCTCGCGTTTGGAATCGTACTTTCCAGCTAGTTTCGTTTCCCTTGGCCGGACTGTACCAGTCAAATTATAATTTAGAACTTCAAGTTACTTGGTGACAAAAAAAATACTACACTGATCCCCCAAAAAATACCTTACTTCACAGAATATAATACTTTAACACGGAATTATCATTACCTGCAAACTATATGAGTGTTTCCAAAGATCTGCTGCATATACCCTTTCCCTCATAACAAAGATCAACTAAAAATTAAAAAAAAACGAACGAGCGTTTCTCTATTTGCAGTCCGTCTTTGTTTACGTGTAGCGCGAAAGGTTAAAGTTTTAGTGTTTGAAACCCAGAAAAGCATGTTTTTGCACTTGTCCTTTCTTGCATCATGATAAGATGTACAAATGCCTCAGCTCGATATAATTCAACTTCAGAGCTCTTCTGCTGCTTGCAGGAGTGGATGTTATCTGCTTCAGTAATCTACACTCCCGTGTTCCACCTGCCAGGCTGCGAGAGTAGTAGTGCTTTCAATTATTTTGACTGGTATGTAATTTTCGCTGCTGGCTGCAAGCAATGTGTAACAAAATTATACCTCATGTGTTATAACATGGCGATTATTATTATTATTATTATTAAAGATTAATTAGTGAAATAGTTTTCTCTTTCGCTAAAATTAACATAAAGAAGATAGCAAAGAATGAACTATGAATCAACGAAATTAATAACAGCGTTTACTTTTCTTTGACGATTTAGTTAGGAAACAGACCTGTGATCCAATATTTCGTTATTATATATTATATTCTTCTTCTTTAAATCTTGTATCTACAAGGAAAATCAAACAAAGAAACATAAGGACGTCTTATTTGAAATTCTTAACCCCGTAGCGTGAAACGAAAGGCGGGAGGGACTTCGAAATGCAACAGTTAACTTTAGTACTTGGTTCTTGGAGAGAACGTGCGTAATATTAAGTTAACGAATGGTTTGTTCAATGAATGATTAATAATTGCGACAGGGACGAAAATCCCGTGGATAGAACGAAAGTACTATTTACATTGGGAACCATCAAACGTGATTTAGTTACCTAACAACCGCTGCATACCCAACCCAAATCTCGACAAATTAAAAGTAAAAGCGAGCAAATGTAGAAATATTATGCAATAGATATTGGTCCATCATTCCCAGCTGAATTGTATCCTTAAACATCTGTCACAAGTGACTTATCGAAAGTTTCATCTGCACATGATTTTGCCAAACAGTACCTCTCCAATTCTACCTCCCTCTACAGAGGTATACCATGTTAGATATCATTTTAAAACTATAGGTCCTGTCCCATTTAACCGATCTGTGCAAAAAAGTGAACTTAAAACTATACATTTAAAAAACTCCGATCTCCGCACGGACTGCTTAGCACAGTGTTTATGAAGCCAATGGTTACGGTTCGCATCTCCCCCTGGACGTGGGTGTACTTTGTAAGTGTTTCTGCATCAATTTCCTAATTTCATCCTATCATCAGTCATCCTCATCGTCGCGATTAGCCAAAGTGGTATAAAAGCGATGCTAAATAACAAAATCAAATCTTTGCAGACACACGCAAACAACATACATAAATAGAAGAAACTGAACAGGAGGAAATGTTTTACCATTTCCTTTCACAAGTGTGTTTGTTTTACATTCAAGGCAACTTAAATAATGGGCCAAAAATATGTAGATTCGTCACTGACAGTCATTTGTTTTCTCCTCTCCACATCGCTTTTAGCCGAGTACCGCCTTGTTGCCAGTTTCCTTCATAGCTACGTTGTCAAAAGCTTCAAAAAAGAAAAATATTACATCTCTTATTTCGATGTCTAAGGTTCATGATGATACAAATGCTTAGCACTGAATAAAGGCGACGACCATCTGTTCAAGAATGCTTAACATTTTGACAACGCAGGGGTAGCATGACATTGTAAAGAGCTGCTTGCGTCACCCACGCTCCGACCGCTCCCTTACTGTTGGACACGTTGTGGTTCGCATACCACTTTTAATTATAGGTCAGCACCGATTAGCCCATCTTTGCATAAAGTAGACTTAGAACTCAATTCCATTACCGAACATTTCGGTTTCTTGAAGGCAATTTGGGAGCTACGTGAAATAGAGGATAAAGATAACAGAGGCAAAGGGATTCGATGTGCTGACCACGTGTCAACTTATAAGGAAACCACTTAAGAGGCCTTTGTTATTCATGGCAGTTTCGCCACGGAGTTTTTCATCGTAGCTGTTATGGAGATGATTAATTTTATATAAGATTGGCGAGAAAATATTAACAAAACATGCTATTATTGTGTTTCACGCTAATCGGAGGTGAATTCTGTTACTGGGTGATAGATGGGTGTTATGATATGTCAGCTGTAAAGTTAAGAACAGTGGCGTATTTAGAAGGAGTTTTAGAACTAGGTAGTCTTATTTTTGCTCAACTTTCCTTAAAATAAAATAAAAATAAAATTTAGGAAAATATGGCATGATCTAGGAGTGGTAAGAAATATCTGATAACCCCTTATGATTTGATTTGATTTGATTTGTTGTTTGAAGTCCACTTTATGCACAGTAAGGCTAATCGGGACTGGACCTACAGTTTAAAGTGGAATCCGAACCACATGTGCTTGCACCGGGATTCGAACCCGGGACTCCTTTATAACCACCTTATGTTCACATCCCTTTACTGCATTTGTGAGTACGGCACTGAAAGCGTGGGGAATACTGCCCGCAAATAAAATGGAGAGGGTTCCTTAAATAACGATAACAGAAGCGGGGTGTAATGCATGGCTTTCCTGCAAGAGCCTAAATGTCAACCTCTCTTCCACGTCCTGGACTCAGGGAGGAAGGGGGGTTGCCATTAGGCTATCCTAGGCTATAACCTAGGGCCAGACAAAAATGAGATGCTGAAGGGGCAGAAGTGAAAACCATGGCAAATTGAAACATGCCAAATCCTTTTACTTGCTTATTTCGTTAACGAAGGACTATCTAGCAATTAAATAAGTTCTTTCACCATGGCCTATTTTCAAACGTCACCTAGATCCTACAAACAGTATGTACAACTCTATTGTTCGAATATAAGTAATTGTTCCTCGAAAAAAACTAATGTAAACATTTTGAATGCCAACAAATAAAAGTCAATTGGGGGGATATTGGCGACCAAAATCAACATCATTGTTTACCGATTTACCGGTTCGCGTGCAGTGTGGCTACCATAAGGTAGTGTTGATTCGTTTTCCTTTAGTGCGTGTGCGGTATTAGTGTTGTCTGGCGAAATATATATTGAAAGTGGCTGTTTCAAAGGAAAACGAAGTTTAATGAGTAATTTTTAATCAGATGTATCAATGTTTTGAACTTTACAAGTGTTATTAGTACAGAGCATGATGCAGTTAGTGAAAATTAAGTACCATGAGAACAAATTATTAATAAAAATGTCTACAGTGCCCAAAATAAAGGATAGTCCAAATTCTATATATCCCGCTCTGGATGGGCTACATTTTGCAGACAATCGGTGCTTTCGCGTCTAGACTCAGATTCAGTCTGTTGCGTACTGCCCATACATTCTTGTTATTGCCCTCGCATCAATTCCATCCTAATCTTAGCGATTGACCAAAAGAGACAAAAGCGAGAAGTAATATTAGTCGAATTAATCTCTATATAACACCAGCAAATGGCTGTGTCTTCCTCAAATTGAGGATTCCTCTCGCAGATCTCCCATATAACATGAAGGTTAGGATGAATGATGAAACAGATTGTTGGAACAAAAATAATTTCATGTCCAGGTTTTCCAGGATGCGAACCTAGGACACCGAGTTTTGTTGCACGCTGCGCTAACCATTCAGCCACAGAGCCGACCTGAAATACTTTGTGCTTGCAGGAGTGATTCTCGAGACGCACACGATAAAAGTGGCAAGATGAATAAGACTTGCATTGGCGCCTTCAGGTCTCCGCCGAGCATTCAACCATATCGGTATCAATACCTCAACTTGATGTGGTTTCAAGGTGAATAGTATGTATGCCCCCATACTTCAAGTTGTTGTATTTCTGCCGTCCAACTTACAGATATGTATGTGTAACACAGTGTTAATGACCAGGGACATATGAAAAATGGGATAACCGTTAAAATAAAATAAATTATGATTGTGGATTAAAGGTGTTGCTTTTTTAACTGACTTACGCAGTTATAACTATCGAAAATTAAATATTTGTGGTTAAACTCGCCTAAAATCAATTGGTAAATTGTTTTACATTTTCACACAAATGTCAAGTTAATGTACTTGAAGCTAATATATATTTTAAGTTGGGGACATCACAGAGGGCGAAGGGGTGGTTGTTGAAAGACTGCTGAATTCGCCGCATTGTTGCTTCAAGGGAAGAGGGGAAACTCGTTCAAAACGTAAATACTCTCATCTAAAACTAGAAATGCTAGTAGCAACAAAGAAAGAGGGGAGAATTGTTTTCAGCACTCTGTCCTCAATATTTCGCATGCATGTACTATATGAGAAGCAGCAACTTGAACTTTAATAAAGGATAAATGAAAAATCTGCTGCTACCAGGGGCTCTAGTTTCTACACTAACTCCGTGCTATTAATTCGAGGAGACGGTTGTTTTCCCATATTGACTCACATGCTAGTCATTTATGAAAATCCGCGCTTTTGGTAGATCATTCCCAATCAGTAACATGAATAGATATTGATACTTTTTAACATTAAAATTCAAGAAGCAATTTTTTAATGAATAATTTCCTCTTTTGTTGCAAATAATTGCAAAATTATCATCATTAATAAATAGGGAACGAATTATTTCACGAGTGTTACACACGTCATATTTTATCATTCTCTAAACCTCAAAATAATATGTTAATATTGAATCAATGCTTTTTCTTGTTCACATCACAGCACCTCCAAATTAGCCGCGATTGAGGAATGTGGGAGGCCCTACACATCGTTTTATCTAGTCTAATAGATAGTCTTGTCATTGTTGAGAGACTAAACAAAATGCAGGACTACATTTAGAATATAATCGTTATATTTGCACCTTCAATCACTGCCACAATCACTGAAGGTGCAATGTCTATAAAGTGTTTGGAACACGCTCCGAAAGGTTTGCCATAATCATTGCAATGGGTGTGATTTCGCGCAAACAATTTTCGGGGAAGTTGTTGGCTGAATATCATCCAATGGAAACAGCCGCTGAGGTTCTAATGGTGATCAAACGCCTAACCGCACCATTAAATGTGATACCGTTACCACTACGCCATTGGGGACAATTGCGATAGCAGAAAACATTCACACTTTTTCGCCATCTTTATTTGCAGTTGAAGTTAATAATACAGCGAACTTGAATCATATTGGGATTACTGTATTCCCAACTAATTGCCCCCATGCACACGCCACTGTTGCTTGTGTATATAAGTGTTCACTCACTTACAAGCGAAACCGAAACTCGAGCTCTCAGCGAGACAACTCCAGGCGCCGTGAAACAGATAACGGTTAAGCCACTGACGTTCGTTGGAACATGCATTTCTACTGTCTTGGCCTTTGAGTCACTGCTTTGGTTGCGATGAAGTATTTTGGCAGGTGTCCTATTTCGCTGCAGGATACATGCAAGCCTTAACAGAATAATGTTAATGATATGCATATGATATAAAATGGTTACTATTATTCGGAAATTAATACATGATTTCTCTTCTGTAGAGTGTAAGAATTTTTTCTTCCGATAATGAAATAGTAAAAAAAATATTTAACCAGAAATCAACAAAGTGAATAACAACGTTTGCTTTATTTACCTTTTGATATATTATCAAAGCAATTACCGACCTTGTTTTTAATACTGCCGATGCTGTGCGTAAATGCAGTCAGTACCCCTCCCCCCAAAATGATATGTTTACTGTCTCTTTATATACGTATATCTCTGGTTCTAATTGATTATTTATTTGCCACATAGACAGATGAAACTGACATAGGAATTCGAACCCAGAATTTATTGTGCTAATATAATGAGTTGACGGACATTTAACAATCGTGCGGTCCTTTAACTTTTCCAGGCAGTCATAGCCGAGATATATAAAGCAACGTTTCGATTATAATTTTGTTGGTTAAAGTTGGATATTTTTTTTTTAAGTAACGAAAACGCTTTGCTCATTTCCGAATAGCACCTTTCAGTAAACAAATTGATAGATTGATCGAGTTCGTGTTTTAAGTCCATTTTACATACAGTATGGTTAATCGGGACTAGACGTACAGTTTAAACTGGGATACGAACCATTTTATGTCTCAACTGGTTATCGAACACGGGACTCCTTGATTACAAGGCGACGACATTTACTACTACGCCAACAGGGAGTCCCAGTAACCAATATATATATATATATATATATATATATACTTTTTCGTCTATGAAACACCCGATATTAACACACTTTCAAACAACGTCTTGTACATATGAAGCAAATTAAAATTGATATGTGAGGGCATAGGAGTGCGCACGGTGGTTGCCAGTGGTGCATGAACACCTCAAAATGCGTCCTCAAAAAATTAAGAATGTAGAAAGTACCATTATAACAATGAAAATAATGTCTCCTCTGCTGTCTCGAGATTTGAATTTTAATGGTCGGATCTTTCTAAAGTTAAAGACAGAAGAGTGAAACGACTTGCAGCCAAAGCTGGAATCCGCCTAGAAAGATGACCCTTCGTTCGGGATTCACCAGTGATAAGAGGAAATCCTTGATTGCTTAACGAGTGTCAAGCAAACTATTTTGACAAAACAATAATAATACAATGCTAACAATACCCACAATAGTTTGCAAAATGATCTACGTAATCAGTGCGATGTTTGTAGTGGTGCAACAGTCTACGTTAGAGAAAACAGGGTTTGAAGTAGAGTCCGATTGATTTGATTTTTTTGACGTCGCATTTCTTCTACTTTTGGCTAATCACGAAGATGAAGGTGAATGATAATAGGATCGGATGGATGAAGCAGTATTCGAATGAAGGGGTGAACCGGGGAATTTCCCCCCTCTATTTTTCCCATGCTCTGCTCTACATTTATATTTTCATTCCCAACCATGGGAAGAAAATGTCCCCCTCTGAACGTGTACTTTGAATGGAATGACACTGTTTGAGTCATAATTTCGAGCTTGCTCTTCAAGATGTTTTTTAAGAAAGATAGTCATTGTACCCTAAATATTTTATGGATGCACTTTATTTTATTTTCAGAAAAAAATAATAGGATCTGTTCTAGAGTGGTCAAGCAGTAGAAACAACAATGATGGAAATTAGCGAAATGATTGACATTTGTTGGGTGCCATCAAATCAATCTGTGTGGGTAATAATAAATAATTATCTGGTTCGTGTACATTTCTCTTCGAATAGTGAACTCAGTGCAGCTATCGGTTGAAAAGAAATAGAAAGTGCCAAGGAATGCTGAAGAAAGTAACAACTTAGTTATTTGTAGAATTTTGACTTTCCCCTGTTTTATTAGATTTTCTCAAACAGTTTCCATTGCCTCCACAGAGAAGAAGTGCGCGTCAGGAATTGGCTGTGGCAATAAAATCTCTAACGTCCCGTGTTTTAGCGAAGTACAAACTTTTCAACCTCACAACATTTATAGTATTCATCACAAAGTACGTAAAATAGATCAATATTCTCTTTATTATTATTCCATTTACTAGACATGGCATACAGTTTTTCTTGCATATCAGTTGCGTTACTGAATTCTAATTAGATTTATTTATGTGTAAATAACGTAAATATCTTCACAAAAATAAGAAAACGTGTGCTCACGTGAAAACGCATACTCATAAACCATAAGTTAAAATTTCATCTTCACACACCTTATGGTTTCTGTGAAAGGGGAAAATTAACTTGTGACAAATAGGCTAACATTGTCCAGATAGTCAACTGAAACACTCCTTTAGGCACTCCCATATGAATTAGTCTGCACGTGCGCATGTGTAGGGGAGGAGAGAGAAAGGAGAGCGTATATTTGAAAAATTCATTAACCAAATGTATAAGTGACATTTCCAGAAGCTGAATATGTATTCCCCGGCATCATGATGCATGAATGAGACTGCGTATCGTATCGTTATCTAAATAACGACGGAGAAAAGGATGCTCGACCGGTAATGACACACTACTAATTGATTAATTGATTTGATTTTACTTCACTTTTCTTCCACTTTTGGCAAATCGCGAAGATGAAGTTGAACTCTAGTTTTATCCCGATATTTTAGTCGAATTAGTCATCACGCACTGTTATTTAAAGGAAACCCTTCTTCCACAACTACATGAGTTTAAATAGAAAATAAAAGCGATAAGAAATGCAGATATCTGCTAGTAAAAGAGATCGATGTGTGCGCTTTAAAAATGTACGAGAAACTTTTTTTTCCTCCGTGATTAACACAACTCCCAACTTTTTAGTCGCTTTCCGCCATTAGGCTTAGCTTATAAAATGTCACAGGCTCAACTACAGTGATACCCATAAAAACATATGAAGATAAAATATATGGGTTTGAAAGATCGTTTATTGCTTTCAGTGAGGTGAGAGGTTGTATAGAACTTATCCCCTTTATGTTATCGCCGAAGTACGCCGTGCAATTTTATATTCTGCCGTTGTCCTAGGTCTCCTTAGCGATTTTCTTTCAATCCTTAAATTTTGTATTGCATATGGCATAGTTATAAACATAGTGAAGGACAACTTGCCTGCAAACTTAAGGCGAGGAGATACAATTACGCACCAATTGTGCATTTATTTCAGTATCGCCCGAATGGGCACTGCTACTAAAACAAACCCTGGGTGTATCCAAGAATATGAACTTCTCTCCATGTTGCAAGTACAAACATTTTGTTATGTTGATTATTAAGCTGGACACAATGTTTGAAAATATGATGAATAATAATTTTCGGAATCCCATGTATTCCTTATGGGGAATCAACTTCAACATCAAGTTACGGCTAATCAAATGGAAGTTTCGACTTTTCCTCTGGTGTAATTCATCTTCAAACTGCCCTCTTCCCGTTGACATCTCTTTCTATTCCATCGGAAGTTTTATATTCACAAGAGAATGCATCAAATCATACTCCCATATGATCAATGCTTTTTTCCTTGCCTCCTGGCAGTGTTGCCAAACCTGATGGGCATAAAAAAACTAAATTTCACCTTAAATGGAGTTAAAACTGACTCTCATGGAGCTAGATTTACGATGGCTGGATAAAGTGCCTTCTAGGGTAATGTTAGTTGTCAAAGGGGTGGGGCACTGCTATTATCGTTAACTGTAAATTGATGACAATTTATTCTTAGTTTTCAACATCTAGATCCGGCGGCATCGCCCATCTCAATAATCCACCGATGGTGGTATGAAATCGAAAGTAAAGAATTCCCTGACGACAATATCATGTCAATTTCACGTCCAACATAGCGCTATAAAGAAATAGCTGGGGAGATAAGAGAGAGTGGGGCGACGCAGCCAATATAACAATATCACGTCACGTGCAAAATGTATAATCATGACGGAAGGTGGTCTATGTGGGTCGGAACCAGAGATGGCATCATAGTGGGGCACAGTGGGTGGGCGTCCCAGTTCACAGCCGAACGAGTCCACGAAAGATTGATTGATTTAGTTTATTTTACTTCGCGTTTTGTGCCTCTTGGCTAAAGATGGGGATGAGTGATGAAATTGATGAATGGACATTCGCAAACAACCAAGCCCGAGCGGGATTCGAACCCGGGACCCTTGGCGTCGCAGCGCGATGTACTAACCACTCGGCCACAGGGTCCGGCTAGAGTGCACGAAAGAGCCAGATCTGGCTCCAAGAGAGCTAAGTTGGCACACTGCCATGGACGAAAGGGCTTGGGAAGACTCCCGTTGAAATTGTATCGCATGCCCTTAAAATAAGAGAATGCAAATAAAAGTATGCTACTACAAGCAGTGGCGTGCCCAGCAGTTTACAAAATGAGGGGTTACGTATACTTTGTCTTGGCAGTCTGCCCTCATTTTGTCATATTTTCCTACCTTTGACATTTTTCTTTTAGGAACGCTGGGCCAAACGGGGGGTTATAACTGCCACTAATCCCCCACCCCCTTGGGCACGCCACTGACTGCAAGTTTAATTTGTGGAAGCAAACGTTATCTTTCTCCTTCCTTGATTCCTACTCTTCGCCGACCCTTCTCCAGACTTCCAACAGCCATACACTGACACAGCTTGCAGAAGCATTCTTCCCAAACTTGTTTCTGTCCGACTCAAATGCTAAGGGGAATAAGGCATTGGATCGCATCGTTTCTCAACCTATGGGGCGCGACTCACAGCTGGGACCCGAGGGGGTGTTTGGTGGGTGGCGAAGTCGGACTTGAGAATTTATTTACTGTCTTACAAAACTATCGTTTAAAATACTAATATATATTACTTCAATATTTTAACCCGTGTTGTACGTAGTGTAAGCTATACATTTCTGTTCATCGTAACCTAACCTCTGGAATTCAAGGCGCCTTGCTGTTGGACGCGCTCTTCTTTTCTCAGTTTATTGTTTCCTGCCCTCGCGCACAGTTTCATGATGGAAATGGACAATTCCGTCTTTCATACAATACTGGTAAAATACCTTTAACCCAAATAAAGCAGTTCAGGACACCACATTATTTGTTTATTTACCTAGTACCTACAGTACTGTGCGCCCATTTTACACCGATTACAAAAACGAAAACAAAGGAAGTTTGGCACAAAATATTTACACGTAGATTGTTATTTTACAAACACAGACGAAGCATAAGGTGAGGTCAGGGCTCGAAATGGACCGTAGCCGACCGGAACGGCTTCCGGTTCGTGATTATCTGGAAGCGTTCAGTTCCGTCTCGTCAGTTCAGTTTCTTAGATATTTAGACATGGCTACACTTTAAGCATCGAAAACAATTGATTCACCTTGAAGGACGATAGTTTCAGAGTTAAGGATAACCATGTTCCAAAGCATTTTCTTCTTTGGTGAATAATATGAATAGCCGGTTTGAAGACTCAGGTATATTTTCGCATACAGTCCCATAAAATGCACATACATGGTATTTAGATAATTGTGAAGGTGTGTGAGATGTCAGGCAAACTTTGTAAGCGAAAGGATGTGTGCGTCAATAGTTAAAAATCTTCGCACCTACAAAGAAACTCCACAACACATTGCCACGTCACTCAAAGTTTATGTGAATTATATCAAAATTGTTCCAATATCTACAGCTGAATGTGAACGCTGGTTCAGAGATTATATCTTTCTTGGATCATAGAATAAGCTACATCGCTGTAAGTCAATTTCTATAATGTCCCTTTTTTTTATCAGATATGAGCTCCAAATACGATTTTAAACCTTCGTTTTAAAAGTTATTGAAAGACAACAATGGTTATCGGGGATTACTTTAATGGGGGGTTCCCGACTTTTCTGCTTTCATTTGTTTATTTTATAAAAATATAGGGGGCTGTAGCCCATTTAGCCCCCCCCCCTTGTGCGTACGCCAGTGGCCTGAAGTGACTACACCAAACAACAGAAAAGCTTTTAGTCAGACTGCAGCAGATGTTACCTTATCAAACCATCTCTCAAATCGTTAAGCCTCTTGCAACTGTTATTCGATTCGGACAAGACGGCGCCACGGAATCACGATGCGTAGCTTCCAGTGTTCTCTGCTCCACCCTTCTTTCTCCCTATTCTATCTGTCCTTATATTTTTCCCCCATGTGTTATATTATAGAATTAATAAATAGATTTGTAATTCCCATACATTTACAGCGTAATTGCCCTTACAATTTTGAGAAATCTTTACGTGATTCTGGGATTAGTCTTTCTGATTAGCCAAATTGGTTTCAAATTCACTTTATTCTCAAATGTCGGATTCAAATCACGGTTCAATGTGTCTCGCCAGGAATCGTACCTGGTACTCATTTTTTACAAGGCGTCCGCGTCCTTCCCGACTGGAATTAAGTTATATTGTAATAATACATAACAACCTTTTTAACAGACCCTCTGTTCGTATCTCTGTCTAGTTGAAAGGATTTGGTAACGTAAAGGTAACTTCCCCGTGCATACTGCACCGTGCCACATTCAGGGGAACTAGGTTAGGGTTCCACACATTCTCGATCTCGGCCATTTTGGAGGTGTTGTGATCAGCACCAGCGCCGCCTTTAACCTGTAGGTTTGCCTCCAGGTACACACTGATTTGAAGCTGGATAGCCCCCAGAGCCGCTTAATTCGGTGACAAGGCCGGAAAAAATCCTAATTTAGATCACCACACCGGGAATAGAACTCTTGTATCCCGTGTGGCAGTCAGACGCCAAACCGATTAGAGCCACTAATCGGGATTAATTGGGACTGGATATAGAGTTGAAAATGGGGTCCGAATCACTGTACCATAGACATTCAGGGCTCAGCATAAATCGTTTAACTTGGATACGATTTCAGATATCATGGACGGAATCATTAGTGACTGGGATGGATGTCACTTCAGTTTACCTTTCTACGTATTCCTTTAGGCCATGTTTGAGGCAACAGCCGACTGGTTCCATCAGCGCTATGAGGTAGAGGTAAGGGACTCGAAAAAGCCTCTGACCAGTGGCATCGATTAGGGGGTCGAGGGGTGTAGTTGCCCCCACCCACGTTTTCCAACTTTTGTCCCCGCACTATGCTAAATCTTATGTACCAAGGGAAAGTAAATTGTCCTTGCCCCCACCCCCACTTTTTACACCTTGTCCCCAAATTTTGGAACCCAATCGCCGCCACTGCCTCTGGCAGTCGATTCGGTTGGTTGAGTGGTCGACTCGCGATTTCGAAATTGTAATTTAAATTGATTGATTGATTTAGTTTATTTTACTTCGCGTTTTGTGCCTCTTGGCTAATTTGCGAAGATGGGGATGAGTGATGAAATGATGAAATTGATGATGGACATTCACAAACAACCAAGCCCGACCGGGATTCGAACCCGGGACCCTTGGCATCGCAGCGCGATGTGCTAACCACTCGGCCACAGGGTCGGGCAAAATTGTAGTTTAAAGGTTCGAGTCTTGATCAGGACATGTTGGTTCATTTGTGAGTGAACTTCATATAAAAATCATGCATCATTATCGATACAATTTCTTTTTAATAGGTAGAAAATAAAAATAATTAATTAGAAAATAATATTAAATATATAACACAACATTAATAAGGTGAAACCGTTAATTGAATTTGATATTCAAAAGTACGTAATAACCTACTCCTGCTGACGTCACACTTCAAATCGCCGAAACAAGTATAATGGACCCACCTGTATATTACTACCTAACGACGCGCTGGATTGAAAACAAAAGAACAGCGAGGGATCCACAAGAACACGGCAACCGAAAAGGGAGTCCAAGTATAGATTGTACTTGCGTTTTTCTATTTTGGCGACACGTGAAAGTACGGAGGATTGAACGGACATTCACAAATATCCATACCCAGGCCGGGATTCAAGCCCGGGTCTCCTGCCGTCGTAGCGCGATGTTCTAACCACTCCGCCACGGGGGAGGTGGGCTGCAACAAAATGAATATTACACGAAAGAAGTTTCAAATGTAAGTTGCAACAGCACATTAAAGAGGAAATATTTTGTAAAGTTTGAAAAATGTACAAAGTATGTTTCTAGTAAGCTAGGAAGAATAAAGGAATATGTGATATATTTTACTGTACACGAGTAACAACTGTCTGTCAGAACAAATACACTCGTATTTTACAATGAGATGCTGACGGGCAGAGATTCCAAAGAAAAATGTCACTGAATCAACACAGAGACGCAGAGGACACAGAAACAACATTGGTGCAATGTCACTACCTCATAACGTCACTCGAAGTTTCATAATCTTGTATATGAAAGGCTGAGAAGAGGTTGGTCTCAACCTTGCCTGCGCCGGCCCCGTGGCGGAGTGGTTAGCACATCGCGCTACAACGCCAGGGTTCCCGGGTTCGAATCCTGGCCTGGGCATGGATATTTGTGAGTGTTCATTCATCAATTTCATCATATCATCACTCATCCCCATCTTCGCAAATTAGCCAGAAGTGGCACAAGAAGCGAAGTAAAATAAATCAAATCATTCATTCATTCAACCTTGCCTGCTCCCTGCGGTTGCCTATCGCAAGGATGAAGTGTTTCGAGGCAACAAGGTGGTAAAAAGGGTTCTTTATTGTATCCCGCGTTTGAGACAGGGTATCGACATCCACACACGATATTTAAACGTGACTGTATGCTTGCTTTTGGCGCAGGTGGAACTCGTATTTCTCGTGCTTCACTGCAGGGACAAATCCCGAAATAAGAAAGGAGCGGAGTCCGGTAAAAAAAAAGGCGCAAAAACGAAAGGCTAATTGTCTATGAACTTGGACGCAAAGAAGCACCAGCAGATTTCTTGGATGACGTGGAAGTAGAGGTCAGGTGACCAACAGTTATCGTGATTGGGTGGTTACAAAGGATGAGATTTAGAAAACGTTTTCATCTTCGCTCCACTCGCGAAACAAACATTTCTGTAAACTTCACATCAAGTTTATACTCTCTACTTTCATTAGATATTTATTCAATTATGCACTATTCAATTAATATTGAATTTGTTTGAGATGAAAGATTCTATTGAAATTTCCATTAAGAGACACGATTTTATTCTTGTAAATTTACTGTACTGGATCTCTGAGAAATTAACACTATCAAAAGGTAAAGTGCTCCCCTGTGCTTAGCACCACGCCATGAAGGCGTATAGGGGGTGTGGGGGTAACGCCCCACACTTTCTTGATCCGGTCGTGAGTGCGGGTGATGTGATCAGCATCATGCCCCTGTCCCCTGTCATTCGACGCTGGGTGTGCGCCAGGGCCGCTTCCAACGTTAGAAAAGTTCCCGGATTTGAACCGGCCGGGGATCGAACCCGGGATCTTGAGCATGGTAGTCAGACGCGTTACCGACTGAGCCACCGCGGCCTTCTAAAATTAACACTATCGTCATTTTAAAAAGGAATGAAATAAGTGACTTTTTCCTTCGCTCTCTTTGTTGAAATATAGTATATTCGCAAAAGCCACGTGATGCGACCTCCTCCTCCCCCAATCAAATAATTCCAACAGAGGTAAAATTTTAGTTAAGTGGGGAAGTGGTTATCACATCGCGCTGCGATGCCAAGGGTCCAGGGTTGGAATCCCACTCGGGCTTGGTTGTTTGTGAATGTCCATTCATCAATTCATCATATCGTCACTCATCTCCATCTTTGCAAATTAGCCAAGAGGCACAAAACGCGTAGTAAAATAAACTAAATCAATCAATCAATCACATCGCGCTACGACGCCGGGGGTCTTGGGTTCTAATCCCGGCCTGGGCATGATGTTTGTGAATGTCCATTCATTAATTTCACCATGTCATCACTCATCTCCATCTTCGCAAAGTAGCCAAAAGTGGTACAAAAAGCGAAGTAAAATAAAGCAAATCAATCAATCAATCTATTGTAGTTGACTGAAGGGTATCCTAAATCTGATCACGCCCAGGGCGCAAGGATCTTAACAGCTGTATTGTGACTGACATTTCAGAACGTTGAAAAAGGTGAAAACTTAGTTTCAGCAATATTTTTTTAGGGTCGCTTCAGTAGATTATAGTGCACACTGAGTGTGCACAGAAAATATGTAGTGAGTGGCTTTGCAAAAGTTCTGCGGATACTGCCTTTGCGTAAGCATTTTCTTCCTTTCCTTAGGTGAAGACAATACAATAATAGCTTAATGTAGCTTCGAGAGGAAAGAAACACGCGATAAGAGAAGCTGCCTGTGTCGCTTGTCGTTCGCGTATTGCTCGAATTGGGCTTTTATAATCCTGTTGTCTTAGTCCGTTGTTCGCAGTGAATGTTTAGTTTTAGAGAGATTTCACACCTTGTGACAAACGAAAGACGACAAGCGACACGAGTCGCTTGGAAACGAACCCCCAGTAATCAAGTGAACCTTTCCAACAGAAGCGACAGAACAAACCGCACCTGCCGCTTGAAGCTTGTGTGTCGCTCAAACTGGCCCGTTTTCTCAATACCGTCCATGGTGTCGCTTGTCGCTTACAGCTTCTGTGTGAATTCTCCATATCGCTTGTCGCCTGTCCAGCTTCTCGCTTTGTAAGGGAAATTTCACACTGAAGCGACAAACGACACGTAACAGGCGACAAGCGATTAACCACTTTTGGTTAATCGCGGCGATGAGTGATGATCACATGAAATTGATGAAAGGGCAGTCACAAAGAATATCCATGCCCACGAGTGACTCGAACTCGGGAACTTTAATGACGGGATCCAAAATCAAACACTTAACGCACTTGACAACATTGGCCATCGAGCTGGCACGAGTTTCACAAAGGGAGGAGGAAGTTAATCTTTTATTGATGGATTACGTTTTCCCACGACATTAGATTCTATCCTTTTACAATGTCTAGAAGACATATTTCAATTTTTCAAAAATAAAATATATCTGAGTTACGGTTTTCTAAACACAAATCACTTCAGGTAGAATATTTCTGCAGTTTTCCCATAGTTTGTGGACAGTGAATTACGTGGGAAATGTTGATTTGAACAGAGTGTCCACACTCATCTTGCCTACGGTCCCATCAAATTTATCATTTCATCATTCATTTTTAATGTTGCGGTTACCATAAAGACGTAGAAAGCGACGTCAAATATCAACAGCTGCATCCTACATATACTAGACATATATAAATTATTATGAACACGCCATTATAAATAACGAATATCTGTGGAAATTTGAAGGTATGAAGGATAATAAGTGTTGGTGGCGTAGCGAAATATTTCATAGGTAAATTGCATTTATTTTCCCACAAGCAACTTTAGATTTCAATGTAGCGTGATTACTTTTTGATATTTGATACTTGATGATAGTCATGATTATTTTTGCTTGATTTGTATAACGCAATTTATTGTTATTACGTGCCGTAAACTTCTTCATATTATTGCCTAGGTCTTATTCCTTGCTTTTTGCTTAATACCCTACTGTAAATGGTTGATAGAACCAAGATATGTACGATTAAGACTCGCATGCCTTGTTCACGTCAGAGCTTGTAGCTGCTCCTGGCCAATGAGAGACCGCTGTGTATCGGAATGCTCTTTCTATAATACTCTATAATCCTTGGTCACAGTATTCCAGCTCCATCTGGCAAGGCCGCGCCCAAAACTCGTTGTCTTTTGCCGAACTTTCTGTTTAAATGTGTGCATTCAAAGTAAAAATATAAAGAAACAACATACAAATATTTACGCAGGGATATTAGCATTGATACTCGTCTATGCGTATAATACATTTTCCTATATACAAGACAACAGAGAGAACAATGAATGTACCTTTGGTAATGGTCCCCACCAGGAAACTTTGGGGAAGGAAAAAACCTTGAGTTGAAGATAGCGATTTCTTTCCTTTATAACAGTGGCATAGCAGCCGCCCCCGCGATGGTGGTCTCTAAGCTCCTGAGATTTTATACAGTGTCGGTTGTTTTTTTTTTAAAAAAAAAATTACGAAATAGACAAAATGCACTTCAACAATGACAAAATTTGAACTCGAAATTCACTGATGTGGGCACTAAATACACCCGGTCTATGTTTTTCTTGTCGGTGAACGCCGCTCGGGATCAAGTGATGATAAAATTTGCTTACTGCACCAAACTTAACACTCCTAAGCAACTAGCAGGTATATATTTTTTACAATTATAATTCTAATACTGCCTACGTTGTTAGGTTAGGAGGGCAAGTTTAAGGCTCTTAGGCCTTAGCAGCCAATTTTCGCGACGTGTGCACGTTGCGTTACATTATCTTCTCCCATCTCTTTTATCACTACTGTGTGCCTGTTATTTGACATTCTGATATTGTGTTCGGTTTTCTTAGAGCTTTTCTTTCAATCCTCGTTTTTTGTTGCATACAACAATGTGCATAATATTCACAATGATGGACTGCTGCATTTGGAAACTGGAAGTAACAAAATTAAAGTAATTGAATAAATCTAATTTTGTGTTGGTATAATTGTTAGTTATTTTCGCTTGTTCATCCCTAATCTTCGGGGAGTCTTGTCCAGACTTCGAGGTGCCAAGCGTTCTTCTCACGCCTGCTTCCCTCTGAAGCTCAAATGCTATGGAAGAATAAAGCTTTGAATTCAAAGCATTTAGAAGGAAAACTTTTAATGTTAATTTTGCATTTAATTCTAATGATGTTAATACAAATAAATAAATTACATAAACGTGTGTAGAATTATTTCAGATCAACAACTTACTGCTCAGGTAAAGAGCTAAAGATTTGTTGCAAGTCCGCTTTTTAAACAGATAAACTAATCGGGACTGGATGGGATCCGGACTATGTGCCTCCACCTGACATCCAATCTGAGACCACTAGCTTACAAAGCTTGATTATATAGTGGCAGCGTTCTTAGTCCACTATTAATATATGTACAGAAAAATGTCAGCACTGGGAAAAATACTATATTACTGGATTGTAAGAAGAAGTGTAAAATAATTGTAAAATTTAAGAGAAAAAGAAGTTACGAGGATTTACGAATAATACAGCTGTCCTAAATGTTGTTAATGTTTTGTGCTTAATAGGTTAGATGAATCAGGTGAGTTAAATTGACTTGAGCTTTATTTCAAACCCACTTTATATATAAATAGGCTAGTCATTGTGGACCTACAATTTAAAGTTAAATCATAACACAATGTGTCTCCATCGAACACAGGACCCTTGATTACAAGGCAAGGACGTTCCTCCTACACCATCGGGGAGGCCCTACAGATATAACAGCCAAATTATAATTCATAACTCCAAGTTACTTAGGGACAAAAAAAATACTACACTAACACGAAAAAAATACCTAACTTCACAGAATTTAATACTAGCATGTTCCTTTCTTTAACACGGAATTAGCATTAGTCGCAGCCAAAGATCTGCTGCTTATACGCTCTCCTCATAACAAACTTCAATAAAAAATTAAAACAGGAATGTTTCTCTTCGTCAAATACTGGACAGTCTGAAAAACAAAAATGCTAGATCTAGATTTTACTTCTAGTCCGTCTTTGTTTACGTGTAGAACGCAAGGGTAACGTTTCAGGGTTCGAATCCTAGAAAAGCATGCCTTTGTACTTGTCTTTTGTTGCATCATGACAAGTCACTAACAGTTCTGGGTTGTAACGATTTCATTGACTTTCAGTTGGATAATTACAACCCAGAAGAGCCAGTGACTGTACAAATGGTTTCAACGGCAGAGTTCTTCTACTGCTTGCACAAGTGAGTGTTATCTGCTGCAGTAATCTTCAAGTCTTTCCCCTTCTTCCACTCATCGGGCTGCCAGAGTAGTGCGTAAGAATTATTTTGACCGCTATCTAATTTTCGCTCCAGGCTACAAGCAAGGTCTAACAAAATAATTAGTCATGCGATATAACATGACGATTATTATTAGAGATTATTTATGAATTGATCTTTTGCAAAGTGAAATAGTTTTCCCTTTCGCTAAAGTTAACAACAATGAGATAGCAAAGTAAAGAACTATGAATCAAAACAAAGACAATAGCTACCAGACAGCGTTTGCCTTTCTTTGACGCTTTACTTATGAAACTGGCCTGTGATCGAACATTTCGTTCCCAGTTTTTTTTAAATTTATTATTATTTTACAAATATTTTTTTTAAATCTTGTATTTACAAGGACAAGCAAACAAACAAAAGTAAGAATGTCTTATTTCAAATTGTTAACCGCCCTGAGCCAAAGGTTGAGGGGGTTTGAAATGCAAAAGTTAACTTTCGTACTTAGTTATTGGAGAGAACGTGCATAGTATTAATATAACGAATGGTTTGTCCAATGAATGTATAATACTTGTAATTGTGACAGACAGGCGGAGCAAAGGACGAAAATCCCGTGGATACAACAAAACCAGAACTGCATACCCAGCCCAAAACTTGACAAATTGAAATTAAAAGTGCGCAAATGTAGAAATATTATGAACCAGTTATTGGTCCACCATTTCCAGCTGAATTGTATATTTAAACATCTGTCGTAAGTGACTTATGGAAAGTTTCATCTGCACATTATTTTGCAAAACTCTACCTTTACAATTCTACTTTCCTCTCTATAGGTATATACATACCATGTTCGATATCCGGTAAAGGGACATAGTGGTTCGGATTTTATTTTAAAATTGTAGGTCCAGTCCCGTTTAACCTATCTGTGCATAAAAGTGGACTTAAAAACTTACGTAAAAAAGATCCACAGATATGCCGACCTCCGTACGGAGTGGTTAGGAGAGTTTACGACGTCAATGGTAACGACATATGTTTTCTTTGTGAGTGTTCCTGCATCAATTTCGTAATTTCATCGTATCATCACTCATCTTCATCGTTGCGATTAGCCAAAAGTGATAGCAAAGCGATGCAAAATAACAAAATCAAATCACACACAAACAACATACATACAGTGAAGAAACTTAGTAGCAGTAAAAGTTTTGCATTTCAGTTCACAATTACGTGTGTTTTACATTGAAGGCACATTAAGTAATGTTTTGCGATGGATCCAAAATATGTCTGTTACTGACAGTCAATTGTTTTTTTCCTCCCTTCCGTACAGCCTTCACCCGAGTATCGAGACGTCGCCAGTTTCCATCAATGTTTCGTCGACAAAGGCTTCAACAACGATAAATATCACATCTCTACTTTCGATGCGTAAGCTTCATGATTATACTGTTTAGTACTGAATAAAGGTGACGACCATCCGTTGAAAAATGCTGAACATTTTGGCAACGCAGAGGCAGGATTACATGGTAAAGAGCTCATTGCGTCAAGCAGGCTCTGGCAACTCCCTTACAGTTGACAATTTTGCAACAGCGCCAGTGAATTTCTCATCTTGCTCAAGCTCTAACATCAAAATCAAAATCATTATATCTACTTCTTTTAGGTGGAGTTCGACGTCTAATCATACATCGGATAATTCACTTCCTTTGCTGCTGATACGTTTTTGCCTTTCAAGTAAATGCAGGATTGATTGATTTGGTGTTTTAAGTCCACTTTATGCACAGTAAAGCAAATCGGGACTGGACCTAAAGTTTAAACCCGAAATACTGTGTGTCTCCATCCGGTATCGAACTCGGGGCCCCTTGATTACAAGGCGACCACGCTACCACTGCGCCATCGAAGAGGCCCAAGTAAATGCAGGAAAATCAGGCCTTCTGTAAGAAGCTAAGAGGATTAAAAACGTTTCTGCTCTGTCCCTCGCCCTCCTGCAAGATAGCGATAAGAAGTGCTTGCTTCTTTTTTTCTTTTCGCCGAACTACATTGAGTTAAACATGTCAAATGCAGTACAAGAAGACCTGTGACCGGTGGTTGACTGCGGACGGAGTAGATAGTCAAAATGTTACAAATGGAACATTGGACCTATCTTTCTACATTAAACTACATTACTCTTTCAATTAATATACTTTAATTTCTAACTTATCCAATTTATCTTCCAGCCGGACGCTCATTTCTTTCATGGTTCGTTTACTTTCCTCCACATTATGATACAACATGTCAAATTTTTTATTCTAATTTTGCCTATATGGTACCACATAAAAAAAACAACTACATTCTATTGCTCCCTCATAAGAAAGTTCATTGCCGCATCACTCAAGTATTTTATTCCAGCCTATTTCAGCTGCTTCGTCCTGAGAAGGAGAGATCGACGTTCGAACAATGTTTGTACCACTGACCTACTTATCGGTTGCTCGCTAATCCCTTAATCCCTTACAGCTGCAACGAAAGAGCCTGTTCACCCGATCAAACTATACAGCTTTTTCTCTTCACTTTCTTACGTCAACACAAATATTTTACACACAAATAATCCTATCTCAACTTATTATTAACATATATTCATATTTTCACTCACTGATTGACGCATAGTCGTAACGTAATTTCCTGAGAAATATGGTGCGAAAAGATGAATTCCCCCATTTATAAAAGTTCGACTCTGTTGTTGAGTGCGTTGGGTGATCGTACACTCCAGGTTCGAGTCCCGTCAGCCTGGACGAGGCTGTTTTGCGAGTCTCTCTTCATCCATTTAACATAATCAAGATTCATCGTCGTGAATTGCCAAAAATGGAAGAAAAGAGACGTAAAATAAATAATAAATATCAAATACAAATTACTTCTAAAAAACAGTGGCCTGGCCAACGACAAAGCTTCGTACTGTCCATAACTGCACAAATTAACCTAACAGTCCATAACTCCCCCCCCCCACGTCCCTTTTGAACAGGGAATCATTTCGTGGGCTTATAACTGAACAAAATATAAGACATAAAAAAGAACAAAGTAGGTTTCAGAGGTGACCAGTGGCATAGCAGCAGCTCCCTCAATGCAGGGAAGGGGGAAGCTAGGGACCTGTCTATGCAGTAAAGTACAGCTGTTCCCTGTGCATTGCGCCATGACTGAATATCACGGGAGTGTGGACTGTGGAGTTATAGGGCATAATATGATAAGATGACCTGATTACTGCAACAATTCTATGCTGTCTCTCTTCGCCCGAAAAATATACGCAGTGTTAGTGGTATAGGTGACTTCGCACACACCGCACTGCGAAAGAAGGGGGCCCAAGCCTCAAGACTACATTCCGAGATCGGAAAGTGAAAGAAAGAAAATAATTATGATGATAAATTGAATTCAAGTTTCTCCGATTTGAAACACAATTTATTAAATACTTTTTAATTTTGCGTACGTGTTATGTGTACCCATATTTCTATTATTCATTTAAATTATTAAACTAATTAGTATGTTAATATCTGCTATTTATATATCAAGTTAAAACATCATGACACTTTGCTGAATGAGTTGAAAGGCGCTAAGACTTAAAATGTGCTAAGGGGACAGAGAACAGGCGATTGCTTTACAAGCCGTTAACATGTGCTGTTCCCGAACAGCGATATCTCATTATATCTAATCATCACGATCTCTTGCACAAACACTGCGTCATAAATGAAACAATAAAGAAAGATTCCGCCGAACTACCGTCCAATTCAAAATTATGGCTACTCGAGTTTGCTCTCGAATTAAAAATTAGCCAGTTAAGTTATTGAATTGTGAATTAAGCTATAATAACTATTTTTTTCAATTATGCCTTCAATTTCTTATCCTCGTGAGAACCAAATAAAATGCCGCTTTTTTGGTGTTTTCCAAACTACACTCTCTTTGAGATTCTGTAATTAAAAAAACTTGTGGTCCAATTGTGACGAAATTTAAATACGTAGCTCTACTGGTTAATGTTTTGATTGGAGCTCAAACTCGAGTTTCCATAATGTTTAATCCGACTGTAGACAATCATTCCCTTTCAGGTCAATTGCCCTCAAATAGTAACAACACAGAGAAAACAGGAATGGCATAGTCTCCCCCCTTTCCGTACTTTCAAGCGACAACCCTGGAATCAGCCAAAAACGGCGTCACCCACTCCCTCCCCTTCCTTGACGTCCCCTAGCCCACAAGCAAGAAAAAACAGCGTCGGAGATCCAATTGCGTACATGGGTTGCGTTGAGGGTCTCAAACTATTACCAAAATTCTGGTTTGAAAGATTGCATTAATACTTGTTATACAAAGTATAGCTAAATCTAAAGAATAGACTCGATAATATGGAGTCATGGACATCGTAATTCTACCTTCAACATTTTATCATTCCACATCATTGTCTGGATTCATCCACGAAATAGATCGGTGACGTAAAATAACCAAAATAGAAATAGCTATATAGGAAACATTTTAATTGAATAGGTCGCAAATTCTTTCAAAATGTGACGTGTAGAAATGTTTATATTACAATCGAAGCAAGCAAGAAATATTTTTTTGCAAAATTGAGGGTAAAACAGGCAATTTTGACCAAATATTTAGTCTAAAATTGCATACTACAGTAAAATGTTGTTAACCGTAAGAGGCTGCTGGGAGGTCAGAATGTAATGTTGATTTATTTGGGAGAGTCAGAAAGTGCCTCGTCAGACCACCCACTTCCCCCAAGCACAAAGTGTGCCTGTATAAAATGAGTAGGCATAATAGTCCTTCCATTAATACTGGTCATGGTTTGATTGCACATATCTTTCAGACATCTGTATTTAAAATGATTTCGAAAAGCGTTTAAGCATGATTATTCTTTTACATTTGTTAAACATCGAAAACTGGTAAACACTGTTAACTGTTCGACCATTTCTTACATTAATAATACGCAAATGCGCGTAGGCGTGGAACTAAACGTACTTGCAATCACACGTGTAGGTACTTTAACTTTGTTTCGGGCGGGATATAATACAAAGAAACTCAATAACATACATATACGTATTTCATTCTCCTTACCTTGTGGGGTGACGCATCCCTCTCCCCTCCGCCGCGGCTAAAGGCGCCAGCAATCTTGCATCCTCTGCATGTAGCCAACATGAAGGAAAGGCGAGGTGGCAACAACCGAAGATATTTGAATGTGAAAACATGCACAAATGCAGAAGCAGTACCCTTGTTATAAAAATAAAATTTTACTTCATGAAATCCACTTTAGAGTTAGAGAGAGGTAGGAATGGACGATATCGGAAATTTGATATCTCGAAAACATCATCACAGACGATACGATATTTTTACGTATAATGATAACGGTGATATATCGATTTCCTTTATTTTCGAAAATTGAGATAAAATTGAAGACTAAAATTGGTAAACGCTGTAAGTGCCACAATACTTCAAACACCTTTTTCCACGTTAAACTGTGAAACGTGCCATGCTTTATAATGTGATAAACGTGAAATGTGGCTGGTAGCTCTCTAAGTAGTTCAAAGGGCGTGTAAAGAGGTCACTAGCGTGCACGTTCTTACGGCTGATGTGCGGAACGATGCGATTTCACAACACTTTCGCTTTTGACACTTACAACGTTTACCACTTTTAGTCCTTATATTGATAAATGAACACAGAAACATCCCTGCCTAGGCTGCATTCGAAACTGGTACCCCTAGTGTTGTAGCGCGATGTGCTAACCAGTCCTCCACGGGGGCCTGCCGCGGCGATATATCGTCTTCACGATAAATATCGCCAAATGTCGTGACGATATATCGCTGACACGATAGATGTTCTGAAATTTATTGACGATATATTGTGCGACACTAGTAAGAACTAATAACCTGGTAGTTAAATTGCAAGTTTAATTCGAAAATAAACGAAAGAAGGCAAGGAGAGGAGATTTAAAATTAGAAACAGATTTAATAGAGGATTCAAATGTTCGTAGGTAAGCGAAGATATGTGGCCCCCTAGAAAAGTGAGTTTACACAGGATATAAAGCAAAGCAAACAGCCCGACTATTTCTTAAAAGTTCTTGAAAGAAATGGGCCGGAGAAATCAGACCATCCCTTTGGGCGGTCGCAAATCCGTTAACCATTTTTCAGGACCAAACTTGAAACCAAGGCTGAAGAAAATAAAACTGGCAGTTTCTGGATCCGCGCATCTTTCAAATCTCCATTGCCGAAGTTGAAATTAAAAGATTGTCCAAGGAAATTTAAGAACACTTTATGTTATGAAACATAAAAATAAACAAAACAAACTTTGCACTTTTTTTTAGCGCATCGAACCGTGCTCTTGGTTATTTGTTAGTTTGACTTTCGCAAGTAATCCTCTGCTCCAACACGCCACACACGTAATACCTGGGGCCTCTCCGATGGTGTAGTTGCAACGTTGTCGATTTGATTGATTGATTTAGTTTATTTTACTTCGCGTTTAGTGCCTCTTGGCTAATTTGGGGATGAGTGATGAAATGATGAAATTGATGAATGAACATTCACAAACAACCAAGCCCGACCGGGATTCGAACCCGGGACCCTTGGTGTCGCAGCGCGATGTGCTAACCACTCGGCCACAGGGTCGGGCCGTTGTCGATTTGCCAAGAGGTCCTGGCACATAGTACAGTGGTTCGGATCCCACTATAAACTGTAGGCCCCGTTCCGATTAGCCTATCTGTACATAAAGTGCACTTTATTAACAATTCAAATCAACCACACATGCATATATACACATTTTTGTGTGAAGTTAGGTAGAAGTGGTAGAAATAGTATAAACATACGTTTAAACGTTTTGGTATTATATTATCAAAGCTCAAATATTGTTTTCCCCTCCAGTAATTCCCATCAAGCATCGTGTCACAACCCCGGACACCCCTGCGTCCAGTTTGTTTCACGACTGAGTTGACTGAAAACCTTGTCCGGTCAACTTAAGTAGCTGTTTTGTAGGGATATGAGAAAACAAATGCAGAAGTTATTAACTTTGAGCATCTCAAGAATTCTCAGAATTCAAGATTAAAGAATACGTACTTAGAAATGCAGAAAGTGATTAAAAACAAATTCTCACGATAACTTATTACATGTGTTTACAAATTATGTATCTCGGTCAATAGGACTTACGAGTGCAATTTCCAGAAAATATAATAATGATTTGAGATTTCCGCGCAACATGCAACACAGTGGCGACAAGCGATAAAATAGTGAAAATATACACATTTTTGTAAGTACTGTATACTGGTTGTATACATTCTGAAACAAAAACGTCTAAGATTACATCAATTCATACATTCTCTTTTTCCTTTTCCCCCTACTGGAAGAAGTTTTCGTTAAGTGGTTTGGTTAGCGTAATTTGCATTGGATACCAAACTCTAGATTGAATTATTCTTCTGATAAATTGTTCAATATCAGCCAAGACATCAGAAAAGCGTCTTTGTCGTATTATAACTTTCTTCATTTTACGTCTCCTCTCTGACACTTTTGATTGATTGCGACGATGGGAACAAATGATGAAGACAAAAAATGACAAAAAATAATTAAAAATTTGTTTTAAGTCAACCTCTTGCTAAGATCGGACTTACAGTTTAAAGAGGCACTCCACAATGTGCCTCCGCAGGGAATAGAACCTGGAACCCCTTGATTACAAGGCAACAGTGTTACCCACTGCACGATACACTACACAAAAATAAAACATTCATTCCCAAACAAGGGGTGTATGCTTTATGTGAATAAAGTGGCTTTTTTTTAAGAAGCTGTATGAGGATTCCGATCCTTCAAAATCACATTGAGAAAAACAGATTTAATTAACAATGATGAGCAATTCGTCTATTATTACATTTGCCTTCGATTGTACGCACAACATAGGAATTCTGTACTTTTCGCAAATTACACAAGAAGAGCGAGAGAAACCTGGGAAGTGCTTCTACAGATAACATCTAAAAACACCGAGTGGTTTTCACCCCATCCCTTGTCTGCGAGGGCGAGGGACTTAGTGGGCATGGTTGCCACTGCCTCAGATACACATGCAGGTCGTGTGGGAAGAGAGAGAACTAAGAACGCTCACTCCCGTGTTCTCTCTGCATTGCTTCACGAAACGTATAACAGAAATATTCTCAATTTAAAATGTGTAAACCAACTTTATGTTTTAATGTTGAAAAAATAACGTTATTTAAAAGCAGCGAAGTTAAGCATAAAAGATGAGTGTCTGGCAACCTTAGATACCGATAGCAGAGAAACAAGATCGCCTGCTTGACAGTAAGGTTGTCCTGTCTCCTGGTTGCAACGTCATACGTTGCAAACGCAAGCTGCAGAAAATGCAAGCTATTCGAAAAAAAGTTTAGAAAACACTTTTTTTTATAATCAATCGGTCTACAAACAGAAGGCAATAGCAATTGAATAGAATGGCCATATTTCCACGCAACAACTTTACTTTTTACTCCACATTTTTTTATCTGAGAGCGTACCGGGGGTGGGGGGCAATATTCAAAGAAATTAAATGCAGTATTCATTCATTTATTCAGTATAGGTTATATACTTCTGACTTACAAAGTACGAAATTACCTTGCATATAATTTTGTTGTGGATATGAGAGGACGTACAGAACGGAAGAAACGGGATGTTTCCTGCAAGTTATCAAATGTTCTGTTCAAATAATCGTCTGCAATAAGTGAGAATTAATTTTCCAACGGGCTGAATCACAGCCTGATTTCCTGAAATTGCTGTTCTCTGCTTGCTTTCCTACTCAATAACATGTAACTCACTATCACTAGAATTCACGAATGTTAACGAAAAGAAGATTTAAATAAGATAATGCATTTTGCCACCCCAAACTCGTGCACCCGAAGGTCCGTACTGAGAAGTTAACTTTAGGTCCAGCCCTGAGTTACTGAACGTAAAACTAAAATTATAGGCAAAATAAATTCATTAAATGAAGGGCTCTGGTGCAAACCACGGTAAGTGAAATCTTACCATGTACATCTTACACGTACAATCTTACAAAAATGATCAAAATGTCACAAACAGTTCAATCTGTTCTTTATACTTGATTTTTTGCGATTTTCTTGTCACCTGAAGTGAAACGAAGGAAGGTTTTTAACCGTAACACTCGATTGCTCAATATCCCTGGAAACGATCTTTTCTCAGGGGATGATAGTGCATGAGAACTATTGGGAGTGGAGAGGTCCAAGGGCAAGGTGCAATGGGGGTATTTCCCCAACAATCTATCTTTCAAAAGATCATTAACAGATCTACAGCAATAGCAACGTATTCACAATTAATGTGAAACAAGAAAGGACAATAAATATAAGAATGAAACCTAATTGATTTATATTAATAGAAAAACTAAACACAATGTTTCAAGTGTTACGCCGACATCCGTGGAGGAGTGGTTAGCATAGCGTGCTACGACGCCTGAGGTTCCGGGTTCGAATCCCGGCCTGGGCATGGGTATTTGTGAGTGTCCCTTCATCGGTTTCATTGTACATCAACAATTTTGAAGTTAATTGACATCTTTAACCACTTAGTAAAGAAATCAGTTTGCTACTTGATGCAAATCTGATATTTATAAAAGTAAAAAAAATCCTTTAAATGTATTTAATAATGTTATTTTTAAATATTTAGTGATTTAGTAATTAGTAATGTTGTATTTAAAATACGTATACATATTAGCGCGCACGTACGTGTAGATTAAGATCTTTGTAAACCTCAACCAGTGATTTCACACCATGTACACGAAGCAAAAAGAAGAAGAGTCAGTATTGATTGATTGAGTTGGTGTTTTAAGTTCACTTTATGCACAGTAAGGCTAATCAGAACTGGACCTACAGTTTAAGGTGGGATCCGAACCACTATGTGTCTCCACCGGGCATCGAACCCGGGACCCCTTGATTACAAGGCAACGAAGAAGAGTCGGTATGATGATGTTACACCCATATTCTGCCTTCCGTTTCAAAGATAAGGGCCTCCCTGATTGTTCATGCCCAACGCTGTCGCTTTGTAATGAAGAGGTTTCGAGATCGAACTTTCATGCCTGTTTGGGGCAGATTGATCAGAGGCTCGAATCCCACTTTAAACTGTAGGTCCTTCCCGATTAGCCTATCATGCAAAACGTGGACTCAAAACAAAGTTAAACCACAGATAAGCGTGGTTTGACCAAAGTTTTGCTTTGACACGTATAATAAGTAAACGATGAAACAACATTGACCCCCCCCCCCCCGCCCCACTCATTCGTTTTGCTTTGTAGTTCGCATGTATTGACTTCAATTATATCCTTCTTAAGTGGATGATGGGCAAAGTTTGATAGACAGATATTACCAACGATGGGAAAAACGAAGTACGTAGTGACTAGCAGCGAATGCAAACGCAATTTTGCGTCTGTAGCTTTTCCGACCGGGGGATGAGACTTCCTGGCGCCATTCTTTACTCAGCTGACGCTGCCAGCAAGGGAGGTCAAGAAGCAAGTTGCACAGCATTAGCTATCGCTTGTGGTGTTCTGAAAGACCACTGTGGAAAATAAAGGAACCCACCAAGGAGTGTTTTCGTTTTACTTTGTACAGTCAACGGCAAAGAAATGGTAGGCAAATTGTCCATTGCTATCTTCATTACTTTTTATTCTACATCCTGTGTTGGTTCGAAGCAGGCATTGCCCTCTTCATATTGACGTCATTATTTAGATTCAGTATCATCACAATGTGTAATACAGACTGAATGAAAATGGGGTGGACAATTCGCCTACTGTTTCTTTCGCCGCTGAGTGTACAGCAGAACTGTTAAATACATTTATAAAATGATCAGAAAATATTTTAACTTTAGATCAATTCGTCTTTTCTTTAACAAAATTCAGCCTGAGGCTATCCAACTACTCTTCTTTAGCCAACATATTTAAAGACGCGAAAAGCATGAAGGTTGTACAAAATTATGTAACGAGATTGCTAATTTGAAGCAAGTATATATGATAAAATATTTTGAGACTCTTTTTAATCAACGCAAAGCAATGTCCATTATCTGCAGCGACCAGTTTATTCGTCCAACAAACATATATAAGTTAATTAGATAACTAACCACTTCTACTCGTTCCTTTGGGCCGGCCCCAGAAGGCAGAGTGGTTAGCACATCGCGCTACGACGCTAGGGGTCCCGGGTTCGAATCTTGGCCTGGGCAACGATGTTTGTGAGTGTCTATTCATCAATTTCATCATATCATGACTCATCCTCATCTTCGCAAATTAGCCAAAAGTGGCACAAAAAGAGAAGTAAAGTAAAGCAATATAATCAATCAATCGTTCCTTTGGGGCAGGTAGGAGATTCAGTTCAGACGCGATAGAGTAATGTGCAACGGTTTCACCCCTAAATAGAACCGAGATGCAGTGCGATAATATTTTCTTTCGCCCTTTTTTTGCTCGACTATGTATTATGGCAATTGCCAGTGAGTCACTGATAAAGTAAAAACATAACTGTGAAGGATAATGGCAGGTTGACGTGTGAATATACAAAATTATTAATTTGGAGTACCTAAATGTAAAATCGTCGCGATTAACAAAACAGGAAGATAAGCCCGGAAAAGCATCATGAGAGTAAGTATTAATTTCCTTTTCCATTTCCTTGCCTCTTCGTTCCACACCAAGCTACGTGACTATGCAGCCGTCGTGTTACCATTACAAACATATAAATGCATTGCGTTAGGTATTCGTAAATAGGCGGACTGCGGTACAATTTTAAATTGAACGCGCTGTAAATAACCGAGTATAAATAGTTGTTTATTAACTTTGGATTTTCCTTTTGTGTTGCTTACGAATTTAGAAACAGTACCTGAATACTTTCTTCCGAAAGAAGCAATGCACAGGCACACAGACTCCACATGTATACATATGTAAAAGTGTGTGATTAGAAAATAAATATGAATGATAAGAAACGTGATACTTTCTAAAGACGGTGGAGTTATTGATTTACCGTTACTTGAAAATACAGGAATCTCAGGTATTGGCAACAACGAAATATCGATATATCGAAACGGTACCTTCGTTATTTTCCGGTACTTTCTGCAATTTCGATGTAACCGGTAGTTCGAGATATTGAACCAGGGTATCTAAAACTCACTCTGTACTCGTAATATTCTAAGACTGACACTTGCAAGGTATAAGTTTATTCTCCAGCACTTGAAATGAGAATTCTCAGGCTGCAGGAGGGAAAGGAAGGGGGGATTTCTCGCGCCCATAAGCAAAGATGAAGACATGGGACTGGATCGCAATTCTGCCATTGATTGCAACAACTAGGGTGATGTTTTAGCCCCTTTTCGCCCTAGTAATGATCATCACCTCACGTCAGGAAGCCTGCGGGGTGTCACTTTGCGAGGTTTTCTTTCTCCTGATAGGAGAGGAGCTCCTTTTTAGTTTTACCGTGCGACGGGGCAAAACGAGCTGATATCTGGGCAAAGCATGTCAAGCTGTTGATCACGTGGCCTCGGGTTAGAATCTCCCCCAAACTTTACGTTGGAGAGAAAGGAATGGCAAATGGGCGCGGTAGGAAGAGAACCAACGAAACGCACACATTCATGTAATAAAAAGATTTTCATCTAAAACGTTGTTAAATGTTTAAAAACTCATACTTGACTGATCGAAATCAAATTATTTCAAGGATTGGGTCGACTTCTCACATGATCACTCTTCTGGTTTGCCTCTAATTGTGGTCATTAATTCTTAACATACTCATTTCTTTATTCCATTGATTTTGAAGTGGAGATGAGTGGAGTGTCAGGAAATTTCGTTAGAGGACGCAGTTGCGGGGGCTTTTTGGGAGGAGACAACTACCCCCACGCCCCCATAATCGCCGCCACTGTGTATAATCCTATTCTATTTAATATTATTAATAATAATATGTTAATGTAATTACCCTTGTTCACCAAGAAGTGATTCCATGGCTGATGGTTACTGTGGCACGATATTAAGGGAGTAGCCTCGACTGGAATCTACGATGGAGTTACTTTTTATGTAATCCGCTTCGTGAGCTAATTACTTCATTTCCTTGAGGTTAACTTGCTGGTGTATATAATGCACCGTAAAGCAGGCAAAATTAAACAAAAATATCCTGTAATGGTTGCATAATCGGGGTATATTTAGTGCTGCTGAAACTATTGATTAATTTGGTTTATTTTACTTCGATTTTCTGCCTCTTAATTGTAAAGTTGAGGATGAGTGATTGATTGATTTTGTGTTTTAAGTCCAATTTATGCACAGTAAGGGTAATCGGGACTGGACCTACAGTTTAAAGTGGGATCCGAACCACTATGTGCCTCCACCGGGTATTGAACCCAGGACCCCTTGATTACAAGGCGAAGACGCTACCACTGCGCCATCGATGAGTGATGATATGGCCTAATGAAATTGATGAAGAGACTCGCACAAACACCAATGCCCTGGCCAGGATTCGAACCAGGGACCCCTGGCTTCGTAGCGCGCTGTGCTAGCCACTCCGACACGGAGGCCGGTTGCTGAAACCATCGATATCCGTTATCTGTACTCGAAAATATGACCTCTAAATATCGATATACTGAGAACCGACATTTTCGGTATCTTCGGTAACCAACATAAAGTACTCTCTTTATTGGTGACATTCATTTATATCTTGTAAGGTTGAAGAGTAGAGGCACTAACGTTAGGCCCTACGAGAATATTTGTGCGCGTCTGAATTTATTTGCTCTCATCTACCAACCACTTCGACTCATTGTTATATTTATGATAGAAACGGATGATTTGATTTGAGTTGATTTAGTTTATTTTACTTCGCGTTTTGTGCCTCTTGGCTAATTTGCGAAGATGGGGATGAGTGATGAAATGATGAAATTGATGAATGGACATTCACAAACAACCAAGCCCGACCGGGATTCGAACCCGGGACCCTTGGCGTCGCAGCGCGATATGTTAACCACTCGGCCACAGGGTCGGGCTAGAAACGGATGAAAAGCGCCCGCTCTAGTAAAGACGATTTTATTATTATCACTATTAATATTATTATGGTTTGTATATATTCTTTGCCCCAACAGGCAGCGAGCTAGCAGAAGGGCGATTGAGTTGCGTAGAAAGAGCCACAGCTGATGACCGAGACGCACTGGGAAAACACTCCCCCCACTTTTTTTCAGAAGCGTGCGGTAAAGGAAACGGAGCAAGCACAACTTGCGTTTTTTTTTTTTTTTTTTTAACATTTTTGTATCTTAAGTTCATGTCTTTCAATGCATTTAACACCTTAGAATGGAATTAATTTCTACAACATATTTACATGTGCAGACCTTTCAGTTCTCCTATTTGCAGTGGTATTGCCTGCAAACATAAACCGGCTCGCTCAGCCACGCGGGTTAGCTGATCGCGTTACAAGGAAGAGACTGAAGCTTGACGCCCACTGAGACGCGGCGAAACATGGAAATTTCCGGCAACAGATCTGCTGTCTGCTTCTACTTAAATCAAATGGTGTAACACCCACTACAGTGAAACGCGCGAAACCGAAGCACGAAATTTTTGGCAGGTTATCTTACAGATTATCGCCCACTGAGACGCCGGAAACGGGTCTGTCGTGTTCATTTGCTGAGTTTCTCCGCGTCTCAGTGGACGTCATGCTTTATGCAGTTCTTACATGGTCACTGTCCGTCCCCCTTCACGCTAAATAAAAAGCGATTCCAGGCCCGCGTTTGTCCTTGGCAAGGGTGTTGGAAAGAACTCGTCTACGTTGCCCAAAAGTGTTCTAAATTCCAGAATTTTACATGCATCAGTGGAACCAGCTAACTCGGTACGATTATGCGTGTGTGAAACTTTTCAGTAATCAACACATTACCTTATAAAGTTAGGCAATGATCAATGGCCGTATGGTATATTATTATAAGTAAAATCACCAACCAAAACTTGGGCATATCCTGCATGTGATCAGTAACTCCGAAATATAGAGCGTATGTAACATTGCAAATAGGGTGAGGAAGAGGGTGCTATTTGGTAGCGTAGCGTGGCTGCTGCGGACACGTGTTTTCTTTACTGTGGCCATCGTCCTGTGTCATTCTGTTCTTTCGTGTGGTGCTTCTGCTATCTCGAGTGAAAGTAGGGTCTATATTGAAAATGACCGCCATGGATGTCAAACCAGACGAGCCACCGATTTGCAGTGGTGCAGGTAAGTACTCGATTAGGGATCTTTTTTCATTCAGTTGAAGAACTTCTACCGAAATGTTGGAGGTGGTGCATTATGAGAGACCGTGCCCTGAGCTATGCATAACCAAATCAAGTAAGAAAAACGAAAAAAATTTCAACAATCAGTTAAAAGTGTCTCGGTAACAAACAATATTATGTGGTGGTTCTTGTTGAATTTGTTTTAATTCCACTTTTTAAGTACCACAAAAAGGCTAATTTGGATTGGGCCACAGTTTAAAGTGGGAAATGACTACGCCTCGACCGAGTATCGAACCCTTTCATTACAAGTTAACGACGTTACGTATTATGTGTGTTATAATTAGCCGAAATGGAAAATTGACCCGTCGTTTGCCTATCACGAAAAGTCACGCCCCTTTCCCCCTTCCTATGGTTTAGCTGTTTGACTGTGCATTCTGGCGAATGTCAGTGAGAGAAGGATACGCTTAAACTAATATATTAGTAAAACATTACTCACATTATTCACAGTTTAGAAGTATATAAGATCGTCACGGTTAACCCAATACAAACAAAAGTGCCATAAAATTACTTAGTATAAATAGAAGTAATACTTAATTTGTCTAAAGTTGCATTATTTTCATAAAGCTTATCCCTTTTGCGTTGATTCCCAATTTAGTAAAAAAAAAACGAACGCACGTTCACCCCCCATATATTTTTAGTTTTGAGTTTGTATTTTAAGGCCACTTTATGCATAGATAAGCTAATCGGAACTGGACCCACAGAAGTGCAGAAATGCAGGACGTTGTCTGATTGCAATATAAATACAACTTGTAAGAAACGTGATACTTATTACGGCTGCTGGAAATATCGATATAGCAGACCCCCAAGTATTGGCATCAAAGAAATATGTTCTGCATCTTCGATGTGACCTGTATTTCGATACACCGAAACCTGGTATCTAAAATCCATAACTGGCTGTCCTACGCATTTTATTCTGGGATTGACACTTCCAAGGCACAGTCAACGGCAAAGATAATGGTAGGAAAATTGCCCAACGCTATTTTCATTACATTTTCATTCTATTGTACATCCTATGTTGTTTTTAGGAGTAAACTACGTTAGTTCGAAGCGGGCAATGGCCTCTGCTTATTGATGTCATTATTTCAAATATTTATTATCACACTGTGTAATACAGACTGAATGAAAATGGTGATGGATAGTGGCGGCAATTGGGCGCCAAAACTGGGGTGCAAGGTGCCAAAACTGCTGTGCAAGGTGCCAAAACGGGGGGGGGGGAAGATGCCAAAACTGGGGGGAAGGTGGCAAGGACAGTTTAGTTTCCCTTTGTATATAAGGTTTAGCATAAAAGTTGCAAAAAAAGGGAGGAAGTGCCCCCTTGCCACCTCTGGCGATGGACAATTCGTCGTTACCAGGATTTCTGAATAATAGAGCTGTCCTATGTTTTGTTGATGTTTTGTGCATAATAGGTTAGACGAACCAGGTGATTTAAATTGACTTGAGCTTTTATTATAAATCAACTTTGTGTAGAAATAGGCTAGTCATGGTGGACCTACAGTTTAAAGTTGAATCATAGCACTATGTGTCTCCATCGAACACAGGACATCTTTATTACAAGACAACGAAGTTGCCACTACACCATCGGGGAGAGCCTCTAAAGACACACCAGCCAAATTATAATCGAGAACTCCAAATTACTTAGGGACAAATAAAAAAAATAGTACACTAACCCGAAAATGTAATACTAGTATGTTCCTTTCTTTAACACGAAATTAGCATGACCTGCAGACTACATGAGTGTTTCCAAAGACCAAAGATATGTTGCTTATACTCTCTCCTTCACAACAAACTTCAACTAAGAATTAAAACACGAGTGTTTCTCTTCGTCATATTCTGGTGAACCTGATTAACATAAATGTCAGATCTAAATTTTACTTCCAATTCGTCTTTATTTACGTGCAGCACGCAAGGGTAACGTTTCAGGTTTCGAATCCCAGAAAAGCATGCTTTGTACTTGTCTTTCTTGCATCATGACAGCTGTACAGTCACGAACAGTTCTGGGTTGTAACGATTTCATTGACTTTCAATTCGACAATTACAAACCAGCAGTGTCAGTGACTGTACTAACGTCCCAATTCGATATTTCAACGGCAGTGTTTTTCTACTGCTTGCGCAAGTGGGTGTTATCTGCTGCCGTAATCTACAGTCGTTCCGCTTCTCCCACTTGTTTGGCTGCGAGAGTAGTGCGTAAGAATTATTTTGACTGGTATCTAATTTTCGCTGCGGGCTACAAGCAAGGTGTAACATGATTGATTGATTTAGTTTATTTTACTTCGCGTTTTGTGCCTCTTGGCTAATTTGCGAAGATGGGGATGAGTGATGAAATGATGAAATTGATGAATGGACATTTACAAACAACCAAACCCGACCGGGATTCCAACCCGGGACCCTTGGCGTCGCAGCGCGATGTGCTAACCACTAGGCCACAGGGTCGGGTAACAAGGTGTAACAAAATTATACCTAATGCCACATATAACATGACGATTATTATTAGAGATTAATTATGATTGCCCTTTTGCGGAGTGAAATACTTTTCTCTTTCCCAATAACTAACAACAACGGGATATCAAAGTTATGAACTATGAATTAACGTAATGAATAACAGCGTTGGTTTTTCTGTGACAGTTTACTTAGGAAACTCACCTGTGGTCGAACGTTTCATTCCCAGTTTTTCTAAATGTAATATTATTATTGTATTATTTTTCTAAATCTTGTATTTACAACGACAATCAAAGAAAAGTAAGAATACCTTATTTGAAATTGTTAATCCCCCGAGACAAAGGGAGACTGAGTTCGGAATGCAAAAGTTAACCTTCGTACTTGGTTCTTGGAGAGAACCTTCATAGTATTAACATTACGAATGGTTTGTCCAATGAATATATAATACTTGTAATTGTGACAGACAGGCGGAGCAAGGGACGAAAATCCCATGGATAGAACGAAATTACTATTTACATTGGGAACCATCAAAACATGATTTGCTTACCTAAACACTACTGCATACCCAGCCCAAAGCTTGACATATTAAAAGTAATAACGAGCAAATGTAGAATGAAATGTATTAAGAAACAGTTATTGGTCCATCATTCCCAGCTGAGTTTTATCTTTAGACATCTCTCATAAGTGACTTATCAAAAGTTTCATCTGTCCATGATTTTGCAAAACTCTACCTTTCCAATTCCACCTTCCTCTTCAGAGGTATACCTTGTTCGATACCCGGTGGAGGCACATAGTGGTTCGGATCTCATTTTAAAACGTTAGGTCCAGTCCCATTTAGCCTACCTGTGCATAAAAATGGACTTAAAACTATCCGTAAAAAATCCAGAGATATACCGACCTCCGTACGAAGTGGTTAGCACAGAGTTTACGACGCCAGTGGTAACGGGTTCGCATCTCTGCTGGGCATGGCTGTTCTTTGCGAGTGTTGCTGCATCCACTCCGTAATTTCATCCTATCATCACTCATCCTCATCGTCGCGATTAGACACACTCTGTAGGCGACGCTAAATAACAAAATCAAATTTTTCCATGGGCCCGCACACACGAACAATATATACATACATTGAAGAAACGGAATAGCAGCAAAGATTTTGACATTTCCTTTCACATACTTCTGTATTTTACATTGAAGGGGCCTTAAGTGATGCTTGCCATGGGCCCAAAATATGTAGATCCGTCACTGGCAGTCATTTGTTTTCTCCTCTCTCTTCCGCATTTACCCGAGTACCGCCGTGTTGCCAGTTTCCTTCACTCCTTCGTTATCAAAAGCTTCAACAACGATAAATATTACATCTCGACTTTCGATGTGTGACGTTCATAATGATAATGCTTAGCACTGAATAAAGGTGACGACCATCTGTTGAAGAATGCTGAACATTTTGGCAACGCACGGGCAGGATCACATGGTAAAGAGCTCATTGCGTCACTACTCTCCGACCGCTCCCTTACTGTTGAAAATTAAATAACAGGGCCAGTGGATTTTTCTCATCTTGGTCAAGCTTAAACATCAAATTCATTCTCTCTATTTTTCTTAGCTGAAGTTCGACTTTCAATCATTCTTCGGCTAATTCCGTCCTTTGATGCTGATACGTTTTCACCTTTCAAGTAAATGCAGGATTGATTGATTTGGTGTTTGAATAGCACTTTCTGCTAATCGGGACTGGACCTACAGTTTAAAGTGGGATCCAAACCACTGTGTGCCTCCACCGGGTAGAGTGCCACACACGTAAATTTGCCGTTGCGTAGAAACGTATTTTCGTTTCGTCTCCCTCTCTCTTAGCATCACGTGTTCTACCCTGCTCGAAAACCTTCGCTATTGTTGCCATATTGTCATTCCATTCCTGGACACACTCGCGCAAACTTCATTGAAAACAATTGAACAGCGCTCCAGCTCGCGGTTCCCACCGGTCAGCAGGGACGGCAATGTGGCAATATAGCACGGCGTAGTCGTTGCTTCTTTTATGCAGTGCATGTTCATTGGCTAGCTAGTAACTAGTGTTGCCAACTGTAATAATGAAGCACTATTTCTGTCACGGAAGGGGAAAGCAGGTAAAGTGGCGGTGAGTTTTGTTGGATTGGAAGCACCATATTTTTATTTTATACTAAGTATTTGACCGGTTTGACGTTGTGTGCGTGTATTGCGTGTGTTTATGTAAAAGTGTGTGTTTGCTGATGAACGTTAAATTCCATAATGCCTCCAGTTCTGTCGAAGTTGAAATCAAAAACCTTGCATAGCCAAGCTCGGGAAATTCTAGCAACGTGCACGAGTTCATGAAGGAGGAAGCCAGTCATGGTGTTAGCATCCCAATAAAGCATTTTGGCAAGAGAGCAGCGAACAGCAGCAACAAATTGTTCATATTTCATAATTTTGGAATTATTCAAAATAAAAAAATTATGTGGCTCCAACATCATTTCAACTCTGGCTCCGGCACGTGTTCTTGTAGAAATTGCATAGAGGAGGCTGTCATTTTTGCTGCTTAATGCGATACATATTGTTTTCTGTGTTAAAATTGCCATGCTTTGATGGGTGACCAAGTTCATAGCAGGGCCGGCGGAAGGGGAGGGCGAACCGTCCCATCGCCCAGAGCGGCAAAATTTGAAGAGAAGAAAAAAATAAGCCTATTGAAAACTGTGATGGAGCGAGATATTCTTTTGCGCTGAATAGTATTGAAATAGCATAAGAAGTCTCATTATTTATTTTATATTTTGATGTTTTAGTTAGGAATATATTGATTTTCAATTTTCCGTTGCTGCGTAATGACCGGGGGGGTCGAAATAGAGCGGCATCTGCCGCCACCTCCCAGGGAGGCAAAATGACTAGCGCCGGCCCTGGTTCATAACAAAAGAAAAAGCCGCGCAGCTTATCGTCTAGTGGCAGTATATGTACTTGTTATTGTTGTGGAAGCCGGCATCCTTTGTAAATGTACAACAAAGGCAACCGACTGTCGCCGATCTCAGAGAGGAAATAATAATACTGCTTCAGGAGGAGTGTTATGGTGCAATTGTAGCGGTTTAACACGTTGGCATGTTATTATCTGCCGTTGCAGTTCCATACCAGTGTATACGGGTTTTGGGAGTGAAAAGTTAGAACGCCACCAGTGCATTAATGCAATGAAAAATAATATATATATTTTTTTATTTTGTTTGAAATCACTCAAATAAGGAATCGTATGAAGAAGTCTTCTTTGCAGCATTTTTGGTAATTTTACTTATGTGTTAGTTCATATTTTGCGAATTTTTAGTCCATATGTATGTAGCTACATACATAGTCACTTGTTAGTACATATTAATCCTAGTCCTGGTATAATGCATGACGTTTAAAACTCAACGTTAGATAGACCTGAATTCTCTAATTTTATTGTTGTACGTAACAGCTGTGCATCGGCGCACCGCAGCGATTTTTCTATCTGCTCCATTAGCAACACTGCTTCTTTAGTTCTGTCGCGCATTGCACGGCAGAATTATCTGCGCTGGACTCTATCGAACCCGGGACCTCTCATTACAAGGCGACGACGCTACAACTGCGCCATCGGGGAGACCCAAGTAAATGCAGGAAAAATCATGCCTTGTGTAAGAACTAAGAAGCTAAGAGGATGAAAAACGTTTCTGCTCTGTCACTTTCCCTTCCTGCAAGAAAGCGATAAGAACTGCGTGCTTTTTTTTTCCCTTTCGCCAAACTACATTGTACATGCAGTACAAGAAGACCTGTGTCCGGTGGTGCGGACGGAATAGATAGTCAAAATGCTACAAAAGGAACGTTTGACCCATCTTTCAGGGCTGAAAGACGGTGTTACGGAGTATCTTTGCGAAACTTTTCTTTGGTTTGTTCAAAAGATTTACTGGTAATTCATTACCGCAAAGATTACTGTAACTGTGTTTGCTTTACCAATATTATTTCCGTACTCAACCCACGATTTTCAAAGTGCTTTGAAGCAGTCGAACGGTTATTGCCTAACATATACGGCCAGCCCTATGTAGTTGTGGTAATTTCTTCGGCCTGTAATCAAGGAGATCCGGGTTCGATACCCGGGGGAGACACACAGTGGTTCGGATACAACTTTAAACTGTAGGTCCAGTCTTGATGAGCCCATCTTAGCATAAAGTAAACTAAGAAATCAAGTTAGCGTGATAACAGATTTATTTACCGGTGGGAGCTCGAACATTTCTGGCTCTTGAAGCCAGGTGGGAAGCTACGTGAATTAGTGGGATCCGATCGAGAAAACCAGATAACAGCGGCAATGCGATTCGATGTTCTGATCACGTGTCAACCAATCAACAGGCGTTTGTTATTCAAGGGCAGTTTCGCCACGGAGTTTATTCATCGTGACTGTTATATAGATGATTAATTGATAAGATGAGCGGGAAAATATTGAAGAATCAGTCTGTTATCCTAACCACTACGTCAGCTTGTATTGTGTTTCACGCTAAACAGAGCCGAATTCTGTCACTTGGTTATGATATGCCAGCTGGAAAGTTATGGAACAGCTGCCTATCTACTCGTACAAGGGGTTTTAGAGCAACTTTCCTTTTAAGAAAACGTCAAATTTAGGAAAAAATTGCATGATCCAGGAGTGGTAAGAAATAACTCATAATCTCCTTATGCTCACATCCCTTTACTACATTTATAGGCACGCCACTGAAAGGGTGGGAATATTACCCACAAACAGGAGCGGGGTGTAAGGGATGACTTTCCTTCAAGCGCCTAAATGACAACGTCTCTTTTAGGTACGACACGAAGGACTCAAGGAAGGGGGCGGGGGGTTGGTACTAGGATACCTAGGGCCGCACAAAAATGAGAAGCTGAAGGAGCAGAAGTGAAGAAGACCATGGACTATTAAAATTTCTTAACGTTGTTATAATAGCAGAATAGAACATGTCAAATCCTTTTTCTTGCTAATTTCATGAACGAAGGAGTATCTAGCGCTTAAATAAGTTCTTACATCATGACCATATTTTCAAAGGTCACGTGATACAAACAATATGTACAATTTTATTGCTCGAATATAAACAATTGTTCCTCGAAATAAGAATGTAAACATTTTGAATGCCAACAATTAAAAGTCAAGTGGAGAGATATTGAAGGCTGAAATCAACATCCTTGTTTCTTGGTTCGCGTCCATTGTGGCTATTGTTTTCCTTTAGTGCGTTTGCGGTATTTGTGTTATATGGCGAAATATATATTGAAAGTGGCAGTTTTAAAGGACAACGAAGTTTAATGAATATTTTTAATCAGATGTATCGATATTTTAAACTACACAAGTGCTATTAGTACAGAGTGTGCATTTTGCACACAAACGGGGCTTTGGCGTCTAGACTCACACTCAGTCTGTGTGTTGCTAACCGCCCATGCGTGTTCGTCATTGCCTGGCTTCAATTTCACCCTAATCTTCGCGTGACCAAAAGAGACAGAAGCGAGATGTAAACTAATCAAATCAATAAGTAGATAACAGCAGCAAATGTTGTGTCTTCATGCAAATGTCGCATATAATGTGAAGGCTAGGATGAATGATGAAACAGACTGTTGGAACAAACACAACTTCATGTCCAGGTTTTTTAACCGGGATGCGAACCTAGAACACAGTGTGTTTTGTGGCACGCTACGCTAACAATTCAGCCACAGAGCCGGCTTGCGGGAGTGATTTCCGAGACGTAAACGATATAACTGGGAAGATGAAAAGAGACTGTTGCATTGGCGTCTTCAAGTCTGCACGGAGCGTTCACCACATCAGTTGCAAAACCTTAACTTGATTTTGCTGTTTCATGGGTGATATTATTTATTCCCATATTTTCGGTCATTGTGTTTCTGTATAATCAAGGGGTCTCGTGTTCGATACCCGGTGGAGGCACTAGTGGTTCGGATCCCAATTTAAACTGTAGGTCCAGTCCCGATTAATCTGACTGTGAATAAAGTGGACTTAAAACACCAAGTCAATTAATTGTGTTTCTGTAGTCGAACTTTGAGAAATGCATGCGAAAATAAATGTTAATTCCACGATGGTGGATTAAGGGTGTATGCTTTGTTAACTGACTAGCAATTACAATTATGGAAAATTAAATCTTTGTAGGTAGGCTCACCTAAAGACTACTGGTAAAATGTTTTACTTTTATGTAGGACTGCTGAATTCACAGCATTATTCCTACAAGGGAAGGGAAACTATGCCTTCAAAATGTAAATACTTTTATCCAAAACACGATTAGCCTTCCTGTGCATAAAGTGGACTTGAAACAAAAAATTAATCAATCAATCTTATCCAAAACGCTAGTAAAAAAAAAATTAAAAAAGAGGGTGGTAAAAGTTGTTTTCAGCACTCTGTCGCTGTCCTCAATATTTCGGCATCCATGTCTTACTTGAGAAGCACGGACTTGAACTTTCCTACAGCATAAACGAAATATTACGTGCAACCCTCCCCCACTCCATCCGCCAAAAAATCTGCTGCTACCAGGGGGCTCTGGGTTCTACTCTAACTCCGCGCTTTTAATCCGAGGAGACGGGGTTCTTCACACATTGACTCACATCCTAGCCTTTCATGAAAATTCGCGCTTTTAGTAGGTCATTCCCAGTGAATAGAACTGCGGAGGTGTAGCTCGCGCACATTCAAACAATGTTTGTTAAAAAGAACTTACGAAGCTTGGTTCACGTCAAAATAGAGGCCTAGCAGTCTTTGTCGAATTGTATTCCTCGTCCCCATCTGTCTCCATATCGATGGCGGGGCAATCGTTTCACGGTTAAGCTCTCGCTATTAGTAATATTTTATCATTACTGCAAGAATTGTGCGTTACTTTTCCTTTCCTTTATGCTTACTTGAGAAATGTAGATTTATTTCAATTTCAATGGTTTTTATAGTTTTCACTTTGTTCTACAATACGTATATCCTATCAACATACGTATTTTGTATTTTTACCTGCTCAAATGATATAACTTGGTTCTCTAATATCTAGAGTTGAAGCACGGCCAATTTGTAGCCATTTTTATAACTTACTTAAAACTGTTATTCCGACGAAAATTATTTGTGTTATTGAAGTCGTGACTTTACAATTTTATGATCTGTAGGAATCGAAGATGAAAGAGTTTCAAATTACATCACCTAGCCTATACCTTTTTTCGACTACATTTGAATTTTATTCTAGCTCAGGAGTAAAAGACAGAAGAGGAAAGGTGGCAGCCAAATTGTTGAATGAATGGGAATCTGACCAAAGCGAAGAACCCTTGCAGCAATACCATATAATACATGATTGCAAGCATAAAACCATTGTTTTACAAAAGAACTACAGTTAAGACTGGAATAAGTTTGGTTTTTCTTATCCCTAGCTTCCCCTGGCGTACAAGAAATTAACATACCTGAGGGGGCCTCAGAGGCCCAGAAATTTTTTTCCTTAAAATTAAAATTCATGGAACAATTTTTTAATGAATCATTTCTTCTTTTGTTGTTCATATAACTTATATAACAAATATAATAATTGCAAAATGACCATCATGTGAACCAATTATTACACGAGTGTCACACACATTTTATCATTCACTAGACCTCAAAATTACATGTTAATGTTGAATCAATGGTATTTCTTGTTTTCGTATGTGCTGTTCTCAAGTAATTATAATAGCTACATTAATTACCATAATTATCAACCAATAGTACACTGTTACAGGCACAAGTTTCATGGCGGAACATACTGATAGGCCCACAGCGTGAATTTTCCTCCTATGTACGTTAATTTCATCATTGTATGAGCAAAAGTAATTCAGAAATATTGGTAGGGACCATTGCAACGTATTTTAATTTATTTTCATTTTTTAAATACAAATGTCCACAGTTGAGAATTTGGTTGGCCTGGAATCCCCCCCCCCCGGGTAAGCTAGTGCTAACAATATATCATTTTAATTAAGGCGCGGGGGAGGGGCTGATTCCAAATAAATAATGGTTATGCACAATATAATGTAATCTAGTCAGTAGGGCACCTGTCTGCCACACGGGAGTCCCTTGGATGATCTAAGGTCGAAATGTTTCCGCCGTTGTCCCCGCGTAAAGCGACTGGAGCTCATCCAGCCTCAAATAAATGGTGGGTAACTAGAGGTAAAACTCTGGGGTGTAAAGGCGACAGGAACGTAGTGCTGATCACATCACCTCCAAATTGGCCGTGATCGAAGAGTGTGTGAGGCCTTACACATCTTTTTAGATAGTCTGTTAATCTTTACGAGACTAAAACAAAATGAAGAAGAACTGCATTTAGAATGTAATCGTTATATGCGTACCTTCAGTCACTGCCACAAATACTGTAGGCGCAATGCCTATCAAGTGTGTTAAAAAAACACCCCGAAACGTTTGCCGAAATCGTGGCCATGACGGTGGGTGTGATTTCGCGCAATGAATATCATCCAGTGGAAATTGAACCACTGAGGCTCTAATGGGGATCGAACGCCAGACCGCCGCATCGTCACATGTGATACCGTTACCACTACGTGACTTGCCATAGCGGACAGCAGTAATAAATACTATTTCCCCATCTTTCTTTGCAGTTCACGTTAATTGTGCAGCGAACTTGAATCAATTGGGGGTATTGCGTTCCCAACTATAACTATCCCCCTGCACACGCCACTGATACTTGGGTGTATACATTACTCTCGTTCACTTGGAAGTGAACCCGAAACTCGAGCTCTCACAGCAGATCCAGCACACATGTCTGGGCGAAACAACTCCAGAGTCCAGACTCTTAGGCGCCAGTAAAAGTTAGCGGTGGAGTCGTGCGAGTTTCGTTGAAAGGAACGTTCATTTCTACACACGTGGCCAAAGTCCTTTGTTACACTGGTTTTGTTGCGTTTTTACTGTTGTCTATATTTATCTGCAGGATACATGCAAGGCGTGACAAAATTACGATTTATCTTTTGCAGAGTAAAAAAAAAATTTCTTTCGATAAAGTTAACAACAACGAGATAGGAAAATACTTAACCAGACATCAACAAAGTGAATAACAGCATTTGCTTTTCTTCACCTTTTGATGTATTACCAACGCAAATAGATGCCATTGTGTTTTTTAAAACTGCCGATACTGTGCGTAGATGCAGTGAGGACTTCTGCCACCAAAATGGCACGTTTGCTGTCTCTTCCAATTCTCTCTATACTCTGCCCCGGGTATCTATGGAGCAAGGCTGCGCAAGAAAGGGGAAGAGTGAGTAAGCGGAGCGCTGCTGGAAAGGGTGGTCGTTGTTCACCTTTACCACAATCCCGTTCCCTCGCACGCGTTCATTAGTCAGTCCTCCATATTGACTGATTGCGCAGAGACTTGCTTTCGTTCGGCCGCTGCAGAGAAACCTGGGGCAGAGCATATTTCCAAATTATTTCCTATTTGCCTCATTAGAGATACGAAACTGACATAGGAATTCCAACCCAGAATTTTTGGTGCTAAGATAATGAGTCCACCGAGATTTTACAATACTAACGTCCTTTAACTTTTCCAAGCAATCATAGCTGAAAGATATAAAAAGGTTCGATTATAATTCTGTTAAATAGAAGTATTTTTCGTAAGTAACGAAAGCGCTTTGCTCATATTCGAATAGCACCGTTCAGTAAACAAACGATTCATTGATTGACTTTGTGTTTTAAGTACACTTTATGCACAGTGTGGCTAATTGGGACTAGACCTACAGTTGAAGGTGGAACCCGAAACACTATATTCCTATGCCTTCATCCGCTATCGAACCTGGGACCCCTTGATTACAAGGCGACGACGTTACCACTACACCAACGGGGAGGTCCCAGTTAACAAACGAAACACAATACGAGTGCAAGGAAGAGTAACAGTGTAAATAATGCTTTCTTTTCTTCTACAACACACCCGATATTAACACACTTTCAAACAACATCGCTAATTTTGGTTACCGTCAATACTTTCTTCTACAGATGAAGCAAATGAAAATTGATATGTGAGGGCATAGTCTTGAGCACGGGGGGCGCCAATGGTACCTGACCACCCTCGAATGTGTACTCAAAAAATAAAATATGTAGAAACAACCACTACAATAATGAAAGTTATATTTCCCGTAATGCCTCCAAATTGGAATTTTAACAGTTTGGTTTTTCTCGAGTTCTAGCCAGATGGGAGAAGCGATTTGCAGCCAAAGCTGGAAACATCTCCCTTTCTCTCATTCTCATTCTACCTTTACTAACCAGGTATTGTTGAGAAGCATCGACAAGGAGAAAAAGTATACAAAATTGATTTATGTACGAGAGGTGGTCAGAATTGCTACAGCGTAGAGCTAGAATTTATGTTTGCATTCATTAATATTTACATCGCTTTTCAGCCACTATTGGCGACGACGAAGATGAATTGAGAGTTACACTTACAAAGGTAGACTCATGCAGGCCGGAACTTAAAAATACTTGATTGATTTATTTAAATTATGGACACGTCAGCACATTTAACACTCACTCTGGTCCCCAATTTCCCAGTTCTTCACTGCCTTCATTTGAAAATGTTGGTTTTCTTAAAATTTCGGAGTGGACCGTAGCCCCTTCAACCATCCCCCCTCGGCCTACGGCAGTGATTACGTACAGTCGAGGCAAATACTAGAACTGCCGTCGTCTGAAGACTCAAGTCTGTACACCCTAGTTAAAAACAGATGTTGCGAAGGGCAACTTAGCATGCAGGGCGCCAACACGCAACCGCAGAGGATTATACTGTCCGTGCATCTGGGCTCCAGATCCTCATTATTCTGCAGAATGCGGTCCAGGGTTTTACTGCGTGGAATTCGTACTCTTCACAAACGTCACGCCTTACACCTCACACAGGGAATCAAACCCGGATCCATTGGCACCTAGGTCGCCAGTATACCACTGAACACGCTCGACCACCGAGCTATCTACTTATGACCCATACAATGCAATGAAAAATGCTACACGCCAGGCTGATAAAAATCAGAAGGACTGATAATAGCCTAATTGTCAAATAATACTTTTTACTCCAAGGTGTGACTTTAACGACTAACTAAAGTAAACCATCCTCTAGAGAAATATTTTAGTGCTAAATTTTGGACTTTAGAAGATGTTGACTTTTGCGTTTTGCGTTTTTGCCAAATAAAAATTTTCTGCATTTTGGGTGAGCTGCCCCAGAAAGAGATACCATATGTAAGCACAGTTTGAATCTGTCCAAAAATATACTGTTCTTAAAACATTCAAAGTTAAAACATTTCTCAAAATTCTCATCATGTAGCAGAGCCTGCTTAACTTTTGAGTTAAATTAGTAATTTGCATGTCCCAAGACAGGTTGTGTCTGTCAATACTCCTAAGAATTTTATTGCATTGCATTCTTTGACGACTTCTTAAGTTTTTTATTTGTTTTGCTGGATTAAAATTTATTAGAACTGTTTTATTAACATTCAGGGAAAGCTTGTTGTTGTTTAGCCAGGTGTTTAGTTGTGTTGTTGTTGAAATGGAATTCTTTTGAAGTTGCTCATATTCCAGGCTTTTTACTATGATATCAGAGCTTAACTTGCTTGTTGTTGACCATGGCAACAGACGTTGCTAGGGAACTTCATTTTCACCCCAGAAACTACTAAGTGAATTATGCTAGACTGTTCGAATTTCAAAATATGAGCCTCATAATTTATTACAGAGGAATTCGAGGGGAATGACGGAAAACAATTATTTTTCAATTACGTTTTAATTTGTGAAAATCACAAAATACGTAAATATTGCTTTTCCAATTTAGTGTCCCTATTGAATCCGTTTACGGAAAACATCCAACTAACTATCTTGAAACTGTTTTTACTTACCCAGCTTATTATTAAGAAAGTAAACAAGAGGCCGAACACACATAACTTTATGTTCAGAACTTTTCAAATAAGGGAGCCACGTCGACGAGCGCACGAGACATGTCGCTATTTAATTCGTTTATATGAAATATCTAAATATTTTGAAACGGACCATATGTACCCAGTTTATTATAATGAAACTAGACAATAATATGTGTTAAATATTTGTAAAATATTAGAGCATATACACACGCAAGCGAACTTATACACTTGTTTCCCTTCATCCAATACAACATGCACGCATCTTCAAAATCATTAAGATCACTGAGGAACCCCAGCTATAACATGATTGGGCCCACAACGTGGCCGAAGGTCAAGCATGCGAGCGTACAAGTCGTGGCCAATGGCCACGCCAAAAGTGCGCGAGTCTTTCCACATAGAAACGCTGCAGCACAGTCGGAATATTGGCCACCCTTCTTCTTCACGCCACTGTTCGATCATATCAAATTACATGCGCATGTTGATGGTTTGAAATCTCTGGAATTCAGAAGGAGCGAGCGAGTGATTTAGACCTCCCCCTTCTGTTCCAGCCGTAAATACAATAACGTGATGATTCAGTTACAGAGGAAGAAAATAATAGCTACTATAGTTTTAAGGCAACAGTAAGAACTGGCTGTGGAGGAGCGTCGGTACTTAATGGACAAATCGCAGAATAACTAACAACCTAGCAGAATATGTACTAACTATGGACTTAGCATCAATGTCCTTCAAGAACGTAGTTTCTGAGGCGTGTTACATGGAAGTGGAAACGCTGATATTGGAGAGCCTTCTAACAGTTCACTCATTAGGTCCTTAGTTATGTTGTCATTTATATAGGGTGACGAGACAGTCCCGTTTGAGAGGCGTGTCCCGGTCGTCCCTTCGATATTATTTAAAAACACTATTTGTACCGTTTTAGAAAAGCCTAGGGGTTAGCTTGAAAACCAAGTATAAAGTTGAGACATTTCATGCTAAAAAAAAAAGTTGTATTGTTTTGCGTGTGTTCCGTTATTTGTAGAGAGTGCATAAGCATGCCCAAGAAACGTATATGCAGTTTCAATATGAACTTGGGACAAACCACAAACTGAAGTGGGAAATCACGCGTCAGATGTGTGGGGTAAGGTTTTTGAGGAGATTTACAAACGGTTGGTGAAAAATAAAGCCGCTCTCAAGAAGATTGATTGTTCTGATACATACTTCTGGCACTCCCCAACTTCTGCGTAGGGCTAACATCAAAGGTTGATCAGAAGGAACCAGAAATACTGTGTAAGTCACACCGATATTATAATAAATAATAGCTTTTGACAACGAGAGATCATATTTCAAATAATAAAATAATAATAATACTTTAATTATAACAATAAATTTATAATTAGGCCTAACTGATTTTTCAGGAGGGGAGGAGGTACACTGATCTCCTTGGGATGTCCCGTTTTGGGGTCAAAATATTATGGGCACCCTACTACTAGGGTGCCAAATATCTAGCTCCTGGCTTCTCATTCCATTGTAATTATCATACTCTTACCATGAAAAGGTCTCCTGCGTATTATCTGCGGTCCCGGGTTCGAACTTAGATGAGAGCTCCAAAATTTGGGTGATGACGCAACACAATTAATATAATTCAAAGACTTAATAAGGTTCTCCAGGCGGGGGAGAACCGGAAATTTTTCCACCTGTTCAGGCAGCTCCGGCGTCCACCCATCGTCGTATAAAGTGGGTACCTGGAGGAAACTCTGGGGGTAAAGGCGGCAAGGGACGTGGTGTTGATCACGTCACCCCCACCTTCGGCCGTAATCAAGAAAGTGTGAGGCCCTAACCCCACGCTCCCTATACGCCTTCATGGCGTGGTGCATTGCACAGGGGAGCACTTTCCCTTCACTTTTTTTTTTAATAAGGACGATCTGGCTCCTATTGAGAAAGTCTGATAACAGCGTCGATGGGACTGAATGCGATCAACGAAGAACCCATTTGATAAGCTCTGGTCTTCAAAAGGCTGTTGGACTATAGAGTTACTAAATACATGGTAAAAACAGATAACTTGGTCCAAATTTAACAAAGTATATCTTGTCCCAACCCTCCATCCCCGGTCACGTTCCTGGTCTTGTATATATATAAGTGTCACTTCACCAGAAACCGAATTCATTGCCTGTGTGCTCACTGCAGGTCGGTCTGCTTGAGACGATTCCAGACACTTTGGCGCCAGCGGCCAGCTGGGTCGCTCGGAACTTGCTTTTGGCGCGCCACGATTCGGATGGAAACAGACAACTCTGCTAGTGATTCTTGCAGTCTAATTCTCGAATGAATATTTCACTTGCTCTCGTTGCCTTCACTAATTCTATTTAAACCAGCCCAATAATCAAAGAACAAAATAGCTATATTGCGAACCTTTCAACAACTCCCACATTCGCAAAATAGTACATATTGTGCTTGGTTAAGTCCGCTTTATGCACAGTAAGGCTTATTGGGAATGGATCTACAGTTTAAAGTGGAATCCAAACCACAAAGTGCCTCCACCGGTATCGAACCCGGGACCCTTTGATTACAAGGCGACGAAGCAACCAATACGCCATTTTTATTTAAGGAATACCCCTAACCGGAAGTATCCCCAGTTTTTCACTATATTATCAAGATTTTCATTTCTCGGTTATTCTCAATTTTCAGTTTTTCTCATTTGGACAAACAAATACCCGTGCCTTAACCGGGACTCGCACCCGGAACCCCTGACGTCGTAGCGCTCTGTGATAACCACACCGTCACGGAGGTCGACAGGGCCATCGGGGAGGCTTTAAGCGGAACTCGTACCCCTCCTACTTGACTGCGAGAAGAACTACCGAAATAAGAAAGGACCGGGCGTCCGGTAAAAAAGGCGCGAAAACGAAATGCTTGTGATCCAGGTGCTAGGACGCAAAGAAGCACCAGCAGGCTTCATGGGTGACGTGGAAGTAGAGGTCAGGTGATCAACAGTTACTGTGATTGGGTGGTTGCAAGGAATGAGATTTATAAAACATTTTCTTGTTCGCTCCATTCGCGAAACAAACATTTCTCTACGATTCACATCAAGTTTATACGTCAATCATTTATTATTACAATTATGCCCTATTTCAGGGGATCCCAAACTTTGTAGTTTCAAAAGTTTTCCGCGGTGCCCAAGTCAGAATATAGGCATAGGCCTATCTAAAAGTTGCAACGCTAAGTTAGTGTTGTTAGGTTGCTTGCCTTATGTTAAAAAATAAGCACATATTTCAAATTCAGAAACATTGTTTATGTAAAAAGTACTAAATAAGCACATGTTTGGAACAATCATATCTAAAACCCTGTGTAGACTAACAAGTAAGTGGCATTTCAGTTAAAATTCCGGAACATTTCGCGGCACCCCAGGGCGCCGCGGCGCACCCTTAGGGAACCACTACCCTATTCAATATTGAATCAGTTTGTTAAGAAAGGTTTAATTAAAATGTCCATTAAGACTCACACCATTATAAACTTGGATAGTTGTGCTGTACTGGATTTCTGGTAAATTAACACTTAATTCATTTTACAAAGAAATTAAATAAGTTACTTTTCCTTTGCTCCTTTTGTTCAAATGTACAGTATACATGGAACAGCCATCTGAAGCACCACCCTCCTCCCCCAATCTAATAACTCCAAGAGAAATAACTTTTTTGTCGACTATAGTCTCCAAATTCTGTTCTCAACCAGAGAGATAAAATCGTAACAATTCTATTGCGAGTGACCCTTCACAACGATGAGGAAAGTGAGATCCTAGTTCCAGCGAATAATTTGTTAGGGCCGCTTCAGTTGATTATAGTGCACGCTGAGTGTGCACATAAAGTAGAGTTTCAAATATAATGAGTGGCTTCGCAAATGATCTACGGAGACTGTATTTGTATAAGCATTCTCTTCCTTTCCTGAGGAGAATTCAATAAAACAATGGCTTGGTGTAGCTTTCAGAGGGGAGCGGCACGTGACACGCTTAACTTGCAAACCAGCATTCAGAAATAAATGCAACCTTTCGTATCAAGACAGGTCAAGCTGCACGTGTAGCTCTGATTAGGCCGTTTTCTCAATACCGTGCATCCTGTCACCTAGTGCTCTTGTTAGCTCATGCGCGGTGAATGTTTGGATTTAGACTAACTGTGCTAGTGTCGCTTGCCGCTTGCAGCTTCTGTGTGAATTCTCCGTGTCGCTTGTCGCCTGTCACTTGTCGTCTGTCGTTTGCAGCTTTCTTGCCTTGTAAGGGAGATTACACACGAAAGCGCCAACCAACACATGTCCCTTGGAAGCGAACCAGCAGTAATGAATTGAACCTTTCGAACAGAAGCGACACGACAAGATGCAGGTGTGGCTTGTAGCTTGCGTGGCCAGTTTTGTTAATACCGTGCATCATGTCGCTTCGTACTTTTGTTCGCGCATGCGCGGTGAATGCTATGCCTTATATTGAATGGTCTAATGTCGCTTGTCGCTTTGGTATAAAATCTCCATGTCGCTAGTCGCCTGCCGTTTATGCCGTTTAAGCAGATTCCAGACCGAAGCGTAACGCGACAAGCGACAAGCCTCGGTAATCATTGCAACGTTTCGAATGATGCAGCACGGTAAGCTGCAAATATTGCATGTCGCTTGGTTGTGTCACTCAAACTGGCTACTTTATCAATGTTGTGCATCGTGATGCCTCCACTTGTCGTGCACGGGCGGTGAATGTTTTAGTCTACAAGACAAAAGGGACCCGTGTCTCTTGTCGATGTGCAAGCACACTGTCGCTTGTCGCCTCCGTCAGAATTCTTCCCCTGACCCCTTCAAGGAGACTTCAGATCAAAGCGACAAGTGGCAGGCGACAATCGACAGACAACACTGGCATGGACGTCAGCAGGGTTTTTTCCAGGGAAGGGCAAGGAAGGTATTTTTTTTCCAGGGGGAGCAAATAAGCCACATTTTACCCAATGTTCCTTCAAAAAAACATTGCTTACATTTGAATTTATCATGTTCGTGCATTAATTAACACATATTATTGTGGCTGAAATGGAATTATATGTGTGAAATATATAATTTTTGGTTGACTTTCATTTTCCAAAAGGGGGCACGGGTCCCCCTTGCCCCCCCTTACGGACTCCCATGAACACTGGCGACTTCGATCTAAAGCAAGAAATTCACCGCTCATGCGCGAAAAACCTAATGCACCGAGCCGAAAGCGACATGTGCAGCTTGCCCTGTCGCATAAATGCGAAAGGTCGAATTGATTACTGAGGGTTCAATTCCAAGCGATACGTATCTCTTGTCGCTTGTTACCTATTGCGTTTCGCTTGGTAGCGTTCTAATAAAGAGCTTCGTTTCACACAGTTGCGGCATGATAGGCCACACAAGCCTGCTTTGATTTCTGAAATCTTCAAACAACACATAAAAGTATGCAAAGTAAAAATTAAGAGTCAGCGATTAGGGTAAATGTGATTATTTTCTCAATTCTACAGTGGGGCATAAACTCCTTAAGTACGCCACAGACTGCGCCGCAGTTAATCCCTTCCTAACTCCGCCGCGAGAGGAACTCTTCTTTTTTTCCCCCTCCCCTTCCGAATGCTCTGCGCCGAGACAGACAAGCTACGCGCTCTCAATTGACGCTGTAAAGCGCGTTTCACAACTTTTTGCTCAATTCGGTATGGCACGTAGCTGCTTACACACAGGAAGAAATCATGTGACCTACAAGAATTGTGATTGGTTGGACGGGTTTTGCAATATTGATTGGTACCCACAACGGATGCAATTGTATTAAAATTACAACATGTAAATTAGACAGGTGATATTGGTACCAGGTTCCAGCAAGAATAGTAACCATTTTTTCGTCAGGAAAACTGCATAAATGATAATTTTCAAAAACCACGGTGGTATTTGTAATCACATGCATGGTCTCGACATTTTAAAATGAATTTGATTTTGCTAATTTATCAAATTATAGTGGTTCCAACAACATATGTACACTCACTCGGGCCTTATAAGACCACGTTTACACGTATGTGTGTGTGTGTGTGTGTGTGTGTGTGTGTGTGTGTGTGTGTGTTAATACGTTTGACCTAGTTTTAGGTGTGGGCAAAAAAAATATCAAGAGGGGCATATTTTTAACAAATTTATGGACAACAATCTCACAGAAGTGCCTTTTATAAGTGTAGGGAAATCAATCTGAGGGGGGTCATACTTTCACGGGAAATTCCCGAGGGCATTTTTACAAAAATCTTGGATTAGACAGGGTTCCACACTTGAGCAAAAAACTCATATAGGCATGTTGAGCTTGTTTTAAGTGTAGGCAAATCTGCCTGAGGGGGGTTCATACTTTCTCGTCCTGGTTATATAGCCAATTACACTACTACAACCAACACGTGTTCCTTGGAAGCGAACCAGTTGTAATGAATTGAATCTTTTGAACAGAAGCGACACGACAAGATGCAGGTGTCGCTTGTAGCTTGCGTGTCGCTCTGATTTGCCAGTTTTGTTAACACTGTGCATCATGTCGCTTCGTACTTTTGTTCTCGCATGCGCGGTGAATGTTTTGCTTTATATTGAATGGTCTAATGTCGCTTGTCTCTTTGGTATAAAATATCCATGTCGCTAGTCGCCTGCCGTTTATGTCGTTCAAGCAGATTCCAGACCGAAGCGTGAAGCGACAAGCGACAAGCCTCGGTAATCAATGCAACATTTCGAACTGATACAGCACGGTAAGCTGCAAATATTGCATGTCGCTTGGTTGTGTCACTCAAACTGGCTACTTTATCAATGTTGTGCATCGTGACGCCTCCACTCGTTGTCGTGCACGGGCGGTGAATATTTCAGTCTACAAGACAAAAGGGACCTGTGTCTCTTATCGATGTGGAAGCACACTGTCGCTTGTCGCCTCCGTCAGAATTCTTCCCCTGGCCCCCTTCAAGGAGACTTCAGATCGAAGCGACAAGTGGCAGACGACAATCGACAGGCAACACTGGCGTGGACGTCAACAGGATTTTTTCCAGGGGGCAAATAAGTCACATTTTCCACAATGATCTCTCAAAAAACATTGCTTAAATTTGAATTTATCATGTTCGTGCATTAATTAACACATATTATTGTGGCTGAAATGAAATTATATGTGTGAAATATATAAATTTTGGTTCACTTTCATTTTCCAGGGGAGGCACGCCCCCTTGCCCCCCTTCCGGACGCCCATGAACACTGGCGACTTCAATCTAAATCAAGAAATTCACCGCTCATGCGCGAAAAACCAAATGCATCGAGCCGAAAGCGACATGTGCAGCTTTCCCTGTCGCATCGATGCGAAAGGTCGAATTGATTACTGATGGTTCACTTCCAAGCGATACGTATCTCTTCTCGCTTGTTACCTATTGCGTTTCGCTTGGTAGAGTGCCAATAAATTTCACACCGTTGCGGCATGATAGGCCGCACAAGTCTGCTTTGATTTCTGAAATCTTCAAACAACACAAAAAAGTATGCAAAGTAAAAATTAAGAGTAAGCGATTAGGATAAATGTGATTATTATCTCAATTCCACAGTGGGGCAAAAACTCCTTAAGTACGCCACTGACCGCGCAGCAGTCTGACTGAGCCCTTCCTCAACTGCGCCCTTCCCGCGAAAGGAACTCTCATTTCCCCCCCCCTCTCCTTCCTAATGCTCTGCGCCGAGACAGATACGTGCAAGCTACGCGCTCTCAATTGACGCCGTAAAGCGCATTTCACAATTTTTTGCCCAATTCGGTATGGCACGTAGCTGCTTACACACAGGAAGAAATCATGTGACCTACAAGAATTGTGATTGGTTGGACGGGTTTTGCAATATTGATTGGTACCCACAACAGATGTAATTGTATTAAAATTACAACACGTAAATTAGACAGGTGATATTGTTACCAGGTTCCAAGAAGAATAGTAACCATTTTTTCGTGAGGAAAACTGCATACATGATGATTTTCAAAAACCACGGTGGTATTTGTAATCACATGCATGGTCTCGACATTTTAAAATGACCTTGAATATCCTCATTTATCAAATTATAGTGGTTCCAACAACATATGTACACTCACTCGGGCCTTGTAAGACCACGTTTACACGTATGTGTGTGATTGTGTGTGTGTGCGTGTTTTGAAAAAATCAAAATACAGGAAATTATATTTTACTTTCTATATCTTAACTTTTATACACGTACATATCAATAACGAACTAATTCTAACAAATTTATTTCCAAGTAATATGTAACCAACATGTTATTAATTTCCCTGTGTACTTACAATACGAACTTTAAATGCGAGAAACTCCCAGAGCCGTAACAGTGACACTCTACACGCGGACGTTTCACTTTCTACAGTTGCAGTCATCTCTCTCCCCAATTCCTATCAGCATAGTGTTCCGAACTTATCACTACACGCGACAGCGGTGGAATTACAAGAGGTTAAAAACCTCAATGAGCAGCGAACAACTGTTTCCTGTCTCAAAAACGTAGGTTAGCTTGTTGCAGCCGGGTAATTTGGCCCTGTTATGGCTCAAAGAAAACGGCAGGGAAAGTCTTCGCGTGTTTAGAGAAAACATAATAGATAATTGTGAACTTTAGTAAATTTTACCTGTGGAAATGCATTATACCAAATCTGTTTTGGTTTACCGGAATAGAGAAATTAACAGAAACAATACCATGTGGATTTTTCTCATCATCATTATCATGGTTAACATATATCGCAAATTTCAAAGTGCATATACAAGTTATCCAATTCTCCTATAACTAATTCACGAATCGAAAATGATAATAATATAAAGAAGCACATAAATAACTCATTAATACTAATTCTCCACCTACATATTTTTAATTACTTCTAATTAATGATATAATACTAATGAAAATTAACTCTATTAACTAATCAATAATTAATCATATTCTTATATTAACCAAATTAATTATAATTACTCTTCTGTCTCCCAGAATGGGTTAGCATAAATTCAAATGTGTAAAATCTCACAAGCAATATTATAATACCATGTTTTTATTATCATTATTATTATTATTATTGTATTATATATTGTCTATTTTGAATAATAAACAGAAAAGGAAAGAGAAAAAGGCGGGGGACCGTTTAAATTCAGAGGAACTGACTTACTGGTTTATTTAAAGGCACCAATACAAAAGCGCATACCTTCGAATGTATACCGGTGGAAACGGGTCTACTTCGGGGGTTCCCCCTTCACTTATGTTGTTCATTTATGTTGTTAGATAAAGCAGACAATTTCGAAATATGTAACATATATGTATATGTGTGTACTGAAATATGTTGAAATAAATCTCTTTCTTATTTTCTATGCAGTTTCCCGAACGATGGAAATTTACAGCTGTATGTCAAGTACCGAAATCCTCGGACAACAGAAACATACAAAACAATCGTCCTATAGCCCTTTTATCTGCCCCTGCTAAAATGTTTGAGCAAATATTATATTGCTAAATATATAACAATGTCAAATAACCTTTTCTGAATTCCGGCATGGCTTTCTGCCCAACTGCTCAATAGAAACAAACCTTGGCGAGAAACTGCATTATATAAACACAGTTCTAGATGATGGGAAGCAGGTGGATGTAATATACACAGATTTTTCCAAAGCCTTAGACACTGTAGATCATGAACTACAGTTATGGAAAAAAGTTCTTCCCCATAAGACGTTATTGGCAGTAAATAATTCCGGAAGGGTAGGCAACACACATTCCACGTTTAGGTGATCGGGTGATTCTATCTGTCTCAAGAAAAACTCGTCTCTCATGCAGTAGCCAATAGGTACAGGAAATGTAGAAAAATCACGTGACTTGTCAGGTGGAATATTCGTCATCAGAAAATCGCCTTTTCTCAAGCTAGGTCGCAGAACCGACAAGAGCTACACGTTATATTTCCGAAAATGGTTCGCCTAAAAGCTTGAAGGAAACGTTAAAAATAAATTCTTGAGTTTATTACATAGGCAACTTTACTATATGTGCCGTGCTAGCTCAGTCGTAAGGGTGTTTCATTATCATGCGAAAGATCTGGGTTCGATCACAGATTGGGGAGAATCGGGATTTTGTCCATCTGTTCAGGCGGCTCAAGCGCCCACCCAGCGTCGTATAAAGTGGGTACCTGGAGGAAACACAGGGGCGTGGTGTTGATCACATGATCCAAACATTCGGCCAGATCAAGAAAGCGGCCATATCTCCACACTTCCTACACGCCTTTATGGCTTGGTGCAAAGCACAAGGTGCACTATGTCTTTTAATTTACTATACATCACGAATTTTTCGGAACAGAACTTTCCAATCTCTACGTGGACTTTCATCCAAGTTCCATAGGGATGTGAATAGGCTCCAATTTAGCTCCAATTTATTTTGATGCAATTCACACATGTTATATTTCGTTATAAGAACAACGGCCGATATCCTGTGTGTGTGTGTGTGTGTGTGTGTGTGTGTGTGTGTGGAGGGGGGTGTTATAATTCCAACATGTCAGGTGATCCTTGTCCCACTACTCCATTCTCCGATTCTTCGTATCAGAAATAAATCTCAATTCGACACACTGAAAATGTAGCACTTTCTACATGTTATCATGCAAATATCTAGTAGCAAAGTAATGTGTGGAAAGATAAATATTAACGATTTGTAACGCAGTCTGGAAATTTCGTAGTTTTTTTTTCAATTTGAACTGACATTCATAATATTAATTAACAATTTCAATGTTGACTAAAGAATAGCTTAGTGGTTCTGCTACTTTCAATTCTTCATTGCAGTAGTCACCGAAACTCTTTCTCTTTCTTAGCCTTCCTGATGGCGGCGCAGTAGTAGAAGCGTCGCCTTGTAATCAAGGAGTCCGGGTTCGATACCTTGTGGAGGCACAAAGTTGTTCGAATCCTACTTTAAACTGCAGATGCAGTCCCGATTAGACTTAATGTGTATATAGTGGAGTTAAAACACCAAATGAAAAAAAACATAACTTTTTACAAAACCAAAGGATCCAGGTTCAAAACCTGTTGAGGCTTAGATGCATTCGTATCATTACCCAACATCTAAATCGTCTCGATAATCGTAAGGGATAAAAAAGTGACGCAAAATAACCAAAGCAGAAGCTTGAAATCAATCTGAAATTTGGTTGCGTTGGATACGTGGCAGAAATGTTTAAAAATCACTTCCTATGATGTAATAGGTTTTTTGATTAGAGAAAGTTTGTATATCTGATAAAAACGTCTTGTGGAATGTATATCTGTGATGACAGTAATGCATATCGTTGTTGCGAACGATAAGTATTTTCACGTTCACCACACTCTTCGATTGTTTAGAAATCCTAAAGAAGAAGGATCTCTAAATTTCCGATTTCATATGTTAATGAAACTTTAACATAAGTTCAGTGTAGGTCATAAAATAGTTTTCATTTTGTTATTATATCTTATAAACGTCACGAAATCTAATTCCAATAGAATAAGATACTAAGATACGTTCTATTACCTGTATTATTATACTATTAAACGTATTATTATATTTATATAATAACTTAATAATACTCGGTGGTGAACGATGAGACTCTGTGAAGTACATAGACTAATCTCAGTTACAGGGATAGTGTTAAGCAAAGACAATAATCACAGCACAGGGAAATAAAACCATATTGCTGCAGTAGATAAACTAAAAGGTTTTATTATTTATTTATGGTAATTATTATGCGAATATACTTGAGCCGAAGGCGAGGATTTCGCTTTGTTGATGAATTAAGTCAACTAAAACGCAAAGACTCAATGCGTGGCTATCGGCATGCCTATGATCATGCGCCCCGAACTTCCACACCAAGAGATATGTAATGAGAACTGAGCCAATATTTGCTCTTTAGCCTTTTATTTCCAAATTAATTTTTAGGCTAGCTTTATTATTTAAAGTAGAATGGTGGCAATATTGTGCATAGCATCAATGCATGGCTGTCGGCGTACCTATGGTCATATAGGCCTAGCTTGCGCCCCGAACTATCATACCAAGATATATGCACAACACCGAGGAGTTATTTTTAAATTTAAAAGCTTAGTCGATCCGTCGCGAAAGTGTGTGTTATTTCTTACACGATATCCTCGCTTTTATACTATTTCGAGAACACAGATTCAATTACAGATGAATCACTCACTATTTACAAAAAGATGATACCAACAAAACTGACTACTATACATGTTTAGAACTACAAATTCGTATAGTGCACTCTCGCAAACATGAAGATACATTAAAGTACCCATAATGTAGCATAAAATACAATAAACAATAAACAAAAGATATAAGTTACAAACAAGGTGCATTATTACATATAACAAAGAAATTACGCTCTTTCTTTCACCAAAATAAGTATATTAGTGACATATTTTCTACTGGTGACGTCACATAAAAATATGGATCATATCAACTACTCCTTACTTTGCTGTAAATGTTCACCATTAGACTGGCGAGAAAAAGCAACGGAGATTTCCGTGAGTCCTTGATATGAGCAGATAAGGCGTGTGTTTGTAGCAAGCACCCACGTGATTCACCCCCATCGTTCTGTGATCTTCACTGGCAGAATGACTCACAGCAGACCTGTGCTCGTTCCAGTGTGTGTATAAAACAGGTATTTTTTTCGTTTGCTGATAATATTGATCCAATCAAGAGTTATATCAAGCTAACATCCTAATATTTTTTAAGGTAGTAAACAACTTGTATACATTATTGTATTTCTCCTGAGTCTTATTGCCTGCTATTTACACGTGGTAGATGGGAATGTTGTAAGCATTTCTGAACCTAAAGGTCGAGCACGAAGAAAAAGTCTTGTAAGCATTGGAGGTAATAACAAGGAAATAGAAGTTGGAAAATGCTAGAATATATTATATTATAAATTGAGTAAAAACAGGTTTAATCATATATAGGGCTATCACTCTTCAGCGAAACGTAGATCATATTGTCTCAAAATGTTGGACGTGAAGGCATTTGCAGTAAATATAATAGGTTACTAGGACATTGGATGCATCTCACGAGAATATGACACATCTTCAGCTCAAATATTAATGTTCAAGTGAACTGTTGAGTTCACAATTCCTCAACTGCTAGTTAAGAGCACGGCCATAATTGATTCCAACTTGTGTATGCACCGTTGGGGCCACGAAGGGAAAACAATCCATTAATTTTGAAGGAAAAAGTTCACAATTTCGTAAACAAAGTAGGAAATTTCTTGGTTATTGAAATGTAAAAATTACTACACACTGGGGAAATCCAGAAATCTGTGCCTTATTTCTCCAAGAAATACTGCTTATGGAATTTCTCGAATGAAATGTGTTACTTCGAACAAATTTCTGACACTTATATTAATCTAATAGAGGAGCTTAGAATGCCCAGCCTTGACGATCGAAAATCAGTCCGCGACTTGCTGCTTCTCTGAAAAATATATAATGGAAAACTTCACTCCTCTTTGGATCTCACAATTTAAAATACGCGTTCCTAACAATAAGACGCGACCTAAACAACAAACCTTTTTTTGTGAATAGAGCGAGAAACAAACATTGTCAAGAAATCCCCTATCTGGAGAATGAGTGTTCTCTGCAATGACTTAGAAAAGCGGAACAAAAATATTGATTTTTTCTCTATTCCATATAAAAATTTAAAAACAATGTAATGAAAAGAATATCAAATAACGCTGACCGAAGCATGTATGAAAAACTGCATCTCTGAATTCTCTAAGTGGGCGTAAGCCTGCAGAGTTTATTAATGTAAATAAATAAATAAAAAATAATTCAACGTTAGTTTTACATGGGTGAGTGTGTGTGAATCTGTGTGTGTGTACACAGATGAGAGAGACGGAGCGAACACTGAAAATCATGCAAACAGACAGAGTATGCAGTTTGTACTTCGCACTACAACGCCGAGTCCTGGGTTTGAATTCCGGCCTGGGCAAGGATGTTTATGAGTGTCCATTCATCAATTCCATCATATCAACACTCATCCCTATCTTCGCATAGTAGCCAAAACTGTTCTTCACAAAACGTGAAGTAAAGTAAAGCAAACCAACTAATCAATCAGTCAAGAGTATGCAGTTGGCTACAACCTGATGCGTCATGATAATTCGACTTGAGCGACATTGAACCTTCCAACAGCGAATGGTGTTTGGGCCAGACGAGTGTGGAGAGTAACGCATCATGGTGGTGATGTGGTTTGTTTGCTAAATTTTACAATATTCTAATTTAGTGATTTTTTTCATACTCCCCAATAACAAGAAACACTTGAACAATTGTGTACTAACACTTTCTCAAACCACCCAAACAACAGAAGTAAATTCAGCCTGTTGTTCACCCAATATTCAGCGATCACCCCCCCCTCCCGGCTTGCAATTGAAATGACGAATTTACATTTGAATTGCGTTTCTTTTGCTCACTGAAATATGTTTCATCTCTTTGCTCCAATGTTTTCTGCACTCTATTAACTAACGCTAGGTTTCGACAATCCCGTCAACCGTGCCTATTGGATGAATGATTCTCTCCACACAAATCTAGACAAATATCTAGGTTATTTCCTGAGTGTTGCCTCTGATTATACAGCACCTTCTCAAACTCCGTCAAAGACGCCAACACCCTCCTCTGATCACTCGCTCCCGAAATACGCTTGATGCATACACACAATTTCTGAAATCCCAAAAAGGATTTGACTCCCAATGGGAGTCACCATACCAACATACCACAAATACACCACCTTTTCGAAAACATTCGTAGAGGACGGACGTGTTTTTCCTTAGCTCCGCGTGCAGGGGTGAACAAAATGTGGTGAAGTGATTTTCTGAAGGGAGTGAACGTTGTGCTGCAGTGAACGTGATTTTTTTTTTGTGCGTCCAAATCTTTGCAGGAGCAGCCATCTGTGTTTGAGTGTTTAAGTGTTTGTGCATTAATATTTTTCTCGCAACATGGGCATTACAAAAGCTGAATGGAACAGAATCAGGAGCACGATGGAAAGGGTTGTTGCCAAAGAACTAAACTCTCAACTGGGGATCTGGACGAGAGGATAGCCCTGGCCTTTGTTAGCGACAAGGTTCAGTCGCTAATCAAGAGTTCCCTGAGTCAAATGATAGATGAGGCGGTGGAGGAAGCCGTTTGTAATAGAACGGAGAAATACGATGCCGAAATCAAGGCCCTTCTGTCGACGGTGAGTGCATTACAGTTGCATATAAACTCGACCGAACAATATGACAGAAGACTGAACCTCGTGATCCATGGTTTGGGAGAATCTGAGGGGGAGAACTGCGAGGAGAAGGTGCTGGACATCCTCCGGACAAGGTGCAGGTTCCCGTCGATGCATCCCAGATCCAGAGATGCCACCGCCTGGGAGCGAAGCGGCGCGACGGGAGGAGCAGGGCGCTGATCGTGCGTTTCGTGTCCTACAGGACTCGTCGGTTGGTGCTTCAGAAGAAGAAGATCCTAAAGGATTCCGCCCCCCACGTTTCCATCACGGAAAACCTCACCCGGCAAAACCTGCAGCTGTTTCACCAGGTAAGAAATAGTGGAACTTTTCAACGCGTGTGGACTTCCGATGGCAACATCCTGGCACTTCACAACAACGCCACAGTTAAAATAGACAGCCTGGATGACCTAAACAAGTATGGAAAATGACAAACTCTGCCTTCGGTTGGCACTCATTACAAATATTAACCGCCGTAATCATTCACACACTTCAATCACGTGCTTCTCAATCCTATATTTTTTAGTTTTACCTTTCTCCTTTAAAAAATTTAATTTTGTCTCACACGTATATTATATTTGTTTCAGTCATTTTATTAATAATGAGTTTGGTTGTTTCAAATGTAGAAAGGCAAGAGGTCAATGTGCAGTATCAGTGCCAGATAATTCGTTGGACACCCCTGAAAGATGTTCCCTGATATTTGCAAGAATGGCCACTCTCTCCCTTCCTCCCGAGGCCAAGGTCGAAATCATAATGGTGGGGCTGTAAATAGCTTTCCCATCAAAGAGAATGGGGATGTAAAGAGAGAAGAAAGTTCCTATACCCACAATGGAAACTTTTCAGCAGCCGGCTTACAAGACAGCCAATCCGGAATGAGAAATTTAAACGAGAGCGGCCAATCAGGAACAAGCAGAGATTATGCTGCCGCCACACGCAAGTCCCCCGAACTACTGCGGTTACCATAGCAACGCCGGGAGCAACGCGCTTTGCGTAGACGCTTTTATATTTTTACGTCGCAACACACGTCTATATTTCGAAAAATTCCATGGCGAAATATGGACTCTCTAAATTAAGCTGCCTGACTGCTGAAAATTATTACCAACGTAGTGAACTTTCGAAGGGAAAAACATTTACAATTTAAATAAATGTATTTAGGAATTCAGGTTTCTGCTAGTTTTTTTCTTTTCTTTACAGAGTATTGTAATTTTCTAAGTGTAGAAAATTTAAACGTAAATTAGATTTTTTCCTGAAAATTACACGTAAAAAAAGGGACGGGAACTTACTTATTTCAGCATACACCATCTAAAGGCGATTCTTACAATCGTTCACGAACTTTCTGTATATGTATCTTCATGTGCGAGCAATATTTTACGAAAAACATATGCACATCATAGAGGTTTCAAAAAACAAACACCATATTACATCAGTAATAATGCAGCCACAGCTTTGATTTTTCCAGGAGAGAGGAGGCGGGCAAAAAAAAACAGTAAATCCCATGAAACCAGTCCTTCATTTTGAAGGACTGTAATCTTATAAAAATTATCATATATTGCTGTTACTTAAATGAAAGAACATGTGTGAAATATAAATTTAAGTTCATAATCATTTTGCAAGGGGGGGGTCCCATCTTCCTGATGACCATGCACACATTTCACCTCAAGATGATTTGCTCATTACTAAACACCTTGTACAGTTAAAGCAAGAATGTATTCAAAACTAAACATTAAAAAAATTGAAACCCTTACCTGATACATTACTTTCTGAAAATGTGTAAATAATTCCATAAATGAATAATTTCATCTCTCTCTCCGATAAAGTGTGGCAATTACAGGGTGCGAAATCCTGCGGGGAATTCCCCCCCCCCACCAACAATATTGGCCTCAAAAATCCCCCCACCAAAAATTTCCAGGCAGGGATGGGTTTTTGTTATAGCAAACAAAAGATAAGCAATTACTTTTAATTTCAAATATACTTTACTAAGAATAATATCGAAAACACACACAAATTAGTGTAGTTATGAGTATTTAATGCATTCTCTCTCAAGAGATCATTAACAAATATACTACTATTTTTGCTTTTAATAACATTACAAATATGTATCACATATGTTTGTGGGGGAGGGGTTTTAGATGAAGAACTTTCTCCCCCCACCAGTTTTCAATGATTTCGCACCCTGGGCAGTTACATTAGTGATCTGAAGGATAATCTCGGCTTCTCTGATGATGTTGACTTGTAATCAGGAGAAGTCGTGGGTGGAGGCTTAATGCAGTGGTTGATTCAATTTTAAATTCAAAATTAGCCTATCTGAGCATAAAGTTGGCTTAAACCTCAAACTTTGGCACAGAATCATCTGGTCTTACTTAGGGCCAGTACTTTTTTCTGGGAAGACAGGTTCCAGTACTCTCCAAAAAATTTGTTCTTGTGTTCATCATAAGCACTACCCAGAATAGTAAGGTATGTTCACATGTGATCCTGCATTCATACAGTTACACACAAACACAAACTTCTAACATTAAAATAAAATGATGTTATTTTTTATTTTCACATGTAAAAAGATACCGGTATGGCATACAGTTTGCATACCACCAGAAAAAAAGCACTGCCTAGGATTTAGCATTGCATTACATTACCACCTTTACCCACATAGGATCTAAATATTCCAATCACCAGGTAATTGTAACATGCTTTTTCCTGTGGCACATAGCCGGAGGCAAATCTAAACCAGTGGCGTATTCGTAATATTTTACCTGGTTTACCGGAACAATTCTTACTTATTGTATAAGTTTATTATATATTAGATATAAAAGAAATAAAACACCAAGTAAAGTAAAACAAGTATTGAATTACAACAAATTCAAATTTTGAGGCAATTTCCACATGTATGCAAAAAGCTTGTTTAACAATGGTAGACCAGATAATATGGATGAATACACCACTGTTCTAAACTCAATGATAGGGTAAAAAGCATCATTCATCATCATCATCCATGAAAAAATGTAAACTGAATTCAATTAAAAATAAATCCCATTCATCACGACTCGCATGTTCACATCTTCACTGAACAAAGAAAAAAAAGGAATTTAATTGAGTCGTAATCCATATAATGTTGACCAGGACAAATATATGTATCACAAAATTCCATCAGATCCTCCTTACGATATTTTCCCAGTAAGAAGTAAATGTGCTAATTACATTTTTATTATCTACATGTGGATGTATGTTGAGTGTTCTGCATGTAGAAGAAAGTATTTTCATCAATATATAAATGAAACTGAACTCAGATAATATATATTATATTATGATAAATTGAGCGCACAGCCATTTCTACATGAAACAGTAGCACTTTTCATTTGACACACTTCTGCAGTGCAGAACACTCAACCTCTAATAGCTGACGACTCTCGACTGTAGGTCTTTGTGGAGAAATGCAGTAACAATAGGCAAGTAAAGAAAGGATAATATAAACAAAGACAGATACTCAAAATTATTTCATTATTGTCTCCAAATCATTATAACAGTACAGACATGTAATGAAAAACTATGTAAATTATTATTTTTACATAGGTGAAACTGTTCCTCTTTGTAAACATAACAAAAGTTCCAGGATTAAAACTTCACCCAATTTTATAATGAAGACTGAGATGACATTTTAACCTCTAACATGGGATTGGTATGACAATTGAGCCTATATATTAAAGTAAAAAAAAAAAAAAAGTAAAGTGCTCCCATGAAGACTTCTAGCAGGTGTGGATTCCACACTTTCATGATCACGGCCGAAGGTGGGGGTGGATGAAAAAAATTCTAATGATCCATTACTTATTCCTATATTAGCCGAAACCAGTAAACAATCAGTTAATCTGTCCCTTCTGTACTAAAAGCTTTCTAATTATGGGTCACTTCTCTGACATAAAGGGACTCTCACAAAGAAATACCCAAACCCTGGCCCAGACTTGAACTGGAACCTTTGGTTATTAGATTAGCACTAAAAATATTCTAAAAAATAATGTTCAGGCTGCATAAAACACTTATATTTTAGGGTACTTTAGTATTATACGGTATACCTCATTTCAGACCGTGCATTTAGGGATTTTTTTTTAATGCTAAGAGAACCAAACCTGGTCTGCCTAACCTAACCACATTTTGTTCAATCTATGCTTTTGTGGTTAGGTTAGGCAGGCCAGGTTTGGTTCTCTTAGCATTAAAAAAAAGTCCCTAAATGCACAGTCTCAAATGAGGCAGTCTGCATAATACTAAAGTCCCTATTTTAGTGACTAACATGTGTTGTACCTACACTGTGTTGGAGCATTATATTTACTAGCTGCCCAAATGCAATCAGTACTGGGTCCTGCACACAAGCAAATGTGCCACTGAGAACTGGAAATACTTTTAATAAGATTACTAGTGAACTAACACAAATGCAGAGCATTGTCACTATATTTTTCTTCCTAAAATACACTGGCTTTAATTCACAATCTAGATTTCTAAAATGGCTCGGTAACGGTTCCGATTGTTTTATGATTTATCCTAGCACAAAGACTAATTATCGTAGAATTTTGGAAATCATTGTCACACGAAATTTGAACCCTCCTTAAAGTAATGAGCACTGTTATTTATGTTGAAAGAAAAACTTTAAAATTATCTTACGCACTTCTCATGGACACGATATTCTCTGTCGACAAGCGACAGTAAATATCGTAGAAGTGTGGGAATGAATGTAGAAGTAAATCGGAAACTTAGTAGAATGCATTTAGGGACTTTATTTTAATGCTAAGAAAACCAAACCTAACCGGCCTAACCTAACCACGAAAGCATATATTGAAAAAAACCTTAAGTAATCGCTAAAACTCCGCAGTATGTGTTAACAGACGCACACCGAAATTGAACCATGTAAAAATTGCATTCGTAGCAAGTTGAAATCGCAACAAAACAAAAGGAACTTGGGCCAATGACTCAATTGCAGTCAATATGTTTTCGTTAGTAAATTAGAAAGAAGCAAGAATTGCCTTAAAACTTGTGGAACCAGAAGAGTGACATACCGGAGTTAAAATTTGAATGTGGTTTCTTACCATAAGGGAGGTAATCCATACCCTAAGCTGCATGAAAGTATGAGAATATGGTTGTCAAAACAAGCACTTTGTTTGAATCCATGCAATTTTCTTCATAACACTGACACTATTAATGACAAAATACATACTCCCTTGTTTTTCATGTATCGATCCGAATATAGTCTTCTCATCTTTCCTTTTTGAATAAAGATGCATTACATCTCATAAAGAAAAAGGGCAAAAGGCACTACATTTGGAATTTCTCACAGTGTATCACAAGTTTTTCTCACTTATATACATCCGCACACAAATGAAGAAATGGCAACAAGAACAATTAAACTTTTTAAGGATCAAAGCTCTCACCAATTATTTTTTTCTTGAGGTAAACTATGCACCAAGAAAATATTTCAATATCAGAAGATTTTGGAACGCTGTTAGTCCACAGTGAGGCAGTAAAAATAAATTTTTATCACATTTCACACTTGTCACTAAATCGTAGCAGAAATCACTTTCATGTTATGTATGGACACTGCACAGTATTTCTCCACATTTTGTGCTTTCAGGACTGGTCAACCATGGGAACATCTGTAATATAAAAACATAAGTTGATTAGATTCATAATTTACAGTTCCATGTACAAATACAATCACATGCATTCTAACAAGCAGATCTAAACACATACGTGTGCATATGGTATTTAAGATCCGAAGAACTTAGAATTAAATTTTAAGGTTTTCACACAATGTTTATTTTTATATTTTATTACATCATTTAATTTAAATACTGTGTGTTATACAGAGATGTACTTGATTTCCTTCTTCCCTGGAAGTTTTATATATATACACACACAATCTCTCTTTGTTTATATTTCTTCTCAAATTTTTCAGAAAATCTGTATTATAGAAGCAGAAAAACGTGCTTCACAGACTGAGCTTCTTGCGTGTCGAACTGACAATTTTGCCTCCAAAGGGGCTTGGGGTAAGACTGCAGAATATGGGCTGCTTAGGAGGAACGCGGTTCATAATTTTTTGGTAACGTTTTGTAGTTAGTAATCGGGAAAAGTAAGTTTTAAAGTGCGGAAAAAAATTTTTCTTTACAAAAAACAGAAAAACGTGTCCAGGTTGGGCGGTATTGAAATCGTAGCAGCGAAGGAAAAGGCATATTCCTGCACAAATCTAGTGAAAGCAAAAAATGCCTGTGTTGTTAGGTAGCTAGGTTTAGTTTACTTAGCCTAAATAATAATTAGTCATTGTATTTATGCTAATGAAACCTAACCTAACCTTCTAGGCATTCCTCGAAGAAATAATGAAAGAAACTGTGCGTAAACAATATGGACACGAACGAATGGAGAAATGCATTGCTTTTAGTAGCAGGAAAAACATTTTTCATTGTATTTATGCTATTGGAACCCAACCTAACAGGCCTAACCTAACCTTGTAAGCATTCCTCGTCTGAAATAATGAAAGAAACTAAGCGTCTGTGGGTGGAATCCGGAGTGACAAATCAACTTATCGCACAACACTTGAGTGCGTAAACAATATAGATGCCAACAAATGGGGAAATGCATTGCTTTTAGTAGCAGGAAAAACATTTTTACGGGCAATAATATAATAGTAATCGTAAAAGGAACACCAGAAAATGGAAGTAGAAGGTACGTACTTTCAGTTGATATAAATTTCGTTCGTCTATTTAGAGGGAAAAGGCAGCCCATGTTCTGCAGTGAGACCGGGCTTGGTATGTTAAAAGTATTCTTAAAGGCCTCCTTTAGATAGGGGAAAAAAATCACAAATTCGATGGTGGACTCCGAATCACCGGATATCCGTTGCTTTTGGCTCCCTTGAGCTCCAGCCAACACGTCTTATAGGACAAAAGTGTGAAATTTCGTGAAAATAGAGGGTGGACCAAAGTATCATGCAACTGTGTTATGATTGTTTACCTTATATATATACACACATATTAATATGTTTACCTTTGGTGATCGCATTATTTATTAACAAACTAAGAATTTTCTAACTACATTTTCCTAATGTCTCGTAAGATTTATTGTACATACCTGTCTGGATCCTTCGGAATTCTGAAACGCGAATTTATCCAAGCTTCAGATCTCGTAGATTTTTCCCGTAAATTAATCGAACTCGTAACTTACATCTACGAGGTATGGCGGGCTTTGAATTGCACTTCAGTTGTTGCTAATCGCCTAAAAAAATATAGCCAAAAAATACATCCAAACACCACGCCAAACACGGAGCACGAACAAATTTCGGCGTTCTACCGACGCGAGCAACATCGACGGTTACTTCAAATTCAAACTTACGTGCAACGCTTCCTTCACTTGTTAACAGTAGAGCGCTGTGTTAGTTCGTGAGTTTCGGGGGACCAGGACGAGATGCCGCTAGTGTAGCTCAAGTCCCCTACCTCCCCTCATTTCCCCTCCTAGCAGACGACGCACGATTTCCACATTAGGGGCTGAGTGCCAGCTGTCATCCTATTATTCTCTTTGTTTCCCATCTCCCCGCCTGGCAATGAGCCGCCACCCCCCGCGACGTTACACAGGCTGAGCGTAGCAAACCGGAGATTTCTTGCAAACTTGTATCCGCACGTAGTAGACCTTGCTTTCCCCGAAAACGCAGAAAATATCACGGTGGGCCACATCAATATTAACCTCATAAAGAACAAAATAGATGAAATCGCAGCTTCACATACAATAAACTTCACATGCGTTGCAATCACCGAGACTTGGCTCGATGATTCCATTCCAGACAGACATGTTGAAATTGAAGGGTTCAAAATGTATAGACTTGATCGAGACTCTCCCAATTAAGGGGGAGGTATTGTGGTTTACGTAAAAACAGCTGTAATATCGGAACTTATATATTCTGTGTCAGATGTAGACATTGAAGGATTGTGGGTGGCTTTAAAACTCAAACAGAATGACAAACCTTTAATTCTAGGATGCATATATATACATCCCAAGACCCCGTCACTTTTAATGAAAAACTAGAAAATATTTTGCAGTCATTTCCGGCTTGCCACGCTTCGGTTCTCGTCGGAGATACAAATCATTACGTCATGAAACCTACTGCAGCGGGCAATGCATTTTTCGATACGATGGAATCAGCGGGGTACAAGCAGCTCGTTCGCCTGCCGACACGCGTCACCGACACGAGTGAGAGTCTCATAGACCACATTTTTACCAATAAGAAAGAATTGCATGATAAATCCGCCGTAGTAATGCATGATTTAAGCGATCATTTTCTGATATATACCTCAATTAACCTAAGGCCACAAAGATCTACAAGAATACTCGTAACTAAGCGTTCTTTTAAAAATTTCCCTGAACAACAGTTCGTTGATCATTGTTCTTATCTACCCTTTCACAGAACAACAATGATGCGGAATATAAACGATGAGGTGACATATTTTCAGTCATTAATAACAGAAGCTCTGGATGTCTATGCGCCAATAAAAACGTTTCGTGTTAGGGGCAACAAGCGTCCCTAGATCACTGGCGGTCTTCTTAGATTGATATCACTCAAGAACCGGATGTTTAAGCGCACACGTAGTTCAAACAATAATAATTATACGTGGGAACAATATAAGACCTTAAGGATCTACGTAACAAAAACAGTAAAATATGCACATAAAAATTATATCCTTACGCAGATCTATTCCGATAAATATTCTGGCAATAACAAATTCAAGATTTTTCAGGTTCTTAACTGGAAATGATAGCAGAAGCCAATCCATCGCATCTATTGAACATAATAATGAAACAATTACTGAAGATGCGAGCTTGTCGAACGTCCTCAATGGCCACTTTGCTAACGTCGGCTCGTCAATATCCAACACATTCACTAACGATTTAAGGGCGAAGAAAAATGAAAGTAACAAACAAAATGAAAAAGACGCTAAATATCAAGAAACCAGCTTCAGTTTTAAGCCCGTCTCAAGTGATGACGTTATGAAAATTCTTCAAAAACTTAACCTCAGGAAAGGTCCAGATTTCAATGAAATAAGTAATAGCATAATATATCTACTCGCCCCATGGATTGTCGAAACTTTCACAGATATAATTAATTCATCCTTAAAAAGCGGAATCTTTCCTAACGCTTGGAAAAACGCAAGGGTCACACCTATATTTAAAGGGGGGTCCCCGACGTAAGTAAATAATTATCGCCCCATATCAATAACTTCCTCATTAAGCAGGATTCTTGAAAAGGTAATAGACATGCAATTAGAACAATACTTACATTCTAACAACCTACTGACAGACAGACAGTTTGCTTTTAGAAAAAATCGCTCGACAGAATTACTCGTGCATGAACTGTTACATAACTGGCGAAATATATTAGATCGTAAAGGAAGCAATACATTGGCATTATTTCTCAAGGTATCAGTAAAGCATTCGACAGTGTTCAACTAAATGTATTAATACAGAAATTACATCAGCAATTTAATTTCTCTGCCCTTGCATGCAACTGGATCGAAAGTTATTTATGGAATAGGAGTGTCGATACAAAAGTAGGCAACTCGATTTCAAACAGTTTAAATGTATCTCTCGGTGTACCACAGGGATCTATTCTTGGTCCTAAACCGTTTAACATGTTTGTGAATGACATTGCAGACAGGAAATTTGGGTTTGAATTATATTTGTATGCAGATGACTGTCTCCTGTACTGCGCGTCAAGCAAATTAGAAAAAGTAATTGCAAATATTGAGAAATACATGCCCGAAGTTCTTGAGTGGTATCAATCTAACATGTTGAAAGTGAACGAGTCTAAGACGCAAGTATTAACACTTTCCAGTGAAAACAATAACAATACGATAATTGACAAGATTAAAATAGTTAATTCCAATATAAAAACATGTGAATCTCTAAAATATCTCGGTGTGCACCTAGATAAGAGTTTATCCTTTTCACAATATGTAAAAACATTGTGCGCCCGCGCAGCACCTAGAATCAAGCAGTTTCAATTTGTCTGCAAATATGTACACCTTGCCCACAAATTAGCGTTCTACAAAGCATTTATTAGGCCGTTACTTGAATACTGTTCCTCTGTACTTTATGGTATTAATAGCAATAACACCACGAAACTAGAGAAAATGTAAATTTGGGCTATTCGTAGCATAAGAAATACAGCACACACGAACTCAAGTGCAAGCAGAGAAGACCTCCAATTACCCACGCTGGAATCCAGACGAAAATATGCATTTCTACTAAAAATTCACCAGGCAATTAACACGCACCACCACTTATTAAGGGACAAAGTAATGATATCTACGATCCAACAACACCAACAGTATCCGATTACCAAAATGTAACAAGGCAAGATACGGATCAAAATCCCTGTCATCTCTGGCAGGTAAAGCGTGGAATCAACTGCCTGTAAATTGCAGAAAGGAGAGAAATTTGGCCAAATTTAAACAAGAGATTAGGACATTAATCTATGAATACTGACACTGTGCCTATTCTACCTCATTTCCTCCTTTATATAACGTAGCTGCAAAAATGTTTATTTTATTATATTTCTTATATTTTTCAATTATATAAATTTATAATATTCCATTTTATGTATACTTATATACAAATAGCATAACTGCATATTAATTCATGTAGGGCAAGAATTTTTTTTTTAGTTCAGAATCAATGTAAAGAAAATTGTAAGCTTAATTGTAACCCTACTTTCATAATAATAATAATAATGATGATGATGATGAAAAATACGTAAAATACCTTATCTGTTGAAGAGCACTCCCAACAACCAAACCCACAACCCCACAATGGTAATTCCAGAAGCAATATTTCCATCACTATTTAGAGAGGTAAACAGCGTAGTAGATTACTTCTTTGCCAATCTGTAAAGCTTAAATTTGCACGATTTAAAGAAAAATACATGCTACCTCTGTTCCTATCCGACCTTGCCCTTCTTGGAAGATATAAAGTCCCGCACAAACTTCCAGGAGCTCTCCTTTGCGCACATCAAATATTAAATTTCCATCCTCTTCAAAGGATTCTTCATACCTATCCAACCGGTCCAGATCCTTTTCGAGAGGAAGCACTTCTTGAATAAATCAGTTCATGAGCATATTATATTTTTTAAAAAGCAATAGTGCTACACTATTTTATACCTTTGATCCAAATTGATTAGAAAATCATAATGTGAAAAAGTAATATGTCTTATGCCTAATCTAAAGAAAAAGGAGGTTAATTATTTGAAATCAAAAGACAAAGTGTTATCATAAATTACATCCACACAAATCCTGGTATCAAAAAATAAATTAGATAATTTTTCAATTAATTTTGGATGAACTTTTCCTTAGTGGTCGTACAAATTTAGATATACCATCCACAATTATAATTACGTACTGAAAAGGTTTGGATTTAGGTAGGGGACCAAGTATGTCTACATAATGCCTTTGACATAATTTACTTACTCCTTAGGAACAAAGAGTATTGAAAGTCCTAACATATCTTTCTTAAGTCTTTTGAAACATCACCACTCTCACAAGGGCCCGACCCTGTGGCCGAGTGGTTAGCACATCGCGCTGCGACAACAAGGGTCCCGGGTTCGAATCCCGGTCGGGCTTGGTTGTTTGTGAATGTCCATTCATCAATTTCATCATTTCATCACTCATCCCCATCTTCGCAAATTAGCCAAGAGGCACAAAACGCGAAGTAAAATAAACTAAATCAAATCAAATCAAATCACTCTCACAAGGGACTAAATACCTATCTCGTCTTTGTGCTACATTACTGCCCATAACCAGCTTGAATTACAAAGAGTTAATTATTAGTATCTGGTAATATTAACATTACATTATCTTGAAAGATGTAACGTTTGCGACTATTTTTACTCCCAAAACCTTATATGCAAGTAAATTGAACGTCTTCCCCTAGTAAAACACAAGACATTCACTTTATGGCCGTCAGATGGCATCCCAGTCTGACAGCTTCTTGCTGCCACCTAGTGGCGTGATTATGTATTAAGTCAGTTTGGAGTGAGACTTTTGAACACACTTCGGTCACAGGAATCGTGCAGGCTACATCATTTTTACTCGTTCTCCAGCTTTCCGTGTCCAGCCGAGTCACGTACCTTGCAACGGACTCTCCAACCTTCCTTAACGTGAAGACAGCCATTTGCATTGCACATAGGACCTCGTGCAATTGATCATTTGAAGTTAGGATTTTAGCAGTTAATTCAGTTATGGTATGGTTTCATGTTTGAAACTCAATAAAAGTACGTAAATCTCCGCTGTGAATTTGGAACCAACAGTGATTGTTAAGAACAGTTTAGAACTCACGTTATTTTTTAAATCAATTTCTAAGGTTACGTAATTTCTGCGACATGTGTAATTTTGAACTTTTAAAAGCCTTTATATTCTTGAACAAATAACGTTTGCGAATTAAAACAAACGATCAGTATCCAATAATCAAATAATCTTTGAACATTCTGTAGACGCGATTGAACTTAAATGTGTCTTTTCGAAGAAGACTATGACTTGGATTTTGAAAATGCATAATTTCGACCACGTATTAAGTTTCAAGTAAGACAACAGTGAATTTTGGCAATGCAATTATAGTGTGATTAAACTACAACGAACCTAAGCAAGAAGTGTACGTATAACACAAGGGTAATCAGCTTAACCTAAATACCATGAATTTTCATATCCACTCCATTTTAGTAGCATTAGAATTATCCATATATGAATGTGAAGTTATTGTTGCGCAAGGTTTAATGAATGTGAGATAAAAATGCGTGGTAGATAAATTGTAAAAATTGAAATATAATCCTAGTTGCTTTAAGAGCTACATTAAATATTTATAATTGCCAATTTTGTCGATGAAATACATGAAACAATGCATATGTTTTCGCATTTGAGTCTAAGTATCACGTAAGATTGTTTCTAGTCAAACCTCTAAAAAATAGTTATATAAATGCTTACGAATACACGCTGGTCCTAAATATTGAATGTTAATGAAAGTTGTGTTTTGCCGTATTCTGGCTCTAATTGTTTTTTGTATTTATGAAGGATTAAATACGCTCCTGTTTAAGGAGAATAAATTGCATGTTGATTGTTGAATGTATCTCTTGTTGCAATTTCATAGTAGCCAAGTACAAACATTAAAACTAGGTGCACGCGTTGTGCATAAGAAAGATGTGTAGTTCACACGAAATATTAAGTGTATTTTTCTCACCAAATCTAGGTCAATTGCTACGAAAAAGAAATTAATGAATGATAACTACAAACATTTATTTATGCAGAGCTAGTCTATAATAATAGGTACAGTGTGCATGAAACATAATTCTATTTCAGTTTATATGACAGTACAGCATACGGGGAAACGTTAAATTAACTAACTGTTTAGTAACGATTACAATGGAGAAGGCGTAATTGTTGTCGGACCCTTTACAAGAGATAGGGCTATGAACATTTGTGACTGCTCGACCGGGTTTCTACCTAGTTGAGTCGTTGTTGCCAATTGCACGCTTCCCGTTTAATTGTACAGGGTGGCTAAAAAAGTCACTTAACACCCCCGGTACAAGGCCACTGCAGCGCGCAACATGGAAATGATGATGACCAATCGTTATCAAGCCAAGGGGGAACCACATTGACGCCAACCGCGCAGTCGGCAGTCATCTTGATGTCCGCCATCTTCAATTCAACTTCAGAATTTTAAATGGGAATTGGGTGATATGATATATCAAATCAGGCTAGAATTGCACAAGAAATGCAATGGTGAAGGTTTTTCGACGTATCTTTAACCAGTAAAAAGTTATTACTGAATTCTTGTACCAATTTGCTCCTTTTCGAGGAGTTGGAAAAATGCCTTAAAATTTGTTTAGCGCATCGGTATTGCATCAACATCAGAGTGATGTCTAGGGAGAGAAGTTCGCATGCCATTGCACATGATTTTAATTGGATACATCCACGAAGAGCTGTGCATTATGAATGGTTGTCGCGAACAATTTACAGTGTGCAATGGCATGCGAACTTCTCTCCCTAGACATCACTTTAATCTCGATGCATTACCGATGCGCTAAACAAATTTTAAGGCATTTTTCGAACATCTCGAAAGGGAGCAAATTAGTACAAGATTTCAATCATAACTTTTTACTGGTTAAGAAAAGTCGAAAATACCTTCACCATTGCATTTCTCGTGCAATTCTAGCCTGATTTGATATATCATATCACCCCCTTCACATTTAAAATTCTGAAGTTGAATTCAAGATGGCGGACATCAAGATGGCCGCCGACCGTGCGGGTGGCGTCAATGTGGTTCTCCCTTGGCCTGGCAACGATTGGTCATCACTAGAGACCGGATGTTAGGCAAAATGCCTATTCTCTCGTGTTAGAGATATGATGAAAGAGTTTGTTGCGAAGGCCAGAGGGTAGGGATTAGCTTAATTTAAATGCAATTTAATTTTGCCTATTTTGCATATTTCATACGATACTGCCTATATTGTTTCATAAATGCCTGATATTGCCTATTTTAAGCATTTTCTTTAAAATTGGGACATGACTGAACTATGTGCATACGATTTCCTGTTCCCAGGATTAGTTTCCGATGCTTCCAAGAAATTTAAAAATAACAGTTAGCGAGTTATTGTAGTTAATAAGGACTTGGACAAATTAGGGGCAATTCAACAAGTTCTGAGAGGTGAAAATATACAATCTGAGTTAGATCCACATGTTCTCGCGTGCTTTATGTATGCTCTGGTAACATCTGTGGAGGTTGAATTTTTTTTAAAAATTCTAAAAAAAATGTGTTGTCCGATTGCGGACATAACTTGTTGGTTGATCACCTGAGAAAATACCTTGTTGTGATGTGCAACCACAATTTGTGCTTCTTATTCAGAGACTGCCAAACCGTACAGTACAAACTTGAAATGCATTTAAACAGTTTCTTAGTTCGTACTGCTGTGTGGAATATATATGTAAATTTTTTAACTGAAATAACCCTTTGTGCAGTGATAAAGTGTATATTTATATAATTTGCGTACTGGTTAGAAGTAGCCAACAATTTATTTTGTCAGACTATTGTGTGTAGTCATTATACAATGGAAAATTTTGCGCTGACGTGACTCCTGTTTGCAGTGATTTATTAAGTACAATATTGGACTGCTGTTTCTAATGATGAGCTACTGATTTATTTTAAGCAACTATAAAGAATGTACAGGTATGTTTCTTAATTATTTAAACACCTATTTCATTTTATTTTGAGTTAAATTTCATTGCCTTTTTATTGCCTATTTGTATTTTAATGCCTATTTTAGTGCCTATTTTGAAAATTATAAGTGCTTATTGCCTATTTTATAGGTTTTTAGTGCCTAAACATCCGGTCTCTAGTCATCACCATTTCTACGGTGCGCGCTGCAGTGGTCTTGTACCGAGGGTGTTAAGTGACTTTTTGAGCCACCCTGTACATTGGCTGACTTCAACCAAACCCAAGTCAAACGTTAGAAAGGAAATCTTAACTTGATCTAATATTTCTTGCTACATTTTCTTTTTTCAAATAGTTTGAAAGAATAATTAATGCTACGAATTTAGAAAAATATCCAAGGTATCATACTAATTTATAGAAATCACGAAGATTTTTAGGGGCATGTATTTGCTTATTAACTTCGATTCGGACTGGGTCAATTTTAATTCCCATTGATAATAACATAAGGATTAAGATTGTAAGAAATAATAATACTAAATTTTCTCATTCGGCCTGCCACTATTTACAAATGTTTGGAATGGAACTCTTTGTCCTTGGGAAATTTAATTCGACAAAATGTCAATGAAGGAAAGTTCCTTTAATATCTAAAAAAAACATAAGAATGGGTCCGGCCGAGCGATTAATTGTTCACATAAAGAGAATAGTAAGCAACTGGAATTGATTTTTACAAGAGACGAAGGATACGGAACTGCTAGTAAACCCCAATCCCCCAACGACGTCTCTGGTATTGATTTTTCCCAAACACAGTTAACTCTCATAAGGTATGCGATCGGACGGTTACTGAATACTGAATTTATTCTCTTAAATTTTGTCACTCCCCTCCACCTTCCCCAAATATGACTAAAGAGGAAGAAGGATGCTACGACGCTGGACGCCAAGTAATATGCTAAGTTCCTCGCAGCAGTCACACGTAGCACAATTTCTTGTCCTCATACGTCGTTCTTGTAACAAACCACATGAGAACACTACAGTGCGACTTAAGGGCGAACGAAACTATTTGTGTTTTATATATGGATATAACTTAAACTTGTTGTTATTTACACATGTAGATATATTAGTATGAAGGAGTTCCGTACTTAACAACGATAAAGTAGGCCACATTGAAAAATTTATAATTTTAACATAAATATTTTGTACCCATATATACAGGGTGTTGCAAAATACCTGTTACAACGCTTGGCAGGTGATTCGACAAGTAAAAACAAGGGAAAAATGCCATGTTAAAAAATGTCGAAATCGGCACCGTTTGCGAGTGACAGGCGTGTGAAAATCGCCTCACACCATGTGTAAAGCACAATAACTCAAGAAGGAAGAAAGATGGCAATGTCGGAATAAAATAATACAAAGAAAGTCGTGCCTGAAGAATACAATGCTGCAGCAATTGAGGCCCAGTGTAAATTGCGCAAGGGGACTCTCAAAGAAAGTGGGGAATCCTCTGATGGAAAATATAGGAAATTTACTACTATTTTCTACATAAATCGGAATGTAGGCAGTAAAAAATGATGACGTATGTCCACATGTCCCATTACTGCTGGGACACCGTCCCACACTCGGGAAATAGGAAATTCACCCAAAAATGACGCTATGCCGTCAGATTACGCTGAGATTGATTTCAGCTAATTGATACAGAAAGCCCCACTAGAGGCGCTGGGAGTGTAGGTGGATACTACGTATAGAGTGTAGTCGACCGTTGTTCTTCCTGTCTGTTTTGCATGTCGCAGCGTGGAGTTTAGTCTGTCGTGTGTGTGTGGTTGATTTGCGCCAATGAATATTGTACGTAGAGTACGTATTCCCGTGTTCTTTCTCGGTTTGCAACAACTGCGTGGACACCTGTGTGACATTACGTGGGTGCTAATCACGGTAGTTGTGATCCGTCACTCGGAGGGAAAGTGCCCTGTTGCTGAGCAGTTCTCGAACAGGACAATGGTGGAGTACTCTACCCACGAGCTTGCTGATATGCATCTCGTTTATGGAGAGGCAAACCGAAACAGTCGTGAAGCACGGCGTTCGTATGAGAAACATTTTCCCAATAGGCGGTTACCAACACATGCACTCTTTCAAAGACTTGATGCTCGACTGCGTGAAAGTGGATCTCTACTACCCCGTAGGTGGGATTGTGGAAGACCCCGCACTTTGCGCACTGTGCAATTTGAAGAGGACGTGTTGGACGCGATACGAGACCATCCTGACACCAGCACACGTGTCATTGCTCGTACGCAACAAACCCACTATAGCAATGTGTTCCGCGTTCTTCAGGAGGAGGGATTGCCCCATACAAATTGCATAAAGTGCATCACATACTGCCCACGGACTTTCCCCTACGCATGGATTTCTGCCAATGGTACGTGCAACAAACTCTTGCCATTCCAGATTTCCCAACAATAGTTTTGTGGACGGATGAGGCAATGTTCACCAGGGACGGCATGTTCAATAGCCACAACAACCACGTCTGGGATATGGACAGTCCGCATGCAATCATTGTACGCCATCATCAACATAGGTTCGCAGTGAATGTGTGGTGTGGCGTAGTAGGTGACCACTTCATAGGCCCGTACATTTTGCCCTCTACTTAATGTGGTGGAAATTATCGGGTGTTTCTTCATGACGTATTACCTGAACTTATGGAAAACGTGCCACTGGCAGGTAGACAACATATCTGGTTTCAACACGACGGCGCCCCCGCACAATTCGACCGGGGAGCCAGAGCCTTAGTAAACGATATTTTCGACGATCGTTGGATTGGCAGGGGTGGACCTTTACCGTGGCCACCTCGTTCCCCCGACCTCACACCACTGGATTTCTTTGTGTGGGGAGAAATGAAAAGGCTCGTGTATGAAACCCCTGTGGAAAGTGCTGAGGACCTCGTTGCACGTGATAGTGCCGCTGCTGGGACAATTGGTGACATGCCAGAGGTATTTGCGCGTACCAAACAATCAGTGCTTCGCCGATGCCATCTTTGTCTTGAAGTCAATGGTGGACATTTTCAACAACGTCTCTAAGTATACCGGCGTTTGTGAGCCCCTATCAGCACCGCATAGTGTCCTTTAGTGAAAGGTGCGAGTGAAGATGCTTGAGATCGCTGTACTTCATACCGTCGATCTGCATATGCGGAGGTTGTGCGCTTCTCAATGGAATTCCTTCAAGATGTGCTGTGCCTGGAAATGTTACTTGCCATTGTGTGCGTTTTCTCGTCATTCTCCGTCTTCATTCCTTCGAGGATTACCCACTTTCTTTGGGGAGCTCTCTTGTAGTATATGTACAGCCTGACGACATGTGGCCATTGTTTAACTTTTGATTTTCGTACTGCAAAGTAGTGTGTCAACATTAAGTGATTGAAAACGTTTTTTTATGATTTTCACGTATTCTTTTCCATTTGGGATGGTGTCCCAGCAGTAGGAGACATGCGACAAATTGGTTTCTTTTCTTCTTCGTACCGCAATGTGAACCGTGTACAACAGGAGATTTGCAGTTATTTTCCTATTTCCCGGGTGTGGGACGGTGTCCCAGCAGTAGTGGGACATGTGGACATACTTGATCATTTTTTACTGCGTACATTCCGATCTCAATATTATGTAGAAGATAGTAGTAAATTTCGTGTATTTTCCTTCAGGGGATTCCCCACTTTCTTTGATAGTTCCCTTCCGCAATTTACACTGGGCCTCAATTGCTGCACCATTGTATTCGTCAGGTACGATTTTGTTTGCATTATTTTATTCCGACATTGCTATCTTTCTTCCTTCTTGAGTTATTGTGTTATAAACATGGTGTGAGGCGATTTTCGCACGCCAGTCACTCGAAAACCGTGCCGATTTCGACATATTTTCACATGGTATTTTTTCCTTGTTTTTACTTGTCGAATCACCTGCCAAGCGTTGTAACAGGTATTTTGCAACAACCTGTATATACTTATTAACGTTAAAATAAGTGAAACTATAACTACTAATAATAAATAATAGACATGTGAGAATATAAGAGGCGTTACACATTATTCGTTAAAAAAATATAACAAATATTTATAATGGTCAACTCGATGTCATTACAAGAACTGAAGTTGACTAAATGTTCAGTTTTTTTTTCTTTTCAATATGAGTTTTTAGTGAACAAAAATATAGTCGTAAAAACATTTACGACAAAAAAATGTTGTTTCTAAAGACTAGGAGATTTTTTCCTTTCTCATGTTTTTCTATTTTTAATGAATTTATTCTGTTTTACTTCAGTTTGCGGGGAGGGATTTTTGTTCTGTTTATATGAGACAACATTGTCAAATTTGTATATTCCTTTCTGAAATAATTTTTAAAATAAATTAATTGAATGTATAAATTTTATATAATTTTGTTTTTTATTTTACCCATGAATATGCAGTTACCATATTGAGTGTGGTGAACCTAAAGTTTTAGAATGTTGTAATGCAAATAATTAACATATAATACATCACCTTATTACATGATTATTATAGGTGATTTCAAGAGCACACTTGTTAATATTAACGTCTTGTAATCAGTATGCACTCTTTTGTTTTTCAGTCAGGTTGCATAATGTTTGAGATTCCAACTTAAACGTACGTCGAGATGCAATTAGCCTATGAATGCATAAAGTGAAGCTAGAACAAGCTGTTGACTTAAACACTGTAATTTTTCTATTATTTTCAGTTACGATCACCACGGCTAGAGAAATAAACAAATTAATATAATCATAAAATCAACAACTAAAGATTATTATGTACATTCATTAATTACATATCATCTCATGTAAGTTAAACAATGTGAAATATGTTCGAATAAGAGATACGAACGCATATACTTACATACCTACACCCCATATCACATTTAGTTACATGTATAAAGTTGGTGGAAGATAACTGAGGCTATTCATTGTGATTTGAATACACAATACAAAGTTCAAATCATTATTTCTGGTTATTCCCGTTAGTAAATCAACATTTAAGCAATTACATACCAAATACTGATCATCCTGTGAAAAGAACTGTGAGTAGAGATATTTTCTCCAATGAAGTTGACATATGTATTGAACTATTCCATGCTTTCTATGTTTAAAATACAAATATGAAACCCTGGGGGGGGGGGTAAAGGCGATCAGGGGCGTGATGCTGATCACATCACCCTACTCACGACCGGATCAAGAAAGTGTGGGGCGTTACCCCCACATCCCCTATACGCCTTCATGGCGTGGTGCTATACACAGATGAACACTTTACTTTTTTGTTTTTGTTATTTATAATATTCAATATGATTCGATACAGCCTTTATATCTCATTTAAATAAGAGTGGAAGTTGTTTTTCAGGTTTAAAATTTGAAGATGAATCTGAAGTTTCAGATCATCACACACGTTTGCACTTAATTAAAATGGAAAAAAAAACATTAAAGGATTTCCTGTTTTGATATTTATGTTTTTACGAATTCCACTTGCAATGACTTTACCAATAAAGAATATTTAAACTAATAATACTAGTATCATTACGTATATTGAAAATTAGATTCTAATAAATTTAACAACTCCAATTTTTTTCCCCGTTGTTAACTTTTGAAAGATTCATATCTTGTTCTCCCGAGAAAAAAATTCTTATCCAATTACTTGTGATGCTTACTACAATAAACTCTCGGTCCACTTTTTCTTGCAGGTTTTATTGATGCCCTATAAAGCATATTAAATATCAGAAATTGACAAAAATAACTAAAATAATATACCTCGGTATATTGACGAGGTATTTGTTTGTGACAAGTTTGGTTCTCTTACGTCCCGATGTTGTCCATAGAGCAGAGTGTATAGCTGCCTGTATACGTTTATATGAGATATCATTTAGGCAAATATCTTCCTTGATAACAAATATAGCAATTTTGCCTTCTCAGATATTTTATAAATAATTAAAATATCATTCTTACGAGATGAGGGTTTATTATTGCAGGATTAATAAAGGATTTCTAAAAAAGACGGGAAATTTTGAAACTGAGGTGTAGGCAAAGAAAGCAAAGAGTTGAAAAAGATTTAATCATGGAAATTAATAGAGTAGATGATACCTATACATAATTACATACCGCTGATGAGATGGGAAGGTTTATAACATAATAATAATTTTCATACTCGGGGGAAGCAAATAGTGGTTAGTATCTCACTTTAATCTGTAGGTCCAGTCCCAATTAGTGGACAAAAAATAAAGCTACACATAACTTCTGAATTCTTCAAACTTGCCATTTTTTTCTTACGTGTAATTTAAACTTGCCCATGGTAAAATGTTCCCTTAAGCAATTGGTTTTAGAATAAGATGCTATACACGATCTTACAAAGGCATAGATATTGGATGGGGAGCGATAATAGACATTTGTTCGTTTGTCTGCTCTACAAACTAATCCGTCCAGGTAATTGAAATAAAACATTATATCGATGTGAAAGACATCTATAATTGTACAGAGAAGTCAGCTGAAGTCCATCGTGAGTGATGGGGTGTAAGGGGTGACCTTCCACGTAGGCGCCCAAAAGTCATGAACTTTAAAGTGATGACAATTTATTCTTAGTTTTCACCTTCGAGAACGGGCGGTATCACCCATCCCAATAATCTACCGAAGATTGTATGAAATCCAAAATAAAGGAATCCCGGATAACAATATTATGTCATTCACGTCAAATGCGGTGCTACGAAATAGTAGATGTGGAGGTAAGAGGGGGTGGGGTGACGCGGCATATAAAACAATATCACGTCAGATACAAAATTGATCTATGTTTTTGTAGCAAGTGATGGCATCATAGTGGGGTTCGAGGTTGGGTTCTCCAGTTCACAGCAAAATGAGTGCAAGAAAGAGCCGGATCTGGCTGCAAGGGAGCAAAATGATGTATGTCATCTTAAAAAATGTACATATGTTCATTATGCTTCAGTAAAATGTCAATTTAGAGAGACGTAACTTGATAAATGAAGTGTCAAAATCATATCTACTAGATGAAATGGACTGCAATATAAAATCAATTTCGCCTTTTCTGGGATAAATAATACAAGTTTTCAGCTTAAAAATATCACATGCATTAGCTCGAGAGCAATTTATATAAATTTAACATTTTTAGAATTTGAGCAGCAATAATTAAGTATGCCACGTTGGAATATACCATCAATACTTGACAGTGTACAAACATAAACCTGTCCATCCACCTAGGGAATTTACGAAACTCATTACTCACTGTAAAACGTGATAAGTAAAAAATGTTATTAATGTGCAGGTTAAGTAGCTGGGGTTTGGTGAACAGCGTTTAATTGATTTCGATGCTAAGGTTTTGAATATTCACCAACGAAATGCCAATTCCACACCCATGTGTACTAGAGATTTTTCGGAAATCTCTCATTTTACTTCTAGTTATAAAGAAATTTAGCTGAGGTTTATTTTTACCAACAAGAAATTGAACTATAGGTGGGGTTGTAAGAAGATCCTGTGTCTTTCTTATTAACAACACTGAATTGTATCATGGCATAGATTCCGAATCAAATAAAACTACTCTAACCACTCTAACCTTGTCAAGAAATTATTATGCTTTGCTCATTTTAATCCCTACTCTATGTAAAATGTAATCCAAGTTTATATCCACCTGCAAATTGAATTATTAAGTAGGCCAGGGTTGGGAATCTCAACCAATTCATTTTTGGAATACAATTTTTTACACCATAGACTGAGGAAAATTCCCCTGGCTCCTTCCACAGTGGGTAACGTAATGCAAGTTGTTTGGTTCCTAGATACTTACTCACTAAGTATGCAAGGTGGCGAAATCTCATCCTATTAATCGACATCGCCTTGTAATCGGGTCCCCGGTTTTCGATACCCTCTGGAGGCACATAGTGGTTCGGATCCCACTTTGAACTGTAGGTCCAGTCCCGATTAGCCTTACTGTGCATAAAGTGGACTTAAATTACAAAAATGTACATCAATCAAATCAACCAATATTTGAAATATAACTCTTTACACTCTTGACTTAGCAAATATTCTCCCGGGCCCTCTGTGAGTACAAATTGAAATTACACTTACTCAATTCATTAAACTCGTATTAGATACGTGGGCAACATAATGCAAGTAGTTTAGTACCTAGAAATTATGTACGCTGGGGAGGGGTGATAATTTCATCCTATTTACTTCAAAAATAAAATTTGCTGCAAATTGAATCAAGGAAAATCCTCATCTTACCTATATACAGATATATGTAATTTTTTTTCAAAATATGTGCACTTAATGTTAAGGTTTTATTTTCAAGGAACATATTCGAGTTATTTCTACCTGGGAAATTGATATGCAATTCGGCATTTCAGTAAAACATGTTACATTGGAAAGAAATTAAAGTATCCCTTGGCTCCACAGCACTCCTTCTACTGTAGGCTATTGACTACTATGTGTGGAGTCGAAAAAGACTGACATTCTTTTTACAGATAGGCGGGTTCTCTTAGGGTTATTGCTTAATAATCAACCGGTCCATTTTAGTGAATCTAGCTGTTCATAGAATGGTGAAATGTGATCTCTGTATTTCAGGTGGAGCATAACTCGAACACAAAGGTTTTGGTCTTGTTCAAAACGATCTTTATTATCTGATACGACGCAGTAGACAGAGTCAGATTAGTCAAAATACGGAAAAAAGAACAATTGGACTGGCTTGGTCTTGGTGCTAGAGAAGTGAGTGTGGGCGCATGGGGAGAAAATGTTGTTTATGAAGTCGATGGGATTGAGAGGAGAAGAGAGAGAAGAGTGACATACAATCTATTACCTAATTCAAGTCACATGATCGTAAAGCCCAAATCATGCCATAGACAACAAGAGTGACGTATGACATTATGAGCTAAACCACATCACGTGATGATCACCCTAAAAGTCATGTGATAGTCTTATTTTATGGGGAGGAGGATGAGCCGCATAATTAGAGCTGCGTATTATGCTATAAGCTAAGGAGTCATTCCATATTAAATCAACACAGTCCACAACCTGACCATCTCCAATTTTCATGACATTTGGGGAGTTGAAACTATAAGTGGAACTTAGTAACTATTAGAATTTTAAGTTTCGTGCGTCTTGTAATTGTTAATTATTCAAGGTCAAAGTTAGCATAAATTGCCCTTTTTGAGCCCGCTTAGCTATACTAAATCCTCTGTAACTCCGCCCCTATTTCGCCTAGGACGCTCAAATAAAGCTTATTGTACAGGGAATTGAACATGCTTTCCAGTGATAATTAACAAGCCTACCTTTGGATAAAAATAGAATTTTGTCACGTGACCTTGACTTTTGACCTTGAATATCTCAAAACATGTCATCACCAAAAATCGGGAAAAAATATATTTGGTCCCTCATACCATACTCTAAAACATATCAAAAATCATTCTGGGACTTCGACCTTTGACGTTGTTTCTTTGTGTATGCTAACCTAACACGTGCGTATGTGTTTGTATGTGTGTGTAGAGGATATGCGCGCGCATCCATTGTTAGATACAAAGACATGAAGGAATCTGATTTTTAGATGGAGCTTTAACCCGAAAGCTTAGCGGCAAAGGTTATTGATCTGTAAACAATTGGTGTCGAGGGTTCGTTCCCTGGTAGAGTCAATATTAATTGATTGATTGAGTTAGTGTTTTAAGTCCACTTTATGCACATTAAGGCAAATCGGGACTGGATCTGCAGTTTAAAGTGGGGATCCGAACCACTATGTGTCTCCACCGGGTATCGATTCCGGGACCTGTTCATTTCAAGGCGGCGACGTTATTATTGAATTATATCGATTAGCCCCTATGTATATAAACCCAACAAAATGGCGGCGAAAAGTGAGTTGTTAACGTTGTCGCCTCGTAATGAAAAGGGGTTCGATTCAATACGTAGTCAATGGAGTCAATTGTTATTGGCTCCCAGTATAGATCCCGATTAGCCTAGATGTGCAAAAATAGTATTTGTAAAAAATAATATGTCGGCTGTTTTCGCGTGCGGCGCGGATAGTGTTTTCCACCCGCGATATAGATAATAGTTTAAATATAAAATGGTGGAAGCTGTTTTTTTTAATCAAGTCGATTCCCAATGTTGGCAAAATGATATATTAAATTCTATTTGTTTAAAAGTCTTGATTAGCTTTGTGCACAAAGAGGAAATAAACTAAAGTGGAAATAGGGTGTAAAAGTTAATGCTATAATCCCGGGTTCGATTTCTATTGTTAAATTGCCTAATAATGATTTTTATTGATATAAAAATGTGTGTATTCACTTCAGATTAGTATTTATGCACGAACAGATATTCAAAAATCAAAACAAGATGTCTGACACTATTGTTTTGTTTTCAAGAGGTTCGGAGTTCGATCCCCAATGTTGGCAAATTAACAAAAAATAGATTTCTTAAAAAATAGGTATGTTACCAGCCCCGATTAGCCTTTAAGCACAAAGATATATGTTTATGTAATTAAGGGGTCGAGGTTTCGATTCCAGCTGGCTGTATGGTTGTCGTTTTTAACACAGTTCCGATTAATCGAAATGCATAAAATTTAAGTCTCTTTTACATACCGATGGGCTAATCGGGATTGGTCCTACAGTTTATACCGAGATCCGAACCACTATATGCCTTCACCGGGTATTTACAATGCAAATACTTTACCAATACGCCATAAGATAAAGCGAGAAATAGAATCGAAACAATTTTTGCCATCACTATTTAAGTTTACTTATTTCGATGCACATATCCTGTAACGTTTCTCTCTGAGTACGCTACTGAGCACATTAGCCTTCATTCTGATTTATTCCAATCTCTTTTATATTCAGATAGGCTAGTTGGTACAGAACCCACAGTTAGAACTGCGATCGGAATCATTGTGCAATTTGCCAAAGCAGGAATCGAACCTGGGAACTTTTAATTACAATTCACCAATGTGGAGGCCATGAAATACATGAAGAGAAAGTGAAATGAACAGAAATGGAGACCGACTTCTAAGTGAAAGTGATAAAATATGGGAAAGAACAAATCTCTAAAACAGAAATTCAACCTGGGATCTTATAATTAGCAATCATCAGTGTTAATCAACATGCTATAGCTAAGCTATGTAATAACTTGCAGTGACAACAGGAATAGGATCCATTTTTATTTTTTACTTTGGACTTCAGCAATTGCGAAATGCTTAACCATTAAATTCGGTCTATAGTACGCCACTGGATTTGCTGATCGCAGTATTGATTATTTCAATGTTATTTTATTCTGATATTGAGAAGTTATGGCTGAATGTACAGTTAAAATTGGAACCAGTTTTTTGGTTTGCAGTTTACCTGCACAAGGAATCAGACACGGGATGTCATTATTACAAGGCAACAACATTAGTAATTTTCTTTGCATAAACCCAAATCTATTATTCCACGAGAAATAGAATAGAAGTGTGGAATCGAACTCAGGTCCACTTCATTACAAGGCATTAATATTAACAATACGTCTGTTGAGGAAACCAAAGGTCAACAGGTACGGGTATTTTGGACCTGCTACCTCAATAAAATTCTTGTGCTTGGTAATGGTAGCTCTTTGTAGAAAGTCCCGCAACAGCATCAACGTGGCTACCTACCATCTGTCGAGGCCTCTTTTGTTTTAAGTTGGAGATGTGCACAAGGCCGTTTTACCATACGGCCTTGCACCGAAGAAACAACCTATCAAATATTCGGTCACTCCGCCATTTATTGTGTGTCAAATACGTTTGTGTCATGTATTTGAAACGATTCTTTGTTTGTGTCTTTTTTTAGTATTCAATGATCATGGTACCGGAAATAGCGGACACATGTAAAAAATCCCCGAGTCACAGGTAGTAAAGTCGAACTTTTAACTTTTATCCGCAGCCAGCCAAAATTGATAATCCAGTATTTTCATGTTCAAGAATAGTTTCAAAAACTCAGTTTGCTGTTCTATGTTGTGAGAAAAAATTAATCGGATAGTTTCGCTGCTATACTTTGTACTTTCTGCTGCAATCAAACAATGCAACCGAAGGTAAGTGCGTGATATGGTGTTTCTTTCTATTGGTCTCCAAATATTATATAAAAAATAAAATTAACACTGTAATCAAGATATTTCAGGCTTCGGTTCAAAAATGGGGGAAAATAATTTAATATAATCCCCTTTTTTAAATAAAAATATGCCACCGGCCCCTCTTAGCCTCTGTGAGCAAAGATAGTAATTATTTTGAAAGCCTCGTTATGCACAGATAAGCTACTTGGGATTGGACCTATAGTTTTAAGCGGCGACTATATATATCTATATAAATTCTATTTTGTTAGAAGTGTTCCAACGGCCCCAATTAGCCTCTGTGCGCAACATGAGTAGTTGTCTAGGAGGCCAGGGTATGCACTGATAGGCTAATTGGGACTGAACCTACAGTTGAAGCGAGGACCATATGTATCTATATAATATCGCTTTTGTAAGAAAAGTGCTACCACCAGCAATGAGCCTTTGTGTGCAGAGAGAGGAATTATTTAGAAGGCCACATTTTGAACAGATGAGCTACTCGGTGCTGACCTTGCAGTTGTTGTGTATTATTAGCAACACAAATATTGTTAGGTAATTTTGAATCTTATTATTTTCAGATATTTGTGAATATTGTTCGGTAATTTTGATATTTTCAACTTTCAGATATTTTTGAAAAATGGAAAATGCAAGTAGTGCTAATTTGGAGAGGATTATTAAAATAAGCACTCAAGATGTGTTGAATGAAATCAGGAATGAAATAGGAAAATTCAGTTAGAGTAACCACATATCCACTGAGGATGTGCTCGATGACCTGGATTTGGCTTTGGGTACAGATGGAGGATATACGTCGAACAAATTATTGACAACATAGACAAATTTGCAAACATTGATAGTCAAGATATTTTTGTTGCTATTGCCAATGAATTGGGAGAAAATAGTGCTAATGAATCAATTGGATTTGATTATTCACATAAGCATCATAATCACAAACAAAACATTTCTCCCACTGTTCCGAATTATAATAACTACAACCAATCCGCCCTCTCTACCTCTACTGCCATTGACAGAAATCAAAATGCCACCTCAGTCTATATGTCTAGTGTGACCAACCCACATGTTCACATTTCTTCTAACAACTATAACAACCAGGACACAGTAATATTTGAGTATATTGGAACAACCTATGAGAATTGTGGTGATATTTCTCATTCAGAATCTGTATTGGAGACTAGAGAATTGGAGTAATTTGTAAGTTAGATAACACCCGCTTTATAACAGATGTCGCTTCAGGACGATACCTAGAAAACGGAAGTGTGCGTTGTCACAAATAGTTATAATCTTGAGAGGGTTATTGAAATTAGCACCCAAGAGGTGTTGAATGAAATCAAAAATGAAATTAGAAAATGTAGTCAGAGTAGCCACATATTCACTCAAGGTGTGCTCAATGACCTGGATTTGGCTTTGGGTACAGATGGAGGAAATAATTGGAATGCCACTGGTGGCATTGAACAAGTTATTGACAACATAGACAAATTTGCAAACATTGATACTAAAGTTATTTTTGTTGCTATTGTCAATGAATTGAGGGAAAATAGTGCTAATGAATCAATGGGGTTTGTTTATTCACATAAGCATCATAATCACAGACAAAACATTTCTCCCACTGTTCCGAATTATAATAACTACAACCATTCTGCTCTCTCTACCTCTACTGCCATTGACAGAAATCAAAATGCCCCCCCCTGTATCCTTACCTAGTGAGACCAACCCACATGTTCACATTTCTTCTAACAACTGTAACAACCAGGATACAGTTATATTTGAGTATATTGGAACAATCGATGAGAAATGTGGCGATATTTCTAATTTAGAATCTGCTTTAGAAACTAGAGACTTAGAGCAATGTGCAAATCAGATTTCACCAGCTGTATACCAAATGTTGCTTCGGGACCATATCCAGGAAGCGAACGTGTGCGGACAAATAGGTGGCGGAGTTACATTATGTTGAACTGATAGAAGAGACAAGAAGCCGTTACCAGAGATTCCACATTTTAGGGCGAATGTTGCACGCTCGGTTGTGGGAGACACAACACAATGAGAATCCGGTGACATGTGTTAAGAAAGGAATGCAAGAACTGATCCAGTATTATCTCCCTGATGGGGCTGAGCATGGCCAAGTTGGTCTTACTATCAGGAATGAAGATCACCCTGATTGTCCCTTTTGTATATATTTTCACAACGCACAGGCTATAAACATGGAGTTATTGTGGGCAGCTTTGGATAAAGTATTTCAAAGCAATGCAACATTTCTCTCTGACAACAATTTCTATGTATATGTCCATCTTGTCCAGATGCCACAAGGGGAAGGATATGTATGACAAAATGCAATGAGTGGAGAAGAATTCTGTAAACTAAAAAAATGAATTATAACTATTAGGAATTCTTATAGCATGTGTTTGGCTTATGCGTTAGTTGTGCCGAGGGGTATTAATGTTTACTCAAATGGTCCTAAAAAACGTTATCAGTATGTTAGACAATGGAAATGTGTTATATAAAAAGAAGTGGATAACCTATACAGAGAAGCTGTGGTAAACTTCAGTTGTGGTGGGGGAACTAGCAAAATTAAAAAAAAAATCAGAACTATTTGTCTGATTTCAAAATTACAGTATGTGATGGACTATCCGGCAGTAGTGTGTTGTAAAGAACATTAGAAAATTCTATATAAGAATGTATGTAGTCTGTACGCTTATTGTTGCAAGGTTAAAAAGTTTCCAGTTGGCCACCCTGTGAAAATTTATGTAGGGCATGAATGTCCAGATATCTATTCTTTCGAGGGGATTGTTAAAGCAACAATATATCCCCCGAGAGATCTGTACCATCTTGTGTTACCATATTGAACCAATTCAAAATTAACTTTCCTTCTAAGTAGAACTAGTGCCGATGTAATAAACCAGAAGGAATGTAACCATAGTGATAGAGAGAGAGCTATCACTGGATCCTGGGTTGTGGATGAAGTTCAGAAAGCAGTTCAGAAAAATTACAAAATTTTAGAATTACATGAGATTTGGGAATATAATATTGAACAATATGATCCTATAAAGAAATCAGGTGTTTTTTTTTGCGGACTACATCAATACATTTCTTAAAACAAAGTTGAATCAATAACGTCAAGTTGCCCCCCCCCCCCCAAAGTGAATGGGCTAGACGAAAATTATATTGGTCCAGAATCTACAATGGCTAAATGGCTAGCAAATATTTTTGATGGGGCTAGCTCCGTTTGCGAGATATTCGGATTCAAGAAATGGGGGGTCAACTCGACGCCAGCCCCCCAAATGAATTTGCTAGCAAGACTAATCTATGAGCTAGATTCTCTGTTGAATACAAGGAATGGGCTAACAAAATAAATTGATTGGGCTAACACGGATTTCGAAATATTCGGTTTAAAAAAATGGCGGTCAACTTCACACCAGCGCCCCAAACGAATGGGCTAACAAAACTAAATCGGGTTGGATTATCTATGGAATAGATGATATTGTCCAACAATTAGTTCTGATTGGTCTAACACCGTTTACGAGATATTCGGTTTTAAAAAAGGCCCATGGCGGCATGTTGGCCACCCAAATGAATGGGATAGCAAAAACTAATCAATGGGCTAGATTCTCTGTTAAATACAAGGAATTGGCTAACAATATTTTTTTGATTGGGCTAACATGGTTTACGAGATATTCGGTTTCAAAAATTGCGGCCAACTTCACGCCAGCTCCCCATAACGATTGGGCTAACAAGACTAATTATTGGGCTGGATTCTCTACGGAGTAGACACAATGGCCCAGAGATTAGTTCTGATTGGGCAAACACTGTTTAAGAGATATTCATTTTCAAAGATTGGGCGCATGGCCTCAAGTTGACCCCCAAATGAATAGGCTAACAAGACTAACCAATGGGCAAGATTCTATGTTGAATGAAAGAAATGGGCTAACAAAAAAAAAATATTTGGCAAACACGGTTTTCGAGATATTCGGCTTCAATGAATGTAGCCAACTTCAAGCCAGCGCCCAAAAATATATGGGCTAACAAAACTAACTTTTGTATTGGATTTTGTATGGAATAGACGCAATGGCCGAACAATGATTTCTGATTGGGCTAACACTTTTTACAAGATATTCGGCTTTAAAAAAGGGGGTGTGACGTCACGTTGCCCCCCCCAAATGAATAGGCTAGAAAAACTATTCAATGGGCTAGATTCTCCGTTGAATACAAGGAATGGACTAAGAAGAGAATTTGATTGGGCTAACACGGTTTTCGAGATATTCGGTTTTAAAAAATGCGGCCAACTTCAAGCGAGCGCCCCAAAACGAATAGGCTAACAAAACTAACTATTGGGCTGGATTCTCTATGGAGTAGACGCAATGGCCTAATAATTAATTCTGACTGGGCTAACACCGTTTTCGAGATATTATTTTTTAAAAAAATGGGGTGCGAGTGTTTTAGCTTCCAGAATTCATTTTAATATCAAGTACTCATACACGAGGGAAAATGGGAGAGAGGTAACTGAAAGATAAAAGTGTAGAAGGCAGCACATATAGCATTACTTAAGGCTGAAAGACAGGTTAAAACAACATAGGGATGATGTACGACTTAAGAGAGAGAGAAATGCAATATTTAAACACACGAGAGATACAGGACATGACATAGAGTGGGATGAGGCTAAGCAGATAGGAAGGGAGAAGAGAATGCTAGTGAGAAAATGGAAGGAAGCCAAGGAAATAGAGAAGAAAGGTGAAGAAGACACAATGAACTGGAATGGTGGACTGAAGTTAAACAAAGAATGGAAGAAGATGTTAGGAAGAGTGGAAAGGACAAGAGAGAAAGAGGAGAGGAGAAGGAAGAAAAATGAAGGGAAAAGATCATGAGATTAAAAGTTCAACCACATTCTATATGGAAGTAATTGAGTTTAGCCTTTGAGGTGAAAGTAAAGTTGGTGAAAGTGAAAGTCACCTTCTAGAAAGTTCCAAACAACTTTCTAAATAGTCTGGAGGGAGTAATGTTTGTGTATATAAAAGGCCCTGTTTTTGTATCTTGTTACTTTTGTACTTGATACAGAGTCTGAAGAAGACCTTGCTAGAAGGTTGAAACGTTACGTTTAGTTTATGTTTTTAATAAAATAAATTACTGCCTTGGTCAGCATATTTAGTTTTTGCATAAAAATGTATATGAATCCAAGAATCTAAGAACAACTTTATTTCCATTTTCTAATTTGATAGTTTTCTATATTGCAATATATTTATTTTTACTGCGTGGTATAATATTGATAATCCCTGTATCATACCCTAAGTATTTGATACATAAATGTGCATCAAAATTTTGTAAATTGTGAATGAATATTGGAATGAAATTAGGTTTCTGTATTTGCAAATTAAGTGAATTACAAATTGTATGGATATATTCTCCATTAAAATGGGTGTGGTTCATCCTTTTTTCAATATTATAGTTAAAATTATGTTTACAGTATTTACATCGTATGGCATTATCATATTCCTGTTGTTGTTCTGGTGTAAGAGGCTTCATCGGTATTTCATTATATAAGATTGGACCATATTTTTCACCCCACTCTCGAAGTTTTTGAATATTTTTTTTGGCTGCATCTTCACCTCGATAAACATATAGTTCTTCTGGATTATTTTGTTCATATGTATTTATCAATTTTAGTGCAAAACCACATACTTTATGTTTAGCTATATTTGAGGTACTTGATGTATTCGAATCTGGAATGCATGTTGCTATTGGTTCTTGTATTGTTTCAAAATCTGCATAAATTACAAATGGATGTTTTACTAATGATTTATAATTACTAAATTGTATATTTTTGAATGAAAAATTATAAGTCCCAGGAGGGTGTAGAGAACAATATTTAATATGTTCCTTTAATTTCTCTTCACGTGTTTTCTCATATCTTACATCAAATTTTGACAAGCATCGATCACATGTTGCTATTTTACCATGATTTAATGTTTTTTGACTATGTATCTATCTTCCAAAATCCTGTATGAGACAATAAAGTTTCTTGTTTCTCTCTGTAACATTTAATAAATGTATAACACGTGTACCATCTTCTGCTGGATAGTGACGCAGCACACAAAGTTCACCTTTATCATCAATACCATAAACTTTCACAGTTATTGGTTGATTCTAGTGTTCTTTATATTGTTTCTCAAATGGACCAACAGCTGAGATATCTATTGGATATTTCATGCATGCATAGTTTTTTAAAATTCTTTTATATATTCAGGATAATTGTAATTAGAGACACGATATTTATTGTGAAATGCTGGATGAAAATGAACTATTAGACACCATTGGAAACATTTATTGTCTTTATAATTTTTAATATTCATTACAGCATTCTTGTTTTCGATCTGCTTGGGTAAATCAATATAACTAGATCCCCAAGAGAGTAATATCTTTCTATTTTTAATTCAAGTTTATGGTTTGTATCACAAAGCGACAAACCCGAAACTCTTCCTAGGAACTGTTCATGTTTTAATATAAGTTCTTTACATATATTTTCATAAATATTATGCAAACAATTAATATCATTACGATGAAAAGGTGACACACTTGTACCATGAAAATATTGTTTTCATAGATTACAACATAGATTAAAATATATTTTGAGAGAACTCATTTCAAGTTTATTTTGAATTGCTTCTATAATTTTTTCTTTTAGTTTAGCTAGAAAATTTGGAACATCTGAAGCTTCATCATTTATGTCTGATGTGGTATATTTTTTTGTATACAAATTTTTTTGTTTGTGGTTGAATTTAATTCTTTTGTTATTCATTTTTGTTATTCTTTTATATAATTTGTATATATATATATATATAATTATATATATTTTTTAAGAAAAATGTTACGTTTTATATATTAACAATTTTAAAAATATAATTTCTTAGGTTTCATATATATTTTTTTATTTTTTAGAAAATGTTAGGATTTATATATCCAATTTTTTTTGTTAGAACAATTTTATACTTAATAAAAAAATAATTATAAATTTATATGTTATTAGTATTCGACGTACCAAGTTACATATATATTTTTATATATATATATATCATATTTCTTTCTAAAAATACACATATACATTTTCATACCTAAAATTAATCAGAATATACACATTTGAGAAATAATTATTTATACTACACTGTACTGCTAAAACAGTATCTACATTTTCAGAGGTAAATTTCAGTAAGAAATACAAATATTTGAGAAATAATTATATGCACTACTTAGTACTGCAGTACTAATAACTTAAAACCAATATCTACACATTTCAGACGTAAATTTCAGTCAGAAATACACACGTTTGAGAAATAATTATATACACCACACAGCACTGCAGTACTGATAACTTAAAACCAGTATCAACACTTCTATTTCTCTTAAAATCTGAATAATTGTAAATATACTGATTTAGGCTCAAAAAGTAAATTTTACCTATAAAAATGAGTCGTTAAATTTCATAAATAAAAGACATAATTATTTGTTATACTATAAAAATGGTAAAATTTATATTTTTTTAATATTTTCCCCTATGAGTGTGCTTTGATAAAAAAATAATTATTTTTCATGCTATAAAAAGATTAAAATTGGGATTATTTTTTTATTTATTTATTTATTTATTATTTGGATATTTTCCCCTTGGAAAATTATCTGAAATCGGAGTAAAATGAATAAATACAAAATAGATGTTTACAAACGAACCTATATATCTACTCCGGTGTTTACACTCCGACAACCACTGTGGCACAGTCCTATTGATACCTTTCAAACAGGGAAGCCGTTGAGTTGGTGTTATAAGTTCACTTTATGCACAGTAAGGCTAATCGGTACTAAACCTACAGTTTAAAGTGGGATACGAACCACTATGTGCCTCCACCGGGTATCGAACACAGGACCCCTTGATTACAAGGCGACGAGGCCACTACTACGCCATCGGGGAGGCCCTGGGAAGACGTTGAGAGAACCCAACCGTTGACTTCCCCGATTACCGGACAAAAAGCAAACTAGGCGAAAAAAAATCAATTTTACATACATATTTCCACACAGCACGACCAACCTGTGTGTGGAACTCTTGACTCGTTCATTGTTGTCCATTGCTGATATTGGTGTCCATTGTTGACATGCACAAAATATTTGAGTTTTTCTTTCAAATGTCACCAATTTCATTTAAATACGATTATCTAAAGCGACGAATACCACTTTAAAGTATGACAGTATATTTATGGACACGCTGTATAAGGTTGGGTCGTAAGCTTGTTTACTCAAAACGCATGCGATCTGATGACGAATTGTGGGATCCAGTGAATCTAACCCCAGAAAGTTCTAATAATACTTTTGTATTATCCACATATAAAAAAAGAGCACAAAGTGAAAACTTGAAATTGAGCACGGAAATGCTTATATCTTGATATGCCAGATCATTTATGCTTCGTAATTACTAAAAATCTTTAGAGGTTTTCACATCAAAGGGCATAAAATTTGCTAATTTTCAGATTTAAATGCAAGCTATCTAATGTGCAATCCGAGGCAACGCTTCAGCATTTCATATCTGCAGAATGAACGTTTTTTGCTACTCTTTACACAATTAGTGCTACACGTTAAACAAAATAACGTGCATATGCAAGTTTTTAAACTGAAAAACAATCATAAGATCTTCAAGCAGTATATTTTGATTCCTAGTGCAAACATAAAAACAGTAGAAAGTATATATTCGCTTCATAACTCACATATCCTGTAGTGGCAAATTGTTCTAGTGGTATTCTTTTTGCTTCACAATCTGCAGGTTGTAAGATCGAATCCGGTAGCATTTTTTTTTCTTATTTGTATTTTGCTGATTCTAATTATTATCATTGTTACTTTTACTGTATCGCATAACATGATATTTTCATGAAACATCGTATGGTTCACTTAATTCGAAAAATTTAAATATGTGTTTATTTTAGTGAAAAATAATTTGTATTATGATAAGTAAGTACAATCTATTTTAAAATGATCAATATTTACTGATTCGTGAAAAATTATAACAATACGTAATTGTGAAATTAAAACCTCATCATTTCTAAAAAAAACCGATGAACGCAATCTTTCAGCTGAGGGGAAATACATTACTAATATTTTACTTATTTTCTGTTGTGTCATAAAATAACGTTTAATTTATTTCTTTAGACATAGAAGACTATCGAAGTTGTGATTCATCTGAATTGGGAAAGTTTATGTGATTTTTTACAGTATTCAAGCAGCATATTTCATACGAAGGATTCATAAGCAGTGTTTACACATGAGAAATATTTTATTGTGCTTATATATACACACTAAGCTGTTTTGTTAATATGGTTACATTAAAATACAAGTAGTTTCTGCCGTTGAGGTCCAAAGATACAAAAAACAAACATTCCGTACACTAATATTCCAAAGAATTATCTCCTTTGTGAGCACTGAATTCGTGGATGCAAGCGTCAAGATGCTAGCAATGTAACCCGTGGTGCGACAGCCCTCGAAAGGCCTTGGCCTATCTCTCTACTGCCAGTCTCTTTCCCACAATACTACTTAGAGGTGTGGAGATCTTCAATCGGTAATGAGGTGACGTGGGGTCAACACATCGAACCCCCAACCGTTATAGGAGATTTTAGAGACCGGGTTTCGCTACTCACTCGCATACCCTGTCCCGGGTAACTGTGGAGCAAGTTTTCGCATAGCGTCAGAGAAGCTAGGGTAATCGAGTGGGCAGAATGAAGCAGTACACGCTGCTCGAACTGCAGTAGCTTTTCCCCTTCATGCAATTCTGTACCTCTAACGTGTTCATTGTTGGAGCCTTCCCTCGTTACTACTTGCGCAGAGACTCGTTTTCGTTCACCTGCTCCACAGTTAGCTGGGACAGAGTATAGCACCCCAATTTCCTCACAATGGTGGGTTGCCACCGATCCTATACACAGACCGAGAAGCGGGAGACTGAACCCAGGCGGACTCCAATCCATACCGTGCCGCAGTCGGAGTCCAAAGCACAGGGCCATAGAGCGCATGGTCACGGAGGAGGACTCTGAAAATAATACTTACATTTCTTAATTGTTCAAATTTTTGAAATAGCAATATAAAACATGCAAAAATGAGTATAGTATATATTTCAATGCAGAAGACTATGTGCGGAGTTCTCTAGCATACGCAGGATTTTTTCGGAATGGCTGGAATTGTAACTAATTCTAGGAGGCAGGATACAACAATATAATATTTCATTTTAAAAGTTGTTCAAAGACAAGAATGGTTGGTTATCTGGTGTCATTTTAAAGGAACTTTGCATTTATCACTTTGTTTTTTTCTATTTTTTTTTTAATTTCAGAGCCGTCCCCCTTAGAGAAGTGGTTAGCACATTCCGCTAATACGCCAGAGGTTCAGGGATCCTAAGCATGGTTGTTTGTGAGTGTCCATTCATTAATTTCATCATATCATGACTCATCTTCATCTTCGCAATTATCTAAAAGTGGCACAAGAGCGAAATAAAGTCAACGAAATCAATCAATCAATTAAACTTTTGGAAGGGACTGTAGCCCCATCAGTTCCCCTCTGCGTACACCAGTGGCGGAATCTAAACGTCCTAGCGCCTAAGATGATTTTAAAATCGAATGCAGTTCAAGGAACGCCTTCTTGAAATAAGACTTCTTCACCTTGCATTACGTCCGTAAACATGTGTTCACAGGAAATGCGAACAGCGTTGACTCCACGTAGCTACGAGGGAGAGAGGGGGAACTCTCTTCGATCTCGTCTCAAAAACTCTCGTAAAGTTTGGTTTCATTTTGGTCTCAAGTTCTAAAAGATCACCGCAAATAGTCTCAAAATTCGAAACAGGACAGATATTAAAACACATTTCTCTCATCTCCTTACCATCTCTAATTTCAAGTAAATCTCGATCGGCCAAAAATAAAGTTTTCCGGATACCTTTTGACAAAGTTAATAACTTTACGTTATGGGGGGGGGTAAAATAAGTTATAATTTAATATAGAGAAGCATTTAAAGCTAAGCTGGACCATTGACTGACGCCAACAAAGTCGTTTTATTAGTGTTCTTTTGACGTTTTGTATGATGAGTAGTAGTTGTATTGAGACTATTATAAACCCGAGAAAGTATGAGCCCCCCTCAGGCAGATTTGGCTACACTTAAAACAAGCTCAAGATGTGCATGTGAGCTTATTGCTCAAGTGTGGTACTCTGTCTAATCCAAGATTTTTGTAAAAATGCCCTCGGGAATTTCCCGTGAAAGTATGACCCCCCTCAGATTGATTTGCCGACACTTACAAAAGCTACATCTGCCAGATTGTTGTCCATAAGCTTGTCAAAAATATGCCCCTTTTGATATTTTTTTTTGGCTACACTTAAAACTAAGCCAAGATGCTCATATGAGCTTTTGCTTACACAATAATATAATGTAATATATGCTTAAATACTTGTTGCTGTTATGTTAATATGTTACCTGGAATATGTTCAATATTTTAATTGGACACCAGGCTCAACTCATATATCTAATACTAAGACAATGCAATATGCAGAGGCCCTCTAGAATTGCTCTGTGACTCTCTCATTTCTTACATCATAAATATATGATTTTTCACCTATAACAATAACACTACATATGGTGTCATCGGGGAGTGTATCATGGAATTCACAGATAATTTTAATGTTTGTCCTGTCATTAACCACAACTTGTTTCCTTTTTGAAGTGTTGATGACAAACATGGGTATCTGTGCTTTGAATTCATCTGGTGAGTAATACATGTCGGTATTGCCAGTAGTGACCCTTTTGTATGCTGTAAATGCCTCATATAATTTAAGAAAATCATCCTTGGACATGTCTAAATTATAATTTTCTCTAGGAAACACCTCATTTCTGCCATTTTTAAGATATATGTTCTTGATGTTGCAGCTATCAAATTTCCTTGACTTTTTTTCCTGATTATTGTGTCTTCCAGTCTGAAACAGTACCAAAACAAAATCTGGCATGTCATATTGTATACTGGAGAATGAATTTGTAGCATCAAACTCATAATAGGTACCAGTGGCAGGCTTCAGTACACATTGATATGTATACAATTGTAAAGGTACCTGTGGATTTTTTAGGATATCTGCTTTATATTTAAGAGCATAACTGGCTTCATATTCAACAACCGGGATTCTTAGTTCCATAGTCTGAATAACGCATTTGCCCTCATCAGGTAGGGTATTAGGCAGAGCTTCCCCTGTAGAGTTTAATGTACTGTGCCTCATCAAAGCATTATTATCAATGGCAGCTCTTCTAAATGTAATTCTTAAACCACCCTTCCACATAATATCTTTGTAATCCGAGAAGAATCCTGGCAACAGGCGCATGGGGAACAGCACTGTGTGGCTTTTAGATATAATTTTATCACCAGCCTCAAATCCACCTATTTTGTAGTAAGAAGCCTCGGTCTTGGATAATTTTAGTGTGGCCAAAGCTGTGGAGGTAATGCCGGGGTAATCTACTCTGTTTATAACAACACCATGTTTTCTGATCTCAATTTCAGAGAACAGATGTGGCACAAAATTTTCTACCAATCTTATATTTGAATTTGCCGGATAATCTGTACCATCGAGATTTACAACATCAAATTTGATGTATAGATCTGCTCTGTGGGGGTGTATAAAGCCATCTCCTACATCAAGATCAACCTCAATCTCTGTGTTGGGTTGATATAAATTTGCAAAGGTCCTCCTGTTTGGGGGGAATGATTGTAGCTCATAACTCTCAATATTTTCCATTTTTTTGTATGTATTTTTATTTAAATATTAATCTATATGATTGCAGTTGTTGTGGCTCCAGCAAAATCAACTAATTCTTCTTTTTCATTAGTGACCATCAACTCAATGTAATCTATTCTATTATGGCACACAGGAAAATATAATGTTGGTGATGGAGTGTAGATGATGGGCTCCATAAATTCAGAGTTAGGTTTGAATGTTGCAATGATGCCAGTTTGTTTGTGAGTGCCTATGCCATTTGATTTGGTGATCATACCCTCGGCTACATTACAGTGAATATTTAGAGTCTCTATGGCTAAGAATTTAGGTACATTAATAGCAGTGTGTTTAATGGCCGGTTCAAGTTTTGTGTTGTTCTCAAAGCCTAACAGCTCTCCTATAGTACCCAGATCCACTGTTTCTGTAGCAGATACAATCTCAAGTCTGTGAGTGACAGAATTTTGAGTTAATACTATACCTCTGGGTAACTGAGCATTTAAAGTGGACAGATTATACTGCCCTGGAGTTTGACAATTTTTTGATCACCAACTGCAATTGTGTTGTTGTGGAGTGTAATATTGGGGATCAAGTACATGCCATAAAATGCTCTGAGAGCTATTGTTTTGGGATTCACTATATCATCATGTAATCTAAGTTTCAATATTGAATTTTGGCTGGTGAGATGGAATACCCCCATGATGTTTTAAATACCACAAGGCTTTTTGAAAATCTTCAATTGATGGTTTATTTATTTGAGAACAGATAAACACAGATGTCCACAATTAACATCTTTGAAATTTTGAACACGGGCATTATTGTAATAAAGATTAGTTGATTTTAGATATTTTACTAAATTTTCAGGTGGAATACCTCCAAATGAATTAAACACAAATGCCTCATCTTTTAAATATTTAAGATAACAGATCCAGTGAGTGCCCTGATTTTTGTACTTATCCAAATTAACTATGCCACACTCTTTGTTGAGTGGTTGTTCTGGTAAAGAATCAGACATGTACACACCTCTAAAATTTTTGATGCCCAGTGGCTTGATTAAAGCTTCAATATCTTGGTTTGTAAGCGGCTCTTGTTTTTTTAAACTTATTCATGGCTCTCTTAACACCTTTGCCTTGTTTCTCCATGGCCAGATTATGGCGCTTCAATTCATCTAATTCTGCCTTATTCTTCTAGGCATCTATTACTGTTTTTGCTATGGCAGCTGATCCTCCAGCCAAGCTCCCCACAGCCCCAAGTGCTGCTAAGATGGCCGGGATAGTAAATATAAATCCACCCACATGTGATTTTTTTCTAGATTGCTGTAATTTTTTTAATTGGGGTGCTAAGCAAAAATTTCATACCATGGCCCTTGGCAAGACAAGAATTTTTTTCTTGCGCTGCTTTTTGGTTAAAAGACTATCAATAGTTTTAAGAGATTTAAGACCTGCATAAGGTATTTGATACATAACACCCTTGGCCTTCATCCTTGGTTTATTATATACATATTCACAACCCACACCCCAGTTTTTGTTTGGTGTTCATAGCTATGGTGGTCCCCAATGCTGCTATTTTTTCACTTAAAGAAGCATCTTTGCTTACAAATCTACCAAATGCAGCCTCTTCTAATTTCTTGTCTGCAACATGTCTCTTGTCAAGATCAGAATATGTGTTGTATGCTATGTCATGGTCTCTACAAGCAGCATCTAGGGGATTAACACCAGGATCACCTCTGTTTAATCTATGGTCCAATTTTGTGCCTGGACCACAATACTGATAGCCTGGAATATGTAGTTCAAATGGCAGCTTGTTTATAATGTCATTAACTAGCCCCCGACCCTCAGAGATATTCCAAAATTTAGGGGGTAGAGTATTAATAATTTTTATAAGATATCCAATCCCCTTAGTGTCATTCACTATAAAATTAGACAATTTGCTGGCTATCATGTCCATAATTCCAACCTTTTCATTGTAAAAATTGTGGTTGCCAGCATTTTCCTCCCCAGCTATCACCAGCAACCTATCTACAAGTTTCCTGACATCATCAACCCACACAAATTCTTTAGGCAGGGTGTTGTATTGTTTGATCCCACTACCTGTCTTGATCTGTGTCCATATGTGCTTGATTAAGTTGTTATATTTTGCTCCACTGCTAGACTTGACTCTTTTTGTGTGGGATCATTGTTCTGGTTAAGAGCATCTGATTTTATTAATATTTCTTTGTAATGCTCATAATCTTGATCTGTATAGCTGCCAGGCCTTTTCCTAGTCATCAGTTCCCACAATCCAGGTGTGCCAAGATACTTAACAAAAGCACCTCTTTCTCCAAGATGAGATTCTGAATATACAATTATATCATCTCCCATAAATGTTACTCTGAAATTGCCAATTCTATGTATGATGCTACCATCACGCTCTGTGTCAGCATATAAGCCAAAGACCTCATCTTTCTTGTCTTTAGGTGTGCTTAAATATATTTGAGCAAGAAGACCCAATTCAATAGGATCCTGAGTAGCTTCAATTCTTCGAGGAGCAACAGGACTAGGTGTATGAATACTAGAATGTGGGGTGATTGGATAATCTAATATGTTCCTAGCAGCTACAGGTACAAGCTCTGTGATGAAATTTTGATTTTGCTCTGTAACAGTTTTGATATTTTTACCTAATTCACTAATAGCATCGATAATAGGCTGTTCTGTTTGCTTGTGTTGTTCATAGATTACTCGGTTCTCTGATTTCCATCCCTTAAATCTTTTTACAAGATAATCTCTTAATTTAAGATCATCAATGATTGGCCTTTTCATGGTTATTTATATATGTTTCAATGTCTAGAAAATTGTTGATTTTATTTCTGTATTTACCACTATTGGGTTTCCTTGTCATATCAATTGTGACAAACCCTGGTTCCAGCACCTCCTGCAAATCTTGGAAAAATCATTGTAGCTCAAGTCATCATGCATGTGTTTGAGGTTGGTATGATCTTGATGAAACACACATATAAAATTGCTGTTGTCTCGGATCAGCTGCTTCGGTATTTTAGAAAAGTCTGTGCCAGGCAGAAGCAATCTATGTTTTTGTGTCGGCCCTGTGTAAAGAAATTTCTAACCTTGTTTTGATTATCCAGTATAATGTCATCAAATACAACAACAGCATTATCGAGACAGTCATGGAGTGGCTTAACATCTGATTCAAAAGTGGCTATATCCAGTCCATCATATAGCTTCATCAGCTGCTGATATTTTAATTGTTCCAGGCTCTTAGAGAAAACATACAAGTGCCTGTTTTTCCAGTCTACCCAGTTAGGTGCCAATAAAAAATTATCAATCATTAGTGTAGTTTTACCACAAGCCGATGGCCCAACAATAAGACATCTAATATTATCAGGCAGCAACTTGCCATTTCTCTTAATCTGCTGTTCAGGTTCTGGCAGCCTCTTTATAACATCCCAGGTGTTCATAGTATCACTTTGTCTGCATCGATCCAGCTGTGTTCTGGGAGTCCTAGCCATTTGACAAGTATGTTGTTGCCTTTTCTGCGGATGATTTTTTCTATGAGATATTTGTCAGGCTGCTTAGTTTTGCTGAGTTCTTCTTCATAAAACCTGCCTTTGAGAATTTCTCCTCGGTGATCTTTTATTATATATGTGTTAAGGGTCCCAGGTTTAACTTGAACCACTGTAAATAATTCAGTGCTCCAGTTTCTTGTAAAGCCTCTTTTGAATAAGTGCTTATATTTGCTGATTCTTACTTGATCACCCACCTTGTATTTGGCTTTTCTTGTTGTTGGCTGGTATCTAGGATAATAAACAGTGCTCATCAATTTTTGCTCATCAGATGAAGTTACCTCAGAGGGTTTCATGTTGATTGTGGAATGGACCGAGTTGTTATATCTATGTAAAAGTTCTGGAAGAATATTAAGCCATTTATAATTACCTTGAAGTGTGAATTGTTTATACATATGATTTTTTAATGTTTTGTTGAATCTTTCTACAATTGAGGCCTTGAGATCACTGTAACTCGAGTAATGTTGTATTGACTGGCTTTTAATAAATTGTTGGAACACAGAATTATAGAATTCTTTGCCATTATCTGTTTGCAAATAGCGCGGTGATCTTCCACTCTGATTGATGATTGTCCTGAAGGCTTCTGTAACACATTTTACAGTCTTGGATTTGAGTGGCACAGCCCAGGCAAATTTTGAAAATGTATCTATGACAGTGAGTAGATACTTGTAGCCCTTGTTGATTTTGTCTAAGTTTTTCAGCTGTCCACTTGCCATCTCAACCAAGTCACACTGCCATAAATCATCTATGCCTTTTGTAACCACCGGCAGTCTCTTATAATTATGTCTGGCTTGTCTGTGTAATTCGTCAACAATAATTTGTCTAGACATAGTATGTAAACAAGAATATTGCAACTATAGGGTGTTCAGCAGCTGATACTACAGGATTTTCTAAATACAGTTTGTCTCCTATTAGTATATAAAATTCCAGAGAGCCATCATCTTCAGCATAAGATGTTTCTAATGTATTGGGATCTGTAAAATCCTCTAACTCTACACTGGTGATTTTTGCTTTGTTATCAGCATTTGTTATTGATAAGTTAGGGTAGTGGTGTGCCTGTGGTTGTAGCCAATATTTGATCTTGATTGGTCTCAGTGTGCCCCCAACAAAAAATTGGTAATAAAATTGTGCAGGGGACAGCATATATATTTTGACACCTGGTGTAAATGGTGAATCATATTCTTTGTTGGGGATACTGTACAATTCAAGAATTACTGTATGTTTATTATTCTCGATTATGCCGGTTATTTCTTTTTCTGCTGTAAGCAATCTACTTGTTACAGATTCAAGGTGCTCATTGATAGTCCTAACAACATCATCATGGCCTGGCTTGATCTTTATGTCCACAACAAGTTTCTTGTATTGTTGGACAATCTCTTGTAGCTGCGTGGCAAAAACAGACAGAGCATTTGCTTGATTGGATTCCATGGCCCCTAGCTGTTGCTTGATATTAGCTACAATTTGCTGTAAATTTTCAACAACTGCCAATTTTGAATTTTGAGGTGTAAGATCATGGACCTGTCTTCTGATATCCTCAAACAGGGCATGCAGTTCATTAATATGTTGATTAGTTGGTAGAGTGGCCACTGTCTGAGTTAGTTGTTTGATCTCTGTCTGGATATTCTTGATATCTTCTGATTTCAATATGCGATTCACTGCTCTCTTTATATTTTTAAGTTCTTGTGATGTAGGCAGATTTGATACAGTATTCTGCAAAGATTCAAGTGCCAATTTCACATTATTTAATTCAGAAGCATCAGCCAGATTTTGCATAGCATCTTGGAGCAGGGCTATATCTGCCTGAGTAGGTGTTGATTGTTGTAAAATTTCGAGTTTTGTTTGGATATCATCGATCAAGTGATGAAAATGAGATAGCTCAGATTCAGTGTTGAGGTTTTCAAGTTTTGTGATCTGTTGCTGTACACTGACAAGGGTGTCTACAATACCAGGCAAGCGGGATTCTAGAGATTCTTGTATATTTGTCAGATCACTTTGCACTGCTGCTATGGACCTTCAAGGTGGGTTATGGTACTTTGAATTTTTCCAAAATATTCATATGTTTCAAGTTGCAGCTTAATGTTGGCAACACTCCGAGTTATTGCACTCAAAGCATCAGAAGATGGCAAGTTGTTCATAAAATTTTCAAGTGTCTCAATTTTTTCTTTAACCTCGGCTATGGCATTGTTCAGAGGGTCCAGATTAGGTATCTCCAGTGATTGAATCTGTTCCTTTAGAGTGGAAATCACTACATCAAAATATTCTTGTGATTTTATGCTTTTGACAATTGTTTGGAGCTGTGCCTGGACATTATTTATCTGCTCTTCCAATTGTTGTTTCAATTGCTCAGAGTTGGTGGCCTGGGTCTTAAATTTGGCTTGAAGAGCTGCTGCAGCCTCCTCTAAGCTTTGAAAATTATACAATGTTGCCAAGTCAGTATATTTTTGAAGCAGCAATTTGAGTTCAGAATCAATTTTAAGAAGAGGGTCCATGCATTGTGATTGTAAATTTGTAATTTCTAGTTGAAGACTGGCATTGAGTGTGGTTTGTAAAGCTTGTAAATCACTTCTTAATTTTTTGACTCTGACATCAAGCATCAGAATCTCATCACTGTGATCTTCATGCCTTGTATGGCCAAATATATCATTAGGCATTTTGATTTAGTGGTTATTTATTATTGAATATCTAACTCTTAATTCTATAAAAAAAGGTATAAGCTTGTCATAGCATCCCGGGACCTCAATATATAAACAATCACCAGCAGAAACAGTATAAACAGTGCCAGAAATCATGTTTGAATGCTTAATTCTATAAATATTTTTGCCTATTGAAATCTTGACATTACCCTCGGGGGTTGTAATAAATTGTAATTGACCACCTACAGGTAATTGGTAATGATTTAAATTATTGTTAAATATGTACAATATTTTACCTGTTTCATCATCAACATCTGTAAGTATGCTGTTCAGATGAATAATTAACAAAGCACTTAGTTTAGATATTATATCAGAAGAGGGTGCTGGTGTTTGCAGGTCCATAATAGCCTGTTTTTTGAACCCAAATAAGTTCATAGGCATGTTTATTTATTTCAAATCATGCTCTGTAATTGATCATTGATTACAATTTTTCAAATCACAATGACCCCATGGTAGAGTATGTATGCCACATGACAAAATACATCTCTTATCATCATGTGGGTCCAGAGCCACTTTTCTTTCAATATTGCTGGTCAACAAGTGATTTTTACTCTGAATTCTATTTTCTGATGTTCTTATTAAACTCTGTGATTTGAGACAATCTTCATAATCTTTAAATTCAAGCTCTTTGTCTACAGTTACTCTGCCTATGCCCTTGGCCTTTTTGACAACAGCACCACCACATGTTTCAAAACTGTACATCTTGGCCCTTAACCCAGCAAATGTCACAATAACATCACCAAGTGTCTCATCTTTTAACTTGCCAGGCACCTTTTTGTTGTGGGGCTGAATTTTTGAATGTTCACTGGTATCAAAATATTCAAGCAATGCAGGCTGTGACATATCTTGATAAACATCTTCTGTCTGAATATCAAGAATAGAACTATCTGTGTCCATGTACATCAATTTTACACAATCCTTATAAAAAGGCTTCAACATATTATAATACAATTTTAACATGTAATTTGGCCAATTCCAATATCACAGCCCCTACATAAATAGGCTTATCAAACTTAATCTTTGTTTTTTTCATGTTGAAGAGTGCCATATTTTCATCATAAATTCTTCTATAATTGAAATTAGGCTTTGAAATCAATTTTTTGCTCAGGCTGGGTTCAGTAATTATTTTAACATCAGTATGTTTTCTGACATTTTCTATGGTTTTGCCATATACAGAATTGACCATCAATTTAAACAAGGTCTTATCAAATTGGCTCATTGCAGATGTTCGAAGCTCTGTGTTTGTATCAATATATGGTTTCAACCATCTTGAGTGCCTGAATCTCAAAACGTTGCCAACTTTGGTCACTTGAACACCATGATGCATCAGGAACTGGAGGTTTTTGTAATATATGACATAATCCTGTTTTGGCTCTAGAGTCATCATTAATTTCTTCTATTTAGAGCCAGGTGAGCACTCAACCTTAGGAATTGGGGGCAGATCAGAAAATGTGTTGTGTAAATCATCAGGAATTGTCAGATCAACTTCTAAGAACAGGCCGTAGTCACTGTCATCAAAATCCTGAAGATCTTCAATATTGAAATCTTCGACCCACTCAAGCCCTGCATATGGCAGCTTATCCATCATAGCATAACCATAGAGGCTATTGGCATCTACATACAGTATATAATTTGATGGCCGTGCTGAATCATAATCGGGAATATATTTGTTATTTGCTCTGACATATCTCTGAAAACATTAAACAGATACATATCTTGATCTTGGATCAGATCCAATTGCATTTTAGTGTTTAAAAACATTGCAGACCATGCTAGGCCTGGTGCACTGTAAAAATACATTTGATCCAGCTTATAATTTTCCATGGAATATTTTCTGAATGCCTGCAGTATATCGGCTAAGAGAGCCACATCAAGTTTTAAATATGCCTTGTGATAATCACCAAATGTCTGGCATTTTAAATTGTTCCACATCAACTGGGCATGGTGATAATCATCATCAGTGATTCCAGATGCTCTGAGTTTGCTGTAAAACTCTTGTTGTGGTGGCAGAGAACACTCATCAAATTTAGAAAAATCTGTAACATAATCATATGGATATACACCCTTCCGCCTAATTAATTTCAGGACCTGATTTGGAAACAAAGCACATGTGATTTTGAATTGATCATCAGATAATTGAGTGGCAAGTGTAGCTAGGCTAGCAGACAGAATTATGTTGGAATCAAGAAATCTTAAGTGAATAGAAACACCATTAACTTCAATTTTCTTGCTAATAGCAATATATTTCTCATCATTTTCTGCTAAAATATTTAAATTCTGCTTGTCAAACCCCTCGTACCTGATCAGATGATGAAAATCATAATTGGATGCACCATGGCAAAATATCGGGACAAATTTTGGTCTCTGGATCTTAATATTACAGCTATTACACAGGGCCATTAAGAATTTACCATATGTATGAGAATGGTGATGTACCTTGATATTTGTATCTGAAAATTCAGAATCACATACCGGGCATTTTTCTGCATTGTTGAAATCTTCAATCTGAACCTTTGTTAAAGGCAACATGGGTTTTGATTTTAATAAGACATTAGATGCTATGTCATGGCACTCATTTTCTATTCTATGTGCAAATTCTTTGATGGCATCTGCTCCCATGTATAAATATTCTTTACTAACAACCCCATCCTGTACAACCACATAATAAAAACTAGAAGGTTCATGTAATTGATATGATGTAATTGAAGATTCCTCAAGATCTGGGCTACAGAATGCAAGAGGTTTCAGGTTTGACTCAAAATCACAGACTATATATGCTGGGTGTTCGAACAAGGCTTCAAATTTTTTTGAATTTGGCATTTTCACTTGGATTAGGCATCACCATATGAACAGGTTTATGATTGCCACAGTATTTCAGATGCTCAATTAACTTGTTTTTAGCAATTTCTGCATTTTTTAACGAACCCCATTCACCATTTTTTGACCATCAAATACAGTTAAACATCTTCGGCACAACTTGAATATTGTATTGGATTTGCCTTGTTGTTTTCCGACTAAAGCTTCAAGACTGTGTATCAGAGTTTAATAATATGTGTCGTCCCTTTCAATTAAGAGCAGATCAATCGGAACAGCAGAATCATCATCAAGTGTACTGATTCTGAGAAGTGCTATCAAGCAATTGCCACGGCCAGTATAACAAATAAATACATTAATAGATAATTGTTTACCATTGATTTCCCTGGCCTATTTTTCAAATTTATCAATATTCTGGACAGACATTGGATATTCTTAACCCTGCATAGCATCATCAAAATCATGTTCATGCTGTTTATAATAACTTATTCTCTCAGGATGCCTTAAAACTGGAAACAAAGCAGCTAAAATACACCACAAAAAGCATTTCTCATCATTATTTTCTATGTTAACCACGGCTCTTTTGTTTTTAATATTGGCAGGTAATGGCAGATATATAGATCCTTGTAATGGGCTGAATTCAGAAATATTAACATAGAGCTTGTGTGGAGTTCCGCATAGGCTCCATCCTGATTCTTTTGCTGCAAATTCAGAGTGTTTAATGTTCAATTGATCTATCAAACTGCTTATTATTTTGTCTGAATTTGTATTTGAATATACAGCTACAGTTTCTGTTATGTGGGGCTGTGTAAATTTGGTGCCATTTGACTTCTTATATTGTGTAAACAATTTGAGGGACAGCTTATAAGAGCAATTTTGTGCATTTAGAATTGCCTGCTCATCAGGATTTATACTGTTCAAAAAATTCTTAATGTCACATTTTTGCTCTGATACAAACCGGTAATCCCTACGTTGGCCAGCAAAACTGCTATGGATGGGTTCATAGCGTGGCTGCTTTGCTGCTCTAGCATTAACAGGTGCTTCATGCTTCCTTTTCAGACCAGATGTAGATGGTTGTGGGGGCAATGTTGATGACTGTGCAGAACAAGTACCCAGATGTTTATATGTGAAATATTCCATGCTATATTTTCTATGGCATTTTGGGCATATTTTTGTGGGAGTTCTGCATTTGTCTGGATTACAATTCTTTTGATGCTTAGCCCAATTGGGGCTGGATATATTCTTATTGCATTGATTACAATATTTTTGATTTGCATTTTTATTATTGGTTTATTATATATATTTCTTGGGATTCAAATCAAAATTCTATGCTTAATAAAAAATATCAGTTGGGTTCAGCAGTGTGCTTTGTATATTTAGTGTGTGTGTGTGTATGTGTGTCAATATTTTTGGCTTTGGTATTTATATAAAATTTCTTGGGGTTCAAATCAAAACTCTATACTTAATAAACCTATGACAGGTTGTATAAACCTGATAGCCTACATGCACAAAGGTAGAATAAGTACAGAAGCACTGCCCTAGCACAAATGCATGTCTACACAGGCATGTCCTAGAAAAACAATAACCTAATACCATGTATCATGTATAACAAACTGGGGCAGATATAAACCCTTTGTTCAATATATTAGAAAATTCTGTATATTAAATCAAACAAACTTATAATTCAATTTATACAAATCTGCTATATTTTCGTGTTTTTGTTTTAAATAAGAGGAGCACTGCAACAACACATCTGTACTCCTCAGCCACTCTCACAATACTAACTGATGTGTAATGCAAAAGCTCTTGCATCATAATTTTTTGCACAACATAATGCAAAAGCTCTTGCATCATATTTTGTTGCACAACATAATGCAAAAGCTCTTGCATCATAATTTGTTGCACAACATAATGCAAAAGCTCTTGCATCATAATTTGTTGCACAACATAATGCAAAAGCTCTTGCATCATAATTTGTTGCACAACATAATGCAAAAGCTCTTGCATCATAATTTGTTGCACAACATAATGCAAAAGCTCTTGCATCATAATTTGTTGCACAACATAATGCAAAAGCTCTTGCATCATAATTTGTTGCACAACATAATGCAAAAGCTCTTGCATCATAATTTGTTGCACAACATAATGCAAAAGCTCTTGCATCATAATTTGTTGCATAATATTGGGTAATAATTTGTTGTACAACATGATACAACGGCTTAGTTTTAAGTGTAGCAAAAACAATATCAAGAGGGGCATATTTTTGACAAGCTTATGGACAACAATCTGGCAGATGTAGCTTTTGTAAGTGTCGGCAAATCAATCTGAGGGGGTCATACTTTCATGGGAAATTCCCGAGGGCATTTTTACAAAAATCTTGGATTAGACAGAGTACCACACTTGAGCAATAAGCTCATATGCACATCTTGAGCTTTTTTAAGTGTAGCCAAATCTGACTGAGGGGTTCTCATACTTTCTCGGGTTTATAATAGTATCAATACAACTACTATGAGTCTATTCGCAAATTGTTAATAAGATCATTGTGCATTAAATAAATTTTAAATGAAACATATAAATGAACATGGTCACTTCCCAATTGATTCCGTGTTTCTTTAACAACAACTTGTAACCCTCTTAAGCTCTCCTTTTTCTTCGATAGTGTAATCGGTATCCAACTTACAGCTTAAATTAGGATACAAACAATTGAATCGAATTCAGAACACCTTGATTCAATAACACATCTAAGTAAAGCCATCAAAACGTTTCATTCGAATACAAGACATCCAATTGTATTAACTTTTTTAAAAACAACTATTGTATATTAGCTTCTGAGCATGTTATGCACAAGAATAAAATAAATACATAAATATAAAATTCCAGTTATTGTGAAATATTATTTTGAATACCTCTTCAATGCACAACAGCTTAAATGTAACAGGATTAACAAATAATATTTTATATAAACCTTAAATTATTTAATTTATGAACATTTCAATATATTACACATACAGTAAACTTCTTCAAGAGGTAAGAATACGTTGAAATCTAGTATGTTACAAGATATACATCTGCAAAGATTTTAGTAACAGATCGGAAATATATATTTTAAAAGTGTACGTATTCTCATCCGACCCAAAATAGGAACAGTTTTTTCAAACGATTATGAACGTCTGTCATTCTCCCAACTAAAATCCAGCAACGTTAATTGCATGCTGAATCTGTAAAAATGTATCAGATCTGGTGAAAATTATACTTCTTTCTATTAACATTAAGTACTTGCATGAACTCCTTGCTATTAGCCTGTCTCTCATTGTTATTTTGAGTATCTGTGTTCGTTGTTCTTTAGAAGTGCATATTGCAACACTGTTCCTTCACATCTTGTAGGTATGTTCACAGACATGTAGAAATGCATGTTACAATGCAAAAGCATTTTTCTACATTTCTTATCAGATAATTGTCTGACGTTAGAAACAAGAAAGGTCTGATTATTTTATGAAGTATAGTTCACGACGGATCAGGCATTGCGCATTTCTCTTTTGTCTGTGGTTGATTAATCCATACATGCTGTGAAATATGAAGCGTTGCTAGAAAACACATCACTACAAATATTCATAATTTTTAGTGTCAAATACCAAACAAATTAATCATGCGAAGGATTTTTTTTTATATTTCAACTTCGATTTCAATGTTCGTTACGAACAATTAGCACAGAATGAACTTTTTCATTCATGAATCTTCATTTACGCAGAACATTAAACACTTATCGGATGTGAGATTTAAAGATGTGATCCCACGATACGTCACGAGCAAGGAAAAACAATTGCAGCACTCCTTAGCTGCCGACCGGGGTTGATTTATTCCTTCTATGGGAGAAATATTAAAGTACAAGCGTTGACTATTTGTAACGTTGGTAGTGTATTTCGTGGAGAATTTAGCGCAATAATTATGTTTGTTAGCACATTGTTGTGTAAGATGAAAATTTGAAATTTGTCGGCTGCTTCCTCGATGGGTATTTTAAAATACACACATTTTCACTGTTTCTTATGGAAAAACTGTGACGTTCAGATCAATACCCAGGTCTCGGATTTGTAGTTCACACCGTCTATCTATCGCAACAATAATTTTTCAAATCACATTGTTGTATAAAACTACATTAAACACTTGTTTCATACAAACGCGGTTTATTTCACGTTTACCATAGATCGCCGCCTTCTGTGGAAAAAACTATGGAGGTACGGGCGTTTTAATCTTTACCGTGAGTCTAGCGTATTTCGTGGGGAGTCTAGCCCAATTCTTGAATCGTTTCTTCAAGAAACCCTATCTCCACAAATATAATTTGGGAGAAAACAACAAAAAGGTGATGTTGCTGTTGTGCTATTATTCCGCATAGTATTTGAACACAATGAAACAAATATTGCAAACTTAAGTATGTTTGTTGAAACACTTTTGATGTGTTTTTTTAGGAGTTCCGATATTTAGTAGTGACGGAATAATTATTTTTCAAACTTTCACATAGGGGGTTTCTGCATTAAACCACTTTGTACATTTGTTTTGCGCCATTATCTGCGGGAACTCTTAATGCTCATTTATTATTATTTTGTTGATGGAGGGAGAAAATCGTATCGAATCACAACTAAGACTTTCGCTCTTATTTATTCATGAAATATATGATATTCAGCGTGAAGAAAATGGAAAAGGTTGGTAACACAAATGTATTGTTTTCTTCGGAATAATCATTGGTCAAATTATTTGATCTAAACTTAAAGGAAACATAAGGGGAAAAAATCACTTTGACAGATAAAAGATTTTCAACAGCAATTCACACAGTGGCGTGCCCACGATTTTCGAAAGTGGAGAGGGTTAATCAATTTTTTTATTATTCGTCAGCCTTCATTTTGCGATTTCCTCTTGTGCACGACACTGAATTTATGACAATGTAAAACACACCACTCCATGGGAAAACTCTTCCTTTTGGATACAATGTAGTATATCCAACTGTTACGGATTGTTCGACTGAATCAGTTGGTACGTACCAACTGAAGTTGAGTCTGTACTGCAAAAAGTCTCTATTTCGCGGCGCTTCAGTGGTTTCTCCAGTAAACTGTTATTTCGAGGCGACTTACGTGCATTATGGATGGGTTATATGAGCGATTTCTCCATCAAATGATGCGTCTTAGTAAGGGCTATATGAAACTGTTAAAATGTATTTCTCGCCAAATGTTGTGGATAGGGGATTTCTGAAGTAAACGATTTAATTATCTTTGTTAGCACATTGTTTTACGAGATGAAAATTGAAAATATCGGCTGCTTTCCAGATGGGTATTTTCACATTCACATCTATCCACTGTTTCTTGAAGAAACCGTTACGTTCTAATCAATATCCATGTATGGGATTTGTAGTGCAGATCTTTCGTATTCCATTGTAATAATTAGTTTGGAAATCGCATTGTTGTATACAACTTCTTTGCTACCTATACGATTTATTTCACGCTTTCCATACATCGATGTATTCAATGGGAAACTATGGAGCTACGAACGTTGAATATTGATGGAGATTATAATGTGTTTCGAGAGGAATCTAGCCAAATATTTATTATTGTTAACACATTGTTGCATAAGATAAACATTTGAAATTTGTCGTATGCTTCCTCATGTGTATTTTAACATAAACACATTGTCGCCAGTGGCTTAGCAGCCGCCTCCACAATGCGGGAAGGCATCGAGGGAAGGGGAGCCCGCAATGTTCTGTCGGTGTTCCCGATTATTTCTCAATCCCCAAATTCAACAGATTCTTTGAGGCGCGAAATGAACAGAAAGGCCCCTTTTAGTAGTCGGTATAGTTGTCGGTATCATATACTACATATGAACAGATTTAACTCTATTGTACGAGTCTACAGGCACAACAAATAACTTCACAACCAGTGTTTATAGCTATTACTTCTTTCGTAATGTGGGAGACGGTCGAGTGTGTTTCCTGAGACATAACATAAGACGATGTGTGAGATGATAATCCGGAGCGTAAAGGCTCAGCCAAAGGGGCCCAACCAACTTGACATGCAGGTTCCATCCGAAATGCCGAATTAACTTACATGCTCGGAGACGCCCATCGCGTATGTCAAGTTGGCCCCCCAAGTGAATGGGCTAGATGAAAACAATATTGGGCCAGAATCTACACTTAATGGGCTAAATGGGCTAACAATTATTTCTGATTGGGCTAACTCCGTTTACGAGATATTCGGATTCAAAAAATGGGGGGCCAACTTGACGCCAGCCTCCCAAATGAATGGGCTAGCAAAACTAACCAATGGGCTAGATTCTCTGTTGAATACAAAGAATGGGCTAACAAGAAATTTTCATTGGGCTAACACGGTTTCCGAGATTTGCGGTTTCAAAAAATGGCGGCCAACTTCAGCCCAGCGCAACAAAACGAATGGGCTAACAAAACCTATTATTGGGCTGGAATCTCTATGGAGTGGACGCATTGGCACAACAATTATTTTTGATTGGGCTAACACCGTTTACGAGCTACACGGTTTCAAAAATTTTTGCGCAAGCCGTCAAGTTGGGCCCCCAAATGAATGGGCTAGCAAAACAAACCAATGGGCTAGATTCTCTGTTGAATACAAGGAATGGGCTAACAAGAAATTTTGATTGGGCTAACACGGTTTCCGAGATATCCGGTTTCAAAAAATGGCGGCCAACTTCACGCCAGCGCCCCAAAATGAACGGACTTAAAAACTTAACTATTGGGCTGGATTCTCTATGGAATAGACGCAATGGTCCAACAATTAGTTCTGACTAGGCTAACACCGTTCACCAGATATTCGGCTTCAAAAAAGGGGGCGTGGCATCAAGTTGGCCCCCCAAATGAATGGGCTAGCAAAACTAATTAATGGGCTAGATTCTCTGTTGAATACAAGGAATGGGCTAACAAAAATTTTTGATTGGGCTAACACGGTTTTAGAGTAATTCGGTTTCAAAAAATGGGGTCCAACTCAACGCCAGGGCCCCAAAATGAACGGACTTAAAAAATTAACTATTGGGCTGGATTCTCTATGGAATGGACGCAATAGCACAACAATCATTTTTGATTGGCCTAACACCGTTTACTAGCTACAAGGTTTCAAAATTGGGTGCAAGGCGTCAAGTTGGCCCCCAAATGAATGGGCTAGCAAAACTAACCAATGGGCTAGATTCTCTGTTGAATACAAAGAATGGGCTAACAAGAAATTTTGATTGGGCTAACACGGTTTTCGAGATATCCGGTTTCAAAAAATGGCGGCCAACTTCAGCCCAGCGCAACAAATCGAAAGGGCTGACAAAACCTATTATTGGGCTGGATTCTGTATGGAGTGGACGCAATGGCACAACAATTATTTTTGATTGGGCTAACACCGTTTACGAGCTTCACGGTTTCAAATATTTTGCGCAATGCGTCAAGTTGGGCCCCCAAATGAATGGGCTAGCAAAACTAACAAATGGGCTAGATTCTCTGTTGAATACAAGGAATGGGCTAACAAGAAATTTTGATTGGGCTATCACGGTTTTCTAGATATCCGGTTTCAAAAAATGGCGGCCAACTTCAGCCCAGCGCAACAAAACGAAAGGGCTGACAAAACCTATTATTGGGCTGGATTCTCTATGGAGTGGACGCAATGGCACAACAATTATTTCTGAGTGTGCTATCACAGTTTACCAGATATTCGGTTTAAAAAAAGGGGGCATAGCATCAATTTGGACCCCAAAATGAATGGGCTAGCAAAACCTATCAATGGCTAGATTCTTTGTTGAATACAAGAAATGGGCTAACACCGTTTACGTGATATTCGCTTTCAGAAAAGGGGGGCTTGGCGTCATTTGGCCCCCCAAAGGAATGGGCTAACGAAAATAACCAATGGGCTGGATTCTCTATACAATCGACGTATTGGCCCAATAATTATTTCTGACTATACTTACATGATTTTCGACGTATTCTGTTTTTTTTAAATATGGCAAATTGCATCAGTTTTGTTTACTATAGAAAGGTTTACAAAAATAACGAAAGAGCTGGATTGTTTGTTGAATGAATAGAGCGGGCTAATATATTTTTTTATTGAGGCCATTTTAGATGTATTCAGTTTACAAGAATTTTTGATGGGGCCGTGTACTAACGAATTTGCTGGATTGGATAACTGACGTCGATGTCAAAATATGACACAGGATTGAAATAAAGACTAACTTAAAGGGACAACGGTAGATGGCAGCACACAACATAGAATAACTTTCAATTGGAATAAAATGTTCGGTAAATGAACATTTTTCAATGAATTTGGTATAGTAAATTTAGCAAATAAGTGTTATAATGAAATTCATAAATATGAAGCATGAGGAATCATAAAACGAGTCACAATTAACGTATATGCCTTAATTGTTGTGTACAGATAAGCAACTTTTGCCTTAAATCACCGATTATTTCCAAAAAAAATTGAGTCCATAAACCTATACATTGGGATTGATTAGAACGTGTCAGTTAGAAACAATAATAGGAAACAGGACACAAAATTAAATTCTTTATCATCTACAATAATCTGCTAATAAGTATAACTTTTGTGCTAGATTCCCCACGAAATACACTACAATCATAATGCGTGTACGTTAATAGTTTATCTCTCCAAGATATCCATCTATGGAAAACCTGAAATAAATCGATTAGGTAGCAGACAATGTCGACTGTAATAAAACAATGTGATATCCAAAGAGAATATTTGGATGGATTGCGAACGGTCTCATCTACATATACATTCATGGGGATTAATTGGAACGTCACGGTTGCTCCATAAGACACAGGGGAAATGTGTATGCAAGGAAAAAACATTTGAGGAAGCAGCCGACAAAATTTTATTTCTTATCTGCGACAACAATGTGTTGACAAAGATAAATATTGGGCTAGATTCACCACCTAATGCACCACAATTGCCATAAATACTCAACGCTTGTAACTGCATAATTTTACCATACAGTGTATGGAATGTTCAGCCTTATAAGATGGTTTCCGTAAAGGGAGAGATCAATTTCAGTCCACCCAATGGAAAAAAGAAAACAGAGAAAGATCATAGGAGTAGAACCATTCTGTTCTGTAACCAGCATTTTAACATCCTTGTGAACACTATATTTATATATATACAAATGTGATATTTCAGTTCAGCATACATTATTTATCTCACATGAATAAGATTTTCGTCATTTTTAAGATCCTTACCTACAAAAGGTCCACGTTTGAAACAAAATCGAAGAGAGTAACTTCCACTTATTTATTTTTTATAATAAATTTAACAGAATCAACAGCTACAATGTGTTTATTTTCATGGGATACGTCATCTACATTTCTTCCCTAAATAGAATATGTTAGGAACATTTATTTACTTCATGTAAACAACGAAATGTAGGATTAACACATATAGAAAAACAGAGCATGTTCGAGGGCTTTTGCCAGGTAACATTAATGTTGCATCTAATAGACAATTACGTAAATTGTTGCTGATCGTCTGTTTACACTACACTCTACACCTTCTTTTATAAAATATGTGTATTACGTCTGGAACTTGTATACATTAATATATTTTTAAAACTCTCTACATGGAAAAGTTTTTGAATCTTCATTTTTTACCTTGAAAACATTAGTTCTGCATAACATTAGAAGAAGTAACCAAAATAAAATTGCATTGGGAATCCACACACACACACACACACACACACACATACGTGTAAACGTGGTCTTATAAGGCCCGAGTGAGTGTACATATGTTGTTGGAACCACTATAATTTGATAAATTAGCATAATCAAATTCATTTTAAAATGTCGAGACCATGCATGTGATTACAAATACCACCGTGGTTTTTGAAAATTATCATTTATGCAGTTTTCCTGACGAAAAAATGGTTACTATTCTTGTTGGAACCTGGTACCAATATCACCTGTCTGATTTACGTGTTGTAATTTTTAATACAATTGCATCCGTTGTGGGTACCGATCAATATTGCACAAACCGTCCAACCAATCACAATTCTTGTAGGTCACATGATTTCTTCCTGTGTGTAAGCAGCTACGTGCCATACCGAATTGGGCAATAGTTGTGAAATGCGCTTTACGGCGTCAATTGAGAGCGCGTAGCTTGCGCGTCTCTGTCTCGGCACAGAGCATTAGGAAGGGGAGGGGGGGGAAAGAGTTCCTCTCGCGGGAAGGGCGCAGTTGAGGAAGGGCGCAGTCAGACTGCTGCGCAGTCAGTGGCGTACTGAAAGAGTTTTTGCCTCACTGTGGAATTGAGATAATAATCACATTTACCCTAATCGCTTACTCTTAATTTTTACTTTGCATACTTTTTTGTGTTGTTTGAAGATTTCAGAAATCAAAGCAGACTTGTGCGGCCTATCATGCCGCAACGGTGTGAACTTTATTGGCACGCTACCAAGCGAAACGCAATAGGTAACAAGCGACAAGAGATACGTATCTTGGAAGTGAACCCTCAGTAATCAATTCGACCTTTCGTATCGATGCGACAGGGAAAGCTGCACATGTCGCTTTCCGCTCGATGCATTAGGTTTTTCGCTCATTAGCGGTGAATTTCTTGCTTTAGATTGAAGTCGCCAGTGTTCATGGGCGCACGGAAGGGGGGCAAGGGGGGGGGGGGCGTGCCCCCCCTGGAAAATGAAAATCAACCAAAAATTATATATTTCACACATATAATTTCATTTCAGCCACAATAATATGTGTTAATGCACGAACATGATAAATTCAAATTTAAGCAATATTTTTTTAGAGAACATTGGGGAAAATGTGGCTTAGTTGCCCCCTGGAAAAAAATACCTTCCTTGCCCCTCCCTGGAAAAAATCCTGCTGACGTTCATGCCAGTGTTGCCTGTCGATTATCGTCTGCCACTTGTCGCTTCGATCTGAAGTCTCCTTGAAGGGGGTCAGGGGAAGAATTCTGACGGAGGCGACAAGCGACAGTGTGCTTCCACATCGTTAAGAGACACGGGTCCCTTTTGTCTTGTAGACTAAAACATTCACCGCCCGTGCACGACAACAAATGGAGGCGTCACGGTGCACAACATTGATAAAGTAGCCAGTTTGAGTGACACAACCAAGCGACATGCAATATTTGCAGCTTACCTTGCTTTATCAGTTCAAAACGTTGCATTGATTACCGAGGCTTGTCGCTTGTCGCTTTACGCTTCGGTCTGGAATCTGCTTAAACGGCATAAACGGCAGGCGACTGGCGACATGGAGATTTTATACCAAAGCGACAAGCGACATTAGACCATTTAATATAAGGCAAAACATTCACCGCGCATGAGCGAACAAAAGTACGAAGCGACATGATGCACGGTATTAACAAAACTGGCCAATCAGAGCGACACGCAAGCTACAAGCGACACCTGCATCCTGTCGTGTCGCTTCTGTTAGAAAGGTTCAATTCATTACTGCTGGTTCGCTTCCAAGGGACACGTGTTGGTTCGTGTGTAATCTCCCTTACAAAGCATAAAAGCTGCAAACGACAGACGACAAGTGAGACGACAAGCGACACGGAGAATTCACACAAAAGCTGCAAGCAGGAAGCGACACTAGCACAGTTAGTTTAAATTCAAACATTCACCTCGCATGAGCTAACAAGAGCACGAGGTGACAGGATGCACGCTATTGAGAAAACTGCCTAATCAGACCGACACGTGCAGCTTGTCCTGTCGCTTTGATACGAAAGGTTGCATTTATTTCTGAATGCTGGTTTGCAAGTGAAGCGTGTCATGAGCAGTTTCTCTCTGAAAGCTACACCAAGCCATTGTTTTATTGAATTCTCCTCAGGAAAGGAAGAGAATGCTTATACAAATATAGTCTCCGTAGATCATTTACGAAGCCACTCGTTGTATTTGAAACTCTATTTTCTGTGCACACTCAGCGTGCACTTTAATCTACTGAAGCGGCCTTAACAAATTATTCGCTGGAACTAGGATCTCACTTTCCTCATCGTTGTGAAGGGTCACTCGCAATAGAATTGTTACGATTTTATCTCTCTGGGTGAGAACAGAATTTGGAGACTATAGTCCACAAAAAATTTACTTCTTCTGTTGGAGTTATTAGATTGGGGGCGGAGGGTGGTGCTTCAGATGGCTGTTCCATGTAGACTGTACATTTGAACAAAAGGAGCAAAGGAAAAGTAACTTATTTAATTTCTTTGTAAAATGAATTAAGTGTTAATTTACCAGAAGTCCAGTACAGTAAAAGTATCCAAGTATATAATGGTGTGAGTCTTAATCGACATTTTAATTAAACCTTTCGTCGCAAACTGATTCAAAATTGAATAGAGCAGTGGTTCCCAAAGTGTGCTCCGCGGCGCCCCGGGGTGTGATATTTTCACTGAAATGCCACTTACTTGTTAGTCTACAGATGGTTTTAGATATGATTGTTTCATACATTTGCTTATTTAGTCCTTTTTACGTAAACAATGTTTCTGAATTTGAAATATGTGCTTAATTTTTAACTTAAGGCAAGCAACCTAACAACACTAACTTAGCGTTGCAAGTTTTAGATAGGCCTATGCCTACATTCTGACTTGGGCGCCGCGGAAAAAATTTGAAACTACAAAGTTTGGGATCCCCTGAAATGGAGTATAATTTTAATAATGAATGATTGACGTATAAACTTGATTTGAAGCGTACAGAAATGTTTGTTTCGCGAATGGAGCGGACAAGAAAATGTTTTATAAATCTCATTCCTTGCAACCACCCATTCACAGTAACTGTTGATTACCTGACCTCTACTTCCACGTCACCCATGAAGTTTGCTGGTGTTTCTTTGCGTCCTAGCACAAGCATTTCGTTTTCGCGCCTTTTTTACCGGACGCCCGGTCCTTTCTTACTTCGGTAGTTCTTCTCGCAGTCAAGTAGGAGGGGTACGAGTTCCACCTAAGGCCTCCCCGATGGCCCTGTCGACCTCCTTGGCGGAGTGGTTAGCACAGCGCGCTACGACGCCAGGGGTTCCGGGTTCAAGTCCCGGGTAAGGCACGGGTATTTGTGTTTGTCCAAATGAGAAAAACTGAAAATTGAGAATAACCGAGAAATGAAAATCTTGAGATTATAATGAAAAAAGGGGGATACTTCTGGTTAGGGGTATTCCTTTAAAAAAATGGCGTAGTGGTTCCTTCGTCGCCTTGTAATCAAGGGGTCCCAGGTTCGATACCTGGTGGAGGCACTTCGTGGTTTGGATTCCACTTTAAACTGTAGGTCCAGTCCCGATTAGCCTTACTGTGCATATAGCGGACTTAAAACACCAACTCAAACAAACGAGTTCCACCTGCACCAAAAGCAAGCATACAGTCAAGAAGTTTAAATATCGTATGTCTTCAGGATAAAAAATAACCCTCTTTACCACCTTGCTACCTCCATATCACAAACACGTCACCCTTGCAATACGCAACCACGATTAAGAAAGAGAAAAGAACCAACGTTCTCGAGGCCGAGTTGGGAGAAGTATATTATGGTAAATAATCATATCGTACAGTCACGGACACTTCTTTGTTGTAGCAACACTATTAACTTTCAAGGGAATCATTACTACCCAGAAGTGTCCGTGACAGCACAACCCTAATCTGATGCTGTGTTACATTTTTTGGAATGTCGACTAAAAAACTCTCATAACATGTCGCAATAAAACAAGTGGCTTCACCAAAGTGAGGTAGAGACGAACACACCATTATTCTGCACTGTTATCTCAAGAGTCCGATATTAGCAACATAGGGAGACATTTCTTAGTCACAAGAAATGCTTTCAATTAATTACTTATAAAAAGTAGACGGTGTCGTCTTGGCAGAACATACTGACTCAAATACAAAAGCACAAGAAGCTAACTGTCTCCATTATATACGGTCTAGTTTTATTATTGTGTGTAGTTTTACCAACTAACCTTGAAAGAGACAGTTTGGATCGACGTACACACGGAACATTTTCAACCAATGGCAGCAAAAAACATGTCGCTACTAATACATAGCGACGTAGTGCCACAAGCCTACCAGCATACAATGAACAATCTCTATTTTATAGTGGTATTTTAAGACTTTTAATTTTAATGTCGTTGGAAAGGTGTAGAGTTCTTAATACAAAAAATACTAATAAATAATATGAATGTGAAACATGCAAGGGTAAAGTAAAGTGCATTACAGGTTTGCATGGATGTAGTTGTAAGGAGCCACATATTATATCACTCTTAATGTCCCAATATTTTGGAACATTTCTTGATTTAGGGCAATTATTTGGAAAATATTGACCGTCGACGAAGCTGCTATGGCTGCAGTCATCTGTAGAAGACACAGAAAATCTCAGTCCGGATACGAGTGCATCAGCTCAATCTATGGCGTAAACTCGTTTCTGACTCTTGTAATTGTTATTCGGTCCAGATTTGAAAGCACCACTGATGCAAGGCCTCTTGTTGAGTGAGCGTGTCATCCGTTTATTTTCCTCCCTCCTAATTTATGATGGCGGGCCTCACGCAAAAAGTGCATAATTTTAAAGAGTTGGAAGTTGCATGAACGTTTACTACACCCTATCTGAGAAATGATGACTACAATGACAGAAATATATTAATGTTGCAACAAAGTTATCATTGAGAAATTACAACATCTTGTAACTTGGATATCTAGAAAAGTATTACAAGAAAGTTTGAACATTGTATTTTTGACTTCATTAAAACGTGATGAAAATGTAGGAACATTTTTATTAGATTCTCGTGTTTACAGTCAAAAATACAATTAATACCTGCTATTTAAAATATTCTGGCACAATACCGTCTCCCCGATGGTTCAGTGGTAGCGTCGTCGCCTTGTAATCAAGGGGTCTTAAGAAATCTTGTTAATAATAAGTTGATAGGATTATTTGTGTGAAAAATATTTGTGTTTCACATAAGAAAGTGGAAAAAAAACCGTACTGTTTGATCGGGGGAGCAGACTTTTCCGTTGCAGCTATAAGGGATTAAGGGATTAGCGAGCTAGCGATAAGTAGGTCAGTGGTACAAACATGGTTCGAACGTCGATCTCTCCTTCTCAGGACGAAACAGCCGAAATAGGCTGGAATAAAATACTTGAATGCTGCTGCAAATAACTTTGTTATGAGGGGACAATAGAATGTAGTTTTTGTAAAAAGTTGTACCATAAATCTTGCGCGAGAATGAGCGAAGAAGAATTTACGAAATTTGAGTTGCATAGAAGAATGTTTTTCTTCCAAGATATGCTACACGCTGTCAGAAAAGGAAAAGTAAAAGTGCACAGGGTGTTCAAAAATTAACTGACGAGAATAAAGAGAGCGTTAGCCTCGCGACACTTTTATTATTTATGAAGCAGAGTAGAGAAGACGATAGGCAAGAGCAGCTTAAATTTAGAGAAGAGGATAGCTTTGGCTGCAAGTCGTCTCACTCTTCTGGCTTTAACTTTAGAAAGATCTGACCATTAAAATTTCGAGACAGCAGGGGAGACATAGTTTTCATTATTATTATAATGGTTGATTCTACATTCTTAATTTTTTGTGGACGCATTTGGAGGTGTTCATGCACCACTGGCAACCCCCGTGCTCACTCCTATGCCCTCACATATCACTTTTAATTTGCTTCATATGTACAAGATGTTGTTTGAAAGTGTGTTAATATCGGGTGTCTAATAGAGCAAAGAAAATAAATTTTACACTGTTACTCTTCTTTGTACTCATAATATATATATATATATATATATAGGTTACTGGTACTCCCTTTTGGCGTAGTGGTAACGTCGTCGCCTTGTAATCAAGGGGTCCCGGGGGGTTCGATAAAACGTTTAGTCAGAAAACGGTTCGGATTCCAGTTTAAACTGTAGGTCTAGTCCCGATTAACTAATCTGTAAGTAAAGTGGACTTAAACACGAACTCGATCATTCTATCAATTTGTTTATTGAAAGGTTCTATTCGGAAAAGAAACAAAGCGTTTTCGTTACTTACGAAAAATTATCCAACTTTAACCAACAGAATTATAATCGAGACGATGTTTTATATATCTCGGTTATGACTGCCTGGAAAAGTTAAAGTACGTAATGATTGTTAAACGTCGGTCGACTCATTTTCTTAGCACAATAAATTCGGCTTCGAATTCCTATGTCGATTTCATCTGTCGTATGTGGCAAATAAGTAATTAATTAGAACCATATATATATATATATATATATATATATATATATATATATAAAGAGACTATAAACATATCATTTTGGGGGCAGGGGGTAGCTACAGACTGCATTTACGCACAGTATCGGCAGTATTAAAAAACATAGATTGGTAATTGCTTTGGTAATATATCAAGAGGTTGATTTCTGGTTAAATATTTTTTTACTATTTCGGTGTTGTTAATTTTATCGGAAGAGAAAATTCTTGCACTCCGCAGAAGAGAAATCATGTATTAATTTCCGAATCATAATCACCATTTTATATCATATGCATATCATTAACATTCTTCTGTTAAGCCTTGCATGTATCCTGCAGCGAACGACGGAAACCTGTCAAAATACTTCATGGCAACCAAAGCAGTGGGACAAAGGCCACGACTGTAGAAATGCATGTTCCAACGAACGTCTATTTCAGGCGCCAAACAGTCGGGAGTTGTCTCGCTGAGAGCTCGAGTTTCGGTTTCGCTTGTAAGTGAGTGAACACTTATATACACAAGCAACAGTGGCGTGTGCATGGGGGCAATTAGTTGGGAATAGAGTACTCCTAATATGCTTCAAGTTCGCTGTAAAATTAACTTCAACTGCAAATAAAGATGGCGAAATGGTGTAAATGTTGTCTGCTATCGTAATTGTCCCCAATGACGTAGTGGTAACGATATCACATATAATGATTTGGTCCGGCGTTCGATCACCATTAGAGCCTCAGCGGCTGTTTCCATTGGATGATATTCAGCCAACAACGTCCCCCACAATTATGTACGCGAAATCACACCCATTGCAATGATTCCGACAAACGTTTCGGAGCGTGTTATAAACACTCTTGAAGGTGCAAATATAACGATTATATTCTAAATGTAGTCATGCATTTTGTTTAGTCTCTTAACAGTGGGGTGTTACCCCCACACCCCCTATACGCCTTCATGGCGTAGTGCTAAGCACTTTACCTTTCTTTTACCTCTTAACAATGACCATACTATCTATCAGACTAGATAAAACGATGTGTAGGGCTTCACACACCCTTCAATCGCGGCTAATTTGGAGGTGATGGTAATGTGATGTGAACAAGAAAAAGCATTGATTCAATATTAACATATTATTTTGAGGTTTAGAGAATGATAAAATGTGTGTAAAACTCGTGTAATTGGTTCTCTTTTTTTCAATGATGATAATTTTGCAATTATTATAATTATTACATAACTGCACCTAATATAAACTACAAAGGAAGAAATTATTCATTAGAAAATAGTTTCTTGAATTTTAATGTTAAAAAATATCAATATCTATTCATGTCACTGATTAGGAATGACCTACTAAGAGCACAGACTGTCATGAATGACTAGCATGAGAGTCAACATGTGAAAACACCGTTACGAGTAGAACCCAGTACACAGAGCCCTTGGTAGCAGCAGATTTTTCATTTATCCTTTAGAAAAGTTCAAGTTGCTGCTTCTCATGTACTAGTACATGCATGCTACATATTGAGGACAAAGAGATGAAAACAATTCTCCCCTCTTCCTTTGTTGCTACTAGCGTTTTAGGTGAGAATATTTACGTTTTGAACGCAGAGTTTCCCTCTCCCCTTGTATGAATAATGCGGCGAATTCAGCAGTCTTTCAACAACCATCCCTCCACCCTCTGTGATGTCTCATACTTACACTATATATAACCTTCAAGTACATTAACTTGACATTTGTGTGAAAATGTAAAACATTTTACCAATATATTTTAGGTAGCCTTACTGTGCATAAAGTGAACATAAAACACCAAATCAACCAACAACCAATATATTTTAGGCGAACCTAACTACAAATATATAATTTTCGATAGTTATAACTGCGAAAGTCAGCTAAAGCAACACATTTAATCCACCATCATGCAAATATCATTTATTTTATTTTAACGGTTATCCCAACGTTAGCATTTTTCACATGTCCTTTCGTAAGCAAGGGGTTCTGTGTTCGATGGAGGCATATAGTGTTATGATTCAACTTTAAACTGTAGGTGTCCACTATGACTAACCTATTTGTACATAAAGTAGATTTGAAATAAAACCTCAAGTCAATGACCTGATTCTTCTAAGTTTATAGGACCAAAACATTACTCGGAACGAATTATTCGGAAATCCTCGTAACTACTTATCGTTCTTAAATTTTACAGTGATTTTGTAATTGTTTTTTTACAATCCTGTAATATTGTATATTTCCCAGTGTTGAAATCTTTCTATACATATATAAATGGTGGACTAAGAACGATGTCACTTTCTAATCAAGGTTTTTATTAAGGGCAAGGTCCGTGAAGACTTTCTCCTACCCCGCTTGAAGAGGTCTGTCCATAACAGCCCCTTTTCCGCGAGGGGTGGGGGTCGTAAACTTCTGGCGTCACCTCGGAAGGAAGCTTCTCCTCTGCCTTGACAAATTCATTTCAAACAACGACGAGGTGTCAATATTTTCCAATAGTTACAACAAAATATTTAACTCATTATATCTTTTATTTTATTTCTGGGGTATGAAATGGACGCAGACATTTATCTAGAAATATATTCCGGGAAGGGTTCATGAACGTTGGTCAATTGTATCACATATAATAGTATAATATGTATCACACAAAAATATCTTGGTATTACAATATCTGCTAATAACACTATGTTAAAAGACAAAGAATAGACGGATCTATGGCAGAGTGCGTAAAGGGTTGACTTTCATAAAATAGGAATAATAATTATTATTATGTAATAATTATGGATGATTTGTGAATAGAGGCAGGGAGCTGTGGTGATTAAGTCGGTAGGGCGTCTGATGCTACGAGACCCGAGATTGTTATTTTTATTGATTTATTGATATTGATTGAAATGCTTTATTTTACTTCGCTTTTTGGGCAATTTTTGGCTAACTTGCGATAATAATAATATATAATTATTATTATTACCGAAATGTATTTTTTTTTCTAAATTTTCGGACCAACCACCGACAAGAGTAAAATTTAGTTCAAGATCTTTCTCCTTCCTCCTTACCTATTGTTTACAAGGTGTAACAAAGAATGGACTTTCGTGTATTATGTCGCAGCAGGAACTGAGTTCCTTCAACAGAGTTCCGGAGCGTTCCGGCTCACTGGTCATACTGTAATCAAGTATTTTGCTTTTTAAATTTAAGTAGCTACTTCGCAAGTTTTCCGGGGAAGCTTGACCCCAGAACCCACCCTCTAAATACGACGTTGCATACAAAAATTCCAACAACAATTGCATACATATAGGTCTGTATACTAATTCAAAACATTCGTGCCTCCAATGCGCTTCCATGTGAAAAGACTGGCGAAGGAAGGCAAGTGCTTTCGCGATGACGTCACAGAATTCTCGACCGCAGGGGTTGTTAGAAAAGCCCAGTTATGACGGGACCTTCTCAGACGGGGAGGAAGAATGATTCTACGGACCTTGATTAAGGGCTCCTGGATTCGATGTCCGGTGGAGGCACATATTGTTTCGGATCCCATTCAGTCCCGATTAGTCGATCTGTTCACGAAGTAGACTTGCAACAACCCATTATCTCTTTACCTTAATATCCAGGAACAGTAACTTGATTGATTGATTGATTTGGTGTTTTAAGTCCACTGTATGCACAGTAAGGCTAATCGGGACTGGACCTACAGTTTAAAGTGGGATTCGAACCACTTGTACCTCCACCGGGTATCGAACCCGGGACCCCTTGATTACAAGGCGACGACGCTACCACTTCGCCATCGGTGAGGCTAGGAACAGTAACTTGTCGATCTGAACGAAGTCACTAATTCTACACATGTTTACATAGTTTATTTATTTGTATTAACATCGTTAGAATTAAATGCAAAATTTACTTCAGTTTTCCTCCAAAACGCTTTCAATTCCAATCTTTATTCTTGCATAGCATCTGAACTTCATACAAAAACATGTCAGAATTTGAAGGAACACGGCACACAGTAATGGCAAGAGAGAGGGGAGAAGGTAATGTAATGCGACGGTCACACGTCGCGAAATTTGTTTGCTATTGCTAAGACCCTTAAATCTGTGATTGTCCCTTCATTCATTTCTGTCATTCATTTGCATCCTCGCAATTAGCCAGAAGTGGTAGAAATGCGACGTCAAATGAGCTAAATCAACTAACAATAAGTATATTAATAAGTGCACAATCCATGTATGACGCTTCGAAAGGTGGAATTTTGAATTTAGTAATCCTCTCTCAGTTGCGTAGCAATATGCGAAGCCCTGGACGAGATTAGAAGGCGAGGCCCGCATCCAGTGGCGGAAATTAAGGGGAAGTGGGGGCGAGCAGCCGCTTCCCCCTTTTTTTCCACCTTTGCGAGAGCACTATGCTAAACCTTATCTACCAAGGGAAAGTAAACTGTCCATGTATTTTTTGTTTTATAATCATTGATGCGTGTTTACAAGGCATTCCAATTTAGTCGCGACAGTCCATTTCTTCTAATCCCTGTCCCAATATCTTTCAAACTTAAGTCGTGTTTCGAAAATGTTTATTTTTTTGGGGGGGGTAACTCACATTTTGACATGTTCTTCATTTTAATAATGATTGCTAATACGTATAATTTAATTAATATATGTATTATTTTCTAACCATAGAATTATCATGGCTGTTCAATGGTGCTGGTACAAGAACGTTTCTAAAATAATGAAAACATTTTTAGTTTGCGGAACACAGTACTATTCAACTTCTGAGAATTGAATGCAAACAATAAGCACCAACATTAGTCTGTAAGCGATAGTGTTGCTGAATGCTGATTGTCGGATAGGGGGCAGAGGGCTTATCGGTGAGTTGATTTTTTCCCGATACTTTGGACCATAACATTGCAACTCTACAATTCTATAGCTAGGAAAGATAGTAGGCAAATTATTCACCACCATTTTCATTCTCTCTTTACCCTACATCTTGTGTTCTTCTAAGGGGTCATTGATTCTTTTGATGTGAAGCTTATGTTGACATCTGCGTTTCTATTTCAACCCATTATCATGACACTGTGGAAAACAGACTGAATGAAAATTCAAAGGAGATGGACATATTGCTTTAACCGTTGGGTGTATACTTAGCAATGTATCTACGAGCTAGCACTAGCTCGTACAATAATACTACCGAAACATTGGTGGTCACATCCAGTACTCCCAACAGAATTGCGCCGACCAGGGTCGACCACCTTGACGGAGTGGTTAGCGCAGCGCGCTACGAAGCCGTGGGTTTCGGGTTCGAATCCAGGGTTGGCCTTGGATGTTCTTTGTGAGTGTTCCTTGATAAATTTCATCATATCGTTACTCATCCTCATCATCGCGATAAGCCAAAGTGTCAGAGAATCAACGTAAAATAACCTAACTCAACAAATCCAACAGCAATTCTGATCTTCCCTTTTGTTCCACATTTTCGGATCTGTCTCCAACCTCCTCAAAAATATCCTGGGTACGGGCCTGTTCTAGGAAGCAATAAAACAACGCGAGCATTTAAATGCCTCACACTTGCTTCGTGGCAGTTGGAGGCGTTTGTTGTTAACATATTATAATCGGGAGTGAAAGATAAAGAGAAAGAAGAGAATACAAGACAACGGGCTTTTTATTAATGAAAGAATAAATGGGAACAAATGTCTAAGCAAGTTATCGTGAATTGTTGCTAACTGTTTCACGTGAGAAAAACGACGATCATTTTTTACTTATTCCTGCCTGCCTGTATGTTATGCCCCTGATTTGACGTATTCATTCAAATTATAACGTTTAACTAGAATTTAAAACCAGATGAATACAGAATAGTTTAATATTATTGCCCACATGTTTTCTTCCCCCACTTCTATTTATAACATTTTCCGTATGAAGCTAATGCGACTCGAGACACCTTTAGGCGCGAGGCCCCGTGCGGTTGCGCATTTCTCGCACCCCTTGCTTCACCACTGCCTCTCAATGCCTTGGATTGCCCCGAAAGTGAATATTCTTTACGTTGCTAAACTAACATGTTTTCCCTAGGATAGAGAAATGATCTACATTAATGAAGCAACAGAAGAAAGTAACGTATATTTACGTTTATTTTAAGCGTATTTCTACGTCGTAGGTTAATCGTTAATGCGCATTAATGGTGGAATCAGAACGAACACGATGACATATTCATTCCTTACCCAGGATTCAAAAGTAGGGCTTTAGCTTCGTAGCCACTTCTTCATGGAGGCCGGAAGGTAAAAAATGAATACATTTTATTAGATTATTTTTAGCGTCGCTTTTTTCATTTTTGGCTAATCCAAACGACGTGGACGAGTAATAATATGATGAAATTCACCGTCAAAAAAACGCCCATGAGCAGACCGGGATTCGAACCGAAACCACGTACCGTCGTAACGCACTGTGCTAACCTTTCCTCCACGAAGGTCAGCTGCAATATAGTCGAATCTACTGAATACGTTCGTTTCAAGGAGACTTCCCTTTATAATGCTTCACCAGAGCGTGGTTTTTGATTCATTGATTGATTTGGAATTTTAAGTCCACTTTATGCACAGTAAGGCTAATCGGGACTGGACCTACAGTTAAGTGGGATCCGAATCACTGTACCATGTGCCTCCACCGCGTGTCGAACCCGGGACCCCTAGATTACATCAGAGTGTGGTGTTGATCATTCATGTCTCCTTCAATACGGCAGAGATCGAGAATGTGTGGAGCCATATCATTTGCTCGAATGGTGTCACGACACGGTGCCATACACAGGGGGAACTTTACTTTTTTTGTAGCAGTCGCCACATATATTTTGATGGCATAAAATCTACCTAACGCTTCGCAGTCCCTTCAAGTACATTTGCTTCTGTAACTTTGTAAATATTGTTTTATAAAGACCACACTGAGGGAAGGAATGCTCTATCTTCCATTAAACCTAAATACTGTGCGACCATTTACTTCATTGCATTATTAATTATAAAGTGCATTCTAATACACGGCTATAAATTATCAGGTTTAGAAACGGGAAGAGTATATATGTAGTTTATATTTTATTTTGCCATCTAGCAAGTAGTGTTTACTACAGTGGAATTAATATTTTCATTAATATCATAGAAGGCAAGTACATGTTGTTTACAGGCATTATTTATCAAAAAGGAATGAAATCGATGTCTTCAACTCGAGGTTTTTCTCCTTCCTTAAAGTTTCTGTTGGGGACCATCATCAAATGTACATTTCATTGTTCTCTCGGTTGTTTTATGTATATGAAAATGCATTATACGCATATGATAATTCGAATATCTCTGCGTAAGTTTTTGTATGTTATACATATGTTATATATTTGAACTTTGAACACACACGCACACAAACCGAAGTAAGGAGCAGGACACATGGATATTGTGAAACTTACGCAATGGAGAGATCAAGCGTAAGATACCGTGACAACAGACACAGGGGGCGAGCGATTACAGAAGACGTCCAATACGTGTAGCAACGTTGCAAGAAGACATCCAGGGTTTCGCCGTGGCTGCAGGCCGAGAGTAAAAACTTCGCTTCACTTATCAGTGTTGCCAAACACGACTGTTAAAAAAATAACTACATTGAAATTGAATGTAGTTAAGGATTGCGATCAAGCAGTTAACTTTGAGAAGTATAAATACTTGGTTCCGTGTTCTACGACTAGGGATCCTGTGTTCGAATCCCGTACGAGTCTTGCGGAACTTCCCGACCGAAGCGAGAAGCGACATTTGTCACTTGGAAAAACATTCAATAACAAATGCAACTTTTCGAACCGACATGACAACGTGCACGTCTCCCGTCGCGTCGTTGTTTTCGGGTGGCATCTGCTGGTAGCGCAGCTGCAGTAAATGTTCGACGGGTTCGATACCCGGTGGAGGCACATAGTTGTTCAGATACCACTTTAAACTGTAGTTCGAGTCCCGATTAGCTTTACTGTGCATAAAAGAGACTTTAAAACACCAACTCAATCAATGTACTTTATAATCAATAAATGTAAATCATATTCTTAGTTCTTACATTCTTATTTACATTTTATTGCTCGAACAAATTAACATTGCTCAAACAATTACATTACATTTACATGTAAATGTAACGTAATCGTCTATTTCGACTGTTAATGTCGATTTGTAGTACCTGAAAAGTTTCAAATGATGAACAAAATAGTATATTAACTAACTGCTACGATCCTAGCTGTAGTTCAATACCAATTCAGGATAACAAAACTATTGGAAAACAAATTTTGTATCGAAACTTTCCAGGATTTATCCATGCTATAAAGCCGCGTTTACACCGGGGTTGCACACACACGTCACCAACAAATTTTGGTAATATTTCGAAAAAACGCTTCTGAATTTCTTATCAACATCTCACGTTAGCAACAGATTTCCCTTGTTGGAAACAGAAATGTTATCCACTAGAAGTCGGTAAAGATCAAAGGACACTTCCGTTACAATTACTTCCTGCCCGCAGTGAAGGTCTCATCCAGAATCTTCTGTCTTCTCTGTTGGGTCAAAATGACTCATGTTGCCACAGAGAGTAATCAACTTCCTCCACAGTCGGCATCTTGCAGCCAAAATGTTAACAAAAGTTATTAACAAAAATAAAGTGAAAGTAGTGTTATGGCAACCAACATTTGTTGGCAATATCTGTTCTTAACCGTGTTGGTAACAAAATGTTGATAACAGTTGTAGGTAACATTCGGTGTAAACGCGGCTTTATCCGTCCCGTACCGCTTTCTCCGCAACGGTTGCCATTTGGCAGACACTCTTTATCTCCACATGTGGCTTCTGTGGCTGGAATTTATACAGGCACGTTGCATAACTGCACTGTCGTGGTTTTTGAGAAAAGATTTGCTGTAGAAATGACGTTTAAATTCCCGTGATGAGATTATCGATCGAGGCAGAAACTGTAGTTGAATCTGTGACGCTTTGTTATATGTAGTTAGGCCTAGTGGCCGTAGACGTTAAAATGTTGTGTGATTTGTTAATTACCAAGAAAAAATGTTGCTAGTACTTTTGTAAAGCGCGCAGATCACGCTTTTTTTACTAGCAAATGTCTGTGTTCCTTGTAACTATTTTTATTCTACTCAAACTTATGTAGTTGTGGAGGAAGCGTTTACTTTAAAAAAAACTGTGCACGGTGACTAATTGCGACTAAAATATAGGGAGAAAACCAGTGCTCATCCTCATCTTCGCGATTAGTCAAAAGTGGCAGAAAAGAAAAGTGAAGTACACCAAAACAATCAATAATTTCCAATTTCCATCCGTTTCTCGGTCTTTATTTAGTTAACGATACGATACGGAGTCTCAAGGTCATGTTTCATGATGCTGAGGAACAGATATTCAGCTTTTGAAATGTCACTTAAAGACGTAAGTAATGGAATTCTAAACTATACGCTCTCCTCTCCCTACCCATCACACACATATGCATGCATGGGAGTGTTAAGGGGTGTTTCAGTTGCCTATCTGGACAGTGTTAGCTTAATTGTCATGAGTTCATTTCCCCCCTTTCACAGAAACCATTAGGTATATGAAGATAAATATTTGACCTTATTGTTTATGGGTATGCATTATCACCTTAGCACAGCTTTTCCTATTATTGTGAGTTGTGACGGTATTTACACTATTTATATGTGCCGCCACTGAAAATCGAATCAGAGACATCTTCATTACAGGCCGATAACGTTACTATACGAAAAGCGTTAATACACACCAGCAAAACGGTGACTGCTATATCAGTTTTGCACCCCCCCCCCGAAAAACAGATCAAGGAGGCCCTATATAAATCGAGTAGAGCAATTTCTCGTGCAGTATGTAGTACGCTATATATTTACACATAAAAAATCTAATTAGAATTCAGTAACACAATTGTTATGCAAGAAAAACTGCATGCTATGTCGAACAAATTGAATAATAATAAGAAGAATATAGTTAAAATTATTTTGTACTTCGCCAAAATGTGTGTCTTGGAGTCTGACCTTGAACTGTATTTAGCAGACTAACGAGGCTCTGGTGCCTGGGTTGTGTCGTCCATGTAGGTTTGTGATTGCTACTTCATCAATCTGATCGTATTACCATTCACCCTCATCTTCGCAATTACCCAAAAGTAGTGGAAATGCGATCTTAAATAAATCAAATCAATCGAAGTCTACTTTCAAACCTGTTTGCTCTCAAGTAGAATGTTTCTCGTCTAGAAACATCGTACAGATTACGTAGATCATTTTGGAAACTATTGTGGGTATTGTTACCATTGTATTTTATTGTATTAGTCAACATCATTTGTTTGAAACTCGACAAGCATTCAAGTATTTCCTCTTATCTCTTGTGAATCCCGAACGAAAGGTCATCTCTCCGGATGGTTTCCAGCTTTGGCTGCAAGTCTCTTCAACCTACCGGCTCTAACTCTACTGATTGATTGATTGAATTTGGTAAGTATTTTATTAAGTCCACTTTCTGCACAGTAAAGCTAATTGGGACTGAACCTGCAGTTTAAAGTGGGATCCGAACCACTATGTGCCTCCACTGGGTATCGAACAGCGGGGAGGCCCCAGTTGTAACTCGAGAACGACCCAACTGTTAACATTCAAATTTGGAGGCAGCGCAGGAGACATTATTTTCATTATTGTAATGGTTGTTTATACATATTTTTTTTTGAGGACATATGAGAGGGCACTCAGGCCCCACTGGCACCCCTCGTACGCACCACCATGCCTTGACATATCAATTTTCATTTGCTTCGTGTGTGCAAGGAAATATTGACGATAACCAAAACTAGGGATGGTGTTTGAAGGTGTGATGATATCGGGTGTTTAGTAGGTAGAACAAGAGGAAGTAAATTTTACACTGTTACACTTCTTTGTACTCGTATTGTGTTTGTTTGTTTACTGGGACCTCCCTGTTGGCGTAGTGGTAACGTCGTCGCATTGTAATCAAGGGGTCCCTGCTTCGATAGCCGGTGGAGGCACTTAGTGGTTCGGATTTCACTTTACACTGTAGGTCTAGTCCTGATTACCCACACTGTGCATAAAGTACACTTAAAACACAAAGTCAATCAATGAATCCTTTGTTTACTGAAAGGTGCTATTCTGATATGAGCAAAGCGCTTTCGTTACTTACGAAAAATTCTCCTACTTCAACAGAATTGTAATCTAAACTTTCTTTTATATATCGCAGCTATGACTGCGACTCATAATCACAGCTCCAAAAATTCTGGGTTCGAATTCGCATATCAGTTTCATCTGCCTAAGGAGGCCAATAAGTAAATAGTTAGAAATAGAGAGCGTTGGAAGAGACAGTAAACATACCATTTTGGGGGCAGGGTTACTGACTGCATTTACGCACAGTATCGGCAGTATTTAAAAACAAAGACAGCTAATTCCTTTGGTAATACATCAAAAGGTAAAGAAAAGTAAATGCTGTATTCATTTTGTTGATTTCTGATTAAATACTTTGCTATCTTGCCGTTGTTAATTTTATCCAAAGAGAGATAATAATCCATGTTATATCACACGAGGTAATACTAGCATTAACATTCTTTTATTACCCCTTGCAACAACCCTGCAGCGAAATACAGACAGCTGTCAAAATACTTCATCGCAACCAAAGCAGTGGAACAAAGCCACGACTGTAGAAATGCAGTTTCCAACCGAACCTCAGTTGCTAAACCGTTCTCTGTCCCTGGCGCAAAACCGTCTGGAGTTGCATCGCCACTTGTGTGCTAGAGAGCTCGAGTTTCGGTTTCGCTTCTAAGTGAACAAGCCCAAGCAACACGTTCTTGCCGCCTTTAACCCCCCCCCCCCAAGTTTAACCCTAGGCACCCGTTTGTTTGAGGCTGGGTGAGCTCCAGAGCCGTTTTATGCATGGACATGGCCGAAAAAAAATTGACCTTAGATCATCCACGGGACTCCCGTGGGAGCCAGGATCCCTACTGTATTGTGTATAAGCTACTTAGTTTCACTACAGCCCCTTCCCCCCCGCTCTCTTAATTAAAATGATTTATTGTTAGCAATAGCTTATCCGTGATGGGCAGGGGGGAGGGAGAGACTCCAAACCCACCACCTCTTTTCATCAAATTTTGAACTGTTGATATTTGTATAAAAAAATTGAAAATAAACTAAAGTCAATTACAATGTTCGCTACCAATATTTCTCAATTGCCTTCGTTCATAAAATGATGAAGGTAACGTACATACGAGGAAAATTTAGGTTGAGGGCCTATCAGCCCTAATACAGATGTATGTTCCACCAAGGTACTTGTGTACCTTGTAACAGTGTACAATTGGTTGGTAATTATGGTAATTAATGTAATTATTATAACAACTATAGAACTGCTCATATGTAAACAAAAAAATCATTGATTCAACATTAACATGTTATTTTCAGGTTTAGTGAATGATAAAATTTGTGTGTGACACTCGTGCAATATTATATAACTGCAGCTATATGAACAACAAAGGAAGAAATGATTCATTTTAAAAAATTGTTTCTTGAATTTTAATGTTAAAGAAGAAGAAAATGTGTGGGCCTCTGAGGCCTCCCTTATGTAAGTAGTCTGTCTACGTTTATTGTACGCCAGGGATAAGCTAGGGATAATATAAAACTTCTTCCAGTCTTAACTGCAGTTATTTTGTTAAACAATGGTTTCATGCATGCAATCATGTCTTATACGTATAATATTTCTGCAAGGGTTCTTTGGTCAGATTCTCATTCATTCAACATTTTGGCTGCCACCTATCCTCTTCTGTCTTTTCCTCTTGAGCCAGAATAGGTACAATTCAATTGTAGCCGATAAAAGGTAAAGCTAATGTAATTTGAGACCCTTTCCTGTTCAATTCCTACAGACCTTAAGATTGTAAAGTCGTGACTTAAATAACACAATTAATTTTTGTTGGAAGAACAGGTTTAAGTAAGGTATAAAAATAGTACAAATTGGTCGTGTTTCAAGTCTAGATATTAGAGAAACAAGTTACATCTTTTGAACAGGTTAAAATACAATATACGTATGTTAAAAATAAGAATAAAAACTATAAAAGCCAGTGAAATTGAAATAAATAATCGAGATTTCACAAGTAAGCATAAAGGAAAGGAAAGCTAACGCACAATTCTTGCAGTAATTATAAAATATTACTAATTGCGAGAGCTTAACCGTGAAACCATTGCCCGCCATCGATATGGAGACAGATGGGGACGAGGAATACAATTCGACAAAGATTGCTAGGCCTCTATTTTGATGTGAACCAAGTTTCGTTGTTTTAATAATAGACATGCAGAGTTTAGACTATGTACGTACATCACGGGTTAAATTTGAATTATTAAAGCAATATATCTTAGTAATTTAAATATAAGAGTTTTATGTATATATATAGTTATAATTGCGGCAGCCAGTTACCAAAGCAACACCCTTAATCCACGATCCTTGAATTATCATTTCTTTTATTTTATCGGATATCTCAATGTTGGCATTTTTCACATATCCCTGCGCATTAACACTATGTTATTGATGCAAATCTATAAGTTGTACGGCAGAAACACAACATACTATTCACCTTGAAACCATGAAATCAAGTTGAGGTATTGTAACTGATATGGTTGAATGCTCTGCGCAGACTTCAAGGCGCCAATGCAACAGTCCTTTTTATCTTCCCAGTTGTATCGTGTAAGTGTCGGAAATCACTCTCCCAATTACAAAGTATTTCAGTTCGGCTCTGTGGCTGAAATGTTAGCATGACGCGCTACAAAACTCGGTGTCCTAGGTTCGCATCCTGGATAGAAGTTGTGTTTGTTCCGAAAGTCTTTTTCATCGTTCATTCTAACCTTCATATTATATGAGAGACTTGCCACAGGAATCCTCAATTTGAGAAAGGTACAGCCATTTGCTGCTGTTTTATACTGCCGCTGTAACTCGGTCGGCAGGGCGTCTGACTACCAGGCGAGGGAGAACCGGGATTTTTTTCCACCTGTTCAAGCGGCCTTGGCGCCCACCCAGCGTCTTACAAAGTTGGTATCTGGAGGAAACTCTGGGGGCGGCCAGGGCTTCGGCTGTGACCAAGAAAGTGTGGGGCCCAACTCCACACCCCGTATATGCCCTCATGGCGTGGTACAAAGCACAGGGGAGGATTTTGCTTTTTTTTCCTACGGATTGATTTGATTTATTTTACTTCTCCCTTCTGTCTCTTTTACCCAATCGCGAAAATTAGGTTGTAATTGATGCGCGGGCAATAACAAATACGTATGGACAGTGCGCAATATAGACTGACTGTAGTCCAGGCAGAGTGGGATTTATAAAATTTGGGCTCCTGGACTATCCCTTGTTTTAGGCACTGTCGATATTATCATTGTTATTATTATTATTATTATTATTATTATTATTAACCGTTTTGTTTTCATGGTACTTCACTTCCACTAATTGCATGCTCTCTATTAATAACACTTGTAAACTTTAAAATATACACACGTCTGATTATAAATTATTCAGTAAATTTCAGTTTCTTTTAAAATTGCCACTTTCAATATGCATTTCACCATACCAGACTAATACTGCACAAACACTAAAGGAACAGAAACCAACATTACATTACGGTAGCCACACTGGACGCGAATTAACCAAGAAACAAGGATGTTAATTTGGACCGTTAGTATCCCTCCACTTTACTTGACTTTTAATTATTGGCATTTAAAATGTTTACATTCGTTTTTACGAGGAAAAATTGTTTATAATCGAGCATAAAAATTGTACATATTGTTTATATGACTTGACCTTTGAAAATAGGATCATCATGCAAGAACTTATTTAAACGCTAGAAACTCCTTCCTTCCACCTTCATTCATTAAATAAGCAGGTAAAAGGATCTGACATGTTCTAATTTGCTATTATCACAACATTAAGAAAATGTAATAGTCGATGGTCTTTTTAACTTCTGCGCATTCAGGGTCTCATTTTTGTACGGCCCTAGGATATAGCATAAGATGGCTTAGTGCCAACCCCCCCCCCCCTCACCCTTCCTGAGTACAGGATGTAATACGTGGAGAGAGGTTGGCATTTTGGTGCTTACAGGAGAATCATCCCTTACACCCCGCTTCTGTTACCGCCAAATATGGAAACCTCTCCACTTGTGGGCTGTATTCACCAGCTTTCAGTGGCGTGTACATAAATGTAGTAAAGAAATGTGAGCATAAGGGAGTTATGAGTTATTTTTACCACTCCTAGATCCTGAATTATTTTCCTATGTTTTACGTGTTTTGAAAGGAAAGTTGATCAAAAATAAGACTATGTCCCTCTAAAACTACTTCTAGATACGCCACTGTTACATAACTTCGCAGCTTGCACATCATAATACTGGTCTATCACCCGGTAACAGAATTTAACCCCGTTTAGCGTGAACATAATACAAGCCGATGTAGTGGTTACTATAACAGCCTGTTTTGTTAATATTTACCCGCTCAATTTATATATTAATTATCTTCGTAACAGTTACGATGAACTAACTCCGTGGCAAAAGGTTCCTTCAATAACAACGGCCTGTTAATAGACTTCCTCGTTGGTTGACACGTGGTCAGTACATCGAATCGCATTGCCGCTGTTATCTGGTTTTCTCGACCGGAACCTGCTAGTCCACGTAGCTCCCCAATTGCCTTCAAGAAACCGAAATGTTATGTGATTGCGCTAACTTGAGTTCTAAATATACTTTATGCAAAGATAGGCTAATCAGGATTGACCTACAGTTATCCGAACCACTCTCCCGTGTATCGAACCCGGATCTCCTTGATTACAGGCCGACGACGTTACTACTACTAAATCGGGGATGCCCTATATGTTAGGCCCTTACCATTCGACTGTTTCGAAGCTCCGATCATAACATGACGGAAATAAAAACGATAAAGCAAACACAGCCACAGTAATCTTTGCAGTAAAGAATCACCCGTAAATACTTTGAACAAGCCAAAGAAAAGTTTCGCAAAGATACTTCGTAACCTCGTCTTTGAGCTCTGAAAGATGGGCCAAACATTCATTTTGTAACATTTTACTGCCTATTCCGTCCTCAGTCAACCACCGAGCCCAGGTCTTGTAATGTGTTTGACATGATTAACTGAATGGATTTGGGTGAAGACAACGAAGGACGTAATTCTTATTGCTTTCTTACAGAGAGTGGGAGGGACGAACGAACACGTTTTTAATGCTCTTAGCTTCTCACACAAGGCGTGCTTTCCTGCATTTACTTGAAAGGCGAAAACGTATAAGCAGCCAAGGAAGTGAATAACTCGTATATTCGCCCAAGTTTGATTTGATTTCGAAATCCACCCAAGAAAAGTAGCTTCACCAAGATAAGAACAATCCACTGGCGCTGTTGCATAATTTTCAACAGTAAGGGAGCAATCAACAGTTTACCATGGAATTCTTCTCCTGCTTTGCCAAAATGTTCAGCACGGTCATCATCTTTATTCAGTGCTGAGCATTTGTATCATCACGAACCTCACACATCGAAAGTAGAGATGTAATATTTATCGTTGTTAAACCTTTTGACAGTGAAGCACTGAAGGAAACTGGCAACACTGCAGTACTCGGGTGAAAGGGAAAAAATAAAGATACACACGCGTTAAAGGAAATGTTGCTGCTATTCAGTTTCTTCAATGTATGGATGTTGGTTGTGTGTTCGCGGTCTTGGAAAGATTTGATTTTGTTATTTAGCGTCGCTTTCCTACCACTTTTGGCTAATCGCGACGACGAGGATGAGTGATGACAGGGTGAAATTTGTAACATTTGTAATATTTGTAACATTTAATTACATCGATGAAACTTTTATTTCTGTTATTAGTAGTGCAATTTAGACAGTTCAGAAACATCTTGTGGTGAGCCGAAGTGGTGAGCTCGCCTTAATGGATTTCTCTCGTAAGGCAAGAGCTTTATTTGATGGCGCAGTGTTGCCAACTTCTTACTCGAAAAAATCACCAAGGTTTTTGGGGCAACCTAACCTAAAACAAGGAGCTGGCAACCTTTTTCTACAGTGTTACCAACTTCTCACTCGAAAAAATCACCAAGGTTTTTTTTCTTGGTCTAACGTAACCTAAAGCAAAGAGCTGGCAACCTTGCTTGAGGCTTGCCTTACAGTGCATAAAGCAAGGTTGCCAACCCACTGGTACTTTTACCATAGCCTTTTACAAGAAAAAAAAGAGAGAGGGAAGAGTTAAACAACCGACAGCTTACCCACAGCTTTTTTTTGCTCTAACCTAGCCTAAAGCAAGAAGCTGGCAACTTTGCTTGTGCAATCAACCCGGTTGACCGCCCTCAAGTAAAAATCAGCGTTGCCAACTCCTCACTCGAAAAAAAATCACCAAGGTTTTTTTGGTCTAACCTTGCCTAAAGCAAGGAGCTGACAACTTTGCTTGTGCAATCAACCCGGTTGACCGCCCCTCAAGTAAAAATCAGCATTGCCAACTCCTCACTCGAAAAAAAAATCACCAAGGTTTTTTTGGTCTAACCTAGCCTAAAGCAAGGAGCTGACAATTTTGCTTGAGGCTTGCCTTACAGCGCATAAAGCAATGTTGCCAACCTACACACACTAAACAAGGAGAGCCGACAACAAATATGTACTGCCGTAAAAGAGAGAGAGATGGGTGGATGGTAATATAGTATGTGTGTGCGTGTGCGCGTATAATATGTAGCATTATTAACTAGAGTGTGTTGGCAATTTACTTACAACTAAAAAAAAATAGAGATGCCAACTTTGCTGTAAGATGAAGAGAGAGAGAGAGATTTATGGCCGGCAACAGTAATGAGCGAATGCGCCATATCGTAATTTTCCAACTCCGTATATCGCGACCTTTGTAAACCTCTCTCTCGGGGAGGGGTGATGTGCCACATACACGCACACACACACACGCACGCACACACATACACACGCGCACGCGCGCGCATATGTATTATAACACAAACAAACAAACAAAATAATAATTGTTGTTTTTAGGAGGCCTGGCCCCTATAACCTCGCCAGGGTGCGTGGTGCCCAACCAAAAAAGTAAAGGTTTACAAATAGGAATTGGCAACACTGACTAGTTGCTTCACAAATCTTTTGTTTTTTAAAAAAAATTGCCATATGATATTTCAGAGGCGAGGCTAACCTACAAATAGGAGTTGACAGCGTAGCCTTCTAAGATGATAAGTATGCGGTAAAATGAAGAAGAAGAATTAATGACGCTAACCGGCGGTGCAGTGTTAATGCTTTCTCTTCTTCTTCTTTTTTTTTTTTGTATTTTCTAGCATACTGATCTATTGCATGCCACGGGTCCTCTACATGTATGTATGTATGAAATGCGATTTGGGGGAGGCCAAATTTTAAATTTACAGCTTAATTAATCTGCATGCATGCTTAATGTTTGATTTTTTTGTTTCTAGTTCGACATCAGATGCATCCAAATTTTATTTTTTGAAGTACAGTTAATATTACCTAGGTTAATCTGTGACATACAACTAGCGATCGACACGACCACCTGACACACAGACACAGAGAGAGTGAGCAAATTTAAAGTGTGATCTGTTGTGAATTAAACTAAGCTCCCTCACCTACCTACATATAGCCTTACAGGTGACTCAAAAGCAGAAATTGGTCATAGCGTGACAGGTCGATCTATCGTGAACTAAACTAACCTCCCCCCACTCATACATACACACTATGTCTTACAATAAGTAAGGCTGCTATATTACATGTAAGGGCTGACGGTTGCCAACATACACAAGATTTATTGCAAATTTTATTAACCTACGACATAAGCTATGGACATACACACACCAAGCCTTCCAGATAGGCTATAAGCAACTCACCTCTTGCAATTGTATAACGGGGAAAATTAACCTACAGCTAGCAACACTGTTTGAGCTGCTTTCGACGAGTAGTGTTACCAAACTTATTTTTTTGCAAATAGGCTCTACAGCTAGAGGCTTGAAACATATACCCTACCAGAGTATGCCAACTTACCTCATGTAAAAATATTACCTAGTGCGGGTTAAGCTGTGACATACAACTAGCGAACGACACGACCACCTGACACACAGACAGAGAGAGTGTGATACAGCTTATATGCAGTTTTTCCTACACACGTACTGGGTTTAAAAGGTAACTTGCAACAACCATTTCACTCACCTCCTATCATATAATAAAATTACCACAGGTTTTTGATACTTGCTGCCAGAACATGGTGGTTTTAGACTGGAAATTCAGCCCGATTATTCTATTTGTGCAAGAGAAAAATGATGATGCCTGCATTTGGAATATATAATTCTTCTTACGGTATTTTGCGTGCCCCCAGTAACCTTGTTTTCGATTCACGGAAGCTATGACGTGTATTTCCTGTTTCGCGAACATACGAGAACTTTTCACAATGTTGCATCAGATAATATATTTGCAAGAGCGAGTTGGTTGTGTATATAAATCTAGTCTTGGGGAATGGACATGAATATAATGTCAAAATTATTGCATAACTTAAAAAGAATATTTATTGCACTGCGCTTTCTAGCAAAGGCAAATGTGGAATGCCCCGGCCCCTCAGAGATTCGAATACTGTTAGTTAAACAGCAAGTATTGTCATATGGACTGACGATTATTATTTTTTTTAAAAAAAAAAACAGACCTCGTAGTAAGTTATAACCTGAGCTGTCTTGCAAGTCTCTCGAGTTTGATATCTGGTGAAGGAATATGATGCCACTATAAACTGTACACAAGATATACCCAGTCCCTGGCATGAGATGGACGAGGACCTATACAGTTGTACAATGGTTGTTTTTTTTATTAAAGCATAGTGCTTATTTACATGTCAGCGCAACATGCATGCAAAGAAGGGAGGGAGACCATAACGGATAATTCTTATTTCGATTTCAATATTTTTGCTAGTCATGCTATCTAGACGAACACTGGAAGATGGGCAAAAGCGAGGGAAAGAGAGAAATGTTACCTTTTGCCCCTCTGCCTGTGTGTGATATACTAGTTTTACATGCATACGGCTGTATCGTGAAGCGAGACCGAAAATAATTTTTGAAAGCAGTCTCGAGCATCTTCGCGTTCAGCCAACAAGAGAAATAAAATATTACACATGGGTGTGGGGTGCAACAGCCACAGTACGGTAATGTGCATGGATGTTAAAACTTTTGGGTTTTTCTGAATAGACATACATATCAGTTTTGCAGTCTCCAGATGGGACCGGAGCTTATTTTTTATTTGGACAAGGGGGTTCAGATTAACTATAATTTTTGTTCACATCAAAATGAAACAAAGGATTTTACTCTACTGCTTACTTACTCAATATTTTTATTATTGTAAAGAATGGGGCGGTGTGTCTTATTGTATATAGTCTTCCAACAACCACCTCGGGGGCGTAAATTTATGTTTCTGCATGTATGCAAAATGCACTTAACTTCAGTTGTGAAGTTTGTTTTGCTGTTGTGATTAAATACTAAACCAAAATCTCACTACATAATTTTGAATTATATTTGTTAAAATCGATCTATATTATATCATCGCTATAGGTGGTCCATGTTATGCGCAGGAGAATTTTTAAAAAATGTCTTGTTTCTCGAACCTGTGGTCTGTAGATTTGCTTTGTTGGCAAACAGAAACAGAAAAATGGCACCATGTTATTCTATACTGATATACTGATAGTCAACAACTATGTCGAAAAGCAATGATGGGGGGGACTTGTCTGTGTTGGGTCTTATTAACAACTTCACAGCTGTACCTGCACAACTTATTGACAACAAATCAACAATGTTAGGAAATGTGTGCATGGCCCCGAGAATACAATTTAAAATAACTGATGTGATATGAACCCCCTTTACTTGTGTGTATTTGAATATGCGAACATGAGGCATTTTGAATAATCGAGGCGGACAATCACAAAAACAGCTTGCAACAGTATGGAGAGTTCAAACTTCAGACGATTTTTGTTAATCTACGAAAAGCCAAGGGGCGAACGGAGATTACTACGAAAATTGTAACGCAAGGCTATTTTGGCTAATGGCAACGATGAGGATGAATAATGGTTGTTTTGATGAAATTGAAAAAGTGGGGCACGTCTGCTTCGAAGTGCATTACACCAACAACTACAATTGTCCCTCTTCCCCACACGAGGCGATTAACAGAGGTGTATTTTTGCTGGT